>NC_142844.1:5002500-10002500 GCF_061612785.1 Hesperophylax consimilis
TTGTAATGTAAATATATTCTTTATGTACTCATATTATATCCTGTACCCACTTTATATATATATTAAAAAATATAAAAATAAAATTAAAAAATTAAAAAAATGTCTCGACGCCATCTAGTGAGAAATTTAGCACTATCAAAGACTTTCCTACAAAAATAAAGTTGGTTGTTTACAGGTGGAAAAAATATAATAAGCAGTAATTGTTGATTGAGGTACTAGTACATATTGAATCATTTGTGGGGTTGGAAATAAGCCGACATAGCTCAGTGGTTTCAATTCACTGGCATGGGTTCAATTCCGGTTGGCGGCATTTATTTCTGCTCTTGAGATATTTTCAATTTGTATTGATATTTAAGGCGACTAATTATTGCTTATGATTATTTGTTATCATAATTTCGGCGGCTTATATCTTTGGAACTAGTTGGTATTTTACAAAAATTCAAAAGTTCTGCCTTCAGCATGCTCTAATTAATATGTTACATTTGTGAACGTGAAACTTTGTTGTAGGAGACGACCTCATTGGAACAGGCTGATCTAGGCGCTCCGATGCCAGTTTTCAACTGTGGTCAATGAAGTGTTAAGGCTTAACAGTTAAGCGATGTAACGCAGAAAGTAGAAGATCTAGAAGACAAAACTGTACAAACTGTGGAAGACTTCCACACAATTCAAGAAATAGACAACGAAAGAGGGAGAAAGTACTTCAGGACACATGGAAGTCTCTTACACAATAAACATGTCAGAAATTTGCATATTAGAGCTCACAATTAATGATTTAGCTCCTTATGAAAATATATTAATTAACAAGGAAAGACGGTTAAAACAGTTTTTTCAAAAGACACATAAATACGAGATTTCGATATTTGCAAGTGCAGTCAGAATATGATTCCGACAGTCGGTAGAAAAATTCTTTAAGAACGGCCTTCAACGTGTCGGATGAGTTGTCAATATACACAACTTTTTGGATAATGTCGTTGTTATGCAAAATGACTGGCTTATTAATGAATAGGGGTGAACTAACTAAACTCTTGGGACTGAAAGAAATCGTATACATGATCCACAGACTTAGTTTATGTAAGACGCGACCAATTTATTCCGTTCCAGCTTCGAGAAACAAAAGCTGTTCGTTAAGACTTCACGAACTAATTAACTCCCTTTTTAATGTCAAAAACGTACTGCCAATGTATTTAAAAGTTTAGTATTCCAATTCGATATTATCAACGTCTTAAGGAATGTCAATTAATAAACGGATGCGCCAGTGTTACCAGCGTATGTCAATTTGCAATATCAATATTGGTCTAGATATCAACAGTATGAACGTGCTCCGTAAAACAGTATAAAACTATCGGTAGTTACGCCTATCGATCCGATATTGTAAAGTTATCGATTTCGCTGTGCTAGACCCTCAGACCCCATTTAGGCTGACCTTTGGATTATGTTTTTGAATCATTTGTACTTTAACCGTCTATTTTCAATTTATTGCTTTTGTATAGCGTAGACGCTCGTAAATTGATTTGCTTTAATAAGCTAGTTATTATTATTTTTACGTTGCATAGATGAAGATATGTTTTGCCGATGGTGGGAACTCAATGTTTAATGGGTTGCCTCTTACCTTTACCATGCGTGATATTTCTTCACGGAAAACTGATGTAAATGTTAATACAACAAAAATAAAAATGATCATCAGCATCAGCAGGGTCACTGGAGTCTTGTTACCTTTGCATGGCCACTCAAGCGCACTGTTCAGTAGACGTGGCATTTTCCTCAAATATTAAATTATTATTTTTATAAAAACGTCAGTTTTAAAAATGATCTTCTTCATCTTCCTCGTTACGCTTCGTAGATCTGTTCTTAGGACGTCTACGTTTTCTGTATCGCGTTTTTTGATCACGGTTTTCTATCATATCGTCATTGAATTCAGAGCTATGGAAATGATTGTATTCCACGGAATGACTTTCTTTATTTTCTGAAGAAACTGGAGTCTCGGCATGTGCATTTATGAAATGTGACACATCTTGATTATATGGTGTTTCAAAGTTGGTGGTCTCTTGATGGTATTGATGATTATTTTGAGACTCTGAATGTTGAGGGATCTCTTGATATTGGAACTCGTTTTGGTGTTGTGTCAGATGTGGAGATACTTCGTGGTGGTATTGTATAGGTTTCTCAAGATGGTGTGGGATTTCATGGTGTTGAGGTACCTCATGGTAATTAGATGTCTCATGATGAAATGGTATCTCTTGATGATATGGTATCTCATACTGGAATGGTATCTCTTGATGATATGGTACATTATGTTGAAAAGGTATCTCGTGATGATGCGGTATCTCATGTTGTTCAAAGTGTGGAATTTTGTGATGACCCGTATTCAAGGTAGAGTGATACGAGTCCTGGTGGTGTTCAACATGAGGTTCGTGGTGTGGATGAAACGCCGGATGTTTCATTAAATTTTCATGGTGTACGATAGGTGGGGGTTTGTGTTCGTTCTTATAACCATCATTTACATACACGACTTTCTTCTCGTACTTGTCTTGGAAGATTCCGTTTCGCATGAGGGTGAAGATGGCTCCACCCAGCGCCAACTGGTTGATCAGGCCGGATGCCAGGACCATCATCTTCATGGCCGGGAGGACGAATGGGAGGATGGCTGACATGATGAGAGGGGGGATGAGAAGGAATGGGACGACGGAGTAGAACATCTTGGAACCTTTCATCCCTCTGGGCAGTTGAAAAGCCGGATCTGAAAGAAATTTAAAACAATTAGGAAAACTTTAATTAAATTAATAAACTCTCAAAAATGTATAACCGTAATTATGTGGTTACGTCTTTCTAGAGTGGAAGATACGTTGTATGACCACCATCAGTATTGAAACGTTGCTTGAAACGGCTTTAGCCGTATTTGGTGACCAGATCTGAATAGCCAGGTACTTCCCCACCTTCTTCTTCCACATCTCCTTCCGGACAACATACCCCAATTGGGGATGCTATAGCCTCACTGACTTTAGACGGTTGGAAGCAGTTAGAGCCTTCTGCAGTATTCACATAAAAAATAAATAAATAGTTAAAAAAAAAAAAAAAACGTTGAGGACAGAGGTAAATACCTTATTTTCATAGCAAGCTGTTAGCACTTTTAATCAATAATATTTTCTTATTGTCCAAATACTTATCCGCTTCCTTTTTATTTGTATTTTATATGGTTATTCCCACACATTTACTACTTTTTGAGACATATTCACAAAAGGCTTGTTAAATCAAAATAAAGCGGCAATATTTTTTAAGGTCATTACCTTATGATTTTTATGTCATTTTAAAGCTTCGTAAAAGGACCATTATGTGATGTTACATCAAAATAGTTCTTTAAAAATATCAATGTGTGTTTATTCTGTGTCGATGGTGATTTGTACCCCAAATTGTCTGGTCTCTAAGTTAACTATACTGAAAATTGAAAAAAAACGTGTGCGTGGGGTCTATAGATTTACTACATATATCAATAATGGATAAAATTTGTAACTATACTGAAAATTGGCAAAACGTGTAGGTATTCTGAAAATAGATGAAACGTGTGCCTTGGCTGTAAATTATCTATACTGAAAATTGACAATATGTGTATCTATACTGAAAATAGATAAAACGTGTGTCTGGTATCTAGATTAAAAATATCAAATTATTATAAGCACTAATTACTCGCCTGAAATATTTATACAAATTGAAAATATTTCCCTAGTAAAAATTAATACCGCCGACAGGATTTGAACTTTCCGATTTCCGGTCAGGTCCTCTGAACCACTAAGCTACGTCGGCTTATTCCCAACCCGCCAAATAATTCAATATGTACTAGTACTTCAATAAACAATTATTGCTTACTTTATTTTTTCACCTGTAAACAACTAACTTTATTTTTGTACGAAAGACTTTGTTAGTGCTGAATTTCCCTCAAGATGACGTCGAGATATATTGTATATACATTTGCTGGTAAAATATTTTGACTTTGATAGCAAAATTCAGCATTGACTCGCCGGAAATATCCATACAAATTGAAAATATCTTCTGAGTAAAAATAAATGCCGCTGACGGAAATTGAACCCGCACCTTCTAATAGCCAGTCAGGTGCTCTGAACTACTAAGCTACGTCGGTTTATTCCCAACCTGCCAAATAATATGTATTAGTATTTCAATAAAAAAATTTAATAAATGAGAAAACCTTGTCTTATAAACATTAGTTTATCAAATAAAAATAAAAAAACCTTAAAATGGAAAAAATGTGTAATTATGCTGAAAATGGATAAAACGTGTAACTATACTGAAAAAAGACAAAACCTTTGCGTGGTCTCTAGATTACCTATGCTGAAAATGAAAAAACATGTAACTATATTGAAAATGGATAAAACGTTTAACTATACCAAAAATAGACAAAACGTGTAACATACTGAAAACGGAAACAAATCAGCAAACAATTATGTAGGTATTTACTACTTGCTCAATTCAACACGTACTTATTTTTCATCATGATATTAATTCACCGTCTGTAATCCATCATAATGGTCATTGTCTCAATGTGTCATATAAATCGCAATAAGTTAATTTAAAGTCCTTGGCGAATTGACATGAAGTAAAACGTATGGTTTGTTATCAGTCAATAACGGTAGTGATCTCTGATAAACTTTATCGTTTCTTAGACTATTATGAAAACTTTTATTTTACATGTACATTTGTAATATTTTTTTTATTTTTTTGTTACCGTTTTCGACACCTCCGTGTCGTTCACTAGTCTGTCTTAAAACTATTCAAAACAAAATGTAAAAATTACACTTTTCAATTTAATTACATTGAATTTATTACATGTTTAACTCGGAAAAAGATTATAATAGTTATAAAAATGTTTTTATTTATTAAATTTATTTTAGCTATTTATACATCAAAATTTACAAATTACAAAATTTTTATAACTTACCTAAATACATTATTACATATTTATTATTTATTACATTTCCCTTTGATTTATGGCTCCGACAATCCAGATTAAATCTTTTAATTGGTGCAGACTTTATGGTTTCCTGTAGCGCTTAAAATAACTAACTAACTAACCATCACACTGTGTCTGCAGGGGGATGGACCGCCAAATATCTCGATCTCGGCATACACTCATTGCCTTATTCACATTCATACATCGACTCATACATACTTTGCCCGACTCAAGTATCTGGTTCACTTGATAATGCCATGTCTCCCTCGGGCGTCCAAAACTTCTTCTCTCATTAAACTGTTTGTGTATTGGATTCGTTCTTTTTTGGTAATCTAATTTCATTGCACATCCTTGTGTCTTGTCTGTGAATGCCCTTGTTGAATATAGTTTTGTTTTTGTTATTGAAGCAGGTTATTTATTATTTTGTTTATAAATATCATCGCGTTCAAGATAAGCATCCGTTTCACTGTTAGCCATTTTAGTTCCATTAACATCTTAGAGAATTTGCAAATTGTTATGTTCTCAGCAGTAGTTAAAATGTGGAGCAATAATGGAGTTGTACATAGTTTCTTAGTTCAGTTTTGACATGATTTGTTTGTACTTTCGACACATTTGTTGAGTTTGCAATATTTTTTGAGTATTTCAAAGGCTCTATAAACATCTGTAAAATCAAGAACTATTTTAAAAACTAGATAAAATTATCTTTCCGGTGTATGCATTTAAAATAAACATTACTTTTTCTAAATAATAAAATTTAAATATCAATCGTGAAAAATGTTGTCAAAAACGCTAACCACATTTTTTAATCCAATCATAAAAAAACTAGACATTTCGAAAAACATTCGTTTGGTTTAGAGAATTTGACCTTTATCTCGAGAATTTCACTTTTATCTCGTTCGTATAATACAAAAATAAGAAAATATTTTTAATGATAAATAGTTACTTTATTTAGTTATTTTGGCTATTTGTAGGATTTTATTAATGGAATCGAGTATAAATATTTCAGGCAAACAGCAAAGAATTATTATTTCTCTTTATAACGTCAAAAATTACGTTATTCCGCATGATAGAAAAAGAAAGATAAAAATACTTTCATATAATATGGACGCCCGGTCATATATGACCCTAAATCGCTAAAGGGGTTAAAGGAAAATTAAATTAATATTTATATACAAGAATCCAAATTATAGAAATCATGACCATAATAAAACTAGATATTCATGAAGAAAAAACTATAAATGCAAACAACATTCACATAAGTGATGCGTTTACTGTTCAGATGACTTGAAGAAGTATCTGTAAATAAATCCACTCAAGTAGTATGTATGGCAATCTAGCATTGGCCAATGAAAGATGTATCAAGGCGAATGTACACAGTAGAAATCAGTTCAAATTAAACATATTTTATTATCGAAGAAAGCAAACACTTTGTGGCTTGACATTATATTAACGTATTAAAAGTGGTTTAAAACAAAGCAATTTTTTTTAATTAAAAATATTTACACGATTATTTTTTTTAACTATTTGAATTACATTAGGTAGTTGTAACATATTAAGTCTGATTAATTCAAGTAAACAGATTAAATCAAATGTTTTTTGAGCTTGCAAAAAATTAATTCAAAACATTTTTAGAAGTCATTATTTATTTTATTAAGAATAAAAATAACTTAGGATAGGTTGTTTCACAGAATTTGAGCAATTCATTAAATTTCAACGTTCATTTTAGGGTTCTGTTTGTGTTCTATTTAAGTTCTGTTATTTTATCATTATAGGCTAGTTACTTGAAAAAATTGATATAATAACAGAACTTGAAAAATTCTTTCAAAGAACTTGAAAATTAACTTTGAAATTAAATTTGTACAATTGTTCATCTGAAACAACCAGTCCTTAGTTTACATCACTTTAATTTTATATACACAATCTACATGTTTCGCGAACAATGTTCGCTTCATTAGGAGTAAATGCACACTAAAGTTATAAATTAAATATCCATTACCTTTAGAGATGGGTTGGTAGAGGGAGGGGGGAAGAGATATGTAGAGCTCTCTTATGTCCCTAACTCCTTTGTCAAAGTTTTTAATAGTTCTACATATATAAAAGGAATTACAGTCATTACAATGAACTTTATATACTCCTTAAGTGTGCATTTACTCCTAATGAAGCGAACATTGTTCGCAAAACATGTAGATTGTGTATATAAAAACAAAATTGAAGAAAACTGTTATTTGTCGTTTTAATTGTATAATTGTAGTGTTTGATTGCAGGCCCTGGTGGGTTCAAATATTCACATCCTTATATTTTCGCATTTTGCATTATGTATATAATGTCATTATGGTAAATGCAGGTGCAATAACACGTGTTCCGATATGTTAGGAATTTACTAAAAGTTTATAAGGAAACGTCCTTCAATCCCGTTTTTAATCGGATTACCAATAATTTGAATAGATTTTCAATAAATTAGCAATACAAATTTTTTTCGCCTTCAGAGGAAGCTACAAGCCAAGAATGTGTATGTTCTTGGTATACCTTATATTGTAGGTAATAGGCATTAAAATCGCTTGACAAACGGAGTCTAGAAACGTTCGATTTCAAGCAAAAACTGGTTTTTATTTATTTTGTAAATAATTTTATAAGAAAGCAAAAAAGTTAATCAAGTGAAACTGTCACATATAATGTTAGCTATAATACTGTATTTTTTAAAGGTTGTTTCCTTTATCCGATTATACATTTCTATTGAAAAAAATTTTTTAGTAGTTTGCATTTATATTTTTTGAATGAGTAATTTATTTTTTTATTTGTATTCTCCTCAAACGAAGCGATAGGAAAATTTTCAATTTATCTAAAGCATATTTTTTGGTAGTCATAATTTACCCCAATTCGTTATAAAGATTAATCAAAATAGTGATTTGGCTTTAAGCTTCTCCTTAAATAACTTAATTTATGAAAATGTGCAGAAAAGGGCGCAAACGGTTCTTATTTTAACCATTTCGTATTGCAATTTGGCAGTAAGGTAGCAAAGCAAATCATAGGAGAAATATTTGTCGAAAAAAACCATAATTACTATATAAAACTATAGTTACATATAACAGATCCCACCCACTTTTCCCCCTCTACTTTTTATATTTAATTTTATTAAAATAGTATCCGGACCTGTCTGCAAATTAAACACCTTCCTAATAATTAATCAATAGTCATGTTCCATATTTAATTCGTGTTGCGAATTCTGCATGTCAATGTCACGTAAACGTCATAAAATAAATTTAATTATTATGCTATTTACCCGCAGACAACAGGTATTGTTTGAATACAATACAAGGGATTACTATGAGCTGATTGATCACATTCCGTCTCATTAATGTCATCCATATTTCTCTTCTTATCCTGACGTTTTCAAAGATATAAAATGAAGATAGAGAAAACAAATTAGTTTATCGGATGAATTTTAATTGGAGGTTTTTATTTGTAAATTATATTAGTAGATTTTACATCATTGCATTCGGCAGAATTATAGTAACCGTTGGATTTGATTAGAATTTCCTAAACTTTTTGTTAACCGCTGACGGGTATAGTACTAAATTAATAGATAATGATAAATAAAAAACCTAAGAAAAAAACTAGCGTATCATAATACTATGCTTAACCTTTCAGGACTCTGGCATACTGACCGATATATTTCTTAAAATTGCTGTTAGAAAGACGGAAAATTTGCTTGTATTTCCGCTACTCAATAAAATCCAAATAAATGAGATATTTCTGTTGTTATATAAACGTTAATTGTCACGTCCTTTTTTATAGTTTCCTTTAAAAATTATTTATAAAAAAGTTTCATATTGTTTTCTCAAATAGTGGTCGGAACCTTTGGTTTCAAAGAGGTGTGAATTTTAATTTGTCTGCGGTTATCTTATAGATTTTTATATAAAACGTGGTGTTTTCTCTTTCTTACACCATACAGAAAATAAATAAATTATATAACGTAGATAAAAGTGATATTTAAACACATAGGGAGTCAAGAAATGAGTAGTTCTTGTGCGGAATTACTTAAAACTAAAGGTATCACCCACTGGCGTCTTATGATATTTACGCTATTGCTCAATGGTATCATCGCATGTCTCTTAAACAATAATGAATAAAACGTTTAGTTTTAAAATAAACATTTTTGCCATGTGATATTATTAGTGAAAACCTTGCAACTTTGGGCACGTCACCTGATAAATGCGAAGATGTTAACCGGTTTCGGCAGATCTTCGTTCCTATTTACACTAAATTACAAACGATAAAACCTGCTTATAAGCTTGATATTTTCTCCAGAGTCTAGACTCTAGATTGCAAAACGAGTACCATCGCTTTTGCTGTAGTGAGAGATCACATCATTGTTTTAAATAACACACCAAGAAAATTTAATAATAAAATAAATTACATTTATTTAGAATTAGCGGTATAAGTGCCATTTACATACAAGATAGTTATTGTCAGTCATAGTCATTATAGAAGATAAATATAAGATTATATAAGTAAAAAAGACAAAACAATATACATTAGTACAAAGTTAGTGAAAGAAATGTAGAAGAAACAAAAACAAAAAAACTGTTTTGCAGTGATCTCGTGTAAATATATATTGCTAAAATATTTAATTAGTACAGCTATATACTTCAATGGAGGTATAATAAAAACATCAGCTAACTTATCATAAGAGTTATCAATTGTGTGAATCTATTCATAATACAACTACGCGGTGAAAAATTGAAGTCAATGTCAATTATTATCATTTTATATAAATATAGTAATTATATCACTTGATTTTATACATAAGATGTACCACCATAATAGAGCTAGGATTGTGTGTATGGGGTATATGTCATTTTGTTCGTTATTTTTTATGTAATATTCCAAAGTATTCAGTTTATTCACGTACACATGTCCCTCGTATTTGTATATGATCAGTGAACTAAAGGGCTAAGAAATTTTTGTCCGCCCCATGAATTTTCTATCTCATGCAACCGGCGGGACCAAATCAATTCAAATTGGGTAGGTGAAGGGGGGTACATTGCATCCTAGATAAATAAACAAACCACGTAAAAAATCAGCTCTATCTCTTATACAATCTTCTGACCACAGAGGCACAGAGTAACGACCTAGCTCATGCAAATAAAACAATGGTTATTATCAATTTTGATTATTTTATCGGTTGGTTTAAGCATAAAATAAATAAAGAAAAGAAGTACAAGGTGTTCGTAAGTGTCTTTATTTAGCCAGTGATAGGGGTTTAGGGATTAGGGGTTTAGGGGTTTAAGGATTAGGGGATTAGGGGTTTAGGGATTTAGCCAGTAGTAGGGGTGGTTTTGTAATATATTCATAAATTACCTTTACTAATATCCAGTTTTAGGGATCCATCAGCCATTGGCGTAAACTGCAGGTCAATCCCCGGCCTCATGAATAATTTGATAATTCTGTTCTCCACAAATCCTTTCAATTGTTTCAGCAAGGTTTTATCCAGCTCACTTTCAGGAACAGTCTTATAATCCTCCCATTTAAAATTCTTTAAAATCTCTGCCGGAAGATCGTCGAAAACAATAGACACATTACCAGCATCCTTCATTGCAGATTTAATGCTTTGTATCCTTCTCAATAAAAATATCTTCAAGCAATCTGAAACGCCTTTGTATTCGACACAATCACTAATTAATGGCCATACTTGTTTAAAATTTCCAAACTTTTTTGTAATGTTTTTAAATTCAATGTTTAAATCGTCACTGAGATCTTTCCGAAAATCTTTAAAATTGTTTTCTAACCTCAAACTGTCATCTTCAATGTTTGTTTTATTTGTATTTACTTTATCGTCTAATTTAAATAAAACTTTTGATTTTTCACTGTATTTTGATGAAAACTTTAAACTTGTTACTAGGGGTGAGAACAAAAGGAGCACTAAGATGATTTTTATCACCGGGGATGACGTCGTAACGTTTTTCGACGTCATTTTATCGTCCCAATCAGACGTCGCTCTGATCGGGAATTAGATCGCGAAATGGCCGCTGGTATGGGCGCTTGGTACAGCGTGATCCAGTTAGCTCAACACTTGGTTGAATACTGGTTGGTTGTCTGGTGGCTGAGAAGAAATGGTAGAGCGGTACTCGCGGTAAGAGAAAGAAAACAAATGGTTGACAATTGGCGCATTCGACTTTTCCTGTGAGTGGCTTCCTCGCGGAGACGTCACGTAACATTTTTTCAATCTGAAATTCGCTAACAACTGTCCTATCTACTATTGTGGATACTTTTTTTACCCGAACGAAGGCATCTGTACTTAAACATGTTGAAATAAATTGAAATAAATCACACAAGAGAAAAAATAATTATAAACACTTTTTCGAATATAATTTAAAAAAAATTGATTATGTAACTTTTTTTCATTATTTTGGTTAAGTTAGGTTAGGTTAGTTTTGTAATGCAGTTTTATTTTTTAAGATAAGAGATTTGTGTAGTATTATTGCTTATTTTCTGTTCTTCAATATAAATCTTTGTCTTTTTCTAGAAACCTACCTATCATAACTAAACATTACATACAGAGTGTTATTTTATCAGCCGATGTAACTGTTTTGATTAAATGTATATCTTATTGTTCTTTAGATAAACCTCAAGTAAATACAATAAATAAGCGAGTACGGATGATACTTAAATTAATTTATAATAAAAACACATAAATTTGTTTTTGACCACGATAGTTTTATTTTCACTCTACCGGTTTCGGAAGATCCCTTCCTTCGTCAGGAGAATAAAATAAAACTATCGTGGTCAAATACAAATTTATGTGTTTTTATTATAAATTATGATGAGCCACAAAGTGAATGCTTTTTACAATTACTTAAATTAATTATTTATCATTTTTCGTGTCTATTTCATTTACAGTGTATCTTTTTTAAAGTAACTTGAATGTATAAGAAATAACATTTTACATTTAATTACCCTAAAAAATTAATACATTAAGTCAGGTAATCTAATTATCTCCTATACTATTTATCTATCTATCTATTATAGTACTCTAATTATCTCCTGTACATTTATCGGTCTATTTATCTTTATATCTATGATAAAATAAATAAAACCATCTCAACATCTCCCTTTCCCACCCCTTACGTTTTTTTTACCGCTTGATGAAATTTTACACACTTGACATTCAAAATAAGAGAAAAATTACTGTCTACTTCTGATTTCGAAAAACTAATTCTCAGATAAGACACTTTCCTCAGCACCTATTCTGTAAAATAAACCGTAATGGATTTTGATGCAGCGACGCAATTGTTGCACGCAATTTAAGTTGATTTATGGGCTGATTGAATAACGGTATACTAATTAAATTTGATAAAAATAACTACCATAAATAGTTAATGAAGAAAGATTATCGTAATTTAGTATATTGAATTTAATTATTCAAATATAATATTTTAACTCTTCTTTTGTTTCAGAAAATTATAATTAAATGTAACGATTCTCTGTGTGCCGACTACGAGCTTCTGCAGATCGATGGCAACCGGCTGACTGTCGGCAAAGGCTATACTTGTTGGAGATAGCCACTTCAGGTAGGAAGGAAGTTAAATTCAGAGCTTTTTCTCACCGCTATTCTCACCGTGGCTTCTACGAAGGAACGTGTTTGATATGACCTGAAGAAATGAACGTCTAATAAACCGTCCCGGACACTCGAGTTACTTAGTTCTTCATAGATTGCTATCCTGGACTGGTTGGTCGCAAATTATCGTATAACCTAGATATGTTAGAAATTTAATTCAGTGCAGAATATGCTCATAATATGGTAATTTCCAAGCAGAAGAAGCGTACTTGAAGTGAAATAACACAACACTGCGCTATATAAACGTTATGTTATTTTTGTACAAAACGAAAAGCCGATGCTAAAACGGTGACCGGATAAATCATAACAATGTAATTCATCACATCTTTAAAAAGTTATATAAAGTCATGGAAAGTGATGAAACAAAAACTTTATTAACTGGGTTAAGTAGGTTAGGTTAAGTTTAAATTTTTTTTGCATCGTTTCTAATGACTTTATATCACTTTTTAAAAGTGTGTTGAATTGTCACTGTGTTGAGTTATCATGGAACCGCTAAAACATTACTTACTAAACCATTTATAGTATTTTGACTAAGGACGGATTTTTTCACAGAATTTGAACAATTTATTAAATTTTATAGTTGATTATCAAGTTCTCCGAAGGTTTTATTCAAGTTCTGAATTGTATTTCAGTTTTGTGAAACAACTGGCCAATAATGATAAAGTAACAGAGCTTGAATAAAACCTTCAAAGAATTAGAAAATCAACATTAAAATTTGATGAATTGTATAAATTCTGAGAAACATACCCGCACTAGCAGAGAATTTGTAAAAATTTCAATGATTTTTTTCAAGTTCTGTGAAAGTTCTTTTCAAGTTCTGCTATTATTTCAGTTCTGTCAAGTAACTGGCCTCGTAGTGATATTATAACAGAAATTGAATAAGATATTCACAGAACCTGAAAATTAAGTTGAAATTTGATGAATCGTTCAAATTCTGAGAAACATACCCGCACTAAGGACGAGTTGTTTCGGAAAATTTGAACAATTCTTTAAATTTCAAAGTTAATTTTCAAGTTCCGTGAACGATTTTTTCAAGTTCTGTTTTTATTTCAGTTTTGTCAAGCAACTATCCTATAATGATATACTAACAGAACTTGAATAGGACTTTCACAGAACCCGAAAATGAACGTTGAAATTTGATGAATTGTTCAAATTCTCCGAAACAACCCATCCTAAGAACGGGTTTGCAGAGAATTTGAAAAAATGAAAATGATTTTTTGCAAGTTCTGTGAAAGTTCTTTTCAAGTTCTGTTATTATTTCAGTTCTGTCGAGTAACTGGCCTTGAATAAGATATTCACAGAAGCTGAAAATTAAAGTGGAAATTTGATGAATCGTTCAAATTCTATGAAACAAACCATCCTAAGATTCAAATGAAATTAATTATTAGTATTTTATGAATATCATCATCAAACATACTGATTTCGATTGTGGGTCTGTCTGTGAATGATTGTAACTCTGGTTCAATGAACATGGATTTGTTTAGAATTGAATTGTTAACAGTTGTCATTTCTACAAAAAAAATATCCTTTCGCAAAATATTATATTATGACGATGCCTGACGGAGATAATAAGTATACCATCATCAAGGATTTTCAAAAGAAGGTCCTACTCGATGGCTCATATATCCTTTAATTATTTTTAATTTGTTATATTTTAAATTATTCATAACACTAATATGTATATGTGTAAAATAAAAATTACTTTATATATTTAATAGCTGCGAAATTTTTGAAATTTTATTTTTATACCTTTTTTTATCTATTATTTCTGAAAGAATTGTTCTTGCTTGGACAGATTCTGAGTAAATAAGATGTCATCTAACGGTATAACAACCATTGATATATGATATTGGTCATCGTGAGAATACGGTCAGATCAGCCAGAAGGCAGAAGACGGAAGCTGTGTGTGCAGAATGGCACTAGATCTAGTTTATAAGTCACAAGAGGTAATACACATTAGTTATTTATTTCAACAAACCTCTTCGCGTCCGGTTAGAAAAAAAGCTTTCCAGTTAAACCACACGAGAAAAATGAGTGTGGCTGATCTATTAAAATCCTGTTAAAAACGTGATGGCGCGTCATTTCTTAACAATCTGTCAGTACATTCAGAATGGTGACCGGATAAATCATCAAAATGATAATTCATCACATCTTTAAAAAGTTATATAAAGTCATGGAAAGTGATGAAACAAAAACATTATTAACTGGGTTAAGTAGGTTAGGTTAGGTTAGGTTTAAAATTTTTTTCATGGTTTCTAATGACTTTATTTAACTTTTTAAAGGTGTGTTGAATTGTCACTGTGTTGAGTTATCATGGAATCATTCGAAATATATCGGAACGAATATATAAAGACGAAATGCGAAAAAATCAGAATTTTTATGAACATGTGTTCCGACATCCATATTCATAACATATTCGTGTTTTACCGTCTTTTTGATAATAAACCTGTCAAGGTATATTATAGAAACGCGCAGTGTATTGGTTACAGTGATGACACAATTTACAGATATTAAACATTTCAAGGTGGGTACGACTGGGTAGGTACCTATGATATCTTTCCTTGTAATATCTCATATTTGGTAATGAATGGAGACGTGTGTAGTGTATAGGTGTGTGGGTACACGTGAGTGTGTCTGTATGTGTTTGCGCATTGAACGGATTATAATATTATTTTTAGCCACTTTTAAATTTGGGCAGTAAATCCGAAAAAATATCGATGTTAGAATTTAGACAAATATTATTGAATGTAAGGTTACGGTTAATTTGGGAATTAGATACTGCATTTGTTTTGTGACAGAAGTTCTGTACAGTGGATGTTTTTTTTTTTTAATTCTAGTTTTAAATGTTAAATAAGCTATGACTCGCCTCTTCTGTCAATGAAGATTGAAATGTTTAGTATAATTTCATTTTTTTTAAATTATTTTGTCAATATTCTGTGAAAGTCGGCGAGTGCTGTTGAGTCTAAAATGAACTCTTAGGAATTCATTTACTGCGCTTTTTTCTCCATTTGCATACTACTATCGAGGTTGTCAGTGATTTTATAAGCACAAAAACAGTAAAAGAATATCACGAATTTATCGAAACTGCCGATTCATTGTAAGAAGAGTGTGTGATCGTAGAATTCAAGAAGATACGGATTATCAACCATGGCTTACAGTTTCTGGCAGTTCTCGATAAATCGATGCATAAGCAGTAAGTATTATTTTATTTTGTTGCTGAGAAGTTAACTCTGAAATAAAATAAAATGGCGACCATGACGCTCACAAATTTTAAAATCAATTATTCCAGTAGATGTATCTACACAAATCGGGATGGGTTTAAAAAGTGGGTAATCTTTCTTCGATAAACGTAATATTGAAAGAATTCAACCAATAAGGTATCCATCTAATAATATCTATGGAGTATTATTCCAGGTGAAGTTACAGTTAAAATTCGTTATTCGTTATTTTACCGTTCCTCTGTTGATAAGTTGACAGCCGTTCAACAATTTTTGTAAGATTAATCAACCTTCATAATCGCAATTATAGCAAGAATTATTCAGTACATAATATTATATCAATTCAAACAATTTTTGGATCTTTTCTTAGAAGTTCTTCTTTTTATATCTTCCAGCTTAAGGTTCGAATTTTTTATTATTATTTTTTAATCTATCATACATATTCTTCAATAATTGCAAACTTTGTATAAACCACCAGGTATTTTTAATGAACATGTTCCAAAATCAATACACACAAAGTGTACAAAACATGTAAGAATAATTTATATAAAGTATGAGCTGTTTTTTGCAGAAACTATTTAAAATAGAAATTTAAAAATCTGTCAACGTGTCTCTTTTTGCGATTTTTAAATAATCTCCTCATTACTGTTCCAGTCGACATGTTTTGACCATATTTTTTCCTATTGACTGAGCGTATGCATTTATTATGTCTTAAATTTGTTTGTATCTTTTGTTTCCGGTTCAAGGTGGTTGCCGTTTTAGTAGTTAAGTAAAGCTTATTTTTTTATATGTGAAATCGTCGTGTTTATTTGGACTTTAAATTTGGTGTCTTTTTTTAATTCAACCGTTTGGCATTTCATCTGGTCGTAAATTTGTTTGTTAAATTCCGGTTCCGATTCAAGTTGGTGGCCGTGTCGGATGCTACATTTTTATGCCGCCAGAGTTCGCATGATCGTGGTTTTTACTACGAGCTGTTAAATCCGAATAATCAGTAGATTTTGGTTTTTGATTTATTTAATAAATGAGAAAATTAGAAATACACATTTGTAGACCTGAGGTCGGCACTGTTCACATTCTCTCGACTAGCAATACGAAGGTCGCAAGTTCAAATCCCAGCGTGCGCAAATAAATTTTATTTAATGAATTTGTGTTATATAGTTTACTTGCGGTACGTTATATAAATTTAACATAGTATCGCCCTGGTTTAAGACCACTATTCAGAATCGAAACGTTGCTTCAAATGGATTTAGCCGTGTTTGGTGACCAGATATGACTAGTACTCTCTCACCTCCTCTTCCCCATCTCCTCCCCCTCTTCACTACCTTCAGCCTCTCGAAATTTCCCAATTAGGGATGCCATAGTCACAGTGAAGAGATGTTGGGACTCAAATATAAAAAGGTACCTTCTACTAACTACATATAAAACGCAATTTCCGATAGTATATAAAAACGTATTAATGATCATGCTGTCAGTACAGATGCGGCTATGTATGAGAATAATGTCTATAATGAGTAGATATTAAATTCCACGAAGTCATGTTCCACGCGAGCCGCTGACCGACGCGGTCTATATTCCCCACATCGGCTGCCTTTCTTCCATCGATCATTCTGCTAAGGAACATGGCAAAAAATATGCAATTATTATAACAACACTGCTTACATTGTGCATCGTAGTGCAATTATGTATTACAGAAATCTCATATAACGCTAATTAACTGTTCTAAGAGTTAACGAGAACGGTTTATTATTTCTTAGAGAATAATATGATCGGAGATGAAGTAGTAATTAAAACACGTATTGATTCGTCATGGAGAAAACATACTGATAAAAAATATTGCTAATTTATTGAGAATCTCTTCAAATTATTCGTTATATGGTTAATAACGGGATTACAGGCCTTTATAAATTGATAGGTTTCCTGATAAACTTTTAGTAAAAAACATTTTCGCATTTCGTCATTATATATTATAAATACAAATGAAGGTGCTAAAACACGTGTTCCGATATTATTATGATTTTAATTAAATTATATTAGGAAGCGCCTGCAGTCCCTCTTTAACCGGATTATTGTCAATTTGAAGAGATTTTTAATAAATCAGCAACACTCATTTTTCTCCGTGGTTGGTATATTTTTTTAACATTAATTCTACACAGGAGGCTCTGGAGTAAATAATTGCATTTGTCATCTTTGCGGATGCTGTGTGGAGGGCTCTTCTCTTATTTTTTATTAAATTATAATCAAAATTTCCCCTGATATCATTAGATTTGTGTACAAGTACCTACCTACTTAATTATAAACCATAAATTTTTAAGTAACATTTTTTTCTAATAATCGTTTTCTTTTTTATCCAATTTGTCTAAAGACATGTCACTATCTAAAATACCTTTTTTTTAAAGTTTTTTCAGTAGGAACTTCAATTATGCACTTGAACTCTGGCGGGATAAAAAGGTAGTATACACGGCCACCATCTTGAACCGGAACCGGGACGTTACAAAAAAAACCCATTTGATTTGATTTGGTCGAGTTAAAATAGGACTTCGCAACGCGCAGTCAATAATATGTTAACAGAAAATTATTCTAATTTTCGTTTTCAAAATTAGAATTGATGGGTAAATAAACTAGACTTTCACGTGGTTTTTAACTGGTGTGCGCTAGTAAATAAATAATATTCAATGAATGTCTATTATAGTGAACCTGACCTTGGCTACTTGACTACGTATTTTCATTTCTCTTTGTTGCGGTATATTGAATGAATTGCATTCTCCATTATTCCAATGTGCCAATTAAATTCCGGAAATGCAATCGCAAATAAACGTTGCACGATTTATGCAGCACGATTATCAAACATATTGCACTTCTTTCAGAGGTTTGGTTCTACCTACGCGTTGGTGGATTCCTATACTAAATCCAGAATTTATTAGACCGATCTAAAATTCTAGAATTTTTTTATTGCGACTCACCAAGTGGTTTAACATTTGGAAACGGGCCGTTAACAATAACAATCCTTATGTAGATGGCGATATGGTTTAAATTCGCGCTCAACACCAGCCTTCGTTTTGATTTATGCAAAAAAACCTCGCCAAAAAGTGTGTTTCATGATATTTTGCGATGTTCAGGTACAAATATTTCAATTTTCCAAAGAATATAATTTTCCAAATTGTATGATAAAACCACAACCGAAAATGGGTTCGTAAGAAAGAAATTTTTAACTTTAAAGCAGTTTTTAAAGACCCAATACGTTATTGGGTTCATGAAAAGATATCATAAAAATATCGATGATTTTAAAGGCCAAGATGTGTTCTACTTGCGTTATTTAATAAAAGGACCTAAAATGTTTCTAAGTGATCTATTTATCTATTTCTAATCCTTTATAATATTGTTCAACCACATTTTGCGTTACTATATAAATCAATATTCAACGTAAATATTCTTCTTTCTTGATACCACACAATACTACAAAAAATCTATATTTTATATTTAACTATAAACTAGAAGATAGTACCTATATAAAAATAAAAAAACGGGATAGTTATTATATTTACTGCATTTGCTAGATGAAAGTTTTTATAAAATATTTGCCCCCAGGATCTTTGCCTACGGAAACAAATACGTCGATTTGTATTATAACTCTTTGAATGTTCCGAAATTTGAAAAAAAAATGAAATACACCTTCCAAATACAGAATTATTAATAACAATTTGGTAATATTAGAAATCAAAAAATCCCTAAAATACATTTACACCACGATCAACAACCATTTTTTAAAAATTTATTTATTAATGACATTATAAGCACTTTCCCAGCCTTCATATTAGAACAATAAGGAATAAATTAGATGTAAATACAAGTAAATTAGTTCATAATAGTATAGTAGCATCTCATTTAAATGACTGCTCTAGTATCCTTTTCTTGTGCAATCAAACACGGATAAATAAATTGCAAATAATTAAAAATAGAGGTGTGCGAGCAGTATTGAATTGTAGTAGGTATTCTAAGATAATTATTATGCAGAAAAACTAGGAATGTTAAGTGTGAAACAGCGAATAATTACAATAACCTTATATTTATATAAGCTAAAAAATAAGATGCTCCCAAAATACATGTTTAAGAATGTTAATTTTAATTTTGCAATATATGGCTACCCCACCAGAAACTGTGAAGATCTTAGACCTCCAAAAACAAATTTGCCGGGAACCCAAAATAATCTCTATTTTAAAGAATTTAAGATTTTTAATGAATTACCGACAGATGTTAAAGAAGCTAAAAGCCTTGCTGCTTTTCGCGGGTTACGCCTAAATACGATAAAGAATAAGTTTTAGATGTATTGTAAAGTGTCCTTAATGTAATAGAAATAAGTTAAAAGGTTTATACTAGATATAAAATGTACAACACATAAAAAAAAGTTACTAAAATAAAATTTCCCTTGAATCTCACTAGTCTACTTCTTATTATTCTTATATAATAAATATAATTATTATTATATTTGATAAAGAATATTAAATTTTCTATTATACAGATTTTGTTGTCACGAAGAGGACAGTTTTTTCTGAACCGGTCAACGGCTGAAATAAATAAAGTGGATTAAATCTTGGTATTTGTTTACTTTGATTCAAAACATAGTGTTTAGTTTTATTATGCTAGATGAAAATATGAGCTACTTGAAGTCAGAGACAACTAAGAAGATTGATTCAATTGTGTCATGTATTAAAAATAAATAGATTTCCAATGATTTTTATTTCAAATTGTACGTTGGTAATTATTTTCAATTCTCTTTCATCTGAACGGTTGTTCAGAACACTATCTTTGACCTCGATCTCCGATCAGAGCAAGCCATTAATTTTTTTGTTTATTTCTGCCTGAAATTAACGTTGTACGTCATCCGAGAGAGTAACTTAACTTTTGATAGTAAAACGTGTTAAAATATAAGCGAGAAGCTAGAGAGAAATTATTGTGGACTGTATAAGAACTGGATTTAAATCTTCAGGTTTTAAGTTTTGTTGATTGGATAGCATCGATATTGATATATCTAGATACAACTCATGTTTGTAAAATGTAAATAACGTCTTCCGTGGCAGAGCAGTAAGATCTATTGGTCAGAACCCGGTGGACAGGTGTTCAAAACCTAATGGAGTCGCAATATTGTATGCGAATCAGTTTGTGTTTTTAAAGTGGACTGTAATCAACACAGTTATCATGTCAACAGCAAGAATTGGAAAGGATTATGTCTCACCCTTGGTCTTCGTCGATAGATATTATGAACTTGAGGGAGTCATCACTGCCCAAGATTTCGTAATAGGCTCGAACTAAATGCACTAAAGCAACATGGTCACTGTACCGGTTTTTGTAACAGACTGGTAATATATACACAGGGACAGGTAATTGGGTGGAGGAATGCCGTAACATATGTTAAAAGAGGGTGCTTATACTTGCGTCAACACCTAATGTTGTCAAAGATGGTGTATTTTAATTTTTTATAGTACATTTTTACGCTGTTCCAGAATGGTAGATACTGACAGTATTGATTTAGAATATCACAATTCGGGTCGAAAATGTTTTTTATTTGCAATAATAATGACGATATTAAATAAAACGGCAAATTGTTCTCTTATTGGTACAATAAACAGCTCGCGTTACCCCAGTTCATCACGATGAATCTATTTTCAAAACTACTAAATTGGCGGTAACCAAATCTTCAGCATAGTCCATCTTGCGTATTACACGTCTACGCGTGATATCTTGAAAGCACTATGAATTATATTACAATAATTTGACTATCCGACATGCAAAATTTCGATCCTAATGATTGACCCAGTAAACTAAATAACGTGTTAGACACCTTCTCTAAAATATTCCTTAATTGGAGATATTAACTGTTAGTGTACAATATTAATGGCTTGATAAATGTCTTAGCCCGTGGCGTGTTTGGTTGACATTGCAATTGCGGCTTAGAAATGTGTTTTTGACGTAACATTAAGGCGAATATAAACGCCAAACATATTTGGGTTTCTACCCCTTCCAACAGAATATAAAATGTGCACATTTTTTGGTCTTATCTGCACGAGACAAGTAATTGCAGTAGCCGCGTACTATGTACCTGCAATACGTAGGAAGCGCCGACCAGGCCTCCCCGTTCGCCAATGCTTCCGTATACCTACTAATACCTTTTTAACTTGTGGACGATTACTATCAATCTTATTTTGACAACAGCGGCAGAGCTATGACTTCCGGATGGACTCAAACTGTGGGGATTAATATAATAATTACGTTTAATAACAACTGTATACTTTTTTATTGATTTTATTTGTATGCATTATTAATACATATAAAATATTTGTTAATAATACGTTACATTGAAATGTCACTTACATATATTATTTAAAAAAATTAAATACACTTTTATCAAATTTATATGGCTAATATATTTTTTAAATTCAATTTAAAAATAATTTTTGAAGAACCATCAAATTACCAAACAAATATCCAGTATTGGAAATTATCAAGGAACAATTCTTAAGTTCTTTTTTCTAAAAATAGTGCATGAGTATATAATTCTACATGCATGTTAATTGTAGCAACTATTAAATATATAATGTAATATCAACTTGTGATAGTACTCCCACTCTAATCACGATAATTTCTCAACTAGGGAGGTATTATTACCACTAATTAGAACATATAAGCTTTACATGTATTTAAAAAAATGTACTTACACCTGCTTTTATTATAATGTAAAAAAATTGGAAACACAAAAAAATACTTATATTGTGAATTTATGTAGCATATTCATAAACCTAAAATTTCTCAAATGATATAACATGCTCAATATCAATAGAGTAGAAATCAGGAACAATTGTTGATGACACATCGTCTGTAATTATGCCATTTTGTAACTCCATTGATGATGATTGCGTTATAGGCGTAACTTCTACAACATCACACGGATCTGGTATTTTTTCTGAATATGTTAATTTACGCTTTGTTGGAGGTTGAGAGAGTGTTTTTTTTAGTTTGTCATTGATTGCATCGACTATAAAAGGAGGATTCCTAATTGGCATATTACTGTTATTTCTTGGATCAATAATTTCAGGAAGTAAGCAATGTAAATAAAATCGGACCAATTTGGGTTCCATTCAGGAATATCTGGTTTTATGCAGAACTCTCCATACTCAGCATCTTTTCGATTCATGTGTCGCTGAATTCGATTTTTCTTCCGAAAATGTCGCAAAGTAAGACGACATTTCGATAGTCTGTTTTTTTCTGATTTTTTTAGTCTGCCTCCAGGACTTTTCCCTAAAAGTTGTTTATGTAAAGTATACAGTGGTTTTCGAGAGTTGTGGGATACAACCGCTGCATAGCATCGCCCTTGATAAGATTGCTTATTGGAATAATTTATCCTTTTTCCACCTACAAATTTGGCTATTATTCCGTTAAACCTCTCTACAACATTATTTCGTTTTAGTCCCCATCTTCAATAAATTATGGACATGTAAAAACGCATTATTGCAAACGGAAAGCATTTTTCCGTAAGAAGAAAGTCATTAATTTTGTTAAATAATGAATAAAACTATAAATTCAAAAGTATTTTGAGATAAAAAAGTATAATATTTTGGTCATGAATAATAACAATATCACACAAAACTCCCTCACCGTTTGAGAACTAATAATACTCGTAACCAAAATAATGCCGACAAGAAAAAACCGTCGAAAAAACTGTCACAGAACAACTTCCGTTCCGTGCCACGTTCCGCGGACTTCTGTCCAGATCCTAGAATGTTTGCGTCTTATATCACCACGAATAGAGGCGACAATTGCTTGACCAGCGGAGTCTGGATATATTTGACGTAAGCGCCAAAGTGAGTTTTATTTATTTGTTGAATATTTTTACATGAATGAAAAAAAGTTAGTCAATAATAATTATAGAAAATAATCTTAGCTATAAAACGGTATTTTTTAAAAGGCGTTTCTTATATGAGTTCTTAGTTACCTCAAGAAAAAACAAAATTATCAGTGGTTTACGTTTATATTTTTTGTAACGCAACCAGTAATTATATTTTAATTCCGATCAATAATAAAGAAAGGAAAAGCTTCAATTTATGCATAGTATATTTTTTGGTGTTCATAATGTATACCGATTCGTAGCAAAGATTAATCTAAATAGTGATTTAGCATTTACCTTCCTCGGAATGTGAATTACAGAAGGCCGCTTCAATAATTTGTACCGAATAAGGTGTAAAGCCATCGGTTAGCTTACATTACAAAAATGGCTATTCCAGAATATAATTTTTTAACAGATTATATAAAAAAAATGTGTATTTAAAATTAAAATGACACGATCTAATGTATCAACCCAAAACATACCAGCAAAAATTTGATATATACGATTTATGTGTGAACGTCGCAAATTACAATTGTTAATTAATAACTTTCAAAAAGACTTTCATTGGCCTAGCTCTGCCTCTTACAGTTGCAATTAAAATTAAGTATTATATTGTAATTAAAATTAAGTATTATATTGCTATTAAAATGAAGTTATTAAAGTATATTTTATTTATTTTTATTTTGTACATTATTTTTTAAAACTACCTTTTTACACTATTTTACACAGAAGGGCCTGGGGAAAATAATTTCCTTCAGTGCCAATGTCATCTTTGAGAATGCTGTGTGGAGGGTCTTTTTAAGGAAAGGAAGGAGAGGAAGTTCTGGGAAGGAAAGGGTATAAGGGGTGGGTAGGAATCTAGGGATCATTATGTCCAGGAGTGACGGACGGATGATCCCTATCACTGCGTCACAAGGCGATGGATCGAGAAACCAGTTGGATAGGTCAAAGGATCTCATCAAACTAGCCTCTCCGGATCTTCAGTTCGGCAGGCGCAACCTGAACACACCTCACCCGATGAACCCGGCCACCCCTGCTAAATCACCAAACTTTGCGTACGACTTGGGAAGACCAGTAGGTGTTTAGGAGAACCATTTATCCAATAATTTATCCTCCGAAATGAAATATTGCATCTTAAAAATTGTAAAATTGGGGTCTAAGCACGAGTAAACCCAGTGAGGCCCAAATTACCAAATGAAAATATTAATAATAGCTGATGGTGTTGTGACTTGCAAATTTATGTGGAGCAAAATACCACAATTATTTAACCAGCTTGCAAACTACCGCATGCTTGCTTTTGTTCGTAATAAATACTGACATTGCCAAGTTCATTGACACTTGAAGTCATTGTGCTGCACTTAACTGTTGAAGTAAATAAATAAAACAAATCATTAACATCAACTATTGTAAAACAAAATGAAAAACATAATGACGATGCTTTTTTTCTCAGCTCAATGCCATTCGATTGCGATCTAGCAGGATTATTATGGATTAAATGCAAATGAACCAATCTATAATTTGACTCAACAACAAACCCAGAATTTGCGTATAAAAAACAAGTCGAGGGCAAAGGAAAGTTGTTGATTTTTTAAACTTTTTTTTACAAGCATTATAAACTATGGAATTCATTTCTAGCGTCAAATCTTTACCTACAACTGTATCAGTAACTAGACCTGATAAGACGGGTAGTCCATTTCCCCCAGCCTTGGAAGTTTTACTCGAATCAACTGTTCCATGAATTTTTGTGATTTGTTTTTGGGGTGTTATGCCGTGTTGCGCTAACTCCTTCTTTAGCCAACGTTTCGGACAGCATTGCAGTGTCCATCATCAGTGCAGATGTGTTATTTGATGTTGTGTTAAAATGTATATAGATAGTTCCTTCCTGCAGTAATGCAGATGCAAACTGGAAAAACCGAATCATGGATTAAGAATTCAACAGATCTGATTAGTAAGCTCAAGAAAGTTAAGACTGAGGAAGGAGATATTCTGGTCAGCTTTGACGTCTTTGACTTTTCACAAATGTGCCTCTAGAAGACTCCATGACAATACTCAGGGAGATATATGAGGAAGAAATTTGCAAACTTTTTGAACACTGCCTCAAAACGGGATACTTTGCGTTTCAGGGTGAACTATTTGAGCAATTGGAGGGAGTTGCGATGGGCATTCCGTTATCGCCAGTACTAGCCAACTTTTTTTATGGAGAAGTTTGAAGAAGTGGCGCTCGACACAGCTTCGGCTGTCCCTAAAGTATGGTGGCGCTACGTCGACGATGTCTTCGCCATTCGGCCTCATGGAACGGAGAAACTAAACGAATTCCTGGACCATCTTAATTCTCTCCACAGCAAAATTAAGTTCACAATGGAACTGGAAAACGAACATAAAATCCTGCCTTTTCTAGATGTGGAGGTGATGCGAAAACACGATGGTAGCCTAGGGCATACTGTATATAGGAAACCAACCCATACAAATCGGTACTTACACGCTGATTCGCACCACCACCCAGCGCAGAAGAGAGGACTTATCCATACATTGGTGACCCGAGCGACCAGAATATGTGAAGAACATAAAATCGGAGCGGAACTTACGAAGCTGACCGATGCACTGGAGCGTAACGGTTACCCAGCAAGTCAGACAAGGCAAATCATAAGAGCCAAATCTGCACCAAACGAAGACAGAATTGAACAAGAGTCGAAAGGCTATGCCTTCCTGCCTTATGTGCACAATGTGACAGACAGAATTGCCAGGCTATTGAGAAAGGAAAATATCAAGACTGTCTTCGGAACAACAACAAAGATACAGGACTTACTGAGGTCTGCAAAAACTAAGTTTCCTCTGGAAACAGATGGAGTGTATAAACTCAGCTGTTCCGGATGTGACAAGGTCTATGTAGGCCAGACAGAACGGACTATCTCCAAAAGGATTTCAGAACACTTGAGAGCTTGTAAACTCGGCCAACCTGACAAATCGGCAATTGCCGAGCATTTGATTGACACCGGGCATTACTTTGGATTTGTTCCTGAAATCCTGGGGAGACCCAAAACTTATAGAGCACGGCTGATTACGGAAGCCATTGAAATTCATAAAAATCCCGTAAACATCAATGGAGACGATGGAGCTAAGCTCAATAGTTCTTGGTATCCGGTAATTGACGGATACACCAGAGCTAAACGAAGAAAACCACTTTAAATATAAAATGATACGTTAATGTCAGCTCAGAGGGTTGGAGCTGGCAACACGGTATCACAACCTCATACATAAGCTCACATTTTAACACAACCTCAAATAACACATCTGCCCTTATGATGGACACTGCAATGCTGTCCGAAACGTTGGCTAAAGAAAGAGTTAGCGCAACACGGCATAACACCCCAAAAACAACTCACAAAAATACTTTTGGCAGTGAAAATCTTAAATCATATCTGTTCCATGAATGTCTGAAAGTACATGATGATAAATCTACTTCAATTTTTTTACATTAACTCCACAGATGCCCCTAGGAAAATAATTTCCCTCATGGCCTATATGTCATATCTTAGGATGCTATGTGGAGGGTCTTTTGTGAAAAAGAAGGGGTGAACAGGGGTCTTGAAGAGGGAGGAAACATAGAAGCCGTCAAATCGTTCCACGACCGAACAGTTGAACTCAAGAACGAGTCGTAGAAACGATTGATTGTGCACAAATGTTGTACGCCCTTGTTGTGCGTTTCCAACTGTGAACCGTTGCCGAACGAATCCATGACGCTAGTTCCTAGGAGCATCTCCCATTGAAATACCGGTAGCATCCCCACCCTAAGCCTATGCTTTAAAGACTGCAATCCATTTGTTAAGATAGATGAGTTTTCGAGGGTTTTTTTAGGTATTTTCGGGCTCTAGGGCAGAGGTTGCTACCAAATTCAATCGTGGTACCATTTGCAATTATTTAAAAACAAAAATAATATGAGTATTCATTTTCTTCCTTGCACACAAGAAGGGTTAATAATAAATAGCAGTCAAATGCATTGACCTAGAAACCACTGAGGTGAAGGTTCAATAATTGCACCGGAGATCGAGACGTGTGATTAGATGTGCATATAAATTCCTCGTTGCCGCGCAAATTATACCTCATGCACAGGGAGATTGAAGATAAATTCAGTACAGAGAAATTTATCACTGTACTAGGATAAATTATTAGTTTCACTTCTCATGGAGACTTCTTGCGTATATTCGATGCAGTGTTAAGATATTGAATTAAAGTTGTATAGCAGAAATCGTCCCCTTGATACAGAAACTATTAATTTTATTGTGTTTTGATATCAATGCAAGAAAACATCATTTGTTATTTCAATCTCGTACACATTATTCATATGCATGTTTAGAAATCATCTTTTGCATGCGGTTTTTCAGTTATTCATGCTCTAATTTTATTTGCGAAATGCGAATCTTATTATTCAATGCCTTACAATTTCCTTCAGACAGTGAATGTGCATATTTATTTCTATTAACAATCCACTTAATAAGAGTTTTAATCCAAAAGGTGTTGCAAAAAACAATAAATTTATTTAATTATTATTTTAATCTGTTATTATATGACGTGGTCGAGGGGTAAGGCTCCGACCGGCAAGCCGAAGGTTGCGGGTTCAAATCCCGGCGTGCGCAAATAAACTTTATTTGATTACTTAGTGTTATTTCACAAATTATTCATCTAAAATAATATACAGTATATTCGTGGCACGTTCCAGAGTGGAACATTCTCTCAGTATCGCCCTGGTTTGGGACCACCATTCATAAATGAAACGTTGCTTGAAATGCCTTTGGCTGTGTTTGGTGACCAGATCTGAATAGCCAGGTACTTCCCCATCTTCCTCTTTCCCATCTACTTCCTCTTCCTACTACCTTCAGCCTCATAATATATCGCAATTGGGGATGCATAGTCTATCTATATATAAATTTATATTTTTTTACGAATAACCTGATAACATATAAAATTCTTACCATCATCACATTAAGCAAAAAATGTTACTTGTCTCGTAATTGAAAACATAGTCAGCCAAGATGCTGAACTCACAAAGCCTGTGTGGAAGCAAACGCGACGCCAACTCAGCCACTTTAATGTTTATTTGGGGATTTGGGTGAGGCACGAAATAAAAGGCGTGTGGTGAAGGTCACTGTGTTTATTGAGTCAGTTGCCGTAACGAGGAGATGACGTAGGACAAATGTTGAATACTCCGGTTGCTGCGGTGATGTGCTGGTCAGGCGCGGGTCAGTGAGTCGACGCCGGGCGCTGGTGACCGGGACTCGATGACTGTCAGGCACTGGCGATCTGGGGAATCAATACTCCAGTGCTGACGGAAGGCCGAAGGTGCGGCGGACCTTGTAGGCGGTAGAGCGGGAGCGGCGTAGACCAGTGAGGATGCTGCGTGTCCTCGTGGTGGTCATGGTGGCGAGGAAGAAGCGCTGGTCAGAGACACTGGAACCAGGGCGCTTGTAATCCGAGTAGCGCTTGCCAGGGACGGCGATCTGGACAAGGCGCTAAGATGATGTCCCGATAGAGTCCATGATGGTACGGGCGAAGCCGGGTACGTTGTCCTTCGCGCTAGTAAGAGGAGCGCGGGTGATCACTCGTTGAGCCTCGTTGACTGACGGCTGATAGATAACTGACTGACTGACTCGCTGCGTCGGGCTTATTTATACTACACGGCCGATGGCAACAGTAGGTAGTAAATTGCAATTAAATCGAGGCCACTCGCTCGTTCTGACCCTTTCCCGAAGTTTCGGCGGCACGGAAATTATGCCTAGGCGGTAGACTCGAACCTTCTGGCGAGTTCTCGTAATGTGAAAGACGGACTTGCGATGTTATTGTCCTCAATAGACAAGTAGGTGCTTGTAGTACGTGGGTTGCTCTGTTTTGATTTCGACTGCGAGTACGTACCTAAGTAGCAAGTAGCAAGTACGTACCTAAGTAGCGTCGAGCTGCTTATTATTGATGAATTAATCTGGATTCTTCTGCTACACTTACTTACGAACGAGATGGGCTCGGGTTCAAAATGATAATTATGTAAAAGTTAATTATAATTATGTAGGAGTTATTAATAATTATGTAAGAGTTAGTGATAATTTTGTAAGAGTTAGTGTTAACCCTTTGAATATCAGGAACCCAAATTCGTATGATCTTTGGAGACAAATTTGGTCTCCTAATAATTAACGGGTTTTATGTAAGAGTTAGTAATAATTATGTAACAGTTAGAGATAATTGTATAAGAGTAAGAGATAATTATGTAAGAGTTAGTAATAATTATGTAAGAGTTAGTGATAATTATGTAAGAGTTAGTGATAATTATTAAAGAGTTAGTGGTAATTATGTAAGAGTTAGTGATAATTATTTAAAAGTTAGTGGTAATTATGTAAGAGTTAGTGATAATTGTATAAGAGTAAGAAATAATTATGTAAGAGTTAGTGATAATTATGAGTAATGAAAAATATTTATAAATGCAGTTTTTCCCTTCATATTGTGTAAATATGATGAATTACAAAATAAAAAAATATTAAAATGACATTTTGGTGGGCTTAAATATAAATTACGAATCACTGATTTACGTTGGAATACAAATTTTTTCTATTTTAATCCAAAAAATTTCGAACCAAAACACGGAATTTTACAGTGCTTAATTTTTAGGTCATTCAATTTATAGTAGTTTATAGTTATAGTTTTAAGAACTATTACTATCTCACCAAAATTGCAAGAGTTGCTTAAAAAAATATGACTAATTGTATTTTTAATGGCCTGTATAATTTAAAAAACAAATAGGTACATAAAAAAAGCTCACATCTGCACTCGATACTTGCCGTACCAATGAAACTCGGATACATGATACAAGAGCCTCAAAAAGGGATATACGAGATGTTCCAAAATTCAAGACAAGTTTTGGCCAAAGAAACCACATATATCTGGCAACCAAACTTTACAACATCCTTCCTCCAAGTTTGAAAAAGATAGAAAAGATAAATAAGCATAAGGAAAAAATCAAAACATGGGTGAAAGAAATTAATGCAGACATACTAGAAAATGTATTTAAAACATCATAGAAACTAAATAACAGAAAATCAAAGAAATCTACCATTCCGCCTCAGCACAGGACTACCTAGTGAGGAGGACTAAGAACAAACAGATGAAATATTATAGATTATCATATATTGTAACTCTCATCAAACCTGTAATTAAATAGACACTAATAAAAAAAAATTAAAAAAATTGTATAAGCTACCAAAATATTCACATCAATCAATAGACAAGTAAATTTTTTTACATTACTTGAAATGCGTAGAGCATTCGTGCTGCAGATTTATGGATGCATTATGCATTTTAGATATTTCTTCGGCTAATTCAAAGGCTCGTTGAGCGGACTACATACTGCCCATGTGCTATGCGTAAGCAGACAGCAGTGGAATTTAGTTTCGCTAAATCGTGAAGTAATTTCTATGCAGTTTCTTTTAGAAAATATTTTTATGATTATAATTTTTTGCTCTTTATTCAAAATTAATACACGAAACCTCAAGAAACCAAAAAGTGACTATCTTACAATAAAAAAAACGTTGTTTGGCAGGAACACTTTCCAATAACCTATAAAAACACAAATTATTATAAGCAATATTTCCAATCCGCCAAATGATTCAATATGTACTAGTATGAAAAAATTAATTTAGTTTAAAATGGAAAAAAAAGAAAAGATATTTATTATACCTATTTTTTTCGGAAGTATATTTATTTATTTATTTTATTGGTGTACAAAAAATTTTACAACATTACAGATATTTTATCGAAATAATTGTAAAAGTACCATTTTCACAGTGAGAATGTAGCGCCAAAAACCTTACAAACTCATTGAATTTTCCGAAGAATATGTGGAAATTTTTATCTATTATTATCTATTATTTATGTTTATATATTTAAATAATTTGTACAATTTTCTATATAGGGTTTTCCAATAATGTACGCTATTTGTCCAGATTACAATATATAGGGTATTCCAATAAGAGGTGTTATTTTGAATAGCCCGCTATTTCGGTAGATGTTACTTTTGAAGCTGTCATTTTTTTAAATTTGACAAGTAAAAACTACGCCATTAATAAAAATGGAACGATATACGCTTCAACAACGCATTGAAATTCACTTGAGTGAATCAAATGCAAATAATCTTGAGTGATGAGGCCCATTTCCACCTCGGTGTCTTCGTCAATAAGCAAAATTGTCGCATCTGGGGCTCGGAAAACCCAAGAGTTATTGTTGAAAAGCCTCTCTATCCTCAATGTGTGACTGTTTGGTGCGGTTTACGGTCCTGCAGAGTCATTGGACCTTACTTTTTAGAAAATGAGGCTGGAGCAACAGTTACGGTGAATGGTTTGCGCTATCGAGAGATGATTAATGATTTTTTATGACAGGAATTGGATTGCAGTAATCTGGAAAACGTTTAATTTCAACAAAACGGCGCTACGTGCCACACAAGCAACGAAACCATTGATATTTTACGATTGAATATAAAAATAACACCTCTTATTGGAAAACCTGTACCTCAATCAACAATAATTATTGCTTATTATATTTTTTCCACCTGTAAACAACCAACTTTATTTTTGTACGAAAGGCTTTGTTAGTGCTAAATTTCTCACTAGATGGCGTCGAGACATATTATATCTTCATTTATTGGTGAAATATTTTTGACTTGTTAAATATTTTTTTTTTTTAATAATGTTTATAAGACAAGGTTTTATGGATAGCATAAAGGATAACAAATTATTATAAGCAATAATTAGTCGCCTGAAATATCAATACAAATTGAAAATATCTCCCGAGTAAAAATAAATGCCGCCAACGGGAATTGAACCCGTGCCTTCTGATGTCCGGTCTGAACCTATGTCATCTTTTGGGATGCTGTGTAGGGTATCTTTTTAACCCTTCAGTACATTTATCACTTTTGTTCAGTTTGCAATATTTTCTGTAAAATTTGAAATGCGCTGTATACATCTTATTTTTAAATTTTGGATAGAAAAAAAAAACTTTTTTAGAAACAAGATAAAATTATCTTTCCGATGTACACATTTAAAATAAAAAATTCTATTTCTACATAATAAAATTTTAATATCAAACGTGAAAAATGTTATCAAAAACGCTAACCACATTTTTACTTCATTTTTTACTCCAATCGTAGAAAACATGAGAGAACTCGATATTTTCGAAAACACATTTATTTTGTTTGGGGAATTTATAAGAAAACTGTTACTTCACTTGATGTACTGTTACTTCTCGTTTCTACAATAAAAAATAATAATAAATTAGTTAGTTTTAATATATCTTAATTATGTACATCAAGTATGATGTAGGTTAAATGTTAGAAATGGTAGCAAAAGGTAAATAATACCACCTAAACTTTTTCTGTGTACATCAAATCCAGTCTATTGTTTTATTTAGTACTTCGTATCGAGTATCGAGAAACTGTCTATGCGTAAGTGTTTTTTTTGCCGAAATCGTATCTTCGTAGTATTGATTTTTTACTTTCATTTAGATAATTTCGAGTGATCGAAAGTATGTAGTAGAGATTCTTCGATTTCGATTACGCTTTCACAGTTATTACTATCCATTAAAAACCAGTTTCTTTTTAAAAGTTATTATAAAGGTAATATTATCATTATGCTGATTCTCCTTATTCAAATAGAACGATTATAACCGAATGGTATCTTTTAAGTAGGTAATTCATTACACATATTATATAATTTAATTTTTTTTAACGCCTCATTCTCTGACATATTAGAAGTTATATTTCTTAGAGACGGCTAATAGCGGTAATTGCTATTTTGTTCGCAAGAAAAACCTAAATTTCCAATACAAAGCTGTGCTTCGCTGTGCTGTGCCAATGGGATGGAGATCTACGATATCAGGCGAGTGTAATATAAATTTAATGATAACATAATTGAGGTGATTTTTCACAAAAACGGCGCTCTACAAATTATCCAATTATTATTATTATTATTATTATTATTTTAATGTACCTACATTGTCGTACTCCTGAACAACTTACCTACAATAATGTTTGCGTTGTAAAAGCCTTCAAGACGTGAATAAATAAATAAATATTTAATGAAGGAATTAAAATAATTAAAATTCTCCGACTTAATATTTATGTTCAAAATCGTAATTGGTAGTATAGGCAGCCCTTATTTATTTTTTAAAATAAATTTTAAATAAATAAAATTTAATAATGTTATAATAATTATTAAGTTTTGCAAGTATTTCTGTTATTTTTACAGTTTTTAATGTGACAGCTGTTTCGGCTTTTGAGGCCATTATCAAACTGTCCTCAAAAGCCGAAACAGCTGTCACATTAAAAACTGTAAAAATAACAGAAATACTTGCAGAACTTAATAATTATTAAATTTGATTTATTTTAAATTTATTTAAAAATATTATAAGGAGTTCTACGAATTAAACAATAAATAAAATAAAAAAATCCCTAATTTGCGCGAGCTACTCGTTCCAAAATAATGTTTAAATGTATCAATACCAGGGTTGAGCATTGAAAATACTCACTTATAAGTAAATTACACGAAGTTAGTAATAGATATGCAGATGTGGCAGATCTATTTAACTGCAAGAAGGCTATAATATCATATATTTTCAATAAATATTAATTAAACCTAGAAAGTCTACTTAGAAATTTTGCGTGTACCTGCATCTCTTACTTTAATATCATTTTGATCAATTATTTTTATAAGCAATAATTGTTCGCCTGAAACACTCATCCACATTGAAAAAATCTCCTGATAAAAAATACATGACGCCAACGGGACTCGAACCCGTGTCCATTCGATTTCCGGTCGAAAGCTCTGACCACTGAGCTATGGAGGCTTATCTCTTACCCGCGAAATTATTCAATATATGCTAGTGTTTCATTCAACAATTACTGCTTGTTACATTTTTTTCACCTGAGAACAACCAACTTTATTTTATATGAGAAAGGCATTGTAAGTGCTAACTCTCTCACTAGATGGCGTTGAGACAAATTGTCTACATTTTAAGGTGAAATACTTGAACTTGTCAAATATTAATTATTATTTTTTTGATAAATTAATGTTTTTAAGACAAGATTTTATTTATGCATAGCACAAAGGATAACAATTATTTTATAAGCAATAATTGTTCGCCTGAAACACTCATCCACATTGAAAAAATCTCCTGATAAAAAATACATGACGCCAACGGGACTCGAACCCGTGTCCATTCGATTTCCGGTCGAAAGATATAAAAATAAAAATATAATAAAGATATAAAAAATATAAAAAAATTACACGGTTTCGAGTCCCGTTGGCGTCATGTATTTTTTATCAGGAGATTTTTTCAATGTGGATGAGTGTTTCAGGCGAACAATTATTGCTTATAAAAATAATTGTTATCCTTTGTGCTATGCATAAATAAAATCTTGTCTTAAAAACATTAATTTATCAAAAAAATAATAATCATTTTGATCATTTTATACTTTATGATGTCATTGTATTTGATTTATTTGTTTATTGTATATTTATACCGTTGTTATTAAATAAGTAAATAATATGGAGCGCTCGGCGAAATGGAATATTTTTTCCTTTTACACTTTTATAGAAGGGTTTTTTTATTTTTATTCTTTATTCTAATACTAATTATTCGTAACCCGGTTAAAAAAATGATTGCACGCCGTTTCTTTTAGTAAATTCCTCAGTGGAAAATTATCTCAGTTTCACCTTGGTGTAGGACCACCATTCATAATCGAAAAGTTGAGAAGATTTGAATAACCAGGTACTCCCCCCCCCCCCACCGCCTCTTCAACCTCTCATTCCTCTCCCCTCTTCCTCCAGCCTCACAACTTACCCCTATTTGGGAGGCCATAGTCTCACTGAATCCATACGTTTTGAAGCAATTGGGACTCTTGTGCGGTATTCACATAAAACTTATATTTATCGAAACACGTGTTCATGCACCTGCATTTGCTTTGATGAAATATACTGACGAAATGCGAAAATATTATGATTTTTATTTCACGTGTTCCAACAACGTGATAATACATTCAGATAGTAATAGTTTAACAGAAAACCTATCAATTCATTCGGTAAGATCCTGCAATCCCCTTTTTAACCGGAATACGAATAATTTTAAGAGATTCTTAATAAATTAGCAATACTCATTTTTCTCCGTGTAAGCATTTGATTTAAGTAGTAATATTAAAAAACCCTCGAGTCACATAGACTAAACCAAAGAAAGTTTTTAATAATCAAACAATCATTCATTCACTTTCTCACAAACGAAATAATAAAATCACCGACATCCTGCTATTCAAATATGAATATGGTTCGTAGTCCCAAAAAGCACACTGACCCATAACAGTTAATGGTCGAATACCCTTGAAAGAATCCACGACCATAATTGGACAATTTTAGGTCAAATATTAGACACGCGTTTGATCTATGGGTGTCACTGAAGCATTTTGTGGTCACGATTGAACTAAAAGCAGCAAAAAGAAGCCATGTATATAATGCTTATCATTTGGAAGCTACTTGAGAAGTTTTTCATCAAATAAATTGGACCTTTCGATGAGTGTTGTTGGAAAATTGGGTAAAACTTTACCGGTACTAAATTAATTTCATCATTCGATTTCTCAGAGCACTAATTTCCTTACTAATACTAGCATTGTAACAAAATTGATTTGCATTTTTTCATGTTATTAAAAAAATATATTTTATTTATTATTTCATATCCTATCATATACACGGAGAAAAATGGCTATTCCTAATTTATTAAGGCTCTATTATTTTCAATCAATAATTAATAAGCCAGAAACAACAATTTTTTTTAATCTTCCGAGAAATGAATACATGCCGCCGACGGGAATTGAACCCGCAGTAATAATAATGACACGTTATCCTTTGGGCATTAAAATCCTTGTCTCTTAAACATTAACGATGATATCAAGAATCTCTTCAAATTATTAGTAATTCCGGTTAAAAACGGGATTGCAGGCCGCGTGAATTAAGTAAGCGAAGATTTTGTATCGTCTTGATATAATATTGGCAAATCAATGTTTTAGTAATAGGGCCTGTTAATTTATTGCGAGGGTAAAATTCGATTTCTCTCCGTGTAGCCATTTCTAAAACTTATAAAACTGATTTCGGGACAAGAGAAATTTGCAATTCACAAATGATACATAAACGACAAAAAAACTTTGTAGAAATTGAACAACGAAAAAACAATCAACAAGGATAAATATACAATAACACAGAAACCTTACAAAATCCAGAGATCTTACAAATTGCAGGTAATAATTATGAGAAAGCAATCAGAAACATTCTCTACATATATATTTCCAATAAAAAGCGTTGTTTTCTGTAATATCTGCTGATAATTATCATACTTCTTAAGGGAATTCACAAAACGAAACATTTAATGATTGTAAAGTCCCGCCTTTTTTATTTATTTATTGGTTTGATTTTTACAAATGTCTGATTTATTATTTATTGCATTTTTATTTTATTTTTTAGATTAACATGGCTCCTACAATCCAATTAGTGCAGACTTTATGGTTTCTGGCAGCGCAATATAATTCATTTGTACTGTTTTTTTATTAAAATAACCAAATGTACTATAGATTTATTTTTTTCTTTATTCATATCTCTTTTTTCATTTAAACCATAGATAATATAACCACCACTGTTTTGATTTTCACCTTATAATGCCCACGCACAGGCTTCGCCTTTGTGAGATTTTTTTGTTACTCCTTATATTTTGTATAATTATATATTATGTACCTGTATGTATCAAAAAAATTGACAATAAATAAAAAAAAAACTGTTGCGTGTATTGGCTTTGTCCTTTTTTGGTAGCCAAATATCATTCCACTTTCATAAGTTATATCTCTGAATGACTTTGTTGAATATAATTTTGTTTGAAAAGTAAAATAATATATGATGTTTATTATTTTAAGTACAAATATCAGTTTATTTCCATTAATATTTTAATTAAAAGTGTAGCGGGAGTTTAATATATTGATACTTAATTACTCAAGCGAAGTCAATACCCGTACGTCGTGCATAATGTAATCTAGTATCTTTTTTCTTAATTAATTTCATTTTTTTCTAAAACTACTATCTACTATACTTACTGAACTTACAGCTGCCAATAGTAATGGTAGTCAATACCGTGGTATTAATATACCGTTCGATGCATTAAAAAAATCAGTCAATAAAAAATATTTCTTGCAGATGCTTAGAATAATAATTACATACGGATGCTGAATTCCGTGTGACTTCTGACAGGTGTTTGTCAATCATTGCTCTGGTCAAACAGTCTTCGAAAACAGATGTTAACATAATAATAATTAGAGAGTCGTCATCTTTCTAATCACAGGTAGGGTGGACAGGTGATTATGGTAATGTCAAATGTATAATCATCAAAAATACTAATTTCGGTTGTTTGTGAGTCCTGTATAACTGTGGTTCAACGAACTAAAATTTACTTTGAATTGAAGTGCACCGAGAAAAATGAGTATTGGTAAATTATTTAGAATCCTTCCAAATTATTGGATTATCGATAAACTTTTAGTATATTTTTAATATATAGGAACACGTGTTCATGCACGTGCATTAGCCTTGATATTATTTTCATGAACACGTTCCGACATCGTGATAATATATTCGTCATTTAGTAAAAGTTTATAAGAAAGCCTGTTAATTCATTCGTTAAGGCCTTCAATACGTTTTTAACCGGATTACCAATAATTTAAAGACATTCGTAAAACACATTTTTCTCGGTGTGTCCTCTTCAAAATGGGAACTTTTTTTGTAAAGATTTCTGACAAGCGATAAAGTACCACATATAACATAATATTATTAACACCGAATTTTTTTGTCGTATTCAAAATTGTCAAGAAATCAGAACATCCCATGATGTTGATGGGTCTCGAAATGCGTTACACTATTAATTGTAATGGTGGATAGTAGTCAAAAGAGTAATTGTTCCACTGTGTAATTTAATTTATATACATAATATATCCAATTGTAATACACAGTCAGACGGTTGTAATTTTTTTTAGTCAGCGCCAATGATCAAATTGATGACATTTTTTTATAGTAACACTGCTGATAACGCGAAGCAATGGAATCGCAAACGTGGCGAATATTTCATTGCATTCTCTATCAATTTCCGCCTTTAATTGTTGACTATTGCTGGTTTCGAAAGATAAACATTAACTTTGTTAAGTCCCCACAAAAAAAAAGTTTGGAGAGCGAGGGGGCCATTCGAGTGCACCTCTTCGCCCAATATGTGTTACAGTCTAATATCAGCCATTATTTTAAATTGGTTATACATGAAAAAAAATAGGTTTTAAAGTGTGTACATTTTTTTGGAATTCCGGTGTGTACACATATTTGCAATTTGGGAGGTGATTTTGGGTACAGCCGCCCTGAGAACCATTTATTTAATAACATACACCTCTTTCATAGGTCACCCTAAATGGTTGTCACCCCAAAAAACTACGTTTGGTGATTTAGTAGGGGTGCCCGGGTTCATTAGATGGCGTGTGTTCAGGATGCGCCTACCCACCAGCTGTGTGGCGTGCCAGATCGGCAGAAGCTGGCTTGGGGAGACCCTTTGACTTCTCCAACTGGTCCCTCTTGACCCATCGCCTTTCACCGCAGCAGGATATTGGACACACTAATTACTAGGTTCCTACCCACCCCTCATACTCTTTTCCTTCCCAGACTTTCCTCTCCTTAATTTCCTTAAACAGACCCTCCAACAGCATCACAAAAAATGACATAGGTTCTGAGGGAAATTATTATCCTCGAAGCCTCTTTTATGGGGTTAATGTAAAAAAAACGTTATCCACAGGTTTTATTAAAATTTGACGAGGTTACGATAGTTATTACCCATCGCAGCAATCGCACAACTGATAACCACCAACCAACTAATACCGCGATTTGATAATAAAGTTAAGATCGTATCACGACCAACAAAAAAATTGATTTGATTCGAGTTTGTAAGCCCAATAAACTGTTTCTGAATAAGAAATGACTCGAGATACCCAAGAATTTTAATCACTCACATATATATTATTATTATGCGAATAGAAAAAAAGTTCAATGCTTAAAAAACATGGCTCAGGCATTTCACATAGTCGTGCAATATTATAAAATAATAAAATTAACGTAGTTTCTCTACGTGGAACTGGTTTATAACTTATTTACTTATTTAAAGTAAAATTATTGCACCTGTTCAAAATAAACTGTAAATATTTTCAACTTTTTTTTAACACATAATTAGCAAATCGAAAGTATTTTCCAATATTTATTTATCTGTCACACATCTTGAATAATTTTGCTTTAGAAAATGTTTGTCATCCTCAAAATTATTTTGCTTTTTATATCTGTGCGATTACGACGTGTAACTTCTTCGAATTTGTATATTCCTAGACAATGGGACAAGGAAATCATGTGGTCACGTTCTCATTAATATGGAAATTTATCTATGGTAAAAGGTTCGTAAAACATAGCTAATGATTTGGTTAGAAGTTCTGTGGATCTTTTAGTGTAATACGTGAATATTGTTTTTTATTTGTTTGTAGTTAAATGTAATTGAATTTTTATTGGAACAATTAAAATCTTTTGAGTGTTAAACACAGAGTACAAACATAACTTAATATAAAATAAAAATCGGATATGTTTATCTGAGACACTATCTAGGTTACAAACCAATTCTTTAGAACTTTTTAGTCATTAAAAAAGATAACTGCTAAAAACATGGGAAAAATGAGTTGCAAGATTATATTTTTAATTCTGAATTTTAAATATGAGATCGATAAAAATGATGTATAATAGTTAGGTTCCAATGGTCGAGTTGTTAAAGACGTTATCCCGGTATGACAGATATATAGGGTTCGATTTCCTGTTGAAATCATTCTTTTATTTTTTCTGTGTCTTTTTCTGTTTCATGTTTCGTTTAGAGTTGTCAGTATTATCTTCTTCTTCAATGAAACATAATTTAATTCTAATTATACCTATTCATAAGTAACAAGCCTTTAAACTAAAACCCAAAGATGTTTAAGATATGCATCTCTTGCAACTGATATAAGTAGTAGTTTTTTTCAGTCTTAAATTGAATTACAATAAACTTTTTTAATGCCCACCTCTCAACATTAATTTAATTCTATCAAGTTCAATTCATAGATCTCTATTTAAATTTTAGGTTTATTATTATTTAATTTAAAAAGGTTTATTTATTAACAATTTATGCGGTGTAAAATATTCTTATGTGTGGCAGCTGTTTTGCATTCCGAAGGCATTATCAAACTGTTGTGAAGCCACTTACAGACAATCTGCTATACAGGTGCTTGTAATGAAAATCTTTTGACAAATTGCTTTTATTTTTATTACCAATGCTTATTGACTTCTGATTAAATTGTTGACAGTGGTTATTAACCCTCTGTAAAGAGTGTAAAGTTTCCCTACTTAATTGTTACAATTTGACTAAAGATCGTTAAAGTCGGGTCATTGGTGTTGCCAAATCAAAAATTTGGAAGAAGTATGTGTTTTTCTGTGTCTACAAAAATTACAAGGAATCCGCAGGAAAGCTCAGGTCCTCTGTGTGGAGATGATTTTAAAATATGTTATGTTTACGGATGGAAGTAATGCTAAATGTATAAAGATGTCTTTAGATAAAAGCTAAAAGCTTACGCTACTGTTAAGAGATTTAGCACATCACTAGTTCACTCAATCAAAGAAACTCAGATTATAGTAGCTTATTGATTCTATTATCTATAGTATGTGCATTAAAGAAAGCAAAAGTCATTAAATTCAACATATGGTAAGTAAAAGTAAATGGAACGTAATGCATTGGAACTAAGAGTTATTGTGTTCACTAATCTTCCATGTGACCTGAATACTCGAACCATAACAAATCAAAAATGTATATTATAAATGGTCCGATTGAAAAATGGATCAACGAAATAACAAAGTGTCCAATCGCATGACACTAATTAAAAGAAATATTCATTGTCTATGAGGAGCGGTGTGAATACCAAATAGTTTTCGAATTTTTACAGTTAGGCTTTATATTTCACGGAATCCTTGATGGAGGATCAGTGCACTTTTAATCGTCGGCAGGACTCATTTCTACCAAGTATTTGGATTATTAAACTTGTTAGAAATGGCGTGTGGTAAAGTTAATGTTTTGTTCCTCGTGGTACTGACGGTAGCCATCTTGTTCATAAATGTGGGAAAATGTGAGGAAGAGACACAGGATAAATCTGTTGAAGGTAAATGCTTGCTATATTGTTTGCTTATCGTTAGCATCAAATCTCCATATCATGTATTGTTTGCTTATCGATAGCATCAAATCTCCATATCATGTATTGTTTGCTTATCGATAGCATCAAATCTCCATATCATGTATTGTTTGCTTATCGATAGCATCAAATCTCCATATCATGTATTGTTTGCTTATCGATAGCATCAAATCTCCATATCATGTAGTGAAAACAATTGTGCAAGCATGAAACTTTTTATTTATTGAATATCAACACTCCAGACTTCAAAATGAATGAAATTTTCACAGCGCCAAATCTCAGGATGGGTGTGTTTATTGTTTCAGCACACATAAACCCGGCTTAAAATTTGTAGAATTGATGGAAAAATAAGCGTGTTCATTTTCACAATGTGTATAACTTGTTTTGGGATTTCTCTCGTGCAAAAAATAAATGAAAAAAACCTCGCGCTAATAATTCACGAATAACAAGTAACAGAAAGAACCTGCTATTTTAATTAACTTTATTTTCTAACTACTGTAATTTCACGAATAAATGTTAACATTTATTCTTATTCCCAGGCTAATAATATCTATTGATTATAATAGTTTTAATAAATTTCAATTTGAATTACCCATTCTCTCATTCTGAAATTCTAGATTCAAGTTTTTGTAATAAATTATATTGGACGCCCTGGTGAGGTAAAGACGTAAGTAGGAAATAGATCGAGATATAAAATACCTGACTGCAAACCCGCTTAACCCGGATATACTAGATTTACTTTATAACAGGTATTCTTAGAAGCCACCAGGCATGTTCTAGTTTAGTTTTAGTTTAGTGAAACCAAGAAGCGTTTTGACAAAGATTTAACAATGCGACATCTGAGAAGAAAGTAAAAAATAGACATAGTTTAAGTTTTTTTTGACAAATTTATTTCTTCAGTTAATGGGTCGCAATATTATGATTAAAAAAACTTTACAACTTTTTTAGACTTCTTTGTACACAGTAAGGAAATTATATTATATATTACTACCTTTTATTAAGGAGAAATTTCTATGCAAAGAATTTTAACATGGAAACGAAATGTTTTTCCGGGATAAAAGTTACCTATGTCATTTTCCAGTCTTCCAATCATTCCTATGCAAAAAATCAAATCGACGTGTAATGATACGTATACATACGCGAGCCGAACTGCAGAACTGAACCTCAACTTATGGGAAAGGAACAAAGCAACCGCAAATGGCCCGAAACGTCGCTTGCAGTTGCTTCGTTCCTTTCCCATAAATCGTGGCTAGGTTCGCAAATGCATACGCACCATAAGAAGGACAAACAAACAAACATTCGTAATCGCATGTGTTATGGAGTGATTCAGATAGTTTGTCCAATGATTTAAAATTTGCAATTCCGGTGGAGTGTTAATTTATTATATCTATTGGCAATTCGCGATGTTACACAACCATAAAACATTCAACTACAGAACACGTTATCGAGCTAACCCTGACATTGAAAATTGTGGACATAGAAAATTTATTTGAAGCTGACCGTTATTCCGCTTAGTTTTATCATATTTCAATAAATAATTAAGGTTGCTCCACAATGTAGTTATGATTTTAATACAAGGTTATTATACCAGAAACATCACGCCAATGGAATTTCAAATATATCTAGTACTTGAAAAAAAAGTATATTTATAAACTATATATATTGATGGATCATTTAAAACCCGATAAGTTTTTTTGACAAAATTTACATTTTCTTAAATTAATCATTTTGGTCTGATATGTTCTTCAGTCGGGTTTTTTGTAGTGCAAAACCTGAACAGTATTTAAAACTTACCTTGGACAACTGAGTAAGAAATAAATAGATTATTTGGGACGCTCGAAAATAGTGCTATAATTGAGAATTACACAAAAAAATATTCTAGATTCCTTTATTGACATTTAATTATTGTTTAATGAGATCGAACGCATTTGACTGCCTTAACTATTATATGACTATTATAAAGCACAATAAATTGATTCAACGGGCATCGCTAGCATGGCAAATCAAAGTGAATGGTTTTATTTGACTTAGTTCATCAACATAATTTGATTTATTAGTTTGATTCACAGAGCTTAGCTTATTGTTAAGCGTAAAGACCGGTCATTCTTCGTCATTTATCGTCATAATATCATTTGCATGTCACTGTTATGTAGATGAAAATATACAAATTTTAGATCATGGCTCGCAAACGGACAATTGCTTAACCGCAGCAACAACTGTGATTGTTTAAAAAACTAGGTTAGTAAGCATCATTCGTGTTGGCTTAAAAATGTATCATTATACGCAGAATTGTTAAATTTCACGGACAACTATCATTATAATAAACTAGGTTAGGTTCGTGTTTTCTATTGTTTTGGTTATGTGTTTATTGAAATCGAAATCCACATATGTTGAACAACGCTGTAACACGCGTTTGCTAGAAATAAATTAAAATATTTAAAATGTACTTCCAGAACCTGTGAAACCGCAATAACTCTCAAAATATCAGTTCTGGCCTTAGAATAAAGAATAACACAAGAAGTGCTTTTGAGATTCAAATATTTACCTAATCGAGGCTTAAATTTCTAATACAAAACTGTGTTCATGAAATTCAAATGAGATGGAGGTCTACGATGCCAGGCGAGTCAAGACGATGCGCTGAGCTCTCGGGCTAGATGGATAATTTGTTTCCATACAAATTTGTATGGAAGGCACTTATAGTTTTTCTCTTTATTCTATGGTTCAGGCCTATTTGCACAAGATCGACGCAACTATTTTCAAATCAAAATCTAATTCTCATCGAAAGCATTAGATATTTGATAAATCGATTTTACGTCAGTGAGGAAAGGATTCTAAAAGAAATCCGAAACCCGTATTTAAATTTTTCAGAACTGATAATAATAGTAACTGATTTAAAATGACATTTTATTAACGTTTGTTTATGTTTTCGATCGACAGAGGGCAGGACCTTCGGCCACCACTTCCTAAAGAGAATGAGCTTCGCGGTAATCCCCCTTATGTACAAGATGGGAATGATGACCACTCTGCTCATTACGCTGACCATCATGTCCACCAAGGGATTGGCCATCGGAGTGCTGCTGTTGGTCCTCGGAATCAGTCAGGTAATCAATAATGTTTAAATATGTGATTAGGGGCTTAATGAGCATCATAATCGATGAAATTTATCAGTTGAGTGGCCACCATTTTAATTCACGTATTGATAAGAATGTAATGAAATCAAAAATTTTAACTATCTAGAGTATCACAGGGCACCAATTTAGGACCACTTCTTTTTTCAGTATGCGTAAATGGTTATATGAATAGAAGTTTCCCGATATAGTTCACTCTATCTAGTGTTCAAGATATGATTGCTCTCATTCTTTGAGATTTTTATCAAACTGAAAATAACACAAAATGAAATTGATCAAAGCTATCAAAATTGAAAATTTGTTTTTCAAAGATGATTAAAAGCTCTTTTTCTTATTGTTACAATTCTTCTAGATCATCGCCAGGACCTACAGCGTGGTGCCAGCGCCCCTGATCCCCCAGTACGCACCCGCCCCAATCCAGTACGCCGCCCCCGCCTACCCGGCACCCGCCCCATATGCTCATCCCTGGCCCGCAGTAGTGCCCGTGGCAAAGGCCCACCACGTGGTCCATGCTGCCCCCTCCTACGCACAGACTTACGCCACTGGTTGGCATAGCAAGTCAGGGTACAGCCCCTACGCCAGGGAAGATGCCGAGGAAGACCCCGAATACGTGAAGAAGAACTGATCAGATAAAATAGACCAAAAAATTATGACGTTTTCAAGATTTTACTCAATTTTTTGTACTCATACAGAAACCTTTGGAAAGACAAAGACCTCCCTGGTGAAAAGTGACTCATTTTAATTTTGTTTTCTATTTTTTGACTTTAAGGATTCGCACTGAAGACAGCAAAGTAGGTTTTTCGAAAGTTGCTTTACTTTATGAGCATCCATGTTTAATAATACCTCATGTGAAGTTCTTCTCTTTGATCAAGGACCTTTCTACTGTTAACTCTATCCACGGCGGAACCCGTGTAAGATTGGAAGAAATTCCCTTTTGTCCACCAATTTTGCTTTCAGTTTAGCACGACATTGCTGGGGAAGATCATAATATTGTTTTATTAAAGACACCAGTAATTAAAATACATCATTTCATCACTTCTTTACTGAGTAAGGACCCGCTTAAACAATAATAGTTGTCCAATGATGACACCTTTAAAAACACAATTTTTCTGCTAATGGTCGTGCATTTTGTTATGACAAGTAATTTGAAGAATCCGTCAAGCGGATGTGAACTTCTTTATGGTGTCGTGCCATACTAATAAATAAAAAAGGTGATCATTTATGCATTGAGTTCATTAACAAACTAAAAGAAAAAAAATCCGAATTGAGTTACGTAGAACTGGTTTTCATTTATAACGGACACTGGGCGGTATAGAAGAAACTAAAAAAGATTTATTTGTTTTCTATATCTATTGAGTACCAAATTGTTATCAGACCATTAATTTCTGCAATGTGTATTTTGTGAAATCTTGACTATGATTAAGTATTTATTATTTACGTGTATTTTCAACACTACCTACGCGTGTACGTATCTTGAAAAAGTACATAAAACTTAGATTATAAGTGTAGTTTTAATTTCGTTCATTGAAATTGTGTTAAAAATTCAATTGACAGTAATTAAATTAAATCACCATCAAAGAGCTTATCAAATACATTTCTGGATAATTTTATTTAAGCATTTGATGGTCAAAATAATTGCTCTTAACTGCATTTTAAACGATTTATAATTTACGATTATTTATTCGATGACTAAGTTTATTTATGTAAAATAAAGCAATGGTTTATGTATTTGTTTTTTTAAATTTTTTATTTACATATTTTGTGGTTAAAATTTTACATCCTTATCTCCAAGTTCAATCTTCATATTAGCCTAAACATAATATGTTTAGATAAAGCGTTGGAAATGTGAAATCAATTATTGATTAAAAATGATGTCAATTTTTCTTCCCTCCTACTCAACAGATCGCTCACTGCGCTAATTTGAGTGATACACTTTCTCGATGATACATAACCTTAACATAACTATGCATAGCCATTTTAATATAAATAAGTAAGTAACCATTGTTTATTACAAAACCTTTGTAAAAAAATATTGCAACCAATTCATACACCCGATGGAAATATCCAATAAGCATGTAAAATAGTAAATAACATAAGGTTATGACTACATCATCGAGAGTGAGATTCTGGTCAATGGCTGAGTTGGCATCGCGTCTGGTCCCACATAGCCATCGTGAGTTCAATTCCTCGACTGGCAAAGTCCTCCATCACGACATAATGAACATTTTCCGCTTACTGTGGTCGTAGTAAGAGATTTAAAATACTGTCTGGTTATTCGTAACCCGGGACGTCAGAAGATATAGACTTGTCCTGACATAAAATTCGGCTTTCATTTTGACGAGCTGGGTACAAACCAATTGACAAGGAACCAGCAAAGTTCCAGCATATCTTGAATAAACGACGACATCATTCTCACATAGACCGCCGGCGAGCAAACATAAAAATATCGAGACCTTCCACAGAAAAGTAAAGTTCTCTAAAATAAGGTAACGATTTGCAGCGCAACCATTGTGAGACTTTTTTGTGCAGGGTCCGAGTGCGTGTTTCTAACCTTTCTAGCTTTAAACATACGTATCATAGGCGTCAGCGTTTGTTATTTCAGTAAATAAATTATAACTAATTGTGAAAGTGTCTAAATAAATCTCTCTCTCTCTGGTTTCAATCCTGGGATTGGTTTGCAGCAATTTCATCTAATCTCCTCTTCCATTCTTCCCTGTCTTGTGCGGCTCTTTTGACTTCTGCATATGATGAGCAGCGCACGTCCACCAGAAACAAATAAGCGAAACTTTTTAGCAGGATTTGGAATTCATGGAATTTGGAATTTGGATCATGACAGAACGAGAGTTGCCTCAAAATTTCGAATTCATTTATGGACCAGTCATTAAAACGGTGACGCTCACGTCACTTCCCTACACCTCGCCACATAGTTTGTTCCACTCTCCTTTATCTTCCTGTCTACTGTTTATCATGTCTATGGATTGTACCTATAATGCTGTGACCAAGTAAGCTCAGGCATAAGTGAAATCAGTAAAAGGTACATCAATAAATTAGTTGGCCGAAGTGGAAATCTATAAAGTGAATGCTTTCTACGGAGAAATTGAATTTACCGGATTGGCAAGACTTAAACAAGAAGAAGCAGTCAGCGGCAAAAGATTACAGAAGCATTCTGTATTCTATCTTTGCTAATGTTGTCCGTAAAACTGATGGTAGTTAGACATGTGATGGTGGTTGAAACAGCATAACGACAGACTAGCTCCGGGAAACTGTTACTAATTCTTCGTGTGACCCACATTATTGGATAAATTATGAACAAAACGAGAAAAAAAAATTTTAAATTTAATTCTGGAGCTAGATGCTCAGACTGTCAGTTAATAGACTTATTATTCTGAAAGAGCGTAGTATTACATTCTTCGTTATTTATTTTATTCACTAGATCAGACCAGTGATAAATCACGGGATATTATGTAAGTAAATGTTATCGCCTGTTTGAATTCTTGACACATCAGTTCCGATTTAAAAAAATGAGACTTGTATTCAAAACATATCCGAGTTGCAATCCCTCACAGATAGACCCATAAACGAAATTAGTATGATTGATGATACCGAATATGATAATACCGATAATTAAGAGAAAATGAAAAATGTGCAAATATGCAAAATTAAGCGATGATAATAATACTCAAAGGCAATATATACAAACGTATAAGAGATATGTTAATGAAGCTAAATTTTATGACGATGTTTTATGTGTTTATTTTTATGCATGTAGGGCTGAGGTTTAAGGAAATTAAAAGAAAAATTAATTACAATTAAGAGATACACGAACACGGAACGAGACATTCAAACAAATTAGAGCCCACAAGGAAGGAATCAAGAACACAGAAATCTCTGATGTACCAGACCGTCCAAAATTACAAAAAATCGAATGAAAATGTTGAAATTGAAAATGTGATTCATTTTAAAAAGGGTTTAAGAGTGCATCAAATACGTATGTTTTGTTAGTGATTTAATGTTTTAATTTAAAATATTTATTGATATTATGTTTGCAAAATGATGTTAATTTTTATGTATATGTTTCAAAAATTATTAGCATACACGACTATGTGAGCTAACTGATCAATAATTAAAAATAAATATGATTTGTTTGATAGAAAAAAACGGTTACACTCAGCAGACTGTGAATCCCAGGCCTAAGTCGTCTAAACCCATTGTAATATAAAACTGTACCATTATGTTTCTCCGATTCTCATTCACTAAACAAGTCATTACTTTTATTACTGTTTCTTGAATTAAAGAAAAATGATTGGACACTTCAGTTGATCGTCCACAGTAAAGTAAATAACGTAGAAACGTAGGTATAACACGTTTACGGTTCACAACGTTAAATGGTAACGTTATGCTTAGCCTGACTGCACATGTCGCTAAGAGCTTTTAGATACAAGGAATATTAGTCACGCAAGAAAACACCACTTGATGTGAAACGCATTATTCTCACATCGGTGTTTACTTAAAACATAGGAAATCGAGTCCGTAACCTGGATATTCAAAGTTGTCACGTTAACCACACGGCAGGCAAGTCCACAGCATTTGTAGATGACACGAACAAAGACAGCGGAACCGATGATTAGCACTGCAGCAGTAGATTACTTTTGGAAATTAAACGGTTTTGTTTGTTAGCTTTAAAACACTTAACTTTCTATAGGCAAATACTAGTTTAATTGACTTGAAACGGAAACTCTGATGGTTTGAAGCAGCAAAATCTCTCGAACGGTGAGCTCTGACAAAACGAAAATTATTGTCTGTCTTCTAAAGACTGACCACTTCGATTATAAAATAATAAATCTGATAATATCAGTACAATTTCTCGATCAACACATCTAGATATTATGCGTTGTGCATGTAGAAGTAAAAGTGTGTTATAGAAAATCATACAGTATTTTTATAACTTATGTCAGAATGTGTGCATCGCCTAACCTCCCATGTAGCTTAGCTTCACAAAAACATAAATCATTATTATTTTTCAAATCGGTTAATTTACACAAATAAATGGGGACACGAAAAAACCACTCTGTATCAATTAGATAACAATGAGAAGAAAATATTTCAGTTTCCCAAAATGGAAAAAAGGCATTATTTGACATTTTTTCTTCACGCCATGTTTGATATAATTTTTTTATTTATGTTTCGATTAAACCCAAACTTACAACCTAAAAACCTACTTTAGTGTGTTAGATTTATATGTTGATTTAAATAAGAGAAGAAAAAAAACTAACCTTAAAACTGTGACATCTGTCTATCATTCTAAAATTCTAAGTAAACGCTAAGATACGAAACGCCACTTGTAGTTACCTATTCTGACTTGAACACTCATGCTATGTCGATGCATACTATGTAAATCATTACCTGATCACTTTATCCGTAATTTATTACTATTTCAGTTTCGTTCATAAACTCTTGGAGAATCCCAAATTCCTTTATATGTTGTAATCAAACAAATTTTTTAGCTATTCAAATTTTTTGAGAAAAAAATGAAGTGATTATCCCACTTAACTCTTCGACCCGTATTCTTCGAAAATCGAAAGTCCAATCTTTTCACCATTAAATTCCTTAGAAGGCCGTGTACAGACATTAAAATATTGCAATGGGCGACACATGCACTAATGATAACTCATGGTGTTTGTATCCTTTCTATATTAGTACTGAAGCAATGTCCGGCACGGTAAACCCGCTGCCTGCAATGTAGTTACAGGTTTTAGAACTGCCGCTAAATATGGGACGGTGTGCTGCTTACTGCAACGTGTTGACCTGTTGCTTGTAGACAGAAGGAACTAATTACCAGAACGGTTCAGAAATAATAACAGGTTAGTTGTACTGAATAATAAAGACGATGCAGGTTAATTTATAGCAATCCAAGATTTGCCAGGTGTTGAATGAGGTGCAAATCGTGTCTGACTCGGAGAAAGGGATGAATAGTAATTTTACTTTGGTTCTGAGCGATCGAGTTTATCAACGACCAATTTTTCCGAGTATTTAAAAACTTTCCGAGGGCTAGTAATCATCAATAGGACTGTTTAAAAATTACTTCTAACCGGATGTCTAGAACGGACCATCGACAAAGCCCTATGTCAATGCGATATTGAAAAAAATCGTCATCTATGGTCAGTGAGCGACATTTGCGAGCACGGTCAGAATATGATTCCGAAAGTCGGCAGACAAAGCCGCTACTTTTAGCGCGGCCTCCAATTTGTCCGATAAGCTATCAATGTGCACAACTTTTTGGATGATAATATCGTTTGTTGTGCAAAATAACTGGCTTATTAATGAATTGTAGGTGAACTAACTAAGCTATTAGAACTGAAAGAAATGGTATATACGGCCCATAGTGTTAATTAATTCATCTACTCATTCAATTGATTCAGTTCCAGCTTCGGGGAACAAAAGTTGTTAGTTAGGACTATAACGATATTTTCGCGAATTAAAGCGATAAATGGTGTTTTTAGCGATAATAGAAATTTATTTTTCAGTCGTTATAATCTTGTACTGATAGATCATAGAACGAACATGACACACTCTACTGTAGAAACATGAGTCATGTTGAGTTTGAATCAATAATACAATAAACATGTTTCAAGTGATTTTGCTAATTTAATTGTTTTTCCCCTTTTGCAGACTCACATTCCTTGACGTTATCTTATTTAGCTATAAACGCCAAGAAAACGCAAAATTAAAATTACTAAAAATGTTACAAAACATGTCAATAGTTTATAATTAGGTAAATATGTAGTTCAGTATCTACTTACAAATCTTACGATGGCGAAGGAAATTTTGGTTTTGATTTATTAAATTAGAGAAAATAAGAACATACGTTTAGGAGGCGAGGTCTACTGTTAACAGAACTTTTGAATAGGTACTAGGCAGGTATGATCTATGGAAATATGATCAATCTTAACTACTGAAAATCCACGTCCAGACAATTTCAATTTTTTTGCTTGATATTCCTGTTTATTCACACTAGGTCCTTAAATATAAGCATCGATCTAAAAATACATCTATCAACTCTTAAAATAGAATCTACACTTTGTTTCTGATAAAATGAGGGTTCAATTTATTTCAATCAATAAAAACATAATCTGACAAGATGTCGTTAAAGCTGTACGGAAATGAACACTTGATACAAGTCATATTAATACCATCATATCAATATCACTGAATAATTTCTCAGTGGAGCGAATCTTTCTTGCACCAAACTGCCATTCTCGCGTACCACCCGAGAACCGCTTCTTGGTCCAGTTTCTAAGCTCAAGCCGTGCAGAGCTGTCGCGTCCATTGTAAAAACACAACCTCTCCACAAACCGACAAGAAAAACCAACAAGAATCAATCTCGTGCTGTGCTCGTAATCATAACTAAAATCCATCTGTCAAAACGGTTTCAAACTTCTGCCGTCGAAGGAAAAGTGGCGCTAAAATGGGAAAACCAGTAGGCCTGCTCCAAATTATTTCATTACTTCTTTTTAGTCAAGTTATTGTGTGTTTAGACATTAATTCCATGAACAATGAAAGCAATAAAAGTAATAGTGCGTTAAATAATTTAGATTTAATGGCGTTGGACAGTGCCATCGAGTTTTTAGGCGGAAATACCAAAGACACTGTTGAGATAATGGACGGAGTTTTTATGAGTTTTCCCGCCAGTGGGGATGGGGGCGCCATTGTGAATTTTAAACTCGGTGTTTCTGGGAGAACGAGAAGTAGTGAAGACGGTATGTAACTATTTATGTTGTTTTATAGGTTAATTTTTGCATGGAAATGAAAATGAGAAATACAATTACAAATTGAAAGGATGCTTAAACAAAACTGTTCGCCAAAAAAAGCCCGATACAGAAGCCCGTTTACAAAAACATCATAAGCAAAGGGATGTGTATGGTGTTTTCCTTGAATTCACAGTACGTGTATTTCATATTCATATATGTTTCGATAGAGCACAAAAAAATTTTCGATTTTTATTTCTTCAAGGGTTTTCGGTGTTGACAATTGATTACTTGTTTTTTTAAAAATATTATTTGAGTCTAGAGAAGTATCCTTCTTTAATCATTTTAGTGGTCAGCAAAAGTAAAAAAATAGCTTAGCTGAATATACCTTAAGTCCATTTGAATTGGTACTGTTTTTCTAAAGAAGGAATAGTTTTTCCCATAACTTAGGATTATTTATTTTACGCACAATAATAAAATGAATGTATTTGTTATCAATATTATCATTGATAGTATCCATTGCGTTCTGGTTCTAACGTGTGAGATTGATTTATATTTGAAATAACATGTTACAAACATATCTACTATTTTATCTGATTATAATACCTACTGCCGGTCGCGTCGTAATATCCCATTAAAATCTTTATTCCTAGATTTAATAACGTGTGCTAATTTATTGGCGACGATAATGTTATTAATGTCATATTATGGTCAATTAATTTACATTTTCATTTATTTGGAGAACTAAAGCTTCTGCAATAAATCACTCCAAGTGTTTCGCTACGTTTGGAGACTTAGCAGGGGTGCCCGGGTTCAGGGGGGTTAGGTTTTTCCAGGTCTTGGTTGTGGATGCGTTTGCCCAGCAACTGCGTTGCGGGCCGGAGTGGGTGATAACGTATTATTTATAGGAAATAATTATTTGCCTGAAGCACCTGCATGAATTGAAAAAATCTTCCAATAAAAATATGTGCCACCGACTGGAATTGAACCCGCAGCCTTTCGATTGCCGGTCAAAAGCACCTAACCGGCAATTTTTTTTATACCATTTAGAAAAAAAAACAATAAACTAAAATATCTAATGTGTTTTGTTTCTAACATCAATTGAGAAATTAAAAAAATAAGGTTAACATTTTGATAAGCATAAATGGGGTAAAATTTGGATGCAGGTTGCCTATGAAAACCATTACAGCTGTTGTAGGGAACAAAGACATCCAAATAATCATTAATTACCACTCTAATATTGGAATAGTTATATTGGATACATGAATGAAAGAAGCATAAGCAAACACAAACATTCCCGGGTTACGAATAACTTGACAATATTTGAAAATCTCCTACTACTACCACAGTAAGCGGGAAATGTTGCTTGTGTTGTGATGGAGGACTTAGCCAGCCGAGGAATTGAACACACTACACCTGGGTGGGACCCAAACGCGATGTCAATTCAGCCACCGACCGGTCTTTTTTCGAGATATTGAACTTGAAGCGTGGTTTGAAACTGTATTGACCCAAATTCACTTTTTATTGACCGTGGATCTTGGTCGGTTGTCAGTATGGTCATTAGACTGGAAAACTATCTCTCTACCCACGATAATCAATATACATGCCTGAAAATTATAGCTAACTTAATGTTTATAATAAACTATTGGTCTTTGGTTTGCGTTCACTACATTTATGTAGGTTTATCAAATTGCTGACCTACTGGAGTTCAACTAAATGGTGTTTGATACAACTGTATGAACTATTAATTTTAGACACGGGCAAGATTTTTTAATTGCCACACTGGGACGCATGCGCGTTCCGAAAGCCTTCGAAGGAACCATATTCTCAGAGGGGTATAACTCCGATCAAAAATTGGAACCAAAATATTGTGACGTCATATGATTTCCTAACTATATCCACGAATGGAAAACTCTATGGAATAAACTTCATTGGTGTATAGTATAATAAGTAAGCTCCGCCTGATAATAATTGTACTGTTTATATATTGGCATATCTATGTTTTTTTAGGACCAATTTGTTCCATCCAAAACCTTCTAATAATCGCTGTGAAAATTTTAGTGTTGAATAAAGTAAATTTAAAAAAAATACAATCGCTTATTTAAAACGCTTCCTTAGCAATACGTTTCAACGCCTAAAAACGTCCGAGAGAAAACTTACCCTCTGGCTTCCGACATTATAGGTCAAATGTATATTTTTATCTCCTAATATTTTCGTTAACTATATTTTTGGATCTCATGAATTCTCCGACATCAATTTCAGGTTCTAAAATAAATCAATTCCTAATCTGACTCTTTAGCTAATGGTTATGGAAAATTAAAAATCTGCGCAACCTGGCTAATATTGACGCATAACTGATTTATAAGTTGAAATACTGAGTTAAATAAGTTTATTATCTACCAAGAAAAAAAAAACAACGTGAAAGTTTTTCACAAATAAAAGCGCATAATCTAAATAAGCCGAATGTGTGCGACCCAATAATAGTTGGTCAAAATAAATAACGTTTAAGAAAATAGTATAACATTTTAAATTCATTGCTGATTTATCCATTAAAATAATAGAGTTACGAAAAATGGTTCAGAAAAACAGTTTAGTACATAAATAGTTAAGTAATGGGTTTATAAATTCACTTACAAGATAGACAAAAATAACATAACTTTAGAGTTGTAACGCACAAGGGCAGTTCTGAAAGTATGCACCAAATATTTTCTTATGTGTCTCTTAAAATAACAGCTTTCCAGTGCACGGAGAAAAATGATCGTCTTAAAAAAGTTATAAAACATTCGTTATTAACTGATACTTTGTGAGGAACTCTGTAAATTCATTCGTTGAAGGCCTGCAGTCTCGTTTTTAACAGAAAAACGCTTCATTTGACCAGATTTTTAGTAAACTAACAGTATTTTATATCAGTAAGTTTTCTCAGTGTGTTTTCCAATATAGTCGCCATTTAAATTCAAGCTTACAGCGCCCTTGAGAAGATTTTGAACAAAAACGGCGCTATACAAATCATACAAATATTATTATTATTTCAGCAATTTCGGCCGCCTAGCCAACATGTCAGAGCATTTTGAAGATCTCACCAGGTGCTGGGCTCAAGCGACTTCGATTTGTGTTGGAACAAACGTCCCGTCAACGTACAGCCTGGACTTGGCTCCATCTGTTCACTTACATGTAGATGTGGCTTGGGACCCAGCACTTTGATAACGATGTAGATCTTCAAAATGCTGTGACAGGTTGGCTGCTGGCCAAGTCTTAAATTAAGTCTTATCTTGAATTTGAGGTTTTACTCAATAAAGTTATTCCGGAAAACAAAATATTTGTATCTATCTCTGCGCAATTTTATTGTTTATAGCCAAACGAATGAATGATTACTTTCTGAACCACTCTCAAATATAATTTAAAATGGTTCATAACTGGGGAAAATCATACGGCAATTTCTTGTATATCCACTCGGGCAATTGATGTCATATATTTATATATTTTCCATTTAAGGCGATGCACTACGTCGTGTAATATTTTAAATCGAGCCGCTATCAATAACAGCCCTTACGTAGATGGCGATAAGGTTTAAATTCCCGCTTAACACCATCCGCCTGTTTTGATTTATGCAAGAAAAAAACATTGCCAAAAAGTGCCTTTTATTTTATTTTGTGGATGTTCAGGGAAAAATATTGAATTTTTTTCTGATCATTTTATAAATAACTTAATTTTCCAAATTATACAATAAAATCATAGCCGAAAATGGGTTAGTTAGTAGGAGATTTAGAACTCTAAAGCAGTTTTCATAGGCCTTATACATTATTTTTTTTCTGGGCTTACAAAAAAACTTATCTAAAAAATTCTAGATTATTTCAAAGATGTATTCTACTCGCAGTATTTAATTAAACCATCTGAAACATTTCTAGGCGACCAAATTGTAAACCAAAAACACATGATTTTGCATTACTACGTATTGCATCGCATTAATAAATTTATACCAATCCTATAAATATTAATGCGGAAACATATGAAACTGCTTACTGCGGCAAAGCTGATGAATCCACCTAGAAATTAAATATCCAATATATTTAGTTGCTGTAAATGTCACATTATAGTAGACAATCGCTCAAAACGTTTATGCATACTTGGCATAATTTGCCAAATGTCGCTCGAGTGGATGGTATTCTTAAAACGCACCTATATAAAAATGTATTGAATTTGCTGTAATTGAGAAATAAGATATGTTTTATTTTATTTTCAGAATCGGGTCGCGGTGGCGGCGGTGGGGGTCATGGGGGTAAGGGCGGCAAGCACAAAGACAAGAAGCTCCTGCAGAAGATACTGCCCCTCTTCATCATGCCCTTCCTCATCCAGTCGGCCATCATCCCCGTCTTCCTCAGCGTGCTGAAGATGATGCTGATGAAGTCCTTCCTGGTGGGCAAGTTGGCGCTCGCCCTCATCGCCTTCAACGCCCTCAGATCCAGTAATGCATTCAAGAGCAGGAGTGAAGAGACGATTGCAAGTGGACATTACGGGTACCATGGAGCGGGCATGGAGGAGTATGGAGCTTATGTCAACCGAAGAAAGTAAACAACTCTTCAAACATTTCAGATTCATGCATATCGCCATCGCTCCTGTCTACCAGTATTTTTGTCTTGTTTTAACACGAATGTCCCGAGGTCATCTTTAGGGTTATTGTGTGGAGGGACTTTTTAAGACTTCATTTTAGTATAGAGGTCAAAGTATGCAACCAAATTAAACATTTTAGTATGGAGGTCAAAGTACGAAACCAAACTAAATATTAAAAAAAGTCCAATGTATAGGAATGTCTACTGTCTAGTACAGATGTGAGCTATTTATTTGTGGTTAAAGTTAATTATTTTCTCTTTTTATACGCCCATGGGGTTTTTACATTGGGTACATTGAAATGTTGACTTTTTTCACATATAAGGATTAAAAATAATGGTTGCAAAAAACAATTTCTTACATTATATTGGTTTAAAATTAATTTTAAAAAGAGAAAAAAATATATAAACTGAAATTATCATAAATAATATTGTTTAAGTATGTTTTAAACGTCGAATTAGTTAAATTAAAAAGGTTTATATCATTGGTATATTCATTTGCTATACTATCTATTGGCGAGTTGGCTACATAATGTTGTTTGTGAATGGTGACTTTGAAAATAGATCTTTATGCCTAGTGAGTCGAGAAGGAACTCTTAAATTGACTAGACTCAGAAGTTCGCAACAATCCAACTCAATGACATTTACCTTTTGAAAAATTGTAATTTACCTATATACGACAAAATTGTGTTTGGTGACCGACATAAATCAGTAGTTTGTAATTTAAATTTAATCAAATGCTTTTAACTTTTTTACTTTTTTTTCATCATATTAACACAGCAGTTAAAAATTAAAAAAAAATAAATATGTAATTGCTCACAAATAATTGTGAAAGTAATAAGTATAAATTAACAAATTTAAACACTAATAAATAAATTAAAAAGTTGACATCGTTCGAGATATTATTTGCTTTACCTTTTGATTTAAAAAATATATGCTGATTTTTTTTTTTAATTTTTCACTATCGCAAAGTATGTGCATGATTTAAGCGGTATAAGCATAATATAAGAAAAAATGCAATGCTGAGGCAGACTGTTGATTTTTAGAGTTTGGTTGAGTAATTTGGCCTCAAATCGAAGGAGCGAGCCTACGTCATAAAGATGGGTATATAATGTATGGGATAAACATAGTTCCACAAGAACTTGTCGTAATATCGACCCGTTCTCGTGTGACAAATGTCAACCGTGGAAAATAAAGTAGAAGATGGCTCAGCTGCTATTTAAAAAAATGAGTCAGTTCGTCGTCAGTAGATTTAATCATATTTATTCAGCAAATGGAAATCAACATCCAAAAATTATTTAACTAAACCAAGGCTTTCATCAATATAGATACATAATATATATGTTATGGTTATATATATATACGATTGGTGATATTATTGTGCTTGAAGCAGGGCCGGATTTACCACAGGTTTTATATGCGCTAGGAGTCGTTACCGGCTGCGCCACTGTTATATTATCGTTATGTGTTATTTATTCGATGTGTGGTCTGATTAGATACTTTCAATAAGACTCAGAGTTGGCTACGTCTTTACTAGCTTCCTGGGATATGAAAGGGCGATCTACCTACTGCATTCGTATTTATAACTATGCTATATCTCTGTCTCGCTCTGTACTGACAGAGTCAACAAAACAACTCATTTATTCCACACATAATCTGCACGGAATACATAATACATAAAGCAAAGCGTTCGTTTCTTCCATTTTTATTGTCATTTATTCGCAAAAGCAAAAATTTCGTACCTGTGTATATTTAATGTTTATAAATACTTATAGGCATCATAAAGTATGTTTAATGGAATCTGAGTTTCCGTCCATCTAGGCATACTGAGGGAGTGATTTATATTTTTTTTTTAAATTAATTTATTTCGTCAATAAATTACAGAATATATAATATAACTTTAGTAAGTTATATAATGTATGTAAAAGTGTTATATAGTGCATAACCTGCATCACTAGCCGAACCTGTATGGAGGCAGAATTTGTAGTTAATTATTTCTATGGTTTACATAGAAATGTTTACTATAGGTTCCTATACAGCAATACATTATTTTAGGTTACATTATTGTTTGCATATACACAATACAAATACTGCAAGTTTTAGCACTATACATACTACAATAAGTATCAATAACAAGGTGTTTGGTTAGGTAACATTATTGTTTGCGTATACACAATACAAATACAAGTTTATACAAATAGTTTTAGCACAATACATACTACAATAACTATCAATGACAAGGCGTTTGGGTGAGGGCACTGTGAGGGCCCTGTTTGCCTGAGTTCGTTTATACCCTTGAAAACCATAACGATTGATTTGGACGTATTATACACAATTTCTACCAATTTATAACAAGTTTCTCGCCAAATCTTAAAGTTTTTGAGTTCCAGAAAAAAAGGTATTTTTGAAAATAATTATAAGAAATTCCTCAGTAAGCTCCGAAAATTATTAAAAACACCTTTTGCTCTATTATTTGATATGTTATAGATATGAAAAATTTCTCAGTGTATCTTTAAATGCAACTAAAGATTACAAACGAGTCGTGTTTTATTAAATGTTTTCACCATTTTTGCTTAACTATTTTCGTTTTTTAATAATAACGCGCTCCCTCTAACAGTCGTATTTACATATCTCCCTTTCAAACCATCTTTTAACGCTTACTTCGGGGCCTTAAGTGAGCTAAGCAACTGTGCTAGAAGAACCATATCATCTGCGTAATTAATTTTATCTACGCGATACTAAATGATAGCCTAAATTTATTACGATGACTTTTAAATCTGGGGCTTAATGTTGTAGGTCTGACACTATACAGGTGACAATAATAATTTAATAAACCTTATCATTAAGAGTACATGTTCATTATCTGTTCATAAAATAACCTTCCCGAACAATACGCAAGGTGGTTTATGTATTATGGGGCAATCGTGACACGGAAGTTAGCAAGTACCATAAAATTTTATTTATTTTTCTTTATAAGTAGGATTAAGTATTTACTGCGTTTCGTCAAAATAAAAACTAATGTATTTTTATTAAAAGACTGAAAATATTATTTATTTATTTGTAGTAGGCAATGGTTACATTTCAAAATTAATAAATGTTTAGTGAAAATGATTGTTGTTTTATTTTCTATTTTCATAACAGCATGATTTTCGTGATCCAAATATTTGTCCAATCAAGGCTTAAATTCCCAAAACAAAAGTTTGTTTATTAAATTCAAATGTGATTCAGATTTACGATGTCAGGCGAGTGTACCTGAGTGAGACAGAGCGCTGAATATTGGACTAAATGAAACATTTGTTTCCAATCAAATTTTTGTAGGGTGCACTTTTAGTTTTCTCATTTAAAAAAAAAAAAAAATTATTGGCAATTTTTTTGATATATGCAGGAAGGTATATATATAAATATACAAAACATATGACAGTAACAAAAAAATCCCACAAAGGCGAAGCCTGTGCGTGGGCATTATAAGTTATGTATTAAAAAATGTGGTGGTTACATTATCTATGGCTTGAAAAAATAAATATGAATTAGGAAAAAAAAAAAAAATATATATATATATATATATATATATATATATGTACTATATTTAATAGTACTACATAAAATACTTCATTACAAAATTGACTGTCCTGAGTTACTCCAATTAATCAGCATCCACATACCCAAAAGATCTTGCCGAAATTTACTACCCTTTTATTTTTACAACACCAGGACACTGTCTTATCAAAATTCCCCGATTCCAAGACTTCATAGTCTCGGAAATAAATCCTCTGATATGGGAGATATATTTCATCTTAAAAATAATCAATATAAATATTGTTTATTTCAATTCTTTTATATATCGAGACACAAATAGACATCTTTAATTTCCGCAATATATATATTTTTATTTTAAATGTCTATTTATGTGAGACTTCTTATCATTTTTACTAATGTATCTTATTTTATTATATGCTTTTGTTGTAACATTTTTTTTTCTTTTTTCGTTGAATTATGTTTCCTTTATTGTTTTTGGTAGAATTTGGTAGAATTTATAATAACTGTGATACTCTACTATTAAACTTTGTAGTGTGTAAAAGCCCATTAGGTCGTGTAATAATAAATAAATAAATAGAGTTTGATTAATATGATTTCACTGGAGTTTTTGCGTATTTAATAAAAAAACAGTTTAGAAGAAGTTAACTTTTTTTTAAATGTAGATGGTAATGGCATATTTTAGAAATCATATTCGTAGCATAAATTATAGAAAAAAATCTCTAACTTCCAGATACTGTTTTACCCAGCTTTTGACATTTATTTTATACGAGTTTAGGTTTTGGCACACCTAGATGGAACTCGGCAAGGAATCGAAGAATTTTGGGCCAATATAATTAATGTGTCTTTGGGCTAGCCTAGTTTTGTAGTGAGGCACTGTGTTCACGCATATGTTGCGTCTCTGGCTAGAACGATTTGGATTTTTACAGAAATTATAAGGACGAGTGTATATAAATTTAAGACATTGGACACAGTATATCCAACTTAGTTCCATAATGCAGTTTCCTGAAACAATTGATCAGTGGGATATGTCTTGGCCTTCTGATGCATTATCTTAATGATAGACTACGGGTTTAGTGAACTCAAATTTGCTTTGTATTAAAGTGTAATTTTTAAATTTTGAACTGATTTTGTGAATAATTCAGACAAGCGATAAAGTAGGTACCTAATTATAATATAATATTTGAAGAAAAACATATTTTAATTGTAATTTTCAAAATTGTATTGATAATATCTATATAAGATTTTTCACGAGTCTGTGCTAGTCATCATTAAACATACTAATATCGGTTGTCTGTGATGTGTGTTATTAATGCATGAAATTAACTCAAATTTGTTTTGAAGTTAACTGCCATATTTTCAAAATTGGAACTGATCGTGATTTTTTTTAAATGTGAATATCGTACAAGAGTCTCAACTGCTCCCAACCGTCTGGAGCCAGTGAGACTATGTCATCCTCAATTGGGGTATGTTGTGAGGCTAATAGTAGTAGGGAGAGGAAAAAGATGCGGAAGAGGAAGATGTGGGAGTACCTGGCTTTTCAGATCTGGTCACCATATACGGCTAAATCCAATTCAAGCAACATTTCAATTCTGAATGATGGTCCTACACCAAGGCAATACTGAGAGTATCTTCCATACTGGAACATGCCGCAAGTATAATATATATTATTTTAAAAGAACAAATTTCGAAATAACGAATATTCAATAAATAAAATTGCATTGCGCACGCCGGGATTTGAACCCGCAACTTTCGGATTGCTAGACGAGAGCCTTACCCCTCGACCACGGAGGCCGTGTGAAGAATAATTCAGACAAACGATAAAGTAGGTTCCTACCTATAATATTGTCAAGTGATTTTTCACGGGTCTGTCCTAGTAAAACAATATGATTGACCTTCGTAGATCGCAGTGGGTTCAAAATCAGAAATTGTTTCATCACCAAGATAATTTATAATGTTCTAAACATAATAAATTTGCAGTGAAAAATTTTGTCATCTTCAAATTTATAAATTTTTAAATAGAAGGTTAACTTAACGGCGAAAAATATATGCTGTTTTAAAATTTTAAAATTCCACCAGCGTAGCCGCTCCTAAATAAAAATGTCAATTAAAGTGAATCTGACAACTTTATTATTTTTTTATTTAAACTTTGAAGGCTTTTACAGACTGTATACATTGTTATAGGTAAGTACAATAATAAGTGTATAGTACATAACATGATAAACTGAGCATGAACGATATAAGCAGGTACAATACAGATATTATGTTGTACGGAGTTCAATAATTGTATATAATAGCAAGAATACAAAATAAATATTTAAGGTACTATGAAAGTACAGGGTTTCCAATAAGATGTGTTATTTTAAATAGCTCGCTATTTCGGTAGATGTTACTTTTGAAGCTGTCACTTTTTGATATTTGACAAGTAAAAACTACGCCATTAATAAAAATGGAACGATACACCCTTCAAATCCTCGGTTGGCTAAATCATCCAATCGAAAGAATTTTTTTTTTCAACCTGTCCCCTTCGTGAACACCTCACTTTGAAAGGGACACTCATTAAAAGTAGTCTGTTGGATAAGTAGAATGATTTATTTATTGAAAAAGCATAACATTGGTTGATAGTTGTATGTAAACGTAATACGTGGACATATTTTACACGGTTACTGTTGTAAAAATATCTAAACAACAAACACGTCAGGAGGTAAAGCAACAATCAAATTCAAATAGTAAAAATATGTACTGTGGAAGAAAAATTTCAGCTTAATTTTTGTAGTAATATAAAAAAATTTGGAACATTTAATTATAAAAATTTAATTTTATAGGACACGTTCTAGAATTAGATTAGTGAAAAATTGAAAGAATTGAATCTCGTTGCCTTCGAGAGAGCTACATTCTGGTTATCTGATGGACAATCTGAAGTTTCATCTTAAAAATCCACCAAGCCCAAGGATACCAGCTTTGCTTTTTTTCCTCCACTCTTCCGGAAAAGTTATATTGTTGACCTTAGAAATTAAATGAAAGGCTTATTGTTGAATTTTCTTGTTTCAACGAAAACACTCGTATTTCTTATATTAGGTCTATATTCAAGAGGATCTGTATCGATGGCTATTCTCCTATCTTAATGAGCGCACTCAAGGAGTAACAGTTAATGGCTTCATCTATGAGCTTATAAATATACTTTCAGGTGTGCCCTAAGGATCTACTCTGGGACCGTAGCTGTTTACAATTTTCATCAACCACATTATAAAATACTTTAACTATACAAATGTTCTTCTTTTGGCCGATTATATGAAAATATTCCTTCCTATTAATTGTATTATTGACAGCTGCAAATTACAGGAACATCTGTACAAACTTAATGACAAATCATTTCAACATGAACACCTCTAAATGTTATGTGATTACCTTCACTAGAAACAAAATGAAATTTGACCATAACTACCATATAGCCAGCCATTTACTTAAAAAGGTTACACAAATTCGTGATCTAGGTACGCTTGACAGTAAACTTATATTTGAGGTGCATATTGATATGATTATGAAGAAATCCCTTAGAATGTTATTATTATATAATTCTTGTTCCGTTTTGGAAAAGAATTCAATAATTCAATTGGGTTAGCTGGAAGAAATAGGATGTAACCTATAAGCTATACCCTTTGTACTCTTTATTTTTGGGCAGTAAATATTTTTTTGAATTTTGAAAAAAAAAATTTTTTTTTATAATATTCAAACACTTAAAACATTATATTTTTCGTATGTTCGCAGTCATCTTGAATTTGCTTCCCTCAAATGAAATCCTCAATACAATATTTACATAAAGCGCATTGGAGCAATCCAAAGAAAATTTGTCCATTAATTAAATTTTAAGACACATATTGGTAATCATGTCATAAACAGCTCGATGGAATATTATGGACTAAAGCCATTCAAAGCTAAAAGAGACTTCTCAGATATAAATATCTCCATAAAATTATCAATGGCTTTATTGATTGATGGCTCTTTTTCTCTGAGATTAATTTTAAAGTCCAAAGCTCGAGAAATAGAGATAAATCAATTTTTCATCTTTATAAATGCTATGCTAACAAAACGCTTTTGCAATCAGTGCGTGTAGCATATTTAATATGAATTTTAATGATATTGACATATTTTCGTATAATTTAAGAACGTTGTCCGTTGTTGAAAAATATGTCATAGCTAACATTGAATACTTTTAATAACATACTGCAAGTTATCATGTTGTTGTTGAATCCCGTTCAGTTGCATACCATTCATTTTACAAACATTTGTTCAGTTTGTTATATTATTTATTAGTGATTATTGCTCTTGGTAGTGTTGGAAATTAATCTCCACTAATTATTTTTTTGATATTTTATTTTTGCGTGTATTAATTTGTGTTCTTATATTTATTATTTATTTAATATTTACAATTATGAATTTTTGCCCACAGGTACTGGACAGTTAGTTTTTTGTTTTAATTTGATTTTTATGTGTCATTAAATTGTATGTATATTGTTTATAAGTTAATTGTTTATATATATTAAAAAATTCTGTTACTATGTTGGACACGTGGATACAAAACTTATGCAGTGTGGGTGGCATGGCGTACCACGGGTACAAAATATATTGGCCGAATCAAGTATTCTTGATTCCATTTCCTTCTGCAGTGAATTTAGCTGAATTTTTAATATCCAGAGTTCTTCGTTATCATCAACAATTGTCGTCATGTCACGAATAAAGTATCGATATTCGCACCTGTCTGAAAAAGGGCATTTAATTAATTTACCCCTCGGGTCACGTAGTTAGTGCTGTATTTGTCACGAAACATCAAAGCCGTTGAGTCACGTTGTGCTATATCTGTCACCTACTGACACGACTTCATGTCTCTCATAAGACTCTTTCTATTTTTTTTTCTATTATGAACAGACGTATAAAAAACCAATTTAGTATAAACGTTTTAGATAGGAAGAACCCCAAGTTTTCTATTTTAGTTTAAAAGTTAAAATGTAGGTATCTGATTTTTTAAAAAGTAGAGACCACTTTTTCATATTTAATTGATGTACACTCTTACTCATCAAAACAACCGATAATGTATAAAATTAAATGTGAAAAAAATAATATAAATACAAACACGGTTGTTCCATAATAACTTTCGGGCTTCGTATCAGTTATTATCAGCTATTATAATACGGAGGGATAAGAACAGGTTAGTAGAAAACGTTACACATAATCACGCGCATACGTACTGCTTATACAGGCCGTAATACCCCAGTAATAGTGGCTGACAGATATTTAAACCATCCGATCCCCAGGATTAGGGACGTATTAGTATGGTATTAAGACGGAGATCGCGGAATTTAATAAAAATCTGGTTGATTTGACAAATATCGGTCGGTCACGCAAATAAAATGTCAAAAAAGCAGTAATACCCATTGTTATATTTTAATAGTACGCAACGGCTAACCCTGTACAAATCGCAAGCGACCCCATTGCAGTAATAGCATTTGGCAGCCACCTTTGGTCTGGAGCCCCAAAATACCTCTCGATAATAAATAATAATTGCTCGGGCGTATCTGCAAATCTTATAATGCCTTAAGCGATATTGACATTTTTCACTGTACCCTTAAATTATTTAAAATCAAATTAACCTTACTACGTACCTTAGTTAAAAATATTACTTCTGTATTGTTTAGTATTCTCTTTTTAATCATTTTTCACACACACTATGTACTTTATTACTCTTAATTAATTTCTAGCTTTTATAAATATTATATATGGAACTTAACTGGTTTAAATCATGTTCTTTATTTTATATTCAATTATTTTTTTGTAAAACTGTATGTTTCCTAAATAAACTAAAATAAAAAAAATAAATTACTTGAAAAATCTTTCATAGATTCTCCTGCCTTAACAAATGATTGCTATCTTTAGAGCACAGGCGTCAGGTGAGAATGCTGTCCTTTTTCTACCAATATTTCAATGGAAGATGATCCAAGAAACAATATTTTTACACAATTGAAATCAGTCACACGAGAACGGGTCGTTTCTACGACTCGTTCTTGAATTCAACTAAGCTTGAATGTGAAACGATTTGCCGGCCTCTTTTTTTCCTCCCTCTTATCTCCTGGGTCTCTCTAGACTCAGGTTCACGCGTTTCCACAATAAGACCCTTCACACAGCATCCCCAAAGATGACACAGGCCCCAAAGGAAAATAATTTCCTCACGGCCTCCTGCAAAGAATGTAAGAAAAAAATGATTTAATTCTGGTTATGGGATTATTATTACAGGTCTGAGGGAAATCCGAAGATGGCGTTCATTGCTCATACATGTATTATATTATGGTGTGAATATACCCTGTTTTCCCTTGGCCTTTTCACTTTGATCGACCCTGCAGTATATTTTACTACTTTCCTTGTTTTTATGATTAATTATCCGGCTTTCCGAGATAAGATAGCCTTCCACAACCTGTATAATCTTTTCGCCAGTTAGTATTCGTAATAATCCTGTACATTATCTCTTATCTCTGCGTGAAAACAGCTTTATCTATAATGATTGATACCCTGATTATTATCTTTAATAAAACAATCTACCTAAAACGAAATAATACGAACGCACAAATTAATATTGGCGAACGAGTAAATACCTGAATTAGTTCAGTATAAAGCCGTGTTCTCGAGGGAGATAGAAGTGCCTAACTCCCAACCTTTCCAGCACTATATCATCAGCTCTAATTTTAATTATATTTAAATTTTATAGGGGCTGTTATAGTTTAGATTCATAGTATGGTCTACAGAGGATTATTTTGTTAAAATAATTATATTGAGTCAAAATGATTCGAGGATTTTTGAGTTGGTTGGCGGAGCACAAAGTGTTGACCTTGCTTAGTGTTGTGCTGTTTTCGTTTGTGATTGCTACTATTGCAGTGGCTGTGGAGAAGAACAACATGCAAGATGACTTGGATGTTTGCTACAAAAGGTTGGCAGAGGCAACAAAGACGACTGAAGCGACAACCGAAATCACAACTGTTGCAACAGAAAAACCACCAATAAAACCGGTACTAAAATTAAAAAAATAATAATTATACTTTCTTAAACTGTAATGGTAGTATTTCTACAATATAAATTTAATTTACTTTAACCAGTGATTCCTGATATTAATGTAGTAAAATTTTCTTTTTTTTTCCAAAACCAAACAAAAAAATTCTTCCACGTGTCGTTTCCCTTTAGTAGAATTCAAATAAAAGTTTTAATTATTCAATATAAAACATAAATGTAAACTACTAAAAATGTATTTCTTCAATAGAAATGCGTTCATGCGTTCAAACGAAACAACTTAAAAAATACAATATTATGACTATATCTGTGACAGTTTCCCTCGATTAACTTTTTTGCTTTCTTATAAAATTGTTTAAAAAATAAATAAAAACCGCTTTTGCGCTTGAAATCTTGACGCTTGACTCTGTTCCATAAGCTATTTTAATGCCTTTTTTACCTATATTCGTGACGATATAAGGCATACCAAGAATTTACTCATTTTTGGCTTGTAGCTTCCTCTTAAGTCGAAAGAAATGAAGAAAAAAATAATTATTTTCTTATTTTCTGTATAAAAAACAAACAGAAATGAAACCTAACCTAACCGCTTTTTTCAACACGTATTTCCAAAAAAGTATTTGCTGTTACAAATTTTAGATTTTTTGTTATTATTAATAACCAGCCCGTTAAAAATCACGGGATATAATAATTTCTACAAAAAGACTATTCAAATTATTTTATGTCTAAAATATCGTATTAAAGGTAGGTAATTTAAGGTCTGTCTGAATTTATTGCACAATTAGTACAAGTTTTGAACATGACACTTAAATTCAAATCAAATCCGAGAACGGACACAAAACTTAAGCTAGGATTTTTGATGATTAGGTTAGTAATTAAGAGGAAGCTACAAGCCAAACATGTGTATATTCTTGGTATACCTTATATTGTAGGTCAGGGCTGTCCAAACCACGGCCCGCGGGCCGCATGCGGCCCGCGGTTTAGATTATTGCGGCCCATTGAACCTTTTTTTAACCGACTTCAAAAAAAAGTCCGGTTCGGTTACACCGACTACAAAGAGGTCTGTAGGTGTACCCACTGCATATAATAATACTTTATTAACACGCTTTTATATTAACTTCACTTGTATGTTTGTTTGCTTGCTTGCTTGCTTGTTTGCTTGCTTGTATGTAACTTTCCTGCTGCCTTCCTCGGCCCTAGTGGTAGCCGTTTCTCAGGCTCCCTCTCCGGAATAAAAGTTACCTGTTAGAACCATAGTCGGTAATAAAGAAACTACCATTAAATAAATATAGTTTAAAGAAACTAAAAAAACACGCTTTTGTAGCATACGAAACTAAAAAGTGAAAAATAAATATAGTTTAAAAAAACTAAAAAACACACTTTTAAATAATATCGAACTAAAAACTTCAAAATAATTTTTAAAATAAGCTTAAAGCAATAATGAATGAAAAATGATAGTATTATTGTGAAAAAGCGTCGGGCGCACGATATACGAAAAATATGGCACATAGCGCCCACGCTTTTTAACAATAATACTATCATTTTTCATTCATTATTGCTTTAAGCTTATTTTAAAAATTATTTTGAAGTTTTTAGTTCGATATTATTTAAAAGCGTGTTTCTTAGTTTTTTAAACTATATTTATTTTAATTAATAATTGCTTTAACTTAGTTACTTTATTTATTTCTTGTCACATTTTGTATGAAAGCAATTATTATTCAGATTTTAGTTCATTATCTTCTTTGTTCGAAGTTTTAAATACATTAATGAGCAAACTATTTTTCTCGCGACGAAATTCAAACGTTTTGGGTATGTTCGATCACGTCGCTCACATCACTATTGACTCGAGAATTCGGGGAATTCCCCGAACTCAAAATAGGTACCTACCGCGCATCGTTCATTGGGCATTTGTTTGTCACTTGTCATTCAACGCAATGAAAGTTTTGATTGCGCAAGGTTACTCTCAGGTTATTAAAGACTTTTACATTATTTTAAAGTTTGGTATTACGTTGTTCGCTTTGTGTTTGAGTATATTGAACTTTTCATCATGTCTGTAAAGAAGAGGAAGTTAAGTGAAGAAAATCGTACATTCAATGCGAAATGGGAGTTAGACTACTTTATCTCCAACAATAACAATAAAATTCAGTGTTTGATTTGTATGCAAGTTTTATCTGTAAGTAAAGAATATAATGTTAAGCGACACTATACTTCTTTACATGAAGAAAAGTATAAAAAACATGTCGGTGAAGCAAGAAAAGTTATGGTGGCTGAGTACAAAAAAAAACTAATACAGCAAACAAGTATGTTTTCAAAAGTAAGTACTGAGAATGAACAAAGCTTGGCTGCCTCATATGAAGTTTCATTACAATTAGCCAGAGCAAAAAACCATTTAGTGATGGAGTTTTAATAAAAAAATGCGCAGTTGAAATGGCTAAACGCTTTATGCAGCCGAAATTAGCGGAAAAGTTTGAATCTGTTGCATTATCTCATCAAACGGTGGCGCGACGAATAGAGGACATGGGTAATTATATTACAAAAAAAATATGTGATTACTTTGTAGATTGCGAATACTATTCAATATGTTTGGATGAAAGTACCGATCAGACCGATGTCAGTCAATTAATAATCTTTATACGTTGCATTTCCAAAGATTTTACAATCACGGAAGAAATGCTGGATTTAATACCATTTCATGGAACAACTAAAGGCAGTGATATATTTGAAGCGGTTAACAAAACTATAGTAGAATATGGAGGATTTCGTAAGTGTTCTTGTATTGTGACCGATGGGGCAAAAGCTATGACCGGGACAGTGACAGGATTCGCTGGACTTCTAACACAAAATGGCATTGATTGCCCGTTGTTGCATTGTATTATACATCAGGAAGCCTTGTGTGGAAAATCTTTGTGTCAAATGAATGCTATGAAAGTTGTTATAAGGATAACCAATTTTATTAGAGGTGGAAACAGGGCATTGACACATAGAAAATTTAGAGACTTTTTAAGTGAAATCGATGCAAACTATGGAGATTTACTATTGCATTCGGAAATCAGATGGCTAAGTGCTGGCCAGTGCTTGCAACGCTTTTTCGCCTTAAGAAAAGAAATACCTTTATTTCTAAAAAATGAGATATCATCTGACACTTCTGAACTACAAGATAAAATGCGAGATCCTCAGTTTCTGGCTGATCTTGCGTTTTTAACTGATATGACGCAACACTTGAATGAATTAAATTTAAAATTGCAAGGTAAAAACCTCAATATAGCCAACATGTACGGAAATGTGAATGGATTCAGAAGTAAACTGAAATTGTTCAAAACGTCTCTACAACAAAATGATTTTTCTTTTTTTTCAAGTTGTAAAGAACATAATTTAGAGATGAAAAATTTTGAAGAATGTAATTTTTTGGACCACCTCAAATACATGGACGAAATAATCGTCGAATTTGAGCGGCGTTTTGCAGATTTATAAAAAATTGAGAGTGATATAGCTCTCTTTACTCATCCATTAACGATCGCAGTTGCGAGTGTGAAGATTGATTATCAATTGGAACTGTGTGATCTGCAATCAGACCCCTTTTACAAGGGCAGAACAGAAACAGGAATTGATTTTTTTAAGCTCCTCGCTGAACGTTTCCCGAAACTGACGAATTTCGGGCAAAAAATGGGCTCGATGATGGGCAGTACCTACCTTTGTGAAAGTGCATAATCAACAATGAAGTTTATAAAATCGAAATACAGGTCTTCATTGACAGATACTTCACTTAAACATGCACTGCGCCTAGCTACCACTAGTATTGAGGTTGATTTTGTACAGAATTGTAAAAGACAAATTAATGAAAAAGTAGATAATAAAATAACGATATTACGTATTATTACCAGTATTTTATTTTTATAAATATTTTGCGGCCCACCAATGTATTTAGTCTTTTTTACTGGCCCTGGGTCCCATCTAGTTTGGACACCCCTGTTGTAGGTAATAGGCATTAAAATCGCTTAACAAACGGAGTCTAGAAACGTTCGATTTCAAACACAAAACTGGTTTTTATTTAATTTGTAAATAATTTTATAACAAAGCAAAAAAGTTAATCAAAGAAACTGTCACAGAAAATCTTAGCTAAAAAACTGTATTTTTAAAGTCGTTTCCTTTACGCGTTTATAAATTTCTATTGAAAAATGTTTTTTTTTGTAGTTTACATTTATATTTTTTATTGAGAAATTTATTTTTTTATTTCTATTTTGCTCAAGTGAAACGATAGGAAAACCTTCAATTTATCTAAAGCATTTTTGGCATTCATAATGTACACCATTTCGTTATGAAGATTAATCAAAATAGTGATTAAGCATTAAGCTTTGCCTTAATTATTATTTATATTGTTTCAGAGGGTAATTCCTGTTGATAGCTTATCCAAAGTACAATGTATATTTGCAGTTACAATCTATTTATAAATCCGAGTTTACCATTGGATACTCGAGTGGCTACATACCGTATGAGTTAGCCGAGTTTTCTACCTTTTGAAAATATTTATTAGTTAGACGGTCTCCGTGGTCGAGGGTTAGAAGCAATCCGGAGGTCGCAAGTAAATTTTATTCGATTGATTTATGTTATTTCACAATTTAATCAATAAACAATAATAATTTTTTCTACTTTCTATAAATATAATATGCATGTATTATGTACAACCTTTTTTTTTTGTTATTTGTTTTTGGGGTGTTATGCCGTGTTGCGCTAACTCCTTCTTTAGCCAACGTTTCGGACAGCATTGCAGTGTCCATCATCAGGGCAGATGTGTTATTTGAGGTTGTGTTAAAATGTGAGCTTAAGTATGAGGTTGTGATACCGTGTTGCCAGCTCCAACCCTCTGAGCTAACATTAACGTATCATTTTTTATTTAAAGTGGTTTTCAGTGGACACTGCAATGCTGTCCGAAACGTTGGCTAAAGAAGGAGTTAGCGCAACACGGCATAACACCCCAAAAACAAATAACAAAAATACTTTTGGCCGTGAAAATGTTAAATCATATATGTACAACCTCTCTAAATAATAGTAAAATCCCTATCAAATTCCGTGGTTTGGACAGACGCGGATACCGACTTTTTTTTATACTATTTAGAGATATTTGCGGCACGTTTCAGAGTGGAATATATTTTCAGTATTGCCCTGGTGTAAGAAAACCATTTAGAATTGAAACGTTGCTTGAAATAGCTTTTGCGGTGTTTGGTGACCAAACCTGAAAATCTGCCTTCAGCCACACATATAGCCACTCATATTTAGTCTCACTGGCTCCAGACGGTTGGGAGCAGTTGGGGAAAAAACCTTATCCTATAGATAAGCTATCAGGAGTATGGTCAAATTCCCCCTCAAGGGAACGTTAAGCTATTAAAAGTTCGTTAAAAGAGGTTTTCTGATTTAAATAATATCGCTGAGTTGAATTTGTGACCAGAAAACATTCTTAAGAATGCAACAACTTGTAAAAAGCATTTGATTATATTATTTATACAGGTGTAGTTTTGCAGCTGCTAATAAAACTTTATTAATTTTCAACGTATTCAAAGCATTTATCAACTGGTTTCTGGAAAAAAATATTTTTTAGCAAGTGGTATCCCGGAACCATTCCACACTCGCTGGATAACTGAACTAACAAAACCTTTTTTTTCAAACTTTTTTCACCAAACCTGTTAAAAATATTATGGTAGATGACTTGTTACAACTTATTTTCTTTTATTTTCATTAGGAAGGATCGCGAAATGGATATAACGTCGACGGCAAAAACCAAACTCTATCAATGGTAAATACATTAGAGCATTTTCTTTTCCTTTTTGGCTTGCTGATAAAATGCTTAGCGCAAATTACCGATACAATACAAGCATGTATGTATTGACGAAGTAACTACATAAAGCTTAATTAAATTTGAAAAATATCGAAGGCGCAAACCATTTAAATTCATAAAAGAAATTTTCGCTTTAATCACCGCTTTGGTAGGTAACGACATGATTAAGTTTAGTTGATACATTTTTAAATTATTGTTAAATATTTTCTATGGCTTTTGTAGATCGCTTTTGATTTTTGGCTTGCTTAAAATAATGGCTTTACGCAAAGGAGCAAAAGATAACAACAAATAAGATTATATCTACCTGTAGTTCCTCTAATTACCGTGATAACAAGGTTATAATACGAAATTTTTAGCTAAGACGCAAGCCAATTAATACCGTAATAAAAGTTTTCTCTTTTGCCATAAGTTTTACTAGTAACACTTAGTACTAAAAATTGCCAATGCAAAGCAAACTAAGCACTCAAAAGTTTTCAGTAAATGCCTCCTAGATGGCGTAAAAAATTAAATTATCGGCTGAAATCGTGATCATAAAAGAATAGGAAATACAATACATGTCCTAGATGTGACCTATCTTTTTCTGTTCCAGATTTTCGTTTAGGAATCGCTAATATTGTCTTCATTGTCAGCCGAAAGTACATTATTTTTCGCAATTAATTAACGAAAAGATGCAAATTTACCTGTTTTACTTATAAATAGTATTATTATTTTTATTTTTTATTCTTGGTTGGTACCTACTCAGGAACGTCAAACCCGATTTTAGTACCTATTAGTAAATATTTCCCCCCGGGCCGCATCCAGAATAATAAAATAGAGTACATTTGTATATATTATTACATGACCTTGGACTATAATTATATCGATGGCCTAGCGCACACGTGACATTGTATTAAATAGGTACCTATAATTTGACAATTTACAAGAATACTTGAGGTTAATTATAAGAAGTGAACATAGATGTATTATACGTCAATAGCCGTGAAGCAACAAAATGAACGTGAAAATGCGATAACCTAACCTATCCTAACCCAACTTAACCAATAATAACCCAACCTTACCTAACCTATCCTATCCTAAACAAAAAATCGTAGTAACCCTTTAAATATTAGGAAACCAAGTTCATATGATGTTTGGGACCAAATTTGGGTGTGTGGCCAGCGATCCCGAATAATTGTCTATTATGCCGATTATATGTTTCATGTTTTCTTCACTGCCTACAAACAAACGCGAATTATGCGCGAACTTCATACCGGTGTTTTGTCAAAATGGTGCGTCGGTTGGCAAATTTTCTCTTAAATTATTATTTACGTAAATTATATTAAATATCAATATTTTGCAAAATCGTAAATGCAAAATGTTTTTGCTTATTGCCATTAAGTTGAATCAAATTATTGTTTTTTTAAGTGCGTATTAAAAATGGTAGTTGTAAGTAAATTCTTACCCATATACCTACTTAATAATTACCTAAATCGTAAATTAGATCAATTTACTATATTATGATATAAGATGCCTAACGAAGATTTTAGAAGCAGTACCCATTACAGTAACCATTACAATTAAATGGTTATAGGTTAAATGATCGTTATTAAATAATCGTAATCAAATGATCGTAATTCTCAAATGATCGTAACCCTCAAATTATAGTAACTAAATAATCGTAACTCTTTAATGATCATAATCAAATGATCGAAACCCTCAAATTATCGTAACTAAATGATCGTAACTCTTTAATGATCATAATCAAATGATCGAAACCCTCAAATTATCGTAACTAAATGATCGTAACTCTTTAATGATCATAATCAAATGATCATAACCAAATGATCGTAACTCTCAAATGATCGTAAGCAAATAATAGTATTTTGTCTGATATGTTACAGTAAAAAGATTTGCTGTAATTTGTTATGTGTAAGCATTTATTTATTTTACGAGATAATGTTCTGTACCTACACTGCATGCTGAATAATACCTATATTTCAATACTTACCGTTATCGTGTTAAATTCTGGTTTTACAAAGTTTAGGTATATTACGCATTATATATTTATATACACAGTATATAAACAGCCTTTTCACTTTTTCAATCAAATAAAAGATTGGAGTTTTTCTCTTCAGTTGCAAAGCAATTTTACACCAGGTTTTCACAACAGTGGTTAGTCTTCATAGCAACATTCTAATAAAACTTCTTCTTGTTTATGCTCCTATCTGCTCCTAAATTTAATAATTTGATTTGAGCGATGATTTTCTTATACGCGATCTTTTTAAAGTAAAATTACATTCGAATTGTAATTACGGTCATTTTAAGACCGAGTACAATAAAAACAAACAAATTTGTTTTTAATTTACGTGTTTTTTATTGTACATTATGACGAGCCCCAAAGTTAATGCTTTCTACAAATACATAATCTTATCGTATTTAACATCATTTTATTATTTACGATCAAATGGTAAATACGATATTTTGCTTACGCTTTCGCTTCAATGATCAACTATACTTCCTACATTGTATTGTGACGTTTATTCAACCACATTCAGCCCGTGGGCCGAGTTTTGGACAGCCCTGTTCTCGCTCATACAAAGTGATAAGCCGAAAAGTTTTTAAACAAATATTTGATATTAAAGGGATTTTCCGAGTACTTTATTATTGAATAATAACATTGACCTTATAATTAAGAATTATATGCAGGTAGGTAGACGCCTCATTTCGATAGATAATAATTTAATTACCATTACTAATACATATTGTGCGGGTAACGATCTTATGACTTTTTCCAGTTTATTTTTTTCTTCTTTTTTTTTACAGGTGTTTTTCGATATCTATCTCAGTAGGATATACATGTGTCGAGAAAGACATATTGGATACATAAATTAGTATTTATATATTATTTGATACATATAATGTTTCATTGCATTTTATGACAAGGGGTTTTTATAAAATTTTTGATCTTGGATCTGTCTTGGCTGATGATCCAAGACTCAGTGTCTGTTTTAAATTTAAAAAATATTGTGTTCAGTTTAATGGCTAGTTATTCAGGTAGCTTTTGGAATGTTTCATACGTAACTTTTTAAAGAATAATAAATAATAACGATGTTATCATAATTAATTTTTGGGATATTGTGCCGTGTTTCTGCTTGCGTCTTCTTTAGTCAGCGTTTCGGAGAGCGTTACTGTTTACAGTATGTGTCCATCGACCAGCATCAGGGCACACGGAGAAAAATCGATTTTTACCGTTACGATAAATTATAAGGCGATGTACTACGTCGTGTAATATTTAAAATCGATCCGCCATCAACAACACTCCTTACGTTTATGGCGATAAGGCTTAAATTCCCGCTTAACACCATCCAACTGTTTTGATTTAGGCAAGAAAAAAACATGGCCAAAAAGTGCCTTTTATTTTATTTTGTGGATGTTCAGGCATAAATATTTAATTTTTTTTCGATCATATTATAAATAACTTAATTTGCCACATTATGCAATAAAATCATAACCGAAAATGGGTTGGTAAGTAGGAGATTTTGAACTTTAAAGCAGTTTTCATAGACCTTATAAATGTTTTTTTTGGGCTTATAAAAAGACTTATCTAAAAAATACTCGATTATTTCAAAGGCCAAGATGTATTCTACTCGCAGTATTTAATTAAAGCATCTGAAACATTTCTAGGCGACTAAATTTTCAAACCAAAAACAAATAATTGTGCATTACTACGTATGGCATCGCCTTAATATAATATTTATTTATCTATTGAACAATTTGGATAGCGCCGCTTTTGTGAGATATCACCTCAGGGGCGCTTATTAATATATCTCAAGTACGCTGAACAATTGAATTTGGAAGCCACCTCTGGGCTGGAGCCCCACAACTTAACATACTTGTTAAACCGACTTGATTCTGCGAAGGAGGGCGGTCCTTCTGAATGACATCTCTAATGCACAGACGCCATGTGCAGGTGCACCGGTGCACGTGCGTGAAACCCGACTCACACGAGCGGAACACCCATTCACAGGTGAACTTCATGAGAACGGGCCGCTTCTTCGTCTCGTTTTTGTGTTAGACGGCTCGTATGTGGAATGGGCTACCGGCATCTGTTTTTCCTCCTTCTTATAATCCGAACACTTACATTAAATAAATCCCTTCGTACAGCCCGCACCGTAACCCGCCTCACAATGCTGCCCAACCGGCCGGCACCATAGCTCACCTGCATTGACACTGTACAGACACTGTACAAACTCTCTTGAGATAAAAAATAGTAATAATAAAATTTCCATTTAAGATTGTTTTATCGATTTGACTTGATAATATATCATGGCAGAGTATTTTAGGCCTGGCCGCATAGTGGATTTTGAGGTGTCAAATGTCTAAATTTGAGCCGCACCATAATAGAGCAATGTCCTGAATGGTGGTCTTACACCAGGGCGATACTCAGAGTACCTTCCACTCGGAAGTGGAAGTGTCACAAATATAATCATGACGATACAAAGAATTTTCGTTGTAATGCAAAAATATTCGGAAATGTTCCGACATCATAATGATAATATATTAGTAATTTACTTAACGTTTATCATGAAACATGTTAATTCATTCATAAGGCCCGCAATCCCGTTTTTAACCGGATTACCAATAATTTGAAGAGATTTTTAATAAATTAGCAATGGTAATTTTTCTCCGTGCAGATGTTGATGATGGACATTGTAACGCTGTCCGAAACGCTGTAACCCAAAAATTAAACAAGATGATACTTTCAACTGTGAAAATGTTATATGATAATGTGTACAAGGTGTGATATTATATTATGAGAGCATCTTCCTCTCTGGAACGTGCCGCAAGAATATAATATATTATTTTGAATTAATAAATTATGAAATAACACAAATTCATCAAACTAAATCTTCTTTCGAGCGCCGGGATTTGAAGCCACGACCTTCAACTTCAAAAAATCCCACTGATAATTAATCAGCTAAAAACTATCCAACTTAATATAATGCAACTACAAACTATCGAACTCAAAACTATCCAACTTAAGACAATGCAAATACAAACTATCGAACTTAAAACTATCCAACTTAACACTAGTCAACTTAAAACTATCCAACTTAAGACAATGCAACTACAAAATATTGAAATTAAAACTATCCAACAAACTGTATTTTGGGTGTGATCGAATTACACTCCCTGCAATTTAGGAGATAGGGGTGTGCCTATCTCTACCTACTTTTTAGACTGCCTCCCTGGAGGTTGTAGGGGAAATAATTTAGCTATTTTAGAACGTAGATCACTATGTTCTCGATGACTATATAAGACAGCGTTATTAAAGCTTATTCTATCTTATTGGCTGTAGGTTGTAGGCTGTAGGACTACAAACTGCTAATGGTTCTCCTGGTAGGGAGGAGTATATGAGCAAAATCTCTTCAGATATCGACATATTTTGCGTCAGTGGGGAAAGATTCAAATCCACAGGTCTACTGTGAGGTTCGTACATAATGCATTGAATAGCATTTTCCTCACATGGCTAGTGCATATGAATAACTTCCTCGAAAGCAAACCTGCTTATATGCTGTTGGACTATCTTTGATGGTCAATGTCAATGACCAGTTGTTCATTTGTATTGGAGGTATGACCAATGGGATTTTAAAAAGATAAAGACCATCGCAAAGGAAAGTCTAACTGATGTGGACACTAAACTTCTTACTATCTGAACACATGGTACATATAGAATAAGAGACCCGTCGCTTTCACTGGTGCAATTTTTTTAATCACTACATGTTTTCCAGCTAAACCAACATCCATTAGAATCTGAACATGTTTATTTATGGCCATTATTTTTTTCAGGATTATTACCGCCTTCCAACAGGCATGATTCCCGTGAACTACAAACTCCGGCTTCATCCAGATCTGGTGAAAAATACCTTCCAAGGCCACATTGAGATATCGGCTACAGCATCCGAGGCGTTGGATGAGCTGGTCTTACACAGCTATGGACTGATGATAGAGAAAATCACACTGTCCACGACTGGCAGCACCTCCGTCGTTGAAAAGTTTAGTTTGTCCAATGATGACCGCGAACTACTGACTATCACCCCTGAAAGTCAACTAAAGGCTGGAGATTATAACATTGACATCGAGTACTCTGGAAGTTTGGACGGTATCATTGGATTTTACGCTAGTACTGTGGATGAAGATAAGTAAGTTGTCCCAATTCATCATTTCTTGTATTTGAAAACTTCTCTCTACATACATAGTATTTTTCCTCTTCTTCATGAGACTTCAGACGTTCAGCTTTGAAAGTGCAAGTTCTAACTGATTACTTACATATTTTTGTTACGTAAGTTTACGCTCATAGAATAAAGAAACACACTTGGTTGTTAGATCGTTAACAAATTATTATAAGCATTAATTACTCGCCTGAAATATCCATACAAATTGAAAATATCTCCTGAGTAAAAATAAATTCCGCTGACGGGAATTGAACCCGCACCTTCTGATGTCCGGTCAGGTGCTCTGGTGTTTTTTTGCTATCCTTTGTGCTATGCATAAAAACCTTGTCTTATAAACATTAGATTTTAATAAAACAAAAAATAGTTAGATGACATTGATGAAAAAAACTCATCTCATTTTTATACCTTTCACTTCATGTGGAATCGTGAAATCCACATTGCTACTGTTAAAAACTACATTGTGTCACTTTAAGGTTAAACGCAACGCTCGTTGTATTCTACGTGTTCACAGATGGCGTTAATTAATTAATTTTGTTTAAATACGCTTTTGCAAGGTATTGCTTTACAATATTAAGACAAATCATTTGTTTGCGCCCGTATATACGCAATATGAATATGAATCAATAGTTTTGTTCGTTTAAAGATTTAATTCTTTCGATAAAGGCACACAAATACACTATTTTACCGATGATTCAATCCAATATTGTATTTGTATGCCTTTCTCGATAGAATTGAGTTTTTATATGGACAAAACTATTTATTCATATTCATATTGCGTATATGAGGGCGCAAACAAATAATTTGTCTTAATACTGTAAAGCAATACCTTGCAAAAGCGTATTTAAACAAAATTAATTAATTAACGCCATCTGTGAACACGTAGAATACAACGAGCGTTGCGTTAAACCTTAACTCCACTTCATATCTCATTCCAGTACAGAAATAATACGTTAAGTCTTCCTCAGGTATCCCCGATTTAACCATTCACCACTGTATTCCGCATTGTTACTATTAAAAGACTTTAATTTCACCACTATCTCATTCCATTGGAGAGATAATGCGTTTTTATACATATAAAGGGTGTCCAGGGGAAAAGTACGCTATGTTCGGGAAGTGATTCTACATGGTAGAAGTAAAAAGATAAATAAATTTTTTAAGCCTTCAGAAAAATCTTAAATAACTATAAATGTATATTTTATATATTTATGTAGGTAGAAACAAATTAACAATAAAACCATGTATTATAAAGAGTTCCGCGATGTTTAATGTTTTATCTCATTCGTTTTGTTGTTTATGAAGTTATGAGTTAGAATCATTACTTTTACTTTCGAAATCTTACCAGTTATGTTTCTGGTGGGAAGTAGTAGAGAGTAGGGACCTCCTCTTCTCGACACTTTCGCTCATTTTCCGTTAGCTAGTTATCACGTCGCCTAACACGGATTTGTTATAAGCTCTATTCTAATAATAATATTATATTCAACAGTATTTCACGAAATACTAGTGACGGATGGTGGTGAACAAACCTGGGAAGCCCCTCTGCAATCAAATCTCTCTTAGAAAAATTATTGAAATACCTACCTATTAATTTGGCTTTAAAATTTTAACTTCACTTTCTCCATAGTCCTTATCTAACCTTCGGCCGTAGAGAACTTTCCTAATAGGCGTTTAACATGATACTTTTTCCATACCAATCCTCATATCGGGACCCATACCGAAATTCTTCGCTTTACACAATCATTATTTTCATACTTACGATATCATACAGATAGTTGCCAATAAAGAAGAAATAAGATTTTTGGACGGTACGAAATCGTCGAAAAATGACAACACCTTGAATGTTCAAGATATAATGTTGATAACATATTCGTCATGTAACCATAGATCACAATCACGAAAGCATCTGTCACTATCATTTGCGAGCTGCGTCACGTGGTTGATCGTTATTCAATCGAGTTTTTTATTTATCCGTTTGTTGTTTGAACCTTTATAATAATGATTTTTATAGCGCTGCCTGCTTTTATGTTTAATAGACCATTTGGCAAAGTTTACAAAAGGGTTTTTTTTCGATTTTAATGGTGAATTCTAAATATTTCTCTACTTTAGTCATTTCGTTTTTTACATAGGTACCTACGCATAACAGGAACTGTTTAAACATCAATTTTCGTAAATTGAAGATATAATATAGCCATATTTTGACGTTTAATATGTATATGGAACATGGGTTGAAAATAATGAATGATTTTTTTGGATATTGGACACACAGTCTGGAGATTGACTTAAATAAATACCCCTGAGATGAATTTTCACAAAAACGGCGCCATATAAATCTTACAAATATTTTGTCATTAATGTAAATTTGAAAACGTTGCTTTCTATTACATGCTTCTAAATTGACTGAGCGTAGCGAAGTCCTGTTTTAGCTCGACCATTTTGCATTTCGACCGTACGTAAATATGTTTCTAAGTTACGTTTTAATGGTTCAGTAAAGATTAGTACTATTTCAAATGTGAAAACGTAGTGCTTATTCTCATTTCTTTAAGTATTATGGTACATACCTGAAGAAAGTTTTAAAAAATAGTTGTTATTGAGACAGTGACGATTCTTCGGACAAATTAAATAAGTCCGTATTTTAAATTTAAAAAAATCATACCTAAAATATACGGTTACTAAATAAGTTGGCAGGTATTTGTACCTTGGTACCTATAAATCTAATGATTTGAGAGGAAATTTTGGTTTTGAAATATTTAAAAAGAGAAATTTTTGAAATATGCTTTTTTTACCCTAAAGTTAAGTGTAGAAAAAAGATTTCTATTCGTGGGTAGTTTTTTTCACGGATTTTTGTTTTCTTTTGGTTTATTTTTTTTGTTTTAGGTTTTTTTTTATTTTGTTAAAAAAATAGATAAGTGTTAAGTGATAAGTTCTGGCAAGCTCAAAAAGTTCATGTAATATTTGTTGAAAATGCGTGTAAATGCCATATATTTAACACTTTACCTATTATTAAATCTTTCTATTTGAGCTATCGGTGTAAGGTAAATTGATTCCGAAGTCAGTTAAGTCATTTTTCACTTAATAATCAAGAGTATATTCATAATTAAATGCATTTTAGATGAATAATAACTAGATCCAGGGACAGTTATAAAACAACATAGCCGCTCAGCTTGTCTATCCGACTTCTGATTGGTTGAAAGTGGATAGTAAACATTTAAGCCCTCAACGCTTGACGGGATATTGAACCAATATCTATTTTAATTAATACATGACAATAAATGAAATGACACTAAACTGCGCTATATAAATGCCATGTTATTATTATTATTATATTCATAACATCGAGTGCTTGAGTGTTCAATATCCAGGAGATTGAAAAAATAAGAACTAAAAAATTGTTCGGTGAGTGGATATTACCACTCAAAAAATACCGAACCATTTTTTTTAAATTTTATGTTAATGCTAATGAACATATTGGCATTCATAACGCAGTTTTACTAAAAAAGGTTTAAAGATTGAACATACAAGAACTGGGGCAGCGATAGGTAAAAGTGCCTACCTGATCACTACCATGATCGATAGGATATTCGTATAATATTTGAGGAGAAACCACCAAAACACCGCTGCGCATATGCCAAAGCAATAGCTGTCACAACCAGAGGCGGCTCTTGGGGTCTAGAAGTGGGAGGTCAATCGAAAAAAAAGATCTGTTAATACATGTTGACAGTACCTACTCACCTATTCTGAAGCCGGTACTACAAAATTGTTTGATTTAAGATTATTTATCTAATTATTTACATACTTATGTTTTTTTTGTAAATAACTATTATTGCATTAAAATGTTTTTGTATCACTAACTCCAATCTCAGTTCAATGTTTATCAGTTGATTTAAAAAGTAAACAATAAAAGCAAAAGTAACTATGCGTTCATTTTATAGCACACATAACAAAAAATAATAGCTTTTCGTTTTAAAATATCGTTTTTAATCTTTTTATTTTAATCTCCTGTAACAGAAACTAATTGAAATATTTATTGAAAAAAATTTTCGTGATACAATGAATTGTTTGCGATTTTTTTTCAATACGATATCTACAGAATTCGAAATTTTAAATGACTCCATATAAATTACGTCATCAATAAAAAACATGATTTCGCGAACTAATATTCAAGATGCCTTCCATAAATAAACCACTCACGTGGCCACATTGAGATCAATGGATGATGTTTATCACACAAAAATTTTCGATCGACATTTTTTGTCATTTTCCTCCAATGCCTTAATAATCTTAGGTCGCAGATTCTCACCGAGGATGTGACCGAAACCCCCTACAAAATAAATTTGGTATGATACTAAGCGTAAGTCAAACATTATAGTGTTTACCTCCTTTGTCTGTACAGCAATAATTTGTCTGTATAGAGAGAAAGGATAAAGTTGGGGAACAAAATTTACAGTCACCCACGGTTGGTATATACAATAGCTTTTTTAGATGGCACTGGAACCCGCTATTACTGTACGAATCCGCACGAATATTTTAATTTAAATTTATAATCGGGTAGTTTGATAAATCAACTTTTTATTTATTTAATAATATTGTGCATTTTTTTGGGAGGCCATTGACCAAATGACCTCCATAGAAGAGCCGCCACTGGTCTTATTCTATGAGTTAATAGTAGGCATGTAAAATTATCATATGTGATTTCCTGAAGACAAAATATCAAATCATCAAACATACAAGCAAAAGTCGCAATACCTAACAGTAATACACATTCACAATCAGTAAAAATACATATTGAAGCCTTTTTATTACTATTATAAACATTAAACTGAATAAACATCCAACTTTGTACGTAAAACAATGAGAGATGACAAATGTCAAATAATGTCCGCCATCTTAAACTGTACGAAAATCGGTACCAAATGAGAAAACGTCAATGTTTTCATCACAAATCGCTAGGAATATACAAACTTGATGAAAAAGAATGGTGTAAAGCAGTCATTAGATCAGATTGTTTCATACGAGGTCCTCGGTATAGATAGCTAAAGCCGTTATTTAAGTCAAATTATTTATGAGTACAAAAAATGCAAATAACGATATCTCCATCTCACACCGTTACCTAACTAGGTACTGAGTTACTTTTGATAAGAAAGGTTACCTTTATCCAAAGCAGTAAACAATTATTTTATCCCCCTGCTGACTTTCTACTTGATAGTATTAAAATTCGAGGAGCAGTCATAGTATAAGCAATTTATTTTTTTAAATGTTCCCTCAGCAAATATATTATATATATTTTTTACGAGTATATTTATTTGAATTTCACATTGGTTTTTGTAAATGAATGAGTGTAAAACTTGGAAATGGAAATTAACTCTGATACTCGACAGATAAGCTCGTTGTCGATGACAAAACATTCTATCAACTTTTAGTGGTAGGTAATCGGCTGTTAAAATACTAAATAAATTTCGGTCATACCCAATTGGAATTTGGCGCAATTGTCAGCATGGTTGACTACAGTCCGTGTGAAGCAAGGAAGTCTACAATCTTCAGTCAAACAACAAAAAATGTACATAAACATTTTAAAAGTTCACAGCAGTTTAAGAGCGCGTCCCTGCGGAGGAAAAGTTCAATCCTCCGGTCCAAGAGATGGCGCAACTAGGTCGAAAATTAAATATATGTATTTTTATGTATCAAAATAGATGTATTTTTTAACATTTTTTCTGCGTTTAATTACGAATACATAGAATAAGTATATTTGCCCAGTTAGTTGTGTCTAGGGAATGCAATCCCGCAAGAAAATGTCAATCCAGGTATTTGCGGGACTGAACAATCTTAGTCCCGCTGGATCCAGGTATTTGCGGGATCCAGCAGAGTGGACTTAGATATCTAATAAATTGTATAATAAAGACCTCGATCTACCAACCTTGTTTTTAGACTTTTAAATTTATACCTATAATAAAACAAGTTCTGTGGGACATTTTAAATGATTTATTAATAGGTATACCTTTAGTTAGACATAGGTAAAGTTTAAATCATAAATTGGCAAAGAATAAGATAAGACATAAATTTACATAACATACCCGCCTCGGAACAGACTTTGTCTAGGAAGGTGGGTAAAAGAAATCTATGTACACAAATGAAAATAAAATAAACGCCCGGATTGCCGACACTGAAAATGAACTGAAACTTAAATTTGAATAATAACGTTCACACGATAAACAATATTCTTGTACAATGAGCATCATAAGTTTAATTAAACATTATTTTGGAAATAGCTTCGTAAAAAAGTTAAAGTATTAATTGTGTCATCTGATAAACGGCTTCTGATATTGGACACAAGGTAGCCAGCGGCTGAAAAAGCTCCTTCAGCTTCCACGCTGGTTGGCACAATAGTCATTAGCGCATTGTAAGTGAATTGAAGGTATGTGTCTTTTAATCCACCGGACTCGAAGTAATTCAGAGTAAGTGAGGGTAAATCTGTAGTTGCTCTCTTTCAGCTTTAAAAGATCTTGAATAACCATAATTTTTAGTGTCTTGCCGTAATTCATAACCATTAATTTGATAGAATTAGACGATGTTGGTAAGTTAAAACCCCCGGCTTTAAAAAGATCTCGCAAATCTGACGAGGTACAGAAAACTCGGAATGGTAAACCATCTTTAGACACCATTCGTGATACCCTCTTTTCGACGGTATTGTTTTCGCTTGAAAAATGGTCAGTGATTTTATTTGTTGATGGTTGAGGTTCACAATGAGCCGATGTGGACAGGGCCGCCGACAGCTAATCTGGGCCCCAAGTCTAGTAGACTATACCGGGCCCCCTCCCCACAACTTACCGGGGGGGGGGGGTGAGATAACAATTAATAAGTTCATGCTTACCTGCTACTGCTAGGAATACTACTTCATTACCTTTTCTTATACCATTATACCAATCATTCGAATTTAGCATAATTATTCAATGGAAATGTTTAAAAAGTTATGGTGAATACTCAAAATAAAATACTTGTGTTTCTTGTTTGTGTGTATTTACATATTCTTCGTTAATCAAGATATCTTGAGGCTAAATTAAATTATTATATTTGAAAGACAGAAAACAGGTAACAAAAATAAATAATCAATTTTCAAAACCAATGGAAAATAAATAAGGAGTACCGCAGTGATCGATCCTTGGCCCCCTATTGTTCATACTCTATAAGTCTATATTAATGACATGGTGAAAATATTTTCAAAATGCAAAGTACGACTATTTGCCGATGATACACTTATATACTTAATTGGAGATAACTATAAAGAACTAATAAATATTTTAAATAATGAACTAGATGATGTATCAAGATGGCTAAAAATAAATAAGCTTAAATTAAAAACAAAATGTATGGTGATTGGAAATAAGAAGACATTCAGTGAAAGCAAAATTAAAATTAATGGTGAAATTATTGAAAATGTTACTGAAATCAAATACTTAGGAGTTATATTAGATTCCAAACTAAACTTCAATAGACATGCCGAATATACCCAAAAGAAAATTGGCAAAAAGATATCTTTTTTGGGAAGAATCCGGCCTAAAATTTCCAGAAAAATCGCCATCACCATTTACAATTCAATAGGCCACTTGCATGGATTTCATAACGACTTGGAAAACATCGTGTGGATAGATCTTTTTACTAAGATTACGAAAATGTTAGTAAAATTTTGTAGAAATGTACATTTATTTTTATTTTTAAATAAATAAATCCATTATTTGGGCTCGTGTCGCCACTACATGAAAATGTCCCGTCTACTGAAAATGTTCCTATTAATTTTGTAAAATTCCACACTGATTTAATTTTTTTATATGGCATCACTTTGATTTCAGGCGAATTTTTGAATTCGTTCACTAGATTTATTGTTTGTTCTCTGCGAACTTTTCATTTGGTTTGAATTTTTGACAGATGTGAAGAGAACCCCGTACAATTTAGATGTCGGTACGTGTTTTAGAGGTATAATGGTTATGGTGCTGATTTTATCAAAATCAAATTTTATAATATTCTTATTATTATTATAATTTACAAGTACAAGTATATTACATTGGATTTATTAATATAGACGTTGTACATTATAATGATTTATGATCAATAAGATGGATCAAGGAAAAAAATATTTATGAGATGTAATATTTTTGGTATGCCTCGTTATTCTGCTGTGTCATTCGTGTGGAAAACGTTCTTTTTTTTTAAATGATTTTCGGCTATGTAATCATTGTTTTTTCTCAACTATAAAATTATGTCCCGTCTTTCCGGTTTATAAAAAAAGGTCTGATTTTTCGGAACACGCTCTGACAGTTGGGCCTACGGAGCGTGCGGGCCTGGGCGCCCGGCCCATGTCCGTTCCTAGGGTCATTGGCATTTTTTAGTAAAGACATAAATACTCTTAAGAATTTCTTCGACCTTAATTTGCTATCACTAAATAGCGATAAAACATATGTAATTCCATTTGCAATACACACAAAAGACATCCCTAAAAATTTTAACATTATCATTCATGACAATTCCAAAATACATAATAAAAATTACTGTCTCCAAAACTGTACAATACTAAAAAACACAAACACAATCAAATATCTAGGAGTAACTATCGATAAAAATTTGAATTGGAAGGAACAAATATGTCAAATTGTAAAAAAAATCAGAAAACTAATATATGTATTTTTAAGAATCAGAAATTTTTTGTCTTTAAAAAACCTATATTTAATATATTATGCCTTGGTCCAATCAACGCTACAATATGGTATCATTAGTTGGGGATCCACATACAAAACTAACCTTTCTCCAATAGAAGTGGTACAAAGGTTAATAATTAAAATAATATTACGAAAACCTTCCGATTACCCAACGGATCGATTATTCGAAGAATTTCAAGTGCCTTCATTTAAAGATCTTTATACTAAAAATGCATTAATTCAAATCATAAAAGAAAAAGACAAATATCAATTTCTAACTGAAAACCGTACTACTTAAATATATTTTTCCATGCCCAAAATTAAACACTTCCTTTGCACAAAATTATTACACTTACCGGGCAAGAATTTTTTTCAATCGACTACCTGAAGAAATTAGAAACATTATTGATAACATCCAAATAATAAACACTGTGAAAAAATATTTTAAAGACAAACTAACAAAAAATAAAAATGTTTCCAATTGAATTAATCTTAAGAATAACTCACTTCAAATAAGTTTAAAATCATTTAATTTTTAATTACTTACGTATTGTAATAAAACAATGTACACTCCTCTTCCAGCCACAAGCTAATGCTTCTATGGAAGAGGGGTCCTGAAATATTGATCATATATTGTAACAAATAAACAAAATTGTACTTATATAATAAATACAAAATAAAAAAAATATCCGGGCCCCGTCCCGGGCCCCCCTTAGGCCCGGGCCCCAAGTTTCGGACTTGGCTAACGTGCCCTCTCGGCGGCCCTGGATGTGGAAGAACTGGACGTTGATGCAGTTGTAGAAGCTTTTCTGTAATCCCGCCAGTCCAGCGGGATCCCGCAAAATTTTCGACCGAGATTAGTCCCGCAAAATGTCTGCGGGATCTCGGTATTTCGGGATCCCGGTATACCGGGATTGCATTCCCTAGTTGTGTCATCTGATTTCCGTAACATCTGGTTTCCAAAACAAAAATCGAGTCATTACGGAAATTCGTTTATACTTAACCCCACTAGGTTTCGCGCTTAAAAATAACACAGGGAAAAGTTCCGTAGTTTTTCACAACAATCATTATTACGTGTTTTTTTCAAATTTAAACGAGGGAATAATGAATTTAATATTATTTTATACAATTCTATCGACTTTTCTCAGTGCCTCATTAAACGTTTCTTTGCGCAATGTTTCCTATAAAAAGACACGATAAAACTCAATGGTAATTTGATGTTGTAATACGAGGTCGCTATCCGAGCATGACTGCAAAATGTTAAGAAATATTCTAGAGAGTGGTGAAGTCAAGCAGGACTATCATGAATCTATCATGATGGTAGCTTAATAAATTGATCAAATTAATATCCATGTTATCCGTTGTCATTATATTTTAATCCATGTTATTTCAATTTCATTTTTCAATTTTCATTTCCAAAATATTTATGACGGAAATCGGTTTTAATAGTCATTCAAAGAGTCAAATGAACATTCGAAGAGTATTGCTAATTCATTACGAATCTCTTCAACTAATTGGTAAACGGTTTCCTGATAAACTTTTGGTAAATTACGAATATATTATCAGGATGATGGAACACATGTTCATATAAATCTTACACATCGTAAGCATTATTTTATTTTTGTATGTACTTACTCCTCCCATCAACAATAGCTCTTGTAGCTCATCTTATAGAGTAGTAGAATAATTAGAAATCTTGTATTATTTTGTAATAAATAAAATAATAATATTTTCGCATTTCATCATTCTATATTATCATGGCAAATGTTGTTTTTAATAGGATTATCAATAATTTTAAAAGATTTGCAATACTCATTTATTTCCGTGTGTGAACATATTAGCTACTTAGTGATATTTGTATTCGTTTATTAATAATTATAATTTGTATGCAGAAAACATGAACATAATTTTCTTATAGTAAATATATTATATAAACCTTTGTGAAAACTTGATTATACCCATTACTTGTCTCGTAAATAGTAATTTATTATTATTTATAACTTACAGGCAAGTTCGTCACTACATATTTAAAATGAGCTATGTGGTGATTTGTGTTTTGAAGACTGTGCTCGTCGTCCCACGGGTCGGTAAGCAATCGACATAAATCGAATGCTGTAAGACCCTGCGCAGAAAATTAAGTTCGCCATAGTGAGCGCAGTTCACGGTGGAACTTTTCTGCGCAAGGTCTTGTAGCATTCAGTTCATGTCGATTGATTACTCATGGGACTGGCTGTTTTAGCTAAAACACTTATTTTTGCGTTGCGTTGCAAAAAAATCCTTTTACGGTTACTTGACATTAAAAAGTACATTTCAAATTCTTTATTTAAATAAAATGTTAAATTCACGCTAGCACACACACTAGATGTTGTAAATCGCCAGGAAGTTGTTTTGAAACGCATAACTTTACTTTATCAGAGTTAGGTATAATTAGAAACATAAATTATGTCCATACAATTATTGAACAGCCAAAATTAAATCGATTACGGCCCTCCGCGTAAGCGACCAAATTCCTGTTTGGAATGTTACAATTTTTAAGATTCAATCAAAGATCTAAGATTTGAAAATAACGAAAATTCAACTCTGTTGCCCTAACATAAAAACATATTTCCAATTTTTCATTTTATTTTAAAAATTGGAATCGTGTTCCAATAAAAAAATAACAGGTTTACTATTTTTTCACTAGGCAAGACCTTAAGAATAAAATAACCAACGCAATAGTTACACTTTAAAGCTTAAGAGTCGGTAGGTACTTTTAAAAATAATTTAATATTTTATGAAAATTACTCTTTCTGATGAATTGATTGGACAAATGCTAATCAAAAAATGTTTCGATATTGTATACAAATTATATTATTATCGGTGTATATCAGATTTTGGAAAGAGATTTTTATGAAAATCTTGTATAGGCTATATTAAATATGCGGCGACTAAAGGCAAACCTTTACCTACTCAGCTGCAAACCAATCAATATAAAGTTATCATGCGCCACGCCACTGTTAGTCTTCTTGACAATATTTTGGCACACGGTTGTGATGTATAAATATTATGTCACGCTAAAAAAAAAGTTAAACGAGTTGTCTATGTTGAAAATAGCTCAATAGGAAGGAATAATAAATATTAATTTCATTATAAGAGCTTCGCTCAAATAGTCAGCAGTGAACTGCAGAAGACGTCTCATTAAAATGATATATCATTTTGTATTTACCGCGATATTATTGCTATCTCGTGATGTTTGTAACTCTGTGGAAATTTCAGAGCGTTTGTCTATGGGGCGGAGTGGCGGGGGCGGGAGTCCAAATACTGTAAATACAACTGTCATCGGCGATAACAAATCTCCGCCACAATATAGTAGTGGATTGAAGATTAGTAATAATTATAAAATCGATTCGGGAAGTGTTTCGTTTACTAACAGCTTGGAAAATAATACGATGTCTGTTCTCGCGGCTCCGGCAGATGCAAACGGAAACTTTCGGCTTTCGACATTTGTGAGACCTACTCGATATGACTTACATTTGCATCCGGACCTGAAGACAGGACTTATTTTTGGAAAAGTGAAGATCAGTTTAGATGTAGCGAGTCGTACAGATAAATTAGTTTTGCACAATAAAGGCCTACATATAACTAATGCTTCGTTGTTGTTGTGCAACGAAGATGGTTCAAAACAAGTTCCCATCGGGAAGACATTCAACATCGACTCTTCGGAGCATTTTATTGTGGAGCTGGGCGCTCCTATAGCCCCGGGATGTTACGTTTTATCACTGGACTACAATGGCGATATGAAGCATCGAATTGTTGGAATTTACCAGAGTACTTATAAGGGTCCTTCTGGTGCAAATAGGTACCTAAAATTTCATGTTACTTACCGTAAAAATCAACGTTTCCTTTCATAAATCACTGAATTAGTCCATTTTTATGTATTGTATTTCTTAGTAATTTATTCCAGTTATTTTACAGCTATTTATGTAAAGTTGTTGAAACCTTATGTTTTATTATGGCATAATATTATGTTTGTGCGAAAGCTGGAACTGTGAGGAATCCTATGTTAACATGTGGAAGATATATCATAAATCACTAATTTGACAGTATTATTTAAGTTGTGTAGAAAGTTTAAGACTTTTACATTGTATAAACGTATTGCTTATACAAAAAGCATTTATGAATTTCTTTCTGTTTCCAGGAAAATAGCTACGTCTAAGTTTGAGCCAACCTACGCCCGACAGGCCTTCCCGTGCTTCGATGAACCCGCCATGAAGGCCGAATTCTCCGTGGAAATTGTCAGGCCTAAGGATGGCGGCTACATCACTCTATCCAATATGAACATTGTAAGTCATTATTTATTATCAATCAATTATAAATATTTCTGATTAATATCACTACATACTTTTAAGAAAATGTGTCAAAGTTTTCTCATAACAACCTGCTACATTGTTTATCAGTTTTATAATATCTGATAATTGATAAAAGTTATTTTTTCAACCTTATTCAAGATTAATCTAAAGTACCTACCTATTTTAAAATAGAATAAATATTTAATGCTTGTACAGTTCTCTATCACTAATCTACCACCGCAAAAAACTGGGCATGTGTCTTATAAGTAATTCCAGTCGATTTTTTATTTTTTTTTGTTAATGAACTTAAACATCAGTATATTTTTTATTGTTATAGTAAGTTTTAATAGATAATATAATTTTCAAAGCTTTTAATTTTTCGGGTCTCACGAAAACGCACAAAATCTGTAGACATGACCAGTTACTTCACTGGTCACCAATCTCAAAAAACCTACGTTCCTTTTTTCAACCTGCGCTATATTTTGTATGGGAGTCGACATATTATTTATTCTTAAGATTACCCACTTTTAACATTGAACAACAATAGGTAAAATGTTAGCATCTCATCACTAATGTTATTGTACTGAATCAAAGTGCAAAAATACATCTGACCGCACCTGATAAACATTTTGCTGGTATTTAATAATCTGCATTACGGCGTTTTCATCAACCAGGGTTGTGAATGCATTTTTTCTAAAATACCCACAAGAGATTAAGAGATATTCAACCACAAAATCCCCACAAGTTCCTTTACCTCTAAAATAAAATAAATCTAATTAATAATTATTTTTTATTATCCGGTCACTTAAGAATTTTATCTTTTGTTCAGGTTATAAAAATACTTTTTTGAAAATTTGCTGCAAAAGGAAACAAAAATAGTACATTATCATTATAAATATTATATTTCAATATGGTTGGATAAATGAAATGCCCAAAATCCTCACATTTCCCCCCCAAAAAGGTCTCTGCAAAAATCTTAATTCTTGAAAAATCTTAGAAATTTACCGCAATTTGGGGAATTCTCTTTGAATTGGCAATCCTGAGGTGGATGTTGTAGACCATAGATATATTACTGATGAATAGGCACACTCAATTGTACCAACCAAACGGTGTGTTTTGATATGTTCTATTCGTTTTTAAATTATGATTTATATATTCTAAGTATAATAACATGTAATAAAACTTATATTCAGTATCAGTGTTTGTTGATCTATATGAATATATTTTTAACTGGAGTTCCTAATTAGTGAAAGCGGCGGGTTATGTTGTATAAATACAAGAAAATTAAAACAGATTTTAGGATTTTACTTACTTATGTGTTTTGGGTTAAAACAGATCCTAAAGGACTCTCAATATCAGAAGGTTGTTTTTAATAAAAGAATATTGAAATTCACTGAGTTTATTTGAACACATTGTAATACGCGACAATAAAATTTACATGGACGATTCTAGAATGTAGACGGTAATCTAATAGGCACAAGCAGTCGGGTCCAGCGGGAAATCAAGAATGATTCGGTCGGCTCACTGGCGGACCGTTGTGTTGAACACAGAATGTTGCCATAATCAGGAAATTAAATTAATAATTATTTTGTGCTGTTCGCTGTCAGGTCGCTGGTAGGTACCGTCTACATACTTCGCCCCCAGTTGTTAAACGATATATAAAGTAAGAAACATATAGTAGTATACATGATTTAAAAAGAAAAAAAAATTATAAAGTTGAGAACTTGTCAGTGATTATAACACACAATTGTACATTTTTAAATTTAATACAACAGGAATTATTTTTTTTAAATTATTTTCAACTGTATATCGAAATATGTTATTTATTATCTCTACATATTAATGGAGATAGTAATATTAAACAAAAATGAAACTGGGCAGTGTCCTCATCCAGTCTGGCATATTCCATTTTTATTTCCATTGTAAACTATTGTTATTACATATGGAATGCCAAATAACATTTACATGTTTACATAAACATTTGGATAGAATTATCGCATAAATTATCACATGTTATATTATATTACTACATTAAAGAATTTTATCATCTGTGAATTTGATATTAAAAAATATAGCCTAAAAGTGCTTAAAATTATAACTTAAAATTATACAACGCTTCAACGCGTAAAGCGTAATTATTTTCAATGCAAGTTGCAATTTCTTCGCTATTTGCGGAATGGTGAAAGTATATAAAAAAAACTTAAAAACTATTAACGCTTGCGGAATATTTTTAAAATTATAAAAAACATGTTTGTACAGTTATATATTTTGGTAATATGTGATACATTGTTTTACATGAACAATATAAGACATATTATTAAGCTATTATATATTTAGGACATTAGCGTGGTGTGACATTTCTAAGTATAGGTATATAAGATTTGCTTATACATATCTAAGTACATAGGTTAGTTAGATCATTTATTTATTTTTTTAGGAAAAGAAATGCCTTTTTATGCTTTAAACTGTCCTAATCTGTCTGGGAAATGAACTCTTCGACCAGATTTTGTGGTTCTGATTATTTCTGGTAATACTGGAACAGATGTAGGAACAGATACATTTTCTTCTGCAGGAACAAAAGCAGGTTTTAGGCGGTCTATTGTGACACGCTTAGGTTTTCCTTTTACAGTAATTAGGAATGTTTTTTCATTCCGTTCTTCCACCTTGTACGGGCCTTCGTACGGATTCTGCAGTGGTCTTCTTCCACCGTCAGTTCTGAGGAACACATGTGTCGCGCTAGGTAGGTCTTTGTGGACAAAAAACTTTCCTGTACCATGAACATTGGCAGGGGTTGGTTTAATGGCTTCGAACGTATTTTGTAGCCGTCCAATATACGTGTCTGGTTCCTCGCGTGGTGTTGCTGTGAAGAAATCACAGGGTAATTTAAGGGTTCTACCGTAGGTTAATTCAGCTGGTGAACACTTCAGATCTTCTCGTACCGTTGCTCTCAAACCAAGTAGAACTAGTGGGAGGCTTTCGACCCAATTTCGATCGCCACAAGCCATGAGAGAGGCTTTTAAGGTGCGGTGCCATCTCTCGATCATACCGTTAGCTTGTGGGTGGTACGCGGTGGTCCTAGAATGTTTTATTCCAAATTTTTCGGTTAGTTTTTTGAAGAGGCAGGACTCAAATTGTCTGCCCTGATCCGAACTGATGGTATCTGGGGTTCCGTGACGGGCAATCCAATGTGTCGTCAGTGCAGTAGCGACGGTTTCTGCAGTCATATCTTTCAAAGGGATTGCTTCGGGCCATCGTGTGTACCTGTCAATCATAGTGAGTATATATTGGTACTCGTTACACGCTGGGAGAGGTCCAACCAGGTCGATATGAACATTACGGAATCGATCCTCTGGTAGTAAATACGTTGCTAATGGTGCAACCGTATGTCGAGAGACCTTAGCTTTTTGGCAAGCTATGCACTGTTTGACAAAGTTTTTTATGTCTGTCGCCATGTTAGGCCAAACAAATCTTTGTTTTATGGTCTTTGTCGTTCCCAGGATGCCAGGATGGCAAACATTGTGTACACTTTCGATTACCTGCATTCGCATGCAAGCGGGTACGAATGGTCTGATATGGCCCGTTGATACGTCACACCATATTGAAGCTTCCGAGCCTGGAATCACCATTTGACATAAGGCGAGGGCGGTGTCATCTTTTGCCTTCATAAGTCCGTCGTCTTGACACTGCGCTTTCTCCATCTGCCTGTAGTCAATAGAAGTAGGGCTGTTAATCTCTTCGATTCGAGATAGTGCGTCCGCTACTATATTTTGTTCTCCAGAGATATGCCTGATGTCCGTTGAAAATTGGGCAATGTAATCCAACTGTCTCTCTTGACGTGGAGAGCTAGAGGCTCGCTTCTTGCAAAAAGCAAAGGTGATTGGCTTGTGATCTGTATAGATGGTGAAATTTCGACCTTCAATATGACTTCTAAAATATTTTACCGCTTCGAAAACACCAGTAAGTTCTCGATCGAAGGTACTGTATTTTCGCTGTGCTGGTGAAAATTTCTTGGAAAAGAATGCTAAAGGTTCCCAAGAATCGCCATTTGACTGTTGTAATGACGCACCCATAGCTATGTCGCTAGCATCAACCATTATAGCTATTTTAGCGTTGGTATTTGGGTGTGCGAGTAATGCTGCGTCAGCTAAGAGTTGTTTGCATTCGTTGAATGCGTCCGTCAGTTCTTGATTCCAAGTTATTTTCCTCTTGTCATTTTTCTTATAACCGGCAATGCAATCAAATAATTTAGTTTGAGTGTTGATAGCCTTAGGGAGGAATCTTCTATAATAGTTCAACATGCCTAAAAAACGTCGCAAGTCTTTTGCTGTTTTAGGTAATGGAAAATTTATGACGGCATTCACCTTTTCTTTGATAGGCGACATTCCTTTTTGTGTTATTGTGTGACCCAGGAAGTTGACTGTAGGTACGCCAAATTGGCATTTGTTAATGTTGATTACTAGATCATATTCAGCAAGGCGTTTGAGTAATATTTCCAAGTGTTTTCTATGTTCTTCTTCATTTTTAGAAGCAATCAGGATGTCATCAAGGTATACGAAACAAAAGTCCAAATCTCTTGTCACAGCATACATAAAACGTTGAAAGCTTTGCGCTGCGTTTGATAAACCAAATTGCATGGATGTGAATTCGAATAATCCAAATGGTGTGATGATGGCAGTCTTCGGAATGTCTTCAGGTTCCACTGGTATTTGATGATAAGCCCTGGTCAAGTCAATTGTGCTGAATATGGTTGCATCTGCAAGTTTGTGTGCAAAATCATGAAGTTGAGGTATTGGAAATTTATCCGGGATCGTTTTAGCATTAAGACGACGATAATCGCCGCAAGGACGCCACTCGCCGTTGGGTTTTTTTACCATATGTAACGGGCTGGCCCAATTGCTTTTAGAAGGCCTGCAGATCCCTTGTTCCATCAGATATTTGAATTCTTTCTTCGCCGCTTCCAGTAGGGCTGGTGCTAGCCTGCGGGCTCGTTCGGTAACGGGTGGTCCTCGGGTTTCGATGCAGTGGGTCACTGAGTGTTTTTTGGCATTTGATGTCTTCATGATAGGTCTTGTTAAGTTTGGGAATTTGTTTAGAATATCACGGTATTTTTGCGATGAAGAAATTGTGGAAATACCGGATGTAGGTCCCTTATGAGTTATTCCTTTTATGACTAATCCTGTTGACTGGTCTGCGATTGTTGACTTTTTTAAATTCACCGTTAGGTTGAAATGATGAAGAAAGTCTGCACCTAGGATTGGTCTTGATACATCAGCCACAATAAATCGCCATTTTAGTGCTCGACGTAGGCCAAAATCGAGTTCTACAGTTCTTGTGCCGTATGTATTGATGGGATTTCCATTTGCACCATATAGTGTAGCTGGACAGTTGTCAGAAGTGATGTTATTTTTGTTGTATGACGGGTTTCTAGGAATGACAGAAACGTCCGCCCCAGTGTCCACTAGGAATTTTTGTCTAGTTTGTAGATCATAAACAAAGAGACGACATGTGTTACTCGGAATCTCGCACGTCCCTACTGAGAGGTTCCGTTGTCGTTTCCCGAATTTTTGTTTTTGAAATTACATGGTTGGTAACATCTAAAGGATTTTTCGCCATAACGTCTGTGGAAATGACATAATCCATCAGGATTCCTCTTGGGTGATCTACCGCGAGACCTGGACCTCGGCCTTCCAGCGGGATTCTGTTGTGATGAATTGTTGTAAGAGTAATTTCGAAGTGGGCTCTGGTTTTGTCGTCCACGGAAGTTTGTAAAGTTGTTATTTTGAGACATTTTTAAACGTGACACTTCATGTGTAAGGTCGGAAATTTGCTGTTGAAGTTGTAATAATATAGAATTTTCCGTATTTTCCTTTCTTGAGGTACCCGGTTTATTTTGATGGTCTACAGCACTGCATTCGGATGACTGGTAGACGTCTATTATTTTATCAGCCGCCAACGCGAGCTGATTCGTGTCATTGTCGGTTAAAGCTGACAGGATTGCTTGGACGTGTTGCGGTAAACGCTGCAACCAGAGTGTTCTCACTATAGCACTGTCCGCTAAAGCTGGTCCGGCAAGTTCCATCATGTGTCGGAGGAGTCCGGTTGGTTTCCGATCTTCCAGCTGGATTCCAGTAAGTAGTCGGGTGAGTCGCTTCTCAGACGAATCTTGCAGTCTGTCAATAAGTGCCGCTTTGAGGCTTAAATATTTGTCAGTTGCGGGTGGTTTTGTGACAATATCGCTAACGCATTGTAGAGTTTGAGAATCTAGCGCTGCAATAATTATGTTATATTTAGTAAAGTCGTCCTTAACACGTGAATTAGCAAATTGCGCTTCCGCCTGTACTAGCCAAAGCGATATACTTTCTCTCCAGCATGGTGGTAACCTGACTGTTACATAATTGATATTTGAATCGGGATTAGTTCCGCTTGACGATTCCATGTTTTCGGTTTTCTTTGTATCCAGTTTATTCGTAGTTGATTCAAATGTTTTCTTCAAGTTGGGAATTTCTTCATCCGATATCATTCTGACATTTTCGTAGTATTTAAATGGACAAGTTTAATGCATGTAAGGCTTAAGATTTAAATACGTATTTAAGCAAAATGTAATTAGTTAACATAAGATTATCTTTAACCATTCACTATCAAGTAAAAAAATCAGAAAAACTTTAATACATATGTTTAGAACCATCTATGTATTTATGTTGAAAATATTTGTAAATACTGCGTGGATAATCAAAGACGCAAACCAAAAATTTGAATGGAAGTAGTCTACACTAAATAGTTTTCAAAGATTTCGAATAATAATGTTAAATCAATATGAAATTCAAGAATCATACATGTTTTTGTTAAGATGTTTTTCAGATTCATGCACATTATTTTAAAATTGATAACTGATTTGTGAAAATTGCAAGAATTGTAAAATCATTAGAAATGTTTGCAAAATATGAATTTATTTTTAAAAAACATTCAACGTTATTCATAAAATATTTTTGGGAACTGCATAAAATTATTAAATTTTTTTATATTAGTATGTAGTTTCATGTTAATCAACTGTAGGTATGACTCTAATATTGCAGTTATAATATTTCAAAAGTTCTAGAAGATTTCTTTATTCAAACATGTGCTGATTTGCAACATATTATTTAAAATTCATTATTATTTACGTCTAATCAATGCAACATATTATTTGAAATGCATTATTATTTACGTCAAATCAATGCAACATATTAACTTTAATATGTATATTTAATAGTATGTAAAAACTGTTTAAACATTTACGTGACGTGAATATGATTTCTTCTTTCTTTCTGGAACTTGTAATCCCAGGATGACTCAGGAAAACTGGAATTCGCCCAGCAGATCGTCTTTCTGCATATGGACCGATGTAATGTGGCGAAATCTCGCCCCGCTGATGAAATGTATCGTGACGTCGTATTTGCAACTGCTTGAAGTGGTTGTCATGACGCAATCCGTCTTCCGATGGATGTAGCTGGTCGATCTTTCCTGGAATTAAGTTTAAAACGCACTTAATGCTCGAAGAAACAAGTATATTATATGATTAGTTGGGACATTTTATTAAAAAGTTAAAAGACTTTAATCATTTGTAGGTATTTCGTTAAATTGAAAACTCGTACTGCATATTAATGCTTGTAAACACCATGGTTGGGCTGCTAAATAGCAGATCGCGCGATGCGCTTTATCTTAAACGATACTGAGAACATTTATTTTCGTTAATTATGAGAAAATAATAGTTAAAGTTACTTACGGAGGGGTATTCTGTCTCAGGATCCTTGATTCCACGCTGTCTCGACTGGATGGCAGATAATAATAATGATAAATACGCGTAATTTAGAATGACAATAATGTCAATACGTGTGAAACTTCGGGTCACCAATTTATGATGACGGATGACAATAATGATACGCATGAAACGTCGGGGGTCACCAATTTAGGATTTTACTTACTTATGTGTTTTGGGTTAAAACAGATCCTAAAGGACTCTCAATATCAGAAGGTTGTTTTTAATAAAAGAATATTGAAATTCACTGAGTTTATTTGAACACATTGTAATACGCGACAATAAAATTTACATGGACGATTCTAGAATGTAGACGGTAATCTAATAGGCACAACCAGTCGGGTCCAGCGGGAAATCAAGAATGATTCGGTCGGCTCACTGGCGGACCGTTGTGTTGAACACAGAATGTTGCCATAATCAGGAAATTAAATTAATAATTATTTTGTGCTGTTCGCTGTCAGGTCGCTGGTAGGTACCGTCTACAAGATGCCTATTTCGCAGTGCTGGTACGAGTTGATGGTGGACACGGGCACTGACATTTTTACATGTAATCTCACTACCCAGAGAATATAATATAAAATTTTTCAAACAAAAATGTCCATGGACTAGATGTCCAAACACAAAAAAAATTAAAATTTCTAAATGTATATACCAATTTATAACAGAGTATAATTAAAGTATTGCAATATCTCACAATAATATCATTGAATTTACACGATTTCGAAATCATCTATTTTATTTTAAAAACCAATAAATATGTTTATGAAAGTACCTATTTACGAGTACCTTCATCTTCAAATTTAGTTCCACTAACGACATGCAGTGTAAATTAGCCAAACTCTATAAAAAAATGTTCTCAACCAGGGTTTTCAAGAATTACCCCAAACATTTTGATTTTTCTCTATGGCCAAGTAGGCCACATGAAATTGACATGCGGGCCGCAAGTATAGGGCTGTGGGTTGTGTATCACTGATTTGTAACAAGTAAAAATCTTTATAACAATCATTGATGGTTAATAAAAGTGTTTTTTTTAAATTTATTTTTTTAATAAGTAATACTTGTTCATATTTTGAAAATATATTGTACATTTGCGAATATATTGATAGTAGAGGTATATACGACTTTTAAAATACCTATTTTGGATATAACTAGTAATGGCTATAAGGAGCAAATTTAGTCGGTCCCCTCGTTCTCGTTATAGCCAAATTGACTGTATTTCCTAAATGAAATTTCTAAGAATTCTCAATTTCCCAAGGACGAAAGAAAATGACAGTCCTCTGCAAGATAATTTTTTTCACATTACATCTTGACAATCATAACTTCGTAGTTGGCTAGAGATGGTCTAATAATCAAAGAAGATTAATATAATGCGAAACATCTCTATTCAGTACGATGTAATTTTTTTTTTCAGAAAGATAAAGATATTCAAGTAGATGGATCCAACGATCTGGTAATGGATACATTTGAGAAGAGTGTGCCCATGTCAACTTATCTGTCCTGCTTCATCGTCTGTGACTTCACGTTCAAAGAGCAGGTTGTCAACACCAACGGAATCGGAACCGACTTCCCCTTCAGGGTGTACGCCACAGAGAAGCAGTTGGACAATGTGGTCTTTCCGCTAGAGGTTGGAGTTAACGTCACGGAATATTATATTAAGTATTTCGAGTTGGCCTACCCTCTGCCCAAACTCGGTAAGTAATAATAAAATATTTTTAAGGAAGCTAGTGCTGAGAAAGGATATGGGGAAGATGAAGGAGGGAAAGTACCTGACTATTCAGATCTGGTCACCAAATACGGCTAGATTCATTTCGAACAACATTTCAATTCTGAATTGTAGTTTTTTTACCGGGGCGATACTGAGAGTATCTTTCACTCTGGAATTTAAATATACTATTCATTATTTTTAATTCAATTAATTGCGAAACAGCACTATAATAGCAAACAGCACTCTACAATTAATCAAATAAAATTTACTTGGTCATGTCTGGATTCGAACCAGCAACCTCTCCTGGATTCGTAGGGCGATACTGAGAATATATTCTACTATTAATAGATTACACAATATTAGCTGTTTAATGTTTTTTTAATGCTTCAAAGCACATACCCAGTTCCAAAAGTTTTTTTTAACCATTTGGTCGCTTAAAAAAATGGAAAAAAGTAAAATTAAAAAAAAATAATGTTTTTTGCTGTAATTTGACGTAATATGCCAAAAATTGTTCAAGTTGTTTTATGAAAATGTTATTTAATTATTGACTTTGAATTGTAGACATGATTGCGATCCCCGACTTTGTGTCCGGTGCCATGGAGCATTGGGGCCTGGTGACCTTCCGGGAAACCAATCTGCTGTACGATGTGAATACCACCTCGCCAGCCAACAAGCAAAATATTGCTCGGGTCGTGGCTCATGAAATCTCTCACATGTGGTTCGGAAACTTGGGTAAGTTTTAACTCATCATGAGATGATTATACAAATAATGTTCTATGCTATTTTGGATGTGCTGGGTATGGGAATAATTAACCTTCCGATGAGCGACATCTGGGTTGTTTAAGTGGTGCAAAAAGGTCTCTGCAGACCTTTTTTTATTATTTAACAATGTAATAAAAAATATGATTAGTATTTGGGGGATTTCTGCGTATATTTCGAATACTTACAAGAACAACCGTAGCTTGTTTGATGTGTCGGTATGCGCGTACCTTAGGATTGATGGCCCGTTCTTCCATGTGTGTAATTACCAACTGTCGGGCCATCGCGACTACGAACGAACGTCTTTTGTCAATCTTCCGTTAGCAATGCAATTCATTGTGGATTTTGAATGATGCCAAACAACCAATGTCTAGCATGTTTTAATTTTATATGTGACAAAAAAACATTGCCTCGAAAACACTTTCTAACAAGCATTCAATTACGAGAACATACATCAACTACCTGCAAAATATTTTTTAGGTCTGTATAGACCTGGTAGTTGTTCTACACGAAACCGGTTTTAGAAAAAAAAATCACAAAGAAATAAAATAAATAGAACTTTTTCGGCGCCCGTCGCGTTCGCAGCACTGACTTTGAGAAAGTCTTGAAACCGTTTCATTTCCAACATACCAGAAATGGTTACGCAATTTAAAAAATCGCATAGGTCTGGCCAGACCTTCTCGCTCATCGGAGGGTTAATAAAACAACACAATTTTTGTTGTACCATAAAATATTTTCAACAAACTTTTGCTAGTGGTTTTGCCATAGTAATGATGACTCATGTAAAGTTGGATTGTGTATTTTCAATGGATTGGTTTTTCATTATTAATGTGCAATAAAAAATTGTTCTTTATTTGATTTTAAGGCTCGGTGATAAAAATGTAAATTGACTGTTTGATTTGACAGAATGATCAATTTGTTACAGTACTTGTATAATAAATAATAATATATTTATTTATAATCATGAATTTATTTAAACCTGTAAGAGGCTGAGTGTTCGAAAGAGTTTTTTTTACTTTCAAATTTTACTTTACAAAAATTGTATTCATAGTATGTGTTATAAAATTCAAACTTAAAAAAAAATACTAACATATCAATCCCCTTCATGTGGTCTATAAACATACGCATTTTTACATTTTATTTTACATATTGTTAACTTCTAATATTGATTAAATTTGTCATTTTTACACTTTTCTTTAACTCCTCAGGCTAATTTGTTCAGTTTTGCGAACAAACAGCTATTACCCATAGATCAATTTGTTCAGTTTTGCAAACAAACAGCTATTACCCATAGAGTCAATTTGTTCTGTTTTGCAAACAAACAGCTATTACCCATAGAGTCAATTTGTTCAGTTTTACAAACAAACAGCTATTACCCATAGAGTCAATTTGTTCAGTTTTGCAAACAAACAGCTATTACCCATAGAGTCAATTAGTCAATGTCAATTATCAAATGTAATTGTCGTGCTCACTCAAGTCGACTGATCACCAATATTGTTGACAAAAGTCTTTATGCTTTCAATCATAGACATCCAAATTGATAGGCCAGCCCATCCAGGAAAGGTGAACAAACTATGTTGCAATCAGAGGCGGATTTGCCCTTAGGCCTATGTAGGCCCGGGCCTAGGGCGTCCAGATATTAGGGGCGGCCAATCGTGACAAAAAAGTCACAGATGATAACAAGAAATTACTTCCTAAGTACCTAAATATTCTACGTACGAAATAGCGATATGCAAGAGCGTGTTCACACACAGCACACAGCGCGCCCCCACGCCCCGCAGCCGCCCTTCGCCACACCTATCATGCTCCGTCGCTCGCCCGCTCGCGTATATCCAATCCCTATAACTCCGAGAAAAAAGTGAGTCAAAAAAAAAGACACGGTAATCTCTATGGCTGACTTGTGACGCATATTTTCCACAAACCAGTGCGCACTTCATGCATGTTTATAGGCCGCTGTCATTGGCCGATTTTAGGCTAGCCAATGGGGTTGGTTCCGAATGAGAATTATATTGTCTATGGTTACGCCTTTTTTATAGTTTCTATCCTAATCGATGGTGAGTATGTCGTGTAGTGACGTATATTTTTCAGTTACAGACTTTTATCTATGGCAAACTTTAGGACCCATGGGCTCATTACGAAAAACCCGAAGATATTGATCTAGTGAGTGGTTCATTTATGCTACCGTGATTCAGTTGCGCTAGTGACTGAACCGCGTTGGGTATTGTTATGCATAATAGCGTGTTTACACACAGGGCTATAATATGCGTGGGATGGCGTATTTCAGCATATCGCTCGCCATACTTTCCAATTTGGAATGTACGGCGAGCGATATGCCGAAATACGCCATCCCGCGCATATTATATCTCTGTGTGAACACGCTCTTTTAATCACCTTACAAAAGCTACAATAAATAAATAAATCAGAGATTATAAAATAATACAAAAATAAGATGTTATTTATGCCAATTATGAACTTTCCACTGATGATAGTGAATAATAAAGTGTGACATTATAAAGGAATTTTCTTTAAAAAATAAAAATATATATATTTTTAGTTAAAATCTATGAAAAAGGGGGGGGCGGCCTGCGACAATCGACATTTATACAGTAATTGAACTAGCGAATTTAGCAAGCGTATTTTTTTACATTAATTCCACACAGGAGGCTTTGAGGAAAATATTTTCCCTCACGACCTATGTCATCTTAGGTGATGCTGTGTGAAGGGTCTTTTTTAGGAAGGGAAGGATATGAAGTTCTGAAAAGGATGTATGAGGGGTGGGTGGGTAGGAATCTGGGGATTAGTGTGTCCAGGAGTGACATACGTATGAATATATCCCTCCAACTGCGGTGCAAGGCGATGGGTCAAGATAGTCCGGCTGGAAAGGTCAAAAGGCCTCCCTCCCCCAGTCTCTCTCGATCCGGCCCGCCACGCAGCAGGTGGGCAGACGTATCCGCCGCCAAGACCTGGACAAATCTCACCCCATGAACCATGTATGATAATGGCAGGAAAATTAAAACGGTTTTGACCCTAGGAACTTACTGAAAAGTTTGGATACTCCTGGTCAATATGATGGGTACTGAGAAAGGGGCGGCTACATGGTTTGGGGCCTAGGGCGGCCAAGACTGCAAATCCGCCTCTGGTTGCAATGAGCGGGGAGGTGACGTGAACGTCTCCCTTTTTGTGTTTTGTCAATAAATGAATCTGACAGTATACAAGCAACTCGCATTGTAATATCACTATTAAGTCATCGAAAATACAATCTGCAAATTAATTACTAGTTCTTTTTACAATGTTGTGCAAATTGCTGGGTGCGTAAAAAACTTCGCAAAAAATCCTTAATCAACTATTTTCATACACTATTTAGTTAAACACTTTTACAAATATGTTATAATTTATTCACCTCACTCATTTTTGCATTGCTACGCAACCCCATTTGTACAAAGTTTGATTAAAAACGAACATTCAGACCCTGGGCAGAAAAGTCCCTCAATGGACTGCCTTGTACTGTTATTTTATTTAGCTAACTTTTTCTGCGATGTCCGGTTATTTCAATGTGTGCTCTTCGGCGGTCAACATACGACTTATATTGTAGTCTATTCAAAACATTCTTGAACCCTCCTGGTGACAAAAATATGGTCAAGTGGTTCGCCTCCAGCTCTTCGAAATGATATCCAGATTTTTCTATCATTTGGATGTCTATGGTGTCAATGTTAACTTTTAAACAGACAGACAAAAATGTGTTATTTATTAATAATTATTTTGATTGTTATGTAAGTAAATGATGGTTGTCTTATCTCTACAGTGACCATGAACTGGTGGAATGAACTGTGGCTGAACGAAGGTTTCGCCTCCTACATGCAGTACAAAGCACTCAATGAGATCCTTCCCAATTGGGAAACGGTAGGTTTTACATTTATTTATACCTTCTTTTTTCAAATAAATACGATAACAAGTACGGCATGAGATATTCTGATAATGAACTGTGTACTGTGTTTTCAGATGGAGCAGTTTGGCTATGCCAACACCCATAGTGTATTGGCCCTGGACTCCACACTGAACGCCCACCCTATCGTGCAAACCGTGAGCACCCCTGATGAAATTACCGCTATCTTTGACTCCATTTCCTACAACAAGGTTTGTGTTTTTCATCATTTAATACCATTTTAATCCTTTTTGGTACTAAACTCTGCAATAAAATCCCTCTCTCATTCAACATGATAACTTGCAGTATGTTATTAATTATTATTTAATTAAAGCTAAGGCATATTTTTTAAATGTTCCTAAACTACACGAAAATATGTCAATATCATTAAAATTCTTATTGTATACGGTACACGCTCTGAATATAAAAACGTTTTGTCTGAGATCAGTAGATCATTTTTGAAGATGAAAAAGTGATTTATCTCTAGTTCTAAAGCTTAGGATTTTATTAATCTCAGACAAAAGGGGCGAACAATCAATAAGACCATTGAGATATATTATATCTGCAGAGTCTCTTCTAGTTTTTAATGGCTTTAGACCATAATATTCCGTCGAGCTGTTAATGTCGTGGTTACCAATATTCATTTTAAAATTTAAATGATTTGCAAGATAACTGTCAATTCACTTTTTATCTCATTCATACATTTAAAAATGATTATAATAACAATTCCCAGAGAATTACTGAAAAATCAGACATTTTGGATCCATTTTCTCATCAATATAAACGTGTATTTTTTGAAACCCTGTATTTACCAACACATGTATAAGGTATTTATGTTGTTAAACAACATGGAAGTTTTATTGAATTCATGCGGTCAAAGTCAATTAAAAAATAATAAGTAGGATTTAACCTCGCTTTTTCCAAAAAGATGAATTATTCACAATATGACATTATTAACAGATAAACTGACAAAAATCACACAAATAATAGTAAATATATTGAATTATGCTAATATAGTAGTGAATTGGTCATTAGAACGGAAATTATTATTAAAACTTTATTATTTTAATGACACATAACAAACCAACAAACAAGTCACCAATGAACGCTAGCGAACTACTAATAAATCACGCCTTTTCTATGCAATGTCACAAACATGCTTTTGTGCCTAGGTGTAGAGTTACAACTGCTTGCAACTGAGACAGTGGAAGTTTGACACCAGGCTAATCAGATCTTGTCAACAAAAGTTCCTTTCACCAGAGTGCTTTCACCCTGAAATGAGGTTGATATAACACACTGCTACATTTGGTACGTCAGTGAATCTCGCTTAAGAAGTTCCCGCTTAAGAAGTTGTGTTTTAGGTCCCTTGAAATTCCATACAAAAAACTACAATAAACACGATTTTTTCCCTCATAATAAGTTTTAGCTAGAACTGCTTCCCGCCTAAGAAGTTTTAAAAGTTTGGCAGTGAAACCATCACAAACTAAAACTAGTATCGAAATTTTTGTTATTTGTTTTTGGGGTATTATGCCGTGTTGCGCTAACTCCTTCTTTAGCCAACGTTTCGGACAGCATTGCAGTGTCCATCATCAGGGCAGATGTGTTATTTTAGTATAGTATTTATTTTCGTATCGAAATAGTCGTAATAAAATCTGAAAATTTCCCTTTTCCCTCTTTCACAAAATTTATCATTTTGTTATTATTGTCTGCATCCCATTTAACTCTTTGCACGCGGCCGTATCAACTGTTGTTACGGCAAAAAGTCTATACTCACACGCGGCTGTATCAACAGTTGATACGGCAACTTTGACGGCCGATATTCCCGCTCTCTTTCGTCATAAGTGTATTTCTTGCTCACTTGGACATTTGTAGAACTATCACGATGCTGACATCTACAAGAATTTCTCAAAAATAAAATTGTATTTCATAAAAAAAGATCGATAACCAAGTGCGCCTCTTCGCGCCTTTTAGTCCTTTAGTTTACATTTTTGTCAACGGATGGCGTCAGTACTAGTTTGTCATTCACAACTTTTCATAACTAAGAATGATAAGTGATCATGGTGTCCCACTTGTGTCTATAAACACAGTGGCCTAAGTACACACACACCGAGAGTGGTTTATTTATGACGCCGAGTGAATGGCGGGACCACATTCAAAAGATACGGTACGTCTTTGTATGAAATTTTATGTTTTTGTTTTTATAAACATCTAAGAGTGTTGACACACGAGGATTTGTTTTCATATTGTGGAGAATAATCTGTTCTGTCTATATAGTCCAATAAATCATGCCAGAATGCTATAATTTGACATTTAATTGCATGCGTAGGTATTTGAAAATATGTACCGCGTACGGGTATAGATAAAACGGAGCAAATTAACGCGTTCAAAAGGTTAAGAGGTTTTAGAAGTTTGGCATTTTAAACTGAAACTTGTGTCACGACTTAGGTACATCAAATCAACCCCTTTTCAACAGTCATAAAATATAAAACTTTGTTGAAGATAAGGTGAGTTACACAGTGGCAGCTCGAAATTTTTGTGTTTGCTATGATTGAAAAAATATGAAAGTATTGATTTTGTTGTAGCTGGAAACAATAACATATTTTTTATTCATTTTACTTATGAAATTTATAAATACATAATACTAATAACTATGTGTACAATACTTGGAAAAAATCTTTCATTTAAAAAATCGCCAAATTTGGATTCCACTTATGAAGTTTTTTTTGTCCAGTCTCTTGGAAAACTTCTTAAGAGCGTTTCACTATATTTTTTATATTGTGCATTGTGAAAAATCCAGTTAAATAAAAAAAAGTTATTTTCAGATAAAAAATATGTGATCTTAGTTTTATATATTACAAATTGCATGATAGTTGGTAGTTATTAGATTTTGCTGTTAAAAAGGCAAAAAGGATGTCATTTTGAATTAAATAAAGATTATTTTTTGTGCAGAATAACACCCAGTCTTTTATGAAAATAAAAACTTTCTTTTGTGGAAAAAAGTATTTCCCTGTCTCAAACTTTAATTTAATATTTTCAGGGCGCTGCTGTTCTTCGCATGCTTGAGGGATTCGTGGGCTTGGAAGATTTCCAAAAAGGAGTATCAGCTTACCTGAAGAAGTACCAGTTTAAAAACACAGTCACGCAAAATCTCTTGGACGAGTTGGACGAAATTTTTGGACCTAAGAATCCAAGCTTGAACCTGACGTAAGTGTTACTGATTTCCTAGTTTGAACCTGACGTAAGTGTTACTGATTTCTTAGTTTAAACCTGACGTAAGTGTATTTTTGGGGTATTATGCTGTGTTGCGCTACCTTCCTCTTTAGCCAACATTTCGGATAGCGTTACAGTGTCCGTCGTCTGGGCAGATGTGTAATTGAAGATTGTGGTGAAGTGTGAGCTTATTCATATATGTAGGTCTTCCCATGACCTCGGGAACAAATCCAAAGTAATGGTCGGTTTCAATTAAATGCTCAGTGATGGCCGATTTGTCAGGATGGTCACACCGGCCTTTACTTTGGATTTCTTCCTGAGGTTCTGAGAAGACCCGAAACGCATTGATCGCACCTAGTTACGGAAGCAATCAACAACACATTAATAAACTAAAATAAAATACCATAAAGGTGGACTGCCAAGTGGTCATTTCTTCCAACCAACCCTGCTTTTTCCAGAGGCGTGATGTTTGCAGCATTGAGGAGTATGTGAATGATATATAATGATGAGTGGGAATTTTAAGGGTTTTCTCTTCACTTGTGGTAAGAGAGAGCTCATAATGAGAATTTACCTTCAGAATGGTAGAAAAGTTAAGGACATTAAACATGAAAAATTTTTTACATTTGTATTTAAAAATAAGTATGCTTTGTTTGTTGTTTCCAGTTACATAATGGACACCTGGACCCGCCAGATGGGCTACCCAGTGGTGGAAGTTGTGTCCAAGGACGCCACTACCTTCACCCTCACACAGAAGAGGTTCTTAATCAATCCCGACATTCAGCCTAATTCAACTTCAGTTTACAAGTAAGTCCCTGCTTATACATTGGAACTCCAAGACATTTATAAAAAAATTAATCGATCGTCGGAAATTTCCTGCTCATTAAAAAAATCATACCTCAGAATTTTAATATGGAGACATATAAACTACTTAGTGTCATAGAACCAATGAATCCACCGATATTTCACCATTTATCACATGTTTTTAGCATTCAGATTTTTTTTATTTTTCAGCTTAAATTCTCTTAAATTCAGTCTGTTTATATTGCCCTACATGGTACATCATTGGGGCGATATTGAATATTACTACTTCCGTATATTGTCTATGGCCTACTTGGTAATCACGGATATAAATTTATAGTAGAATATGCATTCGAATTTGGAAGTTAATTTACCCATTTTAAATCGGCTAAAGCAGATCTTTGAATAAACCAAAATTTGTAACAAGAATTAAATTTACGTTACCCATCGTATTGTTCTACTGCAGCCAGGACAAGGGACGCGAAAACAACTGGATTGATTTATTAACAATTAAACTTAGGCTAGCATTACACTTGTAAGTTTTTTCGTAAATTTACGACTTCTAGCCAATGGGCGCATTGGATTTTCAAAATGCAAGATGCCCATTGGCTAGAAGTCGTAAATTTACGAAAAAACTTACAAGTGTAATGCTAGCCTTAGATTCTATTTTAAAATACACTTCCAGAATCAAAGATACGAGAGTGTACGTCGACTATGATCGACCCCGTTAACGGTCAAAACCAGAGAACTTGTCAAGGGCTTCAAAGTGCCAAACTGCCCATTGCAACCCCCTCCCTCAAAAACCCCAACCAATGAAAATGCATGTCAGTGTTGCTATTTTTTTACGAGCAGTTATTAAATATTCAGTACCTGACAAAAGGTTTTACAGGGGTTGAATGTTAAACATTCAGGAAATTCATTTCATGACAAGAAGTAGATGGGTTTTATTAGCTTTTTTTGAGGTTCCATCAATGTACACATGTACATTGATTGGACATTGTCCCAGTGAAATTTATCATCAACCACGATTACCCTAGTTACTTTAACTGAGTAGTGTTAGACCATGGACCATGTAGATTTACCTGGGGTTTTGTCTTGGTGATTAATTCATTTTCATTTATTTCAGCGATCGTTGGTTCATTCCTATTACCTACACAACTAATACGGGCCCCAAATCAGATGTAGTCTGGTTCTCTGACAAAGTTGAAAGCAGTGAGTGAAGTTATTATTATTATTAGAGGTACATTCACAAGGAGGAAATCTATAATTGGTTTTATTTTGGCTATACTACACATGTACAAACTGATTAAATGTAAACTGTCGATTTTCCGAAAATAGATAAATAGAACTTACTAGATAAATAGAAACTTGTGAAAAACAGGTTTAAACTCGAAAAATTACGACATCTGTCAAAAATTTAAACAAAAGACATATATTATTAATTATTGACATATATTATTAAACAAAAGACATATATTATTAATTATTAAAAGACATATACAGTAGAACCCCGTTAATTCGAACCCCGATAATTCGAAAAAACGCGTAATTCGAAATTTTCGCCAAAAAAATTTCCGCAGAAAAATTTTTTCATACAAAAATATTTTTAATTCGAAATTCGTTAATTCGTAATCCGAAATTTATTTTAGTCCGCGCACGAAAATTTGTTTGTGTAATTCGAAAAAATTTGATTTTTGCGAAAATAAATCATAATAAATCGTAAATCTGAATCTAAAAGTCAGCCGTGGCGGTAAAACGCCGAAAAATGTATTTTTACGTGGTTATACATCGTCCTAATTAGTATTATTATTTTGTAAATCTGAATCGATTTATTTTATTTTATTTTATTTTATTAGGAACATTAACAGGTTTATAACATAACATGCATAGAGAGAGAGAAAAAATAAGTAAAAGAATTAGGTTACAACCCAATAACCAATGTTCACATCATGCAATAAAGATAAAGAAGGTTAAAAAGCAATAAACAAACAAAGAAAACAAAGAAAGGTTAAAAACAAAGAAATGTTAAAAACAAGTTTCAATTTATGCGGAAATATATCGTATTTTTATTAACTTTACTTTGAATATCCGAGTTAAAAAATCAGCGCGACGGAAATCGGCCGAAAAATTTTGATTCTCGCCGAAATATCACATATTTTACGTATTTACTTCAAATATCTAATAATATACTTAAAAGGCCGGCCGCTACGATAAACTGCCGATAAAATTCGATTTACGCGGAAATATATCATATTTTTACGAATTAACATCAAATATCTGAATTTAAAGGGTCCACCGCGACGGAAATCGGCCGCGCATTCTCGATTTACACGGAAATATATCGTATTTTTGCAAATTAGTTTCGAATATCTGAATTTAAAGAGCCGGCCGCGACGGAATACTGCTGCGAATTCTCGTTTTACGCGGAAATATATCGTATTTTTACGAATTTAAATTCAGATATTTGAAATAAAGGGCCGGCCGCGACGGAAAATTACCGCGAAATCTCGATTTACGCGGAAATATATCGTATTTTTACGAATATTTCAATTTAAAGGGTAGGCCGCGACCAAAACCGGCAGCGAAATCTCGATTTACGCGTAAATATATAGCATTTTTACGAATTTATTGCGAATATCTGAATTTAAAGGGCCTGCCGCTACGGTAATCGGCCACGAAAATAAAGAAATAATTGGTATTAATACGAATTTACCACTAAAATACCACCCGGATTTGAAGAGGCGGCCGAGAAAATCGATTTTCGGCGTTTTTTTTTTTCATAAAATTTCGAATTACGTGGGAATTCGTTAATTCGAAATTTGATTTTTGATGTCCCGTGGATTTCGAATTAACGAGGTTCTACTGTATTATTAATTATTGACAAGTTCAAGTATTTCACCTAAAAATGTAGACAATTTGTCTCGACGCCATCTAGTGAGAGAGTTAGCACTTACAATGCCTTTCTCATATAAAAATAAAGTTGGTTGTTTTCAGGTGAAAAAATGTAACAAGCAGTAATTGTTGAATGAAACACTAGTGTATATTGAATAATTTCGCGGGTAAGAGATAAGCCGCCATAGCTCAGTGGTCAGAGCTGTCGACCGGAAATCGAAGGGACACGGGTTCGAGTCCCGTTGGCGTCATGTATCTTTTATCAGGAGATTTTTCAATGTGGATGAGTGTTTCAGGCGAATAATTATTGCTTGTAAAATAATTGTTACATATATTATTGATTAATTAATTTATTTTGGTACCTACTTTATCACTTGTGTGAATCGTTTCCACAATCAGTCAATCCTCAATGAAAGGGTTGCATTTTGAAAGTATTTGTTAATGTGTGTTTTTTATTTTCAGTTGAATTGAAAATTCCCGCAGGAGAAAAGCTACTGAAGTTGAACAATGATCAAGTTGGCTATTATAGAGTAGATTATACTCCCGCCATGTGGCAAGAAATTAAAACAGAATTAAGTAAAGCTGACACTAAGGTACAGTTGTAATATATTTATTTAAAAAATATTATTTCTACTGGTTTTTCCCCAAGGGCTATAATATTTGGGGATTTTATGTGGAGGAATTTTTTAAAGAGAGAAAGAAGTCAATATGAGTTTTGAGAAGATCCATGTTGTTAGAGGGAAGAAAAGCCTACAAGTCATTCCACAGCTGATTTATTAAAACGATAACCATTTACGACTGTTCGACGCACAATTGTTTTAGTGAAGATGTGATATGACATGATGTCGTTTTAGTGGAGATGTGATATGACCCAGCGTCACAGACATATGAATATATAGACTAGAAATTAAAGGTGAGGGGTAAAATAAACTGTTGAAGAACGAAGGGGGTAAAGCTGACTGTGATTCGTCAATAAATCAATCTGACAGTATATAGGCATCTCGCATTATAATATCACCATTTAGTTCTTAAAAGTAAAATCTGCTTTTGAATGAATAGACATTTTTACATGGGAGCGCAAATTACTCGCCACGTTATGAACAAATTTGCCAAGTCCAAATTCGGCAAAATAAAATTTCTTCTATTTTCAGAGTCGAATATTTTGTTTACGTATTTAGTTATAGACATTAAATTAAGTAAATTAAGACACTTTTATAAGTGTTCATAATTTACTTCCCAGTAACAACGATGCGCACACTTGAGAATCGCTACATTCGACCAATGTTGGCTCGATGTGATAGTATATGTTTCTACAACTGATTCATATTATACGACGTGAATAAACTTAAAATGATGCTTACATATGGAATGTAATACGACAATTGGGTTTATTCTCTTTTTCACATCTATTTTTACAAGTTTTCATATCACAAGCCACTATTTTGCCGTGTTATTTCATAAAATGCCTCGACCATAGCTCGACGCTAGTTCGAACAAGAATGATGACGTCACATTCTCAAGATTCACGGGAAGCCATAAGCGAGCCCAGCCGCCTCCAATGGAACCGGTATGGGGAGTGGGGAATAATACGCTTTTAATCACTTAGGGCAGGTCTACTAATATTCATATGTCTATGCCCAGCGTCTATTATCGTCGTTTTATTCTAAACTATTCAAAAATACTGGATCCTCTACAATACCGCGTATTCATCAAACAAGGTCAAATCACAATGACATAAAAAATATTCCAGGTCATAAAACCACATTCGGGTAAAGAAATTATATTTATTTTGTTACGAAACTCCACAACTTCCTTCCCCCTCATATAAAGCGAATAGAAAATTTAAATGTTTACAAATCAAGAATAAAAATCTGTCTGAGAGAGATTAATGAAAAAACTCTGAACAAAATATTAAAAACGACATAGAAAACTAATAAAATAGAAATGAATTACTTTAGTTCGCCTCAGCACAGGTCACCCTAGTGAAGAGGACTAAGAAATACAATTTGCTATACATATATTTAACATCATATTTTGTGTGTACAATGTTTAAATAGTCGCTATAGTAAAAAAATAAAAAATATGTAAAAAACATACAAATATTAAATAAATTTAAAACAAAAAAAAAAAAAATGTGAACTGACCCAACGTCCATTGACATCGTCTTTAGTAAGGGACGCTATTCTACACAACGGGTAGGGAAGTTTTGCAGTATGTAGTATGTAGCCTGTCTATTTGTGTCAACATAACTTTGGTTCCAATGAAGCCTTGTCTACGCTGTTAAAAATTTATAATAATGGATTATTTCACAAACTAAAGTTTTAAGATTAAAATGATCACCACACTAAAAATGTGTAATTTTTATATTTTCATTCATAATTATTAACTTTAAAAATGATGCATATTCCAAAACGGTTCCAATTGGCTACAACGTCATCACGACGTAGAAAATGGTACTGGATGGTGAGACAACTGTCACCGACGTTGGCCCGTGTCAACAACGCCATATTCACAAGCAAAAACGAACATGGCATGTTTTAAATATCATAAAAAATTTATTCAACTATACATAAAATAAGATGAGAATGACTTCATCGTCGTAATTTTTTTCTAGAATAATTTTGTTTTGTGCAAAATTTCACCGTGCGCCATCTGATTCTATTTTCATTATACAGTAAAACTCGCTTAAGAAGTTCCCACTTAAGAAGTTTTCACGCTTAAGAAGTTTTGATTTTTGGTCCCTTGAAAATTCCATACAAAAAACACGATTTTTTCCCACATAAGAAGTTTTAGAGCTAAAACTGCTTCCCGCTTAAGAGGTTTTAGAAATCCGGCGGTAAAATCAACACAAACGAAATATTGTGTAGCAAAATATCTAAAATGAACCTTTTTCCAAGTCATAAATTGAAAGACGTTGACTGAAACCCATACCTAGTACCTGAGACCATAAAACCCTTTGTCGGCCGCCGGGCCGTAAGCCGTAACCTGCCGTAACCAATAAATAAACCAAATACCCCGCCTCCTAATCCCCTAACTAGGTAAAATAGCAATGGAACGAATAAACAATGCGGAATTATGTAACAAATATGCAAGCGTCTTTAAGGCCGAAATAACATGAAAGATTATATTAAACTCAACCTTAATGACAACGTGGGCTAGATCTACATTTGCATACATTTGACGCCTCCTTCAATAATCTTCCCTTTGATAATGAACATAGAGATGTTTCGTAATATTATTGTATAAAATTTTTATTCCATCGAATTTGTAAAACACAAAAAACTTTTGATAATCTATCGGATCATGGTTAATACGGAATATTTCACCTTTAAATACATAACAACATGATTATATGGCGGGGGAGATGGTAAAATATGCATTATAATTACGTTTTTTTCATTCAAACATCAAAAATTGCCGTGCATCATGTTTCATCTGACATTTGTCGTAAATTAAGTTTGAAGGTTAGGAAATACATATGCATAAATTTAAAATGTAGATTGAAACGAAACTTCGCAAATGATTTTTGTAGTTTTTGGATGCGTTCACAGATTATAATTCCAGCGTCAAACAGCTCGTATGATATAACTACCTTTTTCTAAATACATAATACTAATTACCATGATAACTAGAAGATGTATATATGTATATATATATTTTTTTTTTGACCGCTTGGATCATATGAGCTTGTTTTCACGACAATTTAACGTAGGTAGACATAGGAATGACGTATGCCCCGGACTCGAGTTATTAAATGGCTAAAATTGAATCCCACTTAAGAAGTTTTCCCACTTAAGAAGTTTTTTTTCCCCGGTCCCTTGGAAAACTTCTTAAGAGAGTTTCACTGTAACTTACTTGTTTTTTTGCACAATGATGTTTCTGTAAATTGTACCTTCTTACCAGATAATGTGCTTATATATAGTGTATAATCTACCATATGTAGTTTCCCCAAAATTGCTAGTTATATTCAGAGAAATGATTTAGTACGCACTTCTTTTACCGTTTTGTATTACTTAATGATTGACTGCTGGGCGAAGACGGGTGTTCGGTTAAAACGGTAGGAAGTAACTAATATCTGAGTGTTACTGGAAAGAGCAAAATAAATATTAACCCATAACTGCCCAGATTCATTTTTTATTGAATATCGGTTTTCCTTTATTTTTTTTTTGGTATCGCTGGACAAATGTGGGTGCAAATGGTGCAAAAATATGGAAACAAGTTAAAAGCGTAATAACCTCAGATCATCTGTTAAATCAGTATAATTTAAAGCTTTTTCCAATTTATAAAATAAAATACATATTATTATTATCATTATAACCCACAATGTTAATTGATAACATCAAAAATATCAGAAGGTTTGTGGAAGATATCTCGAATGGTCATGCAATACACAAACGTGTTTCAGCAACGACGACAAGGTGAAAGATGAGGTTCAACTTTTCCTCAATGACATGGCGGCGAGTTGGTATGACATGGGTGTACAAAAATTACCACAGATCTTACGAAAATGCATAGACCAAAAAGGCAAATTTTAAAAGATGTAAAGATTAGTACTAAAAAAATAATTGTTTCTTTGTATTTATTAAAAATAGGAGACCTTACTTTTGGGATTACCCTCGTATGTACCTTCTTAGTCTGTAACGGAAATAAAGGTTACAATGTAGCTGTTGATGACGGGATGGCATATTAATTTATTTTGATTTTCTAGCTGACTAACTCCGATAAGGCCCACATCTTGAATGACGTGTTCAACTTGGCGGAAGCATCCGAGGTTGGATTCGACACTGCCTTCGACATCTCCCTCTACCTGAAAGAGGAGAAGGCCTATGTACCCTGGGCAGTGGCCTCCTCCTCTTTTTCTGGACTGAAGAGGATCCTGTTTAACTCTGTCGGCTTCTTGAATTACAAGGTAAGGGAAAGCCCACTTAAATCACACTCAAACATACTTTCTTCGGTACTTTAGCCACTGCTGGTCACAGACAAAAAAAAACCAACAATAATACCTTAGCGCCACTAGCAGAAAACTGTATCTGTCTGTCAAAAATAATGGCATTCTCTACCCTCGACTTGGAAGGGCCAAACTTTTTCACGTTATTTGCTCAATTGCCGATTTGTTCGCGTGGCCGAGTTTGCATGCTTGAAAGTGCTCTAGATGCTTATGGAGATGTTCCGTTCTGTCTATATACATATTATTCTTTATTTTATCTATTTTCAGGCTTACGTGAGAGGTCTATTAGAAACAGCCTACGGATACGTTACTTGGGAAGACAAAACTGATGATGAACATTTGAAAAGGTTTTACAATTTTCTGAAATTTCACATTTCTCTACAATTTGTGATGCTAAATATTATGTTGTAAGATGAATATGTTCTTAACTTTGGGGTAATCAGCCGTTTTGGGAGCCAACATTTCAGACAACCTAGCTGTGTCCATTATCAGGGCTGATTTGTAGAGTGTAGAGGAAAGTTACTAATAAATTTGAAAAAATACGACATTCCAGTGTAAATCGATTCAGATTTACAAAATAATAATACTAATTAGGACGATCTATAACCACGTAAAAATACATTTTTAGGCGTTTTACCGCCACGGCTGACTTTTAGATTCAGATTTACGAAATATTATGATTTATTTTCGCAAAAATCAAATTTTTTCGAATTACACGAACAAATTTTCGTGCGCGGACAAAAATAAATTTCGAATTACGAATTAACGAATTTCGAATTAAAAAAAAATTTGTATGAAAAAATTTTTCAGCGGAAATTTTTTTTACGAAAATTTCGAATTACGCGTTTTTTCGAATTATCGGGGTTCGAATTAACGGGGTTCTACTGTATAATTGCAATATACGTAGTTGGGTTCACATTTTCGGAATGACCTTCCATAATTAAGACTTATGGTCTGTAACTGGCATTAGGGACTAACTCCTTTCTATTGAATGAGTTGAAAACCGTGTATCAAAATTAGTTATTTAATTTTCTTTTAAGCTCGATTTCGCCGCTGTTATAAGTTAAGTTTTTCACTATTCCGACTTTACGCGCTGAATAATATTTATACCACGATTATAAGTAAGACAATGAAATTATACAGCGTCATATAAAATAATCCGATACTTATAATACAGTGCAATCTCTATCGTTTTTGATGAGTTCTATTGAAGTAAAGTATGAATGCAGGAAAATAATAGATGCGGGAATATAGAAATATATACGACACATGCGGGAAAACGATTATTCAAAGAACGATCGATCGAGATTTCACTCTGATCTAATTACAGTGGAACCTCTCATTACGCGCATAATTCAGTACAGAATCTTACTTGTTTTGTAAAATACTCGTTAGGCGAAACAATTTTTCCCAAATAAATCAACATAAAATACGATAATGCGTTCTATGTCAAAAAAAACTAATTTAATTTTATTTTTAACATTTATTCAAATAAAATTACATACTTATAAATTATCATTGAATAAATTTGTAGAACGCATAACCACCTCCTTCATTAGGGTGATGCTTCTAAATGTACGATGCAACAGTTTCCCAATTCTCTTATTGCATCAGAAGATTGTTGCTCTGCTCATTCCACCTCCTCCACTAACAAACTCTCCTCCATAACTTCTTGCTGTGAAACACAATGCAACTTTATAAGCTCTTCAATGGTCAGCTCTTGACTGTGCTCTTCTACAAGCTCATCAATATTGTTGTTATCCACCTCTAGTCTCATGGTATTGGCCAACAACACAATCTCGTTGACTGTAGACTCCACAGGTACTGTTAAAAACCCCTCAAAATCACATTCAACAATGCTCTCTGGCCAAAGCTTCTCCCAAGTAGAAGTGAGAGTCCTCTTGGTAACCCCTTTCCACGCCTTGTCAATCATCTGAAGGCAAGCAACGATGTGAAAGTGATTTTTCCAAAACTCTCTGAGAATGAGACTTGTCCCTTCAGTCACCTCAAAACAACTCTCGAAGACTGTTTTATTGTAGAGTTTCTTAAAGTTAGAAATAACCTGCTGGTTGGAATAATGTAGTGGTGTTGGTAGGCAGAAACTGGATTTCGGTGAATTTAAATTCTTCAAGAATCTTGTAGGGCTGGAGGATGGGCAGGTGCATTGTCCATAAGGAGCAAGACATTGGGTGGCAGATTCATCTCCAGCAAATATTTTTTCACAGAAGGACCAACACTTCATTGATTCAATCAGTTAAAATGACACGTTTCACCCGAGCCTTCTTTCTGAATCTCCACATCACATTTAGTCTGCTCTTCTGGACATTACGCTTCTTGAAGGCTCTTAGAGTTTCTGAATGGTAAACAAGCAGTGGTTTCATTCTTAAATGGCCGCTTGCATTGGCATTAAATAGCAGCGAGGTTTTCTTTCATTGGCTTGTGACCGGGCATTGCATTCTCCTTTGCTGTTATATACGTTCGCTTTGGCACCTTTCCCAGAAGAGACCCGTATCGTCACAATTAAAAACTTGTTGCGGTAGGTAGCCCTCAGAATTTGCGAGCTTCTTATAGTCGCAGAAGAAGTTCTCTGCTGCCTTTATGTCAGAGCTTGCTGCTTCACCGTGCCTCACAACGCTGTGGATGTCGGTTCTTCTCTTAAATTTCTGGAACCATCCGTGACTTCCTTTAAATTATACTTCTTTTTCGGCGGTTGATGATCCTGGCGTCTTCTTAACGTAGTCAGCAAAAATAACTTTCGCCTTCTCACAAATGATGTTTCCGTTAATAGTGTATTCTTGCAATTGCTTTTTGTTTATCCGTATGTGAAGAAACCTTTCAACATCATCAAGAATAGGTAACCGTTTCGTACACATTCTTGACACTCCCTTTGAAGCATTTATCTTCTTAATTTTGTCCTTGTTCTTGATGTTAGTGCAAATCGTTGATGTAGACCGATTGTATGCACGCGCCAGATCAGCCACGCTCACACCTCCATCTCTCTTTTCAATGATTTTACGTTTCATTTCTACAGTTTCTTTTATTCTTTTATGGCTGTCTTCTTGTGGTTTTTGCTTCAGGGACATTTTTGCAAGGGTTATTAAACTTTGCACAAAAAAAATTACAAATAATGTCGGAACACAAGTGTATGGGACGTGTTTGCCTGCACAAGAAAAAACTGTAAAATAGAAGCACCGGCACACATTTACCTTTGTCCTTTGTAATGATTCAAATAAAGCACTTGAGGTATTTCATTTGAATCGTCACAGAGTTATTTAAACCACGTAAAAATGCAGGGAATTTCGACTCTTGTAATATGTTTGCATATAAGAATGCGTCTTGAGAAAGACGATATATTTGACATTTGTAATCTGCATTTTCTAAGAACGCCTTTATAAAGACGGTTGGTTTTTATTGCGGGTGCAACTTCTTGTATCCGTCCAGGCTCAGTCGGTAACGGCTCTGCGGGGCTGGCGGCGTTCTGTGGTAACATCAGAAGAGGAAGTGGAGGGGGGAGCTGTGTTGAAATTAAACACAGCGAGTTGCTTCCCAGGTAGTGACGCGGGTATGGACAGAGCGGGCAGCAGTAGGTGTTGCCGGGTCCAAGGCTTGAAGCGAAAAAGGCCAGGGACCGGTTTTTGCTGCGTATTTATAAGATACTTTAGGGCCGCGTCACCGACCCCTGTTTGTAATATCAAATTCTCATCCAAGATCTGCTTTTTTCGCTATGAAGCTCGCCACGTTGTAGGATTAAATCTGTTTATCTCAGAAATAAGGGAATATTTTATAATATTAGTCCTTATCTACTGCTGTCGTTCTGCCAAAACTACGTTGTCACAATATTTTTTATTTGGTTATAATAAGACATATTCAACAAGATAAGTCGTCAAACATTGTCTCCTATTATTACAGAAAAGGCTTGCAAATTCTGGTATTTTTTCAAATATCTTCTTGCTTGTTGCTGAAGATCGGGTTCCTTTTTCGTTCAGCCAATCAGTGTTTTGTTCCGCGAGAGCTAGATGGTTGCTTGCGTTAAGGCGAGACAACTGCCAACGTGATAAAATGTCCAGTTAACCGGCAGGGCAAGTTTTTTAAACATCAGTTTTTATGGAAGGTTTTACATAGTTTTCGACAGTGGAAAATATGATGGCATTTTGTTGTGTTTGTTATATTTGATGTACATGTTATATTGATGATGATGATGACGTTCGATACAACGAGTTTGGACAAATGTGTGATCACATACGACACTAACTTGCTAGCGGAACGAGTGCTAACCAAAGACTGACTCACTGGCGCGGAAGTCCTGTCACACAAGTGAGCGACGTGAATATGGGACTTCCCCTTTCTGCGTCACTCGTTATGCGAAATTTTGCTTATTAAGATAGCATTTTATTCACAATCTGTTTTACTCGCTATGCGAATTACTCGTTATGGGATGTGCTTGTTATGAGAGGTTCCACTGTATATCGCAATATGATTTTTTCAGCTTGCTGCGTTCAGTAATCCTGAGTCTGGCCTGCTCAATGGGTAGTGAGGACTGCCTGACTCAAGCAAGAGATAAATTTAGAGCTTGGATTGATGCTAAAACATCAGATACTTTGTTAGACGACCTTAATCCTAACATCAAATCTGTTGTGTACTATTATGGTAAGCCTTTAATTTATTATTTTATTTACTATAATCACAGTTTTGATATCCTTTATAATTGTAGAATCATATCACATCATCACAACGCTACATCCAAGTGTGGGATTTGACCTTCTCCACAATTTTTTGTTTGTTTACATTAACTCAACACAGGATGGCCTGAGGGAAATAATTTCCCTCTAGGTCTGAGCTGTTGAATACAAGAATGAGTCATAGAAGTGACGATGAGAATGTCAACTATGTACAAATGTTGGGCGCGTATTTAGCGTGTTTTCCGACTGTGCACAATTGCCAAAAGGATCAATGACACTAATTCCTCGAAGCATCTTTCATTGAGATACCTTTAGAACAAGGACAGAATTCCCACATGGTCCAAAGATTGCAATATGTCCAAAGAGAGAGGAATCTATCAAAAGGTCCACCCATTTTTTTTTTTTTTTTTTTTTTTTATTAACAAAATTTTTGATACATATACAATTCAGGTACATACATAGTAATATAGAATGAAAGAGTAGCAAAAAAATCCCACAAAGGCGAAGCCTGAGCGTGGGTATTATAGTGTAAGGATAAAACAGTGGTGTTTAAAATATATATTTTTTTAAACTTGTTAAATGTATCTATAGAGATCAATGTGATTGGTTTTTTTTTTTAGAGAAGTTTTTATTTTATCTTCTTTTTTTTAAATTTACAAACATATACACACACACACACAGACACACAGACACACGCACACACAGACACACGCACACACACTCACGCACACACACACACACACACACCCACACACACACACATAAGACATAGATGCATGTATATATTTCTTTGATTTAAAGAAATTAATCTTTAATTTACAGAAAGACATGTGGTTGTTTAGTTATTTAGAAACAGATGGCTTAAATTATAGAAAAAAGTTACTCGCTTCGAAATTGTTTCTTATCCAACTTTTAACATTTTTCTTATATAAGTTCAGGTTTTGACACATGTTGATGGAATTGGGTAAAGAATTGAACAATTTTGGGGCAATATAGTTGATGTGCCTTTGGCCCAGCCTAGTTTTGCAGTGAGGGACTGTGAACACGCATGGGGTATGTCTCTGGCTCGAGCGATTTGTGTTTTTGGTGAAATTGATAGGACGCGTAAATATAAATTTGAGACATTGAATACAATAGATCCGTCTTAGTTCCATGATTTCTGTTTCTTGAAATAACTGGTTGGTGGGATATGTCTTGGTCCTTTGGTACATTATTTTAATGATGGATTTCTGAGCGATTTCTAAGGGTTTTACGTGATTATTGTAAGTTCCTCCCCAGGCAATTATTCCATAGGAAATAGATGAAAGCACTAACGCGTCATAAACAAGTTTCATGGTTCTTATATTGACAATGTTGCTCATTCGTTTGAAAATGTAACTTAGGTATCTCAGTTTATTGACCGTCTTTTCTATATGGTAAGTCCATTTGAGTTGGCAGTCTATAGTAACTCCTAAATACTTGATATATTGTCCGAATTTCACGTCTTCGCAATTTAAGCATGTCGCAAAGTTACAATTAGGGTTGTGGAACTTCAGATTAAGATTATTTTTAGGGGATGACTTTTGGGAATTGTAAAAGGGAATAAAGATAGTTTTATTCAAATTTAGACTGAGGAGATTTCTATCAAGCCAATCTTTGACTGTTGCAATACATTTGTTGGCTTTACTGGTTGTTTCTTCCCACGTTTTACCTTGTACTGTTATTGCAGTATCATCGGCAAAAGAGAGAATTTTACCTGGTATTGCAATATTGCATAGGTCATTGATGTAGATTAGAAAGAGTAGTGGCCCTAAGACAGTTCCTTGAGGAATACCATGTTTTGTCAAGTCATAGGTGCTTAAGCTTGTTCCTATTTTTGTGCGTTGTTGGCGATTCAATATATAGCTTTTTAATAACATGAAACTTTTGTTTTTAATACCGACTTTAGAGATTTTTTTTAATAAAATTCTGTGGTTGACTGTGTCAAACGCTTTCTTTAAATCCAAGAAAATGGTTAGCGTTTTAGTGTTAGAGTCAAGGTTAGAGTATATGCTTTTGGTTAAGCTAAAGATAGCGTCATCGGTGCACAGTTTGGTTCTAAAGCCGTATTGATTAGCTGAGAGGATATCATTAGATTCTAGAAAGTTCATAATTTGTCGTTTTAAACACTTTTCGAAGATTTTGGATAATTGAGAAGTTAAAGTTATAGGTCTGTAGTTGTCTGTTTTGAATTGAGATCCGGATTTATGTATTGGAATGATGTGAGAGAGTTTGAAGTCATTGGGGTAAATGCTATGCCTGATGCAGTTGTTGAAAATATGATGTATTGGAATGATTATATGCTTTTTAATTGATTTAATTGTGGTATTGCTAATGTTATCTGGGCCATTTGCAGACTTCTCTTTAAGGTTGTCAATTTGTTTTGAGATTTCAAGTTCTGTTATTTCTTTGAAGGTAGATAGTTCATATGTAGTGACATTAGAATCTGAAAGGCCGGGAGGAATTTGATTCGAGTGGATGCTAAGACTGGGATTATCATCTATGAGGGTTGAGGCGATGTTTGTAAAGAAGTGATTGAAATTGTTTGCAATGCTCTCAGCGTCTTCGATGGTTGTGTTATTGTCAGTAATGATTTTTTGAGGAATTTTATGAACTTTTTGGTTCCTGTTAGAGATTTCGTTTATGACGTGCCATGTTTTTTTGGAGTCGTTGTGAGCATTTTGTAGTTGTGTAGAGTAGTATTGTTGTTTTTGTTTTTTTATGATTGAGTTTAGGTAGTTTCTAAATAAAATGTATTCGTTCCGTTTGGTGTGGTTCTGTGTTTCGTTTTTGGATGTGCAATATTTTTCGTGATTTTTATAAATCTTAAAAAGTTTGTTTCTGTGTTGTATTGAGATTATTAGTCCGCGCGTAATCCACGGTTTTATGTGTTTGTGCTTACTTTTTGGCGGTGCTATTGTTTCTTGACTTTTTTTAATACAATTTTGAAGTATTTCATAGAAGGTATTTAAAGCTAAATTTGGGTTGTCATTAGATAGGACAGCGATCCACGATTCTTCGTTCAGTAAGTTATTTAAAGTTGAATAGTTGATTTTAATCATTGCTTTGTTTTTCGGTTCAATAGAGATGGATAAATTTGGTGTGTGATGGCCGTAAAAGGTGGGATAGTGGTCAGTTATGTCGATTTTTAATGTAGCGGATTTATGTTGGAAATTTTTATGTGTTTTTAGAAATATATGGTCAAGACATGTATCGTTTGGATGATTAGGTCTGGTAGTGTTGTTTATGTATGATAGGTATCCTGTGGAGTATAGAACATTTAGATATTCGTTTGCGGTCGGATTTAATACAGCGTTTTGTATATTTATGTTAATATCACCCATAAAAAATGCAAAATCGAATTGATTAGAGCTGTTATTGTTGATAAAAGTTTTGATTTCTTGTATAAACAAAATTGGAGATAAAGAAGGGGAGCGATATGCTGTTAAAATTGAGTATTTTTTTCCTTTGGAGGAGAAGGTTGCATGGACGGCATTTGCATATTTGAAATGAGTGTTGTCTATGCTAATGTTGGATATAGTGTGTATATTGTAAAATATGGTTATGCCATCGTGAGAGGTGTGTCTAGACGGAACTGAAAAAGTAGTGTAGTTTGGTAAGTTGAAAGGGGTACATTCGCGCATTTGTGTTTCAGTGAGTGCAATAAAATCAATTTGGAAGGTTAACGAATTTAAAAGGATACAGAAATCATCAAAAATTTTTCTAATGCTTCTGATGTTCATGTTTAGTATGTTGAAAGATGTGTCGTAGAAAAGTGTGTTTACATCTTCAAAATTGTCACATTCAAGAGTTTCAGGGATGCTGTTTTCTTCTGAAGGGGCCATTTTTAGTTGAGTCCGGAGGTCATCTTTGAAGGTACAGGAGGGAGTCCAGGTTATTGAAGGGGTATGTCGCTCGCGTCTCTGATGTATATAATTGGAGTATCCTTATTTTTGCGGAGAAGGACGTTCCCGTTCTTCGTCCACGCGTATTGGTAACCCATCGCCTTTGTTGCTCTCGCTAGCCAGAACAGTTGTTTATTTTGTGGCGTCAGCTTATCGTTTATGTAGATGGGTTTTTCTGAGTTGGAGTGGTTAATGTCTTTGGCAGAGAAATATCCCGCTTTCTTTTTTTGAAGAATGATCTTGTCTTTTTCTTCTTTTGTGGCCATTTTTACAGTTATAGATTTTTTTATAGAGTTGGTGTAGGAGTTTGTTATGGTGTCAAGTAAGTCTTCACATCCTATTTTTTTGAAGATGCGTTCTATTGGAATTTTAGGATTTTCGTCTTTCTTCGTGTCGATTCCATTGATTTCAAGCGTAGTGTCGAGAGAGTTTTGCAGAGATTGGTTGACAATGTATTTTAAATTTTTATTTTCCTTTTCAACTTCCTTAATTTTTTTGTGCAATTTGTTTCTCTCCGCCTCGTAATCGTCGATTTTTTGTGAGAGAAAATCGATGGTTTTAGTGAGTTCGCTCAACTGGTTCTTGATGTTTTTGACGTCTTTCAATTCAGAATTAAATTTTTTTTCTATGATTTCTGACATTTCTATCTTTATGCTGTCGAGGTTTTTTTGGTTTTCAATATTTTGGTTTGTTATTTGGGATATAATATCTTTTTTCATAATGTCCATTTTTTTTTCTAGGAACTGAATAATCTTGTCTTCACTTTCCAGAGTGGTTGTCTTGCCTCTCGTGCTTGCCATTGTCGATTTTTGAAATTTACCGTTGAATTTGATTAAAACTGCGCACTTCGGTAATTAGCGCCTAAATGCCGCAATCCGTTTAGCACAGACGAACAATGATGACACTTTCCACCAATGGGACACTAAGTGACGACACTTTCGACCAATGATGATCCAAATGTTTGCGTCTGCGCAGTTAGGTTGTAATTGATTTCAGATATATTTGTTCTGGATAAATTTGTTTTTCAATTCACGATACCGTACAGTATTCACCACGATGCTGAAATCTAACTGATTTAAAATGTCAAGCACGAGGTAATTTAAACTGGGAGACACTTTCTGTTATGTTTGGTTGCAAACCGATCTTGTTTACGTTAAATATAATACGGAGCGTTATTCAACATTACACACACTGTTAAGTTGGTATTGACACCTTACACCTTATTTAAACAAATCAATCAAATGATTTGTTTAAACATTGACACACTATTTAAACCATAGTACTTTTTTTTAAATTCTTAAAATGGATGCAAAATTAAAACAAATGAAATCATATGTTTACCTATTTATGCAGGAATTGAAACTAATGGAGAGGAGCAATGGACACAGCTGTGGGATATCTACATGAAGGAATCAGATGCCCAGGAGAAGTCCAAATTCCAGCAGGCCCTGGCAGCCTCCAGGGACCCCTCTATTTTGCAGAGGTTAGTTCATCCATATCACTTTATTTATTGCTATGTTTTTTTTCTCAATATTTTGTTTTTGAAATTGCACAAGAATTCTAGAATACAAGAATTGCAGAAGAAGTCTATGCGATGACCTTAGAATAACCTAACCAATAAGTTACTTCAACCAAATGAGTACCAAGACATTACCAGCAAATAAGATTAAAAAAAATGCGTTCTGCCAGAATTCTATTCAGGAGGAATCCTGGAAATGGACCACTTCCGGTGTCATTTTTGGGAACAAAATAACCAATGTATTACCTAACTTAAAATAACGGCAAAAGTTGACGGCTAATTAGTTATGACAACAAAAATATGGATTCTGCCAACTTTTGAATGGGAAAAAGTACCTGGCAGATGAATGGAACCATAAAAATAATCCACCTACAATGGCCATAAATAACTCATCCGTTACCCAAATTAAATATATGTCATAATTTTGGTAAAAATTCCATCTTTACCAAAATATCATTCTGGCAACCTAATATTGAGGAGTACTCTGACAGGTACAATATTTGGTTTTTTGATATTTTAGTGTCGATCGATGAGTTTCCGTCCCCAAAAATGACACCGGAAGTGGTCCATTTTGTCCTGAGTAGAATCCTGGCAGAACACATTTTTTCTACTAATTTTATTTGCTGTTATTGTCCAGTACTCATTTGGTTGAAATAACTTATTGGTTAGGTTTATTCTACAGAATGAGTGGTCAACCTTTTAACCAGCCAGGCCTGATTTTAGATATGAGATTTCCTACTGGGCCATACTAGAGGTGAGTCGCACTAGCTCATCTTGATACTTGGAACAACTGGTACAAGTATGAATAAATACCTAGTCCAAATAACCATTCCTTAGTATTTCGAAATTGTACTTACTTTTTCAAGTAATGGTATGCCAAAAGAAATTATTATATGGGGTGTTGGGGTATTGCTCGGAGGGTAGCTAGAGAATTCCCTGTCGAGAAATTCATTCACATTCGTGCTTTGTGTTTGAATGCTTTTTGTTATACTGACTTGACTCAAGATGATAGATTAATTCTTTTGATCCGGCCATGTCTTCCTCGGCCGTCTCGAATTTCATCTTCCATTCACTTGCGCGGCTTGTCCTTAAATGTGGTTTTATATCCCGACGTTCCTTCACCCATCCACTCTACATTTCCTAACTTCCATTTAATGCCATTTATCTTCTACAATGAGTGCATATGATCTTAGATACCTCACCCTGGCGTGGGAGGAGGAGAATGTGCGTGGGCAGGACTACTTCAGCGTGCTGCAGTACATCTCGGCCAACCCGGCTGGCACGGCTCTAGTCTGGGACTTCTGGCGGGACAAGTGGGATCTCATTGTTAAACGCTTCTCCCTAAACAACCGTGTCTTGGGAACAACCGTGCCTGCTATTACCAGGAGTTTCGCAACGGAGTACAAACTAGCCGAGGTACACAAATTCTGTCATAATTTATTATAGATATGCTGAAACTAATTACTGCACAAGTGTCACTGCCCTGATTCAATTCAATTCTATTTTGATATTCTTGACATTTTCACAAATAGTTCTTCAGCGGTATTGGACTTACACTGACATTGATTGATATTATTTACAATGAAAAGTTTTTGTACGTGAAACGTTTTGTTTCTATGCTTGGTCTGTAAATCTCAAAAATCAAATGAAATTAAAAATGCTGCAAAGTTATTTTTAAAGCCCAAGTTATTCCTAATTAAACAGTGTAGGCACATGGGTTAAATGAAGATTTGGTTATACATAGTAGGTACCTACGTTTTTCATTTAAAACTGCGACCTTGAGGTGATTTTTCATGAAAATGGCGCTATGTATATAAATTAGCCAAATGTTATTATTATCTACATGTTATTATTTTTTTCAGTAATGTGTCAGTATTATTATACATGGTGTCCGGAAACTCATAGTAAAAGCAGGAAACTGGTGAATCTAAATCACATAAAGAACATAAAAATCGATATGAGCATTTATATTTTTTTCGGCAACTATGTAAAGGGTTACTTTTGAAGCTGGGTCTACGCGTCGACGCATTTTAAAAGATATTAAACATCTGATTTTAACCTCCTAGCGACTGATTATTTTCAAATTTAACCTAAAAGATCAAATCAAAAATTCATTCCGCAAAATCGACTCCAAATGTGTTGCAGATTCACCAGTTTCCCGCCTGTACTACGAGTGTCCAGATGTATGTCGTCTTTTTAGTAATAATTCACCTGCACGGTGTTATCTTTTTCCAGGTGGAGGCCTTCTTTGCCAAGAACCCTGACGCGGGTGCGGGAATTGCCGCCCGAGAACAGGCCAAAGACAACATCAAGAACAACATCAGCTGGCTGAAGAAACATGAAGAGACTGTCCGCAATTGGCTGGACAAACAAATGACATAAAAAATAGCAACCATACCACTCTACAATAGCCATTTACATATACACTACTAAATGCCTCTTAACTAAAAGGTGCAAGCTTTATTGGTTATTTTTACATACAAAAACGACGTTATTTATTTAAAACTTAAGATTGATGGATGATTTTGAGACCTGGCTGTATCCTCTCACCTCTAAGGTATCTTCATATTTACCTAACTCAAAATACACTTATTTTCTGTTATCTACATCCTATTCTGATAATATTTATCATTATTGATAAGGGGACCGTCTGCATTGCTCCCGTAAGTGTTGCAATCTCAACAATTTTTCCTTATTTCCCCGACAGTTGATCTGTCGACTGTGAGACTTCGGCGACCTTGAGAAAAAATGTCAAGTGAAAAATCATAGATAATTTATTTGAAAGCCTGCATATGTTAAATAAGAGGTCTTTCCTAAATTGATATTTAGCGCAAGCAATTCTGGCCTTGTTTTTCATACAGTTTCTTTATACAAAGGGTTAAAATCGTTTTTAAAAAATCATGGATTTTTAGTAGGACACCGGTTTCCCGAGCACAGTCGACAGTCACAGCACCCCACTCCTTTTAATAATGTTCACCGGGGACATCATTGTCTATGTTTTCTTGCCTGAGGTGGCAGTGTCTGTTAATAGTCTGATATTATTTGATTTTAATTGTTCTGTCACCTAGGTTTGTTTAAATTTTCATATCACACGTTGGTCATATTTGTTACTATAGAAAAAATAAGAAAACTAGAAGTGCCTTCCATACAAATTTGAATGGAAACAAATGTCGCGGCTGACTTAGTACCTATTGGTTCTAGACCATTAACCATGCGTTCTGTCTCACGTTCAATCACCTGACATTGTAGATTTCCATCCGGTTTGAATTTCCTAAATTTGAAAATTTTATTTGAATTATTGGATCACGAAACACGTCCACAAGATGTTTCTTGTGTTCTTCTTTATTCTATGTTTGTTAACTTGTTTCCTCACCCAGTTACCTTTTCCATCTGCTATCAATGAATGAAGAATAATAATTATAAGTTTTCGTTAATAAAACTCCAGGTTGTCAATAAAATTGTTTTATTTTCTTAATATTAATAAAGAAATAATATTTCATTTATTTCACAGGGTTTCTGTACACTATGTGTCAGTACAGAATAATTAAATTGTAATCTAGATTTATAAAAATTCAAGTTGTGCATAATTTTAATGTCTTATTTTTTAGTATCACCTTTGGTAACTAGTTTTCATCACATTATCTGCAAGAATCATTATTTTATCTATTAAAACCATCACTAAAACTACTTTCCTATCTAAAACCGTTACTTTATCCAAAATACTCATCGATAAAAATCATTATTTTATCTACAATACTCATTCATTTATACATATATGTATGTATTATTATTATAGCAATCATTTGTAACAATGGCATAGCGCACTCAAGTATTAAGTGCAATGTGAAAATTTTATTTAAAAAGTTAATACAAATAAGGATTGAAGCAACATAATTAATTCTAATAGCAATGTTAATGTATATTCTAAATTAATTAAACAAAACATTGTTTTTTTTTTAGTGACCTTGAGAGATGTGTTATGAATACGGGTATTTGCACTGACCAGGAAATTCCTAGAAGTGTGATCTATCCTGATTTGAAAGCAAACTAATGTCCCCAATCTGGGGGTCTGGCACGATCAAATTGATAACTTAATATCGAATTGATAGGCTCATCTTCTGACGATTTTATATGGATATCCCTAGCACCGTTGCTCTGTCGATAGCCGAACCGATATTGACACAAAATAAATAAGAAATCGTGATACGATGGCAACACTGGCGGATCTGTGTATTGATTGACATTCCTAAGCTCCAAACGGCTACGTAAAAATTAAAGATAGATAATAAATTGACAATTTGGAACACTTCCAAGCTGGAATGGGATTAATTGATCGCGTCTTAGATGAATTAATTAAGTCTATGGAATGCATGTATACAATTTCTTTCAATTTCAAGAGCTTCGTTAGTTCACCTCCGTTCATTAATAAGCGAGTTATTTTGCATATCGAACAACATTATTCAAAATGTTGTGTATATTGGCAGTTAACTGACACCTTGCAGGTAGCGCTTAAAGCAGCAGCTTTTGTCTACCGACTGTCAGAATCATATGCTAACCTTGTTCGCAAATATCACTAACTGACCATATGGATTAGTCAATATCGTATTGATGTAGGGTTTTATCAATCGACCATGCTCATGCTCATCATCACCATGATCGACCCAGATCCCAGACAAGCTGATGAAATTGATCATCTGTTCAAGAAAGATTTTTGATGTATGAAAATAAAAAATTAAGATCGAATTGACCTTGCTTTGGGCACAAAGACATGCTCAAAACACATTTCTATTGTTAATCTTTGCGTTTTTATGAAATTGTACTCATTACATTTGTGCTCTATGCCATCAGTATATCTATGTACAGTACTATTTGACGATATCAGCATACTCCCCATCATCTTCCGTCATGTCCTTATCTCCCCAGCCCCAAAACTGTCCATCGTGTGAGTGCTCCTTGTTGATTGGGTGAGATCCATCGCCTGTTCTTAAAGCCCGCTTCCTGATTATCTCCGCAGAGACTACCTTCATGTCGTATGCCCATCCTGCATACAAAACAATAAGTAATAAATACACTGAATAGGATGAATAATACACACTAGAAATGTCTTTTATGTAGATTTGAATAGAAATCAATGTCGCCACTGACAAAAGTCAACATAAGTGGTAAGTTACGCCTAATATATTATGAAATAGTATGATGTGAATTAAGAAACATTATTTAACATTTTGTCTCTTGAAATCTTCAACATTTAAATTGAAGATATTAAGGGACACGGTGTTTAGCAGCACCATACCCCGTGTCATGCTGTGCTGAGCCAATAGTCTTTTCTGTCATGTGGTATGCAAAGTAGATCATGGTGCGGCCCCGCTTTCCAGGAGGTATGAACTATCTATCAAATTATGCATAATTTTACATGCTGTTACTGCAAGTTACTCCTTCTTGACGAGAAAGTAGTACGTCTCAAAGCAAATCTTCATGATGCATAAATTGAGGGTACTCGCAGTGCATTCTCATACGTAGATGATAATTTTTTTGTATTCGTTCCATTGTTTCTATATATTTTTTCTAACAGCAGAAGCGTACTCTTGTTTGGACCTTATAATTCAGTTGAACATAGAACTCATGGTTTCGGATTTGTGAACTATTTGTTAGATCTTCTAATAAATCCTAATCTCCACTGCTGCAAATCTTCATGAGCACTTTCAAATCGTTGACAAAATGCAGGCATATTCCATGTTGGATCCGTACTTATAGGTCGCTGATTAATACTAAGAACAGGAGAGACCTTAAATAACATATTCTCCACTACGCGCCCCCTATCAGCTGGGGTCCCGCAAGGCAGTCAACTCTCACCGTCATTATATAACATTTATTCATGCGACATCCCAAAGCCAATAGATCATAACATCATTATTACTCAATTCACTGATGACACCAATATAATATCTAGCTCAACTGTCGTGGCCACTGCTACAAGCCGCGTTCAGAAACAAGCCGCTCTAACAGAAAAGTGGTGTAAAAAGTGGAGAATTTCAATTAATCCGACCAAAAGTGTCGCGACCGTGTTTCACAAATCACGGCCTAAAAGACCCCGTTTCATTAAACTATTTGGGGAAAACGTACCATGGGAATCATCATTAAAATACCTCAGTGTCACTCTAGATTATAAACTCACTTGGAAAAAACACATAGAAGAAAAAACAAAAGCTGCAAATCGTTATCTATCAGCCCTATATCCCATGATGTGTAGAAATAGTCGTCTATCAGCAGACAACAAATTATTGCTTTACAAGTCAACAATCAGATCATGTTTCTCTTACGCCTGCCCAATCTGGGGTCATGCAGCAAACGTTCATATCAATAAACTTCAAGTCTTTCAAAATAAATGCATTAGACTCGCCTTAAATGCACCCAAATGGAGTAGAATTTCTACTCTCCACAATGACTCCAACGTCCTGTTGATTAAAGATTTTATTTTTGCACAAGCTACTAGGTTTTACGCTGGCCTAGATAGTCACTCAAATCCCACGATAAACTCTCTCGCTCAATATAGCGAGAATGAACACCATAAATTTATAAAGCCAAAATCAATCTTACGTAGAAATTAATATTAAAAGATCGTATAGAATATTCCTGCATACAGCCGCAGTATAGTTTTTAAGTTCTCTAGTAAAATACTCCAAATACATTAATAATCAAGTAAAGCATCATTAGATAATCCTTTTATAATTACGTTAGAGCAAGTAAACTTAGGTTTAGGTACTTTGGATAATAAATTAAGTCAAAGTCAAAGGAGAGACCTTGGATTTAGTACCTTTTGGTTCAAGCCCATTTGGCATGCTCTCTATGTCTCTTACACTTGCCTGACTTGGTATATCGCTATCCCATTTGATTGAAATGAATGTTTCATAATGATGATAAAACACAATTCTGCAAATTTATGAAATCACGAAACACGCCCACATTGCATTTCTTGTGTTCTTATTTATTCTATGAATAAATAGATACTAAAATTATTTAAAAGAAAATTTAATATGTAATAACCGGTGTTCCGAATGTAATAATCCGCATCAACAGTTCTGTTTGTGATCAATCACTCATAATAAACAATCACGTAATGAGTGTAGTGACTGGCCATGCTTTACTCATCCAATATATTACTCGTATAGTGGAGTATGGTTAAATGGGTTAACATTTTCAATACTGCACTTTTCAACATAATTTATCCAATCACTCGGCACCATTTGACACAATTTATGTGTTTTAGTAAAACTTCACAAATCGTCACTAGGTCTGGGCAGTGGGACACACTAGTGCGGTATTCACATTATTAATTCTCTCACCTATTTTATAGAAGAAGTCAATGAAGGCAGTGGTAATGTTAGCCCTGTAGTTGCCCAGTTCAGCCGCCTTATAGTCCCATGGAAACACATGGTGGTAGTTGTGCCAACCTTCGCCCAGGGCCCCAAGCGCCACCTTGTAGTTATCTGTGGCCCCCATGTTCCTGCAACAAACGAATACAGGTTAATGGAAGTAAAAAAAAAAGTTACATGCTACCTGGATGAATTGAGAAAACCCTTCAAAAGTTGAATGAAATGGACAAAGAAATATTGCCTAGAGTATCCACATCATTCTGCAAAATAATGGATGCAATTGCTCTTTCGACAGCTCTGAAAACTTTGATATTATTAGCATCAGCGAACAGGAAACAGTTTTTTTTTTAAATATGATTTTTTTAAATTGAAAGATGTATGAATATTTGAACAAATAGAATAAAAATTAAAGGGGTCCTGGGTTTAATCCCTAGGGAATTGCGGAATAAGTTTTACATTCTAGAGGTAGAGTCTAGAAAAGGATGATGTCTGTAGCTAACGTATTGCTAGGTTAAACAAGTTACCTTCTAGCCTTGACAGCGAGGAGAATCCGAGAGAAACTGATTTGCCCACTTTGTCAAGGAGTTTCTGGAATCTTTATAAATTTCATCAATTTGTACCAATTTATCAGATTAATGATTTATTGATAAAGGTGGTGAGATTCATAAGATTGGTTGAGGGTGGCAGAGTTGGTCGACTAGGACAGTCGAGGGCATCCACCACTTTCCCGAACCGTTTTATTGACCAGATGGGTCTCTCTATCAGTTCTCACATCAAGACTCTACTTTTGTTTAAACGAAGTTACTATTACATAATTCTAAGCCCCCGACTGTCCCTACACGGGACAACAAACATTTATACACATCAAAAACTTTTAATTGTTCTCATCCAAGGCAATTTGTTCTTGTTCTTGAAGCTAGTGGAGAGACAAAATTTATACAAAAGAACATGCAGAGGAAAAATAAAGGAAAAGCCAATTTAAACAAGTTCCCATGGCAGCGAACAACACAAGAACAGCCTTAGCTGCTGTCGCACCACAGGTAGTCCCGACGAGAGACAGTGAGTAGTGGGATGGGAAGGTGGTCCTACGAAACCTAGGACTAGGACACCAGTAAGTCAGTCTGAGATTTTAGAGTTCTGTTTGTTCTTGGCTGGATCAGAGGAAACAGCATGAGTGTTTAGTCTCACCTGTCATAAGGCTTGTTGCCCCAAATATGCGCCGCGCTGTTGACCAGCCATGTGAAGTTCAGGGAGAGGGTGTACCTCATGATGCCTGTCACGTACCAGGCCACCCAACCTTGCTCCCCCCATAGGTACCAGGGGACCAGTGGAGGCAGCACAAAGCTGAACAGTGGCACTAGTAACAAGTAGTACCTGCAATGAGATCAAACATGCTTATTCTGGAATAAAAGTATTTGAACAAGCTTTCCATCATAGTACATATGTAATAATAGAGTTGTTAGGTCTTAGAAGGTTTCGTTGTGGGGAGATGCGTTGTACGCTGAGGGGACCATGGATTCGGCACCGATAGGAAGCCACGAGCATGCTGTTCTGCTGTGATAGTGGCGTAATATATATTATGTAAGTACCAAACTTTCCGGTGTTGTTCTTTCGATAATCCAAATTGTATTACCTACCTAAGCAAGTCAGCATTTATTTTGGTCATTCGCTTGGAATTTGTATAGTAATAATATGATTATGTATTGTATCGACAGTCATACTAAATTAGTACATCTAGTTGTGAGACTTAATAGACTCCACTGGACCGGAGCCACTTGGGACGCTTAGTGTCATCAGGGATGGGCATGGGCGTAATTGGAGCAGTCCGCTCCGGGTGCTGAATTGCTAAGGCGCCAATTTTCTGATAAAACCTCGCCTAAAACATTGCCCTTGAGATGATTTTTCATAAAAACGGCACTTCACGAAAACACAAATCATCCAAATATTATTGATTACAGTGATCCTCCTTCCTTCCTAGGCGTCTACTAGTATTGATTACAGTGATCTCATTCCTATCTAGGCGTCTACTGGTATTGATTACAGTGATCTCCTTCCTACCTGCGTCTACTGGTATTTATTACAATGATCTCCTTCCTACCTAGGCGTCCTAGGTTCCCCATAATCGAGCAGGGTAATGATAAAGGTTTTGGGTATTGATTATGTCGGTAACTTGTCATCGTTCCCAAGCACTACTTCAGATCACTAAAGTACAAACAACTGTTCACATCCAATAAATGAAGAAACCTTATTCGTTGTAAATAGTTGTTTTTTTCGTTGGTGATCTGCAGTCGGGTATGGGCTCCATTGAAGCCAGAGTAAAGTCTTGGTGCTGGATGGAGATAGATATTATACATAGCCCGCAGCTACTACAACAGAACAGTACCTATTCATGAACCTATACGTAGTTATCAAAAATTTCCGTAGCCACCTCTGGTCTGAAGTCCCTAAATATCTGAAAAAAAAAGCTTTTCATAGAATTGAAGGGAGGAATTAACCACAATAAGATAATATGGATTTGTCTTTTAAAATCGACGCCTTTCAGTATTAATATTGAAAAAACTGACTTTTTCTGGAACATGACGATAGGGTCGGCTTCCAGGTCGCTCATATCCACCGTCTTGCCCTTCTCCTTAACGTCTGACTGCTTTCTCACCATGAGCCAGCCCATGTGCGAGAAGAAAAAGCCTCTCTTGGCGTTGTGCGGGTCCGCATCGGTCTCCGTGAATTTGTGGTGCACCCTGTGATACAATAATAATGTTTTATTCAGTAAGACCATGGCATCCCCAATTGGGGTATGCCATGAGGTTGAAGGAGTAGGAATGGAAGGAGGTAGGGAAGTATCTGGCTAATCAGATCTGGTCATGAGACATGGCTAAAGCCATTTCAAGCAACGTTTCCATTCTGAATGGTGGACTGTTATCAGGGCAATAATGAGAATATCTTCCAGGTCTTTTCAATATTTCATTTTATTTAATACCTAATAATACTTATTTATTATGAGTGAGAAAAACAAACAAATTTTATGCTATAGAAGGTAAATTTTACATTGTTTTTTTTTTTCTATGTACTTTTCATTATATTTTTAGTACGTACTTTTCATTATTATTTTTGCTCTTAATCATTATTTTATGCAAGTATTTCTAGGTACCGTAATTTTTTAAACATTGAAAATAGATTATTTGATTTGTAACATTAAAAATACACACATATAGAGAAGAAAACTGAATCAAGTATTTTAGTCTAATCATGTCAATAGCCCAGATAACAGAGGAAAATATCACTTCAGGTCGATGTAGTAAGTACATAATGATAACAAAGGGGAATATCATTTCAGGTCGATATAGTAAGTACGTAATGATAACAAAGGAGAATATCATTTCAGGTCGATGTAGTAAGTACGTAATGATAACAACGGAGAATATCACTTCAAGTCGATGTATTTAGTAAATACGTAATGATAACGTTCCATACTTTCTGTCTACTTCTTACATTTGTTAGTTTATCGACTGAGAGTAGTGAAGTCCTCTTTTAACTTGGCCGTTTTGGATTTCGTCTGTACTTTCGGTTTTCGTTTCAAGATGGTTACCGTTTCAATGGTGGAGTAAAGATTCTTTTTTCAAAAATGAAATCGTCATGTTAATTGGAAGGTTCTTATTAAAAATTTTTCAATTAAGTGACTGAAGAAATTTTAAAGAAAGAATAATTAAGTAGGTCGGTATTTAAGTAGGTACCTACTTTCAAATATTTAAATTTTAGAATATTTTGATTTTGATTTATTAAATAAGAGAAAATTAGAATAAACTTTTTTGGATGTGCGGCTACTGTTCGCAGAACAACTAGTAAGTTCAATTTGTTTCATAAGAATATTATATACCTGTGATCTCGAACCCACTCGTATATGTGATTTTGGAAAGCTATTGTTTGAAGAACGGCCAAAATGAGTCGCATTGGCCATTTAGCTTTGTAAGCTCTGTGAGCCCACAGTCTGTGTGCACCGGCTGTTATTCCCATTCCACTTACAACTGTAAAAATTAGAGCTGAAACATGCAAATCATTATTAGTCACAGTCATCAGATTGGATACAAATGTACTTAACAATTGTAAGATGAAAAGGTGCCGATCAAATGAATTTCTTACAGAAAACTGTCGTCCTCCAGTCGGCTACTGTAGCCACAAGATAAAAGGCGTACAGACATCCCAAATGCAGATACACAAAGGCCAGGACATTTCTCCAAACAATCTGCCACCTGTGGAAAAGGAAACACACTACAGTTTACAAGCATTTATCCCGAGTAGCTCTCTACGTTTGGTGACTTGCAGGTTTGTTCAGGTCTCAGATCCTCTCACCCCCCGGGTGGAGTTTCGACCCATCGCCTTGCACTGCAGTGGGAGGAATGGATTCATACGTCTGTCACTCCTGACACAGAATGAACCCCAGACTCCTACCCACTCCGCGCTCCTTTTTCCTTCCCAGAAACACTTCTCCTTCATTTAATTTCAAAAGACCCTCCAAAAACGACACAGGTCTGCTGTAATTTATTTTCCTCAGATCCTCCTGAATGGAGCAAATGAAAAAAATCATTGATTCCGTAGAAAGGGTACTAAACGGCACCGTGTCTATGTTATTAGTCTTCAGAAAGTATTAATTTTGACGGTGGTTATGTTTAGGGTTTAGAGGGAAACCTCAGGGCCAATGTTTTCTTTGCTAATATGTATCGCGGAGAGAATTTTTAACGACCCCTCCTTGAAGTGATCTTGAGTTTCGTAGAGACACATTTGCAAGACCCAATTGAGCGAAGAGACCTGGACTAAGAGATTGAGACCAAGTGTAGCGTTGCTCAACGGACGATGCTATTTCTTTGGATCGCCATTAAAATTGTCGTTTGCATTCTAAATATTGCAGTTAGACGATCGGAGAGTTTTTCTGGTATACGGGGGTTGAAAAACAGATGTGGCTGCAAAATTAAACAAGAGAATGCACTTACCAGACTTACAATATGCCGCGTTTCTGATAGGCCAATTTATTTATCTTTTGCTTCAAGGAAGCTTCTGAGCTGATCACTTATGGTTACATAAAGCATGCAAATATAGGCTTTGAGTTAATTAATACTGTTTATGATAGTTATAATCTGCATTGGACAATAATTGTCTCAATATTATTAGGTATTAGTCATTCATAAATTATTTCAAGTTAGTCTTACTCGTATTTTGTTTGTTGTGGTTTAGGTGTGTGTTTGTCCTCATTGTATTTAGGCTTGCGGTTGATCGCCTGTAATACGTCCTTGTCCTTAGAATGATGATTGTGGACAATGGTAGTCTCAGCTAAAATAACCTGTTCGCCGGCTAGCATTCCAGGAGCCATTTTGTAAAAATCTGCAACAAAAGGTTTGTTCAATAACTCATGACATAGAAATTACTGGAAATACCAAAGGACTCGTAGTTTTATACTGTTATTGAAATAAAAATAAGCCACCATATTTATTCCGTTAACAAATTGATTTCACATGAAAGCATTGAAAACTTCGAGAATTTTGATTGTTTGAGTGCTTTTTTTAGGATTGTGTTAAATACTAGAAATAAGTGGGAATAGATTATCGTATCAATTCATTATTAAATTAAAACATAAATATTTGCTCATGAGAAATATGTAGAATAGGGCTGCAAATGTGCTTACCAGATAAATATGTAGTATAGGGCTGCAAATGTGCTTACCGGATAAAAATATTCTACAGAAATATGTAGAATAGGGCTGCAAATGTGCTTACCAGATAAAAATATTCTACAGAAATATGTAGAATAGGGCTGCAAATGTGCTTACCAGATAAAAATATTCTACAGAAATATGTGGAATAGGGCTGCAAATGTGCTTACCAGATAAAAAATACTACTATTATGTGTTTATTGAGTTATCAAATGTAATACAAAATAATGTAGCTTTTATACTAATTGGGAAAATATTTTGTATTCGAGACAAGCAAAACTAAAAGAATCCCGAATTATAAAAAAATCCGAATTCGAAAATGTCGAATTTCCATTTTTTTTCAATTAAGGTTTAGTTCTCAGGTTAGGAAATACGCGTAAATTATTAAAATAACCAGAAATAACACCCTAAAAATCTATTCAGTGCATGTGCGACTTAAACTCCCGACTTAAATACTTGTAAACATTAGATAGAGAACTTCAAATCAAGTGTTGTTTTTCAAAAGAGCCTGCAGCATGCAGCGGAATTATACAAGACTAGCTGACGTTTACCCGGAGTTGCTCGACTTTTATCTACTTTCAATAAATATAATATCCATGTATTATATATTCATATATAAACCCTCCGGAAGAAATTCTCTAAATCATAGTGAAAACCCTCTCAAACTCCGTTGCATAGTTTAGAAGAACTAAGCGTACAAACAGACAGAAACGGATTTGTTACTCGTGACTTTGTTTTATACTACAGGGTTTTCCAATAAGAGGTGTTATTTTGAATAGCCCGCTGTTTCAGCAGATGTTACTTTTGAAGTTGTCATTTTTTGACATTTGACAAGTAGAAACTACGCCATTAATAAAAATGGAAATTATTAAAATTCACTTGAGTGAATGAAATGCAAATCATCTTGAGTGATGAGGCCCATTTCCACCTCGGTGGCTTCGTCAACAAGCAAAATTGTCGCATCTGGGGCTCGGAAAACCCAAGAGTTATTGTTGAAAAGCCTCTCTATCCTCAACGTGTGACTGTTTGGTGCGGTTTATGGTCCAGCGGAGTCATTGGCCCTTACTTTTTCGAAAATGAGGCTGGAGCAACAGTTACGGTGAATGGATTGCCCTATCGAGAATTTTTTATGGCCGGAATTGGATGGTATCGATCTGGACAACGTTTACTTTCAACAAGACGGCGCTACGTACCACACAAGCAATGAAACCATTGATGTTTTACGATTGAATATCAAAATAACACCTCTTATTGGAAAACTCTGTATTTAGAGATTCACAAACAAAAAAAAATCAGCCACAAAAACATCTAGAAAGTAAATTTTTTAAATCTTACCACTCCTCACTGGAAAGCCACAGGCAGCCCCTGGTAAATAAATACTTAGATGTGTAATATATGAAGGTAATATATTTGTCAGAATATATTGAAAGGGTCAGTAATAATAAAGCGCAGACATGATAGAAGTAGGTATCTCGATTACTAGTTACTTTTTCTAAATTACCCAAAAAACGTAAATGGTATGTAGGTAATAGGAATTATTAAACTACGTCTTTTGAAGCTTCGTCACGCGATCAATTTTCTCATGTTTCAAGTGAGAACATACCGATTCTGATAAAATTGAAATCTGTCAAAGATGAAGGAATTTAAAAGAAAAAAATATTTCAAATAACAAATACTTTCGTTTTTTATGAGCAAAGACAATATAATTAAATTACGAATAATTATCTCTGGACTGTCAATAAAGCTACACGATAGCAAAAATAATTTAGTAGGTATTTGAGGTATGATTTGAAATTTTCACGTCCAAAAGTATAAAAATGTAATATCGATTTATTTTTGGGGTATTATGCCGTGTTGTGCTAACTCCTTCTTTACAGTGTCCATCATCAGGGCAGATGTGCCTGCTATGTTTAAATACTGACAGATATCAATTTTCCGATGGTATTTTTTCAATTGAAAACAAACAAAAATATGTGTTTCTGTCACACGTCGCGACAGGATCACGTGATAAGCGCTCTCTCTCCCATGTTACCGTGCTGCTGGAACCAGACGGAATGCGTCACGTGACCCACTAGGAAATACCCAACTACTCACCTGCGACGTGGGATGGAAAAAATGTTTTTTGTTTTTAATTGAAAAAAATCATCGAACAGCAAAATGACATCTACATTATTTACTACGCATATATTCAGGAATTAAAGTTTAAACTCCTGTATTAAACGAGCAAAAATTTAAGTGACAATAATTTTTAGCTATGTTTGTTTTAATTTTTTATTGCATTTGTTTACAAGTCTGTTTTTAAAATCAAAATGTGACAGTCTTTCTTCTGCTATCAAAAACAGTATTTCATTTTGGGAAACTTAAAAAAAAACAGCGAATCTATTTGCAATTGAATGATGACATATTATTTTATCTAGACCCGAGGGGTTGTTTGGCTTGAGAATGAATCGGAAAGATGTTAAAATGATGTACCTACCAATAAGAAAATAATTAAATACCGTCTTGTTATTTAATTTGACATCGATATTTTAGTAAACTTGTTTATGTTCTTCGGATTAAACCACAAATATTAAAGTTTCTCTAACCCTTTGGTTGAGGTTGAGGATGATGTTTAGATATAATGGGTCACAGTTATACGGATATACAAATAATCCATGGATTACTTTGCAATAATTGACATATTTATTTCAAACCCACATCATAATCAATCAGTTTTCAATAATCATGGAAAACATCCAGGAAAGTTAAAAAACATTTTGGGTTCTCCCGTAGGAATAAGGAACTAAAACAAAATGTTCCCAGATGTCACAGACAACCAATTGATGGCAGTTAGTTTTATTCGTTTAATTTTGTTTGGAAATGAAACGTTTATTTATAAGATGAGTACATGGAAAAATGATACAGATAAGTTCCATTAATTATCTGTGTATTTTAGTAATTATGAAAACAAAATGTCAACAAAAAAATAGACAATATGATATTAACTTCTCGAGCGTTTTAGGTCCATATATGACCGCGCGTCCATATTGTATAAAATTATTTTTATTTTATTTTTTATTAAGCGAAAATACGTAATTTTTTTGAAGTTAGAAAGCAAATACTAATTCTTTCCAGTTTGTTCAAATCTTTACACTGGATGCCATTAATAAAATCCTTAATAATTCATATTTCGCGCCGCCATGGTAACAATCTCTAAATATTTATTTTATGTAACTTTAAAAAATTTATTATATGAACGAAAAAAAGTGAAGTTATAGTTTTCTTACAACTTCCCCAAACAAAACGAATATGTTTTCGAAGGTGACCGGATAAATTATCAACATGATAATTCATCACATCTTTAAAAAGTTATATAAAGTCATGGAAAGTGTTGAAACAAAAAAAAAAATTTCATCGTTTCTAATGACTTTATATCACTTTTTAAAGGTGTGTTGAATTGTCACTGTGTTGAGTTATCATGGAACCGTTTTAGAAATATCGAGTTCTCTCAATTTTTGTATGATTGGAGTAAAAAATTAAATCATAATGTGGTGAGGTTAATATTTTTGAGAATATTTTTCATGTTTGATATTAAAATTTTATTATTTAGAAATACTAATGTTTATTTTAAATGCATACACCGATTAGATAATTTTATCTAGTTTCTAAAACAGTATTTGTTTTTACGGAAAATTTAAATTGAGATGTGTATAGCGCATTTGAAATACTGGGATACTGTGTCAAAAATACTAAAGGGAAGTGAACAGTGAAAGCAATAAAAATGATTTTCTGTAATTTTCTCGCCATGTGATAGATTTAGCCAGTGTGATTTTATATGTTTTTAATGTGTAGTTTTGTTTTGTAGATACGTCCCATTAATCTTAAATTTATAATAAATTTCGAATAAATTAGTGTTGTAAAGATGTAAATAATGAATTGCAATATTCGAGTTCGGGAAACCGGTAGAAGTGAATTTCGGAAACCAGAATAATATGGCTGTAACTTCTTGTGCGTTACGCGGAAGTGTGACATTGACCTTGCCTGTAACTTCTTGTGCGTTACGCGAAAGTGTGACATTGACCTTGCCTGTAACAGGTCTACTCGTTCGCATTATGGTAATGTGACATTAAACCTGTCAGTAAAATATCTACTCGGTAGTATAATCAAATAAATTATAACGATGGACATTTCTATAATATCACCAAGGTCGTATTTTTAAAATATGAAATTGTTGCCGTCTGTGAAAAATTCAATTCATTCATATTATGTAGATGTAATATTCACCAGGTCTGTTACAGATCTACTCCTTTGCGTTATTCACAAGAGACTTTGACCTTTTCACCTCCTCCGCCAGTAAAGTTGGTACATTGTATCCACCTGCGTATCTATCAAAATCGATCGATAAAGGATTTATCGATACTGTCGATAACTTTTCATCGTTCACGAGCACGAATACAGATCTCTAATGTACAAACAACAGTTTACGTTAACTAAATTAAGAACTAATTCGTTATTAAATGTTGTTTGTTCGTTGGCGATCTGCAGTCATGCTCGGGAATGATGACAAGTTACCGATATTAACTATTAAACTTTTATCGATCGACGGTGCTAGATACATGGACAACTGTGTTATATCTATGCCGTTCGGAAGCGTATCTTTTACATTTTTTTTAATTATCAAATTATCAGCTTGAATTTTAAATTTCAAACATGGAGATAAATAACACGTTAAATAAGTTTTTAATTTAAATATTTTGTTATCTTTAGCGCGTGTCAGCTTGACCTTTAATTTTAATGCTTGAACGAACGTGATAAAGAAAGTGTGATAATAAAATTTCAAAACTTTTAATGTATCGTAACTTCACAACTTCTTGTAATTGAGAACTGGTAATTCGTAAATCACAAATTCTGCAGATCTAGCACAGTCGATCGATAAAGGTTTTAACGATAGTGTCGGTAACTTGTCATCGATCCCGAGCTTGACAGCAGATCTTTAATGAACAATTTCGTGTCCCAGATGTGACCGTTTCCTTTTCTGATTTTTCTGTTTCAGATTTTCGTTTAGAAATCACTAATATTGTCTTCAATATTTAAATATTACAATTTGAGGTTTTACTCAATAAAGTTATTCCGAAAAATAAATATTCATTCTAGACTTGCAGAAAAGTCAACAGATGTCGCACATTAAAAATAAAAAATAAGATAGGTTTATCTAAATAGACGCTGTCTGGATTGCATTTAGTTCGGGTTGAATCTTGCGATCATACATAAAGATAGTTGCCAATAAAAATGTGCGGTGAAAAAATGAAGACAACGTTAGTAGTTCTTATTCGAAGTATGATACAGTTAAAAGTGACCGAGGGGAATAGGGTCCCATTAGCTCAGTTGGTAGAGCACTGTCACGGAAAGACAAGGGTCCTGGGTTCGTGTCCCAGATGTGACCGTTTCCTTTTCTGATTTTTCTGTTTCAGATTTTCGTTTAGAAATCACTAATATTGTCTTCAATATTTGAACAAAAAACAGTTCACATCGAAAGTGTTCGTAATTTATTCGACGTGAACTGTTGTTTGTACGATAACGATACGTTATCGATAAATCCTTTATCGATCGACCGTGCTAGATACCCTGACCTAAACCTTAACTATATATTCCGTTCAGGAATATTTAATTTTCAATCGACAAAGGAGAATATGAGTAGTGAATTTTTGGACATGTGAAAACGCACGTAATATGACGTATTGTGGGAAATTAATAATGAGAGACAGAATATTTAATTTATTTCATGTCGATGGTTGGAGAAATGCAAGTTGTTAAGTCCCGCATACCAAATTTCTCCCAATTTATAACAAGTTTCCCGTTAACTCTTTTAAGTTTTTAAGTTCCAAAAAAAATAGTTATTTTTTAAGATAATATCTATACATTGGTTATGCCGAAACGTTGATTATAAGAAATTCCCCAGATAAGTAAGTTCCGAAAATGAATAAAAATACTTTTTGTTCCGTCATTTAATATGTTATAGGCATGAAAAAATTCACATTGTATCTTTAAATGCAACTAAAGTATTTGTCGAGATATTTGGTATATTTCAAACAAGTCGTGTTTTATTAAACATTTTCACCGTTTTCGGTGATGCCATACGTAGTAATGCAAAATCATGTGTTTTTGGTTTGAAAATTTGGTCGCCTAGAAATGTTTCAGATGCTTTAATTAAATACTGCGAGTAGAATACATCTTGACCTTAATCGAGTATTTTTAGATAAGTCTTTTTATAAGCCCAGAAAAAAATAATGTATAAGGCCTATGAAAACTGCTTTAAAATTAAAAATCTCATACTTACGAACTCATTTTCGGTTATGATTTTATTGTATAATGTGGAAAATTAAGTTATTTATAAAATTTATGCCTGAACATCCACAAAATAAAATAAAAGGCACTTCGCACTTTTTGGCCATGTTTTTTTCTTGCATAAATCAAAACAGGCGGATGGTGTTAAGCGGGAATTTAAACCTTATCGCCATCTACGTAAGCGTTGTTATTGATAGCGTCTTAAATATTATCTCTCTTCAAAACCATATTTGAAGGCTTACTACGGGGCCTTAAGATAAGCTTTGTTTATTTTAAAACCACCTTCATTTAAAAAAAATTACATGTTAACACTGTACCCTCACATCTCATCATAGAATAGTAACATTGATCACGTAATGCGTTTTTAAGATCATGTTAATTTAGCAATTATGATTCAACAAAAACAAAAAACAAAACAATAAAACTTTTATAATTTCATGACCTGTTCACGTGTTGTAACACGATATATCTCTCACAATTAATTAGATATTACTTGACATAACGGTATACACACCTAAATATTTACAAATACTCATATCTTTTCCGCAGATATTAAATAAAATATCTGAAAGTATTTAATTAATCCAGTTTTATAGATTATTTTTGACAGCAAAAATAATGTTAATTATGCAAGCTATTTATGTATCCATGGAGATTAAACATGTGCAACGTAGATAACTTTTATATTGATGAAAATATATTCCACAATCATTTATGTAATGTTAACCACACATAAAACATTAGTTAGTTGATAGAATTATATTGAGAATTTCGTCACAACGAGGTAATTGAATTAATGTTAACATGATATTCCATTTAAAAATAAATTTATTTATTTACAGTTAACACCAAGAAGGATTTTTTAAATTAACGAATTATTCCGAAAAAAGTAAACAACGTGTTGTTTTTCACAGTTAAAAATTTCAGATTTTTTTAAAACTCTATAATGTTTTTTTTTGTTTTGTTAAAGTGGTGCAGGTACCGAGGTACCTACTCAAGGTTATTTTGTGTTACGTGTTTATTTGCAGTATAAGTAATTTGACTCTCCTTTGAACTCCCGTGATTAACAACTCAGTCTGGCCGTTTAATAATAAGTATGAATTAAGTCCAACGTCAATCGAATGAGAATTATGCAAATCCTCACTCTGATCGATTACAGGTCAGATATATGTTTTTGACTTTGGCTATCTTCGTTAAACAAATCAATAATCGCACGCATTTTGACCGTCGTGGATCATGCGATTATGCGTTATGCTAATTAATGCCTAAAATTTAAAACTTTGGTAATTTTAATAAGTTTCACAGAATAGATTATCTAGTCACAACAAAAAAATACTCACAACACGATCACACTATCGATAAGTTATCGATAATTTCGGTAACTTATCATCGCTCTCGAGCTTGACTGAACGTCGCTAATGAGAAGAAAACAGTTCACAACGACTTAGGATGGTCAGAGAATTTTAACAAATTTTCAAATTTCAAAGTTAATTTTTAGTACTGTGAAAGATTTTTCAAGTTCTGTTATTATTTGAGTTATGTCAAGCAACTTTCACAGAACCCGAAAATGAACGAAATTTTAAATTTGATGAATTGTTCTCATTCTGTGAAACAACTCATCATAAGTGTTCTCATTTTATTCGACGTGAACTGTTTTTATTTGATAAAAAATAAATTTTTATATCTAGTATAAAACTTTTAACAACGTATTTCTATTACATTAATGATACTTTACAATACATCTAAAACTTATTCTATATAGTATTTTTTGTACTTTAGCGATCTGCAGTCGTGCTCGTGAACAATGTACCTAAACTACACCAGAACAAAGATAATTCATCTACCTAGCTCCTAAAATCTTCAACCTTCTCCCTGACAACTTAAAACCGAAACCAAAAACAACTAAAAACAAAATATTTATATCTAAATATGAATTGTATACTTTATAAACAATAATTATTATATATTAATTTCAATCAGTAAACTTCACCCCCCCCCCCCTAACACAGGGACTGAGTGAAATAATACAACAAAATGTATCTATTGTACATTTTTTGTTGCGTGCAATAAAAAAGGAGTTATTGTACCGTAATAGTTACTGTAATAGTAATAGTAAATGGTACAACAGCATATTACGAAAAATAATAGTTACTGAATATCTTTTTAAGAACTTTGTAAATCGAATAGCGATCTCTCACCTGTACAATTTTTTTGATATCCTTTGAAAATCCAGTGATATTTTTTGACGAAACTACTAAAACATTTCGCTGTAAGGTATTGCTACTGAGGAAATGAGGGTTCTTAAATGATTTGAAAAATATTACATTTAATTCTTTTATATACTACTGAATATTGTAAATTAATTAGTAAATAAAAAAAAAATAACGATGGGATTAACTTTTTTGGCTAGGGATCACAGAGTATTGCGTATTGTTAACCTTTCAGGAACTGATGGATTTGCAAGTGGACCATAGAATAAATAATAACACTAGAAGTGCCTTTCATACAAATTTGAATGGAAATAAATGTTCCATTTAGCCATCGACATTGATTTTGGAATCGCAGATCTCCATTCCATTTGAATTTCGTAAACATGGTTTTGCATTGGAAATTTAAGCCTCGATTAGGCAAATATTTTGATTATCAAACACGCCTACTAGGCACGTCTTACGTACATTCTATGATGTGGACGATGAGTACCCGCTGAAAAGTTATAATCCTTGAATGGAATGTAGATATTATCAAATATTCTGGTCAATGTGTCACTGCAGAATTCAAATACACGATTGAAAACGCAGAAGACCTATGTAATCAGTCACATAAAGGTTTATCATGATGGTAAAACTTTTTTTTTACTAATCCTACCTCAAGAGCAGTGGCGTACATTGCATTTTTTGACAGAGTCCGTAATCCCCAGAGAGCTATACAATTAGAGGCGCTATTCCGGAATAATATCTCGTCGAAACATGTTTCTCTATTAGAACGCGATAAGCGGTGCGCGTAGACCGGTATCGATAGTTTTAGTTAGAACGTTAGGAGCGTTGGAGGTCAGTTGGAGGTAAAAAAGTGGAACCTAATCTTTCGCTTCACATATCATCTAAATATAATACATCAATGGTCGTCACATCTGCAAACAAGTAAAATCCCAAATAAAATAATTTATCTAACAGCCTAATATTTTATAAACACCATTTCCTTCAACGATGTCACAAATTCTGATTAAATATTATTTCTCATTGTAAAATATATGTTTAAGATTTGGTTCGTTAGCATTGACCAATAGTCTTAAGTAACTACTTTCCGAATACCTTGGTTATTATTAGTCAATTTTTAAAATCTCCCAAAAGTTGATTGCATTCAGCTCTAAAGAAAGTGGCCGACTTTATGGCTCACTGGGGGTGTAATAATTGCAAGGATGCTTTTGACCAAGGCAACACCAATTGACCCATCATAAACATATAAATTTGCAAATGCATTTCTAGGATACAATGTAAATATATTTCTACCGTTATCTCGTGTCCCTTTTATATGTTTATTTTATTTAGTTTTACACGCCAGGCAAAGCGCGGGAGAAAATGCTCACACGAAGGTCAACTTTCTTAATGTTTATATCATAATTTGTATTTTCAGTTTAAAATGAGCAGTTACCCCGAGAATCTAGAGTAGTCGGTGAGAAATAGTAGGTAGTGAAATAAGATTGCTGACAAAACATCGAATGATATAGATTAAGGGAAAATAGAACTTAGAGGATTATTGGAACTAGGATTATAGTAAAGGTAATAGGTATAGAAGTACCGACAGACTAAGGGATATTAGACCATTACTTTTAACTCAGCGAATAAATTTATGAAGAAAAATCGGAGAGTGTGTTTTCCTGCCTACGACAGCGGGAGGATATTATCTATATATGCTTGTCACTTCTGGACTCACTGATCCGCAGATTCCTAACCACTACTCATAAAGTTTTACTTCCCAGAACTTCCTCTACTTCCTTTCCTTATAACGAACCTTTACATAACATCCTCGAAGATGACATAGGCCTTGAGAGAAATTATTTTGTTCATGATCCCCTGGGGAGTTAATGCAAAAAATCATTAAATCCCAAATTAATGTAAATTGGTAACAAGGAATGTAAATTGGTAACAAGGAATGTGAATCGGTAACAAGGAATGTAAATCGATAACAAGGAATGTAAATCGGTAACAAGGAATGTAAATCGGTACCAAGGAATGTAAATCGGTAACAAGGAATTTAAATCGCAAAAAATTAAAAATATCAAAAAGATTCAAACCACTCACTACTAGAACTACTGTCTCAGTATTTAAGTTGTTGCGTCTAAAAATTTCAAGCCATAAAAAGGACGATTTCAACACAGAATTGTTTCGAAAAAAAACGATGAACAAAATCAGCGACAGTAGGTATTTAGTATAATAATTATAAGAATTTATTCCAGAATGTATGCAGGGGTAATGCAATGCAATACATTCCACATTTGAAATAATAGGTATACATAATAACTAATAAAAATAATAATAAGGTTGGTAAAAACATAGGTGATTCCGACAGGCACAAAAAAGCGGAATTTAAGTGAAAAAAGATAAAATATAAACACAAAAATGAGCGTGAACAGCCGTTTATGGGGATATTTGTACATCTCCCGTCTCCAGAGGGCCATCAGAGGGGACTCCATCCAGGCAACCATGGACGCGATGATTTTGTTACTAGATTGGCGTAGTCTGCGCCATGAGCTTCCCATGTGATGGCGGAGAAGCGCTCTGAAAGAGTGTACTCGTCCCTCCAGGAACATTTCCGTGGCGCTGCAGTATCTCAGCAGGCAGAATAGTTGGCGATATGCATTATTGTAAGCAACTTTTATCTTATACCATTGGGATGAAGTGTAATCCACCCACAGTTCTGACGTACACAGCGAAGTGCAAAATGCATTGAAAAGTATCTTTTTCACGTTTGTACTGCAGAGATAAAAACGCCTTGACAGCATACCTGCTCTAACGGATATCGCTCTTCTTTGCCTTTCTATATCCTCGATGTCTTTCAGGTCGTCTGTGATAATATGTCCTAGGTATTTGACGCTACGACTAACATCCATTTTCCTTCCATCTAGCCATACTGAAGGCGTTAGCATGTTTATGGTTTTCGCATTTGAAAACCATAACTATTTATTTGGACGTATTATATACAAGGTTATGATTTTTTGCAAAATCTTCACATAATTGGAGTAGTTTCATCAGTGCGCTAAGTGACGGTGCTAGATAGGTATAGGTACCTTGGTTTATTTTTGTATATTATGGGAAGGAAACGTGTAAAAAGTGTGAAAAATGTATTGACATGCGGAAGAAACTTTTATTGAAGGGAAAAATTTCGTTGATTCAATTTCTGTGGATAGAACAACATTGACAGAAAAAAATTATGAAATTTGGAAAATCCATAATTTTTTCAGCAATTTACCTAAAAAATTTTCAACGTATTTATAGAATTTTGTACGCCACTGCAAAATATAACTAAATGATCAATGTGCATAGTAATTAAATATTAAGTAGGCACACCAAAAAATCGGCCTTAACTTTTTGTTGAGTAGAAAGGTTTGGTTTTACAGACGGATACAAACATTTAACCCGTAGCGTGCGCACCCCTTGAATCCTAATTTTAAATTTTGCTCCGTTACTTGCGCGCCCCCCGAATTCGAGGTATAGGTAAGAAATAACACATTTCTTTGATTGGTCGAAAATAGGACTTTCCTTCTAAATTATGATTGGTTCAGAGATATGGCCAGTGAAACAGAGCACCATTTTGTTTCAAATTCATACCACCAGAGTTTTAGAAAAAAAATCTTTTCGAGTGATTTATTCAAGAGGTCAGTCTTTTTTGTGAGTGCCGCAAGTGTTTGCAAGGTTCAGAGTGTAATATGTAATAATTTTAATAATAAAACATACATTTTTAGACAAGTGTCTAAGGTAAGTGTTTTCTTGCAATACAAAAAAAGAAAAAAAAAACTGGAAATATACACGATTTATTTACCTATTATATCAATTTCGATCAATCGATCCTCCGTTATTTATTATTTCTTTATAAATTAAATTGAATGGTTTTATACATTTAATTTGCTTAGTCAAATATTTATATAGGCTATTCAAATCCATCCTAATTTTACATACGTTTAGTATAAAAATATTGATAAATCCTAATTTTATCCAGGCGATAAAGCTAACGTCGGAAGCTGCAATTAGCGCGCACACTCAACGGGAATCTTCTGGACGGTGGCTCGCGTATGCTACGGGTTAAGAAGCAACATAACAGATTATAATGTAGGTAAGAAAAATAATATCAATTATTGCTAAGTAGGTACTCATTTGAAAACTGTAAGTATAAGGAAGTAAGTTATTTTCAAACGTATTTTTAAAAGCTTTCAGTTAATAATTATTACCTATCAGAAATTTTGGTTATTACTTATGTTCACATTATTTTTGTTATGAATTACATCATAAAAACTGTGGTAGTAAAACATGTTTTCTGCTGTAAGATAGTACACACGTCTCCATTTAAATGTTGAAAAACTGATCTGATGACGTCCTAAAAAGAGGTGCATGTTTCAGATGGGTGGAGGTGTGCTAAGAATCTGTTGTACCTCCGGATTCCTCATACTCTCCTATTAAATAAAACTCCTGCTCAGCAAAACACCTTGACTTTTAATGTGATTGATTGACAATGGTTTTTAATATCAATTAGCAGACGGTTGGAATATTGTGGACCCGACCTTGAGGTTCCTATGTTATTTATTAATAGCTAACGCGTACCCGGCGTTACTGGGGGTTATCCTTAGGAGATAGACATATATCACAATGCACTTTTCTGTAGTCTTTTTTACCATTCAATAATGTGCGATGGCACATTATTTTGATGTATCTCATAAGTTTTAGACAGCGTTAGCAATGTAGTGTTCAAAATATACTTTAACCGACTTTATTATAAATCATCGACTTTTCTTTACTTTTTGTAAAAGTATAGTGCACGTATAATACAGGGTGTCCGGAAACTCGTAGTACAAGCGGGAAACTGGTGAATTTACATCACATTTGGAGTCGATTTTGTAGTATATTTTTTTTATTTGAGCTTTCGTTATCGAGTAAATCGAGTTTGAAGTTGATTTTTTTTTTTTTTTTTTTTTAATCAAATTCTTATAAATTATTACTGAAGATCAAGGTACCCAACTAATTAAAACTATTTGAAAGTAAAACAAATGAAGAAACTCGGATTTGAAGTATTATTTTGAAATCGCCCTTCATTTAACCCGGTGTAATCATAAAATATTTCTGCTCTGCAGGGTTAAAACATCTGTTATTCAACCCTTAACACCAGAAAAAACTTTAACCCTAAAATAGCCGAAAAATATTTTATTTGGTTTTTTTTTTTTGAAAATGCTCAAGGTGTAGATTCTCCAGTTTCCCGCTTGTACTACGACTTTCCGGACACCGTGTATATGTATACCTTCCGGAAGAAATTTTCTAAATAATAGTGAAAAACCCCATCAAAACCCAGTGCGTAATTTAGGAGACAAGATAGCGACTTTATTTTATACTATTCAGAGATACGCCATCTATGGGTATTTTAATAGATGAATATCTAAAGCCATCTATTGGTATCTTAATAGATGAATATCTAAAGCCATCTATTGGTATCTTAATAGATGAATATCTAAAGCCATCTATTGGTATCTTAATAGATGAATATCTAAAGCCATCTATTGGTATCTTAATAGATGAATATCTAAAGCCATCTATTGGTATCTTAATAGATGAATATCTAAAGCCATCTATTGGTATCTTAGTAGATGAATATCTAAAGCCATCTATTGGTATCTTAATAGATGAATATCTATAGCCATCTATTGGTATCTTAATAGATGAATATCTAAAGCCATCTATTGGTATCTTAATAGATGAATATCTAAAGCCATCTATTGGTATCTTAGTAGATGAATATCTAAAGCCATCTATTGGTATCTTAGTAGATGAATATCTAAAGCCATCTATTGGTATCTTAGTAGATGAATATCTAAAGTCATCTATTGGTATCTTAATAAATGAATATCTAAAGCCATCTTTTGGTATCTTAATAGATGAATGTCTAAAGCCATCTATTAGTATCTTAATAGATTAATATCTAAAGACATCTATTGGTATCTTAATAGATGAATATCTAAAGCCATCTATTGGTATCTTAATAGATGAATATCTAAAGCCATCTATTGGTATCTTAATAGATGAATATCTAAAGCCATCTATTGGTGAGCTCTTACACTAATTTCAAAGATATTGTAGAATCGCAAAAACTTTGAGATCTTTGAGCTAATAAAGATATTTTGACAATATTGCTTATTTATTAGCAATACAACTCGGGCTTATTACAGACATACTTACAAAAAACCAGTATATTTTCAGTGTGTATTTTGCCTAAATTTTGAACCCATGTCTGCATGCGAGTTAACAAAATGGTGCAATGCAAATTATCTGTAAAACTGCAGGTCTCATAGTTTGTGCACCCAAATCAAGATGACGTATTTTCTGGTGTTATCTTGAACAGATATTGCTTTGGAAAGATTGCTGACGAAACATCGAGTGATATTTTAACCCCCATTATGAAATGCTGGCAAGCATGAAAGGTAAGCAATGACGTTGGCTGATTCTAATAATATTATCGGTTATTTTCTATATATGTATAAATGAATGTTTGTTTGTTGGTTTGTCCTCTATAGACTCTAAACTACTAGACCGATTTCGCTGAAAATGTAATAGTTTGTTCTTATTAGTGCCAGGAGTGTAAGAGTGTAAGTAGAAGAAGTCGGGGATGCCCGATGAAGAATTAACGCATTATCTCGGCACCGAAATGAGATACAAGTCGAATAAAAGTCGATATAATTTAGTGTTTTAATAGTAACAATGTGGTATACAGTAGTGAACGGTGGAAGTCCTGGACGCCAGAGAAAGACACGGCACGACAAAACCTTCAATTCTTTAGAATAATATTATTTCCACCCTAAAATAGCACGAGTTTTCAGGTACACTAGCCATATTCTGTCAGGTGAACGGAGTATTTCGGCTTTGCAATAAAATCCAAATAAATGGAATATTTCTGAACGTATCCAAAATCAAAAACTTTTTTCGATAGGTGATGAAATACGCTCTCATATTTTACTATTAAAAATAAACTTATATTTTTTTGAAATATTAAAAATTTTTGAAAACATAAAAACAACTATTAAATTATTATTATTATAAATTATTAATTATTATTATTTTTATCTCATTTTACGTTTCTTGTAACTAATATTATTGATGACAAAAAAAAAATTCAAACATTATTCTCATCTCACTTTTTTGCTCACATTTAAATTCTTCTGTGGTAAACTTCTAGATTTGAAAATAAACCGTGGCGTTTTTTCTTTTTAATACCGTTTAGATCATATTTCTAACTAAAATGTTAAGGAAACAACGATTTCTGTGGAACCTTTTTAGTTGTTCCCAAAAGCGAACAAATTAGCCCGAAAGGTTAAATTAATAACATCAACAATTTTATTTAATACAAACCATTCATAGCCCCGAGCAACGCCAGCTAGTTCTAAATTTTATACAATTATACTAACATTGTTTTTTATTTATAAAATCATGTTATCTTTAACGTAGACAATTTTGAACTAAACGATATGGATGGTCATTTTGTTGCCAATCGCACATACTGCTCACAGCGGTTTCTTTAGAAAGATTATTATTTATTTGTTGAACTTTCTTGATAAACCAGGCGGCACGTTTGCCATTCATTCGCAATTTGTTATTTTGCAGAAAAATATACATCTTTTCGAATTTTTCTTTTTACAAATATTGGGAATCATAAATATCAATTGTTTCAAAACGGTCAATTTGAAAGATATCGAGGATATGGAATGACAAAGAAGAGCGATATCTGTTAGAGCAAGTAGGCATGATGTAGGATTTTTTAGCCTGTTCACTTTTGCAGTACAAAAGTCAAAAGAATACTATTCAATGCATTCTGCATAGCGTTGTATACTTATACTTGTAGACTTGGACCTATGGGTAGATTGCGCTGCATCCCAACGAAAAAGGCTAAAAGTCTCGTTCACAATAATGCTTATCGCCAACTATTCCGCCTACCGAGATACTGCAGCGCCACGGAGATGTTCCTGGAGGTACGAATGCACTCTTTCACTCTACGCCACCCATTGACTAAATAAAACATACATTAATGCAGCCACCGCATTGGATGCTTTCCAATTACTAAATATCTCATTCTCTATTCCATGGCGCAGACTATACGATCATTACTGCCAGGGATGGAGTCTCCCCTGATAGCTCTCTGGAGACGGGAAATCCTCCATTTTTTTAAAACATTAAGGCCTCACAACAGAGGAATTATTTTCTCTCAGGGGCTATGTCATATTTTGGGATACTGTTTGGCAAGTCTTTTTTAAGGATTTTAATGCATCGATTTATCCCTGTATACATTCTGGAATAATCTATTATAATGATTCTCGATTTTCTCTTGTACCGTAATTTTTTTTTTATAAGGACGAAGCTAAGAATTGTACTGTCTCCAAAAAAATAGTTCAGTTTTTACGTTAACTTCACACAGGAGGCCCTGGGGAAAAAGCTTTACTTCGTGGCATTTGTCATCTTTGGGGATGTTGTGTGGAGGGTTTTATTAAGGAAAGCAAAGAGACAGAGTTCTTGGAAGGAAAATAGTAATATGGATGGGTAGGAACTATAATTACACGAAGTGACATTTAATTTAGAGGTTGTGGAAAAATCTACGCCAGTGTTGTTACTTCACTTTTTAAATAACCGTTAAAATTTTTATATTGTTTCACGGCAAGAATGTATTCATGGCATAGACATATGAATATTAATTCCTATGTCTGTGATTCATGGCTAAAGTGTGGCCTCAAGCCAGACGAAAAATATTGCATAAAGACGAAATATTAATACCTATATATCTTAAACCATATAATAATACCAATAATAATTTTTTTATCTTAAGCCTATTCAATCACTTAAAGGATGGGTTTTCTTATATATTTGGATAATAATAACAATATATTCATTCAGTTCGAAAGCAAACAAATGATTGATCCATTATTCTGGATCCAAACAAACATCCGATTGAAATCACAATATAAAGGAGATAGAGGAAACTTCTTCTTATCTTTTTATTAGAACATTATTATTATTGTTCTTTGTCTGATAAACGAAGTAATTTTCCATATTTTTTGCCACCAGCAAACTAATAATGTCATATTACGATAAGGCGATTAGCAACGAAGGAGTTACGTAATAAATCACCCGTTTAAAGCGTGCACAGTAATTTCTATAATAAAATACTCAGCACTGATACTAAGAAACGCATTGTGCATGGATGGTGATTTAACAACATTTTAACCATTTTTTAATGTTCCGACCACCTGTAGGGAGGGGAAGGGGATGGGGAGGAAAACGGTGGGGAAGGACCTGACTCTTCAGATCTGGTCACCAAACACGGTTAAAGCCATTTCAAGCAACAACGTTTCGAATCTGAATGGTGGTCTTTCACGAAAAAGTAAAAATAAGTAAATATATTGTTTTAAATTAATAAATAACACAAAATCAAATAAAATTTAACTGATTGTCGATGAGTAGCCAAGTAACGTAACCACTCAATCAAGGAGGCTGTCAAACTAAACGACAATTTGTTTTATATCATTGAAGAAAAAGATAATGCTAAAACGAAACATGAAACAGAATAAGACATAGAAAATTAAAGATAACGGTCACAACTAGGAATTCAACCAAGGATCTCTTTTTTTTCTTTTAGATTTATTAGTATTATCTTCTTCTTCAATGATATATTACATTGATGTGTATATCCTTCAAAATAAGTTAAAAAGAAAAAGTTGTTCCTGACTATTTGTAGGGGCTTTTACGTAGGATTTGTAAAATTACACAGATTTTTTCTTTCTTTTTAAAAATAACCGAACTACACCAGCAACAATCTTTTGTTTAGTGATAAATTGAAAATGTCCACTGACTCGGCATAATTATCTCCCTCCATTTGTATTCTGGGCAATGGGGGATACATATGGTAGTTAGTACCAGAATTTCTGCACTGAAATAAATACCGACTCCTAGTATTACGCTGTGGAAACTTTGTACTATCAAAATACATCATTTAGAATTTTATACAGAAATATAAAGTCAATGAAAATATTTCTGTCCAACAATTTAATCATACGTATTCAGAACTTTGATTTTTTTTATTATTACTATTTAATTTATAGATCTCCTGTGTATTTATTATTACGCACGGCAGCTGTGACGACTTCTGAAGGCATTATCAAACTGTGTTAAAGCCACTTAAGCAGAAGGCGAAACATCTGACGCACATAAATAATTACACAGCAGATCTTGTTCATAAATAAACCGTTATTAAAAATAAAAAAAGGAAATAAATTATGTGTTTCAGAATGGTACACATTGGGAATAACATTAAGAAGGGCACAAGACTATGAAAATATAAAATGAATAATTACAAGAATTCAAAAAAATAGTATATATATATCTTATTGAAATGCCTTTTGAAGAGTTGTAGTTTTAAAATATGCCACTTTAGATGCAAAAGGAACACATATATATTTCACTATTTTTAAAGCCACACGACATTTTATGCAGTGGGTGTCCAATTAAAATTCTGAAAAATAGCTTAGTACCTACTTTCCACATTTTCATTTTCAGCTCCATCTCCTTCCCCTCCCCACTCTCAACATGCATGTTGGGATGCCATATTGGCTCCAGAAAGTAGACTCTACTGCGGTATAACTTTTAAAATACAAAGAAATAATAATTGAACTACAATATTCCCGAGCCATTCTCATAGCTGGTTCAGACATTTAATTTTAGTTGCTCAACTTGACACTTGAAAGAATATTAATCAGGGTGAACCTTTTACAACAAAGTTCACCAAGATTTAGTTAGAAATCTTCGTCGTTCAATAAAAGATGATCAACTAAAATTGAAACGTATGAATCCGCTATTACATACTGTAACTTTATAAGTTCAACCGTGAAAAACTTAAAAATATATTGGCATTTCTTTTGTTATATTATATTAGCTATATTTATTGAATTGAAAATGGATCAATCAGATTTTGTCCAGTACCTAACCAGGCAGTCACTATGTTGTTCACTCAAAATTTCATGTTATTTTTGGGAAAAGCGGTGGTATTTTGCAAAAAAAGTGTTAATTTTTAGTATTTTTTAGAAAAAAATTGCTGTACGCCGTTTCTTTGTTTCATAATGGAAAAAAATTAATGATAGTGCTTGCCGTTTTCGCCGTGAAGTTAGCTGCGTTCCATTTTATTTCTATGCAAGCTTGTCAAATCCATAGACAAAGAAATATTTAGAATGAAAAGTATTACGTTTGTATTTTAAACTACCAGGGAACCGCATGAAAAATACGAAAATTCGCGTTATCGCAATCGCGAATTTTTGAGGTCTCTACTGATCAGTGATTCATATACAACATTAGCCTCCGATCCAGCTTTCTTGTTCTTCTTCTCATCATTAATCTTCGTTAGGTACCTTCCTCTTCTGTTTGTATTTGTGAGTAGTTTCTTCATGTTTGTGACTTAACAAAATGGAAATGAAACCGTCAACGTTTGTGTGATTTATTACGTCGCGTTTGCTTTCTTATTGTTTTATGCGTTTGTATTGCTTCGCCACGGGTTAATATTCCCTGGCCACTGCAATGCTACTTATAAAAAAATTATAATCCTTGTTAAAATAACAAACTTTGTGGTTTCATAAAAAATATTTTTCTTCTAGTAAGGTTCGAATTAAATGCTTAGTAAGCGTGACAGTTATTTTTTTAAATTACAATTTAAATATTGTCTTGGTCGTAGATAGGTACTATTTTATTACACCAGGCGTTCTATCCCCCCAATTAACAAATTCTTATCACTGTGACTGCGACTGTGAGTGTGATATCAACTTTATCTAACTTTCCAGTTCATCGCCGTGGTTCAAATAATTGTATCAGATATCGGCCGCTTCATGAAAAGTGTTATCTACTTATACCGTGTTGGTTGTGAACCGTACTAGATGTTTTGAAGAGGCCACAATACCGGTGTTTATACTTCCTCTAAAAGGCTCATCACCTGATTCCGAATACTTAAATATTGTCGTAAACGTAACGAGTCGCCAACCCAGAAACACATAAATCAAAAGGTACGTATTTTATAAAACTTGTGTCAACAAACAGTTTTTCATATTCGACAATATGCAGAATATCTGAAGTAAAGTGCACCAACTTCAGGAAGTAATTCTACGTGATAGCGGAAGTATACGAATTTAGAATGGAAGATAATACAAAATTATTTTTTCTTGGAAACGATTGAACTTTTTTACCTCAAAAGTTCGAATTTCGAAAAAAGTTGTTTTTCTTTTTCATACTATTATATGTGCACTTTTAATCAATAAAAAATATTTCTGATGATTCCATTGAGTTTTTGTTATGTATTGATTATGCCTTCGGAAGGCGAAACAGCTGCTACGCGTAATAATAATAATTACTTTGCGGAATCACACACTTCCAACACAGTATACACAATTTGACTTTTTTAACAAGCACACTGCACCTTAACGTGACATTTTTACACAGGAGACCTTTCGTTTCTTTAAAACTTCTTTTATTTTTGCAAAAAAAAAATCACATATAATATACTTTAATTAGATCGACCCCACACATCCTCCTCTTTATCACCATTTAAACAACATGAAATATGACTATTCTCATTTTTCTCTTATTTAAATCACTACATTCACTTATATGTAGTAATATATACCCAAGTGGAAACCTATGAGTGGTTTAATTGATGTAACATAAAAATTATGTTTACTTTATTTTCTTTGAAAAGTGTTGATCTTACAAATAAATAAACAATTTAATGCTACGTTTGTTTATGGTCCCACTAGAATCATTATTGTAACTTCTATTCCCGTTACATTAGTCATACTTTTGAGAGGAGCCGTCGCAATGGATCTATCAGCAGTCTTTCTTTCTGACATTTAATAATAACATAATGATATAACTAACTTTACCTACTACCAACATCGCGTGTGTCAAGTTCTCAATAACAGGTAAACTCTCGATTCCCTTCTCTCTGGAAATAGTAGGCTCGTTGTGTCGGATTTGGTAAACTAGTTACAGAACTAAAATAGTGATTGCCAAGTTGTCTTATACGTACTTAGAACAACATAAGTGTTAGTTATTTTTGCAATGTGCATGGTGCCTAGTGGTACAAACGGGAAACTGATGAATTTATATGATAGTTCTTAGTCGAAGTATGATACAGGTATGACCGAAGTAGATAGGGTCCCATTAGCTCAGCGGTAGTGCAGCGCCCCGGCAAGGCTAATGTTCTGGGTCCAATTCCGAAATGCGACTGTATCTTTTTCTGATTTTTCTGTTTCAAATTTTCGTTTGAGAATCGCTAATATTGCCTTCAATCTCAAACATTAAGTTATTAAAAAAATCTATAAGACAAAAAACAAAAGTGAAATTCAAATACACGTATTTAAAAATGATTCCTACTCAATACCTATTTCTCACTTCCTTTAAACATCCTAGTTCAAAACCTCCCACAGGATGAAAGAGTCTTGTAATATTTAGGAATTTTCATATTTAAAACTGGGCTAAGGCCCAGTTTTAAATATGAAAATACTATATTAAAACTTAAAACGCAGTTGTTTCGCAAAAATTCACGTGTGACAAAGTAGTCAAAAGTCCATTTAGCGGAATTTTATTTTAACATTTGAAAGGTCCCCGTTAAACGCAGATTCTAGGTGCGTTGCATCTTTCTATCAAATTGTAATACGCTGACAAGATAGTTGTCCTCTTCTGGTCATCAAAATTTGTTCAAAACTTGTAACGGACAAGATTAAAAAAAACATAATAAAAGTTAAACAACGGGTTATTTCGCAGAATTGGAACAATTCATCAAATTTCAAAGTTGATTTTCAAGTTCTATGAAGGTTCTATCCAAGTTCTGTTATTATATCATTCTTGGCCAGTTGTTTCACAAAACTAAAATGATGAAAGAACTTTAATAGAACCTTCAAAGAACTTGAAAATAAACTTTTAAATTTAATGAATTGTTCAAATTCTGTGAAACGGAAGAATTCTTAGAATCGGCATCGGGACCTTTCAATTGTCAAAAAACGAAATTTGCGCTGATGGCCATTTGATGTTACATTTGAATTTCTGTAAAAGAACCGGTCCTAACCACAAATTTTAATTCCCTTTTCCACATTTTAACTATATCTACAGTTATTTTTTTTGCGTGTACAGCAAGTACTTGTAGTTTTTTACGGTTGCGCACACCTGTCCTTACGATAACATTGGTAATGTTCCGATATTCAGCAGAAAGTGTTGCCCTCACACGCATTCATCAAGTCGCGTTTCGCTAATATGGCCATATCGTTTCTGCCCATTTGCATACTATAGTAAAATTACATTTTGTCAGTGCTATAGTCAGTACCTACGTCAACCCGCCCGCGAAATTGTCCCCATTGTCGGTGCTACGATACCATAGTATAATTCTCAGTGCTCTGAGCGCATTTATAGCCACACTGATGTGGGATTTGCTAACGTAAAAAGTGATTTTTTTCAGTTTCAGTTTCAAGTCCAATCCTTTAAGTGCATTTTCAGTGAGTAGGAAAGGAATACTTCACAACTTAAATCAGTAAGTGAATTAAAATACAAGTGTAATTTTTTTATATTTTCAAATCAAAAACATAGTTGTGTTTATAATTATTTAATGTTTACAACGTTTTTTCATTATCTCACACTACTTTCAGCGAGTTCTGGGTTTATTAAATGTTGCTTAGAGTGTTATGTTTGTAAGGAAGAATTTTTTTTATGTACTTTCAAATAATTTTTTTAATAAAAATTTTATTATTTTGAAAGCATGCCGTGATTTTTATTCCGATTTTCACGGGTTTTAAAAATAATCAAAGCGAATAATTCAAATTTCAAACACACTTATATTGATTTATTTTTGAGTCGTTATGCAGTGTTGCGCTACCTCCTTCTTTAGCCAACGTTTCGGACGGCATTACTGTGTCCATCATCATGCAGTGATGCTGTTAAAGGAGTTAGCGCAACGCGGCATAATACCCCAAAAATAAATCACTATAATTTATTTTTGGGGTATTATTCCTATGAAGGATGAACAAAACATTTTTTTTTTGATTTAGCATTGACACTGGCAGCTCTGAAACGTTAGTATCTTGGTTAGCAGAATAAAAAAAAATAATCATTTTAATAAATTGAAAAAATCAAAATCAGTTTTAATTGGCTGGTCATTTTAAAAATATAAATATTTCACGCTTTTTTTTACAATGAAAATATTTTGTTTTAACTTGACCCGAATATTTTTTTAAAAATCTTTTTGAGACAGTATTCTGTGTGATTTTCGAATCATAAAACGATTTTTGAATAATTATCGCAGAGTTGAGATAGAGATAGTTGGCATAATAAAGATTTAGACTTCATAAAATAATCTCCATCTATAAAACTCTGACCTTCTACTTTGACGTAACTACATAAGATATTAAAATTTTAGTGTTTTTCTGAGGTTTTTAGAGAAGAATAATTTTACAATTAGCACATAAAAAAGTTGTACGTTGCAGGCATGCAGACAGATAATTCTAAATTCCTCGCTTGGATGAACTAACTTACTCACTTTATCTAATTTAGTATTTTATAAATGCATTCAACATACTTAGATATTAACAATTAATTTAGGTGTAAACCCTTTCTCGTTTTGATTGCCACGCTCTTGAATACGAAATAATCTCAGACAAACGAAAAATCCAATAAAGAAATCTTAATATAAATCTCTCTCTGAGTCGTGATACTAAATCTCTTTCCGAATCATGAAATAAAAATCTCTCTCTAAATCATGATATCAATCTTTATAAATCTTTCTCTGAATCATGATACAAAATCACTTTCCGAATCATGAAATAAATCTCTCCCTAAATCACGATATCAATCTTCATAAATCTCTCTTTCTGAATCATGACATAAAGCTCTTTCTGAATCACGATACACATCTCTCTCTGAATTGCGATATAAATATCTCTCTGAATCATGTTGTTTTTTTCGAATCATAATATCTTTGCCAGAAAAATTATGTAAGTCTTTCCCCGAATCACATTATAAATTACTTTCTGAAGAATGATTTAAAAATCTATCCGAATCACAAAATTAATCTGTATTAATCTCTCTCTGAATCACGTCACAAATCTCTTTGTGAATCATGACATAACATTTTCTCTGAATCATGATATAAATCTCATTGTAAATCCTGAAATAAATCTCTCTCTGCATCCTAATAAATCTCCCTCTGAATCCTGATACACTCTCACTCTAAATCACACTACAAATCTCTTTCTGAATCCTGACATAAATCTACCTTCGAATCATGATATAAATCTCATTGTGACTCACGATAAAAAATCACTCTATGAATCTTGACGTAATTCTCTCCAAACACTATACAAATCTCTCTCTGAATCAAGACATAAAAAAATAATCTAACTAGCTGAGGTACACACTGAACCTAAAATGAAGGAATGAGACATTAATTATTATAGGAGTAACTTCCAGCTAATGTTGAAAAGAAATATCGTAAATTTTATTTACTGCCACTATTTCGAAAATGATTTCACACGAGTCGAATGAAGCAATTTTGATTTCAGTCGGATGATTCAGAGAAACCATCCAACAAAGAATCACTTAAGTGAAGTGTTAAGGACTCCAGACACCGGGACTACCGCACTCCTACCACACAGTGAGCGGGACTTAATATCAAATAGGCCAATTTAAAATAAACGTAGTTATTCGCCATACAATTGCAATTCGCGTGTAGACAAGCTTGTGGCACTAATACTCTGCAATAAATGAATTGCAGTATAAAAGGTGTACTTATAAGGATATCAGATGGAAGCAGAATGAATTATAAGTATATTAGAGAGCTCAGCGGAGAAATTGGTAGAGGTCTTTTTGTACATTTGGTAGAAATAAGATTTTTAAGAATATGTGCCAAACCATTTATGATAGAATGAAACATAAGGAGAGATGAAACGAAATCAATGCATTTGTTAAGGCATAAATAGAGATTGGATTGGATCATTGCATTCATAAGTGCATCTTCAAAATTTCCTAAACAGGTTGGGTGACTAATACAAAATAGTACTAAATAATAAAACCCTCCAATGCCTCGGCCAATATTATACGGTCATCATGAATAAATTGCCAGGCCCAATGAGATTGGATGGTAAAGTAAATCGTATTAAGTAGTAGATAATTAGTTCTGCGCTGCGGGCTGTCCAACTTAAGGTAGCTCTAGGGACACATCATAGACAGGTAGCCCAACGAAGGGCGGAACCAACACATTGAAACATTTCAAAAACAATTTGTTATTCCCCAAAGCGTATTTTTAGCTTCATACAAATGTTTGAAGTAAAAGTAATTAATGTTTATTTGAGACGTTGTAGGTGCCTATACAAGATATTTTTGATTTGAAAATATACATTATTTGATGTAATAACATTTTCTAACACGATATTTTGTACAAAATATTGAAATATTAAAATTCAAATTTTTAAAATCGTAGTGCTAGATACTATTAATTGCATTTGCAAGCTACCTCACCAAGTAATATGCATACTTCATATTATATGTGTTTATTATGATTTCACGAAATTTATCATCTGATAGTATTATTGTCCTAGCGTCTGGACGATGTAGGCCCTCTGATTGGTCAAATTTAAATTGTTTGTTTCGGTTAAATTCCGCTAACTTCAAAATTATGACCCGATTTAATACTAAAATAGGATCCGCAGATTTCTTCAAAAGCATCTTTTCTGCTCAAATAATTTTTAGATAATATCGAAGAAAATATGTTTTAGAAAGTTCACAATGCATTGGATTAATTACATTACAGTAAAAATTATCCACAATTACGTTTTATATATTTGACGTCTGTCAAGAATCAGACATTCCAGGGTTCCTTAAAAATGTCAATCCCTCCTTTACCGGCCGCTGGAGTAGTTTTGCTATTGGCCGACAGAGCGCATAAGAGCGATATACAAATACGTACAATTTCATTTATTCAAACAACGGTAATTATTTACGTGAAACTACAGTTTTAATACGCATTTACAAATAAAACAAACATTTGATTCAACTTAATGACAATAAACAACAAGTCTTTGCATGTACGATTTTGAAAAATATTGATATTTAATATTATTTACGTAAATAATAATTTCGCACTATTTGACAGAACACCGACATGAAGTTAACAATACGCGGAAGTATAGGCACTGCCAACTCAATAAAATAACATGAAAGACAATCGGAAGATAGAAACGCTTCGTTGATTGTAAAATTAGTCAACAAATCTCTAATCTGACATGTACTTATATGTTTAATAAAACAATCATTTTGCCAGGTATATAATATACATTATATTAAGGTATTATTCGGAATCGCTGGACATAATTCTTCGGATTTACCTTAATTAATATAAAAGGAATCTGAATGCATTTGGGAATTTTTTAATTTTAGCATTTTAATTTTTAATTACGTAAAATTAAAATTCGCTTTCGTTGTATTGGATGACAGCCGGAATAATTTCTATTGATGATATTTTCTTTTTTTGGTATTCCTGATATGAGTGGCTAGAATTTTTACCATTTACTCTATGCAAATACTAGGTAGGTGGTACTATTTTAGCCAAGCTCGAAAAATAAAATAAAGGTATTTTGGTTTCTTTTACAAGTAAGGAAATATTTAAAAAAAGGTTATTATAGGTTAGGATAGGTTAGGTTGGGTTATGCTAGGTTAGGTTAGGTTAGGTTGGATTAGTATAGTTCAAGTTAGTTTATAGGTTAGGTTAGATTAAGTTGGATTATTATAGGTTAGGATTAGTCAGGTTATGTTAGGTTAGGTAACGTTAGTTAGGTTATTACGGGTTAGGTTAGGTTGGGTTATTATAGGTTAGGTTGGATTTTTATAGGTTAGGCTGGATTATTGTAGGTTAGGTTAGGTTATTATAGGTGAGGTTAAATAAAATAATAATGATAATAATAGCGAAATAAATCATTTGTGTTTTTTAAGTAGGCACTATTTTGCTGGAATATTGTATTACATTATAACTTTTTAATTTACGTTTTTCAATTGTCTCTAGCCGTTCATTTCAGGAATACCGACAAAAGAAAATGTTATCAACATAAATTATTCAGGCTGTTATCCCATACAGCGAAAGCGAATTTTCATTTTACGTAATTAAAAATTAAAAAGCTAAAATTAAAAATTTCCCAAATGCTGTTCGATTCCTTTTATAGTAATTAAGGTAAATCAGAAGGTATTATTTAAAAATATTTCGTATTTTTCCGTGTCCAGCGATTCCGAATAATTACCTATATTAATTTACATTTAGCCATTTAGGCAATTATTCGGGAAAGGTAAAGTTTTAGCCGAACAACTGTCATTCTTATATGCCTAAACTCCTTCCTGTTCCGTGATTTAACAATATATACTCACCCTCTCTCTGTGAATGACCTAATATCTACCTATTAAATATAATTGTTGTTAGTATCACTTAAACTGGGCGAAGCCCAACCAAGTGCCGCCCGAAGGGCCTAGCAGAAAAAAACCCGCGGAGCGGGTTTTTAACTGCTAGTTTGTATATAATACATAACAATCTCTGAAGTATTTTAGGCTTTGAAAAGTAACAGTAAAATCATAAGGGAAACGTATGATATTATGAATTATCACACATATTATGGAAAAAAATCAGGATTTCCAGAGCCATTTAAATTTGTCCGGTTACAAGTTTCATCTGAAGAGTTATGGTACGATATATGGCACTGGATCAAGCGAAACAGTACAAGCAAAAACCAAGAACTTGTAAGCAATGTATTATGATCGCGATGTGAGCATAATTTATCATCCCTCAAAATTTAAACGGCTCAATAAATAGGCGGGCTGTGTTTAGGACAGCCCAGATATAGTGTATTTGAAATTACATAACTTCCTTTCTATATCAACGTACCTCACTCTTTTTATCCATATTTTCATATAGCAAACACCATATCGCACTACGTGACTATATGCGTATTTATTATGCTTCTATTTGTTTTACGAACATAATCGCCGGGTTCTATGTATGTTTGATGTAATTATTTCCAGCTTGTGTATGATATTAGATAAGTTGAGTAATCCGCTATGGTGTACTAGACGCTTCAGTTCTGCAGCATTGCAAGATGCAATGGGCTGGAGAGAAGATACTGGTTATGAATAGGCGCAGTAGTTCTGGCAGGTACATTTATGGCCTTTCCAAATAACACTTACCAACATATAATGGTGCAACCAGAAATCCTGTATCTAAGAGAAATTATTTTCATACCTCGTACGTATTAACTGCATACCAGGGACGTGCATAATACAATAATCTGATTACTATTATGATTACTTATTATCATACTTACTGTACAGTTTAGGATTGTTGTAAACGGAAGTGGCGCCCTCTGTTATTTTCAAAGACAACCGTTGAAGGTTTCAAATGAGAAAATGTCGATAGTAAAAATTAAATTACAATTACTCGAAATTCGGGTTTATCCTGCTATTTTTAATGCATGTTGAAAATAACTTTAATGATGTAGGACTTTGTAGAAACTGTAACTCTGATTTGAAATCATAAAACATTTCTTCTATAAATAGCATTTAAAAAAATATATTTTTTTAATGTGAAACCTTACAAGACCGCCACTGTCTGTACAGTATAAAGGCAGGATTGGGCAGCGTTATGAGGTGGGTTACGGTAAGAAAATGGTTGTTTACTGAGGTATTTGTTAAGGACTTGCGTGCGTATCAGTGCGTTTCTTCAAGAAACGGCAAGATGTCTCTGTCTGTAACTCCTGTTTAATGAACTCTAGAACATTTGCTTGGAAAAGTGTCATCATTTTTAAAATTGGAAGAGTTTATTTGGAGAAATTCAGAGAAACAATAACCTTTCTAAATTATAATACTTTAACAGAAATTATTTTTACTGTTTTTTTGAAAATTGGAATTACAGAATCCCATTATTTTTCATCGATCTGCGGTTTTCTTCCATGAGAGTATTATTTATGTGCATTAGGTACACGCAGAGAATAGTAATGTATAATGAATAGTATGTATGTTTATAATCCTTTTATGTTTTTGATGATAAATAAATAAAATAAGAGTGCAATGTCCATTCTGTGCAAGACTCGTTTGTGTTAGAATCGAAAAACGCCGTGTTTTTTCGGTACAAATCACAAATGTAGCAACCAGTGCCATCTGTTGGTACCTCGATTAATTAGTCCAATTTATGAACGGAGTGTACATCAAAATACGATGTTGGCTTTCTTTCATGAAATAAGGAACTTCAGTACATCATTATTTTTTAAAATCAATAATGACCTTAAATACCTGTAATTTTTATTGGTATAATTGGTTTTAATAGATAATGTTAATACTCCACAAGTTCCTTTAGCTACAAAATGAAACAAAATTACCCTGAAATCAGCATTTATTTTATATTAACTACTAACTTTAGGATTTTCTCTTTAGTTTTTAGGCTTCAGAAATAGACTTTTTTTGAAATTTTGCTTCGAAAGAAAACAAAATATAGTACGTTCTCACAATTATTGTAAAAATTATTTCTAAATATGGTGGGATAATCAAGAAATTTCCCCGCTAAAAGACTAATTAGTGAAAAATCTTAGAAATTTCCCCCAATTTGTGGAATTCTCCACGATTTGGTAACACTGTTTATACTATCGATATTGTAGACCATATATATATTACTCAAGTAGACAGCTTGTGATAAATCAGCAGATTTAGCCGTACCAACCAAATGGTGTGTTTTTAAAGTGATGGAGTTTTATTCGTTTTTTAAAGCGAATTATAACTTCTATGTATTGTAAGATATAATAAATCTTATATATTCAGAATCACCAAGAATGTTTTTTTAAGCCATCATATTCTTCACTGGGTGAGGTAAAAAAATACTAAAAGGTAAAAAAATACTAAAACTAAAACTTATTGTGAGGTAAAAAAATATGATTTTTTAAATAATGTCCAGTAATTGTCTTTCAATAAGCATCAATGAAACGGTTAATGTTACAGGTAATCTCAACTGACAGCAGCTTAGCCATTCTTAGCGAAAATTTACCATATCTGTGGTAAGATGTCAATTAATTCGCTGTTTTTCCTTATCCCGATAAAAAAAACCTTTGTGCACGCCACTGAGCACGTGATTGTTGATGCTCAGTTTGTAATGAACCTGATTGTGTCCACTGCAACAGGTATTATTTCTTAGAACTGTCACTTTCAAAATCAATACCTACTTGCAAACCGCTGCAAACCATTATTCAGGAATTTGATATTGAGTTTGTAATTAAACTGGTGATTTCGATAGCAGAATAAATTTATAATTTTAACTGTAGAGCAGAAAACCTTTAAGTCCCATTAAATTTCGAACTCGCGAACGCAAACAGTGACCTCCAGAGTTAAGAAATACGAGCTGTTTCTGTTTGGAATTTCTTGATAGTTAACATATTTCAGCTCGCACAGTTATTTTCATAACGTACCATGGATTTTCGAAAAAAAACACTTAACAGAAAAAAAAGAAAAACCATTTTTTTTTTGTGTGAGTTTTATAATTCATCAATTCAAATCAATCAACAAAAAATAAAGTTTTAACAAAAGAATGTATTGTTTCATAGTGCTTTCACACAAAGGAAGTATTGAATTCCGTAAGTCTAAACTTAAACTTTAGGGTGCACAGTTTACACCCGCGCTGTGGATCATAAATTATCTTGTCATGTAATAAGTAACAAAATGCATAAAATAAAAAAAAAAACAAAATTCATGCATTTATTATATCTTGGTAGTATATGTGAAGATCTGCAGAGTCCGCCCAAAAAAGTGGAGGAACACCCTTTTGGGGGGAGGGAGAGGAGGGAATTTTTGAAAAATACGAGTTGACAAATTAAGTCGAGTGAAGTATCCTTTACTATGTTTTCATACATGTGAATTGAATGAGACTACTCCCAAGACGATAGTAGCAATATTTGATGAGATAAGACAGGTTTTTAGTAAAGAAACATGAAAATAACAAGGATTAACCCCCTAAAGGGGTATTCCATCACTTTATTTTGGGAGAACTGATCTTCATATACTATGAAGAAATTTTCGTAAATGCTGTTTAAATTTTTGTGAATTTTGGTACTATTTTACAGGTAGGTACCAGTATCTGCCAGTGCGAGCGAGCAGGCACTTGTCCACACACGCACTAGTTATAAGGGGACAGATATTCTTTTAAATAGTGACGACATTAATAAGACCTAAATAATTATAATTACACTTCATAAAACTTTTTTGCTTCAAAAACCACTTCACTAACCACTGGAGCGTTCTGCTATATTAATCAATTGAAGCCTTGACCGCTTGGAAAAGTGTTTTGTTTTGGAAATTACCCACCCTCTTTCAAAAAATTATATCTCCAAATTTTAATATGGAGATACAAAAAGTGCTTATAGTTATAAAGAGCCATTGAATGCACCTAAATTTGATCGTTTATCGCATATTTTTAAGATTCATGAAAAAATTATTAGAAAATCGTTTATTTTATGAAGCGTGAATTCTGCTTATTATTAACTTTAGCATTGCCGTTCGTGGTACCTACTTGGAGAAATATTAAATATAATAACTTGTGTGTGTTGTCTATGGCCTAGTTGATAAGCACTGCTATAAATTTAAATTTTTACTTGCATTTTTTTAATATGTACACACATGATTAATAATTTGTAAGAAAAATGTCAATAACAAATAAGTCGGAAGAGATGCGAGACATCTTTTGTTAGATTGTGAAACTACTGAGTTAGCTCACAACGCGTTTGAGCTTACGAAAAATCTAATAAATGTTTTAAAATATAACATAATTTTATATATATTATTATGTCTTCAAATTACCCACATTTTGGACAGCGTAGGTTTGCGGGCGTCCAGGTCCAGTGGCGTAATTCTATTCAGCACAAATTAAAGCATTGTAACCGATACCTCACTCGACCTTATTTATAAACATGTATTTTTCAACCCCCTCCCCAAACCCTCCCCCCAGAGGGGTGTTGTTTTTTGGGCGGACTCTGAAGATTTTCAATTATACGATGAATGCAATACACAAGTTTCATGAATATACCAATTTTGTGATTTATCAAATCCTATTTTACCTGTATTTACTATAAGGAAATATGAATTTGTAAATAATATTTAAATCATGAGTTTTGTGCCTAAAAACTTGTGAAAAATTTTTTCAGATATCAACTCCCAATATTTTTGGCATTCTGAAGTTCTTTTATAAAAGATATCCCAGCATAAAGGTTTCCAATAAATTTTTCAAAAAGTTGTTTGATGAAAAAAGAGAATATTCCGACATCAATGGACAAGGGTAAAAGGTGGAATTAACGCGACAACCTTTGTGGAAATCTGCCGTGCTTCCGTCACTATCGGAGTGTAACGTTAGACATTCCATTCCAACGTTGAATCCATTTGGCTAATCACTGACCCATACTGTTCAGCGGAATACCGGTCTGCATCGATGGAATATCAATATTTTACTCCTACATTTCAAGCTTACAGTTGGGCAGCTTTTTACATGGTAAACTATTAAACAATTCTATTTTATTTGAAAAACTTTTGAAAATTTTAACCACTAATTTAATATATCATTGAAGAAGAAGATAATAGTGATAATAAAAACATGAAACAGAACAAGACATAGAAAATAAAAAGGTAACATCTCAAACTGGGAATCAAACCCAGGATCTATGTCTTACCGGGACAACGCCTCTAACTACTTGGCTATTGGAACCAATTTATTTTATGTAATTTTTTTACCTATTTTGATGGGTTATTCCAATAAAAAATATTAATTTCAACATTTTAATAAATATCGGACATGCTTATCCGAGATACTATCTAGGTAAAAAAAAAATCTTTAGAACTTTATAAGGATTCAAAAAGATAGCAGCCAAAAATATAGGAAAAATTAGTTGAGGATAAAATATTGTTAATTTGGAATTTGAAATGTGAGATCGACAAAAATGACATTTTAATGTTAGGTCCCGATGGTTAAGTGGTTATAGACGTTGTCCCGGTAAGAAGAGATCCTGTCTGAGATAATGTCACTATTTTTATCAAACTATTGCCAAACGGTTTTCTTGGTACTTTAGGATTTTATAAATTTCTATATCCCCTAAAACAGCTTTGATTCAACTTTCAGCAACTTTATAAAACTCCAGGAATTAGACGGAATATTATAATGTGCAATGCAATTTAATGTTCTGTCCGCGTTATGTTCGTTATAGATATACATTCATAATATACATTATGTTATTATTATATTTTGTATATCGTACGTGTTGTTAAAATCAATTGTTTATTTATTTATTCATAACTAACTAACCATCCCACCATTTCCCCGCAAAGGTATGCAGAGAGGACGGACCGCCAAACAACTCAGTCTTGGCACACACTCCTTGCCTCATTCACATTCATACATACTCTTCTATTATTCTGACTCTTGACAAGTATGAGTATTTGATTCACTTGATCGTGCCATGTCTTCCTCGGGCGTCCCTGACTTCTGATTATTTCAATTCTCTATTATATATTCTCTATTATTTATTCATGTTCTCCATTAAACGGTAATGCACTAATATATTACTGAGAACATTACAATTTTGGTACATGTAAGTACAAAAGGTCATGGGTACAGTTTAACTATTTTGTGACATGTCTTATATATAGGTAAAGCATAAACCTATTTTATACTTTCGTTTGTTGTGTGCACTATAAACACAAAATGAAATGCTTTCCAAATCTGATTACGTATAATTAAATAAAACAAATAATTAAATCTACAAAGCAAGCAAATTTGTAGTAAGTTATAAGCATAAACAAGTTCAACATGAAAATTCTTATTTTAAAAGCACTAAAAATGTTCACGGGTTACGCATAAGCTTGTGCAATTATGGAGTACCTAGCTAGCAGAGAAATTGAACCCACGACATTTGGGTAGGAACTTGAGGCATTCGTTAAGTCAGCTACTATGTAGCCCAACTAGGTACTATATAAATGTCTATCTGAAGTTGTATTGCATACGCAAATATAATATACCTCAACTTATTTTAACGCGCAATATATTTTCATCTGTGCAAACGTACTTCAGAAAAAACACGCGTTGAATATAGGTGAATATATTTTTTTATTATCGTATTTATGATGTGTTTAACGTCAGTAGTATTCTATGTTAATGGTTTTTAACAGCGTGGCGTGATATTGGATGAATCTACTCATTTTAATTCTTAAACAACAATGTACTATATTATACTAGCTTGAGTACCCGACGTTTTACACACAGTTTTTTAAAAATCAGATTCGATAGTAATTTACCTCTTATTTCGAACATCGATTTTCCAAAATTTCATCAATAAGTACGAACATTCTTCTTTAAAGGATGGAGAAAAGGTATGGGGTGGTTTTTGTTTTGAAGGTCAAGTGTGCAAAATTTCATCAAGAAGTATGAACATTCTGCCTTAAGGAGTGGGGAAAAGGTATGGGATGGTTTTACGAAATTTCATGTAGCCAGTGACCTTCCTCTTGTTTTGAAGGTTAAGTGTGCAAAATTTCATCAAGAAGTATCAATATTCTGCTTTAAGGGGCGGGGAAACGGTATGGGTGGTTTTACGAAATTTCTTGCAGCCAGTGACCTTCCTCTTGTTTTGAAGGTTAAGTGTGCAAAATTTCATCAATCTCAGAATAAAACTGTAGATTTGTATAAAAAAACAAATACACTTTTATATAAATAGAAGATGCTGATTTTTATTTTAAAATTGACTGTTCTGATACATAATCTTCTGCATACATAAATAACACTGCACGCGGGTTTTTTTATACAAATCTACAATTTTATTCCTAGATTACCACACATTTTCACAGTTGACTTTAAAAAAAAGAGAAAGGTCACTTTCTCTATGAGTTTTCAAAAAACCGCCCCCATTCCCTTCTCTCACCCCTTAGAGCAGAACAAACCCTGTTCAACGCCGGACACTTTAGGAAGTAATGTATATAATTCAGTAATGAACTGTGACTTAATAGAATATGCTTTATTTTACAAGATGCGTCAAAAATAATTTTTACAAATGATTTTAAACATCTGCAGCTCCTATCTAATCCTTTCATGCATTTGATAACATCCTTTAAAAAATGCGCTTTTCAGTTACCACGTATTCTTCACCGTCCTCATTGCTATTTTTAAATTACTTTTCTTTTGAGAATGGTCCTGCTAGGAAAAATTCACTTTGAAATTTCAGTTCTCGATGCTTATGATTAAGTCCACAATATAAACTGATTATTCTGTAATGCGTCGCCACGGGGCAATTAAAACTTCACCTTTGAATTGTGTGCAGTGCTAAAGGCTAATGTATACTTCAAAACAGTCTGCATGATTTTAAACAAACGACTTTCCTCAAACACTCGGGGGAATCTCTGACTAATTACAATATTTTAAAGGCAAATGAGTTTGAGCGTATTCAGAATGCATTAGTCGCTGGGTTCATTGAAGTTTAAATCTTTGTTTGTTGACGAATCGAATTTCATAATATATATGTGTATTTTTTACATTAACCCCAGACAGGAAGTCCCGAGGAAAATAATTTCCCTAGACGCCTATGTCATCTTTGGGGACGCTATGTGGAGATTTTTTTAGCGAAAATAATCATAGGAAGTTCTGGTAAGGAAAAAGATGTGAGGGGTGGGAAGGAATCTTGGAATCAGTGTGTCCAGGAGTGACGGACAGATGAATCTATCCCGGGTTGGGTCAAGAGAAGCCAGTTGAAGAGGTCAAAGGGTCTGCCAACCTGCCTCTCCCGATCTGGCACATCACACAGCTAGTGGGCAGGTGGCAACACACCTCACCCGATGAACCCGGGCACCACTGTTAAGCCACCAAACGCAGCGAACCACTCAGAGTGACCTATGGCCGAGGTGTTGGTTATCCAATAAATGGTTACCGGGGCGGCGAAACCCAAACCCGCCTCCCAAATTAATTTCATTTTGGGGAACATAGTTTCTAAATAGATTGTTCTCACAGTAAACGATTGACATTTAAAGCAATGCAGAGTACATTTAACTCTATTCTTATAATTACTTATGATACTATTCTATTCTAACGGTATTTTAAGTCTTTGTCTAGAAAATTACACGTGCGCTTGTCTATGAGCACTTCATTAGTCAAAGAGTAATTAGGAGCATATCAAATAAGGACAGCGGAAGGCCAATTAACGAGATATTCTTGTCATTAGTTTCTACATTGATGCTTTCCGTAAAAGAAATATGTTTTATTTAGCGTTGACAACGCGTTTCATTAAGTTACCTGAAGTCTGTTTCTTAATTGTATTGCAATAAACAATATTCATTTGATTTGCTTTGCTTTACAAAGAAACCCATCGAAGTACCAGTTTTGATTTGATTGAAGTTTTAACTACGCGGCACAGCTCAGTAGTTCTGATTTGATGAAAAAAGTAGTATGCACTAGTTTAACCAGCAATGCTTCGCCATTACTAATGTCTTACTCGGGCGTTTCCGATTTCTTCTACCATTCAAACTCCACTCATAGAATAGAGATAAACACTCCTGGAACTAATAAGAACAAACGTTGAAGTTTTCAGCGATGTCGGATGACTACTTTTCGAGTTTTGCTAGCGCAAACATACGTAGGCTGATTTTTTATATGTTAAGATTAAGATTAATATGAAAGAAAGATACCTACTTCCAGTATCGTTCTTAGCAGCAAGTCATGGCCCTTTCCCACGGTCGTCGTCTTGAAGTAGATAAGATACCGTCGTAATCCTAATATGTTCGCACATTCTTGGAAATTGTAGGTAATAGTTTAAATGTCTTTAGCAACTAGAAACCTGATCTGGTTAGTCGGGTATCTATTTGTCAACCTTCTCATGCCCCTCTCATATTTCCTTCTGCCTCACAACATTGTGACATAGACTTATTGGCTCGGAGCTGTGAGATACTTTTGCGCAATCACTTTTAATGCACCTACTCTCATCGATGATTTATGTACGTATTTAAGAATATTTCCCTAAGATTTTTAAGAACACATTTTTGAATGAGCGTAGCCTCTAAGTTGTGTTTTGAGTCCACTACTCGACTGTCTATAAATTTGTTTGCGTGTTCAGAGCCCAGTCAGTCCAGTGAAGATGGTAGCCATGTATGAGAGTACCTTTTTATTCCGCTAGAGCGCATGAGCGTTGCGACTGGAACTGTCAAGTCAGAGTAATCAACATTGCGCGAAGTCTACTATTTACTAACTGCTAGTTACGAAAAAAAAACATAAGAGAAATCATAAAATTTAATTTAAAAATTCTGGAATGATCTGATTGCAACGAAGTTAAATTGATGACATAGAATCCTTAACCTCTGTACCAATATATATTATTTTCCTTGTACTAATCACCACATACTAAGGCTATTGTCAAGGTATACATCTAGATCAAACCAGGAAATTTGATTCTCCCATTGATAGTCAACATACACAGTACACCAAATCAAACAAAACAAACATTACAAGAACAGGAGACTAAACAGAAACAAGTCCTTGGCCACAATTTTAAGAAACAATAAACATAAATTAAGTCCAATGTACGTATAGTAATTGTTAATTAATAATTTGATTAATCCTTGTTCGGTTTCCTTGAATCCTTGTAGCCAAATAGGGAAAGTGATGTACCTAGAATACAAATAACAAATTTAATATTGCCGTACTTCAAGAACTAATACTGCTTAAGCAAGCATACAGCTTTGAGGCATGACTACTAGATGGTAATAGTGTCCTATTTTTCAGTTGAAAAGTCATGTAATTTGGAAACGGCGACGATTTTTGTGACTTCATTGTAAAGAAAAAGGTAATATTTTTGACCTTCGTAGGATACACTTAAAACAAAATGTAAGTCTGTACGTTGTCATTTATGACTTAACAAGTAGGTATATATTTTACTTTAAAATGCGTGATTTGTTGTGCGACCACAAATATGGTATTCAATATATTAATATGTGTTCAGTGTTATACCTAGAAACGTGTTCCACGGGTACATTAAGTTTTATTTTATAATTTCATCGATGTTATACATTAAATTCCGTTAGCACACAAATTATGATGTGTTTTGCTTCGGGCAATATATATTATTTAAATTTAAAAAATGGTTTATTTTGAAGATATAATAAAAAAAAAACACTATTTACATTTTTGGTGTAATATAAAATCAAACTTTATTTTTTCATCTTTTAAATAAATTTATCTTATTATTTTACACATTTTTTGTCTTCATTTAATCACGTTATTCCAAAACTGTTTCAAGGTACATTGGTTTTTCGTTGTAAAACACGACATATCTTATAACAGTTAGTCGATGATTGCTTAATTATGGCCTGCTAGTTATTATTACTCTTTCAAAAATTATTTTTTATGTGAATACCGCACAAGAGTACCAACTACTCCCTACCGCCTAGAGACAGTCAGACAATAGCATCCCCAATCGGGGTATTTTGTAATGCTGAAGTTAGTGGGGAGGGGAAGGAGATGGGGGAGGGAAAGGTCCTGGAAAAGAAGAAGAACCTGGCAATTCAGATCTGGTCACCAAACTCGGCCAAAGCCCCCTTTCAAGCAACGTTTTAATTTTGATTGGTGGTTTTACACCGGGGACTTACACTGACAGTATCTTACATTCTGGAACGTTCTGCAAATATACTATGTATTATTTAAAATGAATACATTGAGAAAAATAATACAAATAATATTTACTTGCGCACGCTGGGATTTGACCCGCGACCTCCGGATTACAAGTCCAGAGCCTTACTTATCGGCTATGGAGGCTGTCATAACTAACGGCTTTAGAAGAAGAAATAAGTATCTTTATTTTCCCATGGTTAACTTTTACCTACAGCGGAAACGATAAGTGCTACAGAGCAAAATGTTACAATTGTATTCAAGGTACAACACCTTCCTCTACTCTGTAATGATATCCCAAATACTTATTGGACCTGCTGTACGGTGCAGTGAGCAATTGCTTAAAAGGAAGTGACTCTCCATTGTATTTAAATGAACTGAGTTTGGTGGCATGACTTGAATACGACATAATCTTCGACAAAAAACTATGTTGAAATTTAAATGCAAAACTCAGATAAATGATAAATTGCGTACCAAGAAAACAAAATAGTTCTAACTACAACCCCAGTAACGAAGTGATCATTGGCTATTAACCAAGAGGTCAAGGGTTCGAAACTCGCCATTCCGAATCGAGATACAGCTTTGACGGCCTACGTGGTTGAGCGATTATGATCCTTGGCTACAAATCCAGAGGTCGCGGGCTTAAATCTCTTAGTGCGCAAGTAAATTTCAAAGGTGTTATGAAGTTGTTGAGTGTAAAAAAATGTTTCTCGAAGGACCTTCAATTTAGTGTAATTACCACTGCAGGTGAGACAATGTGTTGCATGGAAGGAAAGACTCACCATTAGGAAAAAGGACACTTGTTCTTCCTGTTTGTTCTTCTCACAGATCACGGCAGTGGAACTGAACAAGTAACTCACACTGTTGAACGATATCGGCGCGGATGAAAGATATAATTAAAGCAAGGTAAGATCTCGCGCGGATGCGCTTTTGTAGAGAGATGTACGGGATATTGAAACGGACTTCACGAGTTATTGTAACACACTGAATGCAAAGTGCACATAAATGTGCAGGAATGGATAGGAAGGTAGGACCAAAGGACAAGAATACTATCTCAGTACAGTGGTCGCAGGTATGTGTATATGAGATGTATGTGTAAATTAATGTCTATTGTGTATTGGCGCAACCACAACGTATTCATTAAAAATAAAATGTAGTATATTTGCGGTAAGAGGGTGAAACATACTTTCGGTATCGCACTGGTAAATTCAGAATCGTAACGTTGCTTGAAATGGCTTTAATATCCATGTATTATCCATGTTCCTCCTCCCATCTTCTTCTCCTCCCCATTACCTTCAGCCTGTCAACACATCTCAATTGGGGATGCCATAGTCTTATTGGCTCCAGACGTTTGGGAGCAGTTGGGACTTTTTTGCAGTACTCACATAAAAAAAGCTAATTGTATTCTTTTTTTCCATGAGAAGCAATTACTTTGTGGTTAGACATTATATTTTTTAAAATAAAACGAACACTTTGTATTTAACCACGAATATTTATTATTTTACACATCGACCGGTTTCGTTTCAACCAAGTTTCATCAGGATATAACAGTTATTATTATATCCTGATGAAGCGAAACCAGTCGATGTGTAAAATAATAAATATTCGTGGTTAAATACAAAGTGTTTTAAAAAAAAAAAAAAAAAATTATTCAGGTAAGTTTTTAGATTCTCACGGCCAAAAGCATTTTTGTTGTTTGTTTTTGGGGTGTTATGCCGTGTTGCGCTAACTCCTTCTTTAGCCGACGTTTCGGACAGCGTTGCAGTGTCCATCATGTGTACACATCTTCGGATCTACCGGATCTGCCCTGATGATGGACACTGCAACGCTGTCCGAAACGTCGGCTAAAGAAGGAGTTAGCGCAACACGGCATAACACCCCAAAAACAAACAACAACAAAAAAAAAATATTCGTTGATACGTTCGATGCTCTTTCTTTTCGACGCCTAATTTAGTATAATATGCAACAACTACAATCCTACCTCCCATGTTAAGTCTGTTTTATGTTGTAAATACTTGGGAATTCCACCAGTATATGAACACCATAGATCCAAGCCATTTAAATGTAGAGAGAGATTTATATACATTTTTTAATGTCTTAAGCAACCAATACTCTCGAACTGAAAACTCTAGCAGTTAAACGTAACTCTTTTCAGTTCTCAAAATCATTTCAATCATGAACTATGTATGACTTTACACGTATGTATTTAGTTCATATTTCTGGATAAATATTTTACAATCGTTAAAAAATAAACTTATATATAAACAATAATGCTGACACTGGTGTTTATCTATTTAACTGCCAAAATACAATAATGCTGACACTGGCGTGTATCTATTTAACTGCCAAAATACAATAATGCTGACACTGGTATATATCTATTTAACTGCCAAAATAAAATAATGCTGACACTGGTGTATATCTATTTAACTGCCAAAAAACAATAATGCTGACACTGGTATATATCTATTTAAGAGCCAAAAACAACAATGCTGATACTGGTGTATTTCTATTTAACTGCATAAAACAATAATGCTGACAAGGGTGTATATATATATTTAACTGCCAAAATACAATAATGCTGACACTGGCGTGTATCTATTTAACTGCCAAAATACAATAATGCTGACACTGGTGTATATCTATTTAACTGCCAAAATAAAATAATGCTGACACTGGTGTATATCTATTTAACTGCCAAAATACAATAATGCTGACACTGGCGTATATCTATTTAACTGCCAATATACAATAGTGCTGACACTGGCGTATATCTATTTAACTACCAAAATACAATAATGCTGACACTGGTGTATGTCTATTTAACATGAAGTTGAAATAAACCCTCTTCCCGACATCCGATCAAGCTGAAACTCATCATCGACACATTGTCGAATGACATTGAATTCTATCTACTTTAACGTAGCCACAAGCGCGCACACACGCATTTTTCTGAAATTAGCTCTCATTATATTCAAATTATACAAATTCACAGAAGTTAATACACTACAGAAATGTCGGTACTATTCATACTAGAATTTGCCTTAAGTTTTAGCGTGGTTGACTCCAGTACCTGAGAAGAATGATCCAATCCTCAGTCAAATCAAAAAAGTATTTATAAAAAAAAAACACATAATAATGAAAATAGATAAGACATAAAATTATATAATTTCGTTTGCTCAATAAGAAGAAGAGATTCCAAAAGCAGTACGAAAATACAAACTACGTTCAAGTTAATCATAAAAACTGTTGCAAGTAGTGTTTAACAATGAAAAACTTTGTAGGCAGGTGCAATCCAAATAGTCACGCGCAATTAACGGAATATTAATTAAACATTTACGAGTTCAATTACAATTTTAAATTTCCCAACTTGCGGAGGGCAAACATCGCTTTTATAATGCATTCTGTATGAATGCCCGCGAATCAGTGTCATTCAGGAATATGCCGGGTAATGCAATGAATATTAATGCACAAACTCTGCTTACAAAACGCGCGCTTAAAGTTTTATAATGGAAAATTAAAATACTGTCATTTCTTACTAGCTGACGTTTACCCGAGACTTTATTAAAACTTTCAATAAATATGATATGCATGTATTGTAATAGTGAAAACCCTATCAAGATACGTTGCGTAGCTTAGAAGAACTAAACGTACACTCAGACAGACGGGGCGTGTAGCGTCTTTGTTTTATCCTATTTCGAGTTATGTATCATACTGTCCTTGCTCATGTTAATAAAGAATCACTGCAAAAAGTTTATCAATTGGTATGAATACGTAGCAGATGGTGTGCGTGTGTGCGACCGCACATTTGTTACAAATTGTACGCACACATGTTTTCGTCTTCCGCACACATCTCGAAAAAAAGAACGTGTCACACGATTTTTTATAAAATTCATATTCTACACATTTAAAAAAATGTAATTTATTATTTTGTTGTACATTTTGATTATTTTATTTTATGTACGCATAATATCATGCACAGATAAGTTGATGTGCTGTTCACACGATGAAAAAAATAAAACGAACGTCGGTGATTAGTACTTTAAAAAATAATTTGAAAAATTAGTTTATTAAAAATGTATAACTAGCGCAGTTTGATACTGCCTTTGAATTGGAAACAGCTGAAATAAGTAGGTACCCAGCAGAATTAGTTTTTAAATAAACCGTGAAAAGGATGGAAAATGGAAGTATGAAATGCTTATTTCTTTTGTTTTAATTTTAGTTAGATGCTCCGATGAATTTAAAGAGTGAAAATACATTGATGAGAAAACACGCTTGGTTTCACTTGACATACATCAGCGGGCCGTTCATACATCAATTTCATTCGTACCCTCACATTATTTGAATGACTCTCCTTGTTATAAGGGGTGCTATATTTTTTGTTATATTAGTATGAAAATAACTTGTATTGTAGTTTTTAATGTCATTTGATGGATATCGTAATTTAATAAAGTTATTAACATTTAAAAGTTAAATTTCTTCTTTGGCAATGATTCCCAGGCAAAAATTATTTTTATAAAATACTTTCAGCTTAGAAAATCCTACAATTATAATATTCCTTATTTTTCACGAGCCTGCGTTAGTAATTAATATTTCTAAGCGAATTCCTTTGACTTAACTAAATGTGAGGTTAACGATTTAAGGGAAATAATTTATTTTGGAATTTCATTAATTCTTTGTTTACTTCTAAACACGTAATTATAACAAAATACGAGTAATTACAAATCGAATAAATAATAATTTAGTATTCCATATTCGTATTCCAGTATTTTTTGGCTTTTAAATAGGTAATTATAATTAGATTTTTTAAGTGATCGTGGAATAGAAACAAATTTATTCTGACATATTTACTGCCAGTAAATGGATCAAGATAAAAATTACGTATCTTACCAAAAATATATGATGTAGGTATATTAAAATCATTGTTGCGGAAAAACATTTTATTTGGTTTTGACGGATGAAATTTATTAAAAGAGAATTGTAGACTTTTTAAATAGCGCAAAATTTAATCGTATGCATATTTATGTATCCAATTTAAGCTATGGTCATTATTTCAAACACACACTTATTTTTTGTCAGATCCCTAGTAATTAATTAACCGTTTTTGAAGCGATCATTTTAAAGTCTTCCATTGATTTATTAAAAAGAAAGACAAACATTCCCGGGTCACGATGTCACGAATAACCTAACAATATTTGAAAATCTCCCACTACGGAAAATGTTGCTTGTGTTGTGATGGAGGAATTAGCCTGCCGAGGAATTGAACACACTACGCCTGGGTGTGACCCAAACGCGATGCCAACTTAGCCACCGATTGAAATTATAGTTTTTCTCTTATTTACATTGAAAATATTGTTCAAAGACAATTAAGTTGGTTTTTATTTGAGTTTTAAAATATGTGAATACTTTTAAACTATACGTTTAATACAATAGCAAAAAAGAACGTGTCTAGTTCCATAAAAAGTGTTAGTGTTGTGTATAAATGTCTTCTCCCCACTATTCTGAAAGTGAAAAGTGAAAGTAGAAACAATTAAAAAAAAAAACACACAACTAAAGCGATGCGTGTTCGGTTTTCGATTTGATTTATATCATTCCTCAAATATTTATGTGGAAACATGTAAAAACTATGAATTCATGGAGATTTTACGGTTTATCCCATATTTTTGAGATCTATAAAATTGGCACATTATGGCAAGCGATCGCTGAAGACGTTTTTGTAAACTTGCCATAATATGACAAAAATCGCTCGAGTAGCTCATCTTTCAAATTTAAATAATAAAGTTATATAAAGTTCGACCTAAAACCGTTAAATGCTTCTTTTGATAGAACTGCAGCATATCGTCTAAAAATTGTATTGATTCATAATATCACTAGACTGTACATTGTTGTAATTTTTTTTAAAGTGTTATTAATTATTTTTTTATCCTACTAGAATTATGTATTAACTTTTTACGTGATTGGCCAAACATCACACATTACAAATCTTACAATTTTTAATACAAATAATCATACATTTTATATGTAACTGTTTTTGGAAAATAGTTTTTTTGTCATTGTCTATTATTTTTTCATGATTATATTTTCCTAAAAAATAAATAGGTGATTTATTTTTGGGGTATTATGCCATGTTGCGCTACATCATTCTTTAACCAACGTTTCGGACAGTAATCCATCATCAGGGCAGCGTGATTGAAATAACAAAGAAACTCACCGTGGAGAATTCACTGGAGGTTTACACAAACACTTGTCACTTTTTAAAACAATTTATTGACAGTTCACTTAATTTGTATCACTCCTCAGTTGTCAATGCAAGACTGATTAAGCACAGAGATGCGTTCATAACATTGTATAAAATAATTCGCCCCTCGCGAACACAACCTAATTATTTATGTGCAGCATTGTCTTGTTGAGGTAAGAAGATACCAATTTCCAGGGATGGCACTAGCCAAACAACTGAGCAGGTGAAGATAATACTCTACAGGTAGTAAATCACATTACGAATAAATCTGTGTACTGTGACGTATGAGGTATTCAAAATTTTCGGTTTTTCTGCATTAAAAAGAAGTTCTAAATACAAAACAGTGATTGTTTTGACTTTCATATGTATCAAAGGTTTTCTATATTGAAAAAAACGAGTATAGCTGATTTATTAATTATTGGTAATCCGATTACAAACGGGACTTCAGGCTGCTTTTTGATATTTTTTTAGTAAATTCGTAATAATAACATGTATTAGTGCACCTGCGTTTGTCTTAATAATATATGATGATGAAATGAGTAAATTTTTGGTTTTTATTGGTCTTCTGACATCGCGATAATTAATTGAATTTTTATTATGAGTTTGTCAGGAAACCCATCAATTCATTATTTCAATAATGTAGAGCTGGAAGGCAAATACACATGTAAATTTCATTTAAATGGTTGAATTTCATAATTATATGGAATATTGGAGTCGATTTCAAATGTTGGTCGGATGGGAAGCAATTTTAATTAATGTTCAATAGGAGAGAGGATTATAGTGATTTGTTCTTGGGGTATTATGCCGTGTTGCGCTATCTTCTTGTCTGGCCAACGTTTCGGACAGCATTGCAGTATCCGTCATCAGGGCAGATGTGTAATCTGAAAACCTCAAATCATACCAGAAGAGAGGATATTTGTTGCGAGAGGGACAACTAAAAAATATGTGATATTAAGTTCCCAATTCTAGACCGCAGAAAGTATAATCTGGGGAGTCAAGTCAAAATAGTATTGATTTACATAAGTCTAAATTTAAACTTTAGGTAGCACGAAAAAATACAGTTTCCTACAGAGCATCGGACCATCCCCTATTTCACCATGATGCAATCTGTGGTTAAGGTTTAAAAGATATCAACAAATCAACACAAGTCCTCTAAGAATAATCTTAAATAGCTATTTAAAATTAACCAATAAAACAAAAAAATATTTGTCCAGCGTATTAATAGATATTCTTACCCCTCGAAAAAAGTATTTTATAATCTCTTTTATTAAATGAAGATAAAAAACATGTGTTTTACCATTAATAAACTCGAAAAACCATTTTTGGGCGAGCTTCAAAATGCTTTGAATTTCCTACTATAATATTATTAAATCCGCTTCATTTGGCTCTCGGCCAAAGCCCAGAAAATAGTTCGCTATAAAAGTAAGCACACCCAATACCCATGACAATCATTGTTTTCCAATTCCCATAACACAGTTCATTTTATAGCTACACAGAATATCTGGACAAAATAAAAAGGGTTCAAATACCGTTTAACTGCTTATTGACCCACAACAGCCCATAAATGTTATTGGGTAACGGTAAATGATATGTATCTCCAGTACTTTTGCTTGCTTTCAATTTTGTAATAGTATCCACTGCGTGTTCAAATACAAGGACAACATTTTATAAAAAACTAACAACTTTTTCTATTCTATGACCTAAGAAAATTACGCATTTACAAACATCAATGAATATTTACTTAATAATTTTTCCAAAAGCTTACATTATGGTAAGTTTTTGATTATTTAAGGACAAACTTTGTGATCGAGGGGTGAGGTCGCGGTTTTGAACCCCAGCGTGCGCAAGTAAATTTTATTACTTATGTTCAGTATACTTGCAACATGTTCCAGAGTGGTAGATACTCTCAGTATCTCCCTGGTGAAAGACTATCATTCATAATCAAACGTCGCTTGAAATGGCTTAAACCGATTGGTGACTAAACCTAAATAACCAGCAACTTCTCCACCTTATTTTACCCCATATCCTTCTCTTATAGTCTCGTTGGTTAGGTTAGCAGGGGGCAATTGGGACTCTTTTCAATGCGGTTTTCTCATATTCGTTTCATAAAATAATACTCTTACAAAAAGATCTTAATTAATGCAGTATTTGCTACCATTACATTTTTAATGCATAATTTTCTAATTGTACTCAAAATAGTTAAAACTCAAAACTGCTATCTTTAAATGCGCGGTATAATTTGTAGCAGCCCTCGCAATCGTTAGCAGAATACTCAATAACCAGAGCGCCATAACAATGATCCGTTGATTTGCCTTGGATCTGATAGCAGACTCCGTACGTGCCTCTGATCCTTATTCCTGACCAGGGTCTCATAGAGCCTAGATAACATGACGTCATTAAGTGTCGACTGATGGGAATACAGCTCGCCAACGTGATCAACGTCACGCTGTACCGATCAAATGCGTCAGAGCCTTAATTGAAGCTTTGTGGGGTCCATAGTCTATGGTACACCATGCCTCATCAAGATACCAATTCGATAAACCATTGGATACCATCAATAGGATAACAAGATTAACTATGCATTGTGTAAAATTAACAAGCAGGACTGTAGTCTGTAGCCACTGTAGTGGCTAAACATACTTTCCACGAAATATACCTACAAAGGACAAACTGTTGAATCATAAAATTTGGGGACGAGTATGGGTATCGCCGTCCTGGGAACTGTTTATTGGATAATCAACACCTCTTCCATAGGTCACTCCAAGTGGCTCGCTATGCTTGGTGACTTAGCAGGGATGCCCAGGTTCATGGGGTGAGGTTTGTCTAGTTCTTGGAATTGGTAATAATTCTACCAAGCCTATATCATCTTTGGAATGTTGAGTGTTGTTTACTAATTATAAATTGACAAAAGACTGTTTCTATCCTGAAAAAAATGACGGAATCTCTAAATATATTAAAGGTTATTTAATTATTTTTGTGCCAATAATCAATTTTATCAGTTTTGTACCAACAATCAATTTTCTCATTTTTGTGCCAATAATCAATTTTCTCATTTTTTTGCCAATAACCAATGTTCTCATCCTAGTAAAATAATAAAAACAATTGGAATTATTTCAATGCCAAGTACCTACTTAAAATGGATAATTTATTTTAACCTGGTTACATGGTACGTAAAATATATGTGCATTTGTGTAAACAATTATTTTTTTATTAACAAAATTAAAATGAATTCATATTTAAAATACCAATTCAGAACATTTAATTTTCCACTAACGACTGAGGCAAATGATTACCATTCAGCCTCGTTACCTTCAACGTTAACGATATTGCCTATATCAAGGCGTTACCGATAAAACCAACTCCAACATGAATCATGCAACGAAACATCGTATGAATTCTCTCCCTGGAATAATATTACGCACAAATAATGAACAATACGGCAAGGGTTTAATTAAATCCACAGGGCAGTAGATATTTTCATGGGGCCCTATGTCAAAAGTTTTGGTGTTGGTTAATATTTATTTGGGGAGCTTCTATCAACCTATTTTGTTTATGGAAATGGCGTTTGGCTCTTTAACTTCTCACGCTAATTTGTTCGATTTTGAGAGCAAAGAGCTAATACCCGTAGAGTCAATTTGTTCGCTTTTCGGTACAGCTCATATGGTCTCATAAAAATCGTTGTGTCTATTTCGGATTAAAAATTAATAGAATATGGCAGAAATGTTTTTTTAAGAGATAGGTACCTACCTACCTACCACCGGTACACTGTTCTATGCCCAAACGTAGATTGTGTAGTTTTTTAAGATCGGGTACGAATAATTGAATATTGGAAAATTTATTATCGTCTCCCGCTGACTGTTGTTGCCAACTAAATAAATGTGTTAAGGCGATGCACTACTTCGTTAAAGTTGGAAATAAGAACTAAACAGTGTTATTATATATTCAAGTATAGAAAATACCACATTTTAATTAAAATATACACCTCTATGAATATAAAGGTTCCGACCGCAATTTGAGAAAAAAAAATGAAACTTGGTGAATTTTTTATATGTATATTGTTTTCATACGAAACTCAAAAAAGTGATGTGGCAGTAATATTTATAATAGAAACTGATAGCTCTAATAAGATTTCAATTATTATTTCAGTAATTTTAAGTCTAAACTTACGGTGAACCATTTTTTCAACTTTGTGTCTGTTTCAAAATTGTAATATTTAAAAAAATAATATGTTTATTTCTAAGAATAAATTTTAAAAGCGTATTTCTTCACTTTTCAAAAAGTTTTTACATACGTTATCGTTAAATATGCCAGAGGCCTGAAGGGTTAAATAATGTTGAAGCATGTAGTAGCGAAGTAATGCTTATTCGTTAATATATTTGGATAATTTATTTATATACTAATCGTATTAAATGTGTTTTACAGGAAAGGATAGATCGATTATCAATCTCCGGAGACTAATAAATCAGTAGAGGAAAACGAGTGAGTAGACTATTTATTTATTTATTGCTGTGGCTCAGTCTGTCTGTGTAGATAGAAACTGATAGCTCTGTTTTAAAAAAATACATGTTTTTACCTGTCACAGGTGACATCTACATAATACATAACGGGTAGACGTTGTTGCATAGACCGCCTTCTATATATCAGATCCAAAATTATCCTACAGGGTTTTCCAATGAGATGTGTTATTTTGAATAGCCCGCTATTTCGGTAGATGTCACTTTTAAAGCTGTCATTTTTGACATTTGACAAGTAAATACCAAGCCATTAATAAAAATGGAACGATACATGCTTCAACAACGCATTGAAATTATTAAAATTCACTTGAGTGAATCAAATGCAAATCATCTTGAGTGATGAGGCCCATTTCTACCTCGGTGGCTTCGTCAACAAGCAAAATTGTCGCATCTAGGGCTCGGAAAACCCAAGAGTTATTGTTGAAAAGCCTCTCTATCCTCAAAGTGTGACTGTTTGGTGCGGTTTATGGTCCGGCGGAGTCATTGGACCTTACTTTTTCGAAAATGAGGCTGGAGAAACAGTTACGGTGAATAGATTGCGCTGTCGAGAGAAGATTAATGATTTTTTATGGCCGGAATTGAATGGTATTGATCTGGACAACGTTTACTTAAAAAAAACGGCGCTACGTGCCACACAAGCAACGAAACCATTAAACTTTTACGATTGAATATCAAAATAACACCTCTTATTGGAAAACCCTGTATATTTCAAGCTGGAACCAACAATACACATTCACAAAATTTCATTGAAATCGGTTTCCCGGTTTCGGAGATTGGCATCTTCTGAAAGTATCACAGTTATTTAATTAATGTAAACTTTATATTAATAATACAAAAATAGATGTATTGTACCTGTATGCCTTATAATATCATTAACAATAATTTATAGTTACTTTGCTATCTACATTAGGGCGGAGTGAAAAAACTTTTTTTCAAATTTGGTGTTTCCTATATTACCAATGGGTGCCTTGGTAGTACCCTATAAAGTACACAAAATATCATCAAATTCCAACTTCATCTTCAGGTGGCGCACTGACCCTAAAGTTCTACAAAAAAATGTGTTTTTTCAGATTTTGTTAGTAAACAAGCACATCATCTAATCCAGCTTAAACGTCACGAAATGTATTTTAGTTTTAGCCATCTAACATACCTCTCTTCTCTCCACCCTTTGACACTATTTTGCGTAACAACAGCTGCAGTCAATCATTAATTAACAGACATTAGCGCGGAGTGCACGTTTGTTGGAACAACTGCTAAAACTTGATTGTGATTTCTTTGAAATATGCCTAAAACAAGAAAAAATTCAATGTGTTCTATGTTTGGTGGCCCAGAAAAATTAAAAGACAATGTGTTGCCAACTTATTCGGATGTAATAAAGTATTATTTGTGGATTAGAATGACTTGCAGTGGTTATCAAATGGAAAAGATCCTTCTGTGAAAGATATATGTGAAATAATTGCAATTGATCTAATTACGTTGTGGAATAAAGCGTCTATTCCTATTGTAACTGAACTTTAAATTGTAACTAAACTAACCCGGTATTATCACAAGTACAAATGCTTAAAGAAATGTCGAGTACCTAAAAAGAAAACTGAATTTTATGAAGATGCAACCAAAAATCTCTTTGATATTGCTGTTTGCAAGTGCATTTGTGTCGATTTTTGTAAATGTTTAGTGAAAATACCCAAGAAGGAGCTAGAATTCCTGCAAGATCAGAGAAGTAGACGCAAAATGTATGTATATCGGCTCAAAAGATAAAGTGGCAACCAAGGCTTTGGAGCGTAGGCAATTACGACTGATGAGGCAAAATAAATTACTTTCTAAAAAAGACTGTTGAGAAACCTCTGAGCCCCTCACCAGAGACTTCAGAGACCTCGGATGAAAGTGTAAGATTATCAGACAGCAATCAAGATCCAGACTTTTATATACTTTTTCCAGCATACTCCACCCCATCCACATCGAAATCACAAACAAATCAGATGAGGCATCGATTAAAAAATCTTGCCACTGCCTGTGACAGGACTGGTGTCTCCGACAGATCAGCATCAACCATTGCCAGTGCAGTTCTTCTAGATATTGGTTTTATTTCTAAACAAGATTTCTCAAAAGTAATAGATAGAAGTAAATTACGACGCGAGCGCCGAAAAGTTCGAGAAGAGTTGCAAAGAAGGCAGATTTCGAGCTTCGGGAGTTGTGACGGTAAAATAAGTGGGTTATATTTTGATGGTCGGAAAGACAAGACCATTATGCAGGAAAAACATGATAACAAGTACCACAGGAGAACCATTACTGAAGAACATATTGTTTTGTTCTCCGAGCCAGATTCTCAGTACATTGGCCACGTCGCGCCTCCTTCTGGAACCGCTAATTCTATTGAGGATTCAATTGTAGAATTTTTAAATTTGCACTTCGGAGATTTATCAACCATTGTAGCTATTGGATGCGATGGAACGGCTGTAAACACGGGCATCAAGAATGGAACAAACGCATTGATTGAAAGACATTTAAATAGACCATTACACTGGTTTATATGTTTGTTGCATGCCAACGAATTACAACTGCGTCATCTTTTTAATACTTTGGATGGCAGTACTTCAGGTCCCAATACGTTCGCAGGAGTCATTGACAAGATGTTACAGCACTGTGAAGACCTCCCTGTGGTGAAATTTGATAAAATTAAGTCTTACCCGATATCGACGTGAAAATTCTAAGCAATGATCAAAAATATCTGTATGAAATTTGTCAAGCTGTAACACAAGGCAGCGTAAAAACTGATTTGGCTAATAAGCAACCAGGAAAGCTGGCACACTCTCGTTGGCTAACCTGTGCAAATAGAATATTGAGACTATATGTAGCAACAAAATTTCCAACTCATAGTCTGGTTGAGATTGCTACGTTTGTGATAAAAGTGTATGCGCCAATATGGTTCACCATAAAAACAAAACCTTCATGTAAAGATGGTCCGAAACATGTCCTTAGTATGATAAAAAGACGCTCCTATTTAAATAGGAACTCTTTCTTCGCTCATTCTGAAAATATTTTATTAGCGATGCTACAAGACGAAAGACAGCATATAAAAGAATTAGCAGTAAGAACAATTCTTAAAGCCCGACAAAATGCAAAGGAGAACAATGTAAGGACATTCTTGACTCCAAAACTAAACTTCAAAGCCAACGATTATTATGATTTGATAAACTGGAAGACAGAAAAAATATTCGAGCCACCATTCACAAAAAAATACGGTGACAGTGAATTATGGGACAAAATTATGAGCGAAGATATAAATATCCGGATTGAAAATTTTCCCTGTCACACACAGGCTTTCGAGAGAGGTGTGAAGCTGGTCACTGAAGCTAGCTTGGCTGTTTGCGGAAGAACAGCACGCGATGGATATATTCGAGCAAGAATAAAATCGAGAAGAGAAATGCCGAAATTCGAAACAAAATTACACTTTTCCTCTGGAATTCAGGGAGCTACCCCATACGCATACGACATGACTGAAGGCTGAAATGATTAAAAAGTATATATTTTCTTAATTTTATTTATATTTTAATGCAAATAATAATGTTAAATATAATAATAATTTTGTTTTAAATTTTTAAAAAATTTCTAGAATCGATCATTTTTTCAAAATTTCAGGTCCTCTGCGCCACCTGAAGATCATATGTCAGAAAAAAATAAAAAATATTTTTCAACAGCTATTTATCTACAGCAACATTAAATGATATAGGGTTTTTGAAATTCGAAGAAAAAATTTTTTCGACCTCTTTCACTCCGGGCTAATCTACATGCTTTATTATTTATGTATTTAAGAAACATTATACAATTAAGTTATAACTTTAATAGTACTACTTCCCATCACAAAAACAATAATATATTTCTTAACTGAGATTGCTATTAAAAAACATAAATAACTTCTAAATATGTTTGAACAATCAATAATGAACAAAAAACTAAATAAGATGTCATTTTAGCCTATAGAGTAAAATTTAGTTCCACAGAAATAAAGATCTCACGATAAGGGATGGTTGATCAGGAACCCCGTTTGAATGCGGGGATGTGGAGGTTTTGTTGAAGGTTGACCTAATTATTATTTGATCCATTAAATCGGTTCAGGGCGGAACCTTTTAGGGTGAATATATGTCAATGTCGGAAAACCCTGCGACCCTCGGAACCTTCGTAAGCTTTGAAAAAGCACCATTTTTCCAATATAAACCACTTCAACGCTTAACGTGTTTCTGACATGTTCTAATGAACTATTATTTCAATATGTGTTTTGGAAATAATTTTCAAGCAACAGCCTTTTTTACAATCTGGTGGATGTCGTTGCGTTATTTTTAGCTGATCATAATTGTATTTATATTATAATACAAGCCACAAAACGCTTTATTTATTAAATTCAGCGATCGTAATGAAAAAAGTGGGCTTAATTACACAATACTGGTATGTGTAAATGACCTTACTTAGCCCATTTTTAACGTTATTCTTAATGACTTATTTTAACGTTATTTTAAATTTTAAATTTGAGAAACTTGTACATTTGCTATAAGTGGTCACTTAAAGTTCACAAATCCATACTATTTGTTACATTGCATCTGCGCTACGCGTAGAACCAATGTGACGGTCAATGTGACGTTTGCTCAGTATTGATTGGTGAAAACGAGTCATGAGAATCTTTATGCACACTTGCTGTGGTATTGGAGTTTAGTGCTGGGGTTCGAATTCGGTATCCAGTGAAGGTTTAAAAACCTCTGATAAATGGGAACCCATTTCAACAAGTTAAAATATCGATAGTTTTTAATTTTGTAGACGTAGTGCTACCAATCATAAAATGCGAAATGCTTAAAATCTGAGGATTTGAGGTAAAATGACTTCAAACTTAGTCTTTCCCTTTCCAACAAAAAATGTTGGATAGTATATGTGTAAGACCCCCCTTATTTATAAACACTGTGTTAAAATTACGTCTCGTAAGGTCAGATTAGTAAAAAAAAGTTGACTTATTACCACCAACCTTATTCTGGGCTTGAGGCTGGCCTATCTAAACCAACGCTGAATCCAATTCCTCAGCTTTCTAAGTCCTCCCTTACAACATTAGCAAGATTTTTAGTTTACTGTGGTGGTAGTAGGAGATCTTCAAATATTATCAAAACAAGAATGTTTGTTATTCTTTAAAAAGAAAATACGGTAAATGCATTGCAAGTTTGTGGGAAATCCGCTTTACAGATGACACTTCTGTTTCGAGGTAATACAACAATGCCTAAGGTAAAGGCCCTGAGCATAGGACACTAACAAAATTCGTTGAACAAACAACAAGTGTTGTAGGCCACTGTCATTGCTGCCTGGAAATGTGTTGCTCACTCCATAATAAAACTTATGCAGCGTGACATTATTAATCAATGAATATTAAATCATCAACGTGCATCGAGTGCCCCGTGATCTTAATGAGGGGCCATTTATCAATGCTGGTTTGAATTTTAACAATATTTTATTAACATTTTTTCGGATTCACTGCCCAAATTCAAACGTGGCATCATCTCAATAATTTAATACATACAGGCACACCCACGCACACAAACACTCACACATACATTACACACGTCACACACACACCTATATACTATACGCGTCACCTGGTAATTAAGGTATAAACATACCACTTAGCAGACATCACAAGGAAACATATCATAGGTACACAACATGAAGTATCAGTTTAAAATAGTGATCACTTCATTTATTAATATGCTTGCGGTAAAACACCACAAAAATCAGCGGTAGGAATAAGAATCAACAATGATTGCCGCCATTTGCAAACTTTGATTGCTCGATGATGGCTCGATGGCACTATTTGACCAGGTGACACTTCAAAATCCGTCGCGCGCCTTTCTGTTGTCTTGTCTCTATCCATAATGACGTCATTTCGTTTCCGAGTATCCTTCTCTATAAATTCTTGTACATTCATTATCTTGAAACTGAACATTTTCTATTATTGTGTTGGTTATATTATGTACATCAATTTGTTTTTAAGCAGATGCTCTATTTTGACTACCGTAAAGTGTTATCTCTCCTTTAGTAAGTTTTTCAGATTGATAATATGTAGATATGTAAAAGTCAATTAATTTGACGTTCTAGGTTAAATATATTCCAACGTTAGCCATTACAGGTAATGACATTTGTGATCAGTTTATACAACCAAAAATGTTTCCAAAAATTCGGGAATCACCGATTTAGATATGTAAGTATTGACTCAAATACAAAGATGCGTTATGTTAATAATCGAACAAAAAATATAGCACGTTCCTGTTTCTAGATTGAAATAGAATAACGAAACGCATAAGAAAAGAATAGCCAGAACGAATGTGGCCATTTCATTCATATGTGTAAATGAATGAAATGGTCACACCAGATGGAACGGAACGCATTAAAAAGAGATAGCAATTCAAAGAATATGTGTATGGCTGAAACTGCCATATAATTATAAACGCCCTTCGTTTCTATATGCCGCAGACATGCTCGCCCGTCAGTGAGCCGCTTTTCCCCTACTTCTCGACTAACAAACGAGCGAGCAGAGTAGTATAACATGACTTACGTACTGTCACTAGATTGTCCTTCATTCACTTATGTGCTTCTGCTTTCGCTGTCTCACTTTATTTTATTTGACGTTTATGGTTTTCGGGTAACAAAAATCAGATTTGTGCACATCTCAGAAGCACACGAAGATTTAAAAAATATATATACGGCCTAAAGCGTACGTGTTTGTGGTAGCCGGTGACAGCTTGTCTGACCAAAAGAATTGTGTGCTATACTAAACGTAGTTAATCTTAATCTTAAGTATGTCCATTGGACCTAGATTCAGTGAAACTACGCGGTTTGTTTCAGTAACCTATCATCTCTTTTAATTCATCTAAGTAGTTAATCTTGAAAAGAGGAGCATAAAAAAAGTTCGTTATATTTTTTTTTGTGGGGATAGAATGTCATTTAAAAACCAATCTCGCCTTGTAATTCGCATCTGACCGGAATACCAATGAAACTTGAGTCATTTTCATTAGGAGCCGCCGATTCGGTAAGTCGGAGGTGACAATAACAATTGATCAGTTTTATCGCTATTACCTAGTATAGTATTGGCGGTCAGTGACTCTTCCGCGGAACTGATTTCCCATTGACAGCTATTTGTACAGGGTGGTGTGAAAAAGTTATTTGAAAACGGTTCGACGCTTTGAGGTTAGTAAAACGTATAAAAGTCGAAATGAATATTCATTTTTAATTGGAATAACTTTTCTTTAATTTTTGAAGGTTATACCCATCGATGTACTAAAATAAGGCAGCTGCCAAAATTTTGGAAAGAGTAGTTGCAAGATCTTAGTTGTGACCGTTATATTTTTTTATTTTTTATTTTGTCTTTGTCTATTTCATGTATCGTTTAGATTTGTTAGTATTATCTTCTTCTTCAATGATATATTACATTGATAGGTAAAACCTTAAAAGATAAAGCAGAGTTATTCTTATAAAAATTTAATTAAATATTTATTGGTAACTTTCCGAGTACCAAATCATAACACGAGGCTTCCAGAGTTGTTCTTTGTTCATTCTTAAAAAAAAAAATACTTCGGTCATTGTCCAGTCCAAAGGCTTCACAGGCTTGGAAATAAATGCAGGTCTGTTGATATTTCCATCTATTCCTTAATTTAAGACATTTGTTTCGTTTATAATATAATAATCAATAATTTACGTTTTATGTTTAGTTTTACTAAACGTACCTTACTTTTTTAATGTTCATTTATTCTCTTCTCTTTTATTTGTATTTGTTGTACCCATGAATTGATTAATTTTTTTACGATCTTATTTTTATTACTATTTCTTTTATTTATTTATAATATTTTTATAATATTGTTAAACAAATACATAGTGAATGGCATAAGAACAAAATATTGATACATATGTTTTCTAGTATTTCTACACCAATGAAGAGAACTAGCTGTTGAGTTTGGTGAAAGAGTAAAATGTAATATCATCGACTGTTTGCTGTAGCGCAAATACCGATAAATTAAATTACACATATCCCATTCATGCAGCTGGAAATGAAAGTATTATTATTATTATTATAACTATGGCTACTTTAATGAGAAAACCCCAAAGGCGTGAACAAATAAATAAAAAATAGTCAGAATAGTATAAACTCATTTTTTTATGTTATTTTTTTAAAAAGGGTATATTTTCTTTTAGAGCGTAAATTTTCTTTGGTTTTTGAAACCTAACTATTTGAAAGAAACCTTACCGTATCCAAAGATCAATTCAGTCACAACGTTGTCCAGAGAGAAAGGCAATTCCAGTATAGGTACACTCATGACTGTGGTTCACGAACTACGAGGTCGCCATTCTGAAACTTATCTTTACTAGATCTCTGATAAAATCTTGGATAGCTTCCCAAAATGCTATTACATACCCATTATCTTCTTTTTTAAAACTTAAGTTAGAAGTAGGTACAAAATAACCGAAGTTTGTTAAATGTCAATGTTTTGTAAAGGTCGTCATTCGAAAAGCTGCATGAATTTATGAAATGATTTCACTCTCTGCAAGAAATTTTCATAAAATTATTAGTAATCCGCTTAAAATCGGAATTGCAGGCTGTTTCCCGATAAACTTTTAGTAAATTCCCAATTTATCGGAACACGTGTTTATGCACCTGCCTTTATAAACACGTGTTTCGACATCATGATGATACATTCGTATTTTATTAAAAGTTTATGAGGAAACCTATCAAATCATTCATTAAGGGCCTGCAATTACGTTTTTAACCAAAATACGAATAATTTGAAGAGATTCTTAATAAAATAACTATGTACACAATTTTTCTCCGTACACCTAACAGTATTCCATTAACTCTTGTAAATTAAAGTCCATATTGTCTTCTGTTCGCTTTTTCATTTTCTGGAATATCATTACAGCTGTACAAGATAGGCGCACAATAAAACAACGCGTCACTTTCATCAATTCTTATAATTGTTTTCAAAAATTAAATTAAATTCAGTGCTCACTGGATTGTTTCATAAAAAAATCACTTAATGATCCAAACTTTATTTCCTTAGTAACTCTTCTCTTTTTTCATTCTGGGTCGGTTTTGCTTTCGCTCAGAGTTGAATAAGATTTTATGATCTGTTTTGGGTGGAGGCCATTAATTTTTTTAAGTAAATTAATCAAATTGACTTTCTACCCTTTCTAATGACATTGTGACTTTTTTATGTAAGTTTTATTCTTATTTTTTAAATGTGTATTTTTTCCGACTGAAAGTTTTCTGTTTTATTTAATCGATTTTCCTTGAGATTTGCTAAAATAAGTAAAAAAATAAACCAAATGATATCTCATACCGGAACATTCTGTCTTGCCGTGGTATCATGTTAGGCTCGCGTGGTAGTCCATCACTATGGAATGGGTTTAACTGGCCTACAGAGCCAGACCTCGCTCATCGGAACCAATAGCGCTTCTACATATATCCATATTTCGCAATAGTGCGAAATATGGATATATGTAGAAGTATATTCAGAGCAAATTTATTGATATTTAAGGTTATTTTTACATCCAATGATGTCCAGATATTTCGATCTTTTTCAGCTTGTAAATTACAACGATTTTTTTAAGAATATATATATATATATATATAATTCTTTAATTTAAGGTATGTATCTATAATATTTAGTGTTTAAAATCTAACTGCCATAACTCAGGCTTGTCTAGCTTGGTTTTAAATAAATTCAAAACACCTGAAATAAAATCTATACGCTGAAAACAAAAAACTAAATTCTTGGTTAGTCAGGATTTCTCTGATAACGAATTCTTGTTCACATAAAAAAAATTCAACGACGCATCGAATAAATTACATTACATCCAATAAATTTCTGACAGTCGTTAGCCTAACATATCTTTCTCTTGAAATCAAGTATTATATTAGTTGACCACCTTCAGTTTTGGATCTCGACTGTCTAAAATTATATCTATCTGACGTTGATTGCAATATTGTCCCATTTAAAGTTTGTATATAATAAAACAAGATTAACACATTAAAAGTACAGTTTTATTTAAAAATTAATTAGTAACAGACGTCACCAATCAAATAAAATTAAATATAATCAAAATTTAAAAAAAATCACAAAATGACAAGACCTAACCTATAAAAACATTATATTTACATAGGTACTTACAAGTATAAATTAACTTATTTTCTACATTGGTTAGTATCCTACACCATAAATCAGAGCAGTAAACAGCAGATCTGGTACTTGGGAAACTATCGTTCAGGCGTTCAACAAGGATCTGTATTGAATCCGTTATTAAATAACTATTTTAACGTTGAATACTATCATTACACTCGAGTAATTTTCTCACAGTAGGCATGGAACAAGTAGATTAAATCTTTCAGTACGGTAAATAAATATATTGATTAGCTAAGCTATATCGTATTTGATATCCATTCCTTACCCACAACCAGGCTTTTTTGTTCTATAACGCAAAACACGAGTAGTTAAGAAAAATTTCAGCGTGTGTTGACGACTTCCGCATATTCGCTTTCGTCCAACAGCATGTCCTTGTCTCCCCAGCCCCAGAAATGTTCCTGATCCTTTTCCTTGGAAAAGCGATGGCTTCCATCTCCAGCTCTTAATATTCTTCTTTTGACTATTTCCAATGGTACTTTCTTCCTGTCAGATGCCCAACCTTGAAACAAACAGAGAACACATTAGTATTTCTTTATTTTAAACTGTTAGTAATTCGTGGTGGATTTCAATGGATGTAGGAAATATTAAAAATAGGAAAATATTGGACTAAATTAAATAAGTACATTCCATAAACTGGGTACCTCCAAAATTAGTCGACGATTCGGCGGTGGAAGTACATTCTTAAATAACTAATCACATTTTATAAAGTTTCAAATACATTTCTGAAGATGCCCGTAGTAGGGTGAAATTTATTTGCACTTCATGAATAGCGGAATAATGTTGAAAATTTGTTATTATTACTAGAATGGAATAGTTACATAGTCTTATGCTTTGCATGGTATACAAATTAATTTAAATATTTTATTCAAGTTTTCCTTGTCAATACGATCAACTGAATCTGAACAACCTTGAAAATCAATGAATTTATAAAAAAAGATAAAACATCTACCAAACTGACCATGAAATTAGAACTGCATTTCAGATAAAACGTGTGTTATTATGTATGTAGTATATATTTTCTTGGTTCAAGGGCCCCATCATTTTTCACTTTCATCGATTCCTAACTGCCCGTAGCCAGTGGGACTATGATATACACCATTATTGTGTGGTTGAAGGGGATAGGGGTATGAAGGAGATGGAGAGGAGGGAGGTTAGTTGAGGGTGGTTGAAAGTTGGTTCTGGTTGATTTCCCCACCCAGGTTAGGCGTTTGAATTTGAGAATACTCATATAGACGTAAAGCACGGTGGGAAGAGGTGCCGGTTGTAAGTCCTTTCTTTCTATTGTTTATAATAATAATATTTATTTTATTTATTTATTGCATCTCACTATCCATAAAACACTTTTTTTTTCGCATAAAAATCAACCTCACTAGGACTGAGCCTGTATCGAGGTTAACAATTTACACTATAGTGAAGCAAACATAAGAGTAATCACAAACATAAATTAATTCTACATACAAACACAAAATATTTCAAAATTAAAGAAAAAAATAAGTATTAGATGTGTTACCAGATGGGTAATTTGACAGTATATTGTAACAATATTTGAACCATAACTAATCATTATTCAAAAGAAGAAGCAAAGTAAATAATAAAGACAGATAGGGTGACATTCAGTTTTTAGTAAATGGGACTTATATAAAATCTTATTATTTAAGAAAGGACAAGGATGAAAAAATATTAAGACAATTGTCTGTCAATACAAAAATCTTAATTAATTTTTTAAATTTAACTAAGGAATTGGTAGACTTAATATGATTTGGAAGAATATTAAACATAATTGGTGCCTGATGTAAATAATTTCTTTGACCAAAAGAAGTTTTAGTATGCACAGCCACAAAGTTCAATGTAGAGCTAATTCTAGTTGTCCGCATTTGTTGTGTTCTTTCAGCAAATTTAATATTGATAAAAAATCGACAAAGTATTTGAGTGATATATAGCTGTTTTATACACATAACATTACATTCCTTATAAAGTAGTTTGGATGGATAACAGAATTTTTTTTTGTACATTACTTTAAGGATCAATTTTTGAGTAATATTTAGTGGTTCAACATTGGACTTTAGACATGATCCCCAGCATACTATGTTATCACATTGTTTGCGGGAGACGCTTAAAAGCGTCTTTTGCGTACTGTTGGTAGAGAGCGGGAGACGCTCAAAAGCGTTTTTCGTATTTCTACACTATTGGTAAAGCGCGGGAGACGCCAAAATGCGTTGTAGGTACACTTAGAGTAACAATATATTACGAGTAACGTATGATGTTGGTTACTCTGTGAAGTAAAAATTATGCGTCAGCTCTCGTGACACGTGTACTAGGTACCTGGAAATTCGTGGAATTGGGTCGGGTGGCCGGCCGACTGTGGTCATAAAACATGCACTTGAAATAAAATAACTGTAAGATTAATGTTTCGTTTTTTTTTTAAATCTTTATATTTCTTCAGTGTTAAAGCGATATTGTTTCGTTCAAGACGTTCTCTATTTTATTTTCTGTCTACATTCGGCTTTAAAAATTTCGTACAAAGTATTTGTGTGCTGTGCTCGAAAATTTATTTGTTACATATTTGTTACATAAAAAGGGATATTATTTCATAAAAAATACCCTTTAAAATGGACTACGGTAATGATAATCGATTACAATAAATATATGAAAGGCCAATAGACCTAGCAGACCAATATCTTTCGTATTATTCTATTTTACGAAAAACCACCAAATGGACAAAAAGGCTAGCGATGTATATAATAAATTGTGCATTATTCAACTGATTTGTTGTGTACAACTCCGTAAAAGAAAGGAAAATAAAATATAAACATTTTTTTAAGGAAATCGCAGAGCACTGGGTGGCTGATCAGATTTCGTCAGATAATAGTCAAGACCCGGAACCAACACCATCAACATCTGGTATCCGAAAAAAATCTTCAAAATCTGATCCTCCAGGAAGACTATCGATGGATATGCGAAAATATATATTGGAAAAGATTGAAGGCCCTGGTAAAAATAAGAATCTGCGAAAGCGATGTCGTGTGTGCGCGGTACACAAAATACTTAGCGAAACCCGGTACATGTGTAAATTCTATGATAGACCTTTACATGAAGGGAATTGTTTCCAACGATTTCATACTTTCAAACAATATTAGTGTTTAGTGGTGTGTATTTAAAAAAATATATATACTATGTTGAATGTGCATAAAATGACTAAATAGACAATACGACAAAAGCGCAGTTTTTTCAATTTTTAAAAATTTAAACTTATATATCGTAATTGTTTCTTCAAAAATATAAAAAAAATTGTGACCAGATCATAATAAAGAAATTTGAATAAGGTAAAATACTGAAAATTTTATTTAAATTTGATCAATAGTTCAGAAGTTATAGCTATTTTACACGAAACGGAATTTTGCGCGCGAACATGATAAAAATTGCCCGCTTTACGGCGTAGATTGATTAAAAAACCCCCCGCAAACATTGTGTTATAAGAAAGTCGAGATTGGACTAAGGCAAAATAGACAGTTTTTAATTTCTCTTTGTCCAATATGTGTCGCAGTTCTTTAAAAATAAATGTAAGTCTCCTGATATTTTTTGTTAACATATCGATATGGTCATTCCATCTTAAAAATTTATCAATCTTTACACCTAGATACATGATACAATCTACACTTTCCAAGGGTTGGCAATTACAATTTAGCAGACAATTATGTATAATTAGATTATGAGTGCCAGAAGGCTGACTTTTTGATGATATACTAAATGTCACATATTTAGTTTTTATTGTATTCAAAGTTAAGATGTTATTATTCAGCCAACTCTTTACTGCTCTTAATCCTAAGTCACATTTGTTAAAAGCATCTCTCCAGGTTTTACCCTCAAATATTAAAGCAGTATCGTCTGCAAAACTAACAATGTTACCTGGAATATCTAAATTACACAAATCATTAATGTAGATTAAAAACAATATTGGTCCAAGCACACTACCTTGCGGAACCCCAAAAGAGATTGGTTTGCTATTGCTTAAATGATTATTTATCTCTACTTGTTGCGTTCTATCACTTAGATAGGATGTGAACCAGCCTAGTGCTGTATTATGAATGCCAAGAGAAGATAATTTTTTGAGGAGTAATCCATGGGACACCGTATCAAATGCCTTTGATAGATCTAAGAACACAGCCAAAGCTTTGTTTCCATAGTCTAACGCACTAATGACTTTGGACAATACCCTCAACACTGCATCACTTGTTCCTATATTCTCTCTGAAACCAAACTGATTGCTATTATGTGTTTTATTATCTTTTTTTTTGTGTAACAAATAGATATAATGATATCCTCACTGGGATCTCCCGTGCTGAGGATTTCATTTACTTATGTATAATTTAATTATAAGAAAATTAATATTACATCAAAGTTACTAATAAATTTAATTATGAACAAATATCATGAAATATATATATATATATTTTTTTAATAATTTTAAAATAAGTAAGATGTTTTTTTTATATATATTAATATATGAAGTGTTTTTTGGTATAGTTATATATATGAAATGTTTTTTGGTATAGTTCAGTTGATTCTGTTTTAGTCTGTGTTTGATGTCAGTAAATTTTCTATTTCAGATCTTCCTATGTTAAGTATCCAGCTTTTTATTTCAGATTTAAATGTTAAAGTATGAGAGAATAAAAGCCTTTTAGAAATAGGATTATAAATTAAACTTACCGATGGCACAGAAAGTGTCAATGAATCTCGTGGTGAGGTTGAATTGTTTCACTCCTATCTCAGAGGATGAGTAGTCCCAAGGGAAGGAATGGTGGTAGTTGTGCCAGCCCTCGCCCACGGTGATAAAATTGAAAATTATGTTCTCCGTTCCAGCTTCATTTCTGTATAACAAAACTACCAATTGATAACATTTAAAGAGTGACAATTGTATTGATTTGACTGTGACTAACAACCTTAATAGTGGTCTCCAACAGTTGGCAAGCGATCCTTATCTCTAAATATTACTTATTATAAACTTGTCTGAAATTGAGAATATCTGTGGATTGGAGACGGCCGGATTTAATTAGACATTAATTTATTTAAGAAAATGCACTTTGTATTGAAAACTTACAATTCGACAGTATGACATAACTTTAAATAACTTAAGACACACATATTGTATCTAAGCACGAACAATAAGAATTGATTGAATTTAAGATGAACCCCATAAATACACGAAAGCGAAGTAACTCTGCCGACTTCTTGTGTATTATAAAGAAGAATTATTGAATCCTCAAATTGAGATGGTCTTCTATAAAATTACTAAGTTAGGATTTTTTTAAAGTGTTCTCCCAAAACGAATGTACAGTTTAACATCTCATGTAGTTACATCTTGTATACCTTACGATTAATTTCGCAATAATTGGATTCTATACAGATTCCAAGTTATGTGGAAACGATAATTCACAGCTATTGCTACAACTTTAGAAGGTTCAGAGATGGTGTGAAGAGTCAAAATTAAAACATTTATTCACAATTCTTGATAAAGTATTTTAGATAAAATACGTTTTCAAGAATTTCGGTCTAAAATTATAATAATTAAAGCTGTTATGTTTGCATAAGTAATCAAATACCACAAAGAGGTAACATAAACAAAATAATGGCCGTGACACGAGCGTAATTTTATTATCAACAGCATTCTAAAATTGTACACCACGAGGACATATAAATCTAGAAAAACTAATTTTACAGTGTCAAGGATGAACTATTGTAGTGATAAAACTTAATGATATTCCAGTTGGTAAAAACACTTTCAATTTAATATCTAATTTTTGCCAAACAAGCTCCGTTCTGACTTAAGAGGCGTTCGATGCATGACTTAGACAAGTGCAATCAAATTTCAAGCAATAGTTGAACACTAACGCAAAGGCTCGAAATAATATTACAGTTACAACCGATTTCGTTTGCTCTTTTGACTACAATTTTTTGTTGTCGTTAGTTGAGAACTGCCTCGAACGAGCGTGGTGGGCGGACAATCACGCATGAATGACGTACGTGCACCTTAGTGCATATCGTGATAAAAAGAACAAGTCGACAAGGCATTCTTTTTGGATATTCGTCTTTGACACTTAAAATTAAAGACATCAAGAAATAAGACAATTTAATGTTCGAAGTCTGGGTTGCGTTGATGGCTTAGAATCTAAGAATACGTGTTATACAATAATTGTTAAATATTTGAATCGTCACTGCACACATTTTATACTTAAAGCAGCCTTACGCCAAAAACTAGTACAAATATTGAGTTATTGGTGTATATGCTTCTTTTACCACGATAAAACAAGAGATCTCACACAATACGCTTCTTCTCATGCAACGATGATAGAAATATGGTGAAAAATTTAAATAAAGTTACCGCTATATTCGTCAGATTCTTACTAACGACGGCCTTCATACCTAACATACCTTAAAGCTAGTCGAATGTGTTTGGATCTATGCATGCATGTAAATTTATATACGGCTTTCTTACGACATCACATACATCATACACAATATACTCTATCTAAGGCAGAGTTTTCTGGTGAGGTAAATAGTTATTATATCGATTTTTCATGCGGTGTTACACAATGACTCACTATTGCACGGTTTCTGCCTAGGAACCGTTAATGGTGATGTCCTTGACACCTTGTCAAAAGCTTGTCAACGTCACAAAGGCTAGGTCGTGCCGGCATTTCAATACAAATATGATTTTTTATGACATCATTCGCATCACACAAGAAACATCTTTTCTAGTGCATATCGTTCTTAATTAGTTGTGTTTAAGTATTAGAATATATTATATTAAAATGGGTACTTTTGCATACTTGTCATAAGGCCTCATTCCAAAGGCGTGGGCTCCACTATTGATGAACCAGGTAGCATTTGAAGTGATGGCGTACCTCATGCAGCAGCAGTACCAAGACACGGTGAGAACTTCACCCCAGAAGTACCAGGGGATAATGGTTGGCAGAATGAAACATACCAAGGGCGCGATGATATTGTAGTACCTGAAAAACACATAAAAGATATTGGATGAATTCCCTAAGACTGCTTGCTGATTATTGCATATTGAAATATTATTGACATCCGCCTAGTAATGAATTGGTACACATGACACAAAGCCACTGTTGCGCAACAGAAACAAAGTCGGAAATAAAACCGATCCCTGTGGGACGCCAGAATTTATTGAATGTGAAGAAGAGGTGAAACCGTCAGCAATCCTCTGAACCGACCTAACCATAACAAAAATTGGCAACCCACGTACACAAGGCTATGAGAAGTTACTACGTAATAGGGTAGCTTTTGACAAGACCTCGGTGCCAAACATGTTCAAATGCCTTGGAAAGATCCATTGTGACCGTATTGGGTCTCATTAAAAAATTACATGACAAGAATAGAAAGTACGTTTGTATGATATATGAACCAGTAGAAAATATCAAACAGGTCATAAAACTTGGAGATCTTTTTAGGTAACGCAATTATCTTTTAAAATTATGCTACCATTTCCACCATGCATCTTGAACAAAAGATAACAAGCCACATTCTTTGTTTCGTATTTTTCAATTATTCTCTCATAGCAGGCTCCTGATTATAAAAAATATTTCGTATTCGTTTATACTTACTTCGTCTGCCACATAACGATTGAATCACTCTCGATGTCGGCCATGCTAATGGTCTTTCCTTTCTCCAGTACATCGGGATGCTTGGTAATTAGTAACCAACCGATATGGGCGTAGAAAAATCCCCTTAAAGAGTTCTGAGGATCAGCATCGCTTTCACTGAACTTATGGTGTGTTCTGAAAATAAAAACAAGCAATTGAAAAAAAGCTATTAAGGATTAAAAAAAATGTATTTAATGAACATAATTGAAGAGAAGTTCGGTGGTGGATTTGGATAACCGGGATATCCTGCAAACGAGCGAATCAAAGTTTGAATCTCGGTCACACAGTTTCATAACATTTAATTTAGGAGGCGGGTATGGGTCCGCCGCCTCCAGAACCATTTATTGGATAATCAAACCTCTGCCGTAGGTCACCCCAAGTGGTTCGCTACGTTTGGTGACTTAGCAGGACTTGCCCGGGTTCATGGGGTACGATTTGTCCGGGTCTTAGCGACGGATGTGTTTGCACCAGCTGCGTAGCAGGACGGATCAGAAGAGACTGTTTGAGGGAAAAACTTTGACCTGTCCATGAAAACTCATTTGAAATATTGCCTTGCTCCAAAGTGGGAGGGATGGATTCAAACGTCCGTCACTCCTGGACTCACTGACCTCCCGTTTCCTAACCACCCCTCATACCTATTTTCTTTCCAAAATTTCCATTCCTTAAAAAGACCCTTCACACAGCATCTTAAAAGATGCCTCCTGTGTGTAGCTAATACAAAAAAATAACGAAGCTTCAATGATTAATATGAGCTCTAAAAAGTTTACATTAATTGAAATTAAAAAAAATATATAGTAAGTTCCTTCTCAAATATTTAGCATTCTTTGAATGTTGCAAGCATCTTGATCAGTTATTGTTAACGACATGATGTTACCACCAGGTCTTAATATCGATAGGTTTGATATTAATCATTAATGTATGCAAATTCGAAGCTGGTTACGCCTGTCTTCTTATCGATTAACATATTTTTATAAGAGAGTTTTTTTAAATAGAGTTCTGAATAGATACAAATAATTATGTCAGTATTGTACGGGGCTTTTTGTATAATAGTGGGTCAAGTATGTTTCCCGTTGTTAATCCTAGAACAGCGGTCGTCAAACTGTCGACCAAAAGCATGCTTTTTTACATTTTTCTACTTGAACAACGAGTGATTGAGGTTGTCCCCTACAACTGAATTTAATATTTTTAATATATATAACAGAGAAAAACAGATAGAATATTTTGAATTTTTGGTAAATATTGAAGATTTAAGTCATTAAAATGTTGATCTTCACCTCAGTTAAACGAAAACTTCCTAGATCACAAGACCGGGACACTCATTCAAAGCAGCCTCGTAACTTGTATGGGATTTTACAAAATCTTTTGTCTTTAATCTTTATTTTTTCAAAATATTTTAACTTTAACCTTTTTTTTTGTAAAATCCCATACAAGTTAGGAGGCTGATTTGATTCAGTATCCCAGCCTTGTGATCCAGGAGGTTTTGGTTAAACAGGGTACATTCTAATTTCATTTTATCTTATTCTGAGATATGAGGTGTCAAAATTTGCAAAGACAATTTTTTCATAATCGGTTTACCGATTTCTGATTTTGAGATTGAATCTTGTGTAGAGAATTTTAGTTTAACATATTTTAAAGGCAAATATGACGTATATTTACCATTTTAGAACATACCTAAATATGCAGATAGAACCATAAGCAACAAGCATATTAAAAAAAATAAAAATAATTTTACATATTACAATTTAAGGTTTTACTCATTCAGTTATTCCCAAAATTAAAAGTACTTGTTTATTTGTTTAATACCATTTAACATTTTTAGAAAGTGGGTTACATATTTGTGTAAATACTAATTGGCAATAAAAAAGAACCTACCCACACCTAAGCGTAGTTTTGAACCGTATAGTTTAAAAAATGCTTTAAAATTTTATTTCTGAAGAATATATTACTGTGATTTATTTTAATAAAAAGTTATGTGTATATGTCAAATATTTTATACCGATAACGTTCGGTTCGCATCGAAAAATGGGGTTGAATCCTTTGCAGGCACAGCTTACAACTTTTAATTTTTTTAATATAATGGTGGACCATTTTCAGGACATTTGTAGTAGTGTTTAATATTTTGACTTTCGTTAAAAGTTTCTCAATAAAGCTAGCGTGAAATCTTGCTTATTGAGTTTGGTCACCACTGTCACAGACTTTGAGTATATTTTTCTTTCGCTAGGCTAATGACATTATTTGAGTGCTATGAAATCGGTTACAGGTTGTGACATATGAGTCGTTTGTTTTTTACCTGTGGTCTCTGATCCATTTGCGAATATCACCTTGGTTGGCGATAGCATGCGCCACCACCAAGATCAGTCTCAGCTGCCATACAGCCTTGTAGGCTTTGTGGGACCACAGCCTGTGGGAACCTGCTGTTACTCCCATGCCGGCGAAAAGGCCATATAACCAAGCTATAATTATCATAAAACAAAACATTATAATTATTTTGAATGATTAACTAATGTTTAAGAGACGAAGGTTTTATATGCACAGTACAAAGGATGACATATTATTTTTATGCATTATTAGCCTGAAACACCTTTATGAAATGAAAAAATCTTCCGAGAACACGCAGCCTTTTGACTACCTTCAGGTGCTCTACCAATTGATTAATTAAACTAATATCAAACAGTATTAAGTTATAATTGCTAGCTCCCAAGATAAGAGGAAAATCTGAGTTGATGGGTCTTAATGACCAGTGCTATTTTGGTAATTGGTCGGGTTCTGGAACGCTGATTTCGTGAAGAAGTCTTATTACAGACCCTTATGAAGCATGATATATTTGCAATTATTAGGGTTGAAATTACTTTAAATCTGTTAATGATATATTGATTTGGGTTTGAGCCTAGTTTGATAATATAATTTGTCACTAGAACGTAATGTATATTAATCTTTATAACGTACATACAAAACAGACAAAATATTCAAAAAGAAAAATGATAATAAGCACACAATTTTATAATATTATCAACACAAGGGCGCTTTACGCTTCTGTTTCCGTAAATTTAATTTTATTTCATTATGGTTTGGTAATTAATGTCATTTGCTTTATTGTAGGGCACTGATAGAATTTTGATAGAATAGAACGAAGACGTTGAATAATGCGACTCCTTGTGATGACAAGCACACTTCCTTTCCTTTTATTATACGAGTAATTAAATCACATGGACGCTCAGGTCGCAAGCTGTTTATTGCAGAGTTAGAAAATTTGGCGGACAAAATCCTATTTTGCATATGCATACAGGAAAACAGGAGTAATTGCGTAGTGAAGTTCACAATGAAGTTCAAGTTACCCTTTTTAAATTATATATATTTATACTAAATTTAAAAGTGCTACTGGCCAACATTAAGAATATTTTTTCTAGTGATTTTGGTTGATACAAGTATAACATTCTTATATATATACTAATTAAGATTTAACATAAAAGCACATAATAATGACAATTAAAGCGTTTTTTCTTCACGAAGAAAACAGTATTGCCAATTTATTATAAATCTCTTCAAATAATCCGGTAACAAGGGGATTGCAGGCCGTTTCCCCATAAACTTTTAGTATAATATTTTGGAACATGTGTCCATGCACCAGAATTACAATACCTTAATTATATACAATGACGAAATGCGAAAATATTAAATTTTTACTGAAAACGTGCTCCCACATAGTGAAAATTCGTTCGAATTTAACTAAAAGTTTACTAGGAAACCGAAAGATTCATTCGTTAAAGGCCTGCAATCCCGTTTTTAACCGGATTACAAATAATTTGAAGATATTCTTAATAAGATTGAAATATTTTTGAATACAATTTTTTTCTCCGAGTACGTTTGATATCACAAAAGAATATCGCCCATTTTGGAAACGTGATTCGCCATAGATGATGTGAGAAGTGAATTCGATACATTTTTCATAGTAAAACGGTTGCGAGAGAAGCTTCCGGAACGCTGTTCCGGTGCGCTCCGCTTGAAAAATAGCACTGAACACAATTTGTGTTTTCTTTTTTCACTATTCTGTCCAGCACTTATTTACACAATTGCAAAAAATTCATTGTGTAAAAATCGCACGTATTGACGAGGTCTTAAATTGTAAATTGATTTGCGTAGCATAATATAGCCGCAAGTAAGCAAATTATTATTTTCAAGGTTACTATTTTAAAAAGTGTAATATTTTAGCAGCTACTGTGAAGTTTAAATAATGGCTCACATGGGACATCTTACGTATATTAAATGAAATATTTTAGCATAATGTCGCAATTACAATAAGAAATTTAAAAAAATGCTATATTAAAACTCAATGCCGTGTAAAATTAGGCTATAAAAGACGAAGATGAATAAACAAGTTAATTAAATGACTGATTCAAGAGTTGGTATTACTGCCTATTATTATTATTATTTGTATTTCTCTCAGTTTTGATACCATTGAAACTTCGGACATGACCTCAAAAATTGCTAAAGGTTAAGATTTTTTCTGATTCGTTAACCGGTTGTGAATTTTCTCATGCAGTATACCGAAGTTTTATTCCTAGTCTAAATAATCACGAGCTCACATATCAAAGGGAAAGTGTTTTTTTTTTCATAAAAAAACTTAAATAAATATTTGAGGCCAAAATATCTAACACAGATCCTAGGTTCGATTCCCAGTTGCGACCATTTCCTTTTAATGTTTCTGAGTCTGTTTTGTATCATGTTTCAATTGAATTTATTAGCATTATCTTCTCATTTAATGAATAACAATATATTGATGGATTTAACCTTCAAAAGATAATAAAAAAGTTATTCCATTAAAATGAAACATACATTTAAAAAGGCAAAGGCAAGACAACATAATGTATTATTGTAGTTTCTGCATATTTTTAATCGAAGGTATGGAGCGAAGCCGAGCAGATCCTTCAAACTTTTTTGGTCTTTTTAAATTTCAATGTCAAAGATGTATAAACTAACGATCATTAAAGTGAGCAATAACTTTTAAAAATACTGATAGCTAGGGAGAACTGCAGAATTCTGCGGCGGTAGTTTAAGAAACATTGGATATCATAGATGGAAAGGTATATTATCACATAAATAGATTTTTAATTCAAATTAATTAAATCTGGTTATTAGTAGAACCTCGGTTTTTCTTGTATTTTGGTAGCCTTGATATTTTTTATTAGGTTTGTTGAATGAAAAGTCCTAGATTGAATCGTAAAGTGACATGGGCCAGCATTAAGAATATTATTTATAGTGATTTCAGTTGATACAAGTATAACATTCTTCTAATGATTGCAGTTGATACAAGTATAACGTTCTTCTAGTGATTTCAGTTGATACAAGTATAAAATTCTTCTAGCGATTTTAGTTGATACAAGTATAACATTATTTTATTGATTTCAGTTGATACAAGCAAAACATTCATCTAGTTGATACTTAGTTATGTTCTTTATACTTGTTGAAACACTGAACAGAAGTATTATATTCAACAAAAAAATTAAAAATAAACTGTGACGATGTGCCACCAAACATAAGCATTATTTAGTTATGTGATTCCCTATTCTGTTTTGATTGAAAGTTTAAAAAAATCATTCCGTACATGGGTACTTTCGGAAACAGGCTTAACTTTTGGTATCGTTTCATAATAAAACAAATTTTTTGTGATATTTTTTTAATGAAAAAATATTTTCTCTATGTTTGTGTTGTTTGTCGGCAGGATCATAGAGGAAAATAAATTAATTAGCTACGAAAGAACGTAAGTGCAGAGATGCGAAATGGAAAAGTCAATTTAATTATGGTATCAATTATCATCGTTTCAAAATCAACAAGAAAGTAATTCATTCCGGAAAATTCTCCATAATAACAACGTTAAATATTACACTAAAAAGTGGACATGAAAAACGCTTAGGACGGGTTATTCACAGAATTTGAACATTTTGTCGAATTTCAGAGCCAAATTCAAAGTTTTGTGAACGTCCTATTCAATTTCTGTTATCACATCATTATGGGCCAGATGTAACTGAAATAATAACAGAACTTGAAGAAAGACCTCAAGTTTGTACATAAAGGAGAAAGTCAGTGAAATCAAATTCAGGACCCACAAAGAAACGAAATGAAACCAGTTTGATCCCTGAAGACCACCTGTCAAAGCAGTAGACCTGCGCGTATAAAAATGACGATAGTTATTTAACTTTCAATCTCGTTTCTCACGATACTTGGTAATATGAAATGATCGTACGATTTATAGGTACATTACACTAGTTGACGTGTACCCGGCGTTGCTCTTAGTTGAGTTTTGAGGTTGTGAAATCTAGTGAAAAAATATAATTGTATAGTAAGTATTTTTTTCCATTCAAATGTCTTTCGCGAGCATCCTCGATTTCTTCTACCGTTCACTTCCACGACATACAGGGGGTATTTCACTATCTCTGATTATGTTCTGACTAAGCACTAATCCGCGGATTAGTAATTTTTTTGTTTTAACTATATCTGAATAACGCTAACGCTCGGGTTAAAGTTCGATTTGACTAATCAGTGCTCGAACCTCACGTTAGGCGCTATTCCTCGAATCAAAGATGGCGTCAAAACATTCCGAGTTTGACAGCGGAGAAGTGAGTCGAATTTTGTTGCGAATTATTATGGATACCGAGGTTTTTGATTTACAGAAGCAGGTGAAAGGGCGGCGATGCGAAGGCCACGAGTTTTAAGAGCTCGAATGAATTTGAATGCTTGTATGATCCATCCTGAATTATTTGATTGTGTTCAAAATAAGAAACAATGTATTAATTCGACACGAATCTATCTAAAATGACCTGATAATCAACATAACATAACCAAAAAAATGCACACTTTGCGGTGTGCGGACTGTGACGCATGACAGGCGTGGCAGTAGATGGGGTAACTGCAAACATTTTGCGATGTTGCCAGACTATTTCGAGTGTTATCTATCCGGAAACTCGGCAACAATGGTGAAACGGTCGCCGTTGAATAACGAAGTTATTCTAATCTTTAAAGCCAGCCAACGGCTAGCTAGTCAGATATTTAGCCCGACATAGTGAAATACCCCCACACTTTCGTAACACACCTTTCTTCATTCATCTCTTAAGCCTCATTTTACTACACATAATTATTTGATGTCTTCCTAAGACTACCTTTGTCTATCTTATACCAAATTGTTACTAATAAAAAACTACACTACATCGACTTTTATTCGATTCCGAATCTTTTTACTGTGCAGAGATAATGTGTTAAGGCGAAGCTTAGTGCTAAATCACTATTTTGATCAATCTTTTTAACGAATTGGTGTACGTTATTAATACCAAAAAATATGCTTTAGATAAATTGAAAGTTTTAATATCGTTTCGCTAAAGTAGAATACCAATAATTTTGGACGCTTAGATGGTTTGGGCATGTAGAGCGAATGAGCGAAGAAAGGAGTGTAAGGAGAATATACGATGCAAATGTGAATGGTAGCAGAAGTCGGGGACGCCCGAGGAAGACATGGCACGACCAAGTGAATCAGATACTTGAGTCGGGCCATGTCAAGAGTCAGAACAATAGAAGAGTATGTATGAGACGATGTATGAATGTGAATGAGGCAAGGAGTGTGCCAAGACCGAGTTGTTTGGCGGTCCGTCCTCTCTGCCTACCCCTGCGGGGAAACGGCGTGATGGTTAGTTAGTTAGTTAGTTTTTTTTTAGAATACCAATAAAAAATAAATTATTCAATTAAAAATATAAATTAAACTTCTAAAATAAATATTTTTTCAATTGAAATGTATGAACGCATGGGAAAAAACTTAAAAAAATACAGTATTATAGCTAAGATTATCGGTGACAGTTTCACTTGATTAACTTTTTTGCTTTCTTATAAAATTATTTACAAAATTATAAAAAAACAGTTTTGTGCTTGAAATCGAACGTTTCTATACTCCGTTTGTCAAGCGATTTTAATGCCTATTACCTACAATATTAGGTATACCAAGAATATATACATTTTTGGCTTGTAGCTTCCTCTTAAGTCTCGATCAGTCGTCTCTGACTTCTTCTACTACTCTAAACACTCCTGGCGCTAATAAGAACAAACTTTGAAGTTTTCATCGCAATCAGAATGATATAGGAACGCGTACGTGACAAACAAATAAACATTCATTTTAATATATACGAGTATAGAAACATTATAGTTGAAAGAAAGTTGAAGTACTTACTGAATGCAATTGTTGGCCATTTGGCAGCAAAGCAATGGACATAAAAGCAATATCCAAAAATCAAATGGATGTAGGCATATACAAAGATGTTCAGCCATTTATAAGAAAACCTGAAAAAATACATGTAATAAATTTGTCAGTTGAGAAACCAAATGAAAAGTGTTGTAAAATTGTGGATCATCATTATGAAAGGGTATTTCAGCAAAATACATTTACAAAAGTATTTAAAAATAATATTAAATTAATATCAAGGAAGCAAATTCCACTGGTAAAAATGAATGATTTGTGTAAACATATTATTTATAACAAAGGTATTCTTAAATCGAAAAGAAACAACAAACAAACTATGTAAATCAGAAGTATTATTTTTATAAGCAATAATTGTTCGCCTGAAACACTCATCCACATTGAAAAAATCTCCTGATAAAAAATACATGACGCCAACGGGACTCGAACCCGTGTCCATTCGATTTCCGGTCGAAAGCTCTGACCACTGAGCTATGGGGGCTTATTTCTTACCCGAGAAAATAGTCAATATATGCTAGTGTTTCATTCAACAATTACTGCTTTTTACATTTTTTTTTTTTTTTTTTTTACACGGGTTCGAGTCCCGTTGGCGTCATGTATTTTTTATCAGGAGATTTTTTCAATGTGGATGAGTGTTTCAGGCGAACAATTATTGCTTATAAAAATAATTGTTATCCTTTGTGCTATGCATAAATAAAATCTTGTCTTTAAAACATTAATTTATCAAAAAAATAATAATTAAATCAGAAGTATAGTATAATACGATTAAAACGCACTGTTTGTTTGGTACAACTGAATTTGTTGATGCTGACGTCACCAGTCACAGAACTCAGTCCGCAAGTCAATATTTCGTTGTGGTTTTGTACGGATCTTGATCCAATGAAACTCAGGTTTCGTTTGCGAAAATTTCATTGTTGGCAGAATTGAAACATTATTTAGGACCTAAATAAGAAAAACTGGATGGAAAATCACGGACATCGGTTAGATTCGTGAGACATTTAAATAATCTTCCCAGAGTTGACACGGAGATGGTTATTTTATTCTGTACAATACTGACTGATTCTGGAATTTCGTGGAATGCAACCTTCTTAGTAAGAACATCATCTTATCACTTGCGTAAAATCATCGTTTGCTATAAAATTCACTTTTGAAATTTTCTTTACAAATATATCGATTGTATTTCTGAATTGGTTTTAGCATCCAAGGATTTAAAAATACATATTATTACAGTCGTCATGATCGGTGTATTATAAACACCAGTTTTTTTTGTTGTTTGTTTTTGGGGTGTTATGCCGTGTTGCGCTAACTCCTTCTTTAGCCGACGTTTCGGACAGCGTTGCAGTGTCCATCATCAGGGCAGATCCGGTAGATCCGAAGATGTGTAAATTACCAGTTTTTTGTTTAGACGTAATACGATGCAATTTTTCGTAGTGTTCGAATTCTTAACACCGAAACATTGTTTATCAGATGCTGTCGCGAATGTATTTTTGCACTTTGGTAGAATACAATAACAGTAGTGATGAGAAGCTGACATTTTACCTAGTGTTATTCAATATTAAAATCGGTTCTCGATTCTTGACGCCGTCATTTAAAATACAGTGCCTGTTGAAATAAAACGTAGGATATTTGTGACTGGTGACTCATGCAACCACACATAATACGCTGCATCGAAAACTTTGAGCAGTATAAAATATACCTATTGTGCTTCCATGAAAAAAGAAACATGTCTACTGAGGTATAAAAAACACAAATGTGTCAACAATTATGTTAAATTTGTAAATGAAAAGGTTCTGTTCAACCGCAGTAGTAAAGAAGGGTCCACCATTCACAAAGCAACTTATTGATACGACAATATTGCCACACTACAGCTGTAACAAGGCTAGGCTTTGTGCTTTACAATGTTCTTAATTATTCAAAGGAAACTCGGCTTTGTGACAAATTTATGTTATTGAAAAACATTTATTTTTCATGTCTATGATTCTACGAATTCATAATTTACAGGTTTTTTTTACTACTCGAGCTTTTTTTTGACAGTATACATAATTGACATTTATTGTTTTATTTTAAATTATATTGTTACATCGAAAACGTATCTGCTTTGTGTGAAAAGTAATGACTCTCCCTAATATAGATTAATTAGACTTTATGAAGAGAGTTAGATTACAGTTAAAAATAATAGTAATAATGAATAATAACTGTATTAAAAAAAAGGAACTTTGTTTTTGGCTTACGATTCCTGTCATTGAACTTAGTACATTTGTTCGTATGTTTAGACGAAGTTTTAACTAAGTTACATAACAATAAATTATGTACTAGTTCTGGCGAAAAATCGTACGTGACGTCATCGTTTAAGTATCTTCTGTCTTTTAAGTTTTCAAACAAGACGCGCGAGAAGAAAGATAAGGAACGTCGTTGACATCCTGGAACTAGCTTAGTAATATTGGGTACGGGCAATAAGTAAGAAGTTATACAACAAAATTGCATAAGATATCAATATATTATTTCAAAAATATCATAATGAGCATTATTTTGGAAAAATGTTTATGGCATAGGACGGGTTGTTTCACAGGATTAAACAATCTTATTTAAAATTTATTTTCAAGTTCTGTACAAGTTCCTTTGAAGTTCAGTTATTATATCATTGCGGTCCAGTTGTTTCACAAAACTGAAGTAATAACAAGACTTGAATATAATAGTAAAGGGTCTTCACAGAACTTAAAAGTGAACTTTTTAATTTGATGAATTGTTGAAATTCTGTGATAAAAACGTTAACGTTACGTAGAACGGGGAAAGGATACAATCGGTGTTAACGTATTTCACTAAAAAACATATTTCAAGAGTTGAAAATAGTGTCTTGACTAGAGATTGATAAGAATGCGCTAATAAATTGAATGCCAAAGTGTGCACTAAAAGGTCAAAATGAACAATGCTTGAAATATACAAAATAAATAAGAAAATGTGAAAAACATAATTGTTTTTCTAAATCAATTATATGCTTTGTGTACGGAGAAAAATTATCCAGTTAAAAAGTAACAGCATGCCAACTTCCTGATAAAATATAAGTCATTCAGAATATATCGTGAATACGTGTTCTTTTCCTAATACATAATCATGACGGAATGCGACAATATCAGTATGTACGTATGTTCCGCCGTCCTCATAAAACATTCGCTTTTGACTGATACTTTGTTAGGAACTCTTTCGATTCTTTTGTTACAGGCCTGAAGTCCCATTTTTAACAGGAAAACGAATATTTGACCAGATTTTTTTTTATAAATTAACAGTATTTCATATCAGTAAGTTTTCTCCGTGTGTGAATACAATCCGAACACGAAACCTCCGGAGTCAAAAGTATCCTCTTCGTTATGAAGGCTGACTTATAAGATATTTAAATAATCAAAAAGGCTAGTTTTTAAATTTAAAAGTTTAATGGTATTTGAAATAAGTAATTGTTATGGTTGTGTTCGTGAGAGCAACTGCATATAATAATTAGATATTAATTAATGAAACCTAAATAGGTACAATGATTCAATCAGTGGGATGAGACGTAAGAAACAAACAGGTTTTATAAGTAAAAATAAAACTTACGTATATTTTTTGTGGATGTAGATTTTTTCTTTCTTCTCCGAGAACTCTTGTGGGGCAGACACTACAGCAGCGGGGATGATTTCTTTGGGTTGTCTTTTGACTTGTTCTGTTAGCCTGGTAGCTTCCGACATCACCATATTGTTGGCAGCCTCCATCATCATGCCTGGGGGAGCCATTTTTAACTATTGAATCTGAAATAAAAATAATTATTGTCAACAAATTATTACTAGCAGTAATTATTAGCCCAAAACAACCATATCAATTGAAAAAAATTCAATTGGTAGAGCAGCTGACTGGCAATCAAAAGGTTGCGGGTTAAATTGGTAGAGCAGCTGACTGGCAATCAAAAGGTTGCGGGTTAAATTGGTAGACCAGCTGACCGGCAGTCAAAAGGTTTCTGGTTCAATTGGTAGAGCGGCTGACCGGCAGTCAAAAGGTTGCGGGTTCAATTGGTAGAGCAGCTGACTGGCAATCAAAAGGTTGCGGGTTCAATTGGTAGAGCAGCTGACTGGCAATCAAAAGGTTGCGGGTTCAATTGGTAGAGCAGCTGACCGGCAATCAAAAGGTTGCGGGTTCAATTCCCGGAAGATTTTTTATGTTTGTATGGCTGTTTCAGGCTAATAATTACTGCTTGTCATAAATTGTTACCCTTTATGCTATTCATAGAAAACCTTGTCTATAAAAAATTAGTTTATCATTTAAAAAATATATATTATTGTAAATCTTAAACAAACACTGTTACGTAATAAAACACATTCACGGAATTTTAGGCATTCTGGCATTGACACTGGTGTTAAACAAGTTATTTTATGCCTTTTGCATATTTCGTACAAGTTTTTTTTAATCTTACGATTTCGTTGTCAATATTTCTATTTTTGATACTGACAATATTCATGGTGGAATTCCGTTATAATGATTTATTGAAACAATTTAAAACTTTTTCTCACTTTCGTATTTTTTATGTTTAACCGTTATCTTAGAAAAGGGAAAAAAAATGTTTAATATATCATCATAATTCTGATGTTACATGGGAGCATTATTGTCATAGTAATTTTGTTAAATAATTAAGTGGTGACGTCTCGCTTAGAAGGCCTCCTTGGCTTTCAGTGGTTACGATTCTCGGCCACGAATCCGGAGGTGATGGGTTCAAATCCGGCTTGCACAAAAAACTTCATTTAATCAATTTTTTCTGCACGTTTCATAGTGGTAGATATTTTTAATATCACCCTCGTGAATGACCACCTTTTGGAATCGAAACCTTGCTTGAAATGGCTTTAGCCTATTTGATTACCAGATCTGAATAGACAGATACTTTAGCACCTTCCTCCTCCCCATCTATTTGTCTTCCTCACTACCTTTGGGGATACTGTAGTCTCAATGGCTCTAGACGGGAGCAGTTGGGACTCTTATGCAGTACTCACATAAAAAAACAGCCAGCAAAATCTCAAATCATAAATATCCAAAAATGTATATTATGAACAGTTTTTTTATGTAACAGATTGACAATTTTTGTTATATATTTTTTTCGGACGCCTTTCGTAAATATATTTTGTTTTTATACAGTTTTCTTATAAATTTCAATATTTTATATTATAGGTTCTGTCACAAGGAGAAAATCTATAATAAGTTTATTTTGGATATTTTTAATTATTTATTTATTGCTTTACATAAATCACAATTTTTCACAAAAAAATCAACCTCACTAGAGCTAGGCCTCTATCGAGGTTAACAATTTACATTTGAGTGAAGCGAACGTAAATACAAACGAAAAATATTTCAAAGAGAAAAAAAAAATTACATGAGTGGCCAGATGGATACTTGGATGGACATTTGGCGGACAGTGTATTGAACAATATTTGAACCATAAATAATCATTAATATTCCCAAGAAGAGCAAGGTAAATATGAAGACAGTTCGGGTGACTACTCTGTTTTAAGGAAATGGGACTACCTATAAAATCTTATTATTTAAGAAACGATAAGTATGAAAAAATATCAAAGTAAACTTTGTCAACACAAACATTTTAAAAATTTATACTACACATGTAAAAACTGATATAAATATAAAAACTAATATATCTATTTTTCTACTAAATATCATATGTAGTTCTGCTACATATAATATTTAGCAGAACTACATATAATATTTAGTAAAAATCTATACTACACATGTACAAACTGATGTAAATATAAAAACTAATATATCTATTTTTCTACTAAATATTATATGTAGTTCTGCTACATCAGATTGACTAAGCACTGAAGCTAGTTTTTGTAGTTATTTCAATAAGACGAGACAATACCCTAAAATAAAGCCAGAATCTTAACGACGTAAGTGAAACAGTCGCGCACAAAACTATGCGACGCGCGGTCCTGGTGTATTGGAGAGACTTGCGGTTGAATTTGTCATATCAAATCTATATAAAGTGGGAATCTTAACAAAAAGTGATGAAGTCGTGTAAAAACAATATAGGGCGCGGCTCAGCGTAATGGACGGACCTACGATCGATTTTGCCATAGAAAATGCAACTTTTCGTGGTGTTTATTTTAATTATTCCTGATGAACGTATTACTAAATTCTTAAAAGTTTCTTGAAAGGTCCTTTGGGAAGTTACTAATTTAGTGTCTAAAAAAATTACATCTGGTTCTTACTGCTAGCTTTATAGTTGAAAAATGTTTTTTAAAATTTTCAAACCGTTTTACATAAAATATTTTGATTGTGAGGTATGTTTTTATTAATCTTAAAAATAAATAACTCACATCCATAGGGATCTATCTAAAAACATCAAAGATTTTAGCAATACGTTCATCAGAAAGATTTTAGCAATACGTTCATCAGAAATATTTTAGCAATACGTTCATCAGAAATATTTTAGCAATACGTTCATCAGAAATATTTTAGCAATACGTTCATCAGAAATATTTTAGCAATACGTTCATCAGAAATATTTAAAATTAGAGCATCGATCAAACCTCCTTTATTCGTTTTAATGTCGCCTTAAAAGTTTAACAGTACCAAATGAATACTTTGTTTGCTTCGTTGAAAACCACATTTGTTGTAAATTGCTTGCAATACGAATGTATTGAACATAATAAATGCGTCTTATGTCACTAGGAGACACATAAGTTATGAGTGTTTGTTAGGTACACATGATAAATAGCTTAGACAAATAAATAAAATATGTTTTAAGACGTTTTCAAGTTGCGCATTGAATGATACTTGAATATATTATTTTATGCTTTGGTTCTTATTATTTACAGAACCTTCCATTATGGAATCTATACGTAATGTGGACCAAGCTTCTGAATGTCAACGTCACGTCAAACATCAAAAATAGTTAAGAATCATTATAAAAACTTTGTTTGATAAATTGCTTATATTTATATGAAGATTTTAAATATACTATGCAACGGATTTTTAATAGAGTTTTCACTATCATTTAAAGATTTTTTTCCAAAAGGTTTATATATAAAATACATGCATATTATATTGATAGAAAGTAGAGAAAAGTCAAGCAATGTCGGAAGAATTTCAACCGGTGTTACCTAAAATAATTTGTCTGGTGTAGATTTTTAATGCAAGTAGCGTGAAAATTTTAAGAAAATAAAATTTATGGCACTCAACACGTTAAATGTATGATCAAATTCTGTACTAATATTTGGCTATGTAATATGTTAATACTTAAAGAAAGTTTCCGTGTATAGATGTGTTACATTTCTAAGATAAGCAAATTATATAATTGCGTTGGTCAATAAGTATTGAGAAATATGCACCTAAAACTCTTCTGACGAAAATCAATGACCTTAACCCGATTTAGCATTACGTTATATAGAATAGGTACCAAATTATAGTTTTATGCTTAAAACAATTTTTTTAAATAATAATCCGATTAGAAAAGCAGATTATATGTTTTCAGCATGCTTTACTTAAACTGACGTGCATTTAAATGGCGAATTCTTACAAAAAGGCCGCAAAAGGCGGTGGTTTATTAAAAAATAGCTGTAAAAAGGCTTTTTTATGTGAAACTTTACAAGAGTTACAGCTACTCCCAACCGTCTAGAGATAATAAGCCATGGCATCAGTATTTGGAATATGTTGTGAGACTGAAGGTAGTTGGGAGGTGAAGACGATGGGGAAGAGAAAGGTGGGGAAGTATCAGGGTATTAAGATCTCATCATCTAACACGGCCAAAGCCAGTTCAAGCAACGTTACAATACTGAATGGTGGTCATACACCAGGGTGATACTGAGAGTATCTTCCGCTCTAGAATGTGCCGCATATATACTACATATTACATATAAAATGAGAACTTTGTGAAATAACATCAAATAATCAAATAAAATTTACTTGCGCACGCCGGAATTTAAACCCGCGGAGGCCTTCGCGGCTGTTATGTATTAAAAAAGTATCTGTAAAAAATGGTCATTCTGTCTAAAAAAAAAGTTGTTGTGTCTTAAAGAAGTAGCAGCAAAAAAACCTGTTATATTTAAAAAAAGTAGCTCTAAAAAAAGGCTGTTCTGTCTTTAAAAAAAAAACTGTAAAAAAGGCTGTGGTGTAGGTGTAAAAAAGTTTTTGGCGAGGTAATTCATAAAGTTTTAAAAAAAAACTTCTTAAAAGTTGTGACTTTAGTGGTTATTTGTGAATCACCGGACACTAACTATTAAAGAGTGAACTAATACTCAATAACACGCTTTAATTGCGTAGGATTTACACAATTAAATGCATGTACGTACCTCGTTTCTGATTATTGACCAACAATAAAGCTATACCTATTTTTTTTTAAATTTGTTGATTCATAAAGTATTATGACTCGAACCCGGTGAAATATTAAAAAAATATTGAAAGTATCTTTCACATAAAAGATAGTATATCTTAATATAACTTTTTAGTTACATTGTAATAAATTTTCCTACTTTCTAATAAATATAACACTACAACAGCTCCTACTAGGGCAGGAAGAGTGGATAGAACGTCGCATAATTTTGTATTGGAACATACTACTTATTAAGTCACCCTAAATTTTTGTTTCTAAAACCTGCTGAAATATTTTTTAATAAAAAGGTATTTTTCCCTTATTTCAACTGCAAAGAAATAAAGGTTCAAAGTAGTTATGGTGTTGTGTATTATCGATGCACAGTATAGTCTTTGTTTTATGGTAATAGATGTCTTCTCGCTAGCTAGGCCAAAAAGGCGAAAACCATATTTTTTCACGCGAACGTGTCCATCCAGGGTTTCCCTTGACTTTTTCCACCGACTTGCAGATCGTAGATACGCATATATATATAAATTTTTTAGAAGCTTTTCTAAACAAAACGTTGCGTGGATATCATAAATATTATAAACTATCAACAATTAAAAATTTATGTTATCTGACATTATGGAACTAAGGCGGATTTACTTTGTCCAATGTCTTAAATTTATATACACTCGTCCTTATAATTTCTGTAAAAATCCAAATCATTCTAGCCAGAGACACAACATATGCATGTACACAGTGCCTCACTGCAAAACTAGGCTAGCCCAAAGACACATTAACTATATTGGCCCAAAATTGTTTAATTCCTTGCCGAATTCCATCAAGATGTGCCAAAACCTAAACTCGTATAAAATCTGGAATTGAGAGAATTTTTTCTATAAATTATACTACGAATATGATAATATGTTACCATCTAAATTAAAAAAAGTCTAACTTCTTTTTAAACTGTTTTTTTATTAAATACGCAAAAATTACTATATGTACTATATATATTTTTTTCTTTATTCATATTTCTTTTTTCATTTAAACCATAGATAATGTAACCACCACTGTTTTGAATACAAACCTTATAATGCCCACGCACAGGCTTCGCCTTTGTGGGATTTTTTTTGTTACTGCCTTATATTTTATATAATTTATATATGTACCTGTATGTATCAAAATTTGCCAATAAAAAAAAAAAAAAAAAAATTGGTCACTGTCAAAATAATCCAGTGCCTATTTACGAACATATTTAAAAAAATACAAACTGTTAATATAAACAATCACAACACAGACAACATAAACGACACTGAACGAATTTAAAACCGTTAAAAAAATTTAAAATTATATATTTTGGGTAAGTACCTAATATTTAACAGTTAACTATCTCAGCTCACTTGTTGACTTGAACTGATGTATTGATATATTGTAGTTATCCGTATGACTGTTAGAGCCGCACTGACGAGTGTCCCGATTCGGTCGGCACTCTTATTGAGAGATATATTATGTGCCATATATAATATATACTCAAGCAGACTCCAAAGATCGCAATCAACTTTTCGTTCAACAACTCCACCGACGAAATGGGTAGTCACATTTTTTAAACAGTATTTAAATCATCTTTTTTCACGTAAAATTAAAAACAATTAAAGCTGCTTTTGAAGTACGAAGCTTGTACATGTCGATAGTAAATTATTGTCTGTTCAAGCAAGAATTTTTTTCATTGTTTGTTTTTCATTTACCCACTTTCAATATGATGGAAGAGCGTATGGAACGCGCTGGTACATTAAATTAACATCTTATTTAGCAACTCCCGGCATCGAATATTATTGTTAACTAATTAATCCAGGAATAATGTATAATATTTTAGGACTTAGCCTAGGAACCAGTAGCTTTGGTAGTTGTAGAATCACAGCATCAAATAGATTTCAGTAAGAAATAATGTTTTTGAAAAGTTATCGATTTATATAAAATACCCGATTATGCTAAAAAATTCAAAATTTTTCATATTAGATATTTACATAATATGTGTTGAGTTGGATTTCATTTGATATGCTTAGTTTTATTCGGGGGCTTGAAATTTCATTCGGTCATACACTATTATATGTAAATTGATTGCACATAAAGAGGTCTTATGCAATGGAGGTGTTGCGAGAAGAAAATTTGTTAAGATGACTGTTATTTAAAAACTAACTGCTTTTGCAGTTAATCATCAGTAAAGCGTTGGTGTAAACCGTGCATGTACTGTTTATTTTTACGGAAATAAATTGTTACTTTCTTTTTATGAAAGCGTTATTAAAAAAAACATTACACAAAAGGAAAATGTTGAATTTTCGTTCTTTTGGAGCAACAAGGCAGATTCAAAGTTTAAATCCCAAATAAAATATTAAAAGGATGAGTTGTTTCACAGAATTTGAACAATTTGTCAAATTTGAAAGTTAATATTCAAGTTCTATGAAGTTGCTATTCAAATTCTGTTTTTAATTAAGTTCTGTGGAACAACTGACCCATGATAATATAATAACAGATTTTGAATAAAATCTTCTCAGAACTTGAAAATTAGCTTTGAAATTGGATGAATTGTTCAAATTCTGTAAAACAACCCGTCCTAACACTTTTGATTTTACTTGAATATGATTGTAATTGAATTGAATTCATGTTTAAGAACTCTCAACGGAAAAAAAACACTACCTAAAATAAAAACATAAGCAAAAAAAAATAAAAAACTTGTTTGCTTTGAAAATAAGCAAAACAATAGGGTTCTACATACCTGATTATTTTAATTAGTTATTTTTGCTAATTATCATGTTTTTCTGGCTTCTGATGTTCCTAAATCTAAAGATAATTTAATCCCAATGCGTTCTGCTTATTTACTTTTTCATAAATGTCATTTTTAATTTATTTTCACAGTTTCACGAAATCGGCAGATGGAACCTTTTTCACCCAAGCATATGAGCTTTTACTAATTAACCTAGAATGGTCTTATTAAGGCAGAGCACTTACCTACTCTGGAAACTGTCAACGAGGACTTATAGCTGAAAATTACATATAAATCGTGTGTAACTTTTCTATGTACTGTTTACTTCCCACTTGCGTCAAGAATTAACATATATAAATTGTTTTTCGACAAAATACATCAACATGTGGATGTTATTGGAGGAAAGAATGTAATTGCTCTGGGCGATTTCAATCTACACTCCACCAAGGATATTTATTTATTTATTTGTACACGCCCAATTAGGGCTTTTACATATGATAAAATTAAAAATACATTTGATATAATCAGAGAATAAAAGAGATATAACAATTAAAATATGTACCAAGTATAAAAATATTAACTTAAAAGCAACAGAATAAACTGTAGGATGCATATTCCTATAAATTTCGATACATTGAAAATGTGTATACATTACAAAGCTAGAAATACTGATTTAATAACAATGTTTTTATAGGCTGATAGACATTCAGTGCCGTTGGTGTTCATGTGATATTTATTCCCTGCACTGTGCAGTCGGTTCATTACTGAATTTATTTCTGCTTTGGTACCTGCAATGTTACAATGGTAAGGTACCTTCTGACGGACCGTTGTACTAGGCACATGAAAGTCAATCAGCCTAAGGAGTTCAGAGGAGTCAAACATGTTATTATCAATTTTATAAAGAAAAAATAGACCAGAACATATTCTTTTTTCTTTTAATGTGGCAAAGCCCATGATTTTCAACAGTGAGGTGTAGTTAATGTTTTCAATAGGATTTCCTAATCTATAATTTATGTTTCGTAAAAAAATATGTTTAATTAGCTAGATAGATTTTTCATGAATATTGTAAAATGGATTCCAAATGGTTGAGTTGAATTCTAAATGGCTTCTGACAATGGATGAATACAATATTTTTAAAGTTTTTAAATTTTTGAAATCTTTTGAAGTTTTTAATATGAAACCCAACATTTGCATCGCTTTAGTTTTTATATTGTAATGTGGGAGATAAATGTTAATTTGGCCTCAAATATTATCCCTAGGTCTTTTGTTTCGGGTACAGATACGGCTTAATTGTTCATACAGTATGTGAAAATCAATGGGTTTTTCTTCCTATAAAATCTTATGACTTGACAATTTTTAATATTTGGGTTAATTTATTTAGGATACACCAATCAGAAAAGCTAATGAGATTTGATTGTAATATTAAGCATCAATATTGTCAATAATTCGATAAATTTTCATATTATCTGCGAACATCAAAATAAAGACACGTGTAATTACATTTGAAACGTCATTTATAAATATGTTGAAAATAATGGGCCCTAGATGTGAGCCCTGGGGAACGCCGCTTGTAACTCTAAAGGCGTAGGACATTTGACTTTTGATTCAGACAGTAAGCTCTCGATTAGACAAATAATTCTTAAACCAGGATAGTACGTTACTGGTTATGCCAAGTTTCGCCAGTTTGTTAACCAGAATTTTATGGCAAACAATAAAAAAACAGTATATATTATATAGACTCGACTTGTTGTCTATTAGCAAGTGCATTTGTTATATAATTTTCGTACAGGGATAGTTTGGTAAAAGTTGCTTGAAACAAAACCATATTGGCAAGTTGTAACGATGAATTTCACGCTGGGGTTTATCTTTGGAAGAATCAATTTTTCAAAAAACTTGGGTATGGATGATTGGATACAAATTGGAAGATATTTATCAATTGCAGATTTATCCCCGCATTTACATATTGGAGTTAAGTAACTTTTTTTCCACAGTTTTAGGAAATTTCCCGTTGACAGAGACTTATTAAAAATATGAACAACGTAATGGATAAGCTGTCTGCACAGTTTTTAATCAAATTGGGTGGAATTTGATCCGGCCCGGAACTTAATTTAAGTTTAAGTGTTTTAAGGTAATTTGCAATGCCGGTGATGTTACGGTAAGGTCGGGGAATGGCGGTCACTTAAGCGAAAAACGACATAATTTTTTTATTAAAGAACTTTGTGTAAAAGTAATTAAACTTTCATATAGCTAAAATAGTACACTTTATGTTTACTATGTTGTAAATAACCCAGCTTAAGTAGTTTAATTATTTTTATTCATTTTTTAAACCTTTCATTGACTGGTATTGCCCGCACTTTGCGGGAAATGACAGTCACCATGAGGGGTAATAACAGTCGCTCAAAATCAGTAGAGCTTTGCATAAAAAAAAACTAATAATGACTAGAAATCAGTTAAACAATGTTTTAAATGTAACACAATGTTTTTATTACAAAGATTTACCAAAGTTCTTATTTAAAAAGCTATACCTAAATCAAGGCGTTTTAGAAATTTATTTCTACGCACACAAGAATCGCATTCGTATTTGTCAGGAGAATCGGTTCCGGTGCATTCTTTGTGTGCCCACTTTCCACAACCTCGACATCTGAACCAAATTTCATTTTTCCCAAATTTTTTGCAAACGCAACATATTTCTTGCTCACTATCATCTATACTTTCAAGGTTCTCTTCATCTGACGAGTCTGGGATTGACTTTTTCTTCTTAGAAGCCAAAACTTCTTCATCTGAAGAAAAATATTCTGAATCGATCCTTGATTTCTTACTGGTCTTAAGCTGTCATCGTTTGGTGGTGGTGTTTGTCTTTATCTTATTAGTTTTCTTGTCAGTTTTCTTGTCAATCTTCTTGCTATCTTTTGACAACTTCTCTTGTCTTTTTCTTTTCTTGTTTTCCAAGTCTGCTTTCAGGGGTGTTGCTGTTAAGATAGCAGAGTGTTGTTTGGTATTTGCACGTTTTATGGCTTGAGTTGTTAAAAGTGGAAACGGAGACAATACAGTGTTCTGTATTTTGGCGCTCGTTCCTGGCAAATTATTGTCCTCGGGAGTATTCAGTAATTGGGCGCTTGTTTCTGGCAAGTTATTGGCCTCAGGAGTAATCTGTACTTGGGCACTAAGTCCTGGCAAATTATTGGCCTCAAGCGGAAAGGTAAAAGATGTTGCTTGATCATGGTCCAAAGGGTTAGCTGTGGAATCATTCATCACAGTAACAGTGTCGTTTTGAAAATCTAATAGATAGTCTGAGGCCGTGAAATCTTCTTCTCCAAAAACGGCAGGATCGATAGGCATAATTCTACTCGCCTTAAATCCAGAAACTCCTTTCTGAATTGTAGCCGTGTCACAGTAGGCTTTGTTGAATATAGAAGCCACATCATGTAAATTAGCCCTATATTTTCATATGAGGTAATGCCGGTCGGTGACTGCCATTACCCACTTCGAGTAACTGGCATAACCCCAAAACAAAAGAAATGTTTTCTTTGACATTCACTTAAAATCTAAATAAGCTATCAAAAATCAAACCGGCACATCAAAAGTGATAACAAATTTGTAATAATTGGTGATAAAAGCAAATCCAGCCGTAAACAATATAGTTAAGCTTACCTTTGATTGAAAATTCAAATTTTTAACAACAAAACACTCCGTAACATGAACGACGCACTGCCATACTGACGTGCGATGCAAGATGGCCGCGGCCATGTAAATTAGTTGTCCCCAGTGAAGACTAGATGGTGGTATAGGTATCATTTTTTAAATAATTCAGGAACTTGGTATTCCACAGTGACCGGCATTTCCCGCTGACCGGCATTCCCCCACCTTACCCTAATATTAATATTAGAAAAATGAAAATAACTATCAGAATTAAATTCAGAAATTTGTTCATCTGAAATGTCAGGTTCAAACACATCTTGAAAAAAATCTGAAAACATGTCAACAATTTCTTTTATATTGCTAAAACGCCTTTGTTTATGATTCATAGTTCCGGAGATCCCGATTTAATTTTTTTCATAGACTTTACGTGTTTCCAGAAATGTTTTACATCATGATTTATTGTATTTTCTACTTCCAATATATAATTTTTATAACTAATTTTAGACTAATTTTTGAACATTGATACTTTTAAATTTAATAAAATTAAGTACAGATCTATTCTCTTTACAGATTTTATGAGATTTTTTTTTTACAATTTATCAAGTGAATTAATTCCTAAGCGAACCATATTGGACACTTTGATTCTTTACGTTGGGTGAGAGGAATAATATTTGAAATTACGTTATTGAGTTGCGAATAAAGTCAGTATTGTAATCAATATCACATCATTAACTTTATGGTAATCTGCATTTTTTAAATAATAAAAAAATCTTAATCTTTTTTACAATTTACCAAGTGAATTAATTATAACAATATTGAAAACAACCTGATTTTTTTATGCGCCGTTTTCGGTATCTCTCAATTTAAAAACATTCGAATTATAAATTCAAAATTATTGGATGTAATTTGTTTCAATACAATTAAAAATGTTATTCATAGTGATTCTCCCCTTGTAACTGAAGATAAACATCATCAGTTAAATCATCATCAAAATTACTAAAAATGATAAAAATGCCTTACATGGATGGAATTTTGGGCATGGTAACGTTGATAAGTTATAGAACATGAAGAGTCAAATAGATTGGAAAGGATCTTTATAATTCTTGCACTATAAATGAGGCGGTACACCATTTTTTCGTTTGTATTTATAATTATATTTTTGATGCCTGTTTTACTAGAAAACCTCCCAGTAGACGATATCCGAAATGATTTTGTCGAGATACCATTGCAAGTATTAAAGTAAAATATGCTCCCCATAAAAATGTATTTAAAAACGAATTAAAATGAACAATTTTGAATGGTTTTAAAATTAATAAATAAATTGAAAGTACCAAGCAAAATTGAACCATGTTGCTTTAAAAATATTTTATCTATGGCAGATAGGACTAAGTTGCTCTTAAATTGTAATTAAAGAGTATTTTAAACAGAACTTTGTTCCATAATTATCCGAGAACTTACCTAGATATTAAAACTTCATCCTCCTCTATAAACAAATTCTACTGTGTAATTATTATTACTCGCGACAGCATTCGGGTTTTGGGATAATATTTTCAGTAATAATAATTACACAGCATAACTTGTTTATAATTAAAATATGTTTTATTTAAATTGAATAATAATATTAATAAATATTTAAAGGAAAAAACTTTAAATAACATACTTATCTTAAAGTTAGACTTAATATTTCAGATATTACAAAGAGAAATAAAAATAAAAAATTTTACCGGCAAAATGTTAGATTTTGCTGTCTTATATTTGTTATGCACGTTATAAAGAATTTTAAAAATACGTTGCTTTAAATGAGACATCAGTAATGATCTTAATGATACAAAAGACAACGAGTTAAAAAAAATCAAGATTTTTATATTCATGGTGCCTAAATGTAATATATTTTTTGTGCTCTTGGACTCTTGCTGGAAACTGAGCTCTTCCGAAGAAGTCTAAGGTCGAGAAGTTCAAGTCTAGAGTTTCAAGTTTTACTTCAAATCCGACATAAAATTGACGAAGAAAATAAATAGATGGTTAATTTGCAACTCATCATGAATACTAAAATGAAATATTATGTTTCGGAAATTTTTATAAATTGAATCTTTGCCTAACCAGGGCACTCGGGCCTGTTCTATCCCATCTTCAGCTTATTTCCTTTTTAGAACAAGTTTCTTAGGGTTTACAGATACTATATTGACTATGCGATTTTTTTCTTGGGAGGTCGTACAACTGGCATCCTGTGACATATCTTTGTTACTTCAAGAATAGAATATGATACAGGAAAAAATAATAAATTTTAAATTACGTAAGTTCAACTTCTGAAAAGTAGTTACCAACTTACATAAAAATACTAATGTTATAAGTATCTTTAATGCAAAATATTTTTTACCAACCAATTCAACTGAATTCGTCTCCTACAAGACGGGATTTAAAAGTTTAATTATTATTCTTAATAAGTTGGTTCGTCGTACGCAAACAACTTTCTAACTACGTCAGAGCCTTGTACGACCTTTGCACATACGTTTCTTGTAATATACGCTCCATTGAGAAAAACAGCATGGTCACCACAATAAAAAGAGGGTCTGTTTATAGACGGGTCTTTAATTAATCAAGAAATCTACGTTTCGCAATGCAGAAAATTTTTGACAATGTTAACACGAAAAAATTCCGTACCCTAGCCAAATTTTCCGGAAGGTTTCTCATATATTGTTTCCTCCCCTTTCTCCCCAACATGCGTATTACCTGGCCTACTCTAGTTGGTCCTACAATCAGAGGCGACTCTAAAATGGAAGGTCAATCGAAAAAAAAAGTTAATACATATTGTTAATGTGTAGTGAATATTATGAAACGCCAATCTATGTAATTAATTTGCCGGTATTCACACATTCTGAAGCCGGCAGTACAATATTGTTTAATGGAAGATTATTTATCTAATTATTTACACAAATACTAATTTATGTTTTGAAAGACCTTTTCTTTTAAAAGTTTTTTAATCACTAATTCCAATCTCATTCCATTGTTTATAAGTAGATTTAAAAAGTAAATAATAAAATCAAAAGTACCTATGCGTTCATTTTATTGCATCCGCAAAACGATTAACAAAATTACAACTTTTCGTTTTAAAGAATGGTTTTTCTTCTTTATGTGCCGTATCAGGTCTCCCCGACGTTGGCGATCACTCTTGAAAATGTCTCTTTGTCTTGCGCTGCCCGGAATAGCTCCTCCACACTTCTAATGCCGGTCCACTCTCGTATATTTAGCAGCCAAGACATTTGTCTCCTACCAGGCCCTCTGCGACCCTCTATCTTGCCTTTCAATATTAACTGGAGCAAGTGATACTTCTCCCCTCGAAGTACATGACCCAGATATAAAATTTTCCTGATTTTTATTAATCTAAGCAGTTCTCTCTCTGCTCTAGCCCGCCTGAGAATTTCTGTGTTGGTGATCATATCGGTCCATGGGACTTTGAGTATTCTCCGGTGAAGCCACATTTCAAAAGCCTCTAACCTGTTCATGGTATTTACTTTCAAGGTCCATGTTTCACATCCATACAACAAGACCGACCACACATAACATTTTAGCATTCTCTGCCTTAGTTTTAAGCTGATATTATCATTGCAGAAGAGGGATTTCATTTTAATGAACGCAGTTCTTGCTGCTTCAATTCTGCACCTAACCTCTACATCTGGGTCAAGAGTCTCCGTGAGAATACTGCCGAGGTATCTAAATCTTTCGACCTTTTCGACATTGCAACCATTTAACTGTATCACTGATTCAGAGTGATCTAGTCGTCCAAAAGTCATCCATTTTGTTTTATTGACGTTGATTGTTAGGCCCAGTTGCTTACCAGCATTATTAACAAGATTTAATAGGTCTTGGAGGTCATCGATACAGTCAGCTAGTAATACAGTATCATCTGCGTATCTTATGTTATTAATGACAACTCCGTTGATCTTAAGACCCTTCTCAGTATTACTTAGGGCTCTTTTAAAGACATAGTTGGAATAGAGATTAAACAATAGTGGCGACAGGATACAGCCTTGTCGTACTCCACGCTGAATGGCAATTGCATTAGATCTCTCATTCCCATGTCTTATTTCTGCTGTTTGGAACCAATACATGTTTTTTATGAAATTCTGGTCTTTGGTGTCAACGTTACAATCCGCAAGCATTTTCATTAGGTCAGCATGTTTTACCCTGTCAAATGCCTTTTCGTAGTCAATAAAACAGGCAAAAACTTCCTTTCTTTGGTCACGACACTTTTGCAATAGTACATCGATAGACAATAATGCCTCACGCGTCCCAAACGCATTTCTGAAGCCAAACTGAGTATCATCCAAGTCCTGCTCGCACATATTGCGTATCCTGGCATGTATTATTTTAAGGAATAATTTAAGGACATGACTCATCAGGCTTATTAATCGATAGTCACTGCACTTCTTAGGGTATTGTTTTTTAGGCAATGTCACGAAGGTGGATTTTAGCCAATCTTGGAGTATATTCCCTGTGTCGTATATAGAATTAAATAACCTCAACAGGTAGTCAACATTTTCATCATTAAAGAGCTTCAACACCTCAACTGGAATATCGTCTGGTCCGCACGCTTTTCTATTGTCTGAAGTCTGTATTGCATGAAGAATTTCTGATTTTAAGATCGATGGTCCATGCAATTGATCATTGGGAATATTTATGTCAGGTCTAATATCTTTGAATGTATCATGAATATACTTTTCCCATGTTTGTAAAATATCTTTTTCATCCAATATTAATTTATTGGAATCGTCAACTAAACATGATGGAGTAATTCTTCTAGAAGTGCCTGTAATTTCCTTTAATTTTTTGTGAAGTTTGAATGCATTGTGACTACGACTGTACGATTCTAGTTCTTCACACTGTGACTTCATCCATTCTTCTTTGGCTTTTTTAATTTCACGTCTAATCGTTCTTTGTAAGTTTTTATATTGTGTCACATTATGTTTGTGTTTACGTCTCTCATCCATTAAGTTCAAAATGTGGTCAGTCATCCAATTCTTTTTTCTAATTTGCTTATCAGCTTTCAAATTTGCATCACAGGTTTCACGTATAACTGACTTAAGCTTATCCCATTGTGTTTGTATTTCTATCGATGGATCACAAGGGAGTAGCCTAATATTATCGTTCAAAGTCTGAGATACCCTATTTCTGACCACTTCTTCATGGAGTTTCGAGATTTCCATTTTAATTTTGGTTTTGGGCTTTTTTATTTGTTTTAAGCGTAAAACAATATCGGCAGTTAACAAAACATGGTCAGAACCAATGTCCGCACCAGGGTACGTGGTGACTCTCTTTACCCAGTTCCTGAATCTATGGTCTACTAACACATAGTCAATTTGGTTCCTGACAATATCATAGATTGTTTCATCCTGAGGTGATCTCCACGTATAAAGCCTTCTTTTCGGGAGTTTAAACCAGGTATTTAATACAACCATATTTTTATCCTGGCAGAATTCATATAGTCTATCACCTCTTTCATTGCTTATGCCTAAGCCATATTCACCAACTATATGAGAGCGGCGACCTTCACCGATTTTGGCATTTAAGTCTCCAATGACAAAATTGACTTCTCCTCCTTTCAAACTTTGCAATGTACTGGCTAGTGAGTCATAAAAAGATTCCACATCACCATCATATCTCACTTCCGCTGTTGGTGCATACACTTGAATAATATTCATGTTGATGGGTTGACAGTGTAATTGTAATAATATTATTCTGTCCGAGATGGGTACAAAATTCTTAACAAATTTTACATACTTCTCCATGACAAATACAGCAACTCCGTTTCGACGGTTTCTGTCTTGTGGGTCACTTCCTGAGTAGTATAAATTTCCCTTCTCATGTTGGTGTATGCCGCTGCCAGTCCATCTCAGTTCACTAATTCCAAGAATATCTACTTTTAATCTTTCCATTTCCTGTATTGCATTATCCAATTAACCGCTGTATAAACTTCTTACCTTCCATGTTCCTAGTCTTATTTTTGAATTCACTATTTTGAGCCGGGAGATTCTTCGCACCTCTGGCCCATTTAAGGGCCGCCCGGGACTCGGGGCCATTGGTTGGTTTCTCTCCATAGTGATATGCTGGGAAAAGATACTGGAGTGGTTTCCCATTGCCTTCTCCAGGGATTTTTCTGTAGGGGTTACCTTCCCTTAGCTGAGCTGATCCGGTTTTATGGCGCCGGAAACTCGCCATTCGCCCTCTCCTTATCAGCTACGACCATGATGTTAGGGTCAGTGGTCATATTGCCCGGGACTCGCGGGATCATAAAGACCACTCTAGGACGCTAAGGAGTAGGATTTACTGGAAATGTTGCTGATGTTATTGCAAGATGGCGTATCACGGTATTTTATAGGCACACATCCCCCAGCAGGAAAATGTTCCACCGTGGCCTTTCCAGTCATTGAGCCCAATGGTTTTTAACCTCTTTATTTTTCTCCCTTGTAACAAAAACTAATTGTCACTTTGTTTGAACACATTTGTCATGATTCACTGAATTGTTTGCGATTAATTTCAATACGATGTCTACAGAATTTTAAATTATTCCATTAAAATTGCGTCATCAATGATAAACATAATTTGGCGAATTAATATTCAAGTTCATGATGATTATCGTTTATCATATAAAAAACTTTCGAGTGACATTTTGTTTACATCTCCCTCTCTCTAATACCTTAATAATCTTAGGTCGTAGATATCTCTATCTCACCGCGGTCATGTCCGAAAACCCCTTAAAAATAAATTTTGTTTGCTACTAAGCATACGTCAGACATGATAGTGTTTACTTCCTTTGTATATCAAAGAGAAATAAGGAAGATGGTTTTGGGACAAAATTTAAAGTTACTCACGGTAGGTATGTACAATAGCTTCTCATTTGGATTCTAGATGTCACTATAACCCTCTACTATCATACCAATCTGCACTAATATTAAACTAAATTTATAGTCGGGTAGTTTGTTAAATCCTGTTTATATTAATATTATCGCAGCATATTTTTGAGAGGTCATTGACCAAATGACCCACATAGAAGAGCCGCCACTGATTACAATAAACATGTTTGAAACTTAAATCTAATAGGATATAACCCACCATGCTCGAGAACGTTAACCCAGAGCTGAAATATATGGATTGCTTTGGGTCCTAAGTATTTATCTTTTAAGTGAAATTTCAAAAATAATCAGTGGTTTGTTTAGGAAACACGTTTGAAGTAGAAATCACTATAATTGGACTATATTCAGGCAAGTAAAAAAAAATAACAAAAAAAAACTTACTGAAAAATGCTTTTGGGACAATAATTGGACTATATTCAGCGATATTTCCATACGAAGAATTTCAAAAATAATCAGTTGTTTGTTTAGGAAATACGTTTGAAGTAGCAATCACTATAATTGGACTATATTCAGCAAGTAAAAAAAATAACAAAAAAAAAACTTACCGAAAAATGCTTTTGGGACAATAATTGGACTATATTCAGCAAATAAAAAAAATAACAAAAAAAAACTTACTGAAAAATGCTTTTGGGTATTGTATTGATTGACCAGCAAGAAAGTGTTCAAATTATGACTTTTAGTGCTTTTTGATATCCGGCTTTCATTGAAGGAGTCAGCAATTCCAGTAATAATATAACAGGATGTTAAGGCTGTTAAGGGAAGTATTTGATGTCCGGCTTTCATTGAAGGAGTCAGCAATTCCAGTAATAATATAACAGGATGTTAAGACTGTTAAGGGAAGTATTTGATATCCGGCTTTCATTGAAGGAGTCAGCAATTCCAGTAATAATATAACAGGATGTTAAGGAAAGTATTTGATATCCGGCTTTCATTGAAGGAGTCAGCAATTCCAGTAATAATATAACAGGATGTTAAGACTGTTAAGGGAAGTATTTGATATCCGGCTTTCATGGAAGTAGTCAGCAATTCCAGTAATAATATAACAGGATGTTAAGACTGTTAAGGGAAGTATTTGACTCACTTTAACCAGTGATTTAGAGTAGAAATGTAAATAAAATTTTTGACTCCGGTGAAATTTTAGACGATTTTTTTTTCAACTAAAATCATTAAAAAAAAAAGTAATCGATTGGAGAGTAAATTGGAGTTGATCGGTTGCGTAACAGAGTGACCAATGGTGACTTGAGGTAGAATTTTTTTTGTTTGTTTTTGAAAAAACGTCAGCGGAGACCAAAGTTTCGTTGAATTTTTTCACTCCAAATAATTTCAGGAATTACTGATTAAAGTGAGTAAAGTACGTCGTTTTTCACCATGCATATTATGATAAGAGAGGCCGTTACAATAATTTACTTCATTGGCAAGGGAAGAAAGAAATACTCGACAACTTCCATTATTTAGCATTAAAATTGTCAAATAAACTAGATTTTCCATGTATACCCGACACATACGTCAATGCTAATTACGAGGATTCTATTCATCTTTACAGTTACCAATTTGACCAAAATGTTTTTATATCTTGCGAATCTAATTGTGTTTTGGAATTAGATTGTATTGGTTTGATACATCCTTAAGTCTAATAAAGACGCGAACCACGACCAAAAAAATAACCAACTTACATACGAGTATCAAAATCTTAGATACACGAGAGATTATAGAGACAAGAGAATGTAATATCTCTTGAATAGATCAAACTTAATTTTCACAAAAATAAATTTGCAAAGTTTATATGTTTTGCATGTCACGCAAGGTTACAAGAGTTTATATTCATTTGGGGCAAAAAAATATTCTGTAATTTCACAATTTTTTTAGGTCTTTCATACAATATATGACATTGTGATTTAAACTTATGTGCATTCGTAATATTTGTAGTAAAGACGGGCTTTAAATATATCGACAATAAAATAACAACTTTTTATCATTTATATCCTTTCAATATTTCAGTCCATTATAAAAAACTTCATATTTTTTTTTATTTATTAAAGGAAAAAGTACAGATAAGTAATAGGTAAGTTTTACAATTACCAATGACAATATTTAATACTACTCTTCCAGAGAAGCATTAGCTTGTGGTTGGGTTTCTCCACGTTTTAAGTACCTACTGCTTAACGATTATTTTCTACTGTACAGAATTTATGACAGAAAATAAAATAAATTCCGATTTATTCAAAGTAGGGCAATGCGAATACAGCTTATACGAAATAGATTTTAACAAGTGACTAAATTGATAAAGGAGCTAAATTAAGACTAGAGAGACTACTAATGAAATAGATGGTTGAAAATAATAAAAAAAAACCTGTCAATAAAATTGTTAAGAAACAATATTGTATTAAACATCAACATTCATAGACATAACACAAGTACGTGTATCAGACAATACGAAAAAAAGTTTATTCCCCAAAGGGATGAAATTTGGTAATACTCAAAACTTATTTGTAAATTCAAAACAGATTGTAAGAATTTTTATTTTTTTTATTTTTTTTTAATTTTCTTTATTCATAAAAATATATTAGGATACAGGTTTTTTTCAACTACATAAAAAATAGAAATAATTGAAATATTGGGAAAGAAACACATGCAATAGATTCACCATACTCTTGGATAATAGGTAGGCACATTCAAAAGATGGACCTTTGATCAGATGAGGGCTATTAAGTTGATTTGTGCGATGGCGTCAAAAATTATAATATACTTAAAAAAATGGCATATACAGGATATAATTGTAATGTTTTTACAAGAATTTCGTCACGCTAAGTATAATTTACCCATTTTTTTCAGAAATCAACCTTCCTAAGACGATTGCTCATAAAAAACGACCACGTACGAAGTTCTAATAACATGGTAAATCGGATAGTATTATTGTCCTAGCGTCTGGACGATGTAGGCCCTCTGATTGGTCAAATTAAAATTGTCTGTTTCGGGTAAATTCAGCTAACTTGAAAATTAAGACACGATTTCATACTAAAATAGGATCGCCTCATAATAATACGAGATTTCTTCAAAAGCATCGTTTCTGCTCATATAATTTTTGGATAATATCGAAGAAAATATGTTTTAGAAAGTTCATAATCCATTGGATTAATTACATTACAGTGAAAATTATCCACAATTGCGTGATTATGTTTGACGTTTATAAAAAAATCACGCGTTCTTTCAATATGGCCGATACGCACGACTATAGATGGCCGACAGAGCGCATCTCTGGCGGTATAAAAACGAACCAAATGCCTGGCGCGAGGTCACAATACTTGACTACTTGACCATTAACAATCGTTTAATAATAAGATTTCTTCTGGAAGCTTATCACTTTGTAATGACATTTTTCATTATTATTTATATATTTTTTTACTAATTAATTATATCTGATTTTATATTGACAAGTTTTCTAATTTCTAAAATTTCTAAATTATTTATTTGCGATGCTTTATATCCTGAGTGAAGTATTTAAAGACCTGAATTTTTATCTAAAGTGTGATAATTATTCAAAAGATGACTTGCAAACTCAGATTTACTATTTCCATTTAGAGCGCTGAGATGTTTTTTAGTTCTGACTTCAATGTTTCTATTGGTTCTATTTTTGTAAAAGAAATTACATCCATCCCAATTGAGTTTTTAAACTCCTGATTTTTTTGTTTGATTTTTGGTATCTTTATTATTAAGAATATGTTTCTTCATTGTTATTAGTGTAAAACGCCAGTTGAATAGTATCAGGATTGTTTTTATATATAATTTTAGAAGTATCGTTATCCACAAACAAAATTCTACGCCATTGTTTATTTCTATCTTTAGAAATACCGTTTGAAGAGAATATTTTTAATTTTTATATTTAGTATTTCAACTATCAACTTATTAGAATAACCGTTATTAAATGCTATTTGTCTTATGAATATATTGTTTTATGGTTATATGCTATTTGTTTTTTTCAGGTCTTAAAATACTTTCAGAAATTAGGAAACATGTTAATATAAAAGCAGATTTAATTAACGAGAATTTTTTTTATAAACTCTCTTTTAAATATTTTCCCACTCAACTGGTCTTTCCCGTCTAACGATATTGTAATTCCTAATTATTATAAACCCGGCCTACTCTTACCCCTCCCTCCTCCTTCCACTTCTTCTTTCCCAATTGCAATCTATATTTAATTTTTGACTTCGGTGTATACACAATAAAATGTAAACATTATATTTATTCATTTATTGGACAATTTGCATAGCGCCGCTTTTGTGAGATATCACCTCAGGGGCGCTATATTGTAATAATCTACCTTTATATATAGATGTTTACTCTCCTGATGATATTGTATATATAATCTAACTTTAAGCTTTATTAGATACAGTAACAGTTGTAGGTGAAGAATTACCACCAGTTGGAGTAAAATTAACACCTTTTAATTAAACCGACTGCTAATCTCATCGCACAATTCCCCTCCTTTTATTCATAAACACGGGTACAATTAATCAATATGTAATAATCTATTATTTAAGTCAACTTTGTTATAACTATCTTTAATTGTGACAAACTAAACGAAATTGATTCAACTTATAGACACTGACGGTTGTAACACATATTTAAGCACTGCAAGTCTCCTATGAGCAAATTATATTAGGTATGATAACAGTTAATATCAGTTATTTTATTTTTATATTATTTATTTATTTTTATTTAAGTACATAAAACAGGCATGGTGCCCAAAAATTTATATACATGGATGTTTAAATACATAATAATAACAAAAATAGTAACAAAAGGAAAATGTAAGTAATATTAATATTAATCTATTATAATAATATGCAAGCTAAATATGCAAGTAAATAACAAATAAGAATGGGTAAAAGGTAAATAAAAATATGTTCATAAACGATTTGTTATTGTCACATCTGTACTGGTGAGACACTGATTAGGTAGGTTCAATGTTGCTTCTCTTTAAATAAAGGGCTTCATCACAATATCAGGTTAATATGATTAAAGGTAATACTTTTTTTTAAGTGTTTAAATTGGTCTTTAAAAATGTCAATTTCATTATTAGAGCCATGTATAATGTTATAATTTCTTAATGTTCGCGGTACAGGGGAAAAATATCCTGTATTTGTGTGGTAGGCTTTAATATAAAAAATGTCTTTCATCCTCCTTGTTGATTTTATTGATGGTATATTGATGTTAATTTGGGATAAAATGTTTGGTGTATCAACTGATGCATGTATAATTTTGTGTAGGAGCAGTACGTCAGAAAGTTTACGTCTGACCGTCAGTGAGTGTAGTTTATAGTGCAAAATTCGGTCATTATATGTTCCAAATTGACCAGATAAACCTTCACGATAAGCAATTACACGGGTTAGTTTTCTTTGTATGGATTCAATCCTATAATTATGAATCTCATAATTGGGAGACCAAATTGTTGATGCGAATTCGAGAATACTTCGCACGATTGATTTATATAATATTAAAGTTAATTCTGTACTTTTAAAACAATTCGTGATTCTTAGCATTAATCCTAATACTTGTGATGCACTTTTTGAAATTGTATCTACATGTTTATTGAAGCTTAGTGACGAGTCAAATGTCACGCCTAAGTCTTTGATTGAAGTTGTGTTTTGTAAAGGGATATTGTTAATGTGATATGTGTTTGAGAATTTATTAATGTTATTTGTGAATGAAATTACGGCACATTTGTTTTCATTAAAATATAAATCATTTAGTGTGCACCATTCATGAAGTGATGATAAGTCTTTTTGCAAATCGGTGCAATCTTCTAATGATGTAATTTTTTGTACAACTTAAGGTCATCGGCAAACAGGAGATATTTTGATGTTTTTATTCTTAAAATTATGTCGTTGATAAAGATTAAAAACAACAAAGGTCCAAGATGCGAGCCCTGCGGAATTCCCGACGTAACAGTAAAAATATCAGCGGAGTAGCCTCCTACAACCACTTGCAGTTTTCTTTCTGTGATGTAACTTTCGAACCATTTCAAAGTATTTCCATTTATGCCAAACTTTTCCAGCTTCTTGATGAGTAATGATTGATTTAACTGATCAAATGCTTTGCAAAAATCCGTGTAGATGGCAGTAAACAAGTAGATACTTGTAAACGTTTATCGATGCTATCGCGGATGTACTGGGAGTATTCGAGAAGGTTAGTTGTTGTGGAACGCCGAGGGAAAAACCCGTGTTGCTCAATGATAATATATTTACTTGCATGAGCTAATAGACAGTCATATATTATTGACTCAAACAACTTTCCTATGCAGTCAAGTTTAGAGATAGGTCTATAATTTTTTATATCGCTCTTACAACCTTTCTTAAATATAGGTGTTAAGAAAGCCGTTTTCCATTTGACTGGGAAAACACCTTCTTGTAATGATTTGTTATAAAGAAGGCTAAGTGGTCTGGCAAGAATATCTCTACACATTTTCAAAAATATTGGCGGGATACCATCAGAACCTTATCCCTTATTGGTTCTCAATTTCTTACACTTGACTAATATCGTTAAGGGCAAAACAGTGATCATACCAAGGCTTTCGTTACAGAAATCTTCAGATATTTGTGGTGAATAGTTTGCATTGTGAGGTTTATAAACAGATTGAAAGTGCTTAGAAAAAAGCCCGCAGATAACTTGACCTTGGGTAGTTTTTATATCATTTAGGTGCATATCTTTTGGAATATCGGTTGTGTTTTTATATTTGCTTTTTGCAAATTTCCAGAAATCATTCGGGTTAGCTTTTAAATTTTGTTTGATTAAGTCTAAATGCTTATGATAACAAACTCTAATCAGATTTTTTGTTCTGGTTCTAATCAAGCTGAATGATAAATGATCTAGTTCATTACCATATTTCTTATATTTTTTATGAAATTTGTTTTTTTTCCTTTATCAAACGAATGAGATCTTTTGAGTACCACTTAGGAAAGTGATTTTTGTTCGTTTTGAGGGGAACATGAGAAGAGATAATCTGGTAGAGTATGCTGTAAAACTGATCGACAGATTGATCAATATTTCCCTGATTAATGAAGTTAGACATGTAGTCAATAATAGTGTTTCATTTGAAATAATCCATCACAAATACGTGAAGTTTAATTTATTCAAACAACTGTCATACTTATTATGCGTAAATTTAGCATGTTATTATTCATTAACTCCTTCCTGTTCCGTGTTTTAACAATATATACTCACCATCTCTCTGTGAATGACCTAATATCTATCTATTAAATGTAACTGTTGTTAATATCACTTAAAATGGGCGAAGCTCAACTAAGTGCCGCCCGTAGGGCCTAGCAGAAAAAAACCCGCGGAGCGGGTTTTTAAGTGCTAGTAAGTTATTATTATGCTATATCGTACTAACGGCGCGTGATGCGATAAATGTGTCCTTAATAACTATTTTTTTCTTCATGCCACGAAGATGTCAATGCACGCTAATATAACGCTGATATTTTGTAACCATGTAACGCATTATTATTCCCTAGGAGCTGACTGAAAGGAACTTTATGTATTAATGCGCAGTTGTTCCCATAAACAAGATAATTATTTTTTTTTAAATTGACTTAATTTCAAGAAATACTGACCAATAATACAAGAAGAGAAAAATGTAGTCAAATTTACAAAGAAGTTATTTTCAATTTTTGTAATATGTAAAGTTTAATTTGTAATTTTAAATACCCATTGTACTTAGTTTGTAACTTTATTGCAATGTATGAAGTGATTTTAATATTAGCAGATAATATGTAACCATTGTACTGTATCATACATTGAATAAGAAATACCAAAATTATCTCCATTTTCTCACCGCATTTTTTATTGGCTGCTATATGTATGTATTTTTTTAAATTTATATTCTGGTGGTACGAACACTCTGCCGCACAGTGGGCTGAAAATCGACTTTCATAGACATAGAGACTTGAATTTTCAAGGGTATTTTTTTTGGCTAAAAATGGATTCTGCTGATCATTACTATGCTATAAAATGTCGTACGAAGCAATTGCGTGTACAAATGAAGGAGTTATAATTTTTTTAAGAAAAATTTGTATGGCGCTGACATTAAAAATGAGGCTATCTCTGGAATCATAAGGTTGGCCGTTCTATCTTTACACACAGATAATACTACTATTTATTTGTATTTTTTTGACATACTTCATATTGTGGCGCAAGGTGCGATTTTTTTTATAAAAATCCTAAAGTTGAAAATTTTTTTTTTTTTTTGATGAATCATTTTAATGCTTAAATGCTTTACATATGAGTATGCTTTGTCTAGTTTACAATATTTTATTTACACTGCAAGCCAAAACACTGTGCACAGTGGGCTGAAAATCGCCTTTCATAGACATAGAGACTTGAATTTTCAAGTGTATTTTTTTTGGCTAGAAATGGATTCTGCTGATCATTAATATGCTATAAAATTTTGTATGAAGGAATTGCGTGTACAAATGAAGGAGTCATCATTTTTTTAAGAAAAATTTGTATGGAACTGACATTAAAAATGAGGCTATCTCTGGAATCATAAGGTTGACCATTATATCCTTACATACAAATATACTACTATTTATTTGTATTTTTTTGACATACTTTGTATTGTGGCGAAATTTTTTTTTTTTAAATCCTCAAAGTTGAAATAAAAACTTTTTTATGTTGAAGATTCATTTTAATGCTTAAATGCTTTACATATGAGTATACTTTGTCTAGTTTACAATATTTTATTTACACTGCAAGCCTAAAAGCATTTAAGCATTAAAATGAATCATCAACATTAAAAAGGGTTTTTTTCAACTTTGAGGATTTTTAAAAAAATAATCGCACCTTGCGCCACAATATGAAGTATGTCAAAAAAATACAAATAAATAGAAATATTATCTGTGTGTAAAGATAGAACGGCCAACCTTATGATTCCAGAGATAGCCTCATTTTTAATGTCAGCGCCATACAAATTTTTCTTTAAAAAATTATAACTCCTTCATTTGTACACGCAATTTCTTCGTACGACATTTTATAGCATAGTAATGATCAGTAGAATCCAATTCTAGCAAAAAAAATACCCTTGAAAATTCAAGTCTCTATGTCTATGAAAGGCGATTTTCAGCCCACTGTGTGCCGGTGAGTCTGTCGATGACCAATCACTCAGCGTGTACCGAAGTCCTTTTCAAGATTAGTAAATGATTCCTGGAATTCTAAGTAGGCACGTAATACTTACATTTTATTCTAATTTAATCTCAGAACACAAGTAAACAAATATGGGAAAATCATGCATTTATTTTTTATGTGAACACTGCACGTTTCAAAACGTATGAAGGCAGTGAGACTATGGTGTACCCAATTGGGGTTTATTGTGAGACTGAATGTACTGGGGAGGAAAAGGCGATGGGGAAGGGAAGGGTGGGAAAGTACCTGGCTACTAAGATCTGTTACAAAAAACGGCTAAAGCCATTTAAAGGAACGTTTCAATTTCGGGTGGTGGTTTTATACTAAAGCGAAGCTCTTGTGTTTGTATGAAAAGCCTAGCATTTTTATGATTGCATTGGTATTTTTATTTTGAATTCCAGTTTAAAAAAATTCTCTTGTTCATTCATGATGATTGCATTGCTTAACTTAGCATCACCTTAGGTAGACAAGGTTCTATCTGATTTTTTTCTAAAATGACCTTTAAATGCAAAACTGTTTCTTTTGCCAATTTTTTTAAGCAAAATAAATTTCAGAACCGTGTTGTATTTCCGTAGATAACTGTATGATGAACTTCCAAGACCTCGTTTTCACAGCATTTATTTTAAACGGTTCTAACATCAATCTGAACCTTTTGGAATTGTCATTTTGTTTGGGTCTGACAGTTGATCGGTGTTACGAAGCGCAGTGTAGTTCGATACTTTAGTTGGATAGGGTTCTAACTTTGCCTTACCATGTTCTAAGATGTCAAAGTTCGCAAAGACGATTTATCATAATATATTAAACGTTTTCTGATTTTGATGTTAGTGTGTGATGAATGTGTAAAGCATTTCAGTTCAAGGGGAAATTTTAAAGGCACATATTTAATTAGTATTTTGCCCACCTTGGAATGGCATAGGGGAAAAAGTAGTTAGAACCTTAAGCAATTAATTATTATGTCCTAACTGTTTGCATATGGATCTATTTGCACATAAGGGTGTGTTTTAAAATGGTAAAAAAATCCTTTAAAATACGCATATGTTATACTACAATACTTTATACAAGATTCAACCTTAAAATCAGAAATCGGTAAATTATTATGAAAAATCGTTTTTGCAAACTTTGCCATCTCATACTTCAAAATATCGTAAATTGTAGGAAGAGCTCTAAGAGGTTTCTGTAAAAGGTCCCTGTCAAACTGAGGTGACATTAAACATTGCTCAAATGTATTACACAGATTTTAACATATCGCGCCAAGTTTGTATCTATCCTTTGAGGTATAAAGAGGATAAGTAAAAAAAATATTAAAAAATTAAATTTTTTAATTAAATAATTTTTTCGATCTGGGAACATAATACTCGTATCTTCACTTGGTATCAAAATGAAAAAAATCACAAAGCACTCTTTTTAGGGTGAAATGCCTAAAACCTAAAAAAAAAATGAAAAAAAAAAAAGTTACTCAATCACTCAATAGAAGTACAGGTAGTAAATTTGAAATCGCTCTCTTGAAAAGTTGTTGTTTTTGACTTGTACTCTTTATGATAGATATTTAAAATAGCATATCTATCATTACATATGAAATTTTTTTATTTTTTATTGTCGTAGAATAATTCTAAACTTCAGCCTGGCGTTCGACTTCTGTGTGTTCGTTTCTTACCTGCTTTGAATGAATTATTGGGTGGAGCACAATTTAAAAAAAATAAATAAATACACATCAGATTTTAGTTTATGGATTTGATTATATTATATAATTTATCAAGAGTATACCACGTTCACATAAGTACTTACATTTGAAAAAAAAAACTTGATTTCATTGATTTTAATTTATCTTTTTTGCTACTTTTTCAATGATCTGAGAATGCTCTAGCCTCGGAAACATATTGCACCTTGCGTATTTTTAAATAATCAATATTTGAAAGGAAGTGTCTGTTTAAACTTAAAAACCATATATTGACTTTGCTCGAGTAGACGGAAAATTTACTGATGTTTTGAAAAATAAATCGTTTGTTTATTTGAGTTAAAAATAATTAAAAATATGCTTTCATTAAATTAGTACATTGCAAAATGCGAATAAGACTTTTACCGCGTCTTATAATTAGTTCAGAAATGTGAGACTCATATCTAGAGGGAATTAACCATTCGGACACGATAAATATTCTGCATGTTTTGTTAGTTTGGTCGTAATATTTACCACAACCTAAAATCTTAAATAAATACAAGTTTATTTGCGCATTTGCTGTAAAATGTTTTTGTTCATTGTGTACGTCACTAAGGTTTTGGGGTGACAACATTATTATTATTTGTAAATAAATGGACGGCGCACTGATCACAGGCTCAGGCTAAACAAGGTGTCCGGAGTAAAGTGCACTAACTTTGGTAGATGATTCTACCAAAGCCTCTGCTAAGTCACCAAACGTCGCGAACCACTTAAGGTGATCTATGACAGGTGTGTCAAGGGCCGCGGTACCTTTATATTGAAGTATTTGCGTCGGGATCATTGCCTCTAAGGTGATGATATATTTTAGATACGTGAGATTTTTACCTTTCGAATGAATACACTTTACGATATCTATAAAGAAAATATTGAAAGTATTCAAAAGAAATTTCTGCGATGCCTCAATTACAGAATGAGCGCACCCAAACGCGGGTGCATAAATATGCTCTCGAGTTATAACGTCTCCACTCTATCTAACCGGCGAACATACCTTGATCTCATGACTCTGTATAAAATCTGTAACAATGTTATTGACTGTCCCGACCAAAGATATTAGAAGTGCATGTGCTATGAGCAGTTCATACTGTGTAGAATTGTTTTGCCCAGTGTCGCAGGTTTTGTTCACCAATACTACTGCACACCTTCGCTTACGCTAAGGTATCCGCACTAATACATAGAACAGATTTCTGTGCGTACACGTCCCGATAGTATTCAAAGTACCCTAATTAGGTAGTACTCCGCCTACTGTCCGGCGGCCAACATAGCATATCTCGTTCTTCTAATATCTTTGGTCCCGACTTACTGAAATTAATAAACTTCAAAGTATCACCCAGAGTAACAAGGCTTAACGACTTATTCCACATTAGCAGGACGCGTACAAATGCTGGTGTCAGGGATCCAATCAGAAGAATGTGCGAATCACTTAATCAGAATCAAAACCGCAAGGATTCTGACTTATTTTTTGATACACGTACTACTTTTAGTAGAAAAATGAAGACTGACCTACAAAGTTCAAAGTAATCAACTTAGAAAACTTCGTTTAAATATATATATATTTTTTAATTTCTGTTTAACATTGTTTATCTATATATATTTTTTTGTTTTACCCTCTAAATTTTTTCAAAAATAATTTGTAAATTCTTATAAGGATATTGCGCATTTCTTTCATATCTCTATTTGTAAGTCAAAATATTTGTATATGTTTTTAACTGCTGTTTAAGTCAATTCGTGAGAAATAGTTTGGATGCATTTGAATTCTCTAGTTGATGTTTTGTATATTCTTGTCAATTGATATCTGTATCTATTTTTTCTCCTAAATATAAAAAAAAAATCCGTTAGAACACAAAAAAATAAGCAATTTAATTCAAAATTTCTACAAAATAAATCCATGTTTTTAATATAATTTTTAAATGATTTTAATATATTTTTGACAATTTTATTTTAATATTGATTATTAATCAATAAACCAAAAAAAGAATTTTAATTAGGGACCTAATTTATCACTGGTCTGAACAATCAGTTCCAATTTTGTAAATGACACATAATTTCACATCTGGCACATCAACATAGACAACCATAATTATTATGTTTGATAATTAAAGTAGCAGATGCTCGATGATTTGGTATTTTATCTGTCATTATTTGATGGTTTCAAGAACTACATTAAACTTTTTTGGCATTATAACTTGAAAATAATAATGAGACTTGTACTAATTGCAGTACCAAAGCGAAAAGCATCTGTGACTGTATATATCACCGCATCGATTGAATAGTTATATATCACAATACTCAAATAATAACACGACGATATAGACATATTCACAAACAGCCTCGAATATTAAAAAAAAACAATTTGTTTTAATTACTATTTAATATTTTTTAAGTATTTGAATAAAAAGTTATGTTATTTTTTAATGATAAACTAAAGTTTATAAGACGAGGTTTCTTATGCATAGCACAAAGAATAATAAATTATTATAAGCAATAATTAAATAATGTAATAAGTAGTAATTGTTGATTGAAGTAATAGCACGTATTGAATTATTTGAAGGTTGGAAATAAGCCGACGTGGCTCAGTGGTCCAGAGGGTCTGACCGGACATCAGAAAGCGCGGGTTCAATTCCCATCGGCGGCATTTATTTTTAATCTGGAGATATTTTTAACATGTATTGATATTACAGGCGACTAATTATTGCTTATAATAATTTATTAAAAATTATGTAACAACTGTATCATTATTTCTTTTCTTTCTTTTTTTTCTTTTTACTTACTTTGTTTTATATTTTATTTTGATTATTACTATTTCTGTTGTTTCACTAGTAGCATCTCCAACTACCAACTAAACAGTGATCTAGACCGCATGCTGTCAACATTTTTAATTGGAGTGTTAATATACATCCCAGTGGCAATTTAATTAATATACTAATTTTTAACGCTCTGTAAATGTTTCAAACAATAAACGATATATTTAAAAAATCATCAGTACTTTGAAAACCAATGGGTATATTAATAGCGATAAGAGATGTCACAGGTAACATTGATTCATGCTTGATTCTAGAAGCTTTGTTAATTGCAGAATTCGCAATAAAGTCAACGATTTGACAACAGAGTTTGCACGTTTGAGACTTACGAATATTTAAAAATAAGTTCTTGGATCACGGAAACGATTTCAGAAATCAAAGATCAATCAACGCGTTGTAAAAAATATGCAAAATTAATGAGCGTGTGTTTCAATTGTTCAAATTAAAAGACATTGTGTATAAACACATTTATTTGTTTTCGTGTAAAGATGTAAACATTTTGAATGTCTGGCAGGATATTGGAGGTGTGAAATCACGTAAAAATTATAACACCAGTTAATAAATCATAATATAGAATTTTCCAATAAGAGGTGTTATTTTGAATATTAATTAAGGAATTAATGTTTTTTATGGCTGGAATTGGATGGTATTGATCTGGACAACGTTTACTTTCAACAAGACGGCGCTACGTGCCACACAAGCAACGAAACCATTGACCTTTTGCGGTAAAAGTTTCCGGACCGTGTTATCTCTCGAAGAGGTGATCACAATTGGCCACCGAGATCTTGTGATTTAACACCTTGCGACTTCTTATTTTGGGGCCACGTGAAAGAGAAGGTCTATGCCAACAGCCCAGCGTCGATTCAAGACCTCAAAGATGGAATTCGTGAGGCTATCGAGGACATAAGGCAGCCACTTTGCGATTTGGTTATGGAAAATTTCATGAAAAGGATATGGTCCTGTAGGCGTGGTCGTGGTGGTCATTTGACTGATGTTATTTTTCACTATTAACGGTATACCCTCCTCTTCATAATGAAATAAACATTCGATTATTTATATTAAGAATGGAACTTTTCTTTGAATATAAAAATAACACCTCTTATTGGAATAGAAAATATGTATATTGACTACAAGTCCGACTGGTCTGATCATAGACCAATGCACACCACTCTAAGAACTAATGGGTTACCCACATATACCGCAAGTCACACAAAAGTAGAGGATCCGTGTCGATGGCGGCCCAAAAGTCATGTAGAAGTGCAGTCCTACTCCAGGTATGCCCAATTTGCAATAGGTAAACTTCAGATAATTTATGGAACCAACACAGAAACTTATGACAGCACCACGATGAATGTAGCCCAAATCGATGACCTATACAAAAACATTGTACAAGCATTGAGTAACTCAGCTATATTTGTGTTTAACATAGGGAGAAGGCCAAAAAATGGGAGAAAATGGAAGGCTACAGCGGGTTGGAATGAGCAGGTTGCCTTATATTATGAAGCGTCTAGAAATGCACATATAAATTGGCTGCAGAATGGACGACCTACTGAAGGTCCCATCATGGAAGCTAGAAAAGAAACCAGATTGCTTTTTAAGAAAAAATATAAGAATTGTCAAAGAAGCTTTGAGCAGAACAAAATGGACAAAATAGCGAACAGCTTTGAATGCAAGAATTTTTCATCTTTCTGGAATAAAACCAATGCCATATTGAAGGCGAAATACACCGCACCGAGCCAAATTGATGGAAAATCTGTAAATAAAGATATTGCTGAAGTTTTCAGAAATACATTCTGCTCCGCACCAGATCAACCGCGAATAATGGTTAAAGAGATTGAGACAACAACGCATCAACCAGAACAACAGCCGTCCATCGTCATATTACCTGAGATGATCCAGCGAGCAATACGCAACATGGCAGGAGGTAAATCTGCAGGTCACGATGGACTAGTGATAGAACATGTAAAGCATGCGGGGGAGTATTTAACAATACTGCTTGCCTCTCTCTTCACTGCCATGATCGGCCTCGGACACATTCCGAAAGAGCTGTCCAAAACAATAATAATACCGATCCCAAAAAGCCGCCAGTTGAACTTGACATCATCTGTTAATTACAGACCCATATCTCTTGCCACAATAATTGCAAGAATCTTAGAAAAGGTCATCTTAAATTTAACGGAAGACAAGCTCAATACAGAGGACTCTCAAATGGGCTTCAAAGCTGGATGCTCTACTGATACGGCCATATATAGCATGAAACAAACAATCGAATACTATAAAGCCAGAAAAACAACGGTGTACGCATGCTTCCTAGACTTAAGCAAAGCCTTTGACAGGGTTTGTCATAATGCGTTGTGGAAAAAACTGACCGAACGACAAGTTCCACCACAAATTGTTAATATATTAAGAACATGGTACAACCAACAGGAAAACTTTGTCAGATGGAATGAAAGCCTATCAGAAGCAGCCAAATTAAAGTGCGGCGTTAGACAAGGAGGCTCAATGTCCCCAGTACTTTTCAACGTGTATATGGATGAACTTAGTAAAACACTAAATACGACAAGAATCGGATGCCATATTGCCGGGGTATGTATGAACAATATTAGCTATGCAGACGACATGGTCATACTAGCTCCATCGATAAGAGCGATGAGAAAACTTCTGGCAATATGCGAAGCTTACGTTGACAGTCATGGGCTGATGTACAATGCTAAAAAGTCATCCCTGCTGATATTTAAAGCAAATACTGGTCCCACTGTCATTCCACCCATACGTCTCGGCGGGGCCAACCTGACAATTTGCAGCGAAATCAAATATTTGGGGCATGTCATCACCGATGACCTAAATGATAAAAAAGACATAGAACGTCAAAGAAGAGTACTGAGTGTGCGAGCTAACATGCTTGCCAGGAGATTCAACAAATGCAGTCCTCCGGTGAAGAAGCAACTTTTCCAAACATATTGTATGAGCTTCTACACTAGCGAGCTATGGACGACATACACACAAGGCGTCATGAACACACTCCGAGTACAGTACAACCACGCATACAGAGCCCTATTTGGCCTCCCCTGGCGATGCAGCGCCTCACAGATGTTCACCGAAGGAAGGGTGCATGGGTTCGCTGCTTTGATGCGCCACAAAATAGCCGGGACGAGTCAGCGCTACCAGAGATCGGACAACAATCTTGTCCAGGCCGTTGCCCAGTGGCAGGGAGCGCCTCTACACCGGAGATGGAGAATTTCACTCAAGCCACCATAAAGTCCTAATGTGCACATCAATGTATTGATTGAGGGATTAGTCACCGAACCTCGGTAGTGTGCAGTCGTGTTTACCAGTGCTCTGTGTTTGACGGCTTACTTTGAAGGCGGCGCGGCGTACAGATAAGATTTATTTATTGTTACCTTTTCGTATTCATTATTTTTGTTTGTGTTATTGGTTTGCGACGAAGTTGCGTGTATTATTTCTATCATTTATTATTTCTAAAATAATTATTATTGTTTAATTTTTTTTTTAATTTGTTGAAATGGAGGAAGATGAAAATCGACCTCCGGACCCTGAGCCCATTTCTAATATTGTAGACGACTACGATACTGATGATACCCAGACTTCTGTAACCCTTCCTTCACGAAAACGACGTCCTCCGCTTTGCCTTGATGTACCTCCTAAAATTAAATCTCTTTCACAATCAAACGAAGCCCCAATCTCTCATGGAAGTTATAATGATACAATTCCTCCAGAAGCAAAAGCCATTGAGCTTATGTGTTCTATTTCATCTTCAGCTCCATTTATTGTCAATGTCCAAAGGACTGAACAGGGGAAAATAATTCATCCCCTGGATTTTGGTAAATTTATTTTTAGCTCAAAACTCAATAACCTCGGTATTATAAATGGATCAATAAAACCGGAAGGTCGATACAAACTATCCATAGAATTTAAATCAGCCACATTAGCTAATGATTTTGTTAAAAAAATAGGTTCTCTTTCAAATAATAAATTTAAATCTTTCATACCTACATTCAATTTAACCAGAATGGGCAGAGTAAGAGGTATCCCAACCGATCTATCAGAAACAGAAATAGTAGATGCTCTTAATGACTCTCAATTAACTCCAAAAGTTTTAAAAGCACGTCGTTTGAATTTCAAGGATACTTCCACTGGCACCACTATATGGAAACCTTCACAATCCGTTGTTATTACTTTCGAAGGTCAAACATTACCATCCCGTGTATTTATTTATTATAACGCTCTTCCCGTTGAAATATACAGATTCCCGACTATCCAATGTTTCAACTGTTGCCGTTTTGGCCATTCAAAACCTATTTGTCGTTCCCCTCCTCGTTGTTTCCATTGCGGAGAGGATCATCCCTTTGAACAGTGTCAAAATACAACGAATAACCCTATTTGTATTAATTGTAAGGGCAACCATACTGCTGTTAGTGTGGCCTGTCCAGAGTTATCTAGACAGAGAAATATCAAACAGTCAATGGCTGCAGACAATATTTCTTACTTTCAGGCCTCTAAATTATTCGCTCCTACAAAAAAATCTTTTGCAGAGATAACGTCTAACGCTTCTCTCTTTCATTTTTCTCCCCCTAAATCCCCTCTATCATCTTCCCACAAAGAAACAATTTTCAAACCGATAAAATCTAATCCAAAATTTATTCCTTCTTTCGATAAAAAACTACATAATGAACTTTTACTTAACCCGAATGGGAATAATAAATCCCAGGCTCCCAATGGGACTGCCTTAAAAAACTGTTCCACTTCCGATATCTTCCCTAAAGTCACGATTGAAAATTCTTCTTTTATTCAAACTTTAATTACCCTATTAATTACGATCCTTTCAAATAACAATAAAGTACCGTCCAACGCTGCCGATTATATGAAATCTTTACTCTCTAGCCTTCCCGATGTATCCGCAACTGAGCAAAATACTTCAATGGAATAGTAGAAGTCTATTCGCCAACAAAATTGATCTTGTACAGTTACTTGATGAACATAATATTTCAGTTGCTGCCATCTCCGAAACGTGGTTAAAACCCTCATACCAATTTAATATTCCTGGATATCATTGTCTAAGACATGATAGACTGGATGGCAAAGGTGGCACTGCTCTTATTATACATAATTCTATCCCTTTTAAACAAATTATTTTCCACACTCTCTCCAATAATTTTCAGATAGTAGCTGCTGTTATATCTGATATTACATTACTATCAATATATATCCCTCCCTCTACAATTTTTGTTGAAAACGAATGGTCAACATTTATATCCCAGATTCGTCCCCCGTATATGATACTTGGGGACTTCAATGCTCATTCTCCTTCTTGGGGCAGTGAGTTAACAAACCGTTCTGGCCATAATCTATTAGATTTTATGGATACCTATAATTTATGTATACTAAATGATGGATCTCCAACTCGTTTCACTGCCCCTCAACATCGGAAAAGTGCAGTCGATTTATTTCTTTGCTCATCTTCGGTGATTCCCATATGTTCTTGGAACATTCTTAAAGATCCCCTTTCCAGTGACCATTTTCTTATAATAATTACCTTCCACCATCTATCTTCCACGCATTCCTTTTCGATAAACAGTAGTTTTAAATTTAAAACGAAAGACGCGAATTGGAGAAATTTTTCTTCAGAATTAGACTCCATTGTTCAAGAATCTAAGTCTTCCCTTGTTAACACTAGTTTACAATGTGAATTATTTCCTAACATGATAATAAAAGCTGCAGAAAAAACACTTAAAAAACGTAATATTAACATTAAGATAAAACATTCCACCCCATGGTGGGATGAAGAATGCACTAGTGTCGTTAAATCCAGAAGAGAAGCAATTTCCATTTTCCGTAAATGTATGTCTTTCGAAAATTACCTTTCTGTTAAACGCGCCCAGGCAGAAGCGAAACGCGTTTTGAAAAACAAAAAGCGGTCTGGATGGCGAAAATTCTGTGAACGCTTGTCTCCTGAATCTCCCCAGTCATCCGTATGGTCCAATTTAAAAAAATTCGGTTCGTCATATACTCCGCAGCGTTCTTAACATATTCCAGAAGAAATTATTATAGGTTTTGCTGATAAGATAGCTCCTCCGTCAGTTGCCAGATGTGAGGAAATGCCTTTCTTTATTTCTTATCCATCTCACTCTAGCTGGCTGGACTCTCCTTTCTCAATAAGTGAATTAAATCGAGTAATCAATTCCCTTCCAGACTCTTCTCCTGGCCCTGATGGAATCTTATATAGTTTCATTAAAGCATTCTCAGACATGTCGGTTGAATATTTTTTATCCCTAATTAATTACATGTTCGAAACGGGATTTATTCCGGAAGTCTGGGAAGTTCAAAAAATCCTTCCGATTTTAAAACCTGGCAAAAATCCATCTGAAATCTCATCCTATCGTCCTATTGCTCTTTCGTCATGTTTAATGAAAGTAGCAGAACACTTGATAAAGAACAGATTGGAATGGTTTGTTGAAAATCACAGAATTATCTCTCCTAATCAATATGGCTTCCGGAAAAAGAAATCAACCATAGATAATTTAAGTGTGTTAACAACAGACATCCGTATATCTCAGTCCCTTAATTCTTGCACTCTGGCCACATTTCTTGATCTTTCGTCAGCTTACGACGATGTATTAATTAACATTTTGAAAGAAAAATTAATTAAAATAAAAATTCCCTTAAAACTAGTTCAATTTATTATTAATTTACTAACAGACAGATCCATTATTATCCACTTTTATTAAAAAACTATAAATCGCAAACTATGGAAGGGGTTACCTCAGGGGTCCGTAATCAGTCCATTATTATTTAATATATATATAAGCGATTTAGACAGTGTAATTCCTTCTTCTATCAAGCGACTTTATTTTGCTGATGATTTCCTTATATATTTATCACACAAAAATCTATCGCGCGCTGCGAAGGAATTGAATTTGGCTTTACATAATATTAAAGTTTGGTTGTTGACAAATGGGATGAATTTAGCTACGTCTAAAACCAAAGTAGTGGCTTTTACGCGCAAAAGAAAAATACCCCCCTTTTCTGTCTGCTTTGATAATGTCCCTCTTCAAATCGTTAAGCAAATTAAATTTCTTGGACTACTTTTGGATCATAAACTTTCCTGGCTCCCGCATATTCAGAACATTTCGGCTAAGTGTGAAAAGGGTCTAAATATTATGCGAGCTGTTTCCAGAGTGTGGTGGGGATCTCATCCTACTACTCTTAAATTAATGTATGGTGCTCTAGTGCGAAGCCATTTGGATTATGGAACATTTCTTTTTGATCCTCTTCCTAAATATTTGGACAAAAAACTTGAAAGAATTCAGTCCAAAGCGCTCAGAATAATTATTGGAGCGATGAAATCTTCTCCAATTAATTCTCTCCAGGTAGAATGTGTTGATCCCCCCTTAATTTTAAGGAGACAATTCCTAGCTGATAAATATATTTTTAAATCTTTTTCTATATCGCGTCACCCTTTAGAACAAAGCCTTGATTATTTGTTCAATTACTTAAATAACGAAAAAAGATCGACAGATAAAAATCGACTTCCTCTCCTTCTAAAAAGTTTTCTTTCATTCAAATCTCTGTCTTCTTCCCTCCAAAATCTACAAAAAGATCCTATCCTTCCTATTTTCACCATCCCATTTGATTCTATCAATTATATCCCCAACGTTATAACTTCAGACTTCCGAACTGATATTTTAACCTCATCTAATCAAAATGTTGAGGAAAAATTTAAAAACATTACATCTTCTAAGTTTCCAGAATTTTCTCTCATTTACACAGATGGTTCTAAGTCTGATAACAAAGATTGTGGAGCTGCGGTACACATTCCCGAATTCGATTTAGATTTGTCTTATAAATTGCCTAAAGAAATTTCCATATTTACTGCAGAATGCTTCGCAATTGAACAAGCTTTGAGCCAAATCCAGCTTTTCAATATTCGACGAGCCTTACTGTGCACTGACTCACTAAGCGCAGTGTTGAAAATTTCCTCAAATATCCATAAACCAGAAGACTATATTATTTATAATATCAGAAACACCCTTAAATCTTTAAATGAATTAAATTTTGAGACAATATTGGTTTGGGTCCCTGGCCATTTAGGAATTGAGGGTAACGAGAAAGCCGATTCTCTAGCTAAACTTGAAACAATTTCTGGCTCTAATCCTTTAGATTTTAGAATTCCTATCTCTGACGTCATCCCAATTCTTAAATCCAACATGATCCGCTCCTGGGAAGAAAATTGGACCAATACGAAAACCCGAACTGGTGCTTTTTATGCTGGAATACAAAATCATATTCCAAGTAAACCTTGGTTCCACGGCAAGAAAAAATCCAAAAGATTTATATCCTGTATCTCGAGAATGAGAATTGGTCATTGCTCCATTGCATCCCATTTGTTTAAAATCCGGGTCCTAGATAGTCCACTCTGCCAGTGCGGCATGGAAAATGAGACTCTTGATCACGTTTTCTTTAATTGTAAAAATCATTCATCCTTCAAAGGCATTTATCGTTTACTTATAAAAATCACCCACCAATCTCCCCTTAGTATTCCTTATTTACTTTCTCTCAACAATTCTCGCATTTTCTCAGTTCTATACAAGTTCATAGACTTGAATGACTTCAATATTTGAGATTTCCTATTCCCGTATAGATTTCCCATAAAATTATAACCATCTCCCTTAACTTTAACGGCACACAGCACTCTCTTTAGGGTGAATTGCCTAATACAAAAAAAAAAAAAAATGTCTATTGATTTTTTATTTATTATTTTTATTTTCATTTATGTCTTTATTCATTTTATTTTTATGTATTATGTAAACTTTTATGGCAGGCAGAGCATTGCACACACCGCTCTGTCCAGCTGAAATAAACATTATTATTATATTATTATTATTATTGGAAAACCCTGTACTATAAGTTCAATACATCATGCGGCAATGGACAACCTTGCGAAGTCAAGCTGTTTGATCTCAGACCAGGTTTGGTACCTCAATTTATTTTTATGTAAATAACGCACAAGACCGCCAACTGCTCCCAACCGTCAGGAGCCAGTATAACTATGGCACACCTAATTGGCAAGGGCGTATGTAAGAGGGTTAGGGGGTTAAACCCCCCCCCCCACAAAAAATATTATTTGCATAATTTCTATGATCAATGTAATGTAAATAATAAGTCGTTGTAAGTAGATGTCCCAAGAAACCCCTTTTTCTCCCTTATGATCGAACCCACCCCGAGTGAATGCTATCACTACGTCTTTGCTAATCGGGGTATGTTGTGAAGCGGGGTATGGTAGTTGGGAGGGAAATAAGATTAAAGATCCATTATCGACTGTTTTGCTTGATCTTTATATTTATGCATGTTGCACTTTAAGTTAATATACTTTTTATATTAAACTATTTGCTGTGTGAGTTTTTTTCTTGCTAATAAAAAAAGAACTCTGAGGCATAAAAATCAAATTATTATGACTCAAGGGGTTAGCAAACATAAAATATGGTCCATATGTGAAACAAAAGTGCTGTGCGCAAAGGGTTAACCCATTTGGGAGTTTTTAGTGTCGGTTTTGGACCCTGATGTTTGTGGATGGGAATAATGCACCGGTACTTTTGGTGAGTTAATTAATGAAGCGTTCGAATGACCATAAAATGAATGAATCATAAAAATATATTTAAACTTGTAAATAATAATACTGGTATCAACGGAATCGATTTTTTTAAAATAATTAATAAAGCACATGAGATGTCAGGGCATTTATTTTTATATTATTTTCTTAACATCTCTCATCTCTACACAAACACCTGCTAGAATAGTAATTCGAATTTAACGACGCATATTTTGTAAATCAATAATAATTTAAATTTTAAAATATAACCATGAATATTAAGTTAGTGCCTTAACCCCACGCATTTGTAGGTACCTTATACGATCGATACAATAAATAAATAACAAGTCTTTTATGTAAAAAGCAAATTGTGTCCTGCTTTCGGAGATTTGCCAATAAATGAGTCTGACAGTGTACATGTGACTTGCATTGTAATATTACCATCCGGTCCCCGAAAATAAATCCTCAAATCGGGTAAGCAAGATTTTGGGATTGTCTCCAAAATTTAATATTTTGTTACACTATTCATTTAGAAACATTTACAAATGAATTTTAATGTACCCACCTCCTCAATGTTAGCATCGCTACGCCGGGATATTCGTTTACGAACGAACATTCAGAAAAGTCCAGTCGACGATATGCTACATATATGCTAAGGGCGCAACATTAAAACAGAAATCTTCAATACCGACCGTTACAAATATTCTGAAATCTGCAGACCCGTGTTCGAGCCTATTCCTAGGGGGACATTGTGCAATATTACACTCATTTTTGCTGAACCCGGTTTATGTCGATTCCCTTCTTGCCCATGATGAAGTCGCATAAATCTTCTAATATGATAAGAGTAATATTATAATATTAATGCGTCACTAATACTTATGTTTTCATAAAGCATTTAAATGTATTTTTAATACCTAAACTGGGTAAAAAAAAACATTATTAACTGAGTATCATCGCACAATCAGTCGCCTTCCTTGCTTAGGTAAAATTCTAGAGAAACTCATTAAAATTCGATTAGAATCATTTACTCGTGAAAATAAAACCTTGTCAGATTTTCAACATGAATTTCGACCGGGACATTCTTCTATCCATCAAATTTTCCGCGTAGTCGAGCACATAACATAAGGTTTCAACGTAAACAAACATACAGACATTTGACAGAATATGGCAGTACGGTTTACTACATAAAATATATATTATGGGTTTTACGACACCGTTAATTAAAATGATATTTAGCTACCTTTTAGAGCGTACTTTTCAAGTTAAATTGGATGATATTCTATACTCCATACGTTCACTAAAAGCCGGTGTCCCCCAAGGCGGATCACGGTCTCCTAATATGTTTAACGTATATCCTAGCGATATCCTCCCGCAAATGAACCATAACGTAAAAATATCTCAATTCACAAACGATACAAATGTAATTTCAAGTTCAACTCTCGTGACCACTGCTAAACGCTGCGTACAGCTCCAAGCAACTCGTATCAAAGATTATTGTAATAATCTTTGATACGAGTTGCTGGGAATTCCAATGAATCCCACTAAAACTGTTGCGACAGTCTTTTCACGAAAAGTGCCCGAAAATCCCCTGAACATAAAACTTTTTGGGTTAAAATCAATTAAATACCTTGGGGTAACATTAGACTCTAAATCAACGTGGGCTAAGCACATCAATAAAAATGTCAAATCAGCAAATAAGTCGATATCAGCACTCTAACCCATGCTAGATAGAAATAATCGACTATCAGCAGACAATAAATTACTTATCCACAAGACGAACATAGGCTTTACATACGCTGCACCCAACACACAATTATCAAACAAATTACAAGTCCTGCAAAACAAAGTCATTCGATTAGCTTTGAATGCATTGAAGTGAATCAGGTTTAACACTCTCCATAAAGAGACAAACATTCCTCCAATAAAGAAGTTAATTATTTCAAATACGGAAAAAATCTACACTGGCCTTTTTTAAATTTTTTTATATTAACTCCACACAGGAGGCCCTGAGGAAAATAATTTCCCTCAGGGCCTATGTCATCTTTGGGGATGCTGTGTGGAGGGTCTTTTTGTGGAGAGGAAGGAGTGAACATGGGTCTTGAAGAGTCCCATGTTGTAGGAGGGAGGAAATACAGAGGCCGGCAGTTCGTTCCACAGCCGAGCTGTTGAACTTAAAAACGAATCGTAGAAGCGACCCGTTCTCGTGTGACAAATGTCAACCGTGTACAAATGTTGGGCACGCGTTTGGCGTGTATCCCGACTACGCACCGGTGCCGAAAGGATCAATGACGCTAGTTCCTCAGAGCATCTTCCATTGTAATACCGATAGAACAAGGACAGCATACCTACCTGACGCCTGTGCTCTAAAGATTGCAGTCCGTTTGTTAAGATTGGGGAATCTATCAAACGGACCGCCCGTTTTTGCACAGAGTCAAGGGTTTTTTTCAGGTATTTAGGGGCTCCGGACCAGAGATGGCTGCCAAATTCGACAGTAGGGCGCACTTGCGATTTGTACAGGGTCAGCAGTTGTGTATTATTAAAGTATCTGCGGGCCCTGTACAGTACGCCCAGCTTCTGAGAGGCCAGCTTTACTCTGGTTTCGATGGAGCCCCCATACCTGAGCTGGTCACTTATAGTTACACCAAGCATATCAATGGAAGGCCTGTTCGGAAGATTGCTTCCGTTGAAGGAGACTAGATTATCATTTAGATCCCTTTTAGACGTAATCAGACAGGATTGGGTCTTTGAAACATTAAATTCGACGAGATTATTTTTACCCCAGGAGGAAATACTCTCGAGATAACCGTCCATTCTCTGCTTCAAAGCCCTCCGAGCCGTTGGAGTTTGTGTGCCCTTTGGAGGCCTGTCAAACAAAAAGCTATCATGAACTGTACTGTCATCCGCGTAACAATGTATCGGTGCACATGTCAAAAGGTCATTGATGTGCAACAAAAACAAAGTCGGAGACAGAACCGATCCCTGTGGGACGCCAGCATTTATAGAGTGCGAGGAAGAGGTGAAACCGTCAGCAACCGCCTGAATCGACCTATCCCTTAAAAAGTCAGCAATCCACGTACACAGGGATGCGGGATGCGGGCCTAGCCGGACATGAAAATCCAACTATTAAGGCTCTCGATCAGTACAGCGAGAGTGAAATTACCAAACTTAAAAGACCTAGCAATCCTCCGTTAGGAGTAGGCAATTGAGTATAAAAAAATAAAATAAAATACTCTTACAAGTCGCAGTATAGTTTCAAGTTTCATTTCACCCCACCATAATTAAAACATTCCACTTAAAGTTTCAATAGAAAAACCAAATTTGCAATAATGCAAGAGTCAATAAACTCATTGTTTAGGAACTCTGTCAATAAATAATATCTAAGTCCAAGTGTGTTGGCTGTGACACTGTTATTATAATGTTGTAGGATTATTAATACACTGATACTCCGATATTGAATACTAAAGGCCGAATCACACCTGCCGAGTTCTCGGCCGAGTCACTCGCTTTGTTACTCGGTTGATCGGTTGAGCAACTAATTGGAAAATAGAAGTGATAACATGTAGAAGAGACAGCGGGTAAGTCAGTTCACTGAGATTAGTTTCAAGTGCTGTCAACATGGTTTTGCGATTGAGGAAAAAGAAAAAAATTAAGCGAGTTTTACATCAACAAACGTCACACACTCTAAAATTTTCTTTTTTTTTCTTTTACTGAGTGACCCGGCTGATCGCACTGACCAAATCTAGTGAAGCACCGGGTTGATTTTGCAGGTGGAGAGGGTACTTACTCGACCGAGTCATTGTGCTTCGCTTCTATCCACTGTTTCGCTTAAATCACTCGCTCGCTACTAGTATTGGCTGAGTACTGACTGTAAGCCCCCAAATGGATAAGGGTTTCCCAACTTCACAGAGACTCTGAAGTCTCCCTTCTTAAAAAACTTATCTAAAGTCTCGCGTAAACATTTTATGTTATAATTTCCATCCATGAAAACGAGTCTATAAATTGTTTAGCCTAGCCTTCCTACCTAAGGTACGATGAAAACGTTAGTACCAAACAGAAGAAACCCAAACAGATTCTTCGTAAAGATTAATGTCCCCATATTTCAGCCATGTTTCCATGCAAATAATTATTTAACACAAACCCAACATACATATTTCTCCTACAACCATTGTCATAAATACATTATGTAAGCCCTCTCGGAAGGTGTAATTCAGGCATTATCAATAAGTCATTACTTTTAATTTTTTCTTAGTTAACTCTACGATGTGTACCTTTCTTTCCATGTTGTGGTAAATTAACCCTTTTTATGAAATAAAGAAAAGTTCTGAGATGGTGATTTCTTTCATGCCTCTTTTAAACCCCGATTAAATTGAGTGTTCATGGCCAGCCCAGGCCCAAACCAAATGACATATGTCGCTATAGAAGCAGCTTGATTCATAATGCCCCTTTAAATCTAAAAAAATAGTAATAGTAAGTGAGGTACAGTATTTGCAAACTGTGTGACAATTTTTGTTCAGGTTACACGCCATAGTTGGTATCTGATGTAATTTTTCAATTTTTCATTTAAAATCATTAATTACCCGTTGAAAGCCCTGCATTACTGCAACTGATTTCATATCATATTTCTAATAGAGTAACGGGAACTGAAAATATATTTCTTTGTAATAATAATGTCTTTCACTAGTTATATAATACGAGAGTTCTTTCTCAAGAATATGAAGAAAAAAATGAATATCTCTTGATTTTGTCAAACATTTAGCTCCATATTTTGCGTTTTGCTTGTGAAGTACATTCCTCACGGCGGGCATTCTGTTACGTTTCAATCTTTACCTCGACGAAAAATACCATAAATATAATGACAGATCCTGTTTCGGCCGTTTTTCTTTAACCATTATTATTTTTATGACCGGTCATGGGCTGAGTTGGCATCGTGTTTGGATTGCCCAGGCGTGATGTGATAAATTACTTGGCTGGCTAAGTCCTCCATTATAACACAGGCAACATTTTCCGCTTACTGTAGTGGTAGTAGAAGATTTTAAAATATTGTTAGGTTACTTGTAAACCGGTGATATTTGTCTTTTTATTTTAAAAATAAGAATAGTTTTTAATGATATCTTCACATACATGCGTGTTACACACTAAATTAATATTAAAAAAGAACAATTGCTTGGCTGACAGCTTTTTTTACTTTCTAGTAAAATACGACTAAAATAATAGGAAATCAAATTAAAACAATCTAATAGCGCTAAAAAATGTACTCCTAAATTTATAAATACATATATTTGTAGCGGTTACGTCACCGCTCCTAGGGTCATCATATCATAACGAGACTGAACGAGTTAAAAAGCTGAGACAGCAATCAGTCTTACGAAACTTCAATAATAATATCGGGACCGCAATACGTAAACTGCTGATTTTCATACAGGGTGATGCAAACGCTCATACAATGAACCGAGTCAGCGGTTCTGCGGGTTCGACGTCCAGACGCTACTCTAACCCGTGGCAGACGAGAACAAAGGAATCAGCAGCTATATAAGCGGTGGAGGACCTAAGTACATGTTCATTCCACATCGTTCCACTCAACAAGTACATCATCCTACTCGAGATCTCCGACTCGGCGTAATGGAGGAATCGGCCATGATGGTCGGTTCCCCCCGCGTCACGCTTCGATCCTTCTTCACCTCAACGACCTGGCCCAGGCTATCATTCCTGGCCAGCGCTAACCTCACGCGCCTAGACCCTGAGACCAGCTCATCGCCGTCTGCGCCTCGGCTCCGCGACCATCGTCGCTAGCCTGTACCTCCCGCTCATCTGCCGACCAGGTCAATCGTACCTTCGGCTACCTCGTTCACGCTGAAGTACCTAGAAGACTCCTCGCCTTCATCAGTGCTGAACAAGTCCACGAATCCGATCTTCATCAACGCGGTGTCGACCCACTGACCCGCATCTCGACCATTCTACCGCAGTCATCGCCGACTACGCCTAGTGTCATCATCATCATCGATCCAGAGCCATCTCCCAACTGCGCAACTCAACTGATGTGTTATACTGACTCTCAATAAACGCGATGACAACAACAACATCATATTTCATTGTCTCACTACCAATTCGCATATATTTAGGGTGTTACCATGCGTACAATATGGTATATATGTAGAAAAAAAGTTGTGGCGTTGAATGGGTTAAACCACGCACATACGGCTAAGGTTACCAATACGCAAGAATATTAACAACAACGAAAAACTACAAAAAAAAAGAATTTTGCGTATTTTGTAAGAATAGTTTACATTTTGATTTAATTATAAAGCCTCATTGAAAATTTCAGTTATTTTTAAATATATTTCTCTTTGTTAAAACTTTTCACATCAATAGAACAAAATGTTGTATTTCTGTTCCTTTCGAGCACCACGTATCTGGTACAGGGTAAGATGCCCCGGGGTGCGTGCCGCCACCTGTTCGATCACAATATCCCTAGAATAGAATATTACTCACTCAAGCCGATAGCTCACCGGTGAACACTGAACATGTCAGTACTTTAATATCATCTTTGCTAGAAATTATTGCTGTGCGATTTTAATCTTCATGTCTTTAAAAAAATATTAAGTACAAAATCGCTTCCGCTAAAAACACTTTTTCATTTCTTGAATGGAGCTTATTTGACGATTTCCAAAATGATTTACTGTTCGTCGATTTGGTGTCGCAAAAAAAACCCGGATTGCAAAAAATCAAATATCCGCATCTACGTTTGAAAAAAAAGAATCCTTGTACTGGTTGTACAGACGTATCAATAAATATTGTTGGGATTTTAATTTGCACTTTAATTTGGTCTTTGAACTTTTGAATCGAAGAGCCACTCTGTATCTATCTCGTCCATAACATATATATTTTTTTCATTAAAAACCTTGAAATAAGAAAACAACTGTAACAGTTTATTTATTTTTCACTAAGGTATAAAAGAGCAACAAGATTACAGTAATGTACATATATATTTTTATTTATTTGTTATTTTGATTCAATTTATAATGAAGGGTGAAAAGACACTTATCTGACTTACTTTAACCAGTGATTCCGGACCTTATTTGAAGTAAAAATGAAAATGGCATTTATGTCTCGGGAGACTTTGTTTTTAAACAATAGAATTCAGTATGCATTTGACAGTTGCAGTCGGGTGAAGGATTGTGACGTGAGTGGACCAGTGACGGCAACAGAAATATTTTTTTATTCGTATTGAAAAAAAAAATGTCACCGGAGACCGAAATTTTTTATTTACATTTTTAATCCAAATAAGGTCATGATGTATCACAGGTAAAATAAGTCAAGTTAATCTCTTAACACCAGTAGTAGCTTATTCTAGACTATTCTAGAGTTTATTACACAGTATTATGTTTATTATAGTTAGCCCTTGTTAATATGTAATTTTGCCAGCAGTGCTTACTGAATATTAAATAAAACCGTAATATTCCCGCAACCTACATACATAGTACATACATGGTGGCGCGAAAATCTTCGCCCTGTAAGACCAGTAACATTGTTTGCAAATAAAAATAATTGGTTGGCACAAACTTATTCCGCTTTCTTGAGGAGTATAGCGATAGATATCTTTTCAACGTATATTCAGCTTCTGTTTACTTGACAAATGTTAAAGTCGAGATGACATTTATCTTCTGATAGGGTGGTGACTTTTGAGCCATACCATATATTTGGACTATTTGATTTGTGCATACTCTTCTTTATTTTTAATCATGTCTTTATCGCCCCAGCCCCAAAAATGGTTTTCGTCCTGTTGTTCCTTGTTGAACCTGTGAGAGCCATCTCCTGATCTCAGGACACGTCTTTTGACCATATCCGGCGTGACTACTTTCCTGTCATAAGTCCAACCTGTCGACAAAGGACATGGGTTAAATAATTATAGCGCTACACCAAAATTAAACACCGAAAGTAACATTAATTTAACTAATTATATTGAATTTCCGGCCCTACGAGATATAGATATAGGCCCTAATATGGATATTTTTTAGGTTTAATGCAATTGTCGTGATTTATTTTATACAAACGCAGCACGGCATAGTACCCCAAAAATAAAGCACGATAGTGAAGAACTGAAATTCATTTTTAATTTTTTTTTATCACCTGTATATTTTTATTATTAAGGTATTTAAATGTTTTATTTTTTCGAGTCTCCAAAAAAATGTCTTAATTCTATAGACGTGTCCAGTGATGTCACCGATGACCAGTATCAAAAAGCCTACGTTTTTTTGCTGTATTTTGCATGGAAGTCAAGACGTTTTTCATTCTTAAGTACACCCGCTTTTATCATCGAAGAGCACTAGGTAAATTGTTAGCATCTCATCACTAATTTTATCGTATTGAACCATAGTGAAAAAATGCATCCATGACTTGCATTAAAATCTTCTCATTAGTTCAAATGTGAATGTGGACCAGAGTTGCCAATGCATGTGTTCTAAATTACCGACAGGAGATGAAGAGGTTTTCAAATTCCCCACATGTTTCTTTACTCCCAAAATGAAAGAAAATTCTAGGAATTTAGCATTATTATTTTATTATCTAGTAATTTTCGGACTTTCTCTTTCGTTCAGCCTTTAAAAATATATTTTTTTGAAAATTTGCTGAGAATGAAAACGAATTATAGTGCGATGTCACAAGCTGTGTAAATATTATTTTTCGATATGGTTGGTTCTCTCAAAAAAGCTCTCCACGAATTGGCAACCCTGATGTGGATGTTTTAAGCCATATATATATTACTCACGTAGACTGGTTATGATAAAACTGCATGTTCTTTCGTACCAACCAAACGGTGTGTTTTATTCATTTTTAAATGACGTTAATATATTCTACGTGTTAACAAAATATAACATAAGTTGTTTATTTAGAATCAGCGTTTGGTGATCTATATGAATATATTTTACATTGTAGTTCCTTATTGTATTAAATCTGCATGAATTTCCGTATTTATTGTACGAACATGAAAAAAATTGTCAGTAATAAAATATTACGTCATCTGTTAACACACCATAAATCAATATTATACTGTAGATAATTAGGACAATCTATCACATTGAATAATAAACATGTTATTTATGTCATATTTCACGTAAAATTAGCACTCATTAATCGTTTACCAATAAATTTTACTATCGGTGATTAAAATGTCATTAGTAGTTATAAATTGTTTCTAAATTTGACAAAGATTTTAAAAGTTATATCTTTGACTATAGTAATAAGTACATTTTTTGTAAAGCGCCCGTTGCAACCGGGATACGATCATCGACTACAAATCTGGAGATCACAGGTTCAAATATACTTTTTATGATTAATATGTTTAATTTAAAAAAAAAAATATTTTTGCAGCCGTTCCAGAGTGGTAGATGCAAGGGTGAAAGGCGACCATTCAGAAAAGAAAATTTACTTGAAATGGCTTTAGTTGTGTTTGGTGACTAGATGTGAATAATCAATCCCACCTTCCTCTATCCCATCACCTTCGCCTCCCTGCTACTTTCATCCTCGCAACACACCCCAACTCGGGATTCCATAGTCTCAATGGTTCCAGACGGTTGGTAGCAGTTGGAACTCATTTGCGTTAATCACATAAAAGAGTAATTTTACAACTAGCTAAAAACGTTGAAAACTTCAACGGTTCTTTTAGAAAATAACAGAGAGCGCCACTTCCTTTTAAAAAAATCCTAAAATATACAGTCCTTACCATCATAATACTATCAGATATGTTATTGTTATGTTTCTGAGGATTCCAATGTATGAATAATGGTTAAAATAATTGACATTCCCAGAATTAGAATATATTATAACGTTGTGCAACAATACGACTCCCATAATACGGGCAGGAGCCTAGTATGGTAGTTGAGAAAATCAACAAACTTATTTTTTAAAAATTAAAATTAAAATTAAAATTAAAATTAAAATTAAAATTAAAATTAAAATTAAAATTAAAATTAAAATTAAAATTAAAATTAAAATTAAAATTAAAATTAAAATTAAAATTAAAATTAAAATTAAAATTAAAATTAAAATTAAAATTAAAATTAAAATTAAAATTAAAATTAAAATTAAAATTAAAATTAAAATTAAAATTAAAATTAAAATTAAAATTAAAATTAAAATTAAAATTAAAATTAAAATTAAAATTAAAATTAAAATTAAAATTAAAATTAAAATTAAAATTAAAAGTTAAATTAAAATTAAAATTAAAATTAAAATTACATTACCTATTATGGAGAACGCATCAATGAACATAGATGTGGCGTTGAGTTCGTACATCCCAATCTCAGGACAGGTATAGTCCCAAGGGAAGACGTGGTGGTAATTGTGATACGATTCTCCCAGAGATAAGTATTTCAAATAAGTGTTATCAGTAGCTCCTTGGGCTCTGGGGAAAAACAAACAATTTTTCATTTAATAAAACACAACTTACTTAATTGGAGGGTATTGCATTTCCTCTATGTGTGAATCCGTTTGTAAATTCCGGTTCCAGTTCAGTAGAGATTCTTTACATACCTGACCAAAAAAAGTTTAAAAAAAGAATGAGTCACTTGCATTACGTTTTATTTTTTCCGGCTTAGGCAAAAATTCTAAGACAATGTGATTTTTTTTTGTTTGTTTTAAATCGTGTTTTTAAAATCGAATCATTTTTTATGAATCAGAATGTTCGGACATAATATAAGGGTGTCAACGAATTAAATTAATTAAATAACCAAAAATCATGAAAACACGGATTCCAAACGAATGACAGAAGGGAATAGCGAGGCATACCAAAAATATTATACCTCTTAATTTTTTTTTCTTTGATCCATCTTATTGATCATTGTAATGTTCAACGTCATTAGATAGGTATAACTATTTTAATTTATCTTATTATTTTAAATATAAATCAGCTCATTCATTATACACTCATACATTTACAGAATTAAATTATACTTATACCCTTAATACATTAAATAGCTAGATTTTGTTAAAATCGGCACCCTCGCCGCTATGCTTCTAAGCCAGCCTCGTCGGAAGCCATCTGAACTTGTAGGAAGTTCACTTCATAACCTCTGCCTAAATTCAATTTTCGGATCGTGGACATTGTGTTTTATTGTTTAAAAATGGATTCATGGAACTAACAAAGGATCAGAAATTGTCAAAATTTTTGATGTTGTATAAAACAAAGATTGTTTTATAATTTCATAAAACAAAGTTTGCAGGCTGCACACAAAATTGAATTAATGTTAAATGTCAAATTGAAAAAGTCGACGGAAGTATCAGTGGTGATAAAATCGGTGTGTAATTTTATAAGGCCCCAAAAATTGGTTCATAAAATAAATAAAAATAAAAAAATTATTATTAAAAAAACTATAAATTTATAATTTTTTGCTATTTCTATTTTCAAAATCTTAGTAGAAACATATATCCTCACGATTTTTTCCAAATCATTATAAAAAGCATGCAAGTGGCTTATTATCATTGAGAAACGGACGTTCTTAAAATTGAATAACTCTTTATTTGAAATAAAAATAGGTTACATAAAATATAAAGTTTATAATTAAGAACATACATAGGCACAAATTTTATGATTTTAGAGGAAAAGTTTTTGACTTATAAAACACGAGAAAATTAGAAACATCCTTTTTTGGACGAGAGGTCTACTGTTCACAGAACTATAAGTATAGAATGTTGTGCGTTTTAGATATCTGTCAGTAGATGAAGGTTTAGAATAGTTTGAAAGTATAAGGATAATACCATTGAACATACCTGTCAAATGGTCGCTTTCCATTTGCGTGCCCAAAGCTGTTGAGGGTATAAGTGATGTGAGATGTGCAGAGAAACTTAAAAATTCCTGCAAGATACCAAGAAGTCTCCAAATCCTCCCCGAAAAAGTACCAAGGAATCAGTGTTGGGATCACAAAGCAGATAATCGGTCCAAGGATCTCGAAATATCTAAAATAGATACGATATATATCGTACAGGTATTAATAATTAATTTCACTACGGAGCGTTTAGGCTTCAAAAGAGAGATGTTTTTCCATATAAAAATATATTTAGTTTGTCTACCTTACAAACTAATAATTTCACTTCACTTTCAAACTAATATCAAAGATTGTGTAATGAAGTTTGAAATAAAAATTGCATTGTTAAAAATAAAGTTTTTATTTTGTGTTTTTAAAAATAGTTAACTAGTATTATTTTGATAATTAATGTGGGTATTATGTGATTATCTTTTAAAAATGTTTAGAAAACTGACATCCGTATGTCAGCAAATATAAATAAAATACTACCCGTTTTACACGAACATCAACATATTTCGTTCCGTTTCATACTTCCATCCATAGTCAAGAAACGGCATAATTAAAAAGTTATCCCACTAAATGCATGGCAAAACAGTTTTATTTTTTTTGAAACTTGATCTTTTTTCGTTACTTTGCACCCTTTAAAAAATAAAGTAATTATTTTATTTGACTCCCCGAACATACGATTTGTATCTTTTCTTTTCCTAGTCTAATCCAAAATCCTGTCCACCTCTTTTCAAAATGTACCTGCCACATTATTTTGATGATCACAAAATTAATATATGTTTCTTTTGAACAACTGTGGGATTATAAAGACGCTAAGTTATTTCACGTAGTGATCAAGTGAGTCAACCATAGACAGGCCTTTATATACAGAAGCTCGACCCACTTATCCACACTATCATACAAGTTAGACATTAGTTCCGTCATTATAGTGGTCCTTCAATGGGATAATCAAACAATAAACCAAAAAGAGAAGTCTTGTTAAGTTACCTATCTCTCAGGCAAAACATTGGCGCAACCGGTATTCATGCTCCTGCCTTTTTTCGATCCTTTGCATCGAGGTCGTAGCACAACTTCAATAGCCAAAACTTTAATTTTCAAGCAAAAAATACTATATTTTTCCAGATCTCATCATTTTTCGATCAAGAGCTTTAATTTTTTGATACGTAAAAAAAGACGCCACATTGTTCGTTCCATATTTACAGTCAGAAAAAGACAACATTTTAAAATAAAAAACCATTTTCACCACGTGCTCTGAAAATTTTAAAACAAAAATACCTTGTTTGGAACATGCAATAGGGATCGTTTGTTATGTCACTCGTATCGATTTTCTTTCCATATTTCAGTACGTCTGGATGCTTGTTAATCAAAAGCCAGCCGAAATGAGAAAATAAATACCCTCTCCGTGCATTATAGGGATCAGCGTCTGTCTCATTAAATTTGTGATGGGTTCTGAAACATGGAATGACATGGTGTGATATGGTTAAACGAGGTAAGACAGGTGAGTTACATGCCCAGGTACATAATTCGTGCATATGAATCCCGATAGGCAAGATACCATTTGTAATTATTAAACTATTTGTGTTTCACGCTTAACGCTTGCTGGATTTCATCGATAACACCGCGTGAAATGGTTATGGTGAGATTTTATTTTATTTTTTACTTTATAACTTCCGATTTTATTGTCCGGGTTAAATCTTCTCCATAGGAAAAACTAAACCCTTCCACACACTTTTCCACAAATGATCATCTAGTCAATAAACATTATGTAAGTACATTCTATAAGCAAAATAAATACAAAACAATGCAAGAACAACACGTCAACTCACCAGAGATCAAATGGGAAAATAATTCACCGACTCCAGATATTTTCATATCAGAGGGTTCGGCTCGGTAGAACTTCTAACAGGGCCTATAAATCCTATTGATCCTTCAACATAAATATTTCAAAAATCTTTTGTTATCCTACATGCATTCAAAATGACCGACTTTTGCATCTTTATATATAAATTTTTTGATAGATCTAATACGCCTAAATTTTTAATGAGAGAGCTAGGTATAATGCCAGTAGCCGAAATAACGAATGGTAATATTTTTATAGTCTGAGAATGCCAAATTCTTTTTATTTCATTTCCTAAATCTGTGTATTTTCTTATTTTTTCATTAACAGATTTTTGAATATATTAACAGATATTTGAATATTAATGGTGTTATTAATAACATGTATTGCAATCGAAATTTTAGAATGAAAAAATAAGAATTCCCAACTGCTCCCAAACGTCTTGAGCCAGTGGAAGTATAGTATATTAAGCCTCATAATATACCTAATTGGGGTATATTGAGAGGCTGAAGGTAATGGGGAGTGGAAGGAGATGGGAATAAGAAAGGTGGGGAAGTGCCAACAACTTACATCTGTTCCCTGAAAAACGGCCAAAGCCATTTCAAGGGACGTTTCAATTCGGAATGGTGGTCTTACAAATAAACTATATATTATTTTAAATGATGATATTGTGAAATAACACAAAATAATAAAACAAAATTTACTTGCATACGCCGGGATTTGGACTAATTTCAGATTTTTTAGTTGTGTAGTCGATGTAAATATTTTTGATTTGATTAATTCAAAATATCATTTTTGTTATAAATATCTTCTTACAATCCCAGGAATCGGGTGTTCCTATTTTTAATCCTTCATTTCAGTTCAGTGATCCTTTCACGACAAAAAAATTATCTTTTAAAACAAAACATAGTGATTGACATTCTAATTTTGAGTTATTATTTTGTCTTATAAGAAAGAACTGAAATAATAATAGTACTTAAATCATGTTTCTAAACATTCTGCCTGCCAAAAATGGGCAATATTCTTGGCATGAAAGTTATCAGAGCTGGTGAACCCGATTTATGTGCCTGTGCGAATATTGGCTCGTCAATTACCACGAAAATAAAACATCTTATATATTTCGACAAAGACTACACCAGTCTTCCATTATTGGCAGCGCATTCGCGCATTCGTTTGCTATCGCCCACCCTTGCTTCATCCCTTCGCATACCCGTATATCTCACTTATATGCATTACACGTGTAACCTTTTTAACCGGTGGGTCAATTTATCAACATCAATTTATTAGCGAACATACAGTTTGACGTGGTTAACTTTGCAGTCGGTCAACCTAACCTAACCTACTTTAACTAATCACGTTTCAGGAAAATTCTGTCAGAAGGTCGGAATATTTCTGCCTTGCAATAAAATCCAAATAAATGGAATATTTCTGAACGTATCCGAAAACTGAAAACTATTTTTGAAAGGTGGTAAAATACACCTTAAAATTTTATTGTTACAAATAAACATAAATATTTGAAAAGTTATAATTATTATTTTGAAAAGTTATAGGTTTTTTAAAAAAAAAATTGCTGACCAAAATTACTGATAACGAAAAATAATAAAATAACACACTTATTTTATTACATTAATTTATTACAAACGTAAATGACACCTCACTTTTTTGAATATTCAAATTGCGGTCGGAACCTTTGGTCTCAAGAAGGTGAAGATTATGATTTTTCTGTGGTTCACTTCTAGATTTGAATATAAAGCTTGGTGTTTTTTCTAACACCGTTTTGAATTTAATTTGAATTTCTCACCACAATACCAAGAGAGACAACGATTTCTGTGGGACCTAATGAGTTGTTCCCAAAAGCTAACGAATTAGTCTGAAGGGTTAAAGTTAGGTTGGGTCAGATTTCGTAAGGTTGGGTCAGGTTAAGTTAGGTTAAGATAAGTTGAATAAGGTAAAGTTAGTATGATTAACAACATAAACAAAAAAACCTGTGATCCCGAACCCATTTATGAACGCTGTACTGGTTGGCAAGGCAATGCAGGAACAGAAGAAATATCTTCAGCGGAGTCTTTACTTTGTAAGACCTATGGGAAAAGAGACGGTGAACCCCTGCCGATACGCCAAGTCCTCCTAATGCCACGCATACATATGCTAAAGACAACAAACAAGATTATTATTTCACCAATACATTACACATTTATTAACACCCTATTGGGGTTTTACAATAAGATTACAAATTAAAGCAAAAAAGAACAGTTACTTAAACTAAAACTTAACAGTAAATTTAAAAATAAAAACAATATAACACAAATATAAATAATTAAGAAATAAATCATGAAATACAAAATACTTGTTAATATAAGTTTATAACAAGCTAAATGGAGAAACTTTGAAATAAAGGAAATTGAAAAAATTAATACATATTATTAATACTTGCTTTATCAAACGCATAGATTATGACAACTCGCTATTTGCATTTTCTTAAAGTGGTAAATTAATTTTGGTCTAAACGTATCATAATTTAAAATGAAAATATCAGCGATATCTATTAATTCATTGCCAAGTTTATGAATCCTCTCCATGAATTATTGTGAAAATATAATTATGTTCAGAAATAAAATCAGCAGCGATATAATAATTGTAAGATTTGTTAAACTGAAAGTCTATGTAAATGACAAGGAAAATTTGCTTCAGAATGATCAAGAAAAAAATATTTAAAACTGGAATCCTTTATTAATATTTTTTTCTTGATTAGTTAGATAATTTATCAAATGATTATATCTGAACTAGTGCAGTCCAGATAAAATCTCGTCGTAGTCCTGGTGGTGATATTGCGTATTAATATTTAGTCGAAACGTGTTCTTCCACTATTATCACGCGAGTAGCAGCGCATGGAGAATAGATTCAGTAGTTTCCAGTCGTTTGGCGTCAGAGCATTGAGTAAAATTGGAAAGTTTGAATCCTCGACAAATCAGTTCTAAATTAAATATGGCAAAATAATTTTCTGTTAAAAACATTATACTGTAGGTAGGTACTTTATTGAATTCTCCAAACAAACACTTTCAATTCTCTGGAAATGTTCTAGAGTTCATTTAACTTGATGTAACCGGTCTCGCAGAAAGAACCACGACTGAAATTAGTACATTTATAAAATAATAGCCGACAAACCCCCCCATAACAAACCCCTAAAATGAGGCCCTGAGGGAAATAATTTCTCCCACAGCCGTCTATTCTGCATGCGTTTCTCACAAGCTAAAAGGAAACGAGGTATTTTTGAAAGTCACATTCTGTTACACGATGTATCTATTACAATAAAAGGTACACCAGAATGTGAATTTTGAGAAATCCTACCTGCCTTTTCGCTTATGACCGCAATATTCCTCTCTGGGTAGCTAGCACGGTCGATTGATAAAGGTTTTATCGATAATGTCGGTAACTTGTCATCGTTCCCAAGCTTGACTGCAGGTCACCAATGAACAAACAACACTTCACAACGACTATTTGGTCTTAATTCATTCGACGTGCACTGTTGTTTGTTAGCGATCTTCAGTCGTGCTGGGGAACGAATACAAGTTATCGAAATTATCGATAAATCCTTTATCTATCGACCGTGCTTGAAATATGTATATATATTCAAGGATACAAATTAGAATTCTTACTGAAAACGAGTGTACTCCATTTAGCGTAGAAAAGTGCTAAATATACGCTGTACCCGATTGAAAGATGCATATACGTGTACATAATTATGTTCCTCCATTTGTATTTCACACTGTAATGAAAAAAAACGTATGTTATAACTAAGTAATAAATCACATAAGATTTAGAAAGTGTTCCAAAACTTACTCGTATTTTGTGGTAACAAACGGTCCGAGATCTGAATAACGGTTGTTTATGGGAAGCTTTGTTAGCAATCCTTTTAGGTCTTTGAATTCTGTGATACTTGTTGCTTCCGACGACAGATGAAAGCTGTTCACCTCAGATACCCCAGGCGTCATATTGTTTTAACTGAAGACCAGGAAAAAATCAAGTTTAAAACATACTTTAACTATCATAAATAAAATCTTAGAATATTTGTGTTCTGTACGTACATTTAGCACTCCTCACTAGTTCACTACCTACTGTTGGATGTGATGAACAATACTGTCTTGTTATAGAATTCATATAAAGTACACTTTGGTCGTTCAATTTTATTTTTCGATATTATTTCCTTATAAACTGAAAATGTTTTATTATGTCCATTTTATGAGATAGTCGGTGCACAAAATGGAACGCATTAAACCACCCAAAAAAAGACGCGTGTAATACTCGATTGAATTCTAACTCGTAACTCTAATGTAGAAGATAGTAATAATTTGACTTATTTTATTTTAAGAATAACGTAATATTTAATCATTGAAGACATTATTTTAGCGATTGTCGAAAAAAAATTTGAAACAGAAAATCAGAAAAAAGATTTGGTTGCATATAGGAATTGTTGCATCTAGGGTCGAACCCAGGATCTCAGCCTCGCTGGGACTCTGCTCCACCACTGAGTTAATCTGACCCTATTTAATATTTAACGAACTGCAATATTATCTTCGTTTCCTTAACGCATATTTTTATTTGCTGCTATCTTTATGAATGATTGCAAGATTCTTCCCGAAATAAATGCAGCCGAAGTATGATACAGTTAAATATGATCGAAAGAAATATTGTCAGATTAGCTCAGTGGTAGAGCAGAACCCCGGCAGACAAAGATTCCGGTTCAATCCCTAAATGCGATCGCATCTTAGTCAGATTTTTTGTTTGATAATCGCTAACATTGTCATCAATAATTAGATAATAATAATCATAATCAGATACTTATTATAGCGCCATTTTAGTGGAAAATTATTTTAATGAATTTAATATCTGTATAGGGCTATGTACAAATATTACTGGCTATTTTTCTTAGTATGTACAAACAAATACAGAAATATAATATTACCTTAACATAATTGAGGGCTGGAAATTATAAAGGTGCTAAGTTTTTTTAACATTGAACAAACTTATTCAATAAAATGAATATATTGAAAAAAAAAGAATGAACTCAATACTCTATAATCTCTATATCATAGATTAATAATAAAATAATTATGACATTAGCCATCGGAGAAATATCTGATATTGAAACAGACAGAAAATAACTTATTAATAGGGCAATTTTAATTAGAAAAGAGCTAATTGAGAGAATTATTTGTATTAAAATGGTGATAATTTATTTTACAGTGAAACAGAATAAAAAACTTAAATCTTGGAGATAATTTAGAGTTTTAAGGTTTAAGCTTGTTTGAAGTTGTAAGCTTGGAGCATTAAGCTTGGAACTTGCTTGAAGCTTTAAGCTTGGAGCTTTAAGCTTAGAACATTAAGCTTGGAGCTTTAAGCTTGGAGCTTTAAGTTTTGAGCACTAAGCTTGAAGCTTCAAGCTTGGAGTTTTAAGCTTGCAGCTTTAAGCTTAGAGCTCAAGTTTGGAGCATTAAGCTTGGAGCTTTAAGCTTGGAGCTTTAAGCTTGGAGCTTCAAGTTTGGAGCTTCAAGCTTGGAGTTTTAAGCTTAGAGATTTAGGCTTGGAGCTTTAAGATTGGAGCTATAAGCTTGGAGCTTTAGGCTTGAAAACTCATACTTGTAACTGAGGACAGTCCAGGTACCAGAATTGCATTGTCCATAGGTACAATTTCTGACAACATAACCTTAAACCGCAGTAGCGTGTATTGAATATTACTAAATTCGAAAATATAGAAATCAAAACGCTTTATTTTCTTGTAAATGCCTCAGAAAGGGGTTGTAATTTTGGTGCAGTTGTTCATTTTTTGCTTTACTCATTCTTTGTTCGCTTTAAAAAAACTGTGCACCATTTTAATTCCATCCATTCCTTAATTTTAACACAAAAAAGCAAGCTAGGTCATAAAACAGCTCGTTGACGAAAATTACACAAATGTAATGAAATAAAGCGTTGAATTAGCACGGCTTATATCTTTACGAAAAAGCTGTAACTACGAGTACATTCTTAACTGAATGCATTTAGCACTTTTTTAAGAATATAGACGTCTACGTTTAATATCGTTTTGGGTAAAAAAGAAATATTCTGAAAAAATGATAATTAGCACCTTTGTAATATCCAGCCCTCAATTATTGATCATAATTCTTTACATTTAAATATTTATTATTTCTCAACGTAGTGGAAAATTTCTGTCTTTTTTATTGTTTTCTGCCAACATATCGCATACGCTGTACGCTAAACATGCGGATTTAAAATTAAAATATATATCTCTGAAAATTCAACCAATAGTGTGGTAAATGTGGTATGATTATAAAAAATAATCAAAGACTTGGATGATTATTTATTGGCTGACGTTTGTTTATAAAATTTAGATATTTTTATTCAGAAGCAGTTTTAATAGGCAAGATTAGATAACCCACCAAGAAAAATGACCTACCTATTTTCAGTTATCCTAATTTTTATCAATCGCTAGAAAAAATAATTGAGTAGCCAAAAAAAAATAAAACAATAATATTTGGTCTAATTTTTAAACCCAGATTAAACATTCAGTATAAAAGGAACTCACGTTTTTAAAAAATTGTATAACTTACTCTATAGACTCAGTTCTAAATAATCTGTCTGCCTTTAGTCCGGTCCAACGTTTAAATCTTTAATGTTAATTTAAATCTTATTCATGAACTTGTCGTTCAAAAAGATCCTTCCAGAAATTGATAAAAAGTTCCCAATTATGACGCTTCAAAAATAATTTGTTAACTGGTCAATTTATGCATGAACAATAAATACTAACTAAATTTTGATGATTTATATAAGATATATCAAAATTGGAAACAATAATAAATATATTCAGTATGACACAGGTTTTTAAAATTCTGTTTTTTGTAATTTGTTTACTAAGCGAACAGGTTACATTGATTCTTAATTTTTATTGTTGGCTAATGTGGGGAATCCCTAAAGGAAGGAAGGATCTGGTTTTTCAGATCGGGTCATTTACATAACGTAGCTAAAGGAAATTAAATAAACGTTAACGTTATAATTCTCACTAGGACGATACTAAGAATATGTTCCTTTCTGGGTATCTAGTACGGTCGATCAATAAAGGATTATCCATAATGCCGATAACTTGTCTTCGTTCCCGAGCACGACTACATATCGCTAATGTACAATTAGTCATTTTGAACTATCGTTTGTTCGTTGGCGATCTGCAGGCTATGGAATGATGATAAGTTACCGTCATCACCGATAAAACCTTTATTGATTGACTTTGGAAGGATAAGAAGGGAACGATGTAAGATGACAAAAAAGAGTTTAGTTAAAAATTATTGATAATTTTAAAAATATATTTAAATTTAATGATTTTGGGATTTAAACCGGTGACCGGTGACCGGTGACCGGTTATATGATGGGTTGATTTTATAATTTTTTTTTACTCCTAACTTTTTATTGAAACATTTGACTGTAAAATATAAGTAACCTACATGATATATTCATGAAGGCGTTTTTTAATCAACGTTATCCTGCACTAAATATTATTCAATTTTATATCCAAAAAACCTTTTGAAACAAAAACACCAAAAGATTTAATAAAATATAAATATTTTTTACTTAAATATAAGGAAAATAATTTAATTGAATGACAAAACAAGATAAATATGTGCATTTCGTGTGATCGAGGGAAAAGACTTTCGACTATCAATCCGAAGGTCGCGGGTCCAAATCTAATTAGTTAATTTAATTTGATGAATTTTTGTTATTTATTTTAATTTATTAAAAATAATATATGGTATGCTTGCGGAACGTTCCAGCGTGGAAGATACTCACAGTACCGCCTTGGTGTAAGATCACCATTCAGAATTGGAACGTTGCTTGAAATGGCTTTAGCCGTGCTTGGTGACCAGATAGGAATAGCCAGGTACTCCTCAACCTTCCTCTCACCCGTTTCCTTTCCCTCCCCACTACCTTCAGCCTTACAAAATACCCCAATTGGGGATACCATAGTCTCACTGGCAGATTGACAGTTGGAACTCTGGTGTAGTTTTTACACGTTAAAAAAAAACAAATAAAACTAGCCTCATAACTTACCTTTGGTATGTGTAAACCATAAACATCATCTTTCAATGACAAAAAGAATTTCAATTAAAAAAAAACAATAAAACCAAAAATTAAGGCTCGACAGTATAATTAAATATCCTGTTAGCTTTAATGTTTCAAATTAAATAGTTTATTTGTTCTCAATTCATTACTATTCAATTTTTTATTTTTTTATTTATAAACGATTTCCGCTATGTGATAATAATCACACAGCAGAACGTGTTTATTAATAAATTGAATAATAATGTTATGGAATAAAATTAAAGGATAAACTTGAATTTAACTCTTAAATGCATGACTTTTTTTATTTAAAAAAAATATGTATTTTTGCATTCATTTTATTAATTAAAAATAGGGAAAAATAATTTAAAAAATATTTATCAATAAATTTTGTTTATTTTGAGAAAAACGTTATTATATCATATGTGAAACACTATGCATCCATGTCTTAAAAAATGCTCTTACCTAATGTTACAAAAATAATTATCATTGAATAAAGCGAACTAATTTATGACTTATACTTAAAAAAAGAAGACAAATAAAAACATGGGAAAGTATTAATTTAAACGAAATGCCGTAAAACAGTTTTTGTTCTTATTAAAACATAGAGGGACTTTGTACTTTTTGCAGTGGCAGTACGTCAGACCATTGCAGGTAGGAAGTCGACACCTCTGCCTCTTTTCGTGCTATGTTGACCAATGAGATACCTCATCGCTTCTTATGTCTTTTGGTGGAACATTTAATTTTGGGCCTTTTTTCTTCTTTTGTAAAACGGGCTCTAAACATCCACTTGGCCGACCAGTTCGTTTGTTGGTTAACTTAGAGTCAACGGTGCATAAAGATCGAGCAATTAGAGTTTTAAATTGGGCGAGACGCATAATATTTTTTGTATTGGCATTTTTTTGATCTTGTACTCTTCTATATAGAAACCAAGAATTTACTATAGTCATATGAACTAAGTGGTAAAACATCCCTCATATACCATCTATTGCTTCTCATCGCAATTTTATGTCTTCCTATGACACTGTCTAGTAAGTCAACTCCTCTCATATGTCTGTTGTACTCTATTATAGCAAATGGGCAGTTAACTGTGACCTAAGTTTTCTTTTTTTTCATCAACAGTTTTCATTGGAAGTTCCCCTGCAAAAGACGATAGTAATGTGACCATCTTGTTATCCTTCCAAACAACATTGGACATTTGAACGCCTTGATACGATCCATTAAATTCCGAGCTTGTTCCTAGTGGAGCATTTTTCATTATTTTTTCATCTGGTAGCTTACATTCAAGGATTCTATTCCTCCTAACTGTCCCAAGAGATGCAAATCAGTCGCAGTAATATTTGCAGGTCTTGAAACATCTTTTTGCAAAGCGTAGAGATTTGACTGTTCTAGTATTTTATTGATAATAGCATCTGTAAAAAAATATTTTAAAAAATCGAATGGGGTTTCCAATTCCATCAAATCCGAGGGCAATTGATTGTTTCCTGTAAATTACATGTCGGAGTCTTCAAGCTGCAGGTTTTTTTCTCCACAAAATTGACAATTTCACAACTTTTGAAGTAGACGAAACGGGCGTTGTCGTTGTAATATCAGTTTGGCCACTAGATAAAACATTAGGTAGATTATCACCGTCAACATTATTTGGTAGATGATTCTCAACCGGATATCTTCAGGTTCACTTTGATCATCTGAATCGTAATTTTCTACGGCGCAATAATTTTCATCAGCTATACTGTCATCATCCGTAAAATCCATTCCATCGTCACTGTCAGATAAGCGATTAATTATTTCGTCCAACTCCTTTTCGGATAAACCCCTCTTTGCCATTTTGAAACAACGTTATGCTATAATTAGTAATGACTAAATACAAATGTCAAAATATGGTCTCAGTGCATAGTGTTACATATATGATATAATAACGTTTTGTCATATATTTAGACTGTCAAAATAAATAATACACATTAAATTTATATTTAAAACACATAAACACACCTTATTATTTGTGAAATAATATAATTACGATCCAACTCGTCGAAAAAACACTATATTTTGATTTAATACTGTACATCAAAATGCACACAATCTGTAACCTCCAACTGTCAAGTTTAAAATCAAAATTTTAAATAATTGTGAATCATCTATTGTAATTTTTCGACAACATTATTATGCAGAAATAATGAAAAAATTATACTGTAATACCAAAACCCACCAACAGGTGTCAAAATGAATAAGAAATAAAAAAAAGATAATTATATCAGATGTGTTACACTATGCAGTTAAGGGTTAAAATGGAGTTCTACACATTTCACTTGGCAATAACATGTACTTAATTTATTCGTGGTAAAAACAGTTTTTATAAATAAATTACTAACAATCTTCGGAATTGTTTATATCATTGACCAATAAAATAACGACATTATAAATATAAAATCAGATTAAAAAGATAAAAATGCACAACAATGTAACATAAACAGTTCTGATTACTTAAAGAACAATAAGTGGTTTTGTTTAAATATTTGCTTGATTTACATTTAAACATGGAGTTAGAATAATAATGACATCAAGAGAAATATGGAAATTTGAACATGGGGTAGGAATAAATGATGACAACGAGAGAAAGATTTAAATTTAAACATGGATTGGGAATCCATAATGACAGCGAGAGAAAAAATTACATTTAAACATGGAGTGGGAATCAATGATGACAACGAGAGAATTTTTTTTATTTAAACATGGAGTGGGAATCAATAATTACAACGAGAGAAAAATTTTCATTTAAGCATGGAGTGGGAAACAATAATAACAACTAGCAGTTAAAAACCCGCTCCGCGGGTTTTTTTCTGCTAGGCCCTGCGGGCGGCTCTTCGTTGAGTTTCGCCCATTTTAAGTGATATTAACAACAGTTACATTTAAAAGATAGATATTAGGACATTCACAGAGAGAGGGTGAGTATATATATTGTTAAAACACGGAACAGGAAGAAGTTAATTAATAATAACATGCTAAATTTACGCATAATAAGAATGACAGTTGTTTGAATAAATTAAATTTTACGTATTTGTGATGGATTATTTCAAATTAAAAACTATTATTGACTACATGTCTACAACTGATATTAACTGTTATCTTAGGTACCTAATATAATTAGCTCATAGGAGACTTGCAGTGCTTAAATATGTGTTACAACCGTCAATGTCTATAAGTTGAATCAATTTCGTTTAGTTTGTCACAATTAAAGATAGTTATAACAAAGTTGACTTAAATAATAGATTATTACATATTGATTAATTGTACCCGTGTTTATGAATAAAAGGAGGGGAATTGTGCGATGAGATTAGCAGTCGGTTTAATTAAAAGGTGTTAATTTTACTCCAACTGGTGGTAATTCTTTACCTACAACTGATACTGTATCTAATAAAGCTTAAAGTTAGATTATATATACAATATCATCAGGAGAGTAAACATCTATATATAAAGGTAGATTATTACAATATAGCGCCCCTGAGGTGATATCTCACAAAAGCGGCGCTATGCAAATTGTCCAATAAATGAATAAATATAATGTTTACATTTTATTGTGTATACACCGAAGTCAAAAATTAAATATAGATTGCAATTGGGAAAGAAGAAGTGGAAGGAGGGGGGAGGGGTAAGAGTAGGCTGGGTTTATAATAATTAGGAATTACAATATCGTTAGACGGGAAAGACCAGTTGAGTGGGAAAATATTTAAAAGAGAGTTTATAAAAAAATTCTTGTTAATTATATCTGCTTTTATATTAACATGTTTCCTCATTTCTAAAATTTTAAAATTAATTATAGTGAAGTATTTTAAGACCTGAAAAAACAAATAGCTAATAACCATAAAACAATATATTCATAAGACAAATAGCATTTAATAACGGTTATTCTAATAAGATGATAGTTGAAATACTAAATAAAAAAAATAAACATATTCTCTTCAAACGGTCTTTCTAAAGATAGAAATAAACAATGGCGTAGAATTCTGTTTGTGGATAACGATACTTCTAAAATTATATATAAAAACAATCCTGGTACTATTCAACTGGCGTTTTACACTAATAACAATGAAGAAATATATTCTTAATAATAAAGACAAAATTCAAACAAAAAAATCAGGAGTTTAAAAACTCAATTCGGATGATTGTAATATCTTTTACAAAGGTAGAACCAAACTTTGAAGTCAGAACTAAAGAATATCGCAGTGCTCTAAATGGAAATAGTGAATCTGAGTTTGCAAATCATCTTTTGAATAATGATCACACTTTCGATAAAAAAATTCAGGTCTTAAAATACTTCACTCAGGATATAAAGCACCGCAAATAAATAATTTTGAAATTTTAGAAATTAGAAAACATGTCTATATAGAATCAGTTATAATTAATAAACAAACAAAAAAATAATAATGAAAAATGCCATTACAAAGTGATAAGCTTCCAGAAGAAATCTTCTTAGTAAACGCTTGTTAATCGTAAGTAGTCAAATATTGTGAGCTGCATATTTAAATATTCGCGCCATTCATTTGGTTCGTTTTTAAACCGCCAGAGGTGCGCTCTGTCGGCCATATATAGCCGTGCGTATCGGCCATTGAAGGAACGCGTGATTTTTTTATAAACGTCAAACATAATCACGTAACTGTGGATAATTTTCATTGTAATGTAATTAATTCGATGGATTATGAACTTTCTAAAACATATTTTCTTCGATATTATCCAAAAATTATATGAGCAGAAACGACGCTTTTGAAGAAATCTCGTATTATTATGAGGCGATCCTATTTTAGCATGAAATCGTGTCTTAATTTTCAAGTTAGCGGAATTTAACCGAAACAGACAATTTAAATTTGACCAATCAGAGGGCCTACATCGTCCAGACGCAAGAGTATTAATACTATCAGATGAGAAAAAGTGATGTTATTCAATTGTGCTGTAATTTTGCTATTAAAACTTTCTTGAATACAAAGCAGAGCAGGATAAAAAGTAGGAATTGTGATTTAAAAAAAAAAATTAAAATGATCAGTTTTCTAACATGTTCGATCGAATGTAATAAATGCCTTAAGGAACGTAGAGATTGTAGATTCCCTACTAAAAAAATGATCGACTATGATAATCATGATAATTAAGTGGTTTTTAAATATTAAAATAACACAAAATAAAATGTCTAAACGACAACATGTTATGAAAAACATATGCCTCCTTCATAAAAAAAACATATTTTTTTTATCTGTTGTTGTTTTTCCTAGGGCTATTTTAGGGCTATTGGTGTTTCTGTTAGCAGGTGGAGATGTTAATTATGGGCTTTGTTTAATTTTAACGAGGTTGGAAGGCTGACAGAGATATTCAAAGGAGGATAAATTCAGGCAACTCTATTATGAAAAAGGATAAAAGTAGAATGCATGCTGTAGAAATGAGATCCCTGAGGCTATGTGTGGTAAAACCATGTATGATCGTGTCAGAAATGTGGAGGTTCTCAAAGAATGCAAGGCTGAGTTAAGCTTAGTGAGTAAGATTAATAAAGGAAAGCTTAGATGGTTTGGGCATGTAGAGCAAATGAACGAAGAAAGAAGTGTAAGGAGAAATATATTACGCAAATGAGAGTGGTAGCAGAAGTCGGGGACGCCCGAGGAAGTCATGGCACGATCAAGTGAATCAGATATTTGATTCGGGCCATGTCAAGAGCCAGAATTATCGAAAAGTATGTATGAGACGTTGTGTGATTGTGAATCAGGCAAGGAGGGTGTGCCAAGACCAAAACGTGATTTTAAGTTAGTTACTCGCATGTTGTAATTCAAAAAACTTTTGTAATTTCAGGCCATGTTGTTTTATTCACTTGTGCATACCACTATACAATCTTGGTTAAGATTGTATCTTAATCCAGAGTTATTTATACCTACACGAACTGAGTGTTGTTCTTAAGGAACCCCTTTTAGGAAATCCTTGGTATTTTAAAATAGAAAAAAAAACTTTCTTAAATCAATCGCTACTATAAAAATATCAAATTCACATGCCTCGCAATCGTGTCGTTAAAACAGTAAGTTACTAAGCAACTGTATCGGAAATCTGAATTTTGGTGAAAATGTGATTGGTTTAGGACTTTGTTACAAATTTATAATCAGCTAAGACCCTGGCGATGCACCACGCCGTAAAACATTTGAAAAAGGGTCGCTAATAATAACACTCCTTATGCATACGGCGATAAGGGTTAAATTCTCCAGTCGCCTGTTTTGATTGTAAAACGTCTCCAAAAAGTGTGTTTTATTTTATTTTTCGAAGTTCAGGCAAAAATATTTTTATGTTTTACCATCAATTTAAAAAAAAATCTGCCACACTATACAATAAAATCATAAAAGAAAAGGAATCGTAAGTAGGAGATTTTGAACTTTAAAGCAGTTTTTAAAGGCCTGATGCGTTATTTTTCTGGGCTTATAAAATACCTGTAAATTGCCCAATCCATTGTTTTAAATAATTTACAATTTTGCAACTAGGTGTACATTGTACACTGTATGTGGTTCTATTTATTTAAATAGCATGGAATATTACCATTTCCCTTTCTGCTTTGTTAATTAATGTTACTTCTATATTTTATGATAATGTTAATAAGTCATCCATTAGATGTACAAGTAGCACCTTGCTTGTATCTTTGTTTAACACTGCGACGTTATATTTATAGGTGACACGATATTGTGTAAATAGAAGGTACTTCGATCGATAAAATATACGAGCTTCTCATCAAGTCAGCGTAAGTAGTATTCGGTATGTATCTATCGTATTTTTAAAGTCGGGTCTCCAGCGACCAAATGTTTTCAAAACATCGGACAAAAACAAAAAAATTGGGTCGGGGCCACAACGTTTTTGGTTTTCCGTCGGCCACGGAAAAAATAACACTGTGGACATATGTTTCATGTTTGCACAAACATTTCAATGTTTGTGATAATATTGTTGCTGGAGACCCGCCTTAAGTAAAACATTTAAAAGTAATTATTAATGTTTTATTTAATACCCGTAATTCAAATAAGCAAGGAATCAGCACATGCATAATCGAAAATAATAATTTCAGTTGAGTCTGTGATTTTATCTCTGGTTCAATGAACGCGAATTTGCATTGAATTTAAGTGTCATTTTCAAAAGTGTAACAAATTGCGACCCTACTCAATTGACAAGTCAGCCACCAGCCGTGACAGGTTTAAATTATTTTAATATTTTTGATTTTTCGTAGTAGCCAGAAAATCTAAGGATGGTCTTTATTATTTTTAAAATAAATAGAAATTAGAATAAAAAAGTTGAAATAAATTTATTGAAAAGTAGATTTTGTTTACTTTTCATCTTTGTCCTTATCAAATTTAATTGTGTTATTTCCAATCAAGTATCAACACATGGTTACCCTAAATGTTTTCAACATCATTGAATTAGCTTCCTTTATATTATGTATAGTAGGTACCCATTATTTGTAAGAAACATTATTGAAACAATTTCAAGTGTTATTTTTTATTTAAAAAAATTATGAACCTAAACAAAGGTAGCGAGGTCAAAAAGTAAATGTAAACAATTATATGTACCACGTGAAGTAACAGTAAATAAGAAAAACAAACAGTTTCACCAAACCCCATAAATTGTTTTGATTATAGGCTGTTTTTCTCATGATTTTTATACTAATCACGAGATGATAAAATATATGTAATAATAAATCAATGATTTTGAAAAGCGCCGTTCACCTCAAGGGCGCTGCTGTGTTAATTTCGTTATAAGGGTGAAAGTTTTATAAGGATTAATGAAAATAAATAGTTTGTGTGATGAAAATCTTTATATTTTGATAAAAAAATATTAAATTCAAAGAGTTTATAATTGACAGTAAAATTAGTTTTTAGAAATCTCAATAAATGATGGAGTTACGAGCTTTCAAAGAGAAGTTGTATAAATATTATGCAATGACGATAATCGAGACACCATTCAATACAATTTATAATACGAACGGCAGTGCTGCAGTACCACCGCGTAGGTACTGTGATGTCACACGATTTTCAGCAATACGCAAATTTAATCATTTTGACGGCTTATAATATCGAAGATACGTATTTTCTTCGATATTATAAAATTTCGCCAATTCACGTGTACCATAGAAACCAGAGTCAAGTTAGCTTCCCAAAGGCTGGGCGCACTGTACAGGGCCCGCAGATACTTTAATAGTACACAACTGCTGACCTTGTGCAAATCGCAAGTGCACCCCACTGTTGAATTTGGTAGTCATCAGACGCGGTCCGTCCATACATGCTGTGAATGCTCCGCATCCCTTGCATTTAAGAGTAAAAAGATTTGGACTTTTAACAGTAAACAGCAATACTGCAATTTAAATATTTTAATATTTCTACAGGGACCTTAATGTGATTTTTTTACAAAAACGTCGCTTTTAAAAATATAATACAAATATTATTATTATAATCAATCTCTCTGCCTACTGCTGCGGGGAAACGGCGTAATGGTTAGTTAGTTTTATTATTATAAGACTTCATGCATATTATCGTTCCGTTTATGTTCATCATGTTCCATTCTTTCTCAAATACTGTGAAACGCGTAAAACACACTGCGGTGTGGAAGCGATCTGTAAACCGTATCCAAGAATACTAGAACGTATGGTCTTTCTGCGCATGCGCACTGAGGCCCGGAAGCCAATATCTTAGTCAACTTTATACGATATTAATGGCAGCATCCAAAGTACAAAAACCGTCTTCAATGCTCATATGTATAATATAATGCACATACTCGTGTACTCTATTACTAATCCATTGGATTGTATGCGCGAGCTGCTGTGACAGTTTTCTTTGAGCTCGAATACTGAAGTCGAATTCTTATTGAATATTACTAACCAGCGATTTACTTTTTAATCATAATTTAAATAAATAAAATTGAATACCAAAAATAAGATGGATACTTCGCCAACGTGTTCTTATGCTGTAAATGATAATAGTGAATTTTGTGGTTGTATAATTGAATCATTAATGCGAAAAAATTTTGTGTCTCCGCCATTTTCCGGAAAAAAAAACTTATTCTGGATACTGGAAATATTGAGTTATGGAGTTTAATGGATTTATGAAGATAATTTTAGACGGTACCTAATTGTATCTTGTTCGTGGGCTCGCGTCTAGCTAGTCATTGCGTCAAGCGTGCATATTTGATATCAAGTGCATAGTAAGTACAAGTATAAAAATTTGATGTCCAGCATCCCTTCTACAAAAAGTCACCGACCGCCACTGGTACCCACCTCTGTTCTGGAGCCTCAAAATACTTGAAAAAATCCCTTTTTAAGCAGTACCAATTAACAGATTCCCCAATATTATTAAACGGATTGCAATCATTCGAGCATAGGCGTCAGGTAAGTATGCTGTCCTTGTTCTACTGGTATTACAATGGAAGATGCTCCGAGGAACTAGCGTCATTTATCCTTTCAGTACTGGTGCATAGCCGGGAAACACGTCAAATGCGCGCCCAACAAGTGCACTGTTGACAATTGTCCATGAGAACAGGTCGCTTCTAGGACGCGATCTTGAGTAAAACAGCTCGGCTGCGGAACTATTTGCCGGCCTGTGTGTTATCTCCCTTCTTCACTCTTTGCTCTTCTTAAAAAGACCCTCCACACAGCATCCCCGAAGATGATGTAAATTAAGATTCAGATACTCTGGGCTAAACGTAGGTACCTACATCAAAGTGCTTCATTTTGCCTCTTCCAGATTTAAGGTACTCGTTATTTAATGTATCTCTATCTGAAATGCCTTCGACTATTCAATGATTATGTCATCTGTCATCCCTTCCATACCAATTTTACACGAGTGTACATATATTCCACGTGTCAGTTGTCGTATTTAGCTTGTTACTTCAATTATTATATCTTAACATTTGGAAATACCAAAATAAATTGTTTTTGAAAAATGAAAAAAATTGAAAAAAAGGTTTTCTAGTTAACATTTTATTTTACGTAAAATCGAATATTAACACATAGTCACCCTACATGTTATGATGTTTTTCACTACCTTCAAGCCGCTTATACCCATTTGTAAAAAACATTCTTGTACAAATAATGTTCTTTTGATGTATTTAACATTTATTTTTATTAACTTTTACAATTATTTTTATGCTCTATCAGTGAGTAATGCCGTTAAAATGAGAATTGTAAACAATAAATTTACCAGGTGAGAAAAAACAAAAAATATTATCTGTAAATAAAACAAGCGTTTAATTAAATGAAAATAACAAACATCGTTTTAAACACCACAAATTATCAACAATTATTATTTTGCATATTTGTAATAAGCATTTACTTTGTGGCTCGTCATAATTTACAATAAAAGATATAAATTTGTTTTAGACCACTTTAATTTTAATTGCACTCTACCGGTTTCGGAGGCACCCTTCCTTCGTCAGGAGAATAATGTTTTAATATTCTCCTGACGAAGGGAGGGTGCTTCCGAAACCGGTAGAGTGAAATTAAAATTAAAGTGGTTTAAAAAATTATATCTTTTATTGTAAATTATTACTTTATTGTAATTTTATTTATTTGTATAAATAATTTTAACAAAAATACCTTTTTAGGTTATTGTTATATTTCATACTAATTTTTGTTATATTTTTGTCTATTTTTAAGTCTTAATTTTCAGTGTACTTTGTACCATATTGAATTAATTTCTTGTTTTGAAACATATTTTGCTAAAAGTGGTTTTAAAGAAAGTTTGTTATTTCAATTTAATTTACTATCTATTCCACAAAGGTAATTAGCAGTTATTAAATAAATGTTTCTTTCATTAAAATATACCACTATTGAACGTTATTACAAATAAAATATATTCTTACTGCTCTTTTGAAGCTTTTACTGGTTTATTAAAAAAAAAAATATATATATATATATATAAAAAAACAAGTGGTTAAATTAGATCACAAGGTAGGCAGTGGAAAAAACAGCAGATACATAGATATATTTTTCAGTTGCACTAATCAATGGAGGTACCAACAGATGGCACTAATTGCTACATTTATGATTTGTATCTAAAGGCACAGCCTTTTTCGATACTAAAAAAGACATCTATTGAGTGAGCACGGCGCACATAATGTAAATTTATGTGTCGAATAATAATAACGTTTGAATATGACGTGAGTCATTTTAGTTCCTGCCTATCCAGTCTGTGCGGGGCGTGTGGGGCTGCGATTCTTAGTTTACTTCGCGCGGAGTTTTGAAAGTTTTGATTGATTTCTAAAAAAAATATTAAAGATTTTATTTTTATGCAACTAAGGTAGGGTAGACAGTGCTTGTATGTGCCTATATGGACCGCACTCCTCTGGTTTTAGCCCTACCTCTTTTTCACGAATGACGCATTTATTAATTGATTTGACGGTTATAAACTGGCTCTCAGTGGCAAGACGAGTTTAAGTTCACGAAGTCACGTAATTTCAATGTTTATACATTTGTCTGATGGAGGGTAAACACAATTATAATCTTTATGACTCTTTAAATACCATAAGGCGAAATTAAAAGCTTTCTTACTTCACTTGTGCGTCAAATAACAGATAAACGGTTTTCAAAATATTGATTAAAAAATGTCTTGAAGTCACGTCACAAAAAACTCGTGGCGCACATTCCGTAGACATTGTCACTTCTAAAATCATGAGACACGCGTCGTCACCAATCTATGTTGAATTTTCAAAAAGTCAAAACTATAATACATCATAATCTTACTCACAACCAAACACTTCCTGTAGCTATCATTTTAATAAACAAATATAATAATAAGTCGGCAAACAAAGACAGGTTCTTTGTTTGCCGTCTGTTTGTTCGTCTGACACAAGTGACTCCATGTTAGTCTAGACGATGTGAATGGCAACAATTTCGCCCGGCTAGTCGATGTGGATATAGTACGAAGAAAAATGTGTATTACTGATTTATTAAAAATCTCTTTATGAAAAATGATGAAGGCAGGTGCACGAACACGTGTTCCGATATATTAGGAATTTACTAATAGTTTATGAGGAAACGGTCTGCAATCCTGTTTTTAACAGGATTACCAATAATTTTAAGAGATTCCTAATAAATTAGAAATACTCATTTTTCTGCATCCATCTCCCAGTCACACCAACTGTTGTGAGGCTAAAGGTAGTGGGGAGGGGAAGGAGATATGGATGAGGAAGGTCTAGGAAATGAAGACCTGGCTATTAATCTGATCACCAAACACGGCTAAAGTCATTTCAAGCAATATTTCGCTTCTGAATGGTATTCTTCCACCAGGGCGATGAAAATAGTATATTTCACTCTCGAACGTGTGGTAAATATACCATACATTATTTAATTAAAATTAATTAGTTTGTGGATTAACTCCAATTAATTAAACAATATTTAATAGCGCACGCCGGGATTCGAACCCGTGACTTCCGGATTCATAGTTGAGAGTCTCACTCCTCGACCACAGAGGCCGTCTTTTCAGATTGTAAACAAAAATAAAACATTTTTAATGCAAGGGTCCCAATTTATTAATTAATTACAGAAAAAAATACACATTGCCTAAAACACATTTGATCTTTAGGGAAGTTTTTGTTCTTAAAATAATTGTTGTTAAAAAAATAATAACCATGTACATCTGTCAACATTGACATGAACGTTTTTAAAATATATTAGGAGTTAGTTCGGAACCAATAGGTAAACTTAAAAAAAAAAAAAAAAATACCACCTCGACCTCAGTGCAATATATTATTACTGATCGAATAGCCAGCAAAATAGACATATTTAAAGAAATACATATGTATCTAGCCCTAATGCATCCATAACCAAATTGGGAATTTGAACGTGAAATTCCTATAGTATTTAGCAGCACTTTATTTTGAATGCTATTATTGGATGATTTGTGCGTATTGTTTTAAATCTCCCTTCATTTCTTCGTCTCCCCAGCCCCAAAAGTGGTTTTGGTCCAATTGCTCCTTATTGAATTTATGAGATCCATCTCCGGTTCTCAGAACTCTGCTTTTGACCATTTCCAGTGGGACTATCTTCTTGTCATACGCCCAACCTGCGAACAATATTATTAACAAATTATCACTTAAAAATGTCTTTCTGCACAAAGTAAAAATAATTGGGACAGTATGGAAAAAAAGCTTTCTTGTGCAGAAAACGTGGGGAGGAGTCTTTCAAAATATGGAAAATCACGTAAACACGGCTCACAACGATAACAGGATACAATATCCGCAGTGCCATTATAATTTTTATAGAAATACTCAGTTATTGAGGAAAAAGAATTTATGTAAATATAAATCCTACTGTTTATAAGACTTGTTTTCAAAAATTTTAATGTTCTAAAATTCTAGAAAATATAGTACAGTTTTTTTAGATTGGCAGCGAGCATTTAATTTTGTTTCTAGAAGTTGCGTAGAAATCAAAAAGATAACATGATTATAAAACACTACTAAAATCTAAATATTAACTTTAGTTGATAGTGTTAAAATAATAATGATGTGCAATTTATTTACCTATAATAGAGAACATGTCAATGAAGTTAGTGGTGATATTGAACTGATTCGATCCAAATTCAGACGAGGAGTAGTCCCAGGGGAAGGCGTGATGGTAATTGTGCCAAGACTCTCCCAGGGTGGAGTATTTGAAAAACTTGTTGTCAGTTCCTCCTTGGTTTCTAATGTAACAAAACAAATTACATATTGCTACACATGCCAAATAACGGACATAACTTGCACAATATTGATGAAAGTTAGTGTTAGTATTTACACAAGAAAATCACACAATCTGTGTTAGACCAAAAAGACACTCCTTTACAAATAATTAGCATTTATTTAAATAACAATTACCAAAGTTGCCACATCAAAAAGTGTACCACTGTAGCTATTACATAATATTATGAGGCAAGCATTCTAGCAAAAATTTGTGATATAATGAACGTTTCACATTTTAATGTAAATGGGCTTGATACAAGATATATGTACAGTTTATGAGATGAGGGACGCATTGATACAACTAATCATTATCTAATTTGAAATCCTATAAATTGTTTTTAATCTTACTTTGGCATATTATGCGAAGGAGATGCTGAGATGATGACGATGATGGAAAAGAAATTCTAAAAAACATGTACTCAGTAATTTCAACAATCCGTCGCAATTTAGGTCGTTCGATTTTGGCTGGCGTTCCCCAAATCTGCGGGGATATTTTTCAAATCATTCAAATTAGATCGATTTTTTATAAGCTACGCACTTCATTCGAGAACAAATAACATTGTAAAAAAAAGCTTTTCCTACCAGTTTGTTTCATTGTATGTATACGTTCTCAAATAAAGTTGAGAGATAATCCAGTGAAAAATTAGAGACTACCTACTACTTACATTTTATTAAATATTGTACGTTGTGGAATTATGATGAAAGTTCTACTAATTGAAGTTTATATCTGGAGGTAACATCTTTTTAATAATTATATAGTAAAATATAAAGGGCAAGTTACCTATCGTATGGCCTCACTCCATGGTGGTGTCCCACACTGTTGACAAGCCAGAGAAACTGCGACGAAAGGACAAATTTCACGACTACAGCCGTATACCACGCGTTTTCCCAAGTCTCATCGAATAAGTACACTGGAATCAGGGTCGGTAATACGAAGCAGAAGAGGGGTCCAAGAATGAAGAAATACCTGAACAAATGTTTTTACGATGAGAATGAGGGAAAAATAGTTTTTCTGATATCCTAAATATTACAAATAATTTTCAAAATACGTTCTGCAAATCAACACATTTTTGTCAATTTGTTTCAATATTCTATGGAAATCGCAAGTAGATTCTTATTGGCATTAGTTGAACAACTAAACCATGCACATTGCTCTGAAGAGTGGACGTGCTTATTAACACAGTCACTATGATATTTGATCATTTATCGCTTCATACGTATTGCATATTTACGTGAAATTATTAATTATTTAATGGTAGTAGTAAACCTTTAAAATAAGATTTCTCAGACTAAATAATACAGGATGCGTTTTATGTTCAAGGTCGATGTTTTTTTTGATAACTTTAAATGATTTTTTTTTTTTTTTAAAAAAAGAAAGACAAACATTCCCAGGTTACGAATAACCCAACAATGTTTGAAAATCTCCTACTACCACCACAGAAAGCCGAAAATGTTGCTTATGTTGTGATGGAGGACTTAGCCAGCCGAGGAATCGAATACGCGACGCTCGGGTGAGACCCAAGCGCTGTGCCCACTCAACCACTGACCTAATACATTTTTAAATTTTATATTTCATTAATTGATTATTTGGTTTACAACATTATGTATTATTCAATATAGTGTAAAAAAACTTTACCTAACTTAAATTTCACAGTCAATACCATGTACAGTGTGACCTTAGAACAGGGTACCCCAATAAGGTCACATTTCTTTTTAATATTATTTGTAAAAAATATAAATTAAATCAATGTTTTGACCTTCATAGAGCATAAAGTTATTTAGCTATAGATCTTATTACTGTCTTGAGTAACAAAACATTTTTATTACTAGCTCAGATCCATAATAACGAGGTACTCAGAAATCTTGAAAATCAGTTCCAATTTTGAAAATCTTTTAAAAATATTATATTGTAGGTAGGAATTTACTTTATTGTTTGGCTGAATTCTTCACATAATCATTTCAAATTTTGATAATACACTTAAATTCAAAGAAAATTTTAGTTCACTGAACCAGATTTCACGTAAAAGTACAATAACAAGCATAGACAACCAAAATTAGTATCAAAATCAAAATGATGGTTTTTTTTTCACATAAAGACATATAAAAAATCTAGTATGCGAGATACCCTTAGAAGATCAACCAATATTTGGAAGAGTTTGATAGAGTCTTCGTTATTTTTTTTTTATTAATTTGCGTTATATACTGTGTTAGGAATTCTTTTGACAATACTTTGATTCTGAATAGTGGTCACTCATGGGGGCAATACTAAGAGTATCATTCACTCAGGACATTTATAGAACCTACTTTGATTGGAAAACCGAATAAGGATCACTCTTCACATCATCCATGAAGACAGTCTTTCCCTTCTCTATAACATCAGGATGCTTATTGACAAAGAGCCATCCGATGTGGGAAAATAGGAGGCCCCTTTTGGCGTTCACAGGGTCTGCATCCGTCTCATTAAACTTGTGGTGGCTCCTGGAATAAAAAAAACAATTTCACATATTATTATTTTTTTAAAATTATTAAACGAATTTTAACTATTTTTTTTATTTTTATTTTTATTTAATACATGTTACATTATTATGAAATTTACATAAAGTAGATATAATGAATCACCATACTAGGCGGCTGCCTGTTTCATGGTGACCAATTGAGTGTAATTAATTTGTATGAAATATGAAATCTAGTGTAAACATATGAAATTAGTAACTATAGATGAAGCTAAAATTTTGGAAAAATTGTAATAAAAAGTAGAAGATAGAAATTAGAAAGGAGAAAGAAGTAAATTAGCATTAGATTGTAAAAATGTACATAATTATATATATAATTTTTAATATGTGTGCATGCAAGCACACATGTGTATATAGCAGCAGACATACCTATATACATATAACAGCACATGTATACATACACCCATATGACGCATCCTCACGCATATAAACAATATATACACCTCTATCTGAGTACTTGGAATAGGCTACTAACACAATAACAATCACACATCAAAAAATCCCCGAGCGCTTTCCTGAAACTGTCGTATTTGGCTATTGATTTTATTTCTAACGTTAAATTATTGAATATTTTTGGAGCAAGAAAGTTAAATTGTCTTTGTGCCATTGAGGTTTTTATTGGGGGAATAGTATAATTCGATTTGTTGGAATATCTTGTATTATGGGTCGATTCAAAAATATTTTTTTTCGTTTGTTTGAATTTATAGTAGGAGGATATGTTTTTGACGTATAAGGATTTTAGGTTGAGTACTTTGAAGTCGTTAAATAAGCCCTTCGTGGGGTGAATATAGTGTACTTTGTAAATAGTCCGCATTATCAATTTTTGAGCTTTAATTAATGGATGTAATATCGTGTTAGAGCATCCTCCCCAGACTATTATACCGTAAGATATAATTGATTGGCATAAAGAAAAGTATACCGTTTTTAGTGTATTTTTATTAAGAATATTTCGTAATGACCTGAAGATATATGCCAGTTTCCGTATACGGTTTGTAACATTTATTACGTGATCTTCCCATCGTAGTTTATTGTCAATTATTACACCCAAATATTTAATGGAATCTACTCGTTCTAGTGGATTGCACAGACAACTAGAGTTATCTCTACAAGAATGTATTTTTAGTGTATGATTGATTGAAGGCTGACTCGGAATATTAAGACTAAACGTTATATATTTCGTTTTAGTTATGTTTAAGGTGAGTAGATTATCATCCAACCACTGTTTAATAATTTGCAATGTTAGATCCGCTCTGTGAAATGTTTCTTCCCATGTCTTACTTTTTAGTACTAGGGCAGTGTCATCGGCGAAAGTGATTATATTGCCATCAATGATAGATAGTTTACATAAGTCATTGATATAAATGAGAAAAAGTGTGGGACCGAGTACACTGCCCTGTGGCACACCAAAGTTAATGCTAGTTGAATGGGATGGTTTATGCGATGGTAGCTTAACACATTGCTTTCTGTCTGTGAGGTACGATTTGAACCAATCAAATGCCTTATTCTTTATTCCGATTTTTTTGAGCTTGGCTAGAAGGATTGGATGAGATACTGTATCAAATGCCTTAGCTAAATCCAGAAATATTGCCAGACATTTATCACCTTTGTCTAAGGCTTGTGTTATATGTGATGTTAGTTCTAAAATAGCTGAATCTGTATTGAGTCCTTCTCTAAAGCCATACTGGTTTGACGAGAGTATATCGAAGTATAAAATAATATTATTATTTACATACATACATTATAAAATTTTCATTATTGCCACGCGTTGCTGAGGCTGTCTGTGCAGATAGAGAAACAATAGCGCGTGTTGCTTTTACGTCCAACAGTTGGCGCTGTTTTTTTAAATCGTTTTTACCTGTCACAGGTGACATCCATATAATGGTGACCGGATAAATCATCAAAATGATAATTCATCACATCTTTAAAAAGTTATATAAAGTCATGGAAAGTGATGAAACAGAAAATTTATTAACTGGGTTAAGTAGGTTAAGTTAGGTTAGGTTAAAAAAAAATTTCATCGTTTTTAATGACTTTATATCACTTTTTAAAAGTGTGATGAATAGTCGCTGTGTTGAACTAGCATGGAACCCCATAAAATATAGGTATTTAAATACACACGCGTATTCGAATGCAATGTTGTGTCAAAAGTTCAAAGCAATCGGTGGAGAAGTTTTGGAGGTTTAAGATTTTGAAAAAAAAAACATTTACGAATATTTACATACTAATTTTCATAGACAAATTACATTTTCTTTTGATTCATATGGCTCATACAATTCAGCTTGAATCTATCAATTTATAATATTGCATTACTTTGTATAGTAGACCGTTTTGTGTATTGATTTTTCCTTTTTTGGTAGCCTAATTTCCTTGCACTTCTTGTGTTATATACATATGTAAATATCTTGTTGTATGTATTTTGTTAGAAAAGTATTTTGATAATAGGTTGTTTATTATTCAATGTATAAATATCATCGCGTTCAATGTTAGCATCTGTTTCAGAATAAAATAATTTAATTCCTTTAAAAGTTACTTTCGAAAATCTATTTCGCTTTTATATGTATAATTCTCCTTGCTCTATTTGGAGAATTGCAACTTATTTTGTTCTCTGTCGTTAGGGGACTGATATAAGTAATTAGAGTTTGTTAATAACGGGATAATAATATAGACAAGTTCTTTTAGTAATGTTGTAATTTTTCTTCGTGTTATATGAGTCATTATTCGACAAATCGACATGTTCGAGAATATTGCGTTGTTGACGTCAAACAAATCAACGTTGGTGATAACTATTTAATCAGCAAGAGGCGTTTTAAACGTCACAATGTCGCTGTAGACGGTTTTAACTGTTTTTAATGTGAACATTAAAATTAATTGTATATCTTCAACATATTTTTAACGGTATCCATAGTTTGTGAAAATACCCCATTGGAGTTTGTTATGCGGCTGAAAGGAATGCGGTAGGGAAGGGAGTTTTCATTTAGGAGGTAGTAGTCACAACGGATCTCTCAAAGGTATGCCTTTAAAGTAGTTATGAAAGAGAATTGATAAAAACCTGTGATCTCGCACCCATTTGATGATACCGTTTTGGTTGGCAATGCAATGGCATATGAGCAGAAAGATTCTCAGTGGGGTTTTCGCCTTGTAGGAGTTGTGAGAGAATAGTCTATGTGAGCCGGCGGTGATACCAAACCCTCCAAATATTCCGTGTATCCAGGCTAAAATAACATCGCAGCATTTGAGTACCTTTAATTATTATTATAATAAATCTAAATGAAACACAAAGCAGAAAAAGACAGAACATAAAATATAACCGTTGCAACTGGGAATTGAACCCGAGACCTCTGCCTTACCGGGACAACATTCTAACTACTGTGTGCTTGGTAGTTAAAATTTTGTCCCTTTCTGATAAATAATAAGGAAGAGTAAGAAATAAAAAGTATGTTTCTTAATTACCTTTGGCAAGGAAATCACCATGCAAAGTGTATACCATTGAGGTATATAGATAGAGCTAACATTGGCGTTCGAAGTATGAGCCACAAACATCGGATAATTGTCCGCTATGAGATACCACGAGCTTCTGTTAGTTACAAACTGGGGGGGTATAACTCCGATCAAAAATTGGAATAGAAGAAAATACACGGTAATCTCCATGGTTTGATACGTCACATATTAAGCTACCCTCATCCACCAATGAAAACTCTGAATGTCTATAGAAAAACTGTTGATAGCTGAGTGGTATACCTACGATGATATCTTGAACTACACCATTGAAATTGTCATTATTGTCGGGGAGATTTTTGCAGATTTTAATATATTGTTTATCTGATATTAGCGAGAGTATGAATATATGAGAGTATATGAGTGCCACAAACTGACGGACATAGTTGAAGCCATGTACATCGTGATTATATCATGCAAGGTTCTACCTTATTCATTAATGATTTAACCTGATGACTATCATTTATTGTTTTGCTGAAATAGAAATACTTAACATAAAACAAAGTTTATCATTTTTCCGTTACAAGCAGAGAAATATAAAAAAAAATCGATACTGTCGTTGAAAATAACAATTATATTTGAAAATGTTCATTCAAATATCGTGTAATTTTTAGTTATTAACAGCACAACAGGTTCCTTCTGCCAAAGCATTGTCTAAAGTAAATGAGCTCTAAAGAAAGGTACTTTAAAGCTCATTTTATTAGGTCAGTACTTTGTCAGATAGAACCTTATTGTCGTGAGGGAACATTATGATGGGGTAGTGAGAATTATATTGTCTACGGTTAATCCTTTTTTGAGTTTCAAATAATATGTAGAATTGAATATAGAAGATATATATTATAATACATACTTGTATGTATTATAATAAATTATCTTCTGCATTCAATCATTATTTATATATAATGTACTTGAAACTATAATTTGTGCAGTTGAAGACATCACGATAGTAGTAATATATAACTCAATGGTGTATACCTACATAAACAGATATAAAAAAAATACCTACCTACTACTTACTGGGAATATGGTAGGCAGGGTGAAACTCGGTTTTATTGACACACGTAAGTAAATTCAGAAGTAGAGTAAGTAACACATAATAAATCGAAGTGATTTTTGTTTTAATTTTACTAAAGATTTTTAAGATACTTACCGAATGCGAAAGTGGACCATTTGGATTTGCATGTCATCACATAAAATCCATAGAAAAATGCAATGTGCATGTACGAGTATAGTAATATATTCCGCCATTTATATTTAACGCTAAAAATAACAAATAAAATGGATAAAAAGAACAATGCATTATTGAAGTAATGCTTCGCTTCAACCTGAGGCAGCTCTTGGGGTCCAGAAGTGGAAGGTCGAAACAATTAATACGAAATGTTAAAATATATTGCTAGATGACCGGATAAATCATCAAAATGATAATTCATCACATCTTTAAAAAGTTATATAAAGTCATGAAAAGTGATGAAACAAAAACTTTATTAACTGGGTTACGTAGGTAAGTTAGGTTAGGTTGAAATTTTTTTTTTTTTCATCGTTTCTAATGACTTTATATCACTTTTAAAGATGTGTTGAATTGTCGATGTGTTTATGTATAAATATGTTTGCCGGTATTAACAAATTAAACCTTCACGGTAATTTTTTGGGGAACTTTTTTGTGAACAACTCATAAGGTCTTATTTAAAGAGTTGTATCTCCCTTACTACCATGGTAAGAAATGTGATCTAAACGGTGTGAGAAAGAGTATTTCTTTTGCTTAGATTGCTGTAGGTTAATTTTGACAAGTAAAGTGAGATTTCGTAATTCTTCAAGGGTTAGCTTTTCCATTTTCAAGAAAACTTGATTAACTAGGCAGCTAAGGTAATTAAATAATTTTATAATAATTCTAATTTGTCAATAGTATTGTCAATTTTATTTATATCATAAAGAAAATTGACAGTACTTGATTTGAATGCAATGATCCTGAGGCAAATATTTTATAAATACTTTCAGCTTCATAAATCCTGCAATAGTTATAAATATTCCGTGATTTTTCACGGATCTACGCTGGTGTATTCCCAGTATTAGATAGATTGACTTACTCATATTTCTTAGTAACAAAGGGTTGAGGGGGTGGGAAGTTCTTGATGCTGCTCTTACTTAAGGATCCCTCAAGGTCTTTGAACTCTGTAACGGTGGTAGTCCCTTCAGACATCATGAGGCCCCTTGCCTCTGACATTCCGGGAGTCATTTTGTTTTATTGATAATCTGAAAAAATACACAATATACCCTTGGATGAATTTTATGCTCCGTAGTACGCGTTCAAAAAGAAAAAGAAGATGGTTCGAAAGCGAACTTTGTGAAAATCTTAATATGTAAAAATTCAGCCTGCGTATTTTTGTATACCCAAAACTCGAAAAGTAGTCGACCGATATCGAAGAAGAAATCGGGGACTAACTAACTATCTAACTAACCACCACGCCGTTTCCCCGCAGGGGCAGGCAGAGAGGACGGACCGCCAAACAACTCGGTCTTGGCACACACTTCTTGCCTCATTCACATTCATACATCGTCTCATACATACTCTTCTATTATTCTGACTCTTGACATGGCCCGACTCGAGTATCTGATTCACTTGGTCGTTCCATGTCTTCCTCGGGCGTCCCCGACTTCTGTTATCATAGCAATTATTACATTTCCTTGGCTTTAGAACAAAACATAAAATCAAGGTGTAAATTTTGTAATTAATCGAATCAATTAAATGAATAACGATTTATGATTTTATAAATATTGTAAGTGTAATGGAAAAGATCAAAGGAATATAAACGAATATTATCATTGATGCACCACGTCGTGTAACATTTGGAATCGGTCCGCTAAGAATAAATTCCTTATGTAAATGGCGATAAGGTTTAAATTCCGCTTAAAACCGGTCGCCGGTTTTGATTTTTGAAAAAATAACATCGCCAAAAATTGCGTTTTATTTTAATGTGCGAAGTTCAGACCAAAGTAATTAAATGTTTTACTATATTTTTTCCAAAGAACTAAAATTGCCACATTAAACAAGAAATTTATAACCGAAAACGGGTTCGTAAGTAGGAAATTTTGAACATTGAAGCAGTTTCTATAGGCCTGACACTTTATTTTTTTCTAGGCTTATAAAAAGACTCAAATGTTTGAAATACCAAAATGTGATCAAATATTCAAATCAAAAATCAATGATTTTGTGTTACTTCATAGTGCTTCACCTTAAATATAAGTTTTATTGTCAAACACATCTGCCCCTATGATATACATTGTAATGCTATCCGAAACGTTGACTAAAGAAGGAAGTTGCACAACACGGCACAATACCCCAAAAATACATCACTATAGTACCTTTGGCCTTGAAAATCTCAAATCATATCAATACAAATTGGTCACACACTGATAGAACTTCAGGAAAAACTCACATTTAAACAAATTGCCCGAGGTACCGAAAAAAACCTCTAAAAATCTAAAAAAAGTTTTTTGTTAAAAACACATTAAACAGTACACAGTATGAATGGTTTTTAACTTGCGTATCCTACAGAAACAATTAAACAACCTTGGTATAAAAACAACTGCTTATTGCATTTTTTATAAACGAAATAGTAAATATAGGTACCTATGACCAACGGACGAAAAAAAGTTATTCTTTGTAAAACATACAGAACATACTACTGATCCTCGGCCAACATGTCATAAAGTCATTTTTTATCATTAGTTTTATTGAATTTTAAGATGATATCGTGAGGTTACTTCCAAAAGTTGGTAACTAACAAAAACATGTTTTGGAGTTAACTCAATTTTAAAGCTTGATCACCATTATAAAGTCCGGGTTTTTACGTGATTTTAAGTTAAGAGATTTTACGATATTTTTCTTTTCTATTAATTATAAAAAATAAAATTATAAAGTTTTTTATTAAAGGCAAATACTTTTAAACCCACTTAACAACGTAATAGGTGATCAAAACTTACTCCAGACATAGATACATAAACATTAAAATCATCGCTAACTCAAAAACACAAAAATGCAGATACTGACTTTTGGCAGTAACCCCACGATATACGGTGTACCTTCTCATTTCATAAAACTTTATTAGGGCCTCCTTTGTGGCTGTAAGCCAATATTAATTTGTTTGAACCAAATCTGAACACCGCAACCTTGTGCAGGATACATTTTAGTGTTTGGATTTGGGGAAAGGGTTTTACAGTGCTTAACCCCTCATGCTAATTTGTTCGCTTTTGGGAACAGCTCATATGGTCTTAAAGAATCGTTTTTATTGTGAGAAATGTGATCTTAATAAAGTGTTGTTAGAAAGAGAAAACACCATGCTTTAAACTCAAATCTCAAAAATTAACCACAGAAAAAATAAAATGTACACCTCTATGAAACAAAAAGTTCCAAGCGCAATTCAAGAAAAATTATGAATATTCGTTAATTTTTAATTAAATGTTTTTTAAATGAACCGACGAAATTGAAGCGACAATAATGTGAATAATACATTTTTGTCTAATTAAATGTGTGTGTGTGTGTCAATATTTAGACGAAAAACCCTAAGATGAGCCATTGTTAAAACTTTTTTATGTTTTCATTTAAAATTTTAATATTCAAAAAAATGTATGCTTATTTCTAATAATAACATTTCAAAGCATATTTGATCAACTTTTAATTTTCGGATACGTTCAGCAAATATTCCAGTTATTTGAATTTATTGCAAAATGAAAATACATTCTGACAGAATAATATGCAAAAGGCCCGAGTGTGTTAATGGTGGAATTTTTTTTCGTATGTTTATATTATTCCCAAATAATGTATAACACACTTGCTAAAGTTTATAAAAATACAAGAGTAAACAGTTAATAAAAATAGAATAATTATTGACACATGACAACGTTCTGGAATAATTATTGAATGTTTATGAGAATGCCTATCTAGATTTTTTCAGAAAGCGTGACGAGTAATACCTACATAGTATAGAATTTTATTAAAATCTTCGAATATATGACTGACTAACCTTTAGCACTCCTTGATGGTTCACTTGTTACTGGTGTTTGTTACAGATTGCTTTGTCTTATAATAAATTTCAAATCACACTTTGTTCCATACACACTTTCCTTATTTTGAAAATAATATTATAATTTTATTTGAGAATATACACTCGGTGGGCCAAAGAAATAAAGTAATTTAAATAAATAACAAAAAATGAACATAAGTATCATCCATTTTAGATCAATCAGGGTTTTTCATGTCATCCAGATATAATTAGGTACCTACTAATCAATTAAAATTTGGATCAGATATGCATATAGACTAAATTGAAGTTATTAATCCAAATTCAAACAACAAAACCAAATTCAAATAACTAAACTAAATTCAAATAACAAAACCAAATTCAAATAACCAAACTAAATTCAAAGAATAAAACCAAATTCAAATAACAAAACTGTATTCAAATAACTAAATGAATTCAAATAACAAAACTATATTCTAATAAGAATTACGGTTAATAATTCATTTAGCTGACAAGATTAAAAACAAACCTCTTGAGCTGATCACAATTAAATGTTAAAAATCTGAAACAGACTAAGAATCGGTCAGAAAAGACATTCCACCAACCTACAACTAAAACGACGTTTAGACAAAGAAACTTTCAATATTTATCTATAAAATAATTTAATATTCTACCTCTTGCAAAAAAAACGACTAAAAAATAGCTGACTTCAAAAGAAGTATCAAAATACGGACAAAGGAAGGAAGAATATAGATACAATGTTGCAAACTAACAAAGATTAACGATATGTTATGTTTTTCTTCTAGATACTGATCTATAATTTTCCTCTTGTAAAATTTTAGCACACTTTTTTATTTTTTTATTTATATTAACTCCACACAGGAGGCCCTGAAGAAAATAATTTCCCTCAGGGCCTATGTCATCTTTGGGGATGCTGTGTGGAGGGTCTTTTTGTGGAGAGGAAGGAGTGAACATGGGTCTTGAAGAGTCCCATGTTGTAGGAGGGAGGAAACACAGAGGCCGGCAGTTCGTTCCACAGCCGAGCTGTTGAACTTAAGAACGAATCGTAAAAGCGACCCGTTCTCATGTGACAAATGTCAACCGTGTACAAATGTTGGGCGCGCGTTTGGCGTGTATCCCGACTACGCACCGGTGCCGAAGGGATCAATGACGCTAGTTCCTCAGAGCATCTTCCATTGTAGTACCGATAGAACACTACTAACATACTTACAAAAAGACACTAATGAACATACTTACAAAAAAGCTTGACCTAATTTATAATTTACACACAAAACCAACCTTAGAACGGGGTACCCCAGTAAGGTCACATTATTTTCAACATTAAATTTGTCAAAAAGAAAAACAAAAACTGATGACATTGTAGTAACATTGAATTGTTTGTTTATGTTAAGGTGCCAACTTGGACAAGTTTTTTTTGTGTTTCTTCGGAACTAACATGTAAACATTTCTAGACAACTAGCCTTTAATGTGACTACCTATAAACACCAACGTCTAGACGCATTTATTCTTTTTGTAAGAAATTTCACATAGTTCCTTTATTTTGTCACTTTCAAACCCACAAAATAAAGATAAATGAATGTTTATTTAGAAAAGAAGCAATTAGATTACGTACGTGAGAAGGGTAATTGTTTTTTTTTTGTTATTACAGTTTTTCTTGTCTATTTTATTTATATAATATATAATTTAATTTACGTCATAAACTTCATATTGAGTCGTTTCAAGCAAAATAATTGTTTGTGATGCACTAACAATAATTTATTACATTTCAATATAAGGTAACATTATTTATATTACAGTGCACACAAGACAAGACCTGTTAAAGGTAAAATTCTCTTTAATTATTGCACTAAAATTTTTTTTCACACATATTTTCTGAGAATCAAGACGGCTTATGCTTGCTTGAAGAAACCACTGTAAATAAATTAAATACTATGTTTCTTGCAAAAATAACACCCTGCGTTATTCGCAGTGCATTCATTAGTGCAAACATAGTAATGTTTACGAGACAAGGTTTTTATGCATAGCACAAAGGATAACCAATTATTTTTAAGCAATCATTATCAGCCTGAAAAACCTATACAAAAGATATACATATAGTAGGAGAGCACCTGACCGGCAATCGGTTTGATTCCCGTCGGTGGCATGTATTTTTATTGGAAGATTTAAAAAACATGTATCGGTGTTTCAGATATTTACTTCAAAATCATTAACATGCAATAATTTCCTTACCTAAATAATAGATTTGTCATAGAGCGGATATTATATACGGATAGATTTTTTTTGCTTTTTGTGTAATTTTCGTATAAAGATATGAGTTCAAAGATATACCTACTATGGAGGTAAGTCGTCGCCCTAGTGCTTATTTATCCAACCGACCATTACCAAATAAAACACAAACTTATGTTTTCTTTCTCTATTTCAATGAAACTTTATATCATGTGTGATGAAGCTACTTCGTAAAGCGCAGTATCCACTGCAAACGAAGCTAAGCTTGTACTAACTTAGTTAAGCTCGAATCGTAACGAGTCTTTTTCATACTTTTACACACGGTCTAAGTTTGTACTAACTTAGCTTCGTTCATTGTGGAATTTGTGCTTCAAGGTAAAGGTTACATTAGCTTAAGTAATTCTTAGTAAGGTTACTAATTATTATCGTTTTTGGTACTTTATTTTTAGTTTTGAAATGGAGATTGAACAATTTGCTAATTGGTCGTTTGGAAGATGAAGTGATAAGATAGGATAAATATAATGTACACTATGCAAATAAGTGTTTTAAAGCGTAGATCTTTACAATTAGAAACGCCATTTCGTACTAATATCTTGTCGAAACGCGTTCCACTATTAGAACTTAGAACGCGATAAGCGGTGCACGTGGACAGGATTCGGTGGTTTAAGTTAGATCGTCGGGAGCATTGGAGGTCACTTGGAGGTAAACAAGTGAAACCTATTTTTTCGTTTCATGTCTCATCTAAATATAATACATCAATGCTCTCAAGTAAGAAAACTGTAAGATCCTGTATCCGCCGACGGAATCCTCGATACTTAATTATTTAATCGATAAAAAGAAATCCTTCTCATTTATTAAATGCATTTTAAACTTCCATTCCATACGGTGTTTAGCGTGGATTAGTTTCCTGCAGAGTGGCCGCACAATGCACGTGCTCCGCTCGCCGCTCCCAACTAGCAAGTAATTAAATAAATACTTGAACATTGATAGTAAGACTCGAATAAGCTATTATGGTCGCAATAGATTTCATACACTTTATTTTGCCCTTTTGATTCCGTGCATTTTGCGGTCCGCGTGTATGGAACTATAGACAATCTTGGTATCATAAGAACATTTAGAGATTTTACTGTTATCCGATGAATATGAAAAAAATCATTTTTTTTTTTCAATAATCGTCAACAAAATAATTTTGTTTTCGATTGCGATTTCTAAATAGATTCTTCAACTTCATACGGTATAATTAGGAAATTTAATTCATTTGGTAAAAACATTTGTTGACTGTGGTTGATAAATTCATGGAATGTGAATGCTATTACTGGAAGAATTAAAAAATACTGGTTTTACAGCTGATACGGCGTCAGTTTGATGTTATACATATCGGCAATAACATTTTACTATCTTGATACAGGAATACCCTAGTGAGATGTGCAGAGTATGTTTTTTATGTTAAAAACTGTTTTTTGAATGAATAAAATAAACTATCTAACATACTTGAGATGTGAAATAACTTCAGAATTGCGTGTGACAAGTAAGTCATTGAACATGATATTTACATGGGTTTATCGAAAATTTGAAAGATAGAGGGAATTTTGGAATTGGTAGCGACGTAGAGTCTGTGTAAACAATGCACTCTTTTTGATAAATCAAACTCGTTATAATAATAATACAAATAATATTTGGCTAATTTCTATAGCGCCGTTTTCGTGAGAAATCACCTCAAGGGCGCTTAACAGCAATAGAAAGATAAAGATTTTCCATACTCGCAGGAAGAAAACTAGAAGTACCTTACGTAGTAAAAACTTTATTACACTTTTAATGGACTTAAAAACTAAACCTAACCGATTTGCGCCGATCAAGACGGACATTAGGTATGTGGCATGGAATGTAATATGCCATATAATTTCTTAGATTCCTCTACCTGAGAGAGTATGGCTACTACCCGTGGCTCTATTCTACTGACTTTCTCTTGGGCATGCTCTGTATGAACCATCTACGGGTCAGAAGAGATGTGCATATTGTATCACACTTCTTCAAACTGATTCGTGGATGGTTTGAAAATCCGACTTTCATGGAGAGTATTAGTCTCTATATTCCTGATGGTTATCTCCGTCACCGACAGCATAGACTGTTTTATCTCCCGGCCTGCAGGACCAACTTGCCAATGGTCATGCCGGTGGGGAGAGCAGTCTTGCTGTTGAACAGAATTAATTCGGATATCGACATATTTAGCTGAAGGTGAAGCTGCCGTTAAGAAGCAAGCTCTATTTATGCTGGTATAATTGATACACGGCTTATTTATCCATTTTACAAATGTACTTAAAATCTAATCAAAATGTGTTTTGTAATGTTTTTAAATGAATAAACAAATTGAATTGAATTGTAACAAATTAATTTACTCAATATTGTTAACTAGTTTCGAGTTTCGAACTATTCTCAGCAAAAATATATGTGTTTATAATTGGAATAATTTTTATAAATCAATGCTATATTATGCAACGAAAGAATCCACTGACAAGTAACGTTGAAAAAAAACAAAACATTTTCATTATGAAAATAAAACACGTTTCCAATTATTCTAAGCAAATACGTGATAATTTTCGCTATTAACATGTTGACGTTCACCCAGGTCATTGTATTGGAATTTTGAATAAATTAATACGTACGATAACTCAATTAGTTAGGCAGGTACTTAGGATTTCAAGATATACGTCATTTAATCAAAGTTATTAAATTTGTAATTTTTTTTAAACTCTTATTACGTTCTTAAACTTTTTGTCCTTTCTGTTATGCAAGTGAAAGCTATTTTGCTTTTCGTAGCTCTATACAGTTTTACAAAATCGTATTTGGAAATTATAATATAAACACAAACTCGAATTATTTTGTTTCTATTTTATCCATTTTTTACTGAGTTGTGATTCATCTTATAAATTGTAGATGATATTGAAAATCGCAATGACAATAAAATATTTATTTATCAGGTAGTGCAGTATCGTTGAAATGAATTCTAAAATATCTGATAATGTTTTTTCATTGCAATTCTTCAAATAAGATGCGTTGTATGCAGAGGCGGCTCGTGACAGAATTTGCCACCAGTGCATTTCACAAATAATGGTAACATGTAAAATAGGAAAATATACCCAGTACAAATAATTCATTTGTAGAGAAAATCCATTCGTCGCTCTTTCATTTGAGAAAATTCTTCAATTACAAGATTATTAAAGTCTGGTATAGACGAGATCAAACTTTTTTCGATGCTCATCATTGATAAAGCAATGAGACAATCTTGGGACATAGTACCTATTCCTCAGAAATGTTTTTACACGTTTCAACGTAGAAAAACACCTTTCGCACTCGACAGTTGTCATCGGAATAGTACAAATTATTTTTAACAGTATCACTATTTAACTAAAACACTCCACCAAGTTACATTTGTAAAATAATTGTAAAATTGATATTGCTCCGTCAGCAATCGCAAAATCATCTTTAGTTTGTTGGGATTAAATGAACTTCGGTTACTTTTGATAAAATCAATGTTAACCGCAATGTTTTCATTAGCACTCATTTTTAAAAACCTTTTGGCAGAGCAAAACTCGCAAAAACCGTTAAAACGTCGCGTCAATCGCCAATACTGAATAGTGAATACTGTCAAGTTTGCAGATATGTAGATCGCGCCGGTACCGCTAGAATATTATTACATTGTTAATTAGTTCGAAATCTGTCAATCCTAACTAATGCATTCCAAACGTTTTACGCATGTTTAAGGTATTTGATAAAGATCAGGATGTTTCGGCGCATGCGCCGATAATGCACCGACCACCTTCTATCTCCACTGCTCTAACACATCAACAGCCGTTATGGGTCTCTACCTGTCTCACTCATTTCACGGTTCCGGCCTCTAGAGATAGTGCCTATAGAAGGTACATGGCATGCCTCGGCAAAGCGAAATATGCACGGGTTGATACCTATATTACATTGTTTTTCGCATGCGCGGGAGTCTAGTACAAACTTTGATTGGTAAGAATATTATAATGATCTGGCGGGAATTCTTCGTGAGTGGATATACGATTTTACATTTCTGACGTATATCGATGTTTGGCAGTGCAGTGCACAAATGCACTAAGGCAGGGACCGCCTCTGGTTGTATGTAGGCTCTTTGAGCGTTTAAATAATTGTATAACTCCTAAATATATATTTTTTGTGCATAACAGACTTTTTGTCTATTTACATTGCACATGTAACATAAAAAAATATATTAAAAAAATAAGAAAAATAAAATACATATTTATTATGGTAGTGAATAGCATTTCAATATACATGCCCCTGAATCTTTGAGGCTACTGTTAAAGATGCCAACAGTCTTAGACATATTATTTAAAAGCTTTATCTGGTGTCATACTATGCTGAGCCAGTATGTGGGATGCAGAGTAGATCACGAAGAACGTATGAATGAAGAAAAATGTACGAATAATAACATTTTAAATGTTCTTAAAAACTAAATCATTTTATGATGCCAACCCCAACTCCAACTCCATGAAGACACGGTACTATCGTTTATAGTTATTTTTTATCACATAACCAATGTGAAAAAAATGTCAACAGTGTATAAATGTTGGATGCGCGGTTGACGTATTTCCCGAGTATGCACCGGTCCCAAAGGTATCAATTACGCTAGTTTCTCAGGGTCAGCAGTTGTGCATTATTATACACTGAGTGATAATATTGCAGAAATGGCCTGTACGTAGTAAAAGAATCATAATATTTCGAAGCACGCTTCGCCGACACAAGGATGTTGAAGCAGATGGTTCGGTAGGTATTACAAATATCTATGGTTCTAAAAGAAAGTAAAGGACAAAGGTAATTTCCACCACTGACTTCTATCCACCACTTCAATTATTAGTTATGTACAACATATCATAATAATTACCTACATATAAAGAAATGATTTAATATTTCAACGCACAAGCAAGCGATGAACTCATTTTAACATAACGGTCCAGTGCCGACCCTGTGTCGAACGGGGCGTTTATAATATCTAACCTAACACAGCGCCCTTGAGACCGACCCTGTAAAAGCAATCAGCAACAAACACATTGCTCAAAGCGAGACCTGCCAATTTTTACTTTAGTGTTTTCATATTATTGCAATGTATTATTTCTTTCGATGGGATTTTGAAGCACTAAATCAATGAAAATTATATAATTATATCAAAAGCCTGCCCTCCACACAACTGTTATTATAATATCTACATTTAAGTATAATTGAATGTTTTTGAACGGAATACGAAAGGAAAAATGATCATATTCTTAGTGTTCCTTATATTACCACGAATAAAGGTATTAGGCTAGATTTTAGCGAAAATGTATTTTTTGTTTATTTTATGAATAATTTTGTAAGACAAAAAAATAATCATGGGAAACTGTGACAGATAATATTAGCCATAAAATTGTATTTTTTTGAACGTATTTCTTACATGCGTTCATACATTTCAAATGAAATTTTTTTTTAGTAGTTTACGCATATATTTTTTATAAAGTAATTAACGATCTTCTTTTAATTCTACTAAAGCGAAACGATATGAAAAGCTTCAATTGATCCTATAAATATTTATTGGTAGTCATAAAGTATGCTGATTTGTAGTAAATATTAATCGAACATTGTAATTTCACGTTAAGTAAGTACTATGTAATGGCACGAATGTAAGACAAGCACTAGCACTCATATTTGATCCTTTATTCATTTTCGACTTCTTCAAGACATTTCTCACAAATAGCTCCTTCCTTAATCCGCCTCACAACGGCACTCAAACGGTAAGCGACATGCGCAGTAGTTAATTTGGATTCAAATGTTTCAGACATACTCTTGTTTTGATCACATAAAACTCACTTATTTTTTTAATTAATAAAAAATCGTAGTCTTCTCCATTCGGGAAAATGCATCATTTGGAAATATAAATGTGTCACTTACTATAATAAAGGAATAACTCGAATAGTTTAGTTCGAGAAATACAGCATTTTGTAAGATGTTACTAAATCATTAAAAGAATAAATACTCAGGTTTTAAATTATGAATACAAGTAGGTACACAAATTGGAACAAGAACAGAATCGCAGTAATAAATTAAACAAGTTAAAAAAAGGATAAAATTATTATGTTGATATTTGTGTGTAAATGATGGTTTAATAGTAACAATAAATATGCTTAATACATAAGTGTAAAAACAAAATGCTTTATTTTTTTAGGAAATAAATTTATACGGATGTAAACCATATTATAGGTTGTTGATTAGCATACTTACCACTTGTCTATGAAATTCTATAATTGTTCCCTTTGAAGGGTTAGCCTGTTTTGAGAGTGTCCAAGGTATAAAACTGATTTTTTCAAAAAATTGGAATTACATTACTATTATTCCAAGTGACACATATCAGTAATACAAAAGATTTTGGTGTTGGAAAAATAATGTTTTTTACGTCAACCCACAAAGCATTTTTTTTTAAAATTTCGTTTTTTTTTATTCGTCTGAGAGGGGCTTAACATTATTATTTTATTCGAATTCCTATTTATACACTGACCCCTATTAAATTCGATAAGAACTTATTTATAATATTGTCCAAAAACAAAATTGAGGTAACCAAAACTTTGAAATGTGAATAATTCAAAACGAAAATTAACTCCCTAAAATTGGATAATGATATATTGTTCCCTTTAACCCTAGAACCGTACCCATCATAGATCATACACTAACAGTACCCAGGGGTACTGGAGTACCCCGTTAAATAAAACATCTTTTTTACGTGAGAAAAAACATTTATTCAAAATTAACTTACATAGACTGTTATGGCACTTATTTCAGTCTTACATAATACAATAAGGCTTAATTAAAAGTTACTTTTCTTAACAATTTTGGCAAATCTTTGTTTGGTGCTCTAAACATATGAAACGTTTACATTTCTGACATTGAGCGCGTGACTTACGATCTTTTGACCTGGGACAAAATGAACATCTTCCATATTTTGATTTTGAAGGGGTTGTAGCATCATAAGACCGCTTTTTTCCTAATATTCCGCCAACACTTTCTTGGAGATGCATCGGCAAAGTTTTGTATAAAAATCGATCCTCCAAGTGAGGTTTTATAAGGTCAAAAGCTAAAGTCTTCAGATAAGTTTGTCTATCCCCAAGAACCACATCTTCTTCATCATCAGCATACAGAAGAAGGCGTTGAATTTCATCTTGCGATAGATTTTGACGTAAAGCCATCTAAAAAAAAAGAATTATTCAAGTTACACGCAACTAAATGCAAAATACCTAAATATAATAAATAATTACACATTTTTTCCAAAACAAAGTTGTGTGTAAGGTTATTATGCAAATAAAAATAACATTCAAATAAAGAAACACGTATCAAATAGCAAAATAACATGCTTTATTTCGCAAAAACATTAAAATCATAGTAATGAAAATAATTACCTTAACCGTACCCAGGGGTACTGGAGCGCCCCACGCACGTTTTGCCACGACCACACACTAGCAGGACTCCCGCTTGACTGATGCTTCGAAGCGACTCCCCCCCACTTGCAAATACGCGGCGGCGCGAAAAAATCCGTTGTGAAACCAAAAAGTTATCGAAAATTTTCAATTTTTTTTTAAATTTGTACCCCAGGGTACGGTTCTAGGGTTAAGCTGGCCGCATACATACGTTTTCCGTATTCGATTTCCGAATTCGTTTTCCGTATTCGGAATTCCGTGAGACTAGCGCAAACGTTCGTTTTTCTTCATTCGGAATGTATAAACGTCAGTACCAGTGTTGCCAACAAGGGCGATATATCGCCATTTAGGCTACTCAGAGCGAGAATCGGCGCCGAAAAAATCTAAAAGGCAAAAATCTTTTTTTGAAATTCTCTAGCCACCCCCCCCCCACGAAATTTTTATTTTAAACATTTCCCACCTAACAGAAAATTTGGCTACTTTACGCTACCTTATGTATGAGAAACGGCGATATTAGGTCAAGATCCGTTGGCAACACTGAATTACGAACGGAAATTTCCGTACGTTTGAGTCGGCACAAACAAACTGTATGCAATAGCTGCGTTCCACATGACGTCATTAGGTTTTTTCCATTCGGTTTCTCCGAACGCGCCGGCTCGCATTCGGAACGTGCGTAAGGAATTTGTTCCGTTCGGAACTAAAACGAACGTGTGCGGCAGTTAATGTATTTTCTACTGATTCCGTGCATTCGGATGTCCGAATACGGAAAACGAATTCGGAAATCGAATACGAAAATACGTATGTATGCGGCCAGCCTTATAAACGTAAACTTAATCTCCACTTTCTAGCATTTAAAAAAATGACTCTTGTTATGGTACAAATTTTCTAAAATTGCGTATATTGAATCATGTTTGTAGTTAATTTTAAGAATGAATTATTTTAATTTGTTTGTTGAATTATGTTTTTAGTTAAAATAACTAAATAAGACTGAATACTGTTTGCACATCACCTTTTAAGCATTATTTTCTTTTGTATATACTTACTCCTCCCATAAACACGAGCTACTGCAGCACACCTTGGAACAGTAGAATAATTAAGAAAAAAGTGTTTATTTAAATTTTTTATCATTTTTATCAATTTTTTATCATTTGTAATAAATAAAAAAAATGTATTTTTTATATTTAATAACATTAAATTCCTACTTCTATCAAATAATGGATAATTTGGAAATACCAATTTACAAAAGAGAAACTTTACTAAAATTTAATCAATACAATTACTTCAGTAGGGAAACTTTAGAAGGTATAATATCAATTGATAATTTTTCTTAAATTTACTGGAAAAATAACTATTGGTAGTAAAAATAACAATAATTTACCAAAAGGTTTTCATTATGAGCACTTATATAGAAATAATTAATTTTGTTATCTTCAACTTTAATGTTGGCTTCCACAGACGTAATAATCAGTGTACAATGGCCACCAAATCAATGAATGAAGATATTATTACTCTATAAGTTTGTTAATTTATAAAAAAGAGATTTCGATAAATTATTATAAAGGTATCTACATTTTAATACGACATGGCTTACGTCTTCGCCGGCGAGGAATTTTCCCACTTTTTTTTAAGTTTTAAAAATTTCCAGAAATGTAGTTTTAATAATAACAGTTTAAATTCGAATATACATTTTGGTCAGGGCATATTATGACATTATGAAGGGTGTTCGAAACGTTGTCTTAATAAAAAATAGGTAAAAATGCCTTAATACCACAAAGTAAGCTAAATCATCAAACAAAAAAAACAGGTACATAATAATATTTTATGAAATCTAGTATGTTTTTCAACGTAGGTATCAAATTATACTAATTATTCGTATGTTCATGTTTTCATGTGCTGTACTTTGTCTTACGTTTCAATAACTATGCAGGTAATTTTCTCATGGTCAAAGCAATATAAAATTAAAAAATAATAAATCACACTGTCGTATGTTTTCCGGTTAAACTACCGAAATGGAAGCCTCACTTTTGTCAGATCCATTATTGCAAACGTTCGAGTAAAACTGATAAAAAACCTTACAAAAAGTGGAGTCAAAGACTTATTTTCGTCACAATTTGACTGGAAACTACACGCGATGCGTGATGAGTCCAAAGTTTTTCATAATTGAAATGATTTATTTTATATTTTTTTGGGAAACTACTAATACGTTATAAGTTGTACAATTTTTCATTAACTGTCTAGTAAACTAATGTTCGTAGGACGATATAGTTCTTGTGTCTTAGCAAACTGAGCAAGATTAGTGGATTATACATTCAGTTAGTAAATAAAGTGAGTGTGGTCATTTTCATAGACAGTGAAAAAATATCTTTTTAGGACTGTTTTGTTTTCACAGGTAGGATATATTTAAGATTTTTTTATATCGTTACCATCATCATTGTCACTATGCCATCGACAGGTTCTGGTCCTACACGAAGAAAAAAAATTGATGTAAAACACTGTTAATTTATAAAAAAAATCTGGTCAAATTATATCGTTTTCCTGTTAAAAACTGCAGGCTTTTAACTAATAAATGTTGAGACTGAAATTGTCGCAACCCATCATGATATTTGTTAGGAAAAGAATTGACAGGTATTCGTGATATATTTTGAATGACTAATATATTATCAGGAAATTGGCATGGCACTTTTTTAAGCATCTCCTCGCATTCAGTTCTCAAGCATTCCCATCCTCCTTTAGTTTTCGTCCATACCTTTTCTTTCTCGTTCACATCTTCATTGGTCATTTGCCTGTAGTTCATTTCCACTTTTTCATATCCTATCATCTGCCATTCTTACCACGTGGTCAACCCGTCACAGTTTCGTTGTCAATCAGGTTGATGAGTTTAGGGTTGGCGTTTATCTTAACCCTGTCATACATTTTCCTGCGTAGGTCAAAATGTATAAAAAGTATTTTACATCTATTGATATCTATTATATATATGGTTAAACTCGTTTTCTCACAACTGTAGACAACTACTGACAAAATTTTGTTGTGCACATGAAAAATTTACTTCTTTTATGGGTGTTTTAACTTTAAAAAATATATATTTTAAGTTGCCTGCAGAAATTAGCACCTTTGTCATTCAGTTTCGTATGTCTACCTAAAAAAATGTTTTTTATAGACGAGTATGTAAATAATCAACAGTGTGAGGTGGTTCAGATATTTCAATTTTAGTTTGTCTAATTGGTTTTCAGAAACAACAAGGATGAAATAAATAATCCTTGCGAGACCCACAAATTACAAACTCTATTGTTAAAGTTTTATGCTTACGTAATATTTAAAATCAACATTTAAACAATCAAATACAGCTTTGTTGTCTTTGGTAAAACAATGTTGAAGAGTTTAGTTCGTAAACAATGTATCTTTGTTTAAGGGTGGAGTTACATAACCATCACTAGAAACCGATATGGTTAAAGAATTTGGATGTAATCCCACATTGCGATAAAAAACGAATGCAATGTATTTTTTATCAAATTTTACGCAATTAATTTTAATAATTTATGAAAACTATATGAAAAAAGTTGTAGTTGTTTATCAGTAAATTAATTTCAAAATTATTATTTTTTTTCCTACGATGTTCAGTGGGTCAGTATTTTATGAAATATTTTTTAATTAAATAAAATATATGTTGTTTTTTAAGATAATATCTATACATTTGCTATGCCGAAAAGATAATTATATGAAATTCCTTCGATAGAAAAAAATCGCTAATTAAACTCCGAAAATTATTAAAAAATACATTTTTTTCTGTTATTTAATATATTTTAGGCACGAAAAATGCACAGTGTATCTTTAAATGCAACTAATAAAATTTTGGGAAAAGATCTTACTCTATTTCAAACGAGTCATGTTTTATTATTATAATTTTTTAATATTAGCGCGCTCCCTCCAACATTCGTATTTACTTATCTCTCTTTCAAACCATCTTTGAACGCTTACTACGGGGCCTTAAGTTTAGGCCCATTTGTTTCGCAGAAATTAAAATATATCATCAAATGGCCATTCACCACCATTTTTTATATTGACATTCGAATAGTCCCCGTTAAACGCCAATTCAAGGTGCGTTTCAGCTTTCCATAAAAAATTGTAGTAAGTTGACAAGCTTATCATGACTTTGATGACTTTGTCACACTTGATTTTTTGGGAAACATCTGGGCTTCAGTGTTTCATTTCTTTGTACATTTCTTTGGTGAAATCCGTATAATTTTACTAATTTGTTAAGCCTTTCTTGATATGAGTAATGTACTTTATTTATACAGTAATGAAATGAGGGAAAAAACGCTTCTACGTATCAATAAAACAAATTATATGATTATATTATATTCGTGTTGTTAGTCAGTAAAATGACGAACTATAAAAAACTTAGACTTCGCTCGCTTGAACAGCTTCGTAATAAAATACTCGTAAAAATGTTTCTAACTAATATTAATAATATAGTCCACTTGCCTAGGTCCAAGTTCAAAAATATGTAGGTACCTTGGTTGTTTTCAAAGGAAGCAAAAAAAAATATTATTTCTCTTCTCGTACATACTATTATAAAGATTACGGAGATAATAAGTTCGAGAAATATGAAAATGATAATAATCAGAAACTGTATGTAAATAGGTTAGTAGTAGCATTTTGTGAACACCTCTCTGGAAGAACCTGTGCTGAGGAGATCGCATATTTTTGATCAAATGTTAATCTGCAGTCATAAGTAAAAACATTGTATTCTTCTTGCGACTCTAAAGGAGGACACTGTGATTCAATGGCGACACATTACGCTATACGCATCACTGCGTTTTTTTTAACACCATATCACTCGCCATTAAATCTTATACAGACCTGTCACACCTTACAGATGATGTTTTATAAGTGTCGTTAACTGCTAGTTAAGCGATATTTGAGTACAGAGAAATGAAATTCCAATTGATCTGCACATCTTTTCTGCTATAGGAAAATAATGATTATAGCGTAGTGTGACACCTCAATATATAATCCATATAAGTCACGCCCAAATAAGCGTTGATGCTCTAGCGTTATGTGTCTTAGACTTAAGATTATATAAAACACAATATTATGGTGTTTGTATTTTTTTCGTAGGTCTCGATTCGATATTATGTTTCAAATTTATAAATTGTTGAAGCAATATAATGTTCGAACATACAGAAAAACAAACACATTTTTCATTTTTCTTAAATTAACAACAAACTTTTTTGAATATAATAAACGTTTTTCGAAATGTTCGCGCCCTTTCATTTCCGTTCCTAGTTTTCGTTCCTCATTTTGAACAACATATTGAAAATAATTATGTATAATATTATTTAATTTTATTAGCGGTTTATTAAAAACAAATGTTCCATTAGGTAATTATTATTCTGCGTCACATCTGTTTTTTCTTTCGTAGAAATTATCAAAATATTTGTAGAGATTTTTTAAAAATATAACGATTTTTAAATTAAATCGCAGTATATTTTTTCTGCTGGAAAGTTTTTAACTGTAGATAAGTGAGAAGGAATTTCAATTTAAAAAATGACATTATCATTAAGGAATATTTATCTATTTCGGTGACGGCTATTTTAGCCTCCAAAAGCATTCTTAAACATTAAATAAAAAAAATGTATTTTTATGAAATATTAGTAACTTTATTGGTTTTGCAACACTGCCTCTTATGGATAAACAATGTTCCTGAACTTGACCCTTCCAATGTTGGATTTACAAACAATAGTGCCGTGTTTGCCTGTTTGCTTTTTCATTTCAATATTGATTATTTTTTAGCGCAATATCCTTGTTCTCAACTAATACTGCTGATAATTTTGTTTCCTTAATTTTTTGTTCAATTCCCACTATATTGTATGAAGGTTTACCTAACTAGACGATTATATTTTAATGATAAACTAATGATTATAAAAGAAAAAAAAGTTTTATGCGTAGCATAAAGGATAACAAATAATTATAAGCAATAATTAGTGGCCTGAAATATCAATACAAGTTGAAAATATCTCCCTAGTAAAAATAAATGCCGCCAACGGATATTGAACCCGTGACTTCTGATGTGACTGAAACCACTGAGCTAAGTCGGCTTATTTCCAACCCGCCAAATGATTTACTATGTACTAGTTAATTACTGCTAATTATATTTTTTCCACCTGTAAACAACCAACTTTATTTTTGTAGGAAAGGCTTTGTTAGTGCTAAATTTCTCACTAGATGACGTTGAGACATATTATATCTTCATTTTAAACCACCATAACACGGGCATGAGCCTAGCTTGGTGGTTTTAACACACCTAAAAACTGTAAAACCCAATAAATACACTGCATAAAAAAAAATATACTGGTGAAATATTTTTGACTTATCAAATATTATTACATTTTAATGATAAACCAATGTTTTTAAGACAAGGTTTTATGCATAGCATAAAGGATAACAAATAATTATAAGCAATAATTAGTTGCCTGAAATATCAATACAAATTGAAAATATCTCCCGAGTAAAAATAAATGCCGCCAACGGGAATTGAACCCGTGCCTTCTGATGTCCGGTCAGGTGCTCTAAAACCACTGAGCTATGTCGGCTTATTTCTATTTTTTTTACTCGGGAGATATTTTCAATTTGTATTGATATTTCAGGCGACTAATTATTGCTTATAATTATTTGTTAAGAAGACGATGTTCAATGACTAGAAATAATGTTTTTTTTTCATTCACTGAAAAGTATAACGAATGAATTGAAATAGTTCCTAACAAATTATCAGTTAAAAGCGAATATTTTATGAGGACGGCGGAACATGTGCTTCTACAAATATTGATTTTGACATTGACATACTGATACTGTCGCATATATAGAAAGTTTTTACTATGACAATATACCGTTTTTCAAAATGCATTATAGGTACCTAGAACCTACATAATATTATATAAGAAATCATTTTTAACATTAATTTTTTAAATGTTTTTAAATTTATTTTCATTCAAATCTGCTAAACTACCTAGTTCTACTATATAGTTTGTCAGCAGAGACCTATTTACAACATTATATGTAATTACGTGGTACATTTACAAACGTATATATAAATATACACGTATAAAAGTATATGTATAATAGTGATGATGATAGATTAACAATTTATCAATGGGTTAAATTAACAGAAGAGTATAAGCATTATATAAAGAACAAGTACACATTACTAACTAGGCGTAGTAGATACGTGAGGTATTACAGAATTGTAAGTCATAATATGAATTCTAGTTAGCAATACAAGGGCCTAGGGCAGCAATATAACTCTTCTGTTTCTAATAGCCATTTTCTTAGAATTATATTTGACTTTACCAGTATAAGGCTTTTGTTTTTAACTGCCATTGGTAGTTTTTTATAAATATTTTTGGTACAGTATAATTGAGCGTTCTTTAGCCGTATTTATAAGTAAAAAAAATTATTGTGTATTTTATTTAGCTCTAAAATTATACATTTTATATCTAGTATATACCCAATCTAAAACTACTACAATAATATTCTATTGACTAACTAACTAACCATCACGCCGTTTCCCCGCAGGGGTAGGCAGAGAAGATAGACCGCCAAACAACTCGGTCTTGGCACACACTCCTTGCCTCATTCACATTCATACGTCGTCTCATACATACTCTTCTATTATTCTGACTCTTGACATGTCCCGACTCAAGTATCTGATTCACATATTTTATTACCTACGTACTGATATTTGGATGTCACAACATTGAGAAATAACACAAGAAAAGCTGTAAGACTTTCAGCTTCTGGATGGACTGTATTATTTAACCCTTTTTTAAATTCGCAGCCTTCCCATAACAAAGCAATGTGCTGGAAAGCACATTTTCGTCACCCACTCGATTAGATTGTTTTGTTTTGTTGTCTTATGAAGCCTAAAATCGTTGCAGCTTCTCGTGGGATAGCCATTGACTGTACTATTTTTACTAACACTTTTTAACATCAAATCTGGTAACATTTTATTTTTTAACTTATATAATACTAGGGTGTTATGGAATAAACGTTGCCACACACTTGAAGATTGATTTGGCGTCGCGTTGATTTTATCCTAGTATATCAACTACGGCACAACTTGGAACTTATTCCCCAGATCTGAATTATTTTCATTCTTTTAAGTTGTGTTTTATTGCTCAGAAAAATTACTCTGCTACAATAATTCAGGTGAGATGCGAAAGTGGTATTGTAGACCAATTTCATTTCTTCATTTTGAGTGAACCTTGTTATATAATTATTACAAACTCTTTCCTTATATAAGAAATGAAACAATATATCATGTTGACTTATATACTATACAATAATATTCGTCTAACAGGTAAAACATTCAGAGACTTATCCGTTAATTTAATAATACTTAATTTTGTAATGGATTTTTTTAATTCTTAGACGGAACTTACATTAATTTAAGTTCAGTTAAATTTGACATTTGACATGCTGGACATTGAACCACAAGCTATACTAAAAACATCTGTTTTAGATTTATTAAAACATGATCAAAAAACAATTAAAATGAAACTTTTATAGCATGATAAGAAAAAATTATTAAAAATAATAAAAATGGCGGGTTTATAGCTTAATAATATATACCTACGAGGAATTGGTTTGGAAACAGGTGGTACCGTCGATCGACTATTGAGGAAAATGAATAATATTTTTTTCCACCTTTTGACCCAGGTACACGTCATTGTAATTATGTTATACTTTTATGCATACAATTGCTTCATAAAATACTAGTATATTTTATTATTCCAGTAGTTTTTTTATACGTTGAACCATAGTTCGGTGCAAGTTATTGTGATAGGTCGACGTATAGTTTTAAGCCACTTTAAGGTATAGATATAAAAATGGATCGAATAATATTTGAGTGTCGTGAAATTATATTAATATTATGGTTAAATGGCTTCTGTTCGTGTTGGAGTTTTGTCTTTCCACTGATGAAAACTGTGATTATAGCAATTTCACCAGATATGCGAAGATAACCTTCAAACCACAACGTACTTAAAACTATTGACAATTAAAGTTAGTTAATTATACCCATATGCTAAAACTACTGGGAGATCGGCTGGTCTGAAGGTTGTCATAGTTAGAAGAGAAGTTTGTAGGTTAGTTTCAAATCTTATGGCAAGAGTTTATTTTTCATTTGTGCTTCAATGTGCATTTTGTTTTTTTGTGCATCCAAATTAATAAAATATGATTTTACCGTGTGCTTAGTATGCTAAACGTAAATTATAACAACAACTTATAATTGATATCCGAATCTATATGTTCATACATAATATAATTTATTCAGGTAGACACTAGAACTGCATTTAATGACATTAATATTATGGTTTCCATGCGTACAGAATTTCAGTTAATAGAACTGTGTATTTTTTATGCACATTTTTGTATTCGTAAATGAATTAATGAAAATCTTTGATATGGAAATTAACCCACTTCCCATTATGCGATCAAGTTGGAACTTGGCAAATATACACGTTGTCGATGACAATGCAATATGTCAACTTTTAATGATAATCACCCATACACATCCACGACATCCACGGACATCCACGCATTTTTATGAAATTGGATGACACCAGCACCTTTAAAAATTAGACACATTTGAAATAGTAAAACATATATTTATTACATTAAAAAAATCTTTGTTTTTTACGAGTTGATTTTTTGATAACATTTTTGTTTTAGGTAATCAACTATGCCGCCCAATTTTTCCGATGCCACAGGCGTGCTATTCGAGGGGGAGTCCGATGGTGTGGAGCACTCGTCTACCAAGGGCGTGGGCAACCACTGCGTGGCGGATGACCGCAAGCTGCAGTTTGTGTGGCGCAACGTCATCCTGTTCGCGTACCTGCACGTCGCGGCGCTCTACGGCGCCTTCCTCTTCCTCACCGCCGCCAAGTGGCAGACCGACGCTTTTGGTGAGTATACTTTTTAAGGTTCTAACAAAATAAAAGAGTTGCATCAACAGTGTAGGTTTGTTAAGGCACTAGCGATATCAAGGAGTAGAATCTCTAAATACATATGTATAAAAACATCGATATCTCTTTAATAAACTATCAGTATCAAAGGGTTGCATCGGCAGTGTAGGCTTTTAATGCACTATCGGTGTCAAAATTTAGCATCGGCAGTGTAGGCTTTTAATGCACTATCGGTATCAAAGTGTAGCATCGGCAATGTAGGCTATTAATGCATTACCGGTGTCAAAGTGTAGCATCGGCAATATAGGCTTTTAATGCACTATCAAGATCATTGGCCATAAATCCAAAGTTCACGTGACCGAATCTTTACATGCAAGAGTAAATTTTATTTAAATAGTATAAAATGATGTGAAGTATATTTACGGCACGTTCCAGAACGGTAAAAACTATCAGTATACCTCTGCTTAAAGACAACCATTCAGAATAAAAATATTACGTGAAATGGTTTTGGCCGTGTTTGGTTACTAGATCTGAATCGACCATAGCATCTCATCTTGATTTTACCACATCAAGATTAAAAAAATAATAATTCATAAAAAAGACAAACATTCCCGGGTTACGAATAATCTGACAATATTTGAAATGTTCTGCTACCACCGCAGTAAGCGGAAAATATTGTTTGTATCGGGATGGACAACAGAGCCGAGAAAATGAACTAACGACGCCTTGGGTGAGTCCCAGACGCGATACCTACTTGGCCACTGACTGGTCATTTCCACACCTACTTTCTTCCAGCAACACATTTCACAAATCGGGAATGAGGTAGTCCCACCGAGTTAAGCTACTTTAGTGCTATAACACAAAAATAATTGATGCCGTTAATAATTTAACAATAGAATGTTGATTACATCCGTTTCAACACAATTCAAACAATAACTTTGCTTAACGCATCGATGCGTATCATTGTTCATGTTTTCTGCGAAACTTTATTGTATCGGAATAAGTAACTACTTGCTTTATTCAACACTGTTTACTATAATTTGCCACTTTTATCTTATACGCAGGAACTCATTTTCCTGAGGACTTTGGCTGCGTAGTTATTATTGAATCGACCTTTGGCAAATACGTGATATAATATTGCTTACGACCGTGCCAAAATATTATTATTATAATTTGACCGATTTAAGCAAAGATATTATTAAAAGAGTATTCTCAAATATATTCAATGGAATCGTGATAAGTCCCCGCTTTCCGAATTTCTACCGATTTATAATATATTTCTTAACACTTTCACAGTTCCTAATAAAAATTCAGGTTATTTTTTAAGATAATATCTACACGTTTGTAAATCTGAAAACACGTTTTGTTCTGTTATTTAATATGTTATATGTAGAGACACCCTTTCATATCATTAATTTTTAATAAATATAGCATTAATTATTGAAAAAATAGCTTTTATAGCTTTAATTTTCCGTTTTCATAGTGTTAATAGCTAAATAGGATAACGTCAAAGAATGCAAGACGGCAAGAGGGGAAAAACATTTAAAATAGCAAAATCACTTGAAACATGTTTATTGTATTATTGATTGAAAATCAACATGGCACATGTTTCTACAGTAAGTGTGTCACGTCCGTTCTACGATCTGTCGATACAAGATTATGCCGACTAAAAAATCTTTCTGCGTCAACACTATTCACAGGGGCCTACAAAGTCATCAGAGCTGCCTCAGCAAATTCTCTGTGAACAACAGAGCTTTACAGCTAAGAGTAGCTGAATTATGTTTACAGTGACTCCATCGCTCACTAGCTCTACAAGCTGTCTTTGAAAATAGCTTTTACCTTTCAGGAATTGACTGTCATCAACAGATTTGAATGTTGGTGCAAGCCTACTTTTACTTGCTAAAAAACAGTGTCTGATCGCTGGAAATTCTCATTTACTCAATCGCAGGATTGAAAATTTTACCCACGTGCTCAAAAAATAGATGAGTCTGTTGTTTTGACGGTTCAGCATATGAGATGCCAGTTTCACAGAACTCTTATTTGGATTAAGACAACCTGGTTCTTTACCTCCTGGACAGCCTTAAAGGTTTTGACAGGGAAAACATCATCCCTCAATGCTTAGGGACACCATGTCCTCCCAAAGCAAATGAGCGTATGGATATTTTGACCCTTCGAATTTACCAATTTGACAAATTGGCCACACACTTCGTCAACAAATTTCAAATGAATACATATCAAATTTGCCTTACTACTATCTGCAAACTGCTCCAAAATATAATCTATACTCGAGTTTTTGGGTTCATACTCCTTCATGAAATGGACGAGAACATCCTTGTATTCAGCTAGATATTCAACTGCATGAAACCACGTGTTCCATCTAGTTCGCATATTATTGAGTTTTGTCGTAAAAATCGCTGTTATTTCGCGTTTTAACGTATTTATCGCTAAAAACACCATTTATCGCTTTAATTCGCGAAAATATCGTTAATGCTTTGAATGAATGTCTCTAGTTATAGGTATGAAAAACAATCATAGAGCATCGATAAATGCAACTTGTCGAGAGATTTTTGCTCTATTTAAACGAGTAGTGTTTTATTAAATATTTTCACCATTTTCGCTTAATTATCATCGTTTTGTAATATAAGCGCACTCCCTCTAAAATTTCTTTTTACATATCTCCATTTCAAAGCATCTCTGGAACGCTTACCAGCATTGAAGCTATCGGAGCCGTAAAAAGATAATAATTTTAGTTTATTTACAACTAACTAACTAACCACCACGCGATTAATGTCGTAATCTACGTGAACAAGTGTGTGAAGTTTCTGCAGGATACCCGCAGAAAAATTAGTTTTCCTAATTTATTGAAAATATCTTCAAAGTATTGGTAATATGGTTAAAAACGGGATTGCGGGGCGTTTTCTGATAAAATTTTAGTAAGTTCCTAATATATCGAAAAATGTGTTCAAGCATCTGCATTCGCCTTGATAATATACAATGTCGAAATGCGAAAATATTAAAATTTGTATGAACACGTGTTCTGACATCATTATAATACATTAGTACTTTACTAAAAGTTTAATAGGAAACCTATCAATTCATCCTATATAGGAAACCTATCACCATTTTGGTGACTGCCTGCCTAAATGGGTCCACATTTACATCTCTTGCACCCCAATTTATTTTTCATTGACATGGACCTCCTGCAGGTTGAAATTGACCACTGAGGGTCGACAAAGACCACTTTGGGAATGACTGATGTAGAAGGTATTCTGATGAATGCCAAATTCCAATAGGAGAGGGTAACATAAGAAGAGGAATGTTACCTTACTATTCACGATAATCAATCAAAACAATACAAACATACTCGCAAATGTAAAAGGCTGGGTTCAGATCTACAAAATAACTGTCATGAATGTCGAAATACGCTCGGTAATATCCAAATTTTGAACAAGGGTACAAAAAAATACTTACAAATGAATGTAATGAATATGAATATGTATGCCATCGAACTATGGTCCAAATACAAGCAAGCATACAGCCAATTTCGAGTTATGCTTACAAAATGCTGTTTGGGCTACCGCGCAACTGCAGCGCGATATTTGTGAGGTTTTGATGACGATTAACCACATCAATCTTTGATATCAACCATCAAATTAGGCAAAAATTAAAAAACATCTTACGAGCAAAAAACGCTGTTTGCGTGATTTATTTTAAAATAATCGTTTTGCCATCATAAGTTCTTGTTCAATCCTAAATAGCTTGTAATCTACTTATTTAGAACGTCATTAACATGTTGTTGTCCAGGAAACATTTTTTATCAAGAATTATTTATAATAATTAACTATAATTGCTGTGGAGTACCAAAATACCCACTTAACTTCTCACTACTGGAGAAGCTTAGGTATGCGTGTAAACTACGTAAAATGATAACATTTATATAATTACATATTGTTTTTATCATTAGACAAGCAATATTTTGTTCAGGAAGTTATTAGCTACGTCCAAAAAAAAGAGCCAAGTGAAAAATGAACTACGCAAAGCATAGTAGGTACGAACAACAAACATTATAGTGAATATATACATACATACGGGAGGAACAATAATTAGTTTTGTTGTAGATGATTGAATTCCAAATACCTCCGTATTGGCACACAATCCTTGTTTTCATTAACTTGATAGTGACACACTTCCTTGTATGTTGGCGACTTTGTTCACCTCCTAGTCATGTATTTCTATATTTTTATATTTGAAAAACACCCCAAGGGCGCCCTAACTGAAATTGAAACATTGTCTGTTCAAGAGTATGAGATCGAAATGTTTCGAAACATGTCGATTCTTTATTAGATTAAACATTGTTATATACAAAGTATTTTCTTTACAAACTAGCTGACGTGTACCCGGTTTTGCTAGGGGTTATCCTTAGGAGATAGACATTATATCATTGAAGACTTTTCTGTAGGCGTTTTTTAAGATATGCAATTCTGTAGTACTTTGTTTTGATGTATCTCATAAGGTCTAGCCAGCTTTAGAAATGTAGTGCCCGAAAATATATTTTTAAGACTTTATTATAAAACATCGACTTTTCTCTACTTTCTGTTAATATAATATGCATGTATCATATACGTAATCCTTCCTGAAGAAATATTCTTAATGATTGTAAAAACTATATTAAGAACTAAGCGCACAAACAGCCAGATGCGGATAGCGACTTAATGTTATATTATATTAGATAACAGAATTATTTCTTCAAACACACAAACTTACTATAGTCGTGCCACCATTTCGACTACCATAATACGGACATGTGTCTAGTGTGGTAGTCGAAAAGCATGTAAAAAACCTGTATCCTAATATATTTTTATGAATAAAAAAAAAAAAAAAAAAATTATTTTAAAACACATAGTTTTAACCACTGTTTATTGTTTAAAAACAACCGGCATCTTTCCTAACCAATGCTCATTGCTTACAAAATATTTAATTAATTTATTACATAACAAAAGTGGTTAAAACTATGTGTTAATCATTTAAAAATAAAATTGTGCATATAAAGTTAATGATGTAAGTTCAGTGTTCAATTAGCATTTAAAACACGTTTTTCTTGTTTATTCTAGCAATTATTCTCTACATCTGCTCTGGCCTGGGCATCACTGCGGGAGCCCACAGACTCTGGGCTCACAAGTCCTACAAAGCCAAATTACCCTTGAGAATCATTCTGGCTGTATTCAACACCATAGCATTCCAGGTATGTTCCAGTCCATTTGTTTTCTCTCAACACCACACAGGAGGTCCTTAGAAAACCTCCATACATCTGTATTTTTTTATATTTTTTTTAAATGCGGAGATTGTAATTTGTTTGCCATTAGAAAGAAAAATTTGTTCTTCTCTGTTCGTGTTATATATTTTTACTCTAATCCATGAATAAGATCCTAAAAATTGTCAAAATATAATTTGGCGGGATTTTAATATTGACAGTTGAAAGTTTAACGTCTTATTTTTTATACTTAAAAAGTGAAGTGACAGTTTTCGCACTAATTTTTTAAACGAATGTGGAATGTGTTTTCGTAATATCAAATTCTCTCAAAATTGTGGACGTTTCGATTAAAAATGTATTGGTAAGTGATTTTGCTATCATTTTCATGTTTGATATTAAAATTGCATCTTTGGGAATTTTAGGTAAAAATATTTAAAAGCCTGGAAAACAGAGAAGGTCATAAAAAGTATATGTATTATCTTATTAACGATGAAGTCCTTAAAAAATTTTGTTCTTTGATTTTGGAGTTGGTGACCCAAAGTTCGGACAACCTTGAAGTGTCGACCATCGGGATATAGGAATAACATAAGCTATGTTTACGCCAGTTAGCAGACTAACATAGCAGTGCGTTTCTGTCGTGTACATCGTTTTGTAAATAAATCGCAGGGCTGTTGTACACATTAACGATTTAGACAAACCAAACAATGTATGAGTCTGAATTGTATTGCTAAGTCTCCAATCATTTGTTAACTTGATATAGTGGTCACACTTGGGAAAACGTTAGGTTTCGCATTGTTGATAAACAAACACTTTACATATTTTATATTTCACATACCATATTTTTAATTGAAGAATATATCGTCTTTTTATTGGTAAAACTCAGATTATATGTTTTTCTAGAATAAGGAACTCCATGAAAAATATTATGGCTTAAAAAATATACATATATTCGTATAGATCAACAAACGCTGATTCTGAATTTATAGTTTTATTATAAACATATTTTTATTAAATGTTAAACTGCACAAGAATCTCAACTGCTCGTCTGGAGCCAGTGAAATTATGACATCCCCAATTGGGGTATGTTGTTAGGCAGAAGGTAGTAGAGAAGGGAAGGAGATGGAAAATAAGGAGATGAAGAAGTACTTGGCTATTCAGATCTGGTCACCAAACACGCCATTTCAAGCAACGTTTGAATTCTAAATGGTGGTATTACACCACGGCTATACTGAGAGTATCTTCCACTCTGGAACGTGTTAAAAATAAACCATATATATTTTTTAATGCGTAATTTGTCAAATATCACACTGGAGGTTATCCACTGCTTACCCGCCCTGGTGTAAGTAACAGATGGTTACTCCTTTAGGGCTCTCACGAGGACTCTAATTTTGTTTTTGGTTAAGCGACTCTAAATTTATTGTAAAAATAATCTAGACCCCCAATGTCCCTGCATACTGGTTAGGCTGCAGGATTCCTACAATATACACAATAAACAAATCTTAAAATATGTACAGGTATAGTTAAATAAAATTAGCCTAAAAATAATAAAGGACGAAATAACTGCTTAAGACTAGGCCATCTGTAGAGAAAAAAAACCACAAGTCAAATACCACAAATGAATCAAATTAAAGTTCGGGATTAGAATCCGCGACCTTCAGTTTGCCGGCCTAACCCTTGGCATTTCCCTTCGACCACGTAGGCCGTCAACATAGAATTTATAAATTGTCATTTAAGGCGATGCACGACGTCGTGTAATATTTTAAATTGAGCTTCTATCAATAACAACCCATACGTAGATGGCGATAGGTTTAAATTCCCCCTTAACACCATCCGTCTGTTTTGATTTATCCAAGAAAAAAACATGGCCAAAAAGTGCCTTTTATTTTATTTTGTTGATGTTCAGGCATAAATATTTTTTTTTTCGTTCATTTTATAAATAACTTAATTTGCCACATCATACAATAAAATCATAACCGAAAATGGGTTCGTAGGTAGGAGATTTTGAACTTTAAAGCAGTTTTCATAGGCCTTTACATTAATTTTATATGGGCTTATAAAAAGACTTATATAAAAAATACTCGATTATTTCAAAGGCCAAGATGTATTCTACTCGCAGTGTTTGATTAAAGCATCTGAAACATTTCTAGGCGACCAAATTTTAAAACCAAAAACACATGATTTTGAATTACTACGTATGGCATCGCCTTAAGAACTAATATAACGCCACGACTGAATATGAATTCTTCAAATCGCGGAAAATTTCTAAGATTTTTTAAGAATTATGTTTTTTGCGGGAAGAACCTTTTTGTTGGAAAAATGCCGGGATTCTGGGTCTATTTAGGATATCCAACGATATAGAAAAATAATACAATAATATAAAAATAGATAAAAATGTTTTAATGCAGGCTTACATCGGTAAATTGTTTATCAGGTGCGGTCATGGATCTAAATTCGTACTTTGGACCAATACGATAAGATTAGTGACGAGATGCTAACATTTTACTCAGTGTTATTCAATGTCAAAAGCGGATTATCTTAAATGTAAAAAATGTCAAAAATACGGAGCCGGTTGAAAGAAAAGTTGTCTTTTTGAGACTGGTGACTGGTGACGTCACGTGTCACGTGTCGCAAAATTTAAAACTAACTATAACATTAATAAAAACATACTGTTATTTAAGTTAGATGGTGAAATTGATAACAAAATAAAATTTAAAAAAACTGGAGGTCGACAATACAAGTAGAGCTAAAGATTTTATTACAAGATCACGCGTAACAGAATTTCACTAAATGAGGCTGTTCATTCAAAACAATGGTTTTATATTAAAATTATGGCGAAGTGTGTCTAACGATTTCAATGAACAGATAAAAAAACTGGAGGTCGACAATACAAGTAGAGCTAAAGATTTTATTACAAGATCACGCGTAACAGAATTTCACTAAATGAGGCTGTTCATTGAAACAATGGTTTTATATTAGAATTATGGTGACGTGTGTCTAACAATTTCAATGAACAGATAAAAAAACTGGAGGTCGACAATACAAGTAGAGCTAAAGATTTTATTACAAGATCACGCGTAACAGAATTTCACTAAATGAGGCTGCTCATTGAAAACAGTGGTTTTATATTAAAATTATGGCGACGTGTGTCTAACGATTTCAATGAACAGACAAAAAAACGGTTGTTTTCAATATCGTGGTTACGAGAAAGTAATTGTGCCCATTTTATCATCTTAACTAACTTCATCTTTTTTCTATCGAAGGTTGCATGGACCTACAAACGTGTATTCTAATATGGCTTCCGTGGGAAATATTGATTATCACCTTCACGTGACTGTTAACACAGTCATTCACGGGCTCTGTCACGTATGACGCTAACTATATTATTTATAGTATAGATATATATATATATATATATATATATATATATATATATTGGTTTTACATAAATCAGGCATAAATATAACCATAATGCGTTATGTTGGCATCAAATATGCACGCTATTTTTTGAGTGGGTAAAAGTTTACTTATATCTATCGTTTATAATACGCATTTAAAAAAAACAAAGATTTGATTCAACTTAATGACAATAATTAGCAATATTTTGCATTTATGATTTTTTAAAATATTGATATTTAATATTATTTATGTAAATAATAAATTACCCGAAAATTAGCCAACCGACGCACCACTTCGACAGAACACCGATATGAAGTTCGCGCATAATTCGCGTTTGCTTGTAGGCAGTGTAGATACTGTCAACCTTACAATAAAAAAACATGAAACACAATCGGAAGCTAGAAACGCAAAAATCTAAATTGAGTCTTGTCTTTCATCATTTAACATAATTTCTTACTTATCTGCTTATGTTTAAAAAAAATTTTGTTTGTCGCCTGTGTCTCATTTTACCTTGAGATTATCTGCCTCAAATTGTATGTTTATCATTTTGTCTATGCTTAAAAAGCGAATTAACGTTTTGCATGAAATTGCATTATTATCAATTTTTTGCTAAAAATTCTCATTCTGTATCTAAAGGCCTCACAGTTAACATCATCTTACCTTTGCTAGTTCATTTGAACTTCTATAGGCAATTTTCAATATAGATGAATATGACATAAGTGCTTTATTCGATCATAACAACTCATCTAGAAACAAAATAAGTTAACAAAAGGAGCTCTCTTTACAACCGACTTCAAACATTCGGATACCAAACCAAGAGACCGTCCACTCTTCAGATAAATCATAAGGAAAATAATATGAATAATTTTATTTTATTGAATTTATCACCAACACGTTGGCACAAAAACTGAAATAAATTATAAAGGATCATCACTATGTTAAAATCTGAAAATTATATGCAATAGGTTTACGTAAAAAAGTTAACGTGTACAAAGCTCAACTGATTTGAAACCAGTATCTACATTTTTTTTAGTTAAATAGGTAAATTTTGCTTTGCTAGTGACTTGCTAGTGGCTCCTCAACACCAAGTAAACACCCGCTTTTCATCAAATCTGGGATGCGTGGTCCCAAAAACTAGAACCACATTCGCTCAAAGACAATTCTGGTTCATCGCCCCTAAAATATACAACGCGTTGGACAGGGACATAAAATCAACTAATACTATATCCCTTTTTATTATACGTGTCCAAAACTGGATATTTGAAAGGGGACGAGCCTTTTTCAAAGAATACATGAGTTCCTAACTTTTAAACCATTATAATAAAATTAACCATGTATCTGTATATTTATGTATATAATATGTGAATACACATTACGTTTATGTGTGTTCATATATAGATGTGTATGAATGTATTTATATATGCATGCATGTATGTATGTATATGTTTGTGTATATATATATATATATTATATATATTTGTAGAATAATGTTCTCGGTTTACCCGCGTAAAGTAGTCCTTGAAAGGACTTTTTAATTTCTGACGTTTCGGACAGATCTCACTGTCCATCTTCAGAGGCCTTATGTCCTGAATTTCGTCTCAAACTGAACGCTTTCGCGTGTCTGTTTGGTCCGGAAGTCAAGATATAAGTATCCCTTGCGTAAGAAAGCGTGCTCCAGGATCTGCTGTCTTCTGGTTTTCCATCCTGATTTGTTTTTCTTCACAAAAAAACCAAATGTTGGTTTCCCTTAGTTGAAGAAGGACAATGTTGTCCGTCGTGATTTCGTATATAAATTGAACAAAAAAAATCATCACGAAAACATTAAACTTTGTGTAAAAGATACCCTTCATCGACAACATTGATTTTGTTACTTCCGAATTCCACGCCTTCTGGAAGTTGTTCGAAAACACCACAAAATTTTTGTTATCTGTTTTTGGGGTGTTATGACGGGTTACGCTAACTCCTTCTTTAGCTAACGTTTCGGACAACGTTACAGTGTTAATCATCAGGGTGTATGTGTGTGACAAATCTGCACCACATCACGGCGTAACACCCCAAAAACAAATAATAAAAATACTTTTGGTCGTGAAAATCTTAAATCATATTTACTCCACAAAATGATCATTTTGTACCTTTGTGCATTTCTTCTGCAGTGAAATAGACTTATAGATTATATTTTGTTTTAGAAATACGTTAAAATAATATGGCCTAATTGAGTTTAAAGATTTTATGGGAAAAATGTTAATCAATCTACCGCTGTAACTTGTTACGTATTATACTTGTAAAAATATACAGAATTTTGTCTTCTTTAAGTATGCCATCTGCAATTTTATTGTAAAGACAACCATTGAGGAATTTACAATAAAAATATATAAATTTGTTTTAGACTACCTTAATTTTAATTGCACTCTACCGGTTTCGGAAGCACCCTTCCTTGGTCAGGAGAATATTAAAAATTTTAATATTCTAATTTTAATATTTTAAAATTCAGTTTTAATATCCTCCTGACGAAGGAAGGGTGCTTCCGAAACCGGTAGAGTGTAATTAAAATTAAAGTAGTCTAAAACAAATTTAAATAGTTTTATTGTAAATTATGGCGACCCACAAAGTTAATGGTTATTACAAACATTGAGGAATTATTTAGAAAAAAACAATATTTATGACCTCCAATCCAAGATGGCGGCTCTCGCTCCCCCCGCTACTACTTCATCTTTTCTAAGAAAAACTCCTCAATTACTGGACTTTATGGCGTTTAAAATCGTATAAACTATTGACGTCAAACAATACGAGAAAAAAAATCTTTTAATTATGGAAATATCGCAAAGATTCATGGTTTTGTAGAACTATTTTTTTATTACGTTATTGAAAAATAATGATACGTAATTACTGTTGATAACATTAAAGATTAAAAAACTGTTTTCTAAACTATTTTTATAGATATTTTCATATTTAATTTCGAAATCGCGTCATAGTTTTTTAATATTATTTTTATATCGTCCATGAAACGCACTCAACAATAATTAGTGTAATTTAAATACAGATGTAGAAGTATTAGGTGTTTTCTTACGCTATTAATACATTATTATTGAAATTTTCATATATTATTTGTAAATCGTATAATATTTTTAAAATCCGGTATTATTATTGTATCGTCCATGAAACGCACTCAACAATAATTAGTGTAATTTAAATACAGATGTAGAAGTATTAGCTGTTTTCTTACGCTATTAATACATTATTATTGAAATTTTCATATATCATTTGTAAATCGTATAATATTTTTAAAATCCGGTATTATTATTGTATCGTCCATGAAACGCACTCAACAGTCATTCGTGTAATTTAAATTTCATGCACTAGTTATATGTATTTTAAAGACGAACTGCAATTTCGTGTATTAGAAAATGTACTTATTTCCAAGTTTGGTTATTCAAGAATGACAATTCATAATAGAGGCCTTTTCAAATTATCTACTTGGGTTGCAATATCTGCATGCTTATTTTAACTGTTTCTGTTTTAGATGACATTTCCTTATTTTCATTGGATTTCAATTTTTTTAATGTTTTCTTATAGAGGTTTTTATGTATCATTTTTAAACCCTCGGGCCCGTAGAAAATAATATGATGTCATCAGATATTCTTGTTAATTAATAACTTTAAGAGTTACTGTTTTAATGTATGTCAAAAGCAGACAAATTATTCTTTCTGATATTTGTATTTATAAATCAACATAATTTGCAATTAAAAATATTTAAACATTTAGAACACAAACATAGATGAATCTTTTAAAGTCGCTTAATTATGGTTCTTATCGTGTAAATTGAATTTACGAAACTAAGAAGCATACTTAATTAGACAACTGTTTAAATCATAAATATATTGCACTGTAATACAAAATGAGATAGCATGACTTTTATGTTTGTGTCATGCTGGAGAAAAAAGCCCGAAAATACTCTAGGGATTAGAAAAAAAACTTTGATTTAACTCCCGTGGGTTAAAATGTACAACTGTTTATATAAATCCAGGATTCCTTCTACCGAGGATTATGCTCACAAACCGTCATAGATCAAACATTTTGCTGCTGGGGTAGTCATAATTCAAATAGTTTATTAAAAAATAATGTGAAATAACAGACTTATCGACATTGCTGTCAATATTAATGATACTAAATTATAGAACCAAATACATTTTAATGTTATGCACACTTTAATTCAACACGCGCCAGTTCACATGTTCATTAAAATATTTAATAGTTTTCATCTCCATGAATACGTTGGAAATATTTTGTGCAACATTTGAAAGATAATATGAATGATTTTTGATAGTCATGAAAATCAGGTTTATGTAACCTCTCATTTACATTTACCCTCTAGACCTCGGAAGGACATTACTAGCCACAAACATCATATTCCATTATAGCATCTGAAGGATATATCTGACCGGGGTATCTATTATAAAATCACATCATAAAAGCATTTTAATTTAATTTTTTACAATGCGTGATTTGTTCGTCATTTTTTTTTTATATTTACTCCACACAGGAGGCCCTGAAGAAAATAATTTCCCTCAGGGCCTATGTCATCTTTGGGGATGCTGTGTGGAGGGTCTTTTTGTGGAGAGGAAGGAGTGAACATGGGTCTTGAAGAGTCCCATGTTGTAGGAGGGAGGAAACACAGAGGCCGGCAGTTCGTTCCACAGCCGAGCCGTTGAACTTAAGAACGAATCGTAGAAGCAACCCGTTCTCATGTGACAAATGTCAACTGTGTACAAATGTTGGGCGCGCGTTTGGCGTGTATTCCGACTACGCACCGGTGCCGAAGGGATCAATGACGCTAGTTCCTCAGAGCATCTTCCATTGTAATACCGATAGAACAAGGACAGCATACCTACCTGACGCCTGTGCTCTAAAGATTGCAGTCAGTTTGTTAAGATTGGGGAATCTATCAAACGGACCGCCCGTTTTTGCACAGAGTCAAGGGATTTTTTCAGGTATTTAGGGGCTCCGGACCAGAGTCTTTAGGGGCTACAGTCTTTAGGGACTAGAGGACCAGAGTCTTTAGAGTATTTAAGGGCTCCGGACGTCATTGGAAAGATAAATAAAAAAAATAGTTTTTATCAAATATTTTTACCGAACGACAAGGATAAAATTAATAAATAATGCCAAAGTGCATGATTATAAAGCAGCAGGATTAAAAATAATATTTTATTTTATTTGTTATTGTATCAACGGCATAAAAAGTGAAGTGACAGTTTTCTTACTAATTACCCACACAAAAGGAATAAGTTCTATAAATATTGAATTTTTACAAAATTATGGACGTTCCGAGTCAAAATGTCTCGGTAAATTTTTTGTTAATATTTTCATGTTTGATATTAAAAAAAATTATAACTTTTAATATTTATTTCGAATACAGATATTGCTAACATAATATTATACAGTTTCTAAAATGGTATTTTTTTGAACGACAATTTCAAAAATAAGCAATACATTGCACATTTTAGATACCTCGGGAGCATTCCGTTATTCCGTGAAATTTCACCATGTCGTTGGGACTTGTTGGTAAAATTATTTTAAAACCCGAAGGGTAAAATTTATAGATATAGGTAAATTAACACGTAAATTACTCTTGGCAGGTAAAAATACTAACATTTTCAATCTTGATTAAATATGGTAGTCTTTCTGGTTTCACGAATTTTGTTCAACACTTTCAGTTCCAACCTACTTCTTTACCTTTACTGAAAAACATTATTTTTCTGTTAAAAGGTAAGTGTTATATATAAATTCAATTGTTTAAAATATGAAATAACGGAAATCAATAAAATAAAATTTACCTGCGCAAATCGGGAACCCGCGGTATTTATAGTATATTTATAATATATAGTATATTTGCGGCACGTTCCAGAGTGGAAGATACTACCAGTATCGCCCTGGTGTAAGACCACCATTCAGAATTGAAACGTTGCTCCAAATGGCTTTAGCCGTGTTTAGTGACTAGATCTGAATAGCCAGGTACTTCCCCACCTTCCTCTTTCCCCTCCCCACTTACCTTCAGCCTCACAACATCCCCCAATCGGGGATGCCATAGTCTCACTGGCTCCAGACGGGAGCAGTCGGGACTCTTGTGAGGTATTCACTATAAAAAAAAATAAAAAAATTCGGCTTACTGTTCATTACATAGTTTTTACAAAAAATTGCATGCAATATAATTTACTTTGTTTTTACTTACAAGTATGATAGTCGATATAATTATTGCAAACATTTACCTCATTTAATGATTCCTGACATTGAATAAAAAAGAGCAAGGTGAAAAAATAAATATTTTATTATTATTTAAGTACTACGGTAAATTTGGATATTATGTTGCGAAACAGTATAACAAAACAAACACGAAAATCATGAATAATCATAAATTAATCTGAATTATCCTGACGAAGAAGCCATTAGTATTGAAGCATGTAGATTATTATCAGTTGTGATGTATATAATAATAAATTAGCGGTATTTATTAGTTATGGCGAAAACATAACTGTGCTTTTACCATGAACCATAATACGTATAATGATAATGGTTATTGTTAAAAATAATAAACAATAATTATTGTTAAAAGGATAAAATTTAGAATGGATTCGCCTTGGAAGGTTTTGCTTTTAAACATGACAGCAAGGGGTATTATTCTGTAAACATAATTAAATTAAAAAAATACGTAAAGATGAAGAAGTAATTAATGATTTGCAATATTTGATAAAATTGATGATTTAAATTGCAATAAAATATTTACTTCAGACACCATGAGTACAAATTTAAAAAAAGCATTACCGAACAATCAAAAGGGTGTGGGTTCAATTCCTGCAGCGGCATTTATTTTTAGTCGAGAGATATTTTAGATGTTGTATGGGCATTTCGGGCGAATAATTATGACTTATAATAATTCGTTATTTTTTGTGCTATCAATAAAAAATCTTGTCTTATAAACATTAGTTTATCTTAAAAAATTTAAAAAAATATTTTACCGTTATGAAAATTCTTCGGAATTTAAAGAAATCTTTGTGTTTGGACAAGGAAGTCAGCCGATACTTAGACAGTTTTCAAAGAATTATTTTCAATAATCACATTACATCATCTTATCAGATCAAATCACACTTAATTTAAAAATAATGTTATTTCCCTTTCATCAAGTTTGAGTTTGTATCATTTCAATTATTTGTTCTTCAATTATTTATTTAAATTAAAATTTATTAGAACTGTTTTAATTGGAAAAATCTTTTTGAAATTAAAAAAAATCGAATAGAATGGTTCTTGTTTAGTGAAAAAGCAATACCCTGTCTGATTTAATCGGCAATTGATTCGTCTTCTTAAAATAAAATAAAGAAAGTTTGACTTAAAAAAAAAACACAGTAACTCATAATAGATAATTCTCTAATTTAAGGATAAAAATGTAGAGTGAAGTGTTACAAATCATACATCAACTCTGTCGAAAGTGATCTGCAAGATAACATAAAGGTGTTCTGGACATACTCAAAATCATTACAAAAAACCATTTGTAATCCTATAGTGTTGCTTCTTGATGAAATTTCTGCAAATTATGGAGAACACATAGCAAACATATTCTCTAAATATTTTTCAACTGTTTATACCAAATTGGACTCACCTACTAATAATTCAATGCCAAACATTACTGAACACAGACAAAGAAATCTGTGTAAAATACATATTAGTGCAGATGAAAGAAAATGCTTTTTGAGTAAAATAGATTCCTTCTTTCTTTGTCAGTTGCTGTGCAGATTCATTATGTTTGCCAGTTTTCACTATTTTTAATATATTTTTAACCATGGAAACTTTTCGCGACTTATGGAAAGAAGCACATGTGGTACCACTATTCAAATCTGGTGACCAATATACTATCATGTTTGGCCAAGGTTTTTGAATCTCTGAACTATAAAATATGTTTTCACAATTTAAGACCTAAATAAAAAAACCTTTTCAAATAGGAATACATGGAGTGAATACATTGGGTAAAATCATATTTATGTAATAGAACACAACTATTGCTTATTAATGGATAAAAATCACCCCCCATATTTGTTACTTCTGGTGTGCCACAGGGGTCAAATCTTGGCCCCCTTTATATAATATTCATAAATGATCTGAGTTCAAAATTAAACTCTAATTGTGATTTTTTAGCCGATGATTTAATTTTTTTCTTAAAATGAAGACTGTTCCCGATCATTAACTGCTTCAAAATGACTTAGTCACAAAACATTTAAAAAAAAATTACATTTTAAACTTCACTCGAAATGGAATTATAAAAGATTTTACCTATGTTATTAATAATTCTATTCTTCAAAAAGTGTCTTCTTTAAGAGATCTAGGAAACACTCTTGATTCTAAATTCATATTTGATGTACACATTCACGACATTAAGTGCAAATCATTTAAAATTGATTTATTCACAGAATATGTAAGCCCTCGATCAATTTTAACCTTTAAAGTGCCGTAATTAGAAGTAAACTTGAATATGATAGAACTATTTGGAATCCATATTACTGTAATATGAAAACATTGTAGAATCGGTTATAAAAATGCTTAGACTTTTATCTTTCAAATCTGATCTATATAATTATCTTAGATCTCCAAGATTAATACACTTAAAATTAAGAGGCAAATGACTGATCTAATATGTTAAGCAATATTGAAAAGAATGATCCCAATTCCCAATGCTTAAGACAATGTTTCACATGAATGAATAGATATAAAAATAATACCTCCTATTTTGGCCCTCTGACCCAAATGCGTCCACTATATAGTAAGATAGAGTGTGTTGAAGAAGACATTTTCACCGAGAATTTATACGGATTCAGGAAAAAATATTCTGCTCTTGCTAAAAAATATGTTGCACTGATTATATTGTGAATTACTTTCGTCTGTATTTGGGTCTCTTCTTTCTTTTACTTTTTTTGTGTTACTTGTCTTTAGAGTGCGCTTTCATATGACTTTGTATTTCTGTTTTTATTTGTTTTACTTTAGAATCTTTATTTAGATGTATGAACATTAATATATCCTAAGTCTGAGTAGATTTTTTGTAAATGTTGTACATATGTATTTGTGTATAAACTGAGTTTTTATAACTGAAGTGAGATCATCTGTAAGGCACAGTATAAATAAATAATCATTTCACAGCCTATATCAAAAAACAAGATATTTATTTTATTCAAAACATTATAACACCAAACCAAACAAAACATAATTAAAAAATAAAGATTCTTGACAGTCCGTTATCTTTCATTCTTTACCATCGTCACTTTTATATTGACGAACGCTAACTTCGTATTTAACGTATTTTGTCATCACTTACATATTGACGAACGATAACTTCATATTTAACGTATTTTGTCGTCACTATAATACGTATTGACGAAGCTAACTTCGTATTTAACGTATTTTGTCATCACTTACATATTGACGAACGATAACTACGTATTTAACGTATTTTTTCATTACTTACATATTGATGAACGCTAACTTCGTATTTAACGTATTTTGTCATCACTTACATATTAATGAACGATAACTACGTATTTAACGTATTTTGTCATCACTTACATATTATTGACGAACGATAACTTCGTATATAACGTATTTTGTCATCACTTACATATTGACGAACGACAACTTCGTATTTAACGTAATTTGTCATCACTATAATACATATTGACGAACGATAACTTCGTATTTGACGTAATTTGTCACCACTATAATACATATTGACGAACGCTAACTTCGTATTTAACGTATTTTGTCATCACTTACATATTGACGAACGCTAACTTCGTATTTAAAGTATTTTGTCATCACTTACATATTGACGAGCGCTAACTTCGTATTTAACGTATTTTGTCATTTCTTACATATTGACGAACGCTAACTTCGTATTTTACGTATTCTGTCATCACTTTCATATTGACAAACGTTAACTTCGTATTTTACGTATTTTCTATCGAAATGTATCTTCGTTTTCGGAAAACACTATATTTCAATGAAAACATCGTAACAGTCTTTAAAACACGTAAACACCTCAAAACAGGTTTTTCTGGTGAGGTGTTTGCGAAATATAATATTTTAAAATCATTTGCTGTATCTGCTCATTAAAATCTATATTTTTTGTCATTCTTATAATATCTTATAATTTTCCTTAACCTAATAATAAAATCAATGCACGACAATACTATATTAAAAAAAACACATGAACACCTCAGCACAGGTTCTCCTAGTACGTGAGGTTCACAAAAATATAATACTTAAATGAGTTTCAGTAAACATCATTCCTCTTCTTACATTCTTTATGATTATTTGGATTTACATTGCAATTAAATGAATGTAACTATAGTTAAATAGAAATTAAAATACTAATGAACTTACTGATGCCAAATTTTTACCCACATTCGTTGTATAATAGCTTACACTCAACACCAACCTCTTACACAGAAAAATTAAAGACAATTCAACAAGAAGTCGGGGACGCCCGAGGAATACGTGTAAAACCATGTACCTATGACCCGACTCAGGAGAATTCAAGCTTTGAGCTTTTTTACGTTTGAGATATTTACCTTTTATGGTTTTAAGGCTTTAAAACTTTGACATTTTTGTTATTGAAGATAAGTATGATTTATTTTTACTCTTAACCGGAATTGTGAGTCAATGTGGACCCGACAAAAAAAAACTTTATTTGCCCCAATCGCTCGGCATTAGAATTTTCCCTTTCTTATTTATAACCTTCATTTGGTAGAAAAAAAACTTAAGTGACAAAAATACCAAGCGCACCTAGTACACGAAGAGGTAGGTAAATGAGTTATAAATAATTATTAAAAAGCTAATCATTTTTTTCATTTGAGAGTCAAAATCTATGACAAAAGCACAATAACACACTTTCTTTTAAAATATGCCTAGAGATGTCATTTCTACAATCTTCACAACTCCAGTGCTATTTGTATTGCAGAATAATACTACTAGGCAAAATAATATTTCAACCATTTTTTTCACAATTTCCACATAAATGCTGGAAATTTGATAAAAATACTTTATTGATGTAATGTGTTTTACCCCTTTCAATTATTTATTTACTATTATGAAATATTTACGATAAAATATTAATAAAATCATTACAGTAAAAAATGTTCACAGGATGCATAGTTTATGGTTCAGCAATCACTATGCGGGGAATACACATAAACAACATTATAAAGATACAACAAAGAGAATCATAGGAAATTAATTCACAAAGTATACAGAGAACATATTTAAATAGAAAAATAATACGATATGCTAAGAAATAAAAAATACGAGAAAAGTCCAAAAAGACAAGAGAAGATATTCATCGGGTGAGAAGTGTTCAAGACGCGTCTCCCCACCAAGACATTCGCTTCACTTGCTAGGTACAAATGGACATGATGCCATCTATAACATGAATAACTGTTGAAGTTTAAAAATATATTAATTACAGTACCTTCTTACATCACGTTCTGTGTAGGTATAGTTTCTTCTTGGTAATATTTTTTTCGATATGGTTGACAAAATGTTTAGATTAGGTAGGGTAGGTTAGTTTTGATTATGTTAGGTTAGGTTAGGTTTAGCCAATGGCATGCATTGTTTGACGAAGGTATGATGTGTATGGTTTTAAAATTGGATAAGAATATTTGAAAATGGCAATATATTTAATTCATCTTCCGCTGATTGATGGAGCCAACTGAATAAAAATGAATGTGCTTATTTGTAAATAACATGATTTTTAGAATATATTATAGAACCTTTGGGTAGTTACAGCTTTTCAGCGTTTATGGTTTAGGTTAGGTTAGGTAACTCCCAAACTAGAATCTAAAGACAAAATGCATAATTTTGCGACCATCTTGTAATTGAACTTAGTTATGCGGAAATCAGCCGGTCCATCAAAACCAGGCAGTTTGCTTTCTTTAAAAAAATCATAGTTATCGCCTTCAGAAATATTTATTGATTACTAAAAAAAAACGCCCACGGCACTCAAAAAACTGTTAGTATGGCTATTTATTTAACTGGTCGATTTCAGCAAAATTTAGGGTGACTGAGAATGTTTTTCGTTTTCGATACTTAAAAATAAAAAACCATAATAAGTTCAAACTGGTTTTAATTACTGATGACTTACGGAGCAGTTTAAGGATTTTTATTTACGAGAAACATCCATTGGTAAATGGCAAAAAAGCACCACCCACTTCTCCATACTCATTTAGCTTGGAACTAAAGTGACCAATCAGCACTGCTTTTGGAATTGCATTAATTTCGCCTTTGTCTCTTTGCTTTAAGGGGTAATGGGTTAAAAACTTTAATTTTTAAGTAGCCCAAAAGAAAAAAGGCAGAAGGCTTTAAATTTGGCTATATGTGTTTATTTATTTGTTTGATACGTAACAGTAAAAAAAACATTCCGAGACACCCTTTACCCAACATTCGAACATTAGACATCCACCTGAACAGCAGAAAATCACCGTGCTTGTAATTCCACAAGTTTAGTGTTTTTGATAGCTCTGACTATTTTTTGCAGAATGCATGTTTCACGTAGTAAGGTCTGACATTTAATTCACAAAAATAATCTGCAAATCCTAAAAGAAATATCACACACATCTACAAAGAAAAGCAATTCCATAAACGAGATTAAAATACATAACGAAATTATTAAAACATCAGAACAATTACTAAAAGTATGTAATTATGTGAATAACTATTTCGCTAACGTAGTCAAGGTAACTAGCACACAGAATCACTACAAATGACTATATCCCAGAATTCTCAACTTGATATACGCACACTGGTGTTTCTTCCTTTAAAATTCCATACATTGACCAAATAGAAACACTAAAACTTATAAACCAACTAAAAATACTAACTCACAGGGTAGCAACAAAATATCACCGATGACACTAAAAATATTAAAATCAGCACTTCTTATCCCACTAACCATACTTATAAATCGGCCCATTAAAAAAGGGATGTTCCCAACTATCTTAAAAACGGGCAAACAATTCCAATCCACAAAAATGGAAACAAAGAAGAAATAAATAATTACAGACCAATTAAAATTCTTAACACACTTTCAAAAATTCTTGAGAAACATATCGAAAACAACCTTTTAATTTTTCTTAACAAAACTAATATACTATCACCAATTCAATTTGGATTCAGGGAAAATATGAGCACCCCACATGCCATAGCCTCAGTACTTCCTCAAAACAAATATAGATCAGGGTAAAAAATGCCTTGGAATATTAATAGATCGGGCAAATGCGTTTGACACAATTCACCACCAAAACCTGTTCGATAAACTAAAATACATCGGATCCACGGGAACAGAACTCGCACTCGAATAAATTGAAAGCTACATAGAAAATCGCACCCATAGAAAACACATTTAGTGAAAAGGAACAAGTATCCTACGGAGTACCCCAAGGCAGCGTAATTGGCCCAATCCTATTCCTTATTTACATTAACGATCTATGTCACCTCCAAACAGACGGGGAAATTAAAAGCTTTGCTGATGACACTGTGTTACTTTTTAAGGCCACTGACTGGAACACACTAATCGCAAAAGCAGAAGTTGGCCTAAATATTACTAAAAAATGGCTTGACTCTAACTTATTAACTTTAAATAGATAAGACTAAATTCATAACCTTTAGCATGAACTCGAGAGGCCAACCCTCCAAAAACATCTACCTTAAAATACATTCCTGTCACTCAGCGAGCACCCCATGCAATTGTCCTCCAATCACACAAACGGAAAATATAAAATTTCTCGGTGTATACTTTGACCATTATCTAAAATGGGACACATAGATTCGGTCAAAGAAAAACTAAATAAATTTATTTAATTTTTCAAAAACGTGTGAAATATACTAAAAATATATGATAAAAAGAATATATACCTCGCAATAGCATAATACATAATGGAATACGGCCTTATTGCCTGGGGCTACGCCAGTAAAAAATACATTGATACACTATAATACTTAAAGTACCAATACTAACACCCCCTTCAATCATTTTCAAAAAAATTCCAGTGTTGAAGATTAAAAAATTATATTCAAAACAAATACTAACTTTCCTTTACAAGAACCTAAACACATTTAAAACTTCACAATACTAGAACAAGACATGCACACCAACTACTAATACCAAAACCCAACACATCTTTTGGACAATAACACTACATATTCCAGGCTATAAAACTATACAATTCACTTCCAACACAATATAGAACATCTTATCTCACAAGAAACAAAAAACACACATGGAATTGGCTATAATCCTTTTAATATTTAATTTTGTTATATTTTACATTTATTGTTGTAAAAACTATGTAATAATCGATTTTATATTTTAATTTTTGTTGTTTCTCTGTGTAACTAACTCCACTGTATTGTTTATTGTTTACTATCATTTAACTTTATACTTGCAAAAGTCCTCCTCAACACTGGTAGGTAAACTCCTAGCGTGGAGGACAATATACTATACCTTTGTAATACAAATATATTTAAGAATAAATAAAAAATAAAAAAAATAAAATGCAAAGTTCGTTCTCTAATATGTATCCTACAGAAAACAGTCAGATTTGAAAAAAACACCAATAGTAGTAGGTGTAGTGTAGATTTGTTAATTCATCCTTTAGACAAAGGTGCATTTATGTCAAAGTTTTTTATGGCTGGCTGCTTTTTACGTTAAATTAATATAGTTATCTTTTTCCCAGGACTCTGCTATTGACTGGGCACGGGACCACCGCATGCACCACAAGTACAGCGAGACAGATGCAGATCCCCACAATGCTACCAGAGGTTTCTTCTTCTCACACGTGGGTTGGCTGCTGGTTAAGAAACACCCTGAGATAAAGGCCAAAGGTCACACCATCGACTTTACCGACCTCTATGCTGATCCTGTCCTCGCATTCCAAAAGAAGTGAGACAAGTTTCACAATATTTCATAAAGAAGTTGTTTTTTTTGTTGATGTCAGTTTAGTTATGCTATGGTCTTATGATTTGGGTTGTTTCACAGAAATTCAAATACAACATTCACATAAAATGACCACTAAGCGCCATTTTTTGTAACAGTTGAAAGGTTCCCGTTAAATGCCGATTCTAAGTCCGTTTCAGATTTTAAACAGCAGAAGAGGACACATATTTTAGAAGAACAATACTTTGATACGTCGATTTAATCGACGTTTAACGGGGACCTCTCAAATGTCAAAAAGGCATAATGGACGCTGAATGTATATTTCACAACAATGCTACATTTGAATTTCTGCGAAATAACTGGGACTTAAATACATTTTCAGGAATACTAGTAGGTTATGGGACTGTTTGTCCGTCTTTCGATTTGATGGTAACTCTGGTTCAAGTGTGTGTTTAGAGATTTCAAGAGAGTGATAAAGTATCTATCTACCTTAAATATAATATTTTAATGGAAAATAATTTCTGTCATTTTAGAAATTATAACAGATCTTTCAAGAAATTAGAATACCCCTAATTTTTCACAGTAGCTCTTAATTCAGCACTTGCTAATCAGGCGAGTTTTAAGATACATAAAAAAGTGGTATTCAATTTTTAATTTAACATTGAAATGTGTGACATTTCTAGGTATATATAAAATAAACATAACAAAAATTTGCTTTATTCCATTTCTTACACACCACAATTTTCGCGAAGTATTACTTCAAGAGCGTTTTATAAAGTTAACCATTTTTTTTAATATATTTTAATAATATTCAAACACTACGTGGTAGAAAGAAATTGAAAAAAATATTAGTATGCCATGTAAATGTTCAGATTTAAAAAAAGTAAGATTATTAAATTAACGTAAGTAAGCTTCCACTATCAACAAATGTGTTAATAGGGATGCTTTGTTCACAGATACTACCTGATCTTCATGCCGATCTTCTGTTTCTTGCTTCCTACCATCATTCCTATGTACTTCTGGGACGAGTCATTCTCCAACGCCTGGTTTGTGGCCACCATGTTCCGCTACACCTATGTCCTCAACGTGACCTGGCTCGTCAACAGCGCCGCCCATAAGTTCGGCAGCAAGCCCTACGACCAACACATCAGCCCCGTTGAGAACATATCAGTTGCGGTCGTCGTCCTTGGAGAGGGCTTCCACAACTACCATCACACCTTCCCTTGGGACTACAAGACCGCTGAGTTGGGAGGCTACTCCACCAACATCACCAAAGGCTTCATCGACTTCATGTCCATGATTGGCTGGGCTTATGACCTAAAGACTGCCTCCGTAGACATCATTGAAAAGCGCGTGAAGAGAACTGGTGACGGAACACACAACCTTTGGGGATGGGGAGACAAAGATCAACCCCAAGAAGAACTTGACCTGGCAACAAGAATCAACCCAAAAGACGATTAGAAATTAATGCTATAATCATTATTTATTAGTAAATTTCCGATATATGATTCATTCGAAAACAATGTCTATTTTCAACCGGACTCATTTGCTTATAAAACCTTTAAAAGGAACCAAATATAAACTCAAATTAAATTAATGCAATTAATGTAACAAAATAAATCATCCATAAAATTATTTCCAAATGAGGGAGGTCAATATGAAATATGACATACAGGGGCTAGCAAGCATACAGGCATAGCAAGCCATGAATGTAAATAAGTAAAATATGTAGGTGTTTGCCTTTTTGCTGAGTGACTTTCCATTTCGAAGCAATTTATTGTTTTAGCAATTAAACCTAATATAAATAGTGTTTAAAATGAGATTCCAATAGAAATAATAAAATTAGTACTGAAAAAAAAATAGATGAGTAGAAGCGAACATTGAAAGAAGAATTATTTTTACCATGGTTAACTCTCAAGGCAACTCCTATAAATAAATTTAATTTGTTGATACTCCAAAGCAAATCCAATAAAGATTCCGTTTTTATGATGGTAAGTAAATACATTTTTATATTTTTTTAGAAAAGGTGCCAAACTGTTTTTGTAAATTATTGTATTCTCGGTGTGATAAACAAGGATAAAACGGAGAAACCTTGAACTCGAAGAGAACATATCTCGATATTAAGGCACAATTTATTTATTTATGTATATTTGCATTGTGATCTGATATTATGAACATGTAAATATTGAAAATTATAAATATATGAAATTACTGGAAATCTTATTATTTAATTTATATTGTTAAATGTTAATGTTATAATATATTAACTATGTAGAAAATAAACTATGCATATCACTAAACACCTATATTTGAGTAAAAAAATTACACAAAAAAATCTTAAGACGACGCAATACTGTAAAATAAAGTCAGTATCTTAATGGCATAAGTGAAGAAGACGTGTAAAAATATATTTGGTACGCGTTTCGACGTATTGGACTGACCTATGGTCGAATTTGCCCAAGCAGGTCAGAAAATTGGTCTTTCAACGGGGCTTACTTTAATTAATTCTGAAGTAACTTACGCATTACGTAATGAAAAAAAAATAAAACAATAACTTAGACACAGACGTAAACATCAGTTTTATTTTTTGTTCCGAATGCCGACCGGGTTTTGCTACAAACGTAGCTTTGTCAGGGCTGTATAATGTGTATAACACAGTATTAAACTGTAACTTGTAACATGTGTCATAAATAAATTAGGTTTATAAAGACCACTATCTTTCCAACCCCCTAGCGCCCTGACAGAGCTAATTACGTTCTTTTGCTTTCACCAATTAATAAAGATAGATTGGTTTATTATAATAAAAAACTTTTTTCTAGAGAGCTGATTTTTTAAATTTTACTTTTATTTTTACTTTTGCGTAGGCGTCTGACGTTGATTAATTTCCTAGCTGCCAGTATTGCCAGCTTACCTATATCGATTTACATTACGATATCGGTTGGCGTGTCAATGGTTCGACCATGCTAGCTAAATCGCCACAAATTCGTGGGTAGTTCCGCCTATCAATACTAACTTGAAAATGTATTGGCTGTCATGGTACGAAATATACGAAGTGTCTGAATTTCGTCTCTCCAAGTTCGAATGGATTTAATTAATCCCATAAATGACGTCTTTCGATCCTACAAGCTTCGTCAATCTGCCTTCGTTCATTTATAAACCAGTAATTTTGCAAAAAAAACTATATTATCAAAAAAATTTGCGTACATGTTGATGTACGCAAATTTTTCTTCGTGACTGTTGAGTCACCCAAATTTTTCTGACATCTATGGAGATTTGGCGGGCTTTCTTTGGCGGAGTTTCTGATCAATTGTCGACCGTGCTAGGGAATGTTGCTAACTCACAATAGATCACGAATTTAGTCAATATGGTATTGACATAGGTCTTTATCGATCGTCCGTTCTAGACCTCCTGTGTGGGATACTAGTCATTTAAGCTTGTTTTATAGGTTTAAATTTTAAACAACACTAACCGTTTTTTAACTTTCCGTTTAAGAAAATACTTAATGATTTTCGTCTAAATATTATTGGTACACCGAGTTTCCGAAAAATTGAAATCGTAAGCATCTGTTCGAACTTGAAAAAATTTCTCCTGTGGAGCTTTTTCTGCATGTTTGTGAATTGTGATATTTTTTTTCACTCCCTTTGTTCTCGTCACTTACTCCAGTTGAGGATGCCATAGTTCCATAGGCTTTGAGGTTTTGAGGAATTGAAACTAATGTTTGGTGTTCGAAATTCTTTTTTAAAAAAGTATTTTTTCACGTACGTAGATAATATTCACATGAAAAAAATACGCATTTAATTTTTATTTGACCTTTGAAAATAAAAACTTTATTTTCATACGTAAATTGTATAATACACAATTCAAAATGATCATAGTATTATTTGGAATAGTTTAAAATTTTAAACATGCTCGTAAATCTCAAAATCTCGATTAGGTCGAATAGCACTGACTTGCACAAATCTATTCAATAAAATTATAGAAAAAAATTAGGTTTTGTGTTTTTCTGTTAACGGCTTTCAAAAGGGCCCCCAAACTTAGTAAGCCCATGGGCAGCTTAAGACGGCCCCGTTCATAACACCGATCAACGCTGGGTTCATGTCAGCTTGTATGCAAATACTTCTAGTTTATTCTGACTACTCCCCTGACCATTCTTTCAAAGCTCTATACAAAATTAAGCTATCCCCTACACCTGAATATGCACATGTTCCCACAAACAGTTCACCAACTCGTCGTGGAAGGAGATTTTGAAGAATAAGTTATTTGTGTTAAATCAGGGATTTATTCAATACTTCGCGTATAACAATAGCGACTCGTTAGTCGACCTAGCTAGGAGCTGGCTAAATGAGATCTGCAAACACCATGTTTGTCTGGAAGCAGCCTAATTGGCCCTAGCGACTACTGACTACTAACTGCCATCTTGCGGACTTCCAAGCAAGCTCTTTGCACTGCCCTCTATGGGTGCATATGTGAAGCTTTTAGCTAACTTACTTCCCAACAGATCACTAATTATCAAATGGAGTCGAAAAAGTAGATGAGGTGGATGCAGAGGAAAGGTAAGTAAATAAAGACGGGTAGAATACTCAATTTGGTTTTACCTGTAACTGTGTAGGATTAAATCTAAAGACAGGATCTACTTTTATGTTAAAAGAATATTATTGAATTAATTAATTCAAAATTTCAGGTTTTCTAGTCATTATTTAGACCATTATTTAGTTTTGAAGAACATTTTGCAATTTGGTAATCATAAAAGGCCGTTGTAAACTTTGAGGATTAAAGGTATCCACAATTGATTTACGAAACTCAAATCAAGATCCAGTTAATTAAAAAAAAAAAAAAAAACAATATGAGAGTGTTCAATTGGCGGGTTTGTGACAGATCTAGATTTCTAGAGAAAGTGAATCGCAAAAAATATCTAAAGATTATATTTATTGTCACTTTGTCAACAAGTCTCACCAATATTTTACAACTAATTTTTAATGTGCAATGCACAGAAATAGGAATTAATAGACGAGAAGATAATGGCGAGGGGTAAAATCAACTGTTGAAGAACGAAGGGGGTGAAGCTGACTGTGATTCGTCAATAAATCAATCTGACAGTAAATAGGCATCTCGCATTATAATATCACCATTTACTTCTTAAAAGTAAAATCTGCTTTTGAATGAATAGACATTTTTACATGGGAGCGCAAATTACTCGCCACGTTATGAACAAATTTGCGAAGTCCGAATTCGGCAAAAAAATTCGGTTGTATTTTCAGAGTCGAATATTTCGTTTAAGTATTTAGTTAAGACACTTTTATAAATGTTCATAATTTACTTCCCAGCAACCACCCAGCTTTGTGTTTCGCGTCCAGACGTTTCTCGATGTGATAGTAACAACTGATTCATATTATACGATGTGAATATGCTTAAAATAAAGTAAAATAATGCTTATATATGGAATGTAATACGACAATTGGGTTTATTCTCTTTTTCACATCTATTTTTACAAGTTTTCATAGCACAAGTCAATATTTTGCCGTGTTATTTCGTAAAATGAACCGATGATGCCTCGACCATAGTTCGCACAAGAATGATGACGTCACGTTTTCAAATTTCACTTGAGGCCATACGCGAGCATAGCCGGCTCCAATGGAACCGGTATGGGGAGTGGGGATAATACGCTTTTAATCACTTAGGGCAGGTCTACTAATATTCATATGTCTATGGTGCAATGTCAAAATCTTAGTGGTCAGACTTGTTCCCAATCTCAGAACAGGTGAATAGATATACAAATTATACCTCAGGAACCTAACTGGGTTGTTTTCACTAAAAATACATACAAAAGCAAAAAATGTATACATATTTTGAATCGGTTTCATTTACTGGGGTCCAAGTTCAAAAATTTGTACAGGTGATTTTATTTTATCTATGCATATAAAAATGAATGTTTCTTTATTTGTACCAAAGATAATAAAATACAAGGAATGTGCAATGTAGACTCAAAAATAAAGATATAATGTAATTGTTCAATAGTAAAAATGTGGATTTTCCAATAATACATGAAGTAAAGTGTAGAAAAAGTCGGAGACGCCCGACAAAGACATGGCATGATGAAATGAATCAAATACTTGTACTCGGTAAAATATGGCGTAGGTGATGAACGAAAAAAGGGTGTGTTCATTTCAGAATGAATGCGACAATACCCATTGCATATAATTTAGTAGACATAAGATTCATTTTCCCGTTATTATTAAATTTTCCCCCCTATGAAAAAGGGTGTAAAGAGAATGTATGACGTGACATGATCTCTAATATTAAGTCACCAAATTTAGCGAACCACTTGCCTCAGTTTACTCTACGGCAGAAGTGTTGGTTATCCAATTAATGGTTCCGGGGCAGTAGTGCCCGTCCCCGTACCCAAAATTGAAATACTTATTCTCTTATCTTCAACTGGATACTTATGATTTCTCGTGTAAAAGGCTCTTTTTGACGTATAAAGAAATAAATTAATAACTTTCACAATCTGCTTCGTGCTGCCAACTATGTCGCGTATGTACTTATGTTCACCACGTTCCGTTACGCCACCGATCTTCATCTCTCCTGGCTCATTAACAGCGTTGCTCATTTTTACAGCAACAAGCCTTACAATTCCACTAAAAACTTGATTATGTGTGCGTTCTTCACTGGGGAGGGATTCCATAACTACCATCACACCTTCCCATGGGACTACAAGACTGGGGAATTAGTAGGATACCCGAACTTCTCATAGACAGTAATCGACTTATTTACAACGATTGGGTGGGCTTATGACCTGAAGACGGCGCATGTAGATGTCATCAGTCGCTTTAGATGGAGAGATAAAGATGAACCAATGAACGTAAGAAGCCATAAAAATAACTGAAAGATTCTTATTACGTGTTAACCAAATTATCAATTTTTTAATTTGGGAAAATAATTAAATCCAAAAGTACTTCATACCCGATTTATGTAAACCTTACATTACATTTATTACATTATATTATCATTTCGTCTATGTGTATGAGTTGTTTTCATTGTTTAAAATGCTCTATCAATATTTCAATTTTTGACGAAAACAACACATAACTTCCTCATTTTAGCGTAGGGTCTGTAATGATCTGTCCTCTTCTTCAAACTCTTTCCCTTCTCTTCCTTCTACGATAAATTTTATTTAAGTCCCATAGGTAAATTTTCCATAAGGCTTTGGTTATGTATATATCCGGGGTAGGAATATCCTCCCTGACGTCTTTACAAGCCTTTGCTCCTGTCTTTATTACACACCCCTTCAAGTGTGTACATCCTAGTTTGTCTACGTGACGTACGACCTTGAACGTACTCATTTCACGTGACGGTTCAGTATAAAAAGGCTTCACCGAACGTTGTGTTGGTTTTTTTTGTTTCTCGGTATAGAAACCTAGTTATCTATGTATGTGTGGTATCCCTCGGTTCTTTTGAGATAGAGTGAGTTGAATCCATTACCGCTGTGTTTTAAAGCTATTTCATAAACCTTATTTTCTAAGTCGCCTGCTCCCCAACTAGCTACGCGATTCTATCTATCGTAGGGTAATGTGAATATAATAAAGTGTTAGATTTTATATATGTGATATAGTTACATACGATAAATTTATGGTGTTAGTTGTCGGCGCCATCCATGTATATATTTTGGGAGGGAAGGGAGAGGAACGGGAATGAAATTTTTCAAATTAAAGTTGGCTCCTCCTCTTTACCAAACAAAACCGATGGATGATAATTTGAACAAGGCGATCGATATCTGCGTGTCTGGATATCACAACCGGCCGGGTCTCCCCTTGTTCCAAATCGGCAAACGTCACGCCAGAATAAAGAAAACCAGGTCTCATCACCAATTTCAGAATTGCCCCAACCTCATGCACCTCCAGGAAAATCTACTTTACTGAGTGTAGAAGGGGAAAACCATGACATCCCTTGTCACGAATCTAGTCGCGAAAATGTGACACGTAAGGTCCTAAGTTACGCGCCACCTCCAGAAAACGTTGTAACTTCCTCGTCGTCGGGAATTTACATCCCTTTCTAGGTCAATAACATAGATAACACACGACGATCTTGTCGACATTTAGCCTGCTTTTATCGATAGGTTGTGTGCCTACCCATTCAGCCAATTATCATGTGAGATATATGTAAGGTTTACTCGAAATGCCAAATTTAGGATGAGGACTGTCTGTATTTTAATATTTGGTTCCAGTAATTATTTTATGAGGTTACTAGCATCCTCGTGTATTAGGTATGGGTAACTTCTACTGAATACCTATCCTCTCAGGTAGGTATAAACGGATAATTGGTTTGATTTTTGCATTTAATTTAAAGAGGCTGCCTACCTCTCGAAAGGTACCTGTTGAGAAAAGTTGTTCGGTTGGTAGTTTTATTTCGGAGATTACCATCTCCCTCTTTTGACTCTAGATTTGTCTTTGTGCACCCCAATTTGTAAATTAGAAAGTCAAACAATAGATGAAAAGTATTAAATTTTGTTCTGTCTGGTTGCATCCGATCGCTTTCTATTCAGGCGGTCATACGCTAGTAAAACTTCTCCTTCGACTGACTGTACACTGCCAACTAGCCAAAAAAGACTGTCCACTAAACATATACAAAGTTTTTAAAGACTACCTGTCGGACAGAATGGTAGAAACAATTTATGCAGGCGCGTGGGCACAAAAACACTCGAACAAGGGCTGTATACAAGGATCTGCCTGTGGACCGATTCTATGGAACATAGTTCTTGATGAACTGCTAAATCTCAAATTTGACTCTAACGTTCGCATACAGGCATTTGCTGACGACGTCTTAGTTATAATAACTCATAAAGATACGGCAGAACTACAGAAAATAATTAAAGATACTCTCTCCTTAATAACAGACTGGGGGGAAAAAGTAAAACTGCAATTCTCGGAGGAAAAAACAAAAGCACTATTCATCAGTAAGAGGAAAACACTCCCACCAAACATTGTGATGAATGGTAAAATTGTTCCACTCTCTCGGTATTGCAAAATTTTAGGGATAGTCATAGATGACAAGTTAAATTGGAGCAAGCATGTGGACATGGTATGCCAAAAAGCTGTCAATATAACCAAGAAACTTGCATTTATGGCAAAACCTACTTGGGGACTAAGTTCTGAGATATTAAGGACAATCTACATAGGAGTAGTCGAACCAATAATAACTTACGCCGCGACGGTATGGGCAACAGCTGCAAAACTAAAAAATATTCGCAAAAAACTAGATAGAGTCCAAAGGGCCATCGGCATTAGAATATGTAAAGCCTACCGCACTGTGTCCCTTACTTCTGTGCAGGCAATTGGGGGACTAACACCTTTGGACCTAAAACTCAAAGAACTCAGACTTATCGATGAGACAAAAAGGAACAGAACTTTGCATCTACTACCTGACGATAAAAAGTACCAGGGAATCGTAAAGGTTACTCATCTACCTCACCCTAGTAAACAAATTGGAGAACATGTCATCTTTCAAGGAACATACGAGAGAAACTCCTTTGAAGAGAACGAAATAGATATATACACAGATGGAAGTAAAACTGGAGGAAAAGTGGGTGCGGCCTACACAGTGTTCAATGCTAGCGGAGAAATTACAGCAAAGAAACTGCCCCTGGCAGATTACTGCTCAGTATTTCAAGCAGAGCTTTTCGCAATAATGCAAGCACTAGAGTGGGTCAACAAACAGCAAAAGCATTGGGAAAAAGTTAACGTCTTAACAGACTCACAAAACGCTGCACACGCACTAGAGTCAGGGACACCTACCAACCCTATGGTCTTCAATATACAATGTTCGGCTCAACTCTTGAGAGAAAGAGAGTCTACCTGTAAATTTTTATGGATACGCGGGCACAATGGAATCCATGGAAATGAAAGAGCAGACGAGCAAGCAAAAGACGCTGCATTGAAAAGCAAAATACAAAAACTCTATTCTGAATTCCCACTGAGCTACGCAAAGTTCAAAATAAAGGAGGCAATTCTCGAAGAATGGGACCAAAGGTATAAAAACTCTGATACAGGTAAAGGAACACGGCTATTTTTCAGGAGTATAACAGAAGCCAAAGAGTTTGGTAATAAGACAACTCCAACTTTCGAACTCACACAAATCCTTACCGGTCACGGAGCAAACCTATCCTACATTCACAGATTCAAGCTGAAAGATAGTCCCGCATGCCCGTGTGACAAACTATCGGACCAAACAGTGAAACATCTGTTGCTAGACTGCCCAATGTTCACGATGGAAAGATGGCAAATAACCAAAGAATGCCAGAGAAGAGATATGAACTTTACTGACATTTCTGATGTCATAAAAATTATACCTCTCCGAAAAATCTTCATTAAGTTCGCAAAAAACATCATGACAAAAATTAAGGAACAAAATAAATAATAATCAAAAGACATAAAAATAAATTTAAATCACATTAAGCACGATCACTATGGCTATCCGATCAATCTAAAACATGGCTAACGCAAGAAATCACGAACCAAGAGCGCTAAAGAACACTTCCTATCCTACAAATGGTTCTGTTAAGAGGGTAAGCAATTATAATCTTAACAGAACATCCACAATTTTCTTTCAGATTCACAAAACTACTCCGGCTGAGGTTTTACATGGTTCCCTCATGCTGTCAAACAAATGTTGGAGTAATGGATAGCCCATGTCAGATAGTCCCACTAACCTCTCTAAAAATAACATGAACCCTTACCTATCCCAACATACAATGACATACTTACCTATTACAACATACATGAAAAAATTAAACTCAATAGCTCATTAAAAAATCAAATAGTTTAAAGAAACCTTGATAAATAATAGACAAGGTAAAAAACAGAGAACACCAAAAGGAAAAAAAAAAAAAAAAACCTAACCTATCATAACCCAACCTAACCTAACCTATGCTAACCTAAACTAACCCAACCTAACCTATAATAACCCAACCAAACCTTACCTAACCTATTATAACCCAACCTAACCTAACATAACCTATAATAACCAAACCTGACCAAACCTATCCTAAGCTTACCTATAATAACCCAACCTTACCTAACCTAACCTATCATAATCCAACCAAACCTTACCTAACCTATTATAACCCAACCTAACCTAACATAACCTATAATAACCCAACCTAACCTAACATGAACTTTCCTAATCTAACCTATAATAACCCAACCTAACCTTACCTAACATATCCTAACCCAACCTAACCTATAATAACCCCACCTAACCATACCTAAAATCAAAACGCTTTATTTAAAAAAAACAACGTATTAAACTTGGCCAGATCCCGAATAATTTCCTAAATGGGTAATGTACTGGACAGGAGTCCGCACAAGGAAAACGGGAAACAGGATACAATGAGCAGTGGCGGGGAGTGAAGAATTTGCCTATTATGCGTGAACTTCATACAAAATGGTTCGAAATTATTATTTACGTTAATAATATTAATATCAATATTTTTCAAAATCGTAAATACAAAGAGTTGTTGTTTTTGTCATTAAGTTGAATCAAATGTTTGTTTTATTTGTAAATTAGTATTAAAACGGTAGTTTTGCGTAAATAATTAACGTTGTTTGAATAAATGAAATTGTACGTATTTTTTTGTTATGGATTATTTCAAATGAAACACTCTAATTCGCTATTATGCCGCCAGAAGAGCGCTCTGGCGGCCAATAGGGTGGATTCCTTGAAAACGTTAATTTTATCAGATCAGTCTACACACACATACACAGTAAAGACTAGTGAAGAAAGAAGCAACATGATGAATTTGTTTTCGAATGAAAATATGAAAATATAATTTGGGGAAATTTTCTAGCCCCTTCTCATTTTTCAGCACTGCTTATACAGCAGTAATATATGCATTCCCATGAAATTTTTTTCGAATTACGTGTTTTACGCTTAACATTTTTTTCTCTCTAGCCACTAGCCACACCCGGGATTGGGAATAATAATAATAATAATAAGTGTTTTATTATCTTTTTTTGTGTAACAAATAGATATAATGATATCCTCACTGGGATCTCCCGTGCTGAGGATTTCATTTACTTATGTATAATTTAATTATAAGAAAATTAATATTAGGTACATCAAAGTTACAAATAAATTTAATTATGAACAAATATCATGAAATATATATATAAATATATATTTTTTTTAAAATAATTTTAAAATAAGTAAGATGTTTTTTTTTATATATATATATTAATATATGAAGTGTTTTTTGGTATAGTTATATATATGAAATGTTTTTTGGTATAGTTCAGTTGATTCTGTTTTAGTCTGTGTTTGATTTCAGTAAATTTTCTATTTCAGATCTTCCTATGTTAAGTATCCAGCTTTTTATTTCAGATTTAAATGTTAAAGTGTTGAGGTTTTTGAGTGTGAGTGGTATTTTGTTGTAGAGTTTAATACTATGATATAAGAAGCTTTTTTGCCCAAAAATTGTATTATAGTTATATGCTATTATAGTTCTATCGATATATTTAAATGATTGTTGGAACTAGTGTAATAATTTATCCTTTCGAAACCAGTGCAAAATCAGGAAACACGTCAAACGGGCACCCAACATTTCTACACGGTTGTCATTCGTTACATGAGAATGGGTTGTTTCTGCTTGTTCTTGCAAACAACTCATGTTTCCTTCCTTCTCAAAAATGGGTCTTTTGAATACCCAGGTTTGCTTCTTTTTTTCCTCAAAAAGAATCCCCACAGAGCTTCCCCAAAGATGACATAGATCCTGAGGAAAATCATTTTTCTCTGCTCTCCATGGAATGGATTTAACGAAGAAAAAAAATCATAAAAAGTCATTCAAAATATTTTTTCCTATCTAACTAACTATTCATCATTGAACGCCCCTATATTTTGTTCACATATATACACCTGATTAATAGGTGAACATATTAGAACATCGCAATCGATTTTCTGATTCTTTCACCGCCTATTTTTTTCATTACTCTTCATTTCAAGCATTATTCTTTCCCTCGTGTGTATTATGATAATTTATTTTATTTTTTAGCGTTTGTATATGTTTACGTCGGTGGTCTGGGCATCACAGCTGGATGTCATAGGCTCTGGGCCCACAAATCCTACAAAGCCAAAACACCATTGAAGATGCTGCTGACTATACTCAACCTCATGGCTTTTCAGGTAATTTTTCATGTCCCACCTTTTCCGGGTTTCAGCGGGACTTAAAATCTACATTTTTAAATGTAAAAAAAGTTTCTAATGAAATTGGTTTGACCTGGATAGTGTCTCGGATAAATATTTCCGATTATTATTTAATATTTTTGAATTTATTGTTGAAAAGTTTTTGTCCGTTAGTGTAAATGTCATAAGTAAGATTTCTTCAAGTTTAAAGATAGATTGTTTCAAATTATTTATTAATTAATGAAAACATTAATAATTACGCATTAGTTGATTTATGGCCGATAGAATATTCGTTTAGCCTTTTAAAGCGAAAGTACTTGCTTTGCGCTGGGGATATTTTACTTAAAAACGCAAATAATAATATTATCTGGCTGGCGGCTCTTGTGGAACATAGCGATTATTTAAAGCTTTATCATAATCTTTTAATATTTATGTCCAGGATTCCGTGATAGACTGGGCCCGGGACCACCACATGCACCACAAGTTCAGCGAGACCGATGCAGACCCCCATAACGCAACAAGGGGATTCTTTTTCGCACACATAGGCTGACTGCTAGTTAAGAAGCATCCTGATATTAAGGCCAAAGGTCACGCCGTTGACATGTCTGACCTCAACGCTGAACCCATCCTCGCTTTCCAAAAGAAGTAAGAAAATATGTTCTCAAAGCGACATTGTTACGACGTTTTAGTGTTGATTATCCTTATATATTCGACGTAAGTATTCAAATGGTATTTTATTGCCGTCGTTAACCTCTTGTTTTATTTTTTTTTATTTTTTATTGATTAATTGTGAAAAACAGTATAATCCATTTACATTTCACAAATAACAGTTTATAAATTGCAGTTTATAAGAAGTAAGTACATACATTTATTTGCATGGGTAAGTACATCAATACTATCTGATTAACCAGATTTGTTAAATAGTTTGCTTATTGCCGTCTTAAATTCTCTTTGGTTCAAATTGAAAACGTCAATCACAGAAGAAATGTGATTTAACAAAGTAGTTATTCTCCCCAAAGGCATGATCATTGGTAGGTTGGTCCAGCCCCTTGGAAAAATAAATAATCTGTGCTGTCTAGCTCTGATGAAATTATCAGGGACATAAAAAGAAATTCGTTCCAGAATATCTGGATTGCAAATGTGCCCATTTAGCAGCTTGTGCGCCACTAACACCATTGCAATATTTCTCCTAACGTCGAGACGTTCATCCCATATCATTTGATGTAGCAACAGAAAACAGGCAAAGCTATTAAAATATATCAGTACCTACATTTCATATGAAAATCACAATCTAAATAGTCTGTGACGTAGGGAAAAGAATTCACGGGAAAATGTAGCTTTTTGCAATCATGAAAAAATGTTCATAATTTAAAACGAAATTTTGTATGCTCTAATGTTATGTCACTGATAAATAATATGACCTTTTGAAATCACAGTACCGAATCTGAGGACTGAAGCGATTGAATTTCCTGCACACGATCTTTTTTTAATTCCATAATATCACATTGATAGAAGCGAAATATTTCCTTTTTTAATATAAAATCTATACAGAATGCTGAGGAAAAATAAATTTACCCCAGGGTTAAGAGAGGAAGTTCTGGGAGAACGTTAAGAAAGTTATTAGGGGTGTGTAGGAATCGAAGGGTCAGTGTATCTAGAAGTGACAGATATATGAATCCAACCCTCCCACTGCGGTGCAAGGCGTTGAGCCAAATGTGTCCATCTGGAGGATAAATGATCTCCCTCATATGGCCTCTCCTGATCTGGCTGGTTGGTAGACGCATCCGCCACCAAGACCTGGACGAAGTTCACCCCATAAATAAAGATTCATACAAATAATTTTAAAAACCTTATAATTTAGTTATTTAAACTGGGTTTTTAAATATGATCTCACTTACTTGAGAACAATCCAGTAATAAAAACTACTTAATACACAAATAAATACACACAATTACAAAAATCTACTCAGACACGGAATACCTTAATTGCATACATCTAAATAAACATTAAAAAACGAAAACCAAACAAATAAAATACATAACTATAAAACTACTAAATTACAAATAGTACAACGAGAGGCAAGATACAAAACCGACACAAATACGTACACAAGTAATGCTTGAAAGATGCGTAATACATATTTTTAGCAAGTGCAGAATATTTTTCTTAATCCGTATAATCATCGAAAAAAGTTTCCGCCGTGCCGCCGTCCCGGGAACCAATGATCGGATGACTAACACCTCTGTCATAGGTCACATCAAGTGGTTCGCTACGTTTGGGATTTTAGTAGAGATGCCCGTGTTCAACGTGTGAGGAGTTTTGAGGAAGTGCCTTCCCACCAGCTGCATGGAGTGCCACATCGCGAGCGTCTGGTTTGAGGAGACCCTTTAACCTCTCTAACTTGTATCTTTACCTCGCCTTTGTCGCAGTAGAAGAGATATATTAGTAGGTCACTCTTGTAATGTTTTGCCCTTTCTACTTCAAACTTTTCCTTCTCTTCTTTCTACGATAATTTTCCTTAAGTCCCGTAGGTAACTTTTCCATAAGGCTTTGGTTATATATATATCCGGGGAGGGAAGGTCCTCCCTGCCGTCTTTTCTTTATTACACACCCCTTCAAGAGTGTACATCCTAGTTTGTCTACGTGACGTACGACCTTGAACGTACTCATTTCACGTGACGGTTCAGTATAAAAAGGCTTCACCGAACGTTGTGTTGGTTTTTTGTTTCTCGGTTTAGAAACCTAGTTATTTATGTATGTGTGGTATCCCTTGGTTCTTTTGAGATAGAGTGAGTTGAATCCATTACCGCTGTGTTTTAAAACCATTTTATAAACCTTATCTTCTAAGTCGCCTGCTCCCCCCCCCACTAGCTACTCGATTCTACCTATCGTAGGGTAATGTGAATATAATAAAGTGTTAGATTTTATATATGTGATATACATACGATAAGTTTATGGTGTTAGTTGTCGGCGCCATCCATGTATATATTTTGGGAGGGGAAGGAGAGGAAAGGAAATGAATTTTTTTCAAGCTAAGATTGACTCCTCCTCTTACCAAACAAAACTGATGGATGATAATTTGAGCAAGGCGATCGATATCTGCGTGTCTGGATATCACAACCGGCCGGGTCTCCCCTTGTTCCAAATCGGCAACCTTCACGCCAGAATAAAGAAAACCAGGTCTCATCACCAATTTCAGAATTGCCCCAATCTCAAACACCTCCAGGAAAATCTACTTTACTGAGTGTAGAAGGGGAAAACCATGATATTCCTTGTCACGAATCTAGTCGCGAAAATGTGACACGCAAGGTCCTAAGTTACGTGCCACCTCCAGAAAACGTTGTAACTCCCACGCCGTCGGGGATTTACATCCCTTTCTAGGTCAATACATAGGTAACACACGACGATCTTGTCGACATTTTGCCTGCTTATTAACGATAGGTTGTGTGCCTACCCATTCAGCCAATTATCATGTGAGATATATGTAAGGTCTACTCGAAATGCCAAATTTGGGATGAGGACTGTCTGTATTTTAATATTTGGTTCCAGTATTTATTTTATGAGGTTACTAGCATCCTCGTGTATTAGGTATGGGTAACTTCTACTGAATACCTATCCTCTCAGGTAAGGTATAAACGGATAATTGGTTTGATTTTTTGGATTTAATTTAAAGAGGCTGCCTACCTCTCGAAAGATACCTGTTGAGAAAAGTTGTTCGGTTGGTAGTTTTATTTCAGAGATTACCATCTCCCTCTTTCGACTTTAGATTTGTTTTTGTGCATCCCAATTCGTAACTTAGAAAGTCAAATAATAGATGAAAAGTATTAAATTAGAAAGTCAAATAACAGAAGAAAAGTTTTCATTTCGTTCCGTCTGGTTGCATCCGATCGCTTTCAATTTGGGACGGCATACGCTAGCAAAACTTCCCCTTTGACTGAGTGTACTCCGCGCCTCTCGGCCTATATATGAAAAGGTCGTTGACTCGTCTCTCGCTCACAGCTGATTGACGGTTCGCCTAGCACATCCCTGTTAATGATAACACTATTTGGGCGGCAGGTGTCGCAAACTCAGTTCCTGTACCTCGGCTGTAACCGTCTTTTAAAAAGGTCCTCTGAAATTTAATAAATAATATAAAAAACTCACCCAGTTAGGCACCTCTCATTCTCAGCGTGAAGCTTACCTGGTTACACTATATAGCTAAATCACTTTAATTTTCGACCTCCTCCCTACGCTTATAAAAGGGCAATTAAATATTCCTGTAAATAAAATTGTACCTCCCTAATCTGTTAGGATTCGAACCCACAGTTAATAATCTATTTGATTCTCTGGTTTTCGGTCTCCGTGGATAGAACGCCATCTCGCCAAATCAATAACTTAGCCCGATTAAACACTTCCTGCCTTTAAGTACATTCACTCTATTTTAAAAACGCAATCATTATTTTTATTATTTTCATGTTTTTAAGACAAGCAATCTAGTTCGAACTGTATACGAAATCACGTTTAAATCAACACAACTTTATAACACAATCGCGATTGCACAACACCTGGCGCCCCTGAGGTGGGTTTTTACAAAACGGCGCTCTACAAATTATCCAATTATTATTATTGTCATTATTATTAATTGTTTTCCCACTGAGTCGAACCACTTTCACTTCACACAAACACCGGATCAATAATCTTTCACTTTAATTCAATATTCCGCAATATTCTCTAATACCATTTGAATTCAATAATTAACTGCAATTTCAAACAACACTTCTGATTTGTATCCCTTTCTCGGGGCTGTCAATGCACCCAAGTTCAAAACTCGACTGTCCCTCCGGTCTCTTCTTTCCCGTGGGAATCTGTTTACTCCAGGCCTGTCTGTCCATAAATCTTCCGTCGTTGTCTAAACAAAAAATTTTTTTGAGCACGTTCGTTTATTATTTATCGTTTATTTTATGTGAGTGTCCAAAACATCACAGCCTCCCTTTAGTTCTAAGCCCAGCGGGTAATCTCGCTTCCTCGTGTTAGTCGATGGGATTAGAAATAACTATAGGTAATTTACGTTTCTCGAATACCTCTGTATTTATTTTTTATTTTTATTTTAAATTTTATTTTAATTCTTCCAAAATGTTGAGCGCCCCTGTTCTTCGGTTTTTTCTTCGCAACCTACCATCTGTTTATTTTTTGGTTCCCGTGATTATCGGCTTGTTCTACTGGTGAGTTTTTTTCCGCCCTCAGCTTTTTCAAGTGTTTCGTGTCTTTATGGGTAGAAATTCAATATGTCATGTCACACTTGTTTATTTTCGAATTTTAAACTGTGAGTTAATTGTTTAAACAGTGTTGTTTCATCTCAATACGTTATTTGTATTATGTTCGAGTGTTATTTATTTCCATGTTGATTTGTTTTTATTTTGTGTCCTCGGCTGTGATCCGATGGTTTTTTGTCCGTCTGTGTTATTTATGACTTAAACATTCTCTGCCTTTTAGATCTGGAATAAACAATAATTGTTTACAGTTATTCTAATTCTTGTGTTATAATTAATCCGATTTCGATGTTTGTTTATCCTTTGGCTTCGTTGTTTATGAACATTTTAGATGTTTTTTGTCGTCACAATGAATTCAATGTTTTCCGGGTCTGTCTGTTTATTCTATTTTGCCTTTGAAGTACGATGTCTCTGTTATCATTTTTGACGATAGGTACCATTTCTTTTGCTGTTAGTGTGAATTAATAAGGTTTATGAAATCCATTTTTTCCTCAACAACAGTAATGAACTCAAGCCAGCTTTTAAATCTATCTCTCCTGGTTTGCGGCATCAGATGTAATGTTTTGCCCTTTCTACTTCAAACTTTTCCTTCTCTTCTTTCTACGATAATTTTCCTTAAGTCCCGTAGGTAACTTTTCCATAAGGCTTTGGTTATATATATATCCGGGGAGGGAAGGTCCTCCCTGCCGTCTTTTCTTTATTACACACCCCTTCAAGAGTGTACATCCTAGTTTGTCTACGTGACGTACGACCTTGAACGTACTCATTTCACGTGACGGTTCAGTATAAAAAGGCTTCACCGAACGTTGTGTTGGTTTTTTGTTTCTCGGTTTAGAAACCTAGTTATTTATGTATGTGTGGTATCCCTTGGTTCTTTTGAGATAGAGTGAGTTGAATCCATTACCGCTGTGTTTTAAAACCATTTTATAAACCTTATCTTCTAAGTCGCCTGCTCCCCCCCCACTAGCTACTCGATTCTACCTATCGTAGGGTAATGTGAATATAATAAAGTGTTAGATTTTATATATGTGATATACATACGATAAGTTTATGGTGTTAGTTGTCGGCGCCATCCATGTATATATTTTGGGAGGGGAAGGAGAGGAAAGGAAATGAATTTCTTTCAAGCTAAGATTGACTCCTCCTCTTACCAAACAAAACTGATGGATGATAATTTGAGCAAGGCGATCGATATCTGCGTGTCTGGATATCACAACCGGCCGGGTCTCCCCTTGTTCCAAATCGGCAACCTTCACGCCAGAATAAAGAAAACCAGGTCTCATCACCAATTTCAGAATTGCCCCAATCTCAAACACCTCCAGGAAAATCTACTTTACTGAGTGTAGAAGGGGAAAACCATGACATCCCTTGTCACGAATCTAGTCGCGAAAATGTGACACGCAAGGTCCTAAGTTACGTGCCACCTCCAGAAAACGTTGTAACTCCCACGCCGTCGGGGATTTACATCCCTTTCTAGGTCAATACATAGGTAACACACGACGATCTTGTCGACATTTTGCCTGCTTATTAACGATAGGTTGTGTGCCTACCCATTCAGCCAATTATCATGTGAGATATATGTAAGGTCTACTCGAAATGCCAAATTTGGGATGAGGACTGTCTGTATTTTAATATTTGGTTCCAGTATTTATTTTATGAGGTTACTAGCATCCTCGTGTATTAGGTATGGGTAACTTCTACTGAATACCTATCCTCTCAGGTAAGGTATAAACGGATAATTGGTTTGATTTTTTGCATTTAATTTAAAGAGGCTGCCTACCTCTCGAAAGATACCTGTTGAGAAAAGTTGTTCGGTTGGTAGTTTTATTTCAGAGATTACCATCTCCCTCTTTCGACTTTAGATTTGTTTTTGTGCATCCCAATTCGTAACTTAGAAAGTCAAATAATAGATGAAAAGTATTAAATTAGAAAGTCAAATAACAGAAGAAAAGTTTTCATTTCGTTCCGTCTGGTTGCATCCGATCGCTTTCAATTTGGGACGGCATACGCTAGCAAAACTTCCCCTTTGACTGACTGTACTCCGCGCCTCTCGGCCTATATATGAAAAGGTCGTTGACTCGTCTCTCGCTCACAGCTGATTGACGGTTCGCCTAGCACATCCCTGTTAATGATAACACTATTTGGGCGGCAGGTGTCGCAAACTCAGTTCCTGTACCTCGGCTGTATCCGTCTTTTAAAAAGGTCCTCTGAAATTTAATAAATAATATAAAAAACTCACCCAGTTAGGCACCTCTCATTCTCAGCGTGAAGCTTACCTGGTTACACTATATAGCTAAATCACTTTAATTTTCGACCTCCTCCCTACGCTTATAAAAGGGCAATTAAATATTCCTGTAAATAAAATTGTACCTTCCTAATCTGTTAGGATTCGAACCCACAGTTAATAATCTATTTGATTCTCTGGTTTTCGGTCTCCGTGGATAGAACGCCATCTCGCCAAATCAATAACTTAGCCCGATTAAACACTTCCTGCCTTTAAGTACATTCACTCTATTTTAAAAACGCAATCATTATTTTTATTATTTTCATGTTTTTAAGACAAGCAATCTAGTTCGAACTGTATACGAAATCATGTTTAAATCAACACAACTTTATAACACAATCGCGATTGCACAACACCTGGCGCCCCTGAGGTGGGTTTTTACAAAACGGCGCTCTACAAATTATCCAATTATTATTATTGTCATTATTATTAATTGTTTTCCCACTGAGTCGAACCACTTTCACTTCACACAAACACCGGATCAATAATCTTTCACTTTAATTCAATATTCCGCAATATTCTCTAATACCATTTGAATTCAATAATTAACTGCAATTTCAAACAACACTTCTGATTTGTATCCCTTTCTCGGGGCTGTCAATGCACCCAAGTTCAAAACTCGACTGTCCCTCCGGTCTCTTCTTTCCCGTGGGAATCTGTTTACTCCAGGCCTGTCTGTCCATAAATCTTCCGTCGTTGTCTAAACAAAAAATTTTTTTGAGCACGTTCGTTTATTATTTATCGTTTATTTTATGTGAGTGTCCAAAACATCACACTCTGTCACTCCTGAACACATTGATCACAAGATTTCTACCCAACCCTCATATCTGTTACCTTCCCAGAACCTCCTCTTCTTACTTAAATAAAGCTCTAACTTTCCAGGTATTATCTAATATTGATGCCGCTAATCTGCTTCGTACTTCCAACTATGGTGCCCATGTACCTATGGGGAGAGTCCTTTGTCAACTCATATTTCTTGTGCACCGCGTTACGTTACGCCACCTGCCTCCATCTCAGCTGGCTTATCAACAGCGCTGCTCACCTTTACGGCAACAAGCCTTACGATCAGCGCATCAATCCCGCTGAAAACTTGTTTGTGTGTGCGTTCGTCGCTGGGGAGGGATTCCATAACTACCATCACACCTTCCCATGGGACTACAAGACTGGGGAATTAGGAGGATTCCTGAACTTCACAAAGACGGTAATCGACTTATTTGCTAGGATTGGGTGGGCTTATGACCTGAAGACGGCCCCTGTAGATGTCATCAAAAAGCGGGTGCTGAGAACAGGAGATGGAAGTCATATCAGTCTCTTGGGATGGAAAAATAAAGATGAACCAAAGGATGAATATAAGGAGCTTAAAAAAAATGACTAAAAGGTTCTTATACGTGATTACAAAATTATTACAAATTTCAGGTGGAAACTAATTAAATAATTAATATCTTCTTAAATCAACCTTCAAAGGTACTTTCTACCCAATATAGGTAAATCTTATTTGCCACTTAATACATGGAACCATCACATAACAATGAAAAATAAAAATCAATTGAAGACCTTTGCTCAAGTGGAAGGCAGTATATTGCAGTACTATCTATGTGTTTAAGAAAATGTGTTTTTGTTTGTGTTTTTTAAAACCAAAACGAACATATTCCAAAAATATCCGATTTCTTTCGAAAAATAATATCGGGGGATCCAATGGCAGCGAGAAAACGTGACTGGAATATCGTCGTGAAGTTGGGTTCATAAGTGAGATTTTTCTTTTCAATTTTTATTTTTGATTTTCGAAAACGTTTTGTTTGGTTAGACGTTTATCTTTTTGATTTTATTATTCATCTGGAAATGGTAATTTTTCATGTTGAGAAATTTCTGATCCTGGATATATATTTTTGATGTAACGTGAAGTTTTTAAAATTTTCAATGTTCGGAAATTTTTATTTTTTTTTAATAAAATTCTTTCGGGAAAATTGTAAAAAAATTGCTGAAAATTGGTCTGTAAATTGTTGGAGAAATTCCAACTTTGGTAAAAAAAAAGTTCATCGGGGATGCTGTTTGAATAATTCAACGGTTCTTTTTGAATATAAAAGATGGCGCCACTTTCGTCTACAACAATTAAAACTTTACAGGCATTCAGATACTAATACTATTAAGTATTTTATGTAGTTTTTTTTTTGAAATAATTTTAAATATATGAAACGTGTTTTTATTGCAGTTTAGTCGTTTTGGTTTCAGTATGCATTTCTTATCTCCCAATGTTTTGTATCCAGCTTTTTATTTGAGATTAAAATGTTACTAGGTATATTGTTTCAGAGTTGAGTATACTAGTTTTAGAATAGTGTCGTTTAATTGATATAAAGGAAAATAGAAAATATAAATGAAAATGTTTAAAATTTTGGTTCTTTTTTAAAATAAAAGATGGCGCCACTTTCGTCTACAAAAATTAAAACTGTACAGGCATTCAGATACTAATATTATTAAGTATTTTATGTAGTTTTTTTTTCTGAAATAATTTTAAATATATGACATGTGTTTTTATTGCAGTTTAGTCGTTTTGGTTTCAGTATGCATTTCTTATCTCCCAATGTTTTGTATCCAGCTTTTTATTTGAGATTAAAATGTTACTATATTGTTTCAGAGTTGAGTATACTAGTTTTAGAATAGTGTCGTTTAATTGATATAAAGGAAAATAGAAAATATAAATAAAAATGTTGAAAATAGTGTCAGTGCTATTTCTTAGAACGACTTTTAGAATTATTAATATTATGGCGTGATTTTAGGATATTGTCTTTTGCATTGCCCCATCCGATAATACCGTGATAGCAGTGATTGGCAAAGCGCCATGTAGATCTTAAGTAAATTCTTTTTGATTTAGAAATTACTGATGGTTTTCAAAAATAATGTATTTTTTTAAATGTCATTATTTGAATAGTTAATATCTTTAATTCATTTTAAACTTTGATTAATTTGTTGAGTAGTTGACCAGATGCATGTTTAATGTGGTCGTCGTTTTCCAACTACAAATATTTTTTTTATATTCTATTTATATACTATTTATATATTTATTATTATTTTTATATTCTATTTATATATTTTTTATATTCTATATACATATTTTTATATACCCAAATATTTTTTTTATATTCTCTCCTGAAAACGAAGTTGCTTTATATTCATTTTTAAAACAAATTTTTTAGTGAAAATGCGTCAAGTTAAATATAAGGTCTTTGAGCTCACCGAATCAGTTTAAATATAATTTGAAATTTTATTTTATCGGTAGATAATCATGCCGACGGTTTTTACAGAACAGTAATTTATTTTTGTGTGAAAAACAATATCTTAAATTAGTGTAGATATTGTACCACGTCTTTTAAGTACCTACGTAGACTTGCGTAACCTCATAGGAAAGATGTTCTTAGTTCTTACCATTGACGTGTTCTACCGCGAATGAACAGAAACCAGATCTTACTAAACTTGTATAATAATATAAGCTGAAGTCTCCGGCGTTGTAGACAGTAATTTTCCTCTTATTTGGAGTGTTATGTGTGCATAATTTCATCAATAAGTATCCAAATTCTTCTTTAAGGGGTGAAAGAAGGGATGGGGTGGTTTTATTAAATCGCATGTAGACAGAGAACTTCCACTTGTTTAAAGGTTAAGAATGCGAAATTTCATCAATCTCGTTATAAAACTGTAGATTTGTATGCAAATCAAGCAACGAATTCAAATGTAACATTGTCATCAAATGGCCACTCAGCGCCATTTAGAGGGCTTCCAAAACTACAGTCACACCTTCCCCTGAGACTACACAACTGCTGAGTTAGTTCCACTGACATCACCAATACAATGTCTTCGCTAACTTCATGTCCATGATTGGCTGGGCTTATGGCTACCCCTGTAGACATTATTGAAAAGCGCAAGAGGTGAACTAGAGACGGAGCATAAAGCCTTTGGGAAGATAACGATAAACCTCAAGAAGAACTCGACTTGGTAATAAGAATCAACCCGTAAAACGATTAGAATTTAATGCTACAATCATTATTCATAAGTATATTTCGGACATCATGGCAACATACGGAATCGCAACACAATTAAAAAATACAATTCCAAATCAATGTTTATTTTTGGTTGGACTCATTCGCTTATAAAACCACTAAACGACAACAAAATCTAAACTGAAGTTAAATATAGTTAAAGGCGTAAAAAAATAAATCATCGAATTTTAATTCAAACGATACATGACATACAAAGAGGTTTGTCAGCTGGTCATTTTTATAACACTAAAAGAAATATATAACGAGAAGCCAAAATGCAGAAAATACTTATAGAAGAATAAATTTTCAAGTTAGTGTCTTCAATACAAAGTCATAGATAGATAAATAATCGTAGACAACGTACTCATACGCAAACGCACTCAGAGGTACATAGCATATTTAGATACACTCATAGGTTCACAACATACATAAACACACTCATAGGCATACACACTCAGATGTTAACAACATACTCCAGTGACAGTGGTCATATTACTAATGAATATTCTAATGACCCAGCACGTGAAGTGATAGATATGATCAACTATTTAAATCTACACCAATATAATTTTGTATACAATGAATGTGATCGCCTTCTAGATCTAGCCCTTTCAAACTGCTCTTAACTATGTGTTGAAATGTCAAACGATCAGCTCGTACCGGTAGATAATCATCATCCTACCTTACACATTGTAGTAAATATGTACACAAACAAACCCCTATTGAAACAAACAACGCTCAACTTCAAAAACGCCGATTACTATTCTATTAACTATCAACTCACTAATACAGATTAGACCTTTTTGACTGATGACATTGAACAAACCCTAAAAAAACTTTACCATATATTTTCCGAAAATATAAAATCTCATGTCCCCTCGTATATACCAAAACACAGAACATATCCAATTTGGTTCTCCAAAGATCTTATCATCATCATCATCACTTTTGGCTCTACAACCCCTGGTGGGTCTTGGCCTCCTCAAAAGTCTTCCTCCACTCATCTCGGTCCCGCGCCAGCGCTCTCCAGTTTCGAAGCTCCAAGGCAGACAAATCTTTGAGGACGTTGTCGCTCCATCTTAACCTTAGCCTTCCCAGGCTCCTTCTCCCTATCGGTCTTGAGCTCAGCAGGGACTTAGGTTCTTGATGCTTGGTCATTCTCTCCACATGACCTAGCCACCAAAGTCTTCCCAGTTTTATGAACTTTGTGACGTTTAGCTCCGTAAACAGAGTATAGAGCTCATTGTTATAACGTCTGCGCCAAAATCCATTTTCTAGAACCGGTCCGAAGATGCGCCTTAAAATTTTCCTTTCAAAAACATCCAGTGCTCCCTCATTCTTCTTAGTTAGAACCCACGTCTCGGCTGCGTACGTACGCACTGGTCTAATTAGTGTTTTGTACACTAATACCTTGGTGGTTCTGGAAAGCAGTCTGGATTTTATTTGTTTTTGTAGGCGGAAATAGCAGCGGTTTGCATTCACGATGCGCTTCTGGACCAAAGATCTTATACTATTACTCAAACAAAAAAAACAGTTACATAAAATTTTTAAACTTACCAAACCGATGACTACTTAAACTTTTCAGAAACGAGAAAAAAATGCAAATCACTATCAAAACTGTGCTATAAAGCACAAATAACCTCCATTGAGAAAAAAGCCCTAGGATCAAAAAACCTGTGAAACTTTGTTAAAAAAATAAACAATGAAAGTACCGACTACCCTCCTACAATGCATTACGATGGCAAAATAGCAAATAGCACCATTGATTTTGTAAATCTGTTTGCTGATCATTTCCAAAGCGTATACGAAGACGAAATATCGGATGACAACGTACAATCGTATGTATATCAAAATACAATACATTTATTTGGCAGTATTTTGTCACTACCGCATTACACGGGAATCATGTCTAAACAAAATCCTTTCCCTCGACTCTAACAAATCTGCGGGCCCAGATAACATACCGCTAAAAAATCTTAAACAATGCGCACATGCAATATCAGGTCCACTCGCCGCACTATCCAACCACTTACTTTCTTCTGGACATTTTCCAACCCCTTGGAAATCTAGTTTTATTACCCCTATTTTTTAAAAAAAGGTTATACACAGACATTACAAACTACCGCCCTATATGTATACAATCAACACTTCCAAAAAAATTTGAATCCCTTGTCCTCGATATAATTTATCCAGCAATACTCAAAGTAATTGATAAAAATCAACATGAATTTGTTACTGGAAGGTCAACTGTTACTAACCTGCTACTCTACCACAACTATATTACGGAATCTTTTTCCAACAAAAAACAAGTGGACAGTATGTATACAGACTTCACAAAAGCTTTCGACAAAGTATCCCATAAATTATTGCTTAGTAAACTTACTGTATGCATTGGGAATGAGAGGCAAGTTGTTGGATTGGTTCTCAAGTTACTTGTCTAAGAATTTTATTTGTCAAAATTAAATATTCCAAATCTAAGTTATTTCATGCAGTGGCCTACCGCAAGAGAGTCACCTCGGCCCCATTCTCTTTCTTATATTTATAAATGATATCATAAATTGTTTTGACGATGTAGAAGTTCTGCTTTTTGCCGATGACATCAAATTATACAAAAGAATATCTAATATAAGCGATTGCCTAATCTTACAGTCAAACATCGGAAAATTACATAATTGGTGTATAGCTAACAAATTATTCCTTCCTATTGATAAATGTAAGACATTAACATTTTGTCGAACAAAGACCCCACTATTATTCACATATACAATAGCAAGCGAAATCTTAGAAAAAGTCAACGAAATTTGGGACCTTGGAGTTATGTTTGATACTCAATTAAATTTTGTAAATCACATACAACAAATAACCAACAAAGGCATGAAGACACTGGGATTTATAATCAGAACAATCAAAGACTTCGACTCTTTAAAGGTTATACAAATCATGTATCTGTCGCTAGTACCCAGATTTTTAGAATACAATTCAATAGTGTGGTCCTCGTACTACCAGATTCATATAAAAAATATTGAAGGTGTGCAGCACAAATTTTTACAATTGTGATGGACTCGCCCTGGGATAAATTTTTTTTATTGTTGATTTATTATGGTGGGAAAGAAATTTTCAGTTGGTCTCACGACATAGGAGATTACCAGATGTTGGACAACTGATTTTAAAACAAGTGTTTAGATTTATTAGGGTAGAGAAAAAAAAATAGGAACATGCACTGTATCGGCAGAGACCTCCGTGATGGTGGTTGATAATAGTAAGCCGAGCTAAAATGCTGGTGGGCCAACACGCCACTGGACTGGGGGTAGTCAAGTTTCATCCTTTGAACAAAGAATTAGACATTTTACTGGAGAAGTAACAATTTATTGGTTTTGAAACGATTTAAAATTAATGTGACAGGTTCTAGGGCCATAATTGATGTGTTCCTTTAGTGCATTTCTGTCTTTTGAAAACAAAAAGCATTCAGAATTCAAAAGAACATAAATTAGAAATCGCATATGGTGATTTGGGGGGGGTTGGTTTGAGAAGGGGGAGTCTGGATTTGAAAGCGCGGGGAGACGGTCGAGACAGTTAGCGTTGAAGATCGGAAGGAGGAAGTCGATAGTCGTGGTTAGAAAAAGCGGTTCAAGACAGTTAGCGTTGAAGATCGGAAGGAGGAAGTCGATAGTCGGTGGTTAGAAAAAGCGGTTCAAGACAGTTAGCGTTGAAGAACGGAAGAAGGAAGTCGATAGTCGGTGGTTAGAAAAAGCGGTTCAAGACAGTTAGCGTTGAAGAACGGAAGAAGGAAGTCGATAGTCGGTGGTTAGAAAAAGCGGTTCAAGACAGTTAGCGTTGAAGATCGGAAGGAGGAAGTCGATAGTCGTGGTTAGAAAAAGCGGTTCAAGACAGTTAGCGTTGAAGAACGGAAGAAGAAAGTCGATAGTCGAGGGTGAAAAAAGCGGTTCAAGAGAGTCAGGTTTTGAAAACGTTGGGAGGCGGGAAATAAAGTCAAGGGGGTCAGAGTTTCAAGGTCTAGGAGACGGTCAGGAATAATCAGGATCGGTCAGCGTTTTAAGATAGTCGAGTGAGTAAAAACTAGGAAGCGCGTCAACAAGAATTAATCGTCGGGACGCGAACACGGCTAAAATCATTTAGTGTAGAAGGTGCGGTTTTCTAACAGCATGAGTTTTTTCTGCATGTGACTGTGTTTGTTTTTTTATAATTATTTGGATTGTTGACACTAAGATGTATCGGTAAGTCTATTATAACCTAATTATTAACACTTATTTCCTTAATGTAAACCAAATAATCCAATTGTATTTTGAAGTAAGGGTATTTAACTTGAGCACTATAGGTACCCGTTAGCGAAGGAGGCCATAAATTACGAGACCTGGCCATTAAAAAAGGGACGAAGAACGGTTACCCTGAAACCGCTTTAGATCATCCAACAATAGACATTGTTTATGAGCTAGACAATTTTTTTTCTGCAATTTAAAATGATTTAATAATTCTCCAGTAATAATATTTAACGATTAGGTTATACGGAATTCATAAAATATATTTAATTAAATATAACTTATTCAAACATCACTCTTTTCATTCATTTTGAATCGGGATAACGCAGCGGGTTACAGCTAGCCGCCGGGAGAATTCATCTGTCTGGCATTCCTATTCTATGAAGTGAGATTTTCATTTTTCATAAGCTTGGCGGGGACGGAGTGTACGAATTTTCCGTAGGCTGTCCTATCTTACCAAAGCGACAAAAGCGAAGGGAACGAAATTTGTGATTGGCTTGCCTAATAGGGACTCTTGTGTTAGCAAAGTCGATAACCCTGGATACCGATATAACGTCTATTTTAGTATAGCAGCGCCGGCTTTTTCCCCTGCTATTGGTGTGGTTGAGTTATTCCCGTAAAAGCACCGGTTTCTGTCGAAGGTGTTGGCGGACCAGCCTTAGATAGTCACCCGGAATAGACCCCTGTTTCGAGTATTTTCAGCTGGTGAGAGGACGCTTTCACTGAGTTCAGATCGAAGGGAACGAAAATTGCTAATGGGCTTTCCTACTTGAGTTAGCTGGTAGACGAAGGAACAAAGCGGATAAGGGCTATGCTATTCTTGGCTGGCGTGTGAGGAGGATTTTCTCGCTGACAGAACGAAGGGATCGTGACGAATATGAAGTTGTTTCGGCGCTTTCTGACGTCCTTCCTGTCAAATTCAATAAGTACTTTCCCCACTATAGGAGGAGAAGTCATCCAGAATTAGGTTGGAAATTGACTCCGACTGAAACCGTTTGAGCTGACGGAGATCGGATGATTTCAGATTCACGAGCTGATGATTCCAGTATCCCTGATCCTTAGCGCCGGAAGTCGAGGATATCAATTTCTACCATTCTTTGATATTTGAAGCGAACGGAGGGTAACAAACGATAGAGCGAATGACCATGACTTTGAAGTGGGGTAAAATCTCCCGTCTAGGGAACATTCGTTATGTCGGATGGACGCCCTCATCCAAATTAAATATTGACATGACTATTTTGAGTGTGGACGAAAGACTTGAAGTATGTTCTGTATTGTACATATGATAAATATGTGTCATTACCTCTACTGGAACGAGAAGCTGTATAGACTGGAGCCAGGAGCTATTTGGAGTAGCGTGACTGCAGAGGCGAAGTCGAACAAACGGAAGCTGAATTCATCATTATCCTTACGAGCGTAAACCAGAGGGGTGTTCACGGGACTCCCGAACTCCTGACGTTGCTGATGCAAACCACTTCAGTATATGTTTATGTTTGAGGTTAGTAGAGTGGACTCCTAATTTTCGGCATGCTGGCGAAGCTCAACTCATCATCGATTTGGGGGAGGTTGACGCGACCTAAACCTCGCGCTACCCACGTGGCCCAAATGGTTCCTGACACCAGGCTATCATGCCACCGGACCAGAGCAGCTCCTTGTACCTAACGGTATAAGATGAATCTTCATCATTCATCATCAACATCAACATCAACAGCTACCACCAAGGACCCACATTCCACCTTCATCACCCTCCGGCAGGAGGCAAAACATGTCATTATTTCATCTGTCGCTGAGCGATATTCAATTCATTTCTGGAGGTGTTGGGATTGGACCATCAACTTGGCTGCTCTCGAGCTGGTCACGTTGATGGATGGGATTTGGACGGAGACCAATCGAAAGCAACACATGTTTTGTCTCTAGCTATTCCCGAAAATACCTACTCATAGAAATAACTCACAAAACTAACAATCCATAGTCAAATCATTAACTTAGAATCTTGTGCATCTTGAATTGAATTGTCTATAGTGAATTTCATGTACTTAATTTGTAATTAATTGTCTCATTATATTAGCACATTATTGACTGCAGCATCCTGAAACGTTTGGGCGAGCAAACAAGGTAGGAAAAGGTAGTTAAAATCAGGGTAGTCGGTCATTGTCTTATTTTCAAACCATACAGAATGTAACACGCCTCATGTAAAAAGAACCAAAGTTACCACAACCAATTAAAAGGATCCTTCAATGAATTAATCCCTGTCGAAACAAAAAATTGACACAACGTGACATATTAATTCGTTAAGATTGAAGGGTTGATAAACCGCGGGAAGTTGAAAATCAAACGAACAAAATGTTAATTCGTTAAGAAGATCTATCTGGCTTCTGTCCTTTGTTTATGACCAAAGGAACCTTAAAAACATTACACAATTTATTAACTTCAAATTACACATACCTATTCAACACATAAACTACACATTCTTACTAAATACATTCCATAGAAAAAAAAAGAAAAATAAATGACCTAACTTTTTTATTTAAGATTATTTACTCCAAACTAGACTGTTGTGAACTCCTGCAATTCATAGATTTCAGAGTACCTACTCGAGCAACTAGGCAAAATATATTATTCTGCAGCAATAACTTTAGTACCAACTATCACATACATGGACCTTTTTCTCGCTTTCACACACTTGGAAACAAATTCACCTCAAATATCGACATATTTAATATAAGTTTGCCTGTGTTCAAGAGATACCTGAATTAGATTTTTATGTAGCATATTTAAAGAGCGATTGCGTATCTTAAAAAAATTGTTATTTTTGTGTTGATTTTTTAAAAATAAAAACTTTCTGTTGTCACTGTATTATGCAGTAAATTATGTATAATGTAAAAGCCCATCAGGGCGTTTAAATTAATAAAAAAAAAAACTTAAACACACTCAGAGGTACACAACATACTACATACACATAGGCAAACACACTCAGATGTACTCAATATACACACATAGGCATAATAACACAATTAAATGCATACAATCCATGAATACTGATGTATTAATAAATAAAGTAAAAAAATCTTGATCCATTAGCCATTTTTCAGCTTTTTTTAGTTCAGGTGCAGGTTACTGCATGAGGACAATTATAGAATTAACTTGAACAACTTCAATGTGTAAACAAATATACTTAAAATACTGATTGATTGATTCATTATTTTACATCTAATGGCATTTCATTAAATATAGAATATAAAAGATAAGTGAACGTTCCTTGGCCGTATTTATTAATAATTTTTGGAATTGGAATGAAAATCTTGTGTTGTGTGTGCGACCTACTTTTCTTTATGTATGGAATCCGACAATAGATATTGGCATAAAATTTTAAACCATATTATCCTACGAACATGTAATATTATATTATCTGACTCGTATCTTGTCAAAGCCCCGAAAAAGGGCGTTAATTAATTAATAAATAATGTTACATATCTTCTTTGTGAACAAATACCTTTGCTTAGCAAAAAACAAAAATAAATTAAAGGTCTACTAGTGGAATCAAGAAATTTCAAATATCACATGTACCGAGAACTAAAATCAGTCTTTTTTATTTAAAAAGAACGATTTGCAATTTGGTAATTAAAAAAGGCCGTTATTTTGTAAAATTTGGAGATTATCGGTATCTACAGCTGAGTTACGAAACTCAGAAATCGGAATCAATTTTATATTAAAAACCATCAATTCATCAGCATAAGTTAATAAGGCAGATCTAGATTTCTAGAGAAAAAGATTAATGAAAAATCTATAGTTTATGTTATTTGCCACTTTGTTAACAAGTCTCATGTCAAGGGTCAGTAATGTTTTACAAAGATTTTTTTCCAACTTTGGCCAATTGTAAATCTGCAATGTAAAAAAAAAACTTCTAAAATATTAATGTCAGACCAGTTTCCAATAACAGAACAGGTGAAAAGATGCACAAAATACATCTCACTACCTGTAACCCCGTAACTGGGACGTTTTCACTTAAAACACACATAAAAGCAACCAAAATAGAGATATTTTAATTTGGGTCCATTTACCGGAGTCAAAGTTCAAAAATTTGGAATGGTCAATTTTATTATTTAACAATAAATATCAACTAGCCTGACAGTTCAGTTTACTGGATTGTAGCAAGAAGGTTGATGTATAACTTTGAAAAAACGTAACATTTAACACCACTATACCGGAGAGATTGAAATAGTTAGTGTAGTGAATTGGTATGTAATTCGAATATTATAGCTCTTTCTTTGTCAGTTGTTTGTGACTGTTAAAAACGCTTTTTTATCTTTTTTCCAATCTTCAGTCATAGTCAACGCAAGTTTATAAGATCCTCGGGTATGGTATGATTCATATTTTCCTTGCTCAGTAACTGTACCTACCAAGTAAATTCAAGCACTCTTACATTTAAATACAAGTTCAGATAACGGCTTCATAAAAGTAAGATTGTTAAGGGTTTCTGAATAGTTAAGGGTTTTTTCAATATTACTATTACTCATTCAACACAACAACAACTAATTTGTGGAACGATTTTCCGAACTCCATTTTTTTCCTTCCAATATGGGTCTTTTCTTAACCCGTGTTCACTCATTTGCCTCCTCAATAGGACCCTCCACACAGCCTCCCCAAAGATGATATAAACCGCGAGGGAAATAATTTTCCTCAGAGCATGGATTAATGTTAAAAAAATATTAAATTTATCAATTTTTGTAATTGAATACAGTTTTTGTTTAGAGAGTTACCGATGCCGCCTAACAGCTCCAGCGCCACGGGGGTCCTATTCGAGGATGATGTCTTGGACAGCGAGCACGCCTCCCCCTCCAGTTCCAGCAAATCAGCCTCCGACCACCAGTGGCAGATCGTGTGGAGGAACGTCGTGCTGTTCACGATTCTGCACATATCGGCGCTATACGGAGCTTACCTCCTCCTGACCGGCTCCTCCATGTGGCAGACAAATTTAATGTGTAGGTACCCATAATAATTATAATATTGTGATGATTTGTATTTCGTCGTTTAAATGAAAAATCACCTTAATGGCTGTGAAATCTTTAGATTCATTCTGTCAGTTCACATAATAGTAATTTGTGTCAAAAACAGAGGGTATTAATAACATATTTGTGGAACTACAGGTATGTATAATTTGAGATTTCCACGTCCAAAAGTATTATAGTGATTTGTTTTTGGGGTATTATGCCGTGTTGCGCTACCTCATTCTTTAGCCAACCTTTCGGACAGCATTGCAGTGTCCATCATCAGGGCAAATGTGCAATACATAATACCCCAAAAACAAATCACTATAACTACATCGGTAGTTTTTCTTTTTCTTTCAGTCTTACAGATCCCTTTACGTGTTTGGACTTATGTTCAAATATTAGCTGGCTTGCGGCCAGAGCCAATACAAGTAAATACTTAAAAATATTTTACTTTAGTTGGACGTATTATTAATATTCCAGGTTACTGGCATAAACCTACTATATCATTTGTGTATACCTATAGAGGTTGTCTTGTTGAAGACTTAGAGCAAATAATCATAAATTCAACCATTTTCAAATATGTTGTTTCTCGTGTCGAGTTTTTATTGTAATTCGGCAAAGTACAAAGGTGAAAAAATAAGACTTATAAATTTTGTTGATCAAAAATGCAAAAATTATGGCACGTACAAATAATGGAAGTCAGAATAAAATATGCATAAATAATATAGTAGTCATAATAATGTACCTACATATTTAAACACAAGTCCAATCACATAAAGGGATCTGTAAGAAAGATAAGAAAAAGTGAAGGGCGACGTGCATAAATAATCTTTCCGTGATAGATAATATCTTAGCACCAACAAAGACTTTACCTGCTCTGCACAGTTCACAGTGAAGGTATATTGATGCAAATGATATTCTTATTATATATGCGCTTTATACAGGGTTTTCCAATAAGAGGTGTTATTTTGACTAGCCCGCTATTTTGGTAGATGTTACTTTTAAAGCTGTCATTTTTTGACATTTGACAAGTAGAAACCACGTCATCAATAAAAATGGAACAAAACACGCTTCAACAACGCACTGAAATTATTAAAATTCACTTGAGTGAATCAAATGAAGGAGTGATAAGGCCCATTTCTACCTCGGTGGCTTCGTCAACAAGCAAAATTGTCGCATCTAGGGCTCGGAAAAACCAAGAATTATTGTTGAAAAGCCTCTTTATCTTCAACGTGTGACTATTTGGTGCGGTTTATGGTCCGGCGGAGTCATAGGACCTTATTTTTTTGAAAATGAGGCTGGTGCAACAGTTACGGTGAGTGGATTACGCTATCGAGAGATGATTAATGATTTTTTATGGTCGAAATTGGATGGTATTGATCTGAAAAACGTTTTGTTTCAACAAGACGGCGCTACGTGCCACACAAGCAACGAAACCATTGATCTTTTACGATTGAATATCAAAATAACACCTCTTATTGGAAAACCTTTTACATAGACCGTATCGATAGCTTTACTTTATTATTTATTTAATGTTTCGTCATATGCGGTATCATTACTTATATTCTAATTGTTAACCTCGCTAGAACTAGCCTGTGTCGAGGTTAATAATTTTAGAAAATAATTAAAATAATATTTAAATTGGTAAGGCTCTCGACTAGCCAGGCGAAGGTCGCGGGTTGAAGTCGTGTGCAAAAATTATTTAAGTAATTTGGTTTATTTCACAAGCTCTAGATGGTTAGGAGCAGTTGAGACTCTTGTGTAGTGCTCTCATAAAAAAAAAAAAAAACATGTAGGGTGACCATTTGAAATAACATATTTAGCCATTAATTTAAAGGAACAAAGATGAAAAGAAGAAGAAAAAACAGGAATGCCTCATCTAATTTGACCTTGATTGTTATTAGTGAGGGTTTTTATTTTTTCATTATCATTGGCTATTTTTTTTAGTCTAAAGCTCATAAATCTCAGTAATATCTCACCATGATCTGTTACATAGTGGTGAAGACAGCTCCCTGTGGTTCAAATTTAGATTTTCGTAATATGATCGATACAACTTGTAATGGTAGTAAAAATTCTTCTAGGTGAAATTATGATTTGCTTTTTTTTTTTTTTTTTTTTTTTTTTTTTGGTACATTATTTTGTTACAATTTATGTTTTCCAGTAATGTAGGCCTCACTGGGTGGCTTGCCCGTGCTGAGGCCTTCATTTAAAACCATGAAAAGCCAAAATGAGATGTATTTTTGAGTTTTCATATTACTTAAGTCCTAAGTATTAACATTTATGTCCCCACATTAAACTAATTCATTGTTTTGTATAAATATAGAGACAAGCAGTGCAGTCAGTGATTCGAGGAAATTATCTGTGTGAGCCTGGGACGGAGGTTTTATATAGGATGTCTGGAGGTAAAGTGCGCTAACTTCAGTAGGTGTTTCTAAATGACAATCGAAGTAAAAAAGATAATTTAATTTTCCACGCCAAAATATATTTCCATTTTATAATTTTTATTTTCCCTTAGAAACAATTCAACGGAATTTCGTAAAAAAGTTTTTTGAATCTGTTTTATTTTTATTTTTTATTATATGAATTGAATACCGCACAAAAATCCCAACCGCTCCCAAGGGGGTAGGTGAGGATTTTATATCAATTTTGTAATAATATGTGTCTGATAACTTGTTCTTAGGAATGTTCTTACTCTTGTGGAATGTTTACTCTATGTTTCCTACCTTCTTCAAAATAGGTATTTTCAAAACGCAGGTTAGCTTCTTTTTTTCCTCAAAATGAATCTCTACACAGCATTCCTAAAGATTACCCTGAGGAAAATAATTTTTCTCTGGACCTATATGTCGGAAATGGATTTAACGATGGAAAAGAAATGTAACATTAATAGTAATCATTGCCATTTTACCTAACTAACTATTCATCATGTCATTTCTGCAAGAAGAGAGAATTAAAAACCCTTATAGTTTGTCCACATACGTACTGCTATGATTCAGATGTTTTGATTCTTTCATCACTTCTCTCTTTTTATTTACTCTTTATTTCAAGCCTTATTATTTCCCTCGTGTGTATTATAATAATTTATTTTATTTTTCAGCGTTTGTGTATGTTTACATCGGTGGTCTGGGCATCACAGCTGGATCTCATAGGCTCTGGGCCCACAAATCCTACAAAGCCAAAACGCCATTGAAAATACTGCTGACTATACTCAACCTCATGGCTTTTCAGGTAATCTTTCAGGTCCCACCTTTTCCGGGTTTCAGCGGGACTTAAAATCGCATCAGTGGCTCAGGACATAATTCCGTAAATCGTTTCAAGAACACTTCTGTTACCATGAAACATATATCATTTATTGATACGTTGTCATGGGATATCGATTCCTTGGGTTAAGGTTTCAGAATCACTTCCTTATTAGATTTAGTAGAAAGAAAAAATAATAATAATAAAAACTATATTCCCTAAGCACATATTTTCGGAGTTCTCGAAAAATCAATGCCTTAGACCGATTTAAAAAAAAGAAGCTGATTATTCATTATATTATGCACTGAATCTAATTGCTGTAGAATCTAGTGTGGAATTTATTTCTCGATGCTTTTATTAATAATGATTTAAAACAATAACGCATCTTGCAAATTTTTATGTTATTTTTACAAGGTCATATGCTTTTTGATTTTATTTTAAAATCAAAGACTAACATTCCCGTGACTAACGATACTTGAAAATTTCCTACTATCACCACAGTAAAAAAGGAAAATGTTGCTTGTGTTGTGATGGAGGACCAGCCAAAACACCTCCTTAATCGATGGTAAGGCTCTCGACTAGCAATCCAAAGGTCGCGGGTTCAAATCCCAGCGTGCGAAAGTAAATTTTAATTTGATGAATTTGTTTAGTTTCACAATTCATTAATTAAAAATAATATTTAGTTTACTCGCTGCCAGTTCCAAAGTGGAAGAAATTCTCATTATCGCTCTGGTGTAAGACCACCATTCCGAATTGAAACGTTGCTTGAAATGGATTTGGCCGTGTTTGGTGACCAGATTTGACTAGCCAGATACTTCACAACATTCCTCTTTCCCATCCCCTTCTCCTTACCATTCAGCCTCATAAAATACCTACCCCAATTTGGGATGCCTTATTCTCACTCGCTTCCCACCTGAGTGGGACCTAAGCGCGATGCAAACTCAGCCACTTACCGGTCTAAATCAGTATTTTAAATGTCATCCACTGTGAAAACCTGCAAATTAATAATAATCATGTTAGATTAATAGCTAGCTAGGTTTGCCTTATTGAGACAAATTTTATTTCGAAATGTAGCTCGCGTCTTTAGACAGAGTTGTTTGATGTCAAAAGCGTCCCGCTTCATTGAACATAGAAAAAAATAGGTATCCAGCTGACAAGATGTAATGGGTTACGGTGTCTGACTGGGGTTGATATGGATACAATAATCTCGATATATTGGGCCTGTGAATAGTTTGGTGTACTACACTTATTTTATATTTATTGATACCTAATATAATAGTTTCTAGTAATGTAAACACAAAGGCTGGAAAACACAAAGAAATCTAAACCGTAACTTTCATTCATTTTTTATTTTTTTTTATTTTACTTGAGGTTCTTGTGGATTAATCGAGTGATTTTTGGATTCGGGTAAATAGCTGAGTATGTATAATGATGTAGCGCCGTTGTTGTGTTGAGTTAAGGGAATATTATTTGTTCCGTGGTTCTGGGTATGGTGTCCAATGACTATTATTGCTTGTCTTTGTGGATTTGAAGTAATGCATTTTTTTGGTATCCTATTGAATTGTAAAACTTTAAATTCGAGATTAAAACTTTAATTTCGCTTAAACAGGAGTCGAATTATTTGACGGATATTTTAGAATTATTTTAATGGGTCATCTTTGGATTATATCCATTGAGGTTAAGTTGGTTTTATATGCTCATCCCCTATTATTTCATAGAGTAGAATAAAATGGGCAAATGTACAGTTAATCTTCTTTAGCATCGGTTTTTGAAGAATATTTCTTAGTTTGAGGAAAATTCTTTAAAGTTTACACACATTTAAAATTTGTATTGTTCATATTGAATTTTTTTGTCTGTATTGAGCATTTTGATGAGTTGCAATTGTCAGAATAATGTTTACAAGAGTCTATTTTAGTATTTTTTGATAGAAGAAAAAGATAATACTAATACATCGAAACGAAACATAAAACAGAACGAGACACAGAAAAAAAAGATAACGGTAACAACTAGGAATCGAATCCAGGACCTCTCATCTAACCGGGACAGGCGACTTAACCAACTTGACCATTGGGACCTACTTATTAAACGTCATACTTATCCATCTCATATTAATAATTCAGAATTAACAATAAATTCTTATCAGCAACTAAAATTCTAATTTTTTGGCATCTACCTTTTTAAATGGAAACCAAATTTCCAATGAAATTGGTTTGTAACCTAGATAGTGTCTCGGATAGATACATTCGATTTTTATTTTGTCATTTTTGAATGTATTGTTTGTCCGTTAGTGTAAATGCCCCAAAGTAAGATTTCTTCGGTTTTAAATATAGATGATTGTCACCTAACCATTGTTTCAAAATGTTTATTAATGAATGAAAACATAAATAAGTACGCATGAGGTGATTTATATTCGTTTTGCCTTTTTTATAAAAGCGCAAAGCATTTGCTTTGTGCGGTTAATATTCTACTAAAAATCGCATATAATAGTAATATCTGGCTGGCGGCTCTTGTTGGACATAGCAATTATGTAAAGCTTTATTATAACCTATTAACATTTATGTCCAGGATGCCGTGATAGACTGGGCCCGGGACCACCGAATGCACCACAAGTTCAGCGAGACCGATGCAGACCCCTATAACGCCACAAGGGGATTCTTCTTCGCACACATGGGGTGGCTGCTAGTTAAAAAGCACCCTGAGATTAAGGCCAAAGGTCACGCTGTCGACATGTCTGACCTAAACGCTGAACCCATCCTCGCATTCCAAAAGAAGTAAGAAAATATGTTCTCAAAGCGACCTAGGCCAGGGATGATATCACAAGGTCATGGCGCTAATGTAATCCCGCGGAGTCTGTGATAATTTGTAACCTCTCCTTTATGGTTGTGCAAAGCCGGGCGTAGTGGGTCCGTGGTCCGTAGCTGCACGGTGAGGTAATGGCGGGACGTGATGCGAGGGACGGCCAAACCGACCGACTGACTGACTGAGAATAATGCAATCGCAAGTTGGTAAATGGGCTGTCCCTACGATGTTTCACCAGTAGGTTCGAAGGGATGCGGGTTGCACGTATGAAGGTTCTCGAATCTTCTAGTTATTACCGATACTAGCTTACCATAGTTCTGTAGTTAAAAGTTTTAGTGTTGATCATCCTTTTACATTCAACATGAAATAGTATTCAACTATACAAGCTCACATGATCATTTCAATCTCCCTTCGTTCAATAATTATTATGAATTGCTTATCTTTAATATTTTTTTAATGATAAACTAATGTTTATAAGACAAGGTTTTATGCATAGCATAAAGGATAACAAATAATTGTAAGCAATAATTAGTGGCCTGAAATATCAATACAAGATGATAATATTTCCCGAGTAAAAATAAATTCCGCCAACGGGAATTGAACCCGTGCCTTCTGATGTCCGGTCAGGTGCTCTAAAACCACTGAGCTATGTCGGCTTATTTCCAACTCGCCAACTAATTCAATATGTACTTGTACCTCAATCAACAACTACTGCTTATTATATTTTTTCCTCCTGTTGGCATTTGGCGGCATTTATTTTTGCTCGGGAGATATTTTCAATTTGTAATGATATTTCAGGCGACTAATTATTGCTTATAATTATTTGTTATCCTTTATGCTATGCATAAAACCTTGTCTTATAAACATTAGTTTATCATTAAAAAAATAATAATATTTGACAAATCAAAATATTTCACCAATAAATGAAGACATAATATGTCTCGACGCCATCTAGTGAGAAATTTAGCACTAACAAAGCCTTTCCTACAAAAATAAAGTTGGTGGTTTATCGAAAATTGTGTACATATAAATATGAATTTAGAATCAAGAGTGATACCTACATTAAGTCACCAAACGTAGCTTGCTACTTATTCATATATAATAACTTAATTAAATTATATATATATATATATATATATATATATATATATATTAATTTAATTAATTGCCTTTATGAAAATCATAAACGTATATAATTTCCATAAATGCAAATTTTTACTTATGCAAATTTATGTATATACATGCATAAACTTGCAATTTGGGAAGCGGTTCTGGGTACCGCCGCTCTGGAACGAATTATCAGAAAACTAACACCTCTGTCATAAATCGCCCCAAGTGGTTTGGGAATTTACACACCTCACCCTGAGGTGTGCCTGGGCTGGGCCCAAAGATATTAGAAGAACGAGATGTGCTATGAGCAGTTCGTACTGTGTGGAATTGTTTTGCCGAGTGTCGCCGGTTTCGTTCACCAATACTACTGCACACCTTCGCTTACGCTAAGGTAGCCGCACTAATACATATAACAGATTTCTGTGCGTACACGTCCCGATACCGTTCAAAGTACCCTAATTAGGTAGTACTCCGCCTACGGTCCGACTGACAACATAGCATATCTCGTTCTTCTAATATCTTTGGCTGGGCCTGTCCACCAGCTTGCCATATCGAGAGAGGCTGGTTTTGGGAGACCCTTTAACCTCTCCAACTACTCCCTTAACCTCGCATTGCGTCACAGTGGAATGTAAATATTAATTCGTCCGTCACTTCTGGACACATTAATGCCTAGATTCTTACCCAACCCTCATTTCTTTTACCTTTCCAAAACTCCTTATCCTTTCTTAAATATATCATTAACTTTCCAGATATTACTTAATCTTGATGCCGTCTTGGTGCCACATCGCGAGCGTCTGGTTTGAGGAGACCCTTTAACCTCTCTAACTTGTATCTTTACCTCGCCTTCGTCGCAGTAGAAGAGATAAATTAGTAGGTCTGTCACGCCTGAACACATTGATCCCAAGATTTCTACCCAACCCTCATATCTGTTACCTTCCCAGAACCTCCTTTTCTTACTTAAATAAAGCTCTAACTTTCCAGGTATTATCTAATATTGATGCCGCTAATCTGCTTCGTGCTGCCAACAGTGTTGCCCATGTACTTATGGGGCGAGTCCTTGGTTAACTCATATTTCGTGTGCTCCGCGTTCCGTTACGCCACTGGCCTCCATCTCACCTGGCTCGTTAACAGCGCTGCTCACCTTTACGGCAACAAGCCTTACGACCAGCGCATCAATCCTGCCGAAAACGTACTTGTGTGTGCGTTCGTCATGGGGGAGGGATTCCATAACTACCATCACACCTTCCCATGGGACTACAAAACTGGGGAATTAGGAGGATACCTGAACTTCACAAAGACGTTTATCGACTTCTTTGCCAGGATTGGGTGGGCTTACGACCTGAAGGCGGCCCCTGTAGATGTCATCGAAAAGCGGGTGCTGAGAACAGGAGATGGAAGTCACTCGAGTCTCTCGGGACTGGGAAATAAAGATGTACCAAAGGCAGAACATAATGATTTGAAAAAAAATAACTAAAAATTTTTTTTTACGAGTTTACCAAATAATAATGACGTTCAAATGAAGACCAATTAAATAATTGATATTTCAAAATGGGAAAATAATTATACCAGAAAATCTGTAGCCTAAAAGTACTTCCTATCCGACCGATGGTAATCTTATCGTCGTGTTATTTCATTTACTGTATGGAACCATCTCACAACATGAAAAATAATGAAATAAATTGTAGCAGCTGTTTTCTCAAAAGGGGAAGGCAGTATATTATTGTACCATCTTTGTTTATAAGAAAATGAAGGTATTTTCATTACTAATAAAAAGGTTTTTCTCTAGTGTGCATTATTTCTTTTAGAAATATAATATTATATAAATTGGATTCAACTTGGTCTATGCATACTTCCTCCGTGTATCTGGGTGTATAAGAATACAGGGCATCTCACATTTAAAAAATTCTTCTTTGAAAGTGTAATTATGAAGTGAGTGAAAATGAGTGTTATGAAGACTTCATGTGCGAAAATTAATAAGATCAGTAATTCAGTTGCGTTGCTTTAAATGGCTTTAGCCGTGTTTGTTGACCAGGTTGAATAGCCAGGTTCGTCATCACCGTCCCCATCTCTCCCCCCACTACCTTCACTACTACTTTCAGCCTTACAACATAGTATCACTGGCTCTAGAACTGACCGGAGCAGTCAGGACTCTTGCACGATATTCACAGAATAAAAAAACATTCACATGTATCTAAAAATTTATTACATTAAAAAATAAATCTAGAGACCTAGAGGCCCCAATAAATATTACAAAGCAGGTTGGAAAGTTTTCAGAGATCATAGGTTTTAAGTTGGTGCCATCTGTCGATATTATGATGTAACTAATTAATATAATATCCAAGTCTCAAACCATTTAAATCTTAGTTCAATATCGAACTCATAGATAGTGTTATTTCAAACGATGAAAGCGCTGTATAATAATATTAAAATAAAATATTCAAATTAGGCAGACACGGCTTTATGATAATCAATTAACAAGGTTGTGGGAAAATTTTGTTGAAGTTGTAATTAATAACGTAAATAATAACATAATTAGGTGTTTTATAACTTTATTAATGACTTCGGTGCTCATATGGCAGAAAGTGCCATCTGCTAATTAGAGCAAAAATAAAATTTCGATCAAGAACTCCAACCGACATATTAGTCCAATTTTCTCGTTACGTGAAACCGCACAAGAGTTTCAACTTTTCCCAAACGTCTGGAGCCAGTGAAACTATGACATCCCCAATTGGGGTATGTTGGGAGGTTGAAGGTAGTGGGGAGGGGAAGGAGATGGGAAGAAGAAGGTGGGGAAGTACCTGGCTAATCAGTCACTAAACACAGCCAAAGGCATTTAAATCATTGTTTCAATTCTGAATGGTGTTTTTAAACCAGGGCGATTCTGAAAGTATATTCTACTCTGGAACTATATATTATTTTAAATCTGAACCCGCGACCTTCAGGCTGCTATTCAAAAGCCGTACCCCTAGACCACGGAAGCCGTCAATATATACTTCAGTCCATTTCATCCGTATTGATATATTAAATATGTATTTATCAATTCGTAAACGTGATAACGTCTTTATTAATTCAAAACAAAAATCGCACATTAATTGAATCAACAAATAACTTCAACTGACAAGCACCGACAACAACAACTTACTACTTGCACTGGCAATCAGAACAATACACTATGCTGCACAATATGAAGACAGTTGCAAGTAACTAGAGAGCCTAACTAGCCGGCATAGTATTTTAAATTGCAAGTCATACAAAATGTGATGTATAAGGAGTATATTAGACTGAAGAGCTATTTATAAAACATCAAAATTATTTTCTATGGCAAAAGTGACCATATGGAACAAACAATTTTTAGAAGTAAAACTAAGAACCTGTGGCAGCCCTGCTGCAGGCTGGCAGCTTTGCGGCAACCCTGCAACTGCGCGGTGAGTGATCGGCCTACTACCTACAAGATAATACTGCACCTTCGAGAGCCTGGAGACGTTTCGTGAACATTCTTCAAGACAGCGCACATACAAACGCTGCGTTTGCAATATTTAATACAGATCTTAGACAGTACGGTGCGACTCCTTTTCTCTCCGAGCAACACTTCGAGTACTAACTCCGTGATTAACGAGATCCTCTATTTGTGTAACAGTGAATAAATACTCGGTCGATTTAATTTATAACGTTTATTAATCTCTCTACCACCTCTACTCCAGCAGCATCCATGGCGGAACTATACCCACAAATATATTTCGATGGCAATTTTGAATGGCAAGTTTGAATCAGCTTTTAAATATTTGTTTTTTTGCCACATTCATAATCCAGTCAATTGCAGGTGGTTCTTTTCTAAATTTAATTGTAGATTTCTGACAGAGTTATTTTTAAGCCACAGCCAAGATAGTATTTTAAAACTTTTGTAGAAGAACACTTTAAAAGGGAAAAAAAGTGCAGATTGCTCCTTTTGCCATATGAACACAGACTTACTTTAACATGCTTTAATTTTTGTGAGTTGTTTTGAAATATTCATGGCACGAAACACATAGCTCTTACGCAGAAAAATGTTATAAAATACTGTACAAAATTACTTGAAATAAATCTGTTATTTCATCTATCATTTGATTGGTAAACGTAACGTACGTTATAATAATTTATATTGATGGCGTTAATTTAATTATTTTTATAAAAATACACTTTGGAAAGTTATGCTTTAAACGACTTATTTATTTGCGCCCGTACCTACGCAATTTGAATATTAATAAATAGTTTTGTCCATTTAAAAACAAAATTCTTCCAAGGATATCAATGATCAACCTAACCGTAGCAAGTGAACAAGAACAGCAATTTATTTTTGTCTAAAAAAATTATCTAATTCAATAAGTATTGCACCACGTCTTTTGAGTATCTATAAAAGCTCGTATAACCACGGAGGCAACATGTTATTACTATTGATATATTGTATTTTGATGATATACTTAACGAACAGAATTATTCCACTGCAAACGACTGGAAACAACAGAATTCGTTTTACGTGTGGAACACGTTTCGACGAGATATTTGTACGCAACAGCGCCTATGTCTCTGTAATTCTTAACTTTTTCAAAATCAAAATGGTAAGATTTATAATCTTATAAAAGATAGGTAGAGCCAAATCATTTGAATGAGCACACTTTTGAACATATTTGTATATTCCGATAGTGGTTCCAACTGCTTCGAAATAAAATGGAATACTTACCCCGAAATAGTCCTGCGATACAGTACGCCATTAAGCAATTAAGCAATCTTCCGAACAGGCCTTCCATTGATATGCTTGGTGTAACTATAAGTGACTAGCTCAGGTACGGGGGCTCCATCGAAGCCAGAGTAAAGTTGGCCTCTCAGAAGCTGGGCGTACTGTACAGGGCCCGCAGATACTTTAATAATACACAACTGCTGACCCTGTACAAATCGCAAGTGCGCCCTACTGTCGAATTTGGCAGCCATCTCTGGTCCGGAGCCCCAAAATACCTGAAAAAAACCCTTGACTCTGTGCAGAAACGGGCGGTCCGTTTGATAGATTCCCCAATCTTAACAGACGGACTGCAATCTTTAGAGCACAGGCGACAGGTAGGTATGCTGTCCTTGTTCTATCGGTATTACAATGGAAGATGCTCTGAGGAACTAGCGTCATTGATCCCTTCGGCACCGGTGCGTAGTCGGGATACACGCCAAACGCGCGCCCAACATTTGTACACGGTTGACATTTGTCACATGAGAACGGGTCGCTTCTACGATTCGTTCTTAAGTTCAACAGCTCGGCTGTGGAACGAACTGCCGGCCTCTGTGTTTCCTCCCTCCTACAACATGGGACTCTTCAAGACCCATGTTCACTCCTTCCTCTCCACAAAAAGACCCTCCACACAGCATCCCCAAAGATGACATAGGCCCTGAGGAAAATTATTTTCTTCAGGGCCTCCTGTGTGGAGTTAATATAAAAAAATTTAAAAAAACACAAGCAAGCATTTCCTTAAAATTATTCTTCGTCGGACCTATGTAGTAGTTACGTGCATTTTTAAGGAATCATTTGGAAATTAGTTGAAAAAAGGGAGCCATTAAAATTTCTGATGTCGAAGCTTTCAAATGTAATAATCGTTGTTTTAAAAATTTAGAGGAAATACAGGTTTTATTTATTTTTCATGGGTACAGGCAGGCGGGCAGAAATGTGATATTTGTAATAGCTCAATTACAACGCAAACGAATTGCTCAGTACCCAGTCATAAATCAACGTCACTACCGCCAATTAATAGGTCAGCGTAACAAAAATAGAATTGCGCAGGTCTGATTGGCGCTTTTGTAAAATAATCTTACTAAACATATGTATAAGATAGTACTGGTTGAAGTCACCGGCGTTGTAAATAGTAATTTTCCACTTATTTGGAATGTCAAGTGTGCAAAATTTCATCAAGAACTGTCCAAACTCTGCTTTAAGGGTGAGAGAAGGGGATGGGGTTGTTGTCCGAAATCTCATGTAGATAGTGACAATCCTCTTGTTTTAAAGTGTGCAAAATTTCACAATTCTCTGAATAAAACTGCAGATTTTTTTTTTAATCAATCAAGATACACTGATATTTGTATTTGTGTAAACAGATAGGTACTATAATAGTAATATTAGTTTTTTTTGTGTATTATAAAGATTGAGTTATAAATATTGTTTATTTAGGCAATCACTGATGAAACAATCGTATTTATTGGTTTTTAATATAATTAGTTAATTTTTCTGATTTTAGACATTTCAGCTTTCCCGTGGAAAGTGGTGCACATCGTTTATCAAATGCAGGTGTTGACAAAACTACTCATTACACTTAGATAATTCGTTAAGTTAGCCGAAAATCTTTGAATCCAAAAGTGGTAGATACCTTACTAGAGCTTTGCTTGTTGTACTGTATCTTCTTCCACGCTTCCATAATAATCGAACCCTATTTATCACCAATTCTATGGTAGCCCTGGTATACTACGTTTATATAAAGATGTGTAAAGATTTCTATTAACAGACAAATAATTAACCTTTCAGGGATCTATAATATTATCTTAAAGCATTTATTATGTTATTTAAACAAAGCAGTACATTATTCGAAATAAGCACAAGCAATAATTAAAAATAACCCCGTAACCTTCAATAAGCATGGATACTTCTAAAAAAATATTTATCAGAACTTTTCAACGGAAAACTTATCATCCTTCTCGAAAACCTGGTTATTATCAAATTCCTTGTACTCGACTTCATTAAATTCTTTTGCAAAGTGGTGGCTTCCGTCTCCGACTCTTAGTACTCGTCTTTTGACTACATCCAAAGGAACTCTTTTCCTGTCATACGCCCAACCTGTAAAAACCCAAATATATTAATTAAATGTTTTTCTTGATATAACTACAACATTGATCAGGAAGATAAATAGGACAATATGCATATATAAGTACTCGAAGAATCGAATTATGTTTTAAAACGTTAATTTTCAACCACAATTCGGTAGATGGCTAACCTTCGAATACAGAAACATTTTATTAAAATAATATTATATTATATTGCTTCCTTCAACCATTATAGGAACATCATCCAAAGAAAAATCTTCCTTTTTCGAGGAATCAAAGATAATGGACTGAAATTACAGACAATGGAAGCCAGGAAAGCATTGTCAGAAACTTTTTCGAAAGTGGACGACTTGGGGCTGATACCATAATTCAAAGTTAAGAAAAGAAAAAAAAGTAGTTCCTACAATACCTGCAAACCATAGAGTAAATAAGAAAAACTAGATGTGTTTACATACACATCTGAATGGAAACAAATAATGTTCCTTATACCCCAATAGCCCAGTACTCCGTCTCACTTACACTTTCCTGACATCGTAGATCTTTATCCCATTTGATTTTCGTAATCAAAGTTTTGTATTGGAAATTTTCTAGCATTAAAATTATGAAAAACGCGCCCAAGGCATTACTTGTGTTATTCTTTATTCTGTGCTACAAACCATATAGTGCGGCTGGTTACGTAAGTAGTAGTCCAGTTAAATTATGAATACCTTAAGATGCATTGCAGTGTTTGTTTAGTATTGGTTAAGCGTCTAGAACTAGGTTTTAGAAGTTATCAATGCTTTTCGTGGCTTTCAAAGAAAATTCCAAAGCGACAAAGTTTAAATTCATATTGTAGGAGCTTGTCTGTTATTTCAAGTATGATAATAATAATCACATTATATTTGATTTTGAGATATTATTTCTAAAATATTACCCATCTTCTAGAATAGGTTTCGATTACTTTTATTATTTGAATATTAATTTGTTAATTTTTTATATGTGTGAATAACGGTCGTCGGTTGAGTTATAATTGCGTTTGGGTCCCACCCAGGCATTGGGTATTTAATTCCTCGGCTGGTTAAGTCCTCCATCACAACACAACAACATTTTCGCTTACTGAGATGGTAGTAGGAGATTTTCAAATATTGTATGGTTACTCATAATCAGGATGGTTATATTTAAAATTGTGTAGATTTAAATAGCTTGATTTACTTTTAACAATAATATGTGGAAGTTTATAAAATTGAAATTTATAATTTTATCAATGCTTTAAGATGTTTAATAGTTTATTCAAATAGTAAACTATACTTTTAGTCATGTTTAAAAATAATAATTATGCAAATGCTCCCAACCGCCTGGAGCCAGTGAGACTATGCCATTCCCATTGGCGAACGTTGTGAGGCGTTGAGAGGGGAAGGAGATGGGGAAGGGCTTACACCAGGGCGATACTGAGAGTATCTTCCACTGTGGGACGTGCCTCAAGTATATCGTGCATTATTTTTAAGTAATAAATTGAGAAATAACACAAAATTCATCACAAAAAATTTACTTGCGTACGCCGGGATTTGAACTGGCGACCTACGATGTTCAATCGAGATCCTTACCCCTCCACAACGGAGGCCGTCATGTGTTTATCTGTTTGACAGCTTTTAGTTTAAGATAAATTAAATGCTTCAGTTACCTATTTTAGCGCACAAGTCAATGAATTGCTTAGTAAAATTAAGGTTCTCCAAGCCCAGTTCTGCCGACGCATAGTCCCATGGAAAGGCGTGATGGTAGTTATGCCAGCCTTCTCCAAGAGCAAACAAATGTAGTATTTTACTCTGCGTCCCACCTTTGGTTCTGTAAAAGGAAAAATATCACAAATTTTTAAATATTTTTTAGAGTAAAGTCCTCTGCACGGAACTACTCAAAATAACAGTACGTTTAACAATTTGTGGATCCAGTGAAAACTGAGATTAAATTTTGAAACCAAGTCTTGCATTTGTGCCCGATAGAATAATGATATTTCCACAAAAACTTGTCTTTGGAGATTTCGTTCATTAATTCATGTTCAGACCATATTTCTCAGAACGTATCAAAAATTTCACTTCATTTGGTTTCGTAAATCCTGAGAAAACGGTGTTTAAATTTCGAACCCAAGTCTTGCATTTTGTGCCCACTAGAATGATGATATTTCAACAATTTCAAAATTCAACGTTTATTATTATTACCATTTCATAGTTTTTCACTAAAATGAACGACCAAAAAGTTAACATAAAGTTACTGGCAGATTTGGAGTTGTTTTATCAATTAAATTTCTTTCAAGATATGGCTGAACCCAAAATCTTCTTCGTATTCTATTTTTTGTGTAATTATAATAGCAATATAGTAACACAGATTCACCAATTTAATCATCTTTTGATCCATAATAGCCCACTCTCCATGACCGCACGAAAACCTACCGACTTCTATCACTTCAAGACTCGGCAGAGAGGATAGAACGTTCACTAACATTTGTGCTTGGTATCAAAAATAGGGTGCTGTTAACTACTGTCAGTCAACCAATGTAAAGCTCGTGCCTTCAAGTTACTATCTCGTATCGTTTAAATGTATATTGGTAGGTACTTACCTGTCATAGGGTCTCATCCCCAAACTGTGCGCGAAGCTATTGATGGACCAATTGACATTGGAGGTCACTGTGTACTTGAAGAGGGCGCAGACTAGAAATGCCACCTTCAGATCCTCGCCCCAGAAGTACCAGGGGATGAAAGTGGGGAGAATAAAACAGAAGAATGGACCGATTATCGAGTTATACCTAAAACAAGAAAAAACAAATATGTTTCAACCGATACATTTTACGTAATCTATCACAAACATTTCACGCATCACAAAAAAGTTCAATGCTTTACATTAAATTAAGGTTAAGAACGGATTGCATAACCACTACAAATTAAATCAATAGAAGAAATACGCAACGATCATTTCCTATATCTAAGGTTGACATAAGATGGCATTTTCAAGCTGTATATTTTTATTTCACAATGTCTTCAAAATGCGAAATAGATTTCGTTCTAGCAGATCTCTTGTAATTGGCTAAGCAGTCCTGTTTTGACTACACCACTTTGCACCTGTCTGTAAATTTGTGAGTGTTCTATGTCCAGTCAATTCTGTCAAATTGGAGTGATCAACATTATGTAAAGTCTACTTACTTTGCGCATGCAAAAGTTTTTATGCATGCCATAGTCAAGCGGACATAATTCTGTCACCCGTTTCCTGCATCCAACATAAAATACAAATGTCTGCACATTGTTGTCGCATAAAATTATTTATATAAAATATTGCAAATTATTATTTTTTCTTTTTTAAATAAGCTCCCTAACAGGGGGACCTGAGGAAAAAAAATCACTCAGGGTCGGTCATCTTTAGGGATGCTGTGTGTTAGATAAAGGGTTTCCACGGAATCGAACCGCGTATAGAAATGTAATATATATTCAAGAATACCTGGCTAGCTCAAGCAGGTACCGTGTTTTTAGTTCGTTTGAGTTAAGAGAGATCAGACGCTTTCTAGGAGTGGACAGAACAAAGGGATTTCTTGGAAATAAAACACTATTATTGTGGTGCTTTTAAATGCCTTCAAAAAGACCTATATTACAGCACTGAAATCTACGCGTAGGAAAAGCTTAAATCTCTTTGTGGACGGTTAAAAGAATGAAAAAATGATGTTAAATTAATGGAAAGAAAGCAGAGACAGAAATTAATAAAATAAAGCATGGAACGATACCGCAGGTAGTTTTGTAGACGTCCAGGTGGCAGGCAGTAGAGAAAATGAATCGAAATATACTAGTACTTAATTGACAAACACTTTCAAAACACCGTTTAGCAAAGCAAGTCTCGAATTCAAAGCGGAGCACGTAACACTTTCTCGCTACCAAAGCTAAAAACCAAGAGACCGTCTACCCGCCTGGACCTTTGGGGATCCGCGGCTTCGCCCCGCCTCTCCGGAAATGGTGACACCCACTTTAAACGCAACCACGGGGTAACCATATGAAAGAATTTAAAAATACAAAGTACTTGATTTTAAGAAAATATTACGGGGTTGAATGTTTTAAATTTTAATAAAGTTCATTTTATAACATGTGTGGATGTTCTTTTTGGGAAAATGAAGGATAGAAAGTTCTGGGAGGGTATAAGGGGTGGGTAGGTGTGGGGGTCAATGTGTTCATGAGTGACGGACGAATGAATTCATTCCTCTAATTGCGATGCAAGGCACATAATAATAATAATAATAATAATTGGATAATTTGTAGAGCGCCGTTTTTGTGAAAAATCACCTCAAGGGCGCTGTACAATTTATACACATGGGTCGAGAGTGCGGCTGGAGAAGCCAAAGGTCTCCCTCAAACGGTCTTTCCCGATCCAACAGGTAGGCAAACGCGTCCTAGTTAAATCTCACCACATGAATACGAGCACTCCTGCTAAGTAATCAAACAGGTAGGGGCAGGGCCGTATTTGTACTTTTCACAAGTATAGGCCACTTCGTTTGTGCCGCCCCCTACCCCCTTCTTGGAAATTGCCAACGATAATATCTATCATAAAAAAAAAAATTTAAAAAAAAAAAATAATAATAAAATTAAAAAAAAATAATTACTCACTTTTAGGCTGCCATTAGGTGACACACAATTTTCAAAATAAATATTCAAATGTAGGAAGTAGGTATTCAAAATTAAAATTAGTACAATTTAATTTAATTAGTAAAATTTAATAACAAGAATTACAATTTTTTCGGGTTTTTTTATTGACAAAATCATATAATATCTTCATAGCTTATAATATCTTCATAGCTTATAGTATTCATTAAGTCAGACGCTCAGAAGAGCCAAAGAGTTAAGTTTTTCTTGCGACAGTGAAGACCATTGGTAATTTTTCACACGCTTTAAACAGGAAAAACTCCTTTCTCCAGAATAATTTGTTTCTGTACGCAAGGGTAGCGGGGGTGACTGTTCATCACATCACCCGCCCCCGATCCGCCGCCACCTTGCCGCCCGGGCAGAAGCATAAATATAAGTAACTATCTAACTAAAGTACTAGGAATTAGCGCCTTTAAAAAATGATATTTATCGTCTCTTAGTTATAAAACTCTGTCTATCCACGGGGACTTTTTTTGTTTATAATCGCATACACGGCTTACCAAAGCGAGCGAGTGCCGCCCCCTGAACTCTGCCGCCCCTAGGCTGCGGCCTATAAGGCCTATTGACTAATCCAGGACTGGGTAGGGGTGTTGGTTATCCTATAAATGATCCCGGCGTGGCGGTACCCACACCCGCCTCACAAATTGCAAATCTCTTCAAATTATTCGTAATCCGGTTACAAACGGAATTACAAGCCTTTAAAGAACGAACGAATGTGTATTGCGATGGCGAAACACATGTTGATAAAAATCCTAAAATTTTCGCATTTCGTCATTGTATATTATTAAGAAAAATGCAGGTGCGTTAACACGTGTTCCGATAATCCCGTTTTTAACCGGATTTTAATAAATCAGCAATATCTATTCACTTTTCTCCGTGCACATTCACAGATAAAATCAAAACGTTATTAAATTAGTTGTACTTACTTTGTCTGGAAGCTAGCAACAGGATCATTGAGTATGTCCGACATGTCAATGGTCTTCCCTCCCTCGATAACTGCAGGACGTTTTGTAATCACAAGCCACCCGATATGCGCAAATAGAAACCCCCTTCTGGGATCATGAGGGTCCGCGTCCGTATCGCTGTACTTGTGATGCGTTCTGAAAAGAAATTAATAATTAAATTACAAAGTCAAAATATTCGAGATGATATGAATTTTTTGGTTAAAGTGCGTTCCTGTTTATAATATTTTTGGAAGTTTGTCTGTGAATCGAGACGCGTGTGTTAGTTTTCTGACACGACACGTAGTTAGACAAGTAGCCGGAATTGGAAGCAAAGTGTACTGAGTTAAAAAAATAATTGTTTTTTTCAAATGGATATTATTACCTATGTGTTTCCACAAACACAAATAAAAAAATTGACGTCTTTCGTGATCGTAGGGTAAGGCTTACAAATCCGGAGGTCACGGGTTCAAATCTTGGGGTGCGCAAGAACATTTTATTCAATTAATTTGTATTGTTTCATGATTAATTAATTGCAAATAATACATACTATTTATTGTAGAAGTGGAAAAAATTATCGGTGAATGGCCATGGTAAAAAACTACCATTCAGACATGGAACATTGCTTGAAAAATGGCTTTACCCGTATTTGGTGACGGGGCCTACTCTGTAACTTTCGGGTTAACAAACCAGTAAGTTCTTGGTTTAACCTTTCCTTTCCGATGCTGTCAACTGAGTGAACATCGTCTCTCATTAATAAAATATCGCTCTAAATATACTAAACACAGAGTTAAAATTTTAGATATTCCTCCGCAATGCATTTATGTATTGAATTAAGTAATTATAATATATAAATGTATTCCTCCGCAATAAATTTATGTATTGAATTAAGTAATTATAATATATAAATGTATTCCTCCGCAATACATTTATGTATTGAATTAAGCACCGGAGGACGAGGAATTTTTGAACACTGTAAGGAAAGGGTTAATACGCATTTGTGGCGTAACTAAACTGGCGGCAGGAATATTTTGAAAGATACACAGTAGGACCCAGGTCTGAATAGCCAGGTACTTCCTACATTCCTATTTTCTATCTTCTTACTCTTTCCACTACAATTTTTTTTATCGGTTTTAGTGACCAAAACCATAAGTTGGCAGTGGTGGCATAGTGGTACTTCTTCAGGTCTATGTTTGTAATTTAGTTTTAAGTAAGCCCTGATGAGGTGAGCATTGCTCACATAACATGTCGGTTGTATCTAAAAGTGGTTAAAACTGATTTAATTCTTATTTTTTCATAATTTTGCTGAGTTTGAAGAAATGAAAAAGATTTAATTATATAACATTGTTTCTCACCTGTGATCTCTTACCCAGCGATAAATGCTCTGTTGATTGGAGATAGAATGAGAAATGGCCAGTAATATTCTGAGGGGCACTTTCGCCTTGTAGGACTTGTGGGACCAGAGTCTGTGCACTCCTGCCGTCAGCCCGAGGCCACCAAATATCCCGTATATCCAGGCTAAAAAAAATAATTTTTTATTGGAACCTTTTCTTTTTATAACTTTTGAAGATAAAAATATAATACTAATAAATCTAAACGGAACATGAAACAGAACAAGACACAGTAAAATATGGACTTCTCATTGCCAAAAATACTTGGCAATGATGAATCGGTGGAAATCTTTAATTTATCACTTGACAAATACAAACGATCGTTGCTGAGGCGGTTTAGTTGTGTAAAATAAATCCTGTATTTTTTTAAAATTAATATGTGAAAGCCGCTCAAAAGGGCGTTAGTAAGTAACTAACTAACTGTAATGCTGTTTCTCCGAAGGGGTAGGCAGAGAGGATGGATCGCCAAACAGCTCATGGAACACACTCCTTGCCTCATTCACATTGTTACATCGCCTCATGCATACTCTTTTATTATTCTGACTCATGACAAGGCCCGACTCTAGTACCTGATTCACTTGATCGTGCCATGTCTTCCTCGGGCGTCCCTGATTTAATCTACCATTCGCATTTGTGTAATATATTCTCCTTACATTTCTTTCTTCCTTCATTCGCTCTACATTCACAAACCATCTGATCGTCCATTTCTTAATCTTACTCATTAAATTTACACTAGCCATGCATCTTTGCGGATCTCCACATTTTTCACACGATCATATATGATTTTATCACACTTCTGCCTCAGGGATATAATTTATTCAGCATTCAGTCTACTTTCATCATTCAATTGTAAGTTACATGCCTCAGTGCCATACATCAGGGTAGGCACCAGCACTCCATTGTGAACTGCTAGCTTCGCTTTTTGGACATTTTTTGCTAGCGCCAACCCCGTTAAGTCATCCATAATGGAGCTACCTGCATTTGACCTTCTTTCAATATCTCTGTCAACCTTCCCATCTCTCTTAAACATACTATTATAATCTCCAAGTAGTATAAAACAAAGTCTCTATCCGTGTCTGTCTGTTTGTGCGCTTATTTCTTCTAAACTACTCAAGAAATTTTGATAGGGTTTTCACTATATTTGTAGAGAGTAGAGAAATGTCGATGTCATATAATCAAGTCGTAAAAAATATATTTTCGGCGCTTACATTGCTAACTCTGGCTAAACCTTATGAGATACATCAAAATAATGCACTACGGAATTGTATATCTTAAAAAGGTCTACTGAAAAATCAGCGATGACATATGTTTATCTCTTAAGGATAACCCCCGGGTACACGTCAGCTAGTAAATTAAATAAAAATAAGTTAATTAAAACTAATTAACCAACAAATTAATTAATAACTAAATAAAATATACAAAAAAAAATAGGAGGTAAAAATAAAGTGACTAGGATATATGATGGGGATGAGTTGTAAAGTACTTGACTACCAAATATTAAAATAAATTTAACTTACCGAAAACATTTGATTGCCATTTTGATGTAGTTATATGAAGATAGAGTGAGTAGAAAAACATCACATGCATGAATATGTACATGAAGATGTTCAGCCATTTGTATTTATAACTGAAACAATAATTCGGAGAATCTTTCACAAATTTAAAAAAATTATTTAATATCTCCTAGATTTTTTTAACTCTTAAACCCTACCTGGGGTACTGGAGTACCCCCCTGGTGTTTAAAATATCAACAATTTTAACAATATTTAACTGTTGCGAAAATTGCTCTAGCTAATCTACTCTCGATAATTGGCGCGTAAGTACGTCAGAAAGCCGTGACCGCCCGGCAAGTGCAGTCGCATCCACAGGTGTTCCGGGGTACCCCAGTACCCCGTGGTAGGAATAGTGTTATTTCTTCCTTCCAGTTATACTTGAATTACTGAAGTTATTTTCGACATCTCTCTGGTAAGTTTACACATTATTTATGATTTACTTTATTTTGTGATAATGGTTAGGTAACAGTGTTGATAGGGAGGGCCTGCGCCCAATAACGAGACATTCATGGACTAATAATGTGTAATGAATGTAATGACAGTGTATGCAGTGTAATGAGATATGACAATTAACAATTGGTTCACTTCTATACCCACAGCCAAGAAATTATTGGAAAAAGGGATAACATTAGTTGGAACTGTAATGAAAAATAAACGAGAAATTCCTCCGGTTTTCTTGGAAACTAAAAATCGAGAGAGATGCACATCAATGTTTGCCGACGACGGACCTTTCACACTTTTGTCGTATTGTCCTCTAAAGTCAGCTAAAAAGAAAGTTGTAATTATGCTGTCTACCATGCATGATATCCCTGACAAGGATAATGAAGTTTACCTTCCAGAAATAATACATTTCTATAATAAAACCAAATGCGGAGTGGATGTGTTCAACCAACTTTGTAAGAAGTACTCGACGTCCAGGAAGACCAAAAGGTGGCCCATGTGTCTCTTCTACGGGTTGCTAAATGCTGTTGATGTCAACTCTTGGGTCTTATTCAAGCTGTCAACTAACATCGATAAAGAGAAAATCACCAAGCGGCGTGAATTTCTAAGAGTTTGTCAATGGCACTCATAAAGCCTCATATGAGAGCAAAATTACAAAGGCCAAGTTTACCCCGGGATTTCAGAGAAACTATACGTGCAGTCTTGAATATTTATATTGAAGATCATAGGCCGGTCCATGATAATTCCAAACCTGGTCGCTGCTGCTTTTGTCCGCGCACATAGGACATAACATGTTGATCTGTCTGTAACACTTGTCGCCGCCATATTTGTGCTGACCATCTTTACAAAATCAGTCCTTCAAGTAAAGGCAAATATGTCTATTAGTTTTTATTAATAAATTTTATTGTCTTTTCATATAACTTTGCCATAATAAAAATAATATTTAAAGAAATATCAAAAACTTCTATTTTATTAATCTTTTTTGCGCGGGGTACTTCAGTACCCCGTGGTAGGAATAATTACATTCCCAGAGTGGTAGGGTTTAAGAGTTAAGCTCGACTTTTATAGTATATTAAAGTATAAGTGGATAAACAGGTCTTTAAAACACGCGCGATTTTTCGAGCACGACGGCGTAGCCGAGATCTCGAAATAAAGCAAGTGTTTTAAAGACCAGTTATCCACGAATACTTTACGCTATTTTTTTTATTGGTACACTTTGAAAACATAAATATTGATATAATTATTAAAAATTTGGAAATAAGAACTATTAATGAATTCGTGATGTGACATCACAATATCTTGTTGTCACGGAAATGAAAAACACAATTGACATTGACTTCACATTTTGTTGATTTGTTGATGTTGCCATGGTAACTTTAAAAAACGCGCGTTCCATAAAGTGGGATTTAAACACGCTAGAGCGTACTTTAAATGAGTAAAAAAGGGCACCAATAACAAAAAATATGTTTTAATTCAGAAGCAAAATTCTCAATCGGTGATTTATGGCATAGTGAATATTCAATAGCTTTCTTTTTAAGTAATTGCAAATAGTACTTTTAGCTCAATTCTTCATGAGCTATGGAACATTAAAATAGGTATTCAATATTTCACTGGAAATATTTATAATTTTTTTTTAATAATATTTATTGAAATAAATTAACTTTGTCGTATTCCGCTGCACGCTTAATATGCAAAAAAATATTAACAGCACTTGGTTTCAACTAAATTATTAGAAGAAATAGCTTTGTTCTGGGAGATGGTAAAAGATGCATTAAAGTTCCAATTTTTCTCAATCAAACTTTAGTTTGAAGATTAGGAAATACGCACCAATTATTAAGAAACCCAAACTAAACACTCATAACCTATTTTATGCATGTGCGTCTTAGGCCCCGTAGTAAGCGTTCAAAGATGGTTTCAAAGGAAGAAGTAAATACGAATGTTGAAGAGGGAGCGTGCGATTATTAAAAACGAAAATAATTTAAATAATTTAAAATGGTGAGAATATTTAACTAAACACGGTTCGTTTTAAATAGAGCAAAAATTTTTCCACAAATGGTTTGGTTGCATTTAAAGATATACTGTGAATTTTTTCATACTTGTAACATATTAAACAACCGAACAAAACGCGTTTTAAATAGTTTTCGGCATAACGAATGTATGGATATTATCTTCAAAAATTACATTTTTTCGGAACTTAAAGAGTTAACAAGAAATTTGTTATAAATCGGTAGAAATTGGGTATGCGGGGCTTAAACCCCCGACTTAAATAGTTGTTTCCATTACATATTTAAGTTAAAATCAAGTGTTGTTTTTTCAAAGAGCCTTTATATGCAGCGAAATTCGACAAGTTTACAAAAAAAATAATAGGTTACTACACTAATAATAAATCGAAAGGTTTGGTGGTTTAGACATATTTTAAAAGAAGGTTTTTATTTAAAACAAACTTGTTGGAGATAAAGTGGTGTATTATGCCGAGTTGCATCATCTCTTTCTTTACACATCTGTCCTGATAATGAATACTGTAATTCTGTCCGAAACGTTGGCTAAAGAAGGAGGTAGTGCAACACAGAATAATATCCCAAAAGTAAACCACCATAATACTTTTGGCTTTGAAAATCAGAAAATTATATAAACCTTAGGGATTTAAATTCAACACATGGAGATTCTAAATGTTAATATTTGAAAGTTAATTAGTCACATACAAAACAATCAACATATTTGAATAATTATAAAGGTGTAACAGCACGTACATGGAGGATTTAAACCAGCGATTTTTGAGCATATTTGGAATTAAAAAAATGTAGATGCATTGTATTTTGCTGTTCGATAAAAAAAAAATTCGATTAAAAACAAAAATCTATTTTTCCATCATACTGAATAGTTGGGTGCAGCCAGCACGCCTCACGTGATACACACTCCGTCTCGTTCCAGCTGCACGGTAACAGAGGAGATAAAGAGCGCGTATCACGTGATCCCGTCGCCACGAGAAGCTATATGATCCGTGGCGGCGTATGATAAAGATACATTTTATTTTGTTTTTAATATTTTCAATAAGTTCAAGTTCAATATTTTTTACTCTAAATATGGTCAGCAATCGCTGGTCAAAATCCTTCAGGTGGGTACTGTTAGATCATGTTTAAAAGAAATCAAACAGCTTACGCATACTCCTTGTGAACATAGGGCTCGTTGTGTGAAACTGGTTTATTAGGGTCAAAATGTTCAACTTTTGACATAGTAAATGCATTCAATATTCCCGAAGTCATTTTAACTCCTAGGGTGTTCATCAAAATGAATATGTTTAATGCGTAAGTTCAGGTACAAAAAAATGTGGTAAATTTATTTATCTTCTAATAATTGGATTATTAACGTCTTCTTGAAAAGATTACTTCCTAAGAAAAAAATTACTTTAAAAAAAAATATTCTAACAGCTATGGTAAGGTAATGGTAAGAAGTGGTTACAGTATTTAACACAATGGTAAGAAGGGTTTCAGTATGTAAAACAATGATTAGAAGAGGTTAAAGTGTGGAACACAATGGTTAGAAGAGGTTAAAGTGTGGAACACAATGGTTAGAAGAGGTTAAAGTGTGGAACACAATGGTTAGAAGAGGTTAAAGTAGGTAGCACAATGGTTAGAAGAGTTCCTCCCGAATAGAGGAAAGGTTCCGAGTTCGAGTCGTGGTCACAAACAAATCTGTATTTTTTTTCTTTTTTGTGTCTACCTTTTTTTAAAGTTTATTTATTTAAACTTTGTAAAGTTATGAAAACAAAGTTATTTTCAATGATCTATTATTACCATTGGAACCCACTTAGTAATAAATATGTATTAGTTTTAAGTCACTAGTTATAATCCCTTCACTGACTTCAGACAGTTTGAGCAGTTGGGACTCTTGTGCGATACTCACATAAAAAAGGTTTCCTATGCTGACATTATTTGGATCCCATAGTATACGAGGAAAGAGTTGATTTTTTGGACATTAACCTTCGTTTTCTTTAGCCATAAATAAAAAAAACTCATGTTTTACATTTAGACTTTAAATTATTATGACTTTTTTTATAAACCACTGTCAAATAAAAAACTATCTTGTGCATCAACCAATATTACTAAGCACACTAACTAAGTAGTAAAAAAACACTTATTTATATATAACATCACAAAACTCACGTTACAGCCTAAAAGTACGTATATGGATTTATGGGGATTAACAACTTCACCCTGAGGACAGCTTATGACGACTATAACTAATCTCTTAGTTGCAACCTTATAAAACCTGTTTCTGTTTGCCTAATTCATCTCTTTTGTTTAACGATTAAGTAATTTAATATTACTAATATTAAGTAAATATGACGAGCTTACCCGCAGTACAGGATAATTACTCACACATATCGCAGGACAATCGCATACTAAGCGAAGCTATTATTTGTTATTTAAAACTTATCTTATCCTGGTAACTGTCATTTCTAAGATAAGAATATTACCACAGCGCAGTTCTTTATTTATCACAGATGAAGGAATGTTTAACATCATAGAGATTTCATAAATGAAATAGAATTCTTTCTCGTAACTCGATGATATAAAAAATACTTTAAAATACGAAATCCGGAGGAGATCTACAGCCTAGTCTCGTAGTAAAGATTTTCTCGGATCTCCGCAAAAGTTGGATAGGATTCTATCTCAATTTTTTGCTAATTTATCTTTAATAATAATAATGTCACTTTTCTTATTTGAGTATCTCCATTATTATGAAATAACAACTCAAAAGCTGTCCCCACCTTTTACTCCCCATTTTCGTGATGTATTTTTTCTGATTCTGATCATTGTAAGTACTAAAAATGTGTAAGAGTAATATTTTCATTCATAATTATTGACATGAAAAATCGCACATTCTGAAACCGTTTCTACAACGTCATTATGACATAGAAGCCGCCACTGGTTGGTAAGACGGCTGCCACCAACATGCCCGGCATGACGTCAACGCCGCCGAATTGTTTTAATGTTTTAGCGGCACATCGAAAATCAACATAAAAATAAAATAAAAATACCTTTTCCATCGTAATTTATTTGAAGAGTAAAAAAAGCCGTGAAAATATCCTATTGATTTAACATAAATCAGGCATCAATATAACCATAACGCCTTTTTTGTAGGTGTCAAATTACACATGCTCTTCAGAAAAATCAAATGGTAAATATGAGTAAATTTCGCGGAAATCTGTAGATACCACGAAAACTCTTTGGAACACCTTGAATACAACAAGAATATATATTTCATGATCAAAATCAATAAAACTATACATCATTCTTTTGATATTTAACAAAAAAAACGAAAACATTATTAATTTTCTATTTATTTTTAGCACTTTTTGTGAATGTATCAGCGGAACCAATAGACATTTCCAGAGCTGGTTTTGCAAGTTGACGTATCGTTACAACAATAATATAATTTATTTGAATTTATCATTAACACGTTGGCACAATAACAGAGATCACAATGCTAAAACGTGAAAATTGTACGCGAAAAACGTGTAACGTGTAAACAAAAAGGTTATGTGAAAAAGTTAACGTATACCAAAGCCAACGGATTTCGCAGTATATAAGGATATATTTTTTTTAGAAGAGAAGGTAATTTCACCTCTTTTTCAAATGTTTCTGGCTTTCACGCTTCAATGGTGTTGTTCTAGTTCTGGTTTCAAATTATGGAGAGAGGGAAGGTGAATTGATATATTTATTTTGTTTAAATTGGCAAATTTCAAAATTATATGGAAGATTAGAGTTGAACTCAGATATAGAAGAGATGAGATGCTGAATGAAGGAGAGGCAAGTATAATATATGTTTAGAGAGGGACAACCAAAAATATGTGATCGGTTTTTGGAGAAATGGGGAAAATATTGAAAGCACGGTTTCTATGACAATGTTTTTGATGGTAAAAACATTTATTTAAAATGTTACATAATTGGACTAATATTATAAATAATTTATATGTATTGTTATATATAAAGCGAACATTTTTTAAGCATTTCTATATATTTAGTATTTCTGTATATTTTCTAATTTCGTGGTATAAAAATATCCCTAGAATTTAGTTTAACTTTTCTGTGTAATTTCTCTATTTTTCTAATGCAGCTTATAAAATTTAGAGTTATCTACATCTTAGGATGTTGGTTTTTATATGAAATATTTTTTCTGTTGATTTGATTCACGAGATGATGGTGGGAGTTAAAAAATCAATGAATTTACTTCGGGCATTATTTGTATCAACATTCTCAAGTAGGTTTATCCCGTTTTTAACTGTTGTTTTACTTTTGTTTTTTTTTTAACTGTTGTTTTACTAGCCTCAGCACGGGTGAACAACCCAGTGAGGCCAACGTTGCTGAATTGAAATGTAAAGTACTGTAGAGTAATGTGTCAATAAATAAATAAATAAATAATAAAATCCATCGTATTTCTGTCTTTCCCAGGATACTTGGGTAGGGTTTTGATCTTTGAGTAGAGTTGATATGATAAAGTGGTTGATTTAGTAGTCTTACTGAATATGTGGTTGATGCAAGATTTGCTGTCATAAGATTCTCACGTGAGTTTATTTATCAGACTTTGAAATCCATTGAAGGCTAAAGTTTGTAGATATTCAGTTTTATTAGGGTGCCCATTTTCTAAAATGTCAATTATATGTTTCCGATAAGGTGTTCAATTTTGCTTAATTTGTAGATTGAGTTCTTTATAAAACGTTTCAAGAAATGGATTAATTTTAGTTGTTGCTTGTGATCGATAAATAGTAAATATCCTTGTATCGTCACCCACTTTGATTATTAATTAGTTATATTAAGTAATAGCAGTTGTAAATTATATTTCATTGACTAAAGTTTTAATGTAATCATTTTTTTATAAATCAATTTGGTTACATGGGAGATGTAACTGTCAACTATTTCCAGCATTCAGTGATGATAATTAGGTCTAGATTCTTATTTAAGATTAATTCATAAGTTCGTAAAAGTTTTTTTGAAACTTCGTATATTTTTATTTAATGGATTAAAATTATTTGAAATGCAATCGTTCGTAATTTCTATCATTTATTAAGTTAGCCCCAACAATCAGCGAAACCCGATTATAAAATTTCCATTTTCAAATATTCAAATCACAATAATTTATTCCCGAACTTGAAAAACTACGCACACTGACAAAAACTACACCATTGACAACCCTAGAAATCGACAGCGACTTTCAGTTATTATTTATATAACCTGTATAATTATTTTTGCAAAAAACTATAGATTATTGATGCCAAATAGATTTATCTCTAAAATTATGGATGTTTTATTTTATTCTAATTGTTATTTGAAAGATAACCATATTATCAAGGTACGATTCTCTATTAATCACAGATGAAAAATGCTTCATAGGCCAGTGCAATTAGTGCAAATCGTAATTATTCTGGTAGTCCCAATTTTTTTATATGTTTTATTAACTTATCCCCTGATGTAAAATCTGAGTTTCCGACCTTGGTGCACCTGTGCTCGCGCTGCAATTTTGAAAAAACCGGCCGAAATCGCGCCAAAATCTAGTTTTTCCAATATATCTCACTTCCAATGCAAATTTTGGATAAAGTAGCTTGACAAGTATAATTGAACATAAAATTACCTACAACTTTTTTCAAACAATTTTCTTTAAACTTTAATAGGTACCGAGGTAAAATGTCGTAAAGGTGCGTATATTTTTGAAAAAACAAGGTTTTTGCGCGACTACGTTTGGTTTTTCGTAAATACCTCGTTCCCAGTGGAATTTCATGAAAATTTACTGATACCAATTATGTAGAACATAAAATTTCCGAAAAGATGTGCAATTTTTATGTTTATATAGTTTTTTTTACCGATATAAAGTATAAACAAATCTAGGTAAGGTACGCACAAAACAACTATAACGGTTTATTATCACGTTATTAGATTTTTGTTTGCATTTTAAATACATTCATCTACAAATTTACTAGAGGGCATACCAGTATGGTGGGAGATACCCCTTTCCTTCTACTCCGATTCGTTTATCTTCATAACATTTGTGAGGGTATCGAGTCATTCTGTGGCATTGAATCAGGAACGTCAGAGCAACATGTAGAGATGAGTCCTACAAGAATTAAGAGGGATGATCAAGACGTTGAAACTCTCATTGATTGGTTTGCTTCCCATGAATCATTTCCTAAACCAAACGTGATTATGTCTATTAGCAGTGGCACGATCGGGGATAGCAAAGTCACTTGCCATATGGCTGAAAAGATGAGGAAATTTGGTATGTCTAAAGTTATCAACCAGAATTTTGGAAACCTACACTTAAAACGTAATGATTTGATAGTTTCTCTTGCGGCGGTAACCAGCAGTAAAAAGTCAGGGTGTGACTATGGCAATAGATCCATTAATTTTATCCTATCATATTGCCAGAAGGTCTGAAAGGGAACTTAAAGAATATTTCCAATATGTAATCTCTCCTGTCCCATTGTCTCTATTCTCATAGAAAGGCATGCGCAAAGGAACGAAGTATATATTTTACTCATCATTCTACCCTCTACCAAATAATACAGAACTGGGAAGCAGTAAAATACACGTAAGTGATGGAGGATATTTACTTCACAAAGTTGTATGGGGTCGTGCTCAACTTTTTTCATTGATTTTCCAGCAATATGTCGGAAGTGTATAAAATAATTATGGATCCAATGCAGAAGTGGTCTTCGATGGATACCCAGATTCTATAGAAAAGAAAAGCACTAAAGGGGTGGAAAGAGCACGGCGTGCCAGAGTTACAATTTCTGCTGTTTTTTGAAAGCATGCATCCACAAATACCACGGGAAAAGTTTCTGGGAAATGAGAAGTACAAGTGTCGTTTTTATTTCCCTACTCAGAACTTCATTTGCACGATCCCACATAACGACAGTACAAGCTGAAGAGGATGCTGACGTTCTTATAGTAACCAAAGCAAACTCGTTGTCATCTCAAAATGATGATGAGTTGTAGGTAATTTTTTTTTCTATTATACTTCCAAAGCTTTTTTTTAAATGAGTGGATGAAATTTGCATTGGAAATGAGATATTTGGGAAAAATGGATTTTGGCGCGATTTCGGTTTTTTTTTATAAATGGCGGCGCGAGCACAGGTGCGTCAAGGTCTGAAACTCAGATTTTACATCAGGGGACCAGTTTATAAAACATATAAAAATATTGGGACTACCGGAATAATTACGATCGCGATTATTCCGGCACTTATTTCACTGTACTATAACATAATAGAGATTTCATAAATGCGATAGAATTATTTTCGTAACCCAATGACAAAAAATAGGTATGAAGTAAAGATTATCTTGGATCCACGGAAAACTTGGTTGGGATTCTGTTTTTGTTAATATTTAAGACTATGCAGGGCCAGCCCTATGCGAGCGCAATAAGAGCATTCCGCTCCGGGCATCGAATCGTCAACGCGCCAGATCAACACTTCACAGTCCTGACACATTGCCCTTGAAATTGTTTTTACGAAAACGGCGCTACATTAAAATATAAATCATTCGAATATTATTTATTACAGTAATCACCTACATAAGCGTCTACTAATTTTGACGAGAGACGTCAAAATTTTACTCGCGCCGGCCCTGAGAATACGAGTCTTGATTTTTTCGTCTTGAGGTTTGATAATAATAATATCACTTAGCTAATTTATGTTTCTCTATTATCAAGAAATAACACCTCAAAGGTGATGCCCACGTTTGGCTCCCCCATTTTTGTGCGTACTTACCGGTGACCGAATAAATCATCAAAATGATAATTCATCACATCTTTAAAAAGTTATATAAAGTCATGGAAAGTGATGAAACAAAAACTTTATTAATTGGATTAAGTAGGTTGGGTAAGGTTATGTTAGGTAAAAAAAAATCATCTTTATTGATGACTTTATATCACTTTTTAAAAGTGTGTTGAATAGTCACTGTGTTGAATTAGCATGGAACCACTTTAAACACCTTGAAGGGAACCACTGCAATTTCCGGACCCACCAAAATCTTATAATAAACATGAATAGTTTTAAAAAATAAAAATAAATTGTTCACGTCAATAATTTTCCATATGAAACAAAATATGTACGGAACTTATGTTTGTATTAAACATAAAGAAATTATTTTTACGTCCTTCAGAAATCATATTTGTTAAATAACTGTTAGATTGTTATTTACAGACTTGGTGGGAACACAATAATAGAACGCGTGTTCCAATATAATGATTTATTAACAATTAAGTGCGGATTGTCTACGTCTTATCTCTGAGCTGTCGGTTTGGTAAAGAGCGCGAGCAGATGCATCCGTCATCTTTTATACCCCTATCAGTCATCTCGCTCTTACGCATTCAACAAGCAGGCGTACCACCAAAAACCTTTCTTACATCCTCCCCTACTAAAATTGAATGCCCCTATCTATATATATCATACCCTATTACTACATATTTCATTTACAATTTTATTTTATATATTTCATTTACTAAACAATTAACATATTTTTTTTTTATAAAATTAACTATCATATGCCGCGTTTCTTTCTGCTTCCCTTCTCTTGTCTCGTCGCCCGTCCACTCCTCCTCCTGGACTGCGAGGTCCTCATCTTGGCCGAAGTCTTCCCTGCCATGGGTTAGACCTGAAACATGGAGAAACAGTATTAGAGTCACTTCTATTACGTAACATACCTGAGAGATTAACTTCATCCGTCGACAGTTCCCTAGTGTCAGACGTACCGACTTCCGGCTTATCTCCCTCCTGCCATGAAACATGTAATTCTTTTATCTAGTCTAAATGTCTTTTCCACACCATATTAGACTTGTTAATTTTTATGATATATATTTTTCTACCTTTTTTTTCAACAATAACCCCAGGGACCCATAACCTATTACCCTGAGCTCTGAAATCTCTAGTCATCACTTTCTGACCTATATTCAAATCTGACTTATTTCTACCCTTATATTGTCTTTTCTGATTGACTTGACTCTGAATAACCTTTCTTATTACTTTTTGTTGACGAGTAGAACTTGAAGTATTCGTTCTTTCCTCAACCTTCCTAGGAATCAGAGAGTCAAATACTGTTCTAATTTTTCTTCCCATTAATAATACAGATGGTTCACACCCTGTTGTTGCATGAACGGTATTTCTATAGTCAGTTAAAAAGTTACCTAACTTTTCTTTATAATCTGAAGGAAATCTATTATTTTTACAAATTTTTTTAAGAAATTTTTTACAGGTTTTAACAGCATTCTCAGCTTGCCCATTGCTACTCGGGTGGTTAACTGGACTAGTAATATGTTTCATACCATTTTTCTTACAAAAATTTTCAAAATCCTCAGAACAAAAACACGTAATTATCACTAACTAAAGTTGCTGGAAAACCAAATTGTGAAAATAATCTATGAAGTACTTCAACATTTTCTTTTGAAGACAGACTGTTCACTTCCAGACACTCGATCCACTTCGAAGAAGAGTCTATCACAATTAAAAAGTTTTTATTATGTAAGCTACCATGATCAATATGCACCCTGAACCATACTTCAGGTTCATAAGGCCATACTGCTAATGAACTCTTTTGTGATTCTGGTTTAATTTCTAAACAATCTCTACAATTTTCTGTTATTTTCTCCAAATCTAGATTAATTTTTGGCCACCAGACAAAGCTTTTCGCAATGCCTTTAGTCTTAAAAACCCCTAAATGAGATCTGTGTAACATCTTTAAAACTTCTTGTCTTAAAGACTCAGGAATAACAACTCTATGTTGATATAAAATACACCCATTTATCAATGACAATTCCAACCTTTTTTCCCAAAAAACTCTAATAAAATTAACATTTTGTGCCTTTTTTACTGATGCTGGCCAACCCTCGATAAGAAATTGTTTTACTTGACTTAAAATTTCGTCCTTTTCGGTCTCACTTCTTATCACGTCTAAAGACAAATTAAACCCGTTATTTTCAAAATAATTAATGTAACCAGACTCTATATTATCTTCACAGCTAACCTTTTCAATTGGACACCTGCTCAGAAAGTCTGAACAATTATTTTTCGACTTTACGTATTCAATCGTAAAATTGAACGATCCTAACATAACTGCATAACGCTGTAATCTTGACGCCGCAATCTTAGGAATTTCTCTATTCTGACCGAAAATTCTGACCAAAGGCTGGTTATCTACAGCTAAAATAAATTCTCTGCCATACAAATATTGATAAAACTTCTTAATCCCAAAAATTATAGCTGTTGCTTCAATATCCAAAATCGAATAATTTTTTTCCGCTTTATTTAAAGTTCTGCTTGCGAACCCTATTGGTCTTTCTACGCCGTTTTTAAATACATGGATTAACGTTGCTCCGATCCCATTCAAACTTCCATCCGTGACAAGTTTCACAGGAATATTCTCGTCGAAATGCGTTAAAATCCTATCCGAAGTTAATATTTTTTTATTATCGCAAAACTATTTTCTTGTTCTGTATCCCATTGAAACTTAACATCTTTTTTAAGTAAATCGTATAATGGTGACAATATATCTGCCATGTTTGGAATAAAATTACGATAATAACTAACCATACCTAACAAACTTCTCAATTTATTTAAATCACTAGGCGCTGACGCGTTTAAAATGGCTTCTTTATTCCGCTGACACGGTTGAATTCCTTGCTCACTTATTTTATAACCTAAAAATTCAATAACTTTTAAATTGAATTCACACTTTTCACTATTCACCGTTAAATTACAACTTTTTAACCTATCTAAAACGAGACACACGTTTTTTTCTAAGTCGACTTCATCTTTTCCTATAACAATAATATCATCCAAGTAGAACGTCATGTTCCGTAATCCTGATAAACAATTTGCCATTGCTTTAGCAAAAACTGCTGGCGCTGGTGCTAACCCAAACACTAAACGTTTATATTGAAACAATCCCAAGTGGGTATTTATTGTTGTGAAACGTCTACACTCCTTTTTCAAAACAAACTGATTATATGCGGATTTTAAATCAATTTTAGCAAAAACCTTGCCTCCATTCACTTTGGTTAATAATTCCTCAATTCTAGGTAACGGATACTTGTCAATTAATAACTGATTATTCACTGTAGATTTATAATCACCACATAATCTAATGCTACCATCTTTCTTAATCACAGGTACGATTGGACTCGCGAAATCACTATACTGAACTTGTTCTATAATACCGTTAGAAAGTAAATTACTTAATTCTTTTTCAACTTTATCCTTCAAAGCAAACGGCATTATTCTGTGATTACGAAATATCGGTACAGCACAATCTTTTAAGGTTAAATTCACTTCGTACTTGTTAAACTTTCCTATTTTATTGTGTTGTCACCTGTTTACACCGTTTTGCTAAATGACCTTTAGTACCACAAATTTTACATACATAATTTTTGAATCTACATTCTACCGCCGTGTGATTATTATAACCACAAACCATACAATTACGCTTTGTAACATGATGAATCGGCGAACGAGCCCGATTGCAGCTACTGCTTCGCTTGAAACTATATTCATCTCTCTTTTTCACACGCGTATTAGGTGAGACACGACCTCCGCCGACTGTTAAATTAGCTAAAACTCTGTTATCAGCTGATTGAGATTGGGTTGATGCTACAAGTTCAATACACTCTGCTACTTGCACACATTTTTCGAAAGTATATGATTCACTATCGAGAAATAATTTTTCTCTAATCTTACCGGGTTTACAACCTAATACAAAGAAATCTCTTAATTTCTCTGATAAACTATTCCCGAATTTGCAATTGCTAGAAAGAGATTTTAAACGAACAGCAAAATCGCGAACTGATTCGTCATTCCTTTGTTTAGCTGAATAGAACTGTGACCTTTCTTCAAAGAAACATTTTGTCGTACAACAATATTCATTGAGCTTAGATATTAAATCTTTTAAATCAACCTCTGTTACTTTTTTTGGAATACACAAATTTACCAGTAAAGAAAAACAATCATCTTGCAAAGCATTTAGGAAAATAGCTCTTTTTTTAACATCCGATGCGTACTGCTCGAGACGGACCTTGAAGTTCTCCCAGTTACCGTCACGCAAACTGAAGGACCCCAATCCTGACTCCATGCTTCCTCTACCCAGAAGGTACCCACAAGACAAGAAAAGAAAAACAGAAAAAAACTTCCCAGAGATTTCTCCGCTCTCCAATCTGCTCCTTGGACCCTCTCAGGAAACCGCTCCTTGACCCTTGTTGCTGGATGGCTCTTCCCAGACCGCTCTGAGACCTGGCAACACCGATCCTTGACCCTGGTGCTGCTGATGGCTGCCCCCAGACCACTCTTGTGGCCCGGACCCCTCCGATCCTTTGACCCTTGGAGATGCTGCCGCTTGACGCCCTGGACCCTTCCGTGCTTCCCCCTTCCGAGAAGCTGGTTGGCTCCAGTGGCTTCTTCTTCTTCTTCACTCCTTTCAGTGAAGAAAACAATATTTTCGGTCCGGCCTCTTTTTACCGACCCGAATAATATGTTGCAATCCGAACTTTTTCGATAATATCGCGTATTTCTTTGAACGAAATCTCGCGCGTTGATTCTTTTAATCAATGTTTTACTGATTTCCGTAGGCTGCGCCACTGTTAAATAACTGTTAGATTGTTATTTACAGACTTGGTGGGAACACAATAATAGAACGCGTGTTCCAATATAATGATTTATTAACAATTAAGTGCGGATTGTCTACGTCTTATCTCTGAGCTGTCGGTTTGGTAAAGAGCGCGAGCAGATGCATCCGTCATCTTTTATACCCCTATCAGTCATCTCGCTCTTACGCATTCAAAAAGCAGGCGTACCACCAAAAACCTTTCTTACAATATTTAAAGTTTTTAAAGTCAGACAATTAAATATTCTCTGTTAGTATACCACGCAACTTCAAAAATATACAAAGATATTTTTAAAAAAACCACTGTTTTTCGAAACACAAAAAATCGCAGGTTACTAATCTGACAAGTAAACAAAATTCTGGTCAACAGAACTACGAATCTCGAAAATCTTTTTTTTTGCGTGAATGCAATTAACCTTTTTTCCTCTTCTGGTAATCTTTAATAAGAATCGTATAGTTTGATTTTAAAAAAAATCAAAACGAAAGTGAAAATCTTCTAACCACATAAACAACCCCGTCTACTCAAGTACTACGTTTTATGGAGGTACTTGTAGCAATATCTGAAAATCTTGATGCAGAAGTACAATGATGCTAATCTCACACGAGAGCTATACACTCATAATATCATATTCGGTTTTTGCCTGTTTCACTTGTGTTTTAATATATTGATTTATTGCCTTTAATTCCGATGAATTTCAATGATTCGAGTTGTTAGCTCAGAGGCTGTAAGGTGTCGAATGTTTACTCAGAGGCTTTAAAGTCTCAATGATATCACAATGATTTGCACATTTTAACCCAATCCCGTTGTTTTGACATAAAAACACATAGACAAACGTAGCATAAACAGACAATACATAGAAAAGACGAAGGAAAGGTGACACACAGACGCGAATTTAATGTAAAGGATTCTACAACATCGAGATAAGAAAAAATTAAGTTAATTTTGAAATGATAAATAAGAACACGTGAAATGAAATACTGAATCAGATAACACAACACTCAACATTATGAACCTAAAGTAAATGATTAAATTAATGAATAAGTAATTAAAAATATATAAACATAGTATAATATATAAAAAACCGATATATATATATATATTTTTTTTTTTTACACGTCGTCTAAAATTATTATATAAGCTTCGAAATATTTCTATTGTGTCCTGGGAGTGAGATTGAGTTTATTAATATGCGTTTATTGCTGTCGCATTTTATTAAGTACCTACCTATTTCTTACAATATTGCCAGCTCTATCATTGGACAATTTAAAACCACCTATGTACCTAGCTTTTATTATGACCTACGTAATAAGTACATTTATTTTTATTTTTTTATGTTTTATAAGTTATTAAGATACTATCTAAGCTATTATATTATTTAAGTTTTTAATTTTTTAAAGTTCATAATTATTTTTTTAATCATATTATGTGATTTAAATTTATCATCTAGGTTTATAACAATTTGTTAATTATTATGTACCTCAATTAATGAAATTTTACTCCTTTTTTTTTGGTTTTAGGCATTTCACCCTGAAAAGAGTGCTTTGTACCGGTAACAGTTAAAGTGGTTAAAAAATTCGGTTAATTTATTGGGAGAATAATAAAACAAATTAAATATTGGACTCATTTAGATCACTAAAACAAATTAAATGTTGAATTCATTCAGGTTAATAAACTTACATAAAGCTGTATGAACACGAGAATTGTTAAGAGATAAAAGGTATGAAATGTTAAGGGGGGACTGGTGTGTAATTTTAATAAGCCGGCGGTATATGTTCTTGAAAGATGAATGGTTTTTACAGTTAAAGAAAACGTGGTCGAGGGTTTCCTCTTCCACACCGCACTGGCAGACCGGATCGTCCAAAACTTTAATTCTAGCCAAGTGAGATGCAATTGAACAGTGACCAATTCTCATTCTCGAAATACATGAAATGGATCGTTTTGAAAGTTTTTTACCGTGAAACCAAGGCTTAGCAGGGATATGGTTTTGAATTCCAGCATAGAAAGATCCAGTTCTTATTTTGGAGACTGCCCAATTTTCTTTCCAGGCACGGGTCATGTTGGATTTAAGAATCGGGAAGACATCGGAGATAGGAATTCTAAAATTTTGTGGGATAGTTCCGGAATCTGAACCAGATTTGGCGAGAGAATCGGCCATCTCATTACCCTCGATACCCAAATGGGCAGGGACCCAGGCCAATATCGTCTCAAACCCAGATTCACTTAGAGAATTGAGAAGATTTTTTATTTTACATATAATACTGTCTTCCGGATAACATAGAATATTTGACATAATTTTAGTTAGAGCACTTAGCGAATCAGTACATAGTAAGGCTCGATGAATGTTGAGAACCTGGATTTGATTTAGCGCTTGTTCAATTGCAAAGCATTCAGCTGTAAATATGGAGACTTCTTTCGGTAATTTATAAGTGAGATTGATGTTGAATTCTGGATTATATATCGATGCTCCACATCTTTAATTTTCAAATTTGGAACCATCTGTGTAAAGGATGGAAAATCCAGGGAATTTTGAAGCCACAATGCTTTTAAAACAGTCATCCACATTTTGAAATTTATTTGGGGAAGATAAAATATTCTTCCGAAAGTCTGATGTTATTGTGTTTGGCATAAAAGTGATTGCCTTAAATGGAATATTGTATATAGGGAGATTGGAAACTTCTTGAAGATATTGGAGGGAAGATGGCAGAGAATTATAGAGATGAAAACTTTTAATTAGGAGAGGAAAACATTTTTTTTCTCTCAATCTTTTGTTAGAATTCAAATTAACACTTAACCGATTAAGACTTTATTTAATAGGATGATGTGATAACGATAAAGCCTTGAAAATATATTTATTGGCAAGGAATTGCCTTCTGAAATATAATGGAGGTTCCCCACATTCCACCTGAAGCGCATTAATTGGAGAGGACTTCATAGCTCCAATAATCATTCTGAGGGCTTTTGAATGAATTCTTTCCACTTTCTTATCTAAATATTTAGGGAGGGGGTCAAAAAGGAATGTTCCATAATCCAAGTGGCTCCGAACTAGGGAATTATACATTAATTTAAGAGTGATAGCATGAGATCCCCACCACACTCTGGAAACTGCTCGCATCATATTAAGTCCCTTTTCACATTTTGTAGAAATTATCTGAATGTGTGGAAGCCAGGACAATTTATGATTAAGAAGATCAAAAGAAGACCAAGGAATTTGATTTGAGTAGCGGTTTGTAGAGGCACATTATTAAAAGAGATTGAGAAGTGGGGAATTTTTCTATTGCGCGTGAAAGCCACGACCCTTGTTTTAGATGCCGCCAGATTCATCCCATTTATTGACAACCAGCTTTTTATATATTGTAAAGCCAAATTCATTTCCTTAGCTGCAAGAATAATATTTTTATGTAACAAATATATAAGGATATATAAGAGATAAGAAATATTCAACCGCCATATCAGAAAATGATTTAACGAAACTATAAAATATTCCATCGGGACCCGGAGCAGAGTCGGAAAGGGCTCTTATCACTCGTTTCATCTCATCAATGGAGAAAGGAGCATCTAGCCAGTTAGAGTGAGATGGATACGGCTTAAAAGAAGGCATTTCTTCACATCCGGCAACTGATGGGGGGGCTATTTTATCCGCAAATCCTATAAGAATTTCTTCTGATATATGTTTGATTCTCGGCGGAGAATACGATGATCCGAATTTTTTTAAGCTAGACCAAACTGAAGACTGGGGAGTTTTCGGAGACAGGTTCTCACAGAACTTCCGCCATCCAGCGCGCTTCTTATTTTCAAAATTCGTTTGGTTTCTGCCTGGGCTTTTTTAACTGATAAAAAATTTTCTAGTGACATACACTTACGAAAAGAGGAAATTGCTTTTTTTCGAGAGTTGACGGAGCGAGTGCATTCCTCGTCCCACCACGGAATAGAGTGTTTTATTTTAATGTTCGCATTGCGTTTCGGGATGGATTTTTCTGCTACATTTATAACCATAGAAGGAAAGTCTCACATTGCATTCTGATGTCTCCCGGGGACGATTTTGTTAAGTTTATAAGGTTATCTAGTTTAAAAGAGAAAGTGCTCCAATTTGCATCTTTCGTTCTAAATTTGAGATTATTTTTAACTGGGGGGGAATAAGTGTTAAATTGATGGTGGAAGCGGATTATAATTGGGAAATGATAACTAGAGAGGGGATCTTTTAGGATGTCCCAAGAGCATAAAGATGCTAACAAATACGAACAAAGAGATATATCAACAGCACTTTTCCGTTGATGAGGGGGGGTGAATCTGGTTGGAGATCCGTCATTTGAAAAATATAGGTTATGGGTATCAATGAAATCTAAAAGATTGCGGCCAGAACGATTTGTTATTTCGATACCCTAAGAAGGGGAATGTGCATTAAAATCTCCAAGGATCATATAAGGGGAACAAATCTGGGTTAAGATTGGTGCCCATTCATTTTCAATAAAAGTCGTAGAGGGAGGAATATATATTGACAATATTGTGATATCAGATAAAACAGCTGCTATTATCTGGATATCTTCGGAGGGAGTCTGAAAATTAATTTGTTTAAACGGGATAGAATTATGAATTATCAGAGCCGTGCCGCCTTTACCGGTTTGTCGTTTCTGAGACAATATTAACCTGGAATTCTTAAGTGAAAGGAGGGTTTTAACCACGTTTCAGAAATGGCGGCTACTGAAACGTCGTGTTCGTCGAGTATTGAATTAGGTCAGATTTGTTAGCGAAGAGGCTTCTACTGTTCCACTGAAGAACTTTGTTTAGTTTCGAAGCCATTGGGGAGGCAAGATAATAAAGATTTAATGTAATCGGCAGCGTTGGACGGTACAATATTGTTGTTTGTAAGGATATAAATTAAAAGGGTAATTAAAGTTTGTATAAAAGAATTATTATTCATTATTTCGGGGAGAGCAGGAGGGGAAGTATTACCATTAATGGCACACCCATCGGGCATCTGGGATTTGGCATTCCCATTCGGGCTGGCCAAAATATTATTCAATTGTTTTTTATCAAGGTAAGGTGTATATTTTGGGTTGGGTTTGACTGGTTTGAGAATGGTTTCTCTGTGAGAAGATGACGTTGAATTTAAAAAGGTGGTTGTTTGGAAAGGAGCTGAGGACGATGTCATCTCTGTGAATGATTTTTTCGCAGAAGAGATTAACTTTGAGGCCTGAAAGTACGAAATGTTGTCGGTAGCCATTTTATGTTTAATGTTCTTCTGTCTTGTTAATTCCGGACAGGCTAGACTGACCGCGGTATATGCACCCGAACAGTTAATGCAAATGGGATCATTGGAAGATTTCGGACATTGGTCAAATGGGTGACCTTCTCCGCAATAGTAACAACGTGGGGGGGAGCGGCATACGGATTTCGAATGTCCGAACCGGCAGCAATTGAAACATTGAATTGTTGGAAATTTATAAACTTCGACGGAAAGCGAGGTATAGTAAATTAACACACGAGACGGTAGGGATTGTCCCTCAAATGTAACAACAACAGACTTGGAAGGTTTCCAGATCGTGTTTCCATCAGTAGAATCCTTTTAGTTCAGTCGACGTGCTTTTAATACTTTCGGGGTTCCGTGGGAATTATTCAAAGCATCAAAAATTTCAGCCTCTGGGATCTCCGCGGGAATTCCTCGCACAAGACCCATTCTCGAAAGGTTAAATGTAGGGATGAACAATTTATATTTATGATTTGAGAGCAAGTCAATTTTTTTTACAAATCCATTTGCGGAAGCGGCAGTGTTGAACTCGATAGATAATTTATATCGCCTTTCCGGTTTAATTGAACCGTTAACAATACCAAGGTTATTATTTTTTGAGTCAAATACGAATTTTCCAAAATCTATAGGATAAATAAGTTTTCCCTGTTCAGCTCTCTGAACACTAACGATAAATGGACCGGAAGCTGAAGCAGGATAAAGTAAGTCAGTACTTTTTGCATTATCGCTAGTTAAAGTACTTGGCTGGATGTTACTATTGGTTTTAAGGTCGTTAGAGGTCGAGGTTTGTTGAATCGGCGGCATAGATTTAACTTTCGATGGAGTGTGAAGGCTACGCGATGGTCGTCGTTTACAATATCGACCCTGTGTAGGGAGGCCTATCCTCGTCTTCCTCCATTATATAAAAAAAACTTAACTTTTTTAAATTAAACTGAAAAAATAATACGCAGTCTATTTCATTGACTGTACAAACAAAAACGGATTAGCCGTAAGCAAGAATGCAAACAAATAGGTATACGATAAACAAAATTAAATAAAATGTAACAATAATATCTTATCTGTATGCGGCGCAGGAACGGGCGAACGGCACTAAGCAATAGTTAAGTTACACACAACTACTGTTGACCGCGGCCCGAATCGGAATGAATTTTACACCTTATTAACCAAAATAACGCCACTCCCCAATTCAAACACCAATAATTATTTCTCTATCCACAAAAAAAGTATTGTCGTGAATATTCATGTGATTAAGTTTGTCACAGCCGAGGCGTTTATCGTTCGTGTAAGACCAAAATGGAGTGGGGTATGTTATTAAAATTTACTCTACCTCAAGTGTAAAGTCAGTGTAGGCCTGACCAATTAACCGCAAGATTATTTACCGTTAGTTAGTTAATAAGTTATTATTCAAAGATAGTGAATCTTATTTTTCTCTTGTATGCGGTAAATGATCTCTCCAGTAAACCATTTTGGATATTGTTTCCCGTCTTTGAGTATAAGTGTGGATCTTTTCCTCAAAAAAAGTTAGAAAATAGTTGTTAGCTGTCTATAAAGCATTACGACAGCTGAGTTTACATCGAGACAGTAATAATGATTCCAGTCATGTTAATCTAATGTATGTCTAAGTGTTTGATCTGAGCTTTCATGGAAAATTGAACCCACATTTATTAACGGAGAAAATATTCTGTTTTTTTTGTGATTTAGTTATGTAATCGAATGTGAATGAAAGCGAAGGGTGATTAATGTTTTACCTTACTAGTGGAGAATCGTGGCAGCGGGTAACAACATTATTACATGTTATGTTACTTAATACTTAGTTTAACATGTGTGTATTTATGTTACAAACAGTGTTTAATTGTGTCAAGTTATAGAAATGAGAAAAAAGAGTTCCAATATAGTGAGTTCCACTGCGATACAGCGAGGTAATTATCGCCAACAAATGGGTATTTAAACGATTTATGAACTTTCAAGATAGTCAACTTCATTCTTGGCTGTCATCAGTTGTTTTGTTTTGCTCTATCTAAAAATAATTTTATACCATTCTTTTTTGCTTTCTGGCAAAAAAAAAAGTGTAGTGTGTTGTGCCTTGAGGTTTTTTCTCCCTCCTGATCTTCCAGGAGTCACTTTTCGCTGCTGATTTACAGATATTTATAAACTTTTTTACTTCTGTCATTTTCCATACTATTGTTGTAGTTGTTTACTGTTGTGAATAATGGAGGAAGGTTTCCCTCCTGGACCCCCTAAAAAGCCCCCAGATCCCTCTCCGGACCCCCCAGACGGGGAAAATGTAGAAATTTCTGAGAGCGATTCTGTCATTTTGACTTCTACCAAAAAAAGGAAATTTACTCCTCCTACCCCAATAAAACTTGACTCGCCTTCGACTTCACAGTCTCCACCAGCACTTTCTCAACTTCCTCCAATAAACTTTTATTCTCCTCATTCCCGTGGCCCATTCATAGTATACGCCCAAAAAACTGAGCAAGGAAAAACCATCCACCCTCTTGAATTTGGCAAACTCCTATCAAATAGCAAGAACCTTTCAATCAAGCCTGGAGGTGTAAAAGCCGAGGGTCGCTTCCGAATCTCCGTCGAATTCCTCTCAGGGTCAGCTGCCAACAGTTTCATCAAAAATATCTTTTTTTTTTTTTTTTGTTATTTTTTTTTGGGGTGTTATGCCGTGTTGCGCTAACTCCTTCTTTAGCCAACGTTTTGGACAGCATTGCAGTGTCCATCATTAGGGCAGATGTGTTATTTTGTCCCAAAAATAAATAAAAAAATACCTTTGGCCGTGAAAATCTCAAATCATATTTAAAAATATCTTCATTTCATCTAATTCAAAGTTCAAGGCATATATCCCTACTTTCAATGTCACTCGCATGGGCCTGGTCAGAGGTATCTCGAACGATCTGTCCATCGCAGAAATTCTGTCTTCACTTTCAACCCCCCAACACATTGGCAATCCCATAAAAGCCAGGAGGCTATATTACAAGGACTCCTCTGAGGGTATAATTTCTTGGAAGCCCTCCTAATCTGTCGTTATCACCTTTGAAGCTCAATCTCTTCCCTCCCATATATATTTATTCTTCAACTCATTACCAGTTGAAATGTATACTTATTCCACCACTCAATGTTTCAATTGCTGCCGTTTTGGTCATACCAAAGCTGCATGCAGATCTCAACACAGATGTTTTAAATGTGGAGAAAACCACGCAGCTGACCAATGTCCTTCATCCTCCTCACCTAAATGTTTAAACTGCTCAGGCTAACATACAGCTATCAACACTTCTTGCCCAGGACAATCTCGCCAAAAAAATATTAAAATTTCTATGGCCTCTCAGAACGTGTCTTTTCTGCAGGCTTCTAAACTATTCCCGCCTGTCAAAAAATCATTTGCTGAGGCTTTATCCAGCAACTCCTCATCCAACCCTCTTCCCTCCTCTACAACAATTTCTTCTCGTTCAACTAAATTCACATACAAAAACGCTATCTCTAAACCGGCTCCTGGATACGATCAGCAACAACACAACTTACTGCTCTTAAATCCCAATGGTTCATCTCTTTCAAATGCCACAAATGGGTGTGCAAATAATTATAATCCCTCAATTAACTCTCTTAAACTTTCTAAAAAACTCTCCCAAGACAATTCTTCATTTATCCAAACTCTTACTATGCTTCTAATTGACCTTATATCTTCTCAAACTAATCTACCGTCCAACGCTGCTACTATTATTTCCACATTAAAATCATTTATTCAAAATGGCTCTTCAGGATGTCAGAATACTTCAGTGGAATAGCCCAAGTGCTATTTCTAACGAATCTGATCTCCTTAACCTATTAAATTCCAACTTTATTTCTTTCGTTTACTCCATCCACCCACTTTAATGTGGGAGGGTATTCCTGTCTCCGCGACGACCGCCCGGAAGGTACGGGCGGCGGTTCTGCCCTTTTTATTAAAAAATCCATATCATTTTCCCCAATAAATAATATCAAACCCCCCAATGCTGACTTCCAAATGGTTGCAGCTAAAATAAAGGACACTTCCTTTATTTCAGTCTATCTTCCCCCAACAGCCCATTTCAATAAACAAATTTGGCTGCAAATTGTAAGTCAACTAAGCCCTCCTTTCTTTATATTAGGCGATTTTAATGCCCATTCCCCCGTCTGGGGTTCTGCTTTCTCCGACCGAGATGGTCGAAGTGTGATGAATTTCCTAGATCAATCCAACCTTTTCCTTTTGAATGACGGATCTCCTACTAGGATCTCACGCCCCAGCACAAACCCCAGTGCAGTGGATTTCTCGATATGCTCAACTAGTCTGGCTTCTCTCTCCTCGTGGGTGGTGTCCTCCGACCCTTGCTCCAGTGATCATTTCCCGATCAAACTTCTTTTTAATCAGACAAGTCTCATATTTTGACAAAGATTAAAACGAAACACACCAAATGGGATGAATTTAACTCTCATATGGACAAGTTCCTACTAAATTTACCCGCCACCGATATATTTTCCGTCAAAGATGACTATAATAACTTCAAATCAATGCTCATAACTGCAATAAATAAATTGAATCCTCCCCCTAAAACTAAATCTCTCAAAAAACTCCCTCCAACTCCCTGGTGGGATGAGGAATGTTCCAAAGTAGTAAGAATTCGGAAAGCTAAATCTCTTTCCTATCGTTACAATATGACTATGGAGAACTATCTTAAATACAAAAACGCTGAATCCAATGCCAAAAGGGAATTGATTTAAAAAAAAAGATCCGGTTGGTACAACTTCTGCAGTTCAGTATCTCCGAACACTCCGATTTTGGAAGTTTGGTCTATGATCCGAAGATTTCGATCCTCCTTCAGTTCACCATCTCCTCGAGCGTCTCATTCTAAATGGATAGATGAATTCTTGGACAAAATTGCCCCCCCTTCTGTACCTAACTTAGATGAAATAACGCCCATCTATAATACTCCTATGTCTAATCATTGGCTAGACTCTCCATTCACCTTAATTGAGCTAAAAAAATGTTTATCAACAGTCAAGGACTCATTTCCAGGCAGAGATGGTATACCTTACAGCATAATCAAAAATAGTAATGATAATGTTCTAAACCACTTCTTAGGCATCTTAAATAAAATCTTCCAGACTGGTATAATGCCTGATGACTGGAGTTCTCAAATAATCATCCCTATTTTAAAAACAAACAAATCACCAAATTCTGGATCCAACTACAGGCCAATCGCTCTTTCATCCACCCTCAGTAAGCTTTGTGACAAATTAATTAAAAACCGATTAGAATTTTTTGTCGAGAGTAAACAGCTTCTCTCTCCATCTCAATTTGGATTTAGGAAAAAAAAATCCACTCAGGATAACCTTGCCATCATCAGCACTGATATTAATTTATCTATTTCTAAACAGGAAGTTTGTCTTGCCGTCTTTATAGATATAGAAGGCGCCTTTGACAATGTTTCCATCCCAATCCTGAAAAAAACTTCTAGGCCTTGGCCTTCCCCCCATGTTTGTCCAATCAATTATTAATCTATTTCAAGATAGAAAAAATTTCATTGAACTTCCAGATATTTCTCCTCAAAGTAGGTCTATTTGGAAGGGTTTACCACAAGGCAATGTATTGTCCCCCTTACTGTATAATATATACACATACGATATGCATGTCACTATTCCCCCACAAGTAAAAGTTATTGAGTTCGCAGATGACATAGCTTTCTTCTTATCATCCAAAATCATCCCTCTCGCCGTCAAATATCTTAACGAAGCCATGAATGCCCTTTGCACATGGCTCACGTTAAATGGTCTTGAACTTTCAATCCAAAAGACTCAGTGTGTCACCTTCTCAAACCGCCATAAAAACCCCCCCCGTTCAAATTTTATTTAAAAATTATCCAATCTCCAACGCTTCTGAAGTAAAATTTTTGGAATAACATTTGATAGGAAACTTAAATGGTCTTCCCATATTAATAATTTAGTTACCAAATGCGAAAAAAAATTAAATATCATCAGATCATTATCTGGCGTTTGGTGGGGAGCTCACCCTACTTGCATTAAGTTGCTTTACAACGCACTTATTCGAAGCCATCTCGACTATGCCTGCCCACTTTTTAGTACTGCCTCAAAAAATGTACTTGATAAATTAGACAAAATTCAATCTAAATCTTTGCGAATAATAACTGGAGCGATGCAATCGTCACCCATCAATTCCCTTCAAGTAGAATGTTCTGATCCTCCTCTTTATTTAAGGCGTCAACTATTTGCAGACGAATTTGTTCTTAAATGTTTAAATTCTAAATGTCATCAGGTTATCCCCAGCGTCTCGTTGTTCATTGACTCAACCCATTAATCTACAATCAAAACTTCAACTAAACCTATTCCTGACATCTGTAAAAATTTTAAGTCTCTCTCAGAGCTCCACATCATCCAAAATGATCTTTTTCCCTTATAAAAATTAAAATATAGTCACGTCACCCTATCCCCAACAATATTAGAAGGGATCGGAATCCTTAAAAGTCATTCCAATCTCCCGGCCCGAACTGTCAATAACATGTTCAATGACATTATTTTATCTAAATGGCCCAACTTTTCTCTTTTATTTACTGATGGATCCAAATCTCCCGACTCTCCTAACTGTGGTATAGGTATTAACGTTTACCACAATAATTCTAATGACAGAATAATTCATTCAATTTCAAATCAATTTTCAATATTTTCAGCCGAGTGCATTGCAATAATAGAATCTCTCAAATATATGGTAAGTTTTTAGATTTTCACGGCCAAAAGCATTTTTGTTGTTTGTTTTGGGGGTGTTATGCCGTGTTGCGCTAACTCCTTCTTTAGCCAAATATAAAATCAAAAATAATTTTGAACATTCCCTCATTCTCTCAGTTCCCTCCAAAAACTTAAATCCAGTCCTCTTCTTCATCCTGATGATCACTTTGTTTGCCTTATTCGAGAGATGATAGCCTCCATTCAAAGCTCTGGTAAAACTGTAACTCTGATTTGGATTCCTGGACATGTTGGTATCATGGGTAATGATATTGCGGATGCCTTGGCAAAACAAGGAGCGTCCAACCCTGTTATTACCCTCGTAAACCACATTCCCCTATCTGACATTTTTTCCATCATCAAAGATAGATCCCACAATGTTTGGGCAGAGTATTGGCACATTGCTAGCCAATCCAAGGGAGCCTGCTATGCCTCAATACAAAGGACTATTCCATCAAACCGTGGTTTCAGCAATTCCCCCATTTTTCCAAAAAATAAATTTCTTCACTCATTCGAATGAGGATCGGACATTGTTCCGTTCCTTCCCATCTTTTTAAAATTCACGTCGTTGACTCCCCAGATTGTACATTCTGTGGTCTAGAAGTGGGAACTTTAGATCACATATTTTTTGGTTGTCCCTCTCTAAACAAATATTCTCTCTTCTATCAAGCCTTATCTAAAATTGCCTCCCCTCCATTCAACATCTCATCTCCTCTAAGTCTAAACTCGACTCCAATTTTCATTTTATTTTGAAATTTGCCTATTTAAATAAAATTAATATTTAAATTCACCTTTCATTTCTCAATAATTTTAAATGATGGCCAAGAACACCCTTGAAGGGTGAAAGCCAGAAATAATGTAAAAAAAAAAAAAAAAAACTTCGTTCTTTTTTCTCCTCGACTATATCATGTACATGAAAATCACCAACAACTTGCTTTCAATGTAGTTCTAACCGTTTATCTGTTTTCAAAAACAATCGCACTTGAATCAGCACAACTTATTTTCAATTGTCGTGTTCCATAATTGAAATGTTCCATAATCGTTATTTTAAATAATTATTTACACTTTTATTTTATCGAATGATTCTAAAATCTTACATATTTAACTTGAAGCAGGAAAAGTTCTACGTATCAGTTGTCTCCAAAAGTTTTTGATTCAAATGGTTTTAGGGAATTACAGTTTTATTTCTTTGGAATTAATGATATTTATTGATAATTAGGTAAACACACTAATTATCAGCTTACGGTGTCTTTTACATCATGACTTCTAAAATACATGCATATAAATAACCATTTAATAATAATTCGAGACGATATAATTATAGCTTATTCTCGTTCCATACTTTTACAATGTTAAAAATAAAGAAAAAAAGTAAATAAAACACAAAAAAACACAGTGAAAAAGTTATATTTATTGGAAAGTTTTTTTTTTCCTTTTTTAATGTATTTATTACAGCCACAATAAATATTTATAATACATTTATACATATTTTTCTAAAATAGTCCACAATAATAACTATACTTATTTTATCTTAGATAAAAACTTAGATTTATAAAGAATTTAATCAGTGCTAACATATATAATTATAACTAAATATGACAACGGGTATTGATGAGACATACGCCATTTGCTTTTCTTTGGCTCAGCATACAATCTTTACACTATTTACATTTATTAATTATCTGATAATACATAACACTACATTTTATATTCCTTTCTCACGACCACCAAAATTCCCTACTTCTAGAATGCTAACAATATAATTCGATAAACACCAAAATACAGTTTTGGAATTATACAATAAATCAGTATTCTAGTATTTATCAGTTGCAAACGTATTTGCTTGGGGGGGTTTGAATAAAATAACTAAACAAATTATCCACTTAATTCAATTATTAGGTAAGCATAGATATTTATTTCCATCCTAGACTAATTTGTAGCATAGTATGAACAAATATTAACGCATTCACAAATAAACAAGAACAAATATGTTGACGTAGTTTCTTTCCTAAATATAACTTTTTCAAATGAAAATATACAGTTTAGGATTAAATCAGCAAGATTGAAACTGTGATTGTAAAGGTACAATGCCAAAATGGCACAAATTTAAATTTTAATAAATTGAAACTAAATATTAATAAGATAACGTAAATTATAATATAGGCAAGAAATACACACGATAATCAAAAGGTTTATATGTATTATTGTTAAGAAATTATTGGAACAAGATTAAATTCTTAGGTGTCATTTATACACTGAAAGTTTAACATCTTTTAAAAAATAGTTAGTTTATACTTTTTTTTTTAAATCGTCACATTTTAATTACTGTTCATTTTTTCCTTGGCTTGAAAAGAAGAATAAAAAAGCGAAAACTGCAAAATAAAGCAATTTATTTTTATTTTTATGTGAATACACTGGGAGACTATGTCATCCCCAATTGGGATATGTTGTGAAGCTGAAGGTAGTGGAGTGAGAAGGAGATAGGGAAGAGGAAAGTGGGGGAGTACCTGGCTATTCAGATATGGTCACAAAACACGGCTTAAACCATTTCAAGCAACGTTTCAATTCTGAATGGTAGTTTTACACCCGGATATTGAGAGTTTCTCCCACTCTGGGACGTGCCACAAGTTTACTATAAATTATTAAATAAAATATGTAATACATTGTGAAATAACGCAAATTAATCAAATAATATATGTAATACATTGTGAAATAACACAAATTAATCAAATAAAATATGTAGTACATTGTGAAATAACACAAAGTAATAAAATAAAATATGTAATACATTGTGAAATAACACAAATTAATCAAATAAAATATGTAATACATTGTGAAATAACACAAATTAATCAAATAAAATATGTAATACATTGTGAAATAACACAAATTAATCCAATTAAATATGTAATACATTGTGAAATAACGCAAATTAATCAAATAAAATATGTAATCTATTGTGAAATAACTCAAATTAATCAAATAAACTATGTAATACATTATGAAATAACACAAATTATTCACATAAAATATGTAATACATTGTGAAATAACACAAATTAATCAAATAAAATATGTAATACATTGTGAAATAACACAAATTAATCAAATAATATATGTAATACATTGTGAAATAACACAAATTAATCCAATAAAATATGTAATACATTGTGAAATAACACAAATTAATAAAATAAAATATGTAATACATTGTGAAATAACACAAATTAATCAAATAATATTTGTGATACATTTTGAAATAACACAAATTAATCAAATAAAATATGAAATACATTGTGAAATAACACAAATTAATCAAATAAAATATGTAATACATTGTGAAATAACAGAAATTAATAAAATAAAATATGTAATAGATTGTGAAATAACACAAATTAATCAAATAAAATATGTTATACATTGTGAAATAACACAAATTAATCAAATAAAATATGTAATACATTGTGAAATAACACAAATTAATAAAATAGAATATGTAATACATTGTGAAATAACACAAATTAATCAAATAAAATATGTAATACATTGTAAAATAACACAAATTATTCAAACAAAATATGTAATGCATTTTGAAATAACACAAATTAATCAAATAAAATATGTTATACACTGTGAAATAACACAAATTAATCAAATAAAATATGTAATACATTGTGAAATAACACAAATCAATCAAATAAAATATGTAATACATTGCGAAATAACACAAATTAATAAAATAAAATATGTAATACATTTTGAAATAACACAAATTAATCAAATAAAATATGTAATATATTGTGAAATAACACAAATTAATCAAATAAAATATGTAATACATTGTGAAATAACACAAATTAATCAAATAAAATATGTAGTACATTGTGAATAACACAAATTAATTAAATAAAATATGTAATACATTGTGAAATAACACAAATTAATCAAATAAAATATGTAATACACTGTGAAATAACACAAATTAATCAAATAAAATATCTAATACATTGTGAAATAACACAAATTAATCAAATAAAATATGTATTACATTGTGAAATAACACAAATTAATCAAACAAAATTTACTTGCGTACTTCAATACAAATAATAAAGAAGCGAAACGTGTTTTTTTATATATTTTATTATTTTTAAATATTTGCACGGAAGAGATGTATTTAAGAAGAGATATGTTATGACGGTAAAGCAAACACTATATAGTTTGAATAAAAAAATAAATCTGTAAAAACAATGTGTTTTCACGATGATACATCTACTAAATGTCTATTAAAACAAAAACAAATACGGGTTTTTCTGAGGATTGTATCTTCCTTCTCAAGGGACAGGAGTCAACCGCGCTACTGACTTTGCCAGATGCCGGTAGTGTAGAACCAACATTTTTTCGCATATTAACTGCTGTAATGTCATCTGATTTCAGAGAAATTGCATATATTCGTATATGAGTATGTGACTGACACCTCACGTTGATAAAATGAATTGTCATCGACAGCAAGTCGATCTGCCGAGTTTTTGCTTGATCGGATGTCAGAAAGTGGGTTAGAGTCTGTTTCCAAGATTCATTAATTACAGAAAATAAAAGTGAAGTTCAACGAGATGTATTTAAAAATAAATTGTGAATGACGTCTTAACTCAAAAGATATATTATTTACAATTACGACATACACGGAAACAATAGTAATTAGATTGCCAAATGTAAAAATCAAGTAGACATAAATCTCACATACCAGTCTCATTAACATAATAAAATTCAGAAAGAAATTACTGCAACAGAAAATATGCTTAATTTTGTAATTATAAAAAATATTTTCTGGCACTATCAATATTAAATTCGTAATTTAAATATGTTTTATAAATATTTTATAAAGTCAATGTCCGTTTAAAATAACATGTTTGTATTATTTTAACACAACGATGTTATCTAACTCTAGATGAATAAATGAAATAAAAATGATGATTTTCTGCTTTTGACACAAAAGAAAACAATATGGATGAGTTGTTTTTACAAATACAATCTTACCTGGTAAAACCTTATACTTTAAAAAATAGTATTTTTGTTTTCATTTCTATTTGCATTGAGGAGATGAGATAAACGCATTTTAATTCTTTGAAAATACAAAACAACTATTAACTGTTACCAGTTAAATATTTTTTCAGCATACGTGATTAATTAAACGTATATAAAGCTCCTTAAATAGCTATTTCAAGGTAATGAACAAAATATTTTACCGCTGAAGAAACATGAAACGGATCTTCTGAAATACTTTATAGACAACCGAGAGCTGTTCACTTTCTTCTAAACATCCGGGAGTATAAAACGTACTTGCAGACTTTGATTTGCATGCAGTAGATTATCGTTAACAAAGGAAATCAATTCAATAATACGAATACCTACATTATTATGCCTAACGAGAGAAGTGTTCCTGCGCGCAAAATATCATGTCTCCTATCCGAAGAACTCTTTATTTTGTCACAGACGATTTGATGTTTTTATAATTGGTTTGCGATGTTCCATGCGTGACTAAAATTTTCAATCACTCGGTTCATAAGGATTTTTACTGAAAAAACATTACGTGAGGGGCGCCATGCATATTTGATGCACATTTGAGGCATTAAACATTCTGAGGTGAGTGGTTGTAGACAGTAATTGCAATCTGCAGTTTAGAGGGTATTGTTGAATAATTATTCAAAAGTTCTTGCAGTGCAGAAAATGTTATACTTTTATGACTTCTGCGCGAAGCAACTCCATAAATACATTCCAATGACTGACAAAACTTATCCGTGGAAACAATATTCAATTTGTATAGTAATAATAAGAAACTTCAATGGACAATAACTTTAAAAAATATTCATATAGATCAACAAACGCTAATTCTGAATCTACAAATTTAATTATACGTAGAATTATAAATCGCATTTAAAAAGGAACAAAACACCATCACATTAAAAAACACCGTTTGGTTAGTACGACTGAATCTGGTGATTCTGACAGCATAATCAGTCTACGTGAGTAATATATCTATGGTCTAATTCAGATGTTTTGACACCGGTAAATTGCTTATCAGGTGCGATCGTGGATGTATTTTAGCCCTTTGGTTAAACACAATAACATTCGTGACGAGATGCTAACATCCTACTTAGTATTTTTCAATATTAAAAGTGCTTAATCCTAAGAATAAACGTCTCGGGTTGAAAAAATGCGTAGGCTTTTTGAGATTGATGACTGGTGACGTTAGACGTCAAGTCCGTAGGTTTTGTGTGATTTTGAAAAGAATTAAAACTTTGAAAATTATTGTATTTATGAAATTTAAATTTGTTTAAAAGATATATAGGTATTTAAAATCATTAGAATATAAAAATAAATTGTATCAGGGACTGGAAGTTCCTTATCGTAATTTTTGGATACTCTCAAAAAAGTTTGATTAAATACAAATGAATTTTGGTTAACTTCGGTAGTAAAAAAATTAAATCCCTATTAAACTAAATTCAACTGTTTTACGTTGACACGGGACCTTTTTTGCACCAACAAACGCTTTGCACTTATTGTGCGAAATTCTAGCAATCTGATAAAATTGCGACCAAGTCCGTCATAAGAACTAAAATTATATTAAGTAAGAAACTTTGGAATAATATGGCAACGTTATTCAAATTAAGTACCAGCGAGGTACAAAACATGGCTTGAATGACAATAGTTTCAAGAGATAGCGGCGATCCCAACCTCATTGTGCTTTGTTTTATTTTTAAAATATCACAAAATTCTCAGTAATTCTTTTAAGAATTTCAAAAAAACAAAAAAAAAATTAATAAGGATCTTTTATTAAATTTTAGATTACGCAATGCTTTAACGAGAAATGTATAGCATGTCGAGAATATCTATAACAAATCTATTTTGATCTTCTTCAAGTCATAATTATGTGCCTACTACTGCGTTCTAGCGAATTAAGCATCCTGTTGTTGATTATTATTGATACGCAAAACGTGGCTACCGGATTATAGATTCAAATACGAAATTGAGGAATTTTCTCACATACCAGAGCTTGTGCATATTTAACACCGGCTGATATGAATTCCATCTGCGTTGTATAAGCTGAGGCACGTAATATTTAGCATCACAAATTTGCAACATTCAAGATCATGGCACACGATTGAGATAACGTAAATTATGTAATTCAAATAGCGATACGGATATATATCTTCAGTACGTCACTGGCATCAAAGGGTTATAGATCGAAATCCGCGTCGCTACTATGGACAATGCGAATACATTAAAATCTAAGGATTTAAATCAGTTTGTTTGTTCGTTAGTTACTCTTTTAGCCGTCTGCAGAGATAAGTATGTCAAGTTTTAATAAAATTAAGTTAATTCATATTATAATTTCAGCAAATGTTCGTGGCAGAGCTGACTAAACCTTTGTTATTAGCCTAGTGATTGTAGGTTCAGCATTTGGACATGTGAAAGGATATAATTTATTCATTTTTCGGAATAACTTAATTGAGTAAAACCTCAAATTTTAATATTTAAATATTGAAGACAATATTAGTGATTTTTAAACGAAAATCTGAAACAGAAAAATCAGACTTTCCTTTTCTGATTTTTCTGTTTCAGATTTTCGTTTAAAAATCACTAATATTGTCTTCAATATTTGGATATAATTTAATTTGACGGAAGTAAATAAAAGTTTATCCTTGAAGCCGTTAGGCTGACTTAAACGCGGGTGAGCTATGGAGCTTTGAATCATTTATTTAACTGTTAAGTATAATATTTGCCCTTGGATAAAGAGTAGAAGATCAGGTCCTACGGGGCTGGTCGGAGACCGACATTCAAAACTGAGCCTTTCATAGGAGAAATGAGTGTAAGGAGAATATATTTATATACAAATGTGAATGAGAGAAGAAATCGGGGATGCCCAAGGAAGACATGGCACGATCAAGTAAATCGAATACTTTATTTCAGGCCATGTCAAGAGCCCGAATAATAGAACAGTATGTATGAGACGATGTATGAATGTGAATGAGACAAGGAGTGTGTGCCAAAACCGACTTGTTTGGCGGTCCGTTCTCTCTGCCTACACCTGTGAGGAAACGGTGTGATGGTTAATAAGTTAGTTTACATCTAAATTGTCTGGTACTTCCTAACTTGCCTTGTGCCTCCCCCTCACTACCTAATTTTCTTCCGCTCTTCTAGAGCTATGTAACAGATTGTTTCACTGTGTTCAAATTTGATGTGACATTCCGATAGTATTTCTGATAGACTATTAGTTTCATTAAAAATTTCTAGCAATTTTACGAAAATGCGAGCAAGATAAAACACACCGCAGAAGTTATGACATATTTATGATGTAATTTATTAGTTCTGGGTGGTACACACATTTATAAAAATGGTTATTGACCACAACCAATGACGTTATTTAAGAATCTCATCTAAATTCATAGCACTCATATATAAGTTTTGGGAGCTAATCGAAACATTTAGTCTCGAAGCGTGTTTGAGTGAACGTTGTCGTTGAAGTTTTCAATTAGAATTTACATACAGAGTAGGTCAGTGTTCAGTTTGCAATGTCAACTTACAAGGGCACCCATGTGGAAAGATAATATACTAACACATAAGGTTACAGAGATAAAAAAAGCTTTTTATAAACCACTCAAATAAATTTTGAAGCAAAACAAACAGAATTCCTTGAAACAATTGTTAGTTAATTCAAGCTTCTAGGTGTGGCAGTTGTTTTGCCTCCCAAAGGTACTGCCAAATTAAAGTCACTATCATATCTATACAATATGATGAACATCACTGAAAAGATCAAGCTTGTAAGTGTGGGCGTGTCCTTGTACCCAAAGTAAGCTCAACTTTCCCTTACTTCAGCCGAAATTGTTTAAAAATTTTCAAATACCAAAATTATTGGTAGAAATTATTATTATATAACAGATATTCCATTGCATTGGCCTGCTTGAGGCCTGGGAGTTGAAGAGTTTTATGTATAATGGAGATAACAGTTTTTTCAAATCCGTATAAATTACACATAGAATAAAGAAGAGCACTAGAAATTACTTCAATGGAGATTTAAATGGAAACCAATGTCGCAACTGACTTCGTAGATACCTTTTGACTCTATCCCATTGAGCCATATACCTATAAAATTTGAGGCGCTATTGCGTACTACTATCTCTTCGAAACGTGTTCAAACAACGGTATGACTTTTGGATCACGAAATACTCCCACATCCTAATGCCTGAATTACTCCTGCCGAGTGCTCGGCCGAGACAGTGGATAGTAACAAGGCCCACTGACTCGGTGGAGTACCTCCACCTGCATACTCAACTGGGCGCTTCACTCGCTCTCTCCTCGGTCAGGGCGATCAGCCGAGCCAGGCAATGAAAGAAATAAAATTCGAAATTTTGAGTGTGAGAAATTTGTTGTAATCAAACTCTCTTGATTGTTCTCTTTTTCCTTCATTGCGACACTTCTGCTTCAAATAATCTGAATGAACTGACACACCCAATGTCTCTTCTCTTTATTCACTGACTGACTCGGCTGATTGCACTGACGGAATAGAGAGCGAATAAAGCGCCGGTTTGAGTATAAAGGTGAAGGGTGTTCTTACTCGACCGAGTCGTTGGACCTTGCTTCTATCTACTATCTAGCCTGAATAACTCGTCCGCTAGCAGGACTAGTACTGACTGTACTGATCACATCAGCCGAGCACTCGGCCGAATGTACTGTCTAGGCCAAGCACTCGGCAGGTGTAATTTAGCCATTAGTGATACAAAATTATCTCTCATTATTAAATTGAAGATAAATTTATTGTCTTATTCTAAATATTGGACACAAACTAACTAAAACAGTAAACACAGTTAATCCGTAAATACGTCAATGTGAACCTAAGTTAGTATTGTAGTCATCGTTAATGGATGTGTTGATAATTACAGACACTTAAAATTTTATTACCCTGTTTCTGTTTGGGTACAAGTAAAACATGGTTGACAACTAATATAGTAATAAATAGTGTTGTTCAAACTGAAATTAAATTCAAAGTATCACCAAAATATCGTGATGGTTTTTAGCAAATGCGTTTGAAATAAGTATTGCAACTTGTGTAACAATTATATATGCAAGCTAATTTTTAAAAATAATATCTCCTGTTGCTGACTTAAAACCAAGTAAAACTAGGTTAAAATGAATACATAGTATAAAATCTAATACATTCCGGTTAACCTCTACAAAAACACAACGATTTTTGATAATTTTTTTGCAAGATGTTTCTGTAAAAACTGTAGTACTCTGTTTCCGACTATAAATACATTAGTTAATATTTGAGAAAACTGAAAAAGTGAATCTATTAATATAAAAATGGAAAATATCATGGATTATACATTATAACCCAAGTTTAAAGGATATTTTAGCTACATTTCAATACGTAATATTAATTTTTAATGTACATACCTAAAACTTGGTTCTGTGAATACTCGTTCAGTTTTAGAATTTGATTTATGATAATGTTGATGTATTCTTAATGTACGTACACGGGTTTTCTCCCTCCTATTTTCAAAATGAATCAATAACATATTTCCATACAATTTTTAAAAATACATTTTTTTATTAAAGTATACTTTGCTTAATTATTCTATTTACGTATCTAATTTATCACATAAAATAAGAGAGTTTTATTTTTATGAGTCTCTATTACTGACTTGCTCCATTAAAGTTGCAAGTTCTTTTCCCGTGTATTCTTGTTCATTATCTTGTAAGCTTGAATTGCTAATTGAGTGACTTTTGACGCTATCGATAGAATCTCTACTAGTCTGCTGATTTTTCAATATCAAGCCGCCTTGACCATCAAACTGATCGTTTGGAACTACCTCTGATTTCGTAACGTCTAAATTAACGTTGAACATTGCTATGGTTCCTTTCCTAATTTTATCTGTAAATATACTAATTGAGTTTGATGGACTTTTTACGAATTGTATTGATTGCTGTTTGTGATGGGACTTGGTTGAACTTGTTTTCATAACGATCGCGCTGACTGATCTATTGAATTGAGGTTGATTTTTTCTTGTGGAGTTATTGTTTCCTTCTTCATTGTTCTGATTTCTGTTGGCCTGGATCATGGTAAAGTTGGTTCCCGTTGAGACCTGCCGAGGGCTCTGCAGAAGACGGAGGGATTGAGGCCGGGGCCTACTGGAGCACCTTGTGGAACGCCGCACATGGCGGTGTCTTCCACAGCATCGGTGCGCGATGGTCGTCTGAAATGAAAAACAAAACTTGCTATCACAACATCATACTTTAATGTGATATCTATGGACCATTTTACGGAGTCGGTTGACATCGCCAGATTTATCTTAATACCTTTGGTGAAGTGTATCAAAATCACTGACCGATCTACCGTCTAGATCTAGGAAATAGATATTCGACATATACAATTTTCACACAGCCTTAGAAATATTCAAATTTCAAAACTGTGTTTGAATTCGTAACAAAATGGTCATATAAAGTTACTTGAATCATTGCACCCTTGACTTTCAACAAAAGAGATAGATCGCTGTTTACAGGAGATTTAAAAAAATCATCCCATTCCCTTTTCCCACCCCTTGAAGCAGTATATTTAATACTGTTTTATGAAATTTTGAACACTTGACTTCAAAATAATAGTAGGCAATTACTGTCTACAACTGAAAACTCTTATTAAAGTCAGGGCATGACAATGCCTGGTGTTTCTGCTAGTGTCTGCTTTTTGGCTAGCCAGCACCACGTGAAATAGCTCGAAACAAATAAAGGCCTTATCATACGACTGATTATTTATCGTAGAAATTTAAAAAGTATATATTTCTTTTAAACATAATAGGTTACCATACATATTTTGAATACAATTGCAGTGTTTTGAATTAGGATAAAGATTACTTCAATATTTATCCTAACTATTGTTATTTATTCAAACACCTCAAACAAAATTGGTTTAAGGACGTTAACAAATATTTAATAACTTTTTTTTAATAATAAACTAATATGTATAAGACAAGGTTTTATGCATAGCATAAAGGATAAAAAATAATAATAAGCAATAATTAGTCTCCTGAAATATCAATACAAATTGAAAATATCTCCCGAGTCAAAATAAATGCCGCCAACGGGAATTGAAACCATACCTTCTGATGTCCGGTCAGGTGCTCTGAACCACCGAGCTATGTTGGCTTATTTCCAACCCGCTAAATAATTCAATATATACTAGTACCTCATTGATTACTCGGGAGATATTTTCAATTTGTATTGATAATTCAGGCGACTAATTATTGCTCATAATTATTAGTTTATAACTTGTTAATCTGTTCATAAATTATCATTTAGTACCTACTAATTTACATTATTTTTAATCATATACAGTCATAGAATCAAGATGAAATTAGAAGCAAACGACTGAAATCAAGTTATCAGCGGTTAATGCATGAAGGAACTTCTAAAATTTCAATGAAACCATTTTTGGTTTAGAGTAACTTCCCAAAAAAGCCTGAACATCAAATAAATAGATAAAGGGAGAAATAAAACTGAATGTTGGCCATTTTAGCCGAGAAATGACCGTTCATTGTGAGACAAAAATGTCAATTTTTAGGCATTAAGATAAATTTGTTTGGTATTTCGATGTGAAACATTTCGAGAAATATCTATTCGAGTTTCATATTGACAAGTTAAGAAACATTATCTCTGCCATCACTGGTTTAATCCGGGCTGTCAGATGAAAGAATTGTTTTCAATGTAGTATTAAATAAACAAAGAAATGTAATAAAAACATTTGAACAATTTTTTAACAGACCAAGATAAACAACAGTTAGTTTGAAAGGCAGGTAAGGCAAATACATACATAAAACATTATTGCAATCTCATAATTTCCATAGGACTATGAAACTACTGAGCAAACAATTTGAGTTGTTTAAAACAGGAAAAAAGGTTTTTATATTTCTTAATAAAGTCAGATAAATTAAATAATAATATAGCACGTAAAGTCATATCTATTCATTGAGCTTTATATAAATAGAGTCTAGATTTCTTGCAATATCATTGTGAAATATTGTTCCCGTGCGGAAAGTAGGAAGGGGGTGTGACGACTGTCGATGTCGCCCGAATCCTTCCGACCGCGAACGAACTCAACGAACCTGTTGAAGGTGACCGGCGGCCGCTTGCCGGAACGCAAATTCACCACGAGTTTTTAACATAAATAATTCAATTTACACGACTACTGATTATGGTAAAACTCAACTTACCGATGAAAGGTTATACCATTACTTTTTCTATATTGAAGTGAAACTTCTTTACGCGCGTTATGCATTTTCGAGGACCGGAGTAAAACCGACTCATGACCGTCACGAAAAACCGTGATCATTTCGCTATAGGAGCCTAGCTAATATTATATACCTAGTATAGGTCACTCTCCAAACTCAGCTTCGCGGTCTAGAGGCAGAGCGCCCGACTCTCGTCGTGAAGAACCTAGGTTCGATCCCCGCTTTAACTAATTTTTTTTTTCTTTTTGTGATTTTTTTAATACGAGGAAAAGTGATAAAATGCTCTCGTGCTGCGACTTTGTCAGGCATACATATAAGAAGATATCTACATGATTGTTGTCAAAAATGCACATTTATATTTTTTTATTGAGTAATTTATTTTTAGAATTTTTGCGATCGAACCTTCTAATTCTGTTTGAAACGATCGATTGAAGGAAGCGAATTTTGTATCGTAATATAATATCATATACAAACTCCGTTATAAAAATAAGCGCAGGACAAGTCAATTGAGGAGTACATGTTGTATACGCGGTTCTCGTCGCGCGAGATACCTTTCCTAGCGGTCTAGAGGCAGAGCGTTCGACACTCGTTATGCAGGACCCGGATTCGAATCCAATATTTTTATAACTTTTAATTTTTTTTATCACATGCTACTTATAAATATGTCAATATTAGGAATCTAGTTAAACGTTCATTTGTTAACGACACGCCTATAAATAAATTTATGCTTGTTATAACTATAATGTACAGCATTCTGAATAATAATAATATGAAATGAAAAGAAAGAGAGAAGAATACTAAAAGTTTCACTTCCGTCGTGCGTAGGCTTGCCACACACTGTATTTTTTTTCCAGTGCGACTTGTACAATATCTCAGTGAACATGTCGGTATTTTGAAGTTATCGCCGGAGACCTGTGCCCGGCGAGCTCTTATAACCAACTGAAGCGCCGAGATATCTCACATTGGACAATGATCCGATATGCGTTGCCCATACTTCGAAAGTCATAGCTGACTATATCCACATACTTCATAGGATCTAGTAAAGGTTCTTGTGAGATTAGTAACCAAGGCGATAATTCGAAAATTGCGCCATGCATTGCTAATATTTTTTTACGAAATACACGCTGAAACAATAATTAACCCAATAATAATAAATAATAAAATAATGATTGGATGATTTGTATAGCGCCGTTTTCGTGCAAAATCACTTCAATATATTTTATTTACAGATAAGTCGTTCTTAGTAGTTACCAGACTGGAATAAACAGGTTTTTTAAACATTTCCCTTTCCCTTATTTTTACTTTCCCCATTTCCTTTAGACTCGCAACACATCTCAAATGGGAATGGCATTCCTCCCACCCACTGGCTGAAGACACTACTTTAAATTTTTTTATTTTTTTTTATTTTTATTTTTTTTTATTTAATATATATAAAGTGTGTACAGGATATAATATGAGTACATAAAGAATATATTTACATTACAATATATATTTATGTTCGCAATCTCACCAATGAAGACACTGGTTCTTGTGCTTGGTGAGATAATACAAAGAAGTTTTCATTACACCTTTGTAAACTATTGATTACCTCTAATACAAAGCACCAAACACCCAGATCTGATTGAAATCTGTCAAATAAGAAATTGTATTCGGATCATTAAATTTAATTACGCAAATTGTTGAAAAATTAATGCCAAATAAAAGATACTGTTTTAAAATTAACAAAGGAAGCATTTCCAAGATTTTAATGAATGGTTGTTGGTTTGATTGACGTTCGAGATTGTTTTAAGAAGTTCAAACAGCGTTCCGATTTTGGTTCCAATATTATAACTAATGCTTTTAAAGGAAGGACAGACAAAACATGGAAATGAACAAAAGCTGAATGTTAAGTTTTAGTTACTTGAGGACTAAATGTAATTCTTTTTTTTTTCATAGCAGCTCAAAATCGAGCACTGATCTCAATAAAAATAATAAATAATGAAAAAGCAATCGATAGTAAATAAGTGAGCCTACCATAGGTAGGAGAAGGGGTCAGAACAATTTACGGAGCTCCGTATTTACGCGGCTGTCATCTGTCAAAGTGACAGATCCTATTCAAAGAAATGATATTCCGTGTCAGTCCCCAAATTGATTTGACTCCGTCTTCTGAGTAAGATTATAGCGTAGTGTGTCACAACAATATATAATACGTATATGCCACGCCCAAATTATGCGCGCATAATATAGCGTAATGTGTCTAAGGCTTCAAATGTTATATATATATACTTATTGTTGTGAGTTTTGATGAGAGTGGGGATTTGTGTAGAGTTTAGTACCATAGTAAAGGAAGTTAATTTTTTAATATTAAAAATACAATAACTTTTGTTTATTTAGCTTTTATAGATTTATTGGACTTATTGCCCAAATATTGTATTTGTAGTTTCTTGTAGAGTGTTTCTGATATAAATGTTATTTGTTATTTCTTGAGTTTTTATGAGTGTAAAGGAGTATTGTTTTAGAATAGAGTTGTTTGATTGAGACGATGTTATTATAGAGATTTACAGAATAATTTTCAATATGTCTTATTTGTTTATGTAATCTGTAAAAAAAAATTACGTTGGAAATGATGTATATTAGGGAGGCGTGGAACTGTCAAAAGACAAAAATTGTACTTAGAGTATAATTTATTATAAAAATAATATTTTCGGTGGTGTGTATCTTTGTAACTCCGGTTCAAAGAGATTTGTTTTGATTTTCTAAATTGGAACTGATGGTCGGTTAGATTCAAACAAGCGATAAAGTAGGTACTAAAATTATTTTATTTGATAATATTTCTGTATTTTAAATGAGTATTTCTTTTATAAAACTTTTGAAAGATGTCGTAATTTTTCAAGCTTACTAACGGTGTTCATTCGAATTGCAAATTTGATCTTTTTTGAAAGGCAATGATGATGAGACAAATAATTTTTTATGAATAATTTCAGCTTCACAAATCCTACAATTATAATAACTTGTGAATTCATAAGGTTTTGCGTTAGTTTAATATAAAAACCTGCGATTTATTTTTATTCCGTCAACCTCGAGTCAACCAATATATTTTTATTTTCAAAGTCGCACCCAAACCCAGTTCTAGTGAGCATTGCCAGGGGATCAGAAAGCGCTTAGAATTATTTATTTGTTGTCCTTGGAAGAACTATTTTGCCGGAACGAGCTTGGAAATGGTTTGACGGAGGCCATTTGAATACGAATTGCAATCCTCTCGCTGCAAACTCATAACTTCCAGTGAGACTTGCAATTGAGGAGCCAGATTTGGTTTCGCCAACGAATCTGCTGAATTCACGGGTAGATTTTAATAGTAAAATGTGATAAAATTGCACACGTTTGACCCAGGTTCACTTTGAAAGCTCATAACTTGATAATTTTTGAAGATACTAATCATCGGATGCTTGAAAGAATTGAGATTTTTATATGTACAAAACTATATATTCATATTTATATTGCTTATGTACCAGCGTTAACAAATAATTCGTCTTAATATTGTAAAGCATAACTTACGAAAAGCCACTACGCCATCTATGAACGCGTAGATTATAACGAACGTTGGGTTTAACCTAGTGCAGTCGCTGCAGTCTCCGAAATGGTGAACTTTGCCACGGGCTTGGGTTAATTGGTTGTGCGCCCCACTGGAATGTTTGTTCGGCACAAAGGATTATTTCGTAATGCATTTATAGAACTGCAGACGGTTAACTGTTTGGATGCTAACCTACGGGCGAGAAATGCAAACAAATTTCGTTGTTTGAACTAATATTGAACGGTACGAGATTATTACATTATGTTCTAACTAAACACGCTGAATATTCTCCTACTATTGAACGGTAGGAGAATATTACATTGTGTTCTAAACAGGCTAAATTTGGTTTCATTCGCAACCTTACGACAAAAATCTTAGGCCTGTTTGAATGAAACTTAAATATTCAATGAAAGAACACAGCATTATGCAGGTGGTAATTGCAAATAACTATGCTTTGTTGAATAGGGTTTATCTGGCAAGCATCAATTGTAACAACAACATAAATACATTATAACGACAAGATGTGATGAGCACAAATACAATTACATAAAAGCATTTTAGTATAATATTTAAAAAGAGACGGTTTTAGCGGTTGTTTTGTGAATCTCTGAGGTGCATTCATTTTAACCGTGGATAATGCATATTCTACCGGAAAAACTTGTCGAATTCCGCTGCACACTCAATACGCAAGAACAATTATAAATATCACTTGGTTTCAACTTAGTTCGTCGTTCCACTGGCTCGGTTGTTGAATGAAATTTAAAAAAATCGGAGACCTTGCGCAGAAAAGTAAAATTCACTACGGTTTGCAGAGCAGCCATTGTAGGATTTTTCTTTCATTTCATTCAACGGCGCCATTCCTCGTGTCATGCTATCTTGTGCTAGTACAAGATAAGTTTAATGATAAGAAAATATGCATGAATTATTAAAATAATAACTTAAAAACCTATTTTGTGCATTTTTATTTAAACCCCCGACTTAAATAGTTGTATCCATTATATATTTAAGTTGAAATCATGTGTTGTTTTTAAATAGTCTTTGCGTTCTTCAGAATTCGACAAGTTTACAAGGAAAAATGCCTCAGGATCATTGCCTTTCAAACGACGTGACGATCAGAAATTTACCGTTTGAATTTTTTTATTCTCGTGTTTAAAACTTTAAAAACAAGAACACCCCTTCAAAACACAATTCAAATATAGAAATATCAATGAAACATTAATTCAAACATTCATTTGGTTCCTACTTTGTTGAGTGTCTGAATTTTTCCCACAGTCAATTCCAATTTTGAAAATCAAAGCAAATCCTAGTTCTAAAGTTCACTGAACTCGAGTCACACATGGACATACAGACACATAACGTAAATTACATGATTTAACACTTTGCTCGCTGTAGCCATGCTATCTTTAACCGTACCTGTTAACTGTTAACAATGGAAAAGTATCTGATTAAATACGTTTCTTGTTTCAAGTCTTCATTATTTAAAAGATAACACATATTCTTCCATAACTTGATGTCAAAGTAGGCAAAATTTTATGTGTGTATGAAATGGATGTCTACAACGGACAAAATTTATTTTATTTTAATAAGTTATTAAATAATTTTTAAGTTTCGATAATCGACAAACAAATAAATATTATTTATTAGGGAAGAATTTTCGCTTTAACTAGTTTGGAAGGTCATACCCATCAACGTAGAATGTAATATAACATAGAAGAAGAAGATTATTTAAAAAAAAAATTTAAAAAATATTGTTTTAAAATTTTCAAAATAATACTTTTTTTAAAGTTCTGCTGTGTAATTATTATTACTATGCGTGATGGCTGTTTCGCCCTCTAAAGGTTGTATCAGACTGTTTTTTGTAAATTTAATTATAAAATTATTGGATGCATAAAAGATAAACTTAAAATTGTGTTATACAAACTAAACTCGATAAAAATAAATAGGAAGACAATACTAATAATTCTAAATGAAACATGAAATAGAACGAAACACAGAAAATGTTCATATGAAGCAGAAACTTTCTGATTTGATCCTATAATTGAAAATGAAGCAAAAATTTAGTAAACACCACTTATATATTTATTATACTTTATGCCTACCGGCTTAACATACAGCTACAACCATATTATTTATTAATATTTGTTAAAGATAAACATATGCTTACAAGACAAGGTTTTATGCAAAGCACAAAGGATAAAAAATTATTAGTTATGTTTGTCACAAAATTATCACAAAACCTTTAATAATTATTAGTTATATTTGTCAAGTCAAAATATTTCCCCATTAAATGAAGATATAATATATATTGACGCCATCTAGTGAGAAATTAAGTATTTAACAATACCTTTCCTACAAACATAAAGTTGGTTGTTTTCAGGTGCAAAAAAATCAAAATGACTAGCTTATAATGGTTACACGTGGAACAAGCGAATGGTTTTTCTCATTTTGCAGAATGTGATGTTATACTAGAATTTTATACCTGCACTTCAAACACGAGAATGGTTTCTTTCGAAATGCATCTGCAAAATGGATCTAAAACTTTTACTAGTTTTAATTTAAGAGTGAATCCAAGTGAAAGCCCCCAACTTTAATAATTCGCCGATATCACGAATATCATTTCCTCCGGTTTTTGCATTACATAGTCTGCAATATTAAAACTGCACTACAAACCCGATAATGGTTTTCTTCTTGTAAGTGTGCCTGCATATGAATCCAAAAATGTAATTTTATGTGTAAGCAAGTCTCCAGTGTAATAAGCTTTACGTTCATATTTTTTATACATATTAGATTTATTATTTTAATAATAAAAACTAAAATAAATTAAAAAAAAAACAATTTTGGTTCAACTATTTCTGTGGGCCTAAATTGCTTTCTAGTAACTGAGTAATTTTCTAGTAAATAATGTCTTAAAATGTGTATAAAAAAACGTGAAAAACAGTTCTCGCGTTCTTTCTTCGTTTTTTTTATACTATTTTTTTTTGTGGCCGCTCCAAAAGTGTTCGCGGGCCGCACCAAAGAGCCTCGCGGCCCGCGGGCAGCAGGTTCCCACCCCTGACCAACAGTATAAAAACGTACTTTTCACCATGTTCTAGTGAGCGACCCTATAAAAAATAATACATGTTTTGGCGTATTTTATTGATCATAAGTTACTGGAACATTTTCCATTTTTTTAATTAAAAAAAAACCATTTATCGCCATTGACGAGTAACTAGACGTAGAAAATAATGGGACATGAAAACACGTTGTTAATGAAATAATAAATCCAGAGATAACAATGATGTTATCTCTGGATTTTATAAAAAAAATGTAATTTTATATTTTTTGTGTATTTATTTGTTTACACCCTTAGGGCTTACATAAAATAAGTTTTAATAAATTACGTTATTTAGTGCGTTTATATTAACATTTTAATAAAATAAACGATAGTATTTTTTGTTTAAGCTCCATGAATGGGATTTGAAATTCAATATATCGATATTGTCAGTTTAGCAACATTAGAGTATTAAAAAATAAGTTAGGAAAAAAATGAACTAACGTAATATACGTAAGTACCTACAACGAATTCAAAGAAGAGAGAAGAGAGAAAATAGGCGTTGTTCCTGCCAGGACTAATTAGCAAAATTCAAAATTAAAATAAAAAGTAATGTATTATAATATTGGCTATGTTATTGTTGTGTTATATATTATTATGTTAACGAAACAAAATTTAAATTTCTAATTAAATTTTTGTATGGAATAAACGAAAACATCAATAAAACTGAATCATCATCAAATTAACAAGCCCATATAGCATTTGGGCTGGGGAATGACTAAAATATTTTGTTTTAGATGTATAAACAAAGAACAACTCAGGAAGCCTCATGTTTCTTTTTGGTAGTCGGAACGTTATTAGCTTAGTTAATTTACGTGCATATATTTAATAATAAATAATGGATGGTTTTAAAGACTTATTTGTGGGAAATTGATAATTTAATCTTACAAAATGTATTACTTATATCGGCGTGAAAAAATATTTTAATTCACTATAGTGGTGTTTATTCTTAGTATCGCCCTGTTGAAAGATAACCATTCAGAAATTTATAACTTTTCTTGAAATGCCTTAAGCTCGGTTAAGTGTCCAAATATTTTGTTAAAAGATTAAACGGTATGTTTGAGGCACGTTCCAGAGTGGAAATCACTCTCAGTATCTCCCTGGTGTAAGATCACAGATGGTTGGGAGCAGTTGGGACTCTCGTGCGTTATCCACATAAAAAGATACAAATAGTCTTACCCCCATCCTCCTCCCCTCCCAACTCCCTTCGGCCCTACTACATATTCGGAATTGGGGACCCTACATTCACACAGACAAAGGTGGGTTCCAGAATTATTTGCAGCTCTTTCATCTATGTTTTTAATTTAAATTAATAAAGTTGAAATTTTAATTTTTATCAGCATATATTATTTATTTTTTACAATTTAAATTCACAATTTAAGTTTGTGTTTTCAATAGCAGAATTGAGAGAAAATAAATTAAACATTTTAATCGTTATGTAAACCAAGGCTCATCAGGATTACTTCCGTTGATATTACGCCACCATTAAACTAATTGCTTTGTCTAAAAAAGTAATGTCTCTTAAAGATCAGAGGCGCAGCAAAAGTATCCCAATTCCAGGGCAAAGATATCAAAGGCTTCATTTTAAGCAGAATTCTTAAGAAAAAATAACAATTCTTAAAGAAATAGCTTTCTCAAAAACTGAATCAACTATATTTTGAGGAATTTATGAGAAAACTTCTTAAATGATTGTAGTTCTTTTCAAACGTTAACAATGTCGAAAATCTGGTATGACACGCTTAATTTTCGCCATTAGAAACGATTTTCAATTTTATACTAAATGACAAGAAATAACTTAAAATTAGTAACCAGTGAAACATTTCCTCACGGGGGTAGAAAGAGAGGATATATCATAGTTTTAGCGTTCCTTTCGTTTTTCTTAATTATGAAAGCGTGATATTAGCATCAACCTAATATGATATAGGGGTAACTAACGATGATTTTATATCGATTTCACGAGCACGGTTGGGCTGTATATATCCAGATTATATAAATTAGATAATTCAATAAATTAAAAATCGACATACGCTGGCAACACTAGAGGTATTAATTGACATTCTTAAATGTTACGTACATATTAAAAATACTAATAAATTGACAAAATCGAATTGAAATATTAACTTTGATATTATACATTCGCAGTCCGCATGTACTTTTGACACTAACAAGGGAGTTATTTCTTTAATACGGTCATAACTAACAAGGTTTATATCTCCAGGCTGGAACGGAATCGATTAGATTAATTAATTAAGTACGGGTTTTCCAATAAGAGGTGTTATTTTGAATAGCCCGCTATTTCGGTAGATGTTACTTTTGAAGCTGTCATTTTTTGACATTTGACAACTAGAAACTACGTCATTAATAAAAATGGAACAACGCATTGAAATTATTAAAATTCACTTGAGTGAATCAAATGCAAATCATCTTGAGTGATGAGGCCCATTTCCACCTCGGTGGCTTCGTCAACAAGCAAAATTGTCGCATCTGGGGCTCGGAAAACCCAAGAGTTATTGTTGAAAAGCCTTTCTAGCCTCAACGTGTGACTGTTTGGTGCGGTTTATGGTCCAGCGGAGTCATTGGACCTTACTTTTTCGAAAATGAGGCTGGAGCAACAGTTACGGTAAATGGATTGCGCTATCGAGAGATGATTAATGATTTTTTATGGCTGGAATTGGATGGTATTGATCTGGACAACGTTTACTTTCAACAAGACGGCGCTACGTGCCACACAAGAAACGAAACCATTGTGATATTTTACGATTGAATATCAAAATAACACCTCTTATTAGAAAACCTTGTATATGGGATAGTGTGTACGATTTCTTTCAATTCTAAGAGCTGAGTTAGGTCACGATTAATAAGCCAGTTATTTTGTCTAATGAACGAAATTATCCAAAAAATTGTGCATATTGACAGTTTATCACACACCTCGGAGGCCGCGCTAAAAGCAACGGCTTTTGTCTGACTGGCAAATGTCGCTAACTAACCACCTGGAATTATTCCTACAAATCTCCGGAATCATAATACGGGCGTCTAATGTTTTACCACACATAAGAATCTGAGATTTCTTTTCTACTGCATTTTGTCTCGTTTCGATCTACCTCTGCCATTTCTGCGCTTCACTGTCACACTCCAGAGTACGTAATAGAATTCGTCCTTACACCCTGAATGAAAGGGGGCATTTTTCCTTTTAGTCCACACTTTAGTTGACATCATAATGTATAGTGTCGCGAACCTGCAATTTCACTCTATTAGTTGGGTGTTGCTGGAACCTTCGCAACACGCACAAAGGACCAGTCCGAGAACTATGTTACATGGGACAATTTATTTTTAATGCTCCGCCAAGCTTGATAGACAGTTGGTATTCCTCGATGTTTAAACCTGGGCTTCAGAACATAAGAAAAAGCCCAGATTGGATTATAGGATAAAGAGGAAATCACCCGTCGCAGATGGGGCCAGACTGCCAAATTCTGAATGCATTCGAAATATGAATGGCAATAATAATTGGTCACGGTGACATTTTAGGATGAGTACATTGGGTAGATAAACCAATTGCAGGATTTGAAATTTCCTATCCACAAAGTCTTTGCCAATGCATATCTGCCAATCCCATATATATATTGCGTGAACAATACACATAATCAGCAGATTATGTAAGGCAGCAGCCTTAGACCACCATATTATATCGACCCTTTTAAGTCAACCGGAATCCTCTGGACGTTCCAGAGCCTCCTTTTCTAGAACATTCTCCATAAACGCAAACGTATCTGCATTAGGAATAATTCTAAATCAAACATAAATGAAATATCTCTGCCTGAAATTGTTCTCCTATCAATTTTAAAAATTGACACTGATTGTATTTCAGACATGCGAACATGTATGTGCAAAAATTATTATATTTTAAGCAATTAATAAAAAAATATTTATATTTGACATGTGTGTTTCATTTGTTTAAATATTTGACAAATGATTTTTCAATTTGACTAACGGTGTTTATTTAAAAGGTGAATTTCCAACGTCTCTCTAATTTTTCATTAGCAAAATATCATCATATTATAAAGAAAATTTGAAAATATTATTTTGATTTTGAAAGGCAATGATTAACCTGAGGCAATATTTAATATTTCAGCTTTACAATCCATCAATTATAATATCCCGTTAACTTCCACTGGTCTGCACTATTGTGTAATGACAACAATTAAGATACTACATTGCTTTTACACGAGTATCAAATGCAGTACAAATCATGGAAACCACAACCCTCAAGAAAACGATTACAGAGAGGGAGAGGAGAGAGAGATTTAATATGAAATTCGTTCTCCTTTATGGCGGTTTTCCCATTTTTACGTCCCCCGGCACTTGGCCCAACTCAACCGACTAAGCAATCAGTTCGCCACTGCCTTAAATAAATTTTGCATATTTATCTTGGGTAATCCCACCATTAAATACAAGCATTTTTTTTCATTTCGAAGCAAACGGGAGCGGAAATTGTACAACAAAACAGATAAAGTTGTTTGAACAGAAGCAAGTCTTTAATGTTTAATGAATTTACGAAAAGACAAACAGATGTTAATATTAACAATAATGAGAATTAATATTAACGTTGTTTGCCGAGCTTTGATTTATTTGAAATGTTTGTAGAATTGGTACACAACATACCGTGAGGTATCTAAAATGTAATAGATATTTCTTATTTTTGAAGTTGTTGCAAAAGGAAATACTATTTTAGAAATTATGTAAAATTATCTTTGAGACGAAAGTATTTGAAATAAAAATAAAAATTAACAAAACAAAATATAATTTGTAATATTCAATCATAAAAATGTTCATGATTGAATATTACAAATTCATTTCGGTTTGCAGGTGACAGGATCCAAAAAAATAAGACTTTAAAATGAAGACCCGACTTCACACTGAAATAGGATCGCCACACGTAATACGAAATTTCTTCAAAAACGTCTTTTCTGCTCATATAATTTTTGGATAATATTGAAGAAAATATGTTCAAAAAAGTTCATAATCCATTGGATTAATTACATTACAAAGAAAATTATCCACAATTACGTGATTATGTTTGAGGTTTATAAAAAATCACGCGTTCCTTGAATGTGGCCGATACGCACGACAGCTATAGATGGCCGACAGAGCGCACCTCTGGCGGTATAAGAACGAACCAAATGACTGGCGCAAATATTTAAATATGCGGTAACAATACACATAGTTATGCAAAAATTACTTGACCATTAACAAGCGTTTAATAAGAAGATTTCTTCTGGAAGCTTATAACTTAGTGATGGCATTATTTATTTTATTAAAACACAAATAACTTTGTTTACATTACTTTATTATATACAACCTCTGCATGTTTCATGAACGAAGTTCACCTCACCAGGAGTATACACTGGTCAAAAAATAAATATAGATTACAATTGGAAAGAAGAAGTGGAAGGAAGGGGGAGGGGTAAGAGTGGGCGGAGTTTATCTGAATTAAGAATTACAATATCGTTAGACGGGAAAGACCAGTTGAGTGGGAAAATATTTGAAATTGGGATTATAATTTTTTTTTCGATCAATAATTATATCTCATTTTATGTTGAAATGTTTTCTAATTTATAAAAATTCAAAATTATTTATTTGCGATGCTTTATATCTTGAGTGAAGTAATTTAAGACCTCAATTTTTATCGAAAGTGTGGTCATTATTCAAAAGATGATTTGCAAACACAGATATGTTCTTTATTTCCGACTTCAAAGTTTATATTGGTTCTACCTTTGTAAAAGAAATTACAATCATCCCAATTGAGTTTATAAACTCCTGATTTTTTTTGTTTGATTTTCGCTATCTTCATTATTAAGAATATATTTCTTCATTTTGTTATTAGTGTAAAACGCCGGTTGAATAGTACCAGGAATGTTTTTATATATAACTTTAGAAGTATCGTTATCGACAAATAGAATTCTACGCCATTGTTTACATTTATATGCCATTTATCTTAAGAAATAGGGTAAATATACCGTTTGATGAGAATATAATTATTTTTTTATTTAATATTTCAGCTATCAATTTATTAGAATAACCGTTATTGAAAAAAATAATTAATTAAAATACCTCACACAGAATATAAAGCATCGCAAATAAATAATTTAGAAATTTTAGGAAAACATTTTAATAAATATAAAACATGTTAATATAAAAGCAGATATAATTGACAAGATTTTTTTTTAAAAAGTCTCATTTAAATATTTTCTCACTTATCTGGTCTTTCCCGTCTAACGATATTGTAATTCCTAATTCTTATAAACCCAGCCTTCTCTTACCCCTCCCCCCTCCTTCCACTTCTTCTTTCCAATTGTAATCTATATTTAATTTTTGACTTCGGAGTATACTTACTCCTGATGAGGTGAACTTCGTTCATGAAACATGTAGTGGTTGTATATAATAAAGTGATGTAAACAAAGTTATTTGTGATTGAAATAAAGTTTAGTAAGATAAAATTATATAAGCTATTTCCGTTGTATATCAATGCATATGTACACAGTAAGATGTAGACATTATATTTATTTATTTATTGTACAATTTGTATATGTAATAATCTACCTTTATATAAGGATTTTTACTCTCCTGGTGAAGGTGTATACACAATCAAACTTTTAAATCTATTAGATAAACTGAAAGTTGTTAGTAAAAAAAATGTTGTAGTAAAATTAACACCTTTTAATTAAACCGACTGCTAATCTCATCGCACAATTACCCTCCCTTTATTCATAAACACGGGTACAATTAATATAATAATATTGTAATAATCTATTATTTCAGTCAACTTTGTTATAACTATCTTTAATTGTTTTGACAAACTATACGATAATGATTCAACTTATATATATTTACGGTTGTAACACATATTTAAGCACTGCAAGTCTCCTATGAGCTAATTATATTAGGTACCTAAGATAACAGTTAATATCAGTTGTAAAAATGTAGTCAATAATAGTGTTTCATTTGAAATAATCCATCACAAATACGTAAAATTTCATTTATTCAAACAACTGTCATTCTTATTATGCCTAAATTAAGCATGTTATTATTCATTAACTCCTTCCTGTTCCGTGTTTTAACAATATATACTCACCCTCTCTCTGTGAATGACCTAATATCTACATATTAAATGTAACTGTTGTTGGGATCACTTAAACTGGGCGAAGCCAACGAAGTGCTGACCACAGGGCCTAGCAGTAAAAGGGCGGGCGCCCATGACATGAATGTTATCTTAAAATTTATTTGAATGCCAAAATAGTTTCTATAAATAAGGGCGGTTAAAACTTTAGATGTTTGCGAATAAATAATATAACATACAGAAAACTAATTAGCATAACAAATCACCTAAACAATGCTTGTAAAGTTTTGTTTATTTGTCTTGGTATATGGAATCAGTATGAGAAATGAGTGGTTGTAGTAAGAACGAATCTTGTCATCAGTTAGCGAAGCGAAGGTTTGTAAAGGCCAAGCGGTCTGCGCCTGATGTATAGGCAAATTCTGTAGCATTGATGCTAGGAGATACACTGATCACCCGAACAGCAGGCGCCGCGTGATATACAACGCTGATGGAGGCTGTTAGGCCGAACTTAAAACTAGATTTGGTTCTGAACTTGGCTAGATACATGTCTATAATAATAAAATGAAATCTACGTGTCCTTCGTTCCTACGGTACGTAATAATATATTATTGGGAGTGAAAATAGAAGAAAAAATCATTGCTAGGTGGGTTGTTGGCTGGGATATAATATATCTCTCAAAATAGTTGTTTGTGAGGAATATCTCTCAAAACTGCCAAAGGGGTTTATTTCTGTTTTATTTTGTTTCTGTTACCCGTTTATTTTGTTTAGTTCAGTTTTACATTACTGTATGATTTAAAGACCTTGTGCACAATTTTCGATATGACCTTTTCCTTTGCGGAATTTCGTTATCTTGGAAGATAATTTCACAAATCTTAAAAAAAAACATCTTCAGGTACCCAACGAAAAACCTGACAAATATCTATTTTCTTCCTCATAACATCATAATAAACGAAAAGTATTGGTGAACGTTGCCTGTGTGGGAATGCATTACATATACAGGGTGTCCGGAAACTCGTAGTACAAGCGGGAAACTGGTGAATCTACATCAAATTTGGAGTCGATTTTGTTTATATATTTTTTTTATTTGAGCTTTCGTTATCGAGTAAATCGAGTTTGAAGTTGATTTTTTTTTTTTTTTTTTTTTTTAATCAAATTGTTATAAATTATTACTGAAGATCAAAGTACCCAACTAATTAAAACTATTTGAAAGTAAAACAAATAGTCCAGTCAAGTTAAACATGAAAAGGGGGTTGTGCTTGCAAAAGGTCCAGTCATTCTGAATTTTTTATATGTTGTTAGGACCTAAACCAGTATTAAAAAAAAAATTTTGCAACTTCGAAAGTGCTGTGCGAGCGGCGGTGGACCTAAAAAACCAGGAAATTTTCGGATTTTTTTCAGTTTTTGCTCAATATCTCAGTAAAGGAAGGGTCTGACCGGTAAAGTCGGTAAACATACTTTTAAAGAAGACTAAATTTGCTATAATTTGAGACCAAAGCAAGCTATATAAAACCATTGGTTTTCAAGATACAGTTCTTCAAAAATAGGCAATTTTTTCCAAAAAGTGAAATTTTTTCGAAATGGTCACTTATTTTGTAAAATAATTTCTAAAATACGCATCTCACGTCAAATATTGTATGAAATAAAGTTGTTGTAAATTTAATAAGCTTTTATTTGAGACTAAATTGATATCTGTAGACTAAACGGTTCTCTCAAAAATGGCAGATAACCAAAAACAGTCAAAAGTGGATTTTGGGTGAAATGCAAATAAACTGTTCTCGCGTCTTTTTATGGTTTTATTTATCAAACAGTTAACAGATATTTGATGAAAAAAAGAAAAGATATTACATCTATCGGGAATTACGTCATCTTCAAACATTGTTTTATATACCTGCATACCAAAATGCTTGTACAAACATCATGGTACCTACTATAAGGACAAATTACATGTACACAAAAAATAAAACTAATATAAATCATGTAGGTATTGTGTCTTGGTTGCCAAATCATGTCTTTCTTTTTATCTTAGATGGGAGAGGCGCCCAGTCTGTAGTCGGGTCATCTTCATCGTCCGAGCATTTCAGCTCCACATCCGGGACGTTAATGCAAAATTTGCCACCGCATGACTGACAGAGGACTGAGCAGTGGAGCCCAGCCTTTCTACACGAGCAGCTCCCAGAGCATCCTTTATTGCATTTACACGAAATTTTTCGCAAAAGGGCAGGAGGTGCGGGATCCATCGTGGTGGGGATGGGGGTGAGTACTTGAGAAGACAGCTTCCACCCCCATTCAGTGGGATTCAAGTTGACTCCCCGCCACTTCTGCACTTGGAGGTAGCACCTTGCTGCATGGTGGCCTGCAGCATCTTCCGTCGGTGGCAAACGGGCGAGGTTTATGTTTGTTGAAGTGACAAACGTCTTATACCTCAGGAAATCCAAAGTATCCCTCGCGATGTCACCCCCATATAGAGCCATGAAGCACTTGACGCCTGCTTCACTCACGGCTTGTGAGGTAGAGTCTGGCCGAAGGAAGACCTCCACTTGCTCAGCAAGTGGTTCACTCTTGCTCAGAAGTGTGCTGATTTTGGTCTTTCCTTGGCCAAACGGTGCTGAGGTGGTATCGCACCCGGCAAACGCGTGGGTAAATAGTACCGTTCTTGGTAATTGTCGGTAGTCCTGGTTGTTGTAGGAGGTCGTAGAGTAGTGACAGCAACCAGCTTCTCCCTTCGTGCTCTTCTAAAGATAGACGTTTGTCTCTTCAGCGCCTAAACCATTGAGAAGAACGAACAGGTCGACATCTTCTCCCACTATGACGACCCGATCGGCATCTGCTTTTTTTGATAACGCCATCATGACGATCTCTCGATCAGCATCTTCTTCGGCAACAGCCACTTCTACTCCCTCCTTCTGAAAGGCGTCACAGAGAAGAGTTATAAGGCGTCTCTTATTGTTTTCATTGCCCAAAACATGCTCTTGAGCAATTTGAATTACTGTGGATTCATCGTAAGTCAATTCGTAGCTAGAATGAGCTGCGTAGCGCCGGAGTCGTTCCGCTGTTTTGGTGTTTTTTTTTTGGTAGCATCTTCGGGTAGACGTCAAAAACGATGGAGACGTTCTTCCCAAAGTGGTTTCGGACGTAGGTGGTATAACGCGCCAAAAGTGCTCGAACCGTGCTTTTCCGCTGCCACACGACCTTGTGCAAGAGGTAGCCAACATCCAAAATGACGTGAGTGCTGGCATCTATCGGCGTGCGGCTGGAAAGAGGAGTGAAGGGAGAGTACAGAGTAGATTTTGTGCCCTTGCGCATCCCTTGTTCATTGAACAGAGACATCGGGAACGGGGCCAACTCATACTTGAAGTCATCCTGTAAATCCTTTTCAGATTTCTTTACAATACACACTCGCTGAAAAATTGTGAGCGGATCCACAGCCACTCTTCTGTTTTTGTCCGGCAGTTTAACGGTTGAGGTGATCGATGCCAGCGTGGTAACTTTATTTTTCTGTTTTATTACTACCTTGTCGTACATTTTACCACAATTTTCATTACTCCTTCCGTTCCAACTCTCTGGGCTGTGTGGCAATTAATTTCAGGACCTGCCAGTAAACCACTAATGATAGAAATTAAACTGTCAGTTTTGGGAAATGGAGGGTGGAGAGCAAACCAGTTTTTTAGTTTTTCCATATCACTATTATCTCGGATGATTCGAGAAGGTCTCATGTCTACATGCTGCTCTCCAGTATGACATGATAAGCTGCAAAAACTTTCCAGTTCTTCACAAATGTTCAACATAAACACCATTCCTGTTGTCCACCTTGCCAGAAAACTTTGGGAGATTCCTCTTCCTTGGGTCAACCCACCGTAGGTTTTCATGGATCGCATCAGCTTCTGCTCAATTGTTAGGTCTGACCACAACCCAGACCAAAACTTGTCAGACCGGCAAATGGTGAAGGATCCTTTTGTGAACATGTCGTATTCACTTTTATCCATCCGATCTTGTAGAGCTATCATATCCTGAAGGTAGAGGTGCGCGCTCTTAGCATACAAAAAATGTCCAGCTGCGTGGAAAAAAGGGAGCATCTTGTGGACAGTGTACAAATGAAGGTTCCAATCACAAGCACGCTCTGCCTGGATGAATAGTTTTATCAAAGTGGTCATACGAAAGTATTGGACCCACAACTGTGATGTTGGACCATTCGCTTTAATTTTCTCCAAGGCACTTTTAAATTTTGCCTTTAGTATTTGGTAGGTATCAATTTCTTCTGCTGATATAGTGAGAGACCTTTCAGTGTCTCGCAGCAATTTTTCAGTCTCGTCTCGCTCCTCAGGAGTTATGTCAACCTCATAAAAAACAATGCTGGCCAGTGTGAGGTTTGCCAAAATGTGGGCTCGAACAGCTCGTGAATATGCGTGCCCATTCATATGGGTACCCATGGGTATAGGTACTAATGGGTACTTGAAATTTGAAATAGTCGTAATTGTATTATAACTCTAGGATAAACCCACGATGATTAATGGATTTACTTCACAGCACAATATAACCATAAAAAGACGCGAGAACAGTTTATTTGCATTTCACCCAAAACCCACATATTACTGTTTTTGGTTATCTGCCATTTTTGAGATAACCGTTTAGTCTACAGATATCAATTTAGTCTCAAATAAAAGCTTATTAAATTTACAACAACTTTAATTCATACAATATTTGACGTGAGATGCGTATTTTAGAACTTATTTTACAAAATAAGTGACCATTTCGAAAAAATTTCACTTTTTGGAAAAAATTGCATATTTTTGAAGAACTGTATCTTGAAAACCAATGGTTTTATATAGCTTGCTTTGGTCTCAAATTATAGCAAATTTAGTCTTCTTTAAAAGTATGTTTACCGACTTTACCGGTCAGACCCTTCCTTTACTGAGATATTGAGCAAAAACTGAAAAAAATCCGAAAATTTCCTGGTTTTTTAGGTCCACCGCCGCTCGCACAGCTCTTTCGAAGTTGCAAAATTTTTTTTTTAATACTGGTTTAGGTCCTAACGACATATAAAAAATTCAGAATGACTGGACCTTTTGCAAGCACGGATGTACATCTTGACTGGACTAAAATGAAGAAACTCGGATTTTGAAATCACCCTTCATTTAACCCGGTGTAATCATAAAATATTTCTGCTCTGCAGGGTTAAAACATCTGTTATTCAACCCTAAACACCAGAAAAAACTTTAACCCTAAAATAGCCGAAAAATATTTTTTTTTGGTTTTTTTTTTTTTTTTAATGCTCAAATCAAAAAACTTTACGTTTTTTTGGGTTCCCCATGTGGTGTAGATTCTCCAGTTTCACGCTTATACTACGAGTTTCCGGACACCGTGTATTGGTACTGTTAACAAAAGTTGGATATTACCTGCATCCCATTTGGCTTTTTCAAAAAAAAAGTATGTTTTTTTCTGAGAAAATAATATCACATGACAACAGTTAAAATTACCTTCAGAATAATAATTAGCATGTCAACTTAGATTTAGCAGGGCTTTATGAAATACACGGAAATTTGAATTAACATATTTACGGTTAACAGATAATTAAGCAATAATAATTAGTCGCCTGAAATATCAATACAAATTGAAAATATATCCCGAGTAAAAATAAATGCCGCCAACGGGAACCCATGCCTTCTGATGTCGGGTTAGGTGCTCTGAAACCACTGAGCTATGTCGGCTTATTTCCAACCCGCCAAATGATTCAATATGTACTAGTACCTCAATCAACAATTACTGCTTATTATATTTTTTCCACCCGTAAACAACCAACTTTATTTTTGTAGGAAAGGCTTTGTTAGTGCTAAATTTCTTACCAGATCGCGTCGAGACATATTATGTCTTCATTTATTGGTGAAATATTTTTAACTTATCAAATATAATTTTTTTAATGATAAACCAATGTTTATAAAACAAGGTTGTATGCAAAGGATAACAAATAATTATAAGCAATAATTAGTCGCCTGAAATATCAATACAAATTGAAAATGTCTCCCGAGTAAAAATAAATAAATATTCCCGTTGGCGGCATTTATTTTTACTCGGGAGATATGTTCAATTTATATTGATATTTTAAGCGACTAATTATTGCTTATAATTATTTTTAATTCTTTATGCTTTGCATAAAACCTTGTCTCATAAACATTACTTTATCATTAAAAAATAATATTTGCGATTGTTAAGATTTTATTTACTTTGCGCAATATATAGAAATTTTCTACAATTTCAATGGGATTTTACGAGAATAATTTAGATTTTTTTTAGTATTCGTATTACATAAAGTTAATTTATATGTTTTGTTCAACTTCAAAAACTTTGACAGCTTTTTTATTGTACTCCAACCTATTTAAAAAATAATAAAGAAGTTCCAAGAAAAAATAAAATGTTTTGAATATTTGTTTTTAGAAATTAACTCAACGATGATAAGTGTTTTCTATATTTTTTCATATATTTTACGCAAGATAACAGTTTCAAAGAAGGTTTGATTTTTTAAATGAAAATTGTTAAAATTTTAGTTGACAAAAAGGACCCAGAGTGTAATTTAATTGTACGCCATCTCAGTTCCTGTTTTAAAGCATAACAAAGACTAAACCGTGCTGAAATAATGCGTTGTTTACGTCATGAAAATTTTCAGTTTTCAACGCTGACTGAAAGAGTAATGTGATATTGTGTCCGCAATATCCTGTGGCATTATTCATCCTGATGCAAACCGCAAATAGACTAGGATAAAATAGCATCCCTCGACGCGATGTCCTCTTCCGGTCGCAGCCTTCATTTCAATCTCATGAATGTATTATCTGTGTTTTGTTGGTTGCGTGCTGCATATTTTATAATAATTATTTATGAAGCGGGGAAATTAAGTAGCCGTGGATGAATTTTTTATCTCAACCCTGGGGGTGCTTCTGACTTTTATGGTGAGCTCTCACAGAAATGCCAACAGTAACAAAGACAGCACTGCATAATATCAAAAACGAAACAATGTTTATTAATTGTTATTGTTCTTCTTTTGTAGTCCATTATGCTTTATTACTAGTTGAACTATAAAAATTGTAGTCGATTCAAAAATAAAATAAACATTGCAAAATTTAACAGACTAGCCTTATTTAGAGCCGGTACGATTTGCAGAATAATCCAGGTTGCATGCGCTAACTTTATAGCTGAAGTAGTAAGTAAAACATTTTTAAACCTTTTATTTTTAAGCATTTGAGGTTCGGTTATTAGTTAAAATAAAGAAGATGAAGAATACTGAATTTTTTTTATGTTTTATTTATTAATATAAAGTTTTTGACATGTGTTTTTCGACATCTGTCTCAATAGGGTCGAGACAGATGTATTCAGTTACTTAAAGAATATTTGAATAAATAAATGCATCTTGTTGGATCTTAGATGTTTTGAAAGGTAGATATATAAATATAAATCATAATGCGGCGCGCTAATATAAACAAAAATACGATTATAATTATTCATAGGCGAAAGCGACTGTTGTTAAAAGGTTGATTTAAATGAGACTTTTTTAAAATAGACAGTACATTTCTTGACGTCGAATGTGTATGTAATTTGTTAAATAACGAACCTTATGCCTATTTTATAAGTTTTTGAAGGTTATTTTTTTTATCAAAGGAATAGAGAATATCTTAAAAATAACACACACAATTTGTAAAACATAGCTTAAATCTGAAAGTGTTCAAGACGAGTGTGTTTTGTGACTTGACTAGACGAGTGTGTTATGTATTTAGAACGATAGTAAATCTCGTTAAATTTTTTGTAGTCAACAACCATGTTGATTAAAAATATTCCAGAAAATAGTTCGACATACAAGCGCATGCCATATATTTAATCATAATTTATTGTCCCAATTGAGTTAAATATGTTATCACATTAACATAGCTGCAAACTTAAACCATAGTAAATTATGAACTATTATGAAAAATCCTTATTGAGATGATTGACGATAATAACAAAAAACGGTGATTAAGCTTTCTTTGATTGAATTACAAATAATATCAGCCGTGTATTTAAGAGATGAACGGTTTGGGTTATATTTTTTTCAAAAATATAACTTTCTTGAAAATAAACAGCGATAATGCATTTCTTTGCATTCTAAGGCCCTTCGTACACGGAGATACTTACAAGCTACTCGACATTCGTACGCTCGTGAGTGACCGCCATACTATTTTGCTAGCGTTCGTGCACCTACGCGTCGACTACTGGTTTGACGTCAGTTTCACGCTACTTAATGCTGAGTGCTGGTAGCACGCTACGCGCCTTGCATTAGTTTTTTCTACCCGTTTGAAAGAAATAACGTCCGAAAATGATTTGAATGTTAATTTTGTTTTGGAAGTGGGAAAATATTCATGTTCATTTAACTATGATTTACCAGAATACGCAAAGGATTTAGCGGAGAAAGCACATATTGATTTTGGAAAGAAAAGTCCACTTGACATCATTCTCATGTAGTTCCTTGGCGGCAACGAATGCTCTACAATTAACGTTTATTTTATTGTATAGGTGAACCCAAAATATTATTTTTATATAGTTTTTTATGCTTAACTTGATTATAAATTATGCTTAAACAAGAACAATATTATTGTGTTCATCGCTAGAGTCACCTTACGTCGTATTAACTCGACGGCTTCACGTGAAAAATATGTAGTTAAGTATATTTCCGGTAGATCCGTGTACGGAAACCATTCGAATAGCATATCAATAGGCTACTTATGGAGGCGGAGCAGACACGTAACTTGTAAGTATCTTCATGTACGAAGTGCCTAACGGTTCACACCACCTTTTTTTATTTTATCATTGGATTGTCCACCATTGAATTAAATTGTGGTTGTAATTTTGTAGGTACTATAGACACGGGACGGCACAAGTACAGCTCCACAAACTTGACGGAATAACGAATAGAATGAAATTGAACCGGGTGATTTTAAAATTCACGTATTACATAACCATATTAGTATCGCAAGTTGGGTTCTCTAATACAATTGGCAATAACTGCTGGAGAGTGGTTCGTCGTACAAGTTAGGGGGGATTTTTCGGATCGATAAAATAAATAGGAACCAGTGGCGGTTTTCTCTTAGGCGCGTTTGCGCAGTAAAATCCTATAAGAAATATTAGAAACTAAGACAACTCATATAATATTTTACCACACTCTAAACAGCGTTCTATTCAAATTCCGTGCTAAAATATCCATCCATCCGTATTAGGTAATGTTGCCCGAGAGGGAGTCCGAAAAGAATATCATACGTGCGTTATGATTTCAGCGACTATGGAACTTTTTGTTCTAAGAAATAGTTCATACAATCGATACTAGTGACGATCCAGCAGTAAACTGTGCAAGAGTGCAAGCCTTAGGAATCTGTTAGAGATTTTTCTGGGGCTAGGGTGATGCACCACACCGCATAACTAAATAAAAGTCATTCATAGGCAGATGGCGATAAGGTTCAAATTCCCGTTTAACACAGGCCGCCTGTTTTTTATGATTTATTTATTAATAAATATGCAAATGTTTAACGATCAGAACAATAAACCTTAACCGAAAAGGGGATCGTAAGTAGGCGATTTTGTACTTTAGACCATTTTTTTTAGGTCTGATACTTTATTTTTTTCTGAACTTAAAAAAAATTGTCCATTGTTCTAAAAGCCAAGATGTATTCTACTCGCAGTATTTAATTAAAGTATTTAAAATATTTCCAACCGATCAAATTTTCGTTTAAAAACACCAAATTCATAAGAGATATTATTTTCCAATAATCCATTGTTTATTTTCCGTGATTAAGTGTTTTAATTTTTTTTTAAATAACTTAAGTAGGTACTATGGACATTATTGTTCCGGTAAAATATAATTTAAAAAAAAACTTGTCATAAGTCATCTTAATGAGCATATTTTAATTAATGTGGAAATTTTAATTTAGCTCCGTTTAGTGCTTTAATCACCCAAAGGGCGCTTAGCATAACTCGTATTATAATTTATTGTTGCTTTTAATTGAGTTTTAGGTGCCTATTAAAATATTCACTGTCAGAAGTTACACACCTTAAATCACGTGGCAGTACCTTTCAAGAAATTATGTTTACACTAATAAAGTTAACTATGTAGTGATTTAATTTAATTTAGCTTCATGAGTGACAGAGCGGTGAGATTAGTTATAAAACCGAAGAACGACTAAATTAATTTTGAAAATAACTATACGGTCTTTTAGAAATAAAAAAAAATTAATTAAAACCCCTGAATATTTATACGTTGTTCCCAACTAGTATAAACTCACTCTTGATATCGCACTGGTGATAGATCAGATAGATCCGTCTGTAACGAAAGAGTCGCTTCAAATTGCTTCAGATATGCTACGTTTGTTAGAGGCCTGCAAAGCTAGTCGGAATCCCATTGAAATTGTTCACAAACTGATAATTAAAATTAAAACTTCGTAAGTCTCAGGATTACTCTACAGATTAATTCTAAGTAATTCATGAACCTACATAAAATGTTTAATATTTTGTGAGCACAATTTTTTGTTTCAGCTGATGAAGAGAAATACGAAATTAAAACTGAATACTTTGTTTGCACAAACGAATTAACAAACAAACAATTTTTTTTTTAATAAAAAACATGAAAACTCAGAAAAGAATACGCAATTATCGTTCTGTTTACATAATATTAATAATTTTCACCACTCTCATTCCCTTTTCCCGCCCCTTAAAGCAGAATAAAGCCAAAACAGAGTACTAAATATGAGAAAAAACATCTGCCACTAAACTCTTCAATAAAATTAAAACAGCTGCATATAAAAATATTGAATATGTTTCCTATTTTGTGGGATTGTTTATTGTAATGTAATGTACTATGTAACCAAATAAAGGAAATCTAACCAGGTCTGAAAGCAATGAATATACTACCAACTACACTGGCATCGCAAAAGAATACCTGGAAACGATTTTAAAACATCCATCACAATGTTCTCCCTTCCGTTATTAACTTATCCATAATTCAGTTTCAGCGATATTGAATTCCCTTTATGAGAATCATATTAAATCCATCGAAAAAAAAAGATTCTCTGTCAATTTATTAGACCTTAAATTCCACCCCCGAATTCCTTTCAGCGCCAAGATTGTTTATTGGATACGAAAATACAAACAGAATGATTGACAGAATTTCACACGGAATATTCCGATAATATTCGATGTATGTTTTTTAAGGGCCAATGATTTTTGATGCAGAATTTTGATTGGAACCCGTCCATATCTGTTTGACGGCAGACTGAACTATTTTTTAAGGTTCGCAGAAATCTAAAATATTGTGATTGTATTTGCTCATATAGATATATATATATATATATATTTTTTTAACTTTACTAGGCAACATGTCAAAATCCACGAATGTTTTATTTTATCACCAGAATATAATACTATTTTGAAATTCGATAACCATTTTTGTTACTATGATATTATTGTTGTTGTTTTCCTGTCAAAATAAAAATGATATAATGTTATTCAGCAATAATTATTCGAGTAATGAATATCGAATGGAGTATATCAGTGCCATTGATTTGAGAACACGTGGACAAAATAATAATAAATTCGTATCTAGAAATTTTCGTCTCTTTCAGTAGTTTATGACAATATGCTCAAAATAATGAAACATAACCTCATTGGGGTGTCAAATTTTATTTTAAAAAGCTGTTTTTCTGTGCCTATCTTATCTGTAAAGCAGAAATGATATTTATGTTTTGAAGTGGCGTCACAAAAATTGAACATCTGGAAATCATTGAAATGTTCACAGTTCAAGGCGACATTTATTAAAATTATTAGATAGAGTTTTGAAAAACAATATAAATTTTCGATTAGAAAAATATTTCGTAATATACGATAATTTTTTGTTTTTTTTTAAATATTATGCTGATGCCATACACTAAATTAGACTAAACACGGCATATTCATTTAAAAATAACACCAACACAATTTTGGTTTGGTTCACATGTACATTTATGGAAAGGCCCACGCATATTATGTCGCAATTCGAAATGGGCACTGTGCATTGCGTTTTACCTTTTGTTGGACTATTTTGCTTCTCAGTTATGCTGGGCAAGTTCATTTTTTCAATGACAAAAATAACCGAGTTCCAAATATTTAAATTTGAATTATGTCCATATTACAACACCTCTTACAACAAATTCTCCGTGGTTTCGCTTACGAGTTTGAACGCTTGTACAAGGAGTTTAAACAGAATTGGGTTGTTAAGTTCATCTCCATATTTGTGACGTACGCTACGTGGCGTTATTTTTTAAATGAATTTAACTAGACTGGGCTAATCTAGTATAATACATCAATGGCTGATGCACCATAAGTTTTTTTTCTAGTATTATCATAAATATGTATTTTTTTACATTAGATCTATGGGGATGCTGTGTGGTGGGTATTTTTTAAGGAAAGGAAAGAGAGGAAGATCAAGGATGGAAAAAGGTATGTGTGGTGGGTAGGAATCTGAAGGTCAGCGTGTCCAGGCGTGACGGACTTATGAATCCATTTTTCACACTGCGTGGGTTAAGCAAGTCCTGCTGGAGAGATGAAAAGGTCTCCCACAACCAGTCTCGTCAAAACCGGCCCTCAGCAGTAAGGCTGACGCGTCTGCCGTAAAAACCTAGAAAATTCTCATCCCATGAACCCGTGCACCCCTGCCGAGTCACCAAACGTAGCGAACAACTTGGAATGACCTTTGGCAGAGTTGTTGATAGTACCCATACCCGCCGCGCAAATTATGTATCCCTTGAGGTTAAACTATAAGAATACATTTAATTTAATTTTCAGTTTAAGTGTATACTTAACGTTTGGTATGTTGTATTTTTTATGATTTTAAATCTATTGTTTTATTATCCGGAAACAGCGTTTTTTATCTGTCTTTTTTAACATAAACGCCATAAAGGAGGCTCTGAAAAAAATAACCTTCCTCAAGACCTGTTTTATATGCAAAGAAAGGGGAGGATGGTTTGGGAAGGAAAAACGTATGAAGAGTGGGTAGGATTCTGGGGTTCAGTATGTCCAGGAGTGTCATACGTATGAATCCATCAAGACCTGAACAAACTTCACCCATGAACTCGGTCACTCTTACTAATACACGAAACGTAGCTAAACTAAGGTAACTAGGAGTGACTTATGACAGATGTGTTGGTTATCGAATGCATGGTTCCCGGGGCGATGGTACACATACTCGCCTTCCAAATTGTATTTGAAAGGCGGGATCCTTCATTTAAACTTGAATAATGAAGGTTATTTTTTGGACAAGTATTTAGTGTAATAATTGTTAATATTTAACATATTTTTAGTATTTAATTAATTGGTCTATGGTAATTTTTAAACAACAATTTATTTATATAGGAGAATTGAAATTGAGATCACCGGTGCCAAGTCAAGGCATTGAGAGCTTTGACTAAATAAATACCCCCTTAATCACTGCGGTCATTTAATCCGCTAACAGATTGAACTTCAGCGAGAATTGATTTCCCACTCCAGCGAAAATCCGATGTCAGAGATACAATGCTGTCGTCTAACGGATTTCTGTAAACTCGTTGTTGATAATCAACAAGCTGAAGTCGCCGGCGATTCCTGGGATTTTCGCAAATTTTTTATAAATTTTGTTTTGAACGTCAAATTTGCAAAATTTCATTAATTTCGGAAGTAAACTGTAGATTTGATACGATTTATGATTTTAAAGGGTGAAAAGTATTAAAAAGATTTATTTTCGGGGTATTATGACGTGTTGCTCTACTTCCTCCTATAACCAACGTTTCGGACGGTAATACAGTGTCCATCATGAAGTCATTTAAATGTGTTTTATTATTTTCCTTTTAAGATGTGAATACTAATACAATCTATACTATCTAGCATTATTAAAAAACTTTGGCTATTGTAATATACTTTGTAATAGTATTTTAATTATATAATACTTCTTATAATTATGTTTGTGGTTAATTTGGAGATTGAATTATGTATGCAGCTAATTTAAAGATTGAATTATGTTAATGTGTATGTTGAATTACGTTTATAGTTTTTTAATGAGACTTACTGTTCAACGTCACCTTTCAAATATTATTTTCTTTTCGTGTATACTTTCTCCTCCCATAAACACGAGCTCTTGGAACTCTGATTATGGATATGTAGAATAATTAGGAAAAAATATTTATTTTGATTACTGTTATAATTTGAAAAATTTTTGGTAATAAAAAAATAAATTAATAATATTAGAAATCACTAATATTGTCTTCAATATTTAAATATTACAATTTGAGGTTTTACTCAATAAAGTTATTCCGAAAAATAAAAATAAATGATTAAAAGATTTACATTTCAACTAAGTGTGCGTAAAAATTAATAGTATTTCAATTTGTATACAAACGTCTTTTGGTAGAATCAAAAGAAAAAGTCTTCTACCTGGTTTCAAAAACACTTCTTAATTTTGAGAGACATTAAAAAACAGCGAATCTATTCAAAATTGAATGTTAAGCAAGAATATTTGGTGACATAATATTATTATGTTGTACGGGTATATTTATTTAAACAATTACAAATGAACACTCCAGTGTTTTATAGGGCACAGATATAATCAGGTAAAAAGATATTTGTACATATTATTTACAATTAATCTTAATCCAATTTCATGTCTTTGTATGCATTGACCTTGTTTGTCGGAAACCCGTTGTTGCGTAAAATGGAAATCGGAAAGATCTGCAGAACCTCTGACTTTAACGTTACTCATATCCGATTAGCTTCTTAGATAACGTAATGTTTTTGGAGATAGATTTATTGCTGAAGAAGGATTATCATTATTATTGCAAACCTGAGAAAAAATAACGGGAGAGTGTTTAAAAAATTACAATTGGTATAAATTTAAAAATATTGACCGAAAATCAAATCCCGATTGGCTGCTTGATAGTAAACTATGCTGACCATTCATTATATGTACCAAAATAAATAATATATGTATATTCGAATTTTTCGTAAAGTAAAAGCAATATAGGCAAATGATCTTTCTTCTTTAAATACAATATATAGGGCTTTCTGCCGATCACGCAATAATGTTAATTAATAAAATGACCTGAATAACAATTAGCGCGGTTTGATTGTGATCCTTCAGTTTACAAGAGGGTGGCGCGTTCTTAGGTAGATTAAATGCGGCGGGATTGAATAGGGAACAAATAAGATAAAGCGGTTCTAGTATTGATTATTCATGATACATGGATTAACCAACGAATATAGCAAGTTCGTATAGTAAGTTCTATATCTTGCAAATGATTAATATGCTCTAATGATTTTTATAACTCTCTGATGTTGCCAGATAGTTATATATTTAATACGCCAACCCTTCAGGCCACTGGCAAAGTGACTTAATATTAAGATGCTGCCATGGGATATTATTGAATTTATCCAGATAAAATACTGTTTTTTAAAGGTACTTTTTAAAAATGATTTAAAATTTTATTATTAGAAATAAACATAATTTTTTGAAGTAACACAAATTTGAAATGCAAAATAAAAAATGTTAAAAATTGCTCAATTTACGTTTTTTCGTCTTAACACTGAACTAAAATAAATATGAAAAAAATCTTTTTTATTAGAAAAATATTTCATGAATATTAACGTCACTTCACTTTTTCGTCTTTTCATATAAAAATAATTACTAAAAAATTCACAAAGTTTCCAAGGGTTATTGATTTCATAGGGATGTAGATTTTAATTATTCTGTGGTTAACTTATATATTTATATGAACATCTTGGTGTTTTCTCTTTCTGACACCACTTAGTTCATATTTCTAACTATAGTGGTAAAAAAGACACAATGATTTCTATGAGAACATAATATAAGCTGTTCCTAAAAGCGAATATATGACTACTGGTAAAAGCTGTTTCATTCCAAAACCGAACAAATTAGCCGAAGGAGTTAATTCATAAATCATAACAGCTCGTTTCTAAATAATAATTCTGGGAAATGTGTGAATATTTTCCCTAATTATTTAAAAAAATATATATGTTTCAATTTAATCTTTGTCAAGCTTATTATGGCGGTTATCTTTTCGTCGTAAGTCGTAAAACAAAGAAATTTAATTAGACGGCTATGGATTTAGAATGTGAATTGTTTTTGAATACAAATTTAATTATCGGAATTTACAATTCAATAGATTCACAATATTTATTCCCAAAATGGATCCCAGATTTCCATATCTGAAATAATTCATCATTTAATATTATTCCTACTACACGATCAAAATGTTATGCATGATCACTGAACAGAAAGTCACTGAAGGTTATTGTATACGTTTTTACAAAAATAAATAAATATATTCAAATGAGTTCTTTAGAAGAAGAAACTTTTTAAATTTAATGATTTTATAAAGGGTACCGAAAAAATTAACCGGTAAAAAACAAAACTTTTGTTATTTTTATTAAAATGAGTTTTTTTAAATATTTTTTTATTTTTATTTTTTTATTTTTATTTATTTAACGCCCAGAGGGCTTTTACACGTAGGTGGTACAATTTTAATGACAGTTTTGAAACATGAGAAAGAAATAATAAAAATAAAATTACATTAAAAAATAATATATGCAAGAAACAAAATTAAAAATAACAAGAACATGAATTTAAAAATACAGTTATTTGACTGGTTTACAAAAATATAACTTCCATTTAAGAATAGTGTTGAAATAAGTCTTTTACGTGATCCACAAAATTTGCAAAGTTAATATTAAATATATCGACATCACCAAGTATTGGTTTCCCATGGTGTGAAACCGTTGTATTGAGAAGTTCGCAATGTAATTGCGCTTATATGTGTTGCATTGGAATAGTGTATTTTGTCGTGTTGTTATTGTAGGTATTCGTAAGTTTATGAGTTGCAGAAGTTCGCAACAGTCGAATTTAGAGTTTAGAATCTTGAATAAAAAAGTTAAGTCCTTTATTTTACGCCTGTCTTCATATGTTGTAAAATATTCATTTAATTATGTTTTTGTTTTAATGAGCATTGAATCTTCCTCCCCTTAACTGCTGTGTGCTATTAAAACTTTATAAAAAAATATAAAACCTGACATAGGATTGAACGTTCCTCCTCAGAGACTTAAGTTAATCGCGCTTACAACTAAGCCGAATTCCGATTGGATAGGCCGACATTAATTTCGCATATTAACTGCTGTAATGTCATTTAATTTCAGAGAAATGCGGATATTTTTGCACGTGTATGAGTCAATGACTAGTATATCGGGTGAGTTTCAGCTCGATCGGCTGTCGGGAAGCGGGTTAATTTCCACTACCAAACTCCACTTTATTCAAGAAAACAAAAGTTAATTTAAAATACCTTGATGTGTTTAAAAATAAACAATTTTATCGTTATTTTTGCGAGCGAGATAAGTATCTTCCGCTATACGATAGAACAGACTGCTCCTAATTAATACTTTTATTAATTAAAATTGAGATTAGAAAATCGTGATTTTCAATTTTTTATTTATGACTTTTTGAAGTGAAACTTCTTTAGGCGCGTAATGGATTTTCGGGGACGGAGTAAAACCGAGTCAGGATCGACACGAAAATGCGGGTACCCCCACCACCGCTCACCGTTCACTGTCCCTCTCTCACCATATGCGCTTGTTGAGGTGGGGGAGCCGCTCACGAACGTTCTCTCTCTTCTCTTCTTTCCTCTCTCTCAGACACCAGCGAACTGCGCCACGCCAAGCATCAGCTGCTTGGTTAGTATACTGCGTCGTGAGTGTAATACGAGTGAAATACGTAATTGATTGTGGTTCATACGGTTTGGTACAGAATTTCAGTGTTAAAAATGAGTAGTGACGAGATAGAGGTGATGAACACATCATTGTCATTGTAATTTCTTTGTAATTTTTAATTGTAATATTGTTATTTATGTAATATTGTATACTTGTGAATAAATTGAAAATTTTTGGAACTATACATTAATCGAACGTCATTCATCTATAAGAAAATATTAGAAAAAGCAAATCCATGCTTCGTCGTTGAATTATTTAACCTCTAATTTTCAAACTAACCTAAGAGAGAAAATAGAGATGATGAAATGAAAATAGAGAGAGAGGAATACTAGAAGTTTCACTTCTGTCTTGCGTAGGCTTGACACACCCACTTTTAAGATACACTCACTGTGTGTTACATTATTAGGTATAATATACCTTATGTTTATCCAGAGTCCTCCACTCCTCACTAGAAATTCCTGTTCAGAGGCGGAGTATAGGTTTTTGTGTTGGTTTTACACTTGTGCTATCTTTCAATTTTTTTTATAAGATACTTACTTTTTAATGTTTACTTGGAAACATGTTGAAGTTGTTTTAAAAATCTTTAACTTCGTACCTATCCCGAAATTCTGTTCGAAACGTTGGCTAAAGAAGGAGGTAGCACAACACGGCATAATATCCCAAAAATAAATCACCATAATGAATATTCTTCATACAAATAGAACAACGTCATATTCCTGTCACAAATTTTACACCACTTGAGTGTTTTAAATGTAACCTGGCTATTATAGACTCTCGGTATGGAAACAATTGTTACCTTAAAAACCCTACTAAAATTGCATGTTTTTACATCATCATCAGCGCGAACATTAGCACCAGCAGCTAACCGCGGCCAAATATATTACATGCAGTTCTGAACAAGGAGTAAGAAGGAGTTGGCTGCGGTTTATTTTTAGGAATTCTTCCAGTCAAATGAAATGAACCATAAATGTTCCTGGAGGGACGAGTACACTCTTTCAGAGCGCTTCTCCGCCATCACATGGGAAGCTTATGGCGCAGACTACGCCAATCAAGTAACAAAATCATCACTGCCATGGTTGCCTGGATGGAGTCCTATCTGATGGCCCTCTGGAGATGGGAGATGTGCAAATATCCTCCATAAACGGCTGCTTACACTCATTTTTGTGTTTATATTTATCTTATTTCACTTAAATTCCGCTTTTTGTGCCTATCGGAATCACCCATGTATTTTTATTATTTTTCTTAAGCTAATTATGTATATTATTTCAAATATGGAATGTATTGCATTGCACTACCCCTGCATACATTCTGGAATAAATTCTTATTATTATGGAAAACCTTAATCAGGATACGGCCTTCGGTAATATCAGTATATGATGTCCTGAAATAGGTGTGTGTTTGCGTGTGTCTGTTTTTTATTAACATATTACTATGGGAAAATAAAGAATAAAGGGAAATTTTTGAATATTATAATATTTATATATATATGTTTATGCAACGTGCTTTTTGGCTCGCATCTGTTATATAGAATGCCTTAAAAATAATAGTTTAAAACATTTGTCTGTTGACTTTCATGCATAATAACAATATTAACAATGCCTAGGCAGGCAATTAATGTAATCAGGCATAACAAAGAATGCATTATGAAATACATCAAGTCTACCGCCAAGGAATGTTATCAAATGTGCTAATTTCGATTGTCTGTCTGCGATTATTACTCTGGTTCAATGAACTGTCATTTTTAAAATTGAAACGGATATGTCTAGAATTCAGACGGTCCCCCGCAAGTTTTCACGGGTCTGCGCTAATCACCAAAAACACTTGTATAAGTTTTGAATTTAAGTGTGTTTTCAAAATTGAAACTAATTGTGCGAAGAATTCAGACAACCGATAAAGTACCTAACTACCCATGATAAATATTTTATAGAAAATTATTTCAATTATCATTTTTCAAATTGGATGTTTTGCGACAATAGTTCAGATAATCCCAAGGTTTTTACGGTTCTGCGATAGATTAATTATTAAGTTTCTCTTGCAATTTATACATTTGTTCTTACGCCCTTGGAATTCCGTGTAAAGCCTCTTGTGCATATTACGTGTGATTAAAAGCTGAATCCTCCTACTGAGAGCTCCTATGTTGCATACTCCTTTCTCTGTTCATGTCGTTAAGAAACAAAGTGAAGCCGATCTATGCTAACAGGGGCGGCCTAATGTGGGCACAATTGGAGCAGTCCGCTCCGGGCGTCGAATAGTCAAGGCGCCAAGGCGCTGATAATACCTAACACCTAACACATCGTCTCAATACATCACCCTTGAGATTATTTTTCACAAAAACGGCGCTGCACAAAAATACAAATCATCCGAATATTATTGATCACAGTGATCACCTACCTGGGCGTCAACAGGTTATGGCGAAGGGCGTCAAAATTTTACTCGTGCCAGGCATAGTTTGGCTCAAGGCCGGCTCTGTGTGCTACTTTATACTAGAGAAGGTTTATAAGTCTCCATTATTAAAAATATATATTTTTTACGAGATCTCTTATAACAACAGCCTTCTCGTAGCTCGTACTTAATGAAACATGTAAAGGAAACACGCCTAGAAACCCAGCAGGTTTGAGGCCGATCTTCAGACGTTTTCCTCGTATTTTTGCTCCACATCCTGCGGCAAAATTAATTACTCGGTTCATGATGTTACTTATTAGCTTGTTTTCGCAAACTCGCCCCTGAGGATGACAGTTATAGCGTCGATATTTTACTACTTTAAATAAATCATCCCCACACATAGAGCCTGATTTAATTAAGGACACATTCGTGAGTGTTCCACAGAGAATTCGATTTTCGTGTCGAATGAAGTATGAAGTTGCTAGCGAATAATTGGATATTAGGATACTTTGTATCCAGGATTGTGATGAAATCTTATTTTATTATGAAAAAAGAATCTCCTTTCGTATTATTATTTTTGAGAAAAAAAATTACACGTGAACGAGAATGAAAGATACCGAACATATTGTTGCGTACCGTATAGTGTAATGGTTAATTAGCGTAGGTAAGGGTTATTTGAAGAATTTTTGAAAAAAAAGTTTAGTTACAGTTTTGAGTCAATTTCCCAAGACCATAAACGTTATATTATAACATTCATTTTTTTTAACGACCGCGTTTTTGGTGCTTGATATTAGTTTTGTAGAACTTCTTATAATAATAATAATGATTGGATTATTTGTATAGCGCCGTTTACGTGAGAAAATCACCTCAGGGGTGCTTAACAACTTAGTTTATACATTTAATGTATTCGTATGACTTAGACTTATAACTTATTACTTGTGGCTTTTAACTAAGTTTAATAGCTAGTGACTTATAACTAGTGGCCTACAACTTTTCCAGAGTGGAAGATACTACCAGTATCGCCCTGGTGTAAGACTACCATTCAGAATTGAAACGTTGCTCCAAATGGCTTTAGCCGTGTTTAGTGACTAGATCTGAATAGCCAGGTACTTCCCCACCTTCCTCTTTCCCTTCCCCACTTGCCTTCAGCCTCACAACATCCCCCAATTGGGGATGCCATAGTCTCACTGGCTCCAGACGGGAGCAGTTGGGACTCTTGTGAGGTATTAACTATAAAAAAAAAAAAAAAAAAAAAAAAAAAAAAAAAAAAAAAAAAAAAAAAAAAAAAAAAAAAAAAAAACTAACATTAATGTCTGGTGATTTACAACTAAGAATTTTAACTTATACATGTAACACACTTATAACTTACGTGGGGGTTATACAGAGTGTTTAGGGGTGTACTTGACTTACTTCAACCAGTGATTTCTGACATGCTTTTCAGAAAAAAAAAACAAAATAAAATTTTTGTTTCTGGTGACATTTTTTTTTTTTTTTTACTCTACAGTGGGTTGCCATATTAATAAGGACACCTATGGAAAATGTGTTTTTCACACTTTGTGTTCATAAAACAAAGATGTTTATGATTTTAGGTGCGGTTATTATTATTTATTAACAAGGACATTGAATTTTGAAAATTTAAACACCGTATTTGTCCTTAATCTGCGATTATTTTAATTTTTTTTATTATTTTTAAACATTATCGAACAAAAAGTTAATATTTCGCCTTTAGCCGCAATAACAGCTTGAACACGCCGTGGTATACTCTCAATGCTCAATTTTGCAGTAATCTTTAGGTCAGGAGAATGATGCCACACCCGGATGAGGGTTTCGATGAGCTGCTGCTTCGTTGTGATCACCTCCTTGGCAATCTCCCTCTTGGTGAGCTCGTACAGGTTTTCAATAGGCTTCATGTTAGGGGAAATCCCCGGCAAAGGTAAAACCGGCACATTTTTTTCAGCCAGGAGTGCAGTGACAGTCCTGGCTTTATGACAAGTGCAGAGTTGTGCATATAAACGTATTCCTGGCCACCAGGCAACCATTCTCTGACTTGAGGCAGTAATCGATTTTCCACTATTTGTCTGTACTGATCCTGCCTCATAGTCCCTTGCACGATGTGGAGGCGCCCCATCCCTTTGGAAGAGATAACTGACCACACCATGATACTGGTAGGGTGTTTGATCGTCTCTACAAGGCAGTCCAGATGAAATATCTCTCCTGGGCGTCGTCGGACGAACGATGATTTATCCAACAAAATTTGGAATATGGACTCGTCAGAGAAGCACAACTAAAAAAGGCCATAATCAAACTAATGGATTTTTTTTAATGTTTGATAACCACAAAAATGTTAATTACCATATTCCAGTCCTCTATAGTCATGTTTTGGTGTGCGTTGGCCCATTCCAGTAGTTTTTTCCTCATATCTACGGTGAGGCGAGGTTTTTTAGCTGGCCGATGACCAATGCGATTCTCCTCAGCCAATCTCTTTGGACTCTCCTTTGGGAGACTTCGATATCATCTTCGTTGATCATCAAAATCAGACGAGCCACACTTTTTTTGCGGTTTTGGAGACAGAACTCTATGATTTTGCGGTCAGTACGAGGTGTAGTGATTCGTTTTCTGCCACATTTCCCATTGCGATCCAATTCAAAGGGCAGGTTTTGATTGATTTTCTAATTTATCCTGTTAACCACAGACTTTAAATACATGTAATGGCTGCTATTTCCCTTTGGAAATGTTGAGTGTTTAACAATAGTGGCTTCACTTCCAGACATTTTCTTGGGGACGTGTCTTAAGACCTAGCCATACTGAAAAAACAAAACATTGGACTCAATATGGAAAAACTATTCACTGAAACACTCGAAAGATATGAAAAAAATTTTTAAAAATTAATAGATAATTAATTATTTCTTACATTTTTGTACAGCTAAACTGTTAAAACTCGTAAATGTAATTATTATATATATTTATTTACCAGAACTTCAATCACGAATTTTCACAAAAATGCTTGCCACGTGGAAAAAACCTCTAATTTTCGAGGGATGTGGCACTTTTCGAGTGTTGCCACTTCTTAAAAGTGTCAGTGGTGATACCAGCAACAAAAATAACGAAGGAATGGCCATCATATCCAAGTTATTTAGAAGTAGAGACAACGTAAACATAAAAATCAGGAAATATAGGAACTGTCCCTATTAATATGGCAACCCACTGTAGAAACATAGTAGGTATTGGAAAGTCGATGGGGTTTGATTGGGGTCGATGTGAAGGGTTTGGCGGTTAATCCGCTGAGTTACCAAAAGTGGAAGTTTCGTAAAAAATGTTTACAAATAAAAGATTAAAAAAGTTACAGCTATTTCGTATACATTTTCAACTCAAAATATAAAAATTATTAATTAAAATTCTTTCAGTTAGAATTAACCGTTGGCTGGAAAACTTTATAGACGTGCTAAAACAATTACTTTATTCGCATGCGAAAATGTCAAACTGTATCTAATTGTACCATAGTCATATTGAATAACAGAACTTTCACAAGATTAGGCCAAGAAACAAACTACGCCTTTGCTTTGGAACTATTTGCTGAACAAACTAGGTGTTTTGTTCAATTTCAGTAGCCGTCTGGTAATCACATAGTTTGCGGTACAACTTATTTCGGGTTGAATCGATCTATCCGCCGTTATTTTCTGTGTCACATCCTAAATTGCTCATCCAAAAATATTCTTGCTTTCTTACTTCTTCTGTTTTGTGGGTTCTCTGATTTTATTGTTTTAAATAAAATATATTCAATTTTCGTTTGTTGTGTCTATAAATCATTTTATAGCGTATTTAAAAACATGATTTTTTTGGAAAAAGAAATGTTTTAGGATACTTTTTTTAGTTTTCTACAAAAACAGTGAATAAATCTACTTTGATGATAAATAATAAATGTTTTTTTAATTTTTTTTTGTAACGTTTCTTGATGTTATCAAACAATTTTTGAAATGAAACTTTGATTTAACATAATCAGATAACTATTTTCGTCGGGGAGATGGAAAATAGTGCATTAAAGTTCTTTTTTAAAAATATCTATTTATATTTTAATTTGGATTGCACGAATTAATGAATTAATGCAAATGTTGAAAGAGGAAATGAATCCACTTCCCTACATCTGGTCGATCTTTAAATAGACTCGTCGTTAGTGACAATTGGTTTTTTTCAACTGTGGCAATCACATAAACACACACGGACATTTTTGCATTTATCTGAAATCGGATAAAATTACAGCAGTTACGAAATTAATGTAGGTCCTACCTAGGTTCAATCCTTAGTCAAATAAAAAAAAACGTATTTTTTTAAAGACATATATTAATTAAAGTACATATATTATAGCAAAAACTATTTTTAAGGGATGTTTTTTTTTCAATCAGAATTCAAAATTTCACGTGTTTTTGTGACAGTTTCGACCACCATGTTTTTGATCTGAAGTTTGTTAGAGGTTAAGTTTGAAGGTTGGGAAATATGCAAACATATTTTAAATAATCTTCACTAAGATCTATTTGGTTTGAATATTAAAAAAATAGTAATAATATTGATACCAATACAATGAATCTGTAAACGTTATTATACCCGTAAAACCACTTTCTGTTCCTGCTGGGAGCATTGATTTCTTATTTCTGTTTTTTTTGGTTCAGTATTTTTACTGTATCAAAGACTTTATTATCAATCCAAATAAAATTATCAGAAATCCAAAGTCTTTCTTCGATTGTCTTTTGAATAATTTATAAGATATGAAAACGACTAAATTGAATCAAACGGTAAAAACGTTTTACTTTTAAATCCAAGGCAAATTCTTGAGAACCTTTGGGGAGCCTAGAAGTGGTTAAATTAAATCACGTTTTCATAAATAAATGAACCCACCCTTATTTTACTTGATGATATTAAGTTTAATGCTGTAGGCATAAAAACATTTAATGCTTTCATGGGATGTATTGTAAAAACACTCACAGAATTTTGTTTTGTGGAACGAAATAGGATGTTTTTTTAATAAAAATCTTTATTTCGGATATCAAATTCAAGTTGGAATATGTCTCAACTGTAATATAGAAAATTTTTTATCATTAGATGCTATTGATTTACTTAACGCTTTTGTCTTAGACGTAGGACGGGTTGTTTTGGAGAATTTGAACAATTCATCAAACTTCAACGTTCATTTACGGGTTCTGTGAAAGTCCTATTCAAATTCTGTTATTATATCATTATAGGCTAGTTGCTTGAAAGAACTGAAATAAAAACACAACTTAAAAATATCTTTTACAGAACTTGAAAATTAACTTTGAAATTTGAAGAATTGTTCAAGTTCTCCGAAACAACCCGTCCGTAGAGTCACGCGGGTTAGATTCTCACACCTAAAATAATTGTGTAAATAAAGTATTTTCGAGGCGCTCATAGGACGGGCTGTTTAACATTGTCATCAAATGTAACATTGTAATCAAAATTAACATTGTCATCAAATGTAACATTGTCATCAAATGTACGATTGTCATCAAATGTAACACGGTCATCAAATGTAACAATGTCATCAAATTTAACATTGTCATCAGATTAAACATTGACATTAAATTTAACATTTTTATCAAATGTAACATTGTCAAATAGCCATTCAGCGCAATGTTTTTTAACAGCGAAAATACATATTTTTTTACAGCTGGTCGCCGTTAAATGCCGATTCTAAGTCCGTTTCAATTTTTGAATATATTTTGATCAGTGAAAGGGGATAACTATCATGTTGGTAAACTTTTCAGCATGTTTCTTTTATTTCATAGTAAGCTGAAACACACCAAGAATCGGAGTTTTGGTGATTTTTCAAATTTCAAAAAAACAAAATGGCGCTGAATGGCCATTTGTTATCTTTGTCACGGTGACCGGATAAATCATCAAAATGATAATTCATCACACCTTTAAAAAGTTATATAAAGTCATGGTAAGTGATGAAACAATAAGTTTATTAACTGGGTTAAGTAGGTTAGGTTAGGTAAGGTTAGGTAAAAAAAAAATTTTTTTCATCGTTTTTAATGACTTTATATCACTTTTTAAAAATGTGTTGAATAGTCACGGTGTTGAGTTAGCATTGAACCCTTTGTCACATGTGAATTTCTGCGAAACAACAGTTATTATGTTGTAATGATGATTGTTAATTTGTATTCGTGTTATAAAAAATATTTATCGCACGATAATCTCAACTTTCGGAGCAAGTCGAAATTTATGATGCTATTGAATTTTGTTGGGCTGAAGGAAGTAAGAAAAAGTAAGTAGAAAGGAAACGGAAAGTACGTACACCTGGATATTCACATTTGATTAATGATTATCTGAAAAAAGGTAATGTGAAATTATCGAATTAGCCACTAATTTATTTAAATTTGTTCATCAATCGGTTTCGCTCGGCTAAAGATTAATCAGGAATATTTTTAACCAAACAAACAAGCATAGATACATGTGGGTAAAGATAATATATAAAATAGACCGAGTTTTTTTTATTTATCTCATTTTCTACCAAAATGAAACTTGAGCCAAGCGAAACCGGTTGGTGAATAAATAAAAATAAAATAGTGGTTAAAACACAGTATTTGTTTCAGTTAACTTCAAGTACTTCAAACAAGGAAATGTTTGCTTTATATGAAAACATAAAATTATTGTAATCTCATTGAAATTTTTTGTTTGAAAAATGTTTCACCTCATAACAGTTCCCATGACTGTACAGTGTAAAGGCAGGGGAACAATATCGCCACCCGGTTGGGCAGCGTCGTGAGGCGGATTAAGATGTAGGCTGTAGGGAGAGATTTATTAATGCGGGTCTCGAAGAGGCCCGGTTTATACAAAGGAAGAAAAACAGATGCCGGTAACTGAACATCAACTATGAACCGGTGTTCACGCACGTGGAGCAGCGGGAGCAGACTTCATTGAAATACCTGTAGAACAGACTCATTTTTTCACGCTGAGATTTAAAGACGGAAATTTTCCGTTATACTTTTGTTAAAATTAAAAAAAAAGCTTTCACTGCCTTTGCGAGTGCATTTTATATCACTTTTCATCAAGACACACTTTTTAATTCCCCACCTTCCTCTCACCTAACTCTTTCTTCTCCCCAATACCTTTAGGCTCCCAATATATTCAATAGAGGATGCCATAGTCTCACTTGCTCTATGCGGTTGAGACTCTTATGCGGTTATCTTATAAAAAATATCAACACTTTTAAAATATCACTTTTAACTTCAATCCATTCGTAGAAATAAAAATTCTACAAACTTATTTTTTAACCCTTCTTCAGGATCCCAAGTAAATTAGATTTTGTCACATGATCGAACAGGTCCATTTATTATCCTGTATAAAAAAGTTTGAAAAAGATATCAGTTTCAACACCTAAAACCTCTTTCTGTTCTGTAATCCCACCTTGAGATTGCTGTGTAACTTGGCTGAAACTTTAATAATAAAAGCCTAGTATTTGACTTTCTGAAACAGGCCCCTAGAAAACGAATTAGAAATTCAGCTATTTATTTAACTCCTCCAAAGATGTAACGTCTGGTCCAAGTACGCAATAATATGTCAAGGGTTGGAACGGTTTAGCCTGGGGATGATAACTTTGACCTATGCTATAATACTATTAAAGCTGACGTGATTCGTTTAGATGGATTTAGAGGTCGCCGTCCTCTGAAGAAACTGATTTCAAGTTTACAAAAAAAATATTTTTGAAGTCTTAACCCACTCTGTTCACGTACTACTGTCAGCAAACTATTAAGTTAATATCAGTTCGTAGCGTTTTTATTATATGCTAGTGTAAATCCACAAAAAATCAAGAAAACTGACCACTTTTTAAGGTTGAACCTGATAAATTTAAACAAAAGAAATGCAGAATTAAAATATTTTTTGTCCAAAAATACTACAATATTCACATATCAGTTCCAATTTTGAAAATTAATATCAATTCAAATAATTTACTTATAAAATATTACATTGTAGGTAGGTACTTTATCGCTTGTCTGAATTTTTCATACGATCAGTTACAATTTTGAAAATGACACCTTAATTCTTAGCAAATTTGAGTTCATTGAACCAGAGTTAAAATCAAGCACACCCGGAAACACAACTGAAATTAGTAATTGTGATGATATTAATGTGAACAAAACACTTTTTAATGTTTATAAGACAATGTTTTTATGCAAAGCACAAAGGATAAGAAAATTATTAAAAAATAAATAATAAACAGTAATTGTTGATTGAAGTACTAGTACCTATTGAATTATTTGGCGGGTTGGAAATAAACCGACGCGACGTGGCTCAGTGATCTAGAGCAGGGGTCTCCAAACTTTTCAGCCGGAGGGCCACATTGACTACTCCAGTGAGTTCAGAGGGCCAAAACCGTTTTAATTTCTAGACACCCATATTTTCTGTCCTAGGGGGGGGGGGGGGGGGGGGTAGACAATAGAATTTTCAGGGATGAAAATATAACTTTAGATAACGTAGCTTTGAAGATATTTTTTGATACTCGTTTCTCAGAACTTGATATCATTGCGAATCAAATAAAGATTTTTCAAAAAAATCCTCTCGATATATTCGCGCAATACTTGTGGACGCAATGTATTGGTGCCAAGTACCTCGCCAACGAGCATATTTATTTAGCGCACGAAAAAATTCGCGGAGTTTTCGCCCCTTCCGAGCAAGGTCTTAGCCATTAGCTGTCGCGGGTTCTTGATCAGACTGGTCATAAGATGTCGCGGGCCGGATGGAAGACACTGGCGGGCCGGATACGGCCCGCGGGCCGTAGTTTGGAGACCCCTGATCTAGAGCGTCTGACCAGACATCAAAAGGCGTGGGTTCAATTCGCGTCGGCGGCATTTATTTTTACTCAGGAGATATTATCAACTTGAATTTATATTAAAGGCGACTTATTATTGTTTATGATAATTTATTGAACAAAACACGTTAACGGAACAACAATACTTGTCATATTGAGGTTTTTATTATGTTGGTGACCAAAAACGAGAAAAATGTAATTGTTCTCAGATATGTCATAAGTTTTTATTTACCTTCGTTCGTTTGAAATAATAACGATAGCACTATCTCACACAATTTTTGTATGGTCCACCAAAATTAAATGTGGATTTTTTTTTACTAACGGCAACTAATATCTTGAGTCATCTATATAACAATTTTCTGCTTTCACTCCAGAACAAATTCTGTGATTTGGAGGTAAAGAAATAGTGAAGACATTTTTGAAAAGCACAAAGATAAGAAGGTGATCCCCTGGAGATTGTCACAGGTGAGTATGAATTTACCCACCGACCGATCCGTAATGTAAAAAGTCTGATATAAATGGCAAACGTGGTTCTAGCAACCTCCGATCCCCAAACTCCTCGATAAAACTCAAGCCAAAGTTTCTTTCGTTTGTTACTTAACACTTGGTTCTTTATACTAACGAAATGATCATTTTTTGTACAAGGCTTTCCGTGTTCATTAGCAAACAGTTAACACAACGTTTTTACGACTTGAAACACTCAAGACGTGGTCAATAAAAAAAACAAACTAAGCACTGTTGCTTAGGAAGTCAAAAATGATTCGAATGGTGAAAACTCATTTTTATTATTAAATAAATGTGCACCCGGTGTTGCTCGGGGTTATTAATGGTTTGGAATAAAGTTTTCAGGTTGCGAATTCTAATGTATCTAAAAACTGCATTTTGAGATGGAAATAATGTTATTATAAACAATTGAAAAAGTTTACTTTTTGTAAGCATTTGTTTTACTTAATCGTGTCTTCCTCGGGCATCCTCAATTTCTTCTACCATTCACAAACAGGTCATACGCTCGCCTTATACTATCATGAAACCCACAATGTTATCCATATAATTTTTTACATAAAGTTAATCAAATATTTTCCAACAACCATAATTTAAACTCGTGATGAAAGAGAAAGGGGCCTTTTATATAAAAAAAATGTTATCCAGAGTAGATTTGGAGTTTATAGGGTATATTTATAAAGACGAGCATGATTTTAATAATGGAAGATATCGGTTAAAATCTTTTAAGAGTTTAATTTGACGAAAATAATCATTTGTTTATCTTAGTTTTATTTTAATTGATGTTACATTGATATTCAGTTTGCGGCTTTTTAGTGAACAAATTAATTTGTTTTCCAAATATCCAGTAATAACAGAAAACACATGATGCTCAAATCAACTCCATAGAAAGAGGCAAATTATTTGTATGATGAATGATGACCACGGGGGTCGAGCATGATTTTAATCTCTGTTTTGTAATATCTAAAAATAATTTCATAAGAGGATATATATATTTTTTTATTTTAATGTTTTTTTTTCATTTATTTCAGAGAAATACTAAAATTTGATAATATTTGAAATTCACCTACTATCAACTCAGTATGGGGAAAAGGTTGCTTGTGTTGTGATGGAGGACTTAGCCAGCTGAGGAATCGAACTCACGACCGCAGCCCCTGGATGGGATCCGAACGCGATGCCAACTCAGCCACTGACCGGTCAAAATATGTGTTAACAGATGTTATAACATGTTTTTCTAGGAAGATTTAGATAAAATTAAGTCAATTTCCTCAATGAATTATTTAAAAAAACACATGTAATCTTCTTTATTTTGAAGTTGTGGAAGTTTTAGGAAGGTAAAAGGTACGAGGGGTAGGTAGGCATCTAGTGATTAGTGTAGCAGGAGTGACAGAAATATGAATATATCCCTACCACTGCGGTGCAAGTTGGGTTTTTCCAAACCAGCCTCTACCGATCTGGCACGCCACGCAGATGGTGGGCAGGCGCATCCCGCACTCACCTCACCCGAAGAACTTCACCATAAAGATCAGCATCCAAAAAATATTTTTGGTTTTTCCCGGAAGCTAAGTACTAAATATTTATAACAAAATATTATAAGCAATAATCATCTGAATACGCGTACAAATTGAAAATATTCTCATTACCGGTCAGGTGCTCTAGACCACTAAGTTACGTTGGATTATTCCCAACCCGCCAAACAATTTAACATGTACTACTATTTTAGTCAGCAAAATATTGCTTATTTACATTTTTTCACTTAAAATCAACCAATTTAATTTTTGTAGGAAAGGCTTTGTTAGTGCTGAATTTCTCATGAGAATAATTATTGCTTATAATAATGTGTTATCCTATGTGCTATACATAAAAAAACCTTGTCTTATATCTATTAGTTTGTCATTAAAAATACTAAATATTTATGTTTATTTTGTATTTAAAATTGTAATCCAGCACATAATTAAAGTACTTCAGAATCCTTGAATACAATGGCCAAATTGTCAATTTCATCCGACTAGATGTTATCTACATTAAAGGTATCACCATTAAAGCTTAAAATTACAAATTGATTGCTCCAGGGTCAGAAGTTAATCACGATCGATTGGCGGAGAATTGCTTTAGAACTTCTGCTAGAGACTTGTAGAGGTACCTATTTATTTTCTGGAAAACCTTCAAGGCTTGGGTTTAAACTACCGTTTAAAAGGAAAGTGTGAATTTTAAAATAATGATTTAAATACTTTCATTATTTTCTTTATATATTATTTTTTGTAATGGTTTATTTTCAATTTTTCACAAATACCTGTTTTAGGCGGTTTCTTGAAAACACAACAAAATGACAATTCAACACATTACTATAAGTGATAGAGACAAAATCATTAAAAGTCACACATAAAAACTAACATATAAACCTTACCTACGTAACGTATTTAACCAAGTTTTTGTTTCTTCACTTTTCATGAATTATTTCATTTTTTAAAGGTGTATTGAATTGTCATTGTGTTATCCGGTTACCGTTTTAGGCGAATCCTAGCTTATATGATTTCCTAACCACAATTATATAGTTATTTCCTGGGTGCACTTTGTAAAATATATTGGTTAAAAACAAAAAAGGTATATTTACTAACAATATTAAATCCATATATTAGATACACAATTAGAAAATTTTATTAATACCTAATTAATAAGAAGCGTATCTGTGACCTACGTTTAAAGATTTTTTCCAAAACGTTTGTACAGGGTTTTCCAATAAGAGGTGTTATTTTGATATTCAATCGTAAAAGATCAATAGTTTCGTTGCTTGTGTGGCACGTTACGCCGTCTTGTTGAAAGTAAACGTTGTCCAGATCAATACCATCCAATTTCAGCCATAAAAAATCATTAATCATCTCTCAATAGTGCAATCCATTCACCGCAACTGTTTCTACAGCCTCATTTTCGAAAAAGTAAGGTCCAATGACTCCGCCGGACCATAAACCGCACCAAACAGTCACACGTTGAGAATAAAGAGGCTTTTCAACAATAATTCTTGGGTTTTCCGAGCCCCAGATGCAACAACTTTGCTTGTTAACGAAGCCACCGAGGTGGAAATGGGCCTCATCACTAAAGATGATTTGCATTTGATTCACTTAAGTGAATTTTAATAATTTAAATGCGTTTTTGAAGCCTTTTTCCATTCTATTTTTATTAATGGCATAGTTTCTACTTGTCAAATGTCAAAAATGACAGCCTTAAAAGTAAGATCTACCGAAATAGCGGACTATTTAAAATATCACCTCTTTTACTCCTATATTAAAAGTTCGGACGTTTCGCGACATTTCTTGAAGTGAGCGCATGCTTATCGCCTACCGCTTACCGTCACGCCACCCACCTTATTGTGGATGGAGCTAGTTTCATTTTCAATGAAACTTTATACAAAAATTGTGAGGATTCGGAGGAAGTTTTGTAAGACTCCAAGATAAATAAGGGCGGGCTTGAATCATCTATTTAATTAATGCCACCACGAAGGGGGTAACCACAGATTGATATATCTGCCAGCCACCGAGTTGTGGAGCTATTTTAGTAGCGCTGGGGTACCCTGTCTGCACCACACGGCCCTCTACGCTATACGAGACAATATAGGTACTGTAAATTGTTCCTGAGCAAACAAATAAAAGTTTGGAGTTTACAATAAATAAGGAATACTAACGTAGATGACTAAGAAAACAAAGCTATTGCTGCTGGCAGAATAATATTTAAAAAAAATACAGGTAACCCCATTAAGCAATGTTCACAACGTGCAAAAATAATTAAATAATTATTATATAGATACTTGAAAAACAAAATAAACGTACATAGAAAATTCAAGTTATATACTAACACAATAATTCACAATGTTTATCCTTTAGGGTAAACGGAACACACGTTATAATCTATGGGTTCATAAGTGGCGCTAATTTAATTATTTTACGAAAAAAAACTTTTGTAAGTTATATATACACGTGACGTCATCGACTATGGTCCTAAAATGCTTACATCAAAATCTCCCTTCTCACATGAAAATCTCCCTTATATGAAAATGAATAAAAGAAGATACTTGAGTCATGACGTCACGTACGACCTCCTTCTGGGACTAGTATATGTTTTCTGGGTGAGTTGAAGATGTGTGAAAAGGTTGATTTTTTTCCTCACGTTTTTATGACTCCAAAAATCAAATTATCTGCTATTCGGCAAGATTGCGCAAATTTGAATTTTTTTGCCAGAAACCATTTTTTTTCATTTATGCCTATTGTAAAATTTATCAAAATTATTGTTATTATTATATATATATTATAAGTCAATGAACTAAAAATTATTAATTTAGCTCAAATTGTGAAATTAGGCCTTCATTCTTCGCGGGGTACAATAATTTAAAACCTACATATTTTCTCAATGACCCTGTATATTAGGGAAGCCTCTTATTGTAAAGTAGAGAATAATCGTTCTGTCCAAGTAATTCTTCTATAAATTTAATGTTCTCTCTCCTGAGGTACTCCGCCAGGTGCGTGCCTTAAGAGCCTCGCTGAAAAGGGGCTATTTCTATCACGGCAAAACCTTTTAATGGACAAACTAAAGCCTTTTTTATCGTTGAAATAAAATAATATCTACACTTTGATTACCTTTTCGGATTTACGTTAAGTTTCACTGGCGGTATTAAGGGATGATATAAAATAAGTTTATAGAAAGTGAGCAGTTTTGCTTTCCAGAAATATTATACATAGATTGCTTCGAAAATTTCAATTACAATTATTAGTTTGCTAGTTTTATCTAAATGGACAAATGCACTCACGCGTTGCGGACTAATTCTCTGCTAGTTAAGTCCTCCAACTTTTTACTATAACTTTAAAAAAAAAAAGAATTTATTTATTTATGTTTATTTGTAAGAAACAAACAACTTATGTCATCAAAGATCTGTGCATACGACGTTAATTTAAATTAAGCCACGATGTTTCTAATACTAAAGTAACGGAGTATTGTTTAGGGAAAAGAACATGAATATCGAATAAGGAAATGAGATGCTACTAAAATAATAAAACATGTAAGAGAAATTAAAAAAAATTATGTTCAGCTGATTCGTAAAAAAATATTTTTTTGTAATATGTGTCCTGAAGAATATAAGGATATAGCTGAGTTGACATGATGTATACATTTTAATAAAGTGGTTTAAAAAAAAATTCATGCCACTAAGTTATTTCTCTCTTCTTTTTGAATTTTTTATATTTTTAGAACAATAGTTTTTTTCATTTAAAATTATGAGAACTATTTCAGATAATTTTGTGATACTTTTACTTTCCTATAAATGAATACTCATACAGAGCTTTTAACCTTTCCCTTACTGTGATAAAAAAAATCCACGCGTTCCGGTGCTGTGTAGTCAATACACATATCAAAATAAGCGATTTAATATTATTTTCGCTTATGTTTATTATATTTTATATCAAAAGTGATAATAATTGTAATTTAATTGCTGAAAACATGAAAAAAACCATCGACAGATGCTAAAAAAACGTGCGAGGAGTCCACATCTAACGACGGTCCACGACCGACTGGCTGGCGGCTCGGCGGCTGGCACACACACAGCTATGCGGTCGTAGGTATCGATGGTCTAAATCAAAACACAACTGCGGACGTGTAGATTTCTCATGTTCCCGCATAGCAAACTAAAGCGGGACATCAATAGCGTGTCATTTCCTCGCACACTCTTTGCGTAACAGCGTCACACGGTTGATTATATTGGTGAATTTGTTCACGATTTTTTACCAAAATCTCTGATTTTTAATTGAATTTGAAAACGATATAAAAAGTTATTTTTCAATTCAGTACATAAATGTATAACGGGGGAATACCTTAAATTTGAACCCAGAATTTATTATATTTATTATGAGTTATTAAAGTTATTAGAAGCAATGTGTAATAAATACACTCCATAGATAAGGAAAGGTTAATAGAGAAAGAAGCTTGAAATGGACAAATTACCTTGAAGTGATGAATTGTTAGGTTTTGGGTCTTGGGGGATAGAGGAACTTTATTGAGACGAATGGATGTTTACACAATTAGGAAGAAAATAACGCTGATATTTTTTAAAGAACGTAAATTAAACTAAGAGAAGGCCTAATTATGATCCCTTGCTAAACCCTCTTTCTTATTATATGCACAAATTCTTCTTATTGTAGAAAAATATAGCTGAACACAACCAATGTTTATTTCTAATTTAGGATAGAAACTAAGTGTATGGCGGAGTGAAACTTTCTGTTTAGGCGAGTAAGGGTTTTACAGCCCGGAATATATTTTTATTAAAATTAGCCCATCACTTACGCAACACACCCTAGGAAATAAATCACAACAAAAAGTTTTCAAATTTTATTTTGGTCCGTTTCGCGAAAAAGGAAAACGTGCGGAAATGAAGAGATGAAGTTTATTTCGTCATTATGAGGAATATCAAGCAAAAGCACGCGTTTTAAGGAAATATTAAAAAATTGTAAAAAATAAGATTTTATTAATGTAAATTTTCAAGTTCTCACAAGACTCAAGTATGGCAATAAAACTACGGAAATGCAAAAACCAGTTGATATTCCGAGTAAACGTCGTAAGACATTTTCAATCCATTTAACCACAAAGCATTAAATGAATAAAATACTCATAAAAATAAGTTCGTGTGACACTTTTCTAAGGCCGTTTTATTTCCACACAAATACTAATACTTTTATTATGACCATAAAAATAGTTTCAATGGTTTCCTCGCTGAGCCTTCGGAGACTAAAGGGTAGGAGTTTTTTAAAGATCGAAAGCTGCATTGTTCGTTGTTTGAAGGGTGTATTCGCAAACAAACCCCTCGTCAAGAAAGATTCGATTACAACAATATTTAATGTTTCCGAGCCGCGCCCTGCGCTGACGGGGTTCTTGTATAAATTTGCACTTCATCATCATTCGCGTAAAACTTGAAGATGTAGCGGTTAAAAATTGAATGGACCGATAATTTGAAAAAATTGGAGGATTTTAAAAATACATAATTTTTCATTTGGATGGACAGCTTCCTTATTCAAAGGAACTCAAATTAGCATCCTTATCCCCTCCTTATCTACTCTTAGATAAAAAAGAAAGTAATTACTTCGAAAGAATTTATAAATACTGATATCTTTCAAATAATGATTGGTCGTATCGACAATTTATTCATGGAAGGTATATAAAGAGCTTATATAGGTATTGTTTCAATTTTTATATTAACATATAAGGTTTTAGTGTAATATAAATTATACATCAGAGTTTCAATTTGACTAAGTAAATACAATAATGTGGTTCCATATAATAAGACCATCAATTGCAAACATTTATAAGTTTTATTGAAGAAGAAGATAAAAACTAATAAATCCAAACGAAATATGAAACAGAACAAGACACAGAAAATATAAAAGTTAACGGTATCTATCGGGAATCCTAATGGGAATTTTAATGCCAAATGGGAATGTTATTTGGCAAACGTACATTTCTTAATTAAGCTGCTCAAACAATTTATTGATTAAAATATTTTCTCGCAAAACTTTGCTGTGAACAATTAAAAATTATTTTAATAATTAAATCGTTTTTTAGCCCTTAAATAGCTATTTAATTAATATTTCTGCTGTAGTACAAAGTAACCTTCAAATTTTGTAAAAGGTACCAAGTTAAAACAAACTTTTTTAAAATAAAAACATTGTGAAAAACAGATTATGGGATAAAAATCTGCCAATAAACCTAAATATAACAATAAATAATTAATAAATTTTCTAATTATTGGGTATGTAGCAAACACAATTCATCGTTTTAGAAAAACTCTTGTTTTCAAATTAAAAATATTAACCAAGTATTCTAGAAGGCTATTGAATCGGATATTATGCAACTATTTGCTGATATCTGCTAATCAAAATCAACTTCAGACTTAGAGGTCAGAAACGTGCCAAAATGATCATCAAACCGATAAATGTAACTTGAAAATATTATAGAATCTAATAAGACCTGAATAGTTTCAGAGATAACTCCTACTGACATTACTATAGTACTGAAATACCAGTTGCGATACACCACTAGAGATAAAGCCAAACTACATTCAAAACTAACCCAAATAACTTAATAAAGTAATTAATGCGGGATTGGAGTACAGCCAGGATTAACTAAAGAGGACATTAAAAATGCAACGAGGTCTTTGAAAACTCGTGTGGTCTTTTTGAATCCAAATCAAATTACGGAAATAAAGAGGAGAAACTGTAATAGAAAGTTTCTAACTATGTTTTAAGTCAATGTCTGAAAGAGGGTATCGTTACTTGGTAATAGGATAGATAATCTAACCCTGAAGACCTGCAAACTGTTATTAAATCATTTTCAAACATGAATAAATAAGTATTTCCGTGAACACTAGACTTCCGCCTAAAATTGATTACTCTGACTTGATAATCAGCTCACAATAATCGCACCGCTCACGCGATATGACGGAATAAAAAGGTATTATCAAGCACGGCTACCATCTTGAAAGGATTGACCGGACATGGAAAAGACAAATAAATAAATAACAGGTAACGGTAAACACAGTGACGTTATTGATCACAAGAGAGACGATGGTTACACCTATATGTACATGTCAAGGAAAAGAATTGTTAAAATAAAACTAAATATGCAAGAGAGAGTGTTACATAAGATTATGACAAATAGTGTGTGATAGGATTGAAATGAACACGTCAAAACAAAAAGACCAAACATTTGAAAATTGGGCAGGTTTACTTTAACAAAATACAAAAAAGAAAATTAAAATGTTGTATTTTTCCAAATAAAAATGACTTAAAAAGCTCAATAAATTAATAATATTTTATGAGGTTTTTTAATTCTAAAGATTGAAAATCCAAAAACTTATAGAGCAGATATTTCTGAATAGTTCTCGCACAGAAAATGCCTTACCGCAATAAAAGCAATCACTTTAGTTAAAGAATTCTTTTAAGGTTTCATTTAATGTGTATCATTCTATTAACCTATAGTAATTACATCATCCGGAATAAAGCTTACCCTAATAAATATCAAAGCCAGTTAAGAACGTGCCTGATTTAATATAACATAAAATATAAATCATTTTTTGTGGAAAATTAGGTAAGGAAAAAAGTGAAGCATTAAAAAATAAATTTAACTTTAAATATTATGTATGATTTTTTTTCGGTAATCGTAATAAATTAACGACGAAATTTACCAGTTTTACCGAATAAATTACACTGAAAAACTGTATTCTTAAACAGAATAAATTAGCTACATTTTCTTGAAAATGACACCCTTTGTTCAACGGTAAATTATGATAAAAAATCGTTTAACGTAGGATTTGGGATAGAACTTTGAATTCCTTTAGTTATAGTGACTTGACACGCACGAATTGTTCTTGAAACTACCTGATTTAATTAAAAATTTTATCCGTCAGGTATTTCAGTTTTATTAATTTAGCACACTTTTCATCGTAATCTTGAAATATTCTTCGGTCGAAATTCATAAAAGGTCGTTATTTTGCACGTCACTTACATCCTGGCAAAACCTTACCACTAGGTTTTTATATCAGCAATATCTACTTGTAGCTATGTTATGATTATTATTATTTATTATTATTATGTTTAAATAATTTAAAAGCTAATAATACTCGCAAAGTCAGTAATATTAAATATTATTCTATTCCGAGTAAATTTAATTTTGAAGGCAAAAATAAACTCACTACTAATTACTCTATTATAATAGTTTGCTAGGTATACATGTTAAAAAGTCACTTTTTTACACATATTAATATTATTTTCAAATAAAATATTCTCTGTTATTATAACATTCTAGGCCTTAATAGAATCTATTTAATATTAATTACTATTCATTATCATAAACACCTCATTCCTCGATTTATGTCAGGTCTTATACAAACCTAGTATTCATTCAACTATTACTACACTAGTAGATATTTATTTTAATTATGTATTGTTTAAATACACTGCTATTTACAACTGTATCACTTGCAATAATATTTTTGTGTACACATTACTTGTTCTGTAATCACTCTATTGTATCACTCTGTTGTATAAGCCATTTTATATCGTTTAAATAAATAAATACATATCCAAATTCTATATTTAACCATTTAAGATACGAGGCATATCCAGAAAGTAAGTGTACTGAGGCTCTCACGACCGAGTGAATTTTATTTTCGATATGTTGGCTACACTTACGTGTAGCCTGACTCTTCCCCTCCGCAACGAGACCTGTTCAAGGTCTGTACGTTAATATTAAATATAGTATTTGAGTCTCTTAAACAGATAAGGATTCGGTAGCATGTAGGAATTGAACGCAGGAAGGATCTCAGCCTTGCCGGAGATTTGCTCTCCACTGAGCTGATTCGACCCCATCCCCTTCAGTTATATTTTAACTGTATCACACATCGAATAAAAACTACCAACACTATTTTAACTAATACATTTATTGGCTGCTATCTTTATGTGTGATTGTAAGATTTTTCCCAAACTAAATGCAATCTAGGTAGTGTCTTTGATAAATATATCCATTTTTTATTTTAATGTGAGACATCTATTGACTTTTCTACAAGTCTAGAATGATTTTTTTTCTATTATTGGAATAATCTTATTTATTTATTTAATATATTAGAAACAAAAAGTACACGAGTAATAGTGATGAAACAATAAACATGAATTATTTATTTCATGTTGGTACCTATGATATGTTTCCTTGTAATGTCTGAAAATTTCTATGTTTATTCCTTAATAACCAGGTGATGTTTATAGTACTTATGTGTGTGTGTATTATATGTGTTAGAGAGTGTGTGTGTGTACACGTATATGCTTTGAATAGTTGATATTATTGATATGTTGCCACGTTTGAATTTGGGCAGTGAGTCCGAAAAAATATCAATGTTTGAGTTTAGACAAATATCATTTATGATTAAAATAATTCCTAGTTGTCACCGAATCTTTAACGGTTTCACATGTTCGTTTGAGAGTTTTTAATATTGTCTTCAATGAATAAATATAACAATTTGAGGTTTTACTCATTGGGTCTTCACTCACAAACTGTCTTGTTCGCATACTGTTTTACGTATTCTGTATGAATTTAAGAACCAGATAACAGTTTAAAATTCTATCGAAAACAGCAACCTCCACTCAATGTCAAACATTTAAAAAAAAAAAAAAAAACATCGTATCAGTTAACTAAAAACAGGTTTTTTAATCAAAATAGTTATTTATGGAGGAAACCTACCGATTTAACAACTACCCTCCTAGGAAGATACTCACAAATCTTAGGGGTAGGTTTAGAACACGAGTTCGAAACACGTAATCCGATTCGTCTGCCTGGCGACAGTCGTCAAAACAATTCTGCTGATTGCTTTGTGGTAATGAGCCTCTAAGTGATTTGCGACCGGAGTATTCAGAAGTGTAAAGGGATGAGGTTGTTCGCATACCTTGAAAGCTTCCCTGAACTTGTTGGACATGATGTTGTAGAGGAAGGGGTTGATGGTTGTTGACAGGAAGTAGAGAACCCCCGACAGGTAGGTAAGTATCCTGTACACCTGGAAGGTAAACAAAATTATCATTTCAGGAATATTTCGGCATCTACATATTTTGTTTAGACAAAAACCAAAATAATTTATTCAAAATATCAAAATATGTTTTCTTGTGATTTTATCAAAAAAACACCGATACAAATAAATATTAATATAAGATCACCGTTAACAACACAAATAAGATTGTTGTTTCGGATTTTTTTTTAATCTTTGTTCAATGATCGTAAATATCACTATGTGTTGTTTCTTGTACGGTAGTGAATAGATTATCAAACTGTGATTTTTAATTGGTACCCAAAAAATAAAATCTAGAATTATATATGACGAGTATAATGTATATGAGGAGTTATATACATTCTAGATTAATAATGTAAATAACGAGTAATCATTATATGTGCATATGCTTAAGTATTCACTATACCTTATTAAAATTTTCCTTTTTATTACTCGTATATACATTTCTAGCAGTTAGTGGTAGCGACTTAAAAAGTATATTGGATTTTATTCTTTGATTTAAATCATTTTCTTTAATCCCAAACAGTTGTGTTCAATTTAACTTTTAATCGTGATGTAAAAGCATAATAGGGTGTAAATAAATTTAAAATATATTTTAAATGATTCAATTAACAAACTGGCTACTCTTGAATCAAAGGCAAACGTTCAACGTGGTTTGTTCACTTTTAAACGATGTTCTCATAATGTTGATTGATGTTTTGGTTGATTAGCCGTATTATCGGACCATCTATCCTAATAATTTAGACTGCAAAGCTTCCCGAAATGTTTGTTCCAGAATGAGGAGAAAGATTAACACTGTTAATTACCACAAAAATCAGTCATTTGTTTTTGACGAAAGAAAAAGTATTCAAAATTTGAAATTTATTTTTTACTTTTTTCAATTGTATCTGGAAAAGAAAGCTGGTGTCCGCTGTGGAATTCAAACTTTACATTTTTGAATTCAATGGATAAACTAAGAAGTTGGCAGTTAATAAATCGATTTTTTAAGGTTTTTCGCTATTAATTCCTATCTGCGACTACCGAAATGTTTCTCTATTAATATTAAATTATAATTTAATACGCTACTTTTCAATTTAATAGGCTACTGTACAATTTTATAGGCTACTGTACATTTGAGTAGGCTACTGTACATTTGAATAGGCTACTGTAAATTTGAATAGGCTACTGTACAAATATCATTTAAGATTTTCACGGCCAAAAGTATTTTTTTTATTTGTTTTTGGGGTATTATGCCGTGTTGCGCTAACTCCTTCTTTAGCCAACGTTTCGGACAGCATTGCAGTGTCCATCATCAGGGCAAATGTGTTATTTGAGGGGTTGTGTTAAAATGTGAGCTTATGTATGAGGTTGTGATACCGTGTTGCCAGCTCCAACCCTCTGAGCTAACATTAACGTATCATTTTTTAATTAAAGTGGTTTTCTTCGTTTAGCTCTGGTGTATCCGTCAATTACCGGATACCAAGAACTATTGAGCTTAGCTCCATCGTCTCTATTAATGTTTACGGGATTTTTATGAATTTCAATGGCCTCCGTAATCAGCCGTGCTCTATAAGTTTTCGGTCTCCCCAGGATTTCAGGAACAAATCCAAAGTAATGCCCGGTGTCAATCAAATGCTCGGCAATTGCCGATTTGTCAGGGTGGCCGAGTTTACAAGCTCTGAAGTGTTCTGAAATCCTTTTGGAGATAGTCCGCTCTGTCTGGCACAGACCTTGTCACATCCGGAACAGCTGAGTTTATACACTCCATCTGTTTCCAGAGGAAACTTAGTCTTTGCAGACCTCAGTAAGTCCTGTATCTTTGTTGTTGTTCCGAAGACAGTCTTGATATTTTCCTTTCTTAATAGCCTGGCAATTTTGTCTGTCACATTGTGCACATAAGGCAGGAAAACACAGCCTTTCGACTCTTGTTTAATTCTGTCTTCGTTTGGTGCAGATTTGGCTCTTATGATTTGCCTTGTCTGACTTGCTGGGTAGCCGTTACGCTCCAGTGCATCGGTCAGCTTCGTAAGTTCCGCTCCAATTTTATGTTCTTCACATATTCTGGTCGCTCGGGTCACCAATGTATGGATAAGTCCTCTCTTCTGCGCTGGGTGGTGGTGCGAATCAGCGTGTAAGTACCGATTCGTATGGGTACTAAAAGAATTACGCGCCAATGAAGAAATCTTGGTTCTGCCAGCCGATAAAGGAAATGCCACTGTCGTGATTAATACGGCAGACTACACAAAGAAGATGGAAGACCTCTTGTGCGATTCAGGCACATATAAGAAGATTAAAAACAACCCCACCAACAAGATTGACATAAAGACAAGGGAACTTGTGAAAGCTTCTAGCATCAGGAAAGAGGATTGGTCTAATCTTTTTGTAAAAGCCTCTAGAACTCCTGCCCTGTACGATCTCCCAAAAATACATAAAAAAGTGGGTGTGTCAAGCCTACGCAAGACAGAAGTGAAACTTCTTTTGTTAAACCGTATGAACCACAATCAATTACGTATTTCACTCGTATTACACTCACGACGCAGTATACTAACCAAGCAGCTGATGCTTGGCGTGGCGCAGTTCGCTGGTGTCTGAGAGAGAGGAAAGAAGAGAAGAGAGAGAACGTCCGTGAGCGGCTCCCCCACCTCAACAAGCGCATATGGTGAGAGAGGGACAGTGAACGGTGAGCGGTGGTGGGGGTACCCGCATTTTCGTGTCGATCCTGACTCGGTTTTACTCCGTCCCCGAATTACGCGCCTAAAGAAGTTTCACTTCAATATAATATATTTTTAAAAATAATGTACAATGTACAGAAATAGAATCCCACACAAGATCGCGTAGTGCGCTCTAGCGAACGGATATTTTATCAGAGGGAGATAGTTTTAATTTTTTTTTCTGTAAATTATTACATATTATCAAAATAAATAAATTAATTAAATAAATGTAATACAATTATCATAATATACGGATTAGATAATAATTTTAATCCAACACAATAACGCAAAGCGCGCTCTAGCGGAGTAATGTTTTATCACAGTGAGATAAGTGTTTTTATTATTTTGCAATATTATTTTCTTTTAAAAAATGTTCTGACCTACTAAAAAATAAGATATTGAATGAAAAAGGCGTTAAAAACAAAAAAATAATGTGCGATGGCCGAGAATCGAACTCGGATCAACTGCTTGGAAGGCAACTATGCTGACCATTACACCACCAACGCCAGTTGTCGGGATGAGCTAAGAAGCATTTATATGTTACTTCAAAACTTTGAAAATTATTACATATTATCAAAATAAATAAATTAATTAAATAAATGTAATACAATTATCATAATATACGGATTAGATAATAATTTTAATCCAACACAATAACGCAAAGCGCGCTCTAGCGGAGTAATGTTTTATCACAGTGAGATAAGTGTTTTTATTATTTTGCAATATTATTTTCTTTTAAAAAATGTTCTGACCTACTAAAAAATAAGATATTGAATGAAAAAGGCGTTAAAAACAAAAAAATAATGTGCGATGGCCGAGAATCGAACTCGGATCAACTGCTTGGAAGGCAACTATGCTGACCATTACACCACCAACGCCAGTTGTCGGGATGAGCTAAGAAGCATTTATATGTTACTTCAAAACTTTGACTAGATCAAATGAACTTTAATCGGTGGTGGGGGTACCCGCATTTTCGTTTCGATCGTGACTCGGTTTTACTCCGTCCCCGAAAATTCATTACGCGCCTAAAGAAGTTTCACTTCAAAAAGGAAATCCCAATGAAACCGATTGTCAGCGCTATTGGTGCTCCTACATACAAACTTTCCCAATACCTCTCGAGATTACTGCAGATGCAAACTGGAAAAACCGAATCGTGGATTAAGGATTCAACAGATCTGATTAGTAAGCTCAAGAAAGTTAAGACTGAGGAAGGAGATATTCTGGTCAGCTTTGACGTCGCGTCACTTTTCACAAATGTGCCTCTAGAAGACTCCATGACAATGCTCAGGGAGATATATGAGGAAGACATTTGCAAACTTTTTGAACACTGCCTCAAAACGGGATACTTTGCGTTTCAGGGTGAACTATTTGAGCAATTGGAGGGAGTTGCGATGGGCAGTCCATTATCGCCAGTACTAGCCAACTTTTTTATGGAGAAGTTTGAAGAAGTGGCACTCGACACAGCTTCGGCTGTCCCTAAAGTATGGTGGAGCTACGTCGACGATGTTTTCGCCATTTGGCCTCATGGAACGGAGAAAATAAATGAATTCCTGGACCATCTTAATTCTGTCCACAGAAAAATTAAATTCACAATGGAATTGGAAAACGAAGATAAAATCCTGCCCTTTCTAGATGTGGAGGTGATGCGGAAACACGATGGTAGCCTAGGGCATACTGTGTATAGGAAACCAACCCATACGAATCGGTACTTACACGCTGATTCGCACCACCACCCAGCGCAGAAGAGAGGACTTATCCATACATTGGTGACCCGAGCGACCAGAATATGTGAAGAACATAAAATCGGAGCGGAACTCACGAAGCTGACCGATGCACCGGAGCGTAACGGCTACCCAGCAAGTCAGACAAGGCAAATCATAAGAGCCAAATCTGCACCAAACGAAGACAGAATTGAACAAGAGTCGAAAGGCTGTGCCTTCCTGCCTTATGTGCACAATGTGACAGACAAAATTGCCAGGCTAATGAGAAAGGAAAATATCAAGACTGTCTTCGGAACAACAACAAAGATACAGGACTTACTGAGGTCTGCAAAGACTAAGTTTCCTCTGGAAACAGATGGAGTGTATAAACTCAGCTGTTCCGGATGTGACAAGGTCTATGTAGGCCAGACAGAGCGGACTATCTCCAAAAGGATTTCAGAACACTTCAGAGCTTGTAAGCTCGGCCACCCTGACAAATTGGCAATTGCCGAGCATTTGATTGACACCGGGCATTACTTTGGATTTGTTCCTGAAATCCTGGGGAGACCGAAAACTTATAGAGCACGGCTGATTACGGAGGCCATTGAAATTCATAAAAATCCCGTAAACATTAATAGAGACGATGGAGCTAAGCTCAATAGTTCTTGGTATCCGGTAATTGACGGATACACCAGAGCTAAACGAAGAAAACCACTTTAATTAAAAAATGATACGTTAATGTTAGCTCAGAGGGTTGGAGCTGGCAACACGGTATCACAACCTCATACATAAGCTCACATTTTAACACAACCTCAAATAACACATCTGCCCTGATGATGGACACTGAAATGCTGTCCGAAACGTTGGCTAAAGAAGGAGTTAGCGCAACACGGCATAGTACCCCAAAAATAAATAACAAAAAAAAGGCTACTGTACATTTGCATAGGCTACTGTACATTTGAATAGGCTACTGTACAATTTAATAGACTATTGTACAATTGAATAGGCTACCGTACGATTCAATAAAATATTAACATGGATTAAAACATTAAGATAAATATTTAACAATATCTTTAAATACTATCAAGAAGAAATAAAATAATTTACGAAAATTTCGAAAACAACATCGAAGAAGATAACAAATAATTATAAGCAATAATTAGTCATCCGAAATACAAATACAAATTGAAAACATCTCCCGAGTAAAAATAAACGTCTCATAAACGTTAGTTTATCATTAAAAAAATAATCGAAGAAGATTATAATACTAATAAATCCAAACGAAACATGAAACAAAAAACACAGAAAAATAAAACCACTGACAAAAATTTTACCACTTTGTTTCATTCTTTAATATTGTATACCATGATCACTAAACAGGCAGTAAATGATTCACCCAATTGCGGAAGAAATCATTGTCGGATAGTTTACAATTATAGACAATGCACAAAAATCCCAAAACTTCAACATAACAACAAACTGAAAAGATATAGCAATGCAACAATTCAATAGACTGGGCATCTTATGTTTTAGCATATTAAATGATATTACACTCAGATAAAAAATTACCATATTTAAATTTTCAAATGTTCGAAAACAAAAGACAATCAATGTTCACAGTTGCGAGCTGATACCACGGATATCTACAAAGATGGAAATATCTCTTCGAAATTGTTAAAAACCAAAATGATTTCACGGATATCAAAAAGCCGTAATTATTACATTGGAACCTAATTATTATACCTTATTTTAATTTAATTTCAGATTTACAATAGTATTTTGCATGATATATTAAATCGATGGGTACAACTTTCAAAAGTTGTTCCAATAAAAAAATAAAGAAAATTGTTTAAAAACTTTTTTGAAAGTAAAGCTAGATGTATTGAAAAAAAAAAGATTAATTAAGTAAGAGTTTGTGATACCTTTAATCGGATGCCAGTAAGAAAGAGAAATTGCAAACCAAAAAAAAAATATATAACCGTATGTCAAATTTTGCAATCAATAAGTCCGATTCATTATCAGCTCTAGTTCCAGCGACGGTTGCAATTGGTCCACTCGTATTATAATGTGAACCGCTAATTTAGGGAAATAATTCGGAAGTTTCAGTACTTAAGTCTGCCAACTCCGAAGTTAAATGGAGTCATAAAGCTAAGATATCTGCGGCGGAGGGAGAGATTCATGCCCGAATTTCAGCGCATTATAATACTCCCGTTTTCGTAAAAGTCATGGAGAAAATTTTATGGAATCTTTTGATAATTCTGTGAAAGTTTTTGAGTGATGTTTTCAATCAATCATTTGATTTAACCCCTAACGCCATTTCGTTCGGTTTAGCAAACAAAGAGCTATTTCCAGTAGAGTCAGTTTGTTTGCTTTTCGGAATAGTTCATATGGTCTTATAGAAATCGTTGTATCTCCCCTTCCATAATGGTTAGAAATATGATATAAACGGTATATCGGACGATTGTGCATTATAATTTAAGAATGAGTTTTATATTTTTTTTGTTTATATCTGTCGCTACTATTTTATATTTGAAGAAATAAATAAATATTGTTTTGTGTATAATGTTAATCCGTGGATGCGATATTAATAAACTATTTGAAATTGTCCACATTCACGGAACCTAGCATTGTGTACCTAGCTTTAAGATTGTCAAATTCCTTGAAATGTAAATTTTTTTTATATTAACTCCACACAGGAGGTCCTGAAGAAAATAATTTCCCTCAAGACCTATGTCATCTTTGGGGATGCTGTGTGGAGGGTCTTTTTGTGGAGAGGAACTTTAATTTAACTTTAACTTGTAAAAAATAAAAATAAACAATTGGCCGGCGGGTAGCGAATAGAAAGTGTGGGTAGTCCGAAGCTGGCTCGTACTCTCCAATGGCTATGGAAATCCGACCAATGAGAAGCCATAAACGGGCCGCCTGAACTTGGCCGACCTTTTTTATGTGCCGTTGTCGAGTCGCAACTTTGAAAAAAAGCAGCAATTTTAAATTTTAAAGTCTCTTTCTCCATTGGGTCGCCATCGCCTCGGACCTTCGCATCTACCAGCTACCTGCCGCAGCCCCTTTCTGCCGAGTTCTGAGAATTTTATTGGCCTTTCTCCCGTATTGACTGAAGTATCCTGCATCGACTAGATTCCGGCGGGAACCACGAGGCTTAAGACCCTGACATACTTAACCGCCTTTTTAAAGGCGATCTTTTACTTATTTGCACAAAAATTTTGCACAAAAGTCGTCTATATACCAGAAACGTCCTTTTCAGGACGAAAGTAAATTGATTTGCATTTTGCAAAAAAGTCGTCTATATACCAGAAACGTCCTTTTCAGGACGAAAGTCAATTGATTTGCATTTACAAAGTCGTTTGCGGCGTGTAACTAACCCCTATTTTTACAGTCTGTATGCACATGATATTTAGTCGGGTACTAACGGTATTAAAAAGAAAAAACACCTCGCTTTATATTCAAATCAATAAGTTGACAACAGAAAAATTAAAATGTACACAATTTGAGAAAAAAATGTGAAACTTTATGAATTTTTCATTAATTATTTTTACATGAAACGATAAAAAAAGTGAAAATGTCTTATTCAATATCAGTAATTTTATTTATTTATTGTTTGAAACATTTATTTATTGTTTGAAACATTTAAATTTCAGAAATGAAACAGTAAAATTTTTATTTAAAAAAATTTTTAAAGCGTATCACATCACTTTTCAAAAACTTTAAGGCAGGGATGTTTCACAAAATTTTAAAAATTCTCAAATTTCCAAAGCTAATTTTTGAGTTTTGTGAAAGCTCTATTAAAGTTTGTTATTATTTCAGTTCTGTGAAGCAACAGGCCCATGCTGATATAATCATAAATTTTGAATAGAACTTTCACAGAACTTGAAAATTAGCTTTGAAATATTTTTAATTTTTCAAATTTTGTGAAACAACCCATCCTAAGTTTTTGAATACGTTCAGAAATATCCCATTTATTTAAATTTTACGAAAATAAATTCCGAAAGGTAATTCTTAATAGTATAAAACATCGCTATCCGCGTTTTGCCTGTTTGTGCGCTTATTTCTTCTAAACCACGCAACGTATTTTGATGGGTTTTCATTATCATTTAGAGAATTTCTTCCGGAGGGCTTATATATATATAAAGTATGCATATTGTATTTGTAGAAAGTATAGAAAATTCAAGCAACGCTGGGTAAACATCTGCTAGTATTGAATAAACGCCAAACTTAAATAAAAAATTTCAATATCTTTTGATATTACGATAGACTATAGTGTTTATAAATATATAGATATAAATATGTATATGTATTTTTAATACCACTCAATATATAACGTTAGAGTGTGTAGTTTTAAGTAAGAAAATATAAATATAGTATTTATGTAGTTTTGAGGAGTCACCATAGGTGTCAGTAGTAGTACTACATGACAGAGACAAATGTCAGACGTTTGGGTCCAATAACCGAATGGTTACGAAGTTAGCCGATCTACAGGCGAGCATCTTCAGTAAGCGATTCTCCCGCTTCAGAATAATTAAGAGCATCCCGTAGAACGGACGTTAGTCCAGTTGGATATTTTTTGTAAATTCTTCACAATAATAAAAATACTCATAATTTCAGATAAACCGAAGTATTATTGAAATCTCGCTATCATCTCAAGTGTATTGCTAAGAACGAAACGCGCAGTATACCACAATATTTACTTTATATAACAAGGTGTTTTAAAACAAATGCAATTTTTCCATTGACACCACGGCGAAAGATTAAGCCAACACTTATAACCCTTAAATTTTAGCGCGGAACCATTTACTTACGTGGCAGAGCTTTTACGAGTCACGAAAATTGCTCTCACCTACGTGGGCTCATTAAAATTCTTCCCCTATTCTCATTCGAAACTTGTTCAACATGCTCGTGCTCACTTTACAGGCAAGTTTTCCTGCAGACCAAGTCTTGATAATAATCTCATGCATTATACTGAGTGGTAATTCTGACGTAAATGAGATGTCATGGAGTTCTAAACATTCTTAAGCTCAGAAAAGATAACACACGATTATTACGTCTGCACACAAGCTATTTACAAATATGTTCTTAAAATAACTAAAACTAAAAGTTACCTAAATAAATTTCAATGCTATCGTTCAGGAGTATATATTAGTAATATATTAGTAGAGTATTCTTGATAAAGTTTGTAGAAATTGATTTATACTATTTCCGTCTCACTGGGAAGAGTTGTCTTTGTTAAAACAATGTAGCTACATGTGTAAAACGGGTAAGAATATCATGTTTTATCCTGAATGACAACTAGATCTAGATCAAGAAAATGAAATTGCGATAGCAATGAAAATTATGCTGACCGTCAACAGGCTTATGGGGTAAGAATAAAAATATTTATTAACCGGAAAGAAACAAAGTTAAGTCGGTAATCTTTGCAGTGATTAGCTTCTTAAAGAACTTGATTACCCCAATTTTGCTTATGCTAACAGTACTTCCATTTACGAAACTTATCCGTTGATGTGTTCAAGTGTTTAGAATACTGAAGAAAATTTATTTGCTGTTTTATGAGACCAACAACAATATTGCAATTTCCTAGTAAAAAATTCCTAAGTGGGTACATATTTTTTTGTTCCAAAAACGGTATTATTATTGAGTTAATAGGATCTCTTGTGTATGTGTGTAAACAATTTTTAAAAACGCTCATTAAATTTTATTATAATATTTGACATATTCATGGATGTTAGGCGAAATACGAGCAAATTGCATGTAGATGCGATATTGTAGAATCATTAACTTATAAATTAAAAGTTCCATACACACGACGCCCACACAACGTACTGAGCCAATAAGTAAGTTAATGAATACTTGATAATTGGTGGGAAGGTCCGTACACTTTATTTTTCATTTTGTTAGTGCTGAGTGACTCGGAATCTTATGCGAGCTTCACACATAGCAACAACCACTATAATATACGTTATCGAGATAAATAAAAATATCTTTTTTTTGTTCAATAAGGTATTTAGCTTTTAAAAAGTACAAAACAATATTTATTTGAGTGTTGTTTCTGAGAAATTTACGATCTTTTGTATGACAAATAATAATATTTGGATGGCTTTGATGTGTATGGAAGACAGTCAAGCTTCTGTTCTTGAACGACGGTTAACGAAAACGTACCTATAATACTCTTACTGGCAAACGTAAACAATTGATACAAGTGTTCTTCAGAGAACGGAGAAAGCTTTTTCTCGAGAAAATATGTGTGCTAAAATGAAGAACTTTTCCTTTTAGTTTTGAAATACTTAGGCACCTACATTAGGTCTGTTTGTTACAGTATTGTACTTTAAGACGCTTTCTCTGAAATTGCCTTTAACACTCTAGGTACTAGGTACATATAGGATTCGAAATTGGTCCCAGGATTACCTTACTGGCTACTAATCACCATCCAGGGATTTCCTGGAAATGTAACAGTAATTAATACTTGACTAATTTATATGGTTTCATCTTTAGGAAATATCATATCGAATACGCTTGTCAAAGCAAGAAATTTATACCTCTATACCAACCTTCCCAACGACCTAAGTGTAACACTCTGTTAATAAGACTTATTGGAAAGTGAACTCATGTCACCAATTTAAATAAGATTTTTTAGTGTACTGTTAATTCTCTTCTAATTAGCAATATACTCGAGATGATAGGAAGTTTAGAACAATTACTTCAGGTCGTTTGAGATGACAAGTTAGTTTATTATTAAGAGATATTTAAAATGGATATCTATAAGGACTTAACTTCCGTTCTATAGGAGGCTCTGAGTTTTTCTAGCGAGGGAAGAAACTCATACTGAGCTGCTGGCATGGAGATCGGCTGTACTCGTAACAATTCGGGTATGGCCAACATGTTGTCTCTGTCATGTGACGTTACTATTGCCGTCTATGGAAATATCTTACAACTACATATCAATAACTTCAATCTACACACTCAAACGACATCTGTTTAGCTGTATTGATACTAAAACTATTTATCAACACTACAGATCTTGTAACTACAAGGCCACACACAGACCAATGAAGTTGACAATTTTTTGCCAAGAATATTTTTCAATATGATCAAATTTACCAAGGATAAGAAAAAATATCTATCTTTGGGCATTAAGACACGCCACGCCCACTCAAACTTATTTCGGTTTATTTCTTCAGTGTTCAACTATTTACACACATTTGCGATAACCACATGAATTAATGTTTGGTGATTCACATTTTAGGCCTTTGCCTGGGCACATAATGATCCGGTACACAAATACACAATTAAAATCAATTATAATTTGTGTGTGTTTTAAGCTAATAGGTATAATTTTCATTGCTTTGGTTTTCTTCCGTAGTGCTAAAATAACTGAGGCAAACAGATATTAGAAAGAAAGACAGCCATAAAGCTCGACTTAATAGTATTCTATCGCATGTTAACTTTGAGCACAAAATGCTCTTATTTGCCGCCATTCTCCTTGTGTACAAAATAAGCAGCAAAGTGCTAATAAGCGGCAAAGTGCTATTTTGTTGAAAATTATTGCCATAATAAATAATTATTGCCCGATATTCGAGGTTTGCGTTACGGTCTTAGGCGTAGAGTTCGTAAACAAGTGGTGACGGTATTTGAATGATTATTAGAATGAAATTTTAATAGGATTAACATAAACACAGTTAATTTAATATTAGGTATAAACTAAGAACATCAATTATCATAAAATGATTTGTTATAACCTCTATATGTTCCCAACCGCCCGGAGCCAGTGACATCACTGCCATATAGAAATTATTATATAGAAATTTATATATAGAAATTTTCGATACATTTAAAACCTCTCCATCCTATTTCAAAGCAAAAATAATTAGTTGTTAATGAAACTGATATGTTTCTGTATTATGTTTGTAAAATGATAAGTATTTATTGTACCGAAATGTATTATATGTGTGTACTCATGTTATTTCTGTATATTGTTGGTAAATTTTTGACATGTATTGTATTTGTAAAATGAGAAGTATTTATTGTACTGATGTGTATTACCTATATGTGTGTACTGATTAGTTATTTCCGTATAATGTTTTGTAAATATTTGTCACGTATTATGTTTGTAAAATGATAAGTATTTATTGTACTGATATGTTATTTCTGTATAATGTTTGTAAATTTTTGACATTTAAAATTTTGTAAAATGAGAAGTATTTATGGTACTGAAATGTCATTTATGTATAGTGTTTGTAATTTTTCGACATGTATTATGTTTGTAATATCCTTTTGGGGGTTAAATAATAAATAAAATCCACAATTGGGGTATGTTGTGAGGCTAAAGGTAGTGGAGATGGGAAGGAAACGGGGGAATATGAAGGTGGGAGAGTATCTGGCTATTTTTCAAGCGACAGTGGAATTATGAATGGTGGTCCATCGGCAATGCTGAGAGTATCTTCCACTCTGGAACGTGCCGCAAGTATACTATTTATAATTTCTGATTAATAAATTGTGAAATAACACAAATTAATCAAATAAAATGTAAGAGATTCGAACTTGCGATCTTCGGCTTGCTAGTCGAGAGCCTTACATCCCGACCACGGAAGCTGTCAACTTGTAACAACTTTTTTTTAATAAATTTTGAAGGTTATACCCAAATACCGGTATATAACAAATTAAGGGGGAAGATATTACTAATAAATCTAAAAGAAACATGAGACAGAACAAGACACGGAAAAATAAACGAATAAAGGTCTCAACTGGAAATCAACCCTCTGATCTCTGTGTTACGAGGACAACGTCTTTAACTACTCGACCATTGGGACCTGATAATTATACCTTTTTCTCGATCTCAATTTATTGAGATCGTTTTCTTTTTATTTTTCTGCTTAGTGTTTCGTTTGGATTTATTGGCATTATCTTCATCTTTAAAGATATATTACGTTATGGGTATGACCAGGAAAGTTGTTTAAATAAAAAATTGTACATTCATTAAGACCGCAACCTTTTCTCACCTAAGACACACTCAAATTCTTCCTGGAACTCAATTGATACACAAATTCTATGTTTTTTATTTGAAAAGTATACATACATATAACTATAACATATTTATTAATTATTTAATAATTATTATAAAATAATAATAAATTAATGTGATAACTGCACGTGTTTCAATGAACACAAAAGTTTTATATTCGGCTCGATTTTTGACAGCACGACTTTGACCACTTATCATTTTTAATTAATACAAACGTTGAAAAACTTTGCTCACATCAATATGTCGTTGAAAATGGAAGAAGTGTTAGGATTGCTTTGTCGAAAATGCGAGGATATTCGTATAGGATAACGTAAATCCAGAAAACATCTAATAGAACTTCGGAGAAGTGAAGTTTTAAAATCATGTCATTTTATAAATCTGTAAATTCCTTCCGAATTATATAGAGGAAGTGCTTCCGTAAAATTTATTGCATTGGTTGCAAAAGTATTTCGAATCCAATCGTATTGTTCCGTATTAACGGAATAAAAATACAGATCAAATTTGTGCTGAAGCATACTCAAATGTTGTTGGCCAGATCCAAAATTAATTGTTTGTTTTCAATTATTGTACTTTGGTTTATCTTTTGGTACATTTCTAAACATCCTTTTTGCAACTCTTTCTGCTAAAGTTAGATTTTTTTTTCAGCCCTTGTAATTTGTATTTTACATTTTTTATTAAGTTCATTCAAATGCTCGAATATATCAGCCATGTATGCAAGTTTAATCAATCAGTAATCATCATCGAGGCGTTGATATAGTTCGTGCATATTTTGATTTAAAAGAAACTCACGCCCTTCGTGACGAAGCTCAAACAATCCAGCAAAACCTTTGCCTCGGTATAGCCAACGAATTTCAATATAAAACAATAGAGATTCATATTTGGCTCCCATTTCAGCACAGAACATTCCAAAGATTCTATACTACATTTTGAAAAAATAGACAATATTATGAAAAATAATTTGTCATTGTGTATTAAATACATAATGAAATATTGTAAGATGTCAAATACATTGAATTTGACCCCGGCACACCTGTATCGGGCTTACGGCACACCCGTGTGCCACGGAACACCGGTTGCGGAGCACTGATTTAGACTTTTAGAAGAACTCAATAGATATTCCATATAAATTAAAATTGCATATAACACTATCTAGATTACTAATAAATTCTTTAGAAATTTGTAACCATTCAAAAAGATAGTTTCCAAAAATATGGGAAAAATTAATTTCTATGGGCTATTTTATTAATTAATTAATTTCTCGAGCTGTGGGCCAATTTCAAAAAGCGAACCATGGAAAGGCTTCGGATTCAATACAATAATGCCTACCGCATAATGTTCGGACTTCCAAGGCACTGCAGTGCCTCCTCGATGTTCATGGAGGGAAGAGTTCCCGGCTTTGCTGCCCTAATGAGATCCAGGGTAGCCGGAACGAGGGGAAGGATCAATAACTCCAGAAACATCCTCATCATCGAATCCCGCCAGACCTCAGGATCGAGCATCGAAAAACATTGGAGAAAAATATTGGCCCCCATAATTATCGCTCCGATGATAAGCTTACAAGATATTTAAATGTTTTATGTTAACACTCTCCATTCTATATAGTTCCTTTTACTTTTTCTTATATTTTATTTGCTCTATCAAACTTACATTTTAAATTATTTGTACTTAATTGTATCTCTGTATATAACATTGTAGTTATATTTTATGGATTGTGTGGGATTGCACTAACCTCCCCACATTCTGGAATAAACAATTATTTATTTATTTATTATTATTATTTATGGAATATTGTTAATTAATTCTGATTTTGAAATGTGAGATCGACAGAAATGACATATGATAATTAGGTCTCAATGGTCGAGTGGTTAAAGAGGTTGTTCCGGTAAGACAGAGATCCAGGTATAGATTCTCAGTTTTTTTTTTACATTTGCCCCACACCGAAGGCCCTGAGGAAAATAATTGAAGTAAGAAGGTATGGGCAATCAACCAGTTATTCGTCACTCGACCACCTGTTTACTCGAGCATTTGGTTGGCTTACCGCCCATACACAAAATCATTCATTCACACTTGGCTACCACTCTGCTGTTTGGTTGCTTGTACATATAGTCATTATATTATGACTATTATTGTATTATGACTACACATTCTCTCGACCACATCGTTATCGACACTCAGGACGGCTTGTTTCATAGAAATAAATAACTAATGATTATGCTATGTGATGGTTGCATTCCTTGCTCCGTCATTATCTCAGAGCAAGGTATGGACAGAGCTTCCCATAAGGGCGAGGGAAATAAACCAAGTTGAGAAGAGCAGTTGGAGTGATCAGGACAGTAAACAGGCACGTCGCAATGTAATATCACCATTTAGTGCACGAAAATATAATCAGCTTACGAATTACCAGCTCTTTTTACAATAATTCAGGATGCGTTAAAAACTTAACACATGCCAAATCAGATAAACAAAAGGTCTGGCTCTTTTGCTTCATTTACGAGTAATATTTTGCTTCACTATATAGAACTTTTACAAATGTGTAATAATTTACCCACTTCACTCAATTTAAGCTTCGCTACGCCAGGCGATTCGTTTAAAAACGAACATTCAGATCCTGCATACAAAAACCCTATACTAGACTGCGCTGCAAACCGTTGCCTTACTGTGCGCTTACTATCATACCATCAAAACTCACAAATCAATAAACGTATAATTAAAGTATAATCGTATAATCACAATAAACGTATAGTCAATACTTGATTATTTAATTAAAGTTTCCATTTGATATTATTGACATTATAATAGTATCCGGCATTCATGTAATCCAGCCTGAACTGGCAAAATGGGGTTAAGACAGTCACGGGCGCATGTAGCAGTTAGTGTTTCCGTATATTATAATTATTGTTACTACGTGACGCCATTGACATCCCCCAAACCCAACTCTTCCCCAACCCAATCCTCATCTCTCCCATTATGTACTCAGTTTACTCACACGTAACGCCTTACCGGATAAATTGAGGTATCTTAGAAACGTTCTGGACATTACGCTAAGGTTTATTGCACAAGTTAACATTTTATTACAACATTAAACATATTATAATTAATAACAAAGTTGTATACATCATCTTACTACGAAACTTTATCGTAAAAATGTTGATATTATTACACTGGAACACCCAATATCCAACTTACGACTAGAACTGGGTCAAACCAACGGAAGCAATCTTTGAACTTTGTTCATCGAATGCAGTAGCCACTTAACTAGATTTTTATTTTAGTTTGTAGAGGTCGAATGTAAAAATATAATACACAGAGCTTTTTTCATAAGAAACTGATGAGATTTGATGCGAAATCGTTTGTTCGTTGCCAATTTTAAAGTTTCTTGAAAAATTACGAGAGTTATTTTACAATGAAAGATTCGAATAACTAGGTGAAGATAAAATCTATCTTATTTCAAATGAAATCCAATAAAGAGCATTCTTTATTTTTGTCAGTGTCAATGTCTGGAGTTGGTTGTATTTAGTTCTCTTAATCGGAGATATTCTAAGGTCAAATCAATTGGGAAGAGGAAGTTGAAGACTGTCAGTAAAGTTTAGAAGCACGTGGCTCTGTTAGAAATTAGTCTAAACCTAAACTAAGCATTTTTGCAAGTGGCAATGAAAACAAATTCGAAGCCACCTGATTGTAATTGGTTAACGGAAATCAATTGATCTAAACATTGTAACATTGTGCGCATTGCTGTTATAAATATTTATAAATTAAAGACAAAGTTTTGGCACAACCACCCCTTTGTCATAGTATTTGTAAGCTTGGCCGTGGCGAAGGTGATTTATTTTTGGTATCAAAGTCAAAACTTGATAATAATGACCCATTACAAAGTTACTACCTATTTATCTGTCGGCATTCCAAGATGCAAAATAAAACTTGTCTTACCATGAGGGGTAACTCAAGTACCCCGCACTTCTCATTTATATTAAAAAAAATTATCCACAAATTTTAGTGCACATTATTCTTTTGGCTTATATGTAAAGCGTTTTCGTGAAAAAAATAGTATAGTATAAAATTTTATTAAAAAATATTCTTTTTCAACGAACGTGGCCTCCGGCGGACCCCCTGGGGTTGAGGGGAGGGTACTGACTTATTGCATGTATGGTAACATTTTGGTATCTTACCCTTTCACGCAGCTTTGGTATTAGCGCGATAAGTGAGATGGCGATCATCACCCACTGCAGGGTGAACGGTTTCAGATGTTGGCACTAATAACTCTAGCACGCAAGATATATTGTTTGTAAGGAATGATACTATTAAAAAAATATATTTGTTTGTGCTTCATTCTCATACTTTCGTTTATTTTTATGGTTAATTTTTTGTGTAAAGGTATTAAGGAATTCACAAAATACCAAAAATAAAATATCTTTATTTGTAATTATACATCGAGGATAGAAGTTTTAGAGATTTTGACTAACCCTGTTGGCGGCGGCAACGTTAAATTATGTTCAAACGTTTAAAAACAATTAAACTGGCATGTACCAAATTTGAGTTGCAATAACAATATTTATTTTTTATCATTTTCACATCAAATTCATCAATCCCCCTCCTAATCTATCCGACAACCACAACATTTTGCTGTGTTGTTATTCTTCTTTAATTTTTTTTCGACCATCATTCAAAAATGAAAGGTTGCTTGAAGTAGCTTTGGCCGTGTTTGGTGAGCCATAATATCCAGGTACTTCCCCACCTTGCTCTTCCCCATCTTCTTCCCTCTCCACTACCTACAGCCTCACAAAATACCTTAATTCGGGATGCACTAGTCTCACTGGCTCCAGACGGGAGCAGTTGTAAATTTTGGGCGGTGTTCATATAAAAAAACAGACTTTCTAAAAGGCTATATGATGATGTAAATAACCACGTTGGTCGGCATGACGTTTACAACGCCTAATCCACAAACGCAAACGAGTATTCTGTGTTGGCACATACAATAAAAAATTACACCCTAAGAATCAGAATAAATAATGTATTCGTCAACGTAAAAATAAAATGAATGGATTAGTTGCCATACTCATTTTTATAAGATCAATACGCATTGAAAAAAATAGGCATTGGAACTTAGAGTAGAGTAAGAACTTATAATTTTGTACAAGAAACAACTAATGAAGACACATTCATTTTAAATTCGGTACTCCCATTTGTAATGGACCTGTTTGGGGTAAAGGAACGTAAAGAATTTTTTTTTTTTCATAAATTAAAATACGTTCAGAGAATAGGGAGAAACGAACAGACTATGGACATCTCTGGGACATACTAGAAGCTTTATTATAGAAACCTACGTCGGTAATAGGTGTTAACCACGTAATAATTGAAAAGAGGCGTGATGGAGCTCAACGAATCAGATCATTCCCAAAATCAATTAAATAATTTTTCGCCAATCACGGAGACTAAGGGCGGTCTAAAGACACGAAACACTCTAGGTTGATTTACTGTTGAGCTAACCTTGGGATCCGGTCTCACGATGCGTGTAAGGGCACTTGGAGAACGACGATAAATTTGCATTCTAAGGTAGAAACGAAGCGATACCCAACCAGCGATAACGAAACAGGGGGGTGACGGTTTGGCGAAAGAAGATGGTTTTTTAGAATGTTTCGGTCCAGAAGACATATTACGAGGTGATCCTCATAGAGAGAATTGTTTACGATCGCTGAGGTTCTGAGTGCTATTTCAAGTGTTGACAATGGACACGAATTTTAACTTAAGATGGGATGTTTGGCCGAAATTGCCTAATTATATTAACACGGGGGAGATGCAAGTTGGGTAATTAAGAAAAGACATAAAAGTTAATGGGTCACGAAGTCTTTGATTAACGATCAAAATTTTACGACCTTTTTTTGCGCGTAAACAAAGTTACGAGGATAATATATTGAAATTCCTGGATGGAGCGAGAAAGGGGTATATGGGTTGGGCTAAAACTAGACGCAAAAAAACTGTAAAAACAGGGATGTACTGGGCGTAGATCACCGAAAAGGAAGGACCAGGAATCGAAAAGAAACCCGAAAGGTAGTTTAGCTCATGATGGAAGAGGTGTCACCGACTCGGGTAGTGGACAGCGATGGGTTACGAAAAATTACCAGAAGATATGCGGCGGATATCACGAAAAGAGTCAAAACAGGTAGGCGAAATTACAAAAAACGTGTCGAATCAAATTTTGGAACGAATGCCTACGTATGTCATCACCGAGAGGAAGGTATATGTGTCCTGGGATCACCCACGGATCGTGTAGACACCAATCAAATGCTAGAAGGCAGCACACAAGGAAGGATACTGGATTGCGCAAGCGCTGGACATAATAGGTGAAAAGCTTCCGTTAGTTGGGATAATTTATCGATTATATTATCGATATCAATAGCGAATTTCTCGGAAAGATTTCGAAAACAACGATATAGAAATGAGCTACACCTAGTCTATAGGCCGGAAATCAACCAATATTACGGACACAACACGTGTACGAGAAAAAATAATCAAATAATTTTACGCAATAATCTACATCGCCGTATATCATTTACGAGAGGGCGCTCGGAAGTCAGGCCACCGAGTACGCGCCTGTACCCGTCTCGGCAGGGGGGTAGGTGTCTACCTCAACTCGGCAGGCGGGGGCCAAAAATCCTGAAACGGGGTTATGCAATTCTAAACTTAACGGGAAGTGAAACCTTGAATTCATAAAGGCGAAAGTCGCACAAATTTTAAGTCGATTTATTCGAAAGAACATTATTAAATAGCGTTGTTTGGAGGAAATCAGGGCTTTTTTCGTTCTAACTTGGTTGGAGTCGGGCTTCGAGAACTTAACGTCGCGACAGTTTGGTGTGCTATCTTTAAACTAAACTGATAGAGTTTTAAATATAGTGAAGTTGTGGTTTTAATATTAATTGAAATAATTGAAGTGTTTTAAATTTAATTAGATTCAACCAAAAAAAAAGGGTAGACTCATAATTAGACAATACTAAATTCACGGGTTGGAGTCTCTTGGTTTGGACTAATTTAGAACGATGAAACTCAACTGCAGTAACGTTTAATAATAACGCGTGTGCCATTAGAGGAGAAAAAAAATAGAGAACCATAATAATTATCAAATGACCTGACAAAAACGGCTAAGACAAAGTTCTAAATTTATTGTGAAATTGAAGAGACAGTGTTTTCCTTGCGAGCACGGGAAGGATTTTAACGGTTTACACGATATAAGAATTTAGTGAAAAAATCGAAGTGAACGTGGCAAATAATATATGAAAGGTTCTAGGGAGGGGGAGGGGGTTTTGGGTAGATCTCGGCAAATACTTACTTAGATACTCTAAAATAGTCGATAGGGAGAGATATCTAGACTAGGTACAGTGGAGGCCAACAAATACCTATGCATGTCAACTATCAACTTACGGTTAGGGAGGAAGAGATATTCTATTGAAAGAAATGATCCGCTTAAACATTCCGAAATCTAGTATTCGGTAATTTATGTGCTATCTACGGGGCGGCGTATGGAAGTAGGGATTTTAGCTAGAAAAATTAGATTCAATATGGTTATAGTTCCTACTGGCGAGTAGACGGGTGACATAGATAATCGATTTCGAATTTAATACGAACCCTTAACGGCTTAGGGGCTTCTACATCCTACCTACAGCCCCTGGACGTGGATTAATGTACATGTCGTCGATATCCCGACTGGACTGGTAATATAACGATTTTGGGTGAGTGATCTTGCATGAATATATATTTCCAGAACGTTAAAATTGCGACGAAGATGGGGCTGCAACTGATAAAATAGTATCACATTTAGAACTGTTTGCTTGCTTCTAACAGCTGTGTTTAGCACGAGGCCAATGACCTACTTATTTGTAAGCAGTTAGTGGCGACACACGACCCAAAAGGAAGGAAAGGGACCCCATAAATCACTCGACGTCCGTGCCTGACGACAAAAGTCGTACATTCTACCGAGTTGGCAGCCGCGCAGAGGCACCTCAAATCAACATGGAAGCGACTAGCTGCAACCAACTCATGCTCAAAACAAATAAAAAAATCAAATTAATAATATTTGTATAACCTTATATGTTCACTAACAAATTCCCGAATACCTTTGGCCTCGGCTTAGAACTCACCGTTGGAGTATGTTGTTCGTAAGCTGTCTTGAGAAAGCACACAACTTCCTCAGCTCAGAAGTTTTTCTACTTTCCTCATCACGCGATTTCGGGGCGTCAACGTTGTATGGAGAATCACGAAGAGTTCGGAAGGTCATCCCTTTTCGCGGGACCGGGTCGGATGAGAGGACACGAGAGGCAGTATGAAAATTAATGTCAAGTTGGAATGTTTGGGCCTTGGTTCGCTGCGAAGGCGTTTAATTGAACGGGCTCCAAGTCTTTCAAAATCGCGTGGAGGGGACGTCGGCGTGATGAACGAGGGTTCAAAATCGGAGGACGAACACATACTAAAGCGGGGTTTACCCGGAGGTTGATGCAACTCGACTGGAAAACCCTCGAGATCCTTTGCAGCAACCTTCGTGAGGTGGATAGTAGGCCTGGCGGCTAGTGGACGTTGAAAGCCTCACCAGAACAAACCTATTTGAAACATGCACGCGTTTAGCATCATGATAAGGGACGCAATGAAAATTCCCCTTTTACAGTCAGTAAAGTAGTCCGTTGGAGGAAGCGGGGCGGGGTGATTTGGGATATTCCAACAGGTGCATTATCTCTCCCTCTGACGTGAGCGGTCCGGAGGTGTCAAGGCGACTATAAGAAGAAGTTAGACCAGACCTCGGGGAAAGCCAGACACGTATTGGTTCTTGGGGTTTTGCATTTGGAAGAATAGCGACCATTTCATTTGGGGCAGTGAGGTGCCGACCCAGTTTGCAAAAAAAAACCTTTTTTTTCTCGTCATTTAATCCGTTCCCATCTCCTTTTCTCTCGTTTCCACTTCCATCCGCAACACCCAAAGTTTACTAACCACAGCTAAATCCATTTATCTAGTTTCAGTACATCGTTACAGAGGCCGACGAGAGAGTCCCAGTACTTATGCGGAAACAACACACTATTCAACGAAGGGTTTAATAGCCCGTACACAAGAGGGGGGGGGGGGGGGTACGGTTCTATGTCACAATCTAGAATTTATAAACACGGGGACATTAGGTAAGGGCGGGGATACAAGGAAATTCTAAAGATATGATATAAGCTGTTAGGTCGATTAGTAATAGGGTCCAGTATTCGAAAGTTAGGTGAGACACGTACTCGTTCCTTGTAGAACTCGCTGAGGGTCGATGGACGTTTTCCCCACGCTTTGGCTAAAAAGAACCGGGAGTTACCACAGAAAGGAGACATTAAATACCTACCACCCCATAGCGGGGGGGCTTCGAATTAACAAATCACACAACGTGAAGTTAAGGGATTTATTGTAGATCAACCCCAAAGCGTAGGCCTTATTTTACTGTGTGCGATACCACAGGGGCGGGGAATATTCAGAGTTAGCTAGGCCCAGCACGATATCGTTTTGCAAAAGCGAAACTGAACGCTGGAGAGAAGGAGGTATAAAAACCTCATTCAAGCGAGTTAGGAACAATTAGGAGGTCGAGTCAACACATTTGGTGCCTTGAGAACCAGGAGCCGAGAGTTTTACAAGTTGGGGTGGCTTCATTGACCTTATAAGCGATAGAGGTACGAGTATGGTGTCTCAAGAAAAAAAAACATGTCAGGAGCGAATAGAAAAAAAATAGGTCGAAACGAATGTGGGTCAGTTGTAAAATAGTCTAGACAGGTGAACAAAAATTAAGCTGGACGCACTGTTAGACTCTAGTGTCATTTGTGATTTAATTACTTACGATGGAGACGGCGAGGCGCCGGACAATAGTGGAAAAAAAAAAGGTTACCTACTCTTACGTATCTACAGCCGGTGGTAGATTTATCGCTCTGAACACGGCAGGGATGTCGGTCGGCTGTTTGTTGGGACTCGTGTGGCGCCGTTTTGGGTAAAGTCGCCTCAGGCGCGCCGTACAAATGAATAAAGAGAATTAATACACAATACGGTAGTTAGTAATGAATAATATAAATTGAGTACTTTCACGAGACTAATAATAAAAGGGAAAGGTTACACAGTTAAATGGAAAAAAAAAACGTAAGCTGATGTTAATCAACATTTCATGAGAAAAAAAAAGAGAAAATAAATAAATAGACAAGTTAATTACGGAATCTTTATTTGAGTGGAGGTTTGTATTAGTTGATATTGCGAAATGTACGCCAACCTTCGATAAGGAAAAAATATACAAATCAGTTAAATGATCATAATTTGAGAAGGGCTCGCATTTAGATGGTGAAACGTAAAGCATCTGACTAGTATTTTGTAGACCGCTTGAAAAAAAAAATAATATGAAATGAATATTATTCAAACATTTTAAATGCCTTACGAAAGTGGGTAAAAACCGTACTAATATCGGTTTGTCGTTTCGAAGAGACCTATCGATGGTCACTTGAAAATTATTGCAAGCTAAAAGGAACTAATAGACCTTTTCATGATTTACAACGGTCGGGTCATAAATCTTAGAAAGAAAAAAATATCCACCGAGCATTTGCGAGACGATTTGTAGTACATAAAAACGGTTTGTTATCTTTGGATAGCGTGATATTAAGGGGAAACCTAACCGGTGGACATTTTGAAGGAAACAGCTTCGAAAATACAAGCTTTCATACAAAAGGGATCCGTCTATCCTCTTAATATAGAGTTAAACTTTGCGATGGATGGTGATAGCAGATAACAGACATTGTATGCGCTTTTGTACGACGTAGGTTGGGGTCTTTGAGTGCCGTTAAATTCGTTGAACGAAGTTTGGAAACGTTATGCGTGCAGATTTCGGTAGTCTTGGAATGTGTATATTACAAAATGGTCGGTAGATAACGGGTTTTTGATACCTAGCAAGCAAAATAAAAAGGGAGAAAGTGTGAGAGAGGGAAGATAATAATTATTTTGTTGTGTTTTCGTAAAGGTTTAAACTAAACGTAGTGAGTACGAGCAAGGACACAATACGTTTGCGTACCACGACGAGTTCATTGAACCTACAGTGAACATTACCGGTGATTACTATCAAAATACTTAAGTTCGTTACGTAACGGATGTTTTCGGTGAAATAAATGCAGTGTTCTTGTGAAGTGAATAGTTACAACCATTGGATATAATCTAACTTAATATTTGAATAAAGTGAAAACAGTGATATTATGAGAAAACTACAGCGTGAAATAGTGACTAAATTCTGTGAATAAGAATAAATAAATCCATTTCAATTAGTTCAACAAGTAAACAAAACACGTTCAGTACAATACGAATATTAAAACAAAAGATAGGTAGTCTCGCAAAGCTACTACTTGGATGACTTAGTCATATATTCGTGCGGAAATTTCGATGAACATCTAGGACACGTAAGTGCAGTTTTAGGGAGGTTGCGTGTCCAATTCAATAAACCAGATTTAATCCAATTCAAGTGTTGTCAATGCTTATTGATAACCAGCCGCACATACAGATTATTATTTATTAAAGGAAATGAATGAAGTCACGCGAGGAAAAAAAAAAAAAACAGAAAAAAAAACCACATGCAAAATAGCTACGCGTTTTAAATAGATTCAAGTTGCGTGCATATAAAAGTGGAAAAAAAAAACATACAACCAAAACTTCAGTCAGGTACCCATAGAACTTTGCTTCGACCCTTTGGGGGTGCAACAAAAACTTAGCCATAAATGTGTAGTTAAGAGGAAACACGTTTACTGACGAAGCGCCTAGAATAAAAGGCAAAGTTACGAGTTTTGTGACAAATGAAACCGTGTTTCGTCTTAATGAAATCACGAGTGGTAGGAGGCGGCAGATTTATGAATGGCATTGTGCCTTACGTTTTGTTTAAAGGCATTTGAGTTAAGACACGTACAGGGGCGAACTTCGTGAGAAGCAGATAAGCCAAAAATTAACGGAAGATTGGAAAGAAAAAAAAAAGGGAAAGACCCATTCTAGAATTTATTTTGCATTTAGGGAAAATAGGAACATCTCCTCTTAGGGAGGTAAGGGGTACGCAACCTTTGGAGTACGAAAAAAAAAAATTTGAAAAGGAAGAAAAATGAGTCATCTAAAACTATTGTTAGTAATGATTTCACCAACTAAACACCAAAACGTGTCTATCCGCTGTAATCCTTACTAAAGGGAGGCTGTAATGGACCTGTTTGGGGTAAAGGAACGTAAAGAATTTTTTTTTTTTCATAAATTAAAATACGTTCAGAGAATAGGGAGAAACGAACAGACTATGGACATCTCTGGGACATACTAGAAGCTTTATTATAGAAACCTACGTCGGTAATAGGTGTTAACCACGTAATAATTGAAAAGAGGCGTGATGGAGCTCAACGAATCAGATCATTCCCAAAATCAATTAAATAATTTTTCGCCAATCACGGAGACTAAGGGCGGTCTAAAGACACGAAACACTCTAGGTTGATTTACTGTTGAGCTAACCTTGGGATCCGGTCTCACGATGCGTGTAAGGGCACTTGGAGAACGACGATAAATTTGCATTCTAAGGTAGAAACGAAGCGATACCCAACCAGCGATAACGAAACAGGGGGGTGACGGTTTGGCGAAAGAAGATGGTTTTTTAGAATGTTTCGGTCCAGAAGACATATTACGAGGTGATCCTCATAGAGAGAATTGTTTACGATCGCTGAGGTTCTGAGTGCTATTTCAAGTGTTGACAATGGACACGAATTTTAACTTAAGATGGGATGTTTGGCCGAAATTGCCTAATTATATTAACACGGGGGAGATGCAAGTTGGGTAATTAAGAAAAGACATAAAAGTTAATGGGTCACGAAGTCTTTGATTAACGATCAAAATTTTACGACCTTTTTTTGCGCGTAAACAAAGTTACGAGGATAATATATTGAAATTCCTGGATGGAGCGAGAAAGGGGTATATGGGTTGGGCTAAAACTAGACGCAAAAAAACTGTAAAAACAGGGATGTACTGGGCGTAGATCACCGAAAAGGAAGGACCAGGAATCGAAAAGAAACCCGAAAGGTAGTTTAGCTCATGATGGAAGAGGTGTCACCGACTCGGGTAGTGGACAGCGATGGGTTACGAAAAATTACCAGAAGATATGCGGCGGATATCACGAAAAGAGTCAAAACAGGTAGGCGAAATTACAAAAAACGTGTCGAATCAAATTTTGGAACGAATGCCTACGTATGTCATCACCGAGAGGAAGGTATATGTGTCCTGGGATCACCCACGGATCGTGTAGACACCAATCAAATGCTAGAAGGCAGCACACAAGGAAGGATACTGGATTGCGCAAGCGCTGGACATAATAGGTGAAAAGCTTCCGTTAGTTGGGATAATTTATCGATTATATTATCGATATCAATAGCGAATTTCTCGGAAAGATTTCGAAAACAACGATATAGAAATGAGCTACACCTAGTCTATAGGCCGGAAATCAACCAATATTACGGACACAACACGTGTACGAGAAAAAATAATCAAATAATTTTACGCAATAATCTACATCGCCGTATATCATTTACGAGAGGGCGCTCGGAAGTCAGGCCACCGAGTACGCGCCTGTACCCGTCTCGGCAGGGGGGTAGGTGTCTACCTCAACTCGGCAGGCGGGGGCCAAAAATCCTGAAACGGGGTTATGCAATTCTAAACTTAACGGGAAGTGAAACCTTGAATTCATAAAGGCGAAAGTCGCACAAATTTTAAGTCGATTTATTCGAAAGAACATTATTAAATAGCGTTGTTTGGAGGAAATCAGGGCTTTTTTCGTTCTAACTTGGTTGGAGTCGGGCTTCGAGAACTTAACGTCGCGACAGTTTGGTGTGCTATCTTTAAACTAAACTGATAGAGTTTTAAATATAGTGAAGTTGTGGTTTTAATATTAATTGAAATAATTGAAGTGTTTTAAATTTAATTAGATTCAACCAAAAAAAAAGGGTAGACTCATAATTAGACAATACTAAATTCACGGGTTGGAGTCTCTTGGTTTGGACTAATTTAGAACGATGAAACTCAACTGCAGTAACGTTTAATAATAACGCGTGTGCCATTAGAGGAGAAAAAAAATAGAGAACCATAATAATTATCAAATGACCTGACAAAAACGGCTAAGACAAAGTTCTAAATTTATTGTGAAATTGAAGAGACAGTGTTTTCCTTGCGAGCACGGGAAGGATTTTAACGGTTTACACGATATAAGAATTTAGTGAAAAAATCGAAGTGAACGTGGCAAATAATATATGAAAGGTTCTAGGGAGGGGGAGGGGGTTTTGGGTAGATCTCGGCAAATACTTACTTAGATACTCTAAAATAGTCGATAGGGAGAGATATCTAGACTAGGTACAGTGGAGGCCAACAAATACCTATGCATGTCAACTATCAACTTACGGTTAGGGAGGAAGAGATATTCTATTGAAAGAAATGATCCGCTTAAACATTCCGAAATCTAGTATTCGGTAATTTATGTGCTATCTACGGGGCGGCGTATGGAAGTAGGGATTTTAGCTAGAAAAATTAGATTCAATATGGTTATAGTTCCTACTGGCGAGTAGACGGGTGACATAGATAATCGATTTCGAATTTAATACGAACCCTTAACGGCTTAGGGGCTTCTACATCCTACCTACAGCCCCTGGACGTGGATTAATGTACATGTCGTCGATATCCCGACTGGACTGGTAATATAACGATTTTGGGTGAGTGATCTTGCATGAATATATATTTCCAGAACGTTAAAATTGCGACGAAGATGGGGCTGCAACTGATAAAATAGTATCACATTTAGAACTGTTTGCTTGCTTCTAACAGCTGTGTTTAGCACGAGGCCAATGACCTACTTATTTGTAAGCAGTTAGTGGCGACACACGACCCAAAAGGAAGGAAAGGGACCCCATAAATCACTCGACGTCCGTGCCTGACGACAAAAGTCGTACATTCTACCGAGTTGGCAGCCGCGCAGAGGCACCTCAAATCAACATGGAAGCGACTAGCTGCAACCAACTCATGCTCAAAACAAATAAAAAAATCAAATTAATAATATTTGTATAACCTTATATGTTCACTAACAAATTCCCGAATACCTTTGGCCTCGGCTTAGAACTCACCGTTGGAGTATGTTGTTCGTAAGCTGTCTTGAGAAAGCACACAACTTCCTCAGCTCAGAAGTTTTTCTACTTTCCTCATCACGCGATTTCGGGGCGTCAACGTTGTATGGAGAATCACGAAGAGTTCGGAAGGTCATCCCTTTTCGCGGGACCGGGTCGGATGAGAGGACACGAGAGGCAGTATGAAAATTAATGTCAAGTTGGAATGTTTGGGCCTTGGTTCGCTGCGAAGGCGTTTAATTGAACGGGCTCCAAGTCTTTCAAAATCGCGTGGAGGGGACGTCGGCGTGATGAACGAGGGTTCAAAATCGGAGGACGAACACATACTAAAGCGGGGTTTACCCGGAGGTTGATGCAACTCGACTGGAAAACCCTCGAGATCCTTTGCAGCAACCTTCGTGAGGTGGATAGTAGGCCTGGCGGCTAGTGGACGTTGAAAGCCTCACCAGAACAAACCTATTTGAAACATGCACGCGTTTAGCATCATGATAAGGGACGCAATGAAAATTCCCCTTTTACAGTCAGTAAAGTAGTCCGTTGGAGGAAGCGGGGCGGGGTGATTTGGGATATTCCAACAGGTGCATTATCTCTCCCTCTGACGTGAGCGGTCCGGAGGTGTCAAGGCGACTATAAGAAGAAGTTAGACCAGACCTCGGGGAAAGCCAGACACGTATTGGTTCTTGGGGTTTTGCATTTGGAAGAATAGCGACCATTTCATTTGGGGCAGTGAGGTGCCGACCCAGTTTGCAAAAAAAAACCTTTTTTTTCTCGTCATTTAATCCGTTCCCATCTCCTTTTCTCTCGTTTCCACTTCCATCCGCAACACCCAAAGTTTACTAACCACAGCTAAATCCATTTATCTAGTTTCAGTACATCGTTACAGAGGCCGACGAGAGAGTCCCAGTACTTATGCGGAAACAACACACTATTCAACGAAGGGTTTAATAGCCCGTACACAAGAGGGGGGGGGGGGGGTACGGTTCTATGTCACAATCTAGAATTTATAAACACGGGGACATTAGGTAAGGGCGGGGATACAAGGAAATTCTAAAGATATGATATAAGCTGTTAGGTCGATTAGTAATAGGGTCCAGTATTCGAAAGTTAGGTGAGACACGTACTCGTTCCTTGTAGAACTCGCTGAGGGTCGATGGACGTTTTCCCCACGCTTTGGCTAAAAAGAACCGGGAGTTACCACAGAAAGGAGACATTAAATACCTACCACCCCATAGCGGGGGGGCTTCGAATTAACAAATCACACAACGTGAAGTTAAGGGATTTATTGTAGATCAACCCCAAAGCGTAGGCCTTATTTTACTGTGTGCGATACCACAGGGGCGGGGAATATTCAGAGTTAGCTAGGCCCAGCACGATATCGTTTTGCAAAAGCGAAACTGAACGCTGGAGAGAAGGAGGTATAAAAACCTCATTCAAGCGAGTTAGGAACAATTAGGAGGTCGAGTCAACACACATTGAAAGTACATACTATAATCACTTAATAAAAAAATAAAGTTATTAAAACTCTCAGATACAAAATTGTAAATTGTAGTGTAAGACAGCCATGATTTAATTAATCGTATTGAATTTCATATACCCATAAGAGCTATTCGTTCTAAAACCCTGTTTAATTGTAACAATTCCACGACTGAGCATTTCAAACACTCGCTTGTACCTAGATTACATGAAATTAGTAATTAGTTAGGTACGAAGATGTAGCGGATCTGTTTAACTGCACAGAAACTACGTACAAGAAGGCTATACTATCAAGGCTAGTCTACTAATAATTGTTGATAATATTTTGTTTGTACTTGTATCTCCTTCTAAAGCTTGTATTTATTTTATAATTTCGGTCGTCATTTTATGATCAAATGCCACAATAACTTGTTATTCTGTGGCAAGTAATTATTGGATATGGTTTATTTATGCCGTTAATATAAAAAACGCAAATTATTTTTATCGAGAGGCATGCAGAAAATGGATTTTGAGGTTCTTAGATTGGGTTATTTAAATAATTTACGAGAATTTAAATTAAAACAGAACCCTGAGAAAAAACGACACTACAGAGTAACTGACGGCACTTTATCTTTTGACACGGTAAACTTTGAGTTTTGTTGTATAAAAATAGGTGCTTCTTTTTCCATCTCCCACGATATAAATAGTCTTCTCTCGTAGTAATGAAGCTGAAACCAACTTTTTGCATATTACATAATGCGCAATGCATCTTTATCGAAATAAAATTTTTATCACATGGATAAAAAATGAGTATTGCTTATTAGTAAAGGATCTCTTCAAATTATTGGTTTCGATTAAAAACGGGATTGCAGTAATTTTGAATGAATCAACAGGTGTCTTAATGAACTTTTAATAAATTACGAATATATTATCACGATATCAGAACACGTGTTCACTGAAATCCGAATATTTTCGCATTTTGTCAATTTTCGTTTATCAGGAAACCTGTTCATTAATTCGTAATTCCTTCAATAAATTTTTTTGGCCTCCGTGGTAGGGGGGTTAGACTATTGACTAGTAAACTGGAGGTCGCAGATTCAAATTCCGGCGTGTACGATTATACCACCCCAGCCAGGAGCACGCCCATCCCGGTGCGACTGGCACACCAGGTGGCACTGATTTGTTAATACTTGGAACATGTGCTCTGAGGATAGAAAGAAGGTTTAAGTTTAATCGACTGGTATACAAGCAACTCTTTCTCTATGTCTTCCCTTGCTTGCCTCTTCTCAGCTCTTCTTAGATCTTCTTGTCTATTGTTGGCTCTTCTTCGTTATTTTTCGTTTTTTTTTTTAAATTTTTTATGCCTTTGTTCTTCTTGCGTCTTTTTACATTTCGTTGCCTCTTTTTGGCCTTTCCTCGTTTTTCTCGTATCTTTTTGCTCCTTCCAGTTTATGTTGTCTCTTCTTGGCTCGCCTTTTGATCTTCTTACATATTTTTGCATTTTCTCGCCCCTTTGCTCGTTTCTTCTCACCCTGTAAAATTCTTACGTCTTATAGCCCCTTCTTGTCTCTTTGGGATATTAATAAATTGAAAAGATTCTTAATACATTATCAATACTAAAACTATTTTTTCACAATTGTTTTTAAAAATAAAAACAACTTACATTCTTGCCTGAACAGATTATGCAATAATTACTAATAGCGTATTATCCAAGGATGATATTTTCAGTTGTGAACTTACCAAATACAAGATGTCCATAAAATAATATTTCTCTGATGGTTTGTGAATAATGTTTGTCTCTATTGTTTATATCTCTATTATGATTTGATTTATACCTACAACCTCTCTCCATGGCTATAAATGTATTGTTTTGTTGATTTTTCGTTTTATATAATCTTTTGTTTTGTATAAATTTTTTAATTCATATTCCTTTCTCAAAAATTTTATTTACTTATTCCATATTATGCTGTCTCAGTAGAGGTAAAGTCACTAGGAGGAAATTCATAATTGGTTTTATTTTAGCTATATAATACTTATATACAAACTGATTAAATGTAAACTGTCGATTTCCCGAAAATAAATAAATAATGATGTTTGCACTCGTTTTCATTCTTGATGATTTAAAAAAAATGATTTACCTCCATGAAGGTTTGACTATGCTCATCTGTGTTCTTTCCATAGACAGCCAGGAGTCTCTGTGCGTGGAATGGCGCCCAACAGAGGAAGAAAGATACTGCCACTGCAACTGAAAAAGACAAAAAATGTCACAATTATTTGATAAAACGAATTCGTACCGCTGAAAGAAAAAATGTTCTTAGGTATGTCCGAGAGATTATGAATATGACATTTTAAGACGCCAGATAGCTTAGTATACTTTTGTTCATCGAGAAAAATTAGTATTGCAATTTTTTAAAGAATCTCTTCAAATTATTGGTAATCCAGTTTAAAACGTGATTGAAGGCCGTTTCCTAATAATATCGGAACTTGTATTCATGCACTTGCGTTGGTCTTTATAATTTATATTGACAAAATGCGAAAATTTATTTTTATGAACACATGTTCCGAAATCGTGATAATGCATTGGTATTTTACTAAAAGTTTATCAGACAGCACATCAATTCACACGTTAAAGGCCTGCAATCCCGTTTTTAACTGGATAATTTGAAGAGGTTCTATGTAGTTTTCTATTTCATTGTTTCAATCATTTTATCACTGAAATATTTCAACATTTCTTATCTTTAAAGATCAAGGAGCGTTTTTCAAACAAAAAACCTACCTATTTATATAGAGGAAGATATAATTCGCTTACAGAATACTTTGCAATATTTGCAAATCCCGATGACACAATATTTATTATGTCTTAGTGATAAAAGATATGTTTAAAATAATAATTGTTAAAACCATTTTAAAAATCTCTTTTAAATTACGATAGCACCTCTCTCTTTTCTAACATTTTAATATTGATATTTCGGCTCCGGTGAACAATGAATATTAACACATTTTTTTAAAATACGAGTACAATAAAGGGAAACACAGTTACAACCATTTTTAATCGAGTAAAAAGAAATTTCTGTCAGTTAAATACAGTGTATGATATTTCACTTAGGCTAATTGTGTGGGTGAATTTGCACCAGAAGGTACGCATTCGAAAGGTAAATTTATCCCAATTCTGTTGAAGTTATCAAAAAGGGTTTTAATGGAATGTTACTTTTGAAAAGCTGATTTCCTAAGGGAAAAATATATTCCTCAACACAAAAGCAAAATATAACACTAGATATTTCAAATATTAACATAATACTGACTCTACTGTACTGAACGTTGTGAAAGTTGTTCGAAATTTCTAAAGGGGAAAAACTATGCAAAAGATAAAATTTCTGATAAATATATATATTTAGTTATTTTAACCAAATATAATTTTTCATTTTAAAAATATACTTTATTATTCAATTTGTATTGGAATTACTTTTCTTTTAATAATTTTTGAAGGTTATACCCATCAATGAAATATAGAATTAAATAAAAAGATAATACAAATAAATCTAAGCGAAACATAAAACAAAACAAGACGCAGTAAAATAGAGACCGTTATTTTATGTTTTGTCTTGTTCTGTTTCATTTTTCATTTAGCATTATTAGTATTCAATTATTATTCTCCAATTATTTATTACATTGATTGGAATAATCTTTAAATGTTTTAAAAAGAAAAGTTGATACACTAAAAACTGGATATTCATTTAGACTTTTAGAAAAAGTATAAATGAATGAATGACGTATCCCATATAAATAAAAATCGGATATTTTTATCCGTGACACTATCTAAGTAACAAAAGAACTTTGGATTTATTCAAAAAGATGCCAAAATATTGCAAGATAATATTCTTATTTTGGAATTTTAAATATGAGGTCGACAAAAATGACGTATAATAATTAGATCCCGATGGTCGAGTAGTTAAAGGCGATGTCTCGGCAAGACGAAAATTTCTTTAATTCCTAGTTGACACCGTTCATTTTTATGTGTCTTGTTCTGTTTCGTTTAAATTAATTGGCATTATCATCTCCTTCGATGATAATTACATATTTACTATCCTACGTTATTTAAAATAAATCAGGAAAACTCTCAGTGTCGTTGAATGATTATGACTCAATCAATTACCCACTGGAAATAACAACGTAAATAATATGCTTCAAAGCTTATAGGCAAGCAATTCAAAGGGACACCTTTGAAGGGAATGTAATTAGTTATCATTAAAACCTGACATTCGATAATATATTTTAAAAATTAGTAAAAACGTTCTAGAATGATATAATGAACACATTTTTTAACAGACTACGGGAAGTTTGTCTATAAATGTTTTAACACTGTTTGACAACGCCTTCTCGAGGTGAAATAGCTGCAACACTTTGCAGATTAATATTTAATTCCCAAAATAAATAATGTTTATTTTCAACCAATTGAGAAAGTAGCGTTCTGCAAATATTAATAAGTACAAAATGTTTGAAAATAGTTTTCCGGCTTCAAACCACAACTCACGTCAACACATCTTTGTTAGTGCGACAACTTCAAAGTTTGCCACTTTCTAAAGCACTGAGAGTTTATAAATTAACTTAGCGGTCGCCTTGCTTCTGACAGGTATTTTTTATAAAAGAAACGTTAACTTGTCACTAACTTATAAGGTAAAAACCAGAAAAAAACTATTACATTATTAGAAATGTTTAATATTAAAACACTTTTATAATTATTGCAATCCGGTTCCTACCTAAATTGCTCTTTTCCTTGTTTTTTATTCCTCTCAAAGGTCTTACCATCGAAAAAAGAAAAATATAGAAGGCAGAAAACAAGTGTCTTCTGTTGATTGAAGTTATTTTCGTCGTTGCATATTTATCGTCCCTTGTAATAATTGTCGAAAATCTTTCAAATTTATCAGCCCAATCATCATACATTGAATAAGTGCTGTATATTATCGAGAGTGATCAAGAGATCGTTCATGTTGTAAAACAATAACTATTTGTAATACAAAAATCGTTAATATCGTGAAAAAATATTCGATGTACATCTTTAGACTATAGTGCCAACATTCAAGACTAACATCAAAACTTCCAATTGAAGCCACAATATTCTCAACGACCTCCTTCTCATGCCTATTTGTTCCTTGTGATAAACACGATTGTTCATTCTAATTTTGTCTTTAAAAATTACAGTCTATTTGTGGGGTACAATTGATTCGGTACGCAAAAATAACCTTGAGCATTTTTGATCTCATTTAAAACTCGTTTTTGCCTTTTTTGTAAAACCCTCAAAATATTAAGGAAAGTTATCGGTACTAACGCAAAAATCATACATGACATAAATGAAAAAGCTTTTTATCATAAAGCGCCAATAAAAATATTGTTTATTATCTTTTGTAGAAAGATTTGGAATATTAAATATATCCGTACGTTTCGTTTGCTTGTATTGTTTCCATTGTGTTTTTGGTGCTGGGAAATTATTTTGTAATCCTCAAGCTACTGTACGTAGCTTGAGGATTACACATTTTAGACTGTCGAAATTCAACCCCGACTCACCTTCTGATTGTGAAAAATAAAAATTATGAAATGAAACTACGACGAAACTTGTATTACGGTTGAAGTAAATTGATAACCAATTTGAAATAATCCGATTTGGAAATAAAATATTATTTAATAACAAATTAGTAAAAGAACAAATAAAATATGAATATTTTCAAACGCAAATAAAGTGTTTTGATATATATAATTTTTTACTGTAACATAAATAAACTCTCGATAAACTAAATACATCGCTCTTTACATATTTTCATAATATCAAAAAAGACATCCTTTGAAAATCTTTCATCCATTTTGAAAACACAATTCTTTGTAATATTATTATCCATAGGTCTATCCATAGCCTTTATAATTTATTATCTATATGCTTTATCATTTCATCAATATCCCATACCATTATTTTAAAATCATATTTATTTATGAGATTAAAGAGGCCTAAATCAAAGCAATACATGATGCAATGTACATAGGAGAAAATCTCTATTACATATATAGAAAATAATAACAGTATGTGTGTAGATGTAATCCATTATAATCAGTACAAAATAGATCCACGAATACACCAATATACTATGATTTCAATTATAGAAAAATAATCATAGTAAAATGTAAGAGTTACACAAATTTAAGTAGAAAGTAGAACAATACTATAAATAAGTAAGAAAAAATAATTCTACATTACCAATGCTACTGTAATTTGTAGATTTCATTTACGCTTAATTTTATAAATTGTGTCATTAAATATATCAATATCAAAGGACTTATAGTACCTAAGCATACAAATATATATGAACGAATGAACAAAAGAACGTTAAACTATATGATTCCCAGTTGTTTTAATATGTTACCCTCTGATATTAAAAACTGTGCCCAAAACAAAAAATTGGTGAACCTACTGAAGAATTCGCTTACTGAACGAATTAAAAGACTTTTATAATTGTTATTTATGTTTTCATAATTTTCTTTTACTGTATTTCTGTATTTTTTTTTGTTTTATATAATTGTAAAAATGTAACTGTAAACTCACTATAATAAGATTTATAATGTAAAAAACTCGTTAGACAAACTGCTACGAAAAAAAAATATACTCCCAAACTTGTTGCCTAGATCATGCAACCTATTGGTTAGTGAGTGTCTGAGAGTTCGTTGTGTATGTATTACAGAAGAAAGTTATGCATTAGACTTAAAGTTGTGTATGTATTGCATAAATGTAAGTCACTAGTTATTATGAAGTCAGCTGTATTTATTTTTTAATAAAAATATTTTGATTGAATTTTGAAATTTGAATTTTGAATGCCCTTGAGGTAATTTTTCACGAAAACGGCGCTGCGTAAATAAACCAAATTTTTATCTTGTGTTTCTAGTCAGTACATGTAATTTTATATTGGTGACGATGACAGGGCTGTCAATATTTATCAAGTAAATTATTATTATAATTCAAAATTATTAATAAAAAAACCAACTCTCGTGCTTGAGTTGGGGAGTACCAACAAAACAAGAAGTGATTTCTTCTCTGGCTCTCGGAGATCTCTTGTAAAGATATTAAAGTCCTAAAAGCGTATTTTCCGTTCAAGATGTGCAAGGCCAAATCTCCGTTATTCTTAGGTCTTGCAGCCAACAACCAATTCCAGCAAACTGTACTTACATATATCCTACATACCTATGTTTATTCATAATGCGAGACTGGAAAAGAATTCATGTTTTCATTGAAGATGTAAGATTAGAAGAAGTCAGAAAAATGTTACCTCAAATTCTTTTGAAAATTATTTTGGCTGTGTGCCCTGATATATTGGGTTGGCAACACAAAGATCTGCAAAATCAAGTATTTTAAAATAGAACGGGCTTCTCCAATTCAACAATTATTAAATATTGTTAACGTAACAATTTCTTTAGTATCTCATCAAACGCTTTCACGTCTTTAGATGAATTAAAAAAAGAAGATTTTTTACTGCGACATCGCACGTGGTTTCACTGAACTAAGTCCAGTGAACATACTTAAGATTTACTGCGTTTAATATCGCCCTTAAGTCCGTCAGTCAAACACGCCCGCACCGCAACAAACATGTCACTTTAGACTCTATTTTGTGAAAAAAATGCGTTCCTATACTTTTGAGATGTGCACATATCATTATCAATCAAAAACCAAATCTGATGTATCTTTCCATTCAAAATCTAGAAACAGGAATGTGCTATATTTATTCTTCGATTGGTATGAACATAACACGCCTTTGTATTTATAATAAGTTTGGGTCAATGTAGTTTGTAAAAGATTTTTCTCAGTTTAATGTTGACGCAACTATTTTTGGGTAACAATATCGTCTCCGTCATATCTGAAAAAGCTTCCAAATATGACATTACCTGCAATTAATATTAAGAAGAGTTTACCATTTGGTCAAATTTTAAAATGAAAATAAAGCCTTAGACACATTACGCTATATTATACGTGCAAACTTTGGGGTGGCATATAGTATTATATGTAGGTGTGACACACTACGCTATAATCTTCCTCAGAAGAGGGTGTCAGATAAATTGGGGAACTGCCGAGGAATATCATTTCTTTGTATGGGATCTGTCATATTGACAGATGACAGCCGCGTAATTACATACGTAAATTTTTCCGACCCCATCTCCTGCGTATGGCTAGAGAGAGGGTCGCAAAATTTTCAAATATGCCTGGCTAGCAGATCACGGCGCATATCGTCGCCACGCCCACACTTATAACACATCATCTTTTTAGGTGCGACAGGTCTGTATGGAATTGTTTGGCGAACGATATGGAGTTATATAAAACGCTTTGAGCTTGTAGCGTAATCTGCCACCCCCTTAAATCATTATTATATTAGTATGTCTAAATATTTATTATGTATTGAATGTTGTTTGGAAAACTTTATTAATTGTTGTTTAACGTGTCGCTTGGTTTTTAACATTGTTTTTTCCCTTTCAAAGCCATTTTCTTTTGAATACTTACGCCCTGCTGTCACGCCTAAGTGTCCATCAAAACAAACATTTAAATAAGATGATTCATAAAACTGTTTAGCAGTTTATCTACCATGATAATTAAGCAATTTGAAACCAAATTATATAAAGTTCTTTATATTCAGTATAATCAAGTTAATACTTTTTACTCCTAGTTTACAAGAAGAGTCTTAAAACTTTGAGATCTTTTTATAAACCATTTTTATAAAATATGAAAATATGTAAATGGTTTTCCCAACAAAAATAACAATTGACCTGTTAAATAATAAAAACAAGGTCTCCGAGAAGCTGAAGTTCTGACAAGTATTTTTTTAAAGTTTGTTGACAACATTATTTATTATTTTAAAAAGTTGGGCTTCAAGTTGATGTCAAATGACAACGTCTTTTGAAACCCTTTTTTAAAATTCAAAAGATTGAGGGAACTTTATCAGGTGACACTTAATTAAAAATTTAATTTACTCATTTAAAATGTTATCATTTTTCTACTCCAAAAGAAAATTTATTGGATAACCAACACATTTTCCACAGGTCACCTCAAGTGGTTTGCAACGTTTGGTAACTTTGCAGGGGTGCCCGTATGAAAAAACCTCTTCACACAGCACTCCCAAAAGTGAAATTGGCCCTGATTTAATTTTCATCCTAAGGGCCTCTTGTGTTGAACTATAAAACAATCTATTTCACCTGATCAATGTGTTAATGGTTGGTTTTATGAGGTTTGTAAAATATGAAAGCCATTTATGACCTCCATTCATCAGACAAACGTTACCGGGTTACGAATAACCTCACTATATTTGCATACCTCAAACTAGATGACTTTAAATGGTTATAACTTTAATTTAAATATCCGATCTGGATTGCAACATTATACCGTTTCAAAGAGCTCCTTTACATTTTTATCATAAACTTTCATACTACACATTTTCACTTATTTGGGAAGCGAGAATTTTTTTACGTATCATATACAGAAAAAAAATTAATAAAAAATCTTAATAACCAAACTACATTCAAGAAATTTTCATAAATATCATGATATCACATTTATGTAGATGACAGTGCCAACGTCCCGACTTTTTAACCCTTCACACGCCTGGTAAGGTCTGACAGACCCAGAGCATATTAAACCAGGTCTAACTATTTACATTTTGTGTGCAAATATTGCCGCTAATAAGTCACTCCACCATTATGTGAAGAGAAGTTATTTTTATCCACGCTGCCCTCGGAAGCAAAGGTCGTCAAAGTCTGCGTGGGTCTCACACACCCTACCAGGCATACGAAGTAGATATTTTGTAAGTAGCTGTCATTTTTTTATTACGTTTTCTTGTAGCAGTGTTTGTTGTTTATTTTTATTGTTTGTTTAAGATTTGCAATATTCACAATGTCTATGGGACTAACCTAACCTAACCTAACCATAAATAATCCTGAAGCACAATTAATTTAAAAAACCTTAATAGCTATGAAAATCTCTTAATAGCTATTCAAGCTTTACAAAGAGACTTTAACGAGCTTTTCAAATGAACCCATGATGTAGGACTAATTATTAATGTTAAAAAAAACTAAATGCGTGTATATAAGATCACCGAGTTTGAAAATGTGGAATATACCTAAAATAACCGCTTTTAGTTTTGACTGTATACATAGATAAATTGTTAATGTTTGCGATTGTAAAAAAATTTATTTCATAAATGAATATACTTATCTGGGAATAATTGATGATAATCACTTTATTGTGGGATAAACAAGTGGCACAAATTTGTGACCAGCTCAGATCCTTAGCTTGTAACTTTTACAATCTAAAATTTATTTTGCCTCATTGCACTCTTAAACTCTTATATTTTTCTATGGTCGAATCCATCCTTAGATACGGAATTTGAACTTGGGGACACGCAAGTACTATGTACATTAAATATATTAAAAATTTACTAACTGCCATAGTAAAAAAAATGTCGCATCTAATGTTTAGAATCAGAGACAACTTAAAAGTACTACATGGATCAGAGAGCCTACTTACAATAAAAGGTCTCCTTTGGTTCACTACTATTATGGATAAAATGGGAAGTTCATACAAACACCCACTGGTACACAAACATACCACACGATTTAAAGAAGGAAAGGGCCTAAAAACTCCTCGAATACTAAATAAATATGGAAGCCATTTACTTGAATACATAATTCCAGTTATTTTCAATAAAAAAAAAAGATTTGAAAAAAAAATGAGAGACTATTCCCTAAAATGGTAAAGCTGTAGCTAATTGATGAAAATCTCATATATCCTTGAATTTCCTAATGTATCTGCCTACATATCTTGTTATTAGTAGAATGTTTAAATGGTAGAACCTACAGACAAGCTGCCATATAACAGCTTTGTGGGACTACCCTAAATTGGTACAAATTGTTTTTTATTTACTTAATAAAAAAAATTATCGGTAAGTATGTTTCAATTACGTTCCGATAACATTTTTTTACAATGTTTCATGATGATTATCAAACCCCATCCTGATATAACACACATATATAAATGAACACCATGTCCTAAAGCAAAAAACCTAAAGACGAAGTAAGAATGTCACCCCTGCAGCACTCAATTTTCTCCTGCTTAAGATTTGCCATTTTCCAAACCAAATGTAATTAAAAATATTATTTTCTAAGTTACATATTTTAAAAAAAGGTTCAATTCGACGCACACCGCATTATTTTGTATGTGGTTTTATTATATTTTTAAGTATTGCGTGATTATAAAAAAGCGTAACATTTCTGTTATATAAAAAATAGAGAAGTACTTTCTGGCTCACGGTGAATAAAGGAGTTTTAATTTCTGAAATTTTCTATTTTTTTATCTATCTACATAAATAAAAATGTTAATGTTTGTTTGTTCAAAATATTAACGACGGGCTGTTTCGGAGAATTTAAACAATTCATTAAATTTCAACGTTCATTTTTGGGTTCTGTGAAAGTCCTATTCAAGTTCTGTTATTATATCATCATAGGCTAGTTGCTTGACAGAACTGAAATAATAACAGAACTTGAATTTATTCTTCACAGAACTTGAAAATTTACTTTTAAATTTGAAGAATTATTCAAGTTCTCCGAATCAAACTGTCCTTAATGTCTAAAAAGTTCTTCATCGATTGTTTTGAAATTTCGACACAACGTCGCATTCGAATACGCGTATATACCTAAATTATATATTACATCTGTGACAGGTAAAAACATACTTTTTTTAAAAACAAGGGTTGGACAAGCATGTTTTTTTTTTTACAAACAGCGTCACCTGTTGGACTTAAAAGTAACACTAGCTATTGTTTCTCTATCTGCATAGACAGACTGAGCCACAGCAACGCATAGATAGTTAGAAAATAAATTTTAAAAGTAAAAATAATAAAAAATTCATGTATACAAATAAATAAAAAAATAAGTTTCAACTCGGGCGAACATAATAATTCGATCACTCTTATTAGAGATCGGTTTTTAAAATTATTTCAAAGGCAGGAAACAAATTAGAAGAATATCCAATAAATTCCACATACGAAGGTACATTTTATATTAACATCGTAAATAACCTTATGATTTCTTACTTCCGCTGTAAACGTCTAAAATTTCATTTGTACCTTCAGAATATGGGCTTTGTTAACGTTTACGAGTAGACGTCAGGCCTTAAAATAGCGACGTCTAAGCCTTCCAACATATTTTCCAGTGTTCTCTCCCCGAGGGAGGCCACGAAGTTATGTTTATTAGAGCAGTCGCCGCACGTAAGCAGTAAGCACCCTTCAAATTATTATATACCTACGGCCACGACTGTACTTATTTCAATGCCTGAAATTTTTCATTAAGGGTAGTTTTATTACAGTTAACGAAACTAGAACAGTGGCTGCGGATTTTTAAACATTTTTCCGTGAATAATATTTAGTGTAATAAACATCCTAACGCATCTATTTTTTCCCAAAATTACTAAATATTTTATTTTGAATAAACGAGACTCTTTATTGTGAAATTGATGATAATTATTTTAAGATTTAGTGAAAAAAAAAACAAAATAATTGTTTTTTTGTAATATAATTCAGGAAATAATATAAAGTAGTCCTTAAATCAGATTTAAATTTCTAATCCATTTCAAAGCACGTATTTGTATTATTGCTGGAAAATGTTGTATTTTTTTAATTAAATATTTACACGTATCAAGTGTTTATCGAAAATAGTATTGTGTATAATGATTTGAGATTTTCACGGCCAAAGTATTAAAGTGGTTAATTTTTCGGGTATTATGCCATGTTGCACTACCTGCACGTCTGCCCTGATTATGGACAGTGTAATGCTGGCTAAAGAAGGAGGTAATACGACACGGCATAATATAAACCTTTAAATACACGACTATAATATTTAGTATAATATAATCTAAAAGTTTTTAAGCATCAAAACGACATTTTTTCTAAAAGGAAACTAAGAAATTATTTTTTTTTTATTAGTACCTACCTGTTTAGAACTATAACAATATTATGACCCACTTCTTTTCAGTTATATGGACAGCTCAGGGAAATTTATTTACGATTTGAAGAGAGGTGCTTTACCCAGAAATTTCTGATCCAAAGTTCTTGTGGATTTTTCATGAAGGTTTTTTACTACTTCAGAACAATGGCTTTAAGTTACATCTATTGCTCCGTTCACATTAGTCCACACAACGCACCGAGTCGTTTCCAACTAGCAAATAAATAATTATAAGTAGTAAAAGAACAAAATAAACTTAATGAAATCAATTATTATTGTAACCTGGGCCTTCCTATCAAATGATTAGTTCTTTTGACGAAATCACTCGGTTTAAAATAATGATATTATTAATTCCGTTTGAAATACCGAGCTGTGTTAAGACGAAATAAGATCCTAAAAAAATATCAGTTATGGGCGTGAACGCGATTTAAGTGGGCGAAGCAAATTAGTTTCACACGCGCTCCGCTCGAATTAAATATTATAATATTTCGGGGTGCAGAGAAATGAAGTACGTTGCAATGGGGAACACCCGACACCACGAACAGTTCGAAGTCAGAGCAGCGATGAAATCCACTAGATGGTACCCATGAGTAAGGTTTGAACATGAAATGCTTAATAATGGGCGTCTTTCAAACTATGTGAATAGTAATATTAAGTTGAATGTGCATGTTTTAGGCAAATTTCGATAGAAACGTTACCTATTGCAGAAGGAGCTCATGATTTTATGATTCTTATCAGATTTCTGTAACCATACTGCTAGACGGTAGGCAGTAACTTATGACTCGTAACCGACGTGTTCTTCATTGACAGATGTCAAAGCAATACGGTATTCAATCACGAATCATTTTCATAATATCTGATCATAATTATATCTGAATATATTGACAAGATAAATAAAATATCAGTCATTTTCAATATTTATTATTATCGTTTACAAAAAGTTACATAAAACAAATAATTATGTAATGTAAAAAGCATAAGATGCAACTTTTTTTGTATAAAGGCCATCATTTATTATAATATAAGTTAGAAATAGTAAAAATAATTTTATATAAAAAACGAAAATAATTATTCAATAAATAGCATTTCGTCGAAATCTAAACGACGATTTCCAAATTGACGTTCTTTACATACAATATCTAAGATATGTGGAGGATCACGAACATTCATAGACCTTGTGACTCCAGGATCGATAAGCTCGACAAGAATGCAATCCATTTAAAAATTAGTTAATTTAATAAGCATTTTTTCTTCCCAGAACTTGTCATCTCGAAGTATACGCTCAACTATCTCTAAGTTAGATAATTACAATCATAAAAAGAGTCGTGCTGCGAAATTCTATTTAATACAGTTAAAGAAAAAATATGTCTTCTATTCTCCTTCCTTCCAGAATAACGGGTTTCTTCTCTTCCTGTGTAAACAAAACTTTTACTTTATTTACGTCAATTTTTTTTTTTTTTAATTTTTTTTATTAAAAGTATACAATACAGAATATAGTATATTATATAAAGCATTGTACTCCCAGGAGTTAATAAACTCATTGCGGGAATGATACGCATTACATGAAACATATAGCTGTATGTATTAAATGGACATATGATGGGACATACACAACATTATTATTTCAGATAGTCATTAATAAGATGAAGTTTGAGCATGTTAGTTTGGGTCTTTTTACATTGACTTGCACATTTTAACTCGTTGGGTAGTTGATTATATTTTGTGTGAGCTATGTATTCCAGGGATCTTAGTCCATATTTTGTTGATTTGATTTTTGGTATATGTAGTTTGTTGTGATTTCTTGTGTTGTGTTGGTGTACGTCGTAATTGTAATAGAGTGTAGTGTTGGAATGTGCCGAGTGTTGAATTACTTTTAATATAGTTTTCGTTATTTCAAAAGTGGGAATGGTATTAAAATGAAGTATTTGGGTGTTTCTGTAGATGTCTTTGACATGTGTGTCCCAAGGTAAACTGAAAATATTTCGCAGGGCTCTATTTTGGACGACTTGGACTTCTGAAATCATTTTTTTTGTAGCAAATCCCCAGATTCCGGCGAGATATATTAGATGTGAGTGAATCATAGCATGGTAAATCGATTTTAATAGAGAGGGAGGAAGTAACCCGCGAAGTCTATATAAAACACCAGTTATATGAGTAATTTTGGATAGAACATGTTTAAATTGGTGATTCCATGTGAGTTGTGAATCAATGAAAAGGCCAAGATATTTTGTAACATCAGCCCTTTCAAGGCGGTTATTATCAAGACTTATATTAAGACATACATTTTTTTATTTGCAAACAGTATGTAATGTGTTTTTTTATGTTTAGGCTAAGTTTGTTTAATCGCAGCCAGTTTGCCAGGCAAGCTACATCACTTTCCATTTCCTTTTCAAGTTCGTTTAAATCATTATTGTGATAAAGAATCACTGTATCATCTGCATAGAGTTGTATTGTACCCTTAAGTCCCCATTTAGCAATATCATTTATATATATTAAAAATAGTAATGGTCCAAGTACGGAGCCCTGAGGCACGCCACATTTTATCGTTCCCATACTGCTTGTCCCCTTTCCAACAAAGGTCTGACAGTGTCGGTTAGAGAGGTAGCTACACAGTAACTTCAGGGGAGTGCCTACTATGCCTAGGTGTTCTAGCTTCTTTAGTAGTATCCCATGGTCAACCGTATCGAAAGCCTTTTTTAAATCTATAAATAAGCCTGCAGCATGCTTACCCTGGTCTATATGCTTTTGGAGGGCGTATACAAAATCGAAGGCAGCACATTTTGTGTTAGATTGGTTTCTGAATCCATACTGTTGGGATGCGAGTAAATTGTTTGATAGGAGATATTTAGTGAGCCTAAGCTTAATAACCTTTTCAAAAACTTTAGAGACGACAAAGAGGATGGATATAGGACGGTAATTAGAAGGATTTTTTTTGCAATCATCTTTGTAAATCGGAATTATTTTTGCTATCTTTAGTTGATCTGGGAAGATTCCACTATTCAGGGATTGATTAATAAGAAAAACAAGGTGGTCAGCTAATATATCTTTGCAAAAGTTCAGGTACACTGGTGTAATTCCATCTAAACCTGGAGATGCATTAGACTTTAGTTGAGAGATGATACTGAGAACTTCTGTTTTATTTTTTTTGGCCATGTATAAGGACTGGATTGCTTTTCGATCCGTGTTTATAGTGATAGAATCATCTGGATATGATGCAATTGTAGCTGCTAAGTTTTCCCCAACTGATATAAAGAAGTTGTTAAAAGTTGAAGCTATCTATGTTGGGCATGTTATTTCTTCATTCTTAATGAGAAGACATTTAATTTCATCTTTCTGGGGTGTCGAGCTATTTGTTAGAATTGCATTTATTATTTTCCATGTCTGTCGCGGATTACGCAGGTTTTCTTTAAATATAGTCGTGTAGTATTTGGTTTTAGCATATCTTATATAGTTGTTGGTAACTTGATTTCTTGTTTTATTTCTCAGTGCTGTGAATATATCACTTTGCTGATTTTTTTTCCAGATTTTAAACGCATTGTTGCGCTGTTTGATAAGTGCATTTAATTTTGCATCAAACCATGGAGTATTACCCTTCCGTTGGTCTCCTATGCGTAACTCAGATTTATGTTGGGATGATTTTATTGCTGTTTTGATGTATTCATTAAAATTATTATAGATTTCATTGGCATTACTGGTGGTTTCGTGTGGAAAGTTGTGGGATTCTACATATGTTTTTAACATGTTTTTATCGGTTTTAGTGTTGTTTGAAAAAGAATGTATTCTATTATTAGTGTGATGTTTCAAGCTGTTTTGGTAATCTAATATCAAAATGTTATGATCACTTAGGTAGGCATCTATATTTGCAGTAGTTGAGGAAATATTTTGTCTGTTTGAGATGATATGGTCTATTAGAGAAGTAGAGGTATCTGTTACTCGTGTAGGATAGGATGTGTTACATATGAAACAGTTGTATGAGTCTAGCGTGTTGATGTATTTAAGAGATGTATTATTTTTTTGAAGAATGTCAATGTTGAAATCACCAAAGATAAGGGTATCATCTGTACAGTTATTTAAAATAGATTCATGATACATTAAGAATTCGTTAATGTTTGAGGTAGGCTTTCTGTTTATATAACATAAATATTTAACGGTTTAAAATTTCTATTACGGATATATAATTGAAAACAATAAGTATGGGAAATATGTATTTGAAAATTTATTACGACTTCAATACGTTCATAATAAAATTATATGTTTAAATCAGTTATTACTTGCTCAGAATTTTTCTCCGGTGAAATCGGTCCTTTCGGCATCGGATTATTGATATATTAAGTATTTTCGTGATTAAATAAAAACAATATTAGAAACATTATGTTAATTCACTTTTCAATCAAATTTTGGAATTATACACACGAGCGTATAAGTACGTATAGACGGGTATATACAAGTGTATAAATTACCTGCTGTAATATAGATAGAGGTGGTATATTGCTGAGTCTAGAAGCAAGCATTAATTGCACATTTTTTCTGTGTTCTTTATTCTGCCTTTGATTTTTTTCACCCTGCTTACTAGCGGATACCTGTTCTTTTTTTCTTTGTTGCCATATGCCTTTGCCTTTGTTGTTATATGATATTGGTCGGTTTTTGTATTGATTTGTTGATGATAAACGTACCTACATGTTATCTGGGTTATAAATGTGAGAATGTTGTCGATATATTTGGGGATTCCGTATTATAGGCCAGTACACATAGCGCCAAAAAGGGGGTTGCGATCGTAATTATTCCGGTAGTCCCAATTTTTTTATATGTTTTATAAACTGATCCCATGATGTATAATCTGAATTTCCGACCATGGCGCACCTGTGCTCGCGCCACCATTTAAAAAAAAACCGGCTGTAATCGCGCCAAAATCTAGTTTTTCCAAAATATCTCATTCTCAATGGAAATTTTGGCTAAATTAGCTAGATAATTAAAGTAAAACATAAAATTACCTACAACTTTTGTGAAAACAATTTTCTTCAATCTCTGATAGGTACCGAGGTAGAAAGTCGTAAAGGTGCGTATATTTTTGAAAAAAACAAGTTTTTTGCGCGACTAGCTTTGATTTTTTGTAAATATCTCGTTTCCAGTACAATTTTGTGTAAAAATTATTGATACTAATTTTGTAGAAAATAAAATTTCATAAAAATAAATAGGTATATAATTTATGTGTTTTAATTCTAATACGTATCCAAGCTCTAATCCACCAAAACCAGGCCAAAAATTGAAACAGAGGTAAAGTGTTTTAAATTTCATTCCTTAATTTTATTTTTCTTCAACAATTATTGTTGTGAGAACATATCAGTTGACAACAATCGTCATGCCTGCGTCAGACCTAGCTATAAGGGGCTGGAAACGGCATGCACGTTAGTGTCATAAGAACTAGAGCCAGCAAATAGTGAAAACTTTTCAGGTTCATTCATCTCTGGTCCGTGCTGAAAAATAATGTCAGTTTTTGTTAATTTTTTTAGAGCGCTTATTTAATCATATAAAATTAATATTATTTACTTTATATTTACAGAAATTGTGAAAAAATTACCATGTTGAGTGTCGGTATAGTGTTTAACACAATACTCGTATTTTCTTTATTATTTGCAATATTATCTGGATGAAGTCTTGCGGAATTTTTCCTAAAATTAGAAATATTGTTAATTATTTATACTGTCTCTATTCCTTAATTATTTAGAGATGTATTAAGACATGCCCGACAAACTTTCACCAACAATTCCTGAGCTTATTTGGTGTAAAAAATGCATTTCGGTAAAAATAAAAATATGTCACCGGAAATCAAAATTAATTTACTTCTTATATTCCAAATTCAATATGCTCAGAAGTTTATCGACTGCGTATATATGTATATATCTACATATATAAAATTATTTAAGCTGACATTGTACAATTATGTTCTGTAAAAAACGTATCCCAAAGATCTATTTTTATGTGTGTATTTAAGTAGTACCTTCTCCATTCCGTTAAACATTTTCCTTGGTGCCGTAATTTTGTTCGGGATAAAACTCCTTTTGTCTTCTGTTTTCCCATATTTAACTGAAACGTAAGTATATATTAGCCAAGAGATTTATTATAAATTGGTTCAATTTTACCTTAAATTTGAAAATCATTTCAACGTAAGTAAGTGCAGTAACTTGGGGAGATAATTGCACAATTCTATCTACAACAAATGATCTAACAATCTAAACTTAAAAGATTAATGACTCTTTTTAATATTCGAATGACTTTAGGTACTTTATAGGTGACATATGTCTAATTGTCTGTATGGAGAAAAACTTTCGATGTAGAGTTTTTGTTTTATGGAAAAAAAACTTTCGAATTTCAAAAATTTGTTGTTGGGTAATTTAACTGGTTTTTGTGGATAAGAGCTTGGATACATATTAGAGTTAAAACACATAAATTAAATACCTATTTATTTTATGAAATTTTATTTTCTACAAAATTAGTATCAATAATTTTTTTACAAAATTGTACTGGAAACGAGATATTTACAAAAAACAAAAGCTAGTCGCGCAAAAAACTTGTTTTTTTCAAAAATATACGCACCTTTACGACTTTCTACCTCGGTACCTATTAGAGATTGAAGAAAATTGTTTTCACAAAAGTAGTAAGTAATTTTATGTTCTACTTTAATTGTTTAGCTAATTTAGCCGAAATTTGCATTGGGAATGAGATATTTTGGAAAAACTAGATTTTGGAGCGATTTCGGCCGGTTTTTTTCAAAATGGCGGCGCGAGCACAGGTGTGCCAAGGTCGGAAACTCAGATTTTACATCAGGGGACCAGTTTATAAAACATATAAAAAAATTGGGACTACCGGAATAATTACGATCGCGAATCGGTAATTGCCCTGGAGTATTAGTAATGAAACGAACTCTTCACAAACACTTTATTGAAATATAAGAGAATACCACTCCTTAGTAAAAAAACTCCTTTTATTTTACCATAATTTATTAGATATTCCATTGTTACAACTAACATGACTGTATAATTAGAAATTAATGTAAAAGCCCAGTAGGGCGTAAATAAATAAAACTAGGAAAACGATTCTAGTGAAGGGGCACTCTATAACATTCTGTGCCGCTGGTTGTGACAACCGGACAGACAGCCGCGTCGCGTGAAAAAAAAGATTAATAGTAAAAAAGTCTACTTGGGCTAGAAATGATACATAATAACATAACGACAATACTTTAGTGTCATCTGTTTTCTCAAGTGCCTACACATTTACGCATTTAACAATGTATTCTTTTGTATTGGTTATTATTTATATTTATATTTATTATTTATATAAAAAACCTTTACTCACTTGAGGAAGAAGTTAAATTATAAAAAACAGAAAATTTCACTAATAGATTTCAAAGTAATCGTTTGATTAAATAAAAAAATACGTAAAAGAAATGACCGGAGCGACCGGCCGGGTGACACACAACCTTACAGGCCGGAACTTTCGCGGCGTCTGAATCAATACGTAGTAACTCCTTGTCAACCCGCACACAAATATACTACGCACAATAGAGAGTTTTGAAGTACTGGCGGTCGTTTTTCGTGTATCTGGCCAGAAATTGGATTTTCGCGAGTGTTTTTATTTTAATTAATTCTTATGAATACATTAATAAAATCTCTAATCTTTTGTGAGGGAGTCGTCGGGAAGTTACTAATTCATCGTCTAGAAAAATAAAATCTGGTACTTGCCGCTTATCTTACAACATTTTACATTTAATAAAATGTACTTATCGTTTTACATAATATATTTAATTGTAAGGTCCTGTTTTTATTAATCTTAAATATAAATAATTTGCATCCCTTCGAATCCCTCTAGAAACATTTAAGATTTTAGTAATAAGCTCATCAGAAATAATTAAAATGTGAGCGTCGGGGCAAATCCCCGTTATCGGGGTATTGTGTCGCCTTAATAACAACAATAATTCCATGCGCCAAGCAAATTACTTGCGCACTTATAAAAAAAGAACAATGATAACATTATGGGCACAAATCATTTCATATAATCATTTGACCTTTTGCTGCAAACGTATGTAGCTCTTTTGAAAGAGCTAATACTAAGCCCTTTCGATGATGCTTGCCGCACGGTTTGCGTTTGCAGCAAAAGGTCAAAAGAATGTCTGAAATGATTTGTGATAATATATTCGTTTGCTTTTTTTATAAATGCGCAGGTAGACGCTTGGCGCATGGAATAATTTTTATCATTAACGCAGCTCGGTATTTTTAACGTGAAACAGAACAATACACAGAAAAATAAAAAAGATAACGGTCTCACCTAAGAAACTAACTAGTTATCCCGGTAGGACCTCTGTCCTGGGTTCAATTCCCAGTTGAGAACGTCACCTTTTTAATTTTTTTTTTAGATTTATTAGTATTACCTTTCTCTTCAAAGAAACAAAAGCATAACGAGATATATGAAACAGAATGGAAGACCCAAATACGTTATTATAGATAAAATTGATTTCATAACCGTTATTTTGCCACACTGACTGCTTAATTTATACATTTATTTCCTTATTCAGAAATAAATAAAACATGAATTCTATCATTCTGAATCACCCGGTAAAACGTGAAAAACATATTTCAAATTAAATTTGTATATGTACCTACATCGGAAAGTGAGAAAACTTCCATTTTGGTATAACTTGGAATCTCACATCAGACCTTTTTAGTTATTTGGCCGGGAAGATTTAAGGCGGTCAGCAACCAAAGGTTAGCTTCAATAAGACTCTACCGGAAAATAGCAGTAAAGTCTCGGCTGGACAGCGTTATGAAAACGCAATGGATATTTTTATCGCACGAAGATTTATAGGTTTGGACATACAACATACCGGCGATATATTATTTGTGTCACAGGGGATTGTGACCACGTAGTACTGCGAAATATGCCAGAATTACTGTTTGGGTGAACTCACTAGCTATGACATAGATTTAAAAAATATTAAGACAATTAAGCGCACTTATCTCTGTTGTTGATGCATAGGTAAGTTTATTAGTTATGTGAAATATTCCAATATTTAAGTTCATAGAACTTTTAATTTTTGAAATTGGAACGACTTATCATAACAGACAAGCGATACAAAAAGTACCAACATTATTTTATGATTTAACTACTATTGAACACACACAAGTCGTAAAAAGAGACATGACTGCACAAAAGTGACAAAAAGGGGCATGTATACTATTAACTAGCCCTAGTCCCCGGCGTTGAGTTTTACAAAACCACGCGTTTGTCGACATTGACCTTTAGTATTAATGGTCAAGTATGCGAGATTTTATCGATCTTCGACCATAAATGACGCAAATGAGAATGGTAGAAGAAATCGGGGATGCCTGAGGAAGACATGGTATGAAAAAGTGAATCAGATACTTGAGTCTGGCCATGTAAAGAGTCAGCATAATAGAAGAGGATGTGTTAGACGATGTATGACTTTGAATTAGGCAAGGAGTGTGTGTCAAGACCGAGTTGTGTTACGGTCCGTCCTCTCTGCCTCCCCCTTGCGAATTAAACAGCGTGATGTTTAGTAAGTTAGTAGATGGTAGAAAGTTGGAAAAACCTGGCAGATATGGTCCCCGAAGAACGGACCGACAGCTGAAGCATTTTCAACAACTTTAAAACAGACAAAATTCGGAAAGATAGTTTATGGTAATTTCCAAAATAATGTTTAGGAAATCTTTACAAATAATACTTCATTAAAACTTTTATACTTAAAGATAAAACATAAAACTTTAAGTTTTCACTAGAACCCGGGCTTTGTATTCAACGATGCCAACACAATAATTTCAGAACCAATACGACTTATTACACGGACTGCAAACACGAGAAAACGTATTCTATTCGATCTGGGAGAACACTTTTATTGCCAACATACGAGGGGCGCATAAAACCTTCCTTTGGGTAAGGGGGGTGGAGAATTTAACCACCTCTGGTAGCAATAAGGGAAAGTAGTTAAAAACGCTGAGTTGCGTAGAGAATGGTACCGGCAATTAGGATGGAAGGATTTAAGTGTTATTGCTCTCAATAAGGTATATTGACAATGCCGCGCCGACATCAAAAATAGATTATGAAACAATACATGGCTTCAAATAATGAAAGGTGATTTATAAAAGAGGGAATTAAACCACGTTTTTTTACAAGTCGTTTACGGTTTCACCTTTAAATTTACACATTCTTTTGAAATGCTGTTGGATATGGTAGGAATCTAATTGGGCCTTTAATTTTTTTGACCAAAAGCATTTTAAGAATTTTTTATATGTATAGTTTTTATTCAATTTATTAGTCTGAAATGGATAGATAGCGGCCGCTCCGGGAACTATTTATTAGATTTCCAACACCTCTTTCACTTATGACACAGATATTGGATATCTACTGAATTGTTTAACACTCTTTTGGGAAGTAAGACCTCACAAATGCACTCATAGAGGGTAGTGCATAGAGCTTGCGTGGATATCCGCAAGATGGCAGCTAGTAGCCAGTAGTCGCCAGGATCAGTTAGAATGCTTCCAGACAAACTTAGTGTTTCAGATCTCAATTTGCCAGCTTCTAGTTAGGTCGAATATTGAGTCACCATTGTAATACGCGAAGTATTAATAAATCCCCTTTGACCTCTCTAACCATGCTCTCTCGACCCAACGCCTTGCACTGCAGTGGGAGGGATGGATTTATACGTCAGTCCTGGACACACTTACCCCCAGATTCTTACCAACCTCTTATACCTTTTTCATACTTGAACTTCCTTTCCTCAAGGAGAACCCCCACAGAGCAACCCTAAAGATGACAGAAATTTTCGCTAACTCCTATGTAGAGTTAGCGAAAAAAGAGACTGTGGTACTATGGCATCTCCAATAGGGGTATGTTGTGTGGTTGAAAGGAGTTGAGATAGGAAGTCAGATCTTGTCACCAAACATGGTGGTCTTTCGCCTGTGCGATTATGAGAGTACTTACCTAACACGATATCAATTAAGTAAATTAGTATAATATTCAACTCAACACTCTACCTTGTTGAACAAACTTTTAAAGATTGGTATTCACGGCAATCTTTATCGTTGGCTCTCTTCTTATATCTCCAACCGTAGTCAAATAGTGGTTGCTGGATTTAAATCCGACTCTGTTGCTCTACATCGGTAATTCCTCAAGGCAGCCTGTTGGGACCATTACTATTTAATATCTATATCAATGATATTGGTCACTGCTTTTTATACTCGCAGACCATCCTATATGCAGATAACATGAAAATCTTCTCACCTATAAACGTCACAAGCTGCAAAAGGATTTACAACGTTTAAGCGTGTATGTTAATGCCCATTGTCTGGAATTAAATATAGCCAAACGCTTCATCGTACGTTTTATAAGAAACAAAAACATATCTTTATACACGAATACTCAATTAATCATCAACCTTTATCTACCAAATCAGAAATTAAGGACCTTGGGGTTATACTTGATAGTAAACTGAATTTCAATAAACATATTGACCACGTAGTTACTAACGCATCTTCTAGGCTGGATTTCATAATCCGTTCCTGTAAACAATTCAAATATTAAATATTGTATTTTTCATACGTTCGTAGTATCCTTGAATACGGATCACAAGTGTGGAACCCAGGCTATGCAATACATAAAAATAGAATTGAAAGTGTTCAAAATAGATTTTTAAGGTACCTTAATTTCCGCTCTTTTCGATCTCATATTAGTAATGAAGAATCTACAAAGTTTTTCAATATACAGACGTTAACTTTCCGAAGAAATATAGCAGATTCGGTAATGTAATTTAAAATTACACACAATTTAATAGATAGTCCTGATCTTCTTCAACGCCTATTATTCCATGTTCCCAATCGCAACAGCAGACAGTCGCTTACTTTTAATCTCCCTCATTGTAAGACCAATTCCAAACAAAACTCATTTATCTACAGATCCACACATTCATTTAACTTAAATTATTACCATATTGACATTTTTAACTCGACTTTACGCGACATAAAACAAAAACTCAATAATCAACAAAACTCAAACTAGAAGTTCAATTCTTATATATTCCCGTCATTTGCTTCTTAATCCTTATCCTTTATTTCCTCTTCCCCCCCCACCCCCTTTATTTTAATATTTTCTAACTAAACAAGAAATTAATTTAAGAGAATATCTCCATGACATTGTACACCTTACCATTAACTATTCATCAGTGGAAAGTTGATAATTGGCATAATTAATTATATTATTATTGTATCGTTGTATAATTAAAGATTTGCTGTCAACTTTTCCTAAAATATATAAATAAATAAAAAATATATATATATACCTATATATTTTTTTTTAAAGATTCTTAGCTGAAAACATTGACCGTTCGGATCTTACTATAACATATTGAATAATAAATAAACATAATAACATTTTTAAGATCGATTTCTAGCACGTAAGAAAGTAAAAAAATCTTATAATAAAATATCAAGATTATATTTATTATTTCAAATAACTAAGGGTAACATATAACATGTTTTTCTTCATATTTCATATATTTTTTATCTGAAATATTAATATCATAGTAATTATATTTGCGAAACGTAGCTGATACAAAGGTAAACAACTTCTTGTTGTTGTTATTGAAAACAAACAGCCATTTGATATTGAAATAAAACATGTTATTAATATGTGTCTTCGGAGATATTTTTACTAAACAATATCAGAAATTGTTGGTAAGACTTCCGTTAGCTTGTCCAAATTTTGAAAGTAGATTAAATTGAAATATTCGTGGTATAAAGGGATAAATAAACTCGGAGGTTTATTTTAGGGTAAGAGTTACGATCGCCGGCTATAATATTGTTTCGCTTAAGTAAGCAATTGGTTTCAACACCCTCTAAAACGATTTCGTTATGGTTAACCTAAGATAAAACATAATAATAATATTCAATAACAAACCCGTCTTGGTTCATTAGCTAAAGAATATCCTTAACTTTGAATTTAACCCTTTTCTGATACAGGAGTTAGCTTTCCGCTTTATAATAATGTAAACAGTATTATGGAGATACTATTTTACCCTTTTGCAACAAACTTTCTAATAAGTTCAAATAGAAGTATTAAATTCATTTATGACGTGGTACTTGGAAGTTAAAATAATGTAATGAAAATAAAAAAATCAATATTCTGGCATTTAGTATCAAGTAAAAACTGTAACGAAACTGGAGTAGCTCGAATACTTTCTCGCCTCTCACCTGATACGGCATACTTATCAACAAAAGGAGGTTATTTAATTACTGGCTCGCCTTCCCGCTACCTACCGATGGCCTATAAAAGCAAGTGCACAGCATTGAACCAATCAGTGATACCAAGACTCAATATCATCTTTTAGATTGGCGTCCAAGGTAGGACTTTGATACAAAATTTGTATTAAAACTGTCATAAAACCTGTTATTTTCTCATTAAAAAAATAAACCTTTTCTTAAGAAATAACAAACAGCCATACTGAGCAAACAGTGATCTACCGTTGAGAAACACAGTATTGTGATTTTATTTATACTAGACAAATTCATAAATCTGCTAAAAAAATAATTTTCAACTGGCAACATCAATTCCATCAGTAGCTATAAAGCATGGAACTATCAATAATTTATCTATAAAAAATAAGACTAGATGCCGACGTTAATGTTCCATACATTTTATTTATTGTTCGATTTTTAAAAAAAATATCGGGTGAAGCCATATTGTGAATATTATTCAAGATATTACAGTATATATCCGTTTCCTAAACCTCAAAGATTGTAACAAATTACAACAGGAAACAAGGAACCAGCTCAAAACCTTTGTTTTGTCTCTAAAACTATCGTATGAAATGAAAACGGCCTAGAATAACATAATATTCCTGAAAATGATATTACAATGGCTTTTAATAGTGCAGTAAATTTGAATTAATTGAAATATACAGCAAAGTAAATCGCAAACATCCTAATATTCAACTTTGAACCACGAATTTACTGTTTCAGATTGCTGCTTCCGTATCCCTTAGATAAATGACCTTTCACGAGTAATGAACGCCAGATAAATTCCTTTGCAGAATACGTATACTGAAGGGCCATAAGTCGTTGCAAGGTTTCTAGAGAAACGAGTGTTATTTTTAGACTCCCCTAGAATGTTTGCCACTGATTCTACTTCTACAGTGCATTTAACGTAAATAAAAAGTTTGTATGAATTTTGTCATATTCGTTTTCTTGATTTTTTTTAAATAAGAAATTGAATGTGTACCTGCCTACTTAAGGAAAATTGAATTATCGATTAGTTAATCGAATAAATTTAAGCGAAACGTTGCGTTAAGAAAACGTTTTTATTTTTATTGCAATACCGCACTGAGAAATTTCCAAGCGTCCACGGCGAGGGAAACTAGAGCATGTTGTAAATTTTTTTTTTTTTTTTATAGTGAATACCTCACAAGAGTCCCAACTGCTCCCGTCTGGAGCCAGTGAGACTATGGCATCCCCAATTGGGGGATGTTGTGAGGCTGAAGGTAAGTGGGGAAGGGAAAGAGGAAGGTGGGGAAGTACCTGGCTATTCAGATCTAGTCACTAAACACGGCTAAAGCCATTTGGAGCAACGTTTCAATTCTGAATGGTGGTCTTACACCAGGGCAATACTGGTAGTATCTTCCACTCTGGAACGTGCCGCAAATATACTATATATTATTTTAATTAATTAATTGTGAAATAACACAAATCAATCAAATAAAATTTATTTGCGCACGCCGGGTTCGAACCCGCGACCTTCGGAATGGCAGTCCAATGCGTTACCACTGGACTATGCCGGCCGTCAATTAGAAGTTTTAATTAGAAAAGTATACATATAGGGTAAGAAGAACGGGAAGATTAAATTTGGACGTACCAGATTATTCAGATTTGGTTACAAAACATGGATAAAGTCATTTTAATCAAAATTTCGATTCATTTAGTGGATGCAAATATAATATTTAATATGTACGCAGGTATATAGCCACACATATTTTTTTTTTAAAGAAAGACAAACATTCCCGGGTCACGAATAACCTGACAATATTTGAACATCTCCTAATACTACCACAGTAAGCTGAAAATGTTGCTTGTGTTGTGACGGAGGACTTAGCCAGCCGAGGAATTGAACATACGCCTGGGTGGGACCCAAACGCGATGTCAACTCGGCCACCGACCGGTCAAAGTATGTATAATCTACATATATTTTAAAGTTGTACATTCGTATCCAGCGGCGAGGAGCTAACGATAGCTCTGTCATGAAGGTGATTATCATTAAAAAAATATAACCTCTGAAATTAAATGAAAAAATAATTAAAATATAATATTTTTTGACATCCGATTTAGACAGAAATTTTCCTCTTATTTTGAACGTCAAGTATGTAAAACTTTATCAAGAAGTTTCAAAATTCTGCTTAAAGCAGTGGGAAATGGCGATGAGGGGAATTTTTAGAAATGTACAGTGACCTTTCTCTTGTTTTGAAGGTCAAGTGTTCAAAATTTCATCAATGCTGGAGTAAAACTGTTGCTTGGTGTGAAGATTATACCCACACCACCCACCCGCCACAGAAATTCTTACTCACTTAAATAGATCGTACCTTATTAAGGTATGTAGGCCATTCTAGTTTAAATAAGTGAAAATGCAGTGTTCTTTTTTCTGTTATTAAATTAAAATTTCTTGATATTTATTTATTTCATATTTTTAGTTACATTAGTTTTATTTTTTTTTCTATTTTTCACAGTTCAAAGAACCAAAATGTCAAAAAATGCGGTTATGTGAAAATATCAACAAAATAATGATTAATATATGTGTAAACTTTAGACCAATCTACTCGCAAAAGTCCTTCTCTGGACATATTTAGTGTTCTCACATTTACTAAACAAGATCTAGTGAAAAAGGACTTGAAATATGAGGGTAAGGGGTCATAATGGAGATTACACAAATTTGCATAAATAACTCGGTCAAACTCAATGAGAGTTCCCGCCTAAGCTGGACGTGTTCATGTTGTAGGTAGGTGTATATTATAATAATGTAAGTAAATTACAAATCACACACAACGTAACGAAAAAAAAATAGGATGTAAATCAAAGTACAACAAAAAATTTCGTTCACATTCAATTTATTTAACGTAAACCTTTTTGGAATTTTCCAGTCAGACTCGAGAATTCATATCTATTACGATATAAAAACAAATTCAATGTAAGAGTCCGTATAAACAGGACAATATTTCCGCGAGCCGAGCAACGAATTACAGGAAAGGAACAAAGCGACGTTTCGAGCGGCGGCTGGCGTAGATTTTATACGTGTTTATACTTTTTATTTATTTATTTATTTTTATTTTTTATTTATGTATAATTAGTACATTTATTTATAACAATTACAGGTAATAAAGCCTAAGACGTTATAATTGTACCATTTATGCAGTGTATATGCAATGCCAAAAATCTCGCAAATGCGCTATAGGACACAAAAAATAAATCTAATTTCTTATCTACCGCATTCAAAAAGCACGTAGCTCTCCCCACAGGTGAGTTCATTAATAAATTAGTGCGGCTTGCTCTACTATATAGAAGATTGTGATGACGTCCTCGAGAGTGAGACTCTGGTACAAAAAAATTTAATTGGGCCAGTATCTCATTATTAGATAAGTGACCGTTTATTAGTTGGAAAAAATATTTAAGCAAAGCAATACCTCTACGTGTCTCTAGGGAGTGGTAATTGGTCATGCCTAATATATTAATCGATGGGTAAAGCCAAGGGTAACGTCCATAGAGCCGCGAGAATAAAAACCTTAAAAAAATTTTATGGACTCTTTCAATGCGTAAAGTGTATGTTAATTCATGTGGAGCCCAGATGATCGAGTTTGATTCAAGTACACTTAGGACTAGTGTGTTATATAATAACGTCAGTGTTTTTGTGTTACGAAACGGATATGAGTTTCTAATTACGAAGCCGAGAAGCCTGTATCCTCTGCTTATTAAATCATCGATGTGTTGGTGAAAGGTTAGTTTGCTGTCGTAAATAACTCCTAGATCTTTGATTTGATTTAGGTGTTGGAGAATAATTTCATTGATTGTATATTCAAATACATGCGGTTTCTTTGATCTTGTATACGAGACGATATTGCACTTGGGTGTACTGAAGTTTAAGCCATTTATTTTGGCCCAGTTTGAGACGCAGTCGATATCACGTTGAAGGAGAATACAGTCAAGATGGTTTTTTATTGAACGATATAGTTTCAAGTCATCTGCAAATAGTAAATACAGCGAATGTGTGATGACTGAACCAATATCGTTGATAAAAATCAGAAACAGAAGTGGTCCAAGGATAGACCCCTGAGGAACTCCAGAAAAAACTGTGAATTCCAAAGAACTGGAACCCTTATAATAAACAAACTGTCTACGATTTCGAAAATATGAAGCAAAAAAACAGAGTAGTCTTTTGGAAAAACCAAATGAAGCTAGCTTATTTAGAAGAATGTCGATGTCAACCTTGTCGAATGCTTTTTCCAGGTCGAAATAAGCAACATCCACCTGTCCCCGATTGTCGAGAGTTTGTGATAAGAAATCTGAGATGCATAAGAGGTTTGATGTTACTGACATCTGGGGTCTAAAACCATATTGACGGTCATCAAGAATTGGATTAACGTGATTAAGTATATATTTATGTAGAATTTTCTCGAATATTTTCATGATGGAACATAGAACGGCAACTGGTCGATAATTCCGGATATCGCGTTTGTCTCCCTTCTTGTAGATAGGGGTTATTTTAGTTAATCTCCAGATGTCTGGGAGAATCCCGTTTTTTAGGCAAACATTGAAGAGATTACATAATGGTGGTATTAAAAGGTCGGAACAACCCTTTAGTATAAATGTTGGAATATTGTCAGGACCGATGGAGTGAGGTTTCTTTAAATTTGAGAGTGCATCCTTAACATCTTTTTCTGAAATACTGACCAGGTCGAATGAGGGCCCAATCTGTACAGTGTGAAGGGTAGAGTCAATATTGAGAGTTAGTTGGACATTTTTGTAAACAGATGAAAAAAAGGTCGCAAAACTATTTGCGATTTCATCATCAGTAGTCAATTCCTCTCCGTCAAGAATCATAGACTTAAATGAGTTGTTGGATTTTTTTAGATCCTTAATGTACTTCCAAAACTGTTTGGGATCGATAGATAATTTTTCTTCCATTGAAGTTAAATGATTTTTAAAAGCTTCACTGATTTCATGTTTTACGATGGAGCGATAGGCTGAAAAACTAGCATAGTCCAAGTTGTGACGTGTTTTTTTCCATCGCTTATGAAAAATATGTTTAATTTTAATATTTGAAATAATACTATCTGTGTACCACTTAGGATATACTCTGTGTGCCGTAGTGCGAGGTGTGGAAATGGGTATACACTTATATATATTGGAGTTACAGGAAGGGAGGTTCAAATCACCTAATATTAAGATATTTTTGTCACTGAGAAGATTATAATTACTTTCTATTTTTTCGAACATGTTGTAGTATAACGAATTATACGTAGCATAATGTGACAAAATAACACTTTATTCAATTTTACAGGCTTTTAAATAAATTTCATTTTTCCAAGTTTTAGAATTAAATATTCTTTTTTGTCTCGGAAGACTAAATCTTCATGTTTAAAAATCTTATCAGTCTATGGAAGTTACCATACAAATTTGGTTTTTCATTATTTAACTTTCCTAGCATTTTAATTGCATTGGATTTGTAACTTATATTATGGTTGTACAATTTACGTAGATACACACCACATCAACTGGTTCCATGCTGCACTATTATAATAATACAGAATAGTCAGATTTAAGAATGAAAACCTCAAGTCTTCTAAAAATCCCAAAATAAAATCCATCTTTTGACTGTAAAAAATATTAGTAATTCCAAACTACAAAATTATATAATGGCCTTCCAAATAAAATTTAAAATCCCATGGAGATTTAAAAAAAAATCGTTGAGAAAAACATTAAAAATATAAAGTACTAAGTACAGTTGACATTTGCCACTTGAAAACGTGTCGAGGCGTTTGTTGAATACTTTGCCGGCCTCTGTGTTTCTTCCCTCCTCTAACTTAGGTCAGCCCCGGGTTCAGTCTTTCCTTTCCACGATAAAACCTTCCACGCAGTATCCCCAAATATGACATCGGCTCTAATGGATATAATTTCACCTACACAACAACCTACAGTAAAAGTTCTCCTAAAATACTTTTTTATTATTCTACGTATCTTTAATTACAAGTCATTATTTTATATATATATAAAATAAGGCTGGTATCAGAACTTTTTTCCGAATTGCTAGCCTGATTTAACTCAAAAACAGCTAAATTTAACTTTTCGAATGAACTTATCAATATAATGAACTTAACATACATCGTGGTAAAAAAATACCGTTGAAAGAGTTTTCCAGACTCTTTACTGGTAATATTGTATATCTTGACTTAAATGATGTTATCTGCAGTGTTTCTATTAAGGATAAAATGCGATTTGTAAGCAAAATATCTGTGAATAACGCAAAAAATCTCCATAAAAAGGCAATCGCTGTATTTTTGAAAGACGTTTCATGAAAAGAAAATGCTTTATTTCAGTTTTCGTATGAAAAATGGTGTATTGCAAAGATAAGAGATTAATTGACGGGTTTATCGATATAATATATCACCAATTGATTTCATTAGTACAAAGAAATTCGAAAAATGAAACTTTATTTTATGTTAGGACAAAATAAGCAGATACCCTTCAATATGCAAAGAACCTTTAGCTATCAAATTACTAGAGTTATACAATATATACGGGGTATTGAGATACGTAATTGACTCATTTTAACCAGTAATTGCTGACCTATTCGGAGTATAAATAAAGTTTCACAATCTTTACACATCTGCCCTGATGATGGAAACTGTAGTGCTGTCCAAAACGTTGGCTAAAGAAGGAGATAGCGCAATACGGCATAATACACCAAAACTAAATCACTGTATAAAATAAATTTTGTAAATTGGTCTCCGGTGAGTTAAAAAAAATACTTTTCATCGAAAAACATTATACCATAATAAGCAAAATAGGTAGGTATTGAACAATTAAGGTCGGGGTGACGACATTTGACATATTCTTTTTTGTTCGTATTTCAAAAAAAAAAATTAAATTAAAATTTAAAATCATCAAAATTGTCATCGAAGATCAAAATTTAAGTAATATTTTTTTATTTATTTATTTGTCTTCAATATTTAAATATTACAATTTGAGGTTTTACTCAATAAAGTTATTCCGAAAATAAATATTCATTCTAGACTTGCAGAAAAGTCAACAGATGTCGCACATTAAAAATAAAAAAAAATAATATAGGTTTATCTAAAAAGACGCTGTCTGGATTGCATTAAGTTCGGGTTGAATCTTGCGATCATACATAAAGATAGTTGCCAATAAAAATGTGCGGTGAAAAAAATGAAGACAATGTTAGTAGTTCTTATTCGAAGTATGATACAGTTAAAAGTGACCGAGGGGAATAGGGTTCCATTAGCTCAGTTGGTAGAGCACTGTCCCGGAAAGACAAGGGTCCTGGGTTCGAGTCCCAGATGTGACGGTTTCCTTTTCTGATTTTTCTGTTTCAGATTTTCGTTTAGAAATCACTAATATTGTCTTCAATATTTTAATATTTTTTAGTCCAAATAAAGTTAGGAATCATTGGTAGAGTAAGTCAGGTTCGTCTCAGTGCCCTTTAGTTTTCCACATGTTTTACCACTCTACCGTTCATTGCAACTACTTCCCACATGCTCGCAATAATCCCCACTAAGGATGCCATATTTTCCAGTTTCACCGCCCCCGGGCAATTGTGACTCTCTTACGATATCGATTTTCCTTGAAAATCGCACAACTTTCCTAGCGATGACATTTCCCCTAAGGGAGACCTCAAAATATCTAGTATTATGTTGATTTAAAATAAGATATATTATTTGAAGCCCTCACTAAAGACGTTTTTCTGCATCTACAAAATGAAAAACAAGTTTTTAACAACCTCTCTGTTAGTTTTTTTCTCTAATACTCTATCTCTCTACAATACTTAAAACAGGTTATTTATCGAATAATATTTTTTTTTCTGTAATATGTGTCATCAACTGCACAATGTGTCTATTTTTATACACGGAATAAACAAACGAGCGAGCGGGGGCGGAAAAGTGGGGTATAGTAGTGGTAACAGCTTATCCAAGAGTAATAAATCAAGGTCACGTGGAAAACCTTTATCTGTAATTTATGAACGTAAGAAAGAATGGGTCTACATTTACAAGAAAGAAATATTGAACATCAAATCACCAACATGAACGGTTCTGCATTCTTAAGAAATACAAACAACTCGTGATCTAAAAGAAAAAACCTCATTTTGGTCGTTTTTGTCTTTGTCTTTCTTATTTTAACTTTGTCTAATATTTCAACCATTTTATAGGTCATGTAATTATAGTTTACCAAAACAACATAAATAGAATTGTGGGTAATGGTTCTTTCGTAGGTAAACAATACAGGGATGTCCTTGCGAAAAATCATTGAAACAAAGCCTCAGTAAATAGGCTTATACTTACTATTTGAATAGAAAATACAGTTTTCCCAAAAGTTATATTTTTAAGGTATTTTTATCATACAATTGAAATGAGCTTTTACATTTTTATTGAAATTTTCTTTTCGGAAAACACAACTTTTCAGAAATGAACACCTCAGCCTATGATCACCCCCAGTGGTTCTATACATTGACTTAGACTTGACTTAGCAAGGGGTATTTGGGGTAATGTTTGTTCAGATCTTGGCGGCGGATGGGCCTGTGCACCAGCTACGTGGCGGGCCATATTGGTAGAGGCCTTATAACGAAGATGTGCAATTTACATGACGTCAGAGTTTTTCCTTTGTCAAACATTAATAATTTATTGTTTAAAAGCAACGGTGACGAATTTCGACCCTATAGGAATATACCAAAAAGGGTAACCGGATAAATCATCACAATGATAATTCATCACATCTTTAAAAAGTTATATAAAGTCATGGAAAGTGATGAAAAAAAAACATTTGTCAACTGGGTTATGTAGGTTAGGTTAAAAAAAAAATTTTTCATCGTTTCTAATGACTTTATGTCACTTTTTAAAAGTGTGTTGAATTGTCACTTTGTTGAGTTATCATGGAACCACCAAAAAGACAGCTTTTTAATTTGCCCGCTGATTAAATAAGGTTAGCATGGAGCTTTATGATTATATGATGGATTTTTCTCATTTGAAAAAAGTCATGCAAACACAACACGTATCGTGCGATAGTATTATGAAATATTCAAAGGGCGATTTGGAAGGTGCGGTAAACTTGATGAAGTAATTTCATTAAAAATATATTTACGACACTTGTGTATTCTATTTGAAAGTGTGATAGTTTTTGTAGCACAATCATTTTCGACTCAATTAATTATTCTATGAGCGCATTCAACAAAAGCTCTGAAAGATTCGATAGAGGATCGCTTGAGAACTTCGATGATACCAATGTGGAAGACGCAAACAAATTTTTTGTACACCTTTTTCATGTGTGATGTTTATATTATTGCATACACTTATCGAAAAACAATCAACAAAAACATTTTCGTAAAACAAAATCGATTATTTTACCTAGGTTGATAAAAAACGTAAGAAGTTGTAGGAAAATCCTAATTTATTTTCTTTAGCAATCATCATTATATGAAGGGAATATCTTTTATCAAATGATGGAGGGCTAACAGATGATTTGAAATGTAACGCCTAGGTGAGCACACAATCCTTTGGACTACTCCGTAACTAGAGAAGTTTGAAGAATTATTAAAGTCAAATTACTTAGGTTACTCCACTGTATCGAACGTCATCAGCATCATCAATATAAAATGTACATCAATTATAAAAAACACAACAAAATGCCATCATATTTACCACTGTTGAAAACTATGTAAAACCTTCCATAAAACTAATGTTGATAAACCTGCCTTACATATAGGTAACTCATGTTTAAAAACCTGCCCTGCCGTTTAACGGTAAATTTTATCGCTCGGACCTAAAAGGCAGTTGTCTCGCTTCAACTCAAGCAACCATCTTACTCTGGCTAGGCAGCCGCTGATTGGCTAAGCACAAAACCTGCTTGAACGGCCCACGTGTATCCAAGAAATTTGTAAAAAAATACAAATTTGCAAGCCCTTCCTGTAATAATAGGAAACAATGTTAACTAAATAATTATATACAAAGATACTTATATGTTAATTAAATAAGCTCGAATAGAAATAAAATATGTTACACGTAAGATAATTATGTAATCAGCGAAACTCTGAAAATGTTACAGAGATTTGACCACTTATCTTGTAGAATATGTCTTATTATAACTAAATAAACAATATTGCGACGATGTGGTTTTGGCAGGGCGACAGAGGCAGATAAGGTCTAATATTATAAAATATTCCTATATTTCTGAGATAAACAGATTTTATCCTACAAACGTGGCGAGCTTCATAGCAAGAAAAAAGCAAGCTCGTTACGGGAATTTCATAATACAATCAAGGGTCGGAGGCGCGGTCCTATAGAATCTTATAAAAGCGCCGCAAAAACCGGTCCCTGCCCATTCCGCCATAAGCCCTGGACCGAGCAACACCTACCGCTGTCCGCTCTGCCTGACCCGCTTCGCTACCTGAGACCAACACGCTGCGTTTGATTTCAACCCGGTTCCCCCCCCCCGCTCCACTTCCGCTGTCTACTGCAACTGCCTGCTGCTGAGCTCGCTGCTCACCGACAAGCCAACGACGCCCCGACGTCGCGGCGCCTCTGCCTCGGGCTTCACTGAGCCTTCCCAACAGCCAGCCTCGGAGAGGGGATCTGCCACTGCCTACTGAACCAGCCAGCGCCCCGCAGAGCCGTTACCGACTGAGCCTGGAAGGATACAAGAAGTTGCACCCGCAATAAAAACCAACCGCTTTTATAAAAGCGTTCTTTTCAATATGCAAATTACAAATGTCGAATATATCGTCTTTCTCAAGACGCATTCATTTATGCAAACATACAAGAGTCGATATTCCCTGGATCGAGGGGACTGAACGTTGGCGACTGAGCCAGCCCGCCTGCCAGCCCGCCTGCCAGCCCGCCTGCCAGCCCGCCTGCCAGCCAGTCCCGGAGAGCCTTCCCTCCAGCGTGCGGTCCTGCTCACTGGCCCCGATGTCACAGAGCCGTTACTGACTGAGCCTGGAGGGATACAAGAAGTTGCACCCGCAATAAAAACCAACCGCTTTTATAAAAGCGTTCCTTTCAAAAGCAAATTACAAATTTCGAATATATCGTCTTTCTCAAGACGCATTCATTGAGGCAAACATATTACAATAGTCGATATTCCCTGCATTTTTATGATATTTTAAATAACTCTGTAATGGTTCAAATGAAATACCTCAAGTGCTTATTTGAATCATTACACAGGACAAAGGTAAATGTGTGCCGGTGCTTATATTTTATAGTTTTTTCTTGTGCAGGAGAACACGTCCCGTACAAAGTGGTCCATTCGAGCCGGAACCACACATCACGCCTTCAGTCCTGCCCCGGTGGAGATGTCATCACCTTGCAGTGGCTGAGAGACCCGGAAGTCATCTAAGATGCCGGTTTCCCGCCCTGAAAGCAGACACACGCCGGCTCCCGACCGCCTTCCCGCCAGCGTGCGGTTCTGCTCGCTGGAACACCAGCCGATGTCAGAGCAGTCCAGGGGCACCCCCCTCCCACCGAGCCCTGAGCCCTCACGGCTCGGGCTCCCTCATGCCCTGAGCCCTCTTGGCTCGGGCTCCACCCACAGGCCAACGACGCCCTGACGTCGCGGCGCCTCTACCCCCGGGCTTCCCTGAGCTTGCCGGTGACTGACGCCCCAACGTCGCGGCGCCTCTTCACCGGGCTTGCCGGAGACCAAGGCCCCGTTGTCGCAGCGCCTTTTCCCCGGGCCCACGTGCTTTCCTGTGCTCGCTGCTCCCGATGTCGCAGCACCTCGGCCCCGGGCCCCACATGGCTCGGGTTCATTTGAGCTTGCTGTCGCTTACCGAGGTATATAGAGCAGAGGCCTGCGCAACCAGTGACATCCCGGCGGCGGTGATTACACACAGTCACCGCTCCAGTGAGCAAACAACGCCCACACGGCTTGCCACTGCCTGTCAAACTCTACATTGGACATTTAAAGGCACCCACCACTGTCCCATCCCGGTATAGGTGACTTATTGTCACCCCTTCGGGACTCTCGCAAGAAGCTAATTTTTTATATTAAAGGATTCGAATTATCAATAAAAGACTCTAGACCTTTAAATGTCCCTGCATATTGTGTTAGCGAGCACTATGCAGAGGATGCTCGAGTTAGTTGTGTTAGACATGCACATGCGTGTTAGTAGCACAAAATAAATATATATAGACGAAGATATATTAGGAGTGATCAGGTCCTCAGCAGTCCCAAAGGCGTGCGACCGGTCGCCGATCAGCCCACAGATGAGTTTCCATCACCGCCCACCCCACGCCGAGGCGTGATTATGCTCGAAGACCCTAGGAGAACAGATGGACAGCCATTTTTTTACATTGGACAGCCAGCCAGTATACAAACTCAGCCAATGTATAACGCGCACGAGGCCTGCGCAACCAGTGACGCCGCCGGTGACAACCAGTACATCGCCGGTGACAACCAGTGACATTGCCGGTGACATCCCGGATGCAGTGTCTTACATACTCAGAGCGGCACGATGAGCCACTGCCTGTCAAACTCTACATCGGACAGCCAACCAGTATACATAAACAGCCGAGATATAATGCGCACGAGTCCTGTGTAGCCGGTGACAACCATCCATCGCCGGTGACAACCAGTACATCACCAGTGACATTGCCGGTGACATCCCGGATGCAGTGTCTTACATACTCAGAGCGGCACGATGAGCCACTGCCTGTCAAACTCTACATCGGACAGCCAACCAGTATACATAAACAGCCGAGATATAATGCGCACGAGTCCTGTGTAGCCGGTGACAACCATCCATCGCCGGTGACAACCAGTACATCACCAGTGACATTGCCTGTGACATCCCGGATGCGGTGCCTTACATACTAAAATTCTACAGTAGACAGCCCGACAGCCAACCAGTATACCTAAATAGCCGAGCTACAATGCGAACGAGTCCTGTGCGCCGGTGACAAACAGTACATCGCCGGTGACAACCAGTACATCACCAGTGCCAACCAGTGACATTGCCGGTGACATCCCGGATGCGGTGTCGTACCTACTCAAATTCTACAGTGGACAGCCCGACAGCCAACCAGTATATCTAACCAGCCGCGGTATAATGCGCATGGGTCCTGCGCAACCGGTGACACCGCCGTTGATAATCAGTAACATTGCCGGTGACATTGCCCGGGTGAGCAACCAAACAACGCTCACACTGCACGCACTAGCCCGCAGAGCCGTGAGAGGTGTCAGCCTGCCCGCCAGACAGCCAGAATATCTACTCAGCCGAGGTATAACATGCACCCCGAGCGCGCTGGCGGCCAGAAACCTATGCAACCAGTGACACCGCCTACAGACGGAGTACCCTACTACCTTATACGATGTGCCAGCCGTACAGTGACCCGCACCCCCAGGACTCCGATAAGATGACGACAATACAATTCGAGTACACTGGGGATCATTACGTGCGCTTTGCCGGGGGATGAATGCTAACTGGCACGCAAAACAGATTGCAGACCTATAAAAATAAACATCTCGCCGCCAAGCTGCCGAGTTCGCAGTACCGCAGCCCGCCTTGTTGGACAGGCCCCCTACTACACTGGGCCACCATCACCTCCAGAGCCCCCTGATGCGCGTATGATGGCTACGTCTACCCACGAGCTTGAAGCGACCGGCCCGACCTCGAATGCCGGCCCCCCGGATACGTAACATCTCGAGAGCCGACACCATCCGGAGCGCAGCCCGATTCGACTGCGGCCAGCCAGTCACCTACGTGTTTGCTGCGACCGTCCCGGCCTCGAATGCCGGTCCCGGATATGCAGCAAACCGCAACCATATAATGGTCACTCACAAGTTTGCGGCGACCGTCCCGGCCTCGAATCGTTGCGGATATGCTGCAAACTGTGACTAAATGTTGGCCATCCTGTCAATCACGTGTTTGCTGCGACCGTCCCGGCCTCGAATGCCGGTCCCGGATATGCAGTGAACCGTGACTACATGATGGCTAGCCTGTCACCCACAAGTTTGTAGTGACCGTACCGGCTTCGAATGCCGGCTCTGGATATGCCGCAAAGTAATCCCCGTGACTACATGATGTCCGGCTTGTCATCAAAATTGCAGCAGCAAGCTAGCCGGATTCAACTCTGGCCCCTTCACAGTTCCAGCGCGCACCTAAGCGCACATCCGGCCTGAAATGCCCCCCTCCCCCGGATACGCAACAACTCAAAAATGCACGACCGATACCCCGACACAAAAGGATACCAGTTCACCGCCATTCAAAACCTGCGAGCGCGCCCAAATCCCACGCGCGTCACCCTGCAGCCGCTCCCCGGAACCGAGAACTTACAAGCAAGCCCCAAGAGTAATCACCACGGCCAGATGGGAGGAGTGACCACGCACTCAATCACTGGATTCGGATGCAGCAACCACCACCGAAGACTGACACGTTCGAAAAAATAGCTCGGTGCAGCCACTACTGCACGGGAAGGAGTGTATCGAACGTCATCAGCATCATCAATATAAAATGTACATCAATTATAAAAAACACAACAAAATGCCATCATATTTACCACTGTCGAAAACTATGTAAAACCTTCCATAAAACTAATGTTGATAAACCTGCCTTACATATAGGTAAATCATGTTTAAAAACCTGCCCTGCCGTTTAACGGTAAATTTTATCGCTCGGACCTAAAAGGCAGTTGTCTCGCTTCAACTCAAGCAACCATCTTACTCTGGCTAGGCAGCCGCTGATTGGCTAAGCACAAAACCTGCTTGAACGGCCCACGTGTATCCAAGAAATTTGTAAAAAAATACAAATTTGCAAGCCCTTCCTGTAATAATAGGAAACAATGTTAACTAAATAATTATATACAAAGATACTTATATGTTAATTAAATAAGCTCGAATAGAAATAAAATATGTTACACGTAAGATAATTATGTAATCAGCGAAACTCTGAAAATGTTACAGAGATTTGACCACTTATCTTGTAGAATATGTCTTATTATAACTAAATAAACAATATTGCGACGATGTGGTTTTGGCAGGGCGACAGAGGCAGATAAGGTCTAATATTATAAAATATTCCTATATTTCTGAGATAAACAGATTTTATCCTACAAACGTGGCGAGCTTCATAGCAAGAAAAAAGCAAGCTCGTTACGGGAATTTCATAATACAATCAAGGGTCGGAGGCGCGGTCCTATAGAATCTTATAAAAGCGCCGCAAAAACCGGTCCCTGCCCATTCCGCCATAAGCCCTGGACCGAGCAACACCTACCGCTGTCCGCTCTGCCTGACCCGCTTCGCTACCTGAGACCAACACGCTGCGTTTGATTTCAACCCGGTTCCCCCCCCCCCCGCTCCACTTCCGCTGTCTACTGCAACTGCCTGCTGCTGAGCTCGCTGCTCACCGACAAGCCAACGACGCCCCGACGTCGCGGCGCCTCTGCCTCGGGCTTCACTGAGCCTTCCCAACAGCCAGCCTCGGAGAGGGGATCTGCCACTGCCTACTGAACCAGCCAGCGCCCCGCAGAGCCGTTACCGACTGAGCCTGGAAGGATACAAGAAGTTGCACCCGCAATAAAAACCAACCGCTTTTATAAAAGCGTTCTTTTCAATATGCAAATTACAAATGTCGAATATATCGTCTTTCTCAAGACGCATTCATTTATGCAAACATACAAGAGTCGATATTCCCTGGATCGAGGGGACTGAACGTTGCCGACTGAGCCAGCCCGCCTGCCAGCCCGCCTGCCAGCCCGCCTGCCAGCCCGCCTGCCAGCCAGTCCCGGAGAGCCTTCCCTCCAGCGTGCGGTCCTGCTCACTGGCCCCGATGTCACAGAGCCGTTACTGACTGAGCCTGGAGGGATACAAGAAGTTGCACCCGCAATAAAAACCAACCGCTTTTATAAAAGCGTTCCTTTCAAAAGCAAATTACAAATTTCGAATATATCGTCTTTCTCAAGACGCATTCATTGAGGCAAACATATTACAATAGTCGATATTCCCTGCATTTTTATGATATTTTAAATAACTCTGTAATGGTTCAAATGAAATACCTCAAGTGCTTATTTGAATCATTACACAGGACAAAGGTAAATGTGTGCCGGTGCTTATATTTTATAGTTTTTTCTTGTGCAGGAGAACACGTCCCGTACACTCCACTTTACTACAAGTTTTGCGAAATGTTTAATATTGAAACAGTTTTATGATTATTCCACATCCCAGTTCCTATTCAAAATGTGTTTTTTTTTGTCGTTTTAAAGTCCTTCTCTCCTCTATCCTTGTATCTCCTTGTAATAATCACATGGCTGATTGATCTTTTCTTTTCATTTAAAAATAGTCCATTTTAAATACCAATCGGGTATCAAACAAAAACAATGTTTTCTTCATTACGATGAGTCGTGTACAACTATTCATTAGAGTAATATATTTAAATAAATTTTCATCCAAGACTTGTAGAAAAGTTAAAAGATGTCGCCCATTATAATAAAAATGGATATATTTATCCAATACAATTTAGATTGTTTAACTTCAGGAAGAATCTTCCAATAATACATACAAATAGCAGCCAATAAAAAATAAAAATTGCGATAGTTAGTAATCATCAGTCGACGTATGATACAGTTATATATGACCGAAGGGAATAGGGTCGAATTAGTTCAGTGGTAGAGAAACTCCCCGGCAAGACTGAGGTCCTAGGTTAAATTCGTAGATGCGAACGATTTTTTTTCTGATTCTTCTATTTCGAAATAATTAACTTTATCTCTACTTTGTATCTTGACGAAGAAACCTTTTGTAATAACGATTTAATTAAATGAAACTTATTAATTTTTTTTAACATTATTCACTGTTTAACCATTTTAACCATTCAGATGTTTCGAGAACAATTTAGATATTTCATCGAATAAAGTGGTGTTAAGATATTTGGTCTTCAGATTTCACAAATCCTGCCATTCGAAAAACTATTCTTCGAAAAATTAGAGAAGATTGGTGCAAAATATGTACTCGTAAGTGATCGCATCGCTCGAAATTCGTTTATGTAAGCTATCAAATAAGCAGACGTAAGTAGACTAAATAGCTAACTTCTCCCAACTTTTCCCATCCTTTTTTCTTTCAATTCCCCTAGTTTTATTCCGCCTCACAACATTTTCACAAATTAGTTGCGTTATTGTACTACTGGGTCCAGTCTGTTTGGTCTCTTGTTTGGTTAACTATTCTCTATTATTATTTTATCAATGTTTGTATCGAGGTGAGCAATTTGTATCGTTCGCACAATTTGCGGTTTGGCTTAGAATTCGGACACAATGGCATCGGTTTCGAATTGAGAATATTTATCGAGGTCCAACTGTCCCGGCTTCTCGTTGCTATGGGATATTGGATGGTATTAATCTTTCTGGAAACTTCCACTCATTCCCCAATGATCTATGACTTGGGGAAACATTTCTCCCGATGAACCGGAGATAAACACACATTTCATGGAGTGATGTGAGTGAATATCTCTGAAGTTAAAAATTAGGTAAAAAAAAAAGATTTTTCGTCTCTTTCATATGTATACATATTTGGACTTCGCATAAGTAAATGAAAAGTGGCATAAACCTTTAATATTCAATATAAGTAAAATGAATGTTTCTTTGTTTGAGCCCTATAGACTCTAGAACTACAAGACTGATTTTGCTGAAAATTTCAGAATTTCTTCTTATTAGTTCCAGGAATGTTTAGAGAGTAGTTTGCAATGTAGAAGAAGTCTTAGAGGCCCGAGTAATACTTTACGCAATATCTCTGCACTAGAATGAGATGCGAAATCAAATAAAAGCCGACATAATGTATTTTCATTTAATAGTAGCAATGTAGTGTACAGTGGGAATATAATATAATATTACAGAGGGGACCAACTCTAGGGGACGCCCACGCCGAGAGTACCTGGAGGACCTGCTGGTGGACGTGCGCTGCTCATAATATGCACAAGTCAAAAGAGCCGCACAAGACAGCGAAGAATGGAAGAGGAGATTAGATGAAATTGCTGCAAACCAATCCCAGGATTGAAACCAGAGAGAGAGAGTGTACAGTAATAAACGATATAAAAAGTCCAGGACGCCCGAGAAAGACTTAACTTTCTTCACTGCAATGAGATATTGTGTCGAATTATAGAGTCAATATAATGTAGTTTTTTAGCAGTTAAAATCTGCATTTCATTTTACAGTAAGTAAATGGTAGAAAAAACAAGAATCAAATAATTATTTGTTTTACAATGTGGCGTACGTGGTAAACTAAGAAAGAGGTGTGAGTACAATGTATGATTTGGAAGTGAATGGTTGAAGAAGCTGATGACGCCCAAAGAAGACATGGCATGATCAAGTGAAACGAATACTTAATAATAGTATTTTAAAATTTTCACTTTTTAAATCCACCCTTACCTAAAATTAACTCAGACCATTGATAAGTCACCGAGCAACGCCGAGTTCACGTCAGCTAGTAAATAATAAAAATAAAACAATTTTTTTCAGCGCTGTTGTGTGGGGTGTGAATTTTGCACAGACATTAATTAGTTCAGAACTAAGTTTTCTTTGAAAGCAAACAGTTTTTTGCTTAACATTATAAATGAAACCCAAATTCGTGAATTTGTTTATTTTATTAATTAGTACAATTTTCACTAAAATAATTCCCCACCACTCCTGACTATCTGGAGGCAGTCAAACTATGGTAACTCAAATTCTCAAAACTCTGCTTATTATTCGCGGAGTCGAGGACACTTTTATGCAGAGAGCCTTTCTAAGATGTCAGTCAAAGGGTGTTAGAAAGAGAAAACACCACGCTTTATATTCAAATCTAGAAGTTAACAACAACATAATTGAAATTTACACCTCTATAAAACCAAAGGTTCTGACCGCAATTTCTGAACAAACTATGAAATATTTTAATACGAAACGATAAAAAAGTAAGATGAGATTAATTTTTCTAATAAAAAGTGTATTTTTTGTAATCGAGTAATAATTTTAGACAAAAATACATTTTTCACTTTTTTTATGTTTATCTCTCGAAAATTATACGTTTATTTCTAATAAAAAAAATTGTAAACATATTTTATCACCTTTTATAAACAGTTTTTTTTTTAATTTTATTTTTAGAACCGTTCAAAAATATTTCCTTTATTTGGATTTTATTCCAAAGTGGAAATGCAAACAAATTCTCTGACCATCTGATGAATATAACTGTCACTATTCCAGAGAACTGAGGGGTTACGTGAATATCGAAATCAAAACTGCTCCCAATGGCCAGAAGCCAATGAATGGGACTATCGAATCTCCAAATCTGGTCAACATACACGACTCTTGCCATTTAAAGCAACGCTTCGATTTTCAATAGTCATGCGATATTTAACGAGTATCAGGTCAACACTCGTTAATAATGTAGAACTGTTTTATGTTTCTTTCACTCATTTTAATATCAGTACATGCATAGCGTATCAACATTCTCCACGACTTCATTGACGTCACGAGGGTTGATAAAGAGAATTGCCTATTATATTTCCACACAATTATTAATGGCATCTAATAATATTATATTAAATTATCATTCAGAACGCGTCTTACGCTAAATTGTTATGCATTATTTCCTGTCGTTCCTTTGTCCCGGCAATATTTTATTTATTTTAGTTGATTACTCAGAATTCCTGGCAGCGAATCTCCCTAAGGACAAAATTTCGTCTACTTCTGTCATATTCCTGTATTATTTTACGAATTTCCTCTTCGCATCTTCCCGGAAGAGAAATAATGGTAACAATTCTCATTGTGTAGTGCTACGCGGAAAATAGTCTGGGCTTAATACATTGTTAAATAAAAGGTTCTCTGATTGCGTTGCTGATTTATAGGCATAGTAAACCTGAACTTTGGGTAGAGAAGATATCACAATTTTCGCCCAATTTTGTCAAATATCCTCTCCTTAAAAAAAATTGCATTAATAAAAACTGATTATTAATAGTGATTGTGTTCTTGTTGAACCAGCTGTTTTGTTATTGAAGGAAAACATTTTCCGAAAAATGAAAAGGTTTAACAGTAGGACGTTGATGCACTGAGAAGAAAAACCGATTTAAATGTTTTGTGGGGCGTGTCTGGTGAGAGTCAGTAAGGTCACTTTTCCCTTACATATTAAATTTTTTCACATATCAAACAGAAAATCATTTTTTTGGTCTCTCCTGGGTCCAGCATTCGAATAAAAACGAACTTAACAACTTACTTATTAATTAATTATTGAAGACAATATTAGCGATTTCTTAGCGAAAATCTGAAAAAGAAAAAATAGAAAAGGATACGGTCACATCTAGGACTCGAACCCAGGACCCTTGTCTTGCTGGGGTACAAACTTACTTATTGGTGACTTCACGTCAGAAACAGCTTATTTCACAGAGATCTTAGGACCTATGTCATCTTTGGGGCCATTGTGTGAAGGGTCTTTTTAAGGAAATGAAGGTGAGGATATTCTGGATGTGTAAACTGCATGATGGGTGGTTAGAAATATTGGGATCAGTGTGTCCAAGAGTGACGGACGTATGAAATCATCTTTCCCTCTGCGGTGCAAAATGAGAGATATAAGGCGAGAGCCCAAAGGGTATCCCCAAACTTGTCTCTCCTGATCTGACCTATCACGCAGCCGGTGGACAGACTTATCCACCACTGAGACCTGAACAGTGAACACACGTCACCCAATAAACCCGAGCACACCTCTTAAGTAACCAAACGTAGCAAACCACTAGTGGTCACCTTTGGCAGTGTTGTTGGTAATCTAATAAATCGTTTACACGTCGGCCGTACCTATACCCATCTCCCAAATGGAATAATTCCGTTATTTAGCTGATTTGTGAGACAGGCACGCCATGTAAAAAAACAATAACAATTTTCCGTCAAGGTAGAAAAACAATACATGGTCTATATGAGCTGCTTTCTTTGAACACGTGTCTTCTAAAACGATATTTTACTGCCAAATATGCAGCATGATTACATTCATTTTAGAATTAACAAATTGCAATTAATCATATTGAAATAAATTCTTGCCATCGCATTATAAGGAAAGATATTTTTTATGAATTGAAATTTTGATATTAAGGATGATTCAAAACACTGAAAATGTCTCCAACTCACTTATTTTTAACATAAATAAATAAATTTAAACAAATAAAAAAGTTAATGTTGCGAATCTTATCCCCAATTAATGGGTTAATACTTCGAAACAAGTACCACAGACACTACAAATTCATTATAATATTTTCGATGGGCATCTATCTAAAAAGTATGTTGCACTGATTATATTATGTATTACTTGCGTCTCTTACTTTTCTGTAATATTAGTGTTTCATATATATTTTTAATTTTGAGTTTTTATTTGTTTTATATTTTAATCTTTATTTAGTTATATGAAAATTAATGTGTCCTATGGCTGAGTAGATTTTGGTAATTGTTATACCTATTTGTATACTGAGTTTTTATAACTGGATTGTTCTCACGTAAGTGAGATCTTCTGTAAAAACTCAGTATAAATAAATGTAATATTTAAACCGAAAATATAAACAAGGGATTTAATCACCCCAAATATTGAAGAGAAATGAAAACTTTACATTTGAACTTTATCTCCTCGTAGAGATTTTTTTTCATAATCTGACCAGGGTTTTCAGACTACAAACCTTTTTTATATTGAACGCCGGGAAATCGAACCTTATCTACGTATTTATTTTTACATTTTTTAAAGTCAAAGCTTAACGTTTTATATTTTGGTTTTTTTCGTTATTGAGATCCCTTTAAGCATCAGAGTGAAACCAGCTTATTATCTAGGCTTATGTCGTTTATTTGGAATTGTGATGAGAGCTAAGCTTATCATTTATAAAAGCCGCCAAATTTGAATGAGGAAATCGTTTCTCAACTCGATAAAAGCGTGCCTTCAAATTGAAAATTCCATTTTATTTGTGATCCGAACACAAGTGCTTGAGTAAATGAAAATAGGTATGACATTCGATTTATTCCTCACTAGTTTTAATACTCGACATTGCCCGAGTTTCAACGATTTTAAAATAAGAAATAATCAATTTTAAATCTACCCCAGATTATATTTCAGAAAGGTACGGAATCCACGATCGAGAAGTAAGGCTCTCGACTAGCAATGCGAAGGTCGTGTGTTCAAATCTCGGCCTGCTCAAATAAATTTTATTTGATTCAATGGTGTCATTTTACAATTTACTGTAAAATAATATAACTAATAAATAATATTTCGGCTCGTTCCAGAGTGGAAGATACTCTCAGTGTCACCCTGGTTGCAGTTGGGAGCAGTTGAAAATCTTGTGTAGTATTCACATTAACAAAACACTATTTTAAGATTATAAATGTTTACTTCTTTGTTTTTCAAAATTCGAAAAAAATACCTACTAAAAATTAAAAAAACATATTTGAAGTTGACTGAAAACTCTTAACTCATGCGCCACCAAGTACATTTTATTTTGTGCGAGAAATAAAATGAATGCCTCCAGCGCTTTGCGAATAAGTGTTCATTTTAAAAGTAAATGTCTGTCGAATTGAGTGCCACGCACGCCCCTTAATCTATTTACATCGGAAACGCGGGAAAGAGGTTGAGAACCGAACAGTTCAGATAGATCAACTTTTCAGATGAATTCGTATCGGGGATCGGAGTGCCTCAAGGGTCCCATTTGGGACCTATATTATACAATTGTCTAAGTTTTATTACGCTATCAATATCAATACAATACAATTGCAAATTAAATGTTGGTGTTATGTTTGGTTTGCGATGAATAAGTTTTTGAAAAATTGTGTACTCTTAATATTTATCCATTCTGTGTTATAAAGGAAAAAACATATTCATAATTGGTGAATTATTAACAGGCTTTTTAAAGTAGGTGGCATGCAGTTATACAGTTTAATGAAGTAGTACTTAAAGGATCTTTGTCCGTGAGTTGGTGTTTTAGTGGGATGTTAAGGGTTAAATTTGTTGAAGACCTGGCAATTACCGAGGACTGAGATCGTAAGGGAATATGTAGTGTGTATTTAGGTGACAACGCTCTAGCATAAAGTTGTCTAATTGACAAAAAGTTGAGTAGATTATACATTTTCTGAGAGTCTGTATTCTATAATACTTGTTACTTCGATGGTTCGGGTATCTGTTTATAGGTAGCACAAATGTTTTCGTAATCTCTTTTGTGCTAACATATCATTAACGATATATTCAAATAAATAAATCTCTGAATATAACTAGCTAGTCTGGGAAACTACTAGTGGTATATTATACACAATTTTTATAAATATGTAATTAATATCTGGTAAAACGGTAAAACAAAAAATAATTTTTTAAAAACAAAAAATAATTTTTTAAAAACAAAAAATAATTTTTTAAAAACAAAAAAAAAATTTCCTCCGTGATGTTTTTTAACCTTTCCTTATCTATGGTGTGTGTTTACTACACATTGCTTCTAATAACTTTAATAACTCTATAAATATAATAAATTCTGGGTTCAGATTTAAGTTATTCCCCTGTTATACATTTATGCACTGAATTAAAAAATAAATTTTTACATTTTTTTTCAAATTCAATTAAAAATCAGAGAATTTTGTTAAAAATCGGGAACAAATTCACCAATACAATCAACCGTGTGAGGCTGTTACGCGAAGAGTGTGCGAGGAAATGACACGCTATTGATGTCCCGCTTTAGTTCGCTATGCGGGAACATGAGAAATCCACACGTCCGCAGTTGTATTTTGATTTAGACCATCGATACCTACGACCGCATAGCTGTCATAGCCGCTACCCAGTCAGTCGCTGACCGTCGTTAGATGTAGACTCCTCGCACGTTTTTTTAGCATCTGCCGATGGTTTTTTCATGTTTTCAGCAATTAAATTACAATTATTATCATTTTTGATATAAAATATAATAATCATGAGCGATTAGCTATGAATATTTATATTTTTCCGATATTAAATCGCTTATTTTGATATGTGTATTGACTACACAGCACCGAAACGCGTGGATATTTTTTATCACAGTAAGGGAAAGGTTAATACTTACAAATATTTTACTAATGAAAGAATTTTTGGTTAGGCGACAAAAATATTGTATTTGGGGTATCTTTAGATTTAATGAAAAAGTTGCTTTGCTGTAGAGATATCGTTATCCGTCATGTTGAATGTATATTTATTTTGACTACATTGAAATACTAATGCAATTTAGATACAAAACTTCAGAGGCGAACAATTTATGATTTTTTTCTGATAGTAGTTGAGTTTGCGTAAAAGCCGTATCATTGCTGAATAATTTATGGGGTTGCCAGTGGATTGAAATTTTGCCTGGTATGCTTTATATATGCTTTGTATATGCTTTGTACATTACAATTGCTTTTTTAAGTAAACACCTATATTACAGGGCTTTAGTATTATACCAAATGCATTAGATTCCCGTTCCCAAGCATCCAGATTTCACCAACTGGAGAATGACTACGCTTATCTATTTTATATAATCAACTTCATTCTGCATTCGCGTTACAACGATTTTTAACAAAAATCCTATTGAAAAAATACCGGTCGACATGAAAATTTTGCATTTTTCTGTGGTTCATTCATTTTTCCTTTAATTACAAACATTACTGAATACTTTGTGCCCATACAATCTTCATAATGTTATGCGCTTGTATTTTTCCGTGTAATCTAATCGACTAACATGTACTTTTTGTGTATCTACACAAAATTTAAACAAAATTTAGCGTAATTTAAGCAGTAAGTCCATTCAGCGTAAAATGTGTAAATTAAATGTCAACAAGACAAACAATGTTGGAGACATTTTCCAAGTTTCAATGTTCGCAGAATTACAAAGAAAACTCCCTTTGACATTTTAGTACACAACGGGATAGTGATATTGTTTAAAATTCCATTCAACTTCAATTCGCTGCCTCGTATCTAAAAGTACAATTGTTATTATCTAACAGAATTTTTTTTAATTGGAACTTAGACTCCTACTTTCCTTGAAAAACACAAAAAAAGTTCTTTAAAAAACTTATGTTTGGATCGTTGATGTATATTCTCCGCTAAATATTTCTAAATAAGTAATTGAGCCCTTGCTCGGAATAACGTTATATACTACTCTTAATACAAATTTTAAATGAAATGTGTTAAGGAAAAAAAGCAATAAAATTTTATCTAAATTTAAAAATTTATGCGAAATTTTGTGGAAAATGGTTTTATATAAAGATTTCACACACATTATAATGATTCCACATTTTTTTATTCTCTACTGCATGCAATAGTGACTCATCAATTTCAAAAAGCTCATGTAACATAAATTCACACAGCCAAATAACAAAATTAATTTATCAAACGGTTTACATTCAAGATAATGTCATAAAAATAACTTACAACATTTTTCCACAAATTTATTTCCATGGGTTAAAAGCAGGCTTAACAATGTTATCTGAGCAATTACTCCTTGCCTGCATTTTTCAGCTTCCTGGCTTTGATGTCTTACTTTCCAGTTTAAAATATTCCCTTTTTCTCCTTTTATTCCCATGAATTAAACCACGCTACGTGATTTTGACAAGCAACACATAAAACGTTCTTCCACAAACCAATTTCTTTAAAATGTTACTACAGGCCCAAATACTTATACATTACCGTAGTTCCTACTTTAAATGATGCATAATAACACAACAAACATAATTTTATCAATAACTCAACAATGACAGTATTGTTGGATACAACATTATTCTGGGCAAGGTGTACCAATATTAATTCGATATAGTGTGAATATTCATGTAGTAAGTATGTAATCATATCTGAAGAAAAAAAAAATTCCAACCATCCCCATCTGAATAAAGTTTTGGGAAACTGACACTCGGTTCATTCACAATAACGTTATATTTAATCAAAATAATATGTCATATCTTTGCGTAGGCTAGAAGTACTTCTGGAACTGCAATATAATCAAAAGTTATCCCATGGAAAGTTTCCAAGTCATGGAGCGTGCACTTACAGACATTTTCCATCATATTCTTCTTATGCCATAACGGTATCTCATAATTTAAAAATGCCATTAAAGCCATTGTGCAAGCAAAATTCTAGAAATTTGTATCATTGTTTTGCAGTCGTTTTGATGGAGCTGACCGACCCGTTGCGTCGTTTCTACGAGCGATTTGTTCCTAATGGTCTGGAAAAGTTCATAATATTATGTTACCGTCTTGGGTTTATTACACGATACAGGGTGTACCTTTCTACCATTTTTTTTATATGCAGTTAAACTCTTTTGGCTAAAATGAAAAACAAATTTCATTTAATAATCTTTCCCTTTTTGTCAAATTATACCATCACCGTTGATGTAATTAATTAGTAACCTCCGAGTTGAAAATATTTATTCAAATAAACAAACATTCTTTTTATTGACTTTTAGTTCCTCTTCACATATCGTGTGATTTGCGAGACTATACTCACTATACAGGGTGTTAAAGGATGTATTTGACTCACTTACTTACTAACAGTGATTCCTTACATTATTTGGAGTAAAAATTGTTAATTAAATTTTCGTATCCAAATTTTTTTTTGCTTTCAACAAAACGTATTGAAAATCAAAAGGAATTGGACATCTATTGTCAGTGTGAAGGGTAGGGTGATTAATCGGCTGAGTGACCATTTTGAAAAAAAAATCACTTTTACTCCAAATAATGTAAGGTAAACTGGTAAAATAATTCATTCGTTATGAACAGGCTGTTTAAGGTTTAAGGATATACCTGATGAAATTTAACCAACGATTCTATTTCTCAGTTGAAATTGAATTAAAGACGAATATTGCATTTTGGTATCCGGTAACTTTTTTGTTGTATTCACCTAAAACATAGAACAACCGTTATAAGGTATTGTAAAGTTAGGATCGGGCACGGGCTTCGGCGATTAGTCGTCTGTGTGACGAATGACGAAATGTTCAAGATTTTAATTTGAAGTGTGCTTTAAAAAAAGTAATAAAAAAAACCGAAATAAATGTCACCGGAGATCAAAATGCAATCTACTCCATATAAGCTCAGGAATCGCTCGTTAAGGTCTGTCAGATAAATATATTTATAAATACCCTGTCTATTTATTTAGTCAACAAATCTGATAGGCATTTTAATTTCGTTTTTCGATATCGAAAATTAGCAGGCCTCATATTCAAATTTGAATAAATACAAATGTGCAACTGACAAAATACCTTTTGGTTCTAGATCATTAATCTCTCTTGCACTTGCCTGAACACAGTTTTGTATGTGAAGTATGGGTCAAATTGGCAAAGAAACATAATTTGGCAAACATCACGAAACACGTCTACAAGGCACTTCTTGTGTTACTTTTTATTCTATGGTTGCTATACTTAAATGTCCCCTGTTACGCAAGAGACCATAAAAAATCGGCTCCAACAATTACAGGCTTGCGGGAAAAAATACGAAAAAATAATTTAACTATGTGATAAAAAGCATTTTTTAAATTTATTTTTACGATTTGAAAGATCAAGCAAGTTAGTTTTTTTTTCAAACAACCGATTTTGAATGATATATTTTGGGTAGATGATTCCTTACACAAAAAACAACTAAATAATGTGTAGAAATTAATAATTATTAAATTAAAAATAAACACCCTGTATCCTTACTTCTTCTTAACTAGTCACCGTACTAACGCTATGGAACTATGTATCTACGCCAAGAAAGACAGTTCCAGAAAAATTTAATAATCATTATTTTGATTCCAGTTCGTTTATTTTACTTATTTTACTTAGGATCTCTGTACTGGAATGAGATAAGTGGTTGAATTAAAGTCGGTATAATGCAGTTTTTTAACAGTAACAATATGGTATATGGTAAGTGGTAGAAGTCGGGGACGCCCGTGGAAGACTTAAGAGGAAACGTATTATCTATGCACTAGAATGAGATACGGAGTTGAATTAAGGTCTTGAAAGAATTAAAGTGAATGGAATGAAGAATCAGAGACGCCCGAGAAAGACATGAAGCAAATAATTATTTGTGGTAAAATAAGGCGTACCTACTTGATGAACGAAGAAAGATGTGTAAAAAGAATGTACGATGTGGAAACTAATGATTGAAGAAGTTTGGGAAACTTGCGGAAGATATGGCACAACAGAGTGAATAAAACAGTTATGCTTAATAAAATTAGGATGGGACGAACAAAGCAAGGGGTGTAAGGATAATCTATAACATGAAGGTGAATGGTAAAAGAAGTCGCGAATGCCCAAGAAAGACATTGCACGATCAAGTGAAGTCAGTAAGTAATGATTAAACTTTTTCAATTCTTTACACTAATATTATATCCACCTTTAACAGATACCCAGCACTAGAACCCTTAAATGCATACTGTTGCAAAACTGCAACATACCGTTCAAAACTCCTTTAACTCTTTGGTGTATACTTAATGCATGCCGTTTTAGAATTGTGATTTTTGGTTTAGATGCCAAATTATGAATTTGTTTAGTTGTCAAATTGTGATTTTTGGTTAAGTTACCAAATTGTGAATTTGTTTAGATGTCAAATTGTGATTTTTGGTGTAGTTGCCAAATTGTGAATTTGTTTAGTTGTCAAATTGTGAATCTGTTTACGTGTCGAATTGTGATTTTTGGTTTAGTTGCGAAATTGTGGATTTGTTGAATTGTGAATTTTGGTTTAGTTACCAAGTTGTGGATATTGGTTAAGTTGCAAAATTGTGAAGACATAGAAAATTCTCCCATTTTCTGACTTATCTTCTGTTTTATAGAACTTCAAATAAATTATTTTTTAATTCATTAACCCTTAAATGCATACTGTTGCAAAACGGCAACACACCGTTCGAAACACCTTTAACTCTCTGGTGTATACTTAATGCATGCCGTTTTAAAATTATCAATTTCACGGTAATATATTTTATCGAGTGGCATCACCTTTTTTCTTTCGCGAATGTCAAATGTCACTTTTTCTATAACAAAGTGAAGATTCTCGAAAATTGCTTGGAGGTTAGAATTACAGTTTGGTTTTACTGTTATTATTTTGATTTGCTTAGGTAAGTAGATACAATAATATAATACTTATATGTAATAACTCGAATTTTTTCCGGTACACTTATTACTTATTAGGTTTTTTTATTTTTTTCATAGGCAAATTGTTCATATTAATTTCTATTAAATACATGGTGTTGTAAATCAAAGAATTGTTTTTTTAATCAAATATCATTAAAAATTTAAAAAATAAAAATATTCTTTATTTTTCCTTGCATGTGCATGTAAATATCTACAAAATATTTTTTTTTCCAGAAAAATAAATGAATCATGCATTTAAGGGTTCAACGTCAAAACTTTATTCCAAAATATCATAACCCCGAGCAATTCCGGATATACGCTAGCAGCGCTAGCTAATAAATAATACATGTAGGTAAAACAAAAACAAAAATAATTAAAAAAGTATGTAGGTATTAAAATACCATGACCATGAGCGATGCTCTACAATATGTATTATGGATAATATTTTTTATCATGATAACATCATTAATTGACATGCGATATTTATGAAGATATTGATCACAACCGTGTATATTTATTGGCCGATAAAACAATGATACCTTTATGGATTTTATTACAAAAAGTAGAAAAACAAATAAATTGTTTTCAACTGAAAAATGTAACGACTGAAATCAACTAGGTAGACATGAGCTTTACTCTTAAATAAAGCGGACTATTTAAAAAAACATTATCCACACATATTTACACAATTATTTTCAAATTTAAGCAATATCCACAGAATGAATTTTTCAGGTTTTTTTCACATAATTACACAATTTTGTGAATTAATTTTTTTGTTGAAAAACACTCCGTTTGAAGGGTACCTATTTAGAATCGTGTAACAATATTCCCATGCTTTTCAAATATTTCATCGTTTTAGTAAAATTACATTCTTGAAATTATTCCACATTAAAAAATTATGTAACACACGTTGGAAAACAACTTTGTTGTTATGGAAAACATTCTTTATTTCTTTACCTTTCCAGTGAATTTATTCAAACCTAAGGGAAAATATTATCAACCATTCATCATACTGGTCTTTACCCAGTGTCATGTTTTCTATGCATACAAACTAGAGTTCTGTTCTGTCAGAGAAAAGTTCGTTGTTGCCCATATATTGCAGGATTTCATATAACCAGGGCAAACTTGAGAGCACGGATTGGCAAACAATGTCATGTCGTTTATTAACTGAAATGGAGATTATTATTGAAAACATCGAACTTCATAAAGTTTAGCAAAACAAGAGATTGAATTCAAATTATTAAACTTTTGCGACAGTTTTGTAAATGTTCGATGAAAACATTAAAATATTGTCAGTGATTCTAGCTTTGCATATCTTTCTTATTATACTAATACAGTAGTATAGTTACCATAATATGTAATTACGTACGTATATACTAATTCAATATTGCGTTGAGTACGAATGATTAATGCTTTATTACTGTTATCTGTAATAACACGATTTCTGAGCTTTATGAGTACTCTAGTCATTCCTGGCGTATCTAGGAAAAGTACAAACATATCCCCCCATTCGTAAGCGCAGCACGTTGGACCCATTTCGTTGAAAGCAAGTATATACGCAAAAACTGGCTTCCTGCCCGCATGGCAGCAGAGCGTCCTGGTCGCTTGCGGGCTTTCAAATAAAAAGGTCAACTTATTAGAAAATGTTTGCGTAAAACTCGACCCTCGATGATCGGGGTACCGTTCTACGTCGATTCGTCACTGAGGTTTCTTTATGAAAAAGCCAAATATCCGACAACGGGATGAATGTACTCCAGGTCGTATGAGGGGGTTAATATTAGTATGGCTAGAGGGCTAAACGTAATTCCTGCCCTGGTATTGTAGAAGTGCGCAGCAAAAATAGCTATTCCAAAGAAGGCCGCTCCAAACCGGTCAACTACTGCCCCATAGCGATCACTTCTATTTTATCCAAGGTGATGGAACGTTTGATCAACGAAAAACTGCTCACATACCTCGTAAAGAATAAAATTATTAATGACCAAATTCGATACGGGTTACGGTGGAGCCGATCGTGCGATGATCTTCATGGACCGCATGTTTGGGGGCGGTGCCTGGAACGTTACGGCGAAACCCAAACAGTTGCACTGGATATTTTAAAGGCCTTTGAACGGGTTTGGCATCGAGGACTTTGACGGTCGATTAAGACGGTTGCCAACGGTGTCTCCTCTTCCTTTTACTCAGTAATCGCTTGTTTCTCACAGGGTTTTGTTCTATTTCAGACTTTGTTTCGTTGCACATCAGTGACCTTTTGTCGTGTGCACCAATTCATTGTTATGCAGATGACAGTACAGTCCATGATAGCTTTTTATTTGACAAGCCCCTAAAGGATGCACAAACTTCAACAGCTCGGTGTGCTTTGAAACAGAGAATTAACGCTTACCTCGAGAGGATTTTCTCTCGGTGTAAGAAAAACCTAGTCGAATTTAATATTTCAAAAACCCAATCATGTTTGATTGTGTAAAGGGATCGAAATGACAATTTAGTCTCGTTCAACCGAAGCAATCTTCAGATCAGCTCAGACACGGAATGAAGTTAGCCTCTCAGAAGCTGGGTGGACTGTATAAGGCCCGCAGATACTTCAATAGTATACAGCTACTTAGCATGTGCAAATAGCAAGTACGCCTCTCTGTTGACTTTGGCAGCCACCCTTTGTCTCGAACTCCAAAATACCTGAAAAAATCCGTTGACCCTTGAGAAATGGGTGGTCTGTTTAATCGATACCCCTATTCATTTAGCCAAAATTTCTGATAGCCTCGCAGCGTCACAATAAAAATTATTTTTTTAAGTTTTGGTTGGGTATTTTGCTGCCTCAAATTCAAATTTAAAATTCGTGTGAAAAATAACGCCCAGCCGTTTCTCTTAAGGCTGTCTGTGGCGTATCTTAGGAATGAAATGTCGACCATATATGAAAATATTTTAAAATCTTGTACGCCATTTAAATGTTTTCTTGGACTAGTCTTAAAATTTAAGAAACAGCTTGTTACATACAAATATGCTAAGGATAAATCAGTTATAAGTTTAACAATTCGAAACTTATCATGTAAAGATGCCCTTTATAATAAAAATGAAAAAGGTGTTTTAAAACATGAAATCATGTGAAAATGGAATTCCACCACAAATTATAGGTTAAGTTGAGTCTAAATAAGTAGGTGACTGATGTTGAAATGTTAATTTTTTCATAAAACTATGCGAATATTAATTAAAAACAATTGAATTCTATTTTTTTTATTCCGCCTTTTTTCGTATACAATATCTACAATAGACATGCCCGACACTGCATAGCTAACTCATTAAATCTGTACAAATGGTTCTATGTTTTTTAGAACTCCTTGAATTGGTACTATTTTAGTCGACTAGTGTGGCAATAACTGATAAAACACTCGAACGCCAATTCATTTTACTTAACTTTCACGGTCACAAAGTAGCTAATCCGTATTGATTATATGTTCGCCGTTAGTTTTTATCTAGCGTCGCGGCGCCTCGTGTGGATCTCTGATTAAGGAGCGTATTTCTTATTTATCGACCTGGTAGACCCTGTTGCGTTATCGTTTACGTATTTGATTACAGATCAAAGGTTTCGAGTATTATTAGAATATGCGCCTATTTATAGCCTTCCAAATGACAAACTTCATTCCACGTTAAATGCAACGGCACTGTTCATAACCGGGGTCCTAAAATATTCACACATTTCAGAACACCTTCGAAACCTTCATTGGCTTAAGTGCTCTCTGAAAGAATTCAGCACAATTTATGCTTGATTTTGTTTAAATCCAACACTGAAATGACCCCACCCTACATCTTTGAACTATTCCCGGAAAACACTGGTCTGAGGCAGTCAACTTCTAGATCAGCAACATCATTAGTTATAGGCAGACTGATGGAACCTAAGCGCTAGTCAAATATTAGTATTGCAGATCGAGCTTTCGAAGTATCTGTACTTAAGGCTTGGAATAAATTCCATCCGGAACATAGATGCATTACAAACCCAATTCAGGTCCAAACTAAAAAACTTACCTTTTTAATCTCTCACACACTCAAATTAAATATACCTACTTGAGAGTAGTATTCTTGTATTGCTTATTACATATCCTAATATTCCTAATCACTCTTTTTGGATTTACATTATTATACCGAGGGATGAATCACATTTAGGGAGATAAATTATAATCAAATCCTGTTCTGCTACCCACCATAAGATTATCTTTTCCTTTCCTAAACATTCTCAATAAAGAACATATATTTTTTGTTTTATTCAAATAAATACCAGAATTATTAAACCCATTTCCAATTACATGTGTTCAATTCCCAATACCATATATGTGTTCCCAACTTTGTCCTCTGCGTGCGATCTGTATTAAATGTCTATAATAAACAATAAGCAATGTTGATCTTAAGTGACCTCCTGTATACGAACGGTCTCGAATGTCACCTACCTGTACATAATGTAAATAAATAATAATATATGTACCTCGTACATTCTGACGCAGCATCGCGTTCATTTAATTTGTATTACCAATCGACGAACCAGTGGATGCAGTCTGTTAGCCATTAGGAAGAAATTAGATCGTAAGATGAAATAACATTTACACTAAATTGGGGTCAATTATATAATAAGATTTCTTTCTGCCAATTATATCATATGGGAAAGTGTTCAAAATTAATCTGACCTAATTTCTTAATCTTCCTGGACTAATACTAATAAGGCTAACTGGATTAACGAGGTTATTTTTTATTGGCCTACAAAATGTGAAAATTGCCATTTATCCTTTAGACGGGCAAAGAATACCTTCTTAAAGCCCAAAACAGGAAATACAAAAAAAACAACGGAATTTAGAAAAAAAGTTATTAATCTTTTTCACTTTGACCGGTCAATGGCTGAGTTGGCATCGCGTTTGGATCCCACCCAGACATCGTGCGTTCAATTCCTAGGCTGGCTAAGTCTTCAAGCAACATTTTCCGCGTACTGTGGTGGCAGTAGGAGATTTCAAAATATTGTAAGGTTATTCGTAACCCGGGAATGTTTGTTTTTGTTTAAAAATCACCTATCGAATTGTGTGCACTTAATCCCCCGATATCCTATTTTTATTTTATGTTTTATTTTTATAAAATAAAAATCCTGTACTTGGATGAATACTTTAATTTTTTTAAATATTTTTTTATCTATAAAATTTAATATTTAATGTCTAGTACAAACCTATTCTGGGACTACTATAATAATATTCTATTACCTACGTACTTGGACTTCAAAACATTGAGAAATGACGCACGAAAAGCTGGAAGACGTTTAGCTTCTTTCAATTACGGGGAGTTCTTTGAACATTTTAAAACCTTTATAAATATTGTTTTGTGTTGACGATAAATTTGTCATGGGAAGCCTTAAATCGTTGTAACTTCTCGTAGGATAGCCATGGACTGTACTTTTAATGCTAACATATTTACAATGTAATCTGATAAAAAAATATTTTTCAACTTATATTTAAATACTACCAAATATATATTAATAGACCAAAGTTGCCACATACTTAAAATATTGAGTTGGCGTTGCATTGTTTTTATCCTATTATATCTGGTTTAGCACAATATAGACCTCATTCTTCCGTTCTGAATTATTTCTATTCTTTTCATTGGTTTATTGCTCAGAATAATTATACTTGTGCAGTATTTCAGGTGGGATGCTACAGTGGTGTTGTAGGAAAATTTCCTTGTTTTGATGTCTTATTTTCCCCTTATCCTAGTTAAGAGTTTAATTTTTTTTGCAATTATCTTAGTTAAAATTCTTAGGTTCTACTTCTTAAATATTTTGACTCTCTATGTTTAGGGTAGTAACTTTGCTAAGATTAATTTTATTTTTATTTAACCATTAAGATATTTCATAAAATTCACTTTGTATAATTGACATGACATCTTCAACATGATTTGCTGTAATATATAAAAGTGTGTCATCAACAAAAAAAAAATTGAACAGTACTTTAGGCACTTCACTATATCATAAATGAATACAACATAAAGAAGTGGTCTCAAAACAGATCCTTCGGGAACTCCAATTCTTACTTCTTGTTATTCAGAGACATCATCTCCAATTTTTGTTCTTTGTTTTCTATTTTTTAGGTAATCAATAGACCACTGCAGTTCATTGCTATGAATTCTTTTGTCCTTCCATTTCACTATAAGTCTTTCTCTGTCTATCGTTTCAAAAGCACGTCTAAAATCCAAGAACACTGCTATTGTGCTTCTTCCTATTTACAACTGTTTTCCATTCAAAAATCACATAGTTTATTGCTGTTTCATACACTTTTAACATCCGAGTTTATTTTAATGCATTGATTTGAAACAGAGTAAGTTAAAGTAAGTATTACAATAAAGCCCAGTGATAGGTGAGTCTCAACGCATTACGTAAAATAATTCTACGACAAACCAATGTCACTTTTATTAAAAAAATTGCTCAACTAGCTCCTCCTTACATTAAAAGTTTACAAACATTTTTTTTTTAAACTTCCGATTTAGTTGTCCGGGTTAAGTCTTCCCCAAAGGAAAAACTTAACCCTTCCACTCACTTTTCCACAAATGATCATCTAGTCAATCAACATTATGTAAGTGCATTATATAAGCAAAATAAATACAAAACAATACAAGAACAACACGTCAAATCACCAGAGATCAAATGGGAAAATAATTCACCGTCTCCAGATATTTTCATATCAGAGGGTTCGGCTCGGTAGAACTTCTAACAGGGCCTATAAATCCTACTGATCCCTCAACATAAATATTTAAAAAATCTTTTGTTATCCTACATGTATTCAAAATGACCGACTTTTGCATCTTTATATATAATTTTTTATATATATCTTTTAAACTATAATTATATTCATCAATAGAATTAAACCAGGTAGTGATAGAACATCGAATGTGCCGGCGACCCTTCGTTAATGAATGCTGATAAAATATTACCTTCCCGAGAACAGGAATTTCAGGACCTTTCACCTTTCGTTTTATCAGATTGGTATAAGGCACGCTTCCACCGGCGCAGAAGCTACTAGGTAATAAATCTTGTAACATTCGCTCACGTGGAAAACATTAATATTTTATTAATAAAATAATTAAAACACTTTGTTTTTACCACGATAATCATTATTTTTATATAAAGTCAACATGTTTCGAGAACGATGTTCTCTTCATCAGGACAATTAATGTACGAAAAACTAAATTGTCAAGTATATAGAGACAGGTGTGGGTAGAAAAGAAAGTAGTGTGGGGGGGGGGGGGGGTTGTGGGGAGGGGTGAGAGGTGGAAAGGGGAGGTGCTTAGAAGATCAAAGACAAAAAATTACAATGGAAATATGTTTAAGACAGGGTTATTCACAAAATTAGTTTGATTATTAATAATATTTAAATTTCTATTGACATTTTTCCTAATTTCTAATATTTCTAAAAGGTCTAACTGAAAACCACTAACATTAGTGTGTAAAATTTAATTGTCCTGATGAAGAGAACATCGTTCTCGAAACATGTTGACTTTATATAAAAAATAAAGATTATCGTGGTAAAAACAAAGTGTTTTAATTATTTTATTAATAAAATGGTGCCACAAAGTGAAATTGCAAAATTTGAAGAAGAAATTAATATTTTAGTTTTCAATATTATTTGTGTATTTAACTCTTTAGGCCTCTGGCATGGAAGTTTTTAGTTTAAGAAGTTGAATTGTTTGAATGGGAATTTTTTTTAATGTTATTTTATCAATTAGAATCACCTTACGAAGTAAGCGCACTTTACCACTGTATGACAATGATATTATGAGTTAATTTCTGCTTCCGCAAAACAACACTTGTATATAATTATTGAAGAAAATATTAGCGATTTCTAAACGATAATCTGAAACAGAAAAATCAGAAAAGGATACGGTCACAGTCCTAGATGTGACCGTATCCTTTTCTGATTTTTCTGTTTCAGGTTATCGTTTAGAAATCGCTAATATTGTCTTCGATAATTAAATATTACAATTCGAGGTTTTACACAATAAAGTTATTCCGAAAAATAAACACTTGTATATTTTATATCCATGGTGTAATCTTCTGAATCCTCAAACAAGTCGGGATAAAAGGTCCCTTATCTCCAGAGACACCCCTCTACATAGTGCGGCTCACATATGCGTTACGTTTATGTGCTGGAATTAGTAGAATTAAATTATATTATATATACAATAGAAAGCGCCGTGTGGGCCGACGCAGATGTGGTGTAATTAAAAAGTACAAAATCTACAACTTTTTTTAAATAATTACGTTCGGCCTTTGTCCATGCGAAAAGACATAATGAAATTTTAAAAAAATGGTATTGTATCATTTTCCTGACGTATTTGACTAACTAACTAACCATCACACCTTTTTCTCTACAAGAGTAGGCAGAGAGGACGGACCGCCAAACAACTCAGTCTTGGCACACACTCCTTGCTTCATTCACATTCGTACATACTCTTCTGTTGTTCCGACTCAATCATCTGGTTCAATAGATCATGTCTTTCTTTAGCGTCCACGACCACCATTCACATTCTCGTCATATATTCTCATTACACTCCATTTGCTCTTCATGCCCAAACCATATAAGTGTCCCATTCTTAATCTTTACTCACTACGTTTACATCAACCTTGAATTTCTCACACGATCATACATGATTTTACCACACATACGCCTCAAGGATCTCTTTTATGCGGCATTTAATTTGATTCATCCTTTCTCTGCTAGTTCCATAACTCCATCAGGGTGGGTACCAGTACCAGTACAGTATTTTGGACTGGACAATTTTTTGTTCGCGCTAACCGCGTTCAGCCCTCCATTAATAGAGATTCCTGCATTTACCCTCCTTTCAACGTCTCATCAGCCTTTTTATCTCGGCGTATTTGTTTACTCATAAATGCACTGCTATTTTCATGATAATCCATTTTTCATATAGTTTCAGTTGTACACACTATTTTGTGTTGCTCTGCATAGTGTATACGCTTCCGTCAATAATCGATTGATGTCTGTGCTGAACATTGTTAACAAGCAACTTGCTTACGCCTACGAATTGCGTTATTAGCAAGAAATGATCAAAAAGCAATATACCTGTACAACTTTAATACTTTTTTCCATCGCAATGACAAATTAACTCGAGTTATATATTTCCGTTGTGCCTTAATAAAGGGTTTTACGTTGAAGGGTATAATTGCTATCAGAGAAATAAATCAGTTAACTTGAGAAGCGTTCGTTTCCCTTAAATCCTTTGTGACACATTCTATTCCCTTTTTATTGCCAAGCATTTCCTTTAAAGACAATAAATCGTCAAGTTTGAGCGAAAATCCTTCGTCATACAACTCATACTCTTTTTTTTATGACAGATTGCTTAGAGAAGACTTTTTTAAAGTCGTTTTTCTGAACAAATGTTTCATGCTATGTTTTTATGGCCTTCCTTTATTTTATCATTACAGCGTTTGGCAATGGGTTCAATGAACGCCGGTTAAAATCAATTAAATAGACTTTAGTATGAGATGATTCATTTTTTATTGAACCAACTTTACTCTAACATTGAAAGTCATACCCATCAAGAAGATAATACTAACAAATATAAACGGAAAACGAAACAGAACAAGACACAGAAAGTCAAAAAAATAACGGTCTCAACTGGGAATCACAACCAGGATAGCTGTCTTACCGGGACAATGTCTTTATCCACTCGATCATTTGGATCTAATTATTATACGTCAAATTTGTCGATCTCATATGTAAATTCAGAATTAACAATAATATGTTACGAATACATTTTCCCATCTTTTAAGCAGCTATATTTTTAAATGATCACAAAGTTGTAAAGAATTGGTTTGTAACCTAGATAGTGTCTCGGATAAACATATCTGATTTTTAATTACATGGGATATCTACTGCCTTTTTCTAAAAGCTTAAATTAATATTTAATTTTAATTGGAACAACTTTTCTTTAACTTATTTTGAGACCGTTATCTCTTTACTTGCTTGTTTTGTTTCACGTTTAGTTAGTATTAACCTTTCCTTAAATGATATTAAATAATTATTAGTTTATTGAAGGTAGTTTCTTGATTTCACGAATTATCTAGCGGAACAAATTTGAGCAGGTGATTGATTTATTTCGATTGTCTCAATCGATGCAACAATTGACGATATTCTAATTCCCAGTATCAAATGAAAGCACGAATCTTTCAGTTATCGTTCAGAGTTATTCTTTTGATTAGTTTTAGAAGATATATAATTCAATAACCAGTCTAAAGATCACATAGAATAAGAAACTTATTTTGAATTTTTATTTATTTACTTACAAGATAAAACATTATTATAATAAATTACTAGCTGAAATATACTCGGCGTTGCTCGGAGACTTTTCTCTACTTTCTATAAATGTAATAAATATGAATAATGTATATAAACCTCATGCAAGAAATTCTGAGTGAAAATCCAATCGAAATCTTAGAATTTATCGAAGTTTAGAAGAACTAAGCGCACAGATAGACGCGGTAGCGACTTTGTTTTATACTATTCAAAGATTTATTGTCCTATGCCTGTCTAACTTAAAGCGACATTCTCGTATCGAGGCAAACGGGAATCAATTTGGGTACTCATACTCATAGTATGGGCAGCGCCGCCCCGGGAACCATTCATTGGAGTTATCAATGGAGCTGTTGGTTACAACAGCTCTGCCATAGGTCACCCCAAGTAGTTCGCTACATTTGGTGACTTAGCAGGGGTGTCTGGGTTCATGTGGTGAGGATTGTCTAGGTCTTGGCGGCGGACGCGTCTGCCCACCTGATAACAGGTTGAAAGATCTTTTCACCTCTCCGGCAAGACTCTCCCGACCCATCGGGAGGGATAATTTCAAACATCCATCACTCTTGAATACACGGACTCCAGGTTACTACCCACCCCTTATACTCTTTTCCTTCCCAGAACTTTCTCTTCTTCCTTTCCTTAAAAAAAAACCTCCGAATCGCTTCCCTAAAGATGTCACAGGCCCTGAGGGAATCTATTTTCCTCAAGGTCTCCTGTGTAGAGCTAATGTAAAAAAATACTGTTTTACGCATTCTGTATCTACTGGCCTGTATACGTGTTTCCTTTTTATTTGTTACTAACAAATTGGTTTATGATTAGGTTGTCGAACTGAACTCTATCGTACTGTGTTGTTCATTTCCCACCATGGGGGCGGATAGACCCTGTTCCTGCATCCAGTAAGATGACATTAATCCGGTGCGGCTGTCCCACATGAGCGGGCCTGGGGAATGTTTGCGCGAGCCCGGTCCCCTTCCGTCCTGCCTCCGGTGACCTGAGGCTCACTTCATTCCCTAGGGTCTTTGGGAGTATCTCCCTCCCCTCCCCCCATTTACATTTCTTTGAGGGTACTCTCGGAAAACTGGCTAAGGGACGCGGGTGCTTGGGATCGTGGTGGCCATCCGCTTGCCACGCTCATTTTTGCCGGGACTGCCCCGTGATAGTGGGGTAAACTGCCCTCGATACGCGGCTTGTATAATTTTATGTTTCAATCATACTTCCACTGGTAAATATTGTTCTCCTTATTTATTATCTAATTTTAGATGCCCAACCACCAAGCGAACACATTTCAGATGTGTTCTTATTTTGTTTTACTATTAATGTAAGTATGCATACATTATTTCGTACTAACAATCATGCATGCAGGGACATTGGAGGGTCTAGAATCGTTAAAAAATAAATTTAGCTTCTTTTTACAAAAAAAAAATTAGAGTCCTGACGTGTGCGGCTAAGGAGGTTAAACAATCAGTTTCCTCACACAGCCGTCGGGAAAGGGTGGGTCCCCTCCAATGTATACGTGTGAGACGTCACTACCGAACTTGCTCGATGGAACGAATCCGAATTCAATATAATGACGCCTGTAAAATCATATTTGGATACCGAAGATACAGCAGCGGATCGAAAATGAGACTGATGAGACACCGGGTCACTGGAGTCAGGATGCGGCTAATGGCCTCCGCCAACACGTTGGTGGCCGCAGCCTACCAGCACCAAGCGCCACTCCTGAGTGAGCGCTGGGCCCAAGCGCACTCAAGACCACACCCTGCATAGTTGTCCTTATTTGTTAATTTATTATATCTATTATACAAAAAAAATGTATATCTATATGGGACGTGTGGGATTGCACTAACCTCCCCACATTCTGGAATAAAATTATTATTCCACATAAAATAAAAGTTATATATCTCTAACATTTCGTACCACCAGTCACTAGTAGATATAATACGAACCATTACTTTATATTATAGTACATTATATTATAGTACATTATATTATATTATATTTCAATGCTTATTTTTATGCCAACCGGATAAATCATTTCAATGATAATTCATCACATCTTTAAAAGGTTATATAAAGTCATGGAAAGTGATGAAACAAAAACTTTATTAACTGGGCTATGTAGGTTAGGTTAGGTTAGGTTAGGTTAGGTTAGATTAGGTTTGGTTAGGTTAGGTTAGGTTAGGTTAGGTAAAAAAAAAATTTTTTCATCGTTTCTAATGACTTTATATCATTTTTTAAAAGTGGGTTGAATTGTCACTGTGTTGAGTTATCATGGAACCTATTTTTATACGTGATTGTACCCATTGTATTAAGGGCGTAAATAAATACAAATTATTTTGTGCACGTAAACAAACTGACACAATAAGATAATATTTTATAATATGTCGGTTCAGAAGATGTTTTTCTCTCAGTATAATATCTACAAGTCTTTAGTTAGCTTACGGGGCTATTACATAGAACTAAGAAAAAAAACAGAAATGTGATGTGGGAGTGTTTCGTGATCCAAAAGTCTGGCCAATCAGACCTTAAATTTCCAATACAGAACTGTGATTCATTTTTCATCATCATTATGGAATGCAAATAGTGTAAGCGAGATATAGCAGGTACTAAATGGGCGTGGTCGAAGGCTCTTAAGAAGCAATTCAGAGGTCATGGGTTCAAATTCCGGCGTGCGCAAGTAAATATTATTTTATTGAATTGTGTAATTTCACAATCTAATAATTGAAAATAATATAAGGTACATTTGCAGCAGTTCCTGAGTGGAAGATATTCTCAGTATCACCCTGGTGTAAGACCACCATTTAAAATTGAAACGTTGCTTGAAATGGCTTAAGCCGTTTTTGTTAACCAACTTCCTCTTACCCATCGATTTCCCCTCCTCACTACCTTCAGTGACACAAAATACCCCAATGGCTCTAGGAAGTGGGAGCAGTAGGGACTCTTGTGCGGTATATTCACATAAGAAAACCTCTCCATAGATAAGAAAAGCCTTCCATGTATATTTGAAAGAAAACCAATGTCACCACTGACTTAACACCTGTTGGTTCTATACCATTTAGCACGCGCTCTGTCTGTCTTACACTTGCCTTACATTGTATGTCGCTATCGCATTTGAATTTAATGGTTCCATGATAACTCCTCAAAATGACAATTCAACACACCATTAAAAGGTGATATAAAGTCATTAAAAGTGATGAAACAAAAACTAGATTAAATAGTTACATATGTAAAGTATTTAACCTTGTTTTTGATTCAGCATTTTTCATAACTTTTTATAGGTGTGTTGAATTATCATTTTGTTGAGTTAACCGGTCACCAAATATAATAACGATGGCGAAACCCGGTTTTGTATTGGAAATTATGCTAACATCAATTTCCTTGTGTTCTTTCTTCGATGACTAGAACCAAATGGAATAAAGTCAGTGGTGACATAGGTTTCTAGTAAAATCTACGTGTAAGGCATTTCTAGTATGTATCGATTATTTATTCAGTATGCTGTGGCTACTTTAAGTAATGAAGTATATATGAATAACCACCTACTTGTAAATATGTTCTATCAAAATTAACAATCTTAATTTCAGCTGGAAGCGCCCACACGTCAAATCGAACACGCAACCTCCCGACTCAAAGTCAAATACATAGACCATAACGTGACGTAGGCTGCCTTCTCTTTTACCCTTTTTATTTCCTTCCGGTTGAAGTCCTCCCCTGATTATGTAGGATGGGAAGAGAGTTTAGTTCGATTTCGGCTTCGGTTAGAGATTTAAAACACGAACCTTTCAAAATTCACTTTTGAACGAGAAATAATTCCATTAATGTTTTAAACATTCTTGTTAATACTACGACGTCGCACGTTTGAACTGACCGTTAACAGTAGGACTATAGCATCTCCCTCCATGGAACACGAGTTATTCTCAATTAGAGGGTATTAATTAACAGCTTGGAACATATATTATATTATGTACTTATAGATCATTTGCAATAACATACTGTTGTACACCGTGATTAGACCTCTGCCTGCTATAAACTAACTTACTTACATCTATCAATATGTATTATTTGTTATCTTCTGTTAGAAATAAAAAAATATATGAAAATAAACATTCAATTTCATGAGGTCGTGTGAGGCTAAATAACAAGAAGGTTGATGTTTGATGAAAAGTATGTATGGGTAAGAAAACATAGAAGATCTGTTATCCAAGAAGCTCTCTCAATTAGGTAACATTTTGATTAACTGAATAAAGGGAGGGGTGGAAATAGGATAAATAAAACGGTTGTAACGATGACTTAACGTAACTCATTCACACTTATAAGTACTTCGAATTGTGAACTCTCATCAGAGAGCTGTTCCACACCGAAATTAAGTGCTAATATGCTGCAACTGAAGGAATATCTCCACATTTGTCTGCCATCGTATATCGCCATCCCATTAATTTGAATTTTTTATTGATGATAAAACAATAATGACAGTAATGGCATATAACTTGACCAGAATTATTGATCAAGCAATTCGCCAAAATTGTGTTTATTATGTTTTTAATGGAATTAACTCTGTTTTGTTTTTAATGAACAAAGTAAAGCAAATCAAATTTTTATCTGTCCTGTCTGGGATTTGATATCGGGACGTTCTTTTACCAGTCTGGCGATCGTACCTCCGTGAAAACCATTAGAAAATTAAGGAAATAATTTTGTGTGCAAATGTGTCGGATGTCGAGCTGCAAAATATAGCAGGGGTGATATTGTGAAGGAAACAGTATAATACGGTTACATCACATTCCGGTAAATATTTTAGGCGCTCCAGCTTACGTGAGAAAGTATTTTTTTATGCAAACAGACTTTGTTTTCAGCCCGCTCCATCGAAACTGAGTGTTCCCGCAAAACCTAATGCACGAGAAAGTAAATTTTCATATCCATGATAGAACGTTCAATTTTCCGGAATTTACGAAAAATCCTCGACTCGTCGAAATTCAAATTTACAATATTTACATAGGCATCATATTCCTAATGGAATTCTTACATGTAGGTGGAATAATATATAATATTATGTTATATAACCAAACTATTCACAGTCTGTGTGTGTTGAGTGTTTTGTTTGTGTAATGGTCTTTGTGCGTGTGTATGTGGTATTCTATGAGAGTGAAAAGGAATTCTAGATGTCATTTCTTTCTCCCAAAACGAGCTTTAATTTGAGCTGACTCATATTTTTATATTAATTCGGAAACGAAATGTGTAAAACAAAGAGAGCGTAAAGAAATTCGGTCTTAAAGGATATTTACACTGAAATGGTAAGATAATTTCATTCAACTTTACGAAAGACCTGAACGGCATAGCGGTAAGGTCCTTGGCACTGAGCCAAAAACGGGCTCAAAACCCGGACTAGTAGAGGACGAATTTAAATTCAGATGAACTCATAGTTGAGAGGTAAACTCTTGGATTCTGAATATCGAAGTTTTAGGATTATGATCCGGCTAGGTTTTATGGGATTGAATTGAATTTGTTTACATATAAAATATAAGCAAATGATTCACTTGCACCTCATTCTAAGAAACCACGGTAGTTTCAAAAGGATTAAAGGTGAGAGGATGGAAGAGTGGGGGGGGGGGGTACTCCAAAAGGCGGGTAAATCCAAATGATCACGCGAATCCCACGTAACATTTAAGGTCCGTGTGATATTCCGAATTCTCAAAAAGGGGTAGTGACGAATTTTCAAACTTAACCGCTTTGTTATACAAGTGCCTGTGGGTCGGAAGAAAGTAGGTGGAAGTCGAGGGGTGGGATGTCAGATTTAATTATTACCTAATGATACACGCCTGATGCCTGATGATATACACCTTAGTATTATTTTTCAGACACCAAGAAATTATGCCAGAAATAATACAACACCATATGCAGTTGATGACATGAAGAAACATTTAAAAGAAGTTATTAATTTATTTATCATTATTTTGGGCTTACCCCAAACCTTATTTGGACTTACCCGACACCGCGGTATAACTACGAATTTCTCCACTTTTATATTTCCAATAAGCTATGCGAGTTATTGCTAGTCCATGTTTACATTTACTAACTTTTTTATTTTTTAAATTTTAAAATATTACTATTTTGGTCATTTTCTTAACTACCATATTAGGCTCATGCCCGTATTATGGTAGTTGTATATGATTTATGTAAGAATAACAATCTTATAAAACAAAAATTTAAAAAATATATATTTTAGAAACTATATTAGAAGTAAAAATAAAGATTAAACTGATTGATAAAAATATATTTTAAAGAGAATAAAATTAAAAATATAAAAACGATAGTTAAAATGAAATGTAAAATTTACCGAATTATTTTTTTTCCTCTTTAATACAGGTAAATTGTGCTATGTACTCATCTAGATATGTACCTATTTACGGTCACATCGTCACATTTGAATTGAGCGATATGAAATAAATAAATAAAAGAGTTTAAAAAAACCTTAATCAGTTCATGCGCATTTTATTAAACTTACTTTATTTATTTAAAATGTTTCTTTGTTGAACCAAAAAACGTATTCTTGCTAATCTGTTCGAAGTTACCCCAATCTCCCATATTCTCCCGTATCTCCTCCCTCTTTCTCATTTTTCTCAGTTTCACAATATTTCCAAATGGTGGGACACGTTAATCTTTAATGCAATTTTTTCGACGTCAGAATTTTTTAATAATAACAGAAGATTTTCCTGGACCAATATTGACAAGCCACTTTGTAGGTTGGGTATTGAAGTACTTCATTTTTTTAGTTTTAATTTTATGAAATATTCTGCTTGAATGTAAAAATATTTACAACCTGATTTTTCTGCCTTACATTATTTGAAACTCCATGAAAATAAATAGCCAACAATACAAGAAAGCTTTTAGCGAGGCGCAAGGCGACGTTTATATTTCCTTTAGTACACCTTATTTTGGAAGACGTGATCTTTATTTTCTTAAAATGAAATAAAGAAATACGAATAGCTTTGGACTTGTCAAATAAAAAATGACAAAATTAGAAAACTCCTCTTTTTACGAAAACTTGAATTTGAATTTGGAAACAAATCAAATGTAACACGAAAATTAGAATGTGAAAATCCCGGTAAAAAATCACGGCATAATTACAATGACGCTACTACGTACGAATATCTCGTCGAAACGTGTTTCACTATTATCACGCAAATAGCAATACGCGGGGACCTGGTTCGGTAATTTACGAGCGTTCGGCGCTGTAACATAATACTCTTTTTATAATATAAATTAAAAAATATAAATAAAAATGTTAATGTTTGTTCAAAATCTTAAATCTCCGAAAGTTCTTCATTATCCGATTAATTTTAAATTTTGACACAGCGTTGCATTCGCATACGCGTGATATATGTGACCTGTGACATATAAAAATATATTTTTTAAACAACGCCATCTTTTGGACGTAAAAGCAACACGCACTGTTCTTTTTCTATCTGCACAGACAGACTGAGCCACAGAAACGCGTGGCGGGGTACAGCTAGTAATATATAAAAAAAAGGTGTGAGAAGAATATATTATGGGGAAGAGAATGGTGGAAGAAGTCGGAGATATCCGAGTAAGGCACGGAACGATCAAGTAAAACAAATATGCACGGTAAAATACTTATGCTTAGATAAAACTTTACTTGAAACCATAGACATATGAATATTAGTAGACCTGCCCTAAGTAATTAAAAGCGTATTATCCCCACTCCCCATACCGGTTTCATTGGAGCCGGCTGGGCTCGCGTATGGCCTCAAGTGAAATTTGAAAACGTGACGTCATCATTCTTGTGCGAACTATGGTCGAGGCATCATCGGTTCATTTTACGAAATAACATGGCAAAATGTTGACTTGTGATATGAAAACTTGTAAAAATAGATGTGAAAAAGAGAATAAACCCAATTGTCGTATTACATTCCATAAATAAGCATTATTTTACTTTATTTTAAGCTTATTCACACCGTATTATATGGATCAGTTTTAGAAACATATACTATCACATCACAATGTAGCGATTCTCAAGTGTGCTCATCGTTGTTTTCTGGGGTAAGTAAATTATGAAACATTTGTAAAAGTGTCTTAACTAAATACTCTGAAACTAACTACGACTCTGCAAACAGAAGAAATTTACTTTGCCGAATTTGGACTTCGCAAATTAGTTCATAACGTAGCGAGTAATTTGCGCTCCCATGTAAAAATGTCTATTCATTCAAAAGCAGATTTTACTTTTAAGAAGTAAATGGTGATATTATAATGCGAGATGCCTATTTACTGTCAGATTGATTTATTGACGAATCACAGTCAGCTTAACCCCCTTCGTTCTTCAACAGTTGATTTTACCCCTCGCCATTATCTTCTCGTCTATTAATTCCTATGTCTGTGCTTGAAACCATTCATACCTCCGAGCAACGCCGGGTACATGTCAGTTAGTCCCTTATAAAGTTTGTTTATGTTATTTTGATACATTAATACAACCCGGATGGTTCTGACATCTATTTTTGTATGAATGTTTATGCATCAGTATAACATTTATCATTCATATTTATATCGCTGTAAAATAAAATTTATGATCTTCAAACACATAATGCAATGCGTGCGTGTATCATACCTTTTGCGAAGAATAAGGTAATGAATGTTATTCAATCTCAGCGTCCATAAACGATCTGCTTAACATAATAATACATGAATAGCATATTAATAATATATGTTGTGTTGCTAGATTCCACTATTTAATCAAATACTTGCATGCACATTTTTTACTGGTGATGACATGTTCATGTCGTTATTGAAGTTCGTATTAAATTGGCTTTTAAAAGGTATAAAAAAACACAACACAACTAATTTCTAGTGTGGAAGACATCATTCCCTTTTATAAACTTTTGTATTGTTTTAAATTAGGTCCACACAGGAGGCCTTGGGTAAAATAATTATATTGTAGGTTTTTTTTAGAAGAGGGTTTTTTTAAGCAATGAAGTAGAGGAGATTCTGGGAATGAAAAAGGTTTGAGGGGTGGGTAGGAATCTGAGGGTCAGTGTGTTCAGGAGTGACTGCCAGGATGGAGACAGTGGAGAGGACGAAGGGTCTCCCTCTTACAATCCGCTCCACAACGCAGTTGGTGGGCTCCGCTGCTAAGACATGGACAAAGCTTACCCCATGAACCCGGGCACCCCTGCTAACCATGCATAGTGAACCACTTGGGCTGAGCTAAGGAAGGGGTGTTAAATAACCGATTAATGGTTCCCGTGCGGCGGTACCTGTACCGGTACTGCATCCCGAAGTAAAGTACTAATTATTATGACGGCCTCCGTGGTCGATGGGTAAGGCTCTCGTCTAGCAAGCTGGAGGTCGCGGGTTCAAATCTCTACATGCGTAAGTAAATTTTATTTGATTAATTTGTGATATTTCCTAATTATAAATAATATATTTTATATTTGCGGCAAATTCTAGAGCGGGAGATACTATCAGTATCGCCATGTTGTAAGACCACCATACACCATCAGTTAATTGAAATGGATTTGGCCATGTTGGGTGACCAGATCTGAATAGCCAGGTATTCTCCCACCTTCCTTTCCGATTTATTTTCCTCCCTCACTACCCTAATTTGAGTATGCCATAGTTTCATTGGCTCCAGACGGTTGGGAGCAGTTTCGATTATTGTGTTGTGTTCACATAAAAAAGCCCATGAGTAGGTTTTTACAATAGAAGCAAGATCCAATTACTGTTTTTATTATATTATCATTTCGTATATAGTTGCCAAGTTGTAATGCCAAAGCAATAATACTTACAACAGATTGCAAAAGGTAATTTTATATATAATATGAATTCATTCTCCATCTTTTTCCCCACATCCTGGTCCTCTGGGAATATCCGCCTCGAGACTATCTATGTTTGTTGAAAGGTCTCACTTTATGAGCGAGCTCCGCAAGTTAAAGCCGAGGTTTGAATTTTATACATTATTTATAGATCCTCTTCTGTTTAATTCATGGGGTTAGTTTTAAGTATCTCACTTTTAGTAAACTGTGTAAAAAGGTATCCCTAAACTAGTTGCTATGTACATAGGTGTGGCTTTTATATTCATACCAGCCTATATACATGTAGCAATAAAGTATCTTAACCCTTCAGGTTTTTAAATATTTTTACCTACAAGTCCCAACGACATGGTGAATTTCCTTTTAATGTCAGAATGCTCCCGTAGTATCTGAACTGTACATATTACTTATTTTTGAAGTTGTCGTTAAAAGAAATACTATTTTAGAAACAAGATTAAATTATCTTTGAAATGTTTGCATCTGAAAAAAACATTGTCCTTTCTAAAAAATAAACCTTTAGTACAAAAAATGAAAATTTTAACTGTTAAATGTTAATTAATTATTTTGAAATAATTCGATATTCTTAAAAAACATCCCTTTTGTCTATGTAATAAGTAGTAAAACAGTCATTATTTTTTATTTATTATTGATTTTTTTATACATACGTGGATAGTTACATAAAATAATGAAAATTGTTTAAAAAATATTGTAATAAATGTACGTAATTAAAAAAAAATCTCACGAAGGCGAAGTCTGAGTGTGGGTATTATAAGTATTTTTATCTTATTTCCATGGTTTAAGTGGAGATACTATATCAAATATAAAATTAAGTTATTTTAAAAGAGTTACACTTTTTTCATGCACTTTGACAAATTTTTAAAATTTTATCCATTTAATAATATATAAATACTTGATAAAATCTCTGAAGAATAATTATTTGTCTTTCCAATGACAAACATATCACATATCTACGCATTATGGAAAAAAATATTAAAAATACTTTTATAATTTATTGACGCCCCGGTCAGATCTGTCTTTCAGGGGCTATAGTGGAATATGATGTTTGTGGCTAGTAATGTCCTTCCGAGCCTTAAGACGAGACAATATACTAAAATAAAGCCAGAATCTTAACGACATAAGTAGAGCAGCCGTGCACAAAAATATGCGAAGCGCGGCTCTGGTGTATTGGACAGACCTGCGGTTGAATTTGCCAGATCAAATCACGAAAATAAAGTGGGAATCTTAACTACGTAAGTGATAAAGTCGTGTTTAAACAATATTCGGCGCGCGGTCCGGCCTAATGGACGGACCTACGGTCAGCTTTGCCCTAACAGGCCTAGAAAACCGATCTTTCCCTGGGGGCTTATTTTAATTATTTCTGATTACCAAAATCTCAAATGTTTCTAGAGGGATCCCTCGGGAAGTTACGGATGTAAGTAATCTATATTTAAGATTAATAAAAACAACCTTACAACAACAAAACAAAACAACAAAAAGATCTAGATCAAAAATCAAGATATTTTATTTTTTCAAAATATAATAACTCCAAACCAAACATAACTAAACCATAAAAAGTGTATAGTAAATAAACAGGTTTTTCGAGATTTTACCAACTATACTCACACTTACAATACAAATATATGCATTTACATATATGTTAATATATATTTTTTACATATTTATTATGAATATACAATTTACAAAAACCATTAAAATCTTATGAATTTTCAATTTACAAAAACCATTAAAATATTATGAATATTCAATTTACAATTACCAAAAAAAAAAAAAAACTAAAATTAAAACTTATAAAAAATAAAAAACTTTCTTCTACAACACAATACTTGTCACACCTATACATACCCACGTAAACACCTCAGCACAGGTTCTCCTAGTGAGGTGTTCACGAAACATACAATATTACTCACATACATTTTCACCCTCTCAAACCTACCTTACACACACCATATTATAGTCATAAGTTTGAAATATATCATGTACAAATATAAATAATTATGTGAACACTGTAAATATTATATAGAAATAAATAAAAAAATAAAATATTTTAGTAAAACGGTTTTAAAATTTTGTAAAACGTTTTTAAACTATAAAATTAGGGGTAAGCACCAAATTTTATTTTTCTAAACGTTGAATTAGTAAATTTCCGATGGATTCCTCTAGAAATATTTGAAATTTTAGTAAGACGTTCAACATAAATAATTAAAATGTGCCTAATGTTGCCTTAAGTACATGTTTGGTCTACCTTTATTTCCCACACTGTATCATGGACGGACACTAGGGTGGTTACAAGGTATAAGGTGAAAAAATATTTTCGTCGTAATGCCGGTCTGACCCCCCTAATATTTGCCATTTGTCTAGACAATATGAAAATATTTTCTAGAAAATAAGATTTGGAAAGTTTTAGCTCAATCGGATAATGTTAACCTGTGCCTCATCGAGATTAAATATGAAAAAACGATTTTTTGCAAAAAAAAATACTTAATTTAATCACTTCTGATCAAATTTTGTTTCCTTTGAACATTATACATTATTAAACAATATAATAAACAACATTATATTTAATAAAATAATATAATCAAATATAAAACAAACATTTTTTCAACTTTATAAATGTTTTTAGGAATTGCAAGTTAATGGTTATTAACTGGTTTATAGTTATTGGTTTTAGTTATCCCTTGAAAGGTATTTTCAGCAGTTGAAGAGTGGGGGGCAGTTGAGAAAATCCAGGCAATGTGTTTTGATACCACTGCGGTAAATACTGATCGCTTCAACGGAACCTGCGTTTTGTTGGAGCAATTATTAGAGCAAAATCTTCTTTATTTAGCATGTCGCCACCATATTTTAGAAATTATTGTCAAATCAGTTTTTTTATTTACAAATGGGCACAACTACTGGACCCCACTCAAATATTTTTAAAAACTTTCAGACTGGGTGGTCGAAGCTAGACGAGACAAAATACAAAACTGCTATTGAAGACAAAAAATATTAGACGTAAAATAGGGATTTCAGATGAAATATAACAATTAAAAAACTAACAGTCAAGGGATGATTACAAAGAATTAATTCAACTTTCGTTAGTTGTGTTAGGACGTACTCCCCCAAAAGATACTTTTTTCAAAGTTCCTGGTGCCATTGATCACGCTAAATGGATGGCAAAGGCCATTTATTGTATCAAAATACATCTTTTCAGGGATCAATTAACATTAAAAAAATTTAAAAAATCACTGAAATTTGTTTATTTTTAATAAAAATTTATGTAAAAGCGTGGTTTAACGCCCCCAAACCCACTTTGGCCCCCAACAAAGACCTACAATTTTTAAAATCTCTTGTAAAATATAGAGAAATCGATAAAGAACTTGCAGATATGGCACTGTCTAAAATGATATATCATCTGTGGTACCTCAATTCGGAGCAAGTCGCATTTTCTTTCTTCGATTTAGAAAAAAGTGTCAAAACAAGCATGGCTGTAAAAAGTTCACAATTAATTCCAATTGAAGAACAAACATTTGAAAGCAAAACTCAGTCTCATCAAGTGAATAATTTATTGGACAAAGATATCGATTTTTTTGTTTCTCATCAAACTCTAAATTTTTTCAAAAGATTTGAAATTGATACAGAATTTTTAAATACGGATCCTGATATATGATGTGAAAATGCACATTATTGAAAAGCAAAAAAAATATTGAACGGTTTCAAGATTGTCAATGACACAGCTGAAAGAGGAGTAAAATTAATCCAAGACTTCAATTCCTGTTTGACAAAAGACGAAGAACAACGACAGTTTCTGTTACAAGTTGTATCGGAATGTCGAAATTTTTTCCCTGACTCTTCAAAAGCCACGTTATCTAAGCCATTACCACCTTAATCTGATAATTAATTGAAAATGTTAATAATAATAAGAATAAATTCTTTCTTCCATAATGCTTTCTTTTGTATATTTTAAATAATAAAACTTTGAACATTATTTCTTCTTGTTTTTTATACCTTTTTGCATTTCTTTTCTCGTAAATCCATCATTTTCAATTTGGATTGGGCTGTATTTACTTTGAAAACAGTTTTAACCACACCCTTTTTTATGTACCAATTGAGGAAATAAATAAAAAAAAATCTGGACAGCACATGTAATTAAATCTTGCACTATTGTTAGGTATTTTATAAAAAAAAAATTCTTATAGAAAGTTAAATTTCAACATTGATGAGGCACGGTTTAACCTTATCCAATTGAGCTGAAACTTCACCAATGTCATTTTTTAGCCAATTGACAGCTTTAAAGGGGCTCAGCACAAAAAATTCCAACATTGATTTTTTGTAACCACCCTAACGGACACGCTGATGCGGTACAGTATGGTAAAAGTTATTAATTTTTTTCTCCTGATTTTCTGTCATTTCTTAAATCCTATTCGAACGTTATTTCAAATTACAGCCAATTGCCCAGCTATTTCATTTAATACCCAGTGATTGAATTTCCTCGACCGAATCTAGATAATGCCAACCGGTCAATTACACACAAAGTGATTTATTGACAAACACCTCATGCCCTTCCTTATCTTGAACGATTGCTTCTATAAAATAAAGTGGGTATCTCAGTAGGAACAACATATTGAATGAATCGGAACTCTAAATTGGGATAATCTGGCCAAAGCAATAAAAAATAACGTGCCCGTTATTCTATGATATTGTCATCCTTCGGAAAAATAGTTTTTTTTATCGACTACTTACAAGTTAGAAACACAATCTCTTTATGGGAACATTTAAAAAACAACCAACTTATTTGTAGTTCAGAAAATAACAAAAGTTTGGCTACAATTTGTTAAAGGAGAGTTAAAATGATGATCCAAATAATTCTTCAACAATTTTATTCTAGAAGTTTAAACGGAATTCCTACCAATGGAAAGTAGATATTATAACATTATTACATTTATGAAATTTACGAAATAATAATTAATTTTATTGTTTATTTTTAATCTAGAACTTCTAGATTATTGAATCATTTTGCAAGTTTAGTCTCCATTTCATAAGAATCGATTATTGTGATTTTGGAGTTACATTTTATTTTTCTTAGCATTTATACATACGGCCTTTATTGTAGAGTGGTAAGGCTCTCTACTAGCAATCCGGAAGATGCGGATTAAAATACCGGCGTGCGTGTCTTATTTCCCAGTTTATTCATTTAAAATAATACATAGCATATTTGCGGCACGATACTTTCAGTATCGCCCTGACGTACGACCACGATTCAGAATTGAAACTTTACGTTTAAAGCCCAATTATTGTGGATACTGGCTCCAGACGGTTGGGAGCAGTTGGAACCCTTGTACGACATTTACATTAAAAATAAAAAAAATAATCTTTTTTCAAATTTTTTTACAAAACTCAAAAGACTGTCAATGGAATATGTTGGTAGGTAATGACAAGATTACTAACATTATATTCCGATGTAAACGTTCATGAATAAGTTAATTATTTTCTAATATTAAAATGAAATACAGATCTGTATCAAAATTAAATATAATTATGTTATGATTGATTCCTTTTAAACTTAAAATAATCCAGTTTTTACTCTTTAATTTATAGTTACATATTTGACAAATAATTGGCGAAATTCCATTACCAAATCGAATCGATCGCAAAATAAATAAATAATTCCGTCAAATTATCTGATTTTTGTCAAAGTTTTGCTCTCCGATAATTATTTTTAAGACCCAACAAAAAAAGTCATAAGTAATAAAAATAAAGAGATAAAACGGAAAAAAATAACCAGTAAAACAAATAACCTACACGGGAAGCGTGTTATTGTGTACCTACATTGAGTAAGGCTTTAATAATAAAACATCAAACGAAACAGGATAACATCCTGTTTATTCAATAACTATCCAATGTATGTCTATCGGATAGCTATATTTCGCTCACTCCTGAACGTATGCCAAGAAATTGATAGTAAACCGTTGAATTATGTGTAAACCTAAATAACTAAACGTTTATAAACAAAGTGGATGTTTATAAACAAAGTGGATGATTGAGCGGCAGTTAAATTACTTTGTACGCTAACTGTTACTGAATTACTATACTGAAATACTATTACTGAAGAATTTGTAAACAATAATACTAGCCACAGGTGATGGTTTGCGCTAAGTAACCTTGCCAATATTCATAATATATTATAATTTCCATACCTACATGTAAGAGTATGTTACTGTAATAACTTTCTTTCAAAATATCTCTCAACTTTGTAAGTTGAGACAGCTTTATCATATTCCTTGGCAGTTAATTAAGATAATTCTATGTTTGCATTCATAATCTTGACATTAACATATTTTTATCGTTGCGTCGCTTCGTGTCTACCGGCGTTAAGATATGCCGCCCCAATCTTAAAATGTTAAGAGGAATTTTAAATAATTTAGCATCGTAAAAAAGTTCATGTTTCTCGGTTCTTGGTATAGGTACCTACCCAATCATTCCTTAGATATTATAAATTCTTAGGCAAATTGAAAATTTCAATTATTGTGCAACGTTCTTTGGTAAAGTTCGGAAGACTTTCGAGATGTTTATAACGAAAAGGGCTCAATAAAGGCAGGGTTAAAAAGTTCATTATTTTGCTATTTTTTTATTAGAGGTCTTTTACCAGGGCTAAATTAATACTAAATACGGAACAATTCGGAACACTATCAGTTATTACTATAGTATCATTATTTATCGCCCTAGATGAATAGTTTTTCGTACGAACAGTATCAACCTCTCAGCGGTTATTTATATTAAAACTACTGAATAAATAAAATGTGTTTGAGAAAGTAAAAAAACCAACTTCAAACAGAAAGTTTAAAGCGGACAGGATCATAATTACACGCAAGCTTCCATTATTACAATCAGATGCAGATATCAGTATTTCCACCTGCGCTGAATTACTTTGCGCCATTTAGAACTTTGTTCCATTTTGAAAACAGTTTCCTTTTAACTTTTAACTATACAGGCTGTCCGGAAACTCGTAGTAAAAGCGGGAAACTGGTGAATCTACATCACATTTGGAGTCGATTTTGTAGTATTTTTTTTTATTTGAGCTTTCGTTATCGAGTAAATCGAGTTTGAATTTGATTTTTTTTTTTTTTTTTTTTTTTTTTTAAATCAAATTCTTATAAATTATTACTGAAGATCAAAGTACCCAACTAATTAAAACTATTTGAAAGTAAAACAAATGAAGAAACTCGGATTTGAAGCATTATTTTGAAATCACCCTTCATTTAACCCGGTGTAATCATAAAATATTTCTGCTCTGCAGGGTTAAAACATCTGTTATTCAACCCTAAACACCAGAAAAAACTTTAACCCTAAAATAGCCGAAAAATATTTTTTTTTGGTTTTTTTTTTTTTTTTTTGAAAATGCTCAAATCAAAAAACTTTATGTTTTTTTGGGTTCCCCATGTGGTGTAGATTCTCCAGTTTCCCGCTTGTACTACGAGTTTCCGGACACCGTGTATAGTTTTGGTGCTCAGCAGTTAGTCTTTGAAATCATTTCGTTTTTTTTTTTTAATAATCTCTGCCACGAAATAAGTATCGTGAATACCTTAGCTTACTCTTTATTTTATTTTATCCTCAGTGATGATCAAAACCCCGAGGGAAACCTCTTGTGTGCGGTAGAGTGTAAAAATAACGTTTTTTGGTAATTCAAATTTCAAGTTAAAAAAGTTGTCTCTATGAAACCACACGTATCACAAAAAATTGGTTTTAAATATTTAGGTCTCCCGCAAGAGGCCTAAAGTTTATAATTGTCGTTGAATCTTTTGATGCATATAAAAATATGTTAAAATATATAGTATAGTTCTCACCTGAAAAAAAACAATAAATTGACTAGATTTTGTGTCAAATGATTTTTTGGAAATGAAAAATTTTGTGTGAAACAGAAGTATATAAAAAAATACTCTAATGCAACGATTAGGTCTGAAGAAAGATTGAGATTGAGAAATTTTAACAATTGGGATTGAGTATTTTTAACAATAAATACTTATTTTAAAAAATTAGTGTCAATGGTGCTGGAAACGAAATCTTTCAATTGTAAATAAAGAGACAACTTTTTATCTACTTTTTAATTTCCATTTAAAGTTTTTTTCGATTTTTGTACAGTTATTCAAATGGATTATACTGCTAAATTGTATGTATTCTGTGTTTGTAATGTATAATAAGATGTTAAAATTACTTTGATAACTTTTAAAAATGTCCCAAATTTAACGACAAAATGTAATATCGATGGACAAGAAAATGATGAATTTACCAAAAACGAAAATATTTACTCTCAATCAAAGATGTTTTCCTAAGAAATAGGAAGATACGCTCCAAAACGAAAATACTCCGAACACTAACTAAATTATATGGATTGTTAATCTAGAACTTTGTAAGCTATTAACCTACTGAACTTCACATTTCAAACTCAAAGCAAATTCTTAAGTAACAAATGTCAGAAATAACTAATAATTTCATCCATAATTTTCTAAGTTTATTCCAGGACTCGGAGAATTTATTGCCTGACAAGAATACATCGCTACGTTAGACTACGTGAGCTGAAGGCAGATCAAGATTTTACGATTGCACGAAAACACCGTGTAAACGTTTCAAACTTTCACGAAATGAAAACATCACATCCACATGATAAATTATTTAGTAGGTAATTTATGCCACTCTTTTGTGTATACACGGGACACGTTGAAACACTTGAAAACGAAAAGTTGAATAGGACACTAAACGATCTTACTAACTACCTTGCAGAGGTTTACAGTTTACACATCTCACAACAATTCTGTATTGCTTCATTTACCTCACATTGTCTCAAATTTCTTCTGTTATACCAACCGTTGGCTGACTTGACTCAATTACTTGATTCCCTTCATAGTTCTATGACTTTCTTAGGTGTCCATAATTTATTCTCTTATACAAATGTGTATGTCTTCTCCAGAAACTCCTTCTTCTGCCCATTATCACATCTGCCTTTCTGTTCTGTTCTTTCATCTGCCTTGCATTATTTTCTAATACACTGTCATAGTAGTTACATCGTTTCATTACAAGCTATCTCATATCTACTTCGGATATGATTTGAAATTTTCACAGCCAAAAGTATTATGGTGATTTATTTTTTGGGGTATTATGCCGTGTTTCGCTACCTCCATAAAAAGCCAACCCAACACTGCATTACAGCGTCCATCGTCGGGGCAGATGTGTAAATATTGTGGTGAAATGTGTTCCTAAGTATGTAGATGTGACACCATGTCGCCAACTTTAATCCTCTAAGAGCTGTTAATAAATTGAAATTTAAGATGGTTTTTTTGTGATTAGTTTTGGTGTAGCCGTCAATTATTGGATACCAAGAACTATTGATCTTAGTTCCGTCGTCTTTATTGATATTTATAGGATTTTTATGAATTTCAATAAGGTGTGCTCTATGTGTTTTACGGACGAATCCAAGTAATGGCCGGTTTTAATTAGATGCCAGGCATTCGCCGATTTGTCAGGGTGTCCGAGTGTACATGATCGAAAGAGTTCTGATATTCTATTGGTAAAACAAGCAACCTGAATAGGTGAGGAACCTTAAATTTTTAATCTATATATATCTGCCCTGATGATGGACGCTGTAATGCTGTACGAAACGTTGGCAAATCATTTCTGCTTCATTTAATCTAATTTCACTCTTCCTTTGTTAGTTCCTTGCCTCTTTGCCAAACAATCAAGTATCAGAATTCACTTATAAACTTTTAACCTCGTTTTCTTGAACTGTGTCAAACAAAAAAACAATTCAGGAAGAATGAGTTAAGTACCACGTGACTTTCTTTATTTCGATCTTTAATAATGCGATTCGCTTTACTTCCTATAGGAATTTATTTCACTTTCAGAACTGCCAAATTGATACTTTTAAACAACTTAGTTCCGAGGGAAAAAGTAAGTAGTTATTTGTGACAAGGTTTATGTACAAAGATAAAAAGGGGATTCATCTATATCAGGGATGGCCAAACATTTTCTACAGGTGTGTTTAAGAAAATGCAAAATTGTATTTAAAAGGTCTTCAGTTATTGTTGTCAAGACATAAAACACACACGGAGAGAAATCGATTTTTGCTTTCACGATTAATTAACAGGCCTCATTGATAAAACATTTATTTTAAAATGTTTTATCGATTTATAATGATAATATCCAAGAAATTTTCAAAAATATTCGGATATTCTTGATAGTATAAATAAAGTTTATCAGGAAACCTGTTAATTTATTCGTAACGCCTGCGATCCTGTTTTTAACCAGAATTACTAATAAATAATTTGAAGAGATTCGTAATAAATTAGCAATATTCATTTTACTCCGTGCAAGATGTAAAAAAAGACATCGAGATTAAAGGATGTATTGTAATGAAATGTTCAACGATAACGCAAAATTCGGGATTCCTATTGTATCTATCTAGAATACTAGCGGGTGAAGAAATGGATACGATAAAGAACGGACGTACCCCCATCCTCACAGTAGTAATGCCACATTGAGAAGACTTATTTATCCGACTCCATTTACTCCTACCCTATTTTTAGTCAATTGATTATTGAAAGATAATTATTTTTTGACAAACATGGTTTTCTTTTATTTCTTTTTATTTTTTGCTTTCTGATTGATGATTTTACTTGTTTATATCAGCTGGCGAAGCAATGAAGGCGGAGACAAATTCACCAAACAAAAGAACCATCTGCGACCATTCTGCGACGTTAAAACAATGAGCAGAACGTTAAAAAGCATCTTATTCAAATTATTATACAAAATTCGAACATTGGCCTTACATTTTTGTTTTGTCATCCCTGATCCTTGGGAAAGTATTTTTCGGAAGCGAATTATAAAATTATGGTTCCAATCGCCATTTTTTGTGCAAAAATACTTCCATAACTTTTGTTTGAGGTTCTTAATTTAAAATTATCTTAAAATCGATAAAGGATTTCCGTTCCGCTTCCTTGTTTTCCTTTTCAGACATTCTTTCAAGAAATTTATTTTTACAGATTTTCTGTTTACTTTTTAGATTGGATTGGAAAACTTTAAATATTTGTTTGTTTACTTAGGATTCGTAGATCATTCGTTAAACCATTAAAATCATTTATATTTGATCTTTCCTTGACTTTTGCTTAAGTTTCTGTAAGTACACAGATTTCAAAAAATTTTATTGAAATATTGCAAAAATATAAATGAAAACAAATAACAACAAAAAAGATCTGAAGAACTTTATTCCTATATAACTTTTTAACACTTTGAAATACGCAATAATTTATCTAGGCTTTTGTCTAGTATCTTCTCCTGTCGAAGGTCGGCTATCATCATGATAATTTCACCATGCAGATTGCATACCGGAATTAGTTGGTTTTTAGACAGCCTCCATGGTTGAATGGTTACGTTGTTTAGCTACGAATCCGGAGGTCACGGGTTCAAACCCGGGCGTGCGCAAGTATACGAATACGTGTTCCGACATTTCCATAACAAGTTGGTATTTTACTGATAGTTTACCTGTCAAATAATTCGTTTAAGGCATGCAGTCCCGTTTTAACCGGAAGACGAATAATTTAAAGAGATTTTTAATAAATAAGAAATATTTTATATCAGTAAGATTTCTCTAAGTACCATCACAGAAAGCGAAAAATATTGCTTCTTTCGTTATGGAGGACTAAGTCAGCTGAGGAATTTATGAAACACAAGACCTACAAGTCTATTATAGCAATATAAAATTTTAATCTCTCAAAAAATATGAAGATTGTAATGCGAATTTCAACCTATGTCCCATTTTCTTGGGCAAGTAATTCTGAGCCAATAACTTTAAATGGTTCATCACTTCATAGACAATATGAATCTAAGAAAAAACAATACACATCTGTCCGGATGATGGTGACTGTAACGCCGTCTGAAACGTCGGCTAAATAAGGGTAATAATAACCCAAAAATCTATTTTATGATTAAGTAAACTAATGTATTAATAATTTTGGTAATTGTATCAAGAACAAACAATTATATTTCAACTAATAATAAGAATGCCATTATAAGTACGGAAATTTATTCATAAAGCTCTCAGTGGAGTGTTATTAATTGCTGAGTGATAATAATAATGTAATGAATGTATCTGTTCTACCCGTATAAGCCCAAGTTAGGGAAAGTTTTTGTTTACACAAAACAGATTAAGTTTATTCTCTAGCTTCAAAGGATATAATACCTTTCAAGGATAATGTACACACACAGTAATGTATTCTAAGTAAACTTTTTGTGGATATAAAATGAAACGGAATACTCATTACATTTACATTTATGAAAATGGTTCTTTGTAGAGAATGCGGAAAGGATTGAACACAATAAATATCTCTCTTGTCACAGTCTTCTTGCTTCATACACATTTATGCATTCATCATTTAACGTTTTACGGAAACATTGACAGTTAACAATAAAACATGGAAAAAACTGATGTACCTGCGAAAAGAGAGCACATATTTATGCAAATAGAAATGACAAAAATGTATATATAACAGAAAATGTCAAATCTAAGTTCTTCAAAGGTTTCCTTAGGACGGGTTGTTTCGGAGAATTTGAACAATTCATCAAATTTCAACTATATAAACAACTTTGTTAAAACCACTATTTTTATTACTAACTACCAACAATCCTTGACTCTATACAGAAACGATCGGTTCGTTTGATAGATTCCCCTCTCTTAACAAATGGGTAGCAATCCTTAATGCACAGTCGTCAGTTAGGTATGCTGTCCATGTTCTATCTGTATTACAATGGAAGTTACTCCGAGGAACTATCTTCATTGATCCCTTTGACACCGGTGCATAGTCGAGACACACGCCAAACGTGTCAAGAATATTTACTGTAATGTTCTTGCTGTTTTAATAAAAAAAGGTTCTATTATACGAAGTATTGTTTATTATTAACTCAGTTGTTAAAAAGTACAATCCAGTCCAACTGCATGGAAGGAATCGAGTAGAATGCCCGCCGTCCGTCCCCTGCCCGTGTCCCCCGAGCAGAGTCGGAAGCGTTCGTCAAACCTCGGCTGTCTCCGGCCGTGCACGATCGCCTATACGATACACTACATTTACTTACACGGGTCGCATCTAGGACTTACTAGAACAATTTTCTGGCCTCTGTTTTTCCTCCCTTCTACAACAAAGGTTTCTTCAAGACCGATAAATTCTCCTAAAAAAATTACTACACAGCATCCCCAAATATGATATAGGTCATGAGAGAAATTATTTTCTTAAGGGTAACCTGTGCGGAGTTAATCTATAAAATAAAATAGAAAAAAACATTTTTCGAAACCGAAAGTTTTGTGCATAGAATAAATAATTACACTGGAAGTGCCTTCCATACAAATTTTAATGGAAACGAATGTTCCATTTAGTCCGTTTCACTTACACCCAATCTCAATCCGTTTGAACTTCGTTAATAGTTCAGTATAGCCCAATTGAGGATGCCATAGGACACAGATTGAGGATGCTGTAGGACACAGGCTCCAAACAGCGGGAGTGTCGGGCGGTAATCAAATGAAAAAAGCCAGTAAAATCGTCTGATATTCCTTTCTTTGTCTGCCCTCTTGACATTGTCAAACCATAAAAAGTCTACCATTCGTGTTCATTACACTTAAGATATAATGTGTACGGAATGTTTTTGACTATGTAATCAAACAATTTTGGAGTAGGGCACAATAATAAAATACTCTAATATGTTTCCTTTTGTACAATATTATACAATTAACCATAAGCTCCTATATTAATTTAATAGCCCTTATATTCGATTAGTGGGGCATTGTTTCATATCGTTTGTTAATATTTAGTTACACAAAGCCCTGTTATGGTCGGCAGTAAATATCGGGGCCAATCTGTATAGTGTCTGAAATGATGCTAGAAGGGTCTATGGCAGTGGTACTAGATAGGACAATGGTGCTAAGGTCAAGCTCTTAATCCTGGCACTATATTTGCCAGTCCTTATCTCATCGTAACTTAGTGCCGCAATCGTAAGGAAGTATGGTAGTACTGTTTTCAAAAGTGGTGATTTACTTTGTAAAATGTAAAAAAAAACGTAACAACAATGTTAAAACCTACATTTTACCGTGGGAAGGAATATAAACTGTATTTATTCTATAAAAAGTGGCGGTACATGTTGCGATAAAGTGTTAATGATCGTTAAAAAAACAATTGTTTTAGTTGTTTAGGAACAAGGTTAAAAAAAGGTGGTTTAGATTGTTTCAGAAAAAGATTAGAAAAATACAAATGAAATAATTTTGCTCTACAAAATGAAGTCTTCACTAAACTTAATTTACAATCGAACCCAATCGTTTTAAACCACTCAATAAACAAGAGCACGATAATAGTTTGTAACTGTTAACATTTTATTTTAATACTAGACTATATACGAGTAGACTTAGTTAGACTCTCGTAAAGGTAAATATGTTTTAATTATAATTTTAAATATGTATTTATTATGTTGATTTGGATAATTTTATCTTGCAAGTTATAATAAATAAAAAAAAAATCTAAAAAATAAATGGCATTGCTATTATGGAATGTCACATTTCCTCCATACGGTGACCGGATAAATTATCAAAATAATAATTCATCACATCTTTAAAAACTTATATAAAGTCATGGAAAGTGATGAAACGAAAACTTTATTAGCTGGGTTAAGTAGGTTAAGTTAGGTTAGGCTAATGACAGTCACTTTTTAAATGTGTGTTGAATTGTCGAAGTGTTGATTTATTGAACCCCTTCATACACCGTGTCCGGAACTCGTAGTACAAGCAGGAAACTGGTGAATCTTCATCACATAAAAACTCTAATTTTTTCGATCTGAGCATTTCAATTTCTTTTTTGTTTTTTTTTCAGCAACTAAAGATTTAAAAAAAATCGAAGCTGGGTCTACGCTTCGACGCATTTAAAAAGATTTAAGCAACTGATATTAGTGGCGGTTCTTGACTTTTGGGTGTATTAGAGTGCTAAAATAAAAAAAAAATACGTAATTGATGCTGTAGTAAAAAAAAAATATCTCGAAAATTTGGTTTTTTGTATGAAGATTTCTAGGAAATTGGTGGAAATTTGCAGTGCACTGCCAAACAGACATTTCCTGATAATTTTGTAGCAATAAACAGAATTTTCTAAAAAAAATCGTTTTGAACTAAACAACATCAATAATGTCGAATTTTTCAAACATAGTACTCAAAAAAATAGCTGGCTTATATTAACCCCCTGACAACCGAAATTTTTATAAATTTGATAAAAATTCCAACTTCGGTATAGACTTACCCGAAAACGAAAGTCCAGATAAAGTTTTACTTTTAAATCAACACCAAATATGTTGTAAATTCACCAGATTTGCGAAAACTGAGTTTAAAAGTAACATTTTGTTATGTATCTGAGGGTAGATTGCACTAACTTCGGATATATACGTGAAAGTTCAAGTAAAAAAGATAAATAATAATTTTTGAAATTCCAACGTTTTAAGATAGTTTTCAGGTAAAAGTCAAATTTGAAAAAAAAAAATTTTACAAACTACACAAACATGTTTGTGTGGGAAAAAACAACATGTAGAATTACCTCCCGAAGTTAGTGCATTTTACATCCATTAGAAGTTTATGCTTTTAGACTTGCCAAACCTGCGTTTTTTGTACTCTTTTCTTTATATCAAAAGGAGCCATCACTCCTTTGGTGAACAGTAGGTTAGGTATTTTCTCAGTCGACTGTTTCAGCCATTTTATGATTATACCCCGATGTAGGATTGAAACAAGTAAAATGTTTTAAAAAAATAAAATACTTTTGCTTTTATATATTGTTTACCCGCGCGCTTTTTTGGAAGTCCGGAAGGAAACCGGAAAAATATAAATTTCCTAGAAAGAATTTAAAAAATTAAAGTCGGTATTTGCCTATGGAAACAAGGCATTTAAAAATAAGCGTTGCTTTTAATTATGGCATGTCATACTTCCATCAAGAGAGGCGATTTTAATAAATAAATTCGGATTTTCTTTCGAGTTAATTTTTTTATCCTGAGAGCTTCACTATACGGCTTTGCCGAAAGAAAAAAAAAACTGTTTTATTTAAAAGAATTTATTGAAAAACAAGTTTCCATGTTTTTAACATGGAAATAGAGAGAAAAAACTCCATTCAATGTTCATAGTAGAAATACGGTTATATATTTATTTTTATATGCATATATATGTATATAGGTGACCGGATAAATCATCAAAATGATGATTCATCACATCTTTAAAAAGTTATATAAAGTCATGGAAAGTGATGAAAGAAAATCTTTATTAACTGAATTAAATAGGTTAGGTTAGGTTAGGTGAAAAAAAAATTATCGTTTTTAATGACTTTATATCACTTCTTTAAAATGTGTTGAATAGTCACTTTGTTGAGTAAGCATATATATATATTTATATTATATATAAACAATTTTCTATATTTCAGTTGAATTAGAAAATAAGGGATGAAAAATCTGTAAAATAAATTCGTGACGCCAGAACTTAAATTTTTCGGTTTTAGTTAACACTATCCAATTTTTTGTTTGTGTTGATAAACCACATATATTATCAATGTATATAACTGAAAAAAAATAATTTTCTATTGCGACCGTAGAGACAATCAGTAAATTCAGAGAAACAGTATTATATTTTATAGTTAACATTTTATAAACTTTAAAGCAAAACTTAAAGGGAGAAAAATGACAGTCGCTAATTTATTAAGAATCTTTTCAAATTATTAGTAATTGGTGTTAAAAATGGGATTGCAGGTCTTACGAATGAATAAACAGGTTTGCAGAGAAACTTTTGGTTAATTAAGAATATACCATCGTGATGTCGGAACAAGTGTTCATAAAATTTCGAATATGTTTGCAATACAATGAAAATTATTTGTATCGCCTTGACAACATTTTATCAATAAGGCCTGTTAATTCATCATTAGAGCAAAATCGATTTCTCTTCGTGTCTAAACAGAGAGATAATCATCTTCGAATTCACAAGGCAATAATACCTATAATCAAACTTCACACGGTTGTGTTTGGAATAATAGGCCAATCACTAATTAATATTACATCGCGGCAAATTACTTGTTATAGTTTTGAACTCCTTTGAAATCGAAGTCATGCATCCAAGGTTAGTAATAATTATTATAACTATTCATACAATGTAAACCTTATCACTAACCAAAAACAAGATCGACTGCAATAAATAAAACTTGACGGTCTCCGTGGTCGAGGAGTAAGGCTCTTGACAAGTAAGCAGAAAGTAGCGGGTTCAAATCCCGGTGTGCGCAAGTAAATTTTATTTGATTAATTTATGTTATTTCACAATTTATTAATTAAAAATTACCTATATTTAGTACTTTTCCGGCACATTTCATCTCTATCTTCTTTTTCATCTCTGTTCCCTCACCATTACTTTCAGCTTCACAACATAACCCTAATTGGGGAAGCCATAATTTCACTGGCTCCAGACATTTGAGAGCAGTTGAGACTCTTGTGAGGTATTCACAATTTTATTTTATTTAAATGAGATGTTTTGCAACTTTGCAGCAAAATAATTATTGAGGATAGTATTGATGGTCATTGGAACTTCATCCCCTTAATATACGAGTTCTATTAAGTGTATAAAGGAACTCCCTAGTTAATCCTGTATTGCAAAATGCATCCCTTTGTGGTTGAAGTTTTAGGTGGCAATTAGTCGCCAAATCAAATACTGTCGAAGTTCTACCCTAATTAATGTAATAACCAAAAGTTCAAGAGATAAACTTATGGAGGATTCACTAGGGTGGCTATTACTGCAAATTAACTGCCCACTTAATTTTACTGTGTCAATCATAAAACTTTTTGGTTTGTGTCGTCCTTGTTGATGTAATTTCTGAAGTAGGCACGTGGATTTTCAAGCTTGTCTTGCAATTGACCCAAGGGCAATAAAGCTTTACAAACGCTCTAATCTTATGATAAAACCCACCACATTAAAAAAAAATCCTATGCAGCACAATCGCGTGAGCTAGTGGTACGCTGAAACCTTGTAGAAGCTAACAAACCATTAGAATTTGTAATTTTAAATATAAACACTACATGAAAAATAGCTATGAGAAGGAAAAAAAATCAGCGCCGTGTTAAAAATATTCAACGTGATAAAAACACACTAAGGGAACCCCTAGAACTACTACTAACGGGACACTCACCTCAGGAAACATATGCAGCTGTTGGGAGTTTAGAATACCAAAAGATTCAGGAGACGTGTAGAGGATTCAATCCAGGTAAGTTTTTAGATTTTCACGGCCAAAAGCATTTTTGTTGTTTGTTTTTGGGGTGTTATGCCCCCTATTTCCCTATGGGTGTTATAGGGAAGTTCCCTTGTACTGTAATACCTACAAGCTCGTAGTGGATCGAAGCTGGCGGCACGGTATCGCTTCCAAGTAAATAAGCACAAACTCGACAACCAACAATTACACATCTTCGGATCTACCGGATCTGCCCTGATGATGGACACTGCAATGTTGTCCGAAACGTCGGCTAAAGAAGGAGTTAGCGCAACACGGCATAACACCCCAAAAACAAACAACAAAAAAGGATTCAATCCAATTCGCCTATGGAGCCAATGTAACTCCATGATTGGAACACCGTTCAGCTATCTGAGAAGACACGCAGTGAAACCACGAGACATAGCCGAATATATAATGATAACCCTGGAGAAATTTATCAAAGGGACCGGGTCACTATAAAAAAATCATGTAAAAAGGGAGACGGCTGATGTGTTCATGTGAACTAAGTAAACAGTGTGCGTTGTATTAATTCAAAAAAATGACATCACGTAACTTTACAACTTCTGACTTGCGTGAAATATTTTGTCAAAATGTTAAATACCCATCCATCAGCCTGAAGTATTTTCGGAAATGATATATCAAAACCAACATTAAAATTATCATAACATTTTGCAAAAATCACGGAATTCCTAATACCGCCTGTAAATTTTAAATGCTTTCTGATTAAATATGGGAACCTAGGGGCAAGAATCTGTAGAAGAATCGTCAACATTCTTTGGAAGTCGCTGTTTTTTCTAAAACCTTACTTTGCAAACATTTTTTTCTTAATTTAATTCTTTGTATAAAGCATCTTGATGTACAATTTACAGTAAGTATGAGAGACCTTTCCACAGTATTGGCAGAACGTTCGTGAAACCTCTTTCTTCTTATCTTAATTCTTTGTTATGAAGCATGTTGTAAGTACAGTTTATAGTAAAAATGAGAGACCTTCCCACATTATTGGCAAAACGTTCTTGAAACTTCTTTCTTCTTAACTTAATTCTTTTTTATAAAGCATCTTATAAGTACAGTTTACATTAAGTACAAAAAACATATCCACATTATTGGCAGAACGTTCTTGATTTTTTTGGATTTAAAAGAAAAATAAACAATACATGAGTACATTCTTTAAAAAATTTAAGATTTGTATTATGTATTTAGTTTTCGAAACGTTCAGAATATCAGGCGTTGACAAATAATGATTATATTATACGATTTAAATGTTTACTCGGAAATCAATAATGGTATAGGTGATGAAAGTAATATCAATTTGGTTTTCATTAGAAGTATTGATTTAGAAGTAATATAAATTTATCGTCTGTAAGTGGCTTCACCACAGATTCATTATCAATGATAGAAGACAAAATAACTGTCACGCGTAATAATAATAATTATGCATCAAAACTCATTTATAGACTGTTTTATATAAATTAAGTAAATATATTATTGAATTCATAAAAGAAAAACATTAAATTAAAATAGAGTTCTATAAATTAAACTCGATATCAGACATAATAAAAAAACAAAGCAAAACAAACCAAAATTGCAATGATAAGGAAGCATTCAAGAAGAATGACCTTTAAGATGGACTGCTTCCTATCTTCACAGTTAGTATAAAATGTGTAACTCACCGAGCATCTTAATGGCTCTGCTTTGAGAAACGCCATTCTTGTAGCTTCTGGCACCTCCATTTGGCTCAACACTGCTGTTGAAAGAAGATGTCTTAGCTGGCTGAAGAAGTCTCGAATTCCTAAGTTTGACACCAATCAGCACATACAACACGGTGATCACTGTCATTGGTCCTACGAAAAACACAAAACCAGAAATCTCAAAAGCGTGTTCCACCATCTGCCATTTTACCGTGCAAGAACTGGCCATTCGTTCCTGCTCCATCGTGTACACCACACCAAACTGGATAGCTTGAGGAATAGCCAAACATAAAGCCAACAACCAAATCGCTATTATAAACTTTACCACTCTTGAAAGTTTCGACATCGTATGCGAGAGGAACGGATGGCATATCGCGATGTACCGTTCAACAGTAAAGGCAGTTATCGTCAACACTGTCGCGTTTGCCGAGGTCTCCGAAGAAAGCCCTAAAAATACACAAGACACTTCACCAAACACGTAAATGTCGGGGTACCATATTCTGCATACATCGGGGGGTAATCCACTAAGAAGCAGCAGTAAGTCAGATATTGCTAAACTGAACAAGTAATAGTTCGTTGCTGTGTGCATACATCGGTTTTGCACAATCACAATGCAAGTGCTTACATTGCCAATTATTCCAGCCAGAAATATCAACCCGTAGAGTATCGTCATCGGTATCACCAAGTATAAGGAATCCCTGATTGGAATTTCCGTATTGTTTTCTGATAGCAAAAAGGCGTTTGCTGTAGCATTCAGTCGTTGTATCATGTCATAGTCAAGATCCAGGCTGAAATTCAACGGAACTACTCCCCCAAAGTAGAGGGATGCAAAATCACTCATGTTGACAAGCATCTTACTTGATTTCGAAGATCTGATGTTAAAGTGATTAATCTTGCTTTCTACAAGTTACATTTTTCATTCCGAAATCACGAAGTGATATGCGAGGACATCAATCATGTTTATTTGATCTCTGTAATTGATCCTCTCCGCTTCTGTTGCAAATAGATTTTATGAAATTTTAATGCGTCGTTACAGTTGTGATGATGTTCCATTTTGTTCCAAAATAGGTCAGTATTGGTGACAAATTCGATGAACCGATTGGCATTGAATGGTCGCGATTGACTATCATGACCATCACTTGTTTATACTGTTTGTTCAATGAACAGTGTCTTAAACAGGCGCAATGCTATTATTTACAATGCAATAAATAGTGATTTGTTGTAGTTAATTTAATACAATTGATTATCAGAATTTCTTCCGATAATTCCGACGAGCTCAATTCGGAACACGGGCCGTTTGTGGACTAAATCCGTTTGTGGGATAAATCACGTCACTGGTCACGTGTCAATTAAATACTGTCGCACCTTCCGTACCGCAAGCCTGGTAATGTTGGTTTATTCATTGTGTAACAGCTTTACCCAATATCCACCTGTACTAGAAGATAAATGTACGTTCTTATATTACGTCTTTCGGTTTATTGTTTCCATCAAGTCCGATTTGCACTCGATTAGACTGCGCTGTGTTGTTTTGCTGAAACAAAAATAAAATACATTTTTATTGCTTCTTTTTAATTGAACATGAAAAACTTCTTAGTGACGTCAAAGAAAAACATTCCCGTCGAAATAAGTAATAATGTTTCGTGAATGTATTTAAATGTCACAAAAAAACACAACCTCATAATGTGTTTTCTACGACATTCTTTGGATATTTGAAAGAATTTCGCAATAGCGTGTGTGTAATTTTACATTCTTGGACGTTATCGGTAACATTTAATTGGAGAAATACTAATGCCTTTTTTGATCATTATATATAAAGAATCATGTATATATCAGTTTATTGGCAGACATATACAAGGATTTTTTTAAAGAAATTTAGTAAGTACATATAAAATAGTATATACATTAGGTTTCTACGTATCATGGGATTTAAATACTACTCTTAGTTCATTACTGTAGTTTATTATCAGTAACTAATAATATTATTGTATATGTATACTGTGGTAAATACATTGCAGCGAGAAAGTAAAAATAATTATATTACATGTTTGGTAAATTTTAAATAAATGTGTGTGGTGTATAAAAATAATATTATTTATTTTATTTATTTATTCATTTTTGGGAAATTGACAGTTTACATTTAATCAGTTTGTATATAAGTGTTATTTAGTAAAATAAAACCAATTATGGATTTCCTCCTTGTGACTTTAACTGAGATAGCATAATTTAAATTTCTAAGAAAGGAATATGAATTAAAAGATTATATAAAACGAAAAATTTACAAAACAATACATTTATAGCCATGGAGAGAGGTCGTAGATATAAATCAAATCATAATAAAGATATAAACAATAGAGACATAAACATTATTAACAAACCTATTATTATATTATGTATAAACTTAGAGAAAAAATTGTTAGTTCTGAAGAATTAATTAATAAATTAATCATTTTTGAGATCAATTCAGGTGGATATAGTTTATTTTAAAATTGTCTTTAAAATATTTTTTACAGTGCTCAATGTTTGCATTTTGTTATTAATGCTTTTAATTTCTTCCGGTGAACAATTGAAAAAAGTTCTTTACTGTGTGATAACTGCAAATTATATATGAGAATACAAGACGAAAACTGTAACCTGTAAAAATATGTTTTTACAGAACCAAGACTAGCCGTTTTCAAGGTAATAAAATTTTGCTGTAGGTACCTACTTTAAACTAGTTTTTGAACGCACAACGATTTAATAATTGTTTTTGGTAGAGTACACTAGAGGTTTAATTTTTTGATGTCTCTTATTATACTGTCTCCCATAATTGGATAACAAAGTAATTTTGTCATATTAATAATGTATATTGTTATTATTGGCTACTGGCATTATACCTAACTCTCTCATTAAAAATGTAGGCGTATTAGATCTATCAAAAAAATTATACATAAAAATGCAAAAATCTGTCATTTTAAATACATGTAGGATAACGAAAGATTTTTTAAATATTTATGTTGAGGGATCAGTAGGATTTATAGGCCCTGGTAGAAGTTCTACCGAGCCGAACCCTCTGATATGAAAATATCTGGAGTCGGTGAATTATTTTCCCATTTGATCTCGGGTGTTTGACGTGTTGTTTTTGTATTGTTTTGTATTTATTTTGCTTATATAATGCACTTGCATAATGTTGATTGACTAGATAATCATTTGTGGAAAAGTGTGTGGAAGGGTTTAGTTTTTCCTATGGGGAATATTTAACCCGGACATAAAATCGGAAAAATGTTTATTAATAATGTATTATGTCTAATAACACTGTCTGACAGGAGAATTATTTCAAACCTGGTTGTGTTACACTGAGTCATTAATAACTTAATTGATAGTCCTGCCATCCTTGCCACTATTGTTCATGTGCCGACTACGAATACAAGACAAAATACAACATTATTCTGCAATACATACACGACCAACTATCAGACAAACTCACTGACCAATAGGATGCATGATCTGGGCAACAAGTATGGGGGTGTTATTGATTTATTTATTGACTCCATTAATCTATGAGTCATCGTTTGGGAATACTAACATAAAGACATTCAGTCAAATTTAAACATTACAGTGATTGGGGAAACTTTACTGGGGTAATAAAAAATAATAATTTCTAACATTTTACTCAGAAATCAATTAAGAAATCAGTAATTGAAATTAAAATACTTATCTACAAATAATATAAATGTATCGTCTATAAGTGGGCTACCCACAGTCATAATGTCTTCAGAGGGCGAAAAAGCTGTCACGCGTAGTAATAATTACACAGCAGAACTTGTTTAAATATAAAAAAATAAAATGAAGTTCTGCAAATTAAACTTAATAACAATAAAAAAAGCATAATCTATACCAACACTTTGTCAAATCCAACAAATCAGAGTAGCGATTAATGAGTTGTCTTATATGTAGTGTTGTTGTAGTTTCTTTTTTACTTTATGTTATTCTTACGTTTTACTAATATTGCTTCATATATTTTTTTGTTGTTTTTATTTAGTTTTTCTTTTAATTATTTCTTAATATTTTCTCATTATACTTGTAATCACAATTTTACAATTGTGTATTTTGTATCTTCTTTACAATGGATTACATCTATTTACTGTCAGTATCTCCTGTATAATATTGATATTCTCCTATGTACACATTGTACACTGCATCATGTATCACTTATATGTAAAAGCCTTTTTAGGCGTATATATATAAATAAATAAATAAATATTATCACGGAATAAAAATGATAGTGAAATGACATTTACATATTTTTAGAAAATGAAATTATCCAAGATCTGGGATAACTTTCTCACACATTCCAAGAACAACTGCACCGCACCGTCCAATACTACAATTTATCTCAATAGTATTAAGTGTGATGGACTACAAGAAAAAGGTGTAAGTAATTAAAATATTTTGTATCTGAATAATGAATAAAAGAATTTCTTTAACAATACAATATTTTTGCGATGGAAATTGTGTAGGTATTATACAAAATTTATTATATTTTGGATGTTATAGAATCACGTTTTTTCACGGAAGTAAACCAAAACAATGAAACGTAAACTGTCGAGGTAGACAATAATACTATTTATTTTTCTTTTAATATATTGTTTTGTGTTATTTTATTATTGTATAAAATTATTTACCTCAACACAGGCTTGAGCTAGTGAAGTTATAAATTCAAATGTAAAAAATGATGCAATGTAAAGAAACGATAAACAACAATTGTTTATCGGGAATATTTAACAGATTGAAAATAAATTAAACATATTGAATGAATAAAACAAAAATAAGGTGATCAATCTATTTATGAAATGTTTTCATCGTGCAAACGTACTAAATGGTAACCTGATAAATCATCACAATGATAATTCATCACACCTTTAAAAATTTATATAAAGTCATGGAAAGTGATGAAACAAAAACTTTATTAAATGGGTTATGTAGGTAAGGTTAGGCTAAATATAAAAAAAATTTCATCGTTTCTAATGACTTTATATCGTTGAATTGTCACTGAGTTGAGTTATCATGGAACCGCACTAAACAGTACTGGATCAAAAATAATTAATTAAATCTATCTATCTATATGTATTTCATAAAATAAATTAGATTTGATTTTTATATAAATGTACGGTTTTATTCCGAGATTGATGAAATTTCGCACACTTCACTTTCAAAACACGAAAAAGGTCGCTGTCTACATGAAATTTAGAAAACATACCCCATCTCCTTTTCCAACCCATTAAAGCAGAATTTGGTTGCCGCTTGATTATATTTTGCGTTATTTGACATTCAAAACAAAAGGAAAATACAGTCTCGATGTGATTTCGAAAAATTATGAGTAAAGCCCGGGCAATACCGGGGACTTAACCTGATCATAAAGTAGACACGAAAAGAAAAATATCAGTAACAAGTCCAAATTCATGGATTATTTTTTTAAATAGTAAACATCGACATTTGATTGAATTTTATGGTTGAGTTGGAGAATAGATCACGCGATGAATTTAATTGCCAGGAAGTCAATTAGATTCAATTACGATCTAGTAAGTTGGAAAAAAATATTTAAAAAAACAATTTATTTTGCTAATTCAAAATTTAATTTCGTTGTCCCTCACATATAAAGGGTGTCCGGAAACTCGTAGTACAAGCGGGAAACTGGTGAATCTACATCACATTTGGAGTCGATTTTGTAGTATATTTTTTTTGATTTGAGCTTTCGTTATCGAGTAAATCGAGTTAAAAGTTGATTTTTTTTAAAAAAATCAAATTCTTATAAATTATTACTGAAGATCAAAGTACCCAACTGATTACAACTATTTGAAAGTAAAACAAATGAAGAAACTCGGATTTGAAGCATTATTTTGAAATCACCCTTCATTTAATCCGGTGTAATCATAAAATATTTCTCCTCTGCAGGGTTAAAACATCTGTTGTTCAACCCTAAACACCAGAAAAAACTTTAACCCTAAAATAGCCGAAAAATATTTTTTTTTGGTTTTTTTTTTTTTTTGTAAATCCTCAAATCAAAAAACTTTATGTTTATTATGGTTCCCCATGTGGTGTAGATTCTCCAGTTTCCCGCTTGTACTACGAGTTTCCGGACACCGTGTATACATATATTGGTTTAACAGTGTTCTTTACAACATTTTTGTAATATAGATAGACTAGCAGTTAAAAACCCGCTCCGCGGGTTTTTGCTGCTAGGCCCTGCGGGCGGCACTTGCTTCGGCTGCGCCCAGTTTAAGTGATATTAACAACAGTTACATTTAATAGATAGATATTAGGTCATTCACAGAGAGAGGGTGAGTATATATTGTTAAAACACGGAACAGGAAGGAGTTAATGAATAATAACATGCTCAATTTAGGCATAATAAGAATGACAGTTGTTTGAATAAATGAAATTTTACGTATTTGTGATGGATTATTTCAAATGAAACACTATTATTGACTACATGTCTACAACTGATATTAACTGTTATGGTACCTAATATAATTTGCTCATAGGAGACTTGCAGTGCTTAAATATGTGTTACAACCGTCAATGTCTATAAGTTGAATCAATATCGTATAGTTTGTCACAACAATTAAAGATAGTTACAACAAAGTTGACTGAAATAATACATTATTACATATTGATTAATTGTACCCGTGTTTATGGATAAAAGGAGGGTAATTGTGCAATGTGATTAGCAGTCGGTTTAATTAAAAGGTGTGAATTTTACTCCAACTGGTGGTAATTCTTTTCCTAAAACTGTTACTGTATCTAATAAAGTTTAAAGTTAGATTATATATACACCTTCATCAGGAGAGTAAAAATCTATATATAAAGGTAGATTATTACAATATAGCGCCCCTGAGGTGATATCTCACAAAAGCGGCGCCATGCAAATTGTCCAATTAATAAATAAATATAATGTTTACATTTTATTATGTACGTATGCATTGATATACAATGGAAATAGATAAAATAATGTTATCCGATTAAACTTTATTTTATTAAAAAACAAATAACTTTTTTAACTTCACTTTATTATATACAACCAATACATGTTTCATGAACGAAGTATACACCGAAGTCAAAAATTAAATATAGATTACAATTGGAAAAAAGAAGTGGAAGGAGGGGGGAGGGGTAAGAGTAGGCTGGGTTTATAAGAATTAGGAATTACAATATGAAAGACCAGTTAAGTGGGAAAATATTTAAAAGAGAGTTTATAAAAAAAAATTCTTGTTAATTACATCTACTTTTATAAACATGTTCTCTTATTTCTAAAATTTCGAAATTATTTATTTGTGATGCTTTATATCCTGTGTGAAGTATTTTAAGACCTGAAATTTTTTTTTGCATATAACCATAAAACAATATATTCATAAGACAAATAACATTTAATAACGGTTATTCTAATAAATTGATAGTTGAAATACTAAATAAAATAATTAAACATATTATCTTCAAACGGTATTTTTACCCTAGTTCTTAAGATATAAATAAACAATGGCGTAGAATTCTGTTTGTGGATAACGACACTTCTAAAATTATATATGTATATAAACATTCCTGGTACTATTCAACCGGCGTTTTACACTAATAACAGAATGAATAAATATATTCTTAATAATTAATATAGATTAATAAGTAATATAGATATAGATATATAAGTAATATAGATTGCGAAAATCAAACAAAAAAATCAGGAGTTTATAAACTCAATTGGGCTGGATTGTAATTTATTTTACAAAGGTAGAACCAATAGAAGTCAGAACTTTGAAGTCAGAACTAAAAAACATCTCAGGGTTCTAAATGGAAATAGTGAATATGAGTTTGCAAATCATCTTTTGAATCACACTTTCGATAAAAATTCAGGTCTTAAAATACTTCACTCAGGATTAAAGCATCGCAAATAAATAATTTAGAAATTTTAGAAATTAGAAAACATGTCAATATAAAATCAGATGTAATTAATAAGCAAAAAAAAATTATAAATAATAATGAAAAATGCCATTGCAAAGTAGAACTAAACTTCCAGAAGAAATCTTATTATTAAACACTTGATGTTCAAGTAATTTTGCATATTTAAATATACGCGCCAGTCATTTGATTCGTTTCTTCACCGCCAGAGGGGCGCTCTGTCGGCCACCTAGCCGCGATGCGTATTCGGGTATCGGCCATATTGAATTAACGCGTGCTTTTTTTGTCAAACGTCAAACGTAATCACGTAATTGTGGATAATTTTCACTGTAATGTAATTAATCCAATGGATTATGAACTTTCTAAGACATATTTTCTTCGATATTATCCAAAAATTGTATAAGCAGAAACGATATTTTTTAAGAAATATCGTATTACATGTGGCGATTCTATTTCAGTATGAAATGGTGTCTTAATCTTTAAAGTCTTATTTAAACACAATTTGAATTTGACCAATCACAGGGCCTACACCGTCCAGACGCTGGAGTAATAATATTATCAGATTATGTAAGCAGTTTTATTCAATTCTCACATTATTTTAAAGATGAAACCTCACAAAAGTCCCAACTGCCCGAAAGCCAACGGCATCTCCCCAATTGGGATATGTTGTGAGGCTGAAGGATGGGGAGGAGAAGGATATGGGGAAGAGGGAGGTGGGGAAGTACTTGGCTATTCGAACCTAGTCAGCAAGCATTGATAAAGTCATTTCAAGCATCTTTTCTAATCGGAATGGTGGTCTTTCACTATGAAGTACTACGACAGTATCTACTATCTCGGAAAGGTGCTTCAAACTAAGTACATATTTTGTATCAAATACAATCTATTAATCACTTTAATAGTTAAATTAAATTTTATTAATGAAATTTATGGACAAAAGCTGGCCTTGGGACGGAGAGAAAGGCTGATCTAATAATAAGCCTCAATTAAGACTGATGATTGAATTGGATTTCGTCTTAGAATTTTGATTATTCAGTGAAACAGTTTTCACGATAATACCTGTCTACACAATTTTCTTGTATATAATGTTATATAATAATGTTACAGTAGATATCAGCTACTATATTACGCGTGTGTATTATAACTTCAGTTGTGTAAGTGTATGGTTCCTTCACGCCTTGGAACCATCCACTCAACGTAGTCTTCTAATATACAGCCCAAACTGAAAGCATAAATTACATTCTGTTTCTGACGTGAATTACCAGCATGTAAGTAAATGCCTACTTGCTTCTAACACTGAGACCATAACATGTTGACCCGTTAACCCTTGATACTAACCCGTATCATGCGGGCTCCCAACGAGCCAACTTGCTTTTCTATTTTAACGAAATTGCATCATTTAAATACGACATCATTGTCTTGGTCTCTCTGGTCATGAGATTGGGTAAACACTGAAGATATCAAATGATAGAACTGTGTTGCAGACGTGTCTGGTATCAGTGTGCTCAAAAGAAGTCAAAATTTTTGTTACATATTTATTTATAAATTCATTCACCATTCTGTTATAAAGAGATTACACACCATTGGTAACTCTTATGCTATGTTGGCTGATGTTTTTAAAATGCCTGTCTTTAATTATAAAGCTGTGCTAATCATATATTTTAGCGGTGGATATTTTAACGAGACCACTGCATAAGAGTTTTTTTTTTTTTTTTTTCAATTTATCTTTTTTTTTCTTCTTTCTATACTGTAAAAATGAAACATAAGGAAACTCACAAAAAAATCATGTTAAACAAAAAATCGCTAAAGAAAAACATTTGCGGAAATTATTCTGATGGTAATAACAGAATATGTCATATTAGGACAAAATATCTTATTGTAAAAATATGACAGAATATGAAAATACAGGGTGTCCTGGTTCAAGTGCGCTTACATGAAAAACGTTAATAAATAATTATTATTGTCACACTCGAAATAAACACTACAAAGGACTTTGAGCTTAACACAGTTAACTTTGCAGTCGATGGCGTTACACGTTAAGATTTTTTCAATGAAGATGCAGATAAATCTTTGGATTTAAAAAATACTTCCTTTAATCGCTAAGATGACTGTAACATCCGGAATCGAGTGAAATCACGCATTACGCACATGGTAAATTGTTTTGATAAATAATGCAAAAAAAACCTCGCCAAAATGGAAATTTTATTTTATTTTGTGAACTTCAGGCATTAATTTTTTTCTTATCATAAACTAAATAACTAAACTTGTCATAACCAGACTCGAAAAAAAGTTCGTAAGAAGAAGATGTTGCACATTAAAGCACTTTTGTAAGCAAGATAGATGATTTTGTCTATGCTTATAGAAATATTTCAGACGGGTTGTTCCACAGAATTTGAATAATTCATAAAATTTAAATGTTAATTTTCTAGTTCTATGAAAATTCTACTCAAATTCTGTAGTTTTATATAATAATAGGCCAGTTGAGCTTGAACAGAATTTACACATAACTTGATTATTAACTTTGAAATTCGATCAATTGTTCAAATTATGTGATACAACCTGTCATTAATGTTCGTACCGCCAAGAGCAAGAAATAAATTCACTTAATATATACTAAACAATAATTTAAAAATATTTGGAAAACATTTTGATGACGCAACGGGATGTAGCTGCATATCGTCTGGTCTGGTCTTTAAGGTAAGGTTTAATTGATTAAACAAGTAACAAAAACACCAATGACTGGTTGTTTCATAGAATTTTAAGTTGATTTTCAAGTTCTGTGAAAGTTTTATGCAATTTCTTCCATCATTTCAGTTTTGTGAAACAACTGGTCTATAATGATATAATAATAGAACTTGAGTAGAACGTTCATAGAATTTGAAAATCAACTTTGAAATATGATGAATTGTTAAATTCTGAAACAACCCGTCCTAACTAACAAATAACCTAACCTATCCCAACTGCCCACTGACTTCCTTCAGTCTAAGAATATATCCTAAATGAGGAGAATGAGTTTATAGTTCCAAAGATTCAGAACAATTAGGACTTTAACAGTACCTTTTTTGATTTGAATACCGCACAGGGGTCCCAACTGTCTGCGACACTATGGCAACCCCAATTAAGGTATGTTGTGAGGGTGAAGGTTGTGGAAAATGAAGGAGATGGGAAGAGAAAAGTAAGGAAGTACCTGGCTATTCAGATTTGGTAATCAAACACGGCTAAAGCCATTTCAAGCAACATTTATAATCTGAACGGTGGTCTTACATCATGGCTATATGGAAAATATCTTCCACTCGGGAACGTGCTGTAAATATACTATATATATATTATTTTAAATGAAGTAGAGAAATACCATAAATTAAAAAATACATCTGGATTGCTAGTCAAGAACTTTACCCCTCGACCAAGGAGGCCGTCAAATATGTATAATAATCAACACATGTTTTGGAAATTACCGACGGTTTTAAACAGACCGACAGACTTACTAAAAAAAATTATGATTTAATTTGAACAAAATTACGTAACCTGAAATGATTTTTTTTTCCTTAAAACGAATAATTATTATAATTTTAAAACCCCACGTCGTCATTCTAACGCCCCATCGACCTTTGATACTATTTGCATAATTTAGGTAAGCGGATTATTTAGGAAAAAATACCGCCAATGTAATCACAGTAAATCTATATTTCCATTGCACGTACGCAAAACAAAACTTTTGTAATGAGATATCATGAAAAGTTCTCGGCATAAACGCAATTTCATACGGGACCGAAAGGTGACCCCATAAAACGTGTTGTGAATAATTTTCACGGCTAAATCTATAAGTTATTTAAGCGTGGTATATTTAAATATTTATGATCGTTCTAGAAGTTATTTTTAATTATATTTTCATACCAAGCAAACATTAATTAAAATTAGAACTAATATAATATTTTTTCATAGAAAGCAAATAATATTTTAGTCTTCTTAAATAATTGTAAAAGTACTCTGTGTCACTATTATTCATTATAAATATTAAGCGCTTAGTTTTAGCCACCCTTCGACTGGTAATCCTAAAGTCGCGATTTCAAATACCGGCGTACTCAAGTAAATTAATTTTATATTATTAAATTTGTTATTTCCATTGAGGTATATAGATAGAGCCAGCTTTGGCGTTCGAAGTATGGGCAACGCATATAGGATCATTGTCCGATGTAAGATATTACGGGCATCAGTCGGTTCCAAGCGCTCGCCAGGCACTGGTCTCTGGCGATAATTTCAAAATGCCGAAATGCCGCTGAGATATTGTACAAGTCGTGATGGAAAATATAGGGAGAGCAATGGTAAACTCTTTAATCTGTAAGTAGAATTTTACTATACATAAACAGTATTCGTGTAATTTGTTTTCCTCCGCTGCTCATCTCACTAAGGATTTCATGTGTCGAGATGTACAGCTTTACAATTATATTCAATCAAATAACGAAATAAAACAACAAATACACATATTGATCACATCGAATATGGGGCTCAGCCAATATGGATTTCTTACAATTTTTTTGAGTAGTTTCAATGAATCTACAGTTTTTTTTTTTATATTTTCACCAGTTTCAAGTTTGTTAATTTAACATAACTTGATTGTTTGCCGTAATATAATACCATACTATGAATACGAACCAAATTCATTTTTAGAAAACCAATTTTATAAAATATATTATGATAAAACTATACTAACAGACCGAACGACTAGTCATAATAGACCCGATATGGTTTTACATGACAAAATTAAAAAATTAACTTATATCATTAATGTCGCTATTCCAAATTCCTGTAATATTCAAAAATTTGTTAATGAAAAAATAAGAAAAAACACAGATTTAAGAAATGGGATAAAAAGAATTTGGCATTCTCAGACTATAAAAATATTACCATTTGTAATTTCGGCTACTGGCATTATACCTAGCTCTCTCATTAAAAATTTAGGCGTATTAGATCTATCGAAAAAATTTATACATAAAAATGCAAAAATCAGTCATTTTAAATACAAGTAGGATAACGAAAGATTTTTTAAATATTTATATTTAGGGATCAGTAGCATTTATAGGTCCAATTAGAAGTTCTACTGAGACGAACCCTCTGAAATGAAAATTTCTGTAGTCGGTGAATTATTTTCCCATTTGATCTTTCGCGATTTGAAGTGTTGTTTTTATATTATTTTGTATTTATTATGCTTATAAAATGCACTTGCATAATGTGGATTGACTAGATGATCATTTGTGGAAAAGTGTGTGGGACATAAAGTCGGAAAAATTAATAGAAAAATGTCTTGATACGTTTTGGGTAGAACTATTATTGGATCCTGGTCTGCATGTAAAATACTAATGAATAATTTCGTTTAGTTAAGGGATACAGCTAAGATATTTTAATTTATTACTTAATTTATAATTAATTAATTTTGGTAATTCACTCACGATGTAAGTAACACCACATTTGAAAATGTACAGCATGGGAAGGTTTTTATATTTTTAATATATGCATATATACTTGGGAGGGCGACATATTTATCGCAAAATTATTCAAAATATTACAGACGTGAAATCCACTGGTGTATATATCCGCAGGGTTCGGTTATTCGTCTGATTGCGATAAACTAATGCAGCGTGAGGTTAAATCGAGGGGAATGGGATGAATAGGATTTTGTAACTAAACGAAATTTCGCTCACCATTATTTTCATTTTGATATTGCATATTGTTAACATGTGAAATATAAAGGTTACGAACTGCAGACAGGTTAAAATGCCCTGATTCTCGACGAAGTCATTCCATTTGAACGACGAAAAGTTCGACCCACTCGTTGTTTGAGTCAATGACTGTCAAGGTTTGCCGTATGTACCTTCGACGAGAATCTTAAATAAGAACGTAGATCAATGTATGTACTTTCGACAACAATTGCGAGCGGGCTGGATTGTAGAATTGATACCCAGACCAAGTGGTCCAAAGTTTCTGTTTCCCACCAGATGCCGTGGGTACGATCCTCTGCTAAGTAATTGACATTTTACAGGATGCTCTTTGTCTTTTCATATAGATTCAGGATGAAAAAGGAGATGTTTAATTATGGTATCGACATTCGAAATTTTCAAGATGGCGGACATTATGTCGTCTGTCATTTTTTTACGAAACCATAATGTGTAGAAACTCTGGATGGTTATTAACATCTCAGGATTGTGGCATAAGTAATTGGCATTTTACAAATGCTCTTTGTCTTTTCATATGGATTCAGGATGAAAAGGGAGATGTTTAATTATGGTACCGACTTTCGAAATTTTCAAGATGGCGGACATTATGTCGTCTGTCATTTGTTTACGAAACCATAATGTGTAGAGACTATGGATGGTTATTAATATCTCAGGATTGAGGCATATTGACCATTATATTTCTTAAAAACGCTGTCAGAAAGTAAGAGCAATCGACTGTATTTTCGTTTTCCAATAAAAACTAAAAACTGTTTTTGAAAGTTCATACAATAAGTTTTCGAATTTTATGGCAGAAAAATAAATGTTTTTCGATTTTTTTTAAATGAAAACATTAAGGAGTTTTTAAAAATGGCTCAGATAACTAAAAATACACATTTTATTAGACAGATGTTTTATGAACATTACTGCCACCTCACTTTTTGTCGTTTCATTTAAAAATAATTTTTGAAAAATTCACAGAGCTTGATAATTTTTTTCTTAAATTAGGTAGGAACCTTTTAATGTCCTACTATGATCTATTTATTTTTCGTCATTTTGTTGAGACGTTGTTCTTATAAGACAGAGATCCTGGGTTAGATTTTGTATTCCCATTTGCGACGGTTACCTTTTTTATTTTTTCTGTGTCTTGTTCTGTTTCATGTTGCTGTTTTGATATATCAGTCTTATCTTCTTCAGTGATTTATTTTACATTCGACTGATTTGAAGACGAATGATCTATCCCTCCCACTGCGGTGCAAGACCATGGGTCAAGAGAGACTAGTTGGAATGGTCAAGGGTCTCCCCAAACCAGTCTCTACCGATCTGGCACGCCACGCAGTTGGTGGGCAGGCGCATCCTGAACACACCTCACCCGATGAACCCAGGCACCCCTACTAAATCACGGAACGAGGTGAACCCAATTGAAGGTTTCCGGGGAGGTGATACCCAAACCCGCCTCCGAAATTTAAAATTGATCGTTGCAAAATCGATATTTCAATCAAATTTTTTTGTAATTAACTATTTTAATAAAGGAGAGTCTGAGGGGCGCATTTTTTAAATTTTTACTAAAATCTACATTTTATTCTAATATTGATGAAATTTTGCACACTTGACCTTCAAAAAAAGGTAACTCTCTACATTGTATTTAGAAGAACTCTGTGTAAGCACCGGGAACTTCAGCAGTTGATAATATTATTACATATATCAAAGTATTGTCCTAATTCTTAAATTGTTCAGATATAATTTCACTATCTAAACATTCAATCGACTACAATCATTCTATTTCTATTCTTCCTCTGTCTTATACAGAGAATATTCTACATCAGATTTGGTATTATAACTTCATTGTGAGATGCTAGCCTCCCCTCGGGTAACTTTAAATAATATTTGCGACTTACTGTTCACGTTCATTCGCAGGAATTCGTAGGAACCATAATTCCGCTTTTCTCTATGTGTAAGCGAATAGGAACCGAGCAAGCGTCAAATTATTACAAAGAACAGCAACCCTAAAAGCGGTTGTCTAGTTACGACAATGGGTCAACTGGCTTAGAACTAAGTGAAGTTAAGCTTGGTTTAGTCTCAGTGGGCCGCAGACAATGTAAAAATGATTTTGGTTTTCCGCCGTCCATAGTTGTCATTTCAAAATCATCATGACCCAAGCCGACACTTATGACCCGAGTGGCTTAACTTTGATTAAAACCTTCCTAATATGCTCAGTTTATTTTTATTCTACTCTCATAGGTATGACCATATATTATACCGTGGATATAGTAAGAGTGCTTACAAAATATATAGATTATTTCTTTTGTCTTTATTCTGAAATTTTTTTCCCGATTTAGTACTTTTTTGTGCAATCGGTCATTACTATATTCATATGTAATTGGTTTGTAACATTTTTTTTTTCTTATTTCTGTTATTTCTCAGTGCATGTTTTATGCCGGGTATTAATGGATAATAGCACTGAGAGAAGGTCAAAACCAAAGCGTCCAGCTTGCGGCCGCGGTGGCGTTGAGTTACTGCAATAATTTTACTGTTCAAACCGAACGCGTCCTGCGACTGGCCGCAGTAATCGGTACAGTTTTCAGACGCGCGATCATCGGTCGACCGTGCTTAGTTGATGTTGAAACGATTTTATTGCTTCACGCAAATAATTTCCAGTGTTTTGTAGGGTATCTACGATGTCAGAGATAGAAAATATTATTGCTGAAGGTCCAAAGATACATCACATTCTCATTAAAAAAATAATCGAATTCTCAGTTTTTGCATACTAATACTAAGTTCACAAATCTTTGTGTTTTTTCTGAAACAATAAATAATCAATATCATTGATCAGAGGATTTTTTACTCAAATATTATGTTTTCTTCTTCTTTATGTTTTCTTCATCTTCAATAGTTACTGTTGGTAGAAGAATTTCATCTTCCATTATCAGCAGTCTGCTACACAGACAATAAACGCATAGTTGGTGTGAATCACTTTTGTATAGTAGTAGATCGCTATCTTAGCCTAATCCTACCAGCTGTGCCAGTTTGTTGTTTGTTTCTTGTCCTTTAGACTAGATACTCTTAGGAAGGATTGTTTCGGAGAACTTGAACAATTCTTCAAATTTCAAAGTTAATTTTCAAGTTCTGTGAAAGATATTTTTAAGTTCTGTTTTTATTTTAGTTCTGTCAAGCAACTAGCCTATAATGATATAATAACAGAATTTGAATAGGACTTTCACAGAACCCGTAAATGAACGTTGAAATTTGATGAATTGTTCAAATTTTCCGAAACAACCCGTACTTATAGTTAAGAGCGAATGTGAAGACAGTCGGAAACTAATGTTCCTTTTTGTTTTGCTCACAAAATCTCTATGTTGGCAAAAACCTAACTGCTAGCTCACCTTTCTTCTGAACTGGGGAGGTAAACCTATATTTTAAAGGCGTTTCTTGAAGAATTGTAATAAAAACACCATGAGCTACTAGCACTAGAGCTATGCTACGTAACTATCGCACAAATGCAATGGATTAATAAATAGCTGTATCGGAAAACTGTTTTATTTGATCTTTCCTGGATGATCTGAAAAAATAAAAACTTTTGATTTTTAGTCCATTTTTACTACACTAGACCATGATAATACGTTCACCAATATTTTTTACTAGCCGCTTTATACCATTCGAATCCAATATTGAAGATTCAGCAACTGGGTTAAAATATATAAAATGTGACGAAAAATATGAGGGTAATCCATTACAGTCCGCTCAGACATGAATTGATTCCAACAGTGATAACAAAAAACGGATCGTTGGACGTCATGAAATTGTTAGTATTATAACATTTTTTCTATAGAAGTGTATTTTTCACGATGTGCTGCCAAAATGGGGGCAAATATCTTGAAATATATCACGATGGTAAAGATTAACATAAAGGAAATTTAGTTTTTTTTTTGAAAAAATGTTGCGCAAATAACATTTTTAGTTATGCAAAAATTATGTTAAATGGCGACAGAAGTTGCTTCTGCAGTTTTTTGCGAATACAAAATTACTACAAGATACAAACTTACAAAAAAAATTAAATTGCCTACACAAAAGGCGCTTATAGCTAATGGACGTTAATGTCTTTCAGGATATGCAGATTGTTATTGGGAAAGAACATCTTGATGTTTAGAAAAGACATAATATCACAGATGTTTTTTTATTAAAATTAATATCTAGTTAGACACAAAACAGGCATTTTAGTGGAAGCCAGGAAGCCACAGGTTCAAATCTAAAAGAGTGTTCATTAATAAATGTATTACATTCATAAGAGGGTTTCTAGATTTTCATAAATCAAAAAATTGATTTTATTCATTTTTAAATTTTACAAATCAAAAGTATTAAAAAGAGGAAACCAAATAAAAGGTAAATGTGACTGAAAGTTTGTAATACTTTTAAAGGAAAAAGTGGGAAAACAGTGAGAATCTCCTGAGACATTGCTAGAAATGACTAGTTACAAGGATGTTAAGAGGATATTTATTTATTTACTTATTAGAGAGACAATACCTAATCAATCATCAATCGAGATGCCTAAGTCCACGGCCACGATTCATACGAAACTACGTGGCTTGACACAGCGATATGGTCACATATTGCAAGCTGAGCTACGCCACGAAAACGCACAGTTTTATCTCAGCAGTCAAGGCGAGAGCGGAGTGCGATGGGAGAAACGTGCCTACCGTAGCCGGCGTTTTCGCCGTGGGCCCAGTAAGTTTCGCTTGGCCGGCGACTCCGACGTCACATACCCACACAGCCGTGTGTAGCGTGCGCGTATGGCAGCTAAAGCCAAATGTGAAACGTAGCCGTGCGCAGCTGTCTGTTACCCGCTTTAGTCCCACTGGCTACGGATCATCGTGCAGTAGGTATCACGAAAACAAAAAAGGCTATCTTTGTTACTTATTCAATTAACTTGAAGAAAAACTAGATTATAAAAGTTACTACGCCGATGCTTGCTGCCTTAATAAGGTCGTATTAGATCGACATCCATCTTTATTACCAAACTTTTTAATTGAAATTGATTACTTTCGACTTTGCCTTAAAATATGAAAGCCTTTTATAAGATGTTAAAGATCGTGGTATAATTATAATAGAAAACCACGCGATTTTTCGAGAAACTTTATTAAAATATGTATAACAGAAGCATTACAACGTAAACTTAAAACATACTTTGCTTGTGTAATCCCGGAATGTGGTAGCTACTAAAAATAAATTGACCATCACGCTTCAAAAGAGAAATAATTGATTAACGATTCTCCTTTAACATTAATTAAAAAAGTCATGTTAAATTTGTAGAACTCCATTTTATAGTTGGTTTTCCCTTTTTTAAAAATAAATTACAGTATTATAAAACAAAAAAATCTAATTGAACAATTACGATTATATTTATCGAAAAATTGTTAAAATAATTTACAAAAACCTTTTGGGAAAACAAAGTATTTTAGTTATTATTATCATTATAAAATTGTTGTTAGGACAAATTGAAAAGACTTATCTATATGATTTTATTTACGCCTACCATGTTGTAATAATATTTCCGGTAAAAATTGTAGACCAACAGTATATCGATAGTAAAAACCGACGAACTAGAAAATCAACTGTGTGAGACACTTACTGTTAAAACTTTGGATTTCCCCCTTTTTCAATACGTCTATTTGAATTTAATTAATTAATCTAATTTAATGCTCTCCGACGAGTTGCACATGTTTTTTTATGATTTGTTTGTTTGTTTGTTTGTTTTTTTTTTTTTTTTTTTTTTTTTCTTTATTCATAAAAATATATTTGAATACAGTTTTTTGCATGCTTTTCGACTACCACACTAGACACATGTCCGTATTATCAATATTAAAAGAGTTGCTACACATTGCTTTGTAACTTCTTTCATAGTACCTTAAATTAATTATTTTTTTACTTCATTTATGCACCCGTGTTCTAAAATTAATTATGAAAAACACCCTAATATATTAGAACTTCCTTATTCTTCTGACGCCAGTAGAATTAGATTGTTAATGTTAATGTTAGTTGTAAGTTTCTACATATGTAAATATATGTATCATTAAGATAGTAGTTATAGGCTTTAGTCGTGAGACAGTAGTTATAGGCCTTAGTAGTAAGTCACTTGATATAAGTTTTTGAGGTAAGTCAATAGTTTTAAGTCAGTAGTTCTAGTATTCACTAACTAACTAACCATCACGCCGTTTCTCCGCAGGGGTAGGCAGAGAGGACGGACCGCCAAACAACTCGGTCTTGGCACACACTCCTTGCCTCATTCACATTCATACATCGTCTCATACATACTCTTCTATTGTTCTGACTCTTGACATGGCCCGACTCAAGTATCTGATTCACTTGGTCATGCCATGTCTTCCTCGGGCGTCCCCGACTTCTGTTACCATTCACATTTGCATTGTATATTCTCCTTACACTCCTTTCTTCGCTCATTCGCTCTACATGCCCAAACTATCTAAGCGTCCCTTTCTTGATCTTACTCATTACGCTTACATCAGCCTTGCACTCTTTGCGGATATCCACATTCCTCACACGATCATACATGGTTTTACCACACATACGCCTCAGGGATCTCATTTCAACAGCATTCAATCTACTTTCATCCTTTCTTTGCCAGTTCCATGCCTCACTTCCATACATCAGGGTAGGTACCAGCACTCCATTGTGGACTGCTAACTTCGCTTCTTTGGACAATTTTTTGTTAGCGCCAACTGCGTTCAGTCCTCCATTAATGGAGTTACCTGCATTTACTCTTCTTTCAATATCTCTGTCAGCCTTCCCATCTCTCGTAAACATGCTTCCTAAATACACAAATTCATCCACCTGCTCCAAGTATTCCTCATTCACAGCTATATTGCACACTGTTTTCGTACTTTCTCTTTCAAACACCATTACTTTAGACTTACTTACATTCATCATTAACTCATTCTTCACGCATACTTCGTTCATCCTAGACACGAGAGACTGCAGATCATCCATACTATTAGCAATCAGCACCGCATCATCAGCATACAACAGGCAACATACTTTCAGATTATTCAAATTCGCGCCCAATCCCACCTCTTTCAATTCTTGCATACAATTATCCATGTATAGATTGAATAACCACGGTGACATTACGCAGCCTTGTTTAACACCTTTTGTGATATCAAACCACCCCGTAAAACCACCGTTCACCCTAACACATGCAACGCTTCCTTCATATAGAGACGCAATTGCCTGAGTCAGATTCGCATTCACTCCATACTTGGACAACACCTTCCATAGCTTTTTCCTGTCGACTCGGTCGTATGCTTTTTGTAGATCTACAAAGGCACAGAAAAGTTTCTGGTTTTTTGCCAGAAACTTCTCGGTGAGCATAAGCAAAGAGAAGATCTGGTCCATGCACCCCCTTCCACTCATAAAGGCACCTTGCACATCCCATATTTTATCCTTTGTTTCTTTTCTTACCCTTTCAATCAAAATTCTACCATACAGCTTGCCAACTGAACTTAGCAGACTAATAGCCCTATGATTCCCACATTCCATACGTGACCCTTTACCTTTGTATACTGGCATGATCACTGCCCTTTTCCAATCTAAAGGCGTGTAACCTTCCTTTAAACATTGGTTAAAAAGATTGCACAACCATGTGAGAATTATACGGCTACCTCCCTTAAAATATTCAGCAGCAATATTGTCGAAACCGACAGCCTTACCATTCTTCATACACTTAATTGATCTTTCTATCTCATCTATGCTAATTTCGGTAACATTCAGTCCATCATCATTCATATCTGATTCGCCGCTAGAATCACTGTCACTCAAATATGATTTAAGATTTTCACGGCCAAAAGTATTTTTGTTATTTGTTTTTGGGGTATTATGCCGTGTTGCGCTAACTCCTTCTTTAGCCAACGTTTCGGACAGCATTGCAGTGTCCATCATCAGGGCAGATGTCTTATTCGAGGTTGTGTTAAAATGTGAGCTTAAGTATGAGGTTGTGCTACCGTGTTGCCAGCTTCAACCCTCTGAGCTAACATTAACGTATCATTTTTTATTTAAAGTGGTTTTCTTCGTTTTAGCTCTGGTGTATCCGTCAATTACCGGATACCAAGAACTATTAAGCTTAGCTCCATCGTCTCTATTAATGTTTACGGGATTTTTATGAATTTCAATGGCCTCCGTAATCAGCCGTGCTCTATAAGTTTTCGGTCTCCCCAGGATTTCAGGAACAAATCCAAAGTAATGCCCGGTGTCAATCAAATGCTCGGCAATTGCCGATTTGTCAGGGTGGCCGAGTTTACAAGCTCTGAAGTGTTCTGAAATTCTTTTGGAGATAGTCCGTTCTGTCTGGCCTACATAGACCTTGTCACATCCGGAACAGCTGAGTTTATACACTCCATCTGTTTCCAGAGGAAACTTAGTCTTTGCAGACCTCAGTAAGTCCTGTATCTTTTTTGTTGTTCCGAAGACAGTCTTGATATTTTCCTTTCTCAAAAGCCTGGCAATTTTGTCTGTCACATTGTGCACATAAGGCAGGAAGGCACAGCCTTTCGACTCTTGTTTAACTCTGTCTTCGTTTGGTGCAGATTTGGCTCTTATGATTTGCCTTGTCTGACTTGCTGGGTAGCCGTTACGCTCCAGTGCATCGGTCAGCTTCGTAAGTTCCGCTCCGATTTTATGTTCTTCGCATATTCTGGTCGCTCGGGTCACCAATGTATGGATAAGTCCTCTCTTCTGCGCTGGGTGGTGGTGCGAATCAGCGTGTAAGTACCGATTCGTATGGGTTGGTTTCCTATATACAGTATGCCCTAGGCTACCATCGTGTTTCCGCATCACCTCCACATCTAGAAAGGGCAGGATTTTATCTTCGTTTTCCAGTTCCATTGTGAATTTAATTTTGCTGTGGAGAGAATTAAGATGGTCCAGGAATTCGTTTAGTTTCTCCGTTCCATGAGGCCAAATGGCGAAGACATCGTCGACGTAGCGCCACCATACTTTAGGGACAGCCGAAGCTGTGTCGAGTGCCACTTCTTCAAACTTCTCCATAAAAAAGTTGGCTAGTACTGGCGATAACGGACTCCCCATCGCAACTCCCTCCAATTGCTCAAATAGTTCACCCTGAAACGCAAAGTATCCCGTTTTGAGGCAGTGTTCAAAAAGTTTGCAAATGTCTTCCTCATATATCTCCTTGAGCATTGTCATGGAGTCTTCTAGAGGCACATTTGTGAAAAGTGACACTGTCACTCACTTTGCTTTCAAAGACTTCCTCAAAATACTTCATCCATCTCTCTTTTATTTTTTCCTCATTCGTCAACATTTTTCCATCTTTCTATTTTATCACTTTCATGCTTCCGGTTTCTGGGCCACACCGGGACCTTTTGACTTCCTTCCAAAACAACTTAATGTTTTCTTGGAAATGGTTTGTCATTTTCATTCCTTCTTCCTCTTCCAGGCGTTTCTTTCGTTCTTTCACTCCAACTCCTTTGACGGCCGGCATAGTCCAGTGGTAACGCATTGGACTGCCATTCCGAAGGTCGCGGGTTCGAACCCGGCGTGCGCAAATAAATTTTATTTGATTAATTTGTGTTATTTCACAATTAATTAATTAAAATAATATATAGTATATTTCCGGCACGTTCCAGAGTGGAAGATACTACCAGTATCACCCTGGTGTAAGACCACCATTCAGAATTGAAACGTTGCTCCAAATGGCTTTAGCCGTGTTTAGTGACTAGATCTGAATAGCCAGGTACTTCCCCACCTTCCTCTTTCCCTTCCCCACTTACCTTCAGCCTCACAACATCCCCCAATTGGGGATGCCATAGTCTCACTGGCTCCAGACGGGAGCAGTTGGGACTCTTGTGAGGTATTACACTATAAAAAAAAATATAAAAAAAAAACTCTTACTATTTTCTTCCATTCCTTATATACTTCTTTCGCTCGATCCTTCTCTTCGCTGGAAGCACTGCCAGCCGCAATCAGACATAACCATGCTTTCTTCTTCTCTGAGACCAGTGCTTTAATCTCATCATCCCACCATGCATCACCTTTCTTCCTACCTTGCGTACTTAATCCACAAACCTCTCTAGCAGATTCACAAAGACTCACTTTTATGTGGTTCCATGTTTCGTCTATGCTTAGACCGTCCATTTTCTTCTCATTCAATCTCATCTCTGCACAATTCACATACTTACTTCTCTCATTATCGTTTTGTAGTTTTTCTATTTTGACTCTTGTTGGAGTTAGTACCGTTTTCACTTTAGAGCGCCAACCGCGAAAGAGGTTTACTCTCGACACCACCAAAAAGTGGTCAGTTTCAACCTCTGCCCCTCTGAAAACTCTCGTGTCCCCGGTAACAGCTCTCAACCTAGAGTCAATTACTACAAAATCGATAATTGATCTCTCATTTCCTCTTTCCCACGTATATTGGTGGATACTTTTATGATCGAAAAAGTATTGGACACAAACAGGTTCCACTCTAAACATACTTCAAGTATTCTGTTCCCGTTGTCATTCGTTCTTTTATCCCCAAACATACCTAAGGCCGATTCAAATCCATCACGTCTAATTCCTACCCACCCATTCAAATCGCGTGAATAAAAAAATAAATTTGACTTTTGAGTTCGGGAATGAAAGAATGTAAGTCTTGCAAGCGGAAATTAACCTACTTCCCGACATTTGATCTAGCTGAAACTCACTGTCGATGACAATGCATTGTATCAACTTTTGGTGGCTACGACGCACACATTTGCGGACATGTACGAATTTAGCAGTTAATATACAAAATAATTATCGGTTCTACCCAATCGGTATTTTGCGCAGTTGTTAGCGTAGGTGTTACTGCAAGTGTTAGCCCAGTTGACTCCAGTCGCTGGGGAAGAAGTTCCAATCCTCAGTCAAACAAAAAAATCTTTTAATTGGTTACTAGCCGGTCAGGCGTAAGTAGGTAAAAAATTGAAAATAAATTTACTGTAGAAAAAAAAAACTTTGATTTTTATTGATTGAGAATTAAAACAAAATCTCAGAATCTTAAGTCATCAGCCATTTCTTACTGCCCGGTTACGAAAACAAATTGGATGGCATTTGGCAAATCCCCGAATAATTAAAAAATATTTCAGGGACCTTGAGTGATCGGTAAATCTCTGCAATATAATATATTTTTTAATATCCATATTATAAATATTCCGTACACAATAACTGCATGTCACAGTATACAAACATATTCAAACACTAGAAATAATTCAAACAGAAATAACAATTAAATGTGGCATTGGATCATAAAATGACGACATACGAGTAAAACATAAAATTAATACAAGCTCTAGAAGCATACACAATTAGGAGATATAAGTATATACAAAATTTAATAATCAAGCATAAGAAGGCATAGGTTTAAAAAATTATCATTGAAAAGATATGATAGTAAAGGTTTCTTATACCTATCTTCCTACTGTTGAATAGATCCTTCACATTAGTGTATCTATTTCTAACTTCATGTAATATAAAATTTAATCAGGATTTTGGAACGATAAGCTCTCATAGAAATATGAAATTCGATAAGGCTAGTTAAATGAGGGCTGACTATACAACCATTTACAGTCTGAACATAAATATTTGATCGGATATAATTCTTTATATATATAATCTACCCGTGGTGCAATAGCTGTATTTGCTCCGGTTGAAACTGCTGTATGACATTATAGAACCGTAACACAAAGTTTGTCAAACACAAAGCATGTATTTTAGTTTTCAGGAAATTAGGTAGATATATTTTATGGTAACAACCACACAACTTTCTACAAAAGTGACATTGTTGAGTTTCACTTAAGCCCGGGATAGTTGCTCAGGAAATGCCGCTGGAAAAAGGCGTGACAGCACGGATTACTTTGTTTTCCCACTTTGTTCCGCTATGCGATGTTAACAAAGCATTGGGAGTAAGCAGAAAGTCTGTGATCGTCAGTTTTATGGAGAATTTACCGCAGTTTCCATCAATTTCCTAAACTACATAGCAATTTCCGTAGAGGCTTTGAAGAACAAATCCGTGGAAAGCTGCGCAGTAAAAACCGCAAAGTGTTTAGTGGAAGCGGTTGATTGTTTTTTCTTTAAGAAAGATCCTTTATTTTTTAGTATTATAAACAGAAAATTATTTTCTAAATATGTACAAATAGTGGAAGCATAAAAAATAAGTAAATTCTTAACATATTGAACAAAGTGATTGTATTTTGTCCAGACATTATAATATACTAGCGCAGACCCGTGAAATCGCGGGATATAATAATTTGCATGATTTTTTAAGCTGAAAGTATGATTTATTAAATAATAGCTGGCGTGTACCTGGCATTGCTCGGGACTAATAAATAGTTTGAGGTTGTGAATTCTGTACAAATAAGGTGCATTTTTGAGGTGGAAATAATATTATTGTATTGTACTAAGTATTAATTTCAATTTATCGTGCCATGTCTTCCTTGGGCGTCCTCAACCTCTTTAACCATTCTCTTGCAATTCATACATTTTCCTTAAACCTCTTTCTTCATTCGTCGCTGACGAATCATTTTACAACAAATTATTATTTGATTCATGTCTACATCGGGCGTCCCCGACTTTTACTACCATTCACTCCACATAATATCGTAAAATCCACAAAGTAATTGTTAAAAAAACCATAATGATATTACTTTAATTCAACTTATCTCATTCCAGTGAATGGATAATTGGTTAAGTATTTCTCGAGCGTTCCCAATTTCTTTTACCATTGAAACCACTCTTAAAATACTCATTGCACTAATAAGAACAAGCTTTGAAATTTTCAGGGAAATCGGATAAATGGTGTAATAAATCGTACGGGACAAACTCAGAAACATTCATTTATATATATAGGTTTGCATCAGGACCATTTCCTATCAAAAACTAATCAGAGGCGATCAGAATTTTACTATTCAAATGAAAACTGTAAGTAAACTTTAAAAATCATTACTCAGATTGTCAATCTGTCAAAAATATGAACAAAAGTAGTACATATTTCAAATACAATATAAACACATAAAATATAATTTATATGTATCCACTTCGTCGCTTCTGATATGATTTAATACTTACCAGTTACAATTATTAAAATTTAAATTTCATTAAACATGAATAATTTTACGCATTTTGCAGGAATAGGTTGGAAAATTTTACACGACGCATGTACAGTACATAGCGACAACCAAAATTAGTATGTTTCAATGGAAACTATAAAACATACTAATTTCGGTTGTCGCATTTTGCAGGTTTACGTTGGAAAATTTTACACGACGCATGAACATAGCGTCAACCGAAATAAGTATGTTTCAATGAGAACTATAAAACATACCAATTTTGGTGGTCGCTATGTGCAAGCGTCGTGTAAAATTTTCCAACGTATTCCTGCAAAATGCGACAACCGAAATTATTATGTTTTATAGTTCTCATTGAAACATACTAACGTTACATACATACTAATTATTGCTTATAATAATTTATTGTGATTTACCGTAATTATTTTGAATACTGTAAAAACATTTCACCCAAATCACGGGTTAAAATTTCGTTTGAGGGAAAATAAGTGTTTTGTCTTGGACTCGTGGGGTAAGTTAATTTTACTGTCCTAAAACGGGAAACCTTCCTAGTTGGACAATCAAAAGTTTCCTTCCATATAAGGTAATGTATCTTTTCAAAATAAATGCATAAAGTATAAAAAAATATTACAGGCGACTAAATATTGCTTATAATAATTTATTATCCTTTGTGCTATGCATAAAAAACCTTGTCTTATAAACATTAGTTTATCATTAAAAAAATAATACGGTAAATCACGACTATTTTAAATAAAATATTTTTCTTAATTGTAGAAATCTTTATACAGCGTGCCTAGTGCATAATAATGACCACTGCAATGCATTTAATTACAATTCTATCTGCGAAATTGTTGCTGAAAAAACGGCTGTTAATTTGCGTAATTATAAACTAAAATCAGCGCATTCTACAAGACTAACATAAAAATGCCTTTTATAAACAGTAATAAAATTAAATTAAAAAATCGCGCTCTGAAATCCGTTTCGTTTTGTTATCCGGTCTCCTGCAATTTTACCACGTTCTTCCAAATTGTGATGGTTTTTTAAATGACGCCATTATAATATATTTATTGCGAAAGAACAAAATATTAACGTAATAACGTCTCTTAATATCTCAATTACACGGGAAATTACAAACCTACGTGACTCGAAGTGTAAAAGTATAATAAAAAATAAATTATCTTGTCATAAAAATATAAAATTTAAGTAATAATGTGTTTAAATTTGGGTTTATTCTTTAACCTAGAATTTACCCGGTAAACACGTTTACATTTTAATAGAAATTTTAGAATGTATAAGCAATAATTATTAGTCTGGAACACAAATACAACTGAAATAATCTACCAAGAAAAAAAAATGCCGCCGACGGGAATTACCACACCTTCTGATCGCCGGTCAGGTGCACGGAACTACTGTGCTACATCGGGTTATTTTTAACCGCCAAATAATTCAATATTTACTAGTATTTCATTATAATTATTATTTTTTGTTTTTCTTTCGTATTACTATTTTTGCTATTATTTATTGTAATTCAATTTATTGTTTCTTTTTTCATCCTTTCAGAGTGCAATTTTAGTCACAATATGCCAAAAAAAGGTAAACTTATTTGAAATTAATGGTGTAGGAAGATAATTTTACATTATTATGTTAACTGGAAAAGTTTTTGTATTCCATTGCAAGTTGTCATTACGATAATAGTAAAAAATAATAAAATACCTAATATCGTTTAATTTACCGCTATAACAATATTTCGACACAAAACAATTGTTCACGATGGTTCCCTTGTTATCTGTCCTTCGATAAATTGTAAAGAATTAATAACCTAACTTATTTACTGAACGAAAACAATATGCATAAAACTTTGTACGTCATATAAAAAATATATGTTAATATATTAACTTTTTTATTATGATGTACACGACAGAGAGTTGACATAAAAAATTGAAAAAAAAAAACGTTGAATAACGGTGTAGAAATCTATAAAAATAATGTAAACATGAAATCCATAAATTGAAAACGGTGAAAAAATATTTTAAAGACAATTTAAAAAAAACTGTTTCATTAAATTAAAATAATCTGAAATTCGTTATTTTCCCATTAGTGACAATTTCTTCTCCAAATATATACATAATATTATAATGTCTTTATTACTATTTACATTATTTTGGATACGTTATAGCTACCTACGTTTATTTCATATTTAACACCATGTAATACAATTTTTTTTTTAACTTTCTCACTGGAATGTACTGGAACTACATTTCAAAATAATACTTTATTCATAATTACTTACAAATAAGTACAATAATGTACTGTGCACTCTTCTTCTAAACACAAGCTAACGCTTGCATAGAAGAATAGTATTCAAATCTCACAATATGTACAAACACCATGTTATATAAAAAACGATTTTATTGACTCACCCACATTACTTGAACTCATCTCATACAATATACCTTCTCGTAGACTCATAAATAACAAACTGCTCTTCCGCAATCAACACTCGACTAATTATGCTTATAATTCACCACTGTCCAGAATATGTAGAAATGTCAACTCACGTCAAGACTTTGATTTTTTTGGTATAAGTCAGAATGTTTTTGGTCGCTCACTACGCAATTGAGGATATTTTGTATCATTTTAGTTTTATCAAGGTCTTGAGACTCGACACTTCTATTTCATTCTTATTTTCTTATATTTTCCCTGTTTGTCTCTGCTTTTATATACCATCCTTTACTTTTGCATTGTACATTGTCCCAAATCTCGTGTCGTTTTGTAATATATTGGACGTAAGTCCGTTAATTAATTAATAAATAAATAAACAAATACTATTTTAGAAGTAATAACCTTATATCTGTTTTAAATCTTAGTAAAAAAATAAAATACGAACGTATATAAAAACAACTAATACAAATTGGGTCAAATGAGATCATGTGACTTGAGATTGGTTATGTCATAAGTTACGTAGTTTCGTAGTTTGGAGTCAAGACCTTAAAATAATGGTTCCGTGATAACTCAACACAGTGACAATTCAACACACTTTAAAAAAAAATATATAAAGTCATTAGAAACGATTGAAAAAAAGTTTTTAACCTAACCTATTTAACCCAGTTAATAAAGTTTTTGTTTCATCACTTTCCATGACTTTATATAACTTTTTAAAGTTGTGATGAATAATTATCATTGTGATGATTTATCCGGTCACCTAAAATAATATATTATCTTTGCAGTCTTGTTTTAGAAATGTTTCCCCTACAAGAAACATACTAAATTAGAGTGTGTATCTTCTCATAACCCATGAGAGAAGGTTCAGTCAACGTAATGCGTGTCACGTGTAAAAGGTATTTCGTAAGGCGAATTAATTCTCAAAGTGTTTGCTAGAACTCAGAGGAGGCTCTCAAATAACAAGACTGCATGGTATAATGTGGTTAAGGGTTTCAATCATGGCCTGTCTTTCATCTAAACACTCACGACAACTTGGTTTCTAGAGCACCCTTGATACAATAGATCGATATGACCTAACCAACCTCCTTTTAAGAAATCCCTGATCTTTGCAAACGAAGTTTTGCTTAGAACGAAACTCTGTGGGACTGAATAACTTAAAACACCTTTCCTTTCATAAAAACTTGTGTCGTAATTTACTCGTTGTGTTTACCTACATTTCGTCATTAAAGTGCTAGTACCTACCTTGTTGTACGGCAGTGATGCGTAGAACTGGCAGAGGAAGAATGAAAGTGAATTGAATGCTGTAGAACCGAGATCGTTGAGGCGTACGTATGGTAAATGTTAAAACCATGTATGATCGTGTGAGAAATGTGGAGATCTGCAAAGAATGCAAAGGCTGATGGAAGCGTAGTGAGTAAAATTAAGGTAAAGGAACACTTAGATGGTTTGGGCATGTTTAGCAAATGAACAGTATGACGCAAACGAGAATGGTAACAGAAGTCGGGGACGCCCGAGGAAGACATAACACAATCAAGTGAATCAGGTACATGAATCGGAACATGTCAAGAGCCAGCACAACAGAAGAATATGTATGAGGCAATATGTGAAAGAGGCAAGGTGTGTTTGCTAAGACCGTTTTGTTTGTTCCGCGCCTGCGGAAAACGGCTTGATGGTTAGTAAATTAGTTAGTTAGCGTCATCAAAAATGCTAGTAAGAACTCAGACATTTGTAAATTATTGATCTTCTTATGTTTTATTGGCTGTATGTTTAAAAAATAATTCATAGCTTGTTTGAGACTGGGGTAATAAAAGTATTGATTAAACTGTTTTGCAAGCTTTTTATGTGTATTCATTTTATCACACACGACGCCCCGTAAAAATATTGTATTGAAGAAATCAAAGACAATCTTTGAATAATAATAAAAATTTAAAAGTAAACAAACACGTTAAGATTGTGACTGCTTACAATTATAATATGCGATTCCCATCCTGTTGAGATTGATTCTAATAGGATGCGATTGATTGATTGATCGGTCTGACGTTTTTATATTCAGTTTCAGTTGAGTAGGTACCTGCCCGGTAGAGTAAATTTAAAAAAAAATGTGTCTCCGTGGTTGACATATTGTTTAGATTACGAATTCGGAGATCGTGGCTTCAAATACCGGCGTGCGCAAGTAAATTAACTTATCTTGTTTCGCAAATAATTAATTTTATATGATATATAGTATATTTATTTATTTATTCATTCGAACGCCATAAAATGGTTTCTAAAATACAGTGATAATCGAATTACAAGCGTCGAGTGGTAAATATGATAATAATAGCAACAAATTAAAGAACAATTAATGTGTACACAAAAACACTATTGCAAGTGATGCAGTTATTAATATAAGTGCAGTAAGGCAATGCATATTGCATAATTCAAAAGAATTATAAACCAGTGTCACAATAGTTGAACTAATCCATACTAGGCTTGTATAAGACCTGTCATTAGTCGAAATATGATAATAGTCAGTAATGAGTTTAATGTTACCCACAAAATTAATTGTACTTGGAATAGCTGAGAAGGCATTGACAATTCAGGGCTGTCAGCGATTTAATGATACTCATGGATAAGAAATTTTTTTTTTTAATAAAATAATTTATATGTTAGCTAACACTATAGGATATCTGAAGTAAATAGTTTAGATGTAGTAAAATATGATATTGGAGCCATGCAGAAGAATATTATCATTCTTGACATTGATTATTGTGTTAGAGGTATGTTATTATAGATTATAGCCTTTTTATAACTATATTCCATGCAGCTGAACACATCTACTACTTCTGAGAAAACATTCTCAACTGCATGCAATCTAGGTAAAAGCGAGAATCTAAATGACTCAGTCCTGATATTTTTGTTGCAAATAAAAATAATTCCGAGAGGAAGAGACTTTCAGGATTGGCCTGGTGAAAGACCAGGCTTCAGCCGAGTTTGGTGATCAGATGTGAATAGCCAGGTACTTCCCCACTCACTGCCTTCAGGCACACAACATACCCCAATTGGGATGTCTTAATCTCACTGGCTCCAGACGGTTGGGAGCAGTTGGAACGATTAGTCTAATGTATGTAGTTGGGATACTTTCGATACGATAAAGATTAAACATATCAATTTTCCGATGTTTCTATGAGCATGGATTTTTGGTTAGCTTTAGGGATTGAAGCTTACAAGTTATGGACACACCGCGGTGTCTTGCTGTAAAAAAATTGCCTCAAAGTTATTTGAAAATTATAAGGATAATTTCTTATTTTCGCTTTCTGAAGCTCGTGATGAGAAAAATGAAAACCATAGTAAAAATGGTGGTTTTTATTCGAATTTCTTTGAGTTAAATTGTTCTCTTTTAAAAGAGGAATTTATCTCTAAAATAATTCTATATCCTCGTAACGTAGGACCTATAAAAATTATGATGAAAACTCCACTATTTATTTTGATGTATTAGGTACGTGTTCACACGTGAACCCCGTGGGACTTGTATGGGAAGAAAGTACAAATGGTACACAGTTTACTAACAAATAAATGCAAAAAATACTTTTTTAAGAGAAGAATTACAACACTTTTGAACTTATATTTCAATATTTTTGAACACTTTGTAATATATTTCAAATGTGGTACTGTAAGATTTCAACACAGTATTAACTCTCATGTACATTTATTATCTCTTCTCTAAATAGTATGTATAATTCTCTAAATCGTCTGTCTGTAGTTCTTATAAACTACGCAATGGATATTCGTAGAATTTTCATTATAATTTAGAATTTTTAACGGGAGTTACAAATACATAAAACATGCATATTGTATTTATAGAAAGTAGAGAAAAGTTTGATATTAGAGTCGCAAACGTATTTTTTTCTGAAGATGGCTTAACCTTATAAGATACAACAAAATAATGCACTACGGAATTGTATATATTAAAAAGGCCAACAGAAAAGTCCACGCTGGTGTATGTCTATTTCCTAAGGATTACCCCCAGCAACGCGGGGTACACGTCAGTTAGTTTCTATATATAATATGGAGTTGAAAGCAGCAATTCACAATGAAATCACATTAATTCCTGGTGATGTGCTTGAGCGGGCAATGCGGAATGTTAAGGACCGACTCCAAGAATGCGTCGCTCGAGAAGGAGGGCATTTGATGGATGTAATTTTTAAAAACTAACTTTACTATTTTTTTTTTAATAAACTTCCATTGTAACTACACGTTTTGCACTTTATTTCAATCCAATACCTTTAAAATTGACAGTTTGACAAGTATTTTAAAACCACCCGATCCATCTGCGCCACCCTGTATAATGGTTGGACGGGCGTGCGGGCGGGAAGGTGAACACCGGACGGGGGCAGCGCGTGGATTTGATTTTTATACAAATCTACAGTTTAAGTTTTGAGGTTGCTGAAATTTTTCATACATGACCTTTAAAACAAGAGGAGAGTCACATTATTATGTGAAAAAATCCTGTTAACCCGGTTAACGCCCCCGGGGCTTCGGCTGCTATCTTAGGGTTCGTATAAACAAGACAAAATTTCTTCAAAAGAGCCTAACGTCGAATTATGGGAAAGGAACAAAGCTACAGATAGGTTTTTATGTGTCATCTCATAAGAGCGTCTGTATGTACAGTGTTAGGCAGGGGAGCTATGTCGCCACCCGGTTGGGCAGCGTAGTGAGGCGGGTCATTCGAATAATAATAATAATAACAACTTTACCCAAGTCACTCAAACAACTCTATGTCAAAACCAAACTTATTTATAACTTTCACAAAACGATGAAATATTTTATATCAATCTATCAATTACCTAATTTTTTTGTTTTTGTTTTTGTTTTTAAGTAAAACCTCACAAAAGTCTGGAGCCAGTGAGACTATGACATCCCCAAGAGGGTATGTTGTCGGACTGAAGATAGTGGAGAGAGGAAGGAGATGGGAAAGGGAAAGGTGGATAAGTAGCTGGCCATTCAGATATGGTCACCAAATACGGCTAAAGCCATTAAAAGCAACGTTTTAATTCAAAATCTTACACCGGAGCGATACTAAGAGTACCTTTTACTTTGGAACGTGCCGCAAATACTCCATAAATCATTTTAAATGAATTGTGAAATAATCAAATGAAATTCACTTATTTTATTACGCTGGTATTTGAAACCGTGACCTCCGGCTTTCTAGACAAGAGCCTTTTCCCTCTATCAAAAGTGACAGCAGTTACTGTGTACTAATTCTGAATAAAGTTTGTCTAGTTATCTTGAATTCTAGACATTGATTCAAAATTGATTACTTATTCCAAACACGCTTTATGTAAATTTATACGCGATTATCGGAACTGTATTGATTGTCTGATATGCTTTAACCATCAATTAGTGCTTGATACAGGCAGCAATTGGGTAAATAATAATACATGGACTGTTTAGTGATTAACTGTATTGGCGCCCTTGTCAGTCGTCAGTCGTCAGTCGTCAGCCGTCAGCCGTCACGCGTCACGCGACATCAAACTGTGTACATCTGGTGGAGCGGTGATCTGTCCGTGTTTGCCGGTGTTGATTACTGTCATCAATCTCGATGATTGCACGAACAGTCGCACTCTTCCGAAATGCAGTCTTCGGCAACCGGAATGCTTCAGTATGATGTTAATTTAAAATACTGCAGATTTAACTGGCCGTACTTTTGAATCCTCATTCGTCAAGACAAACTTTTTAATGTGATACTTGATGGTCGCCCAATTGCGTCGGAACTATGAAATTGCTATTTTATTAATATTGACAGTAAAAGTGTGGTAGAAGAAAGATACAGAATTGAGAAAAGTTATGAAGTACCATGTTTTTTAGATTTGGTCACAAAAGATGGCTAAACCCATTTCCAACAACATTCATTCAATTGTAGTCTCTCATCACAGTTTTAATAAAGTTGCGAGAGTTATTATTATTACTATATTGATTAAGATTTTGTTAACAAACGACTTGCAATCTTTAGAGCACTGGCATCACGTGGATATGCTACCTATTCTACAGGTATTTTAATGGAAGATGCTGTGGGGAATTAGTACCGGTGCATAGTCTGGAAACACGTTAAACGCACTCCCAATATTTGTGCACGGTTTTCTACGACTCTTTCTTGATTGAGTTCTAGAGCATGGGTGTGGAACGATTTGTCGGTCTCTGTGTTTCCTCCCTCCCAAAGTATGGATCTCTTCAAGACCATGTTCACACCTCCCCCTCCTAATAAAGACCTTCCAAAACAGCAGCCTCAAAGATGACAAAGGTTTTTAGGGAAATTATTTTCTTCAGGGTCTTCTGTCTGAAGATAACGTGAAAAGCAATTTCACCAATGAGTAGATTTTCTTCGTCTGTCAGTTAAAAAATATTTCGACAAAGAAAATATTAGGTATGTAACAAATCATATAATTCCCTAAATTGTAAGTAAGCATAGTCAATAAAATGTGAAATAAAGTATTTGCCCCATTTTTAAGTTCTCTTGACTCGGTAAACAGCTGTTTCTACTGCACACCTCACCAATCCACAACTTCTTATTTCTCACCCACTTCTTTATGCATACGTTTTCAATTTTGCTTGCTTTTATCGTACCAAAGAAATGGTTATTTCGAAACTGGTATATAAACATTTTTTTTAAACTTGATTCTTGAAACAAAGTAATTGTGAAATAATGTGTTAGACTGAACGCTGTGATGAATGATCGTGTGAGAAATGTGGAGATCCGAAAAGAATACATCGCTGCTGTAAGCGTAATGAGTAAGATAAAGAAAGGAACACTCAGATTATTTGGGCATTTAGATCAAGAAAAGAGTGTAAACAGAATATATGATGCAAATGTGAATGGTAGCAGAAGCCAGGGACGCCTGAGGACGACATGGCACGGCGTGGTCAGTTAGTTAAATTTAGTATTATTGCAAGATTGCACGATGCAATACTTGTAATGTCAACAAATTAACTAATAGTAAACGAAAAACAATTATGTAAAAAAAAAAATCTTAGATTACTTTGGTTTTTCTAATTAGTTTACGGAATCAGATCTGTTCAATCTTGATAAAGATTTTATCAAAAAATGTTTTTTAAGAATTGTTGAAAAAAAAACTTCTTGGTACGAAAAATAATATCTCACCGAAATGAACCTATTAGATAGAGTATGAAAAACATCAAGCTTTTCCGCACTTTGTTGAAAAATCACATCTCAAAATGAAGGTCATAAACATACTAAAGGCGTTAAAAATTCAGTGAAATTCGCAAAGTTCTTAAGACAAATATTATGTAATAATAAAATAATGAATACGACAGGTCTAATACCGCAGTTTTTTTATAAATTATAAAAGCTCCATATTACTGACACATATAAATATTAAGGGTGGATTGTTTCACAGAATTTTAAAATTCGTCAAATTGATTTCATGTTCATTTTCATGTTTCGTAAAACTTCTATTCCAGTTCTGTTATTATTTAAGTTATGTGTAGCAACTGGCCCATACTGATATAATATCAGAATTTGAATTAAACTTTCACGGAAACTGAAAATTAATAAATTCGATGAATTTTTCAAATTCTGTGAAACAAACCATCATCAGTCTAAGACTCAAAAAGCTTAGTTTCAGCTTGAAAGGAATATTGAAAGAGGAAAGACAAATAGTAGACTTAGACGACAATGGATAGTGACGTTATTGAAAAGTGGAATAGTCAATGACGGTGAAAATTATACGATCCAGGCGAACCGATTTAAAACAGACATGCTCTTGGAACCTTGCCAAACTTAACGAATGAAAATGATACATTGTATCTGATGATAGTGATGATGTTATCTTTAGAAGGGCAAACTCACACTAAAAAATATTTGTTTCAATTCATTATTTATGTAAAAAGTAGGTAGCTAATCATATTATAATCGAAAAATATTTGAAGAAAAACATTACTGGTAACTTAATCAATGCATACTCACAACTGACACAATTCATATACATATTCACACATGTTCACGTAAATACATCGACACCCCACGTTTTTTTTTATATATCGTTAATCTATATACTAACCCTGTCCGGTAAAATTTATGTAATCACTCCAGATATTTCATATAGATGTCGTTGGTACCGACCGGATCCTAGAAAATATTTACAAAACATCTTTTTTATTTTTTTTATTTTTTATAGTGAATACCTCACAAGAGTCCCAACTGCTCCCGTCTGGAGCCAGTGAGACTATGGCATCCCCAATTGGGGGATGTTGTGAGGCTGAAGGTAGGTGGGGAAGGGAAATAGGAAGGTGGGGAAGTACCTGGCTATTCAGATCTAGTCACTAAACACGGCTAAAGCCATTTGGAGCAACGTTTCAATTCTGAATGGTGGTCTTACACCAGGGCGATACTGGTAGTATCTTCCACTCTGGAACGTGCCGCAAATATACTATATATTATTTTAATTAATTAATTGTGAAATAACACAAATTAATCAAATAAAATTTATTTGCGCACGCCGGGTTCGAACCCGCGACCTTCGGAATGGCAGTCCAATGCGTTACCACTGGACTATGCCGGCCGTCTAAGATGTTTACACAATTTTATAAATATGCTGTTTTTGTCGAAAATAAAATGTCGATATAGAAATAATGTTACAATGTATATCCCTCGCAGATACAAGGTTTTCCAATAAGAGGTGTTATTTTATTATTCAATCGTAAAAGATCAATGGCTTCGATGTTTGTGTGGCACGTAGCGCCGTTTTGTTGAAAGTAAACGTTGTCCAGATCAATATCATCCAATTTTGGCAATAAAAAATCATTAATCATCTCTCGATAACGCAATCCATTCATCGTAACTGTTGCTCCAGCCTCATTTTCAAAAAAGTAAGGTCTAATGACTTCGCCGGACCATAAACCGCACCAAACAGTCACACGTTGAGGATAAAGAGGCTTTTCAACAATAATTATTTGGTTTTCCGAGCCCCAGATGCGACAATTTTGCGTTTTGACGAAGCCACCGAGGTGGAAATGGGCCTCATCACTCAAGATGATTGCATTTGATTCACTCATGTGAATTTTAATAATTTGCGTTGTTGAAGCGTTCCATTTTTAATAATGGCGTAGTTTCTACTTGTCAAATGTCAAAAAATGTTTCTGTTCTACTGAAATAGCGGGCTATTCAAAATAACACCTCTTATTGGAAAACCCTGTATAAGGACGTTACGCATATATTATTTTAATTTAATACTAGATATTAGAGACAACATTTAGGTAATGCTAAGAAAGATTGAAAATATTTTTAAAAACATTTTCGGAGAATTGTGGGACGCGTTTATATTTTGTAACGTTTTTGCTGAATATTTTCTAATAAAAAGGCATTTTATTTCATCACGGAGATTATAAAGTATGATGAGACCAAAGAACGACTATAAAGTAGAAATATTGAAAAACAAATCAATTAATTTTTTAAACTTCCGATTTAGTTGTCCGGGTTAAATCTTCCCCAAAGGAAAAACTTAACCCTTCAACTCACTTTTCCACAAATGATCATCTAGTCAATCAACATTATGTAAGTGCATTATATAAGCAAAATAAATACAAAACAATACAAGAACAACATGTCAAATCACCAGAGATCAAATGGGAAAATAATTCACCGTCTCCAGATATTTTCATATCAGAGGGTTCGGCTCGGTAGAACTTCTAACAGGGCCTATAAATCCTACTGATCACTCAACATAAATATTTAAAAAAATCTTTTGTTATCCTACATGTATTCAAAATGACCGACTTTTGCATCTTTATATATAAATTTTTTGATAGATCTAATACGCCTAAATTTTTAATTAGAGAGCTAGGTATAATGCCAGTAGCCGAAATAACGAATGGTAATATTTTTATAGTCTGAGAATGCCAAATTCTTTTTATTTCATTTCCTAAATCTGTGTATTTTCTTATTTTTTCACTAAAAGATTTTTGAATATTACAGGAATTTGGAATAGCAACATCAATGATATAAGTTATTTTTTTTAATTTTGTCATGTAAAACTATATCGGGTCTATTATGACTAATCGCTCGGTCTGTCAGTATAGTTTTATCATAATATATTTTATAAAATTCGTTTTCTAAAAATGAATTTGGTTCGTATTCATAATATGGTACTACATTACGGCAGTCAATCAAGTTATGTTTAATTACCAAATTTTGGTGAATTATTTTTAAAACTTGATTGTGCCTAAATGTATACTCGGACGGTGCTAATATAGAACATCCCGATATAATATGTTCTATAGTTTCCGGAAAAGTCAAACATTTTCTACACAAATCATCAATTTGATTTGTATCTTTGATTATATGCTTTCTATAATTTTTAGTATTAATGACTCTATCCTGAATGGCAAGCATAAATCCTTCTATTTCTGTATTTTTGAAAGAATTAGATTGTTTTTATTATTAACTAGCTGTACCCCGCCACGCTTTGCTGTGGGTAACTCTGTTTGTGCAGATAGATACAAAATGGCGCGTGTTGCTTTTACGTCCAACAAATAGCTCTGTTTTTACCTGTCACACGCGTATTCGATTGCAACGGTGTGTCAAAATTTCAAAGCAATCGGTGAAGACCTTTTAAGAAGATTTAAGATTTTGAACGAATGAACATTTTTATTTATATATTTTTATTTTTAATGTAGCAAAAATTTTTTTTTGTCTCAGCAAAATATGCGCAATGTGAGAAATATGGCATCGTGAATTTGAACATATATCTTTCTCTTCGTGATCTTTTGATCAATCCAAATGTTTTCTCCTCAAAACATAATTCAGTTTCAATTTTAAAAATGGCAATTAAAATAACTTGGTGTTAAAAATATTATATTATAAATAAGTACTGAATCTTTCGTCGGAATTCATAAAACAATATATTTTAAAAATTTTCTTTACTGACATAAGTTTTTTGTGCAGAGTACGTTTTACATGCTTTTCAACTACCACACTAGACGCATGTCATATTACGGTAGGTAAAATTTGCATATATTATTTCATTCAAAATAACAGTAGGAAAACAATAAAAGATAAAAAAGTTTAATTAATAAACAAATGTGTATAATAAAGCAAATTAATTTATTTTAGTGGTGTGAAGCATTGAAAATTTGAGTTCATTGAACTAGATTTCATGCAAGACTGGCAAATATACAACACAGACAACTGAAAATTTTCTTCTACCTATTTTCTTCAGATTTATGCACATATTTCAGCTAAAAAGATAATTTATCTAAGGGAGTTCTTTGATCACATGTTCGGTGGTATGCACTGCACCGCATTCACACATCGCCGACTCTTTAAGACCCCACCGTTGCATCATGTGGGCACAGTGGCTATGGGATGACCTTGTCATATTGATGGCGGACCAGAGAATCCAGGCTGTCTCTCAGTGGGGTCGTGCACGAGTTGAGCATTTCTCACGTCGGCCGATTGCCACTCAAGTTTCCTCTCTCCTTTTAAATTAGTTTTTATTCACTCATGGAGTTTAGTAATGTACTAACACAGACCCGCGAAAAAACATGGGATATTATGATTACAATTTCATATAATTTTCTAACAAAATAATATAATATCGGTAGGTACGTAACTTCATCGCTTAACTGATTTTTTCTTCACACAAGCAGTATCAATTTCGAAAATAACACTTCAATTGTTGAAAGTTTATTATTGAACCAGATCTTACACAGGAATAACTAACGCAGACCACAGACAGCTGAAATAAGAATGGCAATCCAAAAAATATAGTTCGCATTATTGTTCAGGGTAGATGTGTTATCATAACAGATGATGGACACTGCAATGCTGTCCGAAACGTTGGCTAAAGAAGAAGTTAGCGCAACACGGCATAACACCCCAAAAACAAATAACAAAAACGCATTATTGTTTGTTTAAAATTAATTATGTAAAAATAATTCAATCATTGAAGACAACAAAGAAAATTTCAAAGTTTGTTCTTATTAGTGACAGGAGTGTATATAAAGTGGTTTGAATAGTTGCATTCGGGGACGCCCGTCGAATAGCAAACGCAATATATATGAGGATATCATTATATCTATTTGTTAAAAAAAAAGATAATAAAACACTTAAAAAATATATATATATATATATATCTCTGTATATATATTTATCCCCTCTCGTACTATGTTGATCTCGTGCGACGGTACGCCAGGTATATGTTGATCCGTTTGCATTTGTTGATCCACCCCGGATATGTTGATCCATTACCCAAGCTGGCATACATATGTAAATCCCTACAGATCAACTTGTGTCATCGAGATATAGCTGTAAGCCACGCCCATTTTTCGGTCGCATATACATTTTACACGATTTATTTTGTTGATCTATATATTTCTGACAAACTTGACGGCTTGCATGCGTTGTAACTTAACCGCCAATTTCGCGCGCGTTGTCGTACTTTTTATATCCTGTTAGTACATCCATATTCAATGAAAAAGACTTTATACTTACAGAGGATAGACTGCCTCACGAGTATTTATATTGAAATGGAACTTTCGCAAACGTCAAATCCATGCTAAAAAAATCTTTTGAACTTGATTAAACAAAAATTGTAAATTTAATACATCATTTACTACGTTTCGTGACTTAGCAGGGGTGCCCGGGTTCATGGGGTGAGGTTTGTCTGGGTCATTTTATAAGAGAAATTTTGAACTTTGATTGAATAAAATTTTATTTTAATGTATCTTTTACCATCTCTCCCGACGTAAGTTTCTTGTAATGATTAAGTTGAAACAAAGCGTAATATCCATAATATGTGCCTATTAAAATTGCGGCGATTAGATTGGTAAGAATTAAATTTTTCAAATTTAAAAATTATGATTGCTAAAAAATTTATTCTAATTTGTTTATTACTAAACATGGCTAAAGTCATTTCAAGCTACGATTCCAACCAACGATGTTTTAGTACATGTTCGTCAATCAACATGAGCCATAATGTCTGTACATCAGAGCCCTCGAGAACTATTACAATTATGTGTACCGCCGCCCCGGGAACCATTTATTAGATAACCAACACCCCTACCATAGGTCACCGCCAACGTTTAGCGAGATTGTTGTTTATTTCTTATATTTTTTACATCATATCCACACAGGAGGCCCTGAGGAAAATCGTAACCCTCAGGGCCTATGTCATCTTTGTGAATGCTGTGTTGGGGGAATTTTGAAGGAAAGGAAGGAGGGTGAGTTCTGGGAAGTAAATAGGTTTGATGGGTGGGTAGTAATCTGGGGTTCAGTGTGTTCGAGTGATATACATAATAATGTATGCCGGCATAGTCCAGTGGTAACGCATTGGACTGCCATTCCGAAGGTCGCGGGTTCAAACCCGGCGTGCGCAAATAAATTGTATTTGATTAATTTGTGTTATTTCACAATTAATTAATTAAAATAATATATAGTATATTTGCGGCACGTTCCAGAGTGGAAGATACTACCAGTATCGCCCTGGTGTAAGACCACCATTCAGAATTGAAACGTTGCTCCAAATGGCTTTAGCCGTGTTTAGTGACTAGATCTGAATAGCCAGGTACTTCCCCACCTTCCTCTTTCCCTTCCCCACTTACCTTCAGCCTCACAACATCCCCCAATTGGGGATGCCATAGTCTCACTGGCTCCAGACGGGAGCAGTTGGGACTCTTGTGAGGTATTCACTATAAAAAAAAAAATAATAAAAAAATCTAACTCTCCTACTGCGTTGCAAGGCGATGCGTTGGAAGAGGACTAATCGATCCGGCCCACCACGCATTTGGTAGGCAAGCGCATCGGCCGCCAAGAACCGAACAAACCTCACCCTATAAACCCGGGCACTCCTGATAAGTCACCAAACATATCAAACAACTTGGGGAGACCTATGGCAGAAGTGTGGGTTATCCAATAAATGGTTCCCGGGGCGGCGGTACACATACCCTCCTCCCAAATTGTGATAAACTTCTACTTTCAAATGTAAAACATAATTTAAAACGTACCTAAATGACGGCCTCCGTTATCGAGGGGTAAGGCTATCGACTAGCAATCCGAAGGTCGCGGGCTCAAATAAATTTTACTAAAATAAATTGTTACTATTTTACAATTAGTGTTTGGCAACCAGATCTGAATAGCCAGGTACTCTACCAACTTCCTCCTCGTCATCTCCTTCTAGGTTCACAATATCTTCAGTCTCACAACAGTCACAACAACCCCAATTGGGGATTGTAGAATAGACACAGCATACGCACATTTCGTCATACATGATTTTACCGTACAAATGCCTCAGGGATCTCATTTCTACAGTATTCAGTCTACTTTCAGCCTTCTTCTGCCAGTTCCATGCCTCACTTCCATATATTAGGGTAGGTACCAGCACTCCATTGTGGACTGCTAGCTTCGCTTCTTTGGACAGTTTTTTTGTTAGCTCCAACCGCGTCCAATCATCCATTAATTACCCATTATAATCAAGAACCCGGCCTCCCCTACTAAGTCACGAAGCGTAATCAGGAGAGATGGTAAAAGATACAGGTTCAAAATTTCCTACATAACATTATTCCTTTTGCCGCCATTTTGGATTTTTATGGTCGAAAGGTATCCCTCAACCAGTTTCTTTCGATCCGGCCCGCCACGCAGTAGATGGGCAAACGCATCCGCCGCCAGGACCTAGACAAACCTCACCCTATGAACCTGTGTACCCCTGCTAAGTTATGATTTTTTTATGGATTTGTTTTTGCGAAATTTTCGTTTCAATCTAAACACGCATACATTTCTTATAAACAATTCAAGCAACACACGTCATTTTGATTTGAAACGGTACCATCTCACAGTCATTTCATGCGATATTCGACTCTAGAGACTAATACTTTGAGTTCAATATCACAAAAGATTACGGAATCACATAAAACCTTGTGATGAACAGTTCACCGATTGCCCCCTTGATTGGTTCATTTAGTAAAACCATATATAGGGACACAGATCAACTTTGTCTAATAACTTCTTACCTGGATCAACATACTACGGGAATAGATCAATATATATGAGATCAACAAAATCTTTTGAACTTGACTATCCAAAAATGAAACTTTAATGCATCATTTACTACGTTTCGTGACTTAGCAGGGGTGCCCGGGTTCATGGGGTGAGATTTGTCTAAGTCATTTTATAAGAGAAATTTTGAACATTGATTGAATAAAATTTTATTTTAATGTATCTTTTACCATCTCTCCCGACGTAAGTTTCTTGTAATGATTAAGTTGAAACAAAACGTAATATCCATCATATGTGCCTATTAAAATTGCGGCGAATAGATTGGTGAGAATTAAAATTTTCAAATTTTAAATTATGATTGCTAAAAAAATTATTCTAATTTGTTAATTACTAAACATGGCTAAAGTCATTTCAAGCTACGATTCCAACCAACGATGTTTTAGTATATGTTCGTCAATCAACATGAGCCATAATGTCTGTACATCAGAGCCCTCGAGAACTATTACAATTATGTGTACCGCCGCCCCGGGAACCATTTATTAGATAACCAACACCCCTACCATAGGTCACCGCCAACGTTTAGCGAGATTGTTGTTTATTTCTTATATTTTTTACATCATATCCACACAGGAGGCCCTGAGGAAAATCGTAACCCTCAGGGCCTATGTCATCTTTGTGAATGCTGTGTTGGGGGAATTTTGAAGGAAAGGAAGGAGGGTGAGTTCTGGGAAGTAAATAGGTTTGATGGGTGGGTAGTAATCTGGGGTTCAGTGTGTTCGAGTGATATACATAATAATGTATGCCGGCATAGTCCAGTGGTAACGCATTGGACTGCCATTCCGAAGGTCGCGGGTTCAAACCCGGCGTGCGCAAATAAATTTTATTTGATTAATTTGTGTTATTTCACAATTAATTAATTAAAATAATATATAGTATATTTGCGGCACGTTCCAGAGTGGAAGATACTACCAGTATCGCCCTGGTGTAAGACCACCATTCAGAATTGAAACGTTGCTCCAAATGGCTTTAGCCGTGTTTAGTGACTAGATCTGAATAGCCAGGTACTTCCCCACCTTCCTCTTTCCCTTCCCCACTTACCTTCAGCCTCACAACATCCCCCAATTGGGGATGCCATAGTCTCACTGGCTCCAGACGGGAGCAGTTGGGACTCTTGTGAGGTATTCACTATAAAAAAAAAATTATAAAAAAATCTAACTCTCCTACTGCGTTGCAAGGCGATGCGTTGGAAGAGGACTAATCGATCCGGCCCACCACGCATTTGGTAGGCAAGCGCATCGGCCGCCAAGAACCGAACAAACCTCACCCTATAAACCCGGGCACTCCTGATAAGTCACCAAACATATCAAACAACTTGGGGAGACCTATGGCAGAAGTGTGGGTTATCCAATAAATGGTTCCCGGGGCGGCGGTACACATACCCTCCTCCCAAATTGTGATAAACTTCTACTTTCAAATGTAAAACATAATTTAAAACGTACCTAAATGACGGCCTCCGTTATCGAGGGGTAAGGCTATCGACTAGCAATCCGAAGGTCGCGGGCTCAAATAAATTTTACTAAAATAAATTGTTACTATTTTACAATTAGTGTTTGGCAACCAGATCTGAATAGCCAGGTACTCTACCAACTTCCTCCTCGTCATCTTTTTTTTATTTTTTATTATGTGACACCTCACAAGAGTGTCCCTGCCTGTGCAGTGCACAGACAGGGGAACTATGTCACCACCCGGTTGGGCGGCGTTGTGAGGCGGAGTAAGGTAGGGGCTGTAGGAAGGGATTTGTTAATGCGGGCCTTGAAGAGGCTCGGATTATAGGAGGGAGGCAAAACAGATGCCGGTAGCTCGTTCCACATACGAGCCGACTTACACAAAAACGAGTCGTAAAAACGGCCCGTTCTCATGAAGCCAACGTCAACCGTGAACGGGTGTTCAGTTCGTGTCCGTCGAGTTTCGCGCACGTGCACCGGTGCACCGGGGATCAATGCTGCTAGCTCCTTTTAACTGGCTCTAATAAAATATCTGTAGAATAGACACAGCATACGCACATTTCGTCATACATGATTTTACCGTACAAATGCCTCAGGGATCTCATTTCTACAGTATTCAGTCTACTTTCAGCCTTCTTCTGCCAGTTCCATGCCTCACTTCCATATATTAGGGTAGGTACCAGCACTCCATTGTGGACTGCTAGCTTCGCTTCTTTGGACAGTTTTTTTGTTAGCTCCAACCTCGTCCAATCATCCGTTAATTACCCATTATAACCAAGAACCCGGCCACCCCTACTAAGTCACGAAGCGTAATCAGGAGAGATGGTAATAGATGCAAGTTCAAAATTTCCCATATAACATTATGCCTTTTGCCGCCATTTTGGATTTTGATGGTCAAAAGGTATCCCTCAACCAGTCTCTTTCGATCCGGCCCGCCACGCAGTAGGTATTTTTTTATGGATTTGATTTTTGCGAAAGTTTCGTTTCAATCTAAATACGCATACATTTCTTATAAACAATTCAAGCAACACACGTCATTTTGATTTGAAACGGTACCATCTCACAGTCATTTCATGCGATATTCGACTCTAGAGACTAATACTTTGAGTTCAATATCACAAAAGATTACGGAATCACATAAAACCTTGTGATGAACAGTCCACCGACTGCCCCCTTGATTGGTTCATTTAGTAAAACCATATATAGGGACACAGATCAACTTTGTCCAATAACTTCTTACCTGGATCAACAAACTACGGGAATAGATCAATATATATGAGATCAACATAAGAATGCCAATTTGGGTAGATCAACATAAATTATGCATCCGATTTCCATACAAATTTTGAAAATTTTATGAACAGTACATCAAATGGTTTTTCTGGCAAACTGGCAACATTGATAATTATTGTACCACTGTTGTCAATTCATTCAGATGTATTCCAAAATTGCCAAGTTATATGGTGTTAAAGGTGGATCAACTTAGTCTAACAACTTCTTACTGGATCAACATACTACGGGAAGAGGTCAATATATATATATATATATATATATATATATATATATATATATATATATATATATATATATATATATATATATATATATATATATATATATATATATATATATATATCTATATATATATATATATATATATATTTATCCCCTCTCGTACTATGTTGATCTCGCGCGACGGTACGCCAGGTATATGTTGATCCGTTTGCATTTGTTGATCCACCCCGGATATGTTGATCCATTACCCAAGCTGGCATACATATGTAAATCCCTACAGATCAACTTGTGTCATCGAGATTTAGCTGTAAGCCACGCCCATTTTTCGGTCGCATATACATTTTACACGATTTATTTTGTTGATCCATATATTTCAGACAAACTTGACCGCTTGTATGTGTTGTAACTTGTAACCGCCAATTTCGCGCGCGTTGTGGTACTTTTTAGATTCCGTTAGAACATCCATATTCTATGAAAATGACTCTGTACTTAAAGAGGATAGACTGCCTCACGCGTATTTATATTGAAATGGAACTTTCGCAAACGTCAAATCCATGCTTAAAAAACCTTTTGAACTTGATTAAACAAAAATGTAACTTTAATGCATCATTTACTACGTTTCGTGACTTAGCAGGGGTGCCCGGGTTCATGGGGTGAGATTTGTGTAAGTCATTTTATAAGAGAAGTTTTGAACATTGATTGAATCAAATTTTATTATAATGTATCTTTTACCATCTCTCCCGACGTAAGTTTCTTGTAATGATTAAGTTGAAACAAAGCGTAATATCCATAATATGTGCCTATTAAAATTGCGGCGATTAGATTGGTGAGAATTTAATCTTTCAAATTTTAAATTGAAATTGCTGAAAAATTAATTCCAATTTGTTTTTTACTAAACATGGCTAAAGTCATTTCAAGCACCGATTCCAACCAACGATGTTTTAGTATATGTTCGTCAATCAACAGGAGCCATAATGTCTGTACATCAGAGCCCTCGAGAACTATTACAATTATGTGTACCGCCGCCCCGGGAACCATTTATTAGATAACCAATACCCCTACCATTAGTCACCGCCAACGATTTAGCGAGAAAGTTGTTTATTTTTTGTATTTTTTTACATCGTCTCCACACAGGAGGCCCTAAGGAAAATCGTAACCCTCAAGGCCTATGTCATCTTTGTGAATGCTGTGTTGGGGGTATTTTGAAAGAAAGGAATGAGAGTGAGTTCTGGGAAGGAAATAGGTATGATGGGTGGGTAGTAATCTGGGGTTCAGTGTGTTCGAGTGATAAACATAAGAATCCAAGTCTCCTACTGCGTTGCAAGGCGATGCGTTGAAAGAGGATTAATCGATCCGGCCCACCACGCATTTGGTAGGCAAGCGCATCCGCCGCCAAGAACCGAACAAACCTCACCCCATAAACCCGGGCACTCCTGCTAAGTCACCAAACATATCAAACTACTTGAGGTGGCTCTCGACTAGCAATCCGAAGGTCGCGGGTTCAAATAAATTTTACTAAAATTAATTTGCACTATTTTACAATTAGTGTTTGGTTATATCTGAATAGCTAGGTACTCTCCCACCTTCCTCCTCGTCATCTCCTTTGAGGTCTCCTTTGAGGATGCCATAGTCTCACTGGCTCCAGACGGGAGCGGTTAGGACTGTATGACTCTGGTGCGGTATTCACACAAGTTTTTATTTGTAAAAAATGAAAAAAGAAATATTGACAATATTATAATCAGATATCATATTTCCTACAAAAAGCTACAGCTTGCTTCGAGAAGTTGAATAAAGTATTTTTAGCACAAACATGGCAGAAGATGAACTAACACGTGCAGTTTATAGTAATACCAACTAAAAGCACTTCAATATATTTTATTTAAATTTTGTAATTCCTTCATGCCTCATATTAGTGTTTCATAAAAAAATACAAATCATATCACACCACATCTTAACCAAAAAGCCGATATGTTTTTATACACAAAAAAGGGTTATTTGGATATTCTCTGTATGAAAACTAATTTCATACAGAGAATTTCATATATTTAATTGTTTTGTCTTTGATAATCAACGGCTATGGAATTCTACGTCTTGCCACCGCGTTTCCCGATACTATTGATTACTAAACACGGCGAAATATTTCAAAATGACTTATTAACGATTCCAGAATGTACTTTATTCATAATTGTTTTAAAAATTTATCTGTTTCTTTAGACATTTTTTTTTATAAAGTGCCTATAAACTTCGTTTTATCACTTATCCACTGGAGCGATTTCTGCCATATTTTGCCAATATTGTGCAATATCTTAGTTTTACCTCTAGGTACACAATAGAGTGGGTACTTATGGAATCTAGAAATATGGGATTATTGATTAAATCTAGGTGGATTCGTTAGCTTTAAACCGCATTTAGTAGTTTATATGGTTTCTGTGTTAATGTTTTTGGGGGATGATTATACCGGTACAATTGACCCCGTATTACAACTAAACTCCAGTTTCTGTGAGTACAGCTCCCAAGTTTTATAAACTCAAGTGCATGTCCGTCCGTAACACTTAGTCAATGTACTTATTTGTTCGTTGTCCTCTCTTTTCTAATGTGAAGTTGCTATTTTAATTTAAAGGAATATATATATACACATTGTTTGGGAATTAAATGACAAAATTGATTTAATATAATAGTATTTGTAACCACCTTGTAGCTGTTTTTTTAGTTCAGCTGATTTCCGGTCATATTGTTTTATAATATTAAATATGGGATGATTTTAAAAGAATCATCTTTAGAGCTATTCGAAACATTCGCAAAAATCAAATCCATAAAAAAATCATAACTTAGCAGGGGTACACTGTTGCGTTTGCTCAGCTACTACGTGGCGGGCCGGATCGAAAGAGACTGGTTGAGGGATACCTTTTGGCCATAAAAATCTAAAATGGCGGCAAAAGGAAATTATTCCATATTCAAATTCGGCGGTATGATTTTTTTATGTGACACCTCTCGATAGAGCGCCCCTATCTTTACACGTTAAATACAGAGAAACTATGTCGCCAACCGGTTGGGCAGCGTTATGAGGCGGGTTAAGGTAGGGGCTGTAGGAATGAATTTATTAATGCTGGTCTTAAATAGGCGCGAATTATATGGAGGAGGAAAAACAGATGCTGATAGCTCGTTCCACATGCGAGCCGACTTACGGTAAAACGAGTCGGAGAAACGACCCGTTCATATATGTATAGATAACATCAACTTAACTGTGAACGTGTATTCCGCTCGGACCGTCGAGTATCAAGCACGTGCACAGTGCAACGGGGATCAATGCTGCTAGCTCCTTTTAACAGGCTCTAATAAAATATCTGTAGAATAGACACAGCATACGCACATTTCGTCATACATGATTTTACTGCACATATGCCTCAGGGATTTCATTTCTACAGTATTCTGTCTACTTTCAGCCTTCTTCTGCCAATTCCATGCCTCATTTCCATATATTAGGGTATGTACCAGCACTACATTGTGGACTGCTAGCTTCGCTTCTTTGGACAGTTTTTAGTTAGCTCCATCCGCGTCCAATCATCCATTAATTACCCATTATAATCAAGAACCCGGCCTCCCCTACTAAGTCACGAAGCGTAATCAGGGGAGATGGTAAAAGATACAGGTTCAAAATTTCCTACATAACATTATTCCTTTTGCCGCCATTTCGGATTTTTATGGTCGAAAGGTATCCCTCAACCAGTTTCTTTCGATCCGGCCCGCCACGCAGTAGATGGGCAAACGCATCCGCCGCCAGGACCTAGACAAACCTCACCCTATGAACCCGTGTACCCCTGCTAAGTTATGATTTTTTTATGGATTTTGTTTTTGCGAAATTTTCGTTTCAATCTAAATACGCATACATTTCTTATAAACAATTGATCGAAGTTGACCTAATACGATAGTGTGGGCACGAACTTCGCTTCGCTTCGGGCATCTTCGCTTCGCGTCGCCCGACTTCCGATTGTTGTCGGTAAATGCGCCCGAGTCAAAGGACTCGAAGCGTCCGTCTCTAGCCGCCGGCCGGGATATAACGACACCCTGATTAGAATACATTTAATTGTTTTGTCTTTGATATCATAAATATTTTTAATAAATTAAAAACGGCTATGGAATTCCACGTTTTGCCACCGCGATACTATTGATTACTTAACACGGCTAAATATTTCATAACGACTTATTAACGATTCCAGAATGTATTTTATTTATTACTGTTTTAAAAAATTTTCTGTTTCTTTTGACGATTTTTTTTTATAAAGTGCCTATAAACTACATTTTATTATTTATCCACTGGAGCGATTTCTGCCATATTTTAGACCGGTCGGTGGCCGAGTTGACATCGCGTTTGGGTCCCACCCAGGCATAGTGTGTTCAATTCCTGGGCTGGCTAAGTCCCCCATCACAACACAAGCAACATTTTCAGCTGACTGTGGTGGTAGTAGGAGATTTTCAAATATTGCCAGGTTATTCTTAACCCGGGAATGTTTGTCTTTCTTTTCAAAAATTAGTTTATATTGTTTATGTTTTTATGTTTTCGGGGGATACCAGTACAATTGACCCAGTACTACAACTAAACGTCAGTTATTTTTTTAAAGTTTCTGTGAATACAGCTCCCAAGTCTTGCTCAAGTGCATGTCCGTCCGTAACACTTAGTCAATGTACTTATTTGTTCGTTCCTAATGTGAAGTTGCTATTTTAATTTTAATTCATAAATGAGATCCCTGAGGCGTATGTGTGGTTAAGATTAAGAAAGGGACGCTTAGATGGTTTGGGCATGTAGAGCGAATGAGCGAAGATAGGAGTGTGTAAAGAGGATATATGATGCAAATGTGAATGGTAGCAGAAGTCGGGGAAGCCCGAGGAAGACATGGCACGATCAAGTGAATCAGATACTCGAGTCGGGTCATGTCAAGAGTCAGAATAATAGAAGAGTATTATGAGACGATGTATGAATGTGAATGAGGCAAGAAGTGTGTGCCAAGACCGAGTTGTTTGGCGGTCCGTCCTCTCTGTCTACCCCTTCGGGGAAACGGCGTGATCGTTAATTAGTTAGTTAGTTAAATATACACGTTGTTTGGGGGAAAGTTTTATCTCATTCATAAAAAAAAAACTTTTTTCCTTCTTTTTTATTGAGATTAAAGCAAACTATGATATAAACATAATTTTATTTTTTTATTTTATTACACTAAATAGTTACGGTTCGTGACTAGACTGATTTTCTTGATGCCAGATAGTGTATTACGTTAAACATAATTGAAATTTTGAAAAATTATTATTCAACTAATTAAAAAACTTCTTTTCCTCGTCGAAGTTATTAAAATTGGACAACTTTGGTTGAATTGGTTCAATTGGCCACATATAGAATTCATTTGGCCCACTGTAAAAAAAACTTCATATAAAATATAATCGAACAAATTGATTAAATATAATTGCATTTGTAACCACCTTGTAGCTGTTTTTTAGTTTATGATTTATTTATTTCAAAGAAAGATGCCGACTTCCGGTCATATTGTTGTATAATATTAAATATGAGATGTTTCTTTTAAGAGCATTTCATTTTATTTAGAGAACTTTAAAATATAAACATTTCCGGTAAGGGTTCCATGATAACTCAACACAGTGACAATTCAACACACCTTTAAAAAGTGATGTAAAGTCATTAGAAACGATGAATACAAAATTTAAACCTAACCGAACCTAACCTACTTAACCCAGTTAATAATGTTTTTGTTTCATCACTTTCCATGACTTTACATAACTTTTTAAAGATGTGATGAATTATCATTTTGATGATTTATCTGGTCATCTCCGGTAAGATGTAACAATCGTTTATACAGAATATTAATATTTGAAGTTGAGTTGAGTTCTGCGATTATTAAGCTTACGAGTTTTTTTAAATTCTAAAATAATGTGATAATCGATAAAAGATGGGTGGATTCATTGCTTATAATATAGATCATTTTGTATGTCTCTATATTCAAATTCGGAGGTATGACTTTTTTATGTGACACCTCTCACAAGAGTGCCCTTGTCTTTATACGTTAAATACATAGAAACTATGTCTCCACCCAGTTGGGCAGCGTTATGGGGCGGATTAAGATAGGGTCTGTAGGAATGAATTTATTAATGCGGGTCTTAAAGAGGCCCGGATTATATTGAGGAAGAAAAACAGATGCCGATAGCTCGTTCCACATACGAGCCGACTTACGATAAAACGAGTCGGAGAAACGACCCGTTCATATATGTAACGATAACATCAATCCGCTCGTGTCCGTCGAGTTGTCGAGTATCAAGCAGTTGTCGAGTATCAAGCACGTGCACGGTGCACTGGGGATCAATGCTGCTAGCTCCTTTTAACAGGCTCTAATAAAATATCTGTAGAATAGACACAGCATACGCACATTTCGTCATACATGATTTTACCGTACATATGCCTCAGGGATCTCATTTCTACAGTATTCAGTCTACTTTCAGCCTTCTTCTGCCAGTTCCATGCCTCACTTCCATATATTAGGGTAGGTACCAGCACTCCATTGTGGACTGCTAGCTTCGCTTCTTTGGACAGTTTTTTCTTAGCTCCAACCTCGTCCAATCATCCATTAATTACCCATTATAACCAAGAACCCGGCCACCCCTACTAAGTCACGAAGCGTAATCAGGAGAGATGGTAATAGATGCAAGTTCAATATTTCCCATATAACATTATGCCTTTTGCCGTCATTTTGGATTTTGATGGTCAAAAGGTATCCCTCAACCAGTCTCTTTCGATCCGGCCCGCCACGCAGTAGGTATTTTTTTAATGGATTTGATTTTTGCGAAAGTTTCGTTTCAATCTAAATACGCATACATTTCTTATAAACAATTCAAGCAACAAACAGTCGAATGAACACGTCATTTTGATTTGAAACGGTACCATCTCACAGTCATTTCATGCGATATCCGACTCTAGAGACTAATACTTTGAGTTCAATATCACAAAAGATTACGGAATCAGATAAAACCTTGTGATGAACAGTCCACCCATTGCTCTTGATTGGTTCATTTAGTAAAACCATATATAGGGACACAGATCAACTTTGTCCAATAACTTCTTACCTGGATCAACATACTACGGGAATAGATCAATATATATGAGATCAACATAAGTATGCCAATTTAGGTAGATCAACATAAATTATGCATCCGATTTCCATACAAATTTAGAAAATTTTATGAACAGTATATCAAATGGTTTTTCTGGCAAACTGGCAACATTGATAATTATTGTACCACTGTTGTCAATTCATTCAGATGTATTCGACAATAGCCAAGTTATATGGTGTTAAAGGTGGATCAACATAGTCTAACAACTTCTTACTGGATCAACATACTACGGGAAGAGGTCAATATATATATATATATATGTTTTTTTAAATTCTAAAATAATGTGATAATCGATAAAAGATGGGTGGATTCATTGCTTATAATATAGATCATTTTGTATGTCTCTATATTCAAATTCGGAGGTATGACTTTTTTATGTGACACCTCTCACAAGAGTGCCCTTGTCTTTATACGTTAAATACATAGAAACTATGTCTCCACCCAGTTGGGCAGCGTTATGGGGCGGATTAAGATAGGGTCTGTAGGAATGAATTTATTAATGCGGGTCTTAAAGAGGCCCGGATTATATTGAGGAAGAAAAACAGATGCCGATAGCTCGTTCCACATACGAGCCGACTTACGATAAAACGAGTCGGAGAAACGACCCGTTCATATATGTAACGATAACATCAATCCGCTCGTGTCCGTCGAGTTGTCGAGTATCAAGCAGTTGTCGAGTATCAAGCACGTGCACGGTGCACTGGGGATCAATGCTGCTAGCTCCTTTTAACAGGCTCTAATAAAATATCTGTAGAATAGACACAGCATACGCACATTTCGTCATACATGATTTTACCGTACATATGCCTCAGGGATCTCATTTCTACAGTATTCAGTCTACTTTCAGCCTTCTTCTGCCAGTTCCATGCCTCACTTCCATATATTAGGGTAGGTACCAGCACTCCATTGTGGACTGCTAGCTTCGCTTCTTTGGACAGTTTTTTCTTAGCTCCAACCTCGTCCAATCATCCATTAATTACCCATTATAACCAAGAACCCGGCCACCCCTACTAAGTCACGAAGCGTAATCAGGAGAGATGGTAATAGATGCAAGTTCAATATTTCCCATATAACATTATGCCTTTTGCCGTCATTTTGGATTTTGATGGTCAAAAGGTATCCCTCAACCAGTCTCTTTCGATCCGGCCCGCCACGCAGTAGGTATTTTTTTAATGGATTTGATTTTTGCGAAAGTTTCGTTTCAATCTAAATACGCATACATTTCTTATAAACAATTCAAGCAACAAACAGTCGAATGAACACGTCATTTTGATTTGAAACGGTACCATCTCACAGTCATTTCATGCGATATCCGACTCTAGAGACTAATACTTTGAGTTCAATATCACAAAAGATTACGGAATCAGATAAAACCTTGTGATGAACAGTCCACCCATTGCTCTTGATTGGTTCATTTAGTAAAACCATATATAGGGACACAGATCAACTTTGTCCAATAACTTCTTACCTGGATCAACATACTACGGGAATAGATCAATATATATGAGATCAACATAAGTATGCCAATTTAGGTAGATCAACATAAATTATGCATCCGATTTCCATACAAATTTAGAAAATTTTATGAACAGTATATCAAATGGTTTTTCTGGCAAACTGGCAACATTGATAATTATTGTACCACTGTTGTCAATTCATTCAGATGTATTCGACAATAGCCAAGTTATATGGTGTTAAAGGTGGATCAACATAGTCTAACAACTTCTTACTGGATCAACATACTACGGGAAGAGGTCAATATATATATATATATATATATATCTATATATATTGACCTCTTCCCGTAGTATGTTGATCCAGTAAGAAGTTGTTAGACTATGTTGATCCACCTTTAACACCATATAACTTGGCTATTGTGGAATACATCTGAATGAATTGACAACAGTGGTACAATAATTTTCAATGTTGCCAGTTTGCCAGAAAAACCATTTGATATACTGTTCATAAAATTTTCTAAATTTGTATGGAAATCGGATGCATAATTTATGTTGATCTACCTAAATTGGCATACTTATGTTGATCTCATATATATTGATCTATTCCCGTAGTATGTTGATCCAGGTAAGAAGTTATTGGACAAAGTTGATCTGTGTCCCTATATATGGTTTTACTAAATGAACCAATCAAGAGCAATCGGTGGACTGTTCATCACAAGGTTTTATCTGATTCCGTAATCTTTTGTGATATTGAACTCAAAGTATTAGTCTCTAGAGTCGGATATCGCATGAAATGACTGTGAGATGGTACCGTTTCAAATCAAAATGACGTGTGTTGCTTGAATTGTTTATAAGAAATGTATGCGTATTTAGATCGAAACGAAAATTTCGCAAAAACAAATCCATAAAAAAATCATAACTTAGCAGGGGTACACGGGTTCATAGGGTGAGGTTTGTCTAGGTCCTGGCGGCGGATGCGTTTTCCCATCTACTGCGTGGCGGGCCGGATCGAAAGAAACTGGTTGAGGGATACCTTTCGACCATAAAAATCCAAAATGGCGGCAAAAGGAATAATGTTATGTAGGAAATTTTGAACCTGTATCTTTTACCATCTCTCCTGATTACGCTTCGTGACTTAGTAGGGGAGGCCGGGTTCTTGGTTATAATGGGTAATTAATGGATGATTGGACGCGGTTGGAGCTAACTAAAAACTGTCCAAAGAAGCGAAGCTAGCAGTCCACAATGGAGTGCTGGTACCTACCCTAATATATGTTGCTTGAATTGTTTATAAGAAATGTATGCGTATTTAGATTGAAACGAAACTTTCGCAAAAATCAAATCCATAAAAAATACCTACTGCGTGGCGGGCCGGATCGAAAGAGACTGGTTGAGGGATACCTTTTGACCATCAAAATCCAAAATGGCGGCAAAAGGCATAATGTTATATGGGAAATTTTGAACTTGCATCTATTACCATCTCTCCTGATTACGCTTCGTGACTTAGTAGGGGTGGCCGGGTTCTTGGTTATAATGGGTAATTAATGGATGATTGGACGAGGTTGGAGCTAACAAAAAACTGTCCAAAGAAGCGAAGCTAGCAGTCCACAATGGAGTGCTGGTACCTACCCTAATATACGGAAGTGAGGCATGGAACTGGCAGAAGAAGGCTGAAAGTAGACTGAATACTGTAGAAATGAGATCCCTGAGGCATATGTACGGTAAAATCATGTATGACAAAATGTGCGTATGCTGTGTCTATTCTACAGATATTTTATTAGAGCCTGTTAAAAGGAGCTAGCAGCATTGATCCCCGGTGCACCGTGCACGTGCTTGATACTCGACGGACCGAGCGGAATACACGTTCACAGTTAAGTTGATGTTATCTATACATATATGAACGGGTCGTTTCTCCGACTCGTTTTATCGTAAGTCGGCTCGCATGTGGAACGAGCTATCAATATAATCCGGGCCTCTTTAAGACCCGCATTAATAAATTCATTCCTACAGCCCCTACCTTAACCCGCCTCATAACGCTGCCCAACCGGTTGGCGACATAGTTTCTAAGTATTTAACGTGTAAAGACAGGGGCGCTCTAGTGAGAGGTGTCACATAAAAAAATCATACCGCCGAATTTGAATATGGAGACTTACAAAAACTTCCGTCTGGAGCCAGTGAGACTATGGCATCCTCAAAGGAGACCTCAAAGGAGATGACGAGGAGGAAGGTGGGAGAGTACCTGGCTATTCAGATATAACCAAACACTAATTGTAAAATAGTGCAAATTAATTTTAATAAAATTTATTTGGACCCGCGACCTACGGATTGCTAGTCGAGAGCCACCTCAAGTAGTTTGATATGTTTGGTGACTTAGCAGGAGTGCCCGGGTTTATGGGGTGAGGTTTGTTCGGTTCTTGGCGGCGGATGCGCTTGCCTACCAAATGCGTGGTGGGCCGGATCGATTAATCCTCTTTCAACGCATCGCCTTGCAACGCAGTAGGAGAGTTGGAATCTTATGTTTATCACTCGAACACACTGACCCCCAGAATACTACCCACCCATCCATACCTATTTCCTTCCCAGAACTCACTGACCTTCCTTTCTTTCAAAATATCCCCAACACAGCATTCACAAAGATGACATAGGCCTTGAGGGTTACGATTTTCCTTAGGGCCTCCTGTGTGGAGACGATGTAAAAAAATACAAAAAATAAACAACAACTATCTCGCTAAATCGTTGGCGGTGACTAATGGTAGGTGTATTGGTTATCTAATAAATGGCTCCCGGGCGGCGGTACACATAATTGTAATACTTCTCGAGGGCTCTGATGTACAGACATTATGGCTCCTGTTGATTGACGAACATATACTAAAACATCGTTGGTTGGAATCGGTGCTTGAAATGACTTTAGCCATGTTTAGTAAAAAACAAATTGGAATAAATTTTTCAGCAATTTCAATTTAAAATTTGAAAAATTAAATTCTCACCAATCTAATCACCGCAATTTTAATAGGCACATATTATGGATATTACGCTTTGTTTCAACTTAATCATTACAAGAAACTTACGTCGGGAGAGATGGTAAAAGATACATTAAAATAAAATTTTATTCAATCAATGTTCAAAATTTCTCTTATAAAATGACTTAGACAAATCTCACCCCATGAACCCGGGCACCCCTGCTAAGTCACGAAACGTAGTAAATGATGCATTAAAGTTACATTTTTGTTTAATCAAGTTCAAAAGATTTTGTTGATCTCATATATATTGATCTATTCCCGTAGTATGTTGATCCAGGTTAGAAGTTATTAGACAAAGTTGATCTGTGTCCCTATATATGGTTTTACTAAATGAACCAATCAAGGGGGCAATCGGTGGACTGTTCATCACAAGGTTTTATGTGATTCCGTAATCTTTTGTGATATTGAACTCAAAGTATTAGTCTCTAGAGTCGAATATCGCATGAAATGACTGTGAGATGGTACCGTTTCAAATCAAAATGACGTGTGTTTCTTGAATTGTTTATAAGAAATGTATGCGTATTTAGATTGAAACGAAAATTTCGCAAAAACAAATCCATAAAAAAATCGTAACTTAGCAGGGGTACACGGGTTCATAGGGTGAGGTTTGTCTAAGTCCTGGCGGCGGATGCGTTTGCCCATCTACTGCGTGGCGGGCCGGATCGAAAGAAACTGGTTGAGGGATACCTTTCGACCATAAAAATCCAAAATGGCGGCAAAAGGAATAATGTTATGTAGAAAATTTTGAACTTGTATCTTTTACCATCTCTCCTGATTACGCTTCGTGACTTAGTAGGGGAGGCCGGGTTCTTGGTTATAATGGGTAATTAATGGATGATTGGACGAGGTTGGAGCTAACTAAAAACTGTCCAAAGAAGCGAAGCTAGCAGTCCACAATGGAGTGCTGGTACCTACCCTAATATATGGAAATGAGGCATGGAATTGGCAGAAGAAGGCTGAAAGTAGACAGAATACTGTAGAAATGAGATCCCTGAGGCATATGTGCGATAAAATCATGTATGACGAAATGTGCGTATGCTGTGTCTATTCTACAGATATTTTATTAGAGCCTGTTAAAAGGAGCTAGCAGCATTGATCCCCGGTGCACCGTGCACGTGCTTGATACTCGACGGACCGAGCGGAATACACGTTCACAGTTAAGTTGATGTTATCTATACATATATGAACGGGTCGTTTCTCCGACTCGTTTTATCGTAAGTCGGCTCGCATGTGGAACGAGCTATCAATATAATCCGGGCCTCTTTAAGACCCGCATTAATAAATTCATTCCTACAGCCCCTACCTTAACCCGCCTCATAACGCTGCCCAACCGGTTGGCGACATAGTTTCTATGTATTTAACGTGTAAAGACAGGGGCGCTCTAGTGAGAGGTGTCACATAAAAAAATCATACCGCCGAATTTGAATATGGAGACTTACAAAAACTTCCGTCTGGAGCCAGTGAGACTATGGCATCCTCAAAGGAGACCTCAAAGGAGATAACGAGGAGGAAGGTGGGAGAGTACCTGGCTATTCAGATATAACCAAACACTAATTGTAAAATAGTGCAAATTAATTTTAATAAAATTTATTTGGACCCGCGACCTACGGATTGCTAGTCGAGAGCCACCTCAAGTAGTTTGATATGTTTGGTGACTTAGCAGGAGTGCCCGGGTTTATGGGGTGAGGTTTGTTCGGTTCTTGGCGGCGGATGCGCTTGCCTACCAAATGCGTGGTGGGCCGGATCGATTAATCCTCTTTCAACGCATCGCCTTGCAACGCAGTAGGAGAGTTGGAATCTTATGTTTATCACTCGAACACACTGACCCCCAGAATACTACCCACCCATCCATACCTATTTCCTTCCCAGAACTCACTGACCTTCCTTTCTTTCAAAATACCCCAACACAGCATTCACAAAGATGACATAGGCCTTGAGGGTTACGATTTTCCTTAGGGCCTCCTGTGTGGAGACGATGTAAAAAAATACAAAAAATAAACAACTATCTCGCTAAATCGTTGGCGGTGACTAATGGTAGGTGTATTGGTTATCTAATAAATGGCTCCCGGGCGGCGGTACACATAATTGTAATAATTCTCGAGGGCTCTGATGTACAGACATTATGGCTCCTGTTGATTGACGAACATATACTAAAACATCGTTGGTTGGAATCGGTGCTTGAAATGACTTTAGCCATGTTTAGTAAAAAACAAATTGGAATAAATTTTTCAGCAATTTCAATTTAAAATTTGAAAAATTAAATTCTCACCAATCTAATCACCGCAATTTTAATAGGCACATATTATGGATATTACGCTTTGTTTCAACTTAATCATTACAAGAAACTTACGTCGGGAGAGATGGTAAAAGATACATTAAAATAAAATTTTATTCAATCAATGTTCAAAATTTCTCTTATAAAATGACTTAGACAAATCTCACCCCATGAACCCGGGCACCCCTGCTAAGTCACGAAACGTAGTAAATGATGCATTAAAATTACATTTTTGTTTAGTCAAGTTCAAAAGATTTTTTAAGCATGGATTTGACGTTTTTGAAAGTTCCATTTCAATATAAATACGCGTGAGGCAGTCTATCCTCTTTAAGTACAGAGTCATTTTCATAGAATATGGATGTTCTAACGGAATCTAAAAAGTACCACAACGCGCGCGAAATTGGCGGTTACAAGTTACAACACATGCAAGCGGTCAAGTTTGTCAGAAATATATGGATCAACAAAATAAATCGTGTAAAATGTATATGCGACCGAAAAATGGGCGTGGCTTACAGCAAAATCTCGATGACACAAGTTGATCTGTAGGGATTTACATATGTATGCCAGCTTGGGTAGTGGATCAACATATCCGGGGTGGATCAACAAATGCAAACGGATCAACATATACCTGGCGTACCGTCGCGCGAGATCAACATAGTACGAGAGGGGATAAATATATATATATATATATATATATATAAATATCTCTATATCTGCACTCGAATGAGTTATTGACTATTGAGTCGAATTAAACTCTATGTAATATAGGTTTTTAACGGTAACATTGTGATACACAGTAGTGAATGGTGGAAAAAGTCAGAGACGCCAGAGAAAGACATTAGCAATAGCGGAGCATTGCGGGTTCTACTAATATATTTTAAAAAAATGAAGGAATGAATTTGTTTGTGCCATATAGACTCAATTAAGACTAAATTAATCGACCGATTTCGCAGAAAATTTCAAAGCTTGCTGTTATTAGTGCCAGAAATCTTTAGATAGTAGTTTGCATGGTACAAGAAGTCGGGGACGCTCGAAGAAGACTTGATGCATTATTTATGCACTGGAATGAGTCAACAGTCAACATAATGTAATAACAACAAACACGTACAATAGAAACACTAGATCTCATAGTCAAAAACTTATCCAACAAATAACTACTAATACAACTTTTGGGCAAAGAAGCTTCTTACATCATAGTATTAAACTCTACAGTAAAATATCACTCTCACTCAAAAACCTCAAAATTTTTAAATTTAAATCTCAAATAAAAAGCTGGATACTTAATATAAGGAGATCTGAAATTGAAAATATACTGTTATCAAACACAGAATAAAACCGAATCTACTAAACTGAACTTTACAAAAAAACACCATCTTACTTATTTTAAAATTATTTAAAAAAATATTTATATACTACATGATATATGTTTATAATTAAGTTCATATGTTACTTTGTTGTAATATTAACTTCTTATAATTAAATTATAATATGTAAATGAAATCCTCAACACGGTAGATCCCAGTGAGGATATCATTATCTCTATATGTTACACAGAAAAGAAGACAATAAATCATTATCAATATTATTATAATACAATAGCAACACTGCGGTGGACGGTAGAAAATGGTAGAGAAATTCGGGGACGCTTGAAAAAATTCTCTACCATTCTCTACTGTACACCACAGAGTTACGAATTATACAATAATAGCACTGTGGTGTACAGCAGAGAATGGTAGAGCAATTCGGGGACGCTTGAAGAAATGAGGTACGGCGTCAATTTAATGTACCTTTTAAAAGTAACTATTTTGGTTTCATTATACTACTACACGAAGTAAATGGTAGATGAAGTAGAAGACGAGAAAGACATGGCACCATCAACGGAATAAAATATTTAAAAAAATCTCTTAAATTTTTTACAATAATATTATTTACACCTTAAAAATGCACCCAGATTTCAAGTACACTGGAATTCAATACTTCAAAACTTTACTCCGCACCATTCATAACCCCGAGCAACGCCGGGTAAACATAATCTAGTTCCGCTATAAAAATAAGAATAAATTATTAAAAATGGGATTTTAAATACGAACTTACTATTTTAGTATGCAAAGATCGGCATGTAGTAAAATAATTAATGCTCCGTTTTATTGGTTGTCTAGAAGGTTTCATAAACATCATTAATCTTGACTATGAACTCATGAATCATGCTCACTTAATGATGCTTTGTCTTTTACTGAGATAATATTAAAGTTCAGTGAAAATCCTAAAAGCATTCATTTTTGCAGATGCGAAGGCGTAACTTTCAATATTGCCATTGCTGCGACATCAACAGAAGATTGGATATAATCAAGCTGCTTATCTCCACAAGGAAGGGAAGAGGACCGATTGATACAGTAAACAGCTTATAGCCCGAGATGCCAAGCTATCAATAAAGATACCAGAATATACTAAAAGACATACAAAAGGTAATGCCTGTATATTGTAAGAAGTAGGATAGGCCCGTGACGACAGCAAAACGAATACTGGAGACATTTCTTTTGCAGAAAAGAAAATGTCATGTGAAATTTGTGCCAATTCATCGGATCGGATAGAGTTTATCAAATAGATTAATATTAATTCTGTCTACAGAGAGAATAAAACTAAATAAAGATTTTCGTTTCCGACACAGAAAATGATAAAATTTAAACAAGTCAGCCTCCGTGGTCGAGGAATAAGGTTCTCTACTTGCAATTCGAAGGTCAGAATTTGTGTCATTTCATAATTTATTAATTTAAATTTATATGTAGTATACTTGCGGCACGTTCCAGAGAAGAATATAATTTCAGTATTACCCGGGTGCACCGCTCACCATTCAGAATTGGAAAGATGCTGGAAATGGCTTTAGCCGAGTTTGGTTACCAGATCTGAATAGCCAGGTTCTTCACCTTCTTTCCATCTCCTTTACCTCCTAACTACCTTCATCCTCAGAACATACCACAATTGGGGATGCCGTAGTCTCACTGACTTCAGACGATTGGGTCTTTTGTGCGGTATTTAGGTACATAAAAAAGATGTTCAAAATTTAAAGCCGCGAAAGCTCTTTAATGTTTTTAGCTCTGGAGTCATTAGATAGTTCTAGAGACCCTGGATATCATTCTGGTAAAATATTACCATTCAGAAAAAAAACTTTCATTGAAATGGCTTTATCCATGTTTGGTCACCAGATGTGAATAGCCAGGTACTCCTCCACTTTTCTCCACGTTCAGCCTCATAAAATATTCCAAATAATAACCTTATAATAACATGGATGAATTAATAGTCTGAAGATTTGTTACTGAGACAACGTGCGTAGTTTCATTGAACTAGGTCCAGTGGACATACTTTAACGGCCCGTTCAATGTACATATTCTTTAAATGGCTCTCCTTTTCATAAGCGGCATTACATTTTTGTTCGCTTACTACCAATGAATAAAACGTTTCTTGAATTTTGAACACGTCATTAGCTATAACCAGAATTCTTTGCTGGTCCACGCAGTTGGGACTCTTTCGAAGTATTTAGAAATAATATAAAAAATTGTTTTGTCTGAAATTGAAAAGTCAGTATCCTGGTCTGTTTGTGCGATTAGTTCTAATAGGGTTTTCACTAAATTAAAGATTTTTTTCTGGAACGTTTATATACAGAGTGTATCGGCACGTACCCGACAAACTTAAACCAGCTATTCCTCAGCACATTTGGAGTAAAAAATGTTATGGGCACTTTGCTGTCCGGTAACATTTTTTTCCAAAAAAAAAATCCACACTCCGTCACTGTCATTGGCATTGTTTCTCGTGTTCAACAGCTGTTATTAGCAAGTGTGTCAAAAAGCGTCCTCGCTCTTTCATACACACTAAATAATAATAGTTAAAAATGATACGAATGGTGCCATGCCATTTCATTGTGATTGCAAAAACGCGCCAATGTACGTACGTACGTACATTATTCAACGAAACTCGAATAAAATATTTTCAGACGGGTTTTAAAACTTTGACAAAGGATAAAGCATTGTTGGCATGTGGTGTTAAGTGGGGTATGATTATTCACCAAGAGATGTTCTGCGAATTTTGAGGATGTGTTTTTATTATTATAACATCGTATATGTTCTTTGAATCTAGTTGAGAATGCCCCACTTAACAACAAGGGTCCTAAACCATTGCATATAGAAAAAAGGGCATTAGATTAAATTTACTTGAACAATTAGAAATCAATAAACGAACGAATGACCCAAATTTAACACTAATTAATAAAGTGCGGAAAATAATTTACTCACCACTTCTCAGTATTTTCACAAAACCCAAGCAGTATAATGCACCCAAATAATTCATAGCAATAAAGTCATTAGTAAATAATTAAGAACTCATTACCATTTACTGAGGGGAAAACATAGATTGGTTTAACCAACAATAGATCATGTCATCGGTTTAACCAGTAATAAATCAATGTATGCACTTTCAAAATTTACATTTGAAATAGTATAAATACGTCGTCTCAATGTGGACTAACCACAGTTTGAAAATGGCCTTGTAAGCCGAAACAGCTGTCACAATAATAAAAAACTAAAACACTTGCAGAACTTAATAATAATATTATCAAATTTAATCTAAATTAAATTTATAAAAAAAATTAAATGGAGTTCTACGAATTAAACACAAAAACAATAAATAAATATGATTTTTTTATTAAAAAAAATGTTACCGGAGAGCAAAGTGCCTATAACATTTTTTACTCCAAATGTGCTAAGGAATAGCTGGTTAAAGTTTGTCGGGTACTTGCCGATACACCCTGTATATAATACATGCATAGTATATTTTGGAAAGTAAAGAAAGGTCGATGTTTGTAATCAAGTCGCAAAAATATTTTCAGGCGCTTACATTGATAACGCTGGCTAAACCTTATGAGATACATCAAAATGATGTACTATGGAAATGTCTATCTTAAAAAAGCCTGCAGAAAAGTACGTGATCGTATATGATCTTTCTCCTAATTAAAACCTCTAGCAACGCCGAGTTACATATCAGCTAGTTAGTTTATAAACCCATACCGTGACGTTTGATTATTTTTGACGTTTGAGTGAGGTCAATATGACGCCCGATGAAATACACTAAAAAATTCTCCCAAAAGTCATAAACTAGTGCATTAAAAGAATTTCATCACGACGCGTCAAAGTAAAACATAGTCACCTTGGAATTCTGCCGAACAAATACTTCTTTCAATTATCGTACCGTACGCAGCTTCATTCAACCGTATTAAATATTTTACTCTGCGTATTGTAACAGTAGTGAAGTTTATACAGCGCCGTATCACAATTTAAACATAATATGCCCATTCATTGTGCAAAAAATTATTTTCATAATATTCCGGAAACCTACGTCATGGGAATAATAAGGCGATGACTCGATTGCTCTGCAATAGGTGAACCGTAAATATTATTGAAAAATTGAAAATGATTGTTGAACATTGAATGTTTTAAACAAGATGAGAGATTGCTAAAATAGCTTCGCTGTTATTGAGTTAACTAATTACCACGCTATTTCAGATAGATTACATGAATATTCTTTACCATCACTCCACTTTTATTAAAAAAATCCACTTTATTTTATTATTTTACTAGCTGACGTTTACCCAAAGTTGCTGAGGGTAATCCTTAGAAGATAGACATATACAATCGCTGATTTTTCTGTAGTCTTTTTTAAGATATACAAATCCGTAGTATATTATTTTGATGTATCTCGTAAGGTTTAGCCAGCGTTATCAATGTAAGCGCCCGAAAATATTTTCATTCAACTTCATTACAAAACACCGACTTTTCTTTAAATATAACATACATGTAATTTAGAAGAACTAAGCGAAACAAACAGACAGACGCGGGTAGCCGAGTAGTTTCATACTATTTTAAGGATTCCATGATAACTCAACACATTGACAATTCAACACACTTTTAAAAAGTGACATAAAGTAATAAGAAACGATGAACTTTTTTTAACCTAACCTAACCTAACATATCCTTACCTAACCTAATCTACTTAACCCAGTTAATAAAGTTTTTGTTTCATCACTTTCCATGACTTTATATAACTTTTTAAAAATGTGATGAATTATCATTGTGACGATTTATCCGGTCACCATTTAAAGCTAGTTATTATATTTTATTTATTACACGCCCTAGTGGACTTTACTAAAAAAATTACAAGCTCTTTGTATCAAAGTAAACACTTAAAATGTCATATAATAGGTAGTTTATCGCTTTCGGAATTCTAGAGACATCATTTTATATTATTAAATTGACTTTTAACCCGTTAATTATTAGGGGTGACCGGATAAATCATCACAATGATAATTCATCACATCTGTAGCGTCGAGAAAGTGATGAAACAAAACTCTATTAACTGGGTTAAGTAGGTTAGGTTAGGTTAGGTTAAAATATTTTTTTCATTGTTTCTAATGACTTTATATCACTTTTTAAAAGTGTGTTGAATTGTCACTGTGTTGAGTTATCATGGAACCATTATTAGGATACCAAATTTGGCCACAAACATCATATGAATTTTGTTTCCTAATATTTAAAGCGTTAAAGTAATTTTCTGTTAAAATGTTATAATAATAATAATTTGATAATTTTTAGAGCGCCGTTTTTGTGAAAAATCACCTCAAGGGCGCTGTAAAATTTATTTCCTAGAATCTACATTTGTAATTTAGAAAATATACCAGAACATACTTACCTGGCAAGTCACTTCCGACAAACACACTTATACAATCTATACATATACATATATGTGTGGTATAATTTGTAGGCACTTGAATTTAAAACAATTCGGAGTTCATTGAACCAGATTTACAATCACTCACAGACAGATTCACCACTGAAATTAGAATGTTTTACAGGCAGAAAATCACTTGATTTACTGAATTGTTTGTATCGACTATTGATTTATTTGCACGGATCATAGACTAAAGTATAATACATCAATGGCACGGATGGATTACAAATATTCCATCACTGCAAAATAACAAATAAAAACATGAAATTTACCAAAAAAATGCGGTAACTTATTTCAACTAGCATGCGTAATGTTTTTGCGTGATTGTTGAAATACAGTTCAAGATTCCCAGAAAGGCCTGAAATATGCTAACACGGTAAAGGTGTAAATGAAATTATGAGAGAAATGTGCTTTTTAAGTTGTTACACTTTGGAACTGAGATATCAAAATGTTTTAACGCAGTTTTCTTACCGTGTTTTAAAATTGGCAAACACGATATTTCGATAAGCAGTTGCCTGATTGAGCTCAAATATAGTAAAATGTTTATTTACGTCGATACCATTTTTATCAATAAGCTTAAAAATTGAGGAAAAATTTAAAAAAATGTCGCATGCCTCATTTTTTTATAAAAAAATAGTTTATGGTCGAATGCCTGGTAAAACTTTTGTTCGAATGTTTGCCAATGACGAGTGTTTTCTGTATACTGTTGTATTCACACATAAAAAACAATAATGTCAATAAAATTTGTTCACTTTTTGAATGATAAATTTAATATGTTAATAGATATTTTTAATGCGTAATAATTTTCAAAAACGAAAAAGGAATAGTTTTTAAATTATTAAATGCTAAAAATCATCTCCAAAATAACGTTCTAGACACCGCCTTAGATCAGCGAGCGCCCTTGAGGTGATTCTTTACAAAACGGCGCCACATAAATTATCCAATTATTATTATTAATTTTTTGTATTTCTTTGGCATTCACTATGTAACAATTTCTAGACATTTTTTGTTTTTAATGAGTTTTTATTATTCACAATGTACATTTGTTAGGTATAATTTTTTTATAAAATTAGCTAACTTTATAAAAAAATTATACGTAACAAATGTACATTGTGAATAATAAAAACTCATTAAAAACAAAAAATATTATTATTAAATTGGTCGCAGTTTAATACAAAAATAGTTTTGATATACAAAGCCTCACACAGTCTTTTCAAAATTTGTTTAGTTGTCAAAATTTTAATTTAGATGTTAAATTGTGAAATTTATTTTAATTGCCAAATTGTGAATTTGTTTAGATGTAAAATTGTGAATTTGTTTAGATGTCAAATTGGAAATTTATTAAGATGTCTAATTGTGATTTTTAGTTTAGTTGCCAAATTGAGAATATGTTTAGTTGTGAAATTGTGATTTTTGGGTTTAGAAGTCAAATTGTGATTTTTGGTGTAGTTGCCAAATTGTGAATTTGTGTAGTTGTCAAATTGTGAATTTGTTTATATAACAAATTGTGATATTTGGTTAAGTTGCCAAATTGTGAATTTGTTTAGTTTTCAAATTGTGAATCTGTTTACATGTCGAATTGTGATTTTTGGTTTAGTTACCAAATTGTTAATTTGTTTTATTGTCGATTTGTGAATTTTGGTTTAGTTACCAAGTTGTGGATTTTGGTTAAGTTGCAAAATTGTGAAGACATAGAAAATTCTCCCATTTTCTGACTTATTTTCTGTTTTATAGAACTTCATATAAATTATTTTTTAATTCATTAACATTTCTTCAATAATCATTAAGCAAAATAAATAACTTTGTGATCACCAGTATTTAATCAAAACGGATTGACATGTTTCAAAATCATTGTTGGTATCTACAATACAATTTATTTCACTTTAATGAATGTATAGTTAATCAAATTAAATAACTATTAAGTGCTGCAAGTATATTCGTGTACTAAAGATATTGTGGCAGCTGTTGCGGAGTTCAGGCCAATTTTCAAACTAAAAATTAAAACACAATTTCATACAGAAATATTACATTTGGCTTACTTTAAACTGTACTGTATACAAAAACAGTAATAGAGTATTGGTGTACTGTGCAAAAAGATAGAAAGATTTAAATAATTTATGCGTATTTTTTAACCATCAAACTTAACCTACGACAAACACAAATCAAAAGCGTGGTGGCAAAAACTGTCAAAACATATTTGACCTTTTAATTGAAAAAAAAGAACCTAAATGCAGTATTTTCCACCTTTCTCAACGTAGAGTAGTTGTATTTTAATTATAGTCAGTAATTTAGTTTAATTGAAGTGTGATGTAATAAATATTGAGCATACAATTATATTACTACAAAAATAAATTTTGTTTAAATCATTTTTAATGTTTTATCTTGGTTCGGTTTAAAACGGTGACTTCTGACGTTGATGAATACGATACTAAATTATATAAATCACGTAGGGGCGTATCAGTGAGCTATCATACAGTGGTATTACTTTACATTTCCCTATAGTAAATCCCAATGGGCACTCTCACTCCATAACTACTAACATGTTGAATTTTGTGACGCAAATAGACGTAACATTTCGTTTTCTGTCTTCGTCACAATTTATATTTAAATTTAAAATTAATGAATTTAATTATTTCGAGATAACGAACCATTTTTGAATTAACTATTATACAGCTACCCCATTTATCAGTGAGTATTGGATAACACGAAGCTTCAAGCCATTGTCCTGTCAAATACTCAACCAGCCATCCACCTTATTCATTTATGAACATTATTATTGTATACTATCGTAGACTTGTGAAAAATCAAAGAATATTAAAATAAAAATTCAGGTCAACTTAAAAAAATATATATTTGAATGTTCTCCTTCTATCATGAAAATAATTATTAATTTTTTTTTTTTTACAAATGACGATTTCATGGTTTAAATTATTTATAAAGTTTGCATTTTTCAAAGCGCGCCAAAACGATCCAAATCTGGAAGGGTTAGCGTGACGTCATACGTACCTCAATTTTGTCGGTTAACATAAACTTCAATTCCAATCGGTTTGGTATGAAATCAAAAAATCTGAATTAAATATTTAGCAAGATTTTCAAAATATTGCTTTTTAAATACTTTGTGTACCTCAGTGGAGAATTGTGTGCAAGTATATGCGGCGCAACTTTGCACAAAATTGTCCACATCCAATGCACACGGAAGTTTGAACTTTGAGGTAGCGTTTTAAGTTGTCAGTACCTACCCGCCGACCAATTACATGGCATTTAAATCTCTTGCGGTTTTAGTCATTTTTAATTGACGATTTGAATGCTACGTATTTATATATAACGAAACTTATATATTCAGAATCAGCGTTTGTTGATCTATATCAGAGGTTCCCAAACTTTTTTGCCGTAGACCACTTGCCTTCTTTCGTACAATATTATCTACTGCACTAATTTATGAGATCAAAAAATGTTTATTACCTTTGCAAACATTTTTATATGATTTAAAATACTGCTTAGTCAAATAATAAAATACGTGTATGCAATATTTTATTATAATAATTTATATTTAATTGTAAACATATTAATTTAAATGTTATCAGTGTCTACTTCCAAAAAATTAAGCTTATACTTACAATAATTAGTTAGTATATCTTAAACTCTCTACTGAAAAGCCCGTTTTAAATTTTACACAACGGATAAACAATCTTTTAAAATACATTAATAGTTGTTTATCAGTCATTTAATATTAAAATGCGTTTATTAGTAGGTTAGTAATATGATAGAGAATTGTAGAAATGTATTATATAATTGAAAACATTGTACAGTGCCCTTAAATCTCCGATGGCAATCTGGCCTGGTCAGGCCATTTGGATTATTACAATTTTTTTTTTTTACTTTTTGGCTCTATATAATTCGGTGAGCTGCGTTGAATGGTGCTATTTAGTTTGCATTTAGTTGGTAGGATTAAAAATTAATTAAAAAACTCAAGGACTGTACCACATGGCATGGATAAGCCAACGCGTACGGCATCAAGGTCTGGTGGGTCTGCGATTCGGATACCAACTACCCGGTCAGAGGTCAAATTTACACAGGAAAAATTCCAGGTGCTGATTGTGAAGTGAGTCAAGGTGCACGAGTGATGTTGGATTTAGTTAACAAGTGTCGCTATACCAGCCGAACAGTACACCGCGATAAATTTTTGACGTCACTCAACTTTGCCAAAATTCTGATGGAAAAGTGACCTGACATACAGGGTTTTCCAATAAGAGGTGTTATTTTGAATAGCCCGCTATTTCGGAAGATGTTTCTTTTAAAGCTGTCATTTTTTGACATTTGACAAGTAAAAACTACGTTATTTTTAAAAATGGAACGATACACGCTTCAACAACGCATTGAAATTATTAAAATTCACTTGAATGAAGCAAATGCAAATCATCTTGAGTGATGAGGCCCATTTCCACCTTAATGGCTTCGTCAACAAGCAAAATTGTCCCATCTGGGGCTCGGAAAACCCAAGAATTATTATTGAAAAACCTCTTTATCCTCAACGTGTGACTGTTTTGGTGCGGTTTATGGTCCGGCGGAGTCATTGGACCTTACTTTTTAGAACATGAGGCTGGAGCAACAGTTACGGTGAATGGATTGCGCTATCGAGAGATGATTAATGATTTTTTATGGCCGGTATTGTATAATCGTAAAAGATCAATGGTTTCGTTGCTTGTGTGGCACGTAGCGCCGTTTTGTTGAAAATAAACGTTTTTCAAATCAATACCATCCAATTCCGGCAATAAGAAATCATTAATCTTCTCTCGATAGAGCAATCCATTCACCTTAACTGTTGCTCCAGCCTCATTTAAAAAAAGTAAGGTTCTATGACTCCGCCGGACCATTAACCGCACCAAACAGTCACACGTTGAGGATAGAAAGGCTTTACAACAATAAGTCTTGGGTTTTCCGAGCCCCAGATGCAACAATTTTACTTGTTGACGAAGCCACCGAGGTGGAAATGGGCCTCATCACTCAAGATGATTTGCATTTGATTCACTCAAGTGAATTTTAATAATTTCAATGCATTTTTGAAGCGTGTATCGTTCCATTTTTATTAATGGCGTAGTTTCTTATTGTCAATTGTCAAAAAATATCAGCTTCAAAAGTAACATCTACCGAAATAGCGGGCTATTCAAAATAACACCTCTTATTGGAAAACACTGTATAATTTAAGGTAAGAGCAATCGAAATCAGTAATGTTTGCACGTTTGAAGCTTTATTATTTTCAAGTACGCATTTAATATAAAACGTCCGTAATAATTCGGATTCAATCAGCGGAGCCAGACGAGTCACGGTTCAAAGGTACCATAAATAATCCGATTGTGTCGCCTCTCCATAAAAAGCCACACTTTGGGACTTAATAAATCTCACACTTTTTCGACGATTTTTTGTTTCCGTGATTACTGTTTTCATTTATTGGGAGTTTGAGCACGAAATCTGAATATAAAAACATTTTAATGGAAAATCATGTTTTTATTTAATGCTTTGCATTTATTATGCTAGAAATTTGATAAATAATATAATATTATTGTAAAAATAATCACGTGAACACAAAAATTTTAACCTTGTTACACTTTCGTGGGCTGAATTGTGTTGTACCCTTTTTATTCTTTTATTTTATTTTCTCAACTTTGTTTCAACATATTATTTGGTTATGTGCTTGTCTTGCTAGAAAATCTTAAGTTGAGAGCAGGCGCACTTTATGACCAAATATTACATGAAATCATTTTACGGCTTACAAAAAAAAAACAACCAGAACAATATAAAAGAAAGTATCTTTACTATAATATCAAGAATCTTCTTTCACAGGAAGTAGAGTCGACAACTCTGCCAACGAGCTAAATACCGTTAGTTGAGATCGACATTTATTTTAACACGTATTTTAACTACCTACTGTAATGTCATCCAATTTCAGAGAAAGGCGTGTATGTCAGCATGGGTTTGCATGATTACCACCAATAGCCGATACAATGCATTGCATTGCATTAACATCGATAACGAAGTTATATGCCGAGTTTCAGCTCGATCGGAAGTCGGGTTAGTTTCCACATCCAAGATTTGCATTCATTCACAAAAACAAATGTGAAATTAAAATATATGTATTTAAAAACAATCAATATCTTCCCCACCATTAGTATTTCTTATAAGGACGTTAAACAAATCTTTAATGCTTGTACTGTATTGGCTGGTGACTTACATAGTAGACGTTTGTACTGTTTTTGCTGGTGGTAGATGTTTATCTTTGATGTTTGTGCTGTAGCTGGGGACACACATAGTAGACGTTCATCTTTGATGTTTGTACTGTCTTGGCTGGTGACCTACATAGTAGACGTTCATCTTTGATGTTTGTGCTGACTTAGCTGGTGACACACATAGTAGACGTTCATCTTTAATGTTTGTACTGTCTTGGATAGTGACCTACAAATTAGACGTTAATCTTTGATGTTTTTACTGTCTTTGCTGGTGATCTACATGGTAGATGTTTAACTTTGATGTTCGTACTGTCTTGTCTGGTGACCTACATAGTAGACGCTCATCATTGATGTTTGTACTGTCTTGGTTGGTGACCTACATAGTAGACGTTCATCTTTAATGTTTGTACTGTCTTGGCTAGTGACTAGTAAGTTTTTTAAGCACCAGTTCGAGTTTTGTGCAAAGAATCATACCTGCGACCTTTTTTGAGTAGATGGACTTACAACTAATCCAATGTCTTATGTGGATTTTCAATGTAAAGAAAATAGTATAATTTGAAAGAGTGCCATATTTTCATAAGCTTTGGACTTAGGAAAACTTTACTGTTTGGTACGATTAACTCATTACACTTATAAATAAATATGTAGTACACACCTACAGGTATTAAAGATTATAGGATTTTGCATAAAAGGCAAATGCAACCTTGAGTAAAGTAACGTACTTGTACAATCGTTAGCATCAATACTACGCGATTGCAACTCTTACACACGTAATAAATATGATTTATTCGTTATTTCTCAATATTTCGCTTTACGCACACAAACTACTGTTATATTATAGTGCTTGCTGTAAAATCGCACACCTCGATTCAATTTATAAGGTGTAGATTAAAGTATTAAATTAAATAGCTTCCCGGTGGAACTAAAGAAATGGAAACGATTTATATTTTTACCAGTATGCATTAAGAAACTTTAAATCATTAATTATAATGTATCCTTAAAAAATCGTGATATTTTAATGTGTTGAAATTGTACTGTTCTCAAGTTTTATTTTTATTTGTTTTTTTTATTATTATCTTGAAGTACACACGGAGAAAAATCAGTATTGCTAATTTATTAAGAATCTCTTCAAATTATTCGTAATTCGGTTAAACCTGGAATTGCAGGCCCTTTACGAATAAATTGATAGGTGTTGAACTTTTAGTAGGAGGAATGTATTATTATGATGTCGTAACATGTTTTCATAAAAATTCCACAATACCGTTGAACTCCTAGCGTGGAGGAAAATACACAATCATTGTAAGATTAATAATAATAGAAATACATGACAGATGTATTATTTTCTGTTTAATGTCTCTATTTTTCACGCAGGCGATAAAAAATAATTTATTTTAAGTAAATTTCATAATAAACGATACTAAGGGCGGCTTGCACCAACTATGGCAAATTTTATCTTAAATTTTATTTAACTAAACGAATTTAAGACCTTAAATACATTTAACTTAAATGCGTTTAGTTGCGTCCTGCACCACGCAGTTCGGTGGCAATTTTAGTTAAACGTCATTAACGCGTCGGTAAAACAGTTACCGCGTGGTTACTGCCATTAACGAGTCGATAAACAGCTACGATGTTTCATTTTACTTGAAGTGTCAAAGTATTTTGTGGTAGTGTGTGATTTAATAGTGTGTTCATTTATTTTATGAAGAAAAAGTTAAAGCAAATAGACATAATGATGAAATTAGACAAAAAGAGCTTCTGTTGTTGGAATTAAAAATAAAACAATTATCTGAGTAATTTTGTTTTTTTATTTCTTTTACATATTATATTGTTTTAAAGTATTATAAGAATGCTGTAGGTATGATTAGAAGTTTACAACCTTGCAAAGTACTCCTCGATAAGGAGTGTTAGCTCCAAGTTACGAGCACCTCGCTGATGTTTTTATTGGTGTTGAATTTTAACTAAGGTTCAATTTCTTGCACTAATAATGATGTCGTTTCTTTACTGAGACGAAATCTTCTTTGAAACTTCTTTGCACTGAGTGTTTCAAATAAATTTGTTCTTGTGTTTACTTATCTGACTATAAACGGTCTACTTATATAAGTATAATTTATTTAAAATTTTATAATTTCTTCATCATCGTGAGAATACAAATCCCAAATGTTCATTGTGAATACAAATTAAAATGAGATAGATTTTAACCACAGTCAGAAATCGAAGGGATAACCTAAAACAATTTGACATTACTGCTTTATGAGTAGGGCTAAACACGTTTAACTCGGTTAAACAGCCCCTTTTGGGTATTTAACTTTGACAGTTCTTTAAACGCATTTAACGACTTAAATTTTGTGGTGCAAGACGCCAAGTCGACTTAAATCAAATAATGTGTTTAAAATGATATTTAAACCAAATTTAACTTATGGTGCAAGCCGCCCTAAGGGTCAGAACACTAAAGAGTTCAGTCCGTGTTTCGATAGCTCTTGGAAATTACCGGAAATATTTCCGGCCGCGAGTTTTTTCGTAAAATATAGAATATCGAAAGGAGAACGAAATGAAACTATGAGAGGATGCCACCAGAATAATAAAAGTTCTACCTTTGGTCCTGGTGTCCTTAATGTTCCTTATTTATGCCAGAACGTAAAAAAGAACTCCACCGCGTATTGCACTTAACTCGGAATTGCAACCTAACAACCTGTTAACAGAGAGCTGAAATTGTACTGTTGGTACTTCCCGTCTCCTGATGACAAGGTTACAAGGACGGGAAGGTAGTGAATAATTATTGGAAATAACAATTGGTTATATGCCCGAACAGTCCGGCTTTTTTTTTGTATTTTTACTTCAATTTAATTTAACATTGTTGTATTCATAATTGGAGTAATTGAATATAGTGGCGGCAAAAACAGTCTCACTGGTTCTAAATTTTGGGGTCCAAATTGTGAATTAACTAATTAATTAATTCATTAGTTTAAACAACACTTTATAACCATACAAACGAGTGAATACGTGATTGGTTAATTATTCAAATACTTACTCTTATTCACTGTTTTATAAAGGTGGGCTTACTGTCCGGTGGCCATTTCGGCCAACCAACCCAGATTAAAGGGGGAATAAAATTATGTAGCTTACCTAAATTCCGGAAAGTGTGAAAGTATTTTTGTAAAATTGTGAAGCAAACTTCCAAACGAAGGATTTCCTAGGCAGACATATTATAAGCTAGGCAGACACATCTGTGGGTATCAAAAAACTACTAGTATTACACATAGGTTATGTCTGTTTATAACTTTAGTTCTATTAACTCTAGAACTCAAATTCGCTTAGAAAATTTCAAATTTTGATGGCGTGAATACGGAAAATGATTTTTTTTACAGATTTCGTGAATTTAAGACTTAGTTGATCTAGCACCCTCCAGCAGAGATGTGAAAGCTTCTGTCTAAGATTGGTCTATGCCACTCGTTTCAGAGTTATCTTCTCTGTGGGGAATTTTGCGAAGAACTTTTTCAGGATCGAAAGGAGAAATTCCTGATCCCCGGCTGCCAAATTTCCGTGTGTCTTAGAGTCTATTGATCCTAAAGTACTCAAGCATCCTAAAAAAATCACTGTTTGGTAGTATTTCCCTATTTCTCATCTCCATTCGATTAATTAATTTTGCCAAGCGATTTTTAAGGGTCGCTGCTTTATTTGGCTTTTATATTTACATTTTGTTTGGTACATAGTATATTTCCGATAAGGTTTATTTAATGAAATATTTTTTAAATACTTTCCTCGCAAATTTTACAATTATAACCTTACAATTTCGACATTTAAAGCCTCAAAAATTCTACAATTATAATATCTATCACGTGATTTTTCACGGATAGTTAAATAAAAATATGAATACATAAATATTTTTACCCTGTGCTCTTGTCTTTGAGTTATAAAAGGAAGGTAGAAATAAAACTAATTGACGTGAGTGGAAAGGCAGCGGTAGCATCAAGTTGATCAAAATAGAAATTGCCACTTTAATATAGCCTTGGAGGTGGTGTTTGAGAGGGAAGGTAGAGGCCACGTTGCCACGTAGGTAGTATATCAGAGAACATCACGTTCAAAAGGCGTGATGCGGGCGTGATGAAATAAAGTGTCAACGTTTTAATGCTGTAGGTCGGAAAATTAAGTGTTCATAATTTAAAACACTCAGGAAAATGGAGAGAGAAAACTAATTATCAACAAGTAATCAAAAAATCACTATATCGGCAGGAATTTATCAACACGCGGAAGAAGACTTCTCTTAAGTTTAAGTAATTCTCACTTTTTGTGGTGTTCATGCACTCATAGAGGCGGATAAAGAATTCGCTATGATTTACGTAGATTTCACATTTTGTGGTGTTTATAAAATCATATACGCAAATAAAGAATTCGATTTGGTTTATGTTTCACTGTGTGTATGCACCCATAGTTATTCATGACAACACTCGTAACTTGCACTATGTGAAATGGCCTAAGACGTGTTAAGTGGCCAGATTTGAACAGCCAGTTACTTTCCAACAATCCAATATTCACTTATTCAGCCTATATATTGTTAATTTACTAAAAATCTGGTCAATTTAATCGTTTTACTGTTAAAAACGGGACTAGAGGCCTATAAGGAATAATTTGTTTAATTTTAGAACAAATTATCATTAATGCACGAATATGTTATGAGGATGTCGGAAAACGTGTTCTTCAAAGCGATAATATTTTCGCATCTCGTACATTTTATCTATTCGGGGGGTAAGCTTCGGTTTATGGGTGAAATTCCTAAAAATTAAAACTAGTTATTTTTATACTAACTTTGGGCCGGGGAATCCGAATCTGGAAGAATTAGGTGGCGGCAAGCAATATTAACTGAATTACACGACTTTAAAATTTCGACGCACAAAAAATTTAACTGGCCATTTTGAACGCTTTCTGACAATAAAACTAGTTATCTTTATACTAACTTTGGGACGGGGAATCCGAATCCGAAAGAATTAGGTTGGGGCAAGCAATATAAACTGAAATATACGACTTAAAAATTTTAGATGCAAACAATATACAACGGCATTGCCGATGCGTTTTTTTGACAGTAAATCCATAGAAAAATAACCAAAGATATATAAAATTAAGTGTTGCTAGTAAGCAATAATATCAATAACGTAAAATAACATGTTTATAATTTCAGTAATATTTCATATTCAAACAGTTAGATTTAGGTTTATTATCACGAAAGGTGAGTTTTTATGTCGGGGGAGACGAAAATATATGCATTTTATATTTTAATTTTGCTAACATTATTTCATTTACGTAAAGTATTCAGATACATTTTATTCACTTTTGTATCACAAACCATGTTACACAAACCTAGCGTAGCCGCTAAACTACTTGAAAACTGGGATGTTTTCTTGCCTTGACGCGAGTAGGCGCTACGAAGGGGGCACTTTCTTTTCTATCACAAACCATGTTACACAAACCTAGCGTAGCCGCTAAACTACTTGAAAACTGGGATGTTTTCCTGCCTTGACGCGAGTAGGCGCTACGAAGGGGGCACTTTCTTTTCTATCACAAACCATGTTACACAAACCTAGCGTAGCCGCTAAACTACTTGAAAACTGGGATGTTTTCTTGCCTTGACGCGAGTAGGCGCTACGAAGGGGGCACTTTCTTTTCTATCACAAACCATGTTACACAAACCTAGCGTAGCCGCTAAACTACTTGAAAACTGAAATACGTAAATACTTACGTAATTGAAATAATGTTAGCAAAATTAAAATATAAAATGCATATTTTTTCGTCTCCCCCGACATAAAAACTCACCTTTCGTGATAATAAACCTAAATCTAACTGTTTGAATATGAAATATTACTGAAATTATAAACATGTTATTTTACGTTATTGATATTATTGCTTACTAGCAACACTTAATTTTATATATCTTTGGTTATTTTTCTATGGATTTACTGTCAAAAAAACGCATCGGCAATGCCGTTGTATATTGTTTGCATCTAAAATTTTTAAGTCGTATATTTCAGTTTATATTGCTTGCCCCAACCTAATTCTTTCGGATTCGGATTCCCCGTCCCAAAGTTAGTATAAAGATAACTAGTTTTATTGTCAGAAAGCGTTCAAAATGGCCAGTTAAATTTTTTGTGCGTCGAAATTTTAAAGTCGTGTAATTCAGTTAATATTGCTTGCCGCCACCTAATTCTTCCAGATTCGGATTCCCCGGCCCAAAGTTAGTATAAAAATAACTAGTTTTAATTTTTAGGAATTTCACCCATAAACCGAATATATTCCTATTCGGGCAATGGGGACCTGCGTGAACATGTGTTCAGGTATGTTCTGAAAGACTAGTTTAATGTTTTATTAGGAACATATAGGAGTATCTTGATAAAAAAAAACCGTATATATCTCCGTGCGGGCAGCGTTATTCACATAAACAACTAGATAGCTTTATAATAGATTTTTTTTTTTTTTTTTTAAACTTCCGATTTAGTTGTCCGGGTTAAGTCTTCCCCAAAGGAAAAACTTAACCCTTCCACTCACTTTTCCACAAATGATCAGCTAGTCAATCAACACTATGTAAGTGCATTATATAAGTAAAATAAATACAAAACAATACAAGAACAACAACACGTCAAATCACCAGATATCAAATGGGAAAAAAAATTCACCGTCTCCAGATATTTTCATATCAGAGGGTTCGGCTCGGTAGAACTTCTAACAGGGCCTATAAATCCTACTGATCCCTCAACATAAATATTTAAAAAATCTTTTGTTATCCTACATGTATTCAAAATGACCGACTTTTGCATCTTTATATATAAATTTTTTGATAGATCTAATACGCCTAAATTTTTAATTAGAGAGCTAGGTATGATAACACTTTCATTTATAGAGTATTAAAAATTTTCAACAATTTAATCTGACTAAGCATACAATCGGGCTAGATTAATTACATCTTAAGTCAATTAAAACAAAATATTTGTGATTTATCGATTAAAAGTGTTGTAGTATCATAATTCAAATTGAGTCTTTAAATCATCTATATAAATAAAAATACAAATGTTTGATTGTTCAAAATCCTTAATCTCAGAAAGATCTTCACTGATTGCTTTGAAATGTTGATAAACGTTGCATTCAAATACGCGTATGTTTTTATATGCCTAAATTATATAAATCTCACCTGTGACAGGTAAAACAGGCGTATTTTGAAAAATAGCGCCATCTGTTGGACGTAAAAGCAACACGAGCTATTGTTTCTCTATTTGCACAGTTGGAATGAACCACAGAAACGTGGCGGGGTACAGCTAGTTATAAATGAAATTTTAATTCAATTAAATCGTCGAAGCATCATTTGAAACCAATCATCCTAATGGAGTCCATATATTTAATATCATTAGTATTCTCTCTGATAAATTTTCACCAATATAATTAGCTAAATTGTATAAAATTATGTTCGATGTACAATTATTATTATTCGAGCTTGGAAACATCTGTGAAACTTTGTCAAAGGCTAAAATACAATATGCAGGAATAAGACCATTAGGAAATTCTTTCGTAATTACTAGAACGCAATTAGTTTGATAAAAAGACGTCCCGGAATCCGGGGGATAATTTGAGAGTATCCCCGGAATTGGTAAGTTTTAAATGGAGCCACCTTAACTCTGTGAAAACAGGAAAATAATACTCTCCGCTTCAGTATTTATGGAATAAATTAATTTAATTAGAGCTTAATTGGTTGAATTTTGATACACGGCTTTATTGAATCGAAAACTTGAGCGAGAAGTTAGAACGACTTTCTTGGATATTTAAATGGGATCTAATTATGGCTAAATAGTATATAAGATTTTTTTCAGAAGCATATATATAATACATGCATATTTTACTGTCCGTATTTTGAATACATGTATTTTGAATACATGTAGGATAACGAAAGATTTTTCAAATATTTATGTTGAGGGATCAGTAGGATTTATAGACCCTGTTAGAAGTTCTACCGAGCCGAACCCTCTGATATAAAAATATCTGGAGTCGGTGAATTATTTTCCCATTTGATCTCTGGTGAGTTGACGTGTTGTTCTTGTATTTTTTGTATTTATTTTGCTTATATAATGTACTTGCATAATGTTGATTGACTAGATGATCATTTGTGGAAAAGTGTGTGGAAGGGTTTAGTTTTTCCTATGGGGAAGATTTAAACCGAACATAAAATCGGAAGTTTATAAAATAAAATAAAATAATTGGATGACTTGTATAGCGCCGTTTTTGGAAAAAAATCACTTTAAGGGCGCTGTACAAACTTAAAATACATTTCTACAGTAATCTATGTTATTAATAACTATTTATGTAGATAATATACAGTACAATACTTACCTGGTAGGTCACTTGAGATTTGCACTTAATGAACATTATCTAATTGTTTATTAGCGAAATTTAGATACGGGATTGAGGACATAATTGGAAAATTGAATATAACTGGACTTTTTCTTAGGAATGGTTTATTTAATTTAAGGGTTAACAGCTTAAAAAGGTAAGTTTTTAGTTTAGACCTGAATTATGTTGGACTTGTTATGGATCTTAGTTCCGGAGGGAGTTTATTCCAAGCCTTCGGCCCAGATACTCCGAAAGCGCGATCATCAAACTTAGTATTTGGCTTGCGCTTAGGTTCTTTCAGTCTGCCTACAGCTGACGATGTTGCTGATCTAAGAGTTGACTGCCTCAGACCAGTGTTTTCCGGGACGCACAGTTCAGAGATGTAGGGTGGGGCCATTTCATTGATGGATTTAAACACCATCCAGCACAGTTTGCACTGGATTATTTCAGGGCTAGTGAAGGTTACGAGGGTGTTCTGAAATATCTCCTAGGAAACTCCCGCAACGCTGGGTACACGTCAACTAGTAGTTATAAAATGTTTCTTAAACGTAATAAAACAACAACACCCCCTACCGCGAAAACACAAAAATTCTCAGATGTAGGGTGAATCAACAATGTCAATAATTTCTATTATCACGTATGTCTCGTTTTATGGTAAAAAGAATCTGGTCACGTTAAACATGCCCCATGAACGTCAAATGAACTTATTTCTGAATTTCCGGACATGACCACCGATAGCTAAAAGCTAGAAGTGGGGTGAATGCCATGTAAGACCCCTACAGATGTACAGAAAATACAAATTGATTTTGAAGACAGCGATCTTAATTGGAGTCGTAGAATATTGGCTGAAGATTCTTATTTATCACGGGATTTAAAAATACATGAGTAACTAACATTATTTAAAAAATAATCATAATCCTAGGTCCTGCAGTCCCGTTTTAAACAGGTTATGAATAATTTGAAGAGATTCTTAATAAATTAGCAACAATTAATATAATTAAGTTTTCTCCTTGAATAAGACAAAAATTTTAACGCAGGTTGATCGTGGTAGGTACCTCCTACCTATCTAGGTACCAAAATGTTCATACTTCGTATTCACATTGTCATTTAGGACGGGTTGTTTCGGAGAATTCGAACAATTCTTCAAATTTCAAAGTTAATTTTCTAGTTCCGTGAAAAATTTTTCAGTTTTTCGGTTTTTATTTCAGTTCTCTCAAGCAACTAGCCTATAATAATTTAATAACAGAACTTTCACAGAACCCGAAAGTAAGCGTTGAAATTTGATACATTTTACAAATTCTCCGAAACAACCCGTCCTAAATGACAATGTGAATACAAAGTATGAACATTTTGGTACTCTTTTAGATAGGTAGGAGGTACCTACCACGATTAACCTGCGTCAAAATGTTTGTCTCATGCAAGGAGAAAACTTAATTATATTAATTATTGCTAGTTTATTAAGAATATCTTCAATTTATTCGAAGCCTGTTTAAAACGGGACTGAAGGACCTAAACGAATGAATTGATTGGTTTCATGTTAAACTTTTAGTAAAAAAGGAAAGTACTAACGTGAAGTCGGAACACGAGTTCAAATAAATCATTATATTTTCGCATTTCGTCATAATATATTAACATGGCAAACGCAGGTTCATGAACACGTTTTCCGATATATTCTGAAAGTACTGACATTTAGTAAGAATTTTAATAAATCAGCAATACTCATTTATCTTTGAATATGAAATAATTGGTGTAATTTTACATGTTTTATTTTAATTTAAATTTGTAATATTCTGATTCTTATTTTATGAAACATTCATTTTTATATATATAGACATTCGTTTAATATTTATTTAAACATTCAGTTTTACATTTATTTAAACATTCAGTTTATTTATTTAAACGTGTAAATTAATATTTTCTTTTAAATTCAGTTTTATTTTATTTATACGTTCAGTTTAATATTTATTTATAGGTTCAGTTTTATATTTATTTAAACACTCAGTTTAATATTAATTTATACGTTCAGTTTAATATTTATTTCTGTTTGATTTATAAATGTATTTTGTTTTTTCTCCTTAAATCCTTTGATCTCTCCAACAGGTCTCTCGATTCATCGCCTTGATAGGGGATAGTTTCATAATTCCGTGACTCCTGGACACACTGATCCCTAGATTCCTATCCACCTTCATGCCATTTTCCTTCCTAGAACTTCCTCTCCTTCTTTTCCCCGAAAAAACTCTCCACATAGCATTCCTAAAGATGACATATACCCTGAGGGAAATTATTTTCCTGTGTGTGGTTAATTGATTTTGAAGAGATGGAATTTGAAACATTTCTTCCGATAGCTTATCCAAATTTGAAAGAATAAGTTTGAATGTGAATATCACACAATAGTCCCAACTGCCACGAAATTGTCTAGATCCTGTAAGACTATGGCATTCCCAATTGGGGTATTGCGAGGCTGATGGTAGTGGGGAGGGGAAGGAGATGGAGAAAAGGATGATGGAACAGTTTCTGAATATTGAGATATGGTCACAAAACACGGCTAAAGCCATTTCAAGCAACGTTTCAATTCTGAATGGTAGTCTTACACCAGGGCGATACTGAGAGTATCTTCCACTCTGGAACATGCCACAAGTATACTTTATACTAATTTAAATTAATAAGTTGTGAAATAACACAAATAAATCGAATAAAATTTCCTTGCGCACGCCGGGATTTGAACAAATTAATTTAATATTAAAATCTTTTTATTTACATGATAAGATGATGGTTTTCAGATACCTAAAGTTTTGTCTTAATCATCTACTGTAAATTCTACACCAAGCGCATACTTTCAAAGTGTTTATTGGCCAAAGTGGAAATACAGGTGTTTTCGAGCAATTTAATTAAACTTATTGGAAGAACTAAAGTAATTTATTGGATGTTCGCCTTTCGTGCTCGTTTTACGTACTTCCTTTTAATATTCTGATTACCCGCTTATTTCAATTATTCGAAAATTAGACAAAAAAAAGTTTTCTAGTCTTACATGTAGCTTAAGAAAAACGATTTTAGAAAGTTTAACGGTGAAACTAACAATAACTTATAACCCATTCTAAAAATTACTAACAAATGCGGGCAACGAACATTCACATAGCTTGTACCTACTGTATTTGATATGATGCCAATGCATATGGCGAATCAAATCTCACCACTGAACTCAAAAATGGTTAATAGATCAAAATTGCTAATAAGGATTTGTTGTGAAGTGAAGAGACAAAACCTGACTTTTTAATTCATTTTGATGTATACACTATCTTCACTATTACAACTTATTATGCTAGACTTGTAGAGATCTCAAAAGTGACATGCGAGAAACACGTATGTCGTATTGTCGTATTTTTGACATATAATTCATCAGAATTATAACCAAATTCCGTAAATGAGAAAATGTTTCCATTACAAGTCAAACACTAGTAAAAGCCAAGGAATTACATTTTTAAATATTGAAGACAATATTAGTGATTTTTAAACGAAAATCTGAAACAGAAAAATCAGAAAAAGAAACGGTCACATCTGGGACTCGAACCCAGGACCCTTGTCTTTCCGTGACAGTGCTCTACCAACTGAGCTAATGGGACCCTATTCCCCTCGGTCATTTTTAACTGTATCATACTTCGAATAAGAACCACCAACATTGTCTTCATTTTTTCACCGCACATTTTTATTGGCAACTATCTTTATGTATGATCGCAAGATTCAACCCGAACTATTCGAAGTATGATACAGTTAAAAATGACCGAGGGGAATAGGGTCCCATTAGCTCAGTTGGTAGAGCACTGTCACGGAAAGTCAAGGGTCCTGGGTTCGAGTCCCAGATGTGACCGTTTCTTTTTCTGATTTTTCTGTTTCAGATTTTCGTTTAGAAATCACTAATATTGTCTTCAATATTTAAATATTACAATTAGAGGTTTTACTCAATAAAGTCATTCCGAAAAATAAGAATTACATTTTATTCGTATTTACGAATTAATTAATTAATTGTATTTACACGCCAATTATTTATAATTATAAAAATACAATCATTTCGAGTGTTTCCAGAAGATTTAAAGAGCTAACAGAGGAAGCGATATAGCGAACGTTGCAGCATGTAAGTAAGTCTCTCAGATACGCAACTTTCAAATACGAAAAGCCGACCGGTTCAATATCTATTTCGTTCATACACACATATTCATTGAAAATCTATCTTTAACATACATGAAAAATGATAATATTTTTAAAATTTCTAATCCCTATTTGACTAACGAATGATCCTGTACTATATGAGAAAAATCACAGAGTTTTTTGGACTTGCGATGACATCTTCAGGTGGCGCAGTTAACCTTAAATTTACAAAGAACTAATGTTTTACACATTACTAGAGATCCTCGCATTGCGCATTTAAAGTAACTTTGATTATATTAATTTATGGTGGCAAGTGTTGGACTATTGTTTCTCGCTCTTGCAACTCTTTCAACAGACTTCCGTTAAAACAAACAGACGCAAACTCAAACTGGAACTCAAGATAACTCCTTTGCATCGATTTATTGATGCCAGACTTATTTACTAAAAAAATGCTTAACACAAGAAAAGATTTTTCGTTTTCATGTGTTTGGTGAACCAAAACAGTTTGAATAAAGTTTTTTTTACAATAGCTCCACACAGGAAGCCCTGAGAAAAAAAATTACCTTAGGGCCTCTGTGATCTTTGGGGATGTTGTGTGGAGTGTCTTTTTATGGAAAGGAAGGACAGTAAGTTCTGGTGAGGGAAAAGGTATGAAAGGTGTTAATAAATACCTTCCACCACGGTGAAAGGCGATGGGTTGAGAGCGTCCTGCTGGAGAGTTCATAAAGTATCCCTCAACCAATCTCTCCCGATCCGGTCCACCACCCAGGTGGACAAACACATTCGCCGCCAAGACCTAGGCAAACCTCACCCCACGAACAAGTTAATCCATGCTAACTCACCAAACGTAGCAAAACATTTGAACTGACCTACGGCAGGGATGTTGGCTATCCAATAAATGGATTCCGGGGCGAAGGTACCCAAACCCACCTTGAAAATCGTAAATTCATGTTACCGACTCATTGATTTATTGTAATACCATTTAGGAGATATAATTTATTTACATACCTAGAGTAGTTACCTATTCCTTATTATATCCATTTCTATACAACATCTTAATTTTGGTGAGAAATAATAATAACAAGAAAGAAAGTGTGTGTAGAGAAGGATGTAGAAAAGTGCAAAGAAATAAAATAAAGAATTACGTACTCACGAATTGGTTATGCATAAAGGTTTTAAAAACATTATGTGTTAGCAGGGCCTCATGTCATTTTTTAATTGATCAGAAACTTGATATATATTACGGCACACAAAAGTCTAACCACCGTACAAACCAGACCTAGAGAATGAGGGCATTTTAGGAACTCAAAGGTAAACCTATTTTCTAATCCATTGTTCAATTATGTTAAATAGATGGCAGCACAGCCTACCTTATTATCCGCTATCCTCCATAATACTCCACTGATGCGCCGGAATGAGGCTCTATGAAAATTCAAAACGTAGTGCAATCTGCTACGGGGGAGAGATTTGCAGTCAGGTCCGAAGCCAAACGCAGTTATATCACAGTGTACCGGATATACTATACCCCGGAAGTAGATTATATTTGTCAAAACTTAGATATTGAAACACTTGTGGTTGCAAGCAGTTGCAGTTCGTGACCTATTTTATAGGAGGTTTAATCGGAGTATAAAATAACGGAAAAATCCCAAAAATGTTTTTCGATGTAACATATATTTGAGTCGAGATCTAACGGAATCTCACCATGACAATGCACCAGAGATTTTTGACCTAGCAAAAAAAAGCAATTCATAGATCCATCAAAATATCTGACGATAAAGAATACTGTAGGAGGTAACAAAAAAAATTACAAGAATTACAATTTACACGTAAAATTTTATTTTTTACATTTACTCTACACAGGAAATAATATCCAAGAGATTTTTGGGACATTATGCAATATTGTGTTTCCTACATAATCAAAGCTTCAAAATTTCTTGTACGTCTTCCCTGTTAATATTTAAAGGGCTTGTGTAGATCCACGTTTTTACAATTAAATACTACGAACTCTTTTCGTGTTTTTAAACTTCATATTATATATAATCAAACGTAAGCACTTTTCATTTTAAGCTGCTTGCCAGTCGTAAAACTAATACAAATGATTCCTAGGCGGTACGTAGCTGCTGTAAGCATTAAGTATAAGGCTAGCTGCCTGTTGGGATATATTCAAAGTTTCGCCTTTGACAGCAGTGCCTTTTCAAAACTATCCAGGGTTGTCATTTTATTTATTAGTTGAACACCCGTAGTGTTTTTCCACACATAATACATATCGAAAATTAGAAATAACATATCAGTACAGTAAATACTTATCATTTTACATTCATATGATGTACAACAGAGAGGTTTTAAATATCGACAATGTCTGTATATGTTGTTACGTAATACAGTCTCCCTATTAAGTTGAATAAGGCATAGTTGCCCCAACTTCCCCTCACAGCTAGTCGGCGTGTTCAAACACACGCGGCCAGATGGTCAAATACGTGATCGGCACGGACCACCCAGGCTGCTGGCAGCCAACACGGGCCGGCCTCGGCGCGCTTCCTCAGTGCAGAACCGACCTTGGTTAAAACAACACGGTCGCTCGCGATGGCAAATCTACTCGCGGACATGACTTGCATAATTACGCAATAACGGACGCGATCTCGTTCCAGTTTCCTAACTAGATGCATTTCGCTATCAATCACCAATCATGATTATTATCTCGGCTCAAACTAAACTCAATGGAGTCCCGTTCCCGTGTAAAATCCCGAGTGCATATCACCACATCAACAGTACCGCTGCTTTTGAGCGCGGGAAACCTGAGTCAACATGTTGTACCGCATCTCAAGGCAAATCGTAAGCTTTCAACCTATCCCCTTTCTTGTGTTCAATTCTTGTAACTTCATGTAGAATCCACGTTCCACCCTGTCGTCAATTTAGAGAAGAGAGTAGAGTGATCTATGTCACCCCTGTATTTCTCGAGATGATTAATATACCTTGTGCCTTTCTACTCATGTGTTATTATTGTGTGTAAACCTGTCCGACCTCCTAACCGACGGACGAGCTGATGACCAAAGGAACTGCCTACCCCTGATAGTACACGAGTTTCATCTGCCTACCTTTTTATCTGAGCTTAGCCAACTAATTACCTGGTTCGATTCCGGTTTAACCATATGTTAGCACTGGCGCAAAAACGTGGGTTTTCTTTGGTTAATTAATCGTCCATCGGGAGGTCAAATTGGAAATAATCTTGTACTCCTTCACTCTGTTTTCATGCCTTGTTTTGTATTAACCTTTGTATAACAATGTTTTCTTCCAATAAATCATAGCTGTTCTACAAACCATCGCGTCAAATCTAAAACAACCGTGTCACATTAAAACAATTCGGTGTTAAATTACAAGTTTTACGAATCGTCACTCGACAAAATTTTAAGTACCGGTATTCTATCACAAGGTGCGCAACCAACATTTACTTCTTTTCGGACATCTCAAACATCACATAGTGATCCAAAACCACAATGGTTTACTTTCCAAGTGCAACTATTAGAGAAAATGAGCTACAATAATCTACAATTCAACAGTTTCAAATCTTGTACATGATACAAAATAAATTCCTTGTTCGTGGAACCATAAGCCAGCATCGTTCTGCAAAATACACAACCAAGGAAACTAAAGCCCTTCTGTCATTTGATAATTCCGCTTTATATGTAATAAAGGTGGGTAGAGTATCCTTTTCGAAAGAAAAGTCTTGAAAGCCGACTTACCCTTTACATATAATTGAGATTCGCGATTGACGTAAACCCTGACGTTCGGCACTTCTGCGCAAATGGGCCAGTCGTTTTTCCAGTGAAAGGGAATTTTACGAGTAAATAACCAAACATTGGTTCTGCTTAAATTCAGACAATTGGTCACGAATCACAAACAAACCCTCCAATAATTGTTGAAAAAACAAACAATACTCTCTCAAAATCTGCACTTTGAATTTTTGTTTTTTTTCGGAAGAAATTTTTTCAAAATTTTTTCTTCGAAACCAAGGACTTTGAATTTTTTTCGGAAATTTTTCAAAAACTCACATCTCAGGGACTTTTCCACTAAAATTGCAAGGAGACCCCTGGCCGTTTTGTTTTCACAAATCAAAGACTTGGTAATTTTTTTTCAAAATTTTCTTCACTCATCTAGAACTTTGAAAATTTTTCGGAAATTTTTCAAAAACGCACAATCTCAGGGACTTTTCCATCAAAAACACAAGGAAACCGCTGGCCATTTTTTTTTTCTTTTTTCCCAAAATTGAAACTTAGAAATTTTCTCGGAAATTTTTCAAAAACACACATCTCAGGGACTTTTCCATCAAAAACACAAGGAAACCGCTGGCCATTTTTTTTCCAAAATTAGAACTTTGAAATTTTTTTTCCGAAATTTTTCAAAAACACACATCTCAGGGACTTTTCCATCAAAAACACAAGGAAACCGCTGGCCATTTTTTTTTTTCCATACTGGGACTTTGAAAAATTTCACAAAATTCTCCACCTACCACCACAAGCAAACTCCTGGTATTTTTTTTAAAAAAACAACCAGCCACACACTCAGACAATTCTTTTTCTTCTCACAAAGTCTAAATCAACTTCCACAAAATGAATCCTCAAAACAACACCTTAGGCATAATAGCCAACATCTGCTCTCAAAGTACTCAAAGCTTAGAAAAGGAATTAAAAGACAGGAATATTTCTCCTTTCAACAAAACCAAAAACGTCCTGATTAAGCACGCAGCCTTTTACAACAGGAAATACATAAAAGGGCTGCAATTTCAACCCGGCAGTATATTTGCTCACACAAACAGACACAATCTACGCAGGAAACATGTTACCTTTAAGGAAAACGACACAGTTTGGAGACGCAACAACACACTCTCACAAGGTGCTTTGTACTTCTCCGCAAAACTAGCTCCTCGCTTTGTTAAAGCAAAAGTGCTGAGAAAAATCTCAGATGTAGTATATACCCTATCGGACGCCTCTGGTAAACACATCGGTAACTACCACGTGAAAGATATTGTCAAACTAGGAAGTGTGGACACAATGGACACCACCTTCACTAGGACACTACACTCATAACTAACAAACTTTTGGCTCTACCTTTGTCCTACGAGATTTGGCCCTTGTGCAGACAAACAGCATGTCCTATCGCGTAAGTTTCATATAAAAACTCGCATTTCGACCTCTGCAAGGTAACCTTCTCATTTTTCTAAAAACACAGAAGTGTCAACTGTGGTTTTTAATCATTTCTCACCCATACATGTACTACTATGCTCTTTTGTATAAACCTTTTGTTATTTTTGTTTCTTTGTCACACCTCACCGTGTAATGTATATAAATTGTACTCATATTTTGTACGTATTCTTCTCTGGAACTGATCATTCTAGTCAAGAGACTTTTCTGCTTCCCAAACAGTTGATGCTCCCGGAGTCATGACCCTGGACATTAATTGTTAGTCGTCACCATTCTGACACTTACGACACTAAATACATAACTATTTTTTGTCATAACTACCACAAAAGTCACGTACAACATTGTATGTAAATGTTTTTAATTCTTTCATGTTCTCTGTTATCCACATTGTTTTTTCACATTGTTCTTTCACATTTGTTCGTCACATTTGTTTCATTGGGCTCCATCGTACATAAAACAATGACCCTTTGCAACATACACCCAATTGAGGTGAATATTCTACCCCTGTAACTTGTAATCATAATGCGTGTGTAAATTCCAGTTTGGTATCGTCATTTGATTCAAGTTTACATAGGTGTAACAAATAAAAGTTACAATTACCTTTTTTTTTAAAGTTTTTTCAGTTTTGTCTAAAAAATTGAATGGCGCTCAACATTCCCATTTGCTCTAATTTGCTGTTTTTCAGAATTTGATATTGACACGTCAATTCTGAAAAAGGTTGTTGTAAAGGAAAACAAACACCGTTTTGCCCCCCTCATCAATAACAATGTATCGCACATAACACCTTTCGGTCACATTGAGTATGTAAAATCTTAAGATCTCAACTTTCTGACCCCAATTTTTTATATTATGTACTATATTTTGACTTAAATAGCATTAATTTGCCTTGTCAAATACACCGAGCCAGGTCACTTATATTAAGTCATCCTGTGTCTCTAGGTGCCTCTTGTATCAATTTGTATCATAAAGTTCACAACATTCGTGTTTGTGGCAATTTTGGCAACACCAAGTGTGTTTCCCGTTTTTGTTTGGTCATTTTAAGTAAGTAAAACCCTAAAAGGTCTTAAATAAACCACTACAAACCTTTTTTGTAAGCAAAGAGTAAGTAAAACCGAGTAGGTCTCTTTTGCTATATGTATGTCTTGTTTAAGACATCCTTATAGGCATATGTCTTGTATTATTGCCAACTAAACGCATAAACCCAACCAAAGGTTATGCCATCGTCATTTTTGATAATACCAATAGCCACTACTTTATTGTTTTTGACATTGTGTATGTATCTTTTTTCCGGTATTGAAATGGTACTTTTTTATTATTGAACGTTGATATGTTATTTTCATGATACATGAGAATGTTACAATATCCACCATGAGACGAGGGATCGTTATAAAATCTAACATTATACATGAGAATGTTATAATATCTACCATGATACGAGAAGTTCGTTATAATTACTTTTTTTACTGGCTCACATACACTGTGGCCAAAGAGATAATTTGTTCCATAAATGGTTATAAATATCTATGTTGTACCGTCCTTTCAATACTAGGGTTCTTTCGTAATTCGTTCAATTTCTACATGAGACGTGGAGACGTTATAATACTTACCATGATTCGTGCGAACGATACAATATCTTGTCGTTGTTTTCTTTAAATAAGTTGACACTATGTACTTGTTCTACCGGACGTAGATCATTTTACCCTGACTTGTCGCCCTTAATTGGGACCCTTTCGTATAACTCATGACACTGAGGGAAATGTCCTTCACTGTAGTGAGATTTTTTTTGTTCTATTCAAACAAACATAAAGCTGTGCATTCAGCAATTTTTTACGCTAACTGATACCTGTGGACTTCTTGTCAAGCGGACCCAAGAACCATCCACTATCCATTGACCATGGACTAGCCATCAGCCTTACTGTTGGTTATGAGGTATCGTGTCGTGGGAGTTAATTGAGACAGTGACACAAAACCACCTAACTCGTTGTCTGGGAGACGAATAAGAAAAACTCCCAGGTTTGTGAAGCTTGAGCAAGGGTCTGTCATGTTCTCACAAACTGTAGAAGATTTAAAACGACCCCTAATCTTTCACCAAATACACGTGAAAGATTAGATTGTTATTACTGTGTATTCTCCTTCACCTTTTCATCAAATTCATGTATATGTGTAAAGAGTTAGGAAATTTGCTGGTTGATATATTTCGTCCTCACATAGAGATCGAATTGAGAATTAGCTCAGTCACTATCAATTTTCGCTGCTCAAACCCTCCATCCTTCACCCTTCCATCAAACCTCATGTACATTTATAAAAAGTTAGGAAACCTGCTGGCTGACCACATTTCGTTCTCTGAAAGAGATCGAACGGAGAATCAGCTCCATCACCAGCAGACCTTCTCGCTCAACCTTTTTTTCTCATCCCTCATTATCTTTGAGGTTAATTTCATGAATCTGGAAGGTGTACCCTACGCACATAGCGTATCGTCTGTCTATAAGACAATCTTTATCCATGAAATTTGCTTCAAAAACTTCCTTTTTCACCCCATTCCTAGGTTATCAACACATTTCTTGTAATTTTGAAAGTCGTAAGTTGTTATCGCTCAAGCGCTAACACCGGCCATGGAAGGCCAACTTCTTCCAGAAACTTGGTGTTACTACGGTACAACCACCTACCTATTCCTTGTAAATCAAATAGGTAACCTCACGCTAGTCGTGATAGTTTTTGTCTCCCCAATCTCGGGATACTCATGGTATAGTCAGCATATTAGATCTCTCTCTACTCTCTCCTCTCTAACCAACAACGTTTTTTTTGTCTTTTTGTCTTTTCTCTTGAACACAATTTGTTTCTCTCCAAACGTTTTTTCATCATTGGTCTACCAGGCAGGTAAACTTCAAGAATTTTGACTATAATAATAACCAATTCCCGGATTAAAAAAAAAAAGACCAGCAGCCCTCCTCATCACCTGCAAGCTGAGCTTCACTTCTTTGCCGCCTTCACTTCCATCACTCACTTCTCTCCAATCTCTGCGTACCAAAAACACCCGACCGCACCCAAATTAGGTGTGAGTCGTGCGTGCAGTTGCAAATCAAGTTGTCTCATCATTCAAACCACATTCAAAAGAACCAACCTCAGAGCATGCCAGTTCAAGGTTAGTTATGTTCCTGCAAATCATCCACTTACCATTGTGCAAATCATCCACTTGCCATTGTGCAAATCAACCACTTGCCGTTTGTACAAATCAACCACTTGCCATTGTACAATCAACTACCTGCCGTTTGTACAAATCAACCACTTGCCATTTGTGCAATCAACCACATGCCGTCGTGCAATCAACTACTTGCCGTTGTGCAATCAACTACTTGCCATTGTGCAATCAACTACTTGCCGATTGTACAAATCAACCACTTGCCATTGTACAATCAACTACCTGCCGTTTGTACAAATCAACCACTTGCCGTCGTGCAATCAACTACTTGCCGTTGTGCAATCAACTACTTGCCATTGTGCAATCAACTACTTGCCGATTGTACAAATCAACCACTTGCCATTGTACAATCAACTACCTGCCGTTTGTACAAATCAACCACTTGCCGATGCGCAAACTCAACATAATAGCCATCACACGCATCAATCATCAATCAACTTACTGGTATTACTCCATGATATTACCAACTTCATTTCACCTTGACAACCACTGCTCCACCACATCAGCATAATGGAATTCACGCTGGTACAACAACAGAACCCGGATACTTCTGGCCCTCAGCATCACCATCTCTCAACCACAACCAAGAAGCACAGTTCAATTTCTATGGCCCTAGTGATACTTGAGTGCAATCTCAAATGGGTCAAGTTACAGTGAAAATGTAACTTTAATAACTTCAGTGAAATTACGTCTACTTGGTACTCAACGAAACACTACGCTCTTCAAACTTAGCTTACAGACCAATGAAATTTTAGAGTCAGGTTGTTGTCTTTTCATCACTGCATAAACTTGTATGTTTGTCTTTTCATCACTGCATAACCTTGTATGTTGTTCTTGTCATCACTGCATAAACTTGTATGTTGTTCTTGTCATCACTGCATAAACTTGTATGTTGTTCTTGTCATCACTGCATAACCTTGTATGTTTGTCTTTTCATCACTGCATAACCTTGTATGTTGTCTTTTCACCATTGCATAACCATGTATTTTTTCTTCCTTGTTTTTTTTGTAAATCAACACTTTTTTCTCTCTCTACTCCCCTCACGACAAGGTGAAGAGGATTTTTAGCGCCTAAAGCTTCATTACCACGTCGCCTTTTACTGGCGGAGGGGGAATGTGTTACGTAATACAGTCTCCCTATTAAGTTGAATAAGGCATAGTTGCCCCAACTTCCCCTCACAGCTAGTCGGCGTGTTCAAACACACGCGGCCAGATGGTCAAATACGTGATCGGCACGGACCACCCAGGCTGCTGGCAGCCAACACGGGCCGGCCTCGGCGCGCTTCCTCAGTGCAGAACCGACCTTGGTTAAAACAACACGCTTTTCGCTATCAATCACCAATCATGATTATTATCTCGGCTCAAACTAAACTCAATGGAGTCCCGTTCCCGTGTAAAATCCCGAGTGCATATCACCACATCAACAGTACCGCTGCTTTTGAGCGCGGGAAACCTGAGTCAACATGTTGTACCGCATCTCAAGGCAAATCGTAAGCTTTCAACCTATCCCCTTTCTTGTGTTCAATTCTTGTAACTTCATGTAGAATCCACGTTCCACCCTGTCGTCAATTTAGAGAAGAGAGTAGAGTGATCTATGTCACCCCTGTATTTCTCGAGATGATTAATATACCTTGTGCCTTTCTACTCATGTGTTATTATTGTGTGTAAACCTGTCCGACCTCCTAACCGACGGACGAGCTGATGACCAAAGGAACTGCCTACCCCTGATAGTACACGAGTTTCATCTGCCTACCTTTTTATCTGAGCTTAGCCAACTAATTACCTGGTTCGATTCCGGTTTAACCATATGTTAGCAATGTTTTAGCAGTTAGGTGAAATCGCGCTAGTGGGGAGTGTGTTCCATGATAACTCAACACAGTTTCAATTCAAAACACCTCTAGAAGTGATATAAAGTCATTAACAATGACAAACTAACTTAACCTAAGCCTAAGCGTAAGCATAAGCCTAAACCTAACCTACGTAACCTATTATACGAGTATATACCTTATTTTTGTTTCATCACTTTTTAAAGGTGTGTTGAATTGTCATTGTGTTGAGTTTTGCGGTTACACTAACGTTGTACATACATTTTTTACACTTTATTTTATTCTTGTTTTTGTGGGTTTTATTAATTTACGAAAGGTCGATTTTGCGGGAAATAAAAAAAGGATTTCCTTTTTCGAAGAAAACTTCTTCTAACTGTTTTTCATTTTGTGATGGCATTATTCACTCCATATTCACCCCACTCTTACCCCTCCCGCTCCTTCTACCTCTTCTTTCTAGACCTAATTTTTAATTATAACTTTAGTATACTTGTGCTCCTGATGATTTGAACTTGGTTCACGAAACATGTTGAGATTTTGTATCGAAATAAAGTGATGTAAACTAAGTTATTTGTGTTTTAATAAAAAATTTCCTTTTTATAAAAGTGAAAAGAAAATCCTGTCAGGAAATGGCAAACTGCATATCATGATCATAACTCATAACCCCAGTGTTGAAAATACGTTTCCCCAAAATATATTACGATAAGTAAATATTGAAGGAAAATTTTTGAACCGGAATGAGTTATTTACCGAGAGTTTACGATCATGAAGAACTAAGCTGAGTGTTACGTTCCTTCACAGATTCAGGCGGTATTTACATATACATCTTGTTGCCATTATCCTCTTAGACGTGGTACTACCAAAATAAGAAGGTTATTTATTATTGTTTTTAAGGTTTTATCACAAATTTTTTTCACGTGAGAATGAGATTAAATAATCTATTTATTACATATCTCTATATATAAAAATGAATGTTTCTTTGTTTGCCCCCTATAGACTCCAAAACTACTGAATCGATTTCGATGAAAATTTCAAGTTTGTTCTCATTAGTGCCAGAAGTATTTAGAGAGTATTTTGAATTGTAGAAGAAGGAGGGGACGCCCGATGAAAACTTTAATCATTATCTTTACACGGTTATGAGATACGGAGTCGATTTCAAGTTGATGTAATGTAACAATTATTTTACAAGCAATAATTATTCGCCTGAAACACTCATCCACATTGAAAAATCTCCTGATAAAATAAACATGACGCCAACGGGACTCAAACCCGTGTCCCTTCGATTTCCGGTCGACAGCTTTGACCACTGAGCTATGGCGGCTTATTTCTTATCCGCGAAATAATTCAATATATACTAGTGTTTCATTCATGTGGATGAGTGTTTCAGGCGAATAATTATTGCTTGTAAAATAATTGTTACCCTTTGTGCTATGCATAAAAAATCTTGTCTTAAACATTAGTTTACCAAAAAAATATTAATATGATGTAATGTAGATTTTCTTAAGTAACAATGAGGTATACAGTATAGAATGGTGGAAAATAGGACGCCCGAGAAAAACTTAGTTCTTATTTTTGCACTGTTATGATAAATGGATTTCATTTTATTACATGAAGTGAATGGCAGAAAAGAGACGAATCAAATAATTATTCGTGGTAAATTGATACTAACGTGATGAACGAAGAAAGAGGTGTAAAGTGTAGAGATGTAGGTGGAAGGGAATGGTTGAAGAAGTCAAGGACGCCCGAGGAAGACATGGCACGATCAAGTCAAACAAATACTTATTTTAATCAATAATTGTATTTTCACTTTTTGATGCGCCCAGTTCACAGGTTCACTAGAATTTACAGCCTCCCCGAGCAATGCTGGGTACACGTCAACTCATGTATTATAAAAGGTTTAAAAACTTGATGAAAAATACGTAATACAAATAACACAATACAAGATAATTTTGGCTCAATGGCAACTCGGGACAATGGCAATTCAACACACTTTTGAAAAGTGATATTAAGTCATTTAAAGTGAAATAAATGGCCTATATGTATACCTTACATACCTACACTAAGTTTTTTTCATCACTTTTCATGACTTTATATTAATTTTTTTAAGGGTGTTGATTTGCCACTTTCGGAAGTTGCCCGGCTACGATATTTATAATTATTTTTTTTTAAATTAGATAAATCTAAAAATATTTTTTATTATTTATGTTTTTGATATTTATGAATGCCGAAATAGCTGTCACAATAATAAAAAAAAACTAAAAGAAGTGGAGAGCTTAATAAAAACACTAGCGAAGTCCCATGAAAAACCTTGAACAGTCTGAATAATTCTTGATAAATCAGTACCATTTAAAAAAAATGCAATTGTTAAAAATATTACATTATAATAAGAAGGTAGTAACTTTCTCGCTTTTCTGAATTCTCCAAATAAACACTATCAATTTCGATGATTATGACACTTTTTTATTATTTTTGAAAAACGTTATTACAGATTCATATAATCCCATTACAATACGTTTCAGATAAGTTAAATATTTGACAATAATATATTTAAGAGTCCTTGCCTAAAATGACTCTTGATACCTTCAGGGCCAAGACTAGTTCAATATCTCATTTACCCGGAGTTGCATGCAGATAGATAACCAAAATTAGACGTTTTTAATAAATATTTAATTTGACTTATTTAAATTATAAAAATAAATTAAATGTGTTCTACGAATTAAACTCAATAACAAGAGCTCATTTATCCGGAGTTGCATGCAGATAGACAACCAATATTACACTTTTTAATAAATATTTAATTTGACTTAGGTATATAAATTTTTAAAATAAATTGAATGAGCTCTACGAATAAAATTCAATAACAATAAATTAGTAAGATAATTAATAATTCAAATGAAATAAAAAGAGAAAAAAAATAGCAGAGATTTCAACAACAAAAACTTACCAGACCTTCGAATATTTACATTTATTTTTTGTAATGTTAATCAGAAAATATAAGCCCACTGAAACTATAATAAATCTTCTTTTATTCAATTTTTTTAAATTTATTTGATTTTTTTAAATTTATTTGATTTTTTATTTTTATTTTTAATATTTTTTTGGCTTCCACTCGTTATTCAATGGTAACTAAGAATTTGTATTCAGAAATGTTCATTTTTAAAAATGGATTATTCAGTTTTACCTCTGGTGCTACTAGTTATAATTAGCTGAGTCATAAAAGGCACGATTCCAATATTCGTGAGTACATGTGTTAATGAGAATGTATACTTTTAATCTTGATGCTTACCCTAAATAGGTCGCAGACCGGTAAAGTAATCGATGTGTATCGACAATTAATTGATTTTGATTTATCAAACGCACGTCGATAAAAGTTGTTATCATCAGCCGAATAGATTGAGGCGTGTTATGGGCGTGTCGGTGTGTCAGAAATAAACTCAATTTCCTGACTTAAAATTAAATCTGCTAAAATTGATCAAAGTTTTTTTTGTACATCTAGTAGAAAAATATATAAAATACAGTAAAAAATATAAAGATACAATAAAAATAAGATACATTTACATCGTTTTACAAAACAAATACCTTCGTAAAATAAACTTTTTCTTATAATATAGCACATACCATACGAAAAGTTGACCAAGACTTGTCGCTTCTTGGTGAAGAACTTGGGAAAAAAACCTCATAGGTCTACGTTTTTCCAAAAAAAGTATTTTGTTATTTTTTGGTGTCTATAGGTCCTTGCTACGGTGAGCAATATATTTCTAAAAAAACGATGTCTTTCTTACTGTCGAAAACAACAATTTTTGTCCACGAGATTTTTTTTAAGAGCCTCAAATTGGCGCAAATGTCTTTTTAGCGCTGTATGCTATAATCAATCACCGTTTGACGTTGGTGAATAATTGTTATTTTTATTCCTCCTTTCATTGTATATTCTCTTCATATTTTGAAGAAAAACAGCAAAGGTCTAACTCTTTTGTAAAAATAGCACGTTATTTCACGTTTAATTTTGAATTATAACAACATTCTTAACTAAAAATATTTTTTTAACCTATTCAGTGAATAAACGGTGAAACTATGATTTATTGAATGAATTGACATCAATAGAACCATAGTATTTATTTTGAATGCTAAGTTGTACTTTAATCGTGAGAAATACAGCGTAGCATTATCCTACGAGAACCGAAAGGTCTTATTTATTATAATGTTAGTAATTTTTTTTCAAATTGTTAGGTATATAATATAATAACATCTTTCTAGGAATTGTCTTTTCATTGCTCTGACCTATTACAAAAAATCTGATTGTGGCGTTCCTCCATGTTTACTTGACCCAATTACTTGTAATATTGGCTACATTTTGTTTAGTGTTTACGTGTTCTTTTCGCGATTGGAAAATGCCATTAGTTTTGGAATGTGACGTTGTGTTTTATAACTAATGGTTTCTGTCGCCATCAGATTTCGGGCAAGAAACCGAGATAGCACTTAAGATTTATGATATCATATTCAGGGGCGTGGAAAAAGGGATTGACGACCTTGTTCTTGTAATTTTTACCTTTTACTTTGGATTTTGTAAATCTCTGACACCAGATAATTTAGAATATGGGCGATTGTAATTAGTATATACCTAAGAAGATATGTGCAGGCGAGAAAATATGCGAGTAGTAAAATATATTATAAAGGCATTTATTGGTAGATCATATATTATCTCTTATCTTATCTCATATCTTCTTCGGTTTACGTCACTTAATAAACGTTGAATAATTTTAATACTGCCTTAAACAGCAACTTTAGAAATACTGAAATGTCGCAGCCATCAATTTTCCAATAACTTGGACACTTGGGCATTGATAAGGAAGGCATAGAAATTACCAAACATTCATGATAAGACAGGATTTTAACCAGCAACTCCTGCGCACATTTGATGTGAACAACGTAGATAACATTTTGGGTCCAATGGAATTTTTTTAAATTTAATTTAAACAAAAAGTATATCGGACAGCAAAATGACATCCTTATTTTTTACACCTAATATGCTCAGGAAAAGCTAGTTAAAATACTTTTTTTCAAGAATGGTTGGTAATTTATCGATGTGATGCTTATCAATGCCAAAGTGATTTAGCAATTTGATGGCTGCGCCAATGCGAGATTCGCAAATTTCCTATTTAAGCAAGTATAACCATTCAAAATAAAGATAAAAAAATGTCCGGGAAGGTTCTGACAATCGAATCCCAAAAGTGGAATTAACCTTTTCCTGTGTATTTTTCAAATACAAATGAAATAACTTTAGTAGCATAGTAATTTAATATTGCATTAGCAATGCATTTTTGCTATCCCATTAAAGTGGACTGTGGATATATAAGTAATGATACAGCCAGCACACTGAAAACATTATGTGCTGTCCTTATTAATATTTACAGGGTTTTTGTGGACCCTAACTTTTCCGATTTAATACTACCTGCTCATTTTGAATTATAATTTAAACTTAATAATACTATCGTACCTACAAAAATATAGCTCAATAAAAACTATAGCCCCGTTGTAAAATCTCTTCATTTGACATGCATCGATAAAAAGGATTTCTTCAACGATATTTTAAAGGTCTTTCACAAATAAATCTCTTAAAAAACCTGTAGGTAAGTTTTCTTATTAAAAATATTTAAAAAATATATATAATTTAGCTTTTTAGCACAGCCCTGACTCTCACCCAAGATGAGCCAGATGTTCGAGAAATGTTCTAGGCATCAGTTTGATTTAATATTTCAATAATGTCCACATCTTTTACATGCCATAACGGTTCGCGTGTTTATCTTTTTACTTGTATTCACGAAAACAAAGGGCTTGCACGATTTACTTTATTTGTAAGTTATTTACCTATCTCATAAAGGCACGTACGAAAATAAAAATACATACTTGTATTTTCTAAACTACGTTTCTGTAAATTAATGCACTACAGTTAGTTTTTGACTTTCATTGAAATCGATTATTTATATAATATCCTACAAATAAATTTTTCTATATTCTTATTTTTTTAATGATATACAAAAATAATGTTTATAAAACAAGGTTTTTTATGCGTATCACAAAGAATAACAAATTATTATATACATTAAAAATGTAGATATAATATGTCTCGAGGCCATCTACTGGGAAATTTAGCAATAACAAAGCCTTTCGTATAAAAATAAAGTTGGTTGTTCACAGGTGAAAAAAATAAAATAAGCAGTAATTGTTGATTGAAGTACTAGTACATATTCAATTATTTGGCGTGTTGGAAATAAGCCGACGTAGCTCAGTAGTCCAGAGCACCTGACTGGAGATCAGAATGTACGGGTTCAATTCCCGTCGGCGGCATTTATTTTTACGCGGGAGATATTTTCAATTTATATTGATATTTCAAGCGACTAATTATTGCTTATAATAACTTGTTTCGATATTCGTTTATTTTTTTTGGTTAGTATTAGTTGTTTTATTTACACCAGTTTTGTTTTTTTAAGACGGGTCAATACAATAAAATAAAGTCGGAATCTTTACAACGTTAGTGAATAAGCCATGATGTATTGAACAGACCTACGGTTGAATTTACTACAGTATATGTCTTTAAAATAAAGTGGAAATCTTAACTATGGCTTATCCAAGCTCGTTCATGCTCAATTGTTTTACGCTCATTCGAATATGTCTTCAGACGAGACAATACCTTAAAATAAAGTCGGAATCTTAACGACGTAAGTGAAGAAGTCATGCACAAAAATATGTGACTCCCGGCCCAGCGTAATGGGCGGACCTACGGTCGAATTTGCCCTAGCAGGCCTAGAAAATTGACGTTTTTCATTATTACTCGAATCTCGGATGTTTCTAGACAAAAACCTCTGGTACTATTTCACTGTCTAGAAAAATAAAATCTGGTGTAAAATCTTAAATATAATCTTTTACATCTGAAGGCATCGGTCTAAAGAAATATCTCTATGAATTTGTCGGAATTAATTAAAATGTAAGCCTCGAGCAAACCCCGTCAAGAGACTTGTGTCGCCTTTAAAACCCTTTACTTAAATACATAATTTTGAACAAATATTTCCCAATAGCGTAAGACAGAAAAACTGGCAGTGAAAAGGAATTAAGACGGATAAGCAAACTTTTTAAGTTGTGATAATTTATTTATTGGTCAATTTTCAATCACATAAGGATCCACCTAATGAATAATTGGAATGAAATAGATAAATTGTGTTGAAGTAATTTTTTAATGTAATTATTTGTATAGTAGCAGATACAAACCCGCTGTCGCGGTTCGAAAATTTCAACGGTTCTTTTTGAAAATAACAGAGGGCGCCACTTCCGTTTAAAACAATTCTCAACTGCACAGTCATTAGATAATAATACTATCAGATTATGCAGTTTGATGGGTTTAATATTTGTCGTAATGTATCACATGAACATAATATTAATCGTTCCCTAGGTCATCATCACAGGGAAGAATGGAAGAGGAGATTAGATAAAATTGCTGCAAACCAATCCCAGGATTGAAACCAGAGAGAGAGGTCATCGTCATCACCTATACAAGGTGCACACAAAGTATAATGATTAGTTCAGAATCCTAAAGAAATTTTCAATTTTGAAATGTTGAAATCATGGAAAATCTGTATTCTCAGCCTTTAAGTAGAATTTACCACAAAAATATCTACCTTTAACCTTTTTTCAGTCGTTGATTGTCATCAATAGATCCGTCCACACGCCATTTGCATAACCCAGTTAGCCGCTCCCAACTTGCAAGTAATTTAATAAATTCTTTTATTTATTTTTATTTTAACTTTTGTACATTGAAGGCAACATTTTTTTATTTATAACTAGCTGACGTGCATCCGGCGTTGCTTGACAGTTTTTTACTGTCAGTAAATATAATATCCATATGTATAATAAGCCTTCCTGAAAAATTTCTCTAAATTATAGTGAAGAGCCTATCAAATTATGTTGCATAGTTTAACAGAGAGACAGTGACTTTTTTTAATACTATTTAGAGAATTTAAATGGATTTTTAGTATCCATAGCATTATATTTTTAAATATATGGTTGATACAGTCCAACTTGAATCATTTAGTGCAGACTTTATGGTTTCCGGCAGCGCATTATAATAATTAATTTCAGTCATTAATTTTTAGCCTGTTTTATACATTATTCTGTTCGTTATTAAAAATATTTATAAAATTTTCATTTGTTTTCGTTTCCATTGATAAATATAAGTCTATCGTCCGCAAAAAATCGAGTTTTCACTATGACAATATTTTTAACAGGTCGTTAATGTAGATTATGAACAATAGAGGCCCAAAGACCGTTCCGTGTGGTACTTCTATTTTATTCTACATTGGCTTAGAAAGTTGTTTATTTATTTGTGCTACATGTTTTCGGTTTTTCAAATACTCTCTTTATTAATTTAATGGATATAGCTGGGAAACCAATTTATTCGAGCTTTCTTATCAGTATTTCTCTACCTATAGTTTCGAATGCCCTTTGAAAATCCAAAAATATGTCCTAAATCAATTTAATATTATTTATCACTTCTTTTCGAGGAAGTGGCGAGTTTGCTGAATTATTTGTTTGGTTCTTATACCTACTGTGTCGATAACGTACTCTTAAATTGACTAGACTCTGAAGATCGCAACAGTTGATAAAGAAGCATAAGCATACGCCTATTTTAAGATACTTAATAAAAAAGTGTAGCTAATATATATATTTTTTTTTATAGTCGGAGGCGTTTGTTCTACAACAATAACAATCACGACGTATTCTGTCAAAACTTCTGTTTAAAATATCTAAAAAACAACAAAAAACGCAAATTAACAAGTGAAAAGTGATACTATTGGATTAATCGTCCACGATTTATTCTGTGGAAGTGTTATTTCAGTTTGAAATTGATGTTTTTAGACTCAGTTGTTTAGTTTAATAATTTAAAATCTTTGTTTTTATTACCAACACTAAAGTTCTACTAATAAACTGTCGTAACCTCGATTAGTCAAAGAAATTAGTGGATGTGAAGAATACAGTGAAAGTGAATATCATATAAAACAAACAAAAAACAATAGTTAATTGTTTATGAAAAACAGTTGAACAGTGAAAACTAAAAATCTAAAATAACATTGTCATCTTCCAAAGGCGATTTATAATATATAAAGAACTATACTGTCGCTAAATCTCAACTCGGGAGTAGTCCGGTGGATAAATCGGTCACACCAGTTGAAATTAAAATCGACGGGGAGGGCGGACGTTCGAAACCCAACCAAACCAAAAGGATTTTTATTTTTATTTTATTTATAATCAAAAGCACTACTGCAAAGTCTTAACCACAGATGTCACTACAAGTTAATAAATAAATCAACAAAAGCATAAATTATTCAAATAAAAATTATAAATAACCTATTCCAATAAATAACTCACTTAAAATTTAAATCAACTTCACATTACCTAATATAACAATGACAACCAGAGGTAAAAGTGCGCTTGAACTCGATGAAATAAAAATTGAAAAAATAACTCAACACATCGATAAAAAAATGGATAACATTAAAAAAGAAATCTTAACACAAATCGAATTATTCAAGGGAGAAACGCAAAAAAGTATTGATTTCATCAGCAAACAATACGATGACCTAATAAAAAAAATCGATCTAACCATAATCCAAAACAAAAAAATTGAAACTGAATTCGAAAAATTCAAAAAAGAACAACAAGACCTCAAAAAAACAGTGGAGTACCTGGAGAATAAAATTGATAATCAGGAATACGAGTCTCAGCCGAACAACCTAGAATTGCGCAACTTCCCGGAAAATCCACATGAAAATCTAGTTACTATATTTCACAACCTATCCACAAACGTCATAAAATCGGTAGTACAGCCCGAAGACGCGACCTCTGTGGTGCGGGTGGGAGGCAGAAACCGCTCCGATGATTCTCGTTCAAAACCAAGAGATATAATAATCACCCTCAGCTCTAAACTAATGCGAGATTTATTCCTGGCTAAACTAAAAGAACACATTAAAACCAAAGGCCGAATTACTGCTTCATCCATAGGACTACCACATACTCAGATGGGTCACAGTACACCCATCTATATATCCGACCACCTAACTTCAAGAAAAAAATTCCTCCTGGCTCAAACAAAACGACAGGCAAAAATAAAAAAAACTATAAATTCACATGGACAAAAAATGGTCAGGTGTATGTTCGTAAGTCTGAGGACTCTAAAATCCTTAGAATCTCGTATGAATCGGACATTAAAAAAATTTGACTGGAAGTCAACAAAAAAAATCCATTAACTAATCTGCTTATCTGTAATAATTCAATAATTTTTATTTATTTTCTTTTCTCAGTCAACTTTGCTCACATCACAAATCTATCTATAATTATTAATAATCTTACTAAACGTATCAACTTGCTTCAAATATTTATCGTAACTTGCTCCATAATTCCCCTTTATCTGATCATATTAAATCACTCAAATATTCTTTTCTATATATATTCTATGTTCTATTCTATATTCTATTCTACAATTATTCCAATTCATCCATTTATTTCCACTGTGCTAATTTATCGAATTATTATACCAAACTTAATTTACTTAAATATTTTTAATTTCTCAATTACTTTATGTCATATGATACATGTGATACATTCAATTGTTTTAAATTATAAAATAATTTCAACTAAATTAACTCCTTATATTTCCATGATAATCCTAATCCTATCATATCATCAAATAAAATTATCTTACTTAAATCAATTACCTCACTTAACTTCTCTTAATAATGCTATTCTAAAATTGGAAACTATTCTAATTAATTTCATAATTTCGAACCACTTGATTCCGTCTATCCTAGTGATTGTTTTTATTCTTGCACTTTTTTCACTTTTCCTAATAATTTTAATTTTGCTAATGCTCTTAAATGTGGTATATTTATTAATTTGTTTACATCCCTTGGTAATTATTATACTATTAATTTTAAAAACTCTACTTCTCCAAATAACTAAAGTCTTCTATAATTCTCTTAACTGTCGCATGAACTATAATTATAACAATTGTTTCAACCATTTCCTATGCATTATTATTTTAAATCGTGATATCTGTTTTAACTATTTTGATTATTGTGTCACTTATTTTTCTTATCTTTCAATGAATTTAAATTGTTTCATTTTTATTTTTATACACATCTGTTTTAATTATTTTGTTTATCTCAATGTCTCTTATTTTTCGATGAATTTAAATTATACCAATTTTATTTTTATATATACCTGTTTTAATTTTTTCAATTATCTCAATGTCTTTTATTTTTCGTTGAATTTAAATTGTTCCATTTCTATTTTTATAAATATCTGTTTTAATTTTTTCGATTATCTCAATGTCTCTTATTTGTCGATGAACTTAAATTATTCCATCTTAATTTGTATATACATCTCTTTTAACTATTTTGATTATCTCAATGTCTCATATTTTTTGATGAATTTAAATTGTCCCATTTTTATTTTTACAAATATCTGTTTTAACAATTTAGATTATCTATTTGTCTCTTATTTTACAATTGATTTAAATTGTTCCATTTTTATCTTTATAAATAACTGTTTTAACTATTTTCATTATCTCATTGTCTTTTATTTTTCGATGAATTTTAATTGTTCCATTTTTATTTTTATATACATCTGTTTTAACCATTTTGATTATCTCAATGCCTCATATTTTTTTTAATGAATTTAAATTGTGCCATTTTTATTTTTATAAATACCTGTTTTAACTATTTTGATTATCTCAGTGTCTTTTACTTTTCGATGAACTTAAATTGTTCCATTTTTATTTTTATATATATCTGTTTTAACACTCTTCCTATTGTTCTAATTCCGTTAATTCATATAATTCTACTAAGCACTAGAGTAACTAAACATCTGCAAAAATACATCTTAATTATCAATTTCTATGGTTTTCCTTTTCCTTTATCTTTATACATCCACTTAACTCACAATGTTACTGATGAATTCGAGCCCCCACCATACACAGACGCTTATAATGGACCCAAATAACCCTATCGATAACCTACTAAACATCACGGTTCAAAAGACAAATGATATAAATGAATATAAAAAAATTATCTCCACACCTAAAGTACTAAAAATATTTGCCATGAATATCCGCAGCCTCAATAAAAACTTTGACAATTTGCTTGTACTCCTAACTGAATTAGGGAATGAATTTGATATAATTGTGCTGTCAGAGTGCTGGATAAATGCAAATTATATCCCGAAAATAATCAACAACTACTCCGTGTTCAATACAACTCGGCACATGTCCCAATCCGATGGGGTCATAGTTTATGTCAAATCTTACTTAAACCCTATAGTGTCTGAAATTTCAGTTGACCATGCAAATTGCCTCAAAGTTACTATTGACAACTTAAATGTCTTCGCCATATATCGCTCCCCTAAGCTCAATAATGTCTCCCCTTTTCTCTACTCACTCGAAAAAAAAATCGAAGACTTAACTAAAGATCTAATCATAATAGGTGATATCAACATAGACATACTAAACGAAGCCAGCCCTCATACATCAAAATACCTAAACCGAATGGGCCTGCATGGCCTTATACCATACATCAACATACCTACCCGAGTCACACTCACTACTAAGACATGCATAGATCACATCATGGTTAGAACAAAGCGATCTGCTAAATCAATTGTGTTCGAATCTACTGTAACAGACCACTACTCAACCATCCTAGAATTACATAATTCAAAATCTCCTCCCCCTAAGCCCAGTAATCCTACTCATAAAATTGTAAATATGGATCATCTGATAAAGGCAGTAGAACTTAAAAAATGGGAGTCTACCCTGCTTTCTGAAAATGTCAACACAGCTCTTGAAACGTTTTCTGCATCACTAACTGCCCACATTAATTACGCGTCTTTCCCCACCAAAACAGCCTCCAACAAAAACAAGAAGTTGAAACCTTGGATTACGAACGGCCTTATCTTCTGCATACGTAAAAGAGACAGACTCCATAAACAAGCACTAAATAACCCTGACCCCCAATTCTCACGATTCTATAAAAAGTATCGTAACATTTGCAATAACCTGATAATAATAACCAAACAAAAATATTATAAGAAAAAAATTGAAGAATCAGGATATGACAGCAAAGTAATTTGGAACGTAGTCAACGACATATCAGAAAATAAAAAAAACCTCACTCAACATTCAATCACTAGTTATAAATGGGAAAAATATCCAAGTTCACGAAGACCCAGAAACCTTAGCTGATCACGCCAACCATTATTTTAGTAATATCGGCACAAACTTAGCCAACAAAATTCTGAAAGCCACAAATAAAACACAAAATTTTCTAGCTTCAAGGGTAAGACAACAGAACTTTCTACATCTCACACTTATCCTAGCCCCCACATCCACCAAAGAAATTGTTGACACTATACTCTCTATAAAAACAAATAGTGCTGCAGGTAATGACAAAATTTCACCTTACATACTAAAACACATAGCTCACTTCATTACCACACCGTTAAAACACATTGAAGTTTCAAAAGTGGCACCTTCCCCAACCAACTAAAACATGCTACGGTTATCCCAATCTATAAGAGTGGCGACAAAACAAATATCGAAAACTACAGACCCATTTCTTTGCTAAGTGTCCTATCAAAAATCATCGAAAAAATTGTCAAAAGTAGACTTATCTCCCATTTGGAAACACAGAAGATTCTCTCGCCCAATCAGTTTGGCTTCCAAAAAAAAATTAGTACAGAATCTGCAATCTTAGATTTGACTGAGAACATCTCTAATAGCCTGGATGAAGGCGATTCCTGTCTAGCCATATTCTTAGACTTAGCCAAAGCATTCGACACGGTTTCCCATCCCATACTCCTAGAAAGGCTATCTCAAATAGGCATCCGGGACTCAACTCTTAACTGGTTCTCCTCATACCTAACTGGTAGATCACAAACTGTAAAAATTAACAACACAGCTGAAAGTAACCCTCTACCAATTCAATTCGGAGTCCCACAAGGGAGTGTCCTAGGCCCTATTTTGTTCCTCATTTACATCAACAAACTCTGTAACCTACCCATAACCGGAAAACTAATATCCTTTGCAGATGACACTGTGCTCATAGCTCGTCATAAAAACTGGAAAGGAGCATTTGACATAGCTCAACACGACATAGGCCTTGTAAAGAATTGGTTAGATGACAATCTCCTGACACTCAACGCTGGTAAAACAAAATTCCTAACCTTCAGTCTATCTGTTGCAACCCAACCTACTAACAATCAGAAAATAACAATTCACTCTTGTCCAAGACCTTATTCTTCCTGTACTTGCCCAAACTTAGAAAAAGTATCCCATATAAAATACCTAGGGGTCCTAATTGATCATCATCTTCGTTGGGATCAGCACTTAGCCAGCCTAACTCCCCAAATTTGCAAGCTCTGCTATGTTTTTCGAACATTAAGAAATATCTTTACTCCTAAAATAATGAAAACAGTCTACTATGCTCTCTGCCAATCCCAATTAGCATATGGCATCATAATTTGGGGCGGTTGTGCACATTATCTTATTGATCCATTACAAAAAGCTCAAAAAACGATAATACGTACTATCAACAAGCGACCGACAAGATACTCCTCCACTCGACTCTTCACTGAATACAATGTCTTAAACATACGGCAACTCCACATAAAATTTACTCTTATGCATTTTTTGTACAAATATAAGAAAAAAACCCTCGTACACCACAATTACACCACCAGAACAATAACCAACCGACACTACAACGTACCTACACTACATACCACGTCAGCTCAAAGACATTTCATGTACCTAGCTCCCAAAATATTTAACCTTCTCCCTGAAAACTTAAAAACCGAAACACAACCCCATAAATTTCAAAAACTAATATCAAAATGGATAAGTTCACTTGGAGACCACAATATATAAAAATTGGTACATAAATTAAATTATATTATAATTTTATCAACTAATCATCAATTATTATTAATATTTAATACTATTTTTATTACTATAAATACATTTAGAAACCATGATTTTAATATTTGTAATGCAATTAAATTTGTATAATTTAATAACTTTTAATTTAATTTAATTTGTATAGTTTTATTACTTACTTATTATTTAATTGTATAATCTAATTGTATAATCTAATTAACTTATATTTTAATCTAAATTGCATAACTTTATAACTTATAATTAACTTATTTTATAAATCCAATCTGTAAATATCACCCGCCATAACACAGGGACATCCCTAGCATGGCGGATGAATTATCAAAAATATGTATAAATGTTCAAAAAGTTCTTATAATAAATAAATAAATAAATAAATAAAATTTTAATTCGTCGTCGATTACGTTTAATGTTGTTTCACAAAAAAAATTAATTAAAAATTGAAGAGACCGCCCAAATACAATATTGTTGTTACAATTGATTTCCTACGCTTTATTTTGTCCTTTTCACTGTTTGAATATTCATTTGTTACTTGGGAGCGGCTCAGTGAGCGCCGTGTTGACGGAATCATCCATTCGTAAAAACTTGCGTTGATAAAAATATGATCTATTTTGTTCAATAAACGTTGTACACGACAGTGGTTTGTCAAAACTATTCATATCATACATTTTCATTAGATATTTGTAAGTAATTTCAGAAAACTTTGATATCATAAGAAATAGTGCCGAGGGGAATTCTTCGAATTTTAATCAAATAGTATCCGCAGACAGGCCTCTAGATTATTATGATTTATTCAAATCAGAAAACATACACAAGTTTTAGGCCAAATGGATTTACTGGCCTTAAAACTATATTTGGACGTGCGTTGTTTCCAAAGTGAAATGAAAAGAAATATTCGTTCCACGGGCATTCGGAAGAATAATATGGTGGTGAAAAGTTTGGATATAAACAACATAAGCAGGAATTCCCCCATGTGATATCTGGCCTTGTGCGGTGAGATGATGCTTGCTTATATTTACATATAAACAAGCCAGACTTGCTCGAGGGAAGATATCGATATAGAAAAGATACAGATAATAGACCAGTGCAAAATATTGAATAATTCATTGATATTGAGTGAGTATGCTGACTGAAAATTTGAAGTCACTTGTAATCAGTCTTATACTAGATACCATCTAAAAATGAATAGTACAAATCACAGTAATAAAATAAATACAGTTTTAGTAACATTATCGTCGAATAGCCATTCTGCAGCTTTTTTTAAATATTTGAAAGGTCCCCGCTAAATGCTGATTCTAGATCCGTTTCAGCTTTCCATCAAATTGTAATAAGCTGACAAGCTTAACAAAATAATAGTTGTTCTCTTCTACTGATCACAATTTGTTCAAAAACTGAAACGGAGGGCAGGTTGTTTCACAGAATTTGAACGATTCATCAAATTTTAAAGTCAATATTCAAGTTCTGTGAAAGTCCTATTCGAGTTCTGTACTTATCCAAGTACAGTGAAACTAGTAATAGGCCCATGATGATATATTGACAGAAATTCGATAGAACTTTCACAGAATGAACTTTTACACTTGATTTTGAATTTGATGAATTTTTTGTTAGAATCGAAATTTAATGACAATCTTTCAACTGTCAAAAAAAGTGGCGCTGAATGGAACACACAAATTTTTGCGAAGCTACTGGGTCTTATTAAAACACAAATTTTTGCGAAGCTACTGGGTCTTATTAAAACACCAATTTTTGAAGAGAATTTCGGAATCTCCGTCCCTTCATCAGGGCTAAATATTTACCGACTTTACATTATTACATAATCATGGTCAACCATAGACTAAATACAACTAGACTAGGTGTAACCAGTGAAAAATAACACCAACTCAATTTTGTTTTGGTTCACGTGCACATTTATGAAAAGGCGCACGCATTGTGTCGCAATGCGAAATTGCAACTGTGCATTGCGTTTTACCTTTTGTTGGTCTAGAGCTAAGCTATTTTGCTTGTCAGCTATGCTGGGCAAGTTCATTTTTTCAATCACAAAAATAACCCAGTTCCAAATATTTTAGATTGTACATATCACGGACTTTATTTTAGAAAATGTAATCAGCTATCTGAATACAAAAATATATCAGTACCTTACAGATCGATTGAGGGCAGCGTATTAACAAATGTGAAAAATTCAACGAGATTAGATTTATTTCCGGCAAATTTGTGACGTCACATGCATAACACACCTCCAAGTGATTCGACCAATAGGGTGATTCAAGTTAATTATTATCACATGGTGAGCATACGAAAATCACGCAACCAACGCGTGATACTTATGGATGTATTAGTCGTCTAGCGTTGACACGCATTGAGAGGCGCGACAACTCATGTGTATGTGTGATTTATTTGGTCCGTGCATTTTGCTAATCAGGGTTGTATTAAGTCGTCATTGCCTTTCGGGCTTCGCCTTTTCGATTTTTTGCAGAAGAATTGATAGAAATAAAATTGCGTCATTTAATAACTTCATTTATTTTTTGTGTATTTTAGCTTAGGTTTCCACATAAACCGGAAAAAAATGGAGAAATGGTTAGAAGCAATCCGCATTCAATTATGTGACAATAACTGGGTACCATCAGCAGGAAACCGCGTTTGCTCTAATAATTTTCACGCCAAACATATTTATTCAACTGCAAGCGGCTTCCGACGTGTAGACTGAAAAGCTTTGCCTGTTATTCCGGTAATTATTTGGTTTGATTTTCGTGTGAAAACTTAAGCAAGTTTATTATGTATTGATTGATTTTAATTTTTAAGTTTTTTTTTTAAACAGGTTTTAATTGATAATGTCGTTGTTTATTGGACAGTTGCTGTCCACCATGGCCACAGGTCCTGCGAAAGGAGATACCGTCATTGTTTCTTCTCGAACAGGACTGGTTCTGGATCCTGCTGAAACTTCTTCTGTAATCGACAAGCCGGTTGTTCCTCTACCAGAATTGCAACAACCGATGTGCGTGAATGCCGTAAATAACACGTAAAATTCTATTTAACGGGCGTAAATAAATAAATAAGTATGTATTGTAATCATGTAACCTCCACCCCCTCCCCCCTTACCCCTCTCCCATACGATCCCTGAAGCTCTGTCCTCATCATTGCTGCTTATTCATTTGCGAACCGGAACGCGAGCCGAACTACGAATTATGGGAAAGGAACGAAGCAATCTTATATTTCTTAATAAGTCGTGGTTCAGCTCACTTGTGAACACGCAACATTATATGATTTATCTCTCTCTTTATGTTAATCTTACATTATGTTTAATGAAAAGTCGTTTAGTACTTAGGTTAGTTTTCAATAATGCTATCTTGAAGAAGGTTGATAGACTATTTGACACAATGTCTCAATTCTAACAAAGTGGTTGAAGACAAAATAACTTTTAATTGAATGATAGTGGTATAATTATTTAATGCTACATAGTGTTGTTCTAGTCTCTATAATTTTTATGTTACTGTTAAACGTTTTACTAATATTATTTTATATTCATCAGCTTTAATTATTTTGTATAATTTTCGATAGCTTACTAGATATATTCTGTATTAAAATGCATGCAAAAGCCCGACTGGGAATAAAACCAAAGAAAATAAAATGATGTCAAGTCACAAAGTGATTGCTTTCTTCAATATTTATATACCATTCTATATAAAAACTATGGTAAATTAAAAAAAAAACCTATGCACAGTAATAAAAATATAAACGTTTTTGGTTCTATAGGACCTGTATAAAATTCAAAAACACAAATAAAATAAATTAAAATCATTTTGTGTTTTTTATCAATTCTTTTCCTGATTCAGCCCTTATTCAGCACATAAAATTTGCTGTAAGTGTTAGTTTCTTTTTGGTTTTATGTCCATATTACAACACCTCTGACAACAAATTCTCCGTGGTTTCGCTTACGAGTTTGAACGGTTGTACAAAGAGTTTAAACAGAGTTGGGTTGTTAAGTTCATCTCCATATTTGTGACGTACGCGCTATGTGGGGTCATTTTTAAAATGGATTTAATATAGACAGGGCCAATCTAGTATAATACATCAATGTGGTCAACACATTAGGCGTTGAAGTTGAATTACGAGTACGACTGGGAGGGATAATATTTGGGGTGGGAGAGAGACAGATGGTGTGGAGACTGGGAAAATTTTCGAAATAGATCTGAATGAGAGATTTCACATGATTTTTTTTATTATTTATTATAAATACGAAGCTGCACAAGTCCCCAGAATTCCCTTTTTTCTATTTTTTTAATAAATGAAAAAATTAAATACAATCCCAAAAGTTGGCTCGTTTTGAACATTTATAATTAATAAACATTAAGTTTACAGAACGATTCACAACACAATTTTAATCATGCTGACCTCCTCTATCATCCTGTTTCATTAAACAAATGAATTCTATAAAGTTGGTCGATATAATGAAGGTTTTGTTTTTGTACGCAACCAGACAGGATAAAAAAACATACAGTAGTCTTTTCCTGGAAAAATACGTACTGTCATACGTTTCTACTGTATATACGGTAAAATATAAGATGTTTCTTGGATTATTCAATCAAAATTCATGCACCCTTTGAAGAGCTTTGCCATTTGATGAAAACACATTTTGCGAGCTCGACAACACACCGTACATTTTCTATAGGTACAAAGGAATTACCAAAAACATGTCGTCTCTCTAACAACGAACAAGTCAAAAGTCCCTACCTTGAAATAGGGTTCCGCCGGAATCCTAATCAAGATAACCATGGATTCGTACTGGCACAAGACCGAATAATACAGTGTCATGGTGCCGTGCAATAATTTTATTTGCAATCTAGAAGATTGTTTAAAAATACATAAGGACTCAGGTAAAAGGTGATTGAAAGTAAGTCAAATAAATGTTTTTTAACTTTTATGTTTTAATAAGATTTAATTTTGAAATGCGAAAATGGAAAATACAGGATGGTACATTGTGCGCGATCGCAAGGATGAAATTGCTTTGCCGCATCGACTACCTTGCTAGAATTATGCAAATGAACAAAATAACGAAAAAAAATCTAATAATACAAAAGTTTAATATTTTAACTTAAATGGATTTCCAAAAAAAATAGTTCCACACAGTAGGCCTTGAGGAAAATAATTTTCTTCATGGCCTATGTTATCTTTGGTTATGCTGTGTGGAGGATCTTTTAAGGAAATAAAGGATAGGAAGCTCTGAGAAGAAAACAGGTATGAGGGGTGGGTAGGAATAAAGCAATCAGTCTGTCCAAGAGTGACAGACGTATGAATCCATTTCTCCCACTGTGGTGCAGGGATATTCAAAACACTTCATCATTTTAACTGAAATGGTTGACGATGCCTTATGTTGGTTATAGAATTAGAAAAAACAAAATCATTCAGGCGATCTTGGTCATTTTCAGACTGGAACAGTTATCCCTTAAACTATGTTTTGAGTACACAGCATTTAGGGTGGATTTACTTTTTTAGTTACAGGTAAAACAACGCTTCCCCAACATTTTAAGTATATTTAAGGTTATTACTTGTTATTTAATCCTAAAAATAAGTACTATAATGGTGACCTTCAATATCCGAAAGAAATTCCACTCTAAAAATAATGTAAAGATAATATTGCGCCGTATATAGCTAAAAAATTTAGAACACCCCAACTTAAGTGGGTATATTTATTTTTATTAGAATTTCCAAGATTAAAACTGCAGTAATCGACCATCACGAAGGAAAAGTTTCAGGAACAAAGAAAACCAACGAACGTAAATTTGCGCCTCACCCGAAAATATTGAAAACATAAAATTTGGAGTTATAAAAGCCGAACTTTGGCGATTGAAAAACTCATTTTCGGTTTTAGCGCCTGGGCCCGTCGGAATTACAAAATATTCTTACTGAAGAATAATAAATTATTATACCTAACTTATCCTAAGCTGGCATCTGCCCATAAATATTCAAAGTCACAATTTAGTGCAAGTTTATTTATATCATCTGAGCAGTAGATACTGCCAGTTTCACCTTGGTGAAAACCGAACGTTCACAATCAAAATGTTATTTTTTTACTAGCTGTACCCACCATGCGTTACTACGGCTCTGTTTGTTTGTGCAGATGAAGAAACAATAGCGCAATAATATTTTTTTACCGGTATATAATATAAGTACATAAAACACACGCGTATCCAAATGATTATTTTACGTCCAACAGATGGCGCTGTTCTTAAAAAAAGCGTGTTTGTCGAACAGAAAAAAAGCATGCTTTGCCTATCACAGGTGTGATATCAATATAGTTGGAAGGAGTTTTAAAAATAGAATTACTATGTTATATGTAACCATAAATCCCACAAAGGCAAAGCCTGTGCGTGGGTATTATACTAATTATTTTCACATTTCTCCACGGAGAAAAAAATTGCTGATTTATTTAAATCCTGTTAAAAACGGGACTGCAGGCCGTTTCCTAAAAAACTTTAAGTACATTCATAACATATCGAAACATGTTTTTATGGAGTTGCGTTTGTGCTGATATTATATAATTTTTGAAATGCGAAAAATTTAATAGGAAACCTGTCAAATTCATTCGTTAAAAGCCTGCAATTCCGTTTTTAAGCGAATAATTTAAGGCATTTTAGAATAAAACATAAAATCACCGTGTAAATTTTCTTTGAAGATAACATAACTATATCACTGAATATTTGGTGGGTATAAGCTTAAAATATTAAAGCAAAGTTGTTCCAATTTGAATTGAATATCATTCAAACAAGGGCAAGAATTTATGGCATTGCACAACTGTAAATACTACTACAGTTGACTTATAAAAATTTGTCTACTTCAATGTATATCAGCCAAAATTTCATGTTTTTTATAATAGTTAATGTTTTAACGCAACATGGTTTCTTCGAAATTAATATGTTTTGGGCTAATCTAGTTACGTAGGTTATACATAATCTTCTTATTTCCCATCGTTGTCTCTTCCTCTTGGCTATCAATCTCTCAACATAACCCAAGACACAACATAACATGAAAATAAGAATGAACATCCCGTTAAAGTATATTTTCCGGAAAGATAAATAAAATTAAAAGTATCAAGTTTAATGACGAACTATTCAAATCCCAGACTATCTAGAACAGTGTTTTATGTTTCAATAAACAATCATTCTTTTTATTCTTGTACAAGAGATGATTGACAATTTCAAAGTTTTCCTATTTGAATTTACTGTTTCTCTTTTTAAATTAAGTAGGCAGTGTATTCGGATTTATTATTTCTTTTATTGACACTTTTCCAATGCTCTGATTTATAAATCTCGGTGCGATTGTTTCTTTTCTTTTGGGAAAAAATCGGAACCAGGTACAAACTTCAAAAATACGAAGCAAATATTATCGAAAATCGTGTTACGCTTTCGGTCGATATCATATCATTAACACAGTTATTTTTATCATCTTTTGGTAATCACGTACTATCTTTAAAGCATACATTATAATGTTTTATCAATTTTCAACAGGGAAACGATAATGCTATATCTTATATTTATCGCGAGCTTAAAGCGCCCTTAGTAATAACCTTACACCACCTTTAATATTTATTTAAAAAAAGCATTAACTTGGGTTGAGGAGATAGATACCAATATAATAGCATTTATAAGTAAATCCAAAACCAAACAAAAACAAAAATCTTCTGAGATTAAAATACAGGTAACCATTATTTTTAAGCTTAACTACGGGCAGGAATTTTAATTGTTTCCATCATTGTTTTTTTTAATAAGAGCTTTGACAAAAAACAAAAATACATCAAAAAATTCTTAGAAATCCATATTGATCTAGGTCAGAGGTTCTCAAACTTTTTTGCCCCGTAGACCACTTGCCAAATATATTTTTTTCCATAGACCCCCCCGTCTGCCGAATATTGAATTTTCCAAAAACTATTAACGTCCCATGTGATAATCATTTCTCTTTTTCGTAAGAAGATCCCCTTCCCTTGCCTGTTCAACAACTGGGTGGCGGTATAGTTCCTCTATCTTTACACTGTGCAGACAGGGGTGCCCTTGTGAGGTATTACACCAAATGAAAATGAAGCAGGATAAGAACCGGGAATTTCTTTCTGTAGCTGGCCCTACAGAACTGCTCCTTAAGTTCTTTGTCGGTGCTTATTCCGGTCAGTTCTTCTTGTCACTTGATATCCGATTCTTTAAGGTTCCATTTCCAGTCATTTAGTCAAAATGTCCTTTAACTTAGTTTTGAAGTCTGTTTGAAGTGCATTTAAATGTTGAACGTCATTATTACCCTGGACGTTTTTCAAAAACAAGTCGGGGAACTAGGAAAATCGAGGCTTCAAATGTACAATGTTTTGCTTGAATATATTAATTCTGACGAGAAAAGAAACGTAGACTATATTTATATACCTCAATTGACAACCTTACGAAATATAAAAATACTCATATCAAATAAGTAATTTCTCAGTCTATTATATTTGTGTTGGTATTTGGGTCCGCTCCTATGTATCCCCATTTGAAAATCGTGGACCCCCAAGTTTTATTCTCGCTGACATAGACCCCCAGCAAGCCTATATCGACCCCTGGGGGTCCATATATACCACTTTGGGAACCTCTGATCTAGGTTAACGCAAAATATCCTATACCCAAGAACTTTACTCACTCAAATGTCTTAATCTTTTATATTCCACAATTTAAAAAACACCACACGATGCGACGTAGCTGTTTTGTGTATAAATGCAGCTTAACATAGATAACTTTGCAAGTGGTCTAAAGAGACCAATTAACTAACTAAACATCACGTCGCTCCACTGCAGAGGTAATCAGAGAGGATAAATAGCCAAATAACTCGGTCTTGGCACACAATTCATGCTTTATTCACATTCATATATACTCTTATGTTTTTCTGACTCTTGGCAGGCTGACTCAAGTAAAAAAAACTCTGTTTTCAGGCTATCGGGAAGAAGATCGTACCTGTGTACATCCTCATGCTCTGTTCTTCTTTTACCACTTTTAGTCTTTACTGAATTTGTGTATGACTCATTATGTTGTATTGTATTAGTGATGTTTTATAAATGATTTGTTCCGAAATCCGTTTTGGATTTTATGGATTAATAGGCACATGTTATGTTCTTGCAATTTTATGATTTTCAGTTAGGTCGTTTCTTTGTATACGTTTTTTAAGGGGGTATCGAGGTTATAGTTGAACAGTTTTTTGTTATCGCTTTATTCTCTATTATTTTTAAGTCGTTTAAAATGTGGTGTGTGTGTTTCCCTATTAGATAATTTAGATGAAACTGGATTAAACTGGTAGAAGATAAACTATTCTACCAAATAACCAATTAGTGGGATCATTTTTTCTTTTAGTTTTTTTGTGTGCTGCAAATTATGTACCGAAGTCTCGGGCATTTTGTGTAGTCTGAAAATTGAGGGTATTTTTTATAATGGTTTATGAGACTACGTTTTTCTTTTTGGTGAGGTTAAGATCATGTTACAGGTTTTTTTTAAATATATTTGTTGTTACTGTTTTAATATTAGTTGACAGCTCACAACAACCGCAACGTTCATGCGCTCTGGTGGAATAAAATGGTATTATCAAACATGGCTACCATCTAGGCAGTATTAACCGGATACGAAACATACAAAGAAATTTACGTACAGACGATATCAAAGTGGTCGAGTCAACACAAGATTTCGCTACGCTTAATCAATAATCTGGAACAAGTGTATAGAACGGCCTGGGGTTCAACATCGTCTCTCTTGTGCTTTAAAAATCGCTCTTATGCTAGAAACCCACCTGCTAGCCGATTTTCGTTCTGAATATGGAAAGGCAAATCTATACTAGAGACATCCCTGAAAGAACTTTATAAACTCTATGAGTTACTAGAACAAGGTTCAAAATATATGCTACCTTGTTCAAACTATCACAACATTTCAAAAAAGATGCAGTTGGATCCATTAAAATGACTTGCGCAATAATAAAACAAAATATTACAATAATAATAACACATTATATAACACATATAACACATTAACATAACATAACATAACACATATAACACATTATAATTCATGTATAATGATTATATAATGCACTTGCATAATATGGATTGACTAGATGATCATTTGTGGAAAAGTGTGTGGAAGGGTTTTGTTTTTCCTGTGGGGAAGATTTAACCCGGACATAAAGTCGGAAAAATAATTTATATCTTTATTTAAGAAATTTTGCATATTACAACTAAAAATTCATATTACATTGATTTATAACTTTTTTTGAGTTTATAAAATCAAAAAAATACAAAAATAATATAATTAAGGTAAAAAAGAAAATAAAATACATTTAATTATTATTTTTTTGATAAATTAATGTTTTTAAGACAAGATTTTATTTATGCATAGCACAAAGGATAACAATTATTGCTTATAAAAATAATTAAAATACATTTAGTTAAGGTTTCTTGAATACCGCCTCACTAGGCTAGCCTGTGTTGAGGCAGAATTTTTCAAGTTACTTTCTAATGCCTTTGAACATACCTATATTTGTGTTATGATTATATTAGCTCAATAATGCGGTTACTTCAATAACTGCGAATTTGGGTGAATGCACCGGTAAGGGCCCTTTTCTTATTTTTGATCCAAGTTTTTACACTGTGTTTGATTTTTTTTGTAAATCACATGGTTTTGTACTGTCTGGAGGAATGTTGTAGAGTCTTGTCGCAAAGTATTTAAAGTATCGTTGCACCAAGTTAGTATGCGTTATCGGTATTTGTAGTAAGTTTTTGTTGTTGCTTCGAGTACATCGTGTATTTGAACTTTTTTTGTAGTAATTATGTATGTTTGTGCGCAGATGAATTAAGATAGTTTTGCATTTAGCTGCCAAACATCGAACACATTAAAGATTAGGTTCGAGTCTGTGAATATAGGTAGCCTAATAATTATTTTTTAAATTGTTTTCTGAGCCTTTATTATTGGGTCTAGTGCAGATGAAGTGCCGCCTCCCCATGCTTTGATACCATACTCAATAATAGATTGACAGACTGAAAAATAAATCATTTTCAGGGGTTGCAAGCCGAGAAAATATCGTATGATTCTGATAAATTGCATGGTTCTTCTTATTTTCTTTGCAATTATTTGAGTATGTAGATTCCATTTGAAATATGGATCAATGGTGAGGCCGAGGTACTTCATCTGAGTAGAGCGCTCAATGTAGGGGCACTGACAACATTCATCGGAATTCAAACATGAGTGTATTCTAATGGAGGCATCGTCAAGAGTAATACCAGTAATATTAATGCTTGATGTGACATATTGTTATTGTTTTCTCGGTGGTCAGTGTGAGCGTATTTATATACAACTACTTTTTTACCATGCTTATGTCCGTTTTAGCTATTTTATAAATAGCTAGCCAAGTGTCAGCTTCAAACAGTAAGATGGTGTCATCGGCAAAACTAACGATTTTCCCCTGAATATTAATGTTGCATAAATCGTAAATTTATAACATGAACAAAGACGGACCTAATATGCTTCCTTGTGGTACACCGTAGTTAGACGAACAAGTGTTGCTAAGTTTGTTATTTATTTTAACTTGTTGCTTGCCTCCATTAGGAGAAAGCTACAACCCAAAATTGTATATATTCTTAGTATACTTTATATTGTAGATAATAGGCATTAAAATCGCTTGACAAACGGAGTCTAGAATCGTTCGATTTCAAGCACAAAACTGTTTTATTTATTTATTTTGTAAATTATTTTATAAGAAAGCAAAAAAGTTAATCAAGTGAAACTGTCACAGATAATGTTAGCTTTAATACTGTATTTTTTTTAAGTTGTTTCCTTTACGAGTTCATACAATTCGTTTACTTTATTTACGTTTATTTTATTAGTTTACATTTATATTTTTAATTGGTTAATTTATTTTTTTATTTGTATTCTACTCAAGCGAAACGATAGGAAAACTTTTAATTTATCTATAACATATTTTTCGGTTTTAATAATGTACACCAATTTGTTATAAAGATTAATTAAAATAGTGATTTAGCATTAAGCTTTGCCTTAATGTAGCTTTTAAAAAGTTAAGTTCGTTTCCCGTCATACCGATTAGAAAATTTTTGTTTATTAATTTTCTGTATGATATTGTATCAAAGGCTTTGGAAAGGTCTAAAAAGATTGAAATATATTTTTTCCCTTTATCAAGGCGTTTAACAATGAAATCTGTGACAGCGGCAATAGTGTCCGAGGTACTCTTGTTTTCTTGAATCAATGTTTGTCAAAACCCACTGCCGCGTTTCGAAAACTTAAACGGTTCTTTTAGAAAATAACAGAGGGCACTAATTCCATTTACAATAATCCTAAACTGTACAGTCATTAAAATAGTAATGCTATGCTAATGCTATAATATTTACGAAGTGTTTACCCAAAATCCAGCAGGCAAGCTGAATGTAACGGAAATAGGTATCCAACTGAAATGTTAATTAATTAATGAATTTTGATCATTAAATCATTTGTTTTATTCATGACTTTATGAGAAACCCGCATATTAATTAAATTTATGCTTACCTGCAAATTCAAAGCCAATGCGGTGCAGAATTTCAATGTGTTTTGTTGGAAATATTCTCGTCAGAAGTCTAAACGAGGGGAATATTAATTATTATAGTTAGCAGAATGATGTGTTTGATTTGAATAATTATACTTATATAAATAATATTATATAATTTATATTTAATGACATATTTGCCAAGAAATAATATTAATACCGTAAGGTTATAAATACAGTTCTCAAAACACATTTTGTTCTGCGAATAATTAATTTGAACATAAATAGGTATTTTACTTCTTCAATAATTTATTGAAAAAAACGTTAAATAATTGATAGTTATGTTACTTTCTCCGATGATTATTTTTATGTGAGAAGGCACAAGAGTACTAACTGCTCCCAACCATCTGGATCATGTGAGACTATGGCTTGTTGTGAGGCTGTAAGTACACCAAACACAAGCAAACAAATTTATTAGTTATTACGAATGTTTATAGTGATCGAATAGATATTGCGCAAGTATTCATCTATTGAAACATGAATAGCTAATGAACATACCACCACGCCATTTCTCCGCAAGGATAGGCAGAGAGGATGGACCGTAGCGCAAAGTTCTGTGTTTTGGCATAATAAACTCCTCATTTCATTCACATTCATACATCGCCTCATACTCCTGTAATTCTGACTTATGACGTGACCCGTCTCTAGTATGTGATTCCTTTGATCGTGTCATGTCTTCCTCGGATGCCCCCGTTCTTCTACTTTCAAATATTCTCCTTACACTCTTTTAGTAATACATCTGAGATTATGAATAACATGTTTGTACTTCGAAACAAACTGCGTGAATCAGCATGGTTCTGTTATCAAATCCAAGCTCAATCCAGATTCAGGATGGGCAGACAATCTCAATTGGGCTTATTTAAATTATCAAAGATCGTTGACAAAGGATTTACCTTGGAATTGTTTGCAATCAAACTAGAATCCGTCGGATTCCTACTGAACTTTAATAGGAACTCACTTCAAACATCACGTTATAGACTACTAACCTGCTAAATACGATTCGTTATATTACCCACAGAATATGCGGTTAAACGGAGTTTATGTATTCTTTATTAGACAAGCTACCATACATAACTATGCCACTAATCCATTATTGCTGCTTGCATAAAACCATTATTACTGTGATTTATTTAGTAAGCACCCAAGGATACTTTCTGGAAGTAGGTTCTTTGATAACATGTTAAAAAAAACGATACAAAAGATAGGATTGTATTATGAAAGAACAAAAAACAATTCAAGACCGTTGAGAAGGAACAGCCACTACACGAACTATCAAAATTACACGGAGAAAACAAACTGATATCAAGTATTGTTAATTTATTAAAAATCTGTCCAAGTTTCAGTTTTCCTATTAAAAACGAGACTAGAGGCCTATAACGAATGTTTTGAAAAATTTCATAACTAACCATCAGTTAAGCACGAATATGTTATGAGGAAGTTGGAAAACGCGTTCTTCAAATGTGTAATATTTTTGCATCTTGTCCATTGTAATATAATGGTCCATAATGGACCCAAATAACCCTATCGATAACTTACTAAACATCACGGTTCAAACGACCGACCGACCGACAAGATACTCCTCCACTCGACTCTTCACTGAATACAATGTCTTAAACATACGGCAACTCCACATAAAATTTACTCTAATTCATTTTTTGTACAAATATAAGAAAAAAAACCCTCGTACACCACAATTACACCACCAGAACAATAACAAACCGACACTACAACGTACCTACACTACATACCACGTCAGCTCGAAGACATTTCATGTACCTAGCTCCCAAAATATTTAACCTTCTCCCTGAAAACTTAAAAACCGAAACCCAACCCCATAAATTTAAAAAACTAATATCAAAATGGATAAGTTCACTTGGAGACCACAATATATAAAAATTGGTACATAAATTAAATTATATTATAATTTTATCAACTAATTATCAATTATTATTAATATTTAATACTATTTTTATTACTATAAATACATTTAGAAACCATGATTTTAATATTTGTAATGCAATTAAATTTGTATAATTTAATAACTTTTAATTTAATTTAATTTGTATAGTTTTATTACTTACTTATTATTTAATTGTATAATCTAATTAACTTATATTTTAATCTAAATTGCATAACTTTATAACTTATAATTAACTTATTTTATAAATCCAATCTGTAAATATCACCCGCCATAACACAGGGACATCCCTAGCATGGCGGATGAATTATCAAAAATATGTATAAATGTTCAAAAAGTTCTTATAATAAATAAATAAATAAATAAATTGTATTTATTTGGACAAGGCCACCTGCGTTGATTGAACACGTGTTCAAATATATTCTGAATGACTAATATTTTACTAAAAAATGGTCATGCAGAAATATTTTAACAGTATCTTGATAAAAAGCTGTACTCATTTTTAAAGAAAAAATAATTTAATAGAATAATTAATATATTACCAAGAAGTACAAACAGATAACAAATTTATTTATTTATTTTTCATATTCTCCGTAAAACGGTTATTCACCAATACATTATGGAGAAGATTACAAATTAGACAAAAAGTATAGCAAAACACATAAAAAGGTCAGTTTCACTACTTTGTGACATACGTCAAAAGATAATTGTTAAACTGCCTGTAGGTTACGTTAAAAATGTCGATGGTCAATGCAGACTCGTTGAGCAGTTCAGTCGCTCTGTTGACTGGGGCGTTCTGATAGGCAGAAGTCTTCGCTTTTGGAGCATAAAAAAGGGTATGGGACCTTCCACGAGTATACTTGTCTGGGACATATAAGTTAATCTCTTTCAAAATAGGTGGATTATATATAGTTCCAGAGATTATCTTAAAAAAAAAATTTCCTAAAAATATTTTTCGGTGGGCTTCTAATGTATTAAGATCGAGCATTCCTGCTAAGAATAAGGATGGATACAGGAAAGGGTAGTACATATATTCCCTCATATATAGGTAACGCATGAATCTCTTTTGTACTTTTTCTATTTCGAGAATATGGTTTTGCTCAGAAGGGGCCCAAATAATGGAGCTATATTCCAAGATACTGCGAACAAGTGCTTCATACGTTCTTCGGATTGCGATTCCGTTGGTAAATGATCTTGATCAAATGGATAATGACCAAAAATGGAAATGGATAATTAATTTTTAAAAAATAGATGAAGAAATATACCATTAATGAAATGGAACGAAAAAGGAAGAAAAATCAAAGAAGGTGATGAAAAACGACAAAAAATGATACAGATGTAGAATTGGTGTGGTAATTTTGAATTATGCATTTGATTGTTCCATAAAACTTGGTATCTCGATAGCAATCTTAAAATACAATTGGCTTCTAATCATAGTGTTTCATTGTACAATGTACGCATTGCATAAGGGCTTGAGGCTTGTATCATCTCTGTCATTAGGTCACCATATAAGGCATATGTTTAATGCCAGTGTTTCGAACTTAGGATTAATTAACAGTCCTATACCTACCAGTATTTTAGAAACAAATGACTGACCCAACCAACAGCGCCACTTCCGTAAACATGCATTTTGTTCGACGAAATTTTTCGACCTTTGAACAAACCCATAATTAGGCACAACTTTGAACAGACCTTCAAAACTGGTTTCATACATTTTAAAGGAACAGGTTTTCTACATCTTCTTTTAGTAATCACTAACACTCGTACTTAAGGACTGAATTATATTTGAAACACTAATCGACTAAATTATTTGATAAACTGTTGATAACCCAAAATTGGCCTCAAAACAATGTAGGTACTTCCGTGCATCAACATTTCAACTTGGTGTTTATTATCTGAATATTCCTCTTTGATTAATTCTAAACTTGTTTTGGGTTATATAATGTTTTCATTTTTAAATTAATTCATTTCATGTACTTTAACATGACTTGATTATGCATGAGTGTTAAAATTACTTTTGATTGGTCATTAAACTTCATCGATTTCACACACAAAATATATTTTCAGATTTGTGAAAAAAATTGTCATAAAAAAATAATATTTCGGAAAGCATTACAATGTACATAATCATAGAAGAAGTGTAAAAATTATAGTGAAGTGTGCGTTTATGTATGTAAATGTGTTACCGTGTTGTCAACTCCAATCCTCTGAGAGTTGACAACACGGTTGTCAACTCTCAGAGGATTATATAAGAGAGATGAAATATATAAACATATTTAAAACATAAATTACATATATTTGAAAATTAATTTTATAAATTTAAAAAATATAAACATACATATAATTTTTTTTTACAATCTTATCTATTACTTTATAATTTATAAACATCTGCACTTAATGGACACTGTAATGCTGTCTAAAACGCATTGCTGTTAAAGACGGAGGTAGCGTAACACGGCACAATACCCCCAAAATATCACTAAAATACTTGGTCATGAAAATCTCAAATCATAAAATTATTATTTGTAGTTTGTTCCTCTCTCCTTTTCTATCCCTTGTATTTGTAATAGAGCATTATCTATTTTTACCAATGTATTAGTGGGTAAGTACCTTCTTCTAAATTCCTACCTTGGCTCTGTGCTTATGTGTATATCCCTGTAGGTTTCATTTTTTGTTTGCTCTACTAAACCTCCCTTTTTCTATTTGTGTACTGCTTTGTATGTGAAACTTATAATTACGATATTTCTCTATTTTTGTACTGTTTTATATGTGAAACTTATAATTTTGATATCAAAATACCAATGTAAAAATGTACGTTTTAACTCCCATATATTTAATGTAAGTTCCTCTCGTCCAACAATGAGTATTTTTACTCATCGGGATTGCTCTAGCAACAAATAAAAATAAGAAAATAAATATATAAATGGTGGTGTCTCCCCAACAAGATTTTTTTAAACACCACCATCTGTTGAACAATTATTCTTAATTTGTAAAACAGCGCTATCTGTTGAACGTAAAAGCAACACGTGCTATTTTTTTCTCTATCTGCATAGACAGACTTATCTAAAGCAACGCGTGGTAAGCAGAGATGTGCCTTATTTCAAATAAATCCATTTCAAATGGAAATGCAAAATGCAAAATGGGTATTTTCCATTTTGCATTTTAAATGCTTTTCTAAAAACCATTTGGCATTTTGCATTTTAAATGCTTTTCTCAATGCATTTTCCATTTTGAATGCTTTTTCGCTACATTCTTCCTACTATCTCCACTCATCTTTTTTTCATAAGCCCCAAATATCAGTCGGTCCTCAACCTCGCTACGAGAGATAATTTACATTTGTAACGTTGCTCCCTGGTAGGAGCCCTGGCAATTGAGTGATACCATTACAAAAAATACTGATTCAAATACTGAACATGGGGCCATGACGCTGTAATATTAAATCATAGATAGCAGTTTCTACGTTTTTACGTTGGCAACATTAGTCCCGCGCAATTTTTTTGTGGTTTCATAATCTGTAGTCGTGGTGTTTTTTGATTTACCATCATGTAATATGTTTGTTCTACATTGATGTCCATTATTAAATGACAATATTGTTTAAAAGTTCTATAATTATTTTAATTGTTTGACCTGAGAAACCATTTTGCATTTTAAATCCATTTTGAAAATAGGTATTTTGCATTTTGCATTTGAAATGCTTTTCTAAAAACCATTTTGCATTTTGCATTTTAAAATGGAAAAGTTTTGACCCATTTCCATTTTGCATTTCAAATGGTTTTGGGTACCGATTTCGCACATCTCTGGTGGTAAGACACAGATAGTTTAAAAAAAGTGGTGTCACTGTTCAATATCTGATTTATTGGGCATTGGTTATTTTGAAATAAGAATTAGGAATTGCCATCATTTCTAAAAAATAATGGCATTTTGACCTACTAAAGGAGATGTTCTTTTGAAAGATCTTTCTTTATTAGCATATAATGTAAACGGCATTCATTACATTGGTACCTTATTTATATAATATAAATGAATGAACGAACGAAGGATTATTAAAAGTACGCAAAGCACAAAAAACTTTGTCTCTTAATCATTTGTATATCATTAAAAACATTAACATATCTACTCAAAGTAATAATAAGCCTAAACTTAACAACCAACTATCCATTTAGCCCAAACTACCACTTTGATTTGATTTTGCCTAATACTTACAGCCTTACTAAAAAACGTGGTTTAAATATTACGCGGCGCGTAAGGCAACAGGGTAACAGTGAAAACCTTATTAACATTGAGTTTGAAACGTCTTAAAACGGCTCAGTAAAACCAGGCTCGGTTTTTCGACACCAAAGTTGAACGGGCGTGTAAGACTCTAATTAGTAAAACGGATAGTATAGTACTCACCCACAGGGGAGTACGTGTCAACATTTTCATTTGAATTACAACATTGTTATTAATCACTTAGGACGGGTTGTTTCGGAGAATTTGAACAATTCATCAAATTTCAACGTTCATTTTCGGGTTCTGTGAAAGACTTATTCATGTTCTGTTATTATATCATTGTAGGCTAGTTGCTTGACAAAACTGAAATAAAAACAGAACTTGAAAAAATCTTTCACAGAACTTGAAAATGAACGTTGAAATTTGATGAATTGTTCAAATTCTCCGAAACAACCCGTCCTTAATCTGCGCCTTTGTAAAGAAAATCTCTTTTGATCTCTGAAAAAAATTATGTAAACGGGATTAAACAAAGCAAATCATAATTATATAATTCTTCCAAATAACAATAATTTACAACGTTTTTACAATAAAAAGTAAGGGTCAAAAGATATTTCGTTAAAAAAACATTTCAATGATTAATTATCTTAATTTTTTATTTACCAAGCAAGGGATGACGTATTTTACAATGGTCAAAAAAAGGTCAAAATGGGTTTTGTTTAAGAAAGAGGCTTAATGAATTAAATCATTATTACTCGTAATTTATGATAAAGGCTTACTTAATTTTAAATATATGAATACTCGTAGGTAAGACATTAATAAGTGTTTATCTACCTTTTGTACCTGAAATCCTTTAAATACTGAATTTGGATCGATGATGACACTCACTATTGAAACTCAACCAATAATACAACTAACGCAATCTTTGCAAAGTAGTTACACGGAGAAAATTCAGTATTCCTATAGTTTTAAGAATTTCTTCAAATTATTGGTAATCCGATTAAAGATGGGATTGCTGGCCTTTAACGAATGAATTAAGAGGAAACGTGTTCAAACATATATTATGTTCTAAAATGTGAAAATACGACATGTTTTAATTTAATTATTGAAATGAATACATTTTAACACAGGTTGCACAGTTATTTAAGGTAGGTACATACTTTCAAGTACTTTCGGTCAAGTACTTTCCCATCTCTTTCCTCTCTTCATTACCCTACAACATATACCAATTGGGGATGCCATATTTTTTTTTCTTTATTCATAAAATATATTTGAATACAGTTTTTTACATACTTTTCGACTACCACACTAGACACATGTCCGTATTATGGTAGTCGAAAGTTGTGTATAATTATATAAATGTAATACATGTTCATTTGTTAATATATTATTTTGTGAAATGCAATGTATTTGTAAAATATGTAATACTTTAACTGAAAATAAGAAAGAGATAAAAATAAAGATAAATTAATAAATTATTTTAAAAAGAAAGTTTAAACAGAATTTAAATTTAAAAAAAAAGAATAATATAGCAAATGAACTTAATTTAATGATGTCAGGCATTCTTTAAAATAGTTCCTTCACTTCATAAACAATGATTCAGACTGTGGGAAGAAGCTGGATTTCTAGTAAAGTATTCTCATAAAAAGATACCAACAGCAAGAATAACACTTTTAGTATCACCATAAAGGATCACGAAATTCGTAATGAATTTGAAAATTTAACTAATTGCATTTAATTTAACTTTAAAAATGCACATATTAAACACAGTTAAGTGACGATTCACCCCTGATTGTTGTATGTAAAATTATAATACCTTTATTTATGCCCTTGAAAATATTAAAACAGGGAGATAATAATACAATATAACAACAAGCTGACGCTTCCATAGAAAAGAAGTATTAGAATATCATAATGAAGGACGAAGTATCAGCCCAAAGGAAATGTTTTATGAGGACGGCTGAACACTTGTTCATACAAATACTTATATTGATACTGACATACTTATATTGTAGCATGCCGTCATGATATCTATTCGGAAAAGAACACATGTTCTCGATATATTCTGAATGACACTTTTCTAACAGGTTATTTTTTCTCCGTGTAAAAACCCAGTGTAAATACTATTTTGTTTGTGCTTACCTTATTTTAAATGTATTTTTAAAATGTTTACATACCTAATCTATATCTTTATTTATTTATTTATATAACAAAGAATCGAATTTGATTTTTACGCAAATATACAATTTCAATCAACTCCACACAGAAGGCCCTGGGGAAAATAATTTCCCTCTGAGCCTTTGTCATCTTTGGGGATGCCTTGTGGAGGGTATTTTTAGGAAATGAAGGATGGGAACTTTCGGAGAGGAAAAAGGTTCATATAAGGGGTGGGTAGGAATCTGGGAGTTAGTGATTCCTGGAGTGACAGACGTATGAAACTATCTCTCCAACTGCGGCGTAAGGCGATGTTTCGAGAAAGTCCTGTTGGAGAAGTCAAAAAGTCTCTCTTAACCAATTTCTCCCTATTCCGGCCTGCTATGTAGTTGGTGGATAGACAAATCCGCCACCAAGACCCAGATGAACCGGGAACCCCTGCTAAGTCACCAAAAGTAGTGAACCACTTGAAGTGGCCTATGGTGTTGGTTATCCAATATATGAATTCCGCGGCGGTAACTTTACTTGCCTCCCAAATCAAAAAAAAGGAAGCTGAAAGGAAGGAGATAAAGATCTGGGAATGAACATGTATGAACATGTAGGTGGGTAGGAATCTGGGTGTCAGTGAGTCCAGGAGTGAATTCTCACTGCGGTGCAAGGTGATGGGTCGAGGGAGTCCTGCTGTGTAGGTAAAAATATCTCCTTCAGGATCGCCGCCAAGACCTAGACAATCCTCACCCCATAAACCCGGGCACCCTCGCTAAGTTATCATACGTAGCCAACCAAATAGGGTGACATATGGCAGAGGTGTTTGTTATACAATTAAAGGCTCCTGGGGCGGCGGTACCAAAACCTGCCACCCAAATTGCACGGTATTTATGCTATTAAAATCAGAAATAAACATTAAATCTCGCAGCATGTAAGCATATTTTTAATGACGATTAGAAAGAATATGAAATAAAATCAATAAAAGATGTACCTGGAAGTAATTATTAAAAAAAAGAATGAAACAATCGATTTTAAACTTGTACGCAGGCCATATTTATTAGGTGAACAGGTCAATTTACCAGGTTTTATCATACATTCTGTATTTTCACGTTTCCAAGTGCCCTATTTCTCTTCGCCTCACAACACCCCCTATTCAAGGGTTCTATACTTCGGCTGCTTCTAACGGGGCAAACAAAAGTAAGCTACATTATGGAATTCGACAAAAAACCGGGGACTCAGGATCACAGGGGCCTAACTACAAAAACCGGTGTTTTGATTAAAGCTTGGTGTCGGTAAAGCCATTAATATATTTATTCGCGACATGAAGCTCTACCTCGTACACACAGCCGTTTAAAAGATACGGTTGAGCATATCAGTTGGACATATGAGCATTTTAATCTTTATTTACGTTTATCTTAAAACTATGTTTTTGAAGATAGGCCCCTGCGATCCTAAACCCCCGAAACGTTTGTGGCAAGGGGCAGGACCCATTGCTGGCGGGACGAACGAACGAAGGACAAATCTCGTCATTATGAAACCCCGAGAGATATCTGTGTGATCAAGTCCACCCCAAAAACCCGCTGGATCGACGATATACCCTAATTAGTGACAGTTGTCAGTTCACGACGTCTGTAAATACCAGATCTCGTTTTTTTTAAACACAAGAATTGAAACTTTTCTTTATCTGACACAAAATTTATAATAATAATATTTAATACATAAAACGCAGAATTGTAAAGATTCACCTCAAAACTCTTAATACTAATTAACTAGACTGACTGACTAGAAAATAACAGATACGTTATAATACGTTTAAAATATTCATGGCCAGCAGTAAATTTTTTTTTTTAGAAAATACAATTTTTGGCAATTCAAATTTATATTTTATTGTTTTATAATACAATAACTATGTTTTGTATTACAATAGTTAAATTTTCTATCAATATTGATGTTTTATAATACAATATGGCACCATTAGCTTTCAACAGTAGACCTCACATCCAACATTACAAGCTTCGTAAGTAGGTATATTTATGCCCACTTAATTATTAACCATAATATTTTATTATATCTCTTTTTTTTCAAATACGAAATAATAAACTTTATCCGAAGAAACGTCACTATCACAACGACAATTATTTTTCGAGACTTTCTTCAAGTAAGTAGATAGGTACTATAATATTGAAGAAAAATGCGAATAAAAAATTCCAAATAAACAACATTACTTAAACGTTAAAATGGCCATCGTCTTGAAACGTTTACGGAACCTACAAATACAAATTTAAAAGCAGACGAAATGCAGAATAGTCCAGTTTAAACTGGACTTTTCAACGCTCAGTCAATTAAAAACGTTAAGTTGTATATTAAATAGTATAAATATCTACGAAATTTATGTTGTGTATATTATTGCTGTAGTGGAGTGGTCGGGGAATACAGAACTGTCAAAAAATTGGTCCTATTGTTCGGAAAAGAGTTGGGTGCCCCTTGACTGAAGTAACTGATTATGTGCAGTCCCCAAAGACGACATAGACCTTGAACAATTTTTCTGAGCTACGTATTTTAATTTTAATTTGAGTACCAACCACATCAGATTTATAACTACTCCATCCCAACCGTCTGAAGCTAGTGAGACTATGGCATCCCCAACTGGGTATTTTGCGATGCTGAAGGTACTGGGAGGGGAAGGAGATAAGAAGAGGGAGGTAAGGAAGTAACTAGCTTTCAGATCTGGTCACCAAATACGGCTAATGCCATTTAAAGTAATATTTCAATTCTAAACGGTGGTCTTTCAACGGGACAATACCAAAAACAGTTACCACTCCAGAACGTGCCGCATATATTCTACATTATACATTGATGTAAATTTAGTCTATGATATTATATTATATTTTGACTGGTCAGTGGCTGAGTTAGTGTCTCGTCTTGCTCCGATCCAGGTGTCAAGATTTCAATTCCATCACGAGATATGTAACATTTTCCGCTTACAGTGGTGGTAGCAGGAGATTTTCGAAAATTGTCTGGTTATTTATAACCGGAAATGTTTGCTTTTCTTTTAAAAACTACATAAACATTGTTTTTACAGCAACTTACCAGTAACCACTAGCAACCTCAGTCAATAAATGAACGAGCTCCTAAACAGACGTGTCATTAATATTACTCCCCATTTTGTTTTGACTCCCACAGACTTTTACTTAGTATATTCCTTAGTACACCTAAAAGGGTATAAAAATCTCCATTTTTCATTATTTAACATCAATTTTTTTATTTATTGAAATATTCATATCGCGTTTCTTTCAAAACTGAGCAAAAAAGTTCAACAACCAAACCTATAAAAAAATGTTTTCAAATATTAGAAGTATAAAAAACAGCTAGAAAAACATCAGTTGTTTGCCAATTTCTCAACAAGTACTTTTTTGGAGCTAAACAAACTAATCTTATTATATTATTTTATTTAGTAAAATCATAATGGGCTTTTAAATAACCTTTATAAAAATGAATTATTTATAAAAATTAAATTTTCTTAAATTGATAACTACAGAATAACATAAATAAATAAGATTTAAAAAATAAAGCATGAAATACAATATACTTGTTAAGTTATAATCACACTATTTTTTAAAAACCCTTGGTTTAATTAAAACACAAATAAATTTAAAAAATGCCTTAAAAAAACAATTATATGTAAAAATAAGGGGTGAATAAAATACGTCTAACTATCCATCTTTTTACGAAATAGCTACTTTTCTTATACTGATTTATTAATGTGGAAATTCTAACTATGAAATTGTAAATTTTTTTTTTATTTTTTTTTTTTTTTATTGAAATTTTTTTTTGATACATATATATATAGGTACATATATAATAACAAAAAATAAAAGAGAGTAACAAAAAAAAATCCCACAAAGGCGAGGCCTGTGCGTGGGCATTATTATTTGTATGTGGATATTTAAAACAGTGGTTTAAATAAAAATAAAATATTGTACATGGTGATTGATTTTACCGTAATTTCAGTTACTTTTTACTAAAATTCCAAAAATATTTAAGTGCTCAATGAATATCAATTGGTACAACAAGTATTAATTGATACAACAAACACATAGCAGACTTTATTATATATCTACTCTTAAAGCTAATTAGTTGTAAGTATAATTAATGGCTTTGTTAATAACTTATAAGAAAAAAATATCTATTTTGGCTGTTTTGAGCCAAGTTTTGATATATTTTTTATATGAATGAAGATTTTGACGAGTGGTCTCTTTAAGGGTTGAACATACTGAATTATAGATTTTTGGAGCAATAAAACTGATGTGTCTCTGGGCCTGTCTAGTTTTACAGTGGGGTACAACATACTCACAGGCGCCACATCTTCGACTGGAACGATTAGAATTTTTAATAAAATTGTTTGGGTGCTTATAGATAAATTTAAGACATTGAAAACTATAGGTTTGTCTAAGGTCCAAAATATAGGTTTCCCTAAACAATTGTTTGGAGGGATAAGATTTACTTTTCTGGTACATAATCTTAATTATTGATTTTTGGGCAATTTCTAATGGTTTGAGATGATTATTGTAACTTCCTCCCCAACCAATTATTCCATAGGAAATAGATGAATGAACTAGTGCATCATAAACTAATTTTATGGTTTTTATATTAACTATATTACACATTCTTTTAAAAATATAATTTAAATATCTCAGTTTGTTAACAGTTTTTTCTATATGGCTGGTCCATTTTAGTTGAGAATCTATGGTTACACCTAAGTACTTAATATTTTTTCCTGATTTCATCTCTTTACAGTTTGTGCATGCGGTAGGGTTACAATTTACATTATGAAATCTTAAATTAAGATTAGTTTTGGGAGCTGACTTCAGTGTGTTATAGAAAGGAATACAGAGAGTTTTTTCATAATTTAAAGAAAGAAGGTTTCTATCTAGCCACTCTTTGACAATAGTAATACATTTGTTAGCCTTATTAGTTGTGTCTTCCCATGTATTTCCTTGGACTGTTATTGCAGTATCGTCAGCAAATGAGAAAATATTACCAGGTATAACAATGTTACATAAATCATTTATATAGATTAAAAAGAGTAGCGGCCCTAATACAGTCCCTTGTGGAACACCGTGTTTTACTGTATCAAAATTGCTCAAACACATTCCAATTTTTGTACATTGTTGTCGATTCGAAATGTAATTTTGTAAAAGCATGAGACATTTATTTTTAATTCCAATGTTGGATATTTTATTTATGAGAGTACTATGGTTGACTGTGTCAAAGGCTTTCTTCAAATCTAAAAAAATTGTTAGGGTTTTAATATTTGAGTCTAGGTTAGAATAAATTCTATTGGTTAAATTAAATATAGCATCGTCAGTGCCGAGTTTGGTTCTAAAGCCATATTGGTTAGCTGATAGGAGTGCATGAGATTCCAGAAAATCGATGATTCGTTTTTTTATACATTTTTCTAATATCTTGTATATAAATGTTCTCCAAAATGCCCTGGAAAGAATCTCAGACTTGTGATGTCCCGAGAGAAACCATTCATCTGTCCTGAATGCAATTATTAATGTTTTCCAAATCGACCCTGGTAATAAATTACATCTTTGCGATTCTTTCAAGGATAAAGAATCATTCTGTCACTTCGAATGCAATCAACAATGTTCTCAAAATTTGTTTTGACAGCATCGCCATTCCATTGTAAGAATATTATGTACTAAATACACAATTTGGCTGTCCTGAAACGGGAATCCTTCCCAGTTGAACAGACAAAGGAGAGTTATATAAATTACAAACAATACAAGACATTTTATTTTGTATTGTTTGTAATTTATAGGTATATATAAAATTTAAAAAAAATACATGATTTTCCATGTTCAGAAACTGAAATACTTACTTTTCATTGTTATTTTACGGATACGCAATGGTTTTTTTTATTAAGAGTGCGTATTAACCGTGTACTGATTTTCTGTATATTTTCTGAACAACAGAATGGTAAATGCTTACATTTTATATCGAAAACGGGGATTTCATTAGTTAATCTAATAAAATATACTTTTACGCTTTGTTTTGAGTTACTGCTAAAAATACGTATGTTATCAAATACATAAGTCAGTACGTGTACCTTTTTTATTTCTTATTACTTTTGACCCATTTACTTTCTGTACTAGCATTCAAACGCTATTTATATTTAAAGCTCACTAGAATTATTATTCAACTAACTATTATTCAACTCTTGAACAAAGTAGGTAACTAATAAAACATTTTGTCAAATTACTATTTTAAGCTGAGTTGAAAAGGGCTGCTGTTGTGTATTTAATACGACATGAATAATTCATCGTAATTGTACCAAATTGTGATCAGTATAATACAAAATAATTCACCAAGAAACGTTGGTGCTCATATACAAAACAGGAGAGTTGGTAAAATTATAAATGAAATATAAATAATGTTTAACAAGCATTTTGACCGGTCAGTGGTTGAGTGGGCATAGCGCTTGGGTCTCACCCGAGCGTCGCGTGTTCGATTCCTCGGCTGGCTAAGTCCTCCATCACAACACAAGCAACATTTTCGGCTTTCTGTGGTGGTAGTAGGAGATTTTCAAACATTGTTGGGTTATTCGTAACCTGGGAATGTTTGTCTTTCTTTTAAAAAAAAAAAAATAAAAAAAAAATTTTTTTTCCTTTTTTTTACATCAACTCCACGCAAAAGGCCCTATAAAATAATTTCCTCTACAACAACTTCCCTCAAAGCCTATGTCATCTTTGGGGATGCTGTGTGGTGGGTCTTTTTAAGAAAAGAAAGGAAAAGAAGTTCTTGGAAGGAAAATGTATAAGGGGTGAATCTAGGCATAAATGTGTCCAGGAATGGCGGACATATGAATATATCCTTTCCGCTGTGGCGCAAGACAATTAGTCAATAGAGCAGTTGGAGTGGTCAATATTTAAAGTGTTAATTAATTTACGTACCTGCGAGTGTTTTTCTTATTGCTCATTTTTTAGTTTTAATTCTCTTAAAAATTCCTGTACTGATATTGTTATATTGAAGTATATTCTAATTTATGAACATTTTGAAATCGATTAATAATTTACACTCTCAATTCTATGTGTATCATATTCATATTGAACGGTGACCATTTTAAGCAAATAATCCATACCGACGAACATTTTGAATAGAGAACTTGAGCAAAAAATAATAATGCGTATACTTGCACACAGGTCACTACTGTGTTTTATAAATTATTTCAAAAGAATTAATATTTCTTAGAAATCTTGCTATTTAAAAAAATTATTAAATAAAGTTTTTTTGTTTTCACACCCGAGTCCCGAGTGGGATTGACGTTACTGTTAACCGACAAATTGAGGTACATATGACGTCACGCGTACCTCGTCAGATTTCCATCGTATTTATTTATTCAAACTCTATAAAAGATTTATAAAATACATAATGTAAAAGAACTGGCGGGCTTTGAATTAATTAATCTGTTAAATCGAAATTTATAAATAAACTTTAAAAATGCTGGTATGTAGGTAATTTAGAAGATGAACATTCGTATACCAAAATTTAAAAAAAAAAACTGGATGCCACTAATTATTTCAAATGATGAAAGAAATCGTTTTCCGAAAAAAATAAATTTTCCAAATTAAACTGTCACACGGTTAGCACAATATTTGAATTTGTAATAAAGGCGAAGATTTTTTATATTACATTTATTTAGAGAATGAATAAAGGACACAAGAATAGCGATATGCGTGTGTTTCTTATTCATGGTTAAATTTGACTTTAAGGCCCCGTGGTAAGAGTTCAAAGTTGGTTTGTGTTGGGAAGTAAGAGCTTCATAGATGGTCGCACAGATGGCAGTGCATAGAGTTTACGTGAAAGTCCGCAAGATGGAGCCAGTGGCCAGTAGTCGCCAGGGCCAGTGCGAAGGCTCTTGGAGAAACTTACTGTTTCAGATTCCAAGTAGCAGGCTTCTAGTTAGGTCGACTATCATAGGAGTAATAATAAATCCTGTTTAACCTAAAAGAACCAATTATTCATTAACTCCTTCCAAGACGAGTTGGAGGCCTGTTTGTACGAACACAACAGTTTGAAATGGAGATATGTAAATACTAACGTTAGAGGGAGTGCGCTAATATTAAAAAACGATAACAATTAAGCGAAAATGGTGAAAATATTTAATAAAACACGACTTGTTTGAGATACATCAAAAATCTCTAGATTCATGCTTTAGTTGCATTTAAAGATACACTGTGAATTTTTTCATGCCTATAAAATGTTAAATAACAGATCGAAACGTGTTTTTAATAATTTTCGAAGCTTATTTTGGCATTTTTTTCAAACCGGGGAATTTCATATAATTATCGTTTCGGTATAACAAATGTACAGCTATTATCTTCGAAAGAAACATTTTTTGGAACTTATAAACTAAGATGTAAAGGGAAACTAATTATGATCTGAATAAATTGGGAATATGGGGGCTTAACCCCTCAGAATAATTAGTTCATTTTTGCGAATCATCTATTACCCGTACAGTTGATTTGTTCGGTTTTGGTAACAACTCATATTATCTTGTGTAAATTGTAGTGTCGCTCTTACTGTCATACGTTCAGACATATCCCTTTTATTTGGGTTTCATTGCCAATCAGAAATATGCATAAATTCTTCAACTTCCTGGCAGCATCTTTAAGAAACATAACGGTCTATTAAATTTAAATTACGATGTAAGGCAGTGTGAGAGAGACCGAGTGCTGTTGATTAACTGCTTCGATCTAATAGTCGAAATATGAAAGTAATAAGTCAGTGAAGACATCGGTTTCCATTTGCGTCTACATGGAAGGCATTTCTATTTGAAGATGTTTGCATAATCTATTCTGTGTATCATAGGATATTGAAAGCTAAGTAAATAAATGATCCGTTTTAAAATATTGTTATAAAGCGTTTCGAAGCTAGCTCACTTTGTAATAATAATAATGCGAGTAGTTCGTTTGTCCATTGAGTGAATTATGTTTTGTTTATCACAAACTGTAAACACATCGTTCCTCGCAAATTATGTACCAGGTTCACGTTTTGTATACAAGCTCTGTACGGTCAGAGTCTAATGATAGTGTTTTATTGCCAATTCATACAATTAGATGAAAAAATAAGTGTTTTCCGTGGGTACTTAAGTAGGCGGCTCGTGACTTTTCTGTGTACTGGAGTGCTTACATAAAAAAATCACATCATTAGTAACGCTTTTTTTTGAAAAATCGGATTTTTGTATGAAAATTTTCAGTAAATCTATTGGTGAATACGAATTTATCTACAATCTAAAACAATACTTGTTTTTTGCTTCATGATGCTGAACGAACTGGAATTTGAAATATGTCCTGTGTTTGGCTGTAAGGTTTTGTTACGTGGCTAACATTTATTTAATTGCTGCCGCTTATTTAATTAGTTAAGGAAAAAACATGAGATTTTGGTCGAAATAAGTATTTGAAAAAAAACAGTTTTTTCATTACCTGATATGGACAATATATTTTTTATCGCAGCGGAGACACCAACCTTTTATTGTCAAAATATGTTTACTCCGCCGAAAGTGTCTTTACTACGTATAATCTAGGAACACATTCAATTGAGGAAAATTGACATTGATTGAGGAAAAATCAAAATTTAAAAAATACAAAAAATAGCAATAGTGAATAATTCATATTTCGCGGCGCTGTCGTAGCAGTTTAACTTTAAAAAATATTTTTTTATATTTTTTCACAATGGAGGGCTGGTACCTACCCTGATGTATGGAAGTGAGGCATATAACTGGAAAAGATAGGATGAAAGTAGATTGAATGCTGTTGAAATGAGATCCCTGAGGCGTATGTGTGGTAAAACCATGTTTGATCGTGTGAGGAATGTGGAGATCCGCAAAGAGTGCAATGCTGATGTAGGCGTAATGAGTAAGATTAAGAAAGGGACGCTTAGATGGTTTGGGCATGTAGAGCGAATGAGCGAAGATAGAAGTGTACGGAGGATATATGATGTTTAGTTATTTAGTTAGTACTCTATCACACAAAACAGTTATGAGACGCCACTGTTAAAAAAATATTTAGAGTCCAAGGCAATGATATTTTGTGTAGTTTCCGAGGAACTCTGTTGAATATCAAGTAATAGTAGATTGAATACTATTATTTAACGGTCGTACTTTGATACTAGTATTTATAGTTACGATAAAAATATTTGACCTCTAATGTATTTCGGTGTTAAGTTCAAGCAGCGCGTTCTTTTTGTAACAGCCAAAGAAACTTGATTGAAAAAATACTTAAGTATTACCGTCGTTACTTGCTCATTTCTAGGAAGAACAAAGTATGTATATAACTCAATGGTTGAATGCGGAATGTAATCTAAGATTGTACGGTTGAAAGGATTCGACAAAATTTGTTTGTGGATGGTGAAAACTTACACTTTTTTAATTTAGATTTGCGTTTCTATTTATTGTACAGTTAAAGTAATTCAATTATAACATTTTTTTGCATTGGCTCCACAAAGATAGCCTTTAAGAATATAATGTCAAATGTTATATTTTGGGATGCTGTGTTGGGGGATGAGGTCCTTTTAAATGAAATAAAAAAGAGAAAATCTGGGAAGGAAACAGCTATGGGGGTGGTTGGCATCTGGGGGTCAGTTTGTCCGGGAGTGACGGACATATAAAAATCGTTTATACTTAAAAACACAATATAATCTCTCATTTTATTACTATATTTAAATCCTTTTCTCCTATTTCTTATTCTTATTTTATTATTTCTTATTCTTATTTCTTATTCTTATCTCTTTCCTTCTTTTACATCCTTTTCTCTTTTCTATTTGATATAATTATGTTATATCTATGTTAAATTATTATTTACACGCGTTTTTTTCCGCCTTTTCAACACGAGCATTTTCTCTAAAAAAAGGTGTATCAAGTTGTACTAAAAAGAAAACAAACTCAATGTAATGTAATAACATGTAATTGTAAATTTAATGTTATATTTGAACTTCATCATAACTTGAAATTACCTAATAAAAAAAAAATAAAAAAAATATATGAATCATTTTCTCCCATCGCATTGCAAGGCGATAGGACGATTGAGTCCCGTTTAAGAGGTCAAAGGTTCTCCGTCAACCAATGTCTCCCGATCCTCATAAAACCGGGCACTTGACGAATAAAGAAACATAAAAATTAAACTAATAATATTTTATCAGGGTGTTGAAAGAAACGCCTGGCTTAACCAATGATTCCTTCCATCATTTGGAGTAGAAATTTTAAATTAAATTTTGGTCTCCGATGAAATTGTTGTTTGGTTACTTTTAGTTTCTTATTAAAAACATATAAAAAAATTTCACTTGTCGTTACTGGTCACTCGGCCAAATAATCGCCTAACCCCCCACACTGACCCTAACTGTCCTATTTTTACGTTTTAAAATTATTTTTGGTTGAAAAAAAAGTATTCAAACTGAAACTAGTGTCAGAAGTCATTGGTTGAACTTAGTCGTATACCCTTGCACCTTGACATCTTGTATATGTTTAAAGAATGCGTATAATATTATGTAGAAGAATAATGCTATAAATATGTACAAATGAAATATCGCAATAAACTTTTATAATCAGAAATTTTGATGATTATTTATAACAATAACTAACTCATGACGGTTAACTGTAATATTTTCTTGTTTATAGGTAATTATTTGTCTACTTTTAATAATTTTGATAATACGTTTATCCTGACAAAGACACCTTTGGTTTCAAAACATGTCGATTATTTTGATTAATTAGTAGTGTATGCAAATAAATTTATTTTATTGAAATAAAAATGAGGCCACAGAGTGAATTTGCAATTATTGAAAATATTAACATTTTATTGTGTTTTGTGAACACCTTACTAGGACCTGTGCGGAGGTGTTGACTTTTTTATATAGTTTTGTTGTGAATTGAAAGCGTGGTAAAAACTACTTTCCTTCGGGAAATTTAAAAAAACTACAAATAATGACTATAATTAATGATAATGTAAATGAGATATGCTTGATTTTGTATTTTTAATCTCATCGTCCTACGGGTCGGTTAGAAGTCTATATGAACCAAATGCTGTAAGACCCTGCGCGGAAAAGTTCCACGCTGAATCGCGCTGCAGCATCCTTAATTTTCTGCGCAGAAACCGGTTTATATCGATCGCTTACCGACCCGTGGGACGACGAAAATAGTTACGAAACAAAAAAATTAGTCCTTTTAAACCTTTTGATTTTATCCAAACCTAAGAATTGTGTTTGATTTATAATATGTACTGGTGAATTCTGTTTGGATTGATTCAATGATGTACAGTAAGGTTAGTGGGTGCGTTTGTATGTTTGAGAAAATGTTCACGAGAGAACGAAAGGCTGATAGGGAAGATGAAAAATGGGTGAATTCAAATGGTTCGAGGGATGACCGAATGCAATAGTCTTTTAAGTAAAGGGGAGTCAAAGAAAGTACGACTAGAAGTCCATAAAAGCGTTCTGAACTAAGGTTCTAAGGTCATATCTGGAATAGGTCAGAGAGTTTTGTATCAATAATAGAATGAATAGTGAATATTGGAGATTGTGATTTCAGAGGCATTTAAATAATTTATTCATTTTGGTGATGATAAAGCTTTGAATTTTAATTTTAATTTTGGTAGATTTTAGGAATGGGTTTAAGAATATGAACATTTAACATTTAAGACCCTCCACTGGGCGTATGTATAGTAAAATCGTGTAAAAATGTATTTCAAATGAGGGAATGCGAAAAAAATATTGCAAGGCTGATGTACAAGATTAATATGCATAGATTGCTCACATGATTTGGACATGCATAATTGCATAGTCACGTGGTACACGGCGATGCTTGCAGCAAATTCGTGCATGATTCAGCTGCGCTTAAACCTCAATATCCTAGTGCTTTAGGTCGTATTGAATCCGGTCGAATGTTCATACACTGAACTACACGTAGAACATAGAGATTGACAAGTAAATTACTTGTCGTCATGGTTTTCCTATTTGTTTCGCCTCTGTTACTGTTGGTTGCTATGTACAATGAATTTTGCCAAAACGGTGTGGTTCATGACAATTTTTAGCAAAATGGTGTTAGTTTTACAGGTGCAAAGAGGCAATTATCATATAGCTAATCATTCATCTGTTTATTTAGGTTTTTTTATGATGGGTTAAGTGTGCGCGGGTAGGTATTCCCAGTTTTTTAAATGCGTACTCTTACTCGGAGTATTAAAAAAAATAAAAACTCAATGCATATTTCATGCCATATTTAATATGTACAGTGAAATATTCCGCGAGTAAGAAAGCATCGGATAGGTGATTTTGCGCCCAAAAGCATATTGAAAGTTAAGTGCGTATACTTACACTGACGGTATGCGTATGCTTACCCTGCCTATGGGTCAAATGTATGCTATGTAAACTTTTTAATACAAAAAACTGCTTACGTGATTCTAGAGCGTATGACTGTGTGATGCGTTATACATGTCGTTAAGAGATGTTAAGTAGCCAAAAACGTGTAAATTCTTAGTGTGAACACACGTTCATAGTTGATGTTGATTATATATTATTGACATATTATATTTAGATGAGACATGAAGCGAAAAAATATGTTCCGCTTTCTGACCTCCAACTCTCCCAACGCTCTAACTAAAATTACCGAAACAGGTCTACGCGCACCGCTTACAGCGTTCTAGGAGTAAGTAAACTAGGAACAAGTATCGACGAGATATAAGTACACAGTCGCACCTCTAATTATAACTACAGGGTTTTTCCAATAAGAGGTGTTATTTTGATATTCGATGGTAAAAAATCAATGGTTTCGTTGCTTGTGTAACACGTAGCGCCGTCTTGTTAAAATTAAACGTTGTCCAAATCAATGTCATCCAATTCCGGCCATAAAAAATCATTAATCATCTCTCGATAGCGCAATCCATTCACCGTAACTGTTGCTCCAGCCTCATATTCGAAAAAGTAAGGTCCAATGACTCCGCCGGACCATAAACCGCACCAAACAGTCACATGTTGAGGACAAAGAGGCTTTTCAACAATAATTCTTGGGTCTTCCGAGCCCCAGATGCGACAATTTTGCTTGTTGACGAAGCCACCGAGGTGGAAATTGGCCTCATCACTCAAGATGATTTGCATTTGACTCACTCAAGTGAATTTTAATCATTTCAATGCGATGTTAAAGCGTGTATCGTTCGATTTTTATTAATGACAGAGTTTTTACTTGTCAAATGTCATAAAATGACAGCTTCAAAAGTAACATCTACCGAAATAGCGGGCTATTCAAAATAACACTTCTTTTGGAAAACCCTATATAAGGTTGAGAATGATTAATACTTGGAACATGTGGATGAGTTATTGTATTTAGGAAGTATCTTTACGAGAGATGGGAAGACTTATAGAGATATTGAAAGAAGGGTAAATGCAGTTAAATCCAATTTAGGACTAAATGAGGTTGGTAGTCCAAGGAGAATAGATGACGCAAATGTGCAAATGGTTATAGAAGTCGGGGACGCCCGAGGAAGATATGGCATGATCAAGAGAATCAGTTATTTAAGTCGGGACATTCAGAGTCAGAATAATAGCTATTGTAATATATTATATCATGTATCTATACTATCATATATTTCAATCAATAATAATCTAACCTAGTCTACCTATAAGTTTTGCTTGTACTTGTATCCCTAATTTTTATATCCATCTAGAGTTTCTGTTAATTGTATATTTTCTTATGTCACTGTTTATAATTTATTGTATATGGTTTATTTTATACCATTGATATTAAAATAAAAGAGTAGGTCGAGACGATGTATGAATGTGAATGAGGCAAGGTGTGTGTGCCACGACCGAGTTGTTTGGCGGTCCGTCCTATTCCTGCGGGAAAACAGTTAGGACGGGTTGTTTCGGAAAATTTGAACAATTCATCAAATTTCAACGTTCATTTACAAGTTCTGTGAAAGATTTTTTCAAGTTCTGTTTTTATTTCAGTTTTGTCAAGCAATTAGCCTACAATGATATAATAACAGAACTTGAATAGGACTTTCACAGAACCCGAAAATGAACGTTGAAATTTGATGAATTATTCAAATTCTCCGAAACAACCCGTCCTTAGTGTTTAGATTAATAATACCGTCGCAAGTGCTATTTTAAAGTAAGAAATTTATTTCATGAAGCATTTGAGGAAAACTGGGTTGTCAACTTTAGCTGTTAAAGCCAAATAACCATAAAAATCTCAAATACGGTCTCATATTTCAGACGAAATCAACCTGAACTATTTATTTAACGTTTATTTTATCTGAATTTTTGATATCCCAGCCAATAATTTTACCCTGAGAATAGTATCTCACAATGACGGGTCCCAAAAAAATTTACGGCTTTTCGGTACGTTTTATATCCACTGAAGCCGCACAGAACGAGAATTGATTTTGTCAAACTATACTAAAATAAAAAATAAACTAGAGAGTATACAGTCTGCGTCACGTGTCACGCGTCTGCGAACATAAACAAATCTATGAAACGAGGGAACATTAAAAATAAGTGGGCACAGAAAATTGTACAGATTTAAGTAATGGATAAACGAGTTTTGCATACATTATTACAATGTTCAAATTTTACTTTTCATTTTTTTATGAGAAACCGCACAACATTCCTTACTACTCCCAACCGTCTGGAGCCAATGAGACTATCGCACCCCCAATCAGGATATGTTTTGGACTGAAGGTTGTGGGGAGGGGTAGGAGATGGGAGAGAGCAATGCGGGAAAGCTATTCAGATTCGGTCACCAAACATGGCCACAGTCATTTTACTATAGAGCATTTTAGCAGTCAGTCAATATTGAGCGACATTGGCGCAAATTCGACGACTTCCGTGGGAGAAAACGTGGTGCGTACACAGAGAAAAAATAATAATATTGAATATTGCTAATTTAATAAGAATCTATTCAAATTATTCATAATACGGTGAAAAACGGGACTGTAGGCCATTAACAAATAAATTAATAGGTTTCCTTTTAAAATTTTACAAAAATACCTACGTATTATCACGATGTCGGAAAACTTATTAAAAAAAATTATAATAATTTCGCATTTGGTCATTGTAATTATTAGTTTTATGAATTTACTAAAAAAATATCAGGAAAAGGCCTGCAATACCATTTTCAACCGGATTACCAATAATTTGAGGAGATTTTTAATAGACTATCAATAATTTTTTCTCTGTGGGTGCGATAATAGGCTACGATTCCGGATATCGCGTGTTCATATTCCGGGCACTGTACGCAGGTAAATTTGATTGAATCAATTTGGTTTAATTCACAATTTACTCATTAATTATAATATATAGAATTTATGGGACGTTCCTGAGCGGTACATACTTTCAGTATCGTCCCGGTGAAAAACGACTATTCCAATAACGAAACGCGTCTTGAAATGGCTTTAGACGTGTTTGGTGATCTGAAAAACCATATATCCTCCACCTTCCTCTTTCTATCTCCTTTCCCTTCCCACCACCTACAGCCTCACAAATTACACAAATTGGTTTCAATGGCTTCAAAGCTTGAGGGCAGTTGGAACTCTTGCGCGACACACACATGCAAAAAATAAAATAAAATACCTACTGTATCTGAAATATTAATAAATAATTCAAAAGTGGGTGTTTTAACGTAATAAAGGTAAATAACTGTTTTACATTCTCTTAGATTGATTGCGATTTAATTAACAACATTTGTAATTTATATATTCAACACCTAAAGAAATAGGTTATTTTGGGGTGGATAAGTCGTCGGAGAGAGCTATTTGGCAATCGAAATCCACGAAAAATGTAATTAATGTTAATAAGGACGACGATAAGCTTTATATTTCTTGGCATGTGCTTGACGGTTTCACCAAAACTAAACCCCGAAAACCACATTAATTTAATTAATAACTATGCTGAATAGCGGCTCTAAGGAGAGTAAGAGGAAGCTACAAGTCAAATATGTATATATTCTTGGTATAACTTTTATTGTAGGTAATAGGCATTACAATCGCTTGGCAAACGGAGTCTAGAAACAGAAAAGAAAAAAAGTTAGTCACGTGAAACTGTCACAGATAATCTTAGCTATGATACTGTATTTTTTTAAGTTGTTTTCTTTATGCGTTCATACATTTCTATTGAAATTTTTTTTTTTTTATTAGCTTACATTTATATTTTGTATTGAGTAAATTATTATTTTATTTGTATTCTAATCAAACGAAACTATAGGAAAACCTTCAATTTATCTTAAGCATATTTTTTGGTAGTCGTAATATCGACCAATTCGTTATAAAAATGAATCAAAATTGTGGTTTAGCACTTCTAGCTTCGCCTTAATGCGCGCAATACGGTATCACTACACATAAATTAAATACACCCTTCACCAAAATCTTAACAACTGCCCTGACTATGGACCCTGTAACCCTTTCCGAAACGTTGGATAAAGAAGTAGAAAACATAATACAATTTAAAAACCCAAAAAAATTATGTTCTCATAAGTTTGGTCGGGAAAATCTCAAACTATATAATGATAAAATATCTTTCCAAACCACTTAACAATGAAATTCTTGTGTACGTATGAACCAATTCATATTTAAATTTTCAGTGAGATTTGGTATATGTTATAATAACTTTGCAAAGCACATCATGGATAATGTGAGCTAAATAGAGAAAATAATAATATCAAATGTAACATTTCGTTCGTAAGAAAAAATACATATATTTAAGTAATTTTAATGCACGGCGGTCAACAAGAAAATCAGGGACATTTAAAGGCGGACCGCGTTTACAGAACCATCTTTCTTTATCATTACACGGAATGATTTTCTTCCGCAAGATAAATGTAATACGTTTTATTTCAGATATATCATGATAAAAGATAAATCTTACTGAATACTAGTTTTTTGTAATATACGTACAGAAATGTTAACTTTTTCCATCATAGTAGCCTTTAATTTTAATTTTACATCACTGATTAACATCTGTTTACTATGTGTAAGTGATTGTTTATCAGTGGTGTAAACAACGAATCGAAACAGAAAATTGTTGAAGCCAGTTTACAAAGAAATGAAATTGGTTATCTGTTTAAGAAATTTTTTTCACATTTCACCAAAAGTACGGTAAGGTTAGGATATGTAAGGTTAGGATAGCTTAGGTTAAGTTAGGTTGGGTAAGGATAGATTAGGTTAAAACGTAAAAAAAATCTCATTCCTGCCACATGGAAATGCCCGCAACACACTTCTTTAGATTTATTTCTTCAATATACGAAACCAATTTACTTTTTAAAGAAACCAGACTCAAATCCTAATGATTAATGCTTGCAACTGATTTCATAAACTGCTTCAAAAATCTTTTGTCGGAGGCTCATAATTTAGAATTTTTATGGTTTCTTAAAAGACTTTTTGTTTTATTTACATAGAACGGCGAATCGGAAAAGTGGATATAAAGTCCTGGCTAAAAGATTGCAAAGTCTAAAGAAACACTATGAAAATAATAAAACAAATAAACGAGCCATGAAAAAGGTGTCAAAGAAACTTGCAATAGTAAAGGGAGTAAAATAACGTTGAAGCCATCTTAAAAGGGAGCCTTAAAAGACAGATGGAGAAATATATTATATGTTTTCTTTTTATTCATTTTTTACGGCTTGCTTATAATCTTGAAAGGTCAGAGGGGTAACATTTTTTTGTTGTGAGTTACCGAGTAACTTGGGTTCTGTCGTTGTTGGTAGGTACATACTGCATTAGCCAGCGGCGTGCGATGTAGTCTACTGTTGGTTATGGAATATGATAAAAGTTTTTCGCTTTACTGTTATTGTTGAGTATTGTGTTGTCTGATTTAATATTTCATTTCATGTTTTCTTATTTATCATTTCAAAATTAACTTAATTTTTTCTAATCTCGATGTGTCACCTTTCCTTTCATATTTTTTATGGTTCGTTTGTTTATGCTACGATTTGTCTATGGGTTTTATGTCAAAACAACGGGATTTGTGTAATAATGCAAATCATTGTCATATTATTGTATCCTTACCTTTTACAAAATTCACTTTCATTCGATACCTTAAAGCCTCTGTGCTAACAACTCGCAATTAAAACGCAATAAACCAATCCATTAAAACACAAGTGTTTTAATAACAACCAACTCTCATCATCCATCTCTCTGTGTACGTATCCCGGCGCAGAGAAACGAAATCACGACATCGTGACATTGTGATGTTATATTGATAAAATGATAATCCCATAGTGAATATTTCGTTTATTGTTAACCGAGTACAAAGATTACCAATACCTGGTTATTAGTTACACGCTGTGGTGTGAGAGGGAGATCAAACCAAAATATCGGCGTTTATACAACTATAATATATCATACACTGACAGAGTCAAGCATCTGACTTTATTGTGACACAGTTTTATAGATTTTATCTTCTAGTATACAGGGTGTCTGGGGGTAAAGTGCGGTAACTTCGGGAGGTGACTTTACATGATTTTAGAAGTAATTTTTTTCTATATTCCAATGTTATATTGTTTGTATGGAAATAAATATTCTTCTATGGAAAAATGTTTTTCTACGGGAAACTAAACATTGGGATTTCGGAAAAAGCTCTTCATCTCTTTTACTTCTACCATCATGTGGAATCACCTTATGAAGTTAGCGCACTTTACCCCCAGACATCCTTTGTACAAATTGATATAATATCTTAAATAACGCCAATATCCAAATGAAAAATAACTTTATGGGTGGTACATAAAATAGGTTGTATTATTATGCCTTTTAGACATTTTATAAGCACTTCATTCTTCCTTATACTACTTTATTTATTATATTACCTATAATTTCTTACTTTGACTTATTACTATACTACAGATTGCTACTTATATTATATTTATATCTCTTTGTTTTTTCATACTTTTCACCTTATTTACTATTTACTGATTATACCATTTTACTTACATTTATATTGTTGCATTCCTTATGTTGCTGTACTATTCTCTGTTAAATTAGTATGTGAATGGCACATGTTGTGCCGTATATGTGAAATAAATAAATAAATTATTATTATTATCACATACACTTTTATAACTCGCAATAATGATTTTAGATTATGAAATTCTACGCGTCTAAACATCTGTTCAAAGTTGGCACGGTAAAGCCGCATTTAGGCCTGGTTGAAGGCCATTTCAAACAGTACATTTCTATGTTTTTATATGAATGCCGTACAAGAGTCCCAACTGCTCCCTACCGTCTGGAGCCATTGAAATTATGGCAGCCTGAATTGGGGTGTGTTGTGAGGGTGAAGGTTGTAAGGAGGGGAATGAGATGGGGAAGATGAAGGTGGGGGGGAGTACCTGGCTATTCAGATCTGGTCACCAAACCAGGCAAAAGCCATTTCAAGCAACGTTTCAATTCTGAATGGTGGTCTTACACCAGGGCAACTGAGGGTATCTTCCACTCCGGAATATACCGCAAGTATACTTTATATTATTTAAGATTTGAACCCGCGGACCTTCGGCCTGCTAGTCGAGAGATTTATCCCTTGATCACGGAAGCCGGAATAATTTACCTACATAATTCTTTACATAAAATTGTAAAATGGGGACCTCAGCACCGGTAAAGTATTTAGTGAGGCTCACATTACCAAATCATATTTGATTATTCTAATGTATCAATTAAAAAAAAAAAAAAAAAAAAAAATTAACGCCGTTGTAATAAGTAAATATTTAGACCTTACGTACCTTTTATATTCATACCGCGTTTATAAGTAAAAGGGGTGTAAATAAATTGTTTAAAAAAATTCAAACAAACAAACAAACATTTTGTCGTAGTTTCAATACCGCCCACTAGATGTATGTAGATCTAAATTTCATTTTCCAATTGGTGTAGTTTTAAGGCTATTTAATTGATTTCAGTATTTACACCACATGACAGAGATCACATGTAGGTCGTAACCGAATGGTAACGATTACAGCCGATGCTAGCCGATTCCTAGGTAAGGCGCTAACTTCCAGTTGCTTCCTTCACAAGAGTACCCCATAGCTTCTGATAATTGAATCTTCATTGTAATAATCTTACGATACTAAAGTACTCGTAATCTTTGAAAAACCAAATCAATTATTGAATACTCCCGATTGCGAGTGAATTTCATAATAAGAAGATAATAAAACAGTTCATCAGTACATGCATGAATTAATAAGTAGATTACAGAATGATATGGGCTTAAAACTTTTGTACCTAGCCTTTGAGGAAGTACTACGAAAAATTCATTATTAAAAGCTTTCACAAATTAACTTAAAATATCGCCACTGGAGGTAGAGAGTGTCGAGAGGCGCTAGTACCCAAAAATACATCGAGTGGAAAATTTTAGTGCATTTACCCTAAAATATATATATACCTTATAATATCAAGCATGACCCAGAAACCATAATGTGGGAATTATATCATGCGTCAAAAGGTTTTACAATTTCATTTTAAAATGTTATAGGTATCTATATGGAATTATTACACAAATGTATTTTAAAATTTGATTGTTATAAGATAAGTCTCTGGTGTTAGCAACAAAATTATTAGTCAATAATCTGATTAATCTTTTCACAGTGCAAACTTCTAGGATAATATGCGTTTACTATGCTCACATTTCACGAAATAACTATTGAGGCTATTTGTAATGGTACCTGATTACAATAGGAGTACGGCATATAAATTAGTAAACTATAATAAATAAACTAATTTGTTCGGCTTTGCGAACAAACAGCCATTACCTAATTTGTTCGCATTTGGGAACAGCTCATATAGTCTCATAAAAATCGATGAATTTCCCTTACTGTCGTGGTGAGAAATATGAACTAAACAGTGTTTGAAAGAAAAAACACCGCTTTTTATATTAAAATCCAGATGTTAACCACAGAATAATTAAAATACGAAATTGAAGGTTCCGATTGCAACTAGCGAAAACATAATGAAACTTCTTGAATTAATCATGAATTATTTTTATACAAAATTACAATAAGTGAGGTGACAATATTATTTACAATACATTTGTGTAATGACATGTTAGTTACGTAAAAATATAAAGTGAGCCGTTTTTAAAACGTTTTGATCGGTTTGCTTTCAAAACATATTTAGAATTTTAAAAATATTTGTTTATTTCTTATATTAAAATCTGAAAGCGTATTTCATCACCTTTCTAAAAAAGTTTTTAGTTTAGTCGGATACGTTATAAAATATTCCATTTATTTGGACTTTATAACGAAGCGCCTCCGTAGTCGAGGGGTAAAGCTCTCGACTAGCAAGCCAGATATCGCGTGTAAATCCCGGCGTGCGCAAGTAAATTTTATTCGATTAATTTGTGTTATTTCATAATTTACTAACTTAAAACGATATGTAGTATATTTGCAGCACGTTACAGAGTGGAAAATACTCTCAGTATCACCCTGGTGTAAGATCACCATTCAGAATTGAAACGTTTTGTGACTTAGATTCATTTGCTTGAAGTCGCTTTAATAAAGTGCCTTTTAACTTTTCTCTTCCACATCTCCTTCCACCAATTGCGGATGCTATAGTCTTACTGGATCCAGACGATTGAAATGAGTTCGGGACACTTGTGCGTTTTAACATTTAAAACATGAGGACATCCACATAAATTCTCCAACTTCCTGAAATTGTCTTTAAGAAAGAGAACGGTCAATATGCCAGAGGCCTTGAGGAGTTAACATGTAAATTATATATATTTCATTGTTGTTTTATATTTCCCAACCTTTTGGTATAGTGCCCTTGACACCTAATAATTTTTACAACATCCCGTTTCTTCTAGAAACAGTAATTACAAAGAAAGCCTTATAACGTCTAACAAGTAAGAAGCTAATGTCGCAGCTGTTGGAGAAAATATTACAACGCAGCGTGAGAATATAATTTTCATATGTGATATTAATGTAAGCATATTTATCTTTGTCGTTATTTTCACTTGGCGTCCTTTACTATAACGCAATACGGCATTTCTTTTATTAACCTCCTATTCACTTAACATCAACCAACTTAGCCAACCACAATGCATTTTCTTCAAAAGGGGTAGGCAGTGATGATAGCCTGCCACGTGATTCCACCCTGGTGGGAAACGAACCACTGAAAGTGAAGATATGGAGTGAATGTGAATGAAAAAGTAATAAGTATCTTTCACCGTATTTTTCATTTAAACAACCATACCACTTCTGTGGTCGAGGGTTAAAGCTCCCTTCTAGCAATCCGTTAGTCAATTTCTTTATTATTTGTATTTGTAATATTTCAAAATTTATAAATATATATAAAAAGTAATACGCAGTATATTTGTGGCCATAGTGGTAGATACTCTCAGCATCTTCATGGTGTAATAAGATCACCATTCAGAATTGAAACTTTGCTTGAAGTCACATCCTTCACTTCCCCACTACATTCAGCCTCATGACATACTCCAACTACCAGGATGCCAGTTTCACTGGCTCCAGATGGTTGGCAAAAGTTGGAACAGTTGTTCATGTGCAGTATTCGCATAAATAAATTTTTAAATGTATATTTTTAAGTGTACTTCATCAACATTTATTTACGAAACTCCTCGTTTGTGTCATTTTTAGTTTTAATACACTTAGGGCTTAAGGATCTCATTTCTATTGCATTAATAATAAATTCTAAATTCATCTTATCGCTAATTCCATGTTTTATGCTTTAGGGTTGATATCGGAACTCCATTATGGAAGAATATACCTGCTAATAACGTTCTATGTATTAGCATCTACCGTATTCTTAATTAAATTGTTTTCTTGTGTTAATCCTTCAGTAATATTATCTTTCCTGTCTTCCCAGGATTAACCGTTCACCGTTATTTTTATTACCTTATTATTAAATGTCCTTTAAATTCATCAAATTATGTGTTTTGGACAATGAATATATCCGTATTGTAGTGGTATAGAGTTTCGGAGGCGATATATTTGCGGGTACGTTGCCGAACATAAAAATGAAATTTTTTTTTTATTGCACTTTGATTATTATTTTTTTATTTGTATGTCTAAAAGTCCTAAAGTTCCTTAAGGCTTTGCAATACGATTACCTTAAGGATTTGCATAAATACGCGACTCAAATGTATCTCAATAAAGAATTTTTAATTATAAATACGTAAAAGCATCTCCACGTATAATAAACATTTAATTTTATTGGAACAACTTTTAGAAAAATTCGATTGGAATCCCATATAAATAAAAAACGGATATGTTTATCACTATCTAGGTTACAAACCAATTATTTAGAATTATGTGATCATTCAAAAATATGACTGCTAAAAATGTGGGAAAAATTAGTTGTAAGATGATATTGTTAATTCTGAATTTGAAATGAGAGATCGACAAATATGACGTATAATAATTAGATACCAATGGGCAAGATATTGAGAGTCCTGGGTTCAATTCCCAGTTGAGACAGTAATTTTTTATGTTTCATTAAATTCAGTATTATGTTCTTCTTCAATAATATTTTTTAAATTTAATTACGAAAAATAAATGAGTAAAATTTAGTAGAAATTAGAAAAAGAAAAATCTGAATGAAATACATCACAGAAAACAAATTCTAAAAACGTCAGAATAAACAAAAAATTGCCAACAACACAAACAATACATTTTTAGTCCGATTTAGAACTCCTCAGTGGGAGAAAAAATATAATTTTCTCATTTAATATTTTCGTAATTTGATTTATTAAAACAGGTTTTCTATTTACGGTCACTTTTTATATAAATAAAACACATTAATCGTAAGTAATTTAACGCGAGTATTGTGGCGTTAATAAACACGTTAGCTTTACGTAAAAGATTATTCAAAGTTGTTCGAAGTACAACCTACTAACTTTTGATATTTTAATAGTGATGCATGCATATATTTAGAAATAAAAAAAATAATGTTCCTTTGTTAACAATCGTTAATCTCCGAAAGTTCTTTAGTAAATACTTTTAAATTTTGACAAAACGTTGCATTCGAATACCCGTGTGTCTTTATATAAATATATTATATAGATGCACCTTTGACAGTAAAAAACATTTTCTTACTTTTGTTGGACGTAAAAGCAACATGCGCTATGTTTCTCTATCTGCACAGACAGACTGAGCCCAAGCAACGCGTGGCGGGGAACAGCCATTATTTTTTAAATAAAAATGTTCGTATGTTAAAAATCTTATATCTCCAAAAATTCTTTACCGATTGCTTTGAAATGTTGACACGTTACATTTGAATACGCGTATGTTTTTTATATAACTATACTATGTAGATATCACCTGTGAGTGGTAAAAACAAATCTTTTGAACAAACATGCTTAAAAAAAACAGCGCAGTCTTTGGAAGTAAAAGCAACACGCCTGATTGGTTTTCTATCAGCACAGACAGACCGAGACACAGCAATGCGTGCGTGGTAAAGCTAGTCAATAAATAAATGTTTTTAAGCTACCGATTTATTTGTAACAATTTTAGGTTTACATCATATTTACAAATACCTCGCATTGATGAAAATAAAATATTGTGAAAAAATCAACAAATTTTTATAGTAGGTAATGGTAAAAAAAGTATGGGCAATTAACAATATGTACATTTATTTATTTGTGTGAATTAATTAATTTCCAATAAGGAACAAATCAAATAATTAATTTGTTTTGTTAATATTATTTCAGGACTTAATTACTTCCCACATTAAACACAACGTAAAAAGCAATGCAGAATAAATATGAGATCAAACAATGTATACCTCAATTATCGATAAAAAAAAAAACAATAAAATTCACACAATCATCATTTTGCTTACTTCTCTTCACAAATAAGGAATCATTTATTAAATATTACATAAAGAACCACACAAATATTTGACCTTTTTTTCTATTGTGTAATTCAGATTATTGTAAAATACCGATTTGGAACCATTTTATTGAAATGATAAAAAAAATACTTTGTTTTAACCACTATTTATATAGCCGTTAAACAGTAATTAACTATCGATTAATCAAACAATCACTTAAAAATACTGTGTATTTAAATTTTACACAACATCTAATTAATACAGCTGCTTACCGTTAATAAATCGTTGTTTATCAGATGTGTAAAATTTACGTTCATTAGTAAGGGGGAAACAAAAAATATTCAAACAACCGTTATATTAAAAATAACAGACTTAAAGTAACTTTACATCAATCTATTCATGTATGTTAAAATGGCTTAATAACTTGCAAAAATAATAATTAATAACTTGGATAAATCTGTTTTTTCAATAATATCACCGATTTAAATAAAGTTTTACAAAAAAAAACAAATAAAAAAATTAATTATTGCTAAAAAAAAACAGATAAAACATTTTATCATCATAAATACTTTCCTACTTTTTTAGTAATTTTGTAAATAATAACACTAGCTTTACCTTATTTTTTAAAATGAATTCCAGTTCCCTCGAGGTATCCCACTTAATAAAAAAATGCTATAACTGTAGAGTGTCTAAATTTTTCACTGACTTAAGTAATTCAAATTTACAATAATAGCATTGATAAATGCTAAATCAAATTAGTTTTTGTTCAAAGACTATACATAATCAATTAATAACATTATTTATAATTGCCACTTAAAAAACATATAGATTTTTGACAGTTTGTAAACAAATTGTTCTCCGCTATTAGTTTACCGCACGAATTTTGCAGATCGCGACGCCAGGAGCACAGAAAACAGACGCCCAAACCCGACGTCGTTGCGTTTCATACTGACTTCTAACTGCCTCACCTACTGGCGGCGGTGGCAGAGCCTTCGGGAAGCGACGCCGGAACTGGAACACAACTCGCTGAAACGCCGCGTTGATTGAACTCCACCTTCCTCCGCACTTGTTATCAGAAAATGATTAAATATTGGTGCAGGTGCATTTATTCATTGACGCATTGTTAATGAATGAAGCATGTTTGTTTTTAAAAAGAAACATCTAGCCTAACTACCTTAATTGTTTAAAAGTTTACAGATGTTTACTTTTCAAGTAAGCAGACGTGACAACTTCATCACGTAACTTATTAAACGTATAACTTATTGCTGTATTAAAAATATTTCTACAAACAGCAGCGGTGCAATCCGCTGCTGTTTAAGACGAGACAGTACCATAAAATAAAGCCAGAATCTTAACGACATAAGTGAAGTAGCCGTGCATAAAAAATATGCGACACGCGGCCTTGGTGTATTGAACAGACCTGCGGTTGAATTTGCCCTATCAAATCTCTAAAATAAATTGGGAGTCTTAACGACATTAGCGATGAAGTCATGTAAAAACAATGTTCGGTGCGCAGCCCGGCCAGGCATCGGTAATGGATGAACTTACGGTCGACTTTGCCCTAGTAAGCCTAAAAAATCTATTTTTTCGTGGGGTTTATTTCAATTATTTCTGATAAAGGTATTACTAATATATTTAATGTTTTTAGAGGTATCCTTCCGAAAGTTACTAATTCATCGTCTAGAAAAACAAAATCTGGTACTTACCGCTAATTTAGTAATTGAATAATGTTTTATAAAAAATTCAATCCGTTTTAAGTAAAATATTTTTATTGTAAAGTACTGTTTTTATTAATCTCAAATATAAATAATTTACATCCGTAGGGATCTCTCTATACAGATTTGAGATTTTAGTAACAGAAATAATTAAAATGTAAGCATCGAGTAATCCCCCGTTATTAGAGTCATAGGTCGCCTTAAGGTACGAGTAACTTGCATGATATTTATTTGTAACAAACAAACTATATAGAATACAAAGATAAATATATATTATTATTTTTCGGAATATTTTTTATTGAGTAAAACCTCAAATTGTAATATTTAAATATTGAAGACAATATTAGTAATTCTTAAACGAAAATCTGAAACAGAAAAATCAGAAAAAGAAACGGTCACATCTGGGACCCAGATGTGACCGTTTCTTTTTCTGATTTTTCTGTTTCAGATTTTCGTTTAAGAATCACTAATATTGTCTTCAATATATAAATATATATTGTTAAATTAGGTTAGGTTGTAGCTTCAAGTTAAACCAAAAAGGTTTCTTATTATATAGTTGCTTAAAAACGGAATTTTCGATTCTATATTCGATATTTCTTATTTATATCTGCGGGAAAAGTTTTTATTTTAGTCATCTAAGTATTTGCACCCTATTGAAAATGGAAACTAATTAACAAACCTGACATGAATTTAGATTTTCATGACCAAAAAGTATTGACTAGGACCAGGTGTGCCGATTGCTTAACATTTAAGAAGAAGATAATACTATTAAAACTGAATGATAAATTAAATACAACACGACATAGAAAAAAAAAGTGGGTGTGTCAAGCCTACGCAAGACAGAAGTGAAACTTCTAGTATTCCTCTCTCTCTATTTTCATTTCATCATCTCTATTTTCTCTCTTAGGTTAGTTTGAAAATTAGAGGTTAAATAATTCAACGACGAAGCATGGATTTGCTTTTTCTAATATTTTCTTATAGATGAATGTCGTTCGATTAATGTATAGTTCCAAAAATTTTCAATTTATTCACAAGTATACAATATTACATAAATAACAATATTACAATTAAAAATTACAAAGAAATTACAATGACAATTTACCAATCATGTGCCATTTTCATTGTCAATTTCATGAATATCATTTCCTAATGTCGTGATAATTGGGTTATGGTAACTAAAGTGCGAGATATATACATGAGCACTTAAATCCTTAATGAATCGTGCAAAAACTGCATCGATTGTTGTCCCGTGTCGGGAGAGAACGTTCGTGAGCGGCTCCCCCACCTCAACAAGCGCATATGGTGAGAGAGGGACAGTGAACGGTGAGCGGTGGTGGGGGTACCCGCATTTTCGTGTCGATCCTGACTCGGTTTTACTCCGTCCCAAAATCCATTACGCGCCTAAAGAAGTTAAGAAACGCCTAAGAAACGGTCACATCTGGGTCCCAGATGTGACCGTTTCTTTTTCTGATTTTTCTGTTTCAGATTTTCGTTTAAGAATTACTAATATTGTCTTCAATATATAAATATATATTGTTAAATTAGGTTAGGTTGTAGCTTCAAGTTAAACCAAAAAGGTTTCTTATTATATAGTTGCTTAAAAACGGAATTTTCGATTCTATATTCGATATTTCTTATTTATATCTGCGGGAAAAGTTTTTATTTTAGTCATCTAAGTATTTGCACCCTATTGAAAATGGAAACTAATTAACAAACCTGACATGAATTTAGATTTTCATGACCAAAAAGTATTGACTAGGACCAGGTGTGCCGATTGCTTAACATTTAAGAAGAAGATAATACTATTAAAACTGAATGATAAATTAAATACAACACGACATAGAAAAAAAAAGTGGGTGTGTCAAGCCTACGCAAGACAGAAGTGAAACTTCTAGTATTCCTCTCTCTCTATTTTCATTTCATCATCTCTATTTTCTCTCTTAGGTTAGTTTGAAAATTAGAGGTTAAATAATTCAACGACGAAGCATGGATTTGCTTTTTCTAATATTTTCTTATAGATGAATGACGTTCGATTAATGTATAGTTCCAAAAATTTTCAATTTATTCACAAGTATACAATATTACATAAATAACAATATTACAATTAAAAATTACAAAGAAATTACAATGACAATTTACCAATCATGTGCCATTTTCATTGTCAATTTCATGAATATCATTTCCTAATGTCGTGATAATTGGGTTATGGTAACTAAAGTGCGAGATATATACATGAGCACTTAAATCCTTAATGAATCGTGCAAAAACTGCATCGATTGTTGTCCCGTGTCGGGAGAGAACGTTCGTGAGCGGCTCCCCCACCTCAACAAGCGCATATGGTGAGAGAGGGACAGTGAACGGTGAGCGGTGGTGGGGGTACCCGCATTTTCGTGTCGATCCTGACTCGGTTTTACTCCGTCCCAAAATCCATTACGCGCCTAAAGAAGTTTCACTTCAAAAATACAAAGATAACAGTCATAACTAGTAATCGAACACAGGATCTTTGGGTTTTGCAAATCGTCGACTGGCAGCAATACCGTGTTGCGTACTCCAATCCTCTCAGTGCCGATATTTTCAATATAATTCGTTAAATTATTATGGTTTTAGAATTTTCCGGGACAGGCGTCTTAAACCACTCGACCATTATGATCTATTTATCAATCATCATATTTATTAAAAAAGGTAGTTGCCGAAAATATGGTAAAAAATATTTGCAAAACGAAATTGTTAAATCTGTATTTGAAATATGATTTTGACAAATACGCTTAATAAATAAGTCTCAGTGGTCGAGTGGTTTAAGACGCTTTTCCCGATGAGACAAAATAGCCTGGGTTCGATTCCTAGTTGTCACCGTTATCTTTTTATTTTTCTTTGTCTTGTTCTATTTCATGTTTCGTTTAGATTTATAAGTGTTATCTTCTTCTCCAATGATATCTAATTTAAGCACTTTTTGTGAACGCCTCTTTTCCTTTTCCAGTGCCTGTTTTGCAAATTATCGACTGGTATGCAAAAGCGATACCGTGTTGCATGCTCCAATTCTCTTAAGGCCAAAATTTTCAGTATAATTTGGGTTTTTGTGGTTTTTAATAACCTCCGTAATAAACATACACATTGACCTCGATTATGGTCACTGTAAAGCTGTCTGAGACGTTGGCTAAAGAAGGGGGATGCGCAAATAATTTAAATTTATCACAAAAATTAAAAAGAACATTTTGTAAATTTTGCTATCTATCGTTATTTTATTTCAATATGGATGAGTTCGAGTCAGAATTCATGACTGAAATTGTTTCACATCAAGTGGACTGAAAACTTACGTAATAATAAAAAATTCCTCATAGTTATTTCCTTACAAAGACACCTAATGTGTTTGATGGTGCAAGATTGCTTTGTTCGAGAGTATTTATTCAGGCATTCATATTTTGTATATTTTAAATTAACCGGTGTTCAGATTTTCATTGAAAGAAATCAATAAGTAACATTACGGAGGATAAACAATATTATATGAAATCAATCATCTGCAAAGATGTTTTGATTTCAATTCGTTTATCAATTTTTAACAATCGCTGGGTCTGATTTGAAATTGATTTAATACGCCTATCAACAAACAGAGTAACAACACAGTATATTACATTTATCAGGTTTGATGTATCTGCTGTATGTTGATGTCGTTGGCGGAGCCAGCACGTGATGATAATGTTCGATATAAAATGAATCACAAGTAACATTGAACACAAATCAATGCACACGCACGGCCTTCCCTTGTTGCAAATAATTATGTTCAATAGCAGTAACTTTCGGCGGTTTAATATCAGTAGGCAATGATTTTGAAACTTTCCATCAAACTCCGTTCTATTCGATTTATACAGATTTGCCCTGATAATGGACACTGTACTTCTCTCTGAAACACTGGCCAAAAAAGGAGGTAGCGCAATACGGCATAATACCCAAAAAAAAATCTCCGTTAGTTTATATTATTTATATAATATATGTAAATGAACAGTGAGAATATCACTGTCTAAACTTGTTACAAAAAGGAAGATAATAAAACATTATTTATTATTATCATGAGTATATAAAACTATTAAATGAATACTTTACATAAATTAAATACCTCTGTTTTTTTTTTTACATGCATTTGTTAACATGTAATTGTTGGGTTATGTAATATAATGTATATTTGTTGGGTTAGCTGGAAGAAATAGGATGTAACCTATAAACTATACCCTTTGTACTCTTTTCGTGCAATAAATATTTTTTTAAATTTTTTAATTATGAATTAGATGATTAAGAAAAAAATATTCAGAAAAATAAAAACAGGATTTTGGAAAGTGATAAAAATTTTTCTTTTTTATTGCTTAGTTTTTGAAACGTTAGGAATATGACTAGGAGGCGAAGGTAAAGATGGGGGTTATCAGATCTGATCGCTTAACAGAGACTTAGCCATTTAAAGCAACGTGGAAGATTTCGAACCAAGATATACGATTAGATATATTGAAATTTGATTTATTTATTTGAAAAAAATTTCAACTCGTTCCTAACCCCCCTCAACTTATTGCTAGATATAATATAAGATAAAATAATAGAAAAAACTGATATATGATGGTTTACATGAAATATTATTTAAATAATGTAAATTCATTTTTTCTAAGCCAATCTGTTTGTTATGTAACTTATCTCTTTCATCTGGCATATTTCATAATTCTTAGAAAAATTCTTATTCGAGAAACAAGTTTTAAACTACGGACCGATATCGATTATATCTCATAGTCCCAAAATTTTAGAGTACATCGTTACGAAGAAAATAACTTCTCTTTTCATAAATGTTCTGATTGAGGAACAGTACAGTATAGATTTAGATCTGCTAAATTTACCACAACTAATTTACATTCCTTTACTAATACCACAAAGCTCTGGAAGACAATTCTCAGGTAGATGTTATTTATACTGACTTTTATAAAACCTTTGATCAAGTTACAAACTCAATCCTTATGGCCAAACTATATGCCATCGTTTTAAGAAATCCATTATTATCCTTTTTACTCGAGAGAAAGTTTGCAAAGAGTTAAAATAAATAACTTTGAATCTATTAATACTGCTGTAACGTCTGGCATGCCCAAAAGAGCTCATCTGGCTCCGTTTCTTTTTAACTTATTTATTAATGATATTTTTGATGTTTTTACTCATACGTGGTTTTGGCTTTTAAGATCATATTTTATTAGATCCTCAAATTAATTAATAATAATCAAAGTCTTTCATACGTTTTTCTAAAGAAGAAAGGTTTAATGTTACTACGATTTCGTCGTATGATTAATCGATATCATCTTATGGTTTATCAGAACTGCCAAAATATGATAGATATTTTTTGTAATTGAGATGAAAAAAGTTTTGTAGTAAAATTATGATCGTAAATTATTATTGATCAGCAGCTGAAATGGAAGATTCGGCGTTTCTAGGACAGTTCAGATATAAAAAAAAGAATAATGGATATTGGGTGTTTAAAACTACTTATTTAAAGAAAATCAATTAATTCGTAGAATTTGTATACATTATGGCAAGTAAAAATATAAAAACTGGAATTATTGGCGTATAGAAATAGATTTCATTATTTTGTAAAATTTCTAGAGCGCCACGTTTGTAAACAACCACCTCATATTGTCGGAAGAAAAACACCCCGTCCAGTCACACCAATATCTTAGATGCTATCGTAAAACAATTTTTATTTAATTGACTACAAGCAAATTGACCCAAATTGACGTCTATGTTTGAAAAAAATTACAGTAGCACCCGAGTGGAATAAAAAAAATACAGTGTGTGGCAAGCCTACGCACGACGAAAGTGAAACTTTTAGTATTCTTCTCTCTCTGTCTTTTCATTTCATTCTCTCTTTTTTTCTGTCTATTGACATATTTATAAGTAGCATGAGATAAAAAAAATTAAAAGTTATAAAAATATGGGATTCGAACCCGGGTCCTGCATAACGAGTGTCGAGCGCTCTGCCTCTAGACCGCGAGGAGAGGTATCTCGCGCGACGAGAACCGCGTATACAACGTGTACTCCACAATTGACTTTTCCCGCGCAAATTTTCGTTTTCAAACACGGCAAATGAATAATATCACATAACGTAGTTAGCGCCCTTTGTGGCAGCAGGACGCGTCATGCCGCCTTCCAACCGCTTTGTGTTTTTTTTTATATTTTCAAGGGAAAAAAGGCAACATCCCTTTGAAATTATTTTAAATATCAGTGAATCAACATTATTATTTTTTTTTATTTTTTTTTATTTGGAAAACCAACAGTTATAATAATTACAAAGTATGGTGTATTAAGTGTTAATTATTTAACCAATAATAGGTTTTCACTTAAGTATTTTAATTATTTAGTGAATATATAATATTTTTGTAATAAAAAAAGTTACATTAGCCTATAGGGATGGGATGGGGAAGGGAGGGGTATGGGATGGATCTAGTCTGTGTAATGTGTAGCATGTACGTAATAAAAAATAAAAGTGATAATATAATTATTTATTGATTTTAGGTTTGAAATTGTGGGGTGCTGAGTTAAATTAATTCACTGTATGAAGTATTAAAATTGTATGAAGCACGGTGAATAAAAGCATTTTGTTTTGAGTTCGTGTTACATTGAGGGATGTTTAATGTGTGATTTTGTCTGGTTTGTCTGATGGGTACTCTTAATTGAATTCTTTCAAGTAATTCCGGGCAATCTATCACAGAGGTGGCAATTTTTTGTAAAAAAAAATTTTTTTGTAAAATTAACTTACCAATTAGTAATCAGAAATTTATAGTAATGTGATTAGAGTGCAGTGTTTTAAAAATGAATCATCGAAAATTGTGCTAAAAAATATTCCAAATTCGCTGAAGTTGAACTTGGGACGAGAATCGGTAACTGTAGGTACGCCAGATGTTTTCAATGGAGTTTATGGAAACTCTGAAAGCCCTTACAAGTGCCCAGGGTAATTGATAATCCCGTCTGTTGCCTTTTATTGCGGAACAATGCACCACTAACATAATAACCAGAAACAAGTGTACAAGGAGATGGAATTGCCGAACGTCACAGCGGTGCTGCCAAGGTTTGTTATCTATATGAGGATACTGTGACAGCGCTTAATTAGCAGCAGACACATACCTGGACGGATGACGAACCTCGTGCTGGCACTGTTGGTGGGCGCGGTGAACTCTTTCGCTGCAGCAGCTGGTCCAGTTTCCTCACCACCTAGGATTCTTGCTGCAGATTCTCCATCCTTAACCTTCGTCGAATGTCACAGTGGTGCTGCCAAGGTCTGAAATCCATGAGAGGACATTGTGTCAGCGCTCTATTAGCAGCAGACACATACCTGGACGGATGACGAACCTCGTGCTGGCACTGTTGGTGGACGCGGTGCAATCTCTCGCTGTAGCAGCTGGTCCAGTTTCCTCAAGACCTAGGATTCTTGCAGCAGATTCTTCATCTTCGTATCACCTGTTTCTGTACTTCATTTTATTTAACTTAGTTTCAATTTCAATTTGTAATATTTATATTTTTTTGTAATATCTACATTAACTGTAAAGCGCCCCTGAGGTGATATCTCACAAAAGCGGCGCTATACAAATCATCCAATAAATAAATACATAAAAAACGTCTCATTAACGCTTTATATAAGGTCGAATCGAAGATATATCGGCAGTGTGAAGTCATATCTGTCGTTTTTCAAAATATTTCCATATATTTGTCCGTTTTGGAAAATATCTATCGTGTTTTAATAGTCTCATACCCGTATGGAGTCTGAATTTGAAAAACATTTCTAAATTTTGAAAAACTCACTTACGGCTGTGTTTTTTACTAAAAAAACTTGTCACGTACGTCTGCGATGGTAATTAGTCGCGTTATAGGCCTTGATTAGTAATTTTAATGATTCAAAATAAAAATAATTAATCAAAATACCGAGCGACTCTACCGGCTCGATTTGTTAGCTATATTTCGACCAAAATATCATATAGTCAAAATATCTAAAAGAAGCAGCACGGGAGCATTTTATCACTTTTCTTCGTATTAAAAAAATCACAAAAAGAAAAAAATAATAGTTAAAGCGGGGATCGAACCTCGGTTCTTCACGACGACAGTAGGGCGCTCTGCCTCTAGACCGCGAAGCTGAGTTTGGAGAGTGACCTAAACTAGGTATATAATATTAGCTAGGCTCCTATAGCGAAATAATCACGGTTTTTCGTGACGGTCATGAGTCGGTTTTACTCCGGTCCTCGAAAATGTATGATGCGCGTAAAGAAGTTTCACTTCAATATTGTTGTTAGCCTTCTGGAAAAACTGGAAAACCTATGTAGTAAAATACAAAAAGGAATAATAATTATCACCATTCTATCCCAAAAATTTATTTCCTCAGTCATATTTTGTATTTTCCTTGTAGGTTCATAAACAGTAATTTTTGCTCCAAAACATATTATGATCTATTTACACTTTTGTTTACCTGCTGCTACTTTATTGAATTTCTATTAATATTTTCCATTCTTATACGAGTATATTTTTAGTAATATTATCGTTAATAATAAACATATTAGGGGCTAAAGTATATTGTATTTCATCTACTTTCCTCCAATTCATTATTTCTTATTTCTTCAGGAAGCAATGTCATTGCGAAAGTCACGGTTGTTTAAAAAAATGGGATAAAGTTTTTTATCATAAATTCTTTGACATTTTGACCATTTCCAACAAAACGGAATTCGTATTTTCCAAATCGTCAAAATGAGGCAAGATTATTTATTTGATCGAATATGACCACTGATACCATAATAATACGCTGGGTGTTAAGAGACGTATTTGAATTACTTAACCAGTGATTTCAGACATCATTTGGAGTAAAAAAATTGAGTGAAATTTTGGTCTGCGGTGAAATTTTTGATGATTAAAAACATAGAAAATCAGTAGTAATATACAAGATAGCCATGCTCAATCTGAGGGTTTGGACGATTACTACGCTGAGTAACCAGTAACGACATATGGAAGATATTTTAAAAATACTTTTTAATTTATTTTTTTAATGTTTTTGAAAAAAAAACATTAAAAAAGTCTCCATCATCCCCATTTTATTTTTGTTACTTCTAATATATTATGATCGTATACAGATGACATAAACGCAAACTTAAAAATTATTCAAGAAGGAAATTAAATGGAGTTCCACAAACTAAACACGAAACCTAAATCTTTGTTTTCACCAGATGTATAATAACGTGTTTTTTTGAATTAATATTACATTATACTAATCACATTTCATGTAAATTTACATACATAATCGCTGTTGGTGGTAACGATAAATTCTAAGCAAATGCCGTTCAAAACATCATAAAATTAAGATACAAATGTAATATCCCGATTAAAGTACTAGCGGCAGTGTTATAAAGGTTAGATATTCAAATTCCTTTGATGAATTAGGAATATCTTAAGCCATGTAAAGTTTTATCCCAAGACTTCAAGATTGGTGAAGTTTGCTTTTCTTGGCGTACGTATATGATGCACATATTGTATGATGTTTTAAAATAAATAAAATAAAACTAAATGTTTAAGCAAATAACAGATCGCTCTCAAAAACAATTATTTGCTTTTTATATTGAAGGGTTTCAAAAGGTTTTCATCAAAAAAAGATTCTTCTACTCAATTTTTTTACTTACAAAAAGTTGTACAAGACGACCAAATATTAAAAAATCTGGGGCTTATGCAATTGCATGTCGGAACAGCCTACATGAGATCTTGTATTTGGGATCTCTGCGGGAATCATAACACAAACCTACTTCTTTTTAAAATATATTCCTCTTCGAGAATGAAATTTCGTTGCAAGCTAAAACTATTTAAATTCATTATTTAATTATTGCCGCTTTAGAATACAGATTTTTTGCATAAAAAAGTATCTCGTATATGGCGTAGCTTTTTGACTAAAGGTAGGCTGTGTGTATGTTTCAAGATCGGGTACGAAGAATTTTTGTCCATTTGCATATTAGATATCGGAGCGTCAAACAAAACGGAGGTTCGAATCCCGGCGTGCGCAAGTAAATTTTATTCGATTATTGAAGACAATATTAGGGATTCGTAAACGAAAATTTGGAACAGGAAACTCAGAACCCTTGCCTTTCCTGGGTTCGAGTCCTAGAAGTGACCTTATCTTATTCTGATTTTTTCTGTTTCAAATTTTTGTTTCGGAATCTCTAATATTGTCTTCAATAATTAAATATTACAATTTGAAGTTTTACTCATTAAGTTATTCCAAAAAAGTTATTCGGTTAATAAGTATTATTTCACGATTAAGCCATTTAAAATAATATAAGGTATATTTGCTTCACGTTTGATGTTTGAGCATTTTGTGGACTTTAAATAATATGTTCTACTTAGAATTTATTCACGAGTATATTCTCCAGCTTTCTTGTTTTCCGAAATAAGCCTGAGGTCTTAGACTAAAACACGCTTGAGTATAATCTGTGTGAGCCGATTACCCGAGATCACCTTGTCATTGGCACCATTGACGCCAGGCCGTGAGAGTAGGCGATACAGATCTGGTAAAGTCGCTGATAGTTAAACGGCCATGTGATCCCGAATCGCAAAGAAATGATTGTATAGTTCTTCTTATGGTGGAAGTTTTCACGGCTTAGGCAAATTTAAGCGAGGCAAAGGCAGTTAAATGAAATGCCCACATAACCGAAGAAAAAAACAGCACTACATGATCCCTCAATCAGAAGAAAGTCGAGCAAAATTTTGCACGTTTCTATCGTATTTCCGGGGTTGTCTTAGAAACTCTCTAATTCAATAAGACTCCGGCTTCAACAAAACACCAGAACTTTTATTGTGATAGATTGACAATGGTTCTGATATCTTAATTAGCAAGCGGTTGGAATAATATGTACCCTGACCTTGAGGTTCTCACCTTATCTATTATCATATTATTCTCAACAGCTAACGCCATCTATGGGTATCTCAATAAATTAATCTAGTGCCATCTATGGGTGAAATAATACACTTATATCAAGGATGTAAAAGGTTTTTTTTACTTGTTTTTTAACATGTGCATATCAATGATAGTCGCATGTCGATATAGAGTCAGCTTTTTCCATATATGCGGATCGACAGTTTTTGCTCATCTGAAGCACGCAGCTCATTTTAATTCTATAATCTACCTCATCTGCGACCAGCCTATGTGTTAAAATTCTCAATCAAGAATGCTATCCGATGATACTGTGATTCTATTGCCCGGTCGGTGGCTGAGTTGACATCGCGTTTGAGTCCCGCCCAGACGTAGTGTGTTCAATTTCCCGGCTGGCCATGTCCTCATATCCATCAGGTTCATCACAAGTCCATCACAAGCATAATTTTGCGCTTACTGTGGTGGTAATAGGAGATTTTAAAATATATTCACAGTTATTCGTAACCCGGGAATGAATATCTTTCTTTTAAAAAAATAAAGTAAAAAAAGGTTTTTCTAAAGGCAGATACACACTGGACCCACGCACGCAATGCGCGCAATACTACGATTCCAGGTCAACGCGCACACTGGTTCTATTCATGCAACGCGTGTGACCATGAGACAAATAGTAGTTCTTACGTTAATTAGTTGAAGTTTATTGTTTAGGTTAAGTTATTGTGTTTCATTTATCAGCAGACGCAATTCGTAGCGTTGTCATGTTTTGTGATTCTGAAAGCAAATTTGAGGACGATTTGCTGAGAAATATTTTTTAAATGAATATTTTCAGTTATTTAAAGGAACGAGAAATTTAAAAAAAAGTGAAAGAGTTACTTTAGATACACGAAATAAATAAACAAAGACAAAAGTTTGGAGAGTTCCATGCTTTAGTACAGGAACTAGAATCTGATGACAAACGATTCTTCCCGTACTTCCGTAGAGCAAAGTGAAATTTGACGAGCCTCACATTATTGTAGAATGTGACAAAAGAAAAGAAAATATGCTTATGTTCAAATACCATACATTCGGAAGTCAATTGGTATCTAAGAGAGACTGGCAGTTTTTCAACGGTGCAATTGCTATTCATTTTATGAACACGTTGGGAATAATGTTGAAAAAAATATTTTTATAATATTTCTATTCAATATTAACAAAATATGTAAGTAACGATTAAAGCGATTCTTCATATTGTTGTTGTGTCTCCTTCACCGGCTCGTCCAGCCTGCTGCTACCTATTAATTAATGAGCTGCTGATGAGCTCCGCTGCATTTATGGCTGAGTGAAAAAAACATTTTTTCATTTCTGATCTATAATAAATGCATGTCAAACAAACTGCAATTTAATCAACTGTCGAATCAATACGTCAAAACAAGCATAACCTTGGATGCATGGATAATTCTATTCACAGATATCAAATCAACTCACTGGAGCAAATCAACACCTTTACACTTCTCACGCCAATATTCACAGCACAATGGCTTTGGGAGCGTGGGTTTGCGTTGCGTGTGATAAGTGTGTTTCTAAAGCATATATTTCCATAGAAAACGTATAAACTGTAATTAGTCCAGTTATATTAAAGAGTTGCATACGTAGCCTACGTCGGCCCAGTGTGTTCCTACCTCCCTAAGTGGTGCCACAAGCCAAGCATTTGGGAATGTGAAGCCGCGCCCTGGTTAGACTTGCTTCTTATAAACATATTATGCGTCTTTCTGTCTCGCGAGGTGATACCTAGTATGGCTATTTCTGTGGATTCTCAACGCCACACTACCCCTTTGTATTTATGTGAATGCCCCATTTTATTCTGTAGGAAAAAGATAAACGCTTTTATAGCAAGGACTTCCGACACGTTAAGATTTTTACCATTAAATAAATTTGGCAGACTTAAGCGGGCAGTCTGACTTCATTTCACGATTTTATGAGTCAAAATATTTCTCATATATTCTTATATACTTTTAAATATGCCCTCAAAACGGAAAATAACTTTTTCTCGTTTTAACTTATTTTACAACGAAAAATATTTAATATGCGCATCATTGTAGGCTTTCTTGAAATTAACCTAACTAAATAAACTAACGCACCAGAAAATGAACATACATCCTACCACTTACTAACAAATAAACCATAACGACGTTTTAATGCACGAAGGCAAAAAGGATAGATCTTCACGCAACTATACCATGACAAACACTCTTTGATTCATTCACATTTCAAGTTCACAATCGTCTCAATCATAAAGAATTCAAAAACCTGCCTGAAAATGTTTATGAAAGATAGTGAGGCTTTTAAATTTTATTATTAGAACATATAGTTTTTGAAAAATTGAAATTTTGAAATCAAACACAATAAGCTTTGAGGATTGCTCTTCGTACATTATTTCATATAAACACCGAACTATAATAACTTGTAGCAAAAAAATTACAGATATTTTTTTAGAAAAATGTATTATAAGCATTAGTTATCCCATATCTGTCATTTCATGTAAAAATAATTCATTAAAAAAATCATCAATTTTCAAAAAAATTTCTCAAATTGCGGTCTCATTTTTGCTTTCATAGAGGTGTACATTTTAATTATGCTAAAGTTAATTTCTGTATTTTAATTTAAAGTTTGGTACTTACTCTTTCTAACAATATTTATTTAGCTGTTCGAAAAAGCGAACAAATTCTCTTTACTTGTAATAGCTATTTGTTCCAAAAACAAAATAAATTAGCAGTTAAAAAACTAGGAAAATGTATGAAATTATCATTGTTATGTTTTTTATTGAACTTCAAAATAAATTTAAAAGAAGTCAACGCATGTTGTATAAATAATATTTTTGTTTGAATATTTTTATTAGAACCCACGGTGATGTGAGCTAACTCAGGATTATTAAATTAAATCAAAATAAATACACACGTAATCTAATATTGTGGCTTTTGGTATTACTCTAACTTTACATGGATTCAATCATTGGGGCCATGTCTTTCTCGGGCGTCCACGATTTCTTTTACCGTTTATTTGAAATGTCATTTTTTCATTCATCCGTACATGTCCAAATCATGTAAGCATTCCTTTTTAATCTTGCTCATTTCGCTTTCATTAAATCCAGATCTCTACATTTGTTTTACTGCTCATGTACCTCAGGTAACCACCAAAATAGCTTAAGCCAATTATTCAAAATCTTCCTCCTCAAAAGGTTTAATTCTCAATTTTTTTTTAATTTGTTTTATCCACTAAATTAAAAAGCAGTAATTGCAGGTATATTATATCACGATATGTTTCACATATCAAATTTATTAATGTTGAAGCAAAAATCTGCTTCTTCCTCTAACACAATATGTTACTGGATTCCCCCTCCCAACCTGTTACCCAATTACCTGTCCCTATCAGACAGTATGAATAACCTACATAAGTGAAATTTGCAAGAATTTGTTTTATATCGTCAGCCTGTTAAGAAAACCGGTAAAGTAAACATGGTCTATTACGAAAACAATTCTAATTAACTGATAATCATCTATCTCAAGTAGTTATAAACTGATTCACATACACAATATTGCGACCACAATAACAGTATTTTAGAAATATTAATTTACAAAGAAAGCCTTTTTGCTTGTTGTGTGTGATTATTCAATGTTGTAATATTTACAATGTTGGAATAAATACTTACTAAAATTATATCCACCAAATATTGCGTTTCAGATTTAAATTTAATTAACATTTTCATTGGTTAGCTTGAATATGACGGTATTAACTTAACTAACCAACTTGGGTGTAATAGAAAAATGGCGTGTCTTGTTTGTGTTCATGTTAAGAGTTTCCTGTTCAGAGTTCTTCACTAATTTAATTTTGTAAAGAAACACATGCACGATTTCTTTAAAGCTTTTTTACTATGGGTCGGTAAATAGAGTTGAACTGAACCACACAAAAAGATTGTTTATATTTCTTCCAACATACCAAAATCACTGAAAAACTAAATTTTATCTTGTGTTCACCTATTTGTAGTTTGTTCGAAAATTCTTAATGTTTTTATTCGAAAAGACTTTCATTGATTTAGTTTTAAATAAGAATTGAATATTTATTTGGACCACGTTTAAATGTCTTTTTGATGAATCCTACATCACCTACTGTCAATAGTGATATTTTCATTTACTAAAGACACCCAAATGAAAAATTTAACATTATATACATCAACCTGGGTTGACAGCATTTTTTACATTAAAATTACATTCATACATGCAATATTGTGGAAAACCTCCATCTGGTTTGTATACACTCAATTTTTTGTTGCTTAATCCACCCAAACCAAACATCCAAACATTAAAAAAATAAATTTGCTGAAACCGTCTAACCCAGATGTTTCCAACCTTATCTGACTCACCGCCCACTTTTTAAGTATATTTTATTTCAATGCCCCCCGCTCCTTCTCCACCCAATTGAAAAAGTATAAAAACCCAACAAATTATCGAATAATACTTTTGGCCGTGAACATATCAAATTACGTGTGGCAAAAATGTTGCAAACCTTTTTTTGACATGATAATATTATGTTGCAGACTTAACATATTCTGCATCAATCTTATACATTTAAGTAATGTTTCATTATAGAGTTTGATCAAAGACGTTACTTCACCCAAAAATTGATAATACGGACTATCTACAAAGCATATTATATACAACCCACGAAGGACTTATTTAAAGACTTTAAAGTTCTTAATATAAAATCCTTATATGTAAAAAATGTTACCTCTTATTTTAAATTCAAATTTACAAAAAAATATATATCCGATTCAAATTATAACACAAGATACTCGAACCAATACAACTATATTATTCCGGCAACAAAAACTTCAATGGCACAGTCCCAGTTTAATTTTCTTGCCCCTAAAATATTTAACAATTTATCAATTGAAATAAAGCCAATAACCAAATATCTCACTTTCAAAAAGGCGCTTGATGACTTTTTGATTAATGATTGTGACAGTGTTAATCACTTGTTTCTCATTCTCAGATAGTGAATAAACAACTATGTACAAGTAGGCATGTGTATATGTGTGTATGTATGTATGCATACATATATATATGTGTATGTATGTATGTATAGATATATATTTGTATATATTTGTATATCTTTGTATTTATATGTATGCATCTATAAATATGAATAAGTGTGTGTGTGGATGTATGCGTGTACACGCGTATTTACGCGCTCATACATGCATGTACACTTACACAACCAGAAAAGAGAGTTATGTATTTGATCTTTTCCTGCATAATAGCATGTCTTAGACTTGTAAATTTTTTATTTTTTTGTTTTTATTTTATTTTTATTTCTTCTTTATTCTTTTTATTTTCCTTTTTTTTTGTCTTCCGCTTTCTACTTTAACATTTTTATATTTTCTATTTCCATTATAATTCATTCTAATATAATCTTTCATACTTTAAACATGTATAAATATTTAATTCATATGTTAACACTAGACCTCACATACTAACTATATACCATTGGTCGCCACGAGACAGGCAGTCGCCTAGTGTGGTGATTTAATGTATCACATGTAAGAAAATGTATTATTGTATTATCATGTATTCTATAAATAAATAAATAAATAAACACTTTTGAGAAAGAACTGTAGGTCTGAGTGCAAGCATAAATGTGTCACGGAGATTAGGTTAACAACTGTGCTCATCCTATTGTTTTCCAAAAAATTGTGGACTAAAACACAATTCAATAATATTGTACTTTATTGTACCTTAAAAACAAACACTTAAAGGCTATCGCTGAGTGGAATAAAAATCGATTTATTTTTCGCACATAGAAAGCCGTATACATATATTTCGCTGCAGAGTTCAAGATCAGGTGATTCAATTTTCTGATATTGTCAATTTTTGTATTATTTACATCACCCCCACACAGGAGGCCCTTTAAAGGTTTTTTAAAGGAAAGAAAGGATAAGAAGTTCTGGGAAGGTAAAATATGTAAGCGTTGGGGAGGAATCTAGGGATCAGTATGTCCAGGAGTGACGGACGTATGAATATATCCCCACCACTGCGGCGCAAAGCGATAGGTCGAGAGACCAGTTGGAGAGGTCAAAGGGTCTCCCCAAACCAGCCTCTCCCGATCTGGCACGCCACCTAGCTGTTGGGCAGGCGCATCCCGAGCACACCTCACCCGATGAACCCGGGCACCCCTGCTTAGTCACCAAACGTAGCGAATCATTATAGCAGAGGTTTTAGCTATCCAACAAATGGTCTCCGGGGCGGTGGTACCCAAACCCGCCTCCCGTATTGTTAAGCATTATCATGCCACCAATCATAGAACATGCAAATTAATTAATATGTTTTATTATTTGTTATTTGAATGCTGAAAAAGGCACATGAACAATGAAATTAATGAATGTGTCTATTATCGGAATAATTTTACTAAATATATTTTGCCAAGACAGCTGGCAGATAAATAAAGCATTGCGTTGTAAACAAGTAGTAAAAAATAAAGTCTTCACCAGTGTATTAGAGAATTGCCTGTTTTTGTATATATTATAAATGCCTAGGTTCTTACTCAGTAACCAACCTTTGGATCTCACCTGTACTTCCAAACAATGCCATTTATCTTAGAAAAGCAATAATAAGTTCAGTGAAACAAATTTCAGGGTCACCTTGAAGTGTGTTGGTTCTGAATTATTAAAAAAACTCGTATGATCCGCTCAGGGAACAATCAAAATTCACGTAGAGAAGTTTCATTCAAATTTAAAAATATATCCGTCTACCACATCGTCGCTGCGCTTGCAAAATCCGCTATGTAAAAAAACGTTACTTTTCAGGAGAAGGAAAAAACTGATTAATTCAACAATGGATCGCATTTTTTAACATCAAAATATACAGAAAATTAGATATTTACGCCGGATTTTGTATAAATGATAATTTACAATTAAATATTTAGTTCTTTGGCGGTTATATTTAATTTTGTGAATAAATGACACATAGCTGATTTTATATGGGTCTTTAAATCCGCTTTGTGTTAGAGGTAGCATATATTCATTGACTAGGTATTATCGAAGCATAGTTGAATGATTGAATACATGCTGATAAAACTTTAACGTGTTATTAAAAAGCAGTGTAAACTGTCAACATAAACAAGTTTTTAGTTCAAGCAAATATCAGCCTGGATTTGTCAATAATACCTAAACAATTTTTTTGGTCCAAGAACTGAAATAAGATATTTAATTGTTGAAAGAAATATAAATTATTAGTGGACCTTGTAATGCTCCGCAATTGCTAATGTCTTTCTTGGGCGTCTCCGACTTCTTTCACCATTCTCTACTGTATACCACAAAGTAACTGTTAAAAAAAATTACAGTACATCTTCTTTAATTTGTCTCCGTGTCTCATTCTGGCGCAGAGATAATAAGTTAAGTATCTCCCGTCCACCAACTTCTTTAACAGGTTGGGGCAAAAGAAATCACCTGATGTTCTTTTGCTGTATTTCTATGTTTATTTGTACGATAAATTTTGATACTGCTAGTTATTCCGCGTTCTTGCAAATTAAACCGATTCACGTCTTGTCGATTCGCAAATGTCAAAACCGAATTGACATTTGGCGCCATTTACAAAAGTTATAGCGTTTTTTTAATAGGATGATTACTTTTGCCCCATATGTCTTGTCGATTTATATTCTGCGTTTATTTACTTCACAAATGTCAAAACCGAATTGACATTTGTTGCCATTTGCAAAAGTTATAGCGTTTTCCAATGGGGTGATTACTTTTGCCCCACATGTCTTGTTGATTTGTATTCTGCATTTGTTTACTCCACAAATGTCAAAACCGAATTGACATTTGGCGCCATTTGTAAAAGTAATAGCGTTTTCCAATAAGGTGATTACTTTTGTTCCACCTTGTACCATCAAACTACTTTTTAAACATTTCTGGCACTAATAAGAACAAACTTTGAAATTTTCAGCGATATCGGTCGACTACTTTTTGAGTTTTGAGAGCAAAAATATACACTGGCTGAATTTTTATATTTTACTAGCTGACGTGTACCCGGCGTTGCTCTAATTTTCTATACTTTCTATAAATAAAATATACATTAAATATATATATATTAAATGCATATTTAAATTCTCTAAATGAATGTGAAAACCCTGTCAAAATCCGTTGCGTAGTTTATAAGAACTAAGAGTACAAACAGACAGACCCGGAGAGCAACTTTGTTTTGTACTATTTAGAGAAGAAGATCATCTGGTCTTACCGAGACCATCACTCTACCAATTGAGCAACTGATACCTAATCAAATTTTGTCATTTAATAATAATTTGTAATTTGTAAATTAAATTGTGTAATTCAAAAATATGCTGAGAGAAAATACCGTTGAACAGTAATGTTATTTTTTGGAAATTCCTAATTAGACTGACATCCGAGAAAATCGTGGTGACTTAACCAGTTTACAAATTAATATTCTTTACAAAGTTTAAAATTGCTACAAGCATGTTTTGTACAGAAACGGCTGCGTACCCATGTTTCAAGCCAAGCAGATTAAAGCGTAAGTCAATAATTCCAAGACGGTACCTGTCAGTTTTCTCAGATAGGGGCGAAAGTTCTCAATAATGGTTGAAAGAGCTAAAGGCACGCGTGGCAACAGCTTGCTGTGCTTTTAACAGCCTCCGTATCCCAGACTTCACCGCTCTATATTATAAAGGCGCCCGATTACGAAGAAAACCGAATGTAGCGATGGGTTATGACTCATTTTATTTGGAGCGGGAACCACGGTACAAGCTCAATATTGTCGTACGGTTCAAAGAGTCTACTCAATTGACCAGAGCATATGAGCAATAAGAATACTGTTCTCGCCCGGTATGACTCGCCCGATATGGCTCCACTGGTACAGCTCCCCCGCTACGGCTCCCCCGCTACGGCTCCCCCTCTACGGCTCCTCCGATACGGCTCCCAGATCCCAGCTGATCCTGGTAAGAGCTTGGTCCTGGTCTCGTAGGACTCTCGGTAGTTAGAAGGTGAGGGTACATACTATATCTAAGTACAGATGTCACGTCACGGTTCACGTCTCTGAGTCTGTAGTCTAATAACAAGTTATACTTGGATACTTTTAATGGCGCTATCCTTGTAAAATATCTCCTGATAAAAAGTACTAAAAGTTCAATTGAGCCATGGTGCGGTTTACGGGGAATTGGACGAATTGCTTTTCAAAAAGAGTTCTTCTCAATTGTTTGACTCGCTCTTGAACGACTCATCGCCAACCGAATGCCTCCTTTGAAATGCTCTTTGAATCCCGCTTAGGCTCAAGTATAGCACATGGTATAAAATATACATTTATGTACTGTTAGAAAAATTCGAAAATTAAACTTAGAAAATTTCGTGGCCAAACTTTTGAGTGATTACACAGAGAAAAATGATCCTGTTAAAAAATGATAGCATGCCAATTTCCTAATAAAATATTAGTCATTCAGAACATATTGAGAACACGTATTGTTTTCCTGATTAATATCATGACGGAATGCGACAATATCAGTAAGTCAATATATATATATATATATCAGTATTTGTATGAAAACGTGTTGCCGTTCTCATAAAAAAATCGTTTGTAATGAACTCAATTCATTCGTTGAAGGCCTGCAGTCCCATTGTTAACAGGATAACGAATAAATTTGACCAGCATTTTAATAAATTAACAGTAAATTTTCTCAATATTATTTCATATTTGTTTGATTTAATGATTTTGAGATCAAATCCTTTTATCAGAATGTTCAGTATCCTTAAAGCGTAAGAGCGCAATACATTGGATTTCCCACCTACATAATACACGTCATGTAAACACTGCCTAACGCCTTCTCCAAATTGCGGTCTAGAACCTACCTACAATCTGGGTTAGTCGCTTCGCTTATATTGTAGTGTTATCGGGGCTAAACCGTGCGAGTAGGAAATAATATATTGAAAAAGTTTCCGAAAGAAAGTCTTCGTGATCCCGTATAGTAAATAAACGAACTTAAATAGTAACTTGATTTGTTAGTTTAATTTCACAGAAAAGAATCCTTTTATTAAAGAAATCCAACTTGTATAATCATCATATATTTATGTGTTGTATATATGTAAACTATATACCCAGAGGGGTTAGAAGAGAGGATTGACCGCCACAAAATTGTATTGTAAATCTTGTCATAACCCGACTCAAGTATTTGATTGACTTGGACGTGCTACGTCTTCCTCGAGCGTCCCCGACTTCTACCATTTACAACAGGGTTGTTTTGGCAATTTATAGCTAAAATCGTATGTTCGGCAGCATTAGGTTAACAGGGGTAAATTTAGGTCTTTTGAGCGAGTAATTTCGAGCTAATATTATGTTCATCTGATTAATATATTGCGTAATTTTAAGTTAACAACTCTCAAATTAGGTCTTTAGCGATTTACACTTAAATCTCCTAATGACTCATAACACGTTGCGCATTATTAGGCTGACAGGTCTGAATTTAAGTCTTTCGAGCGATTTACAGTTAATGTTGTCTTCTTTTGATTAACATGTTGCATAATTTTAGAACAACATGTGTGAAGTCTTTGACAATTTATGACTAAAACCTTCTAATCTTTCGCATGATGCGCAATATCAGGCTGATATGTCTGAATAATCCATGATAAATAGTATAAAATAAAGCCGCTATCCGCGCTTCCCTCTTTGTGCGTATTTTGATGAGGGTTTTCAGTATAATTTAATTTATTTTTCCGAAAGGTTTAAATATTTAATATCTCCTATTATACTCAGAGAAAGTAGAAAAAAATCAATGTGTTGTAATCAAGTCGTAAAAAAACGCCAGGTACACGTCACCTAGTGACTAATAATATTTTGCGCATTAGTAGGCAGGTCTGAATTTAAGTGTTTGTCGCGATTTTCGAAAGTCTTCAATTGATTCATTATTTGCTATACAATACCCTTTTCTGAATTTCGAAAATAGTATGGAGAGCCAATAAAAGGAATCAGACTCAAAAATGTATCATTGTTTTCATTTTTTTTCCAAACATGTTTTTACATGATTTAGGGGTGTTTTACGGTATCCCGAGAACAGAAGCCACGAGGTTTTAATATAATTCGGGAGTATCTTTGGGTGCTCTCCGCGAAGGAAACCCGTGTATACTTTATCTCCTACATCCCATAAATCTTAGAGCGTTATTTTATCTAAATACACTTCACTTCCACGCTCAACTGACAGGCTGCCTAAAGATACGTTTCAATTACTGATAGGCTTAAACACCAAAGCAGAAATATATCAAAGAATACAATGTAATATTGTCATGGATGTATTAGATTACAATCGAATCGAACGCGTATTGGATATAAAAATATTGAGTAAAATCAAAACTAAAGTAATATTAATAATCGTTAAATAAATATTGTTATTGAAAAATATCATGAAAAAATTCTGTCTTCTACCTGGCAATTTGATAAATAAATCAATATTTTCATTTTAGAGAGGAAAAAAATGGAAATTTACCGATCATATATTTGAGATTTATTTTTATTTTTATGTAAGTACCGCAAAAGAGTTCCAACTGCTCCCGACCGTCTGGAGCCAGTGAGAATATGGCATCCCCAATCGATACAATCTTGTGAGGCTGAAGGTACTGGGGAGTGGAAGGAGATGGGGAAGAAGAAGATTGAGGAGTATTTGGCTATTCAGATCTAGTCACTTAACAAGGCTAAAGCCATTTAGCAACGTTTCAATTCCGGTGATTCGATTTCAATTTCAACGGTGGTCTTGCACCAGGGCAATACTGAAAATATCTTCTTCGCAAGTATACTACATATTATTTTTAAATTGATACATTGAGAAATAAGGCAAACTTACTTGGGAACTCCGGGATTTATACCTGCGACCTTCGGCTTGCTAGTCGAGAGCCTTACCCCTCGACAACGGAGACCAAATTATTATTTTTACTAACCGGGAATCTTAATAATATTTTTAACAGTACAAGTACAATATAAAATATGCGTAATAAATTCAAAACTATAAATTATAATAAAAATAATCCCTCTTATTTGCTAAGCATGTAATTTACGATATTTGCATATCAATCTTAGTGTTTTTATCGTAAATTTAAGCATGTCAATCTTGGTAATTTATACAGGAACTTATATGAGGTTTGACAATTTTATAAGCGTAATAGAGTGTGCTACATTAAAAAAAATTAGCCTGAAATAACTCCTTTTTTGACAAAACGCGACTGTCTAGAAATCATGCTCGAAGTCAATTTTTTTTTAAATTTTTAATCCCAATGGATGGATCAGTTCTTTCTGGTGTAAGTAGAAAATTACGGGTTAAAAAAAAATTATTTTCAATAAATAGGAATCATAGATCCAACCTGGAATTCAATTTGTAATTTGGGAGGCGGTTTTGGGTACCGCTGCCCGGGAACCATTTATTGGATAACTGTAACGTATTGTTGTTTTATAGGATAGAATACTGGGCCCTTAATCTCCAGTATTCTAACGAGGATAGGATCTGGTTATATATTGAATAGTCGTAGATTCTTATATACGGACGTTGTTTAATTCGGAATATAATAAACTGACAATACAAGTAACGAGTTACCTAAAGGCCGTCTAGCGAGAGAATGAGCTCCTCGCAGCCCGACAATGTAATCGGAGGCCGTTGGTAGCGTTCGGTTATGTTCGGCAGAACCCGAACCTGCCCGAACCTAAATCACCAAACACTACAATAACCAACACCTCTGCCATAGGTTACCTTAGATGCTTCGCTGCTGTATTCAGTGCTTTTGGGCAGTTGGAGTGCCTAGAAAGCTGCCTTCGGAGAGAGAGAATGAATAACGTAACAAAAATTTATTTTTGAAACTTGAGTCTCGACTGGTGTCGTTTAAAACAGCCATTTGTGTGTTTTCTCCTTCTGTTTGTTTGCACAGTGTACAGTGCCTTTATAAGTGCAATGTAGGTCAGGTTTGTCTATAAGAAACTAAGCGAGCGCAAAACACGACCGTTCTATGCCACAGAAGGAAAACTAATTAAGCAAAGAAAATTACTAGAATTGCTATTTCTTTTGAGAGGGACAGCTGTGCGGCCTTTTTCATAAAAAAATTAAATTTGAATTTGAGGCCAAAACACTTGTCTAAACTGATAAATAATAATTTTATTCTAAAGGTGTAGAAAATATGTGCTATATTATTTATTTACTTTTCAAATTATAAAACAAAGGTCATTAATGAAATCGGATTTTCATGATTTGAACTTTGGAAATTATTTGTGATTAATAGTATTTAGTAAAGATCTTAGAAGCAACTATGGAAATTATTTATGAAAAATGGTATTTATTAGAGATTTTAGAGGCAACTTTGAAAATTATTTGCGAGTAATGGTATTCATCAATGATTTTAGAGGCAGCTTTGTAAATTATTTGTGAGTAATGGTATTTTTTTTTTTGTATTTCCTTTATTTTTTCCCAATTTATATATTTCACATTACAAGTTTTATAATAATAGGAAAGGGAACCCACTAAGGCGCAGCCTGTGCGTGGGTAATATAAGTTAATACATCAGATTTTTGTACCTAAAAATATATAACAGTAAAAATAAATAAAAAACAGTAAGCATAATAAAGACAAACGGTAGGATTAAAATTAAAGTTAGTCTAAAAATTAAACTAATATAACTACTATGTAAATAAAATGATATATATAGGATGTAAATAAATTCATATAGACTTTTTGTCATACATGTAAAGGAGATCCTAAAAAAAATAACTATCCATCTTTTGGGATGCTGTGTGGAGGGTCTTTTTAAGAAAAGGAACTAGAAGAAGTTCTGGGAAGGTAGAAGATATGAGGGGTGGGTAGGAATATGGGGATCAATGTGTCTAAGAGTGACGGACATTTGAATATATCCCTCCCACTGGGTTAAGATACAAGTTGGAGAGATCAAAGGTTCTCCCTGAATGCGCCGGGCGCAGGCGCATCATAAACACACCTCACTTGAAGAACCTGAGCACCTCTGCTAAATCACCAAAAGTAGAAAACAACTTGGGATGACCAGAGACTATGGCAGAGGTGTTGGTTATCCAATTAATGGTTCCCGGCGCAACAGCACCAAAACCCGCCTCCCAAAGTGTAATATAAATATTTAAAAAAACATGAAAAAAGCATTTTGATGGGATTAAATTTAAATTGCAAACGACCAATTTACATTGCTTACACAAATTTTTCGTACACAAATTTAATATTATATAGAATATCTTTTATTTGTTAAAGTTTTTATATCGTTATATTTTCAAAGTACGTGTATGCTGCGTAAGCTTGTTTTTAAGTAATTATCATTAATTAACATGCAAAAAATTGTCAAAGTTACTTCTAAAACTATGAAAAAAAGATTTCTAAATGGCTCATACTTTATAATTCAAAATAATAAAAAATAAAGTTGTACGAATATTATAAAGTATTTTGGTCTCAAATTCAAATATAAGTGTTATAGGAAAAAGGCGGTTCCTCTTCAATTGACGAGACAAGATAGACAGCTTAAAACCCACATCGTTAACGAACTATTCTTGGAGAAAAGCTGACTGAAGATGTAGGAATATATTCAAGAATAATAATTATTTGTTATTTGCTTATTTGCCTTTTTAAAATCTGATTAAAATTATTTGGCTTTCTAAAATTTTATGAATTAAAGTTTTTTTTATGATATAATTCTCAGTATCAACTCGATATCGCTTTATAAAAAAATAATGTTTTGGGCTTTGGCTGTATTATTTCCATTGTCTTAAACAGTCAACTTTATTCAAGAGTGAACATTGTGAACAGTGAAGATCTTTTCAACAAATCATCAAAGTTAAAGAATATTTCCACAAATTTTAAGTTTCTACGAATTTCCACAGTTTATACACGCGTGGAGCATCGTAAACGTGGAAAAAAAGATATTTTATTTTTATTATTCAAATGGTAGAAATTCAAGTATTTTTTTAGTTGTCAAATAAATGATCCGTTTTTGTTTACGCAAAAACAAGACTTTACACTGTTTTTATAACGCGTTTTTAACGACAGTGTTTTTTATAGACAGTCCTCAATTTCATATAAAAAAACCATTTGCTGAAATTTGCTTATTCTTCGTATGTTTGATAATACAAAAAATATGCATTGCATGCTCGGCGTGTTGACGTATTTTACAAAGCAGAGCGCTAAAACAGTGCCATATTACATTATAGGCCAGTGCAATTAGAGCAAAAAGGGGACGCGATCGTAATTTACATCATTATATCTAGGTACCTACTTTTTAGATATAGAAGAAAATTGTTTAAAAAAAAGTTGTAGGTGATTTAAGGTTCTACTAAATTTATTAAACCATTTTAGCCGAAATTTTCATTTTAAACGAGATATTACGGAAAAGCTAGGATTTTGGCTGGTTTTTTCAAAATAGCGGTATTAGCACAGGTCCGCCAAGGTCTAAAATATTACATCAAGGGACCAGTATACAAAACTTATACATAAATTGAGACGATCGAAATAATTAAGTTTGCGGATCACTTGCACTGGCCTAATATTATATTATTCGGACATATTAAAATTAAGATATTCATAGAAATATATTTTTTTTATTTATTGGATGATTTCGAACAAATACAGATTTTCCTTTATTTTAGCCACATTTTTTACTCATTGGTCCAGAGCTACGTATCCTAATCCTTATTTATATGTTGGAGATTATTTGGAACAAATGGTCAGCCCCAGTCTCATTTACTCGTAACCTTACTAAAAATGGGTTTTTATTGACGGCGTACTTTAACGCTTTGATTGAGAATACAAGGTTATAGGTTTTAGGTTAATCCGCACGGCAATTTGTCACCGATTTTTTGTATCAATTAAATGCTTTATGGTACAGACGAAAGGCAAAAACATCAATCACAATCATATTTATTGTTCATCTCTATTGTAATGACATTTTATTGTTCCAGAAAATATTTGAAAAAATTGTATTGTTTATTTTTACCCTCGAACACGAACTCATAAAAAATTCAATAAAAAATTACATATCGTCACTAAACACTAATCAGATAATAATTAGAAGATATAAATGATGATTTTAACTACTAATCCAATATAGGAAAATGAAATCAATGAGTTTGTTTATTAATCTATGAAATTAATTAACTCACCTAATAAATTTGAAATATTTAAATGAATTACAGGTAATAATTCAACAAAGTTAACAAAAATCTATTTATCTTGACTTCTGAAATATCTCCCTAAAAATTGTACAAGGCAACAAAACTTTTAACTATTAAAAAAAAATGAATATGAAACACGTATACTAATAAAACGTGCAACGAACACAGAAAAAAATCTTTAAATTAATTTAATTAAAATAATGAAGTGATTTAATATCGTGATGCATGTATTTGGGCAACTTTTCTAGTTAAATAAATGAAAAAGAAATTATCTTTTTTATGAAATAAAAAATACATTTTTCGACATAAATTTTATTCTATCAATTATTTTAACAGATTAGGGAAACAATTGTTTTTTTTGGACACATAAATAATGAGTAGGGAACGCACCTACATCTATCAAGGTAATCCTTTCATCTTTGATCCGACAAATTCACCAATACATTTACTTACAATCAATCAATGATCGTTTGGAGAAGCCACCTAATTTATGTCTAGGTACAAGTTAAATTTAACTAGTCTACAGATTTACTCCAAGCGATCAACATATTTTTTTGTTAATTTATTACCCAATAAAAGGGGTATTTATTCCTATCAGAAAATGTAATCATATTTTAATAAAAATAACCATTTAAATTAATTAAATAAAAATGGAAAATATATTTTGGATTCGTCGTATAATTTTTATCACAATATAACCGTTAAGCTTTAACATTAGGGGATCATCGAAATAAACAGTTTATATAAATATTATAAACAGAAGTAACATCAAAATAATGTACTAGTCTTTGAATGTTTTACTTGTTAGTCGATTATTGTTGTATAATAATAAGTAAACAAATTATATCGTCGGATTCCTTGTATAAAGAAAGAGTCTACCATAAACATAACACAAGATTCACTCAAAATGATGGATTAGTGGTTCAGAAATGTAGAAAATGGCTATTGGACACAGATTATATGTACTAATTACCTACTGAGGCCCTTGTATAGCTAATTGGAATTCACAATGGAACTTAAAAATCTATAGTAAATTGTTCCTACCTATGTATGTTAAATATGGATATTCTTTCGATGTGACTGTTTCAATTGTATTTGGCTAATATATAAGGCTTACACTGCAACTATATTTTTATTTAATGTTTTTATATTTTTAGTTATATTTTTTTGTTATATAAACTTAACCGTGTCATTGTACGAAGTGTTTTATGTATGTACCTGCTGACAAACTGCAAAAGCAGTTTAGCAGGTTTAAATTGTAAAATAAATAAAAAAATATATATTTATCAATTTCTAGCGACAGCTTATTTTCATTGAAGACGTGGTTAAAATGATTATAAGGAATTTCAATAACTATGTAGTTAGAAGCTGTTTTTTTGTAAGTGTTAACCCTCATTTTAAGGCTAGCGATATGAGATCACGTCTACGGACTGCAGAAATTACGAAGGTTTCAATCACATTAAGAACTCACTTCCGAACTTAGTGAAGTTTTTATGCGATTTTTGCACTTGCCGCTTGCGTTTTAATAAAATTATCCCACAGTTAACCAAAGACGACGTTTCTGCAGGAAAAAAATCTGATTTAATTCGTAGTTTGAGACATAAAGCCTTCCATCGCACCACAATGATGTCTTAAGCCAACTTGCCTGAGGAAATTACCCTCAACCTATGACACTTCATGTTAATTCAAACCCAATTCAATTATGAGATTGACTTTGTCTTCCTGAATGATTGCAAAGCGGCCGCATTGTGAATTTAAATTGCATATTTGGATTACAAGGGTATAAGTGGTAAGTGGTGGGTGGTGTTTGTAATGTCGGTATACAAACCCCAAACCCTTTTAGAATTTATTCCGCCCTATGTCACTTTGATTGTGCTATTGCCACACGATGTGAGCATTTCCACGCATGCTATTTGAATGTCGTTTTGCAAAATTAAATCAAGCGAATTATGAAGAAATGCGACATGTTTTTGTGAAAAATGTAAGTAATTAAACAATGCAACAAAAAACGTGGAAGTTATTTCAACATCTGGTCGTTTTGAAAATAAAAATACAGTACGACATTTTCGTTCTATTTTGAATTGTCTTACGTGCATTTTTTATAGTGCTATTAAGCGAAATAATTACCTTTAGTAAAATTCAATCATCAAAGACAATACTAACGACTCTTAAACAAAAAATGTAAAACAGAAAAATCAGAAAAAATTCGGTGGCATCTAGGAATTGAACCCAGTACCCTTGGGTGATTGAACCCTGCTGGGGCTTTGCTCAACCACTGAGCTAAGTAGACCCTATCTTCGTCGGTCATATTAAACCTTATCATACTTCAACTAAGAGAAATGTAAATTTTACAATTAAAGTTTTTACAAACCTAGAACAAATATTTTATATTTATTTTTGGAGTATACTGAGAAAATGATAATGATAAAAAACTACAAATTTAATCATTGAAGACAATATTAACGACTCTCAAACGAATTTTTTCTCTGAATTAAAAATCTTTAAATTAATAAAAGTACCTAATACCTAAAATGTTTTTCAATCAATGTTTTGTAGTTCAAAATTCTAATCTTGATATTTAATTTCCTAAACTTTAGTTGAACAAAAAAATATAATAAATTGATTTCGGTTTACATTGCTCAACTACGCGAAGCAAGGCAAGAATGCCTCAAACAAAAATTAATTTGACATCTAAACATATTTACCTACCCACCGATCATAAACTAATTCAACTTGGAATAAACTTATTCAACTTTCCAACTTGTAGGTTCAACTTCATAACTTATTTAATTTACCGTTCAATTCCGCCGATAGACATGCTTTCCAGTATTTCAGGAAAATGTTCTCACTATCGAACAGGATATAAGATGTCTGCCACAATTACCTCCAGATGCCGTCTGTGTAGACCCGTTTCCCGCCAAATGGCGCGCAGAAAAGCCTTAATAATTACATTACGCTTGCAAAGCTCTCCTACGAAACCTTGAGAATCCACACTAACTGAACATGATTGTCTTACTTACTTGAGGTGAGCATTCCATCAAATGTTTCAAACTTAGAACATTCAATAGTTAGTGCATAGTAGTTGGAACAAAGCTGAGGTACCCACTAAGCTAGAACTAGTGGGTTGATTAATGCATGCTAAAGGTGAACGTACAAGAAACTTTAAGACCACTTTTGAAATAGCTTCCGAGCAGAAAGCTACGAACGGCAGCTTAGAAATAACATTTCCTTAATTAAAAAAGACAAAGTTTGTTTGGCTTTATGCAAAGCACTACGAAGTAATACAAAATCATATGTTTTTGGTTTTAAAATTATCATTACAATTAAAATACTGCGAGTAAAACACATCTTGGCTTTTGAAATAATAAGTCTTTTCATAAGCCCAGAAAAAACTAAAATAGCTGTGAAGCTCAAAATCACCTGCTTACAAACCGTTTTTCGGTTATGATTTTTTCGTCTAATGTGGAAAATGGATAAGTTCTTTTAGAAAATAATTATGCATTTGTACCTGAACTTTGCTAAATAAAAAGTACCAGGCTTTTTAGCTACGTTTTTCTCGCATAAACCAAAACAAGCAGCTCGTGTAAAGGGTATTTAAACCTTATCTCCATCTACATAAGGAGTTATGTTGTTAGCCGCCTGATCCCAAATATTACACGACGTAGTGCATCGACTGAATTGAGTATTTTTAAATTATATTTGTGCATTAAAATCAGATGTGTGCAATCACCGAGGTCATATTCAGTCTGGTTTACGTGATGATTACTCATATATTCTTTGGAAGTGATAATTGATTTTCCTACTAACTAACAAAATGAATGAAAACATAATTCGAATTCCATATATATAAGGTTACATTGACTCCACACAGAGTCATCTCTAGAGATGCTGTGTGAAGGACTTTTTGAATAGAGGAAGAAGTAAGGACTGTGGTCTTGGAGAGACAGTCAATGATAAAATATAGGCAATGCGACATGTATTCATAATATATAGCATAAACTTGTTATAAATAACTAGCTATTAATGTCAGTAATAAGCCACAGCTAAAAAGCTAATATAATTATAAGTGATAGGAATAGATTACATGCATAAAATAAGGTGTTAAGCGACTTAAGGTGATATTATCACGAAAACGGCGCTATACAAATAATCAAACCATTTAATTTCCGACTTTATGTCCAGGTTAAATCTTCTTCACAGGAAAAAACTAAATTCTTAAAAACTAAAACTTCCACAAACGATCATCTAGTCAATCCACATTATGCAAGTGCATTATAGAAGCACAATAAATACAAAATAATACAAAAGCAACAAGTCAAATCACCAAAGATCAAAATGGAAAATAATTCACCGACTCCAGATATTTTCATATCACAGGGTTTGGCTCGGTAGACCTTCTAATTGGACCCATATATCCTACTGAAATTTATCAGAAATGCAGCTGCGCTAACCTAACCTAACCTAGCGTAAATAAAATACGATTTTTTCTTGCTATACCACCTTCTTCTTCTTCTTTCGTATTGTGGGGGGTCAGAGGGGGACATCTAGATCTGCGAGCCATTTTAGGGCCTCAGGCGTCGCCATGTGGACCTCATCAATCCCGCCGGGGAATGAATGGAGCGGAATGAATGAAAAAAAAGCTATACCACCTAACTCGATTTTACTCGATCATTTGGCATTTCATCTGCCTGTATTTTATTTGTTTAATTCCTGTTCTGATTCAAGACGGTGGCCTTATTTGATACTACATATTTATCCCGCCAGAGTTCACCTGATCGTTGTTCCTACTATGCATCAAATAGGAATAATCAAGATTGATGAAATTTCGCTTACTTAACCACCGAAACAAGAGGAAGGTCACCGTCGTCATCTGTTTTCAAAAATCTCGTTGTAAAGCCCGAGGGACGTCAGCTAGTTCAATATAAATTATAATGGGTTTCATGCGTGCCTTACTTAGCGATGGCAATGGGTCTATTACTACGCTTAATTCACTTATAATATATATCATACTTTGGGGACTGGTATCCAATATGTATATTAATAATATTCGAGCTGCTCCTAAGCATACCTCGATACTCCAAAAGCAATTACGACCCGTATTAAAAATAGTTTCATGAAACACCAGTGCCTCTTACTACAGGGTTTTCCAATAAGAGGTGTTATTTTGATATTCAATCGTAAAAGATCAGTAGTTTCGTTGCTTGTGTGGCACGTAGCGCCGTATTGTTGAAATTAAACGTTGTCCAGATCAATATCATCCAATTCCGGCCATAAAAAATCATTAATCATCTCTCGATAGCGCAATCCATTCACCGTAACTGTTGCTCCAGCCTCATTTTCGAAAAAAGTAAGGTCCAATGACTCCGCCGGACCATAAACCGCACCAAACAGTCACACGTTGATGCTTTTCAACACTAACTCTTCGGTTTTCCGATCCCCAGATGCGACAATTTTGCTTGTTGAAGCGTATATCGTTCCATTTTTATTAATGGCGTAGTTTCTACTTGTCAAATTTAAAAAAATGACAGCTTCAAAAGTAACATCTACTGAAACAGCGGGCCATTCAAAATAACACCTCTTATTGGAAAACCCTATAGATTCACTTCTGGGTTAACCCCTCAGGTATTTTTGTGAAATTTATGGCATAAATTGAGACGGACTCATACTAGTCGTTGGATCTCCTTTTGTATTATGATAAGACATACAATTTAAGCAGTGTTAAAAAGAAGCTACACCACGCTTCTTATCTGAATGCAAAATTTGACGACACTCTTAAAAAAATATATATTCCAAAAAGTCATAAATCATAAAATGTTGCTTGTGTGCGAAAGATTTGTGAAATTTCTTTAATTCTTTATTAATAATTTTTAAATGAAGTAAAGTCATGTTATGTTGTATAATAGGTTTGTCAAGTTGAACTGGTTTATTGTTTTGTTTCGCGTACAGTGGTATTTCTGCGGCCTACAAGAAAAAACCATTGTAAAAAAAATTCTGCCTTTTGTTGAAATTATAATTTTTTATTGCAAATGTCCGTTTGTTGTATTAAAATCTGAAAGATTCTATCTATATATCTTGCCTTCAAAATGAAATTTTATTTTGATAAACATTCAAAAACAGTTAATCTGTTAGAGAAAATTAATTTCATTCCGCTTCCAAATACGCGCAAAACTTTTTAATATGACGTGCTTATAAAACTCACTGCCTTACAAGATGCATATATTTTCAACTCTAATTTGAAATCATTTGAAATGCAGCTCTCTAAATTGATAACTTAAAGAATTTTTATTTTGTGAAAATGATACTATCATTATCAGTAGTTTTTTTTACTGTTTTGGATAGTTTAATAATTTGAAAACTTTATTTCTTTAATTGTTGATGTTATGCATTTTTTTTGGAATGCTTATTTGTAATATGGGTGGTACAAATACTAAATAAACATTTAACTTAATGGAACTTTGTCTAGAAATTCGTCCAGAAAAATAATGTTTACTGTTTTAATTTTAATGTACGACTGTTTGTTTCCTCAAAAAATAAAAAAATAAAAATCGTGAAATATTTCTAAATAAATGCAAAATCTCAAAATTCCCGAGGGGTAAAACATTATTTAAGCTTATTTAACAAAATGTATAAAATATTTCAAGGATGGAATCTTTATCGTTCCAGTCGCTAAGCAAGTTGCAGTGGGGTTGTTTTTTGGGCTAATCACGGGGCTCTCTTGTTTCACTTTTAATTTACGTTAAAGCAGTTTTGCGAAGCGCTGCTGCCGGAGTGTCTCATCATATATTTTTGTTCTTTTTTTATATTTTTGTTTTGTTTTTGGCTGTTTTATTAAAGCATTGCAGTGCCTTGCAAAATTTTATCAACGTTGATAAAGGTCGCGGGTTTTGATTAATCTTTCGGATGAGATGGGACCCAGATTAAAGTCGATGTTGTTTGTTTATTAGACCAATTCTATGTTTAATATTTTAATGTATATAATTTTTATATTAGTTTATCAGGGGTAAGATAAGAGATCATGGACGATATAAGCTGGTACAATTCAAGTTGTCATCGTGAGTTCTGTTGTACAAAGGATTCAAAAGATTTAAAATTATATTTCTTAACAATCAGAATACGCCAGTAATTTTTTAATCAATTCTAATTTTCCAAAGCCTGTAGATTTTGTTAATTATTTTTTTTTTGTTTTTTTGTTCCTTATGATACAATGTATCTGTTTGACTGCACTAATCCAAAGAATTTATGCATTCTCGTAAATTCGGAATCTGATAGTATTATTACGCCAGCGTCTGGACGGTTTAGGCCCTCTGATTGGTCGAATTCAAATATTATGTTTCGGGTAAATTCCACTTAGTCTACCCTGATGGCCAACAGAGCGCACCTCTGGCAGCATAAGAACGAACCAAATAACTGGCGTGAATATTTAAATATGCAGCTCACAATACACATAGTAATGCAAAATTACTTGACCATTAACAAGCGTTTTGTAAGAAAATTTCTTCTGGAAGCTTGTATCTTTGTGATATCATTATTTGTTTTATTAAAACACAAATAACTTTGTATACATCACTTTATTATATACAACCTCTGGTTACCGGATAAATCATCACAATGATAATTCATCACGTCTTTAAAAAGTTATATAAAGTCATGGAAAGTGATGAAACAAAAACTGAGTTATGTAGGTTAGGTAAGTTGAAAAATTTTTTTTCATCGTTTCTAATGACTTTATATCACTTTTTGAAAGTGTGTTGAATTGTCACTGTGTTGAGTTATCATTGAACCACAACCTCTACATGTTTCATGAACGAAGTTCAACTCATCAGGAGTAAGTATACAATGAAGTAAAAAATTAAATATGGTAAGAAGAAGTGGAAGGAGGGGTAAGAGTGGGAGGGTTTATATATTTTTTTGCTTATTAATTATATCTGATTTTATATTGACATTTTTCTGATTTCTAATATTTCAAAATTATTTATTTGGGATGCTTTGGAACCTGTATAACCTGATATTAAGCATCGCAAATAAAGAATTTAGAAATTTTAGAAATTAGAAAATATGTTAATATAAAAGCAGATATAAATAATAAGAAAAAATATTATAAACCCCCTTTAAAATATTTTCCCACTTAACTGGTCTTTCCCGTCTAACGATATTGTAATTCCTAATTCTGATAAACCCCGCCCTCTCTTACCCCTCCCCAATCCTTCCACTTCTTCTTTCCTATTGTAATCTATATTTAATTTTTGACTTTTTGGTGTATACTCCTGATGACTTCGTTCATGAAACTTGTAGTGGTTGTATATAATACAGTGATGTAAAGAAAATTATTTGTATTTTAATAAAATAAAGTTTAATAAGATTACATTATTTTATCTATTTCCGCTGTATATCAATGCATATGTACAAAATAAAATGTCAACATTATATTTTAATAATCTATTATTTCATTCTTCTTATATTTTTGAAAATCATAAATGCAAAATATTGTTTATTGTCATTAAGTTGAATAAAATGTTTGTTTGTTTTTAAATGCATATAAAAAACGGTAGTTGTAGGTAAATAATTACCATCAGTTGGAGTAAAATTAACACTTTTTAATCAAACCGAATGCTAATCTCACGCACAATCACGCTCATTTTATTCATTAAACGGGTACAATTAATCAATATGTAATAATCTATTATTTCAGCCAACTTTATTATAACTATCTTTAACTGTTGTGACAAAATATACGATATTGATTTACCTTATATACACTGACGGTTGTAACACATATTTGCGCACTGCAATGTATCCTATGAGCAGATTATATTAGACACGGTAACGGTTAATATCAGTTGTAGACATATAGTGAATAAAAGTATTTCATTTGAAATAATCTATCACAAATACGTAAAATTTCATTTATTCAAACAACTGTCATTCTTATTATGCCTAAATTGAACATATTATTCATTAGCTCTTTCCTGTTCCGTGTTTAAACAATATATACTCACCCTCTTTCCGTGAATGACCTAATATCTACCTATTAAATTTTACTGTTGTTAGTATCACTTAAACTAGGCGAAGGTTAACGAAGTGCCGCCCGCAGGGCCTAGCAGAAAAAAACCCCCCGGAGCGAGTTTTTAACTGCTAGTACAATTATATTACTACAAAAATATATTTTGTATAAATCATTTTCAATGTTTTATCTTGGTTCGGTTTAAAACGGTGACTTCTGACGTTGATGAATACAATACTAAATGATATAAATCACGTAGGGGCGTATCAGTGAGTTATCATACAGTGGTATTACTTTACATTTCCCTATAGTAAATCCCAATGGGCACTCTCACACTCCATAATTACGCACATGTTGGATTTTATGACGCAAATAGTAAGCCTACAACATTTACGAGAAAATACCAATTTTAGTTTTTTCGATTAAATCATTACAGACGATAATAATATTCATTAATACCTACTAAATTATAAATATAATAATATAATATTAAGATAAAAATTATATAAAAAGATTTTTTTTATAAATAAATATAAATAGTTAAATTATTTCACTCGAAATGGTTTATTAGTAAATATAATTATCTCGCTTAAATTTTTGTTACGTGAATACCGCACAAGAGTTACAACTGCTCCCAACCATCTAGAGCCAGTGAAAATATGGCATACTCAATTGGGAAGAGATGGGAAGAAGAGGAATGCGGGGGAGTACTGGATATTCAGATTTGATTTAAAAGCCATTTCAAGCAAAGTTTCAATTTTGGAGGGCGGTCTTAATACCAGAGTGATACTGAAAGTATCATCCACTCAGGAACTTGCCACAAGTGTACCATAATATATTATTTTAAACTAATACATTTTGAAGTAGAAATAAATAGCAGATCGCAGGAAAAGGACTTTGAACAGTTGTTTACTAGGCAAAGCAAAAACTTTTTAAGTTATAAAAAAATCGGGGAACTCTATCTGCAAAGAAGATAAGTAAAAACTAAGGACGGGTTGTTTCGGAGAATTTGAACAATTCATCAAATTTCAACGTTCATTTTCAAGTACTGTGAAAGATTTTTTCAAGTTCTGTTTTTATTTCAATTTTGTCAAGCACTTAGCCTATAATGATATAATAACAGAACTTGAATTGGACTTTCACAGAACCCGAAAATGAACGTTGAAAATTGATGAGTGGTTCAAATTCTCCGAAACAACCCGTCCTAACAGTACCTAGAATCTTCGACTACGAATAAAAAGTTTTACCACTTATAACGGTGTTAGATTATAACAGGTGGAACTTATAACGGCGTTAGATTATAACAGGTGGATCTCATTACGGCGTTAGATTATAACTGGTGGAACTTACACCGGCGTTAGATTATAATAGGTGAAACTTATGACGGCGTTATATTATAACAGGTGGATCTTATAACGGCGTTAGATTATAACAGGTGGAACTTACAACGGCGTGGTGGAACTAGAAAAGCACTCCCTTTATTTGAATTACGTGTGAATCCTAAAGGTAAAGAATAATTTGAATAAATATAACGACGTAAACCACGTAAAGTGTTTTCCGGAAACATATGTCCTTGCAGGAGCACGTACCGTACGTTAATATAATATTAAGTGCAGATTCCTATCAACCTCCTAAACTTTTTTAACAATATAAACAAAAGATACCAAATAATTACTGTTGACTAAAAGTAAAAGTATTATGTTAGCTTTTAATTAGGCGGGAATATTTAATATCCTTTTTCACGTTGTGACAGCGTTGAGTTTAACACTTTAAATTTAGGAACAATCCATCAAAAGAAATAACTGACATTTTAAATTAATTGAAAAACTTTTCCTCGTGCCTTCTCCTTTTCGGAATTTTTCAAATAAATTATCTAACTTTCCATTTCGCAATCTATGATCTAAAATCAGATGTATTCAACGATTGCGAATTTATCTCCTTATTTTTTTTCTCTGCAAAAAAGTACCTGCTGATATTTCTAATTAATCCTCCCTGCAACTAGTCTTGACAGTCGAGGTAATTACAATGTTATCAGGTCGAATGAAATAGAAACCAATAATACGCTCCACAGTCAGTCAACTACACAGACTTGACAGCCGAGGTAATTACAATGTTATAAGGTCGAATGAACTAGAAAACAATAATACGCTGATCATAAAGAGTGGTCAGTAAGAGCCTATATCACACTTATGTCTATTATAATTTGTATAAGTCCATCACATTTGATGTTCATAAAATCAACGATCATTTCCAATTTGAATGGTTCCCGTCAAACTACAAATCTATGCCCGTTTTAGCTCATGATCAAATTGTGATCAACTGTCAAGCATAACAGTATTGCGTTTTGTTTGTCTGCTGATCATAATTTGATCGAAAACCAAATTGTACCGAGAACCAGCTTTTAACCAACGGTCGAAAATTCAAAATGTCGCATCTAGACATTTTAAACACTCCAACCTACGATTTTCATGAATTCGTTGTTTGTGTTATTTATCGATTTAACTTTGAGAAACCATTTAAACTTGACCTTTAAATAATCATAAAATATGCGAACGTTTCGTACTTTTAGGTATTAAGTTTCTGTAAAAAGAGATATTTTACCACATAATTGTGTAACAACATTGGGATTGGACCTTTTTATAAGTTTTTCATCAATTGAATGTATCCCAAGCGTACTAAACAGATGGGAAAGTGTCTCTTTGCTAGATGGGTTATTGAAGCGAAAACAGAATTGAATAGAAAACACAGAGAAGTTAATATGATCTTCACCGATTTGAAAGAAAACTATTATTACCAAATTAGTAATAACTTTGACTCCAGGACTCCGGTTGAGTAAAGAAACATATGATCTCTTTATGAAGTGGTTTCAAAATTTAAAATATCAGTTGAAGCTGAGATATTATCGCAAAGAATATTATCAAAGATCTTTGCGCATGTTTCAACATATGTAGATTCTAATATAGACAGCCAGGTTTCCGAAGTGATTTTTTTAATTTAATTTATTATGATTTAGCGACCTTATCAACTTCTACAGAGAAAGTAAAACTTTAGCTAACTTAGTGTAAACGAACACACTCTTAATACGTCAAAATAATAATATTTTCCCGGGAGCTTGTATGTGGAGTAAATGTACAAAATATATCCTCATTGGGAACAGTGGCGTTTTCAGTTGAGATTTTTCGGAGGTGACGGTGATTTGGAAACGATGTGAAACGTGTATCTATTTTGCAAAGACTGGAAAACGAAGATAGGACCTATCAATATGGCTGAGACCAGTGGCGACTCGTGACTTTTGGGTATACTAGAGTGCTAATATTACAAAAAATTGCATTATTGATGTTGTTGTAGCTGAAAACAATTATTTTTTTTTATAAAATTCGATTTCTTGTATGAAGAATTTCAGGAAAACAGGAATTCAGTTTGTCCGTGAGCCGCACGGATTTCCTGAAAATCTTCATACAAAAATCGTTTTTTCGAAAAAAACTAAAAAATCAATTTCAGCTACAACAACATCAATAATGTATTTTTTTGTAATATTAGCACTCTATTACAACCAAAAGTCACGAGCCGCTACTGGCTGAGACGTTACGTCGCCGAGAAAACAGAGGTATCCAAAATGATGTATCAGCACTTTCAGCGAGGTACCTGAAGATGGAGTTTCATGTGTGGACACGATTCTCACAACCTAAAACTATATAAAAGAAGAATACATACGTTCATGATACAAAGTGGCGGACTAAGCCCGTCAGAGGCCTGGGGCGGCATAGATGAATGAGCCCCTCCCCCTCCAGTTTAAGAAGTTGATGTAATTTTACAAGCTTTTTATTCAGTTAACATTCAAATGTAGAAGTGTTTGTTTATTTAGTTAAAATCTTGCAAGCAAAATTTAAATATGGATATTGACGAGGAAAATAAAATACAAATCGATCCGCAAAAAAAAAAACATTCGATTTGTATGCACCAAGTCTTAAACTGTTTGAAAATCCAGTCAAAATGGCCAGGGCCGTATTATGCGTAAGGCAGTGTAGGAAACTGCCTAGGGGCCTCGCATCAAGGGCCCCCGAGACCAGCATTGCCTAGAGGCCCTGACATGTTTAATCCAGCCCTGGCAGGCCCGTATTGTCCATTAGGGCCTAATGATTAGGCAATGTAAGCCACTGCCAATGGGCCATACATCGGCTAGGGGCCCCTAGGGTAAAGAAGCCCCGAGACGTGCATTGCCTAGAGGGCCCGACTATAACACCACGTAAGGATTGTTTTATAAAGGGCACTCTTCTATTTTTTTAAATTTTTATGAACGCTGAAAATTAGCTGGTCCGCCATTTTTTATTTTTTTTAGATATCGAAATTCCCTCTACATGGTGTCACGAATACTGGATTTTTGAATGGTTTAAGAACTGTTAACTGAACCTAGTGTAAAGGAACCCCGAGACGTGCATTGCCTAGGGGGCCCGGCCCTCGCAGGGCCGTATTGTCTATTAGGCAGTGTAAGCCACTGCCTTGGGGCCACGCATCGGCTAGGCCCCCCTAGGGTAAACGCGCTCCTAATCGATGGTAGCTAAAGGTAATTGGTGGGTGCAAATTGCATGTATAGTTTGTTTAATATGTTGTCAACCAGGATGAAAAACGTGTTAAAAACGTTTCGAGAAAAACGCATTCAAAGTTTTGCTGAATGATAATTCAACATACAAACTGTTCCAAATGGTTTCACATAAAATCATCTATCTCCGTCAATTTTTTGAATTTCTTTAAAACATCTTGAGAGCATTCTTAAAAAGTGCATCTTTCAAAAAATTAAAATTAATAAAGATAATTTTTTTACAGTGTGATGGTGCCTTAAAGTCTTGTTAAGGATTTGATCAAGAGAAAATTGTGGCGTAAAGAGATCCTTGCTTATGTAATGATCTACCCTTTCTACTTCAAACTTTTCCTTCTCTTCTTTCTACGATACATTTTCCTTAAGTCCCGTAGGTAACTTTTCCATAAGGCTTTGGTTATATATATATCCGGGGTAGGAAGGTCCTCCCTGCCGTCTTTTCTTTATTACACACCCCTTCAAGTGTGTACATCCTAGTTTGTCTACGTGACGTACGACCTTGAACGTACTCATTTCACGTGACGGTTCAGTATAAAAAGGCTTCACCGAACGTTGTGTTGGGTTTTTGTTTCTCGGCTTAGAAACCTAGTTATTTATGTTTTGTGTGGTATCCCTTGGTTCTTTTGAGATAGAGTGAGTTGAATCCATTACCGCTGTTTTTCAAAACCATTTCATAAACCTTATCTTCTAAGTCGCCTGCTCACCCCCCCCTAGCTACTCGATTCTACCTATCGTAGGGTAATGTGAATATAATAAAGTGTTAGATTTTATATATGTGATATACATACGATAAATTTATGGTGTTAGTTGTCGGCGCCATCCATGTATATATTTTGGGAGGGGAAGGAGAGGAAAGGAAATGAATTTTTTTCAAGTTAAGATTGACTCCTCCGCTTACCAAACAAAACTGATGGATGATAGTTCGAACAAGGCAATCGATATCTGCGTGTCTGGATATCACAACCGGCCGGGTCTCCCCTTGTTCCAAATCGGCAACCTTCACGCCAGAATAAAGAAAACCAGGTCTCATCACCAATTTCAGAATTGCCCCAATCTCAAACACCTCCAGGATAACCTACTTTACTGAGTGTAGAAGGGGAAAGCCATGACATCCCTTGTCACGAATCTAGTCGCGAAAGTGTGACACGTAAGGTCCTAAGTTACGAGCCACCTCTAGAAAACATTGTAACTCCCACGTCGTCGGGGATTTACATCCCTTTCTAGGTCAATACATATATAACACACGACGATCTTGTCGACATTTTGCCCGCTTATTAACGATAGGTTGTGTGCCTACCCATTCAGCCAATTATCATGTGAGATATATGTAAGGTCTACTCGATATGCCAAATTTGGGATGAGGACTGTCTGTATTTTAATATTTGGTTCCAGTATTTATTTTATGAGGTTACTAGCATCCTCGTGTATTAGGTATGGGTAACTCCTACTGAATACCTATCCTCTCAGGTAAGGTATAAACGGATAATTGGTTTGATGTTTTGCATTTAATTTAAAGAGGCTGCCTACCTCTCGAAAGATACCTGTTGAGAAAAGTTGTTCGGTTGGTAGTTTTATTTCGGAGATTACCATCTCCCTCTTTCGACTTTAGATTTGTTTTCGTGCATCCCAATTCGTAACTTAGAAAGTCAAACAATAGATGAAAAGTATTAAATTAGAAAAGTCAAATAACAGAAGAAAAGTTTTCATTTTGTTCCGTCTGGTTGCATCCGAACGCTTTCAATTTGGGACGGCATACGCTAGCAAAACTTCCCCTTTGACTGACTGTACTCCGCGCCTCTCGGCCTATATATGAAAAGTCATTGGCCTGTCTCTCACTCACAGCTGATTGACAATCCGTCTAGGGTATTCCTTTTAATGATAACATTATTTGGACGGCAGGTGTCGTAAACTTAGTTGTATCCGTCTTTTAAAGGGGGTCCCCTGGAATTTAATAAATAATATAAAAAACTCACCCAGTTAGGCACCTCTCATTCTCAGCGTGAAGCTTACCTGGTTACACTATATAGCTAAATCACTTTAATTTTCGACCTCCTCCCTACGCTTATAAAAGGGTAATTAAATATTCCTGTAAATAAAATTGTACCTCCCTAATCTGTTAGGATTCGAACCCACAGTTAATAATCTATTTGATTCTCTGGGTTTCGGTCTCCGTGGATAGAATGCCATCTCGCCAAATCAATAACCTAGCCCGATTAAAACTTGCTGCCTTTATATACGGTCACTCTGTTTTAAAAACGCGATCATTATTATTATTATTTTCATGTTTTTAAGACAAGTAATTTAGTTTGAACTACACATTTAAATCAACACAACTTTATAACACAATCGCGATTGCACAACACCGGGCGCCCCTGAGGTGGGTTTTTACAAAACGGCGCTCTACAAATTATCCGATTGTTCCTTATTGTCATTATTATTAATTGTTTTCTCACTGAGTCCAACCACTTTCACTTCACACAAAAACCGGTTCAATAATATTTCACTTTAGTTCAAAATTCCACAATACTATTAACACCATCTGAATCCACTAATTCACTGCAATTTCACACAACACTTCTCATTTGTATAGATTTCATGGAGCTGTCAACGCACTCAAGTTCCAAACCTGACTGCCCGTCCCCGCGCCCTGTTCCGTGTGAATGTGTTTACTCCAGGCCTGTCTGTCCATAAATCTTCCGTCGTTGTTTAAACAAAAAATTTTTAGAGCACGTTATTTTATTATTTATCGTTTATTTTTGTGGATGTCCAAAACATCACAGCCTCCCTTTAGTTCTAAGCCCAACGGGTAATCTCGCTTCCTCGTGTTAGTCGATGGGATTAGAAATAACTATAGGTAATTTACGTTTCTCGAATACCTCTGTATTTATTTTTTATTTTTATTTTAAATTTTATTTTAATTCTTCCAAAATGTTGAGCGCCCCTGTTCTTCGTTTCTAACCTAGCATCTGTTTATTTTTTTGGTTCCCGTGATTATCGGCTTGTTCTACTGGTGAGTTTTTTTCCGCCCTCAGCTTTTTCAAGTGTTTCGTGCCTCTATGGGTAGAAATTCAATATGTCATGTCACACTTGTTTATTTTAGAATTTTAAAGTCTGAGTTAATTGTTTAAACAGTGTTGTTTCATCTCAATACGTTATTTGTATTATGTTCGAGTGTTATTTATTTCCATGTTGATTTGTTTTTATTTTGTGTCCTCGGCTGTGATCCGATGGTTTTTTGTCCGTCTGTGTTATTTATGACTTAAACATTCTCTGCCTTTTAGATCTGGAATAAACAATAATTGTTTACAGTTATTCTAATATCAATGGTATAAAATATGCCATATACTTCACGATATCTGAATGCAATGTTTATTTTAGATTTGTCCCAGCTATCTTATTCTTGTGTTATAATTAATCCGATTTCGATGTTTGTTTATCCTTTGGCTTCGTTGTTTATGAACATTTTAGATGTTTTTTGTCGTCACAATGAATTCAATGTTTTCCGGGTCTGTCTGTTTATTCTATTTTGCCTTTGAAGTACGATGTCTCTGTTATCATTTTTGACGATAGGTACCATTTCTTTTGCTGTTAATGTGAATTAATAAGGTTTATGAAATCCATTTTTTTTTTTTTTTTCAACAACAGTAATGAATTCAAACCAGCTTGTATATCTATCTCTCCTGGTTTGCGGCAACAGATGTAATGATCTACCCTTTCTACTTCAAACTTTTCCTTCTCTTCTTTCTACGATACATTTTCCTTAAGTCCCGTAGGTAACTTTTCCATAAGGCTTTGGTTATATATATATCCGGGGTAGGAAGGTCCTCCCTGCCGTCTTTTCTTTATTACACACCCCTTCAAGTGTGTACATCCTAGTTTGTCTACGTGACGTACGACCTTGAACGTACTCATTTCACGTGACGGTTCAGTATAAAAAGGCTTCACCGAACGTTGTGTTGGGTTTTTGTTTCTCGGCTTAGAAACCTAGTTATTTATGTTTTGTGTGGTATCCCTTGGTTCTTTTGAGATAGAGTGAGTTGAATCCATTACCGCTGTTTTTCAAAACCATTTCATAAACCTTATCTTCTAAGTCGCCTGCTCACCCCCCCCTAGCTACTCGATTCTACCTATCGTAGGGTAATGTGAATATAATAAAGTGTTAGATTTTATATATGTGATATACATACGATAAATTTATGGTGTTAGTTGTCGGCGCCATCCATGTATATATTTTGGGAGGGGAAGGAGAGGAAAGGAAATGAATTTTTTTCAAGTTAAGATTGACTCCTCCGCTTACCAAACAAAACTGATGGATGATAGTTCGAACAAGGCAATCGATATCTGCGTGTCTGGATATCACAACCGGCCGGGTCTCCCCTTGTTCCAAATCGGCAACCTTCACGCCAGAATAAAGAAAACCAGGTCTCATCACCAATTTCAGAATTGCCCCAATCTCAAACACCTCCAGGATAACCTACTTTACTGAGTGTAGAAGGGGAAAGCCATGACATCCCTTGTCACGAATCTAGTCGCGAAAGTGTGACACGTAAGGTCCTAAGTTACGAGCCACCTCTAGAAAACATTGTAACTCCCACGTCGTCGGGGATTTACATCCCTTTCTAGGTCAATACATATATAACACACGACGATCTTGTCGACATTTTGCCCGCTTATTAACGATAGGTTGTGTGCCTACCCATTCAGCCAATTATCATGTGAGATATATGTAAGGTCTACTCGATATGCCAAATTTGGGATGAGGACTGTCTGTATTTTAATATTTGGTTCCAGTATTTATTTTATGAGGTTACTAGCATCCTCGTGTATTAGGTATGGGTAACTCCTACTGAATACCTATCCTCTCAGGTAAGGTATAAACGGATAATTGGTTTGATGTTTTGCATTTAATTTAAAGAGGCTGCCTACCTCTCGAAAGATACCTGTTGAGAAAAGTTGTTCGGTTGGTAGTTTTATTTCGGAGATTACCATCTCCCTCTTTCGACTTTAGATTTGTTTTCGTGCATCCCAATTCGTAACTTAGAAAGTCAAACAATAGATGAAAAGTATTAAATTAGAAAAGTCAAATAACAGAAGAAAAGTTTTCATTTTGTTCCGTCTGGTTGCATCCGAACGCTTTCAATTTGGGACGGCATACGCTAGCAAAACTTCCCCTTTGACTGACTGTACTCCGCGCCTCTCGGCCTATATATGAAAAGTCATTGGCCTGTCTCTCACTCACAGCTGATTGACAATCCGTCTAGGGTATTCCTTTTAATGATAACATTATTTGGACGGCAGGTGTCGTAAACTTAGTTGTATCCGTCTTTTAAAGGGGGTCCCCTGGAATTTAATAAATAATATAAAAAACTCACCCAGTTAGGCACCTCTCATTCTCAGCGTGAAGCTTACCTGGTTACACTATATAGCTAAATCACTTTAATTTTCGACCTCCTCCCTACGCTTATAAAAGGGTAATTAAATATTCCTGTAAATAAAATTGTACCTCCCTAATCTGTTAGGATTCGAACCCACAGTTAATAATCTATTTGATTCTCTGGGTTTCGGTCTCCGTGGATAGAATGCCATCTCGCCAAATCAATAACCTAGCCCGATTAAAACTTGCTGCCTTTATATACGGTCACTCTGTTTTAAAAACGCGATCATTATTATTATTATTTTCATGTTTTTAAGACAAGTAATTTAGTTTGAACTACACATTTAAATCAACACAACTTTATAACACAATCGCGATTGCACAACACCGGGCGCCCCTGAGGTGGGTTTTTACAAAACGGCGCTCTACAAATTATCCGATTGTTCCTTATTGTCATTATTATTAATTGTTTTCTCACTGAGTCCAACCACTTTCACTTCACACAAAAACCGGTTCAATAATATTTCACTTTAGTTCAAAATTCCACAATACTATTAACACCATCTGAATCCACTAATTCACTGCAATTTCACACAACACTTCTCATTTGTATAGATTTCATGGAGCTGTCAACGCACTCAAGTTCCAAACCTGACTGCCCGTCCCCGCGCCCTGTTCCGTGTGAATGTGTTTACTCCAGGCCTGTCTGTCCATAAATCTTCCGTCGTTGTTTAAACAAAAAATTTTTAGAGCACGTTATTTTATTATTTATCGTTTATTTTTGTGGATGTCCAAAACATCACACTTATATAGTGGTGTTTAAGGTTATATTTACTGTGCTCTGTCGCACTAAATCACGTATCTAGTATCCTGCATCCCGCGTAGTAATCCAAAAGACTCTTGTCATCGAGTCCCCAGTCAAGGAATTAATGAATTTATTCCGTATTCAGTTGTGACGTCACGCGTCATAGAAACAAATCCTATGTCCCATGTACCGAGTCTGTCCGGACAAGCGCTCAATCCCAGTCTCAGGGAATAAGTTAAACAGAACAGAGATACAGTGACACAGAGAGACTCGATACAGAGTTCCCAATTCCCTATTTGCTGAAGATATCGAGTCCCTTTCCTTACTAGTTACAGGTCCGTCCGCACCGTCTGCAGAACGCAAGTCATAATATCACAGCAAAACACAAAACACTTATTAGTCAGAAGTTCCTAATTCATTACACTATGCCAGCTGTCAATTGGTTCGACGTTAGTGTTGCTAAACCATCGATTTAGTACCTAGTCAGGTGAAAACTTTCTACTTCGGAATCTGAATCCTAGTAAAAAAGCGAACGTATCTCCTTTTTTTACTCTTTTCCACATGCGAAAATTATGCAATACGCTTAGAAACAAAACGATGTTTACGTTATTGTTCTTATAAGTATGTTTTTTTTATGTACCTGCTTACTTGTAGACGTAAAACGAGATAAGTTGGCTGTCGAATTGTGTGTGATAATAACAAGTAATTTGTTTTGATTTCTGTATTTTTGTACTGAATTGTAAGTCACTCAATTTCAGACTTTCAATCAGTTTTTATTTGGCGCATGGATTTAACATTACAATTGGGGTAAGTACCTACAAACATTAAAATAAATAAATATAATATATATTTGGTTGAAACTTATTCCAGGTGATCGGGTCGAATATACAAAAGTGGGATAATAATAATATAGTTCTTATTATTGCCATAAGAACGTATCTCACTGCCCCTAAAATAATATTTTTTTATGTAAAGTTAGTTTAAGGTACCTACTTTTGTAGTAAATAAGTAGATAGTTTTAGGAAGAAAGATATAAAATAATTTTAATTCTGGGATTCAGTTTGCAAAAAAGAAAAATCGAGTGTGACTTTTTATTTTTGGTTTCGTCTAATGATGTTTTACCTTCGTTTTTTTAGGAAAAAGCAACATATTGAATAGCCAAAATGTCTTCCAGAAAATAGAACGAACTTTGGTGTCACTTTTCTGTTTGTAACATATTTATTTTGTGGTATGACATATTTTTTTTTTACTAAAGTTACTCCAAAGCTCTCCTCGCTTTGAGAACTCTGTGCTATAAAGTGTAAAGCTTACACATACAGGTTTTCTAAGTAAATTTATAAATGTACTTATGCAAATGTAAAAAATAAATGCCTATATTTGATAGTTTTGTGTGTTTATTTAAGATGTTTTTTTTCAAAACGAACACATTTATTTGAATGCGAAAAAATTCTTCACTAATCAATCCTAGCATTCTAGGTACAAAACCAAAATGAAGTGTCGAATCAAGGAATTAAAGGAATGAATTGAATGAATTAGTTCATTGACCAGGTGAATAAGACTGAATTTATTTATTATTGTGAATGAATCTGCCCATGTCTAATTTGTATGCCTATTTTGAAAGAATCTAGATTTTATGCGGGCAAAACCATTTATTCATAAACACATTTCATGTGCACAGGAGCAAACAAACAATATTCGCATTATTAACTTTAAAGTAGTGTTTTTATCTGAAAAAATGAAGTAAACGCCATCTATGAACGAGCAATTTATGAAACAAAATTAGTTAACCCGTTTTAAAATGCAGATCGATTTCCGAATAATTCAGAAAGGGTAGATAGGTACTAACTCTCAGAGCCGCCTATCAAAAAGTTTCTTGATCGATCTATAACAACTTCATCTGCGTTAATTCCCCCCTTCTTCCATTATCTACCAATTTTTGATCAGCCCCATAAATTTGACTTATTTTAAAGTTCATGTAATATTTGGGTTTTATGAGTACATTTAGACCGTTGAAAGATTAACTTAATTTTCATCCTCTAGGTGCTCTTCTACTACAATATTTTATACTATCCCGCCTGTGCCACTCAGTTGTTCCATATCATATGAAAGAAAGAGAAGAATTAGTGCACATTAATACCAAAGCTTATTCTGGAAACGCTAGAGTATAATAGTTAAGTTTTTGGCATAAAATAAGGCTACTTTAAAATGGAATGACAATGTTCAAACGTAATCCCCCTCCCCTCTAATGCAAATTGTCTTCGGGGTGGTATTTTTTAATCCCTTCCGAGCCCAACCCTATCCTTTCAAAGTGTTCTACTGATTCTGCTCAATCTCCCTCTCTCCCATTTACTTCCCTTCGCAACTCGTTCAGTCTCACAACATAGTCCCACTAGCACCGGGTAATTGGGACTTTTGTGCGAAATTAATATAATAAAAACAATACGAAATTAAGTTAACTCATACAACCTAATAATAATGTTATCTAAGGCAATGTCCGCCTACACACTACACACGGAGAAAAAGGAATATTGCTAATTTATGTTTAACATATTGTCATTACTTATAGCAAGGCAAATGCAAGTGCATAAATACATGTTTTGAAATATTAGTAATTTACTAAAAGTTTACCAGAAAACGGCCTATAATCCCATTTTTAACTGAGTTTATAATAATTTAAAGAGATTCTTAATAAATTAGCAATACTCATTTTTCTCAGTACACATTATGTTAATTTTACGAGACGTTATGTAATTTATCAATAATCTGATATCAATTATCCCTAGTATTCAATGTATTATTTTTAATATATTGAATACTAGGAGTAATAGAGAAGAAGATGATATTTTTAATAACCAACTTCCGATGAAATGACTGTAAATATGTTGCATACCCTGTTAAATTACATTTGTTTTAAATTACATAATTTGTTTGTTTCAATTTTTAACGAAGTTATTATCATCTTCACTCAAGAGTGATAATGTTACCCCAGTTAACAGTACTCAATTTTACTGATTCACACGTAAAGTTACCTACACTAAAGTTTTTTCAAATAAAAATGAGCTACATTTGGGTTGTGTATTTACGAGGCTTTCTGGAATTCAGAAAAATGAGTAGTAAAAGTATTAAGGTTTTCGTTTTTGAGAAGTTACGTAAGAGGGTAATATAAATATTCTTGCATAATTTAAACTTTCTTTTGATGTGGTTTTCTGAGATGCCTACAGGAACCATTTCTTAAGGTGACTTTAGTGTAAAGTCAGTATTTATTATGATAACGTTTGCAAGGGATAATTTTTGAAGAAATTATGTAATTTGAACACTAAGCTTTGATATGATTTGAGATTAAGGTGATTTATTTTTGGGTTAATATGCCGTGTTCTACTGCCCCTTTCTTTATCCTACGTTTGGGACAACATTACCGTGTCCACCATCAGGACACACTGAGAAGATAATAATAATAATTGGATATTTGTAGAGCGCAGTTTTTGTGAAAAATCACCTCAATGGCGCTGTAAAGCATTAAGACTTCTTCAAAACTGCGAGAAAAATGCAAGACTTATTGAGGCCTGTAAAAACCAACTTTCCTCTTGAGACAGATGGAGTTTATAAACTAAGCTGTTTTGGAATGACATGTTTAGAACTAAGGTTAGCTTAAGTAAAGTCAGAACGGACGATCTCCAAAAGGATATCAGAACATTTCATACCGTGTAAACTCGGCCAACCTGACAAATCGGCAATTTCGGAGCATTTATTTGAAACCGGAAGGTATTTGAAGGATTGGTCTTTGAAGTCCTGGGAAGACCCAAAACGCATTGAGCACGCTTAATTACGGAGGCAATTGAAATTCATAAATAAATTTTTCATTCATTCATATTAATAAAGACGAATGGGGCTAATCCAAATAGTTCTTGATTAACGGCTACACCAAACACTGTAATGTTATCCGAAACGTTGGATAAAGAAGAAGGTAGCGCAACACGGCATAATACCTCTGAAATAAATCACAGCTACATGAAAAACCATAAGAAACAAGTACTAATAAGGTGTATACTATTTTTATCGCTGACAATTAGCGTGGTATCTAAAAAATGTTCAATTCAAACGACATAACTATAACGAAATAAGAAGTGATCCGCATTGTTGGATCAAGGTAATATTTCCCAACATCCTTTTATTTTATTTTATTTTATTTTTTTTATTAAAAAAAGAAAGACAAACATTCCCGGGTTACGAATAACCCAACAATATTTGAAAATCTCCTACTACCACCACAGAAAGCCGAAAATGTTGCTTGTGTTGTGATGGAGGACTTAGCCAGCCGAGGAATCGAACACGCGACGCTCGGGTGAGACCCAAGCGCTATGCCCACTCAACCACTGACCGGTCATTTATAGGTATAAGGTGGAGAATTTTATTTCCCCATGTAATAAAAAAGTGAAATGTGGGATTGAGAAAAATGGCCTTTCACCTGCAGCTCGTCTACATATGAACAAAAATATTAAAATTGAAAGTTATCTATATCTGCCTATTTCAAAATCGAACACACATGAATAGAATATCTTTTTTTATTGTTTGCATTTACAAATTACCGAAATGTACTCGAAATTAAAAACCATTTAAAAATACCAAAAAAACTTTGTATCATATACGTAGTTTTTTTTTTTTTTTTATTTGTATAAAGATTACATACAATATTATTTATACCCGCTAAGCTACTGCAAGTAGCTTGTCAGCAGGAGATTAGTTGCACCTATAATAATAGTATAGTACATAAAATTAAAATAATCATCAACGCTTTAGCGTAGTAATACATACATTTCTACAAAAAAACCAAAAAAAAATAAATAAAAAATTGTGTTATACCTTAAATTTGAAAATACAGAAACAGTGTTGTGGGGAAAAAAACAGTCTTAATACATGAGGTTACTCCTTAGTAGCCATGATTTTAATATTAAAGAGAATTTATTAATGGAGCAATTTTCTTTTAATTCATATGGCAATTTGTTAAAAATTAAAGGTAATACGTAATACGTATTACCTTTAATTTTTTAGTAATACGTTTTTAGTAATACGTAGTAGTAATTACCTTTAATTTTTTAGTAATACGTTTTTAGTAATACGTTTTTTTTAGTAATACGTTATTATATCTTAAGTAGCCATTTTGCTAAAAAAAATGGTAAATGTTAACGTATTTTCTTCACGCTATGTTTTGACATGGCTATGTAACTTTTATTTATTTATTTCTTGATTAAAACAAAATTAAAGGATCAAAGGTTCATATTTCGTGTTAAATAAGATATTAATAAAATAATAAAATTCTAAAATTAACATCAATAACAATGGCCACAAAATGAAAAATTGATATTAATTTAAAACAGTTATGAAAATTAATTATTTTCCATTTCCAAGAACTGAAATACCTATTTACTTCTCATTTTTATCTTACAAGTATTTTTTTATTTTGTTTCACCCTAACTAAGAACCTTTAATAGTGTATTAGTTTTGTTTTGATACAAATATGTTTAGAAAACTATCCTAAAAAAGATACTTTCATATTATGTCAATACGTGACATGAATAAAAGAGATCAAATTTATCCGTATATTTCATTTGAACAAAATAACTATTAAAATGAATTATTTTGCCTTTACAGAGACTGAAATAGATGCTCCGCATTGTTATGAAACTGATTTAAAATGTTTTTAAAATAATATCTACGTGTTAAATATTCCATAAAAGGTATTCTGAAAAGATTTTACTACCATTGTTTTGATTTCAACTTAACCCTCTGATTTATTACATTATTGTAAAGAGACATCTATGAACCAGAATTTACAGTGCAAAGAGAAATAAACGTGGCAGTGCCTTTCATATTGAGCCTCCTTCACATTTGACAAAGCGATGGAAAACTGTTTTCTCGTGATAGCAATAGATGTCTCTGGACATTTTCTAATGAAAGAAAATCGGATATTATTTATTTATTTTGTAACTAGCTGTACCCCGCCACACGTTTCTGTTGCATTTACGTTCAAAAGATGGCGCTGTTGTTAAAAAAACCATGTTGGTCTAACAGATTTACATGTCACAGGTAACATCCATATAAAATAAGTATTTAAAAAAACACAGGCGTATTCGAATGCAAAATTGTACAAAATACAAAATTTCAAAGCAAGCGTTAAAGAACTTTCTTAGACTTAAGATATTGATTAAACGAACATTAACATTTTTCTTTATATGATAAGGATATTAAAATAATTTATTTATTTAAGTTTAAAAGATTTTCTGATCTCAAAGATACATTAAAAATAACTTAAAGCAAGACCACATAAGTTATTAAGTATTGAAAAATTCCAGTAAAAAATAATTTATTTTAATTTTTACCTTTTAATTCATCTAATTATTTTACTTATTAATTGGTCTAACACAATGGGTCGTTTTTATAAAAGTATAACACATTTGATTTGTCGCCTCTATATGAGTTTAGATGACGTCACAAATATATGTATACTACCGTGACGTCACGATCGGGATACGATGACGTCAGAGGCGTACAGTGCGGGTGTTAGTTTTCGACCATTTTGAAAATCGGTTTATTATTATTTATTGAACGAATAACTATACAACGCAAATGAAGCAGCAAAACTCATATTCAGAATCGTATAAATCTTTATTTTATTGTTCTCTGCATTTTTTTTGAATACCGTTGTAATTTTCACTGGATATTCGTAAATACCAAAAGTGAGGAAAAGGAATGAAAACCAGTGATTGCGAGTTCAAATCCCGACGTGCCCTAGTAAATATTTTTGGTTCATTTGTGTCATTTCACCAATTAAAAAATCACAAGGTTTAATTGCGGTACGTTTCATAGTGGAAGATACTCTCAATATCACCCTGGTGTAAGACCACCATTTAAATTTGAAACGTTGCTTCCGGCCAGATACTATATAAAAGGCCAGGTACTTCCCAGCCCTCTTTCCCCGTCTCTTTCCCCTCCCCACCACCTTCAGCTTCACAATATTCTCCAATTGAGAATGCCATGGTCTCACTGGCTCCAGATGGTTGGGAGCGGAATTCTCACAAAAACAAAAAAATAAACAAACAAAAATATACCTGTATTCCGTTTATTATTTTTATTCTTATTAAAATTTGAGAACACATTTAATCCGTGAAAATTTTCTTGGAATCACTAAGGTTTTAAGAGGCTCTTCAGAAATTTTACTTACATCACGTAATATTCAAATTAACAGCAAAAAGTGTGTTTTATGCGAATCTCGGCAAAAACATTTTAAAAATTGAATGAGCAGATTTTTCCATATATTATATATACATCATGAAGAGTGACCAATGTAAGTTTACCATGCTGATAACTCAGGGGAAGATCAATGAGAGAAATTTTATTAATACATCAAATATATAATATATTTCTACAGTGAACTATCCCACCACTAACCATAGATTAGACTATTATTTGACTAGTCCAACTATTTTCAACTTATGCCGAACAGATTGCATCCACCGGTTCGTCGAACACTAATACAAAACTTTCATGTACAATGCATTTGATCAACGAAAATGATGCTGCTAATGGATATATAATACAATTTCTTTTTATTTCGTACAGGCAGATAATACAGATGTCTTGTTGAAATATTACTATTGTTTTTGGTTGATGTTTTTTTTATCACTAATAATAAAAAAAATCAAAAAAATAAATTAAATGTATTTTATTAAGTCAACCATCATTATTTTACACAATATAATACAACTTATTAACTAAACAAATAAAAGTTTTCAACTTAAATACAACATACTTTTAATTAAAATATAATAAACTGCACTAAAAACATTTATATCTATAAACATAATAAAAAAAATCAACATGATGCCTATGCAAATACTGCCAAAGGCTCTTTGAAAAAAATGTAGCAATTATTATGACCCAACCTACGACACCAGAAGAAAATTAGGTACGTAGATACAATCTTTTTGGATGATTCAGAAACTTTTGGCTTCTATAAACGCAAGGGAGCTTCTATTATATATTATAGCGCCATCTTTTTCCTCTTTCGGTTGATCTTTATCACCCCACCCCCAAACATTATGCGAGCCATCACCAGATCGCTTAGATCTTCTCTCTATCAGATTTTTGGACGCTGTTTTTAGGTCATACGCCCAACCAATATACGCCATGAAGTCCAAGAATGCCTTAGTAATGTTCATAGAGTATCCCCCAAGTTCTGCAGTCTTGTAGTCCCAAGGGAAAGTGTGATGGTAATTGTGAAAGCCTTCCCCAAGGACTAAAGATGAGACCCACATATTTTCCACTGGTTTGATGTGGCGGTTGTATGGCTTATTTCCGAACATGTGGGCGGCGCTGTTGACACACCAGGTGCCGTTAAGGACGTAGGTATAGCGGAACATGGTGGCCACGAACCAGGCGTTGGAGAAGGACTCATCCCAGAAGTACATGGGGATAACGGTGGGGATAATAAAGCAGAACATCGGCATCAGCAACAGGTAATATCTGGAAATCAAAACGATAGTTAAAAAAAATTACTTTTAATGAATCTGAAAATGTCTCTGAAAACCAAAAGACAAATCAAAATAACTATTAAGTTTCGTACATTTAAGAAATCCACACACGTAGAAAAATGTGTATTGCTAATTTTTAAGAATCTCTTAAAAAATATTGGTAATCCGGTTCAAACGGGATATATTATCACCATGTAGGAACACATATACCAACATCATGATAATATATTCGAAATTTACTCAAAGTTAGCATATTAATTCATTCGTTAAAGTATTTCTTCAGTAATTTGAAGAGATTCTTAGTAAATTAGCAAACTCATTTTTCTCCGTGCATCGTTAAAAGTGTTGAGTTATTAGCGTTTCCGTGGACCCGAAATTAGTTCCAATTTTCTTTACTTCTTCTGAAAACGATGAAACCTTTTTGTAATATTTTCGATCTATTTTCTTAAACTATAGCTGTATACCCTCTATACTTGCTTATTATATTATTGACACATTAGAGATTTTTTTTCTCGAATTCATCAAAAGTATTCAATTCCATTGGCATTTCTGGGCTCTACGAGTAGAGAGGTTTTATGTTAATGGGTGACATCAGTTTTCTTTAAAATCAGTACAGATCTTGGTAGTGTTTTTAGTGGTACGAAGTTAAAGCAATTGGAAAGGGGTATTTTCATTGTTCAAATGCTTAAACGTAAGAAAAAAATCATAATCATGGCACGTTTATTTGATTTTTATATTGACAAATAAATTTTCGACAATGATTTAAAATGTGCCTTTTTTATTGACCGCCAAAACAACTCATTAATTTTTATCATGAATTTAGCGATTCTGGCGTCATGCCGTCCAAAGTTGGTGATAACCATCTTACCAACTAGCAGCGTATTCTACGTTATAATGCGTTGTAGCCAGTTCGAACCGTATAGGAATGAGCTGTTTTACATAATATTTTTGTGGATAGAAATAATGTCCGCACAAAATAATTATACAAAGTGTGAATAACATTAATAAACGTTTTTATATCTTCCTTTTTGTAACAAATAGAGATAATGATATCCTGACCGCGATCTTCGGTGCTAAAGATTTCATTAACATATTAATTTAGTAGTGTGGACAATATGAAGTAACTATAAATACGTAGTGTTTTTTTTTAAATAATTGTGTATAATAAAATAAAATATATTATACATAGTAAAATTGACCACACGGTGGCTGAGTTGACATCGCCTTTGGGTCCCACCCATGCGTAGTGTGTTCAGTTTATATAAAATTCATAAATTTTATATAAAATCATAAATTCAATACTTGAGAGACCTGAACTACTTGATTTTTTTTTACATATAACTCGCAAACCAACATCATGGAATTATCTGGCGTTCTATTGTGATAACTCCAACACAGAATCACAATTCTATATACCTAAATATAAAAAAAGTCATTACCCAATTTATTTCAGAAAGAAGAACATCAAATGTAACTATAGAAACTACATAGCTCTGTTTATCTTACCAATTTTTTGTAATTTTCCTAATATTATATTTTTCCATCTTGCATGGTGGAGTGTCTAGTTTCCACTTTATTCGTTTTTGACATTGTTTTTGTTTCAGAGGTTGAGTTTTATTTTGTCTTCTATTTTCTTTTTGCTTTTGTTTTTCTTATTTAGATTAATAAAAATAATATTTGTAATAAATAAGAAATAACATGTAAAAGCCCAGTCGGGAGTGACATAAGAAATGAATAAATAAATTCCTCGGCTGGCTAAGTTCTTCATCACAACACAAGCAACATTTTCCTCTTACTGTCTTGGTAGTATGAGATTTTCATATATTATCAGGTTATTTGTAACCCGGGAATGTTATATATATATATTTAAAAATACAATTTAATGTATATATTAAATGGTATTTTTAGTGCAGTTGAGTGGTTTCGGTTTCAATCTGTGCTTGGTGTTTGGTTTTTTTATTTGTAATCTCCCTGTTTTATATCAAACTGTTTATTTGAAATTGAAATGCTATAATATTGTTGTGAGTTTTTAATGAGAGTTGATTTACTTAGTTGAGTACTATAGCATAGGAAGCCCTTTTGCCAAAATATTGAATTTTTGGTTGTTTGTATTTATCGTTGTTGTTATATTGTATAGTTGTTAATTGTGGTATTTTGTGATGTAAACATAAAGAAGAATTGATTTAGAATAAAATTGTTCAATAGATACGATATGAAGATTGACGAAAATTTCTCCAGTTCTTACCGGGACTTTCAGAATATTTTTCACTACGGCTTTTTCGGTTTTAATAGATTACATCAAATTATACAAAGTTAGAAATATATAATTTTTCAACAGTCGGTATTTAGAACCTCATACATATTGCTTTACACATTATTTAGACAACTTACTTCTTTTGGAACATCAGTAAAGGGTCAGAGTAAAGGTCACTGTTATCGATCGTGTGCCCTTTGGCCTTTATCTCAGGGTGCTTCTTGCAAAGCAGCCAGCCCACGTGCGAGAAGAAAAAGCCTCTGGTGGCGTTGTAAGGATCAGCATCTGTCTCACTGTACTTATGGTGGAGGCGGTGATCTCGTGCCCAATCTATTGCTGAATCCTAAATAAATTGTTTATTTTTATTTTTATTAATGATTTTTTAAAGTTGACATAAGATTAACGGGGGTTTGTTCGACGCTCACATTTAATTATTTCTGATGAACGTATTACTAAATATCAAATGTTTATAGGGAGATGTAAGTTATTTATATTTAAGATAAATAAAACAGGACCTTACCATTAAAATATTTTACGTAAAACCGTTACAAAATTTCATGATACTATAAAATCAGCGGCAAACACTTGATTTTACTTTTCTAGACCATGAATTAGTAACTTCCCGAGGGATCTCTCTGGAGACAGTTGAGATTTTAGTAATACGTTTATCAGAAATAATTCAAATAAACCCCACTGAAAAGTAGATTTTCTAGGCCTGCTGGGGCAAAGTCGACGGTAGGTCCGTCTAATTAAATTCTAAAACGCTTTTGGCGCTAACAAACAATGTATGAATAGTAAGGGTTTTTCTAAATTTGCAAATCATTTAATCTCTTCAGATTATAGTTTTAATAAAATCACTGGAACTGACTTTAAAATAACAATGGTGAAGGTATTAAATTAGACAATTTAGAAGCATTAGATGTTAGGATGTCTTTAAATACAAATTTGTCTGAATACTTACTTAACAATGAAATAAATGTATTATATACATATATAATAAATATATATGTATAAAATAGTTAATTATTATAAAGTAAAATATAAAACAGGTTTAATTTTAAGGTTTTTTTATTGTTTCCTTCCACTTATTCAATGTCAATTTTTTATCTGATTCAAATATTTGGTCTCTGTCTAGTATTGTTTTTTTGAAGTGAAACTTCTTTAGGCGCGTAATGAATTTTCGGGGACGGAGTAAAACCGAGTCACGATCGAAACGAAAATGCGGGTACCCCCACCACCGATTAAAGTTCATTTGATCTAGTCAAAGTTTTGAAGTAACATATAAATGCTTCTTAGCTCATCCCGACAACTGGCGTTGGTGGTGTAATGGTCAGCATAGTTGCCTTCCAAGCAGTTGATCCGAGTTCGATTCTCGGCCATCGCACATTATTTTTTTGTTTTTAACGCCTTTTTCATTCAATATCTTATTTTTTAGTAGGTCAGAACATTTTTTAAAAGAAAATAATATTGCAAAATAATAAAAACACTTATCTCACTGTGATAAAACATTACTCCGCTAGAGCGCGCTTTGCGTTATTGTGTTGGATTAAAATTATTATCTAATCCGTATATTATGATAATTGTATTACATTTATTTAATTAATTTATTTATTTTGATAATATGTAATAATTTACAGAAAAAAAAATTAAAACTATCTCCCTCTGATAAAATATCCGTTCGCTAGAGCGCACTACGCGATCTTGTGTGGGATTCTATTTCTGTACATTGTACATTATTTTTAAAAATATATTATATTGAAGTGAAACTTCTTTAGGCGCGTAATTCGGGGACGGAGTAAAACCGAGTCAGGATCGACACGAAAATGCGGGTACCCCCACCACCGCTCACCGTTCACTGTCCCTCTCTCACCATATGCGCTTGTTGAGGTGGGGGAGCCGCTCACGAACGTTCTCTCTCTTCTCTTCTTTCCTCTCTCTCAGACACCAGCGAACTGCGCCACGCCAAGCATCAGCTGCTTGGTTAGTATACTGCGTCGTGAGTGTAATACGAGTGAAATACGTAATTGATTGTGGTTCATACGGTTTAACAAAAGAAGTTTCACTTCTGTCTTGCGTAGGCTTGACACACCCACTTTTTTTTTTATACTATGTAACATTGTGTTCCTCTGTCTGTTTACCAATATATACTCGATAACTGTGTCTTAGTGTTTATTTATTATCATATCCCGATGAAGCTTGGTTTAAGCGAAACTTGTCGATACGCAAAATAATAAATAAAGTGTGTGGTTATCTGAAAAGTGTTGGTTTTAAATTTATAATATATATAAGTTCTAATCACAAGGTAATTGATTCGAAAATTTGTTTTTTTTTTCGAATTTATATGTTAGAATGTGCAAAAAAAAATACAGTGTGTGGCAAGCCTACGCACGACGGAAGTAAAACTTTTAGTATTCTTCTCTCTCTCTTTTTCTAAGTATTAATTAGTTTTTGTACACACTGTTTGTGTGTACATGTCCATTTGCATTATTATTATAGATCATTACATCATATTTCACTGTTAGTATAATCTCGCCAATATGTTAAACAATCTTATCATGCTATTACAACAACAATACTATTTTGTGAGATATTTATCCACTCTTCTTGGTTATGTTTACCTTACGTTAATGTCATCACCATCACTGTGAGGATCAGACTCTCTTCTTCTTTGGTGATTTTCAGGGGATATTTCTTCTTGTGCCACGAATGTTTTTCTCATTTCTATCTCGTCACAAATCATTTTTGACACTAAAACTCTGTTTCAAATCGAATAAACCACAATCAATTACGTATTTCACTCGTATTACACTCAACGCGCAGTACAAGAAGCAAGCAGCTGATACCTGGCTTCGGCGTAGTTGGCTAGAGAGAGAGGAAAAGAGAGAAGAGAGAGAGAGAGAGAGAGAAAGTTCGTCAGTGGCTCCCTCACCTCAGTAAGCGACTACGGTGAGAGAGCGACAGTGGACGGTGAGCGGTGGTGGGGGTCCCGTACCGCCACCACCAAATGATCACGGTTTTTCGTGACGGTCATGAGTCAGTTTTACTCCGGTCCTCGAAAATGCATGACGCGCGTAGAGAAATTTCACTTCAAAAAAATCTGTGCCAAAATATGGATAAAACAAAATTCTCTTTGTTTAAATGTGAAAACAATTTATAAGTATAAAAATATCAAATTATCTTTTTACAATTTTTTTTTCTTTACCAGTTTTTTGGAATAACTCCATTTTCCATTTGAAGTCACTTATCGCCAATCTTTCCTGAGTCGAAAATCGTTAGCCATAATCACGATTGAGCTTGGGATTAGTCGATAGTTTTCAGACGTGTTTGGAAGTAAGTGATTTGGGTAAGTCACAAACACTCGATTGTCAATAAAGTCCCTTGGGTCCCAAAAGTAATTAACGGATTTACTGAAAACGATTTTTGCAATTTTCGAACGTCGTATTATTTTATCAGACTAATTAACTTATTTACGAGAGTTTAAACCGTCAGTCATTGACAATGTGGCATACATGTTTAGGGAATGTTGTAAGGTTGTGAGACACCAGGGGAAAATGGTACATTTAGAGCTTACCTGAAATGCTATCAAATTGAAAACTAGCAGCATAATTTTCAGTGGTGTCTTGGCCTTGAAGGACCTATGGGACCAAAGCCTGTGGGCCCCTGCTGTAAGTCCCAGACCCGATATGACATACAGAAAAAATGCTGAAAATTTAGACAAAGTATTAAAAAAGGTTAAACCTTCTAAAGTTTTAAAAACTCCAATCCTTTTGTAATAATTTTTTTTTCTTTGGTGGTCATTATTCTTTTCAAATTACACTAACTGTATGTTGACATAAACTAGTGAGACATCTAAAAAAACTTTTTTTTTTTGGTTATCTGTCAATAAGGTTCGTTATTTTAATAGTGTAGACTGCCGGCATAGTCCAGTGGTAACGCATTGGGCTGCCATTCCGAAGGTCGCGGGTTCGAACCCGGCGTGCGCAAATAAATTTTATTTGATTAATTTGTGTTATTTCACAATTAATTAATTAAAATAATATATAGTATATTTGCGGCACGTTCCAGAGTGGAAGATACTACCAGTATCGCCCTGGTGTAAGACCACCATTCAGAATTGAAACGTTGCTCCAAATGGCTTTAGCCGTGTTTAGTGACTAGATCTGAATAGCCAGGTACTTCCCCACCTTCCTCTTTCCCTTCCCCACTTACCTTCAGCCTCACAACATCCCCCGATTGAGGATGCCATAGTCTCACTGGCTCCAGACGGGAGCAGTTGGGACTCTTGTGAGGTATTCACTATAAAAAAAAAAAAAAAATTAAAAAAAGACTGCTATTCTGGGATATTTGGTTATAGTCAAATATATCGCTATAGCACTCATTACAAAAAAAATATATTGCTATAGCACTCATTACAAAAAAAAATATATCGCTATAGCACTAATTACAACAAAAAAAATATCGCTATAGCACTCATTACAAAAAAAAATATATCGTTATAGCACTCATTACAAAAAAAAAATATCGCTATAGCAATCATTACAAAAAAATATATATCGCTATGGCACTCATTACAAAAAAATCTACCATGTTAAATGTAAAATTGGGCAACATAAATTTGTATCACTGTAAGACTCACATAGTTCAATAAATATTTTACTTATTCCAGTACAAAAGTGAGATATGTAATATATCTCATAGTAGCACTCACTAAAATTACTTTGTATAAAACTATTTACATTAATGATGTCTCATTTCGAGGGTTATCGTCTTTTTTTTTTTTTTTTTTATAGTGAATACCTCACAAGAGTCCCAACTGCTCCCGTCTGGAGCCAGTGACACTATGGCATCCCCAATTGGGAGATGTTGTGAGGCTGAAGGTAAGTGGGGAAGGGAAAGAGGAAGGTGAGGAAGTACCTGGCTATTCAGATCTAGTCACTAAACACGGCTAAAGCCATTTGGAGCAACGTTTCAATTCTGAATGGTGGTCTTACACCAGGGCGATACTGGTAGTATCTTCCACTCTGTCATCACTGAAAAAAAATGTTTTAATTTTGATATAACAATATTGTGTCCAAACTCTACTGAAATTTAGGAAAAGAATGATGACTGCGTATGTGAGCGCCACACTTGGATATATATTATGTTTATAACAACTACAAAAAAATTGCCGGATACCTTTGAATTTTACCTAAATATGGCCTTTATAAATATTTTAGATTATCTGTTGACTCGGCGTTTCACGGGCTTTATTCTGTTTTTATTTTTAAACAGATGAAAACAAAATTTACCTCTTCTTTTCAACGTTAATTGTGCAAAATTTCATCAAGAAGTATACAAATGCTGGTATCAATAGCAGGAAAAGGGGATGGGCTGTTTTTTCAAAATATAATGTAGCAGTGACCTTTGTCTTATTCTGAAGGCCAAGTGCGAAATTTCATCCATCTCAAAATAATTTTGTAGATTTGTACAAATCCCCGCCACTCGCTACAGATAAATTTATATATATACTCTTTTTTAAATAAATATATATATGTATAATATTCCTACAGTGGAATGGCGATGCTGTCAAAACAAATTTTGGGAACATTGTTGATTGCATTCGAAGTGGCAGGATGATTTCTTTATCCTTGAAAGAATCGCAAAGATGTAATTTATTGTCAGGGTCAATTTGGATACATTAGTAATTGCATTCAGAATAGATGATTGTTTTCTTTCGGGACATCACAAGTCTGAGATTCTTTCCAGGGCATTTTGGAGAACATTTACAATTGTAAAGTTAGAATTTCCACATTTATAAATCAGTATAAGACATATGCGTCCTATAGTACTTTTTTATAAATTTCTTAGGTGATAGAAATTACACATTAATAGACCAAAATTTATGCCGTATGACATGAATTTCTAATTTTAAAATTTCGAATCTTTATTTATTGATTGAATGGCTAGTCATTATTATACAGTAATCGTATTATACAGATTCATAAATTTAAATAGTAGCAAAAATGAAGATCAAGTATTTGGAACAAAAAAAAAACATTTTTAAACTTGAAATAAAAAGTTACTTTAGATCCTTATCTCTCATAAGTATAAAATAGCCTTTTGGAATATAAAAAATAAAATTTAACATAATATTATCAACGCTATTATATTTTTTCTATCTAAGTAGGTGCTTAACCTTTAACTATGGACGTCGGGTCTCAGAGGCCCAACCCCTTCTTCAATTTGTCGGAATAAACAACTTCCCCGCGCGTGCCATCCCCGCGCGTCTCAGTAGCTTCAGTTTTAGTTGTGTTATGACCAAGGAGGGAGAAGGTCGCGTCATCCGGCACTTATTACGTGAGTAATAATCATTTAAAATTTGATCAGGGCCTGGGAGACCCGTTGACTATAATTTCCATACAAATATACTCGGGCCTATGTGACCCGTCTACTATAATTTTCTTACATTTTAGTATTACAAACTTTTTTAATTTGTTCTAGATTTAAGTGGAGTAAATGCTTACGTCTTGTTCAATCAGGAACAGGAAAAGAAAATAGAAAGAGGTGATTTTTTGAAAACTTTAGCGCGGTCTCTAGTCCTGCCACATGCTCAAAGACGAGTTTTATGCACAAAGTTGCCTAGAGAATTGAGGTTGACAATTACTCGAATATTAGGTGCAGATGTGCCCCCAGCGGCAATACAGGCTGAAGAAGTTGGTCCTAAAAATCGTAAAAGATGTAGATTTTGCCCATCAAAGCTCTCTAGAAAGACAACCCATGCCTGTATTAACTGCAAGAAGCCAGTGAAGCCAGTTTGTCGTCCAAGCCTCTATGTTCTGAGTGCCAGTAATTTTACATAAGTTTGATCCTTGTGAGAATTTTTATTTTATTTCTTTCAGAAGTTTTTTTATGACTTTTTGTTACTGTTTCTTTTATTAGCTAGGAAAAATTATTGGTTTTGATTTTTGTAATACCTACTATAATTAAGGAGCCTTAATATGATCTCAAGTCAATTAAGACTGAAAACTGACTAGGTTTGTTAAATTTGGAGATAATTATTAAAATATGAATAAAATTTGATTATTTTTATTACTCGATCTTTTATTTATAAATACTTTCTACATATAAACTCCTTGCTAAAGTCAGATTGGTCCAGGTTTGAAAATTAGAAGAATTTTGTGAAGGGGTCTGTGTGACCCGACGTCCATGGGAGTGTGATTTTTTTTTCACGTCCATAGTTAAAGGTTAAATGAGTACTAAAAAAATTAAAAAATATATTTTTTATAATTAACATGATTTTTTTAGAAAAATATTCAACATGTCCAATCATACACTCGAGCTGAAGGCGCCAACACGGAAAAATAAAATTCCATCTTATTTTTACTATAAATTAATTTCATTCAAACCCACAACCTCACGGCTGCAACACAAATCAGTAGTGCTCCATTTCACTAACCTTGCCTTGACTCTCAAGTTTACGGGATTACATCTTACTTTATTTAAAAAATATACTGCTTTGTAGCAAAATTTTACATTTTGTGGTTAATTTCGCAAGCTGCCAGTAATTTGGTTACGTCGGGGGTGAATAATTATTTTAAAAATAGATTTTCTTCGTTCAGTTACGGAAATTTTGTTGTTCTGTTTATTGTATCTTTCTGGTACATAAGTAAAGTTGTTTATAGTTTCAGCACTGTATAAAATGATCACAAAATCTGTAAGCATGGAATGTATTTAAATTTCTAAAAATGGACCAAATTTCATTTCTTTGATTGTCATTATATTTGTAAATTACAATAAAGGCATTTGTTTATTTTACTTTTTTTATTCTTGAACACCTTTAGTGAAAATTGTACAATTCAGAATACAGAAATGTAAATTGAGTTCAAGTCGAGGTGTAGGTAATTGACATTTCGTAAATGTATTGTTATGAGTGATTAATATGATGGTCATTATTCATTACGCCCACATAAATTGTGTAAAATGATTAACCAGGTGTCTGTAAAGTCCATGACCTTGAGAAAAAATAACACGCCGAAAAATCGTAAATAATTTATTTCAAATCCACCATAGAAGCTGCGTACATCAAATACCAAGGGTTTCTAAATCAATATTTAAATTAAAATCGCTTACAATTTTTTGTGGACACCTGTGTCCCATTTACAGTTGACAGGTTAGTATGCATGGAATTCCTAGGCATTCTATATTTTGTCAAACAAAATTCTATTTTAATTTTTTTTCGTCTGTTTCATATCAAAATATCAAATAATGCTGTTAGAACTGTAATAAAATCGTCTATTTTTATCTTGTCTTATATAATATAAGTAAGTATGGTGATAAGTGATTTGGTACCAAATAAATGAACAGGTTTAAAGCATTTCTAGAAGAATCATACGTATTCTGTACAATATTAATCAAGTTATCTGTTAATGATTGATGATAAGAAAATCACATTTAATGCTTAAACAGCTGTCACCAAATAAAAACCAGAATTTCTATTTTACGTGAATACCACACAAGAGTCCCAACTGCTAAAATGTCTGGAACTATCCATGGAGCTTATGGCATCCACAATTGTATTCATAATTTATATGAGAATATCAAATACCTAACTGAATAATTTTTTTTAAATCTTCAGGGAAGTATTATTGTAGTTTTTGTTGTTGTTGTGAATACCGTACAATAGTACAAACTGTTCACAGCTTGTACTCTTGTACACTGTCTCTCGTGCCAACAAAATGTTTGAGTTTGTTCTCCGTAAAGTTGTAATGTAATAGAAAAAAAAATTATTACCGAATACGTCAGTTGACCACATTGCAGTGGTGAGGAAGAGGTAGGCTCCATACAGCCCCGCCAGGTGGAGATAAGAGAAGAAAATAATGTTCCTCCACACTAGCTGTGGTTTTCTGTTGTCAGCTTTGAAATGGGTACCAATCCCGTTATACGAGCTGTGTTCCAGGTCCAAACTCTCGTTCTCAAAGAGGATGCCGGTCACGTCGGGATTTGGTGGCATTTTGATTTTTCTGAGAAAAAAGTGCCCTTATTAACTATCTATGTATAATCAGTGAAGACATATAATATCAATAGAAGGGCGTTATTGGCATGTGTTCCTGAAGTTATAATAAAGTTTCACTATTTTGTTTAAACTTATCTCTATAAATAAAATAACCTAACTTAGTCCAACGAAATAGAAAAAAAAAACATTTTAAAAATTGGATTGCATTAATCGGCAATAACTATTTTTCAGTAAAGAGAGTTGAAATCACATCTGTCAAAATAATATTTAAGAATCAATGATTTTTGTGATACAAAATTGAATTAGATTGTAAGTTTAAACAAAATAGTCAAGTTTTACAGATTCATTGTAACATGTTTTCACAATAACGTAGGTAATATTAACCGGTAGGTGTTATGATTACTTAAAACTATAAAACATCGTATTTGATCATTGAAAAAAAAATAAACCTGTATCTTTTGTCGTTTTCTACACTACCACTGATTCGATTAATCAATTACCAAATTATTATATTAATAATCGTCCAGCCCAGTAAAAAACAGTGTCAACAAAAAGGCAGTGTCAACAAAAGGGCAGTGTCAACAACGCCGGCCGCTACAGGCGCTACTGGCGGCAAATTGAATTACTTAGTATTTGGTGGCGGTGTTTTGCGCTTTCTAATTTGTGGTTATATTAAAATTGATTAAAAAATATGTGAAAATGTCCCAAAAACTAGGTTCCGTGGGTGCAGTTTTCGGATATAATAATTACAAACAACAAAAACACTCCAAGTCATTTTTCAGGAAGCCAAAAATGTTGACGAAATATAAATCGGTGAAATATAATTTGAGTTCGTTAAATTCCAACAAATTAAATGTTCTTGCTTACGTAACAGTTGATTACACCATGAAAAAAACACAGTTATTTTTATACAAAAATCATAAGGGTAATTCAGCAAACTGTGTTAGTTCCTGGTAAAGTTTTAAATCACTATAAATGTTGGTGTTATTTTGGAATATATTAAAAAAATTCATCATTTAGTAAAAATATTGATATATATATATATTTTTTAATTTTAACCGTCTAAGTGTTTTATTACCTTTCTAAGCCATCAAAAATAAAGTTTATATCCGTTTAATATTTTATTATGTATGCGCCAAAAAGCTGTAAGGTCGTATGTAGGTTACCAAAATTTTTTGATTTCTATAATTAAGTTATAATAAATAATATGTTTCACCTAAAAGCCTTTATGTGTTTTGTGTGATAGAAAACCAAGGAGCACAAGTAGCTAGGAGGCGCTAGTGTAGCATGCTGCCATCATAATATATGATAAATGTTAGAAGTTGTAGATATTATTCATATTGTAGGATATTTAATTAAAATACTAACGAATCACACTAACAAAAAAAAAGAAAAAAAATAGTTACATTGTTTTTCGAAGGAAGCAAATACTCTGGGGTCTGACTTTATATAAATGAAAAAAAAACTTTGTAATATACCACTTTTATTGAATCAATAAATGATAGCCAACCAGGTTTCGCTTATCTCAAGCTTCATCAGGGCTTGCATAGTGTGTTTTTTTAAATTTAATAATTTTATTGTGTTAAATAAAAAAATATATACACCACAAATTAATTAACTAAAAAATTCACAAAAAGGGTTAATTGTTTTGAATTTATTAACGAAAATATACGTTTATGAATGAGTCGATAAATGCAAAGCACATACCAACAAATACCTTAAATGAAGTGAGAAAATCTTTTTTTTTTTAAATTTAAAAGTCAAATTTTGTTCGTGCGTATAATTTAACATAATTAAACAATGGATGTCTGGCTCGTTTACATGGGCTGTACGTTCAACGATCCACAATGGATTCAACTAATTTGTTCCTACATAATATTTGGAGACGTTTTTGTGGCAAATTCAATGAACCCACAATATATCTCAGTACAATTATGTTTGAAAAGTTTACTGAGGCTCGTTTCTACACGGAGACATCTACAAAGAGTGCAAGGCTGATGTATGAGTAATTAGTAATATCAAGAAAAGGACGCTTAGATGGTTTGGGCATGTAGAGCAAATGAGTGAAGAAAGTAGTGTAAAGAGAATATATGATGCAAATGTGAATGGTAGCAGAAATCGGGGACACCCGAGGAAGACATGGCACGACCAAGTGACTCAGAAACTTGAGTCGGGTTATGTCAAGAGTCAGAATAATAGAAGAGTATGTATGAATGTGAATGAGGCCAGAAGTGTGTGTTAAGTCCGAGTTGTTTGGCGGTCCGTCCTCTCTGCTTACCCCTGCGGGGAAACGGCGTGATGGTTAGTTCATTCGACATCTCAAAAACAAAACTTCCTAAAAATGATGTTGGAAGAGTTGAACTAAAATATTAAAAATACAAATAACTCTTTTTTTTTAAATTTATGTTCTTCTAACCGGTTATGGTCTTATTATGGAATTATTTATTTTATTAAATATTAAACCCTTGAGGTGATTTTACACAAAAACGGCGCTATACAAATCATCCAAACAATATTATTTATTACTCTACATTACTGCAATTTTACATACACAATCTACATGTTTCGCTAACAGTTAACATTTTTTTTTATAAAAGTAGAACTACTTTAAACCGACACGAATAACATCCCAGAGCTGTATATTGAATGGTGATTTCGCTCATCATTTATAAGAAAATGATCACACTTTCGGGGTAAATACGGAATTAAAAATACTGCCCACAGGTTGTCAGGTATCACAAATTAATCATTTTTAAATTTTAGAAACTAGAAAAAAGTTAATTTGTATACAGATATACTTAGTAAGCAGAATTTTTTTATGGATCGTCTTTTAAATATTTTCCCATTTAACTGGTCTTTCCCTTCTAATGCCATTGTGATTCCTAATTCTAATAAACTTTCCCCCTCTCACCCCCCAACCATGAGTGATCAGCAAACTCAGTCACTATTGCAACATATAGAGCTCTCTTATGATCTTTAACTTTTATATTAAAGCTTCTAAAAGTTCTATGTAAAAGGAAATGCAATCATAATAATTGGGTTTTACATACTCCTGAATCTTTTAACTAAAATAGCGCTTCCTTTATTGTGAACCATATATTTCTTCAATTTGTTATTCGTATAAAACGCCGGTTGAATAGTACCGAAAATATTTTACTTATAATTTTACACATATTTATTTTTGTTTTTTGTTGATACATGAGAAGCATTTTTTATAAGCTATTATTTGGTAATGTGAGCCTCATTGGGTGGTTACCCGTGCTGAGGTCACTGTTTATTTCTATTTTCAGACATCGGGTAAATATACAGTTTGTAGATATGATGTTTATACTTTTAAAGTATTTAATTTAAATGGATCTTGTGAATAAATATACTGACTTTTACCACAGATTTTCGAAATATTATGAGTATAGGTATCAACTTTTATTCATAGATCTCCAAAAAGCTTTTGACACAATAGACCATAAAATATTACTGTATAAACTAAAAAAAAAATCATATGGCTGGAACGACAATGAACCCGTTGACGACATATATAACAGAGCGAGAACAACAAGTACAGATTGGCAAACATAAGAGTAAACTATTGCTATTAAACTATGGCGTCCCCCAAGATAGCGTACTGGGACTGTTTCTAATTATTATCGATATAAATGATATGACTAACCTTAAAATTAAAGAAAAATTGAAAAATTGTCAAAAAATTGGCGGTTTTGAAAATAACATTAAAAAGTTTGGTATAAGTTGATGCCTCAGAAATCCTTCCTGAACAGGAAAAAAATATAAAATCTTAAAGCAAGCTGGTGATCATTAAGCGGAGTTTGAATATTTATGCATTTCTGTAAAAATAAACAATTTTGAGTGAAGCTTTTAAAAGCTAATTTCTGTTAACCCTTTCCCCTCTATACTAACTTTATATTCGGGATATGTAAAATAGGATTAAATTTATTAAAATGGCAATCGTTCAATCTGTATTATAATACGGTATTATTAGCTGTGGAGGAACAAATGATTGCATCTAGAACTTGAACCCTGAACCATCGCCTTTCCGGGGCGGTCCTCTACCAACTGAGCTAATGAGACTCTATTCCCTTCTGTCATATTTAACTTATACTTCGAGCAAGAGCTACCACCATTATCTTTATTTTTGCACTAAACAATAAATATTTTTTTTATTTTTTATTTTTTTTTTAATTATTGTACGACAGACAGGTAAGTCCAATTATGGTACAATTTTATTAAAACTAACAATACATGTACATATATTTTTTAAAACATGGTATAGTGATATTAAACACATCTATATCCGCTGGTAGGGCATTTAGTAAGGTCATACCTCTTGTCATGCTATGTCGGGCAATGACATCTGTCCGACCCTGCGGTATACAGAATAGGTCGTGGCTACGATTTCGACAGTATTTATCAGGAACGAATAATCCACAGCATGACAGGAGATATGGGCAATCGATAAGGTTTTTTAGTAACTTTAATTCAAATACCATGAGTCCGGCATTACGCCTAGTCTCCAGGCTTTGGTAATTTGTCTCCTTTAGCAGTTCCACGTGATGCATGAATTTCGGATATATTCCGTATGATCGCATGTAAACATACCTTAGGAATTTTTTTTGAATTTGTTCAATCATATTTATGTATTTAAGTTGATAAGGTATCCAGACAGTACTGGCGTACTCCAGCTTGCTTCTGACCACTCCGTTGAACATGGAGGTCATTGGAGGTCATATTCACCTTAGACATGCAAAAAAAGTCAATAAATGTCGCATATTAAGAATAAAGCTAGGATATATTTATCCAAGACAAGATTTGAATCCTGCGATCATACATAAAAATAGCAGGCAATAAAAATGTGTAATGAGAAAATGAATATAATTTTGGTAGTTCTTATTCAAAGTTAGACAATTAAATATGACTGAAGGGAGTAGGGTCTGATTAGCTCCATTGGTTAAGCATCGCCCGGCAAAGAGAAGGTCCTGGGTTCAAGTTTCAGATGAGACCGTGTATATTTTGCGCTCGGCGTAACGACGTATAATACGCATGGGGAGGCCGTGCAAGAGAATTTATATGTGGCGCAATGTATACGCTTAACGCGACGTCAAAATACGCTCCGTGAGTTTTGGCCCTATATGTTAATACAAATCACACAAATATTACTTGTCTCTTAAAAAAACCTTGCTGGAATCATTGTGGATTTTATATAACTCGATTTTTTGGAAGAGTGGATGATAAACGAATCGGGAAAATTTATTTCAGGTCACCGGAGACGAGAAACCATTTTAAATCTTCTGCACCTATGCTCGATGGCAGCAAATTTTATGTAGTAACTACTCAAAAATCTTTAACACCAATAAAACAACGTTTATTCACAGGAGAAATTAAAGTTATTTTTATATGCATAACAACTGCATACGAATGGAGCCAAGCCATAGTTGAAAACAAAAACACACTTTATCTATATCGCTTTCACAAAGTTTTAGAGATATTGAATGAGTTCATAAAATCATCACCGTTGCTTTTGAACATGAATTGGGAGCAATATAAGGGCACATATAATTTATTTGGAATTTTATCACGACAGCTATAAAGTCAGTTCGTAATAAAACCGAAAATTAATATCCAGACAATGTCTGTCGTTTTGTAAGCTGAGTTCATAAAACTTCCTGTAGGTACGTCACAGTGTTGTAGTTTAATAAATTTTTATTGTTGCAACTGGGAATTTAATTTAATTTAAACACCGGAATTTTTCACTCTCCGGATCACTGCCCTAGTCAGACCGCTCTATATCGAATTGTGTTTTTACAATACAAGGCATTTGAACATGTAAAGCCCAATGAATAAGAGGAAAGTATCCAAATTAATTTTTTTTAATAATTTCCTTAACGTGTACCATAATATCTTTTATATTTATACAAAAAAAATTAAAAATAAGTAAATTTTCCATTGTTCAAAATGTTAAATCTCCGAAATTTTTTCAGCGATTGCTTTGAAATTTTGAACACAACGTTGCATTCGAATCAGCGGTGGTTTGTGACTTTTGAGTGTGATAGAGTAAGAAAGTTTGAAAAATTCGACATTATTGATATTATTTAGTCAATAACGTTTTTTCAATTTTTTCGAAAATCCGATTTTTCGTATGAAGGTTTTCAGGAAATTTCAGTTTTTTTTCAGATTTAAAATTTCAAATTTCAAAAAAAATTTAAATAAAAAAAAAATCGTTTTCGGCTACAACAACATCAATAATTATTTTTTTTACAATATAAGAATTCTAGTACACTTAAAAGTGACGCGCTACTGATTTAAATACGTGTGTGTTTTTATTTACCTATCTAAATACAAAATCACGTGTCACTGTGTTCGAACGCGCTAATTTCCGAAATCGCCAAACTGATTTCAATGAAATTTTGTGAATGTGCATGGATGGTCCTAGTTTGAAATATAGGAAAGTTTTGGACCCGATAGGTGGCGATGTTGTCGAGATTTTAAGAATTATTTTTCAGATTTCTCATCCATAAATACATACAGCCACAATTTTTACTACCCTGTATATAAGGCGGTCTGTGGCAGTAAAATGACTGCTGACGTTGTACGACGACATTTTTTTCGAATATCTAATAATCCAAAACCAGTTTGGGCCAAACGAAATTAATAATGTTTAATTTATTTAACGCTCTCAAAAGTCACGAGCCGCCACTGGTCATATGTGGTGTTCTTCGTTATACTGTAGTACTTACCCTAAGTGCACTGCAAAACACGTCATTACAAATTATTACTAGTTATTACAAAAGTATGCAGAGGTATAATAATGTGGGCATGTTTTTAATGTAATGTTTGTTTGTTGCATTTTTAAGTCTGTGCATTCAAAGTAGAGATATTTTTTCGTAAGAGTGCAGAACTGTATTCAGGAATAGTGGGTTCGCTTTAAATATTAAGGGTGGTAAATAGATTTGTATTCTTTATGGGGTAACTTTTAAAATAAGCAGCAATGAAAAGTAATTAGATATTTTCTTATCTAGCTGAATTCAAAACGTATGATTTACCTTTCATTACAAAATCTTACGTTTTTTAACAAATTGAACATGAAACTTTTTTTTAAGTATTTTCAAATGTTATTAATATTACTTCAAAAGAATACCACCAGAAACATCCTTTAAAGTGAGAAAGTTTTTAGGAGTAAAAGTTATTACAAGGTAAATTGTTATTTTCAAATTTCATCTCGAAATTTAAAAGTCAGGAAAACAATTTTCTGTTTATAAATGAAATTTAGTAAATATGAAAGCAAGGTTTAAGATGAAGAATAGAAATGAATGCAAAACCTGATCTACGAAATATTCCGAGTCTTTAAATATAAAAAGAGCTTAAAATCTTAAAAAAATTTCAGTGCATTAAGGTAAAGGGTTTATTAAAATTGGGGATATTACATATTTAAAACATAATGATTTCTCACTGCCTTATGGATACAGTTAAAGTGCAATACTAAGAATGTTTATTACTTAACTTAACTAAAAATAGTATATACGTAAATTGGAAGCCAAAATTATTGATAGTTCATTTATTTCTATGTGACATGAATAGGGGGTTTACTGTTAATATACTCTATGAAAGATAATTATTATCATTACAGAAAAACGCAACTTTATTTTGCATTTTTATAAGAAAGAAATATTCTTTGACTAAGGAAAACTTCAAAAGATTAATTATACAATTTTTCAGTACACATATATGGTATTAATGGCTGGGGAGGGATATGATCATATTTTAATCCAACTAAAATAATTTTCTAAGATTGATACTTAAAATCTGTTAAGTAATATTCAACGTACCTAAAATAAACAAAATTGCTAAACAATTTTCAATAATTATACAATTTTTATACAAAAGTTGTATAACTTACGACATTAGAATACATAATTTCCTAACACTCAAATAAAATCATAAATACATAAATCAAGTACGACTATGGTAGCTGAAAAAATCATAAATTCATAAATTTAAAAAAAAAACTTTATTTATCGAGATTTCAGAAAAATATTAAAATCCCAAAATTGAACAGCCTAATTTAAATAAGCCTATTCAAAAATCCTATCTATTTTGGAATAACTTATTGAACAACCTTACTTTAAATGTAAAAATTATCTAAAGTATTCATGAATTTTAGTTATAATATAAAAATTACCTCAAACCACCATAAGAGTTCGGTATTTTTTTTTAATAATCTTTTTCTTTTACCATAATTTTTGCATTTCCTTTTTATTACATAATTTTATTATTTAAGTTTAAATTCCCTCACCAAAGATACTTATGGTGAGAAACATTTATAATGAAGTTACTTCTTACTATTTAAATACACTGAGAATGTGTTATAATTATTGTTCAAAAATACGTAATCACTTAGCAGACATTACAAGGAAACATATCATAGGTACACAACATGAAGTGTCTTATTCCTGTATATTGTTTCATCTCTGTAAATCATGTACTGTTTGTTTCTACAATATAAAATAAAATATATACGCTGTTGTTTTCTACTTACATTTTTGTTCATCAATCAATCAACACTTGAAAAACAGATTTATCGGATTAACGGATAATAATTTAAAAACTTTTTTAAATCAAGTAATTATTGAAATTTTACAAAACACTACCGATGTCTTAAATAACTACTGGAAGACTGGCAAAAAATAACTGTCTCAATTGGAAATATTCGCTTTTTTTGTAATTACTATTTATGTAAATTTAATCAATTTAAATGGCTGACCCTTCGATGGAATTAACGGGTTCAATTGGAAATGCGTACACATCTCCTTAAATCAAAATAGTTTGGCTTATATTCTTGACAGACATAACACCTTTGATTACGTTTCATATTTTAAATCAAAGTACATATTACTAACATAGTTGTTGATACCAGGAAAAGGTCCAACATAAAAAAATCAAAATTCCGCGTAAAAACATATTTCATCCCATTAACATGATAAACAGTTATTATAACAATGGTTCTATTACTTCCTCATTGGCTTTAATAATAAAATGTATTTATTGTACGTGTACATAAGACACAACATATGTAAATTACTGGTGTGAAGGACAATGAAGGTTAACTTCTCAATTTACCAACAAACTATTAACTTAAATAAGTTGTCCAATTATTCCAGAAGCCATTGAACAAAATAATGAAATAAATTCAAAAAGATGACAACCTCCGTGGTCGAGGGGTAAGGCTCTCGACTAGCAAGCTGGAGGTCGCAGGTTCAAATCACGGCTAGCGCAATATTTAATTTAATTTATTTGTTTTTTTTTTATTATTATTTTTTTTAATATATTCAATAATATTGTATTTAATAATATAATAATAATAATTATATAATAATAATATAATAATATTGTATTACAATATTATTGAATATATAAAAAATAAAAAAATTAAATGGAGTTCTACAAATTAAACTTAATAACAATAAATAATTTATTTGTGTTATTTCACAATTTATTCATGAAAAATAACATGATGTAGTATATTTGCTACACGTTCCAGAGTGGAAGATACTCTCAGTATCGCACTGGTGTAAGACCACGATTCAGAATCGAAAAGTTACTTGAAATCGCTTTGGCCATGTTTTGTGGCCAGATCTGAATAGCCATGTACTTCCCCACCTTACTCTTCCTCATTTCCTTCCCCTCTCCACGACCTTCAGTCTCACAACATTGTGTTAAGTTGTGAGGGGATGCCATATTCTCGCTCACTCCAGACGGTTGGGAGCAGTTAGGACTCTTGTGTGGTTTCACATAAAAAGGATTATATTATTTCATAATTATTTTATTTTATTTGAGACAAGCTGATGTGTGCCTAGCATTGCTCAGGGTTATGTGTGTTTTTAGTAAAGTTTTGAGGTTTTAAATTCTATTGTACCTAAAAAATAATATTATTCAAAGGAATGGAAAAAGTTTGCTTCTCATAAATTTTGATTTTACTTGACCATGCCATATCGTCTTTGGGCTTACCCGACTTCTCCGAAAAATTTCTTCCAGAAGGTTTATAAATATAATACATGCATGTTATATTTATAGAAAGCATTGAAAAGTCAAAAAATATAAACGTGCGCTTACATTGCTAACGCTGGCTAAACCTTATGAAATATTTGGAAATAATGTACTAAGGAAATATATTTTTTGAAAAGGCCTACAGAAAAGTCAGAAATGGTATATGTCTATCTCCTAAGTGTAACCCCTAGCAACGTCGGGTATAGGTCAGCTAGTTTTTGTGGTTCCATGCACGGTGACTATTAAACACACGGTGACTATTAAACACACGGTGACTATTAAACACACGGTGACTATTAAATACACGGTGACTATTAAATACACGGTGACTATTAAACACACGGTGACTATTAAATACACGGTGACTATTAAACACACGGTGACTATTAAACACACGGTGACTATTAAACACACTGCGACTATTAAACACACGGTGACTATTAAACACACGATGACTATTAAACACACGGTGACCATAAAACACACGGTGACCATTAAATACACGGTGACTATTAAACACACGGTGACTATTAAACACACGGTGAATATTAAACACACGGTGACTATAAAACACACGGTGACTATTAAACACACGGTGACTATTAAACACACGGTGACAATTAAACACACGGCGACTATTAAAAATACGGTGACTATTAAACACACGGTGACTATTAAACACACGGTGACCATTAAACACACGGTGACTATTAAACACACGGTGACTATCAAACACACGGTGACTATTAAACACACGGTGACTATTAAACACACGGTGACCATTTAACACACGGTGACTATAAAACACACGGTGACTATTAAACACACGGTGACTATTAAACACACGGTGACTATTAAACACACGGTGACTATTAAACACACGATGACTATTAAACACACGGCGACTATTAAACACACGGTGACTATTAAACACACGGTGACTATTAAACACACGGTGACTATTAAACACACGGTGACTATTAAATACACGGTGACTATTAAATACACGGTGACTATTAAACACACGGTGTCCATAAAACACACGGTGACCATTAAACACACGGTGACTATTAAACACACGGTGACTATTAAACACACGATGACTATTAAACACACGGTGACTATTAAACACATGGCGACTATTAAACACACGGTGAGTATTAAACACACGGTGACTATTAAACACACGGTGACTATTAAACACACGGTGACTATAAAACACACGGTGACTATTAAACACACGGTGTTTATTAAACACACGGTGACTATTAAACACACGGTGACTATTAAACACACGGTGACTATTAAACACACGGTGACTATTAAACACACGGCGACTATTAAACACACGGTGACTATTAAACACACGGTGACTATTAAACACACGGCGACTATTAAACACACGGTGACTATTAAACACACGGTGACTATTAAACACACGGTGACCATAAAACACACGGTGACCATTAAACACACGGTGACTATTAAACACACGGTGACTATTAAACACACGATGACTATTAAACACACGGTGACTATTAAACACATGGCGACTATTAAACACACGGTGACTATTAAACACACGGTGACTATTAAACACACGGTGACTATTAAACACACGGTGACTATTAAATACACGGTGACTATTAAACACACGGTGACTATTAAATACACGGTGACTATTAAACACACGGTGACTATTAAGCACACAGTGACTATTAAACACACGGTGACTATTAAACACATGGTGACTATTAAACAAACGGTGACTATTAAACACACGGTGACTATTAAACACACGGTGACTATTAAAAAGACGGTGACTATTAAACACACGGTGACTATTAAACACACGGTGACTATTAAACACACGGTGACTATTAAACACACGGTGACTATCAAACACACGGTGACTATTAAACACACGGTGACTATTAAACACACGGCGACTATTAAACACACGGTGACTATTAAACACACGGTGGCTATTAAACACATGGTGACTATTAAACACACGGTGACTATTAAACACACGGTGACTATTAAACACACGGTGACTATTAAACACACGGTGACTATTAAACACACGGTGACTATTAAACACACGGTGACCATTAAACACACGGTGACTATAAAACACACGGTGACTATTAAACACACGGTGACTTTTAAACACACGGTGACTATTAAACACACGGTGACTATTAAATACACTTTTAAAAAGTGATATAAAGTCATTAAAATGGATGAAATTTTTTTTTAACCTAACCTAACCTAACCTTCTTAACCCAGTAAATAAAGTTTTTTTCATCACTTTCCATGACTTTACATAACTTTTTAAATATGTGATGAATTTTCATTTTGATGATTTATCCGGTCACCAGTTTTTGAATATACATTTATATTATTTAAACGAAATCAACGATTACAATATGGTTGGTTTATACATGTGCAATTAACTTAACTGAGAAACAAATTATACATCAGAATTATATATAGTACACTATATATTTAACAATTAAATAATTCAAAATTAAAAATTATGTATTAAACACTTATATAACAGATATATATTACCTATTAAAATAACGTTTTTAATAAGTTTTTTTTGCACCTGTTTTATTAGGTTAACTTATTATTAATAATAATAGTTGAATAGTGAGTTTATCACCATTTTTATGAAAAATTACCTTGAAAGGTCTCGCATAACTATTATCTTCACTATAATAAAAAAAGACAAGGAAGGTTTCCTCTAGACCAGTGGTTCTTAACCTGGGTTCGATCGAACCCCAGGGGTTTGGTGAGTCAGTCTCGGGGGTTCGGTGGAGGCCAAGACCCCCGACTTATATGATTCGTGGTGACACGTCCCCTTTGTCCATTTTTTATTTTTATTTTCATTTTGTACACCTATATATAAATATATACCATGTTTTGAATTTGTAAAAATCAAATTTTATTTTTCAAATTAGGAGGGGCTCGGTTAATGCGCACATGTAACTGGTGGGGTTCGGTACCTCCAAAAAGGTCGAGAACCACTGCTCTAGACAAACTGGAAAATGGTTTTTACTTTGGTCCAGGGTAGGTATGTACGGAAATGCTTTACTAGTAAAAACCCATTCTGGACCCCCCAGATATCTTCACCGAATTTAAAAAACCTAATTTTCTTCCAATTCTTCTTTAATTCAAGCATTCCTTTGTTAAAAAAACGATTGGCTTTAATTCGTCGTAAAACTCAACAAAAAAGTTTCCCTTCTGGGAATTGGTAAAATTTGTTCTGTTCAATTATCCACCAAATTTATATTTGAACACTGATTTGATAAGCCCAATTTGATTTGGATGCGGATCTGTGCCCTTATTTACCACAGGGCCTTAAATCAGTACAAAACATCCCTATTCGAATGGTGAACAAAAGCAGATGGCACCCTTCAGACAAAGGTTCCCAGAAATACTGTCACATTTTCAATTGTATCTTTAGAAATCCTACGAGGCATACCAAAAGATACAAGATATAGCTCTTTACGTTCTGCGGTTCTATATTTAAAAATAAATACAGGGTGACCAGTAACTATTTGAAATAAACAAACACGTTATTATTTAATTATATGTGAAAATTGCAAATAAATTCGCATGAATGATGTGTCCATTTTTAACCATTACGGAGGGTAAAGAACATAACGTATTTTTCATTGGTTTATTGTTACACAAATGATGTGATGTTAGAGGCAGGATTTTTTAAGCAAATAATTAGAGCGAGTTGGTATGTCTCTTTTAGAAATTCTAATGTCTCTTTACGAATGCCGCAATACTTTGTTCAGTGCTACACCTGGCATTGTATGTTCAAATAATAAATAATACTTATTCGAACCACTGCACACCACTTTTGCATTGGGTATCCATTGTGTCAATAACGACCTCGGTGGCGTAGTGGTGGGTTGTTAAGATCCATTGCTATGCTAGACCGGTCGGTGGCCGAGTTGACATCGCGCTTGGGTCTCACTCAGGCGTAGTGTGTTCAATTCCTCGGCTGGCTAAGTCCTCCATCACAACACAAGCAACATTTTCAGCTTACTGTGGTGGTAGTAGAAGATTTTCAAATTTTCTCAGGTTATTGGTAAACCGGAAATGTTTGTCTTTAAAAAAAAAATTGCAGCGGATCTAGAGGTCGCGGTTTCCATCACTGGCATGCGCAAATATATATATATTTTTTACACATTTTCTTTCTCACTAGTACATTTAGAATAATTTTCCCCACGTCTCAGAGAGATAAATAACATCATTCAGAACCGAAACGTCGTAAAATGTAAATAGCTATTGCCATGTTAAGTGGGAAGATTTTAAAAGCTCAGTATCTCCCGATCAACGATTTTCTCCATTTTCATAATATTCTTCATACGAATGAGATTTTTTACGTTATTCACATTTGAAAAAAAAAAAAAAAAATATACATATTTAAGTATCTAATTTTCAAAAGTGTGCTTACATCAGCTGATACCATTGTACAAAGAATTTAACACTACAAGTGCCAGCCATACAAGAGCTGGGCCAATTGATCGTTTTACACGATCCGGGTCGTTCACTACCCACTGTTTCTTTGAGTGGGTTTTACGGGTGCGCCGCCAGCTACAATTACAATTTTTCCAATATTTTAATTTTATTTCACATTCTTTTTCAATTTGATTTCATCATTTTTATTCTTAGGATACATGATATTTTATAAAAGTTACATTTAATTTTTTTTCTCAGTGTTTACACGTAAGTGAGAACATTTTAATAACATTAAAGATGTACAAAAGATTTAAAAATTTAAAGGAAAGGAAATAGCAGAAGATAAATGAAATTAAGAAAATAAGACGGTCTTCAAAATATATCTTCTATGGTCGCTCACCCCGTCACACTGGCAGCCAACACTCGTGTCTCAAGACCCGGATGCTGACAACCCTCTTGCTCACGTCGCTCGTCTAGCCACACCGGCACCCAGCACAAGAGTGGCACCCAGCAGCAGGTGCTAAAAATAACCCGCTTGATCTTTGGTGGCTTGTGAGCGGGTCAATGAGCGGATCTCAATGAGTGGGTCATTTCCGATTGAACCAGGACGATTTCACGCAGATTTGAATGAAAAAAATATTCTCTCTAGCCCAATTTTTTTTTAATTCTTGTCATTGTGATACCAATAAAATAATATTTCAGAAAATTATAAATTTACTAGAAAACCCTTTCAACTGAATTTTCTGTTCCGAAGAGCTATGAAACGTGTTTCAATTTGGATTGAAAAACTAAATTTATATAATGATCTTCGACAGGAATTGGTTGCTTTTGAAAGTAAAAGGCGGCAAATTATACAAATTATAGGTATAGTTTTGACCTAAATTGGGTCGATCTTGTTTAATGAAGCCTTAATTCCACCGTCCACATTCTTCTAACGTACGGTCTAAGTATTTTAGGTTTATTGAATCGAGCAGCGTTGTTTATGTGTATTATATTACTTCGATAACTTAAAATCTTACAATAAATCGAAGATTTTTATTCACTGATTTGACGGAAATTACGAATGTTTTAAATCAGCCTTTGAAACTTTAGACTTACTTTCGTCATCGTTAGAATATTATTTTATAGCGATTAGAAATCAAAGAATTTTAACCTTTCATCATACGTGCATGGTCTATGAATTCGCACTTTGGCTCGTTTGCTTGTGCTTGGTAACATAGCCCATACTTCCAGAATATTCCAGAATTCCTCGGCGGCATGCCTGCATGTTCGCTAGTATGATTCACGCAGACATAAGTAAAAGAGCCTGCAGATATTGCACGAGGTTGTTGTGCAGATTGACGGACTCAGAGGTATAGAGGTATAGACTTATAGAAAATAAAACTTGCAGAAAATTTTTCTGGACATAAAAGTAAATTAATCTTTTCCGAGCTTTATATAGAGTCGTTTTATTTTACTATTGGCGAAAGCTTAGTTGAATTTTTAATATCATCACAAAAAAATATTTAATAAATCCTAAAACATAATTTTGTTGAGATTAAACGAAAACGCTGTGGCCAGTTCCACGCGCGTGTAACAATGTTCCAAACGAGGGCGCGTGTGATGAAAGGTTAAACTACAATACCCAGACTTTCAGTCGGCCCTTCGTTAACTCTCCGTCGGGCGCATCTGATCTGACAGGCACAGTACCTTACTGTCTTTAGGAGGCGCATTGGTCCCCCTACTCAGTTTCTCACATGACAACTTGGAAAGTAGTATGTGACGTTTATGTTCTGTTATGTTCATTGCACCCGATTTCATCATATCTTTTAAGATTAATGAACATTAGATGTTTGATTTTGATTAAACACGGTTCTAGTAACATTCAAGTGCCTGACAATACATGTTTTTATCCAAATTTAATGTTTTGAAAAAATAACAATTATGCCCGTTTCAAAATTTGATTACTTGTTTCACATTATTTAACCATTAAACATTCATCAAATTTCAGTTTTTCTCTTAGGACGAGTTGTTTCGGAAAATTCGAACAATTCTTCAAATTTCAAAGATAATTTTTAAGTTCCGTAAAACATTTTTCAAGTTCTGTCAAGCAACTAGCCTTTAATTAATATATAGTAACAGAACTTGAATAAGACTTTCACAGAACCTGAAAATGAACGTTAATATTTTATGAATTTTCCAATCCTCCGAAACAACCCGTCTTAGTATACATTCCTTTTAAGGTCAGTGATTAAATTTGGTGAGCTGAAATTAATGTAGGTGGTTAAGAACGGCCAATTTTAAATCAGTGCCTGGCAGGTACATTGCGCCCAAACTCAGAGGCCCAGAGAGGCGCCCGACGGAGGGTTAGCTAAAACTAGACGTCGAAACTGCCATTGCAAAGAATAGCAAGGTTAACAAAGCCAGACCTTCAATTCAAGTATCAATTTCCACGGTGTTAAGGCGAGACATTTCTAAAAACCCCTCGGAAGGTAATCTCTGAAATCTACTCGTTACTCCGTCAAAAATACTTTCTGGAGCATGAAAGCGATAAAAATATTTCATTTTATTCTGGAAAGTTTTGCGTCTCTGGCGCTCCTGATTGGTTTTGTTCTAGGCTGAATCAATTTGATTTTAGTATATTTGCGAGACAAAGGCGAAACTTTCATTTTATCTTTCGTTTTTAGGAGGATTGTGTGTAACGGATTGCGTATTTTCTACGACGAGACGTGATATGATATCATGGGAAATATATGAAATAATCAGATAAAAATATAAAAATCTATGAAAGCGATAAGAAATACCGCTAGTTTTTTTGTGAATAATAAAAAAGAGAAATAAATATAAAATTAAAATAATAATACTTCTTATCTATAATCTGTCCATTTGAAAACTTGTTAGATATTTTTAATGGAAACATTTGGTAGTTTACGAGCGTGCTAAATAATGTATGACTATCTTGAACTTTTGTCCCAAATTGCTAAACTCGATATCGAATCTGTAATCCGAACGAGATTCTTTATAGAAATACGTGAGGCGATTAAGAAGAATCACTTATACTTTATAAAGCTTTTTTTCTGCAGTGTCTTTAATACAATTTTTTGTATCTATTACCAACGAAATGGTTTTACTACTTAAAACTTTTAAGAAGGAATTAGAAGTTTATAAAATTTTATTACGAAAACTTCGGTGTTGCTACTTGCATAAATATAAATATTTTTCAACTTTAAAAGAAGCAGGATGGACTGCGGCTCAAAATATATCGCTCATTTGCTGAAATAACGTACGTATGATGACGTACCTGAAATTTCAAAAGTTGACGAGCGACAGCGGTAACTGTCAGTATAGCTTTAATAATATGTATATATATATATATATATCACATATAAACTGTCAGTATAGCTTTAATAATATATTTAAATTTTTATATATAAAAACTGTCAGTATAGCTTTAATAATATATGCATATATATAAACTGTCAGTATAGCTTTAATAATATATGTATATATATAAACTGTCAGTATAGCTATAATAATATATGTATATGTATAAACTTTAACGCAAATCAAATCTAATGATGTTGTTATTTAAGTTCTGCAAGTATTCGAGTTTTTTTTATTGTTCTGTTTCGGCTTTCTAGGCCATTTTCAAACTGTGGTTGTGCCAGGTTGAGACGACTTATTTATATGATTCCATTTCAACTTCAATTTAATTACAATTAATGCTTGCAGAACTTAATAATAACATTATTAAATATGATTTACATTATTTTTTTATCTAAAATTGAATAGAGTTCAACGGAATAAAGTAAAAAAAAACAATTAATTATTACAATAACTAAAAACATTCAAAATTGGTATTTTGAATAGTGTTATTATTGTAGCGTACGAGCGATATGGAGATTGTAGACGATTTTTTTCTTAAAATCAACCCAAAACGGGTGCCATCAGTCAAAGTGTCGAGATTTTAACTTTTGAATACTGATAAAAACTAAGATTTAAAGTAAATTTTATTATAATATATTGAATTATATTATATAACATCCACTCTCCTGATAAAGATAAGATACCCAGCCAAAATGTACCGAACATATATAAATTTCGAAAGTGCTTTACAAAATAGTTTAATATTGTGGGATGATAATAATTAATACGTGATCACAAGTAACGTTATGAAATTAATGTGTTTTTCCTCACAATAATGTTGCTCGTTTACAACACACGTTTCTTTTGATTACAATCATAACATATCGCTTAATCTTCCTCCATAGTTTATTACCCTTAAATTACACTTGTTACTTCATTTCTATCAACACATTAGTCTGACCCCTACCAATATCAACCCTTTTTATTTCCTCACTATTCGTTTTTCCAGCCTAAGCTGGGTTTTTCAAACCCATTCCACTGATTCAATTTCCTATAACAAAATTTGGACGAGATTGTAGTACGTAGAAAAGTTGACGATCAGACGACTGGCGAAAACCTTCATTGTACAAAAGGTGTTACTTTTCTATGTTATTTTTGTCTTAGTTTACTAAACTTTTTTTTACCCATATTAAGATGTAAGTAGCTTTACCGTCTTGCTGAAGAAATCAAGCAATCTTTATCTGAATTCTTTTTTCTTATTAAACAATCATTTTGACGGGCGCCGTGGTTGAGGGGTAAGGTGTTCACATTCCACATTTGTTTATATGAAAAATTATACTGTGCTTTCTTGTAATGCTTTCTACATACATACTCTCAGTATCGCACTGGTAAATAACCACCATTCATATATGAAACGTTGCTTGGAATGGCTTTAGTAATAAATTAGTATAAGCAATAATTAGTCGCCTGTAATATCAATACAAATCGAAAATATCTCCCGAGTAAAAAAAAATAAATATTCCCGCTGACGGGAATTGAACCCGCGCCTTCTGATGTCCAGTCAGACGCTCTGAACCACTGAGCCACGTCGGATTATTTCCAACCCGACAGATAAATCAATATGTACTAGTACTTCAATCAACAAGTACTAGTTATTATATTTTTCCACCTGTTAACAACTAACTTTATTTTTGTAGGAAAGGCTTTGTTAGTGCTAAATTTCCCACTAGATGGCCTCAAGACATAATATATCTACATTTGTTGGTGAAAAATTTTGACTTGTCAAATATTACTATTTTTTAATGGTAAACTAATGTTTATAAGACAAGGTTTTTATGCATAGCACGAAGGATGATAAACTATTATAAGCAATAATTAGTCGCTTGTAATTAGTGGCTTTAGTAATCATCTTCTCCTCCATACTCCACAGTATGAAAAAAGAATTCGGTCCGTTTTTTTATTATTTTTTTTATCTGAATCTATTATGTAAGAAACGGAAGGGTGCGTGACGTCATCTGTGCGCTGTTCGTTCTGTGGTTAGTGCATTTTTCATACTTACATTTTTGAATCATTCTCGTCAAAACATCGCCAGACAAAGCCCTTATACTGAAGTTTACACAGTATCATTGATGTGCCTACGTAGCTCACGCCGAGGCAGTAAGGCGGGCTCTCGCCAGCACGCTGCTATTTTTATTGCCTTTACATAAATTTGAAATAAGTTCCTACATACTTATTTTTACAAAAAGATTGAATTAGCATGTAGGTGATTTTACTTGCAGTTGCGCCAGTTGTTTGAGTTGCATTATATGATATATGATGGAATAACTTCAATTTTACCGCTTTGAATTTAATAAAACCTTCGAAAATATCAGGAGATACTAAGATGTAATTTAAAACAATCGATTAAACGAAAAAAACAATATAAAACTGTATACCGACCTCTCCCTCTTATTATCAAAGTACGTATGTAACAGAAAGAGATGTTTAATTATTACGTTGTGATAACTTAATAAGGAGCACACTTGACATCAGATTTCGTTAGAACAATAATGGAGTATGTACACAGTAAAGCTTTATTAATTCTGAGAGTAAAAATATAAAAATATATAAGTATACCCAGAATCGGTGTTTTTATGACCTACATGAAGCATGAGCATTAACGTAAATGTGTTCTTTATTGGTCATGCCATTGTATCACTACCTTTAGTTAGCAGAGAGCAGTTGGGACTATAGTTCGGTATTTACATTTATAATAGATAAAAAATACAACTGATAAAAAATACAACTGATAAAAAAATGTGTATTAGATGCTTAAAAAGAGCTATGAACCAGCTGTTTCTTTGACGTCTACCTGAACCAACCTTTGTACCCTGGAAATTTTGTGATTTTTTTTTCTGGGGTCGCTGAAAAAAAACCTTGATTTTGGGTTCACGCTCCTAAAAGATAACGGATCGTTGATTTACAGTGTCTTTATTTAGCATCTTCTTACACAACATACTTCAGTGGTGCGACACTACTCTCCAAATTGGGAACCACATATCTCTTATTTCCCCTCCTAGTAGCGACCTTTCAGGTAGTAACTTTATAAAGACTTGGCCCTGGGAGCATTATCTGAAACCACCAAAATAACATTTTATTACAACCCAATCATCCCACGCCCCTATTTACGGAACATCGAAACCACTCAAAAAAGGTCACAAATTTTATAGTCTGCACCTGTAAATAACAAAGTTTATCATTTTACTTGTACGCCCTTCGTAGGTGGGTGAAATGATATTATATTTAGGGTCAGAAAAGCGTGCCGGCGGCATGCGACCTAGTAGAGAATTCAATAATAGTTACAGGTGTATTCCTTGTTGTGCACCACAATACCGATTTTGCTTTGTAAAAATGTGCCTATTACGTACTAAAATAATATTTTTGTTCATTTCCACCTTTCAATATTTTGCTCCCAACATACTATGAACGTTTTTAATTATTTTTTTCTAACCAACTACACAAATATAAGCCATGTAATATTGAAACTCATAACACGTATAATTTTTTACAAAATAACCCTTATATATAAACATCTCATCTTAACAATCACTCGACATTAGAATATTAAAATTTTGTTCACTTCTTTAAGATTTAACAGTTTTTTTCTTTAATTGATTTATTCGATTCTGCGTTTTCAGGCTATCGGGAAGGAGATATATCCGAATCATAAATTGCATGGTTGTAATATAAAATCTGCAAGGTCGTTAATGCAATAGACTGATTTTCAAAAATTCATTCAAATTACGGTCCTGTATAAGCTATAATGTTGTTACATCGTGCATAACGTTTAATTTTGTATGAAACCACTAATCACGCTGTATGCATTAAATTTAATTTTGCGCTATTTAAATATTAAGGTTTCTTAGTTTGCAAAATTGTTTAGGAAAAATACCGGCTATTGTTGGGCGATTTTCATTTGCTCCAGGTACCAAACAACTTGTTAACGAGTTCTGCAGAATATTGAAAAATTATTAAAATTTTGACAATAACAAAGCTACCTAGTGACGATTCCAGTTATAGGGCGTTGTTTTTTTTTTTTTTTTTTTATACTTTTGGAAAATATAAAATTAAAATTTTAAAACCATTTTTTCCAATGTTTTTATAATGTTTTAGCAATTTTACCAACGCGTAACAATTTCGTTTTCATTTAATCTCATTACTTCAGTAAATTCATTCTCTCTCTGTAAATAGCATGTGTATTAATGATTTCATTGAGTCACCGAACCTCGGTAGTGTGCAGTCGTGTTTGCCAGTGCTCTGTGTTTAACGGCTTACTGACGGCGGCGCGGCGTACAGATAAGATTTATTTATTGTTACCTTTTCGTATTCATTATTTTGGTTTCTGTTATTGGTTTGCGACGCAGTTGCGTGTATTATTTCTATTATTTATTATTTCTAAAATAATAATTATTGTTTATTTTTTTTTTTTTGAGATGGAGGAGGATGAAAATCGACCTCCAGACCCTGAGTCCATTTCTAATATTGCAGACGTCTACGATTCTGATGATTCCCAAACCTCTGTAACCATTCCTTCCCGAAAAAGACGACCTCCGCTTTGCCTTAATGTACCTCCTAAAATTAAATCTCTTTCACAAACAAACGAAGCCCCAATCTCTCATGGAAGTTATAATGATACCATTCCTACAGAAGCAAAAACCACTGAGCTTTTGTATTCTATTTCATCTTCAGCTCCATTTATTGTTAATGTCCAAAGGACTGAACAGGGGAAAATAATTCATCCCTTGGATTTTGGTAAATTTATTTTTAGCTCAAAACTCAATAACCTCGGTATTATAAATGGATCAATAAAACCGGAAGGTCGATACAAACTATCCATAGAATTTAAATCCGCCACATTAGCTAATGATTTTGTTAAAAAAATAGGTTCTCTTTCAAATAATAAATTTAAATCTTTCATACCTACTTTCAATTTAACCAGAATGGGCAGAGTAAGAGGTATCCCAACCGATCTATCAGAAACAGAAATAGTAGAAGCTCTTAATGACTCTCAATTAACTCCAAAAGTTTTAAAAGCACGTCGTTTGAATTTCAAGGATACTTCCACCGGCACCACTATATGGAAACCTTCCCAATCCGTTGTTATTACTTTTGAAGGTCAAACATTACCATCCCGTGTATTTATTTATTATAACGCTCTTCCCGTTGAAGTATACAGATTCCCGACTATCCAAGGTTTCAACTGTTGCCGTTTTGGCCATTCAAAACCTATTTGTCGTTCCCCTCCTCGTTGCTTCCATTGCGGAGAGGATCATCTCTTTGAACAGTGTCAAAATACAACGAATAACCCTATTTGTATTAATTGTAAGGGCAACCATACTGCTGTTAGTGTGGCCTGTCCAGAGTTATATAGACAGAGAAATATCAAACAGTCAATGGCTGCGACAACATTTCCTACTTTCAGGCTTCTAAATTATTCCCTCCTACGAAAAAATCTTTTGCAGAGATAACATCTAACGCTTCTCTCTTTCATTTTTCTTCCCCTAAATCCCCTCTATCATCTTCCCACAAAGAAACAATTTTCAAACCGGTAAAATCTAATCCAAAATTTATTCCTTCTTTCGATAAAAAACTACATAATGATCTTTTACTTAACCCGAATGGGAATAATAAATCCCAGGCTCCCAATGGGACTGCCTTAAAAAACTGTTCCACTTCCGATATCTTACCTAAAGTCATGATTGAAAATTCTTCTTTTATTCAAACTTTAATTACCCTATTAATTACGATCCTTTCAAATAACAATAAAGTACCGTCCAACGCTGCCGATTATATGAAATCTTTACTCTCTAGCCTTCCCGATGTATCCGCAACTGAGCAAAATACTTCAATGGAATAGTAGAAGTCTATTCGCCAACAAAATTGATCTTGTACAGTTACTTGATGAACATAATATTTCAGTTGCTGCCATCTCCGAAACGTGGTTAAAACCCTCATACCAATTTAAGATTCCTGGATATCATTGTCTAAGACATGATAGACTGGATGGCAAAGGTGGCACTGCTCTTATTATACATAATTCTATCCCTTTTAAACAAATTATTTTCCACACTCTATCCAATAATTTTCAGATAGTAGCAGCTGTTGTATCTGATTTAACATTACTATCAATATATATCCCTCCCTCTACAATTTTTGTTGAAAACGAATGGTCAACATTTATATCCCAGATTCGTCCTCCGTATATGATACTTGGGGACTTCAAAGCTCATTCTCCTTCTTGGGGCAGTGAGTTAACAAACCGTTCTGGCCATAATCTATTAGAATTTATGGATACCTATAATTTATGTATTCTAAATGACGGATCTCCAACTCGTTTTACTGCCCCTCAACATCGGAAAAGTGCAGTCGATTTATCTCTTTGCTCATCTTCGGTGATTCCCATATGTTCTTGGAACATTCTTAAAGATCCCCTTTCCAGTGACCATTTTCCTATAATAATTACCTTCCACCATTTATCTTCTACGCATTCCTTTTCGATAAACAATAGTTTTAAATTTAAAACGAAAGACGCGAATTGGAAAAATTTTTCTTCAGAATTAGACTCCATTGTTCAAGCATCTAAGTCTTCCCTTGTCAACACTAGTTTACAATGTGAATTATTTCCTAACATGATAATAAAAGCTGCAGAAAAAACACTTAAAAAACGTAATGTTAACATTAAGATTAAACATTCCACCCCATGGTGGGATGAAGAATGCACTAGTGTCGTTAAATCCAGAAGAGAAGCAATTTCCATTTTCCGTAAATGTATGTCTTTCGAAAATTACCTTTCTGTGAAACGCGCCCAGGCAGAAGAGAAACGCGTTTTGAAAAACAAAAAGCGGTCTGGATGGCGAAAATTCTGTGAACGCTTGTCTCCTGAATCTCCCCAGTCATCCGTATGGTCCAATTTAAAAAAATTCGGTTCGTCATATACTCCCCAGCGTTCCAAACATATTCCAGGAGAAATTATCATAGGTTTTGCTGATAAGATAGCTCCTCCGTCAGTTGCCAGATGTGAGGAAATGCCTTCCTTTATTTCTTATCCATCTCACTCTAGCTGGCTGGACTCTCCTTTCTCAGTAAGTGAATTAAATCGAGTAATCAATTCCCTTCCAGACTCTTCTCCTGGCCCTGATGGAATCTTATATTGTTTCATTAAAGCATTTTCAGATATGTCGGTTGAATATTTTTTGTCCCTAATTAATTACATGTTCGAAACAGGATTTATACCGGAAGTCTGGAAAGTTCAAAAAATCCTTCCGATTTTAAAACCAGGCAAAAATCCATCTGAAATCTCATCCTATCGTCCTATTGCTATTTTGTCATGTTTAATGAAAGTAGCAGAACACTTGATAAAGAACAGATTGGAATCAAACAAATCACAAATAGACTCCTCAGAACAATACACATTTTCCTAAACATAAGAAACATATATAAAATAAAACAATTGAAAATAATGTATTATGCACTATGCCAATCAATAATAGAATATGGAATAATTGCTTGGGGAGGAGCAACAAACGCAGCTATCGCTCAAATAGAAATCGCACAGAAAACGATATTAAAAGTAATACTCAAAAAACATAAACTAACCGACACAGACCAAATATTTAAAAGCTGTGACGTACTTGATATACGCCAATTATATGTTAAAACACTACTAAACTACATTTTCGACCAAAAAAACAAACCCCAACAAACACAAAATATCACTAATAGACCGGTCAGACAAGCGTACAAAGAAAACATAAAAACTCCGACGGTAAACACTACCTTTGGACAAAGACACCATAAATACCACGCTATTAAAGCATTCAACAGTCTTCCACTTGAAACAAAAATTGAGGAAAATAAAAATAAATTCAAACACAAAATAAAAAAAATGGATTAAAGAACAAAAAGACAATATTACCAAAATACTATAACATAAAAGAATAAAACATATACACGCAACACAAAAAAAAAATATAAAACACGCAACACGCACAAACACATATATCATTATAAATGCCGATTTACATTCTCTTTTGATATTTTTCTTTTAGTGTTATAATTATATTTTAATTTTTAATCTTTATTTTTTATTTTAAATTTATCTTTATTTTAATGTTGTTTTTCTTTTATTTTTTTAAATGTATAAATTCTTAAATTATAAAATGGGGGCCTCAGCACGGGTAAACAACCCAGTGAGGCCAACATTACTAAATTGAAATATGAAATATTGTAAAAAAAAAATGTATCAACAATAAAAAATAAAAAAAAAAAAAAATGGTTTGTTGAAAATCACAGAATTATCTCTCCTAATCAATATGGCTTCCGGAAAAAGAAATCAACCATAGATAATTTAAGTGTGTTAACAACAGACATCCTTATATCTCAGTCCCTTAATTCTTGCACTCTGGCCACATTTTTTGATCTTTCGTCAGCTTACGACGATGTATTAATTAACACTTTGAAAGAAAAATTAATTAAAATAAAAATTCCCTTAAAATTAGTTCAATTTATTATTAATTTACTAACAGACAGATCCATTATTATCCACTTTTCCTCAAAAACGATAAATCGCAAACTATGGAAGGGATTACCTCAGGGGTCCGTAATCAGTCCATTATTATTTAATATATATATAAGTGATTTAGACAGTGTCATTCCTTCATCTATCAAGCGACTTTATTTTGCTGATGATTTCCTTATATATTTATCACACAAAAATCTATCGAGCGCTGCGAAGGAATTGAATTTGGCTTTACATAATATTAAAGTTTGGTTGTTGTCTAATGGGATGAATTTAGCTACGTCTAAAACCAAAGTAGTGGCTTTTACGCGCAAAAGAAAAATACCCCCCTTTTCTGTCTGCTTTGATAATGTCCCTCTTCAAATCGTTAAGCAAATTAAATTTCTTGGACTACTTTTGGATCATAAACTTTCCTGGCTCCCGCATATTCAGAACATTTCGGCTAAGTGTGAAAAGGGGCTAAATATTATGCGAGCTGTTTCCAGAGTGTGGTGGGGATCTCATCCTACTACTCTCAAATTAATGTATGGTGCTCTAGTGCGAAGCCATTTAGATTATGAAACATTTCTTTTCGATCCTCTTCCTAAATATTTGGACAAAAAACTTGAAAGAATTCAGTCCAAAGCGCTCATAATAATTATTGGAGCGATGAAATCTTCTCCAATTAATTCTCTCCAGGTAGAATGTGTTGATCCCCCCTTAATTTTGAGGAGACAATTCCTAGCTGATAAATATATTTTTAAATCCTTTTCTGTATCGCGTCACCCTTTAAAACAAAGCCTTGATTATTTGTTCAATAACTTAAATAACGAAAAAAGATCGACAGATAAAAATCGACTTCCTCTCCTTCTAAAAAGTTTTCTTTCATTCAAATCTCTGTCTTCTTCCCTCCAAAATCTACAAAAAGATCCTATCCTTCCTATTTTCACCATCCCATTTGATTTTATCAATTATATCCCCAAAGTTATAACTTCAGACTTCCGAACTGATATTTTAACCTCATCTAATCAAAATGTTGAGGAAAAATTTAAAAACATTATATCTTCTAAGTTTCCAGAATTTTCACTCATTTACACAGATGGTTCTAAGTCTGATAACAAAGATTGTGGAGCTGCGGTACACATTCCCGAATTCGATTTAGATTTGTCTTATAAATTGCCTAAAGAAATTTCTATATTTACTGCAGAATGCTTCGCAATTGAACAAGCTTTGAGTCAAATCCAGCTTTTCAATATTCGACGAGCCTTATTGTGCACTGACTCACTAAGTGCAGTGTTGAAAATTTCCTCAAATATCCATAAACCAGAAGACTATATTATTTATAATATCAGAAACACCCTTAAATCTTTAAATGAATTAAATTTCGAGACAATATTGGTTTGGGTCCCTGGCCATTTGGGAATTGAGGGTAACGAGAAAGCCGATTCTCTAGCTAAACTTGGAACAATTTCTGGCTCTAATCCTTTAGATTTTAGAATTCCTATCTCTGACGTCATCCCAATTCTTAAATCCAACATGATTCGCTCCTGGGAAGAAAATTGGACTAATACGAAAACCCGAACTGGTGCTTTTTATGCTGGAATACAAAATTATATTCCAAGTAAACCTTGGTTCCACGGCAAGAAAAAATCCAAAAGATTTATATCCTGTATCTCGAGAATGAGAATTGGTCATTGCTCCATTGCATCCCATTTGTTTAAAATCCGGGTCCTAGATAGTCCACTCTGCCAGTGCGGTATGGAAAATGAGACTCTTGATCATGTTTTCTTTAATTGTAAAAATCATTCATCTTTCAAAGGTATTTATCGTTTACTTATAAAAATCACCCACCAATCTCCTCTTAGTATTCCTTATTTACTTTCTCTCAACAATTCTCGCATTTTCTCAGTTCTATACAAGTTCATAGACTTGAATGACTTCAATATTTGAGATTTCCTATTCCCGTATAGATTTCCCATAAAATTATAACCATCTCCCTTAACTTTAACGACACATAGCACTCTCTTAAGGGTGAATTGCCTAATACAAAAAAAAAATGATTTCATTTCTCTATTGTAAAACTAGGGAAGTGATGCACAATGTGAACATTTCTTAGCAGAACTTATTTAATATACTTCATGAAATTTTATTTACGGAATAATTTGTTAATTTGTTCTTTGTTAATTTTCTGGCATAACGTAGTAATACAAATTAAATGAAGATCTACAAATTAACACAAAAATCATAAATACCATGAGATAGGTATGATCAATGAAAATAAACATGTTTGCATACACCACTATTTAATCAAAATAATCGACATATTCGTTACCAATGGTTTCTTCGTCAGGATAAACGTTAATGTAGATAAATGCGTTATTTTTTTAAATTTATACATTTAAAAAAAAATTACAATTTTATTGATTTTTTCAACTACCATACTAGGCTAATGCCCGTATTATGGAAGTCGTAAATTATTTATGTAAGAATAACAATTTGTACAAAAAATAATTAAGCAAAAGGACATGTTTTTCTAAAATTTAAAAATACATATTATTTTACAGAAACCATACTATAAAGAAAAATGAAGATTAAACTGATTGATAAAATATATGTTTTAAAGAAAATAGAAATAAAAATATTATTTAAAGAAAGATTAAAATACATGCAAAATTATTTTTTTATTTAACACAGGTTAATCGTGGTACGTACTTATCTAGAAATAATAAATTATTGCTAATTTATAAAGAATCTCTGATTTAATTTATTGGTAATCCGGTTAAAAACGGGATCGCAGGCCCTTAGAGAATGAATTAAAAGGTTTCCTGGTAAAATAAGAATATATTATCACAATTTCGTAACACGTGTTTATAAAAATCCTTTATGTATTCCCAAAGCATATCTAGGTGCATGGACGCATGTTCCAATATATTAAGAATTTACTAAAAGTTTATCGACTTATGATGAAAACTAATAAATGTAAAAATAGAAAAAATATAGACAAATAAGCACATATATACAAAAATACTGCAATAATGTTATAAATTGGTATATATTTACACGCATGTATTCATTTATTCAGTATTTTCGAGACCGGTTCACATTTTTTTTAAAATTTGACAGCTAAATTATTCAAGTATATATTTTTAGAGGTGACCGAGAAGATCATTTTTATTAAATTATTTCCCGGTTTTTGAACAACATCAAAACTGCATAATTTTGTCAAAACGCAGAATTTTTAGATCTTGCAAGAAAACCTTCGAAGACTGAATAAATTATTAGAGAAACGAAATGTAGGTAAGTGCACTTTACAGGTATTCCAACTTCACGGTCAACCTAATAAAACTGTTACCGAGCCAAATTCATATCGGAAACTCCTTCCAGTCCAATCGATTTCTTGAGTTCAAAGTGATTTCTTGAGTTCCTAGATTTGTTATTTAGTCTTTGAAGAAATGCGCCAACTTTCAACGTTTGTTTTTATCCAGGAATCTGAGATTTTCTCGGTAAATCGAGCGTGGACTATTTCGCAATATTAATAGCGCCGTTAAATTTAACTGCACCATGAGTCCGTGTTTGCTTTTGAATTTGAATTTTTACAGAAAAAAAGTATTAAGTACAGCGCGTTCGTGAGTAGTTACTCTGCAAGAACAATGAATAAAATGTTAGTTTTCTCGTATTTCTCGCAACCCGTAAATGTTTTCATAAAATGAGTGGTTGAAAGAAGAGCAGTAATAAATACTATACGATAACTATGCTGTGTTTGCAAAATTAAATCGTGTTTCTTTAAATGGTACGAACGTTGACTTTTTAAAATATTAACCTTAGACAGGAAGCTCTGAGAAAAATAACGACCCTAAAGGTTTATGACATATTTTGGGACGGTGTGTGGAAGGTATTTTTTAAAGGAAAGGAAGGGGAGGATATTCTAGGAAGGTAAAATGTATGAAGGTTGGTATGGATATATTAATATATCCCTCCCACTGCAGTGCAAGGCTGCAGTGCAACATGGTCGAGAGACCAGTTGGAAAGTCTCCCCAAACTAGCCTCTCCCGATCTAGCGCACCACGCACCTTGTGGGCAGGCGCATCTTGAATACGCCTCACCCGATGAACCCGGGCAGCCCTACTAAATCACCAAACGTAGCAAACCATTTGAACCAAACCCGTTTCCCAAATTGACTTAATTGTAGAATATTTAAATTACATGATTATTGTATGGAAATTCGTTTAAATTATATTTAACCTTCTTGCGGACGAACGGGATTTTTGCATAGTCTAATCAACCTACGGAATATCAGCTAATCTATTTATCAAAAGAAAAGTGTCTGTGGCACACATCGAGCGTGCGGCATGGATTTGAATTTTAGTCAAATCTACAGTTTTATTCCGAGGTGAATGAAATTTTGCACTAGACCTTTAAAAAAGAAGACACCATCTTAACATTTACTACACAAGATAATTAAGTACTTATAGTGCCAACTAAATACGATACAAAAACTAATAGATAACAATATTTAAACTTGTATGCAAGTAAGCAAACTTAGTAAACAGCACCCTGTAGATATGTATGTATTCTAATTTCAACGGCAATGAACCTTAATCTGATTTATTAATGAGTTCAAAAATAAACAATTCATTAAATTTGTCTGTTGTTTTCGTAAACAAAGCATTAATATGCAAAAGAACTTTGGGTTGGAACCAACACAAAAGTTGTTAGCTTGAATTATCGCACTGCATTTATATTATAATAATGTGTAGGTACTATTTTATTTTTATATATGCTTTTAAGTTTTTTTTAGGGTTATATCTCGTTGTTTTAGCTGGATTTTCTTGAAATGTGTTTTGTTGATAAATATGCTACTTTTACATTTCTTTTTCATTCATATGCAGTGTATCCGGTAAGCTTTGGATAACATTTGAACCGTGATAGTCGTGGATAAAGGACCTGAATGAGAAAAAAATGAAAGTTCCGAAAAATTAATATAATGTTTTGTAAAAATCTCTCGGTTTTCGAGTTAATTGGACTTTTTTTACATTTTCTTAAATTGGCACTACGATGATCACAGATTGAAAAAAAATCTTAATAATGTGTAACCATGACTCTAAAGAGGGCGTCAACTTTATACAATTTCATAAAAATTCGAAAAACTCGAAATGTTTTAAACTTTTAGGATCCCCCATCCATAGTCGAAAGGTTATTTACAATTTACCGGACGCCAAGTACGTAGGTATATTAAATCATAAATATCAATTTAAAATGATAACATTTAAAATACATAGTGGTGCTGAGAGTTGTGAAACACATTTATTAATTAATACATAATAACTAAAAAGGAACACATTTATAATATATTGTGAACATATATTGAACACATTCGACACTTAACTCAGGACAAAAAGTACATAGGTGTATGAAAAAATAAAATTACGAATTTAAGATACATTGTGAACACATTCCACTTTTTAATTTGTACACAAAGTACATAGGTTTATTAAATAATATATATTATATATTCTGCTAGGAAGAAAATATAATATATATATTAGGGTGTCCCAGAACATAAGGCAGATTTTTTTTTTCATGAATTTAAATACGCATACCCTCTTATTTTATTCCATTTGATCCCAATAACTCATATAATATATATTATTTTGATTAAACACCGGCAACCCGTGCCGACTTGATGCCAAACAAATGGTAAAGAATTAATATGGAAGGATTTTAAACTTTGGATAAATAAAATTGAAAAATGCACAAATGTTCAATTATGTAGTATTTTATATTTAAAAATGGTTTATTGATTAAATTTTCTCTTCAAAGTTTGTTTTTTACAGTCAGGATAAATCTTCCGGTGTTCCTGAACGCATCGTAACAAAAATTTTTTTTGTTCCTCTTCGACCGTGATTAAGCCATGAAAATCTTGCATTAACTTAACAGCTCTTTCAGCTGTATCATTCACTAACCTTAGCGACAACACCTTATTTCTGGCTTCTTGATACGAAACATTATTTGACCACATCGTAGGGCATTCGTTAAGAAAACTGGCATCTATTTTTAGACGATCAAACAAAGACTTGCTTTTGACTGAAATGAAGTCGTAAATATTTTTCCTTACCGGTATTGCGTACTCCGTAATTGCGCACAAAGTAATGATATTTTCAACAAATAAAGCGCCCTTGCCATCCATCGAGCACCTGGAGGCCGAATCTTTAATTTTCTCGCTGTATCTAAAAATATCACTCAGAGCTCTAACAACTCTCGATAGTCATCTCCAAGTATTTTTGTTTTCAGTGCAGTACGGTAAAAGTCAAGCAAATCATAGATTTCGGAAGCGGTTAGGTGCAATGTGAGATTTTCTCTGTAGCACTGAATTTTATCGGGTCAACATTTTTCCAGTTATCTCGAAACTTTCTGAAGAGTGGGATGTCAGGGCTTGTAGTCATTTGACTGATTTTTACTTCAAACACAGCTTTTAATACCAACTCATACACATGATACACATACGGCAAGCAAAAATAGTAGATTCAAGAATGAAAACAGAATCTCTCATAGGTACTTAACTGGCACTTGTCTAGCGCTGCGACTAACTTTGGACTCCAAACTTTAAGTTTGGAGTAATTAAGTCTGTTCGCATCGTCGTTTTACTGGTTTCAGTTTGAGTTTTCTGTAGGGGTTTTGGAAAATCTTCTAAATTTGTGTCTTTGTTAAAATCAAAAGATGAGTCGTTTTGTAACGGTTCGTAAGACGATATTGAAGGAGTTGACGCAGATAAAAATTTAGTACGCCGCTTTTCTTCCTCGATTGTTCAAAGGCGCGCTCTCTCCTCTTTATCTGTCAGTTTTTTGTCAACCCCCTCTAAGTAGCCAGGACGACCTGGTTCTCTTTGCGCTGCAATAAGATTCTATCTTCATTTATTTTTATTAATTCAAGAGCATCGGCGTGTGCAATGTCAAATAAATTATCTAAGTTTTTAACAAACTCTGGACGACGTTGTTCAAATATGACTTGCGTTTACTACCCTCCCTCCAAACCCCTCTAAACTTGATAAGTTTACAAGTTTTTTCACACAATTAGGTAAAAATTTGGTTAGTATATGCGCCTTTTTCCAACAGATAACACACTCGCGAATAGTGAGATTATCACTTTGATTGATAGTTAAATTCACTTCCCTGATATTGTAGAACAAAACTTCAAGAACTTGTCCATTAGATGGCAGTTTAGAACCCGATTTTTGGTGTTTTACGACTCTTATTAAAAATATACTCTTTTTAGAATTGCGAAAATCTAACGACATCTTGACTGAATGAGTAATATTCGTTTACTAACAGCTCATCAAAGCTCATCAACACGTTTGCTCGCGGGCGTCTTAATGTACAAGTAGTAAAAACTTTCGATGCAAGTCGGCACGGGTTGCAGTGGTCTCAAGTAAACAAAATTTTATTTATAAGTGTTTTGTCATTATTGAAACAAAATTAGAGGGTATGCGTTGAAAAATAACAACTTCAATTTTTTTGGGACACCCTAATATATATATATATATTAATAAAAATAGGTACAAATTCGAAATACATTGTGGGGCTGAAAGTCGTGGGACACATTCCACTGACCGTAGACACCAAGTACATGGGTATATTAAGTTAACATATAATAATAAAAAAGATACACATTTATAATATACATTGTAAACATATATTAATAATAATAATAATAATAATAATTGGATAATTTGTAGAGCGCCGTTTTTGTGAAAAATCACCTCAAGGGCGCTGGAACACATTCCACATTTATCTGTGGACATACAGCTCATAGGTATGTTAAATAATAAAATTACGCAAAATTTAAGTTACATTGTGAATGTATTCAACTTTTGAATTTGTATTCCAAGTACATAGGTGTAATAAACAGTATATTATGTTAATAAAAATAGGTAAACATTTAAAAAACATTGTGGTGCTGAAGCGTGTGTAACACGTTCAACTTTTGACACTCAATATTTAATGCATAAAACGTATTCATAGTTCATATATTTTGTCGAAAAAATTCGCATGTGTTCGTAACGTTTTTTAATTTGAGCCTAGCAAAATTTTATCATGGAAAATTTCGGTGGAAAATTATACCGGTGCTATTAAAAACTTTGGATTTTTCCCGTTAACGACCCTTCCCATGGAACTTTACGGTCCGTAACTTTTGTGTGAAAATTTCTACCTAATTTGATACTCACGAAATGACGAACTCCGGGACAAATTAATCGAAATAAATGAACTGCTGAAATGTTAGAGATAATTAATATTATGAATATGGAAGCCAGACCGGAGTAATTTATACTTCAGTGGTCTCTGGAAATTGAATAAAAAAGAAATTACGAGGGATTAGATGCATTTTTTCGGTCCTTGATTGAAAATATATATTTTTATTGGAACAACTTTTATTTGACTTTGAAGGTTATATTCGTCATTATAAAATAATATCATTAAAGGAGAAGATTAGACTGACAAATCCAAATGAAAGATACAATACAAGACAGATAAAATAAAAATATAACGTTCTCAACTGGGAAAAGACAAGAAAACGTCTTTATTCACTCCAAATCCGTGACTATGTCCCGGTAAGATAAAGATCCTGGATTCGATTCCCATTTGAATGTATTTTATTTTTCTGTTTCATCTTTCGTTTAGATTTCTTAGTCTTATCTTCTTCTTCTTCAATGAAAATAAAAAGTTTAATAAGAGTTTTTGAAGAGTGACAAATAATATATATATTTTTTAAATTTATATATTACCTACGTACATATGTACCTATGATTACGAGAATATCCCTTCCCTCCCAGTGTTAAAAAAATCTTTTTCGCTCTTGTACGGTGTAATCATTATACATGGTACACATTTTAAGTCGGGTAAAAATATTCAGTTTCCATTAAATTTATTACTGTTTACGCCAATAATGGCTAATTGTTGATTCACAGAGAATTGGTTTACTGGCAATGAATTTTGTTCCCGACCCCCCTTTTTCCTCTCCTTCATACCTCTCCCCTGTGTCCGGGATTCAGTCTAAAACCAACAGCCGTGAAGCAAAGTGAACACTATACCACCTATAAAGCATCGCATATCAATCAGAAAAGCATCACAAACGCATCGTAATTAATAAAAGTTGCTAAACCAAAACTATAGTGAAAGTAGCATACCAACAAATGTTCCTCAACCCAGTAAGTAACTTCTACCTTTTCATATTCATTGCACAAGTAAAGGTATCAACATAGAATAATTGATTTGTTTATTAGAAGGTCCATGGCTTGATTACGTAAATAATTTTACTAGTTGCACATATACGGACGCGTATAAAATATTATGTGTTCGCGCTGAAAATGAGGAAAATCTTCGGTCACGCATGATACGCCGATAACAGCCGGCAGACCGTTAGCCACCACTGACAATCACGCATCATGGCACGGTGAACCCTGTACCTAGCCCTAAACCCTCTCGCTCACTACAACACCACTTTATTAAGTTATAGGCATGACCAGTTTCTGTGTATCCTCCCACTTTCAACATGGATTTATTTTATTTTATTGTATTTTATTGTATTTTTATTGTTGTTGTTATACGCCCATAGGGGCTTTTACATAGATTATAAATAAGTTTTACATAAGTTATCGAGTTAGAATTTATACTAAGAGTTATAAAAGTGAAGAATTTTAAAAAAATATACAAGTAGTTTTTGAAGAATATGGCGTAAAGAAACATTTTAAACAACATAATATTTAACAATAACAAAGAACAAAATATAATATAAAACATTACAATAACATATCTAATCGTTAAATCTATTACAATAATTTGTATGATTCCACAAAGTGTTGGTTTAATTTGAATTTAAGATTATAAAGGGAATCATGGAATATATCTATAATACCACCAAACTTGTTGCCCAAATCATGCATCCTATTGGTAAGTGAGTTTGACTGATAGTTGGTTTTATATGTGTCGCAAAAGAATGTTGTATTTTGTCTAGTATTTCTTGTCGGTACATAGAGTTTAATAGCAGCAACGATGGCAGGGCTGTCAATAAGGTTGTTCATGACTCTGTATAATAAAATTAGGTCTGAAATGGTTCTTCTGTCAGACAGCGTAATTAAATTAAGTCCATTCATCAAATTTACATAATTAATGTTTTCTATTGGAATTTTAAGCTTGAAATTTAAGTACCTAAGAAATTTGTGTTGAACCCGTTCTAATTTGTTAGAGTGTACTTTATAGAAAGGAGACCAAATAGGTGAATTATATTCCACTTGGCTTCTAACTAGTGAAATGTAGAGTGTTTTCATGCAATTTATTCAAAACCTAGACACCCTCCACGGAAATTTCATAGGCAATCGAGGGGAATTATTTCCCTCGGGCCACCAGTGTGGAGTTAATGTGACCTAATTAAATAAAAAACCAGTAATATCAACCATTATGCCGCCATGTATTTTCTTCAGTAACTTTAAATTTAAGGCGATGCACTACGTCGTGCAGTATTTTAAATCTAGCCACTATTAATAACAGCCCTTACGTAGATGGCGATAAAGTTTAAATTCACGCTTAACACCATCCGCCTGTTTTGATTTATGCAAGAAAAAAACATGGCCAAAAAGTGCCTTTTATTTTATTTTGTGGATGTTCAGGCATAAATATTTAATTTTTTTTCGATCACTTTATAAATAACTTAATTTTCCACATTGTACAATAAAATCATAACCGAAAATGGGTTCGTAAGTAGGAGATTTTGAACTTTAAAGCAGTTTTCATAGGCCTTATACATTGTTTTTTTCTGGGCTTAAAAAAAGACTTACCTAAAAAATACTCGATTGTTTCTATGGTCAAGATTTATTCTACTCGCAGTATTTAATTAATGCATCTGAAACATTCCTAGGCGACCAAATTTTCAAACCAAAAACACATGATTTTGCATTACTACGTATAGCATCGCCTTAAATTAAGGCCCTGAGAAAAATAATATCCCTAAAGGCCTTTGTCATTTTTGGGGATGCTGTGAGGTGGGTAGGAAGTTTAGGAAAGAAAAAGGTACGAGGGATGGGTGAAATATGAATCAAGGGATCATTGTGTCCTGGAGTAGCGTAAAAATATATCCCTTCCGCTGCGGCGCAAGGCGATGGGTCGAGAGATCAGCTGAAGAGGTCAAATGGTCTCCCTAAACCAGCCTCTCTCAAGCCACGCAGGTGGTGGGCAGGCGCATCCTGAACACACCAACGCAGCGAACCACTTGGGGTGACCTATGGGGAGGTATTGGTTTTCCAATAAATGGTTCCCGGGGCGGCGGTACCCAAGCCCGCTTCCCAAATTACTAAAGGGCTACTGCATACTTGTCAGCGGCGAAATAATTTCATAGTACTCAATGGGCGAAATTCACAACCATGATTATTCTCTTTATTTTAATTAAACATTATGATAGGTGCTTAAGTCAAGGATTACATTATCTTATTTAATTCTCAGTGAAGTGAGTAATTATCGTTTTGGTGGATTATTTCTGGTTTTAAAATGGAGATTGAACAATTTGCTAATTCGTCGTTTGGACAGTTAAGTACTAGCGCGACAAAATATTTAACAGCTGAGAACATTTTGTAAATTGATTGATAACCTTACATTGATTTCTCTTCCAATAATATTTATTATTTTTTATCACTATTTTAAATGTTTCAAATAAACAATAAAACATGCAGGTGTGATATTATTAAAGAATGATAAATCTTGTTTTTTTTTATATAGTTGAGGTTAACGGAATATGGTCTCCACTGCGCCTGTGGCAGCATCAATTAGGTAAATGTCTTAACTTTTGCCAACCCTTTATTGCACCGAGGCATTTTGAACTGCTTTCAAAAGTTTCCACATCGGCTTTTATTATTTTAGCGGCAAGCCATTATTTTTTTACTTCATCATATAATTCTCGCCAATTATTTTAATATAATTCCACAAATCTGCGCAATCCCGAACATAATTTTACCAGGAAATGGTTTTAATTGATTTTTGGATTTCGACGTTTTGCAAAGCATTACAGTTTTCATACTATCAATCATTGAGACAGATGAAATAATTTAAAAAAATGTATATCTAAACTAAGCAATAAAATAGGCAATTTTATACATGATTTCTTGGGAGACAAAGTTCCTTTTGTACTGAACTAAAAACATTCGAGTGAAAAAGCTATGGAATTATGATAAATGTTTTATAGATACACAATTTTATTTTTACACGCTCCTTACAAAACTGAGTAATTTTCAGTTTGATGGTAAGAAATCTCATATTATTTCATTACATTAAATATTATCAATACGTTTTGTTTCTAATACTTATGTTGCAAGTTTTAATTGATAAATGTTGCAATGTGATTTTTTTTTTCTGTCAACTTCTTTTTTATATGACGCACATTGAAATTAAAATTAGGTTTAATTTCTATAGAATTTATTATTTCTATCTATTCATAACTTACAGTAGTTTTTCACTACCATTGTTTTCAAAGATATCTAGCTTTGTGTTTGAGCTTTATTATAAACAGATTTTATAAGGAAACTGACATTTGAATAAAGTGTAAATTTCCCTTTGAAATGATTAAGATGAAATTAAATGCATTTGAATCCTTTTGTTTCTTTAAACGCCACTTTAGAGAGGATATGATTTCTAAAAAAATAAATTTAAATAGGTACAAAGCTAGTTTCAAGAGATCGAATGATAAAAAACTCCATTCATCAATTCAGCCTTGAGAAATTTATTAATTTCAAGGAAGTTTTAAAAAACTGTTACAAAGTTTGTAAGATGTATATTTCTGAATAGAAAACTATATCTTTACCAAACTGACATCAGACATTCTCCATTAAACACAGACAATGACCATTTTGGAGCCAATTTAATGTGAACACAAACTCTATGGATACTTGCGTGAACAGCGGTTATTTTATCGACTGTTTTGAATTATATGCCAACATTGTGGCAGAATTAACAAACAACGCATCAAACGGTAATATAAATCACCTTAATTTGACAACGATATTGGCAAACCATGACAATGGTGCCGTATATCTTTTTTTATTGGGCAAATAGTAAATTTTACAACGTTATTATTATTGGTGAAACTCAAAGGCATTATGAATAATGAGTTTTGCGCGTTTTATGTTTTGCATGTTCAATAAAGTTGATTGTGTACCTTATTAAAATTTTGACAGCTGCATTATTTACAGAGGTCAGATAACAGTTAATATAAATAATTCACGGTAGAAATAATAATGCTATGATTAATGACAACAGCTTTTAGAGTACCAAGAGATTACAGTAAATCATTTTGTTTTATTAATAAAATATTCGTTTAAACGAATGACCAAAATGATGTGAGGAAAAAGTAATAAAGATGTTTCAATGAAATGAGATCAGATGATTCAAGATAAAATAGGACACGACCAAGGGGAACATGGCACGATCAAGTAGTGAAAACAATTTTTTTGTTTTCGAATTCAAGAGTCGGAACAATAAAAGCCCCCACGTTGGGCGCCAGTGTTATATTAGCGTTTAAGCCATATAATGTATTATAGGGAGTTAGGACAGTTAATGTTAGCAAGTGTCCGGGTTATACAATTAACCCTCGCCGCACTAGGCAGGCAGCAGAGCTTGAAACTCCAATCTTTCAGGGTGTGGATATTAAACAGTTTCCCAATAAAACAGGTCGCTAGATATGAACGTTTATTGTACATATAAAACAGGTTATCAGACAGATCTACAAAAGGTACATAGCTTTTTAAGGCCTAACTGTTACTAGGCAATCTAATGAATCTATGGGCTCTGATTGACAAAGGTACATTATTAGCTCACGTGTAAATTACGGCGGATACGGTATATCGATGGGCGGTGGCCATAGGCGGGCCTAGGCTGATGCGGTAGGGCGGGAATACGACGCCTACAGGGCGGCGCAGAGGCGGTCTGGGGCGGCCTGGGCCATTGTTGGGCGGCAGCTATCGCTCAGGGCGAAGGCGGCACAGAGGCGGCCTGGAGCGGTGTTGGGCGGCTCACGGCGAAAGGCGGCGCAGAGGCGGCCTGGAGCGGTGTTGGGCGGCTCACGGCAAAAGGCGGCGCAGAGGCGGCCTGGGGCGGCCTGGGCCATTGTTGGAAACACGTGGGCGGCCGTGTGAGCACGGGCCGCGGCCCAGGGATATGACACAATCATATCCATGACCGTGTGGTCGACTGAAGATTGTCCTGACGTGATAAACTGAGTCTAGAGACGCGGCACAATGTGAAACAAATCAGGCCGGTCCATATTTACGGCGAAATTTGGCGGCAAATGTTAACTCGGAACTAATGCATCGTGTTGCTTTCTACGCGTCTCCCTGTGAACTGATTTCGGGTCCCGCCGGGAGCGAACTTGTCCCTTCCTGATCTGTTTTTGGCGCATGGTCCGATGCCCTTATAAGGACACGCTTTTGTCGTCTAGCCATATGATTGGTTGACATCCCGCGCGTTCCGTGTCAGGCGGAGACGACTCCAACTCATGCGTATGTATTGGTGTGCTAACACGCTGACGCTGCGTGATCCGTTTCCGGGGCCACGTGTGGATATACACAACTTTGCAGTATGTGCCAACCATAACAACAAGTATAAAGAAACAAATTCGTTCTCTTCCAAACAATGGCATGATGGTTTATAAGTTACTTTACATTCTATCGTAAGTTAGTGAATTTGGAACTCGTTATTAGATTCAATAACGAATATAAATTTTGAATTCAGGAAATTAACAAGATTACCGTTACAATATCAGAAAATACTTATCTTTTAAATTAAAACAAAGAAAACAACAAATATAATCACTGTTTGAAAAAATATTATTTCTTAATATTTGATGGAGTAAAATTATTTTTTGTATTAGGAAACCACGAAACTTTTCATTTTCTAAAGAACGAACTTAACCTTCTCACAACCTCTTTTGCGAATTTGTCTACTAAATTATTGTCTTATTCTTACACATTTTTTCTCACCATTATTTACGGATGGTATTATTTTTTTCATAACTAACCCTCTATCTGTTGGGTACATTATAAATAAACTAAAAATAGAAATGTTAATTTTAATTTCTTACCTTTTATAATTTGAACACAAGAAAGATTTGATTCAACTTGTAGGAAGTGGAACGCAAAATTTTAAAGTAAAGTAAGTTATTGCTCCTTGAAGTACCAAACAAGATTTTTTTAGAAACCGTAAAACTCGACAGAAAAGAACGTTACTGCTTTGCGAAGTAAAAAAGTTTTATTTTAAATTTAGTTCCAAGCAAATTTGAAAATCCAGAAAATGTTTCCGAAAGAGAATACAAATGAACGTTGCAAGAACATCTGTATGTTCTCATAAATCAAGAGAGAATACCAGTCGCCTGATAACGGAGAGAGCTTTTGAGAAACATTGAAATAAGGTAAAGGAAAAGTAAATAATTCTTGGATCTGTTTAAGTAATAGAAGCTTGTCCTACTGTAATTAACAGAATCGACTACTTTTAAAGTTATTCATGTACCGTACTTAATTGTTTTCCGCTCTCGGCTTTCTACAAAGACATAAAAACGAATGTTGAAAATGTTTATACAATCCTAAAGTTCGTAGTAACTTCTATTATTACCAGTGCCCTGATGTTAAAATTAAATAACATTAACTACATAATATGTAGAATTGGAGATAAAGCTTATAGTATACCATTTGTAACTACAGGCCAAAGTACTCAGCAAAAATCAGTTGTGTTAATAATTACGCTGTGTTTCACTGATAAAGTGTTGTGAATATCAAACCTAGTTGACAAGGGAAAGGCAAAAGATAACGCAAACCTTACTAGAATTGGGACAACATAACTGACCCGCGGGACATATCTACAAGCAATAGTATGAAGCAAATTTGCTGATTTGCTGAATTGAGCAAATTTATGATTTTAATGGCATATTTAAAAATCAACATTTTATGCAAATGGAAACAATTAATTATTTTTACAGCCACATTTTTGTAGAGAAATGTGCGTACATCACTTCAACATTTCTGTCTACACCGATTTTGTAATATTTTTCCTTTTCCCGTTGTTTTAATAATTTTTAATTGATTTTCGATGAATTTATTTCTTATTCCTTCCAACAATAAAATATAGAAGAAAATTAGAAGTAAAGTGAAGAAAATTAAATGGAAACAAATGTTTCATTTAGCTCAAAACCCTCTGTATGACAAACATTCCTACACACTAGATCTCCGTCCAATTTGAATTTCGTAAAAACAGTTTTGTATTGGAATTTAAGTCTCGATTGGGCAAATAACTAGCTAGCGGAATACGCCCAGAAGATATATCTTGTGTTATTCTTTTTAACATATATGCTTCCAATCATTTTTAGGTAAATTACAATTTGTTAGCTTGCTATGAAGTTTTTTCTTAAAGACTTACATAAGGTTTTACTATTATTTTATTATACTCAATTTTTTTCTTTCAATTATATTTATTTAGTTTTTTCTTGTGTACTTGTACTGTTCTTACAAAACTGAACAATAAGTTTGATTCCTAAAATATACTGGTCTGTATTTTTTTCTTCTGAAAAATTGTACGAAATTTCAGGGATCAAAAACATGCTTCAGAGAGAGAGAGATATAGCCTTAACAACTGTACGTGAAAAAGTTTTATTGTTTTCTTTTCACCAATTATGAATGAATAGGTAACAGTAGATAACTGTAATTTGTCTTGAGATATTTGAGATGGTACAATTTCTGTCTGCAGTGAACTTACTGATGATTTCAAATGTAATAAAAATATAAAATACCAATTCAACAAATTAAGTGATTCCTGATCTCCAAGCACAAGCCCATTGATAGAGATTTTATCGGTAGCATTGGCATAATTCCATCGCTAACAAATAAACACAAGTTGGCAAATTACTGACATTATCCATCAAACATTTTTAACTATCTGCTAATCATAAACATAACAATTATTATGGTTGCCCTAATAAAACTTTCTCCAAATGATTGCAAACGTCGGATGTTTTGTATTTGTCAACGGGATTATTATAAATATTCCCATCTTTTGTATTGAAAGGCTTATCGCATAAAATAAAAAAATGCACGAAAAGTAACCAACTTTTCTGCCGATAAATTAAATAATATTGGTGAAAAAAGAATGTGACCTTACTCCAACGAGTTTTGTGTGAAAAAAGCACCATAATAAGCCACGCGTACATTCTATGGCTCAAACCGTGATAAACTAGTCCTAGGGCGACCCTTTACCCAGCCGACCCACGCTAAACAATCAGGGGAGTTGTGTCAAGAATATTAAAACCCTTGAATCGGAAACACCAAGTATCACGTTATTTCTGAACCAGTCAACAGAGGATTGACTGATGACATATGTTCACTGACTGCGAAGGATTTTTTAAATATCTTCTCGGTAATGTGAAACTATTTTGACATTGACTAAGATAAAGTTGTTCGAATCTTGATAACATTTGATCAATATTAATTTAAAGATATTTGGAAATTTTGCATTGAACAGTGGTATAGGTTAACCGCTATCAAAAATTACAGTTCATTATGCTTGAGAGTTAATGCTGTTTAAATACATATTAAACAGAATAAGAACCGAAGACCGTTCAAATGTCAATGTAATTCCAAAATGAATAATTTTTCGGGGTTTCAAACATCTCAACCAAACTCCAATTCAAATTGGTAATTTTTTTTTCTGAAAATAACAAAAGATATTGAAGAAGACTAGATTGTCATTTCAAACTCTTTTATACGTAATCAGTTATGTTTTTATCTTTGAAACATTAAAGTCGACTACAATAAACTTATATTTTCTAATTTAATTGCATGATGACTGCTGTTGCACTAAATTGATCAAGACATAAGTATGTTGAATGGGCATATAATATTATAAAAATAAGTAATAGTTATTTCAAATCTTAATTTTTTCCAACAAATTCCATCTCAACAACATTTTCAGAAAAAAGAAAATTCCAAAGACTCAAGAAAATTGAAAAATAAGAAATATGTTTTTTTTTTAATCCCTAAACACCAATCATGTGCACTCTATTTCAACGACTACAACTTATTTAATTTTTTTGCCAAACTCCGAAACAAGACGTGCTTACCAATAATATATTCTATGAGCAAAAAATGTATCACCGCCATTTCTATGTAAATTTTTTTTGGTTCAATCCTTTTTTTCCAGGTTTACCAGCGGATCTCGTAACACTAACCGATATCTGTAATAAGCTTTTTTTATTACCGGGGATCGGGAAAATAGGTCACAAATAAAATATGCTCGTATCTGCGAGTAAAAAGTCTGTGAAACCTCGACCAGGAGTGGAAAAATCTTTTAAATAACGAGTTACTAATTTGAACATATAACACTTACTTTCAAAATAGTATTTTAAAATTAGTTAACAATTTTATTTTCACTAAGAAAAATTTAAATTCATCATAACTTTACTATCCAAGCATACATAACTTTCTTCATTTAGAAGCATTGATAGTTTCTCACATTTTTAACATTTTTTAGATTTTTAAAAATTAGTTTTTTTAAACATTTTTTTTACTATTACCTTATTATTTTGTCATTATATAAAAAAATATTTACTTTTTTTAAAATAGAGTGTTACCACTCGGGTGTAATATTTGTTTCATTGAACTATCTTATCATCGTAAGGCGTCTCTGATTTCTACTTCCATAAAAGGGTGTCTCTAAACGCCTCCATAACCTTCACCCAAAGTGCCCTGAAAGAATCCAGTACAAATTGGGCTGGATGGTGTTTAAATTCACGAATGAAATGGCTGAGGCAGTCAACTCTTAGATTAGCAACATCATCAGAGATAAACGACAGACTGATGAAAACTAAGCTCAAGCAAAGTAATAAGATATATATAAGAAGATCGCGCTTTAGGAGTATCTGGGCTGAAGACTTGGAAAAAACTCTCTCCGGAACTAATTTACATGACGAGCCAAACAAATTTCAAGTCTAAGCTAAAAACTTACCTTTTTAAACTACCTTAAACATATATATCTGCCTAAGAGTAGCATTCTTGTATTGCCTATAATACATCTTAATCACATTTTTCGTATTAGATTTAAATTATTAGAACCCTTACTCCTCAGTTCATCTCATACCGAGGGACGAATCGCATTTAGGAAGACAAATTCGAATCAAATCCTGGTAGTTTTGAACAGTTTGTGATGAAAGGCTTAAATCACAGTGAAAAACAGATAAACCATAGCTGCTAAAAATATGCAATTTATTTATAAAAACTGTCATTCTAGCGACATCTGTTGATTTAAAAATTGATTCAGTTTGTTTACAGTAGGCACCTGTAATAGTTGGAATTATATCGAGGTTCTAGGACGAAAGCAGAGAGGTCGTAAAATCGTCTAGGACGACTAGAATTCCCCTTGTCTAGGCCTAAAAATAAACATTGAATTTTGTCAACCAATAGATCTGAACAAAAAGCTATAAAATTTTGAGTAACCAATCAGTGAACGGAAAGGCGTGTGTCTACGAAAAACAAAGAAATGAACTTTGGACCCGACATTAAAATAGATAATTAATTACATTTCCATTCCCACAGAAATTAGAGGCGAACGCACTATAGTATAAACAATCGACGTTCAAGGGAACAAATCCTGGGAATGTTTACAATAACTGAGACATTTATGAGATAGCGAACCATAGAAATCGAGTGCTTTGAAGTTTTACAAGTTGAAAAACACACACGCGAAAATGCAATGGAAAAATTATAAACGTGATAGTATAAAAGAAGGACGGTAAAACGAAGGAAAGTTGCTGGCAGAATTTTTAACTGTAGTGCAATTATTTATGATAGAGATAGGGTGTCAAGTTCGATGTAATTCGTAATAAAGGAAAACGAAAGTGTTAGGGACATTAAAAACTAATCGTTATCAATTCTAAATGGAGCGAGGGTATTAGGAAAACGATTGGAAATGAAAATCTCGCATTAAAATAGACATTTTTGAAACAGTGCAGAGATTGGATGAAGCGAAAATTCAGAGATTTTGAGCTGCTACAAAGGTCCTAGGGACATGAAAAAAGGGTACCATAGGAAGGCAGTAAAGTTGAACATATAGCGATAGATTAGATTCAGGAAAAGTAGACATTTTACATAATTATCAGGGTAGATAGATATTAGAGTTACACAAGATTACAGAGGGATCGAAACAAGATAAAAGGTTGGCGGTCTCATGTGTATTTTAAAGGATAAACAATCGAAATTCGAACATAATTCTTATTTACGTTAAGGTAATAAACGATTAGAAAACCAATAAAATTTAACGTCGGGCTTATGGAATGTTTAGATAAAGCAAAAGAGATTAAAACTAATGGCTCTAAAATTTAATGAAATTTACGATCGAAGTACAAAACTTTGAGACGTAAACAGATGTCCAGACGTATGATTTATATGATATTTTGTATGACAAAGATAGAAAATTGGGCGGAGATTGAATAAAACTATAAAAGTGACAGATATCCCAGAGTCAAATTAGGTATATCTCCCATGGAAGTGTGGAAAACTATATATTAATTAATAATAAATGAAGTATGAAATTTTCCTGGAGACCACACACATCGGGAAAAGTGGAGAAAAGAAAAAGAAAGGGTAAAGAACGGTGATAAGGAATGATCCAAGTGGAGAAAAGCGATACAATTCTAATTTATCCGTGAAATAAATAAATACGACTTGGAAAATAAGTAATTATAGAGTTATGAAAAATAACATAAGAATAGAGAAGAAATTTGTGTAAGAAAACGTCTGAATAAAGAAAATTCAAGAAGAAAAAGGGAAAACTCAAGTCTGCGGCATAAAGAGAGAAAGTTCTGGTGAAAATGGAAAAGCTCACATAGGTGACAATAAAATTAAGTAGAATTTAGACAAATCGAAATTCAAAAATGCATAGTAAAGATTTCGACATGGATTTAATCATTTTTCGCACGAGATGCATAAAATTGAGATCTATATATATGTTATTGAGGACGGACCTATCGCGAATTGAGAAAAAAAGAAACGCAAAATCATGAGATTTTAACTACATTTTGTATGAACAGAGGACAAAGGAAGCTTGGGCGATTAACGCAGACTTACCCGATTCGGACCCTATCGAGTTATAAGACGTGAGATAAAAACTAACCGCCGCCCAGACTTAGACGACGAAAGGTCATATGTCGGCACAATCGAAATTGGAGGCAGGTGTGATAGGAGATAGAATTGATTATCAAAGGAAATTCAGATACGTCTTTTGGAACCTGAGAGGGGTATAAAATAAGGTGCACACCAGTTTTGAGACAGTCAGTCGAGGTTTTTGAAAAGGAGGATACGCGGCAGTACTACGTTTCTTGGTAAAAAAAATAACAGTGAAATATCTCTAAGTGTTAAATTTTGAAAAAGTCTATGTTTAAATTTTGAACAAGTCCCTGGACTTAGAAAGTTTTGTAAAAAGTCTTAAATTCAGTTTCTAAATTCCTTTGAAAAACCCCATCAGTGAAGTTTTGTTAAGTCAGTTTAATTTAATTAAACCGTGAAAATAAATAGGGTTATACTCAGTGCTTAAAAGAGTAAAGTGAAAAGTGCTAAAAAGTGAATTGTGAATTAATTAAAATTTTAAAATAATTATTTCATTCAAAGTGAAAACATTCAAATTTAATTGAGAGTTTTATCGTTAATCTAGAGTGAATGTGTTCGCGAATTAATATTTAAAAATAGATTATAATTTTGTTTAAAATTATCAATAGTAAATACTTTCATCTTAGTTTAAAAGAAACACAAAAAACAAAAAAAGGATTCAATAATAATAAACGCCCAAACCTTTGTTCAAAAAGAAACAGTTCAAAAAAAAAAAAAAATTGTTGATAGGTTAAAATATTGATGAAACCAGTGCAATTTAGAAGAAATTTTTAACAGATATTTAATTTATTCAGGATCGAAATAATTAAAAGTTTGCGCAATTCGGAATGAATTTTCTTATAAATTTATATAAAAAAAAATTACAAAGGAGTGAAAATAACAAACATAGTTCGACCTAAATAATTTATAGTTTTCCGGCACATCTATATCACAAATATTAAATATCAGCTAATTTATATGAATCAAGCAAGAAATAAAATATTAAATAGGAACAAATAGTCGAAAAGATTTATTTTGAAATAAGTTGAAAAATACAGTTAATTAGGTAGGATTTCTTCGACAAGATTTGTTGTGTACATCCCAACCGGAAAAATCTTGAAGGGGGTAAGTTTTCCTTTTATAAATAATTTTCAGGTCCCAGGAGGCACAGAAGGACTGTGAGGTGGAGGTATATCAATTGAATATTAAAATAAAACAACAAAAAAAGAATTACACATTTATATATGTTTATTATAAATTTATCTATATAAAAATAAAGTAGTATATTGTATATAAAGAATATATATATGAGTAATGTATGTACCTACATGTATATGTATATATATATTTATCATTTAATCGAAACATTGGAATGGTAGCGATCTAAAATACCTGCCTATGGACATATCTATTTTATTGAAAAAGAAAATATGTATTTATTAATATTCAAGACTATGTAGAATCATATATTTTATATTTATTTATTAATATATGTACTCTTATTTAACATATTTTGAAAATCGAGATATATGTACTTAAATATATTTATATTTATTCTTCATTTAACCTCTAGTAAATTTACTAAATTCGGAAAATGAAATAAATAGTTTAACTTCAAAAAAGGAATTAAAAATATTTTAATTAACTATGCACAATAAAAGGTAACATAACTGAATTACAAGGAGAGGTAGAAATATTTCTTAAATAAACAATCTCGCATCTGGGTTAGTGTGTCAAAGAAGGTGTTTATATTATTCGATTTGTTTATAAATAAAGTCACTGGAGAACTGTGTCAACCACATGGTTTGAAATCGACCTTGGCCGCAACTAGATAATTACCAGGATGTCATTGTACAATGTGCAGCGATTTTTGCGTATTCACAAATACCTATCATTCACAAACGACAATTGAAAATCACGGTTTAGCAAGATTTATATCGAAATATTACATGAAGCATTTGAATACCATTGATTAGATAGTTGCATAGATTTTTATTAGTTACCTGAAACAACTGGAAGCTGCGTGCTTACAAATACCTATCATTCCCAATCGACAATTGAAAATCACGGGTTAGTAAGACTTATATCGAAATATTATACGAAACATTTGAATATTATTGATGGAGTGTTCGCATAGATCCCATCAGTTGTCTGAGACAGTTGAGAGGCATGTACCCTCTTATGTGGCAATCAATTACATGAAACAGTTGAAAAATCACGGGATAGGATGAACTAAATTTAATGTTGAACCCTGGAGGAAAAATTTAAAATAAATACAGTTCATCAAATAGAAGGCAGTGGTCGCTCCTATAACAAGACCATTAACCAAACAAAATAGAGATGACGATTCTCTTAAATAAAAACGTCAAAACCAAACAAAAGCCTGGAGTTCGATAGCTCTCCAAAACAAACTATCAATAAGATCTTATTTTACTAGTATTTATTAGTATCACCCTATTCTTACGTATTTATTCGGTTACCAAACCTAGAGCTTCGCAGAGTTCTTGGCACGAGATCCGAGCTTGGGATGCGAGACAGGTAGTCTTGTATTGCAGGTTATAAACCTTTCCCAAAACGTATGTATACATATATTTATTCGTATGTACTGTTTACTGGAGAATGCGGACCTGCATACAGCTTGCATTTTAGGTCTTCTGGACCACTCTCGCATTTTCTCTTAAACGTGGAATGAGGATTCACGACCCGTAAGTCCACACCAACCGTGAGTATATGATTGTATATAGGACGAAACCGGTTCGCCCTAAGTAAATTGTAGTCCAAGGAGGGGTCGGAATTTGGGGGTTTCGGGACTCGAGAAGAGACTTGAAGGCAGTGCATGATGACAATGGAAGGTTCTTTGGGACGCGGTAACTGAGGTACCAATCAATGAACCGTGTCAAAAGATTGTGCGAATTTCTCGTTGATTCTCGATCATCTCGTTTACTTGTAGGAGGATAGGAGCCAAATTATGCCAGCAAATGGGCTATTCCGAGTTCGTCAAATATGCAATTAACTAATTACATTAACCTACTAAATCAATCGTTACATGTACCTTATAGCCTCAGAATCAAAAAGGAGTGGCGCCAAACAGACACAAGAGTTTACCAAAATCAAATTTACTAACAATTAACCATTTGAGTTATATTAAATTACCTGTCCAAATAAACATGTATAATATCTTTTATCAGCGTTTAACTACGACTTTGTTAGGGTGCAGGGAATCAGAATAGTTACAATAGGAAAGCTAGCTTATTCAGAGAAATCATTTAAGTCTAGGTTTGCAATGGAAAGACCAATTCAATTTTGAAACTCAACGCCTTGATCAGAACCAAGAGGGTTACCACAAAATGAAAGTAATTAAAATCCTATATCATAAATCAAAAAATTACACAACGTTTGATGGAATTTAATTTCAATATAAATAGGAAAATATTTGCGTTCAAGTTCGTAAATAACGTATTAATTAGTTAAGTACATATGTCTATAAAGATATATAGTACAAGAGAGTTTTAAGTAGCTTTCTGTAGATATCAAAGAAATCAAGGGTCCAATTTTCATGGAGGCTTATGTGTTGTAGGGGAGGAATTTTCCATCCCTGCGAACACATATGCAAAGCCTTAGAGAAAAAAAAATTAATATAGGCCATAGCCAAGAGAGAAGAAAATTTTATATTGTTTTAAACAAATAAAAGAATGGCGAAAAGATTGAGAATATTACAAGTTTAACATAAAATTTGCGTTTCCTCTCCTAAACACGCCCATCAAAAACATAATATAAATTATTAAAATAAATAGTGGAATTAATAATGGCATTTCCAATTAGATGTGTTCCAATTATGTCATCTGCGTGTCTCTATCAATTTATTTTTTTTATTTTTAGAATAACTTAATGAGTAAAACCTGAAATTGTAATTTTGTTATTTAAGAGAATATTAGGACCCTTGCCTTGCCGGGGCACCGCTCTAACAACTGAACGGGACCCTATCTTCTTCGGTCATATTTAAGTAGGCAAGGGTCCTGGGTTCATGTCCTAGATGTAACCCTATCTTTTTTCTGATTTTTCTGTTTCAAATTTTCGTTTAAGAATCGAAAATATTGTCTTCAATAATTAAATATTACAATTTGAGATTTTACTCATTAAGTTATTCCAAAAATAAAATATTCATCCAAGAGTTGCAGAAAAAGTCAATAGATGTTGTATATTAAAATAAAAATACGATATCTTTATCTAAGACACTGTCTAGATTGCATTTAGTTCGAGTTGAATCTTGCGATCATACATAGATGGCCAATAAAAATGTGCGGTGAGAAAGTGAAGACAATGTTGGTAGTTCTTATTCAAAGTATGAAACAGTTAAATATGACCAAAGGAGATATGGTTCCATTAGCTCAATTGCAGCCAAAGGTCCTGGGTTCAACTCCTTAAAGTGACCCTATCTTTTTCTAATTTTTCTGTTTCAAAATTTCGTTTGGGAATCGCTAATATTGTCTAACTTCTCTAATAAACAATAAACAATGTTAATCTCAAGTAGGTCACTTTGTAAGTCGTCACCCAGGTAAGTATGGTCCTGTAAATTATGTTATTATATCCTGTCCAAAATACAAATAAATAACAATATAATGTGCATTTTAACGTATCATCGCGTTAATTGATCAAATGCATTGGACATACCTACAGTTTAGAATTAGTGATCGATGAACCGATTGTTACAATTTATTAGGAATTAGTTGATTTTAGTTTGACTAGTCTATTTATATATACTAGTCAATCTATATAGTCTAGTTTATACAAAAGTAGATCGTTTTAAAAAAATATTATATATTTGTGCAACGCCCAACATGCTTATAAATGAGTAACTAATACATTTTTTTTACTTGTTTTGTAAATGTATGTCTTTTTTCTCGATTATGCCTTTTTGGCTGCTTCCTCAGCGAGGTTAAACTCTCGAAAAAAGGGGTTTACTTTGAATGCAGAAAAAACAGACATGTCGTATCTTCATAATTCTTCAAATAAAATCCCAATAAGCAATTTACATTTTTACTCGCGGTTTTGCTTCGTCTTTTCTAAACCATAACCAATAGTCAGCTATTTCCAAGGGTTTTTCTTTCTTCTGTTCTTTTGTTTTTGTTATCCCAGTCTTATCTAATTGGGGATGTCTTAGTCCCACTGAGTAATTATAATAATTAAAAAAAAGTCTTTGTTCCAGAATAGAGGGAGGTAAAAATAATAAAAATATTTTTAAATTAAAAATAACGTGACAGTGACAAAAGCAAGAGCAATTGCAACGTACTTGTCCCAGGATACTTATTATTGTGAAAATATATTTCTTAACTTGAGAAATAATTTTACATTAAAATACATGAAAATAAAAACACTGCACCACCCTCTTAAAAAGATGCGCAAATGATGCACAGAAAACTCAATTTATAATAAACCTACTAACAAACAAATCGAAAAATTTCAATAAATATTGAAATACGTTACGAATCAATAATGAAATTATCTCAAATAAAAATTATGTATTTTACACATTTCAAATTTCAACGACTACTTTTGCAACTTTGGGTCCTCCTTAGCTAATAACATTTTTTTTAAATCACACACAATCCGGCTAACGATATAACCTCACGGCATAATGGTTTTGAATGACTATATCTTCAAACCACAATGGAGCTTAACAAAAAAGAGGATTTTCATAAAGAATCCGTTAAGAAACTTTTTGAAATTGCCATATGTTTGCCAAACTGCTTAACTATCTAAAAAATACCCACTAGAGACCGAAAATTAATTAAAGGCCAAAGAGAATCGTATATTTTTTATTGGTCCTTTGTATCCCAAAATAAACAAGACTATTTTTAAAAGAAAATTCGGTAAACTTAATTTAATTTTTAGGTTTCAATTTTTAATGCTTTTATATGAATTGTAAAATTATTGAATTATTTTTGTATGGCTTATGACAGAAATAGTACATGTTTTACAGAATAGAACCTTTTTAACACACTTTTTTTCCATAGATTTTTAATATATTTCACAAAATTCTCTAATCGAAACACCTTTTTTGTTATTCAAGAATAACAAATCATTTTTCGCATACAAATAGTACTTTATACCATCAAAATAAGTCATTAAATAATAATAAAAACACTTGAATTACGCTAGTTACATGTTAAAAATAGGTCTTTGTAAATTATTTTAAGGTTAACCTCATCACCTGAAGATGTTATCGCAAATCAATAAATATTAGCACAATATATAGAAAACTTGTGGTAAAAAGTTTCAATTCCTGCCGTAAGCCATCAGAAATTAATATGTCAATAAAATATGTTTGTGTTTTTTTCTCATATAGTATAGGGTCGATGATTTAACATATATTGATTTTGAAAAAAAATCTCTGCTCTAATATACACATATTTTATACAATATCCTTCCCGATATCCCGAAAACATAAAAATAGAATTTATACATTTTTACGAAAAAACTGTTTAATCTTAAGATCACTGAGCTTAATCAAAATGTTTTATTTTTTTTATTTTTTTTATTTAGTAGCTATATTATACATTTTTTTACATTTTTATAAGAATATATATATAAAAAAATAGATGTTGATTATATTCATAGTCCTCCTCACTAGGAGATCCTGTGCTGAGGGGGACTAGGTTTTGGATAAGTTATTCAGCGACTTCTATGGTATGACTCCATGTTTTGGGTAAGGGTTTCCAGAAACTTCTACGACGATGTTTTAAATATGCTAGTAAGTTCTTTTTCCGGTAATTCCTTAAGCCAAGATTTAATGTTCTTAATGCAGTTGTTTTTTGTTTTGATTTGTTTGATACTAAGTGGGAGTTTGTTATATACCTTTACTGCTAAAAATTCAGAGCTTCTTTGTCCAAAGGTAGAGTTACACTTTGGTATAGTTAGTATCTCTGTTTGTTTGGCTCTGGTTTTATGAGTATGTGAGGTGTTTTCCTGAGAATTAATTTTGAGGTGTTGTACCAAAATGTTTTTGGCATAGATTTTCTGTATGTTTGGAACGTCAAATTGTTTTAAAATTTCTGTTGTTGACGTCTTTATGGGAACCTTTAGTATGGTCTTTATGATGCAATTCTGAGTTACCTTCAGCTGTTTTATATGTTTTGATACTGCTGAGCCCCATCCTATTATTCCATATTCCAATTTGGAGTGGCATAAAGCATAGTAAACTCTCTTTAAATCCCTAGCTGACAAAATGTTCCGTAATTTTTTGAAGAAGTAGATGAGTTTAGTTAACTTTTTTGAAGTTCGATCAATGTGTGAATCCCAGTGTAGTTTATCGTCAATTTCAATACCAAGATATTTTATGCTTTTGGTTAGAGTTATAAGCGAGCAGGAACATTGAGGAAATTTTTTTTGACATTCATGTAGTTTGAGTATATGCTCATTCATTGGTTGTCCTCGTTTGTTTTTGGGGAAAATTAAATATTTGGTTTTATTCACATTTAATGTAAGGGAGTTTGCTTTAAGCCAGTTTTGAAGAACAGTTAGGCCATGTTCAGCCTCCTTATATGAGCTTGTCCAATCTTGTTCATGGAATAAAATTACATTGTCATCTGCAAAGCTCATTATGTTTCCTTTGATGGGAAGATTCATAAGGTCATTTATGTAAATTAGAAATAGTATAGGTCCTAATACGCTTCCCTGGGGGACACCGTACTTAATTGGTAGAGTTTTGCTCCTCCTTGTACCAATTTGTACAAATTGTTCTCTTCCCGTTAAGTAACTTCTAAGTAGGTTTAGGGTTGTTTCGGTTATTCCATTTTTTTAGTTTTAAATACAGTATTTCGTGGTCAATGGTATCGAAAGCTTTTTGAAGATCAATGAAAACTGCTAGGCATTTTTTGCCTTCATCCAATTTTCTAATAATTGTATTTGTTACATTAGCTATAGCGTCACCAGTACCCAGGTTTTCCCTAAAACCATACTGCGTAGATGATAATATTTTATTAGAATCCAAAAATGTAAGCATTTGTTTTTTTATAACTTTTTCTAATATTTTTGATAGTGTAGTTAAAATACTAATTGGTCGATAGTTTGATACATCATTTTTGGGACCGTTTTTATATATTGGAATGATCGTAGCAATTTTAAGACAAGCAGGAAAAATACCATTTGATATTGACAGATTTATAAGATACGTCAGTGGGTGGATTAACTCATTTTGTAGATATTTAATTGATTTGCTTGATATCAGTTCATTTCCCGATGAAGTATTTATATTTAGGGAGGCTATAATATTTCTTATTTCATCACTTGTTATCTTGACAATATTGAGGCTGTTTTCTTGATTTACATCGTCAATCCTCACTGTATTTTCGATATTACTAATTGAATTTTGTTTAATTTTATTTGCTAAGTTTGAGCCTATATTGCAAAAATAGTTGTTTATAAAGTCAATAAGTTTGTCCGGGTGTTCTGTAAAAGATGTGGGAATCTCATCAATGTTTAATTCCTTAATGCTATTGTCATTATGTGAGGCTTTAGCATTAGTTATTTCATTTATGAATATTCGTGAATCATTATTACATTCATCAATTTTGTTTTTATAGAATGTTTCTTTAGCATAATGTATTACATTTTTACATGTATTACGATATCTTTTGTAGAATCGAAGTGTTAGGATATCATAAGGGTTGTTTTTGACTTTTTTGTGCAGTTCATCTCTTTTTCTGATTGAGTTTATAATATTCTGACTAATCCAAGGTTTAATGTGTAAATTTTTATGAGATAACTTTTTTTCTATGGTTTTGGTGTTTGATAGGATAATGTTCTGTAAAACTTCTATAAAATAACTCCAAGCAGTATCAGTATCATCTTTTTCCAGAAGGCTTGTCCAGTCATTCACTGTAGTCTTGTAAGATTATTTAATTAATTTAGGTAGTAAATAATATTACTAAGATATATTTTTATGTGTTTTTAAGTTAAAACAGTGAAATACGTACATTTATTTTAAATAAATTAAAAATCAAAATCAACCGTAAAAGCATTACGAAAAATTTGTATTTATGCTTATTTCTTATGTGAATACAGCACAAGAGTCCGTCAACCATTGGCACTATTGCATTCCCATTGGGATATGTGTGAGGATTAAGGTAGCGGGCAGGGGAAGGAGATGGGGAAAGGAAGTACCTGGTTATTCAGATCTGGTCACCAAATACGGGTTAAGTAATTTCAAGCAAAGTTTCAATTCTGAAGGTGGTCTAAAACCAGAGCAACACTGAGAGTAAATTCACTCTGACTTCCAAAATGATTTGACCTTCAACAGGGTTAATAAAACATAATGTTGATGTAATGTGAACTGTTTTAGAAATTTCATTACATCACACCATTTCTTTCGTCATGCGATATTGGGCTAGAACATCTGTTCTGCTTTATAGTATATTGAACAATAATAATGAACAAGTCTTGGTGACCATTCCAAGAGAAAGGGACTATCCATAGAGTTAAAACTAATTAATATATTGAAAGATTTGCATAACGTGTGACGTTTGAGCTAAAACTATTAGTTGCTTTAAGTAAGTAAATTTAGTAAGTTATATAATTATAGGTCAGTTAGAAACAATGATACTTTTGATAGAATAATGTTTAAATAATACAGTAGTTTCTAATAGAACAAAAAGTAGATATGATGTAAGAGTGTTATATAGAAATGGCAAAATATACTAAATTTAAAGTTGTGCATAACCTGCCTCACTAGGCAAACCTGTATTGAGGCAGAATTTTTAGTTAATTATTTCTCGCATTTTGTCTATGGTTAGATATAAATTTTTAATAAAGATTCCCATACAGCAATCCATTATTTTAGGTTACATTATAGTTAACATATAGAAAATACAAATACAGCATGTTTAAGCACAATACATACTATAATAACTTAAAATGACAAGGCATTTGGTTAAGTTTCATAATTTATTAATTAATATTCCTGATATCATATTTGAATATTCCTGAAGTTTTTTTCTGGATTTTTTCCAGCATATATAAAAGCATGTATAAATACAACGCCAGCATACTCCAACCTGTTTCTTACAATGCCATTGAAAATGGCGATCCTTGCATAAGGTAATTGATAAGTGATGATTAGCAACACAGTTATAAATAACAGTTATTAAGTACACATATGTAGTTAAATTAAAACCTTTAAGTTATGTTGTAATAAATGAAATCTCGATAAAGCAAAAGGAACTACAAGCCTAATGAATTTTAACAAAAGTTGTAGAACATTTATTGTATTTATGTTGATCCTTTATTTTAGAGCGAGCCGAGCCAATTTGATCATGAACTTACCCGTGGAGAGAGCCACGTACTTCTTAAATGTAATTGATCAAAATGTCGACATGTTTTTCATTTCCTAAAACGCACTTACAAGCTTTTTGTCACTTCAAATACACTGTATAAATGGTAGAATTATAATGATCTAGACCCCAATCTGTAATGTTTTTAAAAAAATGTAAAAATTGAATAAAATAAATTTATACACCGAAAGAAATAATAAAAAAATATTGCTTTACCAAACACAACGCAAGGGAAGTTTAATGTAAGTATCCATTATCTTCCTCACATAAAAGGAAAAGCTCAAATCTTACAAACATAACCTGTTAAAACATTTTACTTCTTTTTATATCATATCTTAAGAGGAAAGGCTTTGCGACTTTTCATATAAAATTAATTTGGATTATAAGAAAAAAAATACCTAAGTAAACTGAATGACCCCGTTTTTAAATCAAAAGAAAGGTATAGCAAATTTCTAGCACTACCCAGTAATATATTTTTTTTACTTATTTTGTTTTAAATTATAAAATATTGTTTTTTACTTTGAAATATAAATTTTTTAAACAGCTTCCCGAAAAAACACGATTTAATGGGTTTTATTTTTTTAATAATTAACTATTCACTGAATAAACTTCAATGTTTACCTTATTAATTCAATTAAAATTTTCAAGTAAATACATTAAATTAACACAACATATATTTAAAATATGTAAACTCCGCTTCTCTACCCAATCATTGCATATAAGAGAATTGTTGTATTGTAAATTGTTCTAATAAGTATCACCAACATAACCTACAGGTAACTCATATAAAGATAAGAAAATCAAAAATTATGAAAGGTTATAAGGTTATATTATAGGTATAAGGTTTATAAACATGAAAATGAAGAAATCAACAAAAATGGAAATGAGGTTTATAAATATGAAGATAAGGAAATCAACAACACAGTCAACAAACATGAAGATAACGAAATCAATAAGTGCGAAGTTGAGGTCGACAAACATGAAAATGAGAAAATCATGATGTAACATAACTTTCTCTGGGAACAGAAATTCCCAGTGAGGAGTTATATCGCACTTGAAGTGAAAAACACAAAACTGCGCTGAAAAAATATTATGTTATTATTGTTAAATATTTTAACAGTCTTTATTAAAAAAATAAAATATAAAAAAAATATTTTTTATTTTTTTAAATTTCTGAGCAGTACTAGTTATTTGCCTCATGTACCATTTAATTATAAATAAAATAATTCAGTTTGGTTGGAAAATCAAAAAAGTCTCAAATCAAAAAATTACGTTTTGTATGAAGAAGGCCGCGCAGCCGTTCCTCTTAAGTATATGACGTGTAGTTTGTGGTTGTGGAGCGAAATCTGTGTCCCAAAAGTGCCACAAATTGTTTTTTTTTTATAATGTTCTACTTCAAGGAGAGCATAAGGTAAAATGGGGATATTTTCACAATAGTTATCTTATTTAGTTACCAAAAATACAAGAATTTTACAATTTTGCTACTGGAAGGTCGTTTCGTAAAATAAGATAATTCCCGTTATGCAGAATTCTATATAACTAAAAATATTAAGAACTAACAATGTCTACAATAATGTCTTAATAAATGATTTTATCTGTAGCGTCTACCTCATCACGTTGCGAACGAAAGAGGCAAAGATTTTTCCGTAAGAATCGAGACAAAGAAAAGGAGGAACATAGAATAAAGATAATAGTTTCATGTTTCCACAAATGAACGTGGTAGACAGCACTGTCGTCAAACGGATGGACAAGAATTTCCACAAACCAGTTATTCCAATTTCAGAAATTTAAATTATCTAAATAAATTGGCTCTCGCTGCCAGTTGTGTTATGTTATTGTTTTTGGTATTCAATAGGTGAAAACATAATACAGACGATATCAACAAATGCGAGTCCTAATTGTGTTTTATCTTTAAACTGAAAATAGTGCCACGCGTACGTCATTCGCTTACGGTAATATGTAGAGAATGAGGACCTGTAGTAGTAAAACACTCTGCGTGCGAGGATCATCGGTCCAGGGTATCTATTCCCCAGTCTCGATCGCTCGCAATTTCCGCCGAAAGTACATACACTGGTAGAGTTTGTTATTTTTGAGTCTCACCGAAAGTACATACTACACGCCATACGTCAAAATTCATTCGATTTAAACAACGAGTGGGTCGAAGCAGTAGAGATCGGCAAAACTGTCAAAATCTCATTGCATCCTGGTGAATTGCCTTATGCAAAAAAAAGATCGTTTCCCGCGTGCTTTTCGAAGTTGGTATCGGATTCGTTTAGTTCTGCAAAGTTGTTTTAATCATTTTTCTGGCATTTCGATATGTATCCACCACCGCCATTCATTTCAGAAAAAGTGCGGTAGCAAATAAAAACTTTAACAGAACGACGCGGCAACGGTTTTTTTTTTGAAATTTCAAATTAACTCCATAGAAACCACAAACACATCAGAAACATAGACAATATTCACAGGGTTGCCAACACAGTCATCTCTTCAACCGTGCGACACTCAAAATTGTATAAATATAGAACTTATGACAAAAGTCGTAGAGATTTTCGTTCGTAGATGGTGCATAGCGAGTAATTCGTGGTAGAGACTCTGGAATAGATACCCTGGATATCGATTCTCCAATACAGGTCGCTCGCAATCGTCGTCAACAGTACATACATTATACTCGAGCCTCATCAAAGTAACAAACTTATATACGCCAAACGTCTAAAGTCATTACATTAGAGCAACGAGTGGGTCAAACCACTCGTTATTCTAGCGAAATGACTTCGTCGAGAATCTAGGCCCAGCTCGTCAGCGCTACGACGTCGGTCGACCGACGGTACGCGTGGCAATAAATCCAGAAAATTTGGTTATGCTGATTTTTCGTTGTAAATATTTTTGCGTAAATAATATTTTTGTTTTACTTTTATAATATTTTATTTATAAAAAATGCCAAATCAGGAATCACCCTCTCCAATAAAGACTCAATTGAAATGCTTGGAATAAGTGTATCAGATCGGATCAAGTACCGAATAAATCTTGCTTAAAAGAAAATGGGTGTCTTGTATAGGGCTAGCATATTCTTCAATACTAACCGGCTGCTAAGCCTATATTAATTTGTGTAAATGAATTTGGGAGCCACCTCTAGGCTGGAGCCTCATAATACTTGATAAACCTTCTTTATTCTGTGCAAAGGATGGCGGTTCATCTGATTGACAATTCATTTTTAACTGACCGATTGCCATCTGATCGATTTTCATCAATTGTACAGGCGTAATGTAGGTACGCTGAGTCTGTTTTACAGGTATTTTAATGGAGCCTGCTTTAATGAGCTAGCAGCATCGATCCCTGGTGCACCGGTGCACGTACGTGAAACTCGATGTACTTGAGCAGAAACTATACAACTGTACATGTTTTTTTTACATTATCTCACACTGAAGAAAATAATTTCCCTCAAGGCCTATGTCAACTTCGGGAATTCTGTGTAGAGGGTGTTGTGAAAAAAAGCAATGAAAGGAAGTTCTGATTAGGAAAAGGTATGGGGATGGGTAGGAATCTAGGGATCCGTGTGTATGGACAAATGTATCTATCCGCTGCAGAACAAGGTTGTGGCTGAGTCAAGAGGGACCAGTTGGAGAGGTCAAAGGGTCTACCCAAACTGGACTCTCCCGATCTGTTACGCAATGCAGCTAGTGAATAGGGGAACCCCTTCTAAGTCGCCAAACGTAACGAACCACTTAGGATGACCAATGGCAGAGATGTTAGTTATCCAATAAATGGTGCCGGTGGCGGCGGTACCCAAACCCGCCTCCCATATTGGATTTTGAAGTTGGCTTCATGAGAACGGGCCGCTTTTTCTACTCGTTTTTGTGTAAGACAACTGGTATGTGTAACGAGCTACCGGCATCAGTTTTACTTCCTACATATAATCCTCTTTAAGACCGGCATTAATCCCTTCGTACAGCCGCTACCTCAACTCGCCTCATAACTGGGTGACGACATAGATCCCCTGCTCTTATACTGTACAGACAGGGGCGCTTTTATAAGATGTCTCTTAAAAATATATATATATTGTAAAACATCATTAAAAATATATATTCTTTAAATATCTGTAAAGAACAAGATCAGTATCTACCTAATACGCCATCAGCTGCTTGGTTGAAAACAAGTTTCTTGAAGAACCGTGTTCATTAGATTTTTTTAATGGAAACCCATTGTGACGGAAATTGGATGACACCACTTTTCGTAGGTACTGGGTACAAAGCATTATTTTTACTTTGCTACAAGACATTGGTGATTCTAACCCACGCTGAGCAAGAAAGCTTTGTAACAATATTTTTCGAGATTGTGTTTCACGGAAACAGAACACAAAACCTTCCATCGTACAATAAAAATAACACAAGCTCTATTATAGCGAGGGAAGGTTTACTAAATAGTTTAGAAGCAAGTTTAAGATGGCCTTTAATTTATCCGTACATTATCTAACATGCGATTGTTTAGGGCAAAATATTGCATTATTCAACAATTTACGATAATTCGAGTACATTACGTTGTTTTAATTTACTTCCGATGTCGTACAGCTCGAGTATGGTTCCTTAGCAATCTTAGCATCTATGATCTGCTTTTAAATAATCGCACCAGCAGTGACGAATAGAATTTTGTCACAAACATTAAAGGAAAATTTGAGGAAAACAAATATGTTGGTTTGGCTAAACCGAACATCATCTTCTACCTAAAGTCTCGCAATGTTTCGGATAGTAGCCTGAGCGGATGAGAAAATAAGGCTGCGCATGCGAATGTGACGACTGAATGCGTTAGTTACGAATTAGAGCACTTACCACTGACACGATTTGTGAGGTACAAGTACTCGCGTTTGATGAACTTAGTATGACAATACCTAAATGTCTCCATATCTAAAAGGTAATCTGCGTGCGTGATAAACGCACGCAGATTACATTAGAATAGAGACGATGGAGCTAAGCTCAATAGTTCTTGGTATCCGGTAATTGACGGCTACACCAGAGCTAAACAAAGAAAACCGCTTAAAATAAAAAAAAAATGATACGTCAATGTTAGCTCAGAGGGTTGGAGCTGGCAACACGGTATCACAACCTCATACATAAGCTCACATTTCACCACAACCTCAAATAACACATCTGCCCTGATGATGGACACTGCAATGCTTTCCGAAACGTTGGCTAAAGAAGGAGTTAGCGCAACACGGCATAACATCCCAAAAATAAATAACAAAAATACTGTTGGCCGTGAAAACATTAAATCATATGTGCCGGTGCTTATTATCTAGTCTTTTCTTTGCAGGCAAACGTCCCGTACAATTCGAGTGGTACAAATTTGCATATTTGACGAAATTACTATGAGAGTACCTAAATGTCTCCATATCTGAAGAGTCTGCATGCGTGATAAAAGACCGGTGTTAGCAGAAGTGCGTCCCCAAGCGAATATGCGAAAGCGAGCCCTGAATGTTCCATGATTTGAGTGGTACAAATTCGCGCGTTCGTTGAAATTAGTATGTGTGTACCTAAAAGTCTTCATATCTGAAAATAATTCTGCGTGCGTGATAAAAGACCATAATTTGTTTAAAATTGAAATAAAATATGATGATGATGGCATTGGCCAGCAGGAATGAGAAAATGTTACATATTGAGGTTGAATCTTATAAGCGGTCGAATGAGAGACAGAGAATCAGGTTTTTTGGTTGTTAGGCGTTCATAGATTTAGGTAAAAGAGGAGTGAATAAATATAAGAAACGGCCTCTTTTGCAAAAAAATAGGTTTAATAAAGAGTACAACTAAAGTTTAGGTTTAAGTTATCATCGTGGTTTGATAAAGAGTTATGCATAAGTATGTATGGAATTCTATTAAACTTCAGACATGCCAGCAGAACTGATGGGAGATTAAACTGAAGTAGTAGGTATAAATTCCCTGTTGCTTCCCTATCCTGATACTTTGGAAATTTTATGTTGTCATTTCATGTTGTCATTAATAATGCTTCCATTAGTTTTTTCGTAATATGGTTGGGAAGAGCTTTGTAAACAAACAGTGAAAGGTTCATATCCTCAAAGGACTGGAGAGGATTAGATTGCTTGGTTAAAATAAGAAGTGTTTATGTTAGTCGATGCGTTAGTGTTTGTCGTTGATTTTAATGTGTTTTGCTGTCACTCTTATTGTTTTCATGTTATTTTATATTGATAGGTCACATATTTTAATGTCAGTTTTGCCGTACCTTTGAAAGAATGTGCAGAGAAAAGGATTGTCCTTGATAATGAAATATGATGAAAAAGTTGTTGAAGATTTGTAACGATAAAATATGATAAATTTAGAATCTTGGATTATTTATAACATAAGTTTAGTTCCAGGTGTAATTGTTTAGAATTTAAAATTTGCCTATGTTTAGGGCTAAGAAGGTTGTCATATGAGAAAAGAGTAATAGAAATTTGTTTCTATGAAACCATAATTTTATTTTGTAACGAAGGGGGGTATTATGACTATTATGAAGGGGGAATTTCGTCACAAATAAATTTGAATTATAAATTAAGTGTGTCTCGCAGTGTGCGCCCAAAGACAGAGAAATTGTTGACATACGTAGGTTTTAAGGAAAGAAGTGCGGTGTAGAGGGACAGGTCCTACGAGCTCTGGGACGGAGAACAGTGAAAACCGCGGCGGGAGAGAGAGGAGACCGAGACATAAGTGGTGGTGAAGCACGTGTTTCCCGCCCAGCAGTGCGATTCTGTGCGTTGGATGAAGAAGTTACAGAAGTTACAAGAGTTCGAGGAAGTGATTTGCATGATATGTTTTCCTCCGCCCGGCGACGTAATGCTGGGCGTGAGACGAAGAAAGTCCGGTGACCAGACACGGCCGGGAGGGCCTGAGTTGCAGAACTGCAGAAGCTGCCACCTAGGCCTTTGGCCTTACTAAGACCAACGCATAAAACTAACTCAGTGACAATAGGGTAGTTACTGTGACCAATGGAGAAGCAACCCCGAACCACATGACAACTAGTTCAGTTACAGATTTAAGTAGATCTAAGTATAATTTAGATATAGTATTAAATCTGACAACCCTATTTAAAATCCAGACACATAATCAATATATGTTCATAATTAACTTCACCTCTCTTGTCCCCACCCAAGCCACCCGAATTGGTCAAAAGGCAGAGTGAGGAGAGAATATACAGCAATTTATTTAAATATTATTCTGAGCTAGTTGCCGGAGATGGAAACGATTATGTTATACAGCCTACAAAAAACTGACCATAAGAAGTTGATCTATCCCACATCGGGAGCGAAGAACCACAAGGGCCTTACTTCAAAAACTGGTGTTTTGCGTTAAGCTTGTTTTCGGTAACGCCGTAATCATATTTATAAGTAACCTCAAGCTCTGTATCGTACATACAGACATTCAAGATATACAGTTAAGCATATAATGGCTTATTTCGATTTTGGGTTTGGGAATGCCATAGTCTAACTGGCTCCAAACGGTGTGGACTAATTGGGACTCTTGTAAAGCGTTTGCACTTTCTCTTATCATGTTATAAATTTCCTAAATTGGTAAAAATCTTTACCAATATTTCTGTTAATTATTTCAATAATCATATTATTTCTGACTTAATGCCATTTTTTCTGCAAATTTCTGAGATTTGGCATAAAATAAATCTGAAGAATATTTAAAGTGAGTTATGTAACACACGGCAACTGTTTTACAAAGTTGTAAAGAGTAAAATCAAATAATTCGAGAGATAGCAGATTAACCTGCCTCAAGCCAGTTTTCACGTTAAATGTCTGTGAATCTCTCAACTCAAACGAATAAATAAGATGCGGTACGACTTAAGATTACATTTAGAATATAAACAAGTTTGAGACGCGGAGTTGACATTACTAACAGAAGAGTTGGGATGGTGATCTGAAAGTTCAGACGGTTCAGTCACATTCAGTTTAAAAAAACACATACATAATCATCGAAAGTCATCACCATCATATCCACGTCAGAAAGCATTCATTTCTATCATCACCAAAACCAACTATTCTTCAACCCACACTAAAACTGTAGGGTGGTTACAAGGTATAAGGTGAAAAAATATTTTCGTCTTAATGCCGGTCTGACCCCCCTTATATTTGCCATTTGTCTAGAAAATAAGATTTGGAAAGTTTTAGCTCAATTGGATAATGTTAACTTGTGCCTCATCGAGATAAAATATGAAAAAACGATTTTTTGCAAAAACAAAACTTAATTTAATCACTTTTGATCATTTTTTTTCTCCTTTGAACATTATACATTATTAAACAATATAATAAACAACATCATATTTAATAAAATAATATAATATAAAATAAAACACAAAACAATTTTTTTTTTCAACTTTGTCGCTTCAACGGAACCTGCGTTTTGTTGGAGCAATTATTAGAGAAAAATCTTCTTTATTTAGCATGTCGCCACCATATTTTATAAATTATTCTCAAATCAGTTTTTTTATTTAAAAATGGGCACAACTACTGGACCCCACCCTAATATTTAAAAACTTTCAGACTAGGTGGTCGAAGCTAGACAAGACAAAATACAAAACTGCTATTGAAGATAAAAATATTAGACATAAAATAGGGAATTCAGATGAAATATCAATTTTTCTTACAGAACAATTAAATAACCAACAGCCAAGGGATGATTACAAAGAATTAATTCAACTTTCGTTAGTTGTGTTAGGACGTACTTCCCCAAAAGATACTTTTTTCAAAGTTGCTGGTGCCATTCATCACGCTAGATGGATGGCAAAGGCCATTTATTGTATCAAAATATATCTTTTCAGGGATCAATTTACATTAAATAATTTAGAAAAAAAGCTATCACTGACATTTGTTTATTTTTAATAAACATTTATGTAAAAGCGTGGTTTAACGCCCCCAAACCCACTTTGGCCCCCAACCAAGACCTACAATTTTTAAAATCTCTTGCAAAATATAGAGAAATCGATAAAGAACTTGCAGACAAGGCACTGTCTAAAATGATAAATCATCTGTGGTACCACAATTCTGAGCAAGTCGCATTTTCTTTCTTCGATGAAAATTTAGAAAAAAGTGTCAAAACAAGCATGGCTGTAAAAAGTCTACAATTATTTCCAATTGAAGAACAAACATGTGATAGGGATGTGAAAGGAAAACTCAGTCTCCATCAAGTGGATAATTTATTGGACAAAGATATCGATTTTTTTGTTTCTCATCAAACTCTAAATTTTTTCAAAAGATTTGAAATAAATACAGAATTTTTAAATACGGATCCTGATATATGGTGTGAAAATGCACATTATTTAAAAGCAAAAAAAAAAGAACGGTTTCAAGGTTGTCAATGACACAGCTGAAAGAGGGGTAAAATTAATCCAAGACTTCAATTCCTGTTTGACAAAAGACGAAGAACAACGACAGTTTCTGTTACAAGTTGTATTGTAATATCGAAATTTTTTTCCTGACTCTTCAAAAGCCACGTTATCTAAGACATTACCACCTTAATCTGATAATTAATTGTAAATGTAAATAATAATAATAATAACTTCTTTCTTTCATAATACTTTCTTTTGTATATTTTAAATAATAAAACTTTGAACATTATTTCTTCTTGTTTTTTATACCTTTTTGGATTTCTTTTCTCGTAAATCCATCATTTTCAATTTGGATTTTGCTGTATTTACTTTGAAAACAGTTTTAACTACACCTTTCTTTATGTACCAATTGAGAAAATAAATAAAGCAAAATCTGGACAGCACGTGTAATTAAATTTTGCAATATTGGTTGGTATTTTATAAAAAAATATTTTTTTACAGTAAGTTAAACTTCAATCTTGATGAGGCACAAGTTAACCTTATTCAATTGAGCTGAAACTTCACCAATCTCATTTTTTAGCTAATTGGCAGCTTTTAGGGGGGTCAGCACAAGAAAATTCCAACATTGATTTTTTGTAACCACCCTACTAAAACTGCCTACACAATAAAACTACAGAAAACATTAATTTTTCAGACAAAAATGCACAGGATACAATAATATCTTTTCAGACGCTGATATTTTCCTTTTCGGAAATTAAATTTACTGAAATTTAAATCCCATAGTTGATTTTAAACTCCCTGCCGCTGTGTGTAAGATCTTCAATGTTTTTCTTATTTTGCTTTTCTGTTTTTGTTTTGTTGGCTTTTCATAATTATGATGTATTTATAATTATTATATATTTTAATTTTACTTAACTATGTACATATTTTGATGTATTTTTTGTGATTCTTTCACTCTCAATTCCACCATCAATGCTATATTTTTCTCTTATCATGCTATTTTATGCGGAAACATCACTGGTTTATGCAACTCAGAAAACATGAAATCTATATAAATAAAAATGAAAAAGTTCGTTTGTTAAAAATCTTAAAACTTCGAGTTCTTCACCAATTGCTTTGAAATTTTGACAAAACGTTGCATTAGAATACGCGTGTGTGTCCATAATATACATATGTTACATAGATGTCACCTGTGACAGGTAAAATCATGCTTTGAAAAAAAAACAGCGCCATCTGTTGGACGTAAAAGCAAAATTCGCTACTGTTTCTCAATCTGCACAGACAGACTGTATACAGCTAATTTCACGTAAATATGTCCATAAAATTATTTGTTTCCCAAAAAAAGTTGAACAGTATAATTTTTCTATTGTACATTGTTTTAATGCCGATTGTGTTTTGTTTTGATCCATACAACAATAACAATGAGTAAAAAAAATATTCATATTACAAATTTTACCATTTATTTATTTATATTTTGTTTTCAAAAAGAAATAAAATTTAATTTTGGAATGACTTGAAGCCAAAGTGTAACGAAAACGTGGGTTAATTAGAGCAGCAAAACCATAAGAGTGCAGATGGGAGGAGCACGAGAATAAACAAATAAAGTGTATCGATCGAAAAGCGTTAGATGTTAACTTTTCACAAATTTAAGTTAATTTAATTTATTTTTATTTCCACCTATAATTACTGTTTCAAATAACTGTAAGCACAGCCGCGTCCTCTTGTTCTTCATTCCAATCCAACCTTCTATTTTTAACATACACCAAAAAAATTTAAAAAAAAAACAAAAGAAAGAACGCCGCAAAAAACAAATGATTGCGAATAGTTTTATTTTTCCTTTTCCCTTACTTTCCAAACAATGTTTATGGCATGTGATGCTATGTTTTTTTACCGTGCAACTTCAGGAGAAGCTATCTTGAATTCCCACAATTTCTACCCCAAACAATCGGGAGGGTAGCAAACTGATCACCGCCTTCTACCCTATAGCCGCCCGTAGCTAGTAGCTAGTCGGTTGGCGGGATTTGAACTAGACGGACGTAGATAATACATTCCGGAATAAATAATGTCGATGCTCGCGTATTTTATTATTTCAAACCCGCCAAAATGCAATGTTTAAGTACGACAGTATGTAAAACTTACTTTTGGAAATGATTTTAAGATATTTTTTGTGTATGTCAGTTTAAAAAGTTGAAGTTCGAGATTGTGACTCAAATCTTTTTAAATTTTTTTTGCCTCCCAAAGGACTTACAAAAAAGTATGATACTACCCGAACAATGTTTTAAAAGTGAAAAGGTCAAATTTCTTCCAGTATTATATCATAACTCTCGGTAAGTGTAAAAATATTTTTCTGATTTTGTCGATAATGAAGGTACGTAAAATAATTACGTTGATCAAAGATGACAAAATAAAGTCGTGAAAATGTTGTAAGCATAGTGGAGGCGTCATTATTTAATTGAATGACGCCTACACTATGCTTACAACATTTTCACGGCTTATTGTAAGCATAGTGTAGGCGTCATTAATTAATTGAATTTTCTTTAACTTTTCAAAGTATTCATGCCAACCTTTTGGATGAAAGTTGCTGTATTTTAGATAATTTACATAGTGAAAAAAAATCGATATATCCAATGATTTAAAAAAAATAGGTTTATTAGTATAATTTTTTTTTATCTCAAGAAAAAATCTATTTTAATAAAACAACATTAATATTAGTGGTCCATCATTTTATACCTATACTTCATCGGGAAACTATAACAAAAAAATTATAATTATCCGATATAATGAAACGATTTTGAAAAAAGGATTCAATAAAAACTTCAATCAACCCAAACTGTTCGCTTCCGATTTTTATGCTTAAAAAATTACCTACCAACGTTAGAGTATGATAACATTTCTCAAGTGGGAGGGAAGCACCGAACAGATAAGAACTAGAAGTGTAATCTGTGCCGATATGAAATAAAATTGTTGTTGGCAAATAGTCTAAGAGCTTTTGTCTCCTAAGACTCAAGACAAGCCAATTAAAGAGAAAATTTACTAAAAAAATGATATATTTCGGTACTAGTCTAGTTATTTAACTTATAAAATTTTCGCCAGAAGTTAAGAGACAGTGTGTTTACTAAGGACACACTTACGCGCCCACGTCACCCTTCGCTGACGCAGGGAAAAAATCAGTAATTCTAATTTATTAAGAATCTATTCAATTTATTGGTAATTCGGTTGGCAACGAGATTTCAGGTCGTTTCCTGATGAACTTTTAGCCAAATCGTAACATATTGGAACACGTGGCCACGCACATGCATTTGCTTTGCCAATATACAATGACGAAATGCGAAAATATTTGTATTTTTATGAATACGTGCTCCGACATCGTGATAATATGTTCGAATTTTACTAAATGTTGCTGGCCTACAATCCCGTTTTATACCGGGTTATAAATAATTTGGAAAAATATTTATAATCCAGTAATAAATTAGCAATATTCATTATTTGTTATTTTTCTTAACTGCGCAACTATATGCATCTCCCTTTAACATGTTCCTGTATTCCTCCACCCAATGACCTCTCCGTCTGACAGTGTGGAGAATCTACATACCTAAGTCAGTGAAATTGCTACAATTTATTACACATTACCAGTCAGTTAACTCCTCCGGCTAATTTGTTTGGTTTTGTGAACAAACATATTTTACCCAGTCAATTTGATCGCTTTGTGGGACAGCCATTTTGTTTAATAGAAATTACTGTGTCTTCCTTACCGTTAAAGTTAGAAATATGAACTAAACTGTGCTAGAAATAGAAAAAAACCAAGCTTTACATGAATAAATATAGAATTTAACAAAAGTTACCATAAAACATTTATCTAATGAGATATTTATATTTTTGGTATTAGTAATTTTAGTTCGGCTATTTTTTAAATTTTATATCTATATTTTCAAAATTTTAGTATTGAAAAAAGTGAATGTTTATTTCTTATGAATTTAAAATTTCTTCCATTTCAAAGCGTATTTCACCACCTTTCGAAAACATTTTTTGTTTGTTTTCAGATACGTTTGAAATATCACATTTATTTGGATTTTATTGAGAAGCGGAGATACACGCAAATTCCCCGACCTTCTGACAGCATCTTTAAGAAATATCACGGTCATGCCATAGGCCAGAAGGGTTAAGAAAACCGGTGCAGCGAGCATGTTCCATTAGGGCGTTTAATTCGAGTCTATTACGGTAGGTTGTGCAATAATCACCCGCAGTTTCCCTCAAAGTCATAATGTCAATTTGCAACAAGACGTATCTCAAAGACCAAGGATAAGTCAGAATCTCATTCCAATTCTAACTGTTGTCAAAAATTGATTGCATTTCAAAATAAAATCACAAATTGATTCGCGAAGAATACTCGTATTTACGACTCCACCGTTCTATCGCTTTATTTCTTCAGTGGAAAGAAGGCACTTGCGTCATAAAAGTCGGACACCGCTCAGTTCTGCATGCAAAAGCAGAATCCTGTATATTTTTACCGTCCTAATAAAATTGTGATTGTATATAAACAAATATTAAAGATGCAGTAAAACCTTTATTGTTCTTGAAAGTAGAATCTTAAAAACAAACAGTTTATTGTCATTCAAAAGTGATAGGTAGTAGATACCTACTATCAGTATCGCAATGATAAAGACATCATTAATAATTATTAAAACATCGCTTGAACTGGTTTTAACCATGTTTAGTGACAAGGTGTGAATTTCTAATTATCAACTAAATTTATGAAAATATTTCGTTAAAAATATATATTTTTATTATAAAGTTTTCATCTGTCATTCAAAATCCTCAATGCTAAACTTATACTAACCGAATTGAAAATATAAACACAAAAAATTGAACACTTTGAAAATCCGTATCGCTTTGAAAATCCCCCCTATTTCACTCTTTACAGACGAATACATTTTATGACGTACTACTTCTTTATAAGATCCTGAACAGCATCATTGACTCACCAGCCCTTTTAGAGAATAACTGAGCACAATACAGATCGAAAACCTTATTTTACATAAAACAATTCGAACCAAAATACGCCCAAAACTCTTTACTCAGGCGTATCTGTAAAACTTACAATTCCCTAGAAGATATTTTTATTTTCAATTAAACCCAAAATTTACATCAAATTAACCTTATAATGTACTTGAACTTAAACAATTATTTCTTATTGTTAGTCTACATTTTTTTTTCTTTAACTGTAGATATTTACTTTATTCCTAACCTGTAACCATAAAAATATTGTAAATGGAACACAAGTGCTTTATTTCTTATTAAAAATCTTAAATGAAAAATTAATAAAATTGTACAATTGTATGTTTCCTAAATATACTCAAATAAAAAATTAAATTAATTAATTTGTAAAAAAAAAACAATGGCGTCAAAAATAGTACAAATATATTCTAAAGCAAAACTATACCAATCGGGCGTCAATAACAAGAGCAATCAGCAAAATTTGCATTTAAAATTAAAGCGAACTTTATGGAATAGCGGTAGGCTTTGAAACCATTGCAGCGTGGCTGAATAAAATGCCAAAAATCTACGAGTATTTGTTTTTTTTTATAGAAAAACGAAAATTATTATTTAAAACGTACTATTTTCGGTTGTGTATCTATCTGTTACTCTGGTTCAAGTTTCATTTTCGATTGAACTATAGAACTCCGATTTGCTTTGAATTTAACTTTAATTTAATTTCGTTTTCAAAATTGAAACTGATTGTGTGAAAATTTTTGACAAGCGATAAAGTAGGTGCCTACGTATGATATAATATTTGAACGGAAAATATTTTTAATGTCTCTTTCAAAATTGTATTTATATTATCTTGTGATTTTTCATAGATCTGAGATGATATTAGTCACGTGGAGAAATAATTTATCATGAGATGAGATATGTACGTGTTTAAAATCATTTTTTTATAGTGGTATGTGTACGCCCCCACAAAACGTACGCTTACCACACAAAAATAAAAATAAAAACTTAAAAACCGTAGGAATGACAAATTATTATAAGCAATAATTAGTCCCTTGAAATATTCATACAAATTGAAAATATCTCCCGAGTAAAAATTAATACCGCTGACGGGAATTGAACCCGCGCTTTCTGATGTCCGGTCACGTGCTCTGAAACCACTGAGCTACGTCGGCTTATTTCCAACACTCCAAATAATTCAATATTTACTAGTACTTCAACAATTACTGCTTATTTTGTAGGGAAGGCTTTGTTAGTGCTAAATTTCCCACTTGATTTTCGAAGTGGCGTCGGAAGAAGGCGCGGGTTCAATTCCCGTTGGCGGCATTTATTTTTACTTGGGAGATATTTTCAATTTGTATGAATATTTCGAGCGACAAATTATTGACAATAATAATTTGTTATCCTTTGTGCTATGCTTAAAAAACTTTGTCTGGTAAACATTAAAAAAATAATAACCATAGAAATCGTAATCTGTACGAGAAATGCCTCATTGCACCCGTGAAAATAACAATAAAAAATAAGAAAACCATCATAAAAAGTAATTTACATGTTCATTTTTATTTTCTACGTAGGGCTCAATGGACGCACGACCGGATTAAAGGCAACCTAAAGCACTTATAATTTAGGAATAAGCACAGATGAATCACGTATGAAGTTGTCGCAAACATCGCCGCGTACACTTTCCCACCGCGTACGCTTTCCCCATGTGACTCTATAATGATAAGTACCTTCTTCTACACTGTAACATACTCTTAGTATCGTCGTGATGTGGGATCACGATTTTCAGAATTGAAGAGTGTCTCGAAATAGCTTTAGCTATGTTAAGTTATCCAGATACCAACCTTCTCTTTCTACCCCTCCCGAACTTACTTTCCTCCACAACGTATTCCAATGGGTCACCGGTTTTGAACTATTGTGCTCTTCTTGTTACAACTGCTCCTAGCCGTTCGGAGCCAGTGGATCTATGGAATATTGGGCATGGCCACTGTTCACAATATCTACGACTCTGATCATTTAAACAATACCAGTAAAAACCAAAACATCATACATTTATTTATTTAAATTGCTTGTTTTGTTTAAACACAGTTTACTAAAAATGATTCAATAATACGATAACGTTTTACAAAGCCCTGTCACCCATATTGGCTATGGTAAATAAATGTCTTCGGCTAAATCCTCGTCGCACTTTGAAAACACATTTATCTCAATAAAGATTTCACCGGGATCATGCAGCCTAAAAAAGTGAATGTGACTTTCGCTTTCATAATATCCTTTCATTGGACCATAAATTCAATATTTTTTTAAAGATACGTTAATGTAGGTACGATAGAATAAAAAATATTTTCACACAGATCGAAGAGTCTTCAAAGATAGTCACGAAATATTTGTGATGATATTTTTTATATGAATACAAGAGTTCCTACCGCTCCCAACCCTCTGTAGCTTGTGAGACTATGGCATCCCCAAACGGAGTATGTTGTGAGGCTGAGGGTAGTGGTAGAGGGAGGAGATGGGAAAGAGGAAGATGAAGAAATTATTTGCATATTCAGATCTCGTCATCAAATACGTCCAAAGCCATTTCAGTCAATGTTTTAATTCTCCCTGGTGTAAGCCAGGGTGATATGGGTGATCTGGAACGTGCCGCAATTATATGTTATTTTAAATGAGTAGTTTGTGAGATAACACAAATTAACAAAATAAAATTTACTTACAACCCGCGACCTCCAGCTCCTTAAGCCCCCGCAAACCCAATTTCTACCGATTTATAACAAGTCTCTCGTGAATTTTTTAAGTCTAAATTCCAAAAAATATACCTATATTATTATATTATTTTTTAAATAATATCCATACATTTTTAAGCCGGAAGGTTAATTGTATAAAATTACCCCGATATAAAAAAAAATCTTAAAGTAAGTTCTGATTTTTTTTTTAAACACGTTTTGTAGGGTTATTTAATAGGTTATATATAGCCATGAAAAAATGGTATCAGTGTATTTTTAAATGTAACTAAAGCATTTGTCGAAAGATTTTTCAAACGTGTCGTGTGTTATTAAATATTTTCACAATTTTCGCTTAATTATTATTAATTTTTTTTTCTCCCTCTAATTTTTGAACGCTTACTACGGGGCCTTAACCCTCGACCACGGAGGCCGTCACGAGATTATGACATCCAAAACAATCGAGGTTTTGAGGCTGACGGTAGTGAGGGCGGAAAGAAGTTGGAAAGAGAAAGACGGGAGAGGTACCTGGATATTTAGAACTGGTCATCAAACACGGCCAAAACCATTTCGAGTAACATTAAGTATAGTTAACGTAACTTCGTTTATTTATTTGTAAACTGTAAAATTATGTTCCAACTAGAAAGTCCGCATGCCGCGTTATTACTTTTCACTACTTAAATAGAAAGACAAACCTTTCCATGTTTTGAAAATTTGAAAATCTCCCACTAACACTACATACAGTAAGCGGAAAATGTTGCTTGTGTCGTTATAGAGGACTTAGCCAGTCGAGGAATTGAACTAACGCGAAACCGATTCAACCTCATTATACAGGGTTTTCCAATAAGAGGTATTATTTTGAATACCGCTATTTCGGTAGATGTTACTTTTGAAGCTGTCATTTTTTGACATTTGACAAGTAGAAACTACGCCATTAATAAAAATGGAACGATACACGCTTCAACAACGCATTGAAATTATTTAAATTCACCTGAGTGAATCAAATGCAAATCATCTTGAGTGATGAGGCCCTTTTCCACCTCAGTGGCTTCGTAAACAAGCAAAATTGTCGCATCTGGGGCTCGGAAAACCCAAGAGTTATTGTTAAAAAGCCTCTCTATCCTCAACGTGTGACTGTTTGGTGCGGTTTATGGTCCGGCAAAGTCATTGGACCTTACTTTTTGATAATGAGGCTGGAGCAACAGTTACGGTGAATGGATCGCTATCGAGAGATGATTAATGATTTTTTATGGCTAGAATTGGATGGTATTAATCTGGACAATGTTTAATTTCAATAAGACAGCGCTACGTGCCACACAAGCAACGAAACCATTGATCTTTTACGATTGAATATCAAAATAACACCTCTTATTGGGAAACCCTGTATTATCACTATTTTAATATTCTATAAAACTTGACTATAGACTTTTTAATTACAATATTTTCCAGAACATCTGCTCTCGGCGTCGCGACGCGTCGTTACATAAAATGAGACCAGAAATTTCATCCTGATTTGTTCGATTATCAGAATTATCATAAAATTAATGGATCATCCAATTATAGATTCCTAATTTTTATGTATAAAAAAACATACAAAATGTGGCATTAACCGAATATTTAGTATCTATTATGGAAAATTATTTCTAACAAATGGCCACCTCTAGATGTTCTGTAGCAGTTGATTCTTTTAAGATAATTTGCGATGATTTTTTCGTTTCGGGGGCTACACCACAAAACTCCAATGGTATTAAATCGCTTGATCTTGGCGGCCAGTTGACGTCACCGCAAATTGAAATAATACGACCTCTGAACTTATCCTGTAAACGTCGATATACTGTTCTTACAGAATTGTGATTGTTGTAAAAAAATTGAACACTTTTAACGGGTTGAGAGGTGGTCAAACGATTGTGCTATATAAAACTGGCGTGTTATGCACGCCATTAATGACAACTGTCTAATTTACAGTGTTTCCAATTCAGGAAACTAGAATTGGATCACATCACAATATTTTCTAAAATAATTATTAGTTTTCTTACCTACGCTTAAATATAATAAATTTATATTATTTTCTAGCAATAATTATTCGACTGAATCACCTATATTGGAAAAATCTTCCTTGAAAAAATACACGCCACTGACGGGAATTGAACCTTTAACGCAACCTTCTGAATGCCGGTCAGTTGCTCTTCTAATTGCGCTACGTCGGCTTATTCAAAACCCGCCAAATTATTTAATGTGTTCCGGTATTTTTAATTCAGTAATTTATTTGCTATAAACGCCCTGTTAGGCTTTTATGTATATGTGTACTTAACATGATATACTGCATCATACAGAGATAGAGAAGTTTTAAGTTTAGATAACTAAATTTAAATACAAATCTTTAACAAATTAACACATTACATGACTATGACATTGCGACTAACAAAGAATTTTGCTCATTAGATTTTTCAGTAGAAAAAAACCAACTTTATTTTTGAAGGAAAATGTTAAATCTCCTACTACATACATGGCGTCGAGACATATCTTATATCTTCATTTATTGATTTTTTCAATATTTATAGTTATTTCTGGCTAATAATAATTGCTTAAAAATAATACGTTATCCTTTGTGCCATGTATAAAAAAACCTTGTCTCTCAAACATTAGTTTATCATTAAAAATAATAATCTACGTATTTGATCTAAAATATTTAAAAAAATATATATATTAAAAAATATTTTTCACCAAAAAACCTGTAGTAAATTATATAAAAAAATGTTACGAAGATGTATAAAAATCAATTAATATTTTCTCATTAGACAAATAATACTAACGATTAAGCGTCCCTTCTTCGTGTTTCCAATGTAATATTAAACTAATCATATGACCTCGTTTTTGTAGACAAATTTAATACCGTTAAAGCGCTCTTCAATTATTAATTAAATAGCTCGAATCAAAAGAAATAAAAAAACAAGTAAATTAATTATAATTTAAAGTAATCAATAAAATAATCTAATCATAATAATTGTGTGTCTTAAGCCTGGCGACTAACATAATAACTAACGTTCAACAAGATTACTAACTAAAAAAACTTATCTATTAATCAACCCACTTTCTGTAAAATTTCACCATTTAATGGTGGGAAAATTTATATGTATCTTGGATGAGGATTGCAACGGCTTTGAAATTCAGAACATAGCGTTCAGTACAAAAATAACATCACAAGAGCATTCCCTTCTCAAGATTTTAGTGAGATAGATAGAAATAACAGAACAAAACAATATACTATATAGAATATAAAATTTTGTGGATCATAATTTTTCGAAAGCTTTTTAACTTAAATCAATCTTCGGATATTACAGAGATTCAGATTTCAAAGCTCCATATGATGGAGTCAATATTTTTCTACCTTCCTCATTTTAAACTCTTTGCATTTGAAATTTTATTAGTTTATTCAGGAGAATTTAAAATTATTTTTAAAATTCTCATATTTTGCTTTAAAAATAGCATTTACAAAATGATTGCATGACAAAAGAAAATTATGAACGAGGGATTAAATATGAAGTCGATAAAATTTTACAAACTTGGAAGCTAAAATCTGTTACCATAAAAACTCTGGAACGGAAAACTCTGGCTTAGTAAAATTAGAAAATTTCTCTTATAATATAAATGTAAGCTTTTTTTAAATGGCAACGCCATTCCGTCACTAACAGTGATGATTTGAAAAATCTTACTACAAATGACGAAAAATTGTAGAGAATATGAAAATTTTAAAACACATTGCTTTTATTTAGGAAAACTGGAAGAAAACTGTGACATTACTTTTTATCTCGTTAATACAATAAGAAAATATGTGTTGTTAAAATTTCCAGAGAACAACCGTGAAAAAATGACATTTCGGATTTTTTCTTAGCTAAATAAAAACGTTTATTTCTATGATTTATATTTACCTACACACTCATAAGGCCTTTATGTCGGTAAAAATATATATACCATGGCATTTTTGTCAAATAAATAAATTACTTAACATTTTCAAGACAGGAACATCGTGCGTCCTCATACAAAATGCAACGTCGCCAGCTCTTTCGCTGCCAGTTAAATTATTTTTTTATTGGTAAGAGTACTAAACAGAAATTCGGAAAGTCTTTATCAATGTTCAACAAAAACACCGTTTAACGGTTAGGAAGTGTTTTTTGTTAGTAATGCTATAAAGTTTAAAAACAAATATGAATACATACCCAATAATGAAAATACCACGAATATAAGTTCCTGATTTTCGAACGAAATTGAATTGAGAAATTGCCGCCTCGATTTTAAGCGCAAAAAATGCAACATAAACAGGATTTGTTTTTTTAGTGTTGTCATCATTTTGGGTGTTATGGAGTAAAGTTGATTGAAAAGTTTATTCGATTCTAAAGTGCGCTTGTTTGGAAAATTTCAATTCCACAGCGCGGTATGAATTGTGAATCCATATTACATATTATATACGGACATACAGATATTGGATTTAAATATATGTTCACATTAAAAAATGCTTAAATTTTCATTGTCGTATTAATTTTTCCGTAATTTTATTTTTTTTTTCATTGTTTTATTTAGTTGTAAAAACAGGTTCCTATGATTTTTTTTTCTGTAAGTAAACATGTGGTTTTTGTGAGTGACGGATATTTTTTGGTGTTATTTTAAATTAAATATCTCACTTTAAAATGCGGGCTTCAGTATAAATATGCATAATTCAGAGACCCTAATAAGTAAAACTTGGGTTTAACACCGGGTAGTCTGTAATAAGTAATACCCTCTTTAATTTAAAACTACCTACATATTTTTCCAACGTCGTGGATAGTAATATTACGAGGCAAGGACGCTTTGTTGGCACTGCGCATTCTGTTTTCACCCGCCGGGATATTCCTGTGCCTCAATTACCGGCGCATTCTTTAAAAAATGTCCAACACAACAAGGAGGATCCCAGTGCTATATGTTTATAGTCTTTTAATGCCTAGTACATTTGGCCGGCTTACGTGAATAGCAGAGGAAAGTTCATCTTGTTTAGGTATAGTTCATTTGTTTCAGTTCTGAACAGTATATATAGATAAACTGAGAATGCTGCAGATGGAATTAATAAATATCTCTCCCTCTCTCTCTGCCATAGGACTGTGTCGGCGAAACTTGTTTCACTATTAGAACGCGATAAGCGATGCGCGTAGATCGGACTCGGTAGTTTTAGTTAGAGCGTTGGGAGAGTTGGAGATCAGTTGGAGGTAGAAAAGCGGAACTCATTTTTTTGCTTCATGTCTCATCTAAATATAATAAATCAATGCTAAATACTTTTTGTGATCTCATACGAAAGTCTCCACTGACCTAAGCCAGTAGAACTATGGCTTCCCAAACTTTGGATAATGTTTCGGGGATGAAAAAGAAGATGAAAACACACTTGGCATTCAGGAATGTTTAGTGAACATGGCTCGAGCAATTTTTAAACTCAAATCAATTTAATTGTGATCTTTTCCCAGGGAGATTCAGTAATGATTTCCATTTTTGAACAAGATAATTTTTTCTTTGAAACAATGTGCTCATAATGTTAAATATAAAATAATGTAAAAATATATATTCCGATCGTATTATTGAAAAGGCACATTTATATGTTTGTTTTTCATTCGTGGAATTATTAGATTCATACCACTAAAAAACCTAAACAAATCTAGTAGCTATGTAGTTTTGCTGGGCATAGACAATCGGCACAAAAATATGTTTTTTTTACATTTCGAACTTCTAACCGCTCAAATATGTCTACTAGTAAAATAATTAAAAAGTAGAGAGATTGCAAAGTTAAAATAATAACAAGAAATAACTTATTTTGCGTGCCTGAAGTTCATGTAAAAATCTTCGCGTGCCCATCCCGACTCGTGTCCAATACTGTGCGCGTGCGTGCCAGACTTGTAGTGACTCGTGTCAATGACTACGTGCTCAACTTGACGTAAATTGCGTCGCATGCAGTCACCTCGATGCATTAATTACACAGCGTCCATCTTGTCACGTCATCATAAATCTAAATAAATGCAGCCCAATTTAAAGCACGTTAGGTCGTCACGTTACGACGCTTGCGTATTTCGCTTAACGTCAAGTGGGAACGAATTGTCACTCAGAACTTCTAAATTCTACTTGTATTCAACTGTTGGTCCCCTTGTGTCCGTTTCGTGTGCAAATAACTAGTACAAAAGCTTCTATGTACATATATTTCTGGTATATACCGGCGAATGAGCAGTTAGTTTTTTTTCCAATATCTGTGACTTTTTGGCGTCATTCTAATTATATGAAAATGAAATACTTTATATACACAACTTTTAATTGAGAATAATCTACAGCTAGAAGAATGAAAATTTTCATTATCCTGACGGAGAAGCCTTGGCTTTGAAAAATGTAGAATATTATTAATTAAAAGTGGTGAGTACAAAGTATTTCATTTTCAAATGTAATAATCTACAATAATTATTTACGTAAGGAGATTTATTTTTAATCTTTCCAACCTTACAAAATTTCCACTTACAAGCAATATTCCCACATTATCATGTGGGATTAATTCAACCGCGCATAATTTTCATATAGATGAAACCATTTTCTCCTACTTTTTCATTCACTAACCGCTTAAATCCGTCCGCGTGATAAAAGACGCGCGAGCTTTTGTTTGGGAGGTAATTTGTCATTTTTTTTCTTAGTAAAAGGGAAGAGCTAGGGTTTTATAATGTTCACATGATTTGTGGAGTTTGTGATTTATTTTTAGATACTCTAAAATAAATATACCCTTAAAGACCCTATTTTGTAAAAAAACTGGAAAACGTTATTCTTCACCGTTTAATTGTTTTTTGATTTATTGTTATTATTGTATAGAAAATAGCCTTAGCTCAAAATGTATATGTCTATACAAACATTCATGTGCAAAATGTTTTGATTGTGTAGAAGGACCATTAATTTATATAAAACCCACTGCACAAAGGAGACATGTCGAAAAAAGGAAATGAAATAAACAACTTAATGCTTGATTCTGTGGAATTTTCTTTTCTAGCATTGATGATTTTTTGTGTATTATGGATGGTTATCGGCGCGGCACACAAAAAATAGTTTTACCTATTTACGGCGGTTTTGATAACCTGTGTCAGCGGTAACATGAATTCAAAAAAATGTGTAAATTTTTTTGATCCGGCTCGAAGGACTGAAATATGACGTACATGAGTGTAAAACGGCCAAATATTGAAATTCAAAACGCTTAAGCTTCACAAAACAACTTAAACTAAAACAGATCGCGCAATAAGAGCTTACCAAAACTAAAAAAAAAAAAAACTAAGGATTGCACCCATGTATTGGTGCAGTTGTACATATTTCCAATAGCCACGACCTTGCCAAGCGTCACTGAGAAACAATAGTTTGTCTTTCTTATTCAAACTTAGGTAGTGATTAACAAATTAAAAAAAATCACTGGAACTAGTGTGAAATATGCCGTCTGCGAGCAATGTATGGAAATATATGTATGTGCGTGTTATTTGTGCACCCGATAGTAGTTCAAATTGATTTTAAATATTTCGGAACACCCGTCCGAAGTCTATTCTTAACCCGTAGTAGTCCTACTAAACATTACATAAATACACAAGCAAGATTATCTTTTGAATAATTCTACTGTATCTGTTAACACTGTTTTTACTCAACTCTAGTTATGATACGTAATAGAATATTAAAATGGATGGAGTTTTTTTTGCATTTACCGCTGTAGTTATGTGGCTTGCTTTCAAACATACTTGAATTTTTTTTTTACGATTTCGCCTCAAAATCAGGTTATTTTACTAATTAAAAAAATACTTATCGATTTCGAAAAATGATTATTCGATCTTCTTTTTTCGTGAAATTGGAAAATGCTGAAAATAGCGAAATTTACGCCTTGTAAAATTTGAAAAACTGACAAAGGCCCTTTTAGCCACAGAATTATGTTCTTGCAAGCGATATTTCATTATACAATAATTTAATTTTTGTTAAAGAGATGATTCAGTTTATGTTGCCGTCAAAACTAGACAGTTGCTCATAAATTTTTAACGGATACTAACTATTCGTGAATTTGACGGCTTACTTAAGCATATATTTTAATCGTCTTTTGAGCCGTTCAATAGTCGCGACTTAACAGTGGTAATTTCTATTTCATTATTTATGGCCCTGCGTTTAATCCACCCAATGAGATGTCAGACCTCCTACTCAGCGGCTGGTGCTCTTGGCACTGAACAGAAACCATCTAGAGGTGTGATCTACACCAATTTGAAATAAAATTGACGTTACGGGCGCTAATTTATTATGTTTTATATTCCAGACAGGCTAAAGCAAATATTTTGTCAATCTGTGTGAGTTTTGAATTTTGAAAATATTTCATAATTTTTATCCAAAGTAAGGAAAATTTCTTTGGTCTAATACACAAGTCAACAAAACAATTCTAACGGTTCATTTTTTCATTGAATATACTGATCTAAAATAAATCAGATGTAGCCAAATAACGAATAGGACTTGTTGACCTCAGACAGGCCAGAGAGTTAGATTTCAGAATCGGAACGTTGGTTCCACGAGGTGGATTTAGAAAAGCTACTTATTTCCCGCCACCATCTTCCCCATCTCTTTCCCCTCCCCCTCCATTTATCCAAACAAAACATAACAACTATGGAAGCCATAGTTTTAAAGAGGTTAATAAACGAGTATTTGTGTACGCATGTGCACTATTAGTACGTTTTTAGGAGCAGAACCGAATTCATCAAACTCGAGAAGCCGACGTCTACCAATTTGCTGATTTAAAGAATTCACTGGATGATGACCAGCGGCTATCTAACGTTACCTGAATGAAGGAATTTCCCAAGATCGCTTTCAACCGAGGGCGATGGAGATTGGCTTGGATTCCATCACGTAATATTTGGGTTAAATGAAGGACTATACTCGTCAGCGGTAGAGCGCTATGGGGAATTTAACCATATAAGGCGTAATTTTAATTAACCTATTACAATTGTAAAATAGTTGATTTTATGAAGAACACTGCGTAATCGACTTGTTGTCATTTCTCTACACTTCGAAAGGGCTGATGTAGCAACCAGGCGGCTATTCACATTAGCATAATTTTTCAACAAAGTACGGAGCCATGGTCATAGTCTAACCTCTGACTCCGGACAGTTGAAAACTATGTGTAGTATTCACATGAAAAAAAAATCTCTGGAAGAAATTTCGCTGCTTAAATACGTTTCGATCAATTTTACCCGAACAAAGCAAAAAGTGAGCTTACTTTCAGCACACAAACATCCCCAGAATACACTCATATCGCGGGTTATTGCTTCAGTGGCTCTTGGAGATATTACCAGCCCCTAGGAGAGTGGGTTGGGCGGGGAGACGAGCGCCTCTGCCCGGGGGTGGTCGTTATATCGGTCGGGATATTTCTACTCTCGTCATTTCGCCAAATTAAACCAGCTTATTTAGCGCGAGATATCAACTATTGTCTCGGAATATAGGCCGTGAAAAAATTCCCAGCGGACATTGTACCAAATAATTTTTAATTTTAGTTTTTTATTAGCTATAATTTCTTTTTTGTACCAACTGCAATACTCTTTAGAATTTTCTTCTACATATATTTTTTATTTTTATTTTTTACTATTTCAAAATAACTATCATACTGTGTGGTATGTACCTCTTTTGAAGAGGGGTTATAAACAACATGGTATTAATTAACAGCTTGAAATTAATATTATATATTTACCCTTATGCAGTTCATTTGAAATAATTGTACACTGTCATTGGACGGTTGGTACATATACTTTGTAATTTTCTCAATGATAACTCTCTATCTGCTTTATACTTACTCATGATCCCACATCCTTCTGTCACTATTCAACATTTGTTAGCACTCTTTTAACAAAAAAAAATCAAATGCTACCATTTTTGTGAAACATCACCACACGTTCAATTACAAAAACTAAATTATATCATTTGACCATTTAAATTTAGGAAGTGAGGCTTTTAACCCTTGAGACGTTGTTGATTTGCACGGATCGAACCTTCTACAATCTTCCATTTTTTCAAAGACAATAACAAGCACTATTTCGTTTTCTTTCTGAGATTAAAGAAATAATTAATTTTTAGATGAGAGGAAGAGAGATATATGCATTTTAATAATGTGCGGTCGTTCTGGGACAAAAATGGTCTTAGTAGAGTATAATGCGCGCACGGCATTTGGGACTGTTTGGGTCTTAGAAGGTCCCAAGGGTTTATATTATATGTCAAGAAATTGCATTCAGATACCTCAAATTTGACTTATTAATTAGGATTTCCTCATTTTTTATTTTTTTTATTCGAGAAAATACAGACACATACAGTAATAATCATGACAATAAAAAAAAATTTCACACATAATTTGCCTGCGTCCCAAATATTTCTCACAGATTAACACCTACTACGTTCTGCATGCTTTTATCACTCCGGAGATCACATTTATGCTGCAGTTAGGTTTCAATCAAGTTTTTTCTTCCTTTGCCAATTTCATTTCTCACTACCATAAATCAAGAAAAGCAAGTTACAACTATTGCGAAGTTTTTTCCAAAAATATTTCTTTATATCTAATTCACAAGGTGAAATATGGTACTTTTAATAGTGTGATAGTATTAGGAATGATGTTAGATGTTTTATAACAAAACAAGTGTGATTGAAATTATGAGATGTGGATAAGATACTCTGGAACTCCAGAACTGATAAAATGATGGATGACGTTTAATGGATGAAAAATGATTGATGATCGAAAGCACATAATGCACTTCCACAAGTCACCGCATTCAGGTGTTACCATTTACTAAACCAGTTACCTTCGAATTCCACGGGAAGTAATATGCGCGATGAGATGCATGTGGAAAATAACAATGTTCAGGAAACTGTTAAAATCCATGAATCCGTGCTGACTAAAAAAGATGATATATTATAGTTGTTATAAGTCGTATTAAGTTAACGTTGCAACACTTGTGGAAAACAAAATACAAAATGAAGCCTTTCCAATTTTTTTTATTTCATTGTGGTATTTAGTGACAATTTGTCATCAATCTATCTATTTATGTAAAAAAGCATTTTATGTATGTTTTTTATACAAATCTACAATTTTATTCCGAGATTGATGAAATTTCGCACACTTAATCTTCAAAATAAGAGAAAGGTAAAAAGCATAAAAAGTCTACTGCTAATTTCCAAAAGCGGAATTTTTCTATTTGATAAAATTTTGCACATTTGACGTTCAAAATGGGGGAAAATTTATCTCTATATATGATTCGGAAAACTCTGCGTAAAGTTCGGGCAGCGCCGAGGATTTTAGTTAGTATTGAAATGACTCATGTTACTAATTTATAAAATTTTCTTAGCAGGTACTTTCGGAGCATTTGATGTTTGTGAAAACATTTTTTTTCTCCCCTGACTCTGATGTTGTAAATTGCTTAGCAAAATTTTTATATATTTCTGTGAGTAATCTTCCAATCTCCGGAACGTCGTCATATGTGGTTATATTCTAAATTAATGATTAGACCAGTTATATACGACCTAATTTGCAGTAAATATAATATAAACAAGAATATGGTTGACTCAATTGGTGAAAGACGTCACCGAAACCTCTTACTTTAACCACAGCTGCATTTAAACTTTTCACAAAAGCAAACGCAACCACTCGTGTGAAGAAATGCACTCTCTTCCAAATGTCAAGTGGTTAACATTGCGGAAATTCTCGTTTGTCCCAGAAAACTCTGTATAAACCACCCACACTTGACTTTGGACAAATTTTCTCTTTCACTGTCTTAAAAATGAAAACGAGTAAAAGTCGAATATGTTTCATATATATGTTAAACCACACAGCGTATCATTCTATAGTTGTCCAATTGAATTTTCTGACCCAACGACAATTAACATTAAACATTAACGTGAATAGAGATATTTTTAATATTGCTACAAAGGTTGCGTCCAAACATTTAGCTAAACGTCGAGCAATTGAAAACCAAATGGTGTAGAATTTAATCGCATAATGCTTGCGCTACGGTGCCGTAATTACCTAGTTCTGGCACTAGTTCCTCTTTTTCTATACTCTATCAATTAGAATTCTTAGTAAAATATATCAAAACCATTCGGTTTAAATAGCTTTTACTGTAGGAATCTCATATTTTATAATGAGGGAGCTTTATATTAGTCCTAAAAATAAATGAACATATCTCTGTTTACGGAAACTTTTTGGGAGATATTTAGTTTTGTTTATAAATTCCAGTTATTTTGGATACTCTTGGTCTCGGTTGGCTACGTAATGAGGTAATGAAGGTGTTTCGGTGAAAGCTTTATGCATAGATTTTATGGTTTCGCCAAATTTCACTTGGGAAATATACGAAGCTCTGGAGATATAAAATTTAACTTCCTGATCTGTCGGGGGAATATGTATGTGGATTAGTTCGTAAATGTATGCTTTATTAATTAAACAGTACAAAATTCTGAATATTCTACGCCTCTTCTGGGAATTTAAATTAGAAAATTCGTAGGTACTTATTTAATATGAAACTAGGAATGTTTAAAAGATTTACAGTTAAGTAAACTGTAAGTTTTGCTATCGAAGAAAGCAAACACTTTGTGGCTTGGCATTATATAAATGATTTTTTTTTAATCTTATTTCAACACACTTTATTTGAGTTGTATCGATCGACCGGTTTCGGTTGCACTCAACCTTCTTTAGGACAGAAAACAGAAACCGGTCGACTTATATAACTCGAATAAAGTGGTTTGAAACATTGTAAAAAAAATTAATTTAAGTTTTGTCGTTGATGGGTGTCAAATGCAATTCTTTTCCAATGCGTTTCACCGCTAAGCGACATTAACGATCATCTACGCTGATAATGTGAAGATAGTACCTTAAAAAAGTTAAGTTTAAATTTTGCTTTCACGCAGTTCGTTGAAACGAAGATGGTCTCAACTTAAATTTCAAACATTTTACATAAGCTTTGCGATACCTAAAAAAATTTAACTGCTTATTACTGAAACCTTGAGGTATTTTTTTTAACTAAACATTGTTTGTGTCCTTTATATAATGTCGGCACATGTTTCGTATTTCGAAAACATTCTTTTCACGGAATCCATTAGAGATAAGTTTTGAAGCAAAAAAGGAAAGCTTTCCAGAAAATTAGTCCCGTTTTCAATCAATTTGATCGTCACCTTTGTAAATTCCAAAGCCCAAAGTTTGAACGGAATATTTATTTAATGACCGACGAATCTTTGATCTTTTGCCTAAATAAAGAATCTTTTAAGTGTTTTACTTTGAATTGTTTGTATCCCTCCTTATAATACTAATACGATAATATTTTTTGTTCGCAATGAAATTTTTTTTTTTTGTTTTTCATAGCTACTTTATTACATGGATTGCTTAGGTTCTATGTCAAAACCTAGATAAACGCGCCCTCAGGAAAATTTATCTGCCTATTTGAAGAGTAAAATTTATTTGTTTCGAAGGAAGCAAATACTTTGTGGTGTGATATTGTATATTTAATGAAAAAACACGCTTTGTAATACACCACTTTTATTAAGGCGATCTTTGTTAATTCAAAAATAAAAGTGGTGTATTACAAATTGTGTTTTTTTAAATTTAATATAGTAATGTTAAAGGTACCGAGCAATTTGATCAATGAAATTTTTTCATTTTATTTACGGATGCCAACTTACTAAAAATCATCGAAATTGGCCAATTTTAGAGTTTAAACCATCCGCCTTGATGAGGGCGTCGCGCCGCTACCTTCACGACGTGATTCCATTATCCCCCTGAAGCCTTTTCATTCTCACGTATTTTTTTGGATTTTATAAGGATTTTCTATCGAAACACCTACGCTAAGATACGTAACTTTACGAATGAGGTTAACGACTTAACCATATAAATCCGTCCATTCCAGGGGTTCTCAATAGTATTGTGCCCCATCCAACGACAAAACTTAACTCATTAGAAATTATGTAGTGTGTTCCAAAATTCTACTTTATTATTGTAAAGTGGGTAGCGGGAATGGGTACGCGAACCATTAATCGGTTAATTAACATCTCAGCCATATGTCACTCCAAGTGATTTGCCGTGTTTATTGTCTTGGCAAGTGTTGAGTGAGATGGAAGGTTGGATTTATACGTCCGTCACTCCTGGACACACCAACCCCCAAATTCCTATACATCCCTCATAACTTTTTCCTCCACAGAACATCCTCTCCTTCCTTTTCTTACTACGTCTCTACACATAGCAAACTTAAAAAATATGTCCTCAAACCGAAATCCTGTATGGAGTTAATGGCCCTATGGCACCCCCAACAATTGTATCTCGTGAAGCTGAAAAAAGCGAGGAAGAGAAAGAGGCAAAGAAGACGAAGGTAGAAAAGTATCTAGCTATTGAGATCTGGCCACCAAATAGGCTAAAATCATTTCAAGAAACGATTCTGAACGGTGGCTCCTCGTCAGGACGATACTAGTAGAGGATTGAACATGACTACTGAAAGTTGATGATATTTTAGGAAAAAAATAACAGCATAAGTTTTATGAAGGCTGATGCAGACAGTTAGTCCTTTTTCTGTTCTGTTTTTTTTAAAATTATTTATGAATAGTTAGTGGATATTTATCTAAAACATCAATTTGGAAAGCCCTGTATAAGCTATATGTAGGCTTTGTATGCTTCTCAAGGGATCGAAACTTTAAAGTAGAATGATAAAGGCGCTTGCTCACTTTAAAGCAAAGAATCAGAAATCTTCATGCAAATTAGCCATCAAGGATAAGATATTCCGCAACGAGGAAGATTTTAAATATTCTAATTGAGTTTAAATGTAAGCTTGGAATTAAACTGTGCAGATCCCAGGATATAACTTTTGGAAACTGAATTTATTTAACATCAATTTTTTACCTGACTTTTAGGTGGTGGCTCTCGGCCAGATCGCCTATAGAATTTAAAGTGGCGCTGGAACTATGGCTAACTTGTTTTATAAAAAATAAAAAAAGATTTCAAACTGCGGTTATTTTATGTACCTATGCGTTACCCGTGTGGTTTTATACAATTTAATTTGTTTCGTAATTAGTTTGTTCGTGGTATGTACTCTACTTCAGGGGCTTAGTATAAACTTTATAAACTTCTTACACTATTTTTAATTATTGTTTGAAAGTTTACTCTGAAAAATTTTTTTATGCATTGTACTACAGAGAGAATCTTAATCGATACCTGAAACGTCATTTTCTATTGGGTGCTTAACGCAAAGGATAACGTAGTAAATTATTTTTTATGTTTGTACCTACTTTTTCTGGCTTGATTACATTGCGCAAAACATGAACTTTTATGAAAAATAAATTAAGGAATAGTCAATGAAGTTATTACCCAAAAAAGTCTTTATTCTTCCAAATGTAAATCGAAATAATCAATTATTTTTCCAATTAATAATAATTTTTTTTTTTTTGAAAATTCGTTTCTCATTAGCATTTCCTTAAATTAAAATCTTAAACTCTGAAAAAAATAGATTTTTTCCTATAAAATGCCCTCGATCTCGCCGTGCGAGAGCTTTTGATGCTGTCGTTAACAGATAGGCTCATAATAATAAATTGTTAAAAATTAAAAATGTATGCAGTTGTAACAGATAATTTTCCTTGGGACGAGACAACACCCTAGAATAAAGACAGAATCTTAAAGGCGTAAGTAAAGCAGCCATGTACAAACATAAACGACGCGCTGCCCTTGTGTATTGGAGAGACCTGCGGTTGAATTCGTCCTATCAAATACCTAAATAAAGTAGGAATCGTAACGAAATAATTGATGATTTTCGGCGTTATACTATGTCATAGAAGCTTACAAAATCGATTTTTCCGTGGGGTTATTTTGAATTATTCCTGATAAACGTATTATTAAAATCTCACATATTTCTAGAGGGATCACTCGGTAAGTTACTAATTCATAGTCTAAAAAAATAAAATCTCGTGCATATCCAAAATTTTATCAAATTAAAACGTTTTATAAATTTTTCAAACCGTTTTACATTAATATTTTAATCGTAAGGTCCTTTTTTTATAAATTTTAAATATAAATAACAAATATCCGTAGATATTCCTCTAGAAACATTTGAGATTTTAGTAATGGGTTCATCAAAAATAATACAAATGTGAACGTCAAATAAATCCCCGTTACTAGAGTCTTGTGTCGCCTTAGCGTTTGATTGTCTTTCTTAATTAAAAGTATTAACATAGTCTTTTCCATAATAATTCATACTTATAAAAACTAATATTACTACCAACCTCACGATTCAAAAGTTTCGACATTTACATTTGTAGGAAAATTACGCTGGAACGGAAATGGGTGTTGTGTGTGAATTATGTGAAGCAATTATTATAATGCCCGTTTGCTGCAAGTGCAAATGTAATTGAAAATTTAAGTCTCAGAACCGCCAAAAGGATAAATTAGTGTTATAACATACAGATATTCTTTAAAGTTTATTGTTTTAGATATCAAACAAACGTTGATAAAGTAAAATATAAGTAAATGCGATATGTAGTAATGATTTCAATTAATAATATTAGGTAGGTAGGCACAGCTACCTTTAGAAGATTTTTTTTAATTTTAAAAACACATTGGTGTTTTTAGGGGTGCCCATAGCTGAAAAATAATGTTATGTAAATAATAACTTCACACTTATTTCCACATCACCATGACTTATTCACTATCAAGTCTGCAATCCGTACTTTAAAAATTTTGAGAGCACTCACACTTGCTGGAAAAGTAAGCAATTTTTATTTCCATTTTATATAAAGGTTTGCAGAGAAAAATCCACCAAAGGAAAATGGTTATAACCCAAATGTTATATTTCAAATATATTAACTACGTTATCAGTATTAGCGTAGATCGATCTAACGTATATTATTCAATATTCAAACTCTTGAATCGATTAAAAATATTGAGAAATTCTTTGATATTTTGTTGTTACTTGTGCTTTGTCTTATCTTAATTGGATTAGAAAGACGTCGGTAGAGTAATCCCACTGCTGTCACAAGTTAATTGTACTGCAGCGCCTCAGGAATATTCTCAGAAGGACGAGTTGAAGTAATTTAAAGTCGAGATATTGGCACCGTATTGCTAACTACAGGATGGGATTAGCTACGAGCAAAAACACTGTGGTGGTGACAGTCGGTACTCTGTTATATAAGAATCCATCTACATACAATGCAGCCTCTCAGCGTTATGAGTTAACTACCTACATAAGTAATAGTTACATCTTCTTGTTTTAATTAATTCTCTTATTTGGATAGAGAATAAGTTAAAGTCACTGTTTCATGACATGCCAAGATGCCAAATAAAACGTCTGTAACCAAGTGGGTCTTCCGAAGACCCCATGATATTTCTGTCACATGAGCTTATAAACTTTAAAAATCCCAATTATTCAGTCAATTATTGAGATGGTAACTTATGTATTCACGCAGGAATACGTAAAATGCTAAAATGATATGTCAAGTATTTAGGCTAATATAAGGAAGATAGTAATTTTGGGTACTACCTACTCCCCCACTTGGTTGCGGGATAGTTAAGTAAAATAAAATAACGATAATGAAGGTATTAAGTTAAGTATTTTTACGTTGGCGAATACATTTTTTATGCCGATTTAAATAGTGTCATTTTCGAATTGCCGTGAAAAAACTTTTAATTCGTGAATTCGGTGAAGTTGTCGTCATGCAAGGCAACGTTGGTGACAGCAACCCTACCAGCCAGTGGCGATTTCTATGTCATAATGACGTTGTAACCAATTGGAACCGTTTCGGACTTTTTTACATTCCATAATTACGAATGAAAATTTACAAATTACACATTAGAACATTTGTCAGAATCATAAAATAAATTATGAATCTACCACATATTTTAACGGCATTCGAGGTTTGTGAATATACCCCATTTGATGAGAATGTACGCGATAAATATAAACAAGTATTCATTTGAAAAAAAATTAACCTGTCAATTGACTTTGTAACTTACATTTAATTTTATTGACATTTAAAAAAATCATTAATCATCTCTTAGTGATGCATATAATTGTCAAAGTCTTAAAATCAACAAAGGCAGTATACATAAAACATATTCATTTGCAATCTTCAACATGTTTAAATGTAACAAAACCAGGACTGAGACTATGACTATATTACTTTGAAGTAAGTAATAAATACACAGATGGACCGATTTTACCTCACGGAATGGAGCTACAAAAAGGCTATATCATATCATACCTTTTTAATGAATTAATTCAAGTTAAGTCTTGTACTTAAATTATTATGATGCCGTTTTCAACTATGTAGAGAGTACGAGTAGGATTTTTTTACCAAACTATAAATACACGAAACAATTTATTTGGTCTTCAAATAAACGCGCTACGTTTGTTAGGTAACTAATGACCTTTGAAATGGCAAAGTAGTTAACAAAAAAGGAATTGTGTTATATATCGTAGTATCACAAAATCAAACGAAGCTAATTTGATTTCGGTAATAAAAAACCGATTGAAATTGACCCTTATAGTCTTGATAGATTCACTACCATTTAGAACAGATTTATTTAAACTTTTTAGAAATAGCTGGTAGACGATGATAATAACGTAACACCATGATAAATTTCCAATATTTCTATAAATTATTTGCAGAACTCTAGTAGTATTTAACCATTCAGGTTTTTGAATATTTTTACCAACAAATACCGACCACATGGTGAATTTTCTTTGAATCTCGGAATACTCCCAGGTATCTAAAATATGCTACAAATTGCTTATTTTTGAAGATAAAAAAATATTTTTTTTTATCAAACATGAAAATGTTAACAAAAAAACATAACAGGACATTTTGACTCCAAACGTCCATAATTTTGAAATAATTCGATATTTATAAAAGATACTTTTTTGGATAGCTAATAAGCAATACAACTGCATATCACTTTTTAAACCGTTTATACAAATAAAAAATATATATAATTTTTTAGTTTTCAACTTTCAATGAAAAAATGCCGAAATTCGTAATAATGCACTATGACAATTTCTAAAATTTTATCAATATAATAATGTGTAAATATTTGATACAAACTGTGAAGAATAATTATTTATTTTTACATTGACGAACATATCACATGTATACTCACTATAGAAACAACGATACAAATACTTTTGTAATGTATTGACGCCCCGGCCAGATCTGTCCTTCAGAGGGTATAATGGAATATGATGTTTGTGGCTAGTAATGTCCTTCCGAGTCCTGGGTTAATGGCAGTTAGTTTATGTAAGATCGTCACGTGTAAAAAGGTTACAACCGAAGGTCGTATAACATTATCTTCTGGGGATTTATTGATACTGTTCTATTGAGCAAGGTTGACTGATTCGTCTTCATTAATTAATTCGGTTATTGAGAATGATTTGTTATGGTAAGCCAAAATATCACCCTTTTCAATTGATTTATGTGACACAATGTGGTAAATGATAAATATTTTAATAAAGATAAAACGTTTTTATTATCAGAGGCCTCCAAATTTCTTTGTTAGGGTATTGATTTTTCGTTATGATATTTGTGACACGTGTCCTGAAAAGATAGGAACCAGTGATAGTTTTGATACTTTAGCATTTTTTAAAAGCTTTTTGACTTTGAAAAAAGATAACAAGGAGGAGAAAGTGTGCGGAAATTAAGTAAGAATATGGAATTGAATTGAATTGTATCTCTAATTCAAGAAATGTTGTGATAATGAAATAATAGTAAAGTGATAGTTGCGAGGGGTAGACATTTGAAAAAAAACCTCCTTATGTTTGATCTAACCTATGACCTATAAAAATAAATCATTACATATTTGTAATAAATCAAATTTATATATTTTTTTTGTAAAATATATTATTTGTGATAAGTTCATACAAAACATTCAGTGATCATATTATCAAAGAGAAAGTAGCTCCATCCATTACAGGTTTAGATTCTAAATGATGGTCTTTCACCAGGGCGATACTGACAGCGTATTTTACGAGTACCATAAGTACATTTCAAATTGAAATAATACACATGTTTAAATAAAATTCGTTGGTTTTTTGTTTTTTAGAAGGTGTTCGTGACGTTAAATAAATGAGATTAGTATTTCAAGAACTAAAAATACCCTGAAGAGGCTTTAAAATTTTGTAAATCATAAAATTGTGAAGCTCTCATGGGGTTTTTTTTGTAAATTAATGTGTAAAATGAAACAATCCAAACATCATTTGCTAAAATAATTAAATTAAAATTTTCAATAAAACTGAATATGGAATTAAACTTTTATGAATATTTAAACCTTTAAGTATTCATTTTAAGGATATTAACAAACCAATAAAAATGGCAGTAGGTACTGTCATTTTAATTTGTAATCCGGCAATATTTAGTGGAAGATACTCTCAGTATCGCCCTGGTGTAAGACCATTATTGGGAATTGAAAAGTTGCTTGAAATGGCTTTGGTTGTATTTGGTGACTAGATGTGAATAGCCAGGTACTCACCCACCTTCCTCTTCCCCAACTCCTCCCCCTCCCACTACCAGCCTCACAACATACATCAGTTGGAGATGCCAGTCCCGCTGGCTCCAAACGGTTGGGAGCAGTTGGGACTAAGTATTGTGCGGTATTCACATAAATTTGTTTTAATTATTTTTATAATATTAACAGCTGTTTCGGCATTCAAGGCCCTTATTTCATTTCATTAAATTCAAATGTGACACTGTGAATATAAACATGTACTCTTTTAGATAGGTACCTACCATGATTTACCATAGTCCATCCAGTTTCTCTAGCGAAAAATCTAATATCATTTTGCGGCGTACATTATTTGATAAACGTTAATGAAATTTGCGACTCGCTTGGTTGAACCAGCGACATCTGGACTCGGGGCCAGAACTGTGAACGCTGCACACAAATCAGACGTTTATTAGACGGTTTGGATTTAGACGGTTGCGGCAGAATATTGCCAGAAACTGCACAACTAGTCGTGCAAATTTTTCAATTTGCGACCTGACACTCAGTATTATTTCTTATTACTCAGTAAAAAATATGTACCTAGGTTCTTATTTACATTTTAGACTATTAGAATGGGATGTTTCGCAGTTTGGGGGGCGGGTTTTTGTACCGCCACTCCGGGAACCATGTTTTGGATAACCAACACCTCTGCCATAGGTCACCTCAAGTTATTCGCTCCGTTCGGTGATTTAGCAGGGGTACCAGGGTTTATCTGATGAGGTGTTTTCAGGATGCACCTGCCCACCAGCTGCGTGTCATGGCAGATCGGGAAAGGCTGGTTTTGGGAGACTATTTGATCTCTCCAATTAAATCTCTCTCTCTTGTCTGAATTTCTCTATTCACCGAATCGCTTTGCGCCACAGCGGGTGAGATAGATCATTTACCCATCATACCTTTTTCCTTCCCAGAATTTATGACGCAAATGTGCAATTAAGTATAGAAAAAAAATACATTGTGACGTTTAAATGTTTTCTTGAAAACGTCACGATGGTTCTTTGCTGAATTTCACTCCAAAACTTTTATAAAATTTACTTAAGGCGATGCCATACGTAGTAATGCAAAATCATGTGTTTTTGGTTTGAAAATTTGGTCGCCTAGAAATGTTTTAGATGCTTTAATTAAATACTGCGAGTAGAATACATCTTCGGCCTTTGAAATAATTAAGTATTTTTTTGATAAGTTTTTTTATAAGCCCAGAAAAAAATAATGTACAAGGCCTATGAAAACCGCTTTAAAGTTCAAAATCTCCTACCTACGAACCCATTTTCGCTTATAATTTTATTTTATAATATGGAAAATTAAGATATTTATAAAATGATCGGAAAAAATTAAATATTTATGCCTGAACATCCACAAAATAAAATAAAAAGCACTTTTTGGCCATGTTTTTTCTTGCATAAATCAAAACAGGCGGATGGTATTAAGCGGGAATTTAAACCTAATCGCCATCTACGTAAGGGCTGTTATTGATAGCGGCTCGATTTAAAATATTACACGACGTAGTGCATCGCCTTAATTCAAACAATCAATCTATGTAAGCAGTTTTCCAAAGAACGCTAATTATTTGCGACCTTTTTTTAATTTTTAAGATAAAATATAATTTAATTATATAACACAGTTATGTAATTAAACAATATAACTGTGTTCATGCCACTGATGCTCTGTGATAACTTTATTTTCTGTTGCATATTTTATTAGAAAGAGAGAAAGGTTTAAAATTATTGATCCATCAGCGGTATGCTTTCACTGAGTTTTTTTGTGGGGCTTGCCTCAAACGCCTTCTTTTTATTTTCTACTCACGTGCTCACTAATCAAACTCTTGGAAAATAGGTGAATTATTGGTAACCTTTAACATAATGAAATTTCTGTCTATCTACCGCTGAGAAAATAACGAATTTGCTGTCGACCTTTGGCTTAGGGGAGAAATTATTATCCATCTTAAGACTTTGTTCAGATTGGGAGATAATTTTATAGCTGACATTAGTCACTTTTAGAAAGGTTCCTTAACCTTCCTTCTAAAACCAAGCGAATTTTATTTATACATGTGTGTTATTTCTCTTTGCTAAGTGCCAGGATGGTATAATACACTGTTAGTATCACCCTGGTGGAAGATCATAATTCAGAATCTAAATTTGTAATGGATGGAGATACTTTGTCTTTGATAATATGATCACTGAATGATGACTCCTGCAGAAAGCATTGTAAAGACGAATTATTTCTACTTTAATTCGCAGCGTGCAGTCAGCCAGATAGGTGGTACTACATTTCTCCACCAATTGTACAGACAATGGCGACTTTGCAGGCACAAGAATAAAAACATAAGTTAGTTATAATTTAAACTTTCATGGCGCCAAATAAAATCACTATTTCAAACAATCATTCATGGCAATTCAAACCCATAATAATGTAATATTTATTTTATGATAAATATAATTTTAAATGATAACAGTCAAAAGCCTCTTGGAGCCTTATTTCCACACAGAGTATAAAATATGCAAATAAAGTCAATTATTTGATCGAATATTTAGATTTACATAAATTTTCGCACTGTCAGCTTTTATTTCATTATAAAAATAAGAATGATAGTTAGAATGATGTTTGATCGTGTGGAGAATGTGGAGATCCGCAAAGAGTGCAAGGCTGATGTAAGCGTCATGAATAAGATTAAGAAAGGGACGCTTAGATGGTTTGGGAATGTAGCGCGAATGTGCGAAGATAGGAGTGTAAGGAGGATAAATGATGCAAATGCGAATGGCAGCAGAAGTCGGGAACGCCCGAGGAAGACATGGCACGATTAAGTGAATCAAATACTTGAGTCGGCCAATGTCAAGAGTCAGAATAATAGAAGAGTATGTATGAGACATGAATGTGAATGAGGCAAGAAGTGTTTGCCAAGACCGAGTTGTTTGGCAGTCTGTCCTCTCTGCCTACCCTGCGGAGAAACGGCGTGATGGTTAGTTAGTTAATTAGTTAGTCATAAAGAAATTGCCTGGGATATTGCCTTATATTAAGTGCGTGTACAGATACTGCAAGCTTCTCTTACAACGTATCCACATGTAGCAAGTAAGTCAACTTTACTACTCTCCAGATTATAGCAAAACTTTTGATGTATAATATAATAATAATATGGTTGGTATGGACATGCAATGTTATCAGGACGGTAGAATAATATGAAAGTTTTTCAGTTAACTGAATTTCCGGGTTCAGTTCAGTAATATAAGCACATTAAGCGCAGACTCTCTTCACACCGCTGAGAGTTTACTCTGTCCCAACGCTATGGGAAAATTATTTAAGCTGAAAGAGCTTTTTTCATAATTTTCTCAAACAAAAAAATCGCTTTCGTGAAGTGCAGTTTCTGGACAAATTTATTATATTAGAAGTTGCGTTGTTTTCAATGTCGATGTTACTTTGTTTCGTATCCTTGAACTGATATTTTACGAGTGTAGAAATATGAAAAGAAAATTCATATTATTTTAATTTTGTATTATAGAAATTAGGTGCACATGGTATTTACATAAGGTCTCTACATACAATGAGATTTGAATACTACTGTTCCATGGAAGCGTTAGCTTCTTGTTGAAAGAGGAGTGTACAGTACATTATTTATAAGTAATTAATAATATTGTAGATTCATTTATTATGTGCTGTAGTAATAATACATCGCAGTGAGAAAGTAAAAAATAATTATTTATTTATTTATTTATTTATTTATTTATTTATTTATAAATTTACGCCCGGCAGGGCTTTTACATGTTATTTTCTTGTTTTTTACAAAGAACACAACAAATCAAAAATAAAACAAAGTCAAAGTAAAATCACAAAACAAAATCAAAGGAAATAGAATACATAATAAAACACAACCTCTTACAAAAATAATATCAAAAACGAAATAAAATGAAGCTACTTAGTTTCTGTAATTAAATTATATTGTATTTGGTATTCTTTTTTCCAAAATAAATTGGGTAATGACTTGTTTATATGTGGTGAATGATGTGTTGAATATATCAACAACATCTTTATAGTCATTACCCAAATTTTGTATACGGCGAACGGGGGTATAGAATTGAGATTCAGTGTTGGAGTTATCAACATAGAACGGTAGATAATGCCTCAATGTTGGTTTACGAGGTATATGTAGGGAAATCAAATATAATAGTTCAGGGCTGTCAATTATTGAATTTATGATTTTATATAAACATTTTAAGTCATTAACTATTCTACGATCAGATAATTTTAATAAATTAAGCTGACATAGTAGATAATCATAGTTGACGCATTCCCTTGTAATACCCATTCTGAAATTAATAAATCTTAAGAATTTTTTTTGAATTCTTTCTATCGTGAGTGAATGACTAGCGTAACTAGGTGCCCACACTGTCGAGTTGTACTCAATTTGACTCCTAACCAATGACACATACAAATGTTTATATGTTTGAATATTTTTAAATTGGCTGCAAATTCTTATAACAAAACCCAACATTTTCAAAGCTTTATTTGAAGTAATTTCAATATGATTTATAAAATTCAGTTTTTGGTCAAAGTTTACACCTAAATCATTCACCTCGGTTACAGCGGTTAGAACTACATCATTGATGGAGTAATCATAAATAATTGGATTTTTTATTCTATGAAATCTCATAATTAGACATTTGTTTATATTTAGTTCTAGATAGTTCTCTTGGCACCAAACAAATAGTTTACGCAAGTTATTTGACAATGTTTGACAGTCGTTCATATTTCTTATAGCTTTGTATATTTTCATATCGTCCGCAAACATTGAAACTTCGACATCGTTGAATATGGTGAGCACATCGTTCACAAATATCAAAAATAAAATTGGTCCCAAATGTGACCCTTGGGGGACACCGCTGGTAGCTTTAAATTTATAAGAAATAAAGCCATCAATTTTAACCGCCAATTGCCTGTTATTTAAATAACTGTTAAACCACATGTATAGATACCCTGCTATTCCTAATTTATGAAGCTTTTTTAACAACAGATCGTGATTAACCTTATCAAATGCTTTGCTGAAATCAGTATAGACTGAATCAACTTGTAACTTCTTAGACATGGATTCTGATATATAGTTTTGGTAAATTAAGAGATTGGACAAAGTAGACTTTCCTGATGTAAAACCATGCTGGTTAGGAGAAATTACTGGCTTGATACAGTGAATGATTTTATTTAAAATAAGTTTTTCAAACATTTTTGGAATAGTTGATAAAAGGCAGATCGGTCTATAATTGTTCACCTCATTTTTATCTCCTTTTTTAAATATTGGGGTGAGGAAGCTGTATTTCCATTTTTCAGGAAAGTGTCCTGTTTGTAGTGACTGATTAAAAAGAAAATGTAGTGGATATGCAAGAGTAGTGGCGCAATTCTTTAAGAAAACAGGTGGGATATTATCAGGACCTCCGCTCTTGCTTTGATCCAATTGTTTTAGCTGAGTCAGTACATCGTTAAATTCAATTATTACATTAGTCAAATTTAAGTCATGATCCGTGAAGAAACTAGGCAATTGATCGTTGATTATTATTGAGTCACGGACATATACACTTTTGAAGAAGTCGGCAAATAGGTGAGCTACATTTTGGGAGTCGTTGGCTCTTTTACTTTCGTAAAACATATTAGAGGGTATGCTAATATCATCATTTTTCATAGACTTTGCGTAATTCCAAAATTGTTTTATGTTTCCATTAATTGACATTTCTACCGTATTTATATAATTGTTGTAACAAATTTTTGACATATTTTTACAATCTTTTCTTATTTTACTGAACTCTATATAATTTGGTAGGGACCTCACTGCTTTAAATTTTTTATGTAAAACTTTTTTTTTAGCTATTAATTGAATTAATTCCTTGTTAAACCATTTTGGATGCTTTGATTCTTTGAATTTTATTAAGGGTATACAGTCTATGATAATGGCATTTATTTTATAATAAAATGATTCTGTATTATAGATCATATTGTTTTCCTTGAGAAAATTCCAATCTACTTTGCTGAGATGGTCATTAATATCATTGTAATTGGCATTCTTGAAATTAAAACTAGAACTTGAGAGTTTAATATTTTTTTTTACATTGTTTGGAATAATTACCGACAGTGGAGGATGATGATTATCAATGGGAAGGATAGACTCTAATGCTTTACTAACAATAATATAATATTCTATGTTTGGTAAATGTGATACTATAAGTAGTCATTTGTGGTATCATACCTAAAATATGCAATGCAATTTGGAGACGAAATTTTACTTACAGAAAATGAATGATATAGGATATTTTTTAAATCAATTCATATGAAAACAGTTTTTTTGATAAGATGTATTTTTTTCGCAATTTTCAATGATTGAATTTTGTCATTAATGCTTCTAATTTGTTCCGGAAGTTGATTAAAAAAACTTTTTCCCTGGTAAATACAATAATTTTGTGTTAATGAAGTAATTAATTTTGGGTATGGAAAAATAGTTTAATAATTTAAGTTGAGTGCGGATTTCAGTTAACAATTCGAGAAAACTGGTGTTTTAAGTAAAGCTTGGTTTCGGTAATACCATAATCATATTTATTAGTGATACAAAGTTCTATCACGTACATACAGCTATTTAAGAAACACGATTTAGCATATCAATTGGGCATATGAACATTCTACACTTTATTTGTTTTTTTCTCAAAACTATGTTTATTTATTTATTTATTTGTTAAGACATACACAGTACAATAAGATACAGTTAGATATTTTTAGTTATTACATAGTTGTAGTACCTTTTACGTATTTCCATAAAATATCATTGTGTGTGGATAGATAGTAATAAATGAATTGAAAACAAGAATTATAATATGCTCACGAATTGTAATTGACTGTTAATACATAGGAGTTTTGAAAAATGATGTGAAAATATTTTTGAAATATGTCATGCTAAGAAATTTAATAAGTTAGTTTTGTATGTTAGAAAGGAATCATGAAAGATGTAATTTTTCTAAATGTCAAAATGTAGTAATTTTTCGTAATGGGTGTATGTTGTGATTGCGCGAGTAATTACTGAGTTATTTGCTGCATTGGTATTGTTGGCTTCAATATGAAATAGTGTAGTGTGCCTGGCACGCCTCGTTGGAACATTTAAACCAATGACGGATAGCAATTCGGGACTATCTACTTTATTATTTAGCAGATTATGTAGAAATAACAGGTCTGACAATGTGCGTCTTTTTTGTAAAGTTAACATATTATATTATTTGTAGTGTTGTTGTATTTCTTGATTAAATGTTTCGAAAATTTATTCTGTATACTTTCTACTAAATCTATGTATACCTTATATTGAGGATTCCATATTGTGGAAGCATACTCCAGTGGAATTCTGACCAATGAGCAAAACAACATTTTCAGAGTCTTTGCACTTTTGAAAACTTTGCATATTCTTAATAAGAAACCTAGCATTCTGTAGTATTTTGAAATAACGTGTTCAATGTGCTTGTCAAAAATTAATTTGCTATCTAAGTAAACACCTAGATCTTAACACGTAGACATAGGTTGTTTTGTAGATAGGCGCCTGTGATTCTAAACCCAAGAAATGGTACTTGTCTTTTTAGTTATGCTTTGAATTATTGAATTTTTAATGTACAGATTGATCAAACAATATTAATTATTTTATAAAAATATACGTAATTTGTTTGTTTCCTTTAATTTTATTAAAAAGTATCAAAATTGTTTGGAATATTAATTGCATTCGTGGAGAACATGGGTACTACAAGCTTTGATGAGAAGAAAAACACAATATTTAAGTAAACTTTTTTTAAGAGTTCAAGAATATTTTTGTCATTTACACTCATAATAAATTATTTAATCAAATATTCATCGACACTAAGTTCATATTTTAGTATCTTCAATAATATTTTTATCATTCCATTTGTATTTAATATTTTCCTAACATTTTGCGCTTAATAATTTTAAAAATATATTTAAGGACCAAAAATCCAAAATGAAACTGTTTAGTGAAACTGATCTTGTTTCCAACAAGTATAGTTGCAATCGCCAACCCGTATGCTCCATCTCTCACATAAACATCTCAACTCAACAATCTGCTAAATTGCATCTATAAATAGTTACGTTTCCCAATCCTCCACAGATGGTGCACCGTAAGCCCCAACCCGGAAGACGTAATATCTTTCTTTCTCTTCTTTCATATCCATCCAGTCGTATTATCATCGTATTACCGACCCTTGCCACATACTCCCTTTGTCTAGATACGTGCTACGTATTACATACGTCTTTTTACTTACTTGATACGTGACTTACGTGACCAAATGTTGAAAACCTTTACTTGACTTTTCAGTAATTCACCTGTCTCAAGTATTGTTCTGTATTTACTGCTCGAAAGGTTAATAAACCGTTTAAACGCTTTTCACTTTCATCTCATTCATAGTTAAAGGTTATATTAAACTTTATATTTGATTATTTTAAGTCACTCCAAAAATATGATAAAATGCAGAGGAACAATCACATTTTCAGTAGAGAAATTTCGTTTGTAGAAAAATTGTTGAAAGGGAAAAATAAATATGAACAGCACTGTAATTTTATTACTATACGGTACTCGGGTTTATCAGTTCCTGTTAAAAATATACATGGCTATAGTAATGTTAGGCAAGGTTAAAAATTAATTGAATTACATTGTATCGCTAGAGCGATCGTAATTCAAATAGGTATAATGCGGAAACATTCAAAATGATGGACTTGCCCAGACATGAAATCTGGGTATCATTTAGCTGGAGGCAAACCACGTGACCATATTTTTGTCATCAAGATTGTTCGAAAATTCTTTGAATAGTAGCAGTCGTACATTGACCACCAAAGAGGGCACATTGAAAAAACCAGACCCTGAGCAGAAACGAAACCTTAAGTTCGCTAAAGTAAGGCAAAAGTTTGTATCGCTGTCCATCGTGAGACTTTCCTGAATAATGAATGAATGACTTAAGATCCGTATGTTCATTCTTAAACGAATTTTCTGACGTAGTGACGCTAAAATGATGTGTGGTGGGTGAATTATAATACATTTTTAAAAGTTTCTAGCTAAATTGTGTGCCCGAATTTGTTTACCCGATTTGGGATAAAATATGTAGTTCAGTTTCCTTGCACAGCCAGCAATTTGCGTGCAATTGTAAAAAAGACTAGTAATATGCAAACAGATATTGTTTTCGAGGACCAAATGGTGATATTACAATGCCAGTTGCTTGTATAATGTCAGATTCATTTATTGTGAAATCACAAAAAGTGGGACAGTCACGTCGGTCGCTTCCCATGCTCTGTGCAAGTTGGTTTGTTCCCCTTTACCTGATTGGCTCATCAATCGGTTTGATTTTTTATGGTATAATACATAATATATCACCTACGAGTATATTTCATTTCGGGAGATTTTTTTTTACTGAAAACCAATTTAAAAAAATGTTTTCAAGTATTTCAAGCACCGCTGACTCGCTGTTTAAAAAAGAAAATATACAACATATATTATAGTCAATAATTATCAAATTAGCTATATATGTATGTACACTAGTAATTTGTATGTTTTTTCAACGATGTAAACAGCGTCAACACCCACTTTAAGTGTAAATGTACAATAAATTATGACAGAAACCGTCGTTATGTTCTGCTTCCGCAGTTTTCCCCCATTACTTAGTTTTTGTGCATTCGTAACTAATATTTATTTTGTGCGAAAATATGAGTTTATATAGTCCTTTTGTGTTTTACGGGGTGTTATGGATTAAGATTATATATGTTACATATCTTTTTAGAAAATATACCTAATAGGTTTTTCTTGTAAAAAAAGATTTCATTTCTCCCCTAATGTATGCTTTCCGCAATTACGTTTTAGGTAAAATAACATTGGCATTTCCAGCACAGAATATATTTTTATTTTACATTCCATTCAAATATGTGTATCAGCGTAAGTCATAGTAAATTTTATCTTTTCAAAGCTATAGTCATTTGTCATTGTGCTAAATGAAGGTATTTCAACTGTAGATTTTTTTAAAACATACCTATATAAAAAATGCTAATTTATTGAAAATCTCTTCAAATTATTCGAATAGAGTTTTAAGCGATCACTTTTTATAATGTGCCAGGATGATCTTTATGGAGTTTAACGTAATTTTAAACCCAATGTTTGTTGTTTTGTTTTGAAGTTGTATTTTAAACAACGTTATAATATAAAGGTACGCTAGAAAAATAACAGGTTCATTATTTGTAATGAAATTACCTACTTTACAGGCGAACAATAAATTAAAGCACTAACCGTAAATAATGTGAACTTTAACCTAAAATCAGCGTTATTCAGGGGAGCAAGCCGCACGGCCGCGGCACCTGTGCCGTAAAAACACCTCTCGAATTCATTAAGTGTGGCCAAAGTACAAACTCCGACATGCAGCCGACCCGACCCACAACCACCCACCTTCATCCCGGAACACACACACCCACAACAAACTACAGCCATAATTAAATGGTAAGGGTGGGACAGAGGTGGATTCACCATTTGCTAGCCTAAAGTTAGAACGTTGAGTGTATCAATATAATATTTCTCTCGATGATATTTTACGTTTTTAAAGTTTTTCACATACTTCTTTTCACTATTTGAAATCAGGCTACCAAAAGGGATAAAGCAAATACACAAAATAATTCTCTGTGTAAAGAAATACGTTATTATAATACTCTGCAGGAAACCATAAAGTCTGCACCAATTGATAGATTAAAGCCAGATTGTAGGAGCCACAATAAAATTAAAATGCAATGAATAGTAAAAATGTTATAACTTAGATCATTGATATCGCTATTCAAAATTCCTGTGATATTAAAAAATCTGTTAGTGAAAAAATAAGAAAATACACAGATTTAGGAAATGAGATAAAAAGAATTTGGCATTCTCAGACTATAAAAATATTACCATTTATTATTTCGGCTACTGGCATTATACCTAGCTCTCTCATTAAAAAATTAGGTGTATTAGATCTATCAAAAAATTTATGTATGAAAATGCAAAAAATCAGTCATTTTAAATACATGTAGGGTAACGAAAGATTCTTAAAATATTTATGTTGAGAGATCAGTAGGATTTATAGGCCCTGTTAGGAGTTCTACCAAGCCGAACTCTCTGATATGAAAATATCGGTGAATTGTTTTCCCATTTGATCTCTGGTGAGTTGACGTGTTGTTTTTGTTTGTTTTGTATTTAATGTTGATAGACTATATGATCATTTGTGGAAAAGTGTGTGGAAGGGTTTAGTTTTTCCTATGGGGAAGATTTTACCGGACATAAAATCGGAAATTTTTGTAAATAATAACAAATTAGACATTATTTTTAAACTTTGGTGTACAAATGGCTAAAATAAAATGATTGCATAAATATTCCAAAATATTAAGATCGATCGCCAAATAAGTGACAGAACTGTAGTTGTTAATATTTTTAAATATTATGGTAATTTTACTTGGTTTCAATATTAATTAGTGTATTCATAATGGAAAAAAAAATTTTGTGTCGGAAACCATTTTTTTACTATTTTAAGTTCTTATGGCATATAGGATCAAATATCATTGCTTGTAAGGTTAACAACTTTAAAACTGGATTAATTCCACCTTGATTAATCGATAAAAGAAAGATATTAAGTCACACAAAATGATTAAAAAAAACTGGGTTAGTTTAGGTTAGGTTATGGGTTAGTATTTTTTCATCACTTTATATCTAGTGTTTTGACTTGTCGCGGAATCATTTATTCATAGTCATACTCTGCCCCATGCAATGTGCATTCCCAAAGTCAGTTATTCTGACGTTATTAGATCAACAAACGCAGTGCAGATACATCTGCACTGCAGACACAAAGTTCAGAGATCGCGGTACCAGACCGCAAAGCTTTTAATAAACTCCCACATGAAGAAACAAAACAGATCATCTTATAAGAAAGTCAAAATATGTAGGCATATACACTCAGAATCCTGGAATGAAGGTCCGATTTGAAAATATTTTCCATCCAGTTGATCCCAAAGTTTGAGCCATTATCAAAGCCCGTTGCATCTGCAAACACGCAAAAATATTTTTTATTTTATTTTGATGTGACACCTCGGTAGAACATTAAAAAGGCAGGAGAGCGGGTTACGGAAGTGCTATAAGAAGGATTTTATAAACACGGGTCTTAAAGATCCCGAGTAATATGAAGGAGGAAAAATGAATGTCAGTAGCTCGTTCCACATACCAGCCATCTTACACAAAAACGAGAGCGGCCCGTTCTCATGAAGACAACAGCCAGATTTACTGGGGTTTCTATAGAGCCCCGATTATTACTAATCTCTGATATACTCACTCCAAGATTTTTTATAGAGTCTTTAATATTGTTTATTTCATTCAACCACGTTTATTTTAATTGGGGTGTTTGTGTTTATTGCATACCTGTAGAATTTTTATGTACATATTAACGTGGTGATTTATTAGTTTATAATATAAATCCGGCACTGACCTGGGTATCGATTCTCCAATGCAGGCCGATCGCAATCGACGTCGAGAGTACAGATATTGTTCAAAATTATTAATTTTGAGTCTCGTCAAAGATTCATACTTACATACGTCAAATTTCAAGTCATTTCACTCGAACAACAAGTCTGTCGAACCACTCGTTGTTAGAGTACCATACTTACCTGATAGGTAAGTATGGTACTGTATATTATCTCCATATGTAGTTAGTAATAACAGAGATCATTGTAGAAATGTATATTTTTAAATATTTAGGTATTTTTAAATTTTATGTATATATTTATATATATAGATCTGTGGCCGAGTTGACATCGCGCTTGGGTCCCACTCAGGCGTAGTGTGTTCAATTCCTCGGCTGGCTAAGTCCTCCATCACAACACAAGCAACATTTCAGCTTACTGTGGTAGTAGTAGGAGATTTTCAAATATTGTCAGGTTATTCGTTACCCGGGAATATTTGTCTTTCTTTTTTTTTTTAAATATATATATATATATATATATATATATATATATACATTTATATATATATATATATATATATATATATATATATATATATTTGTACAGCTCCCTTGAGGTGATTTTGCACAAAACCAGCACTATACAAATAATCTGATAGTATTATTACGCTAACGTCTGGACGGTTTCGGCCCTCTGATTGGTCAAATTCAAATCTTTCTGCCGCTGGAGTAGTTTCCCTATTGGCCAACAGAGCGCACCTCTGGCGGCATAATGGCGAATAATAGTGTTTCATTTGAAACAATCCATAACAAATATGTACAATTTTATTTATTCAAACAACGGTTATTCTTTACGTACTATCGTCTTACGCATTTAAAAATAAAACAAACATTTGATTCAACTTAATGACAGTAAAACAACCATTTGCATTTACGATTTTTAAAAATATTGACATAAAATATTATTTACGTAAATAATAATTTTGCACCATTTTGACAGAAAACCGATATGGAGTTCGCTCATAATACGCGTTTGTTTGTAGGAAGTGTTGGCACTGCCAACCCAATACAAAAACATGAAACATAATCGGAAGCTAAAAACGCTTCGTTGATTGTAAAATTAGCCAACAAATCTTTAATCTGACAAGTACTTATATGCATAGTAAAATTATAGAAATTAAAATTATAAAAAATAATGACATGTACTTATATGTATGTATAATAAAATAATAAGTTAGGTTGGGTTATGTTGGGTTATTATAGGTTAACTGTTGTTAGTATCACTTAAACTGGGCGAAGCCCAAGGAAGTGCCGCCCGCAGGGCCTAGCAGAAAAAAACCCGCCCCGCGGGTTTTTAACTGCTAGTCCAAATATTATTATTATTAGAATAGAATGACTTTGTCGAGAATCGAGTCTCAGGGTACAGCCCAATCGTTGTTCGAGTAGAATGATTTTTTATGTTTGGCGTATGTAAGTTTGTACCTTCGACGAGAATCAAAAATAAGAACGTCGACCAAAGTTTGTACTTTCGATGGTTATTGCGTGCGGTCTGAATTGGAGAATCGGTACCCAGGACGTTCCAACACCATAAGTTATTCTGGTGAATTAAATTGCCACATCCAAAATTAAATTTATCTCCGCTGATGTAGATTCATATTTTGTGAATGAATGGGTAATTATTGCAATTAATAAATCTGCATTGTGGGAAATTTCATGATGTGACCATGGTTTTTAATTAATCGTTTAGTTCTTAAACCAGAAATAACAGTGGTTATTTGGGCAACATCGGTTGGATATTAAACGTTATACAATACATATTCTGTTCAAAGTGTGATCGTTTGAATTAAAACATTTTCATCATCACACTGCATTAATTTCAGTCTCACAACATACCCCAATTAGGGATGCCATAGTCTCACTGGCTCCAGATAATTGAGACTATTCTGCAGTTAAACATTAAAAAAATTGACTGTCGTAAATAGTTACGAAAATAAAATTACTGTATATTTGCCATAGTACAACAAATATCTAAAATATACGTTCGTATAAATATAAATAATTAATACGACAAAATTAACTAAATTTAAACACCCTGTATATTTTAGTTAATTTTGTCGTATTTATTATTAACATTTATACTAAAGGATATTTTAGAGATATTTGTTGTACTATGGCAAATACACAGTAATTTTACTTTCGTAACTATTTACGACAGTCAATTTTTGTTGAACACAAATCAATATGAGAGACTACGGACTACCGCCTCGGAAAGAGCGGTAGGGTAAAGTAAAAAAACTTGTACACGTGTATATTTTACGACAGTCAATTTTAGTGTATATTTTAAAATATAAATGTTAATAATTAATACGACAAAATTAATTAAAATATACAGTGTGTTTAAAATATACACATTTACAGGTTTTTTACATTACCCTACTGGTCTTTCCGAGGCGGTAGTCCGTAATCTCTCATATTGATTTGTGTTCAACCTTTATTCATTCCCATTAACATTACCTATAGTACCAATTTGTCGAGTAATTACTCAGTCTTTTCGCGTGCTACACTCAATTACGCCGATAAAATGTAGACAAATTAATATTAAAAGGTACTTACATTTAATCACAATCAATCGATTGGTAATTAATAACGTAAACTATTTTAATCAATGATAACGGATTTTGTTCGTTCACGCTCAACCAGTTCAATTTATAAATTAATGTACCTTCACATGATTGGTGTAACTCAAAGTTATTACCAGCACGGTGGTTCTATCGAAACCAGAGTCAAGTTAGCCCCTCAGAAGCTGGGCGTACTGTACAGGGCGCGCAGACAACGTAGATGTAAACAAATCGCAAGTGCGTCTTACTGTTGAATTTGGCAGCCACCTCTGGTCTGGAACCCCAAAATACATGAAAAAATTATGTGTAGAAACGGGCGGTCCGTTTGATAGATTCCCTCTCTTAAGAGGAAGCTAAAAGCCAAAAATGTGTATATTCTTGGTATATCTTATATTGTAGGTAATAGGCATTAAAATTGCTTGACCGGAGTCTAGAAACGTTCAATTTCAAGCAAAAAACTAGTTTTTATTTATTTTGTAAATAATTTTAGAAGAAAGCAAAAAAGTCCATAAAGAAAACTGTGAAACTGTCACGGATAATCTTAGATAAAATAGTGTGTTTTTTTAAGTTGTTTACTTTACGCGTTCATACATTTCTATTGAAAAAATATTTTTTTTAGTAGTTTACATTTATATTTTTTATTGAGTAATTTATTTTTTATTTGTATTCTACTCAAACGAAACGATATAAAAACCTTCAATTTATCTAAAGCATATTTTTTTTGTTAATAATGTACACCAATTCGTTATAAAGATTAATCAAAATAGTGATTTAGCATTAAGCTTCGCCTCAACAAACAGATTGCAATTTTGAGAGCACACGCGTCAGGTAGGTAATCTGTTCTTGTTCTACCGGTATTAAATGGAAGCTGCTCCAATGAACTAGCATAGTCGGGAAACACGCCAAAAACGCACCCAATATATATAAACGGTTGAAATTTGTCACATGAGAACGGGTCGCTTCTAAGATTCGTTCTCGAGATCAACAGCTCGGCTGTAGAACGATTTGCAGGTCTCTGTTTCCTGCGTCCTACGACACGAAAATTTTCACGACCCATTATAACTTCTTTCTCTCCTCAAAAAGACCCTCCAAAAAGTTTTCCCAAAGATGATGCAGGCCCCTAAGGGAAATTACTTTCTTCAGGGCCAGCGCAGTCAATGCAAAAAAATAATAAACTAACATTTTTGAACCATCTTTAAAATTTTAACAACAGGTTTGGCAAAAGCCAACAAATAACAATGTGTTCAATTCCTGGGCTGGCTAAGTCCCCCATCATGATACAATCAACTTTTTCAGCTTACTGTGATAGTAGTAGGAGATTTTCAAATATTGTCAAGTTATTTCTGTATTTAAAAAAAATATATTTTACTGCATAACTCGATTTCAAATAATGATTTTGGTAAATTACTAAAAGTGTGAGAAGAATTAATCAGGAATTCCCACAATTATTTTTGTTATTTTGCAACTCCGTGAAGTGAGAGATAAAGAATGTAGTATTATTTGATTGAATCCCGTGATGCGAGAAAACAATTCGATTTGTCTGATTTGTGAACAACAGTTTACCGCTTTCTCCAAACAACAACAAACTAATTAACTGGACGACTTTAATCAAAATCTTCGAAATCACCAATTCGTGTCAATGTGCAGTTTCAATTTTAAATGTTTATGATAAGATTTATTGAAATCTTGAAATGCTTGAAAATAAATTCCACAAAATAACCATGAATTTCACTGGGATTCGATATTTCCGGGAAGAAATTGACTATTCGATAAGTCTAGAAGATTTGCTTTAAGGCGAAAGTTTTTAGCGTTTTGCTAGCACGTTAATGGTGTAATTTTATGCGTTTTTTTATTATTTGTACTTACTCTATTGTAAATTTTATACAGAAAAAAACGTTTCCTAAAAACAAGCAACCATTAATTATTCAGTCTTCAAAATATTTTACTAATTTCACGAATATTTAAAAATAATAAAATTTTAATATCAAACATAAAAATATTGCGAAAAAATCTGTCAAACGTCCATAATTTTGAAAGAATTCAATATTTCATAAAACATTTTGCGTTTTCCTTTCAACATAAAAAAGCCCATTAAGTTGTAATCATACACTTTGATGATTGTTAGCATTTAATAGTATATGGAATCAATTATATATATTTAAGAAATTGTATCTCCTTCCAACGATGGATATGTCACATATCTCTGGATTATAGAAAAAAAAGTTTATTTTGTATGGACGCCCCAGTCAAATCTGCCCTTCAAAGGCTCTAATGGAATATATAACGGCTAGAAATGTCCTTCTAAAGTTTGAGGGGTTAAAAAAGTTTTTTATTTATAATCAAGCCTGTTGGAAAAGTAACAACATTACAAAAGCGGCTATCTAAGAGCTCGGGTGGCACGCCATTCTACAATCTATCCCTGTTATCTTTTCCGCCCATTCTTGAGGCCCTTCTCAGAAAAAATTAGGTTGAACGAACTCTTCTTCTCCAAATCACTGAGTTTCTGCGTTAATTCGGTAAACAGTCAAAGTTAGGAGAAAACCATTGGTACTACAGAATATATAATAATCGAGTTGATCTTCTTTTTATGAAATTAAATCGCTACGAATTTCCGCACCAAGTTATTTTCGTGAACCAGACTATTACACACACTTTACGCAAAAAACAGCAAAAACGACTTATTATTTTGAATGATAAACTAATGATTATAAGACAAGGTTTATATGCATAGAACAAAGGATTTTAATTTATTGCGTAAAAAAATGTAAAAAGTAATAATTGGCGAATGAAAAATACTAGTATATACAGATTTATTTGGGGTGTTTTGAATAAGCCGACGTAGCATAATGGTTAGAGCAGCTCACCGGCAATCAAAAGGCTGGTTCGATTCCAGTCCGTGGCATTTATTCTTTATATTTATATTTCAGGCGGATAATTATTGAGTATAATATTTTTTTATCAGCAAATTAATAAAAGTAAGTGTAAAATGTGCGTGCTGCTAAAACTCAGAAACGAGTCCCATCACTATCAAGGGAGTTATATGGTGTCCCTCTATCCCCCATCCATGAAGAAGGTTCCCGTTTTTACCAGAAGGGCGGGCTTTTGAAGATACATTGGCTGGAATTTTCGACTTTTAGAAATTTTTAGAACAGTCCTGAACATTCTAGAGAGTATTCGAGAGCATTCCACAACATTCCAGTACATCCCGAAACATTCTGGAATGTTCGAGAATAGTCTGAAACGTTCGGGAATATCCCGGAACATCCCAGATCATAATGAACTTATAACGGGATTGCAGGCCGTTTCCTGATAGTGAATTCGTAATCGTGATAATACATTGGTATTTCTAAATAGTATAAAAAAAAAGTGGGTGTGTCAAGCCTACGCAAGACAGAAGTGAAACTTCTAGTATTCCTCTCTCTCTATTTTCATTTCATCAAAAATTAAATGAATTAATTAAATGAACTACAACTATAAATGTAAATGTAAACGCAACACAAAACGCGAACACAACTTATCACAGCGGGAGCACGCTGCTAACTGATTCACTGGCCGTGGTGGGCGTGGCCGCGCAAGTGCGCTACCGGCCGACCTGCTAAACCGAACTCGTATCTCGCTCGTAACTCAAAGCAAAACGTTCGTGAGCGGCTCCCCCACCTCAACAAGCGCATATGGTGAGAGAGGGACAGTGAACGGTGAGCGGTGGTGGGGGTACCCGCATTTTCGTGTCGATCCTGACTCGGTTTTACTCCGTCCCCGAAAATCCATTACGCGCCTAAAGAAGTTTCACTTCAAAAAAGTCATAATGTTTTTTTTTATTTTTTTTTTATAGTGAATACCTCACAAGAATCCCAACTGCTCCCGTCTGGAGCCAGTGAGACTATGGCATCCCCAATTGGGGGATGTTGTGAGGCTGAAGGTAAGTGGGGAAGGGAAAGAGGAAGGTGGGGAAGTACCTGGCTATTCAGATCTAGTCACTAAACACGGCTAAAGCCATTTGGAGCAACGTTTCAATTCTGAATGGTGGTCTTACACCAGGGCGATACTGGTAGTATCTTCCACTCTGATCATAATAGTATAAAATCCACGTCTGTCTGATTGTGAGCTTAGTTCTTCTAAACTATGCAACGGATTGTGATAGAGTTTTCACTATCATTTAGACTTATGTAGAGAATTCCTTCCGGAAGGTTTTTTTTTTATTAAATATGGATAAAATATTTATTGACACTTGAGAAAAGTCGAGCGACGCACGTACACATCGGCTAGTATATTATAAAAGTAAATTTACAAAGTGCGTGCAGCTAAAATTCAGGTATTAGTCTCAGTACGATCAAGGGTGTGGTAGCCCTCTATCCCCAATCCATGAATAATGTTCCCGTTGTTATACGAAGGGCATACTTTTTAAGATATAAGGGCTGAAAGTTTCGCCCTCTATAAATTTCTAGAACTGTCCAAAACATTCGAGAACATTCCACAACATTCAAAAACATCCCGAAATATTCCAGAATGTTTTGGAAAGTCTGGAGAATAGTCTGAAACTTTCGGGAACATCTTAAAATATAAAAATTAGCCTGATTATGTTTGTGCTCGCAAAACTCAAAAAGTAGTCGACCGACATCGGTGCCAGTAGTGTTTAAATAGTAGAAGAAATTGGGGATGCCTGAAGAATACTTAATGCAATGTTTTTGCACCGTAATGAGATAAGAAGTCGAATGTAATGTATTTTTTTAATTGGTGGAAGAAGTCAGAGGCGCCCGAGAAAGACATAAACAAAAGAGATCCACTAGTTGACAATAATTTTATGAGCTTTGTTTCATTTGATATTTGTCATCTAGTCATCTAGTCTATTTCCATTTCAATGGCTAAATTGTAAGTTGCCAAGTCTATTTCAATAGCTAAATTGTATTGGAAAATACTTTAACAATCCGGACCGCCTTATCTTAAAAAAACCTTATCTTAATGAACGTATATTTCCGTGGCATCCCGCAACAGCCCTAAAGAAAGCATCAAGCTCTGCCTAACTGGCAGGGTCTGATAAAGCCCTTACTAAATTACTCGTTTATTGGACTAATCCGATACCACGACCCTGAATTTCAAATAACCGCTTTTTAATAAGCTCCGCATTCGTGACGGCCAATGAATTCTATTTCAGTGTGAGTCACTTTATATTGCTACCATAAAGAAACTTTAAACATTTTTTGACGCTTAAACATTTTATCGGTTTTTTCACCCTATAAAATAATATTTATGTTGGTGAAAATAACGATCATTAATGTTCGCTCCTCATAAACTCATATATATTTATTTAAATATTTAAAGTTACCTGCCTGTTAGATTTTAGCTGTGCACATACTGTAAGCGTACGCTCACCCTCAGTAATTAGTAGGTAAATGCAAAATGAATAGATTCCAGTAGTTGTTACGACGGCGACTCTGTATTATATTATTAACATTCATCAAATACTTAAGTATGAAAAAAACGTTAGTTTACAATAAATAGTGTTGTTTCCTATTAACTTTTCCGCTGCATTCTTTTATGTTTATAACATCTATATTCATATTTTCTCTTCTTGCTTTTATTAAAAAAGTTTCGAGACGTCTAGGAATTATACGTTTTTCAAAACAAGTTAACTTGTCGTACAACATACCAGTCATTTATTTAAATAATAATTGAAACTAGCAGTTAAAACCCGCTCCGTGGTTTTTTACTGCTAGGCTCTGCGGGCGGCACATGGTTTAAGTGATACTTACAACAGTTATATTTAATAGGTAGATATAAGGTCATTCACAGAGAGAGCGTGAGTATATATTGTTAATAGATTATTACAATAAAGCGCCCCTGAGATGATATCCCGCAAAATCGGCGCCATACAAATTGTCCAATAAATAAATAAATATAATATTTACGTTTTATTGCGTACATATTAGGGTGTCCCAGGACATAAGGAAGAATTTTTTTTCATGAATTTAAATATGCATACCCTCTTATTTTATTCCATTTGATCCCAATAACTCATATAATAAATATTATTTTGATTAAACACCGGCAACCCGTGCCGACTTGATGCCAAAAATATGGTACAGAGTTAATATGGAAGGATTTTCAACTTTCATTTTTGTGGGATAAATAAAATTTAAAAATGCACAAATGTTCAATTATGTAGTATTTTATATTTAAAAATGGTTTTTTGATAAAATTTTTTCTTTACAGTCAGGATAAATCTGATATAATAAAGTCCGGTGTTCCTGAACGAATCGTAACAAAAATTATTTTTGTTCCTCTTCGACCATAAGCCATGAAAATCTTGCATTAACTTAACAGCTCTTTCAGCTGTATCATTCACTACCCTCAGCGGCGACACCTTCTTTCTGACTTCTTGATACGAAGCATTATTTGACCACATCGTAGGGAATTCCTTAAGAAAACTGGCATCTGTTTTCAGAAGATCAAACAAATACTTGCTCTTGACTGAAATGAAGTCGTAAATATTTTTCTCTGAAACAAAAGTCACTAAATTATGATATGAACAAAAACCTCAATACAAAACATAATTTAAACTACTTAATAAACTTACCATACAATTTACCATCAAGATCTTCCTTCGATGGGATGTAAAGTTTGTCATGGGTTGATAAATTATTTTTTTTGATATTTCGAGCATTTTTATTTTAGTTTTTTTTTTTTTTTTTTTTTTTTTTTTTTTTTTTTTTTTTATATATACAATAATATTATTATTGGGTTTATAAAAACAGTTTATTTTTAAACAAGTTCTGCTGTGTAATTATTATTACGCGTGACAGCTGTTTCGCCCTCTGAAGGCATTATCAAACTGTGGGTAGCCCACTTACAGACGATAATAATAAACCAACTCCGTCACACGTACAAAATAAAGGCCGTAAACTGAATCTTTTAGAGCAGTTAGAAATTAACAAAAACTCTAATAATCCGAAAGCTATTCTAATTAATGAACAAACAAATATAATTCGTTCACCCCTACTAGATATCTTCAAACCTAATGCAAATATGAGTGCACTATGAAGTACTTAATTATGCTATTAAAATAACCCTATGAGTCATCGTTTGGGAATAACTAACATAAAGACATTCAGTCAAATTTATACACTAATTGGGGAAACTTTGCTGGGGTAATAACCATTAATAATTTTTAATATTTTACTTAGAAATCAATTAAGAAATCAGTAAATGAAATTAAAATACCTACCTAGAAATAATATAAATGTATCGTCTGTAAGTGGGCTACCCACAGTTTGATAATGCCTTCAGAGGGCGAAACAGCTGTCACGCGTAATAATAATTACACAGCAGAACTTGTTTAAAAATAAACTGTTTTTATAAACCCAATAATAATATTATTGTATATATAAAAAATAAAAAAATAAAATGGAGTTCTACAAATTAAACTTAATAACAATAAAAAAAAAAAAAAAAAAAAATTATTTTAGTTGTTTGATCCACAGTGTCGTCAAACAGCGATAAAATAGATCCTTCATCGGTCAAATACCATAACTGCTTACTGAACAGAAATAAAGCTGCCATTGAGATGTTTTCATCAATTTTTTCCTAAGCCTTCATCGATTTCAAAAAGAACAGAAATAAAGCTGCCATTGAGATGTTTTCATCAATTTTTTCCTAAGCCTTCATCGATTTCAAAAAGCACAAGTCCTGGTAAGGTGTTTTAACTACTATAATACATTGTACCCATGGCGTGACATAGAATTGTAGTATGAACAGGCAAACGTTTAAAAGTGTCGCCTTATCCTTACCGGTAATTTTAAATTGCGCACAAATTGATGATATTTTCTAAGAATAAAGCGCCTTTGCCATCCATCGAGCACCTGGAGGCCGAATCTTAAATTTTCTCGCTGTATCTCCTCCTAAAACTATCACATAGAGCTCTAAAAACTCTCAATAGTCATCTACAAGTATTTTTGTTGTCAGTGCAGTACGGTAAAAGCAAAGATATTAGAAGAACGAGATATGCTATGTTGGCCGCCGGACCGTAGCCGGAGTACTACCTAATTAGGGTACTTTGAACGGTATTGGGACGTGTACGCACAGAAATCTGTTCTATGTATTAGTGCGGATACCTTAGCACAAGCGAAGGTGTGCAGTAGTATTGGTGAACAAAACCGGCGACACTCGGCAAAACAATTCCACTCAGTACGAACTGCGCATAGCACATCTCGTTCTTCTAATATCTTTGGGTAAAAGTCAAGCAAATCATCGATTTCTGAAGCGGTTAGGTGCAATGTGAGATTTTCTCTCTAGCACTGAATATTATCGGGATCAACATTTTTACAGTTATCTCGAAACTTTTTGAAGAGTGGTCTGTCAGGGCTTGTAGTCACTTGACTGATTTTTACTTCAAACACAGCTTTTAATACCAACTATGGCTATATTTGGTATATATTGACAGTTAAATTCACTTTCCGGATATTGTAGAACAAAACTTCAAGAACTTGTCCATTATATGGCAGTTTAGAACCCAATATTTGGTGTTTTACGACTCCTATTAAAAATATACTCTTTTTAGAAGTGCGTAAATCTAACAACATCTTGCCTGAACGAGTGATTTTCGTTTACTAACAAAATAGCAAGTTACTACAAGCTCATCAACACGTTTGCTCGCTGGCGTCTTAATGTATGTACAAGTACTGACATCTTTCGATGCAAGTCGGCACGGGTTGCAGTTGTCCAAAGTAAACGAAATTTTTTGTCATTTGTCAAGTGTTTTGTCATTATTAAAACAAAATTAGAGGGTATGCGTTCAAAAATAACAACTTTGATTTTTTTGGGACACCCTAGTACATATGCATTTATATACAACGGAAATAGATAAAATAATGTAATCTTATTAAACTTTATTTCATTAAAACACAAATAACTTTGTTTACATCACTTTATTATATACAACCACTACATGTTTCATGAACGAAGTTCACCTCATAAGGAGTAAGTATACTCCTCAAAAATTAAATATAGATTACAATTGGAAAGAAGAAGTGGAAGGAGCGGGGAGGGGTAAGAGTGGGCGGGGTTTATCAGAATTGGGAATTACAATATCGTTAGACGGGAAAGACCAGTTGAGTGGGAAAATATTTAAAGAGGGTTTATAATTTTTTGAGGAACCTCAGAACGCGTGATTTTTTCACAAACGTCAAACATTATCACGTAATTGTGGATAATTTTCACTGAATTGTAATAAATCCAATGGATTATGAACTTTCTATAACATATTTTTTTCGAAATTATAAAAATTATATGAGCAGAAACGATGTTTTTGAAGAAATCTCGTATCAAATGAGGCAATCCTATTTCAGTATGACATCGGGTCTTAATTTTAAAGTCTAGTTTTTTTAGATCCGGTCGCCTGCATACCGAAATGAACCTTACAGTTGGTTAAAATTGAGGGGCAGAATGGTCGTTTTTTGCCTGCAGACCCCTATGCAGAATTTACCCGAAACATACTATTTGAATTCGACCAATCAGAGGGCCTAGACCGTCCAGACGCTAGCGTAATAATACTATCAGGTAACAAATGACACTTTCGAATTTTTTTCGGCATTTAAAATTTTTTTTAAAGCGCATTTTAAAAGATAAACCTGCCTCCGTGGTTGAAGGTTAAGGATCTCGACTAGCGAACCGAAGGTCACGGGTTCAAATCCCGGCGTGTGCAAGTAAATTTGATTGACGAATTTGTGTCTTTTCACAATTTATGTGAACATGCAATTAATGCAGAACAAACTGAATGCATTATCGGAAGAATGAAAAATTCAAAGACACCGGGCGTGGATCTAATTCGCATGTATGATCTAAAAAACATGTTAAATTATTTGGTCCTATAATTACTCACCTAATTATTAACAGAATTATTGACACAAGTCACATTCCAGCTGAACTAAAATGCAGCATCATAAGGCCCATTTTTAAAAATGGAGATCACACCGTAATAAATAATTATAGGCCTATTTCCTTATTACCCGCATTAGAAAAAATATTAGAAAAATATTTATATCTATAAATTTGGATAGATATTTAAATAATTTGGGCATTATTGATAAATGTCAGTATGGCTTCCAAAAACAAAAAAGCTGTGATAAACTGCTCGAAAAATCTTCCAATTCTATAAATTCAGAGCTTAACTCAAAAAAACATGTACTTGTATTATTAATTGATTTCTCAAAAGCTTTCGAATGACTCAGCCATACACAATTAATAAAGGTACTCGAAATCATAGGAATCCGTGGTAAACTCCTATCATTTTTCAAAAACTATTTAACAAATAGAAAAATGTATGTAAGGATTTTGAATGTAATGAGTAATTTTAGATTTATTAAATCAGGAGTGCCACAAGGGTCAATTTGAGGACCAAAATTATACATTATATATGTAATTGATTAATTTTTGCTGATGATACTGTACTAGTAGTCTCAAATGAAAACCCTGAAATAGCTATTCAAGAATTAAAAATAGACTTTAACGAGCTACTTAAATGGTCTCATGATGTAGGACAAATTATTAATGTCAAAAAAAGTAAATGCATTTATATAAGATCACCGAGCTTTAAAATGTGGAACTTACCTAAAATAACTGCACGTAATTTTGAATTTATACATAAAAAAATGGATAATATTTGCTGCTGTGAAAAAATTGATTTTACAAACGAATATACTTACTTTGGCATAATCGTAGACAATAACCTTAAATGGGACAAAAGTGTGACCAACATTTGTAACCAGCTCCGATGTTTGGCGAGTAATTTTTATAAATTAAAATTTGTATTGCCTCGATGTACTCTCAAACTTCTATATCATTCTATGGTCGAATCAATACTTAGATATGGAGTTCGAACTTAGGGACACTCGAGTAATATTAATATTAAATACATTCAAAATTTACAAACTGCTATGTTAAACCTAGCATTTACAAACAAAGAAACAACTTAAAATTACTGTATGGCTCTGAGGGCCTACTTTCAATTAAAGGGCTTCTCTGGTTTATTATAATTATGGATAATGCGGGAGAAAATGCGTGCAAAAAGTCATTGGTGCATAGTCACAAAACAAGATTTACTGAAAAAAAAGGCCTAAATATTCCATTAATATCAAATAAGTATGGTAGCAGAACACTTGACTATTTGATACCTGTGATTTATAACAAATTTAACGAAAACTTTAACTTAAAAAATAATGAGGAACCCTGCCCTAAACTGACAAAAAAGTGCTTAATAAATGAACAAAACGTTTATCTATCCTAAACATTATATTCGGTATTAATATTTTTACTTAAGCTAATGTGTATTATGTTATAACATTAAATGGTAGAACCTACAGACAAGCTGATTGTCACAGCTTTGTGGGACTACCCATACCTTATATTGTATTAAATGTAATTATATTCAATTTAATAAATAAATAAAAAAATAAAAAATAAAATCATTTAAAGAAATATATACGAGTAGAATACTCAGAGTGGACGATTCTCTCAGTATCACCCTAGTGTAAGACCACCATTCAGAATTGAAATTTTGCTTGAAATGGCTTTAGCCATGTTCGGTGACCATATCAGATAGCCAGGTACTCCCCCAACTTCCTCTTCCCTATCTCCTTCCCCTTTCCACTACCTTCAGCCTCACAACATATCACGATTGGGAATGCCACATTCTCACTGGCTCCAGAAGGTATCCAAGAAGGGCTCCATCCGTATTCACATTTAAAATAACTTTTAAATGTGAATTTGTTTTTCTGTTCTCAAAACAAAAAAGTTATACTGCTAAATCTACTCCAAATATAATGTTAATTCACCAGTTTAACCGCTTTTACCAGTAGCGTATGAACACCGTGTATAAAGTACATAAAAACGTTAAGTAATCATTCTATGATAACAACAAAAATTATCCGTTAAAGATCTTTATTTATAAATAAATATCTTTATTTTCTCAGTGTCACATAGTACTTATTTATTATAAAATATACATTTATCATTTTGTTACAACTTTTAGTGGTACTTATTATGTATGAAAATTTATATCTGAAAAGTAAATTTTACTTCCACTGATACCATCAATATGTTGTTATTACAGCGCTTTTAAAAATAGCCGTCTTATCGGAAAAAATACACGTTTGTGTTACTTGATCTTAAACTCACGGAACCAATTTAAAATAAAACATACATCTGTATAGCGATAAAAATGCTGTAAAAACGAAATAGGATCACGTTCTGGAAAACGTTTAAATGTTCTATTTTCACAGCTGGTTGGTCTAAAATAAGAACCAATGGCTTTGGGTTTGCTTTAAAAATCGTTAACTGTAAATAAAACCGGGACAATTTCTCACGCAGGATGTTATGTCGTTAAATAATATTGTAAGGGTTATTTGCCAAATGGGACAATATAGTATTCATATTAATTGGTTGTAAAAGGGTTTCGTGTAAGTATACTTATTCGAAACGAAAATTTTATGGAAGAACACACTTATTAACCCTCCAATAAGCGACGAGGTCTGGCCAGATCTTTTCGATTCTGAAAGTTTCGTTATTTTTTTCTTTCTTGACAACAAAACGGTTTCATAATTTCATCAATGTTGGTGCAAAGCACGCAAAGGGCGCAGAAACACCTCAATGTCGTATGTTTCGCAGTGGTTTGTTTTTTTTAATAAGTTTCGTGTATTATCACTACGAGGTCTGTGCAGACCTAAAAAACATCTTGTATGTATTTTCGTGATTTAATGCTTGCAGAACGTGTTTGCAAGTTTTAACAAGTTTTATTCGCATATCAAACTGAATTGAGTTAATTTTTCAGTTGTGTGTAGCTGCAGCGTTCAAGCTATTCTCAGGTAGCCGCAAAACGTCCATGGTGCGCATTGTGCAAAAGTAAAGGTAAAAAGTAACATAAAACTCGATTCCGTTGTACGTTTTTATTACTCACACTCACATACCCAGACATCCTAGAAAATATTTGCGCGCTTAAATTCACACCTTAGGCACACCTGGGCATGCCTGGTTCTCACGCAAAATTATAAATAAGGTTCCGCGCAGACCGGGCTGTACTACTTAACGCATCCCAAATTTAAATCATCGGCGGGTTAATATGGCTCAATTTAAACTGTCAACCAGCTTTGTAAAAACCCCTCTTTCGATGAAACAAAAGTTGAAATACGGAAATAAGTGCCGTTGATTTAGGAGTAGTCAAGGAGCTAGATAGAATAGAGATAATTGTACTATGTCAAAACGGAGCGGTTTACCGGGAACATAATTAATGATGGGACTGTAGGCTTAATTTAAATGGTCATTGATTATGCTCAAAATGAAAACGAGAATTAACACTACAAAGTCTTCCGAAACAGATTTAAAGCGTAAATAATTAAGTGGTTAAGTATTTGTTACATAATTCTAGTACAGCTACTGTTAAACCTCCCGCGCCGGAGGGGGGTAATACACGTCCCCCAAACGAGAGTTTTTTTGGTAGATCGAAGTTGCTTTTTTTTAATCTCACGTACTCTTTAATTAAGGTTATTTAAAAAAACCTATTAGTAACCGATTTTCAATTTAAAAAAAAAAACCACCGGGGTCCCTAGTGACACCACCTGTGACGTGATTTTTACCTTCAGGTTTTAATGGACAAAATGGTATTCAAGCAATAATGTGATAGAATATATAATGTGAGAATGTGAGTAAATAAACACTGTGCGTATTTTTCCCTTCCTACAACGACGACTTAAACCGCCATTACATCCTGTATGAAAATGGTTCAAATTTGTGAAATCAAACAAGGGTATTTACTTTATACTACAGGTACATACTACAACAAAAGAAACATGTTTTACAGTCAAACTAAAAGTTGGTTGGTCTGAATAACTAAGAATTCAAGTTCCAAATACTCGTTGATTACACCATTCATTGGTTCTCTCGTTCGTTCGTAAGGAGAGCTTTTTAGTGCTATTCGTAGACCTTTAGCTTGATCGAATAAATTCTAAGAAACTACTCAAACGGTGCTAATGGCCATGGTGGGTACCTATATTTTATACCAAATGCACATTTGCTGAATTCAATTGCAGTGAGACGTTTTCTGTGCTCCCGGTGAATGTTTATTACCAGTACTAAGGCGTACTGGGTGCCTAAAAATACCTAATCAATTAACTAAGAGTTAAAAGAAATAACAACTAACTAACTAACTAACCATCACGCCGTTTCCTCGCAGGGGTTGGCAGAAAGGACGTACCGCCAAACAACTCGGTCTTGGCACACACTCCTTGCCTCATTCACATTCACACATTGTCTCATATATACTCTTCTATTATTCTAAATCTTGATATGCACCAAATCAAGTATCTGAATCACTTGATCGTGCCATGTCTTTGTCGGGCGTCCCCGACTTCTACTACTATTCGCATTTGCGTCATATATACCATTACACTTCTTTCTTCGCTCATTCGCTCTACATGCCCAAACCATCTACGCATCCTTTTCTTAATCTTACTCACTATGCTAACTTCAGTCTTGCATTCGTATATAAATGGCTTTACCACACATGCGGGGATCTCATTTCTACAGCATTCAGTACACTTTCATCATTTCTCTGCCAGTACACATCACAGTCATACATCAGGGTAGGCACCAGCACTCCATTGTGGACTGCTAGCTTCGCTTTTTGGAAATTTTCGTAGGTCCATCGTAAAATTTATTGTAAGATCTCAAAAAATGTATTCGTAATCGAAAACATACTTCTAAAAGTTTTTTTTTAACGTAATGATATCAAGAAATCTTAGGTTTTTGTTAAATTTAATACTAATAAGTTATTGCTAAATTAATTTAGAAACTAAATAATTATTTTACAACCAGAAAGACAACGACACGAATGAATGGTTGCTGTGGTTTGTTTTCTGATAATGAAATTTTTTTTTAATTTTTTTTATTAAAAACTGTTATGTAAGTTATCTTTGAAGCTATTTTGAGTTAAGAGTTCAAATTAGCACATGTTCCAAGTTATGAACGTTATTAGACATTCGATTTTGGTACTATATTATATGCGGAACCTACGTTAAAAATCATTTAAATTGAGAAAACTTTTTTTAATTATAGGTTAATAATTGATCCAATTAAATTTGTTATAAATTAATATTACTCTTCAGTAAAAAGTCACTAGATATAATTTCTTGCATTTAAGTCGTAAGTTATGTGATAAGTTTATGATGCAAATTCAAGATTCGCCACGTGTTATTATTATTTAGAAACGGAAGGAATATTGCATAAAATAATAATATTACAAAGCTACACGGAGAGAAATGAGAATATCTGATTTATTGAAATCATGTTTAAAACGTGATGGTAATACAGTTTCTGATAAAATATTTGTTCATTCGGAATATATTGGACCACGTGATCACGCAGTTGCAGTTTTCCTGATAAATTTAATCGCGAAATGCGACCATATTAGAATTTTTACTAACACTTTTTCTTCCGCCCTTATTACACAATTTAAATTTACTTTGTTAGGAAATCTGTCAATTCATTCAGGCCTGTAGTCCCGTTTTTGAATTGGAATTCGAATTATCTTACCAGATTTTTAATATATTAGCAATATTGTAAATCAATATTTTTCTCCGTGTATCTTTAATATTAGTTAACCTGCCATATAATAGTCACAACAAAAAATCTCTATATATAAAGTTTGGGGAAGATACTTATGGTAGATTATGAACTACTTTTATAGTAAAATATTAAAAACACATTACCTGAATCCCTTATAAGATACGGAATAACTTCATGGGGACATTCAACAAAAACAAATCTTCTTTCAGTCCAAAATGTACAATATTCTTTGGTAAAATTATTATTAAACAAAACTAAATACGAACAAAAAAATGACGTACCAAAGTCATTACTATACAACTCTGTAAATGTATTATCTGTTCGTGCTTTATTGTGGCTTAAAATTGCGAGTCAGCATACATCTCAATCTGAACATAATAAAATAGTGACACATGTTCATAATACATGACTAATTGCAAACGATGGACTTGTAGTTCCCAGATACCTGCATAAATATGGTCAAAGAACTCTAGAATACCTCGTTCCAATAATTTACAACATGTTACCAAACTCAATAAAAAGCTGTGAATTGACTCACAGAAGGAAATGTATGTTAAAAAAATGGTTATGTGAAAGAATTTTTTTGTACTAATGTAATTATGTGTATATTTTATGTACTTGTTAAAATTGTATATGTATTTAAAAAGTAATTGTTAAAAGAACCCGTTGACAAACTGATATCAATCAGTTTAACGGGACTTAATTGTAAAAAATGTATTTTTGAAAGTTAATAAATAAAAAAATAAATAAAAAAAGACAGTACAATTTATAAGAACATAATTTTGTGGAACAGAAGTAAGTTAGTACAAAAATAGAATCAGCTGACGAACGGTAGAAATTTAGGGTCGGCACACGACGGGTTAATGATTCAGAAAAATATTAAATGTTCAAAGCAGATATTTATCTACAAATTACTTACAAATATTTTATAATTTCAGAGGAAATTTTGGTTATAATCATTAAATTAAAGAAAAATAAAAAAAATCATTTCGGGCGCGAGGTATGCTGTTCACAGAACTAACTACTAGTCATAATACAGTATGTTATGACACCACCAAATACGACAAAAGGGCTTCGTTCTTGGTCTCCTTTGTTCATTGTTTTCTGTCTGTCCGTCTATTATTATCCATATCTATGGCAACACCCCATTGAACTAATTCCATTCCTGTATTCTGAGTTCTACGTGCGAAGCGTGTATTTATGTTGACAAGTTCTGTGAATGTAAATATGATGGAAAGTTCTTCCTCACATACTTGAAACATACTTAATGCAAAACTTTTACGAGGGAAGTTGTTGAAAACCGTATACCTGATGGATTTATAAATAACATCAATCTGACATCTCGGTAAAGTAATAAACTGTTATGTTTGTACAGTATGTACCGTTTATTTGTATTGATCAACAATTGTACAAGTAATAATTACGTAATATTTTCAACAAATATATTGCGCTTTTTTACTCCACTAAGCTCAGACAGGTATTTTGTCCATTTTAGCGTTGACCCACCGAAAAATTAACCAGTTCAACCGTAGTATGTGGGCAATAAACGTATTCGTGTGTGGTTGTTCTTATCTGGCCTATTTTTATTATCTTTGCAGGTTACTTATTCCGTCAGAAACATAAACAAGTTTTTTTGCTGTAATAGTGTGGAATATAGATCGTATCAATTTGTAATCGGAATAATGTTAGGAGCTAATGACAGAATCTAAAATAAAACAGATTGTATGTTTTTATTTCATTTTGTTAAGTAGACCCTTCAGAAAGAATCAAAGTAAAAATAATAATATAAGCTGAAAACAACGGGCGGGAGGAAGTACTGATTTTATTTGTTCTGTTCCACGCCGAATAGTTCCAAGAAGAACGTGTTACCAGGGTGGAGATTGTAAAATGCTAGAACCTATCTAGTAACGGTAATAAGCTTTTCTGTGTACCCATAAAATCACAGCGTAAAAAACAAAGTCGTTTTAAGATTAAAATTTATTTAAACGATCTACTATGTTAACTGTTGACGCAAGTGAAGTACATAAAGACCAGGCTTACTAAATTTGGAATGCGGTTATGGGTACCGCCGCTCCGGGAATCATTCGCTGGATACCAACACATCTGCCATTGGTCACCCCAAGTGATTTGCTACGTTTGAAGCAGGTGTGCCCAGGTTCATGTGATGTGGCGGGCCGGATTTGGAGAGACTGGTTGAAGGCGATCTTTTCACCTCTCCAACAGAACTTTCTCGACCCCCAGCCTTGCACAAAAATGGGAGGGATGAATTCAAACGTCTGTTACTCCTGGACAACATGACCCAAGATTCCCACCCACCGCTTCTGCCTTCCTAGATCCTCCAGTTTCTTCCCTTTAAATAACCGTCCACATATCGTCTCCGAAGATGACGCAAGCCTTGAAGGAAATTTTATTTCCTCGGGGCCTCCTGTGTGGAGCTTATGTAAAAAAACTAAAAGTATCGTTTGTTTACTTAAAAAAAAATTTATCTACGTTTCCGTAATGACAATATTTCAAATACCAAGTATGATATAAAAAAATTTGAAATATTTACGCCTTTTCAAATTTACAAAACTACAAAAAATACACATTGCATAACGAGCTTGCCATAAAACATGATTGCCGCACAAAACACAAAAGATTTTTTTTGAAAAGATACAAAAGCCGACTGGATTCATTAGTGATTTAGCATTGATAAATTGAGAAATTGTTCGGCTTAACCCTTTAGTGACGGTTTCGATAACGATTTGGTAGGTGGGTTTAAGTACCGCCATTTATTGGGTAACCAACGCCTCTTCTGTACGTCACCCCAAGTGGTTCGCTACGTTTGCTTATTTAGCAGGGGTGCCCGGGTGAGGTGTGTTCAGGATGCGCTGCCGATCTGGAGAGGCTGGTTTGTGGAGACCCTTTGACCTCTCCAACTGGTCTCACGATCCATAGCCTTGTTCTGCAGTGGGAGGGATATATTCATTCCTAGATTCCTATCCAGCCTTTATACCCTTTTCTTCCCAGAACTTCCCCTCATTCCTTTCGAAAAATGATATGCGGGCGCAAGGCTTTTTGTGTGCGGTTAATGTAAACAAATGTCACATGGAAACTACACCCCTCTTCTTCTCTCATACTATTCACCACTGAGCTCAGCGCGTCTCAGTACCTTCCTACATTCCAACTGATATCACGATGGATGATAATAGACACAATACACAACTCAAAGTCTTTTCACAAGAGTAATATGGGTCCCGGAAACCATTTTATTTATTTTTCCAGTTTAATTTTCAAAATGGTGAGTCAAGACCCAGATATCAAAAGTCGGCTATAATCGGCGGAACCGTCGATCGACGTGTAAATCGAAAATTATTCCCAAATTGCGCAAATTTAGTATTTAGTGCAAAAATTCGTGTTACTTTACCTACTATATTTATTTTCTTGTCAAGTTATGTTTGGTTTACACAAGTTTTAATGTTTGTCATATATTATAAGGAAAAATCATTTATAGTAGCGAAAATATCATTTTTTATATTTTAATTTTTGTTCAATGATATTTCACAAGAAAGGAATTTTACCGTCGTTAATTCGTCAGCGAAAATAAAACTTAATTTTATTTAATTTTGCACAATATCTCTGATTTGTTTTAAAGAAAGTACATTATATATATTACCTGTTGCTATTGCTACCTTAAGACGTTTTAATAATATAAGATAATATTAGAGATTTTCAATGAAAATTTGGACCTGAAAAGATATATTTTGGAAGTTCAACCCAGGACCCAGGACCTCCAACTCAACCCCCATTAAATAATTCAATTTTACAATTTGAGGTTTTATTCATTAAGTTATTTCAAAAAATAAAAATAAATGTTTTGTTCACTACGAAAGGATAAACTATTTGATTAGAGGTTGGAGAGGGACTATTGTTCACTGTAAATCCGGTCGTGGTTCCGTTAAGGCTATATTGCGCCATTGCCAAATACGCCAGGCATCACGACAGACTCTTGTGACTGTTTACCCTCGTCTATTCAAGAGCTTTCCCTGAAATTCTATGGTAATCGACGGTCACGTATAGAGAAACATTCATTTGCGCATATTCTACTGCCTTTGGCACACGACAGCTGCTGCCGAATTACTGATCAGGTAATAATGGCTACCATTATTATTGTTTAGCATATTAAATGTATTGTAAAGCCGGAAATTGAAGCATTAATGTATAAAAGCTTGAGCTATCTCAAGCAACAACCTCCAAAATATTGGAAGGTTATGAATCATGACAATGTATATGATATAATTAACGGTAAACTTAAAATAATACATAATCCGCTCTTTCATAGACGGCGCTTATATAATTATTTTTGGGACAACTCTTTAATCAAACTATTCTTTAAAATATTAATTTGTTTTTGACCGTACATACGCAATATGGTTATGAATAAAAAGTTGTGTCCGTTTACCAACTCTATTTTTTGAACAAAAGTATGCAAATACAATATTGTATCGGTGATTCAAATCAATATTGTATTTTTATGCCTTTCTACGAAGAATTAACTTTGAATACGGACACAACTATTTATTCATATTCATATTGCCTGTTCGGGCGAAAACAAATAATTCATCTTAATAATTTAAAGCGTGACTTGCAAAAAGTATTTTTCCACATATTAATGAAGTGCCATATATGAAAAAGCATATTATGCTTTATTTTTAGTATACCCTGTCCCGTATAATCTGTGACGTAGAAAAAAAAATCAAATTTTTACGTGTGATAAATATAACGAGAACTTGAAGCAAATAAAACTCAGTGTGTCAAGTTGATACTGTTTTCAGTTCGAGGGGCGAGGATTTAATCTCCTTTTTTAATTAAAGTATAAAAATAAGAACAAATATCCATATATTTGGCATATAAAACCAGGGAGAGAGAAAACGACAGGAATTTACAAACCCGTGTTCTTCTGGTTGAAGGTAGCATTCTCTTTCAGGCATGTTCTTCTGGTTGAAGGTAGTTCTGTTCCAGGTGTGTTCTTTCAGGTTTTTTTCTGGAATGAAGGTAACGAGGTCCATCTCTCTTGTCCGGGAATCAAGCAGCAATCTATTTTCGATCTTTTATCAGCCAACTGCGTACATATGAGCGTGATGATGATAGCGTGGATTTTCCAGGGATTGTTTTCAATTCAGATCGTGCACTAAACAAAGTTCGCACTAATCATGGCAGCCATATTCATAATTTTGATAAAAACGAATGCAGAAAATAACACCATCAATAACGAACTCGTTCGAAAAGTCCTCGATTTACCCATTACTAAGTAGCAATAACACACTCCTTTTGAATTGCGTCGATATTTGAGGCAAACCTTGTCTCCGTGTCACCAAAAGGATTCTCCGGTCCGAAAAACAAATCCACGTCGTCCGCCATATTGCCATTCTCTAGCCACCTCCCGCATCTAATGTCTCCACTGCTACATACAGACCATAATTATAAGTTCTAATCAAAAATTATAATCCATTCGGTTGTGTAGATCCTGAGAAAACGGCTTCTAAATGTAGAACCCAAGTCTTACATTTGTGCCCGTAAGAATGATGATATTTCCAAAATTGCTTTTTTCTGATGATTTTGTCATTAATTCATCTTTGGACCGTTGTTCTTAGTTTTTACTAACTTACTGTTTTTACTTATTGGATTAACTTACTTACATTCGGCCAAGTAGATCCTGAGAAAACAGCTGTGCCATTGCACATAAACAAAGTCCATCCACGTTTCTTGAAGTAACTACCCTTAATACAACTTTGTAATCAATGTTAATAAAAAAATATTTTGTTTTCCGTCAATTAATTATGTACCTACGTATAGACATCATTATTGTATGGGAAAAAATGAATCTTTGTTAACCAACACCCAAAGTATCTAGCTACGTTTTGTGACTTTGCAGAGGTACCCGAGTTAATGGGGTGAGTTTTGTCTGCATGGCGGGTCTTTCAGCCGGACTCTCGACCCAACGCCTTGCACCGGATACACCCCTCACAGATTTTCCCTTCTCATAAATGCTTCTTTTTCTTCTTTTTATCTAAAACGACCTTCATTTAACTATAATAAATAAAATGAAATACCAGCCAAAAATTTCACGGCACGTACCTGTTATTCAGATAATTTATTTTCAGGTATAGTAGCGGGGTATCATGTGGTAGCTTGTCTATTATATGATATCTGTCCTAAGAATCTAAAATTACTACGTACAAACTATACGCGAGATAGTTTGCTAAAATATTCGGTGAGAGTTGGTTGTCAGAGAAACGCCTGAAAACTAATTGTTGAAAGATAACCTTTGATAAATGCAAATTCTCCTCATAGTTGCGCGCTATCACCATTGTCACTGGCTGCCCCATCTCCTCCTGCGCCCATACCGTGTATCTAATGGGGCGGAATATGAACGGTACTGGATAGGAATTTCTTACAAAAATAATCAAACATACACATTTCGGTTGTTTGTGATGTGATATGAAATATTCCTGTGTGAAATTATTCACCTTCACGTTGAACTTTTACTTTACAAAATTGCAACTGTATGTGGGAAAAAAGGTGATAAAGTAGGTACTTCTCAACATTTTTTTACTTTAATTAATTGAATAATAATTATGTACTTGAAATAATTTTTTTTTTGTTTAAATTTTTGACTGATTTTTAAGTTCAGAGGAGATGTACCGAACGTAGCAAAATATACCGGAATAGCTTAGGAAAAAAATAGCATCAATTAAAATTTAATCTTTTTTTAAGTCTTGTAGATTAAAATCATTGGCAACTTAATTATGTAACATAAAATTTCATCCAAATGTTAAATAAACACGGGTAAGGGTACCTCAGCACGGGTAAGCCACCCAGTGAGGCCAAAATTACCAAATTGTACTGAGAAATGTAAAATATTGTACCAAAAATAAAATAAAATAAAAGCGTCATTTATTTTTTTTCACAAAAAGTGATAAATCCTTTTTCGTTCTCTTATATGGCAAAAACGACGGCAGGCCTTGCTTATGCACTAGATCCACTCTTCGCCTCTAATATCATTTCTGTATAGTCCTAGTTGCTGTATAGTCTTAGTTCCTGAATAATCTTAGTTCCTGTATAGTATACTGTAGAAATGTGTTTCATGACACCATCCCCCAATTAATTCCTCAGAGCATATTGTAAGCACATAATCACCTTGTCCGCGCTGTTACAGTGTTGATTCTATTTCATGTCCCGTGTTAACGTGGGAACAATACACATAGAGTTAACCCCCCAAACTTAACCTCAATATACAAAATATCACTATCCACCTATATTAGAGCACAACTTTACCTTCCTACTTGATGAGACTTCATAACCTTCATATTCCACCTCATTCATTTAGGGTAATCATTGTTTGATTAAAATCTCAATGGGATATGCTGTGCTGTGATTGGTTGAAGACGGCGGCCATCATGGAATTCCATCCGGTGAGTAGTGGAGGGGGTCAACGTAAATACTGAGTCGCTTCCTTAGCGGTGGTCATTTCGTGGGTTGGTGGCTTCGAGTGAGGTGGTGGATGGTTATTTTCAGATGTGTTTCAGGTTCTGCTGTTATATCGCAATGTAATTATCTTGATTAATCACATATAGCACATCATTTGATTGAGTAATTATGATGTAAAGATTTCCAATTGTGTCGGCGATACGGTATCAAGCGGTTTCGGGGTTTGAGTATTCTTGTAATTTTTGCGTAAATATGAATTTTCTTGAAAAATTCTGTATGTCTGGACACGTATGACACAGACAGTTTTTGTTTTTCAAATGCTTTCTGCTTTAAAAATAAAAAAAATACTATATTCTTTGATTTTTCAATGTTTTGAATCGGTGAAAACCAATCAATTTCGGAAAATTTGAATAATACTTTAAATTTCAAAATTTATTTTCAAGAACTATTCACTATTAAGAAGAAGTAACTAACCTATAATGATATAGTAACAGAAATTTAATAGGACCTTCACAGAACTCGAAAAATTAACGTTGAAATTTGATGAATTGTTCAAATTCTATAAAACTACCCGTCCTTAGTTTTACCGTTACTCTAACGTTGAATTTTTCATAGAATGTGCTGAAACACCGTCAATTTTTATTTATTAATAAAATTTAACGACTGTTATAGGCAGCAAGTCATCGGCACAAAAAATGCTTTTTAATAACAGGTTTGGTTTTTGAATAATCGTGCAGCAGATAAGTATTATTGGCCTAACAATTGAGTTTTAACGGTGTGAACGTAACAAGAGGAGGATAGAATAAATTTAGCCGTTTCTGGAAGGCAATTGGGTCTTCTGTTAAGGCCTCGCAGCCAGAAAATAATCAAATATCGAGATCACTGAGTACGCCCAACATTTGTACCGGATGCACAAAGCTAGTGAAGTTAGCGAAAGGTAGGAATATAACCAATTCTAATTAGAGGGGAAAAAAGCTTCCGGTGTCATTTTCTACTCAGTAGCAATAACTATGGGAAAAATTATTCAGTCACTGTAGTAGCAGATGAATAAGGGGAAAAAAACAGTTTGAATAGAGATTGAGTTGAGAAAATTGAATTGAGAAAAACAAAGATGTTTTGAATTAAGATTTTAACCCCTAAAAAAATTTCACGATTATTTTTTGGATTTTTATGCCTGTGGTGCTCTTCCCTCTTTATTATCCAACGTTTCGGATAGCGTCCATCAGTAGAGCAGATGCGTACATTGATTTTTTTTGTTTTTCTAGATTGTGCTGATTCATTTATATGAAGTGAATTTAAAACTAATGTTATTTAAACAAATAGAACGGCGTCATACGCGCCTAACATTTTTACCTCATATGAGTGTTTCAAATGTTACCGGGCTGGCTTAGAGGTCTCGTATTTTCTGAGCAGGGTAATTGTTACCTAAAATCTCTAATAAAATTGTAAGTTTTTGTATCATCATCAGCCCGATCATTAGAACCAGAAGCCGAACGTAGCCGTATATTACATACGCGTCTGTTTGTATTTTATGAGGGAGTTGGATATAGCCTATTTTTAAAGAATTCATCTGCTTTTGCCTGTTGTAGTAAAGGAAACCGCAGAAAACTTTAATCAGGAGGAAGCGGCCTCATCAATATGATACAGAGACGGCCTTCAGTAAAATCCATGTTTTATGTCCTGTATTATGAGGTTTGAGTGTATGTTTGTCTGATTTTTATGTTACATAAATAAATATATATGTATGTAGATTGTAGTAAAGTGCACGCGTATGTACGTACATGCAGTTCCAATCGTCTAAAATGTGTTTCAAAACAATCGCATTGTTATTACCACCTCGGCAACCCCTTTTTAAGGTCGTTATTTTTTAAAAATAAAAATCTTTTAACAAAAAAATTTAACACCTAATTTACACGGAGACGGTTTTCAGGGCCCATACCATTATAAATACGAGTTTTCTTGGGTAATTTTAAACGGACATTATTTCAGTGTTTTCTCATCATTGCTGCATCCAACATCAGTAAACTTTATTTCATCATGACAATATATTATCTGCCAGTTCCTCTAATTTCCGCAGAAATGTGTTTCATGACACCATCCCACAATTAATTCCTCAGAGCATATTGTTAGCGCAGAATCACCTTGTCCGCGCTGTTACAATGTTGATTCTGTTTCATGTCCCGTGTTAATGTGGGAACAATACACATAGAGTTAACCCCCCACACTTAACTTCAATATACTAAATATTACTGTCCATCTATATACGAGCACAACTTCACCTTCCTACTTGATGACACTTCCTAACCTTCATATTCCACCTCATTCACATTTTCACTCCTTTCAGCCTCACAACAAACCCCAATAATTGGAGGTTCCAAAACTTCGTTCCTTTCCCATAAGTTGATGTTCAGCTCGGCAATTCGGCTCACGTATGTATTCTTACACTACATGCGTCATGTGAGAAAGTGGTTACAACGTAGTTCCATGTGGGAAGCTATTACCATCCAGAAGAATTTACATGTACAATGCGAAATGCGTAGTTCGTAGTTCGCGCTCATATTTTAAAAAATGGATCGATTATTTAAGCATTACCATGTGGCATTTCATCTGAAGTGGATGTGTTAATTTTAAAATAATTGCATAATTAATCTGCAGATGACTTCAATAGGAAGCTTACAGAAACAGTTTCTGTAAATGTTCGATATGCATTCAATTCGGTCATATTTGTTTTTCTCGATACGTTGAATAAAACAAACGCAGATACGTAATTATCATGATAAAATGACAATAACACACCCTCCATACACAAAAATTCAGGTTGATAGTAATAATAATATTTTAAGTTAATGGATCAGAAGGATTTATGGGCCCTGTTAGGAGTTCTACCGAGCCGAACCCTCTGATATGAAAATATCTGGAGTCGGTGAATTATTTTTCCATTTGATCTCTGGTGATTTGACGTGTTGTTCTTGTATTATTTTGTATTTATTATGCTCATATAATGCACTTGCATAATGTGGATTGACTTGATGATTAATTGTGGAAAAGTGTGTGAAAGAAAGGTTTTGTTTTTTCTGTGGGGAAGATTTAACCCGGACATAAAGCCGAAAAATTTAAATAATGTGTTCATTCCGTAATGCGGGGAGGCGATAACACATATCCCATATTACATGCGTAATAATAATACTTACAATAATAATACAATAAGTGACGTGTTGTTCTTGTATTGTTTTGTGTTTATTTTGCTTATATAATCCACTTGCATAATGTTGTTTGACTAGATGATCATTTGTGGAAAAGTGTGTGGAAGGGTTTAGTTTCTCCTATTGGGAAGATTTAACCCGGACGTAAAGTCCGAAATATTTCTAAAATCAATAATCACAACCCTTATAGCATTTACAATAATGTACATGCACGTAAAAAGTAAGAATGTGTAAGCAAAGAAATAATTTTTTATATTTTCATTTATACGTAGAACATATAAATAGCATTAGATTGACGGGGCCGACAATTGTCTCCAGTGTACTATACAAGAATCTTGACTCTAGCGGGATTCCGTAATAAGGATATTATTTGAGTTGTTTGTCCTCTCTCTTAAACCTGCTACCCGAGTTCTTAAGAGGACTGTAAAACCTGGTACTCGACTTTCCGTGAGCATGTTGGAAGCACTGCAGTATCTGGGTAGGCCAAACATCGTACGGTAGGTGTTGCTTACTGCATGCGTAGCCTTTCCATGCTACTCTTCTTAAAGCTGGTTGAAAGCTCACACGTATAAAATCATATATCAATCGTAAGGAATATCATTTTTTAAGGCGTGGGCAGCAAAGCCGCAACCTTCTACTGAACATATTTGACATTATGCTGAGCGCTTGCCTTTGCCGGTCAATGTCATTGTCGTCCGTCAGCTTACTGTTGATGATGTCTCCTAGATACTTTATTTCTTTTACTAATTTCAGAAATTCACCGTTCAGAAAAGCTGGTGAAATGATTTTAAGATGTTGATGACCAACAGTGATGTTTTTATTGGGTTATACAGTATGTTTGTTTGTAGTGCAAATTCTTTACAGGATTCGTTGTCCCCTCATCGTTGGCTTCAAAACCACATCATCCACATTATTAGCATTCTGTCCTCTGATATAGCAACCTACCCCAGTATTGTTTAATCTTGAGTGAATTCATCCATATATACGTTAAATAGTATTGGAGACATACCTTAATCCTCCTTATCAGATACAACTTTTTAGGTCATATGGACAGTCCGTATTTCCATTTTACAAGGTCGGTGATGGTGCCAAGTATCGAGAATCTGTACGACCTTTGACGGAATCCCTCTTTCTTAAGTTCAGCATGTAATATGGGGTATTAAACTCTGTCAAAGGTCTTTCTGAGGTCTACAAAAAGGCGTTTGTTGTAGTTCTTTTCTTTTCGTAGTATTCAAACACCATTTAAATTTAACATTTTTAAATATTATATTCAATATAAAAAATAGAATCAAAGGAAAATCAGAATAAACTTTTAATAATTTTTATTTTAATTACACAACAATGCTTTTCTACTGGTGTATAATGTCTTTTTTTAAATAATTACATAATACGTGACATGCTCGTGACCTTTGTTGATAATTCACTTATTAATCAAGACATTTAATTTACTCTCATGGTTTTCCACTATCAACTATCATTGTGTTATCTAAATCAATGCTTGGTTTGGGTTGGGAGACAAACTGTATAAAAAACATAATATCATGTAGTAAGGCTGTCATTTGACACGTGTGCTCAGTACAAAAACACATTTAAAATGCCCTTTATAAAGTCACGAAAACATTTATTTCAACCCGACTTTTCAGATCTAAAAAGTTAATAAAAATTTTGCGTGTCTCACTTTTTCAAAGCAGCGTGCTTGTTGAATACTTAAATAAACTTACTTTTCAAGGTTAGTAGGTCTGAGACAGACAAACGTGAGAAAAAATAAGGAGGTCAGCGCAGAAGTGTCGTATCCCCATTAAATGTAGAACTGAAATAATTTATACTACTAATATAATACATTTTGAATGCTATACTCATAAATATAACATTAATCATTGAAAAGAAGATATTACTGAAAAATCTAAACGGAATATTAAACAGAAAAAGATACAGAAAAGGGTAATGCTCGCAATTGGGAATCGAACCTAGGAGCTCTGTCTTACCATGTTCAAAAATACGTTTAGGCTGAAACGTTTGAAACGTTTACCACAATCAGTTCCAATTTTGAAAATGAAACATTTTTTCAATGTAAAAGTACTAGAGTTTATTTAACTGGAGTTACAGACAGAATTACAATGGAAATTGGTATTTTCAATTATATTATAATACAGGCAGGTACCTACTATTGCTCTTTTCTGAATTCAATTCAGTTTTTTAAATAAAACATAAATTCTGGAGTTAATTGAACCGTCATATCCAAAGGTTGTGGAGTTAATTGAACCGTTACATCCAAAAGTTCTGGAGTTAATTGAACCATCACATCCAAAATCACAATTTTTTTAATAATAATTGTGTACCTAAACAGAATATTTCGTTTGTTAATTACTTTCAAGAATCTAACCAGTAAATTTTATTAACTCTCATAATAACATGAAATAACTAAAAGTATATAGTATTACGTTATTATGAGAATTGTTTCGTTTGAGAACTTAAACAAAACCCACAATTCGTAAAAAATATTGTCTTTGAGGTCATTCAAGATCAATTTCTTGGTCGTAAGTACTAAATTTACTTTTCCGACAAAGAAAACAAAAATAAACTTTTATTATAAGGGCAAGGTGAAAACTTGTTACTATCTAAGGATATGTTTATTTATTTCGTTTTCCCTTCGAATTCCATGATTATATTACCCAACCAACTTACCGTTACAAAAATTTGTCAACAAAGTATAAAACAAGATTCATATATCAGAATATCCATTCCATTTGTGTTGAAGTAAAACTTAGCGGCATATATATTATTTAATAAAATAAAATATTTTATCAGTTCAGTCATAATTTGTTCCCTGAAGATGCTTGAGTAAAGCGAAACCGGTCGGTTATAAAAAATTATTAAAAACTCGTGGTTTTAAAACAAAAAGTATTTTATTTTATTAAATATGTCCAACCACAAATTGAATGCTTTCTACAATAATATATATTATTTACCCAAGAATCAATAGATTTAACTTTTTTAAATAAATACCGACTTTATTTTTGATTGATTCCAAACAACCAGGAGAGACATTCCATCCCATGCCAATAAATAAGGTAGTTAAAAGACGTTCAGTATATGAAAAAGGGGTCGTCTAAGACCTTTTATTTCGAAGAGCATCATCCACTGATAAAATCCATGTCGATGATGGATTTATCGATAACTTGTCACTGTCCCTGAGCACAACTGCAGATCGCTAACGTACGAATGACAGTTTTATATCGAATAAATTACGAACACTATATTCATTGTGAACTGCTGTTCAGGAACGATGACAAGTTATGAATATCCAAAATTACGAAATCAACATTTTACAACAACTCTTTCTTTTCATCAAATTTTACAGGACGTTTTGTAATTATTACAAAACTTAATCATAATTCTTTTGGGTGATTTAGCGGGCTAAATAATAATCGTAACACTTTTGTTATTGTTCCTTAGAAACACAAAATATTTGGTTTTTTATTGTAATAACTTTTAAAGGTTAAACCCAAGGTTCGTAGAAAACTAATTTAACAAGGTTAGGTAATCCAGGGGTTGAAAGCGAAAGAAGACCAAATTCTACTGGGATATTTGTATTTACTGAGAAGTGGCGTCAAGCGACTCAGAAAGCGTTTGCACAGATTTATTTATACTGCGTTGGTAATTTTCTTAGTAATAAAATATTAGTAATTTGATTAAACATTAAATATTAGTAATTTTATTTTGAGTACCTACTCATTTTTATATTAAAACTAATATTCGGAATAAAAGAGAAAAAATCCAGAAATATGTACAGTGTTACTTCTGAATTGATGATGTAGAATTGAGGTTATTTATTAGCTCCTAGTATATTTGCCTTTGAAATTCTCATTTAGCAAACTATCGTGACAAGGATATTTATGACAGGGAAAATGTGAGAATAATTGTATTTATACAAAGAGTTGCACAAGGTGGAAGAACTAGTTGCTTGAAATGGGTTTAGCCGTATTTAGTCACCTTATGGAAACAGCAAGGTACTTTCCTATTTCCTTTCCCTTCCCATACCAAAACAGCCCAAACTCTTTTCATCAAAGCTAAATGACAAAATTTCTAACACAACACAATTATACCGAAATTAGCAAAACTTCAATATGGATTTCTACAAGTACTTTTTTTAATCAACTCCTATGTCGTCTTTGGGGATAATGTGCAATGGGTCTTTTGGAGAAGATGGGATTGTGAAAATTTTGTACATACGAAATGTTGTAGAAGGGAGGGGAGACGGAAATCATTTCACAGATGAACTGTTGAAGTCAAGAAAGAGTCGTAGAAACGATCCGTTCTCGTGAGATAAATAATGTCTAACCTAGTTCCTTTGAATGTTAGGCGCGTGTTAATCACATTTTCCGACCATGAAAATCATACTAGTTTGTCGGAGTATCTTCCATTGAAATACCGGTAGAATAAGGATTGAATTCCCACATGATGGTTGTGCTCTGAAGAATGCGATCTGTTTGTTAAGTCAGGGAAATCTATCAAATGGACCGTACATTAATGTAGTAAGTCAAAGTTGTTTTTCAAGTATTTTGGGACTGCCAAATTCAAAAGTGGTTAAAATTATACAATCGTGATATATTCAAAGTATTTAATGGTATGTATAAACCTACAAAAGGGTGGAAAGATAAACCATAAATTCTATTTAATTGCTCACCATTACCCGGCGTTTTGAATTGCTCAGAGTAAAGTTTTTAATTCTAGAGTATCTGAAAACTGGGTGAGATTAAAGTGGAAAAACATTATATTATTGTTAAGAGTTGAAAAGTTTTATTTTGTATTTATTTCACGACTGGGACGTCCTCAATATCTTCTACCATTCACTTACACGTCATAATTCTCCTTACACCCCTTTTTTTGGTCATTACATAAGCCTTATTTTACCATACATAAGTATTTGATTAGCTTTATCGTGCCATGTTTTCCTCGGGCGTCCCCGACTTTTTCTTATATTCACTACTGATTACTACATTCAAAAGTGTTTAATTAGGATATGTGTAATTAGATATCCACCACGTGTGGAGCCAAAGTGTAAAAGTGTTGAATTAGGATATGTGTAATTAGATATCCACCACGTGTGGAGCCAAAGTGTAAAAGTGTTTAATTAGGATATGTGTAATTAGATATCCACCACGTGTGCAGCCAAAGTGTAAAAGTGTTTGATTAGGATATGTGTAATTAGATATCCACCACGTGTGCAGCCAAAGTGTAAAAGTGTTTGATTAGGATATGTGTAATTAGATATCCACCACGTGTGCAGCCAAAGTGTAAAAGTGTTTAATTAGGATATGTGTAATTAGATATACACCACGTGTGCATCCAAAGTGTAAAAGTGTTTAATTAGGATATGTGTAATTAGATATCCACCACGTGTGGAGCCAAAGTGTAAAAGTGTTTAATTAGGATATGTGTAATTAGATATCCACCACGTGTGCAGCCAAAGTGTTTAATTAGGATATGTGTAATTAGATATCCACCACGTGTGCAGCCAAAGTGTAAAAGTGTTTAATTAGGATATGTGTAATTAGATATCCACCACGTGTGCAGCCAAAGTGTAAAAGTGTTTAATTAGGATATGTGTAATTAGATATCCACCACGTGTGCAGCCAAAGTGTAAAAGTGTTTAATTAGGATATGTGTAATTAGATATCCACCACGTGTGCAACCAAAGTGTAAAAGTGTTTAATTAAAATATGTGTAATTAGATATCCACCACGTGTGCAGCCAAAGTGTAAAAGTGTTTAATTAGGATATGTGTAATTAGATATCCACCACGTGAGCAGCCAAAGTGTAAAAGTGTTTAATTAGGATATGTGTAATTAGATATCCACCACGTGTGCAGCCAAAGTGTAAAAGTGTTTAATTAGGATATGTGTAATTAGATATCCACCACGTGTGGAGCCAGAGTATAAAAGCAAACCTTTTCCAGTTCAGCCGTTACAGAATTTTGGTTCATTACATAAATTCATAGGTACACAGGAGTCCCTCAAGGCCAATGGATCTCTTGTACCCGCTCAATTCCTTGTTCAGGTGCTAATATTCCTGGAAGGGTGTGAAACGCGAGAGGATAATAAATTTCCCTATAAAGGGAGTCGTAATGAATATTTATAGCCAAGTTTTATTTTGGGACGACCCATGGGCATAGTTCATTTCTTAATCATTAGGTAAGACGTGTTTTTTTGTGCTTGTATTCATTAGGAGCCCTTGAGAAAAGTTTTGTTCCTTCTACCTTCTATCAAATATGAAGTTGCTCGTGTGAAAATAATAAAAGAAACGGTATGTTTTTCATCCATCAAAGTTATGTGCTTTTGCATATACTATGGTTTGCCTCCAAAATAAGTTGTTTTGGAACTACCATTATTACCAATAATTTACTGTATTATCACTTGAGGAAGATACATTATTACACATCATAATTAAAACAAATGCTTTGATTTACCGCCATACAAAAAAATCTTTAGCTTTCAAGTACCACGATAATGAAAATAAATATGTTAATTTAAATATAAAAATAAAAGTTTGAAAACACCTCTTAATAGTGGAACAATTTAACATGACCTATGAATAAAATAAATCATTCTTTTGATATAAATAAGAAGTTAAAAATTATGGGTTTACAATTAGATATCTTCGAAATTTGATGATGTTTTATTACAAAAGTAAATAGTATTAATTACGAAATATTTTTTTAAAACACAGGAATCTCATAAATTTATTTTCGCATTGATACCTATATTGAAAATAATTAAAAATTTTAGTTCAATCTTAGTTACATCCTTGATTCTGTTATGTTAATTTATAAACTTTTTTCTAAATACGTAAGTACAATAATTACCTATTTAATGTTAAAATAATTTACGGTATAATAATTACTAATTAATCAACGCTAATTGTAATCTAAAGGGACTTATGTGTCCATTTTTAAATTTGTTCATTTTCGTTTGGCGAAGGAACTAATAGTTTTGAATCAAGTCGATCCTTTTTGAATAAATAGTGGTGATGAAAAAATTATTTATTTTATTTAAATGACTAGCTCCCCGTCAAGCATTGCTGTGGCTCAACCTGTCTGTGCAGATAGAAAAACAATAGCGCGTTCTGTTTTACGTCCAATAGATGGCCCCGTTGTTTTTTTTAAATAATGTTTTTACCTGTCACAGGTAACATCTATATAATATAGGTACATACAAACGTACGGTTATTCAAATGAAAAATTGTGTCAAAATTTCAAAGCAATCACTGAAAAACTTTCGGAGATTTAAGATTTTAAACAAACGAACATTTACTTAAATATAGAAGATGTGTCTTTATTTAAATATAGAAGATGAAGGCATAAAGTTATTTTGCAAATATTGAAGAAATTACGTAAATGTAAATATATAATGATAATTTTAGGTTCGGTAATTTCAAGTTAGTATATTTCCATTTTTGTTTTATCGAGTTTTATTTTTCAAGGTACATTTGTTACTTAAATTTCGTTTACTTTGATACCGGTTTCGACACAACCGTGTCATTAATTAGCAATCTCAAAACTAACTTAAAAATTATACAAATACAGAAAGATTTAGATTAAATCACCCCACTCACTTCATAAAATCTAAATATTTCTGTACTGGTATAATTTTTAAGTTAGTTTTAAGATTGCTAGTTAATGATTCGGTTGTGTCGAAACCAGTAGCAAAGTAAACGAAATTTTAGTAACAAATGTACATTGAAAAATAAAATTCAATGAAACAATAGAAATTGTTACTTAGTTAATGCCCAAGAAATACAAAAAAAAACATATTTTTTCCTGGAAACAGTATTTGAATGATTTTTATGTTTTTTTTTTAAATATAATAATTTTGGTGTTAAATCATTAAAATTCTGTATTTATACGTGTAGAATCAATTTAAGTTTCTTGGCAGTGGAAACAAAAACTTACTAATTAAAATATACGAAACTGCCAGATTTCGCTGTTGCTTTGTTAAGTACTTATAAAACAATTACTTAGGTCTGTTAAAACTACCACTTGTTAAGACTGCAGGATTACCTTTAAGCCACCTTAAGATAACACCATTAGCAAAAAAAAATTTTCACTTTCCTCTAAAATACTAAGAGAATTTGACTGAACAAGGCACTTGGAGATTAGTGGTTCTAATTCACATTAATCACAATACTTCAGAGTACGGGTTCCCAATCTCTTGGTCGTGACACTAAATAAATAAATAAAAATTTATCGAAAGTTCGACCTATTATTCTCAAGCTGTAAAAATAGTCCGATTTTGCAAAAAAATAAATAAATGATGTTTTCAATATATTTTCCCTTAAATTTAAATCATTCCATTATGGATCATTTTATAAGTACTAATTTAATCATGATGAATCTAACGGAATTTTAATTTGAAACCATGGTTACATGACATGATACAACTCCCTCTGCATACCAAGCATCAGAATTTTTTTCTAGGATCATTAACCCAAATAATAATAATAATAATTGATTTGTAATTCGCCGTTTTTTTGAAAATCACCCCAAGGGCGCTATACGTACAAATACATAAAATATTTCTACAATGATCTATACTAAATTCCCGAAATGAGTTTTGTAAACTCACTGGGAATAATACATTATAAATTTGTTATCATTTTGTAATGAATTATCTTGTAATAAATAAATAAATAAAGACTAAACAAATAGATGGCATTCCTGTGATATTACTAAAAACGAGATATATGTATGGATATCCTGGGATTTATACTGTTACTATTTTCCTCAAAGGCTTTGAAATAAATGGTAATGAAATACATCAGATCATGTAGTACGTCAGAAATATCTTGTAATAATTTTGAACATATGTTTTTCGCATGAAGCAGATATTTTTCTGTCAGAATTTATTGATGAAATACGACATTCTGTTTAGAGACATGATTTAGAATTTAGATTATTAAAAGATTATGTTTTAAGAATAACTTGTGAACAGATTATACATTTGATAACAATAATATTATCATATTAGCCCGGTCAGTGGTTGAGTTGGCATCGCGTTTGGATCGCACCTAGGCGTCCTGCGTTCATTTCCTCGGCTGGCTAAGTTCTACATCACAACACAAGCAGCTTTTTCCGCTAGTGTGGTGTTGGTAGGAAATTTTCAATTATTTTCAAGTTATTCGTATTCTCGGAAAGTTTATCTTTCTTTTAAACAAAAACAAATATGTTAGATTTTTCACCACAACAACAACTTTATTTTTATAATAATTAAAATAAAATAACTTTCTTTGAATACCACTTTATTTTTATTGGAAAAGGGATTAATAATGCTTAATCTACAAGCAGATGGCGTCGAGACGTATTATTTCTTCATTTATTGATGAAATATTTTGAATAAGACAACGTAGAGCAAATGGTAGACCACCTGACCGGCACTCAGAAGGCTGCAGGTTCAATTTCCGTCGACGGCATGTATTTTTTTTCAGAAGATTTTTTCGATTTATATAGATATTTCAGGCTAATAATTTTTGCTTAAAAATCTTTTTTGGTATGCATAAAAAAACTCGTCTCTTAATTGTTAGTTTATCATTAAAAATAATAAACAGATTAATTTTAAAATCCACACCCAACCCTTTTCACCGGTAAATTTAATCTTTCAACATGCATGGTCGCTTAGCGAAGCGTATTTTTATTTTTTATTCTCTAATCCTTTTATTTTGGTTGGAGAATACCAAAATTTTGGATTTATAAAATAATAATATCCTGATTATAATGTACGAAAGGGCGATTTACTTGCTGTGAGAACCAAACTTAATTAATCCGACTGCTAGAAGAGTTTTCCACCCACCAAGCTTACAACCACCTCCCAATAGGTTTGGGATATTTTTCATATATGATATAATAATAAACACTTATTATCAATTTGGGAGGCGGTAATGGGTACTGCCGCCCCGGGAACCATTTATTGGATAACCAACACATCTTCCAAAAGTCGTTGGCTGCATTTTGTGGGATCAGACGTATACGGCAGCGGATACGTCTGCCCATTTACTGTGTGGCAGGCCAGATCGGGACAGATTGGTTGAGGAAAACTATTTTACCTCTCCAGCAAGACTCTCTCCACTCATCGCCTTGCATCGCAGTGGGAGGGATGGATTCAAACATACATAACTATTGGACACATTGACCCTCAGATTCCTACCAACCATTCATACCCCTTTCCTTCCTTGAACTATCTTTTTCTTCTTTTTCTTGAAAAGACCCTTCATAATGCATCCTTAAAGATGACACGAGGCCCTGGAGAAAATTATTTTCCTCAAGAAATTATTTTCTTCACGACCTCATGAGTGGAGCTAGTGAAAAAAAAAATTTTTATAGTTTATCATATTTTTTGTTTTTATTTTCAGATATCGCCATCAAACGAAAACGAGAAGAATCTAAAGAGGATTTATTTGGTCCCGAAATCCAAAACGGACATGAATAAAATATCGATGAAATGCGTCAACAGTCCAGCTCCTTTGTGATTTCTCTGGAGGCCGAAAGTGTTCGCATCATAAATTCCTTCAGAATGTTTGTGATCTGCTCGCACGTTAATCATAATCACATATCTGCCAACTGTATACTAAACAGGGACGTGGATTTTATCACGATAGAAATGACAAAGTGTTCAAGACTTCCGAAAATAATAAAACAGGCTTAGTGTTAAGGGGTTGTGAAGTTTATTGTAGAAAAGTACATTACAACAAACGTGGATGATATTTTACTAAAATTGTATTTAAATAATGTCTTCCTCTAAGAAAGTCTAATGAAGCTTTTGACAAATGTATGATCAAAAAGTGAAACCGTACAAACCCAGATATAATGATTAATTTTTATCATGAGTAGACCAGACGTGTTGGATTACCAAGTAGTTCAGTCGTTTGCTGACTATTTTGAAATGATGAATACGTCAGCGGAGCAAGACTCCCAAACATTGGACTACGACCTGATTCAGACCTACGGGAACTACTCAACAGAATGGGGACCCAACAGAGACCCTATGTACATCGTGGTACCGATCACAGTTATCTACGTGGCCATTTTTGTGATAGGAGTAGTTGGGAATGTGAGCACGTGTGTTGTGATATCGCGGAATAAATCAATGCATACTGCAACAAATTACTATCTCTTCAGCCTCGCTGTGTCTGATCTCCTGTTACTTGTGAGCGGGCTGCCTCCTGAGATGTATTACATCTGGTCCAGGTATCCTTACATCTTCGGTGAAGCTTTTTGCGTCATCCAGGGATTTGCAGCTGAGACTTCTGCTAATGCTACAGTCCTGACCATAACAGCCTTTACCGTTGAGAGATACGTCGCCATCTGTCATCCTTTCTTATCTCACACGATGTCCAAGTTATCGAGGGCGATCAAGTTCGTGATGGCGATTTGGCTGCTAGCTCTGTGTCTTGCGATACCACAGGTGAATATGGCAGTTTTATTTAAAACATATCCTTATCATTATTATTATTTAAAGGAAAATGTTGCAATTTACAGATAACTACAGAAATAGTATTAAAACTATATAATATAATAGAAATTGAACATTCTCGTCGGACATATTAATCTACACTTATTTATAAACCTACCGTAACGCCACACTTTAAATGTTATCTTTAACTTGCTTGTTGTTGTTTTTTTTAAATTTTTATTTGTGGTTTTTTTTAAATACGTATATAGTTATCAATGACTCAATACAATCGTTTAAAACGTTTTTTTTTTTTAATTTTAGAATAAATCAATATCTAATTTTCGTTATTCAAATTTAAAATACTTTTCTGTTAATTATATTTGTCTGGTAATTTGCAAAACAATGAGTAATACAGGGCAATGAGTATTGCTTAATTATTTAAAATCTCTTCAAATTACTGGTAATATTACGATTTTTATGAACATGTGTTCCGACATCTTGATAATATATTCGCAATTTACTGAAACTTGATAATTCATTCGTAAGGCCTGCAATTCCGCTTTTAACCGGATTATTAAAAATTAAAAGGTATTCTTAATAAATTAGCATTAATCATTTTTCTCCGTGTACACTTGTAAATTCATTTTCATTAAATGTAATTCAATTTGTATTGTAGTCAAGCCTACTTCAACACTATTAATATGTAGGTAGGTACATATAACTAATATATAACTTTAAAAAACAGTAAAAATATTATATTACATACATATTTATGTTACATTACCTACACACTAGCTGAACCTTAGTAGGTCCCAATTAGGTACTTACATTTGTTTGATATTTTATAATATACTAATAAGATTTATATGTATGTAAAAAATGCATTAACCTATGTAAAATTAGTGAATATATATTTTTTTTTAAATTCAAATAAAAAAATTGTCACAAGTCATATTTTAGTAGTGTTTTTATAAAATATCAATTGGTAATGTGAGCCTCACTGAGCACCTTACGCCCTGTAAAATAAATAAAATTTTAAAAAATATAAAAAAAAAAAAGAAAAAAAATAAATCAAATAACGTCAAGTAATACGAAAAAAATATTACGGCAGAAACTAGGCAATATGTATGTTATTAGTTCGGTTCTATTAAGTATATGTACTTTGTAGGTATATTTTTTTATTCTTTTAAGATAAATTTATTTTGTAATATCGTCTTTTTTGTTCTTAAATCCATATCTTAAGTTTGTGAAATTATTTTTGCTTCCCTCATTTTTTGTGTTGAGTTGAATGCTTTAAAAAACAATGGCAAAATAAAATAATGAGATTTATATTTTAAAATAATTATTTCTACGCCAATGAACATATCCAGATAATATTAAACGTAGAAACAAAGATTTAAAAATATGACGTAATACATTTCGAAAAACGTATGTGAAGTATAAAAAAATATAATAGATTTGATCCAACCGATAAAAATTTACTCGTTATCTGTTAAAAGTTCATACCGAATCGGTAAAGATTTGTATTTTAGAAGGGTTCAGCTAAAACTAGTTCAAATCGCTCAGTGAGTTTCAGCACTCCCAAACTTACGACCCCGTTAAACATATATGCATTGTTTGAGGTAAAACTTTTGTAGTGATTTAGCTGCTGTATTTCGTATGACGCAGTTCGAGAAGGTGTGGAAATCCTGCTCCGAAACTTAATAATTCTCCTTAACTCCAATTAATTTATGTTCACAAACTCTTGTGCTTTTAGGTGTATTTATCAATATTCCCAGGTTTCTAACTGCTTATTTGAATATACTCGTATGAGAGAGTGAAATATATCTTCTTTTACTGAGATTAAGCGTTTCCATTATTTAAATGAACGTTTTATCTCTTCGCGCAGGTTACTTTGCAAAGGGGATGTTTTTAGCATTAATTCTCTCCATTTTGTAAATACAAATATCCTAATTGTAAAAGGAAAACCACAGAATGGAAAAGATAACTACCTACGTATACCGAAGTTGGTCATAATGATTAATTTCGAAATGATTTTGGAGTTCTGACCATAGCCATAATCACTGTACACTTTATTATTCATTCAACGGTATTCACGCGTAGAACAAATATTAGAATAAATGCAACCAGGTAACCAAATTTCGTAACCTCACAAGGAAAATCTGTGTCTAAATTCGAGTACGACTGTTCGCAATTGCTAGATGATGTAATATAAGTTTATTTATTTCACAAATATATACGCCCTTGGCTTTTACATTAGGTATGGATATGAAATTGCTTAAACTTTTTATCAAAGTGTTATAAGAGGTATATAGCATTTTTTTAAATGATAAACTAATATTTATAATACAAGGTTGCATAGCACAAAGGATAATAAATTATTATAAGCAATAATTAGTCGCCTGAAATATCAATACAAATTGAAAATATCTCCCGAGTAAAAATAAATACCGCCGAAGGGAATTGAACCCGCACCTTCTGATGTCCGGTCAGGTGCTCTGAGCTGAGCCACGTCGGCTTATTTCCAACACAAGTCAAATAATTCAATATGTACTAGTATTTCAATCAACAATTACTGCTAATATATATAAATATAATTTATTTTTTTTCAATTTGTAATGATAAAATATTTTGACTTGCCAAATATTATTTTTTTAATGATAAACTAATGTTTGTAAGACAAGGTTAATAAAATAACAAATTATTATAAGCAATAATTAGGTATGGAGCAGTTTGTAACTATTAACTAAATAAGTGTAAATTCTCATTAAAGTGAATTGAATAAAAAATGTTACTCTTGTGATAAAACTTTCTAACATTTTGAAAATAATTTACAATTTCTTACCGAAATTCAAATGGAACCAAAATAATTGAGGGGTTCGCTATTCAATGTAAATCATTTCTCTAAGGACAACAGGATTTTAAAATTCAAATATATTGATAATTGCTTAAGCCCCCGCATAACTAATTTCCGCCGATTTATAACAAATTTCGCGTTAACTCTTAACTGAGTTTTTAGGTCCCAAAAAATATGTGTTATTTAAAAAGAAAATATCCATACATTTGTTATGCCGAAACGTTAATTATATGAAATTCCCTAGATAGAAAAAAAATCGCAAAGTAAGCTCCGAAAATTACTTAAAACACGTTTTGTTCTGTTAATTAATATGTTACAGGCAGGAAAAATTCACAGTGTATCTTTAAATGCATCTAAAGCATTTGTCGAGAGATGCTCTATTTCAAACGAGTCGTGTTTCATTAAATATTTTCACTATTTTCGCCAAATTATTACCGTTTTTTTATTATTCCAAACAATAAGCATAAGTAAACAGAACGAAAAATACTTGTTGGTATATAAAATTACATAAGTTGAAAGCTTTTACTTGGGAAAAATAAAAAAAATTTAAAATACACAACTTGTGCCGTAAATTGTAAGCGTGTGGTACTCAAAGCATGTCGTTTGATAGAAATGTAAACAAAGTGACGTTGCTAAAGAATATTTCAAATTGCCTTCCTTAATGGATGTCGTCGCTTTATTTCGAAACGTCGTATTTTTCTCGTTTTATTATTTTTACAGTATTTCCTGCCTTACAATCTGACGACTTTTGTTTCGGTGCCTACTAAATACCTATGATTGTACTAATTTTAGTACAAATAATTCACCAAAAGTACACGTTGTGAAATTGAACAATTTAATTTGATATTTTGGTGTTTCCTTGCTGCCCTAATGTATTGTTGTAAAAAATAATGGGTTACACGTCAATCAAAACCCCAAGTTCTGCTAGAACGAAAACTTTGTTCGTAAAATTTATATAATAACGAAGTTTATCACCATAATAAAGGTTTCAAACTTAGTACGAGTCATGAATAAAATATTATAATATCGTTTGACCCCTTGAACGCAAACCCCTTGTCCATCAAACGATGTAATTTTCCATTAAGATAATATAACAACCTTTTTTCTATTATAAAAATCCTTGTGCTTATCCTCTTGTAAAAATAATTGCTTACCCTTGTCTAGATAAATTGCTAAAGATTTACTTAACTGTTTTTTAAAATCTGATGCTTTGGTTCCTATTATAATTATTTTTTAAAGTTTATTTAGGAAACAGACACTTGTACAAGTGAATTAGTTTTACATTTATGTTGAATATAAGATAAACCAGTAAAGTTCTATTTACAATATTTTTTATGGTGACAGGTTAGGAAGAAAGTAGATATTTAAAGACATTGGTAAAAAATTAATTAAAAAAATAGAAGAAAAATAATCGTAGTCATTAAGGTACATTGTAAGGTTAATTTGTTTTTAAACGTTTTAGGGTACAGAGAAAAATATTTAAAAGAAGCCACATTGTAAAACATATGTGAGATATCACAAAAATTCCATTTGAATAATAATAATTTTTAAAAATGGTGTAAAGTAGAAATGCGAGTTCGATTTATGTAGAAAAAAGTGTGCGATGTAAATTTAACCTCTTACGAGACGTATGATATGACATAACTTGATTAAAAGTAATTTAAATAATATTTTTAAATTGAGTATGCTACTTAAAAATAATATGCTAAAAGAAAAGAGATAATTATTAAAAAGTGTAGGTAAAATCATAGGAGTATTCGAAATGAGTCATGCTATTTTGTTTATATCTATCTGCCTCAGAGGAAATTCGAATAACAGAAGAACAGTATTTTTTTCTCATAAATATATAACAGTTTTTTGTCCGCAGGAATTTTTTTTTCAGTTTTATGTTCCCTGGCTTTCTTCATAAGTAACTTGCTATTCTACGGCTTGCTACTCCTGGAAGGCCAGTATCTGCTTTTCGTAATAAGCAAAACTCACCAGAAATGGATGTTAAATTTAATGTTATTGATAATACTCGTATGTTTAAATTTGTCATATGTATAAATCACAACTTTAACCTGAAATATTAGGAAGTGACATATAAACTCACACATATTGATGATGACTTACTTATATCGGAGAAAATTCTAACAAGCATTCCAACGTACCTTACAACTACTTTGTGTAAGTAAGGATATTTTTATTTTATTAAATAAATCTTAGAAGTATGTACACATTATAAAGTTTTATAGTTTATATTCAAGTATATATTTTAGTTTTCTTTTACTTTTTAATCACTCGAACGATTGAAGTCATGTTTATGTACATTAACAATATTATTTAATAAATACCATTCCTAAAAATATTAATAGAGAAACATTTGAAACTGCTGATTGCGGTTTAAATTCGATGAATCCACCTACATTTCAACGTTCATCCCATATTTTTACGTTCTATAAATTAAGTACATTTTGTCCAACGATCCCTCAGAAGGTTTTTGTAAGCTTAGCATAATATTCCAAAATCGCTCGAGTGGTTTATATATTCAAAGACTTTTTCTAAATCTTCGGTAATTTAATTTTAAATTCAAACTGTCACTTTCGTTTCATGTCAGTTCATTTCAATAATACAACTCGTACTTGACTCAAAAGTCTTACCAACAGTTGTAACTACTTTTGTTCATTAATTCTAAATTCCACCTATACCTTTACGGAATAAAACTTTGGAAGACGCAAAAGTAAGAAATTGTAAACATAATATAAGGTGCAGTAATGTAGGGTGCAACTTAATATAGTGCAGGTTGTATAAGGACGTATAAACATTAACCAGTGATTTCTGAGCGAATTTGGAGAAAAATATATAAATGGCATTTTGATCTCCGGTGACTGTCAGAAAATTTTCACTTAAAAAAACGCATTTAATAGTTATGGCAAGGGCGGGGGTTTGGGCGGTAACTAAGCCGAAAGACCGGTTATGTCAATAATTTTTTTTTTTATATGAAATTAAAATAAACAAAAAAATCACAGTATGCCGCAATGTCTTTTACGTATTTTACTCCAATAAGGTCAGGAATCCCTGTGCGCGATTGGAGCAGTCCGCTCCGAGCGTCGACTTGCTGAGGCGCTAAGAAGTCAAAGAGCCAAGGCGCTGCTGACGCAAAATACCTATTACAGCGCCTTTGAGGCTCAAGGTTGGCCCCGTCAGAAATCAGCGGTTAAAGTTTATCGGGCACTTACTAACACACCCTGTGCATAAATCTGACGTAAAAGATCAGTATTATAAATTTATGTTATTAATACCGTTGAAAATTTTAATTTTGTGTAAGTTGTGTAGGCCGGGAATATTTTGACTATGTACTATAAATAAATATAAATTTATAATAAATAAAATAAAATAACTTTGTTTGAATACCACTTTATTGTATATATTTATAACCAACCGGTTTCAGTTCAACCCGAACCTTCATCAGGGTTAATAAAAACATATTAAATTAATTACAGAGGTGTATGGGTACTTATAGTTAAGCTGTTTTTATACCAATAATAACCTAGGTAAACTTTTAATTAACTCAAAAGATAAAGAAAATAATTTAAGCCATTCTGGCATCTATAAACTTAAATGTAACGACTGCGAAGCATTTTACATTGGTAAAACTGCAAGAAATGTTCAAACGCGGGTAGTTGAGCACTTGATATGCTTAAACAACATAGGTTTTTCGGACTTTGCAACACATTTAATAGATAAAGATCACTCATTTGATAAGCTTTCAGGTGTAGAAGTATTTAGAAGCACTCGAGATAAAAAAAATCCCTTAAAGTCAATAAAATCAATTTACTAAATAAACAATTAGATTTAACAAACAGCCCCATTTTAAATATATTTCCATTTCCTGCACCTATGTTTACCCCCTCTCTCCTACCTAAGTAGGACCTTCCAAATAACCTTCCACCCCCACCAAAGTTGATGTTCTCTCTCCCTCTTCCAGCTTAACTATAAGTACCCATACACCTCTGTAATTAATTTAATATGTTTTTATTAATCCTGATGAAGGTTCGGGTTGAACTGAAACCGGTTGGTTATAAATATATACAATAAAGTGGTATTCAAACAAAGTTATTTTATTTTAATTATTATAATTATGTATACCCACAAAGTGTTTGCTACAAGTGAAAAAAAAAAAAAAAAAATAAATATAAATTTCAAAGTAGTAGGTACGTGTGATAAACGTAAGTGATTTTTTACATTGTTTAAATATAATTCTATGTTTTCTTTCCATGAAATTATTTGAAAAAATTTAGTAAACTTCATATTATATACATATACATTATTATGATCATCAGCCATAGATTTGCACTCACAAAATGAATCTGAATCCACTTACCTTGCGTCTGCATCTGAATCCACTTACCTTGGTTCCATAATATGCGTTGTCACGTGTCTACATCTGCATATAATAAGTCTAGCAGGAGGTCTTGCACGGACGATCGATTAAGCCCTATGTCAATACGATATTGACGAAATTCCTCAACTATGGTCAGTTAGCGATATTTAATAATTTGAAATCGCAATCACAATCAAAATTAATTCATTTAAAAATAATATATAGTATACTTGCGGCACGCTCCAGAGTGGAAAATACTCTCAGTATCCTCCTGGTGTAAGCCATTATTCATAATTGAAACATTGTTTGAAATGTCTATAGCCGTGTTTGGTGAACAGATCTGAATAGCCAGGTACTGTCCCTCCTTGCTCTTCCTATCTTCTCCCCCTCCCCATTACATTCAGCCTCATAACAAACCCCAAATAGGGATGCCATAGTCTCAGTGGCTCCAGACGGTTGGGAGCAGTTGGGACTCTTGTGCGGTGTTCACATAAAAAATACATATTTATATTTATTGTTTTAATTAACTTTATACAAAGGAGATCAAAAAGGAGAATTATATTCCACTTGACTTCTAACTAATGAAATATAACGGTTTCTCATAAAATCTAATGACTAAAAATTGCTTAAAGTTCTGCACAGGACGCCAAGCATCTTTAAAGCCTTTTTAGTTACACAGTTAATGTGTGCAATAAAGGTCAAGCTTTCATCGAATATTACACCGACATCACGAATTTGAGACACTGGTATTTATTTATAATGTAAGATAATATAATGGGTTTTGGAAAATCGCATAACTTGACATTTCATGTTCCAAAATAAAGCATTTTGTTCACACTATTGATGAAGTTGATCTTAGTTAGTCTGTACAATTTGGCAATCGTATACATTTTGAATTCTTTTATATATATTTTTAAGTTGTCAGCAAATAAAAGGACTTCTACATTATTTAATTGGTGAACAATGTCATTGATGAACAATAAGGAAAATATTGGGCCCAGGTTTGACCCTTGAGGAACCCCACTTGTGGCCTCAAATACATAAGATTGTAAAGAATTAATCTTTACGCTAAGCAACTTATTTCTAAGATAACTAACCATCCTACTCAATAAATCACCAATTGTAATATGATAAGCATTCTCCCGTGAGCGTTATTTTATGAACCATTCATAAATTTCTTATAAAATCTTATTTTTTTACTTACAAATTTGCATTTCTTTCAAGGAAATGTAAGGATTTGAAACATGTTTTCCCTGTAAAAAGGTTTTAAGAAAAAATATTTTTTTAGCTTTCAACCATAATATAAGGGTGTACACGGTTCCTCGAAAATCATGCAATCATGGATGACTTTAGGAAAATTAAAAAAGGTTTAAGTACCCAATGTTTATAAAACAAATGGAGAAAACCGTCAAAATTTACCATCAATAGTTACTCAACAGTTAATTTACCATAATAGTCAATCCTCCTATTTTCATATTAAAAAACATCCTCAACTAATTAGAAATTAGGCTTTACAAACCGTTTATCTTTTTTTACGCAAAACTTGTTTTCATGTAATATGTGAATAGCATAATATGATCATTAAGAAGCGTTCGAAATTTAAAAAAAGTTATTTTTTTTAACGAAACAAAAAAAAATACAAAACTATTAAGCCTATAACCCCAATAAGAATGCTTTCAGTAATATCTTCAGTTTTTTTTCCAAGCTATTTAATTTTATTTCGTTTACATTTTACTCTGTGATGTATATTTTTTGTAAAAACCCTGGTGAAGCTAGAGTAAAGGCAAAACCAGGTTGGCATTTAAAATACGGGATGGCAATAAAAACAAACACTTTTATTTAGATAATATCAAGTTTAAAATTTTATGCTCTAAGCTTTTATGTACAAATACGATCTTCAAAATGTTGACAGTAGTTCAAAAAGGCGAAAAATCAATGATTTTTAGAGGATTAAAAAACAACAAAAAGGCAAAGTTTAGTTTTGGTCCACCTGTATCATGGCAGCTAAATTTCAATGAATAAATTATGATAGGAAGATAGTTTACTCGCATGAATATCTCATTTTTTCCCTTTTCTACGCTTAAAATTTCAAACCATGGAAACAAAATTACCTAGACATGCGTAATATGTAGTTAAAGATAAATAGACGTTGAGAGAAAATGTATCAAAAGAACCCTTTTATTCATAAAAAAATAGTGTTCAAGTTAGTATGTATACATGATTCACAAACGGAAATAGATAAAAATTAATCCTAACTATAAAATTGTAAATTTGAAAGAATTTCAATTCATTTTCCAATACCTTTTAGAAATTCTTTGAGACGCCCGATGCATTAAAATAGAGATGAATCGAAGCGACTAACGGGGGAAAAACCAACAGTTTATTTAAATCTAATATAGTGACATGTCGGTGAAACTTTACTGAGCTGAACTGTAAGTCAATGAAAAATGTTTTTAGAAAACAACGACAAGTGTTTTTTTATCAAAGGGTCATCCGCAACTGGACATTAAACCTAAAGATGTCCAAAGAAATGTGAAACTGGTCCGGTGAAATGTTAAGTAGTTTTTTTGTACAATCAAATTACAATGCTATTGCTCCGTAACTTAACGGTTTCAAAAGTTGAATAACTTATCGCTTTTATATATCAAAGTTTCTTTTTGGGCTTTCAGACCTATATTTTTACCATAGACCTATGGAGATATTTCAAAAATTCTGATGCGTATCTGCTCCTTAAATATGATACTTGATATTGAACGTTAAACGCCGGGGATTTATTATGGGAGTTATTGGTTCCAGGACATAAAGATTATCGTAGGGAGGGACCAATAACAGCCACGTCTGCATCATTAATAAAACCAGAGCTTTATTGCGTTGTCCGGAATTCTAGAAGGATGAAATAACATTTTGCTATAATTATTTAAGACCTGTTGTTCGTTTGTTTTCAATTTAGTTATCTATCCATCTGCGCAGTATTTTATTTGTACATTTCAACTGCAATCCTTTTTAAACATATTTTTCTTTAAGCGCTCGAACGATTTTAAATATATTTTGGCAGGCTGCAAATACGTTGTGAGCGAAGGCTTGCCACAATACTTTTTTATTTTTTATTTATTTCTTTTTATTTAGGAAGCAAACAGTCGTACAGTAAAAAATTATAACAATAAACATTCATATGTTCTAGACCAATTATGTTCCATCGAGTTAAATGTTTATTTAGTATTTTTTACCTACACAACATATTAAATGGCAGAAAAATAAACATAATATAGAAATACATAAAATTAAAAACAAAAAGAAAAAATACAACTTTTCGCATAGCTATACTATTCACTACGGGTGATAATAATGTAATTTTCACAAAAAAAAATCGAATAAAATAAAAGTATTTTAATTTATGAATTTATTAAGCTGAATTTTATATGATATTAAGTTATGGTTGAAAATGTCTACATCTCTAGAGGCATTGTGAGTTTCACAGATACGTACTATTACAGAGTTTTGCGCGTATTTGGATTTACAGTGTGGTATTCTAAATAAATCGTTCGATAATTAATTATAAATAATTAATCAATTTTAATTATAAATACGTCAAATTTATAATTAAACGGTGAAACCTAGGTGGATTCATTGGCTGTAAACCGGTGTTAAACAGGAAGCATTATTTATATATTTCCATATTAATATTTTAAGGAAAGATATTAATTAAATAATATGGTAAACATAAACATATATAAACTGCTGTGGAAAGTAAAAAGAGAGTTTTTTCCTTGAGTTTCAAGGAAGACACTGTGTTTTTAGTTGCCGCTGCAGTATACTCGTACATACATCGCTCTATTAATTAACCATTTTTTGTTGTGTGTAAATTTGCAAATGGTTAGTGTTTGCTTAGAATCTATAGAAAAAAATAAAATATCTGAGAGAACACGATCAGGGCCTCGATTCTGGATAAAGTCATTCCACTCGTTGTGATGAAATAGGTTTCTTCCAAAAGAAAATGTATTTAATGAAAGCTAAACCTCAATTACGAAGAAATCATCACACTAGAGACACCTAGCGAACTTTATTGAAATAAATGCAGGAGACTGTAATTGGAAAAAAGAGGCGTTTTTGTGGGATGTGCCTACTCAAATTTATTACTAAAATTAGCCAATCACAGTGGGTTTTTGACAGGACAAAGGAGAAATCTACATTATTTATTAACATGGGAACGAAGACATTGAGTCGGAGGGTAATGTACTATAAAGTAAACATGTTCTCACGGGGGAAACATCGGTTATAAACTTTCGGTGTAAGAAACGAAGAGAGATTGATACAAATGAAAAAAAAAGGATTGATTGTCATTCGAAATCAAGTAAAGTATGATAGACTGCTATCTGGAAAGGACAAGAAACTTCTAATAAGTAAAATTAACGCGTGAGGGTAGAGTAGACTCAGGAGAACCTGAAGAAAACTGTGTAGAGAGGTGAAAACAAAACAAAACTAAGTGATTTAATTATAGTTTGGAATGATGGAGGGAAACTACATCTACAGATCAACAAGAAAAACGCGTAATCGATATGCAAATTTGAGAGGATCGTACTAGGAAAATACCGGCCGAGGAACCAATGGTTTTGGATCGGTGAGATTAAATACAATGGCCTGATTCATAAATTTATGTGTTTATATTGAGATAAACAATACAAGATCCACGATCATTAGAAGGACAATTAAGATGGAATTGGTCATAAAATTTAACATGGGACATATGGGACTATTTATTTAAAACCAAATGCATTAGATTGACAGGCAGACACATTAGCTACAATTGATGGCTGAGGTACAAAGATTTTATAATAATTACTCCATATAAATCAAAAATTAATGACTATTTTTGAGGGAACAAGATGCAATACGGGTAACGCCTTAATATTTAATTACTTTACAGTGGCGAAACGGTGAAAAGGGGCGAAAATAATGTTCATTTCTGGTCAAATGACATTAAGGTGAATAAGAAATTGAGATGGTTAGAAGTACTACCCTGTACGTTTAAACTGAGATAATGCATAAAGATATAAATGAAAGCATTTGAACTCTGTTTTCCGAGCGAAATTTGAACAGGACGCGTACAGACCGACAGATTGGCAAGAACTAGAATATACACGAAAATAGCAGCATTATGAAGTTGATTTCGGCATCATAGGAGCGTGGAGACGAATTTAAAGTGCCATAATAACCAGAGGAAGGATGAAATAAACGTAAGCACTAATAAACATGATTGGATTGAGGGAATCCAATGCGAACATGAACTTGCCTGCTAAGACAGGAACAATAGTGACTGAATTATGAAGCGCAATCCCGAAAAGAACAAAAATTAGAGGGAAAATTATTTATAAGATAAAGAATTAGATAAGGAACGTTGAATGTGAAGTGTGCGTAGGGAGTACGGTAATGGACTGATTATATTCCCAGAAAAATAAACGAAATTAAGCACAGCTAGAAAAACACATCTAACCTTACGACGAACTCTATGAAAACAATTAAAGGATGCTGATCCAGCCCTGCAACTGCAGAGGACAAAGACGGTAAATTTGAAGGCGTAGCCGAGAGATGACTATGTCGTATGAATAAGTGACCAGATTTAAATAACCAAAATTAGTGACACATATGTTCCAATTTACGAGTTGATTGATGATCTAATTGCCTGAAGGGTGAAATCGACTTAAGTCATTTTGGTATTGAAGACAGTATAAAAACGAGCGCATGAGAGGATTCGAGACAGTTCTCGGGGAATTTTGTGAGGCTTGAAAGTACGGGAGGTGCGAATTACGCGTGTGTGTACGTCGAGAAAGGTAACTAATAAGTCCCTGGACTTAGGAGATTTTCAATAAAAGTATTAAATTCAGTTTTAAGTCTCTTTGAAAAAAAATCCAATCAGTGAAATTTGAACAAGTCAGTTTTAATTAATTAAACAGTGTTAATAAAATAGGGTTATATTCAGTGACTTTCAATAAAAGTTAAATTCAGTTTTCTAAATCCTCTTTGGAAATCCCATCAGTGGAATCTCATAATAAAATAGAGTCTAAACTCAGTGTTTAGGAGTGTTAATGTGAAAGGTGCAAAAGGGTGTTTAGTGAATATTTGAATTCTAAACTAATTATTTCATTCAAAGTGAAAATTATTTAAATTCAATTTAAGTGTTTTATCGGATATCTAAAGTGAACGTGATCGCGTATTGATATTTAAAAATAGATTATAATTTAGTATCAATTTTGAAAAAAAATATATTAATAGTAGATACGTACATCTTAGCTTAAAAAGAAACACAATTTAGACAGTTCGAAAAGTAATATCAATGATTAGATTTGATTAAATTTAATCCCTTTGTGATTTTATTGTTCAGTTAAAATAAGTACGTAGAGAACTCGGGAGGATTAAAAAAAAAGTGAAAATGATAAAAATAAATATTGTCTCTTTGTTTAAAAAGTAATAATGAAATAAATTTGAAAATAAAGGATTCATCGGATACTTTAAAGTTAAGTTTAAAATTAAAAATAAATGTTACCTCTTTGTCTTAAAATAGTGGTTCGGGAAAAATAACAATAATCACTCTCCTTTGTTTCAAGATAAAAGTAATAATAATAATATGACTAATTTTAGATTTTGTATAAATAATAATATTAAATATCTTATCATTGTTTGCGATATATTTTGGAAAATATTAACCTCAGTCCTTACATCAATCAACACTTACGAAAGCTAAATCAATACCTTAAAGCCGCGGTCAAATGGAGAAAAAATGGTAGTCGCGAATCAATTTAATTAAGACTACATTCCAAACAGCAAGTAGGTAATATTTTGGAACCTTGATCGCAAATTTCGTGTAAACCCGAATGGATATATTTGCATGATCGATCAAGGTGGGTGAGTCAAAAGAAATCAAAATATAAAATAAAAAGTTCAGAAATCAAAAGACAACGTTCCTGAGAGCCGAGAGGGGAGAGAAAATCATTGGCGGCAACGTTCCTGAAAGCCGAGAAATCAAAAAAATGAAATCTTATAATATTTTATATTTTATATATACAGGTTATAATTCGGTCCAGCCTCTGGTTGCGATATTTCAGCAACTAGATCTATCCCAAGAATTAGGTACATATGATACCTATAATATGGTATAACTTTGCACCATTTCACATAATATAAAGATGTATATATCACGAATACCTATTATCACACTTGTGTCATGCACAAATGTCTACTTCAAATACCTATTACCACATTCGTGTCAAAAACAAATACCTACTTCTAAATATCCTTTCATAATTAGGTACACCTTATTTACCAACATGTACTATGAAAATCCAAAAACGATAATGTACGATTGGCCTTCTAAACTATCAGCTGATGTAGATATTACGTAACTGATATCAGATACAAATATAACCCACAAAGAATTCATAAGACCTTAAAATAGGTCAAAGTCCTCTTAATTACACGAACTGCATTCCAGACGAACTCTAAAATAAATAAAACATCGTGTCTGGTAAGGGCAGGTTTCTCAAAGCTAGTCCTTCATACCAAATCACAGCAAGCATATTCATGTGTGTTTTATACACTGGCTAGAAGTCAAAATAATATCAATAAGAAAACATCCTAAATACCTAACTACGTACGTCAGAGATGAATAGCTCACTCAAGGTACCTATTCGGTTAATTATGGTTCAATTAAGTCGCACATACTAGTTATGTGATCATATCCTAAGTGACCAAATCTAAGCGTCATAATAATTTTGTACGTATGAGTACAACCTATTTCCACCCAATGTTAAATAACTCAGTCAAATTCAATCAAAAGAGGGGGTGGTCACTCCTTATAAAATCCATCAACGAAAACAAAAAAAAAAATGTGGTTGTCAGACCGCGATACCAAAACTGTCAAACAAACAAACAAGTATATTACTTAGTATATCGTATTTATTCGTATTTCCTATTAGTATTTATGTATCGAGATATCGGACTCAGGACTCACAACCCTGGGATTTGAGATTCTTGGTTCCCAATGTTTCATGTGAGAAAATGTTACATTGTGAATTATAAAAAAAACGTATGTATACATATATGTATTTGAATGTATAATCCACTGGGTGATGTGAACCCGCCTACAGCTGGCGTTTTAGGCCTAAGAATGGTCATGTCACATCGCTTCTTGGAGTGGTGGCAAGCCTAGGAAACTTGTCATTACAACAACCGTGAGTATATGATTGTTCAGAAGACGAAACCGGTTCGCTTCAGTAGTCGTAAATCCGGAGGTGATGGAATTTGGAGTGTACTGGACCCAGGGGAGGTTCGATCGTAGCGCTAGAGGGTTGTGGATCTGGAGGTGTGGGAAAGCCTCGCAAGTACCTACCACTAGAGGCACCTGACGACGGTGTGAAAGTCTTATTCGACCTTGGTTCACCCGGTTACATTGCAGGAGGAGGCGCCAAATTATTAACAGCAATATTGCTTTCCGAGTTCGTCTTCGTACAAAATCATAAACACTAACCGTACTTACAAAGATTAAATCAACATGTATGTACCCCACAGGTCGTCGCAGAATTGGAGAGAATTTTGGAGAACATATGTTTCATAACTAATATTGTACTAACCTATATTCGATTGTTTTAACTATATATGTATGCTATGACACTAAATTAAATGTTATGTATTTTCCACAGGTTTTACGGTTTCTAAAGGAATTAGAACTAGGAGATAGGGATTATCAGGAAAAATTTAGTTAGGTTAAATGATACCAGCGTTCGCAATATCTCGACGTAATCCAATCTCCTTACCCAATCACTAACCTGAAAAGAACCAAAGTTACCACAAAATGAAAGTAGTTAAAATCCTATATCATAAATCAAAAAAATTACACAACGTTTGATGGAATTTAATTACAATATAAATACGAAAATATTTGCGTTCAAGGCCGTAAATAACGTATTAATTAGTTAAGTACATATGTCTATAAAGATATATAGTACAAGAGAGCTTTAAGTGGCTTTCTGTAGTTATCAAAGAAATTAAGGGTCCAATTTTCATGGAGGCTTATGTGTTGTAGGGGAAGAATTTTCCAACCCTACGAACACATATGTAAAGCCTTAGAAAAGAAAAACAAATATCGATCATAGCCAAGAGAGAAGAAAATTCTATTTGTTTTAAACAAAAAAAAAAGAAATATATAAAATTACTCTCACACCCGGAAAGGCGAAATATTACATCGTACAACGAGTGGTTCGACCCACTCATTGTTCGAGTGAAATTACTTTTGACGTTCAGCGTATGTAAGTGTGTACTTTCGACGAGACTCAAAAATAAGAATTTCTACCAATTTATGTACTTTCGACGGCGATTGCGAGCGGCCTGGATTGGAGAATCGATACCCAGAAGAAGAGTCGAGTTGTAGAATATCTTCTAAATCAACGTTCGAGTATCGTTCTATACGTAGAGTTTAGTAATCATACACGACCGTAGAAAACATACTTACTTTGCTCTTACATTATACCTAGAACGAACAAAAACTTTAAAATAAATACTTTGCATCATACTGGCATTTACATACAATATAATAAAGTGTTTTGAAATCACAACTACTTTGGAAATAAAAACGTTACTAATGTATGCTTCGTACAATTAAAAAGACTTGTATTCATCTAAATTGCACAGCTGAACGACATTTAATGCAGTTTTTATTCAAGTGTGTTTAAATAAGCAATCCAGCCAACTCGACTGCTGTATAAATCCAAGGATACGCAAGGTGTATATTTTTGTAATATCGAAAACCATCCGGGCAGATAACCAAATGGCTTTTATAGCAGATAATATTTAGAGTTATTTCCGACGAAGGATTGAAATATTCTCTACCCTAAGCATTTAATACATTCGTGAATTTGAAATTATTATTTATTTAATTTTTTTGAGACCAAATCCTTACCGCTCATATTTTTATTATGATCGTGGTTTGTCATAAAATTCGCACTGAATTACTGAACCACTAAATTGGTACATGTTTTTATTGTATTTTTGCTGTTAAAACCGTGATTCGGATTCCACAAGCGTGATGCCGATGTAACATATAAATTTGCTGCTTTAAAACCGTGAAGCCGATGCCACATATATTTTTTCTGTTTAATGCCGTGATTCCGATGCCACATAATTTTGCTGTTTGTGATGTTTTGGACATCCACAAAAATAAACGATAAATAATAAAATAACGTGCTCTAAAAATTTTTTGTTTAAACAACGACGGAAGATTTATTGACAGACAGGCCTTGAGTAAACAGATTCCCACGGGAAAGGAGAGACCGGAGGACAGTCAGGTTTGGAACTTGAGTGCGTTGACAGCTCCATGAAATCTATACAAATGAGAAGTGTTGTGTGAAATTGCAGTGAATTAGTGGATTCAGTTGGTGTTAATAGTATTGTGGAATTTTGAACTAAAGTGAAATATTATTGAACCGGTTTTGTGCGAAGTGAAAGTGGTTGGACTCAGTGAGAAAACAATTAATAATAATGACAATAATAATAATTGGATAATTTGTAGAGCGCCGTTTTGTAAAAACCCACCTCAGGGGCGCCAGGTGTTGTGCAATCGCGATTGTGTTATAAAGTTGTGTTGATTTAAACGTGATTTCGTATACAGTTCGAACTAGATTGCTTGTCTTAAAAACATGAAAATAATAAAAATATTGATTGCGTTTTAAAATAGAGTGAATGTACTTAAAGGCAGGAAGTGTTTAATCGGGCTAAGTTATTGATTTGGCGAGATGGCATTCTATCCACGGAGACCGAAAACCAGAGAATCAAATAGATTATTAACTGTGGGTTCGAATCCTAACAGATTAGGGAGGTACAATTTTATTTACAGGAATATTTAATTACCCTTTTATAAGCGTAGGGAGGAGGTCGAAAATTAAAGTGATTTAGCTATATAGTGTAACCAGGTAAGTTTCACACGAGGATTTGGAGGTGACTAACAGGGTGAGTTTTTTTATATTATTTATTAAATTTCAGAGGACCTTTTTAATAATAGGATACAACCGAGGTACAGGAACCGAGTTTGCAACGCCTGCAACCCAAATAATCTTCCCATAAGAAGGGATACGCTAGACGCATTGTCAATCAGCTGTGAGCGAGAGACGAGTCAACGACCTTTTCATATATAGGCCGAGAGGCGCGGAGTACAGTCAGTCAAAGGGGAAGTTTTGCTAGCGTATGCCGTCCCAAATTGAAAGCGATCGGATGCAACCAGACGGAACAAATTTAATACTTTTCATCTATTGTTTGACTTTCTAAGTTACGAATTGGGATGCACAAAAACAAATCTAAAGTCGAAAGAGGGAGATGGTAATCTCCGAAATAAAACTACCAACCGAACAACTTTTCTCAACAGGTATCTTTCGAGAGGTAGGCAGCCTCTTTAAATTAAATGCAAAAAATCAAACCAATTATCCGTTTATACCTTACCTGAGAGGATAGGTATTCAGTAGAAGTTACCCATACCTAATACACGAGGATGCTAGTAACCTCATAAAATAAATACTGGAACCAAATATTAAAATACAGACAGTCCTCATCCCAAATTTGGCATATCGAGTAGACCTTACATATATCTCACATGATAATTGGCTGAATGGGTAGGCACACAACCTATCGTTAATAAGCAGGCAGAATGTCGACAAGATCGTCGTGTGTTATATGTGTATTGACCTAGAAAGGGATGTAAATCCCCGACGGCGTGGGAGTTACAACGTTTTCTGGAGGTGGCACGTAACTTAGGACCTTGCGTGTCACATTTTCGCGACTAGATTCGTGATAAAGGGATGTTATGGTTTTCCCCTTCTACACTCAGTAAAGTAGTTTATCCTGGAGGTGTTTGAGATTGGGGCAATTCTGAAATTGGTGAAGAGACCTGGTTTTCTTTATTCTGGCGTGAAGGTTGCCGATTTGGAACAAGGGGAGACCCGGCCGGTTGTGATATCCAGACACGCAGATATCGATTGCCTTGCTCAAATTATCATCCATCAGTTTTGTTTGGTAAGCGGAGGAGCCAATCTTAACTTGAAAAAAATTCATTTCCTTTCCTCTCCTTCCCCTCCCAAAAAATATACATGGATGGCGCCGACAACTAACACCATAAATTTATCGTATGTATATCACATATATAAAATCTAACACTTTATTATATTCACATTACCCTACGATAGGTAGAATCGAGTAGCTAGGGGGGGGTGAGCAGGCGACTTAGAAGATAAGGTTTATGAAATGGTTTTGAAAAACAGCGGTAATGGATTCAACTCACTCTATCTCAAAAGAACCAAGGGATACCACACAAAACATAAATAACTAGGTTTCTAAACCGAGAAACAAAAACCCAACACAACGTTCGGTGAAGCCTTTTTATACTGAACCGTCACGTGAAATGAGTACGTTCAAGGTCGTACGTCACGTAGACAAACTAGGATGTACACACTTGAAGGGGTGTGAAATAAAGAAAAGACGGCAGGGAGGACCTTCCTACCCCCGGATATATATATAACCAAAGCCTTATGGAAAAGTTACCTACGGGACTTAAGGAAAATGTATCGTAGAAAGAAGAGAAGGAAAAGTTTGAAGTAGAAAGGCCACATCATTACATGTTATAACCGTAATGCCGATATCACATATATTTTTGTGGTTAATGCCGTGATTCCGATGCCACATTATTTTTTTGCTATAACCGATATGCCGATGTCACATATAATTTTTCTGTTAAAACCGTGGGGCCAATGCCAAATTTAATTAATCCGCTAAACTGTTCCCTAAGCCAATTTCATAGCCTGTTTCATAGCCAATCACTGTTCTTTCACTTTAATTTTTATCAACTATTTATATATTTTTATTATTTATTTATACTATATTTCTTCCTTAACTTATCACTTGTTAAAATTTTTCTTAACGAAAAATTGGTTCGTTTAAAACCGACGTGAAATTAACTCTAACAACAAATCAATGAAACCGTTTTTCATGTTTCAATCATTTTTTCACGTTATTGATTTTGGAAAAAATTGTCACGGTTGACTGACTTGATTGTAGTTTTCAATTATTTTTGTTCAGAGAGTTAATTAATTTTACAAACCTTTGTAAAATTGACTTTCGTTTTTTTCACTTACCTATAGGAAAATGTGTCTGAATTTGATATAAAAAAGCTTCTATTAAACCATAGGTTCTACTGTTCATGATATGTTTGTGAAGTTTTGGCGATATAGATGTATGGTACATATGCACTAGACATCAATGGTGAGATGTTTTAGTCATATTTTGATGTTGAGACATTCAATTAGAAATCGTGAAGCAAATATTTAATTATTTTATTTTCCGAATATAAAGTTGTCTTTGATCTGGATTAGAGTTAACTATGTTTCAACTTTTAGATGAGGTACTAGGTTATAATAATATTGCTCAAAATGATACTTTCTCAGCGAGCCTTGAAAAACCACTAATACCGAGTTTTCGACCCGCTAGAATTGATATGATCAGAAGTTTTTTTAAGATACTTTTTTTTTTCATTAGTTTAAATTTTAGTTTTAAGTTGTAGTTTTTCACGAGTGGAATATGTTTGAGATAGAGGTTTAAAAGGTTTCTAAAATCATATTCGTTCATAATGTAGTATTTAGTAGTCGATTATACATTATACCCACTAGTATCTGGTTCTCTTGATAGACCACTGAGTATAGATAAAAAAGGCCGTTGCCTTGCAAAAAGTGGTCTAAAAGATATTTATATTGTTAAGGTGCCCTGAAAAATAATTTATCTTTTCGACCTTTGGCGACTAAATGAGAGGAAAGGTTATATCTTCATCTAGTTTATCTTCAACAACTTTGTCATAAAATCCACCCGTTCGTTGAACCAAGATTTATGGCACCTGCCGAAATTTGAAAACTTTTTGATTATTCTTTTTCAGGGTGCCAACCATTACAATATAAAATCAAAACATCTCTTAAACCGCCTTTTGCAAGGCAAAAACCTCTAATGACTGGACTAGATCTTACCATGTTTTCCTTAGTCGTTTTAGACTTCTTTTATCATTCACATTCGCATCATAAATTCTCTTTACACTCTTTTTTTCGTTCATTCGATATACATGCTCAAACCTTCTAAGCGTCCCTTTCGTAATCTTTCTCATTGCGCTTACATCAACCTTGCATTCCCCACGTTATCATGCAAGTTTTCTACATCTTTCAGTCTAGTCTCCTTCCTCTGACAGTTCCGTGCCTCACTGCCATATCAGGGTAGGTACCAGCACTCCATTGTGGACAGGTTGTCTTTCGCTTAGCGTCTTTCGACAATTTTTGCTAGCGCCAACCACTTGCAGTCCTCAATAATGTATACAATACATGTAAAGAATGGAAGAATGGATTTAATGTATTCCTTATCAAAACCTCGTTTTACCCCATGTCAACTATTTCAACGGAACAATGTGGGCTAATTTTTTTAACTCTGCCACTATCTTTTTCTACTAAGGTATATTCATAAACACCTGAGAGGTAGTTTAGTACCTTTCTACCTTCCTGCGAGTATTATATATATGAATATCCAAAACATTTTATTTAAAAAAATTATTATTTTACAGAATCAACTTAAGTTTCCGGACTGTCACTAAAAATTTATACAATAACTTCTAGAAAAAAATAACGCTTTTATCGTTTGGTTAACAAAGACAAAAAAATAAACCATTATTCCCCCTTTGCTAGAGGAAAAAACTTCAAAGAAAAGTTTCAAAGTTGAAAAATTCAGCGTTCGTTTTAACGCTCTTGGGAAAAATCCGAGAAAATGAATTTGTTATAAAATGGAATTTCTTAATCTACGCTTATATTTTGGCTGTTTTGTATTTTGAAGTGGGAAATATTTTTACCTAATGTAAGTAGAACACGTAAAGAAACAGTTTTGATATTATCTCCTCAATATTCGCCCCCCAGTTTTAGTCGAAGAGATTTGAAAATGGATAGTCAAAGAAGAAAATTGCGTACCTTAAACAGATTTGAAATATTTAACTACACTATTTTTCTGGCACCCAAATTTTTTCAAATGTGTAAATGTGACAGAAAATTGAAAAAAAGTTTTTTTTGCGAATGATTTTCCTTTGGGGCAACATTGGAAGGGACTTGCTCGAGGCTCACATTTGAATTATTTCAGACGAATTTGTAACTATAATACATATTTTTTCAGACCAATACGAACGGATGTAATCTTATTATTAAAATAATTGATGTAAAACGGTTTAAAAATTTGTAAAAAGTTTTTCGACTGTTTAATTAGCAGTATTCATTTTTCTAGACGATGAATTAGTAACTTCCCGAAATATTTAATCAGGAACATCTGAAATTTTAGTAAAACTTTTTAGAATTAATTAAATTAAACCCCGCTGAATGATCACTTTTTAAGCCTGCTGGAGAAAATTCGACCGTAAGTGCGAATACTTTTGTACACGTCTTCTTTACTTACGTTGTTAAGATTCACACTTTATTTAAGGACGGACTGTTTCATAAAATTTTAACAATTCATCAAAATTCATAGTCAAAATTCAAATTCTGTGAAAGCTCAATTTGAAAACTGTTATAATTTCGTCAGGGGCCGGTCGATTCACAGTACTTGGATAGCATATAACAGCATTTTTATGTATAAGACAATCATCTGGAAAATCAACTTTGAAATTTGATGAATTGTAAGAGTATTTTCTGGGGCAAATTCGACAGTAGGTCCGTCATATTCTTTTGTACACTGCTTCTTCAGCTACGTCGTTAAAATTTCGAATTTAGTTTAATGGATATCGTGTCATTGAAGCGAATAATTTTTACACAAATTAACACTAGAGGAGGCTAATTGAGATACATTAATAATTGTGGGAAAGGAGTAGAATAAGAATTTTGACCAAAGAGGGATATCAAGATTTTAATGATATTTATAGTTAACGTATTTTGTAGGAAAGGAACAGAATGTAATGTATATTTTATAATAAATTCGTACAATAGCCTAAGTATGAGTGCAGCCGCTGAAAATAAGCTGAATATATTTTATTAAGTCGCGTAAAAAGGCCAAATGGTGCGCATTCCGAGAGACTAGCAACTGGCCACATATAACGCACGATGCGCGCGAGACTTTTAGGCACTATTACGCTCTCGTGCAGGAGAATTTGTATGTAACGCGATGTATACGCGTAACGCGACTTAAAATGCGCTGCGCAAGATACGCTCAGTGTGTTTCGACCCTAAGATAAGGCAATTGGGTCAGACTGTCACTTTTATAAACATTTATGTACATGAGAAAATATATTTTCGTAAGTCAAATCTCTGAAATTTCCTTTATTGCTTTTGTCTTTCTCTACACCAGTTCTTCCATCACACAAGATTATCAAAGTTGTTCGTAAACTGTTTTGTTAACCTTGTTATTATTAATAAGACGAAAGTATTCTCACAGATTATTATGGAACTTAAGAATAACATTTGGAATCAACTGCTTTCATATTATTATAGCGTAATGATGATTATAATCTAGAAGGACCGAATTTAATATCAACTATAGACTCATCTAAACATACTTCGTTGTTTCAATTAAGATGCTTGTTAGTAAAATTACATCATTTATAAGATTAAGCTACTCATAGATTCGCAAAGTGTTACTAATAATGATGCTTTATCTTCTGTTTAGGTGATAACACGACGTGTGACGAGGAATATATTATTATATAAAGGTACTGGTAATTGTCATTTGGCCTTAAAAATAATAGTTCAGTCACATATTCAGTTTAAATATAAATTATGTTAGTTAATGAACAGTTGGAATGAAATATATTTATGTGAAGACCTACAGATATTATTACCCTATAACGGATTGATTGAAATACTTGTCTGATGAGGAAGGCACGTTCTAATTTAAAAACAATAAAAGTTTCTCCAAATGCATCTTTAGTCCCTTTGCCACTAATAAACAATAACCTTTTTAATCCCATCCCCAAAATAGGCCTCTTGAAGGTTCGATTCTTCCTTTTCCTAAACAAACTCACTTCTCTGTATCCCCGGGGATGATTTTTTATGGGGAGCAAATAACTAACTGACCATCACGCCGTTTTTCAGCAGAAGACCGACAACGAAATAACTCCCTGCCTTGGCGCACACTCCTTGCCTCATTCATATTCATACGAAGTTTTTTTAAATAGAGCTGAGATAAAATAGGAAGGAGCAAAGAAAAGGAAACAAAGTCTAATCCACGAGTGTATTGAAATTAATTGATGTTATCGTTCAAAACGATTCATTTTTAAAATTAAGGTTGTATCACGTCAAAAATAAGAGCAGCATACAAACATTTTTTTTACTGAACAGAGAGAAAACCACTCGACCGTTTTCATATGTCCGTAAATTTGTTAATGTTTTCCGCTTTCTGCTGCTGCATCCATTCTATTTAGATATATTTCTAATCTTAATATTTTTTCTTTTTGCCTATTGGCTAATACACAATATAACTTATAAGACATAATGTATAACAATAGAAAACAGAAATGGCGTAAGTAATAAAGAGTACGTATGCACGTGTAAAACAGCAAAAGATAGAAAATAGAAGTACGTACTACATATAAGGTTAATGTGTAAATAACAAAGCAAACGAGATCCTTTAATTAAAACCAACCATATTGTAATGATAAAAAATATATGAATATATATTATACATGTTACCAACTTAAAATAAAGATGAGGTAAAAGGTAGGTATAGAATAAATAAAATACATTCCAAGTTGAGAACATCTCTACATACTACAACAAAAAACTAATTTCTAATTTCCAATTTCAAACAATTAAACATTACAAATTAAAACATTAATGAGATATATTATAGACATAGACAAATCACACACTTACTTTCACATATTTTTGGTTCCTTGGAACGGCCAATTTGCCTAGTTAGGAACCAATAATTTCCAATCTATAATCTATAATCACTAAAAATATTTTAATTATATCTTGTATTGGTGACCGAATAAATCATCACAATGATAATTCATCACATAATTAAAAATTTATATAAAGTCATGGAATGTGATGAAAAAAAAACTTTATTAACTGGCTAAATAGGTTAGGTTAGGTTAAAAAAAATATTTTTTTCATCGTTTCTAATGACTCTATATCACTTTTTAAAAGTGTGTTGAATTGTCACTGTGTTGTCACTATCACGGAACCCTTGTATCATATTGTACTGTGTGTAAATCTAAAGGAATAAATAAAATAAATAAATGAAACAAAATTAACATGTAGAACCTGATAAAAAGGGGGGAAAAGTTATTAAAATAAATTAATAATATTACAGGGTTTATATTATTTCTTATTAAAAAAATTGAATTAAAATTTATTATTTTGAGTACATAATAAGTTTATTATTATTAACATTTTACACAAAACGATTGATTTAAAATAACGTAGGTAAAAAAAATATGACGTTTTTTGGCACGCGATGTGCGACGTTCCACGACGCTTGCTTCAAGATTGTCATAAATAAAAATCACGTTTCACTGTGTTCGTACACGCTAATCTCCGAAACCGCCCATCCGATTTCAATGAAATTTTTTGAATGTGTATGGTTGGTTCCAACTTGAATTATAAGATTGTTTTGAACACAAAAAATTTTTTTTTTCAAATTTCTCATCCAAAAATACATACAGCTACACATTCTTACTTCTCTGTATAGAACGTGCTCTGTGGCAGGATATATTATAAAATGCAATCCGAATGGTTAAGTTCAATTCTAAGTGGTTTCTAATATAAGTATTTAAAAATGTCAGCCTGCGTATGTTTGTACTATCAAATCTTTAAAAGTAGTCGAGCGATATCGCTGAAAATTTCAAAATTTGATGTCATTAGTGCCAGCAATGTTTAGAGATTTTTAAATGGTATTATATTTATCTTGTTTTTCAACAGTTGTGGTATACAGTAGTGAATTGTGGAAGACGTCTCTCGAGAAGTCTCTCGGAGGCTCTCGAGAAACACATTAGCAATAGCGGAGAATTGCGGGGGATCCACTAGTATATTTTGTACATTCTCATTCAAACTCCTAAATATTTCTTAACTTCAAGGTCTCAGAAAGATTAAAGCTTTGCTTAAGACAAGTTAAGCATGCCAAAAATCATGGACGTTGTAAAAGGATAACGCTGTTGAAAAGTTAAAAGATTCATTTCTAAAGGAAATTTTCTGAGCGCCTTTGAGAATAACCACTACGCAAGACTATTTTTGAGATGTTATAGGTAAAACTTTTGAATTCCAGAGTCATTTCAGGCAATTTCAAAAGTCAGAATTCTTATCAGTTGTTTTAGACGTCAAATATTTTACATTTTCTGCGTGGTACAAGGAGATGTTTTTTTTAATGTATTAAATTAGTTCGAATGCTGCGACGTTGGTGATTAGACCCATGAGTTATTTTAGTCATAAATAGTTGATGAAACAAATTAATGTAGCACTGCATTAAGGTAGAGATTAATATCCTAACTTTCTACTACGAAAATGTAGTACGTATCTATAGTTATATCAAAGCTGCGGTTAATGGAAGTTAATTTCAGGATATCGCCGCAATCGCTCATGCTAGGAAGTAAGTAGTGATTTATATTGAAGGTATTATTTTCACAGCTTTCAAATGCTGTCAACATGTAGACATATTGTGGTGACCCGACTCTAGTTCCCCGATAGTTGGCCCCCTGACAGTTGATCTTTCGAACAGTAGATCCGTTTGCCAGTTGGTCCCTCGAATATTTGATCCTAAAAAGAATTATTTCTGCTGTATTTCCTCATTAATAACGTAAATTTTGCAGAAGATATACGGCGGTACAACAAAAATCGCTCACATCTGCAGCCGTCTAATAAATAAAATATGTTTCAAAATTACAATAAACAACACAAAAAATTGCAAACATTTTAAACGTTAATTATTTACATATTAGTAATAAGCATTAACTTTGTGGCTCGCCATAATTAAAAATAAAAATATATTAATTTGTTTAAGAGGACTTTAATTTTAATTACACTCTACCGGTTTTGGAAGCACCCTTCCTTTGTCAGGATATAGTTTTAATATTCTCCTGACGAAGAAAGGGTGCTTTCGAAACCGGTAGAGTGTAATTAAAATTAAAGTGGTCTAAACCAAATTTATATATTTTTATTCTTTAATTATTTACACTCAAGACGTCTGCAGATATAAGTATATCCGCTTTTCGTTATGCGACCGTATATCCTCTCTGGATATTTACGCTACCAATGAGGTACAGCAGAAATAATGCTTGGAGGGTCAAGGTTTCGAGAGATCCACTGACCCAGAGGGATCTACGGTCCGGGGATCGATTGTCCGAGGGGTCAACTCTCAGGGTGGTCAACTGTCGGCGAATCAAGTGTAATATTGTAAACATACTAAAAAAATATCATCTTTTTATAGTCTTCGGCAAAATTCTCTCATTTGTCAGCGTATTCCTTCCAGTAATATTTTTTTTAAATGACACTTAAATTAAAAACAAATCCGAGAGAGACAGACCCTCAACCGCAATTAGCATTTTGGTGATAATTTATTGCAAAGATAAACTTTAATATTTTGTGGTCGATCTGATCGCGACCAGCTTGTATCATTTTACACGTTGTTACCATACAGGAAAACATGAAACTTACTCGTAATTTTCATACCTGTACAAATACTAAAAACTTCAAAAAATATATTGCCATAAAATAATAATACTGAGCATCCTCTCTTACCACCCTTATATTTGTAACGGTATTTACCAGATTGAATAGTGAATCACAAAAAGCATTACGTAGGCTTAATATCAGAGGCAGAGTCAGCCTCTTTTATCCAGGTTTAGTGAGTTGCTTACAGTTTTCTTTGATGGTTGCACCTCTCCAGGCAAATATTCAAGTTCATCAGTTAAGACGATACCTTGAAATAAAGGCGGAATCTAAACGACAGAAGTGGAGAAGGGTACACAAAAATATGCTATGCGCGGCCCTTTTGTATAAGACGTATGGTGGAATTTTCCCTGGCAATTACTCTAAAATACAGGAATCCTAAATCGAAACAATACCCTTAAATGAAGTCAGAATCTCAACGACAAAGCCATACACAAAAATATGCGACGCGCAGCCTTGGTGTATTGGAAAGACGTGTGGTTGAATTTGCCCTATCAAATCTCTAAAATAATGTGGAAATGTTAACGACGCGACGTAAGTAAAGAAGTGGTATAAAAACTATATTCGGTGCGTGGCAAAATATTGGCTAATTTTAACGTTGAAAAACGTTCTATATATTTTTAAACCATTTTTCCTAAATTATTTTTATATTTAGATACTGTTTTTATTAATCGTTAATATAAATAACGTACATCCGTGGGTATCAGTAAAAAAAAACTTATTTTACTTATTAATTCGTCGGAATTAATTTAAATGTGAGCCACGAGCAAACCCGGTTATTAGAGTCTTGTGTCACCTTGATAAAGGACAGATAACGGTTTTTATAAATAAAATAAAATACCAATATGAAATAATTCTCATAAGTATGGCTAATTGAAATCCCGTTTTAAAATATGAACCATTTCGGTGTTACCTTTAGGGTTCCACCGTATACATATTATTATTTGCGCTAAGCGCCTTGGAACGAGGTGTTGGTAAAAACACAAATTTGGAGCATATTAAAATGAATAATTATGATCGACGCTGTATTTTCACAAATCTTTCACAAGATATTTTTTTTGAAAATAAAAACAAATTTTCTTAATTCAGCAGAACGCATTTAGAGGTAGATTTTGACTCTCTCTAAATTGAAAATTTCATTAATACTCTACTCATATTACATTTATTTATCAACGTCTTTTTTACAATAGTAATAATAATCAGTATTTTTTCAGCAGATTTTTACTGAGGCTCAGTAAAAATCTTTTCTATTTGTTAAATGATAAATTGAAGATTTCCACGACTCACTATAATTATTTCACTCTACAAGAATTCTGGGCGACGAGGAATAAATATGGTAGTTTGTCCTTGAATTTCTGCACCGAAATAAATACCAACTTCTTGTATTACGTAGTGGAACCTGACAGCTCATAAATTCAAGCAATTCTGGAATACCAAAATTTTAAAGCGTCAATTAGAATTTTATATAGAAATACCAAGTCAGTGTAAATATTTCTGTCCAACAATTTAAGCATACTTATTAAATTTTTTAAAAATTAACAAAATAGTTGAAATTCCTATTTAAAAAAGTATAAAAATATTTTGTATTCTTTCGTTTGCTGACAGATGAATTGTATAATGTGGGTTCCAAACGGGAGAATTTTAATGAGTCTAGTTGTATTCAAGTTGACTTATAACAAAGGCAAAATATAACCGTTTAAATGCAATTGTTAAAAACGTTAATATTGTTGAAATTTCTGGTAAAGGAATCTAATAAAATAATAATAAAAAATACATATATTAGCTTAAAATAAATGTAAAATACAATATTTGCTTGGCCGACTTGAGTATATGCCTGCGAGCTTGACCGCCAAATTAGAAATAATAAATGAGTGCTATTTAACTCTTTAAAATAGTTCGGTTTATTAAATATGTTATCGGTAAAACAATACATAAATCAGAAGTATAAGCGAGCATTAACCACAGTTGCCGCCATTCGCAAACTGTCGTTGCTCGATGGCACTGACTGGTCACGTGACACTTTAAAGTTAGTCGGCCTTGCAATATTTAATTAAGTCCAAATTGCTCAGAGCCTGTAGCACTATGAACTTTGTAGAATTTTATTGAGACAAAAAATTGAATTGGTTAAAACTAGCCTATTAGAATTCTCCCAAATCAGATCACCAAATATATAATTTAAGTAATTTCAATTCAGAATTTTAGAGTTCCGTCGAATTAATATCAAAAGTGTCTTCCAATTGTATTAAGCGTATTATTTTATAATATTCAATAATTCTATGTGTAAAAGAATATGATTCAAAATTTATTTTAAAGAAACACAAGAAAAAGGAATCAAATTAGACATTCCTTCAGAAAGAAACAAATCAAATATCGTATTTGTAATAAGCATTTACTTTGTGGCTCGTCATAATTTACAATAAAAGATATAAATTTGTTTTAGACCACTTTAATTTTAACTGTACTCTACCGGTTTTGGAAGCACCCTTCCTTCGTCAGGAGAATATTAAAACTTTTAGTTTTTTTAGTTAAGTTTTTTTAGTTTTACTAAAAGTTTTAATATTCTCCTGACGAAAGAAGGGTGCTTCCGAAACCAGTAGAGTACAATTAAAATTAAAGTGGTCTAAGACAAATTTATATCTTTTATTTTAAATAAAAAATCGTTGATGTACGGAGCAATGAGCAATGAAGATCTTTGGCATACAAATAATGAAAATGAAATCAATCATAAAAATATTAAAAAAAACATGTGTATATGAAAAAATTAAAAATGTGATTAATTCCAACAACAACAAAAAATTAAAAATAACTGTGGATATGTATCTACTACGTATTTCAAAACAATAAATAAATATTCTGACATGGCAGAAAACCGACTTTGTAAACGATGATTCAGATTATATTAATCAATTTTTTACATCCTGATTTTACGAATTGCATGGTTTGCAATATATTTGGTTACATCCTGATTTTACGTATTGTATGGTTCGCAATATATTTGGTTACATCCTGATTTTACGTATTGTATGGTTTACAATATATTTTGTTACATCTTGATTTCACGTATTGTATAGTTTGCAATTTATTTGGTTACATCCTGATTTTACGTATTGTATGGTTTACAATATATGTATTTTGTTAAATCCTGATTTTACGAATTGTGTGGTTTACAATAAATGTTGAATTTATTAATATTATACCTTTATGACATGTTTTTGATTTTCGAAGAAAGGTAACACTGTGTTTTTGTTTTGATGATACTGTGGTACGTTTATATAAACTGCGGTGAACTCTTTCTTAATTATTTGTTTATTTTTGGGTTTTCCCGTCAAAGTTGCTTGGTCGAGTGATTTTCCAATTTTTAGCATTGTGCCCGATTTTACCGATCTGAAGCTGACCGTATAACCTGAAACCGGTAACGCTCCATAAATAAAAGAAATGGAAAAATATCTTAAATTCTTTCAATATTTTATCATGATATTGAAATTAGTAGTCTCAAAAGCAGAAATATTTGGTAGATAATATTTTTTTCTTGTGAATAGAGTTTAACTGGTATAATAATTCGAATAACTGGTATAATAATTCGAATAGACACGAGGAAAAACACGCGAACCGAACCACAAAATACGCGAAGGAACGAAGCAACCGCAAGCAGCTTTTTTTGCAGTTTGCGATTACTTCGTTCCTCTCCTATAATTCTTAGCTCTGCCCGCAGTTTTTTCGTGTCTATACGCAGCTGTCTTATGCTGCGATTAGGGTAATAATTGCGATGAAACACTATTGGCGTACTATTATCATACCCATCATCATGTTGACTCGTTCATACATTTATACATACGTTCCATTTTTTATAGAGTTTTGATAGGTGTTTTTATACATTGGAATAGTTATACAAATAAAAATTCATTGTAGTATCTATCGAAAAATCCCACAAACGCAAAGCTGTGCGAGGGTAGTTCTTATCACGTTTTTATTTTTTAAGAATAAAACATAAAATTAAGGAGTAGGTAGATTTTCCTTGAAGATTAAAGTCTTTCCTTGAAGATAAAATGAAGTTATATAAATAAAATAAAAATGAAATGAAAACCAAAAAAAAAAAAATATGACAAGTTCGGTGGAAGTATTAAACCAAACATAAAAATGTGGTACCTATCAGTGGCGGCTCGTGACTTTTGGGTGTTTTTTTGTGTTTAAATATTTAAAAAATGGCATTATTGATGTCGTTATAGCCGAAAAACTTTAAAATCTCCATACAAAAAACCGAATTTTCTAAAAAAAATCTTTCTGTGTTAAACATCATCAACAATGTCGAATTTTGTGAACTTAGCGCTCTATCACACTCAAAAGTCAAGAGCTGGCACTGGTACCTATTAATGTTTTAGGAAGGAGTTTTATAAAATTATTTAAACATTGTGCAGTTAAGAACAAAATTACAATAAACATCTTAATAATTTCCAGGCACTATCCTTTGGCATTGTGTACCAGCACTCCTCGGACGGCAGTATCCTGGAGAATGACCACTACGTTTGCGCCGTGAAGCGGGAGATAGTCCCTCACGCCTTCGAGATCAGCACGCTCCTCTTCTTCGTGACGCCCATGAGCCTTATCATCATCCTGTACGTCCTCATCGCTCTGCAGCTGAGAAGGTCCAAGCTGGTGAGGAGGGGCTCCAAGGGAAGGAGCATCGAATTGAAGGTAAATACATATGGTTATACGGAATGTGAATTATGAGCAATCATCCCACGGGTTGGTAAGGAATCGATAAAAATCGAGTACTGTATAGACGCGTATTTATATTGATGTCGTGGTAGCTTGTAGCTTAGAAAACTCTCGGTATTACAGTTTTCTGTTTTCACATTTACCGCCATTACGCTAAATTTCATTATTTTACCATCGTCAAATTGACTCAGAAGAAGAATAAGAATAATTGGGGAAATGGCCAAATGGCACTTAAACATCTAAACAATGACAAACGATTGTGAATCAAGTCATTACCAAGTGGTGACAAGATTGCGGATTTTTTTGTGATATTATTAATTTTCTCAAAAAGTTAATTTTTTAGAATATTTCAAAATCATTTTTGGATGAAATAAATGTTTTTGGTAAAAATGTTAATTAGAAGTTCGTATGTGGTGTCGGCGGTGTAGCGATAAATATCGAGCGCCCACTGAAACCTGGTACCGCTAGCTATATACCTACAAGAAGTACATTGCATCGCTCCGACCGCCCCCGACCCGTTGGCACTGTTTGCACTATTGTAGGCCACAATACAAATATTTATGGATCGGTGGGCGATCGGTAGACTGCACTCAGTGTTTGTCTATTTTTTACTGACCCCTGGGACTAGACTCATATTCATCTTCATTTTACCAACCGATTTCCTAGTTCCAAAATACATTTGTCATGTTTTAACTAATTTAACGATTATTATTGGAAAACGGTAAGATTAAACTTCTTATTTTTTAACAGACAAATACAACTATCTCATGGTAGAAATAACGTTATTAAGTAAAAAATTTATTTTCCGTATAAATTCTACAAGTACTAACTTAAATTTATTTATTTTTGATATAATAAAGCGGAGACGGCTTACCATAATATTCGCGAGCACGCAGGCCATGGGCCCATTTTGCCATCTCCCATTTCATAAATCCTCATTGTTTTAACAGTAACTAGGTCCTTTGATTCACCTGAGTGTTCATTGGATATTTGGCTATTTATTTGATTCCGCAATGTGTCTTCTCAGGTAGGTGAGCCTTGTTTCCATCAGAGCGGGATATACGCACCATAGGTGCATTAAAGTATCTATATCTTCTTCACATCTCCTGCATCTATTGGTGTTTTCCACTTTCAACTGCTGCATGTGTCTACTGAGGTGGAAGTGTCCCGTTATAAGCCCTACCAGTTCTCTGAGTGAGTTTCTGTCCAGCTTAAAAAAAGTTTTGCGAAATTTATGACGCCAGATTCTAGAGTTAGACAAAGATTTTTTGCTGCTTCCGATACTAAGATTATAGACTTAACCTACCTATTTATTATGTTACAACGTATTTAACAACAAAAAAACAGTTTTTCCACCTTTATATATTTGGAATAAGATATTCAAAATGCTTTAAAAATTTTTTTTGTTAAAATCCATGTAAAAGCCCGGTTGGGCATAATACCAAATAAAAAATAAATAAATAAGAAATGGAAAAATTGAATTCATTGAAATCTAATTATGCTTTTTAATACATACGTACTTCTTAAATCTTTCTTAGACCTTTTCCAACGCTTTTTCAACCTCTCCACCCCTAACTTTTTCTTATCCTTTTCAAGGGCAAGAATCTTTTTTGTTTGCATTTCAACTAACTTATTATGTAGTATTTAGTTGCAATAATGTGGTGTTTTTTTGAAAAACATCATTCTACATATATATTCTACACATAAATATATATATGATTGATGTGTAGAATACATATATTGTTCCGTAACGCCGATTGTTTTTGACAGGCCGTGTACTAACCAATCGTATCGTCAGAATTTGAACTGTGTAGTTTAAGTTCGCACAAGTCAGCTAAAACGACGGAAAGCCGTGAGCCGAGCCAGTTGCAAGAACACCGTTTGTCCTGTCAAATATCGATCCCCGGTTGTGTTATCGGAATAATCATAATACGTATTTATTATCGCAATTTACTCTAAAATAACGAGTGATAGCGAACGACAATCCCGTTCCAGTGTTGACAGATGAGGCTTATGCAGATTTCACCATCATTTCACCGGTAAGTTGATTGTGAAGTAACGTTACGCATTGTGTTTCCTCATTCGCCTGTCAAAGCCATATAATTAATTTATACTTTATCTGTGTGGAATAGCCCTGTAAAGGGCGGCTATTCCAACCCCTGTTCGTTCTTCGAACATATATATATGTATATATATATATATATATATATATATATATATATATATATATATATGGTATAGAATGATGTTCTCGGTTTACCCGCGTAAAGTAGTTCTTAAAAAGACTTTTTAATTCCTGACGTTTCGGACAGATCTCACTGTCCATCTTCAGAGGCCTTATGTCCTGAATTTTGTCTCAAATTGAACGTTTTCGCGTGTCTAGTCCGTCCAAAAGTCAAGATACAAGTGGGTGCTTATCAATTTTTATGTCTAGAACGAAGTATGCGTGTTGAGAGTGATTTGACGGTAGAGGAGGTAGGGGCTTGGTTGGCAATATCAAGTAGTATGCGTGTAGCGACCTGATTTGGTTGCTTTGAACTTATTGGAAGTACTTCTGAGAATTTTTATCTATCTTTTTATACTAAAATGCATATTAGAAAAATAAATATTCACTATTTACTTCAATCATCTAGTTGGAAAAGGGCTGTCAAAAGTATGGTAACGCTTAAAAAACCAAATATTTATCAATATTTGTCACATGAACTTCAGCTTGACTTTCGAACTTGACACACCAAAGGGCAAATATGCCACGACGCACGGGAATTGAAGTTCAAGAAAGATAATGGCTAATCAAATAAAGTTGAATGAAAATTAACCACTAAGCCTTTCCTTATAGTTTACCTTAAGTTAGAAACAGCGGTTTCCCAGGGGTAATTACTCGTTACAGACTCTTTGAAGAAATAGGTAATAGTGTCACAACAGATAATTCAAAGAATAGTGTGATACAAAAAAAAAATGTTTTCGATTTGAAATAAACGAAAATGGTAGGCACGAGTTTTTTCAAGATTGAAGTGACGAATGCTTTTATGACTACCAACCTGCGATAGGAGAAGAAACTGAATGAAGATGCTGAATAAAAATGGGCAACGTGAACTGGGACAATAAGTACAACACATTAATTTTGTCAAATTTTTAATTTTAATCGTGCCATTTCGAAAAGATTAAATAAAATTTTTGTTTTCAGTAAATTACCATCTCAACTAGACATTACAATGCGAGCACGTAATTAAAAGATTAGTATAATAAAAGTGTGTAGTAGTGTTAGTGTTAGCGCTGTCTGTTTAGGTCAAGTACCCAAATAAAAATAAGTATGATAATTTGTAAGCAGTTGTTGTTTTTGTTTTGAGACGAAAAAAATGTTTAATTAGAGAACACAACGATTAATAAATTAATGCATTTAATTTGATGCTATTAACTGAGATTTATAATTTATGCGCGAAAAAGTTATGGAAGAACTTGTCGAATTCTTAATTGCCTAATACACAATAACATATAAATAGCACTTGGTTTCAACTTAATTAATACAAACATAACCATTTATGTGGTTGTATATGGCAAAAGATGTATTAAGGTTCCATTGTTTTCTCAATCAAAGTGAAGTTCTCAAGTAAGAAAATACGCATAAATTTATGAAATAACCCAAACTAAACGCTTAAAACCTATTTGGTGCATATAAACATTACCTGGAAAAGTTGCAATAAAGTGTTTTTTTTAAAGAGCAAGGGCATGCAGCGGAATTTTAAAAGCTTACCAATTTCTTAAAATAAATAACTAGGATCCGTTTTAATTACATCAAAGCTTCCTCCTCATTATTTGCATCAAAAGAAATTTTCATAATAGAATGCTTTCAGGTACTATTATTTACATATGATATTAGGTCTCAACATGAATCGTATCATTTAGGTAAGAAAATAATGAAGTTACATTTTCCAGTGAATTTTAATGAAAAAGCTTTTGTACAAACACTGAGATACGAGTATTTTGTGTTAACAGTTTATCTCAATTTATTAGAATTAACCCTTAAATTATCCCCGATTTTAACTTACCTCTTCCACTTTATTTTTCGAGACCGTGCGAAGGCTTCTATTTCTAAAGCTCTTGAGGCACATTATGAAAATAGGGATATAAAATAAAATGCATGCCAGCATAATTAAAAATAAATTGAAAGTTTAAAAGAGTTATGTCGTCATACTTGGAATATAAGTTCCTTACATTTTATGGTAAAAATAGATAATAGTTACTGAAATACTAGCTGAAGAACGTTGATGCTTTTAGTAATACAAACATCTCGTCAACTTAAATTGTTTAAGTATTTACCGTGCTGATAATGAACCAGGTGAATAAGTTGACATTGATATAAAGAAAATAACGAAATTATTTACAAACGGAAAGGATTGCAAAGATTTAAAAGAAAAATGTAGTATAATAGTACTAATTCAAACACAAATAATTGTTTGATGCCCGAATGGCGGTCAAATGGACTGTAAATGAAAATAGAAAGTTCATTCGATCGGGTTAAAATAACTGGATAGTATATCCAAAAGGAGGGATGGAAAAAGCCTTACCCGATGATGCCGTTTGTTTTCTTGAAAATTCTAACGCGTGGATCACTTAAAGTTTATATGTGTACTCCTCATATAATCGCAATTTATGTTATATTTCCACAGCACGACGTTTTTGAATTTTGGGGGACAGCGAAACAAGATGCACAATAACGAAGACAATATTACGAATGAAAAAAATGACATTACAATAACAACTGAATATTAGCGTAGGTAGGTTGTTTTGTCTTCTTTCTTCCCAGGTAAGTCTTAAAGGAAGGTATGGAGGAACAAGTGAGAAGAAAATATTTTGAACACGACATTGGTAAATGGAATGGACACAAAACTGTTTCCATATTAAAGAGCTCTTGTCGCATAGTATTGGAACATTATCCGTTTACCCTATAATGCTAAAGAGTTCTGATGGGAAATGATCTTAGGGTACTAAAGAAAAATGTTGTATAACAAAGAGAGAAATGCATTTATTTAAACATCATATTTTCGAAAAGATTACATTAAAAACAATTTTTTTTTCCGAAATCAGCTGATGTTACCCTACAGACGCTCAGTGTTATATCATTTATTAAAAAAAATATGCTGTACAAATATTAATATCAAAAAAGCTTGTACTTCGTGATGTTGTTATCGGGCATATATAATGTATTTGCATAATGCTTACAAAGTATTAAGTTTAATTTAATAAAATACTAGTTTCGCGTTCTAGTACAAAAGCGCGAATATCTTTTGAATTGCATCAGGCAAATATCTTTTTAATTGCATTGACTTGGAAGTCAACCAACATCATCGTTGTGGCTGCATCCGAGTGGCTCAGTTCCCCACTCAATGAGCGATGGATGCAGATGATGCGGCGACCTCCCTGATGGACGGTTTCATTTAATTTAATCTAATTGTTTTTATTGTATTACCTATTTATATGACTATTTTATTTTTGATTTATATTTAAATTTTATGTTTAGGTACCTGCCTAATTTTTTTTTCTCTTCGTTTTATCTTATTTCCATTTTTATAATTTTTTACTTTTTTTTATTGTTTCCCTGTTTTACTGCATTTCATGTAATATGGCAGACTGGGATTGCACTATCCTCCCAGTCCTGCTGGATTAAAACTTAAATAATAAAAATAAAATTCGCTACCCTCAGCGACGACACCTTTTTTCTCGCTTCTTGATAAGAAGCATTATTTGACCACATATTAGGGCATTCGTTAAGAAAACTGGCATTTATTTTCAGACGATCAAATGAAGTCGTAAATATTTTTCTCTGAAACAAAAATCACAAAATTATTATACGATCAAAAACCTCAAAACAAAACATAAATTTAACTACTTTTTAAACTTACCATACAATTTGCCATCAAGATCTTCCTTCGATGAGATGTAACGTTTGTCATGGGTTGATAAATTTTTTTTTTCAAAAAGCACAAGTCCGGGTAAGGTGGTTTAACTGCTATAATACATTGTAGCCATGGCTTAACATAGGATGTTACTATGAACAAGCAAACGTCTAAAAGTGCCGCCTTATCCTTACCGGTAATTTTAAATTGCGCACAAAGTAATGCTATTTTATAGCAGTTACGTACAATGTGAGATTTTCTCTGTAACACTGAATTTTATCGGGATCAACATTTTTCCAGTTATCTCGAAACTTTTTGAAGAGTGGGATGTCAGGGCTTGTAGTCACTTGACTGATTTTTACTTCAAATACAGCTTTTAATACCAACTCATACACATGATGGCGGTATGCAAAAATAAACATTTCTCTATTAAGTTTTTGTGCAAGAAACACAAAAGCACCATTGAAGCGACCTGTATTTGAAGTTGTAGTATCACAACACAGAATTTACACTTTATCTTCCAGATTTCAGTCTACAATCGCATTCCATACAACCAATCAAAGAAGAACTTTCCAATCGTGGCACAGCAATAAGTTTTTCGCTGTCCACATTTGATATTAATATGGGAACACGTTCTTTTTTTGACTGTCGAGGATCTAAAGTAGGCAACAGTTTTCCGTCCCAGCGAAGAGTCACAACATCTAGTACCTAGTTGTGAAAATTAACTTTTATGGCCTCCGCGCGCGCCTTTCGTTTTTCCGTTCGAATTCTTTGAATTGAAGACTTACTTATTGGAAACTGATCAATATTATATCCAAACGCCTCAATAATAGCTTCAAGAATGAAAACAGAATCTCTCATACTTAACTGACACCTGTCTAGCGCTGCGACTAAATTTAGATTAATAAAGTCTTTTCGCATCGACATGTTACTGGTTTCAGGTTAAGTTTTCTGTAGCGGTTTTGGAAAATTTTCTAAATTTGTGTCTTCGTTTGAATCAGAAGATGAGTCGTTTTATAACGTTTCATAAGACGATGTTGAAGGAGTTGGCGTAGATAAACTAATTTAGTACGCCGCTTTTCTTCCTCGATTGTTCTAAAGCGCGCTCTCTCCTCTTTATCTGTCAGTTTTTTGCCAGCCCCCCCAAGGGTAACCAACCCCCCCCCCCCCCCCAAGTAGCCAAGACGACCTGGCTCTCTTTGCCGCTGCAAGAAGAGTCTATCTTCATTTATTTTTATTAATTCAAGAGCATCGTCGTGTGCAATGTCAAATAAATTATCTAAGTTTTTAACAAACTCTTGACGACGTTGTTCAAATATGTGTTGTATTTTATGTCCATTTTTTCGCAAGTCCCTCCAAACTTGATATATAAGTTTACAAGTTTTTTCACACAATTAGGTAAAGATTTTCTCAAAAGATAACACACTCGCGAAAAATAAGATTAGCACTTTGTTTGACAGTTAAATTCACTTCCCGGATATTGTAGAACAAAACTTCAAGAATGTTTCCATTAGATAGCCAGTTTAGAAACCGATATTTGGTGTTTTACTACTCCTATCAAAATATACTCTTTTTAGAAGTGCGTAAATCTAACGAAATCTTGCTTGAATTTTTTTTTTTTTTTTTTTTTATTATTTATTGAGTTAGTTTATACATTTGAATATAAACTAATATAAACAAGATCATATTTCATTATGTAATTTTACATATTTTTACAATAAATATAACATTTCTTTTTAAATACATTCATTCTTCCTTCATTCTTCAGACTTTCAGGCATTTCATCATACATTTTTAGTCCTTTGTACATTAGGCAGTTCTGTGATTTTGTTTTTTTCATATGTGGCAATCTAATCCTATTTACATTTCTGGTTTCGTAATTATGAACATCTCTATTAAAAACAATTTCATCCTTAAAATATTTTGGCATTTGGTTGTTCATGATTTTATGTACAAAAATTAACACATTAAATAATAGTCTCTTTTTTATAGAAATCCAATTTAGCTGTTCTCTCATTTGATCTATGCTTGCGTATTTTCCTTTTCCTAGTATACATCTCATAGCTCTATTCTGTATAACATCTAGCTTGTTCAAGTTTCCTTCATTGGCCAAATACAACATAGTAGAGCAATAATCTAAATGTGGAGCAACTATAGTTTTATAAATCAGCTCTGTAGTGTTTTCATTTAGTTTATTTCTTAATCTTCTAAGAAAATTGACTTTTTTAGATACCTTCTTTAGCACATATTCAAAATTTGCTGCGAAAGTTAGTTTTGAATCTAGTATCACACCCAGGTACTTAATTTCATTTACTTTTTCAATTTTTTCGTCATTAATTGTCAATTTTAACTCTGTGTTATGCGTTTTGTTGCCTATTTCCATATATTTTGTTTTGTTGACATTCAGTTTTAATTTGTTTAATTTCAGCCATTTCGCTATATTTTGTAGGTCTTCATTTAATTTATTGATTGCATCTATGTACTCTTCACATGAAATATAGATTAATGTATCGTCTGCAAATAATCTAATTTTGCAATGTTTTATGGTTTTAATTATATCATTAATGTAAATAATGAATAGAATTGGACCTAATACCGACCCTTGTGGAACACCGAGGTTGTTTTCTATCGGTTCTGATTCTGAGCTTTCCACTTTTGTTACCTGTTTTCTTTCATCCAGATATTCTTTGAAAAGATTTAGAGCTACTTCAGAAAGACCTATATCTTCTAATTTTTCCAAAAGTTTTTTCCTTTCTATCGTTTCAAATGCTCTTTTAAAATCTAAGAATGTTGCAATGGTGATTTTTTTATTATCTGTTTCTTTCTTCCATGTATCAATCACAATGTTTATTGCAGCTTCACAAGAGTTATTATTACGGAATCCTGATTGTTCGTCACATAATATATGATGTTTTTCCAAATACTCAACGAGTTGTTTCTTTATTACAATTTCTAGTACCTGTTCGTATTTTGGTAACATATTTATAGGTCTAAATTCTTCACATTTTCTGGTATTAACAACTTTCGGAATCGGGATCACAATGGATGTTTTCCATGTGTTTGGAAATTTTCCACTTCTTAACGATTCATTTATTATGTTCAGTAGATGAGGTCCTATCACTGGCATTGCATCCTTTAAAACTGTAAAACTTATTCCATCTGGACTCTCTTTTGATTTGGTGCTGTTTAGAATCTGTAAAAGATATGTTTCATCAATCTCTTTAAACAAAAGTTTTTCTCGGTTTAGGGGAACATTTCTCACGCGGTTGTCTTCCTTCAGTTTTGGTATACTCTGATGTAATTCCGTTATGCTGTTTACAAAATATTTGTTGAAGCAGTTCTGTATGCTACCCTGTATCTGATGTGGAAATTCAATGTCATGTTTCATCCCTTTATCTTCAGTTTGCATTAATCCTTTTATGGTTTTCCACATTTTTTTAGTGTCTCCCTTTTCACAGATAATTTTATTTTTGAAGTAATCGTTCTTACAAACTTTCAGTTGTTTTGAGTATTTATTTCTTGCATTTTTGAATGCTTTCCAGTCTTGTGAGTTTTTTGAGATTTTTGCAATTTTGTACAGTCTATCTCTTTCATATTGTATTGATTGTAGTTCTATGTTATACCATTTATTTGTTCCTCTTATTTTAGTAATTTGGATTGGTATTAACTGGTCGATTACTTCTTGAAGGTTATTTATTAATGATTTAGACTTTTCATTAAATTCCATTTGATGAAGTTCATTCATATCACCCAGAAGTTCAATTAACCTTTCACTGTTATATTTTTTATAATTTCTGTATTTTATTACTTTGCTGGTTTTCGTATTAGTTCTTTTTGTGTTATCTGTAATGTGGATAAGGTTATGGTCGGTTATTTTTGGCTCATCTAGAACTTTTACATTCAAATCTAATCTGTTGGATATGACAAGGTCAATTAACGTCCTGGATTTATCCGTTATTCGTGTCTCACTTTTAACAAGTTGTTTCATTCCCGATGCTTGGATAATTTTTTTAAGTCTTTTAGTATATGTATCATTCAAATTTTTGAAATTTATATTAAAGTCACCAGTTAGGATATTATCTTCTTCCTCTTCTAGGTTTTGGGTGCACCAGTTCTCTATAAATGATAAAAAGTCTTTTGTACTTGCATTTGGAGAATGGTAATTTGATAATTATTATTGTTTTTTGATAATTATTATTGCTCCCCCTGTGTGTCTACTGTAGGAATCACAGCGTATTGTTGTATATCCTTGAAAAGTAACTTCGCTGTCTTCAATATCGCATGTTATGTGAGTCTCGTTTAACATTACAAGTGCAGGATCATTTCGTTCAATCAGTATCTGGATTTCTTCATTATTCGCTATCAGACTTTGAATATTTAAATAAATGATTCCTTGCAGTTGGTTGCTTTTTATAAAAAATTTACCTTTTTCTTCTCCAATTCCAATTTCCTTTTGTATACTGGACATTCGAAGCTCCACGCTGGATGATTTGAGTCTAGGTTTATCTTCAACTTGTTTTTAGTATTAATACAATTATTACACTTTTCTGTTCCTCTAATAGCCTTGCATTCTTCACTTTTATGACCACCTGTACATTTAGGGCATACAAAGGAGTCTTTTTTACATTCGCTCCCTTTATGGTTGAACCCGTAGCATTTATAGCAGCGCTTAATGTCAAATGCATCAAATACTCTGACTCTTTCCCATCCAATATTTATTTTTTGCATTTGCAACATTATTCCATGTGTTTGTGTATCTACTTCCAAATATATTATATATTCTTCTCCTGTTTTTAATTTCTTGTTTTTTATTACAGTTACTTCCATTTTTTGTGGTTCTTCTGGAAACTCGTTCTGAATTTTTATGTTCTGAACGATTTCTTTTTCATCCATTTTATGTGTTACTCCAACGACTTTTATTGATGGGAATCTTTTATCCGGGATCTTCGTTGTATATTTTTCACAGAACTTTATTTTTATGTCTTCCTGTAGTTTTTCAATATGCTGACTATTTCTACATGTAACAATTATTTTACCATCCTTTGCATTTTTTATTCCCATCACTCCTGTTTCAATTGGATCAATTTGTTTTTTAATATCCTCTTCGGTTTTCTCCGTGGTCTGCTCTTCTTTCGGAGTGATAATAATTTTTTTCCCCAAATTTTGGTATTGCTTATTGTTACCCGTAATTTCCTTGAGAATTCTATTTTCTCCAGAAATATCGGCCATTTTTGCTGCCATTTCGCTTATTAACCCCAAAATTGTAATTGTTTTCGGGGTTAATTTATTAATTTGTTCTTTGTTTAGTTTTGTCGAAATGTCATTAATGCAATTTTGTAGAATTAGAAGTGCATCTGTGGCTTTATCAATAAAACTTTTAGGATCCATCTTGAGTTACTTTATTTATTTCACTATTCACGGCAAAAATCAAGTTTTATGTCCGTTTATCTCAGATCACCTGTCTATTTTAATGTTTTTCTGTGGTTTTCTTCTGTCAAAACTTTTAATGTAAACTTTAAAGATATATTGCACCTTGTTTACTCAAGACAACGAAAAACCAATTATTTGAATACATTCATTTACCACTTCTTTTTAAAACGATATATTGCTTGATTATTTTGAAACACCAATTTAGCAACACTTTAACATAATTTAAGGACAACTTTATTGTAATGTTCAGAGTTCAATTCCATAGAAAAATTTTCGTGAATGAGTGATATTCGTTTACTAACAAAAAATCAAGTTACTTTACTCATGCACACGTTTGCTCGCGGGCGTCATAATGTACAAGTATTAACATTTTTCGATTGCAAGTCGGCACGGGTTGCAGTGGTCCCAAGTAAACAAAATTTTATTTATAAGTGTCTGTTCATTATTGAAACAAAATTAGAGGACATGCGTTGAAAAATAACAACTTTAATTTTTTTGGAACATCCTAATATATATATATGGATTGAGCTATCTATATCCTTGTCTACAACTTAATACAGCACATTATACTACCGGCCATAGCAAAGCTCAGCCTCGTAAACGAGCGGTGTATTCAGCGAATAAGTACATCATTGCGCTTCTCTTGCTAGTATAATACTTCTGCTTAAGTAGGATTTAATACCGCTTTCCACCCCCGACCAACCAAATATAACTTTTGGTAATATCCTCCGCAAGAGCAATAAATCAAGATAAAGATACAGAGCCAAGAGCAAACCATCTTATCAAATTCAGTTAACAGCCAAATATAATTTGATTTTCATGTTGTGTGGATTTAAGTAGGGGAAAGCAGAAAGCACGCCACTTTATTTTTTTAGTAATTAATTGGTTCCGGTGAAAAATCACAGAATTTCAATTATCTATAAGAGCTGAAAGATTTAGTTTCTATGGAATCAAAAATAATATACTCGTATTACCTTAGCGAAGAAAAACGAGAATTGCTAATTTATTAAAAATCCAAATAAAAAGGAACACGTGTTCATGCACCTGCAATCTCCTTGATACTATACAATTATAATTAACACTTGTTACGACATTTTAATAATACATCTGTATTTTACCAAAAGTTTAGTAGAAAATATATTAATTCATTCGTTAAGGGTCCGATATCCTGGTTTTAACAAATAATTTGAAGAGATTCTTAATAAAAGAGCAAAATTCAATTTCAGTAATTTTTATTCGTGTATAATAAGTAGGCAGATATAGGCAATTAAATTCAAAGAGGATACTTTGATTTTAATTTAACTGATCACAGCCTGGATCAAAAAACAAGATATCCATTTTATACAAAACATTATAACACCAAACCAAACATAATCATGGATGAATGTTTATGTATGTATGTATGCATGTGTTTACTTATATATGTGTATGCATGCATATATGTGTATTTATGTATGTATACATGGGTGTATGTATTTTTTTCCTTTTTTCTTTAAATAACAATATACAATAACCATTTAAAAAAAAAAAATCCCAACTTAAACTTACATAATAAAATTTAACCAATACACATAAATACATGTACCATTTAATCATAACCACGTAAACACCTCAGCACAGGTTCTCCCAGTGAGGTGTTCACGAAATATATAACATTACCCACCACAGTGTCACCTACTCAAACCTACCTCACACCCAGCATAAAACACCATATTAACAACAGTTCTAAATTTATGTATTATACACAAATGTAAATATTTGGTAGCAACTGTAATGTATGTATAGAAATAAATAAATAAATGGTAAATCCTCCTACCCTGCAAATGTCCAAAGATACTGGTTGCGTAGCGACCAGTTTAAATTGAGACTATTTTACTATTTTGTATTTCGTTGTTCCGTTTTCCAGCAAAATAGAAAATATTGTTAAATTAAATAACTATTTTATCCATTCATTACACCACTACGCAAGAAATGGTATTTAAAAATGATTCAAGGATTTACCTGTGGGTACAAAGTGAACTTGTCTGAATCTTAAAATACTATTTTTCATAATTTCATAGTTTTTGACAACACAATACGTAGGTATCAAAAGCTTCAATTTTCAAATGTCACACAGGCACGCACAAGGAAACTATACTGTTTCATAATTACCTTTGTAAAGAAAAGTTTTCGTTTTGAATCTACCCATGAGGTACAAATAGCTTGCGGCTTCTAACAAAATGTGTCTTTTCCTCAGTAGAAGAGAGGGACAATTTTGCCTCAAAGAAACGTTATTTTATTTATGGTAGTAAAAGATAATCAAGTCTTAGACCTCACGCACAGCATCCTCACAGATGAAAACCTTCCGTATGGAGTTAATATAATTCTTCTTTCGTATGGTGGGGGGTCAGAGGGGGACATCTAGATCTGCGAGCCATTTTAGGGCCTCAGGCGTCGCCATGTGGACCTCATCAATCCCGCCGGGGAATGAATGGAGCGGGCATTCGTTGACCACATGTTCGGTAGTCTGCACCGCACCACATTCACACATCGCCGACTCTTTAAGGCCCCATCTGTGCATCATGTGGGCACAGCGGCTATGGGAGCACCTTAACCTATTGATGGCGGACCAGGTTTTGCGAGGCAGTGAGAACCCAGGCTGTCTCTCGGTGGGGTCCTGTATGAGATGGGCATTTCCCACGTTGGCCGTTTGCCACTCAAGTTTCCACCTATCTTCTGGGGTGAGAGGTAGTCGGAGGAGCCTCTCTCCTTCCGCCCAGAAGGGCTTTCGGGACTTCAAGCGGCATGCCGGGTGGGAGACGACATCTTCGTGTAGAGGTATTGCGCTTTTTTGCAGCGCCTTCTTGTATTCCCTCAGTGTTGCAATTTCTCGCCTGATGTTTGGCGGGGTTATGTTTGCAAGTACGGGGAGCCAAGGGAGAGGAGTAGATTTTAAAGTCCCGCTGATGGTTCGCATTGTGGCATTAAGCTGAACGTCTACCATGGAAGTGTGGGCGCTTCTAGCCCATACTGGAGCACAGTATTCAGTTAATATAATAAAGAGGATCCTTTCAAATTGACCCTGTAGATTTATTATAATTTGACCCTTACAAAAAAAAGGTCGTTAGGGCTTTGTTTTGGAAAACCTACCAATTAATGGAATTGGTTTGTCAAGCCCGAAAGTATTATTCCTACTAACGATTTTTCCCCTGAGAATATTAACCTAATTACGTAAACATCATTGTAAGGGACAAATTTTAAGGGTTTTTTTTTACATTTTGGAAACATAAGAAATGATATTTTGGGATTCCCTCGGGTATATATTTATTCGTATCAATAAAAATTTCGATATAACAAAGCAATTTACTCGGTTTTTATTATAGATGAAATACTAGTACTTGGTTGACGGGATTTTTATTTGTGTCAATAAAATTTACCAATAATATGAGAATCTATATTATTCGAAATAGCCACTTAAGTGGTATAATTCAACAATATTGTGGTTTATTACTACAATCCGTAGAAAAAATATATGAATCGTTCAAATTTATGCATATACTGTACATATTTTTTTCAAAATGGCCAAATTATTTGCCAAAATTTATTGGATACCTCCAACTAAACTTAAAATATTTTATTTCGAAGAGCGGAATTAAAAACGATATAAAAAAATAAACATGAGATGCAAAACCTGTAAAGTTAAAATATAATCACAAAACAAAGCCACAAAAATTTGAGTGTACATATATTTAAAATGGTAATATGAAATTTAGATTTAAAAATACGATGAAAATTAACAAATTATCATCCCAAAAACAACAGTCAAACTTCTCGGTGTCAATTTAGATTCAGACGTTTCGTTTAGAAGTCAAATGAATAGGACTGTAACACCGGGTTTTTTCACCTAAGACAATTCAAGTCTGTCCAAAAAAATCTTTCTACAGAAGCACCAAAACTATCTATCAACTCTTATGTAATCTCACGTCTCGATTACTGCAACGGCACTTATGCCAGTCTTCCAAAATATCAAATTGACAAACTTCAATCAGCGTTTAATGCAGCAGCACGGCTCATAACCGGGGTTTCAAAATATTCGCACATTTCAGAACACCTTTGTAACCTTCACTGAAAATGCCTTGAAGAATCCAGTACAAATCATGCTGGATGGTGTTTAAATCCATCAATGAAATGGTCGCACCCTACATCTCTGAACTATGCGTTCCGGAAAACACTGGTCTGAGGCAGTCAACTCTTAGATCAGCAACATCAGCAGCTGTAGGCAGACTGATAGAACCTAAGCGCAGGCCAAATACTAAGTTTGATGAACGCGCTTTCGGAGTATCTGTGCCGAAGGATTGGAATAAACTCCCTCAGGAACTAATATCTATAACAAGTCCAACAAAATTCAGGTCTAAACTAAAAACTTACCTTTTTAAGCTGTCATACCCTTAAATTAAATATACCATTCCTGAGAGAAAGTCCAGTTATATCCAATTTTCCAATTATGTCCTAAATTTTGTTTCTAAATTTCGCTTATAAACAATTATTTAATGTTAATCTCAATTGACCTACCAGTTAAGTATGGTACTGTATGTTATCTCCATATATAGTTAGTAATAACATAGATCATTGTAGAAATGTATTATATATTTGTACAGCGCCCTTGAGGTGATTTTGCACAAAAACGGCGCTATACAAATCATCCAAATATTATTATTACTTTTTACAGCACTTTATTTAGCTATTGGATGATAGATTATCAATCCCAAGTATGACAATAGAACGTTAAACATAATCAGCTTTAGTAATAATTTTAATCACTTCCCAACCGATGAATAATGACATTAAAACATGTATTTAACAGCGGACTAATCCTGTCTCGTAAAAGTAAGGTTGATTCGGAAATTTATTTATATTTTAATTTTAAAGTTAGCTCGTGAATTTAATAAAAATTCCATGAGAGTGATATTTTTACTAAGTGTGAGTTAGTATAAATCCTGGAAATTAACCTTTATATTTGCAAACAACGAATCAAAATGTCATTTATTTGTTGTTATATTCTGGCAATTATTATAGAAATTTTTATTTTATAAACGAGATTAAGAGTGAAGTGACAGATTTTTTTGTAGATTCCTGAATAAAAAGAATTTGGTTTGTAAATTTCGTATTTTATACAATTTTTCGGCGTTTGGAGTAAGAAAGGGTGTTTATTTCAACTTCTTTCATGCTTGAAATTGAAATATTCCAATTTCGTAAACAAAGTATATTTCAACTACAAACACCTAAAAGGTAATTTTATCTAGCTTAAAAAATATTGGATTTATGATATCTTCAAAAAGAAGAAATATATAGCACATTTAAATAAATTGGAAAAATTCCGAAATTCGATCAGAAATTTCAAGTTTATATAACACTTCCTAACAATCCTCTTCGGCTGTATAAACCATGCATGTATCTTTTCATGAACTATTTTATATCAGTTACTATTTACTATATTACTTTTCTTTTAGTAAGGATTTTTTCACTTGTTTAATCATGCACTTCGTTGTAAACAACAAGTTCGCTATAAAATATTTTTCAAGTTAATCAGTAAATCAATTATTTTTAATATATTTGTGAAATGTGTAAAATTTTGCTCATTTCGTAAGTCGAGCATTGACAGTCTCCGTAAAATTTCATAGGATTAATGTACATAAATGAAATAACGACAGTAACAGAGTACACAGTATGTAATCATGTTGGAGCCAAGAAACCTCCAGCATCTCAGCTATAACATCTGTGCTCATATCTCAGTTCAGTGAACACTTCTTCCTCATTCTATTTGTTCCGTATAAATGTTGTTCAGTGAGCATTATATTCTTAATTTCCATGGCTCTTTTTTAGGGCGCCCCTTTGTTCATATAAACAACGTTGTTCCACTATTAAACCAAGACAGTTGACTTATGAAGCAAATTTCGTATATTTTATAATGTGCAATCAGTCTTCGCTTATCAGGCACTCATGGTTTTAATTAAGGAATTAAAATTTCAACCCCTATTTGAGAACGTAGATTAATTAAACGCGCGTAGTTTATGTTAAAGCGTTCATTATCATCACAATAAAGTATGACAAGGTCATGAAACTCAAAATATCTAGGAAAATATTATATTGAGATGTCACAGAGAGAAAATATTTCTGGCGTGGGTTATAAAGAAGATTTTTTTTATTTATTCATTTACAATAATTATAATTATTTTTAATTTTAAAGTCTGGATTTTTTGTGTGGATTAAAACGCCTTTACAACCAACTTCAGTTTTTTATATAAATGACCGGATTGGTTTTACCTTATGATGGGTATTTTCAGACTGATCAACCGGTCAACGTCTGGTAAAAACAGCCATATATATTCAGAGTAAAACTAGTTGAAAAACCTGGCTTTGGACATGTAGAATATAAACCCGCTTCGAAAAAAAATTCGAAAAAGATAGAAGACTGCAACGTCTTGCCTTATTTTATAACTCATGATGGAAATGTTAAAATTGGTAGATTAAAATTTTTGAATTAGCCTATACATTTCACTTAGAAAAAACTGTACAAATCAGCTCACCATTCTAGAGTTTTTTCTGTTTCAGAACATAGATTTTAAACTAATGGTAATGATTAGTAATGCATGTTTTGAAATACACAACACCATAATTTTTTAATTTTTTTATTGTAAATTTCTTTGCTTTTAATGAATCAAAGTTTTATATATGCTTTTCTTACTATAACATGATTAACAGTTTGTTTCATTTAATTCGTTTAAAATAAACTTTTCAATTCACGCGAAATTCTAGATTTCGTTCGCATTTTTAATAATTTAACAAAATTTTGAAATGCTCTTCAGGAAATAATAATATTTTTTCCAGTTATAGCTTCCGTGACAAGAAACCATAAAACGAAAAAAAGACTCGTGCGATGGTATCTTAACTGCAAGAAAATCTAAAGCGGAGCAAGCCAGACTTTTCTTTTCAATAAATAGAGTTTTAAGCCCCTGTAAAATCCATTGAACTATGAAATTTTCAATCGTTAAACTGAAGCCGTTGATTGATTGGAGCGAGTGGTTACTTTGTGATGATTTCTGGAAAAAGAATTTTCCATTAACCACGTATGCTTTATAGTATTTACATTTATTTTCGAAAAATATTATTACCAACATATCCAATGATATCAAACTTACGAGGTGAGACCCCAGCATTTATTTTTCGACGTGAAACCACTCAAGCGTTCACACAACATCGCTAGGAGGTCAATATACAAGATTCGGTGTGAAGCACTATTGCTACGTTTATAAGGAGTTGTACCAAATTCATCGAACTCCAGAATTAATTTCCGCGGCGGCTGAATTTACCAAAATCGCCTACAAAGCGATCGAGTTCAACAGTGGGCGTTGGATTTTGGACTTAGTTCAATGATGAAATTAGAGTTTAATGGAGGAATGGAGGAGGGGAGAACGCGTAACCTTAAGTAGAGGGATAGTGATTTTTTTATAGATCAGGCATAATTTGAGTAAATGTAATTTAAAATAATTTTTATCTTTGAAAATAAAATGTCTGTCGATCACCCGTTTTCCGTTTGTGTTAAGCCTTTATCAACATAGTTGTTAAGTCGCAACAAACCGTTACACTCCTACTAGAAAAAATTGTAAGAATTAATTGATTTGGAAGAGGGAGGTTTGTTTGCGATACACTGCGGCCTCTCAGTCCAGAACCAACGAACTTGCCACTCTCCCACGCAATGTCTTTTTCAAACATTCAAGAATACGTTGGTTCACATGTGCAATAGACTTTTAAAGGTTTTCTGATGGTCCTTCATTAAATAAATTGTTAAATAATTCTTATGTAATAGCTTATTTAGTAACTTCTAACAATATTAAATTTACGAACAGACTTTTACCGACATTTTTAACATTCAGTCTGAGTAAATGTGTCTTTTTTTCCTCTAGCCAAATTTTCCCATTTTTTATATAAACCTTTAAATTGTAGTTAAAGATCTCATTAGACTGGAGACACTATTAAGTAATTATTTTCAAAAGCTCGTTGCAGTTATAAGTTTTTTGTCTTTGTTTTTACTGGACCATCTCGTGTGTTTCAAACCTGTGATTTGAAAGTACGTTGAAGAAAAAAAAATACGGTCGTTAAGGGTTCATGAAAAATAAATATTGTATAATAATGTTCAAAGTCGCGCTGTAATTTCTTAGTAAACACTTTAAAGGTTAAGATGCTAATTTTAGTTCTTTGAAGTTGGTGGGAGGTGCAAGACGTGAAGACTTCCCAAATTATATTTTCTGTTTTCAGGAAGGTTCTAAAAGTCGTGGGTCATTATGATTCTGTAAGAAAACATGAAGTAATTAAGTTCTGGCTAGTTAAAGCCATGGCAAGTAGGCAAGTGATGCAAATTAAAAGTTTTTTTATGAAAGTACGGCCGTAATAATAATAAAATAAAAAAAACAACTTTGTAAAAAAACGGTAAGCAATTGTAATTCATTCTACGATGCTTGAATACAATTGCCGAAGGTCTTGTTTCTGGAGATTAACAAAACAGTTTTAATATTTAAATTTTTGGGGCATATTAATCCTCATTCATTATTATTTTGGTTTATTTGGTCTTAATCTTGGAGGAAATAACAGTTTTAGTAAGGAAAAAATTACATATGCATGAATTTCACATACCAGAAATGTACATGGACGGAATTACAAGGACAAAATAACACTTGATGTGTAATTTAATCAATGCTTAATTTGGTCCTTGTGTGATTTCGTCTGTGGGTTATTCTGGCGTTTTAATATTGTTTAATTTCACGTTTGGTAATTTCGACATGTAACCGAGTACTTTAGCATCGAGAATCACATTCCTAATTAAGTATTTCTACTTCTTTCTCAACCTATGTCATGCTTTCCTGTCCTTGAGATACGACTCAGCATTTTGAAACATAAATTCAAAGTTCAAAAGCAATGTTTACAAACTCATGAAGGTAGTAAAGTTGTCTGTAAGTAAAAACATTACTTATACAGAGTTAAATCACTAATCACGTAAAACATCATTGAAATTGTAAATTCGTTTTACAAACACAATTAAAAAATAGTTTTTACGGTCATATTTAGAAAGAAATAAATTAAATTTAGTAAGTACTTCGTAACAATAACCAAAAATCTACAGGCGAAGCAATACTGTTGTTAACAATAACATTACCTTTAAGGACGGGTTGTTTCACAAAATTTGAACGTTTCATCAAATTTCAAGGTTGCTTTTCAAATTCTGGAAAGCCCTAATCAAGCTTCGTTATTATATCATTATAGGACAGTTGAATCACAGAACCAAAATGATAACAGAAATTGAATAGGACTTTTACAGAACTTGAAAATTAAATTTGATTTGAATTGTTGAATATCTGTGAAACAACCCATCCTAAGAGTATCTGGATCTTACATTATTTAATTGAGGGTAAAATATTTTCTATTAAATCAAATAAAACACTTTGTTTATTAACCACGACTTCTGGTTAATAAACAAAGTGTTTTATTTGATTTAATATATAATGTCTAACCACAAAGTGATTGCTTCCTACGAAAAAATAAAATATTTTCATTCTAATGTGTTATATTTAGTCAAGACAATAGGACTGCACTTATTAGTTTTTCCGTTTGTAAGACCGTAGAAACATGGCAATGTAATCGATTCTCACTACCCAACAAGCACCGGTCAATTCCTCACTACATTATATCCTTCTGTTCTATCCATGTCCACGCAAGCTGCGAGCCCCTCGCAGCCTTTGCAAGCTTTACAGGCAGTATTATTATTCTCCGGGGTGGAAACATCAATAACAGCGAATACGATCGCAGGCAGCGCCTCTCGGTATTGGGTATTTCGTTTTAGGGGAAGTTTATTTCTGGATTAAATTCGACTTAAATTTACATATAGATATATCATGAACTGTTAGAACTGAGAACGCTATTTTCTATACCTTTTGTAGTTGAACAAAACGGAACTAGGTTATTGAGATAACAAACAAGTAACAAACGCATTTAAAAAATAGGAATGTGACTATGTTTACGATTAATAAATTTTTGTTTGTATCGCCGTTTTTGTTCAAAATCACCTAAAGGGCGCTGTACAAATATATAATACATTCTACAATGATCTCACCATAGACAATTCAAAATATTATCAATTTATGGCTATCAACAGATTGCATCCACCGGTTTGCCGATCACTAATATAAAGCTATATGTGGAATGAATTTGACTGACGAACTTGATGCTAGAGTGTACATATATGTTATTATTCTTACTTATTTATATTATTTACAAGCAGATAATATACAGTACCATACTTACCTGGAAGGTCACATGAGATTAACAATTTTATTGTTAAAATTCAGATATGGTTCGCCCAGGACATAATTGGACTTTCCGGTATTTATTTTAATAACATGTATTTTTGTTCTTTGATGAGCGTGCTTAGGAAAAGAAAAGCGAATTTTATGCTGGGTGGTATTAAAGTACCTACAAAGTTTTAATCAGAATTCATCTTCCTATATGTGATTCGTCCTTCGGTATAAGACAGATTTCGTGAGATTAGGATGTATTATAAGCAATACAAGAATGCTACTCTCAGGCAGGTTTATTTTATTTAAGGGTGTGATAGCTTAAACGTGTAAAAACTATTCTTCCGTACTTCTAAAACATCGGGTATGTTTTTTGTTGTCTACTAGCTTACAATTTTCAAATTCAAATCACTAATTGAATTAAATTAATTCTTTTTAGTCTGTGTACTTTTCAGAGTCCTATTTATATAAGGACACTCTAAAAAATCCCAGATTCCTTGAAACGGCATTCCAAATTTTCTGAACAAAAAAATTAGCATGGCTTTAGTCAATTAAGAAACTGACCTTTATGTTTATTGTTTAGGGAATTTCAAGATTAAATAAATCACGTGTTTATGGCGTACTTATGGTTCTGTCATACTTTATAAATGACTGTATTTTTTTGTGTACGTTATATGATTTCTAGGCCAAACTAGACAAAATTTGAGTTGTGCCTCTATTGCTTTATTGAAACAGGAGCAGATCACATTTCATAACGAAATTGTATCACTTACGCAAAATCGGAAATTTCCTTGCTCCGTATAGATGAAGGTCATCGTTATTGTCTTATTACGTCCTTTTGTCGTTCTTGTCTCCTGCAAATAGAGTTTCTGACGAAGTTATACAGTAAGTTTCATTATTACGACGAAGGGTAAATCATACTTGAACATAATTAAGGCGGAATACATCCACATATTATTATGTAAATTACAAAATAGATGCCTTGATTGCCGGCATTAATGAGTGTGCGTGGAATAATTAGGAGATATTGTCAGTACATTTAGCAAAGCCCTGATGAAGAATTGAAAAATTATACGAGATTTACGGATGTCCTCTTTGCATAGTAAATATCTATTTTGTACCTTCACATTTTCTATCGGATGCATATCACAAATTTCAGACCGAATTTTAAACACCTCGTGTCCTACTCACATATTACACCCGTATTTACTACTGTATCATCTTTTCAAAATTAAAAAATAAATCATTAATAAACAGGAATATGACAAAATAATAAATACTTTGCTCTTAAGATTAAAACATTGTTACTTATGACGATTTTAAAATTTGGGTGAATATATTTACACTCTATATATTTTAACGAAGAACAAATCTCCCAGAGTGTAAGATACTCTCAGTATCGTCCTGGTGAAAGACTATTATCATATTTATTATGACATTATTAATAATTAAGAACCAATTCTAAATAACCAGGTACTTTTCCTAACAGCAATTTTCATAACAGCATCCCCTCCTTAGCCTTCAGCCCCATAACAATATATACTAATAATTTCACTGGCTCTTGGATGTTGAAATTCATATGCTCCAATTACAAAAAAATACTTAAGCATTTATTTAAATTCCAACCAAATATTTACCTAAATTAATTCTTCTGCCATTCGTTTGGTCCACATTGTTTTGATTGTTCTTAAGCATTTTGGTTTTCATTTCATAATTAAATTACCCTATAAAATTGTATTTAAGTTAAAAACTTAACTTACCTAACTAACTTCAACTAATCTAACCTAAATTTATCTGACCAAACCAAATCTAACCTAACCTAAAATAACCTGACCTAAACTAATCTAACCAAGCCAAATCTAACCTAACTTATCTTTAAACCTAACGTCAATTTATTTTAATAAAATATAAATGGGTACTAACTATCAGCCGTAGCTGAAATGTAACCTGATCTCCAAAATCATTGAGCTCAAACTAAGGGTCCTAATTTACCTTACTCTGTAGGTACTTTTATACATATTAGCTCTACTATACTCCTTTGTGATCTCCCAAAACCATAGACCTAGATTAGGGGACTAGTTTACCCTAATCTGTAGGTGTTCAACTACCTATCACCCTAGCCAACAGTCCTCCTGATACTTGGGCTCTCTCTTCTCTTTCTAAAACATAAAAAATAATGTGATAAATATTAAGAAAGTTTACTTTAGTAAGACCATTTTCTTCCACGGTTTGCCTGCCGTGTAAAACTAAATTAAAAAATAAAATTAACATTTAAAAAGTACATGACATACCAATAGAAACATATTTGAATTATATCCAAGAAAAAACAATTGAATTTTGCCATTTTTATTTGTATTTTAATTATGAGTGAATATTAGCTTTGCCTTGGTCAAAAGCAATCTTGCAATTATTACACCCCCGGTGGACCATAAAGTCGTAAATACTTACTTTTGAGCTGAATGCTATTAATTTTGGGAGAGTTTTAAAAATAGATCAAGGGCTTCGGATAGTAGGTAAGTAGATAATTTTGGTCAATGTAAATGAACCAACACTTGAACATACATTTTAAAATGAAAAATAATTTTTAATGCTAGAATTCGTGACATCGTCGAAGAACATTGTGCTTATAAAATACCAGGCTGTTAAATATTATGTTATGATTACCCTACGGTAAGAAATGGCGGGAAAATATGAAATATGAATACTTAATTATTTTTTTAAGGTGTTGTCGTATTCATTCTGGAATGATCACTAACCTTGCGATATAAAATGTGAGTCATCAATGTCGGCGTACCGATTGATTCATAAGTCTAGCCCTACTAAACAGTGCGTCCCGCAAAATAGATTTATGTTCCATACATTAATCGTATATATACTCCCTATATAATATTATCAAAATTTGAATGTGATAATTTTTTTTTAATTTTCGCAAAATTTAAAATTAATACTTTTTCTGGCAACAAAAATACTACTGTTTATTATTAAATGAGACTGACACATGTCGACATAATTAATCTTATTTTCCCATTCCAGCACCGCGTATCAACTTGCTCCGGGGGCCACTCCGCCGTGCAGACCATGGTGATGCCTCACGAGGGCACGGAGGTCGGGAGAACACCCAAAGCCCCGGGGCCCGGGCAGCCTGAGGACGGCCGCCGCAACTACCCCAGAAACATGCACACAAAGGCCACCAAACACGTCGTCAATATGCTGGGTGGGTTGATTATAATCTTCATTTATACTTTAGAACTTTGTGAAACTAATCCTAATGTAGCCTAACATTCTTCATCATTATCTTTAAATGTATTCATTTTCTATAGCTCTATTACTTTGATCACTAGGATAATTGTATATATGCCGAACTGCACGGAATATAGTTACAAGAAGGATGTAATAACATACCTCAATAATAATAATATTTAAGGTTAGCATATTCATTCAGCATTTTTTTTTAATTTTATGCTAAACCGCAAAATAGTCCTTATTGCTCCAAATCGTCTGAAGCCAGTGAGACTACGGCATCCCCAACTGGGATATGTTATGAGATTGAAGATAGTAGAGATGAGAAGTACATAGGGATGGGGAAGGTGGGGAAGAACCTGGCTATTCAGATCTGATCATCAAACACGACCAAAGCCATGCCAAGAAACGCTTTAATATTGAATGGTGGTCTTACATCTGGGCGATACTGAGAGAAATTTCGATGAATGAGACGAATGAGATAAGTTAATTAAATTTTTAAGTTTAACTAAATAAACTTAAAATAAAATAAACAACAACATTCTAATTAGTCTTCGTACTGTCAACATTAACCTATGATTTATATATAGTTTAATTTAACTTCATCCCTACACCAGGTATTACGAAACCTGTAAAGCCCTCTGATATCCCAAGCCTTAACCAGCCCTTTGTTTCGCTCATTAATATATATTATGTCTTGCTCACATCACACACACAAAATTACAATACCGCAAGTCAAAACATATGAAAACGCGATGACAAAATTTGAAGTTTTGCATATTCATTATCTATTTGCATACAGGAATAAATACAAATCATATTATTGTAAATCCAGTCGAGCGATTTGTTGTATATAATGTATACATTATTTGATTAATATCATTCTTCGTAAACTGCTTACTGCTGTTTAAAGCCAATGAATCCGCTTAGATTTCACCATTTATTCCATATTTTTAGATTCCATAAATTTGACACATTTATGACAAGCGATCGCTCAAAACGTTTATCCAAAAGTGCCATAGTATGCTAATAATAGCTTAAGTGGATACACTAGGAAAAGACTCGCCATAATACTTAATACTTACGTAATACGTAATACTTAGTATTAACATAAACATTATTATAAATGTTAGATTAGACAAATTATCCCCTTATTTTCTTATCATTCCATTGCGTAACTAACATAAGATTATTATTTGCTTCGTTATTTACACATGTTATTCTTCTACATATTTACTATCCTTTGTTGCTTAACACGTTCATAATCGATCTTTATTACTTACGCAATTATCATTTCTCTATTTACAGTGTGTGTCTTATATATATATATACAGAGTGATAACAAATAATAAATATTGATAGAGGTAAGTAAGAACATCAGTAAGTATACAGCAGACAGAGGGTTAATATTAAGAAAATTACAAGGTAATAACAAAGTACATATACCAACCATCCAATGACGGTTTACATTAAAAAAAGCTTTTAATTAATACTTAATTGAGAATACGTCGTGTTTAGGGAGGGAGTGTCATCTTAAGTTTTTAATACTACCACACATAAACTTTAAAATTGTGAACATATGTGTACAGCATAACAGAAATTTTGCTAATATCACAAAAATATAAAATAAATTTAACAGAAAAAATTCCTGTGTAAAAAAACATATATTTCTGATACAAATTTTTGATACAATAATATACCACACAACCAAAATGGCTTGAGATAAATTGTATTCTTAAAATGTGCCGTAAATATAAGTTATACTCTAAAAACTGGAAGGCGTTAATGATGCAAATACATAAATATTACTTCACAATAGTTATACTGCCCTGTCGAAACCTTAGTATAAAGTATAAGCAAAACAATAAGAATGAAATATAAAAAAAATAAAAAAAAATAGTGATGCTATTTTTATTCATAAACAAAATTTTCGACTTCTTCGTAACTAAAACATGGGTGGATAATTTACCTAGCCATAAATAAACCTTTTAAAGGATTTCGGTGAAAGCACTCGGATACATGACTAAACAAGTTATCCTGGAAAGGATACCTGCTCACAAGATTCTGAGCTTTTAGTTCACTGATTTATCTTACTTAACTTTCAGAGGTTAATATTTTCGACTTTGCACACGTCTTAGATGAAACGGCCCAAGAGTAAGATTTATTTTTACACCTTAAAAGGTTTTTTTGAACTTTTACATAATTACCTCGTTCGTTTTTTTATGTTTCAAGAGAGGTATCAGGATGTTAATCGAATCATGTTGTAAGTGAATGTATTGCATGATAATTTTCTGTTTCACCTCATTTCATAAGGAACAAAAAAATTGGTAGACGGTCTACATTGTATTAAAAACGTTAATTTGTAAAAATTTATTGTATTAAAACTCTTTGCCTTTTTAATAAAAATTGGAGCAATGATAATGAATGTTTTAATTTTTTTTTAATGAAACAAATTTTCTTTGATAACTTTTGAAGGTTGAAATTATGATCATGACCATCAATGAAATATATCAATGAAGAAGAAAATAATACTAACAAATCTAAAAGACACAAGAAACAGAACAAGACACAGAAAAATAATAAGATAACGAACTCAACTAGGAATTTAAATCGGAACAGAAATCCTGGGTTCGTTTCCCAGTTGAGGCCGTTATCTTTTTATTTTTCTGTGTCTTGTTCTATCTCATATTTTGTTATGATTTGTTGGCATTATCTTCTTCTTCAATAATTTTTTATCAAATTAATTTACTTAATCATATCAGGACTGAGTCATTTTGATTAAACCAACTGGCAATACTTTCGCAAAAATAGTAGATGTGTTCAACGGCACCCGATATTATAGTTACAAGAAGGTTATGATAACTTACCTCTTACATAACTAATGCTAGCATAATCTTGTATCAATTTTATAAATTATACATTCGTCATTTGTACAAAAAAGCGTATAAGTTAAGGAATATTAATTACATACTAACAATAAAAACCACGCGGTTGATAATTTGAAAATTCTTGTACGTGGTGGAAGTCCTATTTAACGTAATGATAATGTTTTAAATACCAGAAACAACTTTATTCGTGAAAAATAATAAAGTTTTGACATTGAAATTATTTATTTTTAAAAAATTAACGCCTTTCGGCTTTTACACGTGATACATATAGTATAAGAAACATGAGTAAATAACAAAGAAAATTGAGGTCCTGTTTAAGTAATACAATATTGGAAAGAAAAAATAGTATTAATTCACGTGTAAAAAGAAATATATAAATATTACTACGTATATCTCACTATATTGTAGTAACTGACTTAAGATAAATGAGGAGTATAATAAGTACCTAATGTTTATTTCAAGTTGAGAAGTTCTAAATGAGAATTGGGTAAATAATAAACAGCTCTTATGAGATTTTACTTCGTGAAAAGAGGAATAGAAGAAACGTTTTGTAAATCATTCAAAACATTTTTTTTTGTGAATACCACACAACTGCTCCCAACCGTCTTTAGATAGTGGGAATACGACGTCCCCAATCGGGATAGGTATGCTTTGAGGCTGATGGTGGTGGGGAGGGAAAGGAGAAGGGGAAGAGAAAGTTGTAAAAGAACCTTGATATTCAGATCTGGTCACCAAACACGACTAAAGCCGTGAGCATCGTTTCGGTTCTGAATGCTGGGCGAACTTATAGTTTATACTTAAAACGATTTATTTGTGAAAAAACGTAAATGAATCGAACAAAATCTTTGATTTGAATCCGCCACCCCTCTATGTGTAGTGGAGGATCGTTACAATTATATCACGGAGATTATCAAAGTTTCAAAGGGAGCAGTCTTGTGTAAAACAAGAGTGAACCTATATTTTTCTCGAAAGGGAACATTTCTCATAGTAAAGGTAAAGGCTCTGTTTTATTGTGATTACACCAAGAGCCGACGAGGTTTATGGGATTCTGGAATGACTAAGAATAAATCTTAGTTGAAACTTCACCTAAAGGCGATTAAAGTAACTTCGGGTAACAATAAATTAGACTTTCTTATTTCCGTCGATATGTGAACAAAACAGCAATGGTGCTATTGACTGCATTACATTGTAACTTTATTGTCTGGATGAGATTTATCTTTCATGCGTCATGTAGTTCTGTGAACACTCAAAAAAGAGTTTTTCTGATTTTCTCTTTCAAATAAGTCGTAACCGAAATTTCTTATAAACCATAATATTTTGTAAGTGGGTACTTACATATATTTAATTAATAAACACGATGTTTTGACGATCTATCACATTTGAAAAAATATTTTTTACTGAACCAATAACCCGCCGAGTCAGGGGGGTGTAACTCCGATAGAAAACTGGAACCGAAAGATTGTGACGTCATATTGTTGCCTAACTATATCCACCAATGAAAAACTCTGAAAATCTATGGATTAAACTGTTGAAAGGTTAATGCTGGCTGAGTGGAACACTAATGATTGTTTGAAATTTTGATCTCAAACCACGCCGTTCTCGTGTAGTTTTGACGGATTTAAATATATTGTTTATCCAATATTAGCGAGATGTTCGTCAGTTTGTTGCTCTCATTTCTGAATCGGAAGCAAAAGGACGAGTGGTTCGTTCGTGTTATGTGGTAATACGAGTATTTTGACATTTCAAACATTTACATTTTTTGTATAATGAGTAGGCTCTGAGTAAGAATTGTAATGTCTTTTCTCTTTTTTTTCTCTTAAACAAATAGAAACAAACAATGTATTTATCCAAAGCAAATTTTTTCCATACTTTTAATGTAAACGATTCTGAGTAAAGATCAATCGGAAATAGTGATTTCATTGATAGTTTCGCCGTAATAATCTCGCCACCCTACTTTGACCGCCATTTTCCTCCACTAAACGAAGAAGAAAATAACAAGTAACTGAAGTATCCTTTATAATTTCCAGTTGCCGTGGTGGTGGCCTTCTTCATCTGCTGGGCGCCTTTCCACGCGCAGAGGCTGCTTGCTATTCACGGCCACGCCATCGTGACTCCGGACATCATATTCGTGTACAACATTCTCACTTACCTGTCCGGCGTGTTATACTACCTGTCCACGTGCGTCAACCCGCTGCTTTACAACATAATGTCCAACAAGTTCAGGAACGCGTTCAGGGTTAGTCAATAATCAATGCTTATTGAGTCGTGGATACTGTTACTATCGCCCTGGTAAAATACCACATGGAGTATAATGATCTTGTGAAAAAAAGTGACATAAAATATTAGTCATTCAGAATATATCGAGTTATTTTCCATTATTATCACGAAGGAATGCTACGATAAAAGAATGTCAGTATCAATATCAGTATCTATATGTATGAACACTAGTTCCGCCGTCCATTTTTGACTGTGACTGGTACTTTATTAGGAACCTTTTCAATTCATTTGTTATAGGCCCGCAGTCCCATTTTTAACACGAAAACGAATAATTAGAACAGTTTTTTTAAAATAAATTAACGGTATTTCATATCAGTTAAGTTTTTCTGTGCGCGATGCATACATGAAATGTGACTTTAAATTGCAATGGCTATTGTCACTAAACAGACAATACCACTTCCAATATTTTTAAATGTGATTTCCGCACAAGCTACTCCCACCGCCTTGAACCAGTGAGACTATGACATCCGCAGTTGGGGTAAGATATTAGGCTTGAGCTAGTAGATAGGGAAAGGAGATGAGATAAAGGAAGGTGTACATCTACATCTGGCTATTTAGTTCTGGTCACCAAACATGTCTAAAGCCATTTCACGCAAAATTTTTATTCTAAATGGTGGTCTTTCATCATAACGATACTGAAAGTATCTTTCATGCTTGAACATGTATCGCCGTAAATATATTACATTATAAATGAATAAATTGTGAAATTACTAAATCAAATGAAATTTGCTCTCACGGCGGAAGATAAACCGCAAAATCGATTCGTAGCCATGAAATCATGATTAGTTCATTAATAATTTATAATACTAAATTTTCCTCCCAAAACTTTACCGTTAAATCAATTTAAAACATGCTTGATACGATGTCCATAATTGAGAAGAGGGAGGAATAAAGCCCCCAGCTAAGATAGAACATTTTCGGAAAATGACATTATGTATTAGCGTGATTCAATTTGAACTGCCACCTGCTCTATTGACGAAAGTAGCTTGTTGATATCAGCAAAGAAAGGCGAGATTTTATGTCACGGGATGATGAATTATTTAATATAGATACAGAAAAATAAAAGAGTTTCTTTAAAATCCATTTTTTGTCGCTGTTGCTTATATGATTTTAATTGTAGACAGATAATTTTGTTCGCCGTTCCATCAATGTGTAATTCAATTTCCTTTTCAAAAAATATGCACAAAAAAAATGAATGATTGACAAACTTTTCAAAAATACAAAGAAACAAGAGGTAAATTAAAATATATTTTTAGTAGGTTAATTAACTTATAAGATAACATTTTATAAATCATATAAGAGCCCATGAGTTTTTTTTAAACTTCCGATTTTATTGTCCGGGTTAAATCTTCCCCATAGGAAAAACTAAACCTTTCCACACACTTTTCCACAAATGATCATCTAGTCAATCAACATTATGTAAGTGCATTATATAAGCAAAATAAATACAAAACAATACAAGAACAACATTTCAACTCACCAGAGATCAAATGGGAAAATAATTCACCGACTTCAGATATTTTCATATCATAGGGTTCGGTTCGGTAGAACTTCTAACAGGGCCTATAAATCCTACTGATCCCTCAACATAAATATTTAAAAAATCTTTTTTTATCCTACATGTATTCAAAATGACCGACTTTTGCATCTTTATATATTAATTTTTTGATAGATCTAATACGCCTAAATTTTTAATGAGAAAGCTAGATATAATGCCAGTAGCCGAAATAACGAATGGTAATATTTTTATAGTCTGAGAATGCCAAATTCTTTTTATTTCATTTCCTAAATATAAAGTATTATCCGTGATCAAACATTATTCTTCTTCCCATTCCATCAAATAATTCGTATTTTCCAAGATATGAGGAACTCTTTTGATTAATATCGAAGTCACAATATAAAAATCAACATTGTACTATTCTTTTTTCCAGGAGACGTTGTCGAGATACTTTCCCGTAAGGAGCCGTGTACCGCAGAGACGCTATTCCACCCTTTCCCTCCCGAGGAGCGTATCTCTCACAAGATCACAATCTCTCTCCCACTCCGGGGGAACTTCAAGACAGACATCTCTGAGATTTGTGGATGGTGATGTTTCAAGAAGACCTCTGGTGGTGTCCTTCAGAAGGCCCACCCACGCAACGCATCCGAAAACGTGCATCCACGCAGCCCACTGCGGGTGTACCAGATCTAATGATCTCAGAAGAGCCATATATACCAACAGGTTTGAACCTAAGAAAATCACAGAAGAAACCAAGTTTGACCATAACAGTGAAGTCTTACTTTCAAGGCGAGGCGTGAAACCAACCAATATAAGAAAGTTCAGGAGATGGATAAGAAAAAACAAAGACTCAAATCTGTACACAGCTGACTCCAATGGCTATAAAGTAGTTTGTGCAGAGTGCCACAGATACCTGAATAAAGATATTCCAAATGAAGAAAAGAAGATTGTATTAGTTAATAATTCCGTAATGAGTAAACTTTCTGACAGTTCGTGCGTGGTTAGTGAAGGCTTTAATTCGTCTTCAGATAATGGTAAAGATTGCAAATGCAGTCCTAGAGAAAGTTCGAAAACTCTCGACACCATCCCAGCGGAATACGATTTGATACCACGTCATCGCTGTCCCAATCAATTCCAACTAGATCTCCAAGGGCGGTTACTCTCGTCAAATTCACATATAAATACTAATACTAGATTTAAGGGAGAATACGTCGATAGGAATAAAAATACAATAAGCAGCACCGTCCATCATTCCAAGACAATGTCAGATATTGTCGATTATGCATTGCAAGTTAAAGAATCGTTCGCTAATGATAATGGCAAACCTCTTGATGGATTGAAAGATCCCTTGGCGGCATTTAATGCGTTTTTAATTGTAGAGAAACCAATTTCAAGAAAGGATGTTTTGCGACAGAAAATAATTGATGAGCTGGGAGAAACCAGAAGAAAATGGGGAAGTGTCGATAACTTGTTCGTTAAATGATTACATAATGTTGGTGAGTTGTTTATTTCTCAGAATAGACTTTCCGCCTACATATTTCTTAGTAATTGCATCAATAAATTTTGCTCATGCAATAATATCATTACTTTTGATTTGCCGAACTATACGATGTGAGAATTGAAATAAATTATATTATTTTGATGATTTTTTTTATTTAAATGTGTACGTTTTGACGTTCACCCTGAAGGATTAAAAAATGTTGTTACTTTATATTTAAATATATATTTTTGCCGTTAAAAAATAATGTTTTAATATCATTCAAAATTTCATTTATTTCCTTAAACATTTAATCTATGCTAAATCTGGAATATTTGGACTGACATGACAACAAATAAACACCTATAGTTGAAATATCATATGAGTTCAATATAATGAAGAATTTTCAGGAAAAGCAGTTAATAACTTTTAAACTAGGCAAGTTAAAATTGGTTATAAATTTCATCAAAAGATGTCACTGCACAGCATTTACTTTCTTTATTCAGTTTGGTTTACCTTCAGGTACCAGAGATTTTTCTCAATTGACTTAAATAATTAATTGTATTTTAATTTTCCATTATAAAGTACTTTTTTGAAAAGTAATAAACTTTAATAGTTTGCTGACATTTTCTACGAAAATTTTTGCTAGCGCCATCTAGTAACGTTTTGCTAAATGAAAATATTTCGGAAAATGTGCGAAATTTTCAAGTTGTTTAGCTTACAAGTGTCCATCGCAGATGTCGCAAGTGAAAATATGTTACAATTTAAACACAACAAATTTTTTAGACTACTTTGATTTTGTACCTACTCTAAAATATTCTAGTAGGTTAGTAGGAACTGTAGTATGTTTCACCACATTCTCCGTTATACCTATCTACCTATAGATAGCTACCCTAACATTTTTACTAATATATTATTACTTATTAATGTCCATTTTGGGCTTTTACAGTGGAATACATAAAATTAATATTTTTTTAAACATAAGAAAAATGCCGAGGCAACAATTTTGTCCATTCATATTTAGTGATGAATTTACTAAGAAAAACTATATTTTTCCATAAGTATTCTGGACAGTGAAGAGTTTTAACGTACCTTACATAGCATTAGCTAAAACCAAACACTATTCAAATTGCCATCTCAACACAGGCGTTCCACACCTAGTGAGATGGGCAATACGTCACTATTGTAACTAAATGTAATATTAAAATAAAATAAATAAATAAATAAAATTGTGGTTGTAAGTCAAAGAATTTCTGCAATGAAATATATCCTGACTTCTAGTATTATAAATTGGAATAATGGACTATTATATGCGTCAAATGAAATATTAGAAAGAAATTCCAAGTCAGTGAAGATCCTTCTATTGGACAACTTAAGTATTTTCAGATCATTTAACAACGGAGAGCTGTCAATAGATAAACTTTTTGGAATATCCATTTTATAACTTAGAAAGCGCATCTATTTGTATTATTTTAATAACAGGAGAATCGTACCTTGGTTGACTTTTAAAAATAGCAAAATACAACAGTTTGATATACGTATTGTTGCTGAAATTTCTAGATAACCTTGTTTTGATTTCTGTTACGTGGAAAAATAAAAATAAAACGATTTAAAGGTGATGCCGTATTCTTTAATTTATGGTAATGTTTCAAGTTTTCATAGCTGTAATTTAATGGCAATCATTTTTTTATTCGGATAAACTGACTACTTGATATTTTGCGGAATTTAGATAAAGTTTATTTCAATGCAACAAATCAACATTCTTAATAAGTTCAAGATAAATAGTTGGTTTTAAGTCACTTTATTGATATATTTTCACTTTCTACCGATTTCGGTACCTTCGTAATCAGGATTGTTAATCAGGACTGTTGTTAAAATAATGCTATCAAATACAGAAATACACAAATTATCAAAAAAAAGGGACAGTATACTAGAGTGGGACAGTGCGTCAGTTGTGGGAGAGTGGTGGGGGAGGGGAGTATGGTATAAGAGAAGTAATGGGAAACATACTAAGAATTATGCTGACGGTTAAATTTTAATGGTTATTGATAATTTCAACCTTTGAATTTACCGATTTTTGGGTAATTTTTTCGTTGTTTGCTTCTTTTGAAAAATTAAAATTTTGTTAATATTGATTAGAAGAATATTGCAATAGTTATTTTCTGCCATAATTAATAAGCAAGAGGGTAGGTACTGCAAGTTAAGTATACTAAAAGAATGGCATTTAATAGTAGGTAAAAACTGTCGGGTGAAGGTTTTAAATAGCAACACTAATATAGCTCATAGTAAAATGGATGTAGGAAAATTTAAAAAAGCACAATACTGCAAGCGCAAATTTTTACTTTAACCAAAACGCGTTTAAAAGTTAGAGTAGTACATTCGGAAATGAGATAAACCACATCATATTCTTCAGAAAATTTTATGTAAAAAACTTTTTTATCATGACGCTTAATTTCCATGAAAGATAATTACGTGTTAAGGCGATTGTATTGTTTCCTTAAATGTATATATCAAAAAGTAATTTATTAGATATTTAATGAAAATAATTCAAAATGTAGTTCACAAAACAAAATTACTAATTTTTTAAATTGCTTTATTGTTTTCTCTTGCTTGTAAAGCGAATTGTCACACTTGGTAAAACTCGAATGTGAAGAAATTTAAATATGAAGATCAAATTCGAAGGACAAAGTGAGTAGCTTCGTGTTGCCATAGAGAATTTCTAGAATATTTCTCAAAACCTTGGGTTTATAAACCTACATACAACCCAGTATTAAAATTATAGAAATGCCCATAAAACTAATTCGTGAATGGAACAGCCCAGTTTAATGTTTTTTTGTAGAACGGTTGGGGGATTTTTCCAGGTTTCCTCCGTTTTATTTTTAATTTTAACTTTTTTCAGAAATTTCACTTTTAAGATTCTTTGTCGGTAGATAGATTGTCCGCCTACTACTAAAATAACGCTTTGAAAAACAAATTTTAGATTAAAAGTCTGATGCATACTCGCTTTGAACTTTCTGTTTACAATGCGAGGTTGGTTACTCATCATAATTTGTTATCTTTGATAAAACTTCCAAAATAGATTTTAATTTTATTTGATAGCTAGATAAGACGCGTTTCGCGAGTATTGTAAATTAAAAATTTCAAAAACATCCTTAAAAGTTGCGAAATTCTTAAAAAAAAAATTTTTTCATTGGAAACGGTTTTGGTTGATTTCATTTGAACAATTATTGTGTTATTCTAATAATGTTTTCTTACAGTAGTTATGAATTATGATATATTTCATTTCATATCAAGTTTGGGAGGGAAAAACAGCAATTTAATTTTAATATGAAAAATAATTTATTTAGACAAATTATTTTATTCTAACTGACCCAGGTTCTCACGGAAATCAAATGATAGATCAAACTTTATGAGAAGGAAGTTTTTTCCCCTTTCTAGTGGGAGATTCTGGAAAAAAACATTTTAAAAGTCTGTCGATTTTCTATAGCGCAAAGATAAGGCATTTATCTCGGGTTAATTATTAGGCCGTTCTTCGTCTTCCATATGAAAGAATACATAATACAAATGAATAAATAAACATGATGTAAAATACACATAAAAACATAGAATACTAATACAAATAATATTTTACATATTTTAATATTAAAAAATCTGTTAATAAGAAAATACACAGATCTAGAAATGAGATAAAAAGAATTTGCATTCTCAGACTATAAAAATATTACCATTTGTTATTTCGGCTACTGGCATAGCTCTCTCATTAAAAATTTAGGCGTATTAGATCTATCAAAAAATGTATATATAAAGATGCGAAAGTCGGTCATTTTGAATACATGTGGGATAACAAAAGATTTTTTTAAATATTTATGTTGATGGATCAGTAGGATTTATAGGCCCTGTTAGGAGTTCTACCGAGCCAAACCCTCTGATATGAAAATATCTGGAGTCCGTGAATTATTTTCCCATTTGATCTCTGGTGAGTTGACGTGTTATTCTTGTATTTTTTTGTATTTATTTTGCTTATATACTGCACTTGCATAATGTTGATTGACTAGATGATCATTTGTGGAAAAGTGTGTGGAAGGGTTAAGTTTTTCCTATGGGGAAGATTTAACCCGGACATAAAGTCGGATGTTTAATATAAAGCATAACATTAATAAGTTCCAATGGAAATGTTACATATTTTCCGGTAGCGCTGACTTGTCCAGGCCACTTTATGGCGCATCAAAGCAGACAAGTCATGCATCCTTCCCTCTGCGAACATCTGCGAGGCGATTCATCGCGAAGGGAGGCCGAACTGCATCCTGTACACGTAGTTGTACTGTACTTAAAGTCACCTAGTGTATACATTCTCCATTGCTCACTAGTGTTAAAGTTAATGTCTGGAATAGTTCTTCACCGGAGGACTGCACCTGTTGAATCTCCTAGCGAGCATTCTGGCTCACACATTAGGACTCTTGTCTGGCATTTTATGTCATTTTTATTAATTAGGCCATGAGTGACGATATGACAAAACCATCTTATTTTACTGCAGTTATTCGGATTGGCTCCGCCGAGACGTATAAGCGGAATAACTGCAGCACCTTTAAATATCTGAATTATATTTTGCTTTTAATATCAGCAGCGATGATTTTTTAGCATTTACATCAGCCCGTATGTTTCGTATATGGCTAAGACATTTCTCATTGCTGTCAAAAATGGGTCTGATGTAATATGGCTAATAATGGCGCTTATAATATGGTAAGGAAAACATTAATTGTCATTTCATTTGCAGTAACAAAATAGTTCCGCAATATCACATAAACATAAACATTATCGTTAAAGGCATTATATTAACAATACCTGATAATAATTATGTATAATTGTAAATCAGAGTTGTTTTTATACTTTTAATTAGGTTATTATGTTATTTTTGAGATAGGAAAAATTATTGGCCGTTATTTGGTGTTTTTTGCAAAAGTGCAAAGCATTAAAACAAAATTAATGAAATGACAGTTCCATTTATTTATAATGCATAGCTATATATCTAGATTAAGCTAAAGCCTTTGATTCGATCTGCCAAAATCATATTTTTAAAGTAGAAAACATTGGAGTATTAGAACTCCATCTATTGAAAAATAATTTGAGTAACAAAAAACAACAAATTAGAATTAATGCGATTACATATATGAAGTTCCACAATGGAGCATACTAGGGCCCGTTCTATTTACTATTTACATAAATGTTCTATCCAATATAAAAACATACGGAGATTTTGTTGGTTATGCGGATGATACAGTCTTACAATTCAAATCTATATATTGGACTAAGGTTTACAATGCAGCGGAATTAGGTATCGCGCAAGTGAAAAAGTGGTTAGACATGTAATGTTTCTAAAGTTATTCCTTCAGTTTATATCGAAATTTAATTAATATGTCACGTTGTGTCATTTTTTTGTTTCGACAGTGATTAATTCATTGAAGGATCCTTTTAATTGGTTTTCGTAACTTTGGTTCTTTTTAGATGAGGCGTGTTACATTCTGTATGGTTTTAAAATAAGACAATGACTGACTACCCTGATTTTAACTACCTTTTCCTACCTTGTTTGCTCGCCAGAACGTTTCCGGTTACTGCAGTTGTTGATGTGCTAATATAATGGGACAATTAAATACAAGTAGGTACATGAAATTCTCTATAGACAATTTAATTCAAAATGCACAAGATTCTAGGATAATGATTTGGCTATGGATTGTTAGTTTTGTGAGTTATTTCTACGAGTAGGTATTTTAAGGGATGGCTAGAGACAAAACATGTGTTGCTTTCGATTGGTCTCCGTCCAAATCCCATCCATCAACGTGACCAGCTCGAGAGCAGCCAAATTGATGGTCCAATCCCAACACCTCCAGAAATTAATTGAATATCGCTCAGCGACAGATGAAATAATGACATTTTTTGCCTCCTGCCGAAGGGTGATGAAGGTAGAATTCCTTTGAATTCGGATATGTGGGTCCTTGTTGGTAAATGATGATGTTGATGATGATGATGATTGATGAAGATTCATCTTATACCGTTAGGTACAAGGAGCTGCTCCGGTCCGGTGGCATGACAGCCTGATGTCAGGAACCATTTGGGTCACGTGGGTAGCGCGAGGTTTAGGTCGCGTCAACCTCCCCAAATCGATTATGAGTTAAGCTCCGCCAGCATGCTGAAAGTGAGGAGTCCACTCTACTAACCTCAAACATAAACATATACTGAAGTGGTTTGCATCAGCAACGTCAGGAGTTCGGGAGTCCCGTGAACACCCCTCTGGTTTACGCTAGTAAGAATAAGTTGAATTCAGCTCCAGTTTGTTCGCCTTCGCCTCTGCAATCACGTTACTCCAAATAGCTCCTGGCTCCAGTCTATACAGCTTCTCGTTCCAGTAGAGGTAATGACACATGTTTATCATATGTGCAATACAAAACATACTTCAAGTCTTTCGTCCACACTCAACATAGTCATATCAATATTTGGTTTGGATGAAGGCATCCGTCCGACATAACGAATGTTTCCGGAACGGAAGATTTTACTCCACTTTCACGTCATGGTCACTCGCTCTATCGTTTTTTACCTTCCGCCCGCTTCAAATATCAAAGAATGGTAGAAAATGATATCCTCGACTTCCGGCGCTAAGGATCAGGGATACTAGAATCATCAAGTCTTGAATCTGAAATCATCCGATCTCCGTCACCTCAAACGGTTTCAGTCAGAGTCAATTCCCAACCTAATTCTGGATGACTTCTCCTCCTATATTGGGGTAAATAATTATTGGATGTGACAGGAAGGATGTCAGAAATCGTCGAAACAACTTCATATTCGTCACGATTCCTTCGTTCTGCCAACGAGAAAATTCTCCCCATATGTCAGAAAAGGATACCATAGCCATTATCCGCTTTGTTCCTTCGTCTACCAAGCTAACTCAAGTAGGAAAGCCCATTGGCAATCTTTGTTCCCTTCGATTGGAACTCCGTGAAAACGTCCTCTCACCAGCTGAAAATACTCGAAACAGGGGTCTATCCAGGGTAACCATCTTAAGCTGGTCTTCCAAAACACCTTCGACAGAAACCGATGCTATTACGGGAATAACTCAACCACATCAAGAGCACGGGAAAAAGCCGGCGCTGCTCTACTGGAATAGGCGCTACCTCGGTATTCAGGGTTCCGATTTTGCTAACACAAAAAAAGTCCCTATTAGGCAAGCCAATTACCAATTTCGATTCCTTCGCTTTTGTCGATTTGATAAGATAGGACAGCCTACGGAAAATTCGTACATCTCGTCCCAAACCAAACTTATGTGAATGAAAATCTGACTTGAAAGAATAGGGAAGCTAGACAGATGTGTTCTCTCGGCGGCTACCTTCAATCCGCTGTGTTAATTCCGCGAAGAACTTTGGTAAAACCAAATATATTTCATGTCCAAGGAAAATACAATAACTTATTGTTAAATAACAGGTATTGAAGCATATAATTAACCGTTCTATCCGTTACTATTCCGCCTATAGGTATCTGATTGTTTCGACTAATAACCGTTCGCCGGATTATAAAAACATCGCATATATATACAATGGTTTATATTTTATAAATTTTGACGCTAAATATAACTACTGGAGAATTATTTTAAATCATGTTAAATTGCTAAAAATAGTCTTACTCATAAATAATGCCTATTGTTGAATAATCTAAAGCGTTTTTAGAGTAACCGCTCTTCGTCCTTTTTGTGATGGCTAAGACCCGGTCGGCTTCTTCACAATATGTGATTTATGACTCCTTTTTGTAAAAGGGTCCGGACTTAAAATTCTTCTGTTGAAGATTTTAACATAATTAACTATAATTTTCAAGTTTAATACTCTTACTTCAAAAAACAATTGAATTATTTGGTTTACATAAGGGAAATAAGGGTTAATAATTAGTTTATAATGAGACTTACCAATTTATCATCTTAGTGCAATCCCAATAATTATAAGAAACAAACACAGTCACATGCAGTAAAATTACCCATGCTGTTAGAAAACCACACCTTCTACACTAAATGACTTTAGCCGTGTTCGTGTTCCGACGATGAATTTTTGTTGACGCATTTTCTAGCTCTTACTGACTCGACTATCTTCCAACGCTTTCAAAACCTGACTATCTTGACTCTATTTTACCGTCTCCCAACGCTTTCAAAACTCACTCCCTTGACCGTCTCCCCGCGCTTTCAAATCTAGACTCCCTTGCCCGTCTTCCCGCACCTTCCAATCTAGACCATCTTGACTCTATTCGACCGTCTCCCAACGCTATTAAAACTGACTATCTGCCCGCGCTCTTTAACCCTGACTCTCTCCTTCTATCCGCCCGTCACCCAACGCTTTCAAAACTGACTATCTTCCCGCCTTCCCGCGCTTCCAAACCCTGACTATCTTCCCCCGCTCTTCCACGCTGACTGTCACGACCGTCTCCTAGCTCTCCCCAATCTAGACTCCCGTCCAACCCTCGCGCTCCCCCCACCCCCAAATCAACTCCGCTTTTCTCCATATGGTGACATCTAATTTATGTTCTTCGAAATCTGAAACTTTTCGTGTGTTCAAGGACAGAATTGCACTTAAAAGACCACACATAGATTATAAGCACTAGAATCCGTCACATTAATTTAAATCGTTTCAAAACCAATAACTTGTTACTTCTCAAGTAAACTCAATGAAACTAGACCCTTCCAGTCCAGTGGCGTGTCGGCCTACCAGTTTGTTCGGCTTCCAAATTACCAACCTAATTCTAGGATGTATTAAATATTTACGATATAATAGTTTTATTTTTAAATCTTCTTGCGAGATTTTAATTTAATTAGGCAACTTCCAAACTCGTCCTGTTAAAATGTGATTTACCTCGCCAGTCACAATTATAATTCGTCTAAATCCTTAGAAAAATTACGTACCTATATTTAACGGCGTATTTCCTACTTAGGAAGGCACCTAGTAGCATTGCTTAACGGAGTTTAATTGTTTCTTATTGATCTTGTTAGGGTTTTTTTTCTACCCGCCCCAACCTGCCAAATTCATTGCTACTGCACTGAACTAAATCTGAGAATTCAAAATGCCATCCCAGGATCTCTGAAAATGCAGTGCATGTTCCTATTTTTTTGCTACCATCATAAATTCAAGCACTTGTTTTTAAAATAACTTTAACGCCAACATATGGAAGTCTCTATTTCGTGAGATCAACTGAAAAATTCTTTCTCACCATGATAAATCAATACGGTAGGTGTAGCCTGTTTATTTCAAACTTTAATTAGGCTTCTTTGATTGGTTGCATCTTAACTTTTGGCGTAGATAAAAAAAAACGACACGCCTCGGTTCCCTCTAGTTCTCAGCATTTTTAACTAGATGTCACCACTGATCACGTTTTGATTGGAGAAACCAGAATTAATTAATTCCTACAATAAACGAAAAAAAAATTATCCCAGGGCAAGTTCATCACAGACACAAACTTATTTACGTAGAACATTAATACCAGAGTTCAACCAAAAAAGACAAAAACCATAAGAACACATGAATGTATTGATACCAATTTCTGCCATTGCCCTACTCTAGAAAATCTAACGAAATAAAATATCTAGGAATCATTATAAACCATAACTTCAGATGAACTCATCATATCAAACACATCACAAATAAACGCTTCAAAATAATAAACATTTACCGGACCATATTTAAACTAAATCAAATGAAAACAATATATTATGTACTTTGCCAATCCATTATAGAATACGGTATGATTGCTTGGGGACGAACAACCAGCTCAGCTATCGGCCATATGGAAATTACACTGAAAAATCTAAAAAAAACATTGAACAACTGACAGTGACCATATGTTCAACATGTTTGACGTACTAGAAATACGCCAAATATTCATACAAACCCAACTAAAGCACATTTTTTTTACCAAAAACTAACTTTCAATACAAACTAAATATAAGAGTCCAGTTAGACGAGTGTACACATAAAACATATAAAAACTCCATCGATAAACACAAGATATGGAAAAAAAACCACAAATACCAGAAAATAAAAGCATTCAACATTCTGACACAAAATAAATTCATCATAAAATAATAAAAAATATACCTTTTTAAGATTTGTAAGATTTGGTAACTATGCAGAGGCAGCTTCATATTTTAAAATTGATTCACTATTCCTGTATAAATTAGTTAACCAATATATTCAATGCCCAGAGTTGTCCTGTTCAGGGTTGATCAAAGTAAAACGAACTCTAAGCAGAATTCTTGCCTGAACAGACTAGGCAATAATTACAATAGCGTATTATCTAAGGTTGATATTTTCAGTTGTGAACTTACCAAATACAAGAGGTCCATAAAAGAATATTTCTCTGATGGTTTGTGAATAATGTTTATGTCTCTATTGTTTATATCTCTATAATGATTTGATTATATCTACAACCTCTCACCATGGCTATAAATGTATTGTTTTGTAAATTTTTCGTTTCACATAATCTTTTGTTCTGTATAATTTTTTTTAAAATTAATATTCCTTTCTCACAAATTAAAATTATGCTGTCTCAGTTAAAGTCACAAGGAGGAAATCCTTAATTGGTTTTATTTTACTAAGTAACACGTAGGTATGTACAAACTGATTAAATGTAATCTGTCGATTTCCCAAAAATGAATAAATAAATAAATGTATTATACACAACCGACTATCAATTATATACATATCGCTTAGTTTTTATAACTGCCCAAATTATTTTATTTTTATTACGTTACTTTATTTTATTTTACTTCTACTTTTTATTATTATTAACATTTTATTTAAATTCGCTTAAGTAACATTATTTCAATGGAGTACATTTTTATTTACCTATGTAATTTGTCACATAAAAATGTAAAATGGGGGACTCAGCACGGATAAAGAACTCAATGAGGCGCACATAACGAGATCATATTTCGTAAAGCAATTATTCTAATGTATAAATAAAAATAAAAAGCACCATTCACTTACAATCTTTTGTTTCCGGTAATTTCCCGCGAGAGTAAGGAACTCCATTGAAAAATGTTATTTAGAAAATATATATTCATATAGATCAACAAACGCTGATTCTGACCATATAAGTTTAATTATTTACTAGCTGCGCCTCGTGTTTCAGTATGTCTGTCTGTATCTACAGACAGCGTTGTTTTTTTTTAAAATACAGGATTTTTCCTGGCACAAGTGATATAGGTATATAAAAACACACGCGTATTCAAATGCGACATTATGTTAAAATTTCAAAAAAAAATGGGTGAAGAGCTTTCATATTTCAATTTCTATTTATATAGAAGAAATCCTCATTAAAGACGAATTAAATACCCTCTCATTAAAACATACCGGTTTGTTGGTACTACTGAGTATGCTGATTCATCACAACCAGTCTACGTGGGTAATATATCTATGGTCTAAAATATCCACATCGGAGAATTTTAAACTCCATTCTTCGCAAGAAATAATGTCTTATATGTAGATTCAAATGGAAACCAACGACGCGACTGACTTAGTACATATTGTATTTTTTAAATATCGAAATGGTTAATAATTGGACCACAACACATTCGGTCTTTTTATTGCAACCAACTTTGCCTATTACTCCACTTCATTTGATCCATAGCTTACGGGATACCCCTTATAGTTAAATAGATTGTAGGACATCGACAGATGATGCAAACGATGTAGGTTAATATATTTTGTTTTCTTTTTAAACGTTTATACGACGATTTCGATGTAACATAATGTCATATTTTTCGCTCCCTTCTTGCTGCAAGATAAAAAAATTGTTTTTTCGAATATTTAGGATTATTTAAGGTTTGGCAAAGGAAGGATTCAAATGATTTATTGCAAGGGGAATACACAAATTCACTTGCCAATGTTACTTGGAGATTTTTTTATCGGTAAAGTGTTTTTGATGCAAACAGATACATACATAATAATATTAAGTCAGTAAAAAAAAATCTAAAGTAGCCATAGACAAATTAATGTCACATAATGATTTTAGAGTAGTTATTATGCGTACAAATAAAAATATTTTTAGTAAAAAATTGAGATCAAAATAGCATATTGGATACTAAGATACAGATAGACGAAGTATAAATTATAGGAAAAGGTTATTTAGTTTTCCCTAAGCCTAGATTTTCATTTTTCATATGAGTTCAGGTTTTGACACACGTTGATGAAATTGGGTAAGGAATTGAACCATCTTGGGGCAATACAGTTAATGTGTCTTTTGGGTCAGCCTGGTTTTGCAGTGAGGCACAGTGTTGACGCATGTGTTTTGTCTCTGGCTAGAGAGCTTTTGTTTTTTTTTTTAATTGTTCTTATGAGTGTATATAAATTTAAAACATTGGACAAAGTAGATCCGCCTTAGTTCCATAATTTCTGTTTTTGATACAATTGATTGGTCGCATAGGTCTTTATTTTTAGGTGCATTATCTTAATGATAGACTTCTGGACAATTTCTGGTAGTTTTAGATGGTTATTTTATGATCCTCACCAGGCGGTTATTCCAAAGGAAATGGTTGAAAGCACCTATGCGTCATAAACAAAAGAAGCTGCATAGTCTTATTTTAATAATATATGTCTACAGTACTAACAGTAACCCTCTAGATTCTCAGAGGCCAACAATACTATAGATCTTATAGTATCCTGTTTTCCAATCCCCACAATAAATCGTTTGAAGTGGCAAAAAAAATTGGTGAAGTCTTTATAAAACGGTTTGAATATTTGTTCAGAGCTTTGCTGCAGAGAAAACATACTATTTGAATGTACGTAGTTCTAGTTTGCTCGCACTTCACCGTCAGGAACCGATTCATCCGTTATTCAATAACCTCAGAACTTCACCTTACTCACCTGCTCAATCATTTTCAAATAAGACCATAAAAGCGTCATCGATTTCTTTTTCAAAGCTCATGGCTTGAAGAACTACTGAAACATACAGGTTGACCCAAAAGTTTGTTTTCAAAAGTCTGAAATCTCCACAGTTTCTCGTGATGTAGCAATGTATTTCGAAATTAAAATTTACATTCTAAATCATGTATTTCGGGAGCATCTTGTTTTTGAGCTTAAATAAAAATATTACAGTATTGTAAATTATACGCTGTATCACACTTGCTCACATACCTAGATTGTTCTGCATATTAATTATCTTAGAATACCTACTTCAGTTCAATACTGCTCGAATGCCTCTATTTTGAATTATTTACAATTTTTATCTGTGTTTGATTGCACAAGAAATGAGCAGAGCTAGAGAAGTAATTTATATTAGATGCTACTATACTATTATAAACTTGTATTGAGATCTAATTTAACCCTTTTTGTTTTTTTAATAGCTTTTTGCCATTTTCTTAGCTAGTAATTCAAGGTTACAGTTAAATTTAAGTTGATTGTCTATTAAAATGCCCAAGTATTTAATTTCCTCTACTTCATCTATTTCTTCGTTTTCTATGCTAATTTTAACGAGGCCCTTGAATTTTTGACATATTACCATGTACTAGCACCCTTGAGGTGATTTTGTACAAAACCGGCGCTATCTAAATCATCAGAATATTATTATTTAATTTTTGGAATAGCTTTATTGAGTAAACCCTCAAATTATAATATTTAATTATAAAAGACAACATTAGCGATTTCAAAACGAAAATCTGATACAGAAAAATCAGGAAACGATACGGTCACATCTAGGACTCGAACCCAGGACCCTTGCCTTGCCGGGGCACTGCTCTACCACTGAGCTAATGGGACCGTATCGTTGTTCTGAAATAAAAGAGTTTGCTAGGAGCAATCATTTAATGTATATTTGAACCAAAACAAATTATGTATTATTAGTTGCAAAAATAAATATCAAACAATCATCATACCTGTGGACCCGAAGTAAAACTTATCTGAAAAACTACGTAGAAAGTACGTGGAACAACCTCTGAAGGGCAGAAGGCAGGAGCAAGATCTCTTGTACGTCACGACCCTAGATCCAACCACAGTATCGATCCACAGCATCCCGCGGAGCTGATTCATTCAAAGACGAGCTCGCTCCATAAAGCGAGGGTATGCTTGTCGATGTGACACGTCGAGTCCTTTTCCACTGAGTGGGCCCTCAAATAAGGCATTTGCGTGATCGAATCAGTTTTGAAAATCAAGAAAGACTGCTGTTGTACACTGCTTTTGGTTGCCGACTGAAAATAAAATTTCATATTTTTCAATATATTTATTAAGCTGCACTTTAACAACGAATTCTCGGAATTGTTCGTTTTTGGTAAGCCAATTGGTATAAATCTAATATCTACGTTATTATTTTGGGAATTCGCGTTATTAAAGATGTTTTCCATGAATTAGGAATAATTCCTTTCATCATTGAATCATTTATGATATCCATATAGCGGGCAGTGCAACTTTTATTATATTAATTGTTATTTCGTCGAATGATGATTTTGACTTCATTGTATTATTGGTTTTTTTAGTTCACAAGTAATTATTTTTAATTTGAAGTAGTTTGTATTTTCTCTACGTTCATCTATTCGAAGAGTATTTTGCACAACCGGTATGTTTTTATTTAGGTCTTCCACGCTGAGGTCGCTGATTACAAAATTGATATTGAATTTGTGTGCTACTTTATAAACGTCATCTTCAATCCCATCCGGAAATGAAACAGCTTTACTATTTCGTTTCTGTTTACAGCTTATAATTTCCTTGAGAGTACTCCACATTTTTTTAGGAAATTTTTTGAAACATTTAATTTTTCCCTGTAGTTTTTTACCATAAATATTTCTAAGATTACTGTAATGTTCCTATCTATTTTCTGTAAATTGTATTTTTCTAGCTTTATATGCTGCATTTATTTGTTTTTTTTTTATGGAAATCTTAGTCATAAAATAATAAGCATAAGCTTATCCACTGCTGTTTTCAGATTTTCAATTAATTCGTTTGCTGTTTCGTTTAAATTAATTCTATTTTCACTGTTTCATTTCATTTGATGCATTACCATAAACGTTTTATCTCTACTGTAGAATTTCTTATCTCAAAATGTTATTTGTCTTCTACCTTTTGGTCTTGAACTGCTGTGTTTAGTTGTTGTAACAATGGTTTCGTGATCCGATATATAAGGTTTATCTATAACCTTAACTGGCAAGTAGATGTCATTATAAATAACTAAGTCGATAAGGGTTTTAGAATTTATATCTACTCGTTGGCCCATCAGCTCTCCAATTAACAACTATTACTTCTGGGGCATACTGTAAAAACTAAACCTATAAACGTTTCTTCTTTCGTTTCAAATAAACGACTTTTGTTGAAAGTATTTGGTATCCACAGAGAAGATAACATACAGGGTGTCCGGAAGTAAAGTGCGCTAACTGAGACGGATTATTTGAAATTTCTACGTTTTGAGGTATTTATAGGTAAAAAAAGTTAATTGATTGCACGGGAAAATATTTTTATGGTGAAAAAATCATTGAAATTAAAAAAAAAAAATATTCTTTTTTTTTTACTTCAACCATCGTGTAGAATGACCTCCTAAAGTTAGCGCATTCTACCCCGTACCACCTATATAATACTTTTGTGCTGAAATAAACATTTTATTATTAGACTGACATAAAAAAAATTTCGGAAGTTTCTTTATTTGAAGGGTAGAGAGATTATATAAAAGAGACAAACAATGCGATGAGTCGCCCCCGAATAGCAAAAGTAGCAAATAATGTACGGGCCTTCCCATCAACGTTAAAACGCTTCATTCTTTAAAATATGTTTACCCACGAGTCCCTAACGACACGGTGAAATTTCTTGAAATTTCGAAATGCTTTTAATGTATTATGTTCTATAAATTTCTTATTCTATAAGTCTTTCTGTAAAAAAATACTGTTTTATAAAACTAGATTAAATTACCTCATTTGCATTTGAAATTAAATTGACATTTGAAAATAATAAAGTTTTAATATCAAACACGAAAAACATTCATCAAATTATTTTGACACTGGTTATCTTAATCCTATGATATTGCTAAAACACATGCTTGCATAGATATTTTCGTAAATAATATAACTTGTTTCAAGAGATATCTCCACGATTTCTGTACCTAAAAAAAATAAAAAAATAAATATTGTTTGTTGATTTTTGATGGTTTTATATTTTCTATTATATACCTAATTTAAACATATTTTTAAAATTATTACGTCTTTTAATTTTTAGCACTGTATAAAAAAATACTGATATTGTCGTGATAGTTAATGTGCAAATATGATTGCTGCAGACACATTAGTCTAGGGACGTTTTTATTTGTATGCAAATTTATTTTATACTAATAACAAGAATTTCCTTTAAATGTCCTGTTTGTATCTCGAATAAAAAAAAAAAAAAAAGTAAACATAAACATCCATAATTTTGATGGAATTCGATATTTAGTAAACACATTCCTTTTGTATGGTAAGTTTTCTTACTGATTCCCATTAGTAAGAAAACTGAAACATCACTTTTTATGTAGTTTATACAATAAAAAAAAATATATATTTTTTCAACTTTCAAATGTCGTCGAAAAAATCCCACCAATTTTTTAATAATACACAAACAACTTTTGGATTTTATCCGGGAATCCCCGGTCAGATCTGTCCTTCAGAGGATGATGTTTGTGCCTAGTAATGTATGGACACCCCAGTCAGATCTGTCCTTCAAAATATAATGTTTGTGGCTAGTAATGTCCTACCGAGTCTTGAAAGGTTAAAGTATTTATTAATTGTCTCGCTTGTTCTCGCGGCTCGACACGTTGCGCGGGTGTCATGTATCAAATAAATCAATAAATGTGGATGGAACCATTGAAAGAATTTCATAAAGACAGTTGAAGTAGATGCATAAACAAAACATCAACATAAAATAATATTCTGTATTGACTTAATCTGGGTTCTTATACATGTCCTCACTGACGTGTTATAGAAACTCAGCTAATATACAAATAGGTGTATATGCGAATCAGGCATTATAAAGTGTATAAAAATATAAAATATGCTTAACAAAAATATCAACAATGTTACAACATATCGTTCCTGCTACTACTTTCATAGTACCTAAGTACCTTTCTTGTACTCTTATTATTACACATTGTATTGGACGGGAGTCCGCACAAGACTGTAGATTTGGGCGCCGGTTCCAAACCGTGTCTTTAACCGATGAAAATGCTCCTTTACGGTCGATGATGATGATAGTTGAACAAATTTATGAAAAATCTGCCTCCCGCACTCGGTGCTTGGTGAATGTTGGGCACTGGATGTGCTTTCGTCTCTGTTCGCTTCTGGCGTTGGCGGTTTTCCAGAGTAGGGCCGGCTGATCTTGATGAGGTAACGCCAGAAGGTTTGAAGCAGAAGACTTGGCGAGGTAAGGCAGGTGGTGGGCAGGAGTCACTTTTTTGATAATAAAACGCTTGTTTCGGTGGTAAAGACGAACTGATTTTTTTATTTTTTATGTGGCTGCTTATATGCAATAAGTTTGACTCGCACCCGACATTGGGCTGCGAGTCTAAAAGTGGTGGGGGATTCTATCCGCGCCAGTAATGCGTTTATATGCCCCGGCAAAATGTCGCATATTCATTTTGCCGGTGATACAGCCGAAGGCAGACGTTTAAATTTTGCGAGTTTGCAAAGATTTTGTAGGCTTGCCTGAATAAAAATTACATAGTAGTTATAAGAATGTGTATCTTGACAACTAGATTTTTAGTTTGCCAAGATACGACAGAAAATAAGAAAAGTTTGTAAATAAAAGTGTAAAAATGATCTTGAAGCGATCAAATTTGTAAATAAGGTTATGTTAGTATATTTCTCAGGTCCCCCGTAACAAAGCGCTCAGAAAGAGAAAAGATTCACTTTGCCACGAGGTTCCTGGATTTTTGTACAGGCAAAAAAGGTAAAAATAATTGTACAAAAATGGTTATACAAATATGTTAAAAACAGCATTTTTAACATCTCTTCAGTGGTAGCACATAACAAATATTGTTTATTTAACTACCGTCGAGGAGATGTACAAGTAAAATATAGACATTTGCAAAATTTTATAAATTGATATTTCCTAGTAAATTGTACATAGTAAAAATTTGATCATCGTTCCGCTCGGCAGAGGTAGGCGCGCGTTGCGGTATCGATGCCTTTCGGAGTCAAAGTTTTCAGGCCGCCTTGGCCGAAAACGGGAACAAAATGACCAGTAGCGGGGAGTGATGATTTTGCCATTGGCGTGGGGTAGGCACATTTTATAAATGTAACATATTTGATGAAAATAAATAATGTGGCCAACAACGTCCGTTACACACATTATTTATTGAAGTAATATGTACAACAACTCTCAATGATAACTTAAATTGTTACTGCTTATATTGTTAGTACTCGGCCTTTTATTTTATGTAACATACACTCCTGAATAGCTTACCTTTAACACTGTATAGATGTAAAAGCATTCATAGAGTGATTAAAATAATATTAAAACTACAAAAAACTACTCAGTCAGAGGATACAAGTTACCTACATACAAAATTATGTACAAACTAACTCAAATGACAAACAAATTTAAAGACATGGAAGAAACTCGAGAGACAAGTGATTCATGATATTATCTGCTCAACAATATTGTTTTACTTACTTTTCTGCAATATCCTGATATAAACATAGTCTTTTGTCAATTTTTATAAACACTTAATTATTTATAGGGTCTAAATTAAGAATTAATTCTTGCATTTTGATCAGCGGAACAAAGCAGCTATCTGCAAAACTAGACAAGGACCAAGCCGTTCCGTTAAAATCGGGTGGAAATTAAAAGTGCCAAATTATCGTGTAAATTGTACCAGAGTAAATAAACTAAAACGAATATTTGAAAAATCCCCAGTGTTTCTTTATTTGAGTGACCTTAAAAACGTAATACCTGTTTTACTTATAAATTAATTCTTAGGTTAAACCCTATAAATATATATATATGTTTTTATAAAAATTGATAAAAGACTATGTTTGTGTAACTTCTGAGTAGTTTTCTATCTTATTGTAGTGTTTGGTGATTTAGGTTTTCAGTTTATTATATTCCGAATTAAACAACGTCCGTATATAAGAATCTACGACTTTTAAATATATTGCCAGATCCCTTCCTCGTTAGAATACTGGAGATTAAGGGCCCAGTATTCTATCCTATAAAATAACGATACGTTACACTTATCAATAGAGAAAAACTGCTGTAGCGATAGAGAAAGCTGCCTTGTCATATTTAAGGGGCTCTGCCGAGCTTCAAATCTTATTCCTATATAATGGGCAGCAGTAGTAGTTAAAGATGATAAATTGCCTTTTTTACAGCAGATTATTTTTTCTGAGTCTGTATAAATTATCGACAAAAATGTCTACTTCAGCATTCTCTATCTTATTATAATCGACAAATTTGGATCAGAGTGCTAAAGTGGGCGGCGTTATTTTTTAATGTTATCAGGTGAAGCACGCTATGGTGTTCAAGAGGAATTGGGAAAATTTATTTCAATATTGCTAAGACGTAATGTAGTATCAAGATGATGACCATGAATTATTTTATACAAACACATTAGATCAATCAAATACCTTCTAATTTAAAGTTTTATAATTTTAATCATTTTAATATTAATCATTTTGGAATAAGTCTAATAAAATGTTGAACATGCGTTCCAAAGTCTCGTGTAACATAAACGGAGAAACAAATCCTGAAGTAATTGCCAATATTTTCAAAAAACATTTCGCGACTACCACGCCGACCATCTCCTCAAACGTAACGCATTTGAACGCCTATGATGACATTGACCCTATAGTTACTGCAAACATGGTGAAAACCGCCATCAAAAACATGAAATCCGGAACATCAGCAGGACATGACGGCTTAAGTACCGAACACGTTAAACATGCAGGGCTAGCGATTCTAAAACTACTGGCAACATTGTTCACCGATATTATAAAGAGTGGTTATCTACCCAAAAACATGACAAAGACAATCATAATACCGATAGTAAAATCTAAACTGACAGACATAACTTTACAGGAAAATTACAGACCGATATCCATCGCCACCGTCACCGCCAGAATATTTGAACGAGTTCTCTTAGATCAAATCGGACCCCAATTGAAAACGAAAGATAATCAGATGGGTTTTAAAACTGAATGCTCCACAGACTCAGCCATATTCTGCGTAAAACGGACGCTGGAATACTACAGGAAGAGAAAAACAACAACTTACGCATGCTTTCTGGACCTTAGTAAGGCCTTCGACAGAGTCTACCATCCATTATTATGGACCAAACTAAAAGAAAGAGGCCTACCATGGAAAGTAGTACGAATTCTCGACACATTTATTTATTTATTTATTTACACATATACGGCACAACACGTGCCATTAACATAATTGACATACTTATAATAGTACAACAACATGAAGAATAACAGTATAAATGTTAGTAAAATTTAAGAAAATAGGTAAAAAGTAAGGTAATAAGTAGTGTATAAAAACTATAATGTATAAAAGTTAATTGTAAAGTGAATAGTTTAAAATATAAAGTATTAAAGTACAAACCATAATTTATTAGGAAAAAGTAAAAATAAAAATAAAAATTTAAAGATTGAAATAAAACAATAAAATTTACCAATAAGATACCTATCTCAAGGTACCGACAATGATTTAAATATAAAAAGTAATAAATCCTGGATTATGTTAACCGATATGATAAATTTTACAAGTACTTCAACCAAGTACGTAACAGCGAGTAGACGCGATATTTGTGCTCTCACTAAAACCGCTTAAAAACAGTGAATAATCTGAAGATTTATATTCAAGTGAGTGAACTTACTGATTAAAAAAGTTTTCCTTAAAAAGGTGGCTAAACATACTGTCATTCAAGTGCTTTATCACGGTGCATTTTGTAAATTTAACTGTGTTCTATTGGAGTCCATTAGAGCTCAACCAGTGATTGTGACAATAACACACAACTCAACGAAATAAACAACACAGTGTAAATTGGGGTAAACATGACGCACACAAATAACCACCAATTTATGGAATTATGCAAGACGGCAATTCAAGACCTGTTGGAGGCAGTACAAGATCCAACAAAAAAATTTACCAAGGATCAACAAAACTTAATTACATTAAAAGTGAATACAATATTGGCACTGATGGGTCACGTCGCCATTGAAATGACTGAAAACAATGTCAAACTTGAGTCGTATGACCAATCAGTAGATAAAAAACGATACTTAAATCGAAAAAACGAATTTTCCCTAATGATTACCCCTAATCAAAATAATAAAGAAACAAATGAAAAACTCCAAAAACGAATCCAAGAAAAAATTAAAAACGGAAAATTAAGGATTAATATTGACAGCATTAAAAAAATTTCTCAAAACAGATTAATCATAAAATGCTTTAAAAAAGAGGACGCACTGATGCTGCAAAAAGAAATTTCCAAAGAATTACAGGATGTAGAAGCAAAAGAACTTATGAAAAAAAAACCTACACTTATATTCAAAGGCATCTTCAATGACTACAACACTGAAGATTTTACTGATGACCTATTTGAACAAAACGAATATCTTAAAGTTTTTACACACACTACAGATATCAAATCACTAATAAATGTGAAAAAGGTTGTTAAAAATAAATACAACGACACGATGAACTTCATTGTAGAGGTAGACAAGGACATCCGAAGAACTATAATACAAAAAGAAAAAATAAATATCGGATATCAAAGAATTTACGCCGAAGATGCAAACCCGCTGGTACAATGTTTCCATTGCTTACGCTTTGGACACACATCAAGTAGATGCCTTGGGAAAGAAAAGGACGCAGCTAGCTGCAGCTATTGTGGAGGCCCTCACACACATACGACTTGTATTAATATAAGCCAAGCACCCAAATGTCTGAACTGTGAACAACATAACCTAAAAAATAAACTGACATTTCCATCAAATCACCGAGCAAATGACAAGATTAATTGTAAGTTTTATAAAAAAATGCTTGAAATTGCACACCAAAAAATCGATTATTGAAAATCGTAATGTTTTAATGTTTTCTTCATCAGGATGTCATAAAATTGACATTTCTAACTACGTTTTACAAATCCATATTCTTGAAGTTTATTTTGTACTCTATAGTAGTATTTTGCACATAACTCTACAGCAGTATTCTCTCGTATTATTATTGAAACATATCTCTTTTTATATATTCTACTTACACGCCGATATTATTCAAGTTTGTTTTGTATTACTCAATACTAGGTTGTACATAGCTTCTCGGGAAATAGTATCAAATAATACTAAACCCAACAACCATAATATTAAAATATACGAGGATAATACTATTATTACAAACAGTTCGATATTTTTCTTTATAAGATGCACAAAATTAAAATCTATTTTTCAATTGATTTTTTACAAGCATTTTTTAAAATATTCAAGTATATTTTTTACATCATTATTATTTTGTACATTATTAATAGATGCTATATTTCAACTTCCAACCATTATACTGAATGTTACGAGTATAATATTATATTATATTTTTAAATGGCTTTCAACTATATTGAAAATGATTCTGATGTAGAATTTACCCGAGTAAGCAATTTAGAATGTTGGATTCACGCACAAAATATTAATAAAAGCAATACTAACCTAACCTGTGTCCAAATAAATATAAGATCACTAAACAAGTATTGGGATATTCTTCATACCTATTTGAAAAACTGTTTGAAAGACATAGATGTAATTATGCTTTGCGAAACTGCAATTAACGAGGAACTTATTAAATTATATGATATTCCAGGATATAAATCGTATTATTATTGCAGAAAACATAAACAAGGAGGTGGAATATTGCTGTATATAAGGGAACATTTAAATTTTAAACAAAAAATAGTTGAAACCATTCACTTTGAAAATGTGTTTGGAATATTGACATTACCTAATAAATGTAATTTTTATATTTTAGCAATTTATAGACCACCTAACCTCAATAAAAAGGGATTCTTAAATGAAATTTCTTGTTTTTTTTGCAATAATGTAAACTTTAATGATAATATAATATTTTTTGGGGATATTAATCTTAACATACTAAATCAAAGTGATTCAAATATAATAGCTTATGAAAATATACTTACCAGTAATTACTTAACAAAATGTATTAATGATACGACTAGAGAAGCAATCGTTGCTGGTCAAATAACCAAATCCTGTATTGACCACATATATGTTAGATCTAATAAATGTAACTTGTCCGCGTGTGTAATTGATTCGAGAATTGCTGATCATTTTATGACGGGACTAAATTTACAATACCATGACGTCAAAAATATTGAACAAAATGAAAAAATCACAATTCTGTCTCAAAAACGTGTTGATAAAGAAATAAAAAAATATAGTTGGAATATTCTTTTGAAAGAAGTGGATTGCGTTACTCTGTATAATAAAATTAAAAATAAATTTAATGAAATCTATGAAAAAAGTACTGTAGTAAAGTCTTGTTAACCTCAAATCAGACCTAATGCCATAAATGAATGGATAAATGAAGATTTATTATCAAAAATCAAATTAAAAGATACACTTTACAAAAGATGGAAAAATAATCCTACAAATAAATTTTATGAAAGAGAGTACAAATGTAATCGAAACAAAGTTACAAAATTAATCAGTACATGCAAATTAAAATTCTTCAACTCAAAATTTAAAAATTACTTTTCCGACTCTAAAAAAACGTGGGACGAAATAAACAGATTGTTAGGGAGGAAGAGCAAAAGTAATTGCGACCAAGTAATATCAAACTATTTTTTAAAAAAAGAACAAACGACTGAACAAACATCTAACAATTTTGCAAACTTTTTTTCTGACAATGTTAAGCAACTATTACATAGATGTGACAAAAAAGCTTTTCATATTCAAACACATAGACTTCCACACAGCATGCTCTTAACACAAGCAAAACTTTGTGATATTGAAAAAGTAGTCAGAAGTTTAAAAAATAGTCAATCGCCGGGGATAGATAAAATTAGAATGTCTGACATTAAAAAACACTTTAATATCTTAGGACCTATTTTAACTCTATTAATTAATATGATTTTATCGGAGGCAATTATACCTGAAGATCTTAAATGTAGCATAATCCGACCTATCTACAAAGGTGGTAAACACAGTGAAATTGAAAACTATAGACCGATCAGTATTTTACCTGCAATTGAAAAGATCCTAGAAAAATATATATCTGTAAAACTAATAAAGTACCTTGAAAAATTTTCTATTATTGATACCCATCAATATGGTTTCCAAAAAAATAAAAGCACAGATCTACTACTTCAAGAATTTTCAAATAAAATTAATAATGATCTTAACAAAAGAAAACATGTACTCGTATTATTTATTGATAATTCAAAGGCTTTTGATACGATTGATCATAGTAAATTACTTAAAACTCTAGAAAACATTGGAATTACAGGAAACCTACATAAATTATTTGTTAACTACTTTCAAAATAGAAAGATTTGTGTAAAAATTTTTGATCATTTTAGCAAAAAAAATATTGTTTTCGCAGGCGTACCACAAGGGTCCATACTAGGCCCTACCTTGTATATAATATATGTTACTGCAATGAAATTTATTTTTTCTCATGTAAAACATTACGTTTATGCTGACGACACTGCATTAGTTATTTCACATGAGGATTTATTAATAGCGAGTAATTTACTTCAAATTGACTTTGTCACTCTTCAAAAATGGTCACATGATGTAGGTTTAATAATCAATGCTAAAAAAACGAAGCTTATGCACATCAGATCTCCTCATAATAACATCACCATAACTCCTAAAATTATTTCTCATGACTTTAATTGCATTCATAACTTTGTAATACAACCATGCTCATGCAAAAATATTGAACTTGTTTCAAAATACGTATATCTAGGCTTAACAATTGATTATTATTTTAAATGGGATATACATATACAAAAAGTGTGCACACGGCTTAGAGCTATAGTGAGCAAACTTTATAGATTAAAGTTTTTTGTTCCACCAAATACCCTTAAAATAGTATACCTATCATTGGCGGAATCCCTAATAAGATACGGAATAACTTCATGGGGACATTCAACAAAAACAAATCTTCTTTCAGTCCAAAATGTACAATATTCTTTGGTAAAATTATTATTAAACAGAACTAAATACGAACAAAGAAATGACGTACCAAAGTCATTACTATACAACTCTGTAAATGTATTATCTGTTCGTGCTTTATTGTGGCTTAAAATTGCGAGTCAGCATACATCTCAATCTGAACATAATAAAATAGTGACACATGTTCATAATACAAGACTAATTGCAAACGATGGACTTGTAGTTCCCAGATACCTGAATAAATATGGTCAAAGAACTCTAGAATACCTCGTTCCAATAATTTACAACATGTTACCAAACTCAATAAAAAGCTGTGAATTGACTCACAGAAGGAAATGTATGTTAAAAAAATGGTTATGTGAAAGAATTTTTTTGTATTAATGTAATTATGTGTATATTTTATGTACTTGTTAAAATTGTATATGTATTTAAGAAGTAATTGTTAAAAGAACCCGTTGACAAACTGATATCAATCAGTTTAACGGGACTTAATTGTAAAAAATGTATTTTTGAAAGTTGATAAATAAAAAAAAATAAAAAAAAAGTGCATTAATAGTTTTAGAAGTACTGGTAGGCATATTATGTTTACATGATGTATTTACGTGGTACTAGCAAACAAATTTAGTTTAACGCATATTTTGTATGGAGACAGATTACCGGCAGCGTGATCAATATTAGCATATTCATTGCCTAAAATATGCAAGCGATTTATGGTTTATTTTTTTTTCTGCGTTCGTCATAGTATTGTCACAGTGGAAAGGTGTTTTGAGTCGAGTCGGTCTACTAGGTACATGATAATTTATTAATGAGACCAATTCAGGGGAGTCAAACCAGTTATTGTTTATTTTAAATAAAAAAATAAGATCATTGAGTATTCTTCTATCTTTTAACGATAAGAGTCTCATTTTTTGTAATAAAGATTCATAGTTTATGTCAACCGCGGGAATACCTAATTTGAAATTAATTGATCTGAGAAATTTGCGTTGGATTCTTTCAATGGAGTTTGCATGGCTTTTGTAGAAAGGGTTCCATATGGGGGAATTGTATTCTAAATGACTCCTAACCAGAGTTGTATATAGTATTTTAAATGTTTGGATATTTTTAAAATCTTTACAAATTCTTACAATGAAGCCCAGAATTTTCATTGCTTTACCCGTTATTATATCAATGTGATTGGTAAATAGTAGTTTAGAGTCGAAGGTTATTCCAAGGTCCCTTATTACAGGTACTGACAATAAACTGTGATTGTTAAAAGAGTAACTATATTTGATAGGGTTTTTAATTCTAAAGAAACTCATGATTTGACATTTTTTTATGTTAAGTGTAAGTTTGTTAATGGTACACCATTCTACGAGTTTTATAAAATTGGATTGGAGGGACAAGCAGTCGTATATATTTTTTATGATTTTATATATTTTCATGTCATCAGCAAATAATAATATGTTAACATCAGTGAATATGGAAGTGACATCGTTTATGAATAGTATAAACAATATTGGACCAAGGTGCGAACCCTGAGGCACACCACTAGTGGCTTCAAATTCGTAAGATAAGTGTTCTTTAATACAGACAGTTAGTACACGTTTTGATAAATAATTCTTAATCCAACATAATAAATTACCACTTATTCCTAATTTAGACAATTTATTTATAAGAATTTTAATGCAAACCTTATCAAAGGCTTTACTAAAATCCGTGTAAATTGAATCAACTTGTTCTCTATTAGCAAGAGCACCAGAGATAAAATGTTCATACAGTGTAAGGTTAGTTAAGGTAGATCGTCTAGAGATAAAACCATGTTGAAACGATGAGATATTAAATTTTATGCAAGAACGTATTTTTTGGAGAATTAACTTTTCAAAAATTTTTGGTATTGACGAATGTATGCATATTGGTCTGTAATTTTCAACTAAAGACTTGTCTCCGCTTTTAAATATAGGAGTGAGAAAGCTATTTACATGGCACCGCTTACATTTATCTACATGGCACCGTCAACAAGAAAACATAGTTAAATGGAAAGATGGTTTCTCAGAGCCCTTTTTCTTAAAGAGTGAGGCCAGACAAGGAGGTTGCTTGTACCCATTACTGTTCAACATATATATGGATGAATTAACTCACAGGTTAAATAACGCTGGGGTAGGCTGCCATATTGGAGGAGAATGCATCAACAACGTGAGCTACGCAGACGATATGGTGCTGATGGCACCGTCAATAAGGGGACTGAGAATTCTCTTGAAGATCTGCGAAGAATATGCACTCGAAACTAACATGTTATATAACACGAAAAAAAAACAGCACTGCTGGTCGTCAAATACAGAGAAGGACCAAAAAATATTCCCCCAGCATTTTTAAATGGAGAACCTCTCATAATAGTAGAAACAACGAAATATTTAGGGCGTATCATCACCAACAACTTAACGGATGACGACGACATCGACAGGCAGAGGCGAGCACTGAGCATAAAAAGTAACATGCTTAGTAGAAGATTTAGACTCTGCAGCCCAAAGGTGAAAAGGACGCTATTCTTAGCTTTCTGCACTACCTTGTATACTTGCGAGCTGTGGGCCGATTTCAAAAAGCGTACCTTGGAAAGGCTTCGTATTCAATATAATAATGCTTACCGCACAATGTTCGGACTTCCAAGGTACTGCAGTGCCTCCTCGATGTTCATGGAGGGGAGAGTTCCCGGCTTTTCAGCCCTAATGAGAACCAGGGTAGCAGGAACGAGAGGAAGGATCAACAACTCCAGAAACGTCCTCATCATCGAAACCCGCCAGACCTTCGGATCGAGCATCGAAAAACATTGGAGAAAAATATTGGCCCCCATAATTATCGCTCCGATATACCAATAAGCTTCCTATGATATCACTCTTCACTCTATATATTTCCTTTCACTTTTTCTAATGTTTTTTTTTTTTATCATACTTACATTTCATATTTTATTTTATTTGTACCTACTTATCTCTGTATATAACATTGTAGTTATATTTTATGGAATGTGTGGGATTGCACTCACCTCCCCACATTCTGGAATAAACAATTATTATTATTATTATTATTCCAGACGGTCAAGAAAACCACATATGAAAGAACCGTGTTCATATTTAGAGAAAAGTAGATTCCAAATAGTGCGTCTATATTCCAGTTTACTTATAATTAAGGCGTTGTAAAGGGTTACAATTAATTGAGGGTCCTTGAATGGTTTCCATATTATGTGAATAAATCCCATAATTTATTTTAAAGTAAATTGCCCTTAGGTTATGTATTTAATGCGTACATCAAATAATAATATTTTAACAGTACAGTATAGAGAATAATATAAATTTTACTTACCTTTTTTATTTATAGAGTGGAGACGGTTTACATGTAGTTCCCGTGAGCACTTGGGTCATAGGCCCATTGTGCTATCTCCCATTTTACCTCATTCCTTTAACAGTCACCCAGTCTATTTTAAAAAGTTCACCAGGGTTGTAATTTTCTATGTGAATATGTCTTCTGATTCCACAATGTATCTTCACCTCTCTTCTTCCCATTGGTTCCCTGAACAAGGGAAGAGTTCGTGAACGATTTATCTTCTTTAATACTGACAATGTTTAAAACTGCATTATGCACAGTAAATTTTATAATGGTTCGGTAAAAATTTTTTTTTCGAATGGAAAGCAAAATAAAAACACTGACGGACCATGAAATTAAGAAAGATTTAAGTTATTTGATTCATTGTCGTTATTAATCAAATGGAATTCACGGAGTTTGGCCAATGACATAATGGAACGCGTTTGTTTTGTAACGATTTCACTGAAAAGTAAATTACTTCCATACAATATTCCAATGCGCGTCACTACCAGCTCGTTGCGTTTTACAAATCATTATTTTCCTTCAATGAAATTAAACGCCGATTTAATTACGATTATTTTTTTTTATGAGAGCAAATTGCGAACTCATAATCACACCAACGGTAATAATTTTAAAGTTTTATTATGGGGATAAATATTTCAAAATGATATATCGATAAATTCGATATTTTTTTACTGGGGTGAATAAAAGCTAGATTTATCTATTCTTGAAAGTTATTGTAGAAAAAATGTAGTATTCCGCCCCACGCTCAGTCCACAATTTGAAAAAAAACTGCTCTTGCTGTGGGATTTATTCCTACAAAATACGACTATTAATGTCGTTGGAGATTGTAAAATAGGCTTTGCATTTAATTTTTTTGTCATTCAAAGATCAAAATTTGACATAATATTTACTCATTTATATCTATTACAGAAGAGTGTGGTGGGGTGGCTTTGTTTTTCATAAAAAATCTATAGTTTTATTCCGAGATCGACGAAGTGTTGCGCAATTAACGTTAATAACAATAGGAAGGTGACGTCTCTAGCAGGACTCTCTCAAACCATCGCATTGCACCGCAATCGGATCTATCGATTCAAACGTCCGTCATTCCTGGACACAAAAGATTTTCACACAACATCTCCCACCACATCTTTCACCAGCGCCCTTGAGGTGATTTTGCACAAAAACGGCGCTATACAAGTCATCCAATTATTATTATTATTATTATTATTATTAAAGGTGACAAACAGCATCTCCAAGTTGTCATTTCATTACCTTTTATGTGGAGCTTGAGTTAAAGTAATTTTTTTTGAGATTTATTTCCAGGTTATTAGATGCTAAAAGAACTAGTCATTTGTTATCATGAAAACCACAAAACCTGAGTTGCAAGCATTGTAGAAACTTATCTAATATAATGAATTTTTCGTGATTTTTTTTTACGATTCATCAACTGTCTCACTGTTTATTTGCTAATATACAGGTGTTACGAAACGAACTTAACTTACGTTAGTCAATTGCTGACATTTTGGAATCCTGTGACTATTTTGATTTGTTTTAAATTCCGTTTGTCCCTGGTTACTCGGCCGAGTACTTTTATCACTCCTCACCCTACCTTAACTATCCGAAACCTACAAATTTTTTATGTTCATTGAAAAAAAAACTTTTTTTCTAATAATATCAGGAATCACTAGTTAAAGTAAGCCAGGCACGTTCTTAACCAAGGGTTAACACCCTGTATATTGGTAGACTTCATAATAGATCCAATTGGTAATTCAATCATTACTGCTTTTCACATCTTTATTTTATTTTTAATACTGTGAGCAGAATAGAAAAGGTCTTCATTGTAGAAAACCTATAAACAGTAAATGAAATTATTGTCTTCTTTACATTTGCTACAGTTTAAAGAAACATTCAAAGTTCTTACTAATTAAATTGTACCCACTTCTTTTAGAGATAGAAATGTGAAAAAATGTGAACTCAATGAATATTTTCCACACCATTGAATTTGTTTCGTTAAAGTCTCTCTATTTCTCAAAATGCTTACAAAAGTTAAATACATTTTTTCCTAAACATAAACGCTGTTTCCAATTATTAAAAAAAATATGGCTGAACAAAAGGTACAAGTCATTTCTAATAATTGGACAAATTCAATAAGGCTTTTTTCTACAACATTACCTGCAGGGCATTTAGAAATAATAATAACAAGTGGTTCTGTAAAGAGTAGTAGACTTCAAGTTCAAAAAAACATATTTCCAATTTCCTCTTATTTAACAAATCAAAATCAAAATTTCCTCGGAAATCATAAGATTTGTAAGTATGTACTTACATACCTACCTACGTAATTACAAACCATATTTTTTCAAAAATTTTGAAAAAGCAATTAATTTGTCAAAAGAAACGTCACTATCTCAATGGAAATTATTTTACCAAACTTTTTTCAGGAGGGTTTGTACTATAATAATATTGAAAAAAGGCGAATAAGAAAATCCAAATAAATATTACGATTTTATATTTAAAAAAAAAACATTATTTCACTATTTTAATGGCCACTATCTAGAAATTTACAGAAATATAATATTTCAAACGGTCGAGTTTAAATAGGACTTGGTTTAGCTCAGTCAATATATTTTAACTTGCATACCGCACAAGAGTCCCAACTGCTTCCAACCGTCTGGAGCCAGTGAGCCTATGACTTCTCCAATTAGGATTGGCTAAAGCCTTTTCAATCAACGTTACAATTCTGAATGGCGGTTTTTTACCAGGGCGATACTGAGAGTATCTTCAACTATGAAATAATGCACAATCTTATTTTTTTATCAATTCATCGTGAAACATTAATTAAATTTAATCTTTTAAAAAAACATTATACAGTACAAAAATTGTCATTATAATATGGAGATATGTCTAGAAAATACTAGAATAAGTTCTAAGTGGGAAGTGAGTCCACACCGTAAATGGCTTAAATAAATAATATTTTCATTCGATTTTAATGCGATGTTTAGTAGATTATCAAAGCACAGACTATTGAAAAATGGCGAAAATGTTTTCTAAAAAATTGTTTTCTGGGAAATAAATATAAAATTTTAACGTTTTATAAAATCCATGTTTTCATAAAATGTGCTCAATTGTTTTCTGGGAAATAAATATAAAATTTTAACGTTTTATAAAATCCATGTTTTCATAAAATGTGCTCAATTATTTTCAATTAACCTTTAAATATTTATGGAAGTGAATTTTATTTTAATTTTATATTATTTTAAGAGGTTTCTCAAAAATATGAAATAAAATAGGCGATACAAAATTCTTTCTCATGAAATTTGATCAGTCTTTTTTTTATTTTTGAATTTCAAATTAATCAAATTTACTAGTTGGATTTTAAACTTGCGATCTTCGGATTGCAACTCGAGAGCATTACCCCTCGACCTCGTCCTGTTTAACTTTTGATGTTACAATCATCAAGGAGTTTATTCAGAATTTTTTATGTCCTAATCAGAAAGGAGTAGATAAATTCAGAACTTTTGATGTAACAATCAGCAAAGAGTATATTCAGAACTTTTGGAAATACCGAACTCCTAAAGTGCAATCACAAAAGAAAATACATTAACTAACATTTGGTTCTTTCAGCCTACTGACTGCTGATCTCTTTTAGAGCAATATTTATTTCACTTTCCCACACTCTCTATTTATCCCTCATTCTCCAGTCATACCCAACCTCCACTTCAACACCCCAAGTATCGACCATATTTTTGTTATTATATTAAGTTAGTATGTAGTTAACCATTCCGAATTTTAAATACGTATTCAAAGAACTACCATTGAATATCTCTTTAAATTTCCGAATATTTCCGATGTATTTTAAATTTACTATATGTTTCTTATTTTAGAAGTTGTAAAGACCAATACCATTTTAGAAACTAAATAAAACTATCTTTCATTTTATTCATTTAATATTTTTCTTAGTATTTGAAAGAAACAGTAATAATTATAAAAAAAAATTTAAATTTTAAAATTACAAAATTTTCCAAATTTTCTAACTAAGGGCATTATTTTTATGTTGCGAAAATATAAATAATTCCTATCAGTACAGACCCATTACATGTTTACCGACAATATACAAAATTCTAACCTCTTGCTTGACAGATTTAATATATACTCATTTAGATAAAAAAATATTTTTTCTGAACAACAAAAAGGTTGTCGCAGAAAACATATGGGATGTAAAGAACAACAAGTTATTGATTCTGTAATTCTAAAACAGATTCAAACTCGAAAACGTAATTTACATAGTTGCTATATAGACTACCAAAATGCTTTCGATAGTGTCCCGCACTCGTGGCTGATCAAAGTATTAAATATACAAAAATAAAAACCATTATTATTAGCTTTTTGGAAAATATTATGTCCTTTTGGAAAACCAATTTACTTATCAATTTAAAAGGTAAGAAAATAGTAATACCGGGCATTTCAATTAAAAGAGGAATTTTTCAAGGAGACTCATTGAGTCCTCTTTGGTTTTGCTTAGCATTGAATCTTCTATCTAAAATGTTAGTTAAAAGCAAGTTTGGAATAAAAGTTAAGGGTAATACAAGGGAGAGTAGTACAATTTCGCATTTATTATTTATGGATGATATAAAATTATTTTCGAATTCTGAACAAAATTTAGAGAAAATGATCGAGGTAGTTAAAAACTTTTCAGATTATATCAAAATGACTTTTGGTTTAGATAAATGTAGAACAATCAATATAGAGAAAGGCAAAATTGTAGATGGGGACGATAGTATATTTAGAAATTTCCAAATTACTAGTATGAAAAGGGGTGAGGTTTATAAGTATTTAGGATACCCACAATCAAATAGATTATACAATACTAGTAAGTATTAAAAATGATATTAGGATTAAATTTCAAACTAGGATCAGGAAAATTTTAAAATGCAATCTATCTGCTAAAAATTTAGTAAAAGCAATAAATTCTTGGTCAATACCTCTATTAACGTACTCATTTGGCATAATTAAATGGTCCAATACAGATTTAGATAACTTACAAAGATTAATTAGAACGACTCTAACAAAGTTTAACTGCCACCATCCAAATTCAGCTATAGAACGAATTAATTTACCTAAAAAATTAGGAGGTAGAGGTATAGTCAAAATAACTTCTTTGAAACATAATCAGGTAGAAATACTAAGAACTTTTTTTCCATAGGAAAGCTCATAGCTTAGAAATGCACAAAATAATTTGCAAGGCAGATAGAAATATTACATCCATTAAATTTATATGATGAGAATGCCAACATTTTTATTAATCCCAACCAGGAATTATTAGATTCCTGGTGAAATTAAATTTTACACGCAAAACACTTCAATTATCTCAACCAAACGTATGTTGACAAATTTTTGTCAAACAAATGGTTGAGTATTGGATAGTTGAGCGCATAAATAAAAGGATTTATGCTTGCCATTCAGGATAGAGTCATTAATACTAAAAATTATAGGAAGCATATAATCAAAGATACAAATTAAATTGATGATTTGTGTAGAAAATTTTTGGCTTTTCCGGAAACTATAGAAAATATTATATCGGGATGTTCTATACTAGCACCGTCCGAGTATACATTTAGGCACAATCAAGTTTTAAAAATAATTCACCAAAGTTTGGTAATTAAACATAACTTGATTGACTGCCGTGATATAATACCATATTATGAATACGTACCAAATTCATTTTTAAAAAACAATTTTTCGTAAATATATTATGATAAAACTATACTAACAGACCGAACGATTAGTCATAATAGACCCGATATAGTTTTACATGACAAAATTAAAAACATAACTTATATCATTGATGTCGCTATTCCAAATTCCTGTAATATTCAAAAATCTGTTAATGAAAAAATAAGAAAATACACAGATTTAGGAAATAAAATAAAAAGAATTTGGCATTCTCAGACTGTAAAAATATTACCATTAGTTATTTCGGCTACTGGCATTATACCTAGCTCTCTCATTAAAAATTTAGGCGTATTAGATCTATCAAAAAAAAATTATATAAAGATGCAAAAGTTGGTCATTTTGAATACATGTAGGATAACGAAAGATTTTTCAAATATTTATGTTGAGGGATCAGTAGGATTTATAGGCCCTGTTAGGAGTTCTACCGAGCCCAACCCTCTGATATGAAAATATCTGGAGTCGGTGAATTATTTTCCCATTTGATCTGTGGTGAGTTGACGTGTTATTTTTGTATTGTTTTGTATTTATTTTGCTTATATACTGCACTTGCATAATGTTGATTGACTAGATGATCATTTGTGGAAAAGTGTGTGGAAGGGTTTAGTTTTTCCTATGGGGAAGATTTAACCCGGACATAAAATCGCAATTTAAATTTCAATCCCAAACACGCAAAATGTTTCAAAAAAACATACGGAAAAATTTTTACTCGAAACGCCAATAACATGGGTATAATTCTATATTTAGAAAACAGTTTCATATTCTTTACAAAATTGGTAACAGGATGGACACTTTACTTTCTGTGCCGTTAATACAAAAAATACATAAAAAAATTGTAAACTTCTGATAATTATTTGACGTCAACGAAACAGAAAAAAAATAATTCATACTTTATACTCGTTTTTCGATCAAACAAGGTTTCATTTATTTGATGTAAATTAGCACACACTTTCATAAGGCATATTATTAAAAAAATATCACTGTAATGAATTTCTTTTATGTAATTTAATAGCACCATTATAATATCCTATTTGAAATAACCCAATTTTTGGTGCCAGCACAAAACAAATATTTTCAAACAGTAAGGCATTGACAAAAAGATATTTTAAGATGGTTCCATTAATGAAGTTCATAATAATACATATTATTTAAAAAATAAACCGAAGAAAAAGATACAAAATAAGAATTAAAACGGAAATAAAAATAATTAAATATGCCGATAAACTCGCTCACTTCGTAAACAAAACGGTCACATTGCCGGCCATTTTGGAATAGGGATGGGATGGAATGGAATCATTACGATTCGAATTTTCACATAATCTCGAAACTCGAGCGCTAACGGTGTCAGTTGTTGTACATAAAATTAAAATTAATTTACATGATCGTTTTCTAAGGGTTTTAAATTCAAGAATTAAGGTCACTTTTAAAATGTTTTATACTAACACGTATAATGCTATTAAAAATGCTGATGTAGCTTTTTGTGTTACATTAATTAGGTTACTAGGATTGTAGTTATTTCGTCGATTGAAGGCCAGTGGAAAGGAAAGTAGGTGAATTAAAAAGTTTTTTTTTTTAAATTATTTACTTAATCAATTCAAATTACGTAATACTACAGATATATAAGTAAGATAGTAGGTAACAAAGTGTCCGGGGGCAAAATGAACTAACTTTGAGAGATGCACTAAACATGAAAGGACAGGTAAAAAGATTGTCTGGTGAAATCAGGTTAAAAACTTAAATTGTTTGTGTGGATAAGAACTCTTACAAAAAAAAATTGTCCGAACAAAACAACGAAACTTCGAAAACAGTTATTTATGTTTTTTACTTCTACCATAATATAGAACCACCTCCCAAAATCAGAGCACTTTACAACCCGCTCACGAATAAGACTAATAAAATGAACACGAAAATAGTTGTAATTCGATAATAATTATATTAAATGTTTTATTATCTTCCTATTCCGTAACAAGTAGAGAAAATGATATCCCCACTGGGATCTCCCGTACTGAGGATTTCATTTACATATAATTAAAATCTTATAGTATGGATAATATGAAGTTTATTTAAATATAAATTATAAAAATTATGCTTAATGGCAATTTTAATTTATTGACTAATAAACTAACTATAACTATTCATCACGCCGTTTACCAAAAGGGTAGGCAGATAAAATTAAAAAGTCACCCAACTCTGTATTGGCATACACTGTTCGCTTTAAGCACAACCATACATATTATATTACAAAATTTACAAATCAAAACTACAAAATGGTATATGGCAAATAAATGTATCTTTCATAGTCTTAACAAAACAGTTGTACACCAATATTATACTACCGAGAATATTACAAATTTAGAACACAAAAAGGTAAATATTCACCTACGACTACCGTTTTTAACAAGCATTTAAAAATAAACAATCATTTGATTCATCCTAATGACAATAAACAACAACTTTTTGCATTTACGATTTGGAAAAATATTGATATTTAATATTATTTACATAAATAATAATTTACGAGAAAATTATCCAATTCGCGCACCATTTTGTCACACCGAGTTCTCGCATAGTTCGCGTTTGTTTTTACGTAGTGTAGGGCATTGCCAACATAACAATTAAAAAACACAATTATAGTTTTTTTATATCATAGACAATGAAAAACATATATTTTAAATGATGTGTTAAGTTATTTATACATAAAAAATATTGTAAATAAAAAACCCGTTATTTATTAAAATTAACGTATTGAGGAAAGGTTTTTTTTTATATGTAAATAGCCTAACCTATAATAACCTAACCTATCCTAACCAATAATAACCCAACCTAGTCTAACGTATCCAATAATAATCCAACCTAACCTGACCTATCCTAATCTAACATATAATAATCCAACCTTACCTAACCTAACCTATCCTTTAATAAGCCAACCTAACCTAACCTAACCTATCCTATAATAATCCAATCTAACCTATCCTATAATAACCCAACCTAACCTAACCTAACCTATCCTATTCAAACAAATAGTAATCCAACCTATTCTAACCCAAACTATCCTAATCTATCCTATGATAATCCAACCTAACCAATCCTAATCAAATATATAATAATCCAACCTAACCTATCCTCATCTATCCTATAATAATCCAGCCTACCCTAACCTAAGCTATCCTAATCTAACCTTTAATAATCCAACCTAACCTAACCTAACCTATCCTAATCTAACATATAATAATCCAACCTATCCTAATCTAACCTATAATAATCCAACCTAACCTAACCTAACCTATCCTAATCTAACCTTTAATAATTCAACCTAACCCAACCTTTCCTAATCTAACATATAATAATCCAACCTAACCTAACCTAACCTATCCTAATCTAACATATAATAATCCAACCTAACCTAACCTAACCTATCCTAATCTAACATATAATAATCCAACCTAACCAAACCTAACCTGTAATAACCTATAATAACCCAACCTTACCTAAAATGAAAACGTTTTATTTTAAATTAATCTTAGTTAACCTTATATTAAGAAACTAAAATCATATGATGTTTGGTATCAAAGTTGATCGCCTAACAATTAACGGGTGCGTGTCTAGCGATCTCGAAAAATTGTCTATTATGCCGATTATGCCTTTCATGTTTTCTACACTGTCACTTCACAAACAAACGCGAATTATGCGCGATGTTCACATCGATGTTCTGTCAAAATGGTATGTCGTACGGAAAATGTTCGTAAATTTATTATTTACGTAAATAATATTAAATATCAATATTTTTCAAAATCGTAAATGCAAAAAGTTTTTGTTTATTGTCATTAAGATGAATCAAATGATTGTTTATTTTTAAATGCGTGTTAAAAACGGTAGTCGTAGGTAAATAATTACTTTGATGACATAATCATACAATAATGATATGTTTAAAGTGACTGTCTTTCGAATTCACCCAAAAGTGTTTTAAAAGTGAGTGTTTTCGCTTTGAATATGCATTTTTTTGATTTATATTTATGTGAATATCGTGAAAGTATTTATTATTAATCATTATTCAAGAAAAAACAAGAGGCTGCACCAACTTATTTAAGTCACCATTTTTAATATTTGCGAATGATGACGAAAAGTTTGCCATTTTTCTGTTAGCTCTAGCCAGCTGTATAGTTAGTGATGTGGCGGATCATCTTCGAAATTCGAAATACGAAAATCGGTCACCGATTTTATTTTGGAATATTGTAAAATAAAATTTATTTCTAAAAACTTTAAAAAATTATAAATCTACCATTAAAATTAATAATCTTATGTTTTTATAACAAGTTTTTAAGTAAAGACAATACCGTGTTTAAGATTAACCAAAGCTTTCTAATTTTAGTTAATTTGTAGTTCAACTGCCTACCTGAGATTACTCCAATTATTCAATGATAATTCCAATATAAAAAATAATTCAAATAATTTTCTGTCGGAATATAATATTATGGGTATGTACCCACTTTATCGCTTATCTGAAATGTTCTTCACACAAGCAGTTCCAATTTTGAATATGACACTTCAAAGCAAATTTGAGTAATGGATCATGAAAAATTTCATTCTGGAGTATTTCACATTTCACTCACGTACAACCGTTTTTTTTTATCCATTTATGTTCCTATAGTTTTGTGGGTATATATTTCTTTTGAATTATGCATTTTCTAACTGCACTTACATTGATAACTGCATCATTTGCAATAGTGTCTTTGTTTACACATTAATTGTTCTTTAATGTACTGCTATTATTATCCTGTTTACCACTGTACGCTTGTAATTCGATTATCACTGTATTGTAAAAGCCATTATATGGCGTTTGAATAAATGAACTATGGAAAAAAGATAAAAATACTTTTATAATGTACCGGTCAGATCTGTCCTTCCGAGGCTGTAATGGAGGATGATGTTTGTGGGTAGTAATATCCTTCCGAGGCTTGAAGAGCTTATTAAATGAAGAACGGAGGTTCCGAAACCGGTCGTAAAATACTCCAATTAAATGGTGTAAGTGAAAAACGTTTGTTTTTGAGAATTTATTTATTTATGTAGACGCCTTTGGGTTTTACAACAAATTAAAAATACAATCATGTTAACAGTTCAATAAACAATAAGTGGGGACTGCGGATACACCCTTAGTTATATGACCAGTCCACCCTTAGGAATTTTAATCTAAACCACCCTTTCCTGTGGGTATCCAACTCATCTCAGCCCACGTTCTCAACATCCAGTATTAATCCGGGTGGCGTTGCATCTCAAAGACCCATGAATTTATTTACTTATACAGTTTTATTCCGCCATTAAATTGGACATAACTTTGTTACAATGTTTTTAATTTGTTTGTATGTATGTTAAATGGAACATTTCTTCATTATAAATTACTGCGTTTACTAGCCAAATTACACGAAAAGTATACAAAAAAGAATTACAAGGAAGGAAGAAATAATATAATAACTTTGAAACTTCTTTTTTTTGAAACTTCATAAGAGCGCCCTTGTTTGTACATTGTAAAGGCAGGGGATCTATGGCGCTTTCCGGTTGGGCAGCATTTTGAGGCGGAGGGCTTTATTAATGCGGGTCTGGAAGAGGCCCGGATTAAATGAAGGAGGAAACACAAATGCCGGTAGCTTGTCCCACATACGAGCCGTCTTACATACAAACGAGTCGAAGAAGACCGTGTACATTTATGAAAATAATGCTAATATAGAAACTGACAAAAAATAGTTCATGGAAAGATGAATACATTGTTTACACAGACAAGGGGGAATGTATATATGTTGTATGAACTTGAAATTTCTCATCGGTTTCGAAATATTTTCAAGGTATTTTAAATGTGCTTTATATATCTTCCTTTTGAAGATGTCACAAAAACAAATACCATTTTCAGAAAATAAATAAATGTATTTTTTGATTTTTTCATTTGAAATATGCTTTGGTATTTAAAAACAGGAATATTTTAATATCAAACATGAAAAAAGGAAAAAAAAACAATCACTCTTTTTACTCCAAAGTCGAAAAATTCAGAAGGTACAATGGGGCAGTGTTGTTGAGGATAAAGCTCATAATTTATCGCCACTGGGTTAATTTTCACCGTCGCCTTTGTTATCCCTTTCCTTCCTCAGGAAGTACTAAGAAGAACAATTATACATATCTATTCTTGTTCTTAACTAGGTATGTGCCCGTATGGCGCTAGTCAAATGTTAATGTGTATTATGTATAATAAATAAATGTACGTGCACTAATATAAATAATGATATAGAGATGGTAAAAAGATTTGTATATAAGTGAAATAAAATAATAAATAAATAAAATATTAGAATAAAGATTCTTGATGAGAATGAGAATGTTTTTTGCCATCATAGTTTAACCCTTTCAGCCCCAGTCTTAATTCAAATTAACATGAACTTTGTGAATTTTTTTACCGTATCTGTAGCGATTTAGAAAAGCCATGTTTTCGTTTTCTTATAGTTTGTAGTCTTTTCTGTGGCGTCTATTTTTTCCGCTCCGTTGAAATCCTTATTCTCGCCACAACAACGATCAATATTTTGACATCTGCTGATTGTAAGTTTCATCGAATTTCTGCCGTCATTGATTACTTAATTTAAGGTGAGATATCAATATTTTCTACTCGAATTACAAATATTTTCACTCATAAATGTGTGTTCTATAATAATAACATCAGTTCAATTCACTGATCACAGTCATTTCCCAGAATATTGTAAATGAATCTCAATGTTCATTCAAATTAACACTGGTAGTGACGGACATGTTTTCGACTAGTATGGCGAATTTTTAAAGATTTATTATCCTAGATTATTTCTTTATTTATGAATGAATTTTAGTTAGAATATTATTTATTTGTACCTTAGTGATTATCACTACATTGTCAATGTGCATTTTTGATATGAAACAGTTATTTGTATTACTTTTTTGCTATGTTTATTTTACGTTACTATGTAAAAAATACCCTCGCCCAATGTAAATCCAAATTAAAATAGAAAAAATTTCAAAAAAAAAAAAAAAATTAAATGCCAAAAATTTTCAAATAATTTTCTGAGGTATTTATTATCAAGCATTACATATTTTATATGTGTGGAAACAATAATGCGGGTGTGAAAGGGTTACATTTTGTGAGAAAAACAGTAGAAGAACATAATAGAAATAAAATTACAAGAAAGAGCAATAAAACATTATAACGTCACTTATTAAAATTAAATTAAATTAAGTGGACAATCTTATATCTATCGTCTTTTATGTATATTGTATAAATAAAAATATAAATAATTATAAGCAATATTTAGTCGCCTGAAATATCAATAAAAATAAAATAAGTTAAGATATAAGAAGGCACGGGTTCAATTCCCGTTGGCGGCGTTTATTTTTACTCGGGAGATATTTCCAATTTGTATTAATATTTCAGGCGAATTATTTGTCATCCTTTATACTTGCATAAAATCTTGTCTTATAAACATTAATGTATCATTAAATATAATAAAAAAATAAACTTTTAATAAGAACATAAAAAGAAACTTTTTATGTTCTTTATAATTTTTTTCTTTATGTTCAATTGAAATTATGATTCCTTGAGTGATCCACGGTTTTAATTTGTTAAATTTTGTTTTTGGATAGTATTTTATAATGGAAGAGGAAGATTTGATGTGCTTATTCAAGATTGCTTCAAAATTTAGTGAACCTAAGTCGGTGTTATTAGAGGATAGAAAAGTTTCCCAATTTTCAATATTTAGGTTTTGTTGTAATTTTTCGTAATTAATTATAGTTATTGGAAAATTATTGCGGGAGTAATTATTCACATCTATTTTGTCAGTTTTAAAAGCTACAATGAATGTGTGATGATCAGTAATGTTATTTTTCCAAATAATTGTTTTTATTTTTTTCATTTTCATTAGTATTACACCAGATATGATATATGCATGATGACCTTTGTCCATGACATTCTCTCGGATATTTTTTTACACATGGTTTAAAATTTAGTTCCGTTAATTTGTTGATATATTCAGTTTTTTCTTTTTTTCTATTGTTTTCAAATTCATTGGATATATCAATATTAACATCGCCTACAGCAAATGCATTTTGAGAACCATCAGTATTTATAATAGATTTCAGATTCTCGGTGAAATTACTAATGCTCGAGTTATGTGTTCTATATAATTCAATTATATCATAAAACGTGTGTTTTATAATAATTTGAATATGAAGACAATTTACAAGATCGATATGAATTTCACTAACGGAAATATTCTCATGAATAGATTTAACAAAAACAATGATTTCGCTGTTTTGATTTATTTTGTAAGTTGTGACAAAGTATTTTTGTATCCAGGTAAATTAATATGCTAACAATGAATGTTAAAAACAGGATAAATGATTTTAAGCTCAATTCTTAAAATTATTCCTCCTCATGTATCCTTAATTGAATATAATAACCTACAAATCCTGATAAAGGAGAAATATCTTGGGCTGTGCTTGATAAACACCTAACTTTTAAACAGCAAATTCAAGATATTAAAGTTTTTTTTTTTTTTATAGTGAAATACCTCACAAGAGTCCCAACTGCTCCCGTCTGGAGCCAGTGAGACTATGGCATCCCCAATTGGGGGATGTTGTGAGGCTGAAGGTAAGTGGGGAAGGGAAAGAGGAAGGTGGGGAAGTACCTGGCTATTCAGATCTAGTCACTGAACACGGCTAAAGCCATTTGGAGCAACGTTTCAATTCTGAATGGTGGTCTTACACCAGGGCGATACTAGTAGTATCTTCCACTCTGGAACGTGCCGCAAATATACTATATATTATTTTAATTAATTAATTGTGAAATAACACAAATTAATCAAATAAAAATTATTTGCGCACGCCGGGTTCGAACCCGCGACCTTCGGAATGGCAGTCCAATGCGTTACCACTGGACTATGCCAGTCGTCGATAAAATCACCCCTTTAATTAGCGTATTTAGCCCGATATCATATCTGTTACCAAATAAAATCAAAAAAGGTCTAATAAAGTTTAATAAGTAAAAATGTAATTTTCTTTTATCTAGAATAAAAAAAAATAGAACCGTTCATTTTCTAAGACAAAAAAAAAGTATATTTCAGAGCCATACAGCGTTTTACAACCGAGGGTGCGTTTTAGCTTTATATAGATTCACTAACCGAGGTAGAGAGTATACCACGTGATTAGATATATATTTCCTATGATTTTCGATACTAAAAAGAAAATTATAAATTGCAGTCTAATACTAAACAATATAGGAATTAATTAATTGGACACGGTTCATTGCATTTAATAATTCCAAATAATTTGGGAATTTTAAATTAAAATTTATATGGTTTCCAAAGTTAGTATTTGTCATTGAATAGCCAAGAATTGTTACAAAAGTTTAATACTCGTACATACCAAAATCAAAGAACACAAATTTCTCGATCATGTCCCAGTGGTTTCCGTTAAAAATAATATAATTTTCATACAGCTAATCTCTAGTAGGCGATCGTACTACAAAAACATTAAACAAATCATTGCAACTATATTATTCCCCTACAAGTCCCATTTCATTAATTATTTCTACCGATTTTGTTTACAAAAATCTTTCTAATTCTTTTTATTATCCAAATTATTTTAACACCAAATTTTACTGCTCTTAATGTTTTTATTACCAAAACCATTTTAATTATTTTAACATCAAACCTTATCATTCTAAATGTTTTTTTTACCCAAATTATTTAAGTTATCTTATCATAAAATTTGATTGTTTTGAATGTTTTTATTACCCAAATTATTTTAATTATTTTTCCATCATTTTCTATTATAACCCAAATTATTTTAATTATTTTTCCATCATTTTCTATTATAACCCAAATTATTTTTCCATCATTTTCTATTATAACCCAAATTATTTTAATTATTTTTCCATCATTTTCTATTATAACCCAAATTATTTTAATTATTTTACCATCATTTTCTATTATAACCCAAATTATCTTTACATTTTTATCTTCAAATTTTATTGTTTTAAAGGTCTTTCAAAATATTTTAATTATTTTTACTTCAATTTCTATTTTTCCAATGGTTTTTATTACCCAAAGTATTTTAACTATTTTACCATAAAATTTTATTATTTTAAATGTCTTTACTACCCAAACTATTCTGATTATTTTATCATCAAATTCTATTATTCTAAATGTTTTTATTACTCTAATTATGTTAATCACTTTACCATAAAATATTATTGCTCTAAAGGTTTTTATTATCTAAAGTTTTTAAAGTATTTTACCATAAAATTTTATACCTTTAAAGGTTTTTACTATCCAAAGTATTTTAATTATTTTACCAACAAATTTATACCTTTAAAGGTTTTTATTATCCAAAGTATTTTAAATTATTTTACCATCAAATTTTATGGTTTAAAAGGATTTTATTATCCAAAGTATTCTAATTATTTTAGCATGAAATTTTATGTTTCAAAAGGTTCTTATTATCCAATGTATTGTTATTATTATACCATCAAATGCTATTGTTTTAAATGTTCTAATTATCCAAAGTATTTGAATTATTTTAACATCAATTTTTATTGCTCTAAAAGTTTTTATTACCCAAATTATTCAAATTATTTTTCCATCAAATTATATTGTACCAAAGGTTTTTATTATCCAAAATATTTGAATAATTTTACTGTCAAACTTTATTGTTTTAAAGGTTTTTATTATTCAAAGTACTTAAATTATTTTCCTTTAAAATTTTATGCTTTTCAAGGTTTTTATTATCCAAAGTATTTTCATTATTTTACCATCAAATTTTATGTTTTTAAAGGTTTCTATTATCCAAAGTACTGTTATTATTTTACCATCAAATTTTACTGTTATAAATATTTTTTACTATCCAAAGTTTTTGAATTATTCTACCATCAAACTTTAAGGTTTAAAGGGATTCTATTTTACTATTCACAGTATTCTAATTATTTTACCATGAAATTTTATGTTTTTAAAGGTTTTCATTATCCAATGTTTTTTTTATTATTATACCATCAAATGCTATTGCTTAAAATGTTTTAATTATTCTAAGTATTTGAATTATTTTACCATCATTATTACCATATTATTTTATTGTTCTAAAAATTTTTATTATCCAAATTATTCAACTTATTTTTCCATCAAATTATATTGTACCAAAGGTTTTTATTATCCAAAGTATTTGAATAATTTTACTGTCAAATTCCGTTGTTTTAAAGGTTTTTATTATTCAAAGTACTTAGATTATTTCCCTTTAAAATTTTATGCTTTTCAAGATTTTTATTATCCAAAGTATTTTCATTATTTTACCATCCAATTTTATGTTCTTAAAGGTTTCTATTATCCAAAATTCTGCTATTATTTTACCATCAAATGTAACTGTTTTAAATATTTTTTATTATCCAAACTCTTTGAATTATTTTACCATCAAATTTTATGGTTTAAAAGGATTTTATTTTATTATCCAAAGTATTCTAATTATTCCACCATGAAATTTTATGTTTTTAAAAGTTTTTATTATCCAAAGTATTTGAATAATTTTATTCTCAATTTTTACTCCTATATTACTCATTATTTACCACCACTAGCAAAATGTGTGAACTTTGTATGGATCAACTTATGTATCTTCGCAACCGCAACATGATCACTCAACTTAATATTGATACAGAAACATTTAACAACTCAGAACACACTTTTGACAAAGCGACAGAATGTAATTCTCTGTTCACAGAAAAACACAACTTAAACATAATTTCCCAAAACATTAGAAGTATTCGAAAGAACTTCGATAATTTCTCGATCCTCTTAAACGAAATAAACATAAGCTTCGACATTATTATCTTGACTGAATGCTGGTTAGATGATTCGTACACAAACCTAAACATAAAAGACTATACAACTCTCCATACCACTAAACATCTAAATCAAAACGACGGTATAGTAATCTTTGCCAAAGATTCACTAAACCCATCAATAACAGAAATCAACCTAACCGAAGCAAACTGTATCCAAATCTCCCTCGAAACAGACATCTCCATATTTGCCGTCTACAGACCCCCATGCTATAACAATCTCTCACCTTTTTTCAACTCCTTAAATAAACTTCTCGAAAAAAATAAAAAAAAACACAACAATTAATTATTGCAGGGGATTTGAATATTAACTTACTAAACGGGCAACCAATAACCACAGAATACTTAAGTCTACTTACTCACTATGGATTAAATTCAACAATCAACTCACCAACAAGAATTACGTCAAACTCTGAATCCTGTATTGACCATATATTTGTTAAAACTAGGAAAAAAACATCATCATCCATTATTCGATCAACGGTCACAGATCATTTCACTACTACACTAAGCATACATCATAACAAGAAACAAAAAGATGAAAAAAACAACTCCGTACAATACAAAATTAATTTTAAGTGCCTAATAGAGGACATACATAAGGAATCTTGGTCAAATGTAATAAATGAACCCGACCCAAACAACGCGCTGAACACATTTATGAACACAGTTGGAACCTACATTGCTAAACATACAACAAAAAATACCCCGAAAAACTACTCACATAAAGAAAAAAAAATAACACCCTGGATCACGAAAGGATTAGTAAACAGCATTCATAAAAGAGACACAATGCACATGCAAGTGCGCAAAAACCCATATGATGACAAACTAAAAAATAATTACCTGCTATATAGAAACCTTTGTAATAAATTAATCAAACAAGCCAAATACAAGTACTACAAAAAAGAAATAAAATCCGCCAAAAATGATCCCAAAAAATCTGGAAAATCGTCAAAGATATTACTTTCTCCAATCCGAAAAAAGACTCGAAGATCAAAGTACTGTTAATAAATGGAAACAAAACCCTTAAAAAAAATGAACCTGGTAAAATAGCTAATTTTATTAAGTCCCAATTTGCAAAAGTCGGATCTAACTTGGCTGAAAAAATTCTTCTAAAAAACGGCACAACAGAAGACTCTTTAACCAAACTATCCTCTACCATACAACCAAATCATTCGTTTTATGCTCACAAAATAAGTACAAAGGAAATCTCGGATTTAATTATTTCTCTGAAACCAAATTGCGCTGTGGGCCCAGATAACCTCTCCAATCATATACTGATTAGTCTCCGAGAACATATACTTATACCACTTCAACATATTTTCAACCAAAGTTTCAGCCTCGGCATTGTCCCCGATCACCTAAAAATAGGTTGTATTACTCCAATACATAAATCGGGAGACAAAACGCTGATCTTAAATTACAGACCAATCACTCTGCTAAATTCGCTATCGAAACTACTAGAAAAAACTATGAAAAAAAGACTGCTCGCATACCTTGATAAACACAAACTGATCTCCACCCGTCAATTCGGATTTCGAGCGAAAATGGGAACAGAAGACGCCTTATCGGAACTAACCACCTACATAGTGAAAAACCTAGATGGCGGTTCAAAGGTGTTAGGAGTGTTCTTAGACCTAGCAAAAGCTTTCGACACCATCTCACACAAATTACTCCAACAAAAACTCAAAAACATTGGCATAACAGGTCCACCACTAAAATGGTTCATTAGCTAAATTGAAAATAGACAACAAATTGTAAAAATAAATAATCAAGAAAGTGACAAAGTAGGCAACAGGTATGGAGTACCCCAAGGCAGCGCCTTGGGTCCCATACTGTTTCTCATCTACATTAACAGTCTAACTGAGATAAGCCTAGGGAACATAGAGTACAAAGTAATCAGTTATGCAGATGACACTGTAATTTTATTCAAAGCCCAATCATGGAAAAACGTCTTCAAACACACGGAAACAGGGATGACTGAAGTAAATAGATGGCTAATAAATAATCTACTGACACTAAATATTTCTAAAACTAAATACTTAACTTTCAGTAAAACATTAGCTGGTCAGCCAGATAGTCGCCCACAACTTCATCTTCACCCCTGCACAGTTACCTCATTAACTAACTCACGCTGTGTTTGTGACAAAATTGATTATGCGCAAAATATTAAATATCTCGGTTTAACTGTTGACAATAACTTAAAATGGGATCTCCAAATCAACCTAATTACAAAAAAAATACGGAAACTCTCTTACAAAACAATTCGAAACATTATGTCACTACCTCAGCTAAAAAATATATATTTTGCACTCTGTCAAAGTATTCTTATGTATGGTATTTCAGTATGGGGAGCAGCAGCAGAGACTCATCTCAAATCACTTAAAATTAATCATAAAACAATAATCAGAATTATGTTTAGAAAGCCTTATCTACATCCGACAGAACAGCTAATGATCAACAATAACCTATTAGACATAAATAAACTATTCATAAAGAAGATCATCTACAAAAACTGCATAAAAATATCACCACACTTCATAACTCACTCGCAAAACACAAGAGCAAACACACACAATCAATTACAAGTACCATATATCAAATCAAATTTTGCAAAAAAACATGAATCTTACTTGGCACCACATATATTCAATAAGTTTGTAGCCCAAACAAAGACCTACGTCGCATCTAATAATTTGAATTGGGTATTCAAAAGATTTTTAAACTGGTTGAATGTCAAAGAAAGAAGAGAGATAAGTAATATTCTTAGTATCTAAAATTATATATTTTCTTTTTTCTACTCTGTTTTTAAATTCTGATTTTCCTCTTATTTTATTATTATTATTTTTACTATAATATATATATTTCTTTTTTTTTTTTTACCACTTATTTGTTTTTATGTAATTAGAAATTGTTAGTTACCAGCCTCAGAACAGACTTTGTCTAGTGAGGAGGGTAAGGAGAAAAATCATGTATGTACATAACTAATAATAAATAAACGCCCGGGTTGCCGGCACTGAAATTGTAAAAAAAAAAAAATATAAAAAAAAAATAAAAAAAATATATATATATAATTAAAAAAAAAAAAAACAAATAAAAAAGGTTACATGTTCGTGTGAATAAATATAATTAACAATTGAATTTTTTACGCAATTTTATTGCCTTGTATTAATTACTAATTTTCGTGTATTTCTCAAGTTTAAATAATACTGTAAAGGCATAGACTAAATTAGACTAGACACGGCATATTCATTTCAAAATAACCCCAACACAATTATGGTTTGGTTCACATGCACATTTATGAAAAGGCCCACGCATTATGACGCAATGCGAAATGGGCACTGTGCATTGCGTTTTACCTTTTGATGGTCTATTTTGCTTCTCAGCTATGCTGGGCAAGTTCATTTTTTCAATCACAAAAATAACCGAGTTCCAAATATTTAACTTTGAATTATGTCCATATTACAACACTTCTGACAACAAATTCTCCGTGGTTTCGTTTACGAGTTTGAACGCTTGTACAAGGAGTTTAAACAGAGTTGGGTTGTTAAGTTCATCTCCATATTTGTGACGTACGCTACGTGGCGTTATTTTTAAAATGAATTTAACTAAACAGGGCTAATCTAGTATAATACATCAATGTCTAAAGGTAGTAGTACAGTTTTGGATAAATTGCTCCATTTGAACAATTGTGTAAGTGTCTGTCTTAAAAAACAAGTACCGGAATTATCTTATCATATATCTAACATTAAAAGATAAATTAGATGTGAAGAACTCAACGCGGTAGGCGTTTTTAATGAATCCCTTGAATAAATCGTGCGTGGAAGTAAAACTCACCGGCCTAACCTATTCTGTACTCGAATCTCCATCTACGCCAAGATTTTTGGTATCGCTTTTATAAAAAATCTTTGAATTTCTGCAGGTGCTTAGCGTAATTCATTATCTGAAATTGGGTTTATTCTTTGAAACAGAAAAAAAAATTGTACGAGTGGGTAGATATTATTGTTTACGAGAAATCGTTGTTTTTTTATTTGAATGTGTTTGCGTTTCCACCCAGAACATCATAAAATAATTAAATTGCGTTAGATAAAGTGAGGAATACAGAAAAATCTGAAAAGAGAAAAGTTTTAGTAGAATTTGACGGTTGTGAAATAATTTCCCAAGAGTCTGCTACTGATGTTTAATCTCAATGCTGTATTATTGAATATTGTGGCGGGTATTAATATAAGTAAATAGTCGATTTTCACAATGTCAATTTTATTTCACTTATATAGGTTTCACATCTTATAATTTTAGTAAAAAGTACTGAACAGTTTAGAACAAAATAGAATCACTGAGAGTTTAAAAAATTGTTCACGATTGTCCTCACTCAACACTTAGCGTATTTAGGTAAACACTCCAACAAAGGACTTCGATCTCTTAGATCAGATGGGCAAAGTAAAGCATGTAATGTCCACTAGGCCACGGTTACTTTAATTCCCAAAGGGTTCTCTTGACTTGGTACTGGTTTGTTAACTTAGCACTGACCACTAGAATACTGTTGCTTAGTTCTACCGGGTGTCTGGCTACACTGATTTGATATAGGTCAGTAAGCCTTTATATGATAGCTTTCTCATGATAGCTTTTTGTTTGACAAGCCCCCAAAGGGCACACAAACTCCAACGGCTCGGAGGGCTTTGAAGCAGAGAATGGACGGTTATCTCGAGAGTATTTCCTCCTGGGGTAAAAATAATCTCGTCGAATTTAATGTTTCAAAGACCCAATCCTGTCTGATTACGTCTAAAAGGGATCCAAATGATAATCTAGTCTCCTTCAACGGAAGCAATCTTCCGAACAGGCCTTCCATTGATATGCTTGGTGTAACTATAAGTGACCAGCTCAGGTACGGGGGCTCCATCGAAGCCAGAGTAAAGTTGGCCTCTCAGAAGCTGGGCGTACTGTACAGGGCCCGCAGATACTTTAATAGTACACAACTGCTCACCCTGTACAAATCGCAAGTGCGCCCTACTGTCGAATTTGGCAGCCATCTCTGGTCTGGAGCCCCAAAATACCTGAAAAAATCCCTTGACTCTGTGCAGAAACGGGCGGTCCGTTTGATAGATTCCCCAATCTTAACAAACGGACTGCAATCTTTAGAGCACAGGCGTCAGGTAGGTATGCTGTCCTTGTTCTATCGGTATTACAATGGAAGATGCTCTGAGGAACTAGCGTCATTGATCCCTTCGGCGCCGGTGCGTAGTCGGGATACACGCCAAACGCGCGCCCAACATTTGTACACAGTTGACACTTGTCACATGAGAACGGGTCGCTTCTACGATTCGTTCTTAAGTTCAACAGCTCGGCTGTGGAACGAACTGCCGGCCTCTGTGTTTCCTCCCTCCTACAACATGGGACTCTTCAAGACCCATGTTCACTCCTTCCTCTCCAAAAAAAGACCCTCCACACAGCATCCCCAAAGATGACATAGGCCCCGAGGGAAATTATTTTCTTCAGGGCCTCCTGTGTGGAGTAAATATAAAAAAAAAAAAAAAATATATAGTCCTTAGCGCCAGGTGGGGCCTGCAGCGGCCGGCTGGCTACAGAGGGAGAGAACCGCTTGAGCCAAAGGGATGTCCTTTCGGCCGGGCAGCGAAGTGATAGTTGCCGAGATTTTTATTTTTTTCTATCATTCGGAAATACATGATTTTTAAGAAATTAGAAAGAGAAATATTTTTTTATTTAACGGCAATATAAAGTAAAGGAAAAAAGATACAATATTAATTAAAATAAAAATATAAAGTGATGTAATTTGTTCTCAGTCCTCCTCACTAGGTATTCCTGCTCCGAGGTGGACTGTATGTGAGTTGATCATGATTTCTTCATCTTCTAATTTGTTGGTTCCCAAAAAATATAAAATAAATTACCCAAAAAGTATTTATGTTTGTTCTCTGTAGGTTGCGTTGGGGTTACTTCATAAATTCAATGATTTCTTCATTTTAATGTTTAGTTAGCCATAATTTGATGTCTTTGTATACATTTAAATAATAAGATGCATGCATTTGAAATACACAGAAATATTGAAAATTGAACAAATGGATGAAAGTACTGAAGGGTTAAATACGGAGTAATAGGCACCAAAGCATGTGATTGAAAAAAGTATTTTCAAGGCAAAAGCACTTATTTCGAGGAAACCCAAAACACAAAAAAAACGATCCGCAAAAAAATAAAGTTTTTTACCATAATACATCTTTTCAATTTTCGTAGGCAATTTCAAAAAAATATATATATTTTGACTGATTATTTAACATTCCTTTCCAGGAACTGTAGTCAACACCGCCAACACCTAAGCTGATTGAATGGTACCCACATTTTTTTTGTATATTAAATGCTTAAAACTTTTATAATGCCATCCAATTTCATAAAAATGCTTGTGTGTATGCGTGGCCACTAAATGCAACCATGATAGAATGATGGAAATCATGTCGACTTTTGCCAATAATTATTTCACGTCAGTGGGAGTCACTCTTGCGAAAAAATTCTTTACTATCTTAATACAACAGAATCCGATCTCGCTATTAAGTTAATTATTAGTTAATAATCTCTAATTTCGGTCATAAATTAGACAATATCCAAACAACTTCAAACAAAGTCTTGAAAATAATTGACAAACTTAAGTCATCGAATAGTTGTGGTCTTGATAACGTCTCACCAATTCTGCTAAAAAGTACTAAATCCTTCATAGCAACTTCAATCGGGTATATTTTTCCAATCTAAGCTTCTATTCAGAAAATTTTTCAAATCATTTAAAACACTCTATCGTTATATTGCTTCACAAAAAGCCTCGCTTTGCCGGCCAATTTCTTTTCTCAATTCTGTCTCGAAAATGATTGAGAAAATTGTAAGGAATCGTCTCAGTCAATATCTTAAACAAAATAACATCCTTTCAAATAGAAAGTATGGCTTCAGACCATTAATGCACCAATTTCACTTTACCGTCAAAAAATTACCACTACATCAGGTACTATTTATAGTTTTTATTTATATTGAGAGTTTTTTTATATTTTAGCAGGAGTAGTTCAATGACGTTAGCGCAGTGTATGTTAGTATAATATAATATGTACTGAAAATATGTCTTAAATCAGTGAAAATAATCATGTTTGCACATAAATTATTACTCATTGTAGATACAACGCTTAAAAAGCATATATATTATTACATACATAAATTATATCTAATATTATACATTTTAATGTAGAATCTCCTATAAGTGTACGATGTATTATAAGTTCACTTCTTGTAAACACATAACCTAAAATAACTTCATCTCTTTATGTTGTAAATCATAATGTAATTATTAGGTAGTATCCGGTACCTGGCTTACACTGTTCAATACTACTAACATACCTAACTTATCTTATACACTGTAAATCCGTATTCATTATATGTTACCAGGTTAATTTTGTAAATACTGAATATAATATATGCTACCAGGTTATTTTTTCTACATTGTCACAACTACAAACAAAAAATAAATTCTTCATTTCTACTTTTCATAACTACTAAATACCTTACTTATCTCTTATACTGTAAATCCGAATGCAATATTATGTTACCATGTTTATCTTTACAAATCCACTACTACTGTAAAAAACTTAAAAAAAAATTTTTTCTTCATTTCACAACTTAGTTGCAGAGAAAAATGAAATTTTTTGTTATGTTATTATGTACCTACATTTTGAAATAATATGAACTACACCTGTCAATTTGTCTGTCCTGGAACGAGAAACTTTCCTAGTTGGACAGGAAAATCTTCCTAATATGTAATTTGTACTTTCTTTTGTATCTATCTATAAACAAAATAAAAATGTAGTATCATCGACAGCAAGTCTATTTGCTGAGATTCAGCTCTATCGAATGTCGGGAAGTGGGTAAATTTCTATTTCCAAGGTTCCGGTGACCGGATAACTCATTAAAATGATAATTTAATACACCTTTAAAAAGTGATGAAACAGAAACTTGGATAGGTTACGTAGGTTGGATTTATATGGTAGTTTTTTAATCGCTTTTAATGATTATATATCACCTTTTAATAGTGTGTATCTTTATATCACTTTTTAATAGTGTTGAGTTATCATAGCACCCAAGAATTGATGTATTATACTAGATTAGCCCTGTCTAGTTAAATTCATTTTAAAAATAACGCCACGTGGCGTATGTCACAAATATGGAGATGAACTTAACAACCCAACTCTGTTTAAACTCCTTGTACAAGCGTTCAAACTCGTAAGCGAAACCACGGAGAATTTGTTGTCAGAGGTGTTGTAATATGGACATAATTCAAATTTAAATATTTGGAATTCGGTTATTTTTGTGATTGAATAAATGAACTTGCCCAGCATAGCTGAGAAGCAAAATAGACCAACAAAAGGTAAAACGCAATGCACAGTGCCCATTTCGCATTGCGACATAATTCGTGGGCCTTTTCATAAATGTGCATGTGAACCAAACCAAAATTGTGTTGGGGTTATTTTTAAATGAATATGCCGTGTCTAGTCTAATTTAGTCTATGCACCCAAGATTACAGTTCATTCATTAATTCATTTATTCTATCAATAAAGAAAAAATCTAAATTCAAACAGATATATTTGATATAATGTAATTTAATTTGATATAATCATACTTCTAAATTTGAAATATGAAATTGACAAATATTACGTTTGATAAATTGGTCCCAGTTGTCAAGTTTGTTAAGACGCCTGTCCCAGTAAGACAATAGATCTTGGGTTCGATTCCTAGTTGTGACCGTTATCTTTTAATTGTTCTGTGTCTTGTACTGTTTCATGTTTCGTTTAGTTTTATAATCATTCTTAGCATAGTCAAGAGTAAAATGTTGACTTCATGTTGAATTAAGTTTTGATGAAGTGTAAGCATATTCCACGAAAGCGTATGCTCTCTCATTAGTATAGAGTGTTTTCTCAAAGAGCGGAATAGCAGGGGCTTGTTGTCAATAGAGAGCAAGCGGGATTTAATTAATTTGTAATTATTATTTCGTTAACACAGTAATATTATGAGATTATTCTCCAAAGTATGCGACTGCTCCTTCTTAGAACCTTTTTTGCTTATAAGTATTATTTTTTCTTCTAATTGTGTTACTTAGAAACGGGCCTAAAAAAATTAAATCCTCTGTATAATTTTGCAACAAATTGAAGAACAGCACCCACTAAAAACACTCCAACGGTTAATTATGGCAACATGACATTTGCCAAGCCTTTTCTCTTTTTAAGTCAACGCAATATCATGAGATTTGTAGATTTGAGTTTTCCAATTCACATTAAAAAATTAGAAAGAAGGCACATTATTTGTTCTAGAAATTTATTTTATGCGGAATGTTGAATCTTTTGTGAAGCAAGATGGTAAAATACATTAAAATAAATAATAGCTTGTAAAAGTTTCATTGGGGTAACTATGTTCACTACTCACTACTAAAATTTCGTTTGAAAAATGTTTGTGGTTGTGTATCTCAGAAAAAAACCTGAAAGGGAGGACAATTAACTACTGTAAATGCTATCTATCATACTTCTAAACTAGGACAGACATTGATATGGAGGATTTGAATAAAAAATGGTTTACTCCGTGTATTCTCTAAGAAAACGGTCTTTATAAGTGACGTGAAAGGTCAACCAATATCTGCAAAGGGCTAAGGGTCGAGGGGCATTCTTCAGAAAATGGAGTAGGTACCATTTTACTACCTGCGAGGTTAGCTACCTTATTATTGTATATTGTACAATACTTCAAACGACCTCGTAAAAATATCGATTTCAGATGGTGGAAGTTGTCATATCGACCACCTTTCTTTTATTACTGGCTTGCCTTTATTTTACGACACCTTTAACGTTGTGAGAATATTAGATTTAGACAAATTACTGTCGATCCAAAAATGGTTTGTCGACAATGCAAGTGACACAAAGGCGATACAACGAATCTGATATGAATTTCAAGTTGTTATATAGGATGTATGTAGTAATAGCATACAGTAAAAATATTTATTTACGACTTGTACATACATAACCTAGAATAGGATGTTGTGTTATGATTTTAGTATTTATTCAACTTTAATAATTAAATTAATTAAGGATGATTTGTTGTGCCGGTTTCACTAGGAACTCCTGTGTTGAAAGCAGTTTATAACATAAGTTATCATGGTTACAGTTGTTTATAACCCCAAAATACGAATAACAATGCATTAAGTTTAAGTTAAAAACAATCAGTATTGCACCGTTAGAAATGCATACTTATAAATTGATTGTAATAAAACCATTGGTATTAGCTCTGTCCTTATTTATATTTAAAAGTAATTTATGTAAGAGTATTAAGCTTTTTCTTTCATTGCGAGTGTGTTTATTGGAGGCTGATTTATATTTACAAAAAAGTATATGTATAGGTTTATGTGTGTATTTTAGTTTTTCACCAACAGGAATGGGAGGTAGTGCAATCCCAGTCTGCCATATTAAAGATATATACATACAACTATCACATAAAAGAGAAAAATAAAAACAGTAAGAAAAGCATTATAGGTAGGTACTTAATGATAACATAAAATAATATATACACAAGTAAAATAAATTATTTTTTTATTTTTCGGAATAACTTTATTGAGTAAAACCTCAAATTGTAATATTTAATTATTAAAGACAATATTAGCGGTTTCTAAACGAAAATCTGAAACATAAAAATCAGAAAAGGATACGGTCACATCTAGGACATTATTAGCGGTTTCTAAACTAAAATCTGAAACAGAAAAATCAGAAAAGGATACGGTCCTAGATGTGACCGTATCCTTTTCTGATTTTTCTGTTTCAGATTTTCGTTTAGAAACCACTAATATTGTCTTTAATAATAAAATAAATTTAATTAAATTAAAATTAAGGCATCATCCATCGCAGATGTCGCCGCACAGTCTGCATCCTTCGCCCAATAAGTGGAGAGCTGAGCCACTGGGAAGCAGTCACGACGATGACTTGGTTGATTTTTGTATCCTGTCCCGGAAGCTGGCTAATCGGTGGCGATGTAAGGCAGGGAAAGAGTACACCCTCCCTTCCGTGAACATTGTGGAGGGTTGGAGAGAACCTTGGTATTTACATAAGTTGCCTGTACGCATCGCTGAAGCACACCCTCAGTTCGTCCCATTGGGTATTGTGTCTAAAGTTGAGATTTATACAGGGTAGTGAAGTACGTAATATCGTCGGTGCAGTGGTAGAACTGTCTTGAGAGCATTACGGCCTCTATTTTGATTGCTCTTATTTGCCGTTCCATAGCTTCTATATCTTATGTACATTGTACATTAATCTGCAGTATTTGTAACATTTACACTCTCCATCATATATTTTATTTCACATTTGTGGGGATGAAATAAAAAAGATGATGTCAATTAAGCATTTATTTGCGAGTGTACATACCTACACGTGTATTCAGAAATTAAATAAGTGATACAATACAAAACCCAAGACTCTACAATTAAGGAATGAATATATCTCAGGGCGTGTATAAGGTTCCTTTATCATTTTAATAATATTGGATTTTTATGTGCGGTATTGCGGGATTTAAAAAATAGTAAATTTGCACTAAAACTTACTGAATCGATGAAGAAACTTCAAATTGGAATCGATCTTGAAGAAAAAGATTTTTTTTTAGAATGGAGATATCAGAGAGAGATATACTTTCAGTTAAGTAAGTAAGTATTGTACTGTATATTATCACCATATATAGTTATTAATAACATAGATCATTGTAGAAATGTGTTATATATTTGTGCAGCGCCCCCTCAGGTGATTTTGCACAAAAACGGCGCTATACAAATCATCTAAATATTATTATTATTAGGCCGATGACGCCGTTATGTTCCAAACGAGCGGCTACATACTCACTAAAGCCAGGCGCTGGTTTGTAAACATCCACAGTTAATAATCGAGTTAACATTCGATTCTTGGAGTCGCAATTATAACTGTTGCGTTTAATATTTGTCAGCTTTTATGTGGACACGTTATAAGGCTTTCTTTAATTAACGTTTTTGCGTTAATATATATATATATATATATATATAATATATATATAAAGTCCTTTCAGAGCTATATAGCCCGTTGTGTCTATCAAAACGACTTTTTTGCGGTATGTTAAAATTTGGATTTTCTTTCTCGTTTTATAATTTATTCATAAATCCAAATCCTTACACAATTAATTACACAAGTTATTTTTTCCTAGCTTGATACAGTTTCCTGCAGGTAAAATTTATTAACAATGATTCTTTAAAAGCGTTAATTATTTTCACTGCAGTTTAAGAAAAAAAACGATTTATCCATATATGCCTTACAAACAACGTTTGTTTGTTTTATTTTTTTTTATTGGAGTAATCACAGATATTGAGAATTCTTCTCAATTTTTCAGACCAACATGTAACTCTATTTTCCATCCAAACACATCGATATTTATGTCTTTAATTAAGTCAATGTCACGAAAATTGTATTTATCCAGTTGTAGTTATTCCAGTGGGAGGTATACATTCCTGTCTGTCACTCCTGGACACACTAATCTCTAGAATCCAACTCAAAATTCATATTCTTTACCTCCCCAGAACTTTCTTTCCTTCCTTTCCTTGAAAAGACCCTTCACACACCATCCCAAAATATGACATAGGCCCGGAGGGAAATTATTTTCCTCTGCGCCTCCTGAGTTGGGTTAGTGTAAAAAATGTATTTAAAAACTACCAAAAAATTAATACATATTTTATTTATTTTATATATGTATATATAAATTACAAACAATACAAAACAAAATAAACCTTTGTCTGTCCAACTGGTAAGGATTCCCGTTTCAGGACAGCCAAATTGTGTATTTAGTTCATAATATTCTTACAATGGAATGGCGAAGCTGTCAAAACAAATTTTGAGAACATTGTTGATTGCATTCGAAGTGACAGCATGGTTTCTTTATCCCAGAAAGAATCGTAAAGATGTAATTTATTACCAGGGTCAATTTGGATAACATTAGTAATTGCATTCAGAACATATGAATGGTTTCTTTCGGGACATCACAAGTAGTCTGAGATTCTTTTTTTTTTTTTTTTTTTTTTTTTTTTTTTTTTTTTTTTTTTTAGTTAGTTACATTTTTTATATTATAATTTTACTGGTCTTCCATTAAAAGCCTTAGCTTGTGGATGGAAGAAGAGTTAACATTTCACATATTATGTACAAATAAAGTCACGTGTACAGTTAATACAATGCAGTACAGTTAATACATTTCATATAATTATAATTACTATTTACTATAATCATGTATTTCAATATATATGTATGTGTAGGTAATATAGAAACATGGCAATCAGACCCGTTAACTAAAATATGTAAACATATATGTATTCAGTAAGAAGAAAAACAAGTAAGATTTTTAGTGTGACATTCTCTAAAATACTTTTTGATGGAGTTCAACAATTGAATTTTGTTCCTAATGCTTCTGATTTCTATTGGTAGGTTATTGAAAAAGAATTTTCCTTGGTGAGTATAATGGTGTTGTGCAAAAGAAGTGTTTAATTTGGGGCACACAAATACATGTTTAAGTCTAGTACGATTTTCAGTTATAAATGCGTATTTATCTTTTTCTTTTATAATTTGTATAATTGAATTTTTTATAAATAAGTTTTTAAATGTTGGAACTTTGAATTCTTCGAATATGCTGTCAGTTGGGAAGTCTGGAGGTTTTTTTAGTATAATTTTTATTATTAGTTTTTGAACAATTTCTATGGGGGTCAGATTAGTTTTGTAAGCTGCTCCCCAACTGATAATGGCATACTGAAGAATAGACTGTACTAATGCGTAGTATATTGAGTATAGGTTTTTCGTTGATAAAAAGTTTCGTATCCGTAAGAATATATGAATTAACTTCCTAACTCTTTTTATTGTATGGTCGATGTGATCTTTCCATTTTAGGTTTTTATCTATGATTATTCCAAGATATGTAATTTTATCCGCTATTTTCAGAAGTGAACATTTTTGTTGGCAGTGATTAGTATCGTGTTGTGCGAGAGAATAATTATGTAAGAATATTTGAAGATTTGGAGGTACAATGTTAGTGTTAATTTCGAAAGGAATGACATATGTTTTATCACTATTTAACGACAAGAGGTTATTGTCAAACCATATTTTTAGATTATTTATGTCTTCTGTAGCTTTTAGATTAATTTTTTCCCAAGTTTTTTCTTTTATTATAAGGACTGTATCATCAGCGTAAGAGATAATTTGGCCATGCAATGGTTGAATAAATATGTCGTTTACATACAAAATGAACAATATTGGTCCAAGCACGGTGCCCTGTGGGATACCAAAATTTGATGTTTCTCGGTCGCTAGTTTGGTCATTTATTTTAACAAATTGTGCACGATTGTTCAAATAACTTTCTATCCATTGGACGGCTTTATCATTGATGTTATTTAATTTCAGTTTTTTGATAAGCTTTGCGTGTGAGATACTATCGAATGCTTTTCTTAGGTCTATGAATATTCCTGCGCATTTATTTCCTTCATCAAGTGCAGAGTATATAAATGATGTTACATTTGCTATTGCATCTTGTGTGCTTTTTGTTTTTAAGAATCCGAATTGATTGGAATGTAATATTTTATTGTTTTCTAGAAAATCAACAACCCTTTTTTTCACAATCTTTTCAAATATTTTTGCTATATTCGATATTAGTGATATCGGTCGATAATTTGAAACATTTTGCGGGTCGCCGGTTTTAAAGATAGGGGATATTATAGATTTTTTATAATTTGTTGGGAATATGCCTTTAGTCAGACTGAGATTGATAAGGTGGTTTAGTGGTTTCAGTAGATACATTTTCATTTCTTTAAGAATTTTCACAGAAATGTGGTCAAAACCTGGAGAGGATCCGTCTTTCATGCTTTCTATTACAAGTTGTATTTCAGTTTCGGTAGTTTTTTTAAAAGTGGATAGTGTATTTTGTTTTTGGGTATTAGTTGTTATAGTTTTTGGTGTGTGTACAGATTTAGTGATTTTATCAGCGAGATTGTTTCCTACTTTAGAGAAGTAAGAATTAAAAATGTTTGCTGTTAGTTTTGGGTCTTTGGATACATCTATGATATTATTTTCATGTTTTAAATATTTTATAGAATTATTTTTTTTCTTATTTTCAATTGCATAATTTACCGTTTTCCAAATAACTTTTAGATTGTTTTCTGAAGTAGAGATTATTTTTTTAAAGTAGTCGTCTTTACTTTTTTTAATTAAAGCTGTTAATTTATTTCTATATTTTTTGAGAACTATCTTAGCATTTTCATCGTGTGGATTTTTAATTGTATTTTTATATAGCCTTTCTTTTTCTCTGATAGATTTTATTAGGCCACAAGTGATCCAAGGTTTTATACGTCTGAATTTTGAATTCGTGTATAATGAGACCTCTGTTGTGGAGGTTTCAATATGATCCATAATTTGTTTTTCAAACATATTTGAGCATTGTTCGACATCGTTAGATTGTAGTATCGTACACCAAGTTTCTGCTTTCAATTTTTTCTCTAAAGTGGCAATATTTGTGGTTTTTTTAATAGTAATTGGAGCCTTAATTTGTGATTTTATTTCATTATCATACAATAATAAGCAAGCGTGGTGGTCAGTAATATTCGTTTGCCAAATCATTGTTTTGATTTTATATAGGTTTTGTAATTTTATGTTTATCCAAATATGATCTAAGCAAGACGATTTTTGTCCGTGCATTTCTCTAGTATTTTTGTTTATGCATGATTTAAAATCTAATTCAGTCATACAATTTAGGAACTCATTTTTGAAAATATTTTCTGATTTTTCGTTAATGTTAATATTAAAATCACCCGCGATAAAACAGGTTTTATTTTTAAGCGGTAGTAATATATTTTTCAGTTGAGTTATAAAATGTGAAATATTTGATTCGTGTGTTCTGTAAATGGCAATTATGTGATAAATATATTTATCGAGTTTAATTTCGATTTGAATACAGTTAGTCAGTAATATTGGGTGTTCCAAAGTCGTGACAATACTGAATTTGGTGTGAACGAATATTGCGATTCCACTATTTTTATTGATATTTATTTTAGTTGGGATGTATGTATAGTTAGGAAGTTGAAAGGCTGGTGACTCATCATTTGTAAATGTCTCTGTTAATATTATACAGTCTGGTTGTAATATTAGATTATTGATTTTAATAATAAATTCATCAAAATTTTGAAACATACTACGAATATTTTGGTGTAATATGAATAGACCGTTATTTGTGTGGGAAAAATTCATTACATGTCTCTGTGCTTGCACATTCGTATTCATGGATTTTGTAGAAATTTTCTATTTGGCTAGCTATAAAATCATCCATTTAAAATTAATTTTAATTCATTTAGAGCAATTGATAGCACATACATCCATAAGCTTGCCAAAACTATGAAGAATTAAATTAAAAGAATTACGCTCCGTTATTATAATTATATCGGTATCGTGTCTATTAGTGAATAAAGTGTACTTATATCTGTTGCGAATGTATAACATGAGCATATAAATAATACATAACATAAGCATATAAATAATATAAAATATAAGCATAAAGAGAAAATAAAACATGAGCTTAAAGAGATTAAAAAACATAAGCATATAAAGAAAATAAAACATAAGCATATAAAGTATACCAGTGATATATGGATTTGGTTGTTGCGGATATTTAACATAAGCGTGAAAAGTATGCATAACATTGGCATAAGTATACAGAGTATGCATATAGTTGTTGCGAGTATATATCACGAGCATATAAAGCATAAGCATATAAAGCATATAAAATATAAGTATATAGAGAAAATAAAACATAAGCATAAGCATGTAAAGTACATAGGTGTTATAGGGATTTAGTTGTTGTAAGTATTTTACATAATTATAGCAGGCATATAGTGTAACTATGAATTGAAGATACATAGTACAAGATTTATATTGGTTAATGCTAAAACTAAATGTAGTGTTTGGGTAAAGAGATAAAAGAAAACTAGAGAAATACAAATTAAATAATTTAAATTCCCCTGTAACCATATACCTGTGCCCTTCTGTTTCATATAATAGGTTGAGATTAATAGTTAAAATAGTGATGTTAATGAATTTTGAGTAAAGTAAAAAATATTTTATAAACATAAATACAATAGTTACAGTTCTTTTACAAGTTATTGGGTGTGTGAGATAAGATGTGTTTGTTTTTTTCATTGATAATAATGACTGGTGTTCCAATATCTCTACGGACGTACACTTGCCCTCCACGGGTCCAGGCGAATTTATATAAGTTTTCCCGTGTAGCCTTACGTGCAAGGAACCATAAGTGTTTCGCACGAAACGTCAGGTGTTCCGAGACGTATATGTGAGAGCGAGGTCCTGCAATTCCGACGAGGGTGGTGTTGAGTTTTTCTTCTCTATTGTTAGCTTGTTTGTTGAACTTTTTTATGTCTGACAGGAAAACATCACGGTCAATACTGGTTTTAAATGATATGATTATGGGCCTACATTGGTCTTTAGGTATTTTTTGGGAGATGCGGTAAGCTGCGTCAATCTTGTTCATTTCCACGTTTGAATTAGTAGTTTTTTGGATATTGAATATGAGGTTATTTAAGTTTTTCCCATTATTTTCCGGGATCCCCCTGATTTCAGCGTTTTTAGACCTATTTAGCCTGTCTATTTGCTCCATTTGGTTTTCTAATACTTCAATTCTTGCTTCGAGGCCGGTGTTCTTTCCAGGGCATATATTATGTACACAGGTCAGGTGGTGATTTTAGGTACTTAGGAAATTCTTGGCACTTGATAGTTAAGTTTTCAAATGTAGCAAACACTATGATAATCATAATAATAAGTATTAAATAATTTTGATTTTAACCCTGGTTAAGGTTCAGGGTGAACCGAAAACGGTTGGTTTTACATATTGAAAATATAAACAATAAAGTGGTATTAAAAACAAAGTTTTTTATTCTTATTACTATAATTATTTTTCGGAATAACTTTATTGAGTAAAACCTCAAATTGTAATATTTAAATATTGAAGACAATATTAGTGATTTCTAAACGAAAATCTGAAACAGAAAAATCAGAAAAGGAAACGGTCACATCTGGGACTCGAACCCAGGACCCTTGTCTTTCCGGGACAGTGCTCTACCAACTGAGCTAATGGGACCCTATTCCCCTCGGTCACTTTAAACTGTATCATACTTCGAATAAGAACTACTAACATTGTCTTCATTTTTACAAAGGTGTGTGTGTGTGTGTGTTGTGTGTTGAGCACAAAATTAGCGCAAATAAATGTCATAACCTAGAAAGAAGAGGAAATCAGCCAAGTATCCCAAAGCTAAACATCGATGCTCTTAAAACACCAGAAGGATTGGATAGATACCACGACTCACTGTCAACAAACCTACCAAACGAACTGAGTGATCAGCTCTCCTCAAACGATTTAGAAGAGGATTGGACCAATCTGAGAGATGCACTGTTGACAGCGGCAGAATCAGACATTGGAAATAGACCTAGGCAGGTTAGAAGTCCCTGGTTCGATGAGGAGTGCATACAGAGCGTCTGCAAGAAAAATGAACTAAGAAAATTATGTATAGAAAGAGGAACAAGATCAAAAAGACAAGCCTACGAACATTTGATTAAAAGAAAGAAGAGACTATATTTTAACAACATATTGTTGAAAATGGAAAGTGATTTTGTTAATAACAACCCACGTGAGGCATATAAAGGCGTCAATGTATTTAAAAAGGGCTTCAAACCCAACACATCCCTGTGCAGAGATAGTAATGGAGACATAATAGGAGATAAGGAAAAGATTAAGATTAGGTGGAAAGAATACTTCCAACAGCTCTTGAATCCCAATAAGAACCTGACAGTCGAACCACTCACATTCCGGATGAGCTAAATAATGATGAAACGACTAGAGCGCCATCGGTGGCAGAAGTAAGGGCTGCCCTAAATAAATTGAAAAAGAATAAAACACCGGGAGGAGACAATATCCCGGCAGAGCTCTATAAATATGGAAACGAACATCTGAAAAACCTGCTACACAATCTTATTGTAAAAATATGGACCGCCGAAAGAATACCAGAAGAGTGGCAAACTAGTATAATATGCCCCATACATAAAAAGGGAGACAAATTGAAATGTGAAAATCACAGAGGAATATCGCTACTTTGTACAGCGTATAAAATCTTCACAACAATTTTGAAAGAAAGACTAGAACGTCATTCAGAGAACTTGCTGAGAGAGTATCAGGCAGGTTTTAGGAGGGGGAGATCCACCACTGATCAACTCTTTACTACTCGACAAATCCTGACAAAATGCTGGGAATTCGATATTTATTTATTTATTTATTTTATTTATTTATTTATTTAACGCCCAGAGGGCTTTTACATGTGGGTGGTACAAATTTAATGACAGTTTTGAAACATAAGAAAGAAAAGAAAGAAATAATAAAAATTGATATAGACATATATCAACTATTTGTTGACTTCAAACAGGCATATGACAGTATAGATAGGGAGAAAATATATGAAATACTCCTAAATTTTGGTATACCGCCCAAAATAGTCAAGCTTGTAAAAGCAACGATGGTTGGTTCACGATGTCGAGTAAGGATAGGAGGTGAAACAACGGAGGATTTTAACGTCTCCCAGGGGCTGAAACAAGGTGATGGCTTAGCTCCCACTCTTTTCAATATTGTTCTGGAGCACGTCGTGAGGAAGACAATGATTGCTACCGGCTCAAACATTTGCTACAAAAGCAATCAAATAGTTGGATATGCAGACGACCTTAACATTGTTGGAAGATCCTTACAGGCTGTAAGAGAGGTGTTTGACCCTTTGGAGACTGCAGCAAGAGAGGTGGGCTTGCAAATCAATGAGAACAAAACTAAAATCATGATGCAAACCAGAACCCCACACCACAGAATAAAAGATAAAGTGAATTTTAAAAACTCCTATAACTTTGAAGTGGTCGAAGAGTTTGCCTACCTGGGCTCCACCATAACGCAGGACAACGAAGACCCAGTAGAAGTAAGAAAGCGCATCACAGCCGCGAACAACACTTACTTCGCGTTGCTGCCAGTGTTCAAATCCCGAAACGTCCATAGGAAAACCAAAATAACCCTTTACAAAACAATTATTAGAACGGTCTTGGCCTATGGATGTGAGGCGGGAACACTGACAGCAAAGTCTGCGGAACGGCTGGACACCTTCGAAAGAAAGGTACTTCGAAGAATCTTAGGAGCGGTGCGAGAGGGAGAGGCATGGAGAATCCGCCACAATAAGGAGCTATATGACATCTACCAAGCTCCCAGACTCTCTACTCATTTACGGCTCCAAAGACTAAGATGGGCCGGACATGTGCACCGAATGCCAAGCACACGCGTACCAAAGAAGGTTCTAACAGGACACCCGGGAGGCAAACAAAAGGCGGGCAGACCTAGGCTGAGATGGGAGGACGATGTCAGGAAAGATGCCAGAGGACTACTCCATGTTGCAGATTGGAAGACGACGGCCGAGGACAGAGGGCGGTGGAGGCTCATGTTAAAGGAGGCCAAGGCTCGAAATGGGCTGTAGCGCCATTGAAGAAGAAGAAATGTAATAACCTAAGAAATATAGAAATATGAACGAAATAAAAACGGAACAAGACAGAATTTATCAAAACCGATAAAAACATATGTACATATTTTTATTTAATATAAATTCAAATTTCTTAAAAGGTACAACCTTTTGGAGTTATTAAATGATCCCATGGGGACTGCGATTTATTTTATATTTATTCGTTAAAGTCTTATCTAATCAATTTATTTTTCCTGCCTGAAAGATGAAACTATTTGTATTTTGTAAATTGTATGTGCAATTATTGCTTGTACTGTATATGATAATAAAACATTATCCGAACATTATTTTTAATAGAATTTTAGGAGAATTATTTCAGACCTGGTTGTGTTACACAGAGTCATTAACAACTTAATTGATAGCCCTGCCATCGTTGCCACTATTAAATTCCATGTGCCGACTAGGAATACAAGACGAAATATATTACATTCTGCTGCAATACACACACGACCAACTATCAGCTACACTCACTGACCTATAGGATGCATGATCTGGGCAACACGTATGGGGGTGCTATTGATTAGAATTTATTGATATAGAATTAAGCATAATCTTTACCAACACTTTGTCGAATCCTACAAATTAGAGTGGCGTTGTTTTTTTTTTTTTTTTTTTTTTATATTTACTCCACACAGGAGGCCCTGAAGAAAATAATTTCCCTCGGGGCCTATGTCATCTTTGGGGATGCTGTGTGTTAAATTAGTTTAAATGTTTTGTCTTTTATGTAGTGTTGTTGTAATTTCTTTTATACTTTATGTTATTTTTACGTTTTACTAATATTGCTTCATATTTTCTCATTATATTTGTAATCATAATTTTATGATTGTGTATTTTGTACCTACTTTAAAATGGATTACATCTATTTACTGTCAGTATCTCCTGTATAATACAGATATTCTCCTATATACATTGCATCATGTATTACTTTTATGTAAAAGCCTTTTTAGGCGTATATATAAATAAATAAATCTGAAAATAAATATGAAAAGCGTAAACGATTTTTAATGGCTATGAGTTAACCCTTAGCCCCACTCACGGGGGAGTAGGGTCCCCCACCACGAATCTTTATGTGCTCTTAGGTACTTATGTACTTGAACGCGGTTTCTGGTTATAGTTCACGAGGTATAAGCCGCTAAGGGACCCGGATCCCACACGAGTGTAGTAACTTATGTTTTTTTTTATAAATACTTAAAAAGAGAATATACTCTGTATGCTGGAAATAAAAAAGTGATGAGTGATGCTAAGGGTGTAAAATCTTTCGGGTAAAACGATTACAAAATTAAATTTTGAATACCAACCATCTTTTTCGTATATTTTCTCCGTCAGGCTCTGAGGAACATAATTGCCCATGTCCTCTGTGAGGATGCTGTGTGGAGGCTTTTTTAAGGAAAGGAAGGAGAGGAAGTTCAGGATTAGGGATCGGGGGGTCATTGTATCCAGGAGTGACGGACATATTAATCCATCAGTGCAGTTGGTAAGCACAACTTACCCGCTGTCAAGACGTGAAGAAACCTCACTCCATAAACCTGGAAACCCCTTCTAAGTCACCATACGTAGTGAACCACTCGAGGTGACGGCAGAGGTAATGATTACCCAATGAATGGTTCTAGGGGCGGTGGTTACCATCTCCGCCTCCTTAATTGCTGTCCAAAACCAAACCCATCCTAACCACACTGCCTTACCCATTGCCACAATTAAATAAGAGTAAGTGTTCAGTTACGAAATTGACGTCAACTTTTTTTCCATTATTGATTTTAATTAAAATCAGATTAATTATCATAAATGTTTTCTCAGACTCGTAGGTCAAGCAAATTATTTAAAATATCACCAATTACCGTTATCAACGCAATTGTACATCAAGAATGTATTTTGTAATTCGTTGACTGAGTAACGAGATAAACGAAAATTCTAATATTAAATCAGTGGTGAATACCCTTTTAGCGAAATTCACCCTCATCTCCCGTTTACCACTCTCGAGAAGAGGCTAAGTCGTATCTTACAACCGCAGCATCTCATGGGAGAAACCGAATGGCTAAAAACAACACGCCAAAAATAATAATCTAGCAACTTTCTGCTATTCAAAGTAAAGACTTTATAACATTTACATGCTACCAAAAATAATACTTTATTCAATTTATAGCTGAAATTAAAATTTATGGTCATTTACAAATTAAATTTGCGAATTTGTGGTAAATACAAGATAACGGATAAATTTTGCATTTCGGAGGAACAAATCAATAAATCAGAAGAGTAGTTAGTTTCTTCAGATGAATCTAGAAAATACGGATTAATGCATCAATTAATTGATTAAAACCAGTGCAAGTGATCATGGGCTCGAAAGACTGCGGGTGAGGTCAGCATATATACAGGGTGTATCGGCACGAACCCGACAAACTTTAAAGAGCTATTACTTAGCATATTTGGAGTAAAAAATGTTATGGGCACTTTGCTGTCGGGTACTATTTTTTTTTAATAAAAAATTTACTATTCATATTTTCACCACATGTCACCAATGTTTTATCCTTTGTCAAAGTTTGATAACCCGTCTGGCAATATTTTGTTCGAGTTTCGTTGAATAATTTACGTACGAACCTACGTTGGCGCGCTTTTACAATCACAACGAAATGGCACGGCACCATTCGTCTCATTTTTAACTATTATTATTTAGTGTGTAGTGTGTTATTTAGTGTAAAGAGCGAGGACACTTTTTGACACACTTGCTAATAACAGCTGTTGAACACGAGAAACAATTTCAATGACAGTGACGGAGTGTGGATTTTTTTTTTTTTTTTTAATTGAAAAAAAATTTTATCGGACAGCAAAGTGCCCATAACATTTTTTTACTCCAAATGTGCTAAGGAATAGCTGGTTAAAGTTTGTCGGGTACGTGCCGATACACCCTGTATATATGTTTGCGATCAAGGTAAACGCCGAAGTCTTTACATTCCATTTTAGAGATGACAGGTTCAATGTTGAGTGAATAGGAGTACTTAATTACGTGTTTATTCCTGATGAATGTAATAGTGTGACATTTGAAAGTGCATGTACTCGCGTCAACATGACTTCAGCCATGTTTTGACATTGAATAGTCATTTACCTTTCAACGTTCCTGTTAGGCATCACCTTCACCTACACATTTTATTTTCTCTTACAAAACAACCAATTTTTTAAACAACAGTTCTACTAACTTTAGACAGTTGAGATTCTTGTAAAAGAGATCTTAGTTTTGCTAGTCATTTTACAGAATTTTATCGTGTATATGTGCAAGATGATTCTGCGACTAGGCAAAATTTTTATTGTAATTTTTAAACGATTTTATTTGGACGATGTAATTAGTTATTTAATTAATTACTTACTATAAATGGGCTATGTACAACACTTGACACTTTGACTTGATAAGTGTTTGCTATTTACTATTTATGTTTATTTTACGGAGAGACAACTAAACATGGTTTACAAATATTTATGTACGATGTGATGTTGATTGTCCTTTATGTGCTCGGTAGTAAGGCCAAGTTGACAAAATATACATAACAAAAAATTACCCTAGGTGTCGCAAAATATACGTTATGATTTGAATTCGTTCAACTTTAAATGGAAAACAGCTTTCTTAACACCTATATTTAGGAAAAATTGTAAGAGCGATTTAAAAAATTATAAACCTATCTCAAAACTTGACTGCATAGGAAAGTTGTTTGAGTCAATAATATATGACTGTCTATTAGCTCATGTTGTAGCAGTTCCTTACTACCCGCTACATTTCAAGATTATTCGGAGTATGTAAACACTGAACTCCGGCAAGAAGATAGGAGACGGCAACTCGAGCGGGCCCGGTCTGGCAGTACCAAATCAACCACCGCCGGGGACAGGCGCATCTCAGGAAGACACAGCAAACGCTACAAACGACATTGGACGAACATTTCGAGACATCGATCTTTTGGTGAAGAATGACGCAACATGTTATAATCGTTTTGCTGGTCGTTGCTTTTCTCAACTAAATTTAACATCATGTAAAGTGATGTTTGGCGCCCTCTTCTCTTTATAACAGGTTAGAATACTTTGTCACACACGTTTTTTTATGTCACTTATTCTTGATCACTTTTTAGTCACACCATTTATCATTGCTACCTATTATTAAAAAGTCCGATGCGCAAGATCTTCGATCTGACGCACACGCCCTGAGATTAAATTCAATTATGAAAATTTTAGAGATATCTAGTTTGCTCTGGTTTTGTACGCTGTAGAAATAAATAAAATGTTGTAATTCATATCTCTTTTTATTACTTCATTTACATCATCATGGTTCCTATTGAGGGATTAAATCCCGTCATAATGTTGTAACGTGGATTGTTACGTATAAATACAACTTACCGTATCACCGGCTATTTGCTCTACTTCAGCTGGCAGCAATGAAGGGAATGAAATGAATACAGCAATATTAATTGTGATAAACAACATGGGGTATATTTGAGATTTAACTTGAATACAAGAGCAATACTTATTATTAAATCATCTGGGGTGGTTGACTACTAGACAGCCAACGTAAAATGAATTCGGCCACGATGTTTAACTCGTATGATTATATTAACTATGAATCTAAAAATAAGACATCACCACTGAGCGCCAGTCTAGAAAGCTTATCTAAACAAATTTATATTCATGGTGATATCTAAGAGATGTGTCTAATTCATGTGGATTAATCAATTTTGTCTCACGTGTGCGTATTAATCTCCGACATTCAAGCAGCCCGTTCCCGATGACCTTTCCCCACCTGCCACGAAAACCAACTGCCGGCTTCTCTGGAATTCCACGCTCGGCTCTTGAAATCAACGAGTGGCGGCTTGAAATTCTATGGCAACGCGTGTCTAGAAATCATGTTAAGTGAGCGGCCAGTTCCTACCGCTACATTACTCCCTTGGCCAACAGAATTTCTGCAGGAAATTCCACTACGCCACCTGGCGCCTGAAGTCGCATGACAGAAGAGTGTTGCAGCTTCCAAAAGTATCTTGAAGCCATCCTAGAAGACCAACATGAAGACGTCCAAGGAGCCATTCCCACAGAAGAAATAATTTCAGCACCCTCCATGTTACTTGAAGACGGTTTGAATGTCAGACTGGTGAGGTATACTGAAGTAAAAGTGGTGCCATCCGTAAAAGCGGTTCCAATTGAAGAGAGACTTCTGCATACTCAATGCCACTTAGCTTCAAAATTACCAGCATACTGTAGACGTCCCGAGAAAACTGAAGAGCCTTTCTTGAAGAAGTTCCAATTGAAGAAATGTTTCTGCATACTCAGTGCGATTTAGCTTCAAAATTACCAGAAGACTGTTGACGACCAGAGACGACTGAAGCCCTTCTTGAAGAAGTTCCAATTGAAGAAATGTTTCTGCATACTCAGTGCGATTTAGCTTCAAAATTACCAGAAGACTGTTGACGACCAGAGACGACTGAAGCCATTCTTGAAGAAGTTCCAATTGAAGAAAGATTTCTATATTGTAGGTTAGAGATGGTTGTAACCGATGACTGATGTTGAGATCCAGAAAGAATTCCTAATAACACGTGAGACCTACTGATGGATATACTAAAACTTACAAGAAAAATCACCATGTTTTAAAAGATCTATGTTTTGAAAAAGCAATAAGAAATACAATATTAACCATGATAAACAAAATTTGAAAGTATAAGAGACAAACTCTATTTTAAATTATCAATTGATCTCCACCTTATGTAGTTACTGCTGAAAATATATAAATCTTGAATTGAAATATTAAATAATAGTATACTGCCACCTATAGAACCCTAGAAAAGCAATATCCAAGAACCAAACCTCGAAAGATTTATCATTGAAAATTATTATTATTTTCTTTTTTTTTTATTAAAGAAAAACAAAAAAAAATAACTGTAAACATCTGAGATTCACCCCACGATAATGATCATTAGAACTAATTAAAACTTCTGTTGAATAAGTTTGTTAAAATTCTAAAAAAAATAGTATTCCTCATAATTAAAATAATATTAAATTCTATATAACACAAATGTGATAGCTTTTAAACATGCAACAGAATTTCCTAAAACTCTGGAAAAATAGATATTATGAGCTTCTGTAGCTATCATTTTCAATGTACATATTTATCTGGTGAGGAAAGTTAAACCTCCTCTGGAGAGCAAAAATAACTCCAAAAAAAAACTTAATATTCTAAGACAAACACTACACACATGTTAAGACTAAATAATACACACAAGATTAGGATCATCATACTTGTGAGAAGTATACATTCCAGGGATCAGAATGAACACTTCTAACAACCACGTTGTTATGCAAAAGACATTCCCGTTCCTTTCCTTTTGTAATTATAAAAAACAACAATGTCAAATACAAATCCAACATGTCTGATATTTCTCAACTATACCTAATCAAAGTATGGTCGTGATGGCCAGTCACTCCCACACTCTGTCAACACTAAAGAAAGATAAAAAAATATAATAATAACAACACAATTACAATACCCAACAAATACAAAACACAATCACCACAAACATTCAACGTAAGGACACAAAGCGCAATCGTGTTCTCACGATGAATGTAAGTTTGCAAACATAATGTCGGTTTATGTATGCCACACAAAAATAGCGGTACTACAGACCGAAATAAAATCTCTCCAAGAGAACAAAGTTTTGCTAGAAAAAAGATTATGACACAGAACCATCAACTTGTTCTACTTTTAGCATATCTTTCACATGAAAGGTACCCAGTGCCTTCCCATTCATGTCAGCTAATTGATACGCAACCGGGGAAATTTTCCCTACCACCTTGCTTTTGATGAATTTTGGTGCAAGTTTAGCAGAAAAATGTTTGCTCGCATCTGAAAGAATGAACGATCTTCGCCAGATGATATCTCCCACTTTGTACTGAATATCCCTGCGACGCAGGTTATACTGACGCTTATTGCGTTCATAAGACTGTCTTAATGATGTGCGCACCTGTGAAAATATATCATTTAATTCCTGCAGATCAGCAGCCCAGGTGTCACGTTCTGAAAATTTAATATCCTCAGCATTGAAATCAGCATCTGCATATTCCTTACCTGAGATGACAATCTCCCTACCATAATTAAGAAAAAACGGCGTGTACCCTGTGACCTCATGCACTGCAGTATTTATTGCTAATTCAATTTCCGCTAAATGGTTCGCCCATGTTCTGTGGTCAGAACCAACATAAGAAGCAAGGGCTGAAACTAGAACCTTATTGACGCGTTCCACCGGATTATTCTGCGGGTGATACCTACAGTTGTAAAACAAATGCCTAATGTTGAATTTTTTAACTAAAGCCTTCATGTCCCGTGAAATGTACTGTGGCCCATTATCCAAGACGATGGTGTCCGGTACCCCAAACTTATAAAAAATTTCATCTTCAAGAATGCTAGTAATGTTATTCCCAGTAGCTTTTCTCAGAGGGAAAAGTTTGGTATATTTAGAGAAGAAATCGGAAATAACCAATAAATAAGTGTACCCTTTCTTGTATGAACTCGGATAAGGACCTAGTAAATCCGTCGCAATCATCTGCCATGGGCGTTGGACTAATTTGGGATTTCCCATAAGCCCTGGTGGAAGCAAATTAGTGCTTTTATAACCTAGGCAAATTTGACATTTGTTAATAAATTGTTTCACATCTGCTGCCATCTTGGGCCAATAATATTTATGCCTTATTCTATTTAACGTTTTCATTATACCAAAATGAGCACAGACCGGAGGAACGTGGTGTTCTACAATAACATTCTTTCTAGCTTCTTTAGGAAGAACCTCCTTCCAATCATACGACCTATGAAGGGCTTCCATACTTTGAATGTGTTTGTAAATCTTATTATTCACCACTTTCCATGCCAAAAATTTGTCAGGACTGGCAATAATTTTTTCTCTTAATTTGATGTACCATTTATCAGATGTGTCAAAGGTTTGAGCAATGATGTTAACTTGTAAGGGGTCGCGCGATAATGCATCTGGAATTATGTTGTCCTTTCCTTTACGGTGAATAATTTCAAAATTAAATTGTTGAAGCCTTACTGCCCAACGCGCCAACCTTCCCGAAGGTGATTTTAGGCTAGTAAGCCATTTGAGACTATAGTGGTCCGTAATTATTTTTACCGGAATTGGTGAGCCTTCGATATAGCCCCTAAATTTTTCTAACGCGAAAATCATGGCATTAAATTCCCTTTCTGTAGTGGAGTGATTTCTTTCTTGAGCCGATAATGATCTCGATATGAAGGAAATGGGGTGTTCTATTTGGTTATCATCATGTTGGCTAAGAACCGCACCGAGGCCAACACTTGATGCGTCGCAGCTAATTGTGAAAGGCTTATTAAAGTTAGGACAAGCGAGAACAGGAGCATTTACCAAACAGGATTTCAATTTCTCAAAAACCGCCTGAGCTTTCTCGTTCCACGCAAATTTTTTTCCCGCGAATTCTTTCTTTGTCAAGTTATGTAGAGGAGCAACAATAATAGAAAAATTAATAATGAACCTTTTATACCAGGAAAGAACTCCTATAAATCTACGTAGGCTCTTTTGAGATGTAGGCGTTGGAAAGTCAACAATTGCTTTTACCTTATCTGGATCGGTGCGAAGCCCTTTGTTGTCAATGACAAAACCCAAATATTTCAGAGAATCTCTGCAGAAAACCGATTTATCTACGTTTATCGTATGGCCCGCGGCCTGTAATTTCTGTTTAACCTGTCTCAAAAGATGTAAATGTTCTTCAAAGGAAGTGCTAATGATTATGATGTCATCAAGATAACAGAACACTTTGCCGTCGAACTCTTGGCCAAGTATCTTGTCCATTAACCTCGACATTCGCGAGCTAGCACCATGTAAACCGAATGGCATTGTCACAAAATCAAATAATCCTCTTTTAGGAATTGTGAACGCGGTTTTTTCTTTTGAGTTCTCGTCTAGAGGTATTTGAAAGAATGCGTCATTCAGGTCTAAAGTGGTTAAATAGCGTGCACCCCCCAGACTATTTAATATATCAGAAATGAACGGTGTCGCGTATGCATCACGCTTAGAGTTTGCATTTAGGACTCTACTGTCAAGACATAATCTGTAAGTGCCATTCTTCTTGGGTACCAAAACTATAGGGTTATTCCAAGAGCTATTACTAGGTTCCACTACCCCAAGCTCTAATAGTCTGTCCAATTCTGCGTGAACTTTCGGAAGTAAATGTGGCGAGATAGGATAAACTCGTTGTTTTATGGGAGAAGTGTTACCTGTGTTTATGACATGTTTTTCTAATGAAGTCCTACCTAATCGATTACCCGAATAGGAAACATATTCGCGAATTACGCTATCTAAAGCAGAGCGCTGAGCAGTGTTTAAGTTTGCTGCATTGTCTAAACCTATAACCTCAGTTTTGCATTTCGTATTGTCTAGTTCACTTGAAGACATCATTTTCGAAATTTTTGGGCAAATATTGAAAACCTTCCAAAAATCACAGCCTAGAATAATGTTAGCTTTAATTTGAGGCATAACTACAAAACTGAAAGATTTTTCTACCTTATCTAAACGGACCGGAACCGTAATTTTATAAGAACATAACACAGAATGCCCCGTAGCAGATACTAATGAAAAACTAGAGTCTAATTTGGATAGCTTGAAGCCTTCATCTAAAAACTTACTATGAAAATTGTTACCTAGAATAGAAACGTGTGAACCAGAGTCTAATAAACCAGAGTAAAAAGAATTACCTACTTGGAACGAGACGTGAGGTCGACCGTCCCTGTTGGCCGCTCTCGCCTCGCCCGAAGCACGCAAATCTTCATAAAATTTTCTTACTACTGCCAGCCAGGAAATCCATTCACCGGAAGCGACCTTGGCGAACGCTGACGTCTTGGCGCTCGCCTTCGGGAGCTCCCGGGCAACTAGTTTTTTGGTCGACGGCAACCGCAAGTTGGAGACTTGACCCCCAGCCTACCGCAACGGAAGCAATGAACGTTCCTGGAAACATTATTAGACGGGCTAAGATTATCATAGTTTGCATTACGTTGATTATTTCTTAAATTGGGATTAAAATTTCCATTGTTGACATTACGTTGTTTGTTTATGAAAGTAGTATTCAAGTTACCAGAATTCCTATACTTATCCCTATTCGGAATATTATTATTACCCCCAGAATTCGAATTCAGGGAATGAGACACAACTTGAGGAGATCTGTCGTTTGAACGGCTGTCCGCTAATTCTATCATTTTACCAAGTCTCTTAAGAGAAGAAATGTCTGGAATAGTTGAAAGCGCCAGCTTCTGTATATACCTGGGCAACATATTGCAGCGCAAAATCTCCAATAATTCTGACTTAGGAAGTTTAGAGGATAAGCGATTGTTCAAAATCATGATCCGTGTTATAAAAGAACTTTTATTTTCCTTTTGCAGCTGAACTGTAGATCTTAGCTCTGCCAATAATCGTCTTTCCTGATCTAGAAGTTCGAACTCATCTTTCAGTCCTACGACGATCTCCTCCCAAGAGGTGAAAGAAGTACGATTAACTCTGAACCAAAGGAGTGCATTTCCTGTAAATAATTCAACAGCTGAAGAAAAAAGTGAAACTCTACTCACGTTTCTAGCGAGAGCTAACTCTTCAACTCTTTCTATGAAATTGCGAACATCGGATGAACCATCGTAAGAAATGTCCCATTTGTAAACCGGTACTGATGCTGGCGAAGGAACAGAGGCAGCTGTCGACGATGTTTCTGCTAATTTCGGCATATTGAGATGTGATTCAGAATTGCTTCTTGTGATAATACTATACTTCATAACCTAGCTCAAGCAGGGTAGGAAAAAAAATAAAAAATTATTAGAACATGCAACAACAATGCAACGTGTAGACATATGCAACATACAACAATTGTACATGAAAACTACCGTGCTGTTTAAACAGGTAGGAATAAAAATATTAAAACTAAAATGTCTCCAGCTCACTGGGGAACATTAAAAAACGCCGAATGCGCTGATCAATGAGCTGGTTTCGGGCACAAAACTGTATAATTCTATAAACTACTAAGTGGTAAGCACAATGAGAACGGGCTGCTTGCAGATTAAACGCGCATGAAAAACAATCCACCACGAAACGACACATAAATTGGTAAAATTCGTACAAATTGGAAAAAACATCGCTGGCCAAAAAAAATTCAAATTACGGTTCGATTAGCCCCACGTTGGGCGCCATTTTGTAACGTGGATTGTTACGTATAAATACAACTTACCGTATCACCGGCTATTTGCTCTACTTCAGCTGGCAGCAATGAAGGGAATGAAATGAATACAGCAATATTAATTGTGATAAACAACATGGGGTATATTTGAGATTTAACTTGAATACAAGAGCAATACTTATTATTAAATCATCTGGGGTGGTTGACTACTAGACAGCCAACGTAAAATGAATTCGGCCACGATGTTTAACTCGTATGATTATATTAACTATGAATCTAAAAATAAGACATCACCACTGAGCGCCAGTCTAGAAAGCTTATCTAAACAAATTTATATTCATGGTGATATCTAAGAGATGTGTCTAATTCATGTGGATTAATCAATTTTGTCTCACGTGTGCGTATTAATCTCCGACATTCAAGCAGCCCGTTCCCGATGACCTTTCCCCACCTGCCACGAAAACCAACTGCCGGCTTCTCTGGAATTCCACGCTCGGTTCTTGAAATCAACGAGTGGCGGCTTGAAATTCTATGGCAACGCGTGTCTAGAAATCATGTTAAGTGAGCGGCCAGTTCCTACCGCTACAATGTAAGTAAATATATTATCACTGAGCAACACGGGTTTTTCCCTCGGCGTTCCACAACAACTAACCTTCTCGAATACTCCCAGTACATTTGCGATAGCATCGAAAAACGTTTACAAGTAGATGCCTACACGGATTTTTGCAAAGCATTTGACCAGTTAAATCAATCATTACTCATCAAGAAGCTGGAAAAGTTTGGCATAAATGGAAATACTTTGAAATGGTTCAAAAGTTACATTACAGAAAGAAAACTGCAAGTGGTTGTAGGAGGGTACTCCGCGGATCTTTTTACTGCAATTCGTGAATTCCACAGGGCTCGCATCTTGGACCCTTGTTATTTTTAATCTTTATAAACGACATAATTTTAAGAATAAAAACATCAAAATATCTCCTGTTTGCCGATGACTTTAAGTTGTACAAAAAAATTACATCATTGGAAGATTGCACCGATTTGCAAAAAGACTTATCATCACTTTATGAATGGTGTACACTAAATGATTTATATTTTAATGAAAACAAATGTGCCATAATTTCATTCACAAAGAACATTAATAATTTTTCAAACACATATTACATTAAAAATATCCCTTTACTAAACACAACTTCAATCAAAAACTTAGGCGTGACATTTGACTCGTCACTTAGTTTCAATAAACATATAGATACAATTTCAAAAAGTGCATCACAAGTACTAGGATTAACGCTAAGAATCTACTGTAAATTATTTATATTACAAACAATGAAATATTTATTTAAAAACAAAAATAATTTCAAAATAAATGAAAACAGAATGAGCAAAAGAACAAATAATATATTTTACACCCCCCAAACAAATACTAAATTAATGCAGACACATAGCAGTTTCATTGGTCCTCGTACATTTAACCTTCTACCACTACAAAATCAAATGATAAATAAAAGAATAGAATATTTTAAGGAGGTAAAATTCTGGCTGAATGACGCAGATATTGAAACGCTTTTTATATAAATTTATTGATCCTTCCTACAACTCACTTGCTGAAACTTTATAAACTATTGTTCATAATGTTTTCTCTTTACTTTTATAATAACTATAAACAAAAAAAAACTTTTTCTACTTATATATATTATACTTAGGTACTTGAAATATAGTAATGGTTTTATATTACCCACACTCAGGCAGTGCCTTAGTGGGTTTTCATTTCTTGTGTATACAATTTTGGTAATATATAGTATGTTATTATTTACTGTCTATTATTATGTATAATATATGTAAAGAAATGAAAATAAATAAAGTAAAAAAAAAAAAAAAATTACTTATCGTGAAGGTTTATCTTGTCAATTTGGAACATATAATGACCGAATTTTGCACTACAAACTACACTCACTGACGGTCAGACGTAAACTTTCTGACGTACTGCTCCTACACAAAATTATACATGCATCAGTTGATACACCAAACATTTTGTCCCAAATTAACATCAATATTCCATCAAGAAAATCAACAAGGAGGATGAAAGACATTTTCTATATTAAAGCCTACCACACAAATACAGTATATTTTTCCCTTGTACCGCGAACATTAAGAAATCATAACATTATACATGGCTCTAATAATGAAATAGACATTTTTAATGACCAATTTAAACACTTCAAAAAAAATGTATTACCTTTAATCATTTTAAGCTGATATTGTGATGAAACCCTTTATTTAATGAGAAGCAACATTGTACCTACCTAATCAGTGTCTCACCAGTACAGGTGTGACAGTAAAAAATCGTTTATGAACATATTTGTACTTACCTTTTACCCATTCTTATTTGTTATTTACTTCTGCATATTTAGCTTATTAATTTTGTTACTATTTTTGTTATTATTATGTATTTAAACATCCATGTATGTAAATTCTTGAGCACCATGCCTGTTTTATGTACTTGAATAAAAAAAAACCTTTTTATTTTCAGGGTAAATTATAACGAGATTTTTTAAAGTACAGTACACAAATTTTACTGACATAGGCCAGGGGTTTGCAGTTTTTGCAAATGTGAAAAGCAAAATTGTCAAGGTTATTGATAAAAAAATGATCAAAAAGCCATCTAATAGAGGGAGTGGCTAGAGAATTTCGTATTTTGGTTAGCTGGGGGAGAGGTGGGTGGGATAAATAAAAAAAAAGTGATAGCTAAATTCAAAAGTAAATAACGTTTTATAATATCACGACAAGTGAAGTTCTGTATAAAATAAAGAGTTAGAATATCAGAAAAATATTGGACATGCTAATTACGATTATTGGTTATTTATTTATTCATTCACTTTCAAGAAATCGACAGTTTACATTTAATCAGTATGTACATAAGTATTATTTATAGTAAAATAAAACCAATTCTGGATTTCCTCCTTTCATGCATCGACGAAAATATTATAACCATGTATGCCAGTCAGATATCTTTTGAGATATTTTATATCACGCGTATAAATAGTGTTTATAACAGCTTAATTTTATAAATAACATACTTTTGTTATTTTGTAATTTTTAACGTGAGTACTGCACAAGAGTCCCACCTGACCAACTATCTGGAGCCAGTGAAACTACAGCATCTCCAATTGGGGTATGTTGAGAGTCTGAAGGTAGTCGGGAGAGAACGGAGAGGAAGTAAAGGAAGGTGAGGAAGTACCTAGCAATTCAGATCTGGTAACCAAACATGGATAAAGCCATTTTCAAAAATTTCCAAACTGGTTTTCAGCTCCTCTAATCAAAATCATCAAAGAAAAACCAAAACTCAATAAAAAATGGAAATCCTATAATAATCCAACAGATTACATAGAGTTCGTTATCAAACGTATACAACAAAAACACCTACAGAAGAATTGCTATAATAAATAAATATGTTCAGTTGAATCTAAAATTCTGAATAATAATAAACAACTCTGGAATTACGCTAAAAACAAAAGTTAAACAACTGGCATCCCACAAATCATGCAACTTAAATACGAATCAGGCACCGGCGTTCATCAAGTATGTCAATTATTCTCTACACACTTTCAGTGTACCTACGTAAGCGATATGGGTACGAACAATATCAGCACAATCGATAGTTCTACTTTTGTAAATAATGATTCTTCAATTGGTTACATAAATATTGACAATCTAATAATCAATAAATACCTGAAACTTTTAGATGTTAGTAAGGGTGCTGGTAGTGACGGTCGCCATATTTCATCAAAAAATGTGCCAAAAATCTTTCTTACCCTTCAACTAATATATTTATAATGTCACTAAAAGAAGGTAAATTTCTCACAATGTTTAAAGAAACTATTATAATTCTTATTCATAAAACAGGGTCAAAAATTAACATTGAAAATTACCGCCCAACCTCAATACTCACGGTATTTATTAAACTTTTTGAGCGCATTGTCTACGATCAAATTTACACAACAATTGTTCGTAATAATATTATTGTATATTATACAAAACCAACAATACGGATTTCATCAAAAAAGATCAGTACTAACAAACTTGGTAAATTTTACGGAATATTTAACGTGCAATATGGACAATAGAAACCAAGTAGATGTAATCTACACTGATTACTCAAATGCCTTCGATAAGGTAAGCCATTTCATTCTAATTCAAAAATTAAAACAATTAGGCATCCATGGTGACTTACTCCGGTGGCTCACTTCTTACCTTTGGAGTAGACTTCAAAGTGTCTTAGTTGAGGGAACAAAGTCCAGCTTCTTCTCTGTGCCCTTCGATGTACCTCAAGGTTCTAATTTAGGCCCATTATTATTTAATGTGTACAAATACGATATTCACAAATATTTTTTACATACTAATTACTTAGCATAATATGCAGATGATAAAAAATATACTTAGTTATTAAATCAATCAACGACTACATTAAACTTCAAGAGGACCTCAATCGTCTTTTTGTGTATTGCAAATTAAACAAACTTGTTATTAACATCGCAAAATGCAATAAATTAACATTTACACGCAATAAAAATAAAATATCCTTTGTATACACACTAAACGGCACACACATAAATGAAGTAAAATATATCAGGGACCTTGGGGTAACACTGGATGTTAAATTAAACTTTATCCAACACACTGATGACATTATTAACAAAGCCGATAAAATACTGGGATTTATAATTCGCACAGCAAAACCCTTCCACAACATAAAAACTCTATATTCCCTTTACACCTCATATATTCGCCCGCACTTGGAATACTGTACACCGATCTGGACTCCTTTATACCAAGCCCATATCGAAAGAATAAAAAGAATTAAAAAAAATTTAAACACATAAATTATAAACTAAACTTACACTTCTCAAATTATACCGAATCCATTAAATTTCATAATTTTAACTCCCTCCAAACACGACGTCTAATTTTTGATCAAATCTTATTGTTTAAAATCCTAAATAATGGTCTGGACTCACCAGAACTTACCAATTTAATAAATCTTCATATTCCGTCTAGATCAACCCGACAATCTGATTTATTTTATCTACCCTCGTGTAGAACAAACATTCGAAAAAATTCCCCAATTCCTCGTATATGTGCACAATATAATACAAAATTTTACATATTTGACATTTTTGGTAATAACCTAAAGAAATATGGATATGAAGTAATGCGTACGATCGATTATAATATGAGAGTATGTTATTTATCGGGAGCATCTCCTATCATCTTCCTATTTTCCTCTTCTCCTCCCCTTTCTTTAACACCAAATTAATTTTAAGATATAAAAACTTCATTTCCAATGAACTTCAACATAAAAAACTTCCGTGGCTTGACTTCAATTAACTTCTATATTTATATCTATCATTGTATAATAATAATAATATTTGGCTAATTTATATAGCGCCGTTTTCGTGAGAAATCACCTCAAGGGCGCTGTACAAATATATTTCTTAAATAGTTAATACTAGAACTACTGACTTATCTCTAAGACTTATATCTAGAGACTTACGACTAAGGCCTATAACTACTATCTTAACGACATATTATATACGAGTATTTACATATTTAGCAACTTACAACTAAAATTAATATTAACAATCTAATCTTACTAACGCCAGAAGAAGAAGGAAGTTCCATTATATTAGGGTGTTTTATTGTTAGCTGGATATATATGTTAAATGAATGAAATTAATGAATAAAATCAATCGTCAATCTTAAACGCATTTAGATGATTCATCTGCCAACAATTAAACCGATTGACTTGTTATGTTCCCGCTGATATTGTCCATTGTCCATTGGTAGGTAAGTTAATAGAAAAATTGAATAAACGGAACCGTTAGGTAATGTAACAATTACAGTATAAAAAAAAAGAAAAAAAAAAGAAATATTTGGATAGAATGACTATATTATATAAAAGCTGTTCGTTTCTTACAAAATAAATAAATGAATAAATTTCAAGCAAACTTTGAATTCTTAATGGAGATCGATAGATGATACTGAGAGTACTCTGGATTATGACGCAATTATAGCTCAAATTTTTTAAACGATTTATCTGTGAAATACCACAAATCAATGAAATAAAGTTTACTTGCGCACGCCAAGATTTAAATCCGCGACCCTCGATTTGCTGGTCGAGAGCCTTACTCCTCCGTAATGGGTTGTCAAAACGCTTTATTTAAACATTTAACTTCATTATTCATTATTTTCTTTTTACGTTTTGTTATCACTGTAAGTAAAGTTGCCGTGTACAGCAACGGTACAGCCGCCCCGGGAATCAATTAACACCCCAAGTGGTTCGCTACGTTTTGTGACGTGCAGTGGTGCCCGGATTCCTGTAGTAAGGTTTTTCACGATCTTGGTGGCCGATGCGACTACCCACCAGCTGCGTTATAGGCCGGATGAAGAGAGCTTGGTTGAGGGAGACCTTTTGACCTCTCGAGCAGGACTCTCTCGGAACATTGCCTAGCACCATAGTAGGAGGGATGGATTTATTCGTCCATCACTCCTGGAAACACTGACCCCCGATTCCTAACCACTCCTCATGCCTTTTTCCTTCCAAAAACATTCTCCCCTACCTTCGATATAAAATACCCCACACCGCACCCCCATAGACGATAAAGAATCTGATGTGTGAAATCAATACTGCCTAATGTCTCAGGAACGTAATGTCTACGAGTCTACTATAGTTCAGTTCCATGCCTAACTGTCACAAAACATCGTTGATATAAAAAAAAAAAAACATATGATACTATTATCAATTTCTTTGCAAATTGTTATTTACTAAAAGGTTTTCTATTGTCAACTCTTCATTGATTGATGAATTTTGAATATACACCCTTCAGTCAGTGTCATCATCAGCCTCCCCATCTCAAATAAACAAACTTTACAGGTACACAAATTCCTAGAATTTACCTAACCGAGTACTGTAATTTCGCGTTCTCTTGTTCAATAATAATATATGTATTCAGAGATGTATTAAATACATAGGTACTACCATTCCACACATTCATGTAGTATAAGGTGGCGTAAAAATCATGTTCGCATTTCAAAATCAAAACACTCTACTTTCTTAATCATGCTTATGTTCGAACTTACTGAAATGAAATACTGTTAATTTATTAAAAAATCTTGTAAATTTTCCTCTTAAAAATGGGATTGCAGGCCTATAACGAATGCATTGAAAGAGTTCCTAACAAACATCCTCATAAAACTCACTTTTTTAACAGGATCATTTATTATCGTCTATTTTTTACAAAGCTCAAAAATGTTTTAGAAAAAAATTACATTTTACAATAACTAACTGTATTCACCGGCTTGTACGGGTTTTATTATAGCTTTGGAAATCAGATGTCAGTAATTTTCCTTCTATTTTGAACGCTATTTTGAACGTCAAGTGAGCAAATCTTCCTAAAGAAGTGTAGGGTAAATTATAGGGAGTTTGCATCTCCCGAAAATAAGTATAATATTATTTTTACCCAGATTCTTGTGAGGCTGGTATCATTGTAAACCTGCGAGCGATACCTCGCGCGTTAAATAATATTATTCTGTCTCCAGCAGTCTTGCCGTCGGGTTGACCCTAAACCTCCTCTAGCGTACGCGATTTATTTGTTCGTAAAATTATTAAAATAAACTAAAATAGAATTATCCAAATTCTCGTTATTTCACACTGAAGGTAATCAGGCAACCTCGGATTCTGCGGATTTGGAGAACCGCAGAATCATTTAGCCAACAATCCATTTAAACTGGCGATGATAACTAATCCTCAGAAGAAGTATCGAAATTCTTCTTCGACGGGTGGGAAAGGGGTGTGGGGTGGTTTTTCAAAATATTATGTAGACAGTGACCTTCTTCTTGTTTTGAAGGTCAAGAATGCAAAATTTCACCAAGCTCGGAATATAACTGTAGTTATGTACAAAAATCAAATAGCGGCCCGCCATAGATACTCTTATTATTTTTGAATGATAAAGTAATGTTTATAAGACAAGGTTTTATGCATAGCACAAAGGATAACAAATAATTATAAGCAATGATTCCCGTAGGCGGCATTTATTTTTACTCGGGAGATATTTTAAATTTGTATTGATATTTCAGGCGACTAATTATTGCTTATAATTATTTGTTATAGATAACTACTCTTTTTATAAAACGTTAATAAGTAAATAAATGGACAAATAGACAGATGTATAGATATACTGTTGATTTTTTACCAACCATGACTTTTAGGCCACCTTGTTATTTCATATGTACCTACATTGTGCAAAGCAAATTAGATAATTATTAAATATCATAAGGTAGGTGATTTGTGTTGGTAGTTTATGAACATGCATGCATTTTAAATAATAACCACTAAACAAAAGACATAATTAAAAATAAGACTTTATTAATCTCGCAAAATCGTGAATCATGAAGATCCACATATTTTAATGAGTTAAATAATTATTAATTATAATTAATAATTCAGAAACCTTTTTCTTACCCTTTTTTAAGGTTATCTCTATATATGTAACATATCATTAAAGAAGAAGATCATACTGACACACCTAAATGACAAATGAAACAGAACAAGATACAGCTAATAAAAAGATAACGATCACAACTGGGAATCGTACCCAGGATCTTTTGTATTACCAGGATAGCGTACGGCCATTTTGACCTTATTATTAAACTTCAAAACTGAGTAGCAATATGATATTGTTAAATCTAAATTTGAAATATAAAATCTAGAAATATGACGTTTAATAATTAGGTCCCAATCCGGTAAGACGAGAGATCTTGAGTTAGATTCCTAGTTGTGACCATTATCTTTTTATTTTCTTTGTTACTCTGTTTCGAGTTTCGCTTAGATTTGTTAGTATTATCTTCTTCTTCAATAAGAAATAATTATTATTTACTGAAAGTTCATAAAATATTCTCTTCGGGTAACTCACCCAAACAAAAACCTGTGTTTTTGTTTCAAAACTATTTTTTTAAATTAAATTGGAAAAGTTTGTGACTGCGAAAATTATTCTCCTTTTTCTAAGCTTTTCTTAATTTTTTTTTGTCTTCTATAGAATCAAACAGTACATAATTTACAGTGATGAAACAATATACAGGAATTAGATATTTCATGTTGGGTACCTATGATACGTTTCCTTGTAATGTCTGCTAAGTGGTATGTCTATTCCTCAATTACCAGGTGACGTGTGTAGTATATATATATGTGTGAGTGTGAGTGTGTGTGTGTGGGTGTTTATTTGTATGTATGCGTATTGAACAGTTTATATTATTGACATGATGCCACGTTTGAATTTGAGCAGTGAATCCGAAAAAATGTCAATGTTTGAGTTTAGACAAATATTATTTAGAGTATGAAAAGCTCGGTTGATAGTAAAAATTAGATGCTGCATTTGTTTTATAATTGAGCGTGTGGAATATAATGCATACATTATAATATATTATGTTTAAGATATTCATTCGTATTAAAAGGAGTGTAAGGAGAATATATGATGAAAATGTGAATAGTAGCAGACGCCGGGGGCGTCCGAGGAAGACATGGCACGATCAAGTGAATCAGATACATGAGTCAGGACAGTTTCATGATAATTCAGTGACAATTCAACACACTTTAAAAAAAAAAGTGATGTAAAGTAATTAGAAACCATGAAAAAAAAAATTTTGAACCAAACCTAACTTAACCCAGTTAATAAAGTTTTTGTTTCATCACTTTCCATGTCTTAATATAACTTTTTAAAGGTGTGATGAATTATCATTTTCATTATTTATCCGGTCACCATCAGGACATATCAAGAATCAGAACAATAGAAGAGTATGTATGAATTTAAATGAGGCAAGGTGTGTGCCAAGACCGAGTTGTTCTAGGATCTCTGCCTACCCCTGCGGTGAAACGACGTGCTGGTTAGTTAGTTAGTTAGAACATTATTTAATTTCTTGGCAATGTTAGGTTCAAGTTTACTTTATTTATACAAATTTTGGTACATAAGTTTTTACATGATTGCGTTTTGGATATAAACAATTAGTTGTGATGTTGTATTGAATGACGATAACTTGTTTATTTTTATAGGTGAGCTGGTTGATAGTTTATTTTAAATAAATAAATATGTAAAATAATGAAGCCTTAACGAGCTATTTATTGTTTCCTTACAATATCAACCACTTTCTCAATATTAACCAGCTGATTAATTATTTAAGTTTTAATATTCTGTGGAACAGGTAGTTATTCCTGGAAAGTAGTTTCCTCCAGCAAATCTTCCTCTTCCGTGTCAGGAGCCTCAGGGTTGCTTTCCTTTACTTCATACTCTTCTTCCTCGGACTCGGCTTTCTCATCAACCTGCAGATATTAAGTTATTTCTTTAAACATAGCAAACTTACGCCCTCTTACACCCTGCCTCACTACCCACTCCCTCTCGTCCTTCTTCAACTATATCTTTTACCCTGAGGATGCCAAGGGTAAAATGCCAATCGCCCACCGTATATTTTTGTGATAACTTATTTTTTTAATAAAATATATATAAATAATAAATAAATATAAAGGCCGTACCTGATAATGTGTTTATGTATTTATAGAATAAAATGGATCTATTCTAAGCAATTTCCCCTGCAAAGCTACTTGTATCGTGGGAAATGTTTTTTTTCCCTTTAATGTTATAACATTTCTAACTAAATAGCGATCTTTACAATAAAAATAAGCCATGTGAGGTTTTCCTGAAAAAATAAATTCATTACTATGACTTTGAAAATGAACAATTATGATATTTGACTTGACATTTTGCGAAGCACTTCTTCTCAGACAAAATAAACATATTTACCAGCTAGAAAAATGTTAAATGACACAATTTTCTTTGCTATAGTAAATTAGTTTGCAAAAAGAATTTTTTAAGGTTAAAAAAAACAATAAAATCATGGCAAGTGCTGAGAGCTACTAGGAAATCCACGATGAATGTCTTAGCACACTAAGGGTTAGTCTATGTCTGCAAATCATATTAACAATCTCCAGTTCTGTTCATGAAAAAGGACCTGCAGGTCTTTAACAAATGAATTTTAAATTTCAAATTACATATTTCCCAACAAACCATTAGTAAAATACGAATGTATTATGAGGATGCCGGGAATACGTATTCACAAATATTGTAATATTTTTGCATTTCATCATTATATTTAACAAGATAAGTGCAGCCGCATATCCACGTGTTCTCATATATTCTGAATGTACTAATATTTAATTATTGAAGTCAATATTTTGTATTGGTATGGCTGAAGTCATGAATTCCGTCAAAACCTTGATCCTTCCTTAACTTGGCATTATCTCTATTGTTTTTTGGCATATTTTTGTCATATCTTTTGTCATAGGATCTTTTATTGTAACATTTCTGTTATATTAACTTTGTGTAGTATGTAATGTGTTAATTGGACTTGGTCCGTTAGTTAATAAATTAAAAATAAAATTTATTAGCGATTCTTCAAAGAAAATTTGAAACGGAAAAATCAGAAAAAGATACAGTCGCATCTAGGACTTGAATTTTGTAAAATATCATTTTGTGTTACCTGTATAATAAAATTGAGAATCTAAAACCAGCGAATCCTGGATAACAGTATTTTCTAGTATTAATAAATGGTTCGACTTCTCTCATGGTGTATGTTTGATAAGCAAGTGGTTCGAATTCTTTCATGGTGTATGTTTGATTAGCAAGTGGTTCGACTTCTCTCATGGTGTATGTTTGATAAGCAAGTGGTTCGACTTCTCTCATGGTGTATGTTTGATAAGCAAGTGGTTCGACTTCTCTCATCGTGTATGTTTGATTAGCAAGTGGTTCGACTTCTCTCATGGTGTGTGTTTGATAAGCAAGTGGTTCGAATTCTCTCATCGTGTATGTTTGATTAGCAAGTGGTTCGACTTCTCTAATGGTGTATGTTTGTTAAGCAAGTGGTTCGACTTCTCTCATCGTGTATGTTTGATTAGCAAGTGGTTCGACTTCTCTCATGGTGTATGTTTGATTGGCAAGTGGTTTGATTTTTCTTGTAGTGTAAGTTTAATTTTTGAGGGTTTTTTTTAACAGGAAGGAGAGAATATGATTCTTGAAGACTCTTTAAGGAGTTTTGTTGTAGAAGGGAGAAAACATGGGGTCTAGCAAATTATTCCACAGGTGAGGTTTTAAACGTAACAATGAGTCGGATCTACACGACACACATTTTAAAATATTAGATAAACGTAGTAGTTCATAGAGCAAAAAATGTACAACTACTGAACCAATGATTTTTAGCATATTATGGCAATTTTACAAAAACGTATTGAGCGATCGCTTGCCATAATCATCCATATTTTGTAGAAACTAAAAATACGGGATACGCGGTGAAATCATTGGCCGTAAGCCGCAGTAAGCACTGTTTATTTGTTTCATTTGTAATCGAACACGGACTACTCATTGCTCGGGTGGTTAATGATAGTTTAATGAAAAAAGCAGATTGAAAGAAGGGGTCTTACTTTTGGCTGGTGGCGTGCTGCAGCGGCGTACATGGGGTTATCGAAGGCCTTGTCCAGAGACAGCTGCGAGATGCCGAGCACCAGGCTGCCCTCACGAGACCGGTTATCGAACCGCGCAAAACTGCGAGCGAATGGGCTTGGAATGCTGCATCAAATATTCACATTATCAAAACACTGATAAATAGACAACATGATTTATTTTTATATTTTATGATAATCTAATGTTTATATGGCAAGGTTTTTTATGCATAACACAAAGGATAAAAAAATATTATAATTAATAATTAGTCTTTTTTCCATTTTTTACATTCTGCCTTCCATTCTATGGTCCACAGACTTGTCACTATTCCGCTATCTAAAGTTAACTTTAATATTGAACTCTCTATAATCAAATCTATTGCCATAAATAACGGATATACCCATACATTAATTGATAAAATCCTTGCAAAAAAACAACAACTCATATTTTTTAATAAATTCCCGTACAATAGTATCCCCAACATCGCAGTAAATAAAAACCACGGTTGGCGTAGAATTTTATACATTAATAAATTCTCGTCCTCATGGTGTTTTAAAATTTCCAACAGAAATTAAAGCTTTTTATACCAATAATAACCTAGGTAAACTTTTAATTAACTCAAAGGATATAGAATAAAATAGGATAGGGAAGAAAATAATTTAAGCCATTCTGGCATCTATTAACTTAAATGTGATGATTGCGAAGCATTTTACATTGGTAAAACTGCAAGAAATGTTTTTATACGCGGGTAGTTGAGCACTTGAGATGCTTAAACAACATAGGTTTTTCGGAATTCGCAACACATTTAATAGATAAAGATCACTCATTTGATAAGCCTTCAGGTATAGAAGTACTACATAAAAACGGGATAGGTCTACGCGTTAATAATTTAGAAGCACTCGAGATAAAAAAATCCCTTAAAATCAATAAAATGAATTTATTAAATAAACAATTAGATACAAACAGCCCCATTTTACATATATTTCCATTCCCTGCACCTATGTTTACCCCCTCTCTCCTACCTAAGTCTTCCACCCTTACCAAAGTTGATGTCCTCTCTACCTCTTCCAGCTTAACTATAAGTACCCATACACCTCTGTAGTTAATTTAATATATTTTTATTAACCCTGATGAAGGTTGGGATTGAACTGAAACCGGTTGGTTATAAATATATACAATAAAGTGGTATTGAAACAAAGTTATTTTATTTTAATTATTATCGCTAATATTTAATATATTAATTATTAATCGCCTGAAATATCCATACAAATTGTATTTTTTTCTCCCGAGTAAAAATAAATGCTGGCGACGGGAATAGAACCCGAGCTACATCGGCTTTTTTCCAACACGCCAAATAATTCAATATGTACTAGTACTTCAATCAACAATTACTGTTTATTGTATTTTTTCACCTGTAAACAACCAACTTTATTTATGTAGGAAAGGCTTTGTTAGTGCTGAATTTCCCACTAGATGGCGTCGAGATATAATATATCTACATTTGTTGGTGAAATATTTTGACTTGTCAAATATTATTATTTTTTTAATGATAAACTAATGTTTATAAGACGAGGTTTTTTATGCATAGCATTGACGGCCGGCGTGGTCTAGTGGTATACGCTTTCGACTACAGATCCGAAGGTCGCGGGTTCGAACCCGGCGTGCGCAAATAAATTTTATTTGATTAATTTGTGTTATTTCACAATTAATATTTCACAATTAATTCATTTAAAATAATATATAGTATATTTTGCGGCACGTTCCAGAGTGGAAGATACTCTCAGTATCGCCCTGGTGTAAGACCACCATTCAGAATTGAAACGTTGCTTGAAATGGCTTTAGCCGTGTTTGGTGACCAGATCTGAATAGCCAGGTACTTCCCCACCTTCCTCTTCCCCATCTACCTCCCCTCCCCAATACCCTCAGCCTCACAACATACCCCAATTGGGGATGCCATAGTCTCACTGGCTCCAGACGGGAGCAGTTGGGACTCTTGTGCGGTAATACTGTAAAAAAAAAAAAAAAAAAAACAAAGGATAACAAATTATTATAAGCAATAATTAGTCGCCTGAAATATCCATACAAATTGAAAATATCTCCCGAGTAAAAATAAATGCCGCTGACGGGAATTGAACCCGCACCTTCTGATGTCCGGTCAGGTGCTCTGGGCCACTGAGCAACGACAAGCTATAAAGGAGGTACCAGCATAATTAATTTATTTCATAAGTTTATTATTAGTTAGTTGAAAAGTGTTTTTGTTTTGTTTAAATGCTTATATGATTAATACAATGAATTTACGTTACTGAGATATTGCGCATGGTTTAACTGATTAAGATTCAGTAGACATATTTTAGAGGACCATTCATATAGCGTATTTCATTCGTACACATATATTTTTTTATGTGACGGGTTAAATTTTGTAAACAACTCAAAGCCAAATTTAATTATGAAAATTAGATTTAAAATAAAAGAAACGATTCTACGAAATCAATTTTTTTTACTTTGGAATTTTCATGGACATTAACGAAATGCATTAAAACCTAGCTCAAAACGCTTCACACTGCAGTGCACCTTAAGAGAGTGCTAATTTGACTGGACCATGGCCATCCTACATTTTTTATTGGCTCCGCAAGTAATTTAATTAATTGACAACTTAATCAGGTAATAAGGTTATCGCACAAAAAATCACTCCAGCACTAAATCAGCTTCGCCTCTGCTCGAGTCGTTCAGAATTCTTCTTTTGAAATTCTATATTATAAGGCAAACTAATCAGCATTGTAATGGCATCACCTCGCCTCAGACAAGATAGTAAAATGAAACGAGGCGGTGCCGATCTGTTACCGTGCTGATATGTGTGAGATAACCTCAAATCGCAGATGGCGAACGTTACTAGGTTTGAACAAATTCGGAACAAATTCATAAATTATATCCATGAGAAAGCTGTGATTTTTGTCTGACCTGAATTGAGTGAAAGTCCGCCTAGCCCCGGCTGGAGGGTAATAGTACATAAGCACAGCGGCCAGTGCTGCCAGCACTGCAATCAGCATCACTAGTGCCTCCCAGCCGCCTTGCATTGCGTCTAGACCGCGCCAAGGGAGTCCCGATACTGCCAGGCTACTCTTGCTCAACTGGAGTACTGATGGAAGATTAGTCAATTGTATTATTGCATTGCGGCATCATCATCATCATCATCATCATCATCATCATCATCATCATCATCATCATCATCATCATCATCATCATCATCATCATCATCATCATCATCATCATCATCATCATCATCATCATCATCATCATCATCATCATCATCATCATCATCATCATCATCACTCATCATCATCATTATATCTTTTTTAGAGCACATAAATTATAAGTAGATTAATAGCAGAATGTGTGACAATCATCGTCCTTGAATGTGGACAGTTATAATTTTTGCCACGGAAACTTTTACCGTCATTCATTGTGGTTTCTGAAATAGAATTAAGGAAAAACGCCAGCCGCAGTGCGTACCTATTACATAACTTAACATTTATTTTATTATAATTAATTTATATAAAATTTGATGGATGTTTTTATTGGTGGCAGTATTATAATATATACAATAATATATCCCTACTTCTCATCACCCGTGTTTTTTCTACAGTTTTAAAACTGTAAATGCTAATATCTCAACATCACTTTCAACGGTCTTGCAGTGGACCCTTCGTATATTCGACGGCCGGCGTGGTCTAGTGGTATACGCTTTTGACTACAGATCCGAAGGTCGCGGGTTCGAACCCGGCGTGCGCAAATAAATTTTATTTGATTAATTTGTGTTATTTCACAATTAATTAATTTAAAATTAAAATAATATATAGTATATTTGCGGCACGTTCCAGAGTGGAAGATACTCTCAGTATCGCCCTGGTGTAAGACCACCATTCAGAATTGAAACGTTGCTTGAAATGGCTTTAGCCGTGTTTGGTGACCAGATCTGAATAGCCAGGTACTTCCCCACCTTCCTCTTCCCCATCTTCCTCCCCTCCCCAATACCCTCAGCCTCACAACATACCCCAATTGGGGATACCATAGTCTCACTGGCTCCAGACGGGAGCAGTTGGGACTCTTGTGCGGTATTACTGTAAAAAAAAAAATATATATTTATGTAATATTCAAGTTATGCTAATTAATGTATGTTTTTATTGGAGAAAACAGAGATTTAGACAGTAAAAAATATTAATTGGAGAATTCGCCTGGGTCCTCACTATTTTAATCATTATATTTCTCACAGATTAACATGACAGCCTTTAAAAATAATATTAATAAGCCTTACAAATATTATTTACATAAATTTGAGAGTTTTATGTAATCTTTATTAACAAACGTTAATTAAAAATAAAAGAAAGTGCACAATACCTATAAATAAATCTTTATAAATATTTTTCAGAGACTAGAGGGAAAATCGATTAATTCGAAAGTGTTATTAAACAGAAAAATGAGAAAATACATAACATTTGAAGGAAGTATGTCAAGGTTTTTGTATTTTACAGGGAAACAGATTTCAATATTTTACTAAAGATATTTAAAAAAAATATGGCGGAACCATTCAGATTTTGATTTTGATTAAATAATTCACACAGTCTTCATATTGGATCCCTTATATCATCATTTGTGCGCGACCGGCTAGTTAGGAATAAGTCGTTAAACTTAGTAGTTGTTCTGGGTGGTATTTGAAAGTTTATTAGTTTGAGTAAGTCAGGACAGTCAGTAACATTATTTATGTACAGAGTCATGAGGTCAATGTATGTTCGCCGGTTAAAGATATATTTCAACATCATATTTATGTATCCCCGTTTACGTGCACTCATTCGGAAATTGAGGTAGGTACTGCAGAATTTTTTTTTGGCTGTTTTCAATAGTGTCTTTATAAATACTGTAAAGTGGAGTCTATAGTTTTCCACTCGTTGACGTGAATTACCCCTGTGGACCAATGTGATAGAGGCTAACTTCCACCTAACGGGGAAAACTTCTCCACTCAGACATTTATTAAATATTATGTTAAGCGGCACACACAGTGACGACGCAGCAGAACTTATGAAAAACGCCGGTACTTCATCATGACCCGCGCCGTAGTTTACATCTAGCTACTTTAAACTTGATTGCATTTATTTTTCCGTTAGTTGAATGATGTGAATATGCGCAAGTCCAGAGTCGCGAACTAATTCTAGTTGGTAGATGTTGATTATGTCATTGATGGAGGAGGGTTGACTTTAAGAATTCAGAGGACACGTTTCTTGGGTATTATTAGATTTACTTTATTTGAAGGACCTAGCAGCAGGATGTATAAGACCAAAAACTTTTGACATTGTTTTGCAATTAACTTTCAATGTTGTCAAAAAATAACTTTCGGGATTCACTAGCTAACATTTGTATGTAACACGTAAGAAAGAAAATTTACAATATTCAGAAAGATCTTTATATGTCTTCCATTTGAGCCAGACTTCATCTTTTTTTCCGTGATAACCTAATAAGTTCAGGTATAAACTAAATATGAAATTACTCATTTATCAATTAAATTGTTTATTATTATATAGGAACGATCTACAGCTTCTTTGTATTGATTGGAAATCTGCTGTTTGAGATTTCGAATCTTTCCCCTTGATTTTCTTTTCCCGAGATTGGAGATGTCGTAACTTTTCAAGTTTGAAAGGCAAAAATGTGATTTTTATGAGTACTTTTATCTTCACAAATGCTACAATTATAAAGACCCGTGCCAGCAGTAAATAAAAATGTACCTTCTGAATGGCTGTCCAATTCATCCTTGACAGCAGGCGCTATTTCGGAGCTAGCGCCTTCGTAATCCTCTGGATCTACCAACACTACCTGTAGCCCCCGGACGTTCTTCCCTCCCCACGGCCCCACCCACCAGCGCACTCCGCGCCCCTCCTGTGCCACCTTCGAGGACACCAGCTCCCTGGTGCGATCTATGGCCGACAAAGCCTGCTCGCTGTGCAGAAGTATCACCGCACCTAAGCCATAAAAAATAATTATTTATTTCATCAAACTCAGCAAACTTATTTGGTAACATGATTTTAATTAAAAATAATAAGTATTAATTTTTTAATTTTTTTATTGGTAATAAACATGTTAATAAAATAAAACGATAATTTTGATTATAATTCACCGATTAACACTAATCTGAAACACACATTGTGTGTACTTATGTACATATATTGAGAGAGACAAAATATAAAATAGAATGAAGGAACAGAGATAGCATTAAATTAAAATATAACATAGTCACAAAGAAAAAGATCTCCTTTATTCTATTTTCTATTTTGTTTCTCTCAATATGTGTACATAAGCACACACTTATCATTATATATACACATATAATTATAAGCAAACACAAATAACATTTTTTTATAAGTTTAATTTGTTACCCTTATAATGCTTGTTTTAAGCGAAACTGGGCAGTCGAAATTAAATACATGACTTTCCTAACTACGCAATTACGATTGAACATCAAATAAATGATTAGCGCCATTTTGTTTTATTGAAATTTTAACAGTCCCGTTAATTGCCAATTCCAAAACTGTGATGAGCCTTCAATTGATTGACCAAATCAGCAAGGTACTAGATCTTGCGTTTAAGGGGAACCGTTCAAATGTTAAAAAAATATGTGAAAATATTAAAAAAATCTCTAAATATTAGTTCTTCTAAACTACGCAACGGATTTTAATAGGATTTTCACTCTCGTTTAGAGAATTATATTTTTTTTTTAATTTGTACTCCTAGTTGAAATTTTTTTGTTGAACTGTCACAGTTTATTGCCGATTCTCTATAGAAATAAAAGTGTTCTCTATAGAAATTATGTTTGACCGACAGACGTAACCATAATGAATAAATTGTTTGAAGTTCTTACCGCAAATCTGGCAGCAGTGGTTCTCCGGCTGTATTGGTTGGAGGCAGCGTGGCACGACACACTTGACCAGGGAGCAGATGCGCGTTAGCCCTTTGAGGTTCTGACACATTTCGTTAGCTGAGGGAAACGAAAATATGAACGGCGGAGGCACTTGGTCCAGGGACTTGATGAAGGTCAGTGGCCTGCTATTTATGAGGAGTATCCAATCCAACATGCTTAAGTGCTGAAAGGGTAAAATTTTATATTTTATTTTTAATAGATTTCTTTATCCAGGTAGTGTATTCTCATTCTTTTTTGTGCAGCCTGCGTTACTCCAAAGAATGGAATTAACTTCTGTCTTAAATATAAATAACTTAAATGACTTATATACAGGGTGTCTGGAGGTAAAGTGTACATACTTTGGGAGGTGATTCTACATGATGGTAGAAGTAAAAATTATATAAAAAATTCATAGAGTTTCGATAATTTTAATATTGTAAACTTTACCCCCGGACACTCTGTGTATAACAAAATAACATATTATATAGGATTTAATTTCAAATGTATACGTACATACCTATCTATAATTCATTACATTATATTAATTAATTTAAACAAAATAAAATTCTATCCGAGGTCGAAAAATAAAATAAATTTAAGTTATTTCCACTGTTCAAGATGTTTACAGAACCACATTCCCCTAATTTTTTCCATCCTCCGAGATATTTCTCATCCCCACAATTGATATAAATTGGCACATTGATAGTCTATCCAAAAAAGCCTGCTATGCCTCAATTCAAAGGACTATCCCATAAAAATCATGAATTAAACAATTCCCCATTTAAAAAACAAAAAAAATTCCTCACTTATTTCGAATAAGGATTGGACATTGTTCCGTTCCTTCTCACCTTTTTAAAATTCACATGCTTTTTTCCTCATATCGTACATTTTGTAGTCTAGAAGTGGGAACTTTAGATCACATATTTTTGGCTGTCCCTCTGTCAACAAATATTCTCTCTTTTATCAAGTTTTATTTAAAAGCCTCCCCTCCATTCAACATTTCATCTCTTCTAAGTCTGAATTCAACTCCAATCTTACATATAATTTTGAAATTTGGCAATTTTAACAAAATTGATGCATAAATTCATTTTTCATCTCTGAATAATTTTAATTAATAATTTCTGTAATTTTTTTAGAAAAATTGTATTTTATAAATTCTAAAATCCATTGTATGAGCATAACTGACAAAAATTCATCTTGATTGAGAGAGTACTACGTTTTTCATTCTTTCGGAAAAAACAATATTTGGCTATTTTCTGTATTTTGCAAGACGTGGGAGAATAAATATGATTTGGGAAGAACTTTAACAAGTAAACGTTGTTAGTCTTACAATAAAAAAAAATTCACAACGACTTTGAATGAAGACTGAAAATGTTTAAAATCGAGTTGGTAGTAATAAACTAATATAAAATTTCTAACTCCATTTTTTTCAAACCGGCAACATTGCACTTTACACTTCACACAATAACTCCACGCGTTGAGAGATTGTGTTACCGCCGTTATCGAGGTGACAGCTATTATTAATACGTCTTCTTATGTTGTTTTCAAAATTCTTGCTTTTGTTCATAAAATGTTCAATTTACTGTTATATATCTTTCCATGAACTATTTCTATATTACGTTTCAATTAATAAACCCATCAAGGTCGTTTTTCATCACGTTTTTTAGTAATAAATCATGGAATAGGGGAATCGCATGTTCTAAAGAATAATGCCATATTCGCTAATATTATGTTTTACGTGCTCTAGAAATCAACAAAAATGTTGACATCTAGAATCAGCTTTTATGAAAAATTACAAATATGCCATCCGACAATATTTGTAGGGTCAATCTAAAATTGTGTGTTGTTGTGTTAATCGTACCTGATTCTTGACAGAGATGCTCTTTACAAAGTGTATTTTGCTGGGCAGCTGAACAACCAGCCCGTGCAGAGCCGGGAACTGGACTGCATCTGTGGTGCAGGGCAGCCGGTCCAGATGGGTGACTGCGGGTCCTCCCTCGCCCGGCATCACCGTCTCCCCGCTCTCCTTCGACGTGCGCCAGTTGTAGGGATCTTCCCAGCTGAAGAGTTACGAATATTATCTCCACGCAGGAAGTTCCCATACATAATAGAAACTTTAAAGATGGGCCGTCAACTGTTGTATTCGTAGATAAGTGACCCTAAAATCGTTTTTGCATACTACTACAAATCGCTTCCGCGCCTGGTCTATCTTTTTACCTACACCAAATGCATAACTTTCATCGATTCCCTGTAGTTGAATCGTTATAGTCGGCACGGTTCAGTTTAGGTATTATCCCCGTCGGTTTCCATTATCGATGATTTCGGTTTAATGAAAAGGTTCAATTTGTGCGAGTAGGGATAATAAGTTTATAATCAATTACTGTTTGTAAATGTACAGTTAATTTGGTACTCAATACAGATGTCTGAAAAATAATGTGTATTCTTCATATTATTTGAACTAATTGCTCATATGGGTACAGAGTGAAACAGTGGCCGGAAAGCAATATGCTTACAATAAACATATCGAAAACCAAATACCTAACATTTGATGCTACAACATTGCAGAACATCCCCAAACACCTCACCACCTCAATATACATAAAAGGTCGTTTTTGAAAAAATAACTCTCCCTAGAAGTGAAGCTTTCGAGTGTGTTAAAGTTATTAATATTTAGGCGTTATGGTTGATAATAACCTCAAATGAAAACACGAAAGTGAAAATTTGCGAAGACAGATTCATATATTTATTTTATTACGGAAAATTTAAAAAAATAGATTATGGTAATGGGTGATATAACTCAATCATAACCTACTGTTGAATTGGGTGGGGGGAGGGATATAGGAAAAATAATATTAAACCTGTTATTATAAAGAAACCTTTCAGATATTCGAGGGACGATCTTTTAAAAGAATTTATGTTTGACAGAAACTATACTAACTAACTATCACGCCGTTTCTCGCAAGGGTTAGGCAAAGAGGACGGACCGCCAAACAACTCGGTCTTGGCACACACTCCTTGCCTCATTCACATTCATACATCATCTCATACATACTCTTCTATTATTCTGACACTTGACATGGCCCGACTCAAGTATATTATTCACTTGGTCGTGCAATTTCTTCCTCGGGTGTTCCCGACTTCTGCTGCCATTCACATTTGCATCGTATATTCTTCTTACACTCCTTTCTTCGCTCATTTTCTTTACATGCTCAAACCATCTAAGCGTCTCTTTCTTGATCTTACTCTACGCTTACATATCAGCCTTGCACTCTTTACGGATCTCTACGTTTAACGTTTTACGATCTTTACTCGTACAAGATCATACATGGTTTTACCACACATACGCCTCAAATATCCCATTTCTACAGCATTAAGTCTACTTTCATCATTTTTCTGCCAGTTCCATGCCTCAATTCCATACATCAGGGAAAGTACCAGCACACCATTGTGGACTGCTGGCTTTGCTTCTTTGGACAGTTTTTTGGTAGCGCCAACTGCGGTAAGTCCTCCATTAACGGAATTACCTGTATTTACACTTCTTTCAATATCTCTGTCAGCCTTCCCATCTCTCGTAAACGTACTCCCTAAATACACAAACTCATCCACCTGCTCTAAGTATTCCTCATTTAACTCATTCGTCATGGACACGAGAGAATGTAGATCTTCCATTCTGTTAGCAATCAGTACCGCATCGTCAGCCTACAATAGGCAACATACTTTCAGATTACTCAAATTGGCGCCCGATCCCACCCCTTTCAATTATTGTATACACTTATCCATTTATAGATTGAATAACTATGGTAATATTACGCAGCCTTGTTTAACACCTTTTGTGATATAAAACCAATCCGTAAAACCACCTTTCACCCTAACACATGCAACACTTCCCTCATACAGAGACTGTGTGAGATTTGTCTTCACTCCATACTTGGACAACACCTTCCATAGCTTTTTTCTATCGACTCGGTGGTATGCTTTTTGTAGATCTACAAAGCCACAGAAAAGTTTCTGATTTTTTTGCCAGAAACTTTTCAGTGAGTACCTATATGCAATGAGAAGATCTGGTCCATGCACCTCCTTCCACTCATAAAAGCACCGTGCACATACCATATTATATCCTTTATTTCCTTTCTTACGCTTTCAATCAAAATTCTACCATACAGCTTGAATTGAACTGAACTTACCAGGCTAATAGCCGTATGATTACCATATTCCAATATTTGACAGTGTTATACAAAAAAGATAATACCCACAATTCTTGATCTGGAAGGTTTTATACTAACATTGCTTGCTAGAGGCAGCATACCGAAGACTATGTAGCAACATCATAAAGCATCTCTCGTGGTGAAAATGGGAGCTAAAAACTCAAACCGAATACCAATTCAATGTCTGATTTTATTGTACCTTTTAAGCTAGCGCTAGCTATACGAGCACTACGAATACCAATTTAGCTCAACAAGACATTTTTTAATTTTTAAAACATGCAAAATATTTTTTTATAAGCTTGTATAATAATATTTTGGTAACTCACCCTCGCATTTTCCCTTTAATTTATCATACTGTCTTACCTTATTTATTCTAAATAAACTTTGGAATCACTGGGTAAATAACATTTTATACTTCTAGAAGCTCAAAAGTGTTTTTAGAATCTTCTCAGTTTAAATCTCAGGACAAAAAACTGACTTACAAAAAGGATCCGATAACAGTTCTTTGTGGTATACCATAAGATATAGTTTTGGAAGCAAAATATTGTACTAAGCGTATTATACTCTAATAATATTATATCATATTTTCATACCCTAAAACTACAGTGGCACTTCTCCCAACTCAAAAAAGATAAATTAATGATTTTTCTTTTAAGTTGGTAAGATAGTAATATTTTACAAAATGCTATAAATTACTAGCTCTTACATAGTTATTACTATGTCATTTATTTCTTTTATTTCTTCTTTGTAAGATTTCTGGCATCCAGCTTTGAACATTAGTCTTCCTTTATTCTTTTTTGCTTTACCTATTGTCAGTTCTCACCCACGCTGGTTAAAAAACACTCACAAGTCAGCTTTTAAATTATGAATTCTTCTATGAAAAATAAAATCTTACAATCGTATGATGTTATTGGTGAAACGCATTTCTTCCCCGGGGCACTTTTCTCCGGGGCGCGTGCCCCCGAGGCGCAGCTCCCCGTTCTCTGGCAGCAGCAGGCCCCCGTCCCTTGGCAGCTGCAAGGCGGCTACCCACACTCGTCCACCTGTCCCGCCAAGTTGCAGCTCATACCTCATGTCAAGGGGGTAGACTATGCGGTCAAGCGAGCACGGCACGCGGGAAGGTGTCCAGTTCAAGGAATTGTTAAAGCTCAAGTCTGGGGTCCACTCCTTGATGGCTTGCTCGGAGTTGGGGAAACACAACAGGAAGAGCAAAAAGCCTAGCATTTCACTCATTTTTGAACTCTCAATGATTATTTAAACTTTTTTGTTTTGTAGCATAAATCCTCGGAAATAAAAAATAACAATCAATGACACAAAAAATCCAACACTATAACTTAACACTTTTTACTAATTTTAGATCAGCCTCAATATTTTCTTACTTAAAATGACGCTGGTATTTTTTTGTGCTAAACCGATTATTTTTTTGGAGCATTAGATGAATTTTGGTTCGAAAATTATTTTTTTGTTATTTGCGGAGATTTATTCAGTGTCCGCTGTAAGTATCTAACTCAGTCCGTCCGATTGCTAATTGAGCGTCGAACCCACCGGGCTATTGGTAACCTCTTTAATATTACTAAAGTTAACAATTAAACCAATACGATGGAAAAAATGTCTCAATAATAGATTTTATATTTCAACAACGAGCACGTTTCACTTAGAACTCACCGATAAATACATTAATTTTCAGTAGATACGTGCATCTCTGTTATACGAATATTACTGTATAAACTAAAACAGGATGAAATAAAAAATAGTACTTAATCGGTACGAGCTAAAAAATGTAGTTGGACCAGCAGCTCTTCACGCATTATCGCGCGGACTGGTTAAAATTGTATTGCTGATATATTGTAAACTGATATTCATTTTGGAGGGCGGTGAATTGGAGATAAGCTGAAATCATCGGTTTATAAATAATGGTACAAACTAGATAGTAAATGATAATAAAGATGGAAAAAAAATATTTCGCAACTGGACGCGCACCTTTAATATTAAATCTTATATATAGAAGTGTTCCAAAATGTATAATACTGTCTTACTCAAATTGCACTTTTTGACTTTAAAAAAGCCTTTGACACATTGGACCATCAATCACTATTTATAGCAATGGAGGAATGTGGTATTATAGGTCCATTAAATAATTTGTTCAAAAATTACCTTTTAGATAGAAAAGATAAAGTTAAAATTAACGGAAAATTAAGTGAAGAAATGACATCAAATACTGGAGGGGCAAGACGGTCGATATCGGGGCCCACGTGTTATATAATGCAAGTAAACAGTCTACCAAATGTAGTAAACCGGTGTAAATGTTACATGTTTGCGGACAATACATGCATTATATGCGCTGACAGAGATCCACAACAAATTGAGGAATTCCTGTAAGCAGATCTAAACAACATAAATAGTCCCACAACAGTGGAATTATTATTAGCGCAAATAAAATTAAATACAAATACATTCACCACATGCCTATTGTAAGACCAAGGAATTGTGTATAAAATAATACATACGATTTTTGGCATACAGGAAACCAATCTTTGCAATGTAAATTCCCAAATATAGAAAAAGTGTACCAATATACATACCTCGGTCTTAGAATAGGTGTCAATTTTAACTGGTCAAATCATATTGACAACATATGTAATAAATTAAGATCTGTGTTAGAGAAATTTTACTTTCTAAAATATTGTTAGCAAAAAATATATTACTATATATATAATGCATTAGCCGAATCAATTATTATAGGATACGGAGTCAAAAGCTATGGATTAACGTACAAAACTTAATTAAATAAAATAGAGCAAATACAACTCCGTTTCCTAGCTAATTGATAGCAGGCAAAAAAATCCAATTATGTGAAGGCGATTATAAAAAAAATGTTTTCATAGTGTAACGTACGTAAAAGGGTAGATTACCAATTAACGCTGGATGAATTCTGGAACACAGAATTCAAAAACCTATTAACCACAATTACCCTACTAGACATAGAAGAGCAGAAATGTTTGTAATTAACAAATCACAAAATGCGTAGATACGGAGATAGTAAGTACAAAGAGGCATAAAATCTCTGAAATTTTTAACGAATTACCTGAAGACATAAACAGACAGACATCTTTGTATATCTAAAATTAAAATCAGGTATTTCTACCTTTGTAGAACATGAAAACGTATACCTAAGTATAAATGAATGTGTTAGACAAAAAATTGTAAAAATGAGAGATTTCTTATAATCACCCTATACTAGTCAGTTTTGTAAGAAACTATGTAAATATAAAAACGTAAAAACAACTGAAATCATTTACAGAAAACATAATAACAAACATAAAGAAGTGTGAAAATACATTTATTAAACTTTTTTGACATTATTTATATCCGACTGCCAAAAAGAGAAATAAATAATTTCTTCTAATGTGTTTGGCGGACCACTATTAGAAAAAAAATATTTAGACCTAATATCACCAAAACCATTCCGGGAAACATAAAACACTTTTTCTGATTCTGTAATCATAATACACTCAATAATCGACGTTTTCCTATGGCTATAATATATAACTTTGAGCTATAAGCCGTACAAAGGACCATTGAGGTATATAGATAGTACTAACATTGGCGTTTGAAGTATGGGCCACAAACATCGGTTAATTGTCCGCTGTCAGATACCGTCCCTTCTAAGTGCTCTGGCAATAAATTCAAAATTCTCACTGGCACACTGAGATATTTATTTATATAAAAATAAAGCCTTTCGGCTTTTACATAATATGATACTTATAGTTGAAGAAATATTAGTAAATAAAAAACAAATTGAGATCCCGTTTAAGTAAAACAGTATTAGACAGAAAAAAATGTATCAAATATGTACATTAAATATTATCATGGAATTTCAGGGTTATATAAATTTAGCGAAAACACGGTAGAGGCTTTAACAAAATTAATAATCGACCCTAGTACCAAACTAAACAAAGAGCAATTTGCCAAAATGGTTCCCAAAACCAACGCCATTCTAGGAACCATTGCGCAGATGACTGCAAAAATGGCTACTCTTGAGGGTGAACTCACAGCCAATAAAACATTAATAAACAAACCAAACTTTGAGTTTAATTTGAGTTTAATAGTAGAAATTACATATTAATCAAACCACTTCTAAACTAAGATATCTTACCTACATATTTTATAGACTCAAGGAAATTTTAAACACTGAAAAATTGAAAATGATCTACTTCTCCCTGGTGCAATCTGCAATCACTTATGGCATAATAGGATGGGGTGGTGCACCTGATACATTTATTAAGCCCCTACAAATAATTCAAAAACACATAATTAAAGTCATATATAACAAAAATAAAACATTCTCGACCAACCTATTATACAAAGAATCCAAATTATTTAGCATTCGTAAATTATTTACATTACAAACAATGAAATATTTATTTAAAAACAAAAATAATTTAAAAATAAATGAAAACAGAATGAGCAAAAGAACAAATAATATATTTTACACCCCCCAAACAAATACTAAATTAATGCAGACACATAGCAGTTTCATCGGTCCTCGCACATTTAATCTTCTACCACTACAAACTCAAATGATAAATAAAACAATAGCATATGTTAAGGAGGTAAAATTATGGCTGAATGACGCAGATATTGAAACGCTTTTTATATAAATTTTTTGATCCTTTCTACAACTCACTTGCTGAAACTTTATAAACTATTGTACATAATGTTTTCTCTTTACTTTTATAATAACTATAAACAAAAAAAAACTTTTTCTACTTATATATATTATACTTAGGTACTTGAAATATAGTAATGGTTTTATATTACCCACATTCAGGCAGTGCCTTAGTGGGTTTTCATTTCTTGTGTATACAATTTTGGTAATAATAATAATAATAATAATAATAATACTTGGATGACTTTTATAGCGCCGTTTTTGTGCAAAAACACCTCAAGGGCGCTGTACAAACTTATAATACATTTGTACAGTGGTCTATGTTATTACTTAACTATTTATGGAGAAAATATACAGTTCAATACTTACCTGATAGGTCACTTGAGATTAACACTTAATTAACATTATCTAATTGTTTATTGGCGAAATTTAGATACAGGATTTAGGACTTAATTGAAAAATTGAATATAACTGGACTTTCTCTTAGGATTGGTATATTTAATTTAAGGATACGACAGCTTAAAAAGGTAAGTGTTTAATTTAGACCTGAATTCTGTTGGACTTGTTATGGATCTTAGTTCCGGAGGGAGTTTATTCCAAGCCTTCGGCCCAGATACTCCGAAAGCGCGATCACCAAACTTAGTATTTGGCTTGCGCATAGGTTCTATCAGTCTGCCTACAGCTGCTGATGTTGCTGATCTAAGCGTTGACTGCCTCAGACCAGTGTTTTCCGGGAAGCATAGTTCAGAGATGTAGGGTGGGGCCATTTCATTGATGGATTTAAACACCATCCAGCACAGTTTGTACTGGATTCTTTCAGGGCACTTGAGCCAATGAAGGTTACGAAGGTGTTCTGAAATGTGCGAATATTTTGAAACCCCGGTTATGAGCCGTGCTGCTGCATTAAACACTGATTGAAGTTTGTCAATTTGATATTTTGGAAGGCTGGCATAAATGTCGTTGCAGTAATCGAGACGTGAGACTACGTAAGAGTTGATAAGTAGTTTTGTTGCTTCTGAAGGAAGGTTTCTTCGGACAGACTTGAGTTGTCTTAGGTGAAAAAAACCGGTGCTTACAGTCCTATTTATTTGACTTTTAAACGAAAAGTCTGAATCTAAATTGACACCGAGAAGTTTGACTGTTGTTTTTGGGATGATATCGCTGCCGGAAATAGTAATAGGTGAATTGTCTATGAAATGTTGACGTTTATTTGTGGCTACCCAGAGAAACTCAGTCTTAGATGGATTGAGCTTCAGCTTGTTTGAAGACATCCAACGAGTTATTGCTTCTAGGCATTCAGTTATACGGATTTTGAGACTATTGATATCATTTGGAGCGCAGTAAAAATAAACTTGCTGATCGTCAGCGTAGCAGTGAGACAAGAGATCAAACGACTCGATTATTTTGGCGACATCATTTGTAAAAAGGATGAAGAGAAGTGGACCCAAAACGGATCCCTGGGGTACCCCTGAAGATAGTGTTGCGAAGTTGGACAATTTATTTCCAACCCTCACGGCTTGTAAGCGATTGGATAAATAGGATACCAGCCAATTTTTTTATGTCGGAATTCAAACCAAATGTTTCCTCTAATCTCCTAATGAGGAATTCATGATCAATCGTGTCAAACGCTGCACTCATGTCTAGGAGTGAGATAAGTGATAACTTACCTGACTCTACGGCCAGAATTATGTCTGATAGCATACGAAGTAGTCCGGTTTCAGTTGAGTGGAACTTTCTGTACGCAGATTGACGTTTTGCGAATAATTTATTTGAATTCAAGTGACTGGTTATTTGTGCGGCAGCAATTTTCTCCAGGATTTTTGAAATAAATGGTAAGTTTGAAACGGGCCGATAATTACCTAAGTTATCGGCGTCTAGTTTTGAATTTTTCAGGATTGGTGTAACTACAGCTGACTTGAGTGGTTCAGGAAAGTCACCCGTGCTAAGTGATTTATTAAAAACGTGAACTAGGAATGGAGCTAAAACAGTAGAACATTGTTTTAATAACCATGTCGGTATGGGATCAAGACTGCACTGTTTATTAGGCGAGCTTGAAATAATTTTTATTACTTCTTCCAGCGTTGTGGGTTTGAAGGAAGACAAAATTCCTTTAGAATTAAAGTGAATATTGGCGGAGGGGCGTGAGACGCGGAAGCACGAATGGATTCAATTTTTTCCCGAAAAAAAATTGAGAAAGCTTCCGGGGTAATATCTATTTTCGTTGGAACAGTGACTTCCGAAATTACTGTCTTTATTGAGTTCCAAAGACGTCGCGGGTTGGTTCGCTCAGAGTTAATCTTTTCTTTCCAAGAGTCTGATCTTTTGGAATTAATTTTACACGTATACTGTTTTTGAGAAAGGATCCACTCATCTCTTGTAGTTACAGAAGAGTTTTTCCTATAGGTCCTCTCTAATTTCCGCATAAGTCTCTTCTGGTTTCGACATTCATCGTCAAACCAGCCGTCAGACTTTCGAACTTTGCGTGTTTTTGATGATGTCGGGGCATATTTATCTAACAGACATGAAAGTGTTTTATTATATGTCTTGACAAGTTTGGTAGGGGTCTTTGTTTCCCAAACATTGGGTGTACATAAGAGAGAGGTCTGTAACTCTTCCAGAAAATCGCTAAAGCAAAATTTACGCCATTCCCTTGATACAATTGTTTTATATGGTACTTTAGGCGGGTTAAAATCAATATCAGTGCAAACGAGCCGATGGTCTGACAGTCCTATATCACGAATATCTGCTGAAAGCGGTGGATCACTGTTCTTTGAAATTAGTACATCTAATGTACCACCAGCATCATGAGTTGGGACGTCGACCCATTGGTGGCATCCAAAGCTGGCTAATAGATCTAAGAATTTAACAGTGTTTGGTGATGTCACGCGCTCGAGACGAATATTAATGTCGCCTGTAATAATGAGTGTGTCGGAGAGTCCGACTGAAACTTCCAAAAACTGTGAAAACTCATTATAAAATTCGACAGAGATTGGTTTCGATCCGGGCCTATAAAGGGTGCACAACATGAACGACGTTCCTGAAGAAGAAACCCTGCATCCAATATACTCAAACGTGTTAAATGTACCGAGAGCTACTTTGTTTAGCCGTAATCCTGGTCGGGCTATTATCGCGACACCCCCGTGATTCACGTGTGAGATATTGTTTGATGGTAGGTCCCTACTAGGTCGGGCTTCTTCAAGAACCACATACCCTAAAGCTCGGAGTCTCTTAATTGAGTACGAATCACTGTTCTCGTGCCAAGTTTCTGTGACAGTTAGGATATGGAGTTTTTGGTCTCTGAAAATATCGTCCACCACCTCTAGTTTGTTGTTAAGGGATCGAGCATTCCAGGAACCAATCGCAAGCTGTCTGCTCCTATAGTTGGCATGTCGTTCTAATCTAATTTCATTTAAGTTGTTGTGGAATTTATCAAAATCGCGGAGGGCTTTAGACGGTAGGTAATTCTGTTTGTCGATCGGTTCGACTACTTGAACATCCAGTACTGACGGAGACTTATTGTTATTTTCATTACCACTGTTATTATTATTATTAATAATTTTTGGAACGTATTGTTCCTCCCTGCAAAAATATTTTGTTTTTTGTCCACCGCGACACCCCCTGTATCTAAATTTCACATTCGGATCACGGACTGGATTGTATATGGTTTCTTTTGCAGTCACTGAAGGGTTCAACACACTATCACTTTTAAAACTTAGGAGTGTAGCCCGATCACTTACAGCAGGAGTGTTTTCGGCCTGTGCTGCATCACAAAGTATTGTGTCATATTGTTCCTTTCTGATGCACAGTGTATGTTTTTTATGATAGCGTCCAGCACGGCAACCACGAAATCTTATTTTACGAGTAGTATCATTATCGCGTCCAAGGTCATATAATGATATTTTTGCGGCTAATTTAGGGTCCAAAAAAACACTTTCACTTTTGAGATGTAGTAGTGTCGCCCTGTCGTATCGGATATTGTTTACAGTCACCATAGTTCAAAGAATACCCATTATAAATCACTTGACGCATTTACACTTGACACGGTTGCTCGCTTGTCTTTCATACTGCACATGTGGCCAATTCTTTCGACCGATTTTACCGATGCTGCAGCGTTATTATGCACTTCTAGAACAACGTGGCAGATTTGAACTTAAAATATTTGAAATTTTGTATTAAAACTTGAGTTAATCTCGAATCAGCGACACTAAAATTATTTTATTTTTATACATCTAACTTAAAAATTATTACGGTTATTTTACACTTTATCTACACCGAAAAAATTAAAAACTTCCCAAGATTTTTCAAAATAAACGCGGAGCGCTTAAAAAAGCAGCCGGCCGCCCCTAGAGCGCCTTGTATTTTATTATTATGTTATTATTTATATATATATATATATATATATATTATGTTATTATTTACTGTCTATTATTATGTATGATATATGTAAAGAAATGAAAATAAAAAAAATAAAAAAAAATTCAATAGTTTCTAAATGTGAAGTGGCCAACGAGCTCGAAAAGAGAAAAAACAGAGTAAAAAACCTTATAATAATAAACGTACAAGTAATTAAAAAAAAAAAAAAAAAACAAATTGAAAAAATCAAGGATGATAATCTACAAATAACTAAATTTCTGAACAAAATAGATAACAACATTGAATCAAACTCCATTAACACTTTCCGTCTTGGAGCACTGAGGCCTGATAAATCATGACCCATAAAAGTTATCTTAAGAAGTTTGTCAAAGGCAATGAATATTCTCCGTAAAAAAAACTTTTGTTTAACTAACTCCCCTATCAATTTTTTTTCCGATCAAATACAAAACCAAAGGAAATACTTGTCGGACCTACGCCAAATAATGGAAAGTCGTATACAAGAGGGTGAAGTTGGGCTAACAATCAAATTTATCAATAACAAGCGGACAATAGTGAAGATTAATCCAAAAAAATCAAACACATCAAAGGATACAGCCAAAACATCAGATGCCGTACCAAACTTTTAGAATTGCAAACTACTCTTCCATTACTCCAAAACATTGATGTATTTCTTTTAACTGAAACCTGGCTTGATCCTGATATTCATATCGAGGAACTTGGATTTTCATATTACAACACCTACCGTCTTGATAGAAATCCAGCAACTAGTACTTAAACCAGAGGAGGGGGATTTCGCAAACCCATTTCAAAATCAACGCCATCCACTCAATTACTACGTAAAAATTTAGACGTGGAACAGGTATTCGTATTATTAAAAAATAAATCAGGTAAAATTCTCTTGGGATGTGTCTACATTCCTCCTGGATCACAGTCTACAGAAACCACATTAATGACGTCGAAGCCTTTAAAAATAAATATTCCGATGTCAGAACAATTTTATTTGGCGACTATAATACCCCTAGCATTGATTGGACGAATAAAGACTATTGTATTAACTTTAGCCTGCCAGAAAATGCTCGCGAATTAATAGATATGACTTACTCTCAATACATCAAGTCAATCAAGTCTACAATAACAATAATCGACTGTTGAATTTAGTCTTCTCCAGTGATCTCTCAATTCATATTGTTAAATCAGTTGATGAGCTCCTCCCCCTAAACTGCCACAAAAAAATTCTAAAATATCGTATATTGATTAGATAAATGGAATCGAAAATTCTATACCTTCCAACATTCAGAACTTTTTAAATCATTTTAAGTCTCTAAGAAAAAAAAAGCAAGGCTTACCCATCTCAATGCATTTCAAAGAAAAGAGTAGTACTGATATGAAAGTAAAGGTTAACTATTTTGCTGACTACTTCAGAAGTGTTTATGACGAAGATATTTCACCTTCATCCATTAATGAAACCATACATATCCCTTCTATACATATCAATATAAACGACGTTTAAACTCAGATTAAATCCCTAGACAAAAACAAGAAAGCCGGACCTGATAATGTGCATCCCAGTATCCTTATAAAATGTATTGATTCACTGGCTGTGCCGATTTGCTTATTGTTTAATCATTTCCTTGATACAGGTTGCTTCCCTAACATTTGAAAACGTTGTTATCTGACACCTAAATTCAAAAAGGGCAATAAATGTGATATAACCAACTATAGACCAATAGGTAAGCTATCCGTAATACCGAAACTTTTTGAAAAACTATTACTAGATAAAATTTCACCTTATGTTATCAACCTCATTGTTCCGAATCAACATGGATTTTTGTCGGGAAGATCAACTTTGACAAATCTCTCATTATATGAAAACTATATATCGAACGAGATATGTATATGTTGGCAGTCCTGATGCGTCACGTGGGAGATAATAACGAATGTGAGGAGTGTCAAAAAGCGTCATAGTTCTGAGTCAACAGTCTTTTATTTTTAATAATCCCCGATATAATAATTAGCAACGAGGATAATCGAAAAAGTTAAATTAAAAACGAGTAATATTAAGTCCAGTGTAAAACAGTGATTTCGTCTTTGTTTTTTTAATCATCTTACTTTGCCAGTGCCGCAATACGAGTTAAGCTGTAAGAGTTTCTGAATGTTTTTAGAACGTGTTCAAATTTATTTAAAAGTAATTAATATTACGGACAGTGAGAAAATTGGATATCTTTGTTTGATTATTTGTGCGGAGAAATATAAAATTTTAAAAAAAACAGTTCATCCGAAAAATATTGAAGAGTTAACTTATAACGGGATTGTAACAACACTTCAAAAAAAATATGAAAAAAAATGTTCGATCGCCCAAAGATATAAATTTTATAATCGTCAACAGTTGAACGAGGGAATTGATGATTACATTTCAGAAATAAAAAGTCTGTCAATATCATGTAATTTTGGAGCATTTCTGGATGAAGCCTTGATGGATAAATTGGTGTGCGGTGTGAAGAATAAAGCCATGACTATAAAATTACTGTCTGAAGATGAATCGCTGAGTTTCGAAAACGCAAAAAAATGTCAAGAATATGGAGACATTAAGTTGTTCTGCAGAAATATTACACGAAGAAGATCTTTCATCGGGTGTTTTCGAAGTAAAGCCGAAAACGTCACGTCAAAGGAGTACTAGTCCGCAACAAGGTCAAAGGAGTTCAACGTCATCAAGTCGTCTTTCATCTCCATCACGTGGAAATCCCAGAAAAAGATGCGAGAGGTGTTTTATCAGTCATCAACCAGAGTCATGTCCGTCAAGGAATTGGAAATGTTACAAGTGTAATACATACGATCATACATCAAAATTTTGTTCTAGTGTAAAATCAATTGTTATTAATCATGTAAATGTGTGAATAATATAAATGATTTAAATATGTCCGTGTCTGAAACAGCTAATATTGATTTGTTTATAAACGGTAGGAAAATGTCTTATATGATTGACACAGGGAGTTCATCGACCTTGATAAGTCACAAAATGTACAGAAAATTTATCAAAACTTATAAATTGAGTCAGTTCTATGGTAATTTGTTGACAGCAAATAGTCAAAATTTATATTGTTTTGGATTTTTTATGGCAAAAGTAAGTGTAAAGGACCATTCTAATTTTTCATGGATTTACCAGTGTTGGTTATTAAAAATCTATCGTCTGAAGCTATTCTTGGTAGGAATTGGATAAATGTTTTGAATCCGTCTTGGGAAAATACATTTATAAATTCTTTTATGTCAAATATTGAAAATGATAATACTGTAAATTTAGTGTCTGTCAGTGGAAAAAATAAATAAAACATGGTCGAAAAATTGTCACAAAAATATTTAAATTCTTTTTCTAAAACGAATAACGACTTACCAATTAAAGAGTTTTCGGTAAATTAAAGTTTAAAAAATAATTCAAATTCTGTTTTCCACAAAGCATATTATGAGGTCCCTTATGTACTGCGTGTAGTATACCAAAAGCTAGATCGTTTTGAAAGCGAAGGCATAATTTCTAAAGTTAAATATAGTAGTTGGTCTTCTCCAATAGTCTGTGTACCAAAACAAAATGGAAAAAAACGTTTATGTGCAGATTTAAAATCTACAGTCGATTCACAATTGAGAATTGATCAATATCCTATTCCACGTCCAGGGGATATTTTTAATAAATTTTCAGGTTGTCAAGTATTTTGTAAATTGGACTTAACAAATGCATATTTACAGTTGTCTGTGTCAGATTCTAGTAAAGAATTACTTACGATTAATACATGTAATGGTTTATAAATTTACAATCATTTATCTTTTGGGTTGTCATCGGCTCCTGCCATATTTCAAAAGATCATTGATACAGTCTTGGGAGGCATAAAAAACTGTGCTGCATACATTGATGACATTTGTGTAGGTGGTAAATATGAAACGGAGTGTTGTAATACTTTAGAAAAAGTTTTGTAAAAGATAAATGAGTTAAATATAAAAATTAATGTGTCCAAAAGTGAATTTTTTGTATTTTCTTTTGAATTTTTAGGTTTTACTTTGTCAGGTCAAGGCAAAAGTCCGTCTTTGTCGAAAGTTGAGAAAATTAAGTCTACTGGGTGTCCAGAAAATGTTACTCAACTAAAATCCTATTTGTCAATGTTGAATTTTTATATGAATTTTATTCCTATGTGTCCTACTGTGCTAGAACTACTCCATAATTTATTAAGAAAGAATGTAAAATTGTGTTGGTCTGATGAATGCGAAAAAGCATTTATAAATAGTTAGTCCCTCTTGTCAGATAAAACTATGTTAGTTTTATTTGATCCGTCAAAACCATTGTGTCTTACAGTCCACTCCAGTGCATAGAGTTTCGGATGTGTCTTAAGTCATGTCGTAAAGAATCAAGAATTTCCTATAGCTTTTGAGTCTGCGACATTAAATTCAGCTCAAAGAAATTATAGCCAATTACACAAAGAAGCCCTTGCTGTTATTTTTGAAATCAAGAAATTTCGTAAATATTTAATTGGTCGTCATTTTACTATACATACTGATCATGCTCCATTGTTGTCTTTATTTGCCAAAAACAAAAAAGTCCCCGTTTTAGCTGCATCGCGTCTCGTAAGATGGTCTATAATATTGTCCGCGTACAATTATAAATTAGTTTTTAAAAAAGGACTGACAATTCCTCAAGCTGGTGTAATGTCACGTTTGCCAAGTGAACAACAATTTAATGTAGGGGAATGTAATTTTGTATACATGTCAACACCCTTAATTCCATTTTCAGAAGTTGAAAGTCATTCTGAAAAAGATGAAATATTATGTAAAGTCATTAAGTATGTTTCAATCGGTTGGATTGAAAACTTGTCAAATCCAGAAATTAAAAAATATTTCAAGTTCAGAAATTTACTGTCGGTCAAGGGAAAATGGCTTTTATTTGGTGACAGAATTGTAATACCAGAATCTCTTAAATCTAAAGTCTTAAATTTAATACATTATGGTCATCCTGGTATAGTCAGATCGAAAATTCTTGCTCGTTCTTATGTTTGGTGGTTAGGTATGAATCAAGATATTGAAGATATTATTTCTAGATGTGAAATGTGTCAGTCGGTACAAAAATCTTACAAAAATGTGCGTCATAATTGGCCTATTGTTGAAAATCCATGGGAAAGAGTCCATTTGGATTTTTTTGACATAAAAGGTTCCAAATACTTATTAGTTTGCGATTCATATTCAAAATGTTTTTACATGAAAAATACTAAATATTCGGATTTGTTATCAAAATTAAGTGAAGTTTTTCCAGATTTGCGTTTCCGAAAACTATTGTTTGTGATAACGGTCCTCCATTTTCATGTAAAGAATTTTCTATTTTTTGTGAAGAAAAATCTATTAAATTATTATTTTCTCCACCGTTATAATCCTAAGTCAAATGGATTAGCAGAACGATCTGTTCAAACATTCAAAAATATTTTAATTAAATTTATGTTTAAAAAAAATTCTATTTTTGTTTTCACCAGCTCAACGTCTAATAGATTGTTTGTATACTTATCGTTCCACTCCTACTTCTGTCACGGATTTGTCTTCTATGGCTAAAATATTTTCTTATGAGCCACGTACACCTCTTCATATTTTGACGCAATCGCAATGAAGCAATCAAGTAAAAATGCATTGAAAGAGTATGAGGAAAATGATAATGCATTGGTATACTTAAGACATCTGAAAGGTCCTATGAAATGGGTTCAGGGAACTATTAAGTTAAAATTAAGTTCATGGGTGTATTTAATTCATTCAATCGGAGGAGAGGTAAAAAAGGTTCATGTTAACCAAATAAAAAAAAGTTACATAAAGTTAAAATCAAATTATGAAAATCCCGATAAATGGTATGACTTAGGAAGTCAAAAAAATAAAAATGTTAGTGATCTAGCATTTCAGCACTTGTGGGAAAACTGATGTAATAACTAGGGATTTCAGATTGGTGAAACCTCCTGTCAGATTTAGTCATAGTGATTATGTTTAAGTGTTTTTTGGTCATTGTAAATTGTTTGAAAATAAAAAATATTAAAGGAGGAAAGGATGATATGTATTGCTATGTTGACAATCCTGATGCGTCACGTGGGAGATAATAACGAATGTGCGGAGTGTCAATAAACGTCATAGGTCTGAGTCAACAGTCTTTTATTTTAAATAATCCCCGATATAATAGAACGCATTAGCTAAAAGAAATCAAGTCGATTCCATATATACGGAATTTATTAAGGCATTTGACAAATTTTGCCATAAAATTCTCCTCGTCAAACTATCTAAGCTCGGTATCGATGGAAAACTTTTAGACTGTTTCGCAAGATACCTAACTGATAGAGTTATATTAGTAAAAATCAAATCGTTCCTTTCCAACCAATTTATAGCTATAAGTGGTGTACCACATGGGTTCTCATTTAGGAACCATTATTGTTTTTTTGTTTATAAACGATATTGTTAATAGATTTGATATAAATGTATTACTTTTTGCAGACGATTTAAAAATATTTAAAAAAGTAAAAACCGTTGAAGATTATATCACAAAATAACTTAAACAGGTTAATTAATTGGTGCACTCTAAATAAACTATATCTCAATATAAATAAGTGCCATTCAATAAGATTTTACAAAATAAGTCGACCAATTATTTAAAATCAGTATTGCCAGTAAGCCAAGGCTTTACTATAATAATCACATAGCAAGGTACCTGCGCACCGCATTAACAAGTTAAGTGCTTACCCGTTTATTGTCTAATCTAGAACATAAATGGTCTGGGACAATCAAAATGCCTTTAATGGCACAAAAAGAGTGATAGAAAATGAAAATTTCACAACTGGAAACATGATATTGAATTTTTTCAATGAATAGTTAGATTTAGCGAATATTTTCTTCTTCATTGCTTACATTGCACACTTAGCAGTTCTCACCTTTTAAAACCTTTTTAAATAAACAATATTTTTTGTACATTTTATACTTTTAGATATTGTAACATTTTATACTTGTTACTTTATACTTTTCTTTGAGTTGTTGTACTTTTACATTTTATACTTTTCTTTGAGTTGTTGTACATTTACATTTTATACTTGTTACTTTTTACTTTTCTTCGGGTTGTTGTGCTATTACATTTTATACTTTTCTTTCAGTTGTTGTACTTTTACATTTTATACTTGTAACTTTATACTTCTCTTTGAGTTATTGTACTTTTAAATTTTATAATCTTACTTTTATTTGAGTTGTTGTACTTTTACATTTTATACTTGTTACTTTATACATTTCTTTGAGTTGTTGAACTTTAACATTTTATGCTTGTTACTTAATACTTTTGTTTGAGTTTTTGTACTTTCACTATTCTTACTTTTGTTAATGGCAACGTTATGCCGTATATAAGAAAAAAATATATGAATGCAATAAGGGTTCTACTTGGGCCCAATGCGCATTTATGCGCTGAAAGGGAGTATGAACAGCGCGTGGCTGTCTCCGACCACACACGAGAGGGAAGAATTGTCCGTAGACAACACCAACTCGAGTTATTAGAAGCTGCCGAAGGAGCGGAGGATGTATTATATGGCCCTGAAATAGACGACTCGATGTAAGTTGAAAAAATATTTTTTTACTCTATGTAAAATGCTTTTCAAACTTTAAACGCGTTTTTTTCAAAACTGTGTTTTTAAAGTCGGTGACCAAGATTTCTCGGAAACGGCTGAACCAATCAGTCACAAATTTAACACAAGCTTTTTAATTATATTTTATAGTTATAGATCGAAGGCCTTTTCTCACCGATAAATATATATATATATATTTTTTAAAAACAATATAATGCCAAAATTTTGTTAAAAAGACGATTTTTTCTTTGTCGAAAAAAAATGTACTTTGTCCTTCGATTAATTAGAGGAATATTTACTATTATGATGAAATTTGTTTGGTTTTTTCATTTTAGATTATCCAGTCTAGAGATATGATGGTCACCGCAAGATGTCTTTTTTGAGAGGAGCTTCTGGAGATCAGTTATAGCAGCTATCAAAATTATTATTTTTACAAAAAAAAATCTTAAAATACTGTTAAACGTTACCATAATATGTATACAAATTTTTACTTTAATAAATTTAAAAAATATCTTTTTTGGGCCTCCTGACTGTATGTAACCCCTTTAAATGTAAAGTGTCACATTTAAAATTTCTTGAGATAAGCAAAATTTTGTCAAAATGTAATTTCCAACATCTAATTATAATGTTTTATTGTCAAAGGGTTAAATGAACTGAAGCCGTAAAAACATTTAATAGTATATTTTATTTTTTACAACATTACATTGATATTTTTTATCGAATCAGAATAATAACAATCTCTACGGTAAATGACATGGAAATTCGTCGGTTAAAAAACCATATTTATTAATTATGAATATTTATGTTTCTTATATGTAAGTAAATTTATTTTAAAGATTTCTTCAAAATTGAAGTAAGCTCGATCCAGCACCACATATCCACTTTAATTTCAGAAAACCATCATTTTAATAAGTATTTCCATTCACAACCGTTGTTTATATTTTGGTCTACTATTGGTCTACCACCCTCCAAACAAGATAAACATTTCTTAAAAAATTAAAGGGTTATGTAAATATGATAATAAGAAGTATACATGGAATGGATTCTTCATTGTTAGGACAAATAACTAAGGACGGGTTGTTTTTCCGTTTAAGTTTTGTGAAAGTCCTATTCAAGTTTTGTTATTATTTCATCATAGGCCGGTGGTTGCACAGTAATTGGATAGTAATAGAACTGGAATATTATATTTGATGAATTATTCAAATTCTGTGAAACAACCCGACCTGATTGTTTATCATAATATATTATCTAATATTTGTGGCTCTTCAGCACTCTAAATCACACTGTTTGGAATAGTTATATTTTTTTAATAAATTCGTTATTTACCCATGTTTTACAAATATCTTCCCATTGATTTTTATGTAATACTATGCTAAATCAGTTGACTTGTGTTAAAAATCAACAATACTTTAGAAAAATTGACTGATATGCCAATTATTATTAAAGAGCGATTCCACGGTCTGTGGCGGACTACAAACCGCAGCGTGATAATAATAATAGTAATAATTATGTAATTTAATTAGTCTGCGGTCTGCCCCTCCGGTTTGCAGCTGCCGCCGACCTTGAAATCTTACCTAGGTTTGTTAAGTTTTCTACTGGCTGATCTCATATTTATTTTCCCTGCGGTGAATCTCTTCCATGTACAAAGTTAGTTCGTCTTGTACGTTTCCCCTAGTCTCTCTACTACATCCGTTGTTAAGGGCATTGGAAACCATGCTGATGGCTTCCTCTTCTGTTTGAGTTTCGTTTTCGACGGTAAGTTTTGTATGGGAGGGGGAAAGACCGTACGGACTCCCGTTGGTTTTAGCTGAGGAAACGCATTTTAAAGAAAACCAGAACCTTTTTTTGTTTTTGATTTGGTGGTTGCTAATAGTGATTCGGTTGAGACAGCAGCCTGGAGACCTTAAGCCGTAGTGGCACATTCCTGTGTTGGTTTCTTTGTCGTTAAAGTGGATGTGGACACTGGAAGGGAAATCGCTATTGTAGGTGACATTTCGGTTGAAAGGCTGACAGTAGAGGCCCTGGCATTGCTTGCAGCAGTGAGCTAGCAGGGCGGCGGGGACGGTGGCCGTGGCTGGCAGTGGTTGGGGCACGCGAGGGGAAGAGGCCTCTCCCCCACCTGCGCGCCGCGCAGCACGACCGTTCCTCAGCGACTGGCAGTACTGCGGCCCGATGCACGGAATGCTCTCCTCTCGGACTGAGTTACCTGAGAAATAAAAGGAAACAATTTTTTAAAGAAAACACAGAAACCTTACTTTTCTTAAATGCCGTAAAGTGTGTAAACACCTCTCTGCCTCGACCTCGCGCACTTGAAGTGAAACAACACAAAACTGCGCTATATAAATGTTATGTTATTATTATTATTCTGCAATCGGAGGTGATTCAGGGAGAGTGCTGATAGGAGTAAAATCGGCGTCTTCTCTACACACCCGCTCCTGCCTCAGTGTGAAAATGATCGTGCTATCAAGATGACGCCAGACCTTCGACACATCAGAATATTGGAATGGCTCTGGCACGTTTTTGCATGCAATTATGTAAAAAAAATTAAAAGGAAGACGTCGGTGAAGAACTGGTTGGTGAATCGATTGGAAGCAAACTGACCATAAAATCATCACGATTTTAAAACATACTGGGTGACTCAACGCTAACCGACCTGATATCTATCCCGATTTGGGAGTTAAGGGCCGATTTGTCTACTCACTTAGTGATCAATGTAGCGATCTAGGTTGCTACCCAACACTGCCCCGATATTACCCCCGGGAGGTGAATAAGGTATTTGTGATTGCACGCCACGTAGGTTAATCAAACACGTTTACAAAGCACGATTTGTATTTTTTCAAAGAGAATTTTCAAAATTGGTTTTCGATCACTCAGGTTAAATTAGTTTACGTTAATTAATTAAATATTAAAGCAATTCGAGTTTGGAAATTCCTTTCGAAAAAGTAAAATCTGCTAGTGAAAGCAGTGCTAATGGGGTTTGGACTGAGTAAACAAGTTTGGAATTTATACTCGTACAAGAACATTTTTTTTTTTTTCTAGTAAAAAGTTATTTAAAGCTAATTTAGTAAGGTCTTACACTAAAAATTACCTAAAAAAATCGTCATAAAATTTACACCAATGTAAACTATAAGTATTACAAATCGGCATTTTTATATTAAATAAATGAATTTTTATTCTTCTAAATCAAAACTCGTTTGTGTTTAAAAATAGTAAATTCAGTTACCAAGCTTTGAATTGGACTTGGATATTATTTAATGACAGAGTTCCTAAACAATGAGTTTACTGACTCTAGCATAAGTACAAATTTGGATTTTTTTTTGAAACTTTACTCGGAATGATTTTATTTTGTGGTGTGAAATGAAATGAAGGATTTTTTATATATACTTAATTGCCCACTCCTTATGCCCACTTTAGGTCTTTTATGTTTCGTAATTTCTTTCTACCTGTATTGAGCGAGAGTGTTAATGGTTGGATTTTCATGTCCGGCTAGGCCGGCACAGAATTTTTCCGAGAGTAAAAAAAATTAAATCCTTTATCAGAGAAATGTTTGTGTCTTTATGTAGAGTGTTAACCTTGATCCACTTCGGTGCATTCTACATTAATCGAATAGCTTTGTTTTGTAGGGCTTGTAATTTATTTAATTGTGTTTGAGCTTCGTGTCTCCAAATAGGTGTAGCGTTTGTAAAGCCCGACCTTATGGTCATCTTGTAGATTAGTAATTTATTGTCTGCTGATAGTCGACTATTTCTATTTTCGAGGGACGATATATACTCATGCCAACGTTCGTTGCTAAATTCATTTCGAGCATTTCTGACTTCACGGGATAATCGGTTATAATGCATTTTTACTATGGGATTGCAACTTTTTTGCTATTCTTTCCGAATAAGATTTTTCTCCCTAATAAGATATTTAATCTTTTTGAGGATTCCGTATCGACTTGTGTGAATTTCAACGGATGCCTCGTTGATGCAGGATTTTATTGAATCTATTAAATTATAAGTTGCTGCGTTAAAACTGGCAACATCAGGAATAGAAGTTGGCACTGTCGTAGTTGAATTAAGTAACTCGATTAGTTTTTGCCATTCAATTTTTTACGTATGTTTTGTATGGGACCAGTAGATTCGAACCACCTGTTAGTGTTAGAAGAACAAGATTGTGGTCGGATGCGAGATCGTACAGTACTCTTAGGGAGTGTATGTGAGACGGATATTTTAGTATGACAATGTTGATTATATCCGGCCTGCCATTTGGAGGATAAAGTGTGGGCATTGAAGGTTACACCCGCCCTGTCCCACCCCGGTATTTTTTTTTTTTATTTTTTTTTTTATTGAAACATATAAACAAGGTTACAATTTTTTTTAACAATATAAACACCAATATATCAATCACTCTCCTAATAAAGCAGCTGCTTGTGTTTAGGAGAGGACAACAAAAATATTTTTACATTTGTTTAAATTAAACAAAAATTATTAGTAATAAAACAAAAAATAACACAAAAAATAACAATAAAAGTAATAAAAATATAGGTTAGTTAATAAATGATTCAAAGAATTTAAAAGGCAAAAACATATTTCTAAACAATAAGTAAAGTTATGAGGTGGCACAAGAGTATTTTAATTTAATTTTTTTTAAATATTTTTCGTAGTTTTCTTCCGATCGTATATCAAGGGGTAATTTATTAAATAATTTTACACCCTTGAATATATAGTGATGTTGTGCTGTTGTGGTTCGTGCTAGTGGCACGGTTAGTCCTCCAACAGATAATATTCTTTTGCTAATATTCAATTGTGGTAAATTATTTTTACTAAAGAAATCTTTATGTATTTGTAGAAGTGCAATTTTGTCATAAATTTTTGTAAGTGGGGGAACCGGGAAATCTTGAAAAACATTTATAGTTGGGTAGTAATATGGCTTTTTTAAGATGATTTTTATTAGTATTTTTTGAATAGTTTCCAGTGGGAGTAGTGATGATTTATATGCACCCCCCCAAGCCACGATTCCATATTGTAGGACAGAGTGCGCCAGTGCATAATAAATATCTTTTAGTATTTTTAATGATACAATATTTCTTAGTCTAAAAAATATATAGATTAGTTTTCTCATTCTGTCTACTGTGGAATTTATTTGACTTTTCCATTTAATGTTATTATCAATAATTATTCCAAGATATTTTATTTCTTTTTTACTACTAATGTTTATACAGTTTGAATTACAGGGTGCGAATTTAAGGTGGCAATTTCTTTCGTGAATTTTTATGTTTAGATTTACATTAAATCTAACATCCTAACATCCCTGTTAGGCTATAAGGTATAAAATGGGTTTTTTCGACATTCAGTGTCAATAAATTTTCGTCAAACCATAGTTTAACGATATTTATTGCATTATTAGCTGATACTACGACCTCATTCCATGAATTTCCTTCAATAGTTATAACTGTATCATCTGCGTAAGATATGATGTTTCCAATGATTGGGAGTTGAAAAAGTTCATTAACATATAATATAAAAAGTAAAGGTCCCAAAACAGTTCCTTGTGGAATTCCAAAATCTATATTTTCTATTTCACTTAATTCGTTGTTGACTTTAACCTGTTGAGTTCTTTGATGGAGATAACTTTTTAACCATGTTTTAGCTTTGCCAGTAATTCCTATATTATTTACTTTATTAATTAATTTTGAATGTGAGACACTATCAAAAGCTTTACTGAGGTCAATGAATATACTTAAGCATTTTTTGCCTCTATCTAATGTTTTGTAAATAAGCTTAGTTAATTCTGCAATTGCGTCTTGTGTGCTAAGTTTATCTCTAAAACCGTATTGACTAGGGTTAATACTTTTTTGGTTATCTGTATAATCAGTAATTTGTTTTTTTATTACTTTTTCGTGTATTTTTGCAATGTTGGATAATAAGGATATTGGGCGGTAATTGTTTACTTCTTTTGGATCTCCGGATTTATATACTGGGATTATAATGGCTTTTTTGTAGTTAGACGGGAATATTCCGTATTTAGTACATACATTAATTATATGCGTAATCGGTTTGGTTAGAAAATTGCAGTATTTTTTCAAGATTTCTGTAGTTATACCGTCGTATACTGGCGCACTACCATTTTTAAGTGATTGTATTATGTTTTCAATATTTTTTTCTGAAGTCGGTTTAAAAATTGAAAGATTGCTATTTGTTATTTTATCTTCATGTATGTCATCAGGTTGATAATTTTGGTCAATTTTATATGCAAGTTTTTGACCGACCGTAGCCAAAAATTTGTTGAAAATATTTGCGCACATTTTTGGTTCACGGATAGCATTTATTTTAGTTCCATTATTGTTTATGACATTTATTGTAGACTTATTTTTATTATTTTTATTCATTATTTCATTTATAGTGTTCCATGTTTTTTTAGGGTTTTCTTTTGTGAGGATTATTTTCTCCCTGTAATATTTTTCTTTTGTGTCTTTGATAATTTTAATGAGTTTGTTCCGGAATATTTTGTATTCGTTTTTTACTTGGCTATTGGAAGGTTTTTTTTTTTGTGTCTATGAAATTTTTTTCTTTTTTCCGGATAGATATGAGTAATCCTTGCGTAATACATGGTTTGATTTGCCTTAATTTAGAACTTGGTTGATTATTTATAAAGGTTGTACAGTCTGCGATATGAGCATTTAAAGTTTCTTCAAAGAAGTTTGCGCACATGTCTGGGTTTTGGCAATTTAGTATTGAGGACCAAGATTCGTTACTTAATTTATTGTTTAATTTTACATTGTTCAATTTGGAAATTATGTTAATATTTTTTCTAGAGCCATTTAATCCTAAGTTTTTATTGAAATCATAAATAAAAATATTTGTATGGTGATCTGTTATATCATTTTTCCATATAATAGATTTAATTTTTTCTGTGTGTTTAATATTGCTCCATATGTGGTCCAGGCATGATGGCGATCGGTTTGCAAATTCTCTTGTGAAATTATTTACACATGATATAAAGTTCATTTCATTCATATCATTTATATAATCTAATTTATTTTTACAGTGGTTATTAGGACCAATATTAATATTTAAATCACCTATTACGATAAAATTTAGATGGTTTTTGTTACATAGTATTTTTTTTAATTCTTCTATAAATAAAGGTACATCAGAACTGTGTGTTCGATATATTGCGATTATATTGAATGGCATATTATTTAAAACAAAATTTAATGACAAACAGTTTGCTTTGCATATGTGTATTTCGGTAATATTGATATCAGTAAATTTTTCTTTAGCGTATACTACAATTCCACTATTTTTATTAATCTGATAATTTGTATTGTAATTTTTGTAGTTTGGGATGATTGGTATATTTATGTTTGCATGTATGTGCGCCTCGGATAGTATTATGAAATCTGGCTGTGAACATAATGTATTTAGGGATACCAAAAGTTCATCCATGTTTTTATTTATACTTCTAATGTTTAGGTGCAAGATTGTTAGTCTATTTATTATATTGTCATAGATCTTATTGCATTCACTGGCTGCTTTACATACGTATTCTTCTATATTTAGATTTTTATCAATTTCGCTTAAGTTAAAATTTTCCATTGTATTTATTTAGGTGTGATAAAATATGTATATAAAATTCTACGAGTAAATGAATAAGTAATAATGCTCATAATTAGTGTAACACTATTCTTGCTCGATTTCAGTTCATATCTAAAATTGTAGGTTTTGATTTTTTCTATAAGATTTATTTTATGTTTAGATAATACTCGGAGACATAGTGAGTGTTTGTTTAATTGACAGCAATAATTAATTTGATTCGTTCCTCTTTTTATAATAATTACAATAAAAAATAGCGTTTGTAAGAATATATCAATAGTACAAGTGAACATATAGTGTAGAGATTTATTGCATATAAAATATTGGCAGCATGATATATGGGTTAGTAATGTATATAATAATAATTTTGACAAATTAATATATCTATAATTAGACTTTAGTATTCTGTAATTTACTAACATTCGATAAATGCAGTTGTGGATTTTTATTGTATTTTCTATTTTCTGGTAGGAATATACAAATGTAGAACGTAGATGTAATGAATTGTAAAAATAAACATAAAAGTGTAGTAAGTAGAGATGTGTTATCATGAAGAAAATATTTAGGTTTTTTATCTTCAATATAGAGAATGATTTAAATTTTTTGGTTTTAAATACATATATCCTGACTTTAAAGTATGTAGAATGATGAAAGATTTGTCGGTTTTTTAATGTATAGACTATATTATTATTATTTTTTATAGCTTGTGAATATTCAAGAGTACATGCGTATTTGTAAGACATTGAGAATAGATATGAAATATTTTTATAGACATCTTTAAAATTTATAACAATATTCCAGTTTTTGTTCCGTGAGAATAAGTATTTTTTTGTAATATTGACAGTTCGTTTGATTATGGACATTTTTTTTTTAATTGTTAGTATCATTTTTGAATATTTCTTAGAATTTTCAGTTTTAATAGTAAGTATACTTGTTTTATATACTAGAGATTGATAGGGAACATCATGTTTTTTTAAAGAATATGTCATAGCATTATTAATTTTGTTAGTTTTTAAAATTTTGAAGGTGCAGGTACATGCATAATATATTGACAATAAACATGAGTTACTATGAGAAATATACCTTGAATCCAAATTAGTATTCAATTTTCTGTTGTGCGAATGCCAGCATTTTTTTATAATATAAACAGTTGGTTTTATCATTCGCATTATGATTGGTAGGAAATGACAGTTGAAATCTGTCATTTTGAAAAGTGCAGTTTACACACCTCGGTTGATTTGTTGAGGCACATTCTTTGAACAAGTGAGCAGCTCCACAGTGCGAGCAGGAAGGCGAATTGTTTTTCTCTTTCTGGTTGCAGTTTCTTGATGTAAGTCCGTAACGTAGACAGAAGTAGCATTGTATTACTGGGCAGGCGTCGCCAACCGTAACTCGCTGGTAGCCAATGTTTATTTTTTCTTTATTTAATAGAATCTTCCTGGTTGTGCTGTCTACTTCTACTATGTAGTTAGCGGTGTCATTGTATTTGTTTTTAATTATTGCTTTTATGTTAAAAATAGAATTTTTTTGTGTTTCTTCCGTTACAATTTTGATATCCTCATTTTTGTTCAAGATATCGTCAATAAAATCTTTATTTTTTTTTATTTTTTTTTTTTTTTATTTGGGAAAATCAACAGATTATTTACATATATAAGAATAAACTAAATAATAAAGATAAAATCCAATAACAGATTTTCACTTAAAATTATAATAATAATAAAAAATATTAAAACAAGAAACTAAGGGTTCTGTACCCGTGGCCTGAGAAATTTACAAAAAATACAAAATTGTAAATAATAAATAAAAAATAATAACAGATCTAGGAACACAAATAATATACTAATAACCAGCTAAATTTCAAAAATTTAAATTTAACTGATATACTAATAACCAACTAAAATTCAAAACAAAATGTATTGTAAAATTTCAACACAGCAGCAATCAATAACACTACACAATAGCAATAATAACAATATAATAAATGTATACCTACAACTAAATTGAACACATGAGTATAAATTGGAAGGTAAGTAACTGGAAAGGATTCAAAGCAATAACATGATAACTTCAAGTAGAATATTTAAAATTATTTAATGTTAGTTATTACATATCTTTTAAAGGTTCCTAAATTACTTGAGAATATGTCCATATCATTAAAATTCTTATTAAATATACTACAGGCTCTGAATATAAACGCATTTTGTCTTATATTAGTAGAACATTTATGGAGATGAAAAAGTGATTTTTCTCTAGTTCTAACGCTCGGAACTCTAAAATTAATTTCAGACAGAAGGGGAGAACAATCAATAAAGCCATTGATAATTTTATGGAGATATATTATATCTGCGGAGTCTCTTCTAGTTTTTAATGGCTTAAGTCCATAAAGGTCCATCGAGCTGTTTACGTCAAGGTTTGAATTTAGTTTGAAATTTAAATGATGGACAAATTTTCTTTGGATGGCTTCAATGCGATTTATGTAAATATTATATTGAGGATTCCATATGGGAGAAGCGAATATGGGAGTTTATGGGAGTAATTCCATATGGGAGAATCTTCTTCATAAAGTCGTTGAAAATTCCCTTGAATATCATTGTTGGTTTTTTCTTTGTTAATTCTTTGCAGTCAATATCATGTAGATCTTTAGAAATTAAAGTTTGTAGTTTTTTAGCGTCTTCTTTATTAACACAATCGATTACAATTCGATTTTGGGAGATTTTTTTAATGCCTTCAATGCATATTCCTAATTGGCTGGTTTTAAAGTGCCTTTGAATTTTATTTTGTATTTCTGTTGATGTATCTTTATTTTTTGGAGTTATTAAGATACTGTACTTGTTTTTTATATTTTTTTGTTTTTTTATATCAGCAGGTTGATTATTCTCCAGAAAGCCCATTTTGGTAGCAACAAGGCTTATATTCCCTAGCAGTTCTGTGAGTTTTGGTGACAATTTCCCCATTTGTTCTTTTGTAAACTTATTGCTTGGGTCCATTATAGTATTTTGTAAGGAATTTATAATTTAGTTTGCCGCAGAGATGAAAGAAAAGGTGTCACTGGTGTCCATGGTACTGCTTCGAAATGTAGAGCGGTAAAAGGTTTAGCGGCCTTGCGTGGACGATGTTGGTCGGCGGTCGAACGTCGTAGCACGTACACACACACACACACACAAACTGAGTTCAACACTGGCCTATTACCGAGTAATCGCTGTTTATCAAATGTTTTGGGAGCAAACTTTTTTTTCAAAAATTCGGATTTAGGTTATTACAGATGTACTAGTACAGCTTGACACTTCTTTACTACACTGCTACTGCAATTCCGTATATATTAGTGCACTATTTTTTGTCAAATACGTTTAGAATATTTACTTGTTTGATTTTAAACAGGAACGAAATTCACAGCGTGTTTCTGTACAGCGGTATTATTGTTGTCTAAAGGTATAGGTGACTTATGGTCACCCCTTCGGAGCTCTCGCATGAATCTTATTTTTGAATAAACGGCTCTACAAAGTATATAAATTAAGCTAGACCTTCAATGTCCCCGCATACGGTGTTAGGAAGCGGTATGCGAGCGCTTACAGGTATTAATCCAAGGACAACACAGAACAATACGCATCAAACAATCAAGTAACAAGTTTCAGGCAAATAGTTGGTGGAGGGAACCCACACTCCAGTACCTGTAAGCACAAAAAAGAACAAAGTGAAATAATAGAGTGACGGGGGAGTTTCGCCGAGCCACGTCTGGCAGTCCTGTTGAGAGATTGGTGGTGGTTGGGGTGACTGGTGCAGGTCAGGACTTCCACACCCCTTAGCCGACCACCCGGTGGTGCCCTGAAGATAAGCATGGGAAAAAGAGGGATAAACCCTAAAGAACCTAGGGGAAAGAAGCGTCAGGAGGTCGGAGGCAGGGTGGAGGTTACCCCAATCCGCACAGTCACCCCTCTGAACACCAACGCTCCTCAAGGGTGGCGCAGGTGATTGGCGGAGTCCCCCGGTAAAAACAAGAAATTAAAAGAAGCTCCAGCAGTGCATGCGGGGACGAGGCCCGTTGTCCAACCCCTATTGGGGAAAAGTAAACAATACAAAACAAACAACGGAGTTCAGTTCTAGCCTGTAAACTCGTTGCCGTTACTGAAAAAAAGAAAGAAAACCAAAAAAAAATACATATAAAAAAGACGAGAAAAGAAAAGAAAAAAAGAAAAACAATAAACAATCCAAAAGTGCCACTTAAGAAAATCGGTAGAATAAGTAAAACAAAAGTAGAAAGCATAAAAATTACATTTGCATGGTCTGTAAAGAGGACAGTATGTGAAGTATAAGATAAAAGACAAAGTAAAAGAGATAATTAGCTAAGCAAAGATATATAAAGAGTGTCTGCAATGTCTGTAAAAAGGACAGTGTGTCTACCTTAGACACAAAACATAAGAAAAGAAAACTGAAAATTAGAAGAAAATAGGATACAAGTTGTTTAAAAGAAATGTAATGTTATGTTTGCACATAGCTTGCAAGAGCTAACTGCGCAGTTATGTATGTCCACACGATTGCAGGAAACGAACCACGCACTGATGGCGTGTTAGATCACCAATACATACACGTACATCCGCGACGTCTCTGCATGACACGGGTCACGCGAGCTATCAACCAATCGGATATCGTAGAATACCCCTTCCACTTGCGCCCGAAGCAGGTCAAGTACTTGCGGCAAGCGGCCCACGCTTCAGTTCCCTGGGAGACGCGTAGAACACAACATGCTGTGTTAAGTTCCGAGTTAACTTTTGCCGCCCAAATCGGTGACGCCGTAAAAATGGACCGGCGGATTTGTTTCACCTTGAGTGCCGCCTCTCGAGTACCAGTTCTCCACTTCAAAGGGATCCCCAGAAACACCAGCACCCTTACATTGTAGAGTTGGGTCATGTCTCCATCTGCCTGAGGTCCACCAGCCCCATTACGTTATATAGTTGGGTCATGTCTCCTCCGTCCAGGCCACATGCTGTCTACGGCCCAGACACCTCTGCTCACCACAGCCGGGTCGTGAAGAACCCCTTGGCGAACCGACCCGTGCTCCAGCTCTTCCTCGCCGCATCCGCCCTTGCAGCGAGCCGCCTACCTCTGTTGATGTCGGCCGCCCTTCCTACCGTCCACGCCAGGCTGAGACCAGTGAACTCGTAGACCCCTGCCTCAGTCCTGGGCGTCTGCCGCTCCAGCCTGTTTGTGTGGAGCCCCTTGGCCCTCCAACCAGTGCCCCCGCCCTGCTCCATCGTCTCTGCGTCTCCAGCCGCCGCCCTGGCGCCCCCTTGGTTGTCCAGCGTGGCGTGCCCTCGCGGCCGTCCTTCTGCACCCATCCTGCACCCTGCCATGGCACCTGCCCTGGTACCTGCTGACCGTCTCACCGCATCCGCCGTAAATTACACGTGAGCTAATAATATACCTTTGTCAATCAGAGCCCTTAGAGTCAATAGATTGTCTAGTATCCAGTTAGGCCTTAAAAAGCTATGTACCTTTTGTAGATCTGTTTGATAACCTGTATTACCTGTACAATAAACCTATAGTATCACAGACATATGTTTCATTTGGGAGACCGACTATAATCCACACCTTGAATGATGGGAGTATCAAGCTCTGCTGCTGTGCCTTGTGCGTCGATGACTATTTGGGTAACTCACCGATAGCATATTATATGGCCATAAACGTAAATGTAACAGTAAACGAAAGAAAATCATCTGAAGCAGCTGGTACAGTAAGGAAAGAAAAATAATAAAAATAAGAAGAACAGAATGCATAAACAATAATCGGAGAATTGTAAAAGAATTAGTCATGGAGCAGGAGCAATACACCAGGGGTTCTCAGTTATCACACTAGTCAGCGACTCTAAGCGCAGACCATCTCTCAACCCAGATCCTAGTAAACTTCCTCAGACATTCGAAATTAACTCTGTTAGAAACAAGATCGGTGTTCCACACCGGTCTAATGGGGGCATTCAGACCGTCTATCATTTCGTCTCTGGCATCCTTCAAGATCTCACAGTGCCACAGAATGTGCTCGGCCGACTGGTAAGTATTGCCACAAGCGCAATTGGGATGGGTAGACAGGGCAAGGCTATGAAGCCTCCCCCTGAATTCCCCATGTCCTGAGAGGAGCTGCGTCATGTGATGGTCCAGTTTGAGGAAGGCCCCTTCCATTCTGAGTTTAACTGATGGGAAGAAGGAAAAGGTCCATCTTCCCATGCTCGACCTATCCCAACGGACCTGCCACTCTTTGAGCGAAAGGTCCCTCATCGTCCGAAGCAGTCCAGGGAGAGTTCCCGGTCCACCTGGTGTCAGAACGACACCAAGATGGGTTGCCGGGGATCCTCTGGAAAGTCTCTGCTTGGTTAAGACTTCCCTAATCTCCAGATCGATTGGAAAAATGCCGGCCAAAACTGGCAAAGCGTCCGAAGCAACAGTACGGTATGCGCTAGATAGTGCCAGCAAAGAAGTTCGCTGGCCCCTAGTAAGAGCGAGGAGTATAAGGCAGTTATCCAGGCGGTGCTCCCAAACAGAGGCAGCATACGAAACTTGCGCAACGTATACGCCTCTGTACAGAGCACGTAGTGCCGGACTGCGTAGTCCCCATTCAGCGGTGGAAAGTCTCCTCAGCTTTAGGAACAGCGCCTGAGCCTTGCTTGAAACATCTTTAACATGATCCAGAAATGAGGACGATCGATCGAGTGTTACACCTAGGTACTTGACCGTGTCTGAAAATTTGATGTTGGTGTCTCCCATCCGGATGGTAGGGTTTCTTTTTCTACTGAGAGAGCCCTTCATCAGGAGACCCATTGTCTTGTGGGGAGCGAAGGTCATCTTATTCCTCTCCCCCCATATAAGGAGGGTGTTCAAACCATCACCAGCCTTTTCTTCAATTTCCTTTCTGCTGTTCCCCGAGACAAGATACATCTTATCATCCGCGTAGTCAATCATGATACATCCTTCAGGCAAGGGGTGTGGGCAGGTCCGGAGCATCTATGACGATTGGATTTGACATAGAGTATTTCGCAAGATCTTTATCTTTTTTATCATATTCGCTGTGCCAGGAGCCGCGTTTTGCATTCAAGTCACCATCTATAATTGTGGGGACATTTTCAGGAGTGAGTCTAGTTCTGAAGAAATCAAATATCGTTTGGGAGACTATAGACAGATATGAATTTAAGTGGGCCAGAATAAGTATTGATTTTAACCGCGGTGGATTCAATGTTATTGTTAGAAAAGGAATGTGCTAGACAATGGTCAATGTTACGTTTTTTTTTTAATTCAATTAAAATCAAATTTGATAATATGATTATTAAGTTCTGTAACTATTTTTTGGCTTTTGTTATTGTATAGCAATATCTTTACCAATATTATTACTTCCCTAAAAGGGAAACTCGATGTTACATGTGGGTAGAATAATTGTGTGCACCAGTAATAAAAAACTCTATTAACAACTTCAATGTTTATTATATAAAATTCTGTTACTACACATATTGCTCTAGGAAGTTAATATCAAGCAAGAGACTCATTATAAAAGCTTTAACTCTCAAGGTGTGTCGAGTTAGATATTACTCGATAGTTGACAAAATGCAAGTCATGATAGTTGAATTAACGAATGGATAAAATGATGCTATAGTGAATTTAATTGGCGCCAGCTCAGAATCACTTAATTTTTAACTTAATTTATATAATTAACAGAGTAATCCCTAAGATACTAAAGTATAAAAAATCAATCTCAATTTAGAAGGCATCTTACGTATATCCTAAGTCCGCTTAGGTCGGCAGCCTTCACAAACGTCCCGTGTCACCCGAGTATCTCGCCACAACTGACGGAACAAATTTACTCGAACCACCACGCTCTTCAGACCAGTAGCTCGCAAATCAGGACAGCAACAGAGAATACTGTCAGCCGCTACGGTAGGAACTCAAAAGCAAGACTGCTACAATTGTTACAGCTGTTTCGGCTTTCAAGGCCATTTTCAAACTGTGGTTTTAGCCACGTTTAGACGACTTATTAATATGATTCTATTTTACCCCCAAAAAGTTAATAATTATATTATTAAATGAGATTTTAATTAATTTAAATAAAAATGGAGTTCTACGAATTAAACACAAAAACAATAAATAATGTTACTTTTTACGAAGATAGCGGTGCCGCCTCCTTTTATGGCGGTTCTGTCGTCACGGAATACGTTATAGTTTGGTATTATAGATTGCGTGATTGTTTTAGCCACGTTTCATTTATAAGAAATACGTCTAGATTACAATAATGGAAAAATTATATGATTTCTTCGTGGTATGCTATTATTGTGCCATTGGCGTTCCAGTACGCTGTTTTTAAATTTTATTTATTGACGCGTTGTCTAGCCATTAAAATTCTTAATGTATGTCTGTATAGAACTTAGCTCTTTGGCGGCATTTTGAATTAGGAATTGTAGCTCAGTAGCCCTTTCGATAAGGGTTTGAATTTGACTAGCATCGGGTTTCAAGAATTTTGGAGAGGGGGGGAGGGTACTCTGGGAGGGTTGGGGGGACTCAGGTCGGCGTTTAATTTAGTTCATTGCCCCATCCTTGTTTTGTTACGCAGTGATTCTACTTGTATACGTAGGTGGAGAACAGTTTGTAAATCGGTAAATATTTGCTTTGAATCTTCATTTTTCGTCAAGTTAACCAGAACTAGCGGAATCGGCTGACGGGACCGACCCGATTTCATATGGTGCACAAAAGTGACCGGGTAATTTTTGAGAGCAAGCTCTTGCCTGACCTCATCTGTGGAGATGTCCTCAGGGATGCCCCTGATCACCACTTTCAGAGGTTTCAGTAACCAAGCAAACTCATTAAAGTTATTTATTTGATTTGAAAACCGGTCGAGCGCGAGTTTTAGGGAGTGAGGAGGGGAATGTGATGGGAAAGTGGAAGTTTTGGAACTATTCAGGTAAGAACTCTCGCTCACAGAACCTAAGTTTCTAACTGCCGAATTTGTGTACAGTATAACACTCAATAAGCAATATTTTTATTTACCGAAAGTTAAAATAAATATTACTTAAACGTTAAAAAATATACAATAATGGTATGATGTGTTCCTATCAAAAATACAATAATGGTATGATGTGTTCCCATCAAATATACAATAATGGTATGATGTGTTCTTATCAAATTCATTTGTGTATCGGATGCCTTTATTCTTAGCTACTTTGAATATATTTTATAAATTTTCAGTTGTATTGAGACTCAGGGGATCATTTTTCCATTTCGTAAAAACACGAGCCTGCGCAAATATAAAAGATAAAGAAGCAGTTGAAAACGTAATCCATAAACCTTCCTTCCAGCAAACAACAAAATTTAAAAAAAGTCTTCCTGGAGGAATAATTGGATACCCTGTTGGGTAAAATATTATGATAATTTGACTGAAAATGTTAAGAAAATATTCGATCATGCTTGTAGGAAAATAACAAGATTCAATTTTGCTACAAAAACAGGGTACGGCAAAACAGATAGTGCAACGTACGGAAAATGGTTTTTTTTTAAATTTTATTTGCTTAATCATGCCGTCAAGCACCATCAGAGAGACGATTCCGCCTAGCAGTACATTGATGAAGGCGATTTATTGAACTTTTTGGCCACACATTTGCACATGTCGACGGGTATAGCGGCGATTTCGTCCCGAATTCGATCTTAGAGTTTTTCCAAAGTGTGAGGCCGATGTTAAAAAACATTTTTTTTCATTCCCACAAGAAAAAAACGCAAATTTCAGCCGGAAGGCCCGGTGGGCGGCGACGAAAGAACTCTTTGGCATCGGTGTATAGTTGGGAAACGAGCCAAATACGCGCCCAACATTCGTAGGTACACGGTCGAAATTTGTATCACACGAGAAAGGGGCATTTTTACGACTCAAGAATGAGCGTTTTCTCCTTGCAACAACATGGATCTATTCTAGACCCATATTCACTCTTTCCTCTTCTCCAAAAAACTCTCAACACAGCATCCCTAGGGATGATATAGGTCCCGTGGAAAAATTATTTTGTTTGGAGTTAAAAATTTTTAAAGCTTTTTAAAAACATGAATACCGCTCAAGAGTCCCAATTGCGCCCAACCTTCTAGAGCCAGAGCTGGTCAAGAGCCTTACCTCTCGATCACGGAGGACAACGAGTATACCTAAATTAACACAGAAATTTTGATTAACACATATTGTCCGTGAATATAGAGGGAACATCTCACTCAAAAGTTTGCAGTTTTATACTCTTTTTAAAAATACTCAACAAATATAACGATCATAAATCGATATTTTTGCCAATTCTTACTCGCCACTTTTTTCGAATTTTCCAAATCCCAGTATAAAGGGTTTAAAATAATTGTTCTCGTAGGAGACAGGAGATCTGAACAAAAGGTCTCTTTTCTTTTCCGTGTATTTTCCATTGAAGAGAAACAGGTGAAAATAACATTGTATTAATATATATACATCTACACAATATTATAAACGACCATATCATATTTCATATTTGGGAGCTGAGAGCAGAAGCTTGTCGAGTGAAGTATTTTTAGCGTAAAAGGGGCACAGTGGAGTATACGAAATGGGAATAATTTAGTAAGAATGATTTAAGCCGTTTCATTAAAACTCAACTTTTATCATATGTTGTATCATAGAAGTTGACCATTATATTTTCAGTTGAATTTTAGAAAATTCTTTGAAAGATGACGTTATTTCTTTACAAAAAAAAAAATTGATATCACACAACTTCCGGTCTCAAAGGTCGATATATCCTTACGCACAAAAACGTTTGTTTTGATATTGGCTGCAATAAAAACTAATTGCGTTAAAAAAATAATAGTTTATTGATAATTTGGTCCGACCAGACCTCTTGATTTACATTTTGCAGCTGCAAAAACTACAATGTGATTACAACGAATTAAAACAATGATAATTTAGTTTTTTTGTCGGCTCTGGGATATTTCGTTTTGCTACAGCTTTGCCGTGTACTAATTATAATTTTAGTCATAACATAATCACATAACGTGGATTCCATTGATATTTTTGTTAGATGTAACGATTTGTTTTATTGAAAAGATGTTGAAGGGTAAAACGAGTAAGTTTTACGTAATATTATGCAAAACTAATCAACTTAACATAAAGATGATTTTCAAATATATTTTTCCAGGTTGTGATCTCAACTGAAAAGGTTGTTTTGCTAAAAATGCATACATAATTAATACCTTTTCATCGGACAGTACATGTTTTGAAAGAGCTTTTGTTTGTCTTGTTGCACATGCTCTGTACGATGACGCTCTAGGTTGCATATAGTGGGGCCTGCACTTTTAGGGTGGGTTGTTTCACAGCATCTGAACAATTCATCGAATTTCAACGGTCATTTTCGGGTTCTGTGAAAGTCCTTTTGAAGTTCTGTTATTATATTATTATACTTATGTTATTATATTATTATACTATATTATATTATACTCAATTACGAGGTATCTCTATTTACGTGTAAAATCGACGGAAGTTGGTTGATAACTTCCCTTTTAACGCCAGCTACGTTCTTCATGTATCAAGCGTGGATTTTTGAATTCCTGCTCTATGGTCGGCGAAAACATAACGAAGATATTAATGTGACATAATTCCAAAAATGACACAACGGAACATGCATATAGCAAATTAATTGGTCGGAACACCTTTTGAAAGAGATCTGGTGGCTTTTATGATCATAATATTACTATTAGTAGTTTTTCTATAGGGTTTGCAAGAGATTCCAAAACGATTCTATATACTTCAAAACGTGGAATTTTTCAGTAAACAAGCTACTTTTTCTAATTATCACAAACTTAAATGTGTTTTGAGAAATTAAAAACAGAAAATAGCTTTTACTGTTTATTATTTTACGTATTCGATAATACAAACAATATTTAAGTACACTGCAAAGCAAGTTTTACCAGGTATTACAATAAGCTAAACAACATCCCAACACCTACACTAGACTACATTTAGGAAAGACACGTGTAGTCAGACGGGTAACTCTTAGATAAGCCTTCATTAATTAGCACAGAAGTAATGATATTTCCATAACGCGCTGAACCCTATCTCCCAGGGAGAATAATTTTATACCTCCGTTAGTGTAGACCGCAGATGAAAACCTATTATTAGTTTTGTTTGTAATTGTAAAGTGTAAAAAGATTTTTTATAATTTAAATGAATATTTTCGTTTAATTTAACCCCTTTCTATTTTTTTTAATCAATTTATATAGTACAGCGTTAGCGGTTCAGCTTATAAATGCTTTTGCTGACTAAGGGGTTTAATAAAGTAACCCTTTTGATGTCGACAAACTGACAGTAAACAAAATATTTTTTATGTGTTCATAAGCAAGTGATGTACCCCTGTAACAGTCAGTGGGCACATGATGAGCTTCAGAGTTTTTATTTGGCGGGAGGTTGGGAAAGGTGAAAGGCGAAAAAATTATGCAAAGACTTTTCTTTGATATTAGAATTTTTTGACGTAAAACTTCCCATGTGTACCTATGCTTCTCTTCTTTGAGACTGTTGGATATATGTTGATATATACACTATGCCTACATATTATCTTTGTCTATTATCTATGCCTAAGATTGTCTTTGCTTCGCAACCTCTTACGATTAAACGATTGTCAATAAGAATGGTTTATTTATTAAACTCAACACAATTATAATCGTGTTCATATTTTACCACAACATAACAGAGACATTCCTTTAAATCAACATGTCTTACGGCGCGGCGCCTAGAGCGAGTAAATTTAAAACCCCCTCTGTCAAAACCAATAGACGCTTAGAAAGGTACACACTGTTATTAATAGTATTTGGATGATTTTTATGTTTGTGTAGCTCTGTTTTAGGTATACGGTGTTAGGTATTATCAGCACCTTGGCAATTCAGCGCCCGGAGCGGACTGCTCCAATTGCGCCCGCCCTGTTTTTTAAAGTAGGGTAGGTAACTTACTTTTTTTTATTTAGGAGAAAAAACAGATACAGATATCAATTGACAAGAATATACAAAACATCAACTAGAGAATTTACCTGCATCCAAACTATTTCTCACGAATTAACATAAACAGCGATTAAAAACATTTACAAATATTTTGACTTATAAATAGGGGAAAAATATATACATAAGAATATTATTTTACAAATAGAGATTTGAAAGAAATGCGCAATATCCTTATAAGAATTTACAAATTATTTTTGAAAAAATTTTGAGGGTAAAACAGAAAAAAAAAATATATATATATAAATAGATAAACAATGTTAAACAGAAATTAAAAAAAATATATATACCTATATTTAAACGAAGTATGTCTAAGTTGTTTCCTTTGAACTTTGTAGGAAAACAGTCTTCATTTTTCTACTAAAAGTAGTGAGTGTATCAAAAAATAATTCAGAGTCCTTGAGGTTTTGATTCTGATTAAGTGATTCGCACATTCTTCTGAAAGGATCCCTGACACCAGCATTTGTACGCGTCCTTCTAATGTGGAATAAGTCGTTAAACCTTGTTACTCTGGGTGATACTTTGAAGTTTATTAATTTCAGTAAGTCGGGACAGTCAATAACGTTGTTACAGATTTTATACAGAGTCATGAGATCAAGGTATGTTCGCCGGTTAGATAGAGTGGATACGTTATAACTCGAGAGCATATTTTTGTACCCGCGTTTGGGTGCGCTCATTCTGTAATTGAGGCATCGCAGAAATTTCTTTTGAATACATTCAATATTTTCTTTAAAGATATCGTAAAGTGGATTCCATATGGAGGTGCAGTATTCAAGTTGAGAACGGACCAGAGTGTGGTAAAGAAAAAGATATGTTTCAGGTTTTCGAAATTCACGGCTGTTTCTGATGACAAATCCTAGCATGCTGTAAGCTTTATTCACAATATTATCAATGTGCGCATCGAAGTGAAGTTTGGAATAAAAAAATACGCCTAGATCTCTTATACAGTAAACGCGCTCGAGTAAATAATTACCAATACAATAATTGTGTTTGATAGCGTTGTGATTTTTAGTAAAACTTATATGTTTACATTTATTGTAACTTAGATAAATTTTGTTTTCATTGCAAAATGTTTCGAACCTTACTAAGGAACTTACTAAGGAACCTTACTAACGAACTTTTAAAATAAACATACCAACCATACTACCATGCCCACTTTCTTAAATACAGGACAACTCTACTGATCACTAATGTTTAGAAAAAGAAAAGAGTATTGATTGAAAAATGCTGACAATTCTGTAAAGCTTCTTGACACGTCTTTCATCGACATAGAAATATCAATGATTAAATCTTGAAGAAGCGAATTAACTTTATACACCTTGCCGAAGGGTAAAAATTAATACACACTAAGACAATTAAAACCCCACTAAATTATGTTTCCTACACATTTCGTTAAATCTTACACATTTTTTAAATGGCATTTCTAATTATGCTACGGGATGTCCGCGTTTTAGTTTTTTGAACGTAAACCGAATTTTGAACAAAAAAAGGTCTCTCAACAACTTTTTGGCTTTTGTATATTTTTTATAATGGCTTTTGCAGATAAGAGAAATTAACCAAACGCGAAATATCGATGTCACAAAACGTAGAAGCGTAAAATCTAAACAAATCAAAAGTTTCTCACTCAGTAATTAAGTTTTACTGCAAATTTTATCAATAGTTAATACAATTTAACATTATAAATTATTTTGTGACACACAAGTAAACTTTTATTTGTAAATGTTCGATAAAATATTGAACGTGTCAGCCAGTAATAAGCATAATAATTTTATGCACAAAATGCAGCAAGGTTAATTTACCAATGGCAATAATTATTTCAAATATATTTTCTTACCTTTGGACTACTCAACAATTTCAAAATGCTATAGTAATAATGTGCCTAGTAGTAAGATCTAAAAAAATATGTTATGTCTCCGGCGATAGCACCAAAACTCGAGACACAATATAACAAACAACGGAACCTACTTAGATGAATTTGTTTTAGCAATAGCGTCTATTTTCCAACTAATGATTCAATAGTAAAATCACTTTGTGGCATCATTTTAATTTAGCAAAAATAATTATCAGTATATCATTGAAGAAGATGATAATACTAATAAATCTAAACGAAACATGAAATAGAACAAGAAACAGAAAAAAAGGTAACGATCTTAACTGGGACTCGAACCCTCGCCCATTGGGTCTTAATTATTTAACGTAATTTTCTTTCGATATAGTAGTTCAAATTCAGAATTAAGAGTATTATCTTCAATTTTTTTTCCATCTTTTTGGCTGCTATCTTTTTGAAAAATATGTATTAAATTGGTAGGTATAACCGTTAAAATTGTTTAAAAAAAATGTTATTTAATTTCACGATAGGCGGTATAATATACCTAAGAATTGGTTATTATTTATTATTAATTATTTGAGATATTTAAAAAAAAAATAACGATTTCAGCAAAGTTTGTTTTCAGGAAATTTTGTATTATAAGATATTCGTTTTTGTGGAAATTGAATGACACGGTTACCTCCGCATATTTTTGGCATAAAATAAAACGTGTTTTAACCCTATCAAATATTCGATAAATTCGCCATTTTGTGTACGTATTCTTATTATTTACTAGTGGACTCCATAATGCTTTGCTACTGCTAATGTCTTTCTCGGTGTTAATGACTCTGACTTCTTCCACCATTCACTACCCCAATGATACTGTTAAAAAACTACATTACATCGACTTAATTTATTTCGGTGCATAAAAAATTGCAATAAGTATTCTTTGGGTGTTCCCGACATTTCTTGCTCTAAATACTCCTGGCACTAATAAGAACAAGCTTTGAATTTTCAGCTATATTGGTCGACTACTTTTTGAGTTTTGCGAGCGCAAACATACGCAGGTTTAATTGGTGTATATTAAGATTAACATTGTTCGTTCAATGCTAATCGTTTAAAAAAAAATCCTTGAAAATTTTTCATTGACAACATGAATTAGCTGTAAATTGACGACATAAATTAGTAAACAAAAAGTCTCAACAGCATCGCCTCCTTAAGGTCCCGTACTAAGCGTTCAAAGATGGTTTGAAAGGGAGATAATATGTAAATACGAATGTTAGAGGGAGCGCGCAAATTTAAAAAAAAAATTATAATTTAGCGAAATTGGTGAAAATACTTAATAAAACACGATTCGTTAGATATAGAGTCAAAATCTCTCGACAATTTCTTCAGTTGCATTTAAAGATACACTGTGAATTTTTCATGCCTATCCTCGTCAGGCCCCGCATCTCCTGGGGGTGACATTAAAAAGGTCCATAAAAGTGGTGTGATTCCAAGGATAATATCAATTGCAAACTAGTTTGCAGTGCTGTCAGTAACTGTTTTAAATTGACATATTTATCAAATAAATGTTAATACCACGGTTTTCTGACAGTTTAAAAATGAAAGGTCTGGGGAAAGGACGTTTTGTTGGTTCATAAATTGGTAAGTGTGATATATTTACTATATTTGCAGCTCAACTGTTACTTTGTGCACTTTTTGGTGTTCTATTATGTTTTTTTTTACTACATCAAATTGAAAGATTTTAAATGTTTTGTCATTCATGTCTGAAAAATGGCCAAAGTCGTATGTCTCCAGGAGGAGACACATGGTCTTAGTGTCAAAAATTTTCAGACCTTAACCATGTTGATATATTTGGAATTATTCATGCATTTCTTTCATAAATATTTAATAACTTTTACAAGTTATTTGAGAAAACAATTCAGATAACACGTTTTCAGGCACATTTTCGTATGCTAATTCATATGATATTTTCTATTTCCAGATTCTGATGCATTTATACGACCCCCAGCAGGCGTGAATTTTGGAATAAATCTGAAGATTTTTTTCCGCTTCCTCCAGCACCAGAGTACGAAGAATTTCCTTCCGAAGCTGTAAATTTGCCTCCATTCAAATATTTCAGTAAATACGTTCCCAACAATATGTATATTGACTTGCAAATACATACAAATCAACGGTTTTTGGCTGAAAGGGGAAGACCGTTGAATTGCTCTCTGGCTGAAATGAAAACATTTTTGGGGTAACCTTAATTTTTTTTTTTTAATTTATTGTAACATATAAACAAGGTTACAATTTTTTAACAATATAAACACCAATATATCAATCACTCTCCTAATAAAGCAGCTGCTTGTGTTTAGGAGAGGACAACAAAAATATTTTTATATTTGTTTAAATTAAACAAAAATTATTAGTAATAAAACAAAAAATAACACAAAAAATAACAATAAAAGTAATAAAAATATAGGTTAGTTAATAAATGATTCAAAGAATTTAAAAGGCAAAAACATATTTCTAAACAATAAGTAAAGTTATGAGGTGGTACAAGAGTATTTTAATTTAATTTTTCTTCCGATCGTATATCAAGGGGTAATTTATTAAATAATTTTACACCCTTGAATATATAGTGATGTTGTGCTGTTGTGGTTCGTGCTAGTGGCACGGTTAGTCCTCCAACAGATATTATTCTTTTGCTAATATTCAATTGTGGTAAATTATTTTTAATAATGTCATACCTAAAATATCTCAGAATTAGAATGTATTGGGCAGCTAAAACTAGAGTTCCAATTATAGCCGATAACATGACGAGGATAAGGTATTTTAATATCCGAAATAATTAAAAAAAATACGTGATGACGCTTTAGCGTTGCCAGAAGAAAATGGAAGTAATAAATTTTGGAAAGTTCAACCATTAAAACTATCCAAAATAGATGCAGTCTGAATCCACGCTCATCAGCGGTATCCATTGATGAACAGATGATACCGTTTTGGGAGCACACATCAGCAAGGCAGTTTGTGAGAAATAAACCGAACCCATGTAGTTTGAAAAATATGGTGGTAACTGCTCCTGATAGTCTACCATTTGATTTTTTTTATTTATCAAGGTAAAGGAGATTCAATCATTTTCTGCGATGAATATAAGAAATTGAATATAGGAGGCAAGACGGTTATACTTTCTGAGACTCTTCCACCAGGAGTTACCATATGCATGGACCGTTACTTTACTTCCATCAGACTTTTGGATTTACTTCACATTAAAGCTGAATATCAAGATACTGGTACTATTCAGGTGAACAGAATTCCGAAAGACTGCAAACTAAAAACAGACAATGAAATGAAAAAAGAAAATCGAAGGTCCAATGACCAGTCCGTGAGAAATGATGGCCAAATAGCTATTATTAAATGGTTTGACAACCGCCCAGTTACATTGATTTCTAGAAAAGAGGGGAAAATTCCTACCGATCTATGTTACCGGTGGTCGAAAAAAGACGGTCGATATATAATGGTCAAAAGACCAGCACTCGTGAAAGCCTACAACACAAACATGGGCGGTGTTGACATGTTAGATCGGATAATAAGCACCTACAGAATAAATGCACGAACCAAAAGATGGTTAGTCCGATTATTGATGCATTTATTTGATTTTTCCATAGCTGCATCTTGGATAGAATACAGACGAGATAAGAAAACCCCGAAGAAGGATATTTTGGATAATTTAGATTTCAGAGTTCAAATTGAAGAGCATCTATCCACAATCATTCACACGCACCTGATCCTAACTCTGATTCCAAATGGGAGCATGTACGAGCACCAAAGCGTTCCAAAGCTGCTGTTCCACATCCGCCAGATACTCTAAGGAAGAAAAACGTACTTCACATGCCAATTTTCCCACATCCACCAACCAAAAATCTTTGTCGCTTACCCGGGTGTAGCTCTAATGCAGCCCGCGTACAGTGTTCATACAAAGTTTTTTTTTATGTTTGCAGGATAAAAAAAAAATTGTTACTTACCAAATTTACCAAGAAATTTAAATAAATTTATTTTATTTTTACCCTTCAAATTTATTACTTTATTTTGCTCAGGAAGGTAGGTATTCACTGGAATAACTAATTAAAGGCTTTTTTTAATATATATTTTTTAAATATGACATACTTATAATATGTCCCACTTTAATAAATGTTTTGCGAATTCATAATAATGTTGTTTTATTAGATTTGTGAACTAATATCAAATAAAAAAATAAAACAGGAGACATACGATTTTTTTTAAAATATGCAAAGATTATTTTTTTTAAATTTTAAACTTTTCTGTTATTTTTTTGAAATACAAATACACAATTTTTTTTTAAATTTTAAACAGCTTTTTCCCTGGGCCCGAAGAGGCCATAACATTTTAAATAACAGAAAAAAAGTGTTTTTAATCATTTTCGGGGCTTAATTTGCGATATTTTTCTATCGAGGGAATTTCATATAATTAAAGTTTTGGAATAAGAAATGTATAGATAATATCTGAAAAATAAAACATATTTTTTGTAACTTGAAAACTTATAGAGTTAACGAGAAACTTGTTATAAATCGGTAGAAATTGGCACATGGTATATACCTTTATATATATACAATATCATTTGTGCCATGCACAGTACGGTACACGTGTGCGCGTTCTACGCCTACGGGAATTTCCCTTTGATTGCCACATATAGCAGTCAGACATGATTCTGCTGATATCCGGCTACGTTGCTGATTTATGACAGCGGAAGCCGAACTGAGTTTGAAATGTTCCGAGAAAGTTTTCGTTTGTAAATTGAATATCGTTAATGTTCGCAAGCGGGAAACCAGAAAAGTTTGTTTGTTGTTCAGTTTGGAGATTGTAAAATGATGTTTTAATTTCTGTGAAAAAAATTATCACACTTTACTTTTTCACAGGTTTTTGTGAATGAATTTGTTTGAAAGAAAATTTGTTTTTTGGTAGAAAAAAATACAAGGTAACTTACATATTCGTTTTTTTTTTAAATATTTTTTTATTGTTGGTCTTAAATAGTGAGCAGTGTATTGATCGTTTTTGTGTTTCATTCGGGTCCAATTAATTTAATTTAAATCGAATCAAATAATTTTATTGTCAAGTTATGCAAGTATTTTAGTTACTATGACAGCTGTTTCCGTGTTAAAGACTATTTTTAAAGTGCGGTCAGGCCGCGTCGAAATGATTTATTCATGTGATTTATTGCCTGTTAAACCGTTTACTGAGAAAGTATTTGTGACAATAGATTATCTATTCCGTGGGGTACTCCCCCCCCATTATATGGCAATGTCAATTCTTTCCTCGAGTCCACCATTTTGCGACAGAAACATTTTCGCTTATAATGATGGTTGAAGAAATTGAAATATTTTCAGATTAAATAATCTGAAAATAGGTTTTATCTGCATTAAATAATGCAGATAAAACCTCACTTCACAAAGAATATTTGATGTGAAAAGAAAATATAAACTTAAAAAATTAAAATAATCTTTTTAATTTTGCCATATTTCAGGCATTTATTTGCTATGACATAAACATACTTCTGATTCAGAAATGTTTTACTCAATAAGGAAGTTGAGTGAAAAATATTCGGACTTATAAAAAAATATGTTCATTAAGATCAAAAAATATTGATTCCAAATATATCTGATAATATATATATACTATTATTGTATTATTATTATTGTCCTAGCGTCTGGACGATGTAGGCCCTCTGATTGGTCAAATTTAAATTGTTTGTTTCGGTTAAATTCCGCTAACTTGAAAATTAACACCCGATTTCATACTAAAATAGGATCACCAGATTTCTTCAAAAGCATCTTTTCTGCTCATATAATTTTTGGATAATATCGAAGAAAATATGGTTTAGAAAGTTCACAATCCATTGGATTAATTACATTACAGAAAAAATTATCCACAATTACGTTTTATATATTTGACGTCTGTCAAGAATCGAACATTCCAAGGTTCCTTTAAAATGTCAATCCCTCCTTTACCGGCCGCTGGAGTAGTTTCGCTATTGGCCGACAAAGCACATAAGAGCGATATACAAATATGTACGTAAAATTTCATTTATTCAAACAACGGTAATTATTTACGTGAAAATACCGATTTAATACGCATTTACAAATAAAACAAACATTTGATTCAACTTAATGACAATAAACAACAACTCTTTGCATGAACGATTTTTAAAAATATTTATATTTAATATTATTTACGGTAATAATAATTTCGCACTATTTGACAGAACACCGACATGAAGTTAACAATACGCGGAAGTATAGGCACTTTTAAAAAAAAAAAAATTATATTTACTCCACACAGGAGGCCCTGAAGAAAATAATTTCCCTCAGGGCCTATGCCATCTTTGGGGATGCTGTGTGGAGGGTCTTTTTGTGGAGAGGAAGGAGTGAACATGGATCTTGAAGAGTCCCATGTTGTAGGAGGGAGGAAACACAGAGGCCGGTAGTTCGTTCCACAGCCGAGCTGTTGAACTTAAGAACGAATCGTAGAAGCGACCCGTTCTCATGTGACAAGTGTCAACTGTGTACAAATGTTGGGCGCGCGTTTGGCGTGTATCCCGACTACGCACCGGTGCCGAAGGGATCAATGACGCTAGTTCCTCAGAGCATCTTCCATTGTAATACCGATAGAACAAGGACAGCATACCTACCTGACGCCTGTGGTCTAAAGATTGCAGTCCGTCTGTTGAGATTGGGGAATCTATCAAACGGACCGCCCGTTTTTGCACAGAGTCAAGGGTTTTTTTCAGGTATTTAGGGGCTCCGGACCAGAGATGGCTGCCAAATTCGACAGTAGGGCGCACTTGCGATTTGTACAGGGTCAGCAGTTGTGTACTATTAAAGTATCTGTGGGCCCTGTACAGTACGCCCAGCTATATACCAGCTCCATAGGTCAGATTAACCTACACAGGTCCCGGGCTGCCACACTGGAGGCGCTGCAGTCCATGTCTGACCTACACATAGACATCCGGGTTGGAGCGGTCATCTTTCTTGGGAATAGGGTGAATTACCACTTTTTTCCAACCAGAGGGCACAGTGCCACACTTCAGGGACATTTTGAAGAGCTTTGTCAAAACTGTAACTATTTCCGCAGCACACCTCTGCAATACCAGGGCAGGTATTCCATCAGGTCCACTAGCTTTATTAACATCGAGCCCCCGTATGACGTGGAGTACATCCCGATGCTGGATCCTCAGCTTTTTCATATAGAAGCCGCAGTGAGGAACCGACGGCAGAACAGCACCTCCGTCGTCGAGGGTCGAGTTTTCCGCAAACATTTTCCCTAATAGGTTAGCCTTTTTGGTGGCGGTGTTTGCTAGTGAGCCGTCAGGTCTGGTAAGAGGTGGCAAACTGGGTTTGCAAAAATTTCGACCTATTGAGCCCGCAAGCGACCAGAATGCTCTGCTGCCATGCGGGCAGGCAGCCAGCTTTTTGTTGATCTGCAGGTCGTGTTCGAATTTTGACCTATTAATGATTCTCTTGCATTCTTTTGCTGATTTGTTGTATGCTGATCTGCTTTCGGGCGTTCGAGATGCGTTGTAGGCTCGGTAAGCCGCGTTTTTTCGTCGAACTGCTTCGGAGCATTGTCGACTAAACCACGGCTTTGAGCCCACACCAGTTTCTTTAGTAGTCGATTGTATGAAGCCATCCATCGCCGATTTGATTACTTCACCAATCTCCTGGGCACATCTTGAAGGGTTCGAAGTCCGAAAACAAACAGCTGACCACGGAAAAGCGTTGAAATGGGCCCGCATACCGAACCAATCTGCTGACCTATAGTGCCACACTTTTCTCCCCAGCCTCTCATTGGTTAGTCTGAGGCTAACGGGGATTGATGTCGTCACTAGGCAGTGGTCAGATGATCCCAGAGGCGCTGTGACGTCAATTTTATAACCGTGTGGCACAGTAGTTAAGAATAGGTCTAACAGATTGGAGCGGTGAGTCTGGACATCAGGAACCCTTGTAAGCTCCTGAACCAATTGCTCTAATCCGTAGCAAATGGCAAAGGATTCCGCCTGTCGGCCAGCCGAGTCCGTTGGGCCTGAGAACTTCAAAAATGGTTCGTTGTGAACATTGAAGTCCCCCAGAACAACAAACTCGGCCAAAGGGTAGCGGGGCAAGAGATCATCAATAGTATCGCTCAAATGTTTGAAGAGTTCGGAAGTGTCTGATTCGCTATGGTTCGGTGAGCGGTAGAATCTTGCCGTACTGGCAAGATTGACGCGCACCCACATTACGTCGAATCTGGAGTTTTTCAGATTCAATAGTCGTACACAGTTGACGTCAGCTCGACTATAGAGGCAGACTCCTCCTTTGAGTTGGAATTTGCTTGCTAGGGTAAAGCCCGGGCAATCCAGATAGGAGGAGTCTGGCGGTTCGGCTATCTGAGTTTCGGATAGGAAAAGAAGGTTGGGACGTTGGGACAAAAGATGGTGATGGACGGAATTTAAATTTGTGTGCAGGCCGCGAATGTTGGCAAAATTTACCAACAGTTTTGGCCCGCACCGGGGACGCCTGCTACTCGCCTCTGTAACGATGTTAAAATTGTTTGTGTTTAAGTTCATGAATTTTAAGTTTTTTTTTTTAAGGGTAGTAGGTGAAAGGAAAGGTCTGGGAAGGAAAGGTTTGAAGGGTGGGTAGGAATCTGAGGTTCAGGCTGTCCAGGAGTGATGAGCGTTTGGTTCCAGCCCACCCACTGCGGTGCTAGGCGATAGGCTGGGAGAGTCCGGCTGGAGAGGGCATCCAATGCGCCCCAAACGCTGCTGCTGGGTCCCCTCCGGTCACGAACCGGCACAACAGCAGTGGCGGGGTTTTTTCACTCGCTGATGGGGCAGCCCACCCTTAGTCGTGAGCCTGAGGGTCGGGCCCCTGTACTATCAAGCAGCCCGGACAGCGGTAACCGGTTGTAAAGAGTCTCCCTCAACCAGCATCTCCCAACCGGCCCGCCACGCAGAAGGTGGGCCGACGCACCCGCCACCAAGACCTGGGCAAACCTTAACCCATGAACCCGGGCAACCCTGCTAAGTCACCAAACGTAGCGAACCACTTGGGGTGACCTGTGGCAGAGGTGTTGGTCATCCAATAAATGGTTCCCAGGGCGGCGGTACCCATTCCCGCCTACCAAATTAAAAATTAAAAAACAAATTAAATTGGCACTGCCAACCCAATAAAATAACATGAAAGACAATCGGAAGATAGAAACGCTTCGTTGATTGTAAAATTAGCCAACAAATCTCTAATCTGACATGTACTTATATGTGTAATAAAACAATCATTTTGCCAGGTATATAATATATATTAAGGTATTATTCGGAATTGCTGGACAAGGATAATACAAATTATTTTTAAATAAAACCTTCGGATTTACCTTAATTGATATAAAAGGAATCTGAATGCATTTGGGAATCTTTTAATTATATCATTTTAATTTTTAAAAACGTAAAATTAAAATTCGCTTTCGTTGTATTGGATGACAGCCGGAATAATTTCTATTGATGACATATTCTTTTTTTGGTATTCCTGATATGAGTGGCTAGAATTTTTACCATTTATTCTATGCAAATACTCGGTAGGTGGTACTATTTTAGCCAAGCTCGAATAAAATAAAGGTATTTTGGTTTCTTTTACAAGTAAGGAAATATTAAAAAAAAGGTTATTTTAGGTTAGGATAGTTTAGGTTGGGTTATGCTACGTTAGGTTAGGTTAGGTTGGATTAGTATAGTTCAAGTTAGTTTATAAGTTAGGTTAGATTAAGTTGGATTATTATAGGTTAGGATAAGTCAGGTTATGTTAGGTTAGGTAACGTTAGTTTGAGTTATTATGGGTTAGGTTAGGTTGGGTTATTATAGGGTAGGTTGAATTTTTATAGGTTAGGTTGGGTTAGGATAGGTTAGGTTAGGATTGGTTCGGTTAGGTTAGGTTGGGTTAGGTTGGGTTAGGTTAGATTGGATTATTATAGGTTAGGTTAGGATATAGGTTAGGTTAGGTTGGATTATTATAGGTGAGGTTAGGTTAGGTCAGGTTAGATTATTATAGGTTAGGATAGGATATAGGTTAGGTTGTATTATTATAGGTTAGGTTAGGACATAGGTTAGGTTGGATTATTATAGGTTAGGCTGCATTATTATAGGTAGGGTTAGGTTATTATAGGTGAGGTTAAATTAAATAATAATGATAAAAATAGCCAAATAAATCATTTGTGCTTTTTAAGTAGGCACTATTTTGCCGGAATATTGTATTACAATATATTTTTTTAATTTACTTTTTTCAATTGTCATTTCAGGAATACCGACAAAAGAAAATGTTATCAACAGAAATTATTCAGGCTGTCATCACATACAGCGAAAGCGAATTTTCATTTTATGTAATTAAAAATTAAAAAGCTAAAATTAAAAAATTCCCAAATGCTGTTCGATTCCTTTTATAGTAATTAAGGTAAATCAGAAGGTATTATTTAAAAATATTTCGTATTTTCCGTGTCCAGCGATTCCGAATATTTACCTATATTAATTTACCTTTAGCCATTCAGGCAATTATTCGGGAAAGGTAAAGTTTTACCTGAACAACTGTCATTCTTATTATGCTTAAACTCCTTCCTGTTCCGTGTTTTAACAATATATACTCACCCTCTCTCTGTGAATGACCTAATATCTAACTATTAAATGTAACTGTTGTAAGTATCACTTAAACTGGGCGAAGCCCAACCAAGTGCCGCCCGAAGTACCTAGCAGAAAAAAACCCGCGGAGCGGGTATTTAACTGCTAGTTTCTATATTATTATTCTTAGAATTAGTTAAACGTTCTTGAAAAGGCATTAAATAGCAATAAACTAAATACGCTCCACGATTCACAGTGGTCCCAAATCCCGATCTAGCTAGAAAAAAATATTTTTCATGGCATTTGATGCAAAAGGGTGACAATGTAATTAAAAAAATACTTAAAAAAATATAGATTTATTTTAGCCATTTTTACAGATTTTTTAAAACAAAATTAATTTCTTATAAAATGCCTATAGTATCATCCTTATGATTTAACCGAACCATTGTTCGGTTAAGTCATAAGGAACTTATTTTAAGTTATTAGTTAAAAATATTTTTTTAACATTATATAAGAACAAAACCGAATGACATTTTTTGTTTATGAATTACTGGCCGAGTCGCTATCGTCAATATCATTAAATGCTAATGTTCCAACATTGGCTTTGTTAACAAACTTCTGTATTTTCTTCGCTAGAACTTCTGGAATCGATAATAATTTTAAGACACAAATAGGTAAGACCCAGCAATGTGTTGTTGATATTTTGGCAGCATCCCGTTTTCCACGTGACTTCAAGCTGATTTGAGTAGTATGAGAGAGCTCTTGTGGACTTCAAGAGTTCAGAAGACATTTATTTTTATTGTTTTGCTTTTTGACGAGCATTAACCAAATTCTTTTTCTGGTCCAACACATAGTCCCTCATCGCGCGTCTCTACAGGAAGAATAAAAACTGTGTTCAGCCATTATGCGTGTTTGAGCTTCAATTTTAAAGTACTTCTTCCGACTTCAAACCATTTTCAAAATATTCGTATAAACGAAGGGAATTTTTTCTTAAGTAAACTATCTTTGAGACTTTTAAAACTGTTTTTCTTCAATAAATATTTTATATGTCCATAAACACACTGCCTTATTGCAGCACAATTCAACTTTGACGTGCCCTTTACTTCTAGAATCTCCAAAATATCCAAACGATAGATTGTAGGTAGAAGCTCTGTAAAAGACAAAAAATCAAGTTTGAGCAAACAAATTTTATAAGATATTATACATAAAGAATGATTTTATATGAAACTAGTTTTGTTTGGTGGTACAAATCGATACACGATTTTGAAAGTTTAATCAAACTTTGGCAAATAGTTGTAAATATTGATACTTTTTTCAGGATTTTTAATTAATAATGAAAGCTATGTTGAATAGGCAAATTATAAAATAATTAAATCAATTTAAAAGAAGGTACAATATATTTCAATTTCTATATTTTTGTAATTTCTCTCCGATTTCAAATAACAATACTGACGATCAAACAGCGTGCACACCCCGAAAGCGACTGACCGCTGGGCGAACGATTGGCACATCCGAAGTGTCGTGTTTACAACGTTGCCACGTATCGCGCGTATTGTTTTAATTTTTTTATCGATGTGAACATAATAATATGGACATTTTTCAATATTGTGAGAATATTTTTGTTCATAAATAAAAAAAAAATCGTTGAATTCTTTTTGTCTAGCTAGTTTCCTCTAAGGGAACCATAGTGCGATTGGTCGAAAGAATTCTGACGTCACATGTATCGTGGCTTGTACGTAGAATGGGTCACCGCAATGTCTATGGTGCATCTCTTTCTATTACATGAGAGATGGTTGGTTTAGATGAGAGAGGTGTATAGGCCAAACGTTTATTTGGGTCAAACCACAGCCGGTCTTCAGTACAAACGGTTTTGCTTCCTATCTCGTAAAATACTTTTTAAGTTTAGTAGTGGATCGCTTGGTGTATTTATAGTTTAGTTAAAAAAGTTCATTTAATACAAAATCTGTTTAAAAAACTACATACCATGTCAGAAATCGGATATGTTCAAGCCCAATCTGACAACCTACCAATAGTTGATTCTGAAATGTTGATTTTATATCTAAGAGATAATACTGATTACATTAGTGCTGAAATTCGTGGAGTTAAAGCTTCCAAGTAAGTATATCAAATTATTAATAGTGTTCATTTCTACGTTACGATAAATATAAAACATTTTTACAGTATAATAATCATTGCGTATTCTACCCATCTGACATTTCGCCATAACCTCACTAGTTTTGTGCAGGTATATTTATTGATTTCGCATGACATGATAATTATTCTCTACTCATTATAATATATATTATAATTTGGTGATGACTTTTAAATATTTCATCTTTTGTTTACCATATAATAAGGCACAGCTGAAAACCAGCTGCATTCTCGGAGAAACCCCTTTGTCTAAAATAGCTCCCATCTATTGTCAAATATATGTAGGTATTTGTTGTTATTATTATATGAAATGAAGATCTTAAGATACATAATATTCATATAGTGCTTTATAATAATATGTTGTTTATTGCATCGCTTAGAAGTTTTTATTATTATACACGTCACTGCGCCACTTCAGACCGCCGCGCAGAAAATTCTCACAGTGAACTGGGCTGAAAACCATTATTTTACTTTTGGTCTTTACTTTTCTGCGCGGCGGTCCTGAATTGGCGTGGAGCACGTCAACAAATAGCGACGGCAATACCGTGCCGGGCGGGAGAAGCAAATATTCTAACTTAAAATATTAATTTAACTATTAAATCTTAATCAATTTTCTTTTTTTTTTTAATAACATCAATTCTAATAGACGGTTAACATTGGTAAAAAAATAATGGAATTCCTTATTGAAGAATTTTTTTTTTTCCACACAAAATGCTTATTCGACGTGGTTCTCACAGTTTGAATGTCACACCCACACCCCGCCTCTTACCGCTCGGATTCCGCTCGTTTTGGCGGGCTTAATAAAATTTAAACTTTGAGAATAAATTTAATCATGAAAACAAACTTTAAAAAAAATATACTAGTATTTAACAATTATTTTATAAGCAATAATTATTAGCCTGAAACACTCATCCACATTGAAAAATCTCTTGATAAAAGATACATGACGCCAACGGGACTTGAACACGGGTTCAAGTCCCGTAGGCGTCATGTATCTTTTATCAGGAGATTTTTCAATGTGGATGAGTGTTTCAGGCTAATAATTATTGCTTATAAAATAATTGTTACCCTTTGTGCTATGCATAAAAAAAATCTTGTCTTAACACATTAGCTTACCAAAAAAAATAATAACTAGTATTTAAGTTTGAATGCGAACATTGATAAAAAAAAAAATTTAAAAATGGACTCAACTTCCTTATTGCAACATCTCTATTCAGTTCTTGTCACAACATACAGCTAAAGCCATTTCCAGCAACCTTTCAATTCTAAATAGTGGTCTTACATGAGGGCAATACTGAGAGCAAATGTAAAATCAATGACTAGTGTTTTTAATGTAATGTCCTCTGCGTGCAAAGTAGTACTTTTTAATAAAAGGCTGTTTATCTGAAGTGACCTGCCATGTAAGAATGTTTTTCTGTATATGTTTGTAGATATTAAGTATGTTTTTCTCTGAATCTGTTTGTATAAAATTAAATTAGATAGAGCCTAGGAATTCGTAATAAATTGTAAAGCGCCCTGAAAAGGATTTTCACAAAACGGCGCCAAATAAATTATCCAGTTTTTATTTTTATGTTTACCACAATACCACAAAACATTGAATAATTTAAATTTGTTATACTTCAATAAAGAACGTTACAAATAGATCACTTCCCGTTACGAAAGTAAAAAGCTAAAAGCCTACCAGAAAGGAACGGATGGTGAATAATTGACCGAAAGGGAAGTGGCTGTTCCAAGAAACCAAAAAAATACTTGTCTCCCCACTTTTAATAACATAGTAATTCTTTTTAAAGAGAAAAAACTTAAAATTAAAATGAAATTCTACAAATTAAGCTTGATAACCACTAAACAAAATCAAGTTTTCCTAAAAATTAAATGAAATTCTCTGTTTTCGGTCGGTTCTATTGTCTTTCAGAAATTAAATCAAAATGCCGCCATTATTTCCTAAAAACATTTAATGAAACACAACAAAAATACAAAAATTACGAGAAATACAAGAATTATAAAATTACACCATTATATTAATTAAATTTTCCCGGTACAATTTTTAAACGTATGATAATTTTAATACGAAAATTACTTACATAAAACCAATTATTACGTATTTGACGGCCGGCGTGGTCTAGTGGTATACGCTTTTGACTACAGATCCGAAGGTCGCGGGTTCGAACCCGGCGTGCGCAAATAAATTTTATTTGTTTAATTTGTGTTATTTCACAATTAATTAATTTAAAATAATATATAGTATATTTGCGGCACGTTCCAGAGTGGAAGATACTCTCAGTATCGCCCTGGTGTAAGACCACCATTCAGAATTGAAACGTTGCTTGAAATGGCTTTAGCCGTGTTTGGTGACCAGATCTGAATAGCCAGGTACTTCCCCACCTTCCTCTTCCCCATCTCCCTCCCCTCCCCAATACCCTCAGCCTCACAACATACCCCAATTGGGGATGCCATAGTCTCACTGGCTCCAGACGGGAGCAGTTGGGACTCTTGTGCGGTATTACTGTAAAAAAAAAAAAAAAATTTAGGATATTTGGCATTTTTAAATGCAAGTAACATAATCTCCTTAGATACGGTGACTATCCGTTAAACAGGGTGTACTTAAAAGATTTTAACAATGTTGTTCTTTAATAATTAGTATTATATTTAATATTAAATTAATTCGTGGCTCCGCGCGCTTAGGCTCGCAAACGTATACGCATCATTACTGTGTTACCGTGCTGTTGGAACGAGATGGAGTGCGTGTTACTTGACCAGCAACCCAACTATCCAGAGGTGAGGTATAATGGAAAAAATGTAAGCTCTTTTTTTGAAGGTCAAGTGTGCAAAATTGCATCAACCTCGGAATAAAACTGTAGATTTGTGTAAACATCAAATTCACACCTGCCGCCCACCACCCACCCGCCACTGACACTATTCTTTACATGAATAGATATAGGTATGTTATATGTTTTAAGCATATATGAGTGCCAATATATGCAATATGTGGGTGCCAACTTAAAACCGAGGCTATAATATTTTTTTTTTACCGTAACCTATCCAATATCCAAGCCAACCATGATAATGGAAACAAGGAACATCTTTGGTATATCAAGAATCCCAAAGATGACCCCATCTTCGAATTTACAAATTCCAAATTGAGAAAATGAAGACAGTTACCTTTTAAAAAATTGAATCTGAGCTTCTAGAAAAAAAAATTCAATAATTTCATAAACGACAAAACTATGACATCATACATAAACTGTCACAAATCATGGATACACCTAAACAAGTAAATGAACTCAAGGAGGAACTGGCAGAAAAAGAAAAGAGACTGGCTACGGAAGATAAAGTTCACCTAGCAGATATTGAACAATCAGCGGTCTAAAATTACAGGACAAAATAGCCCCAGTCCATACTGTAAACAAAAGAAAAGCTCGCAGGCATGTCACCAGAGCATACATTGAAAATTACAACTTCAAAACCAAATTTTCAAAAATCACAATTTTTTGCGTAAATATTAAAAAAGTACACGCCATTTAGTAAATGTGGCATTAATACAGTACCAAAAAAAATCTGCACTGGAACACAAAAAAAATAGTTTAAATATGTGTGGGTAAAATCTGGACACATTCTTTTAAGAGAAACAAAATATTCAAAGGTTATTGAAATAAGGCATTTGAACGATACACCTATTAAGATGATTTAAAAAATTTATACACATAAATTTCAAAAATTATTTTTATTATGGCCTCTTTCACGAAAAAACACTTGACGAACTGAAACCTGAACAAATAATCACCACAGATACCAATATGAAAAACCATATACTTCAGGAAGATTTACCGATCCTAAATATAATTCATCAAAGCATTCGAAAAATTAACAAAAAATTTAAGATTTCATTCTACTGATAAATGAATTCAATATGGAATTCGACATTTTAATCCTTACAGAATGTTGGATAAATTCCTCGTCACACGTACACAAAAACATCAAAAACTATAATACAAAACTTCACAAACATCAAAATGATGGAGTATTTTTTTATTATTTTTTTTTATGTGACACCTCACAAGAGTGTCCCTGCTTGTGCAGTGCACAGACAGGGGAACTATGTCACCACCCGGTTGGGCGGCGAGATCTTGATTGAGAATTGTATCCTATAAGGATAAGATAGAATGCACGATAAAAGAAGTTGAACTACAAGATGCAAACTGTTTTAAAATAAAACTCTAGATTATGCATCTTTGCTCTAAACAGATCGCCTTCATCTACAAATTTATCACCATTACTTGAATCACTATACTCCATACTAAGTCAAGAACGAAATATCAGGAACGTGTTCATCATTGGGGAGATCAACCTTAACGTACTGAATACTGGAAGACACCACCCACAAGCACAGGATTATCAATTACTCCTTCTTTCCCACGAGATATCTGCCGCAATAAGTGAGCTAACAAGAATAGAACATAAAATGTATAAATCAACTCCGACTAAAACTTTCATTAACAAAATAATGACAAAAACGAACAATGGAATATTCCACAATCATACATCAATCCACCAAAATTGAACATTACACTTTAATTCCTTAACATTCATTAAAAAAACAACCGTCCATCGACTTCCATCGACAAATATTTCCAACATTTTTGGCATCTACCTTTTTAAATGGAAATAATATTTCTAATGAAATTGGTTTGTAACCTTTAGGTTAGATAGTATCTTGGATAAACATATCCGATTTTATTTATATGGGATACATTGACCTTTTAAAAATCTAAACGAATAATCAGGAAAACATTTTTCTTTTTTTAAATTTATTTTTAAAGTTATACCCATCAATGTAATAAATAATTATTAAATTCATCTATGTTTCATTCTTTACACCAAGGGTGGAGAACCTGCGGCCCACGAGGTTTTAAACCATATTTAATAAACCATACTACGAGGCTTTAGACCGGTCGGTGGCCGAGTTGACATCGCGCTTGGGTCCCACTCAGTCGTAGTGTGTTCAATTCCTCGGCTGGATAAATCCTCCATCACAACACAATCAACATTTTCAGCTTACTGTGGTGGTAGTAGGAGATTTTCAAATATTGTCAGGTTATTCGTAACCCGGGAATGTTTGTGTTTCTTTAATAAAAAAAATATATACACATATATATATATATCACTTTCACTTTAGGTGAGGTTTAAAATCGCCTTTCTCTCAATTTATGTGAGGTTCTAAACCACCTCTCCCACCTTAGGTGAGGTTCAAAACCACCTCTCTCTCACTTCAGATAAGGTTCAAAAGAGCCTCTCTCTCGCTTTATTGACGAAAAAATTTAAATTTTGGAAAGTGGGGCTTTGACATGAGTGCTTGCGTAAGATATTTATTATATAAGGTGTCCATAAAAGAATGCCCCAGCTTAAATTGTTATTATTATTATTTTTTTTTTTTTTTAAAAGAAAGACAAACATTCCCGGGTTACGAATAACCCAACAATGTTTGAAAATCTCCTACTACCATCACAGAAAGCCGAAAATGTTGCTTGTGTTGTGATGGAGGACTTAGCCAGCCGAGGAATCGAACACGCGACGCTTGGGTGAGACCCAAGCGCTATGCCCACTCAACCACTGACCGGTCAAATTGTATATTATAACATTTAATGTAACCTAACATAGTTTTTCTTACAAATGTCAAATATCCGCACCATTATTACACATCCAACCTAAATTTCAAATCAAAGACAAAATTTAAAAAAATAAATATATAATTTTATCAGTTAGGAATACGTTGCACCACAATTTTTATGTCATCAGATAATGTAATCGATCTGCATTCTTAAAACATTCGTTTTTTATTATGTTATCGTATTTATTCCGTATGCAATTATTAGTATTAAATGCAAGCAACTTGCCTCAGTAAATGTCATTTAAGTGTAAATAAAATAGCACGTAACGACTCTAAGTTAATTATACAAAGGTTCTGTTTGAGCAATGAAAAATAACAAAATACATTATTTGGTTAAGAATCAGACGATGTTACTAACAAATAAAAAGTGTTACCAACAAAATAGGGGTTGTTAGTTACTGAAACAGTAATACAAATAAAATAGACGATTTTTCTGATGAATGAACAACGATACTAACGATACAGACAAGTGACCGGAAACAATTGCATTGCATCGCATTGTTAAATCGCGTCCAAGGAATTTTCTCAGGGAATATTAATGACGTATTAAAAAAACTGCAACCTTTTCACTATCGTTATAAGGAAAACAAAGTAGTAGAAATGTGGCAGTTTTCAAAGAGTATTTCTATAGTGCATTATAATGCATTAGTTTTTTTTATTTTGCTAAACTGTGAAGAAATGTGAATTATTAACGTCATGCAACAAATGATACCCTGCTTTACCCAGGCTTCAAAAATTTGTAAACATTTTTTTATATTATCAAATACGAAAAAAACTCGGTAGCTTCTGATATTGTAATCGCACTATTATGGTTAGATAGTTTGGCTACTTCAAACAAGTAATAAGACGTCATCTTATTGTGTTTTATGGTTAAATAGATAATTGATTACTCAAATCTTAAAACGGTAATAAATTTGCCATCGCCATCTCAAAATATCTGTTTTGAATATTTAGTTGCGTTGAACTAAATATTCCAGACAGAAAAAGCTGAGCAGATGTATTATGACACGAGAGTAAAGTGTCGGAGAGTTTCCGCCACTTCTGAAAACTGGGCATTTTTTGGTCTGTTTTAGAGAAAATATTTATTATCTACATTTTGGTTCTTGTGAGTCGCAGGGTAAATATTTTGAGAGTATTTTTCCTGATACCATAATCCAAAATGTTGTTTTTGTATAAATTATAATGCTGCCGATAATATACTTTGTTTTAAAACAAGAATGGTTTCTTTGAAAATCCACTCCCACGGTGGCCAAGGGATTTTGGTATTCACTCACTTTCACTTCTGTTTACACACAACAACAGCCTGATTTATATATACCAAGAAAATCTAATACAGTAAAAAATTCCTTCCCGGAATTTTTGGTATGCTTTTCATGTCGTCCAATTTGCTTAAAGGATAATATCCGCGATAAGCAAATCTTAAAGGCCTGCCCCTTATACTTAAAAAAAACTGCTTTAAAACATTACATAGCAAATCAGAATCTATTATATGAATTTCTTCTTCCTTTGAATAATTCAAAGGAAAGAGTAATGAATATAAAAAATTACTATTAGTTCAAAAGATATTCGACATGACTAATAACAATACGAAATTCGGTTAAACCCACTAAACGCGCTTAACTTGCAGACCGACTTGTCACTTGTGCTTATGTTCGTAGCAGTTCGTTTTCGATTGCGATTAAAAATTTGACTGCTTTGTTCGCATATTCTGTGGATGAGTCGAAAGCGTGGGTACATATTATTCTTTGCAAATATAACCATATAGAGGACGGCGTCCGAAATAACGGTTTGTTCATTAGAAAATTAAACTAAAACGCGTATGTGTGATATTATTGTCAATATCATCTCTTCAAATTACCTTCTGCTCTTTTGTCAGCGAATGTTCCGCTTACAGCCTTCTTCCATATAAGCATACAAGATAAAAACATGTAATTAAGAGATGAGTGATGCTCAGATTAGTGATTATCAGTTCAGTCAGTTGTCGCCGTTGTCGGGCATTGTCTGTTGAATTCAAAACCTTTTTTGCAGGTTATAATATCGAATGTTAATTGGGTATATAAATTGTATATATATTGTCCTGTTATACCAACATATGATTACATTTGTGTATGTTCATCGTATAAATTAAAAATGAGTTTGATTGTGGAATATATTAAAAACAAAAGGTCGAGTTTTGAAAACAAAGTGATAATAAAAAAGCCGGTCCGCCTAAACCTTAACTGATAATAGTGATAATAAAACAAGAGTGCAAATCTGGATGGAAAAGTTTAATCGATCATTTAACAAAACAATCTATGACAAAGCTTCGTGGCTCTGTGGATGTGATTAATTGAATAGTTTATTTTTTTCCGTGTTTAATTATTAAACACGGAAATTATAGAATTTTAATATAAGGACAATTAAAACCATTGTATTATTCGCGAATCCCTAATTGTGTGCAAGGAGATGATTTTGGAATCTGACAATGGCAACAATACTATCAATCAAACTGATGTGCTCTTACGCTATCTCAAAGAAGAATTATTTATTTATAGTTGAATTTTTTTCAAAAAAAATTGCGGCACTGTGATGTTTTATTCCGATAATTGCAGTTAAAAAGCTTAGTTCACGTTATTACCCGATTGCGAAAAATTCACCGAGTACAAGTCGAATTTCCCAGAACATGATTTCATGTCGAAAAGGTGAACTTTGTGAAATTTACTTACTAACGGCGCTTTGTCAATTTTACAACTTTTTTATAGTACTTGTTTATTAGAAGACTTTTCCGAGACTGCGAAATTACTAAAACTCGTGTGCACCATTCCAATGACCTCAGTTGAAAGCGAAAGATGTTTCTCAACATTAAAAAGAATAAAATCCTTTTTAAGAAACACGTTGAGCCAGGACAAACTGAACACACCATCAGTGCGTTAATTTAATGCCTGATTTCAACACCCGAGGTCTTCGCTAAACAAAAGGAGCAGAGAATAGAACTTCTTTATAAATAGGTATATACCTTTATTTAATTTATTTTCTGAATGTGTACTCCGATGAACCCTCACATAGTCCGGTGAACGAACTCCGGCCGCCACTGTCTCGCAACCTTATGAAATGGATTTTGAAATAGGTACTCAAAAAATAACTAAAATAGAAATAAATCTTTCATAAATGAAGGCTGAGACAAATATTTTTCTTAAATTGCTTGTTTTGTCTTCTTCTCGAGTAAATGATTAAATCGGTTAGTAGTACTAAGCACGAATACATTATTTATTATTATAATATATACATACCTCAGAGAGAGAGCTTAACTATTTTAATAATTCAATATTACGAATATGTTTTAAACATGTCTTATAAGATATTTTTCTTGAGTAACAATTTTACATTTAAAATATTGTTTGTTTACTCTAAGCAAGAAAAATATCATTTACAGCAAAACAATATGAATCCTTTGAACAGTATTTTTTCATGGCTATTTACACAGAGTTGGTATATTGTAATGCAATATCCTCGTAATATGTAGTATTTTTTCTCCTTTCGCAATAACCATTCTGTATGTAGGAGGCAACAACATCTCCTTTGTTTGATTACGGTCAATATTTTTTCAAAGATGTTTTAGAAATATGTTGTTTACACTATATTACGTTCAGACGCATGATGTTTAGCGGTACTTCTAAAGCTTATGGTTCAATATGACCGGTCGGTGGCTGAATTGACATCGCGTTTGGGTCCCACCCAGGCGTAGTGTGTTCAATTCCTCGGATAATCAAATCCTCCATCAAAACACAAGCAATATTTTCCGCTTACTGTAGTGGTAGTAGGAGATTTTTAAATACTCTCAGGTTATTCGTAACCCGGGAATGTTTGTCTTTTTTAAAAAAAAATATATATATATATATATATACATATTCCCAAACAGCACCTTTTATTTTCGATTTGTAATTAGATTTAGAAAGTTCAAAGATTTTTATTAAAAACACACAAACGACTTGGAACACAAGTAAATAAAATAAAAAAAAGAACAAAAAATATATTCACTTCTCCTGTAAATTTCTTGTAAAGCTAAAAATTAGTAAATGGCAGAATACATAAGGATAAAAAATAAAATAAATTATTTGCGTACGATTATCATTGTGTACCCCTGAACCATAGTTAGTAACCTATTAGGGCCAACACGGAAGACAAAAGACAAATCACAAAAATAAAAAAGTTAACTCTCGATTTAAAGGCGCTGATTTAATAAAATTCAAATTTCTTCTGTCTACAGTTCACAAGAGTATTGTTTTCAACAACTATTTTATGCCCTTACGTTTGAATCTTAAACTCTCATCGTTTTACATTACGTGCCACAACTCTTATTTATCCATCAGAAATTCACCAATGATCTGATTTGATTAACCGCTACAACGCCAATTCATTTACTAATAAACCATGTCAAAGGCTACGTAATCAAATAAATACCGACCCTCTTTCAGTTTCTACTGTATTTGCCAGTTGAACTGTGCCAAGGTTCACCAACCAATAATGCGATAAGGAGTAATTACGGAATGGGATGGCGCCTCTATTGGCGGCGTATTTACAAAACATATACCATTTCAGTCAGGGCGACGACTACTGTAGTACAATAGCTTTTGTTGCTGCGAAATCATTAACAAATCCTATACCATTTCTGTCACGGTGACGACTATTATAGTAGAGTAGCTTTAAAGACAACCCAAAAATCTGCTAGGACGCAAATAAAAGAAATCTTGAGGTATTTTTCATTCCCTTGCACTCAAAACATTAAAAAAACGGAGAAAACGTAGACAGTGGGTCGCCAAATTATTAGTTACACATGGAATATTTCATATAACATTTTAAATAGTTAGAATTAAAAAAAAATCTGTGCTTTAGTCGAATTACGTATTTCTTATGCAATTATAAATAAATTGTTTTAATTTAAGTAAAACGAAATTGTAAAAAGCATTCACTTTGTGGCTCATCATAATTTATAATAAAAACACATAAATTTGTTTTTGACCACGATAGTTTTATTTTCACTCTACCGGTTTCGGAAGATCCCTTCCTTCGTCAGGAGAATATTTAAAACTGTTTTAAATATTCTCCTGACGAAGGAAGGGATCTTCCGAAACCGGTAGAGTGAAAATAAAACTATCGTGGTCAAAAACAAATTTATGTGTTTTTATTATAAGTAAAACGAATTTGAGAAAATACACAGTACAAAATGTTTTGAAAAACTCTTAATATTTAGTAAAACTTTCCTTGGCGTCAGTTACAGCTTGAACATTTTTTAAGCTCTAAATGCATTCTCACTTTATCATCATCACTTTTGGCTCTACAACCCCTGGTGGGTCTTGGCCTCCTCAAGAGTCTTCCTCCACTCATCTCGGTCCCGCGCCAGCTCTATCCAGTTTCGAATCTCCAAGGCAGACAAATCTTTGAGGACGTTGTCGCTCCATCTTAATCTTGGCCTTCCCAGGCTCCTTCTCCCTATCGGTCTTGAGCTCAGCAGGGACTTTGGTTCTTGATGCTCGGTCATTCTCTCCACATGACCTAGCCACCGAAGTCTTCCCAGTTTTATGAATTTTGTGACGTTTAGCTCCTTAAACAGAGTATAGAGCTCATTGTTAAAACGTCTGCGCCAAAATCCATTTTCTAGTACCGGTCCGAAGATGCGCCTCAAAATTTTCCTTTCAAAAACGTCCAGTGCTCGCTCATTCTTCTTAGTTAGAACCCACGTCTCGGCTGCGTACGTAAGCACTGGTCTAATTAGTGTTTTGTACACTAATACCTTGGTGGTTCTGGAAAGCAGTCTGGATTTTATCTGTTTTTGTAGGCGGAAATAGCAGCGGTTTGCATTCACGATGCGCTTCTGGATCTCCTCTGTAGTGTTGTTATTGTTTGTTATCAGGGAGCCCAGGTATGTGAATCTTGGTACCGTTTCAAAATTTTGGCTTCCACATACGAGAGATGGGGTTTGTTGGGTACATCCTACGGCCATGTATTTGGTCTTCTGCTGGTTTACTACAAGACCCATATTTTTGGCAGAACTTTCAAGATTTATGAAGGCGTCTTTTAAATCATCGGGATTTTTCGCAATTATGTCGATATCATCAGCGTAAGCCAATAGTTGCACAGAGTTGTCAAATATCGTTCCTCTTTTCTCAATGCCTGACTCACGAATAACTTTTTCTAAGGCTATATTAAATAAGAGGCAGGCCAATCCATCTCCTTGTCTCACCCCGTAGAGCGCTTCAAATGGTTCGGACAGATCACTGCCAACCCTGACTCTACACGTTACTGGGGACATTGTCAGTTTCACCAGATTGATCAGCTTACGCGGTATTCTAAACTCACTCATTGCATTATACAATGCGTTCCTATTAATACTGTCATACGCGGCCTTGAAGTCTACAAAGAGGTGATGAGTCTCGACATTGTATTCTAACATTTTTTCTAGGATCTGTCTCAAGGAGAAAATTTGATCAATGCATGATTTGCCTGGCCTGAAGCCACATTGGTAGTTGCCAATAATTTCCTCGGACATTGGGAGCAATCTTTTGTACAAGATGTTAGACATAATTTTATAGCCGGTATTTAACAACGTTATTCCCCTATAATTACAGCACTCGAGTTGGTCGCCCTTCTTGTGTAGTGGACAAACAATTCCTAGTCTCCACTCTTCGGGCATCTCTTCTTCTGTCCATACTTTTTGAATTAGGTTATGCAGGTATTGAGTAAGCTCTCCACCTGCTGCTTTAAATAATTCAGCCACCAGCTCATCTGACCCGGGGGATTTGTTGTTTTTCAGCTGTGTTATTGCCTGCTTCACTTCCTTCAGCGAAGGGGGTTCAGTAATGTCATTGTACGAGTCATCTCCCATGCTCTCCACCGTGTTGTGCTCCACCTCTGCCGAGTTGTTATTGAGAACCGTATCAAAGTGTCTCACCCATCTCCTCAGGATGTCAGGCTTTTCACTTAGTATCACTACATTCTCGTCCTTGCATATATTTATTTTTGGCTTAAACTCAGCTCTCATGTTATTTACTTTTTTGTAGAAAAGCCTACTCTCATTCTTAAGCCTGAGTGCTTCAGCCTCTCTAATTTCTTTTTGTAAATATTCACGTTTCTTTTTCCTATGCAACTTCTTTTCTCTCTTCCTTGTTTCCCTATAGGTGTCCATAAGTCGTCTTGTGCAGTCTTGTTGTAACGTTTTTTGGTAGAGTTCATTTTTCTTTTTCGTTACTTCTGCGCAGTCTGAGTCAAACCAATGGTTTCTTCTGACAGGGGTTTCTTTACCCGGGGTTTCGAGAGCAGCTGTTGTTAAAAGGTTTTTGCAGGCCGTCCATTGTGAGTTGATATCATTTATGTCACACTGCGCTATCCTGTTGAGTGTAGTTCGAAACTCCATTTTTGTTGCGGGGTCTTGTAGTTTGTTGGTATTAAATTTTGTGATTTTAGACCTTGTTGTTTTACCAGCATTTGATATTTTAAACCGCAGTCGACTTGCAACGAGAAAATGGTCAGAGTCAACATTAGCTCCCTTATAAGTGCGGACATCTAGTAGATTGGATCTATGTCTAGCACTAATAAGTACATGGTCTATTTGGTTTTTTGTTCTGCCATTTGGGTGTTTCCACGTGGCTTTGTGTATATTTTTGTGTGGAAATAACGTACCACCTATGTCCATATCATGAGATGCTGCAAAGTTTATCAGGTGTTCTCCATTCTCGTTTGAGTGTAGGTGGAGACTGTGTTTTCCTATTGTTGGTGTGAAGTGGGGTTCCCTACCAACTTGCGCGTTCATGTCCCCTATTATGATTTTAATGTCACGCGGTGGGCATTCATCAAAAGCTTTCTCCAGCTTGTCATAGAAATCTTCCTTTATATCGGTGGGTTTGTCCTCTGTGGGTGCATGGACATTCAGTATGCTCAGATTAAAAAATCTTCCCTTTACTCTGAGAAACGCTATTTGAGGGCTGAGTGCCTTAAAGTCCATGGCGAGGTGCTTAGCTCGTTTGCTTACCAAGAAACCTGTCCCCTTTATGTGGTGCTTCTCGTGACAGCTGTAATACATGCAGTAGTCTCCTTTTTCAAAGATCCCATTTCCCTGCCATCTAATTTCCTGTAGAGCCGTGATGTCTGCTTTATATGCATTTAGTTGATCTATTAGTGTCTGAAGGGCGCCAGGTTGATATAGCGTTAGAACATTCCAAGTGCAAATTTTTAGATCGTGTGCCTTTTTTCGTTTGCCGGGTCTGTTATCCTCATTCCGTTCCGATGTTTTCCGAGGCTTGTCTTGAGGTGTCGTAACAATATGTTTTTTATGGGGTGGAGTTGTTAGCCCTACGCCCAACCCCCAACCTGGAGGACCAGGGTTTTCTGTTGGGGTTTTCCTTCCCTTAGCTGGCTGGTTCCCGTTTTATGGCGCCGGAATTTCGCCATTCGCCCTCTCTCTATCTGCTGTGATGTTATAACGGTGGTCATCACATTGCCCAGGGTTTGCGGGGTTTTTCTGGTGACCACTCGTAGACGCTAGAGAGTCGAATATTTTCGCTGATTTATTAAAATCCTATTAAAAAGTTGATAGCAGGCAATTTCCTAATAAACTATTGGTGTTTTTATAATATATTTTTTTTAAATACCATGTATTCAAGCAGCTGCGTTATCCTGTTGGAATAGGGTGGAACACTTTTATATGAAATTTTGTTTTTTGAAATTCGAATTGGAATACCAGGGAAAAGTTGCATTATGTAATTCTAAATAACGCTTCTCAATTTGGAAGTTATAGCTCGACAGCTTGAGGTCCCGCCATAGACTTGAAATTTAATTTTTTAAGGTTTTATAGACGTTTTGTATTAAACACCCTATGCACAAAATAATAAGTAAATATAATATATTATGCATCAAGTGATAAAATAAAAGTATATTTTAATTAATAAAAACATATTTTTCAAAATAAACACAGGTTTAGAAAGTTATGTTGGTATGAATAAAATCGTTTTTTATGGCAAAAATCCCTTTTCGGCTCAAACTTTGGCATGAGTTTTCGAGATGCTAATTTAGATTTTAAGAATCCCTCTCGTCTTGTCAAATACACTTAGAGCTGTTTTTGTCACAACTTTTACATATCTTTCCAAAGCCTGGATGTGGCAAGGCAGTCTCATAAACTCCAACACATTTTCAATAAGATCTTGTAACTGCTCATCGGAAATATTCATCAGTATTGAGGGTTCGTATATATTTTATTGCCAGTCAATCATGTCAAACATGCGCGTGTGGGACTACTTTAACTCATCCCACATATGATAACACTAAAATAATTACTCCGCCGCCTGAAGCCCCGGAGGAGCTAAGCGCGGACGGGAAGACGGCTCTCCGTCATTCTAGTTTCAACTTTCGACCAGACCACCACTCTCCACTACCACCGTCTCTGCGTTCGCATAACTTGTAAATTCATTTTCGCAAATAAATTCAACAAAGATTGCAGACCTTTATCTTTCAATCATCCGAATTCCTTGAACACAGATTTACTATACCGGCAGCCATCGTAAATTACACTCCACACATCGCTATCATACTGGCGACACCACGCTGCCATACTGGTGATCCCGACGCTGCCATACTGGTGACCCTCGACATTTCTGGTGATAATAATATTTAGTGGACACGGTAGGTCGAACGTTGAAGCTGGAATCCTGGACAATCGAGTAAATAACTTCCAATCTCATTAATTTCAATCTCATTTTCAACATTTTTAAGTCCAGTATTTTTATTAGAGTCTGATTGTCGAATCATAAAGCACATTTCAAAAAAAACGTTATTGTCCCGCTAATTCTGAAACTTAAGTATATCAAATATACCCACTAATCTGAACCAAAAAACTCGTATATTCGAATAGTATAGTGCCAAAAAATCTCAATTTCAGTGAAACACCGCACCAGCAGCTGCAGACCAAGCATCAAATTCACCGCAGAACGCAACAATTTCTGCAGACCAACATCAATTTCATCGCAGATCAAGAATCTACCGGATTTACTACGCAGGCAGAACCCCAGTCCCGGACCTCGTAACATCCACCACAAATCAATGCCCAGTAATCAACACCAAGTAAAGAACCATAATTAATCCTACATACAGTGATTTTACAGTTAAATTTCCGAATACGAACATTCTAAAATAACTTTTTTAAAAAAATTTTTGCAAGTGTACAATATTGTTACATGTTTATTAAATTAAGTGACCAGACAAGTTGAACTCGTCACAGTACATTCACATTATTTAAATTGTATGCTCTCTAGATTAAGGGATTTTTGAAATTTTTGGATACCATCAATCTAACATTTTTGAATATTTAAAATTTTTTTCAAAATCTAAATTTACTGTCATCATTGCTTTTGTTTCCTTGCTATTTTTACACATAAATCTGCCTATTTTATACTGCCTATTGCTTGCCGTATTATCAAAACAATATATCATTCGAGGATACCAAGACATCGAACGAAATCCACGGTAATAATTCCACAATGGACACAGCAATAAACTCTGTCTCGGTCAAACTACCCGCGTGCTGGCGCGACAACATTGCACTTTGGTTCGCACAAGCTGAAAGCCAATTTTCCAACTCAAGACTAAAGGATGACCTCACCAAGTACAACATTATTGTTGCCGCTTTGGATATGGAGACCCTCACGACCGTAAGCGACGTCGTCATTAATCCTCCTGCATTAGACAAGTACACTCATCTCAAATCAGCACTCATCGAGAGGTTACAAGATTCTGAAGAAAAGCGACTCACTCGTCTTCTAACCGGACTACAGCTCGAGGACAGGAAGCCTTCTGGACTGCTTCGACTCATCCATGAACTCGCTGGTCCCGGGCTATCGGAGAGCCCAATCTTACGCGTACTTTAGCTGCAAAGACTCCCGCTACACATTCAGGCCATACTTACCGCACTACCCGACGACAATCTGTTACAACTAGCATCTGCAGCAGATAAAATCTCGGAAGTTTATCAAAAATCTGAATGTGAAACTATGGACAATAAACATTATAATGGCATCCCGAACTCGAATCCAAACATCAGTGCTATATTACAAAATTTACAAGAACAAATTTCGGCACTCACTCTAGAAGTCAGTCGACTTAAAACAACTCGGAGAGATGATCATGGACAGGCAAACATTAATTTCGAAAACCGAAATCCCAGCACCCGCCGCAAGTGGCGTCATCCATCGACATCGTACCCAAATTCCGCGCACCGACCTCGTTCCAGGTCACGCGGTAGCCAGTTAAACACGAATAACACTTCACACGGCTACTGCAGTTACCACGCAAAATTCGGTAATTTATTTATTTATTTATTGTTTGAAACATTTACAGAGTGTTAACAATTATAACATTTATATTATTTCGGTGGGAATGTGCACATATATTAACACCCCAATTAAAAATGTTCACAGCATGCGTAAACAAGGTTTAGTTGATATTAGGCGGAGATGTGAAAGATAGTGGTGAAAGAAAAAAAAATACAAATATAATAATAATTAAAAAGAAATATAAAACATGAATATTAAGTATGAAATATAAAATATAGTAAATGTACAGAGAAAGGATAAGGAAGAAAAGTAAAGAAAATAATAAAGCAAATATATCTCTTAACTGTTCTCCATAACATATCATGGTAGAAGATGGTTAATTTGTTTTTTAAAATATGCGAGACTGTTTGCGAATATATCTATAAGGTCGCATTCAACTGTATTGTACAGACGACACATTCTAGATAGTGGATTGAAATATGCAATATTATTATTAAATATATCAATATGGAATATATTTTGGCTCCTTAAATTATGTCTATTAGGGACTTTAATATGAATATTGCTCAGACAATTAGTGGTAAGAAGTTTATCATGAATAATTTTATATAAACATATTAAGTCTGCAAATTGTCTTCTTTTTTCCAATGTCGTAAATTTGAAGTTTAGTAGACGTTCTTCATAAGATTTGAGTGAGGCATTTAATCCAAGTTTATATGATAACAGTCTTAGGAATTTTTTTTGCACAGATTCAATACTTTTAGAATATTTTATATAATGTGGGTTCCAGATAACACTCCCATATTCCAATTTGCTTCTGACCAACGAGTTGTATAATGTTATAATGGATTGGGGGTATTTAAATGGTTTCGATATTCTATGAATGAATCCAATCATTTTCATTGATTTACTTATAATATCATTTATGTGTACATCAAACATAAACTTTGAATCAAGAGTGATTCCTAGATCTCTTATAGTGGTGACTGCATTTAATCGTACATTATTAATGGAATATGCAAAATCCTTTCGTTTTCTGTTACGAGTAAAAGTAATAATGTAACATTTTTCAATATTTAAAAACATATCGTTTTGAATGCACCAGCTATTTAGTGTGCAAAGGTCTTCTTGAAGCTTAACATGATCACAATCAGTGGAAATTTTGCGGTAAATCTTGAGATCATCGGCAAATAGAACAAAATCACAGCGTAACATGGGGCCAAGGTCGTTAATAAAGATTAAGAAAAGCAGTGGGCCAAGATTGGACCCCTGGGGTACGCCTGATGTTACAATTATGGGAGGTGATTCGTACCCATTAATAAGTACTAATTGTGTTCTATTTTCTAAGTAAGACTTAAGCCATCTAAAAAGATCACCGTGAATACCTATTCGATCAAGCTTCTGTAGTAGAATAGAATGGTTAACTTTATCAAATGCCTTTTGAAAATCTGTGTAAATGGCATCTACTTGAGTTCTTTCATTGAAAGCATTACAAACATAATCACAAAAGTCAAGAAGATTTGAATTTATAGATCTGCTGGGAACAAACCCATGTTGATTGATGCATAATTGCGGTTTAAAGTGTGAAAATACAGAAATATATATTATAGATTCAAAGACTTTCGCAAAACAAGATAAAATGCTGATTGGTCGGTAATTTTTCACAAAAGATTTATCACCAGATTTATGTATTGGAACAATATGTGCATTTTTCCACAAGTCTGGGAAAGTTCCTGAAGATAATGATTCATTATATATTAAAAGAAGTGGGTTAATCAGCGAGCTGGAACAACATCTTACAAACAAGGGAGGTATTTTATCAGGTCCTGGGCCTTTGGATGTATCGATTTTTTCTAAACAAGATTTAATGGTTTCCTTGCTAACATTAATTTTTCCAAGATTAAATTGGTTGTTTTGTGAAACTTTTGGCATGGCAGTATATAACAAGGGATTAGATTGAGTATAAACGGATGCGAAATAATTAGAGAAAAGATTGGCAATGTGTTGTCCATTATCTGCAGATATAGAATCCAGGTGCATTGATTTAGGAATGCAATTGGTAGTGTAATGTTTTCCCGTCCCCCTTACTCTCGTTAACGGATTAATGTTTTCGTCACGTTTGTTTTGGCTCTTCTCGCGGTTTATCAACCCTTCAATCTTAACGAATTAATATGTCACGTTGTGTCAATTTTTTTGTTTCGACAGGGATTAATTCATTGAAGGATCCTGTTAATTGGTTGTGGTAACTTTGGTTCTTTTTAGATGAGGCGTGTTACATTCTGTATGGTTTGAAAATAAGACAATGACCGACTACCCTGATTTTAACTACCTTTTCCTACCTTGTTTGCTCGCCCAAACGTTTCCGGTTGCTGCAGTTGATAATGTGCTAATATAATGAGACAATTAATTACAAATTAAGTACATAAAATTCACTATAGACAATTCAATTCAAGATGCACAAGATTCTAAGTTAATGATTTGACTATGGATTGTTAGTTTTGTGAGTTATTTCTATGAGTAGGTATTTTCGGGAATAGCTAGAGACAAAACATGTGTTGCTTTCGATTGGTCTCCGTCCAAATCCCACCCATCAACGTGACCAGCTCGAGAGCAGCCAAGTTGATGGTCCAATCCCAACACCTCCAGAAATGAATTGAATATCGCTCAGCGACAGATGAAATAATGACATGTTTTGCCTCCTGCCGGAGGGTGATGAAGGTGGAATGTGGGTCCTTGGTGGTAACTGTTGATGTTGATGTTGATGATGAATGATGAAGATTCATCTTATACCGTTAGGTACAAGGGGCTGCTCCGGTCCGGTGGCATGATAGCCTGGTGTCAGGAACCATTTGGGCCCCGTGGGTAGCGCGAGGTTTAGGTCGCGTCAACCTCCCCCAAATCGATGATGAGTTGAGCTTCGCCAGCATGCCGAAAATTAGGAGTCCACTCTACTAACCTCAAACATAAACATATACTGAAGTGGTTTGCATCAGCAACGTCAGGAGTTCGGGAGTTCCGTGAACACCCCTCTGGTTTACGCTCGTAAGGATAATGATGAATTCAGCTTCAGTTTGTTCGACTTCGCCTCTGCAGTCACGCTACTCCAAATAGCTCCTGGCTCCAGTCTATACAGCTTCTCGTTCCAGTAGAGGTAATGACACATATTTATCATATGTACAATACAGAACATACTTCAAGTCTTTCGTCCACACTCAAAATAGTCATGTCAATATTTAATTTGGATGAGGGCGTCCATCCGACATAACGAATGTTTCCTAGACGGGAGATTTTACCCCACTTCAAAGTCATGGTCACTCGCTCTATCGTTTGTTACCCTCCGTTCGCTTCAAATATCAAAGAATGGTAGAAATTGATATCCTCGACTTCCGGCGCTAAGGATCAGGGATACTGGAATCATCAGGTCGTGAATCTGAAATCATCCGATCTCCGTCAGCTCAAACGGTTTCAGTCGGAGTCAATTTCCAACCTAATTCTGGATGACTTCTCCTCCTATAGTGGGGTAAATACTTATTGAATTTGACAGGAAGGACGTCAGAAAGCGCCGAAACAACTTCATATTAGTCACGATCCCTTCGTTCTGTCAGCGAGAAAATCCTCCTCACACGCCAGCCAAGAATAGCATAGCCCTTATCCGCTTTGTTCCTTCGTCTACCAGCTAACTCAAGTAGGAAAGCCCATTAGCAATTTTCGTTCCCTTCGATCTGAACTCAGTGAAAGCGTCCTCTCACCAGCTGAAAATACTCGAAACAGGGGTCTATTCCAGGTGACTATCTAAGGCTGGTCCGCCAACACCTTCGACAGAAACCGGTGCTTGTACGGGAATAACTCAACCACACCAATAGCAGGGGAAAAAGCCGGCGCTGCTATACTAAAATAGACGTTATATCGGTATCCAGGGTTATCGACTTTGCTAACACAAGAGTCCCTATTAGGCAAGCCAAATTACAAATTTCGTTCCCTTCGCTTTTGTCGCTTTGGTAAGATAGGACAGCCTACGGAAAATTCGTACACTCCGTCCCCGTCAAACTTATGAAAAATGAAAATCTCACTTCATAGAATAGGAATGCCAGACAGATGAATTCTCCCGGCGGCTAGCTGTAACCCGCTGCGTTATCCCGATTCAAAATGAATGAAAAGAGTGATGTTTGAATAAGTTATATTTAATTAAATATATTTTATGAATTCCGTATAACCTAATCGTTAAATATTATTACTGGAGAATTATTAAATCATCTTAAATTGCAGAAAACAAAATTGTCTAGCTCATAAACAATGTCTATTGTTGAATGATCTTAAGCGGCTTCAGGGTAACCGCTCTTAGTCCTTTTGTAATCGCCAAGACCCGGTCACTTCAACGCATTAGGTGATTTATGGCCTCCCTTGCTAACAGGTCCGGACCTATAGTGCTCAAGTTAAATACCCTTACTTCAAAATACAATTGGATTATTCGGTTTACATTAAGGAAATAAGTGTTAATAATTAGATTATAATAGACTTACCGATACATCTTAGTGTCAACAATCCAAATAATTATAAAAAAACAAACACAGTCACATGCAGAAAACTCATGCTGTTAGAAAACCGCACCTTCTACACTAAAAGATTTTAGCCGTGTTTGCGTCCCGACGATTAATTCTTGTTGACGCGCTTCTTAGTTTTTACTAACTCGACTATCTTAAAACGCTGACCGATCCTGATTATTCCTGACCGTCTCCCACCGTTTTCAAAACCTGACTATCAAAACTGACTACCCGCCCGCGCTCCTTAACCACGACTATCGACTTGCTTCTTCCGCCCTTCAACGCTGACTGTCTTGACCGTCTCCCCGCGCTTTCAAATCCAGACTCCCAAAAACAGACTACCCGCCCGCGCTCCTTAACCACGACTATCGACTTGCTTCTTCCGACCTTCAACGCTGACTGTCCCGACCGTCTCCCCGCGCTTTCAAATCCAGACTCCCAAAAACAGACTACCCGCCCGCGCTCCTTAACCACGACTATCGACTTGCTTCTTCCGACCTTCAACGCTGACTGCCCCGACCGTCTCCCCGCGCTTTCAAATCCAGACTCCCAAAAACAGACTACCCGCCCGCGCTCCTTAACCACGACTATCGACTTGCTTCTTCCGACCTTCAACGCTGACTGCTTTGACCGTCTCCCCGCGCTTTCAAATCCAGACTCCCCCTTCTCAAACCAACCCCCCAAATCACCATATGCGATTTCTAATTTATGTTCTTTTGAATTCTGAATGCTTTTTGTTTTCAAAAGACAGAAATGCACTAAAGGAACACATCAATTATGGCCCTAGAACCTGTCACATTAATTTTAAATCGTTTCAAAACCAATAAATTGTTACTTCTCCAGTAAAGTCTAATTCTTTGTTCAAAGGATGAAACTTGACTACCCCCAGTCCAGTGGCGTGTTGGCCCACCAGCATTTTAGCTCGGCTTACTATTATCAACCACCATCACGGAGGTCTCTGCCGATACAGTGCATGTTCCCATTTTTTTTTCTCTACCCTAATAAATCTAAACACTTGTTTCTAAAGCAGCTTTAAGGCCAACATCTGGTAAACTCCTACTTCGTGAAATCAACTGAAAATTTCTTTCCCACCATAATAAATCAACAATAAAAAAAATTTATCCCAGGGCGAGTCCATCACAGCTCCCTTCTGGAAAAATAATAGTGGGAGTAGATACGGAGATAAGCTATTGTCAGCTATTATTGTTCCATCAACTTAGCAGCAGAACACGTTTGAACTCGCCAATAATACATTTTTTTTCCCAACCTTCCTAGGTTTCACTCGCTCCCCACTGCCCTGTTCTTGTCGCTAAAATTGTTAAAACTCCTAATCCCTTTTACTTTTTATTTTATTTTTTTATATATATATTTTTTTTCTACGAAAGATTCCCCAATCCGCCCCTGTCTCGCTCGACGTTCTTATTTTTTTTTTCCTTGGCCACACGCTATCAGTTAAACCTCTGGTAGGTCCGTTATGGGGCCCTCGCTACCTTTTTTGTGTTAGCGCCGTTGTTAATTGTTTTATGACTGAGCATACAGTAACCGAGATCTTGAGAGTTATTTCGCATTAATTATTCGCATTTTTAAGCGTTGGGTAATTTGTTTTGATGTTTTAATTCATGTGAATAGGACTCCTTCTATATGAAAAATCTATTAGTGTACCTATATGTTTTGCGGTAATTCAGTTCCGTCTAATTAGAGTGGATAATCTCTTTACCAATTTAATTGATAAATTATTTCTCGTAGAACCGTGTGTCTAATTTCCTATTGCTCCTTACAGGACGCCTGATAATAATAATTATTATTATTGAATAATTTATATAGCGCCGTTTTCGTGAAAAGCTAACTCAAGGAACCTAATATTGTAGTAGCTACTAATATTTTGATAAGAGTTTTGTTGAACATCTAAGTCGTATTATGGGAAAAGAAGTGTGGAGGGGGAGGGGAAGGAAAAAGGGGTAAACTATACAAATGAAATCTCTTTCAAACTACGCTGTCTTACATTAGCCAAACAATAACGGTGAATGGTGATCAGAACTCAAACATTGACCTCAGCGTGTCTTAGGCTATACTCTAATAGCTGGCGACCCACTTCTTAAAGGTACCGTGACCTACCAGAACCCACCACGCCTGAAGGAAAACGAATTGAGACTTCCCAACACTTCCAGATACTGTTCCAGCGTATTCACTTCTGTGAACCTACTTTACTGTCTCTAAATGGGGAAAGTAATTGCATCCCATATCACGATGCTGACGCGAAAATGTGTCATGTAAGTTTCGTCTGATGAAGCCCTCCTTCCACGTGCTGTCAGACCTACACTTCACCTCTTAGAATCTGTTGTAATTAAGCCAAGATTGCGTTGGCTTACATCAGGTTCCAGGTCGACGCCATTGGAGTATTTGATAGAACTTCAACGGGTTTATTCCTACGGAATATCGCGCGAACATCTCTTCCACATAACCTTGCAGGAACCTCGCAGGTTACCTTCAGCTAGACGCCTTCAACAGCGAATTACGCTCTTTTCATCCCAGAGTCACTCATGTCTTCTCACCCTGTCTGTCATTCCTTTTTACATTGCATAAAACCGCGAAAGAGTGAAGCTTTCAGTATGCCGCGCTGATCCGCTCAGTTCACGCTGGCGTCTTCGTCCACGCGATAGCGCAGGAAAAAAAAACCATTTCTGCTTGCTAATATTTGTGTGATATTATTACAGCGAAACTATCTAATTCTCCAATTATGAAGTTTAATCGTTGGTCGAAAATCGGGACAGGGAAAGGTTTAGTAATGTTGATGACACTACCGAGGTAATTAATGTTGAATTGGTGGGGAGTCTGAAAAAGTATCAGGGAAACCCTAGGTATAAATATGTTTATATGTATACATATTTTTTTTTCACGAACTCTTTATTCATAGTACGCGACTTTTATTAGAATCTTAACACTCGTGTTTCTATTACGTTTCAGGAATCCTATTATTATTCAACCGTTTTGAATTGAAGGCCCCGATCGATTTTACATTTGAACTGTGCTTAAGATGAGTTAGATTATTATTTTTATTAAATTAAGTTGATCCCTACGTTTATTATTGTAGTACATATTTTTTTTGTTTAATTTGAAAGGAATTTAATTGTTTTATTTACAAAACTTAATCACTGATTCACGCCGTAATGTCCTCATCATAACTTTATTCAATTAGCAAGTTAGGTTATATCAAAATTGAATCAATTTATTGTAGATATTCACTGCACAAGGACACGGCCTTCTTTTCATGGAAGAATACCCGTTAGGTAACGAAACATAAATACTCTACCAGTGCACACTTTTATTGTTCACTGAATTTTTTCTAACATTTCAAGATAATATAAATCTGTTCCGTCGACCCACTTATAAATGGTCAAGTTCATAATAAGTGACGTAATAAGCTATTATTTGGTTTTGTCCCCCCCGGGAAGAGGCTCCGGTCTAGTAGTACAATACATCTTTGTTTAGATTTTAGAACCGTCTTAACTTTCTCACCGTACTTCTATTATTGACTTTAAAATGTTTTGTTTAAATTGCACTCTCCCTTCCGTCTCATTTCAAAGTTGGACTTCAAAAAAAACTGTTATCATAAGTGATTTTTTTTTTTTGTTGTCCCTGGTTTTCTACCCCCAAAGTAACACGGGTATGTGCCTAGCATGGTGGTCGAAAAAAATACTAAATGCATTTAATAAATAATTTCAATGAATAAGGAAACATAAAAAAAGGTTTTATCTGTTAATTCAGTCCTTATCGGAGGTTGGACATCAGCCTCTAGAATGAACTGGGTTTGTGTCTACTACTTGAAGAAACTATTTTCTCCCTCCACAATGTAATACCTTTAATAACTATGTCTTATCGGAGGTTGGATGACAATACAAAATTTTGTTTTACAATTTTATTTAAAATTTAAATAATCTAATTTATTCCCTACTGATAAATTCACGGATATTTTTATTACGGATACAATTTTATTTAAAATTTAAATAAACTAATTTATTCTCTGCTTATAATTCACAGATATTTTTATTTCGGATAATTTGCATTTAAAGCAAATAAACTAATGCGCTGGTTTAGGTCTACTACTGAAGGAACTATTTTCTCCCTCCACAATGTAATACCTTTAATAACTATGTCTTATCGGAGGTTGGATGACAATACAAAATTTTGTTTTACAATTTTATTTAAAATTTAAATAATCTAATTTATTCCCGACTGATAAATTCACGGATATTTTTATTACGGATATTTAGCATTTAAAGCAAATAAACTAATGCGCTGGTGTTAGGTCTACTACTGAAGGGACTATTTTCTCCCTCCACAATGTAATACCTTTACTCACTGTGTCCTATCGGAGGTTGGATAACATCATAAAATTTCGTTCGTATATTTTTATTTGGAATTTAAATAAACTGATTTTTACCCTACTGATAAATTCACGTATAGCTCAACTATTATTGTAGAAATTCACTACCTTCCGCAGTTTTGTATTTATAACACTGAACTGTTAGCCCTGGCTTTTAATATATTTTTTCCATTGTCTTGAACCAAACAGAATGTAAAACATTTTAATACCCCACCTCCTGGTCCAACGGCATCACTGTAATGTTTTCCCGTCCCCCTTACTCTCGTTAACGGATTAATGTTTTCGTCACGTTTGTTTTGGCTCTTCTCGCGGTTTATCAACCCTTCAATCTTAACGAATTAATATGTCACGTTGTGTCAATTTTTTTGTTTCGACAGGGATTAATTCATTGAAGGATCCTGTTAATTGGTTGTGGTAACTTTGGTTCTTTTTAGATGAGGCGTGTTACATTCTGTATGGTTTGAAAATAAGACAATGACCGACTACCCTGATTTTAACTACCTTTTCCTACCTTGTTTGCTCGCCCAAACGTTTCCGGTTGCTGCAGTTGATAATGTGCTAATATAATGAGACAATTAATTACAAATTAAGTACATAAAATTCACTATAGACAATTCAATTCAAGATGCACAAGATTCTAAGTTAATGATTTGACTATGGATTGTTAGTTTTGTGAGTTATTTCTATGAGTAGGTATTTTCGGGAATAGCTAGAGACAAAACATGTGTTGCTTTCGATTGGTCTCCGTCCAAATCCCACCCATCAACGTGACCAGCTCGAGAGCAGCCAAGTTGATGGTCCAATCCCAACACCTCCAGAAATGAATTGAATATCGCTCAGCGACAGATGAAATAATGACATGTTTTGCCTCCTGCCGGAGGGTGATGAAGGTGGAATGTGGGTCCTTGGTGGTAACTGTTGATGTTGATGTTGATGATGAATGATGAAGATTCATCTTATACCGTTAGGTACAAGGGGCTGCTCCGGTCCGGTGGCATGATAGCCTGGTGTCAGGAACCATTTGGGCCCCGTGGGTAGCGCGAGGTTTAGGTCGCGTCAACCTCCCCCAAATCGATGATGAGTTGAGCTTCGCCAGCATGCCGAAAATTAGGAGTCCACTCTACTAACCTCAAACATAAACATATACTGAAGTGGTTTGCATCAGCAACGTCAGGAGTTCGGGAGTTCCGTGAACACCCCTCTGGTTTACGCTCGTAAGGATAATGATGAATTCAGCTTCAGTTTGTTCGACTTCGCCTCTGCAGTCACGCTACTCCAAATAGCTCCTGGCTCCAGTCTATACAGCTTCTCGTTCCAGTAGAGGTAATGACACATATTTATCATATGTACAATACAGAACATACTTCAAGTCTTTCGTCCACACTCAAAATAGTCATGTCAATATTTAATTTGGATGAGGGCGTCCATCCGACATAACGAATGTTTCCTAGACGGGAGATTTTACCCCACTTCAAAGTCATGGTCACTCGCTCTATCGTTTGTTACCCTCCGTTCGCTTCAAATATCAAAGAATGGTAGAAATTGATATCCTCGACTTCCGGCGCTAAGGATCAGGGATACTGGAATCATCAGGTCGTGAATCTGAAATCATCCGATCTCCGTCAGCTCAAACGGTTTCAGTCGGAGTCAATTTCCAACCTAATTCTGGATGACTTCTCCTCCTATAGTGGGGTAAATACTTATTGAATTTGACAGGAAGGACGTCAGAAAGCGCCGAAACAACTTCATATTAGTCACGATCCCTTCGTTCTGTCAGCGAGAAAATCCTCCTCACACGCCAGCCAAGAATAGCATAGCCCTTATCCGCTTTGTTCCTTCGTCTACCAGCTAACTCAAGTAGGAAAGCCCATTAGCAATTTTCGTTCCCTTCGATCTGAACTCAGTGAAAGCGTCCTCTCACCAGCTGAAAATACTCGAAACAGGGGTCTATTCCAGGTGACTATCTAAGGCTGGTCCGCCAACACCTTCGACAGAAACCGGTGCTTGTACGGGAATAACTCAACCACACCAATAGCAGGGGAAAAAGCCGGCGCTGCTATACTAAAATAGACGTTATATCGGTATCCAGGGTTATCGACTTTGCTAACACAAGAGTCCCTATTAGGCAAGCCAAATTACAAATTTCGTTCCCTTCGCTTTTGTCGCTTTGGTAAGATAGGACAGCCTACGGAAAATTCGTACACTCCGTCCCCGTCAAACTTATGAAAAATGAAAATCTCACTTCATAGAATAGGAATGCCAGACAGATGAATTCTCCCGGCGGCTAGCTGTAACCCGCTGCGTTATCCCGATTCAAAATGAATGAAAAGAGTGATGTTTGAATAAGTTATATTTAATTAAATATATTTTATGAATTCCGTATAACCTAATCGTTAAATATTATTACTGGAGAATTATTAAATCATCTTAAATTGCAGAAAACAAAATTGTCTAGCTCATAAACAATGTCTATTGTTGAATGATCTTAAGCGGCTTCAGGGTAACCGCTCTTAGTCCTTTTGTAATCGCCAAGACCCGGTCACTTCAACGCATTAGGTGATTTATGGCCTCCCTTGCTAACAGGTCCGGACCTATAGTGCTCAAGTTAAATACCCTTACTTCAAAATACAATTGGATTATTCGGTTTACATTAAGGAAATAAGTGTTAATAATTAGATTATAATAGACTTACCGATACATCTTAGTGTCAACAATCCAAATAATTATAAAAAAACAAACACAGTCACATGCAGAAAACTCATGCTGTTAGAAAACCGCACCTTCTACACTAAAAGATTTTAGCCGTGTTTGCGTCCCGACGATTAATTCTTGTTGACGCGCTTCTTAGTTTTTACTAACTCGACTATCTTAAAACGCTGACCGATCCTGATTATTCCTGACCGTCTCCCACCGTTTTCAAAACCTGACTATCAAAACTGACTACCCGCCCGCGCTCCTTAACCACGACTATCGACTTGCTTCTTCCGCCCTTCAACGCTGACTGTCTTGACCGTCTCCCCGCGCTTTCAAATCCAGACTCCCAAAAACAGACTACCCGCCCGCGCTCCTTAACCACGACTATCGACTTGCTTCTTCCGACCTTCAACGCTGACTGTCCCGACCGTCTCCCCGCGCTTTCAAATCCAGACTCCCAAAAACAGACTACCCGCCCGCGCTCCTTAACCACGACTATCGACTTGCTTCTTCCGACCTTCAACGCTGACTGCCCCGACCGTCTCCCCGCGCTTTCAAATCCAGACTCCCAAAAACAGACTACCCGCCCGCGCTCCTTAACCACGACTATCGACTTGCTTCTTCCGACCTTCAACGCTGACTGCTTTGACCGTCTCCCCGCGCTTTCAAATCCAGACTCCCCCTTCTCAAACCAACCCCCCAAATCACCATATGCGATTTCTAATTTATGTTCTTTTGAATTCTGAATGCTTTTTGTTTTCAAAAGACAGAAATGCACTAAAGGAACACATCAATTATGGCCCTAGAACCTGTCACATTAATTTTAAATCGTTTCAAAACCAATAAATTGTTACTTCTCCAGTAAAGTCTAATTCTTTGTTCAAAGGATGAAACTTGACTACCCCCAGTCCAGTGGCGTGTTGGCCCACCAGCATTTTAGCTCGGCTTACTATTATCAACCACCATCACGGAGGTCTCTGCCGATACAGTGCATGTTCCCATTTTTTTTTCTCTACCCTAATAAATCTAAACACTTGTTTCTAAAGCAGCTTTAAGGCCAACATCTGGTAAACTCCTACTTCGTGAAATCAACTGAAAATTTCTTTCCCACCATAATAAATCAACAATAAAAAAAATTTATCCCAGGGCGAGTCCATCACAGTAGTACGCAACGATTTTGAGTATGCCCAGAAAGCTTTTACATTTACTTTTATGCCTTGTTCAACAGAATTTATATATGATAAATAGCATTCTTTTTGCATTTTTTTCGATCTTTTTCTTAGAATACCAAACTCAGCATAGTCTAGCGGGTTTTTATATTTATTGGTAACAAATCACATAATTGCATTAAACCATGTAATTTTATTAATAACAAGTCGGGAAACGACAATGCCCCACCACATTATACAGTGCCAGTGGGAAACATATAAAAACATACGGTACAAAAACCATAAACCATAAAGGAGCAGACTTCTGACACTTCTTCAACTTAAGCGTCAATAATCTGAGAGAAACCCAAATAACAACCCGCGCAGCTTCATCGCGCGAAGGACGATATTCATGGACTCATCGGGACATCACTGTAGCGCCCTGGCCCCGGCCGTCGTACCAGGCCAGCGCTACATCGGATCTGAACGCCCTGGCTCCTGCAATCGGACCAGCGCTTCATCCAAGCACCACGACCACCACGAGGATACGCGAAATCCTCACTGGTCTAAACACCTCCCGCTCAACCGCCTACAAGGTCCACCGTACCTTCGGCCTCCTGTCAGCACCGGAGTGAAGAACCACGTTCTTCCCCAGCGCCTGACCATCATCGAGTCCGGTCAACAGCGTCCGACGTCGACCCACCGACTCACGCATGACCAGCAAACCACCGCCCGCATCCGGACATCCGGGCATCAAACCCGAATTCAATATCCGTCATACATCATCTCTCATCACGACTACCGCATATCACCCTTAAGCTAATAGACAAGTTGAAACCTGCATTCTTTCAAAGCACAGAAGAAATTCCATCAAGAGGAACCGTCACACAGCCTCCAATAACAAAAATGACAACTCGATCCGGAAGACATGTTCATTTCCCGGACAGATATCAATAATTTGGCAATACCACAATTAAGGCACAGTAATTAGCAAAAAAAAAACTAACCAAAAACCTTATATTGACGTATCCATAAATTTCATAAATTATTTGTAACTATCATATCGCAAATGTCAGCCAATTTCATGTAAAGAGTACATAGATGCAATCAATAAATTAAATGAAGACCTACAAAATATAGCGAAATGGCTGAAATTAAACAAATTAAAACTGAATGTCAACAAAACAAAATATATGGAAATAGGCAACAAAACGCATAACACAGAGTTAAAATTGACAATTAATGACGAAAAAATTGAAAAAGTAAATGAAATTAAGTACCTAGGTGTGATACTAGATTCAAAACTAACTTTCGCAGCAAATTTTGAACATGTGTTAAAGAAGGTATCTAAAAAAGTCTAGAAGATTAAGAAATAAACTAAATGAAAACACTACAGAGCTGATTTATAAAACTATAGTTGCTCCACATTTAGATTATTGCTCTACTATGTTGTATTTGGCCAATGAAGGAAACTTGAACAAGCTAGATGTTATACAGAATAGAGCTATGAGATGTATACTAGGAAAAGGAAAATACGCAAGCATAGATCAAATGAGAGAACATCTAAATTGGATTTCTATAAAAAAGAGACTATTATATAATGTGTTAATTTTTGTACATAAAATCATGAACAACCAAATGCCAAAATATTTTAAGGATGAAATTGTTTTTAATAGAGATGTTCATAATTACGAAACCAGAAATGTAAATAGGATTAGATTGCCACATATGAAAAAAACAAAATCACAGAACTGCCTAATGTACAAAGGACTAAAAATGTATGATGAAATGCCTGAAAGTCTGAAGAATGAAGGAAGAATGAATGTATTTAAAAATAAATGTTATATTTACTGTAAAAATATGTAAAATTACAAAATGAAATATGATCTTGTTTATATTAGTTTATATTCAAATGTATAAACTAACTCAATAAATAATAAAAAATAAAAAATAAAATACTTAGTACCTACTCCCGAATTATGTACCTGCAGTCGAAATCGCATCATAAACAGAGCAACCTACGTACTTCAAGCACCTAGTTGTCTATCGACGACAATAATATCGCAAGTCCGTCTTTCACATTACGAGAACTCGACAGAAGGTTTGAGTCTACCGCCTATGCATAATTGCCGCGTTGTCGAAGGTTCCTGAAACATACAGTCTGTGCAAGCGCCTAGGATTTAGTTGCCATCCATCTACCTACTGCTGCCGTTGGCCGTGTCTCACTGGTCTATGCCGCTCCCGTTCAACTGCCTACAAGGTCCGCCGCACCTTCGGCCTCCGTCAGCACTGAAGTATTGATTCTCCAGATCGCCAGTGCCTGACAGTCATCGAGTCCCGGTCACCAGCACCCGGCGTCGACTCACTGACCCGCGCCTGACCAGCACATCATCGCAGCAACCGGAATATTCTACATCTGTCCTACATCATCTCCTCATCACGGCAACTGACTCAATAAACACAGTGACCTTCACGACACCGCCTTTTATTCCGTGCCTCTCTCACCTGATCTCCAAAAGTTTAAACAAAACACCGCATATCGTAGATTGTCAGGTCCCACCCCTCGCTTCGTCCCGCACTTCTTCCGCTTCTCTGTCACAGCGCCAAAGTAAATTAAAATAAAGAAATATTTGATTTCAACAGCTAGTTAACTATATTTGAATATGTTATTAACTAAAATAAACCTATTTAAATAAATTCTGTACTATTTTGTAGGCCTCGCAAATAGCCCCTAAACTGTCGTTTTTGTAAATGTTCGATGTCTTGACGGGGGCTTTTACCGTTGTCTGATATTATTTATATTTTTAATTGAGGTAATTGATGTCAATTGGCAACTTAATACAACTATTCCAAATCAAAACTAGAAAAAAAAATTCGTTCCGCCCTACTATGCAATAACTAAAGGGGAAAATATTAGAATTATTATGAACACGTGTTCCGACATCGCCATACCTTGACGATGACCAAAAATATAAGTAACAAAATGAAACCCTTGAAACCATGGATTAACCACACCATTATAAATTGCATTCGCAAGAGAAACACGATACACAAAAAACTAATGATAATCCTTATGACCAACTAACATCCAACCATTATAAAAAATATAGAAAGAAGTGTTGTAACGTCATCAAAAAAGCAAAAGAAATTTGATGCTCAAAAATAATTAAAGAAAGTAACAAAAATCCCAAAAAATAATGGGAAATACTAAGAGAAGTCACAAACTCGCAAACTACAAAAGTGAAATAGAGCATAAATAAACTTTCTATTGATGGACATATTGTTGAAATTACGAAAAATCCTAAGCTCGTTACAATTTTTTTTATTAATATCGGTCAAAATCTTGGCTCTCAAATTGCTCAGAGTGGAATCACCCAGTCTACCGATGTAGTGGATCAAGCAAATAACAAAAATACAAAATTTCTATTCCAAACTATTTCATAGGAAGAAATTTTCATTACAATTAAATCTCTAAAAAACACTTCTTCTTCTGGACCAGATGAACGTCTAACCAAAATCCTTAAAACGCTGTCTTCGGAGATTAAATTGCCTCTAAAATACCTTATAAACCTAAGCATTACACACCACAGGACTACTTCCCTTCTAACCTAAAAAAAAGTATCGTAATTTCCATCTACAAATTTGGAAACAAGTCAGATACCAACAATTATAAACCAATTACTCTAATGAATAGCTTGTCTAAAGTTTTTGAAAACCTCATTAATGCACAACTTTTAAAATTCATCGAGAGCCATAAAATACGAAAAAAATAAAATGTGTCACTTCAATCATCAATACTACAGGCCGACCTAATGATGATTACTCCATAAAAATACAGAACTGTACGAATTCCAATGAATGCAATGAGTGCCCCAGTATAGAGCGCACTCCACAGATGTAGTACCTTGGCCTCACCATTGAGCCATACCTATAAATGGAATCTACAAACTCAGATAATTGCAAATAAAATTAGCAAATCAATACATTTTTCAGATCAATAAGAAATCCTTAACTTACAAATTTGAAAAACGATTTATTTTGCAAGCACCCAATCTCATTGAGTATGGTATCATTGCGTGGGGAGGGTGTACGTCATCAGCTCTAGATCGTGTTGAAAAGGCGCAGAAAACAACTGTGAAAATTATTCTCAAACTGCAAAAGTAACATATAGAGAGTATTTGATGTTCGACAGATGTATGTAAATACTATCCTCATGCATCTCTTTAAAAACACGTGCTTTACGAAAAAAAAATTAAGATTTACGCGTAATTCGAACAAAGACATATTGCAAGTTCCGGCACTTTATTCCACCTTTGTTCAACTAGCTTTAGATATTTTTTCACAAAAATATTCAATATGCCGAACTAAAATATTAAACGGAGTCAAACACAGAAAGAGTTAATTTTTTTTAAATATTTGGATTTATTATAATGATGGAGCATATACTGGTGCCCTCACCCAAACGCCTTGTAATTGGCAGGTTATTGTAGTATGCATGGTGCTAAAACTTTCTGTATTTTCACTGTGTATATGCAAACAATGTAACCTAAAATAATGTATTGCTGAATAGGAACCCATATTAAACATTTAAAAGTAAGCCATAGACAAAATGCGAGAAATAATTAACAAAAAAATTCCGCCTCAATACAGGTTCGCCTAGTAAGGCGGGTTATGCACAACTTAAAATATAGTATATTATGCCATTTCTATATTTAAGTTTACATATATACTTTTCTTCTATTAGAAACTGCTCTATTATTGTAACATTAATCTTTCAACAACGTCATTGTTACTAACTTACATATAGGTATATAACTCACTAATGATATATTATATATTCTGTAATTTTTTGATGAAATAAATAAATTTAAAAAAAAGACACATGTTTGTTTTACTTTAATCTTGTTTAAAAAGACATTAAAGAATGATAATTCTTCAAACGCCACTTTTCGGGGCGTCTAATGTAATATTATGTCGTGGGAATAATGTTTTTAATAATAAAAAGTGTGTTTTTGAGAGTTTCCGCCTGTCTTGTAAATCATTTTAATATGAAACCATAGCGAAAAATATGACCAAAAAACTTTTGTTAATTATTGTGTTTGCTTGTAGCGATCTTTTCGAAAAACGCTTAATATAAGCCTTACAGTTGGTATAACTTATTTTATTCCGCAATATAAATAATACTTACTTTTAGTATGGTTCTGGAGAAAGACTACAATAACTCAGAAATAAGACAGTTGATTCAAATGACTTAAACCGTGTTTAGTGACCAGATCCTAATTTTCAGATTAGGATCTGGTCACTTGGTTACTTCAGCCTCACTACCCCGATTTGTCCCACTGGCTCCGGTAAATTGGTAGTCGTCACTCACAATAAACTATGTTTAGTGACCAGATCCTAATATTCAGATCCTTCCCTACTTCAGCCTCACTACCCTTTGTTCTAATATCTAACCCCTCTTAGTCCCACTGGCTCCGGTTAATTGGTAGTCTTCATTCACAGTAAAAATAAAGAAAATTGTGAAATTGTGATTTCCCTTCTAAAAATAGCCCGGTAAAATTCCACTCCCATATCGTCTCATTTTTGTCACCGCAATCAGCACTTGTTGGCTTCCCGGATTTTCAAATCTCTATAAACACGAAGCACAAATGCAAAACTTACCTTCGGCGTTAATCAAATACATCAGGTTTAATGTAGAGAAATTTGCAAGAGATCTGGCTTCGTCGTGAAAACGTTTTTAGATGTTTCTCTTACTCTGTAAAAAAAACATTATCACGTTGTAAGAGGTAACTGAAAGAACTCTGAGTTTTGTTAGTGAATTTTAGAAAATTACTACTTGACATAAATTGTAATTTGTTTCCAAAGAGGAATAATTTTACTCCAAATTTGAATCTTTCAGACAAGACGCACAACTTAATGCAAAACAATAATTATTTCATATCCACTAAAATCAGATTGAATGGATAAACGGTTTATTAACCAATTACTGCGCAGATTTTTTTTATTTAAACTTATAAATTATATATATGTATGTACATAATTTTTTGTTGAATGTTATTTCTCACTGACATGATGGGTGCTACCATATGGTATCACTAGGAGGATACAGTGGGTACAATAGGTGCAAAAATATGGTAATAAGTAATACGCGTAATAAACTCAAAATATTCGTTAAAACAAAAATTTCGCAAGCTTTTTACAATATTATAACAGCTCAAAAATTATCACCGCTTTTAATTATTACTAGCTTTTTACCCGTTGCGGATAACTAATAGGTAAAACAGTGGTTTCTGATTTAATTTTTTAATGTGGATGAAGATAAAGAGGTGCGTGCCAACTTTAATGTTTATGATTTGATGTATGAATATGTATAATTCACATGTGTGCCTACAACAATTTAAATAAATGTTAAAATTAAAAAAAAAAACGCTCTTTGTTTTACTGTGGATGGAGTAAGCAGTGTGTGCCTACAAATACAAAAAACCCCTCTTTTTATGTATGAAGCAAGCAATGTCCTTCACAAAGTGCCAAACGGGTTGTGTATTTCAATGTAGGTAGTTTGATATCACGGGAACTTTATGGCGCCATAAATTAAATATGTAAAAAAAACCTATAGTAACCTACATTACCTACCTACCTACGGTACCTACCTACCTACAGTACCTACCTACCTACAGTACCTACCTACCTACAGTACCTAACTACTTACAGTAACTACCTACATACAGTACCTACCTACCCACAGTACCTACACAACACACGCTTAAATATTCAATTTGGTGAATTCAATGGTTCCTGCCTATCTGTTTGACAGATTACAGTGGTCCCGCGACTCTCATACACATGGTACGCGTCAAAGAAACCACTTACTCGTTCTCCCCAAACATAAAACTACTGTGTTTGAGGGTAGTTATAGCTATACTTCGTTAAAACTTTGGAACGAAGTAATAATAATATTTGAATAATTAATATAACGCCGTTTTCGTGAAAAATCACCTCAAGGGCGCTGTATTCGAATATTGACATCGTTGCATTGCTTCAAAGAGCTCTGCTGCGAATGGTTGCTATCGTTACAATGAAGAGGATACTTAGCTACATGTGATTGCGATTATTATTTTTTTGTTTTTTTTTTTTTTTTGTTTGTTTGTAAATATTACATAATACAATTAATGAACTTAAAATGTCCAACTAGGCGATTGCCCGTTTTAGGACATTCCAATATGATAATGTTTTTACATGTAAATTATGGTACATTATAGTGTTGACTATTCTGTTGTTAAAAAAAATACATATGTATATTCATATTCTAGAATACTTCCAGTTATATCACGACATATTTTACTATTGTTTAGCTGACATAATAACTGAATTAACATAACATATGCTGAATTAATAGATAAAAACCCGAAAATGAATTTGAAAATGAAACTGAATTGAAGTAATTCTGTTGGTAAAGTAATACAAATGTATATTCATTTTTTTTTACTATTGTTTAGCTGATATAATGAACTAAAGAAATATTAATATATAAAACAAGGAAATGAAAAATAACAAAAAATAAAAAATGAAAGTAAAGAAGGAACTTTTCCTTTAAGGAAAAATATCACGAAGAATTGAACAATTTTCGAACTTTCTTTATGTAAAAATACAGTTCCTGTAATGCTAATATAATACCAATATAAGTTAAAATGTAAAGAAGAATGTAAAGAAAAACAAAATTTACAATTTAATTACTGTTTTTTAGCATATTCTCGCATTCAACTCTCCCCAAGACCAGAAGCCAATTGTTTACCTGCATACGCAGAATATTAGTACTCTTTGCCTTCCATGCATCAGGTATGAGATTGAGCAGTTTAGGGCCTAAGTATGAGAATTGTCTCTGTGCTAAAGATGAGGAAGTGGTGGGCGGAACTGTTGGGTTTTTTTTGCATGTCTTGTATTATGACAGTGGTTTACGGAAGCTAAGTAGTGCCTCTGTTTTTGAGTATGTAAAATGATTTTCCTCATGTATAATTGTCTTACATCAAGAACACGAAACTCTGCGAACAATGAATCGCTGGGGTACCTGAAAGGTTTTTTCAGTATGACTCTTATAAGCGATTTCTGGGATTTAGCTAAGGGATCGAGTATGGTTTTAGCACAACCTCCCCAACCTAAGGAAGCATAGTCTAGTATGGAATTGCACATTGCAAAGTAAATTCGTTTCAAATCATTTAGACATAGAATATTTCTTATTGCTATAAACAGATGTGTAAGTTTCCTGACCTTTGTGGAAGTAAAGGCTATGTGTTTGTCCCATCTCAGAAATTTATCAATGATAATTCCTAGGTATCTTATATTGTCCACACATTCTAAGGTATTGCATTTACATGTAATAGTGTCGTAATAATGGTGTATTCTAATGTTAATAATTTCTTGTGGTTGACCCGCTTGAGTTGAACTGAAGCAGATGAATTTCGTTTTATCCGAGTTTAGAGTGAGGAGATTACTATCTAGCCACTGTTTAACTTTGTTTATGCCAAATTCAGCTTTAATGCAAGACTCATTCCAGGTTTTGCCTTCGAATAAAAGTACTGTATCGTCAGCAAATGTAATAATGTGGTCTGCAAATGAAGTATTACATAAGTCATTTATATAAACATTAAACAATATGGGACCTAGTGTACTTCCTTGCGGTACGCCATATTTAATATTGGCTGGATCACTTAGAGTACCGTTAATATCCACTCTTTGGCTCCTGTTTTCTAGGTAACTAACAAACCACTTGAAAATTTGACCCTGTATCCCAATTCGCTGTAGTTTATTCAGCAGAATTTTGTGCGAGATAGTGTCGAACGCTTTAGCTAGATCTAAAAAAAGTGCAATGCATTTACTACCTTTATCTAGATTATTAGAGATGATTTTTGTCAAATTAGCGATGGCGTTTTCAGTGCTTAAACCTTTGCGAAGGCCGAATTGTCTACTAGAAAGGATGTTGTTATTTTCGAGATAAAGGATGAGACGGTTCTTTACAATTTTCTCCATAATTTTAGAGACAGAGTTGAGCAAGGAAACAGGCCGGTAATTATGTATCAGTGATTTGTCCCCACTTTTATGCAGTAAAATGACGATTGACTGTTTTAAATGGTTAGGGAATTTCCCTGAATTAAAGCTTAGATTCGCAATGAACGCAATCGGTATGGCTATGTATACTTTAATGATTTTTAGAAGATTTGATGAAATCTTATCGGGACCACATGCTTTTGATGACTTAAGGTCGTCAATTATCTTCATGACTTCGTTAGTTGAAGTTGTGATTGAGTCTATTTTGTGACCGATCCTAGGGATAGTTAAATTGGCGAGAGCGGTTTCTGATTTCTTACACTTATCGAGAATTTTTTTCGCAAGTGTGTCACCCACAGATGAAAAGTAACTGTTTGCAAAGTTTGCCATATCTTTGGGGACTTCAGAGTTTGATGTGTTAATGTATAGCGATTTTATTTCAGAAGATTTATTGATTTTGGATTTGGTTATGTTGCGAAAGGTATCCCAAAAACGTTTTGGATTGCAGTTGTTTTCGTAAATGAGTTTTTTATAATAATTTTCTTTCGCCGATGTAATTAATTTCTTACACAAATTCCTATATTTTTTATAATAACATTGTAATACCAAATTCTCAGGATATGTTTTTGCCTTTTCATGAAGATGATTTCTTTTGTGAATCGATTTAACTAGCCCCAGGGTGATCCATGGTGTGAATTTAATTTGTTTATTAGATACGGTTGTATTACTTGTGTGTTTTGATATATACTCGTGTAGTTTGATAATAAATTCTTTCATTGCTAAGTCAGTATCTGATTTATCTAGAACATTTAGCCAGTTTTCTGCGCTCAAGTCCTCAATTAACTTGTTGAAATTAGTTTTAGCAACGTATTTAATTTTCGAAGAAGTGGGAGGCTTGTTTTTAAGACAAAGAGATGTTGTATAGTGGTCTGAAATAGTTGAGTGTATAACAAAAGTGTCAATAAAGTTAATATTTTTTACATTGATGTGATCAAGACAGGATTTACTCGAGCCCTGTTCACGAGTAAAGCTGTTAATAGTCTGTGTGAAACCATTTTCCGCGAGTAGACATAGATAATCGATTGATTGACGGTGGTAGTCAGGAGTATGTACCAGTATATTGTTTAATTTGGATTTTTATTGACTATATTATTAATTTGCTTTGATTTGAATACCTACTATTTGTATTTTTATTTGTTTGTGTTGATTTGAGTTTTTATTGTTAATTTTATATCATTGTTCATTATTGTACCTAAATATGTATATATTATTATTATATTGTAGTCACTGCTGAAAACAAGCTGCATTCCCGGAGAGATCAGGAATTCATAGCTGTTAACCATTAATTAACCTTTTTGTTAATATTATCTTATTGGCAAATAAATGTTTTATTATTATTATTATATAATGATTGTTGCCAAACTACACCGAGAAACACGTATTTTCAATCTGTATGGATAAAATCAACTGGTAGCGAGCCACTTGAAGCAACCTATTGCAGAAGTGTTGGTGATCCAATTCTAATTCCCGAGGCATTTGTACCAAAATTAAATGATTATAACAAACAAGCAAAATGAATAAAAAAGCCCTTTGAAAATTTAATTGTTCAAAAAAAAATAATTTTTCCAACCGACATTTTGATTAATTAAATTTAATAATGTTTAACCTTCCCAATTTCCGTGATCCTGGTAAATTACTACGTCCTAGAGGCAGAAATTGCCCTCTAAAAATATCATTATTGGGTGAATAAAATAATTATGACAAACTTAATTTGACTTAAGTAAATATTAACAGAAAAAATGGTTCCTTTTCAATCTCTTTTCAAGTAAGTATCGCATAATAAAAATGATCATATTAATTTTAATTATTAATTAATTAATAATTAATTGAAAATGAAGCATTACTTACGTATTTACGTAAAAGAATTTCAGTACCTACCTACCAAGAAAATCCGAGTATCTATAAGTTTTCGCAAAAAAAAATGTATGAACCTTACGCATACGTAAGGTTCATACAATTTATAATACTTAATTTGATTTAATATTTTGAAATTCGTAATGTTTAGTGGGAAAAGTTCTTACCCAAGTACATAGCTACCTGATAATTACTTTGGTTCCAATTTGACTGGCCGCAGATATTTAAATTTTTCAATGAGCCTCCATTTAATTACCTCCTCAATTTACGTATTTTTTCACGAAATGTCTAAAGTTTGACGCGCTGTTCTGACAAATTTTACATGAAAAGATAAAATTTTCATGGCTAATTAATTTATCGATATCTATTGACGGCTTTAACGTAAAATTTTTAACTGCAGAATCCGTTATTCTTTCGCAATCAGTATACATCCGAAGAATCCTTATACGAAAAAATATGGATGTCATCTTTTACCTATGATTTGACATTGAAATTTAACTTAATAGAGAAAAACACCACCCCGGTTAAATCTTCAAAAGGAGTTTGATAAGACATTCGAAATGGATGATTTTTAAAATGATACCTACACATAATACAGGGAATATTATATTTGTAGCGGTAATAAATAGAAGGTTCGGGAACGTTCCTACGTGCAACCCGCATCGCCTACTGGTAAGACGGCGAAGTGACACAGCTAGAATAATAGCGAAACCTGTCTACTCGCGATCGCACGGATTATTCTCGAACGCATTTGCGCCTTTATAAAGCGGCCACGTCAACGTACCTAACTCAGTCAATATAGTCAACAGTCAGCCCCATATGTGAGTACTAAGTGTGAGCGCCCGCTCTCAACTGAATCGGGGCGGCCACTGTCCAACTACGCCCAGCGTTGCCCAAACGTAAAACAACTTATTGGCCTTGCGATATCATCCCTGGCAGCCTGCGTCCTCCATACGCCTAGGCCCTGTGACATCTTCTCTGGTCTGCATCTCCCGCAAATCTGCCGACCAAGTCAATCATACCAACGGTTCTCTGACTTCACGCTGGAGTGCCAGGAAGTCTCAACGTCATCCTCAGTGCTGAACACCACCTACAAGTCCTTTGCTTTGCTCAATCAGCTGATTGATTGCGCCTCGGCCTCGCGGAATCGTCGTTGGCCTGCATCTCCCGCTCATCTGCCGACCAGGTCCATCGCATCTTCGGCTACCTTGTTCACACTGGAGTACCCAGAAGACTCCACATCTTCACCAGTGTCTCCATCAACGCGGTGTCGACTCACTGAACACCGCCTCGACCACTCCATCGCCGTCATCGCCATCTACACCTGGTGTCGTCCTCATCGGTCCAGAGTCATCTCCCAACTGCGCGACTCTACTGACTCAAAATAAACGCTGTGACACGACACAACATTATCTTTAATTGTTTCACTACAAGATCCCCAAATATGAATCAGTAATGCTGTTGAGTGTACTGCAATATTATTTTTGTATTCAGTATTGAATACCTGCCTAGTATCTTCCTTTTTATCGAAGTTTAGGAAATTTGAAGTAAACTTCGCAACTAAACCACTAACTCTACCTCGAAATATTCCCATAGTGAAATATTTGTTGAATAAAACTTTTCTACCAGCTTTTTGAGGGTAATTTATTTTCCATCTACAATGTTTTGAAGATAAAAATATAAAATCCAATAATGCCAAAAAATAATATTATCATGAAACAATTCAAGAACATGAAACTCACTAATGAATCTAACAGAACAGCTTTTTAAAACAATACCATGATAAAATTAATTATCTTTTGGTCAAAGAAATAACTAAAATATTTTTTCCACAAACTTTGAATACTCTTATTCAGATTTTGTGAAATTATAAAAGGGGATGAGTTTAAACAATGCGTTGAACGGGTCTAATGATCTTACTAAGGATGTTTAAAACATTTTGTAAATGTCGCGGAAGGAAAATTGTCCTTTAAAAATAATTATTAAGACCGATGAGAAAGATTCAGATACTGTAACACATATGTATGTGTCATCCGACACTAAAATAATAAATTTACCGATACAAAATTGTGACCTTTACAAACTTTGTAAAAAAATGATAAATTATTGTGATATTCTGTAGAAAAGTTAATATTAACATGCAGGGTATCCGGGGATAAAGTGCGCTAACTTTGGGGTGTCATTCTACACGATTTTAGAAGAAAATTTTTTAAAATATTATTTTTGAAATTCCAATGTTTTAAGGTTGTTTTTAGGTAAAAAATTGAATTTTCTGTATGGGAAAATAAATATTCTGCAATAGAAAAATATCTTTGTTTGGAAAATGATAATTGGAATTCAAAAAAAAAATCATTCATCTTTTTACTTCTACCATTATGTAGAATCACCTCGCTAAGTTAGCGCACTTTACCCCTGGAGACCCTGTATACCTAAACATAAAACAGACCTGACTAAAATATTTAATTTACATAATATATTTCCCTGCTCATTAAAAATCGAGTAATTTTGGAATATCAACTTTTTTCACAATCACTATGCAAACCTTTCTTGGATTACCTAAGATGCAAAGCCTTTGTCAAAATAATTGAGATATTATTTTAACAAAGGTTTTACATATTTTTTTCGCTACATAAAACCTAATTATAACATTATTATTACTCCTGAAAATTCTCAGAACACTTGTCAACTTTATTATCCTTCTCGTAACTAGGATGACAACTAACGTTACATAGCAGGTTTGAATGATAATAAAGAACGAAAAGCTCCGTCGTTCTTATTAACCACGTGTGTTCAATGCATTTTGGGTCTTCCCAGGACCTCAGGAACTTCACCTTGTAACATCCGGAATATCTAAATTTAAAAAATCCATCTGTCTCAAGAAGAAACTTGGTTTTTACAGACCTTCGAAGGTCTTGTATTTTTGTAGGTGTTCCGAAGACAGTCTTGATGCTTTCTTTTATCAGTATCCTAGCCTTTCTGTCGGTCACATCGTGTTCATAAGGCAAGAAAGCGCAACCTTTTGACTCTTGTTCAGTTCCATCTTCGTTTGGAGTAGATTTGGTTCTAGTGGTTTTATTTGATTAATATTCGATTGACCGATCGGTGGCTGAGTTGACATAGCGTTTGAGTTCCACTCAGGCGTGGTGTGTTCAACTCCTCGGCTAGCTAAGTCCTCCGTCACCACACAAGAAACATTTTCCGCTTGCTGTGGTAATGTAGGAGATTTTCAAATACTATCAGGTTATTCATAACCCGTAAACGTTTGACTTTCTTTTTAATTGGTTTTTAATTTTTTTATGTCTCGCGGGGTAACCGTTTTTATGTAACGCATTGTTTAGCTTGAAGAGCACCTATTCATTTTTAGGTTATTTGCATATTCGCAGGTCACCAACCTATTGAAGTCCTGTTTTCTGCTCTGGATGATGATGCAAATACTAAATTTAGTTACCAATTTGTATTAGTATGTTTTCTATACAAGATGTGCTCTAAAATACCATCACCTTTTCGCAGAACCTTCAAATCTAAAAAATGTAGGAATTTATTTTGATTTTCCATATCCTTTAATTTGGCTGTTTAGTGAATTGAGATGGTTCAGTAATTTATTCGATGTCTCTATTCTATAAGACTAATCGGTGAAGACATCGCCACCATACTTTAGGAACAGCCGAAGCTGTATCGAGTGACACCTTTTTAAATTTATCTACAAAAAAAGTTGGCCAGAAATGGCGATAATCCTTCTACCTGCTCAAAAATTTCACCCCGGAATTCAAAGTGTCACCTTTTGAGGCAGTATTCATAAAGCGTTACAAATTTCCTCTTCATATATAACTCACTGGGCATTGTCATGTCTTCTAGAGGCACGTTAGTGAAAAGAGATACTACGTCAAAACTGACAAAAATATCTCCTTCTTGAGTCTAAACCTTCGCAAGCGTACTGGTCAGATCTGTGGAATTCTCAATCCACTATATAGTTTTTCTGGTTTGCATCTGCAGTTATCTCGAAAGTTATTATGAAAGTTTGTGGCAAGGTGCACCAATAGCGCTGACAATAGGTCTCATTGAGATATCCTTTTCATGTATTTTTTAAGTTTTTAAGCTTCACTTACCAACACGCCCAAAATGTAAACAGTCAACCAACACAAGAATGAGATTGAAAACAACTTTATTAAGTTTTATCTTAATACCAAAACAAAGTTATTAAGAGATTTCAGATTCTTCTTTTTACATGTAACAAGGCATTTTAATAAACAAACATATCATAAACCTGTTTTTACAACTTTTTAACAGTGAAATTAATGTAACCCAGAGGGGAAAAAACTGTCAGTTTCGCCCTGGCGAAGGACCGCCATTCATGTTGTTTGAAATAGCCTTAGTTTTGTTTGGTTACCAGAAACTCGCATTATATTTATGTTTTTTTTAAATTTTGGTTTGTTTCCTTGAAATCAGGACGAAGTTTTTTTTAACTTGGTAACGGGAAATTTAATCACAACGGCATTTTTGCGGCTTTTAGTCCACACGGTACATCGATAAAATTAGATAACTTTTGTGTACTTTACTGCACAAACTGAGATGGACTCATAAAAATAGTTCTATCTCCTTTTGCATTACTGTGATATATATGATTTAAGCAACGTAAGAAAGTGGCGACAACACGCTTTGTATTTAAATTTAAAGGCTTATCCCAGACACTTCCAAATATTCCAAAAAGTCATCGACAGGCATTGTTTACATATTTGCGAAACATTTGCCTAGTTGGTCAATTTAATTTTTTTTTTATATGAAACGAAAATATAGTGAAAAAGCAACAACCTTTATAATGCGGTTCTAATAATTATTTTCTTTATATGAACTGGTATTTTTTTTTTACAGTTTGCAAGAAAAAAACAATCGCTAAGAAAATATTGTAATTTAAAACAAATCTACACTCGTATATTTTCAATTCCATATGTTCGTTTTAAATCTAATATATCCGGTAATATTTCTTAATAAATCATGAATCTGACAGATCATTAAATTAAAGTAACTTGACGACACAATATCAGTATGCTCCAGGGGTTAAGTGATCCCTCATTTTTCTCATGCGAGAATAGAAATACAAAAAATGTATAGAAAGTGTACAAAAAAACTTTATTTAAAAACAAAGAAAAACACATCAACATCGAGTGGTAGAAAATACCACACTTACTGGTAAACATGCAGGGCAAGAATTAATTTGAGTGATTTACCAGAATAATCGGTGCTGTCTTGTCCTGTGACTCCGAGTCCAGCGTGTCGATGTGCGGTCCTCGCAAGCACAGCGTACTCGCAGCCCGGCCCCGTCTCACCGCCGGCCCCGCTCCGGCCGAACCAACTCGCAACTGTTTCCTGAACAGAAAAGCCTGCGATTCTATAAATCACGCCTTCAAATTGTTCGCTAAAATAAATTTCAAATTTATTTACAAATCAATAATATAAGATAAAATATCTAAAAAGCAAGTAGAAATTTAACAAAATATTTATAATTGTATTATTATTTACTAATAAGTTTTGTGAACAGTAGACCTCACGTCCAAAAATATATTTTAAAATTTTCCTTATTTATAACTGATAATAAATCCAAACCAAAATTTCCCCTGAACTCATAAGATTTGTAAGTACAGGGTGTAGCAAAACAACGGTTTCTTAAATACAATAGAATAAAGAAATTATGTGTTCAATACCTAAATAACTAATGTATAATTATTAACCATATATATATTAAAACATTTTTAAATTCAAATAAGGAATTATTCAATATATCCAAAGAAACGTTACTATCTCGATTACAATTATCAAATTATTAGTTTATTTATTTATTAATGCAATTTTTAGAGACTTTTACAAATGGAAAGCAATTATGCATTATACATGGTTGAAACATATTCATACATAATACATAGTTAATACTTATACATAGTTATTATACATTACTGAACTGGTTCAGTGACAACATTTTGTATTTGTTTAGTGATAAATGTCCACTGACTCGGTATAATTATTTCCCTACATTAGTATTCTGGGCAGAGATGAATGCACATGGTAGTTAGTCCCAGAATGTCCGGACTGAAATAAATCCTGCCTTCTACTAAAACTCAGTGGAATCCGAAAGCTTACTATTGCAAGCAATTCTGGACAATCAAATGCATCATTTAGAATTTTATATACAAATACCAAGTCAGTGAAAATCTTATTCTCTGACAATTCAAGTATTTCCATATCATTTGAAAAAGTTTTCAAAACTTAGAAAACGTAAGAATTTATTTTGTATTCTTCCAATATCATGGATCTATATGACAATGAGAGTAAAATTTGGAATATACAGGCCGTGTTTACATTTGAATTTTTTTATTGAACCATTAAAACGGCCACCATACTGAACCGGAAATTTGAGGCAATGCCCATTAGTAAAAATTAGAAGAATGTTACATTTTGTCTTGTGTTTCTTGTCGCTAAATGGAATTTATTAGTGGTGACGATGGCAGGGCTATCAATCAAGTTGTTCTTTGTGTAATACAACCAGGTCTGAAAGAATTCTCTTGTCAGTCAGCGTTATAGATGCAATTGATTTATCAAACTGACATAATTTATGTATTGGATTGGCATTTTGAGCTTATAATTTATATCGCTAAGAAATTTATAAACGATGTTTATCAAAACAGTTGTTTTATTATACACGTACTTTCGTAATTTAAAAAAATAAATTTTATTCTGTTTGTAGTCTGTATTCCTATGCTTACTTTTTTAATTAATAAAAGAAAGACAAACATTCCCAGGATACGAATAACCAATACAATATTTTTAACTGTCCCAATACAACCACAGTAAGTGGAAAATTTTGCTTGTGTTGCCGAGAAATTGAACACACAACGCCTGGGTAGGACCCAAACGGGATGTCAACTCAACCACAGACCGGTCAAATTTGTCTGTCCTTAGCTTAAAAATTTCAATTTTATTTTTAAATTTTGTTATCACTGTAAGAACAGATTTTTTATTCATCTTATATTACGAGTACTCCTTTCCTAAGCACAAGTACCAGCTTACATTAGGAAAGAACATAATGATTAAAAAACTGTAGACTGCGAAATCTGTTAATCATGTAAGATATGTAAAAAAATAATATTACCTCTCAAAAGGAATAAAAAATAAATGATGTAATTTGAGATTTTCACTTTGAATAATTTACAATTTTGGAATCATCATAAGCCATTGACTAAACTAAATTTATTTACTAATTGTATTTTAATATGTAGTTCAATGAATGAATTAGCTGCTGAAAAATCACGTTTCAGGATTGAAATGTTGCTTGTAATTCCTTTAGTCATGTTTGATGCCCAGCTTTGAATTGCAAGTTACTTTCCTTTTCCACATCCTTACTCCTCCTCGACCTCAGGAAAGTATTTTATGTCGTACCGTTCGACTAATCTTATATTCAATTTTTTAATGATATACCCGAACACTGAGTTTGGTGATCGTGCATTCGGAGTATTCGGTTTTCAATAAACTTTCTTTGAATTGAGATGTATTTATAGATGTATCAAGTATCCCAACAGAATTTAGATCCGAACTAAAAACACACTTTTTTACAGTAATTTCCATAAAATCCGTCATTCTATGCAAAAATTGCATTTTTTTTCATTTTCGTTTACTGCAATTGTTGATGCACACATAAATTCTCTAGCGATTCCGTTCAACTACTCATGATAAAATCAAAATGCTATTGACTTGCCTACCAATGGACGATGGACAATATCAGTGGGATAATAACACGTCAATCGGTTTAATTGTTGGCAGAAGAATAATCTAAATGCGGAGAAGATCGCCGATTAATTTAATTTATTCACTTCAATCGCTTAAGATATATACGAGGCGCATTTTGCACCCGTATTCTTAAATTAATTACGAAATAATTCTAATGTTGTAGAACTTCCTTATTCTTCTGGCGCTAGTAAAATTAGAAAGAGTATTTATCGAGTAATTTTTAAATTTAAGTATTATATTATATAAGTTATTTTAGCTGTAAGTTTCTACACATATGTCATGAAGACAGTAGTTATAGGTCTTATTCGAAACATATAAGTCTTAGATTCAAGGAACTGGTTTTAAGTCAGTAGTTTTAGTATTTATTAGTTAATAAATATTATTGGGATAATTTTTCACAAAAACGGCGCTATATAAATTGGCCAAAAATTATTATTATTATTGTCAGAAGTAATTTTGCATAAAATATTATTTAGTAATTTGATCTTCACTGGGGGCTGAGGCCCCCATTTCACAATTTTATGTTACAAATTATTTACGTAATAAGACGGACTGTTTTGAAATTTATTTAATTTTTTTTTGTTATTTGTTTTTGGGGTGTTATGCCGTGTTTATTACTTATAGAGCACGGCTGATTACGGAAGCCATTGAAATTCATAAAAATCCCGTAAACATTAATAGAGACGATGGAGCTAAGCTCAATAGTTCTTGGTATCCGGTAATTGACGGATACACCAGAGCTAAACGAAGAAAACCACTTTAAATAAAAAAATGATACGTTAGGCCACGTCCGCACAGGCAGGCGGCTTGCTTAGCGCCTAGAGTCTAGCGAGTCACCTAGCGAGTAGCTTAGTAAAACAAACGTTCTAGAACACTCGCGACTGACCGCACTGCGCGCTTGGCGTCTAGCTAGTCGCTATGCTAGTCGCTTTGCGGGTATCGAAGTGAACGAACGTGTTGGTTTTTTGCCACTAGGCGCGAGGCATTTTTGAAGAGAAAAATGGACGAAATATTAATTACATCTGTTTTTAAAAGAGAACCTCTGTGGAATCCAGTTAATGAACTTCATAAAAATGTAGTTGTCTTAAAAAAAAAAAATTATTATTATGTCATAATTTTTTTTACAATGAGACGTTAATTATGGTTATGGCGTTGGATTATGTATACTAAGAAGTATATCAAATGATTCTCTGGGCTGGACTGGTAAAATTTTTCGTCAAAATTACGCAATTATTTATACAGAACATTAAACTGCCCATGACTTGACCGTGACTTATTTATGTCATGAACCCAACATGATGGATAAGGCCGTGAAATGGTATATTTTAAAGATGAATTTTCTGTAAGTAGCAGTTTTAGAGCTATTTTTGAAAGTGACATCTCGTCAACTAGACGACAAGCAAATGACCAAGACACCTAGCGACCCACCACGCAAACCACCTTCAGTGCGGACACCGTGTATCCTAGCAAGTAGCCAGAATGCAAGCCACTAGGCTCTAGGCGCTAAGCAAGCCGCCTGCCTGTGCGGACGTGGCCTTAATGTTAGCTCAGAGGGTTGGAGCTGGCAACACGGTATCACAACCTCATACATAAGCTCACATTTTAACACAACCTCAAATAACACATCTGCCCTGATGATGGACACTGCAATGTTGTCCGAAACGTTGGCTGAAGAAGGAGTTAGCGCAACACGGCATAACACCCCAAAAACAAATAACAAAAATACTTTTGGCCGTGAAAATCTTAAATCATATTTTTATTCAATTTGTTTAATTCAACGAATTTAAATGAAATATTAAGAAATGTAATAAAACAAAATAAAAACAGGTTGTGTGTGATAAGTTTACTTTATTTAAAATTTATTTTGTAATACATATAGCCTTTTTTGTTCTTTAATCTATATATTTTATTGCCTGGTATTAGAGTTTTTATGTTTTGCATGTACTCTCATCCAATTAATGGATATGGACAGTTAATGTTAGTTTGTTTGTTTAAATTTAGTTTTTGGGTCAACAATGTAAGTAGTGTTTTATGTAAATTTGGTTTTTGTCTCGTACGTCAAACATGGTGAATATTTGGTCAGTGTCGGTCAATCTATGTTTTTTTTAAGGTACGTATTGTCTTTATGGCAGTTTTTTGTGGACTTTCCATATGAGCTTAGCTGAGTTTGTTGCTTCCCCCCACAAGTAATTATACCGTATTCTAGAATGGATGGAATGGCAAATTTGCCTGTCCTTATCCTAACTTAAATTATCGTACCAATATTACGTATTATATTTCCGATACCCTTCAATATTTTCAAATCGTGGCGTCACTCGGCGAACTGTTGCAAAATGAATTGCCATATTTAATTTAATTAAGGATTTTGCGCACGCTACCACAAAATTTCGTTTTTTCATAATTATACGTATTTTTTTCGGCTTCTGCGTAAAGTGGCTTTTTACTCAAAGGTGATCAAATTGGACAGAAAGCTGCTGAAATAACTGCAAGACCATAATACAAAGGTGAATTACGAGCTGCTATAGCAATATCACCAATTTCTTCGGGCAGTTCGGAATTCACATTACAAAATAAGCTTTTTCTATTATGCCTTAGTAATTTTTAGCATCGCTGGCTTTTGAACACCGAATTTTAACCCATCTCAGTCAATTTGGGAGGTGAGTTAGGGTACCGCCGCCTCGGGTAACATTTATTGGATAACCAACATCTCTGTCGTAGGTCACTCAAAGTGGTTCGATACGTTTGGTTATTTAGCAGGTGTGCCTGGGTTTATTAGGTGAGGTGTGTACAAGATGCGCCAGCCTATCAGCTGCGTGGCTTGCCGGATTGGGATGGGCTAGATTAGGGAGACCCTTTGACCCCTCCAACTGGTCTCTCTTGACCCATCGTCTTGCACCGCACCTCTCGTACCTTTCTTATTCCCAGAACTTTGTGTGTTTAATTTTGTTAAAAATACCGGCGTCCCAAAAGTTGACTTGGGTCTTGAGGAAACAATGTTTTCCTCAAGGCCTCCTGTGTGGGCTTAGTGAAAAAAAAATCTCAAAGTTACATGGGTATATTATGTGATGTTAATGGTTTTGGTTGAGGTTCGAAAAAATATATTAAAAAAAATTGAACAATTTGTTATTATTAGATTGTCAGATTGCAAAACGGTAATGTAGTTTGTAATTACTCAAAAATCGTATGTTTTGATGACTGAGTGCTTTTGCTATGTACAAGACTTTTCATTATACTCTCTTAACGATGCTGCTGGACTAAATACCCATACATGTTGAAGTTATCACATAAGTGCACATATCGATCAAGCAAGGATAATGTAATAAATGTTGGAAAATCCATCCATTATCGCAGCTTACTCAGCCCGCCCGTCAGCCAGACGTCGCACTGTGGACGGAATTAAGATAAAACCCGAATTAAGTGGTTTTCAAAAATTTAAGTAGAAAAAAAAAACTTTTAAGTGTCACACTACTTGAATATGTAAAAAGAAATGTGCAAATATGCAAAAACTACATGTTCACAAATACATTATTCAGTTGGTTCCTAAGCGTGAGCAGAGACGGTTGTATATTAAGTGACTTTTGGATAAATTTACAAATGTTTGTAAATTTTTACAAACGGGTGCATTAAATACTAATTATTTGAAATTAAAAAAGTTTTAACTTAAAATATTATAAAAAAATACCAAACATTTATTTTAAAATTTTTGAACTATAAATTTTACAGAAGCAAACTGTTTTTGAAAACAATTCATTAAGAGACCGAAAAAAGCTGTAGTTAGATTGTAAAGTTTAAAAAGCAAAATATAGAGTGGTCGCAAGAAAAAATAAACCTTTCTTAATTTTCCTGTAGAATAATAATTTTAAAAAAATGGTCTAAGATCAAGGCAGAAAAAAGCATGAACCTACAATAGCGTGTGTCGCTCTCCATAGAGAGAAAAAAAATTGCCTTATTTTTAAACGCCTGGGGTCTCAAAAGTTGCGTATGATCTGTAGCTATTCGAAAACGTAAAAATAAATGAAAATGGTGTTCACTATTAGCTCGCTAAAATGGCCGGAAGTTTTGAAAAAAATTTGATTTCGTGATTTGGGAAAAAAATAAAACAATGGGTCCATATTTTATATTTTGTAGCACACTTAATTTTATTTCCATAACTGCAGTACAAAGAACGAAAAATAAATATTTTTTTATACATATGTGATGTGTTTGTTAAAAATATAAAAGGGGAAAATAACACTTTTTATGGTTAAATTCAAGATACTAAACAATAACGTACAACAACATTTTTGACCAAAATACAACGAATAAAAAATAATGAATGCTCAAAATTGAATGATAACATATTGTTAAAACAGTAATTATTTAAAATCTTGCATAGAATTAAAATTTGGCATTATTTTTCTTGAATGTTGCTTGGCGTAAATATAACCTTTCTAGCATTGTAACCAGCAACAGAAGAAGACGCCTCTGTGGTCAACTTCACACACCTTTCCACTAATTGTGTGTGGCAAGGAAATTTAGGAAAAAAAATTTACATTTCCTTCATCACACAATTTAAGTAATTTCCGTTTTTACGTTGCTCAGGAGTGGAGGTTGTGTCAGAATTAAATTTGTGGCCTGCCAGTCAATTAATTCTATGTAGCTATTGCAGTTGAAATTAATTTTTGGAATTATGAACTCTCTCACTCCTGAAGTTTGAAGGGCCTTATATTTAATTATCCTTCTACATCCAAGCTCCCTTATACATTTATTGTCATCGGTTAACATTGATATAATAATGTTTTCCGGGTGTCCAAAATATGCGTTCCTCTGAATCACGGGGTCGACAATAGCTTTCAATTCTGCTGAAAGATATCTGGAAATGCTAACCATTTTCCAGAGATTACGGGCTCCATCTATACAAGAACTATTGCACTTTATGGTAAACTATGTTGGAGCATATACTCTCATAATAAAGGTGGCCAATATCAGCAAATTTTCTGTTGGGTTTTCCGTTGCAACATATAGCCGTAATATTCTGTTTGCAGTTGTTAGCCACCTGGCATGAGACATTTTCCCTGGTTGTTTCCTTGCCAAATCTGCAGTTATCATACCTTTTGACACAGCCAGACACATATTATATAAATAATTTTGGTCCGTGCTTAATTTTTCTGTTATATTTTCCGGTATGGATGATTGAATGGGAAAAAACCGAATAATTTTCATGTTTAAGTTTCTTCCGATTGGTCCCGAGAAAGCTACAGGTCCGCTAGTCGGTCCATCTAATGAAGATAGCAGATGTCGCAATGGTAGTTTATTGGCGTGCAGCTGGCAGATAAGCCATTGCAATGGCTTTCCAAGTCTCTGTTCCAATCTTGAAATGATTCCATTTTTCCGGCCAGTGTTTGTATTTCTTCCGTCACAACCAACTGCACCAATTTTCTCCATTTGACTATTTTCCTCTTCCAAAAGAGAACATATGGCATTTTCGCTGTCTTTAGCAGTACCAGATGATGGCGTAGCGTGTCCGAGATACACTGATCCTGGCTCCTGCACAAGCGTTATGTGTTCTTCAACTTTTATTCGTCGATAAAATTTACTTCCTTTCTTGATAATAAACATTGTTTTGTCCTTGCGCCCATCGAAAAATAAACTTTCGATATTTTTTGTCAGTTTACGGCTATTTAATAACATATCTCTAGTTTACTTTCTAGTTATTCGTAATCTACTATGATCTATAGCGGAAGACGGACCAGCTTCATTTACATATTGTAAAACCGCAGAAGCAATGGCAGCTGCTGCTCTGTGTGATACGCCGTATCGATCACAAATTTGAAATAACTTCGTCAAGGGATTCTTCATCTTCGAATTATATTTCGAGGAGATAATGTATCATGAGCCACTGCAGATTGATGATCTTCACTTAGCGCTGGTTCCTCGTCAGAATCTGAAAAACTGTTGGAAAGAACAACTTAAACTGGACAAAAAACAAACATCTTATTGTGGCAGGAGTAGGGGTACAGTGGTAGGAGAAGGAGGTGGTGGAGCAGACGAAAGGAAATGGGAGATGTTCATTTGAGTCTTCAAATATCAAACCAAGTCCAATAATTGAAAATTAAAGCAAACTAAATGGCAATGGAAGACGTTTTAGTGGATTTTTACCACTTTTTTGTTAATTTCGGAATTCTTGTAGATTTACTTGCATTAATAAAATTGATTTTTTTATTTAATTTTTGTCAACTATACGCAGTTTTTAATAATTAACAAACGTTAAAAGGTTAAATCATTGTGAGGAAAATATTAATTACCATTATTTAAAAATACATGTTTTAGGTTTTTTTTCTGTTTTTCAATGCATTTTAGCGAGCTAATAACCATTTTTAAAAAAATAATTTTAAATGTAGTTCTCATTTTCTTTGTAAGACGCAACTTTTGAGACATCAGGCGTTTCTGATTTCAAAAGTTGAAATAATTGACACACCCTAACCTACAAGCCCTGGATGGAGCATTGATGCGATTTTGCATAAATGGCACGGCTCATTGTTTTCGATTTGCTCCATCCAGGGCTTTTATGCCCATGAAAAAAACTGCAGATCTGCTACAGATTTAAACTCTTTTACTTACTTAGGTGTTACGCGGTGGCGCCTGGAGAATTTCTTTGGACAATTTTTTTTAGCGCCAACCGCGTTCAGTCATCCGTTAACGGAGTTTTCTGCATTTAGACTTCCTTCAATATCTCTATCATCCTTTCGACAGTGGAATTTGTTGAAAATCGGCTACCAATCACTGTTCGCTGTTCAGAGTGTTCAGACCGCAACGTCATTTTGATATTTTTTTATGTATCTTAGAAACTGTACAAAATGCCACAGTGTATGACTAAAATAAAATAAGTAAATAAATTGATCTATATCACATTTGAAGTCGATTAGTTCTTTTACTTTTTTTTATTTGAGTTTTCGTTTTCAAGTAAATAATGTCCGAAGCTAGAATTTTTCATGCCAAATTTGAAAAAAATCAATCGATAGGGTGTGAATATTAGCTGTTTAACGTATTTTTTAAATGCGTCGAAGCATATAACCGACTAAAAAAGTTTGTTAATCCTTTAGTTACCGAAAATAAGAAAAAAAACTCAAACGCTCAGCTCGAAAAATAAAGTTTTTTCGTGTTCTCTAAGTGTTGTACATACACCAGCTTTTCGTTTATACTACGAGTTTCCGGACACCGTGCATAGTAAATGGATTATTATTATTTTCGTGGAAAAATTACATCAAGAGGGCTTGATTGCTTTTATCGATGCTATGAGGGCGGCGGAGCCTGGAGAAAAAAATAAAAATCCATTCCTTTTGAAAACGTAAAAAAAAAAAAATATATTTATTAAAAAAGCCTTCTTCATTATCAATAAATTATAAGATAAATATTAACCTACGACTACCGTTTTAAAAACGCATTTAAAAATAAAAAGTCATTTGATTCATCCGAATGACAATAAACAACAACTTTTTGCATTTACGATTTTGAAAAATATTAATATTTAATATTATTTACGTAAATAATAATTTACGAGAAAATTTTCCAATTCGCGCACCATTTTGACACACCGAGTTCTCGTATAGTTCGTGTTTGTTTTTACGTAGTGTAGGGCACTGCCAACATAACAATTAAAAAACACAAACATAGTTTTTTATTTCATAGACAATGAAAAACATTTTTTTTAAATGATGTGTTAATTTATTTAAACATAAAAAATATAGTAAATAAAAAACCCGTTATTTATTAAAATTAACGTACTAAGGGAAGGTTTTTTTATATGTTAATAGCCTAACCTATAATAACCTAACCTATCCTTACCAATAATAACCCAACCTAACCTATACTAACCTAACGTATCCTATAATAATCAAACCTACCCTAACATATCCTATAATAATCCAACCTAACCTAACCTAACCTATCGTATAATAATCCAACCTAACCTATCCTATAACAACCTATACAATAGTAACCTATCCTATAATAACCCAACCTAACCTAACCTAACCTATCCTAACCTATCCTATAATAACCCGACCTAACCTAACCTAACCTATCCTAACCTATCGTATAATAATCCAACCTAACCTATCCTATAACAACCTATCCTATAACAACCTATCCTATAATAACCTATCCTATAATAACCTAACCTAACCTAACCTAACCTATCGTAACCTATCGTATAATAATCCAACCTAACCTATACTATAATAAACTATCCTATAATAACCCAACCTAACCTAACCTAACCTATCCTAACCTATCCTATAATAATCCAACCTAACCTAACCTATCCTAATCTAACCTATAATATATCATAATCTAAACCTATAATATATCATAATATAATATATCATAATATCATAATCTATCCCATAATAATCTAACCTAACCTATCCTAATCTCACCTATAATAATCCAACCTAACGTAACCTAACCTATTCTAATCTAACCTATAATAATCCAACCTAACCTAACCTAATCTAACATATAATAATCCAACCTAACCTAACCTATCTTAATCTAACATATAATAATCCAACCTTACCTAACCTAACCTATCCTAATCTAACATATAATAATCCAACCTAACCTATCCAACCTGTAATAACCTATAATAACCCAACCTTACCTAAAATGTAAACGTTTTATTTTAAAAAATCTTAGTAAATCTTTAAATATTAAGAAACTAAATTCATATGATGTTTGGTATCAAAGTTGATCGCCTAACAATTAACGGGTGCGTGTCTAGCAATCTCGAAAAATTGTCTATTATGCCGATTATGCCTTTCATGTTTTCTACACTGCAATTACACAACGCGAATTATGCGCGATGTTCTGTCAAAATGGTATGTCGTACGGAAAATTTTCTCGTTAATTATTATTTACGTAAATATTATTACATATCAATATTTTTCAAAATCGTAAATGCAAAAAGTTTTTGTTTATTGTCATTAAAATGAATCAAATGATTGTTCATTTTTAAATGCGCGTTAAAAACGGTAGTCGTAGGTAAACAATTATTAATTATAAATACTAATTGAAAATCTTGATATTTTCTTGAAAACAAAATGGTTTAAATGGTTTTGGACAAAAAAAAGATGTGACAATAACTTTTGTAAAATATTTGTCTAATAAAATGGGTGTGTGTGTTTTTTTTATTATCAGTAATTTTTGTTACAAACAAATGTGAGGTGAGCCATTTAAAACAACAATAAAATAGCATTAGCAACTTTAGTTTGTAAAAAAGGATGTGCTTATTTCTAATAATAAAAATTTGGGAGCGTATTTCATCACTTTTCAAAAGTAGTTCTTAATATATTTTATTTATTTATCTTTAGATACGAGGGAAATTTTTTTTTATTTCATTGCAATGTGGATATGCATACATAAATACCTTCTGACAGAATATGCCTGAGGCCCGAGGGGTTAAGGTTATTTTACGGAGAAATCTACACTTGCAACTGGCAATCATTAAATTTATTTAATGGTTGTTTAACAGTGGTAAGGTCTTTTAAATTTTACGTGTTATATCCGCATTTAGCCAAAACCTCCTAGATAACAAGGCAGGAACACTCATTCAAAGCAGCCTAACTTGTTTGGGATTTTACAAAAATTATCTTTTAAATTTTGTTTTTTCAATTTATTCTTATTTATTTAAAAAAATCTTAAAATGTTCTAGTTAATTAAAAAAAGCATTTTTTGAAGGTTCTCATACGAGTTAGGAGGCTGTTTGATTCAGTTTTCCGGCCTTGTGAACCACGAGGTTTTGATTAAACTCGACGTGAAATTCGTTCAATTTCCGTCATATTACTAGGATACCAATACAGGATTAAGCTTCCAATGATCAATCAGACCTAAATTTACGTGATTTCCATCAACTGGTTGGTTAAATACAATCAGAAGCATTATATGATGGGGAATTTGAGAAATCTGCCATTGGCGCGATACACGAAGATTATAAAAAACATTCTACGTAAATTGCGAATGTAGAGCACCGAAATATTTTAATGTAGACTTAACTTTACCGGTCGATCGATTTATTTGTATATTGATTTATTAACAGTTTTGAGTGAAAATACATGAATTACAACTGCTAGGAGCCAGTGAGGCTATGATCAAGGGTGTCCAGTTTCACAGATATGACAACGAGTTTTGCACGGAAATAAATGAGTATTGCTAAAAAATATTTTCAAATTATTGGTAAAAACGGGATTGCGAGCCGTTGCCAGATAAACTTTTAGAAAAATGCATTTTTCTTGATCAATCTTCATTTATCATGAAGATATGCGAACACGTATTCCCACATCGCAACTGTTTAGTATTGAAACAGTTTTTTTGAATTACCTACCATTTTTCCTATACTATCCATTTCCTTCCCTAAAAACAGCCCTACCCACATTGGAGATTATGAACATTTATGTTGCACTAATTGTCGCAAATTCAGTCAAATTCGTGTCGAACAACAAGAAAGTGCCACCTCAGTTTTTTCGTCGTCGTATCATTCACATGAAAATACCGAAATTCACTCGTTTCTCGTTCATCTTTTTTCGGATTTAACAACAGTTAGAGATAATTTCGTACAGTGTCATATGCTTTTGGAAGGTTCGAAAAGAGACGAATCTGAAATAGCCACTTTGGAAACAAAATATTCTGAATTTCAAGATATTTATTACGAAATACAGTCACATCACAGTGAGTTGTTTCCGGAAAACTTAGAAAATTATTTGGATAGTAAAAGTGTTACTAAGAATTCGAATGTTTCACTACCGAAAATTAAATTGATATTTTTTTCTGGAATTCCAACAGAATGGGTAAATTACATAAATACTTTTGATTCGTTAATACATTCAAATAATAAAACATTCGGTTAATACCAGATACTCATATCGAGTTAATTTTATCATCTCAAATTGTCAAAGCCTATGATAACTTGAGGAAATTTATTTCAATATTGAAAGAAAACGTAGCGGCTTTAATGGCATTACATTTTCCAGTACTTGAATGGAGTTTCCTATTATTCCATATTGTTTTTCGTAAATTACCAAAAGAATTATGTATTGAATTTGAGATTCAAAATAAATTGGAAAAAATACCTCCATTTGGCCAATTATTACATTTTTTGGAACAACAATGTCTAGTTAAAGAGACCGCTTTAGGCATTTTTCCGGAAAATCTGTCACAAAAGGAAATCTTCAATAAAAACCCCTCGAAATCATATAACATGAAAAATCGTTCGAATAATAATAATAATATTAATTCTTTTGTATCAAATGTCGAAGATAAATCCCTTGTTTGTAAATCGTCACATTATGTGAATAAATGTGACAAATTCTTACGCCTGTCACCAAAAGACAGGTTTTCATTCGCCAAGGAGCACAAGCTCTGTCTCAACTGTTTACAAAATAAACATAATGCAAAAAATTGTCAGTCTCGCATCACACCCTATTGCATTTTATAAAGAAAATGTTTGAAAATTCTGAACATCAGGAAAATTCAGAAAATCAACAGTTTCAATTCAATTCAATTCAGTTAACAACGTTCAACAATAAAAATAGTAAATCGGTAGTGTTGTCCACAGCCTACGTGGAAATATTAGAAAAAATGGCGTTTCTCAAAATGCAAGGATTCTTTTGGACTCGGCGAGTCCGGCTGATTTCATTTCGGAGAAGTGTGCAAAACGCCTTGGGTTTTCTCGTTCAAGTAAACATTCATTATCTATCGTCAGTATTGGTGGCACTCGCACAATTGGATCAAACGGATTGGTAAAAACAAATTTTCGTCCTGTCGCCTCGAAGGAGTCAGGTATTACTTCAGATTTCCTTATTATCAATAACATTTCATCGTACTTGCCATCGTCTCATATCGTTGAACATGACTGGAAACATATTAGAGGACTTAGATTAGGAGACCCAACCTTCTACTTGCCATTAGCAATTGACATTTTACTCGGAAGTGATATTTTTGCATCATTATTAGCAGAGATGTGCTTTATTTCAAATAAATCCATTTCAAATGGAAATGCAAAATGCAAAATGGGTATTTTCCATTTTGCATATTAAATGCTTTTCTAAAAACCATTTTGCATTTTAAAAGATTTTCTCAAAATTGTTTGAAACTTCATTATTCATCATTATTTTACTTGTTTGACCTGAGAAACCATTTTGCATTTTCAATGCATTTTGAAGATAGGTATTTTGCATTTTGCATTTGAAATGCTTTTCTAAAAACCATTTTGCATTTTGCATTTTCAAATTGAAAAGTTTTGACCCATTTACATTTTGTATTTCAAGTGGTTTTGGGTACCCATTTTGCACATCTCTGATTATTAGGCCCAGGTAAATTGGTTGGCAAAGAAAATGAACCTATTGCCATCGAAACAACATTAGGATTGGTTTTAATGGGAAATGTTGGATCGTCAAATGATTCGATAAATTCATTTTTTACTTCAATAGATGACTCAATTGAGGATAAACTTAAATATTTTTTGGAGATCGAAAATGTCCCCTCTTTGAAAGAAATTCGATCCCCTGATGAAATTCGGTGTGAAAAGTTATATTTTGAAAATACCTACCGTAACAAAGACGGGAGGTATGTCGTAGCTTTACCATTTAAGGAAAGCCCGGATAAATTGGGAAAGTCATACGACACCGCATTGTCGCGCTTCATGCATTTAGAAAAAAGGCTGGATGCAAATCCTGATCTCAAATCCCAAAATATTTCTTTTATGAGAGAGTATTTAACTTTGGAACAGTAGGCTGTTTCCTTCTTTCCACTTATTCCCGTGATATTCAGAACCAATTTGCATGAGCTTCTAGTTATCGGTTTTTTTCCATTATAAATTTGTTTTACAGTTCACTTAATGTGTAATAGAATACGTAACATTACATCGTAACATTACATTGGTAATTTTACTAAAAGTTTTTTTTATGTGAATACCGCGCACGAGTGGCAATTGCTCCTAACCATTTGGAGTCAGTAAGACTATGGCATCCCCAATTGGGTAGTAGGGAAAGGAAGGAGATGATGAATGGGAAGGTGCCTTGATATTCAGAACTAGTCACCAAACACGGCTAAAGCAATTTCTAGCAATGTTTCAATTCTGAATGGTAGAATTACACCAGGGTGTTACTGAGGGTATCTTCCACTCTGGAACGCGCCGCGAATATAATATATATTATCAAATGATTAATTTCACTCAATTTCTTCAACAGGTGCAGAATATAGAATTTTTAAAAAAAATGTGTTTGAAAAAGACCAAAGACCGGAGACCAAAGTTTAATTTACTTTCTTACTTCAAATAATGTCAGGAATCACCGGTTAAATAAAGTCAAGTACGTCTCTCAACATCCTGTATATGTTACTGTTACATGATTTATTTTAATTTTATTTTTTCGGTTTTTCGTTGCTGCAAACTTTAAAAAAGCTTTGAATAATTTTAGAGAGGTCATTGTGTAAATATAAAATCGAATAAAATAAAATACATGGGTACCGCATTCCCTTACGTCATACGCCCTCGGTATATAAAAATTTGAAAATATTTACCTAAGAACTAAATAACCCACTCATTTTTCAAAAGTCTAATAACTTTCATTGGCAGCCAAAACAAATTTCTGTATTGTGTGTAAATAGAAATCTTGCTTTTGAAAATATCTCAGCGGGTGGCAAAATATATATCGTTTGTTACGAAAACTCCAAAATAAATCAGAACTATAATGATATCGGTTGCTAAGTAAAACTAGTCGAAAATCTATCTTAACAACTCCCTCGACCGTAAAGATAACTCTTTGATTGCTTTGTATACAAATCTACAGTTTTGTTTCAAGATTATTAAATTATGCAGATTTAATCTTGAAATAAAGGGAAAGGTTATTGTATACATTCGATGTGTAAAGCCCAGGAACGCCGGGGGACTAAATAAAAGTTTTGACTTCCATGTTACTTCCATGTAATTGACGTCATTCACGAGCGTTCAAACTATATTTACTTTAAGATAGTTAGGTACCAACATTATATAAATTTTAAAACTTCTTCCAAAGCACTACTGATAAAGTCAAAACTTCGGCTAAAATTATTTTAAAGTCATGTTGGCGGACTTGACACACTATTATTCTGAACCATTTTACACTAACAATACTAAAAGCATTATGCAAAAGTATTACAAATATCAAATAAATTTTTTAATGATTATTATTATTAATTAACGAGTAGCTCAAATCTTTTTACCTATTGTTAGAAATACATGAATATTTTTAAATAATCTACCTACGTAACAAAACAAAAATAGAAAATCGACTTCAATATTTACTTCGCAAGTCCCGACACTAGAAGCTTGCTCAGTGCTCGTACACTTCATAGGCCGCGCAGGTAGGCGAGTGCAGAGCCTGTACTAATTCAGTCACTTTGATGACTGTGCTAGAGAAACTTTGTGCAAAATCATGTATAAAGCCTATACTATTTCATCACTGTGATCACTGTAATAGATTAGCTTTGTTTGTAGAAAATCATTCACAAATACTATTTCAATGACTGTGATAGCTGTAATAGAGTAGCCTTGTTTATTCAAAATAATTTACAAATCTTATACTATTTCAGTCATAGGTGTCTAAACAAAGTTTTTTTTAAATTATTGAATACAATATTAGCGTTCCTTAAACGGAAACTTGAAACAAAAAAAAATAGAAAACGATACGGTCACATAATATATGACTAGAACCAAAGATATTAGAAGAACGAGATATGCTATGTTGGCCGCCGGACCGTAGCCGGAGTACTGCCTAATTAGGGTACTTTGAACGGTATCGGGACGTGTACGTACAGAAATCTGTTCTATGTATTAGTGCGGATACCTTAGCGCAAGCGAAGGTGTGCAGTAGTATTGGTGAACAAAACCGGCGACACTCGGCAAAACAATTCCACTCAGTACGAACTGCGCATAGCATATCTCGTTCTTCTAATATCTTTGACTAGAACCCACGACTCTTGTCTTGCCGTGATGCCGCTCTACCAACTAAGCTAATGGGACCTTATCTCATTCGGTCATATTTAACTGTATCATACATCAAATAAGAACTACCAACATTTTGACGAAAAATGTTGGTAATATTAAAATTGTTTGGTTTTACTCATTTAGTTATTCCAAACCATAAAATTAAATTTTTAAATGAAATTATAATTATTTGCGAAAGATTATTACTATTTCCATTAACAAAATTGTTTAAATAAATTTAAGGATTTTTTCATCCAGAAAAAAATCATCAACATTTATTTTATTTATTTATTTATTGATACATTACTCTACAGTACTTTACATTTCAATTCAGCAACGTTGGCCTCACTGGGTTGTTCACCCGTGCTGAGGCCCCCATTTTAAAATATACGAATTTATACATTTAAACAAAAAACAACATTAAAATAAAGATAAATTTACGTCAAAAATAAAGATTAGAAATCAAAATCCAATTCTCACACCAAAATAAAAACATTAGAAGAGAATGGACTATAAAGGATTTTAAAGTTATACGAGTAAATACATTTTTTTTTTCTTTGGGAGCTAACTAAAAAAATTCAGCTTGACATTGTGTAAACTTGCGAATATAATCAGAGAAGCTAAGCATAACATAACATTGCCGCATTTCGTCTGTTTGCATAACCGTGGTTTATATTATCTTTCTTCCGCTGATTTAATGTAAAATTCAGACGTTGAGCGGAAACACTATTATTTCTGAGTCAACTGCTTTATTATGCATTAGTTTAATGTTAATATAGTGTACTGACTTGGAATATTAAATTAATCGCAATACATTTATTCAATATATGGACCAAGCTTACCGATTGAACAGAATACATTTAGTAACTTTCGTAGCAAGAGATGTGAAAAGTATTCAAATGTAAGATGTAACCAGAATTCGCTGAGATAAGAACCGCTGCAACTGAAACAATAAACTAGATACCTTCAAATTTTCGAATACATAAAGTTTAATAAAATGAACGTCTGTCATCATATTTGGAATATTCAAAATTAGGAACTTCTACAAAAAAAAAATAAAAGATTTAATTTCTCACGAAATACGAAATACTTTGAAATATCCTTAGTTCTGAATTATCGTTTTTCGAACAAGAAATGAAGGTCAATTATCATTTGTGCTCTGATAAATATGTTTCGAACACAGTCAAGTTATATTCAGAGCTGTATTATTTTGAATTGAACGGCGGTAAATACAATTTTTTCTTCTACCTACAAGTCAAATTGATAGGAATAGCGATTGTAGGTTGACCTGAACAAAGCACCTGCTCACACAGGTGCGTTGCTTGCTTATTTTTTTGTATATCTCGCCTTCATAAAATAAAATTCTTCATAATTGACCGGAAGATTGTTTAGCCTCAGTATCTCTCGACATGCAGGATGTGTCTGTGGAGAGTAAAACCAAACGGCCGTGAACATTTTCAGATGCTTGAGTTTTTGAGCGGTATTACTACTAGCCTGGTATGGAAGTCCGAACTGGTATTGAACAAGCTGAATTTTGATTTCTTAAAAATGTGTTAACGTGTAGGTGGAGAGATGGGATGCGCTTAGAGCGTTGAACTAGAAGAAAATCATTTCTTTGTTTTAGGTGCAAGGTGTGCTGCTCCTTGGGAATTAGAAACTGTGATGTATGATAATAAGTTGAATATTTAAGCGATAGATGGCGCTTGTCATAAAGCTTACTCCAGAGTCCGACAGATGTCGCTAGAGTGTAGCAATTACCTGTGGGATGTTATTGACAGGAAACAAGCTTCTCGAACCAGATAATTACCAACCCTGGAGTAATGAAAAGTGTAGCTAAATCCAGACCTATTATTTGTAACGTAAATAATTACAATTATAAGTAGAACCTTTTACTTTTTAACAAAAAGTTCCCAACCCTTAAATCTTCTAAGTAAGACAGATATAACGGAAACTTACTTAAATAATTTTATCTTTATCATAATAAGAGTAAAATAACTTATTTAAAAACATATTAAAGTTTTGTCAAACATGTGAATATGTTTTTTATATAACCCTGATGAAAGTTCAGGTTGAACCGAAACCGGTTGGTTTTATACATTGAAAATAAATACAATGTATAATATATACAATGATGTATATCCACTAAGTTTTTGCTAAACGTGATTTTTTTTTCTTCATCTATTTTTTATTGTATTTAATTATATCGACTTAATAGCTGACTAAAATGCTTTTATTTATGTACTTATTGCCCGGACAATATAAAATATGTTATAACATTATGAATTTTTTGCTTTCTTTTATTTTTTTTTTCTAGGAATAATACTGGAATCTGTTTTATATTTTATTTTATCTTACTAGCTAAAATTGTACCACATCTTTGTCTGTATTGTTACACCCTCCCCATAAAAAGGTGAAATAGCCCTTCGTTCCTTCCTGGCACAGGTGGTGTCTTTATTTTCAGTCTTATGTCGCCTGCACTGTTCACTGCGCCATCCCTGACGTAGAGGTAGCAGTGAAAGGGAACGTTCCCTTCGAACCTGATCTCCAGTTCTACTGTGGGTCTTGTCAGCTGAAGTGAGTTACTTGGTCCACTGGGTTCTTCAGAAGCCTCTTCTACACTATATCACCGCCTTTATGGGGGTCATGTCTAGCCACTATACTGTCAGAGCCCGTGTAAAGGGTTCATAGGACAACCTTCCCATCTCACTGCTGACTGTAACTCGTCGGGACTTCCTGTGGTGCGCCAGAAAGTCTGTTCTTGCGTTGTTCCCTGCCATGGGAACGTGTTTAAATTTGCTTTCTATTTATTTTTTTCTGTTTTTCTTTAAATTGGTTGTCTCTCCATTAGCTTCAGAGTTCTTTTAAAAAATCAGGTGGTGGAGTTCTAATAGCCATAAAGAAAGAAATGACATCTATCACAGTCCCAACACACAGCTCAAAATTTACAGAAGATTTATGGATTAAATTTAAATTGCATGAAACATCTAGGCAAACCATCAACTTATGTTTGGCGTATTTGCCTCCAGATATACCAATCGAAAATTTCACAGATTTTTTCGAAAAGTGTCAAACAACATATAATAATTTATCATCAGAGGATGTAACACTAATAATGGGTGATTTTAATGTACCATCTATTCAATGTCCACTAAATGTCAACGAAATTCACACCAGACCAGTCATATATAATAGCCAAAAATCAAAATCCCTAGTAGACTTTCAAAATTTGACTGGACTTAATCAGTTCAATCATGTCTCTAATAATATAGATCGAATTTTAGATTTAGTGTTTTCCAACCATCACCTGGTAATTCAAATTGCTTCACATGTGCTTTCTAAAGTTGACTCCTATTATCCTCCCATTGAGTTCGATTTTCTAATGTCTAAATACAGATCCTTACCCACCAACCCAGATCACATCAAATATAACTTCAAAAAAACGGACTACACTAAATGCAATGAAATGCTATCACTAAATAACTGGAACGATCTTAATACTCTGAATTGTAATGATTCCCTACTACATTTTTACAACTTATTATTGCTATCAATTGAAAAACACACTCCGCGCTTAAGAAACAGCAATAAAAGGTTTCCAATTTGGTTCAGCAGTGCTTTGATCCACCAACTTAGAGAAAAAGAAAAGTTTAGAAAGAAGTGGAAAAAATACAAAAATCAATGTGACTATGACAGTTTTTCCATCTTGAGGCTAGAGTAAAATTATCCATACGTACCTGCCTTAAAGCCTATGTAGATTCAATAGAAAATTCTCTCCCTAACAGTATCAAAAATCTGTCAACCCTCATTAAATCGAAAAGAGTTTCTAATTCTCTCCCAAAAATCATGCATCTCCACGAAAATCAGCAACAAATGGCAAAGAAACATGCGAACTCTTTTCTACTTACTTCTCTTCTGTATTTAGCTCACCATCTAATTCTAAAAGTGACGCTTTCGAAAAACGTTTTACAGTGAATTTGGCCAAAATTTTTGGTTACTATACGTTAATCACCCATATTTAAAATTGTGTAAGTACAAGAAATAATATAAGCAAAAAGTGCGAAAAAATTAAATAATATAAAAATCATAAAATTACCATTAGAGTACCAACACGTAATTTTAAACTAGAGCACTTAAATAAGACGCAGTAATATGAATTTATTTAATCTAAGAGCATGTTGACATTTTGTTAAATATTTGAAAGCACAAAAAATAAAAATAATTACTAGTCACGTCGTTAAAATGATTTTGGCTGCTAAATTTACTAATCTAAGGGTAAGTTTTTCAACAAAGTTCAACCTGGAGAATAATTTAACTGGAACTTTCACAAAGTTGTAACGAAAATCAAACATTTGAAAACACAGTTGAGTTTTAAATTTAGTTTTAAGTTGCGTTCATAACGAATTAGGCAAGACTGGTTTACACACGAGTTTTAGACTCTTGTAAAGGTAAACATGTCAATTTTTATTGAAATATGTTCTTACTATGTAAATTTAAACATTATACTGTATTTAATAAAATAAATAAAAATATTAAAAAAAAAAAAAAAAAAACTAATTTCGCTTAAAAGTGTCAACGAGCTTAAATAAACGTTAGACACGGTACAAGCAAGTACTTTTCTTCGGAATTTTGCGGCATGTATTGTAAAACTAGAAGCAAAAATCCACTCGGAATATGCAAACGGTGTCTTTCAAATATAGATGAATGCGCAAGTAGAATTTTAGAAGAATCTAATTAAACTACTTTTAACATAAGATCCATTTAACCAAAAAAAAATCTTTACCCAACACTGTTTTTAAATACAGAGTTAATCCGTGTGCGAATTCCTTAACTTCAATTAAAACTACACCAGAACACGATAATCTGCAAGTAGAATTTATAACTGCAATTCAAACACAAGAATGTTTTCCTTCTTAAATGCGTCTACACATGAATCGATAACTATAATCTTATCTGTAAGCAAGTCCCCAGTTTAATTAGCACTACACCCACAGTATCTTATTACACATTTAATCTCTTATTAGTAAAATAATAAGAAATAAAAATTAAATTTAAAAGGGATTTTGAATCACCTATTTACTTGTGTCAAAACTGCTTTCTAGTAACGTAGGTGCATACGTAAGTACCTGTCAGATAGGTTATACCTTTCTCTAAGTTTTGTAATAATGTTTTAAAATGAATTTGACACCGTGAAAAAGATTTTTTTTAAGTATATTTTTTTGTAATCAACATGCCACACCGAAAGTGCTCTCTGCACCAAAAAGCTTCGTGAGCCGCATGTGACTCGCAGGCCGCAGGTTCAACGCCCCTGCTTTAGACTTCAGACGTTAGTTTTATTCTCGTATTTGATTCAAAATAATTAATCTGTGGTTGAAATTTACTTTTTATTAGAATTATTTTCTGCATTTCTCTTTCACTATCTTTCATCACTGCAAGTTTCTTTTGAGTTTCATGAGCAGAGAATATTGATTTTCGTTTCATCTTACTTAGGTACTCTTTCTGTTGTAAGGGTTTGTTACGTAAGAATCTTTAAAATTTTGCTAGCTACCCTCCACCGCATAAGTTACATAGCCTCTTAAAAAATCTTATAGATAGTACCTAGTAGCATTTAAAATGAAATTACCTTTTTTACGAACAGTTTTTGAAAATTACTTTTTTTATCTTAGCCCAGTAAGGTTGTATCCATTGTCACGAAGTAGATCTCTCTATCGCATTCAAAAGACCCGCGAACCTAAAATTAGACGCAGACAGTTGGCAACACTAGCGTCTGTGCACTTCGCACGGCGCAAGGCACGCTAAAGGGACTGGGACACGGTCAAGCGGCTTGATCGCAAGCACGTAGTTTTTTTGTCTATTGTTGTCTATTGTTGTATATTATTGTCTATGCTTAGCGGCTTGCCAGCCCGCATCAAGCCTCTCCGTCAAGCATGGCCACGCCTTCCTGTGATTTTGTGGTGGTCAAAATGCCTTCCTGTCATTTCGCGACTCGCGACTTACAAAAGTCAATTTTGTGCAAAATGGAATCTGTCAAAGACAAAGCATTCTTGGCTCTTACGTTAGCTTTATGTTTGAATAAAAATAATAAAAAGAAACGAATTTGGTGTCAAGAATGGTACAAGTTAAGGTACCGCTTTACCCATGAGCATTTGCAAAGTGTATTACAGGCTACAGCACCAAATGATTTCAAACATTTTCTCCGAATGGATGACCATATTTACAAATCATTATTACAGATGTTTGGACCTTTTATTAAAAACACAGGGGAAACAAACCAGTCTGGTCTTGTCGCTCTATTCTATTCATGTGTTTTAATAATAAGTATCAATATTTTAGAATGTCAATAGTTTATCAATATTTTAGAATGTCATAGTCTCACTGGCTCCAGATGGGAGCAGTTGATACTCTTGTGCGGTATTCATACAAAAAATATGTTTTCTCCATTGAAAATTCAGAAAATTATTTATTCTACAGTTTGATTATTAATGACCTTGAAAACTGCTGTCATAATTATTAAAAAATATTAAAATACTTCCAGAATTTTTAAATTAGATGGATTTCTACAAATTGAACACAAAAACAATAACTAAGTACCTATTTTATAATAATTTTATTCAATTTATATCATTCTTTATGATACGTGATATTTATTTGTCTATTTTAGTTTGTCTATTCCCACAAAAATATAAATTCGCATCAAGCCCCGCCGCCAGCACGTAGTATTGCGCAATGCTTGCAAGCCAGCTTTGGTACACGGTCAAAATGCTTGTCACAAAGTGCCATAGACAAAAAACTACGTGCTTGCGATCAAGCCGCTTGACCGTGTCCCAGTCCTTTAACTCCAACGGTCTCGGCCATCGGCGGCCACCACTGAAAGTCTGGCCTTGGTCCCGACACCATGTGTGGGCAGTTTGCTACAAAAACGCTCACGAACGCTAGTTTCGTTCTTGACGACATGTGTGGTTGTTTTGCTACTTAACTTAAGCATGTTACTTAACCATTTCCCCATTATGTGCCTTTCTTGTAATGTCTGATAAACAAGCTTGCCAGTCAGAACAAAATACGAGAGAGATTGTTCAATTCTAATAGCCAGGAAATAATTTAGGATGTTAATTGTGTCCTCATTTGTGTCATACAATGTACCTGTTGCCTGTGAATACAACCATTTATCATCCCAATTGGAGTTTCATTTGACGAAAGAAGTTTAGTCTGGATTGTTGAATTAGTTCCCCGTATAAAAGCATTTTGCCGACCTTTCCTGAATAAATTAGATTCTCATATCTCTATGCTGAGCTGCCTTTCCTAACAATGCCGCCAAATGGAGCTATAGCGTGGGGGAGCTCCATTTTTAACACTGGCGCCCTACGTACCCCTCGTTCCTTAACACCATATTTCTCAAAAACCGATAATTTGGAGATTTCCAATTGAAAATCAAATCACAAAGAGAAAGATTGCAATAATCAGTTTTCTTGTACAGTAAAATCTCTTAAACGGTGAGTTTTTCATAGTCTTGAAAGTCTATGTGAGTAATTACCATCATGAGCAATCTATTTGGGTAATAACCACCATGATCAAGTACATGTGGTTAATTACCACCATGAGCAAGTCTATGTGGGTAATTACCACCATGAACAAGGAAGCATTAGACAGGTACTGATTTGTATGAATCATTTTTTAATAGTAAATAGTCTATTTTATATTAATATAAAGAAGAAAGCAGATTTTTTATTTTATTTGGTTCGACGCCCAGCCGGCTTTTACGTGCATTTTAAAACAGAACATATCTTGTAAGCTATGAAAAATTATTAAAAAAGAATTTAAAGCTGATGAATATAAAATAATAGTAAAACGTGTAACAGTAACGTAAAGTATTATAGAAACTACAACAATACTACACCTAAGACAAATCACTAAAATTATATTACCAATGCTAGTCTAATTTGTAAGATGCAACAAAGTGCTTGTATAAATTACGCTTACTTCTATAAATGGAGTCAATAAATATATCAATAGTACCCCCAAACTTGCCCAGATCATGCATCCTATTAGTCAATGAGTGTGTTGGTTATGTATGTATTTTATTTTTATGCAAATTTATAGCTTCATTCCTAGATTGATAAAAATTGGCACTTGACCTTCAAAACAAGAATAACGTCACTGTATTCAATATATTTTTACAAACCACCCCCATCCCCTTTTCCCACCCCTTTTAACGGGATAAATCAAGTACCCCGTTATTTTTTATTATTTGGTATAGACGCTTTACATCTGGCGACACCATTTAACAGCTGTTCGGAGTTTGCTGACGAAATGACACGGCCTTCGTTTCAGTATTCTGCTGGCTGCGATTGCAGTCAGGCGTACGAGAAAACGAACTCCACGGGTTGGCGTTGACAGAAATTCGTGAGATTTTTCCATCTTGCATTGATTCCTCTAGATTTATTTTAAATATTTGTTTACTATAATTTATATAGTTTTTTCTATCCTTATTATATGGAACTGGCGTCCAAATGAATAATCTCGTAATGATATTACATATTAGAATCACTGTTTTATTACCGACAATTTTTGACTTAACATCAAATCACCATGACTGATTATTTTTAATACAAAAATAATATCAACCCACTAATTTTTCTTAGAGGTAGGTAAGTAACGCTTTGGGATTATTCTATTTATTAATTTTGAGTCTCATGCTACAATTTTAAACAATAAATTACATTTTCTATTTATATGGATCCTTTATAACCTCTCAGAAAAGGACTTTTATTTACTTTGTGTTCCTTTGCGAACTGTCAAAACGGGGAAATTTTTGTGTTATTCACGAGTTTTGTTAAAAGCTCCATAACTCACGTTTTGGGAAACGTAGCCTCATTCTCATGTTTTGGAAAGATTATGAAATTCACTATCGTATTGTTTTGTTATACGTAAATATTTGCGTTTCTAAATATACATTTTCTGAAAACGTCAAAAATATGTAAAAATCGCTGACCATTATTTCAAAGCTGTGAAAAATGTACTTTTTTCTGAGTATCATAAAGAAATAACACTTTATATATTGAAGAAATATAATTAAAAACTATTGGTCACCTCAAAATATTAACCGTCCAAACTAAAATATTTTTAATAAATTATTTAAAAACGCAATAAATTACGAACGAACAAGCTGACAGATTCAATCGACTCAGAAAATGCACCTCTAGATTCCATAGATATTTTTGAATGCAGACGCGTAGCGTTATTCATTATCGATATTCTGTTTTTTAAATCATGGCAATCCGTATACTAGTGATGGAAATAAATCGATTTTTGTAAAATCTCGCGCGTTTACGTGAAAAGACGTACTAATATGTTATTTATAATGATTGTCTGTTTGTAAACTAATTATTTTGTCTTTTTCCTTGAGTGTAGCTTTTTTTTTGTCACAATATTGATTAATATTCGTCGCATGATGTGACAATTTCAACATAAATTAATTGATATAAACAGTTAGTAGTTTAATGTTTTTTTTCTTGAATGGGTAGTCATATTTTCAGGTCATATTGAAATTATATTAGCATACCAATTCAATTCCAGTATAATTTAAATTTTAACATTATGTTAGCAAACAACTTTGCCATTGATTTTCAAACTCATTTTTTGTTCATTTGACATGGTCTTTTGAATCTTTATGTTATATTAAACAAATTTACTTTATTATTATTATTTTTTTAAAATATATTGTCCTGTTATGGGAATTAATTAAACTTTCCATCAATGATAAAAGGGAGTTATCATTTGTGTAAGCAATATAATGAAAGATAAAAGTGTGCATTTCAGATTTCTATATTACATCAATGAAATCATATATCACGGGATTGCTCGCTTGTAGTTTTTGGAGGAGACGTCTTTCATCACTGCTGCAGACAACTCCAGTATATTGCTGCTTGATTTTATAAGCATAGCATTAAGAGGTTTTATTATTTTCTTTTTTATTGATAATTTTCTTTGAGGCTGTGCGAGGTGATTGATATTACTTGACGAAATTTTGCACACAAAAAAGAGGAAAATTACATTTTACATCTGATTTCCAATTTTTTTGCATAATGCCCGGAACTTCAGCTTTATAGACCAGTCGGTGGCCGAGTTGTGTTCAATTCCTCGGCTGGATAAGTCCTCCATCACAACACAAGCAACATTTTTAGCTTACTGTGGTGGTAGTAGGAGATTTTCAAATATTGTCAGGTTATTCATAACCCGGGAATGTTTGTCTTTATTTAAAAAAAATACCTATATTTATATAAAAAGAAGGGTCCCGGCATGGATTTATTTTTAATACAAATCCAATGTTTGATTCCGTGATCGATGCACTTTTGCATACGTGAATTTGGTGACATAATATTTATAAAAACTACCCTAATCCCCTTTTTCCACCCCCTAAAGCAGAATTTTGATTCTTTATGATGAAATTTTGCACATTTGACGTTCGAAAAAAGAGGAAATTTACCGTATCCATCTGATTTTATGTCATCTGGCAACGGAGACTTTCTTTGACAGATGCCAAAAATCCATTTTCAAAGCCTTACACTTTTTGCTAAATGCGCAGCAACCAAAAGTTCAACTCGAAATTCAAAGCCTAAAGCTCATACTCAAAACTCAAAGCTAAAAGCTCAAAGAATAACTCCATCAAAGCCTTGTTTCTGTCTGAACTTAACATTATCTTTATTTTTTGCGCTCTATTATTGTCATAGCTGCATTTTTTAAAATTATCCTTTATTGTAACATTTCTCCTTGTATTAATTACCTTTGTGTAAAATGTAATTCCATGTAATTCCGTGTAATTAGACACGGTCCTATATTAAATAAATAAATAGTGGTAACATGTCTATTATGTGATGAATGAAAAAAGGGGTATAAGGATAAATATATGACGTGGGAATGAATGGTATTGAGATCGCCTAAAGAAGATATGGCATGATAAAGTGAAAGTAAAATGGATAAAGAAGATCAAGAAAGAGACGTTTAAATTTTTTTAACATTGAGAGCAAATTAATGACAAAAGGGGTACTTTGGGATTATATGACGTGGGAGCGAATGGTAAAAGATATAAGGGACGCCCAACGAATACATGACACGATCAAATGAATTGAATACCTTAAAAATAAACCTTTTCAATAATTCTTAACTCATTTCAACCTTACTTTGAGCAATACCGGGTTCACTTAGCTCAGCTAGTGTACGATAAAGGTGTAAGAACGAGTGAAGTCTAAAAGTCTGAAGTAATATCAGTTGTTAAAGTAATATTTATGTTTAAAAAAATCAATATTTTGTTGCGTAATAACGTGACAATATTGAATTTGATTTCTCACCACTGCTCTCAATCTGACAGAAACTGATTTTAATTATTAAAAATTGCAAACTGGAAAAAAATCTACCTCTCACCCTTGCTGTTAGGGGTGGGCGTCTTTTGGCAGATTCATTTAATTATTCCGCAGCTGTTTGAACGTTTCTAAGAAAAAATAAATATTTACTACATTTGCGAAAATAGCGTTGAATTCAATTTTGCTTGAATGCGCTGATTTTTTCATTAAAAGTTGTTGAAACGATGGTTGTCCTGATAAGACAAGCTTTTTGTTGAATCGATCTCTCTGGTAGTGCCATTTCAAGACGAAATGAAAGAAAAATTTCGTAAGGATATATTATTTGTTGCACGAAAAAAATGGTATTCCGTTAAAAATATTGTTTTTTTTCGTTGCTTTTAAAATATGATGTTTTTGTAAATAGGTTTGTTTGTAAAAACAGATGTGTTTTTGGTAAATATTTTCAGGTAATACAATATTTTATTTTATCACTTGCCTTGAATATTTTGTTGTTATTTTGTCGCATCGAAAGCAAATACATTTTGAATTCTGATCAGACTGCAACGTTGCTGTAAATTATTGAAAGGTGTATAATTTTCTTTCACAACAGCTCTAATGAAAGAAAATGTAAATTAAACATTTGCAGTGGAACAACAGAGAAAATCGCCAATCGAAACTCTAATGAGGCTTGGAGAAATGCCATCTGAAAAATGTTAAGGTTTGAAATATACGTAAAATGTACAAAAGATACGTTTGCATTTGCTTGTGTCATTGATTCTTCGTTGGTGAAGTTATCAATGGAATAAAAACGGTAATAATTTAGATTTATTTTTCTAGTGAATGAAGCAGTTCGACATATATCGTGTTTTATCCGTTTGATGTTACTAATATTGACGATATGACAGTTTGCGTTTGACAGTTTTAGATGTTTGCGAGAATTTTTTTTGCTGTTTGAGACGATCAAAACAAACTGCGCTCAAATTTTCTCCGAAAGTATTTTATAAAAAAATATATTTCTGATATCATTTTAATTTCGTAGCGCTATACTTCAGATCGTTATTGATATGATATTTCATGCCCTAAGGTGAGCTCATATTATAGAGTAAATTACATTTAGATAACTTATGTACATACAACGGTTGTTTTTAAAAACTACAAATAATATCTTAGTTAATCCTATGCGTCTTCTTCAATTTACAAATTATCAAAACCAGAAAAAAATTGTATCTTTTTATTCTTATAAAAAATGCCCAGTACATTTTACTACAAGTTATGAGGTATTAAATTATTCACCTTTTTTTCGCCGTGACTGCTAGGGCCCCACTCCTGGAAAATAGTAGCGCGTTTTATCGAGCAAATTTTCGTGATGCATGAATTGCAGGTAGGTACTCTCAATGCATTCTCATATACAGGTATCTAAGGAACTTTTTTTTAATCTGGACTGATTTCTCAAGGTATTTTTACCGGTATGGGGCCCCTACAGTTGAGGCGTATTCAATTTTAGACATTATAATGCAATTAAACATAACCATCATTGCTTCGGGAATAGAAAACTGTTTGCAACGTCTTATGACATACCTTAGAAGCTTGTAGCATGATGATGTCAACATCAATATTTGTTCAGAAAACTAATGTTTGGGATCAATGACTACCCCTAGGTCATTGATGGATTTTACTCGTAACAATATATCTTTTTGAATACAATAATCGAATAAGTTGGGGTTTCTCGAACGTGAAACATAATAAATACGTAGTGACACATTTCTATGTATAAAATTTATTTTTATCAGCCCATGATGAAATTGAATCCAAATCAATTTGTAATTTTACATAACCTTGCCCGTCAGAAATCTTCATAAGTAATTTGATTTTTTTATTAATTACTAAGAATTTAATAAATTTCTAATGGTTCAGCACGTTTCAATCAAAATGGTGTAGTAAATTAAGCACTTATTGAGTATCTTGTCTAGCAAAGAATATAATACCATTTATAACAGGAAGCCGTATGAAGCTTCTCCCATACATCGCTAAACCGTTATCACACAAAATGTGTTGAAAAAATTGTCGCTGGACGGGCGGCGGCGTCCGGTGGGAAGATGACACGAAGAGAATGGAAAGTATTATATATTAGATTTCCGATTAAAGCGCAGTAATTGTTCTTGACCTACGGTTTATTTCTGTGAAAATTACTAACCCGATATTTCAGGTTGACAAATTTTACATATTTTTCAATTTGTTTTTATTTCAAGCACCTTTATAAATGTCTATTCCAGCCGAGGCTTTTTGCATGAAATCATTGACCCGTTGTACGTGGGCGTAAGTCACTCCGGGTTTATTATTACTTTTCTGAATAATATTTCAATAGAGATTCAGTTCGTTGTTAATGATTGTTCTATTAAATACAAAAACTTAAAATTAACATCTTCACAGCCTTAGCTAAAATTATTTAAATTTTAATTAAATGAAGAATTAAGAATGAATTTCTTGAATGAGTTTTATTTAATGTTTTTGGAATTACATCAGTCAAACAATGTTTTAAGCCACAGTAAAATAGAAATGAAATAAATTTTAAATCTTTATTAATTTTAATTTACACAACATAGGTAAAGAGGTAGTTTTAGTTTATATTTTTCCACTTAATTGAGTTATTCAACTCTAAATTTTATAAACATGATACTCCAGGGGCTCGATTCTTATATTCAGGCCACTCGCAATCGCCGTCAAAAGAACATGCATTAGTCGAATTTCTTATTCTCGAGTCTCGTCAAATGCGTATACAAGGACGTCAACAGTCAGTGGGTCGAACCAGTCGACACCGACTTGTCTTCGACGGCTGTAAAAATGTAGTCTATTGTATCCTGACTTAAGATCGTTTCGAAGTTTTCGAAGTACAAGCACCGTATATGTTTACAAAGTTGTTTCAAGGATCCATATATTGACTATGTTGGCTGCAGTACATAGTGTAAAGCAATCTGGATCAGCTACTTTGAGACCAACAAGAACGTTTCGCCAGAGGCTCGATTCTTTTGCTAATTTAACAGACGAAGACTTTGCCAGGAATTTTAGACCTAACAAAACCGTAGTACGTCAGCTGGTAGTCATTGTGTCTCCGTTCATAACACCCACCATCCCGTTCTTCAGCTCTAGATGTTGAAACTAAGGTAAGTACAAAAATGACGCGATTACGATTTGTTTTTAACATTTCAAATTATCGCCATAGAAACGTCAAACACATCAGAAACATAGACAACAATCAAAAAGCTGCCAATGTAATTACATCTTCAAGCCTTCAACATTCTAAAATACGTATAAATTAAACATTCGACAAAGTTCGTCGAGACGACGGCTAATTTTATTTTTTTTAGATGGCGCATAACGAATAACTCTTGGGCAGTCGCGCAAAGTTTTCCAAATATTCTCTCCAACACCTAAAGTATTTTGATATCGTGTTCTATGATTTCACTTCAATCTTTAAGGCTATTTAACCATTAATCTCAGAAAAAATACCTACAGAATAAACCATTTATTTTTAAATTATACAAAAAAATTCGATGATCATAATTTTGCTAAGAAATAAATTATATTGAAAATGTTCTTTGTGAAAATCTGAGAACCAAGGATTTGGTGATGGAAATTTAATTTATTAAGTTTACCCTACAAAACACTGAAAATAATATTCCTGTTACAAAAAGCACTTATCTTAGAAATAATTTTGATATAAATATTGTATTATGATATCATAACGACGACCGACTAATGGCCTCCATGGTCGAGTGGTAAGGCTCTCGACAAGCAATCCGAAGTTCGCGGGTTCTAATCGAAAGTAAATTTTATTTTATTAAGTTGTGTTATTTCAGAATTAATTAATTTAAAATATATATGGTACACTTTCGGCACATTCCAGGGTGAAAGATACTCTCTGTATCTCCCTGGTAAAGGACAAACAATCAGAATTCAAATGCTTCCTGAAGTGGCTTTAGCCGTGTTTAGTGATCAGATCTGAATAGCCCGGTGTTCCCCCATTTTCCCCTTATTTATTCTTATATTTATTTTCCTTCTCCTCATTACTACATTCAGCCTCACCTCAATTAGGGATGCCATAGTCTCACTGGGTCCAGACGGTTTGGAGATAATGGGGCTCTTGTGCGTTATTCACATAAAATTTTATCTATTAAAGAACTAATACAACTAAATCATTTGGTTTTAAATCATTAACATTATGTTGAACTGCTTTGAAAACGAATGGATTCATGAAGACCGAATTAAATTCGAGCATAAAAAATGAAATTTTTACAAATCGTTTTTTATTATTATTATATTTACATTGTTCCATGTATCGTTTATTTTCGAAAAGTTTTTGAACGTTGGATCGTAGGTTTAAAAATGCACGTCGTTAATCTTTAATTATTATTTTGTTGGTATTAAGATTGTATTTATTATTCACGAGTTCAGTGGCAAACTCTTAAAATAATCCGACAGATCAGTCAGATCAGATAAGAATTCCAACTTCTCCCAACCGTCTGGAGCCAGTTAGACTATGGCATCCCTAATTGAGGTATTTGGTGAGGCTTAAAGTGATGGGGAAGGAGATGGAGAAGAAGTAGGTCGGGTGACACCTGAAAATTCAGATCTTGTCACCAACACGGTAAAGCCATTTCTAGCAACGTTCAATTCTAATTTACCCGTGTTAAAACTGGTGTCCATCCGCCTTGTAAATTTGATGGAACAATGTGTTCTATGTTGTTCTATGTGGATATCGTTACTTGGGCAATGAGTTTTGAAAGGTAGAAGGTACTTACGGAGGTTGAGGAACATTCACTTGTTGGGATGCTACTTTCACTATAGTTTTGATTTAACAAATCTTATTTATTGCAATGCGTTTGTGATTATTTTCTGATTGATATGCGATGCGTTATAGGTAATATAATGTTCATTCGCGTCACGGCTGTTGGTTTTGGACTGATTGTCCGGGCACGGGGGAGAAATCTCAAGGAGAGGCGAAAGGGGGTTCGGGAACAAGATTTATTGCAAGTAAACTAATTCTCTTTATTGACGTACACAGAGTAAATAAACCTTTATATTTTGATAATAAAACAATTATTAAAATTCACACAAAGAAATATATTACAAACAAAAAATTATCATTATTGAGCCTGCTGGGGTGATTACCTTGCCAAATGAAAAACCACTGGATACCGTACACAGAGTATTTAAGGAGATACAAGTAAATATCGAACCACAAAAAATAAAAAAAATAATACGTTATCAAGAAAGAACACAGAAAATAGAAGACCGAGCATAAAGGTACAAAGTACGACTCCAAGATGAGGAAGCACAGCAAACAGTTTTGAACTCCCGCAAAAACGCAAGAGAGAACAACAAAGGCGAACTCTTAACCCCGCACTTCAAAGAACTATTATGGAAGACCAAGCTAAGAGCCAATGAAAAAATTATCTTTATACGTGGTTTAAAAACAATAAAGTTCTCACTAAAATAAATTCTGACATTAGTTCTAAAATAATAAACATTAAACACGTAACAAGTAAGTAAACAAGTACCTCGGTGTAATTGTAGACCAACATATGAAATGGAACAGACACATATGTGAACTTGTCAAGCGCATTAGAAAATGTATCTATATATTCATTAGATTAAGAAATGTTCTCAAGCTAAACAACCTGAAAAAAGTCTATTACGCACTAGTCCAATCATTACATCAGTATGGAATCATTGGGTGGGGAGGTGCATATGAAAAAATTTTAAGCTCTGTAAAAGTGGTACAAAAACTAATTATAAAAGTAATTTTGAAAAAAAAACAACTTTCTCTTCAGCATCACTGTTCAAAATTTTCGAAGTACCAACAATTGAAGACCTCTATAAAAAAGATGCAATATTACAAATATATAAAGAAACTGTAATAAAAAAACTTAAATTTAACTCATCCTTAAGGCATAATTTAAACATCCAAATTCCTCTATTTTCAACACAACAAATGCACAATAATTACATTTACAAAGGCATAAGATATTTTAATAGTCTTCCCGAAGAAGTGAAAAAAATACCAGATTTTATTTTATTCAAAAAGAAGGTCAAATTTATCTTTAAAAAAACTAATATCACCTATCAAATGTTATAACTTCAATTCATGTTACAACCAAAATTAACGTCACAATCCTCTTTTAAGTTTATATTTATTGTACTGTATTTATGTTAATTACTGATATAAAAATGAAATAATTGTCAAATAACTCCTACGCCAAGCTCAAGAGCTAGCACTCTTCATTGGAGTAGAAATTCAATAACTTATGTTTTTCACTATTACCTATTATTACCTAATTTTATGTACAATGTAACAATGTTATAAGTTAAACAATAAAAAAAATTTAAAAAACACGTCGGCGATTTACATCGTATTATTTAATTGTTTACAATCTTTGTTACTGTCTACTATATATGTATTTATTTCAAATGGACTCACTACTAAATATAGATTTTGAACCACCCAATATTGAAGAACATGTATTCAAAACGACACAAGATTTCAAAGTATTTCACACAAATAACTCGTTAAATATAATCTCCCAAAATATTAGGAGCATTTGTAAGAACTTCGACAGCTTTACAATTTTTTAACACGACCTCGCTCCCATTTTGACATTATAATTTTAAGTGAATGCTGGACAAACGACTCTTACACCGACATCAACTTACCTGGATATTCGACATTCCATACTACTACCAAACTAAAACAAAATGACGGGATAGTTATCTTCGTTACAGAATCGCTAGATCCCTTTATCTCTGAAATAAACCCAACGGAAGCTTATTGCATCAAAATTGCACTAGGATCTGATCTATCTGTTTTTGCTATTTATAGACCTCCATGTTTTAAAAATCTCACACCTGTCCTAATTTCCCTTCAAAAACTTTTAGATGATAATTTGAACACACAACAACTCATTTTAGCCGGAGATCTGAACATAAAAATTCTCAATTTCAATCCGAAAACCAATGAATATCTTAGTCTCTTAAGTCGTTATGGCCTCAAGTCAACTATAAATTCTGTCACATTAAAAAAAAATGTTACTGGACAGCAAAGTGCCCATAACATTTTTTACTCCAAATGTGCTAAGGAATAGCTGGTTAAAGTTTGTCGGGTACGTGCCGATACACCCTGTATAAACTAAACAAAAAAGAAATTTCTGAACTTATATTATCTCTCAAACCACATTGTGCTCCGGGTCCTGATAAAATCTTAAACCAAATATTGATTAATCTGCATGAATATATTACCACACCTCTCCTACATATATTCAATCAAAGTTTCAGACAAGGGATTGTTCCGGATAAACTAAAAATTGTCATTATAACGCCAATCCACAAATCTGGGGACAAAACTCTAATTGCTAACTACAGGTCTATCTCACTTTTAAATTCACTATCGAAAGTTCTCGAAAAAACGATGAAAAAAAGACTATTAATCTACTTTGATAAACATAACTTACTCTCAGCTTGTCAATTCAGTTTTCGAGCTAAAATGAGTACGGAACAGGCTATCTCTGAATTAACTAATTACATTGTTAAAAACACAGATGAAGGATCCAAGGTGATCGGAGTCTTTCTAAATCTTGCTAAGGCTTTTGATACTATCTCTCATGACATTCTGTACGAGAAACTAATAAAATTGGTATCAACGGACTGCCCCTTGCCTGTTTCATTAGCTATACTGAAAACAGAAAACAAATAGTAGAACTAAATAAATGCTACAGTGAACCGGAAGAAATCAGGTATGGTGTCCCTCAAGGTAGCGTCCTTGGTCCCCTTCTATTTCTCATTTACATAAACGAACTTACTGATATTAAAATGGTATCTATCGACTACAAGATAATCAGTTATGCAGATGATACGGTAATTTTAGTCAAAGGTCTAAGTTGGGAAAAGGCCTTCAAAAATGCGGAAACCGGTATGTCAGAAATAAAAAATTGGCTCGACAAAAACTTACTTACCTTAAACATCTCTAAAACAACCAAAAACCCTTCCGCCTTTATACCTACACCCATATACTCCCTCAAAATCCTCATACCACCTCTGAGAAAAAATAGAGCATACTGACAATATCAAGTATCTAGGCTTAACAGTGGACCATAAATATAACTGGGAACTTCACATTAACTCCCTCATAAATTTAAAACTATAAGAAACATCATTTCACAAAAACAATTAAAAAATGTTTACTTCGCGCTATGTCAAAGCCTTTTAACGTACGGTTTATCAGCCTAGGGGGGAGCCGCTGACAAGTTTTTTGAGCCCCTCAACACAACGCATAAAACATTAATTAGGATTATGTTCAAAAAACCATATAAACATCCAATGGAAAATCTCCTAATTACAAATAATATACTAGATATTAGGAAACTATTCATTAAAAGATCATTCAAATAAACTGCATAAAATCCTCACCATGCCACGTAACTCACCCACATAACACAAGAACAAAATCACAGAATGAACTTCAAGTGCCAAAAACTAATTCAACCTTTGCCAAAAAGCACGAATCCTTCCTAGCACCTTACATCTTCAATACCTTCCTAAAAGAAACCACTAACTGCAACACTCATAAACATCCAAACAGTTTACTTAAACATTTCAACACATGGTTACTCTATAAAAAAAGGGCATGCATCAGCAAATTTCTAGCGATCCCTTCTTAGTCTAATTCTCATTCCTTATTTACAAACATGTGTTATTTACATTTATAGTGATTTACTTTTTCTAATTAAAACTGCTAATGTTTTATGCATGTCTAGTTTATCAATACCTAATACTGTTGTTTAAACTATTTTTTGATATGTTATTATTATGAGATTTAGACGCTACCATTTTGTAAATTTAAAGTTCCTACGAAATTCCTGTTTTTATGTAACTATATATGTATGTAACTATATATGCAATGCTTCATGTAATATATATATATATAGATATATATATATATATATATATATATATATATTTATCCCCTCTCGTACTATGTTGATCTCGCGCGACGGTACGCCAGGTATATGTTGATCCGTTTGCATTTGTTGATCCACCCCGGATATGTTGATCCACTACCCAAGCTGGCATACATATGTAAATCCCTACAGATCAACTTGTGTCATCGAGATTTTGCTGTAAGCCACGCCCATTTTTCGGTCGCATATACATTTTACACGATTTATTTTGTTGATCTATATATTTCTGACAAACTTGACCGCTTGCATGTGTTGTAACTTGTAACCGCCAATTTCGCGCGCGTTGTGGTACTTTTTAGATTCCGTTAGAACATCCATATTCTATGAAAATGACTCTGTACTTAAAGAGGATAGACTGCCTCACGCGTATTTATATTGAAATGGAACTTTCAAAAACGTCAAATCCATGCTTAAAAAATCTTTTGAACTTGATTAAACAAAAATGTAACTTAAATGCATCATTTACTACGTTTCGTGACTTAGCAGGGGTGCCCGGGTTCATGGGGTGAGATTTGTCTAAGTCATTTTATAAGAGAAATTTTGAACATTGATTGAATAAAATTTTATTTTAATGTATCTTTTACCATCTCTCCCGACGTAAGTTTCTTGTAATGATTAAGTTGAAACAAAGCGTAATATCCATAATATGTGCCTATTAAAATTGCGGTGATTAGATTGGTGAGAATTAAATTTTTCAAATTTTAAATTGAAATTGCTGAAAAATTTATTCCAATTTGTTTTTTACTAAACATGGCTAAAGTCATTTCAAGCACCGATTCCAACCAACGATGTTTTAGTATATGTTCGTCAATCAACAGGAGCCATAATGTCTGTACATCAGAGCCCTCGAGAATTATTACAATTATGTGTACCGCCGCCCCGGGAGCCATTTATTAGATAACCAATACACCTACCATTAGTCACCGCCAACGATTTAGCGAGATAGTTGTTTATCTTTTGTATTTTTTTACATCGTCTCCACACAGGAGGCCCTAAGGAAAATCGTAACCCTCAAGGCCTATGTCATCTTTGTGAATGCTGTGTTGGGGGTATTTTGAAAGAAAGGAAGGTCAGTGAGTTCTGGGAAGGAAATAGGTATGGATGGGTGGGTAGTATTCTGGGGGTCAGTGTGTTCGAGTGATAAACATAAGATTCCAACTCTCCTACTGCGTTGCAAGGCGATGCGTTGAAAGAGGATTAATCGATCCGGCCCACCACGCATTTGGTAGGCAAGCGCATCCGCCGCCAAGAACCGAACAAACCTCACTCCATAAACTCGGGCACTCCTGATAAGTCACCAAACATATCAAACAACTTGAGGTGGCTCTCGACTAGCAATCCGAAGGTCGCGGGTTCAAATAAATTTTATTAAAATTAATTTGCACTATTTTACAATTAGTGTTTGGTTATATCTGAATAGCCAGGTACTCTCCCACCTTCCTCCTCGTCATCTCCTTTGAGGTCTCCTTTGAGGATGCCATAGTCTCACTGGCTCCAGACGGAAGTTTTTGTAAGTCTCCATATTCAAATTCGGCGGTATGATTTTTTTATGTGACACCTCTCACTAGAGCGCCCCTGTCTTTACACGTTAAATACATAGAAACTATGTCGCCAACCGGTTGGGCAGCGTTATGAGGCGGGTTAAGGTAGGGGCTGTAGGAATGAATTTATTAATGCGGGTCTTAAAAGGCCCGGATTATATTGATAGCTCGTTCCACATGCGAGCCGACTTACGATAAAACGAGTCGGAGAAACGACCCGTTCATATATGTATAGATAACATCAACTTAACTGTGAACGTGTATTCCGCTCGGTCCGTCGAGTATCAAGCACGTGCACGGTGCACCGGGGATCAATGCTGCTAGCTCCTTTTAACAGGCTCTAATAAAATATCTGTAGAATAGACACAGCATACGCACATTTCGTCATACATGATTTTATCGCACATATGCCTCAGGGATCTCATTTCTACAGTATTCTGTCTACTTTCAGCCTTCTTCTGCCAATTCCATGCCTCATTTCCATATATTAGGGTAGGTACCAGCACTCCATTGTGGACTGCTAGCTTCGCTTCTTTGGACAGTTTTTAGTTAGCTCCAACCGCGTCCAATCATCCATTAATTACCCATTATAACCAAGAACCCGGCCTCCCCTACTAAGTCACGAAGCGTAATCAGGAGAGATGGTAAAAGATACAGGTTCAAAATTTCCTACATAACATTATTCCTTTTGCCGCCATTTTGGATTTTTATGGTCGAAAGGTATCCCTCAACCAGTTTCTTTCGATCCGGCCCGCCACGCAGTAGATGGGCAAACGCATCCGCCGCCAGGACTTAGACAAACCTCACCCTATGAACCCGTGTACCCCTGCTAAGTTATGATTTTTTTATGGATTTGTTTTTGCGAAATTTTCGTTTCAATCTACATACGCATACATTTCTTATAAACAATTCAAGAAACACACGTCATTTTGATTTGAAACGGTACCATTTCACAGTCATTTCATGCGATATTCGACTCTAGAGACTAATACTTTGAGTTCAATATCACAAAAGATTACGGAATCACATAAAACCTTGTGATGAACAGTCCACCGATTGCCCCTTGATTGGTTCATTTAGTAAAACCATATATAGGGACACAGATCAACTTTGTCTAATAACTTCTTACCTGGATCAACATACTACGGGAATAGATCAATATATATGAGATCAACATAAGTATGCCAATTTGGGTAGATCAACATACTACGGGAAAAGATCAATATATATGAGATCAACATAAGTATGCCAATTTGGGTAGATCAACATAAATTATGCATCCGATTTCCATACAAATTTTGAAAATTTTACTAACAGTATATCAAATGGTTTTTCTGGCAAACTGGCAACAGTGATAATTATTGTACCACTGTTGTCAATTCATTCATATGTATTCCATAATAGCCAAGTTATATGGTGTTAAAGGTGGATCAACTTAGTCTAACAACTTCTTACTGGATCAACATAATACGGGAAGAGGACAATATATATATATATATATATATATATATATATATATATATATATATATATATATATATATATATATATATATATATGTGTATGTGTAAGCAAATATATGTACCCGCCTCAGAACAGAAATCTTCTAGTGAGGCGAGTTACTTTCATATTTGTAATATTGATCTGTTATTGCAATAAACGCCCAAGTTTTCGGCAATTAATAAAGAAAAATTAGGAATCGATCTACTGCCAATTTTATTGAGAATAGAAGCAAATAGACCACACAGAGTTTTGGTGGCCGGGCGGGAAGAGCCGACAAGTCACGAAACTGGCCGAATGAAACGTGGATCCGTGCAAGAGCGTCGTCCCGTCTTACCACGCTTGTTACGCACTAGTCGGTTTTATGCCCCAGGCTGATAGATGATGAAGATGTTTCACATCAAAATAAACGGGGATGAAGATGGAAAGGTGGAAGGTTGGGAATCTAAGATCTTATCATGTACGAGTATTTAAACTTGTTACCAATCCATTTTAAGCAACTTCTAATATTTTGTTTTAACAAGGCGAAAGTGAGATTATCTACTTGGATCTGGGTTTATTGTCAACCCGTATGTCCAAAAAATAATTTGATAAATGAGATTAATCTTCCGTCGGTGTCGGGCGCATCAGATCTGACAGGCACAATGCAGCTATTTTGTCATCTCACCCCATTGGTACCAGACCTGGTGCTCCCAGTAACTACATCTTTTGACGTGCTCTATGCAACCTTCTCATTTAGTTTTTCCTTTGTTCGCAACGAGAAGTTATTCACGTTATATTCAGAGAATCTCACTGCGCCCAAACTAGCAAACTGCACTCAAACCACCTATACAAAGATGACTGAATATATATTAATACAATTGAATATAGCTTTTACTTGTTGGAAATCGAATATAATCAATTTAGTGTTCCGATATAACTTTGTTTCTAAATTATTAAAGGTGAAAATATCATATTAGGGGCGTGACTAAGGATAAGGGAAAGGAGGAGGAGATATAACGGACGATTAATAGGAACATAACCAAGTTGGGGCTCTAAGGTTTTTTTTTTAATATTTATAATAATCAGAAAAAGTGGTAATTATGATTGTACTGAGACTTTCTCCCATGTATTACGACATACTAGTTTGAGGTTATTATTTGCCGTCTGAGGACAGAGCACAGCAGATATACTAACTAAAAACTTAGCTTCAGTCAAACATTACAAGTAATAAACTCTTCCGTTTTGTCAGCCTATCTGATCACGTTGTATAATTTAGAATCCTAATTAATGCCATATTATTAACAATTTGGTCTTGTTATTTCACAATATAAACATATAAAATAATATACATAATTTTCGTGGCATGTCCCAAAGTAGAAGATACCCTTAGTATCACCCCGATGTGAGGCTACTATTCAGCATTGAAACGTTGCTTTAATGGCTTTATCCATGATTGATCTGAATAGCCAGTTACTCCATCTCCTTCCTCTCCCCACTTGCTTCAGCCTCACAACATCATTACCCCGATTGGGGATACCATAGTCTAACTGGATCCAGATATTTGGGAGGCGTTGGGACTCTTGTGCGGTATTCACTTTGTTTTAAATTTACCCGACACAATTTAACACAATTTACCAGAGCACAGCGGTCAACATATTGTAGTTTAAGTGAGTTTTTCGAACGACTCTTTTCGCTTGCGTAACAATTTGTAATTCTTTGACAACTTCTTCATCTCTTAATAACTGAGTTTCTTCGGGCATGGAATTGAATAATTTTACGAACGTTCGGGGTCAATTGCAAAAAAAAACAGAATAAATAACAAATATTCCTTCTCCTCCCAGTAACCGAGGAAATTATTTTCCTCAGGGCTTCCTGTGTGGAGTTATTGAACAATTGACAAATCAACACACTTTTGAAAAGTGATTAAAAGTTATGAAAAAAGTTGAAATAGGATAAGTTAGGTGATGTTTGGTTTAGGCTAGTTTTAATGAATGCAGGCAATAATATCAATCGTGTTAAAAGAAAATATTAAGAATTGTGCATGACTATAAAAAAAAAACAGAAAACGATGAAAGTAACATAAATACACAAAGGATTACAGAAGGTTTTGAGATCAAATTGAACAAACAATTGAATTTTTTCATCACCTACCTTAACCCTTAAGTTAGGTCATGGGTCCATGGGACTCACATCAAAACTTCCTCCCCACCCCACTGCATCTCTGACCTTCCTACGTACTGACTGAGATAGCGCAGAAGGATAGACAGCTCCCTCACATTGGTACAATGTCTATTTACGAGTCCCGAGAACCACCACGTCACTGAAGTTAATTTTTTTTTTCGTTTGATTTATCTTTAATAATAATAAATGTATATACATATTTTTTTTTACTAAAGTAAAAAGCACATGTAAGTAATAAGGTTTACAATTTAAAATGACAATATTTAATACTACTCTTCCAGAGAAGCATTCGCTTGTGGTTAGAAAAAGAGTGTACAGTATGTTATTGTAGATATACATATAGAATCAAGAGAAGTAGTAAAAAATATATATTGTACGTAAAATGTACTACTAGTAGCTATAATATATAAATAAAAACATGATGTTATTAGTTTCTGGGATAAAGACAATTATTATTATTATTTTTTATTAATATTTATACTATATTGGGAGAAGAAGTTGCTTCTTAAGTAGAATATTTACTATTTTTTGATAATTTATCTCTAAAATATGTTTTCAAAATGCTCAAAGCTTGGCTTTTGTTTTTGTTATTTGTTTTTGGGGTGTTATGCCGTGTTGCGCTAACTCCTTCTTTAGCCAACGTTTCGGACAACATTGCAGTGTCCATCATCAGGGCAGATGTGTTATTTGAGGTTGTGTAAAAATGTGAGCTTATGTATGAGGTTGTGATACCGTGTTGCCAGCTCCAACCCTCTGAGCTAACATTAACGTATCATTTTTTTATTTTATTTTATTTTATTTAAAGTGGTTTTCTTCGTTTAGCTCTGGTGTATCCGTCAATTACCGGATACCAAGAACTATTGAGCTTAGCTCCATCGTCTCTATTGATGTTTATGGGATTTTTATGAATTTCAATGGCTTCCGTAATCAGCCGTGCTCTATAAGTTTTGGGTCTCCCCAGGATTTCAGGAACAAATCCAAAGTAATGCCCGGTGTCAATCAAATGCTCGGCAATTGCCGATTTGTCAGGGTGGCCGAGTTTACAAGCTCTGAAGTGTTCTGAAATCCTTTTGGAGATAGTCCGCTCTGTCTGGCCTACATAGACCTTGTCACATCCGGAACAGCTGAGTATATACACTCCATCTGTTTCCAGAGGAAACTTAGTCTTTGCAGACCTCAGTAAGTCCTGTATCTTTGTTGTTGTTCCGAAGACAGTTTTGATACTTTCCTTTCTCAAAAGCCTGGCAATTCTGTCTGTTACATTGTGCACATAAGGCAGGAAGGCACAGCCTTTCGACTCTTGTTTAATTCTGTCTTCGTTTGGTGCAGATTTGGCTCTTATGATTTGCCTTGTCTGACTTGCTGGGTAACCGTTACGCTCCAGTGCATCGGTCAGTTTCGTAAGTTCCGCTCCGATTTTATGTTCTTCACATATTCTGGTCGCTCGGGTCACCAATGTATGGATAAGTCCTCTCTTCTGCGCTGGGTGGTGGTGCGAATCAGCGTGTAAGTACCGATTTGTATGGGTCGGTTTCCTATATACAGTATGTCCTAGGCTACCATCGTGTTTTCGCATCACCTCCACATCTAGAAAAGGCAGGATTTTATCTTCGTTTTCCAGTTCCATTGTGAATTTTATTTTGCTGTGGAGAGAATTAAGATGGTCTAGGAATTCGTTTAGTTTCTCCGTTCCATGAGGCCAAATGGCGAAGACATCGTCGACGTAGCGCCACCATACTTTGGGGACAGCCGAAGCTTTACTTTGGATTTGTTCCTGAAATCCTGGGGAGACCCAAAACTTATAGAGCACGGCTGATTACGGAAGCCATTGAAATTCATAAAAATCCCGTAAACATTAATAGAGACGATGGAGCTAAGCTCAATAGTTCTTGGTATCCGGTAATTGACGGATACACCAGAGCTAAACGAAGAAAACCACTTTAAATAAAATAAAAATAAAAAAAAATAAAAAAATGATACGTTAATGTTAGCTCAGAGGGTTGGAGCTGGCAACACGGTATCACAACCTCATACATAAGCTCACATTTTTACACAACCTCAAATAACACATCTGCCCTGATGATGGACACTGCAATGTTGTCCGAAACGTTGGCTAAAGAAGGAGTTAGCGCAACACGGCATAACACCCCAAAAACAAATAACAAAAATACTTTTGGCCGTGAAAATCTTAAATAATATTTGGCTTTTGTTGTTTATGATTTTGATTTCCTCAGGGATTTGATTGAAAAGGGTTATTCCTTGGTATGTATAGTAATTTTGTGCAAAGGAAGTGTTTAATTTTGGACATATGTATTTAAGCCGAGTGTGGTTGTCAGTTAGAAATTGGTACTTTTCTTTTTCTTTTATGATTTGAATTAATATTTTTTTATTGTACGGATCTTTAAAGGAGGTACTTCGAATAATTCGGTCTGTTGGGTAGTCCGAATGTTTTTTTTAATATGATTTTAATAATTATTCTCTGCACGACTTCTATTGGAAGGAGGTTAGTTTTATATGCGGATTCCCAACTAATGATCGCATATTGTAAAGTTGATTGAACCAAAGCATGGTATTTTAAATTTATGTTTTTTAGCGACAAAAAATTTATGATTCTTAAGAATATATATATAAGTTTTCTAATCTTTTTTATAACTTGACATATTTGGTATTTCCATTTCAGATTTTTATCTAAAATTATTCCTAGATACTTGATTGTGATAGTTGTTTTTAATATTGAGCAGTTTGTGATACAATAATTTTTATCGTGTGTTTTGGAATTGTCATGTATGATAATGTCAAAGTGTTTAGCGATGTCCTTTGATTGTATTGCAAATGGAATGTTAAATGTTTTATCGCTATTTAGTGCCAGTAAATTAATGTCGAAGAAATTCTTAAGAGTGTTTATGTCTTCTATGGCATTTAGCGTTACTTTTTCCCAAGTCTTTTCCTTTATTATTAGTACTGTATCGTCGGCATATGAAGTAATATGTCCATGTTATGGTAGAAAGAAAATATCGTTAGCGTATATTGTAAAAAGAATTGGTCCAAGCACCGTACCTTGCGGGATTCCAAAGTCTGATATTTCTTTATCACTATTAACCTGATTATTTTTTACGACTTGTGAGCGATTTTTTAAATAGTTAATCCATTTAATTGTATTTTCTTTTATACCTATGTTTTCCAATTTTCTCAGTAGAATTTCGTGGGATATGCTATCAAAAGCATTTCTGAGATCAATAAATATACCTGTAAATTTTTCGCCCTTATCTAATGATTTGTAAATGTGTGAAGTTACATTAGCAATAGCATTTTGTGTGCTGAGTGATTTTATAAAACCAAATTGGTTTTTGTGAAGGATTTTATTGTTTTCAAGGAAATTGACCAACTGTTTTTTAACGATTTGTTCAAAAATCTTTCTTATGTTCGAGATTAGACAATAAGGCGATTAGACGATAATTATTTATTTAAAGTCCGAAAAACACGTGTAACTTTACCATTTGTTTTTATTTTTATGGTCAAAGTAATTGTTGTTTTGTGTACACAAAAATTTCATTTGATATACGAAAACAATGAAGCAGATATCAAATTATTTTCGTAGAATTAACGGCCTCCGTATGAGGCTCGTGACTCGTAAGCCGGAGATCGCGGAATTAAATCCTATCGTGCGCAAATTAATTTATTAAAGATGGCACTGAGTTGAAAACAGTATATATTTTATAATTTTATGCTCAACAATACTTTTGATTCGTGATTACCTATTCGAAAGCTAAATTAATACGATCAATTTTGTTACTTTAGCATATTATTTTTTGTGCGTCATCATCATTCTTAGTCATCGTAAAATAAATGTGACTGAAATACTGGACCATAGAATAAAGAAGAACACTAGAAGTGCCTTCCATGTAAATTTAAATGAAAACAGATGTAAACCAATTTTCACGCAGTCTATCTCTCCTACACTTACCTGAAATTATATATCGCTATCACATTTGAATTTTAAAAAATATTGGGCTTATATTTGGATCACAAAACTCATCCACTAGGCATTTATTGTGTTATTTTTTATTTTAAAATAATGCATTATTTTATACAAATTCAATTATGTAGATATTTTTCAGCCATCCATTGAGTGGTAATAATTCAATATTCTATTTGGTAAAATAGAGTTACTTTTTTGTAATTTTAAAGTTGTTTTACCCCACTGTAAAAATTTTGCACTACTAGCGATAGCTTCATTTTAAATATTCGATAAAACTCAGCCACTTGAATTAATTATTCTTAATAAGGAAGTTGAGTGAAAAATATTTTGACTGATAAAAAATATGTTCATGTAAAAAATATGTTGACTGATAAAAAATATGTTCATCAAAAAATATCGATTATAAATATATAAATATATTTCTATATTATTATTCTTAGAATTAGTTAAACGCTCTTGAAAAAGCATTAAATAGCAATAAACTGTATACGCTCCACGATTGGTCGAAAGAATTCTGACGTCACATGTGTCGTTGCTCGTAGAACGGGTCACCGCTGTGTGTATGGTGCATCTCTTTCTATTACATGAGAGATGGTAGGTTTAGATGAGAGAGGTGTATAGGCCAAACGTTTGTTTGGGTCAAATCAAGTTAAAGCTTCCAAGTAAGTTTATCAAATTATTACCTAATTGTGTTCATTTGTACGTTACGATAAATATAATACATTTTTACAGTATAATAATAATTGCGTATTCTACCCATCTGACATTTCGCCATAACCTAACTAGTTTTGTGCAGGTATATTTATTGATTTCGCATGACATGATAATTATTCTCTACTCATAATATATATTATAATGTGGTGATGGCTTTTAAATATTTCATCTTTTATTTACCATATAATAAGGCACTGCTGAAAACCAGCTGCATTCCCGGAGAAACCGCTTTATCAATAGGATCTATGTGAAAAAAATAGTTCCCATTTATTGTCAAATATATGTAGGTATTTGTTGTTATTATTATATGAAATGGATTTCTAAAGATACATATTCGTATAGTGCTTTATAATAATATGTCGTTTATTGCATCGCTTAGAAGTTTTTATTATTATACATGTCACATTACATGTGATTACACTTCAGGCCGCCGCGCAGACAAGTCTCACAGTGAATTGGGCTGTAAACCGTTATTTTTCTGCGCGGCGGTCAACAAGTAGCGTCTTCAATACCGTGCTGGGCGGGAAAAGCAAATATTCTAACTTAAAATATTAATTTAACTATGAAATCTTAATCAATTTTCTTTTTTTTAATAACATCAATTTAAATAGACGGTTAACATTGGTAAAAAAATTACTGGAATTCCTTATTGAAGAATTAAATTTTTTTCCATACAAAATGTTTAAGCGACGTGGTTTGGACAGTTTGAATGACGTCACACCCACACCCCGCCTCTTTCCGCTCGGATTCCGCTCGTTTTGGCGGGCTTAATAAAATTTAAACTTTGAGAATTAATTTAACCATGAAAACAAACTTAAAAAAAAATACCAGTATTTAAGTTTGAATGCGAACATTGATAAAAAAAAAATTAAAAAAATGGACTCAACTTCCTTATTATGCCCCATGTTTTACCGATGAGTTCCAAAGTTAATTTAACGTTATTAAAACAATATTAAATACTTACCATTTTTATAAAAACCGAAAAAAAAACTTTTTTTTTCAGTAAATATATTGTTGAGTTTATTTGACTAATTTTATATTTGAATCCATCTTGATAAAGGTTTTCAAATTAATTTTCTAACCTCTTAAATTAAAATTCTTACAATTCATAGAGTTGGTAACACATTTTACGCAGCTTTAAATTTTTAGTATGAGTCTGAACTTGATATCTCCACGTAAAACATGGAAAAGAAATCTAATCCTCTCTGGAGGGAGTATTTGACGCACTATTTAAGGAGCTTTTAATATGAAACCAACGGGTATTCATTTTTCTTATGAACCTACTTACTTTTTACCAGTGCCTAGCTGAAAAACCTGGGAAGATAATATTATTAATATTCAGAAAATTTATAAGCTGCTCAATGTTTTGTTAATTAGACACTTCATTGTTCACCTCCTCAAATACACGTCATATTCCTTCAAAAACTCAGTCCTCAATAATAACCAGATCTTAATTAAACCTTGCCATTCATATCCCACTAAAACACTGACAAAATATCGCTGATAACACTGACATATGTAGGCACCAACGGACAAAGATCCTTCAGCAGGTTCACTGCAAGTCTTGGCAAGTGAAGGCTTGGAAAACTCAGATATGTAAACTTGAAACACACGCATGTTCAACACTCCATAACTTTAAAACTAGAATAGGTAGTCAAAAACTGCGTTCATACAATTTGTTTCGTTCTTTCAATCACTAGGCCAGCATTAAAACAAGACGTCGCGACGTAGCATTGAAAGTTTTATTGAAGTACACGCGAATTGGCGGGTGCGGAGTTCTTCAAGACATTCAGACTCCGCCAAATGGCAGAGCTGGCAGTGAACTTGTTAAATACTATTCCATTAAACATTTTAAATGCATGCCACATAATTTGAAATAACCTGATAATTCATCAATACACAAACTGAAAAATAAAGTAACAGAATGGATACAAATTAAAGGTAGACAATTTTTCTGAACACAATTTAATTATTATGTAGATGATTTACGTTTTTAGTTAAATAGACTAATGTTGTATACTTATTAAGAAGTATTTTTGAACACCTGCAATTGAAATATTTGGACTAATAATCATCTGCTTTTGGTTTGTTTTATTTTCTTTTCGTCTTAACTGCACCAAAGGCGACACTATACTGTAAGAACGAGCGTTTGCTCGACGTTCACATTTTAATTATTTTTTTAAGTTTCTAAGGGAATTCCTACGGATGTAAGTTATTTACATTTAAGAATAATAAAAACAGTACCTCACCATTGAAAGATTTTATGTGAAACGGTTTTAAATTTTTTTAATGTTTTCAACTGTAAAGTTAGCGGTAAGCAACAGATTTTATTTTTTTAGACGGTTAATTAGTAATTTTCCGATTGATCCCTCTAGAAACAATTTAGATTATAGTATTATTATATAGTATTGGATATTGTTAATCAGAAATAATTAAAATAATCCCCATGGATATATAGACTTTCTAGGCCAGCTAGGGCAAAGTCGAACGCAAGTCCGTCTATTAAGCCGGGCCACGCATGGGATATTGTTTTTCCATGATTTCACTTATTCGTTAAAATTCCTACTTAATTTTATAGATTTGACAGGGCAAAATATACCGCAGTTATGTTTAATACATTAGGGCCGCGCGTCGCATATTTTTGTGCACGGCTGCTTCACTTACGTCGTTCTGATTTTATTTTAGATTCTGGATTTATTTTAGGGTAATAATTTTCTTTTCGCTAATTTTTTACTACATTGTGTCCATGTAATATTATGATGAAACTGCTACTAACCTAATGTGAATACAAAACTGCCGCAATGGGGTGGAACCACACTGTCTTTTTAGAAAATCTCAAGGGCTGTGCTGTGTTTTTACTTAGGATGGAATAATTACGAAATAATTATTGAAAACATTCGAACACCTCAGCACAGGTTTTCCTAGTGAGGTGTTCACAAAACACTTGTACGGACCCAAACAGGTAATGATTATTAACTAAATAAATATGGGCAAATCTTAAATAATTAGAATAGGACTGGTCCGGTTTTAACCATAGCACATGGTAGTAGTCAAAATAAACTACACTCAAGAAAAATATATATACATTGCCATATATTATATTGTGACATTCATTGTTGCTACGCAATACCCAATTCATGCTTCCAACAATATCAATTTGTTTATTACAGCCAAAATAAATCCTTATATAGTATTTTATACAGTCTATAGATTCGCTAAGCCAAATCCCCAAACACTGGAACAGAGAAATAATTTGGTTAAGTCTCAATATTATATAGGTTTTGTATGTAAAATCTTCAAAACTAGAACATGGAGATAATGCTCTTGGGTCAGATTTATGGACATATTACGCTATTAAAAAGATTTGAATTTTGAACATGAACACAGCTACAGTTTTTAAAAATCACTTTCCGATATTTTTTTTTTACTTCTGAACTGTATCACTTCACTTTTTGTTTGAAATAAAATAATTATTTTAAAAATTGGAAAACCTTGACTGGGTGAACTTTATTTTTACATTAGCTCATCACAGAAGGGTCCGAGGAAAACAATTTCCTCTAGGACTCCTTTGTATTTTTGGAGATGCTGTGTTAGGAAGTAGTGGAAGTTCTGGGAAGGGTGGGTGGGAATCTGGGAGTCAGTATGTCCAGGAGTGACCGACGTATGAATTCATCCCTCCCACTGCTATGCAAGGCGATGGATCGAGAGAGTTTTGCTGGAGATGTAAAAATATCTCTGGAGATGTAAAATGTAGCGAACCACTCGGGGTGACCTGTGGTAGAGGTGTTGATTATCCAATTAATGATTTCCTGTATCTGATAAACTATTATGGCGATTTTCTGTTTTATAGAATCATTTCAAAATTAACTACGCTAAGTCTATAGTGAACTTTTAAACTCATGTAGAAATTTCTGTGTTCAGTTTTTCTAAATCTTTTCACATCATATAAGTATCTTATCACAAAGGAAAAGAAGATAGAAAGAGTTTTATGAGGTCATGTCATTTGTGTCACTGTTGACAGATATGTGGCTCCTAACGATGGTTTTTGCTATTCGCTTGCGATTTACAATGAACTAAATTAAATCTGTTACAGAGTTTATTATCGTAACATCTTTTGTTATATTTTCTACGAACATTCTATCATCAACCATCTGCTTACAACAGGATTATATTCAAATTTTACCCATGATCGAGTCATCATTCAAAATATTGGTTCAAGTTAGTCAATAGTTATTAGGAATTTTAAATTGGCTTATTAAAAATTTTCACAATCATTTTCAGCAACAAAAGCTCCAATAAAGAAATTTCAATATTTAATGTAACTTTTATCAATGATGGAATATTTATTTAGGATGAAACCTTTTCTATAACAGTTGTCTGTCAATAAAGAATAGAATTACTTATTTTCCTTGAGCAAATTATTTGCTTTTGTGATAATTACAAAATTTCATTCAAAAATATTTTTTTATTCTGTGCAAGGGAATGGTCAAAGTACCAGTTATTAAATCTTGTTAAATTAAATATTGAGAATTGATTAAAATTCTTTGTATTCTTAGTAAAAAATAATTGATGATGTTTTTGTAATTTGAATAAAAATATTTTTGGTTAAACACCACTGTATTGAAAATAATATATTAATCAACCGGTTTCAGTTAAGCCTAAGTCTTTATTACAAATATAAATGCGAATGACTTAAAAGAGCCAAAAGAATGTACGGTCTGATCTTAAATTTCTAAAACAGAAATTCAGTTGCCCAGTACAAATTCAACATGTCAACTTTTCATCTGTCTAGTCCACGTATTTTAAGACCCGAATTTCTTTAACTTCATAAATACGTTTTTAAAAGTCAGGAAAAGTTGAGCCTATTTATCACTTGCGTACCGAACAGGGGGAACATGGGTTCACAAGCGAGTGTTTATTTCTTTATTTCAGTTGTGTTTTACACCACTGTTGGGAAGAGGGAGCTTCACAGATGCACTCATAGAGGGCAGTGCATAGAACTTGCATGGAAGTCCACAAGATGGCAGCTGGTAGCCAGTAGTCGCCAGGACCAGGTAAAATGCTCCCAGACAAACCTAGTGTATCAGATTCCATTTTTCCAGCTTCTAGTTAGGTCGACTATCGAGTCACCATTGTAATACGCGGAGTATTAATAAATACCTGATTTATCACAAATAACCATTTATTTATAATCTCCTTCCACGACGAGTTGGAGAACTGTCTGTTGGAACACAACAACCACATACTTTATAATTTAGGTAATTCTAGAAAAACTATTCAGTTATCAATTTACTTCTAAAAATATATAAATCGCATTACTATTTTTTTAGATATTAAATAATTTACAAAAAATTCTGGAAATATGCCCTTCCTCTCGTATCCCACTTTGGCTTAGTAAAATCGCCTGGCGTTTCCCCGTTCATATCCCTACCACCCACCGTCTTCCGAGTACTGCACGTGGCGAGATCCCGCGAGCTACGATTTCGATCATAAAAGTTAAATTTTAATGGAAAGGTATGTGTCGTAATATTTGAGTCACGTTCGATTTGCTACTATCACTTCTTACCTTTTGGCGTTACTTAAATTATTAAGCTAGCCGAAGGTGGCCGTTGGCATAAATGGACAATAATAACGGTAGCAACCAAAGATATTAGTTCTTCTAATATCTTTGGTAGCAACTAATTTCGAAAATACATAAATTCCAATCGCCTACACTGCATATTTCGTATGTCATTTTGCCATATTAAAATGCCTCTTGACGGGCTAAGATGTCAGCCTTTCTGTATGTCACAAATTTCATGAACAAAATTATATCTGTATCTGTTTCTCACATGGAAAATAAATAGATTAGACAAAGACATTTATTTTATTTACAATTTTTGATGTGGACACAAGGAGTTTGAAAACAGAACAGTGTGGTTTTAAAAAGTCTGTCGCAAACGTCTGTTGAATAATTGTGTTTTAGCTTTTGATTCCTCAATTTGTTGTAAATAATTATTTGTGACCACCATTGATTTCAAACGTTACTTGAAATGGCTTTGGCCTTGTTTGGTAGCCCGGTACTTTCCCACCGTACTCTTTCCATCTCCTTTCCTTCCCCACAACCTTCAGACTCACAACATACCCCGTTTGGGAAGGAGCAGTTGGGACTTTTGTGGTGTATTCACATAAAAAAATCAAAAACAGGAATATCTGAGGTTACAATGAAAAATAATTTCAGTCTCAAGTCTTAAAAATACCTTGTTTTTTCACTATTTTCCGAAAATCCGAATTATTTCGGACCTCGACAGACGGCGGCGTTGCCGGACGGACGCGTTGCCAGACGGACGTGTTGATTTGATGTCATTTGCAGTACAAAACCGTTCACCGTTAAAAAGTATTGTACAGAAAATGAAAAACTTCATTTATAGTAAGGCAAACACTACGATTTGACCCTGAATGTAAATATAATATATCAAATTATAAATTAGGAGATCAAATTTAATACTGTTCACGCAATATATATGGAATTGGTAGATATGCATTGGAAAAGAATTGGATAGGAAATCTCAAACCCTGCAATCGTCGTACCTACACAATGTATACATACCAAAAATGTCACCATGACCGGTTGTTGTTGCAAGATGTCAATAAAGTGGTTCCATGATAACTCAACATAGTGACAATTCAACACACTTTTAAAAAGTGATATAAAGTCATTAGAAACGATGAAAAAAAAATTAAATCTAACCTAACCTACTTAACCCAGTTAATAAAGTTTTTGTTTCATCACTTTCCATGACTTTATAAATAACTTTTTAAAGATGTGATGAATTATCATTGTGATGATTTATCCGGTCACCCAATAAAGTAACATTATTCTCATTTGGAGCTACATAGAAGGCACTTCTATTTATTATTAGCTCTTTAACCCATGCAGCAGCACAAGGCTATCAAGGAAATTAGTTTTCAACCCCTTCAGGCTCACATGATAGAATGTCAGCATCCCTTACGCAACATTAACCCCGGCAAAAAGTTGACATAATTCCGCGTATCAGCTGAACACAGATAATTATAACTTGTCTGGGCAACTACATGGATCTATTTGGTTTCCATGGCTCACTGCTCAAAGGTCACAAGTATTTAAAAATGGAATATAAATTGTACTCGAAGTTTGAAGCTCATTCAATCGGGATTTGAAAAATGGTAAAAATTGACAGTTGAAGGGCTTTGACTTTTATTTATGCTGATCTTTTCTTGTATAGATCATGACTCATGTATCACCAATTAAATTCTTAGATTTCACATACAAATATCACACAACACAATTAATGTTGATTTCCACAATACAACGACAGTGAATTTGATTTAATAGCCAATTATCGAGAATAATGATCCGATTGTAGATAACAAGATAAGATAAACCCCCATTGACTACGACGATATTATGGGTGTGGAGCACTTGTCATCTCACCTTCAAGTAAGTAGTTTTTCGAAGTATTTTGCTTTCTTGATAGTAGGTAAGAAGTTGAAGGAAAGAGAGAAACAAGAAAGATGTCATTATAATATACGGGAGTTTGGGATATAGAATAGACTTTTCAATATTAAACACAAGTTAAAGGGTAACTGAACGCCATAAGAACCAACCTAAGTTGTTTCTATTTTAATTGTTTTTATTATCTTATCAAAATTTATAAATAACTTTTTTATACGGCTAATGAAGAATACTAAAAATACATTTTTATTCAAATTTCTTTTAAATACTTATTTTAGTCAATGTTTGAATGGGTTATTCATGTAAAACAATATTTACCAGCCACCATTTAAAAAATGAATAAATAAATAAGTTTTCAGCAGTAGATTGTTAGAGGAAAAGCTTACAAGTAAAAATCTAATAAAAAACATCGTCTAGAACAGTGCTCCGCAACCTTTTCTTACCTACGACACACCAAATTTCTTCCTAGAATTCCGTGGCACACCAAAAGCTAAAATATATATGTATATATTAAATTGATACAAAAATTATACAATAATTTGTTGATTTTTATTTGAAAAGTATACAAACACACATATAACTATAACATATTTATTTTTACGCAATCTTAATAATTATTATAAAATAATAATAAATTAATGAGCGATTAATTGTTAAATTAACCTACGCTTGTTTCAATGAACACAAAAGTTTTATATTCCGCTCGATTTTTGACAGCGCAACCCGAAGTTCTTGGTCAAGACCTTTTAAGCATGACCGCTTATCATTTTTAATTAATACAAGCATTGAAAAATTTTGCTCACATAAATATGTCGTTGAAAATGGAAGTAGTGTTAATAATGCTTTGACGAAAATATGAGGATATTCTTTTTTAACGTAAATCCAGAAAACATCTAATTGATCTTCGGAGAAGTGAATTTTTAATGTCATGCCATTATTTAAATCTGTAAATTCCACTCGAATTTGCAGAGGCAGTGCTTCCGTAGCACTGCATTGGTTGCAAAGGGATTTCGAATCCAATCGTATTGTTCCGTATTAATGGAATAAAAATAGTTACCAAATTTCTGCTGAAGCATACTTAAATGTTGTTGGGCCAGATCCACAGTTCAATGTTTGTTTTCAATTGTACTATGGTTGATCCTTTGGTACATTTCCAAACATCCTTTTTGCAACTCTTTCTGCCAAAGTTCGTTATTAAGTTCATTCAAATGCTCGAATATATCAGCCATGTATGCAAGTTTGGCTATCCAGTAATTATTTATTTATTTTATTTATTTATTTATTTCACGCCTCATTATCATCGAGGTGCTGATATAGTTTGGGCATATTTTGATTTAAAAGAAACTCACACACCTCGTGACGAAGCTCAAACAATCTAGCCAAAACTTTGCCTCGGGATAGCCAACGAATTTCAGTATAAAACAATAAGGATTCATATTCGGCTCCCATTTCTGCACAGAGTATTCCAAAGATTCTTGAGTTTAGGGCTCTTGATTTAATTATGTTTACGATTTTAATGCATTCATTCATCGTGTTCAAAAGTTCCTCCGATAAATGTTTGACCATCAATGCTTCTCTATGTATGCATTAGTGTGTAAATTGTAACGTTGGATTTTTTTTGTTTTACACAAGAGACAAAACCATTTTTACTACCCGTCATTGCCGCAGCGCCATCTGTGCAAACAGCAATGCAATTGCTCCATTTAATATTATTTATTTTGAAGAAATCATCGGTTACTTGAAAAAAATCTTCACCTGTAGTTCGCTCTGGAACCTCCTTACAAAATAAATAATGTTCTTTAATAAAGTCAACGATAAGTACAATAGTTATCAACTGTGCTTTATTTTTAATATCGGTTGTTTCGTTGATCTGAAGCGCTAATTTTTCAGCCAATAACAGTTTTCTAATCAGTGTTTCTAATATATTGTGAATACGTCTTTTAACAGTATCTGCATACAATGAAAAATAGACAATATTATGAAAAATATTTGGTCATTGTGTATTAAATAAAATTGTAAAATGTCAAATACATTGAATTTGACCGCGGCACACCTGTGTCCGGCTCACGGCACACCAGTGTGCCACGGCACACCGGTTGCGGAGCACTGGTCTAGAATGGTGGATAACGTACGATTCGTTCCTATAGATTATTATTCAAACTCCAACGGCTCGGAGGGCTTTGAAACAGAGAATGGACGGTTATCTGCAGTATTAATCTTACGCTCGTAACGGCAGCCCGCACGGTACTGTCTTCGCGCTCCCGTTACACCGCAACGTAACACTTTCATGACGGTAGAAGAGTTGTTAAATACGCTAAAAAATGAAGTTCAAAAAATACAAACCGTTAAAGACTCGAAAACTAAAACAAATATCGAAAAAATTATTATTGATCTTGACAATGAAGTGAAATCTGAAATATTAAAAATGCAACAACAAATAATTCAACTACAAGACAAACTTATCGAAAAAAACGACCAACTGGTGGGAAACTTTGAAAAAATAATGAAAAGCGCATCAACACCATCCTATGCACAGGTATTATCAACAACCAAAGTCACTCCTCGAGAAGAAGAGAGATTCTCAATCATCATTTCGTCGACCAAAAATAATGCTAAAGCAGAAGAAATTGAAAAGATAATAAAAAAAGAAATAAATTTAAGCAACATAAAGATAGGAATAAATGGTTTGAGAAAAACAAAAGAAGAAAAAATAATAATATCATGCCCAAAAAAGGAATATGCAAATACCTTAACCGCAGAAATAAAAAAACTGAATACCGATTTGGTGGTAAATGAAATTCAAAAGAAAAGACCAAAAATAATAATAAAAGGATTAAAATCCAATCTTACTGAAGACGAAATAGTTTGCGGAATAATTACCCAGAACGAAGGAATTGAAGATGTTTACAAGGAAAGTGAAGACAACAAAATCACACTTATAACGGAGATAAAAAACACAAACATAAACGAAAAGCAGCGCCAGTTCACTAGCTACATCATGGAAACTAGTGGCAAAATGCGAAAAAGTCTCCTTGCACTCGGTAAACTAAATATACAGTTTCAACGAGTAAAAATTGAAGATTGCGATCCACTGACTCAATGTTTTCATTGCTGTATGTTCATGCATACGGCTAAAAGATGCCTACACCGAACCAGCCCTCCAATTTGCCCACACTGCATGGGCGATCATATCCTTTCAAAATGTCCGGGAAGAGAAAAAACAGTACCAGCATGTGTAAACTGCACCAGACAAAATTCTAAATATGGAGAAAAAAACACCACGGACCACGCAGCCAACAGTATTAGGTGCAACTATAGAAACAAAATGCTGAAAATTGCGAGGGATCGCATCGATTACGACTAATGATGCATATTATTAATTACAAGTGTAACGAAAACCTAAATAATATGCACAATATTTCAAAAAAATATTACGAAAAGCCCGCCCGCAAAGTGTTAACACGCAGTGATAATGTACAAGCAAACACATATAATATTATAATTGCAAATGTGAAGTGTATTCCCAGCGCCAACATTATTGTTAATTTTATTACTACCTCAAAATGAACGACTTTATAATAAACGCAATAGATAATTCATATAAAATAGACGAAAGGATTTTTGACACGGTAAATAATACAAACGATTTTATAGATATAAAACCTACAGCCAGCCTAATAATAATACACATGAACGTTAGATCTTTGGAAAAAAATTTCGAAGAATTTCTAATAACTATTAAACAATTAAATAGACTTGACTGTATAATACTATCAGAAACGCATTCATCGAGTGAAATTAATTATAATATACCGGGTTACTCGTACTATGCAACAAAATATAAAATTAACAGAAATAGCGGCGTCGCCATATTTGTATCAAATATTTACGCTGTCACAAGTGTAAATGAAATAATGGTGAATAATGTCAATTTATTAAACTTGGAGATAAATTTTATGAATTATTCATTTAATATCATTGCTATTTATCGGACACACTCTTCTGCTATAACCACATACATAGAAGAATTAAAAAAAATATTACAACATCATAGAAACAAAAAAACAATACTCATCGGAGATATTAACTTAAATATCGCTAATGACTACTCCTCTAACGATAAAGATAACTATTTAAATATGTTAGCAGAATTAAATTACATTTCATGTATAAATTCATACACCAGAAACATTATCGGACAACGACCATCTTGTATCGATCATATATTCACAAACACCAAAGATATACAAAATATATCATCTGCGGTAATTAAAACATCTGTAACGGATCATTTTGCATGTATATTTAAATATGACTACAAACATCAAAACCTCTCATTACCAACCACAACGGCCGTTAATAATACTGATAAATACAACTATAGTATTAATATAAATTCTCTCACTAAAATATTAAGTAACGAAAAAGAATGGCAAGAAATATATCAATGTAACGATGTAGAAGAATGCTGCAAAATATTTGATAAAAAACTGAGTTTTCACATAAATGCTTGTAGAAATATTAAATCTAACAAAACATCTTCAAAACTAAAGCCAATCAAACCATGGATAACTCACGGATTAATCATCTCAATTAGACACAAAGAAACACTCTACAAACAATATACAAAACAACCGGAAAATATAACATTACAAAAACATTTCAAAGCTTATAAAAAAAAACTTACATATCTAATAAAAAACACAAAGGATGACTACTACAAACAAAAACTTGAATTATCTGGAAATGACAGTAAAAGGATTTGGTCCATCATAAATGAAATTGTCGATAAAAAACATTTAAAAAATAAAACAATCAACAATGTAAATCATAATGATTCAAAAATCTGCTGTAAAGATAAACCTCTAGAAGCCGCAAATGTATTTAACAATTTTTTTTCTAATGTAGGAAAAAACCTCGCTAAAAAAATCCAACAAGGCCTTACCCCAAATGACCCAAATACTACAGTAAATAATGAGCATAAATTTGAATTATTTCAACCAACAACACCAGAAGAAATTGAACAAATTATTACAGGTATGAAAGGAGGTTCTGCTCCTGGTTTTGATGGGGTCACAATACAAACACTGAAATGTATAAACTCACAAGTATCAAAACCATTAACTCATATAATCAATACAAGTTTTCAAAGCGGAGTTTTTCCATCCATGTACAAACAATCTGTAATTATACCAATATTTAAAACCGGCAATCCGGAAGAACCAACCAATTACCGCCCTATTTCTTTACTATCAAACATTGCAAAAATATTTGAAAAAATTGCCAAAAAAAGAATAACTCAGTTCATAAAGATTAATAATATAATTCACGAAAATCAGTTTGGATTCATGGAAAACAAAAGCACAAAAGACGCCATTGCTAAATTATCTAGTACCATACAAGACGCTTTAGACAAATCATTAAAATGTGTTGGTATTTTTGTTGATCTCCAAAAAGCCTTCGACAGCATATCTCATGTCAAACTAATACAAAAATTAAAGATCGTAGGTTTTAATGACACAGCATTAAGTTGGCTAAAAAGTTATCTTCACCAAAGAACACAAGTTGTAAAAATTAATCACGCATCTAGTCTACCACTCACAAGTGATTTTGGGATACCACAAGGTACTGTTTTGGGTCCTTTACTTTTTATCATGTACGTAAACGATATTTTCAAACAAAACCTCAGTGGAACAGTTATATCTTACGCAGATGATACAATTATCATAATTAAGGGTAATGACTGGAAAATTGTAAATGAAAATGCAAATAATGACATCCAAATCCTAAAAAACTGGTTCGATACAAATCTACTTACAATTAACGCAAAAAAAACAGTTTATATACCATTCACAATAAATAAATTCAAAACTAACCCCAACATTCATATAATAATACACAACAAAAAATGTAACAAAGATGTTTGTAATGAATCATGTACCATACTAAACCAAACAACTGAAATAAAATACCTCGGTGTAATTGTAGACCAACATATGAAATGGAACAGACACATATGTGAACTTGTTAAACGCATTAGAAAATGTATCTATATATTCATTAGATTAAGAAATGTTCTCAAGATAAACAACCTGAAAAAAGTCTATTACGCACTAGTCCAATCATTACTTCAGTATGGAATCATTGGGTGGGGAGGTGCATATGAAAAATTTTTAAGCTCTGTTAAAGTGGTACAAAAACTAATTATCAAAGTAATTTTGAAAAAAAAACCAACTTTCTCTTCAGCATCATTGTTCAAAATTTTCGAAGTACCAAAAATTGAAGACCTCTATAAAAAAGATGCAATATTACAAATATATAAAGAAACTGTAGTAAAAAAAATTAAATTTAACTCATCCTTAAGGCATAATTTTAACATCCAAATTCCTCTATTTTCAACACAACAAATGCACAATAACTACATTTACAAAGGCATAATATATTTTAATAGTCTTCCCGAAGAAGTGAAAAAAATACCAGATTTTATTTTATTCAAAAAGAAGGTCAAATTTATCTTTAAAAAAAATTAATATCACCTATCAAATGTTATAACTTCAATTCATGTTTCAACCAAAATTAACGTCACAATCCTCTTTTAAGTTTATATTTATTGTACTGTAATAATGTTAATTACTGATATAAACATGAAATAATTGTCAAATAACTCCTACGCCAAGCTCAAGAGCTAGCACTCTTCATTGGAGTAGAAATTCAACAACATATGTTTTACACTATTACTTATTTTTAACTTATTTTATGTACAATGTAACAATGTTATAAGTTAAACAATAAAATAAAAAAAAAAATAAAAAAAATCTCGAGAGTATTTCCTCCTGGGGTAAAAATAATCTCGTCGAATTTAATGTTTCAAAGATCCAATCCTGTCTGATTACGTCTAAAAGGGATCCAAATGATAGTCTAGTCTCCTTCAACGGAAGCAATTTTCCGAACAGGCCTTCCATTGATATGTGTTCGCGCAATATATATGGGATTGTTAGGTATGCATCCACAGGCTTAAAGGACAAGTGTAATGTCAATACCAAATCCTGCAAATGTCCTACCTACCTTTTTACCCATCCCAAAATGTCACCATATTAAAAATATTGTTGCGACACATGTAAAATCTGACAAGTGGTGTCAGTTGCTTATCAGAGTTCGGAGTGATAATTAATATCAGACAGGGCGAATATACATATATTTTGTGAAGTGAAATCAACTAATACTCCTGGAGACGTGTGATAGTCATCAACGGGTGAGTCCATCTTTCCTGCATTCCAATCTGGGCTTATCTTGTGCTCCAGAAGCCCAGATTTATACCTTTGATTATTGCACTGTCCATCGGGTTTGTCGGATGCATATATCGTCCCATAACCTATCATTCGGAGTAGTTTGGGACTGGTCCTTTGGGCGTGTGGCATATCACACCACCTTTAAAAAATATAGTGGAGTCGCAGCTTCGCGACACCATTTTTGGTTCTTTCGAGCCGGATTACCAACGGGGTATTTAAAATTAACATATTTAAAGTTATAAATAAATATTATTTCCTCTTTATACTTTGTTAATTTGTATGTACTAGGTTGCATTTGTAATTATTGTTGTGTTTAAATTCCTACATACAATTAATCATGGCGACTAGCGATAGTACTCAGGATATTAAAATCAAGTTAGTAGAATCGAAGATTAATTTGATGCATAATCGTGTTAATGAATTATACGAGAAAGCGAAAAGTATTGCGGACAGGGAGACGAGAAGTTCGGAGGATTTTCTTAAACAAACGGTTAATATAGCTACATATTATGCACAATTTAACACATTTTGTGATGAATTTCATACACTTCAGTTGAAAAAGGATTCAAATTACAATATGAATTTCGATTTATGGAGTAAATTCGAAAATAAGTACTGTTTTGTAGTTTCTATACGCGAAAGCATTATAGCAAAGCAAGATTCATCACGCGATCGACAGAAGTTAAATAATTCACCATTAATTAAGCTCCCACCGATCGAGATGCCATCGTTCGATGGTAATCAAGAGAATTGGTCGATATTTTATGAAGCTTTTAAATTAAACATTCACTCAAATGAAAATTTGAATACGTCGCAAAAGATGCAATATCTGATAGGGAAACTCCAAGGAAAAGCGTTATCAGTTTTTGCGGGAATACTTCCGAACGAACAAAATTATTTTTTTAATTTGGGAAGCTCTCGAAAAGAAATATCAGGACAAACGCGTGCTAGGTACCTTTTATCTGAACAATATTTTGAATTTAAAATTATTGGCACCTAGTAACCCAAATGAGTTAAATAATTTTATCGAAAGGTTTGCGTCTTCCATAGCTGCACTCAAGGAATTAGGTATTGATGACCTAACCGATTTTATAATATTACATGTTGCACTGAAAAAATTAGATATACAGTTGGTGCAAAATTTCGAAATGTCTATACGGGAGAAAGCTATACCTACATATACCGATTTAATAGAATACATTCGGTCGCATGTCAAAATCCTAGAACGAACTGGGCAAAATGATAATAAAATTGTTAATAATAAAAACAAAGTTACGCATTCATTCGCTGTGGTCGAACCGAAGTCAAGTAATAATAATCGTAACAGGTGTCGGAAATGTAATCATTCTGATCATGTTGAATTGTTTAAATGTGAACAATTTAACGAATTAAGACCAAATGCTCGCTTTCAGTTTGTGAAATTAAATAATTTATGTGTAAACTGCTTAAGCGATAAACATAAAACTGTGAAATGTCCATCTAAATCGGATTGTAGAATTTGTAAAAAACGACATCACACCGCTCTGCATTTTGAGAGCACGGTGAATACTGAAAATCAATCGAAAAACGAAGCCATTACATTAATAGCGCGTAATAATAAACATTATAATAATTTTTCTGCGGGTAATATAGCTACGAATGTACTACTGTCAACCGCGCAGTTATTTGCTTATGACAATAAAAATAATCAAGTAACCGTAAGGTGTTTAATTGATTGCGCCTCGCAACAAAATTTAATCAGTTTAAACACTTGTAATGAATTAAATCTTAAAATAATTCCTTTAAATAATTCAGTAGTTAAAAGTGTTGGTTCAGTAGAGACACCAATATTGGGACAAGTTGCGTTAAAAATTAAATCCCGCGTTTCAGAAGATACTTATAAAATTAGTCTATTAGTTGTCGATAAAATAACTGATAAGCTTCCTACACAACATGTTGACACAAAGTCATGTGAGCATTTAGTGGGTTTAAACTTAGCGGATGAATCCTGGAACGTTCCATCCGATGTTGATATCTTATTAGGTGCACAGTTATTTCCATATATTCTGCTGGGGAATAAGGTTTTATCTAAACATAATACGAATGCACCACCGGCTATACAGACAGTATTCGGGTATATTGTAATGGGTGAAATACCTACGTGTACGCCGGAGGTTTCGTGGACGTTCGGCCCCATAACCAATGTAGATTTATATAATGCGTTATCCAAGTTTTGGACGATGGAAGACATGCCTATTAAGTCGTTGATGAGTGCTGAAGATGCAGAATGTGAGAAAATGTACCTCGAGTCAGTCCAACGGGATGAATCGGGAAGGTATATTGTATCTTTACCGTTTAAGATAGATCCTAATAATTTAGGTGATTCGCGCCGTGTCGCGCAGCGTCGATATGAATATTTAGAACGGAAATTTAATACGTCGCCAGAATTGCATTGCAGTTATAATGAAGTAGTTTCTGAATATCTGGAAAAGGGATATATGAGGGTTGAAGTTCCGTCTTCATCTAATATTGATGAGGGATATTTCATTCCCCATCACGCAGTAATTCGTAAAGATAAATCAACAACTAAAACTCGTGTTGTATTAGATGCAAGTACAAAGACCAGTTCAGGGTTATCACTTAATGATATTTTGTATACAGGTCCAAATTTGCAATCTTATTTATTTACACTTTTAATTAAATTTCGCTTATTCGCTGTAGCATTAACCGCAGATGTTAAGCAAATGTATCTACGTATAATGGTAACGGAAAGCCATCGAAAATATCAAAAAATTCTCTATAGATTTCACAAAGATGAACAAATTGGAGTTTATCAATTTAATTCACTCGCGTTTGGGTTGAACTGTTCACCATTTCTAGCAATGCGAACTATACGGCAGCTAGCGAGCGATGAAAGAAATCGTTATCCGAAAGCGGCGGAAGTTGCAATTAATGATTTATATATGGACGATTTTGTATATTCTGTAAATACTATAAGTGAAGGCATCACTTTGGCTACAGATTTAATGGCGATGTTCAAGTGTGGAGGATTTGAATTAGTCAAATGGTCGAGTAATTCTCCTCATTTACTGGCCCAATTACCAGAGTCGCACCGCGCGACAATGGATTTTTCGGATAAATGTAGGATTTTAGGATTAAAATGGGATCCGATATCTGATTGTTTTCAATTTATGATATGTCCGACGGAGGAAAAAACTATATGTAAAAGATCAATTCTTTCCACAATAGCTCGTTTATTCGATGTATTAGGTTTGGTTGCTCCGGTAATTTTATATGCCAAATTACTTTTACAAGAGCTGTGGTTAGAGAAAGTAGGATGGGACGAGGAACTACCCCAAAGTATTGTTAATAGATATGTCAAATTCAAGGAAGAATTACCGATGCTTTCTAATTTATATTTACCTCGATATTTGGGAGTAAAGGAGGACTGCACGATAAATAGTATCGCCTTCGCAGATGCGAGTATGAAAGCATACGGTTGTGTAATATATCTTCATGTCACGGATAAGGGTGGCAACACTACAATGAATTTGATATGTTCTAAATCCAAGGTGGCCCCTCTGAAAACAGTATCGCTCGCTCGATTGGAATTATGCGCTGCGCTTATTTTATCTAGACTCGTTAGATCTATTATAGATACTTATAGAAATCGCGTTTCGATAAACGATATATTTGCTTTTTCAGATTCAAAAATAGCACTTTCTTGGATTCACTCGTCCCCGCACCGGTGGCAAACTTTTGTAGCTAATCGAGTTAGTGAAATTCAGGAAAATTTACCCGCGAAACATTTTTATCACATAGATGGCGTTACCAATCCTAGTGATTGTTTATCACGAGGACTACTGCCTGCTCAGCTGGTCGATCATTCTCTTTGGTGGCACGGTCCGCCCTGGGCTGCGAACCCAGTATCCGAGTGGCCTGTCGAAAGATTTTCCCCCTCACGAGAGGAGGAGAATACTTTGGAATTGAAAAAATCGCATACATTTACGATAACGTCAATAGAGGAAAATTCTCCGATATATAATCTCGCTTTAAAAATTTCCTCATGGCCAAAACTGCTGAGAATTGTGGTATATATTTTACGATTTATGCGAAAGTTATCACGCTCAACAGTTATAAGTTCCACGGAATTAAACATTGCTGAAATGAATGTATTAAAAGCTTTACAGAATAGGTATTTTAGTGCCGATATACAATTAATACAGAGGGATAAATTATGCTCACCTTCAATCCGAAAACTAAACCCGTTCTTAGATCATAATGGCTTGTTACGTATAGGTGGTAGATTAACAAACGCGAATATACCTTTTGAAAACAAACATCCAGTACTTTTGCCAAGACAGGATCATATTGTCGATATAATTATAGACTTTCACCATCGTGTGAATTGTCATACTGGTGCACATCTCCTTATGTCAATAATTAGACAGCGTTATTGGATCTTATCGGGGAGAAATCTAATACGCAAAAGAGTACATGCTTGTAATTTCTGTTTTAAAACTGCACCTTCTAATATTATACCGCTAATGGCAGATTTACCTACATCTAGAGTTCAGGAAGCAAAGGCATTTACACATACGGGTGTAGATTTTGCCGGACCAATAAATATAACCCTTTCTAGGCGTCGTGGGGTAAAAAGTCAAAAGGCATATATATGTCTATTTATTTGTTTAACAACGAAGGCTATACATATGGAAGTGGTATCAGATCTAAGCACGGACAATTTTTTAAACGCATTTAAGCGTTTTCTATCCAGACGCGGACCGGTTTCATGTATGTACAGTGACAATGCGACAAATTTCATAGGCGCAAAGAATTGTCTGGATGACTTATATAATTTTTTAGAGGCAAATTCAACTAAAGAAGTTCTTCGCAATGAATTTAACATTCGGAGAATTGAATGGAAGACGATTCCACCCCGCGCTCCTCACTTTGGAGGATTATGGGAGTCAAATATTAAATGCATTAAATCGCATCTGTATAGGGTTGTGGGTACTCAACTTTTATGTTATGAAGAGCTTCTCACAGTTCTGACACAAATAGAGGCTGTACTTAATTCACGGCCATTATGTTTATTAAGCAGTTCTCATTATCCAGAAGCTCTTACTCCGGCTCATTTTCTGATGTCTACCCCGATTCAGCATCTACCTGCTTATGATTTGACTAATGAACGCATTAGTCTACTGAAAAGGAAAGAGCTTTTGGACCACCTCGTTCAATCTTATTGGAAGAAGTGGCATATAGAGTATCTTCACTCTCTGCAGATGAGAAAAAAATGGAATAGTCCCGCGAATAACATTCTAGTAGGTACCATAGTATTGGTGCATCAAGAGGATGCGCCTCCACTTTATTGGCCGGTGGGTGTTGTTGAGGAGGTGTTCCCTGGTAAAGACGGAGTGGTTCGTGTCGCACGCGTAAGGACCCCTTCCGGGAACTTTAAACGACCAGTCGTAAAATTGTGTCCTTTGCCTACACAATAATTATTATTTCTTTATTTCATTATTTTATAAATTTTCGTTTTAACTTTGCAATATTAATAGCGTATTGATAAGAATATTTATATTTCATCTTTCGTTTTACATTTAACTTTTTACTTTATTTGAAAGTACTTAAAATTTCGGAAGGTACTTTCAACGCCGGGAGAATGTTCGCGCAATATATATGGGATTGTTAGGTATGCATCCACAGGCTTAAAGGACAAGTGTAATGTCAATACCAAATCCTGCAAATGTCCTACCTACCTTTTTACCCATCCCAAAATGTCACCATATTAAAAATATTGTTGCGACACATGTAAAATCTGACAAGTGGTGTCAGTTGCTTATCAGAGTTCGGAGTGATAATTAATATCAGACAGGGCGAATATACATATATTTTTTGAAGTGAAATCAACTAATACTCCTGGAGACGTGTGATAGTCATCAACGGGTGAGTCCATCTTTCCTGCATTCCAATCTGGGCTTATCTTGTGCTCCAGAAGCCCAGATTTATACCTTTGATTATTGCACTGTCCATCGGGTTTGTCGGATGCATATATCGTCCCATAACCTATCATTCGGAGTAGTTTGGGACTGGTCCTTTGGGCGTGTGGCATATCACACCACCTTTAAAAAATATAGTGGAGTCGCAGCTTCGCGACACCAATATGCTTGGTGTAACTATAAGTGACCAGCTCAGGTACGGGGGCTCCATCGAAGCCAGAGTAAAGTTGGCCTCTCAGAAGCTGGGCGTACTTTTCGAGGATCCCACCACTTACCCGCCCCGGTATAGGTAACTTATGGTTACCCCTTCAGGGCTCTTGCAAGGACGCTAATTTTTTTGTTAAGAACGACTCTACATTTAATAAGAACGAAGCTAAACCTCGAATGTCCCCGCATACGTTTTTAGGGAAGCAGTCGGCGAGTGCTTACTGTGTACAATGTTAGTTTGTTAGTAGATTACTTGCCTCTGTTTCCATGTTAGTAGAAGGGGAAAAAAATAAATACAAAAATAAAAACAACTGGTGTAGACTGTTTGTCTACATAGTATGTGAATAGTAATTTAGAGAAAACAAAAGTATAAACGAAAAACATCTAGTGCTGGTCCGGAGAGGAATAATTCACATTCTTCTCGGCGGTCCCGAGGCGAGTCAGTTGGTGATTGGGTTGATCGGTTACAAAGTCAGGGGACCGCTCCCCTTAGCCGATTTCTCGGTGGTGCCCTGAAGAAAGTGTAACTGGGAGCTGGGGGAGTGGATACCCGAAGACCCTAGGGAGAGATGCGTCGAGTCGTTGGAGGCGGGGAGGAAGATCCCCTAAGGTCGACCGACCATCCCTCAAACCTGCTACTGTCCTCGGGGGAGGCGCGGTAGGTTTGTGGATATCCTGTTTTTGGGGTCTGTCCGTTGGCCGTATGAGGGGACGAGGTTTATCCACCCCCTTGTGGGGAAAATGGACATTGACAGAACATTGATGTTCAGTTTCATCCCGGACTCGTGTTGCCCCTAAAGGTGTCTTCTATATGGGTGTATAACCTGAATAACAAAATATAAGAAAAGAAAGCAGAAGAGAAATGTGAGGAAACTATAAAGAAAATTATGAAGCAAAAATAAAACAAAAGTATGAAAGAACGGAGAATTGGTAGAAGCTACAACTACCATAGCAAAAAAAAAATATATATATATATATATATTATTTGTCATTCCAAGGTATCCACAAAGATGGGAGCTGCTGCTACTGGGTCTGGTGTTTATCATCTGAGCTGGGTGAAGAACAATTACCAGCAAAATCTGGCGAGGGTGTAAAAGAGTATACAAATCATGGTCAAGGAAGTCAGGAGCAAGTACACCAGGTGATGATTGATTTTACTCTAGTCAGCGACTCTCAAAGCTGGCCATCTTTCAACCCATGACTTAACATACTTCCTCAGACATTCGAAATTTGTCTTGTTCGAAACGAGATCGGCGTTCCAAACCGGTCTCGTAATAACATCCAAACCCTTCAGTAATTCATCTCTGGCATCCATCAAAATCTCACAGTGCCACAGAATGTGCTCGGCGGTTTGGTCCGTACTGCCGCAGGCACAGTTGGGATGGGGTGACAGGGAGAGTCTGTGAAGTCTCCCCCTGAATTCCCTATGGCCCGACAGTAATTGAACCATATAGTGGTCCATATTAATGAACGCCCCTTCCATTCTGAGTTTAACTGAAGGGAAGAAAGAGAAGGTCCATCTTCCCTTATTCGACCTATCCCACCGAAATTGTCAGTCGTTGAGTGTCAGCTCTCGCATTTGTTTAAGTCGGCCAAGTAGGGTCCCGGCACCGCCTGGTGTAATCGTAATACCGAGGTGGTTGGCCGGGAGACCCCTGGTCAGCTTTTTCTTAGTGAGCACCTCCCTTATCTCTAGATCGATTGGCAGGACACCTGCCAACACTGGAAGTGCGTCCAAAGCAACTGTTCTATAGGCACCAGAAAGTGCCGACAAAGGAGTTCGCTGTCCCCTCTTGAGAGCCGAGAGTATGAGGGTATTATCCAGACGATGTTCCCAGACGCAGGCGGCATAGGTGACTTGCGCCACAAATACCCCCCCTGTATAGGAGACGGATCGCTGGTGTCTTTAATCCCCATTCCGTGGTGGAGATTCTCCTCAACTTCAGAAAAAGGGCCTGGGCCTCGGTGGAGACTTTCTTAACATGGGCTAAGAAAGAGGACGATTGATCTAAAGTGACTTCAAGATATTTTACTGTCTCGACAAACTTGATTCTGGTATCTCCCATTTCGATGGTCGGATTTCTCTCTCTACTCAGAAATCCTTTCATCAGGAGACCCATGGTCTTTTGGGGAGCAAAGTTCAGTCTATTTCTCTTCCCCCATTGGAGGATCATGTTTAAACCTTCCCCTGCCTTTTTTTCCAGTTTTCTCCTGTTGTTCCCCGCAACCAAGAACAATTTATCATCATCGTAGTCAACCGAGATACATCCAGCAGGCAAGGGCAGCCTGGAGGAATCATCAAACTCAATATTCCAAAATTCGGGGGCCAATACCGACCCCTGTGGGCAACCCATGTCCACCTCACGTTCGATGACAAAGTCACCGAAAGTGAGTATAATGGTTTTGTCGTTGAAGAAATCGGAGCAAATTTTAAAGAGCCTCGGGGGGCAGTTTCTACTTTTGAGCTTGGTAAGTATCATCGGCCACCACGCATGATCGAAGGCACCTGTGATATCTAAAAAGATTCCCACCACATACCTCTCAGGCCGAACCTTCACCCATTCAAGCGCATGCATAAGGGCGTGCTCTGTAGATTTACCGGGGACAAAACCGAACTGGCTCGGGCTGGGGGTGGAGAGAGTCCAACGCAGGCGTTCTCTGATCAGTTTTTCGAAGACCTTACCCATTATAGGCAGCAAGGTGATCGGGCGGTAGGCTTTAACGTCCGAGCGTGGTTTGTCGGACCCCTTTGGTATAATCTTAAGCACGCCCCTCTTCCATTCCGAAGGGATGACTCCTCTTCGCAAGCACGTCTCCATGACTTGGAAGAACTCCTCCCGGGCATAGAGCCATACATTCTTCACGATTATTCCATTGATTCTATCATGCCCAGGTGCCTTCTTGGGACCTAAACCCTTTATTATGATATCCATTTCTTCTCTAGTAAGGCGCAACTTGTCCTCCTGGGAGAGAGTACTCGGCGGAATCCTTGACAGATTTCTGATCTGTTTGTGGTGGTCGCTTTCCCCAACTACTGAGTCTACGGGGACTAACTTTCCCAGAAGTGTATTGAGAGTGGACGCCACATCCACTGTCTCAACGTCCCTTCCCTCTAAATTATTGATTACGCTAGAAAGATACCGTTCAGAGTCTTTTCCGGATTTCTCAAAGGCGTTGTGGATTTCCCACGGGTTGGCGTTACCTATTTCTTTAACCCAATTATGCCAGTTAGCTCGTTTTGCCGAGAGAACGGCCAACTTCAAGGTTCTACGCGCGGCGCTGAGGCGTCCCTTGCGGGCAGCGATCTCCTCCTCCGTAAAGCTGCCGCGCCTGGTAGCACCCATCGCCCTGTAGGCCTTCTTGTAGGCCCCCTTCAGCAAAGTCAGCTCAGGCGACCACCAAGGAGTCTTTATGGTCCTCCTTGGGTTTACTCTTCCCAAGGAGGACTCTGCAGCCGACACTACCGCTGCATTGAAAAAATTCCCCAAATTGTCCGGATCTCTTGCTGCTACGTCATGGAAGCCCCTTAAAGTGTCGCGTAGCGCCGCCCCAAAGCTATCCCAATTCGCCATAGTGGTTTTGAAACTCCAAGAGGATCTTGGAGTCCCGGTCTTTTTGACACCCACAGTAAAGGTAATGAGCCTATGATCGGAGGCTATTGCGCATTCATGTACCTTCCAATGCGATATCTTGGCCGCAACAGATCCAGAGCAGAGAGTTAGATCTATGTTGCTCTCCCCGCTGGTATTCGAAAAAGTGTATAATGAGTTAGGCTCATTTAATACAATAAGACCTTGCGCCGCAATAAAATCTTCTACGGCGTCTGATCGTTCCGTCCTAAATTTTGCATCTTGATCGAACCAAATCAGGGAGCGAGCATTAAAGTCTCCTCCAATAACTATGTTACGTCCTTTAAGCGCGTTTAGGGCGCGCGTCAGGCTCAAGATATGCGGTCCAACCGGTTTCCCATACTTAAAATAAACTGAGATCAGGAAGATCTCAGTTTTTCCAAATCTAATAGATACACAGGTCTGATACTCGTTGGACAGACCCACCAGGAGGAGGGGGCTGATCAACGTGGATTTAACTAGGACACCCGCCCCTGGGGAGCTGCCCGTCTCGAGGACCAGACCCGGATGACTTACAGGAGTTTTTCCTCGCCAGGTGTACTGCTCCTGAATAAGCAGGATGTCTATGTGTAGGTCAGACATGGACTGCAGCGCCTCCAGTGTGGCAGCCCGGGACCTGTGTAGGTTAATCTGACCTATGGAGCTGGTATATAGCTGGGCGTACTGTACAGGGCCCACAGATACTTTAATAGTACACAACTGCTGACCCTGTACAAATTGCAAGTGCGCCTTACTGTCGAATTTGGCAGCCATCTCTGGTCCGGAGCCCCTAAATACCTGAAAAAAACCCTAGACTCTGTGCAAAAACGGGCGGTCCGTTTGATAGATTCCCTAATCTTAACAAACGGACTGCAATCTTTAGAGCACAGGCGTCAGGAGGTATGCTGTCCTTATTCTATCGGTATTACAATAGAAGATGCTCTGAGGAACTAGCGTCATTGATCCCTTCGGCACCGGTGCGTAGTCGGGATACACGCCAAACGCGCGTTCAACATTTGTACACGGTTGACATTTGTCACATGAGAACGGGTCGCTTCTACGATTCGTTCTTAAGTTCAACAGCTCGGCTGTGGAACGAACTGCCGGCCTCTGTGTTTCCTCCCTCCTACAACATGGGACTCTTCAAGACCCATGTTCACTCCTTCCTCTCCACAAAAAGACCCTCCACACAGCATCCCCAAAGATGACATAGGCCATGAGGGAAATTATTTTCTTCGGGGCCTCCTGTGTGAAGTTAATATAAAAAAAAAATTAAAAAAAATTATGTTAAAAACGCCAGGATTATTGTCGATGAAATTTAAAATTTCATACAAACACACTACTTTGAGTGTGATCAAATTAAGCAGCGGAAAGACCATTTTAATATCTACATAATATAGTTGTATGTTCAGAGAGCGCCACCACCTCATTTGAAGCGACTAACTTCGCAGCGCACTTTCAGGATTTACAAAGATCCGATGTGTTGAATTAACCCTCCACGGCACCGCATCCTGTTTGAGCACTTTACTAGTGACGCAATTGGAACAGAATACGACGCTATGCAAATAGTTCAAATATATTCAAATTTCCAATTAATTTAAAAAAATTTCAATGCTTTTGTATTTAACGCAATTATCTTGAAATTACTACATAAAATCTCCCTCATTCATAATTTTATTATACTCCAATTTTGCAAATGCTTTACAAGAGAGTGTCTTACTATTATGTATCCATAGAAATTATTATTGAATGAAATTGATATAAAATCTTTACAACCGTAGAAATTGTAACTAGAAAATCGATTGGTGTACGAACAATTCAACTGAATATAATCTTGACAAGAGTTTGATACCGGTTCTTACCGAAACTGATACGCGCGATGATGTACTTCAATAGTTGTCATCTTATTATAATGACGAAAAATCTCGACTAAGTTCAAGTACATAATCATCAGAAACTCTCATTGGATAAAGGGTTGGGTCAAATTTAATTATCTTTGTGCTGCTCGTGTATCGTATATAAATAAACATATCGTCTTGAACACTCCACTCACTTGGTTGTAGCTCAACTGAACAGGAATGTTAAGTGGTATAGATCAAACAATTGCTTTGAGGGTAAGTAAGTACGGTATGTTACACCCTTTGCATACTACTACCTACTCAGAATGAAAAATAACATTACGAACATAATTATTTTCCCCTTATGAGTAACAAATTTGAGACTACCAAAAACAACCGAAATATTGAGGTGTTTTCAAGGAACGGTTAAATTAATTCAATTCTTTAAAAACATTACAACATTTCATTTTATTTCGTTTTTAAGTACATTTGTAAAATGGTATTACATAATAAGTGAGCGGTGTATAAACTATACCAGCATCAATAGAGCTTGCCTTTTAAAGGCAGCTTCACCGATGCTAAATATGTCGATATCCGAATTAATTCTGTTCAACAGCAAGACTGCTCTCCCCACCGGCATGACCATTGGCAAGTCCTGCAGGCCGGGAGATAAAACAGTGTATGCTGTTGGTGACGGAGATAACCATCAGGAACATAGAAACTAATACTCTCCATGATAGTCGGATTAACTAACCATCCACGAATCAGTTTGAAGAAGTGTGATACAATATGCACATCTCTTCTGACCCGTAGATGGTTCATACCGAGCATGCCCAAGAGAAAGTCAGTAGGATAGAGCCACGGGTAGTAGCCATACTCCCTCAGGTAGAGGAATCTCAGAAATTTCTTCTGCACTCTCTCCAACATGAGGGAATACTTCACCTGATGTGGGCTCCAAACCACCGACCCACTCTCAAGCCTACTCCTAACCGACGCAATGTATAGCACTTGGAGAACCCGGGTGTCTCTAAAATTCATCGCAGTGCGTAGGACGAAGCCCAGCATTTTCAGTGAAGCACTACACGTCATTTCGATATGAGTATGAAATGTCAGCCTACTATCAAACATGATGCCAAGATCTTTCATAGTGGAGACACGTTTTAAACTTCGGGGAATTCATGGTATACCGGTAAAACCAAGTATGACGTGCCCGTGTGAAAAAAATAATGAAACCTTTAGAAACATTGAATTAGATCCGATTCCGTTTACTCCAGTCAACAATTCTATTAATGTCCGATTGGAGTCGAATGCAGTCTTCTAAAGTTTTAATTTCCAAGAATAGTTTTAGGTCATCAGCAAAAAGAAGTGACCTGGAATGCAGAATATTTTTTGTAATATCGTTAATGAAAATCAGAAAGAGGAGCGGTCCTAAATTAGAGCCCTGTGGAACGCCTGAGAGTAAAAGGAATAATTTTGACATGAATATTCCATGAGATACAAATTGCTTTCTTCCAGTAAAATAGCTTGCAAAGAATATGAGAAACCGTAAAGAAAAACCTATATTTGACAATTTATTTAATAATATGTCACGGTTTACGGTATCAAATGCCTTTGAGAAATCATTATATGAGCAATCTACTTGGTAGCCCTTATCTAAATATTTGGAAACATAATCTGTGAGTACTAGTAGGTTAGTATCTGTTGATCGACCTTTTCTAAACCCATGCTGTTCCAATATTAAGAAAGGCTCTACTTGAAACAGCACATGTTTATGAATTTATCGATTCGAATAACTTAGCCGGGGCGGAAAGTATTGCCACTGGCCTGAAATTTTCGACAGATGTCTTTGATCCACTTTTGAAAATGGGACAAATTTTGGAGACTTTCCAGGAATCAGGAAATATACCAGTATCTAAAGATAGGTTGAATATAAAACTTAGTGGCATTTTTAAAAATTCAACACATCCTTTTAAAAAAAATACTGGAAAAAAGTCTGGCCCAAGTGAATGTGTATGTTTCATGTTATTAATTGAAGATTTAACATCTGATTCGTCTATATGACTTATATCAATGTTTTGGGCTCCCTTCACATTCATCTTGGAAGCAGAAATGGGATTTAATAATGGAGGCTCATTACTGTACACTGATTGGAAATGAGTTGCAAATGCATTGGCTACATCCGCTCCTCTAATTTCCCGATCACCGTGCATCATGATGTCTGTTATACCACCATCCTTGCGCCGCGATTTTACGTAGTCCCAAAATGCCTTGGGATCATGCTTGATATCACTCTCTATTGAGTCGACATACGTTCGGAATGCTATATGAACATTTCTTCTAACAACTGCTCTGAGGTTACTGAACATTTCATGCTCATTTTGGTCACCAGAAGCTTTCCATTTTTTATGGTGAGCATGTTTTATCTCAATGCTCCTGATAGTATCTCTAGTGAACCACTTCGGATATCTACGTCCACCTCTGTTGGGAGGTTTCCTAGGGAAGCAAGCGTCAAATACATTATATATACATGAATAAAAATGGTGTAGCGCCTCATTAACGGTATCGAATTTAGAAAGTTCATGCCAATCCAATTGGCTCATCATCTGATAAAGTTTGACAAAATCACCCCTACCAAAAATCCATCCCCGCAAAGTGCCGTCTGTAGTTTTAGGTAATTTGGTAGTCTTTGGAGGCTTTTTACAAGAATACCGGAACTCTAATGCGAGGTGATATTTGTCCTCATATACGAGGGGAGAATCGCTATGTATGACATTTAATTCAATGTTACACAAAACGAGATCCAACATCCTCAACTCAGAATTGGGAATACCATTATTCTGGGTGAGCCCAAATACTTCGCATAAAAAATTGAGGTCATTTTCAACATCCTTGCCACTACGCGCTGAATGGATGTTGAAATCTCCCCAAACAATAATATTCCTTCCTCCGAGAAGATCCACGTTTTCGTGAAATTTATCGAAGAATAGTTGATATGTTTCCAGATTTGGTGCCGGTGGAAAATATATTACACTTATAAAAGTAACAAACAAATCGATTGTAATTTTTATCCACAAGTCTTCGATGTCAGCTCCCAGATCAGGCATGTGTTCGGCCTTAAACTTAGTTTTGACAGCCAAAAGGCAGCCTCCGCCTTGTCTGTGGCCACTACCACTATCTCTGTCTTTTCTGAACACTTGAAAACTCTCATTGAATAACTCCTAGTTGCACACACTGGAGTTCAGCCAAGTCTCAGTGAGCCCTATTACATCGTAATTGTTTACCAAAACGTTAGAATAAAATAGAGAACATTTAGTTTTCAGTCCCTAACGTTTTGGTAAAAGAAATGAAAACTATTGTACTGTCAACTAGGTTTAATATTTGGTAGCCGTGGTGTAATTACCTTATTGACCCATTCTTTTAAGAACGAATGCTTAGGCCAATGCTTAGACTGCAGTAATTCTGCCACCGCTGACCCGGGTACACCGACTTTAAATGATGCATATTTTCCCCTCGTTTTGATTTTTGTTATCTTAAATGAGGAGATACTGACAGATTTACTTATTGTTTTGAGGTGCGATGTTAAGTCATCTACTGTAGTGTCTGGAGGCAAGGGGTGAAGATGAAAGTATTTCACTTCCTCCTAGTCCTTTTGACTACCTCGTACGGTGATGGGACGCCGTTTACGATTACGATTAATCAAAGTCCAAGGTTGACTTCCTGGAGTTTGACGTAAGGGTGGTGCATCTGCTTTAGCTCCTTTGGGCGGGGGCGGTGCATCCACATCAGTTTCGCCGGCCAGCGGCAGCGCATCACTATCAGATAGCGTGGAGGTAGGCGCTGTGGAGGTAGACGCAACGGGTGTCACATCAGGAGTACTTCGGGATGAAGCATAAGCGGAAGAAGATTGTCCCTTGTCTGAAGCGTTACGTTATTAATGGGTATTTATACACAACAACAACAACAACAAAATAGGTATTTAATTAGTTTGCGTCAATATTTAACCTACGCATACCGAAGATGGTTATCGATGATACATTCGTTTCAACAGAACTTCTTTTTTTAGGTATTATTTATTTCTTACATAATGTTCTACATGAACAACAGAATTTTTAAATATATTATTTCTTAATTTAGGCTGGTAATTGTGCTCAGGGAAGGTGTTCTTTTAAATATAAATGATAAAATAAAGTTAAATATAAAATGTTCCATCAAATGAGATGCCTTCGTGAGCTAATAAAAAAATTTATGTTCAAAATTATTCGATAGTATAATTTTTATGAAATATCACGAACTATTCAAAAATATTACTTTTTCACATTACCTACCATTTAAAACATGTAATTTAGAGAAAAGTGAGAAAAAACATAATAAATACACACATTTTATTTTATTTTTCGTCCAGCTGGGTTTTTGCATAAATTGTAATAGCAGAATAAACCTAATGAGCTATCGTTATTTATACAAAAATATTGAAAGCATGAAGTAATTGATAAAACATAAAAAAAAACATAAAATTAAAAGTAATTTAAAATAAAATAGAAACTAAAACCATACTATACGACAATCCACTAAAACTAAATCACCTACGCTACTATAATAAATATGCAGGTTTCAGTCATAGACATACGAAATGATAGATTTACCTTAACATGAAATCTGGGTATCATTTCGACGAGCTGGAGCAAACCACATGACCGTATTTTTAGCACAAGGGGGGTTTGAGAATGCTTAGAATAAACAATGACATCATTCGAACATTTACCACCGAAAAGCGCACATTGAAATAACCAGACCTTGCGCAGAAAAATAAAGTTTGCTAAAGTAAGGCAAAGGTTTGTAACGCTGTCTATTGTGGGATCTGAATATTCGTTTTTAAACGAATCACCTGCCGTAGCTGAGAAATTGAATGAGGTGGGTAATTTATGACACATTTCTTAAAGTATCTACCTATCTACCCACCCTCCACTAACAATACTATTACCAATTGCAATAGAGTGTGACCCCCTAATTAAAAATTGTAGTCGTTATTTTATTAATGCTAATTACCAGGCATCAATCATGCACTTAACAAAGTAAATTGGTCTGTTCTCAAGGAAGGTGATCTCAACTATAGCGTAGAACTATTTTACTCTCAACTGAATAGTATCATTTCCGACACAATTCCTCTAATTCATCATAAAGTACGAAATTATCCGATATGGTTCAGCAAAGAATTAATTCAGTTAACTGTTATTAAAAAAGAAACACATAAAAAATATAAAGAACACAGAACAATTCCCAACTATATGGCATTCAACAATATTAGAAGAGATTGCAAAAAACTGACAAAAAGATGTTATAAAAATTACATTAACACGATACTTCATGATGTAAAATACTTTTGGAAATACACAAAATCAATGAAAAACAATGATGCTGGTATTTCTGGTAATATACGTTACAGACAAAATAGCTCCAGTAAAATTTATGAAATTGTTAACATGTTTGCTGATTACTTTAAGGACGTGTATGAACCTGATATTCCAGATGACTTAATTCCTTACTTCAATACGGATTTAAATTTACACTTATCGCAAATACACATTGATATTGAAGACATTATAGTCTGTATTAAATCACTTGAACCTAAAACAAGCTCGGGACCTGATAAGATTCCTTCCATCTTACTTAAGAATTGTGTCCAAAGTTTATCTGTTCCGCTTAATATACTGTTTAATAAGTCACTCTCCACAGGACACTTTCCAAAAATATGGAAACTTAGCTACTTAACTCCTGTATTTAAAAGTGGTGATAAATCCTTTGTTGAAAATTATCGGCCTATCTGTATTCAATCGTCTATACCTAAACTTTTTGAGAAATTGATTCTTAAGAAAATCAGCTTCTTTGTAAACTCTTGTATCGCAACTTGTCAACACGGCTTTATCTCCGTCAGATCAACTTTGACTAACCTAACATTATATGAAAATTTTATTTCCAATGCACTTGCCAACAAACAACAAGTTGATTCTATATATACCGACTTCAGTAAGGCGTTTGATAAGGTCTGTCATAAAATCCTCATTAATAAACTTTTGAAACTCGGAATTAATGGAAACCTTTTATCTTGGTTTAAGAGTTACTTACTTAGGCGTCAGTTAACTGTCTGTATTAATGATCACTTATCCTACATGTTCGAAGCTACCAGTGGCGTACCCCAGGGTTCGCATCTTGGTCCTATACTTTTTAATTTATTCATTAACGACGTAACAAACATATTCACCCGTGTTCTCATTCTAATGTTCGCTGATGATATGAAGATATATAGAATTATTGACAATATAGAGGACTGTCTAACACTTCAATCTAATATTAATAGCTTTAACGATTGGTGTCTTAAAAACAAATTAACACTTAATGTAAAAAAATGTCAACTTATGAGATTCCACAGAAAAAAAAACTCATTGTTGTTCACCTACTTTCTCAATAATCACACCTTATTATCTGTTGATGAAATAAGAGACCTTGGTATAACCTTTGACACTAAATTAACATTCATTAAACATATTAATAATATAACCAGTAAAGCAATGCAAATATTAGGATTTGTCTTACGGATTTCAAAGGATTTTAAAAATTTAAAAACTGTCAAATTACTTTACACTTCACTTGTTAGAAGCCAACTAGAATTTAACACCACCATTTGGTGTCCTTACTACAGTGTACATGAGAATTCCCTTGAGCGCGTCCAACATAAATTCTTACGTTATATTAATTTTAAATTGGGAATACTCATCGAAAACATTAATTACCCCTCTCTGTTACATTTATTGGGACTCGATACATTAAAAGAAAGAAGAATTTGTTTTGACCTATTTTATTTATTTAAAATCGTTACCAACCTGTTGAACTCCCCTGAACTTCTTTCGCTAATATGTTTCCGTGTACCTAGTCGATCAGTTCGTTTAAAATTACCCTATCACTGCAACAATACAGGATCTAACGCTGAACTCAATTCCATAATGAATCGCCTACATGTACTTGGTAATAAATATGTTTTGGATGAATCTATAAACATTGCCAGTTTATCTTCATACAAACACCACTTAATTAAAACTGTATGTCAGCGCTTCTCTGATTGAATATAACCAAATACAGTTTTAAAGTATTAGTTTATCCGGGATTTATTGTAAATTAATTGTTTATATATTTATATATACACATTGTTGCATTGTATTTATAATAACCATTTCTATTGTTCTCTTTTATGTATTTTGTATTTATATTTTTTTTATCTATGTATATTCTGTATTTATAATAAGTAAAAAAAAATGTTATTCTTTTGTAAAAGCCGCTATAATCGGCGTTAATAAATAAATAAAATAAAAATAAAATAAATAGTGTGGCAAAATATTAAATTTCGGAAACAATACCGAAATTCGTTTACCCTACTAGGGCTACCTAATTAAGCTCTTTTACTCAGTCAGCAATTTGCGCGCAATTATAAAAATGACCAGTATTTCTTAGATTTTATTTTCTACAAATTACTAGTTTTTATTTTCAAGTACCATATGGATACTACAATACGTCTGTGTACTGTCAGATTCATATATTGACCAATCACCGAAGGTGGGACGGTCACCGCGCAAGTTGTTTTGTAATGTTTTAGAGTCAATAAATAGAGCAAAAGGATATTTTGGTGATTTTTTTACTCTAGAAGAAGAAGAAAAAATTGTACGTTGTTTTAAAATGTGTCGTTTTTGACTTGCTGCCAAAACGAAATGTTCTTTTGTTGTTCGTGAAGGTCGCGGCGCTCCCACACGCCGGCCAACTTCAGTGACAGCCGTCCAGTCGCGTTTTCTACGCCATAATGACTTATGATAATGACGTTGTAGCTAGTTGGAATCGTTTCGGAATGTGCGGTTTTAGATTGTTTTTTAATTCAATAATTATGAATGAAAATATTAAAAATATACATTTTTTGTACGAAGATCAGAATCAAAAAAAATAATTTTATACCATCCGCATTTTTACGTTATTCATAGTTTGTAAAAATACCCCCATCGGAACCCCAAACGCGTTGCCCAGATCATGCATCATATTGGTTAGTGATTGTGTCTGATTAGTCATGTACGTGTTACAGAAAATTTTTCTCTCGTGTTTCTAGTCGTTACCTGGAATTTAATAGTGGCGAAGATGAAAGGGCTATCAATTAAGTTGTTAATGACTGTATGTAATACAACCAGGTCAGAAAAAATGTCAAACAGCTTAATTTAATGCAATTGATTCATGAAAACTTACGTTATTAATGTTTTCAATTGGAAATTTGAAGTAAAACTTTATGTAACTATCTAGGAAAGGTGCTCTGAACTCGTTCTTTATTGTTAGAGTGAACTCTATGCAAAGGGAACCAAATTGGTGAGTTGTACTCCACTTGATTTTAATAAATGTACATAATAAAACATATAAGTTCCCATAAAAAAATATTTTTGCTTGAATAGAATTTATTTTCTAGTATTAAATGTAATTTCTTACTCTTAAATTGTTTATTGTGTTTATAACTCAAATTTGAAGGCAACTGCTGGCGTATCATCTTGAGAAAATAAGAAAGTACTTGAGAAGGGGAAGGTTAAATTAGGTTTTGTTATCTTCTAAAAGCCTTATGCAAATGAATCCTGGACCTTCCAGGAAGCATGGTACTGCTAGTCACCGCATCCCAGAAACAAGCCCTTCCGTGTTGTCACACCCCAAAAATCTGAAGGGGCCAACGCCCGTTAATAGTGTTGCCACACCATTTTCAAATTAAAGCTACAAGTAAACCACAAAAGAAATGAAAAAGAGCTAAAAACAATAATAAATCGTTTTCAAACCGGTAAATTTAAGTACCAAAAGAGAATTAAGAGTTAAATTTCGTTTTTCTCTTGTGGAGGTAGTCACTATAAAAAAATTAAAGACGGAAAGTGTAAAAGTTGTGGCAAGATTGATCGATTATATTAGTTAATGTTTTGTGCCTTTCCCTTAATTCGTGGCTCGGCTCGCGCTTTTTTTATTTATTTTTTTAAATTTTATTTTATAGATTTTTAAACATTACAATTTTCAACTACCATACTTGGCTAGTGCCCGTATTATGGTAGCCATACAAATAAAACAATGTGATTTTTTTTTTAAATTTGGTTCATGCATGTATACGCAGCTTGAGAGGCGTTAGGTACGTGCGTAGTATGGTGATTATTCATACAGAAATATACAAAAATATATATACATATATTTTTTGTTTATTACTCAATTAATTTTATTATATGTAAATAATAATAAATTATATTATATAACATAACCTATCTTGATAAATCTGATACTTGTGCTCGGGATAGGGAACTTATATTTTACTTACTATTTGTTTGTATTATTTGGAAAAGTTTTAAAAGTTTTTTTCAAGTGAAGTTATAATGTGATAATTTCCAAAGCAAATCTAAAGTGAGTAGTTACAAAGTTATATTATGTTCAAATTATTGCGTAAAAGTTAAACAAATAAAAAATAGTAAATTCAAAGCAACCTAATTTTAAGAACAGCTGACCAAGCGTGGAGTAGTAATAATTATTATAAAAGTGTGTTTATCCCTTGGAGGAAACGAACGTTTTATATGCAGCGCAAAAAAAAGAAAGTTTTCATAACTTTTTTATTCGGGCACTAATAAAAAAGGTCAAAATTTTTTGCACTAAAGCTGGCCTACTGGCTACCGTCTGATGGCTACCGATGCTGGCCACATAAGGCCTATAATGCTGGCTACCGACTGCTGGCCATTGCTCCTAGTCACCTACTACTGGCCGTTTGCTGTAGCAGTCGCCTGCACCATTAGCTGTATCGTATGGCGCGCTGATCACAATCAACAGATGCACAGTGTGCTTCAATCTGAAATCATCGCTGAAAGCAATCCGATTGTCTCAGTTTCTATCTGTGTATTATAACGGTGACCGGATAAATCATCACAATGATAATTCATCACATCTTTAAAAAGTTATATAAGGTCATGGAAAGTGATGAAACAAAAACTTTATTAACTGGGTTAAGTAGTTTAGGTTAGGTTAGGTTTAAATTTTTTTTTCCATCGTTTCATGATAACTCAACACAGTGACAATTCAACACACCTCTAAAAAGTGATATAAAGTCATTAAAAAAGATGAAAAAAAAACAAAATTTAACCTAACCTAACCTAACCTAACCTACTTAACCCAGTTAATAAAGTTTTTGTTTCATCACTTTCCATTACTTTATATAACTTTTTAAATATGTGATGAATTATCATGATTTATCCGGTCACCGCATAGAACACCTCATGGTTTTTTACTTAAATATTTACCCAGGTTGAGGGATGATGGGTGCTGGTGCTTATTACTTACAGTATTTTTTTGTACAGGCAAACACGTCCCGTACACAGGATGTTAGAGGAATTTAAGTATTTTTATGCGTAGCTATCTTCGGAAGGTTTGTCTATTGATAAGAAAATAAATTAAAAAACACTTCAGTTATTTATTTAAGAGCTCATTGAAAAAGATTGTGTCAATTTCATAAAAAAATGTTATTTGGCTTCGAATGAAACCGTCACATATTTATCTCAATTAATTCAATAAGAACAAATTAAAACCTTTTTTACGGATTCTGTGAAATATGAATCTCTTTCTTTACTACCTTTAATATATACATTTTCATTTACAGGTATGATTATCACAACATTTAATTCACGTTTTTATTAAAATTCCAATATTTTGTATTTATTTTCATGTTCTTAAGTCTAGCACTGTTTCGTTCAGCGACACCATCAAAAATATTTCTGAAGAGCAATAAACGTCGAGTGGAACTCGAAATATAGATACAAGTTATATAGATAAAATTATTATTCTCTTTTTATAAATCTAGTGGAACATACAACATATAACATACAACAATGAGAAATTAAAAAAAATTGTAATTGAACGTTGTCTTGACTATAGACGTAATAAAAATTTGAAAGTCTCGAAAATGTAAGATTTCTGAAGTCCCTTGGTTTATTAATGAAACAACTCCACCCACTACTCACTCCCACGGTACAGAACCAACATAATTAATACATAGGCTGCAATCTAATGATTTTTATATTTTTGCAAGGTCAAGCTTACACACAAGGATTTGAACCCGCTTCCTCCGGCTTGCTAGTCGAGAGCCTTACCAATCAACCACAGAGGCCGTCGATTAAAAGCCCTTATCTCAAGCCTTTACTCAGAATCAATTTGAAGTAGGTACAGTGGATAGGTAGTTTCAGTCAGGGACTTACTTGTTTGTTTGGTTTTGTAGCGGTTACGTCACCGCTCCTACGGTCATGATATCATAACTAAACTGCACGAGTTAAACAGCTGAGACAGCAATCAGTCTTGCGAAACTTAAATTGAAATATCGGGACCGCAATACGTAAACTGCTGATAATAGGATGTTTGCATACAGGATGATGCAAACGTTTAAACAATGAACCGAGTCAGCGATCCTGCGGGTTCGAGTTCGAAGTCCAGACGCTACTCCAACCCGTGACAGACAAGAACAAATGAATCAGCAGCTATATAAGCGGTGGAAGACCTAAGTACATCATCATTCCACATCGTTCCACTCAACAAGTTCGACGCGACATCATCCCACTCGAGAAGTCCGACTCGGCGTAGCGGAGGAATCGGCCATTATGGCCGGTTCCTCCCGCGTCACGCTTCGATCCTTCTTCACCTCAACGCCCTGGCCAAGGCTATCATTCCTGGCCAGCGCTAACCTCACGCGCCTAGACCCTGCGACCAGCTCATCGCCGTCTGCGCCTCGGCTCCGCGACCATCGTCGCTAGTCTGTACCTCCCGCTCATCTGCCGACCGGGTCCATCGCATTTTCGGCTACCTCGTTCACGCTGAAGTACCCGGAAGACTCCTCGCCTTCATCAGTGCTGAACAAGTCCACAAGTCCGATCTCCATCAACGCGGTGTTGACCCACGAACCCGCATCTCGACCATTCTACCGCAGTCATTGCCGACTACGCCTGGTGTCATCATCATCATCGATCCAGAGCCATTTCCCAACTGCGCAACTCAACTGATGTGTTTACTGACTCACAATAAACGCTGTGACAACAACATCATATTTTATTATCTCACTACCAATTCGCATAGTTTTATGAATAGCAAAAAATATGCTTAAGCGGTGAATATTGGCAAATAAATAAAGTGTGCTGTACAAACAATAATCCCTGTTGTAGAGTTTATTTATTGGATTGCCAAACGTAGCATAATTTTTTCATTACATATATGGAAATAAATAGAAATTCTTTCAAAGAATCATGAGGAGAATCAAACATAGTTTTTGAAACATATTTTTTCGAAGATAAGTTTTCCTAAACAGTTTTCAGTTTAAGACGGCTTTATTTATTTTTTCAAGGCAAATATCTTTGATACATCACTATATTTTGATACGGTCATAACGATGTAATGATATTTTGATGATGCAATCGCAGTGTTAAAATACTTCGTGCTGGTGAAATGAATTTGAAAATAAATTGAAACAACTATTCTTAATATTTTTCCACTTAACCGGTCTTTCACTTCTAATGACAATTTAATTCCTGATTCCCTTAAACTTGCCCCACTCTTAATCCCCCTCCCCCATTTTTTTTCTAAATATTACCCATATTTTATTTTTAAACTTTTTATGCAGTTATTTATTTAGTTTCTTCTACTTGTCTTTCTTTCACATCTATTTATTTATAAAAATGTTAATTTATGTATTGTAATCAACGTGACTACATTGAAAATTATGTATTTAGAGCGTCAGCAGCAAGCCATAGTGTTATCTACCAAGCTTCAGGAATAGAATAGACTTCACAGGGATCAAAACTAAAGCCTACTTCCAATGAAGATTCTGCTTGGATCATTAAACGAGACTAAGGGTTAAGCTTTGTATTATGACATGATATTAGGCTTGAGGGATGTTGTAAGTACCCGAAAGAACCCTTGAAGCTCAAAAGCGACAAAGTCATGGATAATGTTGTTTTCGAATGTCTTTAAAATTCCGCTGAATATTCTTCAGCGTGTTTCCGCTTAGCGTGCTCCATGCTAGAGTTTTATATTATTATTCAAACAAATTATGCGTTATTATGTAACAATTTGAGTCTTTTAGAACGAAAGGATCAGTTTTTTGTAGTAATAAATATTGTTATTAATTCCTACTGCAAGTTGCATTTCACTATTTGCCTCGCGTTTTTATTTAGAAGTATTTCGTAATGGGGACGTTTTTCTTTAATTGAAATGCAACTTTGTTATTTTAAAGAATGCTCAGCATATAGATTAATTGAATAACTCATAATATAAATCTGTGCAAAATTGTTTTTTTTTGTGTGTACTGCACAAAAGTCCCGATTGCTCCCCACTGTTTCTAGCTAGTGAGACTATGGCATCCCCAGTTCGACTGAAAAGAGTGGGGAGGGAAAGGAGATGGTGAATAAGAAGGTGAGGGAGTATCTGGCTATTCAGATCAGGTGACCAAACACGGCTAAAGCCGTTTCATTTAAATAAATTAATTAGTAAATTTAAATAATACTACTAATAATACTGGTAAAATTGCATTAACGTTTTCATCGCTGTATAATGCTATAAGCTGATGAAATTAGTTAAATTACTTGTCTTTTAGAATGCTATTATACATGTAATATTGTTATGAAACGCAAAACCAATACAACGTGTCAAATTTGAAATCGTAATATGGAAATTAAACTCAAATCTATCACACGTACCGACATAAAATTGAGAAGGGTGTTCGCTTTGTGTCAATTTTTTCCTTATGTACATCACAATGCTTTCCAAAATAATTTTTGTTTTACCATATGTCAAGTTAGTGAAATAATGGTTCAAAAGTTTTTTTTTATGAAGCTGTAAAGTATGAAGGTTTTATAACCACCCACTGCAGTGCTTGTAAGCAATATCAAGGATACCAAATATTTTTTATATTAATATTAATTATTTTATTGTATTTTTAAAATTTTTATTTCATTTATTTTCCCGATGAGTTACAAAACTCATTTTAGGACCGGAGGAACTTACAGTACATAGGTGGGAGATAATAGGTACAATTTTACATTGGTATTTTGATATCAAATTATAAATTTCACATACAAAAGAGTAAAAAAATAGAAAAAGGGAGGTTAAGTAAAACAAATAAGAAAAAACAAAAAAATAAAACAGACAGACACATATTCACAAAATTTACACAAAATTACTTACACACTAATACATTGGTAAAAATAGGTTATGCTCGATTAAAAATACCGGGGATAGAAAATGAGAGAGAAAGAAACAAGACAAAATACAACACGACAAGAATTATGTGTTTTCGTTTTTATATGAAAAAAAAAGTTTATGTCTTCTTTTTCAGCTTCTACAGAAAAAAAACATTCAAAAATCAAAAGCAGTGAAAACTAATTGTACGAATTATTTTTCTTTACATTAATGATTATACCCTGTAAATTGATTAATTATTTAATAAAGAGAAAAAAAAGTTGAATTTTTTTTTCTTTAAAGCATTATTTTTTATATGCAGGCTGTTTTTTATGTTTCCTTGGTACGTAATTATTAACTATGTGAATTGATTCATTACTGGCTAAATGACTACGCATGCAAATTAAATGGACCTCTGAATAAAACGGGTTTCTTAACTTCGAGCAATTCTTTTGAAAATTTAGAATATTCAAATATTTTACAAGTTTGGCCAAAAGTCCCCACTATAAAATTTTCGGCTAGCATTGTCATTTTCCGATTTAGAAATAGATAAAAGAGAAAATTTTACGATTGAATTTATTTTGAACGTTGGCTCAATAATCTCAAAAAAATGATTTATATTGCTTTCACAGAGTGCACACAAGAAACAATTTCATCAAGAATTTCTTTTTGAAAACAAACAATTTTAGTCTTGGTTTGGTGTTTTCAAGAACAAGGGTTCGTCGGGGATCTTCTGTGAAGTGAACGACCCCTCTAGGAAAATCTAAATTGTCGCTAGGCCTGAAATTATTTGAAGGTGATTTGGGGAAAGTACATCAAGATTCGCGAGTGAATATATTTTGATGTTCGTTGGACAGCGCGTTTTCATAATCTTACGGTCCTACGACTGTTTGATGGATTATTGCAAAGATTAATCCTCTGGGCTTAGTATTTTTGTGCATCAATCATTTCTTCAGAAAAACATCTTAGTGACAGAACTGAGCTTTATGTGCTTTTAGCTATTCTTTGTTAATAAAATATCTCTAAGTTGTGAAGATGAAAGTTGTGGTAACTAAAAATGATTTAATTTTACCAAAGATAGATAATAAAACTCTTGTTGTAATAAGCCATACAAATGCGTGGTGAGAAAATGAAGATAATGTTGGTAGTTCTGATTTGAAGTATGATACAGTTAAATATGACCGAATGAGATAGGGTCCCATCAACCCAGTAGATAGAGCGATGCCCCGGCAAGGCGAGGGTCCTGGGTTCAAATCCTAGAGCGACCGTATCTTTTTCTGTTTTCACAGAAGTAAAAAATTTCTTTTAACAATCGAAAATATTGTCGTCAGTAATTAATTATTTATATCGGAAGCTGTTCTTTTGTATTTTAAGAATGAATTTTATATTGTTTGGGTAATATGTTAATCCGCGGATGTGATATTAATAGATTATTTGGGATTGTCCACATTCGTGGAACCCCTGAATCCTGAACCTAGCTATAAGATTGACACATTCCTGAAAAAAATTCTAAACAATAAACAGTAAATAAATGGCCGGCAGGCGGTGGGTACAAACAGGGACCGAGGTAAGTCCGTACGTTACGATGGTAAGGGAGATCCGACCAATGAGAAGCCCGGAAACGGGCCGCCGAACCTTGGCCAAACTTTTTTATGTAGCGTGGTAGAGCCTCAGTGTTAACAAAAAGAGGCTTTCTTTTAATTTTACACTCTCTCTTCCACAGAGTCTCCTCCGCCTCGGACCTATCTCAGCACCAGCTGCCAGCCGCAGCCCCTTTCTGCTGAGTTCTGAGAACTTTATTGGCTACCCTACCTGACCGACTGAAGTGACTCGCCGGCGGTAACCATCGGCGGAAACGTCCTTTTCAGGACGAATGTTATTATTTTACTTTTTACAAGGTCGCATGTGGCGTGTAACTAACCCTTTTTTTACAGTCTGTGTGCCCGCGATATTCTGTCAGGTACATTATTATTTTGTCACTTATAGCGTTTATGTATTGAAAAATCTTGCATAAAATAGGTCAGTAATTTTAATGATTCATGATCATAAATCTAAACTTGTCTTTGCGCAGAATGTAGCGAAGTGACGATTTGTTTATAGACACCTAAAAAAAGGAAGTTCACGTGGGTGTAATTTTCGTCTTATGTGAGAAACAATTTATTTCAATTTCAGCATTGTGTTTCTGTGATTGATAAAAAGGATTCAAACAACAAAACGAGAGATTGTTGTTTTCACAATTTTTTATGAATGAAAACCCCTCGATGACAGTTGAGAATATCAATTCGTAAAAAAAAATTATTTACTTTATCACTTCGAATCCCGTTTGGATTATTTTGAATTGTCAACGTCGTACGGAATAAAGTTGACATGTAATAATTTAATTTATTTTAATAGAATTCAAACGGTCTCTGCTGTTAGATATCGTAAACTTCTGTTTTAGTATGGAAAGTGCAGATTTATTAGGTGAATAAATATATTTTTATAGCAAATATCGATGGTGGGGACGGTTTATAACCAGAATGAAAATGTATTATGAAAATGCAATGCTTGTAATTTTTTTTAAAGTGCCTAAAATATAAATATGCTTCAACTGCTTCGCACATATTTAGAAAAGAGATACAAAATACACTATTCTACTTCAACTTACCTAAGTAAAACCATATTGATCATTCCCTGACAGCGATTTTACATTCGCACTATCAGAAACCATTACTTAGATGATATTGACAAGTTAACTAACGTGGTAAATTTTGTGAGCAATACATACTCCAAACCTTATCTTAAACCTTGTGTTGTCTTTCGATAAACATGTCTAATCGTTTTTTTTTTTAAATTTTCTATGTTTATTATTTCTTTCTTATGTTCAAAATTATTTATCATGTTAAAGTTATACTGCTTATGTATAAAAGCCCTCTGGGTATTAAATAAATAATGCTACATATTATTTAAGAAATATACCAGATCCATGGATGGAGTTAACTTATTTACTATCAAAAGCTAAAAGGGATGTCAAACTCCTACAAATCAATACGATAAGATAAACGAGGTTTTTGGTCAACTGTTATGATAAAATTATTTTTATTTTCTTTTGTAGGTCTTGAAAGACTTGTTTGCTTTACAGCTACATACACAAAATCCTCGATCTCGTATAAAAAAGTGGAAACCTACATGTCAGCCTTGAAGCAATAATATTTACTTTATTTTTACCTCTGTTTATAAAAACATTTTTACGCTCAATCAATTCGGGATGTTGACTTCTTCCAATCTTGGTTTATATCAAAAGTTAAGCTTGTGTATATCAAAGTTATATGAAAATAAATTGACTCGTGTACCACAGTAAACCTCAAAGAAACCAACGAATGAAAACTATGTTTAATGTAATCTTCTATCCTGTTTATCAAAAAGATGAAAGTTAAGATTATTATAATTTTATAGTCCTGAAAGATTTATAAATTCCCGATGCTATCCCGATGATGAGTGTTTTAAACGGGCCAGTTTTAAATCTTTTAATCAACTCTATAATTTTGGAAATTTAAGATGTTTTATAAATTCGTCAACAAAACATTTTGTGAGCTCTTATTAATCATATGGAATTTATTTTTAGAACGTAATTTTTTTATGTTTGATTTTCTACATTATTTTCGTTATTCTATTATTTGTGAGTGGTGTTTAAGGTTCGAGGGGTAAGTAGGAATCTGGGAGTCAATGTGTCTTGAAGTTACGGACCTATGAATCCATCCCTACCACTGCGGTGTAAGGTGATGGGTCGAGAGAGTCCGGCTGGAGAAGTCAAAAGGTCTTTCTCAACCAGTCTCTCCCTATCCTAGATAAACCTCACTCCATGAACCCGGCACCCCTGCTAAGTCATCAAACGTAGCAAACCACTTGGTGCGACTTGGTTATACAAAAAATGGTTAGAGACATAATAACATACCGATAATTTTAATAATTAGAGATATACATAGACAAATAATGTTTTTAAACGTATTCAGAAACAATCTGTTTTGCTACTTAGTGATTTGAATAAAAATGAGATGTTTATTTATGGTTAAAGCTGAGATTCTAATAAAATAAGATCATAGGTTTAATAGTTTTGTCCGGATCGTGGCTAGCATTTAAGTCAACTTCTTGGCTAGCGTACGAGGCAACTTCGTGGCTAGCGTACAAGGCAACTTCGTGGCTAGCGTACAAGGCAACTTCGTGGCTAGCGTACAAGGCAACTTCGTGGCTAGCGTACAAGGCAACATCGTGGCTAGCGTACGAGACAATTTCGTGGATAGCGTACACGGTACCTTCGTAGCTAGCGTACAAGGCAAAAATAAAATAAATAATTATGTAGTTAAAATGGCAAAAAAAACAAAGATTTTTATCGTTGATACTTTTTTGGACTTGTCTAGTTAGATTCGACACATGCCACGTTCGTCTGAACGAAACTATTGAAAATCAATACAAAATTTTAAGAAACGTTTCGGAATCAAATATATTAACGGGCAGTATAAATATTACCATCCAATCTACTGTATAGTAAAGTAATTAATTATCTTATTAAAAGTTGGACAATTATTTAGAAAGTGTAATCAATTAACTAATTTAGTACTGAATAGTAAATTGGAAGGTTGTATTTACACACATGCGCAGCTCAACAGTACGCTATTTTTGCCAATATACAAAATTAACTGGGTAATGTAACATCCACCACCAGCACACACACACACTATAGGTATATATACCTATAGTTTATTATTACGTTAATTGAAAACTCGTCATTATAAGTGTCCCCTCTTCAAGTAATATCATTTTACTTTAATTGTAAAAACATTCGAATGAATGTCTGGAACGGTAACCGATAAAATGAAATGTGATAAAATAATGTACACGCTAGTTTAGTTTTGATGAAGTTTGGTTGGTGTATTTTTTTCCTTCACTTTTGTTCAATGTCCTATTTTGTCATGGAACCGTCCGGAACACAGGTCTGCTCAAAGCCACCTGTTAACATACGGTTTTTTAAGAAAGCGGTGCTGTTATCTAGCGGCTGTAATGTAGCAGTAGAAGACTTCACTAAAACGTTGTCTTTTATACTATACAAACCAGATTATGGCGTTTGTTTTATGAGCGTTGATGTGAACGGAAAGTCAAACATCGGTGCCACCATATGCATGACGGTCGTCATAACGGTGACATACACTTGTTGAACGTTTTTTACCACGTAGCGGTGAACTTTTAAAAGAAATGCATGACCATATAATGTATCGGGAGTATCATATATTCTTATAGGCTTCTTCTTTATCTCTCTTTTATCTACTTACTAGTTTTAAAGCATAACATATAGTCAAGATACAAGTGTACTTCTGGACCGAACAGACACGCGAAAGCGTTCAGTTTGAGACAAAACTCAAGACATAAGGCTTCTGAAGATGGATAGTAAGAATCTGTCCGAAACGTCAGGAATTAAAAAATCCTTTTTATGACTACTTTACGCGGGTAAACAAAGAAAATTATTCTACATCTTACACCCGTGAAAAACTTTACCATAACATATATATAGTTTATAAAATACAATATAATTATATAAATTTACATAATGAAAACATATTTCAAAAAATAATTAACATATTTACCTTTACGAGAGTCTTACACTCGTATGTAAAGGGAAAGTAAAAAAAATCATAAAAACATACAAAGTGAAGAGATTTTTGTTTTTTATATAATAATATATAAAATAATATAACGATATGTCATCGGGATTCGAAATTAGCTAAATTATTTAAAGTTTACTTTATTTTTAAATTTATTATAGTCATGTTCTAACCTGTAATGTTTTCCCCGTCTCCCCTCTATTCTCGTTAACGGATTAATCTTTTGTTATACGTTTGATTTACAACTTCCCGCGGTTTATCAACCCTTCAATCTTAACGAATTAATATGTCACGTTGTGTCAATTTTTTGTTTCGACAGGGATTAATTCATTGAAGGATCCTTTTAATTGGTTGTGGTAACTTTGGTTCTTTTTAGATGAGGCGTGTTACATTCTGTATGGTTTGAAAATAAGACAATGACCGACTACCCTGATTTTAACTACCTTTTCCTACCTTGTTTGCTCGCCCAAACGTTTCCGGTTGCTGCAGTTGATAATGTGCTAATATAATGAGACAATTAATTACAAATTAAGTACATGAAATTCACTATAGACAATTCAATTCAAGATGCACAAGATTCTAAGTTAATGATTTGACTATGGATTGTTAGTTTTGTGAGTTATTTCTATGAGTAGGTATTTTCGGGAATAGCTAGAGACAAAACATGTGTTGCTTTCGATTGGTCTCCGTCCAAATCCCATTCATCAACGTGACCAGCTCGAGAGCAGCCAAGTTGATGGTCCAATCCCAACACCTCCAGAAATGAATTGAATATCGCTCAGCGACAGATGAGATAATGACATGTTTTGCCTCCTGCCGGAGGGTGATGAAGGTGGAATTTGGGTCCTTGGTGGTAGCTGTTGATGTTGATGTTGATGATGAATGATGAAGATTCATCTTATACCGTTAGGTACAAGGAGCTGCTCTGGTCCGGTGGCATGATAGCCTGGTGTCAGGAACCATTTGGGCCACGTGGGTAGCGCGAGGTTTAGGTCGCGTCAACCTCCCCCAAATCGATGATGAGTTGAGCTTCGCCAGCATGCCGAAAATTAGGAGTCCACTCTACTAACCTCAAACATAAACATATACTGAAGTGGTTTGCATCAGCAACGTCAGGAGTTCGGGAGTCCCGTGAACACCCCTCTGGTTTACGCTCGTAACGATAATGATGAATTCAGCTTCAGTTTGTTCGACTTCGCCTCTGCAGTCACGCTACTCCAAATAGCTCCTGGCTCCAGTCTATACAGCTTCTCGTTCCAGTAGAGGTAATGACACATATTTATCATATGTACAATACAGAACTTACTTCAAGTCTTTCGTCCACACTCAAAATAGTCATGTCAATATTTAATTTGGATGAGGGCGTCCATCCGACATAACGAATGTTTCCTAGACGGGAGATTTTACCCCACTTCAAAGTCATGGTCATTCGCTCTATCGTTTGTTACCCTCCGTTCGCTTCAAATATCAAAGAATGGTAGAAATTGATATCCTCGACTTCCGACGCTAAGGATCAGGGATACTGGAATCATCAGGTCATGAATCTGAAATCATCCGATCTCCGTCAGCTCAAACGGTTTCAGTCGGAGTCAATTTCCAACCTAATTCTGGATGACTTCTCCTCCTATAGTGGGGTAAGTACTTATTGAATTTGACAGGAAGGACGTCAGAAAGCGCCGAAACAACTTCATATTCGTCACGATCCCTTCGTTCTGTCAGCGAGAAAATCCTCCTCACACGCCAGCCAAGAATAGCATAGCCCTTATCCGCTTTGTTCCTTCGTCTACCAGCTAACTCAAGTAGGAAAGCCCATTAGCAATTTTCGTTCCCTTCGATCTGAACTCAGTGAAAGCGTCCTCTCACCAGCTGAAAATACTCGAAACAGGGGTCTATTCCGGGTGACTATCTAAGGCTGGTCCGCCAACACCTTCGACAGAAACCGGTGCTTTTACGGGAATAACTCAACCACACCAATAGCAGGGGAAAAAGCCGGCGCTGCTATACTAAAATAGACGTTATATCGGTATCCAGGGTTATCGACTTTGCTAACACAAGAGTCCCTATTAGGCAAGCCAATCACAAATTTCGTTCCCTTCGCTTTTGTCGCTTTGGTAAGATAGGACAGCCTACGGAAAATTCGTACACTCCACCCCGCCAAACTTATGAAAAATGAAAATCTCACTTCATAGAATAGGAATGCCAGACAGAGGAATTCTCCCGGCGGCTAGCTGTAACCCGCTGCGTTATCCCGATTCAAAATGAATGAAAAGAGTGATGTTTGAATAAGTTATATTTAATTAAATATATTTTATGAATTCCGTATAACCTAATCGTTAAATATTATTACTGGAGAATTATTAAATCATTTTAAATTGCAGAAAAAAATTGTCTAGCTCATAAACAATGTCTATTGTTGGATGATCTAAAGCGGTTTCAGGGTAACCGTTCTTCGTCCCTTTTTTAATGGCCAGGTCTCGTAATTTATGGCCTCCTTCGCTAACGGGTACCTATAGTGCTCAAGTTAAATACCCTTACTTCAAAATACAATTGGATTATTTGGTTTACATTAAGGAAATAAGTGTCAATAATTAGATTATAATAGACTTACCGATACATCTTAGTGTCAACAATCCAAATAATTATAAAAAAACAAACACAGTCACATGCAGAAAAACTCATGCTGTTAGAAAACCGCACCTTCTACACTAAATGATTTTAGCCGTGTTCGCGTCCCGACGATTAATTCTTGTTGACGCGCTTCCTAGTTTTTACTAACTCGACTATCTTAAAACGCTGACCGATCCTGATTATTCCTGACCGTCTCCCAGACCTTGAAACTCTGACCCCCTTGACTTTATTTCCCGCCTCCCAACGTTTTCAAAACCTGACTCTCTTGAACCGCTTTTTTCACCCTCGACTATCGACTTTCTTCTTCCGTTCTTCAACGCTAACTGTCTTGAACCGCTTTTTCTAACCACGACCATCGACTTCCTCCTTCCGATCTTCAACGCTAACTGTCTTGAACCGCTTTTTCTAACCACGACTATCGACTTCCTCCTTCCGATCTTCAACGCTAACTGTCTTGAACCGCTTTTTCTAACCACGACTATCGACTTCCTCCTTCCGATCTTCAACGCTAACTGTCTTGAACCGCTTTTTCTAACCACCGACTATCGACTTCCTTCTTCCGTTCTTCAACGCTAACTGTCTTGAACCGCCTTTTCTAACCACCGACTATCGACTTCCTTCTTCCGTTCTTCAACGCTAACTGTCTTGAACCGCTTTTTCTAACCACCGACTATCGACTTTCTTCTTCCGTTCTTCAACGCTGACTGTCTTGAACCGCTTTTTCTAACCACGACTATCGACTTCCTCCTTCCGATTTTCAACGCTAACTCTCTCGACCGTCTCCCCGCGCTTTCAAATCCAGACTCCCCCTTCTCAAACCAACCCCCCCCAAATCACCATATGCGATTTCTAATTTATGTTCTTTTGAATTCTGAATGCTTTTTGTTTTCAAAAGACAGAAATGCACTAAAGGAACACATCAATTATGGCCCTAGAACCTGTCACATTAATTTTAAATCGTTTCAAAACCAATAAATTGTTACTTCTCCAGTAAAATGTCTAATTCTTTGTTCAAAGGATGAAACTTGACTACCCCCAGTCCAGTGGCGTGTTGGCCCACCAGAATTTTAGCTCGGCTTACTATTATCAACCACCATCACGGAGGTCTCTGCCGATACAGTGCATGTTCCTATTTTTTTTTCTCTACCCTAATAAATCTAAACACTTGTTTTAAAATCAGTTGTCCAACATCTGGTAATCTCCTATGTCGTGAGACCAACTGAAAATTTCTTTCCCACCATAATAAATCAACAATAAAAAAAATTTATCCCAGGGCGAGTCCATCACAAACCTCATCTCTGTCGTTAGTTGATTAAACCACACCACTCCAGTGTAAATGTATTAGTGTTGTCAAAACTGGTGTGCATAAATGGAGTGCGTAAGCGACCCATTGTATTTTGCCTATTGCTCTCAACACGAACCATGGCATGGTGTGACTTCAGAGATCTTTGTGGATTTGAAGCAGCGTATTTTTAGTGGATTTTTGGGAGTTTTGGAAAAGTCGTGAGGTTGGGTAATCTGATGGTCTTTTATTATTTTTTTATTATTAGCTTTCGAATGCTTTCCAGCGGTAAAAGTGATGATTTTTAAGTTCCCCATGCAACGATACCATACTCTATTATTGAATGGGCTAGAGCTCAGTTAATATTTTTAAGAATATTCATCTATTATTACACCTAAATATTTCATTTAATTTTTATTTGCTATGCATAAACAGTTATTATTTTGGCAAGTAATTTTTTTTGATGTGCATTTTTTTGTATGTATTTTAATATTTAAGGTAATAAAATGTTTTTTTTTTGTTTACACTAAAAAGTATACAATATGTTTTTTCAATATTTAATGTTAATAAGTTTGTATCAAACCATTATTTTAATGTATTGATATCATTGTTAGCAATTATTTCAAGTTCATTCAACGAATTCCCTTGAAATATAATTGCAATAGCATCTGCATATGAAATGAGTTTTCCTGTTATTGGTAATTTAAAGATATAATTAACATATAATATGAATAGAAGAGGGCCCAAAATGGTGCCTTATGGTATTACAAAGTCACTTGTGTTTTGTTCACGGAGAGTGTTGTTTATTTTTACATGTTGATTTCTATAGTTCAAGAAACTTTATATCCACATTTTAGCGTTATCTATAATTCTAATTTTTTAAAGTTTGTACCATATTTTTTTGAGACTTATGCAGTCGAATTGTTTCTTTAGGTCTATGAATATTGCAAGAGATTTTTTGCCTTTGTCTAGTGTTTGATTTATTTTTCTTGTAAAATCTATGATTGCGTCACGTGTGCTTATTTTTGCTCGAAAAATAAGCACAAATTCCAAATTCTTGGTCACTTATTAATATTATCAGTTACAATAAATTTTAGTAGTTGCTTTTTTTACACTTTTTCAAATTTTTTGAGATATTTGATAATACTGATATAAGTCGGTAGTTATCAATTTCTTTAGTATCACCTGATTTAAAAATCGGTGTAATAATAGTTTTTTCTATAAAGATGGAAAGATTCCTTCTTTAAGACAATGATATGTCTAATAGGTTTATAATATGTGTAATAGGTTTTACAAAAAGATTTTTTTTGCAGAATTTCAACGGTGATCAAATTCTGGTGCGAAAAAAAACTTCCATCTCTAGCAAACTTTAAATAAAAAAAAAAAAAATTTGGCTAAACTTATTTAATTTCGTATGTACCTATAAATTATGCATATATTTGTATTATAAAAGCTGTCTGTTTTTTACAAACAAATAAATAAATTTATGGACGGCCGTTTTGTTACGCCGCGCCAAAAAACTGTTAACAAAACGGCCGTCCACCACAAATATCACGGCCGCTAGACAACAACACCGTTTTCTTAGGAAACCACAGCTTTTATGTGATTGAAGTACTTTGCCGAGCCGTTAGCAAAGACGATGAAAATATGGACATACCTTGAAAGCCTCCCTGAACTTGTTGGACATGATATGGTAGAGCACGGGGTTGATGGTGGTGGACAGGTAGTAGAGCACGCCCGACACGTAGGTCATGATGGCGTAGATGGTGTGCATGGTGGCTGAAGTGGCCTGGTGACTTCCCCTGGTGCCGTAGATGTACACCAGCCTCTGCGCGTGGAAGGGCGCCCAGCAGATGAAGAATGCCACAACCACGGCGACTGGAAACAAAATAAACAATATTTGATTAATTTACTCAAAGTTCTAATTATTATGTGTTATGATATGGTTTGACATCACAAAAGGTGTTAAATAAAGCTCCGAAATGTAATCTTGCTTATTCAATCTAGTTATGGTTAATTGAATGCAAAAATTGAAAGACGTGGAATTGTGCAATTGTGCATGAAATTGAGAAATGATGAAAATGTGCTGATGATGTAGCGCTGATTTCTAACAGTATGGAAGATCTACAGTCACTCGTCTCGGGGATGAATGAAGTATGTACGAAGAATGAGTCAATGATGAATGTAAATAAGTCTAAAGTCTTGGTGTTTGAAAAAGAGAGTACGAAAACAGTGTGTAAAGTAGTTCTGAACTATGAATACTTGCAGCAGGTGAATGAGATTTTTGGAAGTGTGTTGAAAGGTTGATAGAGATAAAATAAAAGAACATGGTAGGCGCTAACAAAACAATGACAAAAGAAACCAAACCAGCAGTCCACAATGAAACCTGTCAAATATATTAATCCATTACATAGAATCTAGTTAGCGTGTCTGCAACCGAGTACGCTCCGTATCGCAAGTACCTACACATTTGTATGTAAAAGTTGAACTCAAATTAAAGTATCATTTTCCAAATTGGAACTGATTGTTTAGACAAGTGATAAAGTTCCTAGGGATCTATGTATAATTATTTAAAAATCTATAAAGTAGGTGCCAAAATCATTCCATTGATTTATATAATTATTTATTTAAAATATAAAGTTTTGTTCAAATTTTTGGCAAAGGATCTGGAAATTTTTCAACTTTTCTATAATTCGAGGCAAATAGATATATATATATATATATATACCTGTACTGTAAAAAATCGTAAACCCGTAAAAAATCAAAGGCTATATAATATAAATGTTTATTTATTTTAAATATATTCACTTCAAAAATCGTACAATTTATAACAGCCTTTGATTTTTTACGGGTCTGTCTGAGTTTACTACATCTTTTTCTTTATTAAAGTTTTTATAAATAAATAAACCCTACTACTAGGAAGTCTTATTTCACAAACAACTTGTGCATTTTTTATATTCTGTTTGTTAAGTTACGGAGAATTTTAAAATATATAATGAAATTCCAAAAAAAATACTGAAAGACGGCGGAGCATAAGGAACTACGTCGTATTGTTGGAAAGCTGTTGACAATTTACAGAGACATTTGATCCGTACTAGAAAAAACGCTATTTCAACAATAGGGGCCTGTCTTATTGCTTACGGGAATAGGCTTTGTTGCCCGCATATACCTTATGTTATCAATGCCCCTTGTTAAACATGAAACGAGTATGAAATTTAAAAAGCTTTATTTCCTGTATTTTTTAACTTGTTAGTATTTAACAATGAAATCAAATGTGTACAATAAAAAAACAGATTTTTTAATGTAATTTTTTGTCATGAATTTGTATTTTATTAAATCTAAAAACTCCCAAAGTCCATCAGGGAGATAAGTATCAGAACTGTAAAAAAATATTTTTCATAAATATTGGTAATAAATAATACAAGGCAATGCCAAGAATTTTAGAGTAAAAAGACGTGTTAGAGAAATACCGATAAAATCCCGTTTCTTATTACAGATTACCGCTCAACGTCGAGATAATCCTCTAATGTAATCCATTTAGCCAACAAGCAGGAGATAATCTTCAAGATACCCGTAGAACCTAACTTTTTGGGAAGGATAGCTTAATTATTTGCCGAGACGAAAATATACATATACCTTCAGACACGATGATCAGAATTGTTTCCAACGCTTAATATATATATTTTTTCATTTTATTTTAGCTACTATATAAAACACACTTTGTAATGAATTTTAAAATATGAAAAATTAGAATTTATGCATAGTTATTGTAATTCTTAGTCCTCTTTACTATGGCGACTTAAGTTATTTTTTATTTGTCTTCGATTTTTTTTGACCTCTTTCAGCCAGATTTTATTCTTTATTTGTACTTATTATACTTTTTTAACAGGGAAAAGGATGTTGTGGAGTTTTTGAATCAGAAAACTTAATGTCTACCTTACCTAGAGAGCTTAGCAAGCTTTTGTTTTTAACGTAATCATAAAAAAGCTTTAGTATTTGGAAAACTTCAAAGATTAATTTTTTTATCAAAAACTATGTATTACAAAGGTAGAATAAATTGATTTGACAAAAGTATTTTACCTACTTACAATTTTTGGTCTTAATCGTAGTGTTCATAATAGCATCCTTATGATAAAATTTAAAAACAATGAGAATAGATGTATGAAGCAATGTCACTGAAACTGACACAACGATAAAACGAGAAGTGTGTTTATTATGTTAACTTGTCTGTTAGGTTGGCTCTTTTTATCGGATTTTTATAAGCCAAACGAAATAAAATACAAATAAAGATCCATTGAGAAAACATTGAATCCATTGAAAAAACATTATATGTAAATAATTTTGTATTTATTAATTGAATAATTCAAATATTTAATCTCTTTACAGACTAGACACCTATTTACTTCGATATTTTGATTCTGAAAAATGAATATAGTGAAATTACATTCGGTGCAAATATTTTCGCTGTTTTTAAATAAATATTTATATTTGAAGTTCTTTTAATGTTCATCATTTATATTATTATTGAAACTGTCCACCTGACGGTTTGCTAATGCCTTCAGAAGGCGAAACAGCTGAAACGCGTAATACAAACAGCAAATATATTTCTTTTTCAAAAACTTTTTTTTTCATTCTTCCACATGTCATCACTGGTAAATCATCCAAGCAACCGCTTAACCCCTTGCATCGACCCTATCTGTCCAATTCATGTTTTTCTTTGAAAATAAAACACGAAGAATGTCACCGAAGACCAAATTTTCATCAACATTATTCACTACAAACAATATCAGAAATCGTCGGTTAAAATATTTCAGGCACGGCTCTTAATACCCTGTATGTATATTATTATATATTATGTGAAATATATGTTTTTATGTTTATGAATGCTCTATGAATTTTGCCTTTGAATGCTATGAACGCCGTAACTCATTTTGTTTTTTGTTAATTTCACTTCACTCTGCAGAAATTTCTAAAATTATTTATCTCAGCCGGCCTGCTTGGTGCCGAACGAGTTTCACCTAATACTATGTTACTTCATAGATACACTCTTATTGTTTCGTGTCACTGAGTTAACCACTTAAGGGTCATTCCGCCGTTTCGTTCAAATCGCATGTTCTTGCAAAAAAGTCATATGAAAAATAATGTTTTTCAAGAAAGTTTTATTGGAAAATGTAGTTATTTAAAAAAGGAAAAAGTAGTATTTACCGGATTAGGCATTTGTTACTTAATAACTTTATGGTATACAAAAAACATGCTAAAATCTCATTACCTTCCCCGTGTAAATGAGGGACCAGTAAATTGATCAATAAATAAGAACATTTTACACTAGTAAAATCACTACATTCATTAATCGACCTGAATGTACAACTAATTTTGCATATTTATTGGTGTTTAATTTATTTTTAAAGTTACTGTATCATAGAAAGAATTGAGATTTTGTTTTTGTCCAGAAAAAATCGCTGTCGTCTTCCGCCAAAGCGGTAATTTAAATTGTGACCGTGTTTGTCACTGTTCGTCAGCTGTACCCCACCCCGCGCCTCCGTTACTAATCAGTGTACCGCTATATCTGGACGGGGGAGGACGTGCGTCGCTGAATAAAGAAATATCTGCGATCTCCGTGCTCGAAAACGACTTTGTCACCGACCAGGCATCATTACCTTCCAGCATTTTTTAAAGTAAGTACATGTTTTAAAAATTCGAATCATGAACCTATAAACTATAATTAGTCGGACTATTTTTTATTGAAACATAAAGATTTGTAATGTCATTATTAAGCGAGTTATTAAGGAAAGATTGTCAAAACCTCATTACCCTCCGTCTCATTACCTTCCGTATCGTAAAATTTTTTGCCGGATGGTAATTTAGAGGTGTGGAGGGTAATGATAAATTTGTAAGGGTTATTTTTACGTGCATCTGGGACCATGTTTGGGGGTTCATAAAAGTTAATATTATCAATAAAAGCAGTTTCTTGCGTTCTAGCGTCGGACAATTTCAGTTTTGGTGAAATACATATTTTCGTTTTATCTATTTACTGATATGGAAAAACAATCTGTTAAAATTTACCCTGCGAATTTTTATTTGAAAATCGATTTTTTTATTCAATGATATAATTATAATTATTCAAATGTAAACGAATAATATATTAAACAAATGGTTTAACTATTCCCCTACAGTCACAATTATTTTCATTACTTATCTTCATTACTTCAGTTGTCTATTAAAACAGATGAATTTTTACAAAATTTCAAGTTTCTAAACAAATCCAGATTTGAACAAAAATCTATATAAAGGGCATTATTAAGAGTCCAACGCAAATTTCTTGATTAAAAAACCATATCATTACTGTTAGATTTTAAATCATTTAGGGAAAAAAATATTAAACAAAGATATAAAAGTAGTGTAACAATTTTTGGGCTCTCCTGTAAAAGTAACGAAATTGAAATTATCCATATTTGTTATTCAACTTCTCACTTGATCCGATACTTATGATAATTTTTCTTTATTATTTATTACAGGCTAAACACCATAATCCACAATGGCAAAGTTAAATAAAAAACTGAAAAAAGAAGAAAAGTTATCCAAGGACAGGCTGCGTAAGCAACAAAAATATGCTGAGATTAAAAACAATCCGGAACTGTACAGTCTTCAGAAAGCGAAAGAAAAAAAAAGATACTTAATGCGAAAAGCGCAAAAAAAGATTTGCAGCATTGAAGATATGAGTGAAAGAGCCCAGAGAGAGCAAAGACGAAGATGGCGAAAGAACTCTGTAAATTATTGGAAGAAAAAAGAGGAGCAGCGTAAAATAGAAACGATTACAGTAGAAAATATGCCTCCAATTCATGAAAATGTCAAGGAAGTACCCAATAATGTGCAAAATACTCTAGATCCTGACCCTCTCGCAGTCGAGAATGAACAACAAATCATTAAAAAAAATGTGCGTGGTCTAACGAATGTTAGAAAATTGAGGTATAGATCATTGAAAATCATTAAGACGTTACAGGACCAGATAAGCAAACTCAGGAACGAGAAAAGAAACGAACAAAAGAAATTGAAGGCGTTGCAGCTACAAAACGTAAATAGACCAATCGAAGATACAGTAGAGAAAAAAGTAAACGACATAGTTAAATACATCCCAATGAATAAAGTCGAAGATGTAAAAAAGAAATTGTTGTTCAGTGAATCGCTGTCTCGAGGATTAAATGAAAAATACAAGGCTTTAAAAAAAACAGAGAAAAGACAGTTTGCGAATGAAATACTGAGAGACAAGAACAAGCTAAAGAAATATAAAGTACTCAGTAAAGTTCCCTTTCAAATCAGAAAGACTTTAGCTGAAAACAAGAATAACAAAACAAATGAAATAAAACGGAAGATACAAGATTTTTTTGAAGAAGATGTAAATAGCCGGGTAGCTCCCGGAAAAAAAGAATTTGTGAAACGCAAAGGTTTAAAAAAACAGAAAAGATATATTACAGATAACTTCAAAAACCTCCACGACAAATTCTGCAAAGAACAACAAAAAATCAGCTATTCGACTTTTTGTAAATATAGACCCTACTGGACTGTTTTTTGCAAGATCCAGATGAGAATGAAAGAGGACAATTCACTTTCAAAAATTTGCCGAACTTTGATTTGAAATAGTTTTCCAGCAAAAACTTTCACAATAATGATCTCAAGTTCCTTAAATATTATGTTCCTATTTAGATGTAAGGCCTTTATCTTGTACTTATTAGTTACATATGTTGTGTTTGTTTTAAGTATCTCTGATTTTATTTTAAACTGCATTTCAATTGACTTCTGATTTTTTCTTATTTTTAATTATTATTTTTATTATTTCTATTTTTCAAATATTACAATGTTTGCTTAGGAATGTGAAAATTTTGTATTTCTTGTGTACAAACCTACTTATAAAACGTAATTATAAAGAATTTGACTATTCCTTATAATTTCTGGGTAAGTAGTATAATAGGAAAATTTTAGTTGTGTTGGGTTTGATGTTCCAGCTGCCTTTTCTTAATTTGTATTTTGATATTTTTTTCCATTATTTTTTAACAATTCATACAGATATTGCAAAAGCATAAGTAAGCAGAACTGATTACGTATGAAAAAATGTATTTCTTGTCTCCAATGTTCAAAAGTCTGAATAAAGCATTTAGTTTTTCACTATAATAGGTTTTTCTTCTTTTTCCTAATCCGCTCACCACGTCAAATGATACTTAGCATGATTTGAAATCTATTTTATTATTCAATTTCTATTCAAATTTAATTATTCACAGACATTTTAAGAACCTTAAACATGTTCACTACCATCTATTAATATTTCATTACCAAACTTCATTACCATCCAAATGTTTAAATGACCATCCAACAGTTTTTCATTACCATCCACACCTTCATTACCTTCCATCAATTTTCTTCGAATCCAAGTGTCGCACAAAGGTGCCCTTTTCACTTTTATACATCTGATAGGTACGGGAACCCATTTCTATAAAAATATATAGTAAAAAGGCAAAAAAAAAAAAATCCGCGGAAACAGGCAAATTTGAACGAAACGGCGGAATGACCCTTAAACACTTTAATATTAAAAACAATGAATGCATTTTTTTAAATCGTAAATATAGCCATCATTTTTCATCGCTGAAAGTGACAATTTTGTAGACAAAATCTCTTAACTACCTAAATGTAGGCAATTTTGGCCTAACTTTGTAGAAAACTCTATAAGCCACTTGACAAATTGGAAACTATCGGAGAACTGTATAGAGCCTCTGTAAAATTAATTGAATAAATCAATTAGAATATAATAATGTCTTGTTCGGGACGCATTTATCGTGGCCTTGAATTTCCGATTAACTATTATATGGTACTAATATTTTTATAATTAACTTAAAGCTTATAAAATCCAAATCAGTTCCTCCCCAGAATTACAAATGCGCTTGTAATATTCACGAGGTCTTTATTTTTTACCACTAGAACTAGATAAATGTTTGTTTTTACGTTTTTTTTTTATTCTCTGAATTCTGCACACTGTATTCAGCTCACTAAACTTCCCCTTTTTCTTGCTTAAGTAAAGGTTTTCGCCAAAATACTATATTTAATCAAATGGTCCAAATGGTTTATTAATCTTCTTTATTAATCCATTTGCCAAATTGATCTGCTAGAATCTCTAAATTCATTAATCACTCCCCATAATAGTGATTGACTTCCTCCACTTACAGGAATTAGAGTTACTTTATAATAAAAACACATAAATTTGTTTTTGACCACGATAGTTTTATTTTCACTCTACCGGTTTCGGAAGATCCCTTCCTTCGTCAGGAGAATATTTAAAACTAATCTACTACACAAAATATTGACACATAAATACAAAAATGTTAAGTGTTTGAGAGAGATGTCGACAAAGTGGAAGGGGTAATTACGGGAATTCCAGGAAGAACAGAGCGGTTAACTGGAAATATGTCAAGAATAGGACTATAAGACAGATTAATTTGGTTATTTATTATACTGGAGTTATTATTGATGGCTTTTCTGATTTCAAGTGCTTCTAAATTATCTAATTTTTTGCCTTTATTACTACGGTGAAGAATTTTAACCCCTGTATCTTTACTAAAAGTATGATCGGTGGAAATGAGATGATTGGCAAACTACGAAAAATTATTGTTATTTAAACATCTTAAATGTTCGGTGATTCTAATATTTATATTTCTAGTTGTCTTACCTATGTAGAACGATTGACAATCATTGCAACATAGTTGGTAAATGCCTGAGTGGCTAAATTTGTGATCTTTATCTTTAGTATTTTTAAGTAATTTTCCCAAGTTGTTATCAGTATAGAACGCGGGTTTAATGTGAGTAGGCAAATTTTTTGTACTAAGTGAAGAAAAATTGGATATGTATAAGATTTTACGCCATTGAAAGGGATTTATGATTTTATTATTAGTTTCAGGTGTACCAAATAAAAATGTATTCGTCGAAATGAGTTTAAGTTTCTTATTCAGGATTTTATCAATTAAGTGTGTCGAGTAACCATTATTTAGAGCAATTTATTTTATTTTTGACAGTTCAATTTCGAAATTAACAGCTGATAGTGGGATTTTTACTAAGCGGTGTACCATTGAATGATAGGCAGAATGTTTGTGTGATATTGGGTGGTTTGACGTGTTATGTATAGTTATATCCGTGAATGTCGGTTTACGATAGATGTTAAATTCAATTGTATTATTTATTGAAGTTAGTGTTAAATCTAGAAAATTAATCGATGCATTACTGCCTACCTCTACAGTGAATTGAATTTTTTTATGAAATGAATTTATAAGAAGAAGGAATTTAGTTAGTTGCCGCTCTGTTCCCGTCCAGATACAAAAAATATCGTCTACATATCGTTTCCAAGTGAGAACATTATTTAAGAGTGATGACTTACAATTAAAAATCTTATTTTCTAAGTTATTCATAAAAATATCTGCCAACAGTGGGCTAGTAGGAGCTCCCATAGGTAGCCCTTGGCTCTGTTGGAAGACGCAGTTGTTATACTATAACTTCAAAATCTTTGTAAACCTAACATCAGTAACCAGTGTCCAGATAAACCAGAACATACATTTTTTGATCGAGTGAAGAATCTCTCTTCCCACGTGTTCCTCCCGGAAGAGATGAATTTACTATCTAAAGGACTAAAATATAATTTAAATTACAATAAAAATAACATACAAAGTGCTATTGAAAATGTGGCAGTGGACATTGAAACGGCTCTATCATACCAACCTAGACCGTTTCTGTACAAAAGTGCTGAGACAATTAAAAATCTAATAACAAGAGATAAAATTAAAAAGGTCATACATCCAGAAATTTTATGCACCAATAAAATTCGCAAAACGTTGGCTGAAAAGGATTTAGTGCTTACTAGGGCAGACAAAGGAAACACTGTGATCATAATGAACAAAATGGCCTACCACGAAAAAATGGAAGATTTCGTAAAAAGTGACGACTTCGTTATTATAAAAAAAGATCCGACTAATAAATTTCAAATAGATATAAAAAATTCAATAAATGCATGCAAATCCCAAATCTTTAAAGATGATTATCCTAACCAGAATTAATTCTTGCAGTCTAATCCTAAAATTCCCAAGTTGTACGGGTTTTTAAAAATACATAAAATCAATGAACCTATTCGTCCTGTCGTGTCATGCTGTGCTTCCCCGAATTTCATAATAGCTTCTCATATCACTAATGTCTTCAACAATTTTAATGTGTTTTCACCCAAATATACCATTAAAAACTCATTTGATTTAATAAATTCAGTTAAGGACTTGTTCATTCCCAATAATGCTAAGCTAATTTCGTATGATGTAATTAACTTATTTCCAAATGTTCCAACTACTGATTGCAAACAAATAATTGTAGATATGTTAAAATCCTCTAATTTAGATAAAGATATGATTGATGACCTGTCTCGTTTATTCAATATGTGCCGTAATCAAAATTATTTCCAGTATAACAACTGCGTCTTCCAACAGAGCCAAGGGCTACCTATGGGAGCTCCTACTAGCCCACTGTTGGCAGATATTTTTATGAATAACTTAGAAAATAAGATTTTTAATTGTTAGTCATCACTCTTAAATAATGTTCTCACTTGGAAACGATATGTAGACGATATTTTTTGTATCTGGACGGGAACAGAGCGGCAACTAACTAAATTCCTTCTTCTTATAAATTCATTTCATAAAAAAATTCAATTCACTGTAGAGGTAGGCAGTAATGCATCGATTAATTTTCTAGATTTAACACTAACTTCAATAAATAATACAATTGAATTTAACATCTATCGTAAACCGACATTCACGGATATAACTATACATAACACGTCAAACCACCCAATATCACACAAACATTCTGCCTATCATTCAATGGTACACCGCTTAGTAAAAATCCCACTATCAGCTGTTAATTTCGAAATTGAACTGTCAAAAATAAAATAAATTGCTCTAAATAATGGTTACTCGACACACTTAATTGATAAAATCCTGAATAAGAAACTTAAACTCATTTCGACGAATACATTTTTATTTGGTACACCTGAAACTAATAATAAAATCATAAATCCCTTTCAATGGCGTAAAATCTTATACATATCCAATTTTTCTTCACTTAGTACAAAAAATTTGCCTACTCACATTAAACCCGCGTTCTATACTGATAACAACTTGGGAAAATTACTTAAAAATACTAAAGATAAAGATCACAAATTTAGCCACTCAGGCATTTACCAACTATGTTGCAATGATTGTCAATCGTTCTACATAGGTAAGACAACTAGAAATATAAATATTAGAATCACCGAACATTTAAGATGTTTAAATAACAATAATTTTTCGTAGTTTGCCAATCATCTCATTTCCACCGATCATACTTTTAGTAAAGATACAGGGGTTAAAATTCTTCACCGTAGTAATAAAGGCAAAAAATTAGATAATTTAGAAGCACTTGAAATCAGAAAAGCCATCAATAATAACTCCAGTATAATAAATAACCAAATTAATCTGTCTTATAGTCCTATTCTTGACATATTTCCAGTTAACCGCTCTGTTCTTCCTGGAATTCCCGTAATTACCCCTTCCACTTTGTCGACATCTCTCTCAAACACTTAACATTTTTGTATTTATGTGTCAATATTTTGTGTAGTAGATTAGTTTTAAATATTCTCCTGACGAAGGAAGGGATCTTCCGAAACCGGTAGAGTGAAAATAAAACTATCGTGGTCAAAAACAAATTTATGTGTTTTTATTATAAATTATGATGAGCCACAAAGTGAATGCTTTTTACAATTAGAGTTACTTTATTTTGTTATGTTATGTTACATTGAACTAGACACCCAGAAACTTAACTATTGCTTGTAATTGAGGCAATAAAAATTCTACGTGATAATAGTATAGTTAAAATAATTATACAATTTCACGTGAAACTAGCTTACAACTGATTTTCAAACTCTATTGTTATCGTCTAGTTAGCGTTGCTGGGGGTTATCCCTAGGAATTAGACATATACCACGATGGAATTTTTAAGATATATAATTCCTTAGTACATTATTTTTGTGATTTAATTATAAAAGATTGACTTTTTTATTACTTTCTATAAACATAATTAGGGATTATATAAACCTTCCGGAAAAAAATCTATAAATGACAGTGAAACCCCTATCAAAATCCGTTGCGTACTTTAGAAGAACTAAGTGCACAAACAGACAGACATGGATTGCGAATTTATTATGTATTATTTAGAGAAACGTAAAATGAATCTTCAAATTTTTTATTATGTTTAAATCGTGACAACTGTAATTATTAATAATTTATTATTCTATGCCTGTCTAATTGGGAAATTCCTAAGTCGAGACAGACGTAGAAGATATATGTATTATAAAAAATGGGTATATTAAGGACATATTTTTTACGTTAATAAAAGATTTTAAAATATGAAATTAATTTTGTTGATGAGAATTTCAATAAAAGATTAGAAAGAAGTGATTATAATATAAAGGATAAGGGATTCATTTTCTGATCTTCAAAGACTCTGTTAAGTATATTTTTCTTCATTTTATATTTTATTTTCATTGGAATAACCTTCCTTTTAATAACTTTTTTTGTTTATACCCACCTTCGTAATATATCATTGAAGAAGATAAAACTAATAAATCTAAACGTAACAGGACACAGAAAATAAAAAAGTTAACAGTCTCAACTGGGATTTGAACTCAGGCTCTGCCTTACCGGAAACACACCACTCGGCCATTGGGCCTAATTATTATACCACATTTTTGTCGATCTCCTATTTCAATACACATAGAGAAAATTAGTTGCAAGATAATATTGTTGATTCTGAATTTTAAATCCACCCCGTGGCCGAGGGGTAAGGCTCTTGACTAGCAAATACCGGCGTGCGCGAGTCATTTTTATTTGGTTCAGTTTTGTTATTTCACAATTTATACATTTAAATCAATAGTTAGTATATTTGCAGCACTTTATAGAGTCGAAGATACCTTTCATATTGCCCTGGTGTAAGACCACTATTCAGAATTCAAAAGTTGCTTGAAATGGCTTTGGCCGTGTTTGGCGACTAGAATAGCCAGGTACTTCTCCACCATCCTCTTTCCCTCCCCCCCCCCATCGCTACCATCAGTAGCGATGGGGGGGTATAGTTCCCTCTATACGGTTCCAAGTAGTTAAGACTTTTGTGCGGTATTCACAAAGAAAGGATTAGATCTTTTAAAGACTGAAATACTTATTTTTTTTATTTTAATCAGTACCTTTGTGTCGAACTGTTTTGAAAATCGAATTAATTTCGTTTAAAAATGAGTCTTTTTACTCCGGTTTCTTTTCAAAATTAATTAAAGTTATATTTCTTCGTTGTTAGTTTCGTTTGTTTTCGGAGTCTGTATTTTAATAATGCAAATATAATAATGATTAATATAAAGCTTGGCGAAACTTTATTTAACAAACAGTGTCGAGTAAAATTAAATCAAGCTGACAAACCAAAAGCTTAGGATGCTTACTTCTTTACACTTTTCAGTTTATATTGAAGTCGTATAAAACATATTTCAGATGATTATTTTTTTTTTACTTCAACCCCGCACAGAATATCTATATCGTCTTTGGGGATGCTGTGTCTAGGGGGTATTTTAAAGAAAATGAAAGAGAAGAAGTTCTGACGAACGAGGGGTGGGTAGGAATCTAGGGTACAATGTGTCCAGGAGTGACGGATGAATGATATATCCTTACAGTTGCGACGTAAGACGATGAGTAAAGAGAGACTGATTGGAGAGAACAAAGGGTCTCCCCAAACAAGCCTCTCCTGATCCGGCACGCCACGAAGCTGGTAAGCAGGCGAGTCCTGAACAAACCTCACCCTACGAACCCGGGCAACCCTGCTAAATCACCAAACGTAGCGAACCACTTGGGTTGACTGATGGCAGAGATGTTGGTTATCCAATAAATAGTTCCCGGGGCGGCGGTACCCAAACCCGCCTCCCAAATTGTAAATTAATTCTTCTCAAAGTTTAAATTTACTCTTTAAATAATTTTGTTACTTTAAAAAAAATATATGTTAAGTCGAGTATCGATTTGCAAATCCCTCTCTGGAAATTTCTGCAGGATCTGATACACTCACAAAAAGTGATTTAAGTAAATTGAAAATAAATAAAATATAAATATTTTTCGCTAAATATCAAAATGTATATTCTTTTTTTTTTTAATTTAAAGAGTTCTAAACTGAAAATGAAATTAAAATACTTGGTTTTAAGTCACTTCATTGATATATTTTACTGTCTACCGGTTTCGGTACCTCAGTGCCATCATCGGGACAGTTATAAAAACTATTCTATTTAATACAGAAGTGCACATATATACACATATTATCAAAAAAAGATACAGTTTATTAGAGTGGGACAGTGCGTCAGTTGTGGAAGAGAGGTGGGAGAGGGGACTGTGGGATGAGTGAAGTAATGGGGAACATACTTAGAATTAGCCTGACATTTAAATTTAATTGGTTATTAATAATTTCAACCTTTGAATTTGCATTTTTTTTTATTTCCAAACTTCAAAATTGTTTATTCTTAAATCTATTCCATTTGTGTGTAGGACTTTCATTCATGTAGCACGGTTAAAAGTACGGTCTTTATTAATTAAATGTTCCGCCAACTCTGAAAAACCTGAACTGGTGTTAAGTGTTATTTTTTTTCTTAACATCTTAAGTGTTCTTTTGTTCTAGTTTCTACATTACGTGATGTTGGTCCAATATAAGTGACTAAAAAGCAAGTGTTTTTGTTTAATTTATTTAAAATAACAAGTCACAATGAGCTTCTTTTGAAAAAAACAGATGTTATAAACAGTTTTTCGTGACCTTACGAGCGAACATTTTTTAAATGTTCTTTTTCAGAGGTTTCATATATAACAGTCTTTAAAATACAACAATATGGTAAGGTGATTTTTGCTGATAAAGGTATTTTTAATACAAAAAAATAATAAATGCTTAAACTTTTTTTAGGTTAATTCGAGAAAACCGTTGATAAAATTACTAACCCTGAACTTTATAAAATGTATAAAAAGACATTAAATATTCAACATCAATGATTTTAAAAATATATTACCAGTTTCATATAAAATCATATTCGTAAATATTTGTTTTTATTTTCTCGTACACAGTTTTTATTTTATGGCTTAAAGAATTCAAAATTACATAGGTGCGTGGGTAATATTTAAATTTACTAATAAAATAAGAATAAATATAAAGTTTTTTTTAAATGAAATACAACATCAATCAAGTTGTATCGTACGGCGTATCCAGAAAGTAAGTGTACTGAGGCTCTCACGACCGAATGAATTTTATTTTCGATATGTTGGCTACACTTACGTGTAGCCTGACTCTTCCCCTCCGCAACGAGACCTGTTCAAGGTCAGTACGTTGAGAAAAGTCGACGCGACAACACGTTTCGTGAAAAATGTCAATCCAATCTCCCGCCAAGTGCGAAATACGCGGCGTCATCCGTTATCTCGTTTGGAAGGAAAAACCTCCGTTTGAGGTTTATAATGAGGTTAAAACTGCATATGGTGATAAAGCTATGAATTGTACGAGTGTGTACAAGTGGTATCGCGAGTTTAAAAACGGTTCTCACCTCTTCACCCTTTACCAAAAAGTTCAAAACCACAATTTCAGCCAGAAAAATCGTGGCATCCGTGTTTTGGGACTGTCAAGGCATAATTTTGATTGAATATCTGTCTCAAGTAGAGACCATCAACTCTGCAAGATACTGTGAGACCCTAAAAAAATTGCGGAAGGCGATTCATAACAAGAGGAGAGGCATGCTGACAAAGGGAGTCAGCCTGCTGCACGACAATGCCAGACCACACACAGCCAACGCCACGAAGGAACTGCTTGCTTCGTTTAAATGGGATATCCTGAACCACCCCGCGCATTCCCTTAACCCAGCACCTTCAGATTATTATCTCTTTACCTCCCTGAAGCTGTACATGGGTGGAAAAAGGTTTTCAACCGACGAGGAGGTAAAGGAGGAGGTGGATTAGTGGACGAAGGGGTTGGCGGGAAACTACTTCGAGGAAGGCATCAAAAAGTTGATCCCCCGCTTCACAACCTGCATTGAGAGGAATGGCGACTATGTCGAAAAATAGCTTACATATGTACTACGGTAACCATGTCATTTTTTTGTTTCAATAAAAAGATTTGTAACCTACAAAAATTCAGTACACTTACTTTCTGGATACGCCTCGTACATAACAATGTTGCGGTTAATTAATGTTATAGGAAGTGAAACATGAAGTTTCATGTTTTATATTCTTTTATTTTTTAGTTTTCTTAAAACATCTTGAGTTATTTGCAAAGAAATTAAAATAACGAAATATAAAATTACACGAACGCTATCCTATTATTTGGGCATTTTTCAATTTTTTCTTGAAAATATTATTCTTACGTAAGCCGGAACAATGTTGGGCATATTGCATAATGCATTAAATCCGGCTTGTTTTATTTTACATATTTTAGCAGTAGGGCTTCAGTTTTCACAATCCTCTTAAAATGTTGGCGCATTTTCCAACAACCGTAGGTAAAAATACAATCTCTTCCTCTTCCTCACAAACGACGCATGTGGTAGAAAGAAAGATTACAGCGGAGCTCTCAGCAGCACAACGATATTGTCGCGTCGTTTTATGTAAAGGGGGTGCGTTTGCCACGGGAAACTCTTTGCGTATGATTATTGTAAGCTCTCTAAACCAAACACACAGTGCTTTATCCAATATAATTTTACCCTTGAAAGAGTGTGTAAAGCCAATTTTATACCGATGCTCTTAATCAGAGCGAAATGTAGTTGTGTTCATGAAGTACAAACTTATTTATGTTTTTAAATATAACAAATATCTTAAATTATTTATAAAAAGGTTGTTACATTTCAAAGACGAATACAATGGGTAATACAATAGATACAGATATCTTTATAATTTTTAGAAATAAAATTAATTTAAAAATAAATCCATTACATATGTTTAAGCTGTGGACCTTTTATAACATAACATTATTCTTTGGCAATGAGTTTTATAAAGGTATATGGGTATTTACGGAGGTGGAGGAACATTCACTTGTTGGGATGCACTTGGATTGCACTGTAGTTGTGGTATTAGCAAAACTTTATTTTTGCGATGCGTTAAGATGATTTTTATTGCTAGGCGATGCGTTTTGGGTAATAATGTTCACCTCGCGTCACGGCTGTTGGTTTTTGACTGACTGACGGACAAAGAGGAGGGTATGAAGGAGAGGAAAACGGGGTTCAGGAACAAAATTCATTGCCATAAACAATTCTCGATGAAACGAAAATTAGCCATTATTTGGCATAAACAAAATATAATCAAAAACATTTTTTTGAAATAGATCTGTTGAATTTATTTTCATATTAATACCTTTAATGAAAATAATTAATTTTAAATTGTTTAGACATCTTTGTTAGGTCTTGATTCCATTGTGTTAATTTATAAATACTTTATGTATATTATTTACATTTTTTATTTACTTGCAACAAATTTATTCGGTCATATTTGACTGCATCGCACTTGGACTAAGAATTCATATAATTTTTTAATTTTTTCTTAGATCTTTTTTCTTTCAAATATTCTTTTGAGAGTGGCTAATATTTATGTTGACCGGATAAATCATCAAAATGATAATTCATCTTTAAAAAGTCATGGAAAGTGATGAAAAAAAAACTTTATTAACTGGTTTAAGTAGGTTAGGTTAGGTTAGGTTAGGTTGGGTGAAAAAAAAATTCATCGTTTTTAATGACTTTATATCACTTTTTAAAAGTGTGTTGAATAGTCACTGTGTTGAGTTAGCATGGAACCATTTCAAAACCAATGGTTTCTTTGTCAGGATAATGACAATTAACAAATACAAAAATAGGTAAAAAAGTTAAGACAAATAAGTACACACAGACAAAATTGTTTTAAAATTAGTAATTATTGAATGTATGTATAATTCAAAAAAAAACTTTTTTAAACCAATAAATAAATAAATATTGGTTCAATGCTAACTCAACACAGTGACTATTCTAATATGTCCATTATTTTGATGAAATAGTGGTATATATATATATACAAACTTATGTATTTATTTTGTTTAAAAAATTAATTAAACTTAATTTTTAAAAAGATATTTGTGTTTTTAAAATTTAATATTCACCATCGACTTCTTCCTCTTGTTCTATAAAATCGGGTGCGGAAACCATCGCTTCGAAAAGGCCTCTTTAGTTGTCTGTCCCTGTTCTATAGATAGTACTTTACCACGGAAAAGGACCCAGCAATAAAAGCTGGCAAATGAATACTAGGTTTACATCCTTTGTTAATTTTATTCATGTTAGTCAGATTTGTTAGAAAAAATGTCAATAAAATTAAAGGACTTAGGTACTAACATATTGCAGAATATAGGTAAGTTAGTTTTGAAGTTGGTATCAAGTGATTCAACTTTTATATATGTCGATAGCTCTCTAGATGTATTCTCTTTTAAAATGCATATTATAGCCAGAATAGGCGTAAAAAAAATAATAATAAAATTTTCTGCCTCAATTCACGTTGGAGCTTATTCGTGGCATTGAAATTTCAACTGTGATGTACATTAGGGTGTATCGATTTTTGAATTTTTTTTGTTTTCAAATTCCAAGTTAAAAAAAATTGCTACTAGGTACCACAAAAAGTTTTGGATTTTTAAAAAAATGTTTAGGTCTCCCGCACAAGGCCTAAAGTTTTAATTTTTTCAAAAAATATCAAATTTTTTTTAAAATTTAAAAAAATTAAATCGTAACTTTTGTGTTTATTCCAAATTAAAAAAACAGTAATATTAGGGCAAAAAAATAAGTAAGAAATTTATTTATAAAAAATGGATTTTTGGTCTCCCGCACATGCCCGAAAGTTTGTTAATTATGATGAAATTTTGTGTACATATATGAATCATTTTTGTTATTTGTTTTTGGGGTATTATGCCGTGTTGCGCTAACTCCTTCTTTAGCCAACGTTTTGGACAGCATTGCAGTGTCCATCATCAGGGCAGATGTCTTATTTGAGGTTGTGTTAAAATGTGAGCTTAAGTATGAGGTTGTGATACCGTGTTGCCAGCTCCAACCCTCTGAGCTACAATAATAATAAGAAAATGATACGTTAATGTTAGCTCAGAGGGTTGGAGCTGGCAACACGGTATCACAACCTCATACTTAAGCTCACATTTTAACACAACCTCAAATAAGACATCTGCCCTGATGATGGACACTGCAATGCTGTCCGAAACGTTGGCTAAAGAAGGAGTTAGCGCAACACGGCATAATACCCCAAAAACAAATAACAAAAATACTTTTGGCCGTGAAAATCTTAAATCATATATATGAATCATGTTTTTTTTAATTTTAAACCACCGGAATTAATTGTACCTTTCTTACAGAAGGCATAAAATGAGACTATATATATATACATAATTCATATATACATATAGTAAACATATATACCACATATATACCATATATATAATATGTTTTATACATGAAAAAAAAATAGTTGGACGGTGTAAATTGTATGAGAAAGGTCTTGAAAGAAACCAATGTTATTTGCTATTACTGTTATTTATTACAAAAGTATAAAAGGTTGTAACATGTCATAAAATGTAGTATAATAACAAAGTACACAATGTTGCTGATTACTTTCCATACGACATGAGTGGCAGTTTTCTTGTTCTGCTGCAAATTTACTGACTTGTTTAAGTATTCGTCCTTTCATCTTGGCTTCAAAATCTCAAATCAAAGTTATGTATAGTATTTACATAGGCCTAGTGAAAATTTTATAAATGTTATTACAGTTCCCAAATGAAGTTTCAATTTAATATGGAAGACAGTATGATAAAGACGTTATTAATCGTTCGACGTATAATTATCCTTATTATTTGTTAAGTGTTAATAGTGTTAATTTTTCTGGAGAGCCAAATCAAGCTTTGTCTCTGTAATAAAGTAAACTCTCCGTAAAATATCAGATTTCCAACATTCTCAATGTAGTGAATATTTTTTTAACTTTTATAATTTACTATTGATATTTAAAATTTTATAATCAGTATTTTAAAATAAATTATTATGTAACTTAAGTATTTCCGATCACAAACATGTTTTGAGAGAAATATGATATTTTGCTTGATTTCAAAAATATTTGTTAACTAACTAACTAACTAACCATCACGCCGTTTCCCCGCAGGGGTAGGCAGAGAGGACGGACCGCCAAACAACTCGGTCTTGGCACACACTCCTTGCCTCATTCACATTCATACATCGTCTCATACATACTGTTTCTGCTATCGTGGTACGAGAACACGCCGTCAGATGGAATGCAGGAAAACACTTCTTCTGTAACATTTAATGCCAATGGGTGGGTGATGAAGAGATTCAATGTATAAATTAATGATGGATCTTTCGATTGTGACATTAATAGGTAAATTACCGAATACAATTATCTAGTCATCTACGCACACGCACTAACTCAATGTAGGTAGGTAGTGATGAGAACTGATAAGGATGATTAAATAATAGAATATTTTACATATCAACAGACGCTAATTTATTAAAACAATTATTAAAAGAATTAATCAAATAAAATAAACATGAGACTCTATCAAAGAACTTATCTCAGGGCGTGTCAAGAATGTACGTGAATTTAACGCCATCTTGATAAATTTTTTGACTAATGAACATGTGACATTAATAAATTTAAAACACTTAAAATCTTGTAAGGAATGTCTGAGCGGGCGCCAGCGAGTTATAAAATAACTACGCAAGAAGTTAAAATGAGTAATCCCTATTTGAATTATAAGTACATTGTTAAAAAGATATAAGTGAAAAAGACCTTTCGTAGATTGCACAGTAGACCCTCATTGTTCCAGCGTCGTACGAACACACCGTAGGCTACCGAGTCCAGCAAGCAACTGAGCTCGACGAAGTGCCGCTCCGCACTCATAGCTCGAAACAGTAGTGCCAATTGTAGAATGTTGACCAATGTTTATCTTAATCGGGTAGGAACTGCCCGTCCAGAAGTACGCACTGCTACACTTCTTGTTGACATATAAATTTATTAATTCACAATATATTTGCTGCTCTGAGGATCCTTTTGGTGGGAGTAATGCGTACCGCCCACCCTTGTGCTGCTCCAACCGCTGTTCCAATTGCAGCGGATGAGCCTGCTATACCCGAGGTTCCATTTGCGACGAGAGAGTCTGCCTTGCCAAGGGCTGTTGCTGTGCAGTTCTTGTGGGCGGTTGTAGTGATAACCGCCCATCATGGAGCAGTTCCTGTTGCTGCTCCATTTGAACTCGAAGAGGCTGTTCATCGTGATCTCCAAGTTCTGATGATGAACTGTGATGTGACTGGTCCACCCAGTCATTGACTCTATCCTCGAGAGTCCGTTGCGAAGTCCTTGATGCAGCTTTTAAAACGAGCGCCGCATGTTGCTTCTCTGCTTCCAATATTGACATTGCTGCAGCCATCTTTGCTTCGGAAGCAGCCATCTTTGCTTCGGCCATCTCCGTAAGTAGGCGGGCCTTTTGTCTCGTGATGTGCACCTTGGTTGCTGAAGCTTTTATTTGAGCCTCCGTCCAGCTGCTGCTGGTTCCCGCCTTGCTGCCGCAGACAGATGATGTTTTTGAGTGTTGTCCCGCTTCCATGATGCTGCTGTTCCCGATCCGGCTCGAAGGACCATATGTTTCTGCTATCGTGGTACGAGAACACGCCGTCAGATGGAATGCAGGAAAACACTTCTTTTTGTTGACATATAAATTTATTAATTCACAATATATTTGCAGAGGATCTTATTTTCATCTGCTAAAACTTAAACTGAAAGAAATAAAGGTCTAATTTCCTCTATTCTTCAGTTTTCCATAGGTTTACATAAACCTAGTAATTATCTCACGACTGACTGCCTAGGTACGCATGTACCTACCAGTTATTTCAACACTCGCTCCTGCGTAGGTACGTCTGTACCTACCAGTTATAGCAACACTCTAATACTGTCCTTTTTCTGGGAGGTATCTGTATTTAAACTAAATTCTGAAGGACATTTTACCAAAATAAAGATGTTCCACCCGCTCGTTGGCAAACAACATTCTTAACATAAATAAAATGCACTTAACTATTCTTAATGATACAAACGTGACTTAAACAATACAAATATTTTAAAGGAATTATTTTAAGGGAGATGAAACTTTATTTGGGGTTTTTATTACTATGGGACAGGGGTGGGAAAGGTATTGGCAAATATTTTTAGGCATAATGGTTTAACTAGGGTGATCATAAAATATAAAGCGAACAGCCCTATTTGAAAGCTGCCGCTGCGTGAAATAAAATGAATTCTTAAATCATAAATGATACAAACAAGACAATATGTTTATAAAAATACCAGGCCAATGAATTGTTTTATTGTAGGGTCGAATGTGCAAATGTGGGAAACTGCACTAACTTTGAAAATACGAACTGTGGGAATGCGCCTGAAGGCTAAATTTTATTGAACAATATGTAAACGTCGCATTCTGGAAGATACACATACTCTTCTATTATTCTGACTCTTGACATGGCCCGACTCGAGTATCTGATTCACTTGATCGTGCCATGTCTTCCTCGGGCGTCCCCGACTTCTGCTACCATTCACATTTGCATCATATATCCTCCTTACTCACTCCTATCTTCGCTCATTCGCTCATGAGCATATAACAAAATATTTGTTAATATTATCAATTTTCTACTTGCCTTATTACGCACGTACTTTAATATAAATTTAACTTTTTTTATTATTAATCTGCATTTTCAAAATCAATAAAAAAATACACGTATTTTGGAATATCAATAAAGAAGTTGTTGCTTAATATTCGCAATATCCTTTAATATTAATAAACTAGCGGAAATAAACCACGTGATATTAAAATGGTAGAATATGTGAAGTGAATATGAAAATATTTTTTAAATAATTGCCTCATGATAAAGCCGACCAAAAATTTACCAATCAAATGAATACCGTTCAATAACTTAAGAAATAGTTATTCAGTCTGTCAAAGTTTTTGATCTGTCAAAAACATAAACCTAATAAATACACATTTCAAACACAGAATTTTAATATTTTTAATACCTACCTAATTTATTACCAGTAGCATCTAATTTAGTGTTTGTCTGATTTTATTTAATATTATTAGTTAAATAATCAGTTCAAATGTATATACCCACTTAATATTATAATCTTGAACAACTTATTGAAATGAAAAGTTGTTAATCTATTAAAAATATGGGCAGAGTATTCGCTTTCCTGTAAAAATGTGACTGGAAGCCCATAACGAATTATTTGACAAATTTCACAACAAACTATCGATAAAGCGCGAATATTTTATGAGGAAGTCAGAACACGTGTTTATAAAAAATATAATACTGTCGCATCTCGTCCATTTTACTTATTCGAACATGGACGTGCGAGAAAAAGTGTCCAGTAATATTTTATTAGTCCACGGTCATGCAGTCACATTTTTAACAGTATTTTGATTTTAAAAAGCTGTACTAATTGTAATGTGAAACCTTCAACGCGTAAATAAATAGATAAAATTTGAAACTTAATTAATTGAACTTTAATATTTCATATTTTACATGCATGCACCTATAGTTGAATATACATAGTATGATGAGTAATGTGATCACCAACTTATGAACCAAATTATGAATCACTTGGTTTGGAAGGCACTTACTTATTTAAGCATTCATTTGAATAAGAACCTAAAATAACTGATGATTCCTGAGTGACCAATGAATCACATCCCTCCTTGTTTTTGGTAGCCGCCAAGAACAACAGCCATTTCCGCGTCCCGTGGACATAATTCCAGCTCGCTTTGTCTAATTAGGTAAATTTATTGAATGAAATAATCCGCAAAACAGTAAAAGTCAAAAAACATATAAACAAAATAGCATGATAAAATTTTTTCTGATCGAACTAGAAATGTGACTGATCGAACAGTCGTAAGTCGACTTATGACAACAGAACTAAAATATTTATTTCTGATACAAAGGACTCGAAAAACTAATGACTTTTTAAATAAAAACTAAAAAAGAATCCTTTTATCAAACTAAAAAATACCCTTTGTAATATACCACTTTTTATGAAGTAATAAATGACACCCAACTAGGTTTCGCTTATCTCAAGCTTTTTAGAGGCTTTTAAATTAATTAATTATAATTACATGCAAACTCACATAGCTCCGAGCCGTTTTTCCACTTTTTATATAGTAAAAATGCCTAGCAACGTCAACAATAAAAAATAAACATTAGAGTAAAATAAAATCGTTGTTTAAATAATAATGCATTTTCTGATTGAAATAAGAAACTAAAATATAACCTACAAATGGAATTGGAATCAGGTTTAATAATATAGAAGCCCTGGAAATTCAGAGATTCATAATAATTCCAACATAATTAATAATCAAATAAATTGAACTAAGAAAACTTAGATGTTTTAAAAAATTTATACATAAAGATGCAAAAGTCGGTCATTTTGAATACATGTAGGATAACGAAATATTTTAAAAATATTTATGTTGAGGGATCAGTAGGATTTATAGGCCCTGTTAGGAGTTCTACCGAGCCGAACCCTCTGATATGAAAATATCTGGAGTTGGTGAATTATTTTTCCATTTGATCTCTGGTGAGTTGACGTGTTGTTCTTGTATTGTTTTGTATTTGTTTTGCTTATATAATGCACTTGCATAATGTTGATTGACTAGATGATCATTTGTGGAAAAGTGTGTGGAAGGGTTTAGTTTTTCCTATGGGAAAGATTTAACCCGGACATAAAATCGGAAAACAGTAAAAAAAAAAGAACTAACAATCCAAAATTTTATTGCATTTAACGCATTATGTTATTTTCTTATATGTATGTGTCTGTATGTAATTATGATTAGTCAATGTAAAAGCCCTGGCGAAGTTTGAGATAAACAAAACCTGGATTTCTGTGATTTAATAATTCAATAAAAGTGGTGTATTATAAAGTGTGTTTAAAAAAATGTAAATGTATATATAGTTTCACAACCAAAGCATTTAATTCTTACTAATTTAAAAAAAATCTTTTATCTTCTGGACTGGAAATTGAATTGAAAAAAGCTTAAGAGTGGGTTATAAGGCAGAATGGTGTTTTTCTGGAAAACAGCTCTCTAAAACGGCTTGATGCTACCTTTCGTATGTCATTCTCAGACTTCATATTTTTTGTTACCAAATAATGGACTATTATTTTTCAGTCAGCCTATTTTTTTGTTGTTGATGTAGGCATTCGACCATAAAAAAATAAAATATTGATACACCATACAACCCACTTTTAAAACTTCGATAATATTAATATTTTAATATATAATGATAATATTATACATAATATTTTTAATTTAAAATATGTATATAATACACACATCTGTAGAAGTACGGCCTTTGATTATTGTTATGATATCTGTCGATATTAACAATTAAAGCAATACTTCATCTTGCACCAATTTTTCAACATATTTCACAGTTTTTTTAATTATTCCGGGATAGAAGCCCCCGTTGATGGCGGTGAAATTATAAGCTCTGTGTTTGACGGCGTATATATTTTGAAAATGCCATCAAAATATTTCATAAATGGGTCCAAAAGTTGAATACCGAAACACTTGAAGCATTGCTAAGGATATTGCATCTAAGGAAGCTAAAAAACAGTAAGTACTCACAAATTCTCTTTTTGCATGTATATTTGTCGCATTGTATTTTTTCAAGTGTCAAGATCTTCGAAACGCGTAAAATACAACATTCAATATTCGATCATGTTCCTAACGGATATCACGAACGTCATGACTTTTTGCAAGTATGTATGTGGGTATGAGAATTCATTGTCTTTACGCGCTCTGACTAAGTGGTGAGAGTGAACGTTTTTTCATATGGCACGTTTGGTAATAAAACCAAAAATTACCACCTCACGCCAGATCATTGTTGGTTTGGTAAAAGCGGACGTTTTAGGTGAAAACAAGTCAAGTTTTTCACTGTTCCGACCTTACATAGCAAGGGGTATTAATAAGAGGAGTAAACAAGTTTATTACCGTTTTTTATCGTTTGATTAAACAGAAAAAAAGTTTTTAAGAAATTAACAATAATATTGCCTTTCTGCGTATAAACACGTAACCATTCACACGTTGTCAAATCAAAGATATTCTATCTATGTGTTGTGTTGTAAAGTTCCAAATAATAATATTTATTATTTTTCTCTTTGTAGATCAATACATGATTTATCTATGGCATCCATTTCAGAGTGGAAGATACTACCAGTATCGCCCTGGTGTAAGACCACCATTCAGAATTGAAACGTTGCTCCAAATGGCTGTAGCCGTGTTTAGTGACTAGATCTGAATAGCCAGGTTCTTCCCCACCTTCCTCTTTCCCTCCCCCACTTACTTTCAGCCTCACAACATCCCCCAATTGGGGATGCCATAGTCTCACTGGCTCCAGACGGGAGCAGTTGGGACTCTTATGAGGAATTCACTATAAAAAATAAAAAAAAAAATCCGGAAAAAATCTTCCAAACATAGTATGTTTCATGTAACGAATGAATGAAAAAATATTATTTTTTAGTTTTACTAAATAACACAGAATAATTTAACAAATATATAAATAAAAAAATTAACTTTATTTTATTTATCGAGGTGAATATTATAAATGATATTATTAACATGTATAGATATTCTCTCAAATATAAATTTTTTTAATTTACCAAAAAAAATCCACCTTCGATCTTCTTGAAAACGAAAGCTCAAATAAAAAAGTCATAACCCAAAATTGACTTTAAATGATAGGTAGATTCATCCACAAGTTATACCGTTTATACCACGAGTTTCCGAACACCGTGTAAAACAAACTTTCTTTGCATCGGAAATTTTCCTCAAATGCGAGTCGTAAAGCCAAAAGCCGTTCAAATCTAATTAGATTTGACAACAGCAAGTGAATGATGAAACATTTATAAAAAATGTCAAATTAAATGCTTTATCAAAATAGTAGGTTCTTTAAATATGTCATACTTTTTTACTAAGTTGTTTGTTATACCTTATATTTCCTATTGCGTACGTTCATTGCTTTGCGACATGGTGAACGCACATTTGACGTTGTATTTTCACAAGTTCATCAATGAACAATTACCGCCGTCTAGCGACAAAAAAATGAAGACATTTTGACAGTTTGAGAAAATTCACTGGCATATAACAAGCGCTTAACCAGCCATGGAATTCCTACAGAAAATGAAATATTATGCTTATTTTATTCGACGTCAAAAACTAAGACCGGATATGAAACACGAACTGATCAGTGAATATATTTATCCAGATTCTTCAACAATTTATTAAAAGTAAGCAGTTCTCGATTCTCGGAAGGTTTCCACCCACTATCCACTATACACCGGATACAATATACTTCTGTAAGAAATGAGAGATGCAGATTAGAATAATGGAATTTGGAATTCCAATACCAAACTTTGAAACCCGATGCAGTCTTGACTGTATCAGGTTTCAAAGCACTGATATGCAATAAAAGTTTTATGAAATATTTCCACTCCCAAGTTTTTTAAATCAAATATATCATTGAAGAAGAAAATAATACAATTAATCTAAACAAATCGTGAAACAGAACAAGACACTGGATTAACTTTTTCGGTTTTATTGTTATTTAAAGTACTATCCCGTTAAACTATAATTAGGCACTTTTCCAACAGTAACAAATAGAAACCAATCGAGTTTCGGTTACAAATAAATTCATTAGTTAGTTAATCATTCAAAGCTGCCAAAATATGGAAAAAAATAGTGGCAAGATAAAAATATTGTTAATTCTTCATTTGAAATATGAGATCGACAAAAACGACGTATAATGATAAGGTCCCAATCGTTGAGTGGTTAATGACATTGTCAAGGTAAAACAAAGATCCTGGGTTCAAATCCCAGTTAAGAGGAAGCTACAAGCCAAAATTGCGTATATTCTTGGTATTCCTTATATTGTAGGTTATAGGCATTAAAATCACTTGTCAAACGGAGTCTAAAAACGTTCAATTTCAAGCACAAAACTGGTTTTTATTTATTTTGTAAATAATTTTATAAGAAACCAAAAAAGTTAATCAAGTGAAACTGTCACAGATAATCTTAGCTATAATACTGTATTTTTTAAAAGTTGTTTCCTTTATGAGTTCATACATTTCTATTGAAAAAAACTTTTGAAGTGAAACTTCTTTACGCGCGTCATGCAATTTCGAGGACCGGAGTAAAACCGACTCATGACCGAAACGAAAATGCGGGTACCCCCACCACCGATTAAAGTTCATTTGATCTAGTCAAAGTTTTGAAGTAACATATAAATGCTTCTTAGCTCATCCCGACAACTGGCGTTGGTGGTGTAATGGTCAGCATAGTTGCCTTCCAAGCAGTTGATCCGAGTTCGATTCTCGGCCATCGCACATTATTTTTTTGTTTTTAACGCCTTTTTCATTCAATATCTTATTTTTTAGTAGGTCAGAACATTTTTTAAAAGAAAATAATATTGCAAAATAATAAAAACACTTATCTCACTGTGATAAAACATTACTCCGCTAGAGCGCGCTTTGCGTTATTGTGTTGGATTAAAATTATTATCTAATCCGTATATTATGATAATTGTATTACATTTATTTAATTAATTTATTTATTTTGATAATATGTAATAATTTACAGAAAAAAAATTAAAACTATCTCCCTCTGATAAAATATCCGTTCGCTAGAGCGCACTACGCGATCTTGTGTGGGATTCTATTTCTGTACATTGTACATTATTTTTAAAAATATATTATATTTTGGGTGTGATGTAGGTAACATTATAAAACATAACAAGCTCTCATATTTTCAGAACCTACATAATATAATCAATTTATGCGGCTTTGCTTACAGTTGGTGCTCAGCGTGGTTGGCTTTCAATCAGTTAAGCGAGGTTCGATTCTCGGCTGTGGCATTTTTGAAGTGAAACCTTGTTGAGGTGGGGGAGCCGCTCACGAACGTTCTCTCTCTTCTCTTCTTTCCTCTCTCTCAGACACCAGCGAACTGCGCCACGCCAAGCATCAGCTGAAACTAGAAGTTTCACTTCTGTCTTGCGTAGGCTTGACACACCCACTTTTTTTTTAGTAGTTTACATTAATATTTTTTTCTTCTATTCTATTCAAGCGAAACGATAGGAAAACCTTCAATTTATCTAAAGCATATTTTTTGGTTTTCATAATGTACACCAATTCGTTATAAAGATTAACCAAAATAGTTATTTGACATTAAGCTTTAAGCACGTTATCGCCTTAAGAACGTTATCTTTTATTTTTGTGACTTGGTCTATTTCACGATTGGCTTAAAATTATTAGAATTATCTTCTTCTTCAATGACATATTATATTGATCGGTTTATCCTTCAAAAGAGTTAGTAAAAAAATTTGATCCAATTAAAAAAGTCAATCAAATATGTTTTTCGATAAATGTACTCATCAGATCTCGCTTGGCTTGGTCTGTTTTTGCACAATACCTATATTATAAACATTAAAAAAATATTTTTGTTTCAAAACCGTGATAAGTAATTTTCACATACAAAATGAGGACTTTTTGGTTAGGGTCTGATTTTTATTTGCCGTGAGAATAGAATACCTTTACTAGACTGGGATTTTAGTTTAGCAAACTAGAAATCAAGTCGGTAACTAATCAAGTTTCTATATCTGTTATTGTTACAATGATAGCGACGGACATGTTTTCGACTAGTTTGGAGAATTTTTAAAGATTAATTATCGTTGATTATTTCTTTATTAATGAATGAGTTTTAGTTAAAATGTAATTTGTTTCTAATTTATAGACTATCACCACATTGTAAATGTGCATTTTTGATATGAAACAGTTAATAATATTACTTTTGTGCTATGTTTATTTTACCTTACTATTTGAAAAATACCCTCTGACGTCCAATGTTAGCCCAAATAAACATAATTTCTAAAAAAAATAAATCCAAAAATTTTCAAATAATTTTTGAGGTATTATCAAGAATTACATATTTTATATACGTGGAAACAATAATGCGGGTTGAAAGGGCTAAGTACAGTCGATGTTATTGTATAAAATTCTAAGTATAAATGTTAAATCAGCTACTATTTGTCTTTGCTGCAAAGATTGAAATGTACATTAAAAGTTGTTGTTGAATTTGGAGGTAAGATATTTTATAAATTTGTTTTGAATACTTTTAATACTATTGTTAATTCGAATTATAAAGCAGAGTGTTCACCACAAATGACCTTGTTGCAGGAGTGATCCTTTGCTTTTGGAATGGACAGAAGAAACTATAAATCGATCATGCTGAAGAAGTTTAAGTGCAACCGAAACCGGGCGACCTACATACATAACTCAACAGAGTGATTGAAAACACTGAAAATAATTTAATTTGTTTAATGTTAAAAGTCCCCAGCTGTCTAGCATTGATAAACACTGTGAGCGGATATGTACTCTTTGAAAGATTAGAAATTAAGTTTTTTTTAAAACCTTAAATTTTTTTATCAAAAACGCTTAGGAAGTATTTATCCCCTTGCACTTACACCTAACCTAACCAGTACTAACCAAACATTTAAAAAAATATGTTTTTGAAACAAATTATTAAAATTTACATCACATTATTTATCAACGTATTAAATTACCCAGTTAGTACAGAAATATTATTTGGTGCTATTTTATTTGCTTACCGTTTTCGAGTCTGTATAATTTCATAATGATTATTTGTAAAATCCTTTTATTTAACCGTCACGAAAATAATCATTCCTTTATTTGGTAAGTTTTTAGATTTTCACGACCAAAAGCATTTTTGTTGTTTGTTTTTGGGGTGTTATGCCGTGTTGCGCTAACTCCATCTTTAGCCGACGTTCCGGACAGCCTGCCCTGATGATGGACACTGCAACGCTGTCCGAAACGTCGGCTAAAGAAGGAGTTAGCGCAACACGGCATAACACCCCAAAAACAAACAACAAAAATTCCTTTATTTCCATAAAATCCTTAATGTCATGGTTTGTGTGACTTCATCTACCAAACTTTCCCATTTTCTAAATAATTCAACCTGTCGTTCCTAAAGTTCGTGGAACATTTTATATACCATATTCCGTATTTATATTACACGTTTCAGTAAATATGCCAAAGTAAATATGCATTAATTATTTCGAAAACAATAAAGTAACTATGCGGAATACCTTCAGATATTTTAGAATTAAAAGTAAACCAATCTAAATTGAAAATTGTTTTAGTTAATATTTAACAGCCAAAAAAAGTTATACACATTGTTTGTACAGCTAAAGAGGGTAGTTTATTCGTTGTATAAACATGAAATTTCTCATCGAATTTCGGGATATTTCCTTGTAATAAATGTCTTTTTTTTGAGATGTCGTAAACCCAATAGGTACCATTTTAGAAAATAAATAAAATTATCTTTTAGATTTCCTATTTGACAATATTTCTAAATTGGAGAATTTTTTTCAACTTTTTTTCAAATTAAACAAAATAACCAAATGTAATTTTACTCAAAATGTAGCAAAGTTGAACAGAAAAAGAAATTTTAAAAACAGATTTTTTATATTAAGTTAAAAACTGTCACTTTTTATCTCGTTTATAAAATAAATAAAAAAATATATTAAAAGTTCCCAGAGAATAATAAAAATTAACCTTTATGTTTCATTGTAAGCGTAATATAAACGTTGATTTTCTGGATTGATATTTGCTTATGTTATGTTATTAAAAATATAATTTTTATGGAATTTTTCCATTACAAAAATAATTTTTCAAATAGAATTATATTTATTTCACCATACAAAAAATTCAACATTTGTATCTGAAAACAATCTTACAGCGTTTTAATTTAAAAGAAAAAACGTTCTTTTTTTTTACTTGTACCATCATGAAGAATCACCCCCCAAAGTAAGCTCACTTTACCCCAGGACACCTGTATATAGTTTAAAACCACAATTGAAAGGTGAATTATTAGCTCTCTCAGAGATACAATTTCCGTAGACATTTTCCAACATTCGGAAAAGAATAAAATCTTTTCTGGAAAGCATATTTTGGTACGTAAATAATATTTTCTTAGACTTAAAATATACCAATTCACTTCATGAATTGTCATGGTAAATTTATTTCGAGAAAAGTGGGAGCACACTTATTTGAAGCCACCTGATGGTGTGGAGTGGAAGTTAATACCAAAATTTTGACTTCATTAAATAAATGTAACTTTCTGAAAAACTAAACTCTACAGATTGGTTTGTTCTGATGAAAATAAAAGCGTAGAATATGCCTATACATAAATATTGTAGTCGCACATTGCATACAAATCAATTTTTGTGGTGAATCATGTTTTCTTAACCTTTCAAATTTACATAACTACTTGGGAAGCCGGTCAACGTTTAGATAGAATTGAGAACTTACTGGGACTTACCGCTAGTCTTCTAAAACACGTGTTATAAGAACACGATTATACTTTTATGGTTCTCTTAGCAGACTCGATTTTATATACATTTTGGGGATCACTTAACGTGTACATTGCACAGGCAGTTTTAATAGAGTGACGTGGTCTCATCATTCCGGTAGGTAATCCAAACTGTCAGACAGGGACAGATATTTGGGTAAGGGAATTCAGGGTGAGGGAATACAAAGTGAGGAAATGCAGGAATCTGTGTTAGTGGGAGATGCATAGTTGCGTCAACAATAATGATATTATATAATGCGCTGTAGTGATATTTCACCTCCCGTAAAATGTCGATATTACCACACCTAATTTTTAATATTGGTTAAATATTGATATGGTATTATTTGTGTGCGAGATGCGGAAGTTTCCAATGTGAAATTGTCCAAACCCACATGGTATTATAATGGTGCACTGCTTATGTAGGACTAGCTTAAATGTTTTAAAATCTATTATCCATATAAGTAGGTAGATAGTGAACTGATAGTAAAGTGATAATGATTGAAAGTGGTAAAATAAGCCTTGGCCATGGGGCTTAGCGTGAAGCGACATTGCAAAAATCAAATGTCAGTATTGTGATAGCAAAAAAAGTTGCGTTATATCATCCACATTCTGGTAACATTATTGTACATTATCTTTCTCGTTATTCTGAAAACGGAGAAAGAAATAAAATAAAAAAATATATTGTTTAATATCAAGAAAAGTGAGCAAAATTACAACACACCTAGATAATAATTGAGGAGCGTTTTCACTAAGCAAAACAAAAGTTATTTTATTATCATATTTAAATTCAAATTCAATTACCTAACTGTTAGATATGATGAAAAAAACTCAATCCCTTTGTAAAAAACCACATTTATTTAATTAAAATTTAAATATAAAATATCACAAGGATGCACTATTCCTGTATAAAGAAGTTAACAATAATATTCAATGCCCAGAGTTGCTAAACAAGATTCCATTCAATGTACCTGCGCGTTCAACACGCTCTTGTCCTGTTCAGGGTTGATCAAAGCAAAACGAACTCTAAGCAGAATTCTTGCCTGAACAGACTATGCAACAATTACAATAGCGTATTATCTAAGGTTGATATTTTTAGTTGCGAACTTACCAAATACAAGAGGTTTATAAAAGAATATTTCTCTGATGGTTTGTGAATTATTTTTATGTCTCTATTGTTAATATCTCTATTCTCTAACCTCTCTCCGTGGCTGTAAATGTATTGTTTAGTAAATATTTCGTTTTATATAATCTTTTGGTTTGTATAATTTTTTTAATTCATTTTCCTTTCTCACAAATTTAAATAACTTAGTCCATAATATTATGCTGTCTCAGTTAAAGTCACAAGGAGGAAATCCATAATTGGTTTTATTTTACTATATAATACTTATGTACAAATTGATTAAAAACTGTCGATTTCCCAAAAATTAATAAATAAAAAATCAAAATAAAAATTGAAATTTTTTTTTTTTAAATAAATATCTACATAATGAAAAATAAAAAGATTTCACAGAGCGAAATACCAAAACATTTTAGTTCTTCTGATTATTGTTTTCAATAAAAATAGAAACTTCTGTTTGCTTTAACTTTTAACATGCACCGAAAAAAATATATATAACTAAATTATTTAAATATAAGTCCTTCTAACTACAGATACGTACATATGAAAAATGCACAAGTAATTAAAACCTAGGAAAAAAATTCGCTAGGGAATCAGAAATATAGTGTTTTTATAAATAACTAGTGGTCTAATAAAATAAATTAAAGTATTTACGTTATATATATATACCTACCTAGTTAAATCAAATTTACATAAATGTAAGTATACGCAGATGTTTCACATTGTGAAAATTTATAATATTCTATAACACATTAGCAGGTAAATAAATAGATTTTATAAAATCTGACCCGGCCATTTCGTAGACACCCACACCCACTTAGTTTGTTGTCGAGATCTCTCTTTGTGAACACGCTCCCCAATTAATAAATGAAATTACGTTACGAAAGTGAAAAAATAAGTACCCTTAATATTACTTTTAACTTTTTTTTTAAACCGTTCGGCATACACTGTTGGGCAATACTTTTACGGCAAAGAGAAAACTGAAAGTAAACAAATCTGACAACAATGAAACAACGCAGCTTTTCAAACAAATAATAAATTAATTTATACTCGTTGCAATGTGGATTTTGGAGCTCTTTTGTGTTTCGAATTCTCACGTTGCTTGGGTACTCGACCATAGCGTGGTATGAAAAGCACAAACGAGATTCTTTTTTACTGTAGAATAAAGTTTGTTAAAATGTGCTATGATTTTGTATTATATTATTTCGTACTATTTATTAATTTTTCGCAACCTCCGCTCCAAAGTTTGACATAAGTATTTTTTAACAAAAGATCCATTTAAATATATTTTATCTACGACTTGGTTATGTAGTACTTCTATCAATTGGTGAATTAACCAACCTTAATTATATTTTTTTAGTTTGTTGGGTAAACAAACAGCTATACAGATTTTATATAAATAATTACATTTTACATGTTTGCATGAACCAGTAAAGTTTCCACATAAAATTTATGTTAGGTACAGAAAAAAATCATAAATAAAAAGAAAAACATTCAGTTAAAACATAAAAACAACTTAATAAAAATAAATGGTTTATGACTTTGCAAAATCATTCAGGCCAACATAATATTTCATAAGCTGTTAGTTTTAGAAGAACATGACCCCTTGAACTAAACATAACAAATTAAATAAGTTGAACCGTATATATTTTATGAAATAAATTTCCCTTATGGGTGGGTACTATTTTTAAAACATTTTGTATCTTTTTGTACTGCTATCTGGCAATTTGAACCCTTTGACCGCAGTATTATTATTATTTAGGTGGTGGCTGAAAAATTAAAATTCCTAGCAGTTTGGTATTGCTTATTTATATATTAATTTCTCAAAATAACGAAACGCCAATTTCTAGGAAGCCATTGTCTTGTTATAAGAAAATACTAACCCTTTGAGCGCCATTGGGGGTGGACTGATTGTAAACAACCCGCTTCCTTATACCCTTGGGTAATCCTCTAAGAAAGGAATATAAATACAACCTTCCTTTGTAGACGTTTTAGCCAATATCTTCCTGTCCGACAGAGGTGTGAGGAGCAACGTTTGGCACTCAGTGAAAGCTCGCGATCAATACAAATTATCCATATTTTACTCAAATTTATAATAGTTTTACAACCATAGAATAAAGAACACAAAAAATGTAATGTGAACGTGTTTTGTGATTCTAAATTCTGACCATTCAAAATGGAAATTCGTTTCATCATGATTATAAAATTTTGATTTAGATCAAAAGTAATGGTGATGTACACGATGTAAGGCAGTAGATATAGGAGGCTTGCGGAGAGTTTTAACTAAAAGAATTTTACAATTTGGGAGGCGGGTATGGGTACTGCCTCACGGCAAGCGATTCGCTGCGTTTGGTAACTTAACACAGTTGCCTGGGTACATAGGGTAATATTTGTCTGGGTCTTGGCAACAGATGCGTCTGCCCACCAACTGCACTGCAATGTCGGGAATGGATCCATAAGTCCGTCACTCTTGCACTTACCTACCCACGGATTCCTTCTCACCGCTGATACTTTTTTCCTCCCCAGAACTTCCTCTCGTTAATTTCTATAAAAATACCCTCCATCCAGTATCCCCAAAGACGGCATAGGCCCTGAAGAAAATTATTTTCCTCGGGGCCTCCTGTGTGGCTGTGGCGGGTGATAGTGTAATAAATAATATGCTTTAGACATCCATTCAATGACATCAATTTAAGATTCATTCCAAGGGCAGGCACTGCTATTTTTTACTCCGACAGTTATTTGAATATGAACACGTAAACAAGTAGAAGTACAGGTCTGTTCCGCATTTTGAAGCTACTTTTTTTCAACTTTTTAGTCAACAGAAAAGCCCTTTCACGCTATTCCAGTTAAATATATTTTTAAATTTGAATTTCTAACGATTTCGATCGTACCCTAGCGTGACACCCAATATAGATCCACGCTGAAGTTTGGCGGTTTGAGGTAATTTTTGGCGTGACGTGATCAAGGTTGTTGTGTACTACCCGACCGGAAATACCTTGACGGGGGTGAGTTTTCCTTTTATAAATAATTTTCAGGTCCCAGGAGACACAGAAGGGCTGTGAAATGGAAGTGTATCAATTGAATATTAAAGAAAAACAACAAAACGGAATTACACACTAATAGATGTAATATTTGTATTTATCTATATAAAAAATAAAGTAATATATTGTATATAAAGAATATATATATGAGTAATGTAATTATATATATGTATTTTATTTATTAATCGAAGCATCGAAATGGTAGCGATCTATATTATTGAAAAAGAAAATATGTATTTATTAATATTCCAGACTATGTAGAATCATATATCTTATATTTATTTATTAATATATGTAATCTTATTTAACGTATTTTGACAATCGAGATATGTGTACATATATATATATTTATATTTATTTTTCACCTAACTTCTAGTAAATTTACTAAATTCGGAAAATGAAAAATAGTTTAACTTCAATAAAGGAATTAAAAAAATATTTAAATTAACTATGCACAATAAACGGTAGCAAAACTGAATCACAAGGAGAGCACGAGATAATTTTTAAAATAAACAATCTCACATCTGGGTTAGTGGGTCAGATGAGATGTTTACATTGTTCAATTTGTTGATAAAACAAAGGATCACTGGAGAATTGGGTCAACCGCATAGTTTGGAAACGACCTTGGCCATAATTAGTTAGTCACAAAGGATTTTATTAATTACCCGAAACAGCTGGAAGATGCGTGCTCTCAAATACCTATCAATCACAAACGACAATTGAAAAATCACGGGTTAGCAAGATTTATATCGAAAAATTACATGAAACATTTAAATATCATTGATTAGATAATCGCATAGATTTTTATTAGTTACCTGAAACAGCTGGAAGCTGCGTGCTTACAAATACTTATCATTCACAATCAACAATTGGAAAATCACGGGTTAGTAGGATTATATCGAATAATTATACGAAACATTTGAATTTTATTGATTGGGTGCTCATACAAAACCCCATCAGTTGCCTGAGACATTTGAGAGTCGAGTACTCTCTAATGTGGCAATCAACTACTTGAAACAATTGGAAAATCACGGGATAGGATGAACAAAAATTAATGTTGAACCCTGGAGGTAAAATTTAAAACAAATACAGTTCATCAATAGGAGGCAGTGGTCGCTCCTATAACAAGACCATTAACCAAATCAAATAGAGATGGCGATTCTCTTAAATAAAAACGTCAAAACCAAACAAACAAAAGCCTGGAGTTCGATAGCTCTCCAAAACAAACTATCAAATAAGACCTTATTCTACTAGTATTTATTAGTATAACCTTATTCTTACGTATATATTCGGTTACCAATCCTAGAGTTTCGCAGAACTCTTCGTGCGAGATCCGAGCTTGGAATGCGAGGTAGATAGCCTCGTATTGCGAGTTATAAACCTTTCCCAAACTGTATGTATACATATATTTATTCGTATGTACTGTTTACTGGAGAATGCGGACCTGCATACAGCTTGCATTTTAGGTCTTATAGACCACTCTCGCATTTTCTTTTAAACGTGGAATGAGGATTCACGACCCGTAAGTCCACACCAACCGTGAGTATATGATTGTATATAGAACGAAACCGGTTCGCCCTAAGTAAATTGTAGTCCAAGGAGGAGTCGGAATTTGGGGGTTTCGAGACCCGAGGGGAAACTTGAAGGCAGTACATGATGACGTGGAAGGCTTTTTGGGACGCGATAACTTAGGTATCAATCAAAGAGCCGTGTCAAAGGATTGTGCAAATTTCTTGTTGACTCACGATCATCTCGTTTACTTGCAGGAGAATTTGGAGCCAAATTATGCCAGCAAATGGGCTATTCCGAGTTCGTCAAATATGCAATTAACTAATTACATTAACCTACTAAATCAATCTTTACATGTACCTTATAGCAGCAGAATCATAAAGGAGTGGCGCCAAACTGACACAAGAGTTTACCAAAATCAAATTTACTAACAATTAACCATTTGAGTTATATTCAATTACCTGTCCAAATAAACATGTATAATATCTTTTATCAGCGTTTAACTACGACTTTGTTAGGGTGCAGGGAATCAGGATAATTACAATAGGAAAGTTAGCTCATCCAGAGAATTCATTTAAGTCTAGGTTTGCAATGGAAAGATCAATTAAATTGTGAAACTCAACGCCTCGATCAGAACCAAGGGGGTTACCACAAAAATGAAGGTTATTAAAATCCTATATCATAAATCAAAAAATTACACAACGTTTGATGGAATTTAATTACAATATAAATAAGGAAATATTTGCGTTCAAGTTCGTAAATAACGTATTAATTATTTAAGTACATATGTCTATAAAGATATATAGTACAAGAGAGCTTTAAGTAGCTTTCTGTAGATATCAAGGAAAAGGGTCCAATTTTCATGGAGGCTTATGTGTTGTAGGGGAGGAATTTTCCATCCCTGCGAACACATATGCAAAGCATTAGAGAAAAAAATTAAATATCGGTCATAGCCAAGAGAGAAGAAAATTTTATATTGTTTTAAACAAATAAAAGAATGGCGAAAAGAGGGGAAATATTACATGGTTATCCAATAAATGGTTTTCAGGGCAGCGGTAACAAACTCGCCTCCCAAATTATAAAAATAATAATTACTGGATATCTTTGACTATTATTCTGATCATTGAGTATTATTAATGATAGTTAGCATAATAATAATAGAGTGTAGATCTACTATTTACAAGTTTTATTTTAGCACTGTTACTTGAAGGAAGGTTTCAGGTAAAAATACTCAATAACAAAGCAGACATATACATTTATGCTCTATTTCGCACACGAATGTCTCTCTCACACCTTTAAACATTGCAATGAATAATATAAAGACACTGAACAAATTAAAAAAAATGTTATGTAGTGTTTTTTTGTAAAAAAAATATTATTTTTCAACCATCGAGGTAGATCTTATGTAAAACACGTCTTTCGGATTTTCCTTACGAAGAATATTTAGTAAAACTTATGGAGATTCCAGTCACATTTTATCTAATATTGGAGATACACAGGGAGAGAACTTTTCAGTACGTATTTGGGACATCAAAATTCAAGTTCCTGGCAAGGTAGGTACGTGATACGATTGAACCTAACCTTTTGAAAGGATCAAAGAATATTAAGACTTCAATTTAAGTTTATATATTAGATATAGAGCCAATGTTTTCAGAACAAAATCCCTCATTAAAATATATTACAAAGCTCGCAGTGTCAGACATATTTATATATTTTCGTTTGAAATATAAAGTATTTTATTATTTTCTAGATATCTATAAACTTTTTCTTTTTTTTTACTGGCACGACAAAAATTTATAAAAGCCGTGTCATATTATGCCAAACTGACATAAAATTTTCTTGTGTAAAAATCTCCAATAAGTACAAGCATGTCATAGTGAATAAATAATATATTCAAAAAGGATTAACTCTTCTTATTGCCTCTTATTGGCATGAATCAACGTCATCGACTTACCATTTTGTGGCATTAGTTCTAAATTGTCCCAACAACCAATTAGCAAATTGTTCAATCTCCATTTTAAAACAAAAAAAAGCTATGTACCAAAAACGATAATTGGTCACTTTACTAAGAATCACTCAAAGTAGTGTGCCCTTTACCTTTACTAAAATAGTTTCATCTTAAACACATATTTAACATTTCATTGAAATACAGAAAACAAAACATCATCTTCTAAAATATTAGCTAATTGTCAATTGACATTACGTACAATGATTTTCTTTTATTTTTAATTATGTTACAGAGTTAAATCATTTATGTTAACAAAAATAGTTCATAACATTAGTATTCACTGCCTTTAATTTTGTTATGTTTCTCTTCTATAGAAGCTGGTGCTTGTGTCTCGAAGAGTGCTGAGCATCAAGATGAATAATATTTAGTGTTTGTAATTATGATTTAAGGAAATATGAATACTAAAAAAATATATATTTAAAAAAATAAATTAAAATTTATAATTAATTAAGAAGATAGTTTCATAATTTTGGTATTTTTTCATTGAACTTCTCTTTAATTGCTTTTAGTAGGTGTTTGTGGTTTTCGATTGTTCTTATATTTTCGGGTAGGCTGTTGAAGTATTTTTTCCCTATATATAATGATGTAGAGCAAAAGAGTTGTTACATTTTTGTACTGAAAATACATGTTTTTGACTAGTACGACTCTATTGATAAAGGAATTAAAATTTCGAACAACTTAAAAAATGTTGGTTTTGAATATCGATATTATTATTTATAAACAAGATTAATTAAATTAAAAACCACAATAACTTTTAACTTAGCAAAATAAAAATAAGGCATGAAATACAATTTACTTGGTGAGTAATAGCACTCTAACTGAAGAACCGTTGCAATAAAAATAAATAAATAAGGATATTTTGAATACTTATTATGACTTTTTATTAAAAGTATATTGCGTAGTAACGTAAACCTATGAAGAATGGTATTAAAATCCAAATTTTGAAATGAAAAAAAATAATTTTCAACAAAATATTATATCACAGGTACCTGCTTATTCGAACACTCAGTTCCAATTTTGAAATGACGTCTAAAATGTTAATTAAACAAGACTTCACGCAGAATTAACCACAAGCACAACTAAAATTTCAACGCCGTTGAAGTGATTCTTCACAAAAATGGCGATGTGCAAGTTTTCAAAAGATTTTTATTATTAGTTTGTTTTATTATTTTTTTATTAATATCAACAAATCAGAAGCTTCAAAAGCTATATGGAGCTCTTATAAGAAAATTAATTAGACTTAATATTACAAAACACACATGCCCATAATGTTTACAAATGGTTTGTTGATGTATTCAGCAACACATTACAGATCTGATGTAAAATGCTACATTTAAAAATTTGAACAAATTCAGACGCTTGTTGTAAAAGGTGATTGATAGATATATACAGCAAATGAATGTCGCCAAACGAACACCCATGTTCGAAAAATAATTACAAAATTTTTGTTTCATGTCGATAGCGGATTGGATTTTGTCATACAATAAAACGTAAATACATGGAAATTTGTCGAACACTGCAGATTTTTTTTAAAAGCTGGTGTCATGGATGGATTTAAAACATTAAGAGGAAACCGGGTGGTGTTTTTTCCATACAAACGTATTCCTCATTTCCCTCTCTGGATTTTGACACTAGAGAAAATATTTTTTTTTACATAATATGAATATTGACCGCAAGCGTGTCGATACGTTTTGATTTTTTTGATAAGTTACTTTTTATAGGAGTTATAACCCTTCAAAAATTGTTAAAATTGCCTTTTTTTAACGCCATCAACAAACGTTCAGTATAGAAATAAGACGATGTATTTTTAAAAAAAGCAAAACGTACAGACATAGAATGTTTTCTTTCAATACATTTGGTAAAAAAAATCTTGGAAATCGGTTCAGTTTTGGAGTAGAAAAATGAGGACTACAAAACCTCGATTTTGACAATTTTATTTAGGTATTATCAGACTGAGGTTCCTGTGTCCCTTTCTCTCAGTATTCGGGGGTGAGGGGGGGGCGGAGAGGGTTTTGTTAAATACGTATACAGTCAACGAAGTGATGTGACATTCTCAATAATTATATCGATACACTAGTCCACTAGTGTTGTCATGTCCCGAGTTATCGATGTTTTTTTAAAATTATTTTTCTGTTTGGTGACTTATCTTGAGTGTGCCAATACTTACCGAGCTTATTTACTAAAGTTATTGTGACAAATTTAATTTGTTTACGTCAAATAAATTAATGGAAAAAAATTGAAAAAAAAACACCTGTTACAGACAGACCCCGAGATGATTCCGTTCCGTATTGCCGAGTTGGATATGGAACACAAAAATTAATTAAAATATTTTTTGATAACTTTTGAAGGTTGTACTCAACATAATATTATCCCTTTATAGGACACTTTTTTTAAGATACAACTACCGAACCAAAAAAAAACTTTTATATTTGACTAAATATATTGTTCTAGATTTTTTTTTTTAAATTATATTTTACAAGAAAATATGTGATGGTAAGTACATACACCACTGATCTTTTGATGGAATGCTGGTACAGCGTATGTTCAGTGGTACATGCATCTACCACATGTTGTTGAATCGATTATGTTATTATAATATCATATTATACAAATGAATATTGAAATCTATGTATAAGAGGCACCATATTGTTTATTGTGCTACATATTAGGTACATACACATAACTAGTTTAGTTTTTATTTAACTTTTTTAATACGTTATATTATTACAGAAAAATGCACTTTTGGGAATACCTCCTACATCACTTGACATTTTATATCTTCTTCAATGATAGATATTAGAATATTTTTTGTTTTTAAACGCTTTATTGTAAAAAAAAATACTGTTTAACATCTACACAATGAAATTAAAACAATTTATGGTCCAGACCTTTCCCTCGCCGGTAAATTTCTTGGTATGCGACCGTCAATTAATTCTGGTAAAAAGCATTGGTGGTAGAAATTTTCTAACAGTGGAACGATTTTTTGCCAGATTTCATCGTCCCTCTCAATTTTTTCATACAGCAAACCTTTTGGACTCCACACAACAAAATAACAATAATTACGACGAGTAATATGTAACTGACCTTGTACTTGGTAGAAGTAATTATGATTCCGTTTTAATGTTAAAGAATGGTCTTCCAATTTACAGTAATCAATTATCTTTTGTGCAATTCCCTCTTCTGGTGACATATTTGCTATACTATAAGGGCATTTAATTTCAATTATAGAATCCTCACCGATAAGGCCATCCGGACTTGCCGCTAAAAAGTTTTTGGTTTTATCGATAAATAGCCCACAAGCGGATACCTGCAAACTTGTTTTTTTTTTTAAATTGCTCTATTGCTAGGCTTTCATTTTCTTTTCCATAATTTGTGGCCATAGTTCCTTTGAATTGTGAGTACAGCTAAGAGTTTAATACTCCTGTAACTGAAGTTTTTTGCCGAAGCTTATATATTTTTCCAAAGTTAGACGCCGTTATCCGCTTACGTCTTTCAATTGCCCACAGATTGTTATTGCTTTGGCCTACCGTATTCCGTTCGAGCTCTTCCTTATTCGTTGAAGATAATTCTTTGAGAAATTCATCTTTTTTCGTTTCAAATATTTCAGGTGGCATATCTGGTTCTAATTCCAATTGACCATAATTTTCATCGGGCCCTGTAACTTTTTTTCTTTTTTCTGTCGTATTTTCACTATACTTTAGTTTTTTTTTTCGACACATTTGTGTATACTCCTTCGAACGTCGTTTTCTCTCTATAAAGTGCTTCGTGTATTTGCCGGGACTGTGGCCATGGATTTTCTTTTGTATTCTTGAATGGGTTGCCAATTCACTATTCCACGAAGCTACTGCTCCAAAACATCTTGCTTGGTAAGATCCTCTTGTAGTAAAATTTACCCTTTTTCCACCTATAAATTTGGCGATAACGTTGTTGAATTGTTCCACAGTGTTATTTGTCACGTCAATAATAAGACTTTCTGCATTTGCTATTAGAGACAATAAGAACTGTTGGATATCAGTCCATATTCCACAATCTCGAAGATCGCTTACTAAATTTGGATCATCAGTATACTTCTCCGGCTTGCAATAGTACGATGCACAATTTTTATGATCACCAAACACATGATTTGCGGTATTTTTTATGTCCATTTTCAAATTTTATTTTATCACTTTGTACTGAGTTTTCTTGCTCTTTCCTGTAATTAACTGCTCTAACTACAGCTCTTCTTATGCGTAAAACGTTTGCTTCAACCTTTTTTCTTATATGAACTGGTACAAAGCCTTTAGCGTTGTTGGTTTTTTTTCCAAGTGCTTTCATTTTGTTGCAAAAATTGCGGAGTAAGTGATGTTTGCACTCTATTTTTTGTACTATAAGGTTAGGACCATATGGCATTTGTTGCATTATTTTTTTCATGATGCTGGAGTCGCCATCACCAACTAGTTTGTTAAATTTCAATCCATGCATTTCCATGCTTCTCGAGAACCCTTCTGCTATAATGTGGGCTTCCATGGCATTAGCACTGTCACGCCAGTTTATGAAGCACCTGTGCTCAGAAGCAACTATGTGTAGTTTAGTAGCTCTAGCACATATGCAGCAGTATGAGTTTCGCACTCCCAGAAATAAAACCTTTTTAGTTCGTAGTCCAACTATGCACCCTGCGCCAGATGAGGAGCTAAATCCACTTTTGTATGACCTCTTTGCCCAGGAGCCATCTGCAACCACCGTTACCAAAGGATAGCCACCCTCGCCTACGTCACCGTTTAAAATGGCTAGCTTTTTTTCTTCTTCACCAGCTGCGATCATTTCTTCTAATGCACATTCTTCAATTGTTGGCGCTAAACATTGTTCTATGTTCGTGTAAGTCTTACAATCCATATTTGGCATATTTAAAACCCCACAAATTTCATTCCATTGTGAATACCCATTTCCTGTACACATCACTCCTTCGACGACAGCAGTATTTATAGACATTTTCCGTTTCGGGTCTTCGGAGTGTACGTATTCTATTTTCTTGCACATTTTGCACTCGAAAACATACATTTCGTCGTTCCTTCACAAATTTTAAATCGGAAAATGTGCAGTTGGTGTGTTCGTGCTTTATATTTGATATCTCCGAAAACAAATATTTTATATCCACAATTCTGCGACCTTCGAAATTATGGGTTTCATCAATATGGTCTGGTTCTATCACCAAATCATCAAGCGTTGTTGATGATGATGAACTTGCGTTTTCGTCTATATTTGGAGCAAATGATTCATCCATGGAAGTTTCATGCATTAGTGAAGATGTAGTTAAGTTCCCAAAAGTAGTTTCGATGACATCCATATCCCTGTAAATGCAAATGATTTATTTATTTAAATTTGTCCATCCCATTTTCCCGTTATACATGCTACATAATACACGGCTCTCATAGCATAAATCTTTAGGTTTTTCTCGTAAGTCGCTCACGTAAGAGAGTTATGGCAAAATTATCAATGTAAACGATACCCATTGGTAATTTTGCCATAACTCTCTTATGTGAGCAACTTACGGGAAAAAAAACTTTACGTACGTAAAGGTAACCTTAGGAAGGTTCAGTAGTAAGAGTAACAGGAAAGCGATATTTCGACTTACCTAGATGTCGAACGTGGTGCAACATGAATCTGTCGTTTGATACTAATAATCGGTTTTTTTCGTCTAGTAGATAAAAACAAACGCGCTTTGTTTCCATTTCTTTTACCCATTATTTATCTGTAAGAAAAAAATTTTTGAGTTGAAGGTAGGCAATATAGTAGTCGATTTTATGTAACTCAATTTCTAAATACACATTTATTATGCTACGTATATATTTGTGAATAGTGGCGTGCACAGAATTTGAAAATTGAAATTTCGGAAAAAAAATCATTTTCAGCTACGACAACATCATTAATGTCGTATTTTCAATTTTAGGATTCTAGCCAACTGAAAAATCAGTGCACGCCACTCTTTGCGGACAGGGACGCGAGCCGAACCACGAATTATGGTAAAGGTACGAAGCAACCGCAAGCGGCGCAGCGTTTCGGGCAGTTTGCTTTTGCTTCGTTCCTTTCCTATAATCCGTTGTTCGGCTGGCGTGTGTATACGCAGCCTAAGACGTAGAATAATAAAAAGATTTCCCGAAAAAATTGTAACAGACGATAAAATAGTCATAACGGATGTAGGAAAAATCGCAAATAAATTCAATGATTTCTTTACAAACGTTGCCGTAGATTTAATAAATAATAATCCCTCATTTCAAAACAGTATACATAAATCAACCCAAATAGACATACCCACCCCCGAACATACTCCTAATTTATCTCAATTTAAACGGATAACTGAATCTGAAATTATAAAACACATTGACAATCTTAAAACAAATACAGCCAATGGTCCAGATGAATTAAGCTGTATCACAATCAAGTCTATTAAACAACACATTTCTATGCCCTTACAACACATTTTTAATTCCTGCCTTGAAAAAAACATTTTCCCAAATGCATTTAAACTCTCAATTATTGTACCCATACATAAATCTGGATCGATCTCTAAACTTGACAACTACAGACCAATATCGCTGATATCCCAACTTGCAAAGATATTAGAAAAAATCATAAAGATACAAGTACTAGAGTTTCTAGAATCTAATGCACTCTTGTCACCACACCAATATGGTTTCAGATCAGGTCTTAGTACTGATGATGCTTTATTTAATCTAACAAAAAAATTATACACCAATCTAGATTCGAATATGAAAAGTTTAACAATATTCTTAGACCTAAAAAAGGCTTTTGATACCGTCAATCATAATAAACTGCTTGGAAAACTTAATAATATGGGAATCAAAAATAATTGTCTGTCACTTTTAACAAATTATTTATTTGATCGCAGACAATCCACAAAAATTGGCGTAAATATTAGTAAACCAGCATCTATGAGACATGGGGTTCCACAAGGAACAGTTATAGGTCCGCTTTTGTTTCTAATTTATATTAATGACCTATGTAATATTAGTATTCCGGGAAAACTTTTCTCGTATGCTGATGATACTGCAATCACAGTTCATGGTAAATCCTGGGACGAGGTCTCTAAAAATGCAAATAAGTGCACAATTATTGTCAAAGAATGGCTCAATCAAAACCTTCTAACTCTGAACTGTGAAAAAACTATATATATTCCTTTTTATAATACCAAAAAAGCGGCACCCTTAACTCATCTAAGTATAAGGTTTCACAAAAATACTTGCAATCCTGTCTTATGCACTAACTGTACAGAAATGAAATCGGGGAATACAGTTAAATATTTAGGAATTATAATAGACAGCCAACTCAAATGGACAAATCATGTAGAAAAGCTTGTAAATAAACTTAGATATTTAACTTATATTTTCAAACGTTTAAATAACATAGTAGATATCAAAAGAATCAAATTGGTGTATCATGCATTGGTGCAATCATCAGTATCTTATGGAATAATTGCATGGGGGGGATTTATAACACCCATATTAAGCCACTAGAAATAACACAAAAACTAATACTAAAAATAATGTTGCATAAAGATATGACCTACCCCTCCTTGCAATTATTCGAAGAGGCTAAATTGTTAGAGATAAGAAAAATTTACTGTACACAATGTTTAAAATATATATTTGCTCGAAATTTTCTTTTTATAAAAAATGAAAATCGGTCTAGTAATAGGGTAAATAATGTATTTAAAGTTCCACTGTGCAAAACAAGGCTTGCGCAAAGACATGCTTATTTTATTACACCAAAAATTTATAATGCACTCTATACCAATACAGAAATCAAATGTGAAAATATATCATCCTACAGGAAACATAAAAATGTAATAAAGTCTTGGATAAATACCATAGATATTAATATTTACCTGCTGTAACATCTGATCTTAATCTCTATTAACTTTTAACAAATCCTTATTAACTTTTATTTTTCATATTTAATCCCGTAAATACAGTAAATAATGATTTTACTATAAATATTTTCATTCTTTTCTTTTCAATTTTCTACAAAGATAAAATATGTATATTTAGAGTAATTTTAACTGAACTGCCTTAAAGAAACACAAGTATACCCACGAACTGGCGATGCCTATGTGGGATTTTTTTGCTATCATACATTTATGCATATTATTATTTTTATGTATATGCTGTTTATGAACTCGTGTGTGTGTACGTGTATTGTGTGTGTATGTTATGTATGGTGTGTAATACACTATATATGTATACATATGTGCATGTGTACATATACTTTTCTGTAATTCGCATTTGTTTCTTTCTTTTTTTAATATGTATGTAAAAAACATAATTTGTATTTTAAAACCATGTATGTAACAAAAAAAAAAAAAATATATATATATTTATTATAGGTTACTAGATATGTTAACAAATGTACCGACTTGCACTAATGCACTTTATGCATACAGTCAAAACTTACTTTACTAATAGTAACAAGATGAATGAACTATGAGCGCAGAAGATATCTATTTTATAGGAATACGCACGCTCAAGTCGCGACGCGTATTGAATTATCTGTTGCAGCAGGCAGCAACCTGTATACACGCACGCACAAGTCTCATTGACTTGTGCGTGTGCAGAAGATGAGCTCGGAGCAGGCAGTCACATGTATATACCTACGCACAAGTTGCGATGTGACTGAGATGATGAGTCAACAGCAGGCACACACACGCATTGGGGTTCACCAATACACCGATAGCGCTTTTGCTGTCCCCGCTGAGATGAACGAAATAGAAATAATTTTTACAAATACCTATCGTTAAAATTTCTCGGCGCTCCTGCGCGCCCTTAACAATTAACAATCTTTATTAAATACACACACCAAATGCGTGACGCCAAAAAGAATAATAAAATTATACCTTTTTAATGACATATTTGTTAAAATTTTATTAAAATTTGTGTAAAATCATATTTGTTAAAATTTGATAAGAGGAATGAAAAAAACATTTGATCAAGAATTTACGCGTTTTTCCAAGAAGATAAAAAAAAAAGCAATCAGAGTTCATTTTTTAAGACTTCATCAGAAGTAAGGAGTAAGTAGTAAGTAAGTATTTACGTAAAAAATGATTTTAATAAGAGCTCCAGACTTCATTGGAACACGACAATTTCATTTTGATGTTTTTGGTACATAATATTTATATTTACTTACGGTGTTTGGCTCCAGTAATATAATGTTTTGGGAAATATTTATTATTTGTAAATATTTGATATTTCGGTTCCACACACATCATGCAAATCAAAAATACAAGGTATTGTATAAACATACTTACTAAGCACGCCGTTTCAGTAGGCAAAGTGGACGGACCGCCAAACAATTCGGTCTTGGCACACTCTCCTCGCCTCATTCACATGCATACATCGTCTCATACATTGCCCTACTAAAGTATCTGATTCATATCTTCCTCGAGCCACCTCGACTTCTGCTACAATTCACATTGGAGTCATATATTCTCTTTACACTCCTTTCTTCATTTATTCGCTCTACATACCCAAACCATCTAAGCTTCCCTTTCTTTATTACTAATTACGCTTACATCAGCCTTGAATTCATTGCGGATCTCCATATTTCTCACGCGATAATATATGGTTTTACCACATATAGGAGAGAACCACCATGAAGAGAACGTTCCATGAAGAGAAAATTGAACATTGTGCCAAAACTAACAACTTTATTGACACATAGATATCCTTCGTATGCTTGTAGTGGTGCCGAGTTGGTTTGCGGGAAGCATGGTTACAGCGTTGTCAGTTCGCTGGCAACAGTCGAGGTGTAAAGTGCTGAGCATCGTTTTTTTTTTCGTGAATTTGTGAAGTCTGTCTACGTTTAACGAGTGCAAGTACACCAAAGGTGATCCTGTCTTATCACACTTAGCTGTTATAACTTACATATCGTGAGTACAATGATGCATTATATTAATCCCTTATTGCCATTTTTATTTTTTTCAAAACCAAACTGCCGTTTCCATGAAAAGAACATAACAAAAGCCCATGAAGAGAACGTTCTCTTCATGGGCTTTGTGTTCTCTCACGGAATATCTAGGCAATGCATATTTTATCAGTCTAGACTTTTTCTCCAGGTGGATGCCGTCGCGTTTTTTTATAAATGATTTGAATTAGTACAACTCAAACTATATTTAGAGTCAAAGTAAGAAAGACATAACTTATTAATTTGGCTACTTATTCAGCAGTTTAAGAATCGAATGCAATCGTATATCCTTTTTATTTTAGATCATGCCAAAAATAAATCGCAAGACTGACGATGAATTCAAGAATGCTATAGATGATGTCATCATAAATAAGAAGAGCATACGAAGTGTGGCGAAAGATAAAGGTATTGCGACCACATTACTTTGGAAAATTATTCAACGAGCGAAGCAAGCACAGGAAACTGGTGAAAGTTTTAGCTACACTCGCAATATAGGGAATAGAAAAATATTCTCTCCTGAACTTGAGGATTTATTAGCATCGTACTTGAGCACTGCTTCAAAAATGTGCCATGGCTTGACTAAACTTCAATTTGGCTTACCAATTTGCTGTAGCTAATAATATTATTCTTCCATCTTTTTGGAGAGTCAATGAAAAGGCTGAAATACACTGGCTCAATGGCTTCATGAAGCGACAAGTCAAGCTTTCAGTACATCAACCAGAAAGTACTTCACTGGGCAGAGCTACAAGTTTTAATAAAACAAACACCAGTAACTTCTTCAACAACTTGTAAAAGCTTCTACAAAAGTACAAATTTCCCCCAAATATTATTTGGAACTTGGATGAAACTTCTTGCACAACGGTTACAAAGCCACCGAAAGTTATAGCTGCTGGAAATACAGTTCCACCTGTTTTTGTTTTTCCAAGAGTACACTTTCAAGAGAGAATGTTAAAAGGGGCACCGATAGGCAGTAAGGATCTGGCCCATTCAACTGGATGGATGACAGAAAACTGCTTTGTTGAGTCACTGAAACACTTCAAACAGCATGTGAATCCTTCGAAGAACAATAGAGCTTTGATTATAATGGACAATCACGTAATCCACGTAAATATTAAAGTCGTGGAGTTTGCACGAGAAAACAACATAATTATTTTGACTCTACCGCTACATTGCAGCCACAGGATGCAGCCTTTGGATATAGTTTATGGTCCATTTAAAACAATATATCGCCAAGCCATGAACAACTGGATGACTACCAATCTTGGAAAAAGAGTAACTGTAATGGAAATAGCAGAACTTGTGAATGTGAATGCAGCATACGGATATTCGTTTTCCATATCAAATATCTGCAGTGGATTCGAGAAAACTGGAATCCATCCTTTCAATAATAATATTTTTTCGGGGACCGATTTTCTTTGTTCGTCGGTTACTGACCGTCCGATTGTGGAAAACGAATAACCAGCGTTTCCATTGAATTCTTCTGCGAAGGAAAACGTTCAACGTGAAATTGAGCGGATAATGGATGTGCTGATTTTGAATTTGAATTTGGGAACTAACCAAGAATTAGAGTCTCTACCATCGATCAGCTCAATCACAACTGATCTGAGCCGTAAGCAGCTTGGGATTGCAGTTGTCTCTCCCTATGTTATAAGACCCTACCCTAAAGCATCTCCACGGAAGAATATTAGAAGAGGTGCATCACGGAAGGGGAAGTCTAGTATCATAACAGATACTCCTGAAAAAGATGAATTGATTCGGATCAGTGACGAAAAAAATTATAAGAAAAAACCGAAAGGGAAACAAACTCCAGGAATACCAACGAAAGGAAAAAAATTTCAACAGAATACAGATAAATCAAAGAACGTTAGGAAAACGAAAGTATTAAATAAAGAAAAATCTACTAAGGAACGAGACAGGAATGACTCTGAATATACGGACACGCAAATATCTATTCACGACGATTCATCAGTATATCTTGAAGATATAATCGATAACGAAGTCTGCCACTTTGCAGTGGCAGATATAATGTAAGCTTTGAAGAATGGATCCAATGTAAAGTATGCAGAAAATGGAGCCACAAATCGTGCGGTGAAAAGGGCTCTTTGAACTTTTTCTGCAGGAAATTTTTCTGAGCGATTTTTTAACTACTGTTTTCTGTATTTAAAAAAAAATATATTAAATAATTAATGTCCTTGATTTCATTCGTTGTTTTACTTTGCATTATTAAAATTATTTTTGGTATCGACAGATAAACAACATACCTAATAATAGTCGAAGTCCAAGACTGTTCTTTTCGTGGGGACCCGTGTTCTCTTCATAGTACACTATACCTTGAAAAGAACTGTATCATACGTATCCAGACCTCCAGAATATTTCAAGAGAATTCATATTTACGCCAAAATCACAAAAACACTTCAACCCCGAAACCGCTCGATACCGTGTCGCCAACACATTTGGAAAACTTTACATCAAAATAACTCAATCAAATGATGTATTATATGTGATTAATCAAGATAGGTACATAGGAATATAATAGCAGAACCTGAAAAACATCTGAAAATAATCATCCAGCACCTCCCTCGGACACACCAACCCATGAAGTGACCACGGCTAGGAGGGCTACCCAGTATTTACGTAGGACCCCCTCCACTACTCCCCGGATCGAATTCCATGATGGCCGCCGTCTCCAACCAATCACAGCACGGCATATCACCTTGACTTTCTTATCAAACACTGATAACAGATTCAAATGTGATTAATTGTGATATCATCAGACTGGATTTACGGGAAAAAGATGCAAGATATAACTACGAAATGAATATCAACATCAAGAAATGATTATATACTAATATATTTGCATGAATAATTATATCTAACTATATTTGTTACCCTTTGGGAAATGTTCAAACCAAAGATATTTAACTTCAAACCCAATATGAAAACTTGTATAATTATTTATAAAATAAATAAACGGGACTGCGGGAGATGGTTTTGGTAGATTGAACTGACTTGGTGAAAGGTATCATATTAAAATATAACTTTCCTCTCAACAAGATAATTGCAGAGAGGAAAAATACCTAACCACTTTGCTCCTCACGAAAGAGGATAGAACACCTCCGAGAGGGTTCGATTTGAAAACGTTCTATAAATAGAGAACCGAATTCCATACAAAGTCAGTTCAACAACTACCTCTGAAAGAGAATCCTCTCTCCTGAAGAAACCATCTCCAAGTCTCCAAAGTCTCAAGAAATATTTTCAAGTGTTTTATTCAGTAGTAAATTCAGTTTTTGCCAGTAATAAATTCCTTTCGTGAGTTCAGATCTGGAATAAATTCCTCTCTGATCGTGGCATTAAACTCCACTTATTACACTGACTTATTAAAGTGGACGCAAGGCCTTGAACGAGCAGATATCCAGATCAACGCCTGATAACTGATGGCTAGATGTGTCGTTCCTTTCAGTAGGTTAAAAAGTACTTGGAAGAGTTTTGCCCTCCGAATACAGCCGGAGATAATGCGCCATGTCTCCTTTCCCGCAAGTATTGTTATAGTATTTTATTTAACTGTTTGATTACTATTATTTTTACTACTGAAGAAACGTCTTTGTTATATGTTATATTATTGTGTCATGTCGCAGTAACCGATAAATAATAACAAGATAGCATGCATAGGTAATGTAACACTCTGATGGTGGTACGGCAATATTTATGAAATACGTAATTGTGAATTGCTTCAAATAAAGTAGGTAATTTACTAACATGATATATATTTTGTACAGCTTACAATTTAATTTTATGTCGTACTATAAAGTATGATGAAAATTTTTTTCGGAAATATTTGTGTGAAATACCGTTATTACAACTTTGGTGTAACAGTTTTCTCCGCCAAACTTTTGCAATTTATGCTTAATTTAGTGTTCTTCGAACACTTTAGAAGATAAATAAAGTTTTCTGGCGTGTTTTTGTGTGCAGTCATTTATCACGTCGTGAAGATTATTAATACTAGTTAGCTTACCCATTTAGCTAAACAGTTTCAAAATATTGTTTGTTATGATTCTCAGGAAGAAAAATAGAGATTTTTGAATATCGTAAGATTTTTACGATAAATTCGTGTTTTAAACAGTCATCAGGAGTATTCAGGAGGCCTTGAGGAAAATGATTTCTCTCGTGGCCTACGTTATCTTTAGGAATGCTGTATGGAAGTTCTTTTTTAGGAGGGTTAAAGTGAAAACGGGCCTTGAAGACTTCGAGGAGGGATCAAACAAATTATCTGGAAAATCGTTTTATAGCCGACCTGTTGAACTCAAGAACAAGTCGTAGAATTGACCCTGACCATGCAAACAGTCAAGCTGTCTACCCTGACCACTGGCGCCTCCTCCAACGTTATTAGAGTGCACAGAGAGTTTTAGAATAAGTCTTATGACCCTTTCTAGTATAGTCTTCGGGATTTTTGTCCTCTTCTTATTAAAATGCATATTTCCTCTTTAGGTCCGGCAATACGAGGTGAAATAATTGTGTATATTTTTTTTTGTGTACTGTATACTTGTTATTGAGTATACATATGTATATGTAAAAACAAACGCTGTATGCAGGGACACTGAAGGGTAAAAAGTAGTTCAAAATAAATGTAGCTTCGTTTTTTTTTTTATTTTAAATAGAGTTTTGGGGATTTGGTAATGAGGCAATTTCCTCAATTGGCGACTAAAGCCAAATGGGTCGAAAACAGTTGCGACAGCTTTCCATCTCAGCAATTCACAAGCGAATGCCAAACTCTGTGTTCATTTTGATGGAAAAAATATTTACCATGACCCGCACCCTCGCTATCTTGGAGTTACTTTGGACAGGACCTTGAACTACCGGCAACACATAGAAACAGTGGGTAAAAAAACTAGTATAAGGCTTTACTTAGTTTATAAGCTAGTAGGCACTAGCTGGGAATGCGATGCCAACACGCTCAGAACAGCATCCATTGTTTTCTCAATGGCTAAATACTGTGCTCCAGTACTGGGCTAGAAGTTCTCACACTTCCATGGTAGACGTTTACCTTAATGCCATAATACGAACTATCTGCGGGACTGCAAAAAAGCGCAACACTTTTGCACGAAAATTTCGTCTCCCACCCGGCATGCCGCTTGAAGTCCCGAAAACCCTTCTGGGCGGAACGAGAGAGGCTCCTCCGATAACCTCTCACCCCAGAAGATAGATTGAAACTTGAGTGGCAAACGGCCAACGTGAGAAATGCCCACCTCATACAGGACCTCACCGAGAAACAGCCTGGGTTCTCACTTCCTCGCAAAACCTGGTCCGCTATCAACACGTTAAGGTGCTCCCATAGCCGCTGTGCCCACATGATGCACAGATGGGACCTTAAAGAGTCGGCAATGTGTGAATGTGGTGCAGGGCAGACCACCAAACATGTGGTCAAGGAATGCCTGCTCTATTTGTTCCCCGACGAGATTGATGAGGTTCACATGGCGACGCCTGAGGCCCTAGAATGGCTCGCAGACCTAGATGTCCTCCTCTGACACCCCCACTATACGAAAGAAAGAAAAAGAAGTGAGGCAATGAAAAATTTGGTTGTAATGTCACACCGTTAATTTGAGTGAGTCAGTAGCGCAGTTGTGAGTTACCTCGTGTTCACGGCGATGACGGCGGTGGAGCGGTCGAGCTCGAATGGGAAAAGTAAAGTGGCAGTGAAGTCGGTGACTCGACACCGCGTTGGTGGAGACGAGACTTATAGATGTGTTCAGCACTGGGAATGACGTGGTGTCTTCCGGGTACTCTAGTGTGAAACAGGGACGATATCGCGGGGAAGAGTAGCAGGCCGGCAAAAGTGTCACAGGATCTAAACGCGTGCGGAGCGCAGGCCAGGGATGATATCTGGGGCCAGGGCGCTGATGTTATCCCGAGGAGTCCATGATAATCCGTAACCTTTCTTAAATGTCCCTGTAAAGCCGGGCGTATATGAATAGCCTGTAGCGGCGCGGTGAAGTAACAGTGAGGTGAGGCGCAGGGGCCGGCCTGCAGGTAACTGCTAATTCATGACTGACTGAGTACGTCTTGATGCGCTCGTTTTATAGCGGCCAGTGCGGCGAGAATCTTCAAGCGTTTATGTAGGTGTGCGCAAAATGCTACGATCGTATCTAGAAAGTTCTGTAAATATATATTCAATTATGTAATGAAATAATTTAATATATCATAAATTAATATATATGAAATTACATTTGAAAAAGGGTTGCATCATGAATAGTTACAAAAAAGATTAACACTTGGTTTAATATAATTAAACTTTTGAAAGTTCGTTTTTCCTACAAAAAGTAGGAATATCAGCAAAAGGTTGACATTCGTTGTTAATTGATTTAAAATTAATGAAGAGAACTGAAAATCTATCTCTTGGAAATCAAAAAAGATTCCTCGACAACAGGATAACATTTAATAGCATTTTTCTTAGCATCTTGACATTGTAAAATCTTGAGAGTAATCAAATTACAAAAACACTGATTAAACAGACAAGAAGTCTTTCAATGTGCCATTCTCCGGCCCTCTTATTTATCTTTTGCACTTTTAAATTTATTCGTGCTTATATAGCTTTAACCTTTAGAACACCAGACCCTTTTTGAGGAAAATCAAAAATGAACTCTAAAGTTTTTCAAGCGCAAGCGATTCTATTACAAATATATGCACTTTTCATGGCATACAGGTAAGTCGCATATAAAAAAAATCTGCTAGGGCTAAATTCCAATGCCAACAGGGCACAAACGGTTAGTCGGCGGGAAAAAATTCTTGTCACTGGTGCACGGTTTTAGAGATATTAAGAAATTGATACGCTTAAATGTTTTTTTTTTACTTGTAATTTCTTTAGATTAACCCCATACTATTTTTTTTTTTTTTACAGTGAATACCTCACAAGAGTCCCAACTGCTCCCGTCTGGAGCCAGTGAGACTATGGCATCCCCAATTGGGGGATGTTGTGAGGCTGTAGGTAAGTGGGGAAAGTTTAGAAAAGGTCGATCAACAGATACTAACCTACTGGTACTCACAGATTATATTTCCAAATCTTTAGATAAGGGCTACCAAGTAGATTGCTCATATAATGATTTCTCGAAGGCATTTGATACCGTAAACCATGACATATTATTAAATAAATTGTCAACTATAGGTTTTTCTTTACGGTTTCTCATATTCTTTGCAAGCTATTTTACTGGAAGAAAGCAATTTTTATCTCATGGAATATTCTTGTCAAAATTATTCCTTGTGCTGTCAGGCGTTCCACAGGGCTCTAATTTAGGACCACTCCTCTTTCTGATTTTTATTAACGATATTACAGAAAATATTCTGCATTCCAGGTCACTTCTTTTTGCTGATGACCTAAAACTATTCTTGGAAATTAAAACTTTAGAAGACTGCATTCGACTCCAATCGGACATTAATAGAATTGTTGACTGGAGTAAACGGAATCGGATCGAATTCAATGTTTCTAAATGTTTCATTCTTTCTTTCACACGGGCACGTCATACTTGGTTTTACCGGTATACCATGAATGCCCGAAGTTAAAAAACGTGTCTCCACTATGAAAGATCTTGGCACCATGTTTGATAGTAGGCTGACATTTCATACTCATATCGAAATGACGTGTAGTGCTTCACTGAAAATGCTGGGCTTCGTCCTACGCACTGCGAGGAATTTTAGAGACACCCGGGTTCTCCAAGTGCTAAACATTGCGTTAGTTAGGAGTAGGCTTGAGAGTGGGTCGGTGGTTTGGAGCCCACATCAGGTGAAGTATTCCCTTATGTTGGAGAGAGTGCAGGAGAAATTTCTGAGATTCCTCTACCTGAGGGAGTATGGCTACTACCCGTGGCTCTATCCTACTGACTTTCTCTTGGGCATGCTCGGTATGAACCATCTACGGGTCAGAAGAGATGTGCATATTGTATCACACTTCTTCAAACTGATTCGTGGATGGTTTGAAAATCCGACTATCATGGAGAGTATTAGTCTCTATGTTCCTGATGGTTATCTCCGTCACCGACAGCATAGACTGTTTTATCTCCCGGCCTGCAGGACCAACTTGCCAATGGTCATGCCGGTGGGGAGAGCAGTCTTGCTGTTGAACAGAATTAATTCGGATATCGACATATTTAGGATCGGTGAAGCTGCCTTTAAAAGGCAAGCTCTATTGATGCTGGTATAGTTTATACACCGCTAACTATTATGTAATACCATTTTACAAATATACTTAAAAACGAAATAAAATGTAATTTTGTAATGTTTTTAAAGGAATAAACAAATTGAATTGAATTGAATTGAAGGGAAAGAGGCAGGTGGGGAAGTACCTGGCTATTCAGATCTAGTCACTAAACACGGCTAAAGCCATTTGGAGCAAGGTTTCAATTCTGAATGGTGGTCTTACACCAGGGCGATACTGGTAGTATCTTCCACTCTGGAACGTGCCGCAAATATACTATATATTATTTGAAATTAATTAATTGTGAAATAACACAAATTAATCAAATAAAATTTATTTGCGAACGCCGGGTTCGAACCCGCGACCTTCGAAATGGCAGTCCATTGCGTTACCACTGGACTATGCCGGCCGTCAAAATACTAGAAAATACTACAACAATAACATTTGGCTGTCATCAGTTGTTTTGTTTTGCTCTATCTAAAATTAATTTTTATCCATCCTTTTTTGTTTTCTGGCAAAAAAAAGTGTAGTGTGTTGTGCCTTGAGGTTTCTTCTCCCTCCTGATCTTCCAGGAGTCACTTTTCGCTGCTGATTTTCAGATATTTATAAAAAATTTTTACTTCTGTTATTTTCCATACTATTATTGTAGTTGTTTACTGTTGTGAATAAGGGAGGAAGATTTCCCTCCTGGACCCCCTACAAAGCCCCCAGATCCCTCTCCAGACCCCCAGACGGGGAAAATGGAGAAATTTCTGAAAATGATTCTGTCATTTTGACTTCTACCAAAAAAAGGAAATTTACTCCTTCTTCCCCAATAGAACTTGACTCTTTTTCGACTTCACAGTCCCCACCAGCACTTTCTCAACTTCCTCCAACAAACTTTTATTCTCCTCATTTCCGTTGCCCATTCATAGTATACGCCCAAAAAACTGAGCAAGGAAAAACCATCCACCTTCTTGAATTTGGCAAATCCCTATCAAATAGCAAGAATCTTTCAATCAAGCCTGGAGGTGTAAAAGCCGAGGGTCGCTTCCGAATCTCCGTCGAATTCCTCTCAGGGTCAGCTGCAAACAGTTTCATCAAAAATATCTTCATTTCATCTAGTTCAAAGTTCAAGGCATATATCCCTACTTTCAATGTCACTCGCATAGGCCTGGTCAAAGGTATCTCGACCAATCTGTCCATCGAAGAAATTTTGTCTTCACTTTTAACCCCCCAACACATTGGCAATCCCATAAAAGCCAGGAAGCTAAATTACAAGGACTCCTCTGAGGGTATAATTTCCTGAAAGCCCTCTTAATCTGTCGTTATCACATTTGAAGGTCAATCTCTTCCCTCCCATATATATTTATTCTTCAACTCATTACCAGTTGAAAAGTATACTTATCCCAACACTCAATGTTTCAATTGCTGCCGTTTTGGTCATACCAAAGCTGCATGCAGATCTCAACCCAGATGTTTTGAATGTAGAAAAACCACGCAGCTGACCAATGTCCTTCATCCTCCTCACCTAAATGTTTTAACTGCTCAGGCTCACATACAGCTATCAACACTTCTTGCCCAGAACAATCTCGCCAAAAAAATATAAAAATTTCTATGGCCTCTCAGAACTTGTCTTTTCTGCAGGCTTCTAAACTATTCCCGCCTGTCAAAAAATCATTTGCTGAGGCTTTATCCAGCAACTCTTCATCCAACCCTCTTCCCTCTTCTACAACAACTTTTTCTCGTTCAACTAAATTCACATACAAAAACGCTATCTCTAAACCGGCTCCTGGATACGATCAGCAACAACACAACTCACTGCTCTTAAATCCTAATGGTTCATCTCTTTCAAATGCCACAAATGGGTGTGCAAATAATTATAATCAGTCCTCAATGAACTCTCTAAAACTTTCTGAAAAACTCTCCCAAGACAATTCTTCATTTATCCAAACTCTTATTATGCTTCTAATTGACCTTATTTCTTCTCAAACTAATCTACCGTGCAACGCTGCTACTATTATTTCCACATTAAAATCATTTATTCAAAATGACTCTTCAAGATGTCAAAATACTTCAGTGGAATAGCCGAAGTGCTATTTCTAACAAATCTGATTTCCTTAACCTAAATTCTAACTTTATTTATTTGGCTGCTATCTCGGAGACTTGGTTTACTCCATCCACCCACTTTAATGTGAGAGGGTATTTCTGTCTCTGCGATGACCGCCCGGAAGGTTCGGGCGGCGGTGCTGCCCTTTTTATTAAAAAATCCATATCATTTTTCCCAATAAAGAATATCAAACCCCCCAATGCTGACTTCCAAATGGTTTCAGCTAAAATAAATGACACATCCTTTATTTCAGTCTATCTTCCCCCAACAGCCCACTTCAATAAACAAACTTGATTGCAAATTGTAAGTCAACTAAGCCCTCATTTCTTTATATAAGGCGATTTTAATACCTATTCCCCGTCTGGGGTTCTGCTTTCTCCGACCGAGATGGTCGAAGTGTGATGGATTTCATAGATGAATCCAACCTTTTCCTTTTAAATGACGGATATCCTACTTGGATCTCAAGCCCCAGCATAAACCCCAGTGCAGTGGATCTCTCGATATGTTCTACTAGTCTGGTTTCTCTCTCCTCGTGGGTGGTGTCCCCCGACCCTTGCTCCAGTGATCATTACCCGATCACCATTACTTATCAAACTTCTTTCCAATCGGACAAGTCTCATATTTCAACAAAGATTAAAACAAAACACACCAAATGGGATGAATTTAACTCTCATATGGACAAGTTCCTACTAAATTTACCCGCCACCGATATATTTTCCGTCAAAGATGACTATAAGAACTTCAAATCAATGCTCATAACTGCAATAAATAAATCAAATCCTCCCCCTAAAACTAAATCTCTTTTAAAAAAACTCCCTCCAACTCCCTGGTGGGATGAGGAATGTTCCAAAGTAGTAAGAATTCGGAAAGCTAAATCTCTTTCCTATCGTTACAATATGACTATGGAGAACTATCTTAAAGACAAAAACGCTGAATCCAATGCCAAAAGAGTATTGAGGTCAAAAAAAAGATCCGGGTGGTACAACTTCTGCAGTTCAGTATCTCCGAACACTCCAATTTCGGAAGTTTGGTCTATGATCCGAAGATTTCGATCCTCCTTCAGTTCACCATCTCCTCGAGCGTCTAAATGGATAGATGAATTCTTGGACAAAATTGCCCCCCCATCTGTACCTAACTTAGATGAAATAACGCCTATCTATAATACTCCTATGTCTAATCATTGGCTAGACTCTCCATTCACCTTAATTGAGCTAAAAAATTGTTTATCAACAGTCAAGGACTCATCTCCAGGCAGAGATGGTTTACCTTACAGCATAATCAAAAATAGTAATGATAATGTTCTAAACCACTTCTTAAGCATCTTAAACAAAATCTTCCAGACTGGTATAATGCCTGATGACTGAAGTTGTCAAATAATCATTCCTATTTTAAAAACAAACAAATCACCAAATTCTGGATCCAACTACAGGCCAATCGCTCTTTCATCCACCCTCAGTAAACTTTATGAAAAATTAATTAAAAACCGATTAGAATTTTTTGTCGAGAGTAAACAACTTCTCTCTCCATCTCAATTTGGATTTAGGAAAAAAAATCCACTCAAGATAACCTTGCCATCATCAGCACTGATATTAATTTATCAATTTCTAAACAGGAAGTTTGTCTTGCCGTCTTTATAGATATAGAAGGCGCCTTTGACAATGTTTCCATCCCAATCCTGAAAAAAAAACTTCTAGGCCTTGGCCTTCCCCCCATGTTTGTCCAATCTATTATTAATCTATTTCTAGATAGAAAAATTTTCATTGAACTTCCAGATATTTCTCCTCAAAGTAGGTTTGTTTGGAAGGATTTACCACAAGGCGATGTATTATCCCCCTTACTGTATAATATATACACATACGATATGCATGTCACTATTCCCCTACAAGTAAAAGTTGTTGAGTTCGCAGATGACATAGCTTTCTTCTTATCATCCAAAATCATCCCTCTCGCCGTCAAATATCTTAACGAAGCCATGAATGCCCTTTGCACATGGCTCACGTTAAATGGTTTTGAACTTTCAATCCAAAAGACTCAGTGCGTCACCTTCTCAAACCGCCATAAAACCCCACCCCGTTCAAATTTTATTTAAAAATTCTCCAATCCCCAACGCTTCTGAAGTAAAATTTTTGGGAGTAACATTTGATAGGAAACTTAAATGGTCTTCCCATATTAATAATTTAGTTACTAAATTCGAAAAAAAATTAAATATCATCAGATCATTATCTAGCATTTGGTGGGGAGCTCACCCTACTTGCATTAAGTTGCTTTACAACGCACTTATTCGAAGCCATCTCGATTATACCTGCCCACTTTTTAGTACTACCTCAAAAAATGTACTTGATAAATTAGACAAAATTCAATCTAAATCTTTGCGAATTATAACTGGAGCGATGCAATCGTCACCCATCAATTCCCTTCAAGTAGAATGTTCTGATCCTCCTCTTTATTTAAGGCGTCAACTATTTGCTGACAAATTTGTTCTTAAATGTTTAAATTCTAAATGTCATCAGGTTATCCCCAGCGTCTCGTTGTTCATTGACTCAACCCATTCATCTACAATCAGAGCTTCAACTAAACCTCTTCCTGACATCTGTAAAAATTTTAAGTCTCTCTCAGAGCTTCATATCATCCAAAATGATCTACTTCCCTTATACAAATTAAAATATAGTCACATCACCCTATCCCCAACAATATTTGAAGGGATCGGAATCCTTAAAAGTCATTCCAATCTCCCGGCCCGAACTGTCAATAATATGTTCAATGACATTATTTTATCTAAATGGCCCAACTTTTCTCTTTTATTTACTGATGGATCCAAATCTCCTGACTCTCCTAACTGTGGTATAGGTATTAACGTTTAGCGCAATAATTCTAATGACAGAATATTTCATTCAATTTCAAATCAATTTTCAATATTTTCAGCCGAGTGCATTGCAATAGTAGAATCTCTCAAATATATAATGAAAAATAATTTTGAACATTCCCTCGTTCTCTTTGACTCTCTCAGTTCCCTCCAAAAACTTAAATCCAGTCCTCTTCTTCATCCTGATGATCAATTTGTATGCCTTATTCGAGAGATGATAGCCTCCATTCAAAGCTCTGGTAAAACTGTAACTCTGATTTGGATTCCTGGACATGTTGGTATCATGGGTAATGATATTGCGGATGCCTTGGCAAAACAAGAAGCGTCCAACCCTGTTGTTACCCTCGTTAACCACATTCCCCTATCTGAAATTTTTTTCATCATCAAAGATAGATTCCGCAATGTTTGGGCAGAGTATTGGCACATTGCTAGCCAATCCAAGGGATCCTGCTATGCCTCAATACAAACGACTATTCCATCAAAACCGTGGTTTCAGCAATTCCCTCATTTTTCCAAAAAATAAATTTCTTCACTCATTCGAATGAGGATCGGACATTGTTCCGTTCCTTCCCACCTTTTTAAAATTCACGTCGTTGACTCCTCAGATTGTACATTCTGTGGTCTAGAAGTGGGAACTTTAGATCACATATTTTTTGGTTGTCCCTCTCTAAACAAATATCCTCTCTTCTATATTTAAATTCACCTTTTATTTCTCAATAACTTTAAATGATGGCTAAGAACACCCTTGAAGGGTGAAAGGAAGAAATAATGAAAAAAAAAAAAACCCTATACAAAAATATAATAATTTTCCTCAGGGCCTATGTCTTATTTGGGGATGCTGTGTGGGGACTCTTTTTATGGAAAGACAGACGATGAAGTTCTGGGAACGAAAAGGTATGAGGAGTGGATACGAATCTAGGGATCAGTACATCCAGGGGTTACGGACGTATGAATGTATCCCTCCCGCTGCGGTGCAAGGTGACGTACCAAGGGAGACCAGTTGGAGAGTCTCCCCAAAGCAGCTCCTGGCTCAAACTAGCAGATCTGGCCCATCCACATCAACCGCCAAGACCTGAACGCACCTCATCCAATGAACCCGGGTATCCCTGCAAAATCATCAAACTTAGCGAATCACTTGGGGTGACCTATATGGCAGAGGTATCGGTTATCCCTTAAATTAAAAGCTATTAGTTAACTTCAGATTAAAACGATTTAATAAAATCATTAACGTTCTCTCGAACCACGGAAAGCTATTATGTTGATTATTAATTAACTTATTAAGTGTTTGCTGACCAAAATAAATCCTAATCTTTTTAACCTCAAAAAAAATTACCGGAGTTTTAGTTGTGCGTATTTTCCAAACAATGGATTATAGAATACTATATTCAGAAGAGATTTGAAATTTTATTTAGTGTATCAGATTCTAGAATAGCTGTGTTATTGATCATCTTCATTCTTCACTTTCAATATTAGGACCTCTTTCATTATCTCTTTTGCCAGATAACGCCTTCTTATAAATAATGTTAATCGGGTAAATGACGATATAATGATATTTCATATTAACATAACAACCACAAGCCAAACATTATGTCGAAGACTTGATTCGCTAAAAGAAATATTTTGTTTTAGTCTATTATACCTTTTTCTTAATGCAAATATATTTATTTATTTGTACAGCTGTTATCTTATGTTATATCTCTTTAGGTTACACCTCTAATATATACATACGAGTATATACACATAATTCTTCGAGGTTGTTAGATTTCATCACTGTTGACCTAGCTCTTGGTTGATATTAAAAAATATATATTTTTGTTGTTTCTGTTTTAATATTAGGTATTACTATTTTACATGTTGGAATACACATGTTCGTTTATGTATTTGTATGAATGTATACATGATATGTGCCTATACATGTACAAATTAGATATATATATATATACACATTTATATGCATATCTATCTTAAACTAAGTAAGTATAATAAGTTTTTCAAAGTTAAACGCACCCATTGACAAACTGCTAAAAAATAGTTTATTGGGACTTTTCTCTTTTGTCATATTATATATTTATAATTATATTATATCATTTATATTTATCTAAATAAATTTATAAATAAAAAATTTCTAGAGTTTTAACCTTTAATGGTTGAAAATTCAACCTACAAAAACATTTTTTCTTAAAACCCAAATAATGGGGGAATTCTAACCTCCCACCCGTTTGTTCACAAGCGATTTTAATATAAAATATATGAATTTAATGAAATGCGTGACTTTTACGGGCTGTCGACAAAGAAAGGAAAAAATACATTAAATGAAAAGATGTCTAGTTTCCGCAGAAATTATGAACAGGTATTATTAATTTCCTTCGGATTAGGAAGAGAAAAAATGCGATTTTGAATAAATTAATTCGTGAAATATAATATTATTACTACATAAGTTAAACGAGTATTCAATTATACTCGATTTGTAATAACTAGATTTTTTTAATTGTCTACTGTTGTGAGAAATAAGAAAGAAAATCATACAAAAACTTGATAATTTTTTTACCAAAAACGATTTTAAAAATAATAACACATTAAAAATTCTGTACACGTATCACTGTGCATATTTTAATTTGCCTCTATTGAAATATTAATCTGTACTAATTAATTTAATATTTGATGATTTGTATAACGCCGTCTTTGTGCAAGGACATACATTAATAATAAATAATATGAGATCACTGATTAAAAATGTTTTTGTTTATGTGTATTCTTTTTTCTTTTAACTTATATAATCTGATAATTTTTCCTTCTTTTCCATATTTTTCTATGACTGTCAATAACTTTCATGTACGTAAATGGCACTTGTGCTGTTAATTTCTAATAAATAAATAATAACATTTTGTTTTGATAAAATAAAATATATTTTTAAAGTTAGAAGATAATTTCGTTTAAATATAATATATAATTTCATTTGAATATAATATAAAGATAACGGTCGCAACTGGAATTCAAACCCAGATCCTTTATTCTTACCAAGACCAACATTCTACCAATAATTGGTATTGTTATTGAGCAACAGTGACCTAAATAAATTCAGAAAACTTAATCAATTTTCATCGATCTCATACTCAATGTCTCCAATTATTTTTCAGGTTTTTAATAATATGCTGCCATTTTTAGAATGATTACAAAGTTCTTTATAGAAAAATTACATTGTCACAGTAAAAAAAATGGCGGAGTCGAGTAGATCTAACAAGGACACGGAAATTTAAAGCACGCTATTTATTGCTTGAGTAAGTAAAATGCAAAGTAATATTCAGGACCACTTTTGAGTCCTGAATCACAATATAATGGAAATCGTGATTAAAAAAAACCGCTTTCTTGCTTATAAAACTGACATATTTCAACATTTGCTTTTATATGTCAAATAGTGAGGGTTATATTATTGCTTTTACTATTCTATACTTCTTCACAATTTTTTTTAATATTAACTATTTAAAATATGTATGTAAAATGGCAGACCGAACGCCCTCGATTTAACAGGCCACGATAACCAGTCAAGCACTCTATATTTTGTTAACAAAACAACTATTGTGAACTTAAAATCTTCAGAATATTTTTCTTTAGAACTATGTATGTAAAAGCCTAATGGGCGTTTAAATAAACAAATAAATAAACATTCATTTCATAAAATATATTTCGCCAGAAAACTTTTGAAAGCAAGATACAAAATGATGACAAATTAAAAAAGCATCACGGATTATTTTTAAATTAAATCATTTTAAAATAACGTATAGAATATAAACGTGTTATTTCCACAGCCCGTCTTCTATCAAAATTGTAAAAAACACACACGTAACTTAAATGGTATCAAGGATAAAAAACAACAAGAACGTTTTTCACGAAAAGGTGGCATAGTGATTTAATGTGAAAATTCTATCCTCCGGAACCATGATAATGGAATCCCTCGCATAACCGTTATGGAAATGAAGGAGGAATGGGAAAGATAAGGGAAAAGTAAAGATTATCTGGTAAATGTCTCTTATCCAGTTTCTGAAAGCATTTCCGAATCGTGATCTCAGAACGAGGTGCAAATATATTTAAATAATATCTAGTTTAAAAATAATATATCCCTGGATTATCAAATGGTAATAAAAGTTTTAAGTCTCTAGTTACGAGCCTAAGGGCGGGTTGTTTCACGTAAATTCAAATTTAACATTGTCATCAAATGGCCATTTAGCGCCCTTTTGTTTTTTTGATAATTGAAAGGTCTCCGTTAAATGCCGATTCTAAGGACGGGTTGTTTCGGAGAATTTGAACAATTCATAAAATTTCAACGTTAAGAATAATAAATTTTACGAATTAACCACACGTGAATTTCTGCCAGACTGGGCCTAAAAGGGAACTTCACCGTCCTCTTGATAAGCTGTCAAAATAACTATCCATTAACTAACTAACTAACCATCTCGCCGTTTTTCCACAGGAGTAGGCAGAGAAGACGGACTGCCAAACAACTCCGTCTTGGAACACACTTCTTGCCTCATTCACATTCAAACATCGTTTCATACTTACACGTATATTATTCTGATTCTTGAAAACCCGACTCAAGTATCTGATTCACTTTATCGTGCCATGTCTTCCTCGGGCGTTCCCGACTTCTGCTACCATTTGCATTTGCATCATACTCGTATATAAATCCTTACACTCCTTTCTTCGCTCATTCTCTCTACATGCCCAAACCATATAAGCGTCCCATTGTTAATCTTACTCATCACGCTTATATCAGTCTTACACTCTTTGCGGATCTCCACATTTTTCACACGATCATACATGGTTTTACCACACATACTCCTCAGGGATCTCAGCATTCAGTGTACTTTCATCATTTCTTTGCCAGTTCCATGCCTCAAATCCATACATACATACATCAGGGTAGGTACCAGCACTTAATTGTGAACTGCTAACTTCGGTTCTTTAGACATTTTTTGTTAGCGCTAACTGCGTTCAGTCCTCCATTAATGGAGTTACCCGCAATTACCCCTCTTTCAATATCTCTGTCAGCCTTCCCATCTCTCGTCAACATACTTTCTAAATATTATCCATTATAATAAATAAATACTGGCAATAGGTACAAAACTCCGCTAACTTATTCGATGTAAAGCTAATATTCATCGGTTCGAGTACCGATTTAAAAAAAACTTTATATACAAACACTTCTGTGGTAAAAAATTATAAAAAAAAAATTGGAAATGGCTCTGGCCTTGTTTGGTGACCAGATCTGAATAGCCAGGTACACTACCTCTTTCTTCTTCCCATCATCTTCTCTTCCCTGATCATTTCAGCCTCACAACAAACCCGAATTGGGGATGTCATATTCTCACTGACTCCAGACGGTTAGGAGCAGTTCTGACTCATGAACGGTATTCACATAACAAATTCTATCTTTATTGCATCAAACAAAAACAACTAATTAAAAAATAGGACTTATAAAAATATTTGTCAAAAGGTCATTCCTTTGATATATTCACAATGGTGAAGATAATTAATTATTAATAAGAGTTTACATGTAGTGGAGGAGGGAGGGAGGGGGGACAGTACAGTAAAACAATATGATAAGGTTCGATACACCAATTAAGATAATGATTATATAATCCATTATTTAAGGAAATATTTGAGTAACTCTATTGACAGGGGGATTCCGTAGGCCCTGAGGAGACTAAGTACAGTGGAAAAGAGAATTTGAGCAACAAAGCAGAAGCTAATTCAATTTATTAAGACAGAAAAGATTTAATGATTGTACTGAGGCATTGTTTCCCCTTGAGTTTAAAAATGCAAATGTTATGTTAATATCGCTGAGCGAATTCTTTAGAACAGATACTAATTTTAATAAGCGTGCTTTCGGAGTGTTTAAGCCTACGATTAACTCACATATGATTTAAATTTTTAGGGCCTAAAGTAAAAATCACGTTTTCTGGCAATCAGCCAGAAACATTTCATCTTCCGTCGGCGATTTTGTAAATATATCTTATGTTACGCCCTTGAGGTAATGTTTACGAATACGGCTTTATATTAATTATCCAAATTTTATTATTATGTATATTTTTGTTTAAATGTGAAACCGTACAAGATTCCCAATGCTCCCAACCAACTGGAGCCAGTGTGTCTATGGCATACCCATTTGGAGTATGTTGTAATGCTGAAGGTAGTGAAGAGAGAAAGGAGATAGGGAAAAGGAAGGTGGGGAAGTACCTTGCTATTCAGATTGATCACCAAACATGGCCAAAGGCATTTCAAGCCACGTTTCAATTCTAAAGGGTGTTCTTACACTGGGCGCTACAGCTAGTTTCTTCCACTCTGGAAACTAAAGAATAGGTAAATAAATGGGTGGAAAAATTCCAATAACTATAGATAATTTCATATTTATACTTTTGTAGTAAGTTGGAGTCTAGGAAGACATATTTGTGCAGGGGTTTTAAGGTGATTTTACACAAAAAACGGCGCTCTACAAGATGCATTTAGCATTATCAGAGAAATACAAGGTTATTCAAAAATATATTGCAATAAAAGATATAAATTTGTTTTAGACCACTTTAATTTTAATTGTACTCTACCGGTTTCGGGAGCACCCTTCCTTCGCCAGGAGAATATTAAAACTTTTTAATACTCTCCTGACGAAGGAAGGGTGCTTCCGAAACCGGTAGAGTACAATTAAAATTAAAGTGGTTTTAAACAAATTTATATCTTTTATTGTAAATTATGACGAGCCACAAAGTAAATTCTTATTACAAATATGCAAAAATATATTGATGGTTATCCAATAAATAGTTCCCAGGGATGCCCGGATTTGTGGGTGAGGTTTGTTTTGGTCTTAGCGGCGGGTGCGTTTGCCCACCTACAGCGTTGTGGACCGGATCGAGGGAAGCCTTTTGACCTCTCCCGCTGGACTCTCTTGACCCATCGCCTTGCACCGCATTGGGAGGGAACACTCCTGGAAATATTGACTCGCAAATTCTTACCCGCCCCTCTTATCTTTTTTCTTCCCAGATTTTTTTTCACCAGGGCCTCCTTTGTTGAGCTAATGTAAAAAAATCTTCTTGAAGAGGTAGGAAGAGGGGGTGGAGCCAGTTTTTTCAAAATCTCATGTAAACAATGACCTTTCTCTTGTTTTAAAGGTCAAGTGTGCAATATTTCATCAACCCCGGAATAAAACTGTAGATATGTCTAAACATTCAAAACCACTCCACCCGCATGGTTTCCGCCACAAACACTCTTCTTTATATAAATAAGATATAATGATACATTGTTTGAAAAGCAAAATCGTTTTCGTTTACAGTAGGTACTTATACTTTTGTTTCCTCTTTTAGTAGGCTACCCTATTCACTAAGCAATTTAAAAAACGTTACAAATTTCCCTTTTCTCGAGCAACGAAAAAAGTGAACGAGCTTTAGGAGATTTTATGAAAAACCTTATTTTATTATTACACTACGGTAAGATTGTTTCAGAAAACTCTCCTTATCGTTTACCTACTACTTGTCTTTGCCATAATATAATGTGTTTGAAGGAAAATAAAACATTATGACTTAGCTCAGAAGTAAGTAGACTTTTATGTGGGTACAGAAAATGGATTTATTTATTTTATTTATTTATACAATTTCTACATTTATTTATAACAATTACAGGTAATATAGCCTAAGACGTTATAATTGTACCTTTTATGCAGTGTAAATGCAATGCCAAAAATCTCGCAAATGCGCTATAGGACACAAAAAATAAATCTATTTTTTATCTACCGCATTCAAAAAGCACGTAGCTCTCCCCACAGGTGAGTTCATAAATAAATTAGTGCGGCTTGCTCTACTATATAGAAGATTGTGATGACGTCCTCGAGAGTGAGACTCTGGTACAAAAAAAAATAATTGGGCCAGTATCTCATTATTAGATAAGTGTAACTAATAAGTTGAAGAAAATATTTAAGGAAAGCAATACCTCTACGTGTCTCTAGGAAGTGGTAATTGGTCATGCCTAATATATAAATCGATGGGTAAAGCCAAGGGTAACGTCCATAGAGCCGCGAGAATAAAAACCTTAAAAAAAATTATGGACTCTTTCAATGCGTAAAGTGTATGTTAATTCATGTGGAGCCCAGATGATCGAGTTTGATTCAAGTACATTTAAGACTAGTGTGTTATATAATAACGTCAGTGTTTTTGTGTTACGAAACGGATATGAGTTTCTAATTAAAAAGTCGAGAAGCCTGTATTCTCTGCTTATTAAATCATCGATGTGTTGGTGAAAAGTTAAAAAGGTAGTTTGCTGTCGTAAATAACTCCTAGATCTTTGATTTGGTTTAGGTGTTGAAGAATAATTTCATTAATTGTATATTCAAATACATGCGGTTTCTTTGATCTTGTATACGAGACGATATTGCAATTGGGTGTACTGAAGTTCAAGCCATTTATTTTGGCCCAGTTTGAGACGCAGTCAATATTACGTTGAAGGAGAATACAGTCAAGATGGTTTTTTATTGAGCGATATAGTTTTAAGTCATCTGCAAATAGTAAATACAGCGAATGTGTGATGACTGAACTAATATTGTTAGTAAAAATCAGAAACAAAATTGGTCCAAGGATAGACCCCTGAGGAATTCCAGAAAAAACTATGAATTCAAAAGAACTGGAACCCTTATAATAAACAAACTGTCTACGATTTAGAAAATATGAAGCAAAAAAACAGAGAAGACTTTTGGAAAAACCAAATGAAGCTATCTTATTTAGAAGAATGTCGATGTCAACCTTATCGAATGCTTTTTCCAGGTCGAAATAAGCAACATCCACCTGTCCCCGATTGTCGAGAGTTTGTGATAAGAAATCTGAGATGCATAAGAGGTTTGATGTTACTGACATCTGGGGTCTTAAACCATATTGACGGTCATCAAGAATTGGATTAACGTGATTAAGTATATATTAATGTAGAATTTTCTCGAATATTTTCATGATGGAACATAGAACGGCAACTGGTCGATAATTCCTGATATCGCGTTTGTCTCCCTTCTTGTAGATAGGGGTTATTTTAGTTAATCTCCAGATGTCTGGGAGAATCTTGTTTTTTAGGCATACATTGAAGAGATGACATAATGGTGGTATTATTATTATTATTATTAGTACATTGGTATAAATGTTGGAATATTGTCAGGACCGATGGATCGAGGTCTCTTTAAATTTGAGAGTGCCTCCTTAACATCTTTTTCTGAAATACTGACCAGGTCGAGTGAGGGCCCAATCTGTACAGTGTGAAGGGTAGAGTAAATATTGAGAGTCGGTTGGACATTTTTGTAAACAGATAAAAAAAAGGTCGCAAAACTATTAGCGATTTTATCATCAGTAGTCAATTCCTCTCCGTCAAGAATCATAGACTTAAATGAGTTAATGGATTTTTTTAGATCTTTAATGTACTTCCAAAACTGTTTGGGATCGATAGACAATTTTTCTTCCATTAAAGTTAAATGATTTTTAAAAGCTTCACTGATTTGACGTTTTACGATGAAGCGATAGGCTGAAAACCTAGCATAGTCCAAGTTGTGACGTGTTTTTTTTCCATTGCTTATGAAAAATATGTTTAATTTTAATATTTGAAATAATACTATTGGTGAACCACTTAGGATATACTCTGTGTGCCGTAGTGCGAGGTGTGGAAATGGGTATACACTTGTAGAATATATTGTAAATTGAATTGTAAAAATTTGTACTTAATGCATTTATGTCTGTTGAACTTTGGCAGACCGGTTACATTCAGAAAGCAATTCATATAATAGGTGGAAATTTTCTTTGTTGAATCTCCAGGCGTTTATGGTTCTAGCTCCATGATAGGAGGGAACTTTTATTGGACTTGGGTTAAAACACGAACTTGAACCACCTGAGTGAGCCTCACTAATACTTATAGACAAAGTAGGGTGGTGCTTGTCCTCGTTTGTAATAGGGTCATGACATTTCTCAACACATTTACAAGATCCTTGGCATTACATAAAACTATATCCAGAGTGTTATTATAATCATTAAATATCAAGTTATATTCTTGCAAACCGTAAAAACATTAAAAATAATTATACATGTTCACAATATTGGAGTTACAGGAAGGGAGGTTCAAATCACCTAATATTAAGATGTTTTTTTCATTGAGAAGATTATAATTACTTTATATTTTTTCGAACATATAACGAAGTAAAAGAACGCGGTAGCACATATATCACACATACAAAAACAGTTGAAGATTTCAAGGATAGCTTCACCCATAGGGATTCAGTGTCGGGGAGGTCCATTGAAGAAATCCTCTCATCCTTGGTTACAGAATCAGCACGAACAGCCATGACGAAACCTCCCGCGCGTGTGAGGCGGTCACAACGAAAGACAACATAATTTTCTGGAAATAGCTCTGAATTATGCACACTTGGTTTCAGCCACGATTCAGTGATTGCTATTAAATGTAAGCTATCTCGAGCAAATATTTAAACGTTTTGATAATAGATAGAGATGTTAGAATTACTTCTCACTCTTAGAGTGTTTCGTTTCATCATTGGTTGCAACATTTCTCCGAAAAAACCACTCATTGAATGCAACATGATTTAGCCATATGTTCGGGTCCATATAAAACAAAAGCTTCGATTCCGAGACTCCGATCCGGAAAGAGGCGTAGTCAGCTTTGGCTGTCAACTTGACAACATCGTAAACAATTTCTTTGTTTATGTTGAGAAGGAATTTTACAATATCCTCAACCTTAGTGTTGACATCGAATTGCCAGGCATGAATATACTTGCGCCTTTTAATGGCTATGAGGCCTTTATACTCAGTCGCGGTACCATGAAGTACTTTTTTTTCCTATGCGTGACTCGGCGCTAATTGGGGTTAGCCGAAGTGGAGGTATAGGTTTCTGTTTCAGATTCGGATTCTGCTGTATCGGTTTCTGCAGTCTTCGATGTTACAGTATCGGTAGGTTGGGCAACGGGAGTTGACATCTTCTTCGGTTTAGATGGGCCGGACAGCGGCCTCTTCCCCTTGTCAATGGTCCCAGAAACTTGATTTGTTTCGCCTTCCTTTGCTCTAGCTGTGGCACGGGTAGACATTCGACCTTTGTTTACGGTAACTTTCGGCTCTGTGCGAGCGGCCGGGTGAGCGGGCGGCGCTGGGGGTGGGGGCGGGGGGGCAGTGACATTGGCTCAGCGGCGGGCGGTGTGCGATGTATCTACCTCGCCTTTACGTTCATTTGATGTAGTTACACTTTAATCACCTATAATTTTAGACATTTCGTTACATTTAGGTACATTTACGCTTATACCGCGAAACTTTGGGTGGTGATTATTCGTGTCAGTCTTAGAAAAAAAAATATACAAAAACAGTTCGAATCGTAATGCACGTTTTCGGAATAACATTTGAGAGGTGTTAGATTCGTGCCTAGTAATAGCGGTTATTCATTTGGAAACATTTCAATTGTCGTTTCAAATATAATTGCATAAGTTCGAAATCAATGTAATGTATTAGAAAGCAAAAAAAAGGCCCATACTCATATTCACGAGCGGAATATTTAGAAAAAATATTACATTAATGTGTCAAAAAATATTGCCGATCTTTGGTTCATACTAGTTCCCATGCTACTGTTGATGATCCCTTTCAAATACTTTATAGTAAATCCCAAAGACAGGAGGTTAACCAGAACATATTTTCGAGTAATGTTCCGTGAAATATCACAGAGCAATGAATCTGACAGCTCTGATTCAAATTATAGTTCAACCTGCGGAATTTCACCAGAGAGACAATCTTCAAGTCCAATTTCTTTTGATATTACATTTTCCACTTTTGTTATCACATCATAAGGATATATCAAAGGATATTTTTTATTGTATTATTCTTATTGTATATAACATAATTTATTTTCATCTGCATAGTTAGAACAACCATGTTTAATTATTATTTATTTTTTAAACGATATAAATATACCATAAATAATAACTGCATGACAAAAATAGAAGTATGAGAAAATTACACTTAAATGTGGCATTTGGAGTACAAGGCATTAAAGGTTTAAAATGAATACAAGCTCTATAAAAATACAAGAGATAAAAGTACACACAAAACTTGTTAGTGGACAAGGTTAAACTGAAATTGATTGAAAAGACAATTTCGACTGTATTTTGGTACAACCCTCTAAGCCACACTTCTTGAGAATTTTACTTTTCAGTGGTTTCATATAGAATAGCCTTCAAAATAAAACATGGTTGCTTCTTCTTTAGCCAACGTTTCGGACAGCATTGCAGTGTCCATCATCAGGGCAAATGTGTTATCAGCGTAACACTGCATAACACCCCAATAATAAATAACAAAAATACTTTTGGCCGTGAAAATCATAAATCATGTATGGTTAAGTAATTTTGCTGATGAAGGCATTTTTAGTACTAAAACCCCATTTTTTTGTATTTATTTGGATTATTTCGAGAAAACCATGGATGAAATTACTCAATTTCTTAAATATCTCATATTTATAAATAGAATTTCAATAGTTAGCATCAAAATTTTGAAAAAAAATGTCACTTTCATGCAAATTTTAAGATTTTTATTTAGTTTTTCCAATCTGTTCATATTTTTTCTCAAAGTTTTCCTGTAAAGTTTTTTATTTAGTGGCTTGAAGGGTTTTATCAAAGCACAGTCGTTATGAAATTATAGTTTTCTTGAATCTACCTTCCGTGCAGTTAAATAAGACCGCCGCCTCTCTCCACAAGCGAGTGTTTACTCAATCCTGATATTGTTTTTAAATTTTGATCTGAGCTGTTGTTGGAGTGCGAGACCATGCGTGCTGATCTGGCAACAGTGACTGCCTAACTGAAAATGACAGAAATTAAAGTACGTCACAGCTTAAGTAAAAAACCATTCAACTAGAGTCTGATCTCCGACCTGTAATGCGGAGAGTGGCGGTGGCAACGGAGGTTAGCCTCTCGTTTGCTGACATTGCCCGCAAACAGCCTAATGATTCTCACCAACTCCCACCACTTACCCAATATAGACATCGTGTCGGAGCACCAAGACTTGCTGTATGCATATTCCTAACAGATGCAGACGCCACCACGGATAGTGACAATACTAAAAAACATATCCAAGACATAATTCGGATATCTGAGGTAGGCATTTGGGTCAAGGGAATAAAAAAGATAGGAAATAAAGGTAACTCAACCAACACGGTAACCACAGGCGAACATAATATGCTCATTGTCGACTTAAAGAATAATTTAAAAAATGATTTAATAATAAGACCAAACCACGCTTTACTAAACCTATCATCAACAGTATGGCGGTAAAATATTATCATGCGGATAGCAAATTTGCTATCAACTCAACCAAACCCGAAGACAGTTCAAAATATTTAAATGATTATTTCAAAAATGAATTACAAGCGGGTAAAACTACGCCAAAAGTAAAAATAGGAAAGCGGCAACATTTAAATACACCGTGGATTGACTCTAAGCTGAATTCTCTAATCAAGGAACGAAACAAGCTTCACAAGCATTGGAAACAAGACCCATGTAATATTACTCTCGCAATGCGTTAAAATAAACTACAAAACATAATTACTAATTACAGGAGAAGATTGAAAAACAAAAAACACAAGTTAGTCGATACCTTGTCGATAACGGAGGGAACATAAGCGGCCTTGGACAAAATCACATGTGGAGTGCCACATGACTCGATTTTTGAACCTCTTCTTTTCTTACTTTACATCAATGATATGACTAAATGTGGCATCTCGAGAAAACTTGAACCTTACGCTGATGATACTGTGATTTACTGTCATTATAAAAATCTGAAGGAAGCTCTAATGAATAAATATCTTGCAAAGCTGGCTAAATGGCTGCGACTAAACAAATTAAGCCTCAATGTTAAAAAAACCCATAACCTTACTTTCGGAAAAAAGATAACATGGGTATGAATATCATTTTTGGAAATGAAAAGCTACAACATGTTCAAGTAACGAAATATTTTGGGTAACTTACAGACTCTAACCTCTCGTGGAACACCCATGCTGAGAATGTAAAATCCAAAATTTCCCCGAAAACCGGTGTACTCTATCGACTCCAAGGTGTGCTCCCCACATATCTACTGCGTGCCACATATTATGCTATGATCCACTCCCACCTAGTTAGTTATCGAGTTATCTAGTTAGTCTCTGGGGCAACATTACATAAAAAAAAAATTCCGAAATACAATTCTTTCAAAATAGAGCCGTACGGAATACATATATAATCTCCCTTGGGATACACATTAGATATGTCAAAAATACATACTCACAGACACAAATACATCATCTTACGATTCTGCATAAGTATTACATCACAACTGCCATTCTACAAATAATTCAACACTCCTCACACACCAACACTAAACCAGTCTTTAATTCCGACATACACCAGCAAAAAACACGATCACATACAAATACCTACACTTATCTTCATCTACTTACACGACTTAATTTAACTCCTTACAATACATTGCACATAAGCAATACAACGCATTACCTAGTAATCTAAAACTTCCGGCAACGTACAAAAAAACATTGGCAAAAGCTCTTAAAAGCTATTTTCTCAGCATTTTAAATAATGACTGACATATTCTTTCTTTGGATCTCCAAAATAACTTCTGCGTTTATTTATTTTTATGTATTTGTGTTGTCTTGTCTTTGATCTAATTTTGTCTTACCCGAAATGAGTTTTGTAAACTCACTAGGAATAGTACATTTCATTTTATTATTATTTTTTAATATATTATCTTGTAATAAAAAATCAATTTAAAAAAGATATTTGGCAGTGAAGCATGGAACTGGCAGATGAATGATGAAAGTACACTGAATTCTGTAGAAATTCTGCGGGTTAAATAAATAAATATTAGAAGATGTCGGCGACGCACGAGGAACACATGGCACGATCGAGTGAATCAGATACTTGAGTCGGGCTACGTCAAGAGGCACAATAATAGAAGAGTATGTATGAGTCGATGTATGAATGTGAATGAGGCAAGGAGTGTGTGCCAAAACCGAATTGTTTGGCGGTCCGTTTTCTCTGCCTATCCCTGCGGGGAAACGGTGTGATGGTTAGTTAGTTAGCTCTCCTTGGTAATTGAAATTCAATGAGGTTAAGCAAATTAGGACTATCAATAATACCGGTTACAATTTTGAACATAAATTGTAGACATAATAATTGATTTATTTGATTCTGAGACATAATAATTGATTTATTTGATTTGATGTGTCTAAAATTAATTTCAAATTATGTAGGTCCTGGGATAATATTGTATTAACTTCTGATTCTGAACCTTCATAAAGCCCATAAGACCTTCTGTAAATATAATTTATCGTTTATTTAATCAATTAATCAACCAATTTTATCAATCAATCAATTATTTTTAGGCAAATAGGCTTTTGAACTTATCTTTTAAGGTAATATTATAACTGTGAGAGACGATCTTGGGGATCCAAAATGGCTCTAAAAAATATATGAACTAATGTTAAAATATTATAATATAGCATAGATGTGTGTTTCGTTTATAAAATGTGCTTGAGACTATTTTAAACTGGTTTAAATGTATTTTAGCTAAAAAGCGTGGATCAAGAATTCTTACTGTGCTTGTTTTAAATAAAAGAAATGAAATCAAATAGGTGGTTACTTTATCACTATCTAAGTTCTTGACAAATCAGTTCCGATTATTTAATAAACCGAAACAACCTTTGGACAAATGAGTTTTTCTTATACAACTCCGTTGCTTTATAATGTGCTCGGTGAAAAAAAATATATAGGTTCGTTATATATATACATACAAGAAAATGGTCGAAAATTCCACACTAGCTAAGAGTGGTGATTTTAGGTTACCCATATCCTAGATTCTGTCATAAATCACCTTAGAATATATTTAAAAAGAATAAATATGTATTTATTATGTAATTTACTTATTTGATTCAATATAATTGTAAAGTTGTTCATCTTGACACAAGAATTCCCTTGTGAGATAAGCCGCGGTGGAAAAAATATTAAAATATTAGCGGATCCATTTTTATCACTCGTCAGAATTCTTGACGCACTCAGTTCTTATTTTGAAAATAACACTGTTCAAAACAAATTGATCAAAGCAGACAATATACAACCACTCTCAGACAGACCCACAACTGAAATTAATAATGTAATATTTAAAAAAATATATTATTTTAAATGCTAAAGATTCGTCAGTAAAGAATCTTAATATGATTCTTAAATATCCGGCAAGGCCGACTGAAATTCTCGAATATTAGGCAAGGCGGACTGAAATTGCATTTCAGCAAAATAAAATAACGATAAATACGCCGGTTTTAAGAAAGAAGAAAAGATGTAGCAAAACCCAAACACGAAAAAAATGAAATACTTACATATATTTGGTATACCTCAGCCAAAGTTGATATTTTTACATCTCGTGATGTTTGAATAACCCAGTTTCTTTGAGCTTTTTCTCCATATATTTTCCAAGTCATTGAATATCTCAGAAGCCATAATATTTCAAAGATCTGGATTGAGAGTTTAATCAGAAGGTAAAAAATCGAAAAGCAAAACAAATCTATGTTTTTACAATTCATTACTATCATTATCAAAATCAAAAAAAAATTTAAACAAAACGACCTAAAAATTTAACCAAACCATTTTAGCACAGAATTTGTAACTTAAAAATAGCTTTTTTTGTAATTATTGGTTTTATAAGACCAATTAAAAAAATATATAAAAAGCCGACAAAGCGTCTTACCAGTATACAGTGCTTTACTTTTTTATCGCAGTTTACAAAAAAAACAAAATTTCATTAGATTGCGTTTAATAATAACCTATAAAACACAAATATTTACACATTATTTTAATACTAATATATTTTTTTATAAATATTTTGATTCTGGAGTTTGGCAAATAAAAATCAGTTATAAACGACAAAAGAAATTAAAATTAATTTATTGCTGCTTATATTATAGGTATATCAAATTATTATAAGAAATAATTATAAGCCTGAAACACAAAAGTAAATTGAAAATATCTTCAGAGGAAAAATAAATCAGCGGCCTTTATTTTTCTCGCAAGATTTTTAAAATTTATTTGTCGGTTTCAGGCTAATAATTTATGCTTATAATAATTTGTTATCTCTTGTGCTTTGCATAAAAAACCTTGTCTTGTTAACATAAGTTTGCTTTTAATAAAAAAATTAAAGATACTCGTTTCCAAGATAAACAAGGAATATTCGGGGCTTAAGACCACAGTGGCCTAACTTCAAAAACTGGTGTTTTGAGTTAAGCTTGGTTTCGGTACTGCCATAATCATATGTACTAGCAGTTAAAAACCCGCTCCGCGGGTTTTTTCTGCTAGGCCCTGCGGGCGGCACTTACTTGGCATTCGCCCATTTTAAGTGATATTAACAACAGTTACATAATATATAGATATCAGGTCATTCACAGAGAGAGGGTCAGTATATATAGTTAAAACACGGAACAGGAAGGAGTTAATGTATAATAATATGCTAAATTTACACATATTAAGAATGACAGTTGTTTAAATAAATGAAATTTTACGTATTTGTGATGGATTATTTCAAATGAAACACTATTATTGACTACTATTATTGTCTACAACTGATTTAAACTGTTACCGTACCTAATATAATTAGCTCATAGGAGACTTGCAGTGCTTAAATATGTTTTACAACCGTCAATGTCTATAAGTTGAATCAATATCGTATAGTTTGTCACAATTCAATATAGTTTTAACAAAGTCGACTTAAATAATAGATTATTACATATTGATTAATTGTACCCGTGTTTATGAATAAAAGGAGGGTAATTGTGCGATGAGATTAGCAGTCGGTTTAATTAAAATGTGTGAATTTTACTCCAACTGGTGGTAATTCTTTACCTAAAACTGTTACTGTATCTAATAAATTTTAAAGTTAGATTATATATACACACCTTCATCGGAAGAGTAAAAATCTATATATAAAGGTAGATTATTACAATATAGCACCCCTGAGGTGATATCTCACAAAAGCGGCACTATGCAAATTATCCAATTAATAAATAAATATAATGTTTACATTTTATTATGAACGTATGCATTGATATACAGCGGAAATAGATAAAATAATGTTATCCGATTAAACTTTATTTTATTAAAAAACAAATAACTTTTTTTAAATCACTTTATTATATACAACCAATACATGTTTCATGAACGAAGTATACACCGAAGTCAAAAATTAAATATACATTACAATTGGAAAAAAGAAGTGGAAGGAGGGGGGGAGGGGTAAGAGTAGGCTGGGTTTATAAGAATTAGGAATTACAAAATGAAAGTCCAGTTAAGTGGGAAAATATTTAAAAGATAGTTTATAAAAAAAAATCTTGATAATTATATCTGCTTTTATAAACATGTTCTCTTATTTCTAAAATTTCTAAACTATTTATTTGCGATGCTTTATATCCTGTGTGAAGTATTTTAATACCTGAAAAAAATAGCATGTAACCATAAAACAATATATTCATAACACTAATAACATTTAATAACGGTTATTCTAATAAATTGATAGTTGAAATACTAAATAAAAAAATTTAACATATTCTCTTCAAACGGTATTTTACCCTATTTCTTAAGATATAAATAAACAATCAGGATTAAAGCATCGCAAATAAATAATTTTTAAATTTTAGATATTAGAAAACATGTCAATATAAAATCAGATATAATTTATAAGCAAAAAAAATTATAAATAATAATGAAAAATGCCATTGCAAAGTTTAAATAAACTTTCAGAAGAAATCCTCTTATGAAACGCTTAATGGTCAAATATTTTTGCATATTTAAATATTCGCGCCAGTTATTTTTGGTAAGTTTTTACACCGCCAGAGGTGCGTTCTGTCGGCCAGCTATTGCCGCGGCCATATTGAATGAACGCGTGCTTTTTTCGTCAAACGTCAAACGTAATCACGTAATTGTGGATAATTTTCACGGTAATGTAATTAATCCAATGGATTATGAACTTTTTAAAACATATTTTCTTCGATATTATCCAAAAATTGTATGAGCAGAAACGATATTTTTGAAGAAATATCGTATTACATGTGGCGATTCTCTTTCAGTATAAAATCGTGTCTTAATTTTTAATATCTTTTTTTTTGTATCTAGTCGCCTGCAAACCGAAATGAACCTTACGGTTGCTTAAAATTGAGGGGCAGATTGGAATTTTTTGCCTGCAGACCCCCTATGCAGAATTTATCAGAATCACACTATTTTAATTTGACCAATCAGAGGGCCTTTATCGTCCAGACGCTGGGACATTTATACTATTAGATTAGTGACACTAAGCCAGTCTGGAATACAGTTGGGCACAAGAGCCTGCCAATCTTTATTTGCGCTTATCTCCAAATATGTTTTTGTAGATAAACGCCCCCTGTAATCCCAAGCCCCCGAATTTTAAAACTATAAAATAATACATGACTGCATAACTACAAAGTTAATACTCACACCTTTTCCTAATAATTCGAACATTATCTGAATAGTATATTAATAATTAATTATAAATGTAAAACAGATATTTATGAAATTTAATAATGTGGCCAACAACAACAATACTAAGTGTCACAGTCAACACGTAAATTTTTGCTCCACACAAATTAATAATTATATTAAAATTAAGAATAGTCAAAATACACTTTCAAAAAGTCATTTTGCTATTACTGAAGATGATGTTCAGATTTTATTACCTTAAATCTACACAGGAGGCCCTGCCGAAAATAGTTTCACTCAGGGGTTATATAATCTTTAGGGATGCTATGTGGAGAGTTTTTTGAGGAAAAGAAGGAGCAAACATGGTTCTCGTAGCGACCTATGTTGTAGAAGGAAGGAAACACAGAGGGCGGCAAATCGTTCCACAGGAGCTGTTAAAACAAGAAGTACCTATTCTCACGTGACAAGTGTCAATCGTGTATTTTAATCAATGATGGTCGTTCGTTACGGATCAATGATGGTCGTTCCTCGGAGCCGTTTAAATACCGGTAGAAAAATGCTAGCATTCCTTCCTGACGCTAGTGCTCTAAGATTTCAAACCATTTGTCGAGATCCCTTAAATAATTTTGTAATATGTTGTTGGTATAAATTTTTCCCTAGGAAAGGAACGGGTGTTCTGAAACCGGTCTGTGTTAATATGATGTCACGCATACATATAAAAGGGCGCCAAATGTCACACATGTGTATTAAATATGACGTAAAATAATATCACCCTCCTTTTTCCATGTGATAAATCTAACCAGAGCAAAGAGAAATCAAATTCAGAATTCGTGGGACAAGGCAATACTGTTATTGATAAAATAAGAACAAAATGCTTCCAATAATCAATATCTTTGGCATATTAAGGCAGGGAGAGAGAAAAATGAAGGGATTTTATGAACGCGTTTTTTTTGGATTGCAGGTAGCACTCTCTTCCAAGCGTGTTCTTACAGGGCCTTCTCTTCTGGAATAATCACAAAAAGGTTCACTTCTCATGTCTGGCATTCATGCGGCAAACCGTCTCCGATCTTTTCTCATCCAACACAGCGATGACAGCGTGGCTCTTGACACAATTTCTGGGCTTGTTATCAACACCGATCAATAGGAGGAACGACGAACTCGTTTGAAAACTCCTTTAAGTACCATCACAAGGTAGAAATGAAACCATTAAAACTGCCGATATTCCAGACAAAATCCGGCTTGAGTCACGCCAAAAAAACTCTGCCAGCTCACAAAAACTCAAATTCACATCAATCGCTATTTTGGCTTTCCTCCCGCTGTCCCCATTTCCACCGGTAAACTTGCCAATGCACAAAAATAAGATGCATCTACATTTCTTGAAGTAATTACAATAAAGAATATAATAGTTTAAAACATAATCATATTTTTCCTTAATTATTATGGATGGCCATGTACTGGACTGTAGATTTAGGCGCCGGTTCCAAACCGTGTCTTCAACCGATGAGAATGCTCCTTTACGGCCGATGATGATGATAGTTGTGTAAATTGATGATGAAATCTGCCTGTGTGAGATCGGGACAATACGGGGACAATACGGGGGACGACTATTCCGCGGTGCGCGTGGCATTAGGCGAGAAAAAATGGAGATTGAATTTTTTAGATAAAAGACCGCGCGGATACCTTGAACTTATCCTTCGGAGACTTTCCGTTTAAATTTACAAAACACAAAACCAACGTTTCGACTCCTGTGTGAGATCGGCCTGTGCTTGTTCGAGTGTTGTGGCTTGAAGAGATGAAAATATACAATCGGTTGTTTGAAATAAAAAATGGTTTTATTTGTGAGTGGTTTTGAGGGGTAATTCCTTGGAGACTGCACTGGATTGCCAAGCATGCTGTTGAGGTGACGCAAAGATGAAGCATCATTGTCCTTTTAAACGTTCAATGGATGCTGAATGATTGAGGATGGCCTCGCGCACTCTATCCCACGAATCTCTACCCGGCGCAATCTGCTCACCGCTGGCGGACTCTCCAAACACCTTCAAACATGATCAAGGTTCTTCAATGCTTTTATACATTATGTCTCCTTGCCTTAGCCCCATAATAGCCCTGGTGATTGACAAGGGTCCATACTCATCAGACGGGACATCAGACGTGACATCGGATGTGACATTGGGCAATCTGTTGGGCACTGGGTGTGCTGTCGCCTCTGCTCGCTTCTGGGGTTGGCGGTTTTCCAGAGGAGGGCCGGCTTGTCTTGAGGAGGTAACACCAGAAGGTTTGGAGCAGAAAACTTGGCGAGGTGAGGCAGATGGTGGGCAGGAGTCACTTGTAGATAATAAAACGCTTAGTTTCGGTGGTAAAGATGAACTAATTTTTATTTTTTGTGTCGCTGCTTATATGCAATAAGCATGACTCGCACCCGACATTGGGCTGTGAGTAGAAAAGTGGTGGGGGATTCTATCCGCGCCAGTAATGTGTTTATATGCCCCGGCAAAATGTCGCATATTCATTTTGCTGGTAGCATAGTCGAAGGTAGTCGCTTAAATTTGCGAGTTTGAAAAGATTTTGAAGGCTTACATGAATAACAATTACATAGTTTAAATGCATAGTAGTTATAAGAATGTGTATCTTGACAAATAGATTTTTTGTTTGTCAAGATACGACAGAAAATAAGAAAAGTTTGTAAATAAAAGTGTAAAAATGATCTTGAGCGATCAAATTTGTAAAATATTGTTAAGTTAGCATTTTTCCTAGGTCCTCCGTAACATAGCGCTCAGAAAAAGATAAGATTCACTATGCTACGAGGTTCCTAGAATTTTGTACACGCAAAAAAGGTAAAAAATATTGTTCAAAAATGGTTATACATATATGTGAAAAACAGCTTTTTTAATATCTCTTCAGTGGTAGTACATAGAAAATAGTGTTTATTTTACTACCGCCGAGGAGATGTACAAGTAAAATACAGACATTTTTATAATACAAAATTGATTTTTCCTAGTAAATTTTACAAAAAAAATGTTGAACATCGATCCGCTCGGCAGGTAAGCGCGCGATGCGGTATCGACGCCGTTCGTAGACAAAGTTTTTCAAGCCGCTTGGCCGAAAATGGGAACAAAATGACCAGTGGCGGGGAGTGATGATTTCGCCAGTGGCGTGGGGTAGGCACATTTTATAAATGTAAAACAGATATTTATGAAATTTAATAATGTGGCCAACAACAACAATACTAAGTGTCACAGTCAACACGTAAATTTTTGCTCCACACAAATTAATAATTATATTAAAATTAAGAACTTAAAGTAGTGTTTTTCACCCACGAGTACTTCACCATAATCAAAAATTAACATTGTGCACCAACAGTTGCAGCTGCCTTACCGGTAATTCTTTATTATTAATTTAAAATTTCAACTGTCACTGGATTCCATTAGACACACACAAACAAAGCTGATTAGAAGGAAGAATACTAATACAATCAAAGTTTTGAAGAGTACAAGTGAAACGCCCACCCACTTTTCGCCATAGACAACGCATGAACAGGGTTGTCACTGCATCTTATATAAATTATTAATATACAAAATCCAATTGCAAGATGAGTACCACTGATGCACTATCATATATCAACAAGGCTAAGGAGGAAATTAGTGCTTTATATAGTAATATTACTGATCCGGCAGTAAAACTAACTAACTATAATGAAATTGCATTAGTACCATTTATCAAAGACCTTGGTGTTATTTTTTACAGAAAACTTACCTTTGATCGTCACTGTGAAACAATTTCCAATAAGGCCATGCAAATTCTGGGGTTTGTAATGCGTAACACAAGGACTTTTTAAAACATTGAGTCAATTAAATTACTCTACTGCTCTCTTGTGAGATCGCACCTAGAATATGCATCTCCTGTATGGTCTCCGATTTATACCTGTAACTTACACCGCTTGGAGAAAGTACAAAGAAAATTTCTTCGATACGTTCAATTTGAATTGAGACAGCCTGTAATTGATATCTGCTATAATACATTAATGTCTGGTCTAAATCTACCACTTCTTTCTACCCGGCGAACTATTAATGACATTCTTATACTTTTTAAATTACTGAATAATCTCATAGACTGCCCTCAAATGTTAAGTGTTATAAATTTTCGTGTCCCTGTTAATTCAACTCGACTCCACCATCTTTTCCACAGTGACAATCATAGCACTAACTATTTGTTTCATTCACCGTTGGCGCGTTTCCACCGCACTGCCAACACGTATACAGACCTTTTTGATATTTTCAAAACCTCACCGTCTTGCATCAAGGCAAAAATACTTGGTTGTGAATGTAACTGATATGTTTGTGAAATGTTAAATGTCTGTTTGTACTGCATCATACTGACATGTTCTTCTTTATGTGTAACATTTGTATGGTGTTCTATACATATAAATTCCACATATATACATATATGTGAAATGTATATGTATAGCATCAATATAAACTGCTTGCTTCAGATGTCTTATAGTGTTGGCTAACGGATGTATTATTTTAATGAAAAATGATATTTTTAATTGTCAAGTCTCTGACAGCCCTGAACTGTGTACTTATAATCTAATGTTTCACATAACTGTAAAAGCCTTTTATGGCGTTTAATAAATAAATAAACTACGTACGTTACAGGCCACCAAATTAAAGCTACACCATAGTTATTTCAGAAAAAAAACGTGTTATATTTTAAATTACTTCATGTTGTGCAAACCACTTAATTGAAATAACACGTCAATGAAATCCTCAACACGGGAGATCCCAGTAAGATTGTAGCGGTTACAGCGCTCCTAGGGTCATCATATCATAACCAGACTGCACGAGTTAAAAAGCTGAGACAGCAACCAGACTTACGAAACTTCTTCTTTTATCGGTACCGCGATACGAAAAACTGCTGATAAGAGAATGTTTGCATACAGGGTGATGCAAACGTTCATACAATGAACCGAGTCAGCGATCCTGCGGGTTCAAAGTCCAGACGCTACTCCAACCCGTGGCAGACAAGAACAAAGGAATCAGCAGCTATATAAGCGGTGGAGGACTTTAGTACGGCATCACTCCAGTCAACAAGTCCGACTTGGCATAACGTTAGTCTACGCCTCGGCCCCATGGCATCTTCGCCGGTCAGCATCTTCCGCTCATCTGCAGACCATCGCACCTTCACCTACCTCGTTCACACTGGAGTACCAAGAAGACCTCACGTCTTCATCAGTGCTGAACGCAGCCACGAGGCCGGTTTCCACGACTCCATTGCCACCATCATCGTCTACACCTGATATCATCGACAAGAACCAACTCCCAACTGCGCAATTGTACTGACTTAAAATAAACACTGTGACACAACACCATCATTATCTTTCACTGTCACAATACAAAGATCCTACAAGGTAATTAATATCTCTAATTGTTTCATAAAAAGGAAGGTACCAACAAAAAAAATTATATTAAATCAAATAAAACACTTTCTTTATTAACCACGACTTTTTTATTATTACATCTACCGGTTTCGCTACAGTCGAGCTTCATCAGGATGTGAAATATAACGATATATATATAAAGTTATATTTCACATCCTGATGAAGCTCGACTGTAGCGAAACCGGTAAATGTAATAATAAAAAAGTCGTGGTTAATAAATGTTGTGTATAAAGCTTCGGGCTTTTAGACACAGATGGCAGTGCTCTTAGTTTTAGCCTCCGACGACAGAGGGCGTCTCAGCTTCAGGTTAGGTTTCTTTTGGAATCCCTCTGGCAGACCGAATCTAGCTAGTTCCGATAAAGGTTGACCAACGCGGTTGTATTGTACACGCGATATATTGAATAAACCAGTTAATAACAAGTAACCTATCTTATTATATCTTCCATCCAAGGAGTGTTGGAAGTACGTGGCAAGAAGTCCACGGCTGACTACCCTGAAGGGTAGAACATCACAGCTGGCGCAGCCGGTAGGATAACTGGAGAATTTTTTTTTGTTGTCACACGGCAGCAAAATTTTGTCAACCGGGAACGTGAGGGCTAAGTCACGGGGTGACTTCCAATTGTGTTTTCCTTCGTGGAGAAGGGAGACAAGATTGGTTATCCAGGGCCGTGGAGGCCTAGGATCGACGATTTCTGTTCTAGGAGTTAAGAGGCAATTTACCAGAGGACCATTTTAACAAAGGAAAATAATCCATTGCCAAGGCGAGCGGTGGAGCTAATTTGGAACAATAAAACATTGCCAGGACGTGCGGTGTTTGCAGCATCTATCTATTGCCAAGGCGAGCGGCGGATAATAACAACTTTTGAAGGAATTTCTGGAAGATTGGCGGCGGAGAGAAGAGTTCCTGTGTTAAGTAGTTGTTTTTTTTTGTTGGAGGTTATTGTTCGGGGTTTTGTTTTTTTTTTCTTGTGTGTTTTTATTGTGGTCTGTGCTTCGTGTAGATATGGAATCGGGAAGAATTCCGAGTTTTAATCATCTCGAGGGAGATTGGTTCGTGTTTAAGCTTCGTCTAGAACAGTTTTTCGTTATAAATGATGAGATTAACGCGGATAAAAAAAGGGCGTTTCTGTTAAATCTTTTGGAGCCGGATACACTCTCTTTGTTGATAAATTTGTGTTTTCCACTTAGTGTTACGGACGTATCGTTTGATAAATTATGGGCACTTCTTGAAAAACATTGTAGTAAAAAGCGTTCAGTATTCAAAGAACGCGAAGTATTTTTTTCAGCAAGACAAGAGGCGGGCGAATCCATTAAAGATTTTGGGGTTAGATTACGGTCTTTGTCAACTTATTGTGAGTTTGAAGCTAGGTTGGAGAAAAATTTAGTAGATATGTTTGCCATTGGATTATTACCGGGTCGCATTAAAGACAAGATTTACTTGGAAGGGCTGAAATTGTCACTTAGCAAACTAGAGGAAATAGCTAATAGTATGTCAGTTTTAGACGTTCCAAATAATTCAGTTAAATCAGAGGTTAACATCATCAGTAAGAATACTAGCAATAGGCATTTTTCTAAGGGCAATAAACAAAAGTTTGCCGCGAGTTCATCTGTAAACAAACCGACGTATACAGTACCATCGGGTGCGAAAACCCAGTGCCGAATTTGCAAGAAAACGGGTCATTGTACGAACTCATGCAAATTTCGCAATGCGAGATGCTACAAATGCAATGAAGTAGGTCATCTGCAAAAATATTGTGTGAATAATAACTTTTCAAATAGTGTAAATCCAATTGTTGAGGATTTTTGTTGTAATAATCATATGATAGCTTCAATAAAACCGTTCACAGCAGACATTATAATTAACGACAAGCATTTTAGAGCGATGGTCGATTCGGGATCTTCGTTAAGTGTAATGCAGGAAGAAATCTTTAAGCGTCATTTTGGTTCATTAAAATTATTGGCGGATAACCGTATCATTACTGGGTACGCAGGGAATCCTTTGAAAGTTATTGGCAAAGTTATTTTTGACGTGAAGTTCAAAAATAAAAACAATAATGTTACATTTATAATTGTTGCGGGAGGTTCAGATCTAATTGTAGGTAGAGATTTCATGGATATTTTTGGGTTAGAAATCGCTTCAGTACAAAATACAATTAATTCAGTGGACCCTGAAGAGGAATATAAGGATAATTTTATTCGTGAATTTCCGGATGTTTTTACTGAAAAGCTGGGTAAATTTAATAAATTTAAGGTGTCTTTTAAGGTTAATAAAGATGCGAGTCCAATTTTTTTTAATGCTAGGCCGGTTCCCTTTTCAATTAAAGAAAAAATTGAGGCGGAATTAAAGTCCATGGTAAAAGACGGGATAATATCACCGGTAACGAGTAGCAATTTTGCATCACCGATAGTACCTGTCGTAAAGAAGAACGGTAACATTAGGGTGTGCGCTGACTTCAAAAGAAGTCTTAATCTGATTACGAATTTGGAAAAATATCCATTACCCAAGATAGAAGAGGTTATTCATAAGATAAGTTCAGGTAAATTATTTGCGAAACTGGATCTAAAACAAGCATACTGTCAGTTAGAATTGGAGGAACATTGTAAAAGATTTACATGCATTAATACGCATTTGGGATTATTTCAGTTTAATAGGCTGGTCTTCGGTTTTAAATCGGCACCGGCAATTTTTGCGAGAACTATAGCAAGTTGTTTGCAAGATTTAAAAGGCGTGGCATTTTATTTAGATGACATTATAATTTCAGGGATCAATGAGCGGGATCTCGAGAATAATATTCGCGCGGTGTGTAATCGCTTAAGAGAATGTGGTTTATGCGTCAATACGGAGAAATGTGAATTTTTTGTTAAAACAATTGATTTTTTAGGATACGTAATTTCGGAAAAGGGTATTCAACCTCAAAGTGACAAATTAGAAGCTATTAAAAAAGCACCGTATCCAGCAGATGTTCAACAATTAAAAAGTTTATTAGGATTTTTTAATTTTTATAGGAATTTCATTCCGAATATGTCTTCAATCTGCGAACCGTTACATAATCTCTTAAAGAAAAATACGAGGTTTGAGTTCGATCAGAGGTGTTCAGACGCTGTGGACAAGATTAAATGCCTAATGAGTAGTAATAGGATACTAACTAATTACTTTCCTAATTTACCTATTAAGCTATATACTGATGCAAGTAGCTCGGGGCTCGGAGCTTCCTTGTTCCATAGTTTCGCGGATGGATCGTTGAGACCAATTGAATTTGCGTCTAGAAGTTTAACAAGTGCGGAAAAAAAATACAGCATCCTTGATTTGGAAGCTTTGGCTATTGTTTTTGGGTTAAACAAGTTTTTTCGCTATTTATATGGAAGAGAATTTACATTATGTGTAGACAATATGCCACTTATGAGGATTTTAGGAGAAAATAAACATATACCGGTGTTAGCAGCTAATCGGTTGCAACGTTATGGGATCATCTTGGCAGGGTTCTCATACAAAATTGAGTACGTCAAATCAGCTAATAATCATGCGGATTATTTATCGCGTTTGCCGTTGGAAAACTCAGAGGAAAAATCGGTAGACGATCTAGGTTCCGATTTCATAGGCTATATAGAAAAGTGTGAACACTTAGATGTAAAGCGTATAGTCGCAGCGACAGGTTCAGACCCAGAAATTCAAGGAATTTTAGGGCATCTTCGTAGAGGGTGGCCCAAGTGGGTAAATCGCGATAGTTTTTTATGGAAATTCTGGATGAAAAGGAATGAATTATCTATTGAAAATGATTGTTTGTTTTGGCAAAATAGAATTATAATTCCAAGTTCGCTTCAGAATATAGTTTTAGATTTGTTACACAGATCGCATTTGGGCATTGTAAAAATGAAGGGATTAGCCAAAGGTTATTTTTGGTGGCCGTCAATGAACAAGGACTTAGAGAAAATCGTTCAAAGTTGCAAAGATTGTGCAGCAGTTAGGCCGTTACCACCTAAGAGTCATTTATCAGTCTGGCCTAATTCAGGATCAGCATGGAAGAGGCTGCATCTGGATTATTGTGGGCCAATTTCGGGGAAAATGTTTTTAGTTATTTGCGATGCTTTCTCAAAATGGGTAGATTGCGTGGAAATACCGAAAGCAGACTCAAGTCATACGATTAATGAGTTGAAGAGAATTTTTTCAAATTTTGGGTACCCGGACTGTATTGTAACTGATAATGGAACCGTTTTTACTAGTCAGGAGTTCAAAGATTTCTTAGAGTATAATATTATTGAGTTTTTAACAATGCCAGTGCGTCATCACCAAAGCAATGGGCAGGCAGAAAACTCGGTAAAAACAGTGAAGAATTTTTTAAAGAAAATTCTTGTTAATAACGTTTTTAAGTCAAATTATAAAGATAGATTATATGAATTTTTAAGTGATTATAGAAATATTCCACATTCCACAACTGGAATTGAACCCTCAGTGCTAATGTTTGGTAGGAGATTAAAATCAACCTTTAGTAGCCTTTTACCTAAAAGTTTTGAAGGAAACGTAGCAACCTCGACAGAGAATTTAGCGAATGCGGATATTATTAAAGGTCAAGAAAATCAGTTTAGGAATTTCGGGGGGGTTGTTTGTAGAAGTTTTCAGATAGGTCAGAAGTGTTTAGCGAGAGACTTCAGACAAGTGAATAAATGTTCTTGGGCAAAAGGAATTGTTGAAAAAAGACTGGGAAAAAAACTGTATATTATTAAAATTGTGGGGACACAGATGTCGTGGAAAAGGCATATTGATCAACTGAGAGGATGTCCGCAGCACAGAGAGGAAGAGGCAGAGAGTGAACCTTTCGCGTCTGATATGACGAAATGCTGGGCAGATGAGGTTGACACGTCACTCCTTTTGAGAGATTTTAACCGGTGTTCTCTTGATTTCAGCTCTCCAGGGAGAAACAGAAGCCCACCACAAAATAAACCAGCACCATGGGCGGGACGACTTCGTCCCAGACGTCTTTAAAATGACCTCCAGGGAAAGAATCAGCTACTTATAGAGTCAACATCTTTTTAGAGTAGAGTCAGTGCTTAATGAATTATTTAATTTTGTGTGTAATGATATATTTTCAAATATTTAGTTCTTGATTTTAATAATATTGATTTTAGTGACATCTGTTTGCGATTGTATAGATTCGTGATTTTAAAAATAATACTGTAACAATGAAATATCGTAGATAGGTTTCTAGTTAACAGGGGGAAGATGTTGTGTATAAAGCTTCGGGCTTTTAGACACAGATGGCAGTGCTCTTAGTTTTAGCCTCCGACGACAGAGGGCGTCTCAGCTTCAGGTTAGGTTTCTTTTGGAATCCCTCTGGCAGACCGAATCTAGCTAGTTCCGATAAAGGTTGACCAACGCGGTTGTATTGTACACGCGATATATTGAATAAACCAGTTAATAACAAGTAACCTATCTTATTATATCTTCCATCCAAGGAGTGTTGGAAGTACGTGGCAAGAAGTCCACGGCTGACTACCCTGAAGGGTAGAACATCACAATAAACAAAGTGTTCTATTTGATTTAATATATAATGTCTAACCACAAAGTGATTGCTTCCTACGAAAAAAAAATAAAATAAAAAAATTATTATTATATAAAAACTAATATATTTTTAATCCCCTCAAGTGGAACTTTAGGAAAAGCTAAAAATTCTTTTGTTTCAATAATGTAAAAATCGTAGCAAAGATATATCTAAAAAAGTGACATATGAATATCTATTTTTTTATTCAGGCAATTCACCCTAAGAAGTGTGTTTTGTCACTGATAGATTCCATAGAATAGAGTGAAATAGCTACCGATCCAAATAAAACTATTGCCGGTAATAAGTATAAAACTTTTCAACTCGTCAAAATATAAATATATTTAAATAATACCAAAAATATATATTTACTCCGAAAATCTCAACTGGAAGTTTTGTTATCGCTTTTGGTTGCACTTAATACATTAGGGTGCTACGTTATTACGTAGCAAGCAGTAGCAGGAATTTAATACCTTTGGGCGGTATGTTTATGAAATTTTTACATTACGCCTTCCTGGCTGGAAGATGAATATTATTTCGTCATACTAAAGCTGTGCTGTTTCATACGAAGAATTCCAAATTATTCAATTAATATTTCCATAAGAAACAACTCTTTTCAGAAAACTAAAATTTTCACGCATTTACCGAAATTTACCGAACGAACTGCTCTGTTAACGTAAAACAATGTAAAAGATTCTCAAACAAGATTTCTCAGAGAGAAAGACGGTAAGTGCAAAATTGACATTTCTAATGAGAACACTTTGAAACTTTTAGCTGGGTCGCAAAATGTTAATACATTTTACTTGTTTCCTTGGATTGGTGAACCATTTGTTCATCAGAGAGATAAATACAATTGATCTACTTTTCAAAAAATATATTATATATTTTCACGTAATGTCTTAGGTATTTCGCCTTTAGTCTAGATACTTATATTGAGACCAAACAAATATATTTACCTTCAATTCTCTGGTGACTTTTGCGAAAAAGGCAAATAATAGATCGAAACTATGATTTCTATCCAACACTAGCCGCAAGTTTGAAGTTTGAACAGCCTTAACGGGTATGGGGCGTGCCTTGAAATGGAGGCAAAATAATCAATTTACCTTAAAAAACTAATTTTTACAATTCGGTGAACTTTGCACCTTTGTGCTCTAAAGGGTCAGTATCCATGTTCCCATCCTGTTAAATCAAATAGCTTAAACTGCGTAAGTACAGGACTTTAAATAATTCATTTGATTTTCTTCGCCAATATTTCCGACATTTAAAATCTCATTTGCTCTATGTGGTTAAGGCTACGACTTTTTCTTCTTCGGTTTTTAGGAGTCGGCAATATTTGATACCATCTTAGATACCTATATGTAATGGAAATGTCAAAATTCCCTGCCGGAAACCAAAATAAATAAATAAATCAGATCAGAAAGACGGATATCCAGGTCTTTGAAAAAAGATACATCGTTAGTCAAACAGGTATGGAAAATATTCTTGAAAACTGGTATTGCTACTAACACGAAACAATATTTTCAAATATGACACATCGGGCATATTTCAATTTGTAACGAGACTAAAGCGCGCGAGCCTGAATACTTTCTCTTTCCAGCTTAAGATGGCATATTTTTCCACAAACGGAGGACATTTTAGATCTCTGATTTATTTAAAATATATGCCGCCGACGGGAATTGTACCTGCACCTTTCAATTGTTTCTATTATATATACATACTTACCCATTGCATAATGTTATTCTATTTTCCTTATAATTAATGTAACTCGCTCACCAAGCACAAGAACCTGTTTCTTCTTTGGTGAGATTGCGAATATAATTATATTTTGTAACCATATGTACTTGTATAACATCACTCTACTCACTTATATATAAAAAATAAAATATAAAAAAAACCTCAGTGGTCAGATTTTTACTCGGGAGATATTTGCAATATGTATGGATATTTCAGGCGAGTAAATATTGCTCATAATAATTTGTTATCCTTTTGTGCTATGAATAAAAAACCTTGTCTTACAAACATTAGTTTATCATTATAAAATAAAAATATTTGACAAGTCTAAATTTTTCACCAACAAATGTAGACATAATATGTCTCGACGCCACCTGGTGGGAAATTCAGCGCTAACAAAGCTTTTCCCACATAAATAAAGTTTGTTATTTACAGGTGAAAATATTTAATAAGCAGTAATTGTTGATTGAAGAACCAGTACATATTTAATTATTTGGCTGGTTGCGAATAAGCCGACGTAGCTCAGTGGTCCAGTTATATTCATTTTTACTCGAGAGATATTTTCAATTTGTATAGATATTTCAGGCGAGTTCATTCTGAACAGAATGAACAATTATTAAATTGGTATCTTAGTATAAGTTAATATTATATCACTTGATCATTTTTAATTAAAATGCCTCATAAATAACGTAAATAATTATCAATTAATGTATTTAATTCACTATAACAATATCAGAACGACCCTCAGAGCATTCTGCACGGCGCACAGCGTCTAGATTAGAGAACACAGAGAAAAATGACAAGAATTTATTTATTTCATTTAAACGCCCATAGGGCTTTTACATACAATGCAATTATGTTTTTTAAATATAATAACAGTAAAGAGTTTACAAATATATAAGAATATAAGAATATACAGATTACATAAAATATAAGATTTAACAATGCATACGTTAACAAAATATAGATAACATGAAACAAGAGTTTACAAAACTTAGGTAACATGAAATTTAAGTAAATGAAATAAAAATATATGATCTGCCAATATCCTTCAGATCATTTGAATAAAAAAGGAATAAATTGTTGTTCACATTAGCCTATAAACTATGTAACTCTAATTAACAATCTCTATTACGCAAGATTAGGATAAGAATCGACAAAAAGTCTAATACAAAAATATTTAGTTAAGTATTACAATATTAAACCAAGTTTCACAATATTAAGTCAAGTATCACAATATTAAACCAAGCATTATAATATTAAACTAAGTATTACAATATTAAGTAAAGTATCATAATATTAAACAACGTACTATAATATTAAGTTAAGTACTATAATATCAAACTAAGTATTATAATATTTATTTATTTAAACGTATTTTGTAGAGTAGTAGAAATAGTTCGCACATGCTCCTTTTAATGTTTGCCAAGTTCATATTTGACATACAAATTTAATAATAATGTGTTTATAGGCTGATAGACATTCAGTACCGTTAGTGTTCACGCAATATTTATTCCCTTCACTGTGTAGTCGGTTCATTACTGAATTTATTTCTGCTTTGGTACCAGCAATGTTACAATGGTAAGGTACCTTCTGACGAACCGTTCTACTAGGCACATGAAAGTCGATCAACCTAAGGAGTTCAGGGGAGTCAAACATGTTATTAACAATTTTATAAAGAAAAAAGAGATCAGAACATATTCTTCTTTCTTTTAATATGGCAAGGCCCATGACATTCAACAGTGAGGTGTAGTTAATGTTTTCAATAGGAATACCTAATCTATAATTTATGTTACGTAAAAATTTATGTTGGATTCGCTCGATAGATTTTTCATGAATATTGTAAAATGGATTCCAAATGGTTGAGTTGAATTCTAAGTGGCTTCTGACAATGGATGAATACAATATTTTTAAAGTTTTTAAATTTTTTAAATCTTTTGAAGTTCTTAATATGAAACCCAACATTTGCATCGCTTTAGTGGTTATATTGTTAATGTGGGAGATAAATGTTAATTTGGTGTCAAATATTATCCCCAGGTCTTTTATTTCGGGTACAGATACTAAGACTTGATTATTCATACAGTATGTGAAAATCAATGGGTTTTTCTTCCTATAAAATTTCATGACTTAACACTTTTTTACATTAAGGGTTAATTTATTTAGGATACACCAATCAGAAAAGCTAATGAGATTTGATTGTAATAATAAGCAGTCATTAATATTGTCAATAATTCGGTAAATTTTTATATCATCTGCGAACATCAAAATAAAGACACATTTAAATACATTTGTAACGTCATTTATAAATATGTTGAAAAGAATGGGTCCTAGATGTGATCCCTGGGGCACACCGCTTGTAGCTGAAAAAGTGTAGGACAGTTGACCTTTAATGCAGACAGTAAGCTTTCGATTAGGCAGATAATTCTTAAACCAGGATAGTACGTTACCGGTTATGCCAATTTTCGCCAGTTTGCTAACAAGAATTTTATGGCAAACCTTATCAAACGCTTTGCTGAAATCAGTTTATAAATAATCGACTTGTTGTCCATTAGCAAGTGCATTTGTTATATAATTTTCGTACAGGGATAGATTGATTAAGGTTGATCTGTTTGAAACAAAACCATGTTGGCAAGTTGTAATGGTGGATTTCACGCTGGGGTTTATCTCTAGAAGAATTAATTTTTCAAAAATCTTGGGTATTGATGATTGGATACAAATTGGAAGATAATTTTCAATTGCAGATTTATCCCCGCATTTAAATATTGGAGTTAAGTTACTTTTTTTTCCAAAGTTTTGGGAAATTTCCCGTTGACCGAGACTTATTAAATAATATGAACAACGGAATGGATAAGCTGTCGGCACAGTTTTTAATCAAGATGGGCGGAATTTGATCCGGCCCGGAACTTAATTTTGATTCAAGTGTTTTAAGAAAATTTGTAATGTCGGTGATGTTAATATTAATATTTGATAATTGCAAGTTTATATCAGAATTAAATTCCGGAATTTGTTCATCTGAAATGTCAGGTTCAAACGCATCTTTAAAGAAATCGGCAAACATGTCAACAATTTTTTTTATGTTGCTAGAACTCCTTGAATGACAACAAAATGTAATTTTTTTCTTACGAGGAAGCTACAAGCCAAAAATGTGTATATTCTTGGTATACGTTATATTATCGTAAATAACAGGAATTAAAATTGCTTGACAAACGGAGTCTAGGAACGTTCGATTTCAAGCAAAAAACTGGTATTTATTTATTTTCTAAATAATTTTATAAGAAAGCAAAAAAATTTATGAAGTGAACTGTCACAGATAATCTTAGCTATAATAATGTTTTTTCTTAAAGTTATTTCCTTTATGCCTTCTTACATTTTTATTGAAAAAATATTTTGTTTTAGTAGTTAACATTTATATGTTTTATTTGGTAATTTATTTTTTATTTGTATTCTACTCAAGCGAAGCGATAGGAAAACCTTCAATTTATCTAAAGCATATTTTTTGGTATTCATAATGTTCACCGATTCGTTATAAAGAAAAATCAAAATAATGATTTGGCACTAAGCTTCGCCTTGCCCTGTACCTACATACTTTTGCGTGAAAAAATAAATTTACCGTCACATTTTTTTGAGTTTTCTTTCGAATTTTGTAAGTTAGGTTGTTTAGGATTAGTGTTTCATTAACAATTTTCGTTCTAAAAAAAATTGTACTTTGCGATCAAGTTTGAAAGCATTCTATGGATGTACCACAAAAATGAATGAAATTCTCGTATTTTTCCAAATAATTATTTTTAATTCATTCCTACATGGATACAATACAAGTAGGTATATCCAAAACTAATAAAATTGCCGAACTGTTACAAATCCATGAACTTATGTAAAATGTTAGGTATATCAAAATAGTGATTTGGCATTAAGCTTCGCCTTAAGGGGTGCAAGCCTGGATGTGGTATTGAAAATAACTCAAAGATATACTAACATTTCTATTTAATTTTTTTTGGTTAAATTCATTCTACTTATTTTTTTTGTTATTAAATTTATTTTTAATTAAATTTACATTTCAAACATCATTTCTTTAATAAAATTAAACATAAGAATCAAGGAATTAAAAAATATTTGATTTTCAATAAGTTTTGTAACAAATAAAAGGTAAGGGCCAGCCCGTCCAGGCGTCTAGGTAGATTCACTTTCAATCAGAGTAATTTGCTGATTTTGTATGACAACAAAGAAGAAAAGAATTTAATTAAGTCCTACTGAATTAAGGCCATCCATCATTTTAATTCGCTTATTAGTTCTGAGTTTGTTTAGAAAGGAAAAATCGAATAATGGTTGTTTTAATACAAAGTTTAAAAAGACAAATTTTTGGAATCTTCTTTAGAAGTAACGTATAAAAACATGGTTTTCTCCTACGTGCGACATTAGTTTGCAACGCTACGATAAATATTTTTTTTTGTGTATCGTGTGTGTACCCATGTGGTAAAAAGTAATGCGAATAACTGAAAAGATAGGGTACTGCACAAAGATTGGGTAATGAACAAAGATAAGGGATTTTGACCGGTCGGTGGCCGAGTTGACATCGCGTTTGAGTCCCGCCAAGGCGTAGTGTGTTCAATTCCTCGGCTGGCTAAGTCCTCCATCACAACACAAGCAACATTTTCAGCTTACTGTGGTGGTAGTAGGAGTTTTTCAAATATTGTCAGGTTATTCGTAACCCGGGAATGTTTGTCTTTATTTAAAAAAAAAGCAAGGGTACAGCGGCGCTCGGTCAGAACGCCTTTTACGCACGGCACACGATGAAAGTTGGAGCTCGCTGGAATCTGGCATACAATGACAAGACAACGACGAGACAATGCCGTAAAATAAAGCCATAATCAAAATATGCAACACGCGGCCCTGGTGTTTTGGAAAGACCTGCGGTTGAATTTTCTCCTTAAAATATATAAAATAAAGTGGGAATCTTAACAACATAAGTAATGAAGTCGTGTTAAAAAAATATTCGGCGCCCCTCGGCGTAATGGACGGACTTACGGTCGACTTTGCCCCAGCAGGTCTAGAAAGTCGATATTGCCGTGCGGTTTATTATAACTATTTCTAATGAACGTATTACTAAAATCTTAAATATTTCTTAAAGTATCCCTCGGGAAGTAACTAATTCATCGTCTCAAAAAATAAAATCTGGTGCTTATGGTTATTTTAATATGTTTTATAAAATTTTCCAACCGTTTTACGTAAAATATATTAATGGTAAGGTCCTGTTTTTATTAATTCTAAATACATCCATAGGGAACCCTCTAGAAGCATTAGTGATTTTGGTAATACATTCTTCAGAAATAATTCAAAAGTGAGCGTCGAGCAAACCGAGTTATTATAGTCTTATGTCGCCCAAAACCGAAAAACGGAAAATGTAGTTGAACCGATAGTGTAAGCAACTCTTTTCCAACTAAGTAGGTACAAAGGTACGTTGATAATTTTGACTATGACATATCCAGCATTCAAAAATTCATCCATAGTGCAAAATACCCTACATATTTGAGAAAATGAATTAACTTTTTAGGTGGAATCCAGCTTTATCTTTTTATCCTTGGTATTTTCCATTTGGATTTCGCTTTTTGTTTAATGTCACGCGATGAAAAGAAATTTCTTAAAGAATTTTCTTTACCAACAACTACTCTTTTTTATTACTACAGGAACGTAAGACGTATAGATAAAACGCGGCTTATTTTCATTTTTAATTATCAGTGTAGGTATATCTCTAATATGCTTTTTTATTATACAGTTTTAAATGATCCACTCCACGAACAGCTGAATTGAGGATTGAGTGCATGGTTTTTACTGCCGCCTGTCAGCAAGTTCTTTAATTCAGCTGCAAGCCAGCTAAATTGGCTAGACGTTTGGGGATCAGGTGTGAGGCACAAAATAAAAGTCGGTGTCGTGAAGTTCACAGTGTTTATTGATGAGTCAGGTAGCCGTGACGAGAGTGGACGTAGAAAAAATGTTGAATACTCCGGTTGCTGCGGTGATGTGGTCCAGGTGGTAGTTGGTGACGGCGCGCTGAGACCGGACTCGATGACTGTCAGGCACTGGCGATCTGGGGAATCAATACTCCAGTGCTGACGGAAGGCCGAAGGTGCGACAGACCTTGTAGGCGGTTGAGCGGGAGCGGCGTAGATCAGTGAGGATGCTGCGTGTCTTCGTGGTGGTCATGGTGGCGTGGAAGAAGCGCTGGCCAGAGACACTGGAACCAGGGCGCTTGTAATCCAAGTAGCGCTGGCCAGGGACGGCAATCTGGGCCGAGGCGCTAAGATGATATCCCGATAGAGTCTATGATGGTACGAGCGAAGCCGGGTATCTTGTCCTTCGCGGGGGGCGCGGTTTGTGTTGCTCCCCTTACTATTTTGATATCTCCAATCCATTCTTTATCTGCCTTGTAAATATTACTTCTGTAGGTTTTACATGCAAAATTTGAACAAAAGTAACTAAAAATTACATTACAATTTTTTTAAGCTTTGGCTTTTTTTTGGCGCATTTTAAGCTTTGAACGCGTTTTACTACAATTTTCAACATAAGTTGCTATTGCATCCAGCAATATTATTACTATTATCATTATCGTGATTTATTTTTATGTTTTTATGTCGCAGACGATGGACGCTGTAATGCTGTCCGGAACTAAAGAAAAGTCAAAACTGAACGTTGGCTTAAAAAGGAATCAGCGCAACAAGACATAATAACCCAAAATGTAATCCGACATAACTTTTGAACGTGAAAATTTTAGCAGAGTAAAATGTGAGTTAGTTCTTTAAATAAGATTTTAGATAGCATTGATGGTTGGTATGGGTGATGTATTAAGTTTAAAAAAAACACAGCTCGCACTCCAAGTTTTCTAATCGGGTGACGACATAACTCCACTGCCTTTACACTGTACAGGCAATGGCGCTCTCGTGAGGTGTTCTCGCAAAACTTAAAAAAATTTCAAAACGTACGTCAAACTTAATATATCAAAATTCAGCCGGCGTATATTTGTGCTCGCAAAACTCGAAAAGAAGTCGACCATATCGCTGAATATCTCAAAGTTCATTTGTATTAGGGCCAGGAGTGTTTTTAAGTTAGGGACGTCCGAGGAATACTTAACGCAATATATCTGCACTGGAATGAGATACAGTCCAATCAAAGTCCATGTAAAGCATGTTTTTAACTGTAACATTGTGAAATACAGTAATGAATGGTGGAAGAAGTTAGAGATGCCTGAAATACAAATAAGCATAGCTGGTCCACTAGTAAATTATAACATTGAGCGTTGGTCTGCCAAACTACACTAAATAATTTATTAAAAAAGATCGCTTCATAAGAGTTTTTGAATAATTCGTCGTTCATTTTTTAAGTTTTTAATAAGGTTGTTTTAAGCAAAATAATGAAGGATAATTTCACAAAAAAACGAAATATTTTTTCCTTTAAATTCAGTAAAACATCACTCAGTTACTAAATTTATTATGACACGCGGGTTCATTATAAAAAAAACACACACATCACGAATAAATTGCTTGGCCTTAGTATTAATATAAATGTTGTAATCTGATAGGTACGGAGCTAGCTTTAAAATTTGAGCTTTACTCAAATAATTTAGGTAACTTTTAACCTTTTGAAATCCGAAACTAATCCCCAACCAGATGAAATAGGTACATGTATTTTTTTCCTTTGTTGTAAGGGTTATAATAATGTTTTTTTTTTTTAAATACCTTTCAAATATTGTTGTGTTCCCACAAACAGTTCTTCAACTCGTCGCGGAAGGAGATAAAAAGCGCGCTCTACACTCGCGGCGCGAACGGCCGCGAAGGCCGCGAAACACGACTGTGGATCTTGTTCACGCCTTCGCAATCTTCGAATTCGCGCTTCGCGCCAATCCCCGATTTTTGTCGGTTTTTTGGCCCGCGACAAAGGGTTTGCAGTTAAAGTCGCGAACAAGACTGAAGCTTTACGAGTGTGGATGGACACAGTTCACGCGCGGATCGCGGCGTATATTCACGGCGTGAATTCACTGCGTGACTTCGCGTGCGAGTGTAGAGCCAGCATTAGAGAATTAGTTCTTTATATAAAATAAAGGATTTTTTTTCAATACTTCGCGTATTACAAGAGCAAATTCGATAGTCAACCTAACTAGCTCTGCAAACACCATGTTTGTCTGTAAGCAGCCTAACTGACCCTAGCGACTACTGACTACTAGCTGCCATCTTGCGGACTTCCAAGCAAGCTCTTTGCACTGCCCTCTATGAGTGCATCTGTGAAGCTCTTAGCTAACTCACTTCCCAACAAATATCAATTTCCGTCAGGCTCTACGTCATCTTTGTGGATTCTGTGTGGGGGATATTTTTTGAAGTGGTGGAAGTTCTGAGAAAGAAAAAGGAATCAGGGGTGCAAAAATGAAAATGTATTAAAATAAACAACCAAGATTTGCAGATTACATTAATAAAATAAACATTGTGTTTTTCGGCACATTAATCGTGGTACGCAAGTACGTACATAATGCTATATTGCTTTATGTGTTTTGTTTTTCAAACTTTGATGCCCAATAAAATGCACGTAGCCATAATAATTAATATTTTTGTCAGAAACACAGAAGAGACAACGCCGGTTGAGCAATGGCGTATGACAGCAGTCATATAGCCTTTAAGAGTAAGACGAATTCGATATATATCTCTTTCGTTCTAAGAAACGTCTGATCTTGAGAAACGTCTTTTGACTAAATCTGATTTATCGAGCGCTTGTCAGATGTCTTTAATTTAAACTTCATTTCCGCTCCAATTACGGTACCCTTGAGCGTAATCTTCCAAACGACCAATTAGCAAGTTGTTCAATCTCGACTTTAAATCTAAAAATAAAGTCGCAAAACGGCAATTAGTCACTTTACTAAGAATTACAACAAATGTAATCTTTACCTTTTTGAAAATTGCTTAAGAGGAACGGCTAAGCGGCCTTTTTTAATAAAAAAATCAAATTTGGCTTTGGGGCCATAATACCCAAGTAATATGAAAAATATATTTTTTAATCTAAAGGTTTAGCAAATTTCTAGTACGGGTATGTAGTATTTTATTTATTTGTGTTTTAAATAATGAAATATGGACAGTAAAAAAAAACAATTTTGCGTGATTTACAGACCACTTTTTTTACAGGAATTTTTTTGCGAGATAATTGAAATGATTAAAAAAATTCTAGAATAATAATAAATCCCGACTTCTAGTATTACGTAGTAAAATCCGAAAGCTTATGAATGCAAGTAATTCTAGACTAGCAAATGCATCATTTAGAATTTTCTATTGAAATACGTAAGTCAGTGAAAATCATTTTGTTGGAAAATTTAAGCATAATAATTTAATTTAAAATAGTGTTGTAGTTAGTTTTACCAAAATTGCTGGGATACCCATTTAAAAACTAAGAAAACGTAAGAGTTTATTTTGTATTCTTTCAATTCCTCGCACATGAATATTCGGGAGAATTGTACTCAAGTTGACCTACAAAGGCAAAATATAACAGTTTAATGCCCTTGATATTGTTGAATTTGTTAGACAACCGAGTTATAAATCCCAACATTTGTAAATCTTTATTAGAAATTTCCGTCATGTGGTTTACAAAAATATTATGTTCAGGAAAGAAAAACATTACATGGAGATGAATCTTTTAAAGCATTCCTAACTTATTTATTACAATTTTTTTCGTTGTTTTGTTTTCCCAGGTGAAATCAAATAAATCCTTCAAGCGTAAGATAGGTAGTACTATGTAGTATAGTACTATGTAGTATAGTACTATACAGTACTGTAATAAATTACAGTAACAGGACGTTTCTACGACTCGTTCTTGACGATTTGCTGGCCTCTGTGTTTCCTCCCTCCTATAAAATGGGTCTCTTCAATACCCATGTTCGCGTCTCTCCTCGAAAAGACCTTCTACACAGTATCTTCAAAGATGATATAGGCCCTGGAATATAAAAAAATATTTTCCTCACCGTCTCCCGTGAGGTAGGGGCCAGGTTACTATAGTCACGTATCAAATGCACCTATGTTCGCAGCAGTTAGTTTGTGATTGCGATCCAGAATTAACCAACTATGTTTGGATAATCTGTGAACACTCGATTTCGTGGGTACGTACTATTCTTTCTCAATATTAGCATTATTGCGGACGGCGATCTTGCTTTTACCACAACATTGAAGGAACAGTTTGTTCAGTAAAATGTTAACCGGGAACGCGTATGTGTGATATTACTGATATTGTTGTCGATATTATGTCTTCAATTTAACATCTCTCTTTTTCAGCCAGTTTCGCTTACAGATTCTTTCGATACATGTTATTATGATATAAGTGATGTCAAGCATAGTCGCACAGTGATATTTTGGCTAGAAATAAGTCCCCATATCTGGGAATTTTTCGTAAATAGGTACAAAATCTTGTGAATTTTAAGCAATGGTGTATTATATTATATTAGATCATCAGTCCTGATAATGTATACTGTAATGCTGCCCGAAACGTTGGCTAAATAAGGAGATAGCGCAACATGGCATAATACCACAAAAATAAATCACTTTAAAATTGTCTAATAAAACATTTTCAGTGGTCAACAAGACGGTCATTGAGTGTTTCGGCAAAAAAAGAGTGGAGAATAGAGCTTCTTTATAAATACATATGTACCTAATATATTATTAAATACATTTATTATGTGACCCGATGTTTTACTCCTGCTCCTGTGTGGAGTTAATCTACAAAAAAGATATTTTTTTTACTCTTTTGTAGAACTATTCTAAGAAGAGATCAATTTTATTTCATAATGAATTTATTTTGGTTAGTATTTACAAGAATAAAAATTATTATTTTCTTCGATTATTTTGTAACTAACACATACATAACTTCAACAAAATACATATTTCTAACTCTTATTTGCAAACATTGTACATTCTCTTGTACAATAAAAACATTAAATGAAATAAAAACATTTATATACATAACGTATTATCATAATGAGGAAATCTATAATTGGTTTCTCCGTTAAGTAGATTTCAAATGTAAAAACTAACCACCTTGTAAGCTTTTTATTTTTCCAAAATTTAATACTAATATAAATAATTTAATATTGCCTTCTTAAATACAACCGAAATATAATCTGGGAAAGTACCCAGTAAATACAATAATTACAATGTTTTTTTAAACGAAACGAGCAGGAAGAACTTATCTGGTTTATTATTTATGTCGCTAATCAAATATGATTTATTTTAGTGGTCTACGCATTTTAAACTAACTAACTAACTAACTAACCATCGCGCCGTTTCTCCGCAGGGGTAGGCAGAGAGGACGGACCGCCAAAAAAACTCGGTCTTGGCACACACTTCTTGCCTCATTCATTCAAAAACCCAAAAAAGAAGTATGTATTATTCTTGCTAGTCGAAAAAGCCGGATTTCAACCTGTAATGTTTTAAATTGCCAAATGGCACATCCAGTGAATAAACGGTTAAACCACTTTATTTCAATCACCAGATTTCAACACATCTCTACCGGCTCCAGAACGGCCTTCTTTACGAATAAGCAATAAATAAACTATTTAAATACGAAAAATATTCACTTGATATATTTAATTACATCAAAATTGAAGCATTTTCTTCCCCACTGCTATATCCATTGAAATATTTTTGACTGTTGTATTATTTCCTACTCCAATATAATATATTTAGCGTTTTAAAGTCAAACAAAATAAATATCAATAAAAATCCCATGTTACCAAGAATATTATAATAATAGCAATAGACACCTGTCTGACAACTAAAATTCGGTGAAAACAATTTAATTGAGGTATTCCCTAAATTAAAAGAAAATTAAAATATCTAAAACCGATGTAATTATTCCGGCTGGTAGTAACCAAATAATAGGAAATTTTGCTGTAAAACAACACATAGCAACGAGGATGGGAAAATTATTATAATTGTTATAAAATCATTGAATATCATTCCTGTTAACCTCCCCCTCCCCCCTAAAATACTATATATAGACCATAGTTTAAGGAATAAGTATATCTACACAGTCTGAAGATGACAATAATAAGCTGAAACCGGTAACGGTCAAAAAATTAAATAAGTGGAAAAAAGTTTTAAATTTGTTTTAACGTTTGTACGTAATAGAAATGTATTATTCAGGATGCACTTCTCCAAGTTAATTGGCATCTTTTAATTATTTCTTTCGTGACGAATCTCATTCTAAGCTCATAGAATCTGGGCCAACAGATTAGTTCATGTTCGGGGCTTAGAATCTGGCGAGGGCAGTAAAATATTTTATCACTGAAAAAAAAAACAAAAACGTTACAATTTTCACCTTGTTTCTGAGTGGTAGACATCTTCTCAATCCTGTTTCTGTGTGGAAAATATCTTCTCAATACGTTGTATTTAATCACCATATCATTTGAAGGGCCTTTAGCAGTACCTATTTTTTAATTTCCTTCTGCTTTTATTTAGCTTTACAACTAACTGATTCTTTCCATTTTATGAAGGGGTATGAGTGAGTTCTAAAGGGATTTCAAGAATACTTTGAGACTTTGTTGAGCTTCTGAGTTGGGGAGAAAGTTTATTGAAGTGCCCGCTTCTGTCTCCGGAGAACACAAATTCTCTAAACTGCAGTTGGGTTATCCTTCAACTTCCCGATAGTGGATAAACTAACATAAAAACAATAAGAACTTTTCTTCTCCGGGATTGAGACAACTTATAATACTTTCCCGGGCGTTCATTATCCATTAGTTAAACGGTTGTTTGCAGTTACCAATGCGCAAAAAAGAGCACCCATGGTGAGCTCAAAATTACTCCTGGAAGCTATAAAAAAATTATCTTTTCATAGTAGTGTTTTTTATTCAGTGGCCAGTTTAATAACTTTCATAAGAATTCTTTATATCTTACTTCTATTGCAAACTAAAAATATATGAAAGAGTTAAAGATTTTCTAACGGTATTGCATTTTTTGTTGAACTTTACATTGGTTTTGTAATTCTTTTTATGTGCGTATATGTGTTATTTAAAAATATTACGAATGTATACTTTGCATACGTAAGAATAAATCTAAGGTTTGGGTCAACTGTTTCCACTTCATCTCTAAAGAGTTTGAAATAAAGTCGCTATCCGCGACTGTCTGTTTGTGCACTTAGTTCTTCCTAAATACGCAATCCAAAGGGTTTTCACTATCGCTTACAAAATTTATCGCTTACAAAATATATATATATATATATATATATATATATATATATATATATATATATATATATATATATGCATATTAATATGGTATATGCCTATATATACCGGTATATGCATATTAAATTTATGGAATTTGTAGAAAAGTTTATATTTTGTAATCAAGTCTTAAAAAATATATTTTTGAGCACTTACATAGCTAACACTAGCTAAACTTTATGAGATATATCATAATAATGTACTACGGAATTGTATATCTTAAAAGGTCTACAGAAAACTTTGTGATAGTATATGTCTATCTCCTAAGGATAACCCTCAGTAATCGTTTTTATCTTTTAAATATATAGTGGGTTATTTGCGCAAAGCTATTTTGACCAATATAATATTAACATTTATCTAAATAAATATATCAGTTACGTTGGGCATTTAATGTTAATCTATTTTTTTAGAGTGGCATATAGTTTAAATGAATATTTAAGAAGATATCATAGATTAAAAAATACAAGAAACCAATTATGAATAACGAAGCCTCTTTGACCGATGTGGTTTTAATCCTTATCCAATTTTTAATCCAGGCTTTATATGTAGATATTTTTTTTTTAAATCTCAGAAGATATTAAAATTTTGATGAAAAGTTATTTTTCAAATACTAAGGTAATACTTGATATATAAAGGTGAAGTGGTTTAGTAAATTTAAAATAAAAACATAAAAGATTTTAGGTTAAGTTTAGTTTTTTGGCATATCATGCTGGTGTATTTGTTTCAGTTATTTACATTTATTTTATTTTTATTCAAATATTTGAATCGTGAGGTTATTATTCGTGTAAGGCTGATTTATTATTATTTTTTTAAATATAATATTATTTGGTTTTCAAAAATGAAACACAAGTTATTCTTATTTTAATGTTGTTATTTTGTGAATATTACAAGTATTACTTCTTTAATTTATTTTTCTGTTCACAATTTTTTTTTCAATTATTTCTCAAAAACTTGGTTGCTCAAATATAGATCGTAGTATAAGGAATGCAAAAAAATGCGTTTTAATGATGAAAACGAAGAAGAAAAGGAATTCTTTCAAATAGCAGAGAAAGTACTTTGTGAACAGAAGTAGAATCGTTTGTTGAACATGAGATTTGCCTGATCGATTGCTCAACGTTGAGTTGTGCAGTTCAGTAAAATCAATACAATACGTTACTAAATATGTAAATAAAGGTACAAATCAAGCTACGTTCCGCATTAAATCACCGAATGAAGTGGATAATTATCAATCTGTTCGTTTCATCTGCAGCTTCGTTGCAGTATAGAGGATTTTATCACTCTATGTGCATGACCGAGCATCCACGATTACTCACCCTACCGTTAATTTAGAAAATGTACAGATGATTAATTTCGCTGAGAACAATATGTTGTTATTAATCCGAGGAATAAAATACTAACAACATTTTAAACGTTATGTGCTCAAGATGACTTTCCAAAAGCACAGGCATATGACAAAACCTTCCAACGGAGAAAGCAAGGTACTCCAGTTTACGGTTTTCCTAGAGTTCAAAACGTATGCTCTTGGGAGGGTCCATGTGGTTCAACCCAATAACATCGAATGTTTTTACTTGAGAATGTTACTTTATGTTGTAAAAGGACTTACATCTTTGCTGGCAAAACTTCAACTTTTGGACACATCAAAACTGTACAAGGAGTCACTTATGATATGTATCAAGCAGCATGCAAAGCAATGGGTCTCTTGAAATATGGTTTTTATTCAGACAACACCTTATCAGGAACTGCTATTTTTGTGGTTCAGCTAGTCTTTGAGGTATTTGTTTACCATTATCGTAGCGTTTTGTCAAGTGGCTGACTATATTAAGTAGTGTTAATCTCAGTTGACATTTAATATGATTGAATCACCTTTGACGAAGCATTATTCGTATTAAACAAAGTAGTAGAATTACTTACCGGTAAATATATTAAGAATTTTATACTGCCAATGCCAACTTAAATAACAAACTCAGATTTTATCAGTGCCGAATACACAAGATAAAACAAAACTGTATAAATTTGTAGCTTAAGATTAACGTCGACCAAAAAAAGTATACGATGCGTTATAACATCGATTGATAGGAACGAAGCAAAAAAATGTTACTATGATGCTCCAAGAGGCGCGAAAAAAAACATTTTCAATCAATTTTCTCAGTCCAAAATTTTTATTTCCAAGTAAAACAATACATTAAAATTATCGCGTGACTGCTCATTAATAGTTTGGGACGAAGCTATCACGTAGAAGACTTCCGTAAAAGCATTAGACAGAACAATGCCCGATTTGCGCAGCAAAAGTAACCTCTGGGTAGATTTAAAATTTTGTTCTCAGGTGATTTTCGTTATAAGAGAGCCCCTGCCCTCCGTCGGAGCTAGGGACTGGGTCCTTGCCCCGCCTACCCCGATAATGGTCAACACCCCCAGGGGGTTACCATATGATAATTTTTACATATACAAAGTACTTGATTTTAAGAAAATATTGCGGGTTTGAATGTTTTAATTGTAAGAAAGTTCATTTCATAACACTGTTTATTAATTAACGACCTTTTTGGGTCTTTTACATATGAATATTAAGAAATATACATTATTTATTGTACATAACTGAATTGCTTCATTAACTACATTTTATATTTGTTTAAAGATAAATTGAAGAAATCCACTAAATTGGTATAATTGTTTCCCTCCATTAGTATTCTGGGCAAAGAGTAATACACAACACATGTCCCAGAATTTGTGCACTGAAATAAATCCTGACTTCTAGTATTACGTTGAGGTATCCGGAAGCTTATCAATTTTAACAATACCGGACTATCAACTAAATCATTTAGAATTTTATATAGAAATACCAAGTCAGTGAAAATTCTTCTGTCTGACAATTTGAACATTTTCACATAATTTAACAGAGTGTTGTAGTTCAAAGTTTGGTTTTTTTAGTTTTTATGAATGGTCTGATTTTGCAATAATTTTGTTTTTAAAGTCCGTTTAAATTCAGCCAAATTCAGAATATTATGTTAGAGCTCAGGGATGTTTTTTTTTAAATGAGCGGGCCAGTTACACGAAAAGAGCGACCATAGTAAATGGCCTGATTTTACCTAGAAACTTCGATTAAACGATTACTTACATCTAAATCTGCTGACCTATCGCATAGTTCCGATAAATAAACCAACCATATTATAAACTGTTGATTTCCCTAAAATAAATTTAGCAAAAAAAAAATATGTATAAAAAGAAATAATTATAGATATGAACTGCAGATATCATAAAAAAAAATATTATACTGCAGTTTCATAATACTTAATTTAAAAATGCACAATACATAACAAAGTGAATGATAAGAAAAAATAGGTACAAAGAGAGATAAATTAATATAAAAATATATTCAACAGCTCCCAATCGATGCTCCCAAATAATTAATGGCTATTAAATAAATGGGGGGAGGGTGATAAATATTTGAATGTCCTTATTACAAAAACTAACTTTTCCTTCTCTGCAGGTAGAATAAATCTACAGGTAGAATAAATCAAATTAACAGATAAAACCAATTACTAATAAAATTATCGACAACTCAAATTAAAGTATCGTAATTAAATTATATTTATCTCTCTTACCTCGGACCCCGAAGGAAGGAGAAATCGTCCGTTTTAAATTAATAATTAAACATTAAAACAAATAAATAACCAAGAAACTAAAATAAATTTACCAAATTTAAAAAAAATATTTTATCTTCACCTACAGCGATCTTTGGAATTTTCAACCACCATAACAAATAGTTACTTGGTTAGAAGTTGCCACTAAAATGCGGTGAGGCGGTGAGGCACAAGGAAAAGGTAAGGAGAATAATAAAGAAAAGAAGGAGGCAGAAAAGGAAGTTGAAGTTATGTAGATACGGAAAGCTAAAGCCATTTCAAGCACTATTTCCCAATTTCTTTCATCGCAGCTACCAGGGGTGGTTGGTCAATGTAAAACAGGCAATTTAAATTGTAAAACATTAACATTTGTACAAATATTTAAGGTCATCTAGACACATCTTAGTGAAAAACGTTCTACCAAGTGCTACATCTCTCTGTAATCTCATCAATCAATCATAGAATAATGATGAACACAATAAACGTCATGTGAGTGTGTTTCGTTTTCCAAATATTTTGTCAATTTGAGCATATATTTCCACCCAAAATTGTTTTGGAAATTCAAATAAGATGGAGATCTACGATTTCAGGCGAGTGTAAGTGAGATGACGGCTGGGCGGTTAGGTTAAATGGAACAATTGTTTCCATTCAAATTTGTATGGTAGAAACTTATAATGTTATTTTCTTTATTTTATGACCTCAATGAATTCTCTGTAAAAGTCCGCTGGTAAGTTCTGACTTTCGAGTTATCGATTGGAGAGTAAACTCCACACATGCTTAGTAGATATCTGCAATAAATATGTTATTTACAAGTTTCTACGGTTTCTTCGACTTTCGGCAGCCGCATAATATGATTGCAAAATAACAGCACTAATACTGTACCGAGGGTTCTGCAAAGGGCTTTTACTGGCCTTAGCTGTTAATATTTGATTATTTATTTCACATAATAATTAAAACTGCTAGAAAACATGAATTTAATGTCCAAAATAGATGAGCATGGTGTGCCGTCCTTTTTTCTCCCCCTTTCCTCTAGCCATTTTCAAAATTATTTGCCTACGACCGCCCCTGGCAAGAACATTGATTCATTAATCGACTGTGTGAACCATGAATAAGTTAGAAGGTAAATTTTGAAATATATTTTTCATGGAAAAAGTGTCACTTTTCAAGGATCATTTCGGTATTTCTGAAAACTATAAATTACTAGTTCTGTGAACAGCTAAGAAGTAGACATCGCATCAAAAAATTCTGTTTCTAATTTTTCAATTATTGAATAAATCAAAACAAATTTTTCTCTGAAATCTTAGGATTTGTAAGTAGGTACTTACAAATCCTAAGATTTCATAAACTTATCTATCTTTACTTTATGTTTCATGAATTTTATCTTCTCTTTTTTAAAATTTCAAATAAGGAATTATATAAGTTGCCAAAAAAACGTTACTATCTCAATTACAATATTATGTTTTCAATCTTTTGAAAATAATTAAAGTAAGATCATTAAATCGGCCATCATCTTGAAACGGAAACGGAACGTTAAAACAAATTAACGAACTAACAACATGCAAAACGGTCGAGTTAAAAAAGAAATTTTCTACGCTCAGTTAATAAAATGGCTGAAAAGTAGATGTAGTCATAGATAAAGGGATAGAAAAGTTTTATAGGAAATTTGAACACATAATATACCTACCAGGTGGTGCCTACCTTTTTGGAGTTATTCGTTATTAACTGATAAAATAATATTATGAGTATAACCAAATTCCAATGATAAGATTCTATAATTATTTTAAATGTGTTTTTATTTTTATTATCATTTATAAACCTTTTTTAAATGTTTTTAATTTTAAATGACAACCTTTTTTAAATAGATTCTTTCTTATTGAACAGATTTCACTACGCTATGGCCACTTTCAGACTGGTATATATTTTATCTGTAATACTAAGATATTTCCACCATCTGGTTGAGGATCAAAAACACCATATTTTTACAAAAATAATATTAAAATGAAATTAACATAAAAAATAATAATGAACAAAACGAATATAATAAATCGTCGGCAATGGAATTCACTGTTATATTTTCTCTGGCTACTACCTGCTTTTGATCTCTGTCGATATCTGAATTACAATTAATCCCCATTGGCATTTATTTTGTAACAAATCTCGAACAGTGAACCATCGAATGCAATTTTCTACCTGCGCAATCTACATTATAAAATTCTTTATAGTGAGTTAATTAAAGTGAACCTATACCTCCAACAAAAATAGCTTCAACGCGGTCTGCATCAGGTGGATACACCCGATTGTAATTTGTTACCATCCTGATTTATTTTCCTTGAACAAATTGTCGATTACAGTCCATTCCCCGCAAGACTCGTGTGTGAATTTTACACTCATAGGGTTATTTTAATAAACCCTGACATAATTGATTTCGGAGTGAAAATTTAACTTTGAGTTAAAATTAAACCTTTCTGTAATACTTGATTACCTGAATTCATAAAAATGTGTTGATAATCATTTTATAATTCTATAAGTCATAAAATAGTGCTATTTTATGCATTCATAATTTTCTTATTTTGAAACACATTATTTAGTAGTTTAAGCTTATATTTTTTATAAAGTAATTAACAAAATAATTTTAATTCTGCTCAATGAAACTACAGATAAAACTTTACTTTATCCAAAGCATATTTTTCGGTATTTATTTTTTAAACGGATACGGTTTAAAAGATGAATTGTTAAAAATATTTTCAAGATACACATAGTATTTCCCGTTCTTATTGGCTGATCACTAAATGACCAAAACAATTTTTTCTGAGAGAGTTGACAATGGTATTTTTGACAAAATCAAAATACAGAGTGTCCGAGGGTAAAGTGTGCTAACTTCGGGAGGTTATTCAACATGATGGTAGAAGTAAAAAAGTTTAATAACTTTTTACGAAATTACAATGTTTATATTCCCCTACAAACATCTTTTTCCATGCTAGAATAATTATTTTCCAATACAAACAATTCAGCTTTTTAACCTTAAAACTTAAAACGTATGAATTTCGAAAAAATACAAATATCTTTTTTTTAAATTTAGAATCACCCTCCGAAGTTAAAGCACTTTACCCCCTAATTTCAGTAATATCCTGTTAAAGATTCAGACCCGACTATAATATAAAATCTGAACAGAGAATTTTCTAGGCAAAGGAACGGCTTTTTCCAATAAATTTTATATTTAGCGAATAACATCAAAGAAGTATTTTCATGCATGAAGTTTCTAAATTTAGAAATTTTATTGTGATGCATTACTTCAAAACACGGACGAATTCCTAGTGTGCATGACGTTTTACGCTACGTCCTAATAAAAGTAAATAAGACGAAAAACAGTTTTTTTCTTTTCGTCGACAGTAGTTTTTTAAAAAATAACGTTTTCATCTATGTATGTGATGGTATTTGCTTACGAAGGAAAGGTCTTTGAACATTACAAAGGAATTCGCTATCAAAGATTTTCCCTAGTAATGAATACTTAGAACCTCTGTTCTAGAGATGAATAGGTTCTGCGTTTTACCGGAGGCCTCCGAGGAGCGCTTCCTTTTAAAAGAACTCGAGTTCTTGGAGTGGGTCCAGGTTCTAGGTTCTTAGGGTACGAACTGAATGACGCACGGTTCCAGACCTAACTCGGTCCCGGCCCCGGACCAGGACTCGCACCTCGCACGCTTACACAATCGCACGTTTCTGGTGCGGGTCCGGACCATGTTCCAACTCGCTCGAGTGAGGCAAATGCGGTGTGACGAGGATACGAAAAGGCATTCGGGTCCAAGTTCTCTAGGAGAAGTTGATTTGAAAAAGGAGTAGGAATGGAATCCGCTTCCCGTAAAGGACTCGGGTTCAAGAACTCATTTTGCCTGAACCTATACACCGCTACTCTGTACTGAAACTATACAAACATTAGCTCATCACTCAAAACACCACAAAAACATTCAAATCCTTCACGCACCGCAAAATAAGACTAAAAAATGGATTACTCAAAGCATAATAAATTGCATTAAAAAACGGGATAAACTACACAAACAAGTCACACGCAACCCAAATGATACTTTTCTGAACTCTTTCTATAAAAGGTACAGAAATACTTGTTCTCTAATTATACGAAAAGCCAAGGAATTATATTACAGAAAAAAACTGATTACTGCTAACTTTGACCCGAAAAGCGTTTGGTCTATTCTGAGGGAAAGTACAAATACACAAAAAAACAAAGATGATGAAATAAAAAAATTACTTATCAACGACGAAGAAGTCGACTTCCAGAAAAATCCTACACTTATCCTTAATTACATAAACAGACATTACACAAATATCGGAGCAAGCCTAGCCGAAAATATAAAACAAAAGTCGTCTAGTAACGATAATCAAGAACCTCAAAAAATTCCGACTCAGTGCACACACAAAAATAGTGTCAGTCTTTTCAAATTACATAGAGTAACTCTGGAAGACACCAAAAAATTAATACATTCCCTAAAGAATAACACAACATCAGGTCCTGATGGAATAGACTCTAAAACAATAATAACACTAAGCCAACAACTACTTACTCCACTAACATACGTTATTAATCTTAGCCTGAAAGAAGGAATTTTTCCGAGCATCCTAAAAAAGGGTCTGGTTATTCCTATTCATAAATCAGGACCTAAAAATAATGTAAACAACTTCAGACCCATTACACTATTAAACACGTTGTCAAAAATTCTTGAAAAAGCAATAAAAGAACAGCTGCAACATTATCTGGAAAACATGCAAATACTCTCAGTTAACCAACACGGCTTTAGAAAAAATAGGAATACAGAAAACGCAATTGCCACTGTAACCGAGTTTATTACACATAATTTAGATGCCAAAAAAAAAGTAATTTCAATCTATTTGGATTTATCTAAAGCCTTCGATACAATTTCGCACAAACAACTTTTCGAGAAGCTAAAAAACATTGGCATTAATGGAATAGAATTGGAATTAATGAAAAGTTTCATGTCTGACAGAACACAACAAGTCAAAATTGACAACAAGACAAGTGAACCACTTTTAATCACGTACGGAGTCCCACAGGGGAGTGTACTTGGCCCACTAATATTCCTCATATACATTAACGAATTATGTGACATTGAAATTGATGGTAAAATCGTGACCTTCGCTGACGATACAGTTCTTCTGTGTCAAGCAGCCACATGGAAAGATTTATTCACAACAGCTGAAAAAAGTTTGTCAATTGTCATAAAATGGCTAAACAGAAATACTCTTACCGTTAACACAGTCAAAACAAAATACATCACACATAGTATAACACAAAGAGGTTAACCTCCTTCTAACTTGAACTTGTTTTTGCATGACTGTAAACTAACATCATCCTATTGCCAATGCGAACACATCGAAAGGGTAAAACAAATAAAATACCTAGGAGTTATTATTGATACACACTTACAATGGACTGAACACATTAATTTTATCACTAATAAACTAAAACGAGTCTTGCACCTAATAAAATCCATCAAAAACATTTTTCCACTCACAATACTCAGATCAATATATTTTGCACTGTGTCAATCCATTGCCACTTATGGAATATTAGCTTGGGGAAGCGCTACAAACATAACAATTGACTCAATTCAAAAAGTTCAGAAGGCAATAATAAAACTCATACTGCAAGTACCATTCTACACAGACACAAACAAAATCTTCAAAACTCTAGACGTCATGTCAATAAGACAACTTTACGCCAAAACTGCTCTCCTACATCTCATCCATAATAATCTTCATATTACAAATCAACCAAAAGCCATAATAAAAACCAGGTCATCAACAAATAAAACACTGAACATTCCGATAACACACACCACACACGGACAAAGACACTTTCAATACTACGCAACCAAACTTTTTAACAGTATGCCCATTACTTTGAAACAACTAATGACTACAAATACATCTACAAACTTTCTCAAAAAACATATCGTAGCCTGGATAAAAAATCAAGATATTCACTTTATTCAAAAGATTATAATTCCAAACCAAACATAACCAAAATATGATAAATAAAATTAAATATTATACACGTTCTTTAAGAATTATGCAAAAATTACTTACACGCACATATATATGTGTGTTTTCATGTTTCAATATGTCTGTGAAAAAAAAAAAAAAAAAACTTTCTACTGCAACACATAAATACCTGTCACACATAATCACAAACACGTTAACACCTCAGCACAGGTTCTCCTAGTGAGGTGTTCATGTAACATTCAATATCACCCACACACAGTTTTACCTACATCAACCTATGTTCTTTATTGTTTATACCTATTTTTCTGTACTTTTTTTCTCTGTACTGCAATATAAACCACTGTAAAAAATTGTAAAATGTGTATTCAAGAATAGACATAAATAAATAAATAAATAAATTATATTAGTATGTTTATGTATAATATGGGAAACATTCAAAAGAAAACCTCTTCTTTATACTTTGTACTTAATTCCAATAACTACCCATTCCCCTTTATTGACCTCCTACGCCAACTCCTAAATATTTATGAATGTTAAGTATTTTATATTTAACGTTAGTTTAAAGTCACTTTGGAAATCAGAAGAGCAATAACTATTAAAAAACAATGGTTTTAAGTAATTTTGTTTATTATGTAATTATGAAAAGCTTCAAAGTAAATGCTTCCTTCTATTACATAATACATTACCTCTCCAACTGAATTATTGAGTCAGGGCAACTCAATCGGAATTTAATTAAGCGACTTTTTCAGGCGGATTATAAATTAATGTGTTTGTTACGAGGACTGTTGAAATGAGCCATCTTGGGTCAAAGGGAGATCTGCTTTTGTCGGTATTTTGTGTCAACTCTTGTATAATGCATTGTATAGGTTTATTACATTTGTTCTACTTCCATTTTTATTCTTTTGTATACTTGTTACTTAGTTCAGCTTTTAAATTTGTTACTTAGTCCTTCTTTTTATATTTTAGTCTACATTCACCAAATACTAAGTTGAATATTACCAATTCAACCATCTGTGTACATTTATAATTGGTCTGTTTCTGTTCCATCCTCTTTTGTATATTAAATTAGTATTAAGACTGTTAATGTTTGTTAAAACAAACAAATAAATTAATGTAAGCATAAATAAAACACGTGATATACGGCACTCGTGTTCATAATACATAATAAATTATATTATTTCACGGATCGCAAGGCACGACAAAGAATGGATAATCATTGCACGCCATACGAGTATGAAAATAATAATAGATATTTAGAAGATGTCGGTACTAAGATAAGTCCTACATGGACCTGAGAAGCATGCAAACATTTTAATTACCATGCAATTTTCCCGATAACAGCTGCAAATATGTCAGTATATTTTCTTTTACACGACAAACCAATCAATGTTATAATTTTGACGAATCAAATTTAGCCAAAACTGCACAGTTATATTGGTGTTTAAAATTATTTTACATTAGCTTGACTGGTAAAATAATAGAAATTAAAAAAAAATACATACTGTTCAAGATATAAGAAGGTTTTGAATTATGCAATATTTATAGGCCCAATACTTTATTCTTTCTGCGTTCAAATGAAAGATACGCTCAGATGCTTTGGGCATATAGAGCGATTAAACGAATTTAGTAGTTTAAGGAAAATATATGACGCAGATATGAATTGTAGAAGAAGTCGGGGACGCCCGAGAAAGACACGGTACGATTAAGTGAATCACTTGAGTCGGGCTTTCAGGAGTCAGAATGACAGTGTTGCATATTGCAACATTCTTCAAGACAATATCAACAAATTATTAATTTGGTGTAATGAAAATAGACTTTACTTAAATCTGTCAAAATTTCAAATAGTTAGATTTTCTCGAATAAAAAATCAGTGAATTTTGATTACAGCATTAATAACAATGCTATTGAGACAAACACAAATCAAAGACTTAGGAATCACTTTTCAATCAAATCTTTCATTCGTTAACCACAAAACAGAAATCTCTAATAAGGGCTTAAAAATGTTGAGATTTATAACCAGGCTAACCAGAAATTTTAACAATATAAAGTGTATTAAATTATTATATTTTGCTTATGTTAGAAGTCAACTTGAGTACAAATCTCCTGTCTGGAACCCACATTATAATATACATGAATAAGCTGTTGAAAGAAAACAAAACAAATTGTTACGTTTTATAAATTTTAAAATGGGCACTCTAGCAATTATGTTGACTTACAACACTTTGTTAAATTATATGAATATGCTGAAATTGTCAGACAGGAGAATTTTCACTGACTTGTTATTTCTATATAAAATTCTAAATGATTTAGTTGATAGTCCGATATTGCTAGAATTTATAGGCTTCCGGATTCCACAGCATAATACAAGAAGTCAGGTCTTATTTCAGTGCCGAAATTCTGGGACTAACTACCATATGTATTCCTCTTTGCCCAGAACACTAATGGAGGGAAAAAAATTTACCAAGTCAGTGGACATCTTCAATTTATCTTTAAACAATTATAAAATGTTGTTAATTAAGCAATTCAGTTATGTAAAATAAATAATATGTATTTCATAACATTCACATGTAAAAGCCCCGAAAAAGGGCGTTAATTAATAAATAAATAAATAAGACGATTTATTAATGTGCATGAGGCAAGGAGTTTGTGCGTAGACTACCTCTGGGGGAAACAGCGTGATGATTAGTAAGTTATCAAATAAATGCTATACTCGAAATTCCAAGATCTGTTCTACTCGCAGTATTTAACTAAAGCATTTAAATAATTTCTGAGCGATTAAATTATTTGCAAACCAAAAACAAATGATTTTTTATAACTTTGATTCGAATCTCGACTTGTTTTAATTTTCGATCACGTTGTTATTATGCTTGTCAGGTGATCATATTTTATTTTAACTATTATTGTAATTGTTACTAGAAATTTTACAAACTAACAAAATGTTTTTTTCAAAATGATTAATTACTTAATTTTACAGCTTTATGCCTAAATTTTGTATCATACCCCGGGGTCGGTTCAGTTATCCATTTCCGATTTCAAAGAAATAATATTATTAGAATTTGGTAGACAGCTAAATTAGCTGCCGTTAACTATAAGTATTTTTTTTCCAAACCTTATACTTACATAAGACACAGAGAAAGTTAACAGTCAAATTGATACAACTGTCCCCGGTCTTCCCTAAGACACACTAGACATATGTTTGGCTTTCTCATGTATTCCTCTTAAGGCGATGCGTAGTGATGCAAAATCATTTGTTTTGTTTGAAAATTTTTATCGCTGAAAAGCCGCAGTTTTTAGCGCGGCCTTCGAGGTTTCAGATAAGCTGTCAATATGCGCAACTAACTAACTTTTGGGTAATGCCGTTCGTCATGCAAAATAACTGGCTTTTTAGTTAATAGTGTTGAAATAACTAAGCTAGCAGAATTGAAAGAGATTGTATAAACGATCTACCTAATAAATTCATCACAGAAGCGATTAATTGATTCCGTTCCAGCTTCCAGAACAAAAGTTGTAGCTGTTATTATTAATACACATTAACATCGACGGTAACGCCAGATTTTTTTACATAAGCTCCACACTTGAGTGCCTAAAGAAAAATGTTTTCCTCAGGGCCTCTGAGTTTTTTTAAGAAAATAAAGGATAGGAAGTTCTGAGAAGGAAAAAGGTGAGAGGGGTGAGTAGGAATCTGAAGGTCAATGGGTCCAGGAGTGATGGACGTATGAATGTATCCCTCTCACTGAGGTGCAAGGCTAATGATCTCTGCGGATCCGGCCCACCACGTAGTAAGTGGGCTGAAAAATTCGCCGAGAAACGAGACCTAGATAAACCTCACCCTATGAACCCGGCACCCCTGCTAAGTCAGAAAACGTAGCAACCAATTGAAGTGACCTATGCCAGGGGTTAGTTAACCAATACATAGATCCCGCCTCTCAAATTGACATACAATACATTATTATAAAAATATTTAATTTCGTACACTTTTTTTGCCTTTTTAAATAATAATTATGTATTTACTAGTTCGGAACCGCTCGCGTGCGCTGTGTGGAGCGTCTGGACGAAGCTTTTATATGCACATAGATCAAAATTAATTACATTCTATTCAAATAATAATATAACTCACTTCAGAGCAAAGTTTTAAAACAGTTACATATTTGTTACTAGTGCTTCTCTTTACGTTCTGTAAAAATAATGCACAAGATTTAAGGGTAAAGTTTTGCTCATTTTCCTTGATGTTGGATATTACGTTATCATACGTTATATATTTCTGGTATATTGATTTTTACTGAGATATTTCAGGATATAATAGAGGAGGATATCAATATGCAAGCAAATAGTTCATGTGAACGTGGTGTCATTCATTTTTAAATGTTCGATGAAGCGAAGCCACAATGGAGTGATGGTATCTACCGATGCAATGTATAGCAGTGAGGCATGTAACTGGTAAAGGAAGGATGAAAGAAGTTTGAATGCTATGAAATTGAGATTCCTGCTGACATCACGTCAGTATTCGCAATTTAGTTTTGTATTCGCATTTTGGTTTTTGATGAAAAAATTCGATTTGAGATTTTTACGGCCAGAATAATTTTAATGATATTTTTGCACATCTGCCCTAAAAGAGGTAACCCAATACGGAATAGTACGCAAAAAATAAATCACTCTTATTAATGGTGACTATGTATAAACCAAATTATCGTTGTTAAATATTTAAAAAGGCTATTTTTATCGGATAAATATAGAATGCATTCATCAATGAAGAGGGTCTTTTTTAAAAAATGAAGGATGGGCAGTTCTGGGAAGGAAAGGTATGAGGGGTGGATAGGAATCTAGGGATTAGGGTTTCCAGATCAAATCCTCATGATGGGTCAAGAGAAACCAGTCGGAGAGGTCAAAGGGTATCCCTAAACTAGCCTCTTCCGGTCTGGCACGCCACGCAGCTGGTGAGCTGGCGCATTCTGAATACACTTGGGATGACCCATGTCAGAGTTGTTCGTTATCCAATAAATGGTTCAAAGGGCGGCGGTAATCACACCCGCCTCCCAAATCAAAACATTGTTATTATTCATTGTATTATAATTTCTAATTATGTGTATAATGTTATTGTCATTACTTATATGTTCAATTATGGTTTACAGTTAATATAATAATATAAAACTTTTTACTGTAAACCTAATTTTCAAATTAGAAATCTAACATCAAAAACGCGGATCGGGAGATTACAATTACAAATGGCAAAAAGGTAATTTTTTTAAGAAGAGTAAGGAATAAATTAGATGTAAATATATTATATATTAGCATCTCACTTAAATTACTGCTCTAGTTTCCTTTTCTTGTGCAATCAAACACAGAAAAAGAAATAAATAATAATTCAAAATAGAGATGCGAGCAGTATTGAATTGTAGTAGGTATTCGAAGATTATTGACTGAGTTGTTTAGATATTCGCTTGCACCTAGATTGCATGCAGTTGGCAATGTTTTCTCAGAAGTAGTTGATGTGTTCAACTGCACGGAATTTAGTTACAAGAAGGCTATAATAACATACCTCATAAATAAATATTAATGTTAGATTTTGTTATATTAGTGCAATATTATTATAATTATATCACATGTTTGTAAAAGCCACCATGGGCGTGTAATATAAATTTTTAAAAATCAATTATGTAAACTTACGAAGTTAACTAAATTTATCTAAATTATCAGAAAGGCGAAAAATATTTGATCTTATTTTACTGTACAAAATTATTAATTCTATTTTTGACAGCCTTGACATTATAAGTTTTCTGTCGCTACATGAACCTCCCAAACATACACAGATGGAATATTTTATTTCACAACAATAACATTGCATTCAATTCAGTTATCGAGAGTTTACATAGGCTGGGCAATGAGTTTATGGATGTCGCTGATATTTTTGTTCTAATTCTAGCCCCGTACAAATCCAAATCAGTTCAGCAATTTTCGGATCATGTAAATAACGAGTAGGTAATCATAATTTAAGTGTAATATGCTTAATTAAATATACATAATATCATTTATAATTTATGGTTATGCGCAAATCTTTCGTACGCAATTGTGCGGGGGGTTGCGGTATTGCGGATGCGATATAGACTAAGACAAATAAAAACGAATTGAATTGCCTTAGTGTTTTGCAAGAGGAAAATGAGTAGGAAAGGCCAAAGACTTACCCTGGTCTCGTTCTCCTTAAGCCGCTGGTTCTGTTCTCTTATCAGTTTGCATACAATCAACATTTGCTCACTTAACACAAAACAAAAACACAGTGAAATTCACTGCGGCGGGTAAAAACGTTTCACTGGACGATTGTGCTCCAAAATAATCACAGCCGAGTTCAACATATGCGGGTTTCAATATGACACAAAAATGTTCGCGGGTAAGATGCAACGATAACAACTGATAACAATACTCCTTGTCTCTGGCCCGGATCGCGGAAAGGGGACAAGGGGCAAAGGGGGGTGAAGGGTACACATTTAAGGCTATTCAATTTTAAAACCTAACGCGCAACTAATTTATTTTTATTTTGAATTAGACGTACATAAATTTAAAGAGTTTCTTTTTATTATTTATTATTTTTTTATACTGTGGTTTTAAATTTATGTTGTGATCTTTATGCAAAAGATAGGGCGTTGATAAATAAATATTTTTTTTGCAGAAAAACTAGGAATGTTAAGTGTGAGACAGCGAATGATTTACAATTCCTTTTACTTATATTTAAGTTAAAAAATAAGATGCTCCCGAAATACATGTTTAAGAATGTAAATTTCAATTTCGTAAAAGATGGCTACCCCACGAAAAACCTTGGAGATTTTAGACCTCCAAAAATAAATTTGTCGGGAACTCAAAATAATCTCTATTTTAAAGGATTTTCAATGGACATTTAAGATTTTTAATGGACTACTGACAGATTTTAATGGAGCTAAAAGCCTTGCTGCTTTTCATGGGTTTTGCCAAATACTATAAAGAATACGTTTTAGATAGATTGTAAAGTGTCCTAAATGTCATAGAAATAAGTTATTAAAAGGTTTATACTAGATATAAAAATGTATTTTTTTTATAACTAAAACATACAAAAAATGACGAAAGTGCAAATGATTCTTTTTTATATACAATTGAATAACAATTATAATGAGATTATGATTCCGTGCTACAAAATTTAGTGCTTTACTGACTACTGACCTTTCAAACGAAAAAACTTCGTTCGCTGTGACGTCACACCCGACAAGCCATATTTTTGGAGCGTTTTGGCGGGCCTTGAAAAATTAAAACTTTGGATTTTTTCACATTCTTATTTTCGAGTCTCGTCACACGCCAAACGTCAAAGGTTATTCTACTTGAACAACTAGTGGGTCTAACCACTCTTGTTCGAGTGGAATGACTTCGTCTACTTTACAGAACCATTTTAATCGCAGCCAAAGTCGCTCAGGATTGTTCGCCTATGCAATACGCCATTCGTCTTTACTATTCGAAATAAACATTACGCATTTGTATACGTTTATTTTGCTGTTGGCTGTATGCAGTATACACCAGTCAGTGTGACAAAGAAGCGTTACATTATAAAAAGAGTGCAAAAGGAATGAAAATCCAGATCTCAAGAAACAATACAAAAACGTGAGTGACCATTTTCTGTTTTATGATAGAGGTTGGGCCTTTTGTACGAAACATTGCAATTACTTATTTGTAACATACCTTCTCGTATTATTTCTTTATGTAAAAAAATTAAATATATAATTTGACTATTAACACGTTGGCCAACATTAAATTCACACAGATTCCGTCAAGTAATTTTTAATTGTCTTGTTATTTTTAAATTCTATAAAATAATGTTACAAACGAAATTTGAATAATATTCGCATTTATTAAATTATTATAATTATTTACATTTCCCAATTTCCCTGTTAAGAAAAAATCATTTCCCAAACGTTATTATTTACTTAGGGTAAAATAAAAAGATAGGATAGCTCGTACAAACTTTAATTTTTTTATAAAATGATAGCTTGTGACTTAGTGAATATTTAATCAATGATATAACATTATTCTCCAGGGGATGGCCTAACTTCCGTTGACTCGTAAATCCCATACGCTCAATAAAATTCGAAGAAAGAAAATGCGACATTATCGTATCGATAAGTTTCTTCCCAATACCTTTCATAATTTTACCGCTCTCATGCGAGTGCTGAATTTGTCCCTCGAGATTTTCTCCGAAATAACTATTAATATTTAGAAAATGTCACATCAGAAGACAATCCATTTGTAGTGAATTACAGTCATCTTACTTCGTTTACACCACTTTATGGAAACAAAAACAATTTTTTTTTAATTTCGAGAACGATGTTCTCTTCAACCGAATGAATAATTGTGTACTACAAAAATGTTATAATGGTTAAGTTTGGGAGAGGGGTTGAGAAGCGGGGGGATGGACATGCCAAAATCGACAGAATAATAGATTAAAGAGTGTAAGGGCTAGGATTTGGGAGTTAATTAGGAAATTGCATGATTATTTATTCATTTATTTAATTATTATTTTACTATTAACACATTTTCTAATCTTCAGTATTTCAGACTTTATTTGCGTTATATCCTGTACGAAATATGCATATCAAATGTATGATCAAATTCTATTAAATAATTTATATTTTCAAAGTAACTATTGTTATTTAAAGTTGTTTGTGAGATGTTTTTAAACCTTTATTACAATTTTTCTAGAAGTTAATAAAAATGATTACGTTTAATTTGGTAAATTTCTAAATTCTTTGTAAGATTATCTCTATATTTGTTATTAGGGATACATTTTGTCAGTTTTCTTGTTCTAAAAACGTGTAAATTCTAAACATATTCATTTGACTATAATTTATTAATATTCTTCTAAAAATAAAATGCCAGTGACTACGACGCCTTTCATGGTGAACGTATCATTAAATTATATTTTAAATGGTGTATTTATTACCAGACGGCGTGTTTGCCTGCGATCCATGAAGAAAAAATGATTTTAAACAATGTTAGCGAATTTTCAAATACTTTATATGCGATTATCATAAAAATTAAAGTGTGCATGTTCTTATGACTGTTTAAGAAAAATCTCGAACAGTGAGTTATGGTTTAAAAAAATTTCAGTTAGAACATTTCAGATAAGGTCAATAATCAGCCACGGAGCTTTGAAATACCCATTCTATCTTGAAAAATTAGACCAGTCGCAAATTTTTTTTTCTTAATTTTTCAATAAGAAAAAAAAGTGTTGAAATCTTAAATTGTGGGCGAAACTGCGTAGAAATAAATTACCCAAAAAATTTTTACGTATGGCTCTCGAATTTAGTGTAATACTTTTTCATTGAGAAGGTTTAAGAATATTTGCTATTTAGTGGGAGTAAACTTGACAACACATGTAGTGAAATATTAAATATTTGTGAATTTGTGAAGCACAAATACGACGCACGTTTTTCCACAAAACGTTTATGTAATTTTGAACAAAATGTGTCAAGCGGCATGTTCTGCAAAAAAATATTATAAACGGAGAATAAAATAATTTTGAAATTCAATTCGTCTGGAACATTTTTATAATATTATAGTTTTTCAAATACTCAACTATAATTTAGTAAAACATGAAAAAAAATTTGAACATAATGATGTTAGAATGATGGAATTGATAATGATATTATTTCTTAAAAATAATGATCAAAACTAAATGGGAAAATTTTGCCGAGGAAATAATGCTTATATCTGTATACACAAGTAGATACCTCCCGTACTCAAACACCTTAAAAAGATAACATAACAGAGCTAAACATATTTGTAGAGAAACTTAAAAACACGCCTATTTGTAAATTGTCTAAATGAAATTCATTTTCTGAAAGTGATCTTTTTCATAATTTTTCAAGAGTCCCCACTGCTCCCAACCATCTGGAGCCAGTGAGACTTTTGCATTCCTAATTTGGGTATGTTGTGAGGCTGAGGGTTGTGGGAAGGGAAAAGAGGTGGTAAAGAGGGAGGCGGGGTAGTAACTAGTTATTCAGATCTGGTCATCAAACAACATCAAAAGACATTTCAAGCAAACGTTTCAATTCTAAATGTTGGTCTTACAACAGGGAGTTACTGAGAGTATCTTCCACTATGAAAATTTTTAGTGAATAAATTTTGAAATAACACAAATTTTTCAAATAAAATTTACTCAACTACAACTCCGGGATTTGAATCCGCGACCTACGTATTGCCAGCCGAGAACCTTATTCCTCGAGCACGGAGTATCATAGGATTGGATCACGTCAGCAAAATATCTCACAACAGATTGTTACATGACGCCAACGGGACTTTTCGAGATTTTTCAATGTGGATGAGTGTTTCAGGCGAATAATTATTGCTTGTAAAATAATCGTTACCCTTTGTGCTATGCATAAAAAATCGTATCCTAAACATTAGTTTAACAAAAAAATAATTATTATTTGTAGGGATTAGCATCTTTAACACATTCAACCGTTCACTAGCCTCACTTGTGACGGGTACCACTGGTGATACATACTTTTATTTATTTATTTAAATAAATGTATGCACCTCGATCATCAATGGTACCCGTGATCAGCGTCTTATAGGAAAAAAAACATTACGAGTGAGGCTTGTGTACTGAACATACTAATTATATTATTACAATTGCACTTTTTTGTGATCACCTCGTCAGTGAGTTGTAAAAAAAAAAACATGTTTTTAAATTTTTTTGTCGTATAATTTTAAATTAACGAAAAGAGAACATAATAATTATTTCACATATGCTTAATTCATGCGTTATGTTTTGTAACTTTACTTTCTTTATAAATTTATAAATCAATACTGTACCGGACATCAGCTGGATGTACCTATGGATGTAGTTTTATCTAATTCACTGTCTTTTACATAAAAAACAGCGAATCTATTAAATTCACAAATTTCTGATGCAATTCGAGAATTTAAAACCTGCGGGGATCTGCTGAGTGACTCTTAAAATAATAATTGAAATAATTAAGGAAATTAATATTTATTTATCTGTTATCAAACATTTTACGATGCCTCATCTTTTATGAGGTTTATCACTTGATACGTATTATGTGTCAAATGGGGTTTAAGTTTTGTAATTTTTATTATTATTAATTAAATTTTTATTTATTTTTCTTGGCTCCTTAATGCTCTCATGCGTGATGAGAGATAAGAATAATTGCTGCACATTAACATGTGCTGAAACGGTTTAATTTTAGACCAATAAATATGCAACTGGCTCAATCAGTCAGTTTTCTGACGACATTTGTGAAGTTGTGTTTCAATTGCAAATCCTTACCTATAACACCCCTGAGAGGTAGGCGGCATGTCACTGGCGTAGGTGTCCAGTACATTTATGGTCATTCGAGCCGGATTTTACTCAGAAATCAAGAAACATGACACCGTCACTGCGCTACTGGAGAGGATTATTGCCGATACCCGAAGACAGCGGCATCTCACACTCTCTTGGGAAATAGTCAGAGCACAACAGGAGAAGAATTGGTGCTTACAACGCCAATTAGAAGAAGATTGGCGATTACAACGTCAACAGAAAGGGACTTTGTCCTGACATAGCCGAGAAATAGGGAGTACACCATATACATATGATTAATATTCATATGTCTGTGGAGTAAACCATCACTGCGCTCCTGGAAAAACGCCAAAGTACCTACATCCAGGGGAGGATTAGTGACGTCACATGAAGACAGCGATAACTCTCATTTTATAGAGGAAATCGCTAGACCATTTGGGGAAGAGCTTCGGAGACAAGAACGGTCATTCTATCGTGGGCAAGAAAAGGCTACACGACGCTTCCACCGCATTCTAGAAGAATCTACTCGACGCTCTCGGCTTAATTAAGATGAGCAAGAAGAGTGCAAACGACGCTTTCGGCGTCTACAAGAAGAGTCTACACAGGGCATCCACGGCGATTCTTACCGAATAACTACACCTGGAACACACTAACATACCTTCTTTGAAAACCATTGTTTTCAACCCCTTAAAAAGATACCTTACTGTCCGAGAAAACCATTTGGTGAAATATATTTTTTCACGTTCGGAGTGTCCCGGACATCAGACGGATGTAACTAAATAGTTATTGAAATAATGAAGAGAATGAATATTTATCTGTTATCCCACATTTAAACTATTAAAGTATTTGCGAGCCGTGTACAGTACATCCAGCTACTATTAACAATTTTTTTCCGTAGAAAACTCACTATTGTTTATGTAGGTATATTGAAATATTAAAAAAGGAATTGAATATGTATTTGGCGCATCACGAGCCTACTCAAAAATTAATAAAATATTTATTTCGAGAAACAAAAAGTATTGACGGTATAAGGGTAATGATAAGACCAAAGATATTAGAAGAACGAGATATGCTATGTTGGCCGCCGGACCGTAGCCGAAGTACTACCTAATTAGGGTACTTTGAACGGTATCGGGACGTGTACGCACAGAAATCTGTTCTATGTATTAGTGCGGATATCTTAGCGCAAGCGAAGGTGTGCAGTAGTATTGGTGAACAAAACCGGCGACACTCGGCAAAACAATTCCACTCAGTACGAACTGCTCATAGCACATCTCGTTCTTCTAATATCTTTGGATAAGACGGTACGAGGGTAGGATAATATTTTTGGAAATAATTTTAAATAATAAAGGGGCATTTCAATTTTTTTATTTTATTGAGTAATAATAAACCATTAGCTAATGTTAATTAAGTGTTAATCTCAAGTGACCTACCAGGTAAGTATTGTACTGTTTATCATCTCCATAAAAAGTTAGTAATAACATAGATCATTAAGTTTGTACATCGCCCTTGAGGTGATTTTGCACGAAAACGGCGCTATACAAGTCATCAAATTATTATTATTATTAAATCACATCGAAATTACGGGAAATAAATTTTGGTTTGGAATTTATGAAAATTGAACAAGAATTATCATATACGTTGTAATTGCACCCCCCATCTGAAAAAATATATTTTGTCAGTCAGTAAAAAAATTGTATAGATTTGATTCCATACAATAAAAGCCATTTGTTGATACGTAGTTCATTCTTGTTTAGTAGGAAGTAATTTTAATCTATTAATCTTCCACAAAAATCGCTTACTTACAGTAAAGTATAGATTATTGTTGATATCAAAAAGTCCAGCGGCTGAGAAACGTGGCTGAAGATGAAGCATGTGTGTTGAAAAATAATGTAACTGAAATAAAATAAATAATTAATGATACAACAAATGTAAGGTTACTTGTCAATTCAAAAGAATATAGAAGGGAGTTAGCGCACTAGTCATGAATTTTCTATATTATTTAACGTTATTATTATTTGGACAGTTTTTGCACAAGGTGACGTTAAAGAAGTTCTATAAAACTAGAAAAATACGAAACTAGACAAAAACTACGAGGCGTATCCAGAAAGTAAGTGTACTGAATTTTTGTAGGTTACAAATCTTTTTATTGAAACAAAAAAATTACATGATTACCGTAGTACATATGTAAGCTATTTTTAGACATAGTCGCCATTCCTCTCAATGCAGGTTGTGAAGCGGGGTATCAATTTTTTATGCCTTCCTCGAAGAAGTTTCCCGCCAACCCCTTCGTCCACTTCTCCACCTCCTCCTTTACCTCCTCGTCGGTTGAAAACCTTTTTCCACCCATGTACAGCTTCAAGTAGGTAAAGAGATAATAATTTGAAGGTGCTAGGTTAAGGGAATGCGCGGGGTGGTTCAGGATATCCCATTTAAACGAAAAAAGCAGTTCCTTCGTGGCGTTGGCCGTGTGTGGTCTGGCATTGTCGTGCAGCAGGCTGACTCCCTTTGTCAGCATGCCTCTCCTCTTGTTATGAATCGCCTTCCGCAATTTTTTTAGGGTCTCACAGTATCTTGCAGAGTTGATGGTCTCCACTTGAGGCAGATATTCAATCAAAATTATGCCTTGACAGTCCCAAAACACGGATGCCACGATTTTCTTGGCTGAAATTGTGGTTTTGAACTTTTTGGTGGAGGGTGAAGAGGTGAGAACCGTTTTTAAACTCGCGATACCACTTGTACACACTCGTACAACTCATAGTTTTATCGCCATATGCAGATTTAACTTAATTATAAACCTCAAACGGAGGTTTTTCCTTCCAAACGAGATAACGGATGACGCCGCGTATTTCGCATTTGGCGGGAGATTGGATTGACATTTTTCACGAAACGTGTTGTCGCGTTGACACTTCTCAACGTACTGACCTTGAACAGGTCTCGTTGCGGAGGGGAAGAGTCAGGCTACACGTAAGTGTAGCCAACATATCGAAAATAAAATTCATTCGGTCGTGAGAGCCTCAGTACACTTACTTTCTGGATATGCCTCGTACATCCAGGAAAGAGTTCAGATAAACATGAAAATTGTTATCATTTAAAAAAGATAGTAGATTTACATAGGGACACTCTCTCAAATGTATAAGAGAAATGATTTTCTGAACTATTATTACCACTACTAAACATTATTTGGGGCTGTATATATGCGTCTTAATTTATTATTTAGAGTTTCATACTCCAAAAGTGCTAATAAGCAGACCGCGTTTCGATTCCGTCAACCTTCCACTAACTATTTAGAGTTTCATACACCGAAAGTGCTAATACACAGACCGCGTTTTGGTTCCTTCAAGCTTTCATCAGCTGTTTAGAGTTTCATACTCCGAAAGTGCCTATACGCAGACCGCATTTTGGTTCCTTCAACCTTCCAACAGCTATTTAGAGTTTCATAGAGCGAAAGTGCTAATACGAAGACCGCGTTTCAGTCCTTCAACCTTCCAACTATTATTTAGAGTTCCATACTCCGAATGTGCTAATACGCAGACCGCGTTTTGGTTCCTTCAAGCTTTCAACAGCTATTTAGAGTTTCATACACCGAAAGTGCTTATACGCAGACCGCATTTCGGTTCCTTCAACCTTCCAACAGCTATTTAGAGTTTCATACACCGAAAGTGCTTATACGCAGACCTCATTTCGGTTCCTTCAACCTTCCAACAGCTATTTAGGAGGTGCATCAGAAAATAAAAATATTTTTTTGTTAACCTTTTTTGAAACATTTGGATCCTTTTCGGTAACCATCATATTATTAATGATATGTGCTGTTTTCTTGTTCTAAAAAATAAGAAGAGGCATGGAATAATATATACTTATTATACTAGTGTTTCATTTTACATATCTAAATTTGGTTTCTGTAAGACATGCAAATAATTGATTTTAACAGTGAATTAAGATACTGTAGGCAGTGTGATTTAAGATTTTCACGGCCAAAAGTATTATTGTTATTTGTTTTTAAGCAGATGTGTTATTTTACAAAATAATATTAATATGTCCATCATCTGCCCTGATGATGGACACTGCAATGCTGTCCGAAACGTTGGCTAAAGAAGGAGTTAGCGCAACACGGCATAACACCTCAAAAACAAATAACAAAAAAAACTGTAGTCAGTGATACATTTCATATTACAACGTTACGTACAATGGTCGGTACATTTACAATAAGAAATGTAGATACTATTTAAATTTGAATTAAATGTGGTTGTTTTCAAAAATTTTGAATGATTCTAACCATAATCTAAATAAAAAAGAATAGTAGATAATACATCATTAACTTACCAACTGTTCATATGCCTCACACGATGAAATTATGACAACTAAGTTGAGCGTGCATACGAAACATTTTGAGAAACTAAATATCAGAAAATTGAGGTCCGTACGAAAGATATTCAACAATTCAACTATTGAAGTGAGACTAAAAAATAAGTTGAACAACCCACTTATGAAGGACAATGCAATTATCACCAAAATCTTTCTTGCGAAATATTGGTTAACGATCAAAGAACTGCGACAAATCTTCGTGTACGCTTGCCATATTAATGTTATTTTAGACACCATGATGTCACGCCTGATTTCCGCAGATTTAACTACCCGTGTCTTCCAGGGAGCTTCGTGTACACTGTACTTAAAAATGACTGAATCGTTTATTAGATCCAACTTTAGAATTTCTCGATTCAAAATTATTAAATCAAGAGAGACCATGTACACAAATGAAAGAAACAGAGCGATGGTAAACGTGATCTGATACGTGGGAAAGTGTAAAGCTACTGGTAAAACAACTGATTTACAATTTATCATATTTTCGAACTGATCTCCGAGGTTAGTGAACAGACAAGTTACTAAGAAAAATCCCAACAGCAGTACGGTCACTCTGAATCGCAGCATGTCGTAAGATCTTCTGCGACCCAAACTCACGAAAATCTCGTCAACTTCGAAAAGCTTTTCAAACGATCTGGCCAAATCGTCTTTATTTACGAAAGTGTCGACCAGAAGAAAAATCCCAGAAATAATTCCGGAAAAAATTTGTAACTGTTCACCAAAAACATTATTTTCTGTCTGCATTTTGGGTCTGATTCCTGATTCATGATTGAAGATCGTATAAAATACACAAATGAAGTATGAAGCCTGCATCACTAAGGTTAGAATGAGGTAAGGGACACTTATTCTGGATTTACTATGTCCTTTTTCGATTTTCAAGGTGAAGGGATTTATCGAAGAAATACGGGCCATGCAGATAACTGAATGCATCACATCCATGACATTATTTGATTTGAACAGTTGAGAAATTATATTTTTAAACAAAACTCTTATATAGTCCAGCATGTTTGTCCACTATGTTGTTAGCAAACTAAAAGACAGCGAAAAGAAACCAATTTAATTTGTAACTTTTAGTTTTGTATAGGTGGAGAATTAAAAGGTAATGTAAAAACCAATGAAATTTTTATGACAGAAACAAACATGATTCAATAAAATGAATATCAAATATAAACTACGTTGATTGCTTTAACCACTCTATTTAACGAGTTTATATACGGGCTCTCATAATGATAAAACTTTAAGACTCTAAAAAAAAATGTAATTTTAAAATACATTATAAAACTATATGAAATATGCAACAGACAACTTAGGTTGAACAACAACGGCTGCGCCAATTCTCGGGCCATTTCTAAAGCTACGTACAGTAAATAGCTCGAATGCATATAAATAAGTAACAACACTGAAAAAGATCAGTTAAGTGGTAGATGAACATTATGAACAACCAATTATAGTATATGACAAACATATATTTCCCAAAGCATTGCAATCACTGAAACAAAGAATGTGTTTCCATTTGAAATAAGGACACCTTTTACCCAAGACAATACTCCAAAGTACCTCACCCATCAGGGACTTTCCTTCCAATTAATAAAAGTTTTTAAAATACGAATGTTTCCTGACAACAACAAAAAATAAGTGATTAACATTTTTTATTATAAAAAACGTGAATACTTGATTAAATTACTTTGCACACACTTAGATATTTCTTCTTTATGTATGTAATGTCATATTGAAGGATAAAATATGCCATAAATTTTAAAGAAGTTTTAAATCATCGTCAGCTGGTTTTCGTGGACACATATTTTGTAATGTGTTTACAAATAAATTATCGTACTTAATAAAAATGAGTTATTAAAATTTTTTTAAAAACATGGCGAAAATTTCCGACTGGTCTTTGAAACTAAATATTTATTTAGCGGAAGTCTTATCACCAGTTTTAAATTCAGGACGATTGACTGGTATCATTCCATTCACTTTTCATGTTGACCCTGGGAAATCAAAAGCATATTTTAGCTTCAAATACAGTGTATTTACGAGCATCATGCTCATAGTATATGTAAGCTGTTTGACTCTTGCCTGTGGGTCCGATTGGTTTAATATTGTGGAAGCAAATAAAGATCAAATTTATATCTATAGTGAATATTCTCAACTCTGTATAGGAGCTACAACACTAGTTTGCATCATCATATTTAGACATTCAAACCGCCATAAGCTGGCCCTTTATCTTGAAAGTATTTCCGAAGTCAATCGAATGCTCGTTGATGAACTGGGTTTTGAAAGAATCTATGCAACCACTAAACGTTTAACTAAACGTCTCATTTATTTACGAGATTTGGAAAAATCTACAAGCATTAAATAAGGAGATCACCAAAATGTACCTTAAACAAGACTTATTGCTTATTGATAATAGAAGCTTCGCTATGTCAAATAATTGGAAAGATAAAAACGGTCAGTCAAAAAGGTTGACAGTTTTGGAAAAGCTTGACCTAATATGGAGAATCTACGCTAAAATTTGTGACAGCAGCGTTGTCCTCAACGAATATATCTCTTTTACGACGTTTTCAGTTCTCTCTGGATCCTTTATATGTCTTCTATTTGAAACATATAACTTGATGAACTTCGTGTTTGATCTACTGAAAGGGACGAAACTTAAAGATTATTTACTAGCAATGACCGCGGTCGAGTTTTTTCTTAATTTCAGTAGTATTTTTGTGGTGATAAGTGCCTGTAATAATTGTGAAAAATATGTAAGTCACTACAATTTTCTGCGAATAAAAAATAGAGATTGCTTCATTCAATAATAATTAAAATTAATTTCGATTTCAGGCCAAGAAAACTACTCGCCTAGTAAATAATATGATGGCCAACGAAACCACAATTGAAATCGCTAAGAAGGTAGATAATATAAGTTTGTTTTCAAATAAGATCATTGTTCGTGAAACATGCTCTGCTGAAATTTAAAAAACGTATTTGCGCCTAACTCCGGGCCCTTCGGTACTCCTGTTGAGGGATTTTATTTTTTGTTTGTTTTAGGAATTATTGTTGTTTTATTAACAAGACTATTTCGCGAACTTTCAATTTGTTGCAGCTTCATCAGTTTTCAACGCATATGTTTCACGCGACGCCTAAGTTTACAGCTGCTGGCTTATTTCTGATAAATAACACCCTTTACTTCACTGTAAGTTGGGACCTTCATTATTTTTATAGCTTATAAGTTGAATTTTTGCTTGGTCTATAAATTTTGTTCTGTAACCCTTAGATTAGATCTAACAAAAGATAATTTAATTATTGAAGACAATATTAGATCCTTAAACGCAAATTTGAATCAGAAAAAGATACGGTCACATCTAGACTTGAACCCAGGACATTGATACCTCTACCAAAGATAGCATTCAATAAAAATGTACGGTGATAAAATTAAGACCATGTTGGTAGTCCTTATTCGAAGTATGATACAGTTAAATTTGACCAAAGGAGATAGGGTCCCATTATCTTAGTAGGTAGAGCGGTGACCCGACAAGGAAAGGGTTCTGGGTTAAAGTATCGCTTATGTTGTCTTCAATAATTAAATATTGATTTTTGAGGTTTTACTCATTTAATTATTTAAAAAACATTACATGGACTTTACCAAGCCACAATTTATCATTTCACGTACAATCATTTTTATTTTGAGCTTTGAAAAGTAACCGTATATCATGCTACTGAATCCATTATTTTTCTTGATAATTTCTGAAAGACAACATTTAAAAGAGAAAAATGAATCAATCATTCAACGGTAAGATGCAAGAACTTTCAAACCACATTCAGCCAACAACTGTTTAATTACTGTCTGGTCTATACAATCCTCCAAGTACTGCTAATTAATTACTTATGGGAAAAAATTCTTGTTTTTTATCGATGTTAACAATCATTTTTTGTTTTGTTTTATGTTTCCGTAATAGAAAATCCTATTACGAAGATACTCTAAATAAATTAGATAAATTAATTGACGTATTTGATGTACTTTTTGAGAATGAAATATAAATAATAATATTAATTTAATTGAAGGAAATCTACGTCCTTTTTTCAGATTGTTGGTGCCATCACAACATACATGATCATATTAATCCAATTTTCGACATCAGGAATTAATTAATAATAACTAAATAATAGAACACCAAATGTGTCATATTTTGTTTTCCATCCTAACGATACAATGTGCGTTTAAATAAATATTAGTGTAGTTTTATAATATTATTATTAGTCTTTTTATTCAAAAAATTACTTTATCCATCAATTATTAATATTTTCAAATGAATTTAATCTAATAGTTTCAATAATTCTTTTGAAGAAAATATGTAAACGTTCTGATGTCGGATAGTAATAATTGGATAATTCATCCAGAGCAATTTTTGTGAAAATTCACCCCAAGGGCACTGTGCAAATTTTACGTACTTGTCTTTATTGAATTACTTACAAATATTTCCTTTCATTTTACTTTTGTTTTTTGTGTTCTAGCGAGTGTTCAATTGTTTTTTTTGTGTGATAGCGAATGTTAATTTTTTTTTCCATTTTTGAAAACAAAAGGATTACACTTTTATGACTCTTTTTGAAATCTTTTTGGCTGTTATTTATTTCGTGATTATATTTTCCTGAATATCATAATTTTTTGAAAAAATTAAAATTATGGTGATTGACATTTTCTCATTTTTTTCTGTCGTCCGAGAGTATTAATAAAATATCTATTTCTAAATTTAAAAAAATGTGCATTTAAAGGTTAATAAAAAAACATGAGATTTTTAAAAACGTAATGGACAACACAGGCAAAAAAAAACAAAAGGTGGCTACTTCACCAGAAGAGTCTCCTTGGTAGGACAAACGCTACCGAAAGAATTAAAAGGTTCGTAAGGTAATTTCTTGTGTGTCGATGTGGACAAGTAATCAAAAAGTGCAGGAATCTATCCAGTTGCCGAGAGAGAGAACGAAACCTATCATAATTTTCACCAACATTTGAGTTGTTTGGTATCAAAACTGGTCAGATTCAAAATTTAAAAAAAATAAACTAAGTATTGAACTGTGTTCATTATTAACAAAAGAACAGTTCTTATTTTTCAAAAGCAGTCATATCCGCATATTTTGTAAGAGAAACCGGTTTAAAAAGCTGCTGTTGTATGAAAAATAGTCAAATCCAGCACTTGTTTTGGTGTTTCCTGGAAATTCACCTAAAGTGGAGTTGACCAGTTTTGATACCAATTGACACATTTCCGAATTTTATGAGGTTTCCGGAAAAATGTGTATTTTTCAATTGTAAAATGTGTATTTTTCATTTGTAAAATATTCAACTAATTTGATTTGGGTTGACCAAAAAATGACTCTTTACAATTTTGTCAAACAATACACTGCTGTAGATTGCGTTAAATATACGAGGCTCTCCTTACTTTGAGTTAAACAAAGACGCAACGCTATTAAAATATTATAAAACTACAACTATCAGCATTCTCAGGAGGGTCTAGAATCGTTTTAAAATACATTTAGCTTTTTTTACAAAAAAAATAGAGTCTTGACGTGTGCGGCTAAGGAGGTTAACACTTCCACCCCGGACCGGGGTTATAATTCTACACTAACTAGAGTTTTAAGCTGTATCTAGATGGTTTTTTACACCATATAACAAATAATTTAGGTAATCTTAGAAAAACTATTCAGCTATCGATCTGCATTTAAAAAATTTATATCGCATTACTACTTTTTAAGATATTAAATAAATTACATCTAAATCTGATAGAATATTTTTTACGGGGCGGGACTTTATAAACGTTTCCACGAACTGGACGAAGATCCTGCCGAAGCCGGTAGCCGAAAGATAAATTTTGCATTGTAATAAAAAGGGCTACACCGTTATAATTGAGTCACGCTAGTATTCTTATTATCACTTTACCATTTTGCTTTACCTAATGATTGACCGGAATTGAAATGGGAGAGGCGGTAACTGGACAATTTTTAAGGGATAGTAAGTAATTTCTTAGTTATTAATGAAAAGGACTTAATCCGAATCGGTGACACAGCGCTTCTCATATGTCCTTTTGAAATACTAAGATATTCACTTGGCGGTCCCAGACCATTTCGTCTGGGTAACATCCGGCGCAGGTGTCCTTATACATTCTATGAGCAACACATTTTAGGAACACAATTAAAATTGCATCCGTCTCTGTTTGTCGTATGAAATACAAATAGACCAGAAAGAGACAATTATTTTTTTAAATTTGTTGGAATTTGGAAGATAGAACTTGCTCAAAAGTTTAAAGTACAGTATGATTGAAGACTGCAGCGAATAAATAGTGTTTTCGGTTATTGCTAACTTGTGTTTTGGTGTTAAATAATTCTCTTTGGGAACGGACCAGTTTCACAGTGCTACGGGCGTCTTCAGATTGGTAAGTACATTTATCTTATGCAATGGCGTATAAAAGTATATGTTTCAGGGGTGTTAACTAACTAACTAACCATCACGCCGTTTCCCCGCAGGGGTAGGCAGAGAGGACGGACCGCCAAACAACTCGGTCTTGGCACACACTCTTTGCCTCATTCACATTCATACATCGTCTCATACATACTCTTCTATTTTTCTGACTCTTGACATGACCCGACTCAAGTATCTGATTCACTTGATCGTGCCATGTCTTCCTCGGGCGTCCCCTACTTCTTACACCATTCACACTTGCGTCATATATTCTCCTTACGCTCCTTTCTTCATTCATTCGCTCTACATGCCCAAACCATCTGAGGGTCCCTTTCTTAATTTTACTCATTACGCTCACATCAGCCTTGCATTCTTTGCGGATATCCACATTACTCACACGATCATACATGGTTTTACCACACGTACGCCTCAGGGATCTCATCTCTACAGCATTCAGCCTACTTTCATCCTTCCTCTGCCAGTTCCATGCTTCACTGCCATACATCAGGGTAGGTACCAGCACTCCATTGTGGACTGCCAGCTTTGCTTCTTTGGACAGCTTTTTGTTGGCGCCTACGGCATTTAACCCACCATTTATGGAGTTACCTGCATTCACCCTTCTTTCAATATCCCTATCAGCCTTCCCATCTCTCGTAAACATACTTCCCAAATACACAAACTCATCCACTTGCTCCAAGTATTCATCATTCACAACTATATTGCACACTGTTTTCATACTCTCTCTTTCAAATACCATGACTTTGGACTTACTTACATTCATAAACATTATTTATTCTCCACAATATTAAAATATTGCATTTTAATAGTTTGCTTTTATTGATGGTATCAGTGTCAAAATTTCTCGGTGTATTATTATTATAACTGCATATTATTGCAGCTTGTTTTTGCGCTTTTACTCAAAATGTTCATTTGGTTCCCATATTCTTTTATTTTATGATAAAAATTATTATATTAATTCTAAATTTATTTTCATGTAAACATTATGTATTCCATTGCTCAAACCATACAATTTATAGAATAATCGTACTACTAGTAGTACTAATAGTACCTACTAGTTTTTCACGCATTAGAATATGACCATATGATTTAAATAGCGCCGTTTTTGTGAAAATTCACCTCAAGAAGCGTTAAATTTAGTCTTACATTAATTATAATTAACAAAAAGGTATCATTTAATTCTTTTCTTTATGTGAAATAATAATTTCAAGATGTTTTTGTTATTTATTTTATTTTATCTTCGTTATTTGATAGATCATTAAAAACATAAAAATGTAAACACATAATCAACGGAAGGCACCCATGGTTATTTTTTGGATGCATAAATTTTCGATTTGAGATATTTTGAGAATATCAATCTCAGATGGGAAGGCTGATAGAGATATTGAAAGATGGGTAAATGCAGGTAACTCCATTAATGGAGGACTGAATTCCGTTGGCGCCAACAAAAAGCTGTCTAAAGAAGCGAAGCTAGTAGTCCACAGTGGAATGCTTGTACCTACCCTGATGTATGGCAGTGAGGCATGGAACTGGCAGATGATGATGATGAAAGTAGACTGAATGCTGTTGATATGAGATCCCTGAGGAGTATGTGTGGTAAAACCATATTTGATCGTATGAGAAATGTGGAAATCTGCAAAGAATGCAAGGCTGATGTAAGTGCAATGAGTAAAATTACAATATGCCCATGCTATTGATTATATTACGACTGGCAATTTAATGTTATTTTTCTTGGAAGCCTCGAACCAGGTGAAGGTAGTTATAATGTGTTGATTGTTTTGAGAAAGGAATTGTGGAGCGGGAAAACGAAAAATTAAAAACAATCATTGATTATAAATTTTATGAATAAAAGTGTTGTTTTCTAATACACTACACATATATTAATAGTAGGGGCAGGTAGGTAGGTACTTACGACTTTTAGAAAACCTATTTTGGATAAAACGAGTAATCGCTCTAAGGAGAAAATTTAGTTTTTTGTGCTCGCTATAACCAAGTTTGACTGTATATATATATTCATATATCGTCTCATATATATATATATATATGAGACGATATATGAATGTGAATGAGGCAAAGAGTGTGTACCAAGACCGAGTTTTTGGCGGTCTGTCCTCTCTGCCTAGGTACCCCTGCGGGAAACGACGTGATGATTAGATATTTAGTTAGTTATTATTGAAAAGTAAGTGGGTTGATGCTACATAATTACTTTTTTCTGATTACAGATTGCAGGCTCTGATTGCAGATTCAGTTACGATATCAAGTTTACCTACTTACTTTTTAAATTTACACAATTCTAAAAAAATGCCCAAAAAATTTTTAAACGCTGAGCAGGTGCGAGCGTTATTAGAGAAAGACTCTGGTAGTGATGAGTCAAACAGTGATTTTGAATTTGAAAACATTCAAAACACATCGGACATTGAAGATCATGTTTCTTTTGAAAGTTCTTCTGAAAGTGAATCCGACACCTCTGACGAAGATGCCGAAAAGATTACTGATGAAACGGAAGAAAAATCTTTTACTTCCAAATCTGGATTTAAGTGGAGTTCCGTTCCTCCGACACAATCCCGTAGTAGGCAACACAATATTGTTTACTCTCGTCCTGGCCTGACAAATGAAAGCAAAAATATTTCATCTATTGGAGACGCATTTTCATTGTTTATTACTGACGATATTCTCAAAGAAATAGTTACTGAAACCCAACGTTTTTGTGTGAGGGAAAACAAGGGCACAGCCGATGATGCATCAATTTCTACGGATGAAATTAAATCCTTTATCGGCATATTGCTTGCTGCTGGGAGAAACCGTTGCAGAAAGATGCAGTTGAAAGAGTTGTGGACAACGAATGATCTATTTAGGCAATTTTTTTATACAGCAGCTATGTCTAGAGATAGATTTGCATTCTTATTTAGTACTCTACGATTTGATGATAGAGTGACTAGGCACGAAAGAATCGCACAAAGTGGGACAAAACTGGAGGCGATAAAATCAATTTATGAAAATTTTAACGCAGCTTGCACTAGAAATTACTCCCCGGATTCCCACATCACCGTAGACGAACGTTTGGCGACGTACCGGGGATCATGTCCTTTCCGTGTATACATGAAAAGCAAACCTGGACGATACGGAATTAAAATATGGGTGGCAGCTGATGCCAAAACAGCCTATATTTTAAATACTCAAGTATACACGGGCAAAATTGGCAATGCCCGAGAAGTAAATCAGGGGTTACGAGTCGTAACTGACTTAGTAGCACCATATTACGGTTCTGGAAGAGGTGTTACGACAGACAACTTTTTCACGTCAATACCTCTTGCCAATAAATTATTGGATAATAATTTGACGCTGACTGGTACATTGAGGTCGAATAAAAGAGAAATTCCAAAAGAATTTTTACCTTCTCCGCAAAGGGAATTACATACAAGCCTTTTTGGTTTTACCGATGCACTTACAATTGTTTCTTATGTGCCGAAAAAGAAGAGTGCAGTGGCTCTTCTTTCAACCGAATTCCACGACGACAAAATTTCATCAGCGTCAGAGTCAAAAAAGCCAGATATAATATTACATTACAACTCAACAAAGGGGGCTGTAGACACCGGGGACAAAATGACAAGGGAATATTCCTGCGTTAGGTCGACAAGAAGGTGGCCATTTCGTATTTTCATGGAGATTTTAGATATGGCTGCCTTGAATGCTTATGTTATTTGGATCACTAAATATCCAGAATGGCATTCAAATGACCGAAGCAGACGAAAAATCTTTATCAGGGAGTTGGCCATGGACTTAGTGAAAAACAACATTAAAAGTAGAAAAGAAAGCGGTGTAAAATTTCACAAAGCGCAGCAATACGGCTTCGAATTATTTGAAAAAGTTATGCCGAGCACAAGCGACGATATTGTATTAAATGAAGTACAAGTTTTACCTACCAAGGCAATACGAAGACGGTGTTATCTTTGCCCGCGCAACATTGATAGAAAAACTAAGCTGTGTTGTTATACTTGCAGGAAATCTATTTGTGTTCTGCACAGGGTCCAAGAAAATTTTTGTACTAACTGTAAAACTATCAAGGACAATGCCAATAATGAATGTTGTTAAAATAATAAAAGTTGCTTAGGACGGATCTTTTGACAGATTTTAAACAATTCATCAAATTTTGATGTTAATTTTCAGGTTCTGCGAAAGTTCTATTCAAGTTCCGATATTATTTCAGTTCTGTGAAGTACCTGGCCTATACTGATATCATAACAGAACTTGAATAGAAATTTCATAGAACTTTAAAATTAACAAACAATCTGTCATTTTTGTAATAAGCATATCCGACCTTTAGAAATTTCTTCTATTATTCACTTTTTCTAGTATTTTTGCTGTTTCTTTTCAAGTCATCACTATACTAATGGTGCCATGATCTGCAATTTTAGGTTTGTCTAGTATTTTAGAATTTGTTCACGTTCATTTGATTACACAAACTCAATTAGTGTACTGGTTGTTTGTGTTATCTTGGTGTATTCTCAGTCGAATTGTTTCATTTTTAAAATGATCACGTTGGAAAATATTTTGCATAAAAATCCGTTTTGTTTATTTCATATTAATATTATAGTTTTTAATAATAAATTACGTGTATTTTAAATAATTAAAGCATTCATGATAGTGCATGTAGTCACTTACTAACATTTGGTAAATGAACAACATATTTTTCTATAAGAAAACAAACATTTTTCGACCATATCTTTTGTGCTTTTAATCATTTCTCTGTTTATCACTTTTTTATAAGAAGTCCCTCTACTGTTTTAGACGTGGTGCACTTTTCTCATTTTCCATTTAAATTTATGTATAAAGGTTTCAATTGCTCAAAGCATAGTGGTCATTTGGAAATTGTTAATTTATGCGATTGTTTATTGATAACTTGATATCAATTTTACAATGTTTTCCAGAACATCTAGTTCACTTTTGCAGTCTTGTGCAATAAGTATATATCCAGGAGTCATTACGCTATAATATCTTACAAGTGAAATGTTGTCAAAAACCGGACATAATATCCAATAGTTACTGTACCTTCTTATAACATTATATTTTATGTTTTTCCATCAAATTACGCAAAAATTGTGTTGTTAACGTCAGCTTGTTTTTGTTTTGTCTTCTTTTATAAATATGATCCCAATTTTAGATTAGATTATTTCTTGGTAATCACTTTGCATTTCATTTTTTCATACAATTTATTCTGGAGTATATTTATTCGATTTACCAATAAATTAAAGTTTGGGATATGTATGTACCAAAATTAATAGCTGACAGAATTATTCGCTATTTAATAATGCTGATTTTATTCCATGTTGTTTGGGTTTAACTTTCATCGTGTTGTGTGTGTTTTTCTAAATTGTGAATTTTTATTTAAAAAGTTATTGTCTTCTAGCTAGGTTATAATTTTCGTTTATTTCATCTTCAATTTTGGGAACTCGTGCCGTGTGTATATGTTACATTCCACTTGCTCAAGAAAAAAAATTCTTTGTAATAATACGATAAAGAGTAAATATCTTACATTTCAAGTTGTGATTTTCATCACGCGATTTGTGTATAATATGTAAATATAACGATCGTCCAGTTGATTAGTCAGACATCTCCGAAGAATCGGAATTTGAGTTGAGTATACAGTTATATGTAAAATGAAAAAACAAACAAAATATATGTTTTCTGGGTTATTTGTAGAAAATTTAAAAATGTCGTACTAATGTACCGAACCGTTATACTTCCCGGTGTTATTTTTTTATAGCATATTTAATTTATAAAATACAGACACATGTAAATAATATTTGGTTTATGGCGAGCATTCGAACATTGCTTTCCTCATTATCTCAAAACTTTGTATTTAGAGATGTCTGACTAATCAACTGGATGATCGACATGTCTTGTTTACCAGTAATAGGTATGTTCATTATACTATATGTGTAATAATTTTTGCTAATATCTAATGTTTGTTTCATAAAACTCATTTATTATAAAGTAGGTACCTACCTTATGTGTTTCCAAAATGTTGAGGTGTATTTTTGTAAAAATATAATATTTTGAGGTGTGTTTTTTGTCTTTTTGTAAATTTCTTCATTTTACTACGATATTATGTGTGTAAGATATTTTAAAATTATATTAAAATTATGTTTTATATTACGAATGTCTTTTTCTATTTTCTATTATAATTTTGCAATTTTCAGTTTATTTAATCAATCCCTATAAATGGTCACCATAAAAGAGATAGCCTCCTAGTATGATGACGTTTCTATTCTAAATGGTGGTTTTTGTTCAGGGCAATACTGAACGCATTTCCCATCCTTGGCCGTGCGGAAAATATATTATATTAAATGCATTATATTTTATGAATTATTTATGAAATATCACATAATTATTGAATTAATTTGCGCTTGCTGGGATTTTGAACCCGCGACCCAGAATCTCAACCATTTGACCATGGGGGCCGTCATTACTAAGAAAAAGAGAGAAATTCTCCGGTTTCTCATATGTATCCTATTACGAGTTTATAAATACCGTTTCCAGATCTCTCATAAATATTGTTTATCAAAAACGGGGAATTCTCAGGCTACAATAAAAAAATATTTATTTCAAGATTGGATTTCAATACTTTAAAAATACCTTATTTTTAACAATTTGAAGTTATTAAAAATACCTTATTTTTTACAATTTTATTTGATAAAACATTACAAAACAAAACCATTCACCGTTAAAAATGTAAAACATACCTACATAAATGGATCAGTGAAAAACTATAAACTCAATATATACCTATTCAAGCAAACGCATCATTTATGATTACAGGTTAACTGCGGCACGATGCTAGATGATACTCTAAATGAAATTATAATAAAAACAATCAGAAATAAGATATTAATTATTTTTTTTTTTGTAAACTAATGTTTAAGACAAGAATTTTTTTTCATAGCACAAAGGGTAACATTTATTTATAAGCAATAATTATTAGCTTGAAACACTCATCCACATTGAAAAATCTCCCGAGAAAAGATACATAATAATAATAAGAATAATTGTAGAAATAAAATAATTTAATACCTACATTAAATATCAACATACAACATTTGTTTCAAAATATTTAACATCCGTACCTAGTTTAGTAGTACGTAGTAGTTTTCATAAACTATAAAAGTAAAAAATACATATCCATCATTTACAGACCACCCTATGCAAGAAACTAGCCACCCACGTCGACGCTTAATCGCCAATCGGCAGTCGAGATTCGGAAACGAGGCGCGATGCTTGCTACGTACCCGCCTTCTCCGTTTTCTTTGAAAACATATGCGTTATGGTCTAAATTCATTAGAACATTAATTATGACTTTATTTATGAAACGATTTTGATAATGACTACTGAAATATGTAATATATACTTCCCTCTAATTATAACCAAAACAAATTTCATCGAATTATGTCATTAACACCTTTTAATAAGCAAAACAAATTGGGGGACTGAGTGACCCCGCTTCGGATCCAATGTGATTTTTTTCTTTCCGGGACGAAAGGGTTAAACAATCAGTTTCCTCACACAGCCGTTGGAAAAGGGTGGATCCCCTCCAATATCAGCATTCTCAAATACCCGTTTCATCAAAAAGAAAAATTGCAAAACGGTTCCCCGTTTTGTGCCTCCTCGCTAATTCTTTCCATAAGACACGTGACGGAAATTACGCCTTTTACATTTAAATTACGAGTACCTTGGCCCAGTTTTACGTCTTTTTTTTATCAACGACACAGTCAACTGCTTTAAAGTGTCAAAGTATTGTTATTTGCAGACGATATAAAAATATATTAAAAAAAACCCTCTTAAACCACTGTCAAAATCTTCAATCCAATTTAGACAACGTGCTACAATTTATATTTAAATGTGGAGAAATGATAACATTTTACCAAACCCACTAGTTTATAATATAGAAAAAATTGAAAGAAATTTTCTACGCTTTATAAATTTGTAGCTTAAGAGGAACGGCTCAGCGGCCTCTCTCGTTCAAAACTTAAATTTCGATTTTAGCCAAAAATTCTCATTTTTGTATTTTTTTTCAAAAGGTATAGAAAATTTCTATTTTGAATATATGCTGCTTTATTTATTTTTGTTTTAAATTATAAAATATTGACCATTAAAAAATTCAATGTTGTATGGTTAAAAGTAATCTTGCCTAACTTGTTATGGTGGAATATAAAATAAAAATAGTTTTTTGAGTTACTACGTAATTGGGTCATTGGTTAGTTAAATTTAAGTCAATCAAAATGCTTTAATTATATATTTTCTCATTTTATATTTCATTTATTTGTCATCATGCTTACAAAGAAAGCAGCAACATCCGATATCAATAATGACATTGAATTATCGACTTCAAACAGTTGGGATTCTTTTTTCTGTTCGAAGTGTGGAGGATTGTTGCAATAGGTTTAGAACAGAGAGAAATTTTGAAGATTGAAAGGCAACATTTTCATATATAAATACGGTTCCCCAAGAAGATACAACAATGAAAAAAACGTTCGATAATTAAACCGTTGAGTTTCAACCACGACGTTTATCACTAAGTCTCTAAAAAACAGCAGCTTTCAATAAACATTATCATTAATTTAATGTGACAGTTACGAAATAATCGTGAAAAGAAATCATTTTAATCAATCGTGAGTTTCCGTTTTGACGGTAGAGATAGGTAAACGGCTCAATCCACTATTTGAGCTTTGCTTAGACAAAACGTTTTTAAAATATTACAAAATAACAACATTCAGCATTCCCAACATTTCGGACAACAGCAAAATATTATACGAACGAGTGAAATTATTCCGAAATGGAACAAATGCAAAATGGTAGCACATACTACGCCTTCTCGCCAGTTCTTTTCACGGGGCACATTACGGGAATTGCTCCTTTTAAATATAAGATAGTCCCAAAGAAATCAAAAACTGTTCTGTACATCCCGACATTTGTTTTAGCCATCTTCAACTTAAGTTTATATATTTTTTCTTTTACCTACACCTATATTTCAGACGATTATAGAAGTTTTATTGGGAAAGGAATTCCAAAGATATATTTTTACATTGAAGTAGCCTCTGTGTATGCTGGATGCGCCACAGTCAGTGCTTTAGTTTTCTTCAGATTTCGTAATATCGACAATATGGCAATCGTTTTTGAATATTTTAATGAAATCGAAGAGTTTTTCAAGAGTCTGGATTGTTCAATCGACTATAAAAGGTTGCATAGGAATTTCAAGTTGACTGTTTTTTTTTCAACCCTGATTTACGCATTCTATTTGTCACTAATATCTTTTATCCATGACGTTTTTCGCTCTTATGATTGTTTGCCTTCAATCTTTGTTAATTTTACAACATCTTATCTAATAGCCATAGAACGATTTTTAAGCGCGGGCTTTGTTTTGCTCATTCAATTAAATTTCAACCAATTAAATATAGCTGTCCAGAAATTGGTTCGTGTAACAATTTCTCATCGACCTGCAGATGATTTCACAGGCTCTAAACAAGTATGTTATTACAAAAGAGTTTCAAATAAATTTACTGACAAAGATATTTTACAGAAGCTTGATTTTATTGCAAAGGCTTACTCTAAAATTTGTGATTGCAGTTTACTTTTAAATGAGTATTTTTCAGGAATAAACTTGTCAGTTATATTTTTATCTTTTTTAATTACTCTATTTAACACGTTTAGTGTTATGATATTACTCATTGGAATTTTTGCTAGAGGGCTAGATATTCCCTCAAGTCAAGTGATTTTTCATTTATTGCGCTGCGCAGGAAATATACCCAACCTTTATGTATTAATCAACATGTGCAATATGTGTGAAAAGGAGGTAAAAATATTTTTCTTTTTAATTTAAAAACAGTTTAAATATTTTTTGCTATATCATAACGTAATTAATAGTCTCGATATTTGATTTTAAATCAGTTTGGTAAAGGTGGAAGAAAATTTTAAAGGTGTGGTTAAGCAGTACGAAATATTTTTGTTCTTCATCCATTATTAATTTTCATATAAACGATGATTATTTTTAGGCAAAAGAAACTGCTAATATTGTGAATAATTTGATGGCATTTGAAACAAATGAAAACATTCTCTTCAAGGTAGATGCGTGTTTTTGATGAATTATACGTTTTATTGTGTGCTGTCATTGCTATTGATTCATTTCGGAAAGTGTTAATTAAGATCGAAGTTTTACGCGTGATATGAACAAAAGCAATATTGTCTGTTTATAATACTAGACAATTGAACAAAAAAATTATCTTTGCTCTGCATCCCGTTGCTGCGTTTTTGTCTCATGTGACTTTTTTGTATGTTGGGTACCTTTATCTCTTAATGCCTAGTATATGTACGTTTTATTTTATTAGATTTCCTTCAGCACTTGCACTTTTTTTATCCCTAGTGTTAATTGACAGGATCCTGTGTCATGCAAGACTTTTTTGGTGTCGGGATACGTTCGGAAAATACTATATTGACAAAGATATAAATGCAAATAACTACTTCACTACCCCGAAGAAATTTATTCTTCTTTGTTGTTGTTTCTGATTTCAGTTGCAGCAAATATCTACTTACATGTTGCATAATAAGCCAAACTATTTCGCAAGTGGATTTTTCCCCATTAACAATACCCTTTTATTTACGGTGAGTGATAAATCACTTATCACTTAAGCGTATTTTTTATTCACAATCCTAGAAGCTAGTTGTTATCACCGAATTAATATTACTTTGATAGATTCACTTAGTTAGTTAGTTTTTTAACATAGCCCGGAGCACAACTTTCGTTCAGACATGTTAATATATATACTTTTTTATGGACAATTACCGTATTTAAAGTGCAATCTAATTGAAATATCAGGAAATGGCTTAATCAGAAATCACTATGGACGTCATGACCCTAAGCATGCAAAGGCATTTTCTGGTAGATGATATTCCTTAATGAATTCTAATTAAAAGACAAATATACTACCAAAAAGGTTTCTTATAATATTCCAGTTAGAAATCATTATGCTTACTAAAAATGTGTTGGTTAATTTGATATATTTCTTTTTACTTCAGATAATTGGTTCAATTACCACCTACATGGTTATTTTATATCAAATAGAAGATAAATAGTTGTTTGTTTGAAAAAGTTTATTTAATACAAAAAGTACAATATTTCCAGTGCTCATTACAGGTAAAATATTAATATGCTTTAGTCAGGTTGATGTTATAAAGGCGCCAAAATTGATAAATATGTTTACCTAATCGGAGAACAACATAGAGGTTCGGTTAATCAAAGTTCTTTGTAATCTCTGGTCACGGCAAAGAATCTGAATGCAAAAGGTTCTTCTGTATTTTACATTTTTTTTATTCAGGTAATGGCATATCCTTCTCAAAAGCAAAATAATTTTTCTGATGACATATTGTGGAGGTTAGCAACAACTTATTTAAAAGTGGCGAAAGCAAAGATCTGTTCAGTTCATTTCTCTCTTCTCCTTACTCATCCTTTGATGTTCAAGGTCTTTGATATGAATAGGCAATACTACTAAAACGTATCCACTCTTTAAAACGGTTTTTCAAGCATAACCATTTTACATAGATGCTTCGCTTAAGAGAAAAATCCCAAAATTACATACTTCTTTTTGAAAGATGTTGGTGCCATCACAAAACTCTTGATCAAATTAGGCAATAAAAAAATAGTTTTAGTAAATTTGTTTAAAAAGTTACGCTTTCAAAAAAAAAATATATTTCAAATAGTACACACACCTGCCCTTTGCCTTCTAAAGCTGAAGTAAAAATATAAAAGCGTTCTGTAAAATAGATATGATTTAAAGATTCATAAGAACACGCCCGTACGAAGTTACTAAGGAAACTCGAAGAGTTAGAACTCCTTTAAAGTACACCGAATCAAAAAACGGTATACATCATGCATCCCAGTGAGCAATTAAATCAACACTCAATTTTGGTGATTGTTGAAGGAGAAGTGAAAGACTGAAGCTGCGTGGGACGTGATTGCTATCAGATTATTAAAAATAAAATTTTATGGAAAAAAACTTTGATGCCACATAAATGAAAATTACAATTCGTACGTATTACAAAGATGTTTAATTTGCACGTATTTGTTGTCATCAGGAAACATAATCACATAAGCACAAAATCAACATTTATTGCAGAATCAAGGTTCAATCAAGTATTGTTAAGAGCATAGGAACGAAATTGGATCCCTGTGGAACTCTTGCGATAAAATTTTGGCAAATCATAAATATCATCAATCGTAGCTTTTTAAAATATTTTTTTTTTAAACAGTTCGGTGGAACATTTAGTTGGTCCTTAATTTTCCGGAATTGTGTATTATAAAATTGTCTGCTTTTTCACCTCATTTAGTAACTAAAACTTCATTTCTAATGCACTTTAACATAAGAAACTTCTGTGGCTTCACTAAAATTAACTTTTATATTTATATCTATCACTGCATATTGTATAAAAGCTGTTTGTTTCTTACAAAAAAAATAAATAAAATAAAATAAAAAAAATAAAATAAAAATCTTTACTTTACTTTAGAAAATGGTTTATATGTCTTGTTCAAGGTGTGGATCCGGTTGGATTTGAAAAGAGAAGAATTTGACAATTAAAATTGCCAAAAACTGAAGAAAGATGGAAGAATTTGAGGGTTTTTGGTATTTCGACAATGTTGCGTGTGGAAACTTGGATTATTGATTGGGCCAACATGATAAACAACTCACAAAAAATCACAACTAGCGGATCTGACGCAAGGTATCCCCCATTCAGGCCACAAGGTTACTGGACTAACTCCAAGTTTTATTAGAAAACACTGTGTGTTTTAGGCTGTATAAGATGGAACAATGTAATTTTTTGAGCCTCGTGTTTGTTTTTTGGGCATTTTATGTGATTATCTGGTATCTTCAATTTTTTGAGCCTCTTGTTTTTTTTGACGTGTGATCGTCTAGTATCATTAATGTCTCATTAAAATAATCAATAAAACAGAAAAACATTTTGTAAGTCCGAAAAAAATAAAAACGTCACTGAATGAAATTCAACCATTATCATTTGACTGCCTCATTTTCATCATGAGCAATAGGCTAGAGAGCTTTTAAATATACAAAATGATGAGACACCTTACTGTGTGTTCCTTATTTTTCAATTGTTCACAAAAAAGGTCTAGGCAACCAATTTAGGTAGGTACTTCCTTGGTTATATTTCTTATACCACATGGTGTCAAAATTTCTGACAATACCGCACTAATTTTTAAAATAATCCTTCAAGAAATACCTATAGAACTAGCCCATCATTCCAAATTACCATGGAATTTGATTTATGCATACCGCTTAAGTCTTGAAATCATTACATTGTCGGCTTAATTTATGGACTGCTTAACTCAGTTTGTATCGAAAAGATTTTAATGCCATTTGGTGTAAAAATTAGTCCCGCTTTGAAAAGTAAAACTCTTTAAAAAGCTCGGAAAAATCGAACATTCAACAAATGTGTAAAATGTCTATGGCGATATTTCGCTGAATTAAGTTAACTTCCTAACTATATTTTAAAATAGAAAACCTTAAATTACGAAAATAAATGTAAAAATATGGTATCTTCTAAAGATAAATAAAAATAAAAACCTGCCCTTTCAAAATTCAACTAATGGTAGATACGCATTCTACGAACTAAGCCTACGATATCATAAGTACGGATCCCTCAATAAAAAAAGAGCAATATAAAAAACTTTTCATAATTAAACTCAAAAGTCTTCAATCAATAGCATAATGATTGTAACATTGTCACGGAAATCATTACGATAATCAAAAAATACTAATTAAGTAAATCGATCATAAGTTGTCACTTTGATGTTTCTGAAGGGAATTGCTATGATATAGTTCACTGTTTAATCGTTGCTTAGAAGTAACGCTTTCAATGTAACAAATTATCAACATTCAGCATTGCTATCATTTTGGATTTCGTCAAAGTATTCGACAAAGTGAAATAACTTTGAATCGGAGAAAATGCAAAATGGTTGCACATTGTACGCCTTCTCGCCAGTTCTTTTTGTGGGGTACATTACAGCAATGGCTCCGTTTAAGTTTAAGATAGTTCCAAAGAAATCAAAAACTGTTCTGTACATCCCGACTTTTATTTTAGCCATCTTCAACCTAAGTTTATTTGTTTTTGCTTTTACCTACACCTATATTTCAGACGATTATAGAAATTTTATTGGGAAAGAGATACCAATGATTTATTTTTACGTTGAAGTAGCCTCTGTGTACGCTGGATGCGCCACAGTCAGTGCTTTAGTTTTCTTCAGATTTCGTAATATCCACAATATCGCAATCATTTTTGAATATCTTAATGAAATCGAAGAGTTGTTCAAAAGTCTGAATTGTGCGATCGACTATAAAAGATTGCATAGGCGATTCAGGATTATTGTTTTATCTCAAACATTGGTGTACGTGAGTTATTTGTTACTAGCATCTTTTGTACGTGGCGGGTTTAGTTCTTTCGATCGTTTACCTTCAATCTATGTTAATTTTACAGCATCTTATCAAATGGCCGTATCACGTTTCATGTGTGCCAGTTTTATTATGCTCATTCGGTTAAATATTCACCAGTTAAATACCGCTGTCCAAAAAATCGTTCACTCAACAATTTCTCGCCGACCTGTTGATGATGTCTTGAACAATAAACAAATATATAATCCCAAAACTTTTTCAAATAAATCGAAGGATAAAGTTGTTTTGCAGAAGCTTGATTTTATTGCGAAGGCATACGCAAAAATCTGTGACTGCAGTTTACTTTTAAATGAGTATTATTCTGGAATAAACTTAACAGTTATGTCTTTATCGTTTTTAATTACCCTATTTAATTCGTTTAGCGTAATGATAATATTAATTGGAATTTTCACTAAGGGGTTGTATATTCCAACAAGCCAAATTTGTTTGCACTTTATGCGCTGCTTCGGAAATATAACCAACTTATTTATATTAATCAACATGTGCAATATGTGTGAAAGAGAGGTAACTACTTAAAATTTTAATTATTTATTATGATAGAACACATATGTATATAATGGCCCTTAAAAACTATTTCAAATTAGGTTTTAATTAATACGAAAAGCCTACATCTATATTATTTTTTATCCTTTATTAATTTTGATAAAATGATTTTGTTTTCAGTCAAAGGAAACTACTCGCATTGTCAGCAATTTGATGGTATTTGAATCCAATGAAAACATTCTCTTCAAGGTAGATACCAATGTACAAGATTTTGCTAAGATACATTTTTGTGTGCCTTCGAGATAATATTGGTGTGGTGACTTTCATAATATACTTGCTGGCCTACATTGATTGATTCGCGCTATACCACATACGCACACATCTGTGATGTACATTAGTTTTGCAGCCCGTTATAATTACTTTACGTGTGATGGCCTCCAACATCAGATTAAAAATCATGATAGAGGGCGTATATCCTATTTGTATTCCGGACTCAAATTTAATACTGTTCGATAACTGGTTTTGTACATTTCTGACTGTTTCCGAATCCAATATGCAATGTCCATTATTCTGGATAGTTTGCAGGGGATGTTATAGTGGAGAAAATTTTCCCTATTTACATTATCGAAAGCTTGTTTAAAGTCCATGAACAGGTGGATGACGGTCGTGCTATATTCAAAGGCCTATTCCATTTTTTGCCACATAAAATGAATGTGGTCAACTGTAAATCCATAATGCGCGAAGCACCATTGGTATTCACCTACCATATGTATATTATCTTCACCGTAGATCAGTAGCCTGATGTGAAATATTAGAGGAGAATACCGTGTGTAGTATTAATAATTGTTATTCCTCTATAGTTCTTGAACTTGGTATTATATCTTTTTTTCTAAATTAAAGCAATTTTTCACGTTTTCCAATCAAGCCGTATTTTTTCCTTCAATTTCATGACGAGCGATGGTTCCGTCCACACGAAGGCCACAAATGCGCTTAGCCGCTCCTAACTATCAAAAGAGCAACACAAATTATACGGGCCTTCCCATCAACATTCAGGTATGTTTTAACTTACTTGCAAGTTGGGAGCAGCTCAGCGTGTTGTGCGGGCATCTCATCACGTCATTTTGACAGAACTATTGAAGCATTTTTGTTTCCAGATAAAATTTGTTTGTCTTAAATTGGTGATAGATACTTTCAACACATTCTAAAATTTTAACTCTAATATCAAAATGAATTGTGAAAACATTTTTGTATTACCGGTTTTTTCTCTGATTTCAGCTGCAGCAAATATCCATTTATATGTTGCATAATACGCCAAATTTTTCCGCTGGTGGATTTTTCCCCATAAACAATACCCTTTTATTTACGGTGAGTGATTTAATTTCCGGGCGTATTATGATTACAAATTCACTTTTTTTTCTCCTAAAGATTTATTTTTTAAATCTTCTTGAAATATTCAAATAATTTATTAATTAATGCGCACGCATATTTACTAAGCAATGATACAATTAATTTTATTTCAGATCATTGGTGCAATTACTACTTACATGATCATATTATACCAAATGGGAGGGAAATAGTTGTTGGTTTACAAAAATACTTATTATTTAAACTAACTTCATTAATTTCCATTCTTCATGTCAGGTAAAATATTAGTACTTTATTCAGGTGTATGTTTTAAAAGGGGAGTTTTTAAAATTGGGATATAAACATTAGTTGTCATAATTTCTAGCATCCGCCGTCCGAGGCGCTTAAGATCATGATATTCAATTCAACCCTTCACTCTCATTCCTCAAATAGCCGTAATCTTTGTCTTCCTGAAGATGTCAGAAACTTCTGAGGATGTGTCATGATTAAGCCGTCGATTATATTTATATTAATATATTGTTGCTTATTAAATTTAACTTCTTTGATGTCAATTTCCTTGGTTGAAAATGAAAAGGTTACAAGTGGTGTTTTTGTTAAAAATGGAATATAATTACATTGAATTTACTTTTCTGCCATCTGATGTTTACACACTGTGTTTATTCAAATACAAAAGTTCCGACTGCGCCTACATTCAGAATAGGTTTCGGTGAAGTTGGCTCAACAACAGTTGGAATCTTATTCGGAACTTATTAAAACAGGTTATTTTTTTAAAAGAAGTTCCAGCAAAGCTATCACATGACCACTTGTCTGCCGGTTCTACATTAGTCTACTACTTTCTCGAGCATGTACAACTTTAAAAATTTTAGCGTAATCGGATTAATAGTGTAAGAACCCGTAAGGGACAATACGAAATATACATATATTTTTTAATATAGAAAGGCAATGAAATAATTCGATTTGTCATAATTTTAGAGGCATTTGTGGCAATTATTAGCGAGTCCGTGGTAATTATTGGTAAAAAAATTAATTTAGTCCTATCTGCTATGTAAATATGGTAAAAATAAAACAAAGAGCGTTTAAAAGGCATTTTGGTAAGCTGAATTATAAATTTTAAAAATACCGATTTATGTGTGGACTTGTCATATAATATTTCAATTTCGGTCGAAAAGAACGCTTTTTGTGTATTTTTTATTATTTTTGATTTCATCATATTTTCAAAGATTGTAAAAAATTATTTTTCTTACTAAACGTAAACTAGAAAAGTAATTTTTATTTTGTTTTTTTTTGATATTTTAGCGGTAATAATCAGTTGAATAATTCAAATAGTAAATTGTTCTATAATTGAGCAGTAATTCCAAATACTAAAGGGTTTATCTAAAACAGCACACAATTAAGAGGTTAAATACAAATGTGTATGCAACCTTTTCGAACTTACTTTATTCTAAAGTTTTGCGGCAAAAAGGTTCCAACTGCTATTTGAGTAAAGCCTTAAAATGTTAGCTAGAATATATTATGCGGTTTAGTTGATTAATAGATTGAAAATTACTAACTATTTGTGTAAAAAAAGTACCCTACAGAGGATTTGTTAAATTATAAAATAAATAAATTTAAAAGTTTGGGAAAATGTGAACTTTAATCATAGCAGTTCAAACTAAAAATAATTGGCAACATTACTAAACTATATCCACTTACTCAACCGGTTTTTCTAACGCATGCATTGCTTCCGAGAAAAACCGTACAATAAATAATTTACGCTTTGACGGCCGGCATAGTCCAGTGGTAACGCATTGGACTGCCATTCCGAAGGTCGCGGGTTCGAACCCGGCGTGCGCAAATAAATTTTATTTCATTAATTTGTGTTATTTCACAATTAATTAATTAAAATAATATATAGTATATTTGCGGCACGTTCCAGAGTGGAAGATACTACCAGTATCGCCCTGGTCTAAGACCACCATTCAGAATTGAAACGTTGCTCCAAATGGCTTTCGCCGTGTTTAGTGACTAGATCTGAATAGCCTGGTACTTCCCTACCTTCCTCTTTCCCTTCCCCACTTACCTTCAGCCTCACAACATCCCCCAATTGGGGATGCCATAGTCCCACTGGCTCCAGACGGGAGCAGTTGGGACTCTTGTGAGGTATTCACTATAAAAAATAAAAAAAAACATCTTTTGCAGGTTTTTGGTGCCACCTTGGAATATTGTTAATAGTGTGCTCTCAATAAAATAAAATAATAACACACGTGTCATTTTCCTTCTACATCTGCAGAAATACAAATTGAATACAATAGTCCAGTTAATGTAACATTGCCATAATGGAAAGCCCGTGATATGCCGGCACGAAGATACTCGATTAGGAAATAGAACTCCTGAAAAGTATTCACATTCATATTTTACTTTATTTGGAAAACAAACAGTTCTATTTACAGATTTAATGTAAAAATATATTTATATCGCATTGAATAAACCACTGAAGTTTCATTTTAACAAAATCAAGCAAAACATCATATATTATATTGATAGTGGAATTGAGAGAAAAATATCAATTGAAAGGATTAAAAACAATTAATTCCTACGTCATAAGATAACGTTAAAAATGTAAATAGAAAAAGAAAAACAACAACGAAAATGAGAAAAATAACATAAAGATCTAATAAACAGCATGTTTCTTTTTTTTAAATCAACAACGTAATTGAGAAAAATAAATAAAGATCTTATACACATCAGGATAATGGATGGAGCTTGCATTATTTCATTTTTAAAAAAAGGTACAATGTAAAAAAACTTGAAGATCATATACACAGCAAGGAAAAGATGGAGCTTGCACTATTTTTTTTTTTAATTTACAACGAAAATGAGAAAATTAACTTAAACATCGGGTACACAGCAGGGTAATTAATGGTGCTTGCATTATTTATTTTTTAAATCAAAAAAAGAACAGTTATAATATATAAAATTGTATTATTATTTATTGGATTATTTGTATAGCGCCGCTTTTGTGAGATATCACCACAGGGGCGCTTTACAATTGATGCAGGTATTATAAAAACTATAAATATTATAAAAATAAAGTGAAGTTAAGTTAAGTAAAATTAAGTATAGGAACAGGTGACACGAAGATAGAAGATGGAGACTCTGCAGCAAGAATCCTGGGTGGTGAAGAAACTGGACCAGCTGGTGCAGCAAGAGAGTCCACCAACAGCGTCCAGGTATGTGTCTGCTGCTAATAAAGCGATGACACCTCACATAGATAAGAGACTCTGGCAGCACTGCTGTGACGTTCGGCAAGTTCATCATTCATCTCCATGTAATCCTGTTCCCGGTGATGGTTGAAGTGGTGCATTTTGCCAACAATAAAAAGTGACGGTCGAGATAATAAATTACACTGGGCTTAGCAAAAAACTTGCCAGGGCCTTCAGAGTTTCCGAGAAGTCCATTGAAAATATCTGGGGTGCATTTACCGATCGGCGTTCATTTTGAATATTTAAGAGCAAAATTTCGGAATATTCACTTTTAAAACACTGCACTCGAATCACATATTATAAAGTTCTAACAACTGGTTATTAAATTTATTTTTATTTAAGTTAAAATGTTGATTGATGATTTTAAAGATAATTTCAAAGGGATTTTGCCTCATTTCCCTTGAAAATACTAAAAAAACACAAAGCGGTTGGAGGACGCGTTAAGACGCGTCCTGCTGCCACGAAGGGCGCTATACTTGATTGATTTTTATGAGAAAAAAAAGTGTTTTACGTATAGTGAGATGCATTAAATAAATAAATAAATACTATATGTATATATATACTTCTTCAATAATCGTTAATTCACTTTTCTGTCATTTAAATTTATTGAAAAATAAATTAATAATTTATACGTTAATCCTGATACTACAAACCAAAGTCCTAAAGGTGATTTTTCATCAAAAAACCTAAATTATCCAGTTATTATTATTGATTTCGAAATATGTCAATTACTTTGATTTGAAAGTGGTAATTACTAACATATTTACTTATTTATACAAAGTAGCATTATTTTATAATAGGAGATAAATATATCAATTATTTTTGACATTACTTCATTTTACAACTTAGTTATAGGAAAAGTTTTAGAAAAATGCAATTGATGACGGTGTAATAGTGAGAGCAATATGATTTATAGTTGGACTCAGTTGGCGTTAATTAACTAATGTGTGGTTGTGAATTACCTTTGTTCTAAATTTGCCATTTAACTTTTTCTTAAGTTGGTTTAACTTTTTGTGTACTTGTGATTTAACTTTTTCTAAACTTGTGGCTTAACTTTGTGTAAACTTGTGATTTAACTTCTTTTAAACTTTGTGTAAACTTGTGATTTAACTTTTACTAGAACGCGTTTAGTAAATTAACCTGAGGATAAAAAGAAGACATCACCGTCTAAAAAAATGTTATTGTATTTTGATGTTCTCCGGTTAAATCAATATCTGGTATAGTTGGTTATTACGTCTGAGATGTGGAATAGTCCTGTTTCGACTAAATTACTTTGCATTTTAAATTAGTTTGTCCGTTAGGTGTCTGGTCAATTCTGTCAAGTTGGTAGCATTGTTTAATAGCAGCACATCTTTATCCTGCCAGAGCGCATAAACGTTTCTAGCTGTCAAGTCGGAGTAATCGATATTACATTATAAGTCTACCGATCAAGAATATCAGGTCATTACATTTATGCATCTCAAAGAAAAGTAACAATACCGTCTTCAAATTAATTTCGTCAATTGTTGTTTTGACCGATTGTATTACAAGTGAAATGAAACAAATTAATTTGACCCTAAATTTGCTCCTTAAGTCTAAAAGTTCAATTTAGGCCATTTAATCAAATGATGATCCGAAACTGTCATATTTTAACAATATATATTTAAATCATCAGTTGATAAGACAAAATCACAATGTATGTAATATAGAGACAAGATCTCTGAAGGATTGCAAAGTGGTACTTCAGATTTTGCAAACTGGAGGAGACGATTCATACCAGTTATTAAAAACTAGCTGTCGACTTATAGTGGTGATTTTTTGGAAAATCTCAAATCATGTCCAAGCCGACTATTTTTCAGAAAAGATTTTAAGGCAAAGTTTTAAAGTAACTAGACATTAACACGAATATTTTATAGAAAAAAACACTTCAATTTAACTATTACTATAAAAGACATCTGTTGAAATTGATGAGATAGAGAATACTACATTTTAACAGCTGTGAGTAATTTGAAGAATGTTTTTCCCAAAGTGTGTTCAAAATTTTTAATAAATGTATTTGGGTTTAATATCTCTGCATAATTAATTTTGAAATTTAGTGTACGTCTAATCCTGATTATGTGAACTTCGTTTACGAAACAAGTAGATGGTGTATATAAATAAAAGTGATGTAAACAAAGTAATTTGTCTATAATATTTGTAATAAATAATTCTTAAAACATCTTTAAAATAAAGAATAATATAGAATATTTTATACCCGAGACAGTTCCGATTATTATTTGAATCCATAGCGGGTTTCGTAAGTCGAGGACTCAATGCAGGTAACTTTTAAATAAGTACGCACACATCTGCGATAACTTTAGTTTTGCATCTCGTTATATCTACTTTTCGATTGAAAATCATGATAGAGAGCGCATCCCCCTATGGTACTCCGGACTCAAGTTTGATGCTTTCCAATAACTTTTTTTGTACATTTATAACTGTTTTACATTACCATATGATGTCTACGTGATGTCTATCAATTTGACTACTTTCAAGGGGATACCCAATATTTTAAGACAGCGGAGCATATTTACACCATGTACATTATCGAAAGATTGTTAGAAGTCAACGAGCTGGTGGATGACGGTCGTACTATATTCATAGGCCTATTCCATTGTTTGCCACATGAAATGAATGTGGTCAATGGTGGATCCATTGGTCTTGAAGCCGCATTAGCATCCACCATACGTATATTATCTTCAGCATAAATTAGTAGCCTGAGGTGGAGTATTAGAAAAGAAGACCGCTAATGTGTTGATGAGAATTTTTATTCCTTTATGGTTCTCTTGGTCTCTTAAGTTGATTGAGTTGAGAACAATTATTCCGTTTTCCATTCCTCAGGCCGTATTTTTCTTCAATTTTATTACGCTTAATGGTTTCATCCGCTCCTAAATATCAAAAGAGCAAAGATGGGAATGTTAGGTTGACTGTTCATGACTTATGAATTATGAAATATTGGCATACAGAGCTCCAGGCCAAAAGGCCCCTTTCTCTTTCATCATGATTTTAAATATTGTTTGTAGGATAATTTTAATTTAATTTTGGTTGTTTTTGGAAAATATTTTTGCTAGGTAACATGGCTGCAATATGGGGGGATTTAAGGTTTACGGAGGATTTGTTTATGTTTTTTATAAGTGTTTATTATATTTTCATCGTACTGTGCGAGGCAGTGTCGTCTGCAAATCGGCCTATTTTGGTGCATACTGGGGCGGGGGATATCGCTTAGGTAGATATTAAAGAGAGCTGGCGAGAGAATAGAGCCTTGAGGGACACCTGCTCTTAGCGATCTCACTGTGGAAAAAAATCCATCTAATTTGATTCTAAATTTACGGTCTTTAATAAAATTAGCTATGAGTTGAAGCATTGAAAGGGGGATACCGAGGAGGTACATTTTATAAATGAGACCTCTGTGCCAGACTTTATCGAATGCTTTGCAGACGTCTAGGGAGAGGACTATAGTGTGTTGGCGAGAGTTGAAACCGTTTTTTATTTGTTCGACCACCCGCAGAAGTTGGTGGAGAGTTGAGTGACCCGATCAAAAGCCGTGGGGATGATTTTTAATTCGTCGACTACTATTTTCAGTCTAGCGAGGATTAGCTTTTCAAGTATTTTACCTGCACTGCGAAGCAGGCTAATCGGTCGATGGTTTATGGCCTGAAGGGGGTGACTGTTCATGGAGGATGGGACAAAGTTTGCTCGATATGATGGAACGTCAGGTATTCTGGTCAGAGATTCAACGAGTTAGCTTAATCCATGCATAAGAGCCAAGAATTCCGCCGATATATTGGTCGAGTTTGTTAGGCCCAAGAAAATCAGCCATTGTTCATTATGAACATTGAAGTCACCCAGAATCACAAACTCGGCCGATGAATATCTCATCCTCAGATATTTAAACAACTCAGCAGTGTCTGATCCGACAAGGTTTGGTGACCGATATAGGCACGTGTATATTGTACCGGTGAGATATATGCGTACCCATAACACTTCATGTTTGGCGCCGAGCGTTTGCTGGACGAGCACAGTATACGTCAGCACAGCTGTAAAGGCAGACACCTCTCTTTGGCCTGAAAAGGATTTTCATTTCAGTTCAAGTAGGAGGTGTCGGGGGGCTAGGCAATCTGGGTCTATGTTAGGAAGATATTAAAAGGTGGTGGTGGATGGGAATAAGGTTAGTTTGCAGATAGCGAATGTTGGAGAAATTCACTTTTATTCGAGGTCCGCACCGAGGACGCCTTCGGTTTGCTGTCGTTAGGTTGATGTTATTTTGTTTTTAGTTTATAAATGTTTTGGTTTATTTCGTTTAGGGGATTTATGAAGAGGTTCGGAAGGATCAAGTTAAAAAAAGGCACTGCAAACACATTTTTAAGATTGAATGTTTAATTTTACCCTATTATTTTGACTGAAATTACATTTCAAAGGGTACGTATGGATATTATATTATTCTTCAGGGATATGAATTTTTAAGGCCTTTTTACTAAAGAAAAGGGGTTTATATACATTTATAAAATTCTCATTGTTCAATCTTTACTGACTGGTTTTCTATTATTTTATTGTTAATAATGCTTCTCTCAATATTAAAAACATGCCTATAATTGTCACTAAAAGCTATATTCCATTGTCATATTTTTCTTCATCTGACAGCTCCGTGTCAAACGTATTCCCTCCTCAAAAAAGTTTTCCCGCGCGCGAAATTCATCTCTGATTCATTCAGTATTGCCAATAAGACACGGCTTTACTATAATAATCACATAGCCAGGTACCTGCGCACCGCATCAACAAGTTAAGTGCTTACCCGTTTTTTGTCTAATCTAGAACTTAAATTGCTTAATATATGGGACAATCAACACGCAAAAGGCACAAAGAGTGATAGAAAATGAAAATTTCACAACTGGAAACTTGATATTGAACTCTTTCAATGAATAGTTAGATTTATCAAAGATTTTCTTCTCCTGTTAATTATTTTCTTCTTCATTGCTCATTCTTAGCAGTACTCACTTTTTAAAACCTTTTTAAATAAATAATATTTTTTTAATATTTTATACTTTCAGATATTTTATTATTTTAACATTTTATACTTGTTACTTTATACTTTTCTTTGAGTTGTTGTACTTTTACATTTTATACTTTTCTTTGAGTTGTTGTATATTTACATTTTATACTTGTTACTTTATACTTTTCTTCCAACTGTTGTACTTTTACATTTTATACTTGTTACTTTTCTTTCAGTTGTTGTACTTTTACATTTTATACTTGTTACTTTATACTTTTCTTTCAGTTGTTGTACTTTTACATTTTATACTTTTATTTGAGTTTTTGTACTTTTACATTTTATACTTGTTACTTTATACCTTTCTTTGAGTTGAATACTTTTGTTTGAGTTTTTGTACTTTCACTATTCTTACTTTTGTTGATGGCACACGTTGTGCCGTATATTTGATAAAAAAAATTGTTTTGTAATAAGAATATAATTTTCAAAGTTGTACCCAGTCATATTGAATATAATGATTGTTGTTTCAAAAAGAATCCTGCTGGTTGTTTATTTGTTATCAAAAATCATCGAAAAAATTGTCAAAAGTAGACTTATCTCCCATTTGGAAACCCAGAAGATTCTCTCGCCCAATCAGTTTGGCTTCCAAAAAAAAATTAGTACAGAATCTGCAATCTTAGATTTGACTGAGAACATCTCTAATAGCCTGGATGAAGGCGATTCCTGTCTAGCCATATTCTTAGACTTAGCCAAAGCATTCGACACGGTTTCCCATCCCATACTCCTAGAAAGGCTATCTCAAATAGGCATCCGGGACTCAACTCTTAACTGGTTCTCCTCATACCTAACTGGTAGATCACAAACTGTAAAAATTAACAACACAGCTGAAAGTAACCCTCTACCAATTCAATTCGGAGTCCCACAAGGGAGTGTCCTAGGCCCTATTTTGTTCCTCATTTACATCAACAAACTCTGTAACCTACCCATAACCGGAAAACTAATATCCTTTGCAGATGACACTGTGCTCATAGCTCGTCATAAAAACTGGAAAGGAGCATTTGACATAGCTCAACACGACATAGGCCTTGTAAAGAATTGGTTAGATGACAATCTCCTGACACTCAACGCTGGTAAAACGAAATTCCTAACCTTCAGTCTATCTATTGCAACCCAACCTACTAACAATCAGAAAATAACAATTCACTCTTGTCCAAGACCTTATTCTTCCTGTACTTGCCCAAACTTAGAAAAAGTATCCCATATAAAATACCTAGGGGTCCTAATTGATCATCATCTTCGTTGGGATCAGCACTTAGCCAGCCTAACTCCCCGAATTCGCAAGCTCTGTTATGTTTTTCGAACATTAAGAAATATCCTTACTCCTACAATAATGAAAACAGTCTAATATGCTCTCTGCCAATCCCAATTAGCATATGGCATCATAATTTGGGGCGGTTGTGCACATTATCTTATTGATCCATTACAAAAAGCCCAAAAAACGATAATACGTACTATCAACAAGCGACCGACAAGATACTCCTCCACTCGACTCTTCACTGAATACAATGTCTTAAACATACGGCAACTCCACATAAAATTTACTCTAATGCATTTTTTGTACAAATATAAGAAAAAAACCCTCGTACACCACAATTACACCACCAGAACAATAACCAACCGACACTACAACGTCCCTACACTACATACCACGTCAGCTCGAAGACATTTCATGTACCTAGCTCCCAAAATATTTAACCTTCTCCCTGTAAACTTAAAAACCGAAACCCAACCCCATAAATTTAAAAAACTAATATCAAAATGGATAAGTTCACTTGGAGACCACAATATATAAAAATTGGTACATAAATTAAATTATATTATAATTTTATCAACTAATTATCAATTATTATTAATATTTAATACCATTTTTATTACTTTAAATACATTTAGAAACCATGATTTTAATATTTGTAATGCAATTAAATTTGTATAATTTAATAACTTTTAATTTAATTTAATTTGTATATTTTTATTACTTACTTATTATTTAATTGTATAATCTAATTAACTTATATTTCAATCTAAATTGCATAACTTTATAACTTATAATTAACTTATTTTATAAATCCAATCTGTAAATATCACCCGCCATAACACAGGGACATCCCTAGCATGGCGGTTGAATTATCAAAAATATGTATAAATGTTCAACAAGTTCTTATAATAAATAAATAAATAAATAAATTGTTAAATAGAACCCAGCTTTCCATCACTGTAGACAAGGATATCAAAGTTTGTAGTACCCATGGGCCCTGTATGGAATCTCATGTTCATCCCTGAAGAAGTAAGCGTCTCGGAAGCTTCCGTGGATATATTCCGGTCCACTCCCAAAATTTTGTGCACTACGTCTTCAGTAGTAAAGTTCACGGACGTATTTGAGACGTACCCTTCGGCTAAAGCTGGCACTTTAAAATTTAGACTGTCCCTGAGGTCTAGTTGCTAGGTTAATAACAAAGCCTACTCATATTACCTTGCCAACGTGATGTTACTTAACAAGCTGATTATTATTTTTCAAATAAAATTTCAGGGAAAAGTTTTAGAGTTACTGAACATGCCTATTACGAAATTTTATTGAAAGGACACTTCTATACAATAATAACCATATATTTTGTAGCTATTTCGTTCAAAATGAGGATAATTTCACGTGACATGTTGATGTTTTTCACGGCATGTTTTCAACTAATGTTTAATTTTAAAGATATATATAAAATTGTCACAGATATCACTTTAATTTTACCAAAGCACCCTTCATTCTCACAGAACATTATTAGCCATCATTTTGACGATATATTCGTCGTCCAACCAGAAAGAATTGGGGAGAATTAAGAGAAAATTTGAGCAAAGATATTTTGTACCGTGTTGTACCGTTATTTCAATACCATTGATTTTTCGAACAATATTTTCAATCCAGTTCTGATCAAAATTGAAGACATATGCTTAACCATCAACAAGAAAGAGCTCATTTGACTTAGCATGATTCTTATTATTAAGAATTCAAAGCTTTAAATTCCACTGTTGCGAACTTCTGCAACTCAAAAACTTACCTACAATAACTGTACCATACGTGTCAAGAAACATGCCAGGATTTTCAATAAAATTCATATTTACGTAAAAAATTTTGTTTTTTTTTGATTTTATGGATTCTTTCGTAATCCTCTAACTAGCTAAGGCTTATAGCAATACCCTTTCATGTTTCTAGCTGACTAGTACTGCGGCTCATTTGGCCTTATTACTATCACCATCTGATGGTTGTATTTACTTGACTGATTTTATGTTACATTAATGAGTTTTATTAGGAAAAATTCTTAACTGGATAAAAAACCTCATACAAATGACAAGAAAAAGAAAAAACAATAAGTTTTGAACTTTTTACGCTGTTTTACCTTTGTGATTTACTGAATGTAAATATTTCATTTTTTCATAATTTAGCTGCGTCCTTTTCGCTTCGGTGGTCTGCAGGAGGGTGGACCTGCGGTGAGAAAATAGCATTTGGGAGAAAAACATGAGGGATAAAAACATTTAGTTATATTAAAAAGGATACTTTGCGCTAATAAACATCGTCCTCTTCTTCTAATTCTTCACTAACGCTGTCGTCATTCTCATGGAACTTAATGATGAGGTGTTTGGGCAACCTATGTTTGTAGTTAAAAGCGAGATCCGCTGGCGATTTATAATTACCCAGCGCTTTAATTAACGGATTATCCGGGTTCAGAGTATTGTAGAATCGTGATGTGAGTTGGTATGCGTGCTCCTGTAATGTAGGTATATCTGGAGCACGCATACCAACTCACATCACGATTCTACAATACTCTGAACCCGGATAATCCGTTAATTAAAGCGCTGGGTAATTATAACTCGCCAGCGGATCTCGCTTTCAACTACAAATTTTTTAAATTTATTTTTTTGATTTTTGTAAATTTTTTTAAGTATTTTTTTTATGGATTCTTTCGTAATCCTCTAACTAGCTAGGGCTTATAGCAATACCCTTTCATGTTTCTAGCTGACTAGTACTGCGGCTCATTTGGCCTTATTACTATCACCATCTGATGGTTGTATTTACTTGACTGATTTTATGTTACATTAATGAGTTTTATGAGGAAAAATTCTTAACTGGATAAAAAACAAAAAAATTGAATGTACACACAGACTCCGAAATTTTCAGATACCGTGTTGCCGACACATAAAAGATCTTTAAAGTCAATTTACTCTATCTAATAATATGCCACATGTAATTAGTAAAGAGAATTACATGCTGATATAGCAACCGAAACTGAAATAAATCTAAAGACACATCTATCTCTTCACCTGGAGCCACCAGACGAAGAAACGACCATCGCCAAGGAACTGCCTCAGTATTTACATTTCCCCCCTCCACTGTTCACCGGATGGAATTTGAAATTTCAAAGGCCGACACCTACAGCCAATCACAGCTATGCGGAAATAAGTGGCATAATTACGAGTTCTAAATAACCATTTCTGATAATGTCGGACGAAATTACGGGAAACTGGTCATACCTAATTATGGCCGAGAAATAAATATCAACATCAAAAAATGACTATACGCTAAAATAATAACTAAAGTTATGTATAAGAAAACTTCCACCTAACTGTATTTTCTGCACTTTTGAAAAAATGTTCAATCCAAAATGTCAAGCATCAAAGCCAATATGTAAAACTGTATATTTTATTGTAAAACAAATAGAGGAGATTTAGGGTGATGGTTTAGGTGAGTTGAACTGATCTAGTTGGAGGTATTGCCCCATAACGGTGCTTTACCATCGGCATACAATCTTGCGATCATACATAAAGATAGTTGCCAATAAAAATGTGCGGTGAAAAAATGAAGACAATGTTGGTAGTTCTTATTCGAAGTATGATACAGTTAAAAGTGACCGAGGGGTATAGGGTCCCATTAGCTCAGTTGGTAGAGCAGTGTCCCGGAAAGACAAGGGTCCTGGGTTCGAGTCCTAGATGTGACCGTATCCTTTTCTGATTTTTCTGTTTCAGATTTTCGTTTAGAAATTACTTATATTGTCTTCAATATTTAAATAAATTATCTTCCAATTTCTTCGCTGGACCAACATTTGTATGAAAGTTTTCAGATCAGCTTCAATGTTAGCGATCTTAATTCCTCTTTGCAATTTTAATATTTGCATTATTGGGCAATTTAAAGATTGTTTATTTTCAATTTTATAATTATATTAAGCACTCGTGATTCATATATAAATAGTTCATTTATTCTTTCAATGAATTTGCTCCACCTCATTGTATCGATAGTATTCAATACTGTATTTTAATGCACTAAAATAGTCGGTCGCCAAATACACTCTAAACTGCAAGGACGTCAATATACGGAAGACGATATACGATTGAACTCACCCAAATTTGAATAGTCTAAAGATTCCATATAACCAGCAAAACATATTTAACAAATAACAATATAAATTTTTCGACTGGAATTTTTTCGTAATTTTTTTAAAACTAAGAAACTAAGATGCAACAATTAGTTCTTTTAATCTTAGAAGGTCTGTTTCAGTTTGTTGAGAGTGGACATCAATTTGGAAGAATTGTCATTAATGTCTTTTAATCAATAGCAATAAAAAAAAAACATAAAACCCACTGGAGTAGATAACACTTAATTAAAAACTTTTCGTTTTTCAAATAACATTATTGAATCGTCCAAAACAAAGCACCTTCCGATATTATCAATAACAAATGAAGAAATATAATAAATAAATGAATAGTAAAAATGTTTCCAACGTTTCAAATAAAAAAATACGTTTATCTAACTATCTTATCAAACTTATGTTGTCATGTCGATGAAACGGAAAACAAAGATTAATGACTAATGTAACGCAATTAAATAATACCACAAACATTCAGAGTTCTCAAGCAAGTGTTTTATAAAACATAAATATTCCGTTAAAATAAATTTTCTTTAAGACATCAGGCACATTAAATCTTCGAAGGGGTGAAAATATTTCGCAATAGAAAAAATGCAAAATGGTTCGACGATACGTGCCTTCTCCCCGATTATTAAAGTTGGACATGTGACAGGAATTACTCCGTTTAAATTTAATGTTGTTCCAAAAAATTCAAAAACCGTTCTGTACATTCCAACTTTTAGTATAGCCATTATAAACTTAATTCTGTATGTATTTACGTTTACCTACACATTAATTTTGGACGATTTTAGAACATTTATTGGAAAAGGACTTCCGAAAATTTATTTGTACATTGAACTATCCTCCGTATATGCCGGATTCGCAAGTCTCAGTTTTATGATATTTTTCAGATATCGTCGTATCGACAATTTGGCCATTAGTTTTGAGTATTTTAATGAAATTGAAGAGTTATTTAAAAATCTGGATTTTGTAATCGACTATAAGTTTTTGCATGTGAGAAGTATGTCGATTGTTTTATTTCAAGCTGTGGTTTATACCTCTTATTTGACGGTAATAACGTATATTGGTGGCGGATTTAGTTCCTATGAACGTTTACCTTCGGTATTTGTAAATTTTACACCATCTTACCAAATAGCCGTAGGACGTTTTATATGCGCCTCCTTTGTTCATCTCATTTGGTTAAATCTTTGCCAATTAAATAAAGCTGTTCAGAATTTGGTACAGTTGATGACTTCTCGCCGACCTGCTGATGAATTCGAAGAAAATAAAGAAGTTATCAATTTAAGAAGATTTTCAAAGAAATTTAGTAACGATGATATTGTGCAGAAACTCGATTTCATGTTGAAGGCGTACTCTAAAATCTGTGACTGCAGTTTCGTTTTAAATGAGTATTATTCCGGAATATCCTTGTCGATTATATTTCTTTCATTTCTATACACTTTGTTTAACACATTCAGTGTAATGATATGTTTTATTGGAGTTTTCATTAAGGGATATGATATTCCGACTAGTCAAATTGCTTTGCATCTTGTGCGAGGCGCAGGAAACATAATCAACTTGCTCGTTCTTATTGACATGTGCAATAAGTGTGAAAGAGAGGTAACTAAATATCTACATATTACGTTATATTTAAATTGGTTGCACTCATACATATATAATTAATTGCAATAATTATGTACTAATTTCAAACAATTTGACGAGAAATTTATTTCCGTTTTTTGGTAAAAAACGCTTAGCTAAGACGATCTAATTGAAATCGCTTTCTTAGTATAAAAGTAACGTGTAACTTATAATTAATGCATAATAAGATTGTACAGAAATTTCTTACTTTCTGGATTTTTTTTCAAATAATGTAGTTGTTTGTACAAATTTGGCGTAAAGAAAACTTGATTCTATTTTCAAAGTATTGTTTAAAAACGGTGGTTCAAAAAAATTATATTTTTATCAGGCCAAGGAAACTGCTCGTCTTGTCAACAGTTTGATGGCATTTGAAACTGACGAAAATATTCTCTTCAAGGTATTTATAACGTTCTCCCGCAATCCTCTTCTCGCCATTACCTATTTGTCATTCGCATTAAAGTCAGCCCGCCTCTTCCACTAGACCCTTTAGCATTACGCTTTGGCCAGTCAACCTCATCCCCTCGAGTCTTTTGCATTATATTCACTCCGTCTCTTCCACTACACTCTTTATCATTATGGTCAAACCATCACTCCCCATACACTGTTTCGCATTATCGTCAGTCCGCTTTTTCCCCTATACTTTTTAGCATTTTGGTCAAAACACCTATTCCCCTTGACTCTTCCATATTATGGTCAGTCCACCACTACCCCTAGTCACTTAAGCATTATGGTCAAACCACCTCTTCCTCTAGACTTTTTCGCATGATGGTCAGTCCGTTTTTTCCCCTAGACTCTTTGGCATCATGGTCAATCCGCCTTTTCGGGTCAGTCTGCCTCTTACCATAGACTCTTTAGCATCATGGTCAATCCGCCTCTTCTCCTAGACTATTTCGCATCTCGGTCAGTTTTCTCTCTTTCTCTAGACTATTTAGCATTATGATCAGTCCGCCTCTTACTCTAGACTATTTGGCATCATGGTTAATCCGCCTCTTCCCCTAGACTATTTCGTATCACTGTCAGTTTGTCGCTTTCCCTAGACTCTTTCACATTATGATCAGTTCGCCTCTTCCTCTAAAAACAGTCGCATTGTGGTAAGTCTGCCTCTTCCCCTTCACTCTTTCCAATGGGGCACCGGCTTGAGCTAGATTTCGTTTCGTGTAATTTGCGTTCATTTAATATGATTTCTTTTCGTGTGATTTGCGTTCAACGACCTGTTGGATTCTTACATTTTAGTTTACTTTAGTTTAGCTCAATAATTTGTACATCAGCAGACTATGACGGGTGTGGAAGCATCTGACTCCAGTTATAATGCGAATTATTTGAAGTAAAAATTTGATAAAGTCCAATAATAAATAAATTTCGGATTCACACTTTAACACGCTACGAAGGTGTGTTTAAATCCCAAAAAAAAAGAACCTGGGGCCTTTATGATTTTTTTAGCTATTCCAGTTTCTGATTTCAGCTAAAGAAAATGTCCATTTTCATGTTGCATAATACTCCAAAGTTTAGCGCTGCTGGATTTTTCCCGATAAACAATACTCTTTTATTGACGGTGAGTGATTTATCCAGTATACCTAGTTACGCTGTGTTATTATCACATTCCCATGTCTATATGTCAGAAGTTATAAGATACATCGATGGAAGTATGTCAGTATGTTTATCCAGTATACCTAGTTATATTATGTTTCTGTCACATTCCCATGTCTAGATGTCAGTAGTTGTAAGATACATCGATGGAAGTATGTCAGTATGTTTATCCAGTATAACTAGATATATTGTGTTACTGTCACATTTCCATGTCTAGATGTCAGTAGTCATAAGATACCTACCAGCAATACTGCTATTTTGCAGAAAATATGTTACTCGAGTTGAAAGATTGCAATTATATTCGTTCCGTTTCTAGAATTTTATCCGCCATCATAACCCAGGACTGAAGTTGATTAATTTTCCAGTGATGGGTGTAATTTTGACTAGCTTGGTGCTCGATAAGATGGTCGGTTAGCACTCAGACAGATCGAGTTATATACTCGAAGCGGGTAATGACTATGCCTATTCAGATTCGTGGTTAAAAGGTCTGCTAACACGACATATTTTCGAGGCTTAGCTATCATAAATGCTGATAGTTTTAACACACTAAAAGACTCATAATATTTAACTACTAAATTGCAAAAATATCTTATTATTCCTTATTTATGTTCGTTGACGAGATTTAACATTTTTTTAAAAATATATCTATTGTTTCAGATAAATGGTGCAATTACTACTTACATGGTCATATTATATCAAATGGGATAGTACATAATATTAACTTCCATGGAAAAGAAAAATTTGTATTCGGTATTCCAGTATTTGTACCAGCCCTTGAAAGCCCTTAAAATTATTTATTTCATTAAACAAAACATAGAGAAGCTCAGCAAAATGTCCGACATTTTTTAATTAATAGGGCATTAAAATATTCAAAATGTTTTCAATTCTGTTAATTTATGTTTTTTTCTGTATGTAACGTGAATTTTATGTGGAAACTTCACATGCGACATGTAAAATGTAATTATTTATTTAAAATTATTAAACAGTTTGTTTCCTCAATATACTAAAATAAATTACCAACCAACAGCATTGAGTTGATCAAAAAACTTATATCTTAAAAATAATGAATAAGAATTTAACAAAAATGTCACGAAATTTGAAGAACAACACAATTATTCAAATCAAGCATGATGATTGCACCAAAAATAATAAACAAGTCGTTGATTTTACTTTACTTAAATAAAAATTGTATATTATAATAATAATAATAAGTGTCTAATACAGAATATATATTTTGGGTAGTGCAATGCAATACATTCCATATTTTAAAATAACAGACAACTAATAAGAATACATAGACAGCCAAACAAATTGAGGAATAGAAGTGAAAAATGTGTGCAAGTAGCCTTTTATGAACATCTCTCGTCTCCGGAGGGCCAACAGGGGGACTCGATGATGATAGTATTATTTGACTGGCGTAGTCTGCACCATAAGCTTCCTACGTGGAGGCGGAAAAGCGCTCTGAAAGAGTGCACTCGTCCCTCCAGGAAAATTTCCGTAGCGCTGCAGTATCTCGGTGGGCGGAATAGTTGGAAAAGTCGGAAAGCATTATTGTACGCGACTTTTCTACCCACAGTTCTGACGTGTACAGAATGCGTTGAATAGTATCCTTTTAACGTTTGTACTGCAAAAGTGAAAACGCCTTAACAGCATACCTGGTCTAACGGATATGGCTCTTATTTGTCTTTCCATAACCTCGATGTATTTTAGGTCTACTGTGATAATATGACGCTATGATTAGCATCCATTTTCCTTCCTTTTAGCCATTCTGAAGGAGTTTGCATGATTTCTTTTTTACATTTGAAAACCATAACGATTTATTTGAACGTAACGACATTCAACATTCTAAAATGCGCATTTCATGCCGCAAACGAATATCTATTCATTTCCTAGAATATTGACCTAGAAAGTGACCTACCAGGTTAGTATGGTACTGTCTATTATCAGCCTATACAAAATAGAAATAAATAAGAATAATCACAAATGTACACGCCAGCATCGCGTTCATCAATCAAATGCATTGTACATATAGCTTTGTATTAGTGATCGACGATCCAGTGGATGCAATCTGTTAGACATAAATTGATAATAGTTTGACTAGTCTATAGTTATTAATAATATAGATCATTCTAAAAAAAAAGTATAATGTGTAGAAATGTAAAGCTCTCTTTAGGTGATTTTGTACAAAAACAGCGCTATGCAAATCATGCAAATATTATTATTATTATGAGAATTGAAAATAATAGGTATAAATAAAAATCTTAAGTGAAATGCCATCTCGCCAAAAACAATTATATTCCTACAATTATACTTCCCTATTTTTATTGTAGCCATTTTTATACTTAGGGCCACCTAATAGGGGTGTTTTAACTTTAAACAACTGAAAAACAACCATTATTAAGATATATATGGTTGCACGTGTTATGTTATTGCTTCTCGCTCTTGCAACTCTAGCTAGTGACTTCCGTAAAGGCTAGAAAGGTAAAAAAAACTTTAGCGTAAAAATGAGTTAAATATACAATTTTGATCGGACAAAAATTTTAATCAAAATTGTGAAATCAACTATTTACTAAATACTTACGCCCTTTTGACTTTCCGGCGTCGATATATATATATATAACTATTTATATTAAATAAATACATGCCAATGAGTTAAAGTAAAAGAGAGATTAGCAATATCCCAGAGTTGTAGATACTTTCAATATTGTCCTGGTGAAAGACCACCGATCAGAATCGAAATTTTACTTAAAATGACCAGATATAATAGCCAGGAATTCTTCACCTCCTCTATACTATTTTCTTCCCTCCGTACTACTTTCAGCCTCACAATATATCCCAATTGGGGAGGCCATAATCTCACTGGCTGCGGACCGTTGGGAGCAGTTTTCATTCTTGTACGGTAACAAGAATGTAAAGCAAATATAGGTTAATATGGTAAGAACTGAAGATTTAAAAAAAAAATATTTATTGTTCTTCAAAGTACAATCCCATTAAACCGCAATTTAGCAGTTTGTCAACAGGATGTTCATGTTCAATTACAATATAACATATTTTCATAATATTATTACTTATTACAATACAACTTATACATCATATTTATCACCAACCACTGCCATAATCAAAAGTATTACTAATACAGAGTATCTCTGCTTAGTAGCCATGTTTTCAGCATATATCTGAAACTCTGAGGTAATTCGCATTTTTTATATTGCTTGGTAACATGTTGAATATTTTGGGCACGTTGTATTCCAGGGTTCGAGGTCCGTATTTATTGTTATGTTTTGGTACAAGTATTCCTTCATTTTTTGTGAATCTAGTATTATGTTCATGTTCGACTTTCCTCTTATATTCAGAGTCAGATATATGCTGAATCAATATTTTGTGCCATAATAAGGCCTGTACCGGAAAGATAGTCAAGTTCCGATACAATAATGATATGTTTCGCCTCTGTGAAAATATCTGTTTTGGAACTAGTAATTTAATCATAGAATATTGTACTAATTGTAGGTAATTTAAGTTAGTTTTGCAAGAGTGTCCCCATGTGGTTATTCCATATCGTAAAGTAGATTCTGCAAGTGATAAGTAAATTATTTTTAAAATATTCACAGGAACGAAACATTTCAATTTGTACAGTTTACCCACTATCGCCCTCAGCCTTTTACAAATTTTGTTTATTTGCAAGTCTCATTTAAAGTTGCAATCAACAGTCACTCCCAAATAAACATATTCATTAATAAGTTAAATACTATCGCATTTGCAGTTCTGCAAAATGTTTTGATGAATACATGCAAAATTGTGGGATATTATTTCAGGTTTATTCAGAACTGAAGTATGTGGAGATCGTATGTGCATCAATTTGGTTTTTTTGGCATTTATGATTAGGCCTGCGTCGTGTGACCATTTTATCAGGGACGTAAAGTCATACTGCATATATTTAATAGTATTAGATAATTGATCATCAAATATAACAAGAGCAGTGTCGTCTGCGTATACAAAATGTTTTACAAATAAAAAAAGTTTTTTCATTATTGATACAAATATTATATAAAGCGTGGGTCCCAAAATTGAACCCTGAGGTACGCCAGCGCTCATTTTTTTCTTACCACTCAGTTTTCCTAATATTTTTACACAGATATGTCTATTGAATAAATAATTTTTAAACAAATTAAGTGGGTTTCCAATTGCCTCTAAGATTTTTAATAATTTTTGTAGATCAATGGTATTAAATGCTTTGGAATTATCGATAAATAGTACTAATACATGTCTTTTATGGTTTAATTCATTATTTATATAATTCAAGAAGTCCTGTAATATTTTTTCTGTGCCTTTTTTCATTTGAAATCCATATTTTTTGCTGTCTATAATGCAAATTTTTTCTAAGTAATTGTTTAATTTTAAAGAAACATATTTTTCTAAAATTTTATCAAGTGCAGGCAAGATACTAATAGGTCGGTAGTTTACTAAATCCGAGTGTTTTCCTCCTTTGTATATAGGTCTAACATTAGCACATTTAAGGTCATCAGGCATTTTTCCTTGTATAATAAGTCTATTAAGAATTAAATTTGAAAAGTATTGGAAATTCCCCGTAGTATGCGTTCAAAGACGGTTTGAAAGAGAAATATGTAAATGCGAATGTTAGATGGAGCGGGAACGACAACAGGTAAGCGAAGATGATGAAAATATTTAATAAAACACTACAACAATAACAATACAAACAATACATTTCTCGACAAATGCTTTAGTTGCATTTAAAGATACAGTTTGAATTTTTTCATGCCTATAACGTGTTAAATAACAGAACAAAACGTTTTTTTAATAATATAAGTACCTTACTTTGCAATTTTTTTCTATCGAGGGAATTTCATATAATTAACGTTTCGGCCTTACAAATGTATAGATATCATCTTAAAAAATGGCATTTATATATAATTTTTTGGAACTTAAAAACTTAAAGCTAAAAAGAAACTTGTTATAAATCGAGAATACAGGGGCTTAAGTTTAAAAATAAGAATGGGGAAAAATGAGTTTCTTAAATACTAAACTTCTTTAATTATTAAGACAATATTAGAGATTCTTAAACGAAACTCTGAAACGGAAAAATCAAAAAAAGATCATTCGCATCTAGGACTTGAACCCAAGACCATCGCCTTGCCGGAGCGCTGCTCGGTAAACTGAGCTAATATGACCCTATCTCCTTCGGTTATATTTAACATAAATACTACCAAAATTATCTTCATTTTCTCCACGCATATTTTTATTGGCTGCTATCTTTATGCATGATCGCAAGATTCAACTCGAACTAAATGCAATCTAGATAATGTCTTAGATAAATATATACCATTTTTGGTTTCATGATAACTCAACACAGTGACTATTCAACACACCTTTAAAAAGTGATATAAAGTCATTAAAAACGATGAAAAAAAAATTAAACCTAACCTTACCTAACCTACACTTTATATAAATTTTTATAGATGTGATGGATTATCATTTTGATGATTTATCCGGTCACCACAATTTTTATGTTATTAAACTTATCTAATAAAACGGGAAGCACAACAAATTTGTAAAACCTGGAACCCTTACAATTCATAAAAAATATTTAAATGAAATAAGTACCTTCGTACTAACAGAAACCTTGCGCAAATTTGTTTATAATTTTCAATTAAATTTTTCTTTATTGAAAAGTAACAATCAACTTCCCCCTGCGGCACCGGGGCTGTACCCGTACAAGTTACGTTCATTCAAACTTCCACCTGATATTGTCATTGTTAACTTTCACAATAAACAAATCACAACAAATTACTTGTTTAACTTTCTACGTAAAATTTGTAAATTGGTTTTATTGAGGATTTTATAATCATTCTACGCTGAAATGAATGCGGTAATCAGCATTTAAATAAAATACTGTACAATCTAGGAATGTGGTTTACGGTGGAAAGGTTGAAAGAAAATCGAGCCGATGGGACTTAGCTATTATCAATTTGAGTACGTTTTAATAATGGGGTTTAGGTGGAGGGGTAGGAGTATTTTATGCCATTCAGCGAAATAAGCTACATTGTATTTCGAATTGACATATCTTCGAGGCTTAGCTACCATAAATGCTGATAGTTTTAACACACTAACAGACTCATAATATTTAACTACTAAATTGCGAAAATGTCTTATTATTACTTATTTATGTTCGTTGACGAGATTTAATATTTTTTGTAAAAATATATCTATTGTTTCAGATAAATGGTGCAATTTCTACTTACATGGTCATATTATATTAAATGGGATAGTACATAATATTAACTTCCATGGAAAAGAAACATTTGTATTCGGTATTCCAGTATTTGTACCAGCCCTTGAAAGCCCTTATAATTATTTATTTCATTAAATAAAACATAGAGGAGCTCAGCAAAATTTGCGACATTTTTTAATTAATAGGGCATTAAAATATTCAGAATGTTTTCAATTCTGTTAATTTATGTTTTTTTCTGTATGTAACGTGAATTTTATGTGGAAACTTCACATGCGACATGTAAAATGTAATTATTTATTTAAAATTATTAAACAGTTTGTTTCCTCAATATACTAAAATAAATTACCAACCAACAGCATTGAGTTGATCGAAAAACTTATATCTTAAAAATAATGAATAAGAATTTAACAAAAATGTCACGAAATTTGAAGAACAACACAATTATTCAAATCAAGCATAATGATTGTACCAAACATAATAAACAAGTCGTTGATTTTACTTTACTTAAATAAATATTGTATATTATAATAATAATAATAAGTGTCTATTACAGAATATATATTTTGGGTAGTGCAATGCAATACATTCCATATTTTAAAATAACAGACAACTAATAAGAATACATAGACAGGCAAAACAAATTGAGGAATAGAAGTGAAAAATGTGTGCAAGTAGCCGTTTATGAACATCTCTCGTCTCCGGAGGGCCAACAGGGGGACTCGATGATGATAGTATTATTTGACTGGCGTAGTCTGCACCATAAGCTTCCTACGTGGAGGCGGAAAAGCGCTCTGAAAGAGTGCACTCGTCCCTCCAGGAAAATTTCCGTAGCGCTGCAGTATCTCGGTAGGCGGAATAGTTGGAAAAGTCGGAAAGCATTATTGTACGCGACTTTTCTACCCACAGTTCTGACGTGTACAGAATGCGTTGAATAGTATCCTTTTGACGTTTGTACTGCAAAAGTGAAAACAGCATACCTGGTCTAACGGATATGGCTCTTATTTGTCTTTCCAGAACCTTGATGTATTTCAGGTCTACTGTGATAATATGACGCTATGATTAGCATCCATTTTCCTTCCTTTTAGCCATACTGAAGGAGTTTGCATGATTTCTTTTTTACATTTGAAAACCATAACGATTTATTTGAACGTAACGACATTCAACATTCTAAAATGCGCATTTCATGCCGCAAACGAATATCTATTCATTTCCTAGAATATTGATCTAGAAAGTGACCTATCGGGTTAGTATGGTACTGTCTATTATCAGCCAATACAAAATAGAAATAAATAAGAATAATCACAAATGTACACGCCAGGATCGCGTTCATCAATCAAATGCATTGTACATATAGCTTTGTATTGATCGACGATCTAGTGGATGCAATCTGTTAGACATAAATTGATAATAGTTTGACTAGTCTATAGTTATTAATATTATAGATCATTCTAGAAATGTATAATATATTTGTACAGCGCTCTTGAGGTGATTTTGTACAAAAACAGCGCTATGCAAATCATGCAAATATTATTATTATTATGAGAATTGAAAATAATAGGTATAAATAAAAATCTTAAGTGAAATGCCATCTCGCCAAAAACAATTATATTCCTACAATTATACTTCCCTACTTTCATTGTACCCATTTTTATACTTAGGGCCACCTAATAAAGGTGTTTTAACTTTAAACAACTGAAAAACAACCATTATTATTATTTATGGTGGCACGTGTTGTGTTATTGCTTCTCGCTCTTGCAACTCTAGCTAGTGACTTCCGTAAAGGCTAGAAAGGTAAAAAAAACTTTTGCGTAAAAATGAGTTAAATATACAATTTTGATCGGACAAAAATTTTAATCAAAATTGTGAAATGAACTATTTACTAAATAGTCGCTTACGCCCTTTTGACTTTCCGGCGTCGATATATATATATATAACTATTTATATTAAATAAATACATGCCAATGAGTTAAAGTAAAAGAGAGATTAGCAATATCCCAGAGTTGTAGATACTTTCAATATTGTCCTGGTGAAAGACCACCGATCAGATTCGAGATTTTGCTTAAAATGACCAGATATAATAGCCAGGAATTCCTCACCTCCTCTATACTATTTTCTTCCCTCCGTACTACTTTCAGCCTCACAATATATCCCAATTGGGGAGGCCATAATCTCACTGGCTGCGGACCGTTGGGAGCAGTTTTCATTCTTGTACGGTAACAAGAATGTAAAGCAAATATAGGTTATTGGGGTAAGAACTGAAGATTTAAAAATTTTTTTATTTATTGTTCTTCAAAGTACAATCCCATTAAACCGCAATTTAGCAGTTTGTCAACAGGATGTTCATGTTCAATTACAATATAACATATTTTCATAATATTATTACTTATTACAATACAACTTATACATCATATTTATCACCAACCACTGCCATAATCAAAAGTATTACTAATACAGAGTATCTCTGCTTAGTAGCTATGTTTTCAGCATATATCTGAAACTCTGAGGTAATTCGCATTTTTTATATTGCTTGGTAACATGTTGAATATTTTGGGCACGTTGTATTCCAGGGTTCGAGGTCCGTATTTATTGTTATGTTTTGGTACAAGCATTCCTTCATTTTTTCTGAATCTAGTATTATGTTCATGTTCGACTTTCCTCTTATATTCAGAGTCAGATATATGCTGAATCAATATTTTGTGCCATAATAAGGCCTGTACCGGAAAGACAGTCAAGTTCCGATACAATAATGATATGTTTCGCCTCTGTGAAAATATCTGTTTTGGAACTAGTAATTTAATCATAGAATTTTGTACTAATTGTAGGTAATTTAAGTTATTTTTGCAAGAGTGTCCCCACGTGGTTATTCCATATCGTAAAGTAGATTCTGCAAGTGATAAGTAAATTATTTTTAAAATATTCACAGGAACGAAACATTTCAATTTGTACAGTTTACCCACTATCGCCCTCAGCCTTTTACAAATTTTGTTTATTTGCAAGTCTCATTTAAAGTTGCAATCAACAGTCACTCCCAAATAAACATATTCATTAACAAGTTCAATACTATCGCATTTGCAGTTCTGCAAAATGTTTTGATGAATACATGCAAAATTGTGGGATATTATTTCAGGTTTATTCAGAACTGAAGTATGTGGAGATCGTATGTGCATCAATTTGGTTTTTTTGGCATTTATGATTAGGCCTGCGTCGTGTGACCATTTTATCAGGGACGTAAAGTCATACTGCATATATTTAATAGTATTAGATAATTGATCATCAGATATAACAAGAGCAGTGTCGTCTGCGTATACAAAATGTTTTACAAATAAAAAAAGTTTTTTCATTATTGATACAAATATTATATAAAGCGTGGGTCCCAAAATTGAACCCTGAGGTACGCCAGCGCTCATTTTTTTCTTACCACTCAGTTTTCCTAATATTTTTACACAGATATGTCTATTGAATAAATAATTTTTAAACAAATTAAGTAGGTTTCCAATTGCCTCTAAGATTTTTAATAATTTTTGTGGATCAATGGTATTAAATGCTTTGGAATTATCGATAAATAGTACTAATACATGTCTTTTATGGTTTAATTCATTATTTATATAATTCAAGAAGTCCTGTAATATTTTTTCTGTGCTTTTTTTCTTTTGAAATCCATATTTTTTGTTGTCTATAATGCAAATTTTTTCTAAGTAATTGTTTAATTTTAAAGAAACATATTTTTCTAAAATTTTATCAAGTGCAGGCAAGATACTAATAGGTCGGTAGTTTACTAAATCCGAGTGTTTTCCTCCTTTGTATATAGGTCTAACATTAGCACATTTAAGGTCATCAGGCATTTTCCCTTGTATAATAAGTCTATTTAGAATTAAATTTGTAAAGTATTGGAAATTCCCCGTAGTATGCGTTCAAAGACGGTTTGAAAGAGAAATATGTAAATGCGAATGTTAGATGGAGCGGGAACGACAACAGGTAAGCGAAGATGATGAAAATATTTAATAAAACACTACAACAATAACAATACAAACAATACATTTCCCGACAAATGCTTTAGTTGCATTTAAAGATACAGTTTGAATTTTTTCATGCCTATAACGTGTTAAATAACAGAACAAAACGTTTTTTTAATAATATAAGTAGCTTACTTTGCAATTTTTTTCTATCGAGGGAATTTCATATAATTAACGTTTCGGCCTTACAAATGTATAGATATCATCTTAAAAAATGGCATTTATATATAATTTTTTGGAACTTAAAAACTTAAAGCTAAAAAGAAACTTGTTATAAATCGAGAATACAGGGGCTTAAGTTTAAAAATAAGAATGGGGAAAAATGAGTTTCTTAAATACTAAACTTCTTTAATTATTAAGACAATATTAGAGATTCTTAAACGAAACTCTGAAACGGAAAAATCAAAAAAAGATCATTCGCATCTAGGACTTGAACCCAAGACCATCGCCTTGCCGGAGCGCTGCTCGGTAAACTGAGCTAATATGACCCTATCTCCTTTGGTTATATTTAACATAAATACTACCAAAATTATCTTCATTTTCTCCCCGCATATTTTTATTGGCTGCTATCTTTATGCATGATCGCAAGATTCAACTCGAACTAAATGCAATCTAGATAATGTCTTAGATAAATATATACCATTTTTGGTTTCATGATAACTCAACACAGTGACTATTCAACACACCTTTAAAAAGTGATATAATGTCATTAAAAACGACGAAAAAAAAATTAAACCTAACCTTACCTAACGTAACCTAACCTACACTTTATATAACTTTTAAAAGATGTGATGGATTATCATTTTGATGATTTATCCGGTCACCACAATTTTTATGTTATTAAACTTATACTAATAAAACAGAAAGCACAACAAATTTGTAAAACCTGGAATCCTTACAATTCATAAAAAATATTTAAATGAAATAAGTACCTTCGTACTAACAGAAACCTTGCGCAAATTTGTTTATAATTTTCAATTAAATTTTCCTTTATTGAAAAGTAACAATCAACTTCCTCCTGCGGCACCGGGGCTGTACCCGTACAAGTTACGTTCATTCAAACTTCCACCTGATATTGTCATTGTTAACTTTCACAATAAACAAATCACAACAAATTACTTGTTTAACTTTCTACGTAAAATTTGTAAATTGGTTTTATTAAGGATTTTATAATCACTCTACGCTGAAATGAATGCGGTAACAGCATTTAAATAAAATACTGTACAATCTAGGAATGTGGTTTACGGTGGAAAGGTTGAAAGAAAATCGAGCCGATGGGACTTAGCTATTATCAATTTGAGTACGTTTTAATAATGGGGTTTAGGTGGAGGGGTAGGAGTATATTATGCCATTCAGCGAAATAAGCTACATTGTATTTCGAATTGTAAATGGGCAACGACCACCTCTTTTAGTTTTCATAGAGTTCATATAGGGTTAGAAGAGTGGTTTTAATATAAGCGAATTTAAATTACGATTTTACGTTTGCTAGATTTGTTGGAAATAATAGACAACATTGAAAAATTTAATAAAGACAACAACCAATAAGTCTCCATGTGACATGTAATTAACAAAAGTCGCCATGCATTTGACGGCTACACGTAGTATTAGTCGACAAGCAGCAGCCATGGCTAGTTATTTGGCACTAGATAAATTAACTTTTTATCTCAGTGGATGAAAATACTACTACTGTGGATTTTGGCTTGCGGACCATTATTTAAAATGCCGGTAATTCTCAATCTGTGGAAACTTTTTTTAATATCATATTAAATTCGCAAAGAAAGCACCGAAAATTATTATCAACAGTATTTTCTGTTATTTAATATATTATAGGCATGAAAAATTCAAAATGTATCTTTAAATACAACTAAAGTATTTGTCGAGAGATTTTTGGTATATTTCAAACGAGTCGTGTTTTATTAAATATTTTCCCAGCAGTAGCTTACGTCTGTTTATTCCAATCGTTTTGAATATTAGCGCGCTCTCTCTAACATTCGGATTTACATAAAAACAATCGTCGTATTAAACAATTATTTTGATATTATCTTCAAAATAACATATATTTTTTTGGAACTTAAGAGCTTAAAGAGTTAACAAGAAACTTAAAATTATAAATCGGTAGAAATTGGGAATGCGGTGGCATAATAGAAAACCAAATTTTGAATTTCTAGCCAAAATACTCAACCGAACTAAGTAATTATTTTTTTTTAATTTGTAGAAAATATCTAGTTCGGATAAAAGCTAATTTACTTATTTTTGTTTTAAATTAACCTTTAATTACCATATAATGAAATATATCGTTAAAATTGCGTTTTTTGCTTGAATTTTAAATTTGTAAAGGTAGGTTCGAGAAATTTTTGTTCAAATGTAGATTTTTTGTTATTTTAATGATAGCCCATTAAAATACAATTGTTTAAATCATTTTATTTTTATTATATTATAGTATATTATCATATTTACATAGCATGTAAATCAAAAATGATTTTTGAATAATTCCAATAACCCACAAATATTCTTTTACAATTGTGAAAAATCGAATTCTTTAATGGCCTATGTTTTATAATTGAAAACACAAATAAATAAAATAGATCTCATCCATACTAGATAATTTTTATAACATTTGAATTGAAAAAAAAAATCTGTTTGGTTCAGAATTTTGCCTAAAATTAAGTTTTGAATGAAAAACGCCGGGCAGCTGTTCCACTTGAGCCCTTTTTTTCAAAGATACCTTTTTCCAATTATTATAGCAGTTGTCAAAAAGCTTTAACGTGCTGAGTACAACCAATTTCACAATAACGTTTTCTGACACATCAAATACTAAAATTATTATTATATTATTATATTGCGTGAGGGTAATTTCAAACGAAAACGGCCCCCCACCCCCCTTTTGTGTACGCGCTATTAAACCCTTCGTTGAATAGGGTGTTGTTCCCGCATAAGTACTGGGACTCCCTCGTCGACCTCTGTAATGGTGTACTGAAACTAGATAGATGGATTTAGCTGTGGTTAGTAAACTTTGGATGTTGCGGATGGGAGTGAAAACGAGAGAAAAGGAGATGGGAACGAATTGAATGATGAGAAAAGGGTTTTTTGCAAACTGGGTCGGCACCTCACTGCCCCAAATGAAATGGTCGCTATTCTTCCAAATGCAAAACCCCAAGAACCAATACGTGTCTGGCTTTCCCCGAGGTCTAGTCTAACTTCTTCTTATAGTCGCCCTGACACCTCCGGACTGCTCACGTCAGAGGGAGAGGCAATACACCTGTTGGAATATCCCAAATCACCCCGCCCCGCTTCCTCCGACGGACTACGTTACTGACTGTAAAAGGGGAATTTCATTGCGTCCCTTGTCATGATGCTAAACGCATGCATGTTTCAAGTAGGTTTGTTCTGGTGGGGCTTTCAACGTCCACTAGCCGCCAGGCCTACTATCCACCTCATGAAGGCTGCTTCAAAGGATCTCGAGAGATTTCCAGTCGAGTTGCATCAACCTCCGGGTAAACCCCACTTTATTATGTGTTCGACCTCCGATTTTGAACCCTCGTTCATCACGCCGACGTCCTCTCCACGCGATTTTGAAAGATTTGGAGCCCGTTCAATTAAACGCCTTCGCAGCGAACCAAGGCCCAAACATTCCAACTTGACATTAATTTTCATACTGCCTTTCGTGTCCTCTCACCCGACCCGGCCCCGCGAAAAGGGATGACCTTCCGGACTCTTCGTGATTCTCCATACAACGTTGACGCCCCGAAATCGCGTGATGAGGAAAGTAGAAAATCTTCTGAGCTGAGGAAGTTGTGTGCTTTCCCAAGACAGCTTACGGACAACAAACTCCAACGGCGAGTCCTAAGCCGAGGCCAAAGGTATTTGGGAATTTGTTAGTGAACATATAAGGTTATACAAATATTATTAATTTGCTTTTTTATTTGTTTTGAGCATGAGTTGGTTGCAGCTAGTTGCTTCCATGTTGATTTGAGGTGCCTCTGCGCGGCTGCCAACTCGGTAGAATGTACGACTTTTGTCGTCAGACACGGTCGTCAAGTGATTTATGAGGGTCCCTTTTCTTCCATTTCGGGTCATGCGTCGACACTAACTGATTACAAATAAGTAGCTCATTGGCCTCGTGCTAAACACAGCTGTTAGAAGCAAGCAAACAGTTCTAAATGTGATACTATCTTATCAGTATCGCAGCCCTGTCCGAGTTGCTGGTTGCAGCCCCATCTTCGTCGCAATTTTAACGTTCTGGAAATATATATGCATGCAAGGTCACTTACCCAAAATCGTAATATTACCAGTCCAGTCGGGATGTCGATGACATGTACATTAATCCACGTCCAGGAACTCATAAGGTAGGAATGAGTAGAAGCCCCTAAACCATTAAGGGTTCGTATTAAATTCGAAACCGATTTTCTATGTCACCCGTCTACTCGCCAGTAGAAACTATAACCATATTGAATCTAATTTTTCTAGTTAAAATTTCTAATTCCATACGCCGCCCCGTAGATAGCACATAAATTACCGGATACTAGATTTCGGAATGTTTAAACGGATCATTTCTTTCAATAGAAGATCTCTTCCTCCCTAACTGTAAATTGATAGTTGACATGCATAGGTATTTGTTGGCCTCCACTGTACCTAGTCTAGATATCTCTCCCTATCGACTATTTCAGAGTATCTAAGTAAGTATTTGCCGAGATCTATCCTGTTTTTATTTCCCGTAAGCAACTCTCGAAGGTTATTAGCTAGTCTTTCATTATCCCTTTGAGTATGAGCGTGTAAAACACGGGAGTAACTTCAGCCGTGTTTTATTGCGAACTATCGGTAATTTGTATGGCGCCGATCTCCTATGGAGAGTCACCGACTCCCTCCCCCTCCCTAGAACCTTTCATATATTATTTGCCACGTTCACTTCGATTTTTTCACAAAATTCTTATATCGTGTAAACCGTTAAAATCCTTCCCGTGCTCGCAAGGAAAACACTGTCTATACCCCTAATTCAAATGAGCAATTTACTCTACGTTTTTATATATTGAAAATGAATTATTATTAATTTTGACCAGAAGGTCCACATGTGATTTACGAATGATGTATTTAGCTCTTATTAAATTCTACTCTCCGAGTAAATTCATTCGCCAAGTTTCTACACGATTTTTATTATTATTTTTTTGATCAATGCCCTGTTCGCTGTCTCTTCAATTTCACGATAAATTTAGAACTTTGACTTAGCCGTTTTCGTCTGGTCATTTGATAATTATTATGGTTCTCTATTTTTTCTCCTCTAATGGCACACGCGTTATTATTAAACATTACTGCAGTTGAGTTTCATCGTTTTATATGAGTCTAAACCAAGAAACTCCAACCCGTGAATTTAGTATTGTCTAATTATGAGTTTACCCTTTTTTTGGTTGAATCTAATTAAATTTTAAAACACTTCAATTATTTCAATTAATATTAAAACCACTCTAACTTCGTGAAAATGCCTTGATTTTCTAAATACACAACTTCACTACATTTAAAACTCTATCAGTTTAGTTTAAAATTAGCACACAAAAGCTGTCGCGACGTAAGGATCCCGAAGACCGACTCCAACCAAGTTAAAACCGAAAAAAACCCTGATTTCCTCCAAACAACGCTTTTTAATAATTTTTTTTCGAATAAATCGACTTAAAATTTGTGCGACTTTCGTCTTTATGAATTCGAGGTTTCACTTCCCGTTAAGTTTAGAATTGCATAACCCCGTTTCAGGTTTTTAGGTTCCCGCCTTCCGATTTGAGGTAAACACCTACCAACCTGTCGAGGCGGGTACAGGCGCGTACTCGGCGGCCTGACCTTCGGGCGCCCTCCCGTAAATGATATTCGGCGATGTAGACTATTGCACAAAATTATTTGATTATTTTTTCTCGTACACGTGTTGTGTCCGTAATATTGGTTGATTTCCGGCCTATAGACTAGGTGTAGCTCATTTCTATATCGTTGTTTTTGAAATCTTTCCGAGAAATTCGCTATTGATATGGATAATATAATCGATAAATTATCCCAACTAACGGAAGCTTTTCACCTATTATGTCCAGCGCTTGCGCAATACAGTATCCTTCCTTGTGTGCTGCCTTCTAGCATTTGATTGGTGTCTACACGATCCGTGGGTGATCCCAGGACACATATACCTTCCTCTCGGTGATGACATACGTAGGCATTCGTTCCAAAATTTGATTCGACACGTTTTTGTAATTTCGCCTACCTGTTTTGACTCTTTTCGTGATATCCGCCGCATATCTTCTGGTAATCTTTCGTAACCCATCGCTGTACACTACCCGAGTCGTTGAAACCCCTTCCATCATGAGCTAAACTACCTTTCGGGTGTCTTTTCGATTCCCGGTCCTTTCTTTTCGGTGATCTACGCCCAGTACATCCCTGTTTTTACAGTTTTTTGCGTCTAGTTTTAGCCCAACCCATATACTCTTTTCTCGCTTCATCTAGGAATTTCAATATATTATCCTCGTAACTTTGTTTACGCGCAAAAAATGTCGTAAAATTTTGATCGTTAATCAAAGACTTCGTGACCCATTAACTTGTATGTCTTTTCTTAATTACCCAACTTGCATCTCCCCCGTGTTAATATAATTAGGCAATTTCGGCCAAACGTCCTATCTTAAGTTAAAATTTGTGTTCTCTGTCACCACTTGAAACAGCACTCAGAATTTCAGCGAACGTAAACAATTCTCTCTATGAGGATCGCTTCGTAATATGTCTTATGGACCAAAACATTTTAAAACACCCTCTTCTTCCACCAAACCGTCACCCCCTTTTTTCGTTATCGATGGTTGGGTATCGCTTCGTTTCTGCCTTAGAATTCAAATTTATCGTCGATTCCCAAGTGCCTTTGCACGCGTCGTGAGACCGGATCCCAAGGTTAACTCAACAGTAAATCAACCTCGAGTGTATCGTGTCTTAGACCGCCCTTAATCTCCGTGATTGGCGAAAAATTATTTAATTGATTTTTGGAATGGTCTGATTCGTTGAGTCCCATCAAACTCCTTTTCAATTATTACGTGGTTAACACCTATTACCGACGTAGGTTTCTATAATAAAGCTTCTAGAATGTCCCAAAGATGTCCATAGTCTGTTCGTTTCTCCCTATTCTCTGAACGTATTTTAATTTATGAAAAAAAAATTATTTACGTTCTTATACCCCAAACAGGTCCATTACATGCTACGTGGAAGTTTGTTATATACTTTAATGGCCATGTAGTCTTGTCCTTTTTGAAATAAAGTTTGGTTTGCTTTTGGGATTAATAAGTTTTCTGTGAACCTTGTAGCGTGTTGAGTTTTTTTTTGGGAACTTTTCTAGAGATGATCAAACTAACAGGCATAACTCCATTATGTATATGTCCGTCACTGTCAGAAGTTTGAGATTAAAAAAATCAGAGTTTGTAATTTTTCGTAGGCAGCTCTTTTGGATGGTAAAAATATCTTTGTCGTTTACTGAGTTTCCTCAAAAAACTATTCCGTATTTTATCATTGAGTATACGTATCCATAGTATGCGGTGATTACTGACTCGATGTTTAAGATATTTTAAAAGGTGCCTACAACAAAAGAAAAGCTACTGATTTTTGCTACAACTTTAGATAAGTACATGTTTTAACTAAAAAAAATAATTAACTATTTTTGTTTAAATCAAGTCACAATAATTATGAATAATGATTCAACAATTGAAACTTTCGTTCAATTGACTTTCAAAAGGTTATCAGGTTTTCCAAGGAAGCTTACTCTCCCGGGAAACAGACAAAAATATTTGTACAAAAATTAATAAAACATTAATAACAATTTAGCTGTAGAAGTTTTTCAAATATTTTCAAGTTGTTTGGGACCCGGGAATGTGTGTCCTAAAAAAAACTTGGTAGGGAGACACCACAAGTAATGTGAGCAGTATTGACCGGTATGAGTGCAGTATATCTGATTTGTACTGGATTGGAGTCTGTGGGACGAAGATGCATCTGATGGTAGCATCGATCTTTGATAGGAATGGGCACCAAAATAAAGTGAGTGACAAAAAAAAACGTTTTTTCATAAAAAAAATTCCAAACGAAAGGTTTTTTTGATGTACCTCTTCTTTTGAAAAAATAATTATACATTTGTAATATTGGTTGGTATTTAAACTGAGTACACAAGTTAAGGTATATTTATGAGTAATCGTAGTTTTCATTAAAATAACAGATTGTTAGTGTAGCGCAAAAAGTCGTTAATTAACATTCAAAGAAAATATAATGTCAATAAGTAGCCTGGTGATTTCTATTTTAATGAATATACATTTTATACTATTATTCATGATTAACGCAGCTGTTCTTTATCTAAAATCATATTGATGTTTTCATGCCTTCAAAGTTTTTATAAAACATAACGAATAGTATTTTCTAACTCAGTTTAACCAAAAATGTTACTTAGTGATTTCTTGTATTACACCGACGGTAATAATGTAAAAGAGATATTAGATAATATGTAATAATAAACAATAAACATTATTTTCTTCGCGAGAACTTCCCTATTACACCATTGAACCTTTAGATTTATTTGTATTTTAACCCCATACGGGAAGCCCTAAGGAAAAAAAATCCTCAGGGACTCATCTGTTGAAGGGTCTTTTTTAAGGAGAGAAAAGTTCTGTAAAGGTAAAAGGTATGAGGGTTAGGTAGGAATCTCGGAATTAGTGTTTTTGGAGTGACGGACATATGAACATATCCCTCCCAAACAGTTAAGGAGATCAAAGGGTCTCCCCAAACTAGCTTCTCTCGATCTGACACGCCACACCATATTCAACCTTTCAGCCGTAATCAACCTTTTTTCTTCTCGGGCCGCATTCCTGTTAAGCGGGCAATTCAGCGAAATGTTAAGCGAACCGCAGGAAACACACTATATGGCGTTTGTTACAAAATAAATGTGATTTTTGCTATTGAGACAAACCTTTGGCTGTTTTTTCACAAATGTGGTTTATAATTACTGCACGCTACTCTCAATAAGTCACCTGTAAACTGATTGCTGTATACATGACTTCTTCGTATATTTCATTTTAGAATAAGAAGATTCGTAAAAATACATTAATGCAAACAGCATGAGCAGAAGGTGGGAACATTTTTGTAGCACTCTTTATTTTTCTGGCACTATTTTCCATTTTTCTTTAAAAATAACATCAAGAATCGTATTGTTTTTGAGGTCAATTATTTCGTCAAATATTATATCATAATCATATCCCAATTCAGCTATTTATGTAATAAGTTCTGTTTTTTTAAGTCTCAAGTATTTTCTATATGCATCGGACAATAATTTAATATTTAAAAACTGTAATTATCAGATGTTTATACATGAAAGCTAGACAGGCCGCATGTTGAGTATGGCTGCGTTATATCGATAAGGAGAAATCAATAAAATATAGAAACCTTCACGATATAAGTTGACATTATATTGAATTGTGTCACGTCCATTCTTGTAGCTGATAATTAAATTATCTACCGCCGTGCTATAGATAAAGTAACTAATTAATTTCGTTTCTTTAAAGCTGCCGAACTAATATGCATATTATTGAATATAGAAGTTTAATAACGAAATAATTGATAACGTGTTGAAATCTTCTTCAAATCTATTATATTTCGTGAACGAAATGAAAAAGAGCACATTAATTCAATAAAAATAGTAACTTTTGTATTTTCATAATTGAGTAAGTAGATTTTAACAATATTTGTGTTTGTTCAATAATAATCAATAAGGAATCAAACATCTCTCCTAAACAGAATATGTACAGAATTTCGTGAAAATGAACGAGTCTGGGGTGTTTTCAGTGATTTTTGTCTATTCGACGAATTCTAGAATAAAAACGATTTTGTTTGATTGTTTGGAAAGTTTTTGTTCAGTTGATCAGTTGAGCTAGATTAATAAAATAAATAATTAATATAATATTTTCGTTTCATAACACACAAACGCAGAGGCTATTATATATATATCACAATAGTCTAGTGTATCGGAGTCAAATTCAATCATTTGGGCACACGAAGTTACATTTTGTGCTTTGAAAGAGTTCAAAAGAAATTTTTATTTTTGCGTCTATACGGATTTAACCCCTGGCTATACCCATTTACTTATATCCTGTACATGACAAAGTACCACTCCTTAGAGACACGTTAATGTATTAGTATGATTAAATATCCAACAATAAAATTCTGGCTCAAATAAATTTCTTTGTGCCAGTATTTCACTCTTGAGGACGCGGACGCAATTTGTTCATGAACGTGGGGAGATCCACAGACTTTCAAAAATTAGTTGATCAAAAGATCGATATGTTTTTCATTTCTCACAACGCTCTTACAAGGTTTTTGTCACTTTAAATACACTGTATAAACGGTAGAATTATAATGATCTAAACCCCAATCTGTAATGTTAAAAAATGTAAAAATTTGAATTAAATAATAAATTGATATTTATATTTGAAACTGTAAACTAGGAGAATCATACTTAGTTCCAATTTAACGATCTTACAGCACTTGCAGATTAATAATCAAAACTTATTTTTAAATGCTTTTTGGTCGAAAGTTAGTTTTTGGGTTGCGGAACAACTTCATTCCAGATATCAATTTGCTTTTTATCAGAACTATTTCAGCATTATAATCACTTCTGACAATGATTATAATATTATCAACTCGAATATCTAAAATATGATAGTTTGCTTGGTGCCTGAAGGAGAAATGTACTCCTCATTACTGCGTTTCGTCCATAAATACGTAGGGTTTATAACTAAGTTCATACATAATCACTCGACTATGTGTTGAGCACCCACTTCCTTTCACATAACATGAAGACGGGAAACCAGAGATGGTTAAAAAATTATTTGTCCCCACTACTACAAATATGTAACTACACTGCACACCTGTACAGTCTACAGGGTACACCGTCAACAGCTGGTTTTCGTTTAATGATCTACTAGATTTTCATATATAACCAACCTGGAAACCAGGCTGCAACGGAATCTTCGTTGCTAAAAAGTGTATATACCTCCTTAATTGTTTTTTTTTAAATATGAATATTTTATCAATTTTTTTTAAGAGAAGCAAGGTAGTTCACCTGGTAAAGGTATTTTATACCCCTATTTCAACTATCTCACAGTCAGAAGGTAGTTAATTGTTGAACCGCAGTAAAGATGCCATCAGCACTAATTAAGCTATTACTTGGAATTTATGCAGCTATGCCAAGCGTTCTCTGTCGGCATTACTAAGTAAATATTTGAGTTGGTTGAATTTGTGGAATAATTATTAACGTCTTTGGGAATTCAAAACTTAACACACATTTGTTTGTGGGACGGAGAAGTGGATTTGTTAATTAGATGTCAATTGCATCGGTCCTTCATAACGCCAATTTGTAATCAGTATGCGAAACTTTACAATGAAAGCCTTTGTACACGCTTTTGAAGTGCGGATTTATAAAAAACTTTTGAATTTACTATAGATAACATGGAAAATAAACGAGTAAGTGAAAAGGAAGGAGATCTTCTAAGCAGTACAAACAGATGAAAAATAGCATAGTTCGTACAGATGCTACCGAGTATATTTCCGGGTAATATTGGTAAAATGAGGAATGTAAGGCCAAAAGATTTATTCGTGACTAAGGAATTTTTGTCTTTGGACGAGTGTTCTGGGTATGTAAGAGCTGTTGAGGCTTGCTAATGACAAAATGGTTGTTTGGCAAGATGTTTCCTAACAATTTAATAATTGAGTAAACAGAAAATTAGTCTTAAAAAAGGCGTGGTTCTTGTTCATAGTGTTTCGTCGGGCCGAAGGGATAAATAAAATATTTACCTTGTTTTGTCAAAGAAAATATTTTGTTTACATTAGCTCCATACAAGAGGCTGTGAGGGAAAAAATCCCCACAGAGGGTATTTTTACGGAAAAGAAGGATAGGAAGTTCTGGGAAGGGAAAGGGTATAAGAAGTGGGTAGGAATCTGGTCAAAGTGTCCAGAAGTGGCGGACGTATAAATCCATCCCTCAAACTACAGAACAAGGCGATGGTTCAAGAGAGTCCGACTGTAGAGGTCAAAAGATCTTCTTCAACCAGTCTCCCCCGATTCGGCCCACAACGCAGTGGGTAGACAAACGCGTCCGCCGTCAAGACCTAGAAAAACCTCACTCCATAAACTTGCGAACCCCTGTTTAACTTAGCGAACTACTTGGGTGACCTATGGCAGGGTGTTGGTTATCGAATAAATGGTTCCCGGGACGGCGGTACCCATATCCGCCTTTCGAATTGAATAACAATAATGTTCAGATATTAATGTTTCTCTAGAGTTCTTAAAATTTGCTCCCCATAACGCTGCAACTTTCTACTGCAGGCTCAATTCAGGCAAAAATTTAATCCCTTGCTAAAGTGAAAGTTGGGAACTTAATTTGACTAATATGTTATTCGAAATCATTTTATCCTCTATATATTACGAAATGCTAGATTATTATGATATAGTTAAAATCATTTAAATTTATGTTACTATAACATAATATAATCAATAGTTGGATCTTGTATTGATTTGAACTGACCCAAGCTTTCCAGATCCGGAAAAAAACCACCTTGATAAAATAAAATTTTGAACGCAATTTTTGAACAGAAAACAGGATACCAGCGGCATCTAATGAATATTATCAAACTGCTACAGAAGGTACTGTAAAAATTAAGATTATAAATAATTTGCTTAATTACTCCAGAGATGTCTTTAAGGAAGTAGGCTGGTTGGAGTTGTCATAGTGTAACAACCAATCAGAAACAACTTTGGTGAACAAAGGGATGATTGATTGCCATATTTGTCTTGAGTTTAATGCACCGTAATATAAACAAACAGCTTTGTGTGGTCGATGTCAATGGGGTCGACAATTTTCGGGCTATGATTCCTGTTTCTACTACCTTGGTACGAGATCACCATATGGTATTCAGGAAAACAATTACATCTCCTTCTTCTCAGCACATCAGTTTTATTTTTACACAATACAAACACAAATATTATTGACTATCAGCCACAGCTGAAGTTTACTAGTAGGTATCAGATGAAAGGTCTAATTTCATTTTTTAAGGGTGGAATTCCACTACCTACTACTTCTGTGACAACTGTCTCAGCCTACTCTCAGATTAAGTGTCTATGTTCCCTTAATCAGTAGTGGTAATACTCTCTACTACTTGTGACAGCCGACTGTTCCAGACTATTCTTCAAGACTGCCTCTCGATGACAGCTCAACATGATTGACTCCGTTGCCTCATTAATATAGTGCTTGTGACTCTCTCAGTCCCGATACCAGGGGTATATCCTTTTTAAATAAAAATACAAAACACAATAAAAAGTTGACCTTGCTAAGACCTTTTTCTCCCACGTCTTGGTTGCCGTGTGGGGTACATTTTTCTTAGCGCAAAACAATAATTTTAAAGGTACGTGACATTAACAACAGGAATTTATTTACATTATCTAAGGGTTGCATTTTGCAATTTGCAAGCTCTTATTTCATTATAGGTTAAAGGCATCCTTGCAATTATTACATTCGGGGCAATAAAGTCCGTCATTGAAGCTGAAATGCAATAAAATTTGAGAGATTTTAAACGATTTTAAAGCAAAACGAACCGACACTAAAAACATATTACAGAGAAATAATTCTTAATCCTAGAAGGACATTGTAATTATAAAATACCATGCTGTTAGATGTTTATTTGGGATTTTATATATCAGATGTGTGAAAGAAATATTCTGTTGTCCTACTGTTAAAATTAAAAATGGTGGGAAAATCAAGTCTAAGTTATATAAAATGGGTTTTGTCGAATTCTAGAATAAAAAATTCCATAAATACAATGGAACATCCGAAAATCCGTTTTAGGAAATTTAACGACATTATCAGATGACAGATGGCTCGAAGTAGAAATATGAACGGACATAAAGGTTGTAAAATATAATGTTAACCATTTAGAAATTGGAAAAGTAAAAAAACGAGTTAAATTTTGAATAAAACGAAAAATCTGAAGAACTAAGAAAGAATTGTCGAGTGCAAACCGGAACTTGAAGATAGTACAACAGACTGGAAAAATAAAAGAAGAACAATAGTTGAGATTGAAACATTTAAACTGCATTATTGCGGTAAGGGAGAACAAGATTAACGACCCCTAGAACACATATTGATCTGGGACAAGGAATTCGATTGAATAATAATGACGTAAATACTACACGGAAATACATCAGTAATGAATTCATTAAAACGTTAAGAGCAATTAGGAATAACATGGCTAAGATAAAGATATTCAAATTAAAAAAAAAAACTTTAAATTTAATTGCTGAACCAAAACAGAAAAATATTCTCAGGGTACACAAAGATTGTAGTGTAAACACAATAATATATCATTCCTGAATAGCATTATCAGAGGAAAAGAGACAAAGGTTGAGGTGGATCCAAAGGATCGTGATAAAACCCCACCTACTTGCAGGGTCGGATAAGAAAACAAAATCGGAGAAAGTTTTTAAAAGATATGAAAAAAAATGACAGAGATTTTTAAATAAACGAACAAAAAAATAACGTCATAGAAAACTCACAAGAAGAACATTGGAACACGCTGGATATTGAATATTATCAATAAGTCCGAACATTTATACGAAAGGATATACAGGAAAACATTAGCGCTATGTTTGACAAGTGAAATTTTTGCAAGAAGCGAAATATTGGAAGGAAGGTGCAAGGTGAATGTATGCAGACCGATAGATTGGCAATAATTGAAATATAAAAGGAAATAGTAGTGCAATAAAATCTATTTAAGAGAAATACAGTAAAAATGCAGTAAAGGGAAGATTTCTATACGTCATAAGAGAATGAAAAGCATATTTAAGAAACAAAATCCACAGAGGGGAATTGGAAAACGAAGAGAAACATGAACAAACATGATTGGATTGAGAGAATCCAGTGCAAACATAAACCTACCTTCTAAGACAAGAACAATAGTGATTAAATTATGAAACACAATCCAGAAAAGAACAGAAATTGGTGGGAAAATTCTGAAAAACGAAAGACATAAATAAGTGACGTAATATTTGAGACGTACAAAGGAAAGACATTGAAGAACATGTACAGTTTTAAGAAAACCACGATAATAAAACAAGGAAAACATTATTTTTCTTTACGACAAACTCTGTGGAAAAAGAATTGGAGATTTCTGATCCGAGCCTGAGATCTAAGATGAACCAGGAGACAGAATTGGGGTGTAAACATATTCTGAGACTGTGATATAGATAAATGACAAAATAGTTTTATTGAAAAATGGCAACGGAAATATTATAAATTACGAGTTGATTAAGAAAAATATCGTATAACGAATAAAATTAACTTATCCCCTATTGGTATTGAAGATAGTATAAAAATGAGTTTATTTATTATACTGTTATACGTGGTGGAATTATGTAGTATTAAAATAGAAAATAAAACATTTTTTAACTTATTTCCACTTGTTTATTTTACCAGTACCGGTTTCGTCCTATTATGGACATCTTCAGGCTGGCAATTGAATTTCAATTGCCAGCCTGAAGATGTCTATAATAGGAGCATCATTTGGGAGAGTTTTTCGACAGTCGGACGGAAGAGTGAACTAACCACCACGCGTTAAGACCCGGCATTTTCAATTTCTACCGATTTATAAGCAGTTTCTCGCTAACTCCTTAAGTCTTGAAGTTCCAAAAAAAATAAATGTTATTTTTGAAGATTATTTCTATACATTTGTTTTGCCGAAACGTTAACTATATGAAATTCCCTCGATAGAAAAAAATCGCAAAGTCAGCTCCGAAACTTATTAAAAACACGTTATGTTCTGTTATTTAATATGTTAAAGGAATTAAAAAAATTTAGAGTGTATGTTTAAATGCCAATAAAACTATAACGAGAGATTTTTTTTCTATTTTAAATGTGTCGTGTTTTATTAAATATTTTCTCAGCAGTCGCTTACGTCTGTTCATTTCAATCGCGTTAAATATTATATAGCGCGCTCTCTCTAACATTCTGATTTACATAAGACCATTTCAAACATCCGTCAGTCCCGCGCAGTCGGCAGGCATAGTGGACGTGTGTCAGAATTTTCGGCATCTAAAATTACGTGATTTATTGTAAATAATATTTTATTTAAAATATTTGAATACTTATTTAACGTGAATATTGCATTTATCGGTTAAATAATATTGTTTTTCAAAAATGAAAAATAATTAACAAACATAAATTAAATGTCCCAAGGCCGCGGCTTGTGTACAAAAGTATACCGATTCGCCGAAAATTTGTTTGCCACAAGGCGATGGAAGCTGATTGTTCAAAAACTGTGAGTTTATTTCTTGAATGAATTCCGCAGTCGTTTTTTGCCACTCTGGAAATATTAGAGTAAAACACGTCAGGTGTTTAACAAATACTGGTTATTCAGACTTTGCCGAACATTTAATTAATACTAACCATTTTTTTGATAAAAATACAGGAGTCAAAATTATACATAAAAATAAAATAGGAATACGCCTTAATAATTTAGAAGCATTAGAAATAGTAGTAGGTTGAGATCAACCGAAACCGGTCGACATATACAGCAAAATAAAGTGGTTTAAAACAAAAAAAATATATTTTGAATAACATATTTCATTCGAATTTATCTATCACGTATACTTTTATAAAATTTACAAATATCTTTATGAAATTTAATTTTTATTTAAAAAAGAAAAAAGTGAAGTAAAGCAAAAAATCGAGTATTAGAAATTATCCTCAAGGGACAACTCTGTATTACAAAACATATTCAACTTTTTCCAGTTGTTTTTATAATTTTATATTATTGTTTAGAAAGCGTCCATTTAAAAACATATTTATTGCATTGATAACTGGAAAAACCGAGTAAGTTTGTTTTGTATTGGCCATTAAATGATGATGATGTTTTTGTTACGTAACTACACACAGGATGCAGGTAATTTTGCGTGATTGTACAAGTAAAAAATAAAATGTTAATTTTTCAAAATTTCAACGCTTTAAGGTCGATTTCAGGTAAATAAGTTAATAAACTAAAGGATAAATAGATATTTTTTCTGTGGAATAATATTGTTCTATAGGAAAAAATTCAATGGATTGGTAACCCTATACGAATTCTATGACAAGTAAAAGTGGTGGGCGTCGCTCATCTACAATTCGAAATGCAGAATGCCGCGTCTTAAGAGGAAGCTACAAGCCAAAAATATGTATATTCTTTGTTTGCCTTATTTCGTGACGAATACACAGGTAATAGGCATTAAAATCGCTTGGAAAATGGAGTCAAGAAACGCTCGATTTCATGCGCAAAAGTGGTTTTTGTTTATTTTGTATAAAAATTTATAAGTACGCAAAAAATTAATCAACGGAAACTGTCACAGATAATCTTACCCATAATATGTTATTTTTCAAAAGTTGATTCATTTGTGCATTCAAACATTTTTATTGAATAAATACATTTTTTGATAGCTTACATTTAAATTTTATATGGAGTAAATAATTTTTTTATTTGGATTCTCCTCAAGGGAAAAGATAAGAAAAGCATCAATTTACATTAAGCATATTATTTGGTATTCATAATGTAAATAAATTCGTTATAAAGATTAATGGAAAATCACTATTTAGCATTAATTAAGCTTTGCCTTAAGTCCGAGTTCTGTTGATTTTATTTCCGAGTAGATCCGATTTTCCGTCAGCACATATACGTCGTAATAGGGGTTTAATACGGTAGATTGTAGTTCATAATGTTATAATGTAAACATATTAGATAACTCTTTAAAATTATTGTACTATTTAAATGAATAAATAAATAATTACAAAAAGTCTTCTGTTTTACAAGTCCTTAGCAGTAACCTAGAGTTCAAACCCTGTTGATATAAAAAAGCTTAAAACAATAAAAAAAAATAATATATGTAATTATTATAAGTATATATAATATACGTGTATGTTATGTAAACAAAAGTAGGTTTAATATATTTATGCATAAATCTTATAAGAAAAACCTTATTTATTTTTTTAAAAACTGTTTTTGACTTTACAGGAGAAATTTTTAAATATGTATTCATTTTTTAAAAGTATGTATCTTTAGATGAGTTATTTTAATTTAATATAAAAATATTTAATTAATTAAATCCGTAATATCCGTAGTTTGAGAATCATGGGCATTCGCACTCCCGCGCGCGTCCGTTCACTAAAGTCGCTAGTATTGGTGTAAAAGTTTAATAATGGAGACATATTGTTTCTGATCTTAGATACATTTTTCAATGTTTTCTTTTATCGTCAACAGATGTAACAAACTAATTAAATTTTCTTATAATTAGGACGATGGTGACTCTTACGAACTTTATAAAAACTAAAAGAGGTGGGCGTTGCCGATTTACAATTCAAAATGCAAAATGCGGCGTCTTAAATTCATCGCAGTAATTTTAAACAAATATATTCTTGAAAATAAAATTTCAAGTCAGTTTAGTGAAAGGGTTTAATTTAATTTAAAATTTCGGTCAGTTTTTGGAAGTCAGGTCAAAGAGTGAAATTGCGGATATACACGTTATACGTTGCGAGAGGTAATTAGTGCAATCATTTTCGGAAGACTTACAAAATTCAATGTTGTTTTAAATCACGAAAATTTTAATCAGTGTACTATGAAATAGAGTTTAAATTCAGGGTTTACGACAAAGATATAATTAACTTATGTGTTAGTGAATGTTTTGAATTATTCAAATTTAATATAAATGTTTTATTGGAAATTTAATGTGAGAAGTGGTTGTGACGAGTGGTTCCGAATAAACAAATTACACCTTTACCTTAAATAAGAGTGAACGAGTAATAGTAAAAATAATTCACATTCAAAAGAAAAACAAACGTAAAATTGAGAGTGAAAATTAATAATCAGCTTATCAATTGATAACATATTAAAGCACGAAATAGAAAAAAATTAAAATCAAAATGAAAGTGACTATAGAAATTCAAAAATAATACCGGAGATAATAATAAAAATTCCCCCTTTTGTTAAAAATAACAAAAGTCATTCTCCTTATGTTTGAAGTTAAATGCTTTAGAGTCGTGATCACATTGCAAAAAATGGCAGACAGTAAATTTAGCTTAGGTTTACATTATAAGAGATACGTACCTATAGGACGGAGAAAAATAGACCAGATAATTAGAGTGGCAAGTAGGTAAATTATTGGAACTTTATTAACAATTATCGGTTGATTAACCCGACAGAAATCAAAGTCGGTAAGTGATAAAACCCAATTATTTATTTTCAGATGCCACAAGAGAAGCTGCTGGGATATGAGAAGAGAAATACTAACAAATACAAACACATTATAATATTGCATGTTTCCTTATATAAAAGATCATGAAATCGGTCCCGCGTTTCAGTAACCAGAAACATCCCACTATAGATAAATAAGATACCTATTACATAGTCAACCTTCTACATTTCCATGGAGAAGGATGGTTTTATCACAAATAACTACATTCACAAGCTAGGTGAATCATAAATACGTATTTCCATTATCAGTTTTAAAATTAGGACATTCCAAAGACCTAACACATTTCTATTCCTACAAATGCAGAAATGCTCCCTATCAAAGTTTCCTAAGAGAAAACTAACAATTTCTGAATACGAGTCAGTAGATCAGGATTATACATTTAAGGACTCTATAGTTTACATTCAAGCCAATGTCAATAAAACATGCATTCGAACCGGAGAAAACAGCTGACTTCTAGGTAACGTGTGCTATACAACACGTTTACCTAATGTTCGTCTTATTAGATATTTTTCAAAAAAAAAATCAATTTTCAAATACCTAAATCGATCTACAGGTACCTACTTTAAATTATGCAAATCCTCAAGATACCTACTGTACGGGACGTGTTTGCCTGCACAAGAAAAGACTGTAAATAATAAGCACTGGCACACATCAGTCCTCAACCTGGGTAATGATTTAAGTAAAACACCGTGAGGTGTTCTATCCAAACCATCATAAAAGAAAGACGATTCGAATCAAAATTCACATTTTAATTACAAGTATTGTTTTGGTGTACAGAACGTACAAAAGGGTGTAGCTTATAGGTACTTCCTATTTTTTTTACAGCCAGCACAATTCACAAGAAAAGGTTATATGTATTCAATACAACAGGGATTTAAAACACAGATAGAAAACTGATATAACCGGAATCCTTTCAGCGATAATTTCAGGTTGGAGCATATTGGGCATCATCGCGCCATACGATAGTGTAAATGGCGTGGGCGACTGCTGCAGCAGTGGCCAGTTCAATTGGTAGCCAGCAGGAATCGGCCAGCTTCTAGGTTGTCAGCATCAATGGCTAATTTAGTCGGTAGCCAAGAAGAATTGGCCAGCCTCTAGGTGTTCATCATCAATGGCTAATTCAGTTGGTAGCCAGGAAAAATTGGCCGGCTTCTAGGTTTTCAGCATCAATGGCTAATTCAATTGGTAGCCAGGAAGAATTGGCCGGTTTCTAGGGTTTCAGCATCAATGGCTAATTCAGTTGGAAGCCAGGAAGAATTGGCCAGCTTCTAGGTTTTCAGCATCAATGGCTAATTCAGTTGGTGGCCAGGAAGAATTGGCCAGCCTCTAGGTTTTCAGCATCATTGGCTAATTCAGTTGGTAGCCAGGAAGAATTGGCCGGCTTCTAGGTTTTCAGCATCAATGGCTTATTTAATCGGTAGCCAGGAAGAATTGGCACGCCTCTAGGTTTCAGCATCAATGACTAATTTAGTTGGTAGCCAGGAAGAATTGGCCAGCCTCTCGGTTTTCAGCATCAATGGCTAATTCAGTTGGAAGCCAGGAAGAATTGGCCAGCTTCTAGGTTTTCAGCATCAATGGCTAATTCAGTTGGTGGCCAGGAAGAATTGGCCAGCCTCTAGGTTTTCAGCATCATTGGCTAATTCAGTTGGTAGCCAGGAAGAATTGGCCGGCTTCTAGGTTTTCAGCATCAATGGCTTATTTAATCGGTAGCCAGGAAGAATTGGCACGCCTCTAGGTTTCAGCATCAATGACTAATTTAGTTGGTAGCCAGGAAGAATTGGCCAGCCTCTCGGTTTTCAGCATCAATGGCTAATTCAGTTGGTAGCCAGGAAGAATTGGCCGGCTTCTAGGTTTTCAGCATCAATGGCTAATTTATTCGGTAGCCAGGAAGAATTGGCCAGCCTCTAGGCTTCAGCATCAATGGCTGATTCAGTTGGTAGACAGGAAGAATAAGCCGGCTTCTAGGTTTTCAGCATCAATGGCCAATTCAGTTGGTAGCCAGGAAGAATTGGTCAGCCTTTAGGTTATCAACATCAATGCAGCAGGGATTGGCCAGCCTCTAGGTGATCACCGGCAGTGGGCAGTTCAGTCGGTAGCCAGCAGGTATTCATCAGCCTCTAGGTTGTCAGCATCAATGCAGCAGGGATTGCCCAGCCTCTAGGTGATAACCGGCAGTGAGCAGTTCAGTCGGTAGCCAGCAGGTATTCGTCAGCCTTTAGGTTGTCAGCATCAATGCAGCAGGGATTGGCCAGCCTCTAGGTGATCACTGGCAGTGGGCAGTTCAGTCGGTAGCCAGCAGGTATTCATCAGCCTCTAGGTTGTCAGCATCTGTGGCTGGTACAGTCAGTAGCCCGAGGAATTCATCAGCCTCTAGGTTGTCAGCATCAATGCAGCAGGGATTGGCCAGCCTCTAGGTGATCACCGGCAGTGGGCAGTTCACTCGTTTGATTATAAGAGCCGGCACACGGAGACGCCCCATTATTGTAATGATGATAGATGCGTCTGGCTCAGCTGATAGAGTGCCGGCCGTAAACAGCTCGTTAGAAATAGTTGTAATCTTTAAAATGATTGTGCCGTGATGGAGGAACAGAAGCGGCTACAGATTTCAGTTAACACTCAGGAATTTATAATTATAATTAACAGATCGCGTTTTAACTGGAGGTGTTCCGTCCACTCATGTTAATTTTTGAAATTTGACTGACGAATATTGTAGTGTTTTTAGCTATTTATAATTTCTCTAGCAAACCCTCTTGTGACGTCAATATCTTTACCACAACTTGTTTTCGTTTCAGACGCAGGTGTTTTTAGGTGAGAATAATAATTTCGCACAGAGACTGGTTTGTCAATATTTTGATTTTTCTCCGGCTCGATTCGCCTAGAAACTGATCATTTTGGTGCATTTTTCAACTCGTAAATTTTATAATATTAAATGCAATAAATTCGTGTTTTCATGTTCGATACACCTACCTTCTCAATCCAAGTCAGCTTTAAATACCTTGTAGTAACTAGGTAAATCTTATCCACCCTCCCGTCTTACGTTAAAAGTAATTCCGAACGATTGTGAACTCCGAATTGCTACCTTTATAAATCTTCATTTGATAGTGAGATATCAACACGTTTTGCTGATAACTTAAAAATCACCACAAAGGAATTCATTAAAGCTTACGAGCTCGAGGCCCTTTTAAATAAACAAACAGTAGCGACCCAGAATTCCAGCTCTTATGAATTCGAATGTAGGCACGAAAACATTCCAAATACCTACCTACAGACGTCAAGTGTCTTATACCTTGAGTAATCTACTCGTACATCTATTTCAAATCTTCGAAGGGGGAAGCAACCTCAATAAAGACCTATGCTGAAACAATCATTCCTAATCATTTGAACCTACCTGAGGGGTGAGGTATCCAAAACCTTCCTACCTACTACAGGATGAGCTAGTGACCTCATTAAAAATAATCTATAAATCTAATGAATTTACACACAGTCCTATCCTTCCATTTGTCATGAACACTTAGGACGGGTTGTTTCGGAGAATCTGAACAATTCATCAAATTTCAACGTTCATTTTCAAGTTCTGTGAAAGACTTATTCAAGTTCTGTTTTTATATCATTGTTGGCTAGTTGCTTGACAAAACTGAAATGAAAACAGAACTTGAAAAAGTCTTTCACAGAACTTGAAAATGAACGTTGAAATTTGATGAATTGTTCAGATTCTCCGAAACAACCCGTCCTTAGACTTTGTAGTCATAGTATGTGAATTTGTCACGGGTCGTAAGCACACAACTCGACGCCCTGGGAACAGTGACAACGCATATTGTGACAACGTCTACCTAGAGGAAAATGCAAATTTGCGAGGGTTGAAATTGCAATATTTTTTTGAGGTTGTATATTTATAGAGCAATGGCCTATGCAAAAACATATCACACAGATGAAATGGACATTCCTCTTCCAGATTAGGTCGAGTAGAGATTATCCTGGAGGTGAAGTAAGTTGGGGTTATTTTGGAATTAGTATGAGACCTTGTTTGTCTTTCCTCCGGCGTGAGAAGGGGTGTCATCGGAGCAAGGTCATCCGTTGAAGTGGATGTAAACCGGCCTTTGAACTATCCAGGACACTCGGATATTGGTGGCTTTTATTGTATTACTATCCACCAGAATTAACTTAGTGAAGTAGTATTCAACTTAGTTTAAACCAATTTTCCTTTCCATTTTTCGCTATTTCTCATAAAATTTGGTGTTTACTGACAATGATATAAAACTTTTATGTTAGATGGAGGTTGCAGAGGTTGAGAGGACTTTAATTGAAAAACTGAGATCCTTATTGATAGTCTAATGTATGTCAAATGTTAATATTTCTTTAGTTGTGTTTATAACGGGTTATGTGCACATCATTTATTACTACGATCGAGGAATTAGGTAAAATTCATGTGTAGAATCTAAATTAGAACAGGGTAGAAAGAATAATTTTATAAACATTTTGGTTTAACGTTTGATTCTTTCTGATTCTTTGACTCACTCTACTATCAATGAATAGAGGTTACCATACAAACATATTACACTAGTCTTTCCATATCTCAAAATAAAAATAATCACAACGTCAGGTGAGGGACTATTGTACGAGAAAACCACGAAGGTCTTATTTACTGTGTGAAAAATCGAAAGGACTCGTGGAAGATAGTTTAGAAAATGCGTAGGTAGTATGCAAAAAGGATTAATGACATGGAGAAGTCATCCCTTAGATCAGACAGCAAAAATAAATAAACAAATAAGTGACGTGAGCAAGAGGAGAGTGAGCAAGTTTCCCTCCCCACGTTAGTTTAGAAATGTTTAAATGAAAAAAAAATATATTTTCATAAAACCCCACTCAACTTTTAGTTTAGTGAAAACCTTCATTCGGTACTCAAAACGCCAAGTTCATTACAACTGGTACCAATTACCATGAGACGTCGACGAACGTTAGTTAATAATTAGTTTAGTTCACTTTTAGTTTAATCAAAGCCAGGATCATTACAATATTGTAAATTAAAAATGTTAGAATATTTAAAAAGGGCGATTGATTTACCAACAAATAACAATCCCAGGATGAAATTTTATTTGTCCGAATTAGTTATCATTAAACTTTCAGCTGTTACACATCAATAAATATGTTGACACAAAACAACACAGTAAATAAGTTACCATGGAAGAAGAAATCAATCCACATAATAAAGTCAAAAAAAATTGTTGAAACGACCAACCTATTCAAAAATACCTCAAAAAAAAATCTCGAAAGAAACTGAAATTTAAATCTTTAAAACAATAAGTTCTATAATATAAACTACTTCAATGGCTATGGAACTGGTAAAACTAAAAGAAGATTATAAAATTTTGCAGGAAAATATAAAAATTAAATATGAAAGAGCGCCGTACGGATCAACTTTAAAAACCAATTATCATCCGAAAACAGAGACTGAAAAACTTTCTTTCAAACTTACCCAGTTATAATAACATCATTAAATATGAGCCAAAATCAATACCAACTCAAGGTAACTATTTTACAACAAAAATATCTACTCCGGACATTGGATTAAATAGTGTTAAAAAATAACTAACAGAAGATTAATCATTACTTACCTTAAAAAAGAAGACAACCGAACCGAACTAAATTATCAAAAATATCCAAAAGAGATATTACAGCAGAAGAAATAACAACAAAAAACCGTGTGTGATAAAGAAAATTGGGAAATTATTTCAAGTATTCTGACGAATTAGAAAATTGTCATCCATGATAATCTATACTTATTAATAGGAACAGTCCGTTCTATAATATGCCCTTATCAGTTGGATAGAAGCTAACAAAACTAGTCTAATTCCCATGGAAATTGTTCGAAAACTCATATTAAAATTATACTAAAAAACCTCCAGACTACTCAACTGAACGTTCATTTGAAGCTCGCTATGTCACCTAACGTAATGAACCACTTAGGGTGCACATTTGAAGGTCATCCAATTATTACGTCATCCGTGGTCGAGGGGTACGGCTTTCGACTAGCAGGCTAAAGGCTCTCGACTAAAGTTTAATTTAATTTGTGTTATTTAACAATTTTCTAAATTAAACTTAATATTTGCGTCACGTTCCAGACTGGAAGATACTCTCAGTGACGCTCTGGTTGAAGACCACCATTCAGAAATGAAACGTTGCTTGAAATGGATTTGGCCGTCTTTGGTGACCAGATCTGAATAGCCAGTTACTTCACAACATTCTTCTTCCCGATCTCCTTCCCCTCCCCACTACCTTAAGCCTCACAACATACCCCAATTGAAATGCTATAGTATCCAAACAGTTGGGAGCAGTTGGGACTCTTTTGCGGTTTCACATAAAAATAAATCAATTAATAGTTTCCGGAGCGTGGTTCCAGCCTTCCTAAATGATTTTTTTTTGTAACTATATTTTTTATTATTAATTTCTCACTCTTATCTCAAAATGTCATATCGATCAATTATAATTTTGTTAATTTCTCTTGAGAATTTATAAAGAGCTTTCATTAAAATTCTTATTTTGCTTACAAATAATAATTAATTAATCCAACATACAAACACCATTAGTGAACAATTGTCATTAACCAAGTCATCAGTGTTGGATGTGATCAAAATTTACACAAAAGAAAAATGAACGACGTTATCAGTTATCAATTAAAACGTGGAAAATTTTTATTTACACTAATAATTGTCATCATAAATAATTTCAATTATTTTTAATTGATAAAAATAGCTTATTCAATAATACCATTGAAAGGGGAATGAAATAGCTCACCCCTCAAGAGGTATGACCATTCTCACATACTCAAGAAAATTTTCCTACGATTGTTTACGTTAAATTATTATAATCGCTAGTAAATAACTATTCTACGACGAATAAACAATAGGGTGAAATTAATTTGAAAGTGCGGAAATAAACAACGATGCAGCGTGCTGTGACCTCCAACCAGTTATTGGGATGACATACACATAATGTGAGAAATCTAAAACCAATTTAAATATCGTTACTTTTTGTTTGGCTATTTTCCTCTTAGGGCCAGTTTCATCGAAAATAATTAAGGTTACTTTTTAGTTAATGTTAAATAAAAGTAACTTTTTTATCATTTCTTGCAAAAAAATGGTTGTTTCAACTTAGTTTAAATAAAAGTTAACTAAGTATTTTTTTTTTTTTTTTTTTTTTTTATAGTGAATACCTCACAAGAGTCCCAACTGCTCCCGTCTGGAGCCAGTGAGACTATGGCATCCCCAATTGGGGGATGTTGTGAGGCTGAAGGTAAGTGGGGAAGGGAAAGAGGAAGGTGGGGAAGTACCTGGCTATTCAGATCTAGTCACTAAACACGGCTAAAGCCATTTGGAGCAACGTTTCAATACTGAATGGTGGTCTTACACCAGGGCGATACTGGTAGTATCTTCCACTCTGGAACATGCTATTTACAAAATAGTTACTTTTATTTAACCCAGCAATGTTGAAAGTTTAAAGTTAGATTTTGGTTTAAAGCTGTCAGATGTCATCCGTCACCAAGGAACGAAATATTGTTTGAAGAGAAAGTAATTAAAAAATGTCTGACCACCTGGGTTTTGATAATCGTTTAATTTTAGAGTATATAGGAAATAGGAAAAAAAACCACGAGCCTGTGATGTATGGAAATAAGGTTGAGTATTTGATCGATAGATGTTGCTAGTCATAAAGCTTACTCGAGAGTCCGTCAGATGTCGCTATAGTGTAACAGGTACTTTTGAGATTATATTGTCACAATCAACATCCTACATTTAACTCCTTACATCATTCCCAAACTATCAACGTCATTTGATTTACATAGGCTTCACCGTTTAAATACACCTGAAGAACAGCTACTGAAAAGGTGTCTCTCGACATGCGGATAATATCACATTATAATTTAAGTTTTCTATGAAGAAAGCCGCGCAGACGTTCCTCTTAAGAAGACACTCAAATAAATCCACTGTAAATGATATTTCCCTTTCACTCTCTTCACTTCCCCTTCTCTCACCATTAAAAGGACATTTGATAATAATGTGTATGTAGTTTTCTTTTGGATGCAAATTTTTCTGGAACCACCGGTAATCTATCTTTTTAAAACACTCTGTTCAGCACGTTTAATGCAGTTATATTTTCTGTTGCCATTCTGCTGAAGGGATGTGTTATTCAGTACCTACAACATTATACCTTGCGTTGTTCGCTTCATTGGAAATGTAGCCATACTGCTTCTGGCGACCAACGTCTGCTATTCTTGAACAGACTTTTTTATTATTTTTAATTCATCAATGTTATTTGTTACATCAATTAACATGTACTTCAAATAGCTTCTTGTGTGATTCGTATATTTCCCTCTTTTCAAAAAATTTTAAAATGGGAAATACTTTTATTGAGTATACCTACCTAATCAACAATATAATATAAATTAACAAATATTAATGAAATCAATATGTAAGTCTGTACTTAACCGTAGGAAAGGAACTTGTTTTGCCTCAATTAAAACAGAGAGTCGGTCAAGATAAACCTCCACCACCTCAACCAGAAGCACGAACCTGCTGTGACTGACAAAAGAATTATTGGGTATGTCGATTTCAACTCGCACGTTTTGCCTGTTGGTCATGTAAGAAGCTCATTAAGCTTCGCGGGTTACAGCAATATGACACTAATTGGAAAGCTGCACGATTTTTTGTTTGGATTTATTGACCTAGTTGGTGTATAGTTTTATTCACTATTAACTTCTAATAAATAGGGTCTAATTCCCAAAATATTTTTTTTTATCTAAAGGTCTAGTATTTATGAACACAATGTCTTCCAACTACGTCTTGTTAAGAAAAAATTGACAATGTGAATTAATCAAGTATTAGATTTTTATGCATTCACCAGTTACCTTAACTATCAAGCTTTACTACCTACCTACCTCCCGAAGCCCTTAGATATTAGTCTATTTTATTAAATCTCACAGAGATTCGTGACAGTTGATTTTCTTAATATAAAAATATAGTTTTGCTACGTTTAACATTGAACAATTTATTTTTATTTTTAGGTATTATATCTTAGCCTTAAAAAATCTATTAGACATTTTCGTTATTTCAAAATATACTTTTCTGTACCTATTGCCTCCTTTTGTCAATTGCTTAAAGTTCGATCAGGATAAATATAGAAGTGTTATGAGTGGTTAAAATTTTCAAAAGAATTTTTTTATCGCAGCCCATTTTAAGGTGAATAAATCAATAATTCAATCATTAATTATTCATGACTTTTGGTAATGATGTTGATAGAAAACGCATTAATCAATTCGGTCATATATAGCCATTTGCTTTTTAACAGCATCGTTGTCAGGCGTGTGTTTAAAATATTATGATTAGGCCTTTTCTGTACTTATCGAATTAAATGCAAACTATGAAAATCTTATATTTGTCCAAAATGCGGGCTTTTTTAGAGGCTCAATTTCAATCAAATTCAATCCTAAATTCCATGTCTCCTATATTAATGTTAGGTCGTCTAACAGGCTTTGTCCCATCCGATTATCAAGTTGTTTATGGGATTACCAAAAGTAAAATAAGTTTTCCATTTTCATGCTATAATATTTTAAGGTTGGCAGGGTTGATTTGTACTTTCATCGCCCTCGTTTTACGTCCCAACTTCGGTAACGTGTGGAAAGAAACTTCTCACGTCTATTTTTACGCGGAATTGACACAAATCTACGCCGGATTTATCACAATGTTTTTTTTAATAATTTATATTTACGTTAACAGCAGTAAAATAGCCACTTATTTTACTCTTCTTGATGAAATAGATAAATTGTTTGAAAGATTAGGTACTAAAATAGATTATGCTTTGCTAAAGATGAAGATGTTTATATCAGTGATCTTGCAAACGATTTATTTTGGATCTTGTATGCTCGTTGTAATTCTGGCAGGCAGCACCTATATTACACTAGAACGTGCTTTAACAATGGTGATAATTTTTACGTCTTGCAACACAACTTGCTTTGGGCAATTTATTTGTTCGTCGTTCATTTACATAGTTTGGTTTAGCGTCAACTCTTTGAATAAAGAAATAATTAAAATCAAAGAAACAATTCGGAGTTATAAAAGCGATACGGATGTAGAAAACAATAAAAGATCTTTAATTGTGGAATGTATTTCTAAACCTGGAGAATGCAATTTACGGGAAAAAATTGAAATTGTTTGGAAAGTTTATGCGAAAATCTGTGATTGCAGTTTCAATCTGAATTATTATTTATCCATGATAACATTTGCATTAATAACACTATCATTTGGAAACACTTTATTCAATGCGTATTACGTGATATATATAATTTCTAGTGGTATTCAAACATATCGCTTCCCATATTTAAATTTATTCCTACGAATGTTGAGGTTCTTTGTAAATGGCTTAAACATTTTAGCATTCGCTTGTTTTTGCAACTATTGCGAAGATGAGGTAATTTTTTCTGTGTTTGTGCAAGAATTTTAGTTCTACGGTCATGTGTCTTTAAAAAATGATTGAATTTTTTTTTTACAAGGCTAAGGAAACGGCTCGTCTTGTCAACGATTTGATGGTTTTTGAAACGGATGAAAACATCTCCTTCAAGGTTTGTACATGTTTATGCTTCTTATTTCAAATTTCTCAGATATCTAATATCTTTCAGAGGGAATATACAAGCATAAATTTATAATTAATGATAAATAAACGCGTATTCACTTCACAGTCCTCCTCACTAGGGATTTCTCTTCCGAGGCGAAGTGTATTATGTTGTTGGATTAATTTAAATTATATTTTATTATGTTTTCTTAATCTTCATGGGTGTCGATGTCTTCAACTCCATGTTTTTTGAGTATGTTTGTTGATTTTCACATATTCAAGTTTGTAGAATTCATGATCATGTTTGTTAATTGTATTTGTTTTTTCCTCAACTTCATGTTTGTTGACTGTTAGTTGAGATCCCCATCATTGAGTTTGTTACCTTTATTATTTTATTATTATTATATTAATTATTCTCCTCACGAAAAGTCTACATATAAGTTGGTATTAGCCGTTTTTTGATATTATATTGTTTTGGTTAATTTTTAATCGTTTTTCATGGAATAATTTGGTATACAATAATTACAATCTTTAATGTCATCTTGTTCATAAAATTATTTTATTTATTTAGAAATTATTCAGCCGTTGGTTTTTATTTCAGCTGCACCAAATGTCCACATACATGTTGCATAATTCGCCAAAGTTTTCTGCTCACGGATTTTTTCCAATAAACAATACGCTTCTATTTACGGTCAGTATTATAAATGCATTCCATACCATTTTGCATAAGTTGTAGATTCTTTCTGATGAAAAATAAACATTACTTGGAATGGCTTTATCTATGCTTAGCGGGCCAGATTTGAATAGAAAGACCAACCGCTTTTTTGCTTATATCTTTACCTTTCTCACTTTCTACAGGCCTAGTAAGATACGCGTATACATAATTTTTCAATTATTTTTTTGTGTCAACACATTGTTATGCTATAAAACTTATGGTTCCATGAAAACTCAACACAGTGACAATTCAACACACCTTTAAAAAGTTATATAAAATCATTAGAAACGATGAAAAATAAATTAAACCTAACCTAACCTGCTTAACCAAGTTAATAAAGTTTTTGTTTCATCACTTTCCATGACTTTATATAACTTTTTAAAGATTTTATGAATTATCATTTTGATGATTTATGCGGTCACCACAACTTATATCCATCTGCAACTATTTAAACACATTATTTTTTTACATTTTTGGTGAAAAAATATTTTTTTCAATGATATCGGTAGATCTGTGACTCAAAGTTACTAATTAAATTGATTAAAAGTAACTAACAAATTGATCTTTCAGATATGTTTTTGGTACTGGTCATGTTTGAATGAATAAATTTAATAAAATGATTTAACTTGCCTGATTATGATAAACCTTCTTACATTGATAAAAAATAAGCTCGTAAGGGTAACTTTTAACCAAAATGTAAAAATCTGAAGTATCATTAAGGTATCTTGAGAAATAAACTGCTAAATAGTTGAGAATTTGCAGTAGGCAAATTTAGTCCAATTTGATGAAATGTGAAGTGCTTTTTTACAATAACTAGTAAATACTCATGATGTTTATTTTTGTTTCAGACAATTGGTGCAATCACTACGTACATGGTCATATTCTTTCAATTAGAATAGAATTTTTTGACAAATGAATACCACAAATGTTTTGGTTTACTTCCCGTCGTGTCGTGTAAATGTTATCTATAATTATCATAATTTACCAAGCACGGTGCCCGGAAACTAGTTGTACAAACGGAAAGCTGGTTAATCTACAGAGAACCGTTATATTACAGGTTTTCGACTTTTTTACGTTTTCCTTTTACGGCAATTAAAAGATTTAAAAAACTTTTGGAGATTGATCTACGCTTTGGCGAGTTTTAGAAGAAAATAAACAACTTAAAGTAACATGTAACTACCATTTTTTCGGATTTGAAAATTAAAAAACCTACTTCGGACTCGATTTACTCGAAAACGAAAGCTCTAACCAAAAAATTTTTTAAGCGAACTCGAAGTCGACTCCAAACAAGGTGTACTTTTTGTACCACTAGTTTTCGGACCCCTTATGTATTTACATAAAAGATAATTTCAATATATGTGTGTGATACAAATATTGTTCAAAATCTGTATCTTAATATATGGCATCAATTTTAGAAAATATATCTACATATATTATAAATACACCTAATCTCTGTTAAGTAATTTAAAAAATAAATATGACATCGGACGGGTTGTTTCGGAGAATTTGAACAATTCATCAAATTTAAACGTTCATTTTCCAGTTATGCGAATGATTTTTTTAAGTTCTGTTTTTATTTCAGTTCTGTAAAGCAACTAACCTATAATGATATAATAACAGAACTTGAATAGGACTTTCACAGAACCCGGAAATGAACGTTGAAAATTGATGAATTGTCCAAATTCTCCGAAACAACCCGTCCTGTTGTTTATTTCGGGTGGAATATTTAAATTTGAATATTTAAATGAAAGAGCGTGGTTTGCTGAAAGTACACGACAGAGAATTCATTTGGACGAACATAATCAGATTGGTGACAAATAATGACTACCGGATTCACCATCTGCTCTCAATGGTGGCGAAGTACTCACTAAAGAAAATAGTGTGAAAAATGGTGGTGTAGTTTATATATTTACCAATAGATAGAGAAGTGTTCGCGGTTTGTTACTAACATTTTCCCGAGGTGGTGGAAAATTTAACCAAAAGCAAAGATCGATGGTTAGATTGTATAACAACATGAGATAATGTAACATAGAAAATTACCGAGACAATATTGTCGTTAACATAGGAGAAGTTTTTTTTGTTGTTGTATAAATAAAGTTAATACAGGATAATTTTTTTTATACATGATAGTCAGTGATCATTACATTTACCCAGTTAGTATAGAGAAATCTCGGGTCTAACTGGAGAGCTAAGTTAAGGTGGTGATAAATAGTTAACACTGCTTTAGTGTTTGTATGTTGAATAAACCATTTAGCAAATTTTACAGGATACGTTTTTTTTGTTTTTACAGGCAAATTCTAAAAAATTCTTGATTTTGCTCATTTCGTTTTATACATATAATATGTGTAACAGGAAATGTTTAAAGATCATATTTCGAAGATTGAAGCCATAATATGCCCATATTATGACTTTAAAGGTGGACGTTGAACATGGCATGAAAATGATGAATGATTATTTTGGATATTGAACATATCGTCTGGAGATTGAACAATTCGGCTCCCATAAGTTTGAGGTATTTTTTGTTCAATTAGCAATTAAGTGGTAAATTGTATATACAGGGTGATTTTCAGATTTCAAAAACTTTACTTTTATTTTAGTTAGTAGTTGACTTTTAAAAAAATGAATTTGAAAATGAAACTGAATTGAAGAAATTCTGTTGGTAAAGTAATACAAATGTATATTCATAATCTAGTATACTTTCAGTTATACCACGACATTTTTTTTTTTACTATTGTTTAGCTGATATAATAAACTAAAGAAATATTAATAGATAAAACAAGGAAATGAAAAAAAAATAAAAATAAAAAATGAAAGTAAAGAAGGAACTTTTCCTTTAAGGAAAAATATCACGAAGAATTGAGCAATTTTCGAACTTTCTTTATGTAAAAATACAGTTCCTGTAATGCTAATATAATACCAATATAAATTAAAAAGTAAAGAAGAATGTAAAGAAAAACAAAATTTACAATTCAATTACTGTTTTTTAGCATATTCTCGCATTCAGCTCTCCCTAAGACCAGAAGCCAATTATTTACCTGCATACGCAGAATATTAGTACTCTTTGCCTTCCATGCATCAGGTATGAGATTGAGCAGTTTAGGACCTAAGTATGAGAATTGTTTCTGTGCTAAAGATGAGGAAGTGGTGGGCGGAACTGTTGGGTTTTTTTTTGCATGTCTTGTATTATGACAGTGGTTTACGGAAGCTAAGTAGTGCCTCTGTTTTTGAGTATGTAATATGATTTTCCTCATATATAATTGTCTTACATCAAGAACACGAAACTCTGCGAACAATGAATCGCTGGGGTACCTGAAAGGTTTTTTCAGTATGACTCTTATAAGCGATTTCTGGGATTTAGCTAAGGGATCGAGTATGGTTTTAGCACAACCTCCCCAACCTAAGGAAGCATAGTCTAGTATGGAATTGCACATTGCAAAGTAAATTCGTTACAAATCATTTAGACATAGAATATTTCTTATTGCTTTAAACAGATGTGTAAGTTTCCTGACCTTTGTGGAAGTAAAGGCTATGTGTTTGTCCCATCTCAGAAATTTATCAATGATAATTCCTAGGTATCTTATATTGTCCACACATTCTAAGGTATTGCATTTACATGTAATAATGTCGTAACAATGGTGTATTCTAATGTTAATAATTTCTTGTGGTTGACCCGCTTGAGTTGAACTGAAGCAGATGAATTTCGTTTTATCCGAGTTTAGAGTGAGGAGATTACTATCTAGCCACTGTTTAACTTTGTTTATGCCAAATTCAGCTTTACTGCAAGACTCATTCCAGGTTTTGCCTTCGAATAAAAGTACTGTATCGTCAGCAAATGTAATAATGTGGTCTGCAAATGAAGTATTACATAAGTCATTTATATAAACATTAAACAATATGGGACCTATTGTACTTCCTTGCGGTACGCCATATTTAATATTGGCTGGATCACTTAGAGTACCGTTAATATCCACTCTTTGGCTCCTGTTTTCTAGGTAACTAACCAACCACTTGAAAATTTGACCCTGTATCCCAATTCGCTGTAGTTTATTCAGCAGAATTTTGTGCGAGATAGTGTCGAACGCTTTAGCTAGATCTAAAAAAAGTGCAATGCATTTACTACCTTTATCTAGATTATTAGAGATGATTTTTGTCAAATTAGCGATGGCGTTTTCAGTGCTTAAACCTTTGCGAAAGCCGAATTGTCTACTAGAAAAGATGTTGTTATTTTCGAGATAATGGATGAGACGGTTCTTTACAATTTTCTCCATAATTTTAGAGACAGAGTTGAGCAAGGAAACAGGCCGGTAATTATGTATCAGTGATTTGTCCCCACTTTTATGCAGTAAAATGACGATTGACTGCTTTAAATGGTTAGGGAATTTCCCTGATTTAAAGCTTAGATTCGCAATGAACGCAATCGGTATGGCTATGTATACTTTAATGATTTTTAGAAGATTTGATGAAATCTTATCGGGACCACATGCTTTTGATGACTTAAGGTCGTCAATTATCTTCATGACTTCGTTAGTTGAAGTTGTGATTGAGTCTATTTTGTGACCGATCCTAGGGATAGTTAAATTGACGAGAGCGGTTTCTGATTTCTTACACTTATCGAGAATTTTTTTCGCAAGTGTGTCACCCACAGATGAAAAGTAACTGTTTGCAAAGTTTGCCATATCTTTGGGGACTTCAGAGTTTGATGTGTTAATGTATAGCGATTTTATTTCAGAAGATTTATTGATTTTGGATTTGGTTATGTTGCGAAAGGTATCCCAAAAACGTTTTGGATTGCAGTTGTTTTCGTAAATGAGTTTTTTATAATAATTTTCTTTCGCCGATGTAATTAATTTCTTACACAAATTCCTATACTTTTTATAATAACATTGTAATACCAAATTCTCAGGATATGTTTTTGCCTTTTCATGAAGATGATTTCTTCTGTGAATCGATTTAACTAGCCCCAGGGTGATCCATGGTGTAAATTTAATTTGTTTATTAGATACGGTTATATTACTTGTGTGTTTTGATATATACTCGTGTAGTTTGATAATAAATTCTTTTATTGCTAAGTCAGTATCTGATTTATCTAGAACATTTAGCCAGTTTTCTGCGCTCAAGTCCTCAATTAAATTGTGGAAATTAGTTTTAGCAACGTATTTAATTTTCGAAGAAGTGGGAGGCTTGTTTTTAAGACAAAGAGATGTTGTATAGTGGTCTGAAATAGTTGAGTGTATAACAAAAGTGTCAATAAAGTTAATATTTTTTACATTGATGTGATCAAAACAGGATTTACTCGAGCACTGTTCACGAGTAAAGTTGTTAATAGTCTGTGTGAAACCATTTTCCGCGAGTAGACATAGATAATCGATTGATTGACGGTGGTAGTCAGGGATAGTGTTAATGTTTAAATCTCCCATTATAATTTGCTGTTCAAATTTTTTCTCATTGTTTAAAATTGCTTGCAATGAAAAAAGGAAGGGGTCAATATTGATGAACGAAGGAGATCTGTAAATGGCAAATATGCATATGTTATTATTCAATACTATTTTCATACAGTTTGATTGTGCTAAAGTAATTTCCTCTACATGAGCTTTAATTCCGTCCTTGATGTAGATAACAATTCCACTAGATTTGTTGAGGTTGGTTGTGGTGTGATATTCAGAGTAATTGTGGATTGATGTTACGGTGTAGTATTTATTTAACCAGCATTCGGTTAATATTATAACATCGAAAGATGAATTAAATAGATCAAGAAAAATTGTAAAGTCATCGAGATTTGATATGCTTCTAATATTCTGGTGTATGATTTTTAGACTATATGAGTCCCAGTTATAGTTGTTTAAATTCTCCAGATCTCGAATTATATTCATATTAATGCTAATTCCAGAATCATTGTAATTATCCGAAGGTAACTGAAACATAATTATGATTAAATTTACTATGATGTATGGTGGTGAACCCGTTGTTCTTTTGCGAAAAGTCAGCAAACAAAAAGTTCAAAACGAAAGTGTAAATTACTGTGTTGTTTATCAGTATTTTATTAATATATTGTATAGTAGATTTAAGTTCTGATAATTCGAGTAGGATGCGTATTTTACTTTGAGATGATAGTTGATTCCACTAATTATATTAGATATAAAAGATGTTATAAAAGATGATGGTGTTGGTATGTTTCGTAAAGAGCAATCTAAGCAGTTGATGATTATGTAGATATCTGTCGTGAAGGCTGCAGATACAATAAATATGAAAACAATAAAACCAATAAAATGGCCAAATGCAAAGTATGTGCTGATTCTGTAGAGGAGTTGATGCGAAAAAAATGCCAAAAAACAATAATTAAATACCATAACATGCGAAAAATGCAAAGAAGAACCAATACTAGGACATATTTATGTAAATTAAGATTTTTTCCAGATTTACATAGATTTGCTGGGAACATAATCTTACAAAGACTCTCGCTGCTTGTGATACGTACATATGAGTTTGATTGAAGCACAGAGAGAGAGAATAGAGAGAGTGCATTATTATGAGATAATGAGAGAACATAATATAACATGAATGATAATGTTGATACATAGTATTCCAACTTAAAATATATTTTAACCGTAAAGTGCATACTATAGTGTATAATGCTTCTGATTGTAATTGTTAGGTGTGATAAAGGACAATAATTAAATTTAGTAACATGTGAAAAATGCAAAAGTATGATTAAAAATGTGCGTGGGCATTTGTAGCGGGATTTTTTCCCTGATATATAAACATTATGTATACGTCTGTTGTATCCTAATGTTAAATACAATGTGCTAATCACGGATGTCGAAAACTGAATATAGAATATTTTACCTTGAATATATAATATTCTGAAGAGAATTATGAACTGACTCTTAATTGCCCACGGATTGAATGTATTGCCGCACTTCAACGAGCGAATAATTAAATACAAGGTAGATGTACCACTCTCATTTCTAGCTTGTATAAGTAAATGGATCAGAACCCGGTAAGTAATAATGCGGAAAAAACATGTAAATAAAACAGTGGTAAAGGTTTTTGAGAAATACAAAAACATTATTTTGACAGAGCTCGAGCATTTGTAGTTAATGTAAATTCTGTAAATACAAGTGAATATAATAAAAGTTAACCAAAATAAAAAGATTATTGAAGAAAAAAGAAGCATCATATAGTGAGTAAATAAGATATTACTACTCTGATTCCTACGAGAACATGCAGGAAGAATAATATTTACACAGTAAACAGATATTTTAAAGAATACTAAAACAGCGTGGTTTTTGTTGCTTAGAGGAAGAGTATGGTTAGAATTTTTATTTGTAAGATTCGCAATTTTTATAATAATTTTGATGTTACTAGGGAAAGCTACTAATGAAAGTAAGAATGAATTATTTTGATAAATATTAGGTATTATGCTTAGGGTGTGTGAATAGTATATAGCGGTAATATTCAAATAAAAACTTGTAGTGAAAGTATGATTTATGAAGATATATAATTTTTCTTAGAGAGAGTTAAAGAAACGTGAGTTACAGTCAAAGGAGGTAAAGTATAATAAAAATAATGAATACTGATATAAATAATTTTCACACTGATATTGTTGCTACATGAAAGAACTCCTAAAAAGAGTAAGAATGCATTATTTTCAATTAAAACATTATTATTTTTAAAGACAAAGAAAAAACTCATAAGAAAACTTGCGATGAAGATGATATTATCCGGATTATTTTTGTTTAGCAGTGCAGTAAATGTTGAGGTACTTTTTATCATCTGTCACAGTTGTTGGCGTTTTTCTCGATCAAGATCAGTGATGTTTTTAACCGTAATAATTTTGGATGTATCCGTTTGTCTTAGCAGAATGCGCCCCGAAGATGACCAAGAGTATTTGTAGTTATTTTCTCTGGCGAATTTTTTAGTTTGGGAGAGTAGGAATTTTCCTTTTTGCGTTAGATGATCGGACACGTAAATCCGTTTTGCTTCTCGAGATAGCCCTAGATCTGCTGTATTGAGTTTGCTTGAACTGGAGGTAGAGGATTTTTTATAGTCTTTGATTTTGAGTAGGAAGTCATCTCGAGATTTAATACTATTGAACGACACTATTACAGATCTGGGATTTTTTCGGACAGTTTTGGTCCTAGTCTGTACATTTTATTGATTTCAGATTGTAAAGGTATCGTGGTATCTCCGTAATTTATGATTTTTGATATTTTTTTAAGAGTTTCCATAATATTTTCATTGTTTGCTTCAGGGATGCCTCTGATGTCAATATTGCACATCTGTGTAATGTACTCCAGCCGGTCAATTTTGTCGTCCTGATGAGAAGTAGTATTTTCTAATACAGCGTTTTGTTTTTTTTAATTCTAGCATATCAGTAATGACCCTTTCTTGCGAGGATTCAATGTCAGTTATTCGTTTTTTTAGAAGGTCTTGCTGATCCGCTAAAAATTTAAATGAATCAAGGATTTCTTTGTTTTGTGCGATAATCGAATCATATTTTTGTTCCACAAAATCCATTATTGTTTTTTTGAAATTGTTTAATTCTAAAATAAACTTATCTGACGTAAGTATACCGCTTGCGCCATCTACGGTTGAGGAAGGAAATTTCTCTGCGTCTGTTGACTCCTCGATTGTAGATTTAGAAGGTTGAGTTAGCTGTTTGGTAGGTTTGCCGGTAGATGGTTCTTGATCGATTTTTTCATCACAATAATTCATATTTCTGGACTTTTTTTTTAGTAAAAGCTTTAGTGCACTTTTTAAATTTCCACTGAGAATTACGAGCACCACGTATGTTTTCACCAATCTCTGCACAAACAAGATGATAGCCATTATCACAGACAACACAAGATATGAATTCGGCTGGACTGTCAATATTTTTGTCACAAACGATGCATAGTGTATTCATGTTGAAATAAATTTATAAAAAGTGATTTCGCTGTGAATAAAATTGATTGAATGATGTATAATATTGATAGTTTCAACACAGTTTAGGCACTTTTGTATTTTTTAACAGCTGGTTCATTTTAGTACAGAATGACAGATTTATTTTTATTATTTGTTTTTTTTTTGACAGTTAACATGCAATTTCTTTGTGAAGACAAAAAAACATGAAAAAATAGCACTTCAAAAGATATAAATGCACTGATTTGAAGCGCGGTCTTTGATTTCTAATAGTTTGGATCTTTGAGTTTAGTACACTTCAGTTTTATGTACTTTTGTTTTACTTTTGTTGTACTTTTTTTTATTGTACTTTTCTATATTTTCAATTGTTATAACCTTATTTGAAAATAAAATAGAACAGCCACTGCAGGCAGTTGTGTGTCTACTACATTTGAACGAATTACCATTGAGAAAAGTTATGGTTGCTCTTAATGGACCAACTTCTGGACCGAACACATTTAGTGGGACTATTGGTAAACAACTTGTAAGCTGCCAAAATCTAGAAGTTGTAAATTTTGTTGCAATTGAAAGCGATAAACCAAAGGTTGATCTTAAACAGTTGAGTACAGACCAAAAGTATTTGCACGAAATATCCAAATCTGTATCAACAGGCACATGTACAGAAGAGTTGGCCAAACGAAACCCCGGCAACATCTCGCACGCCAGGTGGCTTACTCTGGCAAATCGAGTCCTTCGTTTGTATGTAGCCACCGATGATCCGACCCCTCAGCTAAGAAAGCTTGCAGAGTTCATAATGGAGGTCTACATACCATCATGGTTCTCAATTAAGTGCAATCCCCAAACCCCGCAAGCTTCCATTCATTTTTTTAAAATGATTCTTTTCAGCAATTACTTGGAAGATGAGCTAAGAGAAGTCGTCTATTCAACGTTACAGAGAAATGCTTTCATGGCTCACCCAGAGCATGTTTTGATAACTATGCTGTTCGATGAACGAAAACGTATCAGAACCTTGGCTTATAAGAAAATCCAGAAAGCTCGCGCAACCAAAAGGAAAGGGGTAAGGGTAGTTAAACCCCCTCAGATCAATTTCGATTCCAAAGACTATATAGATATGATAGACTGGCAATCCATTTCAGTAACCGAACCCCCTCTTGTTACTGATATGAGCCTAGAAGAGTTAGTCAATTGCGGAAACTGGCAAAAGTGGAAGGGTTGAATTTAGAATTCATTCTCACACTCAAACGGTGGAACGAATTGTCAAGGAAGTCACAGAAGCTTCGAAGCGAGTATGTGGGCTGATCGAAAGAAATGGTTTTATCCGTGCCAGACTGGAAGACCGTAAAGAGCTACCTACGTTCGAGACCAAGAGCCAGTACAAAACCTCTGCAAAGGATTAGAATTTAAGTAAGTTTTTTTCGACAATTTTTAGTTATAATGTTTCTAAATAACGTCTTTATCATACTGTCTTCCATATCAAATTGAAATTTCATTTGGGAACTGTAATAACTAGAGACCGGATTATATGCGACAAAAATAGCCCAAAATATGCATGCAAATATGCAATAAAAATAGCTAAAATATGCACGAAAATCCATAAAAAGGGTCAAAATATGCAACATGAAATAATACAGGAAGTCGTATTTTTACATATTTTTTTTTATTTTAGTAAGCTATTAGTTCTCAAGTATAACAATTATATTTTCGAAAATATCAATTATAAGATGTATTTAACAATAAAATTTAGAATTTACCTTTAAAAACGTATATGACTAAGTACTGTTCTAAATGTTCTGTAGACAAATTGTGTCTACGATCGCTTAATATATTTTTGTAAGCGGAAAAGGAGCGTTCTACGTCTACTGATGTGGCTGGACAGAATTTAAATTTGGGTGCGTTTTTTGAACTTATTGTTCCGGGCAAAATTTCACCTGCCCTGTTGATAAAGTTATCAATTTGGCACAAAGATTCAAACCCTGGGTTATTATTCAGTATGTTTTCAAATTTTTCTTTGAGTTTACTCTGAAATAGCTTTGGCAACGAGGAATTCATAAGGCAAATTTCCTTCATAACCTGAATAGATGCATTCAACGCCAATCCATGAGTTTCAAGCGTTTTTATACTTATTTTTATTTTTTTATTTCATTTAAACGCCCATAGGGCTTTTACATATAATAATGTACATCTTTATTTTTTTAGTTATACATTTTATATTAAAAAAAATACATATAGATTACATATAAAAATGTCAGATTTAGCAAAATATAGGTTACATAAAATATAAGAGTTTAAAAAATTAGGTATGATAGAGTGCAAATAAGTGCGACAAAAAATATAAAATTTGCCAAAATCCTCCAAATCAACGATAATGTTAATAAGAAGGTATAAAATTAGTTGATAACAATAGTTTACAAAGTATGTAAAAATAGTTCGCACATACTCCGTTTAAAGTTGGCCAAGTTCAAATTATTGTCAAATACATTTATATTATTTAAGTATTTGTTACCAAGACTGTGTAAACGTTGTATTGGAGAGTGAAAACTATAGTTGGAATGAGATGTATGTATGTAAAATGTTGATATTTGCCTAGTTGTTCGTGTAGGTATGTGTAGATTTATTAAATGCAGGAGTTCACAACAATCGAATTTAGAGTTCAATAATTTTAATAAAAAGGTTAGGTCGTTTATTTTTCTTCTGTTTTCTAATGTCGGAATATTTAAATGATTCAATAATGACTGGTAATTTATGTGTTCTAAAGGGATGTTAAGTTTAAAATTGACGAAGCGTAGAAATTTTCTTTGAATTCTTTCAACATTATGAATATGTACATTGTAGAAGGGTGACCAAACTATGGAGTTATGTTCTATCAGGCTTCTAACAAGGGATATGTACAATAGTTTTATGATTTGTAAAGATTTAAAGTTTTTAATTGTTCTTAATATAAAACCTAATGTTTTCATACCCTTATTCACAGTTTGTTGAATGTGGGCCGTAAAGTCTAGTTTCTCATCCATTATTATGCCAAGATCTCGCATTTCCTTTACTCTTTCTAAATTTGTTTTATTTATTGAATAGCCAAAAAATTGTGATGTTTTTTTTCTGGAAAAGGTCAAAATTTTGCATTTTTCTACATTTAAATATAAATTGTTTTGTGAACACCACTTATTTAGCATGTCTATATTAGATTGAAGAACTTGACAGTCGTTTAATGAGGTTATTTCTTTATATAATTTAATATCGTCGGCGAATAGCAGTACATTGACATTTTCAAAGCAGTTGACTATGTCATTTATAAAAACAATAAATAAAATTGGGCCAAGATGACTACCTTGCGGTACGCCACTAGTGGCCAAAAATGGTTTAGATAAAAAAGATTTTATTTTAACAAGTAAAGTTCTACCAGATATGTAGCTACTTAACCAGCTTAACATATTTGCTCTGATTCCTATAGCATGAAGTTTTTGGATCAGTACTTTGTGAGACACTTTATCAAAGGCTTTCGAAAAATCAGTATATATACAGTCAACTTGTTTATTTTTAGAAAAAGACTCCAATATATAGTTTTGAAACAGTAGTAAATTTGTTGTAGTTGATCTACCTCTAATGAAGCCATGTTGTTTGTCATTTATTAATTTTGTTAGTGTAGGATATATTTCTTCCAAAACTAAAGATTCAAAGATTTTGGGTAATACAGATTGTATGCATATTGGTCGATAGTTTGAAATGTCAGTCTCGTCACCTTTTTTAAATATTGGAATAATATAGCTGGATTTCCAGTAGACGGGAAAATATCCAGAGGATAGTAGGTGGTTAAATAAAATGGTTAGTGGTTTAGACAATACGGAGGAGCACTGTTTTAGGAAAATTGGCGGGATGGTGTCCGGGCCTGCAGACTTGTTTATGTCTAAGGAATTTAATTTTTTTTTGCAAGATTCTTCGGTGATGTAGCAGTCTGTTAAATGTGTGGTTTTTTTGAATGTGTATGAAGGAATATTTTCTTCTAGTGTTTCATCATCATAAACATTTTTAAAGAAGTCAGAAAAAAGATTTACAATGTCTTGCGTATTGTTGGCGTATTTGTCGTCCATGTGCATTTCTGGAGGATAGTCTGTGCTGTCGTTGTTTATTTTTTTAATAAATTTCCAGAGATTGTTCGAGTTTAAGGCTGTGTTCTCGATAGAATTTATATATGTTTTATAACAGATTTTAGAGAGATCTTTGCATTTTTTCCTACTTTCACTGAAATTTGTATAGTCGATTTTCTTCAGAGTTTTTTTGAATTTTTTATGAAGTATTTTTTTTTGTTGTAGTGAGGCTATTAGTTCTGATGAGAAGTAAGTTGGATATGTATGTTTTTTAGGAGTAAATAGTGGTACATATGATTTGATAGTGGTGGAGAATATTGAATATAGATTTTCTAAGGAATCGTCAGTATTAACATCAGACAAAAAAGACCAGTCAACATGCGAAAGATGAGAATTTATAGATTCAAAATCTGCTTTTTTGTAGTTGAGAGTTTTTTCAACGGGTTTCGGCTCGACGCCACATATATTTAACTTAATATAAAGAGGGGGGTGATGGTTATCAACAGGTAACAGAGGATCATTACATTTCTCAATGAACAATTTAGGATAATTTGATATTGCTAGATCTAGTAAGCGATCATTTATGTTGTATATAAAGTTATGTTGTAAAAGATTTAAAAAATTTGTCATATCTTAAATCTCACGTGCACGATCATTTTGACTTTCATTAACAATGAAACCACTATCACTTGTTTTCCATTTTAGGTTAGGGAGGTTGTAATCCCCGAGAATAATAATTTTAGAGTTAGGATATTTGTAGAGTAGATTTGTATACTAGCAGGTATGTAGGCGAAATGAGTGGTAATCATAGCTAGGTTTTTTTTAATACTTGCGTCGTCAAACGATTCTTTGCACTGGAAAACTTCAAAGCCTCTGCACTATCAAACTCATTGATAACACCCTTGATGGCTTCAAAATGTTCATGGTAAAACATCGCAGCTTCGATCCATGTACCCCAACGTGTTATTACTGGCTCAGGAGGTAAAGGGATATTTGGCAATTTTTCTTTGTAGGCCTTTATACGAGCAAGCGCCTTAGGAAACACTTTCTTTGCTGATGAAATCAGGTTATTTACATTCGCAAACGTGGATCTCACTTCTTTGGCGAGTCTGTGAATTCCGTGAGCAAAACACATCACATGAATCAAATTGGGATAAAATACTTGGAGGGCTTTGCCTACTTTGATCATATAGGGGGCAGCATCTGAGAGCAACACATACACCTTTTCATCCGCAGAAGATTCAGAAAATATTTTTTGTATACCCTCATTCACAAATCTGGCGATCGTAGAATGATTTGCCTTTTCAAGTTCTCTGCAGACCACCAAATAGGAAGGTGAAGGTTCAAGTTTTAATGCACCAACAATCAAATTTGCAATGTAACGGCCGCAAGTGTCGGTGGTTTCGTCAGCTGAAATCCATATGATGTTATCCTTGAGTTCATTGCGTATTTCTTCCAGCACATGTAGATAAATTGATGGTATGTAATTTTTACGTAAAGTAGATTCATCCGGTATATTTTGATTTATGCAATATTTTCTGAGAAAATCCTTCAAGGCCGGATTTGTCAGTTTGTATAGAGGGATATTGCTTGCAAGAAATGCTTCACATAGATCCATGCTAAAGTGATTTTGTTGTTTACCTTTGGAGGTTGCTTCACTGTTACTGCTACTTGCCACTGTAAAAACTTGTTGTCGTGGGCCCTTCTTCTGCACTCCTGCGATATGAACACTGGTTTTGACATGCTGGTCTATTTGGAACTTTTTTGTGCTAGAAATGTTTTTCTCGCAAACTCGGCAGTATAAAACTTTTCCTTCGAATGTAAATATTTCAGGATATTCAGCTATCCACGTATGGGCACTTTTTTATCAGGGGGCATGGTTCACTTTCACAATGTACAACTTCGTGCAAACAAACAAAACACTAGACGAAACTCGAAAGAACAGCGCGTGCGACCAGTCAAAAACAAAATTCGCAATTCACTGAATTACCATAAAAATATACCAAATCACCCCTCATACGAATGAATGAATTGTTTTCGGCAATTAGCCGAATTAAGCCGAGTAGGCGCGAGTGCAGGCAAAGATGAGAGAGGTTCCCCCCCCCCCGCTCCGGCCGCCGGCCGTAGCGATCAGTAAGATCAGTTATCAGATCTTCGCTCAGCTTCGCTGGCCGCGCGCCTTGCTATCTGACGTCTATAGTGTCGCTATGTGAGGCATCTGAACGATATTAAGCGTAAATATGCAAGATCTCAAATTATTTGCTAAAATATGCAACTACCGCTGAAAAGGGTCTAAATATGCATTCGCATATGCAAATGCATATAATCCGGTCTCTAGTTATAAAATTTTCACTTGGCCTATGTAAATACTATACATAACTTTGATTTAAGGTTTTGAAGCCAAGATGAAGGGACGAATGCTTAAACAAGTCAGTAAATTTGCAGTAGAGCAAGAAAACTGCCACTCATGTCGTATGGAAAGTAATTAACAACATTTTGTACTTAGTTATTATACTACATTTTATGACATGTTATAACCTTTTATACTTTTGTAATAAACAAAAGTAATAGCAAATAACATTAGTTGCTTTCAACACCTTTCTCATACAATTTACACCGTCCAACTTTCTTTTTTCAGGTATAAAACATATTATATATATTATAGTATATATGTGGTATAAGTGTGTATATATGAATTATGTATATATATTGTCTCATTTTATGCCTTCTGTAAGAAAGGTAAAATTAATTCCGGTGGTTTAAACTTAAAAAAAACATGGTACATATATGTACACAAAATTACAAAATTTCATCAAAATTAACAAACTTTAGGTCTTGTGCGGAAGACCTAAGATCCATTTTTTATAAAAAAAATCGTTTCTTACTTATTTTTATGCCCTAATATTACTGTTTTTTAACTTGAAATAAACACAAAAGGTACGATTTTATTTTTTTATTTTTGAAAAAAATTAAGATTTTAGGCCTTGTGCGGGAGACCTAAACATTTTTTTAAAAATCCAAAACTTTTGGTGGTAAGTTGTGGTACCTAGTAGCAACTTTATTTTAACTTGGAATTTTAAAATAAAAAAAAAGTTAAAAATCGATACACCCTAATGCGCAATAGGCTCATGAACATATTGGCATTCATATTGGAGTTTCCGGCAACCGTCGTGTCGGAAGGACGTACTGTTAAGATATTTCGTGCAACGCATGTAATATCATTATAAACGAGTGCCTCGCGTTTATCCAAAACAAGGCGGACACTCTCGATGAGATCGCGATCACGCAATTATGTACCTCCGCCTTCTCGGAGGAGGAAATAAAGAACGCGAAGACCATCTTGTTCGACAAACTTCCGGACAAACGAACTCTGCGGAAAGGAGACGGCAGGATTAACCGAGATCTCCAGGACATCCTGAAGGCTTTGAAGGAGACAGACCCTGACAGGCTACCTGTATTCGTTGCCAGACAGCTACATAAATTGCCTCCCGTCAACTTTGATAGTGTGGACGTATCCAAACTCCTAAAGGAACTAAACGCTATGAAAATGGAAATAACACACATTAAAACCGAATTAAAAGATTCTTCGGCCACAAGAAATGATGAGTTAGAACAAGAACTGGCTTTAATAAAAGAACACATTACTAAAATTCACGCTTCAAATAAACAAAGCGATTTGGCCGAGAACTCGCAACAAAATAGTGTCGAAAATGTAGGTAATCCTCATCTCAAAAGTAAACAAATACCGACAGAAGAATCCTACTCAACGGTTGTGACTAAGAACGCATACAACAATGCAACTAACACACACAAGAAAAATACTCAAGAACGCACCGAGCGTAGAAACAGTGATCGCTGTGATCGACCGAGTTTGCACTTCGAACGGCCCGAAAACAACAAACAGAGAACGCGCGAGCACGGCCCGCGGCCCGAACCCCGGCCTTCCGCGACGGGCGAAAACGGATATACATTAGTAACGCGGAAAGCTAACCGAAACTTGAGAGGTAAGGCAACGTCAACAATATTAAAGTCGGTCGACTTAATCTCAACGGTTTACATTTCGCGGTTTACCGTGGAAACCACCGAGGAAGACATCAATGCCTACCTAGCAGAAAAGGGTTTGGAAGGTACTAAGATTGAAAAAATCAAGCCTTTCCGCCCTACGCCTTTTAACAGCTTTAAACTTTCTGTCAAAGCGATCGAAGTAAAGAGATTCCTGGCAGAAGAACTCTGGCCGGAGGGAATTGTATTCCGAAGATTTATAGAATCGCGCATATCAACCAAACATCAAAATGACAAATAACAATTTAAGAATTATATCCGTGAACTGCAGATCAGTTCGCAGTTCTGTAAAATTTAAACATGATCTTTGCGAATCACACGATCTTATATTAGTTCAAGAAACGTGGTTACTCCCTACAGATATTGACTTCTTATCACATATACACCCGGATTTCAACAGCTTGGGAACCTCTGCCGTTAATATCGCCGATGGGCCACTCCTAGGAAGACCGTACGGTGGAGTGGGGATAATCTACAGACAAAATTTAAGGGTTACCGCAATCCCAATGCATAACTGTCGGATGGCCGGACTCGAGGTTAGTTTGATTACTGAAACATTAAGTATTTTTACAATCTACATGCCAACTTGTTCAACTGACAACTTTGAGGAATATTCTAACTGCCTTGCCTCCCTACAAGCAATAATTGACGATAAAGATTACATTAACACAATTATTATTGGAGATTTCAACGCTAATCCCGACTCACTCTTTGGATTGGAGCTAATCTCTTTCTGTCAAGAATTTGAATACGTATGTGCCGACATCAAATTATTACCTGCGGATTCTTACACCTATATCAGTGACGCACACAGCTCTACCAGGTGGTTAGACCATTGTCTGGTAACGAAAAATATTTTGAAGCAAATTGTTGATATGAAAATATATTACGATATTGATTGGACAGATCACCGGCCTCTCGAGCTGATCTTACAAACAGATGGAATAGCAACAATGGAAGTGTTTACATCTGAGTTGAGGGATCCAGCACTATGGAATCCGAATAATATACTCGATATCGGAAAATATAACTCTTACTCGCAAACCTATCTCGTCAAAATCAAGTCAAATAAAACATTTGCTGAGGATGGTGGCAACCCTACACACGCCAAAATAAAATACCTATACGGCAGTATAGTAAATGCCCTGCGTAGCAGTGCCATTTCTGTGTTTATTAAGCGTACTATCCAAAAACATAAGCAAGTATGTGGGTGGAATGAATTAGTAGCGGATAAATACGATGAATCCAGACAAGCGATGCTCACTTGGATAACTAACGGGAGACCAGGCGAGGGTCCTGTCGCAGAGGATAGAAGGGCAAAGCGTGCTGCCTTTAAAACAGCACTGAAACAATGCCAAAATAACTCGACTCAACTCCAGATGGACAAAATAGCAGGGGATCTAGATAATCGTGACTTCAAAAAATTTTGGAACAATTCAAATAAACTGTTAAACATGCGTTGTAAAATCTCGTGCAACATACACGGAGAGACGAATCCAGAAGTAATTGCAAACATTTTTAAAGAACATTTTGAAACTACCTCACCGACTATCGACTCAAGTGAATCACATTTAACTGCTTATGATGATATCGATCTCACCATCACAACTAACATGATAAAATCGGCCATTAGTAACATGAAATCTGGAAAGTCTGCAGGGCATGATGGTTTAAGCACCGAACACGTCAAACATGCAGGGGCAACGATTATGGGACTTCTAGCAACACTGTTCACCGACATCATAAAGAGTGGCTATCTACCCAAAGACATGACAAAGACAATTATTATACCGATAATAAAATCCAAACTGGCAGACATAACTTTACAGGAAAACTACAGACCGATATCCATCGCCACGGCCATCGCTAGAATATTTGAACGAGTTCTCTTAGATCAAGTCGGATACCATATGACAACTAAAGACAATCAGATGGGTTTCAAGAGAGAATGTTCTACTGACTCAGCTATATTTTGCGTAAAAAGAACGTTAGAATACTACAGGAAGAAGAAAACAACAACTTACGCATGCTTTCTGGACCTTAGTAAGGCATTCGACAGAGTTTCCCACCCCTTATTATGGAAAAAACCAAAGGAAAGAGGGATACCATGGAAAGTGGTAAAAATTCTCGAATCATGGCACCGTCAGCAAGAAAACCTTGTAAAGTGGAAAGACGGATTCTCAGAACCCTATTTCTTGAAAAGCGGGGTCAGACAGGGAGGATGTATGTCCCCAGTACTGTTTAACCTATACATGGACGAATTAACCCACAGATTAAATAATGCTGGAGTGGGCTGCCACATCGGAGGTCTATGTGTTAATAATATGAGCTACGCAGATGATATGGTTCTGATGGCACCGTCAATACGGGGATTGAGAATTCTCCTGAAAATCTGTGAAGAATTTGCTCACGAAACCAACATGATCTATAATGCGAAAAAAACAGCACTGTTGGTCATAAAACACGGGGAAGGCCCAAAAAACAATCCCCCTGTCTTTTTGAATGGTGAGATTCTGAAAACAGTAGAAACCACAAAATATCTAGGACATGTCATCAACAACAAGTTAACGGATGATGAAGATATTGACAGGCAGAGGCGTGTACTGAGTATAAAATGTAACATGCTCAGTAGAAGATTTGGGCTCTGTAGTCCACGAGTGAAAAGGACGCTTTTCATAGCATTTTGCACCACCCTGTACACATGCGAGCTCTGGGCTAATTTCAAGAAAAGAACAATGGAAAGGCTTCGGGTGCAATATAACAACGCTTACCGATTGATGTCCGGACTCCCCAGGCACTGCAGTGCCTCCTCTATGTTTACGGAAGGGCGAGTTCCAGGATTTGCAGCTCTGTTAAGAACCAGGATCGCAGGACTGAGGGGAAGGATAAACCATTCCAGAAACATTCTTATCATAGAATCCCGTCTGACTTCAGGATCGAGCATTGAAGACCATTGGAGAAAGATACTTGCTCCCACAATCTTAGATCCGATGGATTCCCGTGTTTCTCTGGTTTAATTTCATCTTTAATTTAATTTTTAATTTTTAATCCCTTTTTATTTATTTTACTATATGTAAATATTATCTGTACTTTTATCCCCTATGGGATGTGTGGGATTGCACTAACCTCCCCACATCCTGGAATAAAGAATTTATTTATATATTTATTTATTTATTTATAACTCAGTTTTGCAAAAAAAGGTCTATTGAACATACAAGATCTAGGACAGCAAGTAGGCATCTTTATTACAACAAAAATACAGTATCTAAGTATTAAAAGGATAAAAGTTAAAAATAATAATACGTAAATAAATTGCAATAGTGCATATCTGAAAATAATCTATCACTGTATAGGTTTTCTGTAAAAAAAGTAATTTCAGTTGTTTTTTCAAATTTTAAATAGTTTTTTTCTCTTTTTATTATATCGGGTAAATCGTTGAATAGCTTAGGGCCTAAGTATTCATAATCGTGTTGTGCAGCTGTCGTGTTGCGTCTAGGTAAATATATATTTCCAGATGTTCTAGGTCTTAAGTTTCTCGTTGAGGACAGTTCAGATTCTTTGAAAACTTTTAAAATAGCACATCTTTGAAATAATTTTAAGACCGGTAGGACCTTAAATTTATCGAATAGTTCACTTGATGGAAAATCTCTTGATATTTTAAGAATAACTTTAATAATCATTTTTTGTGTTATTATTATCGGATACAAGTTGTACACAAAATTACAAAATTTCATCAAAATTAACAAACTTTAGGGCTTGTGCGGAAGACCTAAGATCCATTTTTAAAAAAAAATCTTTTCTCACTTATTTTTATGCCCTAATATTACTGTTTATTAACTTAAAATAAACACAAAAGGTACGATTTTATTTTTTTAAATTTAAAAAAAATTTGATATTTTTGAAAAAAATTAAAATTTTAGGCCTTGTGCGGGAGACCTAAACATTTTTTTTAAAAATCCAAAACTTTTTGTGGTAAGTTGTGGTACCTAGTAGCAACTTTATTTTAACTTGGAATTTTAAAATAAAAAAAAGTTAAAAATCGATACACCCTAATGCGCAATAGGCTCATGAACATATTGGCATTCATAACTCAGTTTTGCAAAAAAAGGTTTATTGAACATACAAGATCTAGGACAGCGAGTAGGCATCTTTATTACAACAAAAATACAGTATCTAAGTATTAAAAGGTAAATAAATTGTAATATTGCATATCTGAAAATAATCTATCATTGTATAGGTTTTCTGTAAAAAAAGTAATTTCAGTTGTAGTTTCAAATTTTAAATAGTTTTTTTCTCTTTTTATTATATCGGGTAAATCGGTGAATAGCTTAGGGCCTAAGTATTCATAATCGTGCTGTGCAGCTGTCGTGTTGCGTCTAGGTAAATATATATTTCCAGATGTTCTAGGTCTTAAGTTTCTCGTTGAGGACAGTTCAGATTCTTTAAAAACTTTTAAAATAGCACATCTTTGAAATAATTTTAAAAGACCGGTAGGACCTTAAATTTATCGAATAGTTCACTTGTTGGAAAAATCTCTTGATATTTTAAGAATAACTTTAATAATCATTTTTTGTGTTATTATTATCGGATACAAGTTAATCTTATAAATGCTGCACCATGCAATTACACCATACTGCAACACTGATTGTATAAGAGCAAAGTAAACCATTTTAATATTTGAAAGTTTTAGGATATTTCTTAATCGTTTAAATATATAAGTTAGTTTTATAATTCTTTTAACACAGTTATCTACATGTTTCTTAAATTTCATATTACTTTCTATAGTGATCCCCAGGTATTTAATATCTGAGATTTTCTTCAGTAATTTTCATCTATCGTTACATTTATCCCCCACACATGAACGAATGTGCAGCAGCACTCCAATGTTTGAGGTAAGGACAGGGTCATTAAGGTGAAAAGGCATATATGATATTTTTTCTACATTAATACTTAGTAAGTTATTATCAAACCATTCCATGTTATTCCTTCGTCGAAGATAACTGTGTCATCTGCATACGATATGATACTTCCACTAATAGGGAGACTGAACATGTCATTGACATATATAAGAAAAAGTATAGGCCCGATTACTGTGCCTTGTGAAATTTCATTACTCAGAAGATATAGGTTGACTCAATGTATTATTTAGTTTAATATATTATTCTCTAGTTTCTAAGTAACTTATTAAGTTTGATATACTATTCTCTAGTTTCTAAGTAACTCTGGAACCAAGTTAAAACTTTGTCTTCTAGTCCAATTTTTTCAAGCTTAGCAACCAACCTAGAATGCGACACACTATCAAAAGCCTTTTTTAGATCGATAAATATTCCTTGCACTTCCGACGTCTATACAATTCCGCATAACTATAGAAATCAAATTTGCAATAGCATCATGAGTTTCTAGATAAGGTCTAAAACCATATTGGTTAGAATGCAGAATTTTATTTTTTTTCAAGAAATAGGAATAGTCTCTTTTTGATTAATTTTTCAAATATCTTAGAAATGTTTGATGTTAAAGATGTATTGAACGTCATCAGCATCATCAATATAAAATTTACATCAAATATCACAAACACAACAAAATGTCATCATATTTACCACTGTCGAAAACTATGTAAAAACTTTCCATAAAACTAATGTTGATAAACCTGCCCTACATATAGGTAACTCATGTTTAAAAACCTGCCCTGCCGTTTTAAAGGTAAATTTTATCACAACAATTGGAAGAGCAGCTGTCTCGCCTTAACGCAAGCAACTATCTCGCTCTCGCGAAGCAAACGCTCATTGGAGAACAAAAAAGCTGGCTCTCCCGTCAACAAGCAATGAGAGATTTAGAAAATATACTAGAATTTGCAAGTCTTTTCTGTAATAATAGGAGACAATGTTAACTAAATAGTTTTTTACAAAGATAATTACATGTTAATTAAATAAGCTCAAATAGACATAAAATATGTTACACGTAAGATAATTATGTACTCAGCAAAACTCTGAAAATGTTACAGAGATTTGACCACTTATCTTGTAGAATATGTCTTATTATAACCAAATAAAAAATATTGCGACAACGTAGTTTTAGCAGAACGACAGCGGTAGACAAGGACTAATATTATAAAATATTCCCTTATTTTTGAGATAAAAAGATTTAATCCTACAACGTGGCGAGCTTCATAACAACAAAAAGGCCAAGCTCGTTACGGGAATCTGATACTACAAACAAGGGTCGGAGACGCGGTCGTAATGAATCTTATAAATACGCCGCAAAAACCGGTCTCTGCACCAGCTCCTCTTAGAGAGAACTTGGTCATCATGGAAGACTGGCCAAGTTCATCCGACGAATCGGAAGCACCATTTCAAACTATCCCCAGGCGCAAGCGCTCTCGCGCTAATTCTTGCGGTTCTATAACCCCTACAAACTCCCCAAGGGCCTCACCGGTACCCAAAAAAAACTTGAACCGGCAATCAAGATCTCCCTCACCGGCAGCATCTACCTCAACGAACAACCGTTTTTCGCCACTTAGAACAAACTCCCCAGCTCCAGTAACCTCGGCGCATACCGAAGCGCCTATTAAATTCACTAGAATACCGCCAATAGTCCTCCATAAAAAGTCGGAGACTAGGACGCTCTTCCGTACCCTGGAAGATAAAGGCATCGATTTCTTCGCCAAAAACATGGGCAACGGCCTACACATAATTACCAAAACGCCGCGCGACCATAATGCGGTTACCAAACATTTATTGTCAATAAAAAAGGAATTCCACTCCTTCAGGCTTCCGGAGGAGAAACCTTTACGGGTTGTCTTGAGGGGTATCCCTGAAGACATTTCTCCCGAGGAGATAAAAGAAGAACTGGCCAAATCGTACCCGGTCATCTCAGTGCACAGAATGAAGGCGGCCCGTACAAAATTGCCGATACCTTTAGTGCTAGTAAATTTAACGAAAAATGAAACAGCCAAGGGCATTTTTAATAACCTCTCATCAATCTTCCGACTGAGGATTCAAGTCGAATCCTTAAGGAACAAGGCGCGCATTGGACAGTGCTACCGCTGTCAAATGCACGGCCATTCAGCAAATTGCTGCCATGGCAGCGAACGCTGTGTCAAGTGCGGTGATCCTCACCGATCATCTAACTGCACAAAACTGAGGGATACCCCGGCCAAATGTGCTCTATGCCAAGGGGCCCATACGGCCAACTATGGTGGGTGCCCTGCCAGGCCCCAAAATTCTAACCCAAATTATAACCGAAACCGTAACTCTAACTACACGCGAAATTACAATAATAATAGGCGGCACCAAATTAATAATCACAGAATTCAACATGATAATAATAGACAATCGGTAAATATAAATTCACATCTAAACCCCCCCAGACAGGCAACAGCTCCCGCAGCCTCCCTAGTGGAGTTTCCCACCCTTCCAACCCCATCTTTCCCAATCTCCCCCCCCCCATAACTCCCCCTACCTCTAACCCTACCCCCACTGCCCGCAAGCCCGCATCCCAACTCCCACGCAACTCTCCAAATCCAATTCCCCGTAGCTGGCCTCAGCCTCATTTTTATAAACAAAGACCGCACCAGCAAGCGAATAGGGGTCCTAGAAATCAGCCCAAAGACCATATGTATCACTCTAACTCTCAGCAGCACAGATTAGACAGAGGTCCAGCTCCCACCCAAGAGTCCCAACTACCCTCGTCCCCGATGGACCCGGCTCACGTTAAAGCCCTCAAAGAGCAGCTAGAAGCTCTTCAAGCCACGATTAAACTCGCTACTGACGAAATGTTTAAAATTCAAGCCACTTTAAGAAATCATAATGTCTAGACACCAAAATAAAACAGTCAATTTACAAACAGCCTATTGGAACGCCAATGGCTCTGTCATCACCCACAAAGGTGAAATAATTGAATTTCTTAAAGAATACAACATCGACGTATTCTTCATTAATGAAACATGGCTCAAACCATCTAAGAAATTTCAATTACCAAACTACATCACTTACCGTGATGACAGATTAACCAATAGAGGCGGCGGCACGGCCATTTTAGTAAAACAAAATATTGACCACCGTCTAGCACATTCATTCTCTAGCAGTAACATAGAATCCACCTCGGTAGTAATAAATACATCTTCAGGACCACTTAAACTCATCTCCGTTTACTCACCACCAAAACGTCCACTGATCCCGTCCGAACTGGACAGTCTATTAGAAGAAAATGTCCCCACCATTATAGCCGGGGACATGAACGCAAAACATGGATCGTGGCACAGTCAACGTCCAAACCTAAAAGGTAACGTGCTGGCAAAATACGCTAGCACTAAATCAATTGTAGTAGACGCGCCGGACATACCAACGCTTCATCAAGCTAACTCAATCCCGGACGTGATTGACATAGTCATCTTAAAAGAAACAAATCATTTGCACTCATTAAAAGTACTCAGTGAACTAACCTCCGACCACGATCCAGTTCTTCTAACATTATCAGGAGGCTCTAATCTTTTGGTCCCCCACGTGCCTATCAAAAAGAAAATTAATTGGAAAAAACTCAGCGATTTATTAGAAAGTAAAATCACAATACCGACATCAATACCTAACGAATTAGCATTAAATACTGCCACCTCCAACTTAATTAAAACCTTAAAATCTTGCATCAACGAAGCGTCATTAGAAAATACTAAAAAGAAATTCAACTCAGCGAAATACGGTATTCCCGAAGAGGTCAAAGACCTTATTAGGGAAAAAAACCAAGTGCGTAAGGAGTGGCAAAGTTCTTTTAACCCCATCGTAAAGCAACACTTAAATAGATTAAACAGAGAGGTACGCGACGCACTCCTCGACCACCGCAACGAGCGTTGGAATGAATTCATTTCCTCCCTCGAAGACGACAGGGACGCTTACTGGAAACTCTCCAAAAGCCTCAGACGTCCAGTAACTAAAATAGCTCCGCTTCAAGGCCTAAACGGTAAAGTTTTCTCTGCAACCGATAAGGCTGAAGCCTTCGCAGATAGCCTTGAAGCTCAATTCACTCCAAACACGGAACACGACGACCCAGCCTTCGTAGCTAAGGTGGATTCTAAAGTAGAAGCAATATTAAGTCTCGACCCTCAGGACCCGCCCATTAAAGCCACTTCTCCAGAAGAAATAATAAAAATCATCAAGGGTCTAAAGAAAAAGAAAGCGGCCGGTCCTGACGGAATATCTAACAAAATCCTTAAATACCTACCAAAAAAGGGCATCTGCGCCCTGACTGCCATCTGCAACGCAGCACTTAGACTACGTTGCTTTCCAAAGGACTTCCAGGAAGCTGATGTCATTTTAATTCCTAAACCAGGCAAGGATCCATTATTAACGGAGAACCATAGGCCGATAAGTCTCCTTCCTTGCTTGGGAAAAGTCCTGGAAAAAGTAATTATTGTAAGATTAAATGAAATCACAAATAAATGTAAATTCTTGCCAGACTTTCAACATGGTTTTCGAGCAGGTCATTCAACCTCTCATCAACTCCTCCGTGTCGTGGAACACATCACGGAGGGCTTCAACACTAATAAGAAAACAGTAATATTATCTCTAGACGTCAGTAAAGCGTTCGACAAAGTCTGGCACAATGGCCTAATATATAAAATGTACCAACTAGGGTACCCACTTAGAATCATTCAACTTATAAATAGTTTCCTGAGAAATCGCTCATTCAAAGTAAAAATAAATAACACATTCTCCACTACGCGCCCCCTATCAGCTGGGGTCCCGCAAGGCAGTCAACTCTCGCCGTCATTATATAACATTTATTCGTGCGACATTCCAAAGCCAATAGATCATAACATCATTATTACTCAATTCGCTGATGACACCAACATAATATCAAGTTCAACTGTCGTGGCCACTGCTACAAGCCGCGTTCAGAAACAAGCCGCTCTAACAAAAAAGTGGTGTAAAAAGTGGAGAATTTCAATTAATCCGACCAAAAGTGTCGCGACCGTGTTTCACAAGTCACGGCCTAAAAGACCCCGTTTCATTAAACTGTTTGGGGAAAACGTACCATGGGAATCATCATTAAAATACCTCGGTGTCACTCTAGATTGTAAACTCACTTGGAAAAAACACATAGAAGAAAAAACAAAAGCTGCAAATCGTTATCTATCAGCCCTATATCCCATGATGTGTAGAAATAGCCGTCTATCAGCAGACAACAAATTCTTGCTTTACAAGTCAACAATCAGATCATGTTTCTCTTACGCTTGCCCAATCTGGGGTCATGCAGCAAACGTTCATATCAATAAACTTCAAGTCTTTCAAAATAAATGCATTAGACTCGCCTTAAATGCACCCAAGTGGAGTAGAATCTCTACTCTCCACAATGACTCTAACGTACCGTTGATTAAAGATTTCATAATTGCACAGGCTACTAGGTTTTACGCTGGCCTAGATAGTCACTCAAATCCCACGATAAACTCTCTCGCCCAATACAGCGAGAATGAACACCATAAATTTAAAAAGCCAAAATCAATCTTACGTAGAAATTAATATTAAAAATAAATCGTACAGAATTTTCCTGCATACAGCCGCAGTATAGTTTTTAAGTTCTCAAGTAAAATACTCCAAATACATTAATAATCAAGTAAAGCATCATTAGATAATCCTTTTATAATTACGCTAGAGCAAGTAAACTTAGGTTTAGGTACTCTGAAAAATAATTAAATCAAAAGTCAAAAAAAAAAGTCTCTGCACCATTCCGTTACAAGCCCTGGACCGAGCAACATCTACCGCTGTCTGCTCTCAGCTCTGCCATAACTCGTTTTGCTACCTAGGAACTAACTCGCCGTGTTTGATTTCAACCCGTTCCCCACCCCCCGCTCCACTTCCACTGTCTACTGCACCTGCCTGCTAGCCAACCTTGGAAAAGAGATCTACTGTTGGCTACTGAGCTGACCTACTCATTGGCCCCGATGTCGCAGAGTCGTTACCGACTGAGCCTTCCCAACAGCCAGCCTCCGGGAGGGGATATGCCATTGCCTACTGAACCAACCCGCCAGCCAGCGCCCCGCAAAGCAATAAAAACCAACCGTCTTTCTCAAGACGCATTTGTTGATGCAAACAAATTACAAATGTCGAATATATCGTGTTTCGCAAGACGCATTTGTTGATGCAAACATATTACAAGAGTCGATATTCGCTGCATTTTTATGAAAATCTGTAACGAATCAAATGAAATACCTCAAGTGCTTTATTTGAATCATTACAAATGACAAAGGTAAATGTGTGCCGGTGCTTATATTTTACAGTTTTTTCTTGTGCAACACGTCCCGTACAAAGATATTGGTCGGTAGTTAGTCATTTCCTCTGGGTTACCAGATTTAAAAAAAGACTAATTCTAGTTGTTTTGTAATTATTTGGAAATCTTCCAACAGAAAAGCTTAAATTAATGGTATGCGTGATGGTATTTTTAAAAAATCTTCAAAAAATTTTATGGTTTCTACTGTTATTCCGTCATATACCGGCGCTGAGCCACACCGTAGTGAATTAATGATATTTACTACTTCTGGTTCCGAGGTAGATTCAAGAAAAAGTATTTTATCTGAATCTATTAAATTACTCTCATGGACCTCATGATTATTACTGGCAGTTGCGGAGTTTGTTTTTTGTTCAAAATCATTATCAACATTAGCAAATAAAACATTAAATAAATTCGCACATTGATTCGGCTCGACTTTTGGTGATGGATTTGGTCAGATTAGAATACTACAAATCAGTTATTCAATAGCTGTTCATTCTTCTTTACAATATCTTGTAAAACCAGTCAAAATGTATTTTATTTGATTTTGTGTGATTTCACAACTTATTTGATTCATTTATTAAATAATAATTTTTCGATGCGTTTTATAGTGGAAGATACTCTCAATATCACCTTGGTGTAAGACCATGTGATGTTTTGGATACTCACATAAAATAAACGAGACAAACATACTCCAAAAAAAAAAATGGTTTAGAATATGAGAAGATTTATTGACAGGCAGGCCGTAAACACGTTCCCACGGGAAGGGAGCAGAGATCGATGGGACAGTCGAGTCTTGAACTTGGGTACGTTGACAGCCCCGAGAAATGAATACAAAGCAGAAGTGATGTGTGAGATTACAGTAAATTAGTGAATTCAAATGGTGTTAGAGAGTATTGTGGAATATTGAATTAAAGTGAAATATTATTGAACCGGTGTTTGTGTGAAGTGAAAGTGGTTGTACTTAGTAGAGATAGGAACAATTGGATAATTTGTAGAGCGCCGTTTTGTGAAAAATCACCCCAGGGGCGCTAAGAGTTGGGCGATCGCGATTATAATATAAAATGTGTTAAATCAAACGTGATTTCGTAAATATGTAGTTCAAACTAAATTACTTGTTTTAAAAACATGAAAATAATAATAATAATGATTACATTGTAAAACAGAGTGAACGTATTTAAAAGCAAGAAGTTTTTTAATCGGGCTAGGGAGGAATTGATTTGACGAGATGGCATTCTATCCACGGAGACCGAAATCCAGAGAATCAAACAAATCATAAACTCGGGTTCGAATCCCAACAGAGATTAGGTAGGTACAATTGTATTTACAGAATTATTTCATTACCCTTTTATAGGCGTAGGGAGGGGACCAAAAGTGAACGAATTGCAAGGATTTCGCTAAAGGGAGGAAAGAAGCCGATATGGAGGGGACCGAAAATCAAACTGATTTAGCTATGTAGTGTGTAACCAGGTAAGTTTCACACGAGGATTTGGAGGTGACTAACAGGGTGAGTTTTTTTAATATTATTTATTAAATTTCAGAGGACCCTTTTAAAAGACGGATACAACCGAGGTACAGGAACTAAGTTTACGACACCTGCCGCCCAAATAATGTTATCATTAAAAGGAATGTGCTAGGCGAACTGTCAATCAGCTGTGAGCGAGAGACGAGCCAACGACCTTTTCATATGTAGGCCGATAACTTTTGTTTTAGGGGAACGCCTTGGACCGAGGGTCATAATATCGAGAATTTACCTACCTGCCGATCTGTTATTCTTTTAAAACATTACGAATCAAATCATGACGTTATCACTGCGGTAGGTATTGAATCGCCGACGAAACATAAAATACCTATTACAAATTAGGCCAACCAATATAAATTCGCAGTATAAAAATACCTATCTACAGGGTACCTACCACAACACTGGCGTACAATTGAAACAGCGAACACTATGATGGATAAAGGCGTTTAGGCTACGACAGTGTACAGTCAGTCGAAGGAGAAGTTTTGCTAGCGTATGACCGCCCGAATAGAAAGCGATCGGATGTGACCAGACAGAACAAAATTTAATACTTTCATCTATTGTTTGACTTTCTAAGCTACGAATTGGGATGGACAAAACAAATCTAGAGTCAAAAGAGGGAGATGGTAATCTCCGAAATAAAACTACCAACCGAACAACTTTTCTCAACAGGTACCTTTCGAGAGGTAGGCAGCCTCTTTAAATTAAATGCAAAAATCAAACCAATTATCCGTTTATACCTACCTGAGAGGATAGGTATTCAATAGAAGTTACCCATACCTAATACACGAGGGTGCTAGTAACCTCATAAAATAAATACTGGAACCAAATATTAAAATACAGACAGTCCTCATCCTAAATTTGGCATTTCGAGTAGACCTTACATATATCTCACATGATAATTGGCCGAATGGGTAGGCACACAACCTATCGCTAAAAGCAGGCTAAATGTCGACAAGATCATCGTGTGTTATCTATATTATTGACCTAGAAAGGGATGTAAATCCCCGACGACGAGGGAGTTACACCGTTTTCTAGAGGTGGCACGTAACTTAGGACCTTACGTGTCACATTTTCGCGACTAGATTCGTGACAAGGGATGTCATGTTTTTCCCCTTCTACACTCAGTAAAGTAGATTTTCCTGGAGGTGCATGAGGTTGGGGCAATTCTGAAATTGGTGATGAGACCTGGTTTTCTTTATTCTGGCGTGACGGTTGCCGATTTGGAACAAGGGGAGACCCGGCCGGTTGTGATATCCAGACACGCAGATATCGATCGCCTTGTTCAAATTATCATCCATCGGTTTTGTTTGGTAAAGAGGAGGAGCCAATCTTAGCTTGAAAAAAATTCATTTCCTTTCCTCTCCTTCCCCTCCCAAAATATATACAGGGATGGCGCCGACAACTAACACCATAAATTTATCGTATGTATATCACATATATAAAATCTAACATTTTATCATATTCACATTACCCTACGATAGATAGAATCGCGTAGCTAGTTGGGGAGCAGGCGACTTAGAAGATAAGGGTTTATGAAATAGCTTTAAAACACAGCGGTAATGGATTCAACTCACTCTATCTCAAAAAAACCGAGGGATACCACACATACATAGATAACTAGGTTTCTATACCGAGAAACAAAAAAAAACCAACACAACGTTCGGTGAAGCCTTTTTATACTGAACCGTCACGTGAAATGAGTACGTTCAAGGTCATACGTCACGTAGACAAACTAGGATGTACACACTTGAAGGGGTGTGTAATAAAGAGAGGGGCAAAGGCTTGAAAGACGGCAGGGAGGACATTCCTACCCCGGATAGATACATAACCAAAGCCTTATGGAAAAGTTACCTATGGGACTTAAAGAAAATTTATCGTAGAAAGAAGAGAAGGAAAAGTAAGAGAGGGCAGATCATTACAACCACCATTCAGAATTCTAACGTTTCCGTAAATGGCTTTAGCAGTATTTAGTGATCAGATCTGGAGACTCGGATACTTCCCCACTTTCCTTTTTTCTATTACTTTTGTCTTCGCACTGCCTTCAGCCTCACAACACAGCCCTCGATTAGGGATCCCATAGTCTTATTGGCTCCGAAATAAAAAACAAAAACAAAAAATTTTAAAGTTTCACCTCAGTTCTACTTAAAGTTATTGTCGAGAAAGGGCCCTCAGCCTGACAGGGATAGGCTTGCTACTGACGAGGGTCACTTTTGAAATGCATACTCGATTACCCAAAGGAAGGTTGAAATTGTGAACTCTGAAATATCAACCGCGTCTGTTGTAGTCTTAACATCGCAAAGCTAATTAATTAATGCCTTAATCTTGAAAAGGTCATTTTTCAAAAAAATAATTTAAGCACTCAGCCTAGCTTTTATCCCGAAAGGGGATAAAATTCGAAAATTATATTGAAATGGCCTTGACTTACCAGATCTAAATTATATTGAAATGGCCTTGACTTCCTGGATCTAAATTATATTGAAATGACCTTGGCTTCCTAGATCTGAATTATATTGAAATGGCCTTGGATTTCCAGATTTAAATCCATCTACGTTCATTAAAATTTAGACCCGATTAAATTGTGTACCAGTGCACATCTTTCCAATTGCTATAACTAAGAAAAACTGTGAAAAAAAATCTGAAATGAACGACCAAATTATAAATTATGGCAACTTTTTTTATTTTTTTATATTAACTCCACACAGGAGGCCCTGAAGAAAATAATTTCCCTCAGGGCCTATGTCATCTTTGGGGATGCTGTGTGGAGGGTCTTTTTGTGGAGAGGAAGGAGTGAACATGGGTCTTGAAGAGTCCCATGTTGTAGGAGGGAGGAAACACAGAGGCCGGCAGTTCGTTCCACAGCCGAGCTGTTGAACTTAAGAACGAATCGTAGAAGCGACCCGTTCTCATGTGACAAGTGTCAACCGTGTACAAATGTTGGGCACGCGTTTGGCGTGTATCCTGACTACGCACCGGTGCCGAAGGGATCAATGACGCTAATTTCTCAGAGCATCTTCCATTGTAATACCGATAGAACAAGGACAGCATACCTACCTGACGCCTGTGCTCTAAAGATTGCAGTCCGTTTGGTAAGATTGGGGAATCTATCAAACGGACCGCCCGTTTTCGCACAGAGTCAAGGGTTTTTTTCAGGTATTTAGGGGCTCCGGACCAGAGATGGCTGCCAAATTCGACAGTAGGGCGTACTTGCGATTTGTATAGGGTCAGCAGTTGTGTACTATTAAAGTATCTGCGGGCCCTGTACAGTACGCCCAGCTTCTGAGAGGCCAGCTTTACTCTGGCTTCGATGGAGCCCCCATACCTGAGCTGGTCACTTATAGTTTCACCAAGCATATCAATGGAAGGCCTGTTCGGAAGATTGCTTCCGTTGAAGGAGACTAGAAACTGGTTATTATGTAAAACAAAATGTATTTGTGAAGTGTAAATATGTAAAGACAATATGATTTGCGATTAACAAATGGAAGGGGTTGTTGAATTTTGAAAGATTCTTCAATACAGCAAGATCAGTTTAGGAAAACATCATTTCTTTTCTATCTTCGACTTAGCAATGTATGCGAGTACCTAAACGTTTCGTTATCATAAAAATATAAACATTTGAAAGTTTTTCTTGTAAATATTCATTTATATTATTATTCAATTTACTAAAAAAATGATTATTTACAAATAATGCTGATGGCATTATCAAACTGTTTTGACGCCACTTACAGATGAACTCTTTATATTACTTCTATATAGTTAGTTACTTGCGTACAGTTAAAATTTAATTCTTTTTCATTTTATTTTCAATGCCCTTGGAGGTCTTGGGTAAAATAATTTTACTCAGGGTCTAAGTCATATTTTGGGATGCTGTGTGGATGGGCTTTTTTAAGGATAGAAAGGAGTAGAAGTTCTGGGACGATACAAGGTATGGACCAGGAGTGACGGACATATGAAAATATCCCTCCCACTGCGGCGCAAGGCAATGGTTTGAGAGGCCAGTAGGAGAGGTCTAAGGGTCTCCCCAAACCAGCCTCTCTTGATCTGACACGCCACGCAGCTGGTGGGTGGGCGCATCTCGAACACACCTCACCCCATGAACCCGCAGCAGAGCTGATTTATTTGATGAAATTTTTTAATTCTGGATGTGCAAAAGATCGTTGGTCCAATAGTTAAAGTTGTCAAATTTTATTGATAGTTCTATATTACTAGGAGTAAAAAAAACATGCTAAAATGGTTTACTAGCTATTTAACAAATCGTAAACTATTTGTTAAAATAAAATCTTTGCTATCGAAAGCTTTCTGTGCGACCAGTGGCCTACCGCAAGGTAGTCACCTTGGTCCGGTTTTGTTTCTCATTTTTATTAACGATATAACAAATTACTTCGACGATGTCGAGGTATTGCTCTTTGCTGATGACATAAAGCTTTACAAAAAAATAACTAATGTCAATCATTACCAAATAATACAGTCAAATATTAATAAGTTTAAAGATTGGTGCGTACAAAATAATCTGTTTTTAAATGTAGACAAATGAAAAACCCTGACTTTCTGCAGAAATAAAAAAACCTGTTTTATTTGAATATTCCATTAACATTAACAGCTATAAAGAGTCACGGAAATGAGAGATCTCGAAATTATTTTTTATGAAAAACTAAGTTTCCCCAATTATATCCACCAAATTGTAAACAAAGGCATGAAAACACTAGGCTTCGTATTAAGAATAACTAAAAACTTTAACTCCATACAAGCCATTAAACTGTTACACATATCTCTAGTTAGAAGCATAATTGAATACAACTCAGTTGTTTGGTCCCTATCTTACAAAATTCACATTAATAACATTGAGCGAATACAAAAAAAAATCTGCGTTTTATAAATTTAAATTAAATATCCCACTAGAAGATTTACAATAAAATTTCTTCTTAAACATTCTAAAAATACACACATTGGAAGACAGGCGTAAAATAAACGACTTAACTTTTTTATTCAAGATTCTTAGCTCTAAATTTGATTGTTGAAAAACTTCTGCAACTCATAAACTTGCGAATACCTACAATAACAACACGACAAGATACACTATTCCATTGCAACACACATAAGCGCAATTACATTGCGAACTCCCCAATACAACGGTTTCACACTATGGGAAACCAATACTTAGGTGATGTCGATATATTTAATATTAACTTTGCGAATTTTGTGGATTAAGTAAAAGACTTATTTCAACACTATTCCTAAATGGAAGTTATTAATATATTTATTAATATATTTATTTTACAGTAATTTAAATATTTATTTTAAAAGTAATTTTGTTTCTTGCATATGTTATATTATTTTTTAATGTAATTTTATTTTTATTATTTCTTTCTTATGTTTCAAAACTGTCATTTAAATTGTACCACCCACATGTAAAAGCCCTCTGGGCGTTAAATAAATAAATAAATTTCTTCTTAACATGTACCTAAAAAGAAAAAGTAAGAAGAAAATCCTTTCCTGTAAAATATTTAAAACATTTATTTATTTATTTATATTTTACATGTATATTTACAGAATAAAAATATCCGTTAACAAAGATACATTATACAATTATAATTGCCTAATTAGCAATTTAAATTTAGTAATAAGTATAAAATATAGTAATAAATGGAAAATGTCGATGTCAGAGGCTAGTGAGTTTAGAAGGCCTATCATTCTTCCGAGAGGCATTGCTAATGGTAAGTTAGTCCTACATCTCGGAAGAATGAATGGTTTGTGTCTACGCGCTCTTGCGAAGTTATCAGGGATGTAAAATAAAATGTTATTCAAAATTTCTGGATTGTTGATGTGACCGTTCAACAAGTTATAGGCCATCATCAGCAACGCAGCTTTACGCCTGTTGACAAGACTATCGATTCCTAGCATTCCGGAAAGGAAGGCTGATGGGTATAAATAGGGATAGTACCCGAAGTCTCTAAGATAAAGATAGCGTACAAACTTCTTTTGTACTTTCTCTACCATAGAAGTGTACGTTGCATTCTCTGGTTCCCATATTATTGAGCCACTTTCCAAAATACTACGTACTAGGCTAAAATATAGCAAGCGAACCACGGCAGAGCTGCAGAAATGCCTGGAGTTACATAGCACAAATCCAAGCATTCTCAAAGCCCTGCTGCATATCGTTTCAATATGAACGCGAAATGTTAAGTGTGGGTCAAAGGTTAATCCCAAATCTTTCGGTTCAGAAATATGTTTAAGAGAACATTGGGACATCCTATAGTTGAAGTAAATCACAGTGTTTGCTCTAGTATAGCACATTATGGCGCATTTCTTAAAATTAAAACCTAATTTGTTAATTTCACTCCATACCACGATAGCATTTATGTCTCTCTGGAGCTGTGCGCAGTTTTCTAAGGTCCGGATTCTTAAAAATAGCTTTAAGTCATCTGCAAATAACAAAAATTTCGCAAACTTTATAGCATGATGAATGTCATTAATAAAAAGGGAAAAAAGTAAAGGACCAAGATTAGACCCTTGAGGAACTCCAGAGTTTGTGGGAAAGTACGTCGAGTTAGAAATACCATATGTTACGTATTGCTGTCTACTTGATAAATAGCTTACAAATAAATTTAAAACTTTTACCGAGAATCCAAAACGGTCTAATTTATTTAAGAGTATCAGCGGGTCTACGGTATCAAAAGTCTTTGCAAAGTCGTTGTATGAGACGTTAACTTGGTTGTTACCGTCAAGAGCTTGAGATACATATTCCGTAAAGACCATCAGATTTGACACAGTCGATCTGCCAGATCTAAAACCATGTTGTTCGTCTATTAAATAAGGTTCTACTTGGGCGTAGATATATTTATGAATTATTAGTACGAACAATTTTGCCGGAGAGGAGAGGATCGCTACTGGTCTGTAGTTAGAGACCAAATATTTATCCCCATCCTTATACATTGGTGTAACTTTAGAGATCTTCCATAAATTAGGAAATGTTCCCGTGCTAAGTGAAAAATTAAAAATGTAAAGTAGGGGTATTAATAAAGGCTCTATACAACCTTTTAATAAAAATGACGGAATAAAATCAGGTCCAAATGACGTTTTCGCTTTGAGTTTTTTAACTGCAGCTAACATATCAGATTTTGTGATGATAGGAATATCAACATTCTGCGCTGCTGATGATGTATAATTCCCCGGTATAAATGAACTTAAATCCGTAACTTGCTGACTGTAAACCGATTTAAAATAGTCCGCGAATGCTTCGGGAATATCAATTCCCGAGTGTTATTGTCCATTCCAAGTGACATGGTCGACAAACCCACCATCACTTCTTTTGGATGAGACATATTTCCAGAACGACCTGGGATCAGATTTGATGTTTTTTTCAATGATATTAATGTAATTTGTATGGGCCAATTGCATACTGCGTTTAACTTTAGCTCTAAGACAACAAAACATTTCACGTTCTCTTACTAGTCCAGTTTTCTTCCATTTTCTAAAATGTCTGAACTTTCGCTTTATATCACTAATAATTTCATTGGAAAACCATTGAGGATACTTTCTTTCATTCTTCGGAATGCGTTTCCTTTTGAAGCACATATCGAAGTTATTATAAATAGTAGAATAGAAATAATCTACGGCTAAATTAACGTTATCAAAATTCATCAAAAGTTGAGGTGATTATAAATCTGTTTAAAATTGCCATTTTCGAATTTCCACCCGCGCATTTTACTCATAAATTTATTATTATTATTAACTGGTTCATTTTTAGATTTTTTTTTCATATATAGAAACTCTACGTCCAGTGATGGATGGTAAGGATCTTCGATAACTAGCGAAGAAATAGACTTGCACACATTCAAATCAAAGTTACTCACAATTAAGTCTAATGAACGTCCTTTCGAATTTAACACAAAGTTTTTGTTTGACATTTGAAACAAATCCAATACATACAAAAATTCAGAAGTAGTGTTTTTGAAATTTAAACACGAGTAGAAATTAAAATCACCTATTAGCAGTTTTTTTTTTGTTATTTAGTAATTTTTGATTTGAGATAATATTTTCAAAGAGGCTAGTATACCTTTCAACAGGTGATGCCGGTGGAATGTAAACAATACATGTGTATATTTTCAATCCATTTAAATTAATTTTCAGCCACATATTTTCTCCGTCAGTCTCGAGATGTTGAAGTCTCTCGGCACGAGGTCCATCGTTATTCCGCCGCAAGGCGACCAGTACTCCTCCTCCTCTTGTCTGTCCTGTGTGACGGTCTTTTCTGTGTACTTCATAGAGCTCATCAAACAGCTGTGCATTATATACACTACTGTTCAGCCAGGTTTCTGTAATTACAATGATGTCGGTCTCTTGCCCTAGCACGCTCATTAGGAAGTCCTGCGATTTCGACCTGAGTCCACGGGCATTCTGGTAGTAGAGAGACGAATGGGTGACATCATCATCGCCATCTAGTCACTTCCGGGCGCTCGGTTCCTTATCTTGGTGAGATGCAGTTTGCGGCGTCGCAGTAGTTTCTCGCGGTTTAAAGTACCTGTAGTGTCGTACCGGCACTCCTCGGGGCCACAAGTCTTCCTGCAGGAGCTTTTCATACAAAACCTCCTTTACTCCGATTCGGAATGCAGCGTATTCCTGAGAGTGTGCGACGAATTTTTGAATTTCACAACCCGTAATTTTATTCACCTCTAAATGCTCACGTATGTGATCCACTGTAGTATCCTTTTCAATCCTAGATATAATTATATTCCTGATCCTTGGAACTACTTTCACATTGGAGGTAATCTGAGAGTTACCGACGATCAGGTTCCTCGCTGTCTGTTGACGTTTTTTGCGTTTGATAACCACCCATTCTTTTTTTTATTTGAAAGAGCTGATTCCGATTCGAGCTCTGTAGCTGGATTCAACTCTAATTCCGATAATTCCGTTTCCTTTGCGAGGGCGCCACTTGCAGATGTAGCCGCGAGTTGGCTTTCAATTATTTTGGTAGCCGCTCTAGTCCGTATACGTTCTTTGGTCACTGCGTCGGTCGGCGGGTCAGCGGGAGCATTGCGGGGGGCTGCGTGCGGCGGGGGGGCCGTGGCGTTTGCTGTAGCGCCCGCTCTGTGGCGGACGGTAGACTCAGGTGTTGTAGGTAGTTTTGTATCTTCGCCGTTGTTCACAGAATTCACGTTTGACACTTGCCGATTCAAAATTGCCTCCACGCATTTCACACGAGTCAATAGTTCATAAATCATTTTGCTTTGCTGAAACACAATGCTCCTTAATTCATGGAGCAAGGAATCACTCATATTTAAGCTCTAAATGGCGTAGTAATTTTAAAAAATTTGGCGCGATGTAGAGACGTGTACGTTCCGTGCGATGTGCGACTGCGACTCATGTTAACTTGTTGACCGCGACTCATGTTAACATGTTGACTACGTTGTTCGACTCATGTTAACAACAACATGTTTATATAAGGCTTACCTACTAATCTACTGCACTGTTAATGATATATTATATATAGCCTGTAAAGGTATATGTAAAAATCTTTTAACAGGTGTAAATAAATAAATAATAACACAAAGTAGTTTTAAATTGTAAATCATCCTCAAATTATTTCAGTACGCTATATTTTAAATGAGCCTTGTGGTTATTTCAAGGAACATCCTTTTTACTTGTTTGATTGCTCCATCTACCAATTTTGTCATCAAGAAGACCTGGCAACTAAATAAGTAAGAACTTTGTTACTTATTTCTTAGAATGAAAAGATAAGTATCTTTTCCGAGAAATCTTAGGAAGTATTTACAATGCACACAAACTCGTGAAGTTTGAACGGAGTGAGACATATTTCTGAGTAGGTAGGCAATGTAGAAACCTTTAAGACGCTGTTTTGGGTAATTTGCCTTAAAGTACACCGTTTTGTATTAAAACTTGAGTTCCAGCCAAATTTAAATAATATAATGAAATTTTGAAGGTTATCCATCGCTTTTCCACCATGGCATAAGTAACAGAAGGTTACTCCTTCAGGGCTCTCACAAGGACTCTAAATTCTTTTTAATTAAATGAAGCAAATTTATGTTAAACTACTCTAGATCCTCGAGTGTCCCTGCACAGCAAGATTTTAGTAGAACCAGTATAGTGATAAAAAGACCAAGCATTCGATTTATGCACTTTTCACGAAGACGATACTTAAAACATGAACTGCTACTTGAACAGCCTCGACCGTGCAGGATAGGACAATATATAGTAATTCGATCGTAGTTCAAAAGCAGACTGCTGTGAAAATGAATACTCTACAACGCGCGTTACGATCGAGTTCGTGAAAAATATTTTTATTTTTATGCTAAGGTGTATTTGAATTCTTAAAGAACGAATTAAATAATAAAAATTAAACAAAAACAGTGGATTAGAAATGAGCTGGGGCGCAGATCTTCACTGGGATTATCTGCAATAATCCTTAAATCATTAAAAGAAGAAAATCCTCAGGAGTATAAATTATTCATTAGAATGTCACCAGATCACTTTGAATTGATGCCAGGCCTCTTTTCTCCTAAAATTTCAAATCGAACATACATTATCTCGAAGTGTATCCCGTAATTTCTATTGCGGCAACAAAATCCTCCATCGCGTTTTCTCTGCACTTTTTGTCTCTATAAGTTGGGCAATCGATGCGCTATAGTCAGTCGTGTTCGCTGTACTTGGTTAACAATTTAGTAATCTCTGACGCTTACACGCGGAGTGGTGGTGGGGGTAACTAAGACTTAACGAAAATGCTTAGATAGCCTGCTTGTCTATCTCTAGGACAATGTCTAGGCCTTGTCATGTCCATCAAACTTCTGTTCACACTAGAACAGTAGGTCAATATAGTCCTGACCCCCTAGTGAGAAACGCATTACACCTATAATCTATACTGCTGATGGTCAACGGAGTTTAGGTATTTAGGCGACAAGAATTTTTAACATTATTCTAGAAAAAAATAAGCAAAGTGAATTCAAATTACAAACACAATGTAAAAATAAGGGTAAATTGTTACGATAAGGCTTTTACCGGTGGACTTACCCAAACGCAATGTTACTGATTGAACATACTTTCTCACAACCACAGAATATATAATTTTATTATCATATATGCACCAAATCAATCTAAACTCACTGCCACAATCTCGTCACAATAATAATATTTTTCCCTTCACTAAAACAAGTATGTACCAACCGCAGAAATAATGATTTTTCATTGCACAAACAGATTGGTAAAATGAATGCCCCAGCGCTTGGCAATTGGCAATTGGCCTCCGTGGGTAAAGCTCTCAAATCGCGGGTTCAAATACCGGCGTGCGCAAAAAAAAATTATTTGATTAATTTGTGCTATTTCACAAATTATTAATTAAAAATAATATTTAGCATACTTGCGGCACGTTCCAGGGTGTAAGATATTCTCAGTATCGCCCTGGTGTAAGACCAGCCTTCAGGATTAAAACGTTGCTTGAAATGGCACTAGCCGTATTTGGTGGCCAGATCAGAATAGACAGATACTCCTCCACCTTTCTATTTCCCATCTCCTTCAACACAACGTTCCCCAATTGGGGATGCCATAGTCTCGCTGGCTCCAGACGGAAGCAGTTGAGTTATTCGTGCGGTATTCACATAAAAAGCACAACTTGCCTAGAAAGGCGAGTGAGGCATGCATTTTTATTTTTTTTATGAAACACCTCATAAGAGCGCCCCTATCTGTACAGTGAAAATATTTACCCGATTGGACAGCGTCGTGAGGCGGGTTGAGACTGGCGCTATAGGAAGAGATTTAATAATGGTGGTCTTGAAGAGGCTCTCATTATACGAAGGAGGAAAAAGAGATACCAGTTAGTTGTTCATTCTACACACGAGCCAACTTATGAACTCACAAACTCATAAACGAGTCGAAGAAACGACTCGTTCTCATAAAGCCAACGTCAATTATGAACGGGTGTAAAGGGCTCGTATCTGTCGAGTTTCGCGCAAGTGCAATGCAAAACTCCATAAGTTTCTATTTTTTTCAATTAATTATATGAAAATGAAATACTTTTTTAAACCACTTTTAATCAATAATAATTTTAAAAAATGTTTTCACTATCCTGACAAAAAGTCACTGTAATCGTTATCGTTATCATTAATACAATAATAATCTCGAAAAGGATGTTTACGAAATTATGTTTTTTTGACAGACCAAACAAAAAGGTAAGAACCAGCAAAAAGGTATAAATGCAGTAATAAAGGTATAAACTTAATAGCAAAAATTTCACAAGATATGGAATGCGTTTTTATAAAACATTTCAATCCACAGTGTTTGGGAATGTTATCTTTTGGTAAAAACACTTTAGGCCACAGTTTTTGGAAATGTTATCTTTTGGCAAAACACTTCAAGCCACATTTTTTGGGAATATTACTTTTCACTGGTTTAATGTAAACCATAATATTTAAAGCACAGCATGGTAAATTAATTTATGCTGAATGGCATATTCAATACTAGAAACTAAATTTATGCACGCGAGTCCGTGTTTTTATCGTCTTCTTTAATACTTTTGTTTCGTAGCTTTTACCAGGGTTTTACAAAACCATGGTTGATTTGTATAGCTTTTTAGGATTTTAGAAGCAAGCAAAAGGCATTTTGCCACAAAATGCCAAATATTTCTAAAAAGAAGTACAAATAAGTATCTTGCAGTATAGAGAAGCGGCGCAGCGTATTTGAGCCAGAAATATAAGGAGAAAGTTCGTGGTAATTGATTAGTTAGTGGATGGTGATTTTAACTTATCCATAATCAATCAAATTACATAACAAACCATCTACAGATTAATAATACTCAAGATCTTAAATAAGCAGACTGTATTATGATTTGTATGATTTCTAGCAAAAGCTTGTTCAAGTTTAGACTTGTCAGAATTTTAATGTTTTGAACTAATTATTAACGCAAGCCAAAACACATTTTCTAAGATTTTTTTAATCCAATTCTGGTAAGAATTATATTTTAAAGGAAAATTTTCTATGAACAATTATTTTTGTATTTCCAAATTTGCGAATGATGTTCATACAAAAAATACTTAGTGATAATATATTCTGCTTTCATTAGCCACCCACCAAATAAATAAAAAACTTTTACAACTTAGAATCCTTTGAACCAATACACAAAGCTAGTGGAATTTAAAAAAAACTGGTGGTAGTGGGTGGGTCTGACTTAAAAATATAAATAAAAGCATAAAGCGTGTTAATTTATTAAAACTTCCTTAATTTCTTAAATGTATTTTTAATGATAAACCAATGTTTTTAAGACAAACATTGGAGAAAAATATTGGCCCCCATAATTATCGCTCCGATGATAAGCTTACAAGATATTTAAATGTTTTATGTTAACACTCTCCATTCTATATAGTTCCTTTTACTTTTTCTTATCATTGTAGTTATATTTTATGGATTGTGTGGGATTGCACTAACCTCCCCACATTCTGGAATAAACAATTATTTATTTATTATTTATATGCAAAGAATATGAAATTATTATAAGCAATAATTATTCGTCTGAAATACCCATTACAGATTGAAAAATCTCTCGAGAAAGAATAAATACTGCCGACGGGAATTGAACCAGCAGACTTCTGATTGCCGTTCAGGTGCTCTAACCACTAAGCTCGTCGGCTTATTAAATTATTTGGCGGACTTGGAATAAGCTGACGTAGCTTAATGGTTAGAGAACCTAACCGCCAATCAGAAGGCTGTGGCTTCAATTCCCATCAGCGGCAATTATTCTTTCTCGGGAGATTTTTTCAATTTATATTATGTTTCAGAATAATAATTATGGCTCATAGTAATTTGTCAACATTTTTATGCTTGCATGATAAGAACGATGCTTTAAATATGTTAGTGGTTGAGCGAGGCTTAGGTTTTACTTATTAAATCGTATCTTTGTTGAACACATATATTAGACTAAATTGTTAAGAAGCTGAAAAATTATTATAATAAAACTACGAACATACAAAACTGCTTTTGTTAGTTTGTCTGTTGAAATACTAAGGGGCATAATTTTTTATGTACCTAAGTTATTCAGAGAAGTTTGGAAAATCAATCAATGTTGAAAAAAAATCGTTGATGGGGTATAAAATGTACGTGGAATAAGTAGCGCATGAGGGACATTACATTTCCGAAAAGTAAATACTCCTACTGATAACATAACACCGATCTTTCCCTTCATGTTATTTCAACCTTAACCATTACCATTATTACCATATATTAACATCTGTAGAGATATCCTTCAATTAGGGCTTCCTAACGACAGATTTTCATGGAATTTGTTCAATCATCAGCGCTATTTATATAGGATACTTCTCATGTATTGATTCACTCATTATTGAAATGTTATATTATTAACTACTATCAACTTTTTTTGTACAAGCTTTTCGTTTATATATTCGATAATATTATTATTCAATTTACGAAAACAGGTTATTTATAAACAAGTTCTTCTGAATAAGTTTTAAACGCGTGTTCCACCGTATGTGGGCATTATCAACCTAATAGGTTGCTTTTTTCTCAGTGAGAACCAACAAAGTTTTTTAATTACAAAGTGCAGAAATCTTATCTCTTCACAAAGTTTTAGAAATAACCTAAACATAAATACTAACCGAACATAAACAAACACCCAAATTCTCGAATGTGAAGGTGAAATCATAAGTCTTGCAGATGATAATATTATTTTAATTAATTCTAATAATTGCACAGAATCATTTAGGATAACAGAAGATACACTAAACACGATCAGAAAATGGCTAGACTGCCGCTCACTGACAATAATGCTAATAAAACCAAATTCAAAACTTTCAAAATATAAAAAATACAACAAAAGTTGAAAATTCATAGCTCTTAAGTAATGAAAGATAGTATTGCTTCATTTGAAAACATTGACATTTAACTGATCTAGTTGTAAAAAATAAAATGATTATAAATGAGTATAAAAATAATTTATAATTAAATAAAGAAGCTTAAATTATGTTGAATTAAATGTTATTCTTTCAAAACAATCAGAAACGTCCTCAGTAAGTTCTACATGGATATTTGTTGACAAACACTTTTAGAGTACGGTATTATCTGATGGGGCAGTGCAAATGACAATATCCTAAAATCACCAATTAAAACTCAGAATCCACAATCAAATTTTTTAACAAACTAGCACTGACGAATTCTTCAACAATCTTAACATCATGCCAATTAAACAGTTCTATTCTAAAACAACACTCATTTATGTTCATAGATACAAAACACAAGAAATAACAACTAACACGTCCATTAGAAACACTAGATCTCAGGTTCAAAAACATATCCAACAATCGACTAAAAATACAAAAGGCTTCCTATACTGTAGCACTAAACTCTACAAAAAAATCCCACTCTCATTCAAAACTCGTCAAAATAATGTTACATTTAAATCTCAAACAAAAAGCTGGATACAAAACATAGGGAGTTCAGAAATATTAAATAAACTAAAACCGAAAACACTCAACTACAATAAAAAACACCAAGTAATAAATTTTTTATTAAAACACAAATAACTTAGTTTACATCACTTTATTTCGATACAAAATCTCAACATGTTTCGTGAACCAAGTTCACATCATCAGGAGCACAAGTATGGACAGAAAGACAATTGAACATTTTCTTAAACTTTTTAAATAAAATACATAAAAATATTCAATTTACATTAGAAATAGGTATAGATAAGAGTTTAAATTTCTTAGATTTAAATTTAACAATAATAGGCAATAAAATAGATTTCAATATTTTCCGTAAAGATACGTACACTGATATTATCATACATAATTCATCAAATCATCCCTTTTCTCAAAAAGTCGCAGCTTTCCATTCTATGCTTAATAGATTAATTTCGATTCCTTTGTCGGATCCTAATTATACCTCAGAATTAAATATCATAAAACAAATAGCATCTAATAACGGCTATCCTTATAAATTGATAGTTGAAATACTAAATAAAAAAATTAAACATAAACTCTTTAAACTTTATATTTATCCTATTTATAAAGATACAAACAAACAATGGCGTAGAATTCTATTTGTAGATAATGATACTTCCAAAATTATAAATAAAAACATCCCCTTCACTATTCAACCGGCGTTTTATACGGATAACAAATTTAAAAAAATATATTCTTAATAATAAAGATATTGATAGTCAAACTAAAAAATCAGGTGTTTATAAACTCAACTGTAATGACTGTAATTCCTTTTATATAGGAAAAACTAATAGAAACTTTGAGATCAGAATTAAAGAACATCTTAGGGCTTTAAAGGGAAACTGTGAATCAGAATTTGCGGATCATTTATTAAATAACGACCATACTTTCGATATTAATTCAGGTTTTAAAATACTACATTCTGGTTACAAGGTATCTCAAATCAATAATTTTGAAATCTTAGAAATAAGAAAACACGTGAATATGAAAGCAGATATTATTAATAAACAAAAAAAATTTATAAACCCCATTTTAAATATTTTCCCAATTACCCGGTCTTTCCCGTCTAATGACATTTTAATTCCTACTTTGAATAACCCTCCCCCACTCTTACCCCTCCCCGCTCCTTCCACCTCTTCTTTCTAGACCTAAGTTCAATTATAACTTTAGTATACTTGTGCTCCTGATGATGTGAACTTGGTTCACGAAACATGTTGAGATTTTGTATCGAAATAAAGTGATGTAAACTAAGTTATTTGTGTTTTAATAAAAAATAAATAATGCCATCACAAAGTGAAAAGCAGTTAGAAGAAGTTTTCTTCGAAAAATTAAAGTAATATATCTTTAATTATTTCAGAAAAAAACATAACGCAACTTATTTTTAATAACTTCATATTATCCATACTACTTAACCGTATAACTCATCAAAATGACAACTCAACACACGCTAAAAAAGTGATAAAAGTGAAAGTCATGAAAAGTGACGTCACAAAATCTGAGTTAAATAGGTTAAGTTTACAGAAAGGTTTTCTTTACATCAATTTTTATGCTTTCACATCACTTTATAAGGTGTGTTGAGGTATTCATGCTACTAAGTTTTAACAATATGTAAAAGAAATCTTTAGCACGGGAGATCACAATGAGAATATATGTGTTAAAAAACACTTTAATATTGTTATTTTATTCATAAGCACCATTTAGAACGAAACAATAACATTGTATCGTATAAATTAGATTATAAATGAAAAGTCTAGATCTGCTAATTACGTGGAGTACTGGAATATATAAAAAGAAAAACCCGTATTCGTCAAATTGAAAAAATGAAAAATAAAGCAAGTACAAAGGTAAATATGACACGATGTATGAACGTGAATCAAGCAAGGAGTGTGTGCCAAGACCGAGTTATTTTGTCACTCGCTGTAGAAAAACGGCGTGACGGTTAATAAGCTTAATAAGGTTAATATTCGAGATTTCTGATACCTACTTTAGAGTTGTGCTGAACATTAAAATGAACTATTTATTTAATGATTTTGTTAATTTTCATGCGCAACATAAAATATTTACCAGGTACCTGCCACTGTTTGACGTCCTGTCAAAACCAAAGACCGCAAATTTGCATACTGTAATTAAATTAATTAATAAATATTATAAAATAAAAGGTAAAATCAAACGGTTCGGTTGGGTAACCTATGTAAACTGAGAATAACAAGGGCCTGACATGTTAACAAGAGAGAAAGCAGCCGGAACGTGTTCACAGTTTATGACAAGTACTGTCTTTAGTTCGAAAACAGGTGATAGTTTTACTGATAACAAACTGATTATTCAGCATAAACGCATATCCGAATAAAATATCTTTGCAACTTGTAAATATATTTGTTATCGACGGGTGCCGTGTGTACAAAGCTTTTACCCAATTAGGATATTGCAAAATATTATTAATTTCTTTTAGTGTATTGAGTTGTAAAATTGTAGATTCAGATGTTATCAGATTGTGGATACTTTGGTTAGGCAAAATGCTTATAGCCATTGAAATATAAATTGAACCTATTCCAGATTAATTTGTGCATTGATAAAAATGATATAAAAATATGATTTCAGATTTTGTGAATATACAATTATCGTTTTGTTTTTTATGTTTTGTTCAAATTGAGATGTTTGAAATAATATTTTGCATAAGATATGTGGTTTAGATATCGTGCAAAAAAAAGTATCTATTACTCTAAGCTCTAAATTAAAACATTTTTCGTAAATCGTAATACTCTTTCTTGCTGGTGACCGGGTATGTTATCAAATTGACAATTCAACACACCTCCAAAAAGTGATATAAAGTCATGAAAAGTGATGAAACAAAAACTAGGTTAAATAGGTTACATAGTTAACTACTAAACCTATTTTTTGTTACTTCACTTTTAATACATTATTCTTTACTTACAGTGTTCTTGTTGTAATAAACTATGAAGCATCCATTATGTCATCAATGTTGTGTTTGTCTGTAATTAGTGATAGTATCAACATTTTAAATGAATGTAATTGTATTGATGACAACCTAAGAAGAAAAAAAACTCTAAATCACTTTTTAAATGATTTCAATATCATTGAACCCAATTATCCAAATATAACTCAAGATGGTTCGAGTGCACAGTAATTATTAAAATATTACTCAAGTTGGTTCGATAGCACAGCAATTATCTAAATATTACTCAAGAGCAGAGAAAATCGGTGAAAACTTTTAACGACCCAAATAACGATCATTGGCAGTTATCAGATTCATTACATCAAAATATTCATGTCCAAAAAAAATCATAAAAATAAAATTCAAAACTAAATTCGAAGAATGTATAAAACCTCAACTAACTTTTCTATCGATGATTTCTTAAAGACTTTCAATTCCTCCGCAAAGAATCCACAATTTCCGGGGTATCATTCTAATGATGCTCGCTTACCTTTACAAAACGAAATTGATCAAATCGAAGAAACCTTATTTTTTCCTGGAAACAATCCATATACTTTATTCATAAATTCAGATTTGTATAAAGGTAAATGAAATAACGGAGTGGTCTACTCAGGCCTAGATTGAAAATATATAGAGAGAACAGCCAGAAATATGCCGTTATTGGCTTCAATGTGACTCTAATTCCAAGGAAAACCTATGGCAGCAAAATGCACGAAATAAGTTAATATGTCATTTCATGCAAATTTTAATGAATACCTTGTTAATCTATGCATTAGTTTCTCATTAACTTCACTGTTTTAATGGTAACATAGAATAAAGAATATCACAAGAAGTGCCTTGTGGGTGAGTTTTGTGATCCAAATATTTGTCTATTGAGGATTAAATTTTCAATACAAAACAGAGGGATGGGATGGAGATCTACGATGTAAGGCGAGTGTAAGTGAAATGAAGCGCTGAGATATTGGACTAATGGAACATGTGTTTCCATTCAAATTTTATTGGAAGGAGCTTTTAGTGTTATTTATAGAAGATCTAAGGCAAATGTTTCAAGGATTACCTCAAGGTTATCTCCTCGCACTTGTCTTATCTTTCTCATTTACAGAAATTTTTTATATTAATTATATGAGAAAATAAACCATAATATAACAATCATACTTAAAACGAGCCTAGAACTAAAAACATCTATTCTTGCGAACTAGTTGAGTTTAGGTTGAACAGTAATTTTTTTAGTATAATAAAAGCTCTTTACCTTATATATTTTTAGCAAAAAAATGTAATGTGGAAAACAGTAATTACGTAAAGAGGAAAAAGAAAATATATTAAGTGATGCTATAATCCCTCCATGTATCCACACAAATTTTGTTGCAATTCAGTTATTCATCGAACCATATTATGCATCTACCATATCTCTAAAATATCTATAAGAAACATTACGTTTCTTGTGGAAAACTTAAATCAAGAATTTACAATATGCCTGCCAAAGCTTTAGTTACGTGCGATAATTCCAAATTATAATTATAAGCAATAATTAGTCGCCTGAAATATCCATACAAATTGAAAATATCTCCCGAGCAAAAATAAATGTTCAGTGGTCCACATAGCACCTGAACGGACATCGGAAGGAGCGGGTTCAATTCCCATCAGCGGCGTTTATTTTTACTCCGGGGATATTTAAAATTTGTATATATATTTCAGACGACTTATTATTGCTTATAATAATTTGTCAACCTTTGTATTATGCATAAAAACCTTGTCTTATAAACATTATTCAATCAATAAAAAAAAATATTAGCGACAGAATTCGTCAAGAACTGCACAGAAGTCACGACTGCTACCAACCAGCTGCAGCCAGTGAGACTATGGCATAACCAATTGGGAGAGGTTGTGAGGTTGTGCGTAGTAGGGAGGAGAAGGAGATGGGGAAGTGGAAGGTGGGGAAGTACCTAGCTATTCAGATCTGGTCACTAAACACACCAAAAGCCATTTCAAGCATTTCGATTCTTAATGGTTTCCTTTCATGAGGGTGGTACTGGAAGTATCTACCATTTTAGAAATTGCCGCAAATATACCACGTATTATTTTTAATTAAAAAATACTGAAAAAACACATATGAATTAAAATAAAATTCATGATGCCGGGATTTGAGCTCGAAATCTAGGGAATCGTTGCCGATTATCGTAACTTCTCAACCATTTAGGTCGTCACTTTAGACTTATGAAAATTAACATAAGAAAAAAAAGTCACAAACGAAAACCCTACAGAAATTGATATTCGACATGAAACAGTGTTATAATTATAAATAGGTTTAATAATATCATATCAGTGTTATAGTATTTAACACAAGAGGGATGAGTAAATAATAATTCGATCTACTTTAGCTGGCCAAGTAAGAGCTTAATTCGTGTTTGAGTTTGGAAGATAAGATTAGCTCTAATCATGTTACTAGATTTACAGGATTAAAATTTCAATTTAATATCTTCTTCAACAATAACAAAATCACTTATGGCATAATTTTTTAAATATTCATTTATATTTATTTTATTTGGCCGTCATAAACCAATACGAATTGAAGAAAGAAAGTGAAATTTTACATTCAAAAAGAAAAAATCTTTCCACTAATAACTAAGCTGTTATACCTAACTTTCATTTCATTTTCTTTCTTACAAAATAACAGCTCATCTTCTACCAACAAGAATCAAAAGGGGCTTATACTTGTAATGTTTTCGCCTTTTCACCATTTTCTTTTACTTGTTTAAAACAATATAAAAGTTTCTTCTCTCTTGGCTATGACCGATATTTAATTTTTTCTCTAAGGCTTTGCATATGTGTTCGCAGGGATGGAAAATTCCTCCCCTACAACACATAAGCCTCCATGAAAATTGGACCCTTTTCTTTGATATCTACAGAAAGCTACTTAAAGCTCTCTTGTACTATATATCTTCATAGACATATGTACTCAACTAATTAATACGTTATTTACGAACTTGAACGCAAATATTTCCGTATTTATATTGTAATTAAATTCCATCAAACGTTGTGTAATTTTTTTGATTTATGATATAGGATTTTAATTACCTTCATTTTTGTGGTAACCCCCTTGGTTCTGATCGAGGTGTTGAGTTTCACAATTTTATTGGTCTTTCCATTGCAAACCTAGACTTAAATGAATTCTCTGGATGAGCTAACTTTCCTATTGTAATTTTCTGATTCCCTGCACCCTAACAAAATCGTAGTTAAACGCTGATAAAAGATATTATACATGTTTATTTGGACAGTTAATTTGATATAACTCAAATGGTTAATTGTTAGTAAATTTGATTTTGGTAAACTCTTGGGTCTGTTTGGCGCCACTCCTTTTTGATTCTGCTGCTATAAGGTACATGTAAAGATTGATTTAGTAGGTTAATGTAATTAGTTAATTGCATATTTGACGAACTCGGAATAGCCCATTTGCTGGCATAATTTGGCTCCAAATCCTCCTGCAAGTAAACGAGATGATCGTGAGTCAACAAGAAATTTGCACAATCCTTTGACACGGCTCTTTGATTGATACCTAAGTTATCGCGTCCCAAAGAGCCTTCCACGTCATCATGTACTGCATTCAAGTTTCCCCTCGGGTCTCGATACCCCCAAATTCCGACCCCTCCTTGGACTACAATTTACTTAGGGCGAACCGGTTTCGTCCTATATACAATCATATACTCACGGTTGGTGTGGACTTACGGGTCGTGAATCCTCATTCCACGTTTAAAAGAAAATGCGAGAGTGGTCTATAAGACCTAAAATGCAAGCTGTATGCAGGTCCGCATTCTCCAGTAAACAGTACATACGAATAAATATATGTATACATACAGTTTGGGAAAGGTTTATAACTCGCAATACGAGGCTATCTACCTCGCATCCCGAGCTCGGATCTCGCGCCAAGAACTCTGCGAAGCTCTAGGTCTGGTAACCGAATATATACGTACTAATAAGGTGATACTAATAAATACTAGTAGAATAAGGTCATATTTGATAGTTTGTTTTGGAGAGCTATCGAACTCCAGGCTTTTGTTTGTTTGGTTTTGACGTTTTTATTTAAGAGAATCGCCATCTCTATTGGATTTGGTTAATGGTCTTGTTATAGGAGCGAGCACTGCCTCCTATTGATGAACTGTATTTGTTTTAAATTTTACCTCCAGGGTTCAACATTAATTTTTGTTCATCCTATCCCGTGATTTTCCAATTGTTTCAAGTGGTTGATTGCCACATTAGAGAGTACTCGACCCTCAAATATCTCAGGCAACTGATGGGGTTTTGTATGAGCACCCAATCAATAAAATTCAAATGTTTCGTATAATTATCCGATATAAATCTGGCTAACCCGTGATTTTTCAATTGTCGATTGTGAATGATAAGTATTTGTAAGCACGCAGCTTCCAGCTGTTTCAGGTAACTAATAAAACTGTGCGATTATCTAATTAATGGTATTCAAATGTTTCATGTAATTTTTTGATATAAATCTGGCTAACCCGTGATTTCTCAATTGTCGTTTGTGATTGATAAGTATTTGAGAACACGCATCTTCCAGCTGTTTCGGGTAATTAATAAAATCCTTTGTGACTAACTAATTATGGCCAAGGTCGTTTTCAAACTATGCGGTTGACCCAATTCTCCAGTGATCCTTTGTTTTGTAAACAAATAATATAAACATCTCCTGACACACTAACCTAAATGTGAGATTTGTTTATTTTAAAATTCCTTAGAAGTCATTTGTGCCTCTTTACTTTTATTGTGCACTATTAATTAAAATATTTTTAAATCCTTTATTAAAGTTAAACTATTTATTTCATTTCCCGAATTTAGTAAATTTACTAGAAGTTAGGTGAAAATAATATAAATATATATATATGTACACATATCTCGATTGTCAAAATACGTTAAATAAGATTACATATATTAATAAATAAATATAAGGTATATGATTCTACATGGTCTTGAATATTAATAAATACATATTTTCTTTTTCAATAATATAGATATGTCCTCGGGTAGGTATTAAAAATCGCTACCATTTCGATGTTTCGATTAATAAATAAAATACATATATATAATTACATTACTCATATATATATTCTTTATATACAATATTTTATTTTATATTTATAAATATATATACAAATATAAAATATACATATATTAATGTGTAATTCTTTGTTTTGTTGTTTTAATTTAATATTCAATTGATATACTTCCACTTCACAGCCCTTCTGTGTCTCCTGGGACCTGAAAATTATTTATAAAAGGAAAACTCACCCACGTCAAGGTATTTCCGGTCGGGTAGTACACAACAACCTTGATGAAGAAATCCTACCTAATTAATTGTATTTTTCAACTAATTTCAAAATAAATCTTTTCGACTATTTATTCCTATTTAATATTTTATTCTCGCTTGAATCGTATAAATTAGCTGATATTTAATTTTTCTTCCGAACGAAATCCTAATCCAGAAAACCCGTTGATTTAATAACACCTTTCTAGTTTAGGCTTTTGAATGATAGCTGTTTCAAATTCTTTTTCGAAATGATAGACTGATGATTAAAATTCTGGTTAGAACGACAAACACTTTTAACACTGTCGCTATACGCACGATGGATTTTAATTGAACAATTTATTAATTCTAAATTTCTTTTTATATAAATTGATAAGAAAATTTTTTCCAAATTGCGCAGACTTTTAATTATCTTGATTCTTAATAAATTAATTTCTTTTCCGAACTGTTAATTTTAGAACAAAGGTTTGAGCATTTGTTGTTATTTCTTTTCGAACTGTCTAGATTGTGTTTATTTTAAACTAAGACGTAAATATTTATTACTATTATTATTATTTTTTTTTTTTCCAAATTGATGTTAAATTATAATCCATTTTTAAATAATCCGCGATCACGTTCACTTTAGTTTAACGATAACAAACTCTTAAATTTAATTTGAATGTTTTCACTTTGAATGAAATAATTATTTTTAAAATTTTAATTAATTCACAATTCACTTTTTAGCACTTCTCACTTTACACTTTTAAGCACTGAATTTAATATCTATTTATTTTCACTGTTTGATTTAAATTAACTGACTTATTAAATTTCACTGTCTCTAGCACTTGTATTTTTCACAAAATTTTCCTAAGTCCAGGGCTTATTTAAAATTTAACACTTAAAGATTTTTCACTGTTAATCCTACCAAAGACGTAGTACTGCCACGTAACAACTTTTCGAATCCTCGGCGCGACTGTCTCCTGACTGATGTGTTCCATCTTTTATACCCCTCTCAGGTTCCAAAAGACGTATCTGAATTTCTCTTGATGCTTAATTCTATCTCCTATCAACTCGTAAATCCGAACACCCCTTCCATCAATATCGATTGTGCTTCCATAAGATGTTCTGCTTTCCGGCTCAAGGCGGTGGTCAGTTTCCATCTCACATATCTAAATCGATAGGGTCCGAATCGGGTAAGTCTGCGTTAATCGCCCAAGCTCCCTTTGTCCTCTGTTCATACAAAAATGTAGTTAAAATCTCATGATTTTGTGTTCCTTTTTTTTCTCAATTCGCGATAGGTCCATCCTCAATAACATATATACAGATCTCAATTTTATGCATCTCGTGCGAAAATTGTTTAAATCCATGTCGAAATCTTTACTACGCATTTTTGAATTTCGATTTGTTTAAATTCTACTTAATTTTATTGTTACTTATATGAGCTTTTCCATTTCCACCCGTACTTTCTATCTCCCTGTCGCAGATTTGAGTTTTTCCTTTATCTTTGAATTTTATTTTTATCCGCGACGTTTTCTTGCACAATTTCTTCTTGATTCTTATGTCATTTCTCATAACTCTTATAATTACTCATTTTCCAAGTCGTATTTATTAATTTCACGGATAAATTCGAATTGTATCGCTTTTCTCCACATGGATCATTTTTTATCTCCGTTCTTTACCCTTCCTTTTATCTTTTCTCCACTTTTTCCGATGTGTGTGGTCTCCAGGAAAATTTCATACTTCATTTATTATTAATTAATATATAGTTTTCCACACTTCTATGGGAGATATACCTAATTAGACTCTGGGATATCTGTCATTTTTATTGCCTGACCCAATCTCCGCCCATTCTCCATCCCTCACTTACAAGATTTCACATAAAACATATGCATTGACATCTGTTTACGTTTAAAATTTTGGTACTAGACTCGTAAATTTAGTTTAATTTCAAACCTATTAATTTTAATCTCTTTTGTCTAATCTAAATACTTCCATAAGGTCCACGTTAAAGTTAATCGCTTTTCTAATCGTTTATTACCTTAACGTAAATAAAAATCATGTTCGGATTTTGATTGTTTATCCTTCAAAATATACATGAGACCGCCAACCTTTTATCTTGTTTCGATCCCTCCGTAATATTGGGTAACTCTAATATATATCTAACCTAATAATTATGTAAAATGTCTACTTTTCCTGAATCTAATCTATCGCTATATGTTTAGTTTTACTGTCTTCTTCTGATACTCGATTTTCACGTCCCTAGGACCTTCGTAGCAGTCCAAAATCTCTGTATTTTCCTTCCATTCGATCGCCGCACTTTTCTAAAATGTGTATTTTTTTGCGAGATTTTTCATTCAAAATTGATTTACCAATATGTCCGTTTCATCTTAAATTGATAACGATTAATTTCCATTGTTTCCAAAACTCTCACCTCTCTTTAGTACGATTTTTATCAAACATGACACCCTCCTTCTATCATAAATAATTTTACTACAGTTGAAAATTCTGCCAGTGATTTTCCTTCGCTTTTCCCGTCCTTTTTTATACTATCACGTTTATAGTTTTTCCATTGCATTTTCGTGTGTGTGTTTTTCAACTTGTAAAATCTTCAAAGCACTCGATTTCAATGGTTCGCCATCACCTAAATGTCTCAGTTATTGTAAACATTTCCAGGAGTTTGTCACCTTGAAAGTCGATGTTGACCCTAAAGTGCGTTCACCTCTAATTTCTGTGAGAATCGAAATGTCGTTAATTATCTTTTTTATTGCCCGATCCAAAGTTTATTCCTTTGTCTGTATTTGGTGTACGCCTCTCCGTTCACTGATTGGTTACTCAAAATTTTATAGCTCTTTGTTCAGATCTATTGGTTGACAAAATTCAATATTTATTTATAGGCCTAGGAAAGGGGAAGTACCAGTCGTCCTAGACGATTTTACGACCTCTCTGCTTTCGTCCCGGAACCTTGATTTAATTTCAACTATTACAGGTGTCTACTGCAAGCAAGCTGGATCAATTCTTTCTCCGCCAGATGTCGTTAGCATGTCCGTTTTCATAAATAATTTGCATATTTTCTTGCAGCTATGGTTTATCTGTTTTTTTTCACTGTGATTTAAAGCCTTTCATCACATACTTAAGCTTAATCAAGTCCCATATAAATGATTTAATTAAAATATGTTGATTTTACGAATTACGTAAAATCCGATTAACATTTAATCTTTATTTATAAAAAATAAATTTATCATAAAAATCTTCAATTATAGTCTTCAATTATACCTTCACAAAAAAATTATACGAATAAATGACATAATTTGAAAGTATACCAAAGTAACTACATTTAATAATTACCGACTCATCTAATAAGTTCAATAAAGAACAACTTGCAAAAATAATGCCAAAAACTACCGAGTTACTGGGCGTCGCGGGACAGATGGCAGTGAAGATGGGGACTATGGAGGGTGAACTATCCGCATACAAAAATATTATTAATAACCAACCTGCAATAACTGGAACTACTCAATCTACTTCAATGGAAATATGTTACGCAATTACCGAGATAACAGAAAGGAATTTACGTTCGAAAAATCTAATTCTGCTGAACGTACCTGAAAGTAGAGAAGAGAATCAAACCAACAGGATTCTGATGACAACAAAAAAGTATGTTCAACGTTAAAAATTATCGATGATACATTACAGATAAATATTTCTAAAATATATAGGCTTGGCGTAAAAAAAACTGACAAGATCAGGCCAATAAAAGTAGAACTCCATGATTCATATTAAGCTAAGCAAATAATCATAAATAAATATAAACTGAAAAATGGCATCAAAGTTAAACAAGATCTCACGGAGCTGCAAAGGAAACAAATGACGGATGTTTGGAAAGAGTTTGAAACGAGAAAAGCGGAAGGGGAAACAAACATAACAATTAAGTACATAAACTCTGTTCCAAAAATAATAAAAAACGTGCCAAAAAACTTAAACAGCACCTAAAATTGTTTGGGTACTACCAAAATGTTCGCGGAATGAGAACTAAATTACAACATCTTAAAATAACTTCTCCCACATTCCCACATGATATTTTGTTATTAACAGAAACATGGTTAAATGAGGACATCAATTCAACGGAATTAGGTCTCAATAAATACAACATCTATCGTCTTGACCGTGACCCCATTACAAGCAACAAATCAAAAGGAGGAGGTGTAATGGTGTGCATATCTAAAAACATTTCATTTAAAAAATTGCCAGTTAAACACAAAAGCGTTGAACAGATGTTTGTAATGCTAAATATTTCATCCACAAAAATCATTATCGCTTGTACTTATATTCCACCAATGTCAGATCTGCAAATATACAAGAACCACATCGAGGATGTAGAAACACTAAAATATAAATATCCTAAAGCCAAATTTATAATTGTAGGCGACTACAATCTTCCGAAAATCGACTGGTCTTTCGATAAGAACAATGAAGTGATTATTAACGAAACAGAAGTGCAGTGTGTCAAATCTAAGGAAATGCTTGATATGTCTTTTTTCCTAGGACTAAAACAGTTAAATAAAGTGCATAATTCTTATAACCGAATGCTTGACCTAGTATTTTCTAGTGACTTAAGTACAGTGGTAGATTGAGATTGCAACAATAACATTTGGCTGTCATCAGTTGTTTTGTTTTGCTCTATCTAAAAATAATTTTATACCATTCTTTTTTGCTTTCTGGCAAAAAAAAAGTGTAGTGTGTTGTGCCTTGAGGTTTCTTCTCCCTCCTGATCTTCCAGGAGTCACTTTTCGCTGCTGATTTCCAGATATTTATAAACTTTTTTACTTCTGTCATTTTCCATACTATTGTTGTAGTTGTTTACTGTTGTGAATAATGGAGGAAGATTTCCCTCCTGGATCCCCTACAAAGCCCCCAGATCCCTCTCCAGACCCCCCAGACGGGGAAAATGTAGAAATTTCTGACAGTGATTCTGTCATTTTGACTTCTACCAAAAAAAGGAAATTTACTCCTTCTTCCCCAATAAAACTTGACTCGCCTTCGACTTCACAGTCCCCACCAGCACTTTCTCAACTTCCTCCAACAAACTTTTATTCTCCTCATTCCCGTGGCCCATTCATAGTATACGCCCAAAAAACTGAGCAAGGAAAAACCATCCACCCTCTTGAATTTGGCAAATTCCTATCAAATAGCAAGAATCTTTCAATCAAGCCTGGAGGTGTAAAAGCCGAGGGTCGCTTCCGAATCTCCGTCGAATTCCTCTCAGGGTCAGCTGCCAACAGTTTCATCAAAAATATCTTCATTTCATCTAATTCAAAGTTCAAGGCATATATCCCTACTTTCAATGTCACTCGCATGGGCCTGGTCAGAGGTATCTCGACTGATCTGTCCATCGAAGAAATTCTGTCTTCACTTTCAACCCCCCAACACATTGGCAATCCCATAAAAGCCAGGAGGCTAAATTACAAGGACTCCTCTGAGGGTATAATTTCTTGGAAGCCCTCCCAATCTGTCGTTATCACCTTTGAAGGTCAATCTCTTTCCTCCCATATATATTTATTCTTCAACTCATTACCAGTTGAAATGTATACTTATCCCACCACTCAATGCTTCAATTGCTGCCGTTTTGGTCATACAAAAGCTGCATGCAGATCTCAACCCAGATGTTTTAAATGTGGAGAAAACCATGCAGCTGACCAATGTCCTTCTTCCTCCTCACCTAAATGTTTTAACTGCTCAGGCTCACATACAGCCATCAACACTTCTTGCCCAGAACAATCTCGCCAAAAAAATATCAAAATTTCTATGGCCTCTCAGAACTTGTCTTTTCTGCAGGCTTCTAAACTATTCCCGCCTGTCAAAAAATCATTTGCTGAGGCTTTATCCAGCAACTCCTCATCCAACCCTCTTCCCTCCTCTACAACAACTTCTTCTCGTTCAACTAAATTCACATACAAAAATGCTATCTCTAAACCGGCTCCTGGATACGATCAGCAACAACACAACTCACTGCTCTTAAATCCAAATGGTTCATCTTTTTCAAATGCCACAAATGGGTGTGCAAATAATTATAATCCCTCCTCAATGAACTCTCATAAACTTTCTGAAAAACTCTCCCAAGACAATTCTTCATTTATCCAAACTCTTATTATGCTTCTAATTGACCTCATTTCTTCTCAAACTAATCTACCGTCCAACGCTGCTACTATTATTTCCACATTGAAATCATTTATTCAAAATGACTCTTCAAGATGTCAGAATACTTCAGTGGAATAGCCGAAGTGCTATTTCTAACAAATCTGATCTCCTTAACCTTTTAAATTCCAACTTTATTTCTTTGGCTGCTATCTCGGAGACTTGGTTTACTCCATCCACCCACTTTAATGTGGGAGGGTATTCCTGTCTCCGCGACGACCGCCCAGGAGGTACGGGCGGCGGTGCTGCCCTTTTTATTAAAAAATCAATATCATTTTCTCCAATAAATAATATCAAACCCCCCAATGCTGACTTCCAAATGGTAGCAGCTAAAATAAAGGATACATCCTTTATTTCAGTCTATCTTCCCCCAACAGCCCACTTCAATAAACAAATTTGGTTGCAAATTGTAAGTCAACTAAGCCCTCCTTTCTTTATATTAGGCGATTTTTATGCCCATTCCCCCGTCTGGGGTTCTGCTTTCTCCGACCGAGATGGTCGAAGTGTGATGGATTTCCTAGATCAATCCAACCTTTTCCTTTTGAATGACGGATCTCCTACTAGGATCTCACGCCCCAGCACAAACCCCAGTGCAGTGGATCTCTCGATATGCTCTTCTAGTCTAGCTTCTCTCACCTCGTGGGTGGTGTCCACCGACCCTTGCTCCAGTGATCATTTCCCGATCACCATTACTTATCAAACTTCTTTCCAATCAGACAAGTCTCATATTTCGACAAAGGTTAAAACAAAACACACCAAATGGGATGAATTTAACTCTCATATGGACAAGTTCCTACTCAATTTACCCGCCACCGATATATTTTCCGTCAAAGATGATTATAATAACTTCAAATCAATGCTCATATCTGCAATAAATAAATCAAATCCTCCCCCTAAAACTAAATCTCTCAAAAAACTCCCTCCAACTCCCTGGTGGGATGAGGAATGTTCCAAAGTAGTAAGAATTCGGAAAGCTAAATCTCTTACCTATCGTTACAATATGACTATGGAGAACTATCTTATATACAAAAACGCTGAATCCAATGCCAAAAGGGTATTGAGGTCAAAAAAAAGATCCGGATGGTACAACTTCTGCAGTTCAGTATCTCCGAACACTCCAATTTCGGAAGTTTGGTCTATGATCCGAAGATTTCGATCCTCCTTCAGTTCACCATCTCCTCGAGCGTCTCATTCTAAATGGATCGATGAATTCTTGGACAAAATTGCCCCCCCTTCTGTACCTAACTTAGATGAAATAACGCCCATCTATAATACTCCTATGTCTAATCATTGGCTAGACTCTCCATTCACCTTAATTGAGCTAAAAAGTTGTTTATCAACAGTCAAGGACTCATCTCCAGGCAGAGATGGTATACCTTACAGCATTATCAAAAATAGTAATGATAATGTTCTAAACCACTTCTTAAGCATCTTAAATAAAATCTTCCAGACTGGTATAATGCCTGATGACTGGAGTTGTCAAATAATCATCCCTATTTTAAAAACAAACAAATCACCAAATTCTGGATCCAACTACAGGCCAATCGCTCTTTCATCCACCCTCAGTAAACTTTATGAAAAATTAATTAAAAACCGATTAGAATTTTTTGTCGAGAGTAAAGAGCTTCTCTCTCCATCTCAATTTGGATTTAGGAAAAAAAATCCACTCAAGATAACCTTGCCATCATCAGTACTGATATTAATTTATCAATTTCTAAACAGGAAGTTTGTCTTGCCGTCTTTATAGATATAGAAGGCGCCTTTGACAATGTCTCCATCCCAATCTTGAAAAAAAAACTTCTAGGCCTTGGCCTTCCCCCCATGTTTGTCCAATCTATTATTAATCTATTTCTAGATAGAAAAATTTTCATTGAACTTCCAGATATTTCTCCTCAAAGTAGGTCTATTTGGAAGGGTTTACCACAAGGCGATGTATTGTCCCCCTTACTGTATAATATATACACATATGATATGCATGTCGCTATTCCCCCACAAGTAAAAGTTATTGAGTTCGCAGATGACATAGCTTTCTTCTTATCATCCAAAATCATCCCTCTCGCCGTCAAATATCTTAACGAAGCCATGAATGCCCTTTGCACATGGCTCACGTTAAATGGTCTTGAACTTTCAATCCAAAAGACTCAGTGTGTCACCTTCTCAAACCGCCATAAAAACCCCCCCGTTCAAATTTTATTTAAAAATTCTCCAATCCCCAACGCTTCTGAAGTAAAATTTTTGGGAGTAACATTTGATAGGAAACTTAAATGGTCTTCCCATATTAATAATTTAGTTACTAAATGCGAAAAAAATATAAATATCATCAGATCATTATCTGGCGTTTGGTGGGGAGCTCACCCTACTTGCATTAAGTTGCTTTACAACGCACTTATTCGAAGCCATCTTGACTATGCCTGCCCACTTTTTAGTACTGCCTCAAAAAATGTACTTGATAAATTAGACAAAATTCAATCTAAATCTTTGCGAATTATAACTGGAGCGATGCAATCATCACCCATCAATTCCCTTCAAATAGAATGTTCTGATCCTCCTCTTTATTTAAGGCGTCAACTATTTGCTGACAAATTTGTTCTTAAATGTTTAAATTCTAAATGTCATCAGGTTATCCCCAGCGTCTCGTTGTTCATTGACTCAACTCATTCATCTACAATCAGAGCTTCAACTAAACCTCTTCCTGACATCTGTAAAAATTTTAAGTCTCTCTCAGAGCTTCACATCATCCAAAATGATCTACTTCCCTTATACAAATTAAAATATAGTCACGTCACCCTATCCCCAACAATAATAGAAGGGATCGGAATCCTTAAAAGTCATTCCAATCTCCCGGCCCGAACTGTCAATAATATGTTCAATGACATTATTTCATCTAAATGGCCCAACTTTTCTCTTTTATTTACTGATGGATCCAAATCTCCCGACTCTCCTAACTGTGGTATAGGTATTAACGTTTACCACAATAATTCTAATGACAGAATATTTCATTCAATTTCAAATCAATTTTCAATATTTTCAGCCGAGTGTATTGCAATAATAGAATCTCTCAAATATATAATCAAAAATAATTTTGAACATTCCCTCGTTCTCTCTGACTCTCTCAGTTCCCTCCAAAAACTTAAATCCAGTCCTCTTCTTCATCCTGATGATCACTTTGTATGCCTTATTCGAGAGATGATAGCCTCCATTCAAAGCTCTGGTAAAACTGTAACTCTGATTTGGATTCCTGGACATGTTGGTGTCATGGGTAATGATATTGCGGATGCCTTGGCAAAACAAGGAGCGTCCAACCCTGTTGTTACCCTCGTAAACCACATTCCCCTATCTGACATTTTTTCCATCATCAAAGATAGATCCCGCAATGTTTGGTGGGAGTATTGGCACATTGCTAGTCAATCCAAGGGAGCCTGCTATGCCTCAATACAAAGGACTATTCCATTAAAACCGTAGTTTCAGCAATTTCCTCATTTTTCCAAAAAAGAAATTTCTTCACTCATTCGAATGAGGATCGGACATTGTTCCGTTCCTTCCCATCTTTTTAAAATTCACGTCCTTGACTCCCCAGATTGTACATTCTGTGGTCTAGAAGTGGGAACTTTAGATCACATATTTTTTGGTTGTCCCTCTCTAAACAAATATCCTCTCTTCTATCAAGCCTTATCTAAAATTGCCTCCCCTCCATTCAACATCTCATCTCTTCTAAGTCTGAACTCGACTCCAATTTTCATTATAATTTTGAAATTTGCCTATTTAAATAAAATTAATATTTAAATTCACCTTTCATTTCTCAATAATTTTAAATGATGGCCAAGAACACCCTTGAAGGGTGAAAGCCAGAAATAATGGAAAAAAAAAAAAAAAGTACAGTGGTAGAACAATCGGATGAATTGTTGTTACCTTTAGACCAACACCATCCCGCGTTAGATATTATTATCACAAATGAGTCTAGAAAATTGCAGAAATTAAAAACTTCATCGTACAATTTTAAAAAAGCTGACTACCCAAATATAATTGATTATCTTGACCATATAGACTTGTCATTTCTAGAAGATGAAAACAATATTGTGAATCAAGTCCAACAATTTTATTCAATCCTAAACACTTCAAAAGAACGTCATGTTCCAAAAGTTAATTTTATTGCATCCCTTTACCCTACATGGTTTTCAAAAGAATTAAAAGAATTGATTTATACTAAAAAACAAACTCACCGAATATATAAGCAATCTAGAAACGTCGATGATTATATAATGTTTACTAACATAAGAAAGCAGTGCAAAGAATTGTCTAAAAAATGTTATAATGATTATATTTGTTTAATAGAAATGGAGGTTCATGATAATGTTAAAAAATTGTGGAACTTTTCTAATGCTCAGCGAAAAAATGATTGTAGTTTACCAAATATTATGTATCTGAATAACAATTGTGCGGATAATACCGAAGGCATTGTCAATCTTTTTGCAGATTTATTCAAAAGTGTTTATGATGATAATATTACCGATAATGAAATCCCAAATGATATATCACTTGAAGAATCACTTAACCTAAACCATTGTTTTATTGAAATAAACGCTATAGAAAAGGCTATAAAAGCATTAGATACTAATAAATCCGCTGGACCGGATGGTTTCCCTCCAATATATTTAAAATCTTGTGTTCGCAGTTTGACTTATCCATTATTTTTACTATTTAATAAGTCTTTGTCGTCAGGGTGTTTTCCAAAACAGTGGAAAAAAAGCTATCTTACGCCTATTCATAAAAAGGGAGATAAAAGCGATGTATCAAACTACAGACCAATATGTATATTGTCCGCTATTCCCAAACTATTTGAATCGTTAGTCCTTGATGTAATATGTAAACAAATTAATAATATTATTGTACCCAACCAGCATGGCTTTATCACAGGTAAATCCACCCTAAGTAACTTGATCATATACGAAAATTACATAACTGATTCTCTTGCCTTGAAGCATCAAGTGGATTCAATATATACTGATTTTTCCAAAGCATTTGAGAAAGTTAGGCGACATATCCTTGTACAAAAATTAAGTATGTTGGGTATCAAGGGTAATCTGTTAAGTTGGATTGATAGTTATCTTAGTAAAAGAGAGCTATGTGTCAAAATAAAATCTGTGGAATCTTACATTTTCGAAGCCACAAGTGGGGTCCCTCAGGGGTCTCACCTGGGACCAATTCTTTTTTTGTTATTTATTAATGATATTGTTAGCATATTTAAAGATGTAGAAGTTCTTCTTTTCGCAGATGATTTGAAAATATATAAAACAATACGCAGTTTAGACGATTGTTATACTTTGCAACTTAATTTAAATAAACTATATCGTTGGTGCATCATCAACTCTCTGTTTCTTAATATTAAAAAATGTCAGGTCATTCTTTTTTGTAAAATACGAAATCATACAATTTATGAATATTCGCTTAATAATGTAAAATTGACAGCTGTCACTCAAATCAGGGACTTGGGTGTTATATTTGATGAACAGTTAACATTCAATCCGCATATAAATGAAATCACAAATAAAGCCCTAAAAATGCTTGGTTTTATATGTAGAACCGCATGTGACTTCAAGTCACTAGAATGTTTGAACACACTGTACACATCTTTAGTAAGAAATCAAGTAGAGTATAATTCGCCTATTTGGTCCCCGTTTTATAAAGTACATTCCAACAATATTGAAAGGGTACAACACAAATTTTTAAGATTTATTAACTTTAAACTAAATATTCCAATCCAAAATATAAATTATATCCAACTCATGCATCAACTAAATTTGATTACGCTATCAGATAGGCGAATTATCTCCGACCTTGTTCTACTAAATAAAATTATTAATTATAGAATCGACAGCCCTGAAATTCTTGCTACAATAAAATTATTTGTACCTTCCAAAAATACGAGACAAAATTCCACCTTTTTCTGTGACAATTTCAAATCTAATTATCATGCGCACATATCGTTAAATCGAATACAAAATTTTGGTAATAAATTTGGTAATGTTGTTGATATATTTAGAGATTCCGTAGCAGTGCTTAAACGAAATCTACATAAACACTTTGCTGAAATGTATGACTTCTCCACTCCATAGTAAAAAACCCATTTTTTAGCTTCTGTTTTTTCACTCTTTTCTTTTATGACTTTTTAACTTTAATATATATGTTTTAACTTTACAAATTAATATTGTAATTTAAATAACAATTCGAATATGATTTTAAGTCCCTATAAATGCTGATTAATTTCAATCCATTTATTTTTCTAAGTAAAAAAAAAAAAAAAACTGTTCTCCATAATGGTATTCTGTATTATTTGTAAAACATTTATGTACTACAGATATAATAACTATTTTATTTATATATGTACGTAAACTTTTAAATGTCACATAGTTAATGTAATAACACTAATAATAATGTATGTAAAAGCCCAATGGGCGTTTAAATAAATAAATAAATAAATAAACTATCAATCAAACAAGTCAACATAATAAATTGTATAGTGTAATGTATAGTAAGTAAGACTGAAAGTGGTAAAAGCATAGCCCATGAGTGTATATATTTAGATTAACAATCTCTTTCCCGATAGTTTGAAAACAGTGAAACGAATAAATAAATTTAAAAAAAAACTGTTCATTAAATGTGGAATAATTTAAATAAATATATATTTTATAAGATAAAATTAATATTGTGATGTGAATATTTTACAGCTTTGATTATGTAGTTAGAAAGTGAAATAAGTATATAATTATTTGACTTTCATATAATTATTAAAAAATTTAAAATGACTGTGTAATTAATTATTTTGTTTAAACCACTATTCTAATAATAAAATATCAATTAATTTCTGCACCTTTTCTTCCCTCATTAGGATATAAGTCTCAACTGCTCTCGATCGTCTTAAGCCAGGGAGACTGTGGCATCCCCAATAAACTGGGGTACATTGTGAGGCTGAAGGTAATAGAGAAGGGAACGAGATGTGGAAGAGAAATGTGGGGAAGTACCTGGCTATTGAAATCTAGTGACCAAACACGGCTAAGGACAATTTAAGCAACATTTCAATTTTGAAAGGTGGTCTTACACCAGATCGATGCTGAGAGAATCTTCAATGTTAATATTAATGGATGTGACAACAACATACAGAGAGTGTACACTCATTTAAATTCGTCCCAACAAAATCACCTATAAACAAACAAAAAGTTACAAAATCAAGATAATTCACGGTGTAATATCTAATTAAAACTGGTGTTAAGTAGACGAGTTATCAAAAACGTATATAGTGCCCGCAAAGTCTGGAAATTGTGTTTTACAAATTAGTTTCTAGTGACAGCTGTTAAAACCCCCCCGTACCCGTCACCCGCCCGTCATTCCCCGCCGCGGTAGCACGCACGAGCCTTGCCAATAAGTCAGAGGTTTATAAACACTAGTAAACACTCGCAATTAAAAATATATACTTATTCGTACAAATAATCATTAAAATAAATAATAAAAAATGGCTCTATGTGATAAAGCTTCTAACTACATCACCAAAGTTAACTCAATAATTAGTGGATTAATTTCGATCGTTAATGATCTTAACAGCAAATTTACAAAAGAAAACATTCTTAAAATTATTCCAAAAACTACTGAACTTATGGGTACTATTGGTGAATTGGCTGTCGATTTTGAAGTGATGCAAGGTGAATTAAATTAACTTAAAAATAATATGCATCTCATGGCGCAAACTACGAACCGTCAGCCGATCGAAACAAATATGTGAGAAATAGTAACCGAAATGGAAGAGAGATCTAATCGATCTAAAAACATTATCTTATATAACGTGCCGGAGAGCACGTCAGGAGAAAAAGTCATAAGCATTGCCGAAGACACAGATAAAGTTTTTTCTGCCATTAAAAATATTATTTTATTTATTAATCTTAAGTTAGCTCACATCTTCGTGTGTGCTAATAGTTTTATAAACATATAAACATGTACATTGTTTGGCAAACATAATCTTTCTTTAAATATTTCAATAAAGTCACAAAAAAGAAACATTAATAATTGAGATAAACATATTTTCTTAATTCATTTTTGAACTTATTAATATTTTCTATCACAGCAATTTCCTTCGGGATTTTGTTATAGAGTTGAACGGCCTGGTACATCAGAGATTTTTGGGTGCTTGTTTTTTTACTTGTTGGCAATCTAATTTGCTTAGAATTTCTCGTCCCGTGTCCGTGTATCTCGTTATTGTAATTTATTTTTCTTTTCAGTTCCTTAGACATCTTCCCTATGATAATTTTATGTATAAAAATAAGTACATTCAAATACACAGTTTGCTTCACCGTCAAAATATTCAGCTCCTTTAACATGTCTCTTATCCGTGTGTATATGTTGCGCTTAAGATAATTAAGATAATTCGCATTGCTTTATTTTGCAGTATTTGCATTTTTTTCATTTTCTCTTTATTGCGGAGAAAAAAAATACTTGAACAGTAATTAATATTGACCCATCTCTCGATCTACTTCATGTAAAAATGTACCGACTGGGTGCCATAAAAACTCCTTACAAAAACAGACCAATCAAACTGGAATTTAATGATAACATCACACCAAAAACTGTGTAACGTAACAGCATAAAATTAAAAAACGGCATCAAAGCTGGTAACGATCTAACTGTTCTCCAGCGGAATCACTTAATTGAATTAAGAAGAGAGTTGCTGTCCCGGCAAGAAAATGGCGAACCAAACCTCACCATTAAATACACTAACTCTTTACCTACCATTGTTGCAACTCTTCCAAAAAACGACACAATAATTACCAACTGAAATGCTACTACCAAAACGTCAGAGGAATAAAAACAAAACTAAAGGACTTCAAAATACATGCCCCGACTCTGCACCACGACATAATCATACTAACAGAAACCTGGCTAGAACCATCTATCAACACAGCTGAGCTTGGACTTCTCCACCATCACGTTTACCGGGCTGACAGAAGTCAACATACCAGGGGCCTTAGCATGAGAATCGATCGAACTTAACGATATCGGATTGCTAAGCGTATCTACCGACGATTTTATAACGACTTCCCTAGCATGAGAACGCTATTGATATCTCTAACGACATCGATAAGGCAATAAATACAAATCGATATACGCTGGCAATACTGGGACGGAATTGTCTATGAATTGGATAGACGTCAAACGTCAGATTTCAAGCGTGACCATTGTAACCGCCGTGTTTTTTTAATATTTTACGATGTCGCAAGCAATGGTAGCTGGGTAAGTTATTTATTTATCTTTTTATGTGAAAGAATTTCCATTATTATCAAAGAGATATACTTACATTCTATTGTGTCAAAATTTTGAAGTTATTTTTACTAATATTTCAATCATACGCAGTATTTTAAGATATTCAAAATGCTGATATTATGATAAATACAGGTAAAGTGCTATATAGTCAATGAATAATGACTATATAGCACTTTAATAAGTTTTTATGTTTCCATGTTAAAATTCGAAGTTATGATTTTTTAAATGTCGGCGAAAAATTATCATCTGGAAATCTCTAGCAATCGAAGCAAATTTATTTATTTCACGTGGTCGTTCCAGTGGTGGATCGATTTATATTGTGTTTTTGTTTTACTAAGATATCAATTACCTGCCTCCTTTCATTGAACTAGAAATTTTGCATAGTGAACGACATTATTAAAAAAATACGTATATCGACAGCCAACCAAAGTTTTAACTGACACTCAAGACCCCACGTTATATTCGGCGGGCTTTTAGCAACCGTCGATCGGAAGTTATCCTATCGATACATTCTCATGCTCGCAATTTTAACGATACCGTCGCTACTTTGACCATAGACAAGGAATTTTAACAATCGTCGGTTGTTATATTTTGATCGTGCTAGCATATGTCGTTAAGTGCTCATTGATGACGTATTTTAACGATATCGTATTGCTATAGGGCTATATCGACTTCTCATGCTAAGGCCCCTGCTCTAAGTCTAGAGGCGGCGGCGTCATGATAGCCGTCAACAAGGTGCATTACTCAAAACTTCTGAAAACCAAAAACTGTAATGTGGAACAAGTTTACATATTATTAAACGGTAAAAACCAAAAAAATATCATTGGCAGTGTTTACGTTCCGCCATCGTCGGATATAAGTGTATACAAAAGTCATTTTGAGGATATAGAGCAATTGTCGTACAAATTTCCAAATAGTAAAATCAGTATCATCGGCGATTACAATTTACCCAAAATCCACTGGGGCACCTGCAATAATTCTACTGATTCTCAAAACTTAACCTTATCCGAAACAGAAAAAGAAATTGTCCATTTATGTGATTTCCTTAACCTAAATCAATTAAACAATGTAAAAATGTCAATAACAGATTACTAGATCTTGTTTTTTGTACCGACACGGCCACTAAGGTTGATAAGTCACTGGATTTGATTCTTGCACCCGACTCCCATCACCCACCTTTAGACATTGTTATATTATGTAGCCCTATGAAATACCAACTTGAAACTAAGACCCAGTATCCAAACTTTAATAAAGCCAATTATGCCACAATACGTGATTATCTATATAACGTTGACTGGTCTATACTAGAGGCAGGTGACCTCGATGGAAATATTAAAGCCTTTTATGACCTCTTGTATAAAGCCATTGAAACATTTGTCCCAATCAGCTTTAAATCATCCTCTAATTTCCCTAGCTGGTTCAACAAGGACCTCATTAACCTAGTAATTGAAAAGAAGATAGCACATAAAATTTACAAAGATACTAAAAATATTTCTGATTATTCAAATTTCAGCATGCTACGAAAAAATTGCAATAAACTATCGAACATTTGTTACTAGAAATAAAATTAAATTTGACCATAATCATCATATAGCTGGCCAACTACTCAAAAAAGTTACACAAATTCGTGATCTAGGTGTTATACTTGACAGTAAACTTACATTTGAGGCTCATATTGATATGATTGTTAAGAAAGCCCTTAGAATGCTAGGATTCTTATTCCGTATTGGAAAAGAATTTAATAATATCATAACACTTAAAATATTGTATTTTTCTTATGTTCGCAGTCATCTTGAATTCGCTTCTCCCATATGGAATCCTCAATATAATATTTACATAAATCGCATTGAAGCCATCCAAAGAAAATTTGTCCATCATTTAAATTTCAAATTAAATTCAAACCTTGACGTAAACAGCTCGATGGACCTTTATGGACTTAAGCCATTAAAAACTAGAAGAGACTCCGCAGATATAATATATCTCCATAAAATTATTAATGGCTTTATTGATTGTTCTCCCCTTCTATCTGAAATTAATTTTAGAGTCCCGAGCGTTAGAACTAGAGAAAAATCACTTTTTCATCTCCATAAATGTTCTACTAATATCAGACAAAATGCGTTTATATTCAGAGCCTGTAGTATATTTAATAAGGATTTTAATGATATGGACATATTCACATGTAATTTAAGAACCTTTAAAAGATATGTAATAACTAACATTAAATAATTTTAAATATTCTACTGGAAGTTATCATGTTGTTGCTTTGAATCCTTTCCAGTTACTTACCTTCCAATTTATACTCATCTGTTCAATTTAGTTGTAGGTATACATTTATTATATTGTTATTATTGCTATTGTGTAGTGCTTTTATTGATTGCTGCTGTGTTGAAATTTTACAATACATTATGTTTTGATTTTTAGCTGGTTATTAGTATAACAGTTAACTTTAAATTTTTGAAATTATTGGTTATTAGTATATCAGTTAACATTAAATGTTTGAAATTTAGCTGGTCATTAGTATATTAGTTAATTTTTAAATTTTTATTTATTTGTGTTTTTACATCTTCTATTATTTTTTATTTATTATTTACAATATTGTATTTTTTGTAAATCTCTCAGGCCACAGGTACAGAACCCTTAGTTTTTTTTTAAAAAATATTTTTTATATCTTTTATTATTATTATTATAATTTTAAGTGAAAATCTGTAATTGGATTTTATCTTTATTATTAATCAGTTTATTTTTATATATGTTAATAATCTGTTGATTTTCCCATATAAAAAAAAAATATATAATAAAAAAAGAATTATTTTAATAATGTTGAACGTTCAATTGGATATAATATAAAACATTTTTTTTAAGTATTATAAATCACTAAATAACAATAATCTTGGAATACCTGAAACTATGCACCATAAACAGAAAAATTCCTGTAAAATTAATGAAATTGTCAATTTGTTTGCAGATTTTTTTAAAGATGTGTATGAAGCAGATATACCTAACGAACCAATTCCAAACTTTGAGTCAGATATAAATTTAGAATTATCCCAGATATATCATATTGAAATTAAAGACATAGCGGCTTGTATTAAACTACTGGAACCTAAATGTTGCTCAGGACCAGATAAAATTCCCCCCATATTCCTTAAAAACTGTGCAGGTAGCGTCTCTTACCCACTATACCTACTCTTTAAACAATCACTTTCATCGGGTAAGTTCCCGCAAATATGGAAAATTCTTCATTTCAACACGGTTTTGTCTCTGGCAGATCTACTCTAACTAATCTTACACTATACGAAAACTTTATCTCATGTGCTCTCGCTAACAGGCAACAAGTCGACTCAATTTATACGGATTTTAGTAAAGCGTTCGACAAGGTTTGTCATAAAATCCTTATAAATAAATTGTCAAAACTTGGAATAAGTGGTAAACTATTACACTGGATTAAGGATTACTTATCAAAACATATACTGACTGTATGTATCAAAGAACACTTGTCTTACGAATTCGAAGCCACCAGCGGTGTGCCTCAGGGTTCACACTTAGGACCAATATTATTTATTTTGTTTATAAACGATGTCACTTCTATTTTCTCTGATGTTCACATATTATTATTTGCTGATGATATGAAAATATTTAAAATCATTAAAAATATCAATGACTGTTTGTCCCTACAGTACAATTTCAAAAAAGTTGCAGAGTGGTGTTCCATTAACAAACTTACACTCAATATTAAAAAATGTCAAATTATGAGTTTTTTCAGAATAAAAAACCCCATCAAATATAGTTATACACTGAACAACCACATTTTACTATCTGTACCTGAAATTAGGGACCTCGGTATAATCTTTGATAGTAAATTATCATTTAATAATCACATAAATGTCATTACTAGTAAAGCAATGAAAATGTTAGGCTTCATTACTAGAATATCTAAAGATTTCAAAAATATCCATACATTAAAATTACTTTATACAACTCTAGTCAGAAGTCAATTAGAATATAATTCGTCTACATGGAACCCTTCCTACAAAAACCATGCAAAATCCATTGAAAGAATCCAGCATAAATTTCTCAAAACAATTAACTTCAAATTAGGAATTCCCTCTGACGACATTGATTACGATTCATTATTTCAATTAATGCATCTCTTATCGTTAAAACATAGAAGAATATTTAATGATCTAATTTTTTTATTTAAAATAATCAATCACCGGTTTGACTCCCCTGAATCAACTTCGTTGATAAACTACCATGTTCCCTGTAGACCAACTAGACTCAAGTCACCTTATTATTGCAACAATACTGGAACTAACGCAGAACAAAATTCAATAATCCATCGCTTGCACAGATTAGGCAATGAATATTCCAACATCGATCACGCTGATTGTCTATTATCATTATAAGAGACGCATAAAACAAAAATTGTCGAATAATACCATACCATCATAATGTTTATGTACTTCAGATTAAAAACTACTAGTACTTGATAGGTAGAAGCTGATATCAGTGCATAATATATCATAGTCATCATAGGTACTATGTAAAACTTTATCGGACTGTCAAACAGTGTCGCACATTATTATTATACACGCGATTTTCCCATTTATTACTTTTGTTTCCTTTTCATCTTATAATAGTATATATTTTATTCTTTTCATTTTCTAAAAGTATATACCTTTCTAAATTTTTTTATTTTATTTTTTACAAACTCTTATTGCCTTTCAGACATTTTATAAGCACTTCATTCTTGCTTATACTACTTTATTGTATATTATTACATATAATTTCTTACTTTGACTTAATACTATACTACAGATTGCTACTTATATTTTATTTATATCTCTTCTTTTCATACTTTTAACCTTACTACTATTTACTGATTATACCGTTATACTTACATTTATATTATTGCATTCTTTATGTTGCTGTACTATTCTCTGTAATTTAGTATGTGAATGGCACATGTTGTGCCGTATATGTGAAATTAATAAATTAATAATTATTTTGTTTTAGCAACTACTACAATAATTACATATCAAAATATTTCGGAGCCAACCAAAAAAGCATTAGACAAAACTGTAACAATAAGTGGAGGAAGAAGGTAAATAATTATAACAATATTTGATGATAATAATATTTTTATATAACAAATAAATATAATTACTATAGAGCCACAACGTTATTTTACAACATATATTATTGAAGATTAGTATTTGCTTACGAAGTGCAGCAGGCTGTTTTTAAAATCGTTGGAACTTGCGGAAACGGTGTAACAAATAATTAAAGGTTTGCTAATATTAAAGACGCGTAACAAATTAAAAGCAAGGCGTCACACGCTCTGGACGCAATTGTAATAATTATAAGATGAAAGCCACGTTGAAGCGCCATTGTAATGACATGAATTTTACTAATAGCAAATGACTCGTTGGGGCCATTGTAACGTAACATCTTTACCGAGTAATGTAATAAGTGAAAATTACCAAGTAATGAGATGACAAACCACGATTGCGGCGTCATTGTAACAAATTAGGTTTTTTATTGAAAAGATTGCATTGTTAAAGAATAAAAAGAATGTTAAAGATAACAAATATTTATTAATTAGCAATTAGAAATTGAATTCTTCAAACAAACACTTCTAATTTTGAAAATGATGACACTTAAATTCCGAGCAAATTCGAGTTGTAGATAAAGTTCATTGAGCTGGAGTTCCATACACATAACCGGCTGCGCTTGTTTGTTGAACTCCGGGGTTATTTCACAACTCTAAGACGAAGCGACGAGCCGAAAATTTGGGAAAAAAGGTATAAATAAATCATAAAATGTTATGATACAACTTTGATCTAGAAACTAACATCTAAAAACAACTTTTCTACTAGGACTAATGTTAGTAGAATTGTGGTTTTCAATTTATTAAATAAAAAACCGGCTTTAAACACTTGGACTTTTATTGTAATAGACAATTGGATCCGATCGTTGGAATATTATAGACCCAGACCACGGGGTTCCCACCTTATTTATTATCCACTCGGATGTACTTATATCCAGCACTCCACAGCTAACACCACCTATTGGTAACCTAGTGCCATCTATGGGTGAGCTCATGTTAATATCAATGATATTACAGCGGCTAAAATCAGTTGGACTTTAACATCCCAGTGGGATTCATTATTAGTATATGAATATAGTGTTGGTACTGAACTCAAATTCTCATAGTAACTATGTACTCGTATCGTGTAAAAGTTAAAGCATTTGAAATATTAGTAAATATCATAAAATCTTACACATTTCACGTAGGAGAATAACATAAGAAAGCGCCCAATCAAAAGTTATAAAATGTATTTTACGGTAAACTATCATAAATAATATTTCATGAAATTAATTTAAGAACGACGTTTAGTGATCGACTTTCTCCTGTCATCAAGGAGGACACCGTCCAGGAGCTAAGGCGTTAATAGAAGTCCAGTTGAAACATTTTTTAACCATTTGTTACTCGTGTAGCTTTCATGAAAACAACTAGATTTTTCATACTAAAAAGGTGTAATTTAATTATGTACAAGCAAAAAAAACTCACCATTGTGCTCAAGTATAACTTCTTAACTCCATTGAGAACTTATACAATAATACCTTCTGAGTTCGTGGCTCCAATGGCCATTTCTTCTTTAGCATATTATGTAGTTGAAATTAAACTACATGGTATCATTAACCGTAAAAATAAGCCTATTTAATTGACATAACGTTCAAATAATACAGTCAAATTCACTACGTTTAGTAGAGCTATTTCTTTAAGGCATAAAAAAATAATTCAGAAGACGTGATAAAACCAAAAGTCGCCACAACGTTATGACCGCTCAAATCGGATCACGATTACGTCACTAAGAGTTATTATTCCGGTCAAAGCATCCTACAATGATTGAAATTGATTAAATTTTCTCTCGGCACCCAGTTAGCAAGTTTTTTTATTTTTTTTTTATTTCACTACGTTTTCAATTAATCCCACTGCTATAGATATGGGATTAAGTTGTACAGATAAACTTAGAAAAATCACTAATGCGTTATTTTCCTACAAAATTTTGCCTATTATTATTGCTTTGTCAAATCTGTTGTCCATTCGAAGGATTTCAAATCAAAATATTGTATTTTGTTGCCCCGAACGCATGACTTATTCAGAAAACATTAGAAGTCTAATTATGTGCTAAATTAATTATTGGGACAAACCTGCAAAACATTTAACTAGAAATACAAATTTTCATTTTCAACTCAACCTTGAAAATATTTAAAATCAAACTGGTTTTATCTATATTTTGATGCTAAAAATTTTATATGTCGATTTGAACTGTTTTTGTAATTGTTTATTTTTTCTTTTGTTTTGTTTACATTGTATATACAATGTAAAGAAAATTATGCTATTATACTCATCAATGATCATTTACGGGTGTATATTTTTTGTTTGTGTTTTAAATTTACATAATTGATGGAGCTTTATTGATTTATTATATTGTTATTTCCACTGATTATTTTGTCTTATAATTAAGTGATTCCGAAACATAATCAAATAAAAACAAATAAAGACGATAAGAGGAATAATACTTAATTATATTATGTTTTTGATTAAAATCAAGTATCGTTATTTATGTTCAATGAAAACATTAATGTTACAGTGTATTAACACGAAAATCGTTTTATCTAGATACTAAATTTTATATATAGTACAAACTACTATAATAATATTCTACTTACCTAATCTAAAACTACTGTAATTATATTCAACTTACCTAATCTAAAACTACTTTAATAATATTCTAATACCTACGTACTAATATTTGTACTTTACAACATTGAAACATAACATCTAAAAGCTTCAAGACTTTTAAAATTTAATTATCTTCTGTATATAAAATTGCGTTGATTATTTCCCGATTAATTCCACACGGTTACATTCCAACAAAAGTTATTTTTCTGTTAAAAACGGGATTGAAGACCCTTTTCTGATAAACTTTTAGTAAATTCCTCGAAAATACATAATGACGAAATGCGAAAATATTACAATTTTTATGAACAATACATTTGTCCTAACGTCAATGATGTAGAAAATAAGGCTATGAAATGTTTGACATTTATTTGAAGAACATGTCATTCTATTATTTTCTTCACTGCCTTCGTAAGAAGTAATTTAGAAAACCATTCACCTATCTGGTCCCCATATTATAAAACACATCAAATTAAAACTGAGAGAGTTCAACACAAATTTCTAAGGTAAATCAATTTTGAACTATCCATAACAATTGACCAAATTAATTATGTAAATTCAATGAAATTACTTGATTTAACCGAAGATCCATTAGTTAACGGCATAATGGATGCACCGGACTTAACTAAACTAATAACTTTCCGAGTACCAAATCGCAACACGAGACTTTCTGAGTTGTTCTTAGTTTATTAATCTAAAACCAACAATGTTATTAATTCCACAGTCAAAAGGCTGCAAAGGCTTGGAAATAAATTCAACTGTTTAACTAAATTAAATAAAAAAAAATTAACTTTTTTTTGCGTTTTAAATTAAAATATTCTAATTCATAAAAATCAAATTATATTTCATTTACATAATCTAAATGATAATGTAATCTTATTTCTAAAAATTGTTTGTTTTTACGACATCTTCTAAAAGAAGAAATGTAGATTTAAAATACCTTGGAAATATTCTGAAATTCGACGAGAAATTTCAACGAATATATCTTTCCACGAACTATTTTATGTCAGATTCTATATTATTAATGTTTTCACATACACGGCCGTTTATTAATTGACTAAAATTTTCACCACGTATTTTGAGCAAAGCTGAAAGTGTTTGAAATAGTCATTGTTCTGAATTTTCTTAGACGCAAATAACGTAATAACGGCGAAATATTTGATCGTAATTAATAGTTAGAGCAATAGTTAAACATGTGTTTAAGTTAGTTCGGAAAATAAACAATGTCTTGGATGGACTTGCCCACGCTCGAGCAAAGTACAACATAATGTCCAACGACTTAGCGTTTGACATTTTCAAGCTATTCATGAACTCTTTACAAATGTAAATATTGTAAAAAATACGTCAATAAATTATTTTCTTAGTAGGCATCGTTATTCCGAATTTTTAACATTTTCCTAATTTTTGTATCCAAGGTGACACGTTTCATAATCCATAAACACCAGAGCAATAAATAAACAGGCATGACCATTCCAAAGTAAGCCACTTTCCTTGTGGGCTCGTCCGTATTTGAGAGGAATGAAAATACTGGGTCATACCTGAGAGCTACTTTACCAAAGGATTGCATCACGAAAATCCAAAATTTGTGTTAAAAGTAATGAAATTTTTAATCTGCCCTTTGCGTAAGAGTAAGACAAATCATTCAAACATTTTCGGACTTGTTCTGTATTTAGTGAAAAAGATATAATGTATTAATTAATAAACAAATATGTGTAAAGCACTTACCCAGCATCTTAAGAACCCGCCTAGAAGACTGGCTGGTAGCTCTCTTCGGTCCTCCCCTACTGGAAGCTCCTGTTCTAAAAGTCCTGTTGTTCTGTCCCAGTTGAGTCCTTTCTCTCTTCATCATGTTGGAACTCCGTAGCCGAAACCCGATCAGCGCGTATAGAACTGTGATAAGAGTCATCGGCATGACAAAAAACAAAAACGTTGAAATCTCAAACGAATGCGCCAGAATGACTATTTTCTGGGTGCAGACCACTGCGTTTTGATGTAGCACTAGTCCAAACTGTAGAGCTTGTGGAATGGCAAACGCCAAAGCCACAATCCAAATCATCATAATCAACTTGATGGCACGCGAAAGCTTTGACATTGTATGCGATAAAAACGGATGGCAGATGGCCACGTATCTCTCAACTGTAAACGCGGTGATGGTCAGTACTGTAGCGTTTGCTGACGTCTCCGCGGCTAATCCTCTTAGAACACAGAACACCTCTCCAAACACGTAGGGATACCTGGACCAAATTGACCACATTTCTTGAGGAAGTCCACTGATCAGCAGCAGCAAGTCTGATATTGCCAAGCTGAAAAGATAATAGTTCGTGGCCGTGTGCATGGACTTGTTCCTCCAAATCACAACGCAGGTGCTCACGTTTCCAACAACTCCAGTTATGAATATCACAATGTAGATGATTGTTACCGGAACAACAATATACAGAGGATCTCGCGTGGGGTCCATTTCTTCTTCTGGGATGGATAAGTTGTTGAATGAATCCAAAACCTTTATAATTTCATCCGTCATATTGCTTTCATCTGCCATGTTAGAGATATCGTAGACAATCATAGCCTAATACATTGTTTTATCTTTTATTCCTTGGATGGATGGTCGAATTTTTTGTCTCCATCTTCTGCATGTTTTATCTATTTTTATTTATATATTTTCTTACGGATTATCATTTTTGTTCTTGAACTGACGGTAACACATCTGGAAAAAAAAAGTTATATTAATTTACTGTATTATCCAAACAAATTTACAAATGGTTGAACATGTATTCAGAATTATTAGAAATCCGGGTGTCTGGGTGATATAATTATATTACAGTACCAAAATAATAAAATGTGATTCTTTACAAAAACCCAGTTGTTAGTTGTTGGAGCAATTTGACAAGTTCTTCTTATATAAATATCGCAGACATATATGATATGATATTATTGAATAATTCAGAAAAAAAAAATTCTTTTCAACTTATTTTGAAGGTTATAGCTATTAATGTAATATATCACTGAAAAAGAAGATAATTAAAATAAAAATAAACGAAACATGAAACAGAACAAGACACATAATTATAAAAAGAAAAAAGGGTCATAGACGATTATGGACGTTTTTTTGTTTTTAAATTGATGGTAAATCAAATTTAATTATTTTATTATTTATTATTAAGGTATGCATCATACATATTCTGTATAAATTAGTTAACAATATTATTCAATGTCCAGAGTTGCTAAATAAGATTAAATTTAATGTCCATTATGCTCTTCTGTCTTGTTCAAAGTAGATCAACGCTAAACAAAAAATATTATCATACTTCTTGCTTCAACAGGCAATGTTAGAATTATAATAACAAAATATAGAAAGTGAACCTTTTTAATTGAAAGCTCAACAAATATAAAAAGTCCATAACCACCCGAGTGCTCGCGTCAATTACTGGAACATGAGTTGAGTGATTGGCGTTGAGTTGGAAATTTCTCGCAATTATTTCATAAAAAATCATACCTCTGAATTTTAACACCGAGCATATAAATTGATTATAGTGCTATAAAGCCAATGAATTCACCTTTATTTTACCGTACATTCTATATTTTTAGGATTTCATAAAAAAATCGTAAATGCGCGAATTCCGCGAGTCAAAATGGCATATTATGGCGTGCGATCCCTTAAGGCGTTTTGCAAACTCTTGAGGGATAAATAATATGCGGAAAATCACTATTTAAACTAGTATTTCTCCGATTTTACATGAGTATGTAATTTTTCTGTTGTTTATATTTATAATTCTGTTATAAACTTAAATTGTTTTATGTACATTCTCTCTTCTAATGGTTACCAATAAATGATTACAGTGACTAGAGGTGTGCACAAAGAAAAAAAATCTGAAGTATTATACTTTTTTGTTGTAGTTTTATATAATACTGTAGTGAACTTATTTTTTTTATAGTGACTATTTAAACATTGTACATACAAAGTTTGATGTTAAATATATATGTATAGTAAATTGTATTTCTCATTCCTCCTCACTAGGGTGACAGAGTTTTTTCATTAATCTCTTTCGGCCACATTTTTATTCTTGATTTGTAATCATTCAAATTTTCTATTCGCTTTATATCAGGGGGAGATTTGTGGAGTTTCGTCGCAAAATAAATATAATTTCTTTGCCCAAATGTGGTTTTAAGACCTGGAATTTTTTTAAGTCATTGTGATTTGACTTTGTTTGATGAATACGCGGTATTGTAGAGGATTCAGTATTTTTGAATAGTTTCAATAATATATTTTTAGCATTTATTTTTTGTACATTTGGTACATCAAAGGCATTTTTATGGGTACTTACAGTATGGTCTTTATGATTTCTTTTTAATTGTATTCAGGTTATGTATATACTTAGATACAGCAGATCCCCATTCTATAATTCCATATTCAATACGAGAATGACATAAAGCGTAATAGATTTTTTTCACGTCCTTTTTATTTACCACATTGCTTAGATTTTTAAAGAAATATATAAGTTTTGTAAGTTTTACCGTGATACCTTTGATATGTTAGTTTCATCTAAGATTTTCATCAACCCCGAGATATTTTATGCTTTGTGACTTTTCTATAATTGGGGACATTGAACATAATGTTCAATGTCATATTCAGCGAATATAGCGGGTTCAAAAACATTTTATGTACCACCTAGCGTATTGTGATAAGCGCGCTCGATCACTTCCTCATTGCACCGATAGACTAAATTTCTACAATGTACGCACCCTTGAACAGAGAAGACTAAATATTGATTTAAATTTCCTTTTCAAAATTGTTAATGCTAATCTAATAAACTGCCTTTTTTTACTCTATCAAGTTATGTTCAACGTTCCTAGAATTGGTTCCCGTCTTATACATTATATTCCGTTACATATTAAAAAATATAAAACTAAGCTGGGGTATGACTCACCTTTACCGAGAATGTGCCGTTATTTTAACGAGACATATAAAAGTCATTCCATTGATTTGTCAATGTCATTATTGGCCACGTTCAAATCAAACGTTAACAAGACTTAAAACTACCTATCGTGTTGATCTAAAAAATAATTACTGTTACTGTTATGAAATGTATATGTAAGTGTATGTATGTGTGTATACATGTATGCATGTAGGTTCATACATGTACATTATTCTTTACTTACAGTGTTGTGTTCTTCAATATTGTGTTTCTCTGTAATTAGTGATAGTATCAACCAAGTTTAATTAATGTAATTGTATTTCGAGAGCTTTGATATGAATCACTGTTGACAAACCTAAGAAAAAAAAATGTCTATGGCATTCGTGTAATTTTAGTTGTAGTGATTTTACTGGTTGACCCCTTGAGTTCATTGAAAATGTTATATTTTTAGTTTTGCTTATATTAAGGATAAGTGAGTTATTTTTTAGCTAATTTTTGTGTACTAATGTAATGTAAAGAGCACTAATCCCCTCTTCAGCAACATAAAATGTTTCCGTCCAGTTTTCTTCTTGAAATAAAATAGTTAATATTATATCCAATACTGTACTTATTTATCATATGATATCCTAATATACCTCCAATTATATCAGAATAAGATTCATAAAATCAATGTGTTTTTTACTTTCCACGAGATTTTTTTTTGGTTTACACGTAATTTTCTTATGAATTTCAATTTTTTTTTAAATTCTCGATATGTTATATTATATGTTATCTTATTTAAAGTACAGTCACAATGGGAAGATCCATATTTGATTTATTTTTGCCTAAACTACACGTACACAAACATAAATTAATCATTGTAAAGTAGTCACATCAGATTTAACAATGCCGTAGACCAGGGTTACGTGGCATCTTACGTGGTAACATAGCATGAAGGAGGACTCTTAGGGGTGCCTAAAATATTTTTATTGTATTACATTGCATCAGTTTGCGGTATCCAATGAAATAATTAGGAACTGCAAGATTGATGAAAAGTTATCACTTCATCAAAATTACTAAATATTACATTTTTAGAACTACTCAATACACTCAATACACTGAGTACTACTCAATACACATTGTAACGATAATCGCAGTGACAGCAGTTCGTGTTTACACTTTGCTCTTGCAAAAAAACTAAAAAAAAAACCTCCGAATTCGTGTGCAAACAGTATTTATATGGAAAATTTAAGTGCCAAAAAAGTTTATTTGATAAAACAGTAATAAAATAATACTATTCTAGCGGATTCTAAACATTTTTATCGAAAGTTTTAAAACAACCTAAGATTGTGTGTTTGTTTTCATTGAAATGTCCATCCCACCGATGCCTGATGAATGCTGCCATCGGCGTAAAAAAAGAATGCTGGATAAGATGACGTCTCCATCACAAAAAAGGCCTCGGGAATGATTTCTCCAGTGGTTGAAGATGAGGAATCTGACGGAGCATCGGACTATTCAGACGTGTCTGAAAATGAAAGTGAAATCCCAGTGTCCTCAGTCCAGATACTGAACGACTCTGAAGCAAGTCTAAGAGCACTCCAAGATGTCCTTGCTGAAAAGCAGTCAAGAGTCTCAAAGAATCAACAACTGCGGATAAGCGCATATGTATCCGCTGTATTCAGATCAGTTTCACAGCTGTTATTGGAACGAGAGGGCTTCAAAGCTGATCTGGCAACAGTCAATGCCAAATTAATAGTGGCAAAGGGAGAGATCGCGATTGAAAAAGCAGAAAACCAACACAGGTTAGAAAAAATATTGCAGTTGGAGTCAGATCTAGGACCAGTGATGCGTAGAGTAGCCGATGCCACGGAAGCAAGCCTATCGTTTACCGATATTGTGAAAAATGGCCCACAGAAGATGATACCATCAATCAACCGCTCAGGACTTAACGTTGGGACTCTCAAACCTGCTGTATGCATCTTCCCAAAGCTGGATTCTACAAAAGATAGCGACGATACGAAACAGCTACTAAAAGATACATTACGACCATCAGAACTTGGAATCCGTGTGACGGGCATTAGGAGTATCCGAAACAAAGGCGTTGTAATCCATACTGCAACACAAAAAGATCAGGATAAAATACTGAAAACCCCATGTCTAGCAAACTCGGACACTCTAAGCGCTCGATTACCAACAAAACGGCTTCCAAGGGTGATTTTCTTCAACGTTCCTCGTGACCTAACGGACGAGTGCTTCCTAAAAAATGCCTTAGCAGGAGCCCAGGACAAAGCAGGCCTAGATTTCGCAGTAAAAAGTTGCAAGCTAAGTCACCTTGCTGGCGCTCGAACTGGATCAACTTGCCACCGGGTCTTCGAGGTTCCTGCCCACATTCGTCACGTGCTGGTGGAGCAGGGGAAAGTCTTTGTGGACTGGAATGTGTGCCGTGTTCGTGACTTCATTGGACTTACAGTGTGCTCCAAGTGCCAAATGATCGGACATTCCTTCAAGTTTTGCAAGGACCAGCAAAGATGTGGACACTGCGCAGGCGAAGGTCACGCCCGGATAAACTGCCCAAAAGCCGCCGCCGAGCCTGTCTGCGCCACCTGTACAAGATTTGGGAAGCCCGCTGCACATCCGACTGGAGACAAGGACTCCTGCCCGGCCTACAAGGCTGCCCTTGCCAAGGACTTTGCAACTATTGATTATGGCGTCTAATTACATTGAAGAAGATGACGAGGTAGATTACGAAAATACTCATAATTTCTGTGATTGGCTAAAGTTTCATAGCAACTACAATATGGAAAATATTAATATTGTTCAGTTGAATGTTAGATCGATTTAAAAATATTGGGATACTTTGAATGTCTACTTAAATACTTGTTGGAAGCATATTCATGTGTTAATGTTATGTGAAACGGCTATAACACCGAATCTTGTCTGTCTGTATAATATCCCTGGATTTAATTGTTACAACTATTGCCGAACTAAAAAATCTGGAGGAGGTATATTGCTATATGTTCGAAATGAATTCACATTTCAACAGAAAACAATAGAAACAAATAATTTTGAATGTGTGTTTGGCTCTATGACACTTCCAAACAAGAGTATTTTAAACATCATAGCAATATACCGCCCCCCCCAACTCTAGCCAACCACAATTTCTTAATGAAATATCTGCCATTCTGCATACTATAAGCCCCAAAGAAAATGTTTTACTTATAGGAGATAAAATCTAGACTTGTTAAATTGTCAGAACCCTATTATTATGGCATATGAAAATATAATGTCCGATAATTATTTAATCAAATGTATTTGTGACGTAACTAGAGAAGCAGTTTTAGCAGGAAAAGTTACTCGTACTTGTTTAGACCACATATTTGTCCGATTTAACAGTGGATGTAAACAAAGCGATTCTCTTTCCTCATGTGTATGTAATAATATTACTATAGCGGATCACTTTTTAACTGCAGTTAATATTAAATATAGTGCAAGGAAAGAAACCCCAGAACACGGGGAAAGAATTTCGTTTTTATCGCAAAACAAAATCGACAAAAACATTAATAATTTTAAGTGGCACTCCTTGCTTGAGGAACAAGATTGCAATATACTATATAGTAAAATTAAAAACAACTTTAAGAATTTGTATGAACAGAGTAAAATCGTTATGAATTATAAACCCAAAAAAAGACCTCTGTCAATAAAACCTTGGATAACTTCTAATATCTTAGAAAACATTAAAAAAAAAGATTCATTGTACAGAAGGTGGAAGAATTTTCCTAGCAATCAATTCTTTGAATTGGAATATAAAACTTTCAAAAACAAGGTGACAAAAGAAATTATTAAATGTAAGTCTACCTTTTTTAACAATAAATTCAAAAATTATTTTGGAAATACAAAAAAAACTTGGGATGAAATAAATAAATTATTAGGACGCAAGTCCAAAAGTAGTTGTGACGAAATAATCTCGAAATATATGTTAAATACGAATAATGAAGAAACCGTAGCAGATAAGTTTGTTGAATATTTTACAAATAGTGTTAGCTCTATGATACATAAATGTGATTATTTAGCATCGACCGTCAGGCCGAATGAAGTGCAACATAGTATGTACCTACCCAGAGCTACCTGCCAAGAAATCAATATTACTGTTAGCAAATTAAACAATTCAAAGTCACCAGGGATTGACAACATTCGAATGTTTGACATTAAGACACATATTAATATTTTAGGGCCTGTTATAACACACTTTATCAATTTAATTTTATCGCAAGCAGTAATACCAGATGAACTAAAAAGTAGCATCATTAGGCCAATTTACAAAGGGGGCAAACATACAGATATTCAAAATTATAGGCCAATAAGCATATTGCCAGCCCTAGAAAAAATACTTGAAAAATACATTTCCATAAAACTTAATAAATATCTAGAATCTTTCTCTTTGTTGGATCCCAACCAATATGGATTTCAAAAGAAAAAAAGTACAGAAATGCTGCTTCAGGAATTTTCAAATCACATAAATTATGAATTAAATCTAAAAAAACAAGTTTTGGTTTTATTCATAGATAACTCTAAGGCATTTGATACCATTGATACAAATAAACTATTAGAAACACTGGAAGCAATAGGAATTAGAGGAAAGCTGCTAGTTTTATTAAAAAATTTACTAACTGATCGACAAATAAGAGTAAAAATTCTTAAAAAATTTAGCAAAAGAAAATATATCTCAACAGGTGTTGCACAGGGGTCAATTCTAGGGCCAACCCTTTATATTATTTATGTCTCAATTATGAGAAAATTGTTTTCATTTGTTAAACATTTTGTATATGCAGACGATACGGCGCTCGTAATATCGCACGAAGATCTGGTTACTGCAATGAACCTTATGCAACATGATTTTATTGCCCTACTGAAATGGTCGCATGATGCAGGCCTCTTTGTAAACACCAAAAAAACTAAAATTATGCACATCAGATCTCCACACGCCAGATGTAATGTAATTCCTTTCTCTATATACACACACATTTGACTGCATACATAAAAATGTTGCACAGCCCTGTTCATGTGAAACCATTGATTTTGTCAAAAGTTATGTATATTTGGGTGTTACTATTGACTGCTACATGAAATGGGATGTACAAATTGCTAATGTTTGTAAACGTCTACGAGCTATTGTGGGTAGGATTTATAAAATAAAATATAAATATTGGAAATGCAATAAATAAGAAATCTAAACACGCTGCAACACTGGTGCATCTGCCTATGAACTGACATTCTTAAACACCAGACTGCAACGCAAAAGTTATAAATACTAATAAAATGACCATGACGAATAAAAACAATAATTTTAACATACATTGGCAGTCCGCGTATACTTTTTGACACTAAAAGGAGAAATAATTAGTTCATGAGATTTTTAATCATATCTCACAATTTCTTTTTCTATCAAGTTGGAAGGGAATCAATTGATTGCGTTTTAGATTAATTAATGAAGATTAATTAATTATACGAATTCTTTGAATTTTAGGAACTTAGTTAGTTCCCTTCCATTAATTAATAAACCAGTTATTTTGCACAAATAACGACATTTTACAAAAAGTTGTGCATATTGACAGCTTATCTGACACCTTGGAGGCCGCGCTGAAAGCAGCAGTTTTTGTATACCGACTGTCGGAATCATATTCTGACAGTGTTCGCAAATATCACTAAGTGTCCATAAATGACGGATTTCCACTTCCAACCATCATTCATTCACAACACAGAAATCATAAACGACAATAATACAATGTTCTAACACGAAATCGCAAGCAGTACGGTGAATACAAGTGCAGACCATTAAATTACCTCAATCTCTGTAATAGCGTAACATAATTTTTATGTGTAGTAAGTTATAATATTATATTTTCGTAGCATCTAATTTCAAGAATAAACACAAATTTGTGAATATTTTTTTCTTTTACATCAGCAAAATGTTTTCGCCGTGTCCGAAATAAGTGTATTATGTTCAAACGTGTTTTGTTCCCAATAACTGCCAACCGTACTCCACCTATCGCATATCATATGAATCTTCTATTGGCGAGAGAAGTTCGTTTCTTCTTATCATCTGAATGACAGAAGGGGACATTAACGATGATCTCCTCAAAACCTGACAATGGAGAAAGCACCCATTGTTGTGTATTCCTGTCATTAGTCATTGTCCAACGCAGTAGACCATCGTAAAGAACAATAATTTATACTAGTAGTTCTATGAACAGTAGACCTCGTGTTCAAAAAGTTTTTCTCTTTAATTTTATCTTATTTGGATAGAACCCAAACTTCTTCTGAAATCATAAGCTTTGTAATATACTTAAATACCTACCTACAATTGTAAATCATTTTTTTTCAATTTCAAATTTCAAAGACAATCAATTTCGACACCCAAATCAGTAAATTTGTTTTTTTTTTTAATATTAATTTTGTTATTACATTTGTTTTTTTAAAATATTATTATTGTTTTTATATTATTAGTTATAGTACATACATGCATATCATTGTTTTATTGTATCTGTTATATGTTCTTATTTGTTCTGTGTTACCACCATGATACGGGCATTTTCCCAGTTAGGGGTATTTAAAAATAAATAATAATAACAATCAAGAATGTTAATAACTAAAAAATATTTGCCACAGAAACTCAATGTACATACATATCAACGTAAGATTTATTTTAGAGAATGTTCGCATGTTTCTAACTACGAAAATAAATTTTAAATATCTGTAAAAAAATCTCTTTTTTTAGTCCAAATAACCGCGACAATTTCACAGGTTTTATTTTATTTGTTTATATTTCAAAAAAACTTTATCTTCTACCGAAAAAAGAATATTTACTGAACTATGAAAACGGTCACCATTTTGAAACGGAAACGGAACGTACAAATAAATTTATAGACAGACGAAATGCAAGACAGTCGAGTTTTAAAAGGACTTCACTACACTCATGTGTTTCTAAGCACCCAGCATCTATGGGTTTCTGCGGGATAAGAGGGGATTGCGGACGGGTGTTCCAAAGTAGTTTATTTTTATTTTTTTTATTTCGATACTACTATTGGTGTAAATATATTGTGAACGGACGTATAAGTCGAGATTTTTGTTGTAAAACGCTATTACATTACCTTGCTTAGTAAATGTGCAATGTACAGTAATTTACGGTCTTTTCTAAGCGCAGAATCATAAAACAGTGTCTAGTAAACAGTTTTTAGGGGTAATTCTTTCGAACTTTTCCAGTACAATTGTTAAAAAAAATTAATTTATTAAAGATAAAGAGAAAACAACAGAAGCAAAACGGTTTACTTCTAGATGCTAAGGCTTGGTTTTAAGCCCGCTGAGAGAATGATAGCAGTTATTGTGGAGATGAAAATATTGAGGGGAGGTCATTTATCCATTTGGACGGGTTTGACCCATCGCCTTGCACCGCTGTGGGTGGGATATATTCATATGTCCGTCACTCCTGGACACATTGACCCTGAGGGAAATTATTACTGGGCCCTAAGGGAGATTATTTTCCTAATACAGTATGAGTAGACATAATGATTTGGAAGATATGATAGAGTAAGGATGCCATTTACCGGGTACTTTTTTTTGATCAGCCATAAAACGAAGAAATGATTGAATTTTCTGAAAATGAGTTTGTATGTGTATAACTGTATTAATCTTTTATCATGTATGTACAATAAAAATAATTTTGCGGCCGTACTTAAAAACACAAAAGGAAAAATATGTGAAAGGAGAAATTTTGTCTTTGAAAAAAAGAGGTCCTTATATCGGGTACCATACCTGCCTTTTATCGGGTACCCGGTGATAGGATGCCTACCATTTATCGGGTACCCGGTAATACGCATAAAAAGTATTTCTACGGGTGCTTTGAAAAATTTTTTTTTTTTTTAATAAAACATAGTTAAATAAGTTATAAAAAGTCTCTTTATTTTCGTACTGTTAAGTTCAACCGTTAAGGCAAATATCACATATGAAATCGAAATTCCCGTTATCGGAACATTCTACGTGAGCCCATTTTTTACATGCAATGCATTTTATCCATTTTTCTCCTCTGAAATTGGATGAATATGCTTTGTTACAGTAAACGCACGCTGCATCTTCTTCATCGGTATCTGGATCATCGTCGGTATCCATGAAAATAACAGAGTCATCGTTACTCTCACCACTGCTGGAATCTGATGTGTCCACTTTTTTTTGCTTCCGTTTCATCTTCGTTGTATTTTCAGTTTTCGTCTGTTTTTTTATAGTGCGTTGTTTACCTTTAACCAAATTTAATTTACTGACGCCTTTCTTATCTTGTTTAGCTAAAGACTCACTTAAATTGTTTTTGTATGGGGATCCTGAAATTAAACAAGCAGATCCGGTTCTTTTACTTGTGTTAGGTTTAACAGTGGGTAGTTTTTTAATGTCAATACATCTAATGGGATCATTGCTTGAAGATGCAGCAGGGGTATCTACAGTGCCAACAGTTGCCAACGCCTGAGTGAGATGTGTGCCAGAATCAAGTAACTCAGCTTCTAGCGTAATATTTTGTGATTCTTCCGGTTCTGGAACATCGTGAGCAGCAAAATCGTGGTCTCTGAATATGAAACGATTGCAAGGAAATATGCCACTTTTGCGGAAACCATTGATGGCCACTTCAACAGTTGCACTACGTTGGTATGCTTGCCCCATAAGACTTGCGACTTGTAATGGAGTCACCATTCTTCCGACATTATTCCTCAACCACGTAGTTACAGCTTTTGAATAATATGTTTTAAATGGCCCCATAAAAGCTAGGTCTAGCGGTTGCATCTTATGAGTTGAATGTGGGGGTAAACAAATTATTATAACGCCATTGTCGCGGGCCATGTTGATTACGTCAATATTTCGTGTATGCTAGTAATGACCATCAAGAATAAGAATAATTTGATCCCCTTTAGAAGGCCTTGTGTATTTAACGAAGTGGCGAAACCAATCAGTAAAAATATTTTGCTGAACCCAGCCTGAAGGATGGCACGCCGATATAGCTCCTGGAGGAGCTCCATCCATGAGTTCTGCTTTCATGTTTTTACGGGGAAATATGAGCATCGGAGGTACGTAGTTGCCAGATGCACTCATACATGTTATAACAGTTATGAGGGCTCCTCTTTCTGCAGATGTTATAGCTCCGACTTGCTTCTTTCCTTTCAGCGATAATATTTTTGGCAATTTACTTTGCACAATGCTGATACCGGTTTCATCTACGTTGTAAATTCTAGTTGGGGAATTATCAACACTGTCTAATTGTGCCTCCAAAATATCAAAAAATTTTGAAACATTGTCTGGGTTGAAACCTTTAATACGTGCCAAAGACGTGCCTTGGGGCTTCCTCTTGGAAAGATGGGGGTGTCTCTGTAAAAATAATTTAAGCCATTTTGCACCAGCAGACCTTTTTTCGACGTTAAACGGATGTGGTATTTTGTTTAAATCGGCAAGTTGAAAAGCTAAACTTTTGACATCAGCCAGAGTGAGTCCGTAGAACCGTTCATCCATTTGAATACAGTACTGTACAAGCTGTTTTTCAAATTCTGCTGACAGTGTAGGCTTTCTTCCAGACTTCTGGGAAATTAGTTTGTCGATGCAACTTATTTGCTTCTTATTTCTCACGTAATCTTCTAAAGTAGTCTGTGGGACATGGAACTCCCGGGCTGCTTTCATATATCCCATCGTTTTGTTTTGAACAGCTTCTATAGCTCTTTTCATATCTGAAGGATCCCATTTTTTGCGTGTTGAAGTTGCCATCTAAAACAAATATTAGCTGAATAAATTAAGCCTTTTATCGGGTACCCGAAGTTGGCCATTACCGGGTACCCGGTATTGTGGATATCACGAATCTGAACAACGAAATGATGACAGAAACGTAACAGAGCGATGAAATGTCCAAAGAATGCATGTCGTGTGAACTTAACTACATAGGTTAAAAGAAAAATAATAATAACTCTAAAAAACACTTACCCTTGTTATCAAAATATGCCGTGTTAAAACTGCCTTGATAAACTATTTATCAGATTTTTTGCAAAAATGCCTGCCACTTAATGAACGTGCGAGTGACGGTTGTCGATCTTCGCCTTATAATGGCGGATGGTAAGATCTCTGTTTTACCGGTCGATTAGTTCGCGCAGTTGGCACCAGTTTCGACATAAAGGGGTACCCGGAATTGGGCAACTACCCGGTAAATGGCGTCTTTACTCTAGTAGTTAAACAGATACGCTTCATCTCCGGATTCAGATTCAATGAGGTTAATTTAATTCAATCTGTCTATCTACCATTTACAATTATGAACATATTATGTAATATAAATATAAAATCATCGCTAGATTTCAATCCATCAAAATTATTCAATCACTTAAATTTAAACGAATGATTTGTCTGTGTGGTTGTTATGATGGAAAATTGTTTTTTTACTATCCTGGTATAAAATATGATATTTACAGAACGACCAATCATATCCAATGCAGGGTAAATTGAACCATTCCCAAGGTCAAATATGATTTAAGATTTTCACGGCCAAAAGTATTTTTGTTATTTGTTTTTGGGGTGTTATACCGTGTTGCGCTAACTCCTTCTTTAGAAAACGTTTCGGACAGCATTGCAGTGTCCATCATCAGGGCAGATGTGTTATTAACAGATGTGTTATAACACATCTGACCTGATGATGGACACTGCAATGCTGTCCGAAACGTTGGCTAAAGAAGGAGTTAGCGCAACACGGCATAACACCCTAAAAACAAAAAACAAAAAACATTCCCAAGGTGATTTAATCAGCTACAACATATTATATCTGTATTTCTCCAGACTAGTCTCAGAGACTAGTCTTGTTTTTAAAAGTCCCGAGTTATTATGATTGCAATTTATTAAAAATATCTTACAATATATCCGGTGGCATTTCAGGCGCATTGAAAAGCAAACAAAAATGTTATTTTTCGTAAAATATTTGTTTGATTATTCCACCATGAAATCTGCTTACCATAGTAAGACAACTTAAACACCACCAAGACAGGTGTGCATTATCAAAATGTTGGGTTTCTCTCACCACGAGACACCCTAATGTTAGCTTGTTTTTTTTTTTTTTTTTTAAAGAAAGACAAACATTCCCAGGTTACGAATAACCTGACAATATTTGAAAATCTCCTACTACCACCACAGTAAACTAAAAATGTTGCTTGTGTTGTGATGGAGGACTTAGCCAGCCGAGGAATTGAATACACTACGCCTGGGTGGGACCCAAACGTGATGTCAACTCGGCCACCGACCTGTTCTTAACCATATATCTACCTGCTTTATACCTTAGGCCCTAGCGAATAGTTGTAATTATCATTACAGTTCAGTACATACGTCACGTCGATCATATAAAAAATATCTACCATATAATGCTCTACACGTTCTATCTTTATTTATAGAAAAATAATCTTATTACCCACCGATATAGTGTAGCTAATTCACTCGTGAACAAATATCATTTTACTTTTAACATTATTGTGACACATTACAAAGCATACCGTGGAAAATAGAAAATATCCTCACTTATATAAATGATGAAGAAGGATATAAATAAATCATCTCAAATAACGTATGTATATATTGTTATATACCTTCAACAGGAAAACCTAGTGAAATAGAAAGATGGGTTTTCAGATCCCCTTTTCTTAAAAAGTGGGGTCAAACTGTAGCAGTTCAATTTTGCCCTGCCACTAATTATCAAACATCTGACAAGACCTCTGAGTTATATAGGTATGTGACGTGTGCTATATGGGCCGTTCTAGAAGTGAGCTTGGGACATAATTTCGAGAAGCGTGGACCGTTAGTACCAATCGGGCAGCCAGCCGGGGACGACGCGACTTCAAAGAAAATACGAGCGAGCGCTCCAGTCGAAAGACTACTGGGTGACGCGATGACGCAATCAGATAGATAAAATTAATTCGCTGGTCATCGGGTTGTACCGCTTCATAATTTAATAACGCTTTCCTAAGTGTTGTTCGGTGCCCTACTCTCGTTTAACAGGTTAGATATTTAATGTCTTTACACAATGTCACACTCAAACCTTTGCAACCAATAGAAATTCCATCCGTGCATTCAAATACTTCGTATTGACGCTCACCCCTGAGTTTAAACTAATTTTGTTGTAAGAGAGATCTTTAATCTCTAATAAATGTAATATTGAAATTCTTTTCTGTTTTATTTCATAATCGTAGCAATCCCGATGTTGGTTTTCCATACCTGTTACAATGGCCCAAACGTGGCTTAACTAATAATATTTAACTGTTACAATGGCGGCCCAACGCGGTTCTAGTTGTTGCAAAACAAGGAGGATGCATGACCACAGTATTGTTTAACTTATACATGGATGAACTAACTCATAGGTTAAACAATGCTGGGGTAGGCTGCCATATCGGAGGACAATGCATCAACAACGTGAATTACGAAGACGATATGGTGTTGATGGCACCGTCAATAAGGGGACTACGAATTTTCCTTAAGATTTGCGAAGAATTCGCACTTGAAAAAAATATAAAATACAACGCGAAAAACACAGTACTGTTGATCATTAGACACGGAAAAGGACCAAAACATTTTCCACAGCCTTTTTGAACGGTGAGCCTCTCACAGTAGTGGACGCTACAAAATATTTAGGGCACATCATCACCAATAATTTGACGGATTATGACGACATCGACAGGCAGAGGCGATCACTGAGCATAGAAGGTAATATGCTTAGTAGAAGATTTAGACTCTGCAGTTCGCAGGTAAAAAGAACGCCTTTTTTAGCTTTCTTTACTACATTAGCAGGATTCGGGTGCAATACAGCAATGCAAACCGTATTATTTTCGGACTTCCCAGGCCCTGCAGTGCCTCTTCAATGTTCACGGAAGGGCGAGTTCCCGGATTTGCAGTTCTAATTAGAACCAGGGTGGCAGGACTAAGGTGAAGGATCAACAACTACAGAAATGTCCTTATCATTGAATCCCGTATGACTCCAGGATTGAGCATCGAGGAGTGCTGGAGAAAGATGTTGCCCCCAACAATTGAAACCCTCTCGAGCCGCTCTAATAAAAACCAAGGTGGTTGAATATTTATTATCACCCTCTTTTATTTTTTTTTTCCTTTTTTTCGTAGTTTTATTCTTATTTTTGATTTTGTTTTTATTTGTAAATATGCTATAATTATACTCTCTATGGAATGTGAGATCGCAATTACCTCCCCATTTTCTGAAATATTTTTTTTCATATATACTGTTAACCATTTTATGAAAATTACGTTACATGGGTATTGGTGAGATTTAACCTATTTCTAGGAGCAAAACTTTGTGCCATGGTAAAATGATAAGCTTGACTCCTAAAAAAACTATAATTTTCAATAGTCAATTGCATCAGTTGGTATATGGCGTCAGTCATGTCTATTATTATGCCAACCGTACGGAATGTGCCGTTTTTATTATATTTATCAAATAATTATATTAAAAAGATAGAATTTTTCTTCTCTTTTTGTTGTTTTGTCAGCCTTAATGATAGTTTACTTAAGTATTTAAAAATATCTATAATTATATTTAATATGTTTATGAAATCAATGAATATATCTCTTAGTATCTACTTATGTTTCATAGCCAAATTATTTGGCAGCAAATGTACGAGAAGTTATTGATATTCAGATCAAAACACTCGTACGAAATTTGCTGCTTATTTGATTTCATGAACATTCAGAAGATATTTTCCTTGAATACAGATACAGAAGCTAAATTCAATTTTCTATTGAATTCTATGAACATGTTGAAAGTTGCAAGGATATCATTACCATTGGGCGGTATTGTTTATTCATGTACGAAATTTTTACATTGACATAAAAAAGTAACAGTTTTTTTGATCTCCCGTAAAATACGAAATTTGTTAGTCAGCCCACTCTGCCAATATGGAACTAGAAAAGAGCTTTATCAAAGCCTTGTGTCTCTGAATTTAGAGTAGCGGGGAAAAATATAAGTGGGATGAATTGAAAATCCATTATTGATAAAACGTTTCACATCCCTGCCACGTTGAGCACCAGGAAGAAGTTCTCAGTGGAAGTTTAAAAATATGAAAAGAAAAGATTATTAAAATCGGGGCTATTTTATATATACAGGGCCCTAAAAACTTAAAATCACTCAAGGGATAGATTCAGTTTTGAATTTGGCCTCGTTCATTTCATAATCATTCTTCCGAATATATAAAACCGCTTGCTGTGGTTAAAATCCAATGAATCCACTTATATTAAATTCCACCTCATCACATATTATTATGTTTTATAAAAATATTGTTTTTAAATTTATTAACGCTTAAACTCTGCATTCCGAAATTGCCATACTTCGTACTTATTGGGGACAATATTGAATATTACTTTTTTGTAAGTTATCCATGGTCTACTGGAAATTTATAATAACATAGACCAAGGTTTGTAGAAAATAAAATAAATACTTACAATACAAAGTAAGCTCAAGTGCATGTCCGTCCGTTAACACTATCAATGTAAAATTAATTGTCTCTCTCTTTTCTATGACAAAGTTCCAATCTTCTTAGTAAAAAATATATTAAAACGTATTGTTTGGGGGAAAGTTGTAACCCACGGACAATTGTAACATATTGTTTCCATAATTTGCATACATCTAAATAATTATTCAAAAATAAACAAACAATTAAAAAAAATTATTTTGTTGGGATTAAAACAAGCTATGATATTGATATTGGTTTGCGTGTTTTTAATGTCTGTAGGTTGAGAATTTAATAGCTTAAAAGAGTTGTATTTAAAACTTATTTTCCCATAAGAAGTTTAACATAACTGGGATGTTAATTTTTTTTAAATGTGACTGTCTTAAGACTCTAGTGCTCACTCGATCTTCAAACATGTATATTTTTAAATTTATAAAGCATGATGATTTTTTAATACAATTTTTTCAAGTTAGGAACATTTAGTTTCATAAAAATAAAATCAGTGCTCGTCCCCAACGGGAGTTTAAGAATAACCTTCAGAATTTGTTTATTTTAATTAGAGTATTTACTAAAAGCTTTCAGGCAAGTATTTGTGAAACTACCCCAACTGATAACACTATATTCTAGGGATGATTGTACAAGAGCACAATAAAACTTTTTCCAGTTGTTTTCTATTTAAAATATCACTAAAATTTAAAAAAATAGATTAGTTTTATCGTTTTGGTTTGTCACATATACATTTCATTTAATAAGATCGTCTATTTGAATTCCAAGATATTTAATACTATAAACTCTACCTATAGAAGGACAAGTACATGGAATTAAAAAGAGGTTACAGCTAGGGATTAATAATAAGGGTCTTAAAATGCTACCTTGTGGAACGCCATTAACCGGTTTTTGAGGATCCGTTCGATTACTATTAAATAATTGCAGAACTATTTCTGGTATGCCTATCCTATCTATCTAAAAGTATTTTTATGGTTCATTTAGTAGTATCAAAAGCCTTCCCAAGATCAAAGAAAATTGCCAAACATAAAGTTACGCTATAAATACGTCGTCTCAATGTGGACTAACCAAAGTTTTAAAATGGCCTTGTAAGCCGAAACAGCTGTCACAATAATAAAAAACTAAAACACTTGCAGAACTTAATAATAATATTATCAAATTTAATCTAAATTAAATTTATAAAAAAAAAAAAAAATGGAGTTCTACGAACTAAACACAAAAACAATAAAAAAAAAAATAAAAAAATATATATATATAAAGTTACGCCACCCGTCCGTTCACCACGCAGACGTCAGCTACAGACATCCTTCTTTATATGACTAGATTAGATAAAATCACATTGTATTGCATTCCTATCTACTGAGCAGCGGAGAGCGATTCATTTTTAATAGATGCATTTGTGTCTGTTTTACAAATATTACAATCGACCGCACAAGGAACTAGCCAGTCTGAAGATGATCTGTTCACCTTTGTACCAGCGAGTAACTAGACGCACAGCAAGTAAATCCGTTCACATTTCTGGCAGCATCAAAACGTTTATTTTATAAGGCAGAACGAGTGGACTCTTTACAACCCCACTTCAACAAAGCTCTTCTTTGTTTACCTTTTTTCCACCGAAATCACAGATAGCCCAATACAAATCCCCCGGTTTTACACAGTACGGAAAGGTAAGGTAGTTGTAGTTGAGAGCTATTAATCATTTTTTTGTAGTGGATGGTAAACGACGTGGAAGATTCACATAAAAAAAATTGTCTAAAAAATAATAAGACCTTAAATCAGCACTAAATTTAATTAAATTAATAAAGTGCTGCATCAAGGGTGAAATAATACCTATGATAACCAAAAACTATGATATATTTAATACGAAATGACAACAGTAAATAGCAAATAATAAATTGGCGTAGTTAAAAAGCGTGTACGTGGTTGTGGATGTGTGTTTTTAATGGTAACATAGGATTTAATATAGTCGTAGGTAGCCATGAAGAAGTCTTTTCGAAATTAGGCTATTTTATATTATGTTGAAATTTGACTTTGAATAAAGATTTTGTCTTCACAGCTTTAAATAATAGATATGGAGAAATTTAAAACTTAATTCTTCAAGAAAACTGATGAATAAAACGTTGAATCTAGAGACTTGCTAAATTTTATAAGTAGCCAATATGATGGCATAAATATTAAAATAGAAATTATCACCAATCTGGTGTCTGCAGTCAAGACAATTCGAAATGAAGTAAATGATAAAAATAAGATTATAAATATTCCAGTAATACAATTTGTCCCAAAAAATTGAATTTTAGTCAAAAACTATTTTTGACTGAAGATACTAGAACGATCATAAACTCATTGAAAAACTCGCCTTCAGCTGGCTCGGATGATTTTTTAAAGATTGCAAAAAAAAAACATGGAATCATATTTCCAATACACAAAGGAAGCTCTAGATGTTCTTATTGTCCAAATTCAATTCTAAAAAATGTTGTATCAAGTAAAAAACAGTTTAAGAGTTTGATATTGCCTTCGGGAAACGAAACAGCTGTCACACGTAAGAATAAATTAAGTGTAATAAAAAATAAGCACAATATGTACAAAAATAAAATAATTTATGATTTGATATTTGCCAAAAGTATTGAAGTGATTTAATTTTGAGGTATTATGCCGTGTGATGGTACCTCCTTCTCTGGCCAACTTTTCGAACAGCATTTTGGTGTCTTGTTTTACATATCTACCCTGATGATGGACACTGTAATGCTGTCCAAAACGTTGGCTTAAGAAAGATCACTATATAAATAATTGCGTTAAACAAAAAAAAAATTAGAGTCCTTGTGAGAACCCTGAAGGAGTAACCATCTGTTACTTATACCAGGGCGGGTAAGCGGTGGATAACCTCCAGTATGTCCAAATTCATTAGTAAATTCAATGTCTAAAGTCTGAAACAATCAACCAGTTGTCTTAGTTAGACAAGTAATCAAAATGCTTGTCAATATCCTTGGACCAAGCTTCTGCTACTATTTCACATTCTAAACTTTTACAAAAACTATCAAACATTGGAATAAATGTTATTGAACTTAATTCTTTCAGAAATTACCTGTCAAACCGTAAACAAAGTGGCTCAGCAATCAATTGCTAATTAGTTTTGGCGTGCTTCAAGGAGGCGTTTTGGGTCCATCTTTGTTCTTAATTCATATAAATGAATGATGTAATTTGCGTATAGATGCGAAATTTGTTGAATGCGAAAAAAAGTTTCACTGATATTACGTTTCTCGTATTCAAAATCAAGTAACTGGAATAATGTTTATTTAAAAACAAACAAGGGCATAACGGTTGTTAAAAAATTGTTAGACAACAATACACTTAAAATGAATGTGACCAAAATCGAATACATTGAGCCTAGCGTCAATCCTTCCTTAAGTATCAGAGAAAATCAAATTAAAATATGTGTTTACCATCTGACAAATGCTAATATTTGTGATTGTCTTTATTTAGAACGGGTGACTAAAATAAAATACCTAGGTATTATTTATGACAGTAATTTAAATTAGAAGTAACATAGTATCACTACAGCAAACAAACTTAGAAAATCAATATACTTCTTTAGACATACCCGCCACTTTTTTTACTTGAATCAACTCAAATCAATTTACTACGCACTATATCAATCATTAATCGAGTACGGTATTATAACCAAACTAGATAGGAGCAAATGCTGCCGCTATTGATCCGATTTATAAAGCGCAGAGACTAATTGTAAAGATTATTCTAAAACGACCGATCCCATGCATTTCAAATCTTTAGAAAAATTTGTGTGTAAGACAATAAGCAACTATATGCCAAAAACATACTAGCATATGTCTTCAAACAAACAACTGATTTTGACAATTTACAAACTGTTCGCAATACTAGAACCAAATATCATGACCTCTTACTTATCCCAATGTCAAAACAGTTGGAATTGATATGTTACTAATTTGTATTATTCTTAATTTTAGTAGCAAATATTTTATCGAGATTCGATTACTCCCATTGCTACAGAATTTATAAAGTATACCTTTGTAGAACAGGAAACAATAAACATTCAATGAATATATACTGTTTGTTCATACTTTTGAAGTATAATACTTATTAAGTAAGTTTATTGTATGAACTGCATAAACTTATTCGGGTGCAAAATTAGGTAAAATGAAAAAGGAACTCTTTAACTTTAAATCCAGTTTAAAATAGACGTTTTTTCAGAAGGCCTAACTCTCTGTATGGTCCCGATAAGATTCTTGCATTAATCATTATCTGTGAAAGAAAAATGACTTTGGAACTTTCCTCTTAAATCTCTAAAGTTGGTCTCTCCATTGAAATATAAAATGCAAGAAAACCGTTCGCATTATTAAAAATGTATGAATCATAAAGCACAATGATTTTTTGATCACTAGACTCGTAAAAAAATACGGGATAGTCTGAATTCTCGAAGAATAAATTCCATTTTTTTAAATAGTTTTTTTTTTTCAAATTTATCTTTTGGGTAGATAATTTATCGTTTTTTTTTAAATTCTCAGTCATACTGTTACAATTTAGAAAATCATACTTAAATTCAAAGTTAATCCGAGTTATAGAATTCATTGAACCAGGGTTACGCAGGATTGACGCTCAACTGAAATTAGATAATTATGAAAATGACATAAAAACTAAAATAATGCAAAAAACATTTAATACACCAACCCGTTTTCGGTTCAGCCTGAACCTACCTCACGGCTTAAGTTGGTCCAATTTAATTAAATTTTATTATTATTATTAAGGGGTATTACATCCCCCTGTTGATAGCTTATCCATAGAATAACTTATTTATCTATACAGCTGAATTTACTGTTCGTTACTCGAACCCATAAATAGTGGCTATACGAGTACATCGGATAAGTTAGCCAAGTTTTCTACCTATCGCGAGTATTAATTTACGAATATACGTTCTCCTGTAGATAAGCTATCAAAAAGAAGGTGAAATACCCAATAATAAAACCCCCTATTTTATAAATTTAATTATATGTATTTAGTAGCTTCTCTGGAGAATATCATTTCTGAAAACTATCAGTTTTAGAACTGCCATGAAAAGAAAGAACATATTTACAAATGTTTCACAAAATTACTAATGGCGACAAAAAATATCATGATAATATTCTCGTTGAAGCTTAATTCGCGTTAACTGGGCGGTAAATGGAAAGCTGTGATAATTTTTCAACTTACTCTTGTTCCTGTAAAAGTTGAAAGATATTCAAATTGTTTGAATTTATTTTCTTCTGAAACTTATTCAGTTCTTAAACTTATTAAAGTTCAGTTTTACTGCTAAAATGACAAAGAAGCATAGAAATCCACATTAATAGACTTGCCTAAACGTGAAATCTGGGTACAATTTCGACAAGCTGAAGACAAATCACGTGACCATATTTTTGACACCAAGAGGGTTCGAGAATGTAATGAATAAACTATGACACCAATCGTACATTCAACACCGAAGTTCAAACGTTGAAATAACCAGTCCATTCGCAGAAAAGTAAAGTTTGCTTAAAGAAAGGCTAAGGTTTGTAGCGCTGTCCATTGTGGGACTTTTGATCCAAATGTTTGTCCTTAAAAAATACTTGCCATAGCGACACTAAAATTGAGTGAGGTTGGTAAATTATAACACATGTGTAAAATTCTCTAAACAAATAGTATAACAAAATATAACATTTTGAAACAAGCCCAAAGTTTTGTTTACCCGATGTATGTAATAAAGATTGATCAAGAAAGGTGGTTTACTCTTAGATGAAGATTATAGAATGGTAGCGGTAGCATTTTTCATTATTTTCCATCGTTCTAAACAATAATCACAATCTGCTGAAATGATCGATATCAAATGAAAGGTCAAAACAATATCTACTGTAGATGTGACTTGTGCATGTGTTTTATGTGTGTTAAATGCATAAAATATCTGATAAAAGATTAAGGGTGGTCTACATAAAATGAGGTCTATATAAAATCCCGTCTACATAGAAGGCGCTCTGTGGCAGGTCAACGTCTGCCTGGGCCCACTAGTAATAATAATAAATATGATTTGTATGGCGCCGTTTTGTGAAAAATCACCTTATGGGCGCCTACTATATATTATATATAGTAATTTGTATTATATACTATATATAATACATACTTGAATATTATAGGAATATTGTGAGTTCCTTTTCTATACTTAATATATAGTCATTTGGGAAACTGCTGTGGATTTCATAATTAAAATCATTATTAAATCAACCAACAGCTAGAACAACTTTTGGCCAGAAATATGCAAAATTTCTCAATAAATTATTTTATGTCCTCCCTCTTGCAATACAACCATTAAAAATTGTCAAACTTCAAAAGAAGAATTAAAGTATGGATTATTGATATGAGAAGGGATAAAATTTCAACCTAACAAAGGTGAACGGTGTGTTATGTTTTCCTTCTAGATACCTACTGCTTTATAATTTCCACTTGCAATATTTTAATATACCTACTCACTATTCAAAAATTAACATGCCTATAAAAGCATAAATTATTTAACTTTTACACAGCCATAGACTCTACTTAACTAAACCATAGATATTGATAACATAGAAGTATTTCAAATAACACGCTTATATTTTTTTGTAGTTGGGGGATTTGAAAAAAGTTAAAAATCACGTTTCTGAAGTTTTAAGTCTCCACGAATTATTCCCATTATGAAGGATCGGCTTACGAAAGATTATGGTTAGATTTTTTATAGCAGCCTTTGGTAATAGTTTTACCCAAAAGAACTTTACAAGGCCACGAACGAAAAAAACTGCGAAATTTGACGTATTTTTGTTTAAACCATTTTTTTTTCTCAATGTCCAAGAAATAAAATTACATCTTTGATTTGTCTCAATATTCTCAGCTCACTGTTTCACTGAGACTCGGTTGCTCCAACACATTTATAGATAAATTATTTTTATTTTGACTGAATTTACATCTATTTTATCGTCAATATGTTTTTTTGAAATTGCAAACATTTATCAAAATTATTCCATACGCTTAGTTACTTCCATTATATATATAAGCTTTTTGACAAAATGTAAAGCTTGCTTTAACTTTTGCTTGAGTCTAACACCGGGTGCTTGTTAGGAGTTTTCCATCGTATGAAATCCATTTAACCCTGCCTAATTGGATTACGAATTATCGAAACGGTAGAAATATTCAAAACGCAGTTGATCGCTCTTCTTCGATTCCATGATAACTCCTCAAAATGTCAAAATGACAAACACCTCTAGAAGGTGATATAAGGTCATTAAAAGTGATGAAACAACCAAGTTAAATCGTTACATTTGTAACCTATTTAACCTAGTTTTTATTTCATCACTTTTCGTAACTTTATAACACTTTTTATAGGTGAGTTCAATTATCATTTTGATGAGTTATCCAGTCACCCAAAATACTATTGACAAAAATAAATATTAAGTTTATTTTTACATGAGAACAATCCAGGTATAAAAACTCAGTTATTTTACAAATAGGTACGTAAAATTACAAAACACTTCTCAGTCAAAGGATACATCAAAAAAATAACATACTCATAAAATTATATAAAAACACACTCAAATTAGAAGTAATAGCGAGAGACGCTAAAATAAAAGAAACAAAGAGAGATACGTGGAGACACAAAAATGATACGTAATATTATATTTAGCTCAAGGATTGATACATGTTTTTGAGCAATACAGTTTTTTTTAATCCGTATATATTATTGACAAAAATGTCTACTCAGGATACTTTATCTTATTATAACGACAATGCATTTGAGTCAGAGAGGCTAAATTAATATTACATTCGTGTATTCAGGTGAAATATGTTTGGCTTCTTCAACGATAAGAATTTATTTCATTGCTGCTAACTAGGATAGGGAACATTTATTTCAATACTGGTAAGACGTGATGAAGTTTCGAAATGATCGTCAATTATTTTATGATAAAGTTTTATATCAACTAATCGCCTTCTAATTTTTAGTTAATTAATGTTTCCGTATTCAAGACGTCCGTCGTGTGATCTTAGATGGTCATGTAGACCGCATCTGAAAGATACAGGCCATAGCATTTTTTTAATCGATTCAATTATGTTTTCGTATTTGCAGTAATGCGGATTCCAAATAGTATTTCCATATTACAGTTAACTCATAATCAAGACATAATGAAGGGTTAGAACTGATTTTGGACCTTTAAATGGCTTCCATGTTCCCATAATACATCACATCATTTTAAATAATTTACGCTTTATGTCGTTAATAAATTAAAAATTATGAGTGATTTCTAATTTGCAAGGAAGACACTTTTTAAAGAATTGTTATAATAATAACTTAGGATAATTTTGAATGATTCTTTTCCGGGAGAAAATTGAAGTGTAACAATTTGCAACATTTAAGTTCATTTACAGCACACCAGTTATTGAGTGTGTCGAGGTCATTTTGAGGGGTTCACGAACAGACGATTTTAGGAATTTTTGAGATTATCGCCAAAAAGCATAACCACCGTTTAATTTTGAAGCCAGGTCCTTTATGAATATTAGAAAACGAAGGGGCCATGATTTGACCCCTGTGGTACACTAGAAGCTATAACTATAATAGGGATGATTTGTTCAATGAGCAATAATTGTGTTCTGATTTTACCAAGAAAAATAGGTCTCCACATACATTACTATTTGATAAAGTTTATTTAGTAAGATGGAAATACGATATTAAAAAGTTTTTATGGAAATCAGCAAGAATTGCAACTTGTAATCATTTATTAAATGAATTTATAAATGATTATTACAAATTCCAAAATATTTGATTTGAAAGATCTGTGAGGAACAAACCCACATTGCCTAGAATACAGAAGAGGCTTAAAGTACACAAAATATGTTTATACATCAGAGAATTGAAAACCTTAACATAATACTGAATGGTATTTTTTAATTATGAAATATTGATCTTCCGATTTGAATGCTGGTACCACATGTGCTTCTTTCCGCAAGCCAGGAAAAGTGATAAAAGATTCATAAAAAATAGTAAATATAAAGAATCATATGTTCTCCATCATTTGCGGAAATATCATAAAGATGCATTACTTCAGGAATACAATAATAGGTTCTCCGTGTTTTGAGTACGATCATAACACCGCTATTAAACACATTAACACCCTTGGAGACCACTTTCGATATAGTTGATGTATAATTTATGGTTATAAGGTAAAGTTCTCGTAAAAAAATTATCGTTTGATGGTAATTAAATGATCATAATCAAATGATCGTAAGCAAAATTGGGATATAAATTTACGAGGCGGGAGTGGTACCGCTGCCCCGGAAATCATTTATTGGATAACTAACACATCCGTTATGGGTCACTCCAAGTGATTCACTACGTTCGTTGACTTAGCAGGAGTGCCCGGTGCACAGGTGGCCCCGGTCTTTTTTTGGAAGATTTTTTCACGTTCGGTGGAGCAAATGTAAAAATAATGAACTTAGGCAACAATAAGCAAATGGTTGTAAGCAAATAATGGTATATGTGTATCATATCAAAGTACAGTAATGCTGATTTACTAAAAATTTCATCAAATGATTGGTTATCCTGTTAGCCCTTCAGGCTTCGGATATATTCAACTTTATATTTCTTAAATAAGCTTTCAGAAAGTCAGCTTATTTTAGAAAAGTAAACACATTTTTTTAAGATTTTAAAATACGCTTTATTAATATTTAACATATAACTAATTCTTGAAATATTAAAAATTATAATATAAACATAAAAAAGTTTTAAAAATGGCTGATTTTACGTCTTTTCGTCTAAACACTGAACATAAATTTTGTGAAAATGTTATCATCTTGATTTTTAACTAACTTTCAATATTGACGTTAAAACATTATGTTTACTATATTCATTACAAATCAGTCTGAATTGAAAAAGTGATGAATGCTAATTATTTTCCCCTGAAGTTTCTGGAAACTCTAGAGATCAATATTATCGATATAAAATTTTTGTTAGTTTTGAAGATTGTTAAGTACAGTGGGTTGCCATATTAATAGGGACAGTTCCAATATTTCCTGATTTTTATGTTTACGTTGTCTCTACTTCTAAATAACTTGGATATGATGGCCATTCCTTCGTTATTTTTGTTACTGGTTTCATCACTGACACTTTCAAGAAGTGGCAAAACTCTCAAAGTGCCACATCCCTCGAAAATTTAAGGTTTTTTGCACATGGCCAGCATTTTTGTGAAAATGCGTGATTGAAGTTCTGGTAAATAAATATACATTATAATTATATTTACGAGTTTTAACAGTTAAGCTATACAAAAATGTAAGTAATTATTAATTGTCTATTAATTTCTGTAATTTTTTTTTTCATATTTTATTTCAGTGAATAGTTTTGCCATATTGAGTCAAATGTTCTGTTTTTTCAGTACGGCTAGGTCTTCAGACACGTCCCCAAGAAAATTTCCGGAAGTGAAGACACTATTGTTTAACACTCAACATTCCCAAAGGGATAAAGCAGCCATTATAGGTGTTTTAAAGTCTGTGGTTAATAGGATAAATTAGAAAATCAATCAAAACCTGCCCCTTGAATTGGATCATATTGGGAAATGTGGCAGAAAACGAATCACTACACCTCTTACTGGCCGCAATATCAAAGACGTCTGTCTCCAAAACTGCAAAAAGAGTGTGGCTCGTCTGACCTTGATAATCAACAGAGAAGTTATTGAAGTCTCCCAAAGGAGAATCCAGAGGATATTGGCTGAGGAGAACCTCATTGGTCATCGGCCAGCTAAAAAACCTAGCCTCACAGTAGATATTAGGAAAAAACTACTGGAATAGGCCAAACGCACCAAAACATGACTAAAAAGAACTGTAATATGGTGATTAATATTTTTGTGGTTTTCAAGCTTTCAAAAAATTCCATTAGTTTGATTATGGCCCTTTTTTAAGGTGTGCTTATCTGACGAGTCCATATTCAAAATTTTGTTGGATTAATCATCCTTCGTCCGACGACGCCCAGGAGAGAAATTTCATCCGGACTGCCTTGTAGAGACGATCAAACACCCTACCAGTATTATGGTGTGGTCAGTCATCTCTTCCAAAGGGATGGGGCGCCTCCACATCGTGCAAGGGACTATGAGGCAGGATCAGTACAGACAAATACTGGAAAATCGATTACTGCCTCAAGTCGGAGAATGGTTGCCTGATGGCCAGGAATACGTCTGTATGCACAACTCCGCACCCTGTCATAAAACCAGGACTGTCACTGCATTCCTGGCTGAAAAAAATATGCAGGTTTTACCTTGGCCGAGGACTTCCCCTAACATGAACCCTATTAAAAACCTGTAGGAACTCACCAAGAGGGAGATTGCCAAGGAGGTGATCACAACGAAGCAGCAGCTCATCGAAACCCTCATCCGGGTGTGGCATCATTCTCCTGACCTAAAGGTTACTGCAAAATTGTGTATTGAAAGTATACCACGGCGTGTACAAGCTGTTATTGCGGCTAAAGGCGAAATTACGAAATATTGACTTTTTGTTCGATTATGTTTAAAAATAATAAAAAAAAAAAATAATCGTAGATTAAGGACAAATGCGGTGTTTAATTTTTCTAAATTCAATGTCCTTGTAAATAAATAATAATAACCGCACCCAAAATCATACACATCTGTGTTTTAGGAACACAAAGTGTAAAAAACACATTTTCCGTAGGTGTCCCTATTAATATGGCAACCCACTGTATTTCATCGTTAAATAATAGCAATGAAACGGGCATCTAAATTCTCATCAAATCAAATTAATAATACATGGTTCTACAGAGTTTCATAAATATTAATATTTAATTACAAAGCAAATTAAGGGTAAACAAAACGGCTTCATAGATGGTGCTCATTAAAATACTTTATAAAAAAATAGTTTTGCATATTATGCTTTAACCCCTCAAGCCTTTACTCAAGATATTACTAGTCAAACATATCACATTATATTGGAAAATGTGAAGGACAGAACTGACCGGGGCGTCCATACATTAAAATCGATTATTTTTATCTTTTCTTCCTATAATGCCGAGATGTATGATTTATTCTTCGTTGGAATAATTATTATTCTTCTCAGTTTTTTTTCAAATATTTATACTTCACTCCAAGGATAAAATTCAAAAAATTATCAAATTATCGGGATTTTTTCGTTGGCAGTTGAATGTTTAAAAATTATTTTGATATTTTTCTAACGTCGTTAATGGTAACGTTACAATTTTTTTTTCTAATTCCCCACAAAAGTAATGTGTTTTCCAAACATTGAATTTGTTCAAAATTATGGACGTTTCGATTCAAAGTGTTTTGGTAAGTTTTTTTTCTTAACAATTTTAAATTTCAATGTTAGTATTTAGAAATATTAATGTTTATTTAAAATATAACAAAGATAATTTTATCTAGTTTCTAAAATGGTACCTTTTTTACGTTAACTTCAAAAATAAAAAAAATATATAGCACATTTAAAATACCTCCTAAATTTCGCCGTATAATTGGGACTTACTTGTAGGTAAAAATATTTTAAAGCATTAAAGGGTTTAAATATTAGGAAGCTTTGATTTTATGGTTGTTAAATACGGAATATGGATAAATAGGTTTTTTCCGTTTAAAAACTCAATAATTATTTCAAAATCTGAATAAAAATTTATTAAGTATTTTATTTAGTCGTTCAAAATAATAATTAAACCATCATTGCAATAATGCATTTGTATTTGTTTTTTTAAATGAATGATGGAGTTTTTATACTGAAACTTTTATCGTTCATATTTAAATTCTGTATGTACAGCCGCAGACAAATATTTTTTCGTTCGAAAGCAACCATGCAATCGTACATAAAGATAACAACCAATAAAAATATGCGTTGAGAAAATGAAGATGACGGTGGTAGTTCTTAGTCGAAGTGTGAAACAGTTAAATATGAGCGATGGGGTGACCGGATAAATCATCACATTGATAATTCATCACATCTTTAAAAAGTTATATAAAGTCATGTAAAAGGATGAAACAAAAACTTTATTAATTGGGTTAAGTAGGTTAAGTTAAGTTAGGTTAGGTTAAAAAAAAATTTTTTCATCGTTTCTAATGACTTCATATCACTTTTTAAAGGTGTGTTGAATTGTCACTGTGTTGAGTTATCATGGAACCGAGCGATGGGGATAGGGTCGGATTAGCTCAGTGGTAGAGTAAAGCCCCGGAAACCGAATCATTTTCTCATATTACTGTTTAAAACAAAAAAATCATCTTACTCAGGTGAATGGCTTTCCTGCATTTTGCAGCATATTTATGGTCTGCAACTAGATTTTATAAAGATAATTTCTCACATTCTGAATGATTTTAAAAATTATTTTTCTTTGCGGTGCTTTCACCGGGCAGCGCTAAAAGGGTCACACCAAATGGCCTCTTGGGCCGCAGTTTCCCACCCCTGTTTTGTGGCATACTAATCCAATTACACGATCTCTTAACTTAGGCCCAGCATTTTCACCGAAATTTAAATGTGACAAACCTTTTCTTCACATGGTCGTTCAGCGCCATTTCTTTTATTTTAAATATAACGCACAGAGCTACAATCATCATTGTTTGTATGTTGATGTTAAACGCCAATTCTTGGTGTGTTTCAGCTATCTATTAAATTGTAAGAATAATAAACTGACAAGCTTAACAACATGGTAGTTGTCCTCTTCTGCTGATTATATTTTTTTTGAAACTGAAATTGACTGAATCGGCATCTAATGGGAACCTTTCAATTATCGAAAAACAAAATGTCGCCGAGTTGTCTAATATCTGCGAAACAGCGGGCCTTAGTATTTGTGCTGAGCTTTGGCTGACAATTACTAACTATTCTTTACTATAAATGCGTATTTTCGGGACTCATTAGCTCAGTTTAAATATGCAAGGCTGGCAGTTCATGCATCATTAAATACTAAATACTACCTAAATAATTAAGTTTGAGCTGAATCCTTTCAGAACACTCGGGTCTTTGAAAATTTCGAAGATATTGTGAACTGCATGAATATTTAGTAGTTATCGCGCTGTAGCTAAACTTTGGTGTCGAACTGATTGGGGTTTATTAGTTTGGAATTTAATTAGATTAGTGTATATATTTCGTTCCAACTATCGAATGTTGAATAGGTACGCGAGTTGATCCCTTTTAATTAATTCAGCCCATTTGGAAAGGTTTCTTAGTACTGAATAAAGTTATTTGCTTTAAAAAAATCTGTGCTGAGAGGGTTTTTTATTTCGCTGCCAAGAGAAAGGATGGAGTGTAAATAATAAACCTCAACTTTTAGAAGATGTTTACTTATTAAAATAATAGTATTGCTGCCAAAATAATAATTGGAGTTATTGTTTTATATTTTTCTAAGCCTTGTAAAGTGCCCTTGGTGTGTTATTTTACGAAAAGCGTAAAAAAAGCATTTTGTACTTTGGGGTGAAGACTAAACAATATTCCTGCTAATTTTTAAAACTTATTTTTTTATTTTAAATACGCACAAGAATCCCAATTGCTCTCAACCGTCTGGAACCAGTGAGACCATGGCATCCCCAATTGGGGTATGTTGTGAAGCTGACGGTAATGGAGAGGGAAAAGAGCTGGGAAAGAGGATGGTGGGTAAACACCTTGCTCATTCAGATCTGGTCACCAAATACGGCTAAAGCCATTTCAAGCAACGTTTCAATTCTAAAAGGGTCGTCTTACACTAGGGCGATACTGAGAGTATCTTCCACTTTGGAAGATGCTGCAAGTATAATGAGGGATATATTTTTTCCCCGTTTATTTTTTATATGCAGAACAATGAGCAGATTACACTGTATCCCATTAACATTAAGTCACTTAACACTTACCGCCCACTTTTCCGCCTACCGAGAAAATTTCGTGAATTGATTGAGCCCTCTTTCAAAGCACTTCTCCCCACCGCATAAGAAGCTACGCCAGTCAAATAATACAATCATCACAGCCATGGCTGCTTGGATGGAGTCCCCCTGATGGCCCGCTGGAGACGAGCGACGGTCACTTATCCTCAATCAACGGTTTCTTGCATTTATTTTCGTGTTCATCATTTTTCACTTCTTTTCAGCATTTTTTATTTTATTTTTTGTTTTCTGTTTTTATTTTGTGTACCTACATATTTTGATTTTACAAAGTTTATTTTTTCTTTTTATATTTATCTACATTATAGTGTGGACGGTATTTTCTTCGATGAGGGTCGTGTAAAGTGATAAGTAACGTCGGTTCAGTTCTAAGTTTTTTGTTTTTAACATCCAATTTTATAATTTCGAACGTTTCATAATAACGTATAAAGAATGTTGTAAACCAAACAGAATTAGAGTATTTTCTTTTATCTTCATAAATGACAAATAACTGAAAAATGTAGATAAGAAGTACTCCTACGAATTGCAAAGATCAATTGGACCAGGCTGATAATGTATTTTTCTTGACTTTATCTTCCTTATGTATATTTTCTTCAAATTTATCGTCGCTTTATTCATGCGTATGGACAATCGTTTTTTTTTCAACAATATTCATACAATAGTCCTTCAACGAACTATTGATATGAAATAACTAGGAAGTCAAAGAAAATGTGACTTTAAAATTACTATTTACTCCGTGGAAGCTTTTTATTTATATGCAACTATCGAAATGTCCGAAACATAACAAATTTTCAAAATAACTCCATCAATGGTTTCGATCTCTCAAATCCGATGATGTTAGCTGGTAAACTTTGAATATGAATTGTTTATTTAATATTTTATTATGGTAATCCTGCTGCCATTCAACCGGAGATAGGTACAACTGCCCAGCCACTGGTTATTAACAACTAGTTGCTCTCAAGAAGGACCTAGCTACAATAAACTATGGAGTATAACATACGATAACACAAGTGCCTGACCATCGATGACTATACTCCCATGAAAAGCTGTCTGCGAACAACGTAAATGAACGCTAGAAGTATACGAAACAAGTTTGACGAAATTGAGGAAAAGGTCAGAAGATTATGCGATATTGTTCATGTCCTTGTCATCACTGAAACGTGGCTTTTTTCCATTATTTCTGGCTTTCACCCTTCAAGGGTGTTCTTGGCCATCATTTAAAATTATTGAGAAATGAAAGGTGAATTTAAATATTAATTTTATTTAAATAGGCAAATTTCAAAATAATAATGAAAATTGGAGTCGAGTTCAGACTTAGAAGAGATGATATGTTGAATGGAGGGGAGGCAATTTTAGATAAGGCTTAATAGAAGAGAGGATATTTGTTTAAAGAGGGACAACCAAAAAATATGTGATCTAAAGTTCCCACTTCTAGACCACAGAATGTACAATCTGGGGAGTCAACGACGTGAGTTTTAAAAAGATGTGAAGGAACGGAACAATGTCCGATCCTCATTCGAATGAGTGAAGAAATTTCTTTTTTTGAAAAATGAGGGAATTGCTGAAACCACGGTTTTGATGGAATAGTCCTTTGTATTGAGGCATAGCAGGCTCCCTTGGATTGACCAGCAATGTGCCAATACTCCGACCAAACATTGCGGATCTATCTTTGATGATGGAAAAATGTTAGATAGGAGAATGTGGTTTACGAGGGTAACAACAGGGTTGGACGCTCCTTGTTTTTCCAAGGCATCCGCAATGACACCAACCCATGACACCAACATGTCCAGGAATCCAAATCAGGGTTACAGTTTTACCAGAGCTTTGAATGGAGGCTATCATCTCTCGAATAAGGCATACAAAGCGATTATCAGGATGAAGAAGAGGACTGGATTTAAGTTTTTGGAGGAAACTGAGAGAGTCAAAGAGAACGAGGGAATGTTCAAAATTATTTTTGATTATATATTTGAGAGATTCTATTATTGCAATGCACTCGGCTGAAAATATTCAAAATTGATTTGAAATTGAATGAAATAATCTGTCATTAGAATTATTGTGGTAAACGTTAATACCTATACCACAGTTAGGAGATTCGGTGGATTTGGATCCATCAGTAAATAAAAGAGAAAAGCTGGGCCATTTAGATGAAATAATGTCATTGAACATATTATTGACAGTTCGGGCCGGGAGATTGGAATGACTTTTAAGCATTCTGATTCCTTCTAATATTGTTGGGGATAGGGTGACGTGACTATATTTTAATTTGTATAAGGGAAGTAGATCATTTTGGATGATGTGAAGTTCTGAGAGAGACTTAAAATTTTTACAGATGTCAGGAAGAGATTTAGTTGAAGCTCTGATTGTAGATGAATGGGTTGAGTCAATGAACAACGAGACGCTGGGGATAACCTGATGACATTTAGAATTTAAACATTTAAGAACAAATTTATCAGCAAATAGTTGACGCCTTAAATAAAGAGGAGGATCAGAACATTCTACTTGAAGAAATTGATGGGTGACGGTTGCATCGCTCCAGTTATAATTCGCAAAGATTTAGATTGAATTTTGTCTCATTTATCAAGTACATTTTTTGAGGCAGTACTAAAAAGTGGGCAGGCATAGTCGAGATGGCTTTGAATAAGTGCGTTGTATAGCAACTTAATGCAAGTAGGGTGAGCTCCCCGCCAAACCCCAGATAATGATCTGATGATATTTAAATTTTTTTCGCATTTAGTAACTAAATTATAAATATGGGAAGACCATTTAAGTTTCCTATCAAATTTTACTTCCAAAAATTTTACTTCAGAAGCGTTGGGGATTGGAGAATTTTTTAAATAAAATTTGAACGGGGGGGATTTTATGGCGGTTTGAGAAGGTGACACACTGAGTCTTTTGGATTGAAAGTTCAAAACCATTTAACGTGAGCCATGTGCAAAAGCCATTCATGGCTTCGTTAAGATATTTGACGGCGAGAGGGATGATTTTGGATGATAAGAAGAAAGTTATGTCATCTGCGAACTCAATAACTTTTACTTGTGGGGGGATAGTGACATGCATATCATATGTGTATATATTATACAGTAAGGAGGACAATACATCGCCTTGTGGTAAACCCTTCCAAATAGACCTACTTTGAGGAAAAATATCTGGAAGTTCAATAAAAAATTTTCTATCTAGAAATAGATAAATAATAGATTGGACAGGCGTGGGGGGAAGGCCAAGGCCTAAAAGTTTTTTTTCAATTATAAAAAAAATTAAAAAATAAAAGAAAGACAAACATTCCCAGGTTACGAATAACCCAACAATGTTTGGAAACATTGTCAAAGGCGCCTTCTATATCTATAAAGACGGCTTCTATATCTATAAAAAAATTTAAAAAATAAAAGAAAGACAAACATTCCCAGGTTACGAATAACCCAACAATGTTTGGAAACATTGTCAAAGGCGCCTTCTATATCTATAAAGACGGCAAGACAAACTTCATGTTTAGAAATTGATAAATTAATATCAGTGCTGATGATGGCAAGGTTATCTTGAGTGGATTTTTTTTCCTAAATCCAAATTGAGATGCAGAGAGAAGCTGTTTACTCTCGACAAAAAATTCTAATCGGTTTTTAATTAATTTTTCATAAAGTTTACTGAGGGTGGATGAAAGAGCGATTGGCCTGTAGTTGGATCCAACATTTGGTGATTTGTTTGTTTTTAAAATAGGGATGATTATTTGACAACTCCAGTCATCAGGCATTATACCAGTCTGTAAGATTTTATTTAAGATGCTTAAAAAGTGGTTTAGAACATTCTCATTACTATTTTTGATTATGCTTTAAGGTATAACATCTCTGCCTGGAGATGAGTCCTTGACTGTTGATAAACAATTTTTAAGCTCAATTGAGGTGAATGGAGAGTTTAACCAACGATTAGACATAGGAGTATTATAGATGGGCGTTATTTCATCTAAGTTAGGTACAGAAGGGGGGGAAATTTTGTCCAAGAATTCATCTATCCATTTAAAATGAGACGCTCGAGGAGATGGTGAACTGAAGGAGGATCGAAATCTTCGGATCATTGACCAAACTTCCGAAATTGGAGTTTTCGGAGATACTGAACTGCAGAAGTTGTACCACCCGGATCTTTTTTTGACCTCAATACCCTTTTAGCATTGGATTCAGCGTTTTGTATATAAAATAGTTCTCCATAGTCATATTGTAACGATAGGAAAGAGATTTAGCTTTCCGAATTCTTACTACTTTGGAACATTCCTCATCCCATCAGGGAGTTGGAGGGAGTTTTTTGAGAGATTCAGTTTAAGGGGGAGGATTTGATTTATTTATTGCAGTTATGAGCATTGATTTGAAGTTATTATAGTCATCTTTGACGGAAAATATATCGGTGGCGGCTAAATTTAGTAGGAACTTGTCCATATGAGAGTTAAATTCGTCCCATTTGGTGTGTTTTGTTTAAATCTTTGTCGAAATATGAGACTTGTCCAATTGGAAAGAAGTTTGATAAGTAATGGTGATTGGGAAATGATCACTGGAGCAAGGGTCGGGGGACGCCACCCACGAGGAGAGAGAAGCCAGACTAGTAGAACATATCGAGAGATCCACTGCACTGGGGTTTGTGCTGGGGCTTGAGATCCTAGTAGGAAATCCGTCATTCAAAAGGAAAAGGTTGAATTCATCTATGAAGTCCATCACACTTCGACCATCTCGGTCGAAGAAAGCAGAACCCCAGACGGGGGAATAGGTATTAAAATCGCCTTATATAAAGAAAGGAGGGCTTAGTTGACTTACAATTTGCAACCAAGTTTGTTTATTGAAGTGGGCTGTTGGGGGAAGATAGACTGAAATAAAGGATGTGTCCTTTATTTTAGCTGCAACCATTTGGAAGTCAGCATTGGGGGATTTAATATTATTTATTGGGGAAAATGATATGGATTTTTTAATAAAAAGGGCAGCACCACCGCTCGAACCTTCCGGGCGGTCGTCGCGGAAACAGGAATACCCTCCCACATTAAAGTGGGTGGATGGAGTAAACCAAGTCTCCGAGATAGCAGCCAAAGAAATAAAGTTGGAATTTAATAGGTTAAGGAGATCAGATTTGTTAGAAATAGCACTTCGGCTATTCCACTGAAGTATTCTGACATCCTGAAGAGTCATTTTGAATAAATGATTTTAATGTGGAAATAATAGTAGCAGCGTTGGACGGTAGATTAGTTTGAGAAGAAATAAGGTCAATTAGAAGCATAGTAAGAGTTTGGATAAAAGAAGAATTGTCTTGGGAGAATTTTTCAGAAAGTTTTAGAGAGTTCGTTGAGGACGGATTATAATTATTTGCACACCCATTTGTGGCATTTGAAAGAGATGAACCATTGGGATTTAAGAGCAGTGAGTTGTATTGTTGCTGATCGTATCCAGGAGCCGGTTTAGAGATAGCTTTTTTGTATGTAAATTTAGTTGAACGAGAAGAAGTTGTTGTAGAGGAGGGAAGAGGATTGGATGAGGAGTTGCTGGATAAAGCCTCAGCAAATGATTTTTTGACAGGCGGGAATAGTTTAGAAGCTTGCAGAAAAGACAAGTTCTGAGAGGCCATTGAAATTTTAATATTTTTTTGGCGAGGTTGTTCTGGGCAAGAAGTGTTGATAGCTGTATGTGAGCCTGAGTAGTTAAAACATTTGGGTGAGGTGGAAGAAGGACATTGGTCAGCTGCTTGGTTTTCTCCACATTTAAAACATCTGGGTTGAGATCTGCATGCAGCTTTGGTATGACCAAAACGGCAGCAATTGAAACATTGAGTGGTGGGATAAGTATACATTTCAACTGGTAATGATTTGAAGAATAAATATATATGGGAGGGAAGAGATTGACCTTCAAATGTGATAACGACAGATTGGGAGGGCTTCCACAAAATTATACCCTCAGAGAAGTCCTTGTAATTTAGCCTCCTAGCTTTTATGGGATTCCCAATGTGTTAGGGGGTTGAAAGTGAAGAGAGAATTTCGTCGATGGACAGATCGGTCGAGATACCTCTGACCACTCTGACCAGGCCCATGCGAGTGACATTGAAAGTAGGGATATATGCCTTGAACTTTGAATTAGATGAAATGAAGATATTTTTGATGAAACTGTTGGCAGCTGACCCTGAGAGGAATTCGACGGAGATTCGGAAGCGACCCTCGGCTTTTACACCTCCAGGCTTGATTGAAAGATTCTTGCTATTTGATAGGAATTTGCCAAATTCAAGAGGGTGTATCGTTTTTCCTTGCTCAGGTTTTTGGGCATATACTATGAATGGGCCACGGGAATGAAGAGAATAAAAGTTTGTTCGAGGAAGTTGAGAAAGTGCTGGTGTGGACTGTGAAGTCGAAGGCGAGTCAAGTTTTATTGGGGAAGAAGGAGTAAATTTCCTTTTTTTGGTAGAAGTCAAAATGACAGAATCACTTTCAGAAATTTCTACATTTTCCCCGTCTGGGGGGTCTGAAGAGGGATCTGAGGGCTTTGTAGGGGGTCCAGGAGGGAAATCCTCCTCCATTATTAACAACAGTAAACAACTACAATAATAGTATGGAAAATGACAGAAGTAAAAAAAGTTTATAAATATCTGGAAATCAGCAGCAAAAAGTGACTCCTGGAAGATCGGAGGGAAAAAAAACCTCAAGGCACAACACACTACACTTTTTGTTTGCCAGAAAACAAAAAAGAATGGTAAAAAATTAATTTTAGATAGAGCAAAACAAAACAACTGATGACAGCCAAATTTTATTGTTGCAAAAAAACGGGAATCTGAAACGTGGCTTGATATTGGAAAAAAAAGTTATTTTGCTTGAATAGTTTTCACAGTGCTTTCACTGTGCTGATGGAGGAGGAGGAGATGTCACCATATGTGTTCTGGATTCTATGAATTGATCATTGAAAAAATTTCCAACCAAAATTCAATTTTAGGTATAAGTTTTTGCAGCAGTGATAGGAAACCAGTCAACATTTATACCATTTATCGAAAACCCAACCCGAACATGCACAATTTCCTAACACATTTTGAAAAAAAATACTGAACAAAAGCAGACAAGATACATTCATACTTGGAGATTTCAACTTTGACACTTCCATAAACACACCTTCTTCTTTAAATTTTATCAACACCTTATTAACATACGATTTCTCAATATAAAACAAATCATATCTTATGAGAGTCACCGATACAAGCAGCACTATTATACATCACGTTATATTAAACAGACAAAACATTTAAACCACCATATCGAATATAGATGACCCGCTTAGTGACCATAATATACCGTTCGCCGTATACAAAATTTGGGTAGTGACTATAAAGATATTGTTGATATATCCAACACACCATTCACCAAATATAAACAAGTCATTACCCAATTTATTACAGAAAGAAGAATATCAAATATAATATAATTTAAATTTAGAAACTACGTAGCTCTGTTTATCTTACCAAAGTTTTGTAATTTTCCTAGTATTATATTTTTCCATCTTGCATGGTGGAGTGTCTAGTTTCCACTTTATTTCGTTTTGACATTGTTTTTGTTAAAGAGGTTGTGTTTTATTATGTCTTATATTTTCTTTTTGATTTTCGATTTTCACTTAAATTTTGTTTTTATTTTATTTTTTATTTAGTTGTTTATTCAGATGTTCTTTGTAAAAAAAAATAGAAAATAACTTTTAAAAGCCCAGCCGGGCGTGAATTTATAAATGAATAATATGATCATTGTTGACTTTAAGAATAATTTAATACAAAATTTTCATAATAGGACAAAACCACGATTTACAAAACTTATCATCAACATTGTGGAGGTAAAATCTTATCTTGCGGCTAGCAAATTTGCTATCAACTAAACCAAACTCGAAGACGGTTATAAAGATTTGAATGATTATGTCAAAAATTCAATAGGAGCAGGTAAAACTACACCAAAAGTAAAAATAGGAAAGCGGCAACATCTAAATACACCGTGGTTTCATTCTAAGCTGAATTCTCTAATTAAGGAATTAAACCAGCTTCACAAGCAGTGGAAACAAGACCCAGGTAATATTACTCTCGCAATGCCTAAAATTAAACTAAGAAACATAATTACTAATTACAGGAGGAGTTTGAAAAAGAAATATTACATCAATAACTTTCGACAAAGCCTAACTAACCCCAGAAAAACTTGGAAAACCATTAACTCAATTCTGTTTAACCGAGTACATAAACCCACCAAAACAATAGATTCTCTCATCGTAAATAATTGTGAACTAACCTCTCGTGAATTTGAAACTGTTTCTATATTATTCACTGGAAAAATATTTTAGTTTGGGAAAAAAAGTATTATCTTTTATACTTCTACGTACCTACTATCATGTAGAACCACCTCCTGAAGTTTGCACTCTTCATCCCCGGATACGTATAGTTTCCGTGAGCACTCGGGCTTTGGGCCCATTGCCCTATCTCACATTTTACATTATTCCTTTGAGGAATGGCAAATTAATTAGACAGGAAACAAATCACAGTAAATTTTTTGAATGAAATGTAAATATAACTTTTTATCTTGTTCATAATATAACGTTACCTGTATTAGTTTAATTTTCTCCACAAATCCTTATCTGATACTTCTCACTTTCTTATTTGTGACTCATTATTACTAAGTATTTGTCTTTCTTTATTTTCTATCGGTTTAACTTTAGTAATGACTGAAAAAGAGTTCTAAGGAAAACGGTCGACAGTTAAATAAAATAAATCGTTAGAACTAGTTGGTTTAGTAACGTGCTTAAAAGTTTTTGGTATATTGACTGGTTGCGCCAATGCGCAATAGACATTAATTTATACATACATCTCATGCACACATACACACGTACCTGCGACCACTGTACTGAGATAGTATTATTGTCCTTTGTCCTACCTTCCTTTCCATTCCTGCTAATTTTATGTGCCCTTTGGGAATCAGTCAGTATGTTGCAATAACCCGAACCGCTCACAATAACCGCATCCGCGCGAGATTTCATCTCCCTTATCTTATTACCTAATTATTTGCGCCGATATCGTGCAAGCCGCTCCGTGTTAAATGACATTGTTGTGAGGAGAAAAGACGGGATGAAACGATTGCCCTTTCCTAATGGCGAGTCCTTCCTTTATCCGTACAACAAATATTGTCTTATGTGCAGTGGTCATTGCTCAATCATCCAAGGTCCTTCGACAATCATTTCTTACACTATCATAAAAACAACTACATAACTTCTTATACACCATAGTTGGTCCGAACGAGCCTGATATTGAACCGTAATTTCCGTAATTTCGGTAATAAACCATAAGAGTGTTATTGCGTTTTACAAACCCGCGTAATTAATTAACTATTACCCGCATTTTATTTCTGGATATTGCTATCCGACATTACTGGATGGTTTGAATGGAAATAACATATTTACCCGCAAATAGAATAGATTTAATATATGCCAATACCGCTATTTAATATCTATTTCGAATAATAATACCGTATTGTTATATCAACCGCATTTAAAATTAACCGCATTTCATTATAAATAATTTGGTTACTGTAATACATCCCAGTATTGGATGTATTATACATAAAAATTATAATACTTTAATAAGACGTAAAGTGATAAATTTGTTCTACCCGTATTATCTTTACTTAACCCTTCACGGCACCCACACTGAGTTAACCCTACGGGCATAAAAGTTAATTTATTGAATTAAAATTGAATATTAATCAATTTACTTTATATAAATATTATTATTTTAATATTTTTTACCGCATTCAATAATAAAATAACCAGAATCAGAAATGGCTACAAGCGCGTCCGGGTCGTCTCGGGAAGAAAGACTTTTGAAACGTTTAAATGCAAAATTGGCCGCTAATTTTGCATGTTTACAATCAGTTTTCGACAAGATGAAGAGGGTTTCTGATAGTTTTAACAATCGGCAATCTTTTTTATCAGGCGCAAGTACATTAGAAAGAATTCGGTCCTAATTTATAACGCTTCTAGATGAAAAGGTTAATTGTGAACTAGAATTGAATCCAGAAGCAGTCGCTGAATATTCTCAATTAAATGCTTTTGAGGAAATTTTCGGCATTATTAAATATACCGAAGCGAACATGCTGGCCAATCCAGTTGAAAAACCTCGCCGTCAAATTAAATTACCGCCTTTAGAAATAGCGTGCTTTGACGGAAAATTAGAAAATTGGCCTCTTTTCTATGAGACTTATGTCTCGATTATCCATTTAAATAGTTCATTAGATAGTTCAGAAAAGATGCAATATGTGATGTCCAAGTTGACGGGAAAGACATTGAATATTTGCAAAACTATCACACCTACCGGTACGAATTACCAAGTGATATGGGACGCATTGTGCACCAAATATAATGATCCACGCGTTCTCGCTGAGTCATACTTTGATCGATTGCTGAAAATACCTGCAGTTACTTCGGTTACGCCCGCTTCTCTAGAAAAAAATGCAGATACATACGCGACTAACATTGCCGCACTGAAACAGTTACGAATCAAGGATCTCGCAGAATTTATATTGCTACAACTTGGCCTTAAACGTCTTGACATAGAGACAGTGAAGGCTTTCGAATCGTCTATTCGGAATGATGAAAGTTTCCCGTCCAGCTCTAATTTAATTGAATTTGTGAGAGGACAGCAACGAATTCTTAATCGCGCGCAAATTGCACAACCTACGTCGAGCCGTCTTGGCTCAAATAATAATAATTCCGCAAAGACATTTATTAATGTTGAAAAAGGCAACAATCACTCTGTCGAAATTTGTTTTTGTTGTCAAAGGGGATCGCACCCTTTGTATCAATGCTCTAAATTTAATGGTTTGGAACCACGCGAGCGATTTAATTTAATCGAGTCATCAAATATACGAGTTTGCGTGAACTGCCTCAGTACAAGGCACGGCACAAAAGCGTGCAAATCAAAGAGTACGTGCAAATCATGCACTCTTAACCACCACAGTTTGTTGCATTTTAAACAAACTGATCAGCGAAAACCACAACGAGACCAAATACCGTCTCCCGCGTCGCAAACAGACGTCGATAATGACGATTCGAATTCTGCAAGCCCGGTATCACTGTGCGTAGCAAATTCATTTCCTATAGCAAATACTACCGCACTCTTAGGAACTGCCGTTTGAACTACCCGAGATGCTAAGGGCCAGGTGCAGACAATACGCGCTCTGATAGATAGCGGCTCCCAAAGGCACATTATTACGCGTAAATGCTGTTTACGTTTGAATCTCATGGTGCGATCATCGCAAGGCACTTACGTCACGGGAATAGGCGACTCAAAAAAATTGACAAAGGGCATGACTTGTCTAAAATTATACTCCCGCTACGACGACACTCACTCGTATATGATTGAACCTTATGTAGTAGAAACTATAACTAGTGAGTTGCCTACTGTTAACGTCAATCGCGCCTTGTTGTCGTATCTCGACAATTTGCCCTTAGCAGATAATACTTTCTGCACGCCCGGTGAGATTGATATTATCTTGGGATGTGATATGTTTGCTCACATTTTTAAAGCAAACAAAATATCAGGTTATCCCGGCCAGCCAATTGCTATCGAAACAACTTTGGGCTATCTCATCCTAGGCACTGCTCCAACGATGACTGAAACCCCAAGTATAAACGCCACACCATCATTTTGTATGTTCGCGAAAAATGATGACTTTTGCCTTTCGCGCTTCTTCGAATTGAAAGACATTCCAGACGAGAAGTTTTTATCGCCTGATGAACAGGAATGTGAAGACATTTTTAAACTCACCACTTCCCGTGACACGACAGGTCGTTACATTGTTGCGTTGCCGTTTCGCAACAGTCCTTCTATCCTCGGTGAATCGTTGCCAGCCGCTGAACGCCGGTTCCGATCTCTCGAACGCCGATTAATAGCTCAACCCGCTATAAAATTAGAGTACGACAAAATATTGCGCGAATACCTACAGAAAGGGTACATTTCGCCTGTCGATAATTCTGACTTACCCCATTACGTCATTCCGCATCATATTGTAGTTCGCGAGGACAAATTAACTACCAAAATCCGCATGGTTCTGGACGCGAGCATGAAATCCGATTTGGGCTACTCGCTCAACGACATTCTACATACCGGTAAGAATTTACAAGGTGATTTGTTTCGGATTATACTCAAGTTCCGATTTTTTGCAGTAGCTATAACCGCCGACATAAAACAAATGTATCTTCAAATTGTAGTGCAAGAAGAATGCCGTCGTTATCAGCGAATACTTTATAGATTTAACAAAAGCGACCCTTTACAATTATTCGAATTTAATCGCGTCACATTCGGCATGTCTTGTAGCCCATTTTTTCTCAATGCGTATACTGCGCCAACTCGCGTCGCATGAATGACCTCGTTTTCCGCTTGCTGCAAACTTGGTGGAAAATGGCTCTTTCTATATGGACGATTTTGTCACCAGTTGTTCGTTGGTCGAGGAAGCTTCCGAGTTATCGACGGAATTAATTAAGCTGTTCGCTGCTGGAGGATTTGACCTTGTAAAGTTCTCTAGCAATGCTCCTTTCTTTTGTCCACAATTCCTGCAGCTCGTCGTGTTAAGCAACATGTGGAATTTAATCCTGATGAAAACCTTAAAATACAAGGGCTTCATTGGATACCCGCTTCAGATAATTTCGTATTCGTTGTACACTCCAACGAAAGAATTTGTACTAAACGAAACATTCTCTCGACGATTGCTCGTCTTTGGGATTTGATGGGTTTCGTTGCACTAGTTGTATTATTAGCCAAGCTTATAATTAAGTCTCTTTGGGAATACAATCCTGATTGGGACAATACTCCTCCTGGAACTGTTGTCACGCTTTGGCGACAGTTTGAAAAAGAATTGCCATTACTGCAATCTATTAAAATTCCTCGTTTTGTAGGAATCGAACACCAATGTGTACTAACCCTTATCGGGTTTTCAGACACAAGTGAACGCGCATTCGGAGGTGTTATTTACTTACATGTTTACTGTCCGAATACTGATAAAACCACAATGTTTATTATGTTCCAAATCCAAAGTCGCTCCTGCTAAGACGATTTCACTTGCGCGATTAGAACTATGTGGAGCGCTAATACTTGCGCGATTAATGCATACGGTCAGTAATACCTACACATCAAATTCAAGAGCTCATACGACATTAGCTTTTTGCGACAGCGAGTTGCTCTAGCGTGGATAAATTCACCGCCTGCGAAATGGCAGACCTTCGTTGCCAATCGTGTGTCACAAATAACAAAACACCTGAGGGCTGAATGCTTCTATCATATAAAAGGGAAAGACAATCCCGCCGACTGCCTGTCGCGTGGTCTTACCCCCACTCAAGTCATAGACCATCCGTTATAGTTTAATGTCCCCGCATTTGCTCAATTACCTAAAAATGATTGGCCTTTACCGCGTTTTGATTCGAAATCTGTATCTGATCCACCCGAACTGAAAACTAAAGTTTTGATGTCCGTTCAAAACAATAACCGCCTCAAAACAATTGCTCCACCTTTACTGTGTGCACTAGCTTCTCGTGTTAGTTCATGGCCGAAATTAATTCGGATTGTTTTTTTTTTTTTTTATATTTCCTCCACACAGGAGGCCCTGAAGAAAATAATTTCCCTCAGGGCCTATGTCATCTTTGGGGATGCTGTGTGGAGGGTCTTTTTGTGGAGAGGAAGGAGTGAACATGGGTCTTGAAGAGTCCCATGTTGTAGGAGGGAGGAAACACAGAGGCCGGCAGTTCGTTCCACAGCCGAGCTGTTGAACTTAAGAACGAATCGTAGAAGCGACCCGTTCTCATGTGACAAGTGTCAACTGTGTACAAATGTTGGGCGCGCGTTTGGCGTGTATCCCGACTACGCACCGGTGCCGAAGGGATCAATGACGCTAGTTCCTCAGAGCATCTTCCATTGTAATACCGATAGAACAAGGACAGCATACCTACCTGACGCCTGTGCTCTAAAGATTGCAGTCCATTTGTTAAGATTGGGGAATCTATCAAACGGACCGCCCGTTTCTGCACAGAGTCAAGGGTTTTTTTCAGGTATTTTGGGGCTCCAGACCAGAGATGGCTGCCAAATTCGACAGTAGGGCGCACTTGCGATTTGTACAGGGTGAGCAGTTGTGTACTATTAAAGTATCTGCGGGCCCTGTACAGTACGCCCAGCTTCTGAGAGGCCAACTTTACTCTAGCTTCGATGGAGCCCCCGTACCTGAGCTGGTCACTTATAGTTACACCAAGCATATCAATGGAAGGCCTGTTCGGAAGATTGCTTTCGTTGAAGGAGACTAGATTATCATTTGGATCCCTTTTAGACGTAATCAGACAGGATTGGGTCTTTGAAACATTAAATTCGACGAGATTATTTTTACCCCAGGAGGAAATACTCTCGAGATAACCGTCCATTCTCTGCTTCAAAGCCCTCCGAGCCGTTGGAGTTTGTGTGCCCTTTGGGGGCTTGTCAAACAAAAAGCTATCATGAACTGTACTGTCATCCGCGTAACAATGAATCGGTGCACATGTCAAAAGATCATTGATGTGCAACAAAAACAAAGTCGGAGACAGAACCGATCCCTGTGAGACGCCAGCATTTATGGAGTGCGAGGAAGAGGTGAAACCGTCAGCAACCGCCTGAATCGACCTATCCCTTAAAAAGTCAGCAATCCACGTACACAGGGATGCGGGAAGTCCGTAAGAATGCAATTTGTTGACAATTCCTCGGTGCCAGACCCGGTCAAAGGCCTTGGATATGTCTAGTGCGACCGTTTGGGTCTCACCGTGACGTTCCAGGCACCGCCCCCAAACATGCGTCACATACGCGAGAAGATCAGCGCACGAGCGGTTCCGCCGGAATCCGTATTGACGGTCGTTGATAATTTTGTTCTTCTCGAGGTATGTGAGCAGTTTGTCTTTGATCACACGTTCCATCACTTTGGACAGAACTGATGTGATCGCTATGGGGCGGTAGTTGGCCGGGTTGGAGCGGTCACCTTTCTTGGGAATAGGGTGAATGACCGCTTTTTTCCAACCAGAGGGCACAGTGCCACACTTCAGGGACATTTTGAAGAGCTTTGTCAAAACTGGAACTATTTCCGCAGCACACCTCTGCAATACCAGGGCAGGTATTCCATCAGGTCCACTAGCTTTGTTAACATCGAGCCCCCGTATGACGTGGAGTACATCCCGATGCCAGATTCTCAGCTTTTTCATATAGAAGCCGCAGTGAGGAACCGACGGCGGAACAGCACCTCCGTCGTCGAGGGTCGAGTTTTCCGCAAACATTTTCCCTAAAAGGTTTGCCTTTTCGGTGGCGGTGTTTGCTAGTGAGCCGTCAGGTCTGGTAATAGGTGGCAAACTGGGTTTGCAAAAATTTCGACCTATTGAGCCCGCAAGCGACCAGAATGCTCTGCTGCCATGCGGGCAGGCAGCCAGCTTTTTGCTGATCTGCAGGTCGTGTTCGAATTTTGACCTATTGATGATTTTCTTGCATTCCTTTGCCGATTTGTTGTATGCTGATCTGCTTTCTGGCGTTCGAGATGTGTTGTAGGCTCGGTAAGCCGCGTTTTTTCGTCGAACTGCTTCGGAGCATTGTCGACTGAACCACGGCTTTGAGCCCACACCAGTTTCTTTAGAAGTCGATTGTATGAAGCCATCCATCGCCGAATTGATGACTACACCAATCTCCTGGGCACATCTTGAAGGGTCCGAAGTCCGAAAACAAACAGCTGACCACGGAAAAGCATTGAAATGGGCCCGCATACCGAACCAATCTGCTGACCTATAGTGCCACACTTTTCTCCTCAGCCTCTCATTGGTTGGTCTGAGGCTAACGGGGATTGATGTCGTCACTAGGCAGTGGTCAGATGATCCCAGAGGCGCTGTGACGTCAATCTTATAACCGTGTGGCACAGTAGTTAAGAATAGGAAAATAGTAATCTATGTTTTTCGTTTCATTAAGAAATTACCGCGAACATTCGAATTAAGTCATATCTTAACTGCAGAAATAGCTGTTATAAAATCAATACAGCAAGAACATTTCTCCGAAGATATAAAGGCAGTCAATGATGGGAAGAAGGTTCGACGAGCTATTGCAAAATTGAATCCGTTTCTTCATCACGGTATTCTAAGGGTAGGAGGCAGATTAAAAAACGCTGAAATAGAATTTGACAGTCGTCATCCCATTTTATTACCCGCGCGTGATCATGTAGTCGATTTAATAATAGATTAATATCATATCAAGAACCTACATACGGGTCCCACTTTACTCATGTCTCTGCTTAGACGAAGATTCTGGATACTTTCATCGCGTAATCTGGTCCGGAAGCGCGTGAATCGGTGCAATACGTGCTTTGAATTTAAGCCTAAACCACAATTCCTAATAATGGGAGATTTACCCGCTTGTCGCGTCCGCGAAGCTAAGGCTTTTCTACACACAGGTGTTGACGAAAAAAGGCGTATGAAATATTTAAATACTTTACAATCGCGGCAGAAATGGAACACGAGTTCAAACCCGGTAACGGCAGGCACAATTGTAATGATCCAGTTTGACAATATCGCGCCTCTTCAATGGCCTATTGGCATAATAGTCAACGTATATCCCGGTTTGGACGGAGTGACCCGTTTTGCTGATGTCAAAACGAACACCGGCATATACCGCAGAGCAGTAGTAAAACTTTGGCCTTTATCGTCGCAATAATAGTCTTTGGAAACTTGGTCATCAGATGGTATGTCTATGGCCCTCTTTTTTATTTTTCTACATTGTTCTGTTTAGTTTAGTTTAAATTTACCGCTGATTAATTTTATTACTAAATTAATACAATAGCATCACATATTAACATTTTTCTGACCTTTTTACAAATTAATATTAATTTTACCGCGTGTTACTACAATTTTGTTCGTTTTAACGTTAAAGCGTACTGACCCTTTTATGGTTTATGGAAGTGGATTCTTTCATCCCCTTCTAGGCGGGGGGCATGGTTGCGCCAATGCGCAATAGACATTAATTTATACATACATCTCATGCACACATACACACATACCTGCGACCACTGTACTGAGATAGTATTATTGTCCTTTGTCCTACCTTCTTTTCCATTCCTGCTAATTTTATGTGCCCTTTGGGAATCAGTCAGTATGTTGCAATAACCCGAACCGCTCACAATAACCGCATCCGCGCGAGATTTCATCTCCCTTATCTTATTACCTAATTATTCGCGCCGATATCGTGGAAGCCGCTCCGTGTTAAGTGACATTGTTGTAAGGAGAAAAGACGGGAAGAAACGAGTGCCCTTTCCTAATAGTGAGTCCTTCCTTTATCCGTACAACAAATATTGTCTTATGTGCAGTGGTCATTGCTCAATCATCCAAGGTCCTTCGACAATCATTTCTTACACTATCATAAAAACAACTACATAACTTCTTATACACCATTGACATTTCTAAGATGTATCCAGATTACCTTTATTTTTTCTGTTAAGTGGGTACCTCCTTTTTTTAGTGAATATGCTGTTGAATTCATTCAATTTCAATATATGTTTACCTTTCCATTCATCAAATAAAAGTGTGTTTAATATTTTAAGAGTGAAAGCATTTAATAAAAAAAGTCAGAATTTATTTCAAAGAATTGTTTTCGTAGTTGAAAATGCCTTTTCAACGCACGAGAGTTTGTAAATAAAACCATAAATTCTTAAGATTGTTTTAACATCACGTTCCACTAAAAACGAAACGGATCGTGAGAGGAAACTCTTTCCAAGATTATTTTTCTTAATAGAAAAACAATTTTTGTGAAATCAGTAAAGATTCAAAAAACAAAGAAATATTTTTCAAGAGAGAATGGATTTTTTTTTTTTTTTTTTTATTATTTTTTATTATCAGTATTAAGTTATTTTACAGGTGTTTTTCGATATTTGTCTCACTAGGATATACCTGTATCAAGACAGACGTATTAACATAAATGAGTATTTACATATTATTTGATACATGCATAACTATAACTAAAATTTAAAATTATAAAGTTTTAATATTACAGTTATACTGATACTGGAACAACTTAAGCACGTTAATGATTTGATATTTTTTTACATCTGAAGAGTCGCAAAGGAGTTTAAGGTCAAAAACAATAATTAAAAATTAATTAAAATCACACCTTGTAGATAAAACAATATTTTTTTACTGCTGAGCGAAGTTTTTAAATACTAGAAAAACGTGTCCATCTGTTAATTTTAATACCACGATTGAATTTTTTTTTAAATGTGCTAAATTTGGTAAGTTCTGTTAGGTTTGAAGATCACTTCAAACATAACAGAACTCTTTTTAAATATTAGTTTATTTACACTGGTACAATTTGGACGATGATTCTGAACTTTTTAATTTCTACCCAGTTCACGGCTCGGCACCTCTTCTAGTTTTGCAGAGAACTGCCTTGATCCGCTGACCAAAATACAACAAGTAATTCTTGAAAAGCTACCCATCTATCCAAAAAATGGGGTTACTAACACAATAACAATGCAAAGACAGAACCCTATGTTTAGATTACTCCCGAGTAGTGTCCTACCTTATCAATAAAAAAACTGCTTTATAAGTAAATAATTAAATCTGTGAAGTCTAAGACGACAGGGGGTTTAGCCGAGCTACCTACCTAAATGCAATATAGAGAGCAAAAGTAGTTATTTTATAATTAATTGCCATTCTTAACAAATTACAAATCAGTATTTATATAGCGCTACATTTAAATAAATTAATAAAATAATTACTTTTATTTATTAAAAAAATACTTTCATTTGGTTGAGGTCAGAAAACTTCTGATACCAAATCATCCAAACATTATTACCATAAATTATAACTTTTCAGCCATTCTTTGCACGGAGAATATATTAATATGTAAATTAAACGGGATAAAGAACGAAAAATTTCAATTTACGAGTTTAGAATAGTTTTGAAAATTGTGTTTGATACTTGGAGGAAATGTTAGAAAAGAAGAATTCAATTAATCGTCGAATTAATTTAAAAATAAACTAAGAACGTTTATGTAATCGTATGAAAAGTTTTGTAATTTAGGGTAAACGTAACGATAGATTTAATTTCATTATTTTCAGAAAATAAACTTTTTGCAAGTAATGCTTTAAAATACCAAGACGAATTATTTGTTTGCGCCCATAGACACGCAATACAAATATGAATAAAAAGTTTTGTCCGTATAAAATCTCAATTCTCTCAAGAAAGGCATCAAGATACAATATTGTATAGGTGATTCAAACGATTAATGTAATTGTTTAGTATTGAAACAGTTTTGGATAATACCTACCATTTTTCCATCATATACCTATACCTACCATCCATTTCCATCATTAAAAACAGCCTTACCCACATTGGAAAGAAGAAGATGATTTTTGTTGCACTGTAAGTTGTCGCAAGTCAGTACATATTCGCATTCGTGTCGTCATGGCAAGCAGTTGCAATCGTTGTGTCGTCGTGAATTGGAGTCGTATATTCACATGCTTTGTGCTCTGTTTGCAAAATATCACCTCGTTTTGGATGAAATTTTCACCCTGTGTACTGTCCAGTTCGTCGAGAGCCATACTGCAGGGATTCATGGGAATTGGTAGGCTGTTTCCATCATTCCACATTTCCCGTGATTTTCAAACCCAATTGAATTTGCTTTATATTTTCGCATCCTTGTTGATATGGTTTACAGTCCATTCCGTATAATAGAACACGATACAAGTAATTGTATGCCTTTCTTAAAAGAATTGAGTTTTGTATACAGAGAAAACTATTTATTCATATTCATATTGCATATGTATGGGCGCAAACAAATATTGCGTCTTAATATTTTAAAGCATAACTCGCAAAAATGTATTTTCATAAAAGAATTCAATTAACGCCATCTAGGAACGCGTTATTTATGATGTTCCTTACGTTTACCCTTAAATGACAATATTAACCCAAATATTCAGCATGAGTTAGTTTCTTTATATAGTTTTTTGACCATATTTTCCAAAAAAAAAGCATGCAAAAAGGGAATAGTTTCATGAGACAATTTTTAAATCCACATAAAATGTCACTTTCTATAGATAGAACTATATAATTAGAGAGGCTATTAAATACTAATATCTTGTCGACACGTTTTCCCCTATTAAAACGCGATAAGCGGTGCGTGAGGACCTGATTCAGTATTTTTAGTTAAAGCAATTGGAGGTCGTTGGAGGCAAAAAATTATTTTTTCGCTTCATGTCTCATCTAAATATAATACATCAATGTTTCTCATACCAATCTGTTTAGGGAATATTTGCAGACACAAGCATTTCTTTAAAACAATGGAGTAGAAAATTCGTACTGTATTTTACAAATATCTTAGCGTACATAATTTTGTATCCTGTCAAGTTTTTAATACAAATTGACTTAATAAAGGCAAATTTATTTATGTACCATATATACATATCAAGGACAGTTGTATAGTATATTTTATTCAATTGTTTAAATCAAATGGTAATGTGTATTTTTCCACCACTTCATTGAACTATACAAAGTCTGATTTCAGAATTCTTTTTAGGTATGTAAGATTAAATTTATGGCGTCATAGCTTAAGTTTATATGAAAATTTGGGCCAACTTGAAACAAATCACGTTTAACATTTTAAATAAATAAAACCAGGTACTTCCATTCCGTGACTATATTTATGTATTTACTAGCGCCCTTTTTATGTAACTCTTACATAAAAATAATTTTCTAAGATTATGTGTATTTCTGTTACTACTAATCATCTTTTTTTATTTTAGTTTTATACGTAACTAAACTGCCGCAGCAACAATCTGTATACGTAACTAAACTGCCGAAGCAACAATCTTTAAACGTAACAGAACTGCCGAAGTTACAATCTTTATACGTAACTGAACTGCCGCAGCAACAATCTTTTGTATTTTTAAGTGATAAATGGAAGATGTCTACTGATTCGGTATAATTATTACATTTCATTAGAATTCTGGGCAATTAGGAGTACATATTATTGCAGTCAGTCCTAGAATTTCAGCACTGAAAAAATCAAGAGTAGTCGTATTGATGAAAATTTATAAGTGAAACTTACAACGGAAATGGAATACATGATATAAATGATAATAACAAGTTCAAACTTTTGCAACAATACCCTTTAACATGTTTTTTAGTACTCATAATAATTACGAACACTCAAAACGCGACGGGTGTTTTTTTTCTCGTCGTCTGAGATCGGGAAGGTTCATCTTTAGAACTTTTGAGTATCTTTGTTGTACTTTACACAACAGGATAGCGTAACTATATGAAAAATAAAAATATGATATTGGTACACAATATTGTACTCATCGATCTTCATTATTTTTTTAATATCAGAGGGAAGAGAGAAACTTTTTCTCTTTCTTAAATGAAACTTTTTCCTTACTGTTTGGGTTTGCTAATTTCTTTGAGGCCAATAGGAATACAGCCTCTCACCCCTGATCTACGAAACGAATAGTTACTGAGGAATGCCTCGAGTTTATCATGCAATAAAGGTTCTTATCACGTCTCACTATAAAAGATAATAACTTCTAATGACCTATCAAGAATAATTCTCACGTAAGCAAAATTACTACTTAAACCCACAAATTCACTTCCGTGCAAAAAACTCTCTTAAAAGTTATGTGATAAATATTAATAGTATTAAAAATTACACAACATTATTCTAGAATTGAAACTGCGCTTCAGCGTTAAGTTTGATTATATGAGATAATATTTTGGTCATAACGTCACTCTCACGAGCAATTCGATTCAAGAAAGCGATTAGATTAGAATTGAACACCAAAGCATCTACTTGAACTGAGAAATTCGATAACAACTACGTCACGTTGTCAGGAAATGCTTTGTGTTTTGTGTCTTCCTATAACCATGCTTTATTTTAGATGTATTTATACTTATCACCCAGTATGTGATAAGTATAAAAAATATTTTGAGATCGTGAAATGTATTAGGATCGTACATGTTTTTTTATTACCCAGCAATAAACATTGATAAGCCAGAAGGTAATCCTTGCATGGTCAGGCTTACCAAAGCCATAACATGATAACGGGTTAACCCATTGTAATGGTACGTGTAATGAAAAAAATAATTTATTGTCAATAATATGGACATTTATAATTACAATTAATGCCTTTGGCTAGCAATAAAGAAAATAATGGCAGTAAGAAGACGTAAAATATGGAACGTGGTTATATGTAACACGGTTAAAATTCAAGTGAAATTTTGTATTTTGAAACCTAAACACGATCAAGTGGCTAACTTATTGAGTTTATGTTGCGATGAAATACGCCTCAAAAAAATTGTCAGAATAATTTTTCAGGATTGCTGAAATTTTCCCAATGTCTGGAAACAGATGTAATTCCATTGTTTCATACATATCACCTCCCCTAATCTACGAAATGGGTAACTGTTTTATCTCGTACTACATGTTTGTACCTACAGTAAGATAATATTATTAGGACTCAAATTCAAATGGTACAGATGTGTTACCAGGGCGAACAATCAGAAGAAGCGCTTGGAAATGGTTATAATTTTAATTAAAATAAATGCGGTAAAGGAATATTGTTTTGAATGTAACAACTATAATTTTTAACGCCGACTGATTTTGGAACAACACTTTCTTCATCAGGGCAAAATAAATTTAACATTATATTACAAAATGATCGAATTAACATCCTGTTGACAAACTGCTTAATTGCGGTTTAATGGGATTTTACTTTGAAGAACAATAAAAAAAATGAAGGCTGGAGAGAGAAGATATAACGCGCGGTGAATGGGAACATTAATATACACATTATAAGGGATATCTTTTTATTTATTTATTTATTTATTTATAATGTATTACAAAAAACATGGTAAGTAACACATTATTCCCAATAAGTTGAGATAAAACTCATTACGGACTTTCTTTCCAAGACTTCTAAGTTTTTTTTACTTTGGACTTTGATGTATTGGTATACAAATCTCAGCGCCAAAAAGGCCTCTTTCTCTTTATTTATTTATTCATACTGGGTTTTTACTGACGATCTCACTTACGCGAGAACAATCCAGATGTAAGAACTCAGTTAATATACAAATAGGTACAAAAATTACGAAAATCTACTCAGCCATAGGACACATAATTTTCATATACCTAAATAAAGATTAAAATATGAAAAAAATAAAAATTCTAAATTAAAAATGTATAAACGCAAATAGTTTTTTATAATATAATCAGTGCAATATGTTATTTAACAATAGCAGAATTTTTTTCCTGAATCCATATAAATTATCGACAAAAATATCTACTTCAGCACACTCAATCTTAATATACAATCGACACATTTGGGTCAGGGGGCTAAAATAGTCGATATTTTTCTTTCATAGTGATTTTATAATAATGGCTGTTAGAAAAATATGTAGTTTACTTATGTTTAAAAATTATTTGCAAGGAAACATGGCTGCAATATGGGAAAATCAATCTTTACGTAGTATTTGTAATTTGACACAATCTCGCCCGCCTCAAATTAATTTGAGATCATCAAAAAAGCAGACTATGGCGTATTTGATGCATTCTTGAATGTCATAAATTAAAACTATAAATTGGTTAGGTATCACCCCTCTGGTATTCGTATATTCGTCGATGAACACGTACTGTATCCTATTCCTCAGAAAAGTGGCAAAAATTTGGAAGAGGCTTGTCGAAACCTATTCTATGCAGTTTTAGTAAAAGTACGTCGTGATCAACTTGGTCGAAAGCCATTGCAAAGTCTGTGTTGATCATATCGGTTTAATGTTGCGCATATAATTCTCTTGTCTTCCCGTTTGATGATGGTTTTCAAGAATTCCGAGCCTGCTTTACTGTGCCCTCGAAAGGGTTGCCGAGATGGGATGGTGATGATCTTATTTGACCAATGCTTTTTCGATGTACATCACATTATAACTTGGGAGGCGGGTATGGGTACCGCCGCTTAGGGAACCATTAAGTGGATAGTCAACATCTCCGCCATAGGTCATACCTAGTGTTTCGCTACGTTGGTGCTTTAGCAGGGGTGGCCGGGTTCATCGGGTAAGATGTGTTCAGTATGCTCCTGCCCCCAGCTACGCGTCATGCCAGATCGGGAAGGGCTGATTTGTGGAGACCCTTTAACCCATTCAACACTCTTAACAGTCTTTTGATCCATTGATCTCGGGCACACCAATCCATTGACTCCTGCACAACCCCCATACCTATCACCTTCCCAGAACTTCCTCTCCTTCTTTTCCTTAAAAAAACTCTCCACACAACATCCTAAAAGATTATTAGAAATTATTTTCTCAGGGTCTCCATTGTGTGCCCTAAATCAAGCATTGTATTGTGCTTGTTTACGACTGTATTTTGTTGCGTTATTCCATTTGAGTTTATAAAACATATATGACATAATATGAAATCTTCAGTTTGGTTTTGCATTGTAATGTCTCTCACAGTAATAACATTCTTGTTTGATAAGAAATTGGCCTTAATTGGTGCAGGTAACTTTGTCGTCTGTGCAGTTAAAATATGCCACACGTATGAGCGCAGTAAGTTCTGTCTCTAATTTGCGTATTCTTTGAGATACGATCAGTTTTAGCAACGCAAGACATATCCCCTGCAGGGCAACGCGACATTGCAGTTAGTTTAGTTTTATTTTTATTTTAAATTAAAGAAACAAACAGTACATGATATACAGAGATGAAACAATATACAGGAATAAGGTATTTCATGTTGGGTACCTATGATATGTTTCATTGTAATATCTGCTAAGTGGTATGTTTATTCCTTAATTACCAGGTGACGTGTGTAATATATAGGTGTGTGTAATGTATGTGTGAGTGTTTGCGTGTGTGTGTGTGTCTTGTGTGAATTTGGACAGTAATGTCAATGTTAGAGTTTAGACAAATATTATTTAGAGTATGAAGAGCTCAGTCAGTTGGCGAATTAGATGCTGCATTTGTTTTTTTAATTAAGCATGTGGAATAGCACTGTATGTCGTGTACGTCTTAAAGGTATGTTAAAGTTAATAAGGGACAGAAGTTCAGTACAGTCGATGTTATTGCTTAAAATTCTGAGTATACATATTGAGTCAGCTCGTCTTCACTTTGCTAAAGTTTCAAATGTACACTCAAAGTTATTGTTGAATTTGTAGATAATATATTTTTTAAACTTATTTTGTATACGTTCTATACTATCTATGTAAAGTTTATATTGTGGATTCCAAATTGGTGATGCATATTCCAGTGCACTTCTGACTAATGCGAAATATATCATTACGATTTTACGCGGATTACTGAATATTTCACTTACACGTAGCACGAAATCAAGTATTTTATAAGACCTAGTAACGATTGAGGCAATGTGCTTATTAAATATAAGTTTGCCATCAAGGTAGACGTCAAGGTCTTTACATTCAGTTTTAGAGATGACAGGTTCATTGTTGAGCAAATAGGAGTACTTAATTACGTGTTTATTTCTGGTGAATATCATAGTATGAAATATAAAAATATTGATATCTAAACAGTTAACTTTGTAATACTTGCAAAGCCTATCTAGGTCACTTTGTAACGCTTCTGAGTCAGAAAGAGGACGAATAACTTTGAATATTTTTATGTCATCGGCATTATTTTTAATTTTGAAAACATGATCCAATGTCATTTATATAAATGTTGAACATTAGCGGACCTAGGTGGGACCCTTGGGTTACACCAGATTTTACCTCGATATATTTTGAGAAGATACAAGATATGATTAAGATAACCTGATTATGGTTACTAATGTAAGATTTAATCCATCTAAACAGATCACCGTGTATACCAAGTAGGACGAGCTTTTTCAAAATAATTGAGTGTATTACGCGATCGAAAGTCTTAGAGAAATCTGTAAATAAAGTATCGACCTGCTCTTTGTCATCCATCTTGAAAAGGGCCAGGTCGGATGTCGTAGACCGACCTCTCATAAATCCGTGCTGATTTGGTGTAATGATTGTGGAAATAGCCGATTATAATTTCAAAAACTCCGGGTAGCCCATCAATTCCTGGTCCTTTTTTAATATCTTTGCTTGGAAGGTATTTCAAGCTGATTTCTTCATTTATTCTAAGTGAGGATATTAATGTGTTGTTCAGATCATCTTCCTTACCATTGAATGTTGGAAATTCATTTCTAAAGACCGTTGAGAAGTAATCAGCGTACTTTGCTGTCGCGTGCCGTCGTCGAATGATAGGTCATATGTTCTGGTATATTGGGATATTTTCTTTGCGTCTTAACATAATTCCATATTTTTTAACATTATTTTGTATATCTGATTCCAATCGAGCAATGTAGGCGTTATGAGTATGACTAGAAATTTTATTTTGTCTTTTGCGAAGAATTGAGAAAGATTGGTAATCTAGTGGATTCTTGTACCGTTTCCAGGCACAAAAAAACTTATTAAAGCCGCCGAATACCATGTTGGAAATTTGGTTGATTTGGTTACTATTTTTGGAACCAGATATCTATCAGTGCATCAATAACACCATAAAAATGGTGCACCGCAGCATCCACGTCCTAATCATTGACGACAGAGGACCAATCGTTATTTCTGATAGCATCATTAACTACTTCATAGTTAACTTTATTGAACATTTTGTGTATCTGAGGTTTTAGGATGGTAGCAGGGAGAGGAATATTTAGTTCAATGATAATAGATTTACGATGTGCATCTTCGATTACTAGTGGCGAGTCAGCCGCGGAGACGATGACTGTGGTATTACAAAGCATGAGATCTAAAATTCGTCCGTGAGTATTATAAATTTCGTTACACTGTGTTAAATTTGAGAACGAAATGCAGCTTAACGTTGCTCAAAACGTTGGCTAAAGAAGGATTAAGTGCAACATATAAGTGCGGCATAACACCCCAAAAACAAATAACAATAATACTTTTGGCCGTGAAAATCTTAAATCATATTTATTTTTATGTTGCTCCTATTGTTTCCATCTCGGCGTACAATATGTATTCCATACTTATTGTCAAATATTTCATTGTCGTAGACAGAGGCGCTCAACCATTAATTCATCTCTTAGGATTAGGATGCCGATTTGTTGTTAATTCGTTTATTTTGGAATTTATACCTTTAACATTCTGATAGAAGAGTTGTAGACGCGCCATTAATGTTTGGCGGTCTTGTCTGATTCGATTTCCAATATGGAAACTTGAATTTATTTACCGAAATAGCGGTGAGCCAGACTTCAGGATTAAGAATCCTTATATTGTTCGGCAATTCCGATTTTGAATGAGCTATATTTTCTAAAATCTTAAAGCTTAACAATTTCGACGGTGTCTTGAGTAACACCTTCCAGGAAGTCTTTAATATTGCTCACTTCTGTTTTAGGACAGAATGGCCAAGCGTGCAGATGGAACTTGCGTTCTTCTGCGTGTAGATTAGTTGCAGCCTTGGCCCGTTTGACAATGGGAGCAGGCTTTTGCACACGCAGTTTACGGGTTTAGACCATCCAGCCAAAATTAATGTCCTCAACATCGTCCAGTTGTGACGATGTCTGCTGCACTATTTTTGGAGGTATATAATATATATATATATTATACGATAGGACGCTTATCCGGACTTACGTTTGTTTTACGCAAGACCGCGTAATAATACGCGTGGCCGCGGTTCGCGGGTCCACTATTGTGGGCCCCGGTGGCGGAGTGCCACAGTCGACCGCTTCGGGTGAAACTAACTTCGCGCATCGTATTGTTTTCACAAGATTTCTACTCACTAATTATTTACTTTAGTTTGGACACCGTTGTTGAGAGCACATTGATTTTCTTAATCAACTCCACCACGTTCTGGTTTATAGATTTCACACTTGGTTTGATCTTGCAACCATATTAATTATATTTATTAGAAGCATTTAAAACACGACTGCACTGATGTTGAATTATTTTTACTTTCAAAGTGTTTTCAAAACGTTTAAATTTATATTATAGTGTTTTCCCGTATTATAAATTATGGAGAATATTGATCACTGTATTTTTATTGAAAAAACTATGACCATTTGCAATGGGGTGATTAGCGAATTCGGAAAAAAATTCAATAAACATTTTAGTTTATATTTTGCCCTGTTGGAGCACGGTTGTTCCGAAACCCGTTGACGTTGAAAGTATTAAGGTTTAAAGAAAGTAGAATTTTTTCAATTAATTAAAATGCATTTTAGCCACAAAAGTGACGGCTAATTACCATGTATTCCTTATTGCCCAGAATACTAATGAAGTGAAATAATTATATCGAGTCAGTGGATCTTTAATTTTTACTGAGGCAGTTTAGTCATGTATAGTAAATTTGTACTGTATTAATATATATATATATTTATCCCCTCTCGTACTATGTTGATCTCGCGCGACGGTACGCCAGGTATATGTTGATCCGTTTGCATTTGTTGATCCACCCCGGATATGTTGATCCACTACCCAAGCTGGCATACATATGTAAATCCGTACAGATCAACTTGTGTCATCGAGATTTTGCTGTAAGCCACGCCCATTTTTCGGTCGCATATACATTTTACACGATTTATTTTGTTGATCTATATATTTCTGACAAACTTGACCGCTTGCATGTGTTGTAACTTGTAACCGCCAATTTCGCGCGCGTTGTGGTACTTTTTAGATTCCGTTAGAACATCCATATTCTATGAAAATGACTCTGTACTTAAAGAGGATAGACTGCCTCACGCGTATTTATATTGAAATGGAACTTTCAAAAACGTCAAATCCATGCTTAAAAAATCTTTTGAACTTGATTAAACAAAAATGTAATTTTAATGCATCATTTACTACGTTTCGTGACTTAGCAGGGGTGCCCGGGTTCATGGGGTGAGATTTGTCTAAGTCATTTTATAAGAGAAATTTTGAACATTGATTGAATAAAATTTTATTTTAATGTATCTTTTACCATCTCTCCCGACGTAAGTTTCTTGTAATGATTAAGTTGAAACAAAGCGTAATATCCATAATATGTGCCTATTAAAATTGCAGTGATTAGATTGGTGAGAATTTAATTTTTCAAATTTTAAATTGAAATTGCTGAAAAATTTATTCCAATTTGTTTTTTACTAAACATGGCTAAAGTCATTTCAAGCACCGATTCCAACCAACGATGTTTTAGTATATGTTCGTCAATCAACAGGAGCCATAATGTCTGTACATCAGAGCCCTCGAGAATTATTACAATTATGTGTACCGCCGCCCCGGGAGCCATTTATTAGATAACCAATACACCTACCATTAGTCACCGCCAACGATTTAGCGAGATAGTTGTTTATTTTTTGTATTTTTTTACATCGTCTCCACACAGGAGGCCCTAAGGAAAATCGTAACCCTCAAGGCCTATGTCATCTTTGTGAATGCTGTGTTGGGGTATTTTGAAAGAAAGGAAGGTCAGTGAGTTCTGGGAAGGAAATAGGTATGGATGGGTGGGTAGTATTCTGGGGGTCAGTGTGTTCGAGTGATAAACATAAGATTCCAACTCTCCTACTGCGTTGCAAGGCGATGCGTTGAAAGAGGATTAATCGATCCGGCCCACCACGCATTTGGTAGGCAAGCGCATCCGCCGCCAAGAACCGAACAAACCTCACCCCATAAACCCGGGCACTCCTGCTAAGTCACCAAACATATCAAACTACTTGAGGTGGCTCTCGACTAGCAATCCGTAGGTCGCGGGTCCAAATAAATTTTATTAAAATTAATTTGCACTATTTTACAATTAGTGTTTGGTTATATCTGAATAGCCAGGTACTCTCCCACCTTCCTCCTCGTCATCTCCTTTGAGGTCTCCTTTGAGGATGCCATAGTCTCACTGGCTCCAGACGGAAATTTTTGTAAGTCTCCATATTCAAATTCGGCGGTATGATTTTTTTATGTGACACCTCTCACTAGAGCGCCCCTGTCTTTACACGTTAAATACATAGAAACTATGTCGCCAACCGGTTGGGCAGCGTTATGAGGCGGGTTAAGGTAGGGGCTGTAGGAATGAATTTATTAATGCGGGTCTTAAAGAGGCCCGGATTATATTGATAGCTCGTTCCACATGCGAGCCGACTTACGATAAAACGAGTCGGAGAAACGACCCGTTCATATATGTATAGATAACATCAACTTAACTGTGAACGTGTATTCCGCTCGGTCCGTCGAGTATCAAGCACGTGCACGGTCCACCGGGGATCAATGCTGCTAGCTCCTTTTAACAGGCTCTAATAAAATATCTGTAGAATAGACACAGCATACGCACATTTCGTCATACATGATTTTATCGCACATATGCCTCAGGGATCTCATTTCTACAGTATTCTGTCTACTTTCAGCCTTCTTCTGCCAATTCCATGCCTCATTTCCATATATTAGGGTAGGTACCAGCACTCCATTGTGGACTGCTAGCTTCGCTTCTTTGGACAGTTTTTAGTTAGCTCCAACCTCGTCCAATCATCCATTAATTACCCATTATAACCAAGAACCCGGCCTCCCCTACTAAGTCACGAAGCGTAATCAGGAGAGATGGTAAAAGATACAAGTTCAAAATTTTCTACATAACATTATTCCTTTTGCCGCCATTTTGGATTTTTATGGTCGAAAGGTATCCCTCAACCAGTTTCTTTCGATCCGGCCCGCCACGCAGTAGATGGGCAAACGCATCCGCCGCCAGGACTTAGACAAACCTCACCCTATGAACCCGTGTACCCCTGCTAAGTTATGATTTTTTTATTGATTTGTTTTTGCGAAATTTTCGTTTCGATCTAAATACGCATACATTTCTTATAAACAATTCAAGAAACACACGTCATTTTGATTTGAAACGGTACCATCTCACAGTCATTTCATGCGATATTCGACTCTTAATACTTTGAGTTCAATATCACAAAAGATTACGGAATCACATAAAACCTTGTGATGAACAGTCCACCGATTGCCCCCTTGATTGGTTCATTTAGTAAAACCATATATAGGGACACAGATCAACTTTGTCTAATAACTTCTTACCTGGATCAACATACTACGGGAATAGATCAATATATATGAGATCAACAAAATCTTTTGAACTTGATTAAACAAAAATGTAACTTTAATGCATCATTTACTACGTTTCGTGACTTAGCAGGGGTGCCCGGGTTCATGGGGTGAGATTTGTCTAAATCATTTTATAAGAGAAATTATGAACATTGATTGAATAAAATTTTATTTTAATGTATCTTTTACCATCTCTCCCGACGTAAGTTTCTTGTAATGATTAAGTTGAAACAAAGCGTAATATCCATAATATGTGCCTATTAAAATTGCGGTGATTAGATTGGTGAGAATTTAATTTTTCAAATTTTAAATTGAAATTGCTGAAAAATTTATTCCAATTTGTTTTTTACTAAACATGGCTAAAGTCATTTCAAGCACCGATTCCAACCAACGATGTTTTAGTATATGTTCGTCAATCAACAGGAGCCATAATGTCTGTACATCAGAGCCCTCGAGAATTATTACAATTATGTGTACCGCCGCCCCGGGAGCCAATATATTAGATAACCAATACACCTACCATTAGTCACCGCCAACGTTTTAGCGAGATAGTTGTTTATTTTTTTACATCGTCTCCACACAGGAGGCCCTAAGGAAAATCGTAACCCTCAAGGCCTATGTCATCTTTGTGAATGCTGTGTTGGGGGTATTTTGAAAGAAAGGAAGGTCAGTGAGTTCTGGGAAGGAAATAGGTATGGATGGGTGGGTAGTATTCTGGGGGTCAGTGTGTTCGAGTGATAAACATAAGATTCCATCTCTCCTACTGCGTTGCAAGGCGATGCGTTGAAAGAGGATTAATCGATCCGGCCCACCACGCATTTGGTAGGCAAGCGCATCCGCCGCCAAGAACCGAACAAACCTCACCCCATAAACCCGGGCACTCCTGCTAAGTCACCAAACATATCAAACTACTTGAGGTGGCTCTCGACTAGCAATCCGTAGGTCGCGGGTCCAAATAAATTTTATTAAAATTAATTTGCACTATTTTACAATTAGTGTTTGGTTATATCTGAATAGCCAGGTACTCTCCCACCTTCCTCCTCGTCATCTCCTTTGAGGTCTCCTTTGAGGATGCCATAGTCTCACTGGCTCCAGACGGAAGTTTTTGTAAGTCTCCATATTCAAATTCGGCGGTATGATTTTTTTATGTGACACCTCTCACTAGAGCGCCCCTGTCTTTACACGTTAAATACATAGAAACTATGTCGCCAACCGGTTGGGCAGCGTTATGAGGCGGGTTAAGGTAGGGGCTGTAGGAATGAATTTATTAATGCGGGTCTTAAAAGGCCCGGATTATATTGATAGCTCGTTCCACATGCGAGCCGACTTACGATAAAACGAGTCGGAGAAACGACCCGTTCATATATGTATAGATAACATCAACTTAACTGTGAACGTGTATTCCGCTCGGTCCGTCGAGTATCAAGCACGTGCACGGTGCACCGGGGATCAATGCTGCTAGCTCCTTTTAACAGGCTCTAATAAAATATCTGTAGAATAGACACAGCATACGCACATTTCGTCATACATGATTTTATCGCACCTATGCCTCAGGGATCTCATTTCTACAGTATTCTGTCTACTTTCAGCCTTCTTCTGCCAATTCCATGCCTCATTTCCATATATTAGGGTAGGTACCAGCACTACATTGTGGACTGCTAGCTTCGCTTCTTTGGACAGTTTTTAGTTAGCTCCAACCGCGTCCAATCATCCATTAATTACCCATTATAACCAAGAACCCGGCCTCCCCTACTAAGTCACGAAGCGTAATCAGGAGAGATGGTAAAAGATACAGGTTCAAAATTTCCTACATAACATTATTCCTTTTGCCGCCATTTTGGATTTATATGGTCGAAAGGTATCCCTCAACCAGTTTCTTTCGATCCGGCCCGCCACGCAGTAGATGGGAAAACGCATCCGCCGCCAGGACTTAGACAAACCTCACCCTATGAACCCGTGTACCCCTGCTAAGTTATGATTTTTTTATGGATTTGTTTTTGCGAAATTTTCGTTTCGATCTAAATACGCATACATTTCTTATAAACAATTCAAGAAACACACGTCATTTTGATTTGAAACGGTACCATCTCACAGTCATTTCATGCGATATTCGACTCTAGAGACTAATACTTTGAGTTTAATATCACAAAAGATTACGGAATCACATAAAACCTTGTGATGAACAGTCCACCGATTGCTCCTTGATTGGTTCATTTAGTAAAACCATATATAGGGACACAGATCAACTTTGTCTAATAACTTCTTACCTGGATCAACATACTACGGGAATAGATCAATATATATGAGATCAACAAAATCTTTTGAACTTGATTAAACAAAAATGTAACTTTAATGCATCATTTACTACGTTTCGTGACTTAGCAGGGGTGCCCGGGTTCATGGGGTGAGATTTGTCTAAGTCATTTTATAAGAGAAATTTTGAACATTGATTGAATAAAATTTTATTTTAATGTATCTTTTATCATTTCTCCCGACGTAAGTTTCTTGTAATGATTAAGTTGAACCAAAGCGTAATATCCATAATATGTGCCTATTAAAATTGCGGCGATTAGATTGGTGAGAATTAAATTTTTCAAATTTTAAATTATGATTGTTAAAAAATTTATTCTTATTTGTTTATTACTAAACATGGCTAAAGTCATTTCAAGCTACGATTCCAACCAACGATGTTTTAGTATATGTTCGTCAATCAACAGGAGCCATAATGTCTGTACATCAGAGCTCTCGAGAACTATTACAATTATGTGTACCGCCGCCCCGGGAACCATTTATTAGATAACCAACACCCCTACCATAGGTCACCGCCAACGTTTAGCGAGATTGTTGTTTATTTCTTATATTTTTTACATCATATCCACACAGGAGGCCCTGAGGAAAATCGTAACCCTCAGGGCCTATGTCATCTTTGTGAATGCTGTGCGTGGGGAATTTTGAAGGAAACGAAGGAGAGTGAGTTCTGGGAAGTAAATAGGTTTGATGGGTGGGTAGTAATCTGGGGTTCAGTGTGTTCGAGTGATATACATAAGAATCTAACTCTCCTACTGCGTTGCAAGGCGATGCGTTGAAAGAGGACTAATCGATCCGGCCCACCACGCAGTTATTAGGCAGGCGCGTCCGCCGCCAAGCCCCTCACATACCTCACCCCATAAACTCGGGCACTCCTGATAAGTCACCAAACATATCAAACAACTTGGGGAGACCTATGGCAGAAGTGTGGGTTATCAAATAAATGGTTCCCGGGGCGGCGGTACACATACCCTCCTCCCAAATTGTGATAAACTTCTACTTTCAAATGTAAAACATAATTTAAAACGTACCTAAATGACGGCCTCCGTTATCGAGGGGTAAGGCTATCGACTAGCAATCCGAAGGTCGCGGGCTCAAATAAATTTTACTAAAATAAATTTGTACTATTTTACAATTAGTGTTTGGCAACCAGATCTGAATAGCCAGGTACTCTCCCAACTTTCTCCCCGTCATCTCCTTCGAGGTTCACAATATCTTCAGTCTCACAACAACCCCAATTGGGGATGCCATAGTCTCACTGGCTCCAGACGGTAGCAGTTGGGACTCTGGTGCGATATTGCACCAGATATACCATCAACTTATTTTACCGTACATATGCCTCAGGGATCTCATTTCTACAGTATTCAGTCTACTTTCAGCCTTCTTCTGCCAGTTCCATGCCTCACTTCCATATATTAGGGTAGGTACCAGCACTCCATTGTGGACTGCTAGCTTCGCTTCTTTGGACAGTTTTTTGTTAGCTCCAACCTCGTCCAATCATCCACTAATTACCCATTATAACCAAGAACCCGGCCACCCCTACTAAGTCACGAAGCGTAATCAGGAGAGATGGTAATAGATGCAAGTTCAAAATTTCCCATATAACATTATGCCTTTTGCCGCCATTTTGGATTTTGATGGTCAAAAGGTATCCCTCAACCAGTCTCTTTCGATCCGGCCCGCCACGCAGTAGGTATTTTTTATTGATTTGATTTTTGCGAAAGTTTCGTTTCAATCTGAATACGCATACATTTCTTATAAACAATTCAAGCAACATATATTAGGGTAGGTACCAGCACTCCATTGTGGACTGCTAGCTTCGCTTCTTTGGACAGTTTTTAGTTAGCTCCAACCGCGTCCAATCATCCATTAATTACCCATTATAACCAAGAACCCGGCCTCCCCTACTAAGTCACGAAGCGTAATCAGGAGAGATGGTAAAAGATACAGGTTCAAAATTTCCTACATAACATTATTCTTTTTGCCGCCATTTTGGATTTTTATGGTCGAAAGGTATCCCTCAACCAGTTTATTTCGATCCGGCCCGCCACGCAGTAGATGGGAAAACGCATCCGCCGCCAGGACCTAGACAAACCTCACCCTATGAACCCGTGTACCCCTGCTAAGTTATGATTTTTTTATGGATTTGTTTTTGCGAAATTTTCGTTTCGATCTAAATACGCATACATTTCTTATAAACAATTCAAGCAACACACGTCATTTTGATTTGAAACGGTACCATTTCACAGTCATTTCATGCGATATTCGACTCTAGAGACTAATACTTTGAGTTCAATATCACAAAAGATTACGGAATCACATAAAACCTTGTGATGAACAGTCCACCGATTGCCCCTTGATTGGTTCATTTAGTAAAACCATATATAGGGACACAGATCAACTTTGTCTAATAACTTCTTACCTGGATCAACATACAACGGGAATAGATCAATATATATGAGATCAACATAAGTATGCCAATTTGGGTAGATCAACATACTACGGGAATAGATCAATATATATGAGATCAACATAAGTATGCCAATTTGGGTAGATCAACATAAATTATGCATCCGATTTCCATACAAATTTTGAAAATTTTACTAACAGTATATCAAATGGTTTTTCTGGCAAACTGGCAACATTGATAATTATTGTACCACTGTTGTCAATTCATTCAGATGTATTCCATAATAGCCAAGTTATATGGTGTTAAAGGTGGATCAACTTAGTCTAACAACTTCTTACTGGATCAACATAATACGGGAAGAGGACAATATAAATATATATATATATATATATATATATATATATATATATATATATAGTCCTCTTCCCGTATTATGTTGATCCAGTAAGAAGTTGTTAGACTAAGTTGATCCACCTTTAACACCATATAACTTGGCTATTATGGAATACATCTGAATGAATTGACAACAGTGGTACAATAATTATCAATGTTGCCAGTTTGCCAGAAAAACCATTTGATATACTGTTAATAAAATTTTCAAAATTTGTATGGAAATCGGATGCATAATTTATGTTGATCTACCCAAATTGGCATACTTATGTTGATCTCATATATATTGATCTATTCCCGTAGTATGTTGATCCAGGTAAGAAGTTATTAGACAAAGTTGATCTGTGTCCCTATATATGGTTTTACTAAATGAACCAATCAAGGGGCAATCGGTGGACTGTTCATCACAAGGTTTTATGTGATTCCGTAATCTTTTGTGATATTGAACTCAAAGTATTAGTCTCTAGAGTCGAATATCGCATGAAATGACTGTGAAATGGTACCGTTTCAAATCAAAATGACGTGTGTTGCTTGAATTGTTTATAAGAAATGTATGCGTATTTAGATCGAAACGAACATTTCGCAAAAACAAATCCATAAAAAAATCATAACTTAGCAGGGGTACACGGGTTCATAGGGTGAGGTTTGTCTAGGTCCTGGCGGCGGATGCGTTTTCCCATCTACTGCGTGGCGGGCCGGATCGAAATAAACTGGTTGAGGGATACCTTTCGACCACAAAAATCCAAAATGGCGGCAAAAGGAATAATGTTATGTAGGAAATTTTGAACCTGTATCTTTTACCATCTCTCCTGATTACGCTTCGTGACTTAGTAGGGGAGGCCGGGTTCTTGGTTATAATGGGTAATTAATGGATGATTGGACGCGGTTGGAGCTAACTAAAAACTGTCCAAAGAAGCGAAGCTAGCAGTCCACAATGGAGTGCTGGTACCTACCCTAATATATGGAAATGAGGCATGGAATTGGCAGAAGAAGGCTGAAAGTAGACAGAATATGATGCCATGCCTCACTTCCATATATTAGGGTAGGTACCAGCACTCCATTGTGGACTGCTAGCTTCTTTGGACAGTTTTTTGCTATCTCCAACCGCGTTCAATCATCCATTGATTACCCATTTTAAATAATTACCCATTATAATCAAGAACCCGGCCACCCCTACTAAGTCACGAAGCGTAATCAGGAGAGGTGGTAAGAAGTTCAAAATATACCATATAACATTATTCCTTTTGCCGCCATTTTAGATTTTTATGGCCAAAAGGTATCCCTCAACCAGTCTCTTTCGATCCGGCAAGTCCACAATGGAGTGCTGGTACCTACCCTAATATGTGGAAGTGAGCATGAAACTGGCAGAAGAAGGCTGAAAGTAGACTGAATACTGTAGAAATGAGATCCCTGAGGCATATGTGCGGTAAAATCATGTATGACGAAATGTGCGTATGCTGTGTCTATTCTAGGGGTATTTTATTAGAGCCTGTTTATATATGAACGGGTCGTTTCTCCAACTCGTTTTATCGTAAGTCGGCTCGCATGTGGAACGAGCTATCGGCATCTGTTTTTCCTCCTCCATATAATCCGGGCCTCTTTAAGACCCGCATTAATAAATTCATTCCTACAGACCCTACCTTAACCCGCCCCATAACGCTGCCCAACTGGGTGGCGACATAGTTTCTCTGTATTTAACGTGTAAAGACAGGGGCGCTCTAGTGAGATGTGTCACATAAAAAAGTCATACCTCCGAATTTGAATATGGAGACATACAAAATGATCTATATTATAAGTTATAACCAATGAATTCACACAATTTTTATCGATTATCACTTTTTATTAGGATTTAAAAAAAATCGTAAACTTTATAATCACATAACTCTTGAAAAGAAAGTCCCAATGATTGGCATAAATCATTCAAATCGAATAAACATTATTTTTTAAATATTAATATTCTGTTTAAATTATTGTCACATCTTACCGGAAATCGTTATATTTTAAAGTTCTCTAAATAAAATTAAATCTTCTTATTTAAAAGAATTATCTCACATTTAATATTATTTAAACAATATGACCGGAAGTCGGCATCTTTCAGTGGAATATACTAAAAAAACACCACAAGGTGGTTACAAATGCAATTATATTTAATCAATTTTTTCGATTATATTTTATGTGAAGAATTTTTCACAGAGGCCCAATGAATATTAATGAAATACAATGAAATCACTTGCTTCATCGGTAGAGGAGACCAAAGCCAATTGAACCAATTTGACTTTAACATTTTCTACGTCTTGCATATAAAGTTTACGAAAAAAATACTTATAATCAACGTCAGACAATTTAACTGCCCACCAAATTCGTATATGATTTTTTTTCAATCTCATATAAATTAAGCTATATTCTCATAAACCAATTGAGTGAAATGCTGCAATGACCCCGACCCCGGGGTTAGTATTAGTTTAATTTAGTTAGGATTAGTTTAAACTTACTCTTCAAAATTTAATTTTTTTTTAACGTAATACACTATATATCCTCAAGAAAATCTGTTTAATCACGAACCGTAACTACTTGATGTAATAAAAAAAGAAAAACAAATATATGTTAATATCATAGTTTGCTTTAATCTCGATAAAAACAGAAGAAGAAAAAGTTTTTTTTTATGAATGAGATAAAACTTTACCCCAAACAACGTGTAAATATATTAATTAAAATCAAAATATAAACTTCACATTAGGAAAGAGGACAACGAACAAATAATTACATTGACTAAGTGTTACGGACGGACATGCACTTGAGCAAGACTTGGGAGCTGTACTCACAGAAACTTAAAAAAAACTTGGGTTTATTTGTAGTACGGGGTCAATTATTATTATTATTATTATGTAATGAGCAGGCAGCATTCTGCTGATGCGCTCATATCTGATTTTACAACAAGTTTGACAGTAATTGAGTTGTACTGGTATAATTATCCCCCGAAAACATTAAAACGGAAACAATATAAACTACTTTTTTAAAAGAAAGACATACATTCCCGGGTTTCGAATAACCTGGCAATATTTGAAAATCTCCTACTACCACCACAGTCAGCTGAAAATGTTGCTTGTGTTGTGATGGAGGACTTAGCCAGCCCAGGAATTGAACACACTACGCCGCGCCTGGGTGGGACAAAAACGCGATGTCAACTCGGCCACCGACCGGTCTAAAATATGACAGAGATCGCTCCAGTGGATAAGTAATAAAACGTAGTTTATAGGCAGTTTATAAAAAAAAAATTGTCTAAAGAAACAGATACATTTTTAAAACAGTAATAAATAAAGTACATTCTGGAATCGTTAATAAGTCGTTTTGAAATATTTAGCCGTGTTAAGTAATCAATAGTATCCGGAAACGCGGTGGCAAAACGTGGAATTCCATAGCCGTTTTTAATTTATTAAAAATATTTATAAAATCAAAGACAAAACAATTAAATGTATTCTAATCAGGGTGTCGTTATAACAAAAGAACGCCGGCATGGATATATCGCGGCGCGGGCGGCCACGCAGCTGCATTATCTTAACAACGAAGTTTAGGTCTGATCAAATTCACAATAAAGTATTATTTTTTAACGAAATTAGTTTTAATACAGAGAATATCCAAATAAACCTTTTTTGTGTATAAAAACATATCGGCTTCTTTGTCTGGATGTGGTGTGATTTGATTTGTATTTTTTTATGAAACATTATTATGAAGCATCGAAGAATTATCAATATTTAAATAAAAAAATATTGAAGTGTTTTACGCTCTCCTCTAGCTGGTATTAGTATAACATGCACGTGTTCGGTTCTAGACAAACTGTGAAAAAAATCAGCTTCTCATTGGGTGGTCATGTAAAATGAGTGTTATTCATTGATGTATTAATGTCACATGTTAGTCTGCTATTGTTACAATAATATTGAAATTTTGCCATTTTGCCGTGCTAAAAACACTTTATTCAACTTCTCAAAATTAGCTGTAGATTTTTAGTTTTGAATACCACACCAGAGTCCCAACTGCTCCCGTCTGGAGCCAGTGAGACTATGGCATCCTCAATTGGGGTTGTTGTGAGACTGAAGATATTGTGAACCTCGAAGGAGATGAGGAAGTTGGGAGAGTACTTGGCTCTTCAGATCTGGTTGCCAAACACTAATTGTAAAATAGTACAAATTAATTTTAGTAAAATTTATTTGAGCCCGCGACCTTCGGATTGCTAGTCGATAGCCTTACCCCTCGATAACGGAGGCCGTCATTTAGGAACGTTTTAAATTATGTTTTACATTTGAAAGTAGACGTTTATTACAATTTGGGAGGAGGGTATGTGCACCGCCGCCCCGGGAACCATTTATTGGATAACCTACACTTCTGCCATAGGTCTCCCCAAGTTGTTGGATATGTTTGGTGACTTATCAGGTGTGCCCGAGTTTATGGGGTGAGGTATGTGAGGGGCTTGGCGGCGGATGCGCCTGCCTAATAACTGCGTGGTGGGCCGGATCGATTAGTCCTCTTTCAACGCATCGCCTTGCAACGCAGTAGGAGAGTTGGATTCTTATGTATATCACTCAATCACACTGAACCCCAGATTACTACCCACCCATCATACCTATTTACTTCCCAGAACCCACTCTCCTTCCTTTCCTTCAAAATTCCCCCAACACAGCATTCACAAAGATGACATAGGCCCTGAGGGTTACGATTTTCCTCAGGGCCTCCTGAGTGGATATGTTGTAAAAAATATAAGAAATAAACAACAATCTCGCTAAACGTTGACGGTGACCTATGGTAGGGGTGTTGGTTATCTAATAAATGGTTCCCGGGGCGGCGGTACACATAATTGTAATAGTTCTCGAGGGCTCTGATGTACAGACATTATGGCTCCTGTTGATTGACGAACATATACTGAAAAATCGTTGGTTGGAATCGTAGCTTGAAATGACTTTAGCCATGTTTAGTAATATACAAATTAGAATAGATTTTTTAGCAATCATAATTTAAAATTTGTAAAATTTAATTCTCACCAATCTAATCGCCGCAATTTTAATAGGCACATATTATGGATATTACGCTTTGTTTCAACTTAATCATTACAAGAAACTTACGTCGGGAGAGATGGTAAAAGATACATTAAAATAAAATTTTATTCAATCAAAGTTCAAAATTTCTCTTTTAAAATGACCCAGACAAACCTCACCCTATGAACCCGAGCACCCCTGCTAAGTCACGAAACGTAGTAAATGATGTATTAAATTTACAATTTTTGTTTAATCAAGTTCAAAAGATTTTTTTAGCATGGATTTGACGTTTGCGAAAGTTCCATTTCAATATAAATACTCGTGAGGCAGTCTATCTTCTGTAAGTATAAAGTCATTTTCATAGAATATGGATGTACTAACAGGATCTAAAAAGTACGACAACTCGCGCGAAATTGGCGGTTAAGTTACAACGCATGCAAGCCGTCAAGTTTGTCAGAAATATATAGATCAACAAAATAAATCGTGTAAAATGTATATGCGACCGAAAAATGGGCGTGGCTTACAGCTAAATCTCGATGACACAAGTTGATCTGTAGGGATTTACATATGTATGCCAGCTTGGGTAATGGATCAACATATCCGGGGTGGATCAACAAATGCAAACGGATCAACAAATACCTGGCGTACCGTCGCGCGAGATCAACATAGTACGAGAGGGGATAAATATATATATATATATATATTCGTTTAATTGGACATTCCGTGCCGTCAATCATTAACCTCGTGTTAGGGTATTTGTCTCTAAAATCAGTTGATGTCCAAAGGTTGAGCTCTTTCCACTGCAGTGATATGAATTTCACCCATGTAATAAAAATATTAGAAACGTCTTTAACAGATATAAAGGTCCTCTGTATTATAACCTCTGTATTATATTTTAGTTTATATTTGTACTGTCCTGATGAAGGTTGAGTTCAACCGAAACCGGTCGACGTATATAAAAGTGGTTTAAAACAAAGATATTCTTTTATTTGTGTGAGATATAAGATACATTCTTGCAATTTCAAAAATTGTTTTGTGTGTTCTCAATATCATTAATATTAAAAAAAATTGTTCAAATGCATTTATATTATTGGGAGGATTAAGTATTTTAAACAGTGTGAGGCTTGTCCTAAGGATTGAAAAACAAACAGCACTTTCTCGTATGACTCTAAACCGGTATAAAAATGAATTGAGGCAGGGTCTTTCTTGTATGTCATTATACTGAACTCAGAGTGTTTTATGGTTTGACTTGAAAATTCTCTTGTTAACCTTTCCTTTTTATTATCTGTCTGAGTGTCTTTATCTAGAGTCGTTCTATCACACGGAGTATCAAAAGGCAATATGACTTCCACTGCCACGTCTTCTATATTCACAGGCAATGCCGCGTCTTGTAGATTCACAGGCAACGCCGCTTCATCTTGTGGTTTTGGTTTTGTAGAATTGATATATGTTTTTTCACGTTTCAGATGCCTTTCCAGTCTGTTTATTAATTCTAAATTACTTCCTTCTACTTTTATCCAGGGAAATATTGAAGGAACTACACCTTTCAGTAGCTTTTGCCTGTACAGTACATCTGAAAATAAAATTAGGCTCAAACTTCCATACTTGCATGATATAAAATACAAAACGGTCTACGTTAAGAAATAATACCAATTTGATTTTTTTCCTAAAACACTCCTACTGAAAATTAAATTACAATTACGAGATACACAGACATTGGACGAGAAATGCAAAGTAAATTAGATTGCCAACAATGAAGAATCAGATGCCCAGAAATCTCGTGCCAGACAGTTTGATAACCGTGTAATAAAATTATTGCAATAATTAAAAATGGTTAACAATAATATGGTTCCTTTAAAGAAAGGAAATAAGATATTATGTCTACCATAATTATCAATGTTAGTTGTGATTGACTACACTTGTATTTACGGTTATTAGTTACGTTTGTTAAATAATGTCAACTGCGAAAGGCAAAATATTGTGTATAAAATTTTGTGCATTCTATGTCAAATGTTTCTTTACTTGTTCATTATATTATTCCTTGATATTATATTGGGTATTCAATTATAGTAAGATATTAATTAAATGAGTCATGTACTTACTGTTATGGTTAATATCATTGACTACATAATCTGAAATGAGCTTTACAGACTACAGATGTAGGAGTCGGTGCCCATTTTAGACGTCTGATGGAATGAATCCATTTGGCTTTTAAGTCTTTAAATCTTTGGGAAACTCGTGCCCACCCCTATGTCTACACATAGGAACACTACAACAGGCATTATTGTAATATAAAACACTAAATTGCGTCAAACGGCCTAAAAAATGTATGGGATCTGACAGTTAAACACAAAAAGTTGGACCGGTAGAACATATGTAATATATATATATATATATATATATTTATCCCCTCTCGTACTATGTTGATCTCGCGCGACGGTACGCCAGGTATATGTTGATCCGTTTGCATTTGTTGATCCACCCCGGATATGTTGATCCACTACCCAAGCTGGCATACATATGTAAATCCGTACAGATCAACTTGTGTCATCGAGATTTTGCTGTAAGCCACGCCCATTTTTCGGTCGCATATACATTTTACACGATTTATTTTGTTGATCTATATATTTCTGTCAAACTTGACGGCTTGCATGCGTTGTAAATTGAAAACCGCCGATTCCGCGCGCGTCGTGGTACTTTTTAGATTCTGTTAGAACATCCATATTCTATGAAAATGACTTTGTACTTAAAGAGGATAGACTGCCTCACGCGTATTTATATGGAAATGATGTACTAACAGGATCTAAAAAGTACGACAACTCGCGCGAAATTGGCGGTTAAGTTACAACGCATGCAAGCCGTCAAGTTTGTCAGAAATATATAGATCAACAAAATAAATCGTGTAAAATGTATATGCGACCGAAAAATGGGCGTGGCTTACAGCTAAATCTCGATGACACAAGTTGATCTGTAGGGATTTACATATGTATGCCAGCTTGGGTAATGGATCAACATATCCGGGGTGGATCAACAAATGCAAACGGATCAACAAATACCTGGCGTACCGTCGCGCGAGATCAACATAGTACGAGAGGGGATAAATATATATATATATATATATTCGTTTAATTGGACATTCCGTGCCGTCAATCATTAACCTCGTGTTAGGGTATTTGTCTCTAAAATCAGTTGATGTCCAAAGGTTGAGCTCTTTCCACTGCAGTGATATGAATTTCACCCATGTAATAAAAATATTAGAAACGTCTTTAACAGATATAAAGGTCCTCTGTATTATAACCTCTGTATTATATTTTAGTTTATATTTGTACTGTCCTGATGAAGGTTGAGTTCAACCGAAACCGGTCGACGTATATAAAAGTGGTTTAAAACAAAGATATTCTTTTATTTGTGTGAGATATAAGATACATTCTTGCAATTTCAAAAATTGTTTTGTGTGTTCTCAATATCATTAATATTAAAAAAAATTGTTCAAATGCATTTATATTATTGGGAGGATTAAGTATTTTAAACAGTGTGAGGCTTGTCCTAAGGATTGAAAAACAAACAGCACTTTCTCGTATGACTCTAAACCGGTATAAAAATGAATTGAGGCAGGGTCTTTCTTGTATGTCATTATACTGAACTCAGAGTGTTTTATGGTTTGACTTGAAAATTCTCTTGTTAACCTTTCCTTTTTATTATCTGTCTGAGTGTCTTTATCTAGAGTCGTTCTATCACACGGAGTATCAAAAGGCAATATGACTTCCACTGCCACGTCTTCTATATTCACAGGCAATGCCGCGTCTTGTAGATTCACAGGCAACGCCGCTTCATCTTGTGGTTTTGGTTTTGTAGAATTGATATATGTTTTTTCACGTTTCAGATGCCTTTCCAGTCTGTTTATTAATTCTAAATTACTTCCTTCTACTTTTATCCAGGGAAATATTGAAGGAACTACACCTTTCAGTAGCTTTTGCCTGTACAGTACATCTGAAAATAAAATTAGGCTCAAACTTCCATACTTGCATGATATAAAATACAAAACGGTCTACGTTAAGAAATAATACCAATTTGATTTTTTTCCTAAAACACTCCTACTGAAAATTAAATTACAATTACGAGATACACAGACATTGGACGAGAAATGCAAAGTAAATTAGATTGCCAACAATGAAGAATCAGCTGCCCAGAAATCTCGTGCCAGACAGTTTGATAACCGTGTAATAAAATTATTGCAATAATTAAAAATGGTTAACAATAATATGGTTCCTTTAAAGAAAGGAAATAAGATATTATGTCTACCATAATTATCAATGTTAGTTGTGATTGACTACACTTGTATTTACGGTTATTAGTTACGTTTGTTAAATAATGTCAACTGCGAAAGGCAAAATATTGTGTATAAAATTTTGTGCATTCTATGTCAAATGTTTCTTTACTTGTTCATTATATTATTCCTTGATATTATATTGGGTATTCAATTATAGTAAGATATTAATTAAATGAGTCATGTACTTACTGTTATGGTTAATATCATTGACTACATAATCTGAAATGAGCTTTACAGACTACAGATGTAGGAGTCGGTGCCCATTTTAGACGTCTGATGGAATGAATCCATTTGGCTTTTAAGTCTTTAAATCTTTGGGAAACTCGTGCCCACCCCTATGTCTACACATAGGAACACTACAACAGGCATTATTGTAATATAAAACACTAAATTGCGTCAAACGGCCTAAAAAATGTATGGGATCTGACAGTTAAACACAAAAAGTTGGACCGGTAGAACATATGTAATATATATATATATATATATATATTTATCCCCTCTCGTACTATGTTGATCTCGCGCGACGGTACGCCAGGTATATGTTGATCCGTTTGCATTTGTTGATCCACCCCGGATATGTTGATCCACTACCCAAGCTGGCATACATATGTAAATCCGTACAGATCAACTTGTGTCATCGAGATTTTGCTGTAAGCCACGCCCATTTTTCGGTCGCATATACATTTTACACGATTTATTTTGTTGATCTATATATTTCTGTCAAACTTGACGGCTTGCATGCGTTGTAAATTGAAAACCGCCGATTCCGCGCGCGTCGTGGTACTTTTTAGATTCTGTTAGAACATCCATATTCTATGAAAATGACTTTGTACTTAAAGAGGATAGACTGCCTCACGCGTATTTATATGGAAATGGAACTTTCGCAAACGTCAAATCCATGCTTAAAAAATCTTTTGAACTTGATTAAACAAAATGTAACTTTAATGCATCATTTACTACGTTTCGTGACTTAGCAGGGGTGCCCGGGTTCATGGGGTGTGATTTGTCTAAGTCATTTTATAAGAGAGATTTTGAACATTGATTGAATAAAATTTTATTTTAATGTATCTTTTACCATCTCTCCCGACGTAAGTTTCTTGTAATGATAAAGTTGAAACAAAGCGTAATATCCATAATATGTGCCTATTAAAATTGCGGTGATTAGATTGGTGAGAATTTAATTTTTCAAATTTTAAATTGAAATTGCTGAAAAATTTATTCCAATTTGTTTTTTACTAAACATGGCTAAAGTCATTTCAAGCACCGATTCCAACCAACGATGTTTTAGTATATGTTCGTCAATCAACAGGAGCCATAATGTCTGTAGGTACATCAGAGCCCTCGAGAACTATCACAATTATGTGTACCGCCGCCCCGGGAACCATTTATTAGATAACCAATACCCCTACCATTAGTCACCGCCAACGATTTAGCGAGAAAGTTGTTTATTTTTTGTATTTTTTTACATCGTCTCCACACAGGAGGCCCTAAGGAAAATCGTAACCCTCAAGGCCTATGTCATCTTTGTGAATGCTGTGTTGGGGGTATTTTGAAAGAAAGGAATGAGAGTGAGTTCTGGGAAGGAAATAGGTATGATGGGTGGGTAGTAATCTGGGGGTCAGTGTGTTCGAGTGATAAACATAAGAATCCAAGTCTCCTACTGCGTTGCAAGGCGATGCGTTGAAAGAGGATTAATCGATCCGGCCCACCACGCATTTGGTAGGCAAGCGCATCCGCCGCCAAGAACCGAACAAACCTCACCCCATAAACCCGGGCACTCCTGCTAAGTCACCAAACATATCAAACTACTTGAGGTGGCTCTCGACTAGCAATCCAAAGGTCGCGGGTTCAAATAAATTTTACTAAAATTAATTTGCACTATTTTACAATTAGTGTTTGGTTATATCTGAATAGCTAGGTACTCTCCCACCTTCCTCCTCGTCATCTCCTTTGAGGATGCCATAGTCTCACTGGCTCCAGACGGGAGCGGTTAGGACTGTATGACTCTGGTGCGGTATTCACACAAGTTTTTATTTGTAAAAAATGAAAAAAGAAATATTGACAATATTATAATCAGATATCATATTTCCTACAAAAAGCTACAGCTTGCTTCGAGAAGTTGAATAAAGTATTTTTAGCACAAACATGGCAGAAGTAGAACTAACATGTGCAGTTTATAGTAATACCAACTCAAAGATAAGATAAAACACTTCAATATATTTTATTTAAATTTTGATAATTCCTTCATGCCTCATATTAGTGTTTCATAAAAAAATACAAATCATATCACACCACATCATAACTAAAAAGCCGATATGTTTTTATTCACAAAAAAGGGTTATTTGGATATTCTCTGTATGAAAACTAATTTCATACAGAGAATTTCATATATTTAATTGTTTTGTCTTTGATAATCAACGGCTATGGAATTATACGTCTTGCCACCGCGTTTCCTGATACTATTGATTACTAAACACGGCGAAATATTTCAAAATGACTTATTAACGATTCCAGAATGTACTTTATTCATAATTGTTTTAAAAATTTATCTGTTTCTTTAGACATTTTTTTTTATAAAGTGCCTATAAACTTCGTTTTATTACTTATCCACTGGAGCGATTTCTGCCATATTTTGCCAATATTGTGCAATATCTTAGTTTTACCTCTCGGTACACAATAGAGTGGGTACTTATGGAATCTAGAAATATGGGATTATTGATTAAATCTAGGTGGATTCGTTAGCTTTAAACCGCATTTAGTAGTTTATATGGTTTCTGTGTTAATGTTTTTGGGGGATGATTATACCGGTACAATTGACCCCGTATTACAACTAAACTCCAGTTTCTGTGAGTACAGCTCCCAAGTTTTATAAGCTCAAGTGCATGTCCGTCCGTAACACTTAGTCAATGTACTTATTTGTTCGTTGTCCTCTCTTTTCTAATGTGAAGTTGCTATTTTAATTTAAAGGAATATATATATACACATTGTTTGGGAATTAAATGACAAAATTGATTTAATATAATAGTATTTGTAACCACCTTGTAGCTGTTTTTTTAGTTCAGCTGATTTCCGGTCATATTGTTTTATAATATTAAATATGAGATGATTTTAAAAGAATCATCTTTAGAGCTATTCGAAACATTCGCAAAAATCAAATCCATAAAAAAATCATAACTTAGCAGGGGTACACTGTTGCGTTTGCTCAGCTACTACGTGGCGGGCCGGATCGAAAGAGACTGGTTGAGGGATACCTTTTGGCCATAAAAATCTAAAATGGCGGCAAAAGGAAATTATTCCATATTCAAATTCGGCGGTATGATTTTTTTATGTGACACCTCTCACTAGAGCGCCCCTACCTTTACACGTTAAATACAGAGAAACTATGTCGCCAACCGGTTGGGCAGCGTTATGAGGCGGGTTAAGGTAGGGGCTGTAGGAATGAATTTATTAATGCTGGTCTTAAATAGGCGCGAATTATATGGAGGAGGAAAAACAGATGCTGATAGCTCGTTCCACATGCGAGCCGACTTACGGTAAAACGAGTCGGAGAAACGACCCGTTCATATATGTATAGATAACATCAACTTAACTGTGAACGTGTATTCCGCTCGGACCGTCGAGTATCAAGCACGTGCACGGTGCAACGGGGATCAATGCTGCTAGCTCCTTTTAACAGGCTCTAATAAAATATCTGTAGAATAGACACAGCATACGCACATTTCGTCATACATGATTTTACTGCACATATGCCTCAGGGATTTCATTTCTACAGTATTCTGTCTACTTTCAGCCTTCTTCTGCCAATTCCATGCCTCATTTCCATATATTAGGGTAGGTACCAGCACTACATTGTGGACTGCTAGCTTCGCTTCTTTGGACAGTTTTTAGTTAGCTCCATCCGCGTCCAATCATCCATTAATTACCCATTATAATCAAGAACCCGGCCTCCCCTACTAAGTCACGAAGCGTAATCAGGAGAGATGGTAAAAGATACAGGTTCAAAATTTCCTACATAACATTATTCCTTTTGCCGCCATTTCGGATTTTTATGGTCGAAAGGTATCCCTCAACCAGTTTCTTTCGATCCGGCCCGCCACGCAGTAGATGGGCAAACGCATCCGCCGCCAGGACCTAGACAAACCTCACCCTATGAACCCGTGTACCCCTGCTAAGTTATGATTTTTTTATGGATTTGTTTTTGCGAAATTTTCGTTTCAATCTAAATACGTATACATTTCTTATAAACAATTCAAGCAACACACGTCATTTTTATTTGAAACGGTACCATCTCACACTCATTTCATGCGATATTTGACTCTAGAGACTAATACTTTGATTTCAATATCACAAAAGATTACGGAATCAGATAAAACCTTGTGATGAACAGTCCACCGATTGCCCCCTTGGTTGGTTCATTTAGTAAAACCATATATAGGGACACAGATCAACTTTGTCTAATAACTTCTTACCTGGATCAACATACTACGGGAATAGATCAATATATATGAGATCAACATAAGTATGCCAATTTGGGTAGATCAACATAAATTATGCATCCGATTTCCATACAAATTTTGAAAATTTTATGAACAGTACATCAAATGGTTTTTCTGGCAAACTGGCAACATTGATAATTATTGTACCACTGTTGTCAATTCATTCAGATGTATTCCATAATTGCCAAGTTATATGGTGTTAAAGGTGGATCAACTTAGTCTAACAACTTCTTACTGGATCAACATACTACGGGAAGAGGTCAATATATATATATATATATATATATATATATATATATATATATATATATACAGGTCCCACAACATTTATTGCGTCCGTGCGTAAATCCGTCTTTAGGCGTCCAGCACTTCTAGTTCTTTTTTTTAGATTGTTTTTGTGAATATTGCACTATGTTTTACTCACAATAATTGCTAGTATCATATTTGTTTAATATTCATAATAATGCAGGTTTTGATGTTTATTACACTTTCATACATTTCTAGCGTCACGTACATACTCACGTCCGGGTGTATATTTTTTGTATATTGAAGGTTCCTTTTAATATAGGTTTCACGTCCGTTCACTCTTATTCAATTGTTACGTCTTCCGTATATTGCTGACTATTCTAATAAAGGTTTCACGTCCATACTGAATATTTTATTCTAGCGTCCGAGTGTATATTATTTGTTTGTTGGATGGCGTTTTGAAGGTCGATTTAATTTTTACGTCTTCCGTATATAAGGCCCTTAAGACTCTTGGATTTGTTTTGAGAGTTTCAAAAGGTACATTTAGGCCGTTTTTATGCCCCTTATATTATAAAACCCCTTAGGATTACATGAATTATTCTGATATGGGAGATATATTTCACCTTAAAAATAATCAATATAAATATTGTTTATTTTAATTCTTTTATATATCGAGACAAATAGACATCTTTAATTTTTGCAATCTTTTTTTTATTTTGAATATCTACTTATGTGAGACTTCTTATCATTTTTACCAATGTATCTTATTTTATTATACGCTTTTGTTGAAACATTTTTTTTTTCATTGTACTTTGTTTTCTCTATTGTTTTAAGTTTGAAGAATTTATAATAACTGCGATACTCAACTATTAAATTAGAATGTAAAAGTCTATTAGGTGTAATAAATAAATTAACAAATAAATAAACAACACAAAATATTTCTTACTCTTCTAGTGAAGTTTTCATGTTCATAGTGAATTGATTAATTAATTACAGCATCTTTGGTTGAGAGGTAAGACTCTCGACTCGCAATCCGAAACACGTAATCTGACAGGCGGACCCGACGTGCGTAAATAAATTTTTATTTGTTTGTGTTATTTCACAATAAATACATTAAACATAATATAAAGTGTGTTTGCAACACGTTCCAGAGTGAAATATACTCTCAGTATCGCCTTGGTGTGAGACCACCATTCCGAATTTAAACGTTATTTCTAAGCTTCTGTCGTGTTTGGTGACCAGATATAAATAGCCAGGTACTTTTCTACATTTCTCCATTTTCTTCCCCTCCCCAATACCTTCACCCTAGTACTCAGATTGGGGATGCCACAGTCTCACTGTTCCAGACGGGAGCGGTTGAGACTCTTGTGCGGTATATAAAAAAATATATGTATATATATATATATGTTTTATTTTTTTGGCATCCAGAAACACACCAGAAATGACAACAAACTGTCTATTGATAGTGAGAAGTTTGAATGAATATCTTTTTGCATCTTGTATACAAACGTACCTACTGGGCGCAGGCGTGCATCATTTTTACAACGATATCCTTAATAAAAATGTACCATTATATAACGCGCCAGTTCGCTTCATTGCAGAGGGCGGTCGGACCTTTTAAGGTTGGGACATCAATTTACCGTCTACTGTAAACTATCTTACAAAAATTTCCACCCGCGTAGGGCGCGTTTTTAGTTATGAGTGCTACGTGGCATCGTTGTAAATGAGCTAAATGTTGCCAAATCTAGCGTTTTGCTTCACCAAGGGCTCAAAAAATACATAAAAATGTACAAATTCGCAAACAGCCATGGGGACGCAATACTATCGACGTAATGCGTGGACGCAGCACGGCCGTCATTATGTATACAAAATAATATCTACTCGTGATCGGTCACGATGATACAATACCATCGACGCAGCACTTTCGTTGTTACGTATTCAATATAATAATATCTGTTTTTATATTTAACTTAATTATTTCAACCTCAAATTGTAATATTTTAATTAATGAGTTAAACTTATTACTATCATTATGTTAAAAATAAAAATATTTTTATTTTTTAACATCTTTAGTGTTACAATATTTACAACATAATATTTCAATCACTTTTCTGATAAATCAGATGCTTGTGCTTAGGAGAAGACAACTATATATTTTTACATATATTTATATTGCAAATATTATTACAAAAACTATTAATAACCTTACAAGAAAATACAATAAACGTAATAAAAACAGGTTATTTATAAATAATACCTAGTGTTCGAAAAACGAACAGGGGTTGGAATAGCCGACTCAAGGGCTATTCCTCACAGATAACAAATAAATTAATTATATGGTTTTTGACAGGCGAATGCGGAAACACAATGCGTAACGTTACTTCACAAGCAACTTACCGGTGAAATGATGGTGAAATCTGCATCAGCCTCATCTGTCAGCACTGGAACTGAACTGGTGGTTCTTTAGCACTTGTTGTTTTAAAGTAAATTGCGATAAAAATACGTCTTAGGATTATTCCGATTAGACAACCGGCGATCGAGATTTGGCGGGACGAACGGTGTTTTTTCAACTGGCTCGGCTCACGGCTTTCCGTCGTTTTAGCTGACTTGTGCGAACTTACACTACACAGTTCAAATTCTGACGATACGATTGGTTAGTACACGGCCTGTCAAAAGCAATTGGCGTTACGGAACATTCCGCCCACCAAAATACAACAACGTGTATTTTAAAGAAAATGTAGAAACCAAAAACGGGCAATGCTGTGAAACGTTGCGTGAATGAAGAACAGTGAAAAGAGAGAAGAAAAAGAAAAAAAAATATGTATTAATAATAATAATGAAAATGATAAGAAAAGAAAATAATGAAAATAAGACTAACGAAAATCGATAAGAGAGAATGCGCCGCGGAAGCGAAGATGATTAGTCACATTGCCTAGGCAATGGACATAATTTGGTTAATGGTCTCGTGAGAAGAGAACCATTCGATGTACGAACCGTAGCGATACGCACAACGCCGTCGGGACATGGGTGCAATTTGTCGACTCGCGCGAGAGGCCAGTGCAAAGGGACAGTATTTTCGAGTCGGATTATCACTACATCATTCACAGACAGTGAGTTGCAATCTTTGGTCCACTTGGCGCGCTGAGTTAGCGATTGGAGATATTCAAACTTCCAAAGTTTCCAAAAATCCCGTTGGAAACGTTGAATGAGTTGCCAGCGACTCAGATGGTTGATTTTTAGATTAGTATAATCCTCGTCCGGCACGGAAGTCAAGGGTTCCAAAGTCAAAAAATGACCTGGAGTCAACACGCGTAAATCGTTTGGATCAGAACTCATCGGGTAAAGAGGCCGAGAGTTTAGCATGGCCTCAATCTGCACGAATAGTGTCGTCAGCTCCTCGAAAGTTAACGTTTGGTTACCGATTAAGCGATAGAGATGAGTTTTAACCGATTTAACCTGAATCTCCCATACGCCACCGAAATAGGGACTCGATGGTGGATTGAAACGGAACTCAATTTGTTCTGACTGTGAAGCAGTCTGCATAAAAGAATTGAGCTGAGTCTTAGCTCCAACGAAATTCGTGCCGCAATCTGAGTGTATGACGTTTACACGACCTCGTCGACCTACAAATCGACGTAGCGCTGCAATAAAAGCTTCGGAAGACAGGTCAGAAGCGACTTCAAGATGTAGAGCCTTGGTGGTAAAACAGACGAATAAGCAAAGATAAGCCTTGTTTATCTTAGCGCCGCGATGGTTGCCGGCCTTTATACGAAACGGACCACCGTAATCAATGCCCACAATCGAGAATGGTTTGACCTGATTAACGCGAGCGGCGGGTAGGTCACTCATGAAAGGTTCTAGAGGTGCTGGATTTATGCGATAACATTGTATACACCTTGACAGACAATGTCTGATGGCGCGCTTGGGGGACAGAATCCAGAACTGCTGTGTCAAGAAATATTGCATTGTGTTAATGCCTGGGTGACAATGTTCTCGATGTACAGCGTCTATCACAAGAGAAGTAAGCTTAGATTCGCGAGGAAGTAGGGCAGGATAGTTATGCTCGAATTCAAGCCCAGATCGTGATAACCTGCCACCCACCCTGAGCACACCGTGGTCGTCAATGAAGGGATTAAGCTTCCGCATTTGTTTCGACATAAGGTTGCCATTTTTCAAGCGCGTGATATCATCATTAAAATGTACACGTTGAGTGCGTTTAACTACTGTCAAAAGTGAAGTGTGAATTTCGGCACGGTTTAATGGAAGATACAAACGACGAGATTCTTTATTCTGTAGGTTGTAGATGAATCTAAGACAGTAACCGAGAATGCGTTGGATTTTCCGAATCGAAGAAAATTTAACTAGTAATAGGTCCACCAGATTTTCGTCCTGTTGGACAAATAACGATCGAACTCGTTCCTCAGAGTGAAGTTCAATTTCGTCGACATTGCCATCGAAAGACGGCCAAGAATCGGATGACTGGATCAGCCACGAAGGCTCCGCCCACCATAACGTGTTATCGATCAGATCGGCTGGAGATTGACCACGAGAAGCGACATCCGCTGGATTATCTCCAGATGACACGTGATGCCAAGAAGTCCCTTCGAGGGTATCTTGAATGTGACTGACACGGTTAGCTACGAAAGTCTTCCAGCGACACGAAGGAGAACGTAACCAAGCGAGCACGATGGTTGAATCCGACCACGCAAAGGTATTGGAGATCGGAAACAATGGTACGTATAAATCTTTGACGAATTTTAATAGATCTGCTAGAAGAACTGCCGCACACAGTTCAAGGCGAGGCAACGAAATCTTTTTTGTTGGGGCGACTCGAGATTTGGCGCAAACCAAATATATTTGGACTTTATCGTCAACATCCGTGATTCGCAAGTAAACTACCGCGCCATATCCAAGTTCCGAACTATCTGAGAAGCCATGAAGTTGACACGACTCCATGTGAGGGAATGACACCCATCGAGGGATTTTGAACGACTTCAAGAGCGGTAATTGTTTAGTATAACGATCCCATTGACGAACAATGTCAACAGGGGGGGTGTCATCCCACCCAACCTTTAGAACCCACAACTTTTGTACTAGGGATTTGGCGAAAAACGTCAAAGGGCATAGAAAACCGAGAGGGTCAAAAACCCGAGCGACTTCACTGAGGATAGTGCGTTTAGTACACTCGCGATCGAGGCACAGGACTTCGAATGAAAATGTATCATGTCGTGGCTCCCACTTTAATTCCAATACCTTGAGAATGTGAGAGTTATCAACATCCATGGACACCAAGTCATTGAGGCAGTATTCCGGAGGCAGATCGGCGAGTAATTCTGGTTTGTTACTAGCCCACTTCCGCAATTCGGATTGACCTCGTTTGAACAGCTCGATAACTTCGGTTTTCGTTTGTTGAGCTTGTTCTAAGCTGTTACAACCGGTGACGATGTCATCTATGTAAATATCCGAAGTTAGCACACGACGCGCTAGCGGTAAATCATAACCTTCATCTTTGGTCAACTGTTTGACAGTACGACGAGCCAAAAATGGGGCAGAGGAGACACCATAGGTTACAGTGTTTAGTTGGTACTCTTGGATGGGTTCCGACGAATGAAAACGCCAAAATATTCTTTGGAAAGCGCGATCTGGTTCTTGAACCAATATTTGGCGATACATTTGTCGTACATCAGCAGTAAACACTACCGATGGTATACGGAATTTCAGCAAAAGCTCCAGCAGGTTCTTTTGAAGCTTTGGACCGATAAGCAAGGTATCATTTAACGAGGATCCGTTCACATCTGTCGCTGAGGCGTCGAAAACCACTCTTAACTTAGTGCTAGCGCTGCCTGGACGAAGAATGCAATGATGAGGTATGTGATACTTTCCCTTGTGCAAATCTTTTCCAGGAACACGAGTCATGTAACCACTGTGTAAATAATCAGTCATGAAAGCAGAATATTGTTCACGTAAGGTTGGATTTGCTATGAGTTTGCGCTCGAGTGAATGGAATCTGCGTAAAGCGATCTCACGCAACCCTGGGAAAGAGATATCCCTTCCCCTTTCTCGGAAAGACAAGGATACGATGTATCTTCCCGAAGATCCGTCCCGTGAGTGGTCAGTGCAGTACATTTGTTCACAAAGTTGTTCCTCAGGAGTAAGGTGTGAAGACTGGGGAATGGTGTCTAACTCCCACAGTCGCTGGACCTCTTCGTGAAGCCGGTCCTCGTTAGTAACGATGAAAGATTTCGTTTTGTGAGCAGTGTCCGAACCAACTGAACCTAGAAGAAGCCAACCAAATGCAGAATTGAAAGCTGATGGCTGACGTGGACCACTATTCACATTACCAGGTCTCAGAAGAGAAGAGAAAACCTCAGCACCCAGAAGAAGATCAATCGGTCCCGGTTTGTGACAGTCAGGATCGGCAAGAGGCAAGTTTCTCAACTGATGCCACGATGACTTATCTAGACAAACAGTTGGCATGTTGCCGTAGATACTAGGCAGCGTAAGTGCCTTGATGTTGAAGAGAACCCGTCCCTTAACACCGATCTCTAATTGAATGACTCCCGACGTGGTTGCGGAAGATTGGCCTAAGCCGCTAACTCTCTGAGAACTGGCTTGACGAGGGATGCCTACGAGCTCCGCAGCGCGATCGGTGATGAAGTGAGCTTGACTGCCCAAATCGATCAATGCGCGAAAGGTTTGGAAACGGCCGGATGAATCGCGAATGCCAACATTGGCTGTTGACAATAGTACTATGGACTTGTCTCCTAAATTGGTGAGGACCTGAATTTTAGAGTCGGAAGAAGAAGTCTCCGGGTCCGTAGACGTCGTTGGGTGTTGATGCTGATCTTCCAAAGAAGCATTTTCGTCTCGATGGAGCAAAGTATGGTGTTTTTGCTGACATTTTTGACATGTAAACAAAGATTTACAATCTTTGAGATAATGAGAAGAATGAAGACAATTGAAACACCAACGGTGTGATTGAGCAAACTGTAGGCGATCCTGAACTGATTTGAGTGCAAATACCTTGCACTTGGAAATGGAGTGGTCTTCCCCGCAACAGGAGCACTTCAGGTAAGTGGTGGAGGTCGAGGACCTATTTGTTTCAGACTGTCCTTTCTTAAGATCGCAAAGAAGCGCTGAAGTGCGTTTTTTGGCAGCCTGATTAAAGTTCCGTGCAAGAGGTTTGTCAATAGTACTGCTATCGCGAGTCGAAAAATGTAAGTCTCGTACAAGAGCTTCGCATTTGTTGTAAAGAAACTCTTTGAGTTTCAAATATGAAGGCAGCTCGGTAGGAGATTGCAGTTGTTCGAATGCGCATCTTGTAGGTGAATCTAATTTCGATAGAATTAAATAACAAAGCACGAAGTCCCAATTGTCCGTTGGGAGATCCAATTCCTTTAAAATTGTTAAATCCTCGTTAAATATATCGAACACGCGACGGAATTCAAAAGGATCGTTGGGCGGAAAATTTTAATTTAGCATTTCCCACCAACACGTAAAGGCGAGTTCACGCGCGTTACGATAGCGCGCGATTAATCTTTGATATGCTTCAACGTAGTGAGCTCCTTGTACTGGAAATGTCCGAATTAACCCTAAAGCTTCTCGAGATAAACATGAGAACAAATACTGCACGCGTTCGATGTTGGATAAAGATTTGTTTTCATGAATCAGAGCGTTAAACATGTCGTAAAATTCGGGCCATTGCTTGACATTTCCAGAAAATATTGGAATGTTTATTTTTGGTAATTTAACGTTTGTGCACGCATTCGCGGTCTTACAATCGAGAGGCTGACTGGTTAACTCCTGGTAAATTTCGACAATTTGATAATACATCTCGTCAAAGGTTTCGCGAATTTTATCCTCATCAATTTCGTTTGTGTCATCTGCCCAGTCAATGAAGGTTTTGCGTCGGAACTAATTCCCCGGAAGCTGAATTTTTCACAGATGTTAGAAAACCTTTAGACATGTATTTTTACAAAAGTCCCCGACTTTCCCCCTTGTGCTTCCTTCCCCACCCCCTATTGAATATATTTTTCAAAGCCTTTCGGAATACGCTAATATCTCCTTAATGGTTTTTTAAAATCAGATTATTTATTTTTTGTTTACTTTTTAATTAGTTATTCTAAAAAATTATATTCTTTCATTTTTGCGAAAAAAGCTATACAATCTCTACAATTTATTAGTAAAGGAAAAATATCAGTTTTTAAAATAGTATTTCAGAATATATTTGCACATAAGTTTTTTCTGAGCCAGTTAACGAACAAAAATAAATCAACAAAACTTGTAGACAATATTTTTAGCTATAAAATAATGTATATAATGATGGGTTTAAATTTATAATAAGGCACGTAGGCTGTTAATAAGGAGCACGGCGCGCGGCGGCTCGAACGCACAGTGGTTCGCGGCGCAGCGAGAAATTACAAAAACCTAAGGAAAGTAATGATTAATTCATATGTTTGCTTTTTTTTTATAACAAATTCATTTAACTTTGAAGAGTTTTATTGTTATTTACCAGTTTTAGTTCGGAGGGGAGGGGGGTAATATAAATATTTTCCCCTGCCCAATGAAGCGCTTTCATTATCCACCAACCGCCGTGCCCCGGTCTGGCTAAACAGTCATATTATGTTGTATGATTGTTTGTAACTTATTATTTAAATAAAGTTATGTGAAATAAGCCAAAAATACCTACAACAGCGTGGGACTACCCTTTCACAACATTAAAATATTGCAGACCTTATGTTATGGCGAAGTTCTAAAACATCTTTTGTTGAAATTCTCACTTGTTTTATTAAGTGCACCTATCAACTAAAAAATACCGAAACAACAAATCACTTAAAATAGTGCATAGATCTAAAATGGTTTACTTTCAAACAAGCTTCTTAAAATATACCTCAAATAATATTATAATGACAAAACGGTTTGTAAATTATATTATATACTTATCAATATTATCTATGACAAAATTAGGCAAATATTCAAATAATTTTCTAGTCAAGAGTCTTCCATTTATTCGTCATACTGGGGTGTGTTGAGACATGATAATCCGTTACGGTTGTAGCACATGGCAGAGCAGGTGAATCCAGATTTTCTGCAGCCACAGTTATTTCCACCTCTAGACTTGCAGGAACAGGACACCAGAGAAAGAAGGTCATCATGAGCAAATGGTTTCAGAAATTTCTTCTTTCCACCATTTTCATTTACATTTTCATGCCTCCATCCCCAGTTTATAGGGTTTAGTTTGTTTCCTAACCAAAACTGTACTTGCAAATAAACTCTCAACAAATTTTGATGACACGATTCTGAAGTCGGTGGTAGTTTTGCCAAGTCAAATTTAGATTTAAAAGCTGATTTTGTCGTTAGTCTGGTAAACTTATAGTATCGAGCTTCGTTTCAATTAGAGTAGCTACCAAGACCATACATGGTGAGAGCAATTTTTTTCTATTTTGCAACAAGTTCTCTTCAGTTGCATCTTTTTCCAGAAATGCCTCAGCTGCGCGTTTTGCTTCGGGATTGTTTTTCATCATCTCAACAGCTTTTATCTTTCCTAACCCATATAAAGATGGGGTCGTATCACAGCCTGTAAAAAGCATGTGTTTTCGAATATCTTTTAACATTGTAGGTTTCTCTATGATGTAGAAAGTTCTTGAAGGGACCTTTCCACCAACATCTTTACAGAAAAAAAATAGATTTTCCTTCAGGAGCAAGACTTACAAGTAATACCAAAAGATCACGATCAATGTCAATATCGGCATCACCTGCGGCCGTGACTGTTTTCTAACCAGATTCACTAAATTCATGACACAGTTCTTCAATCATTATTTTTGTTGTTTTTCTTATTAGGTAAGAAAGCTTCTTTCTTAGTCAAACAACGTGTAGTGAAAATTCAATATCGGACGATGAGTTGTTAGCCAACCTTCGTCTTTGCTCTTCATATTTTACAGTTGGTTCTTCAGGGTATCCATCGAAAACGACAATAGAATGTTTGCCAAATTTAGTATGGACGAAACGTGAGTATGATTTAATGATGCCTTCGTAAGCAGTTTAAGTTTGCCAAACAACAGAGTGTAGGAGGTATCCCCCATCGATGACTATTGCAGCATTTTCCAAATCAACTTCGTCATGAATACTTTCGCTGAATACTTTCGCCATACATGATTTTGTTCCTTTACGAAGGCAGACTTGATCAAAAATAGAAGGGGTCTTAAAGCCAATTCATATCCTAAGTAGGTCTAAAGCTTGCTAGGACTATCATTAATGCACAGTATTCTGTTAAATAGCTGCTGGGGATTTACTGCAGCTTGTCTCGTCCTAATAGTTGCGGATTTGAATCTTGCTGGGTAGTCACCATGTCTTTCTTTTTCAGTCGTATATCTCCAAAATTACATCCTTTCATTTTTTGCATTGCTGCCAGGCCCATCTAATAAGCGTTATCACAATTGACACTATTATCTGAAATAAACCCTGAAGATAAAGACACCAGCTCCCCCGAGAGATTGGTGAACGGGCTGTGCTGTCTTAGCCATGATGTATATTTTCCTGTATCTAGCTCAACCCTTTTCTTCCGTGATTCGCGCAGCTCAACATGCTGTTCAGTAAAATTCAATTCTATACCGATGAATTCTTCAATGCTCTCTTGCATTTTCACGCAGTAAGTGGTTCCAAGTTTCCACTTTGACAAAGCGCTGTCAGTGATTCCGCGCCCAAGTGTCAAACCTCCTACTGACTTCATTGGTCTCATGAGACACTGCTCTATGATCATGTCCGTCTACGTACCGGACCAATATCTGTCGCTTCTTCTTATTGTAAAGTACCCATTTTCAGTGAATAGTTTATATTCTTCTTTAGTTATTCTTGATTCGAGTTTCAACATACTTTGAACTTACATATGTGCTGATTTTGCGTATGGTAAATGTCCTGCCGGGTGAAAAAATGGAAGCATATCAACAATAGTATTTAGGTGCATTTTCCGATTCCCGGACTTCGCTGCAAATATAAATCTAAGCTTGAGGTCAATGCAATGTAGAAGGTAAAGCCACAACTTGGCAGTCCTTATCGATGATTCCTTAATCCTTTCTTCACTTGCTTCAGTATATGGAATCGTCTCTTTTAGATTGTCATCATTATTAACCTCCTCCATATTTTTTTCCACGTAACTAAATCTTGATACATATTTTCTATTTGTCTTAATTTCCCATCAATATCTCGGTATTCTTCTCTCATTACGTGGACAAGATACGCTGCTGTTAAAGTGAGGGCTCTGTTTGCCCGAGAATATTCATGTCCCTGGAGCATGTGGGTTACTGTTGAGGACGCGTAAACTGATTCCCATAAATTTTCCACATAAATTTATTTAAATAATAAGTTACAAACAATCATACAACATAATATGACTGTTTAGCCAGACCGGGGCACGGCGGTTGGTGGATAATGAAAGCGCTTCATTGGGCAGGGGAAAATATTTATATTACCCCCCTCCCCTCCGAACTAAAACTGGTAAATAACAATAAAACTCTTCAAAGTTAAATGAATTTGTTATAAAAAAAAAGCAAACATATGAATTAATCATTACTTTCCTTAGGTTTTTGTAATTTCTCGCTGCGCCGCGAACCACTGTGCGTTCGAGCCGCCGCGCGCCGTGCTCCTTATTAACAGCCTACGTGCCTTATTATAAATTTAAACCCATCATTATATACATTATTTTATAGCTAAAAATATTGTCTACAAGTTTTGTTGATTTATTTTTGTTCGTTAACTGGCTCAGAAAAAACTTATGTGCAAATATATTCTGAAATACTATTTTAAAAACTGATATTTTACCTTTACTAATAAATTGTAGAAATTGTATAGCTTTTTTCGCAAAAATGAAAGAATATAATTTTTTAGAATAACTAATTAAAAAGTAAACAAAAAATAAATAATCTGATTTTAAAAAACCATTAAGGAGATATTAGCGTATTCCGAAAGGCTTTGAAAAATATATTCAATAGGGGGTGGGGAAGGAAGCACAAGGGGGAAAGTCGGGGACTTTTGTAAAAATACATGTCTAAAGGTCTTCTAACATCTGTGAAAAATTCAGCTTCCGGGGAATTAGTTCCGACATTGGGTCTTTTTTTCCCTTCATTGACTGGGCTAATTTCCGCGTGAGACGTTTCAAATTCAAGAACTATCTTTTCCAGAGTAGTATAATGCGCTAACAGTAAGTTGCACTTAGTTGCATCGTGCAAAGCGCTTTTTGCTATTTCATGTGTCTTGACTAACCTATTATTCGCTAATGTCCGTTTCCGGCGCAATGTTTGAATGGCTGGGGCCATGTTGAATAAACGCGATTGGAAACGTACCCAAAAACGAAACGAAATAAATGATAATAATTTAATCTATTATAATTATATGCGCGGTAGGTCGTAAATACTCAAGAGCTAGGTACCTACCTAATTACTGTTCGAATTGATTATTATTCAAAATTTAAGAAACATTTCACACTCCACAGCACTATCCGTTTTGGCATAGATAGATTATAATCTTAAAGTTCCCTAGTTTCGGCACCAAAAATGTTCGAAAAACGAACAGGGGTTGGAATAGCCGACTCAAGGGCTATTCCACACAGATAACAAATAAATTAATTATATGGTTTTTGACAGGCGAATGCGGAAACACAATGCGTAACGTTACTTCACAAGCAACTTACCGGTGAAATGATGGTGAAATCTGCATCAGCCTCATCTGTCAGCACTGGAACTGAACTGGTGGTTCTTTAGCACTTGTTGTTTTAAAGTAAATTGCGATAAAAATACGTCTTCGGATTATTCCGATTAGACAACCGGCGATCGAGATTTGGCGGGACGAACGGTGTTTTTTCAACTGGCTTTCCGTCGTTTTAGCTGACTTGTGCGAACTTAAACCACACAGTTCAAATTCTGACGATACGATTGGTTAGTACACGGCCTGTCAAAAGCAATTGGCGTTACGGAACAACCTAGGAATGATAAGCAGAAACATAATATGTGGAGTTTATTAAACAGAATTGAAAAGTATCTACACGGCACACACGCTCAAGTAATCTTTTTAAAGAAAAACACTGTAAAACCATTTCAAATAAAAATTCTTGTCTTAGAAGAATATGTTCAACATATGTATAATAACATTCTCTCTGATTCTATCTTCAATGTAACCAACATAAATATAAAAACTCAATTAAAAATGTATTAAACGTGTACCAAACTGCATAAAATGTAATGACATATATTATGTAGTAGTATGTTATAATAATCTTCTGTTTTAATAATCTCCTGTTATAATAATCTCTGGGAAGAGAACTGGGAAACCTTGGAAAACATGTATTGTTGGATAGTAATATGGCTTGTTTAAGATAATTTTTATTAATATTTTTTGAATTGTCACAAATGGAAGTAGGCATGATTTATATGCATCCCCCCCACAAGCCACGATTCCATATATTGTAGAAGTGTAGAATGTGCAAGTGCAAAATAAATATCTTTGTGTATTTTTAATGATACAGTATTTCTTAGTCTATAAAGATGAGTTTTGTCATTCTGTCTACTGTGGAGTTTATTTGACTTTGCCATTTGATGTTATTATCGATAATTATTCCAAGATGTTCACACCCTAAGCACCCTGATCAAGTTTCTGAAGGAATCGCTTAGGTACCTGCTCACGCATTTAGTTCGAGTTGAATCCTGCAATCATACATAAAGATAGCAGCCAGTAAAAATATGCGTTAAGAAAATTAAGATTATGTTTTATTTTTATTTTTATAGTGAATTCCTCACAAGAGTCCCAACTCCTCCAGTCTGGAGCCAGTGAGACTATAGCATCCCCAATTGGGGTATATTGTGAGGCTGTAGGTAAGTGGGGAAGGGGAAGCAATGGGGAAGAGAAAAGTGGGGAAGAGAAAGGTGGTAAAGTACCTGACTATTCAGATATAGTCACTAAACACGGTTAAAGCCACTTGGAGCAAAGTTTCAATTCTGAATGGTGGTCTTACACCAGGGCGATACTGGGGGTAACTTCCACTCTGTTGATAATTCTCAGTCGAAGTATATTACAGTAAATATGACCGAATCGGATAGGGACACATTATCTCAGTTCGAGTCCCAAATGTGACAGTGCCCCTTTCAGATTTTTCCGGTTCAGATGTTCGATTGAGTTTCGCTAGTATTGTTTTCATTAATTAAAAATAATACCTGATCTAGATCGGCCACGGGTACGAGATACTATCGATGTAATTATGTATATATCGATGTAATGTCGATTTATTACGCCAATCTTTAAAACAACTCAAATGCAAAACCATTATATTTACCAAGCCATAAAAAACTACAATAATCTCCCTTCCGAATTGCGCTGTATTACGAACCAACAAGAACAAATAAATAAAATCAAACCTTTATTCCAAAAAAACTAATATTAACAAAAAAAATATATATTATTTTATATTTTACACATAACATAATATTATAACATTGAATCTAAGTAAGAATCGTGGCTCCCTTATCAGGCGCAAGAGCTCCTCTTTTCTGATAAGGTATACATGACCAATTATGAACCTAAATATTATATTTTGCAAAATATGTATGTATTAATGTAACCCATATTATCTATATTAAAATAATAAAAAAATTTAAAAAAAGTAATGCGTGGATACAGCACTACCATCGATATGTATTAAAAATAATATCTATTCGTTAACGGACGCAATACTACCAACGTAATGCGTAAACGCAGCACGATCGTCGTTATGCATTAAAAACCACGCAGGATGCTTCTTAGTTCTGAGTGTCAAGCGACATCGTTGTAAATTAACCCAATGTTGCCAAATCTGATGATTTACTCAACCAAACGCTCAAATAATATTCAACAATGTACTCGCGAATGGCCACGGGGACGCATTACTATCGAAGTAATGCGTGGACGCAGCACGATCGTCGTTATGCATTAAAAACCACGCAGGACGCTTCTTAGTTCTGAGTGTCAAGCGGCATCGTTGTAAATTAACACAATGTTGCCAAATCTGATGATTTGCTCAACCAAACGCTCAAATAATACATAACAATGCACTCGCGAATGGCCACGGGGACGCAGTACTATCGAAGTAATGCGTGGACGCAGCAAAACCGTCGTTATGAATTCATAATAATATTTCAGCGTGATCGGCCATGGGGACGCAATACTATCGACGTAATGCGTAGACGCAGTACGATCGTCGTTATGTATCGAAAATTATATCGACCGTCGTTGTATATTCAAAATAATATCTACTCCTGATCGTTCACTGGGACGCAATACTATCGAAGTGATGCATGGAAGCAGCACGATTGTCATTATGTGTTAAAAATAGTATATTCTCATGAGCTGCTACGGGGACGCAATACTATCGACGTAATGCGTGGACGCAATACTATCGATGTAATGTGTGGATGCAGTACGACCGTCGATATGTATATAAAATAATATCTACTCGTAATCGGTCTCGAGGACGCAATACTATCGACGTAATGCGTAGACGCAGCATGATCGTCGTTATGTATCGAAAATTATATTACTTCGTGGACGCGGCAAGATCGTAGAAATGAATAAAAACATACACTGCTCGATATATACATCGTGTAGCGAACCTGTCGGCAAAATGTCGAACGTTCAATATTCGTTTCCAGACATTCTGAGAGATTTTTTGCTTCCACAAAAATTTTTGCCATACGATTCTACATCGTTCTGGCCAATTTTGACGTCAAAACATTGTAGCGTCCGTATATCGGACGCTGTAAGTCGGTGGACGCTACAATGCTATGGAGTTTTTAGGGGTCGGACGCAACAAATGTAGCGTATATATATATATTATACGATTATGATGTATATATTTTACGATTCATATGTTAAGTCCCCAAAAGGGCGTTAATAAATTAATAAAAAAATAAATAGAATCATTGATGAAGGCCTCAGCACGGGCAAGCCACCCAGTGAGGCCAACATTACTGGAAAACTTTGAAATGTAAAAAAAAATATTGTACCAAATAAAAAAAAAATAAAAATAAAATTTTGTCCGAAAAATATCTGTATTTTTTAAACATCTATTAGAATTTCGATCGTAGTTGTGCTTATCTTCTAGGTATTTATATCTTATTTGTTTTGTGCGCATTGATAAAAACCGCCTAATTCAAAGCCTTACGATTGTGTTATTAGCAGTAGTGGCTTACTTGTAATAAATTGTAACACGCCAACTACAGGGTTTTCCAATAAGAGGTGTTATTTTGAATAGCGACGCTATTTCGGTAGATGTTACTAGCTGTCATTTTTTGACATTCGACAAGTAGAAACTACGCCATTAATAAAAATTAGACGATACACGCTCCAACAACGCATTGAAATTATTAAAATTCACTTGAGTGAATCAAATGCAAATCATCTTGAGTGATGAAACCCATTTCCACCTCGGTGGCTTCGTCAACAAGCAAAATTGTCGCATCCGGGGCTCGGAAAACCCAAGAGTTATTGTTGAAAAGCCTCTATATCCTCAACGTGTTACTGTTTGGTGTGGTTTATGGTCTGGCGGAGTTATTGGACCTTACTTTTTCGAAAATGAGGCTGGAGCAACAGTTACGGCGAATGGATTGCGCTTTTGAGAGATGATTAATGATTTTTTATGGCTGGAATTGAATGGTATTGATCTGGACAACGTTTACTTTCAACAAAACGGCGCTACGTGCCACACAAGAAACGAAACTATTTATCTTTTACGATTGAATGTCAAAATAACACCTCTTATTGGAAAATACCTGTACTTGTGCTACACTTTTCAAAATATTTCTAACCGACTTAAATAAGTTTTTTTTTACATTTCACTCAGGATGCCTGAGGAAAATAATTTCACTGAGCCATCTCTGAGAATGCTGTGTGGAAGGTCTTTTTAAGGAAAGGAAGTAGAGAAACTTCTGGTAAAGTAAAATGTATGTGGGTTGGGTAGGAATCTAGAGATCAGTGTGTCAAGAAGTGACGGATATGTTGGCCAGAGATGATGAGTCTAGAGACACCAGTTGAAGAGGTCAAAGGGTTCTCCAAACCAATTCCTCTCGATCCAACACGCCGCGCAGCTACTGCATTATGAACACACCGAACCCGATGATCCCGGGCGCTCCTGCTAATTCACCTAACGTAGCAAACTGCCTAGGGTGAAGTAAGGCAAAGGTGTTGATTATTCAATAATTGGTTCCCGGAGAGGTGGTATGAAAATAACAACAGCCAAATTATAGCATTTTAATTTCCCATTGCACTACCTGACACTAACAACCGCTGAGATCATTTTCAACGGGACTACTTGGTGAAAGCGGTTTAGTTGTGTTGGGTACGCGATGACGCAATTTCATTCATTTTTGTTTTTACGTAATTGATTTCAAATCTATTTTTTTTGTCTTTTATCTCTAATATATTGCTTTCATATTTTAAATTGCGTTGTCTTGAATATTATACTATGAAAGTATTGCATACTGCTTGCTAACCCCGTATGCAGGAACATTGGAGGGTGTAGAGTAGCATGGAGCGACATTGCAAAAATCAAATCTCGGTATTGTAATAGCTGCCAAAAGATGCTTCATGTCATTCATATTCTCGTAAAAATACTTTAAAAAATCTAAACTTATGTCTTCATTCAACAACCTAGCGATTTCGTAACGTAAAAAACGTAAATTTAGCCTTTTTTCCCAAAATCTGAGTACAGTCTCAAAAAATAAAAATATATCCATTACTTTCAATTGCATTTACCTTATTGAAAATTACATCTTTTATAAAAAAAAACACTGCATAAATTGCTGTTAAACTAGTGAGTTTGTGAGCGCTGTGGAGGTGGGGGGGATAATTTCGCTCCTATTGTTTCGTCGCAGAAACTAGATGCGACTTGCATCTAGTTTCGTTTCGGCTACCGCTGACCGTAGACGTGTTAGAATCCTTGTCCGATTAAATTTTAACACATATAATTGTTGTGAAATTGAATGCAAATTACACGAGAAGCAAAATTTTATGTCCAATATTCGGGGCACCAACTGAAATGAACTCTCAAGTGTTACCTACTGTCTCAGAAGTGATTAAACATTATTTGTTCTTACGATATGAGCGTAATCTTAACTCTACAAAAAAACCGTCAGTATTCGAAATAAAAAGTGTTATATCTGCAATTGTTGAAGGAATTTGGAAGCGCGCTTCTATTCCCATTGTTTCACACAATCGAGTGAAGAAACTGATCCAAGATCATTATACCGAATACTTAAAACTTAAAAATTGGCCAAAAAAAAGTGTGCATTATTATGTTAAGTTAAATTCTTATAAAATCAAAATGAATAAACTTTTCGATATTGCTTCATGCAAATGTAACAATCTGAATATGTGTTCCTGCGAAAAGACGCGCAAGGTACCCACCAAAGAACAAGCATTCCTTCAAGACCAAAGATCCTCGAGAAAAATGATGCTGGGAGCAATAGACACCGACACAACAAAAAAATTACATCGGAAAATGAGGATGCAAGCTCGTTTATTTGAACTTGCTTCGAAGGTCAGCTCATCTACAGCATCAGCGACAAAACCACGTCAACCCTTTTTTGATGAAAACCAATCATTTTCTTGACATTCTTTGCCACCTCCAGAAAATTCCCGTATGATGCTAAAACTCCCCACTTTGGCCAGAATCTGCGATCAGTATGGTTTGTCAGACAGGTCGGCATCAGCTGTTGCAAGTGCTACATTACAAGATTTTGGCATAGTTACCGAAAACGACTCTAAAATGGTGATTGATAGGAGCAAACTCAGACGAGCTAGACAAACGTGTCGCACTTCTTTAATAAAAACATGGCAAATCGGAGTCAACAAAAATTCGAGGTCCATATTTCGATGGAAAGAAGGATAAAACACTGTCTCAGGAAAAAATAGGGGATAGATATCATCGGAGAACGATTTCAGAAGAATATTATTCCATTTTATCTGAGCCGGGGTCTCAATATGTTACACCATCATCAAAAACTGGCAAAAACATCGCAAAGAGCATGTTACACCATTTAAAAATGAACGGTTTTAATTTGAATGATTTATCAACGATTGGATGTGATGGGACTGCTGTCACTACAGGCAAAAAAATGGAACTATTAGATTTATGGAATTGGAATTAGGTCATCCGTTACAATGGTTTATTTGTCAGCTGCATGCAAACGAACTTCCCCTTCGCCACTTGTTTCAACACTTAGATGGTGCTACAACAGGACCTAAAGGGTTTTCAGGACCTATTGGAAAACTTCTTTCAAGCAGCTCTAAAAACACCGTTATAAATTATTCACCAATACACTTTGAGATGCACAAACTCAACGCAGAGGAATTGAAAAATTTGAGCACGGACAAAAAATACTTGTACGAAATATGTTTTCCAGTTACAACAGGTCATTGCCCACCAAATTTAACAAACATCCAGGTAGTATTTGTCACTCACGCTGGTTGACGACAGCAAACTCAATACTTCGATTATATATAGGAACAACTAACCCTTCAGTGAACCTAAAAATTCTTGCTGAATATGTTATTAAAGCATATGCTCCGACATGGTTTGAGATAAAGAGGCACCCGTCGTGTAAATATGGGGCATTACATGTTTTTACTATAATAAAACTCACCCGATATTTGAGCACCGATCTACGAGATATAATTAATTCAAAGAAACGCCTATTTTTTCCACCCGGAAAATCTGCTACTATCCATGATAATGGATGACAACCTTATTGTAAGAGAATTGGGTTTGAGACGAATATTAAAGGCGCGAGATAGATGTCCGAGTCCATTTGTTGTTAGAAACTTTATTATTCCAACAATAAACTTTTCAGCAAGTAAATATAACGATATTATCAACTGGCAGGAATGCGAAGTTACACCGCCACCGATACTATCCGAAATCAGTAATGACGACCTAGTCAAAATGATAAATAATTTCGGTGAAGAAAAGGACAGTATTGAATTTCCCAGATTTCCCTGCCACACCCAAGCAGTCGAGAGGTGCATCAAATTAGTTAGTTACCCAGGCATCGTTGTCTACAGTTGGGCCTGAAGCAAGAGATGGATTCATTCAGGCGACAATAAAATCTAGGCATATAATGCCCGAATTTCACACCAAATCTTATTTCACAACACGATAAATATTATAATACTTCGATAATATTTAAAAAAATTCTCTTTGTTGAAGTATTTTATTTAATAAAAAAACATGTTTCTCAAAAACACGAAAAAAACAATAAAAAATCAATAATCCTCTTCAAAAAACCAAAAATAGACCCCGCCTTGAAACTATGGTAATTTTATTTTTATTTTCACATGTGTTATGCACCTTATTAGCTATAAAACCCCTAATAAAATTCTATTTTTGCTATGAATATCGCTTGTTTATAATGCTTGGCAGAGTTTTCAGCGACTTTTTTCATACAATTTTTTTCTAAATATAAATGTGCTGGTTGTTGAATAAAGGAATGTTTCGATCGAGTTGATTTTTTTAGCCGAAATAGGTTTTTATATAAAGGCTACTTTTTTTGCTATTACAGTACTGGCATCTTCAAAAAAAAAGTCCCATACAACGTCACTCCACCCTAGTGTAGAGTACTTAAAATTTGTAATTTCGTTTAAAAACAAAATTAGAGTCTTGTGGTAAGAAGCAAATCGTACGTTTAGTTATAACCCCGTTGAAAAAGTGATGAAGTCCCCTCCAATGCACTATGAAACATATCACAATTTCTAACTCTTCTAAAAGATACTTTAAACCAACTTTATGGCTTTGTTATTTTGTTCATTGGGCCCCACCACTTTTCCAAGGACGGTTGAAACTGATTGTTTCTACTTCATCGTCGTATACATCAAGAATGTAATTTTTTTTAATAAAACTTAGTTATATTTAAATATTAAGAACGACTATATACCCTACATTGTCCCTGCATACAGTGTTTGTTAGTACATATATACATATTTACACTCAATAACAAATATACAGTACATAAAAAAAATATTCCTCGTTATCGCCGAAAGAAAGAAAAAGAAACAAAAGTGAAGTTTATAATTAAATTTATAAGCACATTTTGACAATAATAAGAAGATAGCTAGGGCAGTTAAACTCACTATCACAGGGCTGCCCCATCATGAATATGCGTTATAATTAGCCCGATAGCGAATAAATCAAACGCTTTCCCTCTAAAACCAGTTCATCGAGATTTTTTATGAAGAAGTCTGAATTGAAGAAATGGGGAGAAACTCCTGATAGAAAATGTGGTGATTCTCGGTTATTTTGTACAGAGGGTGCGTCAGAATTTCTCCGTATTTATTAATATTATGTAATCATACAATTCATCAAGAGTAATAGCTGTATTTTAAGCCTCGCCTTACCACACAAGACCTCTTATTTTGACAATTGTTATTTTGTAGTATTAATAATGTAAAACGACTTTATTTTGTTTTTTTTTATTAATGAGTATACCGCGTAATTACACAGCAAACAAAGTGTTTGAATTTTGAATGAAGAACCAAAGTGAAAATTACCCACTTTATGAAATGTTTTAAAGCTGATCAGAATAAACGGTGAAGGAAATCGGGAGAAATTAATTAATGACTACGGTTATCAAAACTCTTTCATGTGTGTTTTTTTTAACGATGAAATAACCCTAATATCTTTAGCCTTATATTATTTACTAAACGAAAAATTATTAAAAACCGGTTATACTTGAAATAAAAACATTAATTTTATAGCAAGCCAGGAATGATTGAAATTAATTTTGATAAATCCACTTTTGTTCAAGTATTCTAATGAAGTGTGATACTAAAAAATGTCTCCAGAAGAAATGACTGTAATTGCTTTTGTATAAAGTTTTCGTCTCATCGAAACCCGTTTGTCTTTGGATTTAACTTAAATAACTAATTAGGATATTCATTGATTCCCGTATTGATGAGTTTTGTTTAAAAGCTGTTTAAGAAATGCTCTTGAAGCATTGTTCAAGACAAACGAAAGGTTAAAGACAAAATTCTTTGAATAGAAGTAAACGTTATATTATGCTATATAGAATGGTAGATACTCGTTCTCAATCTTACTCGTATTTGAACGAACAAGAAATGATTTTTATTTCCAATTGGGGAATTTTATCTAGGGGTGAAAATAACGTGTCGAAAAACTAGACGAATTTAATGTGTCAACGAGCCAATCGTATCTGATTACATCTCAAACAGATCGAAGTAATTCTCTGGTATCCAACAAAAGTAATATTCTCAATCAGCCTTAGACAAACTCGGTAGGCTTCCATATCCATAGATGACCAGCCCTGGCATGGGGAATAGAACGAAGCCTTTCCGAAGTAAGGCGTATAATGTATAAATACGCAGATATAATAATAATAATACACAATGTGTGTAGCTATCTCTGGTAATGAACCCCTAGATCAGTGGTGGGGAAACAGCGGCTCGCGAGGCAATTTGGCATAGCCCGCGAGTATTTTTAGTGCCTAAAAGTTAAACCAGTTTTGTGTTCGAAGTATTACGATAAAATTCCAGTTGTGGATTTATCTGCTGATGCATTTCAAAGGAAACCACTTTCGTATTCCATGTGCAATTATTATTATATTCTAGGCGCACAATATTCTAGATGTAGTTAAAATTAAATCTGAGAACTCGCACACAAATTCACTGTTAAGCTAAAACCGTTCCGATAAAAAATTTCCGAATGAAGTGTTAAAAATTCCACTCGCGTATTAATCTATTATCAAACTTTTCTTTTCTATTATTTATTTAGAGAACTTTGAACATCTCTAATAAATTAATTAATATTAGTCATTATCCTAAGTAAAATCCTAAATAAAACTGGGGACTCGCATATACATTTTGTCTCAAATCAATTCCAGTTTTGTTTTCGGAATGTGGCGACATAATTCCGGTTGCGGATTGAATTTCGAAAATGTAACTGCGGCCCGTGGGTAAAATACTACAAACATCCAAATGACCCTCGATGGCAAAATGGTAACCCCATCTCTCCCATAATACTGTGAACAAATTCCTTTGAGTGAAAACGAGCAATCCGTTTGATAGATTTTTTCACTCCGTCCCTTAATATAATCACCCTCTAAACAGCATCCCCTCATGCACCATTAGCTTCGTACAGACACCCCACACAACGAATACTAGCCTTTCCTTTTGAAGAAAAAAATAATTAAGTTGCAGCCAAAGGAGCAAAAAAAAGAGCATGAAATCAGTAAATTGTTGCTATTATAATGTATTCGGGCCTCTCCATCAACGTTCAAGTATGTATTTAATTACTTGCTTATTAGACGGTATGTAGAGTATCTGGACGAAGCTATTGGTGGAAAATTATCTGTCTAGGGAAAATAAAGGATTTTTAAAAAGTTGTCATGATAGTTGTCATAAAAGTCGTTATGATCTTTCCAGAAAATTTGTGATTATTTTAAAATTTATATTATAATCATAATTGGTATTATTGGATAATTTGTGAAAAATCACGTCAAGGGCGCTGTAAAATGTATTGTGAATTGTACATACAGATACAGACCTGGCGTGTCAATTGACATAAACACACTTATAATGTTATCCCAAAAAAAGTTGTACCGTTTCTCTAAAAAATATGTTCCATTAATTTGAGTATGACAAAGCAAAGGCTTTCAAATGTCAAATAATTGTTTTTTTTTAAATCGGCCATATTATTTTTTTTATAAATAAACGTACCTGCGACGTCCTTGAAATGTAGTAGAAATGACTAATCACACATCCTACGCCTTTTTAATATGAAAAGTATTACTGAATTCAGGAAAAATAAAATAATCAAACTACTTTTCAACGCATTAACTCAAGTCCCGGGCGTCGCGCGAGCTTTACTCGAGAAGTATCTAAATAAAACCGTCATTTTCATCTAGTTTTGATCGTGAAGTGTTTAAAAATTCATCGAGTAGTATCGAAATCCTTGTATAAAAAGAGGGTGGGGTGATTTTTCATTGGCGTTTAAACGGTAATCTTTATTTTATTTTGAAAATCAAGTGTGCAAAATTTCATCAATCTCGAAATAAAACTATCGATTTGTATTAAAAACAAACCTCCCCACCTGAGCGGGACACTTTTCTCCATATATAGATAGATAGATAATAGAGCTTAAGTGCCCGGTATTGCCCGGGATTTATAAAGAGTTTTCAAATCAGATGAAGACGGTCCAAAAGTGTCCAAAATTTTATCAAAAATAATCAAATACAGCTTTAAGGGTTGATGAAAGGGGGATGGAGGTTGTTTTATAAATCTCACGTAGACAGTGCTCTTCATCTTAATGTCAAATGTGCATTCTTTCATCAATCTCGGAATAAAACTAATTTGTATTCAAATCAAATGCACTCTGCCCGCTCCCCCATACAAACATATTGATAGACAATCGATAGATAGATAAGATACAACATAGAGTGTAGCAGTAAGTACATAAATTTTAATTCTATTGCATTGTGCTACAGTACGATGTTATTCACTTTCAATGCGTGTTATCTGTATATTATATTATATTGTCTTGTACTTTTGAATGTACGTTATCGTATTGTCATTCAAAGTGTTAGTGTACTTGGGACGCTTTAGTGAGTTCCATGATTGTATGTAAGAGTCTGTTATTTATTTTATATAACGGGAGACTTATATTGTATTATAATTTTATATTGAGATAGAACCTATAGACAAGCAGCCATGTAGCAACTTCGCGGGACTATCTATACATTGTCTAAAAAAAATGTATTCTCTTAAATTTTTCGATATAAAAAAAAAAAAACATTGATATTGTTTGTCAGAAAATATATTATTTCCAAATCACAGGCACCATTGTAACAACAAACTATACCGAAACTCCAACAGTACTAAAATGTGGTCAAATAATGAACACAACTAAAAGCTTATGATTCTATTTGAAGAGCTAAGGGGTTCGTTGTTCACTTCAGGCTTAGTCATTATGCGATGGTCCCGAACTCCCACGTACCAAAGCTTAGCTGTTAATGTACCAAAACCCTACGAAAGAACCAAAATGTCACAATTATTGTACTTTGGTTAAAAAGCTTTTGACGATTACGTAAAAATTCAATTCCGAGAACATGTATTGTCTTGACTCAGAGAACATCATTTAAAACGATATACTATTATGTCAAAGGTCAAAATAAAAGGTTTGTTTGCTTTCATGCTCAAGTACAATGTGACAAAAAATAAAGAGCTCTTAAAAGAAAGAGCTTTAAAAGCCATTTGACTTGACTTTTCCGAACTTTCTGCTTCGATTGCTCTCTATATACGTATTGAAAAAAAATAGTTTGGCGTCTCGCTTTATTTTTAGAATATTTATTAAATATTTCAAAATTCGAAACTTCAGTAGAGAAATTATGTTGCAAGTTAGAATTAGATTACATTATCTGTGCTTATTTCATGATGCCAAAGGTCACTGCCAGATAGTTTTGACTCTTTCAAACAAAATAAAATATTACTTTTGTGGTGAATAAAGTAACTCGCTTGATATGCTTTTTGATAACAGACAAACTTGCCTTATTATGTATGTAAGGAAAAGAATTTACATATTTTTGTAATACATCAAGATAAATGTAACAAATGTATTGTGTCGCAAAAAGCCTCAAACGTGTCACGAAAATATATTATAACGACTTATCATACTTTTTACGGGTCGTCAGGGGCTTCTTTCCTGAGAGGTCATTTGGTATTTTGTACAGCGTAAAAATGTAACTAAAGTGTTTAACTCTACATCTGTATATTAAAAGTTTTGTTAGGAGAAATAATAGGGTAAAGAATAACACAAAAAGTGATGTTTCGACGAGGCTTAAATTTCCAATAAATAACTGTAATATTTTGTTTATACAAAATAAAAATGAGATTGATATCTACGATATTAGGCAAGTGTAAGTGAGACAGACCGCTGAGCTATGGCTGAGTTGGCATCGCGTTTGGATACCACACAGGCGTCTTGCGTTCAATTCTTCGGTTGGCTAAGTCTTCCATCACGACATAACTAATTTCCGCTTACTGTGGCGTTAGTAGGAGATTTTCAAATATTGTCAGGTTATTCGTAACCCGGAAATATTTATCTTTCATTAAAAAAATGGGACATGTATTTTCATCCAAATTTGTATGGAAGGCACTTCTAGTTTTCTTCTTTATTCTATAGGTAAAATGAAATAAACTGTTCAACTACAAAATTTCATCTGCAGTCATAGAATAAAAAAAAAACAATAGAAAGGCCTCACTCATTGAATATTGCCATCCCATTTGATTTCATGTTGACAATGAAACATATTTCTTCAATTATTATTGTTCTGTGTATATAAAATTTAAGCAACGAATGGTCAGACTTTTGGTTCACGAACCAAGCCTGCAGCAAATGAAAAATAATGAATATTCAATAGCAAAACAAATCTTATTTTTGAAAACGACATCAATATTTTTCATAGAAATGAAAAATCGGAGAAGACACTGACAATAAAAGATTAAGTTGCAAAGATTCGAACTCGGAACGTCTACTCTTTCCAGGATATCTACTTTATCTGCATTATTTACTGACATTTTTTGTATTGGTGAGCAAAGTTTTGCCCGAGCACAGTTACGAACTTGGATATTGTCTTGGATAAATTATCCATTTTTTATAAGACAGGGTTTGATTTGCAATTGAGACCGTTATTTTTTTCGGGGTCTTGTTCTGTTTTATGTAACGTTTAGAATTGTTAGTATTATTAGCTGCTTCAATGATAAATTACATTGATGGTTATAACCTTCAAAAGTTAAAAGAAAAGTTTTTAAAATAAAAACACAATATTAATAGAAAAAGTGAAGTTAACAAACAGGTATCCCGTATAAATAAAGTTCAGATGTTTATCTGAGAAACTATCTAGGTTGCAAACTAATTCTGTAGAACTTTAAAAAAAAGATATCTGCCAAAAACATGGGAAAAATTAGTTGCAACATAATAATGCTTGATTCTGAATTTGAAATATGAGATCGACAAATATGACATGTAATAATTAGATCCCAATGGTCGAGTGAATAAAGACGTCGTCCCGGTAAGACAGAGATCCTTTATAGTGATTTGTTTTTGGGGTACTATGCCGTGTTGCGCTACCTCCTTCTTTAGCCAACGTTCTGGACAGCATTGCAGTGTCCATCATCAGGGAAGATGTGTAATTTACACATCTTCGCAATTTACGCATCTTTCGCAACACGGCATAATACCCCAAAAACAAATCACTATATTACTTTTGGCTGCGAAAATCTTAAATGATACTAGAGATCCTTTGTTCAATTTCCAGTTGAGACCATTATCTTTTTTTTTCTGTGTCTTGTTCTGTTTCATGTTTCTTTTAGATTTGTTAATATTATCTTCTTCTTCAATGATATAATCGTTTTTTTACTTACGAATTTTCAAGTATAGAAATCATTCTATGAATAAATTTAACACAATTCTATTACTGCCACGTTTCTTTATAGACACATCCCTGATTATCTTTTCTGAAATGATGAAAAATTTAAATCTTTTAAAACACACCGTCACAGCTGTAAACGAAAACGAATTAAAAATGCACTTTTAGAATTTGCAATATTTTAGCAGTACCCTGTTCGGTCAGTACACAAGATATATGCAGTTCCCAACAGGTCCAGACCTCAATCCTTCATGTTGGAACAATACGATCCATCACGTCAGGCTGAGTAATCTCCCGGTTAGGGAGAATTCGATTTGAATTTAAATTGAATATTTTTCTTTCACTAGACTTTTAATTTCCAATGATCTCTTTCCAACAACTAGTTTTATACGTGCAACAAGACAACTCCAACAACTCTTATAATAAGCAATATTTTTTTACAAAGCTATGCACCCTCTCACGCATAACACTTCGCTAATTATTTATTCGCTAAACTTATTTCATTCAACATCTCACAAAACGCCTCTTTGTCTTATGTGTACAAGTTGGGAGGCGGGTATATGTACCGCCGCCCCGGGAACCATTTATTGAATAACCAACACCTCTGCCATAGGTGAGACCAAATTTTTCGCTACGTTTGGTGATTTAGCAGGGGTGTCCCGGTTCATGGAGTGAGGTTTGTCTAGGTCTTGACGGCGGATACGGTATCCCACCTATTGTGTGGCGAGTCGAATTTGGAGAGACTGGTTGAGGGAGATCTTTTTACATCTCCAGCAGTACTCTCTCGACCTATCGCCTTGTATCACAGTGGGAAGATTGAATTCAAACGTGTGTCACTCCTGGAAAGATGGATTCCCATATTCCTACCCGCCCTATACAATTTTACTTCGCAGATATTCCTGTCATTCCTTTCCTTTGAAAAACCCCTCCACACAGCATCCCCAAAAATTATATAGGCCCTGAGGGAAATTATTTTCATAAGGTTCTCCAGTTGTGGATCAATTGTAATTTTTTTTTAAATAGTGGAAGTACTCTGCTCCCGGGTGGGCGACTTTGTGAGGAAGGGACTATGAAGACAAGAGATTTGTTAATGTGGGTCTTGAAGGGACCAAGTTTAAATCTAACTCGATCCGTCTGTTAGCTGAGCGACCTACCCAGCGTTATATTGACCAAATATTCGTTATTGATTGACAATTTACAAATAAATAAATATTATTTCGTCAACATTAATAAGAAAATTGTTCTCATTTTAATTAAATAAAATAACAAACTTTGTTTTCACCAATATTTACTAAAAATTATTAACATGTTTCAAAACCAATGGTGTCTTAATCAGGATTCAATTAGTATTTTAAAAAAAGAATATTTTCTCAAATAGGACAGTCAAATTTCAATATTCATACAAATGTAATATTAATGAACTAATAAAGTTGATATTTCAATGTTAAAATTAATATTAAGACTTTTATTACTTACATTTAAGGCGCAGAAAAACAAAAAATTATAAAAGTTAAATTAAAAGTCACGCAGAGCAACATTGCAATTTGTGAAAAAATATATTCATATCCCCAATTGTGAAAATGTACAAAAACGAATGAAAGGCTTAAATTGTGGAAGGATCGTATTACAAGAGGTTTAAGAAGTTCGGAAATTCAGAAAATCACGTCCAGCTTTTCAGTGTTTTAGTGATTTCAGAATATGAAATAAATTCCACATTTTTAACGAACGGAATATTTTTTTCAATTACATAACATAACATAACATTTTTTACTCCGAGTGTGCTAAGGAATGGCTGGTTAAAGTTTGTCGGGTTAGTGCCGATACACCCTGTATACACATGTGTGCTTGCATGCACACATATTAAAAATTATATATATAATTATGTACATTTTTACAATCTAATGCTAATTTACTTCTTTCTCCTTTCTAATTTCTATCTTCTACTTTTCATTACAAATTTCCAAAATTTTAGCTTCATCTATAGTTACTAATTTCATATGTTTACACTAGATTTCATATTTCATACAAAGTAATTACACTCAATTGGTCACCATGAAACAGGCAGCCGCCTAGTATGGTGATTCATTATATCTACTTTATGTAAATTTCAAAACAATGTAACATGTATTAAATAAATAAAATAAATAAAATAAAAAATTCTGACAAGGCAATTGCCAGATTTCTATATAAAATAAAATGAATTTTAATTTAATGAAAAAAAAACATTTTTCGCAATGTTTATTCACAAAGTTTATGTAACAGGATCCTTGAGCGGTATGAAAGGCTTATAATAAAAATAATAAAATATTAGATAAAATAAATGCCAGTTTTATTATCCCTTCATTACATCAACTGTTAATTTAAAATGTATTCAGAATCTTAAACTTTAATTAACTCTCCAACGTGAATAGCCTATTAATCGGGTTCGTTTAACAGGCATTTACTACGTGCTTAAGTATTTCTATCGAGTCAATGAAAGTGAAAAATAAGGATTATTTAAAATAAAAGATCCTTATTTAAATGTGATTTAGTCGTCGGATTATATTAGTATATTCACAGTGACGGCATCCGTGGTCGAAGGGTAAGGCTCTCGACTAGCAAGCCGAAGGTCGCTGATTCAAATCTCGGTGTGCGCAAGTAAGTGTTATTCGATTTAATTGTGTTATTTCACAGAATACTCATTTAAAACATATATGTATTATATTTTGAAGAGTCCACAGAGTGGAAGATACTGTCATATCGCCCTGGTGTAAAACCACTCATTCAGAATTGAAACGTTGCTTGAAATGGCTTAGACCATGTTAAGTGACTAGATCTGAATACTCCCCCACCATTCTCTTCCCTCATCTCCTTCCCCTCCCCACTATCTTCACCCTCACAACATACCTCAATTGGGGATGCCATAATATCACTTACTCCAGACGGTTGGGGGCAGATGGGACAATCAAAAAGTGCATACTTAACGTTCTTGGTGCACATGCTTTTTGCCGGTATTAATACCTATTTTAGCCATAATATAGAAATGGATAACATCTTTGTTTTTTCTTAGTTAGCGGTATTTTAGAACCGGACAATTTTATCAAAAAAGAGACGAATGATTTTTTTGTCATACATCTTATTTACCTCTAGAGTTACCAACACCCTTTCAAATTTGGCCACTAATTTTCTAAAAAGATGTCATGCGATGCTTTTGGTAGTTACTTTTGAAAGTCTTAGAAAATAATTTCGGTAAAATTATTGAACTAACTCTAGATTAATTGTGATATTTACAATCACAATACATAAATATTTTTAGTGTTATTTTTTTCGAAATTTTCGATTTTTTTCACAAAAACCATTGTTGTGCCCTTGGAATAGCAATGTTCAATCTGCCATTTGCATAAAACTGAGATATTGAGATTCAAAATATGATTCCCGATAAAAAAGTGAATCGTCTTGTCGAATATTTATTTATTCAATATCCAAGGTATAAATATACCATACACAATAATAACATGTCATATAATACAAGAATAATAAGAATATCAGTCATGAATAAGCAAATTGTTGAATTTCTGGAACTGTAACCAAATAAAATTTAAAAAGGTCTATATTATAGCCTCATATTATTAATATAATAAAGTATCTTTATATTCAAAATAAATAAAAAAAATTCATAACATACAAATACAGAACTCATTAAAACGTCCCAAGTACACACACCTTTACACGGCAACACGATACAATACATTTAAACACCTCACATACTCACTATGGCAAACAATCCTTTGGTTACGAGGGGGCGACGCAAATACTATTCAAATAATTTTTTTTGGTTAATCCGGGAATTGTTTTATGCAATATTACCAATTAATTAATATGAGTGAAACATCAATTTATAAAATTTAATTAGCGATTTTCAAACGAAAATATGAAAAATAAAATCAGAAAAGATAGCATCCAATGAGAAAACGTGTGGAAAAATGAATATAATGTTAGTTCTTATTCGAAGTACAGTTAAATATCACCGAAGGAAATAGGGTCCCATTTGCTTAGTTAGTAGAGCAGCTTCCCGGCAAAGCGAAGGTTCTGGGCTCTAGATGCGACCGTATCTTTTTTGTAGTTTTACTTTTTTTTAAAAGCTGATATTATCTTCAATAATTAAATAAAAAATATTTTACTTAATTCCCTGCAAAGAATATAAGCCAATGGAATTTTTTAATCGGAATCTGAATGTTGTATTCTTAAATATTCTTTTTTATTTGTAACCGGATATCTCACTAAGTACCGACATTGTAAATTATATTTTATTTTTGATATTTTACATTTAACAATGTCAGTTTAGAGATTTCAATAATCCCACGTTTCTCTAGAATGTTATATTGCAGAAATGTTAACATTCGATGTATAATATAATTATATTGAACGGATGCATACAAGAATATCAGTTCCTAGAATATAAACCTACAAGGAACACCATCCAAATTATGTAACAACTGAATTAGAGCACATCTTTGCTGGGTAAATATATTCATACTTGGAAATTATCTTGTAACTGTGCTCCCTCCTGTTCCCCACTTAACCCCCTGTTCAGTACAGTGAAATCGATAACTTTTTTTTACATTAACCCCACACAGAAGGCCATGAAGAAAATAATTTCGCTCAGGGCCTATGTCATCTTTTAGGATGCTGTGTGGAGGGTCACTTTTAAAGAAATGAAGGAGATGAAGTTCTCGGGATTTATTTTAATATCAACGGTATAAAATAAACCATATACAGTAAATTATAAACACTGACATCAGAATATATACAATTTATAGAAACTCTAGATGGATATAAAAAGTTAGAGATACAAGTACATTCAAAACTTATAGGTAGACTAGGTTAGATTAGTATTGATTGAAATATCTGATAGTATAGATACATGATATAATATATTACAATAGCTAAAATGTATGCATTTATTTTCATGTTTTGGTTGAAAGTAGGTAAGTGCCAATCAAGCTGTTGGTTCACCTAATTGACTATTTTTATTGACCCAAATTTCCTCAGTTCCCCCAGGCAGTTCTTTTTATATACAAATTTATTTTACTTTTTACGTAAGTATGAGTAGACTTAGATTTTATTTTTCATGATTTAAAAGATATGATATTAAAGCCTTTTTGTACCTAGCTTCTGTGCAGTTAAACAGATCCGCTACATCTGCGTACCTATTACTAATTTCATGTAATCTAGTTACAAGCGAGTATTTGAAATGTTCAGTCTTAGAATTGTTACAATTAAAGAGGGTTTTAGAACGAGTAGCTCTTATTGGTATATGGAATTCAATGAGGTTAATTAAATCAAGGCTGTCTACACCACCATTTATAATTTTGAACATACATATTAAGTCGGATATAATTCTTCGATCTGAGAGTTTTAATAAATTTAATTTTTTCATTAAGTAATTATAGTTTATACTTTCAATGGGAATACCGAGTTTAACGTTAATGTGTCTTAGGAATTTGTGTTGAATTTGGGATGTAAAAGGTATGAGGGTTGGGTAGGTATCTAGGGATCACTGTATCTAGGATTGACGGACCTGTGAATATATCCCTCCCACTACGGCTCAAGGCAATCTGTCTAGACACCCCTTGGAGAAGTCAAATGTTCTCCCCAACCAGCTTCTCCGCTTCGGAAACCATTTATTGTATAACCAAATCTTCTGCCATAGGACACCCCAAGAGGTTCGCTGCGTTCGTTGATTTAGCAAGAGTTCCCGGGTTTATCGTATGAGGTGTGTTCAGGATGCGCCTGGCCCACCAGCAGAAATTTCGATCGGTCACTATTAATTTGCGACAGCATTTTTTTTCCACATTCCTATGAAGTATCTTGTTCAGTGAGAATAATGTTGTAACGATTTAAATACCATGAAAAGAAGATGTTTTATTCATATTTGTTTACAAAAAATTTTAATAACAATCATATTCAACGACAATGTAATATTTTTGTTGGTTATGCAAAATTTGTTAATTTAATATTTCAAATTGTTTTAGTTAATTACTATCTACGAAAATGATTTGGATAGCTATTTATCTTAGTAAAATATCATATATTCATTGAGTTAACTAAAATGTTATTATTTAATATTATTTTGATTACGATGATTTGTTAATTGCTACGAGGAAATTGACTCATACCCAAGAGAAGTATTAAATATATTTGTTTGTCGGTACCAGCCTCCAGTTCATAAACTTACTTCAAAGAACATTTTGGTAATTCAAGGGTTACAAGAAATATAATGATTAATTAATTCTCAAAATAGGAAGGTGAACAAACTTGTACTGTAACTATATATCAACTCTTTGATTACAGACAGTCGGTATATTATTTAATGGAATGTAAAAATGCTATCATGATTTCCAGTTTTATTATTGGTATGCCAATAAGTATCGTTATTTAATGGGAATAACAGAACAACATTAAGTTCCACTTTAATTAATGTTCTGCCTAGTGAATTAGTGAGATATGGGGATATTAATTTTTCTTATTTTTATTAAGCAAAATGTGTAGCATTATCCCAAGGGTGCTACACTACTTCCAAGTTTACCTATTAATTATATTTCTATGTAAAAAAATAGTCGTAAATTTATTAAGATTATGTTCACAAGGAAAATAATCTTTTTTCCCTCAGGTAAAAAAGATTATTACTACTCAGTAGGTTGGTAACTTTTCAAATGTATTTGTTTTTTTCAAATTGAAGTGGGTAGGGAAAAATGATTTCAGAAAAAATATAAATAAACAAACAACTGCTAATCTGAATGAGATTTATATTACAAGGCTAGACTCAATGGATGCTGTGCTAGGGAGCAGGACGAACAGTATGCACTTTTCACTACCTATAACGAACGTACTCGATTCTTTGCAACGACAAGATATATCGTATTATTTTGTGTTTCCTATCTATAAAGTTGAAAATGTGTATATGCTGAGCCTAACAGATAATAAATTAAATTTATTATCAAGAAAGAAAATCTGTTGTGTTACCTACCCTGAATTAAACATCTCCTCCATTTTACTAAGAAGTCACGTTTGTAAGAATAGAAACCAGGATTAGGATTTAATTAAAACTAAAGCAACAAAGATAATCAAGGTTTACCACGAGTGATAAAATTATATTTGTATGTTTCGGGAGCTAACAGCGTTCATGAACAGAAGATAGATAACCCGTGCTTTCAGCATAAAATCGCAGCAACTAACAAAGGACTCAAAGGATTTGACATGAAGCTATACAAAATGACGTAGAGGCATAGACATCAAAAATGATAGACTAGCCCTACAAGGAAGAGCCGAACATACCATGTTGCGAGGAGCTGGGAGGGAGCGTGGTCTTCTCCCTTTATGTAATTTGTCAATAAATTAACCTGACAGTATACAGATAACTCGTTTTTTTTCATATCATAATTTTGTTCGCGAAAATAAAATCTGCTTAGGAATTCCTATTCTTCTTTTCAATGGCGCGCCAATTGCTGGCTGCTTAAAAAGCTTAACTACAAATACCAAATAGAGTAAGCAAACTTTTGAACCACTACTTAGTACACTATTTAGTTAGACACTTTTACAAAAAAAATATAATTTTCCCACCTTTCTCATTTTCAGCGTCAGTGGGCAACCCGATTTGAATTCGGTTCGGTTTAACCGTTTTACGAACTCTAAGGAGCCAGCAGCATTGATCCCCGTTGCACTGGTGCACGTGCGTAAAACTCTACGGTCACAAGCGGAACATCCGTTCACAGTTGATGTTGGTTTCATTAAAATGGGTCCTTTCTTCTACACGTTTTATTGAAACGACCTACCGGCATCTGTTTTTCCTACTTCATATAATCGGGGCTTCTTCGAGACTCGCATTAATAAATTCCTTCGTATAGCCCCCACTTCAACCTGCCTTCCAACGCTGCCCAACGCTGCCCAACCGGGTTGTGACACAACCTTGTGGCACACCTGGGTTGTGACACACCTAGGTTGTGACACACCTGTCTTTACACTAAACTGACATGGGCGCTCTTGTGAGGTATCACATAAAAATAGAAAAAGAAATTCCGATCCTGCTCAAAAAAGTCCCACAACTTCGCTGCAAACCGTTGCCTTACTTTAGCAAACATTACTTTTCTACGAAGGGCCTGATTATTTCAATGTGCGCTCTTCGGCGATTAACGTACGACTGATGTCGTAGATCATTCGAAGTATTTTCGAACCTTCCTGGTGCCAAAAATGTGGACAGTTGGTTTGCCTCCGGATTTCATGTTAGGGCAAGTCTATCAAATTGGATATCTATGCGTAGAGGTGATTTTTTAACTCCCAAAGGGCATACGTCTAGCGTAGACTCAATTTTTTTTATCAAAGAGTTTTAAACTTTTAAATTCAACTAAATAATTGTGGGATTTGTGAAGATGAAAGTTTTTAATAAACATTTCCTTCATGATCATTACCTTAAAAAAATAGAGGGTCCGTCAGAAATTATTTGCCTTTCTAATGAACACCGTCGGTAAACTAAAAAAAAAAACGTAGAAAATTAACAAAAGAAATACTTATTTGAATTTTAAAATTATTTTTTAGTTAAACAATTTCGGGAAGTACTTATCTACTTTATCGCTTTGTTCCCACAATCAGTTCCAATTTTTTTATTAAAGTTTAATTCAATGTAAATAATTTTACGAATTACAATACGCAGAAATATTTCTCGTCACGCACATCATCACAGACAATCGAAATTAGTACGTTCGATAAGTTTAAGTAATGGGGTATAGGTTTTTTATTACATTATTAAGTTGTAAAGCACCCGTAACGTAATATGCGCCGTGTTCTCGTGAAAACGGTGTAAATTAATAGTCAACGGAGTACCTGCCTGCTATCCCTTCATACTCAAACAGTCCCCCCAACCTGAGGCAAATAGAACTTTCTCGTCATCGCCCACAACATACATAGTCCTTTGACTGATATTCTCTTTGATTGACCACAACTTCCACAACCACTACCAACTGCCAAATATAATAATTATTTTTTTATGCATTGCACTAATGATAACAAATTATTACAAGCAATAATCACTCGCCTGAAATATCCATACAATATGTGTATTATATGGCTTTATAAGAATATGATATGAATTTGACAAGTAAAAAATATATTTTTTTTAAATGTAGATATAATGTCTCCACGCCATCTAGTGGGAAACGAACTAGCACTAACAAAACCTTTCGTACATAAATAAAGTTGGTTGTTTACAGGTGAAAAAATATAATAAGCAATATTGGTCGATTGAAATACTAGTAGGATTGATATACTAGTACGATTGAAATACTAGTGCAATTGAAATACTAGTACGATTGAAATACTAGTATGATTGAAATACTAGTGCCATTGAAATACTAGTACGATTGAAATACTAGTACGATTGAAATACTAGTACGATTGAAATACTATTACATATTTGACAGGTTGGGAATAAGCCGACGTAGCTTATTGGTTCAGAGCACCTGACCGGCAATCAGAAGGTGCGGGTTCAATTCCTGTTGGCGGCATTTATTATTACTCGTGAGATATTTTAATTTGTATGGATATTTCAGGCGAGTAATTTATTATTGCTTAAAATATAATAATGTTCATTTCACAATACGCTTTGATTTGATGATGTGATCCTGGAAATGTACTACGCAATATGCTGCTTTGTCTGTATGTCATGGTAAAAAAATTCAAACAAGAAAATATTGTGCAGACGATATAAGTTATTTAGATTGATGGCCAAAATGACCATTCATTCAAACGATCACAACAACATTATGCGCTTATTACATTTATGTTGTCAGCATACACGTGAACACAAATTAGAATCGAATTAGATACACGAGGCGGACTGTTCTCTCTTGTGTTCTATGATCCCTTTTGGCAAAGGAGAAATGAGGCGACAGTACAACGAAAATCTTTCACCGGAAACCATAATCGCAATATGCATACATTAGGTTTTATTATTTAAGAAACCTTTTTAAAAACATTATTAGTTTACATTAGCTCCACACGGGAGGCCCTGAGGAAAGAAATTGCCCTCAGGGCATCGATTATTTTTGCTGTTTGGTGTGTCTTTTTAGAGAAAGAAGGAGAGGAAGTTCTGGGAAGGAAAAATATATGAGGAGTGAGCAGTAATCTGGTGCTCAATGTATCCAAGAGTAACGAATGTATGAATCCATCCCTCCCACTGCGATGTAAGGCGATGGATTGAGAGAGACCAGTCTCTCCCGATACGGCCCGTCACATAGGTGGGCAAACGCTTTTGTTCTAGATTTTCTTCGATTAAGCGATAATCCCTCTTTGATCTCAATTTCGGATACATTATGCAGTACTTACTGAGGGTGAGGAAAAATCAAACGATGTCAAAGTTTTAGACAAATTTTTAAAGCTATTCCCGGTAATATTATACATTCAGTCGATACATTATCTTGGAGTTGAGAATAAATTACAATAACGTTAATCGTTAGACAGAAGGTGACTTTGGATTATCGCCTCCTAGAAAATTCTAAAAGAATTTTCTTTATCGGCTTTACAAAAGTTCAACAAAGGTGTAAAGCTCTTTATGATTTAAACAAAAGTAAGGCGATACCTATCAATATTAGATTCTGGAAAATGTTTTTAAAATAGTTAGATTTTCTCTTTCCTAGGATTCAATAACAATTATTTTAACCGCTCGCCCCTTACTTATAAAAGCCGTGTAAATATAACTTGACTTATTACCATGGCGTTTTTTTGGTTGAAACGGTCTTAAACAAAACTCAAGGCCGGCTTTACAACACAAACGATGAACGGGCGTATGAGAATCTAATTAGTAATATGGTCAGTGATTTTAATCATGGTTTTCATTGTGTAGGACTTTGAGAATTAAGAATAATGTAAGAATTAAAACAAACATTTAATATTATTAATATAAGGTCTCTTTGTGTTTGCTGAATTTATTCAAAGAGGTCAAATTATTTAGACTCTTTATAGGCATTCATTTTTTCAATGACCATAAAATGTAACTTTTTTAAAGAAAATCAATTCCCTTATATCATCTGAAGCAGATACTTTATGATGTGAAATTATAATTTAAAACCAAAAAATAACTTTGTAAACTTCAAAGCTCTAGAGGTTAGCCCTGAAGAAGCTACGGTGGTTACGAAAACCGGACGACCATGGGTAAAAAAATATGTTTTCAAAGTTATTGTTTTATTTTGAAACATTAATTTACTCCTAAGTGTGAGAAATCAGAATTTGTGGGGGTTGTTTTTAATTTTTTACTGGTGGAGCACTGTGTGGAGCAAAATTTTATTATAATGCCTTTTTTAAATCTTAGAATCGCTCCGGTAGGGAAACAAAAGGGCTCATACCATTTTCATAAAATAATCAACTAAACGTAACGGAGTCCTGTTTTAACTCGATCACTTTGCATTTTGTCTGTCCTTAAATTTGTTTGTGTGTTCCGTGTGAATCCTGTCAAAAAGATGGGCTGTCAAATCAAAACATTCGACTTACGCAAAGTTCACTGTTCACAATTACTTACTACGTTGTTCGAAACGATAAAACATTATATTATTGTTATTATTTATATTTAAATTTATAAATCTTTTGCGTGGTTTTATTTCGATTAAGTACTATATAATAATGACAAGGCATTTGATAAATAAAGATTCCAAATTTTAAAATTGGAAATTCACATGTCATACGGCATATATTCTGGTCTAGTAATTTGTAATTTCTATCAAGTAAGAAATTGCAAAAAAAAGTAAAGGATTACTTATTAGGATACTATAGGATTCATTTGTCTTATACTGATTTATAAATGTGGAAATTCTAACTATACAATTGTAAATGTTCTCCAAAATGCCTTGGAAAGAATCTCAGACTTGTGATGTCCCGAAAGAAAACATTCATCTGTTCTGAATGCAATTACTAATGTCATCCAAATTGACCCTGGTAATAAATTACATCTTTGCGATTCTTTCAAGGATAAAAAAACCATCCTGTCACTTCGAATGCAATCAACAATGTTCTCAAAATTATTTTGACAGCATCGCCATTCCATTGTAAAAATATTATGTACTAAATACACAATTTGGCTGTCCTGAAACGGGAATCCTTCCCAGTTGGACAGACAAAGGTTCATTTTGATTTGTATTGTTCGTAATTTATATATATAAAATAAATAAATTACTCCGCAATTGGAGCAGTCCGTTCTGGAGCAGGCGCTGATAATGTCCAACACCTGGCACAACGTCCTTGAGGTTTTTACTAGCGGCAGGCGCCGCTTGGTTCAGGGCCGGCCTGCACAAGTCTCTTTATAAAAATCCTCATATTGGATATTTATTTCGACTATCAAATACATGACAACTAATATTTGCTCACATTTTAAAGACCAGAATATTGGTTGGTATAAAATATATTATATCTCCGTTTACTGTCTCATGCTATCCTTGTGTAAAACAATATGCCTATTGTAGGAGAGATGTTAATTTTCACGGTTGATTTGTCTATGTCTATGCGGTTGTTGTAATAACAGAAACACGACTACATAACACGTACGGTTTATATATATATATTCTGTAACTATAATTTCGAAACCAATATCACGAAGAGTCCCAACAGAAAGTTAAAAAAAAAAGTTAAAAGAAAGTTAAAAGAAAAATTTAAAAAAAAAAAATCCTCAAATGTAAGGTTACAATTGCTGAATATCATAGAAAAACATATAAAAAAATAGTTAAAAATTATTATTAAACAAAATGAATAATATTGCTTCATTTCTCTCACAGATACAATTAAACGGAAATTGGTTTGGAAATGTTTTTAATATTTGTGCAAAAATCACAAGCATATTTAACTAATTTGCAAGTTAATATTGAAATAATGTTTATGATAATGTATTCAGTTTATTAAATTCATGCAACTTCAAATGTTTCATCAATAACGACGGCAAATCAACAACGCGGTTATACAGAATAAATTGGAAATAAATTTGTTTAGCCGCTCAGGCTAACTTGTTCGGTGTTTGTGAACGAACAGCTTTACTCGTAGAGTAAATATTCTATACATCATTAAAAAAAATATTTACCATGATCCCCACTCCCACTATCTTGCAGTTGCAGTAGCAGTTGCATTTGCAGTAGCAGTTGCATTGCAGTTGCTCAGTATTCAAAAGTGTCAAGTCATTCGATTTTGTAAAATCCAATGTCAAATAATTTATGAATCCTCTTAATGTAAAACTGACACCAGTTTCTCAAATCAGGGACTTGGGTGTTATATTTTTCGAAAAGCTAACATTTATTCAAACGTAAATGAAATAACAAAAAAGCAATAAAAATAGTTGGTTTTATATGCAGAACTGCAAGGGACTTCAAGTTACTAGAATGCTTGAAAACACTGTACATTATTAAGAAGTCAGGTAGAGTATAATTCGCGAACAATATATAAAGGATAAAGCACAAATTTCATAGATTTATTATCTTTAAGCTGAATGGTCCAATCCTTTTGATGAAACGACTCAATTTGATTACTCTATCAGACAGGCGAATTTTTGTGACCGTGTTTTAATAAACAGAATTATCAATGATTGTATTGACAGCCCTGAAATTCTCGCCAAAATAAAATATCATATGTACCTACCAGAAATACGAGACAAGTGCCACCTTTTTCTGTGACAATTTTAAAATAATATATTAGGCTAAAACACACCTATATATCGGCTGAATAATTTTAGTAAGAGATTTGGCAATGTTGTATGTGTTAAAACATGTTTAACATGTTTAAAGAAACTGTGTTAGTGATGAAACGAAATCATCATAATTACTTTTCCGAATTGTATGTTATTTTTTATTTTATTTTTTAAATACGTTTATATTTAATGCAATTTGAAACGTTTATATTTGTTTATTCTTTAAACAATTTAATTTGTTAATCTTATTTCATATTTTAGAGAAATAAGTTGTCTATATTATACCAAATGTGCTCAACTTGACTTCTTACAACTTTACTTAGTATATAAATCAATATCATGTGCTAGCTTTACCATTGTTACAATGTACAATAAAAACGTAGTAAGGGTAAGAAAGGAAACAAAGGATAAAATATGGGATGTGCAAGGTGCTTTTATGAGTGGAAGGCAGTGCATGGACCAGAGCTTCTCATTGCGTATGCTCACCGAGAAGTTTCTGGCAAAAAACCAGAAACTTTTCTGTGCCTTGTAGATCTACAAAAAGGATACGACCGAGTCGACAGGAAAAAAGCTATGGAAGTTGTTGTTGTTGTTATGGAGTGAATACGAATCTGACTCAGGCAATTGAGTCTCAGTATGAGGGAAGCGTTGCATATGTTAGGGTGAATGGTGGTTTTACGGGGTATTTTTGATATCACAAAAGGTGTTAAACAAGGCTGCGTAATGTCGCCGTGGTTATTCAACTTATACGTGATTAATTGTATACAAGAATTGAAAGAGGTGGGATTGGGCTCGGATTTTAGTAATCTGAAAGTATGTTGCCTGTTGTATGGTGATGATGCAATGCTGATTGCTAATAGTATGGATGATCTACAGCCTCTCGTGTCTAGGATGAACGAAAAATGTATGAAGAATGAGTTAATGATGAATTTCAGTAAGTCTAAAGTAATGGTGTTTGAAAGAGAGAGTACGAAAACAGTGTGCAATATAGTTGTGAATGAGGAATACTTGGATCAGGTGGACGAGCTTGTGTATTTAGGAAGTATTTTTATAAGAGATTGGAAGGCTGACAGAGATATTGAAAGAAGGGTAAATGCCATTAATAGAGGACTGAACACAGTTGACGCTAACAAAAAATTGTCCAAATAAGTGAAGTTAGCAGTCCACAATGGAGTGCTGGTAACTACCCTGATGTATGGAAGTGAGGCATGGAACTGGCAGAGAAAGGATGAAAGTAGATTGAATGCTGTTGAAATGAGATCCCTGAGGCGTATGTGTGGTAAAACCATGTATGATCATGTGAGGAATGTGGAGATCTGAAAAGAGTGGAAGGCTGATGTAAGCGTAATGATTAAGATTAAAAAAGGGACGCTTAGATGGTTTGGGCATGCAGAGCAAATGAGCGAAGAAAGAAGTGTAAGGAGAATATACGAGTATGATGCAAATGCAAATGGTAGCAGAAGTCGGGGACACCCGAGGAAGACATAGCACGATCAAGTGAATCATATACTCGAATCGGGCAATGTCAAGAGTCAGAATAACAGAAGAGTATGTGTGACACGACATATGAATGTGAATGAGGCAAGAAGTGTGTGCCAAGACCTTTTTGAAGTTTTTGGCGGTCGGTCCACTCTGCCTACCCCTGCGGGGAAACGGCGTGATGGTTAGGTAGTTACTTACAGTAAAAACGTAGTTAACACAGCTGTATTACCTACATTTATATTTACTTCATAGGCCCACTAGGGCGTAAATAAATCAATAAATAAATTACTAATAATAAAATTTTAAAGCTTATATCATCACCTTTAAAAACCAGTTTTAAGAAATATTATGGTAAATATGCCAGAGGCCTGGGGGTTTAAAACACTATTTTTTACTGTGTCAAAATAATTCACAAACATAGAAACAAAAATCTTTATACTTATATTTACTTTCATACTTCATCTAAAAAGTGAATTGACAATACAACAAGTAAAACTTCGGTTCAATGAACTCTTTTTACTAAAGTCATTTTTACCAAAAAATTATTGTAACTTTAAACTCGAAATGTAAGTATATCTTTTGTTTATTTTTTTTCCTTTCGTGCTTTTTAGCTAATGTGCAATCAATCAATCCTACAATAATCAATTATGACTAGCAATTAAAAACCCGCTCCGCGGGTTTTCGCTGCTAGGCCCTGCGGGTGGCACTTGGTTGGGCTGCGCCCAGTTTAAGTGATACTAACAACAGTTACAATTAATAGATAGATATTAGGTCATTCACAGAGAGAGGGTGAGTATATATTGTTAAAACACGGAACAGGAAGGAGTTAATATATTTATTTATTTATTTATTATTGGATAATTTGTATAGCGCCGCTTTTGTGAGATATCACCTCAGGGGCGCTTTACAGTTGATGCAGGTATTACAGAAAATATAAATATTACAAAAATAGAGTGAAGTTAAGTTAAGTAAAATGAAGTAAAGGAACAGGTGACACGAAGATAGAAGATGGAGACTCTGCAGCAAGAATCCCAGGTGGTGAAGAAACTGGTCCAGCTGCTGCAGCGAAAGAGTCCACCGCGTCCACCAACAGTGCCAGCACGAGGTTCGTCATCCGTCCAGGTATGTGTCTGCTGCTAATAAAGCGCTGACACACTATCCTCTCACAGATACCAGACCTTGGCAGCACCGCTGTGACGTTCTACGAAGATAGAAGATGGAGACTCTGCAGCAAGAATCCTAAGTGGTGAAGGAACTGGACCAGCTGCTGCAGTAAGAGAGTCCACCGCGTCCAACAACAGCGTCCAGGTATGTATCTGCAGCTAATAAAGCGCTGACACCTCACATAGATAAGAGACCCTGGCAGCACCGCTGTGACGTTTGTCAAGTCCATCATTTATCTCCATGTAATCCTGTTCCTGGTAATTGTTGAAGTGGTGCATTCTGTCCGCAATAAAAAGACGGTTGGGTAATAAATTGCCCTGGGCTTAGTAAAAAACTTGCCAGTGTCCAAGCTTGCCCAGTTTCCGAGAATTTTGTTGAAAACATCTGGAGTGCATTTACCGGTCGCCGTTCGTTTCGAAAGTCCGATATTTTTGAGCAAATTTCAGAATATTCAGTTTAAAACACTGCACTCAAATCACATATTATAAAGTTCTAATAATTATTAAGTTTATTTTTATTTAAGTTCAAATATTGATGGATTGATTTTAAAAATAATTTCAAAGCGATGTTGCCTCATTTCCCTTGAAAATACTAAAAAAAACACAAAGCGGTTGGAGGAAGCGTTAGGACGCGTCCTGCTGCCACGAAGGGCGCTACAATTGATACAATGAATAATAACATGCTCAATTTAGGCATAATAAGAATGACAGTTGTTTGAATAAATGAAATTTTACGTATTTGTGATGGATTATTTCAAATGAAACACTATTATTGACTACATGTCTACAACTGATATTAACTGTTATGGTACCTAATATAATTTGCTCATAGGAGACTTGCAGTGCTTAAATATGTGTTACAACCGTCAATGTCTATAAGTTGAATCAATATCGTATAGTTTGTCACAACAATTAAAGATAGTTATAACAAAGTTGACTGAAATAATAGATTATTACATATTGATTAATTATACCCGTGTTTATTGATAAAAGGAGGGTAATTGTGCGATGTGATTAGCAGTCGGTTTAATTAAAAGGTGTGAATTTTACTCCAACTGGTGGTAATTCTTTACCTCAAACTGTTACTGTATCTCATAAAGTTTAAAGTTAGATTATATATACACCTTCATCGGGAGAGTAAAAATCTATATATAAAGGTAGATTATTACAATATAGCGCCCCTGAGGTGATATCTCACCTCAGGGGCGCTGGGCGGCTATAAACGGCGCTATGCAAATTGTCCAATTAATAAATAAATATAATGTTTACATTTTATTATGTACGTATGCATTGATATACAATGGAAATAGATAAAATAATGTTATTTGATTAAACTTTATTTTATTAAAAAACAAATAACTTTTTTAACTTCACTTTATTATATACAACCAATACATGTTTCATGAACGAAGTATACACCAAAGTCAAAAATTAAATATAGATTACAATTGGAAAAAAAGAAGTTGAAGGAGGAGGGAGGGGTAAGAGTAGGCTGGGTTTATAAATAAATAAATAAATAAATAATTGTTTATTCCAGAATGTGGGGAGGTTAGTGCAATCCCACACAATCCATAAAATATAACTACAATGTTATATACAGAGATACAATTAAGTACAAATAATTTAAAATGTAAGTTTGATAGAGCAAATAAAATATAAGAAAAAGTAAAAGGAACTATATAGAATGGAGAGTGTTAACATAAAACATTTAAATATCTTGTAAGCTTATCATCGGAGCGATAATTATGGGGGCCAATATTTTTCTCCAATGTTTTTCGATGCTCGATCTTGAGGTCTGGCGGGATTCGATGATGAGGATGTTTCTGGAGTTATTGATCCTTCCCCTCGTTCCGGCTACCCTGGATCTCATTAGGGCAGCAAAGCCGGGAACTCTTCCCTCCATGAACATCGAGGAGGCACTGCAGTGCCTTGGAAGTCCGAACATTATGCGGTAGGCATTATTGTATTGAATCCGAAGCCTTTCCATGGTTCGCTTTTTGAAATTGGCCCACAGCTCGCAAGTATACAAGGTAGTGCAGAAAGCTGAGAATAGCGTCCTTTTCACCTGCGGGCTGCAGAGTATAAGAATTAGGAGAATTAAGAATTATAAGAATTAGGAATTACAATATGAAAGACCAGTTAAGTGGGAAAATATTTAAAAGAGAGTTTAGAACAAAAAAAATTCTTGTTAATTACATCTACTTTTATAAACATGTTCTCTTATTTCTAAAATTTCGAAATTATTTATTTGTGATGCCTTATACCCTGTGTGAAGTATTTTAAGACCTGAAAAAAAAATTGCATATAACCATAAAACATTATATTCATAAGACAAATAACATTTAATAACGGTTATTCTAATAAATTGATAGTTGAAATACTAAATAAAATAATTAAACATTTTATCTTCAAACGGTATTTTTACCCTATTTCTTAAGATATAAATAAACAATGGCGTAAAATTCTGTTTGTGGATAACGACACTTCTAAAATTATATATATATAAACATTCCTGGTACTATTCAACCGGCGTTTTACACTAATAACAGAATGAATAAATATATTCTTAATAATAAAGATGGCGAAAATCAAACAAAAAAATCAGGAGTTTATAAACTCAATTGGGCTGGATTGTAACTTATTTTACAAAGGTAGAACCAATAGAAACTTTGAAGTCAGAACTAAAAAACATCTCAGGGTTCTAAATGGAAATAGTGAATCTGAGTTTGCAAATCAACTTTTGAATCACACTTTCGATAAAAATTCAGGTCTTAAAATACTTCACTCAGGATTAAAGCATCGCAAATAAATAATTTTGAAATTTTAGAAATTAGAAAACATGTCAATATAAAATCAGATATAATTAATAAGCAAAGTTGAAATAAACTTCCAGTAGAAATCTTATTATTAAACGCTTGATGTTCAAGTAATTTTGCATATTTAAATATACGCGCCAGTCATTTGATTCGTTCTTACACCGCCAGAGGTAAGCGCTCTGTCGGCCACCTATTGCCGCGGTGCGTATCGGGTATCGGCCATATTGAATTAACGCGTGCTTTTTTCGTCAAACGTCAAACGTAATCACGTAATTGTGGATAATTTTCACTGTAATGTAATTAATCCAATAGATTATGAACTTTCTAAGACATATTTTCATCGATATTATCCAAAAATTGTATGAGCAGAAACGATATTTTTGAAGAAATATCGTATTACATGTGGCGATTCTATTTCAGTATGAAATCGTGTCTTAATTTTTAATGTCTTATTTAAACACAATTTGAATTTGACCAATCACAGGGCCTACATCGTCCAGACGCAAGCGTATTAATACTATCAGATATTCAATCATTAAAATGAGATCACTTTCTTCATTGAAATAAAATATTCCAAAATATATATAAAAAAACCTTCTTAGAGGAGAGTTTTCATGTGAAGGGGATTATTGTTATTAAACTGGATGTCAGTTAGCTTTATATCCAAATATTTTGATGTAATGTTTTTTTTTACATTCAACAGAAAATACGATTTATTCTGACAAACCTGCGTCATCTTAATTCGTGTTATTAAATCAAATCCGTTTATCCTTAGGCTTTGCTTTTCATAAAATAGTATTACCTACTTAATTCGTCAGATTTGCTTCAGAAACTGTAATAACTACTAAGGAATTCGGACAAAGTAAGTTAGTTTCAGGTGGAGCCATTCAAAAGCATTTTACTAAAATATAATGTTTGGAATAATCCTAGTCAACGAGAGAATTATCTGACGTAGTTCATGTCAAAACCAGTGGTAAATCAAACAAAAAAGTGTTTAAAATTATTAATTCGGATTTGGTTAATTCTGTTTCATGTTTCGTTTAGATTTATCGGTATTATCTTCTTCTTCAATGACATATTACATTGATGGGTATACCTTCTTAAGATTTTAAAAAGAAAAGTTTTTTTTTCTATAAGAAAGACTAACATTCCCGGGTTACGAATAACCTGACAATATTTGAAAATCTCCTACTACTACCACAGTAAGCTGAAAATTTTTCTTGTGTTGTGATGGAGGACTTAGCCAGCCGAGGAATTGAACACACCTCGCCCGAGTGGGACCCAAGCGCGATGTCAACTCGACCACCGAGCGGTCATTCCAATAAAAATTGAAAATTTATTTTGACCTTTTGAATTGTAGATATTGTTTGATATCGATCATTTTAGAAGATTGTGATTATTGTTAAATACGATAGAAAATAAGTAAAAATACGACTGGCATCGTTATATACTCTTAAAATTGCATTAAAGTATTTGTCTTTGACAGTGTGAGAGATTGCCGTGCGAATACTATCCATAGAAAACCCTTTCATCATACATTTTTTTATTAATCTCATAGTCGAATGTAATAAATAAAATGAAAATTCTTTATTAATAAAGGATAAAAATTCAATGTTATAAATGAGGTAAATAAAAGTTGATTCTTATGTCTAATCAATTTTATTGTTTTAAGTAATAGTGATGAATTTAAATTTAATGTATTGCGATTTTTTTTATTTTTTTTATTAACTCCACACAGGAGGCCCTGAAGAAAATAATTTCCCTCAGGGCCTATGTCATCTTTGGGGATGCTGTGGAACAATATTTTTTTTCAATCCGTCTTTTGCCAATATGAATAGATTCGATGGTTTACCCGTACGTGAGCATGCAACGTATAATTGGCCATGGGAGAAACATGTAGTCTAGGCCACAAATGGGTATTGTCTGCCCGTATGATTTGTTGATTGTCATCGCGAACGCAAAATGAATCGGAAATTCAAGCCGTTTCAATATTATTGTAGTCTCCGATGGTATCATTGGGATACGTGGCAACAGAGTTATTTCTCAAAATGATTGCTTCAATCACTTTTCCGGTGATCCGTTTGATGACCAAACGCGTGCTTTTGCTCAATCTGTGTGTGGGTTTAAATTACTAATCACAATTATCGTCGAGCCAATCTTCAACCGAAGATTGTGTGGTATCATTCCTGGCATATCTAGTGATTTTAAAAATTCAGTTGGATAGTAAAATCGAAATAAAAAAAATGATACACAAAATAAATCTACTCAAATAATTCATACAATCCATTCAAATAAAACTCAATTCATGTTTATGTTCGCATATCCGTAGAACACTTCAGAAAAATTCCAGCCTCAATAATAATAATAACGTGAAAATAATAATAATACACAGCAGAATTAAAATATACCGAAATTAATATAAATAAAAAAACGATAAAAAATCTTAACTCCCACGATGTTGTTTATATTCGTATATTCGTGGAACACTTCAGAAAAATATTGCATCGAAAAATCAGGAAAACGTTTAAGTACCTTCATCACTTTTTTTCAGTTTTCAATGTTGTCTGTGTATTTCAAATGCACTATTTACATCTTATTTTTTTAATTTTCCCTAAAAATAAATATCTACTCTTTTACAAACAAGATAGAATTATCTATCCGGTGTATGCATTTAAAATAAACATAACTATTTCTAAATAGTAAAATTTTGAATATCGAACTTGAAAAATGTTGTCAAAAACGCTAACCACATTTTTACTTAATTTTTTACTCCAATCAGAGAAAAATTGAGAAAACTCGATATTTTAAAAACACATGCATTTTATTTGGGGAATTTCTAAGAAAACTGAACCAACACTTTTATCTCGTTCAAATAATAAAAAACGAAAAAAAATAAAATTTTAACCGATTATGAATTATTCATTTTGGCTATTTTTAGGATTTTATTAATGGATTCCAGTATAAATCCATTTTATTAATATATTTATACTGGAATCCATTAATAAAATCCTAAAAATAGCCAAAATGAATAATTCATAATCGGTTAAAAAAAATTTTTTTGTTTATATTTGAAGCAAATTAAAAGCATTAGGTTAGGTTAAGGTAGATTGGGTTATTATAGGTTATTACAAGTTAGGTTGGATTATTATAGGTTAGGTTGGATTATTATAGATTAGGTTAGGTTAGGTTAGGTTAGGTTGGATTATTATAGGTTAGGTTAGATTATTATAGGTTGGATTAGGTTAGGTTAAGTAATTATAGGTTAGGTTATTTACATTATAAATTATTAAAAAAAACCTTCCCTTAATACTTTTACAATATTATACTATATAGTTTATTTTACAATATTTTAACACATCATTTAAAAAAATGGTAATTATTTACACTTTTAATATGCAAATATTATATACATAAATAAACCTCCTGGAAGAAATTTTCTATATGATAGTGAAAACCTATAAAAAAAAATATGTAAAATAAAAAAAATAAAAAAATTGTTGCTTGGTTTAGAAGAACTAAGCGCACAAACAGACAGACGCGGATAGCGACTTTATTTTATATTATATAGAGATTGACTCAATTCATTCAAAATATCTTAGTTGGGTAATATTGTCAGGGTTATTTTTATTTATTTATTTAACTTAATATGTACATGCAATAGGCCAATCAATAAAGAGTTTGAGGTATGCAAAAATTCCCCCGTCGATGAAATTTTTGCAGTCACGTGGAGTATCATTTAGGGATGACGAATGACAAGAGATCCAACAAAATATTTAACGGGAAGTTAGTTATTTTTAGCAAAAACTGAAAAAAAATTATTACTCTCGCTGGAAAAGTATTTCTTTCGAGAACTCTTCACATATTGTTAGTATTAATTAATATCCACCTGATTAAATAGAAATCCAACAATATTTTTGTAGGGAAAGTATTTTTTTTAAAAGAGATTTGTTTTTTAATTCTATTGTTACCGGGAAAATTACTCCCTCCAATTTTTGATCACGGAGTGTTTTTATATTGGTGTTTGCTTTATTTAATCAAGAGATCCAACATTTTTTTCTTTTGGAACATGCTTTTTTGATATCAGTCAAAAATATCGCTCCGGAAAAATCATCCGTCCAATTTTTTTACGCCAAGTTGATGGGATAGCTATGTAAAAACGATTTCTGCAAAGATCCAACAAAATTTTGAATGGCAACCTATTTTTAAAATTAATTTCGAACGCACGCTCATTTCGCGTGATTTTTGGATGAACGGGAGCCCGCGGGGTAAGGGGAGGGGTGGGGCTAGTCGCACGGGGGGCAAGCGAGCCGTTCGGCGCGAGATATAGCTGACCGCTGCCCGCCGAGTAAGCCGCGGTGGGGACTTGGGGAGGGGTGGGAAGCCGACTTGATGTTTTTTGTGTTTGGTTGTCCGAAAATGTGAAAAATGCATTGAATATTATACCTCAATGGAAGAATGAATGTTTTAAACAAAAACTGTTTCTATTACTGTAAAAGTGTTTTATAGTAACCATAGAATTAAATTAAATTTTACTAGTGGTTTATATGCGAAGTGCAATATAAACAAACTCAATATATATTTTTAAATTATTGTGGCATTGTAAATGAGGTTGTTTCATAATTCTCAAATTCTCAATAAAAAGCAACACAAACAGGCATTTCCGAAAGCGTTGTTAAAACCAATGAAAGAGACGTAAAGCTTCTATAATATCAATTTTAATTTTAAAATACTTGCATAATATAATGTTATTTTAACCAATTCATTATTTTGACAACTGCCTATTTATGTGACAGAAAATTAAATGGGTGTAGTTAGTGTGGAATAATAATATTAATTATAAGACATTATAGGTAACTACAATACAATGACAACAATTGGGATCAGTTCTTATTTTTAACGTTTTATTGTTGAATAAAAATCTATTATAATATGAAAAAAAGTTTTACACCTTAAAAACATTACTCTGCGAAACTAAAATTAGAGATCATTTACTAACTGACCAAAAAATAAAACAAAAATACAATAAAATAAGGTACAAAGGTTGATATTATTTTTGTTATTATAGAAACAGAAGATAGAAAAAATATAGAAATAGAACTACATTTTAAAATACACATTTTTTTCACAATAAGATCATAAGAAATATTTTCATACTATCTAGAATCTAGATAAAACAAATAACATGTCCCACATAATGTGTTAATTGCGAGGAAAAAAATTAAATTAGCTGTTAATATAAAAAAAAATCTGTGTTTCAAAAAAGGTTTGTTGAATTAATTCGGATGAAATAATTACGCTGCAAACTTGGATTTTTTTGAAGAAGATGGTTGTTCACTTTGCAAATCATTTTCACTACTATTGTCATAATTTAAAATATTGATGCCAATGTATTTAAGAAAACATATGGGAGGGGATCGAATAATGGGCTTGACTATGGGAAACGGCGGACTAATGACCGAGCCTTTCCACGCGGTGGCTTCGGTTAGTACTAGACATGGGCAGATTCATTCAGTTGATATCAAAAGAATGAAACTGGTTTATCATGCATTGGTACAATCATCAATATCCTATGGAATAATTGGATGGGGGGGTATCTATAATAACCACATTAAGCCGCTAGAAATAGCTCAAAAATTAATACTAAAAATAATGTTGCAAAAAGATGCTACCTACCCCTCCTTGCAATTATTTCAAGAAGCTAAACTCTTAGATTAAGAAAAATTTACTTTATGCAATGTCTGAAATATATATTTTCACGAAATGTACATTTTACAAAAAACGAAAATCGTTCTAGCAGTAGAGTAAATAATGCATATGAGGTTCCTCTATGCAAAACTAGGCTTGCGCAGAGACATGCTTTTTTCATTGCCCCAAAAATCTACAATGCACTCTATCAGACTGTAGAAATTAGATCTAAAAATATATCGTCCTACAGCGTATACAAAAATGTAATAAAGACTTGGATCACCACCATTGACACAAATACTTACATGCTATAAAATCCTACCTTTTAAAATTTTATTTTAAATTTACAAATCCTTAATTTTTCTATTTTTCTATTTTTTAACCTTCTTTCTTAATTATAATTTTGTAAAAACGGAATTATTTATTTATTTATTTGTTTTTATAAACTGCACTAAACAAAATATGTATACCCACGAACTGGCGATGCCTATGTGGGATTTTTTTTTTGTATATATGCATACTATTCTATTATATTTTTTATTTAATTGTATCATTTTATTTTTCTTATCTTAAAGCTACCTTTTTTATTTTTTACAGTACCTTGATGTAATACTTGTTTTTGTAATATGTACTTGATTTTTGTAATTATTTTTTTTATGCATGTAACAAGAGAAAAATTTTAATAAAGAAAAAAAAAAAAAAAAAATGAATCAATTCATTCTTATTCACCTGGTCAAGTGAACTAATTCATCGAATTCATTCATTTAATTCCTTGATTCGACACTTCATTTTGGTTTTGTACCTAGATTGCTCACATTTAGGAAACTTAAAGAAAGCAATAATGAACCATTTTTTCGCATTCACATAAATGTGTTCGTTTTGAAAAAAACATTTTAAATAAACACACAAAAAATATCAAATATAGGGATTTATTTTGTACATTGCAGAAGTACATTTATAACTTTACTTAGAAAACCTGTATTTGTAAGCTTTACACTTTATAGCACAGAGTTCTTAAAGCGACGAGAGCTTTGGAGTAACTTTAGTAAAAAACAATATGTCGTTCCACAAAATAAACATATTACAAACTTTATAATAAATATGTTATTTTACGAACAAAAATAAAAAGTAATTTTACAAGTCACTAATAAAATCGTTGAGATGGGTGCCGCAAAGGACACGGAAGGCGCAGGGCGCTGGACCTGGAGAGGAATAGTCGGATGTTTATTTTTTAACTCCCATTTCTAAATTGTGGAGCAATGCATCCCTCCATCTACTTCAGAAAAGTAGCACCAAAGTTCGATCCTTTTTCTGGAAGACATCTTGGCTATTCAATATGTTGCTTTTTCCTATAAAAAACGACAAACATCATTAAACAATACCAAAAATAAAAAGTCCCACTCGATTTTTCTTTTTTTTGCATAGAAATTTTTTGCTGGCAAACTGAATCCCAGAATAAAAATTATTATTATCTTTCTTCGTAAAACTATCTATATATTTACTACAAAAAGTAGGTAAAATATATTATTTTAGGGGCAATGAGATACGTTCTTAAAGCAATTATAAGAACTACATTATTATTATCCCACTTTTGTTTATCCGACCCGTTCACCTGGGATAAGCTTGAAATAAATATATATTATATTTATTTATTTTAATGTTTGCAGGTACTTACCTCAATGGTAATTTTAAATCCATGCGCCAAATAAAAACTGATTGAAAGTCTGAAATTGAGTGGCATACAATTCAGTACAAAAATACAGAAATCAAAACATATTACTTGTTATCATCACACACAATTCGACAGTCAACTGATCTCGTTTTACGTCTACAAGTAGGCAGGTACATAAAAAACATACTTATAGGAACAATAACGTAAACATCGTTTTGTTTCTAGGCGTATTGCAATAATTTTCGTACGTGGAAGGGAGAAGAATATAGGAGATACTTTCGCGTTTTTACTAGGATTCAGATTTATTTTGTGTGGTTGGTATTTCCAGCAAATGTCATATTACTTTGTAGTTGCTTTGAAATCTCGCGAACAAATGTAATATGGCGTTATGATTTTGGTTGACGACCGGTGTATTATCGTATATGTGAAATAATTAAAACGAAATAAAAATTTGAAGTGTATATTTTTTTAGGTTTTCCTTAACATTAAGAGTCACTTTTAGTAATAATATAACTAAATTCAAGTATCAATTCAAATAAACATTCCATATTTACCGTGAAGCGGAATTCCAAATTTACCAAATTTTACCAAATCAAATCAAATTTACCAAAGTGTGTTATGTTTTGTTATGAATTAAATTATTAATAAAAATGTATTTTAATTATCGTTGAATGTGCCAACCCTTATCATAAAGCAACATTTTTTTATGGTTTTTACCCGGTTTCAGGGCAAATATCAATTCGTTTCAGAATTGTGTTATTAATTATTAACTTATTAACTGCCAACTTTATTTTCGATTTTAATAGAAGTATTGTCATGTTTTTTTTTCTTTTCAATGTAACTATGTAAAAAAAGTTTTTTGAAAAGTGTAATCAATTTATTGATAAAACTGATGAGTTCAGATTCTTTTTCGAATAAAAATGGAATTTACAAAAAGTCCATATTGGATTTATTAATCCATAAGGAATTGTGGTTTTAAAAGCTCGAATCGAAAGCAGATATACGAAGCGTTGTCAATAAACCATGCAATTTGCCCTTTGTTAATTTTACACAGACTCTAGAAGCGGCCGTCAAACGCGTAGCGTAGTCCCGAATGGAACTAGCCCTACCCCTCCCCTTACCCCGCGGGCAGCGGTCAGCTATATCCCGCGCCGAACGGCTCGCTATCCCCCCGTGCGACTAGCCCCACCCCTCCCCTTACCCCGCGGGCTCCCGTTCATCCAAAAATCACGCAAAATGAGCGTGCGTTCGAAATTAATTTTAAAAAATAGGTTGCCGTTCAAAATTTTGTTGGATCTTTGCAGAAATCGTTTTTACATAGCTATCCCATCAACTTGGCGTAAAAAAATTGGACGGATGATTTTTCCGGAGCGATATTTTTGACTGATATCAAAAAAGCATGTTCCAAAAGAAAAAAATGTTGGATCTCTTGATTAAATAAAGCAAACACCAATATAAAGACACTCCGTGATCAAAAATTGGAGGGAGTAATTTTCCCGGTAACAATAGAATTAAAAAACAAATCTCTTTTAAAAAAAACACTTTCCCTACAAAAATATTGTTGGATTTCTATTTAATCAGGTGGATATTAATTAATACTAACAATATGTGAAGAGTTCTCGAAAGAAATACTTTTCCAGCGAGAGTAATAATTTTTTTTCAGTTTTTGCTAAAAATAACTAACTTCCCGTTAAATATTTTGTTGGATCTCTTGTCATTCGTCATCCCTAAATGATACTCCACGTGACTGCAAAAATTTCATCGACGGGGGAATTAATGCTTGGGTTAGCCTCATTTTGAACCTTTATTGACTGGCCTACAATGGTTATATGGTAATATACTAAAATACCTAAGAATAGTATAATTCAAAGAAAAAAAAGTAACCAACTACAGTATTTTAACCCTTGCCACTAATGTGACTTTTTTGTTTTCATTCTTCAGAATCGTAGTTCGGCAGACGTGCATTTTAGGTACTACTATTTACTAAGGTGTTGAAATAAAGCGTTCCTGTTAAGAATGCAGATGGATACAGGAATTGATAGTATGAAGATTCCCTCATATACAGGTAACGCATAAACCTCGTTTGTACTTTTTCTATTACTAGGATATGGTTTTTTCAGAAGAGGTCCAAATAATGGGATTAAATTCCAGGATATTGCAAACAAGTGCCCTCGTATTATGCTCTCTGTATTTCTATTCCTTTAGTAAATAAGCACGCATTACGAAGAGAAAATCCATGCATTTTGATGGCACGGGATGCAATGTCAGATATATGGGATTTGAAAGAGAGATTATATTAAAAAATCATGCCAAGGTCTGGAACCTCATTTTTGTTTATTCATGTGGTAGGGGAACAGGAATGTATATTTCTTATGCTTTTGTAAAATGTTCAGTTTTCTGACAATTTTACAAGAGAATGAAGATCGTTATGATGAAAAATGGAATAGACGTGACTTTTAACGGATTTGAAAAGTTTGATATCATCAGCGAAGACCAAATATTTTGAGCTAAAAATGGTCTTACCAATGACGTTAATGAATAATATAAAGAAGAGGGGTCTAAGGTTCAATCCCTGGGGAATCCGGAATTGGGAAGTGAGTTAGCTAAGAGCTTCATAGATGCACTCATAGAGGGCAGTGCAAAGAGCTTGCTTGGAAGTCCACACGATGGCAGCTAGTAGTCAGTAGTCGCTAGGGACAGTTAGGCTGCTCCCAGACAAACATGGTGTGTGCAGTTCTCATTTAACCAGCTCCTAGTTAGGTCGACCATCGAAGTCACTCTTGTAATATGCGAAGTATTGAATAAATCCCTGATGTAATATAAAGAACTTGTTCTCTAAAATATCCTTCCACAACGAGTTGGAGAACTGTTTGTGGGAACACAACAGTTTTGTATTTGTAAGAAAGATAGTCTCCGTAACAGACATCTGACGACGATCGTGTAAGTAGCACCAAATCGAGAAAATTCTGAGAAAACCCGATTTCACTAAATTTTTTAGAATAAAATATAATATTCGACTTTGTCAAATATGTATAAATTACATAGATATGTACACCAATTTGAAATGATTTATTAATGTAACAAGTGAGATTCATAAGGGTTGTTGAAAGTAATAGAGTGCGGCGAAATCCGTGCTGATTCTCAGTGAGTGTATGTTTTATTTAGTTATATATTTGTGAATTAATTATCTATGGTGCTGATAAAACAGCTACAAGTCAATTGCTGACTTTTTGTTTTTTTTTGTGTATACGTGTGAATCTCGTAAGTTTGCAAATTTCAGAAAAGATATTATTACGAAGTTGATGGAAATATGCTCCAGAGGTTGAATTGAACAAACAACTTGAATATCTTTTGAATGTGAGAAGTGGAATGCAATCTTAGCCGACGGAGAATTTAAGTTTTAGCTTGCAAAAAGCGGCATTAAAATTTTCATCTTTAATTTCATGAATTTCTACAGGTGATGACAACAGCTATAGAGGAAATAGCAAGTTTGGAAATATCGTCGCCAAATACTGATTTACTGTCATTAACATTCCTGTAATTAAGTTTGTCACATCCGCGGCGCTTTTCGTTCGTGTAAGACCAACATCGAGTGGGGTCTGTTATTATACTATTCTCTGTCTCTTGTGTAACGTCAGTGTAAGCCTGACCTATTAACCGCTTGATTAATTTCCTTACTTTTTGAAAGTTAGTGAAGGCATGTTCGGATTATGCTTTTTTTCCAAAGATGATATATTCTATTTTTCTTTCGTATGAAGTAAATGATCTTTCCGTTAAACTTTTCTTGATATTGTCCATCTACTTTGAGCATATCTTTTAAAAAAAGGTCGAAAATATTGTTGAGCTGCTTATGAAACATTCAAATAGATAGGTTTACGTCGAGGCAGTCGTAATGATTCTAGTTGTAATATTCTAAGTGTATGATCTTAGTTTTTTTTTGAAATTCCAATCCATGTTTATGTTCGAAAGTAATATGTGATTTAGTCATGTAATCGAATGTCAATAAAAATTAAAGGTGAATAATATCTTCTCTGACCAGTAGAGAATCATGGCGACGGATAACTACGGATAATAATTTTTGATTAATACTAACTCTAACACGTATGCAGTAAACTTTAAAAATAGTCATAAACATCGGTTGTGTGTTTGTCTGAGAAATTTGAAATCACCTAAGATAAATATTTTTTTAAATAAATGAAATGAATACATCAAGTCAAAATGTGTTTACTTCAATTTTTTTTTGCTTACCCTGGATCTGCTTAATCTGCGACCTTTGCGTATGGGGTCAATGAGTTTGAAGTTCTGCCACGGAGATTGGGAAAAAAGTTAGAATCATTGAAACCAAAAAAATGCACAAACTTGTACATCTCATACAAAAGTTTATCAGCAAACGTTTTATTTTTGTAAAAGAAAGACAATCATTTCTGGGTGACGAATAACCCAACAATATTTGAAAATCTACCATCACAGTAAGCTGAGAATGTTGCTTGTGTATTCTTGGAAGACTTACCCAGCTAAGGAATCGAACTCACCACGCCTGGATGGAAATTAGACGCGATGCCAATTCAGCCACTGACCAGTTATAAAGATAATTATAATTTTATATTAACTTCAAGACTGCTTCTACGTATTATGTAGTACGTACAACTTTTTGAGAAGCAATAATGATAAATAAATAATAGTAAACATGCCTAGGAGGAGATAATATAAATAATACTTTTCAATATACTCCATTTTAACTATAATAATTATTAAAATAACTTGCTGAACCCCGCCACTAATTGCTGTGGCTCAGTCTGTCTGTGAAGATAGAGAAACAATAGCGCGTGTTGCTTTTACGTCCAACAGATGACGCTGCTTTTCACAATAATCACGTGTCACTATTAGTGCACGCTAATCTCTGAGACCGCTCAACGGATTTCAATGAACTTTTGGGAATGTGTAAAGCTGGTTCCAGCTTGAAATAAAAGATACTTTTAGACCCGACAGGCGGCGCTGTTGTCGATATCAATTATGTTTTAAAAATTTTTAACGAAAATTATATTTTTATTAATTTTTTTTCAGATTTGTCATCTAAAAATACATACAAACACATTTTCAATTTCCCCTTCAAATATTTATATTTTATGCGATTTTAATGATTTTTATAGGAAAAAAGGGTCTAAATTCATTTAGTTAGTTGTTTAAAGTCTCAATAGATGGCGGTGTGAACAAATCTATTGACATCTGTATTATGCAAATAAAAAAAAAATACCACATTCAAACATCGTTTAATTTTCAGTAATGATTTAACCCTTCCAGCATTTGAGTGTCATCTATGACCGGGCGTCCATATTTTATAAAAGTATTTTATCTTTTTTTCTATCATGCGGAAATATGTATTTTTTTGGCATTAGAAAAGAAATAATAATTCTTTCCAGTTTGCTTCAAATATAAACAAAAAATTTTTTTTTAACCGATTATGAATTATTCATTTTGGCTATTTTTAGGATTTTATTAATGGATTCCAGTATAAATCCATTTTATTAATATATTTATACTGGAATCCATTAATAAAATCCTAAAAATAGCCAAAATGAATAATTCATAATCGGTTAAAAAAAATTTTTTTGTTTATATTTGAAGCAAACTGGAAAGAATTATTATTTCTTTTCTAATGCCAAAAAAATACATATTTCCGCATGATAGAAAAAAAGATAAAATACTTTTATAAAATATGGACGCCCGGTCATAGATGACACTCAAATGCTGGAAGGGTTAAATCATTACTGAAAATTAAACGATGTTTGAATGTGGTATTTTTTTTTTATTTGCATAATACAGATGTCAATAGATTTGTTCACACCGCCATCTATTGAGACTTTAAACAACTAACTAAATGAATTTAGACCCTTTTTTCCTATAAAAATCATTAAAATCGCATAAAATATAAATATTTGAAGGGGAAATTGAAAATGTGTTTGTATGTATTTTTAGATGACAAATCTGAAAAAAAATTAATAAAAATATAATTTTCGTTAAAAATTTTTAAAACATAATTGATATCGACAACAGCGCCGCCTGTCGGGTCTAAAAGTATCTTTTATTTCAAGCTGGAACCAGCTTTACACATTCCCAAAAGTTCATTGAAATCCGTTGAGCGGTCTCAGAGATTAGCGTGCACTAATAGTGACACGTGATTATTGTGAAAAGCAGCGTCATCTGTTGGACGTAAAAGCAACACGCGCTATTGTTTCTCTATCTTCACAGACAGACTGAGCCACAGCAATTAGTGGCGGGGTTCAGCAAGTTATTTTAATAATTATTATAGTTAAAATGGAGTATATTGAAAAGTATTATTTATATTATCTCCTCCTAGGCATGTTTACTATTATTTATTTATCATTATTGCTTCTCAAAAAGTTGTACGTACTACATAATACGTAGAAGCAGTCTTGAAGTTAATATAAAATTATAATTATCTTTATAACTGGTCAGTGGCTGAATTGGCATCGCGTCTAATTTCCATCCAGGCGTGGTGAGTTCGATTCCTTAGCTGGGTAAGTCTTCCAAGAATACACAAGCAACATTCTCAGCTTACTGTGATGGTAGATTTTCAAATATTGTTGGGTTATTCGTCACCCAGAAATGATTGTCTTTCTTTTACAAAAATAAAACGTTTGCTGATAAACTTTTGTATGAGATGTACAAGTTTGTGCATTTTTTTGGTTTCAATGATTCTAACTTTTTTCCCAATCTCCGTGGCAGAACTTCAAACTCATTGACCCCATACGCAAAGGTCGCAGATTAAGCAGATCCAGGGTAAGCAAAAAAAAATTGAAGTAAACACATTTTGACTTGATGTATTCATTTCATTTATTTAAAAAAATATTTATCTTAGGTGATTTCAAATTTCTCAGACAAACACACAACCGATGTTTATGACTATTTTTAAAGTTTACTGCATACGTGTTAGAGTTAGTATTAATCAAAAATTATTATCCGTAGTTATCCGTCGCCATGATTCTCTACTGGTCAGAGAAGATATTATACACCTTTAATTTTTATTGACATTCGATTACATGACTAAATCACATATTACTTTCGAACATAAACATGGATTGGAATTTCAAAAAAAAACTAAGATCATACACTTAGAATATTACAACTAGAATCATTACGACTGCCTCGACGTAAACCTATCTATTTGAATGTTTCATAAGCAGCTCAACAATATTTTCGACCTTTTTTTAAAAGATATGCTCAAAGTAGATGGACAATATCAAGAAAAGTTTAACGGAAAGATCATTTACTTCATACGAAAGAAAAATAGAATATATCATCTTTGGAAAAAAAGCATAATCCGAACATGCCTTCACTAACTTTCAAAAAGTAAGGAAATTAATCAAGCGGTTAATAGGTCAGGCTTACACTGACGTTACACAAGAGACAGAGAATAGTATAATAACAGACCCCACTCGATGTTGGTCTTACACGAACGAAAAGCGCCGCGGATGTGACAAACTTAATTACAGGAATGTTAATGACAGTAAATCAGTATTTGGCGACGATATTTCCAAACTTGCTATTTCCTCTATAGCTGTTGTCATCACCTGTAGAAATTCATGAAATTAAAGATGAAAATTTTAATGCCGCTTTTTGCAAGCTAAAACTTAAATTCTCCGTCGGCTAAGATTGCATTCCACTTCTCACATTCAAAAGATATTCAAGTTGTTTGTTCAATTCAACCTCTGGAGCATATTTCCATCAACTTCGTAATAATATCTTTTCTGAAATTTGCAAACTTACGAGATTCACACGTATACACAAAAAAAAACAAAAAGTCAGCAATTGACTTGTAGCTGTTTTATCAGCACCATAGATAATTAATTCACAAATATATAACTAAATAAAACATACACTCACTGAGAATCAGCACGGATTTCGCCGCACTCTATTACTTTCAACAACCCTTATGAATCTCACTTGTTACATTAATAAATCATTTCAAATTGGTGTACATATCTATGTAATTTATACATATTTGACAAAGTCGAATATTATATTTTATTCTAAAAAATTTAGTGAAATCGGGTTTTCTCAGAATTTTCTCGATTTGGTGCTACTTACACGATCGTCGTCAGATGTCTGTTACGGAGACTATCTTTCTTACAAATACAAAACTGTTGTGTTCCCACAAACAGTTCTCCAACTCGTTGTGGAAGGATATTTTAGAGAACAAGTTCTTTATATTACATCAGGGATTTATTCAATACTTCGCATATTACAAGAGTGACTTCGATGGTCGACCTAACTAGGAGCTGGTTAAATGAGAACTGCACACACCATGTTTGTCTGGGAGCAGCCTAACTGTCCCTAGCGACTACTGACTACTAGCTGCCATCGTGTGGACTTCCAAGCAAGCTCTTTGCACTGCCCTCTATGAGTGCATCTATGAAGCTCTTAGCTAACTCACTTCCCAATTCCGGATTCCCCAGGGATTGAACCTTAGACCCCTCTTCTTTATATTATTCATTAACGTCATTGGTAAGACCATTTTTAGCTCAAAATATTTGGTCTTCGCTGATGATATCAAACTTTTCAAATCCGTTAAAAGTCACGTCTATTCCATTTTTCATCATAACGATCTTCATTCTCTTGTAAAATTGTCAGAAAACTGAACATTTTACAAAAGCATAAGAAATATACATTCCTGTTCCCCTACCACATGAATAAACAAAAATGAGGTTCCAGACCTTGGCATGATTTTTTAATATAATCTCTCTTTCAAATCCCATATATCTGACATTGCATCCCGTGCCATCAAAATGCATGGATTTTCTCTTCGTAATGCGTGCTTATTTACTAAAGGAATAGAAATACAGAGAGCATAATACGAGGGCACTTGTTTGCAATATCCTGGAATTTAATCCCATTATTTGGACCTCTTCTGAAAAAACCATATCCTAGTAATAGAAAAAGTACAAACGAGGTTTATGCGTTACCTGTATATGAGGGAATCTTCATACTATCAATTCCTGTATCCATCTGCATTCTTAACAGGAACGCTTTATTTCAACACCTTAGTAAATAGTAGTACCTAAAATGCACGTCTGCCGAACTACGATTCTGAAGAATGAAAACAAAAAAGTCACATTAGTGGCAAGGGTTAAAATACTGTAGTTGGTTACTTTTTTTTCTTTGAATTATACTATTCTTAGGTATTTTAGTATATTACCATATAACCATTGCATGTACATATTAAGTTAAATAAATAAATAAAAATAACCCTGACAATATTACCCAACTAAGATATTTTGAATGAATTGAGTCAATCTCTATATAATATAAAATAAAGTCGCTATCCGCGTCTGTCTGTTTGTGCGCTTAGTTCTTCTTAACCAAGCAACAATTTTTTTATTTTTTTTATTTTACATATTTTTTTTATAGGTTTTCACTATCATATAGAAAATTTCTTCCAGGAGGTTTATTTATGTATATAATATTTGCATATTAAAAGTGTAAATAATTACCATTTTTTTAAATGATGTGTTAAAATATTGTAAAATAAACTATATAGTATAATATTGTAAAAGTATTAAGGGAAGGTTTTTTTTAATAATTTATAATGTAAATAACCTAACCTATAATTACTTAACCTAACCTAAAATTACTTAACCTAACCTAATCCAACCTATAATAATCTAACCTAACCTATAATAATCCAACCTAACCTAACCTAACCTAACCTAATCTATAATAATCCAACCTAACCTATAATAATCCAACCTAACTTGTAATAACCTATAATAACCCAATCTACCTTAACCTAACCTAATCTTTAATAATCCAACCTAACCTATCCTAATATAAACTATAATAATCCAACCTAACGTTACCTAAACTATCCTAATCTAACCTATAAAAACTTAACCTGAACTAACCTAACCTATCCTAATCTAAATTATAATAATCCAACCTAACCTTACCTAACCTATCCTAATCTAACCAATAATAACTTAACCTAACCTAACCTAACCTATCCTAATCTAAACTATAATAATCCAACCTAACCTTAACTAACCTATCCTAATCTAAACTACAGTAATCCAACCGAATCTATGCTCCTCTAACCAATAATAACCCAACCTAACCTAACCTAACCTATCCCAATCTAAACTACAATAATCCCACATAACCTAACCAATCCTAATCTAACCTATAATAACCCAAACTAGCCTAACCTAACCAATCCTAATCTAAACTTTAATAACCCAAACTAACCAAACCCAACCTATCCTAATCTAACATATAATAATCCAACCTAACATAACCTAACCTGTAATAACCTATAATAACCCAACCTAACCTAAAATCAAAACGTTATTAAGGGGTGCGTGGCCAGCGATCTCAACTAATTCTCTATTATGCCGATTATGTCTTTCATGTTTTCTACACTGCCACTACACAAACAAACGCGAATTATGCGCTATGTTCAAATCGGTGTTCTGTCAAAATGGTGTGTCGAATGGAAATTTTTCTCGTTAAGGCGTATTAACCAGCGACCGAGAATTCGAATTTCGTCAAAAGACAGTCTCGCGATCGGACGTTTTTTAGAACGAGACAGAAATACCATATTCATTCCACTGCCAGCCGTAACTCCGCGCGGCGGTCGAAACCTACAGCATGGTTCCGATGAAATAACAATTATTGTGTTTGAATTTTCGGTTGTAGCTTTCTTCCTTATAAGTAGTTACATACATATTTGTAAATTATACGTCGGAGTGCGTAAACATAAATAAATACAAATGCAGTGCGTTGACATAGTAGGTACAAAATAGGTAGGTATTTGAATAAACATTTTTTTTTTAATTTTTCAAATATTTTTATTCACTTGTTTTTTTTTAAATTTTATTTTACATGGGTTTTACAAAAGTGATTAACATTAAGTTTGATTGTAAAAAAACTCTCGTCTTACATATTTATCCGTTTGTAAGATAGGTATTACCAGTAAGTTTTATTTCTAATACTTAAAGTAAGTATATCAAAATAACCTCGTTTTTTTTCTTCTAAAACAAGAAGCTCAATTCACAATATGACATTATGAAACTGACAAAAAGTAACACTAAAAATACTAAATATGTTGAATTATACCAATGTAATAGGGAATTAGACAATAGAATAGAAATGATTAACAAAAACATGATTTGAATCGCACATCACGAATCAAAACCGTTATTTTGACGGGAATCATATACGCATAGACTAAAATACGGCATTTCCTGCTCTTTTGTAGCCAGTTAAATATATTTATATGAGGAAGATTTCGAAACAGAAATTGTACAGCTTAATGTGTAACTAAGAAAATTTTATTACAAATAAGTTTACATGGAAATGGAATTAATCTCCTTCGAAGTACTGTGCTTGACTAGAGATATACTTATCCCAACGTTGAATCCATGACTGGAAACATTTTACCATGAGTTACCCGACACCGTGTGTACAAGGTACTGTTGCATACGTGTTGCTCGCGCAACGCCGGGTAGTAAATTATGGTTTATGATTATCGCGGTAATTACAGTTGAATCGGTCACCGTAATATACCATGCATTTGCCGACACCATAATAATAATAATAATAATAATTGGATGACTTGTATAGCGCCGTTTTTGTGCAAAATCACCTCAAGGGCGCTGGTATACAAGGGTATGGTTTTGTGCGTGTAACTCGCGTAATGCCGGGAATTATTGATATTTTATAATTACCGCGATATTCACGGTTTCAGTCACCGTAATTTCACCACGAGTTTCCCGACACCGTGTACACGTGGTAATGTTGCATGCGCGTAAATCGCGCAACACCGGGTAGTAAATGCTTGTTTATAATTACCGCGGTAATTAGAGTTGAATCGGTCACAGCAATATACTACACGTTTCCCGACACCATGTATACAAGGGTATGGTTTTGTGCGTGTAACTCGCGTAACGCCGGGAATAATTGCTAGTTTATAAATACCCCGATATTGACGGTTTCGGTCACCATAATATCCATGATTCACAATATATTGTAGGTATTACGTATTTACATAATAAAATAATAATAATATTAATGTAAATTACACATATAATACCGACGGAATTTTAGAGACAATATTTGCTTCAGAATCACAATCATTCGTCGGTAGGTGATTATTTTCCATGAAAATTAACACAAAATTATCGCTAAATGTTATAAAAAATATATGCGTATTCTGACTGATTCCTTTGAACGACCCTGTAGCATATAGAGTACGTACAATGTACAAGGATAATTAAATATGACTAACCCTTTTTTTCTGCAAATATTTCTCCCATGTACGTTTTTGATGACGAAATTTTTGTTTTCTTATAAAACTTTTGTCCGATAGTATTTTTCTCCTCATTTTTAAACGAGGAATTTCGTTAAAATGTTGTCAAGTAGACTGGCGTGGAATAGACGTCCGCTCGCCGCCCTGTCGCAGCGGGGAATGATAAAATTTCGGCTTGCGCCGAGGTAATCAGAAACAACGAACAAACAATAAACTCGAATCGAAATTAATTACTATTATATACTTTAAGAATATATTTCTTGGTCATAAATTATTTTTAATGTTTCAATAATATCATAGTAAATTATTTTTGTAAAAAAATCTCAACTATACCTATTTGTAAGTTCATAAATAAATAGTCAAATTGAGGGATTTTCGTCACAAAACGCGTCCTCGGATTTATTTATTAGTAATTTTATTTTAAATAAAAACAAAATTCTTATACATACATATGATAGATAATTTATTGATTGTTTATACTGTATTATTATATGATTTTAAATATTTGTTGTATAATACAACTTCGCCTTTGAAAATGCAACAAATCTGCGCATCGTCCAACGGTAACACTTTATTATGGTATGAAAATAATATTATTTTTCAAAATTTAACATCTTACTTTAATAGATCAAATAACGATCTTTCGAAATCAATTTGTGTTTTTCTCTAGAAAAGTGTCCATACGTCTAAAACTGGCCTCAAAAATGCCAAATTTCAGGTCAAGTCTACCTATTTCGCCTTAATTATTATTTACGTAAATAATATTAATTATTTAAATTTTTTAGAATCGTAAATGCAAAAAGTTGTTGTTTATTGTCATTAAGTTTAATCAAATGGTTGGTTTTTTTAAATGCGTATTAAAAACGGTAGTCGTAGGTAAATAATTACCAAATTTTCCACCCTCTCTTTAATAATATTTCATTTATCTCTGTCTATTCTTACTATTTTCGAAGAGATTTTGGAATTGGAGATTTTATTTTCATTTACAAAGTTACTGCCTTAGGAGATCGGGTGAAGACTTTAGCACTACCTGTTATTATTGCGTATAAAAACCTAACCTAAACTAACCTACATAACCCAGTTAATAAATATTTTGTTTCATCCCTTTCCATGACTTTATATAACTTTTTAAAGATGTGATGAATTATCATTGTGATGATTTATCCGTTTACCAACATCGTTATAGGAGGAATGTTGTGAAACTACAGGAAGTGTGAAAATGGAAGAGGATGGCTCGGAAATACGTCAGATTTTGTATGATCACTATATTATTAAAGCCATTTCAAGCCATATTTCTACATAATGGCCTCTCACCCCTTTGTATGGTAAAGGAGAATCGATCTTTAATGCTGAAGTTATTCAGCCGGTCAACAGTTTCCGGTAAACTAATTAATAGTAATACTATTTGTATGATTTATATAGCGCCATATTCGTGCAAAATCACCTCAAAGAAAGGGAAATTACCCTATGATGTGTCTAGTTATTTGAATGTATCCAAATTCACTCAATTCAGAATCCTTAAGGTCTGTTTGTGCATCGCACAGCGCAACGTTTATATTGTGTGGTCTAAAAAGAGGTGCTTGTTTTTCAAGTCCACGATGGTTCCACAAAGTGGAATATTTTTAGGATAATACTGATAGTATCTTTCACACTGGAATGAGATGCAAATGTACAATATCTTATTGAATTAATACAATATTTTTTTAAATAACCCATAAATGTTATTATAATTTGCCCACCATAGATTTGAGATAGCATCAATTAGTTGTTAACTGTTAATTAACTGTTTTTCCTCAAAGATCGTAAATATTTTGGAATTTTTGTACCTTTATTTTTGCGCTTATGTTTACTGATTTTCAACTATGGTTTATGTTCGTTATAAAATCTTTAGATTGCGGACTTCTTAATGATATTCTATTGCAGTGCTATGTATTTATTACCAAAAGATCCTCGTTGAACAAGTAATTTTATAAAATGTTAGCTTTATCGTTTTGAATGCAGTTTTGTACCACGGCTAGTAGTGAAAGATTTCATTTTCATTAATGATTTGGAGTAAAGTTTTGAGGTTATGAATTCTAGGATTAACTAAAATCAAATGAATGTTTTTTTTTAATTGAGTTTTAAAAACGGTAGTCGTAGGTAAATAATTACCGAAAATTTGAAATTAAAAACGCAGCGTAGAGTAAATCTGTAAAAATGTTACGAGGATTTAAAATCATTGCCTCCTGCCAGCATGGAATCCAAATGGAGTTATTCGGTGCTAGCACCGTAATCCTGGTTCTTAAAAAATTCCCGGGATGAAAATGTTTATTATATTATTACTATACGCTCTCACGTATTTATTGCCTCTTATTTTAATAGTCTATTCTATAACATATAGCTTTTAATAATCAGAAAATGTGCTTACAAACGCTTTACCGATCAAACACGGCCAACGAAAAATTACAATTGAACTTAAATGCGCAACTTCGTCGTCACCAATGCATGCGGCTAGGGGTGATTTCACTCAGCAAATCACATATATGTGTCTGCACAACATAATATTATCAACTGAGCATAGCGAATGCCTGTTTTAACACATTTCTGGGGATTTTCTCTTCAGTGGGTATAATAATCAAACCGTCAGCTTCGTCAACCGTAATCAACCGAATCGAAAATCGCAATAACCACGGGTAGAGGGTTAATTGACGATAATATATTTGTTTTGACAATTGTGTCACCCTATGTTATCACAATATACTTGAACATAATTTATTTCCTCGTTTGCGCATTTCATGTTTACCGTCTATTAGACACGCAAATTAACATCAACTTTATCGCGTTCTTTAAATTCTTGACATTTTGAACTAATGCAAATATAATTCTCTTTAATCATTGAAGAAGAAGACAAGACTATTAAATCATAATTAATAAATTATAATGAAAATTAATAAAACACAGACAAAAAGGTAACGGTCATCTGATAGTATTATTGTCCTAGCGTCTGGGCGATGTAGGCCCTCTGATTGGTCAAATTAAAATTGTCTGTTTCGGGTAAATTCAGCTAACTTGAAAATTAAGAGGATTTCATACTAAAATAGGATCGCCTCATAATAATACGAGATTTCTTCAAAAGCATCGTTTCTGCTTATATAATTTTTGGATAATATCGAAGAAAATATGTTTTAGAAAGTTCATAATCCATTGGATTAATTACATTACAATGAAAATTATCCACAGTTACGAGATTATGTTTGACGTTTATAAAAAAAATTACGCGTTCCTTCAATGGCCGATACGCACGGCTATAGATCGCTGACAGAACTCACCTCTGGCGGTATAAAAACGAACCAAATGAATGGCGCGAATATTTAAATATGCAGCTCACAATATTTGACTACTTAAGATTAACAAGCGTTTAATAAGAAGATTTCTTATGGAAGCTTATCACTTTGTAATGGCATTTTTCATTATTATTTATATTTTTTTGTTAATTATTATTAATTATATCTGATTTGATATTGACATGTTTTCTAATTTCAAAATTATTTATTTTCGATGTTTTATATACTGAGTGAAGTATTTTAAGACCTGAATTTTTTATCGAAAGTGTGATCATTATTCAAAAGATGATTTGTAAGCTCAGATTCACTATTTCCATTTAGAGCCCTGCGATATTCTTTAGTTCTGACTTCAAAGTTTCTATTAGTTCTACCTTTGTAAAAGAAATTACAATCATCCCAATTGAGTTTTTAAGCTCCTGATTTTTTTTGTTTGAATTTTGCTATCTTTATTATTAAGAATATATTTCTTCATTGTTATTAGTGTAAAACGCCAGTTGAATAGTACCAGGATTGTTTTTATATATAATTTTAGAAGTATCGTTATCCACAAACAGAATTCTACGCCATTGTTTATTTCTATCTTTATAAAGACCGTTTGAAGAGAATATGTTTAATTTTTTTATTTAGTATTTCAACTATCAATTTATTAGAATAACCATTATTAAATGCTATTTGTCGTATGAATATATTCTTTTATGGTTATATGCTATTTGTTTTTTTTTAGGTCTTAAAATACTTCACTATAAATAATTTTAAAATTTTAAAAATGAGGAAACATGTTAATATAAAAGCAGATATAATTAACAAGATTTTTTTTATAAAATCTCTTTTAAATATTTTCCCACTCAACTGGTCTTTCCCGTCTAACGATATTGTAATTCCTAATTATTATAAACCCAGCCTACTCTTACCCCTCCCCCCTCCTTCCACTTCTTCTTTCCCAATTGCAATCTATATTTAATTTTTTACTTCGGTGTATACACAATAAAATGTTAACATTATATATATTGAATGCGTCTCACGCGCTATAGATTTGTTTGTTCCTAAGGGATGTTACTATCAACCCAAGTTTCCAAATTGGTTTAGCTCAAAACTCAAACAGTTAATAATTGAAAAAAAGAAAACTCATAAGCTATTTAAAGACACTGGCAACTTAAACTTGTATCGAAAATTTTCTCATTTAAGGGAACTGTCCAAAATTGAATCAGCCAAATGCTATAAATCTTATGTAGAAGTTACTGAGTCAAAATTACTGCAAAACCCTAAACAATTTTGGCAATTTGTTGCGCAAAAGCGTACTGATAATGATCTTCCTTCTAGTATGCACTATAATGAAACTCATGCTACTAACGGTCTTGACATCGCCAACCTTTTTGCTAAACACTTTTCCTCTGTATATTCTGGTGCCTCATGCAACATCCCTCCACTCAACTATGACTACAACATTGACTTGAATGATTGCCAAATCTCACTTGTAGAGGTTTACCAATCTTTAAGTAAACTTTCTAACAAAAAAAGTACCGGACCTGATGGCATTCCAGAAATTTTGCTAAAAGAATGTAAATATTCATTATCTAACCCAATTTGTATGTTGTACAACTTATCACTCTCATCTGGAACATTTGCTGATTCATGGAAAATTTCATATATTCGACCCATTTTTAAGTCCGGGAACAAGTCAAACATTGAAAATTACAGACCAATATCAATTATATCTTGTATTCCAAAAATATTTGAGTCGATAATTACAAAGAAAATCACTCCTATATTCAAAAATGTTCTGATTGATGAACAGCATGGATTTAGATCGGCGAAATCTACAACAACTAATTTATTGTCCTTTACAAATACCATTGTTACAGCCTTGGAAGACAACACTCAGGTTGACGTACTCTATACTGATTTCTCCAAAGCCTTTGATAAAGTAAATCACTCGATTCTCATGGCCAAACTTTATGCTATAGGCATTAGAAACCCGTTGTTATCATTCTTTCGCTCTTACTTGAGCGATAGAAAACAAAGGGTTAAAATAAACAACTTTGAATCCTTTAACATTGACGTAACGTCCGGCGTTCCCCAAGGAGCTCATTTGGCCCCGCTTCTCTTCAACCTTTTTATTAACGATATCACCAAAGTTTTTTCTCATACACGCTTCTGGCTTTTTGCGGATGATAATAAGATTCTTCAGATAATTAAATCCTACCTTGACTGCTTACATTTTCAACGTGATATTGACTCGTTTAATAATTGGTGCAAAATAAACTGCATGGAACTTAATGTTGATAAATGTAAAATTTTGTCCTTTTATAGAACCAAAAAACCTATTCAGTTTGATTATAAATTAAACAATGTTTGTTTATCTACTGTAACATCTATCAAGGATCTTGGGGTCACTCTAGACTGCAAACTTTCTTTCCGTGAGCACATTAACAACATTGTTAACAAATCACTTAAACTACTTGGCTTCGTTCATAGAATAACCTCTGACTTTAAACATATAAGTACCCTTAAAACTCTTTACTGCTCGTTAGTTCGCCCTCACCTTGAATACGCTAGTGTTATTTGGTCTCCTTTCTATGCTGTCCACATCTGTCACATAGAATCCGTACAACATCGCTTCCTACGAGGAATCGCTTGGAGGTTGGGTCTTGAAAGAGGAGAGTACTCATATGATGAAGTTGAACAAACTTTAAACATTTCTTCTTTGGAGAAACGTAGAAGGGACACTGATCTGATTTGCATATTCAAGATTATCAATGGTATTACAGACTCACCTGCTTTGTTGCAACTTATCCAATTCAACATCCCTTCCCGTAGACTCCGAAATAATGAATTGCTGTTCGTCAATCAACATTCTACCAATTATGGATACCATTCTCCTTTGTCCAGAATGTCGAGACTTGTCAACTCACTGTCAAGTCAAAGCATTGAATTTTGTGGTATATGCCTAAATGACTTTCGACAGTTAATACGCAATGTCTAATTTCTAATGCCCTTTGAACCATCTTCATGCTTTGACTTATTATTATCTCCCATTCTTACTTTTATATTATTATTGTCATTGTTATTGTCTTCGCTCCTCATTTATATATGCTCTCCTTTCACTGTCATCTCTGTTTATAAAACTTATTCGTGTAATTAATATGTTGTTAATGGACTATTTGTCCGTAAATAAATAAATAAATAAATAAATAAATATTTATTAATTGGACAATTTGCATAGCGCCGCTTTTGTGAGATATCACCTCAGGGGCGCTATATTGTAATAATCTACCTTTATATATAGATTTTCACTCTCCTGATGATGTTGTATATATAATCTAACTTTAAACTTTATTAGATACAGTAACAGTTGTAGGTAAAGAATTACCACCAGTTGGAGTAAAATTAACACCTTTTAATTAAACCGACTGCTAATCTCATCGCACAATTACCCTCTTTTTATTCATAAACACGGGTACAATTAATCAATATGTAATAATCTATTATTTAAGTCAACTTTGTTATAACTATCTTTAATTGTGACAAACTAAACGATATTGATTCAACTTATAGACATTGACGGTTGTAACACATATTTAAGCACTGCAAGTCTCCTATGAGCTAATTATATTAGGTACCTAAGATAACATTTAATATCAGTTGTAGACATGTAGTCAATAATAGTGTTTAATTTGAAATAATCCATCACAAATACGTAAAATTTCATTTATTCAAACAACTGTCATTCTTATTATGCGTAAATTTAGCATGTTATTATTAATTAACTCCTTCCTGTTCCGTGTTTTAACAATATATATACTCACCCTCTCTCTGTGAATGTCCTAATATCTATCTATTAAATGTAACTGTTGTTAATATCACTTAAAATGGGCGAAGCCCAACCAAGAGCCGGCCGCAGGGCCTAGTAGAAAAAAAAACCGCGGAGCGGGTTTTTAACTGCTAGTTATAATAATTATCAGATCACAGTGACAGAGTGGTTAGAAGCGTTTTCCCGGTAACACAAGGATCCTGGGTTCGATTCCCAGTTGCGACTGTTACCTTTTTATTTTCTGTTTCTCGTTGTGTTCCATGTTTCGTTAATAATTATGAGTATAATCTTCCTTTTGAAAGTTTAAGTATTTAATGGATAGATATAATCTTCAAAATTTATTCAATAAAATTACTAAACAAATATACATCTGAAACTTTAAAGAAAGATTTTAAATGTCAGAAAGTCCTTGACCGATTGCTTTGAAATATTCAAGCAACGTTGCATTCGCATAGGCGTGACTCTTTATATACCTATATTATATAGATATCACCGGTGACAGGTAAAAACTTTTTTTAAAACAGCGCCATCTGTTGGACTTAAAATTAAAACGCACTATTCTTTTTTTATATGTACAAACAGACTGAGCCACAGCAATGCGTGACGGGGTACAGCTAGTTTAAAATAAATTATAAATTTCAGTGTTTATTGGATTACATAATACATACTGTTCATGTATAACTTGTATAAGTCTTATATATAATTAATATTATATTTATTTTATCCTTATACATGAAAATCTATCGATTACGTCATGTTTTAATGTATTCTTTCTATAGCGTTTAGTACTGAGATTGGGATTAAATATTGTAAAACGCAGTTGGCTTAAATTAAATATTTAAAATCTTTAAGTGTAAATTCATTGCGACAGTTGGTAGACAAAAGTAGCGGCCTCCAACGTGTTGGACAAGCTGTCAATATTCACAACTTTTTGGAAAATGTCTTTCATTAACGAAATAACTGGTTTATTAATCAATGGAGGTCATTCACATCAATGGAGGTAATCTAACAAATCTCTTAGAATTGAGAGAAATCGTAAACACTGTCCATTTAGTTAACTAATTCATCTAAGACGCGATCAATTGATTCCGTTCGAGCTTGGAGAAAAAATAGTACGTAGTTATTAAGTAATAACTAAAGACCTCATTAACTCATTATCTCCCTTTTTGGGGTCAAAAAGTATACGTGGACTGCCAATGTACATTAAAGTAATTACTTCAATACGAAATTGTAAGTTTATTAGTATTTTTTTTCCTTTTACGTAGCCTAGAAATAGTGCGTAGTTTAAAAATGTTAATTCATAAACAGATGCACCAGTGCTGCCATCGTATAACGATTTAATAAATCAAAGTCGATCTGGGTAACAACAGCGTAACCGTGCTCGGAAAATCGGCTTAAAATCATTGGTAGTTGCGCCTATCGATAGATATTATAAGGTTATCGATTTCTCCTTGACCATTAAATACATCTCCCTCCGACTATGAACTACGCGGAGTATGATGAATTCCAGAGAGAACTGGTAAAGGGTTTTATGTTACAAAAGACAATGTTGTTGAAATTGGTGCTGCGACATTTCGTTACTGGACAGTGGACCGCACTATGAAGCAGATATATTAAAGCGTCAAGTTGTATTGTGCTGTTGGCGTGCTTTCAAACTACTGAACTGCTTCACAATACCTAGCTTACATATACTCACAAATAGCTTACGTGTGACCAAGCACCAATAATTAATTGTGGTAAAATACTAACCAGTGTACTGGAATTTCTAAAGTAATTCATAATTTCAATGATGCCCACATGGCGTACAGAATGTAACAGCACGTACCTAAAGAATGTTAACCAGTGAACTTATTTGGAGTTTAAAATGGACGTATCATTTGGCTGTTCGACGACATCTTTTCCAATTAAGAATATACATATATTTTCCATCACACGTCGCTTCTGGGTAGTTGAGTACATCCTAGTGAATCAATTGATACGCACTCCATTCCAGCATCACCGCATAGACGAGACAGAGCGCGTATCACATGGTCCATCACAACGTGTGATAAAAAATGTTTTTAATCGAAAATAAAAATCATCGAACCTTCAAACAAAATCTACATTTTTTACTCGAAATATGCTCAGGAATTGCTGGTTAAAATCCTTCGGTACATGCTGTTACACCCTGAACGGTGAAAATACTCGTACTTGCTAGGCACTATTATAAATTTGGGCGGCAAATTATAAAGATATTATTCCTCAAAATAAGCGTAGTGTTACTGTTAATTGGTACCTATTATAAAGTCATGGTCTTTAATGATAAATGCAAACCTAATTGAATAACAAAATCATGTTGTTTTGTGCGTTTTTGTACCTATAGCTTTGTTTGTTGCTTCGAAAGAGAATTTTAACGAAAATACATGGCCATCTAGCACGGTCGACCGATAAAGGTTCTATCGATGACTAACTGAAGTCATCAATAAAACAGAGAAAGTACAAAGTTGGCGTTTTGAGAAGTAAAAAGTGAGCAAAATTTGATTAATAAGTATCAAAATTCTGATTTAAGGGGTGAGAAAAGGGGATAAGGGTGGTTTTTCGAAATCCTATGCAGACCTCTACATTTTTCTTTTTATTGAAAGTCAGGTGTGTTAAATTTAATCAACCTCAAAATAAAACTTAAATCGAATCCACAACGCATGGCAGAGACACCGTTTACATAAATAAAAAAAAATATGAATATCTCATACTTGTCCCGAACACGACTGCCGATCGCTAACGTACAAACAACAGTTCACGTCAAATAATTAAGAAGATTTGGTCGTTCAGATCTTTACTTTGTTTGTTGGCGATCTGCAGTTACGCTCGTAAACGATGACAAGCTACCGACGCGACATTGTCGATAATATCTTTATCGATCTACCGTAGTTTCCATAGATACCCTGGATGCTACATAAATAATAATTAATCGCACAACCATTATGCAAAAATATTCAAAGTTCCTGACCCAATAAGAGAGGTACCCGTCTTATTTTCAGATTACTTCGAATTCGTTATTTAATTTTGTATCGATACAGCGAAAATCGTATTGAGAAAATAATTAGAATTACCTCCAGCTGGCTGGCGAGCTGTTGTTTTATTCATCAGGATACATTCCGGGTGATAATTGAAGCTTACCGGTCTTATAGTGTGCGTAGACTGTGTATTTCGACAATTTGTATTTTAAAATATTCTATTCTAACTTTTTATAAAGAAGAGTGTCTGCTGCTTGGAATTTATTTTAGACAAATCCATATTTATAATCCAAGATTGATAAAAATTTGCACACTTAACCTTCAAAATAAAAGGAGTCTCGCTATTTAAATAAGATTTTGAAAGATTTCAAACTCTAGACTCTAGACTTTAAACCCATAGCAAATTTGGCGACAAAAAACATATTTAATGCTGTGATTTTAAGATCCTTAAAAATATTTTTTTATGCAAATTCACGCTGAATATATTGTACAACATGTAATAAATAATCACATATTAAACATTTTATTAACATGGTTATTTTAAATATTGATATGCTTTGTCGATAAATTATCTTATCTAAGAGAAATAACATATTTTCAAGAATTACAACCAGGAAGAAATGAGGCAAAAAAATTATAGCCAATTACCAGTAGAATATAAAATCAGAATGAGAGGAATAAACAATTCTTAGGACGGGTTGTTCTGTTCTAGTTCTGTTATTATTGCATCTTGGGCCTTCGGTTTCAAAGTACATGGATAAGAGCAGAAAATGAGTTTTTGAAAGGACTTTAACAGAAATTGAATTTTTACTTTGAAATTTGATGAATTGTTCAAACTCTGTGAAACAATCCGTCCTTGTCTTTTGGTTTGACACTCTTGCACACAAGCCAGGATAATCAATGCTTAAATGGAATTTTTTTTTGAGAGGAAGCCACAAGCCAAAATACCTTATTTTTTTAAAGTTGTTTCCTTTACGAGTTCATACATATATGAAAAAATATTTTTTTTAGTAGCTTCGGTACATTTATATTTTTTATAGAGTAATTTGTTTTTTTATTTGCATTCTACTCAAACCAAACGATAGGAAAACCTTCAATTTATGTAAAGCATAATTTTTGCTATTCATAATGTACACCAATTAGTTATAAAGATTGATCAAAATAGTGATTTAGCATTAAGTTCCGCCTTAATAGTTACTCGTCTCAAATGTTTTTGATATTTAGAGTGAAAGGATGGAAAAAGTAGATAAGGATAAGGATTCGATGTCAGTGCAGCAGTCGGAATAACAGAAACGTATGTGTATTCAATATTTACAGCTGAATGAAGCAAGAAACGTGGAAGCGTTGCATTTATTAAGGTGAACGTTGGTTTCACGGTGTGGTTTGATATCACAAAAAATGTTAAACAAGGCTGCGTAATTTCACCATGATTATTCAATCTATACATGTATAATTTTGTGCTACAATTGAAAGAGGTGGGATTGGGCGCGAATTAGAATCATCTGAAAGTATGTTGCCTGTTGTATGCTGATGATGCGGTGCTGATTGCTAACCGTATGGAAGATCTACAGTCTTTCGTGTCTAGGATGAATGAAGTATGTATAAAGAATAAGGTAATAATGAATTTTAGTTAGTCTAAACTCACGGTGTTTGAAAGAGAGAGTACGAAAAGAGTGGGCAATATAGTTGTGAATGAGGAATACTTGGAGCAGGTGGATGAGTATGTATATCTAGGCAGTATGTTCAAGAGAGATGGGAAGGCTGACAGAGATATTGAAAGAAGGGTAAATGCAGGTAACTCTGTTAATGGAGGACTAAACGCAGTTGGCGCTCACAAAAAAAAATAAAAAATCAAAGCGTCACCGTAGACCTACATTATGTAATATATTTATTAAAATAATACATTTGATTATGACTTAACCAAGATAGACTGAGAAACAGGTATTGGAGTTTGGATCGGTAAAATTGTGAGAAAGGTGAGGGGATGTTGGCGCGCAGGTAATATTAAAATATATACAAAACAATTTTTTTTATCATCCTGAGATTGTATTTTTCGGGCCTAGAATAGAACAGAATTGCCCGTGTAGAAATATATATCATGATTTTTCTTGATCAAGTATTCTTGAAAAGCAACTCGTTTATTTTACTAATTACTTTGGAAGTGTGCATTTGATGATGTGATAATATAGCGCAAATAAAAAAATGTTTCATAATAATTTATTGGTAGTGAAATTCATTTGCGTTTGTGAAATCGTAAAAGTGAACGCCGCCAAAGCTCACGGCTTAATTAAAAACCGAAACCTTCAGTCTCATTCTACGTGCGTACATACACAGTATTGTAGTATACATAATTCTCTCATAACTACCTCTTTATGAAAAATGGACATTGTTCGTTCATTGAATTAATCCTTCCAAATTAACGTTCGTTAATCCAACCTATTCAATTCTATTTGTTTCTCTGTACCCAAAGTCGAATGTCACGTTGTGCAAATTGCTGTGAAGAGGGGAAATTTAAGAAAGAACGAAAACTCTCCTGCTCGACGGTTAAATTTTTGGATGTTTTTTATCATGTGTTTGTAACAAAACTCAAAAAAGATACCCTCTATTGCCCCATTTATTTATTGGCTTAAAGGTGGTTATGGGTGAAAACACAATTTTTGACTGAATACTTCCTGAGTCTGTGAGTATTAATAAAATGAAGAAAACTAAAATATCGTCGTCGAAAAATCGTGAAGATACTTGGAAAATAATAACAGGCATCACAATATATTCATTCATATTACTCTATTTTACATCTGAACTTTTTCTCCAAAGGCATAGAAATTTACTGTAAAATTTTATTTTTTCTCCATATTTTTAAGAAGGACATAGGAACTCATACATCTAAATTATATATTATATCAACGCTTCAGGCCTCTGCGATATTGAGCGTTATATTTATTAAGGATGCTGTGAGAAAGTCCGAGAAATTTTGTGTGCTTTTCCGCTCCTCAATAAAATCCAAATAAATGGAATATATTTATGAACATATTCGAAAACATAAAACTGTTTTAGAAAGGTGACAAAATAAGCTTTCAAATTTTATTATTGGAAATCAACATAAATTTTAAGATATAAAAATTTTAAATCAAACATAAAAATAAAATAAAATACTTTTTACAATAAAAACACATAAATTTGTTTTTGACCACTATAGTTTTATTTTCACTCTACCGGTTTCGGAAGAACCCTTCCTTCGTCAGGAGAATATTAAAAACTACAGTTTTAAATACAGTTTTTAATATTCTCCTGACGAAGGAAGGGTTCTTCCGAAACCGGTAGAGTGAAAATAAAACTATAGTGGTCAAAAACAAATTTATGTGTTTTTATTGTAAATTATGATGAGCCACAAAGTGAATGCTTTTTACAATTACAAAATACTTTTTGTTTTAAAACCACGAGTTTTTAATCATTTTTATAACCGACCGGTTTCGCTTTACTAAAACATCTTAAGGGTACAAATTATTACTGTTTACTCATACTATAATATTTACTAAAACAGCAGTAAAACCATAGTATCATAGTCAAGAGCAACAACAACGCGGAAATATAGCCGACGTGCGCCAATGGTCTTATGATAGCTAGCATGCAATATGACTGGTATTTAGTTAGAGTGGTTTGCAGACAAAGGACCGAGATGGTAGAGGGTTTATTAAGTACAATAGCAAGCTCTATATTCACCTCAAAACGCTTCTCAAGTTCTCATACGTCTTAGAGATGGTTTCTTGTATTATTCTAATAACCCAAGTTCTCGGTATTACCAGCACGTTAATGTTCTATTCTGCTCTTGGAAAATTTCTTTAGATTAATGAGGACGTCACGTTAGTAAATATTATGGAAATAATTACTCATCATGATGATAAACAATTATGTAATGTGTGTCAGTAAAGGTGACTTTTTCAGTAACAATAACTTTGTTGAGGAGATGAGATGGTGAAATGTAACGTTGGATATAAAGGGCGAGAGTAGATGGGAAGGTAGCTTGAGTGCAGTTTTGTAATAAAAATTCGTTTTATGTCCCGTTCAGTTGAGGTAAAATGTGATAATAATTAAAGTTGAATGAATTCTTGGATCTGTAGTTAAAATATCTACAAAGCGTAATTGATAAACTTTTTTTTTTATTTTTTTTTTTTATTTATTATAAATTTTTAAAGATACAGGTATATGCAGTCCCACAAAGCTGTCACACATGACGGCTTGTCTGTAGGTTCTACAAATAATATATCTAAAACATTTTTAATTTTTAATACATGTATGACACAAAATTATACAATAAACAATATCACAAAATAATATATATCAAAGTACCTACCTATATACAAATTATTTAGGCAGGTACGTTGAGATGTTCAGGAATACATCAATAATAAAGTTCAGAGATACATTGATTCGTCGCTTATTAGCCAACGCTTAGTGTTTTTGGGGCAGGGTCTCTCATTATTCTGAGGTTTAAAATAATTATTAAATTTATTGAAAATCTCTGGTATTAAATATTTAAGCGTTCGGCTTCCATACTTATTTGTTACTCTTGGAATAATGAGGAATAATTAAACATCAAAAGTTTAATTTTTATCCATTCTGAACATTAAATTACTTTTAGATAGTTAATTTAAGTAGCACTCGTTAAAATAATTATGAGTAAAGGGGATTTATGAAAAATGAGAGATTCCGTCAGTGGGATTTGATATTTGCTGGAAATAAACTATGTAGTCAGTTGGATTTGGCGAAATTTCAACAAAATATGGAAATATTTTAATGAAAGACTTTACTTCTACAATCATATAGAATCACCTCCCGAACATAGCGCACTTTAACCTCGGACACCTATATATGAATTCATTAACGAAAGACTTTATGTCTACCATCATGTAGAATCACCGCCCAAAGATAGCGCGCACTTTAACCTCGGACACCTATATATGAATTCATTAACGAAAGACTTTATGTCTACCATCATGTAGAATCACCTCCCAAAGATAGCGCGCACTTTAACCTCGGACACCTATATATGAATTCATTAACGAAAGACTTTATGTCTACCATCATGTAGAATCACCTCCCAAAGATAGCGCGCACTTTAACCTCGGACACCTATATATGAATTCATTAACGAAAGACTTTATGTCTACCATCATGTAGAATCACCTCCCAAAGATAGCGCGCACTTTAACCTCGGACACCTATATATGAATTCATTAACGAAAGACTTTATGTCTACCATCATGTAGAATCACCTCCCAAAGATAGCGCGCACTTTAACCTCGGACACCTATATATGAATTCATTAACGAAAGACTTTATGTCTACCATCATGTAGAATCACCTCCCAAAGATAGCGCGCACTTTAACCTCGGACACCTATATATGAATTCATTAACGAAAGACTTTATGTCTACCATCATGTAGAATCACCTCCCAAAGATTGCGCGCACTTTAACCTCGGACACCTATATATGAATTCATTAACGAAAGACTTTATGTCTACCATCATGTAGAATCACCTCCCAAAGATAGCGCGCACTTTAACCTCGGACACCTATATATGAATTCATTAACGAAAGACTTTATGTCTACCATCATGTAGAATCACCTCCCAAAGATAGCGCGCACTTTAACCTCGGACACCTATATATGAATTCATTAACGAAAGACTTTATGTCTACCATCATGTAGAATCACCTCCCAAAGATAGCGCGCACTTTAACCTCGGACACCTATATATGAATTCATTAACGAAAGACTTTATGTCTACCATCATGTAGAATCACCTCCCAAAGATAGCGCGCACTTTAACCTCGGACACCTATATATGAATTCATTAACGAAAGACTTTATGTCTACCATCATGTAGAATCACCTCCCAAAGATAGCGCGCACTTTAACCTCGGACACCTATATATGAATTCATTAACGAAAGACTTTATGTCTACCATCATGTAGAATCACCTCCCAAAGATAGCGCGCACTTTAACCTCGGACACCTATATATGAATTCATTAACGAAAGACTTTATGTCTACCATCATGTAGAATCACCTCCCAAAGATAGCGCGCACTTTAACCTCGGACACCTATATATGAATTCATTAACGAAAGACTTTATGTCTACCATCATGTAGAATCACCTCCCAAAGATAGCGCGCACTTTAACCTCGGACACCTATATATGAATTCATTAACGAAAGACTTTATGTCTACTTTGGCTAGCGTGTGATGCGTTATACTTACCTTGTAACTGCCAATAAATGTGTATAGTGTAGGTTATGATAGAGTGAAACAGATGTAGTTGATAATTTAAGTTTATTGCAAACACGTTACACTATTACACGATTAGAATATCAGAAGGATTTAGTAGGAATCAAGAGATGTCGACCGCCAGGTCAGATCAGAGAAACAGGAATGCTCGTCGGTAATGGATTGGCAGCGAGCTCTGTTTCACGTCGGGTTGCCATCCGTGAAACAGTGTTTCCGTATTAAAATATTATTTTAGGCTGGCAGACAGTTCTTGCCCCCACATACCTTCCCCCCAGTGTCAACGATACATAAAAGAAAAAATTAGGGGTTCTAGAAAAAATATATACATATCACAAAATTTGCATGACGTCGGTTACATAATATAAACAAATTCGGTGTGTGACGTCATCGCAAAATAACATAAGCCTATGCGTTCAGAAAGATATCTCTTAAATGGTGAAGTTACTTTATGAACAATACATTTATATGTTTGTGAACGCATAGTCATGAACAAATTCCTAATAATAACATTATTTGAAAGTTAAATCCTTTTTTTAAAAATGTGTTGATATAATTACATGTTCGGAGCATGTACTGCATCTACGAACTGTATGTTTTTCTTGGAGCATTTACTGCATCGACAAAATTTTACATTTATAATTGGAGCATTTACTGCATCGACAAAATTTTATATTTATAATTGGAGCATTTACTGCATCGACAAAATTTTATTTTTATAATTGGAGCATTTACTGCATCGACAATTGTATGTTTTGTATTTATTTTCAAAACCAAAAGTTGCAAACAGAGTGCATTTAATACTTTAATGTTTGAAAACAATAAATGGTATTACAACATTTGACACAAGTGGTTATTATTTAACTTATCTAAACCTTTTTATATGGTAATGCATCTACGAACAGTGTTGTCGGAGCATATTATGAAATTAAGCATAAGTTAATTATAAAATAAAAAGTAGGAATCTATTTCCATTTGTATATATTTTTAATAATGCGTCTACAAACAGTGTTCGGAGCATGAGTTGTCAATTATTGAGTTATTTTAAAGTTGATTATTCTAAATATTATTTATTACATATTTAAATAACTACAAATTTGTCTTATAATATAGGAACATGATATCAATGTATAAAGTATGAACATAAGTGTTTCTTCAATCTTTGAACAAAAGGAAACGACGATTAATGTCACTATATTATAAAATTATTTATATCCGTGTTATGGAAAAAAGGTGTAAAAAAGGAAAAAAATACATATTTAAATGTTTTTGTAAAAGTACATTTAGCAATAGCATGGCTGTGAGTACTTAACTCTAAATGTTTATCTTTGAGATTACAAGGTAACTAAAAATATAACAAAAAACAACTGTCATATGTTCGTAGAATGTGTTTGTATTGATAATATTATCAAATGGCTATGTTTTCTTACGAACAAATGACAATGGTTCAATTTTGTAAAAAAAATTAATAATAATACATATAGGTCTCAACGACATGTTACATCAGATGCGTGATCAGTACATTTGATTTAACATGGTTAAAAGCATTTATATTTGTAACAGAGTCATCACATATAGTGGTAAGTTATTTCTGAACAAGCTTTATACAGAAGTTGTCGCATATAGCGAAATGGATAATTTCTCCTAGAAAATATATGTATATGAGTTTGCACTATAATATGGTAAGTTAAAAGTTAGCTAGGTAACTTTGTGCGATTGCATGGAATTACTTCATGGTTTTAAGGGATGAAAGTATTCATCGTAATAAGGTTTTTTATAAAATGATAAAAAACGTAGTAATTTGCAAAATAATTATAATAAGAAAGGTCAGGTTTTCATCAAGAACTTGAACGCTTAAATATTATGTATGTAACATTAATTTAGAGAATATAAATGTTGGTATATGGAATTCGATCTTTAAATGGATAGCAAGAGTAGATTCTTAATCAATGTTTCTATCATGAGTTGCAGAAAATTTATATGTAAGAAAAGTTGTGTCTTTTGTGCATTAGTATGTACCGTAACTTATTGGAAAATGGACTTGACGACCTGATCTTGTTGTTGTCTTTGGTTCAGGTTGGTCTGGAACAGATGTGTGATTATCGCAAGGAAGTCTTCCATTAGTTAGTTCGGCTGGCGAACATTTCAATTCCTCGCGAACAGTAGATCTCAGGCTGGTAATATAAGTGGGAGGATTTCCATCCAGTTTTGCTCACCACTTGCCATGAAAGATGCTTTTAAACTGGTTATTGCTTGTGGGTGATAAGCGGTAGTCGTGCTGAGAGATGATGTGACATATATAGAATTCTCCGGGTGCGGGCGATGGTTTGCTTTGCGGTTTGTTGGTCAAGCGCGGGTCAGTGTGTCGACGCCGGGCGCTGGTGACCGGACTCGATGATGATCGGGCACTGGGGAAGAACGTGGTTCTTCAAGTACGCCAGTGCTGACGGAAAGGCCGAAGGTACAGTGGACCTTGCAGGCGATTGAGCGGGAGTTGTTTGGACCAGTGAGGATTTTGCGTGTCCTCGTTGTGGTCGCGATGTATGGATGAAGCGCTGGTCAGATTGCTGGAACCAGGGCGTTCAGATCCGATGTAGGCTGGCCAGGGATGATTCCCGGGACCTGGGCGCTACAATGATGTCCCGATGGAGTCCATGAGCAGAGCCGGGAATATTGTCCTTCGCGCGATGAAGATGCGCGGATTATTACTTGTGTTTCTCTCTAATTGATGACGGCTGATTGATGACTGGTTTGATTTGTTTCATCTGAAGGGGAAGCTTTAGTATTTGTAGGTAAAATACATGATGTATGTTTGCTTCCGAATGTCCTGCGCGTTGGTCTTCCATATTGTTCAACTTATCTTGAGAAATTGTTACAGGTTCTTGAAACGATGAAGGTATGTTTGTTTCTTCCGATGAGGTCATTTCCAATAATATGTTACGTAATACGTTATGCAAGACATAAAAAATCCAAAAAAAACTAGAGAATACTGTGTAAGAATCTATTCCATCTACCGGATATCTTAGCAAGTTATTAGCGAGTTCGCGTTTGTATTGTATTTTAGTGAAGACGCAAACCGCGTCACGTAAGTTATTGTGAAATACCGATATGCAAATATGGCGCTATTATTATATAGTGCAATAATAATTTAAATTTGTTATTACAAAATAGTATGATGTTAAATTACCTCAAAGTAAGGTTTGGCAATTATTGGACAATAACCTTAATATCACTACAATAATGTATATCTAAAACATGATTATGTAGGTATGCTGAACAATTCATTGTTTTGCGAAATGGCAATAAGAAATCGTGATATAGGTTACTTGATTGAGATATGTGGGTAGGTTGGCTTGTTCAACTGCAGGTTGTCCACGTGGATTGTTGCGTCATCTTCCTTGTCCGGGGAGTAGATGCTGCCGTTGTAGGTTGTAGTGGGTAGGTTGTAATTCATCGCAAGATTATGATGCCATGGTTAGCCACGTTGTTGACAGCCTGATTTCAGGATCGTTCTCACTGAAATTAATTTTAACACGCACTTAATTTTCATAAAAATAGTAAAACATTTCAAGCTAGGGATTGATTGACAAAATAGGGTATTGATGGGAACTATACCACGTGTATATTTCCTTAAATTACCGGGACATTTACTAGCATTTATATTAAAAAATTGATTTGTAAGAGATATATGAATTGGATTTTACTTACTGATCTTGCCCGGGATTGCTGTTTCTCTTTTCTGATCCTTGGCGGTGACGGAATGTTGCAAAATGATTTTAAAATACTAAAGTCGGTATATTGTTCTGAGTCGATGGGTCACCAATTTGGCTTATGTGTTGTGCGTGTTAAGCTTACCTTGTAACTGCCAATAAATGTGTATAGTGTAGGTTATGATAGAGTGAAACAGATGTAGTTGATAATTTAAGTTTATTGCAAACACGTTACACTATTACACGATTAGAATATCAGAAGGATTTAGTAGGAATCAAGAGATGTCGACCGCCAGGTCAGATCAGAGAAACAGGAATGCTCGTCGGTAATGGATTGGCAGCGAGCTCTGTTTCACGTCGGGTTGCCATCCGTGAAACAGTGTTTCCGTATTAAAATATTATTTTAGGCTGGCAGACAGTTCTTGCCCCCACACTACCATCATGTAGAATCACCTCCCAAAGATAGCGCGCACTTTAACCTCGGACACCTATATATGAATTCATTAACGAAAGACTTTATGTCTACCATCATGTAGAATCACCTCCCAAAGATAGCGCGCACTTTAACCTCGGACACCTATATATGAATTCATTAACGAAAGACTTTATGTCTACCATCATGTAGAATCACCTCCCAAAGATAGCGCGCACTTTAACCTCGGACACCTATATATGAATTCATTAACGAAAGACTTTATGTCTACCATCATGTAGAATCACCTCCCAAAGATAGCGCGCACTTTAACCTCGGACACCTATATATGAATTCATTAACGAAAGACTTTATGTCTACCATCATGTAGAATCACCGCCCAAAGATAGCGCGCACTTTAACCTCGGACACCTATATATGAATTCATTAACGAAAGACTTTATGTCTACCATCATGTAGAATCACCTCCCAAAGATAGCGCGCACTTTAACCTCGGACACCTATATATGAATTCATTAACGAAAGACTTTATGTCTACCATCATGTAGAATCACCTCCCAAAGATAGCGCGCACTTTAACCTCGGACACCTATATATGAATTCATTAACGAAAGACTTTATGTCTACCATCATGTAGAATCACCTCCCAAAGATAGCGCGCACTTTAACCTCGGACACCTATATATGAATTCATTAACTCTTAAACCCTACCTGGGGTACTGGAGTACCCCCCTGGTGTTTAAAATATCAACAATTTTAACAATATTGCACTGTTACAAAAATCGCTCTAGCTAATCTACTCTCGATAATTGGCGCGTAAGTACGTCAGGAAGCCGTCACCGCCCGGCAAGTGCATTCGCGTACACAGGTGTTCCGGGGTACCCCAGTACCCCGTGGTAGGAATACTGTTAGTTATTCCTTCCAGTTATACTTGAATTACTGAAGGTATTTTTCGACATCTCTCTGGTAAGTTTACACATTATTTATTATTTACTTTACTTTGTGATAATGGTTATGGAGTACAGTGTTGATAGGGAGGGCCTGTGCCCAATAACGAGACATTCATGGACTAATAATGTGTTATGAATGTAATGACAGTGTATGCAGTGTAATGAGGTGTCTGTATTGTTTTCAAATATGGCATCCCAGACTTGAAGTCTTGGGGGGGAGGGTTAAATTGCAGCTGCTTTGTTGGTATCTGATGACGAAGAGCTCAACCTAGGAGAAGATTCAGAAGATGAGCCCGACGGTGTTATCGAGGATTTCCGGGACCATTCTGAAGTCGCACCTCGTGAAGACGGTGATCAAGATAGTGTGGAAGGAGATGAAGAGTATTTAGTGCCTGAAAATGACTGGGCTGGTATAAATGAAGACGGTAGGCGCTTGGTTGATTCTCCATTAGTTATGTATGGAAAAGGTCATAATAATCGACAAAAGTGGACTGGTGTTAAGCCTTCTCGCTCAAGAATGCCTCGCCGCAATATTTTGTTGCACCCACCTGGTAACGTCTTAACAGAAACCTGACATGTGACAATTGGTTCACGTCTATACCCACAGCCAAGAAGTTACTGGAAAAAGTTATAACATTAGTTGGAACTGTAAAGAAGAATAAACGAGAAATTCCTCCTGTTTTCTTGGACACTAAAAATCGAGAGCAAATGCACATCAATGTTTGCCTACGACGGACCTCTCACATTTTTGTCGTATTGTCCTCTGAAGTCAAGAAGAAACTTGTAATCATGTTGTCCACCATGCATGACAGCCCTGACAAGGATAATGAAGTGTACCTTCCAGAAATAATACATTTCTATAGTAAAACCAAATGCGGGGTGGATGTGTTCGACCAACTTTGTAAGAAATACTCGATGTCCAGGAACATCGAAAGGTGGCCCATGTGTCTCTTCTACGGGTTGCTAAATGCCGTTATTGTCAACTCTTGGGTCTCATTCAAGCTGTTAACTAACATTGATGAAGAGAAAATAACCAAGCGGCGTGAATTTCTTAAGAGTTTGTCAATGGCACTCATAAAGCCTCATATGAGAGCAAAATTACAATAGCAAAGTTTACCCCGGGATATCAGAGAAACTATTCGTGCAGTCTTGAATATTCATAGTGAAGATCATAGGCCGGTCCCTAATAATCTCAAACCTGGTCGCTGCTGTTTTTGTCCGCGCACAAAGGACAGAAAATCTCGATCTGTCTGTAACACTTGTCGCCGCTATATTTGTGTTGACCATCAATACAAAATCTGTCCTTCATGTAACGACAAAAATGTCTATTAGTTTTTATTAATAAATTTTATTGTCTTTTCTTATTACTTTGCCATAATAAAAATAATATTTTAAAAAATATCAAAGACTTTTATTTTATTCATTTTTTTTGCGCGGGGTACTGCAGTACTCCGTGGTAGGAATAATTACATTCCCAGAGTGGTAGGGTTTAAGAGTTAACGAAAGACTTTATGTCTACCATCATGTAGAATCACCTCCCAAAGATAGCGCGCACTTTAACCTCGGACACCTATATATGAATTCATTAACGAAAGACTTTATGTCTACCATCATGTAGAATCACCTCCCAAAGATAGCGCGCACTTTAACCTCGGACACCTATATATGAATTCATTAACGAAAGACTTTATGTCTACCATCATGTAGAATCACCTCCCAAAGATAGCGCGCACTTTAACCTCGGACACCTATATATGAATTCATTAACGAAAGACTTTATGTCTACCATCATGTAGAATCACCTCCCAAAGATAGCGCGCACTTTAACCTCGGACACCTATATATGAATTCATTAACGAAAGACTTTATGTCTACCATCATGTAGAATCACCTCCCAAAGATAGCGCGCACTTTAACCTCGGACACCTATATATGAATCCATTAACGAAAGACTTTATGTCTACCATCATGTAGAATCACCTCCCAAAGATAGCGCGCACTTTAACCTCGGACACCTATATATGAATTCATTAACGAAAGACTTTATGTCTACCATCATGTAGAATCACCTCCCAAAGATAGCGCGCACTTTAACCTCGGACACCTATATATGAATTCATTAACGAAAGACTTTATGTCTACCATCATGTAGAATCACCTCCCAAAGATAGCGCGCACTTTAACCTCGGACACCTATATATGAATTCATTAACGAAAGACTTTATGTCTACCATCATGTAGAATCACCTCCCAAAGATAGCGCGCACTTTAACCTCGGACACCTATATATGAATTCATTAACGAAAGACTTTATGTCTACCATCATGTAGAATCACCTCCCAAAGATAGCGCGCACTTTAACCTCGGACACCTATATATGAATTCATTAACGAAAGACTTTATGTCTACCATCATGTAGAATCACCTCCCAAAGATAGCGCGCACTTTAACCTCGGACACCTATATATGAATTCATTAACGAAAGACTTTATGTCTACCATCATGTAGAATCACCTCCCAAAGATAGCGCACTTTAACCTGGGACACCTGTATATGAATTCATTAACGAAAGACTTTATGTCTACCATCATGTAGAATCACCTCCCAAAGATAGCGCGCACTTTAACCTCGGACACCTATATATGAATTCATTAACGAAAGACTTTATGTCTACCATCATGTAGAATCACCTCCCAAAGATAGCGCGCACTTTAACCTCGGACACCTATATATGAATTCATTAACGAAAGACTTTATGTCTACCATCATGTAGAATCACCTCCCAAAGATAGCGCGCACTTTAACCTCGGACACCTATATATGAATTCATTAACGAAAGACTTTATGTCTACCATCATGTAGAATCACCTCCCAAAGATAGCGCACTTTAACCTGGGACACCTGTATATGAATTCATTAACGAAAGACTTTATGTCTACCATCATGTAGAATCACCTCCCAAAGATAGCGCGCACTTTAACCTCGGACACCTATATATGAATTCATTAACGAAAGACTTTATGTCTACCATCATGTAGAATCACCTCCCAAAGATAGCGCGCACTTTAACCTCGGACACCTATATATGAATTCATTAACGAAAGACTTTATGTCTACCATCATGTAGAATCACCTCCCAAAGATAGCGCACTTTAACCTGGGACACCTGTATATGAATTCATTAACGAAAGACTTTATGTCTACCATCATGTAGAATCACCTCCCAAAGATAGCGCACTTTAACCTCGGACACCTGTATATGAATTACCGAAAGATTTTACGTCTTCCATAATTTAGAATCAACTCCCAAAGATAGCGCAGTTAACCCCCGGACACGTGTATATAATTATTATAATTCGTGGCGCACATATTTTTATAAATCATACATTTTCGCTCATCCAGGAAAAGTAAGTAAATTTATTCAATTATTCAAATCGTCTTTCTATAGGGAGACCATTTAATTCATCGTATTTTTTACCAGATGATTGGATAGCCAAATATTCCTATAACCCACGTGAACATTAATTTTGAGGAAGAAAACGCAAAATTATCTTTACCTCATGTTTTTTCACCGTTTTGTATCATAAAAGTAGATACATCAGGCATATCATCTATTTTTTCTAACTTTACATATTACTTGTTTCTTGTAAAAAATAACCGTTTTCTCGAAAAAAATTAAAAATAAAAGTAAAATCTACAAAGTTTTTTTGTAGAAAATGTAGGATTTGTGTGTCAAGGATTTCCTTAAATAAATGTACACGATTTACTATATTTATAATTTTCAATATTTATATTCCTACCTATTACGATGCTCTTACTACCTTTCTCGGCATCTTTTCATCCTCATCAGGAGAGACACACAAATTTCCGCTTTCCTCAACTTGAGTTTTATTTTTAAAATAAACAAGCCATCAAATAAGTTGTCGGGCGGAATAAGTGCGAACAACAGTTGAATCCAGATACTCCCACTCATGAAAAGACTCCATAAATTTTGTTCACGGAGCAGATACAAGATATCGCGTGTGATTTGGGGTATTTCCTGAATACTGATGACAGTTGATGTCACTATATTACCGGTAACCCAAATAAGGGAGTAAAGTGGGTCAAATGATGTCAAAATACATTAAATCGTTTCGAATAATATATATACAAACAGAAACGTAACAAGATACTGACGATGCGCAGTTCTTAGTACAACCAGAGGTATTAACCATGTAATACTATTATGTACATTTGGTGTAGGTACATTTACGTGTAATGTTCTGCACATTACACTTACATCAAATAAACATATTATATACTAACCAACGTGGGCGAAGAGGATGGACTTCCTCACCAAATAGTCCTGTTTGACATAAACTATCCTTTAATATTGCTTTAAGAATCTTACATGGGATAATTCCATGTCCAATATAGGGTGCATAAGATGATTTTAGGTCCAATATAGGGTGCATGAGAATCTTACATAAGATAATTCTAGGTCCAATGTAAGTTGCATAAGAATCTTACATAGGATGATTCTATATTCAATATAGGGTGCATAAGATGATTTTAGGTCCAATATAGGATGCATAAAAATCCCACATATGATGATTCCAGGTCCAAAATAAGGTGCATAAGAATCTTACATAGGATGATTCTAGGTTCAATATAGGGTGCATGAGAATCTTACATAAGATAATTCTAGGTCCAATGTAAGTTGCATAAGAATCTTACATAGGATGATTCTATATTCAATATAGGGTGCATAAGATGATTTTAGGTCCAATATAGGATGCATAAAAATCCCACATATGATGATTCCAGGTCCAATATAAGGTGCATAAGAATCTTACATAGGATGATTCTAGGTCCAATATAAGAATCTCAGACAAGATGTTTCTATGTACAATATAGGGTGCATAAAAATCTTACATACTATGATTCTAGGTCCAATATAGGGTGCAAAAAAACGTGGAGCTAAGGGAGCTGAAAATAATTTGGAACTATTCAAACGACCTTCAAAGTGAATCAAGAAAGTGTATCAACAAATCTGCACCTTTTGAGTTTTGTGGGAATTGTCTTGAATTAGTCTCATAAAACTTTTACCCGCTTTTTGAAATCTGTCCCTTTAGACATATTTAAAAACATATCTCCATGAAGGTAGCTGCATTTAAAGTTCTTGCAAAAAAAATGTAAAGATAATTACTATAAATCAATATTTTTATCCATTTTGAACAATCTTCAAAACAAGGAGAAAAGTTGTTTGGAGCGGTATCGGGTTAAATTAACAAAATTTATTATTTTAATAACTAACTAACTATCTAACTAATCATCACGCCGTTTCCCCGCAGGGGTAGGCAGAGAGGACGGACCGCCAAACAACTCGGTCTTGGCACACACTTCTTGCCTCATTCACATTCATACATCGTCTCATACATACTCTTCTATTATTCTGACTCTTGACATGGCCCGACTCGAGTATCTGATTCACTTTATCGTGCCATGTCTTCCTCGGGCGTCCCCGACTTCTGCTACCATTCCCATTTGCATCATATATCCTCCTTACACTCCTATCTTCGCTCATTCGCTCTACATGCCCAAACCATCTAAGTGTCCCTTTCTTAATCTTACTCATTACACTTACATCAGCCTTGCACTATTTGCGGATCTCCACATTCCTCACACGATCAAACATGGTTTTACCACACATACGCCTCAGGGATCTCATTTCAACAGCATTCAATCTACTTTCATCCTTTCTTTGCCAGTTTCATGCCTCACTTCCATACATCAAGGTAGGTACCAGCACTCCGTTGTGGACTGCTAACTTCGCTTCTTTGGACAATTTTTTGTTAGCGCCAACGGCGTTCAGTCCTCCATTAACGGAATTATTATAATAACTCCTTTGTCAAATGCCTTATTTAAAAAAATATATATATTTCATGTAACTACATACTCAGATTCGCCCGAGCTATAATATTCTTTTGCGGCCGAGTAAAATAAATAATTCTTTTAATTTAGCATTTCGAAAAAATTTGCTCAAAAAATAATAATAACCACTGTCAGAAAAATTATTTGCTCCGGGAATCGAACCCAGAATCAGTCTTACTGGGACAGGCGTTTTAAACCTATTGACCCTTGGGACTTACTTATTAAACTTCATATTTGTCGATATCATATTTCAAATTCAAAATTGACAAAATCGTCTGTGGCAGCTACCTTTTAAAATTATCACAAAGTTATGAAATAAGTTTGTAACCTAGATAGTGTATCGGATAAACATTTTTTATTTGTATCGGATATCTATTGTCAAAAGTATTTTTTTGTTTTTACATTACTCGGAGGCCTGAGGAAAATAATTTTCCTCAGGGCCAATGTCATCTTTGAGGATGCTGTGTGGAGAGTCTTTTTTAAGGAGAGGAATGTGATGAAGGAGAGGAAGGAAAAAGGTATGAGTGGTGGGTAGGAATCTAGGGATCAGTGCCTCCAGGTGTGACGGACGAATGATGAATCCCTTCCTTTGCGACGTAAGGCGATGAGTCAACAGACCAGGAGACCAGGTCAAGGCTTCTCCCCAAACCAGCCTGTCCCGACCCGGCACGTCACCCTGCTGTTGATCAGGAGCATCCTGAACACACCTCACCCGATGAACCCGGGCACCCCTGCCAAATCACCAACCGTAACGAACCACTTGGGGTGACCTATTGCAGAGGTGTTGGTTTTCCAATAAATAGTTCCCAGGGCGATGGTACCCAAACCCGTCTCCCAAACTGTCATTAAGTGTATGCATAAAATAGCTTACGATGTAATATCCCACCTGTGAAATAAAATGTGTTTTTGCTGAAATGTTCAAGGCGTCGACAAACTCGATCGTGACTATGCAAGGCAAATAACATAAAACGCGTCCAGTGGAATTTTAGACATTGGGTAAATTCTGTGGGTGGTGGGTTAGCGTACGCATACAAATCCTTTATTTGGTTTTCCCGCATAATTTATGTTAATATTCACATCCCTTAGTCTTTTATATTGCCTACAGCGATCGCTCTTTTTTACGTACGCCAAAATAAAATACTGTTTTATATCGTATGCCAAAATAAAATACTGTTTTTTTAACGAATGCCAAAATAAAATACTGTTTTTTTAACGTATGCCAAAATAAAATACTGTTTCATCTGCTACTGAAAGCAGATGAAAGACTCTTATAGATTTAACCTAGATCATTTTACAAACAGTATTATTAAAAATATAATTTTTTTATGCAAACATAACTAAAAAAAATCACTATCAAATGGTTTTTTGTAAAATATACCACTCTGCACAAAACAAAACAAAAAACCTAATTAGACGACCGCATTCTTATAGTTTATAAATTTTTTTTCGTATTATTCAAATTATTCCAAAAACACTTTGACCAAGTGAACAGTTTGACGGTTTTTTGGTTAATAGAACTTTTTTAAAATAGTACGGGTGCGTAAAGCTTAAAAGCTTCCAATGGACTTTATTTTTTAAATGTATTGATATAAAATTATTTTAACCATCACAGAAAAGGAGATTTATGCTAACTTTTTTTGTGACATATATAGCACTAAGTGGTCCGAATGAAAATGATATTTTTGTAACAATCTAGACCAGTTTGTCCGCGTATTTTTTTCCCCTTAAATTGTATCCTTACTAACAATACTATCATATTTAAATTTCAAAATATAATTAAACTATCTAAATAATCAGATTCCAACCATTTTTTTTAAATGTTGCTCCATCATAAATAGAATTTAAGTTAAATCGTTTTAAAACGATATGGCAGTTCTACTGATCTAATAGTAAACCGTGTTTTTATTCATTTCCATGTTTTATTTTCAAAATATATATCTGCTAAATACCTACCTTATATCATAGGAGAATTAAATTAAAGATAATATCATCAAAAACTTTGAAACCCACCTATCAAACAGATTTCAATACAACATCAAAATACAAAACATTGTATATATTTAGGAATAAAGTATTTCAACAACATTCCGATTGAAATAAAGAAATTAAAAGATATCAACAAACTGAAACTAAAACTGAAGTTACACTTGTCAGGAATAATTAAGTAAATAATTGCCTGTTTTTCCCTTTCTTTATATTTATTATTAGTCTATATTCATTTCTACTTTATTTTTATGTTTCTTATTACTCTCTTAATTGCTCGGTATTAAGTATGTAACAGAATCCTATATATGTACACATACACATATAGATAATTATAATTAGTGTAACTCGCTCACCAAGCACAAGAACCAGTTTCTTCTTTGGTGAGATTGCGGTTGTAGAATTACTTTGTACCCATATGAAATTTATTTAACACCACTGTATCCACTTATCTACATTAAATTTTAAAAAATAAAACTAATTAATCCATGCCAAACATAAAACAGAACAACACACTGATATTTAAAAAGGTAACGGTCTAAACTGAGAATCGAACCCAGGATCTTTCCGGAACAACGCCTCAGCCAACTCGACCATTGGGACCTACATTTTTTTTATTTTTTATTATCTCTTAAATGTTTACATGTTACATTTTTTAACTACCATACTAGGCTAATGCCCGTGTTGTGGTAGTTATACATGAAATAATAATAAAGATAACATAAAAGAACTAAAAAATACTATTTTATAGAAAAATAAGTGTGCAAGTATGAATCATACATGAGATAATAATAAAAATAACTTAAAAGAACTAAAAAATACTATTTTATAGAAAATAAAATAATATTTTATATTATGTTATTTTACATTACTATGACGTTACGATATTATAGGTCATTTTATCGCTCTCATAATAAATTTCAAATTCAGAATTAACAAAATTATCTTCAACTAATTTTTGGCTGCTATCTTTTTTAATGTAACCTAGAATTTTAATTGTCGTTATAAGTGTTAAGATTTGTATGAATTTTCATGATGACAGCGACGCCTTTTTATTACAAAATTTGGATTTGATTACAAAATACCTAACCGAACTGAATAATATTTTAAAATTAAACAATAACTTTGTAAACATCACTTATAGGTAAATACTTAATGTCGACCGGGTTTCGCTATAACCGTAGCTTCATCAGGACAGTATAATACTAAACCTAAACATCTAAAATATAAATTAACATGTGTTGATGTCACGGTAAGTAGACGGTCTGAGCTACAGTGGAAGAGGTAGGGATAGGTGGGAGATTGAGATGCGAGTGCTCTTTGTCAATAGGGAACAATCTGAGTATAGGGCTTTTATTTAGGTTTATTTGGTTGTTGATGACTTTGCTATTGACGTTTTTGGCTTTCCTTAACTCTAGCGCCTCTAAGTTATCCAACCTAAGGCCTATTCCGTTTTTATACAATAGACTGACGCCAGTGTTTTTGTCAAACGTATGGTTGGTTGATATGAGATGATTTGCGAATTCGGAGAACCCATTACTATTTAAGCATCTCAGGTGTTCTTTGACTCGCGTGTTGATATTACGTGCTGTTTTGCCTATGTAAAACGCGGGACAATCACTACATTGCAGTGAGTAAATACCTGAATGATTTAACCGATGTTCTTTGTCCTTAACGTTCATCAAAAATTTACCTATACTATTGTTAGTGTAAAAAGCTGGTTTGATATCTGGTGGGAGGTTTTTTATGCTTTTTAAAGTCATCAACAACCAAATAAACCTATATAAAAGCTCTATACTCAGATTGTTCCCTATTGACAAAGAGCACTCGCATCTCAATCTCCCACCTATCCCTATCTCTTCCACTGTAGCTCAGACCGTCTACTTACCGTGACATCAACACATGTTAATTTATATTTTAGATGTTTAGGTTTAGTATTATACTGTCCTGATGAAGCTACGGTTGTAGCGAAACCCGGTCGACATTAAGTATTTACCTATAAGTGATGTTTACAAAGTTATTGTTTAATTTTAAATTATAATGTCACATCACAAAGTAACCGCTTCATATGAAGAAATGAATAATATTTGTTTGTAATTTTAAGGTATGGTAAATATCTAGTATAAACATAAATAATAAAAGGGCGTTTCCGAATGGCGAAAAAAGTTAGTTCCAAGTTGTAACATAAATTTAATAAACTGGAATTATTAATAACTTATTTTCATAATTTCCCTTGATTGCCAACTAATTGCAGTTATAATATGGTAATGATTTGCGCTGAATGCATTCAGAATTCCCCTTACTGTTAACTATTATTAACGTTGTGGATAAAATTATATATTAATATTGCGGTTTAGATTTGCAGAGGTAGGTACCTACCTAATCACAATCATGAATGGTATTCGCACAACTGTAATTATATAAAATTGCTCTAGTCATCGGAAGGGGAATGGATGCATGAAGTCATTAATTTGACGTTTGGTTACAACAGTTTTTCCTATTGCCACTTACAATAAATTCACTGGTTCAAGTTTCTAAAAAGACCCAAATTTGAGGAGTGTCCGTGGGTGAACTACGTTAGAAAGGTGACGAAAAGGTTGACGAAAAGGTTGAAGAGGCGAAATGTTACGTTAGAAACACGAACGTATTAAACTTGAGGATTATTGTTGAAGAAGAAAATAATACTTTAATCTAAACGAAACATTAAATAACACAAGACAGAAAAATAAAAATAAAACGTTCACAATTACGAATCGAACCCAGGATGTCCTGTTTCACCAGGACAGGCGTTTTTAACCACTCGACCATTAGGACCTACTTATCAAACGTCATATTTGTCGATATCATATATCAAATTCAGAATTTATAATTTCATCATTTTCAAATTTTTTCCCTTGTTTTTGGCAGATACCTTTTTTTAAAAGATTACAAATTTTCTGATGAAATTACTTCGTAACCTAGATAGTGTCTCGGGTAAACATATCCGATTTTTATTTATTTATTTGTTTAAATACAAACTGTACAACATGTGCCATTAACATAAATATAAATATTAAGTTAAAGTTATTTATGTGAGATATCTATTGTCTAAAGGTATTTTTTTACATTAACCCCTGTCATCTTTGGGAGTGCTGTGTTTAAGGTCTTTTTTAAAGAGAGGAAGGAGAGAGACTTCTGGGAAGCTAAAAGATATGAGGGTTGGGTAGGAATCTAGGAATCAGTGTCTCCAGTAGAGAAGGATGTCTGAAAATATCCCTACCACCGTGGGTCGAGAGAAAAGTTGGAAAGGGCAAAGGGCTTCCCAAACCAGCCTCTAGCGATCTGACACACCACGAAGCTGGTAGGTAGGTGCGTCCTAAACACACCTCACCCGAGAATCCGTGCACCCCTGCTAAATCACCAAAAATAACGAACCACTCGGAGTGTACTATAGCAGAGGTGTTTGCTATGCAATAAATAGTTCCCTAGGCGGTGGTACCCAAACCCGCCTGCCAAATAATGAATATTTAGGAACAACTTTTTAAACTTATTTTGAAGGTTATACCCATCAATGTAATATATCATTGAAGAAGAAGACAATCCTAATAAATCTAAATAAAACATAACATAGAACAAGACACGGAAAAATAAAAAAAAGATAACGTGATGATTATTATCTAACTTTTATGGTGTCTCCCTAGTACCGTGACTCATTGTTAATAACATTATTTAATTAATTCTTACATGAGAAGGACATCACAATTTTCTATACTTTATCGGACATTTGATTTAATTACAATTGACAAGAATGCATTCATTTTAATTTATCAGATTGACGATGTATTGAACAACAAGGTGTGCAAGATTATTTCTAGATTATTCCAAAGACCATTATTATGTCGGAATGTGATTTACAATAGTTCGTACAGGTAAATCATTTTAGAGACCCTTGTTTGCTTAATAGCCTACCGAATAAATAAAAAAATATTATTATATTCTTTTTACATCTGACGGTTAAAACGGTGACAAATTCAATATAAAAATCTTTAATGTACAAATAAAATGTAACGTAATAAAGGGTGTACTTTATAGGTATATCCTACTTCTTACAGATAACCCACACAGTGATAAACATAAAGTGAAAATGTTGTGGTGGTTGAGGGGATTTAAATTAATTCGAACAATTCTTCAAATTTTAAAGTTAAGTTTCAGGTTCTGCGAAAGATTTTTTGAAGTTCTGTTAATTTTTCAGTTATGTCGCCTATAATGATATAATAACAGAACTTGAATATGTTGAAATTTTAAGAATTGTTCAAATTCTGTGAAACAACCCATCCTAAGTTTTTCAGATTTTTTAATATATATATATTTTTTTTTTTTTACTATAGAAATACATGAAAGACTGTTTTGTGTACATTGGTTTATAAATTAGATGAGTATATAAGTTTATCAAAGGAAAGTAATATATAAACAGTAGGTAAAATAAATTTAAATAATAGAACTGTTAATGTAGTTATGTGTTAAGGTTTATCATAGCCCGCCTCACTAGGCTTAGCCTGTGTTAAGGCAGCCTTTTTTAACTTCAATACTAACTTTATTTTGGGCATTCCAAATTACTGATCCAAATTCTTATATTGAGCGAACAAATGTGTTAACTTTTTTCTAAATTTTATTATTATCCGCGAAAATTTGGAATTTTAAGTTGTTAGAACTTGTGCCTATCCTAATATTCTAATAAAGACCTTCCACAGCCGCTGTCCACGAATGGTGCACAGGTGGGGCCTTAAAGAGTCGGCGATGTATGAATGCGGTGCGGTGCAGACCACCGAACATGTGTTCAAAGAATGCCCGCTGCTTTCATTCCCCGGCCGGGATTGATGAGGTCCGCAGGGCGACGCGACACTGTATGAAATAAGAAAAATAAATAGCGGTTTGAATTCTTTTTTTTAAATTCAGCATTTTTTTATTCATTTGGCGATGCCATACGTGGTAATGCAAAATCATGTGTTTTTGGTTTAAAAATTTTGTCGCCTAGAAATGTTTCAGATGCTTTAATTAAATACTGCGAGTAGAATATATCTTGGCCTTTGAAATAATCAAGTATTTTTTAGATAAATCTTTTTATAAGCCCTAAAAAAAATAATGTATAAGGCTTATGAAAACCGCTTTAAAGTTCAAAATCTACTTACGGACCCATTTTCGGTTATGATTTTATTGTATAATGTGGCAAATTAAGTTATTTATAAAATGATCAAACAAAATATTTATGCCTGAACATCCACAAAATAAAATAAAAGGCACTTTTTGGCTATGTTTTTTTCTTGCATAAATCAAAACAGGCGGATGGTGTTAAGCGGGAATTTAAATCTTATCGCCATCTACGCAAAGGTTTTTATTGATAGCGGCTGAATTTAAAATATTACATCACGTAGTGCATCGCCTTAATGAATTAACTACGTGAATAATGAATGGAAAGTCAGACTTCGTTTTATGATTATAACGAAAACCAAAATAAACAGCTAAAAACAATAATAAATTATCATATCACAATATAGTCAAGCAGTTTTCCACTGGGCCATTGAGATCGTCACTACTCCTCCGGATTGCATTAACAGTTGTGTAAAATGTATTTATATAACGGTGAGAGATAGCATGGGTAAAGTGCAGTTTATTCAATTCGGTGAACACAGTCAAATGCAAATACGTAAACAGTATAACTACCTTTTCACTCGAATGCACTCAGAAGCTATGTAAATGAAACTACTTCAGAGGTCAACAATTTTTGGCTTTGAATGTAATTTCAACTGCCTTTTTTCAAAAATGTTTTTTTTTTATTTTTCCTCATATCGACACTGATCACTGAGCTGAGTAACCACCCAACCAATCAAATTTACAATGGCTACCTAATTCCTACTGATTTTCTATGTTTGTGCATACTATACTCCAAATAATGTCAGAAATCACTGATTAAAGTAATTTAAGTACGTCCGTTAACACGCTGTATGTTTGGTGTATTTATTGTTTAACATAAACAAATGTCAATCCATCAGCTTAACTTGAAATAAAAACTTTCTATATAAAAAAAATAAAAGTATCATTTATAAATATCCTGACGTCGTTTTCGACAACAAGATGACATTCGTTCCCACAAAAAATTATAAAGTACATACTCCAATTTGACAATATAAAATATAGTGATAATGCAATTACTTTAACTACCCGAATCGTCACAGCGAAGGATGAGTTATGTTTTACTATTATATATAATCATTATCGGATAGTTAGACAGCCCTGACTTGGTGAGTATGATTAAATACAACACTAGACTCCATGCTCCATTTAGTGTAGTTGCATCTCGTACTAATTTTATGTATAATTTTTGTTTCAGAGGTTGCATTGTGTTCGGAACGAAACTGGCTCTGTAGTCATATTTAACATAGAACATTGCTCGCTTCAAAAAGCAAATAAACATTTAATTTTTTGGTTTATATTATTTTTTAACTTAAAAAGATTACTTAAAAATTAAGATTATTCTATAGACCACGAAAACCTAATAAGTGCCTTAAAATAGAAAAATTATGTTTTTCTTTTTGTGGAATTCGACTTATTTTTAATTAGCAACCAAAGTGAATCTAAAATCAAATGTCTCTTATCCATTCCGATCAACTCCGAAAAAATAAAAGAAGCTCCTTACCGCGAAGGGCATATACATATACAAAAAGTAATAATTTATATTGAAAATCTGTGTAAAAGAGCACGATGTATTCCTACTTCAATAATGAAAAACAATCTGGAGAAGAATACGACATTATTCGGTAAGAAAATAGTACAAAAATATGTCAAATATCTTCGAAGAAAACGACAAAACGGTTTTTTGAAGAAAATATTTGAGCTCCCGTGCAATTGCAGCGATTTGACTATCAAGCAGTGATATTTTTCCTTTTAATCTAACGATTTGGCTTGGCCTTTTATTTATTTTGCGGTAATTGCAGATTATACGACAAACCATTTTTCATGTTTTTATCAATTTCTACTTTTACTAAACATATTTTTATTTTAACTGTATTTTGGTTTACCCTCTGCCGTATCGTATTTATCTTTCACATTAAATATACAATTTTCATATTATTTTTACTTTTTGAGTAGTGCAATAAAGGTATTTCATTCGATATCGTTGAATAAATACAGTAATAAAAATTAAACAACAAAAAACATTTCAAATTTTCAACTTCTTACATTTTTTTCATTTATAAAAAGATCCCTACATTGCCTTAATATCTCTCTCGGCAGTTAATGTGCTGGTTTTCTTTTCAAGTTTTGTTTAAATATATACAAGTTTTTACATCCACCCTAACTAAAATATTGTAGGTGAAGTATTGTTGTCTTAGTTTTTTAAAGAAAAACACAATTTAACCCTCCGTCGGGCGCAGCCGGCCTCAGAGGCCAACAAAAGACATCTTTTCCCTCTCCAATTCTCAAAGGCAGACTCCCGCCCCTTCCCTTATTTTACTCGCCTAACCTTAGGAATCTCATACGGCGCCCGTCTTCAGTCAGTCTTTGGTCTCTATGCAGCTCACGTACACCTTCCCTGGCTCAATTGTGCCTGTTCTTTATGAAGTTCATCAGTATCTTGATAAATAAATGCTGTATTGGACCCTGGCCTTTCAGGCAGAGTGCGCCTGATTGAATTATTATTTCAGTTTTCAGGCATTTTATATACATATGTTTCTGCCGAAATGGCTAGAAAAGATGATCTCTCTCAACGCAATAATGTTGATGATATGGTGAAGTTTCTTCTCCATCATCGGTTCTGAAGTTCCAGTTTTGGTTGAAGATTTAGGCGATGGGAGCGACATCTGACAACTAGCTCGGTGAAGTCTGAATACAAGTGGAATGCCAATTCAGTTGCAAACTCGCTTGAAAAGGTTTTTGCCGAGGAACGTGAAAAAAACACAACCCCTACAACACCTACCAAAAGGCGAAAGTGTGAAATATGCGTATTTGAATCAGGATTTAGGAAGATGACGAATTACGAATGTTTAGGTTGTCATCAACCGATCTGTTTACTCCACGTAAACGCGCTGTGCCAAACTTGTTTTTCGGATGCTGATTTGGGAACCTCAGCGTCCGTATCTGGCTACGGCTGCGATAGTAGAGACTACCACCTACCTTACCTTTAAATATTTATTACTTTTATGGAGCTTCGTTTGACCAATTATTTTGAACACTGTTTTTGGAAAATTGTTTATTTGGATTATTTTAGTTTACGGTTGGTAATTTTTAATAAACTGGTTATTTTGTGTAAAATTTAGTTAAATTCCTTTCTATAGATCCTACTAAAGACTACCCGACAAGTATTTTGTATAAGAATTAATATAGTGGAAGGTGGGGGCTAAAAATATATGGGTGGCCTCTCAGGCCGGGTGCGCCCGATTTCGGTTCCACCATAGGTGCGCCTGACGGAGGATTAAATCAAATAACTTTGTAAGAGTCACTATTTAATCTAACAGGATCGACATGTCTCAAAACCAATAGTTCCTTCGTCAGGATAAGCGTAGAGTGAAAATCAACAAATTTAAGAATAGACAAACAAGTACCTGTAGACAAAAATATTACCATGAACAGTTAAAAAAACAAATATATAGTAAAAAGAAAATAATCATAAAATAGAATTTGCATTTATATGTATAACAATAACTTTTATAATCTAACATATTTTTACTCACATCAAAAACTTTTTAAATCTTACGCATTTATGGATACATCAAAAACTTTTATAATATAAGATATTTATTTTTACATCAAAAAATTTAGTAAGCTAACACATTTATTTATTCATCAAAAAATGAAGGATTAACTGAGATGTCTAAATAATTAAAATAAAAAATTGTTATCAGTGTAGGTATCATTATGAAAATAAAATGAATGATACATATTTAAAAACATATTAAATTGACCATTAACACTCTTAATTTCAAACCCAGTGCATTATTTTTGGTAATAAAAACATTCTAACATAAACACCTACATTTTTTTTTGTTAGTTTTAATAATTTATATTTTTCAATGCCCGCTAAAACGCTCGCAATACAGTACTAAACTGAAACGGACTTCCAAATGATTATAAAATATTCCAAACAGTCGTAGATCGAACAATTTAACATGTTTGCGAAAAATTGCCAATGTTTGGAAATATTTTAAAAATTATTTTATATGAAACTAAAAAAAATAATAAAACAATAACTTTTATAATATATTTGTTTAATTAAATATGTCTTTTTAGTTTCATTTAAATTGGTATTTCTACATTTTACAAGAAAGAAAAAAGTAATTGACAAAAATATCCAAAAAAAATTCCCCCATCTTTGAAATCCGAAATTTTATATTTATATTTCGATTTGTCCAATTGTAATATCAAAATCTGAAAGAACCTTTCATTTGCTTTCAAAACCAGTAATTTATTTTGGTATGTAATCAAAACAGCGAATCTATTAGATTCACAAATTTCCGATTGAAAAAGATAAAATTTTCGTACAATACGAGAATTTAAAACCCGCGAAAGCCTGCGGCGTGACTCCTAAAGGGGCGATGCAGTAATGCCAACCAAGCAGGTCGTTTTGAGGGGAGATTATTAAATTATTTTTTAAATAAAGATTTATTAATTGTACATACATGTAATAGAATTTATATGTTCAGAATCGGCGTTTTTTGACCTGTGTAACTGTATATTTTTTATGTCACAATATTTTTTTACTTGAGTTCCTTATTGTAAGCCTATTGTATTAGTACGTAAAAAATGTAACCCTTTATTTAAATAAAAAGAATGATTTGTTTCCAAAATTTGGTTGGCAAATTCAGAGTAATAATTATTATTCAAACACTATAATATAGCAATTACAAGAAGTCTTGCCCAAGTAAAAAAAGTTATAATTGTAACAATTCTATTCATTAGAATAAAACACATCACTTTAATACATATAACCTCTACATGTTTCATGAACAATGTTCACGTCATCAGGAGCAAGCATATATTAAAGTCAAAGAAAAAAGGTGAACATTGTTCATGAAACATGTAGAGGTTATATATATATATATATTAAAGTGATGTAAACAAAATTATTTGTGTTTTATTCTAATAAATAATGACATCATTGTGATTTGAATGAAAATGAAAATGAAAGCTTTAAGAAGAAATTTTTCTCCGAAAAATTAAATCTAGGTATTCATTTTAAAAACTGTTATAAGCATGATAATAATGTTTGAACAGTCTTTTTTTAATTTTTTGTACGTGAAATTGAACCCGAATCTTAACTGTCTGGAGCCAGTGAGACTACGGCATCCGCATTTGTTGTATTTTGTGAGGCCGATGGTAGTGGAGAGGGAAAAGAGATGGGGTAATGAAAGTTGGAGAATAACCTGCCTGTTCAGATCTGGTTACCAAACATGACTTAAGACATTTCAAGAAATACAACAATTACCTATTTTATGATAATTAATTTTTATTTTACGTAGCTTTTTTTAGTAATTACTAATTAGTCACCGCTCATTGAATTTTTTTCGTCTGTAGGTAGATACTGATCAGTTTAAGCTTGTTTATTTATTCTTAAAGTTGTTTATTTTCATCATACGTTTATCTTGAGCAAAAAAATCATTCGTTTTGAAACATGTCCTTTCTTCTTCCTTCGATTAAATAGTGATTTATTTTATTTAAACTAACAAGACATCACAAAGTGTATTTTAAATTTTTGAAGAAGATAAAATAATTTGTTAAAAAAGACAATTTTGAATGAATTTTCAATTGTAAGCACGCAATAAATTCTTAAATCCTTTTGTAATATTTAGGCTAGTGTCTAGGCTTGGCGTCTGATAGCAAAATATTTAAATTGCTCACAAGAAAAACGGGTTGCTTTTATCATCAAATATCCTGAATGAGAGTATTTGATTCCTAGATACCCAAAAACCTTTTAAGCTTTTGTTGGACCTTATCTAAAATCATTACGACAAGGATCCTTTGTGAGGACGAATTTATGTTCGGGTTTATATATCTAATTTATTCTACAAAGCCTTCCTTACTTTTATGAAAAATTATGGAAACGAATATACCTATACGAACTTATTTTTCTAGGGTGTTATTTCAACATTAGAAGCTATGTTGCTTTATTCATCATTATTGCAACACACACACGGAAGAGACTCTTTAAAAAAGCTAAATCATATGACGATGAAACTAACTATATATTTGAGAATTGGGTTTACTCGAGGCTCCTATTTTAAATATTTGCGATGAATTAAAATCGACCCCTCACGAAGAATAAATTATGTATAAATAATATTAATAAAATAGAACATTATCATTAAAATGTTTTATGTGAAATGGTTTTAAATTTTATCCAACGTTTTTCAACTAAAAGCACCAGATTTTATTTCTCTTTGCAATAAACTAGTGAGATTCCTCTAGAAACATATGAGATTTTGGTAATGCGTTCATCAGAAATAATTAAAGTCAACCCCACGGAAAGATCAATTTTCTAGGCCACATAGGGTAAATTCGACCGTAGATCCGTACATTACGATAAGCTACGCACCGAATATTAATTTTAACCGACGATATCACTTATGTCGGTAAGATTTCCACTTTATTTTAGAGATTTTTTAGGGAAAATTCAACTGTAAATCTGTCCAGTACACAGGACCGCTAAGATTCCCACTTTATGTTAGGGTATTGTCTCGTCTTAAAACAAGGATGACGTCTGAGAAATACATAAATTACAGTCGCCAACTCTACGGACACGGGACGAGAGATGCAAAGCAAATTAGATTGCCAATAAGGAAAAAAACAATGCACCGAAAATCTTCTATGGCCGTCCAACTATTTAAAAAATTTCGAAAAAAATTACTGCGATTGAAAGAAAGTTTTTAAACAGAGAATAAGATGGTTTTGTCTTCCACAATTATTTATGTTGAGTTTCTAATCGACTACTCCTATATATTTATTTGTTTAATTATTTGCAAAAATAAAAATATTTTTGACAAATAATGTCCATTTTTATCGTCAAATATGTTTGTTTTATGTTTGTAAAATTATTAACACTTTTTCAGAATTTTTTCAGGAATGGTTTTTCAGCTTGTTAAAATATTTATTTTGTAGTATTTTTCTGTCAGTAATCACTCGTCATTTGAATTCAGTCCTCCAGCACATATCGCCCCGCCCAAATCATCTTCAGAGGGAACTCTTCATTGGACTGCCATTGGCTCACTTCCTCTGTTGTTTAAGCTTGACCATAGTGTAAATAAATCATTTCTCCCACTCTATTTCCCCTTGGAAGTAAGAAACTAATTTTCTCACTCGGCCTAATTCACCTGGCTGGAAAGCTGAATTACGTTTGTAGACCTAAATCCTCGTCCGGAAGTTGAATGTAAACAAGAAGTTAGAAAAGAACTAAGTAGCAACAAACGATACCGCCTCTTTTTAATTTGAACTTGAAGTTCTTTTTAACGGGCAACTAATTTTACGACTGATTATTCAAATTGTGATATTTCTGTAAACTGTCCAAAATTTCTAGGCATCGAATTCTAGTACATCCGTTCGCAATCTTATGTGGTTTGAGACCACTGAAAGATTCAGTAGTATTTTAGCTTTTTCATAACAGAACTCAAATTCTCTGTTTATGTATTTTGGTACTCCAAATTAATTGGACAACACTTTTTGCTTTCGAAAAACACAAGTCTTTAACAATTGACCTACTCTATTTAACGCAACACGTGTTGTTTATTTTCTGCGCACTAGCTAAAATGAGTACACGTAGCAACACAGAGAAGCTGGCTATATTTTTTGAACCCCACACGCATAAATGACGAGTAAAAACTAGTAATATAAATTTGTGACGCACTGGAGCAAAATATCTGCTTCCTTCACTGGATTATATTACCCAAGATGGTACCAGTAGCACTCAAATCGATTATTTTAAATTTATACAAGAAAATAAAAAAAAAATTGCGACAACTACCTAACTAACCAACACGCAGATTTTTCCAGAGTGGTAGGCAGAGAGGACAGACGGCCAAACAACTCGGTCTTAGCACAAACGCCTTGCCTTAGCCACATTCATACATCGTCTCTTACATAGGTACCCTTCAGTTATTCTGACTCTTGACATGCTTCGAATCAATTTTGGTTCGCTTGATCTTACCGCGTCTTCCTTGGGCGTTCCCGACTTCTTCTATCATTCATACTCGCAACATATATACTCCTTACACTCTTTTCTCCGTGAATCAAAAAAACAACCGAAAATCATTTTATTTCAACATTCGCCGAATTGATAAAATATTACATGTTGAGCGATCAAAGTAAAAAAGTGACGTAAGTTTTTCTCTTATTTTCAATTAACTTTTTTTTTCACTTAACCGCACCCAATTGTCTGAAGTCAAAGATACTATGGCATCTCATATTTGAATATGTTGTGAGGCTGTTAAATTGCTTTAAAACATGGATAATAAAGCAAGGAAAACATTTTAATTTAGACATTGACTAAGGTTGACACATCCAGTCTGAAATTCGAAAAAGTGATGTGTGAAAAAATTGAACAAAATGTTTTCGCTTCATAACCATTTGTCTTTAAATTAAAATGGCACAACTTGAAGGCTGCCATAGATTATAATAATCCCACGTGGCAATTGCATCCGGTCTTGCGGTTATGCAGATTTGGAAAACCAAGAAACAACTTTTCCACTTTTTTACCGACTCATAAACCGGCTTATAATAATAATAATCAGTGTTTTAATTTTAATTTTTCCTTTTAATAACAAATAAAGACAATAACAAGCTCACTGGGATCTCACATGCTGCGGATTACATGTTGTATAATATGAAGAAATTGTAAATACACAAAATTTTTTTCTAAAATAATAATTAATATATATTTGGTGTTGTTTGTTCAGTTGACTGGTTTCGGTTACAGTCTGTATTTGGTGTCTATTTCTGATCTCCCTATATTTTGTAACCAGCTTTTTACTTGAGATTTAAATGTTGCAACTTTTGAGTGGCATTGTGCTGTAGATTTAAGTACCTTAGTATACGAAGCTTTTTTGCCCAAATGTTGTATTTATAGTTGCTTTTTGGTTATGTTTTTGACACTGATATCTACTGTTTCTAATAAACATGTTGGTTGTTATTTCTTGTGTTTTGTGTTTATGAATATGTTTTAGTATAGATTTGTTTAATTTACATAATTTCGAGTTTGAAGAATGATTTTTGCTGAATTATAAAAATCCTGTTAAAAATGTGATGGCAGGCCATTTCCTAACAAACTTTGAGTACATTCAGAATATATCGGGATACGTGTTCATACAGCTGGGCATATATATAAATGTAGACATCTCTTTTAGCTCCTTCATATAATCTGGGCCTCTTTAAGAGCCACATTAATAAAGCCCTTCCCACAACCCGCCTCACAACGCTGCCCAACCGGGGTCAAATACATATATTATGAAGAAACGCGAAAATATTATTTTCTTGTAAATACGTGTTCCGACAACGCAAAAAGATACGAGTATTCGTGTTTTACTAATAGTTTAGGGAACCTGTCAATTCATTTTTTAACGTCCTGTAGTCTCGTTTTAAACCGAAGTTAGAACAGTTTGACCAGATTAATTATAATTAAGCAATATTTTATATCAGTCATGTTTTTACCGCATAAGCAAACTTGTATAAGCCGTATCTGTATTTGAATGATATTCCCTGTAGGCGCTTCGGTACATAAACCTTGGGTTTTTGAACCCTTTAGTTAAGGGTCGTTTCACACCCTGTCACGTGGAACGGAAATCTGTGGGATGAAACTAAATTGCGACCTTCTACCTCTAAGAAAATTTTCTCAATGTTCAAACTTGTCATTCATGGCTGATTTGATACAAGTAAATCCTGGGGGGTTTTTCGAGACATTTTGTTTTGCGAATTGATTAATTATGAATGAAAATTTATAGAAATTTTGTTTTGAATAATACGAAACTTAATTAAAATTGTCCTTCCTAGTCTTAAAACGTTTAAAGACTGTTGAATTTTTTGACCTTCATGCTTTTACAAAATGACAAACACGTCAGACGGCCTCCGTGGTTACGATCCTTGGCAACGAATCTGTGGGTCGCGGGTTCAAATCCAGATTTGTATTATTTCACAACTTCTTAATTCCGTTCCACGGTGGTAGATACATTCAGCATCGCCCTGGTTCATTATTTATGAACAGATACAGAAAAAAATCATACTTACTTGGCAGGTCACATAATATCAGCTTAATTTGTAATAACCAATGTTATTATGTACGTACAACAATGTTTTTTTTTTTATTCCGTCTTGATATGAAATTATTTTTAACGTTCACATAACTTCAACAAATATCAATAGAATAGATAGATATTAACATATTATGAATGTTATATTATATATATGTAAATATTACTAATAATTCATCGTATATTATGTCAAATGTGCCAAACTTTGTTACGTAAACGAAACTCGACGGACATGAGTGGAATACCCGTCTACAGCTGATCTTGGTTCATGAGGTTCATGGATCGTTTCTTCGACTCGTTTTTTTAAGTCGTAGTCGTACTAGTGTATGCTCAGCTGTTATGCCTCCTTTCTCCTCTTCGAAACCCGCATTAATAAATCCCAACCCCTTCTTTAACCCGCCCAACTACGCTGCCTAAACGGTGGCGATACAACTCCCCAGTCTTTATAATGTATGAACAAAGGCACTCTTGTTAGGTGTCATAAAAAAATTAAAATAACCTATTAAATTTTAAAATTCATAATATGTTTATGTGTCTACTGTAAAATTTGATAATTAGAAGTTACCCATTCTACGAATTATCCCGGAAATGTATCAGTTTTACAGTTTTTTTTTGATAATCCTAAATAATTATATAATTCAAATATATTTTCTGTATTATAGATAAAATTTTACCAGCGCATAGCTGGAAGTTAACAGGTTAGACGGGGGTTTTCTTTTTATCGGTTTTTAAATCTCGTCAAGTCTTTTCAAGAATTTTATAATCCCTCATAAAGCTCATCCGAAAATATTTAAATATTTTTTGACTGGCGGATCGCCTTACTAAAACTGAAATGGCAATATTACCCATCTTAAGCATAAGGATAGATTTCTCAACTGAGATGACTAGTACTGTTAAAAAAATATGTGTATATATATATCGTGTAAACAGACATGCATTATAATTGGATCCATTCAAAACAAATACATGCATACAACAATAAATTGTCATTTACAATAATAATTTGCATTCGCAGAATCAGCTGTATTAAGTTCTTTGGTTACACAATGTTGACTCCGTAACCCAGCCTTGTACTAAATAAGAAAACAAATTAATTAGCACTTGAATATAAAATACGTTATTATTTAAATGAAAAATTAATTTTTATGAAACTAGGTTTTTTATGTATTGCAGAAAGGATAATATATTATTTTTAAGCAATAATTATTAAGCTAAATAAATTTAAAAAATCTTCAGAGAGAAAAAAACATGCCCGCGAAAGGATTTGAACCCGCAGTCTTCTGATTACCGGTCAGGTGCTCTGCCATTATATTTTGGTAGACATCAAAATAATTACCCTTTTTTAAAACGTGTGGGAAATTAAACATTTTTAATCTATAGAAAAGTGCCTGATATGAGCAGGTATTCTTTATCCGACAGTTCTCGGGAAAAGTAATACGTTGTTTTATTAACTATATTCCTCCTAGTCCAACAAAGCTCATGCTGCCATGCTGCAGAGATCAATGTGTCCATGTTCTCTTCAGGTGACCTTTAGGGGTGATTATAAAGTATTTTTGCAGGTTCCACTTTTCGACTAAATAAAAACAAAATGAACTGGAAACATCATTTTAATCAAAATATGTAAATAAAATCAATAAAAATTTGCCACTGTTTCTCATGTCAATTCACATTTAACAATGAAACTATTCACATTGACATATACCGAAAATGAATGTCTGCCATTTTCGTAATAAAATGGATTACTGTCAGGCAAGAAATGAAGATCTACTTTGGTTCGAATATTTGCCATTATAAAATAAATTTCACAAACCTGTAACTAAAACGACTTTTGGACAAATAAATTTCCAATATTTTGCTATAAATTTTTTCAACATAAAAGTAAAAAGAATTTTTTTCTTATTTTGAACTTCAAGTACGCAAAAATTCATCAAAAAGTATCAAATACTGCTTAAGGGGGTGGAAAAGACGATATGGGTGGTTTTTTTTTTATATCTCATGTAGACAGCGACCTTCCTCTCGTTTTGAAGATCAAAGCACAAAAATTCATCGTCCTTGGAATAAAACTGAAGATTTGTTTAAAAAAACTAGCCGCCGGCCCGACACAAACAGACACTCCTTTACACAGGTTCACAAGATGTCCCAAAATAGTGTAAAGCGGAAGTCCAGAGGTAGAGCACCCCTATATACCCCTAGGGGTACCCAAATCACCCCCTTGTATGTTCCGCGATTTTTTTTACGTTTCGAGTTACGGTTTTTTATGAATTTTTTTGTGAAACCTTGACTTACAAGATATTGTTGGTCATAGAGACATGAATTATTAAGAAAAATGTTTGATTTTTATTCCAATTAGGTGAATACTATACCTTGTAGACACAAAAATAATTGTGGGCAGATCTGATATCGCCTTCTGATCACGCCATAAAATGTTAAATAAGTTGAAATTCTAAACTTTTAAAATTTTCGAGGACGATTTTAAAAAATCTACAGACTTGATTTACGAACTTGCCGATTGTATCGTCTTTTTACCCTGTAAAGTTCATAAGACTATCTTTATGGCATCATGCATGAAAATTTGTTAAAAAAGCATAATAAGTCCAAAAAACAGTGTTTAAAAGGTGAGCTTAATAAATTGTTTATTATTGAATCACAAAAAGTTTTTCTCCTGTTTCAATTTTGTTTCCGCAAAGGTTGTAATTTCTTTTGAGTAAACTATTTGTAATAACCCCAGACCAAGAAGCACCCCGGGGGCCCGCATATTCTTGTGCTCCACACTGTTGCTCCATGCTGTAGCACAGACTCGTAAAAAAACATGAGATACTCATGGGATGAATCATGGCATAGAGGCGCTATTGCTCACTTCTATCTCGTCGACACTTCACCACTATTATCACGCGAGTAACAGTGCGCGGGGAGCGGATTCGAGAGTTTTCGTTATTTTGAGATTAGAGAGTTGGAGGTCAACTAATTGGAAGTAAAAAAAGTAGGTATTTTAGTAGTAATTTTTTCGCTTCGTTTGTTATCTAATAGGTATAGTCGGAATTCTCGATGGCAATTAAAATAAATTTCCATTAAAAAATATTACATTATGTAGGTAGGTACTTAATCGCTTGAGTGAATCTTCCAAACGAGCACAGTCAATTTCAAAGCAAAAATTCTAGAATTCATTCGATCAGAGTTACAGTTACAGCCGTAATTGATTGTTAAATCATATTAATTTTAATTCTCCTCTGGGATTTCAAATTATCAAAATAAATTCAATGATGTGCAATAAAATTTCGTTATTTCGCCAACAATATTTTTTGTGTACGAAATATTGCACACTTTATAGATATGTAAAAAATTAATATTGTGTTTTTGAGAATTTCCGGATTGTATTTTTTTTTCAAGATAAACTAGATGAGAACCAAACCTGCAACCTTCTGATTGCCGGTAAGGAGAACTAGCCCCTACGATAAAAAATCTCATAATTGTTGAATCAAATACTAGAATTTATTGAATTATTTGGCGGCTTATAAATAAGGTTACGTAGTTACGGGTTCTTTTGTGATATCGATTCACGTCGCCAGCATTTATTTTTTCTCGGAATTTGTTTTTCTTTTTATATGGGTGTTACACGCTAATAATTATTGCTTATACTCGTAATTATTTGTTATCTTTTGTGCTTTGCATAAAAACTTGATTTGTAAACATAAGTTTATCTGAAAAAATATTAAATTATCTTTGCTAAGCCAAAATACTTGACCATTAAATGAAGATATAATATATGTATCTGGACGCCTCGTAGTAGGAGACTTAGTAAATAACAATATCTCTCATACAAAAATATAGTTTTGTGAAAAAATCTAATAAGCAATGATTATTAAATAAAATACTAGTATTTACTGAATTATTTGGTGGTCAAAGAATAAGCCGACGTGGTATAGTGGCTTGTACAACTGACCGGCAATCATAAGGTTGCGGGTTCGATTCGGTTACCGGTTTGTAGATGTGTAGTACATAGCCAAAAAAATCAATTATGAATATTCTCCTTGTGTCTTTAAATCTAATGCTATCATTTATAAAAATAAAAAATATATATAATAGTAAGCAAGTAAGAAAAAGATTTATTGAGCTAAGCCATCGATTAACAAAACATCGATTTAACTCTACTTTTCTTTAATAAAATGTGATAGTGAAAACTCTATCAAAACGCGTTGCGTACTTTAGAATGACTACCTTACTTTATTTTACACAATTTAGAGATTAAGTAATGAACCAGTCAAAATCGAGTGAGGTATGAATATTTACCATCAATGATAAGTATTCTCAAATTCAAACCAAAACAAAATGTCTCAATTTTTGCGTGGGCTTGAAAGGTGTACCCTCGAAATTTAATTGAGGTATTACCTCAATTGTTTTCAAACAAACAGCTGCTAATTAAAAATTCACTTTATTTTCAATACAACGCGCTACGCCACCAAAACAATCAGTTATCTAGTTTTAAACATTAGCTGCCCGTTGTTAACATTGAAATACTTAACGGCAATTTAAAAGAAAACGTTTTATATATTTTGTTGAAAAGAAAATTTAGATTTTTCAAAATTTATAAAATTTTATACGTCTGATGTAAGGTGTTTAAAGCCTAACAGTACAACATCGAATCAAAGCTCATATCAATAACAGCTACCTTGTAATTTCGAAAATGTACTGATTAATAATTCGGTGTAATGTTGATTACTCCGACTTGATAGCTCGAACAGTCGCATCACTTACGCGCTCTGGCGGAATAGAAAGATACTTTCAAACACTGTTGCCATCGTGACAGAATTGACAGGACATTGAACACACAAACAAATTAGCTTCTTCGGACTTCGCCATGCTCCGTCAATAATTGAATCGTGGAGTTTTTTCGAGTGGTTTTGATATGTTCACAAATAGTACTTTGTAAATTAAAAATAATATTAATATTTTTAAATTAATATCAATAATTTTATATTTAGCATTAACGCTATAGTCTTTTTATATTCACATCCTAACAGTTTTTCGTGATTATTTCGAGATTTTAGAAAAATTCCGGAGCTAGTTTTAAACTCCAGAATTCGATGACTCAATTATACACAGAGTACACATAGTATAGTTACTAGCAGTGGATCACTCGAGGTTCTGAATGATGACCAAAAGAAATTGAAGCTCATAGAGTAAAAAAGAAAACTAGAAGTGCCTTCGATATAGATTTTAAAAGAAGAAAATGTGCTAGAAACAAAATTATTTTACACGAGGTCTGTCTCTCTCACCTTTGCCTGAAATTGTATATCGCCATTCCAATCGAATTTCGTAATCATGTTCAAACATGGTTAACATGGTTAACAGTTTTGAGTTTGTATTTTGGGCACTTATTTTGTTATTCTTTTTTCTGTGTCCAAACCCGATAACCTTAAAATGAAAATAGGTTTTCTGACAAAGTTAATTTAATCAAAACATAACAACAAGATTAATATTAACGTTTGCTGCAGATCCCTTTCTAAACGTTTGACTGACAGTGTTGCATTAAATGACAAAGTCACTTGTACGTTAAATTCTATGTAGAAGTAATACTACATGTTTCAACAGTTTCATAACGCCTTAATGTCGTTATTGCTTTCGTCTAAAAACCCAAACATACAAAACGTTAAAATCTAATAAAAGTGGGTGTGTGGATCCAGTTGGTCGTGGGTGGTGGATGACTAGTGGATAAGAATGCTGCCACTAATGCATAAAGCTTTTTAATCCGTGTTAGTGCAATATCATGTAATGCCTCGCTACTTGCATCAACACAAGCGCTGCATCACAACCTTCTATTGAATTATGCACAGAAAGAGCTTTTCTTGGAATATTGTTATGACATGCGACTGGGATGCTGAACTTGTGTATCTTATTTGATGAAAAATATCTGATCTATTTAACTCCTTGACATATTCTATCAGAATTTCAGAGAATTTTCGCCTTGAAATAAAATACAAATCAACGTACCCTGAGTATTTCTGAAGTTAAAAACTGTTTTGGAAATGTAATGAAATAGAATTATTAGAAATAAACCCGTATTTTTTAAACATTAAAATTTTGAATTCAATTATGTACTGCATAGATTTTAAAATTTATTAGACCTTGCTGTTGATAAAGTTAACACAGAGCACCAGGATTAACCAAATTAAATCATTATCACCCTCCATTTGAAATTAAGGTAAAACTTCATTAAAATCAGTTCTTAGAAATTCATAAAAATGTTTTCAATATAACTTCAGGAATGGAAACTACGATGAATGTCAACAAGATCTATTGTCCGTTAATTGGATAACTCTTTAAACTTATACACCAAAAGAAATCTGGATAAAATACGTACAGTATTAGTGCAAATGAAATAAAATGTTTTTTGAGCGAAATAAATTCCAGTAAATGTTCTGGACCTGATCAAATTCCCTCTTTATTTGTTAGTTGCTTTGCAGATTTGTTATGCTTACCGCTTTTTATTATTTTTAATGAATCTTTAACCACGGGGACTTATCTAGATTTGTGGAAAGAGGCACATGTTATGTGGTAGGCAGTATTCAAATTAGGTGACCAATATTTAAAAAAAAATGACAGACCTATTAGTATACGATCATGTTTTACCACGGTTTTTGAATCCCTGATATATAAGAACATTTTTCGCACCTTGAACCCTTTCTCTGCGCTAGGTAACACAGGTTTATTCCTCACAGATCTATCAATTTAAATTTATTGGATTTTGTAATTACATGTGTATTTTTTTAAATGAAAGATTACAAGTAGATACAATTTATACCGATTTCCAAAAAGCTTTTGATAAAGGGAACCACTCCATCTTACTAAAAAAGCTTAGGAACACATGATGACCGACTTCTCTGGTTGAAACCATATTTATGTAACACAACACAGCTAGTGCTTATTAATGAATATAAATCATCCCCCATCTTTGTAACTTCTGGTGTACCACCGGGGTCAAATCTTTGCCCCCTGCTTTTTCTAATATTTATAAATGTTCTTGGTTCACAATTAAGCTGTGATTATGCTTTTTTACCAATGATTTTAAAAATTTTATTAGTTAAATTAAATCTGTTTCCGATCATCAACTGCTTCAAAATGACCTCCTCGCACTCAATAACTAGTGTCCTGTTAATGATATGCACTAAATGTTGAAAAATGTTACCCTTTAGACTTCAGTCGAAATAAAATAAAGGTTTTTTCCTATGTTATTAATAATTTTTTTCCTTAAAAAGTGTCTCCTTTAAGAGATCTAGGTATTATTTTTGATTTTAAATTCATATTTGATGTACACATTAATGACATTAAGTACAAATCACTTAATATTATGGTATTTATTCACAGAATATGTAAAACTTTCTAACACCCTTAATCAATTTTAACCCTTTATTGCGCTTTAATTAGAAGTAAACTTGAATATAGAAGCACTATTTGGAATCCACGGTACTTTAAAAATTGTATAATCGCTTATGAAAAAATTCTAAAACTGTTATCTTTTGAATGGTAACCGGATAACTCATCAGAATGACAATTGAACACACCTATAAAAAGTGCTATAAAGTTATTAAAACTGATTAAACAAAAGCTAGGTTTAATAGGTTACATAAGTAACTATTTAAACAAAAACTAGGTTTAACAGGTTACATAAGTAACTATTTAACCTAGTTTTTGTTTCATCAGTTTTCATAACCTTATTGCACTTTTTGTAGTTGTGTTGAATGGTCATTTAGCATGTTTCTCCTAAATCCATTAAGAAATAATATCGTCTATTTTAGCCCTCCGACCTAAATATGACGACAACATAATAAGATGGAGTGTGTTGAAGTAGACATTCTCGTCGAAAATTTATACGGATTCGGAAAAAATATTCTGCCATTGCTGAAAAATATATTGATCGGATTAAATTATGTCTTACTTGCGTCACTATTTGTGTCACTTTTGTCTCTTACTTTTTTGTACTATTTTACATTTGAGTGAGCTTTCATATTATTTTTCAATTTTGTATTTTAATTTTTATTTAGTAGTATGAAAATTTATTTACCGTCTCGGATTAGATTTTTGTAATTGTTTTTGTATTTGTGTATTAACTGAGTTTTTAAAGCAAGATTTTTTTCTTCAAAATGCGGTCGAAAGTTTTGGTTTCATGAAGGTGTTATTATTCTGTGGTTAACTTCTTGATTTGAATGTGGTGTTTCCTCATCCTAGCACCGTTTAGATCATATTTTTCACCATGTCACTAAGGAAGATACAACGGTATATTTGAGAACAAATTAGTTGTTCCCAAAAGCGAACAAATTAGCTTGAGGGGTTAAAAAGTAGTCATCGCATATTCATTTAAAAAATATTTTTACGAAGTTTTTTATGTAAAAAAATATATTTGAGACTAATTAATCAGCCTTCTTTACCTTCCCATATATTTAACCGCCCCTCTCTTTAGCTTCATTACATACCCTATTTGGGGAATACACATTCCCACTGGCACTTGATAGATGAAACTCTATTCGCTCTCGGAAAATAACTCAATTTTCTTTAAGTAAGTATTGGATAAGTTCGTTGTAAAATTCCTACAATGTTTCTATTTTATTTGGTGTAAGGTACAATAATGATAACCAAAACGATAACTATAATATTTATAAAGCACAATGGTTAAAATGGAAAGAGAACGACAACCACGCGAACAGGTCTTACCTCCGTTCGCGTCGTACGTTCCGTTGTACATTATATTCACTATTTACATAAATAAACTACGCAATATGGAAACCGACGGAAGAATACAGTTTTACTGTTCAAAACTAAATAATGGAATATTGTATTTAATTTAATGGAATTGGGAATCACGCAAGTGAAAAGATGGTTAGATATAAATATACTCACACTAAGCATATCGGAAACAAAACTCACAGTCTATATTATAAATAGCATGGGACAGCAAAAAATAAGACAAACACCATAATAATACACGAATGTACAGACTGTGGTTGCCCAAAAAAAAAGGACCAAATAAAATATCTTGGAATAATAATTTCAGATGGACAATATGCACTTCATATCGAACACATCACATATAAACTCCTAAGAGCAATAAACATTTTCCTAAACATAAGAAACATATTTAAACAATAACAAATGAAAACAACGTATTTTGCACACTGTCAAATAATTAAATATGCAATCATTGTTTGGGAAGGAGCAACAAATTCAGCTTTCGGTCATATGGAAATCGCACAAAAAACTATCTTAAACGAAACACTTAAAAAACATAAAATTACTGGCACTGACAAAATATTCAACATTTTTGACGTACTAGATTTACGCCAAATTTTATTTTGGTACAATATTTTACATTTTTTAGTATAATTTGTTGGCCTCACTGGGTTGCTTACCCATGCCGAGGCCTCCAAAAACACTATTTTAGTACATTATCGGTAAAAAGAAAAAAAATTCAACAAAAACAAACTAACATAAATAGACAAGTTAGACAAGCGTACAAACACAAAAAAATTAAAAGCTTTGTCAATAAGAACATCTTTGGACCAAAATATAATGAATACTAGGAAATAAAACATATTCAACAATCTTACACTCGATTCCTACAAAAAATAGGGAAACAAAAAACATTTACAATACTAAATAAAGCTATGAATAGAAAAATAAAAAGAGCAATATTAAAAAGTTTTATATCTTAAAAGAATAATACTTAATATTAAATATCATAAATTGCACAAGGCGGGCCTCTGCACGGGTAATCCCTCAGTGAGGTGATACATTACTAAAAATAATACTTCAATAAACGTACTCGTTCTAGAAATACTTAAGGCTAAAGAAATTTTTTTTATTTTTTATTTGTTGATACATTTTTTTACAATATTTCATATTTCAATTCAGTAATGTTGGCCTCACTGGGTTGTTTACCCGTGCTGAGGCCCCCATTTTATAATTTAAGAATTTATACATTTATCGTTTCATAATTTGTAAAATTGAATTAATTCCCTTAGATTTTTTTAAATTATTCAATCGGGTGATTTTTAAAATAACACAAATAAATATTAACATAAAATTTACTCGCGCATGCCGGTATTTGAATCCGCGACGTCCTGTTTGCTAGTCCAGAGTCTTACTCATCGACCACGGAGGCCGTCAAATAATATATCTCTAAATATTGAAGACAATATTTAAATATTACAATTTGAGGTTTTACTCAATAAAGTCATTCCGAAAAATAAATAATATATCTCTGTTAATTTATTGTTTTGGAATATGTAAAGATATTAATCATGTATTTATAAAATTAGCATTGGCAACTGCGTTAATATTAACAATTCAGTTTAAAATTTTCACGGGAATCCTCAATATTTTATGGTCTTTTTTGAAGATATCAACGAATTTTGTGAAGTCTGTCGGTTATTATTGTTACTAAGCTTTAAATCTCTTCATCTATTTAAAAAGACCTGGTAAGAAAGTTAAACTTATAATTAATAAATAATCGATTTGTTTTATATTTAGTATTGTTATAGTTTCCATATTATTTTATGTAACTGTTACACGTTTTACTAATATTGTTTCATATTAACCGGTTTACTGTTATATCATGCTTCAAAAGTTTTTTGTATAATTTTCGATAATCACTACTATTCTTAAAATCATTTTAAAAGCCCGAATGGGTAGAAAACCAAATGAAAAATAATAAAAATAAATAATTTCGCACATACCTACCATAACGAGACAGAAAGAAAAAATAAGACTCAAAGATTGGACTTAGTTCCTAGTGAAATTAAAAATTTACGTAATTTAAAGTATATTAATGGAAAAATAGAAAAGATGTTTGTGTAATAAATATTAAAAATAATCAAAGTGCAATTTAAACATAAAAAAATTCCTTTGTCATTAGGCCACGTGAAGTGGGTTTATTTTAAGATAAATTAATTAAAAAAAAAACAATTTTTTGGATCTGACTTTTTCTGTGAGCTTAAAAAGTCTTCTAAGCAAAAAAACAAAAGAGTTCTTAGAAGACCTTTATCGTGCGTTAAATAACGAGTTTCTTCAACTTCTCTTAACTTAGGGGACGCTTTTTCGTCTAAGTTTAACACACTGTCCAAATCTTATTCAGTTTAACTGAATCCAATTTATTTCTCGAACAGCTGTTCCCTAACTTCATTCCGACTTTATCGAGAATGCAAACTGTAAACATTTCCGTGAAAAATATAGTAATAAAATAAGCAAAATAATTATGATAAAAAAATAAATTTCCGTTTTTTGTTAATTAGCCATACACAGGAGACCTTGAGGTAAAAAATGCGTCAAGGCCCATGTCATCTTTGGAGATGCTGTGTGGTGAGTCTTTTAAGGGAGAGGAAGGAGAGAAAGTTTAGGGAAGGAAAAAAGTATGACGGGTGGGTAGGAATCTGGGGGTAAACTTGTCGCTGCCAAAACCTAGACAAACCTCACCCTTTGAACCCGGGCACCCTTGCAAAGTAACATAGCAAACCACTTGGGCTGACCCATGCCTGTCTCACAAATAGAATTGATGTTATTATAGGATTTTTTTCAAATAATGTCGTTATAATAAGTTTTTGTTTTTATTATTATTTAATTTTCTCATATATTTTCATGTGAAAAATATTAATGTAACAACTATAGGTGTGCTTTAGTCGTAACATAAATATTTTTCTGTAATTAAATACACGTTTTTTTAAATGAATATAAAACACATTCCAGATAACACGAATAATGAATATAAATAATGTATGAAAAAAACTCAATAAACAATACATTTTTTGCGTTACGTATTATTTTTTTATAAGTGAATACCGCACAAGGGTCCCAACGACTCCTAACCGTCTGGAGCCAGCGAGACTATGGCTTCCCTGATTGGGGTATATTGTGAGACTGAAGGTAGTGGAAGGAGGAGGAGATGAGAGAGTGGAAAGTAGGTCAGTACCTGGCTATTTAGATCTGATCACAAAACATGGCTAAAGCTATTTTAAGCCGCGTTTCAATTCTGAATGTTGGTCTTACAACAAAGCAATACTGAGAATATCGTGCCTATTATATATATATAATTTTAATTAATGAATTGTGAAATTAATTAATTACATCGCAGAACGCAACCTAACTCCTCGACCACGGAGGCCTTCATTAAATAATGCATGCAAAAAAAATTGTCCCAAATAAATACATTTTATTTGGTAGAGTCACTAATTTGGGATAAAACGTTTGCGGCCCGTTGTGTCTAAATTAAGCCGAATCGACCCTACTACATAATTAATGAAAATTCACGTTTACTTATTTAACACTTATTTTTCACTTCTAATATGTTTAAAACCATTCCTTTGAGGCCGTTAACATATTTCAAGCACTGTGGTCATATACACAAAATGAAATAAATGTTGCAACTTGCATGAACTGTACCGCTGAGGACAGCTTCTGCTAATAGAATTAATTTTATTAAAGTATTTTTTCTTTTATTATCGTAATAACGGACGTGTTTATAATACAATTATTTAATAATGCTGGGAATATATATATATATATATATATATATATATATATATATATATATATATATATATATATATATTCCCAGCATTATTAAATAATTGTATTATACACACGTCCGTTATTTATATATATATTCCCAGCGTAGATTCTTAACTGGTTATCAATCTGAAGTTTGACATTAAATTATACCGAGTCAATTATGCCAAACTTTGGGTTTGATTATTCTCGATATATTCTTGATTTGTTGGGTTAATTTCAAATTTAAACGCGTGAGCGCTTTACGCTTAGTTAACATTGAACTAGATTGTTTGATCATGTGTGGGGTTTTAACGATAATCATTATTTCATATTAATATCATATTGTACCAGTTTCGTGATTTTACGTGACATTTATTTATTATATGAGTTTTTCTAGTTTCAAAACTTTTATTTACTACTAGCAATGTTACCCGGGCTTTTCATAGATCTTTTCATTATCAGACGTGGACAATAATTTCCTCTTATTTTGAACTCTAATTATGCAAAATTTCTCCAAGGAGCATCCAAATTCTATTTAAGGGGTGGGAAAAGGTGTTGGTGGTTTTTTGAAATCTCATAAATACAGTAACCTTCCTCCTATTTTGAAGGTAGTGTGGGCAAAATTCATCAATCTTGGAATAAAATTAGTCTCACTCGAGTACTATACTCTCATAATATATGTGGTCTTGGTATATTTCACCATATCGCTAGAGGTAAATTCACAATGGAAGAGATGTAGCGATAAAGGCCAAAACAATATTATATAGATAGACTATTTCACGTGTGAAGACTAATTCCAAAATAATCTGGTGTCTTATATTATTTTACGGCTGTTGAGTAAATATCCCAGCGTTTCGTTGCTTATTGTTACGAGCTAAGAAATTGGTGCATTTATCTAGAACTTCAAGACAACCAAAACTGTGCCAACTTCATGATGCCAAAGCTCGCCGTTTGTGAGTTTTTCTTTCATAAGACTTTCCGATGCGTGCTTTATTGTAGTAATTATAATTCAGACTTGTTTTGTTAACATAGATAATGTCATTCCTGTAATGTTAAAAGATATTTTGAAACATTTTCACATTCTTCATACAAACTTGTGGGACAACTTCCCATTTGAAACAACGAGATATCACCTACAGATTCTATATTTATTCTATTTAGGGTAGACGAATACATATGCACGTAAATAGAATATTAAACAATACTGCAAATGTCGTTAGTTTTCATCACTGAGAAAGAGAAACTGTTATTGAGGCATGGTTATAAGTTATAAAACTATCTTTGTATTTGTGACCAAGCGATAAATATATGGGGAAACAACAATGGGACCAGAAACAAAATCGATAGGAATATTTTGATCTCAAGTGACAAATCATATCGATTTGATCTTCTAGTTTTATGTACCATAATTATGTTACAAAATCTACATGTTTCGAGAACAATGTGTTCCTGGGATGAAAGAGTATCTCCCTTCTTCGATAATTCTGCCATTTTTTTTATTTTCCCCACCCTTCCCGGCATTCCATAGCCCTCTAACTCATTTCCCAATGTTATATGCATAAAATCAATATCCTAATATATCGGTGCTTAAAGACAAAACCAGTTTAAAAAATCTTGATATATTAGCCATTTCTTAAAATCACCGATGCCTCCGGACTGGATGGAAAGCGTGGGCGGTGTGCGCGCGGTGGAGATTGGTAGCTCGGTTCTTGGAAATTCAGTACTATTCAGTAGGGTGAATTAAGGCGTGGTCCCCGTAAGATAAAAATACTTGGTTCGATTCCCAGGTGCGTCCGTTACCTTTTTTTATTTTCTGTGTCTCGTTCCGTGTTATGATTCGTTTATATCTATTAGTATTAACTTCTTCTTCAATGATTAAAATAACATTGATGGGTATAACCCTAAAAATTAACAAAGTTATTCCAATAAAATTGGGTTTAAAAAAAATATTCTCCATTATCATCCGTTTGTTTGTGAAATAGAATCTGATCAGTATTGAAACATCACAAATAATTAATACTGTTTTCTATATTATTAAAAACTAGAAAGACTCAAGGAAACTATTGTAGCTCCCATTTTACAAGGTACATTGTTTATAATTAACTTTAACTAAACTTTTTTTGGCTGTATTTTGCCGTAAGGTTAAAATATATAAATAGGTTATGTTTAGGTTAGGACCTACAAATGTTACCTACCATTTATAAGAACCGAAAATTCATAAGTAAACGTAAATAAATAAATCGTAAATGCTTGTTTAATTTATTACTTTAATGACACCGAAAAATGCTCACTTCTACGAATAAGATAAACTTTGGGATCGTGAATACAGCTCTTCACTTTACAAACTTGCTCGTGTAGTATGTAGAGGAAACTCGAGTCCTGTAGAGATAACAGAGCTTCCAAGTGAAAAACAATTACTAGTTTGATTATAACATGGACAAAGAAAGGAAATTTAATCTAGCAATTTTTATTTTTTGATCGATTGTTGACATTATTATGAAGAAAACAAATCACGTATTATTTTAAAAATTTTAACGCATCGGAACGCCAAACAAATCAAATCATTTTTTGATCGATAGTTGACAGTATTATAAAGAAAATAAATTACGTATTAATTTGAAAAATCTTAACGCATCGGAACGCCAAGCAAATCAAATCATGTTTTGATCGATAGTTGACATTATTATGAAGAAAATAAATCACGTATTAATTTGAAAAATCTTAACGCGTCGGAACGCTAAACAAATCAACACCTTAGGCATACAATTTTATTTATTTTATTTGACTTTATACACACACAGTCTTACTCATACTCGATAATACCGGGGTATAAAGACGGGTTAGTAGAAAACGTTTCTCATAATCTCGAGCATGTGTATTGTGTATACCAACCGTAATACAGCGGTATTAGTGGTCGCCAGATTTTTAAACTGCCCGACCCCCAGGAGGTAGAACGTATTACGATCGTATTAAGATGTAAATGGCAGACTTTATAAACTATCTGGTTGATTTTACAAACGTTAGTCTATCGCGTAGTGAAAATGTAAGAATGCAGTTATACCCATTTGCAGCATTATCGAAGAAATATTTTAAATCAACATTTCGATTTACCAAAACAAATACGGAACGCACTGTCGAATTGGCTGGATTTCAATCCAATTAAAAGCAGACCGGGTTCCATCGAGTAGCCTATTCATGGTTTGAAAACTATCCAACCGATCTCAACAAATTTTTATCCACTCTGATGACACATGAGCAAAAAAATATCTATATTCTACGGGGTACCTCAAGGAAATGTACAAGGCCCACTTTTATTTATTTTATAAATCAACACAATGTGTACAATGTATATTGGATGCAAGATATTATGATTTTTAGATAAAATAGTATTAGTATTTTAAGATGAATCATGGTAAGAAGTAACTCATAAAACTTATAATGGCCTAACAAAAGTTAAGCATTGGCTAGACACAAACTTCCTCACACATAATATCGACAAAACACAATACATGAAATTTTTTCTACGCAAACATAATGCTTCTAATCACCATCAGTTGTATTTCAGTGCTACAAAAGTGCAGTCGTACACAGTTTCGTATAGTGAACTGCCGCGAGTATTGAGTATTGTTCTAAACTTCCTACCTCGCAAAGTACCTCGCCTGGACGGGCGGGTGTCTAAGAAAGAACATGGTTGATATTCTCGAAGATATTAAGAGCGATCACCTCTGTTAAAGATTCAAGAATAAAACTGAGTTTCGAAAACAAACTTAAGAAACTAAAAGAACAAATTATAATAGAAAATTGTATAAAAAAAAATTACAACATTAACCTCAATATCGCAAATTATTACTCATCCTATGACAAAGATAATTATCATAATATGATGGCAGAATTAAATTATATATGGTGTATTTATTCATTTACAAGAATTTTCAGAGGTCAACGACCTTCGTGCATAGATCATGTTTTCACAAATATTCAAGATATAAAAAACATAGTCACAGATCATTTCGGGTGCATTTTTACGTACAATTACAAAAAAAAATTTTTACCAATACCAACCCAAAATCCGGAGAATGACAATGGCCGACGCAAAACGCTCAACATAAAAATGCCCTAGTACATAATCTAGATAAAGAGAAATGGCACGACATCTTTAATTGTAATGATACGAATGAATGCCTCGAACTATTTAAAAGAAAACTATCAACGCACGTAAGTACTGCACAATTCATTGATTCCAGAATACAATCAACAAAATTTAAACCGGTTAAGCTTTGGATAACTTTTGGATTAATGGTATCAATCAGACACAAAAAAGCACTATACAAAAAACATAATCCGTTAACCTACAAATAAAAGACAAAAAAACACCTAAAAGCATACAAAAACTAACTTACTTCTTTGATAAAAAACACAAAAGAAAACTATTTTTGGGGAAAATTAGAAGCAACGGAGAGCGATGCAAAAAAAGTCTGGCATGTTACAAATGAAATCTTAGACAAGAAAAAAACATTAAAAAAGCTAAATACATAGCATCACACATAACAATATCAAAATACGATGCAAAGAAAGTACAGTAGCTACCGCTAACATATTCAACAAGGTTTTTACAAATTTTTCTTTTTTTTTTGTTTAAAAAGAAAGACAAACATTCCCGGGTTACGAATAACCTGACAATATTTGAAAATCTCCTACTACCACCACAGTAAGCTAAAAATGTTGCTTGTGTTGTGATGGAGGACTTAGCCAGCCGAGGAATTGAACACACTACGCCCGAGTGGGACCCAAACGCGATGTCAACTCGGCCACCGACCGGTCAATGTAATAAAAACACATGTATCCAAGGCTGTTCAATATTGAACTCAGTATCAGAAATTAAATATCTCGGAGTGTTAATAAAAAGACATATGAAGTGGAAGGGATATCTGTGTATTGGTTAAGCGTATCAAAAAGTGTGTATTCATAAGATTAAGAAATATTTTAAAACGAAGTAACCTTAAAAAGTATACTACGCACTAATCCCGTCGTTAATTCAATATAGAATTATTGGATAGGGGGGGAGGGGTCATACAATAAGATTCTAACCCCGATCAAAGTGGTCCAGAAGCTAATCCTCAAAGTAATCCTCAAGAAAACTTTCACATATCCAGCAAAACGCTATTGCAGATTTCGGGGTGCCACGAGTAGAGGATATCCTCAAGAAAAATTTAATTATCCAAATTTATAAAGATAATATCTTCAAAAACTTTGAAACCCACCTATCAAAAAGATATCAAAATTTAATACCAAAATATCAAAATTTAATACCAAACAAATGCCAAATAACTATACCTATTTAGAAATAAAGCATTTCAACAACCTTAAACTAAAACTGAAGTTATACTTTCAAAAATAATTAACTAAATAATTGCCTGTTTTTCCCTTTATATATATTTGTAATCAGTCCATAATCATCTCCACTGTATTAAGATGTTCCTAATTACTCTCCTAATTGCTCAATAATTCGTATGTAACAGAATCCTATATATGTACAACTACACATATAGATAATCCTGTGTTTCAATTGTTCCTATTATATATATGTATACTTACCTATTGCATAATGTTATTTTATTTTCCTTAAAATTGATGTAACTCGTGCACCAAGCACAAGAACCAATTTTTTATTTTGTGAGATTACGATTATAAATATATTTTGTAACCAATTTTTACTTATATAACATCACTGTACCCACCTATACAGGGTGTATCGGCAAGTACCCGACAAACTTTAACCAGCTATTCCTCAGCACATTTGGAGTAAAAAATTTAATGGGCGCTTTGCTGTCCGGTAACATTTTTTTCCATTAAAAACAAAAAATAAATAAAAAATCCACACTCCGTCACTGTCATTTGAATTGTTTTTCGTGTTCAACAGCTGTTATTAGCAAGTGTGTCAAAAAGTGTCCTCGCTCTTTCGTACACACTAAATAATAATAGTTAAAAATGAGACGAATGGTGCCGTGCCATTTCGTTGTGATTGTAAAAGCGCGCCAACGTAGGTACGTGCGTACATTATTCAACGAAAATCGAACAAAATATTGCCAGACGGGTTTTCAAACTTTGACAAAGGATAAAACATTGGTGACATGTGGTGAAAATATGAATAATAATTTTTTATTAAAAAAAATGTTACCGGACAGCAAAGTGCCCATAACATTTTTTATTCCAAATGTGCTAAGGAATAGCTGGTTAAAATTTGTCGGGTACGTGCCGATACACCCTGTATATATATTAAATAAAAATAAAAATTAAATAAATTTTCCTTAAAAAAAAAAAAAGTGTCACTCAATCTAAACACTCATGAAACCTCACATAATATCCATTGTACATGTTCCACCCTAAAATCATCGAAGAAAGTTTAATATATGGGAATAATCATAGACGACCAATTACGCTGGGAGGCTCATATAAATGATATAAAAAATGACACAGTAAAAATACTCAGTAAGCTCTGCCATATATTCTGCTCTCTTAGATCCAACCTAGACTAGAGACTTTTCTAATCCGTAGCAACATATGGTATTGTGGGACGGGGTGGCTGTGCCGAATTTATTATCAATCCAGTTAGTACAGTACAAAAATTAATTTTGAGAATTATATTTAAATGCCAACCTACCCCTCAAACGAACGATTTGCTAAAATTAGGGTCTTAGATATTCGTCAGTTATTTACTAAGACTAATTTGTGCTACATACGGAAAAATAACGTGCTGGTGTCTCCACAACATCAAGCACACACCCGATTTTTAACAAACCTGGGATGCGTGGTCCCTAAAACTAGAACCACACACGCCCACCGACAATTCTGATTCATCGCTCCTAAAATATACAATGCCTTAAACACCGATATAAAGTCGATTATGTAGAAAGATTTACATGTTTAAAAGAATAACTATTAACAAATAATGTTGCATGTATTTTAATCGAAGTTTTAATATTTTTTATTTCTATTTTCTTTAAAATATCTTTTTTATCAATCAATTTTATTTTTATTGTTTATTAAATATGTTTTTTATAATAATATGCAATTTCCTCTTCCCTTATTGTCATGTTAGTCTTATTTAATTTGGTCACTAACACTCTACTATAATAAAGCGTGTAACTAGGCAAAGATACATAATACATCGAAGTAACTAGATTAATATGTAATTTACATATTTATTACCAACGTCGGTAAACTACGAACAATTAAATGATTTAAAATTAGTATTAACTATTTTTTGTAAATTTTCGGGTGAATATTTTCAGATGACGTTTCTGAACAAAGTTGCAATGCCATTAAAACAAGAGCTGATTAATACTAAAAAGATCAGACATGAACATATAATGAACTGACCATCCAAATGCAAAGTAGAATTTACATGATCCACCAAACTTAAATATACCCGAGGGGCGAATCCAGGTCTACGGGAAGACAAGACATTACCCTAAAATAAAGCCAGTATCTTAACGACGTAAGTGAAGCGGCCGTGCACTAAAATATGCGACGCACGGCCCAGATGTATTGGACAGACCTGCGGTTGAATTTGCTTTATTAAATATCAAATAAAGTGGAAATGTCAACGACATAAGTCATGAAGTCATGTAAAAATAATATTTAGCGCGCGACCCGGCGTAATGGACAGACCTACGGTTGACTTTGCGCTAGCAGGTAGGAGTGGTTTATTTTTATTATTTCTATTGAATTTATTACTAAACTCTCATTTTTTTCTAAAAGGATCCCTCTGGAAAATACTAATTCATAGCCAAAAAAAATAAATATGGTGCTTACTGCTAATATTATGGTTCAAAACGTTTTATAAAATCTTCAAACCATTTTACATTAAATATTTTAATGGTAAGCTCCAGTTTTTATTAATCATAAATAAAAACAACTTAAATCCATGGGGATTCCTATAGAAACATTCGAGATTTTAGTAATTTATTCATGAGACATAATTAAAATGTGAGTGTAAGTCACCTTATTGACGTTGCTCAGAAGGCAGTTGCTTTTGCTAGGAAAAGTTACATACATTAAAGTATTAACCCCTCGGGCCCAGACAAACTAATATTGTGTCGTTAAATATAATAAATAATATCAAATATTCCGATTTGACATTCAATTTCTAATAGATTCGCAATGTTTTAACGTGTCCCAAAATATAATGTTTTAAAAAAGAAGAAAGACCCTTTCAGATTTTAATTTTACAAAAGAACATTCAGACGGCCGGCGTGGTCTTGTGGTATACGCTTTTGACTACAGATCCGAAGGTCGCGGGTTCGAACCCGGCGTGCGCAAATAAATTTTATTTGATTAATTTGTGTTATTTCACAATTAATTAATTAAAAATAATATATAGTATATTTGCGGCACGTTCCAGAGTGGAAGATACTCTCAGTATCGCCCTGGTGTAAGACCACCATTCAGAATTGAAACGTTGCTTGAAATGGCTTTAGCCGTGTTTGGTGACCAGATCTGAATAGCCAGGTACTTCCCCACCTTCCTCTTCCCCATCTCCCTCCCCTCCCCAATACCCTCAGCCTCACAACATACCCCAATTGGGGATGCCATAGTCTCACTGGCTCCAGACGGGAGCAGTTGGGACTCTTGTGCGGTAATACTGTAAAAAAAAAAAAAAAATTCATGTGCAATTTAAAATATTAATAGTTTTTAAAATAGCTTACAGGTGAATTATTTTTGCAAAATGTATTTATTTAAATTTTAAGTTATTATTTTATATATTCAATGATAGTATAATTCAATTTATAGAAAACAGTAATAAAAATAAAAGCAATTTGTTTTTCATTGTAAGTAGGTGTCTATATGGAAATAATATGAATATTTCGTCTGTGAATATACAATTTGATAATAACTTCAGAAAACGAAATACCTGTCATGCGTAATAATGAGTCACAAAGCTAGCGAACAAATTCAATTAACCGTTAGATAAGATTTCTCACCATAACAGTAATGAAGTTACAACGATTTCTGTGAGATCACATGAGTTGTTCCTAAAAGCTAACAAATTAGCCTGAGGGGTTAACTTACTGCTCCATAATACTATTTCGTTCACTTTTAACTAAGCTTAGTGTTAAAAAGTTGTAAAAATTAACTTCAATCATTTTTTCCACGAAAAGAATGTGTCCTTACTGCGGTACCTCGTTTTAAGGTCACATTGCACATTTAGTTGTGAATGAATTATAAATAAAGGTCAAGACTTTTTTTAAGTGTGTTCATTTTTTTAAGAGATTGAAATTATTACAATATTATGGATCGCGAGAAGATTCCATGGTTTGGAATATTCCGTCCTTTTTTAAGGTTGTTTGTTGCACAGATAAATATAGGTACGTATAATGTTCACAGATACCAAGTTGAGAAGATGTAGAAGTTGAAAGAGTGCTGAATTCTAAATCCGTCTGGCTCTGCAATGACTGGCTTCCTATAGATGTTAGTTTATGGAAATATTCATCAGGAATTAGATATAATATCCATTTCCAAACGCACTTTGCATGAGCATAATATTAAAATTTCAACCGCGTGTTATTATTAATTTCCAAGTGAGGTTCCAAAGGGGACTGTTGAGATCATCGTCATTCCTGGAAAGATCACACAAGTCACTGGATACTGGATGACTGCCAATAATACGCATACGTGTCAGTTCTTCTAGCTTCCTGGAAAACCCTAAATTATCTTTCCAATAACAAACACTGGAGATTCCGCACGAAGATAGTTAAACATACCAGATAACTGGAAATTGTGCGAAAAATACAAATGTTTCCACGTTTGTAATGCTGTATATACACTTGCAAACCGAACCACAAGTTATGGGAAAGGAACGAAGCTACCGAAAACAGTGCGAAACTTCGAATGCTATTGCTTCGGCCTTTTAACCAGATCCGTGGTTCTGCTCGCGCTTCGGTTCACAATTGTATGCATAACACAACTTGTCTTACTACATGATTAATATTTACAAACGTATACTATTACATTAGATTATGTACCATGAAGCATATCTTCTACCTTTACTGCAATATTTTGCTAAACTACAAACAATCCTATCGTTTTCTTTTATTAAATGACATTATTTCTTTTCATCGTATTATTAAAGTTATGTTGTTTTATTTTGCTCATCATAATTTTAAAAGACATACGTTCTCGTATTATGTAATGTGTAGCTTTACGCCAATGCTGGTCCCGGTTAGTTGGTATAGCAGCACTACAAAAGTGGAATCACTTGTAACAACAATATTATTATAATCGTAGGATTTGTGAAACTGAAAGTCCTTAAAAAATATTTGCCACGGTATCATTGTCTTTCGAAAAACAAATATTGTCAATTTTCTTTATGGTGTTTTAGGTAAATTACGGTTGGCTGGACTGGCCACCCACCTACCATAACGTGTTGCCAGATCACGATAATTTGGATTATCGTTGGATTATCACCTAATGATGAATGGATGTGATTGCGTACCTGCAAGGTTATCTTCCCTATGTAGGAGAGTATAATGCTTTTGTTGATATTTCTGACAGTTAAACATAGATTTACAATCGTTGAGATAATAAAAAAGACAATTGAAGCACCAATGGTGTTCTTTGGTGAATTATAAGCAATCCTGAACCGACTTTAGCGCAAATGCTTTGCACTTGGAGATTGAATGAGAATCCTTGTAAATGGATCACTTCCGGTAAGTGGTCGAAATCAAGGAGCCTTTGAAATGTTTAAAAAAACTAACTCATTGCTTACTAATCTGCACTGACATCAAAAGAAAAATATTATTTCAAAATTATTAATCTTCAATGCCTCACAATAATATTTTTAACCTAAATGTGTACAGCGAAAGTATGATCATTTTCCAAAAATCGAACTCAAAGTAGCTTTTGTTATAGAGAGCTCTTAAATTTTTCTTTTTACTTTTATATCATATTTTCCGGTAGTTCTCCCTATATAAAAGGAATTGCAATCAATATAATTGAGTTTACAAACACCTGTTTTTTAGTGGCAATATTGCTATCTTTATTGAGTTCTCCAATTCCTTTTTCTTATAAAATACCGGTTGAATAGTACCGGGAATAGTTTTACTTATACTTCGTTAACTATCATTGTTACGTTTCACTGACTATCACTATCGCAATATGACTATCAACGAATAGAATCCTACGCCATGGTTTAGAATTCATAGATTGGCGCAAAATTTTATTTGTTGATAAACAATGGCGTAGAATTGTATGCCATTGCATTGTGGAGGCTACCAGAACGATTTGTTTTTTTGGGAAATGCGGATTCCTCTTGAAAACCATAAGAGGTTAAAAACAACCCAGGAGCAGAGAACTAAAATGAGCGAGTTTCACATACGTTTGAAGGTAGGTACTTATACTATGAAAGAATCTTATTTATCATTTATCGTGATTTAGAAATGGCCTCAGGTCTGTTTGCCCTTTTCGAGTGTTGACGAATTAAGCGAAATATTTATATAATAAAAAAGGAACTTAGTAAACACCATATTTTTATACTTAATGCCGACCAGGTTTCGACACAACCGTAGCTTCTTCAGGGCAGTTTAAAACAGTATTAAGATCTAAAATCTACAAGTAACATGTGTTATCAATATATTAAATTTTCACATAGGGTTGCAAAAAGAGTCCCAGTGGAGGAGGTAATAGAAGTAAGTAGGGGGTTTGGAAGAGAGTGATCTTTGTCAATAGGGAACAACTTAAGTATTGGGCTTTAATTTTGTTGATTTGATTGTTGATGACTTTACTTTTGATTCTGTGGTAATTTCAAATATTTTATAGAAATTAATCTTTATATATTTTTTTTCTTTTCTCTTATTTTATAGAATATTTAAATTTTCTCGAGAAGTTTTTGTCCGAAATGTTTTAGAGGATATGAAAATATGTGGGGAATTATAATTCTTGAGATTCACTAAAGATGCATAATTTTTTTTTTCATATATACGGCATAACTAGATTTGATACGATATTTAGATCTGCTAAATCTACTACTACTAACTTACTATTCTTTACCAATTCCATCTTCAATGGCCTAGAAGATAACTCACAAATAGATGTTCTATATACCGACTTCTCTAAACCTTTCGACAAAGTAAACCATTCAATCCTTATGGCCAAACTATATGCTATCGGTATTAGAAACCCCTTGCTATGATTCTTTTATTCTTCTTTAAGCAATAGAAAACAAAGAGTTAAATTAAACAACTTTATGTCTACTATTATTGAAGTAACGTCCGGCGTACCTCAATGAGCACATCTAGCACCGCTTCTTTTAACTTGTTTATAAACGACATTATTAGTATTTATTCTCATACACGCTTTTGGCTTTTTGTGGACGACAATAAGATTCTAAAGATAATATAAAATCACGATGACTGCCTTCTTTTCCAATCGAATATCGAGTCTTTCAATGATTGGTGTAAAATTAATTGTTCGAAACTTAGGGCGGCTTGCACCATAAGATAAATTTGATTTAAATATAATTTTAAACACATTATTTGATTTAAGTCGACTTGGCGTCTTGCACCACAAAATTTAAGTCGTTAAATGCGTTTAAAGAACTGTCAAAGTTAAATACCCAAAATGGGCTGTTTAACCGAGTTAAACGCGTTTAGCCCGACTCATAAAGCAGTACTGTCAAAAATTGTTTAGGTTATCCCTTAGATTTTTGATTGTGGTTAAAATCTATATCATTTTAATTTGTATTCACAATGAACATTTGGGATTTGTATTCTGACGATGATGAAGAAATTATAGAGTTTATAAGTAGACCGTTTATAGTCAGAGAAGTAAACACAAGAACAAATTTATTTGAAACACTCAGTGCCAAGAAGTTTCAAAGAAGATTTCGTCTCTGTAAAAAAACGACATCATAGTGCAAGAAATTAAACCTCAGTTAAAATTCAACACCAATAAAAACATCAGCGAGGTGCTCGTAACTTGAAGCTAACACTCCTTAACGAGGAGTACTTTGCAAGGTTGTAAACTTCTAATCATACCTACAGCATTCTTATAATACTTTAAAACAATATAATATGTAAAAGAAATAAAAAACAAAATTACTCGGATAATTGTTTTATTTTTAATTCCAACAACAGAAGCTCTTTTTGTCTTATTTCATCATTATGTCTATTTGCTTTAACTTTTTCTTCAAAATAAATGAACACACTATTAAACCACACACACAATCACAAAATATTTTGACACTTCAAGTAAAATGAAACATCGTAGCTGTTTTATTTACGCGTTAATGGCGGTAACCACGCGGTAACTGTTTTACCGACGCGTTAAACACGTTTAACTAAAATTGCCACCGAACTGCGTGGTGCAGGACGCAACTAAACGCATTTAAGTTAAATGTATTTAGGGTCTTAAATACGTTTAGTTAAATACAATTTAAGATAAAATTTGCGATAGTTGGTGCAAGTCGCCCTAAGGGCGGCTTGCACCATAAGTTAAATTTGATTTAAATATAATTTTAAACACATTATTTGATTTAAGTCGACTTGGCGTCTTGAACCACAAAATTTAAGTCGTTAAATGCGTTTAAAGAACTGTCAAAGTTAAATACCCAAAATGGGCTGTTTAACCGAGTTAAACGCGTTTAGCCCGACTCATAAAGCAGTACTGTCAAAAATTGTTTAGGTTATCCCTTAGATTTCTGATTGTGGTTAAAATCTATATCATTTTAATTTGTATTCACAATGAACATTTGGGATTTGTATTCTGACGATGATGAAGAAATTATAGAGTTTATAAGTAGACCGTTTATAGTCAGAGAAGTAAACACAAGAACAAATTTATTTGAAACACTCAGTGCCAAGAAGTTTCAAAGAAGATTTCGTCTCTGTAAAAAAACGACATCATAGTGCAAGAAATTAAACCTCAGTTAAAATTCAACACCAATAAAAACATCAGCGAGGTGCTCGTAACTTGAAGCTAACACTCCTTATCGAGGAGTACTTTGCAAGGTTGTAAACATCTAATCATACCTACAGCATTCTTATAATACTTTAAAACAATATAATATGTAAAAGAAATAAAAAACAAAATTACTCGGATAATTGTTTTATTTTTAATTCCAACAACAGAAGCTCTTTTTGTCTTATTTCATCATTATGTCTATTTGCTTTAACTTTTTCTTCAAAATAAATGAACACACTATTAAACCACACACACAATCACAAAATATTTTGACACTTCAAGTAAAATGAAACATCGTAGCTGTTTTATTTACGCGTTAATGGCGGTAACCACGCGGTAACTGTTTTACCGACGCGTTAAACACGTTTAACTAAAATTGCCACCGAACTGCGTGGTGCAGGACGCAACTAAACGCATTTAAGTTAAATGTATTTAGGGTCTTAAATACGTTTAGTTAAATACAATTTAAGATAAAATTTGCGATAGTTGGTGCAAGTCGCCCTAAATGTCGATAAATGCAAAATTATGTCCTTCCATAGATCAAAAAACCGATTGTCTTCGAATATAAACTTAATAATATTTGCTTAACAACTGTTACATCTATTAGAGACCTTGGTGTCTCTCTTGATAGCAAGCTTTCTTTTCGGTATCACATAACTGCAATCGTTAATAAATCCCTCAAACTACTTGATTCATCACTAGAATTACTTTAGACTTCAAAAACGTAAATAATAATAATAATAATAAACGTATATAATACGCTTAGAACTCTTTACTGCTCCTTGGTTCGCTCCCATCTTGAATATGCTTGTGTTATTTGGTCTCCTTTTTATGCTGTCCACATTCGACCGATTGAATCGGTTCAACATCGGTTCTTAAGAGGGATTGCTAGGAGGCTAGGTTTAGAAAAAGGCAAATACTCATATGATGAAATTGAACAAACTCTAAACCTCTCTCCTTTGGAAGTCCGTCGGGAAAGAAATGACCTCATTTGCTTCTTCAAAATTATAAATGGTATTATTGATTCACCTACTCTACTGCAACTAATTCCCTTCAATATCCCCTCGCAAAGACTCAAAAATAATGAACTGCTCTTCCTCAACCATCATTCGACAAATTATGGATATTATTCACCATTGTCCAGAATGTGTAGACTGGTCAACTCAAGTCAAAACCTTAACTTTTTTGGGATAAGTCTGAATGATTTTTGCCAGTCGCTAAAGAAGTGACGGAATTTTATAAGTGTCCTGTGGTCCTGACCCACGGCGTATTCTTGACTTGATTCGACTTGTCACTTTATTTTCTTATATTATATCTACCATATGTCTTTGCTTTCATGTACCTTTGTCTTCTCTTGTATTTTTCATTTTACTTTATTCGTGTTATTATTTTGTAATTTGGACGATGTCCGTTAATAAATAAATAAATAACGTTGCCATCAACAAGAGTAAGAATAGTGAAACTACAAAATCTCAAACAAAAGTATTATGTAACAAGCATAAAATGTAAAAGTTCAACAACTCAAAGTAAGGTATAAAGTAACAAGCATAAAATGAAAAAGTACAACAACTCAAATAAAAGTAAAAGTATAACAACTGAAAGAAAAGTATAAAATGTAAAAGTAAAACAACTGAAAGAAAAGTATAAAATGTAAAAGTACAACAACTAGATGAAAAGTATAAAGTAACAAGTATAAAATGTAAATAAACAACAACTCAAAGAAAAGTATAAAATGTAAAAGTACAAAAACTCAAAGAAAAGTATAAAGTAACAAGCATAAAATGTTAAAATATCTAAATGTAGAAAAAATATATTTTTTTTATGGTTTTAAAAATTGAGTACTGCTTAGTATGAGCAATGGGGAAGAAAATAATTAACAGGAGAAAATCTTCGATAAATAGAACAGATCATTGAAAAAGTTCAATATCAAGTATCCAGTTGTGAAATTTTCATTTTCTATTTCTCTTTTTGTGGCATTAAAGGCGTGTTGATTGTTCCATATATTAGGCGTTTTGAGTTCTAGATTAGACAAAAAACGGGTAAGCACTTAACTTTTTAATGCGGTGCGCAGGTACCTGGCTATGTGATTATTATAGTAGAGCCTTGGTATTTGTCATTATATAATAACAGCTGTATGTAAACGTGTTCCGATTTATTATGGAAGTACTAATAGTTTATTAGGAAATGGCCTGCTATCACCTTTTTAACAGGATTTTAATACATCAGCAATACTCATTTTGCTCTGTGTGGGATGATCAACTTTTAACCAAAGAATGTGAATAAATAGAAACCTGTAAGATACCAAGGTTGCTTGGCATACTGTCTTGTTTCATACCCTCATGGCATATACTTTCGTTCCTTGACCTATGTCAAGACTGTAGCTTGGTTAATTATTACAACTATTATTAAATGTGTCTCTTCATTCCAATCACATTACAAAACATGACCGTAGAAACTTGGTAGAGATCTCAGTGGCAAGCGAAAGATACGGTAATTTCCGTACTTTCGAATTGTAACAAATTTGTCACGCGTCAAGATCGGTCGTTTTCTATCTCTAACCAAATTGCATAAATGAGTGCCAAAATGCCCTCGTGTATGATGAGAAAGTGCTTCTATTTCAGGCAATTTGGGAGGTTTTGGTACAGGCTTGAATACCGCCGGCCCGAGAACCATTCATTGGATAACCAACCAACCACTTTTGCCATAGGTCACCTCAAGTAGCTTGTTCTTCGGGTGAGATGTGTTCAGATGCGCCTGTCTACACTACCTGCTTGGAGTGGAAGATTGGGAAAGGCTGGTTTGCGGAGACCCTCTCCAACTGGTCTCTTGACCCAAAAGGGTTCATAGAAGTCTCATTTAGTACGTATAAGTTTTCACCAGGAAGAGCCTGCCCTACGAAAGAGAATTCTGTATACTTTTGGGTCACAAAAACGTCTACTAGCATGCTGATGCAGAAGGGTTTATAGATTTTCTTAGGTATAAGCTTGTACCAGGAAAAAAGATAATTCCATTTTTTATATATATTTTTTTATAATACCGCACAGTGTACTGGCTAACTATTTGAATCTATACAATCATCGATATTTATTTAGTCAATGTACAAAACATTTTTTTTTGGCTCTTTGTCTCAAGGTAAGTAGAAATACTAATGTGTACGTTAGAATTTATGGTGATGATGCTACACAAATATAAAATATATACTCAACTGCGTAAACAACTGCAAGAAGTGTGAAATCGAATAAAATATCTCATTATTGCATTGATTTAATTAAATTATTATTGTACGACTGGTGCGTTGGGGTCATGAGATGACGATAGGACCTTGAGAAATGCGGTCAGTAAAATAAAAACAAGTCGGTGGGATATAGCTGCATTTTTTTTTTTAAATTTATGTCAATACTGCGAAAGAGTCTAAACTACTCCCAACTGTCTGGAGCCAGTGAGACTATGGCATCCCCAATTTGGGTACGTTGTGAGGATGAAGGTATTAGGGAGGGGAAGGAGATGGGGAATACGAAGGTGGTGGAGTACCTGGCTATTCGTATCTGACCATCAAACACGGCTTAAGCCGTTTCAAGCAACAGTTTCAATTATGAGTGATGGTCTTATACCAGGGCGATACTGAGAGTATCTTTCACTCTGAAACGTGCCGCTTCTAGTACTATGCAGCAGTGTCGGTCGTGACTTTTGGGTATACTAGAGTGCTAATATTACAAAAAATGGCATTATTGATGTTGTTGAAGCTGAAAACGATTTTTATTTTTGTATATGAAAATTTTCAGGTAATTTCAGATTGGCCGCACGGCATTTTAATATAAAAATAAAAAAATTCAGCTACAACAACATCGATAATGCCATTTTTGTAATATTAGCACTCTAGTACACCCAAAAGTCACGAGCCGCCACTGCTAGGCAGTACGACCAAGAGTGTGCAAGGTGTGCGGTATAAAAAATATTTTTATCGTGTTTATCATTTTATTTAATACAAATCGTGGTAATTAATAATGTGGTTCGCAGAAAACAATAATTATAATTTATGATATTGTTGACCTTGCAGTAGGTAGAATGAATCGAAGCCTAGATGTACATAATTAATAAAACCGGTCGGTATTTTTAAAAAAAATGCCACCAGGTTCACACAGGGGGAAGCCCGAGTAAAGCACCTAATTAGTAAATTAATCGCATTTATGTGCTATAAACAATAAACTTTAAGAAAATCTTTTGATTTTTTTTATTGAAACAAAAACAATATCACTTGATATTACATCATCAATATCTGGTAAGACATTACTTGATGATGTATTGTGAAAAACGAATCCAATTACTATATTTTATTATACATTTATTACACCACTTTAGACGAAGTATTGTGTTAAAAATCATATGTATTGTAATCTTGAAGTAAATGAACTTTAACTGAAACTTGTGGTTTTAAAGTATTGCGGAAAATTAAATATGATTCCATTTAGACCCTTGAAGGACCCCAGATTATGTTTGATAAAGTTTTGGAGCGAACTGACCTAAACTACGTAATATTGTTTTCTTTTAGACAAATAATTATGGACGAACAAAAGCAGACTCTGTGAGAAACCAATGTTTTGATGTTTGTTTAGAAATTTCCTTTTCCCACGACTCCTCCACAAGAAAATCCAGTTACCAGAATACCGCATTAACCTGGAAATCTAACCTTACCCAACAGTTTTTTCATCAAAAAATACTTCGAATGTCTTCTAGTTAAAAAATCGATTATGATCGGAAATACGATTTTATTCTCTGCTACGTTGTTACACGAAGCTACTAAAACTGCGAATAGGTAATACCGAGTTAAATTTTCAACAGTGCTAACAACCTAAGAAAGCGACTAGCGACTAGAATTTGAGATGCCAGACAGAACGGCAGAAGTGCTGTGCAGCGGCGACCAAGTCATCTGGCCAGCGACTAGGTCACGAAAATGCCAAACGCGCATTTCTGTCGTGGTTTACTTCGTAGAAGAAGTAACACGTGACGAGTAACTAGTCACACGAAGCGATTTTGTCGCTACTATTCAAGTAGCAGCGACAAATTCGCCTCGTGTGACCGAGACTCGAGTAACAAAGATGGCGACAACGTGCACAAACAATTTTGCACAATTATTTATAACGTGAATAAGTTTTTAAGATTCATGAATAATGGAAATATACGGTTTTTTCCCATCTCTCCTGGCACAAATTGCTTTCATAAACCTGAATCATTCACCCCGTACTTTCCTCAACAGTTCATAAGCCCACGTTTTTATTTAAAAAATCGAGATTTGTGAAATATCTCTGTAGATATTACCAGTTGTAAAACATCTCAGTAGGTTTTACTATTTGTGAAATATCTCAGTAATTATTTCTATTTGTGAAACCTCTCAGTACATATTACCATTTGTGAATCATCTCAGTAGGTATTTCTATTTGTGAAACATCTCAGTAGGTATTACCATTTGTGAAACATCTCAGTAGGTATTACTATTTTCAGCAAGCTACGAAAATAAAATATTTCATTATGAAAAAAAATGTACCTATAGAGGTTATTTAATGTAAATATGAAATTTCTTTAATTATATTTGATTAGTTTCTTGAAAAAAATAATTAAGAAGTTAAGTAAATAAAACTTTTATCGTAAAGCTTACATTTTAAAAAAATATCCTAGTAGCGTTGTAGCCTGTAGCAGATGTTTTTAGCGTAATCAAAAATATAAGTTTTTTTTTTCAATTGATTGATGATTCGTCGGTTATATTTAAAAATTATATAAATATAATAAAAAATAAAAAAAAATATATCATAGTTACGGGAAATGGAAAATAATTCAGTTTAATAGTTATTTGGTTCAAAATACTGATACATTAAAATAGGCTAAATTTTTTGTCATTTTTTTATTTAGCCTATGGGTCATTCCGTCATTTTGTTCAAATCCCATTTCCCAGCAAAAATTGGTATGAAAGTGAATGCTTTTGAAGATAGTTTTATTGAAAAATGTAGCGTAATATTTGTATGTGGGAAAAATTAGTTGCAAAAATGGAGATCATATTGTTAAATCTGAATTTGAAATATGATATCGACAAATATGTTGCGTAATAAATAGGTCCCAATGGCTTAAGACGCCTTTCTCGGTAAGACAAGAGATCCTTGGTTCAATTCCCAGTTGGGACCGTTATCTTTTTAAATTTTCTGTGTCTTGTTCTATTTCATGTTTTGCGTAGATTTTTAGTATTACCTTCTTCTTCAATGATATTGCAAAATGATAGATATAACCTTAATAATTTAAAAATAAAAATAAATGTTTTTAAAAATTATATTGATTTAACTATGGCAATTTGAAAAAAAAGCAGTAGGTGGGCAAACGAATCCGCCACCTCGAAACCTAGACAAACCTCATCCCATAAACTTGGGCACTCCTGATAAGTCACCAAACGTAGCTAACTACTTGGGTTGTGTTATCCAATAAATTGTTATCAGGGCGGCGGTACCCATACCCGCCCACCAAATTGTATATCAAGGGGTACTGATTAAATTATTTTATTCCTTTATGCAAAATAGTGGTGCTTTGCTGTTGTAATTTGAACGAGTGGTATAGTTAGTCCACCAATAGAAATATTTCTTAGGTAATAGTTAACCGTTGCGAAATTATTTTTACTAATGAGATCTTTATGTTACTGAATTAGTGCAATTTTGTCGTATTCTTTTGTCAAGTTGCGAAACCGGTAAATCTTGGAATAAATTTTAAATTTTAAAAACCAAATGAAATGAATGATGTTTGTTGGAATTAGATGATCACACGTTTAGGGAATGAAAGGTACGAACAGAAGGTAAAAAGGGAGATCAATCACTTACCACGAAGCAGCACACGACACAATATAATTTATAAGAGTTCCATCGCGATACCTCGAGGAAATGTCGCCACAACACAACGAATGAATATTTGGAGATCTGATGAGTGGGCACGGAATGAAAGATTTTGTGAAGGTCAGAGTGTTTATTTTGTGAGTCAGGGCCGTGATGAGAGTGGGCGTAGGACTAATGTTGTATTCTCCGGATGCTGGCTGTGATGGCAGGTCAAGCGCGGGTCTGTGAGTCGACGCCAGGCGCTGGTGACCGGACTCGTTGTATTTCAGGCACTGGCGATCTTGGCAATCAGTACTCCAGTGCTGACGGGAAGGCCGAAGGTACGGTGGACCTTGTAGACGGTTGAAGGGGGAGCTGGTAGACCAGTGAGGATGCTGCGTGTCCTCGTGGTGGTCATGGTGAGTGGATGAAGCGCTGGTCAGAGACGCTGGAACCAGGGCGCTGTAATCCATGTAGCGTTGGCCAGAAACGGCGATCTGGGCCAAAGCGCTATGATGATGTCCCGATGGAGTCCATGATGAGAGCCGGGAAGAATGTCCTTCGCGCAGGTGAGGTGCGCAGATTATCACTCGTTGAGCACCTTGTTAACTGATGGCAGATTGATGACTGACTGATTAGATTCTTCATACAGTCGCTTTTTAAAAGGTGAAGAAGCTTCTCGAACAATTTGGTTGCTATGTAGAATTTTCCAAACAAATAAATAAAAGAACATCCAAGAAGCTTGTTTGGAAAAATCGAGACTTCTAGAATTCCGTTCAAATGAAGTAGTGGCGTACCACTACAAATACTTATTAAGCATTTTCAATACTTCCTTCTGTTCAAAGATTATGTAAACGATAACCACAAACAACTTGCTTCCAGTACTTCAAAACTTCTTCTATCTTTACCAAACAAATGCACTCGAAATTTGCAAAGTGTTCTTGTCAGTGTTCTAAATTTCAAATCCTTTTCCAGCAAGGTGATGGTTGAAGATAAGTGGGTACTGGATAAATGACATACCAGCATACATTTGTTCCTCATTGGTAAAAACCCGACGGAACCGATTATTTGACTGCGTGGTCGAGGGGTTAGGTTCTCGATTAGTAAGCCGAAGATCGCGGGTTCAAATTCCGGTGTGAGCAAGTAATTTTTTTCTGATTAATAATTGTTTTTTCACAATTTATTAATTTGAAATAATTTTATATGTTGTGTACTTGCGTCACGTTCTAAACTTGCAGATACTCTCAGTATCGTCCTTTAATAGTGCCATTCAGAATTAAAACGTTTGCTTTTAATAGCTTTAGCTGTGTTTGGTGACAAGATCTGAATAGTCAGGCACTCACCCACCTTTCTTTTCCCCATTTCCATCCCGTCCCCATTACCTTCAGCCTCATAAGATTCCCTAATTGCGGATGCCATAGTCTCACTGGCTGTGCGGTATTCACAACAAAAATGTTTTAAAAAACAGCCGAATAATGTTTTACGCAACTTCATCACTTATGTATAAGATTCCCACTTTATTTTAGAGATTTGCTAGGGAAAAGTCAACCACTGCTCTGGACAATACACTGTGGGAGCGCGTCGCATATTTTTGTTCTTGGATTCTTCACTTACGTCGTTAAGATTCTGACTTTATTTTTTATTTGCGGATAAAGGTATTACAGACGTCTTTTGGTATCCAATCGTTATTAGAAACGCAGTAATCGGTAGTTATTAGAACACGTTGATGGAATCACTATCACAGATTCTGCATGTTGTGCCTGAACGTCCGTTTAAAGTGCAAATATATTTTAAAACACTTTAAATCATTTTAACCCTTCAGGTCACAATTTGGGAGGCGGGTTTGGGTACCGCCGCCCCGGGAACCATTTATTGGATAGCCAACACCTCTGCCATAGGTCGCCCCAAGTGGTTCACTATGTTTGATGATTTAGTAGGGGTTCCCGGTTTCATCGGGTGAGGTGTGTTCAGGACGCGCCTGCCCACCAGCTGCGTGGCGTGCCAGATCGTGAGAGGCTGGTTTGGGGAGACCCTTTGACCTCTCCAACTTGTCTCTCGACCCATCGCTTTGTGACGCAGAGGGAGGGGTACATTCATATGTCCGTCACTCTTGGACACACTCATCCCTAGATTCCTACACAATCATCTTCTTTTACCTTCCCAATCCCAAAAGATGAAATATGCCCTGAGGGAAATTATTTTCCTCGGGGCGTTCTGTGTGGGGTTAATGTAAAAAAATAATCACAAGCTTTTGATGTTATTTAATGAACAAAAATATACTGTTATTTTAGTTTATATTTCATTTAAAAATAAATAAAAATATTTTTGCCCCAAACCTTTGAACAATATTTTCAAAGAATTTCCGAAAGAATACGTTCGTGGAGTAAAAATTAAAATATAAATTTATCAATGTTTTTTTTCCTCAAAACGAAAAAAATATGATTGAGTAAATTTTTCAGAATATAGAATAAAGAAGAACACAAGATATTGAATGCTGTGTTTTGTGATTAAAACGTCTTGCAAATGAGGCCTGAAATTTCAATAAGGTACTTAGTTTTATTATTATTGTGAAATTCTAATGGGATGGCGATGTACGATGTCAGGTAGGTGTAGGTGAGACAGAACGCTCGGTAAATTTATATTCTAAGGTAAAAGGAAGAGGCGAAATTGATTTTCATTCAAATCTATATGGAAGGCATTTCTAGTGTGCATATTAAGTTGTTCGGAATTTTATTTTTATAATTGTTCCTAGACTGAAAAAGGCATAAATGTTGAAAAAAGGGTGTGCCAAGGAAATATATTTTATTATTGAAGACAATATTAGCGATTTCTAAACGAAAATCTGAAACAGAAAAATCAGAAAAGGATACGGTCACGTCGCTAAAGTTATTCCAAAAAAGAATTATATTTTGTTGATAAAAAAACTTTGTGTCCTTCAAACTCTTACAATTCAATTTTAATTAATTATTTTTAACGGAACTACAAGTCTAATAAGGCATGCTCTGTGTGTTTTAAGACTTTCCAGGATTTCAGGAACAAATACAAAGCTATCAAGACTGTCTTCGGTACCACGACAAAAATACAAGTCTTACTAAGGCATGCAAAAGCCGAATTTTCCCTTGAAACAGATGGAGTTTATTAGCTGTTCCAAATGTGACAAGGTTTATATAGGAGAGACAAAACGGATAGTCTCCAAAATAATATCTCATATCTAACACTTTCGAGCATGTAAACTTGGCCACTCTGACAAATCGGCAATTGCCGAGCATATCATTTTTATTTGTTACTGAAATTTTGGGAAGAACTAAAACACAGCGAAAAAACAAAAAACTGATCATCAAACAAACATCCTTTTTTTAAAAACAGCAGTCCGGTCGGTGGCCGAGTCGACATCGCGTTTGGGTCCCACCCAGGCATAGTGTGTTCAATTCCTCGGCTGGCTAAGTCCTCCATCACAACACAAGCAACATTTTCAGGTTACTGTGGTGGTAGTAGGAGATTTTCAAATATTGTCAGGTTATTCGTAACCCGGGAATGTTTGTTGGAAAATTTATGGTACCTACCTGCCTGATGAAAGTTTGTGGTACCTACCTGCCTGATCCTGATGAAAGTTTGTGGTACCTACCTGCCTGATGAAAGTTTGTGGTACCTACCTGCCTGATGAAAGTTTGTGGTACCTACCTGCCTGATGAAAGTTTGTGGTACCTACCTGCCTGATGAAAGTTTGTGGTACCTACCTGCCTGATGAAAGTTTGTGGTACCTACCTGCCTGATGAAAGTTTGTGGTACCTACCTGCCCGATGAAAGTTTGTGGTACCTACCTGCCTGATGAAAGTTTGTGGTACCTACCTGCCTGATGAAAGTTTGTGGTACCTACCTGCCTGATGAAAGTTTGTGGTACCTACCTGCCTGATGAAAGTTTGTGGTACCTACCTGCCTGATGAAAGTTTGTGGTACCTACCTGCCTGATGAAAGTTTGTGGTACCTACCTGCCTGATGAAAGTTTGTGGTACCTACCTGCCTGATGAAAGTTTGTGGTACCTACCTGCCTGATGAAAGTTTGTGGTACCTACCTGCCTGATGAAAGTTTGTGGTACCTACCTGCCTGATGAAAGTTTGTGGTACCTACCTGCCTGATGAAAGTTTGTGGTACCTACCTGCCTGATGAAAGTTTGTGGTACCTACCTGCCTGATGAAAGTTTGTGGTACCTACCTGCCTGATGAAAGTTTGTGGTACCTACCTGCCTGATGAAAGTTTGTGGTACCTACCTGCCTGATGAAAGTTTGTGGTACCTACCTGCCTGATGAAAGTTTGTGGTACCTACCTGCCTGATGAAAGTTTGTGGTACCTACCTGCCTGATGAAAGTTTGTGGTACCTACCTGCCTGATGAAAGTTTGTGGTACCTACCTGCCTGATGAAAGTTTGTGGTACCTACCTGCCTGATGAAAGTTTGTGGTACCTACCTGCCTGATGAAAGTTTGTGGTACCTACCTGCCTGATGAAAGTTTGTGGTACCTACCTGCCTGATGAAAGTTTGTGGTACCTACCTGCCTGATGAAAGTTTGTGGTACCTACCTGCCTGATGAAAGTTTGTGGTACCTACCTGCCTGATGAAAGTTTGTGGTACCTACCTGCCTGATGAAAGTTTGTGGTACCTACCTGCCTGATGAAAGTTTGTGGTACCTACCTGCCTGATGAAAGTTTGTGGTACCTACCTGCCTGATGAAAGTTTGTGGTACCTACCTGCCTGATGAAAGTTTGTGGTACCTACCTGCCTGATGAAAGTTTGTGGTACCTACCTGCCTGATGAAAGTTTGTGGTACCTACCTGCCTGATGAAAGTTTGTGGTACCTACCTGCCTGATGAAAGTTTGTGGTACCTACCTGCCTGATGAAAGTTTGTGGTACCTACCTGCCTGATGAAAGTTTGTGGTACCTACCTGCCTGATGAAAGTTTGTGGTACCTACCTGCCTGATGAAAGTTTGTGGTACCTACCTGCCTGATGAAAGTTTGTGGTACCTACCTGCCTGATGAAAGTTTGTGGTACCTACCTGCCTGATGAAAGTTTGTGGTACCTACCTGCCTGATGAAAGTTTGTGGTACCTACCTGCCTGATGAAAGTTTGTGGTACCTACCTGCCTGATGAAAGTTTGTGGTACCTACCTGCCTGATGAAAGTTTGTGGTACCTACCTGCCTGATGAAAGTTTGTGGTACCTACCTGCCTGATGAAAGTTTGTGGTACCTACCTGCCTGATGAAAGTTTGTGGTACCTACCTGCCTGATGAAAGTTTGTGGTACCTACCTGCCTGATGAAAGTTTGTGGTACCTACCTGCCTGATGAAAGTTTGTGGTACCTACCTGCCTGATGAAAGTTTGTGGTACCTACCTGCCTGATGAAAGTTTGTGGTACCTACCTGCCTGATGAAAGTTTGTGGTACCTACCTGCCTGATGAAAGTTTGTGGTACCTACCTGCCTGATGAAAGTTTGTGGTACCTACCTGCCTGATGAAAGTTTGTGGTACCTACCTGCCTGATGAAAGTTTGTGGTACCTACCTGCCTGATGAAAGTTTGTGGTACCTACCTGCCTGATGAAAGTTTGTGGTACCTACCTGCCTGATGAAAGTTTGTGGTACCTACCTGCCTGATGAAAGTTTGTGGTACCTACCTGCCTGATGAAAGTTTGTGGTACCTACCTGCCTGATGAAAGTTTGTGGTACCTACCTGCCTGATGAAAGTTTGTGGTACCTACCTGCCTGATGAAAGTTTGTGGTACCTACCTGCCTGATGAAAGTTTGTGGTACCTACCTGCCTGATGAAAGTTTGTGGTACCTACCTGCCTGATGAAAGTTTGTGGTACCTACCTGCCTGATGAAAGTTTGTGGTACCTACCTGCCTGATGAAAGTTTGTGGTACCTACCTGCCTGATGAAAGTTTGTGGTACCTACCTGCCTGATGAAAGTTTGTGGTACCTACCTGCCTGATGAAAGTTTGTGGTACCTACCTGCCTGATGAAAGTTTGTGGTACCTACCTGCCTGATGAAAGTTTGTGGTACCTACCTGCCTGATGAAAGTTTGTGGTACCTACCTGCCTGATGAAAGTTTGTGGTACCTACCTGCCTGATGAAAGTTTGTGGTACCTACCTGCCTGATGAAAGTTTGTGGTACCTACCTGCCTGATGAAAGTTTGTGGTACCTACCTGCCTGATGAAAGTTTGTGGTACCTACCTGCCTGATGAAAGTTTGTGGTACCTACCTGCCTGATGAAAGTTTGTGGTACCTACCTGCCTGATGAAAGTTTGTGGTACCTACCTGCCTGATGAAAGTTTGTGGTACCTACCTGCCTGATGAAAGTTTGTGGTACCTACCTGCCTGATGAAAGTTTGTGGTACCTACCTGCCTGATGAAAGTTTGTGGTACCTACCTGCCTGATGAAAGTTTGTGGTACCTACCTGCCTGATGAAAGTTTGTGGTACCTACCTGCCTGATGAAAGTTTGTGGTACCTACCTGCCTGATGAAAGTTTGTGGTACCTACCTGCCTGATGAAAGTTTGTGGTACCTACCTGCCTGATGAAAGTTTGTGGTACCTACCTGCCTGATGAAAGTTTGTGGTACCTACCTGCCTGATGAAAGTTTGTGGTACCTACCTGCCTGATGAAAGTTTGTGGTACCTACCTGCCTGATGAAAGTTTGTGGTACCTACCTGCCTGATGAAAGTTTGTGGTACCTACCTGCCTGATGAAAGTTTGTGGTACCTACCTGCCTGATGAAAGTTTGTGGTACCTACCTGCCTGATGAAAGTTTGTGGTACCTACCTGCCTGATGAAAGTTTGTGGTACCTACCTGCCTGATGAAAGTTTGTGGTACCTACCTGCCTGATGAAAGTTTGTGGTACCTACCTGCCTGATGAAAGTTTGTGGTACCTACCTGCCTGATGAAAGTTTGTGGTACCTACCTGCCTGATGAAAGTTTGTGGTACCTACCTGCCTGATGAAAGTTTGTGGTACCTACCTGCCTGATGAAAGTTTGTGGTACCTACCTGCCTGATGAAAGTTTGTGGTACCTACCTGCCTGATGAAAGTTTGTGGTACCTACCTGCCTGATGAAAGTTTGTGGTACCTACCTGCCTGATGAAAGTTTGTGGTACCTACCTGCCTGATGAAAGTTTGTGGTACCTACCTGCCTGATGAAAGTTTGTGGTACCTACCTGCCTGATGAAAGTTTGTGGTACCTACCTGCCTGATGAAAGTTTGTGGTACCTACCTGCCTGATGAAAGTTTGTGGTACCTACCTGCCCGATGAAAGTTTGATAATGAAACGTCCCTGGTCAAATGGTATAATTTCTTATTTAAGATCGCACGAGCGATATTTAAATATTTTATGGTTTTCTGCATTATTGAAGTCGCCTGGGGCACAGCACTACTCAGTTAAACTCAAATATTTTATACATGTTTATAAAAGGTCAGTTGTCAATACATAAATCTTAAACAATTTTTTTTTCAGTTGTGGTCATACACGAAACGAAAAAAAAAAATTTTTTTTCAACCTACACTACCCAGTGTATATTTTTTCATAAAATATCTAAATATCGATGAAAGTTTTTTTAAACTGCGTATATCAATGAATGAACTTGAATGAAATTAATTTTATGTATTAATAAACGCGTTTTTTTATTAAAGCGACTATTTAAACATTTTACATTCAAAATATAATGTTAAATATATGTGTAGTAAATTATATTTCTTAGTCCTCCTCACTAGTTTTAACTGTGCTGAGGCGGACTAAAGTTATTAATTTCTGTTTTATTAGTTTTCTTTGTCGTTTTTAATGTTTTGTTCAGCGTTTTTTTCATAAATCTCTTTCAGCCAGATTTTTATTCTTGATTTGTAATCATTCAAATTTTCTATTCGCTTCGTGTCAGGGGGAAGAATATTTGAAAAAAATTAAAATGTTGCATATTAAAACAGTATTTAAACCACTGATGTAATTTATTTACATGAGACATGAAGCGAAAAAATATGTTCCGCTGTTTGGCTTCCAACCGACCTCCAACTCTTCCAAAGCTCTAACTAAAAATACCGGTTCCGGTAAACGCGTCCAGCTTATCGCTTTCAAATAGTGGAACAAGTTTCGACGAATTACTACCCAGTAGCACCTCTAATTATGCTCCATGATTTAAGCTATGCTAATTGAATATTTTAATTATTTTAAACAAAATAAATTCGTCGAATTATTTTAAACAAAATAAAATAATTCGACGATCTATTTGGCCATATTCAATTTTTCTCTACACCCAACAAAAAATTAAAAAACAAAGTCCATGGTTCAAAACCACTGGTAATTAAATTAGTATAAAAAAGTAGTGTTATGTTAACATTTCTACTATGAAAACTGGCACTCATAATTTTTGTAACTCACGTGTGTATTAACGTGTATCTTTTATATAAGATTACATTAATTAACTATGATAGGTAATTCAATCAAGCAATTGATTTAGATTAAAGAATAAAAATAATCCCGGCGCTCGAATCAAGAGGTTTCTTTTTTATTGCGTAATATGCGCATTCTGTTTTTTTCTCCTTTGCAATCATCATTATCATGTGAGAATGGACATTAGAGTTCCACGCTTAGCAGAACAAGAAAATCTACCCAGTTGATTAGCAGCAAGACAAAACGCGCAGACATTTCTGTCATCTGTACCTGAACCCTCAAAAGGGAAATACGGGGTGAGAAATACCTGTATTTTAACATATTAGTCTTTTTTATATGTTTTTTCTTTCACCGAAAAAGATTAAGAACCTGGAGGTATTGGCGGTTGGAGTCGGGTGGGGGTTTGTGCGGTTTGTTGCCGAGTGTCCAGTGATAAAATGTGAAGTAAAACTTTACGTTGTTTTATTTTTTTTTTCAATTTTACAGGAGAACAAAATTTCGATTACGTTTTTACTCCAAAAAATGTTGGTATCACTGATTTAAGTAAGTCAAGTACCATTCTTTACGTTATGTATAATATTAAGCATGAGCCTTTCTAAAATGGACTATACACAATAGATTCTCAACCTTTTTTTCTCGTGATCAAGAGTAATAATTATTACTGGTGATCTGGAAACAAATTGTATTTGTTAATTTAAACTATTAAATTTTTAATGTCACACTACGTTATTTAATTTTCATATTAGAAAATAAGTTGCATTGACTGCGCGCTTTGTTTCACTGAACAAGGGGTCCATTTGACATACTTGAGATTTGTGTTTAGTATCGCACGTAAATTCTTTGGTCGGACAAGCTGTCACCGGCTTCCACAGACACCTCGCTCTAGGCTCTGTTTTAGTAAAAAAATCATGTGTTTTTGAGAGGTGCACAAATCGTTCTCGAGCAAAAACCAAATCTGATTTTTTTCCGTTCATAAGTACTTTGGTTAGTTTACAATAATGTTCTTTAGAAATTTATGATATACTAGTTAACGTATAATATATAAATAATAGGAAAGTGGTTGAAAATAAAAAAAGTTATAATTTAAAAATTAAAAAGCGAACCAAATTCATTTTTAGAAAACGAATTTTATAAAATATATTATGACAAAACTATACTGACAGACCGAACGATTAGTCAGAATAGACCCGATATAGTTTTACATGACAAAATTAAAAAAATAACTTATATCATTGATGTCGCTATTCCTAATTCCTGTAATATTCAAAAATCTGTTGATGAAAACATAAGAAAATACACAGATTTAGGAAATGAGATTAAAAGAATTTTTAAATATTTATGTTGAAGGATCAGTAGGATTTATAGGCCCTGTTAGAAGTTCTACCGAGCCGAACCCTCTGATATGAAAATATCTGGAGTCGGTGAATTATTTTCCCATATGATCTGTGGTGAGTTTACTTGTTTTTCTTGTATTGTTTTGTATTTATTTTGCTTATATAATACACTTGCATAATGTTGATTGACTAGATGATCATCTGTGGAAAAGTGTGTGGAAGGGTTTAGTTTTTCCTATGGGGAAGATTTAACCCGGACATAAAATCGGAAAAGAAAATAAATAAATTATTATGTCAAGCGAAAAAGTGATTGCTTTCTGCGATAATATTACGATTTATTAATTTATTTATTCACGCTTTAAATTTATACATTGTTATAGGTAAGTTGTGCAGCAGTACAATTATAAGCGTATACAAGTTACCATAGAAAATTCTGTTGTACAAAGGAAAAATTTTGTTTTAGTCCAAAACTATCCTATATTTCAAGTTGGAACCAACCACATACATTAACAAACTTTCACTGAAATCGGTTGTGCGGTTTCGGAGATTAGCGTGGACAAACACAGTGACGCGTGATTTATATATATTAAAATAAACACGAACAGTTTTTTGTAAAACACGATCGTAATTAACAAACCTTTATTAAGCCCGATTGAGTGTTTTACACTACATAGATAAATTAATAAAAAGATAAAATATGAACTAACTAACTAACCATCACGCCGTTTCTCTGCAGGGGTAAGCAGAGAGGACGGACCGCCAAACATCTCGGTCTTGGCACACACTTCATACCTCATTCACATTCATACATCGTCGCATACATACTCTTCTATTATTCTGACTCTTGACATGGCCCGACTCAAGTATCTGATTCACTTGGTTGTGCCATGTCTTCCTCGGGCGTCCCCGACTTCTGCTACCATTCACATTTGCATTGTATATTCTCCTTACACTCCTTTCTTCGCTCATTTGCTCTACATGCTCAAACCATCTTATCGTCCCTTTCTTGATCTTACTCATTACACTTACATCAGCCTTGCACTCTTTGCGGATCTCCACATTCCTCACACGATCATACATGGTTTTACCACACATACGCCTCAGGGATCTCATTTCAACAGCATTCAATCTACTTTCATCCTTTCTTTGCCAGTTCCATGCCTCACTTCCATACATCAGGGTAGGTACCAGCACTCCATTGTGGACTGCTAACTTCGCTTCTTTGGACAATTTTTTGTTAGCGCCAACTGCGTTTAGTCCTCCATTAATGGAGTTACCTGCATTTACTCTTCTTTCAATATCTCTGTAAGCCTTCCCATCTCTCGTAAACATGCTTCCTAAATACACAAACTCATCCACCTGCTCCAAGTATTCCTCATTCACAGCTATATTGCACACTGTTTTCGTACTCTCTCTTTCAAACACCATTACTTTAGACTTACTTACATTCATCATTAACTCATTCTTCATGCATACTTCGTTCATCCTAGACACGAGAGACTGCAGATCATCCACACTATTAGCAATCAGCACGGCATCATCAGCATATAAGAGGCAACATACTTTCAATTTAAAATATGCACATGAAAAAAGTAGCTCTGTTACTAATATTATTATATATCATTAATCATTATCATTATTACTTAATAACTCAATATTTTCAGATGCATCGATATCGCAGACAACGATTCACATATTTCTAGACCAGTAGTTCTATGATATTATTAATAAATAAAAACCAAAATTTTCTCCGAAATCATAAGATTTGTAAGTATGTACTGTACATACCTACCTACTTGATTACAAACCATATATATATGTAATTATGTACAAGTATCTACCTATTTGATTACAAACCATATACATGTAATGTAACATTTTGTTTTATTTCATATGAGGATTTATATGATATAATCATTGTAGACAATATAAGCGATTCTCAAGCGAATATTTGAATAAGAAAAATCAAAAAAATATGCGGTTGAATCTTTCCTCTTGCCGGGACGCTGCTCTGACACTGAGCTAATCCAACCGTATTTCCTTCTATCGTATTTTATCCATACTTCGACTAAGAACTACCAACTTTATCATAATTTTCTTAACGCATATTTTTATTGGCTGTTAATCATTGATGTATGATCGCAAGATTCTTCCCGAACTAAATGCAATTTAGATAGTGTCTTGGATAAATAAATCCGTTTTTATTTTCATTTTTGATATCTGTTTCTGATTTTTCTGTTTCAATTTTTTTTTGAGAATCTCTTATATTGTCTTCAATGATTCAGATATTACAATTTGAAGTTTTTGAAAAAAAATATATTCATCCTATACTTGCAAAAAAGTTAAGACATATCGAAAATTAAAATAAAAATGGATGTATTTATGCAAGACACTATCTAAATTGCATTTAGTTCTGGAAAAAAATTGACTTTTCCGTTTCAAATTTTCGTTTGAGAATCGCAAAGATTTGAGGTTTTACTCATTAAATTATACTATTTGTCAAAAGAAACGTCACCATCTCAATGAAAATTCTTTTACCAAACATTCTTCAGGCAGTTTGGGATAAAAACAATGATTTTACACTTGAAAAAAAAACTTTTCTGAACGATTAAAACCGTCACTATCACACGGAAACGGAACGTATAAAAAAATTTATAAAAAAGTGAAATACAAAACGGTCGAGCTCAGTGACCTATCCTTTTGACTATACACACATGAAATAAATAATTTTTTCATTTTACCGGGAATATTTTTGTTAGATTTACGTTTTTATGAATTCTGAAGATATTATTATAGAAAATGGAAAATCCTTTGAGACAGTGTTTTTGTTACAAAATCCTAGATCACATCATTGACATAAAATGGACCAAACGGTAATTTTAATAACATTGCCGTTGATGTTATTGAATCTTGTGTTGTGTTCGAGAGTCAGAATAATAGAAGAGAGTGTAAGAGACGACGTATAAATGTGAATTAGGCAAGGCGTGTTTGGCGGTCCGTCCTTTCTGCCTACCTCTGCGGGGAAACGGCGTTATGGTTAGTTAGTTAGTTAGTATTTGAAATACGTATTTTTTTACATTTTTGATATTGATTTGTACAGTTTACTAACGATTTTCATTCGATGTGTAAATTTCTATTCATCTCTAATCATTATTTTTTTTTTGATTGGCAAAGATATTAAGGCAAATATTTTGTAAATAATTTCAACTTCACAAATTAATTTTACGATTTGTAATATATCGTGTATTTCACGGGTCCAAGCTAGTTTTATCAATAATACAGTGGGAAGGACAGAGATTTTTTTAAACACTCAAAAAACCAATACAATGGATATTGATTTAACACTGTTGTTAGTGTTGTATCAATTCCTTTAAATTTTTGCCTCAAGAAAAGGAATATTGTTAGCTGTTTAATGAAAATTAATAAAAAGGGCCGATTGCCCTTAACACATTTTCTCCCTGAACGCATTCTCGAATCATCCGTCAAAGATAATCTGTTTTCTTTGACGGACTTGAAACCTCTGAAGCTTATAATCTCTTTAACTTGTCAGGACAAGGAGGCCCATTATTTCCGACTAAGGGACGCTGACACCGGAAAAGATAGACAACATATTATAATCCTGGTTTATTTTGCAAATCTTTTCGTGAACCAGCGACACTGATAAATAAGTAATAAATAAATAAATTACACGAAGTCAAATTTAAAAAATAAAAATTTTATGTACTTATCCGACACAGGAGAAGAATAGAAGCACATGGACATCTTTGGGGATACTTTGTGGAGGGTCTTTTTGAGAAGGGAAAGGAGTGAAAATGGATCTTGAAAAGTGAAAAACAGTGGCAGACAAATTGTTCCACAGCCAAGCTGTTGAACCCAAGATCTAACCAAACTATTTTAGATTAGATTAGGATGGTTTAGGTTAGGTAAATTACACGTGTTATAAAAAATTAAACAAACATTTTTTAGGTTAGGTTAGATTGGGTTAGTTAGGCAGTCATTTATTTTTGGGGTGTTTAATTCTAGTAGGCGTAATTCAATTAAGTGTTATTCTCCGTGTGTAATTCTGGTAATGTAATATTGGTAGGTAGAATTCACGTGTAATTTCGTCATTAGGTTCGGGTATTGATTTTGTTTTTTTTTTTGAATGCAATTTATTTTTTATACAATTTTTTTATTCAAAATCACTCTCATTACGCATAATTAACAAAAACGATATTTCGTTTCAACTAAATTAATGTAACAGGAAATATAAGATATTGAATTTAAATAGCAATGACGATTACCTTCAAAATTTATTCTTTAAATTTTCCTTCTTGTTTACGACAGTTTTGAATGATCAGTAAGATTATTACTTACTATTAATGAAACATTTGACTTATGTAATTAAAAATATATTGAAATTTGAAGGAAATGCTTCAAATAATTAATAATTAATAGATTGCTATCTCAATACATTATTTATATTATTATTATTTACATTATTTTGTTTATAGTAATTAACTATAAACGAATTACAAATTGTTTTGGGTAAGGATTTGTTTAATGATTGTCAAATAAGAAATATAAACCCGGTTTAGTTTTCCAGGATGCATTTTTTACCAACCTCGATGTTAATTTGTTTTAAAATATATTGCTATAAAACTTACTCGTTTTGAACTTCTAAAAACAATTTAGTAGACATTTTGCTGTCACACATTGACCATAGAAGATTTTCAAAAAGCTTAGCCTATGATTTTCAAAAAGTTTCTGACAATCACTTTGCACAAAAAAAAAAATTATAGATAAACAACTTATTTTCGGGTACAGTAATTATCTTTTTGGTTATCCGACAAAAATCGCCAAGCGTTTCTGGACTTAAAACAGAAGAACTATCTAAGACAGAAGTCAATATTTCTTCTATTTTATTCTAAATTTATTCTGTTTTCTTTTCTTTGCTTTTTCTCTATCTTTTTGTTTTTGATTATATATTTTATTGTATCTCTATATGGAATGTGTGGGACTGCACTAACCTCCCCACATACCGGAATAAACACTTATTATTATTATTATTAAACACGAAAAAATATGTGTTCCCAAAATATTGATTTCTGTTTTCAGATTTTTTCAGTAATAATAAAAAATATCATTGTAAAAATATCATGATTATCTAAAAAAAATGCTAACTTACCTTGTCTAGATTTCCACGTGCAGAAAATTCACAAATCGTTGAAACAAAATATCATTAACACTAGCGCAATAATTACACAAGATTGGATGTGTAATAACTGTGTCTAAAGATTGGAATATATTCACTAAATGACAATAAATCACCTTTATCTATATAGATACTTTAAAACCTTCACATCAACAAAAATAAGTTAACACACTTTTCTCACAAAAAACTTTTAAAACGTAAAGCAAAATAATGCAATGTTGTCATTGAAAACAAACAAGGTTGATTATAAACACACTTGCATAAATTTGAATAAGTTTTCCGCGAAAAGACGTTTCGACGTGCGGCGCCGAGTAACGCGGTTCGCACGTCCGACCGTTTGGTTCGCGAGATGAACACTGAAGCAGCCTCCAGCGGATTTGCGAAAATGCTACCCGAACACAGAGATAATAATGTGGCTCTCGTCTTACGCAAAGCACAGGGCGATGCATAACTGCAGTTCCATTTCACATTTCCATAACTAGACAAAACGGAAGGTTTTATCTATCTAGTGGTAAATCAGGCTTACTATGACATCGCTTGGAGATAATACAGCAAGTATCTATATTTTATTTTAATATTTTGTGGTTTCTTAAAATAATACACTTACAGCCAAAGAAGAGTTAAACCTTTTTTACTGTGTATAAAAAAAAGGTTAAAAAAACATATTCGTGCTTTACTGTTTTTGTTGTGAAATTTGTCAAATCATTCGTTTTAGGCTTCCAGTCCCATTTTTAACTGGAAATCGAATATTTCGACCAGGTTTTTAATAATTTAACAAATCAACAGAATGACGATTCAAGACACTTTTAAAAAGTGATGTAAAATCATTAGAAACGTTGAAAAAAAATTTAAACCTCACCTAACCTAACTTAACCTAACCTACATAACCCAGTTAATAAAGTTTTTGTGTCATCACTTTCCATGACTTTATATAACTTTTTAAAGATGTGATGAATTATCACTTTGATGAGTTATCCGGTCACCCAAAAAAATATATCTGAAAATCATCGGTAAAATATCAACCAGTCGAACATTAGTTTTTTTTTAAATTTGGTATGGCTTTTCTTACTTTTATTGCATCCGGTAAATTGTTTAATAGATTTGGGCTTAAACGGAGAAAAATGAGTATGGCTGATTTATAAAAATCCATTAAACGTGATTGCAATTCATTTCCTTATAAAATATTTCTCCATTCAAAATGTCTCGGAACACGTGTTCATACAACTGCGCTCTTCCTTACAAGTGTAATGACAAAATGTTATTCCAGGAACTCTTATTTTTCCGGGAAGTGCTCTTACCACTGAGCTAATTCAACCATAACAATTTACGTAATTTCTAACGAATTTCAATCTCCATGGTCGAGGGTTAAGGCTCTCAATTAGCAATCCAGAGGTCGCGGTTTCAAATTCCGGCGTGCGCAAGTAATTTTTTTTTCAATAATTTGTGTTCTTTCACAATTTATTTCTTAAAAATAATAATATAGTATATTTGCGGAGCGTGGTAGATACTCTCAGTATTGCCCTGGTGTACCATTAAGAATTGAAACATTGCTTGAAATGTTGATTTTAGATTACCCATATCGTGGCTTTTGTCATAAATCACCGCAAAACCCAATATTTGATATAATCCATATCTATATTTGTATTAAGTACTTTACTTATTTGATTAAATATAATTGAAAAGCTGCTCATCTCGACACGGGAATTCCCTAGTGAGATAAACGGCAGAGGATTCTATTGTTATGTACCATATAATGAATGAATAAATAAATTAACGGCTTTGATCGTGTTTGTTTACCAGATCTGAATATCCAGGTACTTCCCCACCTTCCTTTTTCTAATTTGTCCTCCACATCTCCTACCCCTCCCCACAACTTTCAAAAACATATCATACCCCAATTAGGGATGCTGTAGTCTCACTGCTCACTCTCTCCAGACGACAGGGATAAGTTGGGACTCTTGTGCGGTTTCACATTAAAAAGTATTTTTTAAATTTTTTAAAAGATATTCCAAATGAGCTACTTCTTTTCGAAGATGTCGTAAAAACAAATCCATTTTATGTAATAAGAAAAATAACCTTTTAAATTAATGTATTTGAAATATAAATTGAAGCACTTTAATTTCAAAAATGAAAAATGTTTTTTTAAACACTAACTGACTAACTAACTAACCATCACGCCGTTTCCCCGCAGGGGTAGGCAGAGAGGACGGACCGCTAAACAACTCGGTCTTGGCACACACTTCTTGCCTCACACACATATTTTTTTTTTATTCCAGATAAAAGAAAATTATATTTTTCACTTATTTGATAGAAATAACAAATACATTACACATAAATATATTACACAACGATATTATTCACTTTCATTGGTTTGTTGATTGAGCATAAAACTGAACAATTTTTTTTTAAATGTACCTACACTTTTTTAATTTTTAATTTCGTCTGGGAGGCAATTATATATATAGCTCCCCTCGTAACCAATGGATTGCTTGCCATAATGAGTATGTATGGTGTTTAAATGTATTTTATCGTATTGCCGTGTAAAGTGTGTGTGTACTTGGGACTTAACGTCGAAAGTTCCTTCTCGAGAAAACTGAAAGAAAACTGTCGTCTCACTTTTATCTGGTTTACACAAAAATTTAAAAAAATATTATAATAATTCCCAGAAAATAACAAACAATAAAAATCAGTTTTGAATTCATTGTTAGCGCAATGTAAACTTCGATTTCAATGTGATCAAAAAAATCACTTTCAAAGAATTCTTATTAAAGTCACGCGATAACAATGAACGATAACGCGATAACAATTGACACGCGACAAATAATTTGTCTGTAATAACCTCTCTTTTTCATGACGGAAATTTTATGTGTCAGTCTTCTGAATGCAACGTTGCCAGTTCTTTCGGGGCCCAGTTAAAGATATGTTTTTATTAGTACCAACTAGAATCAATACTTTTACAGTCTTTATTCAATGTGTAACAGTTCAAGTTTATTTTATCTAATTTTGAATTTTTTTAATTAATCATATGAGATGTTTGGTCGAATCAAGGAAATCTGTAGTTGTTTCTCTTGTGTATCGCCATGTACGATTATATAGGTATAAGTTGTAATAATATTGTAAAACTGTTGCTTTTGAGAAGCAAAAACGATAAATTTTTGTCCAAATATGTAGTCGCTAAGTATAGTGATAAATAAACCTTGACAATGCATTGGTTTGTAAAGTATGTAATATTGTCTTTTTCGCACTTTCAAAGTAGATATTGTATATAAAACCTGCAAATTTTCAGGTAAGTGCTGTCCATTGTGCTTGGTTGGGTTAAGACCTAACCTAATAACCTGACCATTTTTAATTAACGTATGCTTGATAATAGCAGAGTGTGACATTGTGATAAGCTTAATATTAACTAGATAACATTCGGCATTGTAGAAATAGTATTTACTTGTGCCTGGACATAATATCCATACAATCTGGGCAAGCCTGGTTTTCTGATTGCTCTGCCAAATTTCTCCGGCCATTATTGTTAATACCAGCACTTCCTTGGTCCTAATTTGACAAATATATTAGTTGTACTTTCTGTATTATAATAAACGTATAAATGCAGCATAATACTATACAGGTATAAAATAAAGCTTCCCAAACTTACACATTTACAAAATATTAAAATTAATTAATAAATTATTGTAAGTAGGTTAATGCTGAGTTCACAGGAGTACAATAAAGAAGACAATACAATATTGTTCTGTTCCAGCTTCGTAAACAGCCTCGTCGTAGTTCAAACGCTGCAAATATGGATACGCGTTACGAGCGATTGGTAGCAAAAAATGGTATTTGGTATCGACATGTATGGGAAAAAAAATCGTGGGAGCGAACACACGTGGACGATGCGGCCTGCCATCTCTAGGAAAATGTCTGCTTCTTTTCCTGCACTCCAAACTTCTGTTCACGCTTGGAGAATTGGTCTGGCATTGGAATAATACGATATTGTCCTGTCTTCGTGTGAACTAGGCATAACATAAAATGGAGTAGGCAACGCATACAGACGGAGACTAGAAGCCGTGTTCCATTTGGTACTAAACGTAAGTTAGCCGAACATAATATGTGGTAACGCAATGTGACAGTTTTTGTTATTTGCGAAAATAATTTTTGTGTTATAAAACTTGTTTTCGCTTAATTAGCATTTATGTAATAAGTTCTATTACTAAAAGTCTTCTCTTTTATTTTTTTGCAAATAAATTATTAAATTTACCATCACAATTTTTATTTTTTGCAGTCGACCTACCTTACTCCTTCCAATAAAAAATAACCCAAATTATTTTTTTTTTTAAATCCACATTTTTTTAATCCACAAAATCTGCACCAAAGACTAGGCTACCTAGGAGTCGATCTGTGCCTTCCATTTTCAAAATAATTTTTCTAAACATCTTTAATATCCATTTTTCTAAGAAGATTTCTTCTAAAGGTAGGCTCTTTGTGATGACGTACGAATGAATAAAAATCAAATTATTTTTCTTACACCATTTCATTGGAAACAAAATCCCCAGGTTTCAAAAATAATGTTCATTTCAACGTAAGGATGAGTCCTATACCAGTTAAATATAGATTAACATTTATTTCCTTATTGTAATATACAAAGAATATTCTCAAAATAGTATATATTTTACAAAACATTATAAGGTCATATTTGGTCATGTATACCTCATCAGAAAAGAGGAAATCTTTTGCCTGATAACGGAGCCACGAATTTTACTTTGATTGTACATTATAATATGGTATTTATAAAATAATGTACATTTTTTTTAATCTAGTTTTTTTATTTTATTTATTTGTTGTGTGTTGGTGTAAGGGTAATAAGTTGGTTTCCATTTCTTCTTAGTTTATAGAAATCTTGATATTCTTTGATATTTTTTTTTTCACATTTTTATAATGGAAACTTGCTGAAATATGTCATCGACAGTTGGTACTGGAAACAGTTCAAAAAGTGATTTTATTGAGAAAGTATTTTTTTCATTACTTTTGATTTCGCAGTACATCCAACCATATTTCAGATGATAATTTATTTATCAAAGGTTCGATATTAACAACAGTTACTTCTTTATTACTATTAATGTTTTTTTTATTTTTTATAGTGAATACCTCACAAGAGTCCCAACTGCTCCCGTCTGGAGCCAGTGAGACTATGGCATCCCCAATTGGGGGATGTTGTGAGGCTGAAGGTAAGCGGGGAAGGGAAAGAGGAAGGTGGGGAAGTGGGGAAGTACCTGGCTATTCAGATTTAGTCACTAAACACGGCTTAAGCCATTTGGAGCAACGTTTCAATTCTGAATGGTGGTCTTACACCAGGGCGATACTGGTAGTATCTTCCACTCTGGAACGTGCCGCAAATATACTTTATATTATTTTAATTTATTAATTGTGAAATAACACAAACTAATCAAATAAAATTTATTTGCGCACGCCGGGTTCGAACCCGCGACCTTCGGAATGGCAGTCCAATGCGTTACCACTGGACTATGCCGGCCGTCGGCCGTTTGTTCGCTATGTTGATTTATCTAATGAGGTATTAGTTAATTATAATGTAGCAAAGTCATATTGTGGTCAATAGTTTTTATGATTCCCGAGGTTACATTATTTATTTCCTTGATGCTTCTGAAAATATGGTCAATGCATGATGGACGTTGTCCATTGACGTTTTCAGCGAATGAATGTATACACGGCAAATAATTCAATTCCGTCATCGTATTTAGGTTTGAACCAATGAACCTTTATTGTTCGATTCATAATCGTACGATATATTTAAATTTATGTCAGCTACTGTATCCGCGTTACAAAAATTTTATAACGTTTAATTAATTGAGTAAATGTATTCATAATTCGTCTATAAAAAAACAAATCGTAGATGAGTGCGTTCTATACAGAGAGATAATCTCTTTTTTTGTTTTAACACATGTTTCAGAGAATTTTTAACAATTCTTCAAATTTAAGTTGATTTTCGATTTCTATGAAAGATTTTTTCAAGGTCTGTTATTTTTCAGTTTTGTCCAACAACTAGGTTATAATGATATAATAACAGGACTTGGATAGGACTTTCATCCTTAGGATGGGTTGTTTCATAGTATTTGAATAATTCGTCAAATTTCAACGTTCATTTTCAGGTTCTTTGAAAGTTCTATTCAAGTTCTGTTATTACATAACTATAGGCTAGTTGCTTGACAAAACAGAAATAGTAACAGAACTTGAAAAAACCTTCACGGAACTTGAAAATTAACTTTGAAATTATGAAACATTGCGATGTTCGTACTGTTTTTGTTTATTTAGTTTGTCGTCGCAATATATTTGGTGAATGGATAATTAACTCATCAAAATGATAATTCATCACATCTTTAAAAAGTTATATAAAGTCATGGAAAGTGATGAAACAAAAACTTTATTAACTGGGTTAAGTAGGTTAGGTTAGGTTAGGTTAAAATATTTTTTTTCATCGTTTTTAATGACTATATATCACTTTTTAAAGGTGTATTGAGTTATCATAGAACCAATATATTTATATCAAGGTACATAGTACGTCACTACACTGCTTGAATGAGTTTCTGATATGCAGGGTTTTTGAAATCATCATTTATTGTTGCTAAAAATTCATCTATGTTCCGTTCTATACTTCTTATGTTCATTGTAGAATTATGGGGCTGCGGTTGATATCGTTTTGGTGGATACAGTATTATTGAAAACTGTTTAATTTCTCATCAATATCATTTTTGGTCTATTTTTTTGGGTTAGAAGTCTGCCGTTTTTCGATTCTGTCACTTGTTACTTTGAGTATTTTATTTTTTTAGGTATAGGATTTTCTGAAAGCCTTGTGGTCTGTGTTAGTTTGTTAAAAAATTAGTTTGTTCGCCAAATTTCTTATTTTGTGATGTGCAGTTTGCAGAAGCCGGTTTTTTTTGCCTCGCGTAAATGTGATCACCGCAATGTGCAATTATTGCAACGTAGGCCTCTGGAGGCTGTGTGCATGTAAAGCAGTGGTAATATAAGAGCTGTAGATCACAATCCTCTATTTTATCGCTTTTGTACTGAATGTTTAGCTTTTAATATCGCTGGTTTCCACGATTTACGAGTAATTTGAGATTTGTACTGCTTTTCATCAGTTTCTTGTGTACATTTATTATGTTTTTCTTTGGGATGTTTATATTTTATTTTAATAATGATTTTTTTTTCATTTTTGATGAGATGACTTGAATCCTCTTGTTCTGTTTGATTATCCGGTTGACAACCTCTTCCGATAGGGTTGATTTCAGTCTTTTAATTTTTGATTTAGGTATTTTATGTTGATTTCTTTAATTGGTTCTAAATTATCTATGTGAACGCATATCCTCTTTTTGGGCATGACATGATGATTTATTCTGTATGTTTAGTCCTAACTTTCGTTGGTTTAATTTAAATGGCTTTCTGGATGTTATTACAAATACCTTCTTTTATGGGATTATTATTGAGAACCTTTCTTCTTTTGAAGATAATTTTTTTTCGTTAGAATTTGCGCGTGAGATGATATTTTATATTTTTTTCTATGATGTTTTCTATCTTCTTTATGAGTTTTTCGAGATTTTGTAAAAAAACATTTTGTAGATTGATAGTTTCTTCTTGGTATTTTTTTCAGCTTTCCAAAGACGACGATCTTAACAATATTTGAACCATAAATAAATCGTTATTCCCAAGAAAAAACACAGTTAACATAAAAACAACATGGGTAACACCATGTTTTTAGCGAATGGAACTTACCTATACAAAATCTTATTTTTGAAAACATATAACATTGAAAACGTACCTCTTTTAAAATATTGTTTTATGAAATAATATTCTCCATATTATAAAATGCTGCATTCGAAACTTAATGGTAATATTGTATTAGATACTAATATAACTGTAAAAATCACGGCATATGTTGCTAGTAAATTAGTAAATCCGTAAATAATTCTTTCCGGATAATGTAAAAGGCGCAGCCCTTTGAAAATCATGAAATCAGATTTTACCTGTAAAGATTAATTAAAAGAAATGCATGGAGCAAGGAGTGTCCTATTTACAAAAGAAACATAGAATCGGAGAAGAGAAAAATTGATTTTTTAGGATTAAAAAAAAGGCAAACGTATACTATTTAAATATTTCAAGTCTTTTGGCTCACGTAAATGAAATTGAAGTTTTATTACAAGAATTGAAACCAGAAATTTTAATGTTAAGTGAAACATGTATAACTAGTGATATTTACGATTCTGAAGTATCATTTATTGGGTATTCAACTGTAAGATGCAATTCATTTAGTCGGCATACGGGAGGAGTTCTAATGATTATTAAAAATAGTATATCTTTTAAAATAATATCAAATGAAGTGTTTGATGAAAAAAATACATGGATACTGGCAGTGCAAATAAGAAAAAACTTTATTAAAGGAACATACGCTGTATTATATCACTCACCAAACCAAAGCCATTCAAAATTCTTAGATTTTTTCGAAAGTTGGTGTAGTAAAAACATGAAAAATCAAGATATGTTTTATGTAACCGGTGACTTTAACATTGACATGAAAGTCAAGAATACCTACAGTAATAGACTTCAAAGTTTAGTGAATAATCTAGGACTGAAACAACTTGTGACCAAACCAACTAGAATTTCAAATACATCAGCAAGCATTATTGATTTAGTCATAACAAATCATTTTTACTTGAATGTTAATGTTATGGATACTCCAAAAATATCTGACCACGAAAACATATTAACAATATTTGAAACGACCACAATTAAAAATGAATCAAGAGAAATTACATATAGAGATAAAAGAAAATATAATCAAACGATGTTTTGTGAAACTCTACAAAATAATATTTCCCAAGTTACCGAATCTAATGACCTACATGACAAAGCCGAGAACTTCGTCAATATTTTGACTTCAGCAGTCGATAAAAATATGCCTTTGAAAAGGGTTCAGTTTAAAAATACGAATAAATGGTATTCAAAACCATTACACAACCTTCAGCAACAAAGAGATAATGCATATAAAGCGGCAAAATTGGAACCATCTGAAGAAAAATGGAATGCATACAAAAAAGTTCGCAATATTTATTCCAAACAAATTAAACAACATAAATGCGATTTTTATAAACAAAAATTAGAATCACAACAGAATGAACCAAGAAAACTTTGGATAACACTAAAAGAAATTATTAAGGGTAAACAAAAAGAAGTTGTAAAGTCAATTGATTTCCCAGATGGAACTGAAGAAGACGTAGAGAAGATAGCGACTAAATTTAACGAGCATTTTATTTCGAGCATAGATCTTATAATTGAAAGTATTCCACAACATCCTGAGAACCAAATAGACGAGCTTGTATGCACCGATGAAGAATTTAAGTTTAAAAATATAGATTTACCATACTTAAAGAGAGTTTTGAGTAATATGAAGTCTAAGGAATCCCCAGATGGTATTACAATAAATATACTCAAAGACTCTATAAATATTATTGGCGAATCGATGGTCCAAATTATCAATGAATCTTTAAATAGTGGAGTATTTCCCAAAACTTGGAAGACATCTGTAATAACTCCTATTCCGAAAATTGACAACCCAAAAAAATTTGACGACTTTAGACCCATCAATTGTTTACCCAAATATGAACAAGTACTGGAATACATTGTAAAGGAACAGTTAAATGAATACATTGAGGCCAAACAGATATTAGTTCGACAACAATCTGGTTTTAGAAAAAAATGTTCTTGTGAAACTGCTATTAATTATGTAATAGACGAGTGGAAAAATTTTCGAGATAAAAAAAGCAAAATTATTGCAGTATTTCTAGACTTAAAACGAGCATTTGAAACAATCGACAGAGATAGATTAATCAAGAAATTAAGTAATATTGGAATTAATGGTAAAGAATCTAAATGGTTCGTTGATTACCTATCAGAAAGAACGCAAGTAACAAAATATGATGGTATAACATCTGAACCACATCACACTAATAAAGGCGTTCCGCAGGGTTCTGTATTAGGTCCACTGTTGTTCATTATATACATGAATGATATTATCAAAGTGTTAAAGCATTGTGCAATTAAACTCTTTGCTGATGATACATTGTTATACATAGCCAGTGAAAATTTACAGGACGCCATTGAAAAAATACAAATTGACTTAAATTGTGTAACACTTTGGTTAAACCAAAACAAACTAAAATTGAATGTTATGAAAACAAAGTTTTTAATTGTGGATAGTGTAGGGGGAAACGAGCAGGCAATACTAAAAATTGATAACGTAAACATAGAAAGGGTGAGTAGTATTAAATATCTGGGTGTAATATTAGATGAAAAATTAAAATTTGATGAACACTTAGAATACATAACAAAGAAAATTGCTAAAAAAGTTGGATTCCTAAAAAGGATCAGAAATAACTTGGATCTAAAGACAACGCGCCTTGTTTACAATTCTATTGTTACTCCGCATTTAAATTATTGTTCTAGTGTTTTATTCTTATGTAACGAAGCCCAAAATAATAAACTCCAGGTTATACAAAATAGGGGGATGAGGATGATTTTAAAATGCAACATTTTTACTAGAGTTAAAATTATGTTACAAAATTTAAATATGATGACAACCAAACAACATATAATATATAATACGTTAACAATGATGTATAAACTTCAAAATAATATGCTCCCAAATTATCTGCAAACAAATGTTATGTACCATGAAAATGTTCACAATTATCCTACGAGAAGACGCAGAGATTTTAGGCTTCCCAAAACTAAACTTTCATGCACACAAAACAGCGCGTTTTATAAAGGGCAAAAACTTTATAATAACCTACCAAATGTCATAAAGGAAGCCCCAAGCCTTAGCACTTTTCGTAGGACATGTGCTTTATATGTGAAAAATAATTTTTGATTGTTGAGCTCACCAATATTATTTTAGTCACCTAGATATCTTATATAATATAATTTTGTGTATTTATCTTTTTCTTTTCAAATGTAATTGTTATTTCTTGTATTTTTTATATTTTCCTACTAGATGTATGAAAAAATTTGCATACATCTAAATAAAGATTCAAAAACAAACAAACAAAAAGAAATACACATTTCAAAAACGGAATTAAAATAATTTTCTTATTGAAAATATATTATTTTATGTGTAGGTACTTTATCGCTTGTCTGAATTTTTTATACTTACATCAGTTCCAATTTTCAAAATGATAATTAAAATAATTTTCTGTAAAATCCGAGTTCATCGAACCCAAATTACAGTTACAGACCGACCTGCAACCGAAAATAGTATGCTTGATGATTGATGAACCTGGTCTTCTGGACTTACTGGGAAATTAAAATCCATTAGACTACTTATCAAAACAAGACGCCAGCTAGTTAATCATTAAAATCACAAATTTACTGCCCGAAAATCCTTTTTTTTCATTTTCAAAGAGATAGAATCCAAAAATATGCGCTCAATATTAGCATAACCTTAATAAAACTGCAGAAGCCAACTTTGACTCAAGTTCATAGAGTAATTTAACCAAAAGTTAAGCTTTGCTAGATCCCACACTTTGAAAAAATAAACCTTCACTCTTATTTGCATGAAAAAAGAACAGTGCTTCGTCCTTCACACCTGTTTAAAATTCTCCTTCTTTACTCAACTCTCTGTATTACACTCACCTTGAAGTGGTATACTTGCTATCAAGCTGACTCTTTAAATTTTCTCCTTCAATATTGCACCTGTCCTTTTTCTAAATAAACTTGCAAACTTATAAACTCACTTAGTAAATACACTTCAACATTTTTATAATAATTAATTTTACCACTCGTACGATTTAATCGAAATAACACCCTTGAAAGTCAGTCAAATGCAAAAATCACTGATGTCATAGAAAATATCCATAATAAAATAAAAAGATACAAACTTCGCTACTGCGTGAAAACCATTTTGGTCGCGTTCAACCGATATATTTGGCGGTCCACGAAAAAACCACCGACACACGGTCTCGTAATTTGTACGAAAATTCCTTGCAATGGTTTCATTAGATCTTCTGTGTTTGTAATATTTTCCACTCCCGCTGAAAAGTCCAGCCGGGCGAAAATCAAGTAAATTAAAAATTAAAATAAATTACTTTGCGTGCCCTACTGACCAACACTACAAGGACGAAAATACCAAATCTACTGAACATCCCAAAATTAAATAAATATTTTGGACAGCAAAACCATAATGTCCATGCTAAAAAAATATGTAATGACCTTCCGATGGAAATGAAAAACATCATGGAGATAAAAAGGTTAAAAACGACATCAAAATGTGGCTAATTAAACATCGAGATAAGGAAATCATTAAAATTATACTAAGTAGAAAGTGGGGAAATCATTATGTTCCACCCATGCAACAACCTATAGTCCACTTCAGAACAGGAATACATAATGAAGAGTACTGTAAATACCTTACTTTGTGTTTCTGAAAAAAGTTAAAAAAATAATATCAGAAATGTTTATTCAATACCAAGAAGGTACTTCACCTTTAAAGGCTTTACTACTCTGACTCGCTTGTAATTCCTGGGTATATTATACAATGGGATGGGATATGGGCATCTTTTCGGTTCCAAAAGCCTGACCATTCTTTGCTTAAACATTTTAAATATGAAAATTTGGTTTCTTATTCGGCGCAAATCTATATAAATAAAAACAATGTTCGTATTTGTGTGCCATATAGGCCAAAAAAGAACTGGACAGATTTTGCTGAAAATTTGTTTTTATTGGTACCTGGAAAGTTTAGAGAGTGTTTTCAATAGTAGAAAAAGAGAAAGACTAAGCGCGTAGTCTCCGCACTGTAATGAGATATAGAGTCGAATAAAAGTCGATATAGTGTAGTTTTCAAATAGTAACAATGTGATATACAGTAATGAATGATAGAAGAGTCAGGAACACTCGTGAAACGCATTATTTATTCACTGGAATAAGATGAATTAACGTTGACATAATGAATAGTTGTAAGGAATAGAATGTTTATAAGGAAACTCGGCAGAGACTTGACTCGGCACGATCAAATAAATCAAATACCTATGTGTGATAAACTGAGGCGTATGTAATGAACGAACAAAGGGGTGTTAGAAGAATGTAAAACATGGAAGCAAATGGTAGAAGTCAAGGACGCCTGGGGAAGACATGGCACAATCAAGTGAAATATATACTAAAAAAGTTAACTTTTTCAACTCTTTACGATAATATAATTTCCAGCTATACACAGAAAGCATTCAAGACCCCGAGCTACGCCGGGTACACATCAGCTAGTTCAAAATAATTTATTGTTTTGGTGTTTAATTCGTAGAACTCCATTTAATTTTTTTAGATAAATTTAAAATAAATCAAATTTAATAATGTTATAATAATTATTAAGTTCTGCAAGTATTTCTCTTATTTTTACAGTTTTTAATGTGACAGCTGTTTCGGCTTTTGAGGCCATTATCAAACTGTGGATATGTCCACACGGCGACGACTTATTTATATGATTTTATTTATCCCCACCCATTTAAATTTCTATAATGTTCAAAAATGATTCATTAAGCATTGGAATAACCAAAATATTTGGGAATCCAGCAGTGTTTGCACACCTGTTAAAATTAATAACCTAAGGGTTTTCTTAATTGTTGGTACGTGGGTGATTAGATTATGTTAAGGAATTATATTGTTTGGGTTTTTTTTTTAAACATTAAGCAGGGGAGAATTGATCATTTTTGTTTGATTATTAATTAGGGTTATGTTTGGATCATTAGTTCTTTTATTTATCTCTAATTGTTCTAGTAAATATAATCTAAAACCCTTTATTTCTATGTGTAAAGGTTTAGGCTCGCTGTTGTCAAGCGGGACGTGGTTTTTCTCCAAGAGGTAAATGTAAAAATAAAATGGTTTGGCGAATACGTGTAAGAGATGGGGACATCAACTAATTCGCCTTGTAAAATAATATTATGTACCGATGAAAAATTCACGAGACTGTTCTTTTCGGACTACAACTTTACATCGAGCTACGATATTTACGAAAATTGTCTTTATGAGCGAACCATCTTTTAGGCGATATAAGACTCTAATAACTTACGCTCTTTAATAATTTCTGATGAACATATTACTAAAATCACAAATGTTTCTAAAGGGATCCCTACGGATATAAGATATTTATATTTAAGATTAATAAAAACAGAACCCTACCATTAAAACATTTTATGAACAACGTTTTGAAAATTTTATAAAACGATTTTCAGCTATTAAATTATCTTTAAGCACCACATTTTATTTTTCTAGAAGATGAAATAGTAACTTCCCGAGAGATCCCTCTAGAAACATTTGATATTTTATTAATTGTTCAACAGGAATAATTAAAATAAACCGCACGGAAAGATCGATTTTCTTGGCCTGCTATGGCAAAGTCGACCGTAGGTCCGTCGATTACGCCGGGCCCCGTATTGAATATTGTTTTTACACGACTTCTTGTTTAATCACTTATTTCGTTAAAATTCCCACTTAATTTTAGAGATTTGATAGGGAAAATTCAACCGCAGGTATGTTGAATACATAAGGCCCGCGCGTCGAATATTTTTGTGCACGGCTGCTTCACTTACGTCGTTAAAATTCTGGCTTTACTTTCGGGTATTTCCTCGTTTAACGTCGTTAAGATTCTGGCTTTATTTTAGGGTATTGTCTCGTTTAAGTAAACTACGTGTAAAATCATTTTCTTTTCACTAAATTGTTACTACATTGTGTCCATGTAATATTATGATGTAACTGCTACTAAAATTCTGGTTTTGTGTTGGGGTATTGTCTCGTCTGCATTTTTTACGAACCTTGTCCTTGCCCAATCACAATTACTGATGCATTGTACCCACTTACTCTGACTAATCCAAAACATTGCCGTGGGCATTATCAATTTAAAAAAACTTAAATAATAAAATAGTTATAATTAATTAATTGTCATAATTAAATTAAATTAAAAACTAGAATTTCTGTGAACAGAAGACCTCGCATCCAAAAACGTAAGCTCCAATTATCTCAAAAAAAAGATATTAAATTTTTCCAAAGAAAAATCGGTTCCATGCTAACTCAACACAATGACTATTCAACACACCTTTAAAAAGTGATATAAAGTAATCAAAAACGAAATAAATAAAAAATTTAACCTCACCTAACCTAACCTAACCCAGTTAATAAAGTTTTGTTTCATCACTTTCCATGACTTTATATAACTTTTTATAGATGTGATGAATTTTCATTTTGATGATTTATCCGGTCACCGAAAAATCACCGTCTAAATGATGGTTCTTTTTTCATTCTTTGGGTACCATAATATAGATTATTCCGATTTGACAGCTCGCAGAAAGAACCACGATCACGCGAACTCTGGCGGAATAAAAATGTAGTATCCAACATGGCATGGCAAGATCTTGAACCGGAACGTAACAAAAAAGTTACAGACAGATGAAATGCAAAATGGTCGAGTTTAAACAGAACTTCGCTATGCTCAGTCAATAATTTTAAATATTATTCCCAAAATCAGAAAACATATGTATGGGTTGGATTTTTTTCTATTATTTTTTTATTTGAATCTTAATTTTGGTGAAGTTCTGGCGTAATGACGCCTGCACATTTTTTCGATTCACGTTATGTTACATATTATAATGAAATATTGCCTTTTCAAAACTTCTTAGAAGTCCTGAGAAGGACATCGAGGATAATGGAGTGACAAATAAGAGACGGTAACCAGACAAATCATCACAACGATAATTCATCACATCTTTAAAAAGTTATATAAAGCCATGGAAAGTCATGAAACAAAAACTTTATTAACTGGGTTATGTTGGTTGGGTTATGTTAAAAAAAAAATTCATCGTTTCTAATGACTTTATATCACTTTTTAAAAGTGTGTTGAATTGTCACTGTGTTGAGTTATCATGGAACCATAAGAGACATATCCATTACAGCAGGTATGTTTTCAAGGAGTTTTCACTTTTTTATCACAAAGCATTCTTCACATTGCTCTAATAATACGTCTGAACTGTGGGTAGATTTTACTGCATTAGCAAAAATCACAATAATACATTTTACGGATACTGCAGTGCTACGGAATTGTTCCTGGACGGTTAGTGCAATCTTTCAGAGTACTTCTCCACCGCCGTGTTTCCAAGAATACCAACATCACTGACACGGCTGCAGGGTTAGAATCCTCGACGGGACGGTCAAATGTTCTCCATAAAACGCTTTTTTTCTTTTTTAGCAAATTAAAGTGTTTATTTAGCTATTTTACGCAACTTATTCATTAATCTTTACCATCAAATTTATATCTTTTATTAAGGATGTTTTTAATATTGCACCTGACTTGTTCTAATAACTAGTCTTGTTTTAAGTTACCTGTCTGAAATTTGTCACACTTCCTGAACAATCATTTAAATCTGCTACACAATATTTTACCAACTGTGTGTATTGTATGTTTCTTTAAATGTGTTGCATTTTGCATTGAAATACCCCTGCTCGTCTTTGGGAATAAATAATTTTATAAATACCACGATTTTATCAAAACAGGATCGATATATTTCTTAATGATAAGTTATAATAATGTTTTTAACCGGAAATTATTTTTAACCCAAGATTTCCTTCAGTTTTTTATAACCCCTTTGACAGCGCTAGTCGACAAAATATTAATCCACAGAGGAATTATGATGTGAAATGCTTAGTTGAAAGAGATTATCTCTACCCCAGCTTTGATATTAAAGTTTAATCTCAACAAAGTTGATTGTCAGCTTAAGCAAAGAACATTCAATTAAAAAATGGAAATCAAATCTCTCGAAAAGTATCAAGTTTAGAATAAATTAATGGCCTTCAAACTAGAAGATGATAAAACTAGGAAAAGTATTTATTTAAGAGGAATAGAAGGGTTAATAACACTAGGAGAAGTATTATTTAGTATGATAAAACTTGGAAAAGTATTAATTTAAGAGGCAGAGAAGGGTTAATAACACTAGGAGAAGTATTATTATTTAGTATGATAAAACTAGGAAAAGTATTAATTTAAGAGGCAGAGATGGGTTAATAAAACTAGGATAAGTATTATTTGGTATGATAAAACTAGGAAAAGTATTTATTTAAGAGGCAGAGAAGGGTTAATAACACTAGGAGAAGTATTATTATTTAGTATGATAAAACTAGGAAAAGTATTAATTTAAGAGGCAGAGATGGGTTAATAAAACTAGGATAAGTATTATTTGGTATGATAAAACTAGGAAAAGTATTTATTTAAGAGGCATAAAGGGTTAATAAACAAAATTATAACACCGATTTCCGATGATGATGTTAACGCTTCAATTATCTTTAAAAAATCTGTCTTTTCTTTCTAGTCGGATATTATAACTTGTTTTTATTTAAATCTTTTTTTAATTCCCATTTTACACTTACACCGTCTTATTAGATTCTTACGCGCTTAATGTTGGTATAGTAAGCCTGGCCATAAGGCCCGTAAGCAGAGATAAATTAATACTACACAACCTTTTTCTTACATAATATACTCCTAGTTTCAACTGCATCCATACTACACGTACATGAGCATTAAATTTGATATATTTTTGGGACGTCTCCAACTGTTTATCATTATAATTGTTTGTACTAACTGCTGAATTACTGAGTACTGAAAACTTGTATCTACTTTACTAGTTTTTTTTTAAACACCGATTTCATTGTAGGTTCCTATAATCCAGTGGTTTATTCCACACTTCTCAAAACTTTCGCATCCTAATCTAGCGCGGCCTTTTGAATGTCGTCTTGACTATCAATATACACAATCAAAGGTATCCGGGGGTATACTCTACATGCTTTTAGAATTAAAAGAGATTTATAACTTTTAGGTTAAAAAATTTTAGGTTAAACAAATTTGAATTGTTGGTATGGGAAAAAAAATACTCTTTCACGGAAAAATAATTTGGTAAGGGATAATAAACATTTAACATGGAATTTAAAAAGAAGTTTTTTACTTCTACCATCATTTAGAATCACATCCCGAAGTTAGCGCACTTTACCCCCGGACACCCTGCATATTGTCTGTTGTATATTGTATCACCACAGTTTTATTACCATGTATATACACTACTTCGTGAATAAGGTCGTTCGTTATGCAAAGTTACTGGCTTATTTATTAAGTACATTTTTAAACATGTAAAACACTTTGTATATGCGGACGATACTGCATTGGTGATATCTCGCAGTGATTTGCAATTGTGTATTGAACTATTACAAAAAGATTACATTGAACCTTTGAAATGGTCTCACGACTCTGGTTTAATTATAAATGCCAAAAAAACTAAATTGATACATATTAGATCACCCAATGCTAAGGCAAATATTATTACACCTGAAATAAAGACACACACTTCAAATTGCTTACATGTTGGTATTCCTGCAATATGTACATTTGAAAATATTGAACTGGTCACAGAGTTTGTATATTTAGGTATTATTATTGATTGTTTTTTCAAATGGGACTTACAAATAAATAAAGTCTGTGAACGTCTGAGATCTATTGTTAATAGATAATATCAATTAAAATTCTATGTTCCAATACGTACACTTAGAATAATTTATTTATCACTAGCTGAATCTATTATAAGGTATGGAATCACAGTTTGGGAACTTTCATGTAAAACAAATATAAACCATGTTCAATCAAAAGAAGGCTAAAGAAGGAGTTAGCGCAACACGGCATAATACCCCAAAAACAAATAACAAAAATACTTTTGGCCGTGAAAATCTTAAATCATATTTCATGTTCAATCAGTTCAAAATTCACTAGTTAAATTATTAGCTCATAAAAGTTTATACGAACAAAGGCATAATGTTCCATACCTTTATCAGAATCTTAAAATTTTCTCAGTAAGATCAATTCTGTGGTATAAAATTATATTTCAGCATATGAATAGCCCTATATACATAAATAGACTGGACCACACTTACAATACTCGTTTTACGATAAATGAAGGACTAATTGTACCTAAGCATTTAAACAAATATGGACAAAGAACACTGGACTACATGATACCTAGTTGCTTAAATATGTTACCTGCTGAAATAAAAAAAATGTACAAATGTAAAAACAAATATTATGTTGAAAAATTGGCTCGCTGAAAGAAATAGTTTGTATTAGAGTCTAATACAAACTATAGGTAGATACTATCACTGTTGTGTATATGTTTTTATATTTTTAAAACAAATTTTTATTTTTTATTGTTATCACTGTTGTCATTAAGTAAAATAAGGTTTTATCTTTTTTTGATATTTTTTATGTGAAAAGTTGTCATCGACAAACTACTGAAAAGTAGTTTATTGGAACTTTTCTGTTTTTTTCTGTATTTTATTTTATAATTTACTGTAATATATATTTTTGTCTTGCTTTCTTTAAATTAAAAAAAAAAAAAAAAAAAAAAAACGAAAGCAGATTAACGAAGTTCTCAGAATTGAAAAACGTGGTATACATGATCAATTGAATCCTTTCTAGCTAGGACAGAATTCAAAATGTTGTTCAAATATCACAAGTTATGGCAAACAACTTAATTGACCAATGAACCTCCATTTAGTTTCCAATGGTAAAGGTGGACTGCGAATTCATTTGAAAGTAAATATTTCAATTCGATTATGTAAATTTATTCGTATTTTGATGTAACCGTTGGACATTTGATGTTTAGGAATGTCGATCTACAGACAGTTCCCGCTAGTTTTGCTATCATAAGATGATATTTTTTATCAAATTTTGTAAAAATTCTTTATTTTAACTATTGCTTAGCCAGTTTTTAAAGGGGCCTTCCAATCTGGAGGTATTGAAACCAGTTTCATTTTAATAATTATCGCTCTATTCATTTTGGAAGGATCTTTCTTCTTCAAGAGTGTTTTAAGATCAGTTCTAATAATTTCCTGATGAAAGAAGGTCTTTTTAGTGGTTTTAAACAAATTTATTTGTTTATATTCTCATTATGACAAGCCACAAAGTAAATGTTTATTAGATTACGATTTCTAATTTATTCGTTGTCAATATCGGCTTGGCTATCGACAGCACTGACAGCGTAATAAATAAAATCGAGGTCAGTTAAGCCTGTCGATCCGAAATCGTTAAGTTATTATAAATTATAGTTGTTATAAATTATAGTTATTATAGTTATTATAAATTATAGTTATTATTTTAAACTTACTACCCAATGCTTCTTTTGTTGACATTTTTGTTTTATTTTTCGTAGATTTGTTACTAAAATTTTGTTTATTTTTGTAACAAAATATCTTTTGTTTACCGGTCTCGAAACAACCGTGTCATTAACTTTTTCTTTTTTGGGTTTACATTTAATGTTATTATTATTTAAGTTTATTCTTTTTTTAATGATGTAATTGTAAAGCTGCACATCTTGATACAGGAATGCCCTAGTGAGATGTGCAGAGTATGTTTTTTATGTTAAAAACTGTTTTTTGAATAAATAAATAAATCGTTTTAAACGTTCTAGACCCCTATTGTATGTAGATCAATATCGTCTACTGTTTCGTTCGAATTATCTTATCATTTCAGTTATTGGAACCTCTTCGAACAGATGTTATAAAAATAAACAATGTTTCACTTTTGAAGCCTTAGATGAGTTGCAAACACAAAAAAAATACTTTTCTGTATAAATTGGAGTAAATTAACATGCTGCGTAATTTATACTTTTTGTTGTTGGGTTTTGTCATTTTTTTGTTGTTTGTGCAATAACTCAAGGATTTTAACCCGCGGTATCATAAGCGATAAAAATAACGAGGTACCTAAATTTATGGTTGGTACCTACGTAGACATTATTATTTTAACTTTTTTCATAATCTAAGACCTTTAATATATACTTTAACAAGTATGAACACAATATTCATACTTGTATCGCGAAGTTATTCTAAAAATTATAAAGAACTTTAAAAATGTTATCAATGCCGCTAGGAATAAATCCAATCGTGGTAAATTATTGTACAGAGTCGCCGTCGGTTGGAAATTTCCCTAGAGGAATTCTAAAAGGAGGTTCAAAATAGAATGTTATTCACAAAATCGCACCGATATGCAATAATTGGTAAATTAATTAAATTTCTAATTAAAACCGTTTTTTTCTAATTTAAAATTTTTGCTATAGGATAAATATTATAATAATTATTATATTCCATTATTGTAACCAAAAAACATCTCGATTCGAAAACCCGGACAATTAAATATTTACTTAATAAATTTCCATAATTTGTGCCTAAAAGTGTGGCGGTTGGGTAAATAATTACTTAAATCACACCACATCAATTGCAATTCTCCGAGCGTTGTACAACACACATTATTCTGGTGAACATTCTAAAGGCTGGTTTACACACTACGAATTATCGTTCATTTTATTGAATTCGACAAATTCTCAGGTAAAACGGGACGTACAGACAGCAGAAGGTTAGTACGTCTTATTGTATTGAAATGAAATTCAAGGTCAGATCGGAGAAATGTCCGGAGATGCATTATTTGTTCATACTCAAGCGGGGGTGATACCGTTCGTTAGGGTTAATTTATTATTTATTATTTTTCCAAATTGTCGTATCATCGAACTTGCGGCAATACTCTCGTGAGTACACCGTACACCGTGTACACCGTTTACGGGAAGTGAAAAATAAAAAAAAGTATTCTCATATGCAAAAAGAATCTTGCATATGAAGAACATTTTAAAAAGTGTAAAGAAGTGAATTCAATGAATTCTTAATACAAGTGTAGGTATGTTCAAAGGTATTAGGAACTAACACGAAAAATTAAATCAATTCACAATTCAACACAGGCTGGCCTAGTGAGGCGGTATTTGAGAAACCTCAAATGTACTTTTATTTTCTTTTTACCTTCACAATATTATGTTTGTATTAATAGTTCTTCTTTTTTGTTAATTTTATAACCTTAAATATAAAAGTTACAAATCAATGTACACCATAATATGTATGTATAGTTGTAATGTGTAAACTTTCCTAAATAAAGATATTATTATTATTAATGACCAATAAAGAGAAATATTTTTAGTCTAATAAATATATGTACCTACACGCACCGCAACGTAGAAATTGGGACTCAGTACTGAGGTGGAATAATGGAGTAAAAACACTTTAACGTACGTGTTTTTATTTTTATTTTTTATTATTTTCATTTCTTGTAGAGCGATCCCGATGAGTTACAAAACTCATTGTAGGACGAGAGGAACTTACAATATATGGATGGGAGTTAATAGGTATAATTTTACATTGGTATTTTGATATCAAAATTATGGGTTTCACATAAAAAAACAGTACAAAAATACAAAAATAATCATAATTGTAAGTTTCACAACAAAACAGTGCAAAAACAGAAAAAAGGGAGGTTAAGTAAAATAAACAAGAAGAAACAAAAAAGGAAACAGGTAGGAATTTAAGAGAAGGTACTTACCCACTAATACATTGGTAAAAATAGATTATGCTCGATTACAAATATAAGGAAAAGGGAAGGAGAGAGAAATAAACAAGACATAATGCAACACGACTTACTTACGACGTACTTACGTATTTTTGTTTTTATGTTTTTTTTTTTAAATACTCTTCTTAAGCCTTACTTTGATTTTTTTGTAAATGCTTGCCGTTTTTATACATACCTTGAAGAGAGTTATTTTGAGTTTTGCATTGCCGACATGTCGTAGCGTGTAAATTGGCCTTAAAGCACATTATTCTAAGGTTATTGAAACATGTTTTACGTACAATGTGGGCGCAGCTATTTCCGAGTAATACTGTCAACAAATAACAAGAAAATAATGAATTTCTCGCAAACAACGACATTTTATTGGAAACAAAATAAACCTTGTTTTGGATCAATCTACCTTTTCCACGATCATCTGTTGGAAAGATAACATGAGAAAATTTTGTTAGTGAATACAACTAAAAAAAATTATGATAATATACTTGGAAATGGTAAATTCGAAATTAATGATATTGCCCACAAGTAAAAAAAAATGGACAAGCCAAAATTACCTGGGAAAATTCGTAATAGAAACACACTAATATTAGGTGTTGGATAATATTCTTTCCGATAATTTTTTTGTAAACTTAATTTTTTTTTATGTAAGGCAAACATTCCCCGGTTTCGAATAACCTAGCAATATTTGAAAATCTCCTACTACCATCACAGTAAGCTGAAAATGTTGCTTGTGTCGTGATGGAGGACTTGCTTGCCCAAGAATTGAACACACTACGCCTGGGTGGGATCCAGTTAGCCATGCCAACTTAGCCACTGACCGGTCAATTTTAAGTTAGATCTTAAAACTTTTGATTAATTTATAAGTAATCATAGTAACCACCACAACAAGGGAATTTGCCTAGCTTCGTGGTCTAAGCATTCTAATAATTTTAAAAACCATTTCACTGAATAAAGAAAAATTAAAATACATGTATTTTGATACTAAGGTCAAGATATGTTTTTACGAGTATTTCAATGAAGCACTTTATTTTGGATTTTTAAACTCTAAATAGCTTTCTTTATATCTATTTGTACTTGAAATACAAATACTACATTAAACGTGATAATACGTTGCACGATCACCACTTGACCTCTAGCGTAAGTGTCTGCTGTAAAGGATTAGTTAGGAGGGTTTTCCAAGTTCTTATAACCTGTGACGCATCCACTGTTTGCTTTCAAGAGCTGTACATATGCGCGTAATCATTAATGTGTAAACAGGAAGCACTTTTGTAGGCTCACGTTTTTTTAATATTATTATTTCTAAAACAGTAAACAATCCAACATATTGCAAAAGAGGCAAAGAATAACAAAAAAAAATATTTGACGTAGTAAACATATAAACATACATTTAATAATATCAGCATACGAGTACATAAGGGAAAAAAATTTACACATAGGTACACACTTTTAAGGCTTTTATAATACTTCGTGCTTAAATTTTTTGTAGGATATGTGAAAAATATCCACATTCCATTCAAGGCAGTTAATTAACCTAGTGAGTCTTCCCAGGGGCATCACCATTGGTAAGATAGTTCTGCAACTGTGAAGAATCAATAACCGGTGTTTGCGGAAACTATCCGGGATATAGATTGAATATCTGGAATTGATAATTAACCATTCAAAAGCTTATATTATGATGCCACATCCCTTCTACAACTAATGCTAATAATATTAAAGTAGTCTCCCAGGGACACTACACTACACGTGTAAATCCATAAAAATATAATGTAAGTAATTCAATATTCCCTCGTTGACCCAGTACCGACCGATACTGGTTAACCTTGGAATAATTTGATATGTAAAGTTGTGTTTAATTCGACCTCCAATAACCTCAATTCTTACGTGTTTCAATTAATTTCTTGTTTTAGATTTGAAGGAACATATTTAATTATTTCTATGCAACTAACAATTCGATAATGTTTCTTGCACCTTGCACCACCTTTTTGCAAGATTCATCAAACTTACCACACCCCATTTAGAAGGGCATAGAAGGAGGGCTATAATATTTTTTTATAAAATGTATTTTTTTAAATATTTATAAATAGATTTCTTTTCGTCCTTTATTTGTTATTAAATTATGCATTCGTGTTTCTAATCTCTTTTCAGGTTCATTGTTATGATTTGTCTAATGACGCTTGAACGCAAACATTTGTTTTATATATTCCCATTTAAATTTAAACGCATACACACTTTTTTTGGAAAAGCAGTTGCTACAAAACATGGATTTCTGATATGAACAACAAAACCAAATAAAAATAAAACAATTTCTTGGTTTATAAGCACAAAATTTTACACACCGAATTTATTGTTTACCTCTAAAATAAGAATCTTTCTTTCAATTGTTGAAATGATCTGGTTGGCAAACGACTACAAATAATAAGTTCTAATAAAATTATTATTTTTATAAAATAAGATTTAAAACTTATTTAAATGGCCTAAATTAATTATTAATCAACCCTGATAAGTGATAAATTAAAGTGTATTTGAATAATTATAATTAAAAAACTTGGTTTTAATACCAATTTATTATAAATATTTTTAATACATAAAACCAACCGGTTCCGGTTCAACCTGAACCTTCATCAGGGTTGTGTAAAAACGGTGACCGGATAAATCATCAAAATGATAATTCATCACATCTTTATAAAGTTGTATAAAGTCATGGAAAGTGATGAAACAAAAACTTCATTAACTGAGTTAAGTAAGTTTGTTTATGTTAGGTCAGGTTTAATTTTTTTTTTATCGTTTCTAATGACTTTGTATCACTTTTTAGGTGTGTTGAATTGTCACTGTGCTAGTGAATTATCATGGAACCGTAAAAACATATTAAATTAATTACTGAGTTACAGTGAATTTTTATGCCATATAGAAGAGAGAGAAAGAACATCAAATTTTGAGAACCTAAAATATGGATCAGGGGAAGCCAGGTAAGAAATAGAAAGGGTAACAGTAGGTTAAGGGAACGGTTATTTGTTTAAAATGGCTTTCGATATATTTATACGTGAGTACTTGCCAGCTAAATTAAAACATTTCCTTTACGTAAATTTGAAATGAGTTCCTACTTATTAATTCTTCCTAAAACGTTAATTTTGGGATCAAGTTGTTTTTGGTCGCTGTCGCGCTTGGCTTGCTCTCATTTGAATTGCTTTATGTCATTTGTAAAACCTTCTAAAATTTAAGGAAATAATACGTTTTATTATTGTACTGTACCGATGTGTGAAAAATACGAGCGTTACGAACAAATTTATCGACGTTCCAAAAAGTTTTACAAAAAAAATGGTAGATGAAATCTTGATGCGATAAGCGATCCGATTTCTGATGTACTCAAATACAAAAACGACATTATATTTGCATGTTTTAAAATATTTATTTGTGTATTAATGGACGTTTATGAAAATCAAAGTAACCTAATTTAAGTAGAAACAATCGATAAAACTAAAAATACAATCACAAATCATCTCAGAATCTCAGATCGTATAAAACTACACAACACAAAACTGGATGGCAACCTCTCCCTCTTATTCACAAAGTACGCATGTAAAAGAAAGAAAAAAATATATGTTTAGTTATTACATTGTCTAAACTTAACACAGATTACATTAAATTTACCATCAGATTTTGTTCGACCAATCATGTAGCGTTTATACAGTATAGCTTTTAAATCAGTTTTCAGGAACGATTTATTATATCTTAGAGTAAAAATATACATTTATGTTCAGAATTGGTGTCTTATTAGCTATATGAGCACATTTATTAAATTATTATAAGCCATAATTATAAGCCTAAAACACCCATACAAAGTAAAAAAATCTTCCGAGAAAAAGATAGAGCACCTGACCGGCAATCAGAAGGCTGCGGGTTCAATTCCCGTAGGCTGCATGTATTTTTCCTCGGAAGATTTTTTCAACTTGTATGAGTGTTTCAGGCTAATAATTATTGCTTGAAATAATTTGTTATCCTTCGCTCTCTATATATTAAAAACTTTTTTTGTAAACATTATTTTATCATTAAGAAATAATAATATTTATTAAAAGTTGAAATATTTTTTTACCCAAATTCTTTATTTACATCAAGTTTTTTATCTCAAGAATTCCTATTTTATTTGATATAATATAACCATGTATGTAGTAATAGCGGCAATTATCTGTAACAAAAAATATCGGAATATTATTATACAATGAAAAATATTGATAATTATTATACGGATTTTATGATGTATTGGTGTGATGTGATTTTAAAAATAAAAATATTTAGCAAAATATTATTTGTGTACTATAGTTGAAAGCCGTCACTTTTTTATGTAGGTTAAACAACTGTTTTTTAGATAATTTTACTAGTGGTGCGTAGTCTTTATTAGTCGTAATATACATTAAATATGACCTTCAAAAATATTATTCGTATTATTTCAATAAACCGCATCATTCAAAACGATACATTTATAACAGACATTATATTTGCCTACCTACATGAATTTCGAATTTTACTACAAATTAGCAAAATTCGGTAAGCACAAAATTATAAATATTCCAGGGGCAGAGGCGCCTTGTGACTTTTGAGTTCGATAGAGTGCTATGTTTGAAAAATTCCACATTATTGATGTTGCTTAGTCCAAAACTATTTTCTTTCGCAAATTCGATTTTTTCTATGAAGATTTTTGGGAAATTTCAGTTTGGCTGTGCGTCGCATAGATTTTCCGAAAATTTTCATATAAAAAATCGAATATTCGAAAAAAAAGATGTCGTTTTCGTCTACAACAACATCAATAATGCCATTTTTGTAATATTAGCTCTCTAGTATACCCAAAAGTCACGAGCCGCCACTGATCAGGGAGAAATTGTTTCCGCACGAAAAAAACTTGCTGAAAGTATTTGTAATCCTATTGAAAATGGGACTGCAGGCCCATGAATTTATATTTTTCATTTTAAAAATGTTGTAAAAGGGGAATGTATTAACGTGACGTCGAAACACGTGTATATAAAAATAATTATATTTTCGCATTTCATCAATAGATATTAACAGGGCAAACGCAGGAGCATGAATACGTGTTCCGCTATGTCCCGTTTTAACAGGATTTTAATAAATCAGCAATACTAATTTCCTCCCTTCATCAAGGCGTGAGTTGGCAAAGGGGAGTTAACCTGGGTCTTGGGGGAGGGGGAAACAGACTCATTCCATAGCCGAACTCTTGAATACAATAACGAGTCGTAAAAGGGAATCGTTATCGTGTGACGAATGTCAACCGTATAAAATCTTTGGCCCGTATTCGGCGTGTTTGCCGGCTGTTAATATTATAAAACAATATCGGTTAAATCACTCACTGTGAATAAAAGAGTGTGGTTTATAGGGAAGAATCCAATTACAGAAAACCTTGGGGAGTTGTGTAACATGTAGGTGGACATTTTCCGGAGCTGAAATCAGACGCACTATCTCAGATCATTTCCTAACATACCTAACTATGTTTTTAGGTATTTTAGGAATTTTGAACCTAGCTATTTTTTCTGTTAACTATTTTTGTATCAATTAAACAATATGAAATTTCCAAATAAATTAAAACACCTTTATTGTTACCTATCTTAATTATGAAGTAGATAAACTTTTTTTAAATTAACTCCACACAGGAGGCCCTGAGGAAAATAATTTCCCTCGAGACCTGTGTCATCTTTGGGAATGCTGTGAGGAGGGACTTTTTGAGGAAAGAAATGACGAGTCTTAGAAAAACCCATGCTGTCGAAGGGATGAAACACAGAGGCAGGAAAATCGTTCCACAGTCCACAAATGTCAACCGTGTATATATGTTGGGTGTGGGTTTGGCGGGTTTCCGGACTTTGCACCGGTGCCGAAGAGATGAATGTCGCTAGTACCTCTTCCATTTTAATACCGGTAGAACAAGGATAGCATATATACCTAACGCTTGTGCTTTAAATATTGCAATCCGTTTGTAAATATCACAGAGTCAAGGGTTTTTTTTTGTGGGGCTCCAGACCAGCGATGACTGCCAAATACAGCAGTGAACACACTTGCATTTTGTACGAGGTCAGCAGTTATGTAATATCAAAGTATCTTTATAGTACGCCCAGCTTCTGTGATGCTAACTTGACTCTAGCTTCGATTGAACCACGTGCCTATTAAAACTATTTCTGATTAAAAATTCTGGAACGTGGCATTATTAAATTATTCAGAATGATGATCACTGTTCATTAGATTTGTAGGTTAATAAAATTATGTTCAATTCGCAACGTTATTTTGATCAGGAGTTGAGGAACTTTTAAATATTCATTTAACCATCTAAATTAAGAGTGTGTTTGAAAAGATTTAATTTAAATTTAGATGTAGCGGATCATACGGATCACTGTAAGCGTTTTTTTTTTCTCTGAAAAAATCAGAAAGAAAAACCCTGCATTAAAGACCATGTTTTCACTGTTATTTTGATCAGGAGCTGAGGATCTTAAAAATATTCATTTGATAGAGCAAATTTAACCGCAGGTCTGTCCAAAGACTAGGCCCGCGCGTCATATTTTTGTGTGCACGGCTGCTTCACTTACGTCGTTAAGATTCTTGTTTTATCTAATTCTTCAAGAAATCAACACAATCCTACCTTGAAGATGATGTTTTCATCAGTTTTAAAAGCCGAATCGTTAATAAGACGAGCGGTTTCCTTTGCCTAGTAAAAAAGAAAAATGTTAATGTATAACATCGATTTCAGAAATGGCCTTCTCGTACGTTCTACGAACAATAAATATATATGTAAGGGGTGGGTAGGAATCTAGGGATGTGTCCTGGAGTGACGGATATATTTTAAATATTACGCCATTTCGTAAAAAAGACACCTAAGTCTCTAATTTGATGTTTTCAAGCCATCCACAACGCATCGGCGACAGAATGAATGAAAATAATGCAAACAACATTTATGTGTGAATAAAAATTTACACGAAAACGAATTCCACAAAAAGTAGGTAAATTATAAACACGTTAACAATGAAATTCAATCTGGGAAGAGGATTTGAGTAACGCTGCCCCGGTAACCATTTATTGGAGAACCAACACCTGTGTCATAGGTCACCCGAAGTGTTTCACTACTGTACGAGACGTGTTTGCCTGCACAAGAAAAGACTGTAAATAATAAGCACCGGCACTCATCAGTCCTCAACCTGGGTAATGATTTAAATAAAACACTGTGAGATGTTTTATCCAAACCATCATAAAAGAAAGACGATTCGAATCAAAATTCACATTTTAATTGCAAGTATTGTACTGGTATACAGAACGTACAAAGGGGTGTAGCTTATAGGTACTTTACAGCCAACCCAATTCACAAGAAATAGTTATATGTATTTCAATACAACTGGGATTTAAAACACAGATAGAAAACTGATACAATCGGAATCCTTCTAGGGATAATTTCAGATTGGAGTACATTGTGCATCATCGAGCCATACGATACAGCAAATGGCGTAGGCGAATGCTGGAGCAGTGGCCAGTTCAATTGGTAGCCAGCAGGAATCGGCCAGCCTCTAGGCTTCAGCATCAATGGCTAATTCAGTCGGTAGCCATGAAGAATTGGCCAGCCTTTAGGTTTTCAGCATCAATGGCCAATTCAGTTGGTAGCCAGGAAGAATTGGCCAACTTCTAGGTATTTCAGCATCAATGGCTAATTCAGTCGGTAGCAAGGAAGAATTGGCCAGCCTCTAGATTTTCAGCATCAATGCAGCAGGGATTGGCCAGTCTCTAGGTGATCACCGGCAGTTGGCAGTTCAGTCGGTAGTCAGCAGGTATTCGTCAGCCTTTAGGTTATCAGCATCTGTGGCTGGTTCAGTCGGTAGCCAGGAAGAATTCATCAGCCTCTAGGTTGTCAGCATCAATGCAGCAGGAATTGGTCAGCCTCTAGGTGATCACTGGCAGTGGGCAGTTCAGTCGGTAGCCAGCAGGTATTCGTCAGCCTTTAGGTTGTCAGCATCTGTGGCTGGTTCCGTCGGTAGAGTGCCGGCCGTCAACAGCTCGTTAGAAATAGTTGTAATCTTTAAAATGATTGTGCCGTGATGGAGGAACAGAAGCGACTAATTTAATTATCTCTCTTACTTTATTTTGTTATCTTATTCAATACTTACTGTCCTCTTTACAGACCATGCAGATCTTATTTTTTACACCTTTACTTTTGTTTTTACTTATTTACCGTTGCCCTTATGTGGCACTTTTTGGATTGATTATTGTTTTTCATTTTTCCTCTTATTTTCTCTTCTTTTTACATGTATTTTTTCCGGTTCTCTTTTCTTTTTTTTTTAGTAACAGCAACGAGTTTACAGGCGAGAACTGAACTCCGTTGTCTGTTTTGTTTTGTTTATTTTCCCCATTAGGGGTTGGATAACGGGCCTCGTCCCCGCATGCACGACTGGAGCTTCTTATTATTCTTTCTTACCGGGGGACTCCGCCAATCACCTGCGCCACCCCTGATGAGCGTTGGTGGTCAGAGGGGTGACTGTGCGGGCTGGGGTAACCTCCACCCTGCCTCCGACCTCCTGACGCTTCTTTCCCCTAGGTTCTTTAGGGTTTTATCCCTCTTTTTCCAATACTTATCTTCAGGGCACCACCGGGTGGTCGGCTAAGGGGTGTGGAAGTCCTGACCTGCACCAGTCGCCCCAACCACCACCAATTTCTCAACAGGACTGCCAGTCGTGGTTCGGCGAAACTCCCCCTTCACTCTATTGTTTATTTTACTTTTATGTGTTTACAGGTACTGGAGTGTGGGTCCCCTCCACCAACTATCTGCCTGACACTTAATCTTGATTTTTTTGTTGTTTATTTTTCTGTGTTGTCCTTAGTTTAGTACTTGTAAGCGCTTGCATACCGCTTCATAACACCGTATGCGGGGACTTTGAAGGCCTAGCTTCATTTATATAAATTGTAGAGCCTTTTATTCAAAAAAATTAGATTCATGCGAGAGCTCCGAAGGGGTGACCATAAGTCACCTATACCGGGGTGGGACAGGGTGGGTGTACCTTCAAAGAAGCGACTACAGATTTCAGTTGACACTCAGTAATTTATAATTATAATTAACAGATTGCGTTTTAACTGGAGGTGTTCCGTCCACTCGTGTTAATTTTTGAATTTTGACTGCCGAATATTGTGGTGTTTTTAGCTATTTATAATTTCTCTAGCCAGCGTTTGTGTGACGTCAGTTTGCAAAAACATGTTTATATTTTTCAAAAGGCAGGTATTTTTAGTGCCAATAACAATCTTGCCCAGCGACTGCGTCGTCAACACTTTGATTTCGTTTCAGAAAATAGGGACATCGAACCGTCTCAGGTTAGATTCAGTCTTCTTGCTGCCTGGTAACAAGATTTTTAGATTTTTCAACTGGTAAACATTATGATTTGGAAAAGGGGTCATCAAACTTGCAGGTGTTCAACCTTAGTCGCAATCAAAATCAAATGCAGCAAATTCATGTTTTCACGATCGATACACCTACGTTTGGTGTTTTCGCAGAGGTGCCCAGGTTCATTGGGTGAGGTGTATTTAGGATGCGCCTACCCACCAGCTGCGTGGCGTGCCAGATCGGGAGAGGCTGGTTTGGGGAGACCTTTTGATCTCTCCAACTGGTATCTCGACCCATCGCCTTGCACCGCAGTGGGATGTACTGCAGGACACAATGATCCCTAGAGTCCTACCTACGCCTCATACCTTTTTCTTTCCCAGAACTCCTTCCTTTCCTTCAAAAGACCCTCCTCGCAGCATCCCCAAAATATGACATAAGCCCTGAGGGAAACTATTTTGTAGGTTTGTTTTTTGCCTCCTGTGTAGGGTTAATGTAAAATTAATTGTTATTTATATTTTAGGTGGTTAGATTGCTAACTAACTCCTTTTGTTATAACAACAAAATAATGTACGTAAATCCATTTATTTTTAGTCATAATAATAAATATAGTATGTATGCCAAGCGGCTTAGTTCGTATTATTTTTAACCAATAATTATTAGCCAGAAACAACTAATAAATTTTTTTAAATCTTCTTAGATAAAATGCATGTTGCCGGCGGGAATCGAACCCGCCGTCTTCGGATTGCCGGTCAGGTGCTCCACCAATTTTGCAACGTCGGCTTATTCAAAACACGCCAAATTTTTAAATTTGTACTGGTAATTTTCATTCAACAATTGTTGCGTATTAGAGTTTTTTCACCAGAAAACAACCAACATTATTTTTGTAGGAAAGACATTGATAATGCTAAATCTCCCACTAGATTACGTCGTGACACATTATATCTTCATTTATTGGTGAAATATTTTTGTCTAATTAATAACTTCCAGAGTGGAAGATACTACCAGTATCGCCCTGGTGTAAGACCACCATTCAGAATTGAAACGTTGCTCCAAATGGCTTTAGCCGTGTTTAGTGACTAGATCTGAATAGCCAGGTACTTCCCCACCTTCCTCTTTCCCTTCCCCACTTACCTACAGCCTCACAACATCCCCCAATTGGGGATGCCATAGTCTCACTGGCTCCAGACGGGAGCAGTTGGGACTCTTGTGAGGTATTCACTATAAAAAAAATATAAAAAAACTGTCAAATTTTAATATTTTTAATGATAAACGAGACGAGACAAGGTTTTCATGCATAGCACAACCTGATAAAATCCTTGATAACATGTTATTTTCTGGATATAAATTATTGCTTTTGCTTTAAAGTTATATTTTATCCCTTTTCCTACGAGTCTCGTTAACATCAGTTTATAATTGAAAATATGAGTTTTATTTATATTTATGTTTGAAAATATTAAGTTACCTCTTTTTCACACGAACTACACATGTCGATTATTGAATACATGTTGTACGAATTTCCTATGATGAGTAATATACGCACCACAATGCTGTGTGACTCAATATGGTGGTATTCTTTCCCCGCTACTACTAATATATGCAGTATTTGAAAAGTGCCAAACAAGGTATTTGTAAAAGACATAAAAATTATTGCGAAAATTGACCCGAAAAAATACTCATCCAAAACAAAACTACAGCCGCAGATTTCGGCGTATGCCTTCCAAATTAAATCAAGTTTTATTTTTATTTTTATTTTATTTTATTTTTTTATTTGGGAAACAAACATACTTTTATAAGAAATTCACGGTCGGTGGATTTCTTTAAAGTTCTTTTAAAATAAAAGATTTGTTTATCTGCATTGAAATTTAATCATTTACAGTTCGACTGGAAATATTTCTAACCTTTTTAATAGCATGTTTCCGAATAATTTGATTTAATTGATTAAGATTTAACCAAATGAGATATATGTATCTGGTACAAATTAAACTTCCAACGGCTATTTGGTAAGACGGTATAAACTTTACGTATATCACTGTTTGTAACATACACATACACAGTTGATAACACACCCAACAATTTTAAGAACTCTTCGATTTCATTTAAATATTCAAAACCAATGCCCAAATTGGTATACCGATGAAATCTAAAAAAGAGTAAAGTGACTACAGTGAATGAGCCAGCGTATATACTAGCTACTTCTAAGTATGAAAATTTCTTTGGAACACCTGTACCAGCGATTTTCAGAATCTCTTCTGTAACTATAATGTAGGCAAAATAAAAAATATAAAGAACTGTATATAAAACCGATAAACCACACGAATAGACGTTTAAAACTGTTTTTGAAGTGAAACTTCTTTAGGCGCGTAATGAATTTTCGGGGACGGAGTAAAACCGAGTCAGGATCGACACGAAAATGCGGGTACCCCCACCACCGCTCACCGTTCACTGTCCCTCTCTCACCATATGCGCTTGTTGAGGTGGGGGAGCCGCTCACGAACGTTCTCTCCCGACACGGGACAACAATCGATGCAGTTTTTGCACGATTCATTAAGGATTTAAGTGCTCATGTATATATCTCGCACTTTAGTTACCATAACCCAATTATCACGACATTAGGAAATGATATTCATGAAATTGACAATGAAAATGGCACATGATTGGTAAATTGTCATTGTAATTTCTTTGTAATTTTTAATTGTAATATTGTTATTTATGTAATATTGTATACTTGTGAATAAATTGAAAATTTTTGGAACTATACATTAATCGAACGTCATTCATCTATAAGAAAATATTAGAAAAAGCAAATCCATGCTTCGTCGTTGAATTATTTAACCTCTAATTTTCAAACTAACCTAAGAGAGAAAATAGAGATGATGAAATGAAAATAGAGAGAGAGGAATACTAGAAGTTTCACTTCTGTCTTGCGTAGGCTTGACACACCCACTTTTGATTTCTTTGGGGCGACTTTCAACTTGAAAGGAGCAATTCCTAAAATATGCCCTGCGATATGTAGTGTGGAGAAGGCATAAAAAGGAGAACCATTCTGCATTTTTATCTACTTAATTTCACTCCATTAACATTTATCAGATGTCTGAAAACTGAGATTTCGGTTTCCGTAATAGTAATTTTATGAACGCTCAAAATGCTTAATTACAAATTATTTAAAAGACATGTCATTATGTCTGAGCAAAACGTTGACTAAATGGTGTACATTTTACTTTAGTAACATTGCTTATATAAGCTTATTTACATTAAATATTAATTTAGAGTGCCAAATATGTCTGTCATTCAACTATTTATAAAATCTGATGAAAGATGTTTCCATTTTTCCAGGACAACTCAATCATACTGAATAAATACAAGAAAATATTTCATTGTTTTCTATTCAACGTCAAACAAATAATAATTTTGGGTTGAACATCGGACAAAAGACAGACTAAAGAATATACTAAAATTCCAATGTATATTATTCTGTTGCTGTATATTTTGTAAGAGATTGAATTCAGTTTTTTTGTCCTTCTCTTGGACTTATACTTTAAGAAACTGTCAGAAAACTGAAAATGAAACACATTGTAACAATCGATACAACTTTTATTATTGAAAATAACAATTTTCATTTTAGTTTTTGTAACGGACATTCTCAAGTTCTTCACATAGACTAGGACGTCGGTCAGTTCTGGAGTAGTCGCTACGTCCATGGTTAAAATGGGCCTGGTCCTAGGGTGCGAGTTCGCTGTTGCAGGTACTTAAGGGCTAGATAAGTCGGGGTGTGCCTAAGTGACAAAGTGTCTAGTCAAACAGGGTCCGGAGTAAAAGCAAACAAAAAACAGTCACAGTCAGAGCGTAGATTCGTGAAGAGAGCAGTTGGCGAGTGTTGTCTGTAGTCCCAGATTACTGAGGTATTTAGAGTACAGAGGTTACTGGTAGCAACTCTGGAATATCTATTTTATTTTTTAGCAGTTTATATGGAAACAACAGATCTGACAATGTACGTCTTATTGTAAAGGAAACATATTATTTGAAGTTTAATTGTATTTCTTGAGTAAATTTTTCGAAATTTTATTCTGTATGCTTTCTATTAAATCTATGTATACCTTATATTGAGGATTCCATATTGTGGAAACATACTCTTGTGGACTTCTGACTAATGAACAGAACAATATTTCTAGAGTCTTAGAACTTTTGAAAACTTTACTTATTCTTAGGATTAATTCTTTAGCTTCTTGTAGGATTTTGATATTATTTGTTCGATGAGCTTATCCAAAATTAATTTGCTGTCTAAGTAAACGCCTAGATCTTTACATCTAGACATAGACTGCAAAAGTTAATTATTCAAGTTGTAAGGATACATGATTTCATTTTTATTTCTGGTAAACGTAATCTAGTTTCCATTAGATATGTTTATGGAAAATTATTTGGATTCACACATAAATATGTGCATACATAAATGATCAAGATCGCTTTGCTTTGCAATCGGATAAAGATTGTACAGGTTTAAAAATCTTCATATCATCCATCATTATGTAAATGTTAAATATGAGTGGTCCGTGATGCGATCCTTGGGGCACTCCTGATACGATTCCCAAGACCCAAGATGCGAAACCAGTAACAATGGTGATTTGGTGCAGATTACTGACACATAATGAGATCCATTTATATAGAGGTGGCCGTGAATTCGTAGACCTAACAATTTCTGTAAAAGAATCTAGTCAAACGCTTTAGAGTAACCCGTATAAATAGCGTTTACTTGGCATCGCATTTCCATTTTATCGTGCAGATTATTTTTATAAATTCAAGATTTGAAATTTTAGAGCGATTTATCATGAATTAAATGAAATGTTGATTATTTAAGATTGAACGTGAGATGGTAGAATATAATTGATCATTAATATTTTTTCCAATACTTTGTTCCTTCAGTTAGCGATAGTTTGAAATTAGCAAATAAGGGGGTGTCAATTTTTTACTAAAATAATTTATAAAGTGTCCTGAAAGTTGGCCTGTCATATAACATGGCGAAGTGTGAAAATAACAAATAAAGATTTGTAAAAGGTAAAGTTAAGTTAAATGCTGACATTATATACAGAAGATATGATAACATCTCACTAGATCATATGACGAGATACGGCAAAATGAGAAAGTAACATATGAAAAGATTTGTTAAAGTAAGCATCACATTTTATACAGAAAGGGGAACCACTTGTGTGTTTAAAACTAAAATATGTTTAAAACTAAAGTGCCATACTTATGAAAACATGATAAACAAAACGTGTATCATGTTTGATGTTTGTAAAAAAGAAAATACTCATGTTTTACGTATAAGGAATATATATAACAACAACCTATTATTTAAAATATGATCAACGTATTAAAAATATGGTATGAAATACATCGTGTTTTCATAAAATATTTTTATTTAATTTACAAAAAACATTTATAAACAAGTTCGCTGTGTAATTATTACTACTCATGACAGCTTTTTCGCCCTCTGAAGGCATTATCAAACTATGGTGAAGCCACTTACAGATGATATGTTCATATTATTTCTATACAGGGTGTGACTTACTTTAACCCGTGATTCCTGACATTATATTATAAGTGTTAATTAAAATATATTGATTTCCGAGTAAATATCGGAATCGGATTTGTTATTAGTTATTACCCTTTAAAGTTTCCCCCAATCATTGTATTGTTTAAATTTGAATGAAGGTGGTCCTTTAATACTAGATTCAAAGAACACGTGCAATCGTGTAAAAGTAATAATAAAATACAGTCACAATTTTGTAAATATCTACTAGATCGGGGGTGGGGAACCTTTTCGGCGTCGAGGGCCATTTGGATGTTTGAACTATCACCCACGGGCCGCACATATATATTGGTCGTGGGGGCGGGTGTCAGAATTTTTTATTCTACCAAGTACCGGTTTAATTTAATTTTAATATAATACCTGACAAGAAGTCTTCCAATAAAAAATGGAAAATGTTCACAAATTTTCTACTAAGAATAGAGTCTACTACTAGGAATTTATGACTGCATTCGGATCGCGAGAATGGTTTTCCTAGAGTTTCGTCTACAGACGAGTCTGCAAATCGAATTTTAGTTTCGTTAAGAACACAAAACTGATTTAAACTGTACCTCTGCATAGTACTGCTTAAATAATCGTCACACGTGGAGCAAACAAATAGTTTTCCTCGGAATTTTGCAGCATATTCTGTGACACTAGAATTTAAACTCCACTCCATTTAAACATGCGACGGTCGCCTTCGAAATGCGTTGGCAAATGAATTTTCAACTGGATTATTAATACGCCATTCGGAAGACAAAACAGCTTTTAACTGATTGAATCCTTCAACAGGAAAATATTAAAAACGAATGTACGAGACCCTCGTTTTCATTAAAACCACACCCAGCACATTCCTCAGATTTTTGCAGGACACAGTCTGTATCTTTTTATATCTGTATTTCGAACACAACAATGTTGTCCTTCAAAATGGGCTAGCAGATGAATCCATAGCTGGAATTTTATCATTACTTTCTACACAACACAAAACTGGTTTTGACTTAACCTTATGCGAGTAACCATCTTTATTTGTTAATTTTTGCTATCAATTTTAATTTGTATAATAACATTAATTTGTGATTTTTATTTAATGTATTCAATATTATTATTATTAAATTCACAAAAAAGTTTATTATTAAACAAGTTCTTCAGTTGTTAGTACGAGTGACAAACTGTCAGTTTGATAATGCCTTCAGACGGCAAAAACAGCTGACACGCGTCATGATAATTACACTGCAGAACTAAATTGTCAAATAATAAACTGTATTTTGTAATTTATAATAATACTATTGAACATATAAAAGAAAAACCAAAAATTCCCGTATTTAATTCAAACCATACCCATAACACGAAAATGGTTTCCTCCGATTTTTGCAGCACATAATCTGCAACTAGAACTTTATAAATTAACTTTAAACACTAGGATGGTTTCCTTTAATGCATCTGCATATGAATTGACAACTGTAATTTTATCAGTAAGTGAGTCCCCAGTTTAATTAGCATTACATTCATAATTTATTATTACACATTTAATTTCTCATTAGTAAAATAATGAGAATTAAAAATTAAATTCAAAAGGGATGTTGGGTCGCCTATTTATTTGTTTCTAAACTTTCTAGTAACGTAGGTGCTTAGGTAAATGACTGTCAGCTATGTTATTTTTCGCAGGGTTTTGTAATAATGTCTTCAAAATGTATCTGAAACACCGTGAAAGAAAACCGTTCTCGCGTTCAGAAAGTAATTTTTATACTCTTTTTTAGTGATCAACTGGTCTCATTGAAAATGCTAGCGGGCCGCAGTTTTCTCACCCCTGCCCTAGATAAAAAAAAAACACTCACCTAACGATAATATTAACCTACCCAGGGAAATATACAAAATAAATCCCTTAAATTCAATCTTTTACATTTCTTTATTCAAATTTAAATAATACAACACATATATTTTTCCAAAAGAAAAAGAAAAATATTTACCCATGCAAACAATCCAACTTCTTAACATAAAAACTATCTTATAACCTTTAAATTTGAAAAAAGATTTTTTTACTTTTTTACTTCTGAAACTCGTGTAGAATCACCCGAATTCAGCGCACTTTAGTCCCGGACACCCTGTATCACCACAATTTGATAATACCTTCAGAGGGCGAAACAGCTGTCACGCGTAATAATATTTACACACCAGAACTTTTAAATTAACTTTTTTTTTTACTTAATAATTATATTATTGAAAATTAAACAAACTCGTAATAATTTATGTCACGCTAAAAATATATATATAAATTAGTTTATTTAATGTATTGAAAGTGTTCTTAATTACTTTACTTAAAGAAAATCAACTCGTTTTTAAACCACTTATCAAATAAAAAATGTCTTCTAACGTGCAAAGTACATTTTTCATTGTATCTTAAATGTCTTCAACTTTGGCGTTGAAGCTGATGTCTGAGTTGCCTAGTCGCCTGGAAATTATCCAGACTTCAGTTATTTTAATATCATTCGACCAACTTATAGCATTTTAAATCCACTAGATCTCCAACTACAGCCATAATCTATTTTTTTTTATATTTTGTCTCACGACGTTCTATTTTATTTGATATAACATAACCATGTATGTAGTATTAGCGGCCATTATCTGCAACAACAAAAATTTTTGAATAATTAATGCGCTCATAAGCAATTGTTATATTGTTAATTATTGTACGAGAATTATAACACATGGGTGCGACCCGATTTTAATTTATTTATTGTTTCGTTACATTGTATCTTTTTTTACGTTAGAATTTTTAACCTCACTAGGACAAGCCCGTGTTGAGGTTAATAATTTTACAAAATAATAAAAAAATAGCACAATGATTATATATTAAGAAAACAATATTGTTACAATAACATTTCTACGAATTAGGTACATACATGGTACCTTTTAATCTAATTCCAACCAATTCATTACAGTATAATGTAGTAAACATGTAGGGTGACCATACTGACCATGATATACTTTGATATTTAATTGCAAGAAAAAATAAATTAAACCATTATTTTAAAAAGTAGAGTAGAAAATTAGAAAGAGAAAAAAAAATAGCCAGAAAATGTTTATATTCCAGTACCGTCTCACTCATAATCCCTGTATAAATACTATAGGGGCGAATAAGGTTGGGATAGTGGAAAACTATACTCATAATCACTGCGTACGCGTAGAGTGGCTTTTAGATTTATATCGGTTGGCCCCATAGCGTAGTCAGGATAGCGCCGGCAATATGAAGAATGCCCGAATTTGTTGATGTTTTTGTTTTGTTCAAAAAATCTGGCATTAATATTAATATGAGTAAAGATTTAACCCGAGTAGTATACGGCCCTCTTCCTCGCACAGCTATACCAACGATTTAGCGACGTATTAGGGAATCTTTATAAGTAAGACTGTTATTGTGGAAACCTATCACTTTTGTATTGGCTAAGTTAAGTTCTAAAACGATTTTTATGAGTCAACTGTTTAACCATATTAGTTCTGATGAATATAATAACGAGTTTTTGAGGTTTTTGCCGGCTGTTAATAATAATTATAAAACAGTGTCGGTTAAATCACTCACCGTGAATAAGAGAGTGTAGTTTACGGGGAAGAATCCAATTCCAGAAAATCTTGGGGAATTGTGCAACATGTAGGTGGACATTTTCTGGAGCTGAAATTAGACGCACTATCTTAGATGATGTAGATAATAATAAATATGTGAAAAAAAATCATTAATGCATTGCATACTTGGGTACATGCCTAAAAATACCACTATAAATCAGTATTGTTCCGATTGAACAGCGAAAAAGTTCCAGATAAATTAAAACGCCATTTATTTTTACCTATCTTTCATTTTAATTATAGAAGGGAAAAAAAACTGTTTGTGCGTCTTACGAAAAACTCTACCCAGAGTATGGTTACCAACACCTCTGTCACAGGCCGCCTGAAGCGGTTCACTACGTTTGGTGACTTGGGTAATATATTTGTTATACTTGGGTATGGGTGTCCGGGCTCATATCTCATAGATAGGCTGGAAGATGGCGGCTGAGGCAGATCTTTTAAGCCGGTTATCGCTGTTCGGGCCGCTGGGGCACGACCTTTGGGCTCACGACATAGGGTAGACAGCTCCTTCAAAAAACCTTGCCTGAAAAAATATCTCCACCTCCGGACTCTCTTGATGACCGTTGCCATTGTCTTGAACCGCAGTCAGAACCTTTCATTTGAAGTATCCAGTTGCTTTACTCTCCAGCTCCCTACCCAACCATTCTAACCTGATCCTTCCCAACCTTTACTTTTGTATCGGTAATTACTAGAAAGTTTGGGAACGTTTATACGTGCAATCCGCATCGCCTAGGAACCTACTAGCAAAACATCTTAGGTACGGCGCATTTACCTACTCGCTGGATTTTTCTCGAACGCATTTGCACCTATATAAGCGACCACGTCAAAGTACCTACGAGTATCTCGATGGGCAAATAACTAAGATGGGCAGTGACCTGTCCCTACTACCCCCGGCAAACCTAAAAGATAGGGTATAAATAATAACTGACCCAACGGAATACAATAGCGCCTTGGCCTTTAGATATCTCCCTACGCGCTTAGACCCTGTGAAATCTTCGCTGGTCTGCGCCTTGGCCCTCCAACATCTTCGCCGGCACGCATCTCCCGGGCATCTGCCGACCAGGTCAATCATACCTTCGGCTCTCTTACATCACACTGGAGTACCAAGAAGAATCAACGTCATCCCCAGTGCTGAACATCATCTACAATCCGCTCTCCAACAACGCGGTGTCGAGCCACCGACTTCATAGTCTCGAACAATTCACCGCCATCATCTCCGCTTACTTCTGGTGTCGATCTTTAAAATAGAGAATTCGCCGCTGACTACATCCACCGACGCGGTATCGGTCTTCGGCCCGGGAATTAACCGTCGCCCACTCCACCAACTCCGTGAGAATCTATTTAGAATCATCTCTCTAATACACTGACTCAATAAACTCTGTTACCCCACAGCCTCTTTCATTTGTCTCCTCACCACATCTCCAAACTTTCATTAAATCCCCCAAACAAGCAAAAATAATTATTCCACAGCAAAAAATACTTTATGTCGGTGCGGACCGCGGATGAATGTGAAATTCACCAATGCACGCGATCTACACATTAACTTTACTCCCATCCATCACCACTTTTTCTCCCAAAATCTCCCCTCCTCTTCCTTGCGAAAGATTGCCGAGCCCCCAAACACCTCCCATCAGAACTGCCTAGGTTATTATCAGGAAAGCCTTTAAACGAAATTATATGAAAACGTAATAACAAAAGTAAAAATTAACCATTCACAATATCAACATTTTGAACTAACAACTAATTATTTAACATGTCCACACAATCTACCTTGAAGATGATGTTTTCATCAGTTTCAAAAGCCATCGAATCGTTGATAAGACGAGCGGTTTCTTTAGCCTAGTAAAAAGAAAGAAAAAAACGTTATTCTTAATTAAGAACGAACCTTGTTATACGAGTATAAAATTTATACATAATTTCAAAAAAAGGACACAAAAACTGCTAATTTAATTTTACAAGCCTCTACAATCTAACAGAATGAACGTGGTGCTTCCAACACAATACAGGACGTCGGCGTCCCTTTGAAATTTTCGCATAGAAATAACATACGAATATACACAAGAATGCACGGCATACACGCCAAGAATAAACACTTTAAATAAACCATATGTTTTATTTTTATTTTCAATGGTATGATTTTGATGTCACTCTTATTTTTAATAACGACAGAATAATTAAAGCACATTCTAGTATTCTTTGCCGTACGATATTTAATAAGCCTAAATAATAGCGACGTCGCGTCTGGCTCAAATATTTAAAAAATTTAAAAAATACCAATTGAATCTGACTAAAGGGTTTTGTTTGTTTTTTTTGTTTTCTAAAAAACGAGGGTATTCAATTTTTGCTTAAATGAAGTTACCTCTTTTTCACACGAACTGCACACGTCGATAATTGAATACAGATTATAAGAATTTGCTACGATGAGTACAATACGCACCACAATGCTCTCGAACTTTATTTGATGGTATCCTTTTACGATGAATTCTAATAAGTATATTAATTGAAATGTACCAATTAGTGTATTTATAAAAGACATAAAGATTATTGAGAAAATTGCCCCGGAAAAATACTCGTCTATAACAAAACTACAGTCGCAGATTTTGGCGTATGCCTCCCAAATTATATCAAGCTTAAGCAAAACTTCATCTTTACTGGATTTCTTTGAAGTTCGTTTAAACTTAAATATTTGTTTATCTACTTTAAAATCATTGGCTGATCGACTATACATTTTAATATCCCTTTTAATGGCATTTTTCCGAATAGCTTTATTCAATTTATGAAGATTTAACCAAATGAGGTAGACGTATCTGGAACAAATGTAGCGCCCAACTGCTACTTGGTAAGGTGGTATAAACTTAGCGTAGAACATTGCAATGGAGACTTTACCAAGAGCGTAATACGCTATAAATGTCAAATAACATGAATACATTAATGTTTGTGATGCAGTAGTCCAATTTAATTTAGATTTCAATTTTTGATAGTTGATAACATAACCTAAACTTTTTACCAACTTTTCAATGTCATTGAAATATTCAAAACCAATGGCCAAATTGGAATACTTGCGAAATCTAAAAAAAAGCAAAGCGACGATAGTTACTGAACAAGCCAATGTATGGGCTATATCTGTATATGAAAATGTCTTATGAATACCTTTCCCGAGTAACATTAGAATCTCAAGTGTAATTATAATATAGACAAACGAAAAAATATAAATAATTGTGTAGAAAATCGATAAACTAAACGCAAAGATGTTCAAAACCGTTTTCGATTCCTTTGGAGCGATTTTCATTTTGAAAGGAGCAATCCCTAATAGGTATCCTACGATATGTAGTGACGAGAAAGCAAAGAATGTAGAACCGTTCTGCATTTTTTCGTGTTTTAATTAATTTCAGTCGGCTGATAAGATAAACCTTTTTCAGTCCGAAAACTGAAGTTTGGGATTCCGTAATAGTATTTTTGTGAATGTTCCAAATTGTTTTTCATGAAATATTTTTAAAACATGTCATTATGTCTCTTAGCAAAACATTGACTAAATCTTGTACTGTAACATTATTACACACGCTTAAATAAGCTTATTTACTTGCACTATTAACTAGAGTGCCAAATAGATAAGCATTACGATGAATTATGTTTTGTGTCTATCATACAATAATTGATACAATCTGTATGTTACGTGCCCATTTTTCCAGGACAACTCAAACATGCTGAATAAATACAAGAAAAAAATAATTGCTTTATATTCAACACAAAACAGGTATTATATTAGGTTCAATATCGAATAAAAGACAGGCAATACACTTAAATTTAAAACATATATTATTATTCAATTTTAAAAATAAAACAATTACTTGGTAAATACATCTTTTATTTTTTCCACTTAATGACGACCGGATTTCGCTACAACCGTAGCTTCATCAGAGCTGTATAATACTGTATTGAAATTTAAAATCTAAAATCTACAAGTAAAATGTAGTATCAATATATTAAGCTTACACTTGAGGTTCCAAAAAATTGGGTTCCAGTGGTGTAGGTTGTAAGAGTAAGTAGGGGGTTGGGAAGATAGTTGTCTTTATCGATAGGGAACAACCTCAGTATTGGGCTTTTATTCAGATTGGTTTGATTGTTGCTGACTTTGCCAATAATTGTTTTCCGTAACTCTAGTGCCTCCAAATTATCCAGTCTGATCCCTATTCCATTCTTAAGAAGTAACCTGGCCCCTGTATTTTTATTAAATTTTTGATAATTCGGAGAAACCAATACTATTTAGGTATCTTATGTGATTTTGAACGATGATGACTCGACCATTATATTAATATCCGGGTCAAAGAGCAATAATACATGCTTTAAATTTAAGTGAATAGCCTGTATTTTATTCAATCTGGGTCAAAGAAATGTATTTAGGCATCTTAGGTGCTCTTTTATCCGGATATTAATAAAACGCGACGTTTTGCCTTTATGAAGCGCGGAACAATCGCTGTATTGGGTTAACTATCTTCCTTCCCATTTATTTTTAAAAATCACACAGATTTGTTAGATCTTAGATAATTCCAGCATGAAGTTATCATTTGGAAAAATATCGAGTTACGTGTGTTGACATATACTTTTGCAAACAGTGTCTAAAAACGTTTCTTACTTACCATAATGTAAAACTTAAACAAATGTGTAATAATCCAGCCGTATCAAAAACATCTCTATGTCAAGCTCAAATTGCATGGTTAAAAACCTACAATATAATATTAACACTGAAAATTTGCCTGTTTGAAACTGTTGCCTCTGTAAAAGCCTGCAAAAAACGTGGAATTACGAAAAAAAAAATAAAAAACCTAAATTTTATCCAGCGTTCAAATAATAACGAATCAGTGATTATATCCATAATCTCATTGATCGGGTACAGAACCACTCGTCGAGTTCCAACCAAACAAGTTAACCCTTCTTTATTAAGGCCTTAAATATGTTGCGTCGAGAAAAATCTATATTAAGTAATTAATAATAAACCACTCGACCTACTAAGTACCTACTCCCGAATTATGTACCCGCATTCCAATTCGCATCGTAAACAGAGCAACCTACGTACTTCAATTACCTACCTGTCTATCGACGACAATAATACTCAGTGGCGGCTCTTCCTTGAGGGTCAATAGGTTTTTGACCCCCCTAAAAATTATGTAACAATTTAGATTTTAACAGCTACTAAATAATTAATTTTATTAAATTTATTTTAATATTTGCGAAGAATAGCGAATCCCATTGCCATCTAGCGTCCAAACGAGAAGCTATTGAATTTTTTGCAGATTCGCTTTACGATTCAGATTACGCTTTTAGCGCCATCTAGTGTCCAAGACAAATGCAATAGTATCGCAGTTTACTTTGGTCAATTCAAGCTTTGACCACAGAACATTCTTTTATCTCATTCTTTGCTATACAGACAAAGGAGGTAAACACGCTTGTCTGGACGCTTGCTTAAAATCATACAAAATATTTTTTTAGTTAAGCTTTGGTGTTGACCGAGGTGAAACAGAAATATCCAAGATCTAGATGTTAGAGAGAGATGTCAAAAAAATCAAACGACAGTTTTGTTGTGTGATATATTGCATTGTTTAACAAGGCCAAGGCCATCTTGGATTTATCTCCGAAATCTCCGCTTTGACGTACGACGTGTTTGTTTTGTAGATTGAATAAATTAAAATGTCGAATTCGAATTCTGTAGATGCCATACTGAAAGATATCGCGAACAATTCATTAAATCACGAAAAACGTATTCAAATAAAGTCACGTGGACGGCCACAACCGGAATTGAAACTTATTTCTGTTACAAAACATAAAAATAAAGATATTAAACGATATTTTATTTCGAAAAGTTATACATTTTGTGATTGGATTTGTGGCTGTGAAAAAAGGAACTTATATTTTTGTTTTCATTGCTTACTTTTTAACTCGACTGATAAACAATGGACCGAGATAGGGGTGAGTGATTTGAAACATTTGAAGGAAAAAATAAAAAGGCATTCTATTTCTACATTGCATATAAATCATTCAATGAGTTTTGTCTTGTTAGGAACCATTGATATTCGGATTCAATTAGACAGTGCATATCGTAAATCACTCGTGGACCACAACGAAAAAGTGGATAAAAATAGATATATTTTAACGAAAATTTTGAAATGCATACAGTTTTGTGGTTCTTTTGAACTGGCATTAAGGGGTCACGATGAAACAAAAGAGTCAGATAATCCAAGTATATTTCGTGGCTTGATTAACTTTATTCAGGAAATAGACATTGTATTAAAAGAACATTTAGAAAGGTCTTCCAGTTTTAAAGGTTTGTCTAAGAGATCCAAAATGATTTGTTAGATTCAATTTTAGCAGTATCTCAGGAAGAAATTAAACTAGATATACAGAAATCTGAGTACGTTGCAATTCAAGTGGATGAGACAACTGACAGCTCCACTAAAACCCAAATGGTATTTGTGATCAGATATTTAAAAGACAATGTCGTATGTGAACGTTTTTGGAAATTTGTTAATCCGCAGGCTTGCACGGCAGTTGGCTTAACTAATGAAATATTGACTCAGTTGAAGATCCTGGAAGTTCAACCGCAACAGCTGATAGCGCAATGTTACGACGGAGCAGCCGTTTTATCAGGGAAAACTGGTGGCGTTCACGTTAAAATCAAAGAAACTTTCCCCCATGCTCACTACATTCATTGCTACGCCCACCAACTAAATCTAATTTTACAAAAAGCATGTACGATAACGACAGGTGTAAAGGTGTTTTTCGCGACCCTGCATTCATTTTCTGTATTTTTTTCAAGATCTCCAAAGCGAATGCATTATTTAGATGAAACCGTTAAAGGTCGTTTACCAAAGGCAGCTCCAACTAGGTGGTGTTTTAATGCCAAATGCGTCATTACCGTATTCACACATAAATCTGATATTTTTAACTGTTTAAATTTAATTTTGGAAAAGGAAAATGATCAAAATACTTAATAAAGTCAAGCACAAAATTTAATAAATAACCTGGAAAAGAGTGTTTTTCTTTATTGGTTAACATTCTTTAACAAAATAATGCCTCACTGCGAAATTTTATTTAAGCAAATGCAAAAAAGAAATTTGGATGCAATATTAATAAAAAAACATATTGGAGAATTTCAACATCACATTTTGGCCATACGAGCAGAATTGAGTTCCAACCCAGCAAATTCAATCAGTTCCCCAGAAGGCGAATGTAAGAAAAGGCGTCTTGATGAAAATAATAATTTGGTTGCGATTGAAGTTTGTGACACTATTTTAGTGGAAATGCAAAATAGGTTTAAATATGGCGATCATCTCATTTTATCGAATTTATTTAATAAAGATAATTTTGCTGAATATAATAACTGTTTTCCAACAGCACAACTAAATTTGTTGGATCACTTTGATGAAATTGATTCATCGAAGTTAAAAAATGAGTTAATAGTGTTTTACCAACGTGATGACTTACACCATGCTAACAGTGCTGCATCGCTTTTAAATTTTTTGTTGACGAATAATTTTCAGGAAATATTTTCAGAAACAATAAAAGTATTAGAATTTATTTGTGTGGTACCAATGACCACAGTTGAAAGTGAGAGATGTTTTTCAACTCTTAAACGTATTAAAACATTTTTAAGAAATACAATGAGTCAAGATAGATTAAGCTCACTTGCAATGCTTAGCATTGAAAAAAAATATATTTCTAAAATAGATAATTTCTACAGCCGTGTCATTGACCATTTCGCAGAAGCCAAAAAAAGGAGGATCGATTTAATATACAAGAAATGTTAGAGTGCTTTTTTATTATTTTTTACTATTAGAATTTAGAATTCAGAATATCAGTACATACCTACACCTACCTATCCAACGCTTTTATCTCGGTTCATAGATTTTTGTAGAATTTTTCAATTATAGGGAATTTCCAGTCATAGTAATAACAGCTCATAATAATAATAATAATAATAATAATAATAATTTAATAATACTGCCGTAATGTAGTACCATATTATGAATACGAACCAAATTCATTTTTAGAAAACGAATTTTATAAAATATATTATGATAAAACTATACTAACAGACCGTAAACTATACTACCTACACCTACCTATCCAACGCTTTTATCTCGGTTCATAGATTTTTGTAGAATTTTTCAATTATAGGGAATTTCCAGTCATAGTAATAACAGCTCATAATAATAATAATAATAATTTAATAATACTGCCGTAATTTAGTACCATATTATGAATACGAACCAAATTCATTTTTAGAAAACGAATTTTATAAAATATATTATGATAAAACTATACTAACAGACCGAGCGATTAGTCATAATAGACCCGATATAGTTTTACATGACAAAATTAAAAAAATAACTTATATCATTGATGTCGCTATTCCAAATTCCTGTAATATTCAAAAATCTGTTAGTGAAAAAATAAGAAAATACACAGATTTAGGAAATGAAATAAAAAGAATTTGGCATTCTCAGACTATAAAAATATTACCATTCGTTATTTCGGCTACTGGCATTATACCTAGCTCTCTAATTAAAAATTTAGGCGTATTAGATCTATCAAAAAAATTATATATAAAGATGCAAAAGTCGGTCATTTTGAATACATGTAGGATAACAAAAGATTTTTTAAATATTTATGTTGAGGGATCAGTAGGATTTATAGGCCCTGTTAGAAGTTCTACCGAGCCGAACCCTCTGATATGAAAATATCTGGAGTCGGTGAATTATTTTCCCATTTGATCTCTGGTGAGTTGACGTGTTGTTCTTGTATTGTTTTGTATTTATTTTGCTTATATAATGAACTTACATAATGTTGATTGACTAGATGATCATTTGTGGAAAAGTGAGTGGAAGGGTTAAGTTTTTCCTTTGGGGAAGATTTAACCCGGACAACTAAATCGGAAGTTTAAAAAAATAATTTTTTTCAAATATTTATGTTGAGGGATCAGTAGGATTTATCGGTCCAGTTGGGAATTCTACCGAGCCGAACCCTCTGATATGAAAATATCTAAAGTCGGTGAATATTATTTTCCCATTTTATCTCTCGTGGGTTGGCGTGTTGTTCTTGTATTGTTTTGTATTAATTATACTTATATAATGCACTTACATAGTGTGGATTGGCTAGATGATCATTTGTGGAAAAGTGTGTGGAAGGGTTTAGTTTTCCTAGAAGGAGGAAGATTTTACCCGGCCATAAAATCGAAAGAATACAAATAAAGATGTAGAAAAACATAATTAATAATATGAACATTAAAGTTTAAAGTTATGTGTTAATAATAAGTAATAAAATAAAGAACATTAATTATAACTATATTGTGCTACCGGCTTCGGAATAGGTGAGTACCGACAAATTAATTATATGTACCTAGGTATTGACTTTTTATAATATTCCCTACGCATTAACTCTAAAGGTATGTATGTACATACTACGCTACGCATAACGATATCTGGACTACTTAGCAAGCATTCATTTTCTAAGAAATAGATATTTCAGAATCACACTGACCACACGTTGCGATGCCTGTGGCCAGTGTGATTCTAAAGCATATATTTCCATAGAAAATGTATGGTTGCTAAGCAGTCCAGATATCGTAATGCGTAGCATAGCGTACGTACGGCGACCCAGTGTGTATCTACCTTTATTCATTTTTTCGATTGACCTTCCACTTTTGGATCCCTAGAGCCGCCTCTGATAATACTGCAGTCCGTCTGGGATACTACGAGAACTCGCCAGAAGGTTCGAGTCTACGGTCTATGCATAATCGCCGCAATGTCGAAGGTTCCCGAAACACACAGTCCGAGCGAGTGGTCTCGATTTAATTGCAATTTACTACCTACTGTCGCCATCGGCCGTGTAGTATAAATAAGCCCGACGCAGCGATTCAGTCAGTCAGTCATCATTCCGCCGTCAGTCTACAAGGATCAACGAGTGTTAACCCGCGCTACTCTTACTAGCGCAAAGGACAATATTCCCGGCTTCGCCCGTACCACCATGGACTCCATCGGGACACCATCATAGCGCCTCGGCCACGTCCATGGCCAGCGCTACTCGGATTACAAGCGCCCTGGTTCCAGTGTCTCTGACCAGCGCTTCTTCCACGCTACCATGACCACCACGAGGACACGCAGCATCCTCACTGGTCTACATCGTTCCCGCTCAACCGCCTACAAGGTCCGCCGCACCTTCGGCCGTTTCGTCAGCACTGGAGTGCCTGAAGACCTACGTTCTTCGCCAGTGCCTGACCTTCATCGAGTCCCGGTCACCAGCGCCCGGCGTCGACTCACTGACCCGCGCTCGACCACCACATCATCGCAGCAACCGGAGTATTCATCATCTGTCCTACATCATCTCCTCGTCACGGCAACTGACTCACCAATAAACACATGTGACCTTCACAACTTTCTTTCATTTCGTGCCTCTCTCCTGATCCCCAAAAATATAATTTAGAATACAATAAAAAGAACTTTATCACTATAGTAGAAAACGTTGCAGTAGACATTGAGACCGAGTTATATAATAAACCTGGTCTACCTCTACAGAAAAATGCGGAAACGATGAAAACTCGTTCCTAAACTTATATCCAGTACTCACCGTGAAACATCGATTACGATCAACATTCTTAAAAAAATTAAATGAGGAACAACAAATTCTAACAAAGGCAATACGGTCATTATAATGAGTAAAGGTTATTATAATTCCAAATTGCAAAAATTTATCAAAACGGACAAAGTTGACACTCTACCTAAAGAACCTACCACCAAATGCCTGGATAATATTAAAAGTGCTTTGAAATTATGTAAGTCCGCAACATTTCAAGACAATTTACATCAAGAAGTAAAAATTGTAACAAAACATCCAAAAGCTCCTAAATTACACGGTTTCTTGAAAATCCATAAAAGTGACAAACCAATTAGGCCAGTCGTGTCATGTTGCAATTCCCCGAACTTCAAAACGGCATCATTTTAACTAATAAATTTAATAATTCTAAAGTGTTCTTTCCAAAAAAATACTACTAACAATCGTTTGCCTTGATTTTTAAACTAGAAAACTTACATATCCCAAGTAATGCAAAATCAGTCTCATTCAACCTAACCTTTTAACATTGTTAACCTTTTTCCAAATATTCCCGTGGTTGAAAGTAAAAATATTTTGTCGTTATTATTAAGAAATTCAAAATTACTCCCAATCCAAAACTATTTTCAATACAATGAACCTTTTTATCAACAAAAGAAGGCTTGGCTATGGGAGCCCCTACATCTCCCCTTATCGCAAACATATTCATGGACAAATTAGAGAATAATATTGAAAACTGTTATTCACCCTTATTCAAAAAAATTTATTATGGAAAAGATATGTCGATGATGTTGTCTGTTTATGGACGGGTTCTGAACGCAAACTTAATTCCTTCCTCCTCTTAATAAACAATTTCCATAAACAAATTACATGCACCTTAGAAATGGGAACCAAATATACCATAACCTTTTTGATATTAAGTTATCAATCATTAACAATAAAAGAGAATTTATATCCCGCCGTAAAACTATTTACTGATATAACAATTCAAAATTTCTCAAATCACTGAGAAATGAGAATATGCTCAGTTCCTACTGGCATGTCATTTATTGAGTTCCTACCTTGCTGGAAAAGTGTTTGAAATTTGAAGCAATGGCAAGAACACTCTAGTAGGTGTGTTTGAAAAAAAAACGGAAGAATGATTGAATTACTGGAAGGGTGTTGTTGGTATATTTCAAGTCCATAATCTTTGAAATGAAGGACAATATTGAAAGTGCTAAATAAAGTTTAAGTACTCATTCATTTTGCTTTGGCGACAATTACCTCGAGGTATTGCAGAGGAACTTATTTACCATATTATGATTACGTTGTGCTTGAACTCTTGATTAGTGATTGGTCTTCCTTGTTCCTTCTATCTATTCCTTGTTTATCCCTACACGTATCCTTATCACTTATTTCCAACAAACACCATTCTATTTCGTATCGTTTCAGTTCATTTACAGTCCACAATTCATGTTCATCTGAAGCTATAATTCGGAAGCAGTTTCCGATGCAACATTTTGATCTGATCGTACCGGTTATCTTTGTGGGTGTTATCATTCGTTCTGTTGAAGTCAATTGCATTTTTATGTTCTTCTAATAATCTTCATATCTTTGTTCCTCACATTCCTGGCATTTTAGCCTTCGAATTAAGCATATTGTCGTATTAAAAAATCGTGGTAGGTTTCACATTTGAGTTTGTTGATATTTTTTTCAAGCATTGTTAGATTCTCATTTTGTATTGGGTACCTACGTTCAGCTTTGGAACTTTGGATCACATAATATTATAACGCGTCTTATTCAGAATAGCTGGATAAATATGCTGGAATGAAAACACGTGAAACTTAGAATAATAAAGTCAAACATTGAAATTAATAAAAAGCAAATTTTTTTAAAACCTTGAACAAAATATTTCAAGAGTGTAGGAATAATAACTAACAACGCCAGAATCGTTGGAAAAACGTCCAACACCACGAACAATGGAAATATAGGATTAGTCGAAATGTGAAACATTTAAACATCCTAAAAGTACATAATCGAAATATCTACACTACAATGTTTCACAATTCCACCCTTACCCCAGTTTTAATAAATTAAGTTCATTGTATAAGTGATATAAATAATAAATTTTAGTGATAATTGTAAAAAGATTGTCTTAATGAATTGTAGGCTACGAAATACGATTTTATTATTTTATACACCATTAACATATTTTTAGTCGGTTGGGTTTCTTCGCGTGGTGATCTCCATATTTTATTTAGTTTAAAGAATTTAGTGAATTTTGTTGGTTTTTGTTTCAGGAATATATTGAATGGTGATCCCACCTTAATATTCAAAGGTCAAAAAAAGCTATACATTTAAAAAATGGGGAAAATCGGTGATTCATCCTCAAAGCCATATATGCGTATGATGGAAGCCATGTCACCTATTTTGATATTAGGACTTCTGACGAGTATTATTCCTTTTTCTTTTCACATTGACCCTGGGAAATCAAAAGCCTTAATACGCTTAAAATACAGTCTGACTTCAATTGTTTTGCTTATAGCATACATAACTTGTTTGGTTTTCGTCAGCTGGAATGGCTGGTCTCTATCGACAGAGTCAGAAAGTTTCAACCAAATCTACATCTACAGTGAATACTCCCAACTGTTTATAGGAGCTGTAACCCTCGGCTGTAATATCTTATTCAGATATGCAAAACGCCATAAGTTGGCCGTTTACCTTGAAAATATATTGGATATCAACAAAATATGCTTGTTGATAAACTTGGCTACAAAAGAAACTACGTAACATTAAGACGGAAAATTCGGATTGCTGTTTTAATTCAGCAAGCGCAATGTTTCAGCTCCATGGCCTTCATTACATACATGAGTCCTGTTATAACCCAAACCTCGGATATACCAGTATTTCTGATGAAATATATTCCTGTGTACAATTTGTCTCTAACGCAATTTATTTGCTCGTCATTTATTTACATAATTCGGGAAGACCTTCAAGCATTGAACAAAGAGATCACTAAAATGTACCTAAAACGGGATATATTGCTTGATGACGACCAAAATTTCGCACTATCACATGAATGGAAGAATACAAATGATCCATCAAAAAAATTGACGGTTTTGGAAAAGCTAGACCTCATGTGGAAAATCTATGCTAAGATAACGATCAGTTTCCATAGATCTAAAACCGCTTTATTATTCGACTACTCAATTAACAATGCCAATCTAAAAAGAGTTTGTGAATTCAATGACCTTGGAGTTATCTTTGACTCCAAATTACGCTTCTTGAATCACATCAATAGCATTACCAGTAAGGGATTACAAATGCTTGGATTTATTCTCAGAATCGCTAAAGACTTTAATAACTTAAAAACTATAAAATTACTGTACACGTCTCTGGTTAGAAGTCAGGTTGAATACAATGCAACCATTTGGTGTCCTCATTTCAACTCTCATTGTTTACAAATTGAAAAAATTCAAAATAAATTTTTACGTTTTATTAATTTAAAAATTGGTATTCCTATTATTGAAATCAATTATGTCAATTTACGCAGTAAACTTAACTTATTTAAATTATCTGAAAGGCGAAAAATATTTGATCTTCTTTTATTATATAAAATTGTGCATTCAAGGTTAGACTGCCCTGACACTATAAACTTGCTATCTTTACACATACCTCCAAAATATACTAGACGGAATATTTTATTCTACAACAATAACTTCGCCACGAATTCTGTGTTAGAAAGAATACATAGGTTGGGCAATGAACTAAGTGATGTCGCTGACATATTTAATTTAAACTTTAATACTTTTTTTTTTTTTTTTTTTGTAATTATTTTTTATTTTTAATAATATGTTTACATGGTGCTATGTTTCATTTTACATCTTGTATTTTTTTACTACTCTTCCATTGAAAGCATTTGCTTGTGTATGGAAGGGGAGTGTACAAAAATGTTGTTGTTAGTTGGTACTTAAATAATTCTTTTTACATAAATGTATGTTTGCTGTAGTATTTTTTTTGATAGTAGTGAAGGATAATATATTAATTTATTAAATTTAAAAAAGAAAGGAAGTTATGGAAAACTAAGGATATTTGTGAGATTAATTAAGTGACGGTAGTTTTTTTTTTCAGAATATTTTTAAAATGTCTCTTGACAGAGAGCAGTATTCGGGTTTTATCATTAATGCTTCTGATTTCTTCTGGTAGACGATTGAAAAAAGTTCTTCCCTGGTAAGTATAATGATGTTGTGAAAAAGACGTATTTAGTTTTGGGCATAGAAAAACATGTCTAAGTCGCGTTCTGTTTTCATTTAAAAATTGATATTTATCTTTTTCTTTTATAATTTGGATTAATGAGTTTTTAATATATAGGTCTTTAAATGTAGGTACTTGAAATTCTTCAAACAGGCGTTCTGTTGGGTAGTCAAAGGATTTTTTTAATATAATTTTAATAATTGTTCTTTGTATAATTTCAATTGGAAGAAGGTTACATTTATACGCGGATCCCCAACTAATAATAGCGTATTGTAAAGTGGATTGAACTAAGGCATAGTAAATTAAATATAGATTTTTTATCGACAGAAAGTTTCTAATTCTTAAAAATATATATATTAATTTTCTAATTTTGTTTACTACTTGACATATTTGTTCCTTCCATTTCAGATTTTTATCAATAATTACTCCTAGATATTTAATTTTATTTGTTGTTTTTAGTACTGCACAGTTTGATTTGCAATAGTTTTGGCTGTGAATTTTAGTATTATTATGTATGACAATGTTAAAATTTTTAGGAGTATCATTTGTATGGATTGCAAATGGAATTACAAATGTCTTTTCTTTATTAAGTGACAGTAAATTAGTGTCGAAAAAATTCTTGAGCGTGTTGATGTCTTCTGTGGCCTTTAATTCTACATTTTCCCAATTCGTATCACTTATTATTAATACTGTATCATCGGCGTATGACGTAATTTGACCATGTAAGGGTTGAAAAAAAATATCGTTTACATATATAGTAAATAGAATTGGTCCAAGCACTGTACCTTGGGGGATTCCAAAGCTTGTAATCTCTTGATCACTATTAACACGATTGATTTTTACTACTTGAGGACGGTTTTTTAAGTAGTCGGTGATCCATTTAATTGCGTTGCCTTTTATGCCAATATTATTCAATTTTTTTAATAACATCTCATGGGATATGCTATCGAATGCCTTTCTAAGGTCAATAAATATACCCGCACATTTTTTACCTTTATCTAATGATTCGTAAATGTATGAAGTTACGTTAGCAATAGCATCTTGTGTGCTGAGTGATTTTATAAAGCCAAACTGGTTTTTGTGTAATATTTTATTATTATCTAGAAAATTTACCAATTGTTTTTTTACTATTTAATGTAATTAGTCTACCACTTTTTAAATGTAATTAATGTATAAGAAATCATTATATTTTATTTCGATTTTCTATTGTTTGTTTTATACTGTTGCTAAAAATGAAATTTGTAATTTTTATGTACTTAAAAGCCCAATAGGGCGTCAATAAATAAATAAATAAATAAATAAAAAAGATATGTGACAGCAGCTTTGTCCTCAATGAATATATTTCTTGGACAACCTTTTCGATTCTGGCCGGATCTTTTATATGCATTCTCTTTGAGACTTATAACATGATGCGTATCGTGTTTCAAATCATAAAAGGAGATGAATTTGACGAAATTTTACTATCAATGACTATAGTCGAGTTTTTGCTCAATTTCACTAATATTTTTTTGGTGATAAGTGTCTGCAATCAATGTGAAAAAAGGGTATGTAATTTCAGGGTTCACTTTTAAAATGGTACACAATATTGTGCGTTGTGAATAAATTTTGAAATTGACGTGTTCTGACTATCTCTTTTCAGGCTAGGAAAACTGCACGCCTAATAAATAATATGATGGCTAACGAATGCAACAGTGATATCGCTAAGAAGGTGTGTATAATATTTATTATATAGTAGCATGCATTATGCTGCTATGTAATAATTATAAACATTTTTAATTTCCTAAAATAAACTTGTATATTGCCGTACCACATAAAAGTTTCCTAATGGAAATTTTGATTTTTACTAACTCGCGAATTTCCAATTTATTTAAGCTTTACCAGATTTCAACGCATATGTTACATACGGTGCCAAAATTTACGGCTGCGGGCTTATTCCAGATAAACAACACCCTCTACTTTACTGTAAGTTGAAACCTTTACTTTACTGTAATAATACTAAACACATAATATGAGGATAGATCATTTCTTAATCTTTTACCTATTGCAGTCTTTTTTCTCCACCGAATAAATAAGAAAACTAGATGTGCCTTCCATACAAATTTGAATAGAAACAAATGTTCCATTTAGTCCAATGGCCCAGGGTATCTATTCCCCAGTCTCGATCGCTCGCAATTTCCGCCGAAAGTACATACTACACGCCATACGTCAAAATTCATTCGACTTGCATCCTGGTGAATTGCCTTATACAAAAAAAAATATATCGTTTCCCGCGCGCAGATTTGCCAGACATCAACTCCGCGTCTGCACCAACCAGCTCTATTAATAGATTTTTCTGGCATTTCGATATGTATCCACCACCGCCATTCATTTCAGAAAAAGTGCGGTAGCAAATAAAAACGTTGACAGAACGACGCGGCAACGGTTTGTTTTTGACATTTAAAAATTAACTCCGTAGAAACCTCAAACACATCAGAATCATAGACAATATTCACAGGGTTGCCAACACAGTCATCTCTTCAACCGTGCGACACTCAAGAATGTATAAATATAGAACTTATGACAAAAGTCGTAGAGATTTTCGTTCGTAGATGGCGCATAGCGAGTTATTCGTGGTAGAGACTCTGTAATAGATACCCTGGTCTTTGTCCAGCGATCTTCATCTATTTTAACTTGGTAAACACAGTTTTACATCGGCAAATCAATCCCCGATCGGGCAAATATTTGGATTACTTAACACGTCCACAAGGCATTTTTTTATTTATTTATTTTAAGGAAAAGGTACATATAAGTAATAAATTTTATAATTACAATGACAATATTTAATATTACTCTTCCAGAGAAGCATAAGCTTGTGGTTGGAAAAGTAGTGGTACATTATATTATTGTAGATATTACATTATGTATTTTGCGCAAAATCAAGGTTTATTATATTGTATAATGTTTTTTTTATTCAAAAAACAGTTTTTTAATTTAAAAAACATACTCTGCACATCTCACTAGGGCATTCCTGTATCAAGATGTGCAGCTTTACAATTACATCATTAAAAAAATACATATATGTAAACTTAAAATAATAATAACATTAAATGTAAACCCAAAAAAGAAAAAGTTAATGAGACGGCTGTTTCGAGACCGGTATACAAAAGACTTTTGTTACAAAAATTAACAAAATTTTAGTAACCAATGTACGAAAAATGACAACAAAAGAAGCATTGGTCAGTAAGTTTATAGTAAGTTGGCAACAATAATATTCTTCTGTAACTAAAGTGCAAGGTACCTGTGCTGGCTTATCAGACACAAGCAAAGGGTAACCATACTAACAATTACATGATGGATAGTATGAATAATAAATTATAAGAAATATGTTCTATGGGTATATTCCCTGTACGGGACGTGTTTACCTGCACAAGAAAATATTGTAAATAATAAGCACAGGCACATATAAGTTCTCAACCTGGGCAATGATTTAAGTAAAACACTGTGAGGTGTTCTATCCAAACCATCATAAAAAGACAATTCAAATCAAAATTCACATTTTGATAAGAAGTAGCTTATTGGTACTTCCTATTTTTTACAGCCAACCCAATTCAGAATATTTATATGTATTTCAATACAACTGGGTTTTAATATACAGATAGAAAACTGAGACAATCGGAATTCTTTCAGCGATAATTTCAGATTGGAGCACATTTTGCATCATCGCATACGATACAGTAAATGGCGTAAGCGACTGCTTCAGCAGTGGCCAGTTCAATTGGTAGCCAGCGGGCATCGGTCAGTCTCTAGGTTGTCATCATCAATGGCTAATTCAGTTGGTAGCCAGGAAGAATTTGCCAGCCTCTATGTTGTCAGCATCAGTGCTGGTTCAGTCGGCAGCCAGGAAGAATTGGCCTGCCTCTAGGTTTTCAGCATCAATGGCTAATTTAGTTGGTAGCCAGGAAGAATTGGCCGGCCTCTATGTTGTCAGCATCAATGGGTAATTCAGTCGGTAGCCAGGAAGAATTGGCCGGCCTCTAGGTTGTCAGAATCAATGGCTAATTCAGTTGGTAGCCAGGAAGAATTGGCCGGCCTCTAGGTTGTCAGAATCAATGGCTAATTCAGTTGGTAGCCAGGAAGAATTGGCCGGCCTCTAGGTTTTCAGCATCAATGGCTATTTCAGTTGAAAGCCAGGAAGGATTGGCCGGCCTCTAGGTTTTCAGCTTCAATGGCTAATTCAGTTGATAGCCAGGAAGAATGGGCCGGCCTCTAGGTTGTCAGCATCAATGGCTAATTCAGTTGGTAGCCAGGAGATTTTGGCCAGCCTCTAGGTTGCCCGCATCAATGCAGCAGGGATTGGCCAGCCTCTAGGTCGTCAGCATCAATGCAGCAGGGGTTGGCCAGCTTCTAGGTGATCATCGGCACTGGCTAGTTCAGTCGGTAGCCAGTAGGTATTCGTCAACCTTTAGGTTGTCAGCATCTGTGGCTGGTTCAGTCGCAGGAATTCAGCGGCGGCATGGTCATTTGATTATTAGGGCCGGCACACGGAGACGCCCCATTATTGTAATGATGACAGATGCGTCTGGCTCAGCTGATAGAGTGCCGGCAGTAAATAGCTCGTCCCACATAGTTGTAATCTTTAAAATGATTGTGACGTGATCGAGGAACAGAAGCGACTACAGATTTCAGTTGAAAATCAGGAATTTATAATTTTAAATTCTAACAAATTGCGTTGTAACTGGAGGTGTCCCGTCCACTCGTGGTGATTCTTGAATGCCCAATATTGTGTTTTTTTTTTGCTATTTATAATTTCTCCTACAAGCGTTCTTGTGACGTCAATATCATCACAAAAACTTGTTTGATGTTCCACACGAAAATTAAGGTGCGAATAATATTTCGCCCAGCGACTGGTTTTGTCAATATTTTGATTAGGTTTTAGAAAATAGGGTTATCGAACTGTTTCATGTTCGATCCAGTATTTTTGCCGCCTGGTAACAGATTAATGCATTATTCAACTGGTAAATATTATGATTTGGAAAAAGGGGTCATCAAACTTGTCGTTGTGCATTTTAGCTGCAATTGATATTAAATGCAATAAAATAAGGTTTCATGTTCGATACATTCCCCAATGCATATAATTTGTAATTTCGGTAGAATTATATAATTTAATTATTAACAGTACGCTATTTTGCTGAAATTTTTTGTTTTTTTTTTTTATTTTAAAATATATTTCTTTTATATAAAAACATAAATATGTTATAGGTACTAAAGAAACTAATTACAATGAAAAAAATATTATTTTCAACTTAACTACCGAATTCAATAGAGAAAAACGTTTCTCGTGGTTGATTTGGGGAGTAGTGCCATTACAATATATTACATTGGGTAAAGAAAAGAAAGAAAGTTTTTATTTATGAAGTAAGAAATAAACAAAATGTATAAAGCATGATAACAAAAGTATAGATAGTGAAAATAGACTACAATAGCAGTTACTAAATTAGATACACAGTAAATGTTAATAAATATAAGAATATATTTATTTACCTTTTACATTAATTTCAGAATAAAAGTAAAATAAAAATAATATTTTTCCATTTCGATCAATAAGTAGCTAGAAGTTGGTATAAGAAATATTGAGTATTTGTTCAGTACACACACCTGACGTACACTGTGACGATAGACTCAAGTACGTGATACATATGTCGGATATTTTGAGAGACCAAAACCGTAACCGCTACATTTGTTGCGTCCGACCCCTAAAAACTCCATAGCATTGCAGCGTCCACCGACTTACAGCGTCCGATATACGGACGCTACAATGTTTTGACGTCAAAATTGGCCAGAACGATGCTTACCCCATGTAGAATCGTATGGCAAAATTTTTTATGGAAGCAAAAAATGTCTCAGAATGTCTGGAAACGAATATTGAACGTTTGACATTTTGCCGACAGGTTCGCTACACGATGTATATATCGAGCAGTGTATGTTTTTATTCATTTTTACGATCTTGCCGCGTCCACGAAATAATAGAATTTTCGATACATAACGACGATCGTGCTGCGTCTACGCATTACGTCGTTAGTATTGCGTCCCCCTGGCCGATCACGCTGAAATATTATTATGAATACATAACGACGGTCTTGCTGCGTCTACGCATTACGTCGATAGTACTGCGTCCTCGTGGCCATTCGGAGTACATTGTTAAATATTATTTGAGCGTTTGGTTGAGTAAATCATCAGATTTGGTTAATTTACAACGATGCCGCTTGATACTCAGAACTAAGAAGCGTCTTGCGTGGTTTTTAATGCATAACGACGATTTTGCTGCGTCCACGCATTACTTCGATAGTACTGCGTCCCCGTGGCCATTCACGAGTACATTTTTATAAATTATTTGAGCGTTTGGTTGAGTAAATCATCAGATTTGGCAACGTTGGGTTAATTTACAACGATGCCGCTTGACACTAAGAACTAAGAAGCATCCTGCGTAGTTTTTAATGCATAACGACGATCGTGATGCGTTTACACATTACGTTGGTAGTATTGCGTCCGTTGTTGTTTTTTTTAAAAGAAAAAGCGTTTTTTTGGGAGCGAAACCCGGTCGGCACAAAGTATAAAAAATGAAAGTGGTGTTTACAAAGTTATTGTTTTATTTTAAATTAAACATTGTTGTCAATTAAACAAACAATTTATAAGTTCCCGAATATTATCTGAATATAAAATAAATCTTATAGAATAAAATAAAAACCTCTAGATATGAATTGAAATCAAGCAAGAATATTGTAACACAAATTGTGAGGATTATTATTAATATATTTATAGAATTATGAAATCAACAAAAAATCTAAATATAGAAGAATACGTATGTGAAACATACAGCGAATGCACTAAAATCTAGAACAATATAATAAATCTACCAACAATCTTGCACTTAAACATAAGGAGTATAATTTGAAACATGGACGAACTTCTGGTATACCTATGTATTTAACATTATGTCCACAACCAGATTTTATAATACTATTCGAGGCACACTCACATGCAAAACATAAAAATATACCAAGTATTCCAAACTACAAACAATATGTCACAAATTATCACAAAAATAAAAGTAGTGGAATTGTAGTCTATGCTAAAGAAAAATTTAGTGATATCAATGTTAACGAAATACCAATATGTAACGCAAACTGTTTGTCAATTAATGAATCTAAATAATAAGCCATTTATTATAATCGGATGTATCGAATACATAGCTATATTATACTCTTATAGTCTAGTCAAGGAAGGGGGTGTAGAGTGCGTGAGTAGGTACCCAAGCGATTCCTTCAGAAACTTGATCAGGGTGCTTAGGGTGTGATCATCTTGGAATAATTATCGATAATAACATCAAATGGAAAAGTCAAATAAACTCCACAGTAGACAGAATGAGAAAACTCATCTTTATTTTTTTTGGGGGTGCGTATAAATCATACCTTCGTCCACTTGTGACAATTCAAAAAATATTAATAAAAATCACATTTAAAAAGCCATATAACTATCCAACAATAAATGTTTTCCAAGGTTTCCCGGTTCCCCTTCTCACAAAAATTTATGACAAAAATACTCGTATATTAAGTGCTTTAGTTACATAATGATTTCTTTGATAAAAATAATATTCCACAATTAATTTTATGCTAAATAATTATTTATATTGGAGGACTAACCGTACCACTAGTTCGAACTACAACAGCGAAACATCATTATTTATTTAACGGTATAAAATTATTCAATAAATTACTTCTGGATATATCTGAGGAAAATTATGACAGTTACAAAAAAAACAATTTAAAATTCTCTAATACCACCTAATAAATTTTCTTATTGTTTGAAATTATTTATTTTATTTCAGGGAAATCAACAATTAACAATGTGGTTCATTTATACATGTGTAATTTACCTAACTGAGAAACCAATTACAGATTTCCGCAATATTCTATTCTATTATGTATATAAAAATTTAAAAACTATACTTACAAGAGCTAAAAAATATTAAATTTATCGAAGAAAGCAAACACTTAGTGGCTTGACATTATACAAAATGAAACAAATACTTTGTTTTACCAATTTATTTTTATTTATATTTCGTCGACCGGTTTGGATTGAACCCAAATATTGCATAAAATAAATATAAAGTGGTTTAAAACATAGTATTGTTTCATTTTGTAAAAAATATTACGTTATTCAAGAGGGAGATTATTATAACATGAGATTATTTTAACTGGAGATTATTATAACAGGAGATTATTAAAACAGAAGATTATTATAACGTAATACTACATAATATATGTCATTAAATAATATGTTCGGGCATAACGCTAATAAATTATAATTATTTTATTACCTACATCCTATTGTTCCCACCTTGCCATCGGGATACAGGGATTTTGTCTGACCGGCGCACGCTAGTACAATTTCTACCACCTACCCATACGCGTCTCGGGTCATACATTTCAATGGACATTTCTTTCGTGGTCGATATCTAGTGACGGAAATAGATTAATACTGTGTGAGTTTGGTGCTATCACGGAAGCTGTAAGGAGATACCAGTACAAGGTAGGACTTTCCTTTAATTCTGGTGGCATCCTCAAATTTCCTATTCCCGTTCCCGTATATCGATCAATTTGCACCCGACAAGACGCTAAAGTTTTTCAAGAGCTATCGAAACATTGGTCTTCAGCCGGATAAGATTTGCATAGAAATTGTATTCAAATAGTAAATGGTTCAATAATCGTACGATTAAAAGATTATTTCAAGTAGTAATTATTTCTTACCGCGCGCCGCGGTTGCATTTCATAGGTGGGTAGTAATTTCAGTACATATTTCAAAATGGACAAGAATGAATCCAAGATTGGTTCTTTAAAGTTAAAAAGGCGAAGATTATTTGGGCGTATACAAGCCGCATATGATCTTATTAAAGATTTAAGTATAAGTTCAAAGTTATGTCAATTTAAGGCTAGAATGGAAAAAATCGAGTCGACATATGAGGAATTTCAAAGCATACAATGCGAACTGGCGGACCTGGTTTCACTTCCCGAATTTGAGTCAAAAAATGATATTTTGGAAGTTTCCCGTGTTTTTGATGAATTGTACTTCGAGGTCACGTCGGCGCGTGACACTCTCGAGGCGAATAAGAATGGTCATAATGACTCATCAGGCGAGGAATTTCAGCGCCCGGGTCGAAGTTTTCTGGCACCAGAAATAAAAATACCATCGTTCAGTGGCCACATTAGAGATTGGCCTCCGTTTTTTAATTTATTTAGGAGTCTCGTTCACGAAAATACAGTTCTCACTAATATTGAAAAATTTCACTACCTACTAAGTTCTTTGAAGGGCACAGCATTATCCCTGGTTAAAATAATTCCAATAATACGAGAAAACTATGAATTAGCCTGGGAAACATTATTAAATCAATTTTTGGAGTCGAGAGCATTATTTATACACTATGCAAACTCTATTTTAAATTGCGATTTCACTAGCAATGTGGAGATATTAAATGGTTTACGTGAAAATCTTTCCGGTCTATACGAACTAAAACGACACAAATTATTCGAGGAATTTATTTGCCATTTTGTTTTACAAAAAATAGATTTGAATACGCGGCGGTCCTTTGAATCTAGGATTGAGAAGGATGAAATTCCGAATGTCGAAAAATTAATTGATTTCTTGGCAACGCAAAACCGCGTAAATATGCTTTCAGATTTAAAAGAAAATCGTAAGTCTAAACGGGTTTTATTTGTTAAAAACGATTACACGAAGAAAATTATTTGCAATCATTGCAAAGCCGATCACCACATTACAAAATGTAAAATATTTCTTGGATTACAAGTAGACAGTAGGAGGGACTTCGTCAAAAGAGAAAGATTATGTTTCAATTGTTTAAATCCACATCTAATTAAAAATTGCCGATCTAAATTTCGATGTAGAAGTTGTAACAAGTCACACAATACCCTTTTACATAGTAACGAAAGGTCACCTTCACCGAACCGCGATTCTGAAAACGATAATTTAGCAAACTGTAATGCTGCGTACACAGTGACAAAACGCTCTATTTTACCTACCGCGCTGGCAGAATTCCTTGACATTTCAGGACGCAGAAAACGCGCCAGAATATTAATTGACTCGGGCAGTGAAATTTCGTTCATGTCTGAAAAATTATATAATGCTTTGGGATTAAAATCGAAGAAATGGTTAGGTACTGTCACTGGGGTCAATAATGCAATAGTCAACAATGTGCAAGGTTTAGTTACTTGTAAAATATATCCCATTCAGAATCATTCTTTTGTGTCAGGACAAGCGATAGTTATTTCAAATATTACGTCCAAACTTCCGCCCGTTAATATGCATGAACCGTTTGAAGAATTCAAACAGTTGAAGCTGGCGGATCCAGATTTTCAATTTCCAGGCGATATCGACTTCTTAGTGGGAACTGACTTGATATCAAAAATATGGAGACCAGGATGTATTTCAAGCCGTAAATGTAATTTGCTGGCCGTGAATACAATATTCGGATACGTAGTCATGGGTTCATGTGTAGCACAAATGAAAGATGACACACAGGCTTTTGTGACGTCAGCTTTAACTGCAGTCGAAAACAACGACTTAAATTACGCGGTAAGACGTTTCTGGGAAGTCGAAGAGATTTCTAACGAAATTATTCATAATAAAGATGATAGTGAATGCGAAAAGATATTTAAGGCAACGGTTAAACGGGATATTTGTGGCAGATATGTAGTAGCGCTACCTTTTAAAAATAAATCGGAAGTAAATTTAGGAAGTACATATGATATCGCTCTTAAGAGATTATATAATTTGGAAAAACGTTTGTCGTTAAATCCAACCTTAGCGGAACATTATCGTAAATATATGAAGGATTTTATAGAGCAAGGCTTCATGTCAAGAGTTACCCAATCGACTGAGATACGGAATACCAATTACATTCCTCATCATCCGGTCGTGCAAAAAATTAGTAATGATATTAAAATTCGAGTGGTTTTTGACGCTTCCTGTAAATCAGACCGACAAATTTCTTTAAACGATTGTTTATATTCAGGTCCCAAATTACAAAATGAGATAGGACAAATTTTATTAAAGTTTCGCATATACCCGGTAGTATTTACTACGGATATTCAAAAAATGTTTTTGCAAATTCGAATAAGAGGAGAAGACACTAGCTATCAAAGGATTCTTTGGCGTTTTTCTCCTTTGCAGCCAGTAGGGCAATACACACTTAGCACAGTCACGTTTGGTGTGACTTCTTCGCCCTATTTGGCAATCAGAACTTTACATCAGCTAGTGCAGGATGAGGGTGCACAATTCCCAAAAGCTTTCAAGGCACTGTTGTCGGATACATACGTAGACGATATTGTTACTGGTGATTGGGAGCCAGACAGCGCCTTTCAGCTTCAGAGGGAGCTGAAAGAACTACTTGCGAAAGGAGGCTTTCAATTAAGAAAATGGATGAGTAATTCGCTGTCGGTATTAAAGGACATCCCGAGTGAAAATCGGATCCACTCAAGTGGTCAGGTTGTATTTAATGATGAAACATCTGGTTCGTTAAAAATTTTAGGCTTAATTTGGGATCCAGAAAAGGATACCTTTTCATACTCCGTGGAAGAAAAGTTAACGGTATTTTCAAAGCGTGCAATACTAAGCTGTGTTGCTCGCATATTCGATCCTATTGGATTAATAACCCCTGTGGTTTTCAAAGTAAAATGCCTTTTGCAAGAAATATGGAAAATCAAGATAGGTTGGGATGACTCGCTCCCTGAAAATATTGTCATTTTGTGGCAAAATTTCTTAAATGGATTACCATCGTTACGTTTTTTACAAATACCTAGACATTGCAATACAATTAAACAGTCAAACTGTATTTTAGTAGGATTTTCAGATGCTAGTGAGTTGGGTTATGCTGCTTGTGTATATTTGGTTACTAAGGAAGCACACCCTAAAGTGACATTACTTACTAGTAAATCTAAAGTTGCGCCACTGAAGACATTGTCAATACCGCGCCTTGAGCTCCTGGGAGCTCATCTGCTTTCGAAACTGATAAAAATGACGAAATCGTCGATTGAAACTCTTATACCAATTACAGATATAATATTATTTTCGGATTCTACAATTGTTTTATCATGGATTAAGGCACCTCCTCATACCTTAAAAACATTTGTCGCGAACCGCGTAATTAAAATACTCGATCAAGTCGAGGACGCAAAGTGGTATCACGTTGTTTCAAAGGAGAATCCAGCAGATTTAGCTTCTCGCGGTTTATATCCGCCTCAAATAATAGATAATGAATTATGGTTTCAAGGCCCTCCGTGGCTAGTTCAGTCGTTACAGAAGTGGCCGTTAGCTTTACCGGAAACATTAAGGGTTGAACAATTGCCAGAGGTAAAGTCTCACGTCCCAACGGTTCATGAGCCGCATGACTATTTTAAGGGTCTAGGATTTTTCCGGTTTTCATCGTGGACACGTCTCGTGAATGTGGTTGCTTGGTCCCTCAGATTCATAAACAATGCTAGGCAACAGAGCAAGAGCGGTTGTAAGCGTGGAATTCTAACCTGCTCAGAAATAAACCACGCGACTATGGTCTTGTTAAAATGCGATCAGCAGTTTCATTTTCCTGCTGAATTCCGAAAGCTCAAAGGAGATGGGGTGACCACAGTGGCTTTTCAAAAATTAAATGTTTTCATTGACAACGAGAATTTACTTCGCGTTGGCGGGCGGCTCTGCAATTCTCGTTTAAATTACAATACTAAGTTTCCAATAATCCTTGCGAAGAATAGTAAAATAGCTGAGCTTCTTATATTATATTACCATAATATATATTTGCATGCCGGATCACGAACCTTGCAGTTCCTGATTCAGCAAAATTACTGGATTATATTTGCCCGCAATAAAATAAAGAATTAAGTCTCAAAATGTGTGAGATGCGCAAGATTGCGAGCCTCACCATCAACCCCTCTCATGGCCAGTCTGCCAGAAGCTCGTGTCACCCCGAGTCGCGTATTCAGTCGTGTAGGGGTGGATTTAGCAGGCCCATATAGCATAAAGGAAGGAAAACGCAGAGGGGCTAAAACATACAAGGCTTACTTTGCGATTTTTGTTTGCATGTCAACGAAAGCGATACATCTCGAGGTACTCTCGGATCTTTCGTCTGAGGCCTTTATCGCTACACTTAATAGATTCGTTTCAAGACGGGGTATCTGTCAAGCCATTTATTCTGATTGTGGTACAAATTTCGTTGGGGCTAAACGCCATTTGATTGGAGCACAAAAATTCTTAAATAAATGTCGTGATGATGAACTTATAATGCGCACATGTTCGGAAAGGGGAATAGTATGGAATTTTAATCCTCCTTCCAGTCCCCACTTCGGGGGACTATGGGAAGGTAACATAAGAGTGGTAAAGAATCATTTAAAGAGGGTATTAGGAGATAGTTCGTTAACGTACGAGGAGTTTACTACTATTTTAACCAAGATTGAGGCCATACTAAACTCGCGACCGCTGTGTTCCTTATCATCAGACCCTGAAGACATTCAAGCTCTCACTCCAGGTCATTTCTTAATAGGTGAACCGCTAATTTCAATTCCCGAATATAATTATTCCGAGGTTAAGACCAACCGACTCAATCGCTGGGAACACCTGCAGAAAATCACGCAACATTTTTGGCAGCGCTGGAATACCGAGTACTTACAAGAGTTACAAAATCGCGTTAAATGGTACAAGGCTACACGTAACCTCCAAGTAAATGACCTGGTAGTCATTAAGGATACCAGGAGTCCTCCTTTAAAATGGCCGCTCGGCAGGATAAGAGAGGTGAAACCGGGTTCGGACGGGGTCGTTAGAGTAGCCTCAGTTCAAACTAACGACGGGGTATATCTACGGCCTGTGACAAAGCTTTGCCTATTACCCATAGAATGAATAGTAACGTTCGTATATATATATTTTTTTGTATTTTTGCACGTGTAATTTTAGTTTCGCGTGCATCTAGTTTGTAAGTAATAGACTAACTGTTAGGATTAAGTTTCTTTCACATACCTACTGTTTTTTGTAGCTTATTTGTTTTTATTTTTTTTTTCGGGTTCGACCAGTTTCGATGGGTATTGAAAAATTGTTAATTTTGGCGGGCGGTATATGTTCGGGCATAACGCTAATAAATTATAATTATTTTATTACCTACATCCTATTGTTCCCACCTTGCCATCGGGATACAGGGATTTTGTCTGACCGGCGCACGCTAGTACAATTTCTACCACCTACCCATACGCGTCTCGGGTCATACATTTCAATGGACATTTCTTTCGTGGTCGATATCTAGTGACGGAAATAGATTAATACTGTGTGAGTTTGGTGCTATCACGGAAGCTGTAAGGAGATACCAGTACAAGGTAGGACTTTCCTTTAATTCTGGTGGCATCCTCAAATTTCCTATTCCCGTTCCCGTATATCGATCAATTTGCACCCGACAAGACGCTAAAGTTTTTCAAGAGCTATCGAAACATAATATAATTACATTTTATGCAGTTTGGTACACGTTTAATACATTTTTAATATAGTTTTTATATTTATTTTGGTTACATTGAAGATAGAATCAGAGAGAATGTTATTATACATATTTTGAACATATTCTTCTATGACAAGCATTTTTATTTTACTAGATTACATGAGCGTGTGTGCCGTGTAGGTACTTTCAAATCAATTCTGCTTAATAAACTCCACATATTATGTTTCTGCTTATCATTCCTTGGTATTATTTATAACTAACCTGTTTTTATTACTTTTATTGTATTTTCTTGTAAGGTTATTAATAGTTTTTGTAATAATATTTGCAATATAAATATGTAAAAATATATTTTTGTCCTCTCCTAAGCACAAGCATCTTACTTATCAGAAAAGTGATTTAAATATTATTTAATATTATGTTGTAAATATTGTAACACTGAAGAAATTAAGAAATAAAAATAAATAAAATATTTTTATTTTGAACTTAATGGTATTAATAAGTTTAACTCATTGATTAAAAGATTGCAATTTGAGGTTGAACTAATTGAGTTAAATATAAAAACAGATATTATTATATTGAATACGTAACGACAGAAGTTCTGCGTCGATGGTATTGTATCCTCGTGACCAATCACGAGTAGATATTATTTTGTATACATAACGACGGCCGTGCTGCGTCCACGCATTACATCGATAGTATTGCGTCCCCATGGCCGTTGGCAAATTTGTACATTTTTATGTATTGTTTGAGTCCTTGGTGAAGCAAAAAGACAGATTTGGCAACATTCAGTTCATTTACAACGTTGCCACTTAGCACTCAGAACTAAAAAGCGCCTTGCGCGGGTGGACATTTTTGTAAAATGGTTTACAGTGGACGGTAAATTGATATCTCGACCTAAAAATGTCCGACCGCCCTCTGCAATTGAGCGAACTGGCGCGTTATGAAATGATACATTTTTACTAAGGATATTGTTGTAAAGAAAATTGTCGCACGCCTGCGCCCAGTAGGTACGTTTGTATACAAGATGCAACAAGATATTCATTCAAACTTCTCACTATCAGTAGAAAATTTGTTGTCAGGTCTGGTGTGTTTCTGGATGCCAAAAAAATAAAACAAATATATATACATATATTTTTTAACTGTTATAATTTTTCTCTGATATATCTAGGAGTAATTTATTAAAAAAAATTATACCGTTAAATAGTGATGTTGTACTGTTGTAGTTTAAACGAGTGGTACTGTTAGTCCTCCAATATAAATAATTATTTTGCTTAAAATTAATTGCGGAATATTATTTTTATCAAAGAACTCTTTATGTAATTGAAGTACTTAATGAACGAGTATTTTTCATAAATTTTTGTGAGAGGGGAAACCTTGGAAAACATGTATTGTTGGATAGTAATATGGCTTGTTTAAGATAATTTTTATTAATATTTTTTGAATTGTCACAAATGGAAGTAGGCATGATTTATATGCACCCTCCCCCCCCCACCACAAGCCACGATTCCCTTTATTGTAGTAGTGTAGAATGTGCAAGTGCAAAATAAATATCTTTATGTATTTTTGATGATACAGTATTTCTAAGTCGAAAAAATATAAATATGAGTTTTCTCGTTCTGTCTACTGTGGAGTTTATTTGACTTTTCCATTTGATGTTATTATCGATAATTATTCCAAGATGTTCACACCCTAAGCACCCCGATCAAGTTTCTGAAGGAATCGCTTAGGTGCCTGCTCACGCATTTAGTTCGAGTTGAATCCTGCAATCATACATAAAGATAGCAGCCAATAAAAATATGCGTTAAAAAAATTAAGATTTTGTTATATTTTTATTTTTATATTGAATTCCTCACAAGAGTCCCAACTGCTCCAGTCTGGAGCCAGTGAGACTATAGCATCCCCAATTGGGGTATATTGTGAGGCTGTAGGTAAGTGGGGAAGGGGAAGCGATGGGGAAGAGAAAGGTGGGGAAGACAAAGGTGGGAAAGTACCTGACTATTCAGATATAGTCACTAAACACGGCTAAAGCCACAAATTTTCAATTTTGAATGGTGGTCTTACACCCGGGTGATACTGGGAGTAACTTTCACTCTGTTGATAATTCTCAGTCGAAGTATATTACAGTAAATATGACCGAATCGGATAGGGACACATTATCTCAGTTGGTTGAGTCACGGCCTGGAAAACCAAAGGTCCTGGGTTCGAGTCCCAAATGTGACAGTGCCTTTTTCAGATTTTTCTGTTTCAGATGTTCGATTGAGTTTCGCTAATATTGTCTTCATTAATTAAAAATAATACCTAATCTAGATCGGCCACGGGTTCGCAATACTATCGATGTAATGCGTGGATACAGCACTACCATCGATATGTATTAAAAATAATATCTATTCGTGAACGTACGCAATACTACCAACGTAATGCGTACACCCAGCATGATCGTCGTTATGTATTAAAAACCACGCAGGATGCTTCTTAGTTCTGAGTGTCAAGCGGCACCGTTGTAAATTAACCCAATGTTGCCAAATCTGATGATTTACTCAACCAAACGCTCAAATAATACATAACAATGCACTCGTGAATGGCCACGGGGACGCAGTACTATCGAAGTAATGCGTGGACGCAGCAATACGTCGTTATGTATTCATAATAATATTTCAGCGTTATCGGCCATGGGGACGCAATACTATCAAAGTAATGCGTGGATGCAGCACGACCATCGTTATGTATATTAAATAATATCTACTCGTAATCGGTCTCGAGGACGCAATACTATCGACGTAATGCGTAGACGCAGTACAATCGTCGTTATGTATCGAAAATTATATCGACCGTCGTCGTATATTCAAAATAATATCTACTCGAGATCGTTCACTGGGACGCAATACTATCGACGTGATGCATGGAAGCAGCACGTTTGTCATTATGTGTTAAAAATAGTATATTCTCATGAGCGGCTACGGGGACGCAGTACTATCGACGTAATGCGTGGACGCAGCACGACCGTCGTTATGTATATAAAATAATATCTACTCGTAATCCGTCTTGAGGACGCAATACTATCGACGTAATGCGTAGACGCAGCACGATCGTCGTTATGTATCGAAAATTATATTACTTCGTGGACGCGGCAAGATCGTAGAAATGATTAAAAACATACACTGCTCAATATATACATCGTGTGGCGAACCTGTCGGCAAAATGTCAAACGTTCAATATTCGTTTCCAGACATTCTGAGAGATTTTTTGCTTCCACGAAAATTTTTTCCATACGATTCTACATGGGGTAAGCATCGTTCTGGCCAATTTTGAGCTCAAAACATTGTAGCGTCCGTATATCGGACGCTGTAAGTCGGTGGACGCTGTAATGCTATGGAGTTTTTAGGGGTCGGACGCAACAAATGTAGCGGGATATATATATATATATAAATTTATAAACTGAATCATATCTGTTGTGTTCTCTTGTTTCTAGGAGCTTGCTTTCCTGATTAATCTAGGTTTTTGTGAAAAATCACCTCGAAGGCATTGTACAAAAGTGACTTCATACCTTCAAAAACCACCTCAAAAATTCTACGATACGAAATTATCAATAGTTACTAACATTTTTTATCCATTAAGTTTCTTCCAGTATCGCGTAAATTGAAATGTTTATGACTTTTTGCAGTGAAATTTCTCGACGCATTTACGTACTTGTGTATGAAATAATTTACATTTTCGGTAAGTGACTATACTAACTAGCTAACCTGGCTATGCGATTTGGTTGTACATTTTTACTATTTGTGGATATGATTGGTTGACTATATCAATTTTTCGTAAAATAGAGACATCTCCAAGTCACTATTACAAATCTACCGTAAAAATAATCCGAAAAGACTTTAAAGAGTTTCAGATGGCAATTCCGATCTTTAAATATAGTGAGTATCATCGTAACTGCTGATGTGGTGATACAACCCAGTCTGCAGAGCACATTTTATTGCACTGCTTGCTTATGAAGGATGCGAGAGAGGAAATGTTTGATGGTTCGACCGGTATGACAAGACTAGCTTAGAATGCTGATCTTGGGTCTAACAGAGAGAATCTTTACTGTTGAAAAGTTTGTCTTTAGGTTGAAAGGTGGCCTGTGCTCAGAATTTCTGACTAGAGCAAATCCGTCTTTCGTTTCAGATGCCAAATGTATTGCTTCTGACACTCTTGGCTTTTGTGTATTAACATTTTATTATTTTTATTTCTTGCGATTTATCTATATTTATTATGTTATGAAACTGCTGTACATAGCTGATAATATGTTTTCACGTCTTATGTTTTTAGTTCAAATTCATTTATTGCTGAGAACCACCTACTGATACTTAAACTAACTAACTAACTAACCATCACGCCGTTTCCCCGCAGGGGTAGGCAGAGAGGACGGACCGCCAAACAACTCGGTCTTGGCACACACTCCTTGCCTCATTCACATTCATACATCGTCTCATACATACTCTTCTATTATTCTGACTCTTGACATGGCCCGACTCTAGTATCTGATTCACTTGATCGTGCCATGTCTTCCTCGGGCGTCCCCGACTTTTGCTACCATTCACATTTGCATCATATATCCTCCTTACACTCCTATCTTCGCTCATTCGCTCTACATGCCCAAACCATCTAAGCGTCCCTTTCTTAATCTTACTCATTACGCTTACATCAGCCTTGCACTCTTTGCGGATCTCCACATTCCTCATACGATCAAACATGGTTTTACCACACATACGCCTCAGGGATCTCATTTCAACAGCATTCAATCTACTTTCATCCTTTCTTTGCCAGTTCCATGCCTCACTTCCATACATCAAGGTAGGTACCAGCACTCCGTTGTGGACTGCTAACTTCGCTTCTTTGGACAATTTTTTGTTAGCGCCAACGGCGTTCAGTCCCCCATTAACGGAATTACCTGCATTTACCCTTCTTTCAATATCTCTGTCAGCCTTCCCATCTCTCGTAAACATACTTCCTAAATACACAAACTCATCCACCTGCTCCAAGTATTCCTCATTCACAATTATATTGCACACTGTTTTCGTACTCTCTCTCTCAAACACCATTACTTTAGACTTACTTACATTCATCATTAACTCATTCTTCATGCATACTTCGTTCATCCTAGACACGAGAGACTGTAGGTCTTCTATACTATTAGCAATCAACACCGCATCATCAGCATACAACAGGCAACATACTTTCAAATTATCCAAATTCGCACCCAATCCCACCTCTTTCAATTCTTGCATACAATTATCCATGTATAGATTGAATAACCACGGTGACATTACGCAGCCTTGTTTAACACCTTTTGTGATATCAAACCACCCCGTAAAATCACCGTTCACCCTAACACATGCAACGCTTCCCTCATACAGAGACGCAATTGCCTGAGTCAGATTTGTATTCACTCCATACTTGGACAACACCTTCCATAGCTTTTTCCTGTCGCCTCGGTCGTATGCTTTTTGTAGATCTACAAAGGCACAGAAAAGTTTCTGGTTTTTTGCCAGAAACTTTTCAGTGAGCATACGCAATGAGAAGATCTGGTCCATGCACCCCCTACCACTCATAAAAGCACCTTGCATATCTCATATTTTATCTTTTGTTTCCTTTCTTACTCTTTCAATCAAAATTCTACTATACAGCTTGCCAACTGAACTTAGCAGGCTAATAGCCCTATGATTCCCACATTCCATACGTGACCCTTTACCTTTGTATAATGGCATAATCACAGCCCTTCTCCAATCTAAAGGCGTATAACCTTCCTTTAAACATTGGTTAAAAAGATTGCACAACCATGTGAGAATTATACGGCTACCTCCTTTAAAATATTCAGCAGCAATATTGTCAAACCCGACAGCCTTACCATTTTTCATACATTTAATCGAACTTTCTATCTCATCCATGCTAATTTCGGTTAAATTCACTCCATCGTCATTCATATCTGATTCGCCACTGGAATCACTGTCACTCACTTCGCTTTCGAAGACTTCCTCGAAATAATTCATCCATCTCTCTTTTATTTTTTCCTCATTCGTCAACATTTTTCCATCTTTTGATTTTATCACTTTCATGCTTCCGTTTTCTGGGCCACTCCGGGACCTTTTGACTTCTTTCCAAAACAATTTAATGTTTTCTTGGAAATGGTTTATCATTTTCATTCCTTCTTCCTCTTCCAGGCGTTTCTTTCGTTCTTTCACTCCAACTCTTACTTTTTTCTTACATTCCTTATATACTTCTTTCGCTCGATACTTCTCTTCGCTGGAAGCACTGCCAGCCGCAATCAGACATAACCATGCTTTCTTCTTCTCTGAGACCAGTGCTTTAATCTCATCATCCCACCATGCATCACCTTTCTTCCTACCTTGCGTACTTATTCCACAAACCTCCCTAGCAGATTCACAAAGACACACTTTTATGTGGTTCCATGTTTCGTCTATGCTTAGTCCATCCATTTCCTTCGCATTCAATCTTATCTCTGCATAATTCACATATTTACTTCTCACATTATCGTTTTGTAGTTTTTCTATTTTGACTCTTGTTGGAGTTAGTACCGTTTTCACTTTAGAGCGCCAACCGCGAAAAAGGTTTACTCTTGACACTACAAGAAAGTGGTCAGTTTCGACCTCAGCCCCTCTGAAAACTCTTGTGTCCTCGGTAACAGCTCTCAACCTAGAGTCAATTACTACAAAATCAATAATTGACCTCTCATTTCCTCTTTCCCACGTATATTGGTGGATACCTTTATGATCGAAGAAAGTATTCGACACAAACAGGTTCCACTCTAAACATATTTCAAGTATTCTGTTCCCGTTGTCATTCGTTCTTTTATCCCCAAACATACCTAAGACCGAATCAAATCCGTCACGTCTAATTCCCACCCACCCATTCAAATCGCCTGCCATTATAATCCTTTCGTTCATATTTTTTAGCCTCATTACATCATTCACATTAGTCCAAAAATCATCTTTCACTTCATCGCTTTCAGAATTAACAGGGGCGTAGCAAATAACAAGAAACACCCTTGTCAAACCAATTTTAAATCTGATCCACATTATTCTCGGACTTACACATTCATACTGCAACATACATTCAATCATTCTGGGAGACAGTAGCGCTGCAACACCTTGACAAGCCCTCTCCGTATCTGGTCTCCCAGACCAAATGACGAGCCTATCATTATGCTGCATTGTACCGCTACCCTTTTTCATACTCTCTGTTATACACAGTACGTCCAAACATTTGCTCACCATTGCATCACACAGTTCGTTCATCTTTCTTTCCATTCCTCCTCTAATATTCCATGTACCAATTCGACATTGATCACGTTCCGTCCTCCTCTTTGCGCCACCGAAGGGTTGGCGATGTGATGGATAGCGAACCTCATCGATATACTGATACTTCAATTTTATAATTTATTTATTTATACGCCCATTGGTCTTTTACATACATAGTTCATAAAAAAATATTCTGAAGATTGGTAGTTCACAATAGTAACAGTAATAATACATATAACCATATCCATTTGACATATTATAACAGCAAGTAAATAATAAATGCATACAATAATTATTTGTAGGTATAAACCTGTTGTACAAAAATAAGAATATGTATTGTTAACAAAATATTGAGCGTTTGACCGGTTATCGTGGCCTGTTAAATCGCGGGCGTTCGGTCTGCCATTTTACATACATTTTTTTGTTTATATAAAAAAATATTGCGAAGATTATAAGTATAGAATAGTAAAAGCAATAATATAACCTTCACCATTTGACATATAAAAGCAAGCAAAAATCAAATGGAAACATGATACTTTTTAGGTATAAGCCTGTTGTAAGAAAATAAGAATACGCCTACTACTAAGGTATAAAGACGAAAATTGTTTATAAGAATGTTACGTTTAGTAATACTAGGTAGTAGTTGTATTAACATTATATGTATGCGACACATAAAAGCTAGTGTATATATTTATTCATTCATTCAATTATCTTTTCACGAACTGGCGGGCTCCATAAGCCAGCCAGTTTGTAAATTGATAAATAAATAAAAATAACAGTTTTACTAAATGATTACAGTAATTACATGTGAAATAATAATGCAGTTGTAGTAATTGCAAGAAGACTACACCTATAATTGTGTCAATCTAGAGGAAATAATTCGATAAGAGGTGCAATTTTATTATTTATTTTTCATAATTTTGTTTGCTCTCTTTTATTTGTATTTACTAATACGAAGAGGCTTACTGCGTGGTAGCTGTTTTTTTTATAATTCTCCCATTCAAGGGTGTGAAAAAACCCTGACCCTGCAATCAGTCAGGCTAAGACAATCTCGAGCAGTCACCTCGTAACCCACTCGCAACTCCTCCAACTTTATGAGCGTGTATGAGGAATGTTAGCACAAATCTGATGTCCCCACTTCTAGTAAACCGAGAATCACTATATTTCACTTAGAGTCTTCAGGAGTTTCTCCCCTCTTTACGAATTCAGATTTCTTGATAAAAACTTTCGTTTAATCGGTATTAGGGGGTAAGCGTTTGTTCTGTTCGCTACCAGGCTAATAACAAAGCATATTCATGATTGGACAGCCCTGTGATAGTGAGATACCTGCCCTAGCTATCTTTTTATAATTTTCAAAATGTGCATATAAATATTATTAAAAACATTTTACTTTTGTTTCTTAAAACTTGCAATAGTGAGGAGAAATTATGTTTTTGTTGTATATTTTATTTTCTTTATGTTTTGTTGTATAATATGCACAAACAAATGCTGTATGCAGGAACACTGGAGGGTCTTGAGTCGTTCATAATAATTAAATATAACTTTAACGTTTAATTGTTTTTTAAATAGAGTCTTGACGTGTACGATGGAGAAGGTTGATCTATTTTCTTATACCGTCGTTGGAAAAGTGGTTGGGCCCCTCCAATGTCCTGCTGGTATGTGTAAACGGTGATGGTTAATTATGTTAAAGTGATATCAGCTGAGTTTTTACCTTTGAACATTGCTTATGGACATTTGTGAACCAAAGTAATATAATAAACACCTTCAAAATGATCCAATTCACAAGATTAATTACACTAGATAAGATATTTTTAATTTATAACCTAATGATACACTGTGCCAGACAGAAGTGCGTGACACACAAGACTGTAAATAGGGCCGGTGATCCCAATCCGTGGAGGCAGAAGGCGTCGTCCTTCAGTGGCGTCGGGGCGTAGAGCGGGGCGTCTCTGTAGCCGTTGTAGCTTGTCCGATGCTGATACTCGTCCTTGCTGTAGAGTCCGGGTCTGGTCGTAGAGGCAGAGAGGTCTGGGGTGAGGCGAGAGTCAGAAGAAGAGAAGGCGAGTAGAGTCAGAAGTCGGAGCGAGGTAGAAGGCAGAGCAGAGAGAGTTGTAGAGCTGGTGGAGGTTGCTGGCTATCTGCCTTTCCAAGGGACTGTTGCCCGTTTTATAGAACCCCGGCGGTCTTTGCTGGCCGAGCGACGTTTACACGGGCCCGCTTTCTCTTTGATTCCTGGAATCGAGGCCCGTGTTTGTGACGCGCTCGCGGCCCGCTGTCGGGTTGGCTACCGCCTCTCGGCTGGTAATTTTGGGCCCGTGGTCGAACGTGACCACGGCCTCTCTTTGTTCAGGCACGATCCTCAGAATCGCGCTTGTGGAACGTTCTGACGGCAAATCACATCGCACGCCGTGACGGCGCACGGCCCTTTGCTTCGGGTCACGGCCGAACGTTCCCTCTCGTATAAGCACGATTCTCATAACCGTGCCCGAATTAAATGCTATGATATCCACCAGCTCTCTCAGTATACTTCTCTGCCCGTGTCCCCTAGCCAAGCTCCGATGTTTCATTTATTGATTACTTTTTACATTTTCATTTTTTACATTATATCATGCATAGTTCAGTTACATAAGTTACATACATTTTATACATTGACATATTTCTCTATAAATTTCTATTTTAATTTTAAAATTATAACGTGGGTGACTGCGGCCGAGCCCGGAGCAGTACGTCCGTCACAATACACGTTACTTTGATGCCTACTAAAGTTGCGCGAAAGCTCAGTCAAAAATGCAGTATTTTGGAAGCTAGTAAGTCCTTTGCTGAAAGTTATTTCTTACTTAACTTTAGTACAAAATCATTTTTCATTGAAGGTTCCGTTTGAGTCGCCGTGATTTGGTCTGTTTGCATTTGATCACATGCAGAGAATGTAGAGAATTTGTGCTTCTGAACTTGTTTTTTCTGCTTTACAGTAAGAAACATTTTTTACAATTTATGTTTCGTTTTTTTTTGCAGATTTTTGGTGCCATCACAACATACATGATCATTTTGATTCAATTTTCTTAGGTTGGGATGTTTACAGGCGATGGTCCTGGGGTTACGTCCTTTTTCGTGTCTTTTTTTGTTAGAACATTGGAAATGAAACACATTATAAAAATGGACTTTTTTTTAACATGGGAAATAATCTTTTGTGGTTATTATGAACGTTACTTAGAATACAAACCCCTATTAGATAATTTAATGGATAATTTAATGTTGTAATTAGATAATTTAATGTCACATGGCAAGTTCTCTAAGTAATTGCTCCAGTAATAACAGTGATTATTAACAAACTAAAATAATCTAACCTTACTTAATTACAACTGTGAATAAAGTGATTATAAAACTGTGTTAAGTGTTATAAATTTACACGTTTATACGTCCGTAAACTGCAAAAACAAGAACAAATAGTTACAGACTTGACAGCTGCAAGCAACTATTACAACAATAATATTTCCAATATCAGAAGTAACTGAAATAAACATTTAATATGCCTCTTTTCGACAAAACTCACTGTGCTCAGTGCAAAAAGGCGACAAACATTGAAAAATACATACGTTGTGCAAAATGTAGTATGTATTTTCACACTACATGTAGCGGCCTAACTCGCGCCGAATTACAGTAATTCACGGCGAAGTCGGCACATACTCTTTCGTTCATATGCGACTTCTGTGTTACGCCAAAAGCTGCCTCTCCTCAGGATGAAAAATTAATAGAGAAGCTGAGCGCCGAAGTGAAAAAACTACTTAAGTGTGAATTGACTGATATAAGCAAAGCAATCGATTTTTTCTCTAAAAAAATTGATGATTATGAGGAAGAAAAGAAAAAAAATTACCAAAAAATAAAAGAAGTACAAAATGAAAACAAAACTTTAAAACAAATGGTCAACAAAATTCAACAAAATGCTCTTGAGACGTCTATAGAAATCCAAGGACTGGAATTAAAAGATAATGAAAATCCTAACATTCCGGTGGAACTCATACTGAAGAAATTAGAGTGCGATGATCTATTTCTGCACAACAACATTGAAAACTGCTACTCAACAAAAAAATCAATCACATTGAAATTAAGAACAAAAGAAGCTAAAAACAGAATACTTTCCCAAAAAAAGAAAGTTGGGTATTTTAATGCAAAGGATATGAAATACTCTTCTTCTGAAACAAAGATTTACATAAATGAGAAACTTGTAATGCTTTGTCTGCTAATTCACTTTTTAAGAGGTCTTCAAAAACTAGTATTTACCTTATTTTTTGTGTTATTTTAAAACTTTTACATGTTACATGATTTAGTTTCTTGTATTGTATCTCTTCAGTAACTCTTTTAAAATAACTTAAATTTATATTTAATATTGTATCTTCACTTAAACCATAGAAATAAGATAAAAATACTTATAACACCCACACTCAGGCTTCGCCTTCGTGGGATTTTTTTAATTATGTACATTTATTTAAATATTTTTTATACATTTTTCAATATTTTATGTAACCATGTATGAATAAAAAAAAAATCAATAAAAAAAAAAATAAAAAAAAATCAATATGTCAATGTTTTCATATGTCTAAAAAGTACAGAAAGTTGTTATGACCAATTTTCCAGAACAACAAAGGCGCTATTGAAGCTATCAAAGCGTTGACCAATTCATTCACTTTTAGATTTAGTACCTTCGATAACACCAGTAACAATTAGATTGGTTAATAGCTGCCATGAATTTAGAGTGCCAAAGATACAAAAATAGTATGGTGTTACCATTTCATTATTGATTATAATCAGAAGATGGAAAACGTTCATTTATTCGGTACAACTCAACAATATTAAAATTCTTTAAAAAATATATTTTTACTTTTATTTACTTCACAACAACCATTTTCGAATGTTCAATAATAAACAAAAGAAAAAAACCCCTTGAAATTCAAAGGCTGTTATGTTTGCAAGTTGCAGACAATTGTGTTTTTATACTTATTTGTCGATAATGGAAATCTGTGAAACACCTTATATTTGATAACAGCAATAAGGTTTGCCTGTCTAAATGTTACGTAGTTTCTTTTGTAGCCAAGTTCATCAACAAGCATTTTTTTGGTATTCAATATATGTAATTTCAAGATAAACCGCCAATTTATGGAGTTTTTGCACATCTGAATAAGATAATACAGCCGAGGGTTACAGCTTCTATGGACAGTTGAGAGTATTCACTGTACATGTAGATTTGGTTGAGATTTTCTGATTCTGTCGATAGAGACCAGCCATTTCTGCTGACGAAAATCAAACAACTTATTTATGCTATAAGCATGGTAATTGAAGTCAGACTGCATCTGAAGTGTATTAAGGCTTTTGATTTCCCAGGGTCAAAATGAAAAGAAAAAGGAATAATACTCGTCAAAAGTCCTGATATCAAAATGGGTGACATGGCTTCCATCACACGCATATATGGCTTTGAAGATGAATCACAGATTCTCGAAAATCCTTAAAAGTGTCAAACCAATTAGGCCGGTCGTTTCAAGTTGTAATTCCCCGAATTTTAAAACGGCATCATTTTAATTAATATATTTAATAATTCTAAAATTCTTCTTCTCTCCGAAAAATACTATTAAGAATTCCTTTTTCTTGATTGCTAAACTAGAAAATTTATATATCCTTAGTAATGCAAAATCAGTCTCATTCAACCTAACCTTTCAACCTTTGTTAACCTTTTTCCAATTACTCCCGTAGTTGAAAGTAAAAATATTTTGTCGAAATTATTAAGAAATTCAAAATTACTTAATAATTTAAATATTGAATTTTAAACTACTGAATAATTTCTGTAACGATTTATCTCCCCTGTTTAGTGTTTGCTAATCCAAAACTATTTTTAACAAAACGAACCTTTTTATCAACAAAAGAAGGCTTGGCTATGGGAGCGCATACATCTCCCCTTATCGCAGACATATTAATGGACAATTTAGAGAAGTTATAATAGAAGTATAATATTGTAAACTGTTATTCACCCTAATTCAAAAATGTTTATTGTGGAAAAGATATGTCGATGATGTTGTCTGTTTATGGACGGGTTCTGAGCGCAAACTTAATTCCTTCCTCCTCTTAATAAACTATTTCCATAAACAAATTACATTCTGTTAAAACATACAATGTAATACATTATTTTCTATATTAATAATGTTAGTTTAAAAGTTGGCAACATGTTGTATGTGGCAACCCATTTGGTTTTCTTTTATCTATGCGCTGTACACTGCTGTCATCTTTCTTGTAATGCGTACATCGTCAATAAAACCAATTATTAAAAGTGTTATATTTTAATTTAATAAACACAGAAGATTACAACAGGTTATGGGCCCAGATCACCACAGGCCACATACCTATCAAAAATAAAAGTACAGTGAAGTCACTAGTTGAAAACATTTACCGGAGAAACGAAAATAAACCTCACACCACACGCGTGTTGGCGTTGGAGGTTAAGTTGCCGGGAAGGAGAAAAATACTTGCTACATTTGGCTGCAAGGAAGAAAAAACTAGTAAGAAAGGAATTAAAAGACACGATGGACGGAAATAATACAGTTATCAAACTGGAAGGAGAAAAAAACTGGAATTTTTGGTTTTTCAAACAATGGTGTTGTTACAGGGTCAAAATTTAATTAATTTCGTTGAAAGAAAAGTTGTAAAAGGGTAAGGCTCCGAGGAACAGAAAGCATGGGAGACACAAGATGCTAAGGCTCAAACAATGTTAGTGACCAGGATGACCGAGGAAGTGATGTTACATATATTATCTTGCACTACTGCTGTAGAGATGTGGCGAAAGTTAACGAGCATTTTTGAACAAAAAAGTGAAACAAGTATTCACATAATCCAGCAAAGATTCTTCCAATATAAATATGAAGAAGGAATGGAGATGTCAGTCTTCCTGTCAAAAATACAGGAGTTACAAAATCAACTCAAACAAATGGGTGAAGAAATTTCGGAAAAATTCATAATTATGAAGGTATTTATGCCATTGCCAGATATCTACAAACACTTCATATCAGCAAGGGAGTCTGCGCCAGATAACAAACAAACCTATGATAACCTTGTCGCTCGTTTGTTAGTGAAATAGGAGAGAGTAAGGGAAAAGGCTGAACTCGCATCGCCGTCATCTGCGTTTATGGTAAAGAAAACTGCTCCAAATAAAAGAAATATAAAGTGTTTCAAATGTAATAAGATGGGACATTATCAATCTGAGTGTATGAGTCATGTGAATAATAACCATCGTAATTCTCCAAACAAAAGTGAAAAAAAGTGTTTTTATTGCAATAAAGTTGGGCACATCAAGAGTGAGTGCTGGCATAAGAAAAGAAAGGAGAAAAATGCATTTGTAGTACAACAAATACCTAAAGAACTGTATCAACAGTCAAAGTGGTTGGTGGACACAGGTGCCAGTGAACATATGTGTCAAGGCAAAAATCTATTTTCGACATTTTCACCAGAAGTGTCACAAAAGTCTGTGATAATAGGTGATGGTACTCAAATAAATGTTATTGGTTGCGGACAAGTGGAACTAGAAGTATTCAATGGACACCGGTGGGTCGAGACAACCATAGATAATGTACTGTGTGTGCCAGACTTAAAAATAAACTTGTTCTCTGTAAATTGTGCGGCTGACAAAGGTTATGTCATGTTGAAAGATCAAAACATTTGCAAGTTTTTCAAGAATAATAAAGTATGTGCGGTAGCAAATCGTGTTGGATATATGTATATTATGGATGTTCGTTATAAATATAAAAACTGCTTTGCAAATGTAACTACAGTTAAATCAAGTTTTAGTGAGTGGCATGAGAAACTTGTACACCAGAATATACAGCAGGTGAAAGACGTGTTAGAAAACAATAATATTAATGTCTCAAGTAATTCTCTTCAGAAGTGTCAAGGCTGCTTACAGGGTAAACCACACCGGCTGCCCTTTATGAACTCTGAGACAAAAGCTGTTAAAACATGTGAACTGATAAATGTCGATGTTTGCGGGCCGATGGAGGCAGTATCTGTCGGCGGGGCGAGGTACTTCTTGATTTAAAAAGATGATTACTCTTGCTATAGAACTGTATATTTGATTAAAAAGAAAGACGAAGTGATTAATTGTATTAAAAATTTTGTAAACAAAGCTGAAAATGTCACGGGTAACAAAATAATCACTTTTAGAAGTGACAACGGCTTAGAATTCATTAATAAGGCTGTGTCAACTTTGTTCTCAAACCGGGGTATAGTACACCAAACTTGTGTACCATACACGCCACAACAGAATGGCAAGGCGGAACGGGAGATAAGAACCTTAACAGAAGCAGCAAAGTCAATGCTGTGTGCCAAGAACCTTCAAAAAAAAATTATGGGCAGAAGCAGTCAACACTGCAGCATATGTTCTCAACAGAACCAGTAGAAGTAATGAACCAGGAAAAACACCCTATGAATTATGGACAAACAAACATTTTAATCTCAGTAACCTACATATCTTTGGTACGCCCGTAGCTGTTCATATTCCAAAAGAAAAACGAAGAAAATGGGATTCTAAAGGAGAAAATGGAATCATAGTAGGGTACGGAGAAAATGTGAAAGGGTATAGAATTTTTTATCCTGATAAAAATGATGTTCTTATAAAGAGGGATGTCATTTTTCTGGAACCTGTTATTGGGAAATGTAATTGCTTAAACCTAGAGTTTTTTAACAGAAGAATACAACGATGAAACTGACAATAACCAGCAAGAGTTAGTAGAAGATGTTGTGAGTGATCCAAACATTACAAATCAGATGTCAGATGGTGAGCAGCACAGCTTATATGAACCTGAAGAAACAAGTGATGAAGATAGTGAACGCGATAGTGATAGTACATTACAGCCAGCTTTTCCTTGTCAAACCAAACGTGTTAGAAAGGCGCCACAATTCTATACTTGCCAAAATGTGTACACTGCAGAGACAGAACCAGGCACCTCTAAGGAAGCTATGCAGAGGAGTGATGCCTGTCAGTGGGAAGAAGCTGTAAAACAAGAACTGCATACTCTCAAAGAAAATAATACTTGGACAGTTTGCGCTGTACCTGAAAAACAAAACATTATTAGTAGTAAGTGGGTATTCAAAATAAAGAAAGTTGATAATATTATTCAATATAAAGCAAGATTGGTTGCCAGAGGTTTTGAACAGAATGATACAAAATATTTATATGAAATTTACTCACTTGTTGCCAAATTGTCAACATTTAGATTATTTGTTTCAGTTGCTACAAAATTAAAACTATCAATATATCAGATGGATGTCACTGGGGATTTTTTTATATGGGGATATAAAGGAAACTGTGTTTATTAAATTACCGGAAGGGGCATATAATGGTTGTGATAATATTGTAAAACTAAATAAATCATTGTATGGGCTAAAAAAATCCCCTAAATATTGGAATGAAAAATTTAACCATGTAATAAATAAAGCAGGCTATGTAAAGTCAAAGAATGATCCTTGTTTGTTTACTAAATGTAATGGAGAAAACCAAACTTATGTCTTACTGTACGTCGATGACCTCTTGATGTTTAGTAATAATGAACAGGAATTAAGCGGTAAGTTTTTAGATTTTCACGGCCAAAAGCATTTTTGTTGTTTGTTTTTGGGGTGTTATGCCGTGTTGCGCTAACTCCTTCTTTAGCCGACGTTTCGGACACTGGAGGTTATCCACCGCTTACCCGCCCTGGTATAAGTAACAGATGGTTACTCCTTCAGGGCTCTCACAAGGACTCTAATTTTTTTTGTTTAACGACTCTACATTTATTTTAAAATTAATCTAGACCTCCAATGTCCCTGCATAGTGGTTAGGCTGCGGGATGCCTACAATATTACACAAAAACACAAATAACAATATTAAAATATGTACAGGTATAGTAAAATAAAATAGGCCTAAAAATAATACAGGACGAAATAACTGCTTAAAGCCTAGGCCATCTGTAGAGAAAGAAAAAAAAGAAAGGAAACACATATACATTCATGTTTATATTGTAGGAATCTACGTTTAAACATATATAAATATTACCGGAGAGTATTACACCCGTCTACTGGCAGTCCCATCGAGAATGTGCATGGCGATCGGTCTGTCCGTACACAAAGAACGACTACCGCGCCTCTCCGCCGGATTACCTGATTATGCCCTGAAGAAAAAGTATGTGGGAAGGTTGGGGGCGTGCCCGAAGACCCTATGGACTAAGTGAGCGTCAGGCATTCGGAGGGTGGGCGGAAGGTTGTCGAGCTTGCTCGGCCATTCCTCAAGCCCGCCATGGCGATGGGGGAGTGAACACTTGTCCGGTGTAGGAGGCGTCTGATTAGGCAGGGACGAAGTCTATTTCACACCCAAAACGGGTTGAAGACGGATCTACCGGATCTGCCCTGATGATGGACACTGCAACGCTGTCCGAAACGTCGGCTAAAGAAGGAGTTAGCGCAACACCGCATAACACCCCAAAAACAAACAACAAAAAAGGAATTAAGCGATCTTAAATTAAAATTACACAATGCGTTTAAGATGAAAGATTTGTGACTAATTTCAAATTTTCTAGGTATCAGTGTTAAACAGAATTTGAAAGATGGTGTAACTGAATTATGTCAAAGATCTTATTTAGAAAATGTATTAAAAAGATCTAACATGGAAAATTGCAAACCCATGTATACCCCTATTGATCAAAATTTTAATGTAAAAATCTTAGAATCCAAAGAATGTAAGTCTAACAAGGATATTGAAAATACTTGTAGGAAAATTATTGGAAGTTTAATGTATGCGGTCTCAGGCACTAGGCCAGACCTTTGTGTAGCTGTATCTATATTAAGTAGGTACCAAAATAATGCAAGTGATGTTTTGTTGACTCACTTAAATAGAATTTTAAGATATATAAAATATACTCTAGATTATAAGGCATTGTGATGCAGATTGGGGTGGTGACACACGAGATAGAAAGTCTACCACTGGCTACTGTTTCAAGTTCTCCAATTGTATTATATCGTGGTGTTCTAAGAAACAGTGTTCCGTAAGCTTATCATTAACCGAGGCAGAGTATGTTGCAGTCAGTATGGCGGCTAGTGAATCTTGTTGGCTGTCAAGTTTATTGAAAGACTTTAATAACATAAATGTTTGTCCTGTACCTATATACTGTGATAACCAGTCTGCCATAATGGTTGCAAATACTGACAATATTAAAAGACTAAAACATATTGATATACGTTATCATTTTGTCAGAGATTTAATTAAGGAATGTAAGATATGTTTAGTGTATGTTAAGACTGAGGATCAAATAACTGATATGTTTACCAAGTCATTAAACAAAAACCTATTGTTTAAATTTGTAACTCAATGTGGCCTAATGTAAAATCTCTCAGTTATAACATAGGTAGTTAAAAGTTATAGGTAATGTAAGAATGTGTTACATTGAGCGGGGGTGTTAAAACATACAATGTAATACATTATTTTCAATAATAATAATGTTAGTTTAAAAGTTGGCAACATGTTGTGTGTGGCAACCCATTTGGTTTTCTTTTATCTATGCTCTGTACAATGCTGTCATCTTTCTTGTAATATGTACATCGTCAATAAAACCAGTTATTAAAAGTGTTATATTTTAATTTAATAAACACAGAAGATTACAAAACATTCACGATAGAAATTGGAACCAATTTTTATTTATTTATTTCCATACATACATTACTATATAATACATAAATTTAGAACTGTTGTTAATATGGTGTTTTTTTTATGCTGGGTGTAAGGTAGGTTTGACTAGGTGACACTGTGGTGGGTTAAATTTTCTTACATATAAATGTAAGTTGGGATTATAATTTTTTTTTAATGGTTATTGTACATTTTTATTTAAAGAAAAAGGAAAAAAATATTTATTTATATGCACATATATACATACACATTTGTATACACAAACATACATAAGTACACATATATGCATGCATACACACATATAAATAAACACATGTATACATACACATTCATCCATGATTATGTTTGGTTTAGTGTTATAATGTTTTGTATAAAGTGGATATCTTGTTTTTTAATCCAGGCTTTGATCAGTTTTTTGTGAATTTTTGTGAATGTATTTCCCGTTAGTAGTAGTTTCAGAGTGGTGGGCATACAATAAAAAAAATTGTAGCGTAATACTGGAAGTGTCTTTGTCCGTGTGTGGTATATGTTATCGGTATGTTCAGGGTATTGTTTGTTGACGACCTTGTTTTTATTGTTGTTTGAGGTGGCATTGGAATGTGTAGTTTCTGTTGGAGGAAAATATACCATAACCTTTTTAGATCTTACGTTATCAATCATAAACAATAAAAAAATAATGTATAACCTGCCATAAGCGGAAAATCTTGATTGTGTTGTGATGGAGGACTTAGCCAGCCGAGAAATTGAACACGCCACGCCTGGGTGTGACCTAAGCGCGTTGTCAACTCAGCCACCTACCGCATATAACCATTCATAATTCATCTAACCACCCCTGTTTGGTTTTTGAATTGAGAATATGCTTAGTTCCTACTGTAATGTAATTTATACACTCACTTCACCTAACCATCATCTTGCTGTATAAGTGTTTGCAATTTGAAAAAAACACAGAAGAAAGATTGAATTACTGGAAGCAAGTTGTTTGTATTTTTCGTGTCCATAATCTTTGAAATGATTGACAATATTAGATGTGCTAAATATCGTTTAAGTACTCATTCATTATTCTGTGGCGACAATTACCTCGAGGTATCGCAGTGGAACTTATTTGATATATTGTGATTATTTTGTGCTTGAACTCACTCATGGTTGGTGAATGGTCGTCCTGTTTTCCTTCTTTCTATACCTTGTTTATCCCTACACGTATGATCACACCATTCCATTTCGTATCGTTTTAATTCATTTACAGTCCACAATTCATGTTCTATGTGTTCTTCCAATAAATCTCATCTATTTGTTCCCACACAGTTCTGGCATTTCGGCCTTCATATTAAGCTTCTTTTTTATTTTGTGCATTACAGAAAGATTCAATCCTATTACAATACACATGAAATATACAAAGCTTTAAATGAAACATTTTACAATAACCGATATTTTAGAGTTCTTGCCCAAAATGACTTTTGAAATCTTCAAAGCCAATGTTGAAAATTTCAAGAGACCTAGAGGTATCATTTAGCAGCACCATACTTCTTGTCATGTTATGCTGGGTCATAATTTCCGTTCTTCCGTGTGGAATACAGAGCAAGTCGTGGCGTCGACCCTAACGGTAATTGTTTGGTATAAACAATTTATAGCATTTAAAGAGGTATGGGCTGTCAATGTAATAGTTCATGATTTTAAAAACTGTTACTTGAAGGGTCCCATTTCTTCTAGATTAGAGACTTTCGTATTGTCTTATTCAAAGCAGATATTAAGAAATCGCGGTAGCTTTAACATTTTCGTTTGTTGATATTTTTTTCAAGCATTGTTAGGTTCTTATTTTTTATTGGGTGTGGATATTTTCCCACTCAACTGGTCTTTCCCGTCTAACGATATTGTAATTCCTAATTCTGATAAACTCCGCCTACTCTAACCCCTTCCCCCTATTTCCACTTCTTCTTTCCAATTGTAATCTATATTTAATTTTTGACTTCAATGTATACTTACTCCTGATCAGGTGAACTTCGTTCATGTAACATGTAGAGGTTGTATCTGATTAAGTGATGTAAATAAGGTTATTTATGTTTTAATAAAATAAATAATGCCATCACAAAGTGATTAGCTTCCAGAAGAAATCTTCTTATTAAACGCTAGTTATTGGTCAAGTAATTTTGCCTATTGTTAGCTGCATATTTAAATATTCGAGCCATTCATTTGGTTCGTTCTTATACCGCCAGAGGGGCAGAGTGGTCGAATTTTGCCTGCAGACCCCCTATTTGGGATTCATCCGAAACATACGATTTGAATTCGACCAATCAGAGGACCTAGATCATCCAGACGCTAGCGTAATAATCAGATTACCAGAATCTTTGGAAAAACATCCAACACCAGAACGATGGAAATATCAGATTAGTCGAAATTAGTCGCTCGTTGAAGTGCGGCAATACATTCAATCCGTGGGCAATTAGGAGTCAGTTCATAATTCTAATATTTCTAATATAATATATTCAAGGTAATATATTCTATATTCAGTTTTCGACATCCGTGATTAGCACATTGTATTTAACATTAGGATACAACAGACGTATACATAATGTTTATATATCAGGGAAAAAATCCCGCTACAAATGCCCACGCACATTTTTAATCATACTTTTGCATTTTTCACATGTTACTAAATTTAATTATTGTCCTTTATCACACCTAACAATTACAATCAGAAGCATTATACACTATAGTATGCATTTTACGGTTAAAATATATTTTAAGCTGGAATACTATGTATCAACATTATCATTCATGTTATATAATGTTCTCTCATTATCTCATAATAATGCACTCCCTCTATTCTCTCTCTCTGTGCTTCAATCAAACTCATATGTACGTATCACAAGCAGCGAGAGTCTTTGTAAGATTATGTTCCCAGCAAATCTATGTAAATCTGGAAAAAATCTTAATTTACATAAATATGTCCTAGTATTGGTTCTTCTTTGCATTTTTCGCATGTTATGGTATTTAATTATTGTTTTTTGGCATTTTTTTGCATCAACTCCTCTACAGAATCAGCACATACTTTGCATTTGGCCATTTTATTGATTTTATTGTTTTCATATTTATTGTATTTGCAGCCTTCATGACAGATATCTACATAATCATCAACTGCTTAGATTGCTCTTTACAAAACATACCAACACCATCATCTTATATAACATCTTTTATATCTAATATAATTAGTGGAATCAACTTTCATCTCGAAGTAAAATACGCATCATACTCGAATTATCAGAACTCACAATCTACTATACAATATATTAGTAAAACAATGATTAACAACACTTTCGTTTTTAACTTTTTGTTTGCTGACTTTTCGCAAAAGAACTACAGGTTCACCACCACACATCATAGTAAATTTAATCATAATTATGTTTCAGTTACCTTCGGATAATTACAATGATTCTGTAATTAGCATTAATATGAATATAATTCGAGATCTGGAGAATTTAAACAACTATAACTGGGACTCATATAGTCTAAAAATCATACACCAGAATATTAGAAGCATATCAAATCTCGATGACTTTACAATTTTTCTTGATCTATTTAATTCATCTTTCGATGTTATAATATTAACCGAATGCTGGTTAAATAAATACTACACCGTAAAATCAATCCACAATTACACTGAATATCACACCACAACCAACCTCAACAAATCTAGTGGAATTGTTATCTACATCAAGGACGGAATTAAAGCTCATGTAGAGGAAATCACTTTAGCACAATCAAACTGTATGAAAATAGTATTGAATAATAACATATGCATATTTGCCATTTACAGATCTCCTTCCTTCATCAATATTGACCCCTTCCTTTTTTCATTGCAAGCAATTTTAAACAATGCGAAAAAATTTGAACAGCAAATTATAATGGGAGATTTAAACATTAACACTATCCCTGACTACCACCGTCAATCAATCGATTATCTATGTCTACTCGCGGAAAATGGTTTCACACAGACTATTAACAGCTTTACTCGTGAACAGGGCTCGAGTAAATCCTGTCTTGATCACATCAATGTAAAAAATATTAACTTCATTGACACTTTTGTTATACACTCAACTATTTCAGACCACTATACAACATCTCTTTGTCTTAAAAACAAGCCTCCCACTTCTTCGAAAAGTAAATACGTTGCTAAAACTAATTTTAACAATTTAATTGAGGACTTGAGCGCAGACTGCTAAATGTTCTAGATAAATCAGATACTGACTTAGCAATGAAAGAATTTATTATCAAACTACACGAGTATATATCAAAACACACAAGTAATATAACCGTATCTAAAAAACAAATTAAATTCACACCATGGATCACCCTGGGGCTAGTTAAATCGATTCACAGAAGAAATCATCTTCATAAAAAGGCAAAAACATATCCTGAGAATTTGGTATTACAATGTTATTACAAAAAATATAGGAATTTGTGTAAGAAATTTATTACATCGGCGAAAGAAAATTATTATAAAAAACTCATTTACGAAAACAACTGCAATCCAAAACGTTTTTGGGATACCTTTCGCAACATAACCAAATCCAAAATCAATAAATCTTCTGAAATAAAATTGCTATACATTAACGCATCAAACTCTGAAGTCCCCAAAGATATGGCAAACTTTGCAAACAGTTACTTTTCATCTGTGGGTGACACACTTGCGAAAAAAATTCTCGATAAGTGTAAGAAATCAGAAACCGCTCTCGCCAATTTAACTATCCCTGAGATCGGTCACAAAATAGACTCAATCACAACTTCAACTAACGAAGTCATAAAGATAATTGACGACCTTAAGTCATCAAAAGCATGTGGTCCCGATAAGATTTCATCAAATCTTCTAAAAATCATTAAAGTATACATAGCCATACCGATTGCGTTCATTGCGAATCTAAGCTTTAAATCAGGGAAATTCCCTAACCATTTAAAGCAGTCAATCGTCATTTTACTGCATAAAAGTGGGGACAAATCACTGATACATAATTACCGGCCTGTTTCCTTGCTCAACTCTGTCTCTAAAATTATGGAGAAAATTGTAAAGAACCGTCTCATCCATTATCTCGAAAATAACAACATCCTTTCTAGTAGACAATTCGGCTTTCGCAAAGGTTTAAGCACTGAAAACGCCATCGCTAATTTGACAAAAATCATCTCTAATAATCTAGATAAAGGTAGTAAATGCATTGCACTTTTTTTAGATCTAGCTAAAGCGTTCGACACTATCTCGCACAAAATTCTGCTGAATTTACAACTACAGCGAATTGGGATACAGGGTCAAATTTTCAAGTGGTTGGTTAGTTACCTAGAAAACAGGAGCCAAAGAGTGGATATTAACGGTACTGTACGAAACAATATACTGTCCGTACAATAACTGTAGATACGAAGGTAGCTGGGTACCCTTTTTAGCGTTTTCAGTCTTGGTAGATGTTGTAGAGCCTTTGTGGTGGAGTTTAATGCCACGATCAGAGAGGAATTTATTCCAGATCTGAACTGACGAAAGGAATTTATTACTGGCAAAAACTGAATTTACTACTGAATAAAACACTTGAAAATATTTCTTGAGACTTTGGAGACTTGGAGGTGGTTTCTTCAGGAGAGAGGATTCTCTTTCAGAGGTAGTTGTTGAACTGACTTTGTATGGAATTCGGTTCTCTATTTATAGAACGTTTTCAAATCGAACCCTCTCGGAGGTGTTCTATCCTCTTCCGTGAGGAGTAAAGTGGTTAGGTATTTTTCCTCTCTGCAATTATCTTGTTGAGAGGAAAGTTATATTTTAATATGATTCCTTTCACCAAGTCAGTTCAATCTACCAAAACCATCTCCCGCAGTCCCGTTTATTTATTTTATAAATAATTATACAAGTTTTCATATTGGGTTTGAAGTTAAATATCTTTGGTTTGAACATTTCCCAAAGGGTAACAAATATAGTTAGATATAATTATTCATGCAAATATATTAGTATATAATCATTTCTTGATGTTGATATTCATTTCGTAGTTATATCTTGCATCTTTTTGTAAATCCAGTCTGATGATATCACAATTAATCACATTTGAATCTGTTATCAGTGTTTGATAAGAAAGTCAAGGTGATATGCCGTGCTGTGATTGGTTGGAGACGGCGGCCATCATGGAATTCCATCCGGGGAGTAGTGGAGGGGGTCCTACGTAAATACTGGGTAGCCCTCCTAGCCGTGGTCACTTCATGGGTTGGTGTGTCCGAGGGAGGTGCTGGATGATTATTTTCAGATGTTTTTCAGGTTCTGCTATTATATTCCTATGTAATTATCTTGATTAATCACATATAATACATCATTTGATTGAGTTATTTTGATGTAAAGTTTTCCAAATGTGTCGGCGACATGGTATCGAGCGGTTTCGGGGTTGAAGTGTTTTTGTGATTTTGGCGTAAATATGAATTCTCTTGAAATATTCTGGAGGTCTGGATACGTATGATACAGGTACTCTAAGTGATCCAGCCAATATTAAATATGGCGTACCGCAAGGAAGTACACTAGGTCCCATATTGTTTAATGTTTATATAAATTACTTATGTAATACTTCATTTGCAGACCACATTATTACATTTGCTGACGATACAGTACTTTTATTCGAAGGCAAAACCTGGAATGAGTCTTGCAGTAAAGCTGAATTTGGCATAAACAAAGTTAAACAGTGGCTAGATAGTAATCTCCTCACTCTAAACTCGGATAAAACGAAATTTATCTGCTTCAGTTCAACTCAAGCGGGTCAACCACAAGAAATTATTAACATTAGAATACACCATTGTTACGACATTATTACATGTAAATGCAATACCTTAGAATGTGTGGACAATATAAGATACCTAGGAATTATCATTGATAAATTTCTGAGATGGGACAAACACATAGCCTTTACTTCCACAAAGGTCAGGAAACTTACACATCGTTTTATAGCAATAAGAAATATTCTATGTCTAAATGATTTGAAACGAATTTACTTTGCAATGTGCAATTCCATATTAGACTATGCTTCCTTAGGTTGGGGAGGTTGTGCTAAAACCATACTCGATCCCTTAGCTAAATCCCAGAAATCGCTTATAAGAGTCATACTGAAAAAACCTTTCAGGTACCCCAGCGATTCATTGTTCGCAGAGTTTCGTGTTCTTGATGTAAGACAATTATACATGAGGAAAATCATATTACATACTCAAAAACAGAGGCACTACTTAGCTTCCGTAAACCACTGTCATAATACAAGACATGCAAAAAAAACCCAACAGTTCCGCCCACCACTTCCTCATCTTTAGCACAGAGACAATTCTCATACTTAGGCCCTAAACTGCTCAATCTCATACCTGATGCATGGAAGGCAAAGAGTACTAATATTCTGCGTATGCAGGTAAACAATTGGCTTCTGGTCTTTGGGAGAGCTGAATGCGAGAATATGCTAAAAAACAGTAATTGAATTGTAAATTTTGTTTTTCTTTACATTCTTCTTTACATTTTAATTTATATTGGTATTATATTAGCATTACAGGAACTGTATTTTTACATAAAGAATGTTCGAAAATTGCTCAATTCTTCGTGATATTTTTCCTTAATGGAAAAGTTCCTTCTTTACTTTCATTTTTTTTTTTTTTTTCATTTCCTTGTTTTATCTATTAATATTTCTTTAGTTTATTATATCAGCTAAACAATAGTAAAAAAAAAAATGTCGTGGTATAACTGAAAGTATACTAGATTGTGAATATACATTTGTATTACTTTACCAACAGAATTTCTTCAATTCAGTTTCATTTTCAAATTCATTTTCTTGTTTTTATCTATTAATATTTCTTTAGTTTATTATGTCAGCTAAACAATAGTAAAATATGTCGTGGTATAACTGAAAGTATTCTAGAATATGAATATACATATGTATTATTTTAACAACAGAATAGTCAACACTATAATTTACTATAATTTACATGTAAAAACATTATCATATTGGAATGTCCTAAAACGGGCAATCGCCTAGTTGGACATTTTAAGTTCACTAATTGTATTATGTAATATTTACAAACAAACAATAAATAAATGACAAATTTAAACATCCTAAAAGTACATTCTCGTAATATCTACACTACAATTTTAATAAATTGAGTTCATTATATTAGTGATATAAATAATTAATTTAAGTGATAATCGTCATAATTATTATCAGATTTTATTAATGAATTGTAGGCTACGAAATACGATATAATTATTTTAGACACCATTAACATATTTTTAGTCGGTTGGGTTTCTTCGCGTGGTGATTTCCAGTTTTTATTTAGATGAAATATTTTAGTGAAAATTTGTTAGTTTTCTCTTAGAAACGTATTGAATGGTGATCCTATCTTAATATTCAAAAATTTAAAAATAAAACAAACTTTCAAAAATGGGGAAAATTGGTGATTCATCTTCAAAGCCATATATGCGTATGATGGAAGCCATATCTCCCATTTTAAAGTCAGGACTTCTGACGAGTATTATTCCTTTTTCTTTTCATATTGACCCTGGGAAATCAAAAGCCTTAATACGTTTCAAATACAGTCTTACTTCAATCTTCCTGATTATAGAATACATAACTTGTTTGATTTTCGTCAGCTGGAATGGCTGGTCTCTATCGACAGAATCATAAAATCTCAACCAAATCTGCATGTACAGTGAATACTCCCAACTTTCCATAGGAGTTGTAACCTTCGGCTGTAACATCTTATTCAGATATGCAAAACGCCATAAGTTGGCTGTTTATCTTGAAAATATATTGGATATCAACAAAATGCTTGTTAATGAACTTGGCTACAAAAGAAACTACGTAAAATTAAGACGGAAAATTCTGATTGCTGTTGTAATTCAGCAAGCGCAATGTTTTAGCTCGATGTCCTTCATTACATACATAAGTCCTGTTATAACCCAAATCTCGGATATACCAGTATTTGTGATAAAATATATTCCTGTGTACAATTTGTCTCTAACGCAATTTATTTGCTCATCATTCATTTACATAATTTGGAAAAATCTTCAAGCTTTGAACAAAGAAATCACTAAAATGTACCTAAAACAGGACAAGTTACTTGACGACGACCAGAGCTTCGCAAGGATCCATCAAAAAAATTTAATGCTTTGGAAAAACTTGACCTCATGTGGAAAATCTACGCTAAGATATGTGACTGCAGCTTTGTCCTTAATGAATATATTTCTTGGACGACCTTTTCAATTCTTGCAGGATCTTTTATATGCATTCTCTTTGAGACTTATAATATGATGTGTATCGTGTTTCAAATCATAAAAGGAGATGAATTTGACGAAGTTTTACTATCAATGACTGTAGTCGAGTTCTTACTCAATTTCACTAATATTGTTTTGGTGATAACTGTCTGCAATCAATGTGAAAAAAGTGTATGTAATTTCAGAGTTCACTTACAAAATTATACACTATTTTGTGTGTCGTGAGTAAGTTTTGAAATTGACGTTTTCTTACTTTCTCTTTTCAGGCTAGGAAAACTGCACGCCTAATAAATAATATGATGGCTAACGAATGCAACAGTGATATTGCTAAGAAGGTGAGTATAATATTTCTTATATAGTAGCATGCGTTATGCTGCTATGTAATAAATATAAACAATTTTAATTTCCTAAAAGAAACTTTTATCTTGCCCCACCACATAAAAGTTTCCTTAATAAAATCTTGATTTTTACTAACTCGCGAATTTCCAATTTATTAAAGCTTCACCAGTTTTCAACGCATATGTTACACACGGTGCCCAACAATTTACAGCTGCGGGCTTATTCCAGATAAACAACACCCTCTACTTTACTGTAAGTTGAAACCCTTAATTTACTATAATAATACTAAATACCTGATATGAGGATAGCTCATTTCTTAATCTTATACTTATTGCAGTCTGTTTCCCCTACCTGATAAATAAGAAAACTAGATGTGCCTTCCATACAAATTTGAATGGAATTGAATGTTCTATTTAGCCCAATAGTCCAAGGCTTTGTTCAACGATATTTATCTATTTGAACTTCGTAAATACAGTTTTGCATCGGGAATTCAAGCCCCGATCGGGCAAATATTTCAATTACGAAACACGCCCAAAAGGCATTTTTTGTATTATTCTTTATTTCGTGGGTCCCTATTGCATATTATTTGTAATGTTGAAGAATTATGTAATTTAATTATTAACAGTATGCTATTTTGCTGAAATATTGAGTAATTGTTCAATACACACACCTTGTGGTGAAAGACTTAAGTACGTGATACATATGTCGCATATTTTGAGAGACTGATCAACTGAATCTTATTTTTCATCTGGAGCATGCTTCAGCCTATCGACTAGCATATTGGTCCACCATTTGATCTTATACTTTATCCACCTTCTAAATTATCTGTTATGTTCTTTTATTTCTAAGATTTTCCTTTCCTGACTTTTTTTATGTGACACCTCACAAGAGCGTCCCTGCCTGTGCAGTGTACAGACAGGGGAACTATGTCACCACCCGGATGGGCGGCGTTGTGAGGCGTAGGGGCTGTAGGAAGGGATTTGTTAATGCGGGCCTTGAAGAGGCTCGGATTATAGGAGAGAGGAAAAACAGATGCCGGTAGCTCGTTCCAGATACGAGCCGACTTACACAAAAACGAGTCCCGTTCTCATGAAGCCAACGTCAACCGTGAACGGGTGTTCAGCTCGTGTCCGTCGAGTTTCGCGCACGTGCACCGGTGCATCAGGAATCAATGCTGCTAGCTCCTTGGAGCAGGCTCCATTGAAATACCTGTAGAACATACACAGCATGCCTACATTGCGTCTATGCATTAGAGAAGGCAATCGGTCTGTTAACTTAATCTAGATAGCACGCATTAGTTCCATATTTGTATGAAACGGAATTTATTAACAATAATAATAATATTTGGCTAATTTATATAGCGCCGTTTTCGTGAGAAATCACCTCAAGGGCGCTGAATAATCTTAAAATTCGTATAGTTCTGTTTTTGTGAAAAATCACACCGAAGGCACTGTTCAAATATGACTTATGTACGCTCTGTCAAATTATTTACAACCTTAAAAAGCTTATAAATTCTACGATACGAAATTATCAATAGTTATTAACATTTTTTATCCATTAAGATCCTTACAGTATCGCGGAAATTGAAAGGTTTATGACTTTTTGTAATGAAATTGCGCGACGCATTTGCGTACTAGTGTATGAAATAATTTACATTTTCTGTATGTGACTTTACTAACCAGCTAACCTAGCTATGCAATTTGATTGTACATTTCTACTATTCATGGATATGGTATATTTTTATTTTTTTTATGATTCTCTGAATAGATGGATTTTAAGGAGCTGGTACTGATCTCATCTTATTATTTTGAATTGTTCTTCTCTCTATCAAGGGGGTGGACTAGACCTATTTCGGACATTAACTAAGGAGAAAGCTCTCAAAGCGGCTGCTTCATAACCCGTCTGCGTTTCCCCCGTCGCCATGAGCGGGCCTGAGGTTTGACTGCTGGGATCGGACCTCTTTCGCCCTGCCTTTGGTTACCCGATGCTCACTTTTATCAATTGGGTCTTCGGGTTCTTTCCTCCTCAATCCCAATACATTCTTCTCGGGAAGCTAGCCAAGGGGCGCGGGCGCCAGTCCCGCTTGCGACTGGTCCAATCGCTCCGTTCATTCTTGGCAGGACTTCCAGACGACTGCAACTTTGGTCAAGTCAAAATCTCATCTTAATATTTCTCTTAAAATACTTGTAATTTTTTTTTTTTATCTTTACAAAATTTTTGCAGAATCACCAATTAGCGAAGATCAGATGTAATCCAGTTATATAACTAACAATACTTACACTGTATGCCTGGACATCGGGGGTCTAGAGTCACTTTTATAAAATAAGTAGCTTCTTCATAAATAAAACAATAGAGTCTTGACGTGAACGGTGAAGGAGGAAACCATCTATTTACTTAGAACGCCGCGCCGTGGAAAAATGGTTGGAAACTATGGAATGCTATGAGAAGACAGAGACAGTCCATGTAACCGTCCCCTGAACTAGCCATAACTGGAAAAAAATTGTGTCATTTGGTCGTTTCGGAACAATCGTTTGATGTACGCCCCTTCCATTCTGTATTTAACTCACGGAAAGAAGGAGAAGGTCCATCTTCCCTTATTCGACCGATCTCAACGATTCTTTCATTCATTCAGTATACTTTTTGACATCACTTTCAGTAAATTAGGCAGAGTTGGGGGGTGAATTTCAATCAGTTTCTCTTGCCCTATTCTCGTAACCTCTTTTCTAATAACAGCCAAACTCGCCACATGCTAGATCTTGCTTCGCCACAAGTGGCAGCACCTGCTGGGCACTAAATGCATTGCTAATAATCACGCACGCCGTCGCCCCCTGGCCCAGTCCTCTTTCAGAATCCTCACTTCAGCGCGTCAACATTTTGCTCCGGAGTCGCAGTCTCGCGCTCCGGAAGCTCAATCTGTATTCAAAAGAATATCCAGACAAACATCTTGATTGACACCTTAAAACTCTGGCCTTTTAACAAGTCAATACGGTATAAACTCCTGGGCGAACTTCTCAGCAAAATTAACTCGTAGGCATATGTTTCAACGTACACTTTGCACGTGGACAATGTCCGTCTACATACGCTCAACGATTGAAGAACCATGTAAGTTTGACCATTCTATCCCCTTTCCATGTGCTTTCATAAAGTCATTGCCGAGAAAGATTGAATTTAGTTAGGAAACCAGTAATTTTTTCCATGCCCAAGTGTATAAAATGTTTTCCATGTGATAATCCTTTATATGTTGTATAGTTGCCCTGTGTTATTATATAACGTTGAAACCTGACTCCTTTGTCTTCACTGAACCCCCTGTACCGTTCTGAATGATGGTAGCAGAAACTGATAGCTCACTCCGCGCCTCGAGTGAGAATCGACACCATGCCTTTATAAGAGCTAGCCTCAGGTAATGCTCAGGTATAAAACCCCTGATGCAATCTATGTGGATCGACTGATTACCTAATTCTAAGTATATTACACTGGCGTCTTACACGTGGGCCTAAGTATATTATAGTAGCTTAGAGGAATCGTAAAAAAGTATGTTTCGCAGTTCCGGGCCAAAAACCGAGCCCTGTGGACAGAACATATCAACTCTTCGTAACATAGAGACATCTCTAGAGAGAGGAAATTTTGAATGGTTCGACCGGTATGACAAGACTAGCTTGGAATGCTAATCTTGGTTCTAACATAGAGAAATTCGACTGTTGAAAAGTTTGTCCAAATTTATGTTGAAAGGTGGCATGTGCTCAGAATTTCTGACTAGATTAAATTCATCTTTCGTTTCAGATGCCAAATGTATAGCTTCTGACACTCTTCGGTTTTTCTTGTTTTAAGATTTTATTATTTTTATTGCTTTTGATTTATCTATATTCATTATATTATTAAACTGCTCTACATAGCTGATAATATGTTTTCATGTCTTATGGTTTTAGTTTTATTTAATTTATTGCTGGGAACCACCTACTGATTCTTTAATTTTATTATTTATTTATCATAATTTTGTTTGCAATATTTTATTTTTATTTTCTAACACTAACAGGCTTGCTGCGTGGTAGGTGGTCTATTTTTATTTTATAATTCTCCCATTCATGGGTGTGAAAAGATCCTGACCCTGCAATCAGTCAGGCTAAGACTGGAGCAGTCACCTCATAACTCACTGGCAACTCCTCCAACTTTATCAGGGTGCATGAGGAAAATTAGCACAAGTCTGATGTCCCCACTTCTAGTAAACCGAGAATCACTATATTTCCCTTAGAGTCTTCAGGAATTTCTCCCCTCTTCGTGAATTGAGATTTCCTGATAAAAAATTCGGTGAATTGGTATTAGTAGGAAAGCGTTTGATTTGTTCGCTACCAGGCAGTATAACAGGACATTGGACAGCCCTGTGATAGTAAGTTAGTCTGCCCTAGCTATCTTCTTATAATTTTCAAATGTGGACATAAATTTTATTAAAATTTCTCTTTTATTTCTTAGATCCGGCAATAGTGGGGAGAAATTATATATCATTGTTTTTATGTTTTATGTTCTGTATATTTGTTATTATGTGTAAATATGTATATGCACAAACAAATGCTATACGCAGTGACTCTGGAGGGTCTAAATTCTAAACTATATTCTATTCTATATAAACTCGTTTTATTAAAAAAAAGAGTGTTGACGTATACGATGGAGGAGGTTGACAATCTGTTTTCTTATACAGTCGTCGTAAAAGTGGTTGGGTCCCTATAATGTCCTGCTTGTATGTGCTAACGGTGTTGGTTAATGTTGTTAAAGTTAATTGTTAACCACACATCAGCTGAGTTTTTACCTGTGGACATTACTTATGGTCCTTATGGACAGTTTGTGAACCAAAGTAATATAATAGACACCTTCAAAATAACCCAATTCACAAGAATAATGTCATTAGTTAAGATATTACCTAATCAAACGCCTTAATTTGATGCCTACTAAAGTTGCACGAAAGCTCAGTCAAAAAACAGTTTTTTGGAAGCAAGTAAGTCTTTCGCTGAAAGTTATTTCTTACTTAACTTTAGGACAAAATCAATTTTCATTAAATTCCAGAGAATGTAGTGAATTTTTTTTTCTGCTTTACAGTATGACACATTTTTTAGAATATATTATTCGTTTTTTGTTTCAGATTTTTGGTGCCATCACAACATACATGATCATTTTGATTCAATTTTCTTAGGTAGGTTATCTTTACAGCTCCCAAAAATGCTTGAAGGATGATCTATATTTTATTCACTATTGAAACAAGCCTAAAATTGACGATTAACGGGAATCATTCAAATGTAAAAAATTAAAATGAAGTTAACAGTCGTTTTCACACAACCCAATCCTATTAATGGGGGTATTAAAAAAATGCAAATTTTTTGCAACAAAAAGGCTTTTACATACATATATAACAATATTTATGAAATTATACTAGTAAATAGTGCAGGAAATGACTATTTAAAACACATATATAAAAAAAAATATTGTTGAATTTGATCCACACAGTATGTAGGTACAAAATATAAATATAAAAAAACCAAAATATTTTTTTTCTTTCAGCCGACAAAATACTTGTAACGTGCAAAATACTGTAATACTGTCAATTTAAATAGCTTTATCAAAATATTCCCCTAATTGATGAAAAAAATTTCAATAAGGTATGCTTATATATTGAAATTGATGTACTAAATATATCAGCAACATCGGAGTACTTGTTTCCTAGCTGTTGAATCCGTCGCATAGGAGTGTAATATTGGTATGTTGATATAGAATTGCTACAATAATATGGTAGGTACTGTCTTGTAACCGACCTGCTTGGAGTATGAAAAGAGATTACATATAATAAATCAGGGGTATCAAACATTGAATTAATGATTTTATACAAACAGTTTAATTCGGAAATGACTCTACGATCAGATAATTTTATTAAATTCAATGAACAAAGTACGTTATCGTAATTTAGGTTTTCTCTAGGAATGCCCATTTTAAAATTTACATATCTTAAAAATTTATTTTGGATTCTTTCAATCGCATGTGAATGAATGTCATAATTAGGGGACCAAACCGTGGAATTGTATTCTACATGACTCCTTACTAGTGACATATATAATGTTTTTACAGTATTGACATTATTGAAATCACTAGATACCCTTAAAATAAATCACAACATATTCAATTTTACATCAAATGTGAGGTGTTTTTTTTCTTTGGATTTATATTGCGTAAACATGCAAACTTTTGAAAATGAAGGGGTTTTAGTCATTTTCTTCAATATTCAACCTGCAGAAATGGCTTTTTTGAAGACTAAAATGATTCCTTTTGAAAGAATATATTTAATATATTATGCCTTGGTCCAATCAACTCTACAATATGGTATCATTAGTTGGGAATCCACATACAAAACTAACCTTACTCCAATAGAAGTGGTACAAAGGTTAATAATTAAAATAATATTACGAAAACCTTCCGATTACCCAACGGATCGATTATTCGAAGAATTTCAAGTGCCTTCGTTTAAAGATCTTTATACTAAAAATGCATTAATTCAAATCATAAAAGAAAAAGACAAGTATCAATTTCTAACTGAAAACCGTACTCGACTTAAATATATTTTCCCATGCCCAAAATTAAACACTTCCTTTGCACAAAATTATTACACTTACTGGGCAAGAATTTTTTTCAATCGACTACCTGAAGAAATTAAAAAGAAAACATTAATGATAACATGCAAATAATAAACACTGTGAAAAAATATTTTAAAGACAAACTTACAAAAAATACAAATGTTTCCAATTGAATTAATCTTAAGAATAACTCACTTCAAATAAGTTTAAAATCATTTTATTTTTAATTACTTACTTACTTATTGTAATAAAACAATGTACACTCCTCTTCCAGCCACAAGCTAATGCTTCTATGGAAGAGGGGTCTTGAAATATTTGATCATATATTGTAACAAATAAACAAAAATGTACTTATATAATAAATGTAATAAATAAAAAATAAAAAAAAATAAAATAAAAAAATAAAAAAAATACATATAATTGAGTTGTACCGAATTAATGTAGGTAGATTTTTCATCATCTGATATTTTCAATATTTAATGGTAACACAAATCCATATATTGTCTCTTCGGCAATCTAAATTAATAGCAACTATCAATCAATAAAATTATTACTCGTTATATCGTAGGTACTAAATTTAAAGGTACACGAATTAGTCAACGCGGTGAGTTATATTCAATAGCGCCTTTTAAAAATATATTTAAGACATGTTGTTCTTAAAAATTAAAAATAGGAAACCGTTGATGATTTAATTACACAATAAGGGTTTTTATTCTTAGTAACGACCTTAGTAAACTAAAATAATTATTTTCCATAATAAAAGTTATGTCGATTGTTATAATGTGTTTCATTTTCAATGTTCTAATTGTTTCCTACTGTTTTCTAGCAAGTACATAAGTCCAAGAGACGGTCCAAAAACTTAATTCCATCCCTCACAACATACATAAGGAACAATATAATATAATTTAGAATTACCATTTACCTACTTGTCTTTTTTCGATATTCAACCCAAGTAATAACAATAAAATATGTTCTTCTATTTGTTCAGTTTGATTGAGTTGTCCTGGAAATTTGGGGAAACACATCAAATTTAATCAATACATTAGAATGATGGGCACAGAACATAACATAATGTTTATCTATTTAACGATCCTTTTTTATTAAATGGCGTTGTAATCAAAGTTATTTGTTTATTGAAGACAATATAAGAGCCCAGAACCCTCGCCTATCACAACATACATGTTCTTTTTGATTATTTTTTTTTAAATTAGTTTGGGATGTTTATAGGCAAGGGTCCTGGGGTTACTTCCTTTTTCGTATCTATTTCTGATTTTTCTTTTTCAAATTTTTGTTTAAGAATCGCTAATATTAGGTTCAATAATTAAATATAACAATTTGTGGATTTACTTACTAAGGATGGGCTGTTTCATAGAATTTGAACAATTCATCAAATTTCAACGTTCTGTTATTATATCATTATAATATATGCCAGTTACTTAACGGAACTGAAATAATAACAGAACTTTCACAGAACTTGTAACTTTGTAATTTGAAGAATTGTTAAAAATCTCTGAAACAACCCGTTTTAAAAAAGAAAGTTATTTATTTCATTTAAATTAAAATGAAGCCACAAAGTGAATTTGCAATTATTGTAGGGCTGAAAATAAATAAACTTATTTGAGCGAACGCACAAAAGTTATATACAAGATTTAGTCAATGTTTAGCTAAGACACAATAACACGTCTTCAAAATATTTTATAGAAAACTATTTAGAACATTCATAAAATTACTTTAACGGAATTCGAAGCTTCAGCTTTAAATCTAATTAGAATGTATCTAATCAACTAAGTGAAATCCTATGCCTTCTCGTCACCACATTCCGTAGGACACCTATTAGAAATAGCTCCTTTCACATTGAAAATCGCTTCAAAGTAATCGAAAATGGTCTTTGCGTTTATAGTGATTTAATTTCGGGTTATCAAACCGTGTTTCTCTACTTCCTTTTTTGCCAACGTTTCGGACAGCATTACAGTTTCCATCTTCAGACATTTTAAATTATACTGTAATACTACTAACTGTATTTACTTTTTTTTTTAAAAAGAAAGACAAACATTCCGAGGTTACGAATAACCTGATAATATTTAAAAATCGCCTACTACCACCACAGTAAGCTAAAAATGTTGCTTGTGTTGTGATGATGGACAGCCAGCCGAGGAATTGAACACACTACGCCTGGGTGGGACCCAAACGTTGTCAACTCAGCCACCGACCGGTACTTGTTTTATATCATTTTGTAATTCCTTATAATGTTAATTTATTTTTATATTTCTTTGTCATTTATAAATGTATTGTGTAGGTACAAATACTAAATCAACAACTTAACTTAATTGAACTTATTGGTCTAGATTCTAGAACATATGAATACCTGTTGAAGAACTGTTTATGCTTAATAACACGACTGTTTGTTTCCTAAATAAAATAAAATAAAAAATATCAATAAAAGATTGGAGTTGGCAGCACTGTATCACATATAGATAAGCACGCTCTGCTAGCAAACACACGCTACACGATACAAAACCTTAGCACGCCACACCATACCACGCCACGCCATACCACGCCACGCTTTACCATACACCATACCAAACAGATACGGTCGCATCTAGGACTTAAACCCAGGACCTTTGCCTATAAAGATCCCAACCTAAGAAAATTTAATCAAAATGATCATGTATGTTGTGATAGGCGAGGGTTCTGGGTTCAAGTCCAAGATGCGAGCGTATCTTTTTCAAATGTTCATCTTCAATAAACAAATAACTTTGTATATGCCACCATTTTATCAAAAAGGATTGTTAAAATAGGTAAACATTATGTTTTGTTTTGTGCTCATAATTCTGTTATTTATTAATTAAATCTGATGTTATATTCCCCCAATTTTCCAGGACAACTCAATCAAACTGAATAAATATATTTTATTGTTATTGTTTGGGTTAAATATAGAAGAAATTACAAACAATCCCATTAATGGTAATTGAAAATTATATTAGATTGTTTCTTATGTATGTTGTAAGAGAAAGAATTAAGTTTTTGGACCTTTTATTGGACTTATGTTCTTGCTAGAACACAGTAGGAAACTGTTAGAACATTGGAAATGAAACACATTATTATAATGGACATCTTCTGTTATTATGGGAAAAAATCATTTTTGTTTTCTTGTATTTATTGAAATTTATTAAGAATATAAAACACTTTTTATATAAATTTAATCAATATGTCAATGTTTTCATATGGCTAGAAAAATACAGAAAGTTATTATGACCAATTTTTCAGAACATTTCTTAAATATATTTTCGAAGGTGCTATTGAAGCTATCAACGCGTTGACCAATCCGTTTACGTTTAAATTTAGTACCTTCAATAACACAAGTAACAATTAGATTGGTTAATAGCTGCCATTAATTTAGAGTGCCAAAGAGACAAAAAATAGTATTGTGTTAATATGTCATTATTGATAATAATCAGAAGACGAAAAACGTTAATTTATTCGGTACAACTCAACAATATTAAAATTCTTTGAAAACGATATTTTTACTTTTATTTACTTCAAAACAACCATTTTTGTATGTTCAATAATGAATAAAAGAAAAAACCGCTTGAAATTCAAAGGTGTTATGTTTGCAAATGGCAGAAAATGGCGTTTTTATACTTAATTGTAGCTAACGGAAAACTGTGAAACACCTTATATTTGATGGAAAATATGACATCAAAATTTTTAATACTCCTTTACTTGGTTTGAGTTGTTTGAAACCACGTCACATTTTATCGACGATTTCCCACATTTGAATTTTTAACTTTTAAATGAATCCCGTTTATCGTCGATTCTAATCGTCTTTCAATTGTGATTAAAATATTGATCAAATTAAAATATTGATGTCAAGCATAATGGTCATGCTGTTATGCTTGCTGTAAACATCCCAACCTAAGAAAATTGAATCAAAATGATCATGTATGTTGTGATGGCACCAAAAATCTGAAACAATAAACAGTAAAAAAAATATTTTTCTATCAAATACGTCATACTACTAACCTTTCAATTTCAGCGATACTCTAATGAATTTCTCTTGTGAATTTGTAAACAAATACTAATAAATATTGAAAATTTCGTTTTTAAAACCATGTACATTTATTTAGTTTTTTGTGGTTGCTATTTTAAATAATTCGATAGAGCGTAAAAAGGCACATTTTTACAAAGATTTTGAGGTAATTTTTCAGAAAACAGCACCATACAAGTCAGCTTATTATTGTTATTAAATTCGGATTCCTACAAAGAGTACACTCATATGAGTTATCCAGATTATTTCAGAAAAGTAAGATGCTAGAAATAAGAGAACCCAGAAGATAAGTATAAGATCAAATGGTGGACCAAAATGCCAGTAGACTGAAGCATTCTCCAAGTGAAAAATTAGATTCAGTTGGTATTCCCAAGACTAATGGTTTTGGTCTCTCAAATATTGGACCCCAATATGAATCACATACATGAGTCTATCGCTACAAGGTGTGTGTAATGAACAAATACTCGGTATTTCAGCGAAACAGAATACTGTTATTAATAACATAATTTTAACATTACAAAAGCACGTGTAAGAAGGGCCCATGGAATAAAGAAGAATACAAAAAAAATCCGAATGTTTGCGCGAACAAGGCTAGATTGTCCGATGCAAAACTGTGTTTACGAATTTCAAATGGATGAAGATCGCTGGACAGAGCTCTCGGCCATTGGGTCAAATGGAAAAATAAGGTAAAATATTAAGATATAATGTAGGTACCTCATATAAAATATTTAATATTGTTTTATTAAATTAAAGGTTTCAACTTACAGTAAAGTAGAGGGTGTTGTTTATCTGGAATAAGCCCGCAGCTGTAAATTTGGGCACCGTGTGTAACATATGCGTTGAAAACTGGTGGAGCTTTAATAAATCGAAAGTTCGTGAGTAAGTAAAAAAACAAGATTTCTGTTGGGAAACTTTTATGTGGTGGGACCACATAAAAGATAAATCTATAACTAGAAAAATCTATATTTGTACTTATTACATAACACCATAACGCATGCTACTATATGAGAAATATTATAAACACCTTCTTAGCGATATCACTGTTGCATTCGTTAGCCATCATATTATTTATTAGGCGTGCAGTTTTCTTAGCCTGAAAAAATGGATAGAAAACGTTACTTTCAAATATTTACTCACATCACACAAATAAGTGTTACATTTTGAAAGTGAACTCTGAAGTTACATACACTTTTTTCACATTGATTACAAACACTTATCACCAAAACAATATTAGTGAAATTGAGTAAAAACTCGACTACAGTCATAGAGAGTAAAATTTCGTCAATTTCTTCTCCTTTTATAATTTGAAACACGATATGCATCATATTATAAGTCTCAAAGAGAATGCATATAAAAGACCCTGCAAGAATTGAAAAGGTTGTCAATGAAATATATTCATTGAGGACAAAGCTGCTGTCACAAATCTTAGCGTAGATTTTCCACATGAGGTCGAGCTTTTCCAAAACAGTCAAGTTTTTTGATAGATCCTTTTTATTTTTCCAATCATTTGACAGTGCGAAGCTTTGGTCGTCGTCAAGTAACACGTCCTGTTTTAGATACATTTTAGTGATCTCTTTGTTCAAAGCTTGAAGGTCTTTCCATATTATGTAAATGAATGAAGAGCAAATAAATTGCGTTAGAGACAAATTGTACACAGGAATATATTTCATCAAAAATACTGGTATATCCGAGGTTTGGGTTATAACAGGACTCATGTATGTAATGAAGGCCATGGAGCTGAAACATTGCGCTTGCTGAATTATAACAGCAATAAGATTTGCCTGTCTAAATGTTACGTAGTTTCTTTTATAGCCAAGTTCATTGACAAGCATTTTGTTGATATCCAATATATTTTCAAGATAAACCGCCAACTTATGGCGTTTTGAATATCTGAATAAGATAATACAGCCGAGGGTTACAGCTCCTATGGACAGTTGAGAGTATTCACTGTACATGTAGATTTGGTTGAGATTTTCTGATTCTGTCGATAGAGACCAGCCATTTCTGCTGACGAAAATCATGCACGTTATGTATGCTAAAAGCAGGACGATTGAAGTCAGACTGTATTTGATGCGTATTAAGGCTTTTGATTTCCCAGGGTCAATGTGAAAAGAAAAAGGAATAATGCTAGTTACAAGTCCTGATGTTAAAATAGGTGACATGGCTTCCATCATACGCATATATGGTTTTGAAGATGAGTCACCAATTTTACCCATTTTACAATTTTTTGTTGACCTTTGAATGTTAATATGGGATCACCATTCAATAGTCTTTGAGAGAAAACCAAGACACATGGATTAACTTTTTTAAGCGAAATGAAATCTGGAGATCAACATGAAAAGTAACCGAACCGACTAATAACCGACTATTAATGTATTAATAGTGTCTAAAATAATTTTGTAGTTATTTGAAGCCCTCACTTCATTACGATAATCTAATAATTACTATGAATATCACTTAAAATTTATGTTTCGATCACTTATATAATGAACTCAATTTATCAAAGCTGGGGGAAGGGGTAGAATAATAAAATACTGTTGTGTTGATATTACGAGAATGTATTTTAGTATTTAAATTTGCTATACAGGGTGTCTAGGGATGAAGTGCGCTAACTTTTGGAGGTGATTTTATATGATGGTAGAAGTAAAAAAGATGGGTAACTATTTTTCAAATTCCAGTGTTTATTTTCTTATATAAACAATTCAACTTGTTTGCCTTAAAACGTTAGAATTTAGAAAAAAGTTAATTCTCTCTTTCACTTGTACTGTCGTGTAGAAGCATTCCCCGAAATTAGCGCACTTTACCCCTGAATACCACCCTTTATTTCGACTAATCTGTCGAAATATAAAAATGTAATACTTCCATCGATCGTGATGTTAGGCGGGCCAAAATAACATGTTTTACCGACATTTCTAGTGTAATTATTATCATCTCTCACTCTTGAAATATTTTGTTTAATGCATTTTGTCATTTCAATATTAATAGCCTTGTTTTAATAGCCGTGTTTACATATATCAATAAATTATGTTAATAGCCTTGTTTGCATGTATTAATAAAGAATGTTAGTGAAATTTCGCCATCTATAGTTAGTATTAAAGTTTGATGTGTTTTTATTCCAGCGAGCCCTTCTGAATAGAATGCGTCATTATAATATATGATCTCCCCACAATAACGAGCCTCTCGAGAACAATTCCTGAATAAATATTATTATTTCTGTCATACTGTAGCATAATATATCTAACCCCGAAAAAGTTATGTGAGGTGAAAAATATATTTCTGAAGGTGCCTTATACAATTTGTTTTATTTTCTTATAAAAATGTGGCGAATTGATTCGTATGTTTTAATCATTAAAATGACACGTCATGGTTTTAGTAAATAAGTAAATTAATTAAGTTAAAAGCTTACCTAAAGAAACAAATTCAATTATTTTCATTGAATTAAATCGATGCCTCAATTACAGAATGAGCGCACCTAAACGCGGGTACATAAATATGCTCTCGAGTTATAACGTCTCCACTCTATCTAACCGGCGAACATACCTTGATCTCATGACTCTGTATAAAATCTGTAACAACGTTATTGACTGTCCCGACTTACTGAAATTAATAAACTTCAAAGTACCACCCAGAGTAACAAGGCTTAACGACTTATTCCACATTAGCAGGACGCGTACAAATGCTGGTGTCAGGGATCCAATCAGAAGAATGTGCGAATCACTTAATCAGAATCAAAACCTCAAGGATTCTGACTTATTTTTTGATACGCGCACTACTTTTAGTAGAAAAATGAAGAATGTTTTCCTACAAAGTTCAAAGTAAACAACTTAGACATACTTCGTTTAAATATATATTTTTTTAAATTTCTGTTTAACACTGTTTATCTATTTATATATATATTTTTTCTGTTTTACCCTCTAAATTTTTTCAAAAATAATTTGTAAATTCTTATAAGGATATTGCGCATTTCTTTCATATCTCTATTTTTAAAATAATATTCTTATGTATATACTTTTCTCCTATTTATAAGTCTAAATATTTGTATTTGTTTTTAACTGCTGTAAGTAAATTCGTGAGAAATAGTTTGGATGCAGGTGAATTCTCTAGTTGATGTTTTGTATATTCTTGTCAATTGATATCTGTATCTGTTTTTTCTCCTAAATAAAAAAAAATAAATAAAATAAAAACACAACATAAATAAATGACGAGTGTCGAGTATAATTGAAATACACTCTTATATATAGGATACAAAAGTGGTTCACTACGTTTGGTGACTTAGCAGGGGTGACCGGATACCGGACGACCGGTGAGGATTGTCTAGGTCTAGACGGAGTATACGTCTGCTCACCTACCGTGCGGGCCGGATTTGGAGTTTGGTTGAGGGACATATTTTTACCTCTCCAGTAAGACTCAAAGGGATGAATTCAAACGTCCGTCGCACCTGGACATACTGATCCATAGATTCCTAACCAACCCTAATACCTTTTGCATTCCCAAAACTTCCTCCCCTTCATTTCCTTAAAAAAGCCACCACACAGCATCCTCAAAGATAATAAACAAGACATAGACCCTTAGGGAAATTACTTTCCTGGAACTGGATTCGACTGGAACTTATGTAAAAAAAAAAAACAACAAAATCTTCCATATAAATATAATGTTATGTTCATATGTCTGTGCCCTATGGACAAATTATTCGACCAACAAATGATACATCTACATCCCTAGACGTATATAAAAGTGAAATAACTAGGTAGGTATATAATGTAATGAGTCATTATTATTTTATTTAATGTATCTGAGTAGGTCCCCAGCTATACAAAAAAAAACTTTATATCTGATTCCCTCACAAATTTTTGCCTAATAACTAATGCATTTGTATGTTAAAATGCGATGGTAAAATTGCCATCGTAAAGTGGCTAAAGAAATCAAATCATTTTCCTTTTCATCGCGAGCCATCGAACGCCTAACTAATGTAATAATGCGTATACATCTGCGAACCAAAATGCAAGCCGAACCACGAATTACGGGAAAGGAACACACCAACTGCAAGCAGTATTTCGCACCATAAGTTGACGTGCTGCTCGGCAGTTAGCCTCGCACATGTATACGTAGTATAAGAGATGGTCATAATCAAACAAACCGCACATCACGGCAGCTCAACCAGACCGCATAAACTCTTATAAAAAAATATTTATTTATTAAGTACATGGAGTGGGGGGGTTGATTTGCTAGTCAGGGCTATATCCATCATGCGGGCCATGCAAAAACATACCAACAAGTTGTTATTGAATATAATCACTTCTTTGATTTTGCTATTATTGAATCACACTTTGAATATTATTTATGAAAGTTAATAATCTTTTACCTCGCAAACAGGTCTTTGATTACTATAGCTTCAAGTGAAAATTTGGATACTATTTAGTGTCAGGATTGAGAAACAAAAATAATCATCATTGCGATCAAACAAATGGACCTCCAGCAATCAGAATGTGGCATGATACCTTGCATGGAAATCTTTGCGCTAAAGAGCCAAGGCATTTGCCAATGACGATTATTGGCCCGGAGCTCTGTATGCCAGTTATACAAAAGACATCCGAACTATATAAACATCGATATTATTGATGATCTCTTGCCCCGCTACCCTTTGGCCGAGTTTATAGTTCTGAGGGACTTCAATGTTCATAAAAAACAATAGTTAAAGTTCTCAGGATCTACAGGCTTGGCTAGATGACTGGCGGAATCCTTTGTCCTTTGCCACGGATCGCAGCAATGGTTTAGGAACTTACAAGGGTTCCTGATGTGCAGACTGACCGCTCCAATCTGTTAGACCTATTTCTAACCACAGTGCCACACGAAAACTGGATTTAAGTAACAGCGTCTTTAGGATCATCAGACCACTGCCTCGGTGACGAAATCAATCCATGTTAACTTCCGACCGCCAAACAAGAGGCTGAATGAAAAAGTGTGGCACTATAAATCAGCAGATTGGTTTGGTCTGCGGGCACATTTTAATGCTTTCATGTGGTCAGCTGTCTATGTTTTCAGACTTTCGATCCTTACAGATGTGCCCAGGAAATTAGTGTAGTCATCATTAGTGAAGGATGGCTTCATACAATACTGATGTCGGCTTAAAGCCGTGGTTCATTTGACAATACTCCGAAGCAGTTCCACGAAAAAACACGGCATCCTACGAAACATTTCAAATATTGGAATACAGATCAGTATGAACAAGAAAATGGCCAAGGAAAGCAAGAGGATCATAAAAAGGTCAAAATTCGAGCACGACCCATAGATCATTGGAGGGGACCCACCCTTTCCCGACGGCTGTGTGAGGAAACTGATTGTTTAACCTCCTTAGCCGCACACGTCAGGACTCTAATTTTTTTTGTAAAAAGAAGTTAAATTTATTTTAAAACGATTCTAGACCCTCCAATGTCCCTGCACGCATGATTGTTAGTAACATAAAAATATACAAGCCGCGTATCGAGGGTAGTTTACCCCACTATCACGGGGCAGTCCCGGCAATAATGAGCGTGGCAAGCGGCCTGGCCACAACGATCCCAAGCACCCGCATCCCTTAGCCAGTTTTCCGAGAGTACCCTCGAAGAAATGTAAATGGGGGGAGGGAGGGGGAGATACTCCCAAAGACCCTAGGGAATGAAGTGAGCCTCAGGTCACCGGAGGCAGGACGGAAGGGGACCGGGCTCGCGCAAACATTCCCCAGGCCCGCTCATGATGCCGGGGGAGGCACCCGTGGTTCGTGGGACAGCCGCACCGGATTAATGTCACCTTACTTTATGCAGGAACAGGGTCTATCCGCCCCCATGGTGGGGAAATGAACAACACAGTACGATAGAGTTCAGTTCGACAACCTATTTATAAACCAATTTGTTAGTAACAATTAAAAAGACAAATAACAAACGTAGAAAATAAGTTGTGATCAACAACAAATTGACCGTTCATAATAGAAAAAAAGAAGGGAAAAAACGATTAACATAGTAGTAAAGAGCTAAAACACAAAAAGAAACAGTATTATCATTATAATAAACAGTATTATCAGGCTGGGTTCTGAAACTTCGTACAAGTTGCGCAGATAGCGGCCTGTGCCTTCTTGGGGCACTCCTCGAAATCATGACCGGCTGCGGCGCAGTGGCGGCAAGAAATGAACTCCTGAGTACAAGATTTGCTTACATGGCCGTACATGTGGCATTTGAAGCAACGGGTAGCTCCCAGGTAGTCACGAACCCGACAGGCATTCCACCCAAGGTAGCAAAGACCGCTATCTATTAGTACCTTCCGGCAATCCGGATGACACGTGACAATCATATTCATAGTCCCGCCTTTACGTTTCCCAAAGAGGGATACCCTCCGCATTGTCCTTAAATGGTCTTCCCTGGAGAGAGTTGATTTTTCTACGACGTTATTACCAAAAATTTCCTTTAAAAGAGCCGTGTCAGCAGCTGCGTCTCCTTTGGGGACGTCATAAATGACTATCTTGGGTAGTATCATATTTATACACAATTTAACACATTTCATAAATATTAATATTAGTATTTTTGTAAACTTTGAAATATTTCTTTATTAATTTATTTACAATTTTTTTACATAAAAAAATAAAGTTATTACATATAAAATACGATTTACATTAGTTTTCTATGTTAAAATATTTTTTATACTACTCTTCCAAGGAAGCATTAGCTTGTGGTTAGCAGAGGAGTGAATAGTACATTATTGTAGTTATTGAGTAATTAATAATACGATAGTTACATGTATTATATTATGTTGTAGTAAGTACATTGCAGAGAGAAAGTATAAAAAAAATACATAATTGGTAAGTGTGATGTAAGTTCATGTATGGGATCTTAAACTAATCTGAATCCGAAGATTCTTGGTCGCTACTAAATTCTAAATCTAGATGTAGGTTTTGACTGGATATGGCGGAAGGTTCGTCTACTTGTTTAATATACTTCTGAACCTCTCCATCCATTTTCACGCCTTTATTTGTAGTTATATTCCTTTTGGATGATAAGAGAGGTTCAGAAGTCAACAGCAATATTCTGATCAGGTCTGTGTTGGAGCTCTCTCTCAAGCATTTACGGGTATGAGATAGTCGATTTTTTCTAACCTCCTTGTGTCTCACCTCTAGCGCATCTTCAGATAAATGTCCTATTGGCAAGGAAAATGGGTCGATTATTTCACACCCGTGAAGTAGTACCTTGTGAACACTGCTAGGCATATAATACCAGCCATAAAGACTGATGTACAGTTCAGTGTCGCCCAAACCTCCAACGGTGTTGGACGCGAGTGAGCGCCGTAAGCGGTGAATAAATAAAATAACACCTTCAATCCAAGACAAATTATATAAATACATAAATTTACGGAAAATATATTTTTTTAACCTGGAAAAATGGAGGAAGCGGTTGATCCGCATGCCTTCATAACAAAGGCGAAACAAAACATAAGTGACTTACATACAATCATCGAAGAAAATAAACTTACCAAAGAAACCAAATCAAAAATGATGAAAGAAATAAATAACATCATGGAAATGATATCGCACATGGCAATAGAATTAGCTAAATTACAAGAAAAGTGTGATATTCAAGAAAAAAACCAAGCACAAAAATACCCATTTTCATACTCTTCTGCAGTAAAAAACTTAATATCACAAACGCAAGAAAAACGATTTCCTATAATAATAAAAAGCTTAAAAGAAGAAGACACTGAAAAAATAAAAGAGAAAATACAAAAGATTAAAATATCGCAGTTGGGAATTCGAGTATGCGAAATTAAAAAAACAAAAAAAACCTTATAATAACATGCCTAGAAAAAGAAGACGCAAAAAAATTAAAAGATAAGATAAATGAAGTCGACAAAACCATAATAGCGGAAGTACTTCTGAAAACGGATCCATGCGTAATATTCAAAGGTCTTGACAAAGACTATACCGAAAAAGAATTCTTAGAAGACATCATTGAACAAAACAACGACATCAAAATGATATGTGAAAAATACCAAGACAAAGAAATATTACAAGTTAAGGCCATCATTACAAACAAAAAAACTAACAGCAAAAATTTAATACTACAAACAAATCCCGAAATGAGACTACATCTTATTAATAAAAAAAAAATTCATCTAGGATTCATGAGAATCTATGTAGAAGACTGCAGTCCTCTTACCCAATGTTTCCACTGTCAAAGATTTGGACACACAGCACAAAAATGCTACAATAGAATGAATTGAAAACAGGAAACTCAGAACAGGAAACCCTAGTGAGAAGGACTGTGAAAAAAATACAAAAAATATACTTATATTATACTTTAAACCTACATAATGTACAAATTTTGCTATTGATATTAATAAAAAAATAAAAAAATAAACCAACATGCAAGCACTGTTCAGAAGATCATTCCATCTCCGAGTGTAAATCCCTGGAACTGCCACCCAAATGCGCTAACTGCAACTCAGCTAACAAGAAGAAAGAAATAAACTCCTTGAACAGTAAAATGAATGAAGTAGACCACCGAACAAACAGCGAAACATGTAAGTTCCGATCTTACATGCTTAAATTAGCCAAAGAAAGAATTAACTACGACATTGAATAAAAATCTTTTAAATAATTTTGTAAAATACAACCGAAAATGCATTAAATGGATGATTTCTTAAGTAACGAATTAGATTTAAATATTAAAATTCAAGAATATGAATGTATATGTACCGATTCGTGTAACAAAATTATTTCTAAAAACATCAATGATATAATTATTATGCACATAAACATCCGTTCAATTCAAAAAAATTTAGATGAATTAATTCTAAAAATAAATAATTTAATTAAAAAACCGGACTTTATAGTGTTATCCGAAACATTTACGAACGCTGAGTCACCGCCTTATCACTTACCTGAGTACAACTATATTTCTACCAAAGTAGACATCAATAAAAATTCGGGAATAATAATATTTGCAAGCAATAAATTTAGTATTGTTAACATAATAGAACATCCAATACACTTAGTAAACTGCATCGAAGTACATTTCAAACTCGGCAAATCCATATACCATCTAATAGCTATCTATAGAACGCATGGCTCGAGTATTATTTCATTTATTAATGACCTCAAATACATATTATTAAAATTAAAAAATAAACTTTGTTTCGTCGTAGGAGATTTTAACGTTAATATTAATGAAAAAATAGAAAATAATAACAAAAATGAATACATCAATTGTATGACTGAACAAAATTTTATATCTTGCATAAATAAAAATACTAGGGAAATAAAAGAACATACTCCATCTTGTTTAGACCACATTTGGACAAATGTAAACATTAAAGATCTTCACAAAATAAAATCAATTGTTTGGAAAACTAACATAACTGATCATCACTCATGCTTACTTCTGTATAATAATAATATTAAACATAAAAAACATAATTTAATAACCAAAAAATCAACAATAGATTTGACTATTCTCTCTGAAAAATTAAAAAAGGAAGATTGGAATAATGTTTTAAACAGTGATGATACTGAAATTTGTTCGACTAACTTCGAAAATATTATGTCACAACACATTAAAAATTCGACAACTGAGATAACAACATACATAAAATCAAAATTAAGATGTTTAAAACCTTGGATTACCAAAGGACTTATTATATCTATCAGAAATAAAGAAAAACTTTACAAAATAACTTTAAAAAATCCCCAAGATGAAAAAGCATATATTTTCTATAAAAAATATAAAAATAAATTAACATCTTATATTAAAAAAAGTAAAGAAGAGTATTTTAAAAATAAAATATTATCTTCAGAAAATAACCATAAACAAATGTGGAAAACTGTTAATTTCGCCATAGAAAATACAAAAAAAAACACAAAACATTAAGTACATTGAACATGATAAAAAAATTATAGATGCCAATATACAGCCTAAACAATGTGCAAACATATTTAATTCCTTCTTTGCAAATGTTGGGAAAAATCTTGCGAAAAATATTCATAAGCCTTCAAACCAAGAAAACCATAAAAATAAAAATATACAGAAACGTAATATACTTTCAATGTTTGAAACAACAACAGAATGTGAAATCTCTAAAATAATAGAAAATATGAAAGGAGGTTCGTCCCCCGGTTTTGATTCTATTACGACACACATGTTAAAAACTATGAAACCTCACTTAATAAAACCTATCACTCATTTAATAAACTTAAGTTTAACAAATGGAATTTTTCCAATGAACTACAAAACCACAATAATCTCACCTATTTACAAATCTGGAGATCCACATCAAGCAACGAATTATCGCCCAATATGTCTAATTTCTAATATAGGAAAGATCTTTGAAAAAATAGTAAAAAAACAATTGGTAAATTTTCTAGATAATAATAAAATATTACACAAAAACCAGTTTGGCTTTATAAAATCACTCAGCACACAAGATGCTATTGCTAACGTAACTTCATACATTTACGAATCATTAGATAAAGGTAAAAAATGTGCGGGTATATTTATTGACCTTAGAAAGGCATTCGATAGCATATCCCATGAGATGTTATTAAAAAAAATGAATAATATTGGCATAAAAGGCAACGCAATTAAATGGATCACCGACTACTTAAAAAACCGTCCTCAAGTAGTAAAAATCAATCGTGTTAATAGTGATCAAGAGATTACAAGCTTTGGAATCCCCCAAGGTACAGTGCTTGGACCAATTCTATTTACTATATATGTAAACGATATTTTTTTTCAACCCTTACATGGTCAAATTACGTCATACGCCGATGATACAGTATTAATAATAAGTGATACGACTTGGGAAAATGTAGAATTAAAGGCCACAGAAGACATCAACACGCTCAAGAATTTTTTCGACACTAATTTACTGTCACTTAATAATGAAAAGACATTTGTAATTCCATTTGCAATCCATACAAATGATACTCCTAAAAATTTTAACATTGTCATACATAATAATACTAAAATTCACAGCCTAAACTATTGCAAATCAAACTTTACAGTACTAAAAACAACAAATAAAATTAAATATCTAGGAGTAATTATTGATAAAAATCTGAAATGGAAGGAACAAATATGTCAAGTAGTAAACAAAATTAGAAAATTAATATATATATTTTTAAGAATTAGAAACTTTCTGTCGATTAAAAATCTATATTTAATTTAATATGCCTTAGTTCAATCCACTTTACAATACGCTATTATTAGTTGGGGATCCGCGTATAAATGTAACCTTCTTCCAATTGAAATTATACAAAGAACAATTATTAAAATTATATTAAAAAAATCCTTTGACTACCCAACAGAACGCCTGTTTGAAGAATTTCAAGTACCTACATTTAAAGACCTATATATTAAAAACTCATTAATCCAAATTATAAAAGAAAAAGATAAATATCAATTTTTAAATGAAAACAGAACGCGACTTAGACATGTTTTTCTATGCCCAAAACTAAATACATCTTTTGCACAACATCATTATACTTACCAGGGAAGAACTTTTTTCAATCGTCTACCAGAAGAAATCAGAAGCATTAATGATAAAACCCGAATACTGCTCTCTGTCAAGAGACATTTTAAAAATATTCTGAAAAAAAACTACTGTCACTTAATTAATCTCACAAATATCCTTAGTTTTCCATAAATTCCTTTCTTTTTTAAATTTAATATATTAATATATTATCCTTCACTACTATCAAAAAAAATACTACAGCAAACATACATTTATGTAAAAAGAATTATTTAAGTACTAACTAACAACAACATTTATGTACACTCCCCTTCCATACACATGCAAATGCTTTCAATGGAAGAGTGGTAAAAAAATACAAGATGTAAAATGAATTATGTACCATGTAAACATATTATTAAAAATAAAAAATAATTACAAAAAAAAAAAAAAAAAAAACATTTGTCGCGTCTCGTTTAACAATAATTTAAAACTATCGAGATTGATGTGGTAGCCGCTTGCGACCACTCTGAGAATTGTATAAAATTTCACAATTAGCTCCTTTTTAATACCCGTAATTTCTGCGCTGAGGTCGGGGTTCAAGAAGAAACGCCTTGCTGCGTTGCATTCGTTTGTAGAGCCATATCCTGGCTTCGGTTTGTCTACTAACAAACCCATTTTTGATTTGAAGTCGGCTTGAATTTTTTGTTTATTGTTATCGACAATTTTCTTTTGCTCCTCCCCCCTAACTTGCCAGGATTTGACAGGTAGTCGGTAGGCTATGTGCAAAATACACTCAAAAAATCGAATCCAACAGTGTAGGGTGGACAAACCGAATCGAAAGTTCTCAGTATTAGGTGGACGATTCAACACGTTTTCCGTATTCATATCATCTGGAGTTGCTCCACAGATTATGCACTTAGACGTGGAGTTTGTACCGGATAATATGTTGCTCACACTACCATCCATCATAGTGAACAACATCTCGCAAGTAACACGACATCTTTGACCACTCTCGGTAGCTAGGTCACAAGCTTGCAAATTACTGATTTTCTCATTCATCTCCTCCTCCTTATTGCGCACAAGCTCTGCGTTTTCTTTTTGGAAAATAAACTTTACTGGTCTGCAGTAGAGTGTTGATGATGGTCTTGGATTTACCCAAACGTCTCGTCCAGAATCTAGATCAATCAATTTTAATGGCACCAATGCTATCAGAAACAAATATTAATCAGTGCTTGAAGCATCCGTGAATATTTGTTTATACTGGCTGTGACCCGAACTGCCATCGAAACCCCATTTACATACAAGTTTTAAGTTATCGCTACCCTCATCCAATGTAGCCAAATTGATAATACTCCGTGCAGTTAGTTGCAGAAGTTCTTGTAAATTAACTTCAGCTGAAGTTTCAGTCACTGTGATTAACGATGGCAGGAGAACATTCTTCGTTTTGTTAAGCTGGTAAAGACTTGGAAAGCAGTTTGGGTGCACAGCATTTACTGCAGCTTTTAACACTTTGTATTTACTTTCTGATAGATCTAGATCGAGATACAGGGCTAGTGCTTGATGAGAAGTTAGTGAAGACGCCCCATCCTTTTCTGGTTTACCCCTAGCCACATCCGCAGCAAACTGCAGCTCGTCTGATTTTCTTCCAGACACGAGCTCCGATACGCGCCTTTTTTTGGTCTTGAGCGAAGCTTCCTCGAATGGCTTGAGGGGTCTTCCGCGGGTACGACTTGGTCCAGGCTGATTGGTTATATCTTGTAGACCTTTTAAACCTAATGGTAACTGTATTTGTTGGTTTAGCCACGTCTCAAAAAAACAGCGCCATCTATTGGACAAGCAATCTTTTTTTTTAAAACAACGCCTTCTGCGCTATATTCCAAGCTATTGTTTCTCCATCTGAACACACAGACTGAGGCATAGCAACGCGTAGCTGGATACAGCTAGTTATAATAAATTTGTCTGTATCGGTTTTTAACATTTTTTTTAATAAAAAGCGTAAACAAAATATCGAATGTTCTCCAATATTCTACAATACGAAATCACGCCGGAAATTGGTTGAAAATAATAATTGTTTTAAGATATTCTACGAATTGGTTTAGTCAAATTTCTTTTTTTAATTTAAAAGGGCTTAAGTTGAAATAAGACGTGAAAATAATATCAGTTATGGGCGTTTCTAGTGGGCGCGGCTATAGTCCTAAACATTTCGTTTACGCCCCGCGTCGGTCAAAATGTCGCACAGTGTGACATGGTTTGATTTCACACGGACAAGTTTTATAAGTTTAAAATGATAATAATAATTTTCATTATTGTTGGCATCAGTCAATGAATTGCTTAATTTGCATGGTGTTTTTAAAATCGTGGTATCTACGTACAGTATATAATCATCTGCAGTATGTAAGGCATCCAAAATAATCATAAATCACAAATTCTTTTTTGGTTATTATTTTTTTTCTTGACAAAACAATCCCGATGAGTTAAAAAACTCATTTTAGGACGGGAGGAACTTACAATACATAGGTGGGAGTTAATTGGTACAAAAATAAACAGGTATAAAAAGAAACAGTACAAAAATAAAAAATATATAATATTTTTACTGATAAAACTTTTACATAGAAAAAAGTTTGTTCATTACAGTTTTTTTACATCTCAGATTTTAGATTTAATTATTTTTTATTTCGTACTAGAGCAATCCCGATGAGTTACATAACTCATTGTAGGATGAGAGGAATTTACAGTACATAGGTGGGATTTAATGGGTAAAATTTTATATAAGTATTTTGATATCAAAAAACCTTTACCGTCCAATGCTTTGTTTTTCTTTTGAAGTGGAAAAAATATGTCATCGGAAACCAAAATGAATGTACTTCTTAGGGCCCGTTCCCACTTCCGTTTTCAAATCGGAGGCGGGTCCCGTTTTAAAAACGGATGCCCTAGTGGCTGTAGTGGATGTGTGGAGCTGTTCACACTTGTCCGACACGATTTGAAAACGGATCCGACATTTTTTGTCGGATGGATCGCCAGCGCAGCGCGTCCGTTTTCAAATCGTGTCGGAACACGCTCGCTCATAGTGTTGTATGGAGCTGTTCACACTTGTCGTCCAGTCGTTCCGGCAGAGTCCCCGCCAAACCCCGACCCCTCCCCGCCCGCTCCCTGTCGCAAGGAAGCGGGCACGTTGCGTGCTTGTATTTGGTTATTTTGTTAAGTAAATAAATCAAAACTACAATAATGGATAAGGAAATAAATCCCGAAAATTTAATACCACTGGTCGAAGAAAGAGTATGGTAATATTTTATCTTTAACTAAATAAAAACAAAACACTTGGTGTACACAACTTTTTTATATTAAAATTTTTATTTTTTTAAGTTTACTTTTTTTTAAATTTTAAAGCTTTAATGAGATGCACGGAAGAGCGTATTAGTTTAATAAACACATAATAAAAAATATTTGAGTTGTTATTGTTTTCTAACTTTAAAATATCGATAGCCTTTCTTCAGAACAAATGCACTTTCTCAATTTTGTATTTTGATATGTTAAGCTCTCTGAAACTCATTCCAGTAGATGGTTAAAGGAAGTGATAGACATTCTCTTAAGCCATTAAGCGCCCTTGAGGTGATTTTTCATGGTGTAAACGGCGCTATATAAATAATCCAATCATTATTATTCTAAAATAATTAAAGAACTTTAGTTCATCACTTCTCAACTCACTAATTAACACTTGGAAAATTCCTACAGAAAATCATTCGGCTATGATTGGGTGTAGGTACTCAAAATTTTCTTTTCACTTTTTTCCTTATTTTTAATAAGTACAACATGACAACAGGAGCTTCATCGTCGTCCATTGCGCACCATTACTGAAGAATGAGCAAATAACATGTTTTTGTTGAATCGACAATTATTTTTTTTCGTAGAGTATGGTCCGTTTTTAAAACGGATCCGTTTTTAAAACGGAAGTGTGAACAGGGGCATTGGCCATCCGTTTTCAAATCGGAGGCGGGTCCCGTTTTAAAAACGGATGCCCTAGTGGCTGTAGTGGATGTATGGAGCTGTTCACACTTGTCCGACACGATTTGAAAACGGATCCGACATTTTTTGTCGGATGGATCGCCTACGCAGCGCGTCCGTTTTCAAATCGTGTCGGAACACGCTCGCTTATAGTGTTGTATGGAGCTGTTCACACTTGTCGTCCAGTCGTTCCGGCAGAGTCCCCGCCAAACCCCGACCCCTCCCCGCCCGCTCCCTGTCGCAAGGAAGCGGGCACGTTGCGTGCTTGTATTTGGTTATTTTGTTAAGTAAATAAATCAAAACTACAATAATGGATAAGGAAATAAATCCCGAAAATTTAATACCACTGGTCGAAGAAAGAGTATGGTAATATTTTATCTTTAACTAAATAAAAACAAAACACTTGGTGTACACAACTTTTGTACATCAAAATTTTTATTTTTATTTTTTTAAGTTTACTTTTTTTAAATTTTAAAGCTTTAATGAGATGCACGGAAGAGCTTATTATTTTAATAAACACATAATAAAAAATATTTGAGTTTTTATTGTTTTCTTACTTTAAAATATCGATAGCCTTTCTTCAGGACAAATGCACTTTCTCAATTTTGTATTTTGATATGTTAAGTTCTCTGAAACTCATTCCAGTAGATGGTTAAAGGAAGTGATAGACATTCTCTTAAACCATTAAGCGCCCTTGAGGTGATTTTTCATGGTGAAAGCGGCGCTATATAAATAATCCAATCATTATTATTCTAAAATAATTAAAGAACTTTAGTTCATCACTTCTCAACTCACCAACTAACACTTGGAAAATTCCTACAGAAAATCATTCGGCTATGATTGGGTGTACCCAAAATTTTCTTTTCACTTTTTTCCTTCTTTTTAATAAGTACAACATGACAACAAGAGCTTCATCGTCGTCCATTGCGCACCATTACTGAAAAATGAGCAAATAACATGTTTTTGTTGAATCGACAATTATTTTTTTTCGTAGAGTATGGTCCGTTTTTAAAACGGTAGTGTGAACAGGGCCATTGGCCATCCGTTTTTAAAACGGGACCCGCCTCCGATTTGAAAACGGAAGTGGGAACGGGCCCTTATACTCCAAATTGAATAAGCTCAGGAATCGCTGGAAATTTATCGAGTGCGTATACATGTATATACCTACATATTTATAGACATATAAAATTAATTAAGCTGAGATTTTGCAATTATGTTCTGTAGAAAATTTTGCCCAAACATTTACTTTTAAGTGTTTATTTATGTAGTACCGTCTCAATTCCGTTAAACATTTACCTTGGTGCCGTCATTTTGTTCGGGATAAAACTCATTTTGTCTTCTGTTTTCCCATATTTAACTGAAACGTACGTTTATATTAGCAAACAGATTTATTATAAATTGGTTAAATTTTCTTTTATTAGCAAACAGATTTATTATAAATTGGTTAAATTTTCCCTTAATTTTGAATATCATTTTAACGAAAGTAAATGCAGTAACTTGGGGAGATAATTCTACAATTCTATCTACAATAAATAATTTTACAATCTAAACGATTGTACAATTAAACAGATGAATAACCCTTTTTAATATTCGAATGACTTTATGTACATTATTAAAAACTTTATTGTAAATTTTATACCAGCTACTTTTTGTAATATCTTATACTAGGGCAGACCCTGTGAATTCTTGAAAAATTTATTTGCAATTTAAACTAAAGCAATTTTATGTTAAAATCTTATATTAGGTATAGAAAGGTATTTTTGGCATGTCTGAATTCTTCACATTCATTTCCAATTTTTCTGTGCCCAAAAATTGGCGTGACTGAAAGCCAAATAAATATAATTTAAATGTAAAAAGAAAAAAATGTACATTATTTATAACAGCGGAATTTTTAGTTTAAAATAATATTTAACTATTAAAATAAAGAAACTTAAGAATTTTAAAAAAATCTACAAAATAAACTGTTTTCATATTTTTTTACTATGTCCAAATTTTTTCTGAAACTTAACCACCGTGCATTCAAATCACTTCAAATTATGTCTAAAATATAATGTTTTCTTTTTTATTGGTGAAACATACAAAAAACCTTTACTCACTTGTGGAAGAGGTCAAATTATAAAAAACAGAAAATTACACTAATAACTTTAAAAGTAATCGTTTGATTAAATAAAAAAAACACGTAATAGAAATTACTGGACATACCGTCCGGGAGTCAGACGACTTTTCCGGCTTAAGCTGTGGCCGTTACTAAAGAATAACGCTGTAAGTGCTTGGGGACCTGCACACGAATACAGTTACGTGCGCCTCAGAGTGTTGGAGTAACGTACGGCGAGTTTTCTTTATCGGGACAGAAGTTTGATATTTCCGAGTGTTTTAATTCATTCTTATGAATACATTAATAAAATCGCTATTTTTTCTAGAGAGATTCCTCGGGAAGTTACTAATTAATCGTTTACAAAAATAAAATCTGGTGCTTCCCGCTCATCTTACAGTTGAAAAACGTTTTATAACATTGGCAAACCGTTTTACATAAGATATTTAATGGTAAGGTCCTATTTTTATTAATCTTATATATAAATAACTTGCATCCCTGGGAATCCCTCTAGAAACATTTAAGAATTTAGTAATACGTACATCACAAATAATTAAAATGTGAGCGTCGGGGCAAATCCCCGTTATCAGGGTATTGTGTCGCCTTAAACGATACAGACCGAACACAAATTTTAATCACTAGGACTCGATCAGAATTTGGTTTATGAAACCTTTTATTTTAATACTCTTCATTTCAAATTCGTTTACTGAGGAATTTCAATGATTAATTAAAAAAAAAATTGTAATTACCACACTGACAAAATAAAATTGTTTTCACTAACAAATAATCGTGTTTACTCTTACCCACTTATATTAGGTTTTGCTTATTAAATAATTTCTACAAATTTCATTTGGTTGAATTATATTTTTTGAAGGGGTGTAGATGGTAGGAACTTAAATTTGTGGAAACGTTTTGATTTGTTAATTTTTTGCCCGCCTTGATGTAAATAACCTATTTGGGTTTCACTTGGGTTGTTTTTACACTAGTCCCAGCGAGAGCTCGTGCAGACATCATTGACGATCGTCTTCTTCCGTGTCACGCGTCTTGCTTGAAAACGAAAAAGATAGGAGATGCTAGAACGATGACATCCCCTACGATCTCTGGCTGGGACTAGTATATACCTAATACCGAAATACCATTGGTTTCTTACTAATTTAATGACGTCGAACTGGAAGAGGAAGGATAAAAATCGTCTGAATTCTGTAGAAATGAGATCTTTGAGGTGTAAATGTGGTAAATTGTCTATGATTTAATGAGAAATGTGGAGATTCGCAAATAATGCGAGGCTGATGCCAGCGTTATGAGTAAGATTAAGAGAGGGACGCTTAGATACTTTGGGTAAGTAAATAGAATGGACGAAGAAAGGCGTTTAAATATATTATAATATGACGCGAATATGAATGGTAGAAGAAATCGGGGACGGTCAAGTGAACCAAATACTTAAGACGGGCCGTGTTAAGAGTAAGAGTAACAGAAAGTTAGGTACGTGTTATACGATGTATGTTTGTGAATGAAGCAAGGAGTGTATGCCAGAACTGAGCTGTTTGGCGGTCCATCCTCTCTGCCTACCCCTTAGGGGAAACGGCGTGATGGTTAGTAAGTTAAGCTTGTTTCTTCTTACCCACAGTGCCGCCCCTTTTCACACGCAATTGGAACAGTCGGCTCCGGCGCCGCCTTGCCAAAGAGCCAAGGATACAAGACACTGAAAATACCTAACACTTAACCCAGCGCCCTTGAGGTTTTTACTAGCGCCGTTAGGATCTAGGCCCGTCCTGTTTACCTACATACTGTCAATGAATATTGATTGATTGCAATTACTTCAAAACGAGTAGAACAGGGGTAATACAATTAGTCAAATCATATTCTTTGCAGCAAACAATTGTTGAGTCTTAAAAATATCGATTTTTTTCATTTTTTTTACACTATCTTCTGCGTTTCAATGTTTGTTAACCGTTTAAAAATGACTCCATGTTGAAAACAATAATCTTCCTTATTACTTTTGTTTCCTTTTCATATTATTATAGTATATATTTTATTCCTTTCATTTTCTAACAGTATATACCTTTCTAATATCTTTTATTTTATTTTTTACAAACTCTTAATGCCTTTTAGACATTTTATAAGCACTTCATTCTTTTTTTTTATATATACAATAATATTATTATTGGGTTTATAAAAACAGTTTATTTTTAAATAAAAAACAGTTGTTTTTACTTCATTCTTCCTTATACTACTTTATTGTATATTATTACATATAATTTCTTACTTTGACTTATTACTATACTACAGATTGCTACTTATATTGTATTTATATCTCTTTGTTTTTTTCATACTTTTAACCTTACTTACTATTTACTGATTATACCATTATACTTACATTTATATTGTTGCATTCCTTATGTTGCTGTACTATTCTCTGTTAAATTAGTATGTGAATGGCACATGTTGTGTCGTATATGTGAAATTAATAACAAAACAGAATATCGCTAAATAATAGATTTCATATACCCACGAGAGCTACTCGTTCTAAAATTTTGTTTAAATGCAACAATATCAGGACTGAGTAGTAGGTTGTATGAAGTTAGTAATAGATACGCAGATGTGGCAGATCTATTTAACTGCACGCAAGGTAGGTACAGGAGGGCTATGCTATCAAATCTTTTCAATCAATATTAATTTAATCTAATTCTACCTTATTTGCACTATAGAAACTTATGTACTTGTATCTCTTGTTTACTTACTTACTTACTCTCTAATGTCATTTCACAATCAAATGCCACATATATTTGTAATTCTTTTTTTAAAATATTTCTACGATTTTAACTGTGACATGTTATCATTGTTTATGGTATATTTATACCGTTGATATTAAATAAATAAATCACCACGTATAATACCTTAATAATCCCACACGATAATACGTCTTTAATGAATTTCTAGATCCATCCTTAATGAATTTCTAGACAGGCAAATGTATACTTCGATTACCGTTCCACTCATACTGATTGATCAAAGTCTAATAAATCCGATTGATCCTGAAATTGATTTTTTTTTTTTTTTTTTTTTTTTTTTATTATAAATTTTTAAAGATACAAGTTTTATGCAGTCCCACAAAGCTGTCATACATGACGGCTTGTCTGTAGGTTCTACAAATAATATATATAAACATTTTTAATTTTTAATACATGTATGACACAAAATTATACAATAAACAATATCACAAAATAATATATATCAAAGTACCTACCTATATACAAATTATTTAGGCAGGTACGTTGAGATGTTCAGGAATACATCAATAATAAAGTTCAGAGATACATTGATTCGTCGCTTATTAGCCAACGCTTAGTGTTTTTGGGGCAGGGTCTCTCATTATTCTGAGGTTTAAAAGAATTATTAAATTTATTGAAAATCTCTGGTATTAAATATTTAAGCGTTCGGCTTCCATACTTATTTGTTACTCTTGGAATAATGAGGCCCTTATTTTCAGTGAATCTTGTTGTGTGATTATGCACCGGTTGCTTTTTATATTTGCTATCTTCCTCATTATCCATTATAATAATGTACCAAAGAAGACCCTTTATTGGAAGTAGGCCCTCAGAACCATACAGTAGTTTTAGATTACTTCTTTGTCTGTAGATATTCGGTGGTACAATTTTTTTTATTATAGCAATTTGTAAGTTTTGTATATATTTAATATAAATATTGCTTGAGTGCCCCCAAGTTCGTATGCCATATCTGAGTATGGATTCGACCATAGAAAAATAAATTATTTTAAGAGTACAATGAGGCAAAACAAATTTCAGTTTATAAAAATTACTTGCAAAAGATCGGAGCTGGTTACAGATTTTAGCCACTTGTTTATCCCATTTAAATTTATTGTCTACTATTAGTCCCAGATAAGTATATTCGTTAGTAAAGTCAATTGTTTCACAGTGGCAAATATTTTCAATTTTTCTATGAATACATTCAGAATTATGAGCAATTATTTTGGGTATATTCCATATTCCCAGGCTTGGTGATTTTACATACATACATTTTGTTTTTTTAACATTAATAATTAAACCAACATCATGAGCCCATTTAAGTAGCTCGTTAAAGTCACTTTGCAATTGTTGAATAGCTATGATAGGACTTTCATTGGATACTACAAGTGCAGTATCGTCAGCAAAAATGAATCTAAAGGCCTTTTTAAAGAGTTTTGACATAACAATAACATATACTCTTTACATTGCGCAAAAACTAATAATTAAAATAATATTAAAGAAATCATTTTTATATTCATCTGAACTCATTTTCAAAGAATTTAAAGTCAGAAAATTAAATACTCTTTTCCTGTATCACGCAACCTTACAAGTTTACAAAGATGATATCCTAAACAAAACCGTACCATTCAAAAACAAAGCAAATCTCAGGCAAAAATACATGTTACCAATTCCGATTTGTAAAAAAACTTTGGGTCAGCAAAACTACAAATACTTAGGAACAAATTTCTTCAATAAATTGCCAGAAAATATAAGATCACTAAATGATAGTTTCAAAGAATTCAAAACACAATTAAAAAAATATACTGAAAACCTAAACTAAATTAAAAAAAAATAAAAAAATAAAAGAAAAACAAAAACAAAAAATTAAATAAAAATCTAAAAACTAAACAAATAATACCTCATCCCATACACACAAGCAATTGCTTTTTATGGGAGAACATTGAAAAATAATAAATATTAATCATATCATAATATCTTATCTTACTAGTGAAATATATATATGTATATCACACATTGTAAATTTGTTTATTGAATAAATTGAATTTGTTTAAAAAAAAAAAAAAAATATATATATAATGTACAATTTTGGACCTAAAATTGATCCTTGCGGTACTCCTGATTTAATATGTCTTCCTTTACTCATATCATTTAAAATCTTTACGTTCATTTTTCTATTAGTTAAGTAGTTTTTAAAAAATGAGAGGAGTTTACCCCGGATTCCAATGTTTTCAAGAACCTTAATTAATTGTATATGGCTGAGAGTGTCAAAAGCCTTTGAGTAGTCAATAAAAAGCACCAGTACATGTTTTTTAGAATCAAGTTGAGAATTTATAAAATCAGAAAATTTTTCCAGCAATTTATCACAACTTTTTTTTTCTGGAACCCGTACTGGCATTCATCTATAATATTCAAATTATTCAAATATTTATCTAAATTTATCGAAATATATTTTTCTAAAAATTTTTCTAGTGCCGGGAAAATAGAAATTGGCCTGTAATTGTTAATTTCGGAGTGATCTCCATTTTTGAAAATAGGTCTTACAATGCTATTTTTTAATTCATCGGGGATGAGGCTCGTATCGATTATTCTGTTGATAAAGTGAGCAATAACAGGGCTAAGTAATTTGACATGTTTTTTTAAATCAAACATACGAATTAGATCTATGCCCGGTGACTTTGAATTTTTCATACCTCCGATAATATATTCAATTTGCTTAGCATTAGCTCTAGGTAAGTACATTGAATGCGGTAGGGATTCTTGCAAGTGATTAGACGCTCGGAAATCACATTCATGTAACAACTTATTAACTCCTTCATCAAAAAAGTTAGCAAAATTTTCTGCCACTGCATCAGAAGATTGTGGCTTTAGGAAATATTTAGATAAGACTTCATCGCAACCAGATTTATTTTTCCTACCCAAAATTGTATTAATTTCATTCCATGTTTTTTTAATGTCCTTGAAACAGTGATTAAATTTGTTATTATAGTATGCCTTTTTTGTGTTTAATATTTGTTTATTAAGTTTATTTCTATATTTTTTGAAAGCGATTTCATATTTTTTATTATTAGGCGTGTTTTTCCACTTTTTCCACATGGCATCTCGTATTAGAATACTTTCAGCGAGACTGTCTTTCATCCAAGTTTTTTGGTTATTTCGAAATTTTTTTGTTTTTAATTTTGTAAAGGTACTTTTTTCATAAATATTTTTAAAAATCGATTTTAATTCTGCATAAATAATGTTTGGTTCAGACAATTTTAACATTGCATTCCAATCGGTGATTTCGATCAATAAATCAATCCTTTTGTCCGATAGTGCAGTGTAATACTCTTGGTGCGATTTGTCGACGGTACATTTATCATAGTAACAGAAGTTAATACTAGCTGCAGTTAGGTAGTGGTCAGCTATTATTGAATCGCATACGCATGAACTGATTTCGGTCGTCTCCTTCACTCTTACATAGATATGGTCTAAACATGAAGCCGTTACATAATTAGTCAATATCGCTTCTCTAGTCACATCATTTATACATCTGGTCATTCCAAAATGAGACATGAGGTTTTCATATTGCATAGTTATGGGTTCGTGTACATTTAATAAGTTAATATTCGTATCACCTAGAACCAATACGGATTCTTTTATATCAATATTTCCCAATATTGTCTCCAGCTCATCAAGAAATAATTTTTTTTTTGTATTAGGCGGTCTATATATTGCTAAAAGATGTAAGCGAATATGTTTGTTTACTGAAATGGTTCCGTAAACGCATTCAAAATTATTAGTCATAATATTTATTTTTTCAAATGTAAGGTGATCTTTCACGTACACAATAATACCGCCACCCGATCTTTTTGTTCGACAAAAATGGTACGAATTAAATCCCGGTAATTTATAAAGATTTATATTATTTTCATTAATAGACGTTTCGCATAGCGAAATTAAGTCGATGTTTCTCAAAGAGCTAGAAACAATTAATAGTAAAGTGTCCCAATATTTAGATAAAGATCGTATATTTAAGTTGAGGGCAGTTATTTTATTATTTCCTAACACATGTTTTTTTGTAGCCCAGTTTTCAAAAATTGACGTGCGTTCATAATCTATTTCTGCTGTATCAAAATCACAGTTCAAGTCACCCATATAGAATAATTTTTAACTGGCAGCAATAATATATAAACATGTATTGGGATTTATAAATATAAATACGATAGATACATAACAATATAGCAGTAAGTATTTCCGATATGTTCCAGGTTAGATTATAGTTTTGTACAGAACAAGGTAGGTTTACTAATTGGCACCAATAATTACATATTGAATTTTTTCTACACATACGAATACACGAAGAGTGCGCGAACATCAATATAATCATAGATTTCAGTATACTAGCGTTTAACACTGTGGCAATGGGATAATGCATTGTAACATAAATGGCAAAATTTTTCGGCAAGGATATGAAATATTTATGTCTCAATAAATTATATACATTACGATGCATAAATGAAAGTGATAATATGAAGTTAAAAAATGAAAAAATTGTGATTAGCATTGTAATTGTTTTTTAGAATTATAATACATACCTAATCATAGTCTATACGACTTTGAGCGATATGCATCATCTTTTTGTAGTAAGAACAATTAGTATTATTAGCTTTGTGATTAGTATTTAGGGTCATCTTGAATAAGGTGTTCTGATGTGCACAGTTACTACATTTTTCTTCAGTGTTTTTGTTAGGGCATTCCTTCCATTCGTGATCTTTTGCGCAATGTAAACACGTCGCACGTTTGTCCTTATTAAAACATTTTAATGCAGTGTGACCAAATTTGAGACAATGGTAGCATTGCGTCAAGGGGCTGGCATCTTCCACTCGTACTCTGCTAAAACCAATGTTAATTTTTTCCTTTTCCATGAGGTATGACCTTACTGCTCCGCTGGTTTCAAATATATAATTAGTGAGTCCATTTTGGTTTTTTGGTTTAAACATTTTTATTAGTTTAATCGTGTTTTTAGTATCGCTATTCATGATATCTTTTATTCCATCGTTTTGTGTTTTTATTGCCTCAATTATGTCCTCTTCAGTTAAATCTACTTGAAGATTTCTTATGAATATTTTTGGATTTTTCTTTCTTAATTCCTCTGCAACCATGTTTTTTTAAGGGTTTTATTGATTTCATCTGTCAATTTCTCTGCATGTTCTTTTGAAGGACAAGATATAATTAATTTATTTTGCGAGGCTTTTCGTATTCCGTTCACTGCGATACCCAAGTTTGCTATTTTAATTTTCTTTACGATTTGTTCTTTAATAGCATCCGATGTCATGTTCGAATCTTCACCTTTGATGATCAATGAGAATTTGGATTCCGGGATTACTTTGAGACAACTTGCGTATGTTTTTTTTTCAAAATTGCTCGTATTCTCGATTTTTTTTTCTAATTTTTCAATTAGTTTTGACTGGAGACAAACAATTTCGTTTTGAAAATATATTTTTTCCTGAGTCCATTTTTCTTCTAATAGTTTTATATTTAATTCCAGATTATTTTTAGCTTTCGAGTCCTTTACCGTAGAAATATTTGAAATTTCTAATTTTATGTTTTCTATTATCGACAGCACGTCCATAATGGGTTAAGCTTGTGACCGCCTCGCGGAACACCTCGCTCCCGGCAAAACTTTGATAAATGTGACAATTCTCTAATAATGTATTGTCTTTCTATAAACACGTCTACACACTACCACGGTAGAATGACGAATGTATAAATGTATAAATGTTTGTCAAATCACCATGAACCATGAATGAAGAGCTGTCTACACCTGAAGTAATGAAGTCCTGCTATCGAAGACTAACAAATAGCCACGTGGCATATATAGGAGTATAAATCTGTACTCTGTAGACCACGAGGCTGAATGTATGTTTTGGGAGCGTCCATAACTCCCAGGAATCCGCCTCCGAAATTTAAAAAAAAATCAACCCGTAGAAATCGAATTTCTCAGCAATTTTGTAACCAAAACCACTTAAAGAAACGTTTAGATATTATTAATAAATTGTAAAACATTTTTGATAATATACAATTTAATAGAATTGAAAATCTTTAGGTGTTCATTCGGGAACAATGAATCGCAACTTTGTGTTTTTTAAAAAATATGTAATTTATTGTTCATCTTTTTTTAAATGTTCCCCTATTGAGGTATATTGTGAGACTGGAAGAGATGGGGAGGTGAGGAAGTACCTAGCTATTCACATCTGGTCACCGAACACGGCTAAAGCAATTTCAAGCAACATTTCAATTCTGAATGGTGGTCACCAGGGCGACGCTTAGAGTATGTTCCAATACACCTTGTACTTTTTTAAATTACTAAATTGTGAAATAACACATCAATAAAATTTACTTGCGCACACCGCGATTTGAACCCGTGACCTCCAGATTGCTAGTCCATAGCCTTCCCTGAGTATATTCGCAACTTAATTTTATAACAACTTGTTATAAGCAATAATTATTAGCCGTTAAAATAATCTTCCTCGTTATAAAAAATAAAATATTTCACCATTAAATAAATATGTAAAATATCTCGACCTAATCTAGTGAGAGATTAAGTAGGTATTTAACAATACCTTTCCTATAAACATAAAGTTAGTAGTTTTCAGGTGAAAAAAAATCAAAAAGCAATAATTGTTAAATGAAATGCTAGTATTTATTGAATTATTTGGTGGTTAAAAATAAGCCGATGTAGCACAGTGGTTCTGAGCACCTAACCGGCACACAGTGGGCTGAAAATCGCCTTTCATAGACATAGAGACTTATGATGATGAGATATGTAAAGCATTTAAGCATTAAAATGAATCATCAACAAAAAAAGATTTTTTTCTACTTAAGAATTTAAAAAAAAAAATCGCACCTTGCGCCACAATATGAAGTATGTCAAAAAAATACAAATAAATAGTAGTATTATCTGTGTGTAAGGATAGAACGGCCAACTTTATGATTCCAGAGATAGCCTCATTTTTAATGTCAGCGCCATACAAATTTTTCTTAAAAAAATTATAACTCCTTCATTTGTACACGCAATTGCTTCGTACGACATTTAATAGCATAGTAATGATCAGCAGAATCCATTTCTAGCCAAAAAAATACCCTTGAAAATTCAAGTCTCTTTGTCTATGAAAGGCGATTTTCAGCCCACTGTGCGGCAGTCAGAAAGTGAGGGTTCAATTCGCATCGGCGGCATTTATTTTTTCTCGGAAGATTTTTTCATTTGTGCTTTGCAAAAAAAACTTCATTTTAAAGTAGGTTTGGATAAAAATGAAGTTGTATAGTGCCCTTGTAGGTTATAGAAATGGTCCAAACATTATTATTAAATCCGCACCCCTTTGTAGTGCGGGCCCGTAAGTAAGCCCAGAGAGTACGGCCGTGTAAACATTAACCATGCCATTATTCATGTCTTGAATTCTCATTTTGTTGGTGTATGTCGTGACTGCTATCACTTCAACACTGTATATAGTATCATTTCACATAATAGTATGGGTACATAAGACGTACCATCATAATAAAGCTAGGCTTATGTGTATGGGGGATACGTTATTTTAATTTTATTTTTTTTAATTTGTGAGGCGGGTTTGGGTACCGCCCCCCGGGAACCCGGGAAATTTATTGGATAACTAACATCTCTGTCATATGTCACCTCAAATAATTCGCTTCGTTTGGTTTTTTTGGTTGTTTTAGTGATGCAGGGGTACCTGGGTTCATCGTGTGAGGTGTGTTCGGGATGCGCCTACCCATCAGCTGCATGGCGTGCCTGATCAGGAGAGGCTGGTTTGGAGAGACCCTTTGACCTCTCCAACTGATTTCTCTTGACCCATCGCCTTGCGCTGCAGCAGGAGGGATAGATCATTCGTACGTTACTCCTGGACACACTGATCCCTAGATTCCATTTTCCCTCCCGAAACATCATCTCCTTAAAAAGATCCCTCACACAGCATCCTCAAAGATGACATAGAGGGAAATTATTTTCCTCGAGGCCTCTTGTGTGGGGTTAATGTGAAAAAAGTGGAAACACGTGTTCATGAAAATTCTTATATTTTTGTATTGTCATGATCAAGGCAAATCGATTATTTTATTACCTTATAATTATTTTAATTCCATGTTAGTTTTTAAATGTTGTCACGTCTGAAGTCCCGTTTGATGTCCCGTCTTATGAGCATGGACCCTTGTCAATCACCAGGGCTATTATGGGGCTAAAGCAAGCAGGCATAATGTGTAAAAAACATTGAAGAACCTTGTTCATGTTGTCACGTCTGATGAGCAGGTTGCGCCGGGTGGAGATTCGACAGATGGAGTGCGAACGAGTGCGCGAGGCCATCCTCAATTAATCAGCTTCCATTTAACGTCTAACGGAACAATGATGATTCATCTTTGTGTCGCTTCGACAGCATGCTTGGTAATCCAGTGTAGTCCCCAAGGAATTACGCCTCACAAATAAAACCATTTTTACTTTCAAATAACTGATTTTATATTTTAATCTCTTCGAACAATACCACTCGAACAAAGAACCGGCTGATCTCGCGCAGGAGTCAAAACGTCTGGTTTATGTTTGGTTAATTTACACGGCAAGTCTCCGAACGATCGGTTCATGGTATTTGCGTGCTCTTTTCCATTTTTGTACAATCTTAATTTTTTCCCGCAAAACGCCACGCACAACGCGGAATCGTACTCTCCCGTTTTTGTTCCCGTATTGTTCCAATCTCAATCTACCCGCGTTATTCTGCCCGCCCGTCAAACCGATCGCAGTGCAGCCACCCGAAAAACTCTCAACAAAACAATAATCGGGCACTACCCTGGCAATCCAAACTTGCACAATTCTTTTACGTTACAATTCCCCGCAACCCCCGGAAATTTTACGCCGCGAAGTGAAGTAAAATTACCTTAAAACAAAAAAAACAAAAAAAACACGCAAATACCTTTCTTTCCCGCGCATGTACATAAAAAAACAAAGCTAGTAGAAATAAATAAGTTTTTACAGAAAACCATAAAACTAAACAAGTTATAAACTAAGAAAACGAAAAGAGAAAACCAATTCGCAGATTGGTGTTGCACAATCGTTATTATTATTAATATTTACATGAGGATTGAACCTTCACTTTTATATCTCTAATATGAGATTCGCAAACACTTACTCACTTATCGAGAGACAATCTCTCTGAGACACCAGTGAGTATGGAGAACTCAAGCTCCCACTTTATTATTTGAAGTAGAAAACAAAAACACATATATATTTTTAACAGAAAATAAATAAAGTAACTACATAAACTCTCTTTCTCTCCCTATGTTTATATAAAACAAATTTACCATTCTAAGATAAAAACTTGAAACAATAGAACTTAACAAAATAAAAATCCACCAAATCTCTAAGAGATCTTCACTAAATCAATTACAAAATTGATGTAAAAAAATGTTCAGAGCAGGGTTTACATAACTTAATGCCAAGAATTTTAGATGAGGTTTTACAATCAGAAGATAAACCTGTCTATTGTGGTTGAATCAGGGTTTACATATAAAAAATACCTAGCATATTCTCTTCGAATGAACATTGCTTGCTCAAGAAATATGACTAAGGAAGTAACCTAGATGGCATTCTAACAAAAATTTCACTTACCATATAAGCAAAGAGTCGAAATTTCTTGGACAAACAAAATATAATTGGTGTTCAACTATGTGCTTTAGATAATTGACACAGGTTAAGAGGTGTACGAGCACAATTCAAGAGATCGACACTTGTACTACAAAATGTACAGCATAACACTGGTATTAGCAATGAGATACTTATGCATATATTACTTATAACTAACCAAATTGTACTTATGACTAACAAAACTGTACAAAGACACACTCTTACGTAGCAGAGGTAAGGTGATAATATCCAGACGGAATTATTTAATAGGTAAGCACGCCAAACAGTATGTACTTCCCTTTGTTTGAAACAACACAATTTGAGAATTTCCTTAAGAAACTAAGACTTAAAAATATACATATATTAAACTAAATATATTCAACCATAAAACTAGTACATTGAATAACTAAAATAGAAATTACATAATCTTGTGTATGAAAAATTGCTCAATTTTTCACACACAAAAAAAAAAATAAGAATCCTTCTTTCCAAGTCCCCTGGAGACTCTTTGGATACTAATAAAACTTCGATACTTGACAAAAGTATAAGAAAACTCCAATGAACTTGTGGAAGAAGGGTTCAGACCAAAGGATAATGACAACCAAACTTATGTCCATTATGCTGACGGAACGTACCAATGTGTGTGTGTGCGTGTGTGCGTCGCACTAATAAGCTCACAACAGTAAGAAGACGAATCGTCTCATTTAAAATAAAAATTACTCAAAACGTAAATAAGAATAAATCTCAGTAAAGTTTAAGTGATAATAAAGAATTAAGACCTAAACTAAATTAATGGGCGCCACTGATCACTAGGATCAGAGAAACATCTTTTGTGAAGATGTTCCTATTCTAGTCCAACGAGGATAAAAAAGAAATCTATCATCAGTACACTAGAATTTTGCGTTTATTCCAAGCACAAGTCCTGAAGGTACCAAACTTCAGAACACGTGACCGGAACAAACACATAAAGAAGGGAATGAAGCAGCATGAAGGGTTGGTAGTCCTTTACACTATTTCATTGGCTTCCTATGATATACTAAACTAAACCTAATCTAAACGAACTATGTCCTTAACATGAAAATTTCCTACTACCTTGCCTTGCATGTCTGCAAGGGTATACACTAAATTAGAAACTTTGTTTTTGATAACGTTTCGCACAAACCTCGGAGCCAATTTGTGCGAAAAGAAATTGGGTCCACTCGATTGGACAAAATTTTTCCTCCACACCACATCTCCAACTTCATAATTTACCGACTTCCTACGTAAATTATAATGTTGAGCATTTTTCCTATAAGCCTGCAATAAGGCCTCCGAAACTTTATTGTAAATCGGAGCCAAGTCCTCTAATTTCTTAGCAAAACTATCTCTTGATTTCTCTAAATTCGAATCCGCACCGCTAGAGGAGATCAAATTTTTATGAAAATTGCCATCAATTATTTGTTCACGCCCGTGCATCAAAAAAAAGGGTGTGTAACCTGTCGCGAAGTTAACCGTATTGTTAAGTGCTGACTGTATTTGTGGCAGAAACCTAGACCAATTACGTTGGTCGGACTCGGTCAAAATAGACAGTGTAGTACCTATCGTTTGGTTATAACGTTCTACGACGTTATTTTGTGGCGTGTAGTAAGCATTATAGAAAGGTGCCGGAACATTATAGTCAGATAGTAATTTTTTAAATTCATTAGATATAAATTGTTTGCCATTGTCGCAAACAAATGTTTGTGGGACCCCATGAATGAGAAAAATGTACTGCTCTACATTTTTAACAATGCTTTTTGTGGTAGCGTTCCTAAGTGGGAAAATCCATGTGTATTTTGAAAACACGTCTACGACTGACAAAATATATGTGAATCCGGAATAACTTCTTGGCAGTGGACCGACAAGGTCAATAGACAGCATTTGCATAGGTCTTGTGACTATTTTCGGGTTGGTAGAAATGCCTGCCGGCGGAGCAGTATTAATTTTATGTGCCTTACACGTTTTACATCTATTAACAAAAATTTTGACGTCATTATACAACCCTGGCCAAAAATAATGAAGTTGAACCTTTTTGTAAGTTCTAAAAACTCCTGGATGACAGGAAATATCCGACTCATGTTCTTTAGATAGAACAGCGCTACGGTCCTCGAAAGGAACAACAAGCTTCCAAGCTGTGTCCTCCTGCAGATCGAAACGAGACTTACTGTGACGAAACAGTTTATTATCTTTAATTTGAAAATTGGTAAAACGTTGTGGATTTGATTTACAATTAGAAAATAAGGTAGTATACCAAGTATCTGTACTCATGGGAACGGAGTCAATAGTAGAGATCAAGGAAACGTCTTTACGTGAAAGAACGTCCGGAACCGTATTTAATTTACCCTTCCTGTGTATAACGTCAAAAGAATACTGTGACAAACGAGTAGACCAGCGAGCAAGTCTACCTGTTGGATTAGATAGTGATACTAACCATTGTAAACTAGAATGGTCCGTTACCACAGTGAAATGGGCGCCTTCTATGTAGGGCCTGAAGTGGTTGACCGAATCCAACACTGCTAGGAGTTCGCGCTCCGTCACGCCGTAGTTTCGTTCATGCACATTAAGACACCTAGAAAAAAATGAAACAGGGTGCTCTTCTCCATCAAATACCTGAGTAAGTACTCCTCCAATTCCCACGTTACTCGCGTCGCAGTGTATCGTGAAAGGAAGCGAAAAATCCGGACAATTAATAACTGGGGCAGAAGTCAACGCTTTCTTTAATTTCTTAAAAGAGACCTCCGCTTCAGGAGACCAAGCAAAATTACTAATCCCCTTCCTTGAACCAGTGAGCTTTGTTAAGGGAGCCGCAATGGTTGAAAAATCCTTGATGAATCTCCTATAATACCCGCACAGGCCAATGAAAGCTTTTACCTGTTTAGAATTTTTCGGAATGGGGTAAGTACGAATGCATTCCAACTTGACTGGATCTGTGCGAAGACCTTTCGCATCCACTATATAACCGAGGTATTTTAATTCATCCTTACAAAACTCACATTTTTTAAAATTGACAGTCAAACCTGCTTCTTTCAGACGTAAGAAAACCCTATTCAATTGTTCTAAATGAGAATCGATATCTTCGGAAATTATAATTAGATCATCTAAATAACAAAAAACGTTTTCGTCGAACTCTGGACCAAAAAGTGCATCTACAAGACGCTGAAGTTCACTAGGAGCGTTTTTTAACCCAAACGGCATCCTAACGAATTCAAACAGGCCATGTCCAGGTACTACGAAAGCCGTTTTGCAGCAAGAATCCTTATGTAAAGGGATCTGCCAGAAACTTTTCGATAAGTCAATGGAGGATATAAAACGTGCACCACGTAGGTTGTCTAAGATACGCGTAATATATGGCAGTGGGTACGAATCCCTTTTAGTGACGCTGTTAAGCTTTCTGGAGTCCAAGCAGAACCTTGCAGAACCATCCTTCTTAGGGACGATCAAAACAGGATTCGACCAAGCCGAACGTGAACGGCGAACAACACCTAATTGAAGCATTTCCTTAAGTTGAGAGTCAAGTTGTTGTTGACGCGTTTGAGACAAGGGGTAATACCGTTGCTTAATGGGATCTCCTGTCGTATTAATTTTGTGCTGAACTAAATGAGTTCGACCCAATCCACATTTTTCAAAAGAAATTGTCTTAAATTTATCTATAACAATATTTAGCCTACGATTGTCTTGAGGGGACAGTAGGGAAGCTGACGTGATTTTGCGAATTTCACCTATAGTATTCTCAACATCACGACCACTGTAGGCTTTTGAAAACAACTGAGGAGCGATGTCAAACTGTTTCCAAAAGTCGACTCCCAAAACACTCACAGGTGAAAGAGACGGAATAACAAAAAAGGTAATATATTTCTTAATATTATTATAAGTAACATGTACCCGCATAGTACCAATTACATTTTGACGTACCCCATCTGCGGTGGTAACGTACGATTCTAACTTATCTAGACTAAACCCTAAACTAATAAAGAAGTTGTAAAGAGAACCGCCAAAACAACTGACAGTCGCACCACTGTCCAAAAGACCCGAAAAGACAAGATTTTGAATAGAAATATTCGCATGAGGTCTGATGTCCTGTCCAGAACTAGCCATCGGCATGCATGCGTCCATGTCACGCCCGAAGAACCGGTTACTGGAGCTATCAACTAAGGGTGATGATCTCCTGGCATCCTTGCTAGCAGGACGCAGAGGATCACACGCTAGTTTTTTGGGTTTGTGCGAGCGGAGTCATCTTTACGTTTACCAGAATTTCTCTGAGATTCAGAGTTCCATAGCCTACAAAATTGTTTTGTATGACCTTGCCCCTTACAATAAAAACAATATAAAGTTTTTCTATTATTAGAAGAAGAAGATGAAGTATGAGTTGAAGAAGAGGAAGTTGCTTGAGAAGAAGTGAAATGCGGTAAGGGTTTATCTACTGAGAGCTTTTCAAATCTCCTACACACATTTACCAAAGAAGTTAAGTCCTTTTCTGCAAAATATGCGATAGCCAAGGCATATTTAGGTAACAGACTATCAGAAACTAGGTCTACCAACTGTTCCTCCGTAAGTGGAACGTTTAATCTGAGATTAGTTAATTTAATGTCCTCGACGTAATCCACAACACTTTGATTAAATTTTTGTTTCATTGCGAATAAGGCTTTTAGGGCCTCTGTTTGGTTAATATAACGGTCAAAACGTGCTATGAGGTGATTTCTCAACTCAGGCCAAGATAAAGAATCTTTATAAATTGTCCGATACCAAGACAGAGCTCTCCCCTCCAGAAGATCAGCAAAGGAAATCACAACCGATGACAGTTCTATATGACGGCATCTAGATAACTCTTCCACACGTTGTATAAAATCCCTAACATCAGAAGAACCCGAAAATTTAATACCCCAAGAATGTACGGACGTATTTGTATTTGCAGATTGATAATAATTATTATTAACTATGTTTGTAGTCTGATTCGCATTATCACTATTGCCTTCATTTTGTTGTGAAGAATCACTACCGGATTGTTTAAAGCTCTTATTATACATACGAGCCTGTTCCCGCATAGCTGATAATGTACTTTCTGGAGTGATATTCACTTCAGAAAGCATTTGTATCATCTCCTCCTTTGTAGCTCCGTTTATATTAGAAATCGCCATTTTGATTGTAATGAAAAAACAAAATTTTGAGAAGTTTTTCAAAAAAAAATTATTTAAAAAAACAATACCTCTGAAATTTAAAAAAACAGTCTGGTACACTAACACGTTACCGCAAGTCGTAACAAATGTGTTCAAATTCTTTATAAGTGTATAGCTCGCATTTACAAATGTAATGACATATCAAATGATCGACAATAATAAACATTATCGCTGTCACTATGTTCAAAACAATATCAACTGACAGGTCCGTGTTACCAGTGGAATAAAACAACGGTACACGAATATCAATTCAGTAGTTAATTTAAAAAAATAAATATTTCGAGCAAATGAGCGAACGAAGCTAGTTCACGTCAAAATTGTACACCGGCTACCGAGCAAAACATCAATGTAAAGCGAACGAAGCCACAACGCAACCACGCAATGCACACATATAGGTACTTCGTAATGCACATCATATCTATACATTAAGCATATTATCAGAGAATTTATACATTAAAAATGATTAAATTACAATTTTTAATCTTAAATTTGATACGATAGAGAATATCCCCTTGCCATAGGCTTAAATACGAGCACCTAAAGTTGTTTTAAAACTTTATTTACGTTGGAGCGCCAATGTCACGTCTGAAGTCCCGTTTGATGTCCCGTCTTATGAGCATGGACCCTTGTCAATCACCAGGGCTATTATGGGGCTAAAGCAAGCAGGCATAATGTGTAAAAAACATTGAAGAACCTTGTTCATGTTGTCACGTCTGATGAGCAGGTTGCGCCGGGTGGAGATTCGACAGATGGAGTGCGAACGAGTGCGCGAGGCCATCCGCAATTAATCAGCTTCCATTTAACGTCTAACGGAACAATGATGATTCATCTTTGTGTCGCTTCGACAGCATGCTTGGTAATCCAGTGTAGTCCCCAAGGAATTACGCCTCACAAATAAAACCATTTTTACTTTCAAATAACTGATTTTATATTTTAATCTCTTCGAACAATACCACTCGAACAAAGAACCGGCTGATCTCGCGCAGGAGTCAAAACGTCTGGTTTATGTTTGGTTAATTTACACGGCAAGTCTCCGAACGATCGGTTCATGGTATTTGCGTGCTCTTTTCCATTTTTGTACAATCTTAATTTTTTCCCGCAAAACGCCACGCACAACGCGGAATCGTACTCTCCCGTTTTTGTTCCCGTATTGTTCCAATCTCAATCTACCCGCGTTATTCTGCCCGCCCGTCAAACCGATCGCAGTGCAGCCACCCGAAAAACTCTCAACAAAACAATAATCGGGCACTACCCTGGCAATCCAAACTTGCACAATTCTTTTACGTTACAATGTGTATTTCTTTTGTTTAAATTTGTTACGGTTAATCTTGTCAAGTAGAGTTACATTTTCAGGGTCTGGGCCGCAAACAATCGCTTGCTGTCCATTGAAGCTGAAAAATGACGAAATATTATAATGAATAATATTAATGAATGCAAAGACTTATGAATTCCAACTCAAATTGATTTCTACATTAAATATTTGCTTAAATGTACACGGTTTCATGTAAAATTTTAAATTACCATTTTCACATTTTGGTATTTTCGGAACTCGCCGTTTTCGAGGAATTCATTGCAGAAAATTTTACATTATTTACGAATTGCCTTCGTTAATTAAACAAGCTTCATTAGTCCGTAAGCGGATATTATTATTGGAAAATAATAAATAATCCACTGAATTATTAAACATAAATAGAATTATACATATATAGAATATGGATGGGATATGTCAGTTGTATTATTAACATTATAATATAGAATTTGCTTAATGAAATAAAAACAATATTTTTTGTTTAAAACCACGATTTTTTATTTTTTATTAATTTTAAGACCGACCGGTTTCGGTGTAGGTAGGTTTCCGAAAGATGTTAAAATCGATTTTATTATTTATGAGAGATAAGGATAGGTCTAGAAAGTTTAAGGATGAATGCCTATCTCTAATGTAAATTTAATATGTTTATGATAAGAATTTATAAGGTTGAGGAAGGAATTTAGTTGACGTTCCGTGCCTGTCCATATACAGTAGTATCATGTTGTAATGCCCCAAATTTTATAATATCGTCATTTATTACTAAAGTGTTTAATAATACCAATGTTTTCACTCAGTATAGTTAACCTTCCTTCTGAAGTCAAACCGGCGTTTTATACCAACAACAATTTAAGTAAATTTTTAGTCAATTATAAAGATAAAGATGACACACTTAGTCATGCAGGAATTTATAAATTAAATTGTAACAATTGTCCAGCGTTTTATATCGGGAAGACAACGCGCAATGTCAACATTAGGATTAAAGAACATCTTAGATGCCTAAATAGCAATGGCTTTTCAGAGTTTGCCAATCATCTCATTGAAAAAGATCATACCTTCAATAAAAGCACCGGTGCTAAGATTCTCCATAGAAAAGACCATAGTAACAAATTGAATAACCTAGAAGCACTAGAAATTAAGAAAGCCATTAAAACCAAAAGTTTAATTCTGAATAATCAATTAGATTTGTCAAAAAGCCCAATACTGGGAATATTCCCTGTAAACTGTAAAATTCCCAGTATCCCTTAATCACCTTACAATTATTAATGCCTATTCTCTATTATTATAATATTAATATACACTAATTGTTTTCTTTTAATATATTGTTGTTTCATTTTTGTTTTAATTTCTATCTCCCTCTGTATGTATATATAATGACACATTTTGTATTATTGATTAGTTTAATTTTGTACCCTGACGATGCTCGAGTGTAGCGAAACCGGTCGGTCTTAAAATTAATAAAAAATAAAAAAATCGTGGTTTTAAACAAAAAAATATTGTTTTTATTTCATTAAAATGTTAAACCACAAAGTGATTGCTTTCTACGAAAATAGAATTTGCTTATTTCTTTATTAAAAAGGGCAGAAGTTGCAAACAAGCTGCTATGCGGTAGCCGCCTTGCAGAGCATTTTTTTTTTGTTAAAATCATTTTTATAATCTTTGTTTTAAAACAAAGCTTGCGGTGTAAAAAAAATATTTTACGTGAATAACCACATACTTTATCACAATTTCATTCAATTCTGCCCCCACTTAGTGCTTAACTAAACGATTTTCGAGCATTCGCAAACATAAACACAAAATTACGTTGGCCAATCTGCTCCCGTATGATTGTCAATTGTCAAATTTTATGTTATGTTAACCTGAAAATGTCAGGTTCATATAATTTGCTTTGCTGTAAAAGCTTAAAATATTGATTTATTTTATTTATAAGCTTTTTAAAAATATATTATAAAATGTTCGGGTCAGATATCAGGGATTATCAGCTTAATTCTGTGCTGACCCAATGCCGTGGAGGTGTGGCAGTTGTGTACACTGCTTCACACAAACCCTCGGGATTAACTGTCGCCATAAAGAGATTTTACCTGGACAGAGCGAAAGAAAGTGCTACATTGATACAGGTATTTTAACTGACAGATAAAATGATATGCTTCATTAACAATTCCGTAAAATTAAATCTTATATGTTTGTCATTCAGCAATGTCAAATTTAGTGCATTTGTTTTCCAGCAAGAGATACTCACAACCCGTCAGCTACAGCATCCAAACATTCTGCCTTACTTTAGCACATTCGTGAATGGCTTGGATCTGTACATCGTGTGTAATTTGATGTCATATGGCTCATGCAGAGATTTGATAAACAAATATTTCAATGAAGGACTTCCTGAGTTAGCGAGTTGTATTATACTAAGGGATACGTTACAGGGATTGGATTATATTCATAAGAAAGGATACATTCACAGGTAAATTCGTCCTTTCATTCTAACACATTATAATAATGTTTATTGTGCAATCTCAATGTAAATTCACAGGGCCCTTAGATGTATTTGTCACATTTAAAACCCAGTATCTAATTGATCTATTTTAAGATATTCATTATTAATTGATAGTGGAGATGTTTTTGTAAGATTTTCAGGCTAGTAGACTTTTGATTCTTGTTGTAGATCACAAAATATATGATGTAATTGAATCTTACTGAACAGATAGATATTTTTCATCTGCCAAAATACTAAATGTAAACCAAAGTTAACTCAGGTTCTCACAGGTCAAATCGAACACACCCAAACTTTACCAGCAAACTGTAATTGCGCTCCTACTTTAATTGATATTAATATTAGTGTCTTTTGCAGAGGAATACGATCGAGTCACATTTTGGTAAGTTCTGCAGGAGAGGTGTGCCTGAGCGGCCTACGCAGTGCTGGGTCTCTACTGCTCCAGGGAAAGAGGCAGAAGGCCCTTCACTGTCTGCCCCCGCCATGCCACAATAACTCCGCACTCATTTGGTTGAGTCCGGAGCTCCTTGAACAGGTACTTTAACTTATTATTTGCTAGCGAATCCGGATACTCTTAAACAATCATTTCTCTGAAAATTTTTGCATTTATTATCAAGAAGTCAATAATCCACCTTTTTTCATCAGTTTGTTTTTATAACCATAAAGTCTTAAATGTATAGTACTGTAGCGATGGGTTATGACTAATTTTATTAAGAGCCACGGTACCACCTCAATACACGGTGTCCGGAGGTAAAGTGCACTATCTTCGTGGGGTGATTCTACATGATAGTACAAGTAAAAAAGACTAATAACTTTTTTAGAAATTCCAACTTTTAGGGGTGCTAACTAACTAACTAACCATCACGCCGTTTCCCACATGGGTAGGTAGAGAAGACGGACCGCCAAACAACTCGGTCTTGGCACACTCTTCTTGCCTCATTCACAATTAGGGGTGCTCTTCATTTAAAAAGGTAAAATTGGTTCAACGTGTGCGTTGGGCATTATTGTTTTCCGTCGTTGCCAAACTCCCATCCCGCGCCTACTGCCGGTTCCCTCAATCAGTCTTGAATTCAATGAATACCGTGCGTTGAGTCAATAACTTGTATTTCATTTGCAAAGTGATCCGATAATTTAATGTACCTAGCAGTGTTTGACTTGATTGTTATAATTAAAACTTGTTAATGTATCTAGTGTGTATTTATTAAGAATTACTTAAAAAACATCTTTATTCAGTGCGTGTTTTCTCCAGACTTACTTTATTTTTGAGTTTTAGACTTTTTTTTTTAACTGTTAAAATTGTGATTTTTTAGTGTAATTTGTTATTTAGTTATTTCGACAAAGCCTTGATTTACCAACGAAGAAAGGACAGAATTCATTATGTATACGGGCCTCATGATTGAAACGTAAATGCCGCAAGCCTGGAATATGCACTTCGTTTTCCAAATCGAAATTTGCCTAACACTTGTGTTTTTGTTCAAACACATGCACTTATTCGTGAACAAGGTATAGGCCGAAGACCTCGAACCAACTTTGCTGATGATTTACCACCGGCGTACGAAAACTTTATCTTGGTTACAATTGTGAATGACCCTACATTGTCACTTCATTGAATTTCTGCAATGACTGGTGTTCCGAAAAGTTCTATCTGGGATCTCTTCAGGAAGTACAACCTGCACTCATTCCGTTATTGTTGCATGCAGGGCCTTCCAGAACGTGTCCCGTATCAAGGATTACATATTGTCAGTGGTCACTCCGTATGCAACTTGACAACCCAAAATTCATTGGGAGCATCGATGTACAAGGCCCAGTTCAACAGAACTGTTGTGATAAACCTGTATAACTTGCACAAATGGGCAGAAGAAAACCCACTCTACATAAGGCAGGTGCACCATCAGGTTCAGTTCTCTTTGAACCTTTGGGCGGGAATCATTAACAATCAGATAATAGGACCATAATGTGATGTCACCTAAACTTAATTCAAGACATTACCTACATTTATTGATGAACCACCTTAACGTACTTTTGAAAGAAGTTGATTTACGTAAAAGTTGTGAAATGTGGTTTCAACAGGAGAGAGCTCCACCACATTTCGGACTTGCCGTTCTTCGATACGCCACAATGTACGAATTGTAAATAGTATTAATTTACGTTTACATGCTTGCCTACAAGCCAATGGTGGACATTTTGAATACATATTTGTTAAATTAGTCAAAAGCAATGACATAACATAGTGAAGTGATTAATATTTTGGTGGAGTTCTATTTGGAATTTGGTTTACAACAGCAACGATTTTGTAACTTATTGTAAATGTCAAAATCTCGGTTTTATTTTATTGTTTACTTGCGGTTTCCATGGATACGGGCTAAACACAAATATGCGACGTTGCCACAGTGAGCTCACAGCGAATTTATCAGGTAATTTTGTACATCACACTAAGGATTTTTAGTAGGTATGTCTTTTTGTATGGAAAAAAAAAGAGTTTCGCCTAAAGTTATTTATCTTTTTTACTCCTACCATCACCTTCCAAAGTTATTGAACTTGACCCCCGGATACCCTGTATATCCAAATATAGATGTCGTTCACGTCTCTGAGTATGCAATAGCAATTAATACTTGGATAATTTAATTTTCTAAAATATCTCCTTATGAAAAAAGAGTAACCGTTCAATTAAGCCTTTTTACTCAGTTGGAATAAGTTAGTTCCCTTGGATGAGTATCGACTTTGACTTCCAAATGATAATCAAGTATCTTAAATCTTATCCATTAGGTTATTGACCACCTCAAATATATTATATCATCAACTTTTACTGAGATGGCCTTGTTTATCTAATGTGAATGCACATTATTTTTTACCTTTGTAGTGATGCCGGAGTTTTAATTTAACCTCGGGTATTTTGAGATTTTGGATTTATTTAGAAATATTCCCGAATGACATTAATTTTTAAATAGATTCCTTGATTTTTAATGTATACCATAAATAAATTACTGTTTTTAAGTGCAGATGAAAAACTGTTTCGGATTTTAATATTACAAACAGTTTTAATATGCAATAAAAAAATTCAAATAAAAATTGAGTAATTTTTTTAATACATAATTGTTTTCTTGCTTGCCAATTGTTTTTTCTTGTAAAAGGTAGAAATACCACTTTATACGAAATTAAAAAGCATATTTAATTACACTAACGTATTGTAAAGTTTACTGCCACTTAACTTTAATTTTTCTTTCATATAAAAATAATTAACTAAAAAATTCATAAACTTTTACAAATCTTTCACAAACATCAAAATTTTATGATTGATGACTTTTTGGAATATATTACAATTATTTGTAAGTGTATTGTAAACTTTTGCAATGTAAATACAAATACAAAATGTGATGTTGTCTATTCCTAACACTGCTTGAATCATATATCGTAATAAAAAAAGATTATACAACGACTTTTATGAGTACGTCTCAGTTTGTACCGTAGAGTGCACAAAAATACCCGAGGGGTTAACTGAATCTCCATCTCATTCTTTAAAATCCTCACCAAGATAAATGAAATATATATTCCATAAAGTTCAGATGTTCTAAAGATATAAAAGGAGAATGTTTACCCATGAACGTTAGGCCTATAACCTGCTTAAATCCCGCATCAGGGATGTGCCCTTTGTGGTGACTGTATCCCACGTTCTGAGGGTTGAAACATGTACCTTCTGTTTTTGTTTGTTTTGCAACAAGCTTTGACAAAATTATATATGTTCTTGGTTTATTACAGAATTTAAGCGGCTACGATGAAAAGTCTGATATTTACTCGGCGGGAATGGTGGCCTGCGAACTAGCAAACGGCGCAATACCATTCTCAGACATTCCCACCACTCTGATGCTGACTGAGAAAGTTCGGGGGCACACGCCCCAGTTGTTGGATTCAACAACATTCTCACACATCAATTTCCAAGATGACTCTGAAGTGCATGGTGAGACTATTCAATTAGAATAACCACAAACATAATTAAAAAAATTACAAGAATACATGTAAATAATAATATTTCATTTTAATTATTCCAACACATTGTAAAGTCCTTTATTGTGCACGTAAAAAGTATGTACATGCCATTTAAATAATTTTATTATGTATTATTATAAGTTATTAAACAGTCGGGCGATGGGGTCTTTACAAAATAGATGCCTTGAGCAATGGAGATTTCCGGACATTTTTGGATTCAACCGCACTTATTAAAAAAAATCATATCTCCAAATATTAATATGATTACTGTGGTTTAAGTTTAAGGCCGACGTTACCAACTATATTTCATTATCCATATTTGTAGGTATTTTTATGTAGCGGTCTTAATCGAAGTGGATAATAATTAAGTCCAGTCAATTTGCTCTCTGTTTCCCTGAATTTATGTTACAAAATTGGCACTGAATTTATGAAAGCACATGGGAAGAGGATAGAATGGTCAAGCTTATCATGGTTCTCCTATCGGTGAGCGAAAGTGTAGGCGGCCATTGTCCATGTTCGCTCGGATTAAAACATGTGAGCACAAATTAGTTTCACTGAGAAGTTCGGCCAGGAGTTTATGCTGTATCGCCTTGTTAATAGGCAAGGTTTTTAATGTGATTATCTATACGTTAGTCTGGATATTCCTTCATCGGAAAGCATCCCTGTGTATTAAGTGGATTCAAGTATCCGGATTGAATTTCTGGGGCGCGGGGCGCGACTAAGGAATCACGTAGTGACGCATTAAGGTGAAGATTCTGACTGGAGGCAAGGCAAGAGTGAGCGGCCAGTTCCGTCTCGGGCCGTGCGGAGCGTTGATATCGAGAACTTAGTGTCCGAGAGGTGTCGCCGCTCTCGGCGATCGCAAGGACTGGCGTCTAGCAAATTCGACTGAACTTGATTATTATCCACTTCGATTAAAATCGCTATGTAACAGTATATAACTGAGCCATTTTGTGGGAATTTCGAAATAAATTCTAAAAAATCGTTTACCTAAATTTAGACCTCCGTCGCTCAAGTCTAGAGCTATGAGACCTAAATATGGGTAGCCATCGTTAGACTGATTAAAGCTACCATATAATAATATTAACATTTTTATGACTAACTATTTATGCTCTTGCATGCTCTAAATATCCTTTGTACGTGTTTATTTTATCTTTGTGGTCTAATTTGGCTAATGTGTTTTTATTTCACTAATATGTTTATCAGAAATTAGACTTAAATGTATTATATTCACATTAAAACTATATTTTGCACACTGGCGTAATACACAAGCACATTGTAAAAGCATTCAACAACCACTATACTGCCGTCATAAACAAAAAGACAGCTGGAAATTTTCAATGGTCACATTCGTTCATGTTTATCAACCAATTATAATAAAAAGATATCAGAATGTGAACATTGAAAATTTTCAGCTGCCTTTTTTCTTATGATGGCAGAATAACCAAAAACACGAAATATAAAAGTCTAGAAGTAATCCTTACATCATTGTTACTGTAGAATATTGAAAGGAAAGAACTCTTTTCACGTCACTTATAAAGGTTAACTTATTAAATAATAAATTTTTCCTTATGCAGCAATCACACGACGACAGTACAATACTGTTTTGTCCAGCCCCGGACCCATTTTCCTAGTGTGAACAGTAGTTTGGAAGACAGAACAATGAACCAAGACACTGTCCCAGAGTTAGATTGGCAAGCTATCTCCGCAGTATAGTGTCTTACTCCCACCACAGCGCCCGACTGCATTTTCAAGTAAAGGCATTTTAACAAGATATGACAATAGCCGGTCGCTCCGTGCGTACGTATCTCGGCTCTTGGCGCTCAGATCTCGTATTTCGGCTTAAAAATATCTCATAAATGAAACACTACAATTCATCTTTGTATAAAAGCGCATCGTCGTGTATCCATTTTGACAGCGTTTCGCTTTTGAACTACGTTAGAATTGTTGTATTGACCCATCGTCCTGCCCTTCGCGGTCGAAGCCGTTCACGGAGCAGGGACATGACACTATTGTATTGTCTTCTGTATTGTCCATTGTGATCCCGACATTATCCTGCATTATAAATGACTATGTACTCACAAAACAACCAACCGAATCTATTCACTGGTAAATATCGGCAGTGGATTTTGAGTCATAGTAGTTGTTGGTAACATTCCTATCTAGACTTGTTATGTTTGTGTCTTGCCTGAGAAACGATATATTATGTATATTTATATTACACAACTCATTGTTTTGTTTTATTTTTGTTTTTAGGCGATCATCCTCTCACACACTCGAACTCCTTCCCCCTCCCCGAGTCCTCCAGTTCCTCCAGTCTCATCCCCCCCGAACAACTGGCTCTCTACCACCCCTCGATCCCCCACAACCTCTTACAAAAATTAAACCAAAATGTAGGTTAGTATGAAAATCCATTGAAACTTACATCGAATTCTGTAAAAAAAGATGTCTCGTAGGTGACAAAATAAAAACACATCAGCTTAGAATAAACATTATAATGTTTTCGTAATGTCGCTTACGAGGTTTCTTTTCTTTTCTCAAACCTAAACATATTGGTAGGTATGTATATTGTATATTCTTTATCAATATTGATTATGTTTTTGCCTATTATAATTTAATATGATTTCTTTATTAGTTCAAAAAAAATTCTTTAGTGCTTCTAAAAACTTGTCATTTCTTTCTACATAATATTAATATTTACTGGTTTCCAAATAAAATACTTTTTTAAATTTTCACTTGCTAGATATAACTTAATTAATTAACCCTTCAGGCCTCTGGCATATTGACCGTTACATTTCAGATGCTGTCAGAAAGTCGGAGAATCTGTGTGTATTTCTGCTTCTCAATAAAATACAAATAAATGAGATATTTCTGAATGTATCTGAAAACTAGTAACTGTTTTGAAAGGTGATAAATAAGCCTTAATATTTTATTATTCGAAATAACCATAAAAAGCTTTAAAGACGGCTCACCATACGTTTTTTCGTTTAAAAACTGTACTAAAATTACTGATATGAAAAAAAAAATTATAAATACATACAAATGTATTATAAATATTACTGCAAAATCATTTTTTTATCGTTTCGTATGAAAATCTATAAGAATAAGAATGTAATTGTTCGTTTGTTCAATATCTTAAATCCTGTTAATACAAATTAGCCTGAGGAGTTATTGAGTTTATTTTTTATCCCATTTATCTACAAAAATATATGAAAGCAGCATAACTAAAGGCAGTTTACTGAAGAAATTGTTTTATATATTTATTTAATGACCTGTCTGTGTGTATTACAGATGCCGGTGTGGGTGACAATGTAGCAGGGGGGAGTGCCCAACATATGAGGCAGGTGTACGCAACCCGCAGGTTGACTGAATCTTTCCATGAATTCACCGAGTTGTGTCTGCAAAGGTACTACATTATACTCTTATAATATTTATTTTTATTTTGTAATATATATGTACATATTTCCATCTCATTTTATTCTATGTATGACGACCTACCATTCACTAGAAATGCGTAGATGTTTTGCTTTGTTCAAATATATATTTTTTTAATTTAATCAATGGCCACGTATCTGGCACAAATCAACAAATTTGTGCCAGAATCTCACACTCGGGGAAGTCGCCACAACTTGTTATATTGTTGAGTGAGTCGTTGCAATCTGTATCTGAATTCACCTGTGAGGAGTGCTATCCGCTATCTGAATACAGTGGATGACAAATTTGGCGTTTTCTTTGAAAACAAGATTCAAAACATTATAAATGTATCGACGGTACTTTAACAACCAATTAAGTATTGTTATATAACCTTTAATGTTGTAATATTACGTAAAAGATACATTTCCTTTGAATACGGCCATGTTCTTTATAACAAAAAGACCTCGAATTTTTAAGATTTTTGCAAATTAACAAAATGTTATGGTGGAATCTTAAAAATGTCATTGGTATGACGAAATGAGGAAGATTTAGATTAAACTCTACTCACATAATAATAACAATTATTTGGATGGTTTGTTTAGCGCAGTTCTTGTGCAAAATCTCCTCAAGGGTTCTGTACAAGTATATAAAATATGTCTACAGTGATCTTTCTTATTACCAACAGTCAAACTATTATCAACTTATGGCTAACAGATTGCATCCACCGGTTCATCTATGGATATAGTGTTTCTGCACATGCCATTGTTGTAGTGTTTAAACTTACAATTGAAACATAGCTATTGGGACGGCTGAATGGTGCTGCACATGCCATTGTTGTAGTGATTAAACTTACAAATGAAATGTGAAAGTCTCTAAACAATTTTGTAAATGTAGGTCCTTAATCTTCTGTTAAGTTAAGCTTATATTGCTCACAGGGAGCCGGGCATGAGGCCAACGCCATCACAACTTCTGCATCACTCCTTCTTCAAGCAGATACGCAAGTCTGACTCCCTACCACAGATGCTGCAGCCTGCCCAGCTTATTGAGGATAGAACTGGTTAGTATCACTTTTGTTTATAATCTTCCATTGTTTTCTTATGCTAATCTAATGACTCTATTGATTGTTCTACCGGTATTTCAATGGAATATGCTAGCAAGAACTAAAGTCATTGATTTCTTTGGCACCGGTGCACAGCTGGGACACATCCTAAACGCGCGCCCAACATTTTCGCATGGTTGACATTTGCCACATGAGAACGGGTTGTTTCTATGATTCGTTCAAAAGATCAGCTATAGAATTATTTGCCAGTCTCTGTGCTTCCTTCCTCCTACAATATGGGTTTCTTTAAGAACCGAGTTCACCCCTTGCTTTCCACAAATAGACTCTCCCCACCTTATCCCCAAAGATGACATCATATGTGGAATTAATATATGTAACAAAAAATGTATATACCTATGTCTTCTGTTTCAGATAACCTTCCTGCTAGTTTACTAGAAGACCAGATCTCAGAGATGGCTCTCGACGCGTCGTGCGAATGGGACTTCTAATGTTTCAAATGTGATATTTAGTTTTAATGCACACTATACTGGAGGGTATGCAATTATTTTTGCAACTCCCGCTTTAACATGTTTATCAGTTAAAACCTTATCATAACACATATACATAAAATTATATTATAGACAATTATATTTATAGAAAAAATGTTTTTTTGTTTGACACATGCTTTTGTTAATTATTCTAATATAGCAACTATATTTTAAATGAAACACTCTAGAGACAATAAATGATTTGCTTGTTTTATTTTATCCTTCAATTTCATATTATGGAAAATCTCGATGAAGATAGGACATAAATAGACAATTATATTTATAGTGAAAATGTTTATGTTTGACACATGCTTTTGTTAATTATTTTAGTATAAGAAAAATATTTTAAATAAAATACTCTGGAGACAATAAATAATTAATTTATGGTTTTATTTTTTCCTGCAAATTCTCTGAAATCCTGATCAGAAAATAAATAGAACCTACTTAGAAAAAGACATTATTGTATGTACGCAATGCGTGAAAAAAATAATCCAATCATTTTCAACTTCTTTTTCCACTGCGAAATATACACCACAATAATAATACTGATTATTCAGATCAACTGAATTTTTCGAATTTTTATCATAATATCTTTTAATTATTTTCTCTATTCTAAAAACTGTTAAAAACACTTATTTTAACGCAACAGGAAATTATGACTGTAACTCCAAAATAAGTTGGGGTTGGAACCAATTAAAAAAAATTTAAGAGAGAATTGAGTGTGCTGAGGTGATTTTTCACAAAAACGCGATATATAATTGTCCAAAATATTTGGATAACAATGGACTCGTATTAAACCATTATATTCATTGGAATTTCAATTTCGATTCAACATAAATAATACATATGACTTAACTGCTGATTATTCTGAAGAACAAGGATACAAATATAATAATTTAAAAAAAAAACTGTTAATTAAAATTCAATTTTACCTGCGGAAAACCGTAATTTTAAAAATGCTTATTTGAGTGTCTGTAGCTCCGGTTCAATAATGAACTCCAGACCCTTTAGACCAGTCATACTCAACCTTTTTCTTCTGCGGGCCACATTCATATGTTTGTAAAGCTACGCGGGCCGCAACACTATACTGGTATGACAAAAAATATCATGAAACCCACCACCCCCCTTTTTTTGGAAAACCATTTGAGATTTATAAAAATATAACCAAAACAGAATAATAATAGTACATATCACTTATCAGCATACCCATCGTTAAAAATTACAATAGTGAAAAAAATAAAACTCAAAAGTAACATGTATCCAAGCGTTTATTTTGAAATTAGACTTTTGACATTGGGATAAATTTTCAACAATTTTAGACAAATCAGGTTTATAATTGCTGCATGCTACCCTCAATACGTCATCAAGGTGAGAATCAGTAAGTCGATTCCTGTTTACGTTTTTTGCATATTTCATTTTGGAATATGATGACTCACAAAGATATGTTGATGCAAACAATGTGAGGAGCAGGCAGGCACAATTTTTGACAGTCTTGTATTTTTCAGGAACTAATTCCCAAAAAATGGATGTACTCCTTCCCCTCTCTTTTTTCTTCAAAAATAGCTTTCAGATTAGTATCGTTCTTAAATTAGAGAAATTCACCAAAAAGCACTGCATAATCATATACCAATGTGGCTAAGTGTGTTAAAGTTGCTGTTTCTAGGTGCCAACGTGCCAGGGATTTTCTATAAGTAACAAACAATTCTTGATACAACGTATGTGGAGATAGATCTAGCGTGTGCAGTAGCAACACTCTTATACCAGATCTGATGTTGACACGACAATGACTATCCTCTTCAAGTTTCAATGTATGTACGTCAAAGTCGCAATTAATCTCAAATTAACGTGATATAGAATGCCAGATTTTGTAAATCATGTTCCTGATATTAAATGTATTGTGGGCCGCACAAAATAGCTTGGCGGGCCGCAAGCAGCCTGCGGGCCGCAGGTTTAGTATGACTGCTTTAGACTATCTTAGATTTGTGTTTTCAGTCAATTTTCATTTTTGAAAATTGGAACTGTTTGTTTGGACAAATTCAGACAAAAGATAAAATACTTACTTTCTTTGGTGCATACCTATTATTTTAATTTTCTTTTAAAAATTTAAATTACAATGCACTATGATTTTACTGCACCAGTAATACATATAATACCAATTTCGGTTGTGTCTGTTACTTTGTTACAATGAATGCTTCGAAATTTAAAAAATTGAAACTGGTGGCCTGAATTCATACAAACGATAAAGTAGGTACCTACCTATAATAAGAAAATTATTTTATTTTTATAACAATTATTATTCTATACTGAAATTATATATGTACCAATACACAAATACGGAATATTGTTAAATTAAATAACAGATTTCTGTTTGAGCATGATTTGAGCCTAGTTCAGATAGTTGCCGCGAGAGGAGAACACTAGCACACTAAATAACCAAATATTTGAACTATTGTGACGTCAAAATCTGACAGCGCCCGGGTTTACACACGAAAATGGTAATGATTCCACTATTATTGCACAAATTCGCTTATTTCCATTGTTATTAACCGTTAAATTAATGTAAACTTATTTCTTTATTCCGCAGGCGAACTATTCAGAGGACCAGTTGGCCGGTGAGTATTGAGAAATCATGTTTTTGTTCAAATTCTTCAAGTGCACGATGGTACAAATTTTAACGGACGTGGGTATAAATAATTATTCCTTTTTTGGATAGGTATTTTAAAAAGGTGTTCTCTTAAATCGTTATAAATGTATTACAACCAGGTTTTAAAGTTATTTGATTAAAAATAACTTTGTTTAGGCGTTCTAAGCATTTCGTGAAATCTTTTTACGCTGACGCAGGTTCAACGTTATCTTGAATGAGTCAGCAAGGCGGCTCTGTTGATACAAATACCCCACATTCCATATAAGGCTGTATTTTGAAAGCAATATATACAATTTAAACTTGAATGACCATGTACATGACTGCAATGGATGTCATCAGCAATAATGCCTGCAGTGCTGAGGTCTGGCACCAAATAGTTTCTCACACTTCCCTCAGTTCATTTTCTGTCAGTGTGTGGGAGTGTTATCTCTTCGAAATATCATTAGTCATTTTACCTGTTAAATATTGTAAATAGTATTGGGATGTATGAACAACCAAGCAAACTCAAACTAACTTCAGTTGAAGGTACTTAAGTGTTTTTTAAGCGATTTTTAATGGGTTTTGTGCCCAGCTGCGAAATAAATAATCAGGTCATTTGGGTTTTTTTTTAAAACTTCATCCAAATTTTGTAGATTTTTTTTTAACATTACCTCCACTCAGGAGGCCCTTAGGAAAATAATTTCCTCCTCATGGCCTATATCATATTTGGGGACGCTGTGTGGAGGGTCTTTTTGAGGAGAGAAAGGAGTGAACATGTTGTAGGAGGGAGTAAACACAGAGGCCGGCAAATCGTTCCACAGCCGAGCTGTTGAACTCAAGAACGAGTTGTAGAAGCGACCCATTCTCATGTGACAAATGTCAACCGTGTGGCTACAGAGATGGTTGACACCTGAAGTCGGTTGTCACTGCAGTTCCAGTTACCGGAGACGGAAGTGGAACTGGTTCTTTATACTTTTAGAACCGTTTCCTCAAAAAGATAGGGGGGGTTATTAGATAATTTCTGAAAAAAGAACTGGTTCTTCAGAAATTTTGAATTGATTATTTTGTTTTGGACATTTCTTCTGTTGTTCTCATATTTCTGCTTTTGGCATTTTTATTAGATTTAATCAAATCGGCACGTGCGACATTCCATGTAAATACCAATCATAAAACGTTACCACATTACAAAATACCTTTTTTTATTCTGCACAACTTAAATCTTCTGTAAACATCATTGGTCCGCTACACATTTACAGATTTACATGTCATACATTGCTTTTTTATATTTCTATTTGTGACATTATTTCAATACCAATTAACTTTACGTCTGGATGCTCCAAATACATGCAACCGAACTAACTCAAGTTATAAAAAAATTGGACACTATGTTTGTTATTTATTTGCAAAATCTATTAATGATTTAACTTGTTTATGATTTAATAGTATCATGCCTAGAATAAAGAAGAAATCTACTAGTGCCTTTCATACTAAATTGAAAGGAAACAAATGTTTCATTTAGCACGCACTCTGTCACACTTACACTCGCCTGACATTGTTGATATTCAACCGTAGATATTCGTAGTTTTGGAAATTTAAGGCCCGATTGGCCAAATATTTGGATCACGAAACACGTCTACAAGGCATTTCTTATGTTCTTCTTTATTCTGTGGCCTCATAATAGCGATGAATCGTTCATGAGCGAGCCGCTCAATTGATCTAGCTCTTTTTGATGAGCCGTATTCGTACAGCTCCCGGAAAACCGTACCACGGCTCAATTGAACGGTTACTTTTTTTATGAGGAGATATTTCAGGAAAATTGCGCCATTAAAATTATCCAAGTATTAATTGTTATTACATACTTAGAGATGTGAACGGCGTCTGACAGTACAACATCTGGACTGGGATATAACCTACACCTACTGAACTCAATTGAGCCGTCGTTCAATTGAGTCGACTCTTTGAGTCGTACGAAAATATTGAGCTGGTACCGTGGCTGCCGCTCTTAATAAACTGAGCCCATCGCTAAATCATCAATTCAATTGTTATTAGGATTTGCTGATCTTCAAAAAGTTTTCTTTTCATCAATAACACTTTTATAAAACCAAATGAATATCTCTAAATAGTTTAAAATGGTTCCATGATAACTCAAAACAGTGACAATTCAACACACTTCTAAAAAGTGATATAAAGTCATTAGAAACGATGAAAAAAATTTTTTTTTCAACCTAACCTAACCTACAAAACCCAGTTAATAAAGTTTTAGTTTCATCACTTTCCATGACTTTATATAACTTTTTAAGGATGTGATGAATTATCATTGATTTATCCGGTAACCGTTTAAAATAAAGTCGCTATCTGCGTCTGTCTGTTTGTGCGCTTAGTTCTACTAAACAACGGAACGGATTTAGATAGGGTTTTCACTATCATTTAGAGAATTTCTTCCGGAAGGTTTACATATATAATACACGCATATTATATTTATAGAAAGTCAATGTTTTATAATCAAGTTGTAAAAATATATTTTCGAGCACCACATTGTTAACGCTGGCTAAACCTTATGTGCTACATCATAATCATGTACTACGGAATTGTATATCTTGAAAAAGCCTACAGAAACGTCCGCGATGATATATGTCTATCTTCCAAGGGTAACCCCACCAACGCCGGGTACACATCAGCTAATCTTTTATATATTCAGTTTTTAACATTATCTCTAATTTTGTCATTTAACACATCCACTTATATTTTTTATTATATTTCATTATTTTACACATTAAAAAGTTGAATGTAGTTGTAAGAATGGATTATTTTGCTGGCATTCAAATGTTGTAACATGCCTTTGGGTTGTTCAACCATATGGTGCATTGCGTAACACTCCATATTAAGTTACCTAGATCAATCTATGGCCTATGCTAAATGCTGCCATGGAAAAAGTTAAGATTGTATAACAAATAACATGTATGTACCTACAGAGTTGGAAATCTATAAGAATAGCATGGATGATTTTATCACCTAAGGGAAAATGTATTTGTTCGGTTTTGCAAACAGCTATTGTCCGCAGAATCATTTTGTTTGCTTTTCTCATAGAACTCGTTGTTTCCCTAAATGTCAAGATTATAAATATGAACTAAACGGTGTTAGAAATAAAATCGCCACGCTTTCAAATTAAAATCTAGAAGTTAACCACAGAAGAATTAAAATGTATGTACGCCTCTAGAAAACCAAGGGTTCCGACTGCAATTTGAGAAAAATTGATGAAACTTTGTGAATTATTTATAATTTTTTTTTATATGAAACGACTAAAAAGTGAGGCTTTTTTTTGGCGGTTTTTTTTTTTTTTTTCTTATCAGTTATGTTCGGTGTATATATTGTGTGCCATTTTTTTAAATTTTGTAATGTTTGATTTTAATTTAATTTTAATATTTAAAAAATAACATTTTTATTTCTAATAATGAAATATAAAGGTGTATTTCATGACCTTTCAAAAACGGTTTTTAGTTTTCGGGTATGTTCAGAAATATCCCATTTATTTTATTGAGTAGCTGAAATCCACACAAATTCTCCGACTTTCTGACGTTAATCTTGTCTGAGGGTTAATAAAATGTAGTAGAAAAATAAAGCAAGAATTGAACAATATTATTTTAAATATGCTTTTGTGAATTATAAATGCACAGGTTTTTGTTAACTGAAAATTAAAACGATATCCAATTCTCTTCACTTTATTATGTCATACGGCATTGTGTATTCTGTAATATTATTCATTTGTTGAAGTTTTACTGTGTCAAATGATAAACGCGACAACATGTCTGTAATGTATTCTAAAGTTATAATTAAAATATTGTCAGGCACTTGTTAGTTCAGAAGAGATTGCATGGCTACTTGAGGCAAATTTATATTCTGCAGACCAATTGTTTCAGACTTCGAAGGGCACCCCAGGATTAGATCACAAAAGAAAGAAATATTTAACTGTGTAATTAGTCAGCCAAAAAAACAACCATGCATCGATTGGTTCTGTAATTTATCTTTGCTGTCACTCTGTTTGTTTTATTTGACTGCATACATTATAAACATCTATTTCTGTATTGATGTATGCCTGTGTTAGCAAATGCCATGATTTTATTTAGTTAAATGGCTTGGAGCTTTGAAGTGCTCAATAGTGTATTTTATCAATCAGTATCTTTCAACTGCTGTAAAGCCATTTTGGCTACATTAAACAATACATCAACCAGAAAAAAAAATATTTTTGCAAAAAGTAAAATTGAAAAAAAACAATATTTTAATATGATTTTAAGATCTATTATTTACTACGAGGGAGGGTTTTTAAGTTCGCGGAATGGGGGGTAAGGAGTGGAAATAAAAATCCAAATTTATTTTTCCTTTTCAATATATTCACCAGCTATGTACCACATTTTTCGGATCTTTCAATTAACTTATGTATACCCTCAAAAAAAAAAGATTTGTCTTTGTCTAAAAAATACGCCGTAACTGCATCCTTCACTTCTTCATCACTTGAAAACTTTTTCCCACAGAGTTCTTTTTTCAAGTTTGGAAAAAGGCAATAGTCACTAGGAGCCAGGTCAGGACTGTAGGGTGGATGTGGCAAAATTTCGAAGCCCATCTTCTGTAGGGCAGCCATCGCAACACGGCTCTTGTGAACAGGCGCGTTGTTGTGCAGAAGGAGGACACCTTTGGTCAATTTTCGCCTTCTTTTCTCATTGATGGCTTCCTTTAATTGCTCTAGAATTAAAGCGTAGTAAACTCCGGTTAAGGAAACAACTTTATCTTTGTAATCGATCAACAGGATTCCTTCTGAGTCGCAAAAGACTGTCGCCATGATTTTCCCAGCCAATTGTGACACCTTAAACTTCTTGGGTGGTGGTGTGCCTTTCTTGTGCCACTGCATAGAGTCCTATTTAAACTTAGGTTCATAATGATGAACCCAAGTTTCATCACCAGTAACGATTTGAGCCAACACTCCATCTTTGTATTCCCTACAGAGGTCCAAAAATGCACAAGAACACTCCATGCGCTGTTGTTTTTGAGGCGGCGTGAGCATTCTCAACACTTATCTTGCGCTGACTTTATTCATGCCATACTCCGACCTTTTCTGCGAGCTATTTCTTCTTTAGTCGGGCATCTTCTATTATTAATATTTCGACTTTTTGAATAATTTCCGGAGTGGTCACCTCGATAGGCCTTCCTGGCCGTGGGTCGTCTTCAAGCGACTCCCTGCCTTGTTTAACCTTTCCGGGAGTAAGTTACGTAATGCTGGCCGTGCTCTGGGGAGTGAGTTTTTTTTACATAAATAAAAAAATATATTTTTTTATTAAATTTTATGATAGTATGCAAAATAAATAACAGCCGATGTCTCTGTCGATAATGATGTAAAATGTTTAAAATTGGTGTAAAGTTACAGGAATATGCCCATAGATGGCAATACGATGCATATTTACAGAATATGCATTGTATATGAATATGCGACCCCTGTCGTCCATACTCTTTGGCGAATGTGTGTACCGTCTTTCATTAGCGTCCATACTCCCGGAAAGGTTAAAGAGGGTATGCCACTTATAAAACCATAGTTTTACTTGGACCTGAAAACGGATGTCATCTTTTCCATTATGATCTGAACTGATTTTCCTTGCTTGGTAAGGAATTTTATAACAGGGCGGAACTCGATTTTCTCGATATTCACAATTCTCCCCTTGATTGACTTGTTTGGTCGACGATAGCTCAAAGAATAAAGACCTAATTACGATAAAACTCGGTATTTATACTAATAATGAGTTGCTCAATTAGTACCTAATTCAGCGACACCCCCACTAATCACCTACCTACCCATTCCGCGAACTTAAAAACGTTCCCTCGTATGATTTTAAGATCTAAGTGGTGTGAGACCACCATTCAAAATTGAAATGATTTTGGAAGGGTTTGGTGACCAGATCTGAATAGCCAGGTACTTCCCCACCTTCCTCTTCCTCATCTCCTTAACCTACACACTACCTCCAGCCTCATAACATGATAATTGGGGATGCCATAGTCTCACTGGATTCAGACACTTGGGAACAGGTGGAACTCTTGTGCATAAACAAATTGAACCAAAAAGCCTTTGCATTTATTGGGTTGGTATTATTTTGGACAGCATTTATAATGCCACATTTTGTTATATTCGGCAACAAAAAACACTTATAATCGAGGAATCCCTTCTCCTATCTCCCTTTTTACTTGTGCTAAAAGAATACACACAGAACAAATTTACAAGTTAAAAATCCACCCGTAATGAAAACAATGTTTTTTTTTTTTACTATTCTACACCATTTTTTTTTATTTTTGGGCCATTATACGATTTCAGAGAAATGAATGTGTGTGTGCGTGAATACCACCAAAAGTTTATAGAATGCATTGTCATCGACAACAAATCTATCTGCCGAGTTTCAGTTCGATAAGATGTCGGGAAGTGGGTTAAATTCCACTTCCAAGATTTGCATTCATTCATTCATTCATGTAAACGAAATCGAAAATGGAATGTATTTAAAAAACTATGAATTTTCTCCTTATTTTTATTATATTTTTTTTCAATGATGGTGAAGTTAAATGTTTTTCTTTTCTTAATTATTTTTGAGGCATATTTCCTATTGCCATTAACGATTATTAATTCTATCAATAATATGAATTTGATCATTGAGGTCCTTATTACAGAATTCTTATGAAATTTTGGAACTGTTATTTACACAGTCTTTGTCTTTTTTCAGAGTTCCAGGAGGCATTCCAGTTGTTCGATTCGCGCGGCGATGGCAAGATCCACGTGGCGCAGGTGGGGGATGCCCTGCGCGCCCTCGGCCAGAACCCTACGGAGTCTGACGTAAAGAAGTGCACCCACCAGCTCAAGCCCGATGAGAGGATCTCCTTCGAAGTCTTCCTCCCCATCTACCAGGTAAATAACACCACATTCCTGTTGTTTGATTCACACGGCGATGGCAAGATCCACGTGGCGCAGGTGGGGGATGCCCTGCGCGCCCTCGGCCAGAACCCTACGGAGTCTGACGTAAAGAAGTGCACCCACCAGCTCAAGCCCGATGAGAGGATCTCCTTCGAAGTCTTCCTCCCCATCTACCAGGTAAATAACACCACATTCCTGTTGTTTGATTCACACGGCGATGGCAAGATCCACGTGGCGCAGGTGGGGGATGCCCTGCGCGCCCTCGGCCAGAACCCTACGGAGTCTGACGTAAAGAAGTGCACCCACCAGCTCAAGCCCGATGAGAGGATCTCCTTCGAAGTCTTCCTCCCCATCTACCAGGTAAATAACACCACATTCCTGTTGTTTGATTCACACGGCGATGGCAAGATCCACGTGGCGCAGGTGGGGGATGCCCTGCGCGCCCTCGGCCAGAACCCTACGGAGTCTGACGTAAAGAAGTGCACCCACCAGCTCAAGCCCGATGAGAGGATCTCCTTCGAAGTCTTCCTCCCCATCTACCAGGTAAATAACACCACATTCCTGTTGTTTGATTCACACGGCGATGGCAAGATCCACGTGGCGCAGGTGGGGGATGCCCTGCGCGCCCTCGGCCAGAACCCTACGGAGTCTGACGTAAAGAAGTGCACCCACCAGCTCAAGCCCGATGAGAGGATCTCCTTCGAAGTCTTCCTCCCCATCTACCAGGTAAATAACACCACATTCCTGTTGTTTGATTCACACGGCGATGGCAAGATCCACGTGGCGCAGGTGGGGGATGCCCTGCGCGCCCTCGGCCAGAACCCTACGGAGTCTGACGTAAAGAAGTGCACCCACCAGCTCAAGCCCGATGAGAGGATCTCCTTCGAAGTCTTCCTCCCCATCTACCAGGTAAATAACACCACATTCCTGTTGTTTGATTCACACGGCGATGGCAAGATCCACGTGGCGCAGGTGGGGGATGCCCTGCGCGCCCTCGGCCAGAACCCTACGGAGTCTGACGTAAAGAAGTGCACCCACCAGCTCAAGCCCGATGAGAGGATCTCCTTCGAAGTCTTCCTCCCCATCTACCAGGTAAATAACACCACATTCCTGTTGTTTGATTCACACGGCGATGGCAAGATCCACGTGGCGCAGGTGGGGGATGCCCTGCGCGCCCTCGGCCAGAACCCTACGGAGTCTGACGTAAAGAAGTGCACCCACCAGCTCAAGCCCGATGAGAGGATCTCCTTCGAAGTCTTCCTCCCCATCTACCAGGTAAATAACACCACATTCCTGTTGTTAGATCCACATGGCGCCGGTGGGGAATGCCCGGTGTGTTTGATTCATGCCGAACATAAAAATATTATATCAATGAACTTCATTTTATCGTAATCATCAATACTTACTCAAGTAATGTATTTGGAGTGAGGTTGTGGTTAAGGTGTTTGGATTGGAAATCTAACAGGAAGCGGCTGTCGTCATTGGCTATGAGAATGGAGTGTTTCTATTCTGAAACGTTATTTTTTAAACTTAGCACCTCGAGCGTTATTGTTAAAGCCGTCATTCTTCGAACTAGAGAGTCTTTAATTTTGTCTGAATTGAGTTTATGTGTAAAATGTCATACCTACATTCTTAAGCATTGTAAATCATTGTAAATCGTTTGACTTTCGGCTGATATACACTAAAACAATCCTAACTCATCTTTATGTTAACATACATACATACTATGAAAAAAGATTAAACTCTCGCTGTACTGGATATACTTACAAAGATAATAGTAAAAAAATGTGATTCACAAAAAAATTCAAACATAATGAAAAAATTTGGATCAAAAGTAATGATAGGGTTTTTACCGAAGCACTCACCCAAATTCGAAGTAATTGATTTAACCAAGATGTGGGACAATAAAGTCAGGTGTTTGACTTTGTAGTGTAGAGCGAGACAGATATATTATACATAGTAGCATAAAAGGCCATGTATTAGTTTCATCTCTCACTCTCTTTCACATCCCAGCTCGCAATTAGTAAACACGCATCTGTGATCAATTAACAATAAACGGTAATCAATCTCGTAGTATCATTGTATAAATAATCCCAGAACCTTACTATAATAATAGTGGTACAGCCTATAACCATATTATAACCATCCAGCGAACCTTTTTTTATTAAAGTATTCATTCAAAGGTATTAAAATATATATTGCCAAATTACTGCCTCAACACAGACCAGTGTATTGAGGTGGGTTATGAGAAACCTCAACTAAAAACTATGCATTTCTTTCTATTATTTGTTATTTCTAGGCCATCTCCAAAGCCCGTTCCGGCGACACAGCTGATGATTTCATCGAAGGTCTCCGGCATTTTGACAAGGATGGCAATGGCTTCATCTCCTCAGCTGAGCTGCGTCACCTCCTCTCCACGTTGGGGGAAAAACTAAGCGATGACGAGGTACAGCATGAAACGATTACAATGATTCACAAATAGAGCATGCTTGTGAATCATTTATTTTTTTAAATTCCATTTGATCCAGTGTTCATCTTCAAAAGCCTTTGACAGAGTACTTATATCCACCATTAATTATAACTTAACTTATTCTCACCTAACCTATGCCAAGCTAACCTAACCTATTGTAAGTTAACTTAACCTATTTGATAATAGAAGTCGAAGAGTATTTGTATGAATAACTTGCAAAACTAAAATTTAAAATTAACCCTAAAATTTTATAGTATCCATTAGTTATTTTTTATAGTAGTTTTACTCTGATGAAAAAAAAAGGGACATTTTACAGTAATAAATAGTAGTTGAGTCATTCCTGTTTTTGTCCAATGAATCATAGGTCAAATTTATTGTTGAGTTAGCATTTTTTTTACATGCTTATATGATTGTTAGCAACACGTAAATTGCACCAAAAACTGCCAAATAAAGTATATTTCATGGAAGTGACAAAAATAGGAAATATTGTTTCATAAGCATAACAAACTTAAATATTTTGTGACATGATTAAATATACATATTATCGTGTTCTGATATTGTTATGTGGCACATTAGGCATTTCTTCATTTACTCTGTCCTATAAATTATTTATATACATAATTTCAATGTGTCATTTCACCAATATTATTCTTAGAACGTTGAATAATGAATAATTGTTAATTTTCTTCCAGGTCGAACAACTGCTTCAAGGCCAGGAAGACTCGCAAGGTAATATCAACTACGAAGAGTTTGTGCGCCTTATCATGCAAGGCTGAGAATCTTCCTTGTCTACTATAAGTTTAAACTTCCTCGTTTCTTTTTATATTAATTAATTAAAATATTGCATTTCTATATTCTAAAGATTGTCGGGTGCTTCAAATGTCCGAGTAATATTAACTTGGGAAACATTTGCAGCAAAATAAATTGTTCATTCCAAAATTTTATACGACTGTAGTTTATAGCAAATGTTGATTTATCTTTATATGTATTTATTCTACTACCATCAAGCAATGATTTATCTAATAGACAATATAATTATTGTGCAGTAGTGTAAATTACAGTTAAATATAACTATATTTAATAATATATTGTATAAAGATATTTTATACCTGCTCCATACTTTATTTCATTTCAAAACATTTCCCCATTCACTTTGAAGAAACCAAATAGTGAATACGATGTATTAAAGTGTTATTTATTTATGTGACACATCGTTGACGACACGCCTTCATCACGTGGGTTAAGGCAGGGGCTTGAAGAAGCCCAAATTTATCAAGGAAGTGCCTGTTTACATAAGAACTAGTCTGATTTGAAAAAAAAAATTACGCCGCACAAGAGTTCCAACTGCTCCCATCCATTTAGAGCCAGTGAGACTACGTCATCTTCAATATGGGTATGTTGTGAAATTGAAGGTAATGGGAAGGGGAAGAGGAAGGTGGGGAATTATCTGAATATGATGTTTTCGATTTTTTCCGTCTGAAATTGGTGATATCTAAAATTTTAGATCGATTGATAAAATAATTCAGATGTAAATGTGTGATAAAGAGATAATCATCACTAAAAAGATAATAATTCTTTTTAAGTATATATAATTTGTCATATTGTACAGTTACGAAAATATATTATGATGTGGAAATATTTATGTATTTTACGATATCAAACTCAATGTTACAAATGCCAAGATTGTTTTATTTTATTTATTAATTGAATTATAAAAATAATATCACACAGATGGTTAAAGCTAATATTTCACAAAGAAAATCGTCTAAATATAATCATTTCAAACACAAAGTAAAGTAATAAACATGAATCTTCTACATACATTCATAATCGGATATTATTTGTGCATGGAAATTACATAAGTTTTAAATTAAATTATCGAGAAATCAAATATGTAGTGATGTTATTATTTTACTAAGTAGTTTATTAACATTTAATACAAACTCCACTCACACCAACCAGTTAATAGAAACAAGGGAGACAGGTCATGAACTATCATTAGTATGGAACTGTGCACACCACAAGTCTAGACAGGGCGTGTGCATGTTAAAAATGACACCGAAGCCAAAATTATTGGTTCCAAAAATTGGGTTACAAAAAAATTTATGAAAAAGAAAGTGCATTATTTTGCTATCTAAAGATCACAAAAAGCATTATTTTTATCTTTTTTTGGTTTGCAAAGACCAAATTAAGTGGTGACAGATTACGCTATATGCGTCAAAGCCTTATTATATAACTCTATATCGCTCTCCATACAGACCTGGCGAATGATGTGTTATAAGTGTGGGCGTGGCGACGATGACGCCCTGTGATCTGCTAGCCAGGCTATATTTGAATATTATGCGACCCCCTCTACTGCTTACTGCGGGAGAGAGGTTCAGTTCAATTTACGGAGAGCCGTGATCACACGGGAGTCATCTGTCAAGGTGACAGATCCCATACAAAGAAATGATATTCTGCGGTAGTTCTCCAGCTGATCTGACCCCCTCTCCTGAGGAAGATTACAGCATAGTGTGACACCTCAACATGTAATCTGTTTAGGCCACGCCCAAAAAAAACTATGATGCATACAGCGTGGTCTGTTACTACCCTAATGCTTTCGAAGCGAGGCGACATAATCCAATGCTGAGTTTGGTTATAAAATTACTCATTGGCCCACCAATGAGTATTTTTATTCAACCGAATTTGTACGACGCCATATCTAGAGTTGATATATCGACGACAGGTTATTTTTTAGTCAATATTCTGGTTCAAATTAGGAGGGTAGGTAACATCATCGTTAATTCATTAAACAATTATAATTTTTATTGGTAACCGTAATAAAGATAAACATTTTTTTAGTCACTAAACAGCAAAAGCAACTAATATCGATGGGGACGAAATAATTTTTAGTTGTGCTAACAATATTCTATATATTAATCATTTGGTTTCAAAATACAATATCCGTCAACATCATAATTATTTTAATATTACCTATAATTTTGAGTCAATTTGAGCAAAATGGTCTATTAAATATGAAAAATAGATAATTAGTAAAATAGTTTTTAATCAGAGGACCGAAAAAAAGTATTTTATTACTCTAGAAGTGGAAGGACTCTATTAATATTTAATTTTGGAATAACCTCATGAGTAAAATCTTAAATTGTAATATTTGATCATTGAAGATAATAGTAGCGACTCTCAAACGAAAATTTGAAACAGAAAAAGATTTGGTCGCAACTAGTAATTGAACCCAGGACCTCAGCCTCGCTGGGGCTTTGCTCTGTACATAAAGATAGCAGCCAATAAAAATATGCATTAAGAAAATGAAGTTAACGTTGGTAGTTCTTCTTAGGTGAAGTGAAGTTTGATGCAGTTAAATACATATAATCGAAGGGGATACGGTCGAATTAGCTCAGTGGTAGTACCGAATCTTTTTCTGTTTCAAATTTTCGTTTGAGATCTTTAATGATTAAACTGTATAAATAATTATCAGAATATAATATAATTTTCTGAATCTAGTTTAGAATATCAATTTTATTTTAAAAATTGCTTATGTAAAAACTTAATAAAAAGAAAAATAATACAATCAGGTTGACAGTGTATAATACTGCAAATACGACATGGATTGGTCCAATGCTTTGTAGGGAATCCGCTTGCACTGGCGCGGGTGTAAATTATACACCCTAACGTTAAAGATTACAGAATTCAATACTTCGCTCGTGCGAAAGCATCACAAAACAATATATCATGTTTACCAAAATTATTGTTGCAATGCCGGTCCATTTTAAATCTATTATTTTCTGTAAAAAATTCATACTAAATATGTGGGCATTTTTGCCAAAGTGTGTACATACATTGCCTTTTTGTCATGTTCCACGATTATGTTTTTTCATAGTTACGTAATGTAAAATATTAGAAAGTTGTGCAAATTTAACATGTCAGTTAAATACAACTGTCGAATAAGTACATCATAGTTTTAATTAATTATTTAGATCAAAAGGAAGTGTGTTTTTACCATGTCCCAAATCTACTTTCAGTTAAAGAAAGTTTGATTCGTATTTAATTTTAGGTAGGTAAGATTAATGTTGTGGTGTCGAACAGCTTGCATAATATATTTTTGGAAAATATACAGTTTTTACATAAACTGGACCAACGTTAAAAAAAATCAAGTCTAACATTTCTGGTAGTGAATAAAAGTTTAGTTCCATTCCGTGACCATATTTATTTATTTTTTATTGCGATTTTTAGGGGCTTTTACATAGGAATGTTTAGAAAATTGTCTTCTATTATATTAAACTTTTATTTTGTACATAACTGAGGTGCCCCAGAAACAATCTTTTGTATTTATCTTGTGATAAATTGAAGATTCCCACTGAAGAATCCACATTACTACCTTGCATTAGTATTTTGAGCAATGAGGAGTGTATAGTAAATCTCAGAATTTCTGCAATAAAAACAAAACCCCGACTTCTAGTAATCTGGTATTGGTGAAAACTTATAAACAAAACGTAAAAGTAACAGAATGGAATGTATAAAAATGATAAAGACATGTACAAATTTTGGCGAATGTGCTTGTAGAATGTAAATTTGCATTCACATGAAATCTACAATTTTCAGCATGTTTTCAAAATTGTGGAATTTGCAATAAACCTTTTTTACAAAAGTTTTTCATCTACAATGTTGAATTCCCAAGTTTTCATCTTTTCTTTTCTAAAACAATTTTTTTTTAAGAAAGAAACATTCCCTAGTTACGAATAAACCGACAATATTTGAAATCCTTCCTTTATTAAGTGGAAAATGTTGCAAGTGAAAGTGAAAAGTGATGGCGAACCTTAGCTAGCAGAGGATTGAGAAATCGGCCACTAACCAGTTCAACAATTAATCTCATGTCGCATTTACTTTATTAGACACCATAAAAATACCTATTTTTCACAAAGTAATAAATAAGGAACAAAGATAGTTTTCCAGACCATTCTGATAACATCTATCTATGTAGATTTAAAACTACAAGATGTCTAGGTATTATAATTAGAAAATTAATATCACTGTTAAATTTCTTCTTATCCTTATAAACATTATTTATTTTTTATTTTTGGGCGCTAAGACAATAATTATATCATATTCACACCAAAACATTGCGCCACTTCATCACTGCAGAGGTGGACATAAGGGATATACAATCCGCCACTGATCAATTACACAAAATTTTGTCATTAATAATTGAACACTTTATTGACTATATAATATCTCTTAATGAAGATAACTAAATATGATAGATGATAACTATCCATTAATATAGAATACACTATGTGCAGTACCTGCTAAAAACAAACCCATACTAATCAGCCATATTGTTAAGAAATTGAGGTAGGTACTCTCTAGTCATATTTGACTTCTTGTTTGAAAGTGTTCCATTTTTAAAGCATACTGAACAAAATAAAAGAAGTTGGTTTTGACAGTTGGAACTTGGGGAAAATTGGGTAAGGAAATAGTTGAATGTTGGTGTTGTGTCGTGGAAATGGTGTAATAATTTTAATTTAATAAAACTGTGTACGCTCTACTCTATGAAAACCAGATGCCAGTGTTATGAATGACATTTTGTGAACATATTTTCCCATCAAACAACAAAAGAGAGAAAGGACAAGGAACACATCCCTAGGGATAATTTCATGTACTGCACGATAATACAGAATTAATTTAGTGTATTGTATATCACTGGTAGCTACCATATTATGAAAGACACATGTTTGGCAGAATCGCCACTATTGACAGAAAAATAAATACTAGCTGTCTTTTATTAGAGATCACAAAGGAAAAATATTAAAAATCTAAACATACTAATATTATTTTTATTCAATAAACTATGAAATAGAAAATACAGTATTATCATTTAAACCTCTAGGAATGGTAATTATTATCAGTCAATAAAAATATTTCTGGAGAGAAAACTACTAAGTAATAATGTATCGTAAATCATATAAAATTAAAACAATTAGCAATACATCATATTATAATAACTATGGTAACTAAACAATGTTTTCAACGTCAGAGATGAAATCTGAATTAATTATTTAAAACACTTCAATGCAAGTTTTGATTCTTAATCATGGCAGTGATATTTCAACACACCATACCATACCCATCGACATTAATTTTTTTGAATACTATCTCAAATACAGACAAGTTTCATCTCATCGAAGTTAGGCATTCTTCAGGGCGAGTTTTAAAATATGACAATCCATACTGAAACTCTTTCTCTGTCTCTTCAGATTGAAGAAAAACATTGCACAATTCAACGTGTACCCCATTCCTTCAGAGAATAACGCAAGTTCTGGATATTTTTTGCCGCAGGGTTCTTTTATCATTTTCTTTGGTTTTTTTCTCATCTGGACGTTTCTTACCGATCAGATTGTTGGGATCGCTCAAACTGTCCCAGATGTACTCTTCGGTTAGAACTCGATGCATCACCACTCTGTAAATACCGATGATCGAGCTCTTAGAATTTTGGCCAATGCTGTCGCACAGCATTTTGGAAGAAATCCCGTAATTATTTAATTTCTCCCTTGTTTTAACTTCGAGCGGATTCAGGAAAGTTAGGTCGTGCGTGCAAGTTGGAAGCATAATGAATCTTCCTTGTTCAACGGGAGTTCCGTCAGCACACTTCAAATTCTCCCCAGGTTTCGAAGACGGTAACATTTGAACATCGAAAGATTGTCCTTTGGAAGTGTTGGCTAATTTTTTATTGATCTTCGGTGGTTTGGTATCGCCATTGGTTTCCTTTCCTTCCATGATGGTTATGATAGAATTGGTAACATTTGTATTGTTGTTTGTTGCATTCATCTTTTGTCTGCTGCTGAAGTTTTTCAATGCTGCATCGGGGAGGGTGGTGGAACACTTCCGGAAATTGTTTCTAGAGGCTATTTGCTCATCGGTGATCTTGTTGTTGGGGGAGAGGGGGGTTGATCCTCTGCGGAACCTGGTGGCCAGCACCAGAAGGGAGTTCTTCCTACGGCGGTTGTCGGGCGGAGGTGGAACCACTTTGAACCACTCGCTGTCTAAGATTTCGTCAATGGTTAGTCGCTGCTTTGGTGCCTGAACTAATGTGTGTTCTAAAAATAAGCAAGGAAATACATTATTATGTACTCAATTTTGCATAGAAATATTCACTTGACAAACTTTTTAAGGTCCGAAAATGGAAAAATATGCTTGGTTGATTTTCATACCAGCAGATGGCCTTGGAAATAACATAGATGATTCAACCGTAACAAAGTTAGAAATATTCATCAATAAATGACAGTATTCTCTATTAAATTTCTGGCATAAGTTTAGAATTACCTTTTATTTGAAATTACATTTTATTAGTTGAACACATATGTCTACAAATGTATATTATAATGTAATAATTATTATTTTTTTAAGAAAGACAAACATACGAAGTACCAATAACCTTACAATATTTGAAAATCTACTATGTACCACCAGAGTAAGCGGAAAATGTTGCTTGTATTGTGATGAAGAACTTCAGTCGAGGAATTGAACACACTACGCCTGGGTGGGACCCAAACGCAATGTCAACTCATCCACCGACCGGTCGAAACAGAAATCTGGTAAAGCAAAGAAATTCAATTTTGCTGGACTGAATTATGAAGATGACTTGATCAACTGTCAAGTTTTTAGTGGAAATAAATAATAAAAATGGGGTAAACCATAATTTTAGAATGTTTTCTCTTGTTGTGCCTCTCCTATTGGGGAGACTGGATACCATCACACCCATTGAAAAATAGAAAAGGTTCATATTCACCTATGATATAGCAGCACTGGTCGCTCACGTATCCCGGTATCTGGTACTTGCCCTCGAGAATAAAGTTCTTGAGGGCGGCGACACTGTGCGCGCGGAAGGGCATGGAGCCCGTGACCATGAAGTAGAGTAACACGCCCAGTGCCCACACGTCCACCAGTTGGCCGAAGTAGCTCTCGTCGCGAAACAGCTCGGGCGCAGCGTATGGGGGTGAACCGCAGAAAGTGTTTAGCGGCTGCCACATACCTAAAAAATATTTTGAAATGTACATATCGACAGACATTATCCGATCCGAAGTGGAAATGTCTTCACTAGAAAAGAAGTGCCTTCACCGGAAAGAATTAATTAATAAGTATCTGATATAATATATGAGAGAAAATATGTCCACTACAAATATTGATGTAACGACAATTTCTGAAAATGTCACCCAATATTTAAGTGGAAATGCCGAATCTAGGATAATTACAGAGTATTTATTGCCATAAGTGTCTGGATAAGTGGAAATACCTTTACTAAAGAATGTTAGGTAGTGAAAGAAGTAGGTATCTGATACTTGTAAAAATACCACCCCACGAAGAGTGGTGTAATGTAATGTAAAGACAGAAGTACCCAATCTTTAAGTATTTTAAAATACCTCTAATTAAAAAAAAATGGTGTATTGACACAAGTATACAATCATTTTAAGTGGAAATATATACCTCCATTAGGAAAATAAACTCAAAAAGGAAAAAAAAACTATTGCAAAATAAGACAAGAATGTATTCTTTGTTTACTGTAATAAGGGGGTAGTTAGTTGTTATCGGCGTTACAAAAAGAAACTATTAAGTAATACAAACTAAAATTATTCTAATTTTTCTTACCATTCATCAACTGGGTACTGAATCCAAAATCACCAAGTTTCACTACAGTCGGAGCTGAATAGAAAACATTCTCTGCCTTAATATCCCTGTGAATAAATCCTTTGGAATGCTAGAAAAAAGTCCAATAATTAACTTAGACCGAACAATATAACAGATAAATTTTGTATCTTTATGTAACAAAATACGTTCCACTTTTTAAATTTATTATGTAATACGCCCATAAGGGATTTTACATACTAATGATATGGTAATATAGTGCGACTATAAATATGGAGTATATAAAATGTGAAATTGCACAACATCCCCAACTACTCCCAACTGTCTGGAGCCAGTGAGATTATGGCATCCCCAATTGGGTATGTTGTGAGGCTGAAAGTGGTGAGGATGGGAAACATATGCTATCCTATCCCATCCTGGCTATTCAGATCTAGTCAACAAACACGGCCAAAGCCATTTCAAGCAACAATTCAATTTTGTATGGTGGTCTCACCAGGGCGATACTGAGAGTATCTTCGAACTGCATGCAATCTGATTGCAAGCGAGTATCTAAATGACTCAATCCTGATATTATTGTTACAATTAAAAAGATTTTTGGTTGAGAAATTCTAGATAGTGTATAGAAGGCAATCAGGCTACATAAATCAGGGCTGTCTATAATACTACTAACAGTTTAAAAAACAAAAGTCAAGTTGGAAACAAGTGTTCTATCCAAAAGTTTTTTAATTGTAATCTAATTCATGTTTTCGATAGGTAGACCGAGTTTAGAAATTTTTGTTTTTCAATGGAATCGGAGTGAATTTCAAAGTGAGTGGACCAGAATTCAATTTGACTTCGAACTAAAGAAGAATATAAGATTTTCAATGTTTAAACATTCAAGTCTGGCATTTCGGAGAACGAAGCCAATATTTGTTTGCCCATCGTACCTACGAATTTACTGAAAAAGTGTCAGTTTTTCAAGCCAGATGTCATTATTTCTATTAATATCTCAAAGAATTTCAATGTATAAATAAATACAAACATTTTCTCACCATGTGTTTTACGGCATGCACCACTTGTAAGAAGAGCTTTTTGGCCACATTTTCAGTCAAACGCCCCTCCATAGATATCTTATTGAACAACTCTCCGTCAGGGGCGAATTCCGTTACTAAATGTATTTTGCTGTATGTTTCTACCACTTCAAACAACCTGCAAAATGAAAAACAAACAACATTACATGAATGCCATAAACTGATGGCACTTTGATAAGTTTGCGACATGGTAAATCACCAACTTTCTTACAAAAATGCAAAATTAAATGGTCTAACATAATTAGCATTGCAAATAGAATGTTTTATGCTAGCAGGTTACTAATATGCAGCTTGAATTTGTGCTTCAAATCATAATAAATTTAAATGTTTTGGAATGTTAGAAGTTAGGATTGTGAAAATATTTTCCTATATAAGTTGCTTTACAAGCTATAATGTTTATTTACAGAATTCCATAAAGAAAATATTATAAACATCTGCAATTATTTTTGTTTTCACAGCGTATGTAATAGTCAATACTAATTCCAGTTGTAACCCTGTCTATCTTAACTCCGGTTCAATGAACTCTTGCTTTGAATGTATGCGTCATTTTCAAAATTGGAAGTGTTTGTTTGGAGAATTCAGACAAGAGATAAAGTTACCTACCTATATGTATAAATAAAAATTTTAATGTTTGCCTGTTAGAAATCTTAAATTTCCGACAGTTCTTCACCAATAACTTTGAAATTTTGACACAAAGTTGCATTCAAATTCGCGTGTGTTTATATTATATAGATGTCACCTTTGACAGGTAAAAACAGCTCAATCTGTCGGACAGACATTTTTTTTCTAAACAGTGCCATCTGTTGGACGTAAAAGCAATATGCGCTATTGTTTCTCTATCTGCACAAACAGACTGAGCCACAGAAATGCGTGGCGGGGTACAGCTAGTAATATAATATTTTTAACAGAAAATTATTTTAAATGCCATTTTCAAAATTGGAACTGATTTGTCGAGAATTCAGGCTATCCATGATTTGTCACGGGTCTGCGCTAGAATTATATAAAAGGAATGGCGGCCTTTGAATGTGATTCCGAAAGCGTATTCAACTCTGAACAAAGAGTACATGAAAATATATTGAATCAATATAAATAAAACAATTACTTTGGTATCAAGTACGCTTTGAATGTATGTATAATGAAAAGATGAGAAGAGGTGTGAGTATTTTTTTTTTCGTAAATACCATTCTCACACATGAGTGTTGTTTTAGATGTGACATTGTAAGTAGTGAATTTTGATTAACTTTTTTAAGGAATATTGAATAAAAAAATGTATCTAATAAACAAATCTAACCTGATAATGTTGGGATGGTGAACAGCTTCCATAGTGGCTATTTCCCTCGCTAGCATCTTGCGAGTTTTGCCGTCCAATTTACTTTTGTCTATTATCTTAATTGCTACCTTATCTGAAAAATATAAAAATGACATAGGTTGACAAGAGACATGCAACAGACATGTTTTACATCGGATCGAAGAATCAATTATTACTAACTAGATTATAAGTTTTTACATATTTTTTGTGTCCTTTATTCCGAAAAAAACCAACAGTCGCTGTTCCCAACTTTTCGAACGATCAATCTCAGGCTCCGATCAGCCAAGTGATTTGTTCAGTAACGTTCAATTCTCCCGTTTCCAAACATCACGGTTGATGATTATCTTTAGTGACCCTGCCCACTTTCATAGACAATAAAATGACATCAAAGTAAATGCTTTTGAAATTAATATTGACAAATTAATTATTCTATTTTTTATTAATGCGTATAATTTTTTTTAAATAGTGTAATATATTAACCGATATTTTATATTTTTTTAAACAACCGTATGTGATATGTTAAAAATAAAGTGTTAGCTTCACTTTCATCCCACGAATATTTTTCACTCTGTCGACACTTTTTATAACTATTCATTTACTGAGGCAGGCTTAATCCAGTAGTTTGGCTTCCTTAAATCGGTTGACCACTCAGTCATCACTTTTCCGTTGGAAAGAACGTAGTTGTGCATTTGAGCAGTGCTGAGCCAAAATTTCTGCTCAACTTAATCAACACGGTTTGTTAATCAGTAGGATTGGGAACAACGAACGTAAGGACGGGTTGTTTCGGAGAATTAGAACAATTCTTCAAATTTCAACATTCATTTTCGGGTTCTGTGAAAGTCACACTCAAGTTCTGTTATTATATCATTATAGGCAGGCTGCTTGACAGAACTGAAATAATAACAGAACTTGAAAACATCTTTCACAATACTTAACTTAACTAAATTAACTTTGAAATTTGAAGAATCGTTCACCTTCTCCGAAACAAACCCATCCCTTATTGTTATTACCGGATGATTTTATGCAGCTTTCGTACCAGTCCTATAATAGGACGGGTTTACACACAAGCGATGAATCATGACTCATTTTTTTAAGAGCGGGAGCAACAGTACCAGCACAATACTTTTGTTCGGCTCAAAGAGTCGACTTAATTGAACGGGAGCCGTGAACTCAGAGCGTATGAGCAATGAGAATACTGTGGTCGCCCGATACGGCTCCTACGCTACGGCCACCCCGATATGGCTTTACCAATATGGCTCCCAGCATATGAATGATCGTACGACTCAAAGATATTAGAAGAACGAGATGTGCTATGAGCAGTTCATACTGTGTAAAATTTTTTTGCCCAGTGTCGCCGGTTTTGTTCACCAATGCTACTGCACACCTTCGCTTACGCTAAGGTATCCGCACTAATACATAGAACAGATTTCTGTGCGTACACGTCCCGGTAGTATTCAAAGTACCCTAATTAAGTAGTACTCCGCCTACGGTCCGGCGGCCAACATAGCATATCTCGTTCTTCTAATATCTTTGGTACGACTCTTTGTACCGGTACGCCGCCTCGTACTACGAGAAAAATAAAGTGTATTTTCAAGTCCAGATGTTAGTCTTTCAGAAGCCGTTCACGTTTATGGGTATGTAATAACTAATAACAATTAATAATTAGATAATTTTAATGGCGCTATTTTCCTAAAATATCTCCTGATAAAAAAAGAGTAACTGTTGCCGGGAGCCGTATTCATAGGTCTCAAAAAGAGCTAGCTCAGTTGTGCTGCTCGTTCATGAACGACTCATCGCTAATTTACACCATTCTTGTATTAAAATATTCGTTCATAATATTTACCTCTAGTGAGCTGATGAACCGCCAGTTTAACATGAGAGAAGTTTCCACTGCCAATGTCTCCAGAGATCCTGTAGTTACCCACCCTCTTCCCCAGCGTAAGCTGCAAACAATATGACCAACATGAAATATGAAATAAATTGCTAGAGGTATAAAAGATAATATAATATATTATTTTGTAAGTATTCAATATTAACAGATCTTATTCTGATACCAACATCGACCAACTAAAGTATATCGATGGATATCAATCCGGATATTAGGCAGTCAGTATAGACCAATAGGTTGATTTATCGATGGCAGTGAGCCACGGAATTGTCAGAGGAAAGAGTACAAACTTTTATTTTATTGCGTAATGTGTGATAAAACCACGTGTACCCGTTCGCAACTCAATTTTATCTAAACCCGTTGTCTAATTTATTATCTTTTTTATAAAACACTGTCGAATATCAACACATCAATATCAATTGGCTCGGTATTAGTACTGAATTCACAAAAACCGGAGATCCAGAAAATACAGTTCAGTATGGTTTGCAGCGCGGCCATTTTGGGACTTTTTTGCGCAGGGTCTCACGTTTTGTCAATTCGGTACCGATACCGAACAAGTGCGACTACGGGCTTAGTGGGGAAATTCGAAAAGATCACTAATCAAATAATCAAGTAATCAAATGATCGTTATCAAATAAGTTTTCAATATTTTATGTAACTATCCACGTATGTATCAAAAAAAAATTCAATAGTAAAAATAAAAATTAAAAAAAATGATCGTAAGCAAAAAGATCGTAAGCAAAATGATCGTAAGCAAATGATCGTAGATCGTAATCAAAATGATCGAAAGCAAAATTATCATAGCCAAATAGTAAGCAAATGATTGCAAATAATACGATCAAATGGTGATTTAAGATCAAATGTGCTTACGATCAAATGATAATTACGATATTTTTACATAGGTACGATCTATTGCATACGAACTTTTTGCTTACGATCATTTGATTACGATCTCTGTTAGCGTCAGGAAGACCTGGCAAGAAAATATTTAGTCGAAATAGAGAGGAAAATACTACGCAAATAATAATATTCATAGTTAGGAGTGTGACAAAACAAAGGCGTGGGTGATGATACATCCAGTGTGAACGTGAACCCCTGCGGAGAAACACCGTGATAATAATATGTAATTAGATTAGTTATCTCTATAAGTAAGAAAATCTCGATGTTTACATAATATTTGTAAATAAGAGCTTAGATTAGATTACGATTGCAATAAAACATTTGCGAGGCGAAATCTGTTTTTCAACGCGCATTCTAAAAATAGATTGTGATAAAGTCGTAGACAAACAGAGGATTTTTACTGTAATATAATACTTATAGCTCTTATGCTACGGTAAGTGTATCTATAGGTGCTCAAACCAGGCCTCACCTCAATAATTCCGTTTATCTACTAAACGATACGCTCCTTTATAACGTCATCTATGTAAAAAGTTGTTAGAAAAATAATATAAAAGTATTCAACAGAAACAATTCAACACACAACAGAAATAATTGACGGCCTCCTTGGTCGAGGGGTAAGGCTCTAGACTAGCAAGCTGGAGGTCGCGGGTTCAAATGCAAGTAAATTTTATTCGATTAATTTGTGTTATTTCACAATTGACTCATTTAAAAGATTGTGCCGTGTTTGGTGACCAGATGTGAATAGCCAGGTACTTCCCCACCCTCCCCAATATCTTTCAACATACCCCAATTGGGGATGCCATAGTCTCACTGGCTCTAGCGGTTGGGAGCAGTTCGGACTCTCGCGCGATTTTGCATTTTTTTGAAAAGTAATAATATAATATTTGTCGATGTTTTTATCATCAATTTATTTATTGGCCGTAGTTAACCCTTTTTTACATTATGTAAAAACCTACAAATACGTAGTTTCTATTGGTGCCTCCGCAACTAGTGACAGTTAAAAGAGTACGGTTTTACTCCTGGCTTTATAAAGGTAAACAAGGGTTGGCATTTGAATCCCTTAATTTAGTGATAACAACCTTATTTAAATAGATAGAATGAATTATGGCATACCTCGTGGAGCCATCTGGTATCGTGCTGGAGGTTGTAGAGAAGCTGCTCATATTGGCTCTTCTGGGCCGGCATTGGTATTGGAGCTAGAAAATACATGTGTTTAATAAACCTCGTTTGGATCAGTCACCAAAAAAGGGGAAATAATAATAAATAACAGTAAATTTATTATTTTTGACGTAGGTACCCACTCATCGGTGGAATGGGTGAGGCAAGTTAAGGTAGAAACACACTGGGTCGACGTACGCTACGTAAGCAATGCATTAAGATATCTTGACTAATTACAACCCATACATTTTCTATGAAACACACGTAACGCAAACCCACGCTTCCATCGATCTGGGCAGTCCAGATCGGCGTGGGACGTTAAAAGATGGAGGGGGTGGCCTCACGCCTCCATCGAGTCGATACCACACATATATGAGTGGTATTATCAATAACAGCCATAGATATATTGGTATATCTATGGCTGTTTGTTTTGACAGTAGTAAGCTTAATAAAATAATAAAGTTGGTAAATCATCCTCATACCATCCATCCATCAATCGCAAGACATGACAAAGCTACGAATTGCATCTCCTGACAAGAGAATAACATTAACATAACCTAAAAAATAAACGTCAAATCAATTGACGAGCCTGCGCGCGACCACTTGTTACGTGGTCACACGCGTTGCGTGCGTAGAACCAGTGTGAACCATGGACCTAAAAAGCCCTGGGAACGTAGTAATGCGTGAATCGCGTACGTCGACCCAGCGCGTTTCTACCTTTATTCGTGAATTAAGCGATTTTCCCAAACAAAACATTCAAGTGTACTTTTTGTATGGAATAAGTGAAAAATTATTAAGCGCGAAATTTAAATCAGATATTCTATTGTTCTTTCAGAATCGTTATTACACTATATTATAAACCAAGAACAATTAATAAATTCTAAAAATATTAAAATACATACAATTAAATTAAATGTTACCTTGTATATATTCGTTTATATTCTAACGTAGTATAAACTAATTAAATAAATAATACAAAAAAAATAGTGCCATCTGGTAACTGAAATTCATAACTTTTATAACGAAGATTTACATTACCGCCATCTTACTGTTTTCAGGCAAACGTTTTTAAAATAAATTCTAGTTAGAAAAAATATTTTTGTTGTTTGTTTTTGGGGTGTTATGCCGTGTTGCGCTAACTCCTTCTTTAGCCTCCTTCTTGGCTAAATAAGGAGTTAGCGCAACACGGCATAACACCCCAAAAACAAACAACAAAAATGCTTTTGGCCGTGAGAATCTAAAAACTTACCAGAAAAAATATTGTTTTGGAAATGAACAACAGAGTTCGTGTGTGTCGAAAATAGTTGATTTTGTCATGTCTACAATCGGTCTTAACAAGATAGAAAGCAAAAAATTACAAGTACTTGCGTAACAAAATAACATTAAATGATTATGTATCATATTAATTTGTTTTAAACCTTACGCTGCACTCAGGCACAATTAAACAAGAAGTCGGGTATTACTATATTTATCGGAACTAGACAGTGACAGCCCCTGAAAAGTGTTACAATGGTTGTGACGTTTTAAGTGGTTGTCATTGTCTAGATTCCACAAAAATACGCTAGAAGCTTTTTTACTCCGAATCTAAACAAGACATTAAATAAAACTTTATGTAACTATATTAGACAGAAGAATATTCAGATAATATAATATACGTTTGTTGTTACACTCTGAATATACTTCTGTTAGCACACCTATAGAAAATTATTCAATTTATGAGTAAAAATATAGTAACTATGCGAAATGTAACTTACTTAAACAAAGTTAACAAAAGTTTATCAGGAAACCTGTTAATAATTCATTCGTAAGGCCTGCAATTCTTTTTTTAACCGAAATCACCAATATTTTGAAAAGATTCTTAGTGAATTATCAATAGTAATTTTCATACTCAGTTTACTCACCAACTGTGCCCCTGTTCTGGACCAGCATGTTGAAGTTAGTGTTCATCTGACGCCCTCTTGCATTTCAAACGTCTACCAGAGCAGTTGTCTTCTGCTATGTACACAGTTCTGGCCTGGCCACATCTCCATGCCAGTTCTGATGGACCTGAAACAAAATTAAAACAAAAAGTGTTAATCGAAGAATAATTGTTCAAGTTTAACCCTTGGAATGCCAGGGATAAAACATGAACCGTCCGCCGTACGTCGTCTAATACAATTTTAGTAATAACTTACTTATAGTGATTTTTTTTGGGGTACTATGCCGTGTTGCTCTACCTCCTTCTTTAGCCAACGTTTCGGACAGCATTGCAGTGTCCATCATCAGGGCAGATGTGAAATTTTGCATAAATTACACATTTGCATAAATTACAATTTTGATAAATTGTGTCCGAAATGCTGTCCGAAACGTTGGCTAAAGAAGGAGGTAGCGCAACACGGCATAATACCCCAAAAACAAATCACTATAATACTTTTGGCCGTGAAAATCTCAAATCATACCTGAATAACTTACTTCTTTTTTTTTCTAAATATATTTTTTTAAACTTTAATATTTTGCCAGACAAAGTGTTTATATATTTATAAAAAAGGTATATCTAACCTACGTTGTTTCCCCAGGATAGCTACCTACCTATATTAAGAGATTTTTTTAACTGAAAAAAAAAATATATATATACCTATGTAATGAAGACGTACGAAAATATTTTTGAGTTTTACCGTGTTTTTTAGCTAAATAAGGGTTCTTCACAATAAAAATAAATCGAATGAAGCTTGCCTGCAAATCTATGACTTACGAAAAACGGAATCATGACATTTGAAAGATAATTTTTCGACGCGCTTTTTCACAAATAAAATAAACATATTTGCAAGTGACGAAACGACAAGTTATAATAATTTTAAGGTTAATCGTAACATACGTTATAATCTACGCATTCATATAAGGCGTAAGATATGCTTTAAAATATTTAAAAAATATAAATATTTTCGCCCGTGCATACGCAATATGAATATGCATACCTACATAGTTTTGTCCGTATAAAAATTTAATTTTTCAAGAAAGGCATTCAAATACAATATTGAATTGAATCACCGATACAATATTGTGTGTTAATGTGTTTTTTGAAAGAATTGACTTTTTGTACGGACAAAACAATTTATATTGTCTTCATATTTTAAAGCATAAGTTCCAAAAGTGTATTTTCATAAAATAATTAAATTTACGCCATCTATGAACGCGTATATTTTAACGTATTTTACATTTAACCTTAAGATACATTATTTCCTTGTCAAGCGAATAAAATACAAATTAGTATTAGGTACTACTATCAAATCCACGGTGGATTTCTTAGCACACTAGAGGTTAGTTAAATAAACCCAGAAAGAGAGTCGGGAGACGCAGTCCTGTCATGTTGCCGTTAGTGGTTTCGAGAAACTTTTATTTAATTTTAATTTTCACACTGTTGCTGAATTATTGGTAGGTAATGGGATATTTTTTACGAAAATCTTAACAAGCTTTAGCTCTTAGCAAGAAAAGCAAATTTAGATGGTTAGAACGAGTAGGTATTGCAAATAGATCAAGAAAATAAGGTCACGAAAATATATGACGCACAAGTGGACGGAAGAAAGAATGGGCTTCCCAGGAAGACATGGAAAATGAAAAATTGGACAGATGTAAGAATGAAAGGAGTCCTAATAATAGGCCTCAATATATGTAAGCCACCCAGTGAGGCCAACATTACCGGATAACTATGAAATGTAAAATAGTGTAATAAAATAAAAATAATAAATTTTAAAAAATACCATGACATACTTATTAGGCTTTCCAACCTCTCTGCCCATCCCCACGGAGAAATAGCATTTTTTTACGTGAACTCTTCAGAATCCCTGAGGAAAATAATTTCCCTCGAGGACTATTTCATGTTTTGGGATGATGTTGACAGTGTGGGGGATCTCTTCAACGAAAGAAAGGAGAGGATGTTCTGCGAAGGAAAAAGGTATGTTGGGTGGGTAGGAATCTGGGGTCAATGTGTCCAGGAGTGACGGACGTATGAATCCATTCCGCCCGATGTCGTGCAAGGCTGTGGGTCCAAAGAGTTCAGCTAGAGAGGTCAAAGGGGTCGCCCTCAACTGGCCTCTTGTGATCCGGTCTGCCACGCAGCTGGTGGGCAGTCGCATTCGCATCCAAGACCTGGACAAACCTCACCTCGGCAGCCCTTCTAAGTCACCAAACCTATCCAATCACTTGGAGTTACCTATGGCACTAACTAACAATGTCACTAAATAGTATTTCGACAGAAATGCTGATACCTATCTATAAACACTAGATATTTGAACAAACCGGTATGTGCAATTTGACCTTGAAAGAGATACGAGAAGTGGTTCAGTTTACCGTGGTTAATGATTATTTAACTCAAGACCAATATTGACTCATAGTTCAAACGGCTGAAACTGCGGTTAAGAGCAAGGTAAAACGATTAAAACAGTACACCCACAGTTAAATGGGCCCCTTTGTTCTATAAAGTCACTTCATTGATTAGCCAACCCGTTCATTGACTTGTAATATTTACTAACTACATGGTTCAACGAGAACCCGGAGAATTCTCCAAAACTATTTAAGCGGCTTCGAGTTCATTCAATACAGTATTATAATATTGACGTTGTTTTATTTTGTTGCTAAATATAATAGTACATCCATTTTCCTCGCAGCTGGAGCACGTCGTAAATCCATTAATGGATACATTTCCCGGATAGACTCCCGTGGATAAAATAATACATTATGAAGGTTTTAGATAAGGGTAATAAATAATACATAATAAAAATAAACCGTAATGGATTTTCTACAGTTATTCGGTTGTATTATAGACTCACCATGTTCCTTAATCTATATAATGGATATGAAAGAGTTAGTATTAAAAAATTAGGATTTTTACAAGAACAGACGAAGTATTTTCTTTTCAAAAAGTATCATCAGATAGGCAGATATTTGCAGGATCCAATACAATTAATAAAATTGAACTGAAAGAATATATCATATATTTGCACTTCGCCAAAGTACAGGTAGAAAAATGAGTATTGCTAGTTTTTTAAAAATCTCTTCAAACACTTTTTTAAACCAGTTAAAAACGGGATTTCAGGCCGTTTCCTGATAAACTTTTAGTAAATTCCTAATATATCAGAACACGTGTTTATGCAGCTGCATTTGCCTTAATAAAATAGAGATAATGACGAAATGCGAAAATATTAGGATTTTTATGAACACGTGTTTCGACATCATGATAATACTTTCGTATTTTACTAAAAGTTTATCAGGAATCTTATCAATTCATTCGTTCAGGGCCTGCAATCCCGTTTTCAACCTATTACGAATAATTTTAAGAGATTCTTAATAAATAAGCAATACTCATTTTTCTCAGTGTAATAATGTACATTATGTCCAATTTTGAAGAAAAAAAGTTTTTAGTTGATATTTTCTTCGTATTATTATTATGAATAATGTAGACAAAATACAGTATTTTTGATAAATTCATTTTAAACATTCATTTCTCAGACATAAAATAAAATACAGTTATTTACCGCAACATATGAAATATCTGTATTTAGTCTAAATTATATCCGATTACAATAGAAATAAGAGGATTATGCTCATGAAACCAGTAAACTTGAAGGATTTGCTGAGGCGATTCCTTTAAATTCTTTGGCATTGTATGAGCTCGGCGCCTGTCAAATAAAATTTAAGCGTTTTCGTTTCCAGCGCGATTAGGATTGTAATAGAACCATTACGGTCACAATGGTTTAATTTCAGATTAACAATGAAAATCTTTCAAACGCCTAACAATACGCGACGCTATTTTTATAAACTCTATCGTAACAGTGGCGTTTTTCATTCATCAACTTATTAAATGCAAAAAAGCGATTTCCTGCCTGAAAGACAAAACCAGAATCTTTAGAATTAATTTAAGCTAAGTTTAAAATATTATCGTCTAATCATATTATAGAAATTATCTGAAAGGCGAGAAATATTTATTCTCCTTTTAATGCATAAAATTGTTAATTGAAGATTGGACTGCCCTGACGTATTAAACTTGTTGTCACTACATGTACCTCCGAAACATCCTAGATGGAATATATTATTTCACAACAATAACTTCGTGCTCTATTCTTTTGTGGAAAGAATACATTGACTGGGCAATGAGCTTATAAATGTCGCTGATCTTTTCGATTTAATCTTGAAATCTTGACACACTCAAAGCCAAATGAGTTCAGCAAATTTTAGGTAATGTAAATAACGAGAAATTATAATTTATGCATGCAATATTCACAATACCTATTTATTTTTATTTTTTATTTTTTTATATAATTTTCAAGGGTTCTTTAAAGTTAGTGGGATAATAACAAGTATATTGTATTTTTTGCTTTATTTTTAAAATCTTTATTATTTACGTTATACTGTTGTATTCAATTTAATTTATAATTGTTATGTAAAAGGCAAATATAAATATAATAAATAAATATTATGGTAGAATAGAAATCTATGTACATTATAGACACCTACATACATTTTCCAGATTTTTCCGTTTACTTATTTTTCCAGAGAAAAAATATTTTGGTTGGTAGTTAATAATTTTCTTTCTGATAAAGTAATTGACATTCAATCAGCTTTTCTGAAAACCACGAAAACCTTCCAAATTAGGGTACGCCACCGTTAGGTGGAACCTTCGTTTTTCATTGAACGGTAATACCGGAACATGGAAGTTTCAACGAAAATTCTCAGTGGCTTAGCGATAAGAATGTTTGGAGATTGCGGGTTCGATTTATGCCATAAGTTCAAGATACCACAATCAGATATTCAAATAAGCTTTTCGGCAGAAATTAAAACTCTTGGGAGTTACGCGTCAGTTATCTATCGAAAAATGAATTAAATAGCGCAGACCCGTTAAAAATCACGGGATATTATAATTTTAATTTAGAAAAGATAATAAAAATAATAATTTATTGTTAAAATATTATATTATAGGTGGGTACGTCCCCGGTAGGTAACTAGTATCGCCTGTTTGAATTCTTCACACAATGAGTTCCATTTTTGAAAATGACACATAAATTTAAAGCAAATCCAAGTTCCAGAGTTCAATGAACCGGAGTTATAGACACACAACCGAAATAAAAAAATTTTGTAAGAAAACCAATTCCATTACGTTTTGATTATTTTTTGAGTTACGAAATGATGAGATTTTTACTAAACTTATTTATCTTATTGAGGACTTATAATACCCGTCAAACCTATATCAAAAGAAATAACATTTTATGGAAACCGTTCTACGCTAATTCCAGTATAAGTTAAGTCATCTGATCATTTATTCTGATAGAAAGAACACAGCTGATTCGTACTACTAGAATTGGCTGTGTTCTGAACTTTGTGAAAATTCATTTGGTCAAAGAAATTATTATCAGGCTCCACTTACATTCAATAGCCTTCCAGAAAATTTAACAACTTTTTTTAATTTTTGTTTTTTTTTTAAACTTTTTTTTTAACTTTTTAGAAATTATAGAAATGTCATTTTATAGAAATTATCATTTTTCACTTGGTCAAATAAAAAATATTGTTTAAAAAACATTGAACAACCTGAATTAGAAAAAATTGCACAATTTAGTGTTTCGCAGAAATTCACTCAGATTTTTCGCTCGTATGAACTATTTGCCCAAACGATTTAATACGTATGCCAAAAAGGGGAATTGTCTTATCAATTGCGACTATTACTATTAATTGTACAGATCATTTTAATGCAAAATTTTAATAACAGTTTAATGAAAACATTAAAATGAAGATTAAACAGAGTGGATAAGGTTGTCCTTGTAGAGCTGTAATGGTGGGCCGATGTATTTGTGGAATAAGTAACTGTATAACGCGAGTAAATAGTTCTCTAACCAGTTTAAAACTTTGGATTGTTGAAATATTTCCGCCTACGTAAAATTGAACAGACATTTTGCAAAGCGCCTAAACGTGAAAATTAAATCTGACGAAGAAGATACAAAGCTTTATTGGAATTCCACAAAACAATATTTAAATAAAGACTTAAAAGGGATTTGTGAAACACTCTGAATTTACATTGTAATGAAATCAAAGTGTTTTCATTTAGGGATTTCAGAACTCCGAGCATCACCAGCATTTTCCAACGGTTCAAAGTAATTCAATTATAAAGGTACCTACTGACGGTTTTTGTGTTTTTAAAATCCTTATTTATAAAGCAAACACGCTTTTGAAGTTCTGCTAGGTTTGTTTATTTTCAAGCGTGACAGCTGTCTCTTCAAACTGTATTATTTCGCTAACAGACAAATAAATAGAGAAAAAAATCTATACAGTCAAATTAACGAAGATTTACACTTAAAAATGTGTAGGTACTTATATTAGGTGTCTTTACCACAATTTTAGGATGGAAGGCCGAACACCCCCCACAATTGAACTTCAAATTTGAAAATACGGAACAAAAATGGGAAAAATCGTATTATTTTTCATCCTCTTAATAAAAACTACAATTATAAAAATCGTTTCTTGTAAGAAAATAAAATAAATAGATTCCACTATATTACGGCCCCTAACAAGATTAATCCGCAGATCACGAAATATAACGGCCCCTAACATGCGAAATCCGCAGATCACAATATATTACTGCCCTTAACACGAGTAATCCGCAGATCCCGAAATATAACGGCCCCTAACATTCGAAATCCGCAGATCACAATATATTACTGCCCATAACACGAGTAATCCGCAGATCACGAAATATAACGGCCCCTAACATGCGAAATCCGCAGATCACAATATATTACTGCCCTTAACACGAGTAATCCGCAGATCCCGAAATATAACGGCCCCTAACATTCGAAATCCGCAGATCACAATATATTACTGCCCATAACACGAGTAATCCGCAGATCCCGAAATATAACGGCCCCTAACATTCGAAATCCGCAGATCACAATATATTACTGCCCTTAACACGAGTAATCCGCAGATCCCGAAATATAACGGCCCCTAACATTCGAAATCCGCAGATCACAATATATTACTGCCCTTAACACGAGTAATCCGCAGATAACGAAATATAACGGCCCCTAACATGCGAAATCCGCAGATCACAATATATTACTGCCCTTAACACGAGTAATCCGCAGATCCCGAAATATAACGGCCCCTAACATTCGAAATCCGCAGATCACAATATATTACTGCCCCTTACACGAGTAATCCGCAGATCACGAAATATTATGACCCCTAACACAAGTAATCCTTATATCACGAAATATCACGGCCCCTAACACGAGTAATCCGCAAACCACGAAATATTACGACCCCTAACATGCGTAATCCGCAAACCACAAAATATTACGGCCCCTGATACGAGTAATACGCTGATCACGAAATAATACGGCCCCTACCACGAGTAATCTGCAGATCACGAAATAATACGGCCCCTACCACGAGTAATCTGCAGATCACGAAATAATACGGCCCTTACCACGAGTAACCTGCAGATCACGAAATAATACGGCCCCTAACAAGAGTAATCTGCAGGCCGTGAAATATAACAGCATCTAATGGTACCTACGTATACATTTGCGAACAGAAACGCGAACCGAGCCATGAATTACGGGAAGGGAACGAAGCAACTGCAAGCGGCGTTTCACGCCATTTACGGTTGCCTCGTTCCTGTCCCATACATTGAGGTTCAGTTCGGTAGTTCGGATTGCGTATGGATACGTAGCATTACAAAAGTAATCCTCAGATCGCGGCAAAGCGATGTAAGCGGCCGGATTACACTTGTGTTTCCATAATACGATGAAAACCAAAGACGATGGAAAGTAAAATACATATTTTCTGTTATATATTGGAGATTGTTAAATAACTTACATAAGCACAGTCGAGATACCAACCGTGAAACGTAGGCTGAATTTAATTTGGAAATCTATGCATAAAACATAAGTGTACATGTTAATTAATATTTACGATTACGCCAGCGGCCACTCTGTAACTTTGGTTTACTTCAGCTTCGCGGAAATAATCATTCGGAACATTGTACCTGAATCCACCTGCTAACTTATGCCTGCGCAGAACACGTAACGTCTCTTCCGGTGGTTCGCAGAAATATGCGTAACGTCGTTTATCTGATAATTGCCCAAATCAGGCACGACACTTTTAATTACAAATGATTTTAAACAATTAACTACGGTTGAATACGCTAGTGTAAAACATACTCAACATGCGCAATAATATATGCATTCAATCGGTACGATGTACGACCATTATTTCTATCGGATACAGGTTTGTAACCGTAAAGCGCATCCCAGCTGAATTTTCCATAATGCAATTAATAATGAGTGATGTTTAGGGGGATACACAGGCAGATATAGTAAATAACATATATCTGCCTGGACACTAACTTAAATACTTCGCATGTTAGTTGAAACGTGGTCGAAACAGATGCTTCCGTTCCTTGACGGACTAAAGCGGTTAAAAATACAGAGTAAAAGAAGCAAACTGTTCAGACCAGTGGTTGCTTTCGGTTTTGAGAAGTGGTGCCAACACAAAATGTATAAAGCTATTTAAAATGCTTCGAAGGAGAAAAGTTAAGGAAATTGACAAGAAAATGGGTAATTGAGAAGTAAAATTACTGAACTCAAGAATATACTAATTACAAGCAAGAAGTCACCGTGAGAATGTGTCGGCCCTAAAGACAGTGATGGGCTGTATATGTATTTTTTTTTTTTTTTTTTAATTTATTGAAACATATAAACAAGGTTACAATTTTTTAACAATATAAACACCAATATATCAATCACTCTCCTAATAAAGCAGCTGCTTGTGTTTAGGAAATGATGTATATTTATGAGAATATCGAATAAGGGTCATAACTATTCCCAAATGTCTGGAACCAGTGAGACTATGGTATCCCCAATTGGAGTACGTTGTAAGTCTGACCACTAGTAGTGAGGAGGGGAAGGAGAGGGAGAAGACGAAGGTGAAGAATAACCTGGATATTCAGAACTGGTCACCAAACACGGCTAAAGTCATTGCAAGCAACGTTTCAATTCTGAATGGAGATTTTTACACCAGGGTGATTGATGCTGAAAGTATCTTCAACTGAGATGAACAAATAGTGAAATAACACAAAGTAAGCAAATATATTTACTTGCGCACGCCATATAGAAAGAATAAAGAATCACCGATACCAGGACGTCGGCAATCAGTGGGTGTCTCAGTAGAAGTTACAGTATTTACACTGCTTTACAGTACCTTTACTTTCCAACCCAACTGTGTCTGTTCCGTGTGATTTTAACGGACTGTTAAATTGTTTTGTTATTGTTTCATCCGGGAATTCGTACCTTAAAGTTTTGCAACACCGTGTATTATACTTCATAGTCACTGAATAGTTTGTAGCACATATTCTCATTTGCAGAAATTGGAATGCTGAAAACAAGTTGTACATTTGACACGCAGGAAAATTACATTCGTATGTAATTTAATTGAGTGAATAAATCAACAATGGCGACCACGCCAACCCTACATACAACTGGGCGGAAAGTGTTGGAATACACGGTAAAACCTTCCATATTTGAATAATTCCATTCCTAGAATCGTCAGTGCCAATGGAATAAATCCACTTTCTGTGCCACTTTGGAATAATTAACAAGTTCTGCAACGCAGAAAATAGTTCAATTTAAAAAAAATCTACACAACTTTGCGACACATTTTGGGTTGAACAGAAATTGCAAGAACATTATAAATGTTTAACTTAAACATAATTATATATATTTGCACAAGTCTATAAAAAAGATTTATAAAGATAAACTAATAATAATAATACCTCGGTTTAAGGGTATAATTATATGTTTACAGGGTGTCCGGGGGTAAAGTGCACTATCTTCGGGAGGTGATTTTACAAGTAAAAAAGATAAGTGACTTTTTTTCGACATCCCAACTTTTAGGGGTGAGTTATTTTAATTACTGTGACAATGTCTGGCTCCACTCACGAAGAACAGGCAGACATTCGTTAGATTTACGGGCTACATGGTGTAAATACACATGGAATGTGGAAAATTTGAAAATTCGTTAAATTAGTCAAAAGCAGTGACATTAGTAAGTAATTAATAGTTGAATAATTTTATCGTTCAAAGTGTTACTACATTTTGTTATTTTAGTACAGTTCTCTTTTGAATTTGGTTTAAAACACACCAATTGTAAACTTCAAACACTCGGCCTAATGTTATTGTTTACTAGCAGTTTCAATGGATACGGACCGATCACAACGTTGCCACCTCGTACTCGGTCTTCACACTAAGGATTTTTAGTAGGTGTGTCTATTTGTATGGGAAAAAAGTTGGCATTTTTGATAAAGTTATTTATCTTTTTTACTCCTACCATCATGTATAATCACCTCCCGAAGTTAGTGCACCTAACCCCCGGAGACCCTGTATATAATAAATGGCAATAAAAATAAAAAACATGAAATCCATCTGAATAAGCTTCTTTAAAAAGTAATTATGTGCATCGCTGGTATTTTTAATATGGAACAGCTCATATGGTCTCCTAGAAATTGTTATCTCCCTTCATAGTTAGAGTTAGAAATATGAACTAAACGGTAATAGAATGAAAAATACCAAGCTTAACCTTCAAATGTAGAAGTTAACCACAGAATAATTAAATTGTACACCTCTATGAAACCAAAGGTTCCGACCGCAAGTTAAAAAAAATTATGAAACTTTGTGATTTCTTTATTAATTATTTGTATATAAAACGACAAAAAAATGAGGCGGCAATGATGTTTATAATACATTTGTTTAGTAAAATTATTATAGGTTTATTTCCATTAAAAAAATTGAAGGCGTAATTCAGCATATTACAAAAACTGTTATTTGTTTAGGATGCGTTCAGAAATATTCCATTTATTTGGATTTTATTGAGAAGCTGAAATACACACAAATTCTCCGACTTTTTGACAGCATCTTTAATAAATGTAACGGTTAATATGCCAGAGTCCTTGCAGGGTTAAATAAAGGTAGGAGGCTTGGCACATTATTTATCCGATTTTGTAATGGATTGAAATGAAATTCTATATTGTTGTGTTGTTTGGACTGTACATTATATTAATTAAGGATTTGTCGAGATAAACGTGAGGAAAATTGCCGATACTCTCGGTGATAGGAAATTAATCAATGAACCATTGTTTGAAACATGTCATATGGGCGTAGACTGGTGAACATTCTATAGAGGAAAGATAAGCGTGATTAAACATACATATTTAATAACTAGCTGAAGCTCCCAGTGTTTCCCGGGTTTATCGGGAATGGGAGATGGGAGAGGTTTTATGAAATATCATCTAGAGAGTGACGTTCCTCTTGTTTTGAAGGTAAAGTATGCGAAATTTCATAAATCTCGGAATAAAACTGTAGATTTGTATAAAAAAAACCGACACTTTTATTTTTATATAGGTACGTGGGAACTCGTAGTACAAGTGAGAAACTGGTGAATCTACACCATACTTAGAGCCGACTTTGTGGTATAACTTATTTTATTTGAGCTTTCGTTTTCGAGTAAATCGAGTCCAAATTTTGAATTTTTTAGGTCGAATTTGAAAAAAAAATCGGTCGCTAGGGGTTAATGAATCCGGCTCCAAAAGTTTTTTTTTGATTATTTTTTTTGGTTGCCGAAAAACAGCTCAGATTGAAATTTTTTTTTTTTTTACTTTCCCTATGTGATGTAGATTCACCGGTTTCCCGCTTATATTACGAATTTCCAGACACCGTGTATAGAAGCCCAATCATTTGTGACCGAGTCGCGATTTGACATTAATATAAGATCCGCTTAGAGTCGTCAGTTAGGTTGTGTACCCACTTCATTTATGAATAATACATAATTATTATCAATGGACAGGAAAGCGGGGTCACATTAGACATTTTTAGATTCATTATGCACCTATTAGGTGCAGGGACACAGTAGTTTTATGTGTGGGCTTGCAGTTTGACATTTTATGTACCTTCATAATGTTTGTGTTAGCTGAAGAGACAAAGTCATTTTAGGTTCAAGGTCGCAGTTTTAGATTTACGATTAGAACAAGGGACACAGAACTTTTGGATGTTGAATGCTCATTAGATATTTAAGATTCACGTTGTTAGATGCAGGAAACCATAAGTTTTAGGTTCGGGGTCGTAATTTGATGTGGTCAATCTAGTTTCTCGCAAGCTTTATACTATAGACAAGTCATTAAACTACATTACAGCAATCTCCAAAATTTGATTTCTCAATTTTTAAATGATTCATAAAGAAGTAGAGAATTGTATGAAAATTATTAGATATATTAAACTATGAAATATTTGAAACAATAATCTGGAAATATATTTTCTAAAAACGTAAGTGTATAAATAAACACGTTCGTGCAACCTAAACCATAAAATTGTGAAAATAATTATAAAATCTCTAACTGTATTCATATTCGAACTAAACCAAACTACATAAAACGTAATGATATATTATGGAGTGTCTCTTGTTGTAATTATATAGAGGGTGTTCGGGAGTAAAGTGCACAAACTTCAGAAGGTGATTCTACATGATGGTAGAAGTAAAAAAGATTGGTACCTTTTTCGGAATTCCGTTGTTCTTTTCCAAAACAAAAATATTTTTCCATAGAAGAATATTATTTTTTCGAGATAAATAATTCAATTTTTGTACCTGAAAACTACCTTAAAACGTTGAAATTTCGAAAAAAATACTTATTTTTTTTCTTGTACTATCATTTATCACACTTTACCACCGCACACCCTGTATAATATCTAATACCTGTATGCTATTTAATTGTTGACATTACCCCCTACAAACAAACATTTTTTTTAAATTTTACACTACCGATAAACAACCATTTACCACGCATTAATGGTTGTGAATTAGCTGTGTAAAATTTAAAACACGTCAATAGTACCTAAGGCCCATAGTGTATTAAATTGTTGATTTGCCTAAAATGAAATAAATAATAAGTTAATAAAAAAATTGGGGTGATATTGCTGTCATGAAAAGAATGCACAAATCAAATAAATACATACGCTGAAATAATTATAATTCAGGAAGTCTGCACAGTGGACAATCAAATGAATACGTCACTTCAGTTGGACAAGGTTCTAACTGACAATTTTTAAAAGTGACCTTTGAATGCGAAACCATTTCTCCTTGTTCATTTCTAAAACTAAAATAATTTTCAGAGCCATCTGTGTTATATTTACGGAGATGGTATGACGAAGTTCTAACATGAAGTTTTTAAAGCTTCAATTTTTATGTTTTTTTAAGAAATACAAATATTCCCGCTACAAAAAATTTCAGCCACAACAACGTCAAGAATGCAACTTTTTATAATATTAGCACTCTAGAACGCCCAAAAGTCACGAGCCGCCACTGGTTACGAATAACATGAACACTTCTAAATGTTATGTAATTACCTTCACTAGAAATAAAATTAAGTTTGACCATAATTATCATATAGCTGGCCAACTACTCAAAAAAGTTACACAAATTCGTGATCTAGGTGTTATACTTGACAGTAAACTTACATTTGAGGCTCATATTGATATGATTGTTAAGAAAGCCCTTAGAATGCTAGGATTCTTATTCCGTATTGGAAAAGAATTTAATAATATCATAACACTTAAAATATTGTATTTTTCTTATGTTCGCAGTCATCTTGAATTCGCTTCTCCCATATGGAATCCTCAATATAATATTTACATAAATCGCATTGAAGCCATCCAAAGAAAATTTGTCCATCATTTAAATTTCAAACTAAATTCAAACCTTGACGTAAACAGCTCGATGGACCTTTATGGACTTAAGCCATTAAAAACTAGAAGAGACTCCGCAGATATAATATATCTCCATAAAATTATCAATGGCTTTATTGATTGTTCTCCCCTTCTGTCTGAAATTAATTTTAGAGTTCCGAGCGTTAGAACTAGAGAAAAATCACTTTTTCATCTCCATAAATGTTCTACTAATATAAGACAAAATGCGTTTATATTCAGAGCCTGTAGTATATTTAATAAGAATTTTAATGATATGGACATATTCTCAAGTAATTTAGGAACCTTTAAAAGATATGTAATAACTAACATTAAATAATTTTAAATATTCTACTTGAAGTTATCATGTTATTGCTTTGAATCCTTTCCAGTTACTTACCTTCCAATTTATACTCATGTGTTCAATTTAGTTGTAGGTATACATTTATTATATTGTTATTATTGCTATTGTGTAGTGTTATTGATTGCTGCTGTGTTGAAATTTTACAATACATTTTGTTTTGAATTTTAGTTGGTTATTAGTATATCAGTTAAATTTAAATTTTTGAAATTTAGCTGGTTATTAGTATATTATTTGTGTTCCTAGATCTGTTATTATTTTTTATTTATTATTTACAATTTTGTATTTTTTGTAAATTTCTCAGGCCACGGGTACAGAACCCTTAGTTTCTTGTTTTAATATTTTTTATTATTATTATAATTTTAAGTGAAAATCTGTTATTGGATTTTATCTATATTATTTAGTTTATTCTTATATATGTAAATAATCTGTTGATTTTCCCAAATAAATAAAATAAAATAAAAAAAATAACCTGACAATATTTGAAAATCTCCTACTACCACCACAGTAAGCGGAAAATATTAGTTGTGTTGTAATGGTGGACTTAGCCAGCCGAGGAATTGAACGTGCGACGCCTGAGTGGGACCCAAACGCGATGCCGACTCAGCTACTGACAGGTCATTTATTTTACAAGGTTCTAACATCACTTTGAACCTTTTACAATTGCCATTTTGTTTGTATCTTACAGTTGATCGTTTTTCACAGAAAATTTTGAATAATCTATTTAACAATTTCAGATTTTTAGGTTTAATCTTGTGTATAATTTTTGTCACATATTTTAAAAGAAAATACTTAATTAGTACATGGCCCTATCTTGGAACGGCATTAGGGTAATGTAGTAACTTATGCAATGAATTACTATGCCCTAGCTGCATATGGTTCTATCTGCATATTTAGGTATGCTATAAAATGGTAAGTATATATGTTAAACTAAAATGGTAAGTATATGTGTTGTTTGTTTTTGGGGTGTTATGCCGTGTTGCGCTAACTCCTTCTTTAGCCGACGTTTCGGACAGCGTTGCAGTGTCCATCATCAGGGCAGATCCGGTAGATCCGAAGATGTGACACATCTTCGGATCTACCGGATCTGCCCTGATGATGGACACTGCAATGCTGTCCGAAACGTCGGCTAAAGAAGGAGTTAGCGCAACACGGCATAACACCCCAAAAACAAACAACAAAAATGCTTTTGGCCGTGAGAATCTAAAAACTTACCTGGTAAGTATATGTGTTAATCTAAAGTGGTAAGTATATGTGTTAAACTAAAATGGTAAGTATATGTGTTAAACTAAAATGGTAAGTATATGTGTTAATCTAAAGTGGTAAGTATATGTGTTAAACTAAAATGGTAAGTATATGTGTTAAACTAAAATGGTAAGTATATGTGTTAATCTAAAGTGGTAAGTATATATGTTAAACTAAAATGGTAAGTATGTGTGTTAAACTAAATTACTTTACATAAGATCCCACCTCATTTTTTTCATGAGGCAACTCGCAACTGACATACTGAATATACGTAATTGATTAATTTACTATTATATGTATGTTATTACTTTTAAATGTTGTGAAATGTTACTGGAATCACTGTTTTTCACAATAAACAATAATTAAATATCTCGTAAAAAAGTAAAGTGAAGTTAGAACCCTTTCCAACTAAAGTGACGAATAGCCAATTATAAATCATACGCGCCAATTTAAATTGGAATACATCATATTTCCTACATTGTTACTTCTGGTGAGCAATCAAGCAAAAGTCGGGTAGATGACCCGCCGGTGCAACATTACAGCGAGGCCAGGTAGAGACATGTTAGAGCTAATTGGTCATCATTATATGTCATTTACCTCAACTTATAACCGAATATTCGACCCTCGAAATAGAACTAGCATTGAAATAATAAGTGCCTGAACGTGTTTAACACAATTATCAAAATACCTCTATTGGTAGACCTGGTTAGCACCAACAAAATTTGCACGAATGTACGAGAGCAGTTACTGCTATTATTAGATGATATTACTACTGTATAGCATCATAAAAAATTTAATTTCGGTTGTCTGTGCGTCCTGCGTAACTCTGATTCAATCAAATTATATTTGATTTCAATTTAAGTGTTATTTTCAAAATGGGAACTGACTGAGAGTGTTACTAGCGCCGACCTAGTTTAACTACTAATAATAGAAGTTGCTTTATATTCGCTCTTATGTTAGCTGTGGCTTTCAAACAACGCAGTTCGGAAGGGTGCAGTCCAAGGACCAAATTAATTATCTGCCTATACGATAAATTTAATATTTACGCGTTGAGTTTAGATAATGAACGGTACAAAATAACCAATAATATGCCAGTGGCGAGGCCACCGAGGGCCTGTGCCTGTGCCTACAGTTGCACAGTGAAAATAATAATACTTACTATTGAAAGGAACACGATTCATAAAACTGATATGACCCCGTTGAGCAGAGCATACAGGGTGTATCGGCACGTACCCGACAAACTTTAACCACCTATTCCTTAGCACATTTGGAGTAAAAAATGTTATGGGCACTTTGCTGTCCGGTATCATTTTTTTTAATAAAAAAATTATTATTCATATTTTCACCACATGTCACCAATGTTTTATCCTTTGTCAAAGTTTGAAAACCCGTCTGGCAATATTTTGTTCGAGTTTCGTTGAATAATGTACGTACGTACCTACGTTGGCGCGCTTTTACAATCACAACGAAATCGCACGGCACCATTTGTCTCATTTTTAACTATTATTATTTAGTGTGTACGAAAGAGCGAGGACACTTTTTGACACACTTGCTAATAACAGCTGTTGAACGCGAGAAAAAATGCAAATGACAGTGACGGAGTGTCGATTTTTTATTTATTTTTTGTTTTTAATGGAAAAAAATGCTACCGGACAGCAAAGAGCCCATAACATTTTTTACTCCAAATGTGCTGAGGAATAGCTGGTTAAAGTTTGTCGGGTACTTGCCGATACACCCTGTATAGAAGAAATGGAAGATAAACGAACATCAAAAGGGCTCATTTATAATATACCTGCAGGACTGTTTAGCGGTATATCACGGAGGCACCTTGTGGAGGCCAATTACGTATCCTTGAAATAAAAGACCGGCAGGAGTGTGCTCCCCAGAGGAAACCAGAACTCTCCTAAGGATTGTAGCGCCAGTGGTGACAGTAATTTGATAGTTTATAAGCTACGTCTGTCACCATTATGTTTTATCCTGATAGAACCGTGGGCGTAGTAGCGGGTAGTTAAAGATATCGGCATGTAAGGGTACGCGAATTACGGGAAAGGAACAAATCAACTGAAAGTGGCGTTTCGCGCCATTTGCTGTTGCTTCGTTTCTTTCCCATAAGTTGAGGTTCAATTCGGCAGTTCGGCTCGCGGATGTATACGTAGAAATAATATAATAATATCGTTTAAATTTTATCTACCAAAGAGGAATCTTGTCAGAACCGTATAATATCATCACTAACCATAACGTAACATTAATGGGTTGGTGCTTCTTTTACTCTGCCACGGAAGTTGTAAATTCCTGTAACATCCATGACCTGTTTCTGTATCTCAAAATCCGCGTTCTCAAAATACCCTTTAAATTGAATGACTCGGAAAACTAGTCAAATTTAGAAAAAATAATATAAATAATTGCTTCCGTTCCCCAAACTATGAGCAAAAGCGTAGGAAGACAATACCTTGGATCTACTTCAAGGTGAACTATTGTTTTGATAACATATGATTGTATTCTCATCTAGAGATGAAACCAAACAAGTATGCATTACAGGAACAGATCGGTGCACAAAAGCCCCAATACAACATAGAGTTAGATACCTAACCATATTTTGCTTTTGAATATTTTATAGAAATAGAAAATCGCTCACCAAAAAATACAATATATATATTTTTTTAATAATACCACTACTGCGCCATATTGTAAACTGCATAGGTATTTTTCCATGAATAATAAATGTGTATATCCAAAATGGTTGGCTTAACCTATGGAAAACAAAGAAACAACATTTGTCCAATATTTTATAATGTTTCCACCAACACAATGTAATTTATTTATACTGAGTTTTTGCAGATGATTTCACGTGCATGAGAACAATCCAGTTATAAAGACTAAGTCAATTCACGAATATACATACAATTACAAAAATCTACTCAGACATAGGATAGATTAATTTGCATATATCTAAATAAAGATTCAGAAACAAAATAAATAAAAATACAAAAATAACTTAACAAAAAAGACGTACATTGTCAATTCTATTGTTTCTATATAATCTGCTAAATTATAAAATAGATACTCCCGAATCTTTCATTGGTTTAAATGTTCCAATGAGGCGTACCAGGCATACTATGCTTTATCATATATAGCCAACAATACTAATGCAGCAAATAACTCACCAATTACTCGCACAATCACAACATATACACACTACGAAAAATTACTAACCCTGGACATTTTTCATGATTCTTTTCTAATCTATAAAACCATTTTTTCGCGATAAATCATTTAAAAACTATTAGCACTTTCAAAAACTTTTTAATAATAATCTATTGCAATTCGTAAGATTCTAGGACTTATTGATCAAAAATATTATTAAAAAACTCTTTCACCCTCCACACTCCTTCTTCCTATTTTGTTTTCTTTGTTATCATACTCGCACTAATTGAAATTAACAAGACATTTTAAGGATATACGTAACAGGTTTATTAACCATGTATAACTTAATTTAGAAGCAACTTATAGTAAAATGTACTGTGAAAGTCCAAATAAATAAATAAAAACTCACTCAAATGACAAATAATGCAAAAAGAGGCAAGAGGCAAAAGAGACAGAAATAGAGACACAGCGGAATATTTTTTTCTGAATCTGTATAAATTATCGACGAAAGTGTCCACTTCAGCACACTCTACATTTGGGTCAGAGGGCTAAAATAGGCGATATTAGTTTTTAAATGTATTCGTGTGAAACAAGCTATGGCGTCGTAAACAATGGGAATTGGAAACATTTATTTCAATATTGCCAAGACATAATGCAGAATCAAGATGGCCGTGAGTTATTTTGGGTAAACATATTAGATCAGTCAATTGCCTTATAATTTTAAGCGTATAAGTCTTGAAGTATTAAGGACGTACGTCGTAATATTCAATTACATGCGTATAGCGCAATTTAGTGACATTCCGCCTCAAGTGCGTGATATTTGAATAACACGCTATTATTACGTAAATATTATAGTTCTATAACTTTTCAATAGCAAGGTTTTATCAATATTACGTGTTGGGAGAATAAATGACAGATTAATTGATGAATTCGTCTGGTTATTATCACCACACAACTATTGCCAGATAAGACTGGCCTATGAATTACAAATACAAACTACGTAAACAAATAAGTATTAGTAAACGCTCTTGAATTTTCATAATAATAAGTAATCGATCAATTATCTTAATTTCTTCAATAGTTGCAAAATTAAAAATAAAATCATAAAATTTTATTTTCATATAATAATCTTTATTGTTAGGTAGGTACTGCTGATTATCGACGCGCGTGATAAATAGAATAATACACAGTAAAATACCTATTGAGTAGGTATCTACAAAATTTTGACATAATTATACACGAAAATTAAAAAAAACATAAAAACTGTGCAATAAACAGTTCCACATTGAAAATTTCAAATGAAATTAATTACTTGGGAATAATAATAGACAAAAACCTAATCTGTAAAGATCAAATCAACCAAACCGTCAAAAAAATAAGAAAATCAATTTATATATTTTTGGAATTTCGAAATGTTCTCTCATTGGAAATTCTAACATCCGTCTACCACGCTTTAGTACAATCAAATCTCCAATACGCTGTAATCAGCTGTGGAGCTGCATACAAAACAAATTTACTCCCTGTTGAAATTGTACAACGTCTAATTATAAAAATAATATTGAAAAAACCAAGAGATTATCCAACACACCTAATTTTTGAAGAATTTAAAAGTAAAAAAATTAGAGAATATTGTCCAAAAAAACTTAATAACTCAAATAATAAAAGAAAAACAAAATCACAGCTTTTTATCTGAAAATCGTACTCGTCAAAAACATATATTTCCAACACAAAAATGTAACACCACTTTTGCTCAACATCATTACATACATCTAGGGAAAAATACTTCAACACAGCCTACCCGAAAATATCAGAACAATAGAAAACGATAAACACCTACTAAAAGCAATCAAAGAGAAGTTCAATGTAAAAATACCAAAATGATGAAACTATTTTTTTAAGTAATTATAAATATTAATATTCATAATTACAAACACTAAATATTCTTAATATTGATGCTCACCACTCTTCTAGACACAAGCGCCAGCTTCTATAGAAGAGGAACTTTAAAAAAATCAAAAGCAGTGAAAACTAATTGTGTAATTGTATAAAATAATAGAGTCGATACAATATCCACTATCCACAAGGAGAAACTTTCTGATTTAAAATATTACTAATTTATTAAAAATCTAGTCAAATTATTCATATTCCTGTTAAAAACGGAATTGTAACTGGCCTCGAATGAATTGACAGATTTTCTAACAAACTATCAGAAAAACACCAATATGTTATGAAGATATCGGAATACGTTTTCACTAAAATTCAAATACGTCGAATTTCGTCTTTATATTTATCAGGAAAAGCACAGCTGCATGTACACTTGTTCCGATATATTTTGAATGGCTTGCCATCAAATTTAATAACAGGGTTTTAATAAATCAGTCATACTCATTTTTCTCCGTGCAGGGGGTCCGGCACAGTGAAATCGATAACTTTACAATATCGGATTGATAGGCGTAACTACCGACGATTTTATACCGTTTTCTCTAGAATGGTCGCGATGATTGATACCCCGACCGTTGTTGGTAACGCAATAAATCAGAATCGATATACACTGGCAACACTGGCGCATCTCTCCATTAATCGACGACAATACTAATAAATTGGCAATGTCGAATTCAAATAACAACTTTAATATACATTGGCAGTCAGAATTCACTTTTTGACACTAAAAAGGGAGTTATTTAGTTCATGAGGTCATTAGCTATAACCTATAACTAAGAACTTTTGTTTCTCGAAGCTGGAACGGAATCAATTGATCGCGTCTCAGGTGAATTAATTAAGTCTTGAATGGTGTATTCGATTTATTTCAGTTCTAAGAGCTTAGTTAGTTCAACCCAATTCATTAAAAGGCAGTTATTTTGCATAACGAACGACATTAGCCAAAAAGTCGTGCATATTTATTTATTTATTTATTTATTTTATTTTAAATGCACATTTACAGTTATACCTAACCAATAATAAACATACATTTTATTTTAATTTATTAAGTAATAATAGCGTTTTTGAACTGGTGAATATTAAGTTGGAAAATATCTATATCAGGGGACAGGTAATTTAGTAACATAATCATTTTTCCGAGCGGCATTACTAATGGTAAGTTGGTTCTGCATTTTGGAACGACAAAGGTTCTGTGCCTGCGCGCTCTTGTATAATTGTCGGGGACATAAAACTCAAATTTTTCTATAATATCGGGAATACAGACGTTACCATTTAGAAGTTTATATGCTGTTATCAGCAAAGCAGTTTTCCTTCTATCGGTGAGGCTATTAATACCCAGCATGCCGGACAAAAAGGCTGATGGATATAACCAGGGATAATATCCGAAGTCTCTAAGATATAAATATCTCAGAAACTTCTTTTGTACTTTCTCTATCATTTGAGAGTAAGTTAAATCCATTGGTCCCCATATTACAGAACCACTTTCCAAAATGCTACGTACTAAACTATAGTATAGCACACGAATCGCGGCCGAGCTGCAAAAATGTCTGGAGTTGCTTAGCACAAATCCTAACATTCTTGAAGCTTTGTTGCATATCGTTTCTATGTGGACGTGAAATGTTAAGTGCGTATCAAATGCGATTCCCAAATCTCTTGAAATAACAATGTGCTGAAGAGATGAATAAGACATTTTGTAGTTATAGTAAATCGTTTTGTTTGCCTTGGTGTAGCACATAATGGAGCATTTCTTAATATTAAACCCTAATTTATTGGTATGACTCCATTCGACGATAGAATTGTTATTATAATTATATTGACAGCTTATCTGATACTTTGGAGAACGCGCTAAAAGTAGCGGCTTTTGTCTATCGACTGTCGGAGTCATATTCTGACCGTGCTCGCAAAAACCGCTAACTGATCGTATATGACTATTTTGTAAATATCGTATTAACGTAGGGCTTTATCTATAGTCCGTGCTAGACACCCTGTTTACTCGTAAAAATAAATACATGAAGAATAGGTTAAGATGTTCATTGGCACTTTTACAGAAATCTTGCATGAAAACCTATGCGAGATTGTTAGTTGTTTACGAAATTAGTTAATAAATAATATACCCACGTACTCGAGGATCTTTAGAAATAATTTAATTTCATAACCTAAGGTCTGTCTACACGCAGAGACTAGTATGCGCAATCAGTTTGTGCAAGGAAGTTTGAGGGTGTAGACGGACCTTAAGTTGTCTCGTAAAGACGTAAAAACGTAAAGATATCACCGCAATAAGAAAGCGATCACTTTAGACACTCATGCTCGAAAAATTACTTTCATTTCATCTCTCTGTAAATTTGTTCCGTTTCCGGTTCAAGATGTTGGCTACCCTTTTATCCCGCCAGAGCATACCGCATGAGCGAAGATTCTAATGGACGAACTGTCAAATCGGAATAATCAATACCTACTTACCTGAAGAATATTCGAAAAAAGAATTGTCATTGCGATAGTGACGTTTCTTTGGATAAATTGAATAATTTCTTATTTGAAAAAAAAAACTTTGCGTAAATATTAATTATTATTTGTATGGTTTATGTTTATGTTTCCACAACATAAACACTCTATATTCCCTTTACACCTCATATATTCGCCCGCACCTGGAACACTGTACACCGATCTGGACTGCTTTATACCAAGCCTATATCGAAAGAAATCAAAAAAAAATTTAAACACATAAATTATAAACTAAACTTGCACTTCAAATTATACCGAATCCATTAAATTTCATAATTTTAACTCCCTCCAAACACGACGTCAAATTTTTAATCAAATCTTATGTTAAAATCCTAAATAATGGTTTGGACTCACCAGAACTTCTCAATTTAATAAATCTTCATATTCCGTCTAGATCAACCCGACAATCTGATTTATTTTATCTACCCTCATGTAGAACAAACATTCGAAAAAAATCCCCAATTCCTCGTATATGTGCACAATATAATACAAAATTTTACAGCATAGACATTTTTGGTAATAACTAATAACCTAAAGAAATATCGATATGAAGTAATGCGTACGATCGATTATTAATATGAGAGTATGAAATGTATCGGGAGCATCTCCTATCCTCTTCCTATTTTCCTCTTCCTCTCCCCTTCCTTTAACACCAAATTAATTTTAAGATATTAAAACTTCATTTCCAATTAACTTTAACATAAGAAACTTTTGTGGCTTGACTTCAGTTAACTTGTATATTTATATGTATTATTGTATATTATATAAAAGCTGTTTGTTTCTTACAAAAATAAATAAATAATTAAGTAAGTCCTAAATCTAAATTTTGGTTCCCTTTATTACATAAAAGAAAATGAGAAACGCACTTTTTGGAAGCGAGGTTCACTTTGTATTAATTAATACTAGCTGACTTTTACCCGGCGTTGCTCGGGGTTATGAATTGTTTGTAGTAGTGTTTTAAGGTTGGGAAATCTAGTGTAACTGAAAACTGTGTCAAAAAAAATAATATCGACTCCGTATCTCATTCGAGTGCAGAGATAAGTCTTCCTCAGGCATCCCCGTCATCTCTACCTTGCATACCTTTATTCACTTTCTAAACACTCCTGACACTAATAAGAAAAAAATCTGCGAAATCGGTCCAGTAGTTTTGAATAAACAAACAAAGAAATATCCATTTATGTAATATAATATGTTTAGCATGTAAAATATTTTTTTTAATTGTTCAGTGTATTGCCTTTCAAAAACAAAAATTTAATAACAGCTCGATACACAATTTTTCCATTTTCACAAAAACACACATATCGACTCACTCAAACGACTGTCATCTAAAAACTGCGCGTCCAAAATGGCCGAAACTTTGGTGAGTAACTGTCAAAAGATGCGCAACTATATACACTAGCTTTTATTGACGAGTACCGCCATCTTTGCGTTGAGGTCGGAAATTTTTCAGACCACCCTCGTATATATGTGTGTAAAATAAGTTTTTTTTAAATATGTGTATTAGCAACATTATCATTGGCTTATCAATTCTTCCTCTCGATGTTAACACAAAAAAAAAACAAGAGAAAAGTTAGCAAGCCTAGAGTTACGAGTATGTTGTATCCTTTCAGATGAAGACAGATGATACCTACTTTATAATGATCGTGTGAAACTGCAAATTGCAATCACAACATTGTTTATTTTGCAAAGCATTCCCTTAAGTAAACATAATAATTTCGTGGAAACAATCACCACTCATTCTGATTTGATTTCAATGATAGCATGACTCAACTTTTACAATCTATTATAGTGTCCACACTGTCTCAACATACTTATTGTAATGTGGTGCATCTTTATAATTACTTTCAACATACGATGGACAAACGTCAATCAAAACATTTCAATCATCGATGTGATGTGGGAAGCTTTGTTCATTATATTTAACTACAAGTACTCGTATATGCACATAGATATTTTGAGCATCGATTATCAAATCAGAAATAAACACCCATTCATAATATTACGATTCCTAATGAGATTAATTTGGAACCACAATTCAAATGACCTTTAAACAAATATTAAGTATATTGATCGTAGCAATATTCATTGATAAGGTCATCAATGTTAGACGTACCCTAAAACCGTTAATTCAAGGATTTAATTCAGAGGCAGACATGACAACGTGCTTCATTAATAAGGGTTAAGTTACGTAAAGAGACTATTTCGGAAAGGATAGGTGCAAGATCCACAAGGATTGTAATTAGGCTGATGTTGCGTAGGCCCGTGGTACAAACTATGTAAATAAATACGTAGGTTGACGAAATACACAGTATATGGTGATCGGATAACTCACCAAAAAGACAATACAGCACACCTTTCAAAAGTGATATAAAGTCATGAAAAGTGATGAAACAAAAACTATATTAAATAGGTCACGCACACAGAGAAAAATGACTATTGCTATTTATTTACTAAGAATCTCCACAAAATGTTGGTAATTCCGGTTAACAACCGGATTGCAGGCCTTACGAATTAATAAACATCTTTCCTGATAAAAGTTTAGTATATTACGAATATAATCATGGTTAAATATATATATAGAGTCTAGTGTTGACGTCTCTCTATGTCCACATTAAACAAATACAAAATCAACAAACAAAAAAATAGTGTACTAAGTTTAAAGTTTTAATTTATAATAAATTGAGGATCGCGCATCACACCTGTGTATTCTTATCTCACGGAGTTGCGTTTTTTACTGTTTTTACCCCAAGTACAAAACTGTCACCAAGTGTCAATCTTTTCGGAAAAAAAAAACTCTGCCGTTATAAAGTAAACAAGTGTCAACTAAAGTGATTACTACCATTTAATTTATAATAAATTGAGGATCGCGCATCACACCTGTGTATTCTTATCTCACGGAGTTGCGTTTTTTACTGTTTTTACCCCAAGTACAAAACTGTCACCAAGTGTCAATCTTTTCGGAAAAAAAAACTCTGCCGTTATAAAGTAAACAAGTGTCAACTAAAGTGATTACCATCTTATACTGAAAGTTATCATCTAAAAATCATTTTTTACGTAGATTTCGCTTATAACAACATCCAAAATGAATACTCAGTGCATAATATGTCAACAAAATATTGACACCCCATCAGACTTTGTATGCTGTTGTCTCTGTGAAAGCAATTATCATCTCGGCTGTGCGGAAATTGTGGAATCCTCCCGTCGAAGTGCAAGAAATACACAATGGAAGTGTAAAAAATGCATTCAACATCCAAAAAATAAACTGAAGCAGACGACAAAAAATGATATATTATTATTAAGTGATGAACTGCCATCTATCGTCAAACAAGGTAAACATATGAGTGAATCACCAAAAACTGCACCCGTCCAGCCAAAAGGCACAGATAGTTTATCAATTACAACAACAGATGGCAATGGGCTTCTTACTTCAGGATTATTTATTAATGAACTATCCAATTTTAAAACGGCCATAATGGAATTTGTTGAAAAAAAACTAGACTCATATGCCCAAAAATATGAATCGATCATCTTACAAAATCAAGAAATTATTAAATCCATACAATTCATATCGGAACAACACGATGAATTAAAAAAAACGCATATTTGACATTGAACAATCACAGAAAACAGTCAATACTGATATGATGGAATTAAATAAGCGTAATTCTATCCTACAAAATACCATATCCCAACAAGAAGACAAAATTGACCGACTGGAGTACCTTAACCAAATATGCAATATCGATATAAGAGGTATTCCAGAATCAAACACTGAAAATCATATTGAAACACTAAAAAAAATATCAAAAATTATTAACTATGGAGATACCGCACTACCCTTACAATCTGAAATTACGAAAATATATAGGCTAGGACCGAAACTGTCCGAGAAGAATCCCAGATCATTAATAGTGTCTTTCAATAATATTAAATCACGTGATGATTTTCTAAACAAAATTAAAGCATATAAAAAATCCACTGCGACCACCACAAATAAACTAAACACAGCGGACCTAGGACTGTCACAAGAAGCCAAACGTATTTATGTGTCCGAACACCTGACACAAAAAGGAAAATATCTACTTTCGCAAGCAAAAAAATTTTCCAAAGAAAACGATTATAAACACTCCTGGACGGCTTCGGGGCGTATTCTGCTGAGACAAACAGACACCTCCAAAATCATCACAATAAAAAATCTCCTTGATCTCGATCGACAAAAACGTCAATCACTGTGACGGTTGATAAAAGGTATTTCATTCTTTACTGTGCTGCATAATAATAATAATCATTCGGCTGATATCTTTTTTTTCGTAAGTTTTTATATGTGCCGGATCTCTAGTAACAAAGTATATACCCAAAATAATGCCTTTTTACTGTCTTTAGTATTTTTATCTTGTAACAGAATGATTATTGTAATAATTGCTAATCTTGCTACTTACTATTCTTACTATATTTTATCTATTTTGTTTGAAACTCGAGTTTCTTCAGTACCCTTTAAGCAAAAATTTGCTCATTCCGTAAATATTATTTTCCTTGCAAGTTTCTATTTGTCTCGTATCACTCTTAAAAATTTAAATTCTCAAAATAATGTATTCTTACCTTCTTTAGTAGATTTCTCTTGTACGAACATAATTTTTATAATAACTGCTAATATTGTTGTTAAACATTTTTTCCATATTTTACTTCTTATCATCCAAACACATTATTTTTTAACATTATTTAAGAAAAAAATAGATCTTTCTGTAAATATTTTTCTCCTAGCATGTTTTTGTATGATCCATACAACTATTTGTCATTTATTAACCATTCAAATTAACATATTCGTACTTTCTTGTAACAGCATAACTATTGCAAAAATTGCTAATCTATCTTGTAATTACTCTTACCATAGTTTATTAATTTTGGTAAAAACTAAAGCCTCTTTAATATTCTATAAGAAAATAGTAGATCATTCCATACGTATTGTCCTACTCACATGTTTTTATATGATTTACACCACCATCAATAATGTATTTACCCAAAATAATGTGTTCATACTTTCCTTAACAGATACCTCTAGTTTTGACATAACTACTGTCACAAATTCAAAATTTACCCTATTTTTCGATATTCTCACCATATAAACAAATAATACCACTTTTATTAACACGAATATTTCTCACCAGTATTAATATTTGCGGTTGTTTCTTGACAACACTTAATACGTTTACCTCAATACTATTTAAATCTTGGAAAGAAAGTTACTGGAAATGCTCTAACTCTGTTCTAATTACATCTTTGTTCACTAACCTTGTTCTTATCTATTTATCACACTTTATCATACTCTTCATACATGCTCGTGATACAATTAGCTGGTACTAGTCAAACGAAATGATTGATATTAATCTACAAATAGAAAACCACGGTAACGTGATTTCTACTGAAACCAATGATGCCTCAAAGTGCATAAATATTCTAAAACCCTATAAACGATTAAAAATATTCTCAACAAACATTCGAAGCATTGATAAGAACTATAATGACCTACTTGTAACACTTGCCGATTTGAATAATATTTTTGACATTATTATTTTAACTGAATGTTGGATCAAATCAAATTACACTCACAAAAACATTACAGGATTTACAGTTTTCAATACACAAAATAATAAGACACAGTCAGATGGAGTAATTGTCTACGTAAAATCTGAGCTGGACCCGATTATCTCTGAATTATTCATTGATAATGCCAACTGCCTTAAAATAAAAACCATCCAAACCACAATTCTTGCACTATACAGGTCACCTAAACACCAAAATATTTCATCCTTCCTTAAATCCTTAGACTTGGCCTTATTTAACTGTACACCAAATGAAGAGCTAATGGTGATCGGTGACATTAACATAGATTTACTTAAACCAAAAGCATCACAAACACTCGACTATAAAAATCTCATGACTCAACACGGGCTTATTTCTTATATTAATGCTCCTACTAGAGTAACTGATACTAGTAACTCATGTATTGATCACATATTTCTGCGATCAAAAAAAAATGCAAAGGGAATTATATATCAATCAACCATAACAGACCATTTCTCAATAGCAATTGGTTTTATGCATAGTAAACCCACTACCGAAACGTCACGTAGTAATATAAAAAAGAAACACATTAATCTCGAGAAACTAACTTCTAAAATTATTTTAGAAAATTGGCTCTCCACTCTAAACTCCACAGACGTAGACATTGCTTTTAATACCTTCTCTGAAACTCTCTTGCAACATATTGAGGATGTCACTGAAGAATCCCATGTGAATAATTCAAAAAATAAAAAACTGAAACCATGGATAACAGATGGCCTAATTTTTTGTATTAAAAAACGGGACAAGCTTCACAAAAACTTACTCAATAATCCAGACATTCAAGCCCAAATATTTTATAAAAAGTACAGAAATATATGTAATAATATCATTAAAACCACAAAAGAAAACTACTACAAAGAAAAACTGTCCAGAGTCGGTAATAATAACAAACAAATTTGGAATATCGTCAAAGAAATATCTAACACTGATCACCCAGTACAACCAATCAATAAATTAAACATCAACGGCCAAGACACCTCCCTAAATGACCATCCAGACACTGTGACCAATCACATAAATGAATACTTTTGCAATATCGGTAAAAATCTAGCATCAAAGATTTTAAATAAGACATCAACCGATGAAAATGCCCTTGCCGACATTATCAATCAATGTGCCAGTGAAACAGATAATATACTCACCTTAAACCCGACCAACTACGATGAAATTTCTCAAACTATTAGACAGTTAAAGCCCTCTCATTCGTGCAATCATGACAAAATTTCCTCAACTATACTAAAAACAGTTGAACCCTTTATAATACATCCATTAGTACATATCATTAACCTCAGTCTCACTAAAGGTGAATTCCCAAACAAACTCAAACTTGCCCTAGTTCAACCAATTTTTAAGTCCGGAAATCCTACTGATATAACAAACTACAGACCAATTTCTATATTATCATCACTATCAAAAATTATTGAAAAAATAGTAAAAAAAAGACTTATCGACCATCTTACAAAATATAACATACTCTCGTCAAACCAGTATGGCTTTAGAGAAGGACTAAATACAGATTCAGCTATTTTAGAACTAACATCACATATAACACAAGCCTTAGACAAAGGTGATAAATGTTTGGCAGTATTTCTGGATTTAGCTAAGGCATTTGATACAGTATCTCATCCAATCCTTCTAGCCAAGCTAAAAAAAATCGGAATAAAGAATAAGGCATTTGATTGGTTCAAATCGTACCTCACAGACAGAAAGCAATGTGTTAAGCTACCATCGCATAAACCATCCCACTCAACTAGCATTAACTTTGGTGTGCCACAGGGCAGTGTACTCGGTCCCACACTTTTTCTCATTTATATCAATGACTTATGTAAACTATCTATTATTGATGGCAATATAATCACTTTCGCCGATGACACTGCCCTAGTACTAAAAAGTAAGACATGGGAAGAAACATTTCATAGAGCGGATCTAACATTGCAAATTATTAAACAGTGGTTGGATGATAATCTACTCACCCTAAACATAACTAAAACGAAATATATAACGTTTAGTCTTAATATTCCGAGTCAGCCTTCAATCAATCGTACACTAAAAATACATTCTTGTAGAGATAACTCTAGTTGTCTGTGCAATCCACTAGAACGAGTAGATTCCATTAAATATTTGGGTGTAATAATTGACAATAAACTACGATGGGAAGATCACGTAATAAATGTTACAAACCGTATACGGAAACTGGCATATATCTTCAGGTCATTACGAAATATTCTAAATAAAAATACACTAAAAACGGTATACTTTTCTTTATGCCAATCAATTATATCTTACGGTATAGTAGTCTGGGGAGGATGCTCTAACACGATATTAGATCCATTAATTAAAGCTCAAAAATTGATAATGCGGACTATTTACAAAGTACACTATATTCACCCCACGAAGGACTTATTTAACGACTTCAAAGTACTCAACATAAAATCCTTATACGTCAAAAACATATCCTCCTACTATAAATTCAAACATACGAAAAAAAATATTTTTGAATCGACCCATAATACAAGATATTCCAACAAATCCAATTATACTATTCCCCCAATAAAAACCTCAATGGCACAAAGACAATTTAACTTTCTTGCTCCAAAAATATTCAATAATTTAACGTTAGAAATAAAATCAATAGCCAAATACGACAGTTTCAGGAAAGCGCTCGGGAATTTTTTGATGTGCGATTGTTATAGTGTTAGTAGACTATTCCAAGTACTCAGATAGAGGTGTATATATTTTTTATATGCGTGAGGATGCGTCATATGGGTGTATGTATACATGTGTTGTTATATGTATATAGGTATGTCTGCTGCTATATACACATGTGTGCTTGCATGCACACATATTAAAAATTATATATATAATTATGTACATTTTTACAATCTAATGCTAATTTACTTATTTCTCCTTTCTAATTTCTATCTTCTACTTTTTATTACAATTTTTCCAAAATTTTAGCTTCATCTATAGTTACTAATTTCATATGTTTACACTTGATTTCATATTTCATACAAAGTAATTACACTCAATTGGTCACCATGAAACAGGCAGCCGCCTAGTATGGTGATTCATTATATCTACTTTATGTAAATTTCAAAACAATGTAACATGTATTAAATAAATAAAATAAAATAAAATAATATCATGATGTCGGAACACGTGTTCATGAAAAACCGAATATTTTTGCATTGCAACGAAATTTATATTTTCAAGACAAATCAAAATATTGTTATATGTTTTATTAATAAGGCTATTAATTAATCATGAGAGCAAAAATTGGTCCCTTCCGAGTACACAGAGAAAAATGAGTGATGCTGATTTATTAAAAATCTCTTCAAATTATTGGTAATCCTGTTAAAAACGGGATTACAAGCCGTTAGTTAGCAAGTGTTAGTAAATTCATAATAATATCGGACCACTTTTAATGCACCAGAGTTTGTTTAATAGTATATTTATATCATGACGAAATGCAAAAATGTTAGGTGTTTTACGAACACGTGTTCCGACATCGTGACAAAACATTGGAATTTTACTTAAAGTTTATCAAAATACCTATCAATTCATTTGTTAATGGCCTACAATCACGTTTTCAATAGGAATACGAATAATTTGAAGAGATTCTTAACAAATTAGCTATCTTTTTTATCAGGAAGTTTACTCCGTTCAGGTTAGGTTGTTACATTGCTTTTAATTACTTTTTAAATGTGTTTTGAATTGTTATTTTATTGAGTTATCATGGAACCACAATATACGTACATAACTAATATAGTCACAAATAGAAACCCTATTTTAATTATGATATAATTACCCTATATGTTTTAATGAACATGTTTAAAAAAAATCTCTGTTAATAAAGTTGGGATATTTACTACAGATTCTTACATCCTTTAGAATTTTAAATCGTAATTTGTGAGTTATTTACAAACCCTTCAATGTCACCTAATTCCCGTCAAAATTTCGTCCATAAATCAAAACTTCTCACCGCAAAACGACATCTGTTGGTCTTATCAAAATAAATAATATTGGCAAAGCGTGGGAACCTGGCAATACGCATAAGACCAAACTCTCAAACAAATTAGTTTTATTTTGCCAATACAGTAAGATCAGATAAAAGAATTTGGGAATAATAATATACATAGGGACTTGAATAATTATCCCAGATTATTATTATAAAAACGTTTTCAAAAAGATTACGATCAAAATAAATTAATGGGTAGATGGTACAGTGGCATCACACAAAATATATCGAAACATTTATTATCAGCTGCATCAGAAGTTACTAATTGATTACCAATTCCGTGAAATTATTCTAACTCCGCGCGGAGAAAAATGAGTATTGCTCATTTATTAGGAGGAATCTACAAGCCAAAAATGTGTATATTCTTGGTATGCTTTATGACGTCATGAATATAGGTAATAGGCATTAAAATCGCTTGGCAAATGGAGTCTAGAAACGCTCGATTTCAAGCGTAAAAGTGGTTTATTATTTATTTTGTGAGAAAGCAAGAAAGTTAATCAAGCGAAACTGCCACATTATGCATAATCTAATCCAAAATATTGTTTTTAAATTGTTTCAATTATGCGCTCATACATTTTTATTGAATTATTTTTTTTTTATTCTAGATAAAAGAAAATTACATTTTCACTTATTTAACTAGAAATAACATATATATTACACATAAATATATTACACACTGATATTATTCACTTTCATTGTTTTGTTGATTGAGCATAAAACTGAACAATTTTTTTTTAAATGTACCTATACTTTTTTCATTTTTAATTTCGTCTGGGAGGCAATTGTATATGTTGCTTCCCTCGTAACCAATGGATTGCTTGCCATAATGAGTATGTATGGTGTTTAAATGTATTTTATCGTGTTGCCGTGTAAAGTGTGTGTGTACTTGGGACGTTTTAATGAGTTCTGTATTTGTATGTATGAGTTTATTAGAAGACATGTATTATATTCATATAATTTTCTTAATTTTAATAGTTTTGTTTGCATATATAATTTTTTTGTTGATGTTCTAGATTTGAAGTGAAATAGTTTAGTTAAAATTTATATTTTATATTGAGTAATTAAAATTTTTATTTGAATTCTACACAAGGGAAACGATAGGAAAAGCGTCAAATTATATTAAGCATATTTTTGGTATTCATAATGTAAACCAATTCATTATGAAGATTAATCGAAAATATTAATTTGGCATCAAGCTTCGCCTTAAGAATATATTCAAATTATTGGTGATCCGATTAAAAACGCGATTGCAGTCCGTTTCCATGCACCTGCAGTTGCCTTGATAATATACAATGACGAAGTGCAAAAATATTAGAATTTTTATAAACACGTGTTCCGACATCGTGATAATACATTCGTATTTCAGTAAAAGTTTATTAGGAAACCTATCAATTCATTCGTTGGATCCAAAATTAGTTATTTAATCTCCGTGCGATAGGAGAGGAAATCAGAAGAAAAACTATGTACCCATTATTCTATTAAAACTATTTATTATTCAAGACTTTTGCGGTTTTTATGGGCGTATAAGTGTGGGTATATGTATACAAATTTCATAATAAATATTATAAACGTGATGAACTAATTAATTATAATAGATGCGTATGAAAACCGCAGCGCTTAGTTTCATGTCCGCGTGACATTATGAGTAGCTACAAAGGCTATTTTATTATTATTATTATTAACTATTTGTATAAATAACCGATTCGGCGGTAACTGGCGGTGGAATTCGTAAATATTATAATTTTGCTCGGCCGAAACACCACAACACAATTATTATTTTCAGTTGGGGCTAATTGCAAATTTGAAAACACGACTAATATTTGTGTAATGTGTGAAAATAATAACTTAAAAACCGAGTGAAAAACGTCTTGTCAGAAATACCTTCATTTGTAATAATAACGACTAATATTTGTGTAATGTGTGAAAATAATAACTTAAAAACCGAGTGAAAAACGTCTTGTCAGAAATACCTTCATTTGTAATAATATCGACTTGTCACACGCCAAAATAAAAGCTAGTATGAAATTGTACCCAATAAAAGTGTCGTTTGTCGTTAAGACAAGCGTCTTTTTTCAATGTGAATACCGCACAAGAGTCCCTACTGGTATGTTAGAGATAGGGAAGAGAAAAGTGGGGGTGTACCTGGCTATTCAGATCTGGACACTAAACACGGCTAAAGCCAGTTCAAGCAACGTTTCAATTCTGAATGGCGGCCTTATACCAGAGCGATATTGATAGTATCTTCCACTCTAGAACATGCCGCAAGTATACTATATGTTTTTTTTTTTAAATCGAAGATGTCTAAGTATTGCTCTTTGCTGATGACATCAAGCTATACAAAAAATACTGATGAAAATCATTGTCAAATATTAGTAAGTTTAAAGATTAGTGCATACAAAATAACCTATTCTTAAATGTATAAAATGCAAAATCTTGACTTTCTACCGAAACAAATCTCCTGTTTTATTTAAATATTCTATTAAAACAATGGTATTAGAAAGAGAGAGAAATGAGAGATCTAGGTATAATTTTAAATGAAAACTAAACTTTGCTAGTCACATCCACAAACTTGCGAACAAAGGTATGAAAACACTAAGCTTCATATTAAGAACGACTAATAACTTTAATGAACGAATGAAACGAATTAACGAATACAAAAAAATCTACGTTTCATAAATTTTAAAATAAATATCCCGCTAGAATTCATAAATTATCATTTCCTATTAAATAATCAAAAATTCATACATTAGAAGATAGACGCAAAATAAATGATTCGACATTCTTATTTAAAATATTAAACTAAATAAAACTGTTCCGAACTCCTGCAACTTATAAACTTAAACATACACAATAGAACAACAAGACACAATGCTCTATTCCGCCGTAGTATGCAGAAGCGCAACTTTGATATTGATATGTTTAATGTTGACTTGGTGAATTTTGTGGATCATATTAAAAATTTATGCCAACTCTATACTTGAATGTTTGGTTGTTTCTCTGTTAACTTATCTGATCACTGTACCTTTATAAAAATGTTTTTTCTAGTATTTTTATTTCATGTATTTATGTATTTTTTGTTTATTGTAATCACATTTTTACTATTTCTTCTTTTGTTCTAAATTATGTTTAGTGTCAAAATTATACCTTTACACCAATGTAAAAGCCCTATGGGCTTAAAATAAACAAATTGTGAAATAACACAAATTCATCAAATAAAATTTACTTGCGCACGCCGGGATTTAAAGACGGGATCTTCGAATTGCTAGTCGAGAACCCTCGACCATGTTGGCCGTCCGTCAAAACTCAAAACTGACTCTGTTTCTCAAAACGACACGTCACTTGTCATGCTAGAAGAGAATTAAGAGAAAAAATACGTATTTTGGGTTAATTCGTTTGACTGTGCTACTAATATCTAAATATAAGTTTTTCCACTAAAACTCTCACAAAGTGAACATCAAACAAGATTTATACAAAAACTCCTAACAAATAAAACTCTGTTCAGAGGGGATTCCACAACAAGGCAATAAAGAGTACAATAACCCACCGCAAAAGATAAACGATCCCAAAAATTCAAAACATAATTAAACACGTTTTAAGTAAACAAATGTCAATCTTAACACACACTTAACAATAACAGATGTGCCTACAATAAAAAAACGTTTTTTTAAGCTATTCTCTGTTTACTAGTCTTTGTATGTTCCAACACTGACGTCAAAATCCAATTCAATAAAAAAAACTCTAGGATAGCTGTTAGAAATAGAACAAAATCAAGCTAACGTTAAAAAATAAATTGTAAAGAATGTCTCCAAATAATCGTTTCAACGGTAATCCTCGTTTCCACCCAATTATTATTTTTAGAATGGAAATATTTTCTAAAGAACATTGTCAATGAAACACATTTTCAACGCTGTGCAAATTTTACAGATTAAACGATAAGAAATATCTCTGTCCATGACACATATTACGTCTAACCTTATTTTAAGTCGTATAAAACTAAATTTTTTAATCACCTTATCGGATTTGGATATAAGCAAAACAGATTATTTGATTATATAAATCGATAATAGTACGACTGTGTCGGTAATTAGGCGATTTTTTTTATCATTTAATAATGATATATTTATGAAACTTGACTTAATTTTTGAAATCCATGAATAAACTGAAAAAACCGTACACGAAAAGATTCATATAAAAAAAAATAATTTAAAAAAAACTTCAGAAGTTTCACTGTGAAACATTAACAATTTTTATAATATCCCAAAAAATTTAAAAAAAACTTTATTTGGCACTAAATTTCAACACATTCTCTTCAGTCTTCGGTGTGGGAAGCGATTATATATGCTACCTAAATGATCACCTGTCTGAATGACATCAAAATGTTTTAGAATTGCGTCTAAAAAGTATACCAACTCAATAGAAGCATTACGAAAATCGAATAAGGCAAAAAATGCGAGAAACCAATTGGATTTAAGCGTCAAATGAAATACGAATTAAATTTACATGAAGTATTTTGATTTAGTAAATTCAAAAAAAAATTAGGTTAGTTCAGGTTGAAGAATTAAATAATGTTACAAGAATTTCACAAGGTTTTCATGTGGAAGGTATCGTGTAGGTGATCCATCAAAACTCCTGATCTATTCAGTGAAAAAGCATGCATGTTATCCTTAACAGTCCCTTCTAGTTAAGAAATAAATTAGAAAATTATTCAAAACAGTTAAAAGTATTTTTTTATTATGAAACGGCACGCTACCAATGAATAACATTTCATACTGTTTTATTATGTGCAGTAAAATGAAAAAATTTTACGATTTCTGCGAATCTCAACCTTAAAGTTAACAACCTTACGTAAATATTAAGTTACTTCCTGAAAACATCAATATTTACTATTTACAGAAAGAAGATAAAAACTATGCAAATATAATATTACCTCAGTTTTGTGGAAACAGGAAAGAACCAAAAATAACCTAAGTAATTATGGTAAAATATGAAAGGCGTCAATCGACTTTACAAATCATAATAAAACGACATGATATAAACAATAAAGCATGATGTATTTATATTATATTACACTCACGAATATCAAACAAGCGTCATTATGTTTTAGCTCAAGAAAACTGATTTAAGATTTCGATGTCCCTAATGTCAGAAATCTGAATATCGGAATCCAACTCAATGTGGGTTTCGATTATTTGTTGGTGAAAAAAACACTGTAGGTATTAGATAATATTTAGTCGCGTTTCGCCTCTTCCTTAATTGAACTAACGCTTTGGACAGCCTTGCAATGTCCATCATTAGGGCATGCTTTTATGTACATACCTAACTATGTATAAGCTTGTACTAGTGACACCGTGGAGTGTATTTTTACTACAATTAATTGGCCATGCGAATCTTAAATCCTATCGTATACACGAAGAACAATTAATAATTATTAATATTGCTAATTTATTAAGAATCTCTTCATATTATTCGTAATACGGTTAAAAACTGGATTGCAGGTACTCAACGAGTGAATTTATAAGTTTCCTAATAAACTTTTACTAAAATACGAATGTATTATCACGATGTCGGAACACAGGTTTATAAAAATTCTAATGTTTTCGCATTTCGTCATTGTACGAGTATTGTTATATCTCTACTTTACTTGCAGATTTCGTGTTGGGAACTCTCGTGAAAAGTAAAAGGTTCTTTTACTATAATTGTGTTTATTTACGTTACAATAAATAAGTCTGGATTTAGCTTCTTACCCGAGGGTTGGTAATTCTCTGTTTCTAGAAGCTTGTTGTCTGCCAATAATATCCCACAGGCAATTGCTACACTCTAGCGACATCTGTCGTACTCTGAATTAAGCTTTATGACTGGTGCCATCTATCGCTTGAAAACCCAACTTATTACCAAACATCACAAGTATATTATCAAGGCAGATGCAGGTGCCGATATATTACGAATTTATTAAAAGTTTTAATTTTTAATAAATTGGCAATACTCATTTTTCACTATTCGAATAATGTCGTAGATGTGGGTAAGTTTTTAGATTCTCACGGCCAAAAGCATTTTTGTTGTTTGTTTTTGGGGTGTTATGCCGTGTTGCGCTAACTCCTTCTTTAGCCGACGTTTCGGACAGCGTTGCAGTGTCCATCATCAGGGCAGATCCGGTAGATCTCGCATCTACCGGATCTGCCTCGCATCATCGGTAGAGCACATCTTCGGATCTACCGGATCTGCCCTGATGATGGACACTGCAACGCTGTCCGAAACGTCGGCTAAAGAAGGAGTTAGCGCAACACGGCATAACACCCCAAAAACAAACAACAAAAATGTCGTAGATGTGTTTATTTAGTAACGTTTTACTTATAATTATTATATTCTACCAAAATAAAAAAAGTCACACCTATGGCCAAAAATAAATTTTTAATCAGTAGTTCATACAATAAACATTCATCGCGAAATAATAAACATTAACAAAATGGGGATCAGCCTTGACTTCTTCACAATTTTCTTAGTGCGTAATATACGTTTCTTGTGTTTATTTTTAATCAGTTAAAATGTACAGATTTAATGGAAGAAGTAGGTACGACAATTATTTTAAAAGTAGTTAAAAATACGGCTATTTTAATAAACTCACGCGAGCCAGAAGAAAGTTTTATCCCAAAGTTTTACCGCATGTTCTGTATTTGACCAACACATTTTCCACAATAGGTCTCCAAACTGTACTAAATTTCATGACATCCAATTTTAATATCTACGTCCGTGTTACTTTTGTCAGCGACGTGGCATTCTTGGGAGCCTGGTGTAATGATATTGTAAACGTGTATAAATGTATCCTACAGAGATATTTGAGACTGAAAACTACATACGACCCTATTATAAACATGTCTCTGAGATTCCATTGTCTGAGGTGTCCATACCTCTTGTTATGATAACACTAGTTGTGAATTTGTGCTATCGGATTAAGATAGTGAGTCAATCTGGACCCAAGCCAGATGGAGATGCTGTGCCCACTTTCCTACTAGACAATAGAGTTATCGGTTTCGGCACTAGAGATTATAGCGAGAATTCTTGGCGAATTGATTATTATTGTCAAACTTGGACTCACCTGCTTCGGTGAATCTTAAACTAAACCTCAGTTTTCGGGAATAATTTTTGGGTTATTATGCCGTGTTGCCCTTCTTGCTTCGTCGTCAACGTTTCGGATAGCAAAATGTATAGTGCTATGCATAAAGGCGTGAAGATTCTCTTTTCAATCATTTTATGTGGTAAAAAAAATAAAAAAACAAAAATATTCAGATTTTCATGAACACGGGTTCCGACATCGTGATAATAGATTCGTAATTTACTTAAAGTTTATCAGGGAACCTGTTTATTTATTCGTAAGACCTTAAATCCCGTTTTTAACCGGGGATACCAATAATTTTAAGAGAATCTCAATGAATTTGCAATATTCATTTTTATCCTTGTGTGATTAGTTAACTAATAGGTAATAAAAATTAGGTAACGTTGCAAAAAAAAACAGTAATATTTATAATAATTTTAAAAATCCATGTTCCAGATAAAACAATATTTTTTATTATGTTTATTTTTACGTTTATCGTGTAAACTTCATTTTCCCGGATATTATTGTTGGTAAATGTGGCACTGCAAATCAAGATGCCACGGTTTACGTTCAAATTCGTTTACATGAACGGAAACTGAACTGGAAATAAACACTACGTTTACAAAAACGACAAGAAGAACATATTTCTTCTTTTTACCTACACGGTGTACGGAAACTCGTAGTAAATGAAGAAAACTGGTATATATTTTAGGGTTAAATTTTTTTTGTAGGCAGGTCTACTCTTCGACCCTTTAAAAGACATACAAAACAGCTGATATTAATAATAATAATATTTGGATAATTTGTATTGCGCCGTTTTTGTTAAAAATCACCTCAATTAACTCCCTAGCGATTGACTTCATAGAAAACGAAAGCTCAAATCAAAAAAGTTACACAACAAAATCGATTCTTAATGTAATGTACATTCACCAGTTTCTCGCTTGTACTATGAGTTTCCGAAGACCATGTATAAAAAGGAAATTAGAACATTGAAATCAGTTATGGCGTTACGACGCTCGAAAAGACGCAGACGTGTTGAATTCTCGACAAATTAAATATCTATTGGTTGACATAATTGCGACCACTGGACAGGAAAAATTTAGAAATGTTATGTACATTTTTTTGTTAGCAAAAATATATCAAACTGTATATATTACGCTTCAGCGGTATCAATTACAGGATACAGAGTAAATAGTTATGGACAGTTGTATAGAGTTATATATATATTATAGAGAGTTATGCAAAATAAACACCGATTGTGTGAAGGCGATTAGAAAACAAAGTTTTCACTATGTAACTTGCTCCCCATACATAGAAGGGTAGATTACCAATAGGCTGGATAAATTCGGAACACAGAATTCAAAAAATCTGTTGATAAAAACCACCCTACTAGGCATAGACAAGTATACGGAGATAGAACAAACAAGCGTAAAATTTCTGAAATGTTTAACACATTACATAAAGACATAAAAATAGACATATTTTAAGTCAGGTCAGGAACAAATTCCTGTAAAAATGTATAATGTCATGAAATATGAATAACTACACACCGTAGGAAATAGTCGATAGTAAAAAAGCCTAATTTTAATGTACCTACTACAGTACGCATAACATAAAATTTGAGTTGCCAGAAATAAACCTAATTTTAATTCATACGATACTATGTATCAAGTAAAACTTAAACAAAATATTAGTAAGAAAACTTACTGATAATATCTAATGTATAAAAAATGCTAAAATGTGAGATTTCTTAAAATCAAACTTAGTATGTATTAGTTTTGTAAGAATTATATAAAATATGTCGCCAAATTGTATAAGACCAAATAGACTACAGACGGGCAAATGGTGATTGTCTGTTCGGGAAAGAATTTCGATATTTATATAATTTCATGGCAAGTAAAATAAAATTACTTTACTTCGGATTCAGGCACACAGACACGCCCACATCACACTTCTATGGGTTCATCTCTTCAGTGATTGTGACGAATAATTTAAGTAAAAATATTGTATTTACCTCATATAACGCCATCTTTCGTAATAGATCTATAAATGAAAGCCGCAATAATTATGAATAGATTGTATATTGACAATGCAGTTGCCGTGTTGAATGACATTTTAAGCAATGCACAGTTAATTATAGCCTGGATAATTGCATAATGCACAAGTCGCATGACGAAAACGGGTATTTGAAACTGGTATATTTTATTTTGTGTCTCTCTCAATGTCCAAACCAAAATTCAGTGTGTGAGAATATTTTCGACAGATCTTTTTTTTCATGTTCACATTTTACCATTAATTTATCTACGCAAGAAGCCTCGTTTAAATGGGATGTCCAAAACCACCACGCGCATTCCCCTGACCTAGCACCTTCAGATTATTATCTCTTTACCTCCCTGAAGCTGTACATGGGTGGAAAAAGGTTTTCAACCGACGAGGAGGTAAAGGAGGAGGTGGAAAAGTGGACGAAGGGGTTGGCGGGAAACTACTTCGAGAAAGGCATCAAAAAGTTGATCCCCCGCCTCACCACCTGCATTGAGAGGAATGGCGACTATGTCGAAAAATAGCTTACATATGTACTACGGTAACCATGTAATTTTTTTGTTTCAATAAACAATTTTGTAACCTACAAAAATTCAGTACGCTTAATTTCTGGATACGCCTCGTATGTCCTGTAAAACACCCAATCGGGCGTAATAAAGGTTTATTCATTACAAACGTGCTTTACAACAAACTGTTCATTATTATTTTTAAAAGTATGATAACAAACATACTTTAACTACGTTACTACGAGTTATACTTTACTCGTATATTACACATATCAAACTCCTTTATACAACTTTCGATATATGTACGATTATATCTTTCACACTTTTTCACGTGCACCTTTTATCGCTGTATTAATTTAGCTGTGTTCTGTTAAACACCGAATGTGGCGTAAAAAAGGTTTGCTAAATACAAACGAGCTTTAAAACAAAACAGTTCATGTTTTTTTTTTATAAATATTAATAAATTTACTAAACATTGCTCTGTAACTACTTTCATAGTTCCTTAAGTACTTAGTTTGAAATTTTCTCAGTACGTACATATAATTATTGAACTCCTTTGAACAACTGAACTTTACATGATAACGTATATTTTACATGCTTATATCGTTCCTACTCAGTTTATTACGTTATATACGAACTTATTATTGTACTCCTGAACAACATACATATAACGATGTTCACGTGTAAAAGCTTTCAAGGCGTGAACAAATAAGTAAATTTAGAAAAACTTTAGATAGTTCTTACAATTATTTACCTCGAAATGACACTATTAATTTTCGAAGTTAAGTGTTTGTGAAATGGTAATACAGCTAAAAAAGGATTTAGATATAAAATAATTAGAACTCTTGTAATCGTTCTAGCCTAGCAAATTTTTATAAATTCTGGGAACTGGCGCCCCGGGAACAATTCATTGTATAACCTACACCTCCGCCATACGTCTTGTGACTTAGCAGGGGTGCCCTAATGGAGTGAGGTTTGTCCAGGTCTCGGGAAAATACCCCTTAAAATCACACAGCATCCTCAAATATGACGTAGAACCTCAGGGAACTTTTTTCCTCTGAGCCTTTTTTGTAGAGTTAGTGCCAAAAAAATTAACAAGATCTGAAAGATCGGTTAACTTTCCTTTACCCTCTCTCCTTCATGTCTTTAGCCTTACAAAATTTACTCACTGTCTTCGGGCAGTTTGGAAATGGTTTTATTCTGAAGAAACTTTGATCCGTCGCATCAATATAATACAATTCAGAGCCTAGAGTAATTTAATGAAAATAAATGTAAATAGGTCTCAGTTTGTCGAATAATATAGAACATAATATCTCTGTATATTCCCGCTGGAATCGAGAAAATGCCACTGAAAAGGAAGCTTTTAACAGACAAAAGATAAATCTAGGAGATTCATTCATCGTGATCTATGATATAAGTGTGCTAGATTGGCCCGCAATCCAATAGTTCCGACCTGGCCGGTATTATCAAAAAATCACGACTAGACTAATGTCCTGTTTATATTGGAAGTCATAACTTCCGAGTGTCTTTCTATGGCCAGTGGTTTTCATTCGCTAGAAATAGACTAAATGTAAGCTTTTCCCCTTCCAACGGGAACGGAGAATAAATCGTCATAATTGTCTCTCTTTTAACCTGGCTGGGCGGGCTGTCGCTGAGTGAACGTCTTCAACATATTTCACTCCTATCAGAAATCAAAAAGTAGTAAGTTTTATGTTATTGTAATATTTTCATTCATAGTTATGGATTACAAAAACGGTCTGAAACCACACATTGCGAAACGGTTCCAACTGGCTACAACGTCATCATTACAGAAAACTCCAGAGTCTGGTGAAACGGCTGTCACCAACGTCACCCGGCGTGACGTCAACGCCCACTAATTCATGAATAAAAACGAACATGTCGTTTTGGCGGCAAACCGAAAATGTTACATATTAAATCGTTATTGAAAATGTATTCTTAACATTAAAATAAATAAAATATACCTTCATTATACTAACTTTTTTCTTAATTTTCGATAATAATAGAAAAGAGTGGAAATACCCTATTGAGCCCCGAACAAAAATTCAGTGCGGTCAAATCTCTTTCGAAGACTCCTTAGACAAAATATATCTACATCTTCTATCGCTGTATATTAATTAATTATAATCTAAAAGGGTTTTGTATTTATTTAATAAAATATTAACCGATTTCGGCATCAAAATACGTTACGTATTCTTTTTCACCAGTTTGTATTAAAAAAATCAGTAAACATTGTTTGATTTCTTTAAATTACTTGCAAGCGAAAGTCTTATCCAGTCCACATTATATCAATGACTGTAATTCTGCAAAGTGACGCGCATTCGATTCCTAGAGAAGCTGTGGGACAATGAATTCTCAATTATTTCCTGTAAGTTTACATAAAAAAATACGGGAAAATTCATTCACTGAAAATATTAGTATCAGTAAAATGGTTTGGCAGATGCTTTGACAAAGGAATGTCTTTCTCGTTCTCAGAGAGGTTACATCAAAAGAATTTCATTGCCAAGTTCAAAAAAAATTTCACCTTTTATAATAAATTTTCACTCATAAATTTTTGTAGTAGATACTATATAATAATATATCTATATCTAAAGCCCACGTAAATATGGGTAGGTATATATTTCACGCACTGATGAAATATATTGCAAGCGAGATATATTTTGAGATATATCACGCATATAAATAATGTTAATATCACATTTATTTTTATTATTAAAGAATTTTTTAAATTTGTTATTCATGTCTCTGTTTAAACACTTTTTTCTTTCTATATTTTGTTATTACAGTAAGTACAGATTATTTGCATATATTAAAGAACACTCCTTACCTAAAACACAAGCGCCAGCTTACATTAGGAAAGAATATAATAATGGACAAAATTGTAATATCATGTAAACAAAAAATAATACATATTAATAAAGAAAAAAAATTTACTAGCTAAAATTACGTAATTGCCCGGTAGGGATGGTGGAATTCCGCACAATTTGCTTCATTCACATTACAGTAGTTTATACTTGATTGTGCCATATCTACCTGGGCTTCTAGATTTATTTTCTTTACCCATACACCATACCGAAAAAACGATATAATTACATCGAATGAATAATATAGGTAACATGTCGGAATCAAACCTCAAACAGGTAAAGATTAAATAAATTAGTAACTAGAACCGTTTTCATATTGTATGAAGTTAAAATGTGGAGAGAACCTGTCTATTTACAACAACAATAACTTCTTATCTTACCTTTGGGAAAAGCAAAACACCTCATTAAATTGTACCCTTGCGGATATCCGTTATTTTTCACGTATAAAAATAAGGCGGAAATAAGTCAAGTAAACACAATTACCACAAATGAAAAAATTTGGTGCGAAGACTGTTTTGCGTTTCAGGAAAGAATTATTATACTTTTAACCCAAAAAATCCGTCGTCATAATTATTTTCTCATTTTCTGAGCTTTCAAAACAACACGTTTTTCATTATCTTCTCCAAACAAAAATAATGTGTTATATATAATAAAGTTTCCCTCGTAATTTTCCACATCAATAAACTCTTCTATCTGAAAGAACTCGGAGATTTATTTTTGGCCCAACTTCAGCGTCCAATCATAACTAAAATAACAACTCTTGTAAATGTTTCGAAAGTCTGAATGTCTAAAAAGATATTTTGAAGAGTCGAGGGAACGCTTTAGAAAGCATTTTGGTTCTTGGTTCTTGGTCCAGTGGTTGCTGGTTCAAAACCGATCAATAAAACAAATAAGCAAACCCTTGAAGTTAGTCACTGCCCTTAAATAATATAATTTGCAAATTATATTACATAAGGGCAGTGTTGGAGGATTTGAAGTACAAGAACTGTTCTTTATTTTGACACAATTTGTGTTATTTCATTGGTCATTTATGCCTAAATTACACCTGCCGAGCGATCGGCCGAGACTGTGCATTCATTAGTAGCGGGCGAGTGATTCAGGCGAGACAGTGGATAGAAGCAAGACTAAATGACTTGGTCGAGTAATCCCAACTCCATCTGCATACTCAACTCGACGCTTCACTCGCTCTCCACTCAGACAAATAAGTCAGCGAAGGAAAAAAATCAAATTTTTAATTTTTTAGTTTGTTGTTGAATGCTATTAATTTATCTCATTTTCCTCCATGGCGAAACCATGTTAAAAACACTTTAAAATTTAAACTAATCTCAATGGACTGACTCGCCACTGTCTCTTCTACATATTATGATCACCTGTACTCTCCAATAAGTTGTTGGGCCGAGCACATACATAGCAATTTTAGAACATTTAAAAGAATTAAGTATAATAAAGGTCATGCTAAAAAGTGAAGGAATCAGAAGTCAATTAGGAAGGGTTATTTCACAGAATTCGAACAATTCATCGAATTTCAAAATTAATTATAAAGTTCTGTGAAAATTCTGTTTTAGTTATATTTTTATTTCAGTTCCGTAAAGCAACTGGCCCATAATTATTTAATAATAAAACTGGAATAGAACTTTCACAGAACTTGAAAAATAAAGTCGAAATTAAATGAATTTTTCATTTTCTGTGAAACAACAGGCACTAAGCATGGCTTGTTTCAGAGAATTTGAACAATTCAACAAATTTCAAAGTTGATTTTCAAGTTCTGTGAAGGTTCTATTCAAGTTCTGTTATTATTTCAGTTTTTTGAAACAACTGGCCAATAATGATAAAATAATTATCGTTTATTTTTTGATAATGATCTTTTGTAACAATAATGTTCGTTTATTGTTTTCGGGTTCTGTGAAAGTCCTATTCAAGTTCTGTTATTATATCATTATAGGCTAGTTGCTTGTCAGAACTAAAATAATAACAGAACTTGAAAAAATCTTTCACATAAGTCGGAAATAAACTTTGAAATTTGAAGAATTGTTAATAATTCTCCGAAACAACCCGTCTTAAGTGTCGTTTACGAGGAGAACGCCGTCGGTATGCTATGTTTTAATTTATTTATAAAAACAATTTATAAAAACAAGTAACGAACGTATGCATTAATTTTTTATCAGAAATATTTCGCCTTCTACGAGGAGTTCACACATTATAGTATAATTAAAATTATTTAGAATGAGATTGACAAATTTCCAAACATGCACACGAAGTAACTCTCCCGAACTCAAACCAAACAATTCCCCGAATTTCTGAAACTGAAACCGCGTTACACCAAATTTCCCGAGTCTCACAACACGTAAGGACCTTCTCAACAAAATTCCGCTAAACAGGGATCGCAAGATATATAAACTATTCGTGTATTATTTGGGTAAACAAGAGTTTGTCACGTTTGTTGGGGGGATTGACATAACAGAGAAATTGTGTCGTGTTAATTAATCGTAATGTATGATTACGTGCCTTGCTCTATTACCCAGAGACATGTCATATTATTAAATGTAAGTTATGTCGTGTGCCTGCAACATGCCCCCGTTCAACAAATCACCGGCCATTTGGCGTAATGCCCGGCGCTCGTCCGAGGCGTCATGGCTTCGAGCGCCTAGAACAGACTAACGAATTAATAGCTATTACCTTTGCTCTGACCTGGGACGGAAAAGATACGTCATGATTAAAAAAAACAGTGTGAATTTGACAAATATTTATCTTTTCCGAAAGAAAATTCTGCTTCTTTTTTCCTTTTTTGATGTAACATCGCACAATTTTCTCGTATGTCCGAAGCCAGTGGAACTAAGGCATTCCCATTTAGGCTGAAGAGAGTGAGAGACCTGAATGGGAAGGATAAGAGGAAGGCCATATAGTACCGGGCTATTTGGAATAGGTTTGAGCCTGAATAATTTGGAAGTATTAGGAATAAGGAAACCAAGTAAAAATAATAATTGTTTAAAATTAAATAATTAACCAAGAGTCCAATATTAAAGAGGTACATTTCTCCTCGTGTAACCACATTCCCTCTACTACCCCTGCTCTAATTATCTGTCCTCTTCTAATGTGCTTTAGCTCTCTCTCTCTCTTTATTTCAACCCTAGGTTAGTTTTTAATAATAATGGTCTTAAGAAGTTTATGATATAACCGAAACTAGGTGAAATTGTGTTTAATTAATTAAAATAAAGGGGCTAAAAACAAAGTAACATCTCATTTCATTCTAGAGTCAATCGTCAGGTACCTTACAGGCCTATGACAGAAGCCATACTTAAAAAAACATACTTACTTACCCAATCACTAATTTCAATCAACCTTTACAATTATTGAGCACATCTAATTAAACCCTTACAACGCCACTTAAAGTAGGTAGCCCACGGAACCTTATTTAAGCGTTTACGGCGATCAACGATCGGCTATTCTGCGTTGAAAAAGGTTTTGATAAATTTTCTGCGGATAGCCTAATAACATTATATTGCCTTTACTAAAATTAAGCTCCTACCCAGGGGCGAAAGAGAAAAATATTGCCATTAGTATTCGAAGCACTAACATATATTTCGGGCGGAATATTGATGTAAAAATGACTCCAGTCACGATATTCGAGCATCAAGCAAAGCCTTAGAGCAGCGGTTCGCAACCTTTTTTCGAACTGCGACCCAAAAATCAAAGAAGGTTTTTTCAGCTACCCCAGAAGAAAAAAAAATAAAAATATTGGTTCAGATACATGTCAATGTTCTAGCTGTTTTTTTCAAATTTCATACACATCTTTTTCTAAAACTAGTAGTTCTGTAAACTACTACTTTCAAAACAAATTTTCCCTTCTTTTAAATCAAAACCAACATTTCCTCTGAAATCGTAAGATTTGTAAGTAGGTACATAAATATCTACTTACTTAATTAATAAACTAATAAAATTCCAAAGTGGGAGATACTCTCATTATAGCAATTCTGTAAGAACATCATTCAGAATTGAAACGTTGCTTGAAATGGCATTTATCCGTGTTTGATGACCAGTTCCAAATATCTAGGTACTTCCCACATTCCTTTTACCCGTCTGTCTAAAACAGGGCTTCGCTACGCTCAGACGCGTAGGAGAGGGGACAGGGAAACGGATATTATAATATACATTTTAATAAAACATATGAATATGAATAAAACGAACAATTAATTTAACATTTAATTTAAAAAACTAAATTAGGTTTTAAAAAATGTGCGAACATTGTGCCTGTACACTTTACATTGATTCTTGGTTATATATTAGAAATGGCCACTCTCTAATCCGGTTCTATATTTTAGTCTGGAGCGATCTTTTGTTTTAAGCAGTCAATTCGGAAAAGCCTGTCTCCCACAGTTATGTACATTCAAATGGTAGTAACTTCATCTATCGAGGTTTTTGAATTACAGAGAAAATGTACTCTTTTTCAGTCACAATCCAAAACTTGGAAAGACCTATGCTTTTGTAAATACCTTTAAGGCTTTCATGAGACATAAACTTTATCAGCACCTCATCTAATCAAAATGTTGAGGAAAATTTTAAAAACATTACATCTTCTAAGTTTCCAGAATTTTCACTCATTTACACAGATGGTTCTAAGTCTGATAACAAAGATTGTGGAGCTGCGGTACACATTCCCGAATTCGATTTAGACTTGTCTTATAAATTGCCTAAAAAAATTTCTATATTTACTGCAGAATGCTTCGCAATTGAACAAGCTTTGAGTCAAATCCAGCTTTTCAATATTCGACGAGCCTTACTGTGCACTGACTCACTAAGCGCAGTGTTGAAAATTTCCTCAAATATCCATAAACCAGAAGACTATATTATTTATAATATCAGAAACACCCTTAAATCTTTAAATGAATTAAATTTCGAGACAATATTGGTTTGGGTCCCTGGCCATTTAGGAATTGAGGGTAACGAGAAAGCCGATTCTCTAGCTAAACTTGGAACAATTTTTGGCTCTAATCCTTTAGATTTTAGATTCGTCATCCCAATTCTTAAATCCAACATGATTCGCTCCTGGGAAGAAAATTGGACTAATACGAAAACCCGAACTGGTGCTTTTTATGCTGGAATACAAAATCATATTCCAAGTAAACCTTGGTTCCACGGCAAGAAAAAGATTTATATCCTGTATCACGAGAATGAGAATTGGTCATTGCTCCATTGCATCCCATTTGTTTAAAATCCGGGTCCTAGGTAGTCCACTCTGCCAGTGCGGCATGGAAAATGAGACACTTGATCATGTTTTCTTTAATTGTAAAAATCATTCATCTTTCAAAGGCATTTATCGTTTACTTATAAAAATCACCCACCAATCTCCCCTTAGTATTCCTTATTTACTTTATCTTAACAATTCTCGCATTTTCTCAGTTCTATACAAGCTCATAGACTTGAATGATTTCAATATTTGAGATTTCCTATTCCCGTATAGATTTCCCATAAAATTATAACCATCTCTCTTAACTTTAACGGCACATAGCACTCTTTTTAGGGTGAATTGCCTAATACAAAAAAAAAGCAGCTGCTCCTTTTCTTTAAAGTTTGACTTTATACTGTAAAGAGCACAAGTGAATGAATCAATTATCCATTGGTTTCTGAATCATCATGTAATTACCCTCAACTATTTGTCATAGAAAATAAATTTAATAAAATTATGTTGAATTTTTTGCCGACCCCGTAAATATGAATCGCGACCCCATTTGAAGCCGCGACCCCGGGGTTGCGGACCGCTGCCTTAGAGTGTGTAGATATCGTAGATTAGATATTATACTAATACCTACCTACCCATTGCATTGAGGTGAACTTGATGGCGAAAAACCCGTGTGGCACTGTTAGACGTATAATTTGAAATTAATGCAGCAGTTTCAACACCGAAATACTCGAAACACCGAAATGTTCGAAATTAATTTCGAACATATAACAGAGGTCAGGTGGGAACCGGCAGATATCCCCAAATATTTCAACAATGTTTGAGAACGGGTTGTTTTTACGATTCGTTCTGTGATCAAATTTCTTTCTCCTCAATACGGGTCTCTTCGAGTCATTCCTTGTTCTCCATTAAAAAGTACCTTATCGACTTATCGTGTAAAATGATACCGACGTGAATTATCGGTTCAATTTATTCCTAACAAGAAATCTACGATCTCACAAGTATGTTAGTTTATCCTACCAGCGATAACCTTTAAAAAATGGTACAGGTGGGTGGTTAGGTACCTACCAATATAAATTTAAGAATTTTAAGGTAAGCTAGGTACCTATTTACCCTTTTCCAACTCAATAAATCCGCAAAATGTTCAAAATTCGAACAATTAGATTTTTATTTGTTACGATCGAGTTTACCGTGTTCTGCTAAAGTGAAAATATTGTTTTATTCGTTTCATTGAATTTATTGAGGGCGGAAATAACTTGGTCGAAAGAGTTTTCCCGGGGGTAGGAATTTTCGGTACGCCCATGGTATTCAGGTAGGTTCAAATTAACGTCATAGGATATGGGCAGCTGTAATAAACCGTTGGTAATATCTAAATGGGCCAGTGGCGCAGTGGGTGATTCACATAAGTGGGACCATCAGCTACCGGAAGGGAGCGAAGGTTTCCAGGAAAGCGCAATCTATCAACGGCCCGTCAAAGTGCAAAGTTGAGCTGGCCTGTTACTGGTCATGTATTTAGTCCATCATTCTATACTTGCAGTATACTTGCGCGAATAAAGAAGGCAGGAACTTGCTTGAGGTGTAATAAACACTTCACGCCACGTGCAAACGATAAGGAAATCGAACACTTCTATTTCTGCAAGTAACACAGTAAGCTGAAGAAATATGAGAGCAGTAAAAATAATGAGTAGAAGTATATATGTAGAAGACATAAACAATTTATTATTTCTTTACATGATATCATTGTTTTCATTTCAATTTATATCATTATGTTGTTATCCAATAATTTTATCACTAAAAAGTAAAAAAACAAAGTCGCTTTCGCGTCTGTCTGTTTGTGCGCTTAATTCTTCTAAACTATGAAACGGATTTTGACTCACCATCATTTAGAGAATTTCTTCCGGGAGGTTTATATATACCTATATAATACATACGCATTATATTTACAGAAAGCAGAAAAAAGTCAATATTTTGTAATCAAGTCTTAAAAATTTTTTTTTCGGGCGCTTACATTGCTAACCTGGCTAAACCTTATGAGATACGTCAAAATAATATGACTACCGAATTGTATATTTTAAAAAGGTTTACAGAAAAGTCCACAATAGTATATGTCTATATTGTCTATCTACTTCAGGTAGTAAAATAATAAAAATAAAACAAAAATAATATTTTGAAAGATCAATATTTTTTTTTTTTTTTTTTTAAAAAGAAAGACAAACATTCCCAGGTTACGAATAACCCAACAATGTTTGAAAATCTCCTACTACCACCACAGAAAGCCGAAAATGTTGCTTGTGTTGTGATGGAGGACTTAGCCAGCCGAGGAATCGAACACGCGACGCTCGGGTGAGACCCAAGCGCTATGCCCACTCAACCACTGACCGGTCATTAATATTTGTTACATTAATATTTCTTACATATAATGGGTACCTACTAAGCTGAAGGAAACCAATTTATTAATTAAATTTGGCTCGTTGGCTCTGTCATATGTGTTCACCTTAACAGGCAGTAAACGGCAATGCAAAACAAAGCTTTAATAAAAATGTGGTCAGAAGAAAAACACATTAGTCGGACCCTTGTGGCCGTACGTGAAGTCTTACCTCTTTCGCAGAATCACGAATACAATTCGATCTTAATCGCTATTATATCCGCAAACAATAGTGATGGGCAGAATCGAAACATTACGAAATATTATTTAAATCGTAAAAATGGGCATTAAAAAAAAAAACTAATTTCGGTTGTGTGTCTGTCTGTAACTCTGGTTCAATGAACTCTAGACATCATGTTAAGTCGGTTCATCAGCAAACCTGTTAATTCATCTGTTAAGGCCTGCAATCCCGTTTTTAACCTGATTACCAGTAATAATAATAATCGGGTAATTCGTCCGGGAATCCGCGCATCAGAAAATTATCGATACACTACAAAGATCGAAAAATACAGTGGACAAAACGATAATATAATCGTAACATTAGAATAATTGACATATTATCAAACAATCGATTACAAAAAAGGCACACAAAACAATTATTATACAGTAAGTATTTAAGAACCGATTCGATTAGTCTAATCAACGATGTGTCGATTTTGATGAATAAATTTCTATAAGATATTTTTTTTACTATCGATTATTAATCATTTCGAAATACAGAACTCAATTATATTTCCATCACTAGTTGAAAGCTTTTTCAAATAGCCACTATAAAGGTAATCACGCGATGAGGGGATTACCTGCCCTATTCACCACGTGGCCGACCTTTTCCAGTATTATCATTTTTCCATCATTCCCATTTTATCTGCGATATGAAACGGGAAACGGCTGACGTAATCAAAACGTTACTCAAGCGATGGATTTCGATAACGGCAGCGAATATTCATTAATAGAAATAAAATTATATATTATGCAGTTAATATCCTGGGAAATATATTATGAGAAAATTTTCAAATTACACATTTTCATAAAATCATTTTGGCATTTCGGTACAGAAGTAGAATATTTTTATGCTGATATACGTACCCATACTAGTAGTTTTGTTAACAGTAGATATCGCGGCCAAAAAGTGTGTTTCTGATTTTTTCTTATTTAACAAATCTTTTATTAAATACCTATCCGTTTAATTATCTTTAAATAATATTAAATAAAGTAACTTGAGTGGGTCTGTTTGTGCGCTTAGTTCTTTTGAATTTGGCATTGGATTTTGATAGGTTTTCACTGCCATTTAGAGAATTTATCCCAGTTTATATGTATACATAATACATGCATATTAAATTTGTAGAAAGTAGAGAAAAGTTGATGTTCATCCAGAATTCCCAACCTCAAATGACGATTATGTGAATTCAGACAAGTAATAACGTGGGTAGTAACCTACCTATAATCAGAATTATTTTTTTTAAATTAATACATTATTCTATATATAGAATATGGTATTTCTTTTCTTTAATTTTTTAAGAAGATTATTTTTCAAGTTTACTAACGGTATTCATTCGATATGTAAATTTTCTGTTAAATGTAAATTCTTTATTTGTCAACAAAAAATATAATTTCAGCTACACAAATCCTACAGTTATAATATCCCGTGATTTGTCACGGGTCTGCGCTAGTAGATTATATTTTCGAAGTACGGGACGCGTGATAGTTGGCAATGCAAAAAGTTTTTTTAAAGCAAGCCTTAATCATTCTTACAATTTGAATTTGGAAAAGAATGTAAGCCAAAAAGAACAAGTACCTACCCATTTGAAAAGAATGAAAAATTTCCCGCCTTCCGTGCATATTTTAGCATTACTTCAATGCCGGAATGTCCTCGAACCGGGGATATTGGTTCAACGTCTCTAGGGTATTTTTTACACGGGACGAAACTTTTATGACATCCATTTTTAAATGTTCTAGTAAATATAATTTTACAAGATCCATCACACTTTGACAATATACTTCCTTTTAAAAATTAAACATCTATTCGGAAAACATTATCTATGCTACGTACGAACTGCAAAATTAATGCTGTTTTGATTGAAATGACCTACAAAAATGTTGACTAAATGATAGCTGATAACTGATTCTTTACCATCTTAATTCTACGTTTTGTCGTATGTCCTAGTTATTTATTATATTCTTAATATTAGTGTAAGAGCTCATCCATAGATGGCGCTAGATATTAGTCTATTATGTTATCCATTGATGTTTTTTCAATCAAATTTGATAATATAATTTAAAAATCTGCAACATTTTTTTTGGTTTTTGTTATTGTTACAGCAGTTTCGGCTTTCAAGGCCGTTTTCAAACTGTGGTTTTAACCACGTTTAGACGACTTATTTATATGATTCTATTTCACTCCCTCGCAATTTAAAATTATTTATTACCGGTTAAACCGATTGACAAATAAAATAATTGTGACAATAGATTTCATATTCTGTGGGGGTATTTTGAAGTCTTTTTTCCCAACATTAATGTTATCTTAATTGTTTAATAATAATTTTGCTGCTATTAATTTATTTAGATGTGTTATATTGTTTAGGTTTTGTGAAGAAAATTAGAATGTGACCATTGAGGGTGTTTAGCTGTCTAGTATTGTAGAGACCGAGTGTATAGTGAATAATGTAGGAATTTCAAGGTTCCAACCGTCTGCTAAGTAAGATATCAGAGCCCATTATCAATCTTCCACATTAAAGTGTTTTGTTGATTCGGAGTTTTATTTAATAAGATAGTTTGTAAGGAAACCTGGAGACAACAAATATGATAGCATTCAAGTAACGTTTTCGATTCTGAATGGGTGACCTTGTGTTACTGAAATTATTTTCCAATATTATATTAAGTTATTAGGTTATTACTAATCAGATTGGTGGATTGACAATAGGTATGCTTTTCCGCCACAAAAGAAAACAGACAGTTGAGGTATTGGATTTTTTTACTCTTTTCTCATTAATAAATAATGCAGGTAGTGTCGGTATTTTACAAGTAATATAATTTATCGAAGCATCCTAAACACTTGGTACTCTATTCTCTCCCGTAAAATTGGGTGACTTTGATCAATTTTTAAATTGAAACTAAATGATTATTTTATAAAATCATTTGTGAGGTATTTATTGCACGTGTTTAAACTACCGAAAACAATGTTTCAAAAGACTGAATATATTCATCTTTCGAAGCTGGAAAAAAACCAGTTCGAATATTCAAATAGTTAAGTATAAATATAATATATATCGATAGACACTGATATACTTTAAAAAATATAAATCACACAAAAATATCATAATCGTTGAGGAAATAAAAAATGTATTTACAATTTTCTCCGTCTCAATAAACTTATCTAAAAAAAAAACAGCTTCTCGATTCACCTATGTATAATGCCGGTGATAGCCGACGCTATAAGCGCGCTATTTTCTCGTAGCTTGGGGTACTGGACGGGAGTCCGCACAAGACTGTAGATTTAGGCGCCGGGTCCAAACCGTGTCTTCAACCGATGAGAATGCTCCTTTACGGCCGATGATGATGGTAGTAGTAATATTTGATGAAATCTGCCTCTCGCACCCAGGCTTGGTGAATGTTGGGCACTGGGTGTGCTGTCGTCTCTACTCGCTTCTGGCGTTGGCGGTTTTCCAGAGGAGGGCCGGCTTGTCTTGAGGAGGTAACACCAGAAGATCTTGGATCAGAAGACTTGGCGAGGTGAGGCAGATGTTGGGCAGGAGTCACTTGTAGATAAATAAAACGCTTGGTTTCGGTGGTAAAGATGAACTGATTTATTTTTAATTATGTGGCTGCTTATATTCAATTATCATGACTCGCGCCCGACATTGGGCTGGGAGCCCAAAGGTGGTGGGGGATTGTACCCGCGCCAATAATGAGTTTATATGCCCCGGCAAAATGTCGCATATTCATTTTGCCGGCAGCACAGGCGAAAGTAGTCGCTTAAATTTGCGAGTTAGAAAAGATTTTGAACGCTTACATGAATAACAATTACATAGTTTAAATGCATAGTAGTTATAAGAATGTGTATCTTGACAACTAGATTTTTTGTTTGCCAAGATACGACAAAAAATAAGAAATGTTTGTAAATAAATGTGTAAATATGATCTCAAAGCGATCAAATTTGTAAAACATTGTTAAGTTGGTATTTTTCCCAGGTCCCCCGTAACATAGCGCTCAGAAAGAGATAAGATTCACTATGATACGAGGTTCCTGGATTTTTGTACACGCAAAAAAGGTATAAAATATTGTTCAAAATTGGTTGTACATATGTGTGAAAAACAGCTTTTTTAATATCTCCTCAGCGGTAGTATATAGAAAATAGTGTTTATTTGACTACCGCCGAGGGGATGAACAAGTAAAATATAAACATTTGCAATATTTAAAAATTGATTTTTCCTAGTAAATTTTACATAGAAAAAATGCTGGACATCGATCCACGCGGCAGGTAAGCCGGCGATGCGGTATCGATGCCGTTCGTAGACAAAGTTTTTCATGCGGCCGGGAACAAAATGGCCAGTGGCGGGGAGTGATGATTTCGCCAGTGGCGTGGCGGGGAGTGATGATTTCGCCAGTGGCGTGGGGTAGGCACATTTTATAAATGTAAAACAGATTTAATGAAATTAAATAATGTGGTCAACTACGTCCGTTACACTTGGACTGTTTCAAAATATCGTTTGCCATATATTCCAATTGTCAGCCCCATAAATAAATGTTTGAATATACCAAAAATTTGAATAATTCATCAAATTTCAAAGTTGATTTTCAAGTTCTGTGAAGGTTCTATTCAACTTCTGTTTTTATTTCAGTTTAGTTTAAAAACTGGCCAGTTATGATATAATAGAATGAACATGACTAGAACCTTCACAGAACTTAAAAATCAACTTTGAAATTTGATGAATTGTTCAAATTTTTTGAAACAATCCATCCTTAGTATCGAAGCGTCACTGCACCTACATTTCCCAAATAATCATTAAAAAGAAAGAGTAATTTGCCTGGCAAAGAGAATTATTCAGATATTCGCGATGATCAAAGTCGCCCCCGATTTAAAAGTCACCCAATATTACGGTCCTGAAAAGTACAGTTACAGTTTTACTCAGTGTATTATTATGCTTAGTCAAACGGTACCTATACCATTCAGGTCAGTCATCGGCTACAATTCACCCCATGAAAAAAGTTTAGTATTCGGACATAAAACTGAACGCCAGGAGGTATGCAAATCGATTCCATTAATCTGTTTCTTACAACACGCCATTATGTATTATTTGCCGAAGGGTTCGTTTTTATTTACCACCACGGCTGATTGTCGTTTTGACTAGTTGCTTCCACACACGTACCGGCTAAAACAGCTTAAAATATTATATGGATATAAATGGTACCACACACGCGAAAATACGGTTTGAACCGTGTTTAAGATAAGTTGACCGGCAAGGTACATTGATGTCTACGTGTGTCATGCCATTTTTTTTGTAATATTTTCATCGAACTTTAGATTGGTCTGGCGTTTGACACGACATATGAAATTCTTGCTCTTAATCGGAATTAATTGAGGTTAGTTTTGAACTGAGGTAATATGATATGATATTTTAGTTTACTTTGGTAGTGGTCACGATCGCTTTCCTCTCTAGAGACAGTCATTTCAATGACCTTACCATTAGAAATATAAGCTTTTTACTTGCCTCGCCTACATAATATTTTAAGGGCTGAGATATGATATCAATATGAGTATTTTCCTCCAGGAAAATATCAATCCTTAACCTTTACCCATTATTACCTTTAGATTTTTAAAAAATGCCGGTCTTTGTATTTGATTTAAAAGAACAAACGATCTGAAGAGTAAAGAAAATATATATCACGCGCGATTATAAGGGAATTGACGGGGACGCCCGGGAAGATTTGACGCGACCAATCTTTCCAACAGACGGAAAGGTGCTTTGCTGATAATGGCCTATAACCTCTTGAACGATCACATCATCAATCCAGTGATTTTAGAAAAAGAAGCCCTTTATGTCCTTGGGAATTTTAAACTTAAACTTTCCTTGTTCATGCAGAACCAAACCGCCATTAGTAATGTCTATTTTCTTCTTTGTCGATTTTTTATCAATATTAAATTTGCTGAAAGAACACAACAAATGCGGACAACTAGAATTAGCTCTACATTGAACTTTGTGGCGGTACATAGTAAAATTTCTTTTGGTCAAAGAAATTATTTATATCAGGCAAAAATTACTTATGTTAAATATTCTTCCAAATCATATTAAGTCTATCAATTCCTAAGTTGGATTTAAAAAGTTAATTAAGGTTTATGTATTGACAGACGATTGTCTTAATATTTTTTCATCCTTGTCCTTTCTTGAATAATAAGATTTTATATAAGTCCCATCGAAGTCAAACTGAATGGCACCCTATCTGTCTTTATTATCTACTTTGCTTCTTCTTTTGGATAATGATTAATGATTAGTTATGGTTCAAATATTGTTACAATATACTGTCAAATTATCCATCTGGTAGCACATCTAATACTCATTTTTTCTTTAATTTTGAAATATTTTGTGTTTGTATGTAGAATTACTTTATGTTTGTGATACTCTTATGTTTGCTTCACTCAAATGTAAATTGTTAACCTCGATACAGGCTTAGTCCTAGTGAGGTTGATTTTATGTGAAAAAAAAGTGTTTTATGTATAGTGAGATGCAATAAATAAATAAATGCCCTCGCAAAAATTTTGGAGCTCTTAAATGAACTTACGCATGATGACATTTTCCATGTGAATATTTAAAAAAAATGAAAATGATAATAATTAAGTAACGAATATCGTATGTTATGTTGATACATGTTGATAATGTAATTATGTAAGTTTAGTGTAAAAGTAAAATAAAATCCATATACATCATTCAATAATACAGTATGGTATCGTTGCATGGGGGAGCTTACAAATCATCACTTTTTACCGCTGGAAATCACTCAAAGGCTGTTAATAAATTTTTTAATAAAAAAAACCATCAGACTACCCAACCTCACAACTTTTCCAAGACTTCCAAGTCCCAACACTAAAAAATACATATAATACGCTGCTTCAAATCCACAAAGATCTGTATAGGAAGTCACACCATGTCATGGCTCGTGTTGAGAGCAATAGACAAATACAATGGGTCGCTTACGGACTACATTAATGCACACCAGTTTTGCACAACACTATTACACGTACACTGAGTGGTGTGGTTTAATCAACTAACGACAGATATAAGGTTAGAACCGGACTATAGTAAATTCAAAAATAAAATAAACTTCACTACCTTAAATAATTTAGCGAAATAGAATGACTACACTATATTACTTTATATACAGGGTGTATCGGCACGTACCCGACAAACTTTAACCAACTATTCCTTAGCATATTTGGAGTAAAAAATCTTATGTGCACTTTGCTGTCCGGTAACGTTTTTTTTAATAAAAAATTTACTATTCATATTTTCACCACATGTCACCACTGTTTTATCCTTTATCAAAGTTTGAAAACCCATCTGGCAATATTTTATTTGAATTCCGTTGAATAATGCACGTGTGTACCTATATTGGCGAACTTTTACAATCACAACGAAATGGCACGGCACTATTCGTCTCATTTTTGACTATTATTATTTAGTGTGTGCGAAAGAGCGAAGACGCTTTTCGACATACTTGCTTATAACAGCTGTTTAACACGAAAAGCAATGCCAATGACAGTGATGTAGTGTGGAAATTTTATTTTTTTTTGTTTTTAATGGAAAAAAAAAATGCTACCGGACAGCAAAGTGCCCATAACATTTTTTATTGCAAATGTGCTAAGGAATAGCTGGTTAAAGTTTGTCGGGTTAGTGCCGATACACCCTGTATTATTATATAAAAAAATCTCTCTACTTTATATGTTTTTTATGATTTTTTATCTTCTATTTTCATATGTATGTTAAATTTTACCCTTTACACACGAGTTTTTCTTGTAAAGGAAAAAATGTTAACTTTTATCTGAAATATGTTCTTACTGTGTAAATTTAAATAAATAAAAAAAAAAAATCATAAAAGTAAATCGAAATACGAACAGTTTATCAAATTTTAAAGTTGATTTTCAAGTTCTATGAAGACTCTATTCACTGTGATAGAAGTCTATCCCCCATTCATGAAGGGCGTGCGATTCAAGATATAAGGGCTGGATGTTTCGCCCTCTAGAAAATTCTAAAACAGTCCAGAACATTCAAAAGTAATCGAGAGCATTCCACAAAATTCCAGAACATCGCGGAACATTCTGGAATGTTGTGAAATGTTCAGGAATAGTCTGGAAAGTTCGGGAACATCACAGATCATAATGAACTAAAAACGGGATTGCAGGCCGTTTCCTGACAAACTTTTAGTAAATTCGTAATCGTTACAATACATTGGTATCTCTAAATAGTATAAAGCTATCCGCGTCTGTCTGTTTGTGCGCTTAGTTCTTCTAAACTGTGCAACAGAGTTTGATAGGGTTTTCACTATAACATAGAGAATTTCTTCTTAAAAGTTTATATAATACATAGATTTTATATTTATTGAAATTAAATAAAAGTCGAGCAAAGCCGGGTTCACGTCAGGTAGTTAATAAATGAAAAGTTAATCGATTACTTGATTCGGGTCAAAAATAGTACGGAATGTACGAGTATGAGACTATACACGTGAATAAAACAAATAAACAAAGAGTCTGTTCCAATATGTGTGGCATTCCGTTATATCTGCCTACCCCGAAGGCGAAATATCGTGATGATAGTTGAAGGATTATTATAATTGGCTATTCAGATAAATTATTGTAAGTATCTAGGAGCCGAGACATTTGCATCGTTAGCATAAATAAATAGACTTTAAGCACCGTTATTCGTGGCCCTTAAAAGTAAATATTTCACGGTAGGCGTATGTACTAGGTATGTACGTTTTCCGTGATTTCCATTACCATTATTCCGGATTATACAACGGCATAGTACAATATATAATGTAAATGGTTATACATACGTTCGGCCCTTTTTAAACCTAGAATGCGAAGAAACTGGGTTGGTATAACCCACTTAGAGTAAGAAGCATTAACCCACCTTCAAGGTGAGCCTTAAGGCTTCTGCATTATGAATTTATTGATATACTTTACGAGTTGCTTTTAGGTACAGTAAATATTAACCCTCTTACTAATAAACGTGTTTTAAACCTTCCACAACTGATAGACAACCATTTACCCTACATAAATGTTAATTATCAATTGTGTAAAATTTAAGTAAGCTACCATTTTTAACAGCCGAACGAGAAATGTAACCTTTAATTTGGGCATAATTCTTCGTCTCGGTAATATTGGGTGAAACCACAGACATAGGAATTAATAGACGAGAAGATAATGGCGAGGGGTAAAATCAACTGTTGAAGAACGAAGGGAGTGAAGCTGACTGTGATTCGTCAATAAATCAATCTGACAGTAAATAGGCATCTCGCATTATAATATCACCATTTACTTCTTAAAAGTAAAATCTGCTTTTGAATGAATCGACATTTTTACATGGGAGCGCAAATTACTCGCCACGTTATGAACAAATTTGCGAAGTCCAAATTCGGCAAAAAAATTCGGTTCTATTTTCAGAGTCGAATATTTCGTTTAAGTATTTAGTTAAGACACTTTTATAAATGTTCATAATTTACTTCCCAGCAACCAACCAGCTTTGTGTTTTGCGTCCAGACGTTTCTCGATGTGATAGTAACAACTGATTTATATTATACAATGTGAATATGCTTAAAATAAAGTAAAATAATGCTTATATATGGAATGTAATACGACAATTGGGTTTATTCTCTTTTTCACATCTATTTTTACAAGTTTTCATAGTACAAGTCAACATTTTGCCGTGTTATTTCGTAAAATGAACCGATGATGCCTCGACCATAGTTCGCACAAGAATGATGACGTCACGTTTTCAAATTTCACTTGAGGCCATACGCGAGCACAGCTGGCTCCAATGGAACCGGTGTGGGGAGTGGGGATAATACGCTTTTAATCACTTAGGGCAGGTCTACTAATATTCATATGTCTATGGGTGAAACGGTTCCATGATAACTCAACACAGTGACAATTCAACACACTTTTAAAAAGTGATAAAAAGTCATTAGAAACGATGAAATATTTTTTTTTAACCTAACCTACTTAACCCAGTTAATTAAGTTTTTGTTTCATCACTATTATACTATTATACGTATCTCTAGTAAGAAGTCTAATTGAATATAACTCAGTAGTTTGGTCTCCATCTTACAAAATTCACATTAACAACATTGAGCGAATACAAAAAAATTTCTAGGTTTTAAAAGTTTTAAATTAAATATCCTTGTCGAAGACTTAAAATACAATTTCTTATTAAATACTCTAAAAGTACAGACATTAGAAGATAGACGTAAAATAAACGATTTAACGTTCTTATTCAAAATACTTAACTCTAAATTCGACTGTTGTGAACTCCTGCAACTTATAAACATACATACACCCACAGTAACAACACGACAAAATACAATATTCTACAGCAGCACACATAAGCGTAATTACATTGCCCACTCTCCGATACAACGACTTCACACCATGGGAAATCATTACTTGGGTGATGTTGACATATTCAATTCCAACTTGGCAAGTTTAGTGGATCATTTAAAACATTTATTTCAACAATACTCCTAAACACATCATGTAAACCTACAAATAGCTGTAATTTTCTGTTTTTGTTTCTTGTGTTTGTATGACGTGTTGCATAGCTTTTATCAAATGTAATTTTATTCTTATTTTTTATGTTTCAAAGTATCTGTCAAAATAAATTATACTACCAACCATGTAATGGTTGGTAGTATAATTTTAATTTGACGCCCGTAGTATAATTTTATTTAACGCCCTCTGGGCGTTAAATAAATAAATGAATAAATAATCACTTTCCATGACTTTATATAACTTTTTAAAGATGTGATGAATTATCATTGTGATGATTTGTCACCGAGTGAAACATGTAGGGTTCTGGATGCAGAGGGCTATTTCTACGCCTTGTGGCCAGGATTTCGTATATATCTCCGGCCCCTCATGCGGTGGCATTTTATCTGTGCGTGTGAGCGACGTATTTACATTACAGTGACATACACTCATTGAACGTCTACACAAAGTGTTGTTTCTTCGAAGTTTTGCAGATAAATTATTAGGTTTTTATTAAAAAACACTAAAAGCGGTGAAGGCTCTTCAAATAAAACATAGACTTTGCAGGGCCCATGTATTTAATAAACCAATTTAAGCAAATTATATGGTGTCACAAATAAAACCTGTAACCTTCCGAATGTTTCAATGCATATACCATTGCAATACGAAAGTCATCATTAACTGTTGAAATCATTAATGTTTTTTTTGGCTGATAATGTTGATTCCATTTCCTCCTTTGTAGCCAACGTTTTTTCTAATCGGAAAGATGTGATGGACACTAACGCTGTCCGAAACGTTGACTAAATAAGGAGGAATCGCAACACGGCATAATACCCCAAAAATAAATCACAATAATACTTTCGGCCATTTAATTATTGAAGACGATATTAGCGATTTCTAAACGAAAATCTGAAACGGAAAAATCAGAAAAGGATACGGTCACATCTAGGACTCGAACCCAGGACCCTTGTCTTCCCGGGACACCGGGTTTTACTCAATAAAGTTATTCCGAAAAATAAATACTTTCGGCTGTCGAAATCAATTAAACTCATATTTATTGTGTTACAAATTATCCCAACGAGATCATAGTGCGAACGACTCATTAAACTTTTTCTGAAGAACTTTTTCTTGAACCCCCCCTCAAACTCATTACATATTTTTGTTATAAGCAATAATTAGTCATTAGAGCGATACAAAAAAATCTTGACTTATAAACATTAGTTTTTCATGAAAAAAAAATATATATTTGAAAAGTCAAAATATTTCACCAACAAATGTAGATATAATATGTCTCGACGCCATCTAGTGGGAAATTTAGCACTAACAAAGCCTTTCCTACAAAATAAAGTTGGTTGTTTTCAGGTGGAAAAATATAATAAGCCGTAATTGTTGATTGAAGTACAAGTACATATTGAATTATTTGGCGTGTTGGAAATAAGCCAACTCTTATTAATTTAATTCCCGTTGCCGGCATTTAGTTTTACTCGGGAGATATTTTCAATTTGTATGAATATTTCAAGCGACTTATTATTGCTTATAATAATTTGTTATCCTTTGTGCTATGCATAAAAAACCTTGTCTTATAAACATTAGTTTATTATTAAAAAAATAAAAATATTTTTGACTTTGTAATTCAGTCAATTTATCATCAAAATAACCTAGACACATCTCTAGTTAACGCGTCGATATGATGGCACCAGTATAATATATTATGGTTGGCTAACTAATGTAAACTGGATTATCTCAGTCCTTATTGGACAGCTGATCTTCAATGAGGTATTCAAGTGCATTACGTAAAATACATACCTATGTGCCTTCGCGATAGTGTAAGAGGTCATACAATAACCGATTCTCGATTACAACACTATATCACAGGAAACCATTGGCGTGCGGTTTATTTTGATTGCCTATTCAATCTGCGACGCAGGTATTATTTCTGATTTGAAATGCACTACGTAGAACGAATTGTTTCCCCGATTTGAATAGTTTACGGAATAAACTGTCCGCACTTTTCTTCATTTAGCCCATCTAATTCTCACATTAACAGATCCCTTCCTTCGACCCTTTCTTAATCTGTCACAACGTCAATCTATCATAGTTTGCATAATTTACAGTTTTTACACATAATTGGACCAATATTGATAAAACAAAAAAATCTGCCATTTCTGATAAAGAATCCGTTATTCCCATTGACTAACCATTATTTCTTATCTTTTAACACCGTTTTAGGGGCTTTTACACATGAACGGTGTTCAAAATGATGTACGAATATATTAAGGCGATGCCATACGTAGTAATGCAAAATCATGTGTTTTTGGTTTGAAAATTTGGTCGCCTAGAAATGTTTCAGATGCTTTAATTAAATACTGCGAGAAGAATACATCCTGGCCTTTGAAATAATCGAGTACTTTTTAGATAAGCCTTTTTATAAGCCCAGAAAAAAATAATATGAAGACTGCTTTAAAGTTCAAAATCTCCTACTTACGAACCCATTTTCAGCTATGGTTTTATTGTATAACGTGGCATATTAAGTCATTTATAAAATGATCAAAAAACATTTAAATATTTATGCATGAACATCCACAAAATAAAATAAAAGGCACTTTTTGGCCAAGTTTTTTTCTTGCATAAATCAAAACAGGTGGATGGTGTGAGGCGGGAATTTAAGCTTTATCGCCATCTACGTAAGGTGTGTTATTGATAGCGGCTCGATTCAAAATATTACACGACGTAGTGCATTGCCTTAAAATGGAAATATTTACTTCACTATGCATTAATATAAAATTGACTGGACATTGACTGGATACTTATTCCATCAACCTTCAATGTAATCATATATCTATAAATAAGAATGTCTAGTGCGGAAGGAGTATATTTTATTTTTATACAAATCCACAGTTTGTTTCCGGGGTTTATGAAAATATTAATATTCGATCCTTTAAACAAAAGAAAGGTCACTGAATACGTCTGATTTCGAAAAAATCTGTGTAAAGCCCGTGTAACTTCAGTTAATGGTTTTATAACATTAATTCAGTCAGTGCTGTCGCTAAGTAAGCTTCACTATTTAAAATCACTTCACGGTTCATAATTTAATACGCTTGCGGTAACACACAAATCAGCAGTAACTACGAGTATCAACAACAATCACACCCATTTGCAAACTGTCGTTACTCGGTGGCACTGACTTGATCACGTGACGCTTCAAAATTCGTATTCGTAGCGCGTCTAGGCATGTAGGTATTCTAGTAGGCATCGGTTCTAATATGACGTACAATTTTCCTGTATTTTACGAACGAGGAAAGTGACAAATTACCCGTCAACGGATTGAACAGTTTTTGGCACTAATTTTGTGAAAAAATAAAAAGAAAGATTTGGCAAAAAAAGTCACTTTAATTTTCATTAATACTTTTTATTTTTGTGTATTTTTTTTGTTAAGAAACATTAATCGACATTTTGACAAATTGCACAGTTGTATAATTTTTCACCATACGCGCACGTAGAAAAATTACTAATTTTGAATATTACTAATTTATTAAGAATCTTTTCGAATTATTAGTTATCCGGTTAAAAACGGGGTTGCAAGCCCATAAAAAAAGAATTGATAGGGTTCCTAATAATCTGTTTGTAAAATATGAACGTATTATCACGAGTTTGGAACTCGGGTTCGTATAAATCATAATATTTCCGCATCTTGTAATTGTATATTATCGAGGCAAGTGCAGATGCATGAACACGTGTTTCGATGTGTTAGTAATTTACTAAAAAAATATCAGAAAACGACCTGCAATCCCGTTTTTAACTGGATTAACGATAATTTGAAGTAATTTTTATTATCAGAAACAGAAAAAGACACAGAAAATAATAAGAAAACAGTCACAACTAGAAATCGAACCCAGGGTCTCTTGTCTTTGCGGCATTTAAATTTGAATTTGAAACATGAGATCGACAAATAAAACGCTGTCCCGGTAAGACAATAGTTATCGTGTAGTGACCGTTATCTTAACTGTGTGTTGTAACAGAATACAGAGCGTTAAAATGATTTTAGGTATTACACAAAAAAATGTATTACATTTTTAAAGTGTACCGTTTATTCCAGAACTGGGACGGTATGCTTGTTAATGTAACATTTCAAAATTACATTGGTAGTAATCCCAATAAAATTATATTTGCACGCCACTGAACAATATATCGAAAGCACTCCGTATAATGAGGGTTCTGTACCACTCCTTGGTAAGATGGAAATATGAGGTCAATAAATTGCACAACTGACCTTCACACAATCCCACCTGGTTAACGGTGACTTTTACATTGAACTGGCTTTAAACAAAACACAACACCAAAACTATTAATAGATCCATACACGGGTCTAGTGAACACCGAACAATGGAGCTCAGTTTAATTACCTGTCAACTGAACAGACAAAACCCTAGAAGTGTGATCAGAACGAATATGAAAAATAACTGTCTTCTACTGTCTATATGACTTCTATGTCCCAAGTCACAGTATTGAAATTTTTTTAACCACTCAAGAAAGAATTTTGTTTTTATTTTTGAAAAAATTATAGTGTATACAACAGAGGGTTAAAATAAATAAATAAAAAATACAAAGAATAAATACCAATCGTCAAATTACTCAGTACAACAGTATGCACACGGAGAAAAATCGATTTTTGCCTAACGATAAATTAACAGGCCGTATCAGTAAACATTAATTTAATAATGTTTTATCGATAAACGTTGATAATATATCATGCAATACAAATAATTTTCGTTATTATGCAAAAATTTTAGGATTTTCGTGAACACATATTCCGACATCATGATAATATATTCGTAATTTAAAAACAACACTTATCAGGAAACCTGTTAATTCATTCTTAAGGCCTACAATTCCTTTTTTACCGGAATTACCAATAATTTTAAGAAATTCTTATTAAATTAGCAATAGTTATTTTTCTTCGTGTAACCATAAAGGCCTCATTACTAAACGTGTTTTAAATTTTACACAACTGATAATAAAGTATTTATGTATCAGAAATGGTTCTTATATTTTTTAAATGCGTTTATTAGTAAAGGAGTAAGTTTGTAAAAAAAGTCAGTAAATTTTTGGTCAAGGAAAGTTAAGTGCTATCAAGAGATTCGAGAATTTTTGAGATGTTGGGAGAAGGTTAAGTTGATACTTTGTAAAGGAATATGGAAAGTTTTGTGGTTTCTTAGTGGACGGTGATTGATATTGATGACGTTAAATATGTTAATTTTCAGCATGGGTAAAGAAAAATTGAGCTTCCTTCTGGCCAACGGACAAGTACATTTATCTCTTCGCTGCCTGTCAGTGTTTTGATGAGGTCTGTGGAACCACTTTGGAATCGAAACCGCCTCCCTTTTGAAGAGTAATTTTAAAATAACAAAGGGTTGTTTGGGACCGTTCGCAACAACAGGGTGCCTTCTAGCTAAACCTCCTAGACCAGAAAGTCGGAACACTGAATCAAATCGGCCTCCTAACTTGTATGAGAATCTCAAAATTTAATTTTTTTTTTTTAGATTATAAATACGAATATATTCTTTTTTTTTGTAAAATCTCATGCAAATTAGGAGGCCGCTTTGAATGAGTATCCCGGCCTTGTGATCTAGGAGGTTTTGCTTCTGGGCGTCGCACAGCGAGGGGAATTGGGTTTACGTAAGTTATTTTAAAACGGAGCAGGGGATCGGTTTCATTATTTATTTATTTTAATTTGCACACTATAAAATTAAGAAATACACATTAAAAGTTACAAATGAGCCAATAAAGTCTTGTTTAACCTAAAGAAAAAACTAAGTATCTTGTAAAAAATTAACTTTAGTTATACCCAAGTTGCCGTTTCCTAGAATTTACAGCACCCTTGAGATAATACTAAAATAGTTGTAATAGCGCCATAAAAATCAACCAGTAAAAACATTTATTTTTACTTATGTTATTATATCTATATAATTTTATTTTTTTGATTGACTGAGGATTTAACCTTCATCCCCGGGGACGCTATCACTCAAGCCAAATCCTAATTGGACGGTACTGTGTTTTATTTCATACATTAACTGCTGCATTTAAAATGTCATCCAATTTAAGAGAAATGCGTGTGCGCGCGAGCGTGTGTTCATGAGTGCCAACAAAAGTTGCATTTTCACAGACAACGAGTCTATCTGCCGAGTCACAGCTCGATAGAATGTCGGGAAGTGGATTAATATCAACTTCCAAGATTTCACTTCTTTCATTTATTCATTCAACCACAAAAAAAGTCTAAATTCAAAAAATTTACTTAAAAGATAAATTCCAGTGACACTATTTCCCGACAGCATGTGGGTGAAGCAGTTAATTCAGTACTCAACACAAAATGAACTTCAAGTGACATTATATCCCGACAGCATGTGGGTGAAGCAGTTAATTCAGTACCCAACACAAATTGAACTTCAAGTAACATTATATCCCAATAGCATGTGGGTGAAGCAGTTAATTCAGTACCCAACACAAAATGAACTTCAAGTGACATTATATCCCGACAGCATGTGGGTGAAGCAGTTAATTCAGTACCCAACACAAAATAAAGTATACAATGGAAAGCGATATTATTTATTACACAGCAATAATATTTTAAAGCAATATTAAAGCAACACGGAGATCGAAACAAGACTGAGGGCAATTAGTCCAACAGCGAGAATTAGTTCTTCAGACAGCAGTTTGAGTGACGTACCCCACAAGAGAGAAATGGGACACGGTTCCAGGCCAGGGGGGGTTCAAGAAAACAGAAACTAATCTGGTTCACAGATGGGTCCAAGATGGAGGAGGGAACAGGGGCTGGGGTCTGTTTACAGGGTTCCAAGAGGGAACTAAGTATACCTCTAGGAACACATTGCACGGTATTTCAAGCTGAGATGGAGGACATCTTAGCCTGTGCACAGGAGAACATATGTACCGGGTACAGGAATAAAGAACATAGGCATATGCTCGATAGCCAGGCAGCCCTAATGGATCTGGAAAGTTACCGATCGACTCCAGACTGGTGATGGAATGCCAGACCATTCTTGAAGAACTTGCTACCATCAATAAAATAACCCTGATTTGGGTACCAGGACATAGAGGAATTGAGGTCAATGAGTGGGTTGATGGACTAGTAAGGAAATGGGCGAAAGCACCACTTGAGGGAGCCACGCCGGCCGTCGGAGTAGCAGCTTGCCACACCAACATACATATTGAAAGGTGGGTCCAATCCCGGCACTGGGAGGAATGGGAAAAGGCAACCGGAATGAGGCGATCCAAAGTACTTATAAATGTACCAGACCCAAGGCGAACCAGACAACTACTCAATATGGACAGAAACTCACTGAGGGAACTGGTAGGACTACTAACGGAACACTGCCATCTCAGGAGACACATACAATTGTTAGGAGTGGAAAACCAACAGATGCAGGAAATGTGAAGAGGATGAAGAGACTCCAATTTACCTTTGGTGACAATGTCCCGCCCTGTTGGGAACAAGGCTCAGATACCTGGGAAGACACATTGACAACCCTGATGAACTTTATAAAAAGGACCGGATTACTGTTAAAGGAATGAGGTAAAATGGGAGATAGCACAATAGGCCTATGGGGCAAAATGGGCCCAATATCATTTCTTTAGTCGGTAGAACTTTTCGGTGCTCTCTCGGCTATTCCACTGAAATATAAAACCAATTTAAACTTGGAAAACCTTAAGCAAGTTGTATTTTTAAATGCGGCAACTATCTCGATGGATGATGGCCTCAGGGGACGAATAGATATTTTTGACACGAAGATCAGATGAACAAAAGGAATTCCAGAAGAATGAAACAAGTTAAGAAAGTCCAAGAAAGACGTGGTAAGATCGAGGGAATAAAATATGTCCGTCAGGCCAAGACAATAAACTGAACAAACGGAATAATATATGAGACGATTATTTACTCACTTTGGCGGGAAGGGTATTTCTGCGTTTTACGACGGTCGTACTTGAAGGGCTTTTGACATTGCTGCCCGATAAAACTATACGAAAATTGTATACCTTTTTATCTTTTTATAAGGATCCCAACTGTAAATATGTATTATTTATAGTTGGGATATTTGGTTATTTATAGTTATATTCTTATCTTCTTGTCTCTTGTGTGGAAGAATATTTAATCAAAAGGAAACTATACTAAACCTGAAGAATGAGTAATAAATCCTCGCGCTTATAAGATTATAAAACAAAGACTTTTCTCTACTTTCTATAAATATAATACGCTATAAGCAATAATTAGTCGTCTGAAAAATCAATACAAATTGAAAATATCTCCCGATTAAAAATAAATGTCGCCAACGGGAAATGAACCCGTGCATTCTGATGTCCGGTCAGGTGCTCTGAAACCACTGAGCTATGTCGGCTTTTTCCAACCCGCCAAATGATTCAATATGTACTAGTACCTCAAATCAATAATTACTGCTTATTATATTATTTCCACCTGTAAACAACCAACATTATTTTTGTAAGAAAGGCTTTGTTAGTGCTAAATTTCCCACTAGATGGCGTCGAGACATATAATATCTTCATTTATTGGTGAAATATTTTTGACTAAATATTTTTGACAAGTCAAAAATATTTCATGAATAAATGATGATATTATTGCTTATAATCATTTGTTATCCTTTATGCTATTCATAAAACCTTGTCTTATAAACATTAGTTTATCATTGAAAAATAATATAATACGCGTTTATCAAAGATGTAAACCCTATCAAAATCCGTTGCGTAGTTTAGAAGAACTAAGCGCACTTTACTTTATACTATTTAAAGATTTGCGCAAAAGCGAAAACCATTTTTTTGTAATAAATATAATAAAATACGAGTACATACATTTTTTGCACATAAAACATCACTAAATGGCAAAAAATGAATATAACTTCAGTTTATGGAGTTTTATTACAAAGTACCTAGGCTTTAATTTCAGACAGTACTTTTATTGGGGTGTGGTTACTACATTGTTACAAAAATCCTTCAAATACATGTATTATTTGTAAGTGTTATTACATGTGTTATTTGTGTGTATTATTTTCAAATATATAGCGGTAAAAAGAAAAATCAATTTTTCCATCCATCGGGGCTTTATTTTTGCCCGCTTGGTGTGTGGTAATATGGATGAATAGATTCGTTTGCTAAAAATTGGCAAACCATTTAACTGAAAAATAACAATTAAAAGAAATCAAAGACTTTGCATGTTTCTTTTCATTTTGTTGGCAATGCATTTGGGGGTAATGGGGCAGCTTATCTCTTGTAAACAACCAACTTTAGGAAAACCTGTGCTTGGCTTTTCTTGGCTAAGTTGCACGATGCAATCTCGAAAAGCGTTTTTTGGCGCAGTGCGAGAGATGAGTAATAAATAGAAATAAGAAATAATCATTTTAAGTTAATTATAATATGTTTGAATTTTCTTCTACAAATGATCTTTCCGAAACAGAGCCAAAAAGTGTTTTAGAAAACAAAACTATCAATCAACAGTATTTCGGATCGGTGTTGTAATGGATTATCTTCTTCACTGAACAACTCCAAATCTAGAGAAATGTGACATTTGGAGGAAAACTGATGTCGCCAATACGGACAAAACCTTTCGATTCTAAGGCCTCAAAATGGCTACTGAAATTGAAGAAAGAAATCCGATTTTTTTTTTATTAAATCCACTGGAAGTAAGATAAAAATTTCCTTACTTACCTTACACGCAAACATACAAGCTAACAACACAACATATCTTAAGTTTTAGATCTTCAATATTCTAGCAAATGACGAATAAATAATACGGTTACATTTCATTTCGATGAACGTTAATCTTATCCTAGCGAGTTTATAACAGCATGAAGGATTTTAAAATTGATTCCTGAGAATATTTGGAGTAAAAATGTTCATTTCATCTGATGATTTTAAACAACAAAAAAAATCCTTCACACGTCGCCAATGGGTACAGCCTAGCTGGTCACGTGATATCCGTCTCATTCTGGCAGCACGGTAACAAATGAGACAGAACGATCAAAATGACAGCTACTTTTTTAACTCCAAATTTTCTCAGCAATCGCTCTTTAAAATCCTTCCAGTTCGTGCTGATACACCCTGTATACCTACTGAAATTAAGTTTTATACCGAAGAAAATAAGTGCTTAGTTATAAAAGAAATTGACGCATTTTATTACGCACCTTATTGTGGAACAATAAAGTCAGGTATTTGACTCCGTCAGTGTAAAGCGAGGCTGACATATTAGAGTAGTTTAAAAGAACATGTATTGGTTTGATCTGTCTCTCATATCCCAGCTCCCAATTAATAAACATGCATCCTTGAGCTCTGTACTCGGTTACAAATAAACTAAGTACCTATTCAATCTCAGGGTATCATTCTAGGAATGATCCCAAAACCTTAACATAATAGTGGAACACCCTTTAACCGTATTATAACAGTGGCGCAGCCGGTAGGATGATTGGCAAATGTGTCTAGCTATAAAAGGTTAAACTTTCTAAAAAAAACCTAAGACAGTTAAATTCGATTAAAATACTAACTATTGGGGAGGTTACATTATTGTTCGATAAAAGTGGTTTATATTAAGCTCTTTAAAAGTTATAATTACGGAAAAAAAATTGAGGTAGTGTGTAAATTCGTTTAAATTCTTTCCATTTCCAATTCCTGTATTTTATGTCTGGTTTTATGAAGAAATAACAGATTTTAAATAAATATCCGAATCATTAAGTAAGGAAGAGTTTAAGTAAATCTGAAGCACTTTAAGTTTGTAGTTCAAAGTCATAGTCTGGCGACACTACGTGTGTCACGATATTTAAGCCAAAGCTTCGTGTATTCAAATTGGTAAATTTATTACTTAGCTTTGATATAAAACATACAAGATTGGCTGCTCGTGTACAAAAATACCCAAAAAAACGAATAGTCTGGTGAGCAGGTATATTTATAATATGTGATTAATTTTTAACGGCTGCTTTCACCAACTAAACTTAAAATTTCTCTTCAAATTATTCGTAATCCGGTTATAAACGGGATTGCAGGCCGTTTCATATATAGATTGTCTCGTAGGTTGTCTTACACCACAATGAAACAAATCAAACGTACGAGTAGCTTCCAATTCCAATGCATATGTACTTTTACTAGCGTTGACCAATCTAGTGAATTCTGAAGTCTTGTTTCAAGCTGCTAGGTAAGTAGGTACCTAATCCAATAATTATTATTATCGACGTAATAATTTGAAATAAGTCAGCAGGTACTAATGTATTATTATAAGAATGCAGAGAAGGTAAGCACCTAAGATTTAATCGCGTTCGTTATCTTTAAAAGACTTACCGTGAAAGTTGTGGCTTCTGTTGCACGCGATGGGTGACGAGAGCCTTCGGTCAAGTTGTGGCTAACGAATGTAACGGCAATGAACTTCTCACTGGGCACTGAGATTATCTGGAAGAAATCAAAGATAAACGACATTAAAATTAAAAGTAAGAAATTTTTTTTTTTAAACATTGCGCTCAGTAAGTATACTGTATATTTATTAATAACTGTAATAATAACACTCAAATATATTTTTAATAAAATAATGAGTTTCATGGTGGCACAGTGCAGTAAAACCTCTCGGTGAGCTCGACGCCATTAATTTGTATAATGTTTCAAAATTACAACATCAATTTTAAATAAACGCAACTATTTTTATGTTTATATTGCATAATAGTCCCGCCTACTCCCAAACATCTGGATCCAGTGAGACTAGGTGTTGTGTGGCTGAAGGTAGTGGGGAGGGGAAGGAGATGGGGAAAAGGAAGTTGGGGAAATACCTTTTCTGTTCAGATTTGGTCAAAAAATGGCTTAAGTCATTTTAAGCAACGTTTTAATTCTAAATACACAGAGAGCATCTTTCACTCTGGAACGTGCTGCAAATATAATACACGTATTATTTTGAAAAAATAAACTGTTTAATAAAGTAACTTAATCAAAAGAAATTTACTTGCGCACGCCGGGATTTGAACCATCGACCTACGGATTGTATTGTTTAGCCTTAGTAATTCTAATGGTATGTGCCTCATTTGTTAAAACTCGGACAAAGCCGGATAGAAGTTATTTAATTAATTGAAAAAACACACTTTGCAATACACCACTTTTCAAAATAAAAATTGGTGTATTACAAAGTGTGTTTTTTCAATTAATATATAATGTCACACCCCAAAGTGTTTGCCTTCTTCGAAAACAGTTATTTGATTAATAGTAAATAAAACCACGCTTTAACATCAATAGAAAATGTCACAGAGCTTTTATAAGTTTAATTGAAATATCAAAAAGCACGACACAACGCAATATTTATTGTTAAATAAACCTGGTAGTAAAATATAAAACTGACAAAAAAGCTGTTTCAAATCTAGAACTAGGACAAAGTGATCAAATATACGGAATATAATTTTCTTATATTGTCTAAAAGCTATTTTGGCGTGGGTGTTTTGTTACAGCTTTTATGCATGGGCGTTGTTATTAAGAGAAGATTGCGTAGGCGAATATGCCCCCTGAGGGATGCCTTAGCTCCTAACTTATAAATACATATAGGTATATTTATACTTGTGTAATTTGTGCTTGGAGGTAAAATATATACGAGAAGGTAGAACGCGCAATAATATGTCTAAGCCACTGTCGTATCACGATCGGGTACTAGTGGGCAGTCTAATACATTCGCATGTAACCTAAAACACGAAAGTGAATTTGCCTTCTAAACGTTTTTTTTTGTTTGGAAAGTGCACGTATTTTTCGAATTTATTATTTGGTCACGTCACTTTGGACTCTTTAAAGAAAAACTCCGTGGTTAACAAAACACGTTGGACATTAATTTAGTGATAGATTACAATGAACTCGTGTGGCTTTATTAGCAGGCGGTAGAAAGGATTCTGGGCCTCGAACCTGGGTTCTAAATCGTATTTATCTAAATATCAATTCCAGCATTTTCGCCAACTATGCGCGATCTATAGGCAACCTCTTAAAGAACAACCTAAAATCAAAAACGTTTCATAAAAATTGCTGTCAAGTTCTCAATAAGATTATAAAATGGTTTTAATATGTATAATATTTATGTACAATCGTTGTGAAAGGTTGGTTTTTGGTTAATATTATGAACGAGCCCTGGGGGCCGGGGTTTATCGCTACTCCACTGACCTACTTTCCTAATACATCAAATAAATAAAATAAGAAAATTAACCACCCAGACGATTCCCCAAATTGTACTTTTTATAATCTAGAAGTGGGAACACATATTTTTGGTTGCCTCTCTCTAAATAAATATCCTCTCTTAGTCTTATCTAAAATTGCTTCCCCTCCAGTCAAAGTCTCATCTCAGAAGTCGACTCAAATCCTCGATATCATTATGAAATTTTCCCATTTAAATAAAGTTTTCTAGAACAGCAATCTGCAACCGATTTGGAGCTGCGACCCCTAAATCAAAGAAGGTTTTTCAGCGAAAGTCAAATTTACAGGGTAGATTCGTTATATTGTTATTTCATAATTATACAGGTCAGTAGCTGAGTTGGCATCGCGTTTGCGTCTCGCCCAGGCTTCGTGAGTTTAATTCCTCGGCTGGTTCAGTCGTCCATCGCAACATTTTCCGTTTACTATGGTGGTAGTACAAGATTTTCAAATATTGTCAGGTAATTCGTAACACGGGAATGTTTGTCTTTCTTTAATTTTTTTAAAATTCAAAATTTACTTTAAATGTTAGTAAGAAAAAAACTCCGTACTTTACGTAACATTTTGTGGTTCCTTTTCCATCTATTGCCACTCTCAAAAAGTGACGCCATTATTACCACGGCAGACGTCATTATCCAGAAAAGAACTGGAAGCTTTATCATTTGCAGCAGTATATGTTATAGATATAGAGGACGTAGGGCATCATTCAGACCCTCGGTAAAAAAGATTAATAATAAAATTATTATCTCGGGGAAAAACTAGCTAATATTTTTATTCAACAATGGCTTGCACATAAGCTGTAGACCGGTCGCGTTATAATCTAGAATAATTTTCTAAAAGTGGCCACTTCAACTGGCACTCCGTGCAGCCAATCAGGTTAACCTAGATCAAAACTTTGTAATGTACAGGAATCGTTATATTAAAAAAATAATGCTTAAAATAATTCATAGTTAGATGCAAACCCCTAATCAAAAAAATACGTCACACCATCAGCTGTTTTTCATATAGTAAAATTTAATATAGCAAATGTTAAAAATAAGACAGTTTGAAGCCATCATTTCTATCTGATCCCCGGAGTGCAGCATTTACGAGATATATGAGAGCACAATGCAGCAGAGATTGCGACGAGCAAATCATTCAGCATGTCTCGTGATTGCGGGTGACGACTTGATTACAAGCACTCATACAGATTGAATTAGCCGAGGCATGTGGAGAATTGAAAGCAAAGTCGCTGATGCAGCGATAAACACTTTGATTCCTCTTCTATGTATTTATTTTGCAATATACCTCACAGCTACTGAAAAACTATTTCCGTAAGGTTACTAAAAACATTACTTCTGACGAAATATCCATTCATTATAAAACCTTTCGACCCAAAGAAAAATAGGTAGATCATTTCGCTTTGGAGGCCATCCCAATTAAGAAGTAGCTTATTGGTTTGCAATTTAAACAGAATTATGAAATTCAACCCTTGAGCTACATTTAGGTATAATGTCCAAGGTTAAGCGGTACAACTTCCACACTAAGGCAGTTTGTTTCAAAACCCTAATGATGGCAATGAGAAGAGAATAAAAACCGTATTAATAAGTAAGTTGTAACAAAAATGACTGAGAAAGATATGAAGCCTGCAAGAATTGCATATTCGCAAGTTCGTAACAATATCGGAACACGTGTTTATACACCTGCGTTTGTTTGTCTTGATAATAAAATTATATAATGACGAAATGCAAAAATGTTAGGATTTTTATGTATTTGTTATTTTTTTTAAATATATTGACTTATTATGTTCCGACGTTAAAGTTTATCAGGAAACCTATAAATTAATTCGTTAAGGGCCTGCAATCCTGTTTTAAACCGAATGACGAATATTTTGAAGAAATTCTTAAATAAATTATCAATATCAGATATTAGTAACTTTTTTTTAAATATACGATTATGCAATTTGTAAAAATGTCGTTGAATGTGTCATGTCAAATTGATAATTGCACAAAAACTAAAAGTACTGATAAAAATTAAAGCGACACTTTTTGCCAGATGTTTCCTTTTATTTTTTCACAAAATTACGAAAAACAATTTCGCAAATACGTTCATATTTTACTAAAAATTTATTAGGAAACCTATCAATTCATTCGCTAAAGGCCTGCAATCCCGTTTTAACCGGATCACGAATAATTTGAAGAGATTCTTAATAAACTAGCAATATTTTTATCAGTTATTTTCTCCCTGTGCTAGAGACGCTATGGACAGTACAATACACAAACAAGCAGTTGCTAAGGGAACACAACAGGGAGAGAGAGAGCTCGTGAAAAGTATAAAGAAAGAAAAACAGTATACCTCGGACACAATATGTTTATGAAAAGTTGCTACACACAAGAACTGGACAGGAAAGAAGAAATAGAAGGCCGAAGGCGTGTAGGATGTTTTCATATTAATTTCGACATAATTGTTCATTGTTCAAGTTGTAGAAGATTTGTAGGATGGTCACCAACATTATTTAAACAACGTGAGCCTAATTACTTGTAAAGCTATATCATGAAAGCTATATCTTGTAAAGCTATTTCATGAAAGTTATATCATGAAAGCTATATCTTGTAAAGCTTGTATCATGAAAGCTATATCATGAAAGCTATGTCTTGTAAAGCTATATCTTGCAAAGCTATATCATGAAAGCTATATCTTGTAAAGCTATATCACGAAAGTTATATCTTGTGAAGTTATATTTTGAAAAGCTATATCATGAAAGCTGTATCAAGAAAGCTATATCTTGTAAAGCTGTATCATGAAAGCTATATCATGAAAGTTATATCTTGTAAAGCTATATCGTGAAAGCTATATCATGAAAGCTTCATCTTGTAAAGCTATATCATGAAAGCTATATCATGAAAGCTATATCTTATAAAGTTATATCATGAAAGCTGTATCTTGTAAAGCTATGTCGTGAAAGCTATATCATGAAAGCTATATCTTGTAAAGCTATATTTTGAAAGCTATATTAAGAAAGCTGTATCTTGTAAAGCTATATCATGAAAACTATATCTTGTAAAGCTATATCACAAAAACGTGAATCAATAATGACTCAAACATATTAATTAATTAAATGTATGCAGGTACCGATAAACCTACTACCAATTTTAAATCTACCCAATTAATAAGACATGCCTTTAACTAGTCGACCTTATAAGGCAGTCCACTGGTAATTAAAATTAGTTACATTAAGGTTATCGATTATGTTTAGATGTTTATTTTGGTAGTTTCTGATCTCATTACTAGTGCGAGGCAATTTCTATTTAAATCTAGTAGTTGCATGTCTAAAAACAAAACGATTAACACATTTTTATACTCCGTGGCGTGCGATACACTTTTACTTTTCTCGTGACCGGCGTATTTAAACATTTATATTAAATTTAATCCGATGTATAATTCACGGAAAACCAGTTTTAACGGAGCAACTGTTAAATAGCTGAATCAAATAACCCTCAAGAAAATCTTTCATTTACTGTAATATTATATTGTCAACTGGAAAATACATGGTTAAGTTAACTTTAGTTATATAGTTTTTCTTATAGTCAACTTCTAAAAGGTACGTACATGAATGCTTTCCTAGAATGGTGATGCTATAAAATTGTATTCGGTAATCTCAGTGGTCGAGGGATAAGGCTATCGATCCAAAGGTCGCGGGTTCAAATCCCGGCGTGCGCAAGTAAATTTTATTTTATGAATTTGTGTAAATTCTCAATTTATTTATTAAAAATAATATATTATATACTTGCGGCACGTTCCAGTGTGATACCACGCAGATAATAAAGGCAACTAGGGTGACATTCAGTTTTTAGCAAATGGGAATTATATACAATCTTATTATTTAAGAAAGGACAAGTATGAAAAATATTAAGATAATCGTCAATACAAACATCTTAACTAACTTCTTAAATTTAACTGAGGAATTGGTACACTTAATATGATTTGGAAGAATATTAAACATAAGTGGTGCCTGATATAAATAGTTTCTTTGACCAAAAGAAGTTTTAGGATGTACGGCCAAAAAGTTCAATGTAGAGCTAATTTTAGTTGCACCGATTTTTTCTGTTCTTTCTGCAAATTTGATATTGATAAAAAATCGATAAAGTATTTGAATGATATATAGCAAATTTATACACATAACGTTACATTCCTTATAAAGTAGGTTGGATGGATAACAGAATTTTTGAAATGTATGACTCTGAATAAAGCAAGGAATGTGTACCGAGACGGAGCTGTTAGTGTGCTTTTCCTACCCGTTCGGGAAAATACTGCGTTAGTTTGTTAGTTCATTGATAAATGATTTCGTATAATACGAAACTCGTGTAGCGTCGACATCACCTTTAAATAATTCAATTAATTAAACTTGCGATTGGATACCAGTTACATTATTGATGTTCTATTTTAATGAGGCTTTTATGGATTTTAATGATATGATTATAACTATATGAATTTAGTATCCAAATAAATTAAATTCTTTTTTTCCATGGAAGCTTTTGTAATAAATACCTTCTAGCTGTATTCAATATCTCGGGTATCCAATATAAAGTTGGTATAAATTCAAAAAATCGAACTTAGTTCACCAGTTTTTACGTAAATTTGTATAATATCTTTAAGGATGCGTAGTAAACTTTCAAAAAGAAGAAGAAGATGATTTAAAAGGGAGATGTGTAGATACACGGAGAAAACTTATATAAAGAATTACTAATTTATCAAAAATCTCTTCAAATTATTCGTATTCCTGTTAAGAACGGGACTACAGGCCTTTAAAGAATGAATTGACAGATTTCCTAATAAACTATTAATAAAATGCGAATGTGTTAAAGTGTTGTCGGAACACGTATTCATAAAAATTCTAATATTTTCGCATTTCATTTTAATAAGAGGATAAACGTAGCTTCATGAACACGTGTTCCGATATCTTACGAAAGTTCTAATAGTTTATTAGGAAATGGCCTGCTGTCACCTTTTTTAACAGGGTTTTAATAAATCAGCAGCACTCATTTTTCTCCGTGAACGAATTTTAGAGGGAGTGTGCTAATATTAAAAAAGATAATAATTTTAGAACATAGTGAATTTTTTGAAAAGAACGACTCGTTTAAAATAGAGCAAAAATTCAATCTAATCAACAAAAGTTGCATTTGAAGATACACTGAGAATTTTTACATGACTATAACATGTTAAAAAGCAAAACAAAATGTTTTTAATAATTTTCAAAGCATTCTTTGATATTTGTTTTTTATGGAGGTAATTTCATCTAATTACCGTTTCGGCTCCACAAATGTATAGATATTATTTTCAAAAACAATATATTATTTTTTGGAACTGAAAATTGTTAAAAGTATTCAAGAAAAATGTTTTAATAATCGGTAGAAATTCTGAATGCGGGGGCTTCATACGAGGGATAAAATCTGTTTAGGTGACGTCTGAATCAGAAAACCGGTGAGCTCTGGTGTGATGAAATAAGCACAATCTTTTGTCCGTCCATAATTTCGAGGTAATTGAAACTCTTAACATCAACGAGTTAAAAAGCGTTGTAATTTCAAATTAACTGCAAAGACAAAATGCCATACGCAACATTGTTTAAAAAGATATTTCGAAATATTGGTGAAACTTAAGGGTAGTAAATGATATAAACGAATAATTCAAATTCGATAAAACCTGAAATAAAAATAATTTTTGCCGAATCGGTAGAAATAAAATCTAGAAAATGCATTCGGCAAAATGTCGACATTTCGATTCAATAATTGATCGATCATTTTAAAATGGTTGGCTTTATTGTGACCAGCGCTACAGCGAATGCAAAGTAATTGTAAAAATAAATAAATACGGAAAAAATATTTATAATATTATGCGCACAAAATGTCCACAACTTTGCGGTAAACCTGCCAAGTAGATTCGGAGATTAATTTGAGTGAAGGGTCCAAGGCCGTTAATTAAAGTGAGAAATTAAGTTTCTATGAAAATAATTCGTTGGAAAAAATAAATTACTCAATTAAATTATAATTACCTTATTTCAAAGTTAAAATTGCGTAATATTAAACCAAAGATGAAACTGATAGTGTTTCCGTGTTGACGATTTAAATTTCTAAGAAAAAAAATTATCTACAAACGACACAGAAAAAAATATCAAAACAAATCCTAACATAATATTATGGTTTGTTTGTCCTTCTTTCAAGTCGCGACCGATCGACGTGATTTTTGGATAGTTGGAGGCATAATAAGTGACATACTCGTAAACTAATTTTCATCTCGGAAAAACATTTCCTTCCCCTGGGTAAATTTATAGTACAGTAATTTCAATACCATGCAAGCAAAGTCACGGGCAAAAGCTAGTACTTATAACCACAGATTGAAAAAAAAGCACGCAAGATTGATGCAACATTCAAATAACGTGTTTCGGGATGTATTTATCGGATTAATCAATCATTTTTTCCACTAAACTTCGTTACTTATTTATTCAAAAAAATCATGTTCTTCTTATCGGTTTCTTTGTGTTTTGAGGGAGCTGTATTTTTCTCTAACCATAAAACTGTACTAAAATGATGCATTTAATAAATATCTCCACGTAGGTATACTATTCGTACACAGGTAAGTGTTTCTTCTCTAATTTATTTATAACCAAAAGTGAATTACACCTCACGTCCTTGCATACACGGATAAAAATGAGTATTGCTGATTTATTAAAATCCTGTCAAAAACGTAACAGCAGGCGGTTTCCTAATACAATGTTAGTACTTTCCAATTATATAGGAACAAGTGTTCATGTACCTGCGTTTTTCCTCTTAATATATAATGACGAGATGCGAAAATATAATGATTTTTATGAACACGTGTTCCGACGTCGCATTAAAACATTAATTGTTACTAAAAGTTTAACGTGAAACCAATCAATTCATTCGTTAAGGGCCTGCAGTCCTGTTTTAACAGGATTACGTATAATTTGAAGAAAATTTTAATAAATTAGCAATATTTTTATAGTTTTCTCCGTGTAAGGTACACTTTATGAAAGTATTGTGTTAATAAGCACCCTTTAAGGTCTACATATTTGTAACATGACTAATGCTATTGGTTACCAAAACCAAAATAAAGCTAAAGACGTATGACGCCAGCTTGTAGCTAAATTAGTTTAGCATGGAAACGGAGGAACGGTCAGCCATTTCGACTAATGACAGCACTAGTTTATTGGGTTTAATCTTGTTTTGTTTTAACGGCATATTCTCGGATATTAAGGCACACACACGCCTTATCATTCCAGTTATGATTATAAGATTGCTGTAATCGTCCGGATTACCTTGCGAGTCAAAAAGCCCCCCGAGTCTTTTCATAGCCAATGACAGGCATAAAACTTACCGATTCCTCGATGGCAGTTGTAGTTGTCATTAGATGTAAAAAAGGACGATGAGAGTTTTTTTACTTCCAACGTGAATAAAACAGTTGTCCGCTGAGAAACGACAAGTTTAACACTTAGGGCGGGTTGTTTCAGAGAATTCGAACACTTCTTAAATTTCAAAGTTAATTTCCAAGTTCTGTACAAGTCCTGTTATTGAAGTTCTGTTATTAAAGCAACATGAGCCAGTTGCTTTACAGAACTGAAATTATAACAGAACTTTCAGAGAACTTGAAAATTATCTATGAAATTTGAAGTATTGTTCAAATCTCTGAAACAACCCGTCTTTAATATTGTATATGAGGATGAATGTGGGGAGGTTTGTGCAATCCCAGACATCCCATAAAATATATACAATAATAATATAATGATATACGATAATAAGAACAAGAACAAAAAAGACTTTAAGCATTAGATTAACGTGGCGAACAACTGTTTCCAGTATGCTGTGATGATTTATTCTGGACTCTGGCGGGATTCCATGATAAGGACATTTAAGGAGCGTACATTTATCGTAGATCTACATAAATCTAATCTAGTACATTAAACACTAATAACATATTTAAACTTAAAACATTGAGAGAATTAGGCAAACGGTATACTGTATGTAAGTTTCCCATCGATTAGAACAATGGGGGCGGTTGTTGGCGAGCGTGCTTCAGGATTTCTGAGAATTAGATGGTAGCCCCTGATAGCAGCGGTTTTTAAAGCCAGCCCCCAAGCGGCTTTGATAAATTAGTGAGCATTCTTTGAAATGTGTCGACGGTAACAAACGACAATTGCGTTAAAGTAAGCATAGAAAAACTAACATAATCCAACAAGTAACCGAACAAAGAAAACCTATAAACTATTAACAAGAAATTTTTTAAACCTGTTAGTTGGCAAAGTAATACAATTTTCACAAATTTGGTTTTATTATTGTTCTGTCAATCATCAACAAGTTATTTTGTTCACCGTTGAATATTTAAATATGCCAAGAAATCACAAATGGACGAACCGTGAAAGCGCCTGTAAGAACGACATTTTTGAGCGGCGAAGTTTGTCCGAGTTCCGTTCTCTATTATTCGTAATTTAGTCGCAATTCACAAAGTATCACAAACTTTTGCTAACAAATTTACCCAACTGACAAATACGGCGTTACTAACTAAAATCGCAAAATCTTTTCCTATTGCCTCAATTGGATCAGAAAACTGGGGTAATGACTCCAACAAAAAATAATTCGATATTGGGCAGTGGAAAACGTGGGGATGTACATAAATGGGAGACTTCTAGATTGGATTTTTCTCTTTCTATGCAAAAGTTGGATGGCACAATCGGAAATTAAAGGATAGTTATAGCCAGGTGTTGAAGGCCTCGGTGCCTCGGTCCTTTCATCGAAAATAAAGAGTTGAAACAGCTTCAGTCAAAATGCCATCACAGAAGTAATAACTATAAATTCTAAATATTATACATTATAATATATATTATCTCTCGCTTAGCCACCGACTATCCAGCATGGGGAAGGACAGGAGGTCAACCAACGTCATTCGTTGCTGCATCTGAGTGGCTAAGCTCTCCACTCAATGAGCGATGGATGCAGATGATGCGGCGATCTCCCTGAAGGACGAAGATCCTTCAATTCTATTTAAATATATTTATTTTATGTTACCATTTCCTCTATTATTTTTTGAATTTCATTATTTTTTTTCTTGAAATGTAATAATTGTATATATTTAATGAAATTTTGCAGACTGGGTTTGCACTATTCATCCAGTATTGCTTGATTAAAAACTTGAATAATATTACAATAAATAAAGGCTTGGAAACAATATGACCAGCAAATCCTAGAGGTAGAAATTAAATACCACAGCAAACAGAATAATGTAAGCGCAATGAAGTTGTAACAAACAATTAAACATTACAGGGATAAGTAAAACAGATCAATGTGTATATAATATATTGGATGAGAAAGAAAAAATACGTATTATACGACTTAGTCCGGTATATCAGTTGATTTTAAGCTCGGCTTGGTTGGAATATGACGGAACATAATCTGTACATAGATCATAAGCCTAGATAATATAAGAAATATACATGTGCTATAATGTCTATGATTTTAATGGAGGAACATTTTCTTTATAAAACAAAACTATTGTCTACGTGAGTGGTATATCTATGCTCTCTACTGTCATCTGGAGAGCTTTCAAAATGTTGATTTTTTTGATAAAGTAACCCACTTCAACCAGCATGATGCAGATGCGAGGATACTAATTGTAAATAGTATATGTTTTGCTGGAGTCAATTTACAACTAATGAAAGTATGACGAAAACACTGTCCTGACATTGAAAAATCCTTCTCATAATACTTTACCGGAGAATTTCTCTATTTTAGATTGATTATTGATTAATAACATCAACCCCCATCGCTTGATGAATATAATAATTCATAATGATAAAATTATTAAAATTTCGGTTTACGTTAATTTCGAGATGGAAGTAATTACTAATTACAGCGTCATGATTGATATATGTCAAATATGACGCTTACCTGACAGGCTGGGAGTTTTTTTTAACTCTCCAGCAGGACTCTCTCGATCCATCGCCTTGCACCGCAGTGGGCTCCCCCGTCACTTCTGAACACACTGACCCTCAGATTCCTACCCACCCCTTTTACGTTTTTCCTTTCCAGATCTTCATCTCCTTCTTCTCTTCCCTTTCCTTAAAAAAAAACCTCCACACAGCATCCCCAAAGATGACATAGTCCTTGATGAAAATTATTTCTGTAAATAATGTTAAAAAAAAATGTTACTGCTAGCGCCTCGGCATCTAAAAAAGGGAACTACCAAGACCTGAGCGGCCGATTTAGCCCGCTTAAATTTGGGCAAGGAATGTCGCACATACAGGGTGGGGCAGAGGTAATAGCCCCATCTTGTTGGAACCAAAGATCTTCCAGATTGGTTTCGTCACTCAATTGTTGCAATTTGTTGCTGCAAGAAAAGCAACCCAAAACTACATAAATATAATACATCAGTATATTGCTGCTGTAGGCTCTTGCTGAAGTGGTATTCAAAACTTAATAAAAAATTATATCCAGATCATAATAAAAAAAGTTTTACGTCTCTAAGTTTATTAGTTTTTTTTAATACCTCCTCCAAGCCGGATCATTACTTTTGCCCCATCCTGTATATTTCGAATTCGACACAGAATATCGTCCGAGGATACGGACCTACTTATTAACCGGCCCATAAGATAAGTACTGAAGAGGATAATATATATTATGGATAGATGCGTTGCGCTTACTGGCTTGCTCTTGAACGAATGCCAACCGGTAATAAGATATAGTAATTCAAATATATTTAAGCACATCTAATGCTCTTAAGGTAGATACAGCTTCATTGAGTAGTTGCATCGCCTTATTCATGGGTGTAACTACCTACACTTATATATTTTGATACGAGGATGTTCGGTACTTAAAACGCGACGTGATGACTGGCACGATTACATTTACACCGTTTTTGTCTTACAAGCCAAAAAACTTTCGAAGAAATCACTACCAACAAAATAAAACATCGTGACTTTATTAACTAACAGACCTCGCGTCCAAAAAATTATATTTCCAATTTTCTCTTATTTAATAAATTTTTTTTTTTTAAATCCGCTGAAATCATAAGATTTTTGAGTAGGTACTTAAATAACTACCTACTATAAAAAAAGCTTATATTTTATGTAAAAAAAATTGATCAAATAAGGTATTATACAATTTGTACGACGATTCATCACTATCTCAATGACAGTTCTTTTATCAAACTTTCTTCAGGCAGGTACGTACAATAATATTGAAAAATTGCGAGTTAAAAAATTCCAAATAAACACGACAATTTCACATTTGAAATATAATCCTTACCATTAAAATGGCCACCATCTTGAAACGGAAACGCAACATACAAACTAATTTACAGAAAGACGAAATGCAAAACGGTCGAGTTAAATAAACAAGAATTCTATACACTCTGTCAATAATGGTAGTCCAGTCACTCGCGATGTCTTTTTTTTAAAGAAAACTGTAGTTCACAGATAAATATGACAGGCAAAATGTTAACTCCCGTGGAAACGCTCTTGTCATATTCCATGAAAAATGTTAACTGTCATGGAAACACTCCTGCGACATTCCATGAAAAATGTTAACTTCCGTGGAATCACTCCTGTCGGATTCCATGAAAAATGAGGATGGCAATAATCGAAAGGCAGTAAAGACTAACACGCTCATTGCAAACGTCGCTTTAGTGACCAGTCAGTTAAGTTCCAAGAGCATTCAAAGGCCTGAGGTCAGCACAGTGCAGCATGCTGTTGCACACATAACTACCAGTGCCTAATCACATTAGTGTATGGTTATACCCAATGCAGCTACCAAGTGCAGTGATATTAAACGTGAAGAGATTATATGATAATATTATGCCGGTAATGACCGCGCTGCAAGGCTTCCTGATTCGACCTAGTGACGCCAACTGACTGGGAATGGATCTGGATAAAAATAGACGTAAGAAGAATGATCTAAAGAATTTGATCTCTAAGCTTATTGTGAATTACGTGGGTAATTTGGACACCTCCAGAAAGAAGGCTTCACAGAATCGGAAAATGAAAGGAGTAAGCGACAGAATGCTATAAGTGTGAAGGAAAGAGACAAATTCAAGGGAAAGAAACGTTTCGAAAAATCATTTTAAAGTTTTAGATATCGGTAACGTTTCTGAACATTTTCGCCAAAAGTTTGTACATTGCGTTTTTGTCATATCCCACGATTTTGGTTGGTTATTTCATAGTTACGTATTGTAGAATATTGGAAAGTTATGTATTTTTAACACGCAAAAATATTAATTTACTTTACATAGTCAGTTAAATATGACTATCGAATATATTTTTGTAATTAATTATTTAGATCAAAAGGTTTTTACCATGTCCCTTTTCTAATTTGAAATTGAACAAAGTCTGATTTCGTATTGAATTTAAGGTAGGAAAGATTAATTTTGTGGTGTCCTAAATCGCTTCCACAATATATATTTTGAAAATATACACATTTATATAAATTTGGACCAACATTGAAAAAATCAAGAAATGTTATTTCTGGAAAAGAATCCGTTAGTTCCATTCCGTGACCACATTTATTTATTTTTAACGCCCTTTTCAGGGGCTTTTCCAGGTTAATGTAAAATTATGTACAATTATATCACTATTAAAATGGTATTTTTTACTTATCTGAAGTTCCCCAGCAACAATGTATCATTTTTATATAGTAAAAAGTTGAATATGTGCACTGAAGAATCCACATCAAAATCCTCTATGAGTATATTTTTAAGAAAGACAAAGTTTCCCGGATTACGAATAACATAAAAGTATTTGAAAAATCCTACTACCATGACAGTAGGCGGAAAATGTTGCTTTTGTCGTGATGGGGGACTTAGACAGCCGAGGAATTGAACGCCCGTAGGTATTACATAAATTCTCATTTGATCCCACAATGAAATGCTTACATTACACATTCTGAAGGTTCCTTTCAATATACAGCCTTATAGGGGTTTCTTCAGTTCGTTTCAGATATATAAAACTTTTTTGTAAGCTAATAGCAACCCATAAAATTCACATGGTGCGGGTACCTCGAACGGTCATCTGATACCAGAAACGAGCATTTGCAAATAGAGATTTTAACGGTTGACATTGAAAACTTGTTCAATCTGAAAGTCCATCTTTACATTTCCGACATGCCGCCTTAATTACGTCACATTTAAATCACGTGATGCTTAGAACACGCAATTCTATTCGGTTTTATACATTGACATTAAATTCTACAGGTGAACCGTGAACCCTCGTGAGAGGTGCACCCTCGCGAGGCAATTAAACCGACCGATCATCGCATTCATGACATGAAATGTATCTACTCAAATCGCCAACTAAAAAATTGAATTTAGTATGGATAGTACAATTAGAATGCTAGAAATCAAAACTCAGTCAAAAAGCGAGATTGATTAAAAATGTTCATTACTGACCCAAAATATACTTCGTTGGTGGTACTGGAAAAAGTTAGCAACTAAATTTTTTATAAATTTAAATTATTAATATATTTAACGGATGAAACAGTACAAAGAACAAAACATAGACAAATATATAAAAGGTAACAATGAAAAAAACGCACTATGAGAGATGCACTCTAGGCATCACCAACAGATCGAAAAATAAACGGTTGGCAAATAAGGAAGCAAACAAAACTCATTCCATAATGGAGAGATAATGGAAGATTTGACCGAGAGCTAAAACTTTTTGGCATACAAACATTAATTGGAACGACACCATACGAAGTGCCACAAGTGGATGATGGAATAGTAGTACTATCTTCATTGTCTGCACATTAATCGATAAGTGGTCTGTCTTGGTGCCACAAAGGTTCATCTTGTATGTTTAATAACAATGGTTTTCGCTTGAGTGCCAGTTGGGACCTCGTTTACCCAGAATCTACGAAAAAAAAGTCAGGGGTTGAATTACAAAATCGTTTTTTAGACCACAAGAACCTTTCACGGGAAATTCAAACACGCTCTTTGGGGTGAAGTTTTGAAGATTGGACTTTGACGTGGTTTCGAGAGGTCTTATTATAATCTAGTCAATATTTAAGTGCGGGTTGAATGAATCCTCTTGAAGAATGTGCCCTTTGTAGTGCCTAAAGCAGAAGCAAGGTCATGTCAAATACTTCGAAAGTAAGTATGTCTAGTGTCATGGTGTTCGAAAGCGAGAGTACGAAAACAGTGTGCAACACAGTTGTGAATAATTAATACTAGGAGCAGATTGGTGGGTTTGTATATTTGAGAATCATGTTTGCGATAGGTTGAAGGACTGATAGAGATATTAAAAGAAGGGCAAATTCAGGAAACTCCATTAATATAGGACTAAAGCCAGCAGGCACGGAGTCATGGAGTCATGGAGTCATGGAGTGCTGGCAATTGCCCTGGTGTATGGCAGTGAGGCATGGAACTGGCAGAGGAAGGACGAAAGTAGTCTGGAATAAGGGTCTTCGATGAACGAAAAATAAGGAATGAGCCTAGATACCACGTATGATCGTGTGAAAAATGTGGGGATCTGCAAATAACGCATGTGTAATGTTACTATTAAGGAAGGTACGCCTAGATGGTTTGGGCATGTAAAGCGGATCGAAGAAGAAAGAAGTGGAAGGAGAATATACCTATTAAGCGAATGTTTATGGTTGATAAAGTCGGGGTCTCCCGAGGAAGACATGGCACGATCAAGTGAACTAAATACTTCAGTCGGGTCATGTCAAAAATCAGAATGACAGAAGATTATGTATGTGACTGAAACAAGAATGTGTTCCAAGATCGAGTTGTTTGGTAGTCCATTATTCTCTGTCTATCCCTGCCGAGAAACGGCGTCATGGTCAGTTAGTTATGAATGAGAAAGAGTAATCAGACAGCACAGGCAAACAAAAAATATTTAATAAGAATTTCAGATGAATTTAATAATCACATTTAAAAAGAATGAAACATGTATATAATAAGATGAATTTAACCCTTTCAGCCCCAGTGTTAATTCAAATTAACATGAACTTTGTGAATTTTTTTACCGTAACTGTAGCGATTTAGAAAAGCCATGTTTTCGTTTTCTTATAGTTTGTAGTCTTTCCTGTGGCGTCTATTTTTTCCGCTCCGTTGAAATCCTTATTCCCGCCACAACAACGATCAATATTTTGACATCTGCTGATTGTAAGTTTCATCGAATTTCTGCCGTCATTGATTACTTTATTTAAGGTGAGATATCAATATTTTCTACTCGAATTACAAATATTTTCACTCATAAAGATGTGTTCTATAATAATAACATCAGTTCAATTCACTGTTCACAGTCATTTCCCAGAATATTGTAAATGAATTTCAATGTTCATTCAAATTAACATTGGTAGTGACGGACATGTTTTCGACTAGTATGGCGAATTTTTAAAGATTTATTATCCTAGATTATTTCTTTATTTATGAATGAATTTAGTTAAAATGTTATTTGTTTGTACTTTAGTGATTATCACTACATTGTCAATTTGAATTTTTGACATGAAACAGTTATTTGTGTTACTTTTGTGTTATGTTTATTTTACGTTACTATGTAAAAAATACCCTCTGACGCCCAATGTTAATCCAAATTAACATAGAAAAATTTCAAAAAAAAAAAAAAAATTAAATGCCAAAAATTTTAAAATAATTTTCTGAGGTATTATCAAGCATTACATATTTTATATGTGTGGAAACAATAATGCGGGTGTGAAAGGGCTAGCGGAAAAAACCTTTTGTTAAAATCAACAATAATAAATAAATAATAATAATACAAAACTTTGTTTCAAACAATGTTTTAAATAATATATAACAATGCGTATTTGGTCACTTCAATTATTGAAAAATCAATATTATTAAAATCAACGTTTAAAAATTTTATAAAGCATAACAACGTTATGTTATATAAAGAAGTATCAATAATCGAAGATTGTACAAAAAACATGACCGAGCAAATAAACAAACGAAGAGTCACAGTGTCACGATTCCACCTGAGCGACAATAATTAAAAATTATGTCAGATAGAGAACCATTTTATGGTTGAATGGTCTTAGAAAAAACGCGTTGAATTTTCCAGTTGACAGAGAATTCAGAATAAATTGTTAAAGATTTCGACAAACGATACAAGAATAAACGCATGTCGTTCAGTCTAAATCTTACTAAAAACTATAAAACTGTGTTGTCAGATACAAAATTATTGCAAGATGCCATTAAAAACCTGCTATTGTCATAGTTAACGATATTACCATTGAGAGAAATCGATTTTTGCCCTCACGATAAATTAACAGGCCTTATTAATAAACATCAATTTAAGAGTGTTTTATCGATTTTCCTTGATCGTCTTATTTATTTTCTCTTGATTATCACGACGATACGAACAATTATCGTTGTAAAGCAAAAATATTCGGATTTCCGTGAACGCATGTTCCGACGTCATGATAATATATTCGTTATTTATTACAAGTGTATCAGAAAGCCTAGTAATTCATTTGTAAGGCCTGCAATCCCGTTTTTAACCGGAATTACCAATAATTTGAAGAGATTCTTAATAAATTATCAAAAGTCAATTTTTTCCGTGCGGTGGGCATTGAACCAAGGGAATCAATACTGTATACATAATTCAATTTGTTTGCAAAGTGTTCAGATACAAATATTGGAAGATGGTTGAAAATGTTTCTTATCCATGAATAAGAAATCAAAAGAAGAAAATAAAACAGTTAACAAATCAGAAAGTCGCAAAAATGTGCCTTTTAGGTCAATGTTTCGGAGTCATACAAGAACGAAACTCTAGAGATAGAAAATTAATTTAGGATTGAAGCGAGAAAATTAGACCCCGGAATAACAACCATGCCGATGGAGGAATAAATAGGGGAAGCATACAGGATGTTAAGGGATGAACACGAATTACTTTAACCAGTAATTCGTGACATTATGTGGAGTTAAAAATGTAAAAGGTTGGTGGCTAAGTTGAAATCGCGTATGGGTCTCACCCAGGCGTAGTGTGTTCAATTCCTCGGCTGGCTAAGCCTTCCATCACAACACAAGCAACGTTTTCCGCTTACTGTAATGGTAGTAGGAGATTTTCGAATATTGTCAGGTTATTCATAACCCGGGAATGTTAGCCTTTCTTTAAAAAAAATCGATATCCGATGACATTTTTAATGTTTTTTTTTCAACTCAATATATAAAAAGAAAATTAGTAGGTATTGGGGAGGTAGGGTTGGGGAGAGGGGTTGAGAAGTTAATCGACTGAAAGACCAGTGATGACACGTGGAAGAAAATAATTGTTTAGAATTAAAGAAAATTAAAAAAAAAAAAACATGAAAAAAAGTCAACAAATTTAAGGAATCACTGGTTAAAAAACCTAAGTCAAGTACGTCCCTTAACACCCTGTATAATAAAATACAAATGGCAACCTTTGAAGCAAGGAATAAGAGCAAAAACTTTGTCCAATGAACAAACATATAATTCCAATGAACTTATAGGGGTTGAACTTCGTAAATAAGATCGCGTGATCGGGAAGCATTCACTCACAATTTTATACATAAATACTTTAGAGTTAGTCAATATTGATAAGATACCTATTACGAATAGACACGCCGAAACTACTCTCACTTGTTGGAATGAAAGTGAATTAAATATAGTAGCACAAAAGAGCACGAACTATATTCGTATTAAGAAACAAACCTCTCAAATTCTATTATGCCCCTGTCGCAAATAACAGGTCTGTTACGAACAATTGTGATTCAATAATTTATCGTAAACGGAATAAGAAAAAAATGGGGCTTTACGGGCAAACCATTTGAGAACCTGAACCTATTGATTATTGACCAGAAATACGAAGTTTTGTTCTACAAATTGTGGAAAAATTATTCTCTGTTATTACGATACTTACACGGTGGGATTGGCACAGCCATTACAGAAAGTAGGCCATTTGTGGGGTTTATGTAACATAATCGGGTTGGATACTGATAATCCAAGAGGTTAGTTTACTGCAAACACTCGTGAAATGGAGTAAATAGATTCTTTAAGAGATTAAGTCATGGCAAGGAATTCAAAAACATCATTGTTTTCAGACTATACACCCGCGTCAGCATTAAACAGCTTGCTAAATGCTAATCCTAGGTTTATCCACGTTATTTTCTAGGGTTCGTTGATTCTGACCCATCAGCAAAAAACGAGTGTTTAAAATTGTGACTCAGAAATTATTGCTTACTACAAGTTTCAGGGGTGAACTAACTTAATCAAATGGTTCGTCTTCCTCTAATAGAATAATTCGTTTTACTGGATAATCTGAAAAGTCTCTGAAGAGAAGAATGGTTATCTGGTATGAACCTTTAAGTTAAAATTAGCTAACCAAATAATCAAAAGACTTAAGTATCATAAAAGCGGATTAGAGGAACAGCAATAAGTCATAACTAATTACGGTGAAATGAGAAATCATTGAATACTGAATACTCGGAGAAAAATGAATATTGCTAATGAATTAAAAATCTCTCCAAATATTTTGGTAATTCGGTTAAAAACGGGATTGCAGGCTGTTTCCTAATAAACTATTATTAAATTCCTAGCATATCGGAACAGGTACTCATGTACCTGCTTTGTTAATTAATACACAATGAGGAAATGCAGAAATGTTAAGATTTTAATAAACACATGTTCCAACATCATGATAACACGTTCGTATTTTACTAAGAGTTATTAGTAAAACTATCAATTCATTCGTTAAGGACCTGCAATCCCGTTTTTAACCGAATTACGAATAATTTGAAGAGAATCTAATTGGATTAGCAATATATTATATCAGTAAGTATATTCCATGTGCATAAGTGCATGCATGAAGTGATTCCTGCGTAATGTGTAAAATTATTCATTCAAGTTCAAAGAACTTTCAATTTTCAAAAATGAAACCGATAAGTTTTATTCATATCAGACAGATTAAGAAGTTACCAAAATTATTTATTAATCAATAATTGTTTATTTTAAAATAAAATTAATTTTGTTTAAATATTTGACAAACATCGTATTTTTTTTAAGTTTGCTAACATTCGAAAGGTAAATTTCTTATTTTGAATCGTAATGATCAGAGTCGAATATTTTTTTAATAAATGGTACCTGCTTTCAACTTTACAAATTTTACAATTACAATATCCCGTGATTTGTCACGGGTCTGCGCCATAATATTATAGATGCTGTATTTTTATACATTATTTCAAAATGTACTTTTTCAACATGGGATTCGCCGATTTTCTGAATATCCAGCTCGTATTTGTATATTTTAGTAGTTTTTTTAAAATTATTTATTCCTTGTATTTTTCTTAAGGTACCTTTAGATAGTCTCGCTGAGAGTGCAGGGCATATTTTAAACTTATACACATTTAGAACTGTCGATGATGGGATCATATTATCAATGTTGAATATATGTCTCTTAGCACGCTCCAATGCGTGCGCCGGAAGAGCGCCATGATCCAATAAAGCTCAATAAAGAAATAATACTTGTCAGTCCACCATCGATATCCACAAACGGTAGCGCATCCTGTTTGCTTCTTATTCCATTTACGGCACCTATCGTCCCACCACGTGACGTGTGACGTGTGACCCGTCTCCATAAACCATATTGTACAAACAGCAACAATGAGGCACGAATTAGGAAAGCAACCAAGAACAAAGGAAAGGTACATACGCTATACACCAATTATCATTACTTCATTACCAACGTAGGGTCAACGAACTAACTTACTATTAGTTGAAAATCTAACATGGCAACCCCGTGAAATGAGCGGTTGTTGAGCCGAGGAAAGAATTCGAACAGTCTGAACCTTAAAGGAAAGGAAACAGTGCTTAACTACAATTCCAGCAAAAAATGATCCAATCTCAACACCCTTATTAGAAGTAATGGGGTATTTTCACAAACAATGAAAATCGTTAAAAATGTGAGGAAGGTTTAAAGTTTATATTTCTGTTTATGATCATCGTACTAAACAGGTATAATTTTAATGTTCCATTCATAATTATTGATTTTAAAACGATTTAAAACGGCACATTCCGAAACGGTTCCAATTGGCAACAACGTCATTACGATATTGAAATCGCCAATGTCTGGTAAAACGGCTGTCACCAACGTCACCCGGCGTGGCGTCAACGCCGAATCAAACGAACATGTACTTTTGGAAATGCAACGTTTTAAATCTTTATAGAAAATGTATTCTTCAAAATAAAAATCACAATCGAAACTCTTACAAAACAAAAACAGTGTTTCACTTGCGGCAATTTGGGCTATATATAAATATATAAAGTTAGTATTTTGTAAATTTTAGCTGATTTTGAAGCTACTATGGATATGGGAAGTAATTAGCAACCAATTAGAGAAACTATGAACAATTGCCTAATATTGGTTATGATTGTTTTTCAAATAAAATACGATTTTTACGCAGTTATTTTATGAACATAAATGTTTATATTTATGAACGATCACACCTCCGTGGCTAAATCAATAAAACATGTAAACGTGGGTTGTTCAAATTTCAGTAACAGTAATAATAGCACGCCACGAATAAATTTAGTTTTTGCGTGCTATAAAAAAGACAAGTAAACCATATATTTTCGCAAGAGTAAAAATCGTTGAGAAAATCAGCTCTCAACCGTTGAAATGTTAAAATTGCTGAAATATCAGGGATCAAACGTGTGTGTGAACAATGTTGAAGTAATTCAAAACATTTCCTAACTGCATATATAAAAAATACGCTAACGGTAAAACAGACTGCATATGCAATCGCGAGTTACAATAATTATTATTCAGGTATAAAATTCTACCTTTTACTTCTAATGTGAATCTATTCTAAATCTACTAAGTTATATTCTATGTACTACAATTTAGACTTCACAACATCTAGACATAGCCCACGAAAACGGTAAGACTTTTAGCTTCCTTAACATTTAAAGGGAGTTAATTGAACATTGTAAAACCTTTATAATAAATACTGTTTTATGTTCCCGATAAATTTGTATAAGGAGCCTAAAATGAAAGCCATGAACTGTTCTAATATTACTTACACTTTTTAACGTATAATCTGGTAACATTTCATTTAACACGTAAATACATATTAGGTTACCTATCATAGACTAAACGTTGACACACACTTAGCATGTTGAGTTGAATTTGCATTGTTTTTATACTGGTATATCTGTTGCAGCACAATATAGACCTCATGCCTCTATTATGAATTATTTCCATTCTTTTAACTTGTGGTTTTTTCCTCAGAAAAATTATTCATCGGGTGAGGTGTGTTCAAGACGCCAGATCGGGAGAGGCAGGTTTGGGGCGACCCAAATCTCAACCTATCGCCTTGCGCCGCAGTGGGAGGGATATATTTGTACGCCCGTCACTCTTGGACACACTGATTCCTACATTCCAACCAACGCATTCCATTCCTCTCCTCCCTTTCCTTGAAAAAGACCCTCCACGCAGCATCCCCAAAGATGACATAGACTCTGAGGGAAATTATTTTCCTCAGGGCCTTCTACGTGGGGTAAACGTAAAATAAAAACACTAGTGCAATAATTCAGGTGGGATGCTACGAAAGAGTGGTGTTGTAGACCAATTTCCCTATTTTAAGGTCTAATTTACTTAAGAAGTTAACCTTTTTTACAATTTTTTTTTAGTTTACCTTTCAGAGTTAGTGTTAACTAAACGAATGTAATGTTAGACCTGCTGCGCAGAATTATAATAAGGAAGAATATTGACACATACAAACATACACATCTATTTTATTATTAACTTCTCAGGCCTCTGCCATATTTTGACAGAAGATCGGAGTATTTCCGCTTTGCAATAAAATCCAAAAAAAATAATATTTCTGAACGGATACGAATACATAATTTTCGAACGTAACCTTACGTTTTTGTATCTAAAACTGTAAACGAACTGTACTGTAAACGAAAAAATATATGAAAACTCAAGCATTTTATTAGACAAATGTATTACAAACGTTACTGGCACGTTTTTCGTCGTTTCATATAAAAATGATTAATAAAAAATTCATGAAGCTTCATAATTATTTTTAAATTTCGTTCGGCAACTTTGGTTTAAAAAAGATGCACATTTAATTGTTATGTGGTTAACTTATATATTTGAATATAAAGCATGGTGTATTCTCGTTCTAATACCGGTTAGATCACATTTATCATCATGATAATAAAGGAGATACAACGATTTCTATGAGACCATATGAGTTGTTCCCAAAAGCGAACAAATTAGCCTGAAGGGTTGACAAACTAAATACTAAAACCGATATGTTCGGGTATTACTACTTTTGATGGTTACATTTTTTTAATCAATTGATTTGCAGCAGTTGTAAATAGAAAAACGAAAATACTGAAATAGCTGCATAATATACTACCTACGATGAAGGTAGTTAGTTACCTAGTAGATTTCGCCATCAGTTGCTGTTGACAAGCCGCGTAGCATTTAACAATTTGAATGAAAAGGTGCTAAAGATTGTTGAAATGGCATTCAAACGTCACACTAACTACGCGTATTTTGAAGGCCCAGGACAGGGGTTAGCAAGTCGTGGCTCGCGAGTCACATACGAGACTTTGTAATCATGCGTGTGCAATAGTGTGCATGTTTAAAAGTGATGTCCGTAAATAAAAAAAAATCAGTCAATATAGCCTTTTGCAGTTGGTGCCTACGTCAACATGTGCGTTAAATATATTATTTTATCCACACGTTCCTATTTTACCTAGAGAGGAAAAGACTTCATAATTATGTTTCTAATTAAATATCTAGTAGGTACCAACTAAATCTACATAAATAAAAAGCAATGCCTGAATGTCCCAAAAGACTCAAAAAGTGCTGAACCGATTTCACTGAAAATTTCAAAGTTTGTTTTTATTTCCAGGAGTGTTGAGTGGTTTTAATGGTAGAAGAAGTCAGAGATGCCCGAGGAAGACTTGACGCCAAAGATATTAGAAGAACGAGATATGCTATGTTGGCCGCCGGACCGTAGTCGGAGTACTACCTAATTAGGGTACTTTGAATACTATCGGGACGTGTACGCACAGAAATCTGTTCTATGTATTAGTGCGGCTACCTTAGCGTAAGCGAAGGTGTGCAGTAGTATTGGTGAACAAAACCGGCGACACTCGGCAAAACAATTCCACACAGTATGAACTGCTCATAGCACATCTCGTTCTTCTAATAGCTTTGCTTGACGCCGTATATCTTATTGAGAATCCAGTCCAGAGATCCCCGTATCTCAACGGGGTCGAATTAAAGTGGATTTCATGTTACTACGTGATGTGGATGGTAAAAGTCGGGGACGCCCAAGGAAAACAAGAATCAAATGATTATTTGTGGTAAAAGATGTGTAAAGGCAAGACCAAACCGCCGCGATCATTTTGCGTCCGCGATGGCGTGCACGGTGAGCGTCCTGTGTGCGTGCAGAACCGTTCACACCAAACTAGCGATCAACTAGCGATCAGCTGGCGTCCGTGGCACTCGTACGTTCGTGTCGGTTGTGTGGTAGGTATAGCTCGGAGCGGGAACCATTTAAATAATCATAATCATGTTTGGATACGAATCTGAAGAAGAATTATTACTTCTAGCGGCTATTGCAGTTGATGCTTTTTGTCCTGTATGTGTTTTTTCTGACCTTAAATGTTTAGTGTAGCAGTCTTTGAGACTCTTCCACCTACTTTTTACATTATCGCCTAAAAAAAATATATACATATATTAACTTGTTACAGGTATCTAGCTACATGAGATACTTATAAAACAATTGGGCACAGCTACAGAGTAGGATATATTACCGTTAGTGCAATCATAAAAGAAGTTTGCAAAGAGATATGGGTAAAACTTCAACCCATATATATGCCTGAACCAACAAAAGAATGCTGGGAAGCATCTGTGGAAAATTTTAATTCTCAATGGGATTTTCCAAATTGCATGGGTGCTATTGATGGAAAACACGTAACGATAAAATGCCCGAAAAATAGTGGATCAGATTACTTTTGTTATTTGAAAAAGTTTTCAATCGTTTTGTTAGCCATTGTGGATGCAAATTATAAATTTATTGCTATAGATGTTGGAGCATATGGTAAAAATAGTGACGGTCGTATTTTTGAGGAATCTGCTATCGGACGACGCTTAGAAAAAGGAACTATAAATGTTCCAGAAAATAGGCCACTGCCGGGAGGTCACACACGTATACCATGTGTACTTATTGGAGATGAAGCTTTTGGATTAAGCTCAAGTCTGATGCGTCCATTTCCATACAGGCAATCAAGAGATTATCTAATTACAATTATAGATTATGTAAAGCAAGGCGTGTGGTGGAAAATGCTTTCGGCATATTGGCTCAAAAATGGCGATTTTTTTTAGACCCTCGGAGGCAAAACCATCTACTATTACTTCGATAGTAAAAGCTTCATGTGTGTTACATAATTTTTTGAGGTCGAATAGCAGAAATGTGCATTACGATAATTTACTACCACCGTTGGATGAGAGCGCAAACGGTTTTCTCAATATGGAAAACAATAATCGTAGAAGTACAAACTATGCATTCAATGTTCGTGAACACTTTGTTAATTACTTTAATTCGTAAAAAATAGGGTTTTTTTTTCTGTATTTGTATAATAAAACTGTAAATTAAATCTAATATATAAAAATTTATGTTTGTTTGTTCGTATGTTATGCGCGGCCATACCGTTCATCCTATTGTTTAATAATTTTTAAAATAATTTCTAAAAGAGGCGTGTTTTTAATGTTTTTTGTAGTTTTGTTTACTGATATAATATTGATATTTACTCAAGTATAAACAAATATCGCTAGGTGAAAACAGAAGATGTTAATTCGTGAAAATATTAATTCATAAAAATGTGTGTCCTATAAAAATAAATATATTTTTTCTAAAACTACCACTTAATCCCAATAATTCTCCTATTTCTTTCCAAACTTGATACTTCTTTCTATTATTTTTATATTCTGGATGTGAAGTGTCATAAAGTAAACGATGCTTGCTAATTTCGTTGATCATTCTCTCTGTATTTGTATCCGACATCATGAGAAATACCACAAACTCAGAGATAATTACGTTGCGTGCAGCGTGCAGATCCTGCAAGCAGCAACTGATCGCGGACGCGAGCGATCGCCGCGTCCAGACGCTGCACAGGACGCCGCGGCCAATCTGAGAACGCTTCGATGTGAACACGTTGCTACAAGTTCATACACAACATCTGATCGCCACCGTGCACGGGATCGCGGACGCGCTTTGATCGCGGCGGTTTGTTCGGGCCTTAAGGAGAATGTATGATGTATGGAGTCGAAGAGAATAGCACGATCAAGTAAATCAAATACTTGTGTGATAAAAAAACTCAACAAAAACTCCAACAAAAAATAAACCACGTAAAATATACTTTTATGTTCTAATCTTTATCATTATGTGTATATATGTACCTACCTAGTACTTTTAAATTAGAATGCTACCCAAGCAGCAGTTAATCTTATGTTTAATTGGATATTTTATTTTATTCTATTTCTTCTCTTTGTTATTTATATTTATACAAAATATGTTAGTAGGCTTAGGCACCAGTTAAAAGTACATATACCTATAATTTCATTATTATTTTAATACTTTACTTATCAAAATGTTAATACTCATCCTAATTTGACTGTCCTAATACGAGAATCCTCCTAGTTGGGCCGTCAAAACATTTCTTAAATAATGTATATAAATGTATAATCTTTTACTAAATAAATAAAAAAAAAAAAAAAAAAATTTTAAAAATGAGGCGTTCGTGATGAACGAAGAAACGGGCGCAAGTGAATGGTAGAAGTCGAGGACGCCCGAAGAAGACACGACACGAGCCAGTGAAAAAAATATTTAAAAAAAAGTTAACTTTATGAAATCTTAACAATAACATTTTTTCACCTTAAAAATGAACCCAGTGTTCAGGTACATTAGAATTCACAACCTAATAATTTTACTCAAGCCATTCATAACCTCGAGCAACACTGGGTACACGTCAGCTAGTATTTCAATAAAACGAGGTAAAAAAAAAATACACGAGAAAAGGGCAATGCTGTGACCAGATTTCTGCACAAACTGTCGACTAAGATATATCTACTTCATTTAAATGCCTCTATTAGTTATGTTATACATTTGAAAATATGCTTATCTATTGAAAATTATGTGGAACTTTATAATACAGAAATTTGTCTCCGACGTTTTACGATCCCTGTATTAGGGGAAAGGAACGGAACCGGATGTACAGACACAACTCAGCCAACACACTACACCCGCGGTGACCTTGAACAACAATACTATGGGTTATAGATATCTATCTAGCCGTTTAATTCACAAAATTAAAGGTAGGGGTTAATGTTAATACTATCTACCATGTTTCATCGGAACACATTCCTGCTAACGATGGGCCATGGCTCATTTTATTAAAAGCGGTAGCCCCGGTACCAGCTCAATATTATCGTACGGCTCGAAGAGTCGACTCAACTGAACAGGAGACGTGATTTCAGAGCGTATGAGCAATGATAATAGTTTGCTCGCCCGATACGGCTCCACCGCTACGGCTCCCCCTCTACGGCTCCACCTCTACGGCTCCTAGCTCCCAGCATATGAATGATCGTACGACTCTTGTTACCGGTACGCCGCCTCGTAAAAGGAGATAAATAAGATTCTAGGTAGTTAATAGGTGTAGGTTATATCCAAGTCCAGATGTTGTACTATCAGGCGCCGTTCACAACTCTCTAAGTATTAAAAACAATTAATACTTGGATAACTTTAGTGGCGCATAAAAAAGAGTAACCGTTCAATTGATCCGAAGTACGGTATACCGGGAGTCGTACGAATACGGCTCATCAAAAAGAGCTAGCTCAATTGTGCGGTTCGCTCATGAATGAATCATCGCTAATTCTTACTATCGATACTATGTCACGAGAGAACTTTGTCTTTACGCAGATTGATGAGCGGTTTGAAATATAATAATAATTTAAAATTATATGACGTAGCCTTTACCTAAAAATTGACTGAGATTACAATGAGTTATATAGATAGAGCCAACATTTCCGTTCGAAATATGGCCCCAAAAATCGGTCAATTGACCGCTTTGAGATAACAGGTTACAAGTGCGCGGCAGAAGTTCGTTGAGTTCGTTCACGGTCAGAAGGATTCGGGCGACATCGATAGCTGCCGCACCCCCCTTCCTACTTCCCACACGGGAACAATATTTTACCCTAATTTTATAAGGAATGTAAACTCTATTTATCTAACTCAATGTAAGATTATAGGTTCACATCTCAAAACTCGGCATTAATTAAATAATTAACTTAAATTAAAAAGAAAATATTTATTGAACCACCCTTGTGTGAGAAGACAACATTCAGAATTTAAATCTCGCATGAAAGTCCTGGCTTGATCTGCAGATAGAACCGAGATATAAAAAAGCCGGTTGATGATTTTTTTATTTGTGATTACCGCATACGAGCCCCAATTGCACGAAGCCATTGCACCTTCAATTCGGGGTATATTTTGAGGGGTTCCATGATAACTGAACACAAATAAAATTCAACACACCTTCAAAAGGTGATATAAAGTTATTCAAAGCGATGAAAAAACTGACCTATGAACCAAACCAATTTGACATGGATTCTGTTTAATCATTTTTCATGGCTTTATATAACTTTTTAAAGGTTTTTGAATTTTTATTATGAGTTGTGAGGCTGAGACGGGAAGGATATAAAGAGGAGGAAGGCTGGAAAGTACCCACCTGGCTATAACAGATCTGGTCACTTAACGCAGTTAAAGCTATTTCAAGCAACGTTTCCGTTCCGAATGGTGCTCTTTCACCATGACAGAACAAAGAATATCTACCACTCTTTAAAATTCACCTACACATAATGCCATAGTCTCACTGCTTCCGAGAAAACAGACTCTTGCGTAGTATCACATAGCGAAATCACGTTCCGAGATCTACTGCTACAAAATAATTCTCTTGCTACACATTATTTGTACGTATTGTCCCTGAACTCTATCGAATTAATCCGCTTGCGCTAGTCTAACATGGTTTAATATGCATTTCCCGGGGTACCAACAACGCCATAATCCCACCGCCTCTTATGCTTTTGACCATGGAGCAAGAACTCTCGAGATTTTAATCCATTTTCCATTAGTGCAAGCCCCACGAGAAAAATTATACCACTTATATTAACACTTGTAATATTAAGTAGTTGGTTAAATTTGCTTCCAAAAAACACACTTTTTGCAAGTCGTGCTTTAAAATAATAAGAAAAATTGTTTGTTTGCGTCCGTACATAAGCAAAATGAATATAATAATAATAATAATAATAATAATAAAAACGTTTATTTGACAATAATTTTTTACATGTTTGCATATAGTTTGTACACATACATTTAGATGATTATATTGTCAAAAGGGCAACTGCTCAGCTGTACATTCCGGATTTCTCCGGGAATGTAGCTGGTTTTCAGCAGTGCCTTTAATATAATGTGTTATAAATCGATAAATACAAATTTCTTTAAAATAAAATAAAATATAAATTCAGGATTAAATTTACATAAAATACATAGATAAAAATAAAAAAAATAATAATCACAAGTAGGTGTCCCTTTCATTTTAAATTCGATCAATTATGATGTTGTGCGGTTGACTGTGCTGTCAGCAACCATTCGCTGCAGAGCTTCTTAAAGCACTGCAACGATGTTGTTGTTCGAATAGGCAGTGGTATTTTATTCCAAAGTTTTGACGATGAGTAGCTAAAACTACCCTCAAAAACAGCAGTTTTATGTTTGGGGAGAACAAGTAAATGGTCTCTTTGGCGTGTACTATGTGCATGTGAGTCACGGGACCACTGCAGTCTGTCAAACAGATAGGAAGGAACCTTTGAATTCATCAAGTTGAACAGTTGACACATTTGATGTAACTTCCTTCTGTTCGACATATTCAGTATTCGATGCCGATAGAGGTAAGGCGAGATATGCTCGCGTCTCGGGACATTATAGCAATATCGGACACATGCATTTTGGACTCGTTGTACTTGTTTTTGGGTTTTTTTCAATAAAGATGGACCGTAAACTGAGTCTCCATAGTCCAATATTGAGAGAACAAGACTATCAGTAATAATCTTGCGTAGTTTCACTGATATGTTATCTCTTATATTGTACAATAGACGAAGCCTCGAGTAGCACCACTGTGACCTGTTTTTAACATGTTCATCATACCTCAATCTACCGTCCACCATTATTCCAAGGTTGCGCGCAGCATCAACAAAGGGAACGGTGGTTTCATGTATTTTTACAACATGTCCTCCATTTTTTACGCATGATATTTTTTGCTTAGTTCCCATTAATAAAGCAACAGTTTTTTGAGGATTGAGAAGTAACGCGTGCTCCTTTGCCCAACTGCAAACTCTACGTAGGTCACCATTTACCATATCCACTGCCACATGAGTTTTACTTACGTCAAACGATAAATATAGTTGTGTGTCATCAGCATACATGTGCGAACCACAGTGTTCAATAGATTGCATCATGTCAGCGGTATATATAGCAAAAAGCAATGGCCCTAGTATCGATCCCTGGGGTACCCCTCTTGTTATTATAATGTCAGATGAATATTTTAGAGTCCCATTACTATCCTTGCAAACTGTGCGCTGAGTTCTATCTTTGAAGTAATTTTGAAACCATTTTATTGCTTCATCGTCAAAACCAAAGTAACGCAACTTTGCAATAAGTAATGGAATGCTCAGTAAGTCAAATGCCTTAGAGAAGTCCAGCAGAACTAGTATCGAGGCTTTGCCTGCATCAGTGGAGGCAAGAATATCATCTGTAATACATTGCAGAGCTGTTGTAGTGCTGTGGCCTTTACGAAACCCCGATTGATGACGAGGTATAATCCCGCATGTTTCAGCGTAGACTACTGTTTGCTCAAACACAACTTTTTCGAGTACCTTGGATAATGCTGGTAATATGCTAATCGGTCTGAGATCACTAATACTTGAAATTGGTTTCTTTTTCGGAATTGGTGTGACTAAACCATTTTTCCACAGTGCTGGAACTATACCTGTCCGTAATGATTGGTTAATAATGGTTGTTATAGTGCTGAGTGCATACGGAAGTATGAGTTTAATCATTGAGATACTTATTTTATCGCAACCGATAGCGTTTGATTTGATAGTATGAATGTGTTTTGATATTGTAGTTTCATCAACTATTTGAAGTGAAAATGATTTTGCTATAGAGTGATTTTGTGTATTATAATGGTTGACTAAAATTGGACTATGTTCTAGATTTTGACTGTGATTAATAAAATGATTATTTATGGCTTCTGGGTCATTTAAATGTGTTGGTATATCTCCGACTTTGTCTTTAACATGAAGGCAATTTTCTAAAGATTTCCAGAGTTTTTTTGAGTCATGTACATTATTATTGATGTTATATTCAAAAAATGCTTTTTTTTCTCTTTTCATGGAAGAGGTTACTAGATTTCGTAATTGTTTATAATAAGTGTAGTGTGAGTCTAATTTTGATTTTAAATACCTGATATACGCGCGATCTCGAATTTTCATCATATATTTAATGACATCTGTTATCCAAGGTTTGTGTTTGTCTTTAATGGTTATTGTCTGTTTTGGTGCATGCGTATCGTAGATATTCAATACGTACGCATTGAAGTGTGTGACCATACTGTCAACATCATTCAAAGCGCTTATGTGTTGCCATGGCCCGTTAGCCAAATCGGCATTTAGCCTATTCATGTCTATGTCTTTAGTGTTTCTGTAAGTTATTGTTTTTGGTATATATTTTGGTTTTGAAAATTTTAAGTCGCATATAACTAAACCATGGTCGCTTATAGTTTTATAATGGTAAATTTGTGTACGTGTAACTATTTCAGGTTTATTAGTGAATACCACATCTATAAGTGTCGAGGAAGTACCTGTTACTCTTGTTGGTTCGTTTACAGTTGGCGACATATTAAATGCTTGCAATGCATCTATTAACTTTTTTGCATCCGGTTCCTGTTTGTTTAATAAGTTTATATTTAAATCGCCAAGTAAAAAAAGTGTTTCACACTGAAACATGTGGTCAGATAAATTATCACTGATACAATCGATTGCGTCATTGACGAGGTTTTTACAAGTTCTGTATGCTGTGCCTAAACATATATCGATATTCGGAGCCTTAATTTTAAGCCACATTTGTTCCAAGTACTTGTTTTCGTGTGGTAGTATAACGCTTGATAATTCACGACGTACATAGAAACCAACACCTCCCCCACGTTTAGGACGAGGGGAAAGATATAAGTTATAACCCGGAATTGCTCTATCAGTTGTACCTCTGCTCGCATCAATCCAAGTTTCGTTCAAGGCTAATGCATCGATTTCGTGTTCTCTAATATAGATACATAGATCATCAAAGCCTGTACCAAGCGATTGTGCATTTAGAAAACCAATAGTCAGTCTACGTTTTTTATTATTATTTGGAGCCATTTATGTAATATGCAATCATCTTGAATGGTAAAGACAAGATATTGTAATATACAGTATTTGAACATAGAGAAGTTGAATGAAATAACAACATGGATAATTTAAGCAAACACAGCACAAGATTTAAATAATCTGGAGGTAATAAATAAAACATAAGGTTTTTAGCGCATGAGAAGTTAATGTAATGAACGTGTAGGAATTGTAAGATAAAGAGACATAAGAATAGAACAGAAAAAATAAAGTTGGAACTCAATACCACTGCCCGTCCGGTAAAATTAATAATATAATATGGTTGCCATAATGTCACACTACGCGCATAACAACAGCAATATAATAAATCGAGATCATCAATATTGGTAATACTTCGTATATTCTGGTGTACAAATTATGAATATATAGTTCTTTCAGTATAAAAACCCAATTCTTTCAAGAAAGGCATACAAATACAATACTGGATTGAATATACGCACAAAACTATTTATTCATTTTCATATTGCGTGTGTGCGACCATACAAAAAATAATTCGTCTTCATATTTTAAAGCATAACTTGCAAAAAGTGTGTTTTCATAAAAATATTAAATCAACGTACTTTACGTTTACCATTAAACCAAAACCTCCTAGATCACAAGGCCGGGACATTGAATCAAATCAGCCTCTATGGGAACTAACTATGGAAACCTACAAAAAAATATTTTTATTTATTTTTAAAAATTAACTAAAATATTTTAAGATGTTTTAGTAAATAGGAATAAATTTAAAAAAAAATTAAAACCAAATTTCTTGTAAAATTCCATACAAGTTAGAAGGCTGCTTTGAATTAGTGTCCCGACTTTGTGAACTGGGGTTTTCGTGAAACTCAAAAAGACTCCCACGCATCGATTTTTAGATGTCACACTTATTTACTAAAAATGCCCAACACAAGAAAAGATTTTTCGTGTCTTGTATTTGGTGAACCAAAGCAGTTTAAGGCGAAGCTTAATGCTAAATCACTATTTTGATTAATCATTATAACGAGTTGGTGCAAATTATGATTACCAAAAATATGCTTTAGATAAATTGAAGGTTTTCCTATCGTTTCGCTTGAGTAAAATAATAAATTACTCAGTAAAATTTTTTTTTCAAATATATGTATGAACGCACAAAGGAAACAACTTTAAAAAAATACAGTATTATAGCTAAGATTATCAGTGACAGTTTCACTTGATTAACTTTTTTGCTTTCTTATAAAGTTATTTACAAAATAAATGAAAACCAGTTTTGTGCTTGAAATTGAACGTTTCTAGACTCCGTTTGCCAAGCGATTTTAATGCCTATTACCTACAAGTATAAGGTACACCAAGAATATACCTGTAGCTTCCTCTTAAATACCGCATGTTACTGACTTATGGGGCTGACAGATTACGCAATACGTATCGTGGCTTTGCCTATTTCAGCATATAGCTCGCCATACAATCTCAATGGGAATGTACGGCGAGCGATATGCTGAAATATGCAAAACCACGAGAATTTAGCTTAGTCTGTCACCGGCTTTATTGTGACGTTATAAAGTACGCGAATAGTTATATGTCAATCATGGAAATAAGAATCTATCTTACTTCCATGATGTCAATGATCGGGAAATGATGTATTACACTCTATATACGGGCTACCTACGTGATTGGGTATATTATTGGCCGATTGTATGATTAGATGTGTGAATAACTATTGATTATTGAAACAAAGGTCAGTTGTTTATAAATAGTCACTCAATAGGTACGGAGAAATCCGCATTATGAATAAATTACTACGCGATCTGACCACATGTAAACCAATATCTTCGTTGACATTTATTCATTGATTGTCTGTTTGGAGTTGGTTGGTTTGAAATGTAATCATTTTATTAATTTAATTTAAATAAATAGAAATACATGCGACACCTTGCGGGAGCTCGATGAAGTTACTGTGCCAAAATTTTTTCATGTTATTATCGTTTATATACTTTTTACAATTTGTTACATTTTATTTATAAGTTTCCTCCAATACAAGATTACCAGAAGAACTATCATATTATATACTCATCTTTGCCGTGAATACTAATGGAGGATAATAATGTGGATTATTCAGTCGAAATTTATCACTTAATAAATATAAAAGATTGTTGCTTCAGTTATGTATAAAAAAATATTTAAAAAAAACCGTTTAACTCTCGACAGGCCAAGACGAAAAACAAAACGTATGTAACCTAGTGGGTATTGCGACGACCCCATCCATTTTTCTGTCTTATGCTTTTCAACTATAGAAATCTCAAATTATTCAGTCAATTATTAATAATAACTTAGGTATTTAAGGCGATGCACTACGTCGTGTAATATTTTGAATAGAGCCGCTATCAATAACACACCTTACGTAGATGGCGATAAGGCTTAAATTCCAGCTTCACACCATCCACCTGTTTTGATTTATGCAAGAAAAAAACATGGCCAAAAAGTGCCTTTTATTTTATTTTGTGGGTGTTCAGGCATAAATATTTAATTTTTTTTGATCATTTTATAAATAACTTAATTTTCCACATTATTCAATAAAATCATAACCGAAAATGGGTTCGTAAGTAGGAGATTTTGAACTTTAAAGTAGTTTTCATAGGCCTTATACATTATTTTTTTCTGAGCTTATAAAAAGATTTATCTAAAAATTACTCGATTATTTCAAAGGCCAAATTGTATTCTACTCGCAGTATTTAATTAAAGCATCTGAAACATTTCTAGGCGACCAAATTTTCAAACCAAAAACACATGATTTTGCATTACTACGTATGGCATCGCCTTAATGCATTCGTACATAATTTTGAACACCGTTCATGTATAAAAGCCCCTAAAACGGTGTTAAAAGATAATAAATAATGGTTAGTCATTGGGAATAACGGATTCTTCATCAGAAATGGCAGATTTTTTAAAAATAAATATTGGTCCAATTATGTGTAAAAACTGTAAATTATGCAAACTATGATAGATTGACGTTGTGACAGATTAAGAAAGGGTCGAAGGAAGGGATCTGTTAATGTGGGAATTAGATGGGCTAAATGAAGAAAAGTGCGGACAGTTAATTCCATAAACTATTCAAATCGGAGAAACAATTCGTTCTCCCGCTGCGACTTCGTCCAAGCAGGCATCATTGTAATACCTGAAAAACGTACTCAGCAAGTCTACTACGTTTCGTCTGCTCACAAGATATGATAATCGATCAATCAACAATGGTTCGGCACAGTGTCGAGAATGTTATTTTAGGGTAACTAACTTGTACCATCGAACGTTCTTGAGGTTTGTGTAGGGTCAGCATTTATTGAACTCGCCGAATTGACAGTATTGAAAAATCCGCTAGCCCTGTACAAGTCTACAAATCTACCTTCTTCTTGGAAGGCAGATCTACCTGGCCTTCAAGGAACTCCGATACTTGAGCCGCTCTAAGCATTTCAATCGGGTATTATTTGTTAAGGGGATGCTTTAATCAAAGAGTCCAAACCTATATAGAAAGCCGTTGGTCTCCCTTTTTGCCGAGATCAGCCGTTTTTGAGTTATTGAGACATTGAAGTTGATCAGGTTAACCTTACGAAACTAAATTTTTTTTGATTAATTTGTGTTATTTCCCAATTCAACATAATATATAGTATATCTACGGCATGTTCCAGAGTCGAAGATACTCTCAGCTAATACTCTAGATGTAAGACCATTAAAAATTGAAACCTTGCTTGAAATGGCTTTGGCCATGTTTGGAATCAGATCTAATTATCCAGATGCTTCCCCATGTTTTCTTAACCATCTCCTTCCCGTCCTGTACTCTCAGCCAATTAAGGATGTCATGGTCTCACTTTCGAATCGTTTGCATTAAAAAAATTTACGTTAAAAATATGTAAATTTTATCTAAAATGTTCATATTTGGAACAGGAATCGTTTCCATTAAAAAATGTATGATAAAAATATGTATATTCTATCTAAAATGTTCGTATTTGGAACAGGAATCATTTGCATTAAAAAAAATACGTTAAAAATAGGTATATTCTATCTAAAATATTCGTATTTGGAACAGGAACCGTATGCATTCTAAAAAATACGTTAAAAATGTCTATTCTATCTAAAACTTCGTATTTGGAACAGTAAACGATTGCATTAAAAATACAATGTTTAGAATATATCTTTTCTTTACAAAATGTTCGCATTTGGAACAGGAATCGTTTGCATTAAAAAAAAATGAATTTTAAAAACACTGAGTTTGCTCGTGAATCAAAAATTGCTTTTCGTAACATAACACACACAATACAAATGAAATATGAGTACGACGCACTCTGTCCCTTCATTTTAATTGCAAAATTTTCCATAATAATTAGTCGGAATTCAAATGAGAGTGGTTTACGTACAATTGTTAATTTCACCAATTACATATGCGAAACATTTTGAGGAAATATTTAATTTCAATTTATTTTAATGTCACAACGTTAAATCAAATTATTTGCGCTACAATTTAATAATCCACGATAATTATCAAAAATTAACCGTTTCAATAACAGAAAATATTATTAGCTCTTGATTTTATGAAAAAAATCGCCTCTTATTTTACGTGTCGCCTGTATAGGATATTTATCATGGAGTCTATTTTTTATATAACTATTATTCCAGTAACAAATACTGTAAATATAATGACAGATCCCGTTTTTGCTGTTTTGCTTGGACTGGGAACCATTATAACATTTATATGTATGCATGTTAAACTGTAAATTAATACATTTTTAAATAAAACAATTATTTGTGTGATAGTTGTTTTTCCTAACTACTAAAAAATAACCCGTTGAGACCTAAAAATAATAAAAAATATAAATAAGTAAGCAAAAAAAAAAATTTACACCAAAACTTTCAAATAATTGTTTAACCTTCAAATATGGTCTATATGTGGAAATAAAAGTGCGGTGCTGAAAGGGTTCAAATATAAGTTAAATAAGTATATTTAATTTTGCCAAACTATAAATTCCACAGTAAATATTATTATTTATTCTTCATATTGCATGTATTGCGTCTAACCGAAGTAAAAGTGATAAATTAAACTAAAAGCTTTTCTATAATGTTCGTTGTTTATGGTCAATATTGACAGATTCCACCATCGCTAATGATCAATTCCGTAAGTATACACTGCAGACAGGTAGGCACAGGTACCCATTAATGTTTGTTCGAAATAAAATTCGGTGCTCAGTAATTCAAGTAGTCATCTATTTGATCATTTATCGTTGTGGCGGTTTTTACTTATCAAGTTCGAAGGTTTGTAGTCATTTTCTAGATGAACATCAAAATTTGAAATATGAGCATAGCTATATGTAACGTATTTATTATTATATAGATTTTCGGATATAAAAGATTTCCATAAATTTGCATTTCATAGAAATAATCCCTCTTTATATTTTGTGACGAGATTTCGCTTGCACACGATAAATATCATAAATATTGTATAAACAGGACAAAATATGCGCGAGCCGAACCACGAATTATGGGAAACCGCAAACGGCGCGAAATGCTGCTTATAGATAGTAAAAACAAAGAGAGATGCATGTTTGTGTGCCGACTGTCGTCGGAAAACGACCAAACTGCACGGATACGCCACTGTGCGTGGATGCAATTTGCAACACCATGTGATAACGATACTAATAATGGTTCATGGCACATTTCCGTTGTTCTTATTATCTATGTATAATATGAATTATTAATAGGATTTGTATGCAAGGGCGTCTAAAATATTGTTTAAAAAAATGTGCTAAAACAAAGTTACCGTTATCAATTTTAATAAATTAATGACGAAAGAGCATGGAATGTGACATACATTTGTGGCGTTTTATCTTCTCTGCACACCTCCGAGGTAAATGAGCGTGAAGGTCAGGAAACATTAAAAAATAATAATAACAAAGTCAGCGTTGATTCATACATAGTATTAGATGATCACTTTCTAAGATGTGCCGCGAGGCGAGACATCATATTGCTTTACATAAGTATACTTCCTTCCTCGTTAAAATTCGCCCATGTGAGTATGATAATATGACCGTTAATAATAATTAATAATACGAACTGCATGAACACTAATTATTTACAGCACATCATAAGAGAAAGCCAACTACTTTTAGTGCCCTAATACAGAGGTTGAAAGTTGCATGTAATCCTAATAAAAATAATATATTATATTTATTTTATTTGTGCCATTTGTACAGTCAAGTTTACATATGTCTAATTTATTATTGGTAATTTTTTTGTTATTTATTAATTTTCTTTTGATTAATATGGCTGCTAAGATTCAGCTTGAATCAATAGGTGTAGATTTTAAAGTTTCTGACAGCGCATTATAATGCTACGCATACATCCACGAGCCAAACTGCCGAACTGAACCTCAACTTCTGGGAAAGACACGAAGCAACTGCAAATGGCGCGAAACGCCGCTTGCAGTTGATTCGTCCCTTTCCCGTAATTCGTGGCACGGTTCGCGTTTCGGTACGCAAATGTAATATATATAAATGTATAAGTACCCAAATATTGCATTCCTTTGCGTAGTAAACTATTTTGTGTATTGGCTTAGTCCTTTTTGGTACACTAATTTCAACGCCCGTTCTTGTTTTATGTTTGCGAATGTTGTTGTTTATAATTTTGTAAACAGGTTGTTTATTATTTATAATAATAATAATAATACCTGGATGACTTTTATAGCGCCGTTTTTGTGCAAAAACACCTCAAGGGCGCTGGTATGTATAAATATCATCGGGTTCAAGGTCAGGATCTGTTTCACTATTAGCCAATTTAGTTCCTTTAATCCTAGGTATTACTCTCGTAGTATTCTAAATACTATTTTATTCGTTATTTTTTCTGCTATCCGAAATTTCCACGAAAACCATAGAATAACAAGGAAGATCCAAAGAGTGCGGCTGATATCAGTGGCTGTATCGGAACGCAACCGCAAACGACGCGAAACCCCCCTTGTGGTTAATTCGTTGGTTTCCCATAATTTGTGGTTCGGCTCGCGTCTGGTTTCGCAAATGTATATGCAACATAAGACAGCGTCATCGTGGATTATTCCACTTTCCTGCCTGTAAGACCAACCTGCTAATGGTTCTCATGGTGAGGAGTATATTGTTCACAATGACAATTCACCAAACCTTTAAAAAGTGATAGTTTGTCATTAAAGACGATGAAAAATACTACCATATAAACCTAACCGATCACTTTTAAATGCCTTTATATCACCTTTTAAAGGTGAGTTATCCGGTCACCATAATAAAGTACACGGCGTACATTATTAAGTAGAAATAAATGCTTAAATTTTATTGCCAAATACCAGCTTTTTGGCATTTTTTCAGACGCGTTTTTACTGAGACGAAGGCGAAAAAACATTACCATGTTTGAAATTACAATAAATATGGACGAAGCACATTTTCATGAACGTTTCATCATTTTAGGAACGATCCCGCCCCATAATCAGCGGCCATAGCGAAATCGCATTATGAACACCATTCACTCAAAATACAGCCTGCCGTGGCAAATGGGTACCTAGAAGGTAGTGGGTATAATGTCGTTGAAATAATTAACCACTAGATTAGCCCTGAGTTTTGGCCAAACCAGTCTTCACATGAATAATGAAATAAATAAATAATTACAAACAAATTTATATAAAACTTTTATCTGGGGTGCTGCATACAAAACTTCTCTCTTGCATTAAAACATATTGATAGGTTAGCTGCGTTTAGTAATTTAGCAGGGGTGCCCGGGTTCATCGGGTGAGGTGTGTTCAGTACGCCCACCAGCTGCGTGGCGTGCCAGATCGGGAGAGGCTGGTTTGGGGACACCCTTTGACCTCTCCAACTGATCTCGATCCATCGCCTTGCGCCGCAGTGGGAGGGATATATTCATGTGTCCGTCACTCCTGATCCCTAGATTCATACCCAACCCTCATACCTTTTACCTTCCCAGAATTTCCTCTACTTATTTTTCTTAAAAAATAACCTCCACATAGCATCTCAAAAGATACACATAGGCCCCGAGTGAAATTGTTTTCTTCGGGGCCTCCTGTGTGGGTTGGGGTTAGCGGAAAAAAATCAACCCACAACAAAACTTTTTTTATACTATGATAAATGTATTTTAAAGTGTCTCTCTAAATTAAAAAAAAAAAAAACTGCTCTGATGTCATCCAATTTCAGATAATTTCGGATGCATCAGCGTTTGCAAGTTAATAAAATGCATTGTCATCCACAACGAGTCTATCTACCGGGACAACGCCAATGTGACCTGATTTTTTTGATGTCAATTTTATTTTTACTTCTAATTTGATTTAATTTGTTTTAAATTTCTTCCTCTTTATCTGTACTTTGAACCAATGGGCAAGAACATCATATACGGTGGAAAAGATATATTTTGTAATTTAAAATATATATAAGTGCATAGAAGTTAGAATATTTAGAATAATAATTAATAATTCTTTATATATTGTGCAATAAATAACAAACTGCCAATAAAAAAAAATATCCCCACGGTTAAAACAATGTCGTGAAAACAAAAAAAAAACGTATTCAAGTCGCAGCACCGGGATTACGGTGCCGACAAAGGTCCGGGAGTGAAAGCTGTACTTTGAACCAATGGGCAAGAACGTTATTTACGGTGAAAACCAAAGCTAACTTGTGTTATTTAAAAATATATATAACATTTTGCCACAAATTAAATAAGATAAACGTCAGAACTGTGACTATCAAGTGTTATTGATGTCAGGAATATCATTACATGCAGTTTGTCACGAATGCCAACCTTGCATATTATGTGCCAATGCAGCACGTTTGTAGGCAATCACTGGATACGGACCTAGTAGGTGCCTTTATAAGTTTTTGATTTGAACACGACTTTTCACAACCTTTGCTGGAAATATTTCGCAACGCGACAAAATAAATTCGGGCTCAGTTAGATTAGGATCTAGCAAAAGACGCGCCGATTACAAAACGCAGGTATTCGTATGAATAATATTTCATAACTCCATAATAAGTACTATGTTCCCTACAAAGTACAAATCGAGGCCTAACGTGGGAAACTCAATAGATTAGAATGAAGACTGAAGAAAAACCATTGCAAAATTGAACAAAAGACTAGAATAAGTCGTACTATTAATATCGTAATATGTAGGTTCCCAGCAGAAATTTATACTGCGATATTACGCAAATAGTAGAGTAAAATGTGATGACTTTGTCAATTTTTAACATTGGAACTAAATATTATTTTTGAACAAAAATATTTGTGTCGGAAAATATCATTGTTCATGTTTAAACTGTCAAAATATTTAAAAAAAAAAGTTTTTATAGTAAAATAAATTAATAAGTAAAATCTTAAAATGTAAAACTTCAGCATTTAAGACAATATTAACGACTCTCAAACGAAAGAGTGAAACAGTAAAGACAGAAAAATCACTGCTCTAATCACTGGGCTAATTCGACCGTTTGAACTTACGTCATTTTTAACTGTTCGACTGAGAGCTACCAACACAATCTTCATTTTCTTTCAAGATACAAGATTCCACCCGAACTAAAGGAAATCTAAATAGTATCTTGGATAAACATATCGATTTTTATTTTAATATTTGACATGTGACATCTATCGACTTTTCTACAAGTTCAGGATTAATATTTTTTTGAATCGAATAACTTAATGAGTAAAACTTAAAATTGTAATATTTAATCATTGAAGACAATATTAACGACTCTCAAGCGAAATACGTAAAACAGAAAAGACAGAAAAAGCTTCAGTCCCATCTAGGAATTGAACCCAAGACCACGGAGCTAATTCGACCATATCAACTTATGTAGTTGTTTAACTGTATCATACTTCGACTGAGAGCTACCAACATTACATTCAGTTTCTTATCGCTTATTTATTGGCTACTATCTTCATGTATTGTTGTAAGATTCTACCGAATTGAAAGGAATTTAGATAGTGTGTTGGACAAATATACCAATTTTTATTTTAAAGTGCGACATCTTCTGAATTTTCTACAAATCTATGATGAATATTTAACAATTGTAAGCAAATAAATAATATATTTTATTCCGGGACGCAAAATTTTGTAAAGGACAAAAAAGGTTTGCTGCACCTCTTGGAAAGTTGTTGAAGTATTAATCTTTTTAACCACCAATATTATCATCAGAAGGCTTTATTTGTCAGAATAGTTTTAGTCACTATAATGAGCCTATATGTCTGGGTTTCGTTTAGAGGAAAACTCGATCCATAATCACGATAAACCCTTTTCTGCTCTAGGAAGCACGATAGCGCTCAGTAAAAATAAACAACCAATATTAGAGGCAGAAATAAACGGAAACCGAGATATTAAGACATCGAAAATATAAGCCCCTTCTAGGCATACACATAATATATTACACGTATTAGGAAGCCATGAACCTAGATATTATATTTCCTAAGATATCCGAATAGGTACAGAAACGAATAACTTAATAAAAATGAATCTATCAAAAGGATAGGTCGTTGAAAGCGGAACAAACAAGATTAAGAAAATAACGTTTGAAGATGTTTAAACTCGTGCATTCGATAAACGAATAAAATAACGTAATACGGTAATTATGATAGGACGTGGAGGTAGATGTAAGAATTTAGAGACGACCTAGGAACACGTGGCATGATAGTTAGATCAAGTGAATCAATAAGTTCATTTCTTTGTGAAGTTTTTTGTGGGAATCTGTTTTCATGAATTTCTCATTTCCAAGAATTAAACTTATTGAAAATCAAAAATTTCTATATATATATATCGTATGCCTTTTAATATACAATACACAAATTGGACTTACACACACGGACGACACATTTATAAGAACGTTACAAGTACACGAACAATATACAAGACAAAATAATAAATCGTACAGTAAGATTGAAAGTGGTAAGCGAAGCATAGGTTATGGGGGTATACACCTGTACAATCAATCACCTTCCAATTATAATGTCCTTCAAATGTAACGTGATTGTGACGATGAGATGTAACAATATTATATAGCTTGTATTTAGTTATAAAGTGAAATATTTATATTTCTTAAATTAAGAGTCAGACAAGAGTCGTAATAACAGACGAATATGCGCGAGAAGACTATGTGAATTATGCTAAAATTTTGCAACATTTTTCAGAATGCGTTTTTACAAAACAAGACGAAAGTTAGAGATTGGTATTTTTCTCACGAACAATTTTTTCTATCAAATTCCAATATTGATATTCATAAATGGAATTCAAAATATTGTTTGTGATGGAAAATCGAAAAGAAGTACGTAGGTACTAAGGTGATGAAAATCAACAGACATATGCCAATACCTACCCACTTAGAAGTACGCATATTTATTGCAAAAATAAGTTCGACTGCCAAATTTTTTAACACGAATCTTCGGTCGCAAATTGAGAATATGTTTTTTTAGAGAGTTTGGGACCGGTAATCCAGTGTTAATTTGTTGGCAGCTGCTAGCGAATATACGCAAACGCGACTTCTACAGGAAAGGGAAATTAACATTGTTTGGCATTGAGTTTAAATCAGACAATGATAATAGAAACACTAAACATTATAAGTAGGTAAGTCACCGTCGGTCTCCCAAAATAGAAGTTCCGCGCGTCGGACCAAATATTGTGTGGGTGACAGATGAAATGGAATGGAACCCAACAATGGAATGATCGTACTCGCAGTTACGTCGGTTACACGTCGACACAAGACACAAGAGGACAAGGGGCCGCCTTGGAACGCTAAATGAGAGTGGGGAACACTGTGTGGAAATTTCTCCAAACTCTCGATTTGTCTCGATTCTCCGGCAGAAGAAACCAACGAGGAATGAAAGAGAATTGTTAAATCTTGCGTTTTGATAAAGGTTTTTGTAAAGTTCGTGAGCTAGAAAAAATTTAAAATATTCTGTTTCAGAAGAGTTTAATTTCTCAACCTTTCAGGCCTCTGGCACATTGACCGTTATATTTCTTAAAGATGCTGTCAAAAAGTCGGAGAATTTGTGTGTATTTCCGCTTCTCAATAAAATCCAAATAAATCCAATATTTCTGAATGTATCCGAAAACTAAAAACCATTTTTGAAAGAACTGAATTACACTTTTAAATTAATTTAAAATTAAACACAAAGTTTTTAAAATGGCTCACCTTATGTTGTTTCGTATAAACACTGAAAAAAATTACAGATAACGAAAAAAAAATTATACAAATGTATTATAAACATTACTGCTAATTTTTCAATTTTTGCTTTATATAAAAATAATTATTAATTTCGTAATAAAAAAATAATTAATAATAAGACGTCAAGTACGTCCCTTAACACCCTGTACGTAGATAAATCATTTTATATTTAGATACAATAATATGTTTTTTCAAATTACGTAATAAATAGGTTTTTTAAGATAAAAAGAAATAAAAAAAGTGCCGGATCATTAATTATTACATATTCTTCGTCGTAGAGGGTGGGCGGAAGTGGAGCAACCATTTACGTTCTACGATCTGTACGTTATAGACGTGTCGTTCGCGTTTTTTATCCTTTACGATGATCCTACACGTGCTAAGTCCTTTATGTTCTATTCAATTTATTTTTTATTTATTTTTTTTTTTTTATAAATTTAATTTAGATTAAATTTGATAATATTATTATTAAGTTCTGCAAGTGTTTTAGTTTTTTATTATTGTGACAGCTGTTTCGGCTTACAAGGCCATTTTCAAACTGTTTGAAAATGGCCTTGTAAGCCGAAACAGCTGTCACAATAATAAAAAACTAAAACCTTGTAAGCCGAAACAGCTGTCACAATAATAAAAAACTAAAACACTTGCAGAACTTAATAATAATATTATCAAATTTAATCTAAATTAAATTTATAAAAAAATTAAATGGAGTTCTACGAATTAAACACAAAAACAATAAATAAAAAAAAAAAAAAATAAAAAAACTATTCAATTTACTTTAAATGCCATTTGAAAAGTACAAACATTGTTTCAGGAGTTTCAGAGGTTCGATTTTCATCGAATTTGGAATACTTCCATTGGCACGCTTTGCTGACTAGAAACCACCAAGCATGGACGGAAAATCTAATTTTCATCGTAAAATAAGTCTGTTTATATGATGCCATCGATTTAGTGACTGATTACGCGTCCACGCGCAAACAGTGCCTTAAAACTAACTAAACCATTAAGTTGCCACTAAATCACCTTAACACTGTCATCGTATCAGCGGACCTTCAGTATTTTCATCACTTTCGTTCAGTTTGCAAAGTTTTCTGTGTATTTCAAATGCGTTATATGCGCCTCATTTTTTTAATTTTAGAAACTATTTATTTGCTACTAAACATTGGCTTCGTGTAAACAGGCCTTAAGTTCCGGCACACATGCCAATAATTTCAAATCCATTATCACTGTGCACTGTTTGTCGCAGTTGATGAGATATGAAATAATAATAATAATAAATTCTATGAAGCCTTTTTACAATATTGTAATATCACGTCTTGTAATGAATTACCTCAGTAACAAAAAATTACATTTTATTCAATTATCCAATAAGGAAATCGTATTATAATGAAATGCTTCAGCAATGCAGAATTTCAATTTACGGATACAGCAACACCTCGTTTAACGAGGCTTCTGACAAAATTATCTTGTTATAACAATATTAAAAAATAAATATAATTTTGTCTTGTCACGCTGCTTGGCAAAACATTGATTCGTAATATAGCATTATTTTTTATTATATTGTTATTATTCAAGATATGTACATTATTTATGGTTAATGTATGTCATATTACAACACTGGGTAGGTACTATAAAGATTGCTATACATATAAGTAAGTACTGGGGCAAACTCCAGATAAAAAAAAGAAAAGGGTCTATTTTCTTTTTAATATAATTATAATTTTTTTACTTAGAGGGACTAGCATAAATCTACTTTAGGAATAACATCGTATGTTAATTACGTTTTCTTCAAAGTGTAAAAAGCGCAGAATCTTGAAAATCAATAAATCTGACTTTATTTGCAAGATAATCGCTAAGGAATTTAAACAAAAGAATAACATATTTCAAATATAGAATTAAAATATTTTTTCGGCAAAAAATATTATATTACAGGTAGAATGTACTTTATCGCTTGTCAGAATTCTTGGCACAACAAGTTCTAATTTTGAATATGACATAATCATAACAAACTCGAGTAAATTGAACCAGAGTTACAATCAGTCACAGACAGACCCACAGCCAAAATTAGTATTGTTTTATTTGTTTGATTGATTGTCAATTTTACTGATATACTTTCGTCGGGAAGAGTTTAAAAACAGAAAACTTACACAAATATTGAGATTTCGCGTATGTATATTGTGCAACCTGCATTGTACAATTGTACATGGTACCGAAGTATGTACCTACTTTGTATATATATATGTTATTTTTTTGTTGGGTTTGTCAACAGTGATTCATACCAAAGCTCTCGAAAATACAATTACATTAACATGGTTGATACTATCACTAATTACAGATAAACACGTCCTTAGTCGATTATAATAATAGATTCCTAGCGGTTGGGTTAGGAAATGGGATTCCCCGTCCCGAGGGAACATGAAATTAGATGAACATGAATCAGATGATTTGACAAACTTTTAAATTCTTCATTTTTAATACGTACATAATTCTACAGAATAATGTGTGGATTATTTTACGCTGGGAAAAATCCGGAAATGTAATCATTGCATCACTACACACATGGACCTAAAAAGCCATGGACAGAGCAATAGTGCGACTTTGTATGAATGACATTGAAGCCAAATCTAGAGTGAGGGGAAATTGCCAGGCAGCCATCTTGTACGACGATTTTTGTAAATGATTTGCATGCAGAGTGGTATAAAATGAACTATTTTATTTTATTTTTTTATACGATATAACGGCTTATGTATTTTTGGGGTATTTGATGAGACATTTTCATTTGATATTAATGTAAGACCTTGCCCATAGATGGCACTCGTAGTAGTCTATTAAGTTACCACAGATGGCGTTAGCTATGGAGTTTTGTAGAGACCGAGTGGATAATAAGTAAAGGGAAAACTTCAAGGTCGGGGTCCAGATTATTCCAACCGCCTGCTAATTAAGACTTCAGACATCAGAGCAAATTGTAAATATATCACATTAAAAATCCAAGTGTTTTCTTGAAGCCGGAGTTTTATTTAATCAGAGAGTTTGTGAAAAACCCCGGAGGCACAACACTGTATAATTACAGACGCTATTGCGTACTAATATCTTGTCTAAACGTGTTCCACTATTAGAACGCGATAAGCGGTGTGCGCAGGCCGGATTCGGTAGTTTTAGTTAGAGCGTTGTAGGTCACTAGGAGGTAAAAAAATGTAACCTAATTTTTCGCTTCACGTCTCATCTAAATATAATTAATACCTTGGTACTCCTTTGACCGAGGTTTTACTGTAACCTGTTACATATACTATTATAAAATTGTTAGTTATGTTTTATGTCAAGTATCTGAAAAATAATACACTTATCATCAATATCGTGTGATTTGTACATTCATAGTCGTAGTAATATCTATTTACACAGCAATGTCCTTGGCTGAGTTACCTACTTCAATCAAAGTATTTTTAGCGAGATATTATGTAATACACGGAATTCTGTATCGTATTATATATTTTTATATTCTATAAAACAAAGACCGTATTTTAGTAGTGTCATTTTATTGGGAAGGCAGAGGCTAAGCTACTAATCAGTTGGGACTAATGTGAGGTGATAAAAACTCCAATCAAGGTATTTGTCATTTCTAAACTTAGTAACATTATTACATACTAAGGTAAATCATCAGAAAACTGGTCAATAATGCGGATATAATGGTCGTTTTCGCGCTTTACTGGCAAAGGTTGAAGTAGACGATATTAATACTGGTACGAAAGAGAATAATAGGTTGAAGGTAAACCACGAGATCGTATTTTTGACACCAGGAGGGTTAGTGAATGCTTTGAATAAACTATGACATCAGTCGTACATTGACCACCGAAGAGCGCACATTGAAATAACCAGACTATGCGCAGAAAAGCAAAGTTCGCTAAAATAAGGCAAAGGTTTGCAGCGCTGTCTATTGTGGGAATGTTCGTTTTTAAACGAACCGCCTTACGTAGCGAATAGTGTAACGAAATATTAAATTTTTGAAACAAGCCTGAACTTTTGTTTACCCGATTTGGGATACGTAGTTAAGTTTTACGCAGCCAGAAAATTTGCGCGCTAGTATAAAAAGGACTAGTAATTCGTAAGCAGGTTTTATTTTCGAGGACCGGACGGTGATATCAAAATGCGAGTAGCCTGTATACTGTCAGATTCATTTATAGACATCACCGAAAGTGGGACGGTCACACCGCCTCCCTGACTGGCTCGTCTATTTATTTGAATGTCTATGGTAGGTACTTAACAATGGAAATTTTATACGCCTTATACTTGTAAACATTTATCAAGAAAAATAGTCAACGCCCTACATACATTGATAATACGCATAATATTGTATTACATCAGTTTTTTCTTCTTGGTCAAGGGTACCGTAGGTATGGCATTTAATTTAGAAAAATCGTAATAAATAAATCACATAATATAAAAAGGAGAGTAATGCAACTGAAGACGTAATGGACTGAGTACAGCGAAGTCTAGTTTTAACTCGAGCGCTTTGCATTTCTTATGTCTGTAAATTTGTGTGTTCCGTGTCCGGTCAACCTGTCAAGATGTTAGCCGTGTTAGATAGTACATTTTTACTCCGCATGAGCGTTACGAACTGTCAAATCGGAATAATCAACATTACGCGAGATCTACTGCTCTAGTAACAATAATGGTTCGGAAGAAGCCAAAAAAAATTAAGGGGACGGCTGAAAACCCAACCGAACTGAATAATTATTTATTTATTAAATCAAAAATTATTATTAACATCTTGTATGAATGTGTAATACTTTATTTATTTGTGTTAAATCCAAGTTAAATCATTAAAGCGTTATCAATTATTTGTGAGTTAGTGATAATAATTTTAATAAATAATTTTGCTCTATTAACTGAATAAATATAAAATAAATAAAACATATTTAAATTACAAAGGACCGCTTTACGCTGGAACGCAAATTCGTCATACTTAAATTAAAATTTCTACTAAAAACAACAAATATTTATTTATCATTTTCTATATCATTATATCAAAACAGTAGGAAGAGCAAAATTACGTTTTTACTAATTAAGTTAACTCGCAAATAATAATTGATTCTAATGTTGCCTCTAAAAACATCAAAAATGGAATTCTTTAATGGCCTATTATCATAATTTAAAACAAAAATAAATAATGTTACATATTTCCGCATTTGATATTTTTGCTACATATTCTGATAAAAATAATTATTCAGTTAGGTTGGGTATTTGGTCTTAAATCCAGATTTAAGTTTTGTATGAAAAATGTCGCGCAGCCGTTCCTTTTAAACTTCCGCATTTCTGCCGTAGCAAATCATTACACCTACAGTAGATCGCAGAACTACCGCATGAGTTAGAAATTTGCATTATATTGTTTATGATTGATAAAGAGTTATTTCAGATTAGATAACAGCAAAATTACAAATAAATGTATCGATAAAGTTTTGGTAAATTTTGCTCTTACAAGTTGAAATTATTTGAACCGTACCTTCGACCTCTTTAAACCTTTGTATGTTCAACAAAGGCAAATGCAGCTATCAGGCCCAGACGTCTATTTCAGTTTTTCCACGGAGATTACAAAGGAGAATAATTATAAAAATTGCATAATTAGAACCAAAATCCAAACTAAAAGTTTATCGATCTTTATCGTTAGAGCCTGGCGGTAAATACGTTTAATATTAAAATGATTAATGGCATGTATTACGAAATGTTTTCATTCTAAATGTGGCATATCGTAAAACGACTAACTGTGCATTATTTATGTGATTAGATAAAAAAAACAAATAATACAGCGCCTCAAAAATCTTAACATACACAAATATTTACGTATTTAAACCATTAAACAAATATAGAACTATAAAATTAAATCATTATTTCTATTTTAAATTCAAATCCTTTAAAATCAGTATGGATTTAACTCATAAATGTTAAAATATAATGTGTAATGTAGTGTTCAGTCGAAAATAATTTTCGAAAACATCTATAAATAAAGGTAATAATTCAATAGGAAAATAAATAAAGCATCACACAGAATACTCACGATTTTGTTGATTATAGCAGCTGATGTTGTTTCCAAATGCTAACGAAGCAGTAAACTGTTTAGTAAAATACACCAACAAAACAGAGAATTGTACAAAATCTTCGGAAATCCAAAGTGCGAACCTGTCACAATCTGCGCGCCTCGCCAACTGGCGATCTGTCAGTTGTTAGTTTGTGATAACGAATTAGCGGAGTGAACATCGAGCGGATGGAAGCGATGGTGCTGCCTCAGTTTTGAAACCGGTGAAACTAATAATGAAAACAAATTTTATTGGTGTGCTTCTCGGCTAAATGGGTACAATACGAAATTTTACCATAAAAATGATTACATAAATTTAGCAGATTCAGCTACAGATAAACTGTTCTGAGTGGATTATTTTAAATAAATATCATTGCAATGGTGAACAAAATTGTTGTGCTTGACGAAACAGCTCAGAAAACTCAGCTCGGCTTGATTTGTTTTCAATGTCCACACTGTCCTCATCGTAAATCCGATGGCAGTCTTCTTTGTGGGTTGTAGGCAAGAACTATGGAACATTTCTGCAGACTGACATCTATTGACAAAAATCTTTACTTTCTTAAGTATAATAATTTATCAACAGGTGGCTGTTAAGAAGTTACATTTTTAACCGATAGATGTCTGTTGATGCTAAATATTTCACTTTTTATCATAACATTATTGATCACCTGAACGGAACTGAGATTTCGCGCCAAATTTAATCGTTGCTCCTTTGCTTACCACTAATCTCTTGATGTATTGAATTATTCATTAAATTTAATTGTATTTATAAATAACAAATATTACTTTTCGTTATATTTATTGTTATATTTTTCCGATCAATTTATTACAATGAAGGTGACGCAAATGAATTATTGTCAGGGCGTGTTTTTCAATTCTTGTTTATTATGCTTGGATAATAATAATACGGAGATCGCAAATTCTTTAGTTGCTGTCGCGTGCGCAATATCATTAATTCAGTTGAGATATTGTGGAATATTTATTAATTAATGCTATCTATTCATTGTACAGTATTTATTAATTGTTTTAAATAAAAATGTTTAAAACTTAATTTAAATCTAACCTCAGCTCAACTTGGAGTTTTGAAGATTTCATCAAAAGATCCGTGAAACAACCGGCCCACGATGAAATAGTATTAGAACTTGAATAAACCTTTCTCAAGACTTGAATTTTTATTAATAAAATTTGATGAATTGTGAAATTTCTGTGACATAACTGAATACAACGCCAAAAATTTTTTTGTTAATCAATAGAAGATATCTGTTTGATAAAAAAAAACATTGGTTTTATAACGTGTCACGACAAACTAATTTCCTACACACATGCAGATAATGCGATGAACCACATAAGAGAGAAGTTATTTATAGAAAAATAACATTTTTATTATGTTTTATTTTGGTTGGTATGAACTTGGAGTACATTGGCCGTTTATAATAACGCTCATATAATGCGAAAGTACCATACGTGCGAAAATGAATATGAATTATATTTATAAATTTATTAAAAGAGAAACGATTTTTTTACAAAAATTAACTCTTTTACAGTGATTACAGAAAAAAATAACTGTGTATTGTGGTTGTTTGATATTATTTGACTGATTTATAAAATGTTTATCTAGAACATTTTAATTTTCCCCTACTGTTCCCGCTATGATTTTTTGTTCAGATATATTTTTTACATTACGTATAAGCTAGTTATAAGTCTCTTAATGTTAAGACACAGTTTGAAGCCAGCAGTTATAAGTCTTAATTATAAGTCACTTGCTATAAGTCTTAGATTTGAGTCACTAATTATAGCTATAAATCCTTGTAAGCCAAGTATATTTATTTGTGCAGCGCTCTTGAGATGATTTTTTCACAAAAACGGGGCTTTACAAATCAGCAAAATATTATATTATTATTATTATATGTTCTTGTTTTTTTGAGATAATATCCATACATTTGCAGAGCCGAAACTATAATTATATGAATTTCACTCAAAACATGCTCCGATAAATTAACTTATAATGATAAATTTTAATACCCATTAACGTAATGGGTATTAAAATTTACATTGTATCTTAAGATGAGAGATTTTTGCTCTATTGTAAACAACCCGACTTGTTAATATTAAATATTTTCACATTTTTTGTTTAAGTTTTTTAATATTAGCGCGCTCCCTCTAACAATCGTATTTACGTAATATCTCCTTTGCAAACCATATTCTTTTTCTTTTTGAAGGCTTACTACGGATCCTCAGTCGCTGTTTTGTGGTTTTCTCAAAACATGAGAAATGCAGATACGTTTCTTTTGCATTATATGCGCGATAGTACGGTTATGAAGTAGGTATATCATAATAAAGTATAACGTTCCCGCCACCCACCGCATGACGGAGCAGGGGGGAGTAGAGGGGAGTGGGGGGAGCCAACAGCGGTGGCATAATCGAACGGTCCCGAGCGAACTTCAGTTCGGTGTTCAGTCGGTTAGTAAATGGCGTCAAGCGGTGCCGCGCGATGCTCGGCTGGCGGTAACTGGCAAAGCATCTATCGATCGTGACATTTGCTCCTGTAAATAGACTGTGTATATATAATAATTAAACTTCCCGTAACAAAACAAAGTGCCAAGATGAGACGCAACTTCAAGATTATCCTAGTTTTCGTCGCAATTTGGATTTTTGCCCTCCTGTGCTTCACGCAAATTCCCTCGGGAACATCCAAGGTTTGTTATGAATGATAATAAACCGTTCTCCCTTCCCATTCATCGGAAATAATCAATAGACGTGTGTCTTCTGTTTCGTATAGCTCATTTTATAAATAGTTTCATTCATGAATCTTTCAAATGTCGATCGGAACGTCGATTATTATTTAAATTATTTTGCTCGAATCGATTCAAGTTTCCCGAAAAATCTTGTGCATTAAATCTAATTCCTCGTAATTGAAAGAGAAAATGCGTATAATGTGGTATTTTCTCAACACTGTATTCAACCTATGCTTATAAACAAACTACGTGTATTTATTTATTATATTAACGTCAAAAACACGCTGTCATCTTTTTTCAAATAACGAACACGTGAGATTCTTGTCGGATTCTGTTTGCGCTTTACTAATTAATAATATTTAAAATATATATTTTATTAAATAATACACACTATTATAATTTTTTCTGGCTTCTTTCTATTCAAGAATAAGTTACTGGTGAAAAATGATATTTAATTAGTCTGAAATGTTCAGCATTTTATTGCAAGGGATTTGTTGAATGGGGGATTTGCGCGTGTAATTTATCTGATGGGGGGTGCGGGGTGAAATGTAGCAATGCGGTACATGTGCTCTGAGGGTGGTACATTATATTTACCCTTCCCAACTTACCCCCACTTCTCTTCTTACGCTCTTCAGAAAAATAATCTCGGAAGAATGGCGTGAAATTGCGCATAAACAAAATTACATTTAAATTTAGACAGCTTTTTTGTAAAATTTAGTTTTGAAAACGTGGTGATAAAAATAGTTCAACAAATGCTTAAATTTTTTACGTTAGTGCGAATTGCCATGCCTATGTACTTGGTACATACTTGTGTATAGAAATTATTTTTTTACAATGCAATTCGTTTTCATTTGTACAATATAAAATCTTACGATTATGGTAATTACACTTCGTTTCAACAATTAATACAAGAAATAACTATTTATATTCGAAAAAATAGGTTATTGGGTTCTTAGTTTCGGTTAATTAAGTAATTTGTGAGTATTTACATTGAAACGAAACTTTTGCAAGTGTCATTCCATACAAAAAAGTTCCAAATTGCGGCAAAGGGATGGTTTTTATAAGATAAATTTAGAATTTTGAGTGAAAATCGAATTATAATGCATTTTTACCAGTTATCCCCACGTAAATCGTTGTTTCTTGTAGTAATTAACCTGAAACGAAGTTTAATTTGCATAATCTGTGCATATTAAAAGTGCAGCGATTAGGGAAATATTTACCTTTATTTTTCTTAAAGAATGTAATACATTTCGGGGTTACGAATCACGTGACAATATTTAAAAATCTCGTACTATCACCACAGTGAGCGGAAAATGTTACTTGTGTTGTGATGGAGGACTTAGCCAGCTGAGGAATTGAACACACTACGCCTGGGTTGGTCCCAAACCTGATGTCAAACTGGTTTTACACTGCTATGAGCATCGTCAGATTGGTATTTTTAACGGCAGTTACGCAGTTAAATATTATGAATAACCACATTTATACCCCACATCTAAATGTTACTTTCCCTTAATTTTCCGCTTACTGTGGTGGAAATTAAGTAAGCTGAAAATTAAGGGAAAGTAACATTTAGTCTACGGAAAGTAACATTAAGTAGACTAAATATTACTTTCCCTTAATTTTCCGCTTACTGTGGTGGAAATTAAGTAAGCTGAAAATTAAGGGAAAGTAACATTTAGGACGGGTTGTTTCGGAGAATTTGAACAATTCATCAAATTTCAACGTTCATTTTCGGGTTCTGTGAAAGTCCTATTCAAGTTCTGTTATTATATCATTGTAGGCTAGTTGCTTGACAAAACTGAAATAAAAACAGAACTTGAAAAAATCTTTCACAGAACTTGAAAATGAACGTTGAAATTTGATGAATTGTTCATATTCTCCGAAACAACCCGTCCTTAGTCTACGGAAAGTAAAATTAAGTAGACTAAATGTTACTTTAGTCTACGGAAAGTAACATTAAGTAGACTAAATGTTACTTTCCCTTAATTTTCAATATTATTACCGTAAGTTGCAAAGTGAAACGGTTCAGCCAAAAATAAAACAAAACTAACAGTATTTTGTCTACTTAATTCAAACATTTGAAGAGATGATACTTTTCTGAAATATTCGCTTCACTGGAAAAACAACATATAGATTCTGTCGTGTCATTTGTATATGTTCCGAGGCATATTTTGGCGTAGGCCATCCAGTTTCGTAGCATTGCAGATGAAGGCACTGAATTTCTCGAGGGGTTTATTGTTCACAGCATCCAATTTCATTCAAAAGCGTTCGCTTTCTCTTACAAATTTACACGAAAAAAGGAAAAAAATCATGTAAATGATAAGTCTTAATTGGGGTAATAAAACTTTTTTACTTACGACTTATGACAAAGTGTTTTTACTGAAATTGTGAGAAATGAAAAGAAACTTCTCACGCCCGTTATTTAATTAGATGCTTTTCTCTATTATACTAAAATGAGGTCGCCATTCGCGTTTATTTGTTTGTGCGCTTAGTTCTTCTAAACTGCGCAACGGATTTTGATTTTCAGGGTTTGATCTTTCATTTAGAGAATTTCTTCAGGAAGGTTTAAATATATAATACATGCATATTATATTTATAGAAAGTAGAGAAAAGTTGAGCAAACTCCGGGTACACGTCAGCCGGTTTGTTAAATATTCCACATATTAAATATTTTTTATTTACATTGTTTATATTCTTTATAATATCTTAAAAATCATCACTTTTTTCTTAATTTTTTTTAATCCTTTCATTTTAGTTTGAAAAGCAGCCTGATACAAGACTCGAACATAGAAAAGGCACTTTTGTCTAAAGATTGAATAATAAAATCTACACGCCACCTAAAATATATTTTTTTAACATCAAAAGTTATGAATAATACATAGATACCAATTACTTATAATTTTAAAGTAGATTTAAGTATAGATTTTTTAGATATTGTTATTTTTTCGGGTCTGGCTGACTTCTGTAGCTCTGCAAATATGCAACACTCTGATCTTGCTACGTGAAATATGCAATCTGCAGAAAATAGCCAGACATACCAAACATACTAAATATATACAAGCGCTGTGAACGTTTTCTGCTGAAAGTAATGTCATTGTAAGAATGTTAGGTATATTGCTGAAGTCGACCAGTTGACTGTGGCTGTTTTCTGGTAAATATATTTTGAGAAATATCCACATTTAAAGTGTTTTGAGTGCCGTGGGCGCTTTCTGCACATTTTATTAAGTTAAAAGTTATTTTTCGCGATCAACAAATATTTTGGAAGGCGATTACTATAAATTTTATATGAAAGCGGCCTAGATGGTTTTAGTAGAACAGAGAATGACAGGAATATCTTATTTTTGCCAAAATTATGGACTATCTGCTTTCTACATAATTACGTTCAAAAGTTCGTCCTTTTGGTAGTATAGTCAATAACCATTTATTTGCTCACTAAAGCAATATTAAATTTTAGTTATTATTCTCTTAAGTACAATTCCAAAATATTATTTTTTTGTAATAGTAACCATCTAAATGAAATCTTGAGTACGAAAATAATAATCGGGTCAAGCAATTATTTTTCATACGTGGGTCCTGATATAGTTTCCATATGGGGATCGGTATGAAAAAAAACATCGTGTAATATTCCCATTAGGTTCTTTCCGCTCCGCCACGAATTTAACCAAAATGATTTCTGAAAGCCTATCGCACGCATAGACCCTTCTCTAAATTCTACCCACTACAAAATCAGGACTCCATTCCCGACATTGTTGTTTATATCCCACTGTACGGACAAGTTGACTGGAAACTGCCATTGCACGGGCTTTACTTATTTAGCAGCACATCTGGTTCAATCAGAGAAAGAGGGTTGAAAAAGCTCCCAGTTTGTTTGCGTTATCCCAGATGGAGTCTGTGCGGATTGGGATACGCTATATCTCTTATTCATGCTGGCACCAAAATAAACTCTTAGGCTTGCACGGCTAGGTTTTCTGGATTTTTAGGAAGCTTGAATGTAGCTGTAACCGGGACTATTTGATATTCTGACAGTTTTTCGGAGTTAAAACGTTTAATTTTGTGTCGTAAGTACAAAACCTGTTTATACTTTTTTTAACCTTTATATTTTTTATTATTTATTGAGTTATTTTATACAACATTTTAATATAAACAAGATAATATTTAATTTTGTAACTTTGAATATTTTTACAATAAACATAACACTTCTTTTTAAATATATTCATTCTTCCTCCTTTCTTCAGACTTTCAGGCGTTCCATCACACATCTTTAGTCCTTTGTACAATAGGCAGTTCTGTGATTTTGATTTCTTCATATGTGGCAATCTAATTCTATTAACATTTCTGGTTTCGTAATTATGAACATCTCTATTAAAAACAATTTCATCCTTAAAATATTTTGGCATTTGGTTTTTCATGACTTTTTGCACAAAAATTAACATATTAAATAACAGTCTCTTTTTTATTGGAAATTCTAGAAGAAATATACAGAAATGATTTGAGATTTCCACGGCCAACAGTATTGTAGTGATTTATTTTTGGGGTATTATACCGTGTTGCGATACCTCCTTTTTAGCCAACGTTTCGGACAGCATTACAGTGTCCATCATCAGGACAGATGTATAAATATATGTATATATTTTTTTCATTTTCTAGATTCTTATTTTCCAAGAAGTTGTGGATCATTTAAATTTATTCAATTTAAAGTTTCTGTTCTTTATACAAATAGAATGGCGTCATTGCGCCTCATAATTTTTACCTCATCCGGATGTTTAAAATTTTACATGGCTATTATAGATTTAGAGGCCTTGTATTGTGGGAAAGCGTGTGCTTTTGTATGTAGATGCAATACCGTGTTGTCCAATCCAATCCTCTAAGAGATGATTTTAAAATAGTTTTCTGCGTTTAGTTTTGGTGTAGCCGTCAATTACCAGATGCCAAAAACTATTGAGCTTAGCGCCGCGTCGTCTTTAATAATATTAACGAGATTTTTTATGATTTTCAATCGCGTCCGTAATTAGGCGTGCTCTATGTGTTTTGGGTCTTCCCAGATTAATTAATTAAATTGCCGATTTGTCAGGGTGGCCGAGTTTACATGCTTGAAAGTGTTCTGGTATCCCTGAAACGTCGGCTAAAGAAGGAGGTTGCGCAACACGGCATAATACCCCAAAAATAAATCACAATACATATAAACAGTACATATTTTATAAGACCAGAACTCACTTTCCGAGTGTTTTGCTGCTTTAGACTTCACACAAATAAAATTTTGTTTTGTAGTTAAAATTAAATGTATCGATCATAAAAAAAATATGTCTTGTTAAATGTATTATAGGATTTTCCTATTTCATACAGCTTTCTTGAAAATGCATGTAAATGACGCGTATGTAAATAAATGCGGAGTAAATAAAATTCAAAGTAAGTACTAAAAAATATTCATCTATATTGTGCGATATGTTAATATTGAACTTGTGTTTAGTTAGTACATTAATCCCAAGGTACCTGCTTTTAAATTAGTTTTGTAAGAATTAATTAATTTTAGTCGAATTTGATAGAACCTTTATTGTCATCTAAGGAGGTTATTTTGGAAGGTAATTTTAATTTGTTTTAGTTATCAGGAGGTTTTATGCTAATCTTAGTTTTGGTTTTATATCGATGTTGTGAGTGTACTAACAGTTCTAGTTCGCATAACTTAAATTATTTATATAAATAAAAATGTAAATGTTCGATCGTTCAAAATTCACCAATTGCTTTGAAATATTGACACAACGTCGCATTCTTATACGCGTGTGTTTTAAATAGGTACCTATATTATATATTCGTAGATGTCGCCTGTGACATGTAAAAACTTGCTTTTTTTAAAAAACAGCGCCATCTGTTGGATGATTTTATTGAATTATTTCTCTATCTGCACAGACAGATTGAGCTACATTAACTCGTGATGGGGTACAGCTAGTTATAAATAAAATATCAGTATTTCCCTAACCACAAATAAAATATAATATCTAACAATAGATACGTAAGTAACCTTTACCTCAAACGTTGGATTTTTGTTTTACAAATTCTTGCGGCAATGCCGGGTATTTTGGTTCTGTTTACTACCTACTCACCTACGTTTTTATAGAACAACAGGTTTATATTAAATTTGCGCACATACAGGGTGTATCGGCATGTACCCGACAAACTTTAACCAGCTATTCCTTAGCACATTTGGAGTAAAAAATGTTATGGATTGTTATTGATATTATAACTGGATTGATAGGTTTCTTGTTAAACTTTTAGTAAAAGAGCAATTTATTATCACGATGTCGGAGCACGTATTCATGAAAATCATATTATTTTCGCATTTCGACATTATACAGGATGTATCGGCACGTACCCGACAAACTTTAAGCAGTTATTCCTTAGCACATTTGGAGTAAAAAATTTTATGGGCACTTTGCTGTCCGGTAACATTTTTTTTAATAAAAAATTTATTATTCATATTTTCACCACATGTCACCAATGTTTTATCCTTTGTCAAAGTTTGAAAACCCGTCTGGCAATATTTTGTTCGAGTTTCGTTGAATAATGTACGTACGTACCTACGTTGGCGCGCTTTTACAATCACAACGAAATGGCACGGCACCATTCGTCTCATTTTTAACTATTATTATTTAGTGTGTACGAAAGAGCGAGGACACTTTTTGACACACTTGCTAATAACAGCTGTTGAACACGAGAAACAATTCCAATGACAGTGACGGAGTGTGAATTTTTTATATTTTTTTTTGTTTTTAATTGAAAAACAATGTTACCGGACAGCAAAGTGCCCATAACATTTTTTACTCCAAATGTGCTAAGGAATAGCTGGTTAAAGTTTGTCGGGTACGTGCCGATACACCCTGTATAGTCAAAAGTCATCATTTTTATTTCATTAATAATTTTTGGATTTCGGTTTGAAATTCATTAATGTATTGTATTTAGTCAGGAATTCGATTAATTGTGAATTATTTCTCTCTAATGATCTTTTCCACATAAATTATGACTACATAAAGCCTGTGACAGACCACGCTATAAGCGAGCTATATTTGCGTGGCCAAGCAATGATGTGTATAGCGTAATGTGTCGCGTGCCTAATTCTTTTTCAAAACCTTTACTGCATAGTGGTCCAAATATTTGACTTTGTGGTAACGTGTACTTTATATTTTTTATTAGTTTAATGATTCAAATTGATTAGGTAATTTTATTGCATCAAATTATTTATCTTTGACATTCGTTGCGCTAATCTCTATGCTAATAATATAATTGTTACTATTGTTTTTCTCTCGTGTTAAATTGCCGTGAAAAATACACTGATTTGAATATCTTGTTTAATGTGAATAAATTAACGTGGGTACACCCATCAATAGCGTTTATATTTTCCTTCGCGCACATAAATGTATCCATAATGAACCGTGCCATCGATAAAAAATATTGTTTATTTAATTACACATTTACATTGCTGTGTGTTTTGTCATCACTTCTAATTTATTCGAAAAACACAGTCACTTTTATAGTTTAATAATTGTTGTAAAAATAATTTTGAATATGAAACCACCTAGTTAGTGGTAGTTAAAACATCACAATATTAAAAAAAAAAAAAATTGCTCGACATCTTTGCAAATCTTAAATTGACAACATTTTTTTTTTTTTTTTTTTTTTATTAATATCAATAGCAAAATTTGTTCATTATGTAGGTTTAAAGTATAATATAAGTATATTTTTTGTATTTTTTTCACAGTCCTCCTCACTAGGGTTTCCTGTTCTGAGGCGGCCTGTAGTTTTTCTTAATTTTTTGTATTTAGTTTTGAATTGTCTTTACATTGTCTTCATAATGTTTGTAAGTTGATTGTTACTTTGATCTCTAAGCCATGTTTTGACTTTTGTTTTAAATATACTCATTTCGTTTATTTTTTTGGTTTCATTTGGTAGAGCATTGAACAATTTTATAGCATGGAATTTATTATTTCTCTGTCCAAAGGATGTGTTTAAACTGGGAGTAATCAGGATATTTTCGCTTTTTGCCCTGGTTGTGTATTTATGTTGGGCAGTGTTTATGTTTTATGTTTATTATTATAAACTAACTTTCGCAAATGAAGGTATTTCCTTTTAAATTTACAAAAATAGTACAAAATATGTATAGCTACATTATATTTTTTTAAATTGTGTACTGAATTTATAATACTCAATGTTGTTTTAAAATGCTTCATCAAAGCAATTATAATGTAATAAAAATGAGAGTTCTTTCCTTAAAATGTTTGTTCGCGAAAAAACACACTGATAAAAAATATTGCTAATTTATAATGAATTTTTCGACGTTCATTTTCGGGTTCTATGAATGTCCTATTCAAGTTCTGTTATTATATCTCTGTAGGCTAGTTACTTGACAGAACTTAAATAATAACAGAACTTGAAAATAAACTTCTTAAATAAAATTCTCTGAAACAACCCGTCCTTAGAATTTCTTTAAATAATTCGTTATCCGGTTAAAACGGGATTGCGGGCAGTTAACGAATGAATTGATAGGTTTCCTGATAAACTTTTAGTAAAATATCAATGATTTGTCACTATGTCGGAATATGTGTTCGTCTCCATCGTCGACGGCCTCCGTGATCGAGGGTTGAGGCTTTCGACTAACAAGCCTGAGGTCACAGGTTTGAATCCCGGAGTGCGCAAGTAAATTTTATTTGTTTAATTTGTGTTATTTGACAATACACTAATTAAAAATAATATATAGTATATTTGCGGCACCTTCCAGAGTGGAAGATACTTTCAATATCGCCCTGGTGTAATACCACCATTCAGAATTGAAACGTTGCTTGAATTGTCTTTGGCCTTGTTTGGTGACCAGATCTGAATAGCCAGGTACTGCCTCACCTTCCTCTTGCCCATTTCCTTCCCCTCCACATTTCATTCAGCCTCACAACATACCCTAATTGGGGATGCCATAGTATCACAGGCTCCAGACGGTTTGGAACAGCAGCAGGGACTCCATATATAGGGTTTTCCAATAAGAGGTGTTATTTTGAATAGCTCGCTATTTCGGTAGATGTTACTTTTGAAGCTGTCATTTTTTGACATTTGACAAGTAGAAACCACGCCATTTATAAAAATGGAACGATACAAGCTTCAACAACGCATTGAAATTATTAAAATTCACTTGAGTGAATCAAATGCAAATCATCTTGAGTGATGAGGCCCATTTCCACCTCGGTGGCTTCGTCAACAAGCAAAATTGTCGCATCTAGGGCTCGGAAAACCCAAGAGTTATTTTTGAAAAGTATCTCTATCCTCAACGTATGACTGTTTGGTGCGGTTTATGGTCATTGGACCTTATGTTTTCGAAAATGAGGCTGGATCAACAGTTACGGTGAATGTATTGCGCTATCGAGAGATGATTAATTTTTTTTATGGCCGGAATTGGATGGTATTGATCTGGACAACATTTACTTTCAACAAGACACACAAGCAACGAAACCATTGATCTTTAACGATTGAATATCAACATAACACCTCTTATTGGAAAACCCTTTATATAATTATGACAAACGTAGGTACATGATCTCGTGTTCCGCTTTTATTACAAATTTACTAATAGTTTATCAGGAAGCGACTTGCAGTCTCGTGTTTAACCGGATTACCAATAATTTTAAGAGATTTTTAATTAAATAGCATTCTTTGTGTGTCCTCAAAATGAAGTTAATCCATTTATGTAAAATAAATTAACTGGTGCTTTCAAATCTGCTTTATTCGTGTGTAAATCAATACGTCTCTGTATGTACTATGTGCCTACTTGTTGTCTTAAAATCGCTAAAAACATCAAAGCGTCCATGACCTTTCTCCAGGCAGTCATAAAATGTACAAAGTTTTGGCCTAATCACGGGTTATTGGCTTTTTGCAAATCGATTAGTTTATCCACAAGTTAATGTTATTTTTAGTGATAATGTGATAAATGATGATTAATGTTATTTTTAGGTGATGAAGTGCAATATAAGTTTAGGAGGTAGGGTACCATAAAGTTGCTATTGAGCACCTAATGAAACTTTGAGAAATAGTCCCATAAAATTGTATGGTGCTTGCAAAACTCTAAACCGCGAAAGTGCGCAATATAATATATTTAAAAAAATCTTTTAACTAGCTTCATAATAAATTTACAACAGATTACCTGGACGATTATATACATGTATAATTAAAACATATTTTTTTAAAGCAAGTACCTTCTTAGTGTGAACACATAAAATATACTATACAGGAACAACTTTTAACGGTTACAACTAGAAAAACACACAGGGAAAGTTAGTTGCAAGGTGATATTGTTAATTCTGAATTTGAAATATGAGATCGGCAAATATTTATTTATTTTATCTATTTATTTATTTATTTATTTATATATAATTTATACATTTATTTATAACAATTACAGGTAATAAATAAATTATTATAGCAAATAAATAATTGAAAAAAACTTTTTTTTCTTTGTGGAAAGGTAAAAGGATATTTAAAGTCTCCTTAAATAATCATGGATATTTTAATTTTTTATTTTATTTATATAATTTGTACATTTATTTATAACAATTACAAGTAATATAGCCTAAGACGTTATAATTGTACCAATTATGCAGTGTATATGCAATGCCAAAAATCTCGCAAATGCGCTATAGGACACAAAAAATAAATCTAATTTTTTATCTACCGCATTCAAAAAGCACGTAGCTCTCCCCACAGGTGAGTTCATTAATAAATTAGTGCGGCTTGCTCTACTATATAGAAGATTGTGATGACGTCCTCGAGAGTGAGACTCTGGTACAAAGAAATTTAATTGGGCCAGTATATCATTATTAGATAAGTGACCGTTTATTAGTTGGAAAAAATATTTAAGCAAAGCAATACCTCTACGTGTCTCTAGGGAGTGGTAATTGGTCATGCCTAATATATAAATCGATGGGTAAAGCCAAGGGTAACGTCCATAGAGCCGCGAAAATAAAAACCTTAAAAAAATTTTATGGACTCTTTCAATGCGTAAAGTGTATGTTAATTCATGTGGAGCCCAGATGATCGAGTTTGATTCAAGTACACTTAGGACTAGTGTGTTATATAATAACGTCAGTGTTTTTGTGTTACGAAACGGATATGAGTTTCTAATTACGAAGCCGAGAAGCCTGTATCCTCTGCTTATTAAATCATCGATGTGTTGGTGAAAAGTTAGTTTGCTGTCGTAAATAACTCCTAGATCTTTGATTTGGTTTAGGTGTTGGAGAATAATTTCATTGATTGTATATTCAAATACATGCGGTTTCTTTGATCTTGTATACGAGACGATATTGCACTTGGGTGTACTGAAGTTCAAGCCATTTATTTTGGCCCAGTTTGAGACGCAGTCAATGTCACGTTGAAGGAGAATACAGTCAAGATGGTTTTTTATTGAGCGATATAGTTTCAAGTCATCTGCAAATAGTAAATACAGCGAATGTGTGATGACTGAACCAATATCGTTGATAAAAATCAGAAACAGAAGTGGTCCAAGGATAGACCCCTGAGGAACTCCAGAAAAAACTATGAATTCCAAAGAACTGGAACCCTTATAATAAACAAACTGTCTACGATTTCGAAAATATGAAGCAAAAAAACAGAGTAGTCTTTTGGAAAAACCAAATGAAGCTAGCTTATTTAGAAAAATGTCGATGTCAACCTTGTCGAATGCTTTTTCCAGGTCGAAATAAGCAACATCCACCTGTCCCCGATTGTCGAGAGTTTGTGATAAGAAATCTGAGATACATAAGAGGTTTGATGTTACTGACATCTGGGGTCTAAAACCATATTGACGGTCATCCAGAATGATATGACTTTAAATAAATAATGTCCCAATGGTCGAGTGGTTTAAGACGCCTCTTCCGGTAAGACGATAGATCCTGGGTTCTTTTCCTAGTAGTGACCGTTATATTTTAGTTTTCTGTGTCTTGGTCTGTTTAATGTTTCTTTTAGATTTTTAGTATCATCTTCTTCTTCTTCAATGATATATTACACTAATGGGTATATTTTTCAAAATAAGTTAAACAAAAAGTTGTTCCTCAATATGTATCCAAAGTATCCCATATAAACAAAAATCGGATATGCTAATCCGAGACACTATCTAGGTTAAAAACCAATTTCATTAGAACCTTTGTGATCATTTAAAAAGGTAGTTGCCAAAAATATGGGAAAAATTTTGTTGCGAGGTGATATTGTTAATTCTGAATTTGAAACATGAGATCGACAAATATGGCTTGTAATAAATAGGTCCCAATTGCCGAGTGTTTTAAGACGCTTGTCGTGGTAAGACGAGAAATCATGGGTTCGATTCCTAGTTGTGATCGTTATCTTTCTATTTTTCTGTGTCTTGTTCTGTTTCATTTTTCGTTTAGATTCATTAGTATTATCTTCTTCTTCAATGACATAAAATATAACTGTTGTGTACTCGATCGACTACCGGATAAAATTATCCTAAGGCGTTTTCTTTCTTTATTATCATTTGGGCGTAACACAACTGTTACGACTGTTCGGCGTAGGTTGATTTATGTGACATTCTCTGACATCCAACTTCATATAAATAATTTAAAAACATGTTACCGTTTTATAAATCTATTTTACAAACAAGAAAACTTCTTCAATAAGTTTATTTATGTAGGTGCCTTGAGGGTGTTACGAGACTTTACCGTGACAGTTCTTTAAAAGTTATCAAATTCATGATGCTTTTCCAGATTCTGTCTTGGTTTTGTCTAGGTTAATAACATGGAACTCTTGTTTTTTAATAATTGTTGAAAAACGATCGTATTTCTATGCAAATTACGCCTATTTCGCAATGGACCAACCGCATTAGGTTATCAACCGCAAAAAATAATCACAATTCCGTGAACGCAGCATGCAAATAATTCATAACCTAATCAATTTCTTAGAAATCGTTTACATTAAGCCCCCCGCATACCCAATTTCTACCGATTTATAACAAGTTTCTCGTAAACTTTTTAAGTTTTCAAGGTTTAAAAAAATGTTATTTTTTAAGATAATATCCTATACATTTGTTGTGCCGAAACGTTTATTGAAAAAAATTGTTAAGTAAGCTCCGAAAATGATTTAACGTTTTATTCAGCTATTTAATATATTATAGGCAAAGGAGTAAATCAGGCCTCCAAAAAGTTGGGCGTCTTGTACGGGGCTAGGAGATTCTTCAACAGTGACCAGCTGCTGACTCTGTACAAGTCTCAATTCGGCCCAACTATTGAATTTGGGAGCCACCTTTGCGCTGGTGCCCCAAAATACTTAATAAACCTGTTGAATCTGTGCAAAGGAGAGCGATCTGTCTGATTGACAATCCGTTGTTAACAGATCGATTGCCTTCTCTAATGCATAGACGCAATGTAGGCATGCTGTGTCTGTTCTATAGGTATTTAAATGGAGCCTGCTCCAAGGAGCTAGCAGCATTGATTCCTGATGCACCGGTGCACGTTCGGTTGACGTTGGCTTCATGAGAACGGGCCGTTTTTACGACTCATTTTTGTGTAAGTCGTATGTGGAACGAGCTACCGGCATCTGTTTTTCCTCCCTCCTATAATCCGAGCCTCTTCAAGGCCCGCATTAACAAATCCCTCCCTACAGCCCCTACCTTATTCCGCCTCACAACGCCGCCCAACTGGGTGGTGACATAGTTCCCCTGTCTGTACACTGCACAGGCAAGGACACTCTTGTGAAGTGTCACATAAAAATAAAAAAAAATAAAAAATAAAATAGGCGTGAAAATTTTCAAAGTGTATCGTTAAATGCAATTGAAGAATTCGTTGAGAGATTTTGCTGTATTTTAAACGAGTCGTGTTTTATTAAATATTTTCACCATTTTCATTTAATTATTATGTTTTTTTAATATTAGCGCGCTCCTTCTAAAATTCATATTTACATATCTCCCTTTCAAAGAATCTTTGAACGCCCACTACGGGGCTTTAAGACGAGACAATAACCTAAAATAAAGCCAGAATCTTAACGACGTAAGTGAAGCAGCCGTGCACAAAAATATGCGACTCGCGGCTCTGGTGTATTGGACAGACCTGCGGTTGAATTTACCCTATCAAATCTCTAAAATAAAGTGGAAATCTTAACGATAGATGAAGTCGTGTAAAAACAATATTCGACGCGCGGCCCGGCGTAATGGACTCACCTTCGGTCGACTTTGCCATAGCAGGCCTAGAAAATCGATCTTTCGGTGGGGTTTATTTTAATTATTTCTGATGTACGTATTTCTAAAATATCAAATGTTTCTAGAGGGATCAGTCAGGAAGTTACTATATCATCGCCTAAAAAAAATCTGGTGCTTAACACCAATTTTATAATTGAAAAACGTTTTATACATTTTTCAAACCGTTTAATAGTTTCAATAATTACTAATAAAATATTTGAATAGTAAGGTCCTGTTTTTATTAATCTTAAATATAAATAACTGACATACGTATGGATCCCTCTAGAAACTTTTGTGATTTTAGTAATACGTTCATCAGAAATAATTAAAATTTGAGCGTCGATAAATAAATGCTGTTTTTTTAATTTAGTCGGCATTTTCATACCCACTGAATTAAAATAATCATAATTTTGAGTACGTTGATTAACTTTCAAGTTACACGTGCGTTTCTATTGTTTATGTTAGCTTCTCCTGTTTAATTACAAAAAATGCTTTCTTTTAACTTTTACTTGATTAAAAATTACATACGAATGCATGATAATTAGCTTTGTGTATTCATCACGCTAGTAATAGTTTGATGGCCACCTCGAGAATTTTTGCATATTATGCCATTTACCTTTCTAATTTAACGATAATAATCATTTTTCCTCTGTGATGCAATAACTATGATTCAGATGCATCGTAACCGCTGGTTGTGTTGTGTGAACCTTTAAGGTTTTCGTAATCGCCTTCTTTATTGTCATCATTGGCCCTACAATCCTTGCAAATTCTTGTCCTCCAGGATACACCTGAACTTCCTCTCGTCCCCTGCTGTTTCCTTCATAATCTTTATGCCCAGGAAGCATTTTTGTCGTCCACAGCTATATAAACAGAACTGATATACATAGACAACAATGCTTAGATGGATGTCTATGTGGAGGCCAACAATGCTTCCTGAGTTTAGATGGCTATCTATGTGGAGGCCAACAATGCTTCCTGAGTTTAGATGGCTATCTATGTGGAGGCCAACAATGCTTCCTGAGTTTAGATGGCTATCTATGTGGAGGCCAACAATGCTTCCTGAGTTTAGATGGCTATCTATGTGGAGACCAACAATGCAGCCATCTAAGCCCAGGAAGCATTGTTGAACTCCACACAGACATCCATCTTAGTTTATCCTTCGCCCTTCTATAAATACATTTTCTTAATAAAAAAAAAACAAACATACCCGTGTTACGAATAACCTGACAAATCTTTTCCTCTTTAGTAACCGCTTATGTAAAATTTTCTTCCTTTTGCAGCTGTCCCAGTTTTACAGTTCGTGTTTGTGACATTTTTACGACTGTTTAAAATGTTGTGTTACTCGTATTTTAGGTAAGGTTAGGATAGATTTCCAGTTTTACAAATTGTGTTATTTCCATTTTGACAACTCTTTCACCGGTTTGATAAGTTAAAATTTCTACCCTTGTCTGGCAGGCAGTTTTTTCATTTATGGCTCCAAAATCTTCATCTCAAAAATACCTAATACCCTCTCGCAAGGACCCTGCATACTGAACTGTAACTTACCACTGTTCTGAAATGTATTGATAAGAATTGGAAGATGAGTTTCTATATTTTTAAACACAAATAACAATCCTTGAAACCGTCTACTTTACATTACAGATACACGAAGAAAAATTATTATTGCGAATATTTATTAATTATATTAAGAATATCTTTAAATTATTGGTAATCCGGTTAAAAATGAAAGGCCTTAACGAATGAATTGACAGGTCTCCTGATAAACTTTTAGTACATTACCAATATATTTTCACGATCTCGGATGTCGATGTTCACGAAAATCCGAATATTTTCACATTTCATTTTGATATATTATCAAGATGTCGGAACACGCGTATTTGGCTTATGTAATGGATAAGATGTTACTAGAAAACCTGTTAATTCATTCGTAAGGCCTGCACCACGTTTTTAACCGGTTTACCAATAATTTGAAGACATACTTTATACATGAAATTGAAAAACTATGCAAACACTACTTTTAATTAATAATAATCTATATGTTTCAAAGTCAATGGCTTCTTTATCAAGATTTTATCAAAAAACACGAATTTAAAAATAGACAAATAAGTACACACAAAAAAAATATATTATAATGAGAGGTGATTAATTAGTTTTTATCATAAAAAAAACTTAAGGCGAAGCTTAATGCTAAATCACTATTTTAGATTAATCTTTATAACGAATTGGTTTACATCATGAATATCAAAAAATATGCTTTATGTTTTCCTATCGCTTCGCTTGAGTAGAATACAAATAAAATAATAAATTACTTAATAAAAATATAATATCTAAAATTAAATCAAACTCCCGCCACCTCAGAACAGGCTCAGCCTAGTGAGGTGGATTATACCAAAAAAAATGTATGTTAATTTATTGGTTAATAAATAAAAATAAAAAAATAAATAAATGTAAACTACTAAAAAAAATATTTTTCCAATAGAAATGTATGAACGCGTAAAGGAAACAACTTTTTAAAAATGCAGTATTATAGCTAAGATTATCTGTGACAGTTTCGCTTAATTAACTTTTTTGCTTTCTTATAAAATTATTTACAAAATAAATAAAAACCAGTTTTGTGCTTGAAATTTAACGATTCCTGACTCCGTTTGTCAAGCAATTTTATGCCTATTACCTACAATATAAGGTATACCAAAAATGGTGACCGAATAAATCCTCACAATGATAATTCATCAAATCTTTAAAAAGTTATATAAAGTCATGGAAAGTGATGAAACAAAAACTTTATTAACTGAGTTAAGTAGGTTAGATTAAGTTTTTTTAAAAAAATCGATCGTTTCTAATGACTTGATATCACTTTTTAAAAGTGTGTTGAATTGTCACTGTGTTTAGTTATCATGGAACCACCAAAAATATACACATTTTTGGCTTGTAGCTTCCTCTTAATAAATTAACAACTCTCACTTTTCTACGGTATTGGAGGTGACTGTTTTTAAATGGACTCTCTATATTTTTAAGAAAAATAACTATCCCTCATTCCATCTACTGTATGTTACAGATAGGTGGATGTGGGTAGTGAATCTTTATCGTTTTTAAAAGTGGGTCACGTTTCAGAAAAGTTCACGAATCCCGCGTAGTAGATTTTCCCTCGGAACATTAGCATAAAACTTTGATGTTGTATCGAACATCAAAGTGCGCTACTTTTCTTATTTACCCATAGCTTCGTGCGAACTAGATCTGATACCTGGTGACTGATATTTCTTATTATTTGTTTATTCAATTCGCGTATCAGTTCACTAAACTTCCACGATGTCATGTAGCGGTTTTAAAACGATGACAGCGGGAAAGCGTCGATTTAATTCTGCAAATACACAATCACTACCTACTTAAAACAACTGAATCGTTAATTTCAATTGGCACATTGTTTGTTGTTTCAAAATACATGCAAACTTAATTATTTAAAACACGTAAATTCTCAAGTTCGTGTTTTATAGGTCCCATTGTTGTTTCATTTTGTTGGTATCCTATTTTTTTTAAATGTAGGTAATTTTAACAGCCTTAGGAACTAACTTCGCTTTATATTTAAAAACTTTATTGTTAAGGCTCCGTTGTAAGTGTTTCAAAAGAGGAAGAAGATAGTTGGAGTTTAAAGGAATAGGAAAGATACGTAAGTACGAGTGATAAGGGAAGGCGAAAATATAAAAAAGATTGTAATTAATAGGCGTAAGCGCCTGCTGTGAAAATATTTAATAAAGTACGACCTATTTCAAATAGAGCAGAATTAGCATTTAAAGAAACACTATGAATATCATATATTGGAAAGTGTGTTATGTCATATCGGTAGAAATTCAGAATGCGGGGTCTTGGTATTTAAATTTTTTTTTTGAGGGGTGTCATATTTTTCCTTAAAACAGTTATAACCCTTTTTAAGGGATGTTATATTTTTCCTACACAATACATAGTCATTACTTTGTTTTGTAATTTTTTTCCTTAATACGCAGTTACTACCATGTTTTGCGGGGTGTGATAACTTTCCATGTCAACAATATTCGAAAGCAAATATTTTTGCTGGCTTATGGTAATTTAATCAAGTGTCCTTTTCAAGAGTCTTATCTTTAAGTAGTTAATTTGCCATCTAACAATCTCTCTTACTTCAAGCAATAGACCCCTTGTTTTTGCCAGAACCATAACCAACATAGCGCTCCACCATCCCCTCATCATTGTGACCTCCGACCCTCCCTTATTTCTTACCGTTCGCTGGTTTACCCGTTTGAACTTTAAAATACATCAGTTTAAAAAAAAAATAATAACATCTCAATTATCGACGCACGACGAATCATTCCCGCAGGTCATGAAATAATTTCTGGAATCAAATAGCATTGTATCACATTTACTATTAACAGCTACGATACTCGTATAGGAATAACCGTTTATTTTACGAATGGTTTGAGATACAACTAATAGCCAAACAGATGTCATTGACATCTTTTGAAACTCAGAGGACGCAGACTTGTTGAAAATTGACCCTTCGCTACTTCAATTCAATTCATTAACTCGCATCCTGCTGTCCAAAAATGTCAACTTATCAATATTGATATCAACACGGTCGCAGCGTGACAATACGATGGTCCATTTTGGAGGCTTATGTGATCCACAGTCTATCTACATATCTTCTTCTTTTCTTCTTTCTATCTCTATTATATGAAAAGGAAGTCGCTATCCGCGTCTGTCTATTTTGTGCGCTTAGTTTTTCTAAACTACGCAATGGATTTTGGTTTTCACTATAATTTAGAGAATTTCTTCGAGAAGGTTTATAAATATAATACATGCATACTATATTTATAGAAAGGAGAGAAAAGTTGAGCAACGCGGGTATACGTCAGCTAGAACTTATTGAATCGAAAACTCCTTTAATCGTTCGACCCCGATATCGATTCAGATAGTACTTTTGCCTTCTTACTTATAAAGATTCCCTAATACGCCGCTGCAGCGCTGGTATAGCTATACGGTGAGGAGGGCCGTATACTACTCAGGTTAAAATATTTATAGATTTTTTTAGACTGGCACCACTCTGTTCCAATCCTCAAAAACACTGGGTCATTTTTGCATTTCGCGTTTAGTTGCTAACTTAACGTTTCTTCAAATGAAATTTGCGCTGTCATTGACCTGGTTTGTTATGCTTTTGATTATGCGTTTCGTGTTTGATTTGGTAAATCATTATTTCGATTTAAAATTTTTCTCTGAAAGTGCTGCCAATGGGTACCTATTATTACTTTTTACAAATCAAACAAAGTCCGCGGTCTCCGCCTTAATACCATAGTAATACGTCCCTAATCCTAACGGTCGGACGGTTTATAAATCTGTCAGCCACTAATACTTGCGATATTATCAACACGTAGATTAATATCTGATCAAATATTTTTTTACAAAATTCTGAATAACGGCCTGGACTCTCCTGAACTCGTAAATTATTTAAGAATTCACATACCTACAAGGCCAACCAGACAAAACCATTTTTTTCATTTGCCCGCGTGCAGAACCAACCTTAGAAAAAATTCTCCAATCCCTCGTATATGCGCGCATTATAACACGCAATTTAACAATATCGATATTCTTAATAATACTCTTGTGAAATACCGAAACGAAGTCAAGCGTACGACCACAAATGTTAATTAAATTAATGCACAGTTATAGAAAAGGTACAACATGAGCATCTCCTGTCCCCATCCCATCTTCCTCTGCCTCTTGCCCTTTCCTATTCCTTATTCCTTCTAATATATTTATATGATTTTTTTTCTTTTTTGTTAATTTCATTTTCAGTTCATGGTTATAACCAATAACAATTTTGTATTATATCATATTAACCAACATTAGCATAAGAAACTATTTTGGCTTACCTCATATTTGACCTCTTGTATAACTCATCCTGCATAAAATTGCTGTTTGTTTCTTACAATAAATAAATATTACGGTGATTATGTGTAACGTTTTTGAAAACCCGTTCTTATCCCTCCGTATTATGTATTATGAGTAAGACGGTTTATATATATTTTATTTTATTTTATTGATATATGATTTAGAGAGCACATGTGGTTTTTTGTGATATTTCACCCTCCATGTTAGGGATAACCCTGTGTTATGGCGGGTGAATTTTACATTTTGCGGACATAGAATCTATACATTACTATAATATAAAATATAGAAATAAGAAAATGATGTATAGCTAGTTTGGGTTGCAAGAAGAGGATGGAGAAGTTAGAGAATTATAAGAAGATGAAAATTTTGAGAATTTGTTAGTGAATAGATCACACCAATTAATTATGTACATACTATACAGCTAAGTTAGGGAATAAGGATCTATAAATATTCAGTTCAGTAAAACTATTCCTACGCTCCTTGACTGCAAGAATGTTGGCAGCTTTTTTTCTGTAGGCGATACGATTGAACAATCTATGGTGACTCAGTCTTTGATAGTACCTACCCAATATTCATGAAACAATCCCGCAGCAATCTCACGACGCCGACGGGGGTGGCGGCGTAGTCCTCCATGTTGAACTGCGTTATTGGAATTTGATCAAACACGGGAGAACATAAAGTTTGGCTGACATAAAAGATATTTAAATATTGCTTTCTTAAAATCTATGGTTTATTAATATTTAATCGATTATTTAGAAATTTTTGACAGATTCAAATTGAAAACATTCAAAGAAAAACATGAATGCAAAAATGTTTTGTAATTTTTATTATTAAGAATTCTGGATAGCTTTGCTAAGCTCGTGCACCAGTTACAACAGACGTTTTTACTGTCAGTCACCTGTTTTTGCTGGAAAGCCAACTGCTCTGAACCCATATTTCATTTCACACACAATGATGGCGCTAGTTGAATAGTGGCGCATGTGAATACACCATTCTCTCAACTCCCACAGGCGTGTTGAGAATACCAACCGTTCTCGAAGGCGAGAAATAAAAGAAAATAGCGTGGTTGCCGATGAAACTTTTCAGTTTCGTACAATAATTATTATCCACAAACTTATATTTAAATCTATTGTTTACGTTTATGATTATACTCTGCGTTGATTCAAATGAAACATCCGTTTTTTTTTTAAATTTCCATCTTTTTTAAAACGTTAACACTCTGCGGTAATACTCAACAATAATTCTTCCCAATTTAATCCGAATTGGTTGGAAGAAATTATCACCGGGAAAAGCTCGTCCTTATAAAACCATGAATATTTATTTATGAATTAACTAAGACTTCGATTCACAGCCAGACACAAATTGTAAGGGGTGATGTAAGTAGTATTTTTAATGACCAAAATTATCAGCGAAATCAATATTTTCCATTTATTAATATCAAAAATATGTTCTGGATAAATTGAAGGTTTTCATATAATTTCAGAATAGAATAAAAACATATTTTTAAATTATATTATCAAAAATAAAAGCTTGCCAAATAATGAATCTACTTTTTAATTAGAAAATTATGATCGCATATAAGAAACAACTTAACAAAATGTTTTATGGCTAATAGTATTTGTAACAGTATTTCTTGATTGACTTTTTTATAAAATTACTCACTGTACCCCGCCACGCATTGCTGTGGTTCAGACTGTTTGCGCAGATAGAGAAAAAGAAGCGCGTTTTACTTTTACTTTAAAAAATAGCTAATAGTTTTTCAAAAAAGTATGTTTTTACCTGTCACAGATGACATCTATATAATATAGGTATATAAAAACAAAAATATGTCAAAAAATTTCATAGCAATCGTTGAAGAACTTTCGGAGATTCAAGATTTTTAACAAACGAACATTAACTTTTTTTTATTGAAGGAAGCAAACACTTTGTGGTGTGACATTATATATTAAATGAAAAAATACACTTTGTAAAGCACCAATTTTATTATGATTTAATATTAACAGCTCAACTAGTTGATTTAATAAGCCCTGACGAAGCTTGAGCTAAGCGAAACCTGGTTGGCTGTTAATATTAATTCATAATAAAAGTGGTGTCTTACAAAGTGTATTTTTCATTTTTTCATTTAATATTAACATTTTTATTTATAGAGAAGGTAAATTTGCAAAATATTTAAAAACCGCTTGCGCTATGCGATTTTTATGTGTATTATCTTTCGGTAGGCGACATACTCGTATGTACGACCATACGCAATATGGCTTCGCCTATTTCAGCATATTATTCACCATACACTCACTACCAATGGGAATGTATTGCGAGCGATATCCTGTAATAGGCCAAGCCACGAAATTATAGCGCGCTTATAGCGTGGTCTGTCACAGGCATTATTCACGGTGATATAAGGGTGCGTATAAACAGGACAAAATAAGGCGAGTCTAACCGCGAATTATGTGAAATAAACGAAGCAACTGCAAGTGCCATTTACGGTTGCTTTGTTCCTTTTCCATAATTCGTGGTTCAACTCCCGCTGTTTTTTCCTGTGTATATGCAGCATAAGACACGCTAAGAATGGACATAATTTTGTCTTGTGTATTCCTCATAGAAACATTAAAACCACTCCAGAAATAAGCGTCTAAAGCCTTCGTGTACATAAATTCGGTACATTTAAATACACCCACCACCACAATAAGTATCAAATACTACAATACAATATTTATGTACATACGACTATATAGTGATTATTTGTATATTGTTTTTTCGTCTTTCTGTCTTGTTATTTTATTTTGCAAGATGGTGTTAAAATTAGACACCTGTGGGCATAATAAATAATCAATGTCATGAGATTGATACAGATCGGTTACTAGTGAATGCGATTTGGTTTTAAGTTTTAACCGAAACAATGATAATAATGTAATGAATGGTAATGTAATGTAATCTAATGGTATCATTAGTTGGGGATCCACATACAAAACTAACCTTACTCCAATAGAAGTTGTACAAAGGTTAATAATTAAAATAATATTACGAAAACCTTCCGATTACCCAACGGATCGATTATTCGAAGAATTTCAAGTGCCTTCATTTAAAGATCTTTATACTAAAAATGCATTAATTCAAATCATAAAAGAAAAAGACAAGTATCAATTTCTAACTGAAAACCGTACTAGACTTAAATATATTTTTCCATGCCCAAAATTAAACACTTCCTTTGCACAAAATTATTACACTTACCGGGCAAGAATTTTTTTCAATCGACTACCTGAAGAAATTAGAAACACTAATGATAACATCCAAATAATAAACACTGTGAAAAAATATTTTAAAGACAAACTTACAAAAAATAAAAATGTTTCCAATTGAATTAATCTTAAGAATAACTCACTTCAAATAAGTTTAAAATCATTTAATTTTTATTACTTACTACTACTGTAATAAAACAATGTACACTCCTCTTCCAGCCACAAGCTAATGCTTCTATGGAAGAGGGGTCCTGAAATATTGATCATATATTGTAACAAATAAACAAAAATGTACTTATATAATAAATAAAAAAAATTTAAAAAAATGATTAATGAGGAGTAATCTCAGTTAATTATTAATAAATTTCTTGTTTAACTCGCTCTATCGTTGCAAGTCCATCACAGACCTATGTACCCCGGGAAGGGAATGACAATGATTGAAGACTGGAGAGATGTGATGAAGTTGTAGAGAAATTATTTGCCGATGAGATTATCAGTCATGAGTCATAAGCTCATAAGCTTACAAGATATATTTGTATGTTCATAGAGTTTGAAACACTGGAATTTATTGATAATCGATATTGATTAACGTTAATTATTTTAAATTCCCTCGATAGAAAAAATCGCAAAGTAAACTCCGAAAATTATTAAAAACACGTTTTTTTCTGTTATTTGTTATAGGCATGAACAAAATCACCGTGTATCTTTAAATGCAACTAAACCTTTTTTGCTCTGGTTTAAACGAGTTGTGTTTTATTAAATATTTTCACCATTTTCCCTTAACTGTTATCGATTTTTAATATTAGCGAGCTGCCTCTAATATTCGTATTTACATATCTGCCTTTCAAACCACCTTTGAACGCTTACTAGGGGGCCTTAAGCTTATTTATTTATTCGATAGCTTTTAAAAATTATTATTTAATGCACAACAGACAGAAGGTTAACACAAACAAAAAAATAAAATAAATAACAACCGTTCAATAACGGTGTACAACAACATGTAAACATAAAATAATAACCCACTTACTATTTTTTTTTTCACATGAGATAAAAATATATTACATTTCATATCAGACATCACTTTTTTTTTGTTTACCCAATTTATAGAGAAATATTCTCGGGTCAAACTGGGGAGCTAGTCTATGTGCTTATATATATAGATAATAATATATATAGTTACAAAAATAAAAAAAGAATATTTTCAAAACTACTGTAAAATACTACAAAATATTGTACAATAAGAAAATTACATATAATTATAGAAACAGAATATCAACAAAAATCAACGAAAAATCAACAAAAATATAAGCAACAATATAAGCAACAGAAATAAGCAACAGAAACGTGTTTTAAATTTTACATAGATGATATAAATAACTGATGAATACGACACATTTTATTTCGCTAATTATGTAAACAAAAAGAAAAACAAGAGACAAGAATGTTTGACTTATTTGTACCTGTACCTAGTTACTATTACATGTTGACGTATTTGTTCATCTCCGCATGGTTACTCAAGACGGCAGCCAAACACAATTTCGTCTTTGCTCTATCGATTCCGCAAACTTTAGCGTATTTCAATATTAAACTTATTCCGCAATATATATTCAACATATGCCCGCAATATATATTCAACATATGCCCGCAATCGCAAAAACCATATTATTTCATAAGGTCCTATCTAAATTATTTCCATCGGTTATTTATTCCTAGTTTCCTGTTTCCCCATCTATATATATATAGTATCGATATGTTATAGGAGTTTGAAGTGTGCAGTGTTCATAGCACAAAGGTAAAAGGACTATAAATGTTAACAAATCGGGTTAGGACCGCTATAAAAACAGTTTCACGGTGCTTTTTCAACTCAAACCGATTGATTTTGTCGTTTTTATTCCCAAACGTGTCGTTTCCGACTTTCGACCCTCGATCGATCTCCATTACGTAATTTATGAGCGCTTTTGAAAAGCAATGCAAGATACATTAAGTATCGCCTTGGCAGGAGCCGTAAATCACAGTTGAAATGGATTTAGCTACATTTTGAATTACGTAGCCTAGTTCTCTCAATATTTCTTTTTTACCTTCATTTTCTTTTTAACTTCTTTCCCTTATTAATTTTAACATTCTTTTGAGACGTTCAAGACATACAGTGCTATTCCACACGCTTAATTGTAAAACTAATTCATTATCTAATTCGCCACTTAATCGAGCTCTTCATATGATTATACTCTTCATATGATTTATAACGCTTTATATACAGTTTACATAACTAACTACAGTGGAATAATAATAATTAATAATATTACATAACTATAAAGGCCGGCTTATTGTCAGGTGGCAATTTCTTCCAACCGTTCTATCCTGTTTTAACTATACTTCGTTTGGAAGGGTGGTATTTTCCATCAGTCTTATTTGGCTTCTTTGTCGATTACTACCCTTTTCCGGGTGTTAAATTCGAATTGATTGCGAATTATCACCCAGTTATACCCAATCATAACCAACGGTCACCAACACTACCATCAAACAATCTAAAATCAAATACGTTATAACTCCGTCCATGAAGCAAAGCGTACTGTGTGTGTACCAACGCCTTTTCACGTCTAGTACACGAAGAAAAATGACTATTGCAAATTTATTAAAAAGGTTTTTTTATTGTTTGTTTTTGGGGTGTTATGCCGTGTTTCGCTAACTCCTTCTTTAGCCGACGTTTCGGACAGCGTTGCAGTGTCCATCATCAGATCTACCGGATCTGCCCTGATGATGGACACTGCAACGCTGTCCGAAACGTCGGCTAAAGAAGGAGTTAGCGCAACACGGCATAACACCCCAAAAACAAACAATAAAAATGCTTTTGGCCGTGAGAATCTAAAAACTTACCTTATTAAAAAGGTCTTCAAATTTTTGGTTATTCCGGTTAAAAATGGTATTGCATCCCTTACAAATGAATTAACAGGTTTCCATTAGGTTATTGCATTACAACGAAAATTCTTCGTATCGTCGTGATGTTATTAATAAGGCCTGTGAATTTATCGTGAGGGCTAAAATCGATATATCTCCATGTATAACCATAAAACTTTTATGATAAAACATCAAATTACAGGCAATTATATTTCAATGCATTTTTGGTTTTTTATTACTTATTTCAGGAGACTTGCCCACTTATTTTGTTCTGTTTATTTTACTTATCTACTTCTTTTATCGCTATTAAATTGTTTTCTTGTCTAAAACTGGGGCGTTAGTAAATAAATAATTTGAGGCCAACAATCAATGTGACGACATGTTGACCGATTAATCTTCCATACCTTTATGTACAGTATGTATGGGAGGTTTTGCACTAGGTCGTTAAATGTTTATACCTCCCAGCTGCTGTCGCTTCTGCTGGACCACGATCCGGATGCTGGTTCCTGATTGGATCCGATAAACGAGAAGAAATCTGCGGTGGACCTATTCATTTAAAATGAAAACTAACAAATTGCTGTTTTGACTTTCGAAATATCTGGTTCTAGCTCTGATGTCACGTCCAGTTTTATTATTCCTCTGCCTTTACAATATAAGGTGCCGAGTTTCTGTGACATTACTGACACGCTGACCATTATAATGCAATACAGCGAATATTCCGACATATACCTACAGTAATTTATTCTTATTATATATATATGTAGTATAAATTAAAACAGTATGACTTGTAAACATTCTATATTTGTTCTAAAAATCACAAATAATAAAAAAACAAATGTCATGCAAAAACATTTTATTAATTGTATGTCATGAAAAAATATTTTAATAATTGTATGTCATGAGAAAAAAATTTACTAATTGTATGTCATGAGAAAACATTTTATTGTAAAATATGTATTCAACGCATAAATAATGCGCTTATTCTGTATATACGTAGAAAAATTTGCTACTTAAAATCAGTGTTTTTAACGGTACAATTACCTAAAATTTCCGAAAGTAACATATATTATTTGACGTATTGATTATAAAATGTTTTGTAAACAACCATAGTCATATCTCTGTTCGATTTTTAGTATCCAAATATGAATTCTGCCGAACAACGCCCAATTCAAGAATGACAACAATTCTTCAAATAAAAATGTTTTTATATTAGAATCATTTTCTCATCTTGAAACTTCCCACATCGTTATTTATCCACTTTATATTCCAAGCACGACCTTGCTGTCCCAAACAATGGGCCCGAAATATCTGAGAGTCATCTCCAAAATATATCCATAATAATTTTGAAATTACTATTCTAGATTCTAGAGATGTTTTTTGTGGTAAATCCAGTTAGTTTCTATTCTGGACAGTTACTCTAATTTATCTATCGTATTGTTATAATGCTGCCTTTCTCCCATTGAATACCTCAGTAGAATATAATATATGATGTGAAATAACCACCAATGTGAACATTTAACGAGAAAGAACTCGACGAAGAAAGAATGTTCAAGTTTTAACTCGATTCCACGAGGCTAACTAAAGAAAAGAGTGATTATTTGAAGTTCTCGTTGAGGAAAGTTGAACACTTCCTTGGATTAAAGTTTTTAAAATAAAATTTTATTTTGTTTGAGGTTAGTACCTATTTTGCGGTAGAATAATTATAACGTCCTTGTTGGATTTCAACTTAGTGAACTAATCATAAAATCTATACGGAGAAAATCATCGAATATTACTAATTTATTAAGAATCTCTTAAATGTATTAAATTATTCGCAATCCTGTTATAAACGGGATTGCAGGCACTTGACGAATGAATTGAAAGATTATCTAATAAACTTTCACTAAAATACGAATGTTTTATCACGATGTCAGAACTTGGAACACGTGTTCATAAACATTCTAATTATTATTATTCTCATTGTATTTAGATTATCGAGGTGCATGAACACGTGTTCCCATGTATTTTGAATTTACTAAAAGTTTTTTTAGGAAATGTCCTGCAATTATTATTATTATTACCAATAATTTGAAGGGATTTTTAACAAATAACAATGCTCATTTTACTCCGTGTGTGACTGAATTCAATAGTTGTTTTCAGAAACGCTGATTGTTCCGTTTTCGTGGAATGGAATTTAGCAGTAAGGTACGGTTTTTCATCACCAGCTTAATCCTGGATTGGACCCAACGTTGGAAACTTGACCAAACTAGCTCGGAAACATTCTACAGCTTAATCAGAGTTATATTGGTTCCCTGGATTTACGACCACGCGGTTAGACGTCACAGTATTACAGTTGTTAACCAATCATCATAAATAAAATACGCAATTAAGCTTATAATTGATATATCAGCAAATATTGAACAAAACATTATTGTACTAAACATTTTGGTCAGTTCTTCGCGATAATTTATGACAAAGCTATGATTTATAGTAAAGCATACCTATGTTTTGCGTTGAGGTATACGGATAGAGCTTACATTGGCTTTCGAAGTATGAGTCACAAACACTGTCCGCTGACAGATACCTTTGGCTTCATTCGGTTTCAAGCGCTCGCCGGGAACAAGTCTGCGATAACTTCCAAATGCCGACATGCACATTGAGATATTGTACAAGTCGTATTGGAAAATATAGGGAAAGCAATGGTTTAACCTATAATCGGTAAATAGGGTTTTGCCATAATCATTAGTCGTGCAAATTGACTTTTTAATGTTAAAAAACTCAAGGAGCACTTGAAGTTGTCGCGCTTGTAACCCAAGTTCAAATATGTATGTATATTTTTTAGTTTATGCGTTGAAAAACAAGCCAAGCTCAGAAGTGATATTTTTCGCTGTTAATCCAAGCTTTCAGAATAAAAACGTACATCTTTACTTTGTTTATCTTCTAGTATTATGAGTATGTTCAATTATACAGGATGTCCGGGGGTAAAGTGCGCTAACTTCCGGGAGGTTATTCTACATAATAAAACAAATAAAAATATTATTGTTGTTTATTGTTGTTGTTATACGCCCATAGGGGCTTTTACATAGATTATAAATAAGTTTTACATAAGTTATCGAGTTAGAATTTATACTAAGAGTTATAAAAGTGAAGAATTTTAAAAAAATATACAAGTAGTTTTTGAAGAATATGGCGTAAAGAAACATTTTAAACAACATAATATTTAACAATAACAAAGAACAAAATATAATATAAAACATTACAATAACATATCTAATCGTTAAATCTATTACAATAATTTGTATGATTCCACAAAGTGTTGGTTTAATTTGAATTTAAGATTATAAAGGGAATCATGGAATATATCTATAATACCACCAAACTTGTTGCCCAAATCATGCATCCTATTGGTAAGTGAGTTTGACATCACTTTCGAAATTCCAACGTTTTAAGATATATTATAGATAACAAAGTTGAATTGTTTGTATGGGAAAATAAATATTCTTCTATGGAAAAATATTTTTGTATGGGAAAATAAACATTAGACTTTCAAAAATGATTATTAAATAGTTATAAATAGTGACAATATAAATATTGATCATTTTTTTCTTTTTTACTTCTACCATCATGTAGAATCACATCCCAAAGTTAGCGCACCTTACACACGGACAACGTATAATATTATAGTGATATATTTTTGGGGTATTATGCCGTTTTGCGCTTCCTCCTTTTTAGCCAATGTTCCGGACAGTCCTACGGTGTCCATCATCAGGGCAGATGTAGCTGTGTCATCTTCCCTGAAACTTGGCTATATAAGGAGGAAGCGCAACACGGCCTTAAAACCAAAAACTCATCAAAAACAAATCACTAATACTTTTGGCCGTGAAAATCTCAAATCATTTCATTATAAAATCTGAAGGTAGCATCATCGTAGATTAATTGAAACGCTTAGCATAACTTAGCTTAGTTTAACAAACGTGACCAACTTCCACAATAATGTTCTTACTAAAAATAAACCATGTTCTTATTTTTGATACATGTAAAACAAAATTAACTTTTTAGTACCTAATAGACTCATCTGCATATCTATATATAATGATTTATGAGATGGGAAGAGTCACTCGTACGAGTAGTTAATGAGTCATGAATTTCGATTAATTTCAGATGCAGATGCATAATTTAGAAATTGTTTGTGTGTGTTAATTCATTACCTAACTGAAGTTATATTAATATGGCTTGTGTCTTACAGGCACATTGCCTTGCTGGGCCCAAGCTTTCTAATAATTTAGTTACCATTATTATGATTTTTTATAACGCTAGCGTATTTTGGAACATAATTGAGTTGTTTTATCTGTAATGTTGGCTTATTTTATATAAGCATTTAGTTGTTTAATGTGGTTGTGGAAAAATCGTTTGTTTTAAGATCATTATTTCGCGTTGGATTTGAAAGAATTTTTATGCCTGTTTTAAAATGTTAAATCTTTTTCACCTTCGGTGAAAATTAAGAAAGAATATTATTTATATTTGGCACACAGACATCTCCAACACATTGGTTTATTTCTACTGTACGTCTAACGCAAACCATATCTTAAGGCGAAGTTTAATGCTAAATCACTATTTTTGATAAATCTTTATAACGAATTGATTTACATTATGAATACCAAAAAATAAGCTTTAGATAAATTGAAGGTTTACCCATCGTTTCCCATGAGCAGAATACGAATAAAAATTTTAATTATTACTCAATAAAAAATATAAATGTACCCTACTAAAGAATTTTTTTTTTCAATAGAAATGTATGGACGCCTAAATGAAAAAACTTAAAAAATACAATATTATAGCTAAGATTATCTGTGAGAGTTTTCATTGATTTAACTTTTTTGCTTTCTTATAAAATTGTTTACAAAATAAATAAAAATCACTTTAATCTATATTCTTCCTTTCCGTGTCCATAATCCAAATCTTAAAACTTCTTTTAAATTCGGTTATTTTTTAATGGTTTTTATTGCAAGAGGGAGGATACTAAATAGTTTTAGAGAGAAATTTTGCAAATTTCTTTGTCCAAAAGTCGTGTTGTAGGTTGGTGAAATGTATGCTGTGTTGAGATAGTTGATAATTATATCAATTTTCTCGAATACTTCACTAAAATTACAGAGTAAGTGGACACTATTAGATTATAGTAGACTTTATCAGCAATGTTAGATTAATCATTAGCGTCATTTGATTTTTGATCGTGTGAATTTTATATCCGAACGGAAGACCATTGTGGTTTGGTCGTAACTAGTAAGTGAGCTGATCCTCAGCAGCTAGCGGCGACCGCAGATGCAGCAAGATATTATTTTAATTAATTTTGTGGTGTTCGTTCTTCGTTCCTCTTAATTAACTGGGTGCATATTGCTTCCAAAGAACGCCGCAACAGTAATGCATTTTTATTTAAATCCGCGGTTAATGGTGTTTGGTATTTGGCAGCTTGAATCCAGACAAACTGTTTTTTAAAATTTATTTTATTTTTAGAAATGATATTTTTTTTTAAATTTATTTATTGGTTCGCCAACAGAATACATCACATAATTTTTACAGTAATTTACATTTATACATGGTTATAATGATGTTTCCAATTATAGGTGAGCACAAAATTAATCTCAATATTCTTTGTGTAATAGTAATTGGTTAGTTACAGTAATAATAAATTTAATTTACTAATTTCATATGTTTACACTAGATTTCATATTTCATACAAAGTAATTACACTCAATTGGTCACCATGAAACAGGCAGCCGCCTAGTATGGTGATTCTTTATATCTACTTTATGTAAATTTCAAAACAATGTAACATGTATAAAAAAAATAAAAAAATTACAAGAATGTATATAAAAACAAGGACGATCGAAATCAATCATTAGGAAGAAAGATGTATACATACTTACAAATATATTATACATATATATACGCATACATGCACACATCTACATACACATACATATATATTCACACATACATATATACATAACACACACATAAGCATATATGCATAGATTTGTACACTGTACGCATATTGTATTTATTTTTTTATAGTGAATACCTCCAACTGCTCCCGTCTGGAGCCAGTGAGACTATGGCATCCCCAATTCGGGGATGTTGTGAGGCTGAAGGTAAGTGGGGAAGGGAAAGAGGAAGGTGGGGAAGTACCTGGCTATTCAGATCTAGTCACTAAACACGGCTAAAGCCATTTGGAGCAACGTTTCAATTCTGAATGGTGGTCTTACACCAGGGCGATACTGGTAGTATCTTCCACTCTGGAACGTGCCGCAAATATACTATATATTATTTTAATTAATTAATTGTGAAATAACACAAATTAATCAAATAAAATTTATTTGCGCACGCCGGGTTCGAACCCGCGACCTTCGGAATGGCAGTCCAATGCGTTACCACTGGACTATGCCGGCGTTGTATGCAAACATGTACCACACATGCACACACAAATACATGTATTGTGAATCTAATGCATAAGTAGGTGATTGGTAATGAAATAGAAATAATAAAATGGCTATATAAATTATCGTTTGTATAACAACAAAAAAATCGATTTTGCCCATACGAGATATCTGAGTTTTCTATAAGAAAAGTCATAATATGGTGACCAAACGTTTTATATATCCATAATGTTAACTAACTTACTAATATATCACGCCGATACATCGTCTCATGCATACTCCTCTTCCGATATCTCTGTTGGCCTTTCCATCTTTCGTAAACATAATTCCCAAATACACAAATTTATCTACCTGCTCCAAGTATTAATCATTCACAACTATATTGCAGACTGTATCTGTACTCTTTCTTTCAATCTCCATGACTTTAGACTTACTTGCCTTCATCATTAAAGCATTCTTCATACATACTTCGTTCATATCATCAAGATACTGTAGATCTTTCATACTGTTCGAAATCAGCACCGCATTATCAACATACAGGATGCACATTACTTTCAGATTACTCGGTTTCGCGCCCAATCCCACCTCTTTCAATTTTTGCTTATCGATGTATAATACAGGGATTTCCAATACGAGATGTTATTTTGAATAGCCCGCTATTTCGGTAGATATTACTTTTGAAGCTGTCATTTTTTGACATTTTACAAGTAGAAACTACGCCATTAATAAAAATGGAACAATACACGCTTCAACAACGCATTGAAATTATTAAAATTCACTTGAGTGAATCAAATGCAAATCATCTTGAGTGATGAGGTCCATTTCCACCTCGGTGGCTTCGTCAACAAGCAAAATTGTCGCATCTGGGGCTCGGAAAACCCAAGAGTTATTGTTGAAAAGCCTCTCTATCCTCAATGTGTGACTGTTTGGTGCGGTTTATGGTCCAGCGGAGTCATTGGACCTTACTTTTTTCGAAAATGTGGCTGGAGCAATAGTTACGGTAAATGGATTGCGCTATCGAAAGATGATTAATGATTTTTTATGGCCGGAATTGGATGGTATTGATCTGGACAACGTTTACTTTCAACAAGACGGCGCTACGTGCCACACAAGCAACGAAACCATTGATCTTTTACGATTGAATATCAAAATAACACATCTTATTGGAAAACCCTGTATCAGGTGTCCTATATACAGGGTGTATCGGCAAGTACCCGACAAACTTTAACCAGCTATTCCTCAGCACATTTGGAGTAAAAAATGTTATGGGCGCTTTGCTGTCCGGTAACATTTTTTTCCATTAAAAACAAAAAATAAATAAAAAAAATCCACACTCTGTCACTGTCATTTGCATCGTTTCTCGTGTTCAACAGCTGTTATTGGCAAGTGTGTCAAAAAGTGTCCTCGCTCTTTCGTACACACTAAATAATAATAGTTAAAAATGAGACGAATGGTGCCGTGCCATTTCGTTGTGATTGTAAAAGCGCGCCAACGTAGGTACGTACGTACATTATTCAACGAAACTCGAACAAAATATTGCCAGATGGGTTTTCAAACTTTGACAAAGGATAAAACATTGGTGACATGTGGTGAAAATATGAATAATAATTTTTTTATTAAAAAAAAATGTTACCGGACAGCAAAGTGCCCATAACATTTTTTACTCCAAATGTGCTAAGGAATAGCTGGTAAAAGTGTGTCGGGTACGTGCCGATACACCCTGTATATTTCACGATGTTTGTACGTTTGTTTCATTATTACGCATTATCTATGCACTGGAATGAGATACGGAGATAAATTACAGTCAATATAATTTTTGTTAACAATAACATAGTCGTATACTTCATTAGACCTCCGAAGTCACCAGAGACCGCAAAACATTAAAATTAACGTTAATACAACAAAAATGTGCTGGGAATAAAAATCGAACACCGTCCTCATTTTACTTTCAAAACAAATTCAAATTTCGAGCTATGTTCTAACTATCCCAAAAAGTTCCAATATTGTGTAATGTTTGTTCTATGACGTTCCAAACAATCTGTTTATAGTTTAAAAAAAATATATTTGCTTAGCCCATCAAATACAACAACGCGTTTATTGTACAGTAAACAAATTAAAAATATAGCAGTCTTACTTACTATCTTTTCCTCGCTTAAAAAATACACGACCCACCTTCTTTTTCATTAGATGGCTAACCTAAAAGCCAAGGCATAAAAGTTGATGGCAATCATTTAAGACAATTCAATTCAATAAAGCTCTTTTTTATTCTCTCTCTCCGTTCTTTTTCAATAAGTGATTCTATCCCGCGTAAATCCGGTGAGAGGTTTAGGTCCATTTGCATATAAATTCGCATCATGCATCCTCCATTTGATTTTATTATTTGCGGATTCCCTAGAAACGTCTAGATGTCCGGCAGAGTGGCTCACTTTCTCCACTGGAAAGGAGCTGATGTGAATAAAGATCCGGATCATGAATATTACACGGCTACAACTCTACCAGAGGCAGTGAAGTCCGGTCTATATGAACCGATTTCTATGTGCAGTGTGTACGACTCACATATCGTATGAAAAAAATATGAATGAAAATTATTTATAATTTTTTTTTTCTTAATTGAATTTTGTAAAAAATTTTTTATGTAATTTTGAGGCATATAATAAGAATTCGTACGTTCCGGCTTCTGGGTCATACAGTTTGTCCTTGCAGTCCTGGGAGGACCCAAAACGTACCGAGCAGGCCTAATTACTGAGGTAATTGAAATCCACAGAAAAATAAATTCATATTAATAGAGGCACTGTGTCTAAGCTTAATAGTTCTTCGTATCCCGTACTTGACGACTATACCAAAACTAAACGCCAAAATAGCACTATTTAACTAATCATTTTACTGAAATACCGGCCATAAAAGGATTATGTGCGCAATACGATATAATTTCTACACAAACAAACGCAATCTACATATTATCTGTCCTGATGATGGTCACTGTCACGCCATTCTAAAAGTGGACTACCCATAGACATATGAATATTAGTAGACCTGCCCTAAGTGATTAAAAGCGTATTATCCCCACTCCCCATACCGGTTCCATTGGAGCCGGCTGGGCTCGCGTATGGCCTCAAGTGAAATTTGAAAACGTGACGTCATCATTCTTGTGCGAACTATGGTCGAGGCATCATCGGTTCATTTTACGAAATAACACGGCAAAATGTTGACTTGTGATATGAAAACTTGTAAAAATAGATGTGAAAAAGAGAATAAACTCAATTGTCGTATTACATTCCATAAGTAAGCATTATTTTACTTTATTTTAAGCTTATTCACACCGTATTATATGGATCAGTTTTAGAAACATATACTATCACATCACAATGTAGCGATTCTCAAGTGTGCTCATCGTTGTTTACTGGGGTAAGTATATTATGAAACATTTGTAAAAGTGTCTTAACTAAATACTCTGAAACTAACTACGACTCTGCAAACAGAAGAAATTTACTTTGCCGAATTTGGACTTATACCATACCACCATATTCAGCTCTATATCCCAATTGAGGATGCCTCACTGGCTCCAGACGGTCGGGAGCAGTTTGGATTCTTGTGCGATATTCAAGTAAAAAATAACTTTTAATATTATATTAAGATAACGCGCATTTAAAAATACAACCTACCTCAATCTAATTTAACCTCTCCTAACCCAATCCAATCCAACCCAACCTTTGCCAAAGCCGTACAATGGCGATCCAATTTCAAAATCAGAATGAAACTTATGTACAACCGGAACCGGGCGTTAAATTCACCGCTTCAACAGGAAGTTGGGCAATCGATTATTTGTAACGTTACTAACTGTCAACAATACACATTGAAATTCAGCTTTCCGACATGTATTTTATTTTATTTATTTAACGCTTTATCTTGTCATGATTCATGTCCTTGACAATTATTCGCTCAATCACCTATTTAAGATAATAGACCTATTTAACCCATAAATGCATACTGTTGCAAAACGGCAACATACCGTTCAAACCACCTTTAACTCTTTGGTGTATACTTAATGCATGCCGTTTTAGAATTATCAAGTTCACGGTAATATATTTTATCGAGTGGCATCACCTTTTTTTTCTTTCGCGGATGTCAAATGTCACTTTTTCTTTAACAAAGTGAAGATTCTCGAAAATTGGTTGGAGGTTAGAATTACAGTTTTGTTTTGCTGTTATTATTTTGATTTTCTAAGGTAAGTAGATACAATAATACAATACTTATATGTAATAACTCGTATTTTTCCGGTACACTTATCAGTTTTGAGAATTTTTTTTCATACGTAAATTTTTCATATTAATTTTTATTAAATACACGGTGTTGTAAATCTGCAACAAATTTTTTTAATCAAATATTATTAAAAAATTACAAAAAAAATAAATTCTTTATATTTCCTTGTATATGCATGTAAATATCTACAAAATATATTTTTTTCCAGAAAAATAAATAAATCATGCATTTAAGGATTAAGTCTCCGCTTGCCATGCGATTTTTACGCCTATTACCTATATTTGTTGTCATATTGTAGCCACGCTAAGAATAGACATTTTTTGGCTTGTTTATTCCTATTTTAGTGGAAATCTCTTCCAAGCATCCCAGTTTTACAGTTCGAGAATAAATAATCGTTTTACTGCGGTGGTTTTGTAAGTAAAATGAATTGTCAGTAAAAAGGATGGAAGAGAAATGCATGAGAACTGTCATCAATATTTGACACAAATATTGGGGTAACTGTGGTTAAAAATTGGAATTGGAAAGGATTCTGACTTACCCTTGGTCTTTTCGACATTATGGACTTGAGGGACACTGCGTAGTCTTCACTGCACAAGCTTCCGTAGCGGACTTGAATTAAACACACTGAAGAGACATGTTTATTGTAGCAGTTTTCTTAATAAACTGGTAATGTATAAATAAGTGGTTGCAATGTCACAAAATGTAGATACTCCACACTGTCAGACAGGGGCAGGTAATTGGGTGGAGGATTGCAGGAACATGTGTTAAAGGGAGAAGCATATAGTTGCGTCAACAGTTTGTTTAATTTAGATGAACAGAACGGCGAGTGCAATACTTTGTCTGCTATATAAAAGCTTACGTTTAAATGAATTACAAGATATAAAATTGAATGTAGTATAAATGAAATAAAACAGTTAACATACAAACTTACAAATTATTAGAAAGTAGTGCAAAAACGCATAATAATTTTTCCGGTACGCTATTAAAAGTTGTGTATTTTGTTGTAAACCGAACAAATTTCTAAGAATAACTGTTTTTATGTGTTGCAATCGTATTTCACCGCGACTATTTCGCGACAAATCTGATTAGCTTGACAAATAAGATTTTTGTTTTTGAGAACTGCAATATTACACGCGATAAATGAATCAATTAAATAAAGTGTAAAGGTCTGAATTAACTTAATAAACTGATAGAAATCTAAATTGGTGTAGATTTTGTAATTCTGTAAATAATTAACACGATGAACGTCTAATAATCCACGCCATGTGCTTTTCCTGCCTTTCTATTCTGAACCCAAAACTGTCCAAAAAATACTCTGAAAGAAAAAAAGAGACGTACAATGTAAAGTTACTCAATATTTTAAGTCATTGGTCGGATGGACGCATCAATCCAGACAAAAAACTTTCTGTGTTGTTCACTTTCAATTCAATTTATTTATTAATTTTAAAAACATTACAAAATGGTTAAATTCGTTCTTAAATTCATTTCTTATATAAATATAGACAGTGGGTTTATCAACAATACTAGTAACAGAGGTTGCCTTTTAAAGGCAGCTTCATCGATGCTAAAATTGTCGATATCCGAATTAATTCTGTTCAACACCAATATTGCTCTCCCCACCGGCATGACCATTGGCAAGTTAGTCCTGCAGGCCAGGATATAGAACAGTCATGCTGTCGGTGACGGAGATAACCATCGGGAACATAGAAATATAACTATAAATATCCAAGTTTTCAAACCATTCGCCTATCAGAAATTTGTAGCAATGCGCACATCTCTCCCACCCATAGATGGGTTGTTATTCTCGGAATGAACCATCTTTGTAATATTTATTTGGGCCCATCGGGATTCGAACCCGCAAACTCTGGATTTAAAGTCGAGAATCTTAACTGCTCAACCATGGAGGTCTTACCGTTATACCCACGCTCGTAATATTTATGAAACTCTGACCTGCTTTTCCTAAGGACAAACATTATTCCCTGGTTTTAAACTAGCTCGTGCCGACCTCATTAGCATAACAAAATGGCTCCCAGGAAATGGAGATGATTTTACAGAAACAAAGGGTCGGAAGTTCAAACAAGTTGGAGAATCGCTGATTCGCACATATGTTACACGATTTTTATAATACGGAGGTATGAAAATTTTATATCATTAATTGCATAGTGCATCTAGAATGAAGTTTTTTCTATGCACTCACTCACACGCTGGGGAAATTATCAACATTCAAGAACGTTTTGTTACGTTATGACAATCACATTGCCTAAAAGAAAAAAAGATATCGTGCGCTGCATTTTACTAGCGTGAGTTTTAGGTCAAAGAATAATAAATTATTTCATGTGGCGCATTCAAATAAATACCTTTGTTGAATTCATTGATATTTTTTTATAGCTATATTCGTAAAATACAAGAGCATGCATTCATTTTTAAATATCCTTTTTTAATTTTTACGCTTGAACTTGCGTTTTGGGACCCCAACTATTTAGACCAATCAATGAACAGTAAACTTGAAAAAAAATATTCTGTTATGCAATGTTGATTTTTAAGCGATAAATTTTATAATTACATCAACATTTTGGGTTGTTAAAAATAACACGGTAATTTTGAAACTGGTTACTAACATGCGAGATCGACAATTGAAAAATATTCATTACTTTCCAAATATTGTTTTAATCTTATATTTAAAATGACTTCATATGTATTGCGCGGGGTTGCAGGTCACTTGGCTATTATAGAATATGGTAAGGTTTATTAAAGTAATAATTTTCAAACTAAAAGGTTGTCATTAGTAGCTTAAATCTAATGTTTTATAACAATTTAATCCAATCTTTTTCACTCTTTTTCTGTGGTAACATTACTCAAATATTTATTAAATTTTATCTATATTGATTGATCATCTAATTTTGTTATTATGTCTGCAAAAACTATACAGTTGCTCCGGTATGCCGACTTAATCGAATTTAATGTGATAATAGTAGCATTCGGATTTATTTATATCTCTTCGGAGTTCTTTTTTTGCAATGGTTGAACAGTGAATCCTAATTATTCGCCATGGCAAACAGTATTTTTTTATTGTTACCTAGCAATGCCGGTGACTTGGAAAACATATCATATTGAATGGATTTTTAATTTTACGTGTTTGGAATAGTTGCCAGGTCTAGGTATTAATGTTTGTGAACCGTGTTGTTAAGTGTAACAGACAGTTATAAAAATATACCTACACGTAATAAAAATAAAAAGTTGCAATTTATGATCCTTGCAATAAAACGCTAATATGCAAACGTTATTTTCTTGCTGCACCGATTTTGTATTAAACTAACAGTCTTATATAACTATTATCGCTTAAAAACTGTTTCTCCCTATAAAAATACTGATTAAGTACCTTCGACAGAAAAAAAAATTATATGCTTTAGTACAAAGTTATTCAAAGAAATGAAGAAGAAACAAAACAAAAACAAACTTTGCAGTGACCTCGTTCAAATATGTACACTTAAATGTTTAATTAGTACAGCTTTATACTTAAATAGAGGCTTACTTAAAACATCAGCTAAATAGCATAAGAGTCGCCAATGATGTGTAATCTATTTATAATAGAATTGTAACATAAAACTGAGTTATAATAATATTTTGTTTTACTCCATTTCTATTGCGGCGAAAGATTTTAATTTTTCAAATAATTTATAATTATTTACAATATTATTTCAATTATATTTTGATTCGCTCTAAAGTAGCGTGTAATTGAAATTCAGTTTCGATTAAATCGTGGTCTTGTTAATCAAAATACAAACCAAATGGCCATTTAATATGGTAATACCTTTTCTACTGGTTTCATTGTGAGAATTTCAATTGATTATTCATATTAGAATCAAACATTTATCAAGCTAACCAAATCACATGTAAATTAAATAACAGGATGTCGTAAAGTAATTTATTATAATATTTATATGGTAATCAAATAAAACAATAACTGTAAGACTTCTCGAGGCATACAGTTTCTTGATTATATTCGGATTGTTGTCTTTACCAAGTTTTGCAAAGAATATCGATATGGTTTTAGTCGAACTGTTCGAACTTCTGTTATTTTGACTCTTGACATAGTCCGACTCAACTATTTGGTTCACTTGATAGTGCCGTATCTTACTCGGGCGTCCTCAACTTCTACCATGCATGCGTCATATATTCTTCTTACATTCCTTTCTCGTTTATCCGCTCTAAATGCCCAAGCCACTTAAGCGTTCCTTCCTCAATCTTATTCATTACGTTAAGATCAGCCTTGCATTTTTTACTAATATCTACATTCTTCACACAGTCATGCATGGTTTTAACAAATATAAGCCTCAGGAATCTTATTTATACAGATGTATAACTCAACATCCTGTGGATTTGTAAATACTCAAAATATAAGTGGAAATGATTTCCATATTACCTGTATGAGCAAAATCACGACTTGTCTTGGAATAATATACGAGAACCATCAATCTCGGCATCGTGAACCTACCTAACTGTGATTAATAGCGATCTTGATTTGAAAGAAATGGCATGTAGTTTTTGATTCAAATAAATAATAAACTGGACTGTTGTGCTTGGTTCGCTTCGACTGATACCTAGAAAAAATATTCCTACTTCGTTTTTATTTTTTACCGTTCGTTTTGATGTCTGTTGGTCATGGGATATACTTAAAACGACATGAACACACAGTGGCGTGCGGTTCATTATGCCTGGGCAGTACAAGGCTATTATTTCAAGCTAGGATAGCAAGCTAGTATTCCGGTGTCCTATCCTTGCTTAGCCAGTATCATTACAGTGATTGAAGTAACAACACTTCGGTAGGGAAAAAAACACTCACCACGTGATCATATACTAGCTTCACTGTCCACACGAAGCAAAACACAAAGCCAGGATAGTACATTCGGGGGCACAACTAGCTCTTATAATGAAACTCCTTCCTATTGAACTATGCTAGCTTACCAGCTTCCTCACTATATTGAAAACGAAGCATTTTCTGTTTACACAGAGCTAATACTAAATTACTAGAACTAGCTTACTCGTTCTAGTAATTAGAAAATAAGATTAAAAAACTGGCCTCGTGAAGACTGGTCATTAAGGCTGAAAAGCTGTGCTTACCCCAAGAAAAACTATTAGAACTTAAAATAATATAGGGTGTCCGGTAGTAAAGTGCACAAACTTCGGGAGGTGATTTTATATGTGTTTTTTACCAATACAATTTTTTTCCATAAATGTAAATTATTTTTCCGTACAAATAATTCATCTTTTTTACCTGCAAACTACCTTAAAAGTTATGTACCTTTATTCCTTGTATTATTACGTGCAATCACCTTCCGAAGTTTGTGCACTTTACCCCCGAACACCCTGCGTTAAAATTAGAAGGTCACAAATTTATAATTATAACGTATTTTTGACATGAATTTGATAAATAACTATTATTGGTTTGACAAGTAACTATTACAGTTGGCCATAACCATCAGAGAAATGTGATAATAAAATTGCCATTTTCAAATATTAAATGCACAATTCACACCCAAACATTAAAAAAACTACCCACATTTGGTTATAAAACAATGTACGTCACTGGAACATGGTTTTGTATTTACTGTGTTAAAATACTGGCTTTGGTTTTATGATGACCTATTTTACATTCTTACGGTTTAAATAAACTGACTTCCGTAGTTTGATGCGGGTTTGACTGTAGCCGAAATAGGTAAATATATCTCCATGGATAAAGCGTTCGATTTTCGTCGATATTTACGAATATAATATTATTGACATTGATATTTTAAGGCGTTTGAGTTTCCGTACTTCAATGTGGGTTTAAATGGTTCCTAAATATTCCTACTGACATTGATATTATCACTGAAGATATAAGCCTATAGTAGTATGGATGTGTCCATATGCCCGAAGTAGGTACATTTTTCTTACTTCGGATAAATATTTTCAAAATCTTTCAAATGTCTAAATCTTTCTTGAACCATCAATTTGGGCCTAGGAAGGTAAGGAAGGAAAGGTCTTATGTGAAGTGGCGATTTCAACCTTAATTTCAATTCTGTATAAATAACAATTCTAGGCATTTTCTGTCCAGTGGATATTCTCCATTGTTTGGTTCGGACTTAATTGTCTTCTAAATGACTGATCCTGTTTTTAATCTACCGTTTTGCATTTCGCCTGTCTTTAAAATTGTTTGTATTTTCCTTTTCCTGGAGAATGAAGTGATATTAAACCCATTTCCCGGAATCCGATCGATCTTAAACTCGGCAGATTGTCGATGAAAATTCATTCTGGTGACATTTTTTGTGACAATTTCTGAAATTGGATAACATCACATCAGTTAATATACGAAATAAATGCCGGTCCTACCTAATCGGGATTTGGCTCAGTTGTTAGCGCGGTTGAATTCGGCCCCTGGGGAAAAAGGTTCAATTCTCCGTCAAACCAAAAAAAAATATTAAAAATAATCTATCAATAGATAGAAAAAACTTTGTTTTTCAAATGTGAAATCCTCGTGTTTATTTGCATTTTTTTCTATATTAAGGTACCTACCTGCCTGAAGAAAGTTTTAAAAAAGATTTGTCATTTAGAAGTGATGTTTCTTTGGACAAATTGTATAATTCTTTATTTAAAATTTTTATAAAGTTACGTAAAATATATGTTTTATTATTATTAAGTAGGTAGGTATTAAAGTACCTAGGCACTTACAAATCTTAAGTTTTTAGATGAAATTTTGGTTTTGATTTATGAAATAAGAGAAAAAAATTTGGATGAATAAATTTTGAATTCACAGAACACTAGTTGATATTGATGTTTTAAAAGACTTAACTTAACTTCGTGATATTTGCACTTCATTTTCGCCGAACTGCACCAACTAGGTACCTATTGTTAACTTAGATGTTTTAATTTTCTCGACTTTCGAAAGTTGATTTTCTTTTTGGTTGAACGAACATTTACAAATAATAAACTGACCAATAATTCACAGATATTAGCAGCAATTGAAATGTAAAGGAACGACCAATTAGGCTTAAGTATTGTCTGTAATCTTGCTGAGACAATCAATAAGATACAATCATTGCAGCTTAATGATAGAACTAGGTGAGTCACAGACGGACGGACTAATGGGAAGTGCCTATTCTTTGAGATATGAAAAATGCAATAGGTGGTAAAGGATTAACATCGTGCAGCCTCCGGTGGAAACGTGACTCCCGATGACGAGTCGTGAGACTCATCTCGAAACGTCAACAAAACATGTTTTTCAGATCACGAAAGCTAAATTCTATGAATTGAGACCTGCATTTGAGAAAAAAAACCATCGCTGATCTAAAGAGCAATTTCGCAATGCAGAATGCATTATTTCGAGTAGATTTAAACAATGTAGGTCATAATTGATTTCGAATTTTCATCAAGTATTTTCGTGATTCATTTTTGGGTTATCATGCCGTGTTGCGCTTCCTCCTTTTTTAATACAACTTTTCTAAAATCCCAATGTCCATCATCAGGTAGATGTGTAGATTTTGTTGAAGTATGTGTTTATTTATTATTATTTATTAATTAACGGCCCTTTTCGTAGCTTTTACATATGAATATTAAGAAATATACATTATTTATTATACATACATTGTAATAACAACATTTTATATATTTTTAAAGATAAATCGAAGATGTCCACTGACTTAGTATACTTGTTTCCCTCCATTAGTATTCTGGTCAAAGAGGAATATATATGGTAGTGAGTCCCAGAATTTCTGCACTGAAATAAATCCTGACTTCTAGTATTACGTTGTGGAATCCGGAAGCTTATCAATTCTAGCAATACCGGACTCTCAACTAAATCATTTAGAATTTTATACAGAAATACCAAGTCAGTGAAAATTCTTCTCTCTGACAATTTGAGCATATTTATATAATTTAACAGAGTGTTGTAGCTCAACATAATTGCTGGAATACCCATTTTTAAATTTATAAAATGTAAGAATTTGTTTTATATTCTTTCAAAAGTTTATATTGGGGGTTCACATTACAGGAGAATTGTACTCAAGTTAACTTCTTACATAAGCAAAATATAACAATTTAATACACTTTATATTGTTAAAATTTCTGGTTAGCCTAGTTATATGAACGTATCCTCTTAGGGCCGGTGTAATAATTAGTAAAATTAGAGTGGTTTTCGGCGTTTAGTGTTAGTGTAATATGTCAGATACCGATAATGGTCACCGTAACTCTGTAAGGACGAAGCTGAACACGGCATAATATCTCCAAAAAATAATCACGCTAAAAATGCAGGACATGTTTATATTAAGCTTGCTTCGAAATCTACGCTACTGGCACGGGTGCAGTTCCGCTGACTTATTTCGGCTTCAAGTTTGCAGAGTGAATATTACAGTAATTGTAGACCAACGTGAAAACAAGGGAACTGAAAGAGTTTTTTTTCAATATTTTTCTTTATTATGCATTGACAGTCACTAAGAATGTTTCGTTAGAGTGGGGCATATTTTAGTTATAATAATTATAATCTTTGCCTACAGATAATTGGTTATGACTGTATTAATAAAGATACAAACATTTAAGCTTATAGCTTACCGTATTTTTTACACCTAATCTGAAAAATTACACATATGACGGCCTCCGTGGTCGAGGGGTAAGGCCCTTGAATACGAATTCGGATGTCGCGGGTTCAAATCACGGCGTGCGCAAGTTAATTTTTCTTGATTATTTAAAAAAAAAATTATTGAATTTTTTATTTATTTATATAAAATTCAAACCTACTAACTACTCATGTAGTTTGTCAGCAGGTACCTATTAACAACATTTTATAAAATATCATGGTACATTTTCAAACGGTAATCATGTATAATAATGATGGTTATAGATTAACAATTAATCGATGTGTTAAATTAACAGAATAGTATAGATAAAAATATAGCAGATAAAACATTATTTTACAAACAAGTACAAATAAACAGTCAGATTAATAATTTTATATATAAGTGGGTACGTGAGATATTAATTTATTAGCGGTTATACGAATTCCAATTAGCCATATAAGGGCTTCAGTAGGGCATCAATTTAAATCATCTGTATCTAATAGCCATTGTCCTAGAATATATTTAACTTAAGAAGTTCTAATATTTTTTATTGTCATTGGTAGTTCATTGAATATTTTGGGTACAATATAGTTTAGGGTTCTTCCGCCGTACTTATCGGTGTATTTCTGAACCACCAAAATGTGTTGTTTAATTCGTTGAAATCAATATACCTACAATATATTTGCGGCACGTTCCTTACTCTAAGATACTCTCATTATCGCCCTCTTGAAGGACTACCATTCAGAATTGAAGCCTTTTTTGATGACCAGATCTGAATAGCCAGGTTATTTTCCACCCTCATCTTCGCCATCTCTTTCCCTCCCCACTGCATTCTTCCTACAACAATCCCCAATTATTGGAGATGCCGTAGTCGACATATTTTTTTTTCAGAAATGTGTTTTTATTTGGGCATAGTTCCGGTCGATTGATTACTTTAAACTAAGGTGACATCAGCGAACTTTTATTACTATTACTTTCGTTGTTACTTTCGCTTGAAGATCAGGTAAGTCTAGTTCGAGTTAATCTCTCGCCTAGGTAATTCTGCCCGAAGACGCAACGCAATAATGGATGTTCTCAGACAGTAACTTATGAGGTTTCTTGCCTAGACTTCTCGGCCGTTGGAGTCTACTTAATGCCCGGTTCCCATTTCACCTGATTTGAATATCGATTAACTTGAACGATACCCACTTACGTTTAGAAAGTGAATCACTCATACAGGGTACGCAAAAACGGTGTGCAACAAAAATAACAGATAAATTTAAATGATATAATAAATAACAATCTTGCATTAACGACTTAATTGCCAGCCCTGCCATCGTTGCCACTATTAAATTCCATGTGCCGACTAGGATCACAAGACAAAATATAACATTTTCTGTAATACATACACAACCAACTATCGTGCACACTCACTAAACAACAGGATGCATGATCTTGGCAATAGGTTTTGGGGTACTATTGATATATTTACTGACTCCATTTATCCATAATCTTCTATAAATAGATTCAGTAAATATATATATACATAGTCCTCAAACCTGTTGTCCAGATCATGTAAAAATGTAATCACCATAGACATATGAATATTAGTAGACCTGCCCTAAGTGATTAAAAGCGTATTATCCCCACTCCCCATACCGGTTCCATTGAGCCGGCTGGGCTCGCGTACGGCCTCAAGTGATATTTGAAAACGTGACGTCATCATTCTTGTGCGAACTATGGTCGAGGCATCATCGGTTCATTTTACGAAATAACACGGCTAAATTTTTACTTGTACTATGAAAACTGGTAAAAATAGATGCGAAAAAAGAGAATAAACCCAATTGTCGTATTACATTCCATATATAAGCATTATTTTATTTTATTTTAAGCATATTCACATCGTATAATATGAATCAGTTGTTACTATCACATCGAGAAACGTCTGGACGTGAAACACAAAGCTGGTTGGTTGCTGGGAAGTAAATTATGAACATTTATAAAAGTGTCTTAACTAAATACTCTGAAACTAACTACGACTCTGAATATAGAAGCTGCCTTACTTTGCCGAATTTGGACTTCGCAAATTTGTTCATAACGTGGCGAGTAATTTGCGCTCCCATGTAAAAATGTCTATTCATTCAAAGCAGATTTTACTTTTAAGAAGTAAATGGTGATATTATAATGCGAGATGCCTATTTACTGTCAGATTGATTTATTGACGAATCACAGTCATCTTCACTCCCTTCGTTCTTCAACAGTTGATTTTACCCCTCGCCTTTATCTTCTCGTCTATTAATTCCTATGTCTGTGGTAATCACTAAGAGTAATCTATATCAGCATTTTGTTGAATCCTACAAAATTATAATAGCGTCGGTAATGTAGTTTTAGTGATTTGTCTTATATGTAGCATTGTTCTAGTTTGTATATTAATTTATGTTTCTGTTCCAATTAGTTAAGTCTCAAACCAAAAGTAGTTTCACCAAAATACAGATTTTACCGACACGAATGCTTGTTTGAAACACGAATACCGTCGAAGCGTCCCAAGTGCTCCCAACCGTCTTAAGCCAGTGAGACTAAGCCAGTGAGACAGTGAGTTAAGATGGTGAGAATGAAGGTACGGAAGTATCTGGTTATTCAAATATGTTCACCAAACACGGCTAAAGCCATTTCAAGCAAAGTTTTAGTACTGAGTGGGTCTTACACCAGGGCGATACTGAGAGTATCTTCCACTATGGAACATGCCGCAAATATATACCTTATATAATACTAAATGATTTAGTCGTGAAATAACACATATTAATCAAATATAACCTACTGCGTGGCGGGCTGGATCGGGAACACTGGTCGAGGGAGGGGTGGGAGGAATTGATTCATACGTCCGTCACTCTTGGACTCACTGACCCCCAGATTGGTCCCGACTCCTCATACATTTTTCCTTCCCAGAACTTCCTCTCCTTTATTTCCTTAAAATGACTCTCCACTCAGCATCACCACAGATGACATAGTCCTTGATAAAAAATATTTCTGTAGATAATGAAAAAAATGTTACTGCTAGCGCCTCGGCATCTAAAAAGGGAACTACCAAGACCTGAGCGACCGATTTAGCCCGCTTAAATTTGAGTAAGGAATGTCGCACATACAGGGTGGGGCCTCGTGGCCTGTGTGAAGCTAATGAAAAAAAAAATAGTGACCGCTTGTTATAAGAATCTGTAAAGTTACCGTAATGACTTTATCTTATTCATATATTATACTACCAAAGCCTTCCATATTATTTTACCGAAACAGATAATAAACCGTTTTCGCCAGCGCACCCGTTTTTGGCCCACCCGTTATATTGGCGTCTAAATTAAGTGGCATGTTGTTTGTTAGAGGCTTTAACGCGCCGGTCGTGATCGCATCTATACTAATTTGCAATCATGCATTCAAACACATTAGTTACTAACCACATATATTAAACACTGCCAAGCACGTAATAATCTTGGCGAACTCCGTGGCAGAGTGGCAAGAGGATTCGGCTTTGGGCCTAGAGATCGCCGGAAAAATACCCGGCTAACTGAAATATAATAAAGGAACAAAAGATATATTTTTTGACATTTTCTCCTAATGGTGGGCCCTAGACCTTTAATTTTCGAAGTAGATTAACATTTCAGGTATTTCAGGATTTGTTTGAACGCTTGACCGTGCCATGTCTTTGGGCACACCCGACTTCTTGTCTAATCACTTTTGATTCACGCATTCTCTTGACATCTGATTAGAATTGAGTAAAATATATATCTGATTTGACATCCTACTTTTGGATGCTGAGCGGGATTGCACTGTGTCAATCTTTAATACAATTAGTTGGCTCTTATAAAAGTGTGTAAGTGTGGGTGTTGGTGACAGTGTCACCAGCGATCATGTCCCAATAGAGAAAACTTAGAATGTGATCCTGCCACTGATAATTCTGTTGTGTCCTCTCTTTCTGTTCCATTCGTCGTTTGCGATTTAGAGAGAGAGGTTATAAGGAAGCTATCAGCGGTATACTGCTATACTGCTTATTGAATAAGATGACAGTCCAGGCCGCCTTATCGGCGCCAAATCTCCGGGGAAAGTGTTGCCTACATTGATTGTGGAGCGTACGAATTATTAATAATTATTGTTACTGAGATGGTGCGATCGGCTATCTCCCATAAAACTACAAACCTGAATAATTTACCAATAATAACGCTACCACTCGGAGTAATACGGTTCGTCCATTGATTTATATTATACAAGGCGTTCGTTTGCCATATTTTACATGATTTTCCTTAATTATAATATAAATAACGTTCTTTGTATCACTTTACTTTCATATGAACAATCTACATGTTTCGCCAACAAATTTCGCTTAGTCAGGAGTAAACTGTACACTTACTCCTGATAAATACACAGTAAGTGTACATTTACTCCTGATGGAGCGAACATTGTTCGCGAAACATGTAGATTGTGTATATAAATAATGAAACTTAATTTTTTTTATCATGTGATGGGTGAACATTGTAAAAATATCCACATCTTTTTTCATAAGATTTCTACTATTGAATTACTAATGTTACGAATTCATTGCTCAAATATTAGTAAAATACTCTAATTTTTGTTTTCTAAAATATGTTTTCAAAAACTAAACTCATTTTTTTAAATTTTTAAGCAATAACGTCCATATTTTTCGATGGCGTTGCGTCAGTTGCTTTACTGTTATTTTGCTTAATTTAAAAAAGTTTCTTTGTCATCAATATTTACTTATCACAAATTGGTCAAAATGGTACAAAATTGATTCCACAATAATTTTTTTATTACTTTCTTTAATGTCTCATTCTCCGGATCTTGGGAGGATGAGAAAGGATTCCAATAGGAAGTGCAAGCGATTCTAACTGTTGAGACTTGGTTGTTGAACGTTTCAACTCGAATATTTATATCATGTTTCCATGCAACGTTTGATTTCAGGATGATTTTGAAATTATCTGCAATCTGCAATGTGTGAAGTCTTTTATAATATAAAAATCGCATACTTAAATAAAAGCTTATATACTCATGATTCTTTTGTTGTTTCAATTAAATACAAACTGCTTTTCCACTAAGTTCCATCAAGGACCATCGAAAATGATCACATGTCGTTCGTCGTAGAACCAATAAACTAAGTAACCGTAAGTTGTTTGTTATTACCTCTGATGGCTAATCTAATCCATCCTACATCAATGCTTCTATTGACATTCACTTTCATTTGAAAAATAAAACTGGTCTCATTTTTATTGGTTCACATTATTATAATGTGACTAACTCGGAATAATTGATCGTGGAGAACTCTCGACCTCACCAATTTTTCATGAATTAATTGGTGGGGTGGATGGATAGTTATGGGAGAAATTTGCATAATAAAAGTTTGAAATTTGGGTGACAACGTTAATGAAAATTTAAGGGTCGATTGTCCCTCACTCATCAATAGCCTTTACGCCTCCAATTGTACGTCAAAACAAATCTATGCGCTGCTCCGATTTAATCTACGCTTACTCACTTTTTTTTACTAATATGAGTTTAAAATGCAGACCACAGCGCTTTTGGGAATAACTAAACGCCGCGCCGTTTCCCACTTCAGAAAATCTTCTCGTCTGAATGCGGCTTGAATAAGGCATGGACGAAGAGTAAGCGCCGCAGATTAACTATTTGTTTGTTTTGTCTACTTCTTTCGTATGATGCGGAGAGGGATCAGAGAGGGACACCTAGATCTGCTAGCAGGGCCGGCCCTGAGCCAAACGGCGCCTGGCATGAATAATATTTTGGCGCTCCTTGTCAAAACCTGTAGACGCCTAATCACTGTAATCAATAATCGGATGATTTGTATTTTTGTATTTAAACGTTTTTTATGAAAAATAATCTCAAAGGTGATGTGTTAGGACTATTAGGTGATAGATATTATCAGCACCTTGGCAATTCGGCGCCCAGGGTGTCGATTCTCCAATCCAGGCCGCTCGCAATCGTACATTGGAGTTAGGAAAGTACCTACGTACATTGGACGACTTTCTTATTCTCGAGTCTCGTCGAAGGTATATACTTACATACGCCAAACGTCAAAAGTAATTCCACTCGAACAACGAGTGGGTCGAACAACTCGTTGTTCGAGTGAAATTACTTCGCCGAGAATCGAGGCCCAGAGCGGATTACTCCAATTGCGCCCGCATGGGACCGGCCCTGCCTGCGAGTCAGTCTAGGGCTTCAGGCGCAGCCCTGTGGATCTAATCTAAATATGTAATTAATGAGGCGTGCATCCGTTGGCCACATATTTACTAATCTAAACATTAATATATTTCATCCCTCAAAGTTAGCTCACTTATAATATGATTAAAAATATCCCGTTAATTGCCTCATTGTCATTACTTATTACCTGCTTGTCAATCAAAGGGATTATTTAACTGGCTAACTTACATAGTACATTAATGTGTTTTACATTCATGGTAAATTGTCAAAGCAAGTCAGTCCCCGCGTAGCGTGTTACTTTCAAATATTTCAATCGAACAAATCTAATGAGATTAAAACGGAATAATCCAAGACTATTGTTATTCTTGCAGTTCAAATAATGTGTCTAGCTAACTAAAATGGGATATTTGAACGAACTTCGTTAAAATATGCCATACGTCTTGAAGATGGTCGCGATAGGCTAAAACCGGTAATGGTCTGAATAAGTGTTTTCAATATACCATATATCATGCTAAACGTTATTTTTATGCTTATTTTCATAAATAAATGCTGACGGTCTGTAGATGAAATGTCGCGTAATGTGACTAGATAATTGTGATGCCTAATTTCACTTCACTCTTCGCAATTATTTAGTGACGATTTCCTGAGTTAGATACGTAATTCGCTGTTGTACGCGAGGTCAACATTAATAATAGGGTTACCTGCGATGACACGAGACAAATTTAATTAACCTATGCTTGCTCTCGAGGGTAAACATGACTCGTAAAATCTAAATATTAATAGAATTTTTGTGTTTAAAGTGATGATGGCGGTGTCTAATAGTAAATATATATCTATTTAATTTATGAAATTAGTATTACGTTATAATTATAATAATAATCTGCAATATAGTAGCGGCAAGCGCTAAGGAGCGTAGGAGATAACGCACTCCCTAAATTTTTGTAAATCTAAATATAATAATTACAAATAATAATACCACCAAGAACAACAAAAAATGACAGTAATAAATACGTTCTTGAATTCTAACACGAACCGCCTTGAATAATTGAAAAAAAACTGGAAGTTTTTTGTTTTTATTTAAAGTATTCAATAATATTATTATTGAATAATAAAAAAAGAGTTAATTCATAAACAGGTTCTACTGTTTTTTTGTTCTTTGTTTTTGGGGTGTTATGCCGTGTTGCGCTAACTCCTTCTTTAGCCAAGGAGTTTTTGCGCTAACTCCAGAAGGAGTTAGCGCAACACGGCATAACACCCCAAAAATAAACAACAAAAATGCTTTTGGCCGTGAGAATCTAAAAACTTACCAGGTTCTACTGTGTTATTATTATTACACGTGACAGCTTTTCGCCCTCTTTTAAGGCACTATCAAACTGTTTGATTTAGAGGGCGAAATAGCTTTCACGCGTAGTAATAATTACACAGCAGAACTTGTTTATAAATAAATTGTTTTTTTTTTTGTAAATTTTATTATAGTACTATTGAATATATAAAAGAAAAATAAAACTAAAAATGGAGTTCTACAAATATAATAATTATCAAATTTATAGACTTGCCCTAACATGAAATATAGATATCGTATTTCGACTAAATCATGGGACCATATTTTTGGCACCAGGAGGGTTCCAAAATGCTTTGAATAAACTAAAGGGTTTTCCAATAAGAGGTGTTATTTTAATTAGCCCGCTATTTCGGTAGATGTTACTTTTGAAGCTGTCATTTTTTGACATTCGACAAGTAGAAACTACGCCATTAATAAAAATGGAACGATACACGCTTCAACAACGCATTGAAATTATTAAATTCACTTGAGCGAATCAAATGCAAATCATCTTGAGTGATTTGCATTTGCCCATTTCGACCTCGGTGGCTTCGTCAACAAGAAAAATTGTCGCATCTGGGGCTCGGAAAACCCAAGAGTTATTATTGAGAAGCCTGTCTATCCTCAACGTATGACTGTTTGGTGCGGTTTATGGTCCGGCGGAGTCATTGGACCTTATTTTTTCAAAAATGAGGCTGGAGCAACAGTTACGGTGAATGGATTGCGCTATCGAGAGTTGATTAATGATCTGGACAACATTTGATTTCAACAAAACGGCGCTACGTGCCACACAAACAATGAAACCATTGATCTTTTACGATTGAATATCAAAATAACACCTCTTATTGGAAAACCCTGTATAACATCATCATTTATACATTGACCACCGACGAGCCCTAAGAGGTTATTAAAATAACCAGACCATGCGCAGAAAAGTAAAAAGTAAGTAACGTAAGGCAAACTTTTGCAGCGCTGTACATTGTGGGACTTTTCTGCGCAAAATCTAAATGTTCGCTTGCGTAGTCTCTCGCGTTCTGCACAAGTTGGTCTGTTCTCCTTTCCCCGATTGGCTCATCTATTAATTGGAATGTCTACGACCTGTATATATATCAGGTCAGTGGTTGAGTGGGCATAGCGCTTGGGTCTCACCCGAGCGTCGCGTGTTCGATTCCTCGGCTGGCTAAGTCCTCCATCACAACTCAAGCAACATTTTCGGCTTTCTGTGGTGGTAGTAGGAGATTTTCAAACATTGTTGGGTTATTCGTATATATAAATATATATATATATTAAAAAAAAATATATATATATATATATATATATATATATATATATATATATATATATATATATATATATATATATATATATAGAACAACAACAACAATCATAAACGTCAGACGACTATTTAAATGCTCCAACTTTAATCTAATCAAAAGTGTAGTAAAAAGTTAAGTGGATCACTTCAGTTTATGAAATACAGTGTAGTTTTTCGCGCACTATCTTCGCGTGATCTTAGATCCTGAACTGTAACACCCGAAAGTATCAAAATAGTGTTTTGAAATTAAAACAATAAACTTCCTACTAGATTGCACAGTTTAATCTCATTAAAAATTAAAATCATATAGACTGTATTTCGACAAGAAGCTATACAAAACAAAGAGAACAGTAGTAAATAATTCACAGTTTTTCGGTGAAGATAAAAAGTGAAATAACAAAATAAAAAAGTGCTAAAAACGTTACAAGTGCAACAATAAATACATGTTTTTACCCAAGAACATAAACAAAATATAAACAAGTACTAAATGAACTTTACACAAGTATATTTAAACGTATCCCACAGCTCTCGCCCAAGGCTCCATAGCTCAGTGGTCTAAAACGTCAGCACCGCCCTATTCTGTCGTTCCAAGTTCAAACCCCAGACCGGCGAAGACTTTGAAAAAAACCTTTTTTTTAATACATATTAATAATTAATAAATAATAAATATTAATAAATAATACTCAACCCAGAATATAAAACTCTCACTTGGATTTTAAAAACAGCTTCACAATCAGCTACCATCACGGATTCAAACCAAAACACAACCTGTGTAACTGGTTTTGCCTGCCTATAGGCGCTAGAGAGTGTGCCAGTGTGTTTGCCTACCAACAGGCGCAACCCTCAAAATACATAACCGGTGTAATTGATTTTGCCTACCTTTAGGCGCTAGAGAGTGCCATTGTTTTTGCCCACCAACAGGAGCAATCCTAAAAAAAAAAAAAGGACAACACAACATGTCTAAATCTCGCAGTAAATTCTCCAGCGCGAAGAAAACCACATCTTCACCACAAACTAGCACTATGGACTCACCGTCGGCGACACATCAATCTATGATTAATATAGACAGTGAATCAATATTTGTATTCATCAATACGAAATTCGAGGAAATGAAGACAGTAATGCTCAATAAAATTGAAATAGAGCTGCAAGAAATAAAAAACTTCACGAACTTCATCAATGACAAATATGATGACATTTTACAAAAACTTCAACAAATCATGGACATTCCAAACACCGTCAACAAAATCAAGGAGGAACTAGCGGATAAAGAAATCAGATTATCTACGGTAGAAATCCACCTGGCGGATATAGAACAAGCAGCCCTGCTGAACTCCATAGAGATAAACGGCCTAAAATTACAGGACAACATATCCCCAGTCCACGCTGTTACACGGATCGCTGAACTCGCAGGCGTTACGATGTCCCCAGAGGATACATACAAAGTCACAACAAACAAAACAAATGATCAAACAAAAATAACAATTAATTTTAAGGATACCACAAAAGCACAAACCATGTTAGCATCCAAACACAGTGACCCGATAAAAAAATTCAACGGAGAAGGAGCCAAATATGTTTATCTTAATGCGGCATTAACCCAATATTACAAAAATCTGCACTGGAACACCAGAAAAAGAGCCCAAGAAAAAGACTACAAATATGTTTGGGTAAAATCAGGAAAAATTCTCGTCAGAAAATCCAAAGACTCAAAGGTTATGGAAATAAAACACCTAAACGATATATCTAATAAACTGACATAAATACGACTGTACATCTAACACAACCTCACATCACATACTTACACAAATACACACCAACATGGCAGATTACATGGAATATATAGATTCGGACAATCAACACTACTGTGAAAGTACAAATGATATTAACCTCTGGACCAAATTCACAAAAGAAAAACATAGAATCAATATATTACACCAAAACATTAGATCGATCAATAAAAATTTGGATGAATTTTTTATATACCTCCAACAGCTTGAAAATAATTTTGATGTCATTGTACTGACAGAATGCTGGTTGAATGACAACTACATACCAAAAACAATCAAAAACTATAATACACACCATACAAAAATACACAAAAACCAAAATGATGGTATAGTTATATACGTCAGTGATAAAAATAACACAACCATTCAAGAAATAAACATAATAGACTCCAACTGCATACAAATTACATATAGAAAAGAAACATGTATCCTAGCTATGTACAGATCTCCATCCAAAAACAACATCACAAATTTCTTAACTGATCTTAACAATACATTAAATGATCTCAACAAATACAAAAATATCATCATCATAGGAGATCTTAATATAAACATTCTACAAAACGGACACCCACAAAACATAGAATACCTAGCAATACTAGCACAACACGGACTGGAGCCAATAATAAAGGTCCCAACACGGGTCACACAAAACACTAAAAGCTGCATAGACCATATAATGATCAAGACAAAACTAAAAACCAAAACAGTAGTACTTGAAAGCACAATCACTGATCACTACATGAATATGATAGCAATAGACACCGAAAACACTACTTCGAAACAACATAAAATATTTACAAAAAAAATAATTGACTACTCAAACTTAAAAGAAAAACTCCAAAAAATAAACTGGAATACATTATACCAAATAGATAATGTCGAGGAAGCCTGGAATACATTTACAAATACGCTAACGCAAGAAATAAATAATTACACTACAGTAAAACATATAAAACTTACACACAAAGCAAAAAAAATTAAACTATGGATAACACAAGGAATATTAAACTGTATTCGTAAACGAGACAAAATTCACAAACAAACTAAACAAACACCGTATGACATGGAACAACTTAATTACTATAAAAGATATAGAAACATATGCACGAAAATTATTAGAGTAGCTAAGGAGATGTACTACAAAGAAAAACTTAAAAAAGCAAACAATTACCCAAAGGAAATATGGAAAATATTAAAGGAAGTTACATACACACAAAAATACAAACAAAAAAATACTATCGAACATCTAAATATTAACTCGAAAAAAATAGATGCCAAAACAAATATAGAAATGATGGCAAACCACGCAAATAACTTTTTTGCAACTATAGGGAAAGTTTTAGCGAATCGTAAAAAACACAGCACAAACACACTAACACAAACAAACAGATCAAACATCGATACCCAACCAACACAACACAGATTTATATTAAAAACAAGTTCGGAAATGGAAATTAACAAAATAATAAATACATTAAAAAACCAGATTGCTCCTGGATTAGATGAGATAACAACGGATTGCATTAAAATAATAAAAAATGAAATATTAAAACCTATAACACACCTAATCAACCTTAGCATAACACATGCCTGCTTTCCTAATACTCTTAAAAAAGGACTGGTAATCCCTATGTATAAATCCGGAGATAAAATGGAAATAACTAACTATAGACCAATTACTTTGTTAAACTCTCTATCAAAGATTTTCGAAAGACTATTAAAAAACCAAATAATAAAATACCTGGAAGAAAACAAATTAATCTCGGACAAACAATATGGATTTAGAGAAAAAAGAAGCACAAAAGAAGCTTTAGCAAGTACAATAGATTATATACATAGCAACTTAGATCAAGGGTTTAAATGCATAGCGATATATTTAGATTTGGCTAAAGCCTTTGATTCAATATCCCACAAAACACTTTTTAAAAAATTAGAAAATATGGGTATTAAAGACAAAGAACTACAACTATTAAAAAGCTACATGAGCGACAGAACACAACAAGTCAAAATTAATAACTATACTAGCAAACCACTGCCGATTACACACGGAGTTCCACAAGGAAGCATACTAGGGCCCGTTCTTTTCATAATTTACATAAATGAACTTTGCAGCATGGAAATAGATGGAGAAATAATTAGTTACGCAGACGACACAGTTTTATTATTTAAATCTAAGGATTGGAATAAGGTTTATAACATAGCGAATCTAGGAATCACGCAAGTGAAAAAATGGTTGGACTCAAATACACTCACACTAAACATATCGAAAACAAAATTCACAACGTACAGCATAACTAACACAGGACAGCCAAAAAACAATACAAACACCATAAAAATACACGAATGCATAAACACCAACATCTGCGATTGCCCCCCTCTAGAAAAAACAGAACAAATAAAGTATCTAGGAATCCTAATTGACCATAATCTTAGATGGACACATCACATCAAACAAATCACAAATAGACTCCTCAGAACAATACACATTTTCCTAAACATAAGAAACATATATAAAATAAAACAATTGAAAACAATATATTATGCACTATGCCAATCAATAATAGAATATGGAATAATTGCTTGGGGAGGAGCGACAAACGCAGCTATCGCTCAAATAGAAATCGCACAGAAAACGATATTAAAGGTAATACTCAAAAAACATAAACTAACCGACACAGACCAAATATTTAAAAGCTGTGACGTACTTGATATACGCCAATTATATGTTAAAACACTACTAAACTACATTTTCGACCAAAAAAACAAACCCCAACAAACACAAAATATCACTAATAGACCGGTCAGACAAGCGTACAAAGAAAACATAAAAACTCCGACGGTAAACACTACCTTTGGACAAAGACACCATAAATACCACGCTATTAAAGCATTCAACAGTCTTCCACTTGAAACAAAAATTGAGGAAAATAAAAATAAATTCAAACACAAAATAAAAAAATGGATTAAAGAACAAAAAGATATTATTACCAAAATACTATAACATAAAAGAATAAAACATATACACGCAACACAAAAAAAAATATAAAACACACAACACACACAAACACATATATCATTATAAATGCCGATTTACATTCTCTTTTGATATTTTTCTTTTAGTGTTATAATTATATTTTAATTTTTAATCTTTATTTTTTATTTTAAATTTATCTTTATTTTAATGTTGTTTTTCTTTTCTTTTATTGTTTTTAAATGTATAAATTCTTAAATTATAACATGGGGGCCTCAGCACGGGTAAACAACCCAGTGAGGCCAACATTACTAAATTGAAATATAAAATATTGTAAAAAAAATGTATCAATAATAAAAAAAAAAAAAAAAAAAAAATATTCATTATGTACCTTTGTATACCGCAAGTAATACAATTTTTTTATGCTCACGATAATTTTGATGTGAATGAGCATTTTTAATGCTGAGAAATTAATCGATCAGCACTGTCCAAACTCAATAATTACACTTACAAAACAGACATTTCTAATCTAAGTTTAGTCGTAATAGTTTTTGCCAGTTAAGTAAACCGTCCAACACGTTACGTAACAGTAGGATGAAAGTTATATTACTTAGTTTTTGCTGTCGGAGCGCCGAGGAAAGTGTGGAAAAAAGGTGTTACAAATTGGACTACGGCCTTTGTGCGCAACCGGCTGATGGCCTGATCCATCTTCGAGAGCACTTTGACGTCTAATTATTGTTATTATATCCAATTTGTTAGTTTCCCGGTTCGATTTTGTTCACTTCGCTAACAATGTTTGACCGATGTGAAAACTTGTGATTCGTCTGTATTGTGTACTGACTGACGTGTACCCGACTTTGTTCGGGGACTAATAAATGGTTTGGAGTAAAGTTTTTAGGTTGGGAATTCTACATTACTTCCTCATGTGTTATCGATCTTTCACTCCAAAGTCATACACCTCTTACTTCGTCCATCACTTACATCTCGTTTTACCACAAATAATTATTTGATTCGGTTCCACGATAACTCCTCAAAATGACAATTCAATACACATATGAAAAGTGCTACAAAGTGATGAAACAAAAACTAGGTTAAATGGTTATATATGTAATCTGGGAGTTATCATGAAACCCAAATGGTGACCGGATAACTCATCAAAATGACAATTCAACACACTTAGAAAGTGTATATAAGTGTATGTAAGTGTTATAGGTTACATTTTTTTTTATTTATACGCCTAAAAAGGCTTTTACATTTTATTTATTAACCAATATACATATAATACATAATTAAACAATATATATAATATATAATATTAGTGGTAACAATACCTCCCTAATTGAGAAATTCTCGTGTTTAGGGAGGGAGCACTATCAAATTGACAGTACTATACATACTTATCAGTTGTTACAATTTGGATGCATGAAGGACTAATTTTTTTTTATATAATAAAAATATAAGTAGCAATTGTTTTTTTTTTGTACATAATAAAAAATTATTTTTATACATAATGAAAATTATAAGATGGCATTTATTTTGTACATAATGGAAATATAGGTTGGCACATCGTAACACATACTTAAAAATTATTTAATAGTAAAATGTTTTTTGAGTTTTTGTAACATATGTAACTATTTAACCTAGTAACAAATGTAACTATTTAACCTATTTTTTGTTTCATCACTTTTCATAACTTTATAGCACTTTTTATGAGTGTGTTGAATTGTCATTTTGAGTTATCCGGTCACCATTTGGGTTATGTCTTCCTCGGGCATCCTCGACTTTTTCTACTATTCACTTCATGTAGTATCATGAAATCCACATTGTTACTGTTAAACAACTACTTAATGTTGGATTTAATTCGACTCCGTATCTCATTCCAGTGCAGAGATAATGCATTAAGACTTCATCGGGCGTCTCCGACTTTCTCTACCATTCACTACTGTGTACCCCATTGTTAGATGCAATTAAAAAAACTACATTATATAGGTTTTAATGTGACTCCTTGTCTCACTCCAATGTAGAGATAATGCGTTAAGTCTTCCTCGGGCGTCCCCGAGTTCTTCTACCATTAAAACCACTATCTACCTTAGTGAAAACCTATTATTGGTTAAATAATTTAACACTTACTACACCATACCTTGTAATGATTATAACTGTTGGTTTTCCAAATAAAATAAAATAAAATAAAATAAAATAAAATAAAATCTAAACACTCCCGGTACTAATAAGAACAAACTTTGAAATTTTCAGCGAAATTGGTCCAGTAGTTTTTTTTAAATATATTATAGGGAACATACAAAGAAACATTAATTTATATATGTATATATATATATATTAGTATGGCGAAATGTTTTGAAACGATAAGTATAATTGAATAATTTGCATAGCGCCATATAGCGAATATATTTAATATCTCCAGATATTTGATTATTCAAGCCCGGTACGTCACGCGACGTACCGGACTCCACTGATCTTGATCACTCCAGCGTATTAGTAACACTCCTCTGCGTCTCCTGTCACTGAGTTTCTCCAAGTTTGGAGTTTTCAGTTTTGCGAGCAACATTTCCAAAGTATCTAGAAACACAATGTTGGCAGACAGTTGGAAGCCTATTTTGGATGCCTAGCTCGTCCAGAATGAATGCACTTGTGTGCCTAGCTGCCTCACTAGCTAGATAGTTTATAGTTGACTGCATCAACCATACATGTCCCAGGTTTAGATAGATAATTATTAATGAAATTATAATTCCATTGAATTACTGAATGCACTGCTTGACTCTACATATATACAAAATAAGGAAGTCATTTTTATGCGGGGACATAAATATTTTTACGTTCGATTTAAGTAATATGAAAACTCAAAAATACATCACACTTTTAGCTTTTTATGGTTTGAAGACAAGAATTTCTACTACCAGCTGTATCGATCATATCACATTGTAGTCGGGCGCTTCAAACAATAGACTCTAGCCTATAGCGGGTGTTTTTCGCGAATAGCGCAAAAATATATCGCTTCAGCTAAATCTTCACCAGAATGGGCAGACAAATTATCAGCGAATATTTCCTCATGACTTTCGTTATTATCTGAAGACATTTTTGAAGGGTAAAAGAAAATATCAATTAAATAAATTCCACTAAAAAAACACGTCTGTTTTGTAACTCTGTATATCATAACTAAAGCACGTGTATATTAGCGCCACTCTATCTTCACAAGTAACGAGTGCCGGGAAAAGTCATTCAGGAAATGATTATTGTAATAACATCCTCGGGATTATCTCGTAAGAGAGGTCCAATGAATTTATAACACGTCATAAAAATATAATAGGTACTCATATTCCTAGTACGACTAACAAACAATCTTTGAAATTTAACTCGGTAAAATTGCCTAATTATTGCAAGAGTATGTGTGTACATAAAAGAAACAACGGCTTATCTTTTTTTTGTTATATGTGTGTGTAGTTTGTAATGTCTTCAAGCGTTTAGATTAAATAGTCACGGGAAATAATAATAATAATTTTCCTTTCTCGCCTTTGAAGTGGAGCCGGCGTAAAGGGTATTTTTTCCCGTCCGCGTCCCGCCGATAAGCACCAGTCGGCCGCGCGGGTAAAAATACCATTCCCACTCATAGTGTGATATTATGAAAATCTAAATTTGAACCACAGGGAGCTGTCTTCCCCACCATTATAACATGGTGCGATATTGCTGAGATTTATGAGCTTTAGACTAAAGAAAATAGCCAATGAAAATAAAAAAAACCAAAAAGTCTCATAGATAACAATCAAGGTCAAATTAAAGGAGGAATCATGGCAGTCCGTCCTGTCATCACCAAATGTTAATTCATTTTAAAAATGCGGGTGGAAAGTTGTTTTTTTTCTCATCCTTGTCCTTCATTAATTGTATAACATATTGAAATATTTTTATCTACTTTTCTTTTCATCTTTATTATTTTAAACTAATAGCAAAATGTTATTTCACATGGTCACTACATTATTGAAATAGGTTCCTTCAGATTAGTAGGCACCCAGTATTTGTAAGAACCATTCATACAACAATATTGTTCTTTAAATATACATTTTATGTTATGTTTATTATTTTGTAAAATTATTTATCTCAACACATAAATAATACTTCTAATTGAGACTGCAGAAAAAGCAGAAACCGTCGCCCAAATGGAAACTACTGCACTGATGATAAATGGCTAATAATATATCTACCGTTTTCTTCACTGCAGAAGCTTTTCCCGTCCATCTCGGGACTGGACGACGTAAGAGGAGAAACTGTTTGATTTATATGAAATGCAAATGCTTATCATTTGTATCTACTTTTAATGTACAGTAGGTAGTTAATCCAGCCTTGGATGAACCGTTTTTTACGCTTCACATTTTAATCTTTAAATTGCGCTATTCGATTCAACGGAATTAGTTTTTTAACGAATACTTTTATTCAGAGAAACATGCTGTATTGATAAAGTATATTTTTTTGTTCTTACCTATGAGAATGGACGGGGAGATCTTCGTAAAAGGCGGGTAAACTTTTATTAGTTTCAATTTTATTGGAACAACTCGTCTTATACTTTTCAAGGTTATATCAGTCAATGTATCTACCATTGCAGAAAAAGATAATACAAATAAATCTGAACGAAACATGAATAAATAGAAATAAGTTGTAAATGAGATCTACATATATGACGTATAATAATTAGTTCTCGATGGTCAAGTGAATAAAGACGCTGTCCCGGTAAGACAGAGATCCTGGGTTAGATTCCCAATTGCGACCGTTATATATTTATTCTTTGTGCCTTATTCTGTTTCATGTTTCGTTTTAGATTTATTAGTATTATCTTCTTTTTCAATGATAAATATTATTTCAACTATTTCGGAAAGAAAACAACCTCCCGAGTTTTGGCGTTATCCCTCTGAAATACTGGAAATACCTAGATACATAATTTTAAGTAAGACGTGTTTTTTTTATTAACTGATCACACTGATGAAATCAAAAATATGCCTCAAATGTTATCGATTATCACCATTCTGAGAAATTAATGATCATTTATAAAAAAAACGTTTCAAACTTTGGCTTATCAATAAAAGTAAATTGTTCTCCTGAACAGTTGTGTTATTTCTACTTGATATTGGAGATCCAAGCTAATACCAACATATTTGACTGTTTCAATCATCTTTATAACGAGCAAACTCTTTCGTGTTAGTTCTCATGTGTCCCTCGTACCCCCGGAGATCTCAGCTTACCGGTTCAACTTTCTCGCTACATTAACTCCGGATTACCACCGTCTCTAGAGACCCTGTTACGCCATACGACTTATTATTGGCGCCATGTTAAGAGCGATAGGAAATTTCTAGCAGTTTTCCTTTTTCTAAAACTGCAACTGTTTTACACAGTGCCGAACGGACCGTTTGCAAAAGACAACGATTGCAATCGATTACATTGGTATTAGATAATGAGTTACTAATCAATTTTGCTTAATGAAATTGTTGTTTTGTTCATTTGGAAAATATTTCTATTACAAATAGTTCATCGATGTTTGTAAATATTTACTTCATTTTATTTACGGATCTGTCAATGGTTCTGGCAATTCGTCGTGAAGTAATTTATTTCGACAGGAATATGATCACTTTATTACCATAGTTACTTATTATTGAAACTAACTAAATTAATTGTGTTTTTTATAAATCACGGGATATTATAATTGGTAGCTTTGTGAAGCTAAAAATATTTTTTTTAATTTTAGGGAAATCAACAGTTGTTCAATAAGGTTAATTTAAACATGTGCATTTTATTTAACTGACAAACCAAATACAGACTTCCTCGTTATACTAATGCATTATGTATTTAATCAAACAATGTGTTTAAAAAATGTATTAAAAAATTGCTTCAGGATGATTTTTAATTGTTTATCACAAACAACCATTTACAATTTTAGAGATGATCAGAAATTCATATTTCGAATGAACACAGTAAGTAAACTTAGTAAAATTGCGAGATCTGTCGAAGATTTTAAGATTTAAGTGGAAAGCCTTTCAAATACCACAGTCAGTCAATTTTGAATATGACACTTAAATTCAAAGCAAATCCAAATCTTAAAGTTCATAAACCATAATTGCAGAAAGTAGTATTTTTTAAAATTTAATCAAAAGATATTATCTTCTTAATGATTAAATATTACATTGAGGTTTACGAGTTTAAAAGCCCTAACCCTAACCTAACCCTAATAAATTGAGTAGAGTCACGTGGGGTAACCGTGCGCAATTTTTACATTGGGATTTTTGCATTAAAAAGCTTTAGGTATTTTACTCAATTTTTTTGTTTATTAATATGATCAATTATTAAGGCATCTCAAACAACCATAAAAACCTCATATTGTTCATAAATCAAACAGTTATATAAAAAAGTTTACATGCATGTCGATTGCGTACACTTACCCCGTGTGCGGGGTAAGCATACGCACACCGTAGGGTAAGTGTTCGCACCGCGAAGAGTTACCCCCCATTGCAATTATCACACTTAAATTGCCCCTTATCGTAGTCTGTGCAGTTCTCATGCCACCATGCTTTACACACAATACATTCTATCCAATCTTCTGTTGGTGTTGGTTTTTGTGTTTTCTTTAAACAGTTATACACGCTGGAATCTCCCGCCTCACGCTTTGTGGTGTGACTTTCTTGAAAAGAGGTTGTCGTCCGATTTCCATGGTTTTAAATATTGGTTTTCGGACGATTTTTGCATCTGCATCTGTCTGCTTCTGCTAGAGTTTCTTTTTATAGGGACTTGAGATAATTATTTCAGACTTGCAAGCATTTTTCAATTTGCGTAAAACGCCGAACTTGAAAAACGTTAAACCCAATAGCTCTCGCAATACTTGTGGGAGTAGTTTGTCTTAAAGCTAAAACAGGATTACGTTTTAGAAATCCATACACCCAATCCTTGCCAGCCGTTTTTGTAATGTTATCAAATCTGTTCTCGATCTTGTTGATTTCAGTATACTCGTAAACAATTTTTCTCATTGTCTGCATAGTCAGGCCGTAGAACATTTCGTCAGTTTTTTTACAATAATCAACGATTTCGGCCTGAAAATAAATGAATAATTATTAGATCAAATGTTTCACAAAAATTGACATCTGCGTGATAAATTGAGTATCTATTTATCTAAAAATCTACCTCTTTATCTGGTGTAAATGTCGGACGATATCTCCCCATTGAAGTTGCTATTAATTTTAGTTTTAGGCGTTTACGCAGAGTGGCTTCACTGATCCCAACAATATCTGCAGCAGCCCGCTGACTCTTCCCCTCTTTCATAAGCCTTTTTGAAGTTTCAATCTGCTCTTGAGTGCAAACTGACCTCTCCGGGTGCTTTATCACGTACACATGCGGCATATTTCACTGTGAAAAATAACGAGAGTCGAAATATTATGCTATAAAATCAATTTTATCTATCGGGGTAAGTGTTCGAACTCGTCCAACTGCGAACGCTTACCAAAGCACACTTACCCCATGACACCGAAATTCAATAAACTTTAAAAATCAGATAAGTGGTTATCTTTATTAGAATTATCACTTTGCACCCGTCTAACTAACAATATTTCACTAAAAAATATCATAGACCACGTCGCTCTGACACAGCTGGTTACACAATAGCACACATCGGTAACAGAGATGAAAAATTTAAGAAAAGCACGAAAAAAAGTAATTTACCTACCAGTTTTTATTGAAAAATCAGCATCCACTGTACACATTTCCTGCTTCGGTGCGATCCAGAAGGCTACTGAATTAAGGAAGGCGCGGGCGCTAAACAGGCACAATCTTGTCGGAAACATCACTGAGAACACTTACACTCCGCGTACGGTTACCCCACGTGACTCTATGGCACTTTTTTTTAAAAATTTTATTTTTATATTTAAGTCCCACCCTGGAGATCTATGTCAGAGATTAGAAAGAATATGCGAACTGCGGATTAGATAAGTGAAACGAAGTTTCTTTTAGCCAATGCAGTAGAGATCTTGGTAAGATAAAAAAAATTACGTATTTGTAACGCAGGTGAAATGTTGTCGCAAAAAAATTGTCGCCGTATTACATTTAGTTTAGTTAAGTGCCGATAATTTGTCGTTTATCGAAATATAATAATATTGTATTGATAACATGATCTTAAGCTTACCAAAAAATAGTACCGTCGCATAAACCATTATAAATGGTAAAAAGAAACCCACATATTCTAGATGGAGACAAATACCTAGGCTAACATGTTGATAACCATCTGACCTTTAAACAGCAAGGAGAAAAACAAAAGGATTAAAATCGAACCCACTTATTCGTGTATTTGGTAAAATAGTCCAGCTTCTACCAACAAAAGTACAGAGGGGCTTATATTGTAGCTTAATCCAGTCTAACCTAAATTATCTGATCGAATTATGGGGAAACACACATTACATACTTAAACAATTTACAAATAATACAGAATAAAGTTTAAAAATAACCCAGATATACTCACGAAAAAAAATTCCAAGAAATTAACTAATTGAAAATTGGAAAATTGTACGGATATAACATATGCCTTTTAATCTACAAATACAAAATGGACACAAACACAACATTTATACAAACGTCACAAATGTATGAACACTACAACATAAATAATTGTAAATTCTGACAGCCTTACCAAAAAACGTGGTGTAAATATTACGCGGCGCGTAAGGCCAGAACTTTGAAAAACTTGACTTATTACCATGGCCTTCGTTTGGTTAAATCTCTCTTAAACCAGGCTTGAGGCCGGCTTTACCACACTAACGTTGAACGTGCATGTAAGAATCTAATTAGTAAAACGATGAAAGTGGTAAGAGAAGCATAGACCATGAGGCTATACACATTTACAATCTCTTTCCCGATAGCCTCAACACAGAGAATCAAATAAATAAATAAAAAACGGTTCAATCTTCAATTCTAATTATTCTAACTATTGTTATATGTATTAATATCGTATAGCTTTTATTTATTTAGTTAGTTAGGAAAGCGAAATATTTGCATTATTTAGCTATAATAAATAGTAAAATAAAATAAAAACATCGTAACTAATATAATATGAAATATGTACATCAATATATATTTCATGTTACATTATGTAAAGATGTTTTTTTTCGAGATGTTTTAATTGGGACTTATTCCAATATGATGTCTACCTATTCGTTGTTTGTACCAAGACAAATTTGAAGTTTGCCAATTTGAGTCTTGAAATGTTTGCACCAGGAATCTTTAGAAAATGAGTTCACTAGTCTTATTCAATATTTTTACACCGGGACTAATTTAAAACGTTGTGCTCATCGGGTCTTGAAATTCGTACGCCGGCAACTTTTAGAGATGCAATATTTTTGTTTTTCGTCAGGGTTTGTTGAAATGGGCGCATCTGGACATCATTATTTGAAGTGTTTTGTGTAAGAATTTAATTAATTTGAATTTGTGTAAATATATATCTAAACATCTTAACCATAACGTGTGTTCCATATAATTCATATCAAAATCCCATCAAATTTCTTCACCTTTTACAAATCATTATCAGATTAACAACTCAGCTTTATTGCAAAATTGAATATTTTGTGCAGGCACTTTCACAGACAACTTGTAATTTTTATATTACTATTTAATTGGCTGTATATGTAATAAATAAAAAGGCATTGAGTAAGTAAGTATTGATAGTGCCCCCGAAATTCTATAATGTATTCGATGTAAGGTCGATTACTTTCAGATCCTCTTCTCATTAAAATTACGTGTCACGTCTGTCGAACCTTCCGAGTGATTGCGTTATGAATCTGGAACGAAACCTTGAAGGTACGTAACCTAACCTAACTACTGAAGATGAACTCGTTGCCAAACTCGCTCCGATTTGCATAAGATTATAGGTAGGTATAGGTACATACAATTAACTAGTTTTTCATTAAAATATCCTATTATTTGTAAAACCATGTATGACCGTGTCAAAAATGTTGGGATTCGCAAAAATACAAGGTTGATGTAAGCGTAATTACAGTAATGAGTAAGATTAAGAGCGAATGAACGAAAAAGATAGTGTAAGGAGAATTAATGCCGCTAATGTGAATGGTACAAGACGTCGAGGACGCCCAAGGAAGACACGGCACGATCACAACATTTTTTTGCTACATAAGGTAAAACACCCCATTTCTGACACGTTTAGTAATAACTTTTTTCATGAATTTAAATTTTTTTTTCAATAATTTGCTTTGTATTAATGACACAATTTTGTTGATACTCATGCGTATTTTCAAAGTTAATTCCTCAAGTAAATCAAATTTTTTTATACATATGTTAGAATTAAAACCCTTTTTTTTATTTTTTTTTAGGTACAATATTTTTTACAATTCAAGTTTTCCAGTAATGTAGGCCTCACTGGGTGGCTTGCCCGTGCTGAGGCCTTCATTTCATAATATTAAAATATAAACTACATAATACATTTGAAGAGAAAAATTATACATTTAAAATTAAAAATACATAATACATAATAATATATTTAAAATGAAAAAAATAGTACATTGAAAATAATCTTGTGTGTTTGTGAGTGATGTGTGTTTATATTGGTTTTGTGTGTTACGTGTAGGTTTTATTTTTATTTTGTGCTATGAAATTTTGATAATATTGTCTTTTTTGTTCTTTAATCCATTTTGTAATTTTATGTGTGAATTTATTTTTATTTTCCTCAATTTTAATTTCAAGTTTAAAACTGTTGAAAGCTTTTATTGCATGGTATTGGTACTTAGTGTCTTTGTCCAAAGCTTGAATTTACTGAAAATTTAAAATTTACTTTAAAATATACTGGTCAAAAATGTGAACATGATTATTTGAGAGATGAGTTATTTTTTGACACGCATTTCAGAAATGTGGTCACTTTAGTATAAATGGTACCTATTTTTGACTGCTCAAAAACTAACGAAAATCCATTGAAATAGGTACCTACTTCTATTTTTTATGTATGAATTTCGTCAATCCAGCAGTCCTTGGTAGAACTGAGGGTCAAATACTCCCATTTCTATATGTGAGTAAGAGAAAGAAAGGTACAACTTTCTTAATACAATAATATCAATGTATGTATGTTGACATGTTGCTTCAGTTGGTAAAATCGTAATATGAGTTAAATGTCAAGAGACAGCTCAAAAGAAGGTTACGTGTGAGAAGATGTATGATTGCGAATGAAGCAAGAAGTGTGTACCAAGATCTAGTTGTTTGTCTATCAATCCTCTGCCTACCTCTTCTATAAAACGGCTTGATGGTTAGTAAGTTTAAATTGTTTACCTAAGTGTGGAAATCAAACGAAAAAAAAAAGTTTTTTTTTTATTCACTGTGTTTATTAGTCAAAACTAAATCAACGGACGTACTAATCTTTGTTTGCTCCGTGAAATCTAGTTCAATGAACTCAATTTTGCTTAGAATTTAAGTTTCAATGAGTTGGAATGAGTTGGAATGAGTTGTCTAAAGAATTCACACAAACCTAATATTATGTATAATGTTATCGCTAATAATACGATAACATTATACAGAATATTACCAATTTCTCAAAGTTTGTCCTTTTTTGTATTCTTATTCTGTGCAAAATGAATTACGGTTTTACCTACTCAAAATCAGTTAGGACAAACGCGATCACACTAACCAGCGCTCACTGCTTGCATATAATAATGGCTATAATTGCTTTTGATCTTCGCTTCTTTCATGCACATCTCATTACAGCTTCCGACGCAATTTCCTTTCATGCATATTTAAGCTTATAAGATCCGGTGAACGTCATTATTGGAATGTGCAGGACTCACTGAAAGGATGCCTCCGTATTTATACAAAGTATAGAAAGTCACTCCTATCTACTCAGCCTTGCGAACAGGTTGCATTGATATTTGGCAATGAAAGGCGTATTACGTCTCATCCTCGACCGTTAACTTAATTTTATGAAGACGTTTTGATAAGTGACAGCTGTTGCGTCATCGAGGGATATGCTGCTCCGGTCCGTTACAGGTCAGGTCTGCTGCGAACCTGAAATAAAATGTACAAGATGGTACATATTTCTGCCTTTTATTCGTCAATGATTATTCATATTTATATTGCATTAATAAAAGACAATAAGGACTTATTTACATTATATACATATCCTTCTTTATAAAAAAGCATATTTTCGAATCAAACTATGATGAAAGATATTTCAACCAATCCAAATTATTGCAATAACAAAAACCTCAATGGCCCAGTCACAGTTTGATCTTTTTGCTCCTAAAATTTTCAATAGAAATAGAGTCAGTATTCAAAAACCACAGATTCAGGAGGGCGCTTGAGGATGTTTTGATGATTGAATGTGATAGTGTTATGCTACGTATACATACGCGAGCCGATCTGTCGAACTGAACCTCAATTAATTGGAAAGCAACGAAGCAACGCGGAACGCCGCTTGCAGTTGCTTCGCTCCTTTCCCGTAATTCGTGGCTGGGTTCGCGTTTAAGTTCGCAAATGTATACTTACCATTAGAAGCAATAGTACCCTTTTTTCTCGTACTCGGGTGGAGGTTTATACTGTTTACGTATGTGTGGACATTTCTATTTGAGTACGAGAGTTATGTAAATGTTTTTGTATTTTGTATATACGAGTATATGTGGGAGTATCAATTTTTAAAAATTTAAAATATTATCATTTTTCATGGTTTTTTATGTATATTTTTTTACTTTTTATTATAATTTTTCCAATTTTCAGCATGTTCATATGTTTTATCCATATGTTTACACTTAAAAAATAACAATATTCCTTTGGACCACCTGAAACAGGCAACCGCCCAGTATAATGATTTAATGTATCTATTATCTGTAAATGACTTAATTAAATATCGACTGTGTTTTGGTAAAACCCTTCAGGCCACATTTTTTGGGAATGTCACTCATCAGTAATTTCAAATGGAATAAGTCTTCAAAGTATAACATGGTTAAGTCTTTTTGGCTGATTAATGCATTTTAAATACTAAAAACTAAACTTGTACGTTCAATTTTTTTATGTTTTTTCGAGATAGATGAAATTAATCAACCCTCGAATCTCTCATCATTATTAAACAGCAAAGCAATATTTTGCACTAACTTTTTGAAACACAAATAACCACTTTTATATATGGAATGTATTGCATTGCACTACCTTGCATATGATTTTTAATTAGTTTTACGGATTTTCATCGTGTTCTGTTTTAATTTTGTGGAGGGTTTTACCAAACCAAGGTCGTTGTATTTTATAAATAAAATATAGGGAGGTTGAATCTTACTCATGTTCATTATATGGGAATGATTGATATTGCCAAAATAAGAAGATGGACCTGTATATTCATGGAGCTTAAACGATTAATGTAGAGTGTGACGTTTGTCTACCTATCGATTAATTAAACTTTTAACGAAGCTGTAGATAGTAGTTTATTTTTTGTAGTAATTTATCAAGCTGTGGTCACGTCACGTAAATAAGTCGGCCGTAAGTTGTCTGACCACAGTTTGATATTGACTCTGAACGCCAAAACACGTATCACGCTAGCGCAATGCTATATGAAAAACTAGTAGAACTTGATAAATATGTTTTATCAATTTGATTATTATTAAATTAGTTTAATATATAGATTATTTAGTGTTATGATTCCCGTTGAAAACAAAGGTTTTATGAATTTGTATGTCTGTCTTATTGCCAGTACGATTAGTTTCAAATTTTACCGAGCCGAATTGCGAGCCGAGCCTCGAATTATGGTAAAGGAGCAAAGCAACAGCAAATGGTGCGAAACGCCGCTTGCGGTTGTTTCGTATCTCTCCCATAATTCGAGGCTCGGCTCGCGTTTCGGCTCGCAAATTTATACACAGTATGGGGGGTCCCTAAAAACAGGACATAATTTCCTTTCCCATAATTTGCGGTTGGGCTAGCGGAAATTTTGTCGTGTGTATACGTAGCATTAGAACATTCGTACGCGGAGATATTTACAAACTAATCAAGTTTTGTGCGCGTAGCATACTATAAGCCATACGATTTTGCTAGTATTCGTACACCACGTGACGCGTCGACTACGGGTTGCATTTGAATCCACTACTTTGAACATGATTTGAATGTTAAATTTGTTCTGGCGGTGGGAAAATATCCATGTTTATATTACTATAATTTACCGAAATACGTTAGAAAGGATCTGACGGATAAGTGGATTGAGGTTGACAAGAAAAGTCACTTTGATATGATTCTCCTGGAGTTCCTTGACGGCGTCAAATTCTCTACAATTAACATTTATTTCTTTGTATGAGTTAACCACAAATCATTCTTAAGATGGTTCTTTATGCTTGTACCTGTAAAAAATAACAATATTATTTAAGTCACTTGATACCGTATTAAAAAATGATCAAGTTCAGTACAATTCGGGTAGAACTGTGTACGGAAATATCGATAGACTACATGTTATTGCATGACAGTTACGTAGCTTAAAAGTATATCTGTATACGAAGGGCATAAAACTAGTTCACTTTCTCTATTTTACGATTTAAATAGTTGCTTTCTATAAAAAAATAAATCATATTCATAGTCACGATCACGCGATTAATGATTCATAATATGTATAATCGCCAAAGAAAGATTTTTTGCAAATGTCTGTTGAACGAATGTTTAGACTGTTTTCTGGGCCCAATCAGTAGATTTTTTATATCACGTGCTGAATTGCTGCATGTTAAGATGTTCTTCTAGCGTCTAGCCAATCTAGCGTGTTCTGCATCAGTGGTTATGGCCAGGTCCCCGTGGAATAAGTCAACGAGTTCACGTTTACGACATGTGTTTTTATGTATCGTGTTTGGTGCTTATTATATCTAAAGCAGACTATTTTCAATTTATTTTTTAACGCCTACGATTTGATGCCTCGTTATGAAAAGGTCAAGATGATTAAATTGGAGTTATTGCACATAAATACGGATTTAATCCTCAATCACTTTTAAGTAATTGAAGATTAAATTTCACATAGATTATTCAATCTCGATTATGCAACTACCGATGTGATTAAATGTTTTATTAATCAGTGGCGGAAACTTCAGTTTTCCATGAACATGTTTTTTTGTGTAAGAAAATCACACGTGAATAAAAGTTATCCTGCTGCTTTTGTAAATGGAGCGATTGTTTAATATATTTTAAAATTTCATTAGTACATACCTAACGGAAATATAGCTCAACGTTTTTTTTAACATTGTAATAGTGTTTACTATTATTTATACATTTTAGAAAATCACAAATATTATTATGTCAACAGGAATTCGATCGCAGCGACCTTTCTGTAAAAAAATCCACTATTGTTAAGATTTTAAATTGATTGGGTGTTTATATAAATACCCAATTGAGCAAATATATAAATCCTTAACTAAGCAAATATATAAATACCTAATTAAGCAAATATATAAATAATCAATGAGCAAATATATAAATAACTAATTGAGCAAATTTATAAATACCCAATGAGCAAATATATAAATACCCAATGAGCAAATATATAAATAAATACCCAATTGAGCAAATATGTAAATACCCAATTGATTATAGATATATAAATACCCAATGAGCAAATATATAAATACCCAATGAGCAAATATATAAATACCCAATCGAGAAAATTTATAAATACCCAACTGAACGAATATATAAATACCCAATGAGCAAACATTGCGTGTATTTTTTAAAGTTTATAATTGTTTTCTGATAAATAAATATAATAACTTTTACTTTTTATGAAATAACCTTTTTTAATGTCAACAGAGATGACAATAATTTATTTTTCCCATTTTATCTGTCCATATTCATAAATTTATAAGAACTCGCACAGTATATTATAATGATATTAAAAGTATATAGGCACACAACATTTTAATCAAAGATCGGTATTTTATAATTGGAGGATTTTCAGCCATAATTCTTATAATCCACCACGAATTAACATGTCTTCGAAAGGCTAAAAAATAATGATTATAAATTATTAACAGAACATCAAGGGATGTTTTTTAATCGTTTAAAAAATTCTTAGAAATTTTCAAACAGGAAATATTTATTTTGTGACATTTTGTTAAAAAATGCCCAATTTAAATCTCATCAAATTTCTGGTTAAAGTTACTGAACAATATATTGAAAATTTACTTCACTACTCGGAGACAAATGAGTATTGCTAATTTATAAAGAATTTCATCAAATTATTGGTAATCCGGTTAAAACGGGATTACAGGCCCTTTCCTGATAAAATTTTAGTAAATTCCTAATACATCCCACGTGTTCATGCACCTGTATTTGCCTTGATAATATAATAACGAAATGCGAAAATATTAGGATTTTGATGAACGTGTTCCTACATCGTGATAATACATTCGTATTTTACCAAAAGTTTATCCGGAAACCTATCAATTCATTCGTTAAGGGCTTGCAATCCCGTTTTGAATGGATTACGAATAATTTGATTAATAATTAATAAATAAATAATTAATTAATAATAAATTATCAATACTTAATATTCTCCGTGTGTATGTATTATTTTAATCAATGAAAATAACTAATTTACACTGTATAATAATATGCTTTTTATCAAAATTAATTTTCACTTCGATTCATCAAAATATTATTTTTCTTCTGGGCCCAATCTCATCAGAATTTGGTTGTTATCATGACAATCTTCAGCCCGGAACAGTATGGTAGTACCCAGTCACTTACAAATAATTAAAATAATTGGTTCCAACCTTTTTCAATAACGCCGTTGATCACGATCGCGAATATCAGAAAATATGCCGAAAATATATCGTCATAATAAATCTTTGAAATTGTCCGATTTTAATTGCACATAAATAGTGTCGCCTTTTGCTACGGATGTTTCTATGCAATAAACAATAGTGATTGCATTAACAAATGTACGGTTAGAGCAGTAATAAATATCAAAAGAACGATTATCTGGTTTTGACTTCCTGCTTTAAGAATCATGAAACTTCTAATGATTGTCTTGAGAAAATAATCATATTGCAACATTCTTAAACCAGTTTTGTCATTGTTTGGTTTTGAATATTTATATTGGTGATGACCGATGTTTTAAGGTATTATTGTCATTATTATCAGCCGCTTTCTATCTATTGCTCGATGAAGTCTTTTCCTAACACTTGTTTAAAAAAAAATATATATTATTCTAAAATCAAAAACTTTCGTGAAATTTTTGTTGACTTTATTCATTTCACCGTTGCAGCGATAGAACGTTCGTGTAATTTTTGATAATGATACTTGATCTATTGTATTCACGTGCAATACGAAACAATTAAAAAAAATTGTGATTACTGCACAAGAATCCCAACTGCTCCCAACCGCCTGAAGCCAATGAGACTATGGCATCCCTAAATGGGGTATGTTGTTAGGCTGAAGGTGGGGCTAGTCAGATCCGGTCGCCAAACATGGCTAAAGCCATTTCAAGCGTCGTTTCAATGGTGGTCTTATACCCGGGCTAAGAGTGTTATTAAGAGTTATAATAAGAGTGTCTTCTACTCTGGAACGATGCTTGATGCGATGAACTTCACAAATAAACCTTAAATTATTTATATGATTAAATTGTGAAATGACTAAAAACAATCAAATAAAATTTACTTGCGGACGCCGGAATTTCCTGATTCCTAGTCGAAACCTTACCCTTCCACCACGGAGGCCGTCACTAAGCCATTGACTGAATATTAAAATAATATCGTTTTATTTTCAAACGTAAATAATAAACCTACAAAAAAAATTAAGGTTGTTTTCTTGGAAAAAAATATTTGTTGACCAATTTTTTTAATTAAATTGTTACTTTTTGTGACTGATTCGAAGTTTTATATGGCACGAATAATAATGATTTTCCCATTTCGAAATTTTAAACTAACTTTAAAAAATTACATAAAAACTTTTATGAAACGTTATTGATGTTTACCATAGACTAATAGTATAATACATCAATGATGTTTACTAATAAACTTTTCGATGCAAATTTGTTGTTTTTTCTTGTATTGCTTTTAATTTAATTATTCTAAGCACTGCTTCTGTCGTTTAGCCATTCAGACTAATTTGTTCTACTTTGGGAACAACTCTAATCTCACAGAAATCGTTGTGTCTCCCTTACTATCATGGTGAGAAATGTGATTTAAACGGTGTTAGAAAGAGAAAACACCACGCTTTGTATTCAAATATGAAAGTTAACCACAACATATTTAAACATCTACATATTTTTTGGAGACCAAAAGACCAAAGTTTATAGACCAAAGTTTCCGAACGCAATTTGGAAAAACAATAAAATTTGTGAATTTTTTATTAATTATTTTTATGATACAAAAAAAAGTGAGGCCATATGTCTAATAAAATGTGTATGTTTTTACACATCTTTTCGTTCAGATACAATAATATAAGTTACAAAAACAGTAACGTGAGCCATTTTATTTTTTTTTACGTTCGCCGTCAATATTTTAATACATCAAAAATTATATTTTTATTTATATTATTAATATTTAAAAGTGTTTTTAGTTTTCGGAAACGTTCAGAAATATTCCATTTATTTGGATTTTATTGCAATGCGAAAATACTTAGTAAAGTATTATATTTATTTATTTAAAATAGAAAAGTAATATTTTATAATAAGAAATAAATAAAACAAAAGAAAGTCCCAATAATATATTTTTTAGTAGTTTGTCAATGGGTGCTTTTAACGTTGAACAAAAAATTTATTTTACTTAGTTTAAAGGAGACGAGTACATGTATGTATATATAACTTTCATGTTAATGCACATGCACAATGCACATCCTATTTATCTTTATCATCTCACAAATACACTGTGTTAACTATACATCGGATTATTTATATAGAAGAAATCGTCATTTAAAGACGAATAAAATACCCTCTCATTAAAACACACCGGTTGGTTGGTACTACTGAGTATGCTGATTCATCACAACCAGTCTACATGGGTAATATATCTATGGTCTAAAATATCCAAATCAGGGTTGCCGTGGAGAATTATAAACTCCATTCTACGCAATAAATAATGTCTTCCATGTAGATTCAAATGGAAACCAACATCCAATAAATAATTATTGCATAATTGTTTATTTTTTATCATGTTATTAGTCTGTTTATTAGTCCATATTGATTTTAACCCTTTTTCGTCACACCTATTTTAGCCATAAAATCCTTCAAAAAATGAGCTGATGAAATTAGAAATGGTTGATATTATTATTTGTTTTTTCTTACAACCGGTTTTTTAGGAAAATATTTTGAGAAACCTGTTCTTTTCCTCCAGAATTTCGCTGCAATCAAGAACCGGTTCCAATAGACATTCCTGTTTTTTATCATATACTTTTTACACATATTTTGACATTGATAGTGTAAATTTCGCCATTTTGGTAGTGCATATATTTCGATGCCAAGTTGTAGGTAACATTACCCGTGAGCGCAGACATAAAATTCTTTGCTCATCTGCAGAAGAACCATCTCCAGTTTCACATCACTTTCCCAGCCCCGCACGGACTAGAATCACGACACGAGTGTGGTTTATTATTACGCAAGAGCAATCCCATCTTCTCGTGAGTTGGTCCAGTGAGGTGAGGAGAGAAAGACTAGGTTACATTACGATTCCATTTAAAATGAAAGTAAAACGCAAACAAAATATGAAAAATAAAATAAACGTATGCTAAGACGTTTTAGGACGAAAATCTATTTTCTCAGTTAATTTAAACCTGTTTGAATAAATCAGAAAAAAGACTCGAAGGGTGAACTCAAACGTCCTGAAATTTTCAGAGCTTTTGTCTGGAGTTTCTAGGCCAACGCAATTAATTAATTATCTTCAGTTCGCAACATCTTTTTAGCTTTCGAGCTTAATAAAATGTTCACAGAACTTTCAAGTTATGCATACCGCATTGTTTATTTCATATTTGTCATTTATTCAATCAGAAAATTGATAGTGTGTCGGAACTCGAACAATTCCAGGTAGTAGTAATACTAGTAGTATGAAGTTAAAAATTAAATATGATTTACCGTTTCTGTAATTTCAACGGATGTAGTGCCAAAATGACGGAAATGTTTGCTGTCGAGGATGATTTTATAAAGCATTTGAAATAAAGCACAACTCTATGGAGTCGGTATATAAAAAGTTGTTCAATGGTTATACCGACTTATTTACCCGGGCTTCGATCACGTCAAAATCTGATGAAATCTCTCGAAGTTTTTTCTCTGAATTTGACAAGACGGATTTATTGAAATCGCTGTTGAGGTATTCCCAATTTCGCAATTCTACACGTTCTTTGAATTTCGTTTCAAAATATCTTTCTTGTACGTAAATAAAATATATAATCTTTCGTACGAAAGGTTTTCTCATTTTTTCAGCTTACCTATATAATAAGGAAGTATGTCTATACATGGATTAGGTAGATATATATCATTATAAACAAATCTTTTTTAGTAGAATTTATGTGCAATCTAAACAAACCTTACCTAACCTATAATAATCCAACCTAACCTAACTTGTAATAGCCCAACCTTTATCCTAACCTAACCTACAATAATCCAACCTAACCTAACCTGTAATAACCCAACCTTTATCCTATCATAAACTATAATAACCCCATATTTTTAATTTTTCTTTATTCATACAACATACCTAAATATCTTTATTTTATTTTTCGAGTTTGACCAATATAGTAAATACCTAGTATTTGCATACAGTAAATGGTTAAAATTCTAGCCACTCATATCAGGAATACCAACAAGAAAAAATGTCATCAACAGAAATCATTCCAGCTGTCACCCCATACAACGAAAGTGATTTTTCGATTAACGTAATTAATAAAATTAATTTGCTAAAATTAAAATATCCCAAATGCAGTCTGATTCTTTTTATAGTAATTAAGGTAAATCAGAAGGTTTTAATTAAAAATATTTCGTCTAATCCGTGTCCAGCGATTCCGAATATTTACCAAAAACGCAAAGTGTAACGTACATCGTTCAACTCAATACAACTCCCAACGAACACGGGGAGAAAAATGATCCTGTTAAAAAAGTGATAGCACGCCCATTTGCTGATAAAATTATAGTCGTTCTTTTCCTAACAAATATCATGACAGACATATCAGTATTTGTATGAACACGCGTTCCTTCGTCCTCATGAAACGTTCGCTTATAACTAACACCTTGTTAGGAACTCTGTCTCAATTCATTAGTTAAAGGCCCTCAGTCCCGTTTTAATAGGAAATCGAATAATTGACCAGATTTTGAATAATATTTTATAAACAGTAGTTTTTATCAGTAATATCTCTTTTCTACATGCTTAAGTTGTGATTATTTGTTGAATAAATTGAGCTTTGTTTTTTTGTTTTGATTATGGGATAAATATTTGTCAAGAAATAATTATGTTTGTTTAGCAACAATTTTTATTAATGTATAACATTTGATTGGATTGTTTACGTGCACTTTGCGCGGGTTTATTTACGAAATCACAACCAATTACCATCGACTGAAATGTGCAGTCGAATGAAGGTACTGAAGCCGTTGAATGATTATGCTTAAGAAAGCATAAAATATCATTACCTAATCGATTTCCGTGAGAAACGTAAACTGCACGATTAAACTGTCATGCATCTCCGTAGGTTAATAACGAGGATTGAGTTCAGTCTGGAATTGACTTTCATTTATTATTTACTGTTGCGATTATCATAATCGGAGATACTTATGATCACCATTAAGTAATTATTTACCTGAGCTCATTATAATATAATATTGCTAAATCTCGAAGCAAAATAATAACAATTTTAGTATAGAGTCCTTCACTTTCCGGTACGTGCTTTCATGGCTATTATTTGTTTGTCACTGTTATATCCGCCTTACTTTGCAGATTAAAGTGTTGGGAACTCTATGTTAAAAAGTAAAAGGTTCAACTTATAGTTGTGTTTATTTACGTTACAAATAATAGGTCTGGATTTAGCTATACTTTTCATTACCCGAGGGGTTGTAATTCTCTGGTTCGAGAAGCTTGTTCCCTGTCAATCTCATCTCACAAGTAATTGTTACACTCTAACGACATCTGTCGGACTCTGGAGTGAGCTTTATGACTAGCGCCATCTATCGCTTAAACACTCAACTTATTACCATACATCACAGTTACACTTCCGGAATATTAAACTTTTTTTCTTATCCGCTATGTAATCAATGTCAGCCTTTTTTATACTAACCCCACAGGAGGCTATAAGGAAAATAATTTCCTTCAGGGCCTATGTCATCTTTTGGGATGTTGTGTGGATGGTCTCGGGCTTAAGCCTCGCGCGCTCAGAAATTTTTAAAGCATTCGGTTTGTAAATATCCCGCCCTCTGTCACGAAATCGTACCTTCGAATTTTAATAGGGAGACGTATAAACTGCTTTTCTTGTCAGAGAACGATTTAATGCACATGTATCTAACCGTTTATCCCATATTTTTAGGATTAAGAAATCGTTAAATTATTTAAACGCGAGAATTCTGCGTATTATTTACTTTAAAATAGGCGTTTTCGTGGTACCTACTTGGAGCAATATTAAATATTATGACTTCTTTGTGTTGTCTATGACCTAGTTAATAATCACAGATATAAATTTAAATTCGAAAATGCATTTTTTCATGTTTTTGATCAATGATTTGCAAAAAATATATATTTTAATAATTTTGGTTCGCAGAAATTCAATGTAGACAACAAAAAACTATACTAAGTTAACTTTATGATACCTCTTCCAATTGGCCACATTTTGGTCAGCGGACGTTCAATGGTGTTTGCATATTGGCCAATATGTGGCCAAAAACGTTCCAGTGGGAATGACTATTTCTAACCTGATTGTTATGCCTCACAAATGCGTACCCAAATATCGCAATTACTGTCATGACAATTGGCTAAAGAAATACGGCAGGTGCTTTTCATTTACCAATACGAAGATAGCTTTAAAAATCTTGAGAATTCATTTTTAAATATGATAATCAGTGCGGTTCGTAATTCGTTTATAGATTTAATCCAGGCATTTAGAAATATATGTTAATCGTTTTTACATATTTATAGGTGGTTAATGTTACATAATATTATATATTATGATTCCCTTGAACAAAGTTTTACCTCCCGGCAATCAGATTTACAATGACACTTTTATTTTTAATATATATTAAAGGAACTCTTTGTTATGTTGCGTAATAAAATCGGAATAATATTCGATGATAAACTTTGAACTTCAATTCAATTAACAATTTGTCCTATGGAAGACAACTTGTATTATACGCCCAACGATCTTTTTTAAATTTTTTTGAAGTGAAACTTCTTTAGGCGCGTAATGGATTTCGGAGTAAAACCGAGTCAGGATCGACACGAAAATGCGGGTACCCCCACCACCGCTCACCGTTCACTGTCCCTCTCTCACCATATGCGCTTGTTGAGGTGGGGGAGCCGCTCACGAACGTTCTCTCTCTTCTCTTCTTTCCTCTCTCTCAGACACCAGCGAACTGCGCCACGCCAAGCATCAGCTGCTTGGTTAGTATACTGCGTCGTGAGTGTAATACGAGTGAAATACGTAATTGATTGTGGTTCATACGGTTTGGTACAGAATTTCAGTGTTAAAAATGAGTAGTGACGAGATATTTAATTGTAATATTGTTATTTATGTAATATTGTATACTTGTGAATAAATTGAAAATTTTTGGAACTATACATTAATCGAACGTCATTCATCTATAAGAAAATATTAGAAAAAGCAAATCCATGCTTCGTCGTTGAATTATTTAACCTCTAATTTTCAAACTAACCTAAGAGAGAAAATAGAGATGATGAAATGAAAATAGAGAGAGAGGAATACTAGAAGTTTCACTTCTGTCTTGCGTAGGCTTGACACACCCATTTTTTTTTATAGTGAATACCTCACAAGAGTCCCAACTGCTCCCGTCTGGAGGCAGTGATACTATTTCATCCCCAATTGGGGAATGTTGTGAGACGGTGGTGGGGAGAGGAAAGAGATGGAAAGATGAAGATGGGGGAAGTACCTGGCTTTTCAGACTTGGTTACCAAACATGGCTAAAGCCGTTTCAAGTGTGAATGGTGGTGTAAACACCATTTAGAATTTTATATAGAATTAATGGAACATTATTGGTCTAATATTGTAAATAATTGCTTTATGCCAAATATATAAATGACTTTGTTTGTTTTCTAAATAAAATTTAAAACATATATTTTTTTAAATGAATAAATTGAGAAATAACACAAATTGCTTGCGCACGCCGGGATTTGAACCCGTGATATTCAGAAATTGCTAGTCGAGAGCTTTACCCCTCGACCGCGGAGGCCGTCGAACCGTGCCGAGTTTGTAAAGTTGGCATAGTTGTTGATTCTTTAATTTTCCACCCCAAAATAACTAAATATTTTCCTCTTGCAAAATGACGCAAGGAAATTGCGACCCATTTCACATAATTTCGTTTTTATTTACTAATAAATACTATATAACTGATAATAAATGTTATAAACCCAATTTGTCTCATACTAAATTAATTTTCTATTTTCCTGAAGGTATACTCAAATCTACTCAATCAATAATTATCTGATATTTCTAATCACGTTCTTTGCTTTATATATCGTATTATTTAAGGTTAAAGGCTAGCTAATTTATACAACCTCATTTTATTATCCTCTTTACAAGACATTAATTCATTCACTATACTTAGGTACCAGAGGAATTTAAATTTTCCCACAGTCATTATATTGGTCAAATTTAAATATACTTGTAGCGATTCCGTTTGGCGTTAGAGCGTTGGAGGTCAAATTGGATTTATTAGAGGTAAAAATTGAAACCAATTTTTTCGCTTTCGTTGGGAAACTATTATCATACAAAAGTTCCACCGCATTTTTCTGCACGCACTCACGTGAAAAATTAACTAATGATAATTTCTTAAGAATCTCTTCAAATTATTTGTGATTCCTGTTAAAAACGGGATTGCTGGCCCTACGAATGGATTAACAGGTTTGCTGATAAACTTTTAGTAAATACATTATATTGTACTATATTATCATGATGTCAGAATACGTATTCATGAAAATCAAATTAATTTTGCATTTCGTCTTGTATTATCAAAGCAAATTTATTACATCTTCAAATCAAGGCCCCTTTTTGTGTGAAACCACACAAAAGTCCCCACTGCTCCCAATGTCATCCACAATTGGGGGTGTTGTGCGGTTGAAGGTAGTTGGGAAGGAAATGAAATGGAGTAGAGAGAGGTGGGGAAGTACCTAGCTATTCATATCAGGTCACCAAGCACGGTCAAAGCCATTTCAAGCACATTTTCAATACTAAATGCTGGCCTTGGACCAGGGCTATAATGAGAGGATCTTCAACTATGGAACGTGCCGCAAATATACTATATATTATTTTTAATTAGTTATTTGTGTTATAACAAAAATTACTCGAATAAAATTTACTTGACCACGCCGGGATTGAACCCGCGACCTCCAGCTTGCTAGTCGGGAGCCTTACCCCTCGACCACGGAGGCCCTGCTCAGATTGTAAACTCTTTTTATAATCCCTCTAAATACAGTTATCATTTTATACAGGGTGTATCGGCACGTACCCGACAAACTTTTACCAGCTATTCCTTAGCACATTTGGAGTAAAAAATGTTATGGGCACTTTGCTGTCCGGTAACATTTTTTTTAATAAAAAATTTACTATTCATATTTTCACCACATGTCACCAATGTTTTATCCTTTGTCAAAGTTTGAAAACCCATCTGGCAATATTTTGTTCGAGTTTCGTTGAATAATGTACGTACGTACCTACGTTGGCGCGCTTTTACAATCACAACGAAATGGCACGGCACCATTCGTCTCATTTTTAGCTATTATTATTTAGTGTGTACGAAAGAGCGAGGACACTTTTTGACACAATTGCTAATAACAGCTGTTGAATGCGAGAAACAATGCAAATGACAGTGACGGAGTGTGGATTTTTTATTTATTTTTTTGCTTTTAATGGAAAAAAAATGTTACCGGACAGCAAAGCGCCCATAACATTTTTTACTCCAAATGTGCTGAGGAATAGCTGGTTAAAGTTTGTCGGGTACTTGCCGATACATCCTGCATAGGAACGTCTCTCTGGCTTTGTCTATTCGTGCTTACTCTTCTGCATCCGAATCCAAGTCATTTACGAGTATGTTTAATTTACATCGGTATTCTTCAGAGTTATTCTGTTCACAAAAATCTAATGTTGTGAAAAAGGTGGGATGTCTTACCGAGAGATGCAGCGGAAGAAATATATTACGTTTAGATTAAGCGGTTATAACGGCATTCCTTATAATATGGAAGTTACTTCATCTAGAATCTAGACACAATGCAAATATTGCGTAAAGAGGTAAATACCTTCGCAAACAGGTAAGTGATGTTATTTTCCTAACAAGATTTAGTTACACGGACTTTAACACCACAAATTACACAAGTTGTGTTCAAAACTAATTCAAGAAAGAAAAAAATTGAACTTATCAATTATATATTTTTAAAAGGAGTGTCTGTAGCGGGCGGAGTGTATTTGATTTTTATACAAATTTACATCTCGATTGAACAACACAATATTTTACCCAATCAACTCAAGCCTACTCTAGTCAAAGACAGGACAAAAAATAGTCGATGACCCTAGTTAAATTTATGTTCTTTATTTGGATAATTCCTGGGGTGAGGTTTGTCCAAGTCTTGATCGCGGATGCATCTGCCCAACAACTGCGTGACAGGTTTTATCTTTCTTAAGCCACTCGGACCTATTTATTAAGCATAGTCATATTTTTCGATCTCATATTGCAAATTCAGTATTAACAATATCATATTCTAACTAATTTTTCCCATATTTTTGTCTTCTACCTTTTTTAAATGGTTACAAAGTTGGGTTCGATCCCTATTTGTGACCGTTATCTTTTTTTTATTATTCTGTGTTTTGTTGTGTTTAATGTTTCTTTTAGATTTATTATTATTGTCTTCTTCTTGATTTATATATATATTTTGTATTATTTATAAATATTTAAGTATACGTTCATCCTGACGAAGAAACCATTGATTTCGATTTGAAAAATGATCTTATCTCTCATTTGCTTTTTTACTCAAAATATGTTTAGGAATCGACGATTAAAGTTTTTCATTACCTCCCTTAACACACTATGTATGGTTTTTCTCCCTGACTACCACCCTTTTAATTTATATAACAATATGTTTAAATGTTTTGTTTTTTTTACTAATAATGAAAATAATAATAGCAATAGTCATTTCAAATTGCCATATTGGACTTCTTACATCGTAGTTTATTTACTAATCACGCTTGGCTATAGATACCAATATTGGCAGGTTATAATTTATAAATCCTTACGTACTTTGACTTATTTTAAAGATGTCTCCAACAGGCAACCTTTCGTAATATTAGGTGCGTGAAAACCGCGAAAGCAAGTAACAGAGTCTGCTTAAAGCGTAAAATAGTCCATCTTATTAAGATTTAATATGTTCATCAACTCCGAAATCCATTAGTTCTTGCAGAATAACCCTTCTTCTAATTCAACTAGGTAATGCAATTAACAGTACCTATGCAGATGTGGTTATACTTGAGGAGATTACATTCATAACTGGGTTACTTTTTAATATACATTACAAGGTGTGTTTAATATTTGCCGAGTGCTAAAAATAATATATAGTATAATTAAAACGTTACTTTCAATTCAATAACCAAACATTGACTTACATAAGCCACTAAACATCAACGTCACTAAACATCAACGAAATAATAAGTCATCAAACTAGTTTTTTGCTTTAGTTATAAAAACGTTTATATAATTAGCATTATTTTATGAAGATCGTGACTTTTGAAGTCATGATTTTACAGTGCAGAAAAGGAAAACTTAATACAATCGTCTTTCGTTTTTGTTTATATGTCTGTTAAATGGTTGATAAATTCCATTGTAAAAATTTCCGTAATTTGGATTTTTTTTTTAATTTTCAGTTTTAATTTTTGTTTCGCACGTGCATCTTATCATTACACGATATTATTGTGGTTTTGTGGTTACAATCGTTTAAATTAAATGAATTTGATTGAAACACCGTATTTTTATTAACTTTTTGACCTGATTTAAAAAAAAATTGACTATGTAATATATATAGTACAATTTGGGAGGGGGGTATGGGTACCGCCGCCCCGGGAACTATTTATTGAGAACCAACACCCTTGTCATAGTTCACCACAAGTGGTTCCCTATGTTGGTGCTCGGATTCATAGGGAGAGGTTTGGCTAGGTTTTGGCGGCGGATGCGTTTTGCCCACCTACTGCATGGCGGGTCGGATCGGGAGGGACTGGTTGATGGAAACTTTTTGAGCTTTCCAGCTGGACTCTCTCGATCCATCGCCTTGCACCGAAGGACACTTTAACCCATAGATTCCTACCCACCCCTCATAATTTTTTCTATCCCAGAACTTCTTCTCCTTCTATTCCATAAAAAAGGCTCCACACAGCATCCCCAAGTTAACTTAGGTCAATTATATCCAATTGTTAAATACGGTTAATAGCTTTTTGGGGAAATTCTGTAAACGCCAAATATGTATATTTTTATTATCGAAAAGAGATGCTAATGAAAATCACTAATTCCGGTTATCTGGCTTCATGTAGACCCCTTCTAAAAAAATGCAATTTATCACATAGAATGTTGTTATGCCTATTAGTACGGTTATCTCCAGACAAGTTCCCACTAAAACATTCAACATTCAAGTAAAATAGAATATCGGTGCTACTTGTCGTAACTTGCAGCAAGTAAAATAGAATATTAGTGCTGCTTGCCGTGACTTGCAGCAAGTAAAATAGAGTGTAGGTGCTGCTTGCCGTGGCTTGCAGCAAGTAAAATAGAATATTGGTGCTACTCGTCGTGACTTGGAGCAAGTAAAATAGAATATTGGTGCTGCTTGCCGTGTGACTCGCAGCAAGTAAAATAGAATATAGGTGTTGCTTGCCGTGGCTTGCAGCAAGTAAAATATAATATAGGTTCTGCTTGCCGAGTAAAAAAACTCTACTCACAAAAAGTTTAATAATCGATATTTTTCTTTCTTATTATTTGATTATTCCCGATAGGATGTTATTCCGTAATATTAATAATAATATTAATAAATAATACACAATTAAAAGTTGATAGCGCGGCCTGTTTTCCTATTTTATCGGTCTTCAATGAATTAGTCATGACTATTTTTATACTTATTTTATATTATGCAAAATAGTTTTTTTTATCCAAACAGTTTATACAATCTGAAAGAAACTCAATAAAAAGTCTTCATAATTTATTGCAAGACATTATTTGCCTTATACCAATAGACATACAAATTATACCTATCTACTCGTATTAAAATGAAATAATAATAATTAACTAGCAGTTAAAAACCCGCTCCGCGGGTTTTTTTCTGCTAGGCCCTGCGGGCGGCTCTTCGTTGGGCTTCGCCCATTTTAAGTGATATTAACAACAGTTACATTTAATAGATAGATATTAGAACATTCACAGAGAGAGAGTGAGTATATATATTGTTAAAACACGGAACAGGAAGGAGTTAATTAATAATAACATGCTAAATTTACGCATAATAAGAATGACAGTTGTTTGAGTAAATGAAATTTTACGTATTTGTGATGGATTATTTCAAATGGACACTATTATTGACTACTATTATTGTCTACAACTGATACTAACTGTTACCGTACCGTAATATAATTAGCTCATAGGAGACTTGCAGTGCTTGAATATGTGTTACAACCGTCAATGTCTATAAGTTGAATCAATATTTATTTAATTAATTTATATGAATGTACCTGCCAGACAAACTCGAAGCATAGACACTTTTAAATGTAACAATAACCTCAATACTAACTACTCTTTGTACTCACCAATTCCAAGAATTCATCACCTTGCAAACAAATATTGTAAACTTATCGACATATTTGGTGTTAATAACTTTGAGAGTTTCAAAAGGCAACTAATTTTAGACCTTTTTGCTAGTTATTAACTTGTAATATTTACTAGCTTTAAAAAAGATCTTGTTTTCATACTTTGATTTACTAAACCATATTATTTTCTAAATACCTTATGAGTAAATTATATTTAGCTATTTTATTAATGTACATGTTACACTTAAATACATATACTGTCAACTTACTATGTAAAAGCCCGATAGGGCGTTAATAAATAATAAATAAATAAATAAATAAAATATCGTTTAGTTTGTCACAATTAAAGATAGTTTTAACAAAGTTGACTTAAATAATAGATTATTACATATCGATTAATTGTACCCGTGTTTATGAATAAAAGGAGGGTAATTGTGCGATGACATTAACAGTCGGTTGAATTAAAAGGTGTTAATTTTACTCCAACTGGTGGTAATTCTTTACCTTCAACTGTTACTGTATCTAATAAAGCTTAAAGCTAGATTATATATACACCTTCATCAGGAGAGTAAAAATCTATATATAAAGGTAGATTATTACAATATAGCGCCCCTGAGGTGATATCTCACAAAAGCGGCGCTATGCAAATTGTCCAATAAATAAATAAATATAATGTTTACATTTTATTTTGTATACACCGAAGTCAAAAATTAAATATAGATTGCAATTGGGAAAGAAGAAGTGGAAGGAGGGGGGAGGGGTAAGAGTAGGCTGGGTTTATAATAATTAGGAATTACAATATCGTTAGACGGGAAAGACCAGTTGAGTGGGAAAATATTTAAAAAAGAGTTAATAAAAAAATTCTTGTTAATTATATCTGCTTTTATATTAATATGTTTTCTCATTTCTAAAATTTCAAAATTATTTATAGTGAAGTATTTTAAGACCTGAAAAAACAAATAGCATATAACCATAAAACAATATATTCATAAGACAAATAGCTTTTAATAACGGTTATTCTAATAAATTGATAGTTGAAATACCTAATAAATAAAAAAATTAAACACATTCTCTTCAAACGGTCTTTCTAAAGATAGAAATAAACAATGGCGTAGAATTCTGTTTGTGGATAACGATACTTCTAAAATTATATATATAAACAATCCTGGTACCATTCAACTGGCGTTTTACACTAATAACAATGAAGAAATATATTCTTAATAATAAAGCAAAATTCAAACAAAAAAATCAGGAGTTTAAAAACTCAATTGAGATGATTGTAATTTCTTTTACAAAGGTAGAACCAATAGAAACTTTGAAGTCAGAACTAAAGAATATCGGAGGGCTATAAATGGAAATAGTGAATCTGAGTTTGCAAATAATCTTTTGAATAATGATCACACTTTCGATAAAAATTCAGGTCTTAAAATACTTCACTCAGGATTTAAAGCATCGTAAATAAATAATTTTTAAATTTCAGAAATTAGAAAACATGCCAATATAAAATCAGATATAATTAATAAGAAAAAAAAATAATAATGATAAATGCCATTACAAAGTGATAAGCTTCCAGAAGAAATCTTCTTATAAAACGCTTGTTAATGGTAAGTAGTCAAGTATTGTGAGCTGCATATTTAAATATTCGCGCCAGGCATTTGGTTCGTTTTTAAACCGCCAGAGGTGCGCTCTGTCGGCCATCTTGAAGAAACGCGTGAATTTTTATAAACGTCAAACATAATCACGTAACTGTGGAGAATTTTCATTGTAATGTAATTAATCCAATGGATTATAAACTTTCTAAAACATATTTTCTTCGATATTATCCAAAAATTATATGAGCAGAAACGATGCTTTTGAAGAAATCTCGTATTATTATGAGGCGATCCTATTTTAGTATGGAATCGTGTCTTAATATTCAAGTTACCCGAAACAGACAATTTTAATTTGACCAATCAGAGGGCCTACATCGTCCAGACGCTGGGACAATAATACTATCAGATTAAACAATCGAATTTAATAAAATTGGTTGTTCCTCGATTCTTTTGTTTTAATTAAGTCATCATTTTATTTATTTTTATAAATAAAACTGCTTAACCCTTTATCGTCAGATTTTTTTATATGTACTTATTTGACTATTCTTACATGTACTATTTTTTTCTATATGTACTTATTTAACTATTCTTATATTTACTAATTTTGCCTATGTGTACTTATTTGACTATTCTTACATGTACTAATTTTGTTTGTATGTACTTATTTGACTATTCTTGCATGTACTAATTTTGAAGAAACTGTTGGTTTTAGGTTAAACTATGTTATGTTTTTACTTTTAGGCTAGCTTTTTGTTCATTTTCCATCTTTTATGACTTTATATCACTTTTTTAAACAAAGTTTTATTTCATTTTAGAGGTTTTACGCCTATTTGTGATGTGGGTGAAGCCTTTGTTACAATAGTTCAATAAGGTCAATCAGTTGGCTCTCAATATTTCCCATAAGAAAACTTGAGACGTATTTTCAATTTTTATAAATCAGTTATTTTAAACTTTAACTCAATGGTTTCAGTAATTGTTGCTTAAGTATTACTGTTCATCAATATTACCTACACAACTGAACTAAAAAAAGACTAAAACAGTGGTTTTAAGATCAAGATCAAGATTTTCTATATTGATATTGTTTACAAATACATTAGTATCCATTGATTGTTATATTTAATTATATAAATATATATATGAGGGTGTTTTAAGTATTCTGCGTGCTTTTGAGTGTGTGTATGCTTCTGAGTATGTTGATTGTCTTATATCTATCTGCCTATGTATTGTATGCCTTTATATTGTAGTCCCTTCAAATGTTATTCTTCTGTATCTATTTTCTTGTGGATTCTCGTTATATGTGCTTTTGTTGTATAATTAATATTGTGAACTTGACTTGCTGACAAACTGCTTTGGCAGTTTAGCAGGTGTTTATATTGAAGAATATATATATATATATATCTTTTTTTTGTATTGTGCTGTGTTATGCTACCTCCTTAAGCCAACAGCGTCCATCATTAGGGCAGTCACATAAAAATTTTGGCCGTTAAAATCTGATATAAAATTTAATACTGTTTTTTCATTGTTCCAGGTAAATACAGACAGCTTTTCCTACACATACCAGGTGTGGCGATTGATATTCCGTGCCGTTACCAGCAGCTTTGGTACACTGTGTGTAAGTTATTAGTTGTTAGTTATTGTTTATTGTCCCCGTTGGAATGTGGGAACTTTATTCAGCTTCAGTTCTCAAGTTCGTTTATTCACATCAGCCAGCAATGCAGTTGCCAATAATGCAAATAACGCTACACAAACAACGCACATCTTCAATAATAAACAAGAGTTGCTTCGAACTACTAAAGGTTTCTCCAGACCAACCCAACGCACCGATTACTACCCTTTCACAAGCAAAAGGGCGAAGCCAAATTTTTTACCCCACCGCATACTCCCAATTTCTCCCGATTTATAACAAGTTTTATAACTCAAAAAAACCTTACTACCTTTCGTTAATTAAAAAAAAACCTTTTTTTATTACTTATTTAAGTACTTAGATAGAATAAAAATATATAATAGCGTTGATAATATTATGTTAAATTTTATTTTTTATCTTCCAAAAGGCTATTTTATACTTCTGAGAGATAAGGATCTAAAGCCACTTTTTATTTCTAGTTAAAAAATGGTTATTTTTGTTCCTAATAACTTGATCTTCATTATTGTTATTATTTAAATTTAAATTTACAAATCTTTTGCGCGTTTTTATTTCGATTATTGTATAATAATGACTATCCATTTTATAAATAAAGATTCGAAATTTTAAAATTAGAAATTCATATGTCATACGGCAAATATTCTGGTCTAGTAATGTGTAATTTCTATCACCTAAGAAATTCTAAAAATATAGTACTATAGGATTCATACTGATTTATAAATGTGGAAATTCTAACCATACAATTGTAAATGTTCTCCAAAATGCCCTTGAAAGAATCTCAGACTTGTGATGTCCCAAAAGAAACCATTCATCTGTTCTGAATGCAATTACTAATGTTATCCAAATTGACCCTGGTAATAAAGTACATCTTTGCGATTCTTTCAAGGATAAAGAAAAAAACCTGTCACTTCGAATGCAATCAACAATGTTCTCAAAATTTGTTTTGACATCATCGCCATTCCATTGTAAGAATATTATGTACTAAATACACAATTTGGCTGTCCTGAAACGGGAATCCTTCCCAGTTGGACAGACAAAAGTTAATTTTGTTTTGTATTGTTTGTAATTTATATATATTCACAATACTCATTTTTCTCTGTGATTACAGCCCTGACGAAGTTACGGTTGTAGCGAAACCTGGTCGGCGTTAGGTATAAAAATATAACAAATAATTAAGAGCAATAATTATTCACCTGAAATACCCATTCCTGTTTGGAATTGAACCCGCACCCTTCTGATTACCGGTCAGGAGCTCTAGGCCACTAAGCTACTTCGGCTTATTCCTAAACCGCCAAATAATTGATAGTGTTTACAAAGTTGATGTTTTCTATTAAATTATAATGTCACATCACAAAGTATCTGCTTCATATAAAAAAAATAATCATTTCATATTTGAAATGTGTTTTTCTTTTGTTCAAATTTTTGACATAGGATTTTCAAGTTTACTAATGGTGTTCATTCAAAGGTATAATTAAAAATATAATTATATTATATTTGTTTTTGAAAATCAACGTGATCTTAGGGCAAATATTGTAAAAATAGTTTCAGCTTCACAAATCGTGATTTTTCGCGGGTCTGCGGTTTATTTAAAAAAAATGGGTGTGTCAAGCCTACGCAAGACAGAAGTGAAACTTCTAGTATTCCTCTCTCTCTATTTTCATTTCATCATCTCTATTTTCTCTCTTAGGTTAGTTTGAAAATTAGAGGTTAAATAATTCAACGACGAAGCATGGATTTGCTTTTTCTAATATTTTCTTATAGATGAATGACGTTCGATTAATGTATAGTTCCAAAAATTTTCAATTTATTCACAAGTATACAATATTACATAAATAACAATATTACAATTAAATATCTCGTCACTACTCATTTTTAACACTGAAATTCTGTACCAAACCGTATGAACCACAATCAATTACGTATTTCACTCGTATTACACTCACGACGCAGTATACTAACCAAGCAGCTGATGCTTGGCGTGGCGCAGTTCGCTGGTGTCTGAGAGAGAGGAAAGAAGAGAAGAGAGAGAACGTTCGTGAGCGGCTCCCCCACCTCAACAAGCGCATATGGTGAGAGAGGGACAGTGAACGGTGAGCGGTGGTGGGGGTACCCGCATTTTCGTGTCGATCCTGACTCGGTTTTACTCCGAAATCCATTACGCGCCTAAAGAAGTTTCACTTCAAAAAATTAGAGGATGTATGTTCTCTTTTTTTCTGCGGGTAATTATCGCAACTTTTTTCATCAGAATCTGTTCTTTTCCACGAAGTGAAGGCTTGTATGCAAGCATTTTACTGCAAAGTATTTCGTAATTTTTATTTTGTTATTTAATTTTTATATTATTATTATTTATGTATTGCTCCGCAAATCTCCCAGTATACCAGAGAACAGTTTTTCAAATTTATTTATACACCATGGGATGAGATTCAGTAGGAAGCCAAGTAGACTCATATCGGAACTCAAAAACGTGAAACATTGCAGCTTTCCACGATTCCGACAATTTCTCCGCAATTTCTAAGTACCTCTCTTTCCCTTTCCGAGTTATCTGATTCACGAGCCTCTAACTTCTTCTTCTGAGTTGATATATCTAACGATCTCCATTTACATTATATTAGAACCTACTTATGGTATGTAACTGGTTTATTCAGCCATAAACCGTTCTCAGTTCTTATAGCGACCAACTGCATTCCTTCCTGGCGCTTTATGCACTTTCTTGCATCCGATAACAGATTTTGTGCATTATTATTATTTACAGTTCCGACTCTATTTTGGAGGGCCGATAAAATAATACGTCCAGAAATAGACTTAAGACAAAAAATTTACATGAATACGCTGATGGGGCTCTCATAAATATACAATATACCATGCGATGTCAGAAAGAATTATGCTAATAAGACCGTAGGGGTGGTTTGTTGTCTTTACAAGATGCTTTTTTGAGATGAAGAGCGTTGAAACTGATTTTGAAAAACAAAATTAGCGTATTGTGTCGGAAGATGTCTACTGAACTAAAACGACCTCTATACTATAATGTAAACATTTTTTCAAACTCGTTGTAGTTTACTCGTAGTACACAGCAGTGTCTCAAAATTACGACCGAATTCTAACCAAAAGTTTAATATTTCCGTAAATATTAAACTTTTGACTTCCTCCTCTCGTTGACTCAAAACAATTCAGCTTGTTCAGTGCTGTGTAGGCGGCAGTATTCGTATAACCCGACCGGAGAAATTGACCCTGAAATACCCGTACGACCCTAGCCCTGGCACTCGCTTTGCTCAATTTTCTCCTTCTTGCACTTTCATGCATCGGCGATATCTGAATATGCATGATCAGATAACTAACTAAAAGCTATGCGCATTTTGCATATCGGCTCTTGAATAATTTCAATCGCTTTTGCAGAAGCTTTTTAGCGTACCTTCTCCTATTCTATCGTCTTTTTAACCAATTTTTACTAATTCGACTGTTGTACGATCTGTGTACTAAGTGCAAGTGTAAGTTACTGTCTGTAAGTTTTTTTAGCATATTTTCTCCTATTTTATCGTCTTTTTAAACCTATTATTCTAATCTTGTATTATCTAGTATTTAATGTGCATGTATACTATGTACCTATTCATGTGTCGTAATATGAAAACTAGTGCAGTGGTTTTCTTTGTGACCCGATTTTATTTTCTTACAGAATCCATCATCTACTTGAATTGTTTTGGCTTTACAATGCCAAAATTTCTATTTTCTAAGCATAGCAGACAATTATTATGATCTATTCAATGTTTTCACTTTCCTTGCGGTTTGAACATATCTTTGAAGTGGACATCAACACTTTGCCAGACCTTATTCTGCTAGTCAATTCCACATGATTTCCTCGTTGAGATTGCAATACGAGAATGTTCAGCTGAAGAGTTTTTTTTGCATCTTAGTCCGGTCATCAAGCTCTTTGTGCTGGTCAAACGATTGATCTTAATCATGATTAACATACATAATCAACTTTTTTTATGTGAGAATTAGCTCACGAATGTAACATCAGCATTATAATTACATCACAATAAAGAAAGTTCAAACCACTTATTGTATAAGTCACCAAAACTTGGTATTGTACCTGTTGTTGTGTGTCCACTTTCTACCGATTTGTAATGTATTCATTTGCATTCAGTGAGCATTGATTTTAGATGTCAAACTTGCATGATTAATTAGTGGATTATTATTGTATAATTAACAATTCAATCTCTTTACTTTTTAATCACTTTGATGAAGTCGTAAAGTAAACATATAATGTTATGTAAGTTTTTTAATCAAAACTTTAATCATTTGGCAATCAATTGCTCGTTTCAATATACATAATTAATGCTACTATTGAGTAACAAACATTCCTTATGCATTTCTGGTATAAAACACATGATGACTTCATAAATGTATTTAAGCATCATTTAAATTAAAAGTGGCCTTGGCTGTTTCAAAGTTTCGATAGATCTTTTGAATCAAAACACATTTAACTGGCTTTCATATCCGGCTTCGCCTGCGTTTATTCTCAGTCATGTCGTATTCTTCAACACCTGACCAAAGAGGATGGCAACATTTTCAGCATATTTAGTTGTTTGTATCACGTGGCATTACCACATAAAATTTGCCATAGTAATAATAACACTTGGGTGATTTGTACCTATTTGATAGCGCCGTTTCAATTTTATGACAATGCATTCATGTCTAAAATCAATCTTAACACATTCCGTGATTGTGATTGTGCTTGTGACTTCTTGGACAATATACAGAACATCGATAGGAAAAAGTGATTTTCGGAATGTTTAACCTTTTATATATTACGACGTTACCTCCTGATGTTACCCACAACTTGTGTCTTTAATGATTTCGAACCAGTATCTTACATCTGAGCACGAGCAGCGATAATAATTAGGGACCTGCCATAAGCAATATGTAGACAACAACCGCATATCCACAACCACGGTAACTAGCAATTGGCCACCTATGGGATGACCGCAGCGCACTTCGGCCTAATTCGGCATTGCGCATTGCATGCTAGAGCCACTTTCCTTGCAATGGAGAAAGCAATAATACCTGCAGTGATCTGCTGTTCTAGTAGCTACTAGCCACAGAGTAGGTACTATCGTAGATCGATGGCTAATGAAGCAGCATCTGCTAACTAGGCTCCACAGATGTGAAGTGTACAGTACAGGGTGCAGCATATTTTGCTAAGTGATGCAATTTGACGAAATTTGATGCATGTTGCGTGTTAAGGTCACTAAACGAACAATATCAACGCGCTATCAACAATTATTTCACGCCCTTCTTTATTTTTCCTTTTTTATTAAGTCTCTGTAAATTACAATTTTTCCTCAGCACACCTCTTACCCTTCCCTCTACTTGTGAAATTTCCCAAAGTCACATTTCGATATTCCCAATCCAAAACTTCTTTCTCCATTTATCGTTATTCGAACTTTTGTGCTGACGACTTTATGAAAGTTCGAATCGCTGAAACGGACGGAGATTTGGCAGTTGATAATAGTTAATAAACGGAGACCGTTAAAAATGGTGCTAATCGTCGATTAAATTTGACAGCGAGCTGAAACAATTGGGGCTTAATAATATTAGTGGTCATATCAAATCTAACAAAAAAGTTTGTTTGTTTTTATTATCTCGCTATTTTATTTCACACACTGTTTTTCCAGCGCACCCAATACCCACTTAAATCAACCATGTTACCGGCTTGTAATTATTATTTGTAAGTTCACAGGTATTTTCAATCCATTAGAAAACATCGAATCGACGGAGTATCGACTACCACTGATGATGTTTTTTTGTAATTCCGACATGTGAAGCCCCTCTTGATCCGGTTAATCGACACGTCCGTTTTCTTCCTTTCATTATCACTTCCTCTTGTGATGTGTTCATCTAAGTAGTTTGGTTCTTTTGCGAAACACGTTATTCTCGATAATTAACTAGGTGGTTAATTTTGTTTTTCTTTGTGGGGGAATTTTATTCGTACGTATTAATAAACTATTCTAAAAATAGTATCCAATTACCTACTTATTTGCCAGCTCCTCGTGATTGAAGACGGTCCTATTAAATTCAACAGCTCTTTAGAAAATCAGATACCTACTACAAAATTATTATCGTTGTTATTTTATCTATGCCTTCAACCTACTTCTGCCTTTTACTGCTGGAAGGATACTGTTATTAATAGATTAATGGATGTAGGACTCTTTCACCTAGTTCACATGATCTAGAAGCAATACTTCAAGTTGATGCTCGTACTTCAAGAAGCTTAGAAAGTCTGAATTTTGTAAGTCAAGATATCATCCCACGGTTCTTGAAAATATTTTGCAGTAATTATATGTATGTAGAATGGAGACTTTAATTAACTTTCGTATATTAACTTTTCACTCATTTAAATGCAATCATTGTTCGAGGTGCATAAATCAGCGCTCATTTCACGTATTTGATTCCGTTATAAATACAAATCCTTTGTAATAATTAGCATAACAGGAAGACAGTGAGGTTCGTGAGCGGCACGAGAATGAGGCGTTCCCCGATCGCTTCTGGAATAATCTGCAAGTGTTAACATTCCGTGTCAAGCCAGCTTTTTCTCGTGGACAGTGGGGTGGACATCCACGTACATGCAGATCAACAGGTTTATTCTCTTCAACAATCCTTCCCTTGTCTGTTTAAAACTACTTGTTTTCAGAATCAGTGTATTTGAATCAATTATTCAATAAAGTGAGCATTTCCATCGTCTGTCGCTTCAAACAAGCCTGTAGGATTCAGTTTTCTTGCTTGTATTATTTATTTAGCTCTCTTTAGAATGTGCTGTGAAACCCTGGGTCACACTTAACTTAAATAAAATAGAAGAGAATTCATTGCCCCCGAACACATATCTATTTTGTGGAATTTACTTTGATCTTTTTTACTTCCGTCTCTGTACATTAGGGTGTATCGATTTTTAACTTTTTTTTTGTTTTCAAATTCCAAGTTGAGAAAAAGTTGCTACTAGGTACCACAACTTACCACAAAAAGTTTTGGATTTTTAAAAAAATGTTTAGGTCTACCGCACAAGGCCTAAAGTTTTAATTTTTTTCAAAAAATATCCAATTTTTTAAAAATAAAATCGTTACTTTTGTGTTTATTCCAAGTTAAAAAACAGTAATATTAGAGCATAAAAATAAGTAAGAAACGTTTTTTTTTATAAAAAATGGATTTTATGTCTCCCGCACAAGCCCTAAAGTTTGTTAATTTTGATGAAATTTTGTAATTTTGTGTATATATATGAACCATGTTTTTTTTTTTAAGTTTAAACCACCGGAATTAATTTTAATTTTCTTACAGAAGCCATAAAATGAGTTCAGAACACAAAAATTACGATTTTATTTTTTTTAATTTAAATTTTTTTTAATATATTTTGAAAAAAATTAAAACTTTAAGCCTTGTGCGGGAGACCTAAACATTTTTTTAAAAATCCAAAACTTTTTGTGGTAAGTTGTGGTACCTAGTAGCAACTTTTTCTAAACTTGGAATTTGAAAACAAAAAAAAAGTTAAAAATCGATACACCCTACTGTACATCGTTGAATCTTTAATTCCTCTGACGATAAACCCAGTTTATACCACTGTAAGAATTCCGTTGATCTTTTTTTTGTTTTTACAAGACCGTTGTAGTGCCAGAACTATCCAAGCAGACATTCGTTTGTAGTTCCGACGATTTGTTAGTACGATGGACCATAGCTAGTCCGAGCACGTGAAGCATCAGAGGATTTGCTTTGTGGTCGAGCTCTCAATAGGATGATTGCTCCAAGCTTTGCGAACCAAAGGAAGTGATGTCTCAATACACAATGGTATTACCGCGTGGAATCATTTAATCGGGCGATGATCTTGATCAATGTTGTGTTATGATTTTTATATTATTTGTTATTACTGTTTGAAAAATCCATTTGTTGTTTATTTTTCTTCTTGTCATGCTTACTTTAACTTGTTTATTTAACCACATATTGCAATTATTATATTAAAGGTTTTCTCGAGATAGAATTCACTTCAGTTTGTTCTACGTTTAGATGGCCTTATAAGCTATTCAAAACTAATTTCTTTGCTCATTTCGTAATTCTACACGTAATGTTTTATTTTTGAGAAATTATGTTGAAACGTATTTATATCTTATATTGCTTACAATCAATAATAACTTTAATCTCGGCTTACTGTTATTAAATTGTTAGTTACTCTCGCAGGTCTTATAGTTCCTGGCTATTAGAGAAGACCCGTAGTGAAGCACAGGTCATGAGCCCATAAATATACATACAGCATGTTTAGAAACACCTTGATTACATGTTGCTGCGGACTATAAGCTACTCTCAAACACCTGATAAATCAAACTATGACCTGGCGATTGACTGACCTCATATGAGAGAGGCAAGTTTAGCACTTCTTTAGTAGGTACTTATCCATAACTACAGGTTCTTTTCTCGCCAGGCAACAATTTAGATCTTGCGCAGCCTTCTTGTTTGGAAACTTCGACGTTAGAAAGGTTTTATATTTTTGGGTCTTTTAAATATTTTTTTGTATTATGACACTGCTTTTAAAAGGTTCGGAAATGCCACAAATGTTTAAACAACCTTTTAAAGGCTTAATATCGATTATATTAATAACAAATTTACCTTCCACGACATTATTTATGACAAAGAGATTGTTATATATGATGTTTAATATCCTTAAAAACTACTTTGAAAGGGGTTTTTACAAACTATGAATACCGTTCAAAATGTGTGGAAGATTTAAAATTTATTTTTCTGATTCTGATCGTTGTACTAAAAATATGTAATTTTAATTACTTCATTCATAACTATTGATTTTGCAAACGATCTAAAACCGCATATATCGAAACGGTTCCAACTGGCTACAACGTCATTATGACATAGAAAACGCCAATGTCGGCTGTCACCAATGTCGCACGGCGTGACATCAATGAATAAAAACGAACTTGTCGTTTTGGCGGAAAGTTGAATATGGCACATTTTATATCGCTTTAGAAAATTTATTCGTCAACATAATAATAAAATAAAAATACCACCATTTTGTTTTTTTTTCGAGAAAAACCCAACACATTCTTTAACAGATAGTTAAAGAATGTGTTGGGTTTTTTTCTCGAGCTAATTTGAATGAGAAAACGAGCTCTTTGATTGTGATTGATTAGTACGATTTATCAATTCCGTTAATAATCTACCGTAAAGAAGTCTTATAAAGAAATCAAAAATAACATATTTTTTAATGTGAATACCGCACAAGAGTCCCAATTGCTCCCAACCATCTCGAGCCAATGCGATTACGGCATTCCCAATTGGGGTAAGTTGTGAAGCTGAAGATAGTGGGAAGGGAAGGAGATGGAGAAGAGTAAGGTGGGGAATTAGCTGGCCACCAAACACGGCCAAAGCCATTTCAAGCCACGTTTAAATTCTGAATGGTGGTCTTACATCAGGGCGATTCTGAGAGAGTCTTCTGTGGCCGGGAAAATTTGAATTTGAACCCATTTTGAAATAACCCATTGAAATTTGAAACCGCGACCTCCGGATTGCTAGATGAAAGCTTTACCCCTCGACTACAGAGGCCGTTGGCGTAGAATCAACTGTGCTTATGTCAAATTTTTGATAAGCATATTTACGACACGGAAATAATTACTGGGTAAATTCAGTTGTTTGTTTATGTTCTTCCATTTCTCTGCATACTTTCCAATATAGTGTCAATCTGTATAGGGCGGTTAGTGCATCAAAACAATACCTCGCATGCGATCGTTATCTTCCGTGAAAAAACTAGCGGAAGATTCAAGTACGTCGGAGCACCCGGAGTTGCCCGTGTCCGAGACTTGTCCTAGAAGTAATTGGCTAATCGGCTCTCAGATGGTATCGAAAGTGGTTCACGTTTCACACCCATTTTTCTCCGTCACACCGGCGCGCGCGTGTTGGAGTTTTTATGCATAGGCAATCGGGCGCCCATATATTTAAACCGCAGCATGACGAGACAAGCGAAGGTTTGAATTTCTCTTTCAATCTTCTTGAATGCTGTATTATAATTATACCTTCGATGTGTGGGCTTACACCACACTCTTAATTATTTTGGTTTTGATTTTGTAACCACGAACAAAACTCTCTTCGTATCAATCGTTTCCATTTCGTGCCTCTGATTTCTTTTTCTGCTTTACTTTGATTATTAATCATTTACCTATCATAATTTACTTACTATCACTTACCTGTTAGTATTTACCTCTTGTTTTTACTTACCTGTTAGTGTTTACTTATTATTACTTACCTGTTATTTTTTATTATTAATATTTACTTATTATTACTTACCTGTTAGTATTTACCTCTTGTTATTTACTTGTTATAACTTACCTGTTAGTATTTACCTATTATTATTTACTTATTATTACTCACCTTTCAGTATTTACCTATCATTATTTACTTATTATCACTTACCTGTTAGTATTTACCTATTATTATTTACTTACCTTTCGGTATTTACCTATTGTTATTACTTATCTGTTAAATAAATTTAAATTTTTTACTTTAAATACTGTCAGAATCGTTAGTATTTACCTATTATTATTTGAGACAAACATTTTTTTTTAATTTTTTACTCTAAAAACGTCCCTGCAAATTCGCAAACCACTACCTAGGCTATATATCTATTTCTTTAAACGTTGTATTTGATACTGGTCTGTTTTATCTGATACTATCTTCTATGTAGCGGCACAAGTTACTCGGAACGTTTGTTTATCGTTGCATTTAATACTTTCTTCGATTCGGTTTATCTGTAATTGTTCCTACAATAGTTACAGTTATTTGTTAAAACTGTGGTTAAAATGATGCTACAATTATTGCAGACTTTTATCGTTTCCTAGTTTTGCAATCTAATAACCCTTTCGACTCATTTATATCTTGATTGAATCAACTGTCGATTTATTTCCTGCCTTTGTCAGATGGTTCCTCACGTCAGCATTTGTCGTTCCTGCCATATAAGGTACTTCCATAAGTGCTGGTTGCATCGACAGTTCTGTCATTTACTATACATAATTTTATGATAATGACAGAGTTACGTCACGAATTGATATTTAATTTTACAGTGGTATTTTCAAACGACGGTGATGATTTTTGGAGGTTTTGAAATGCAGAGGTAAATGCAATGTATTCATTCGTGTATCCATTCCTCAAAATTTTGTAGTTATTATGAATTATATAAGACAGGGCTCGGTAATGTGTGCCCCCATTAATATCAATATATACAGGGTGTCCGGAGTCAAAGTGCAGTAACTTCGGAAGCTAATTCTACATGATGGTAGGAGCAAATAAGATAAATAACTTTTTCCGAAAGACAAACCTACTAAAAATCCTTAGTGGAGGTACACATTTACCCGATAAATTCGATGTGTACTTGTCGAGCGCGAGACTGTTGACGTTGTTTATTATTTGCCAGTGACGCGTAAACCGCGAGTTCGAAGTTATAACAATGCGCTTCAAAATCGTCTGTTTTATGATATTTTAAACCAAATTCGAAGAACAAAGATAACTGCACTAAAATAATATTACGAATTAACGATAAAAAATATTAATAACTTATTAAACACTTAACTAATTTCATCGCTTTTTTACTAATTTAACAGATTTTCAAAATGTCCACCTTTAGCTTGCACGTAAGTATGTAAACGTAAAGTAATATTATTTACAGCTCGTAAGTTGTTGCGTATTTCATCTGCAGCTGTTGTTGGTGTCTTCCAACTGTAGGTATTCGTTGAAGTTTCCGTCGTTGAGAGGTATGCTGTAAATGTGGATTTTATAAAAAAAATATATTTTTAATTCCTTTATTTTTCCCAATTTTTACATTAATTACATACAATATTATATAAATCATAAACCACTAAGGCGCAGCCTGTGCGTGGGTAATATATTTAAGTTATTATCCGTATATGTGAAATAAATAAATAAATTATTGTACCTAGAAATAAACAAACTGTGGGCATATAAAACAAAAACAAGATTACATTTTGTCTAAGCGGTTTGTATAAAAAGTGTTTACAATAGTGTGTAGTGAAGTTATAAGTGTTTAGTGTAATATATGGTGAATATTTTATGCGAAACATAAATTGATACAAATTAAAAAAAAAATTCAACTGCTGTATCGAAGAGCCATAATTTTAACTCTTTTAAATATTGAGGAAGTTTAGTAATCAATTGAATATTTTTCGGTAATAGATTGAAAGTACGATGTCCAATGAAACTGCAGTGTGTTTGCATTTGTTTTGTGTTCGTTTGGGGAGTATAAAATACATTATTATTTCTAATGTTGATTCTGTTTTCATTTATTTCGAAATTATTTTTGTTTTTAAAGATGTATTTCATAGTTTGCAAAATAAATAGTTTACGGAGACAGAATAGTTTAGATTCTTTGTATAACTCATCTGTTGAAAATGTTCCGATTATACATAAATTTTAAAATATAATTTTGAGTTATTTGTAAAGGTTTTATATGTGCATGAAGCGCACCGCCCCATCCTATTATTCCGTATATGAGTGAAGATTGCACCAAAGAAAAAAAAAAAATTTTAGTTTTTCAACATTGATCACTTCTTTTAGTCTGTAAAATGTGTATGTAAGATATCTTAATTTACAGACGGTATTATTAATTTGTGACTGCCAATTTTATTTTGTATCAATAATAATACCTAAATATTTGATCTTTTCAACTTTTCCTAGCTCAAAGCAAGATGAGCATATTTCATGATTACATTTAATATTATGTAATCATATTTTAAGGTTATTGGGGGGTTTATTTTTACTATTTAAAAATCCTTATCTTTTTCGCGGCATGAAACGATCATTGAAGTAATCAGCTTTCAGAAGAATTAATGAATGAATCTCTTGTTACGTAACGGGCGGCCTTCAAGCCCTCTAACCCATTGGCGAGTTATGCAACCCACATGTATAGTGAGTACATGTGAGGTATTTGTTTATAATATTTCTTTAAAGTAAACAAATCACAGCTGTTCTGTTACCAGCTGTGAAGCGCGGGAAGGGGGGGTAGCGGGTGTTAATTCTAGGATCGGCCGGTCGATTTTAAATGATCCAAAAGCAATAATAATGCAGTACGCACACGCCGGCGAAATTTTTCGTTTGTAGCTGGAAAGTACATCTAAAAGTTGAAATTTCAAAAAAAGTTCATCATGTAGAATCACCTGCCGAAGTTACTGCACTTTCACCCGGACACCCGCATAAGTAAATATAAGTTTGTAAAGTTTGGCATATCATATCAAGACTGTCTGGTGCAATTTGATGGAAGCACCCTCCTCAAGACTCCATTGAAATGCTTTAAAGTATATCAGATCGGCTCAAGTATCAAGGATCTATAGAAACCCGAATAAATATGGCTTCCAAGAAACTAGTAAAGTTGTGTTGTACATGGCTAACTGATTCTTCAATAGTAACCAGCTGTTTACCAAATACAAATCTCAAGTACGCCCAACAATTTAATTCGGGAGCCTTCTCTGAGCTGGAGCCCCACAATACTTAATGTACCTGCTTGATTCTGTGCAAAGGAGGGCGGTCTGTCTGATCGACAATCCATTGTTAACAGACTGAGTTCTATCTCTAATGCACAGACGTAATGTGACCATGCTGAGTCTGTTCTACAGGTATTTTAATGGAGCCTGCTCTAAGGAGCTAGCAGTTTTGATCCCCGGTGCACCGGCATGTGAGCACCCATTCACATTTGATGTTGGCTTCATGACAACTGGCCGCTTCTTCGACTCGCTTTTGTGTAAGACGACTCGAATGTGGAACGAGCTACCGGCTTCTGTTTTTCTCCCTTCATGTAATCCGGGCATCTCCAAGACCCGCAATAATTAATCCCTTCCTACAGACCCTACCTTAACCCGCCTCACAATGCTGCCCAACCGGATAGCGCTATAGCTCCCCTGCCTTTACACTGTACAGACAGGGACCCTCTTGTGAGGTTTAATATTTTGAAACTAAGTTAGCAAAAACGTATTTCATTACCCGACATTAATTCTCAATATGGCCCACCAGTTTGAATGTTTGCGCAGCCCTATTATATCGAATATTGAAAAGGTGTGACCATCTTTGACCAAACAGTCGTTTCGAGTCTATTAATTGGTTTAAAATACAGTTGTAACAAAGTACACGCCAAATTATTTGACAGCCAGGTGTTATTTCAAATATTAAAAATACTTTTGAGACTGCAGATAGAGGGTAAAAAATGATATCCATAAATGGAGTCTGCAATTCGTGCATGAGAGTTTTAACGCTCTATTTTTGAACTGTTCCATTGTTTTATTTCATCCGTTGTTTCTGGTATAACAAAAGCGTATATATTGTTAAGAGGCAGTCTTGAAAGTCTTGGATTCTGTGCTTTTCCCTATAGATCTTGTGAACAGAACATACAGATTGTAACAAACAATGCAAAATTATTATTTATTTATGACTTGTTATATTATTTATTTATGACTTGTTATATTATTTTCTGGCTTCACTGTCTGAAGTTTGTATTATTATTACTATGGCTGTTGTTGATTCCGATGTCTGGACGGACCTACGGTAAAATTATTGGATTCAATTAAATTTATTTATTAATCTTAATGATAGAAATAACATAATATACAACATTCAAAGTTGTTTTATGTATAATAATAGTTATGCTACACGATATATAATAATAGAACAACGCTCGTGTTAAATTAGCGAAGAAAATTAGGTACCAAACGTAAGAGAAAAAAAAAACAAATAATGGATAAGAAAGAGAAAAAGGAAAAAGAAAAAGTGAATAAGAAAATGATGTCTTTTAAAATTTTTGAAAAATATAATATTATTTTCAAAAGTATGATAATTCAGAAATAAGAGTTTTTCAATTGTAGTTTTGAATTTTATATAATTCGTTTCCAATCTTGTAGTAACGAGTATTTGGTTAAACAATAGGAGCCGAGCCCATATTCATTTCTGGGAAAGGAACGAAGCAACCGCAAGCGGCGTTTCGCGTCATTTGCTGTTGCTTCGTTCCTTTCCCATAATACGAGGCTCGACTCGCGTTTCCGTTCACAAATGTTTATGCAGCATTAGGTCCATTCACATTTGACGACATATCTAACAAAGACTTAAGTACATACGGAAAAAAACACGTCATAAATATTTAAATACTAAAATCAAATGTGTGTTCTGTTATGTCATGTTTAGCAAATAGTTGATGTTTATTTTGTAAGAACTGCGGTGATTATGACATCAGAAAATCTGCAAGACAATGGGAGTAATTGACCCGCTATGGGTTCCACCTAAATATTATGAGACAGTACCTGTCTTTGTTGCCTAATAATTCTGTGCTACAAATACAAATGATCACTGCCTCCATTTCTCGATCTGCAAATTATGTGTTGGTTGTTGATATTCAAAGAAAAAGTTGTATGAAGATTTTAAAATCCCCTTTTACAGTATAACACTTATTATTCTTGGAAAAAAAAGACTCGGTCACGTTGTTGTACTGCACGAAAAGTGAGATAATACTTAGAATCCTGACAGGGAAGGATTCATATAAATATATATTTTTTAATAAATAAAAGCTTAGTTTTTTTAAGCACCAAAGCAACATGTACCTCACATAGTTTATTTTATGTATCATTTTGACACTTATTGCCATAGATAATTGATTTTCTGTTCCATCATCTTCGTTCATCTCACGTTTTTCGTAATTAGCAATGTTTCATATTTCCGTTTTTACGGGAAAGGAATTGTCCCTACCCTTAAAAGTAACTGCAATTCCGGTTCTGTCGGGTGACAATGAAAAAATTGTCAATTTCAATATTAACCCGTCACATAATGATAATATTAGCAATGAACTCTTGGCCAAACGTGGTTTCGCCCGCAAAGTTCCCAAATGTTACCGTGTATTATAAATGTTTTTATTACTTCATTTCTTATATTTTTGCATAAAACAAACGCGGGTATAAAAATTTAATAAAATAATCTTTGAAATGTGTGCGTAAGGAATAAACATTTTTGTTGCGAAATATGTAAGTTTTGGAATTAAAAATAAATATTGTGTTACTTTCCCTAAAACATTTGTGAAACTTCTTCCTTTTCTTAAGAAAGTTTGAAATGTAACTGTCACTTCACTTTTCATCTTATTAATACATTTTTTTAATTACACATTTAATGGAAAGTGCTTATCTTTGTAGAACCCTTCAAATCCTTAACTATGTACAATTATACACAGTATTATTTACACCATTCCATACTACCTTCAATATTAAATGCGTTTAGACAGTAAAACATACTTATTTCGTTTGTAGGTCTGTCTGTGTGTGATTGTAACTGATTGTGTCAACAATTCAGAAAAGCAATAAAGTACCTACCTATGAAATAATATTTTAATTGTCATTTTCAAAATTGAAACTGATATACTATCAAGAATACAGACAGCGCCCTTGAGGTGATTTTGCACAAAAACGGCGCTATACAAGTCATCTAATTATTATTATTATTATTAAACGATAAATTACATAGGTACGTATAAAATAATATTTTTTTAAACGGTAAACTACTTTAATTCAGTATTTATTTAAAAAAAAAGGATAATCAAGAAAATGGAAGTCAGATTTCATGATTTTTCAAGGTCTGCGCTTTTTGGCTATCATGATATTATCAATCCTAGAATATTTACAATATCACATGATTTTTCATGGATCTACTCTAGTATTATTCTTAAAACCATTTCCCACCTTTCCAAAATCACTGCCGTGATGCTATGTTAACAATGTATACTTCTTCCATTATAGTGTTGACGTTATCAATCTACATTTTAATACTTTTATATGAAACATTGTTATGAATGCATTTATTGCCATTGGCATTGTCCTCATAAGAATCATCGGACTGTGAAGTTGATAATTATATCTTTTGTTATTATTAATATTTATTGAAGGAAGAGTCGTTCTCCGCTGATTTCTATACAAAGCAACGTCCGTCCTTCCGCAATCAGATTCGGTTTCTTTTCGCACTTATATTATTTAATGTAATTTATTTAATTTCATTATTCATGTATTTATATCTATTATGCATCATATTATGTTGTTAGTATCGGAAATTCACTACCCGTAAAAAAGGGACTTGGGACTTACAATATACCCGGAAAATTCACAAAATATTAAGATTGTGAGATTTGTGAACTGAAGTATTTATTAAAAATAATACTTGCCTCGGTATCATTGCCTTTTAAAAGAAGAAATTTATCTACCCAATGACAATATAAAAATACAAGACACGTCATTTTCTTCCTAATCGAATAAAAAAATGTAGCACCGCTTATGAAAAGGATAGCCCATCAAAGAATATGTGTGTAGGAATGAAATAGCTATCTAATTGCACGGCCCGCTAAAGTATGTCAACTGGACCTAGTTACTCATTACTGCCTACTTAATCGCTTGTCTGATACTTATTTATTTATACTGGGTTTTTACAGATGATTTCACTTACATGAGTACAATCCTGTTATAAAAACAGTTAATACACAAATAGGTACATACAATTACAAAAGTTCATTTATACATTATAATTGAATACATTCATTTGCATTCATCTAAATAATGATTCAAAAACAAAAGAAATAAAATTAAACAAATTAAATTATATAAAAGCTAACACATGTACAAATAATACAACGAGGATAAGAGACAAAGGAGACGCAAGTAATATTATTTAGCGCAACATATTTTATAGCAACAGCAGAACATTTTATCTGAATCCTTATAAATTATCTACGAAAATGACTACTTCAGCACACTCTATCTTCATATAACAGGGTGTATCGGCACGTACCCGACAAACTTTAACCAGCTATTCCTTAGCACATTTGGAGTAAAAAATGTTATGTGCACTTTGCTGTCCGGTAACATTTTTTTGTAACAAAAAATTTACTATTCATATTTTCACCACATGTCACCACTGTTTTATCCTTTGTCAAAGTTTGAAAACCCACCTGGAAATATTTTATTCGAGTTTCGTTAAATAATTTACGTACGTACCTACATTAGCGCGCTTTTACGATCACAACGAAATGGCATGGCACCATTCGTCTCATTTTTAGCTATTATTATTTAGTGTGTATGAAAGAGCGAACACGCTTTTTGACACACTTGCTATTAACAGCTGTTGGACACGAGAAACAATGCCAATGACAGTTACGGAGTGTGGATTTTTTTTATCATTTTTTGTTTTTAATTGAAAAAAAATGTTACCGGACAGCAAAGTGCCCATAACATTTTTTACTCCAAATGTGCTAAGGAAAAACTGGTTAAAGTTTGTCGGGTACGTGCCGATACACCCTGTATAGTCGACACATTTGGGTCAGAGGGCTAAAGTAGGCAATATTTTTTAAATGAATTGAGGTGAAACGTGCTTTGGCATCTTAAACAATGAGAATTGTGAACATATGTATACATATATGATTTATACGAATCGAAAATAAAAATAAATCATTGAACATGAATAATTTGACACTTTACGCGTGAATACATTTTGAAATCACGCACTCATGCGCCGACAACCGAAATTAGTATGTTTATTTATGATAGAATTGTGGTAAACGACTAAAATATTCAGTAATTTATTGTGAAGTAATATTATCTTCAAAAAGGAAAGGTTATCTTCAACGCGCTGCAGTACTGGTTTCATTTCTCGGATTCTAGTCTTCCTCATAAAATGGAAAATTCCTTGAGGAAACCGCGCTTCTCTGACCTCGGACACATAAAATGCATATTGGTAGATATATTCCGCACCGAATCAAAACAAATATCGCACCTGTATAATTACATTATAATTTAATAAGAATAATAATTAAATGTTATATTTTTATGCAAGATATTATTAACATGAAATCAGGTTCGAATGAATGGGAAAATTCAGTTGATGATCTTATCTTCATTCGGCCTTCAGACATTCAGAATGAGTTCGAGGACGTTCATTGTGTATGTTAAACATAACTAGATACCTAATGAACATTGGGTAAGGTAATAATGAAGACTGTATCATTTCACTGAATATCTCATCATTTGCTACGCTTTATAGCGTGAAAGGAAGCTTGACAAATTGCTATCATGACTGGTACTTTTTAAAACATTCTCCGTAACGGATTTACGATTGAAATATTATTAAATTACTACTTTGCTTATTACGAAAATCCTATATTTAAATGTAATATTTTTGTAACGGTAAAAACTTTCCGCGACCGTTATTCGAATTCCTGGACATTATTATAGGCTCGACTTCCGACGGTTGTATGTCGATATTCCTAGCACGGTTGCGCTGTCGATATCCGAATCGATATTGACACGGAATGTATAATAAATCGTTGTGCAGTCTCCGTGGTTTTGCGTATATATTTCGGATCGCAATCCGATGGTCGCGGGTTCAATAGCGGCGTGCGCAAGTAAATTTTGTGTAATAAATTTGTGTTATTCTACAATTAATTCATTTAAAATAACATATCCTAAATTTTCGGCACGTTCCAGAGTGGAAGATACTCTCAGTATCGCCCTAGTGTAAGATCATCATTCAGAATTGAAAAATTGCTTGAAATGGCTTTCGCCACATTTGGTGACCAGATCTGAATAGCCAGGTACTCCGCTCCTTCCTTTTCTACATCTCTTTCAACTCCCCACTATCTTCATCATCACAACATACCCCAATATGGGATGCCATAATCTCACTGGCTCCAGACTGGGTTGGGACTCTTGTTCGGAATTCATAAAATTTTTCGATGGCAACACTGGCGGATCTGTTTATAGATTGACATTAATAAACGTCAAACAACTATGTTAAAATTAAAAATACCAATAAATTGAAAATGTTGCATTGAAATTCTAACTTTAATTTTTTTTTTTTTTTTAATTTTTTATTATCTAATAAATGTTTACATGTTACATTTTTTGACATTTTTTTAACTACCATACTTTTTTTTTATTTTTTATAGTGAATACCTCAAAAGAGTCCCAACTGCTCCCGTCTGGAGCCAGTGAGACTATGGCATCCCCAAATTGGGGGATGTTGTGAGGCTGAAGGTAAGTGGGGAAGGGAAAGAGGAAGGTGGGGAAGTACCTGACTATTCAGATCTAGTCACTAAACACGGCTAAAGCCATTTGGAGCAACGTTTCAATTCTGAATGGTGGTCTTACACCAGGGCGATACTGGTAGTATCTTCCACTCTGGAACGTGCCGCAAATATACTATATACTATATATTATTTTAATTAATTAATTGTGAAATAACACTCAATTTATTTAAAATTTATTTGGGTTCGAACCCGCGACCTTCGGAATGGCAGTCCAATGCGTTACCACTGGACTATGCCGGCCGTCATACTAGGCTAATGCTCGTGTTGTGGTAGTTATACATGAAATAATAATAAAGATAACATAAAAGAACTAAAAAATACTATTTTATAGAAACATAAGTATGCAAGTATGAATCATACATAAAATAATAATAAAAATAACTTAAAAGAACTAAAAAATACTATTTTATAGAAACATAAGAAAGAAGTAAAGAAAAAAAAAACAATTTATTTATCGTAGGTATTATCTATAAGTCAACATGTTTATGTTCAACACTTCATTTTAATTTTCGTGATATGAGACAAGTTGTACAGAAGTTTTTATAATTAATTTTTTATTGTGTTAGGAACTCATATAATCTTTAAAGAAAGGTCGTCCCCTTTCAAATAGCCATTGATGTACACGGGCAGTAAATATGGATATAGAATTACTTGACTTTAAGTCGGTACTTAATGCATTGTATATTTTAGGCGCGATGAACCAGAATTGCCGCTGAGCGAATCAGGTTTTAGTTTGAGGAACCACGCAACCCAGGTTTGATGAAAAGCGGGTGTGAGCTTGGTGTTGTGGAGCCACCAGTAGGTTATTTTTTCGTATGTAACAAATGCTTACCTTAGTAAAATAATACATATACATTTGCAGTCCGCATGTACTTTTTGACAGTAAAAAGGGAGCTAATCAGTCAATAATACAGTCATAACTGGTGATATTGAAATGGTTAATTAAGTCTATGGATCGCGTATGTGATTTATTTCAATTCTAAGAGCTTCGTTAGTTCACAACCCTTCATTAATAAGCCAGCTAATTTGCATAACGAACGACAATTATTCAAAAAGTTTTGTATACTGACAGTTAACCGAAGTTTATCAAACACCTTAGAAGCCGCGCTAAAAGCGGCGGAATTATATGACAAAACCTAACAACTGTATGGCTTTCCGTCTGAATGTGTAGATATTTTCAATGTGAGCGTGAAAAACAAGCGTCATACTCAATTCTTAAGTCCTTTTCATTTGCTTCAGTGACGTATTTTACATTTTGTAAGTAAATTTATTATTATCTTGAGTTGAGTTAGCAAACAATCCGCAGACTGTATCGTACCTGAAGACGGCACAGTAGATGGTGGAGGTATATGGTCGAATATGATGGAGGTAGTCGGTGGTTGGCAGACGCGAAGCATTCAGGTCTCAAGGCCGTTGCAAGTCCAAAGAAACCACTTTCATATTCTCAACAATGTGGAACGAGACCACTCGAACAAATAAACGCAAGCAAACCGGCACACATCAATAATACTTTTTGTAACGGATGAGATGTAATTTTTTTTTAATATTTTACGTTAATTTATAGATTTGTTTTTTTTTACATTGCAGAACAAATAAATTTTTAATTTTAATTATTTATCTCAATCATCTACGCAATAGTTGGTGTTGCCAGTGAAGATGTTGAGAAAATTCATCATTTGTTCATATTTCTACCGCCTGCGCAGATAACCGTGTCCGCCTATTTGTTTTGGGAACAAACAGATATTACTCGTTGAGTAAATTTGTTTGTTTTTCGGAACAGCTCATATTGTCTCATATAAATCTTTGTCTCCCTTACCGCCATAGTTAGAAATATGAACTAAACGTTGTTAGAAAGAGGCCACACCAAGTTTCATATTCAAATTTAAAAGTTATTCACAAATTGATTTACATGTTCACCTCTACCTCATAAAATATTGCGAACGAAATTTGAGAAAAAAATGTGAAGCTTTGTGATTTTTTTTTATTAATTGAGAATGACAAAAATTCAGGTGACAGTAATTTACATTGATTTGACTAGTAAATAATTTTTTTTCTTTATCAGTAATTTTAGTTAAGTTAAGAAGAGCCATTTTTTAAACATTTATGTTTGACTTTAAAAAAATTATATTTTAAAAATCATGTGTTTATTTCTAATAATACAATTTAAAGGCGTATTTATTTCATCACCCTTTTCACTAACTATACTAACTCAACAGTTTTTCGTTTTAGTATACGTTTAGAAATATTCCATTTATTTCAGGGCAACCCCAAACACCTCACCACCTTATAATACATAAAATTAACTGTAATTTTAGAAATAATAACCCTCCATGTAAGTGTAAAGCCCTCGAGTGCGTTAGATTTATTAAATATTTAGGCGTTATAATTGATAATAACCTCAAATGGAGGAACCAGATTGAAAATGTAGCTAAAAGAGAGCGCACCCTTATTCACATATTTATTTCATTACGGGAAATTAAAAAAAAAAACAAGAGTTAAAAAACATATACTACGGGCTGTGTAACTCAATCATAACCTACGGTTGCATTGGGTGGGGAGGTACAGTAAGAACAACATTAAACCCGTTATTGAAGGAACAGAAATCTATTTTACGTGTTATTATGAAGAAACCTTTCAGATATTCGAGCGACGCTCTCTTCAAGGAATTTAATGTACTAGATGTCCGACAGTGCTATATAAAAAAATTGTAATAATTGTAAAAATGAAAACAGACGAACACAAACATCAAACCAGAAGTAGGAGAAGGAATGACCTTTCCGTTCCAACAAGCAACAGAGCGGCTTATCAAAAAATATTCTCATATTTCGGTCTTAAAATATATAATAAAATCCCCTCTCAGCTGAAACTGTGTGAATTGTCATCCTTCGGTCCAAGAGTGACAAAATGGTTGTTGGATCTAGGCAGGACTGATTCCGAAATGATACTAAAGAATGCAATTTGAAATCACGAACGCCTCTATGTATCTTTATGTATCTTTTTTATGTATCTTCGTTTTAACATACTTATTTTAGCTAGTCTTAAATTGTCCTGTATTCGTCTAGGATAACTTGAAACCTGTAAATTTGACTGTCCTGAAACGGGAATCCTTCCTAGTTGGAGAGTCAAAATCATAAAATGTAATCAATATTATAAAAAATAAATAAGTATGGATTTTTTGAGAAGCACACAAATTCTCCGAATTTCTGACAGCATCTATAAAAAATATAACGTTAAATATGCCTGAGTTCTGAAAAGGGTTAACTGCAAAGATGAGTAGGTATGTTAGAGACGATGTGCAGGTGATAGGTGTGCAGCGGTTTATAGAAATGTCAAATGTGTGTGTCTCACATCTTAATTAACTCCGACGAATTCGTAACCATCAAACATCTATTTTAGAGCGATTTCCATGAATGTAAGTTATTTATATTTAAGATTAATAAAAACAGCACCAGATTTTATTTTTCTAGACGATGAATTAGTAACTTCCCGAGGGTTCCTCTAGAAACATCTGAGATTTTAGAAATACTTTCATCATAAATAAACCACACGAAAGATCAATTTTCTAGGCCAGCTAGGGCAAATTCGACCTTAAGTTCGTCCAATATGCCGGCCGCGACTCGAAAATAGTTTTTACACGATTTCACTTATTTCGTTAAGATTTCCACTTTATTTTAGAGATTTTCCAGGGCAAATTCAACGATAGGTCTGTCCAATACATTAGGGCCGCGTGTCGCATATTTTCGTGATTGGCTTCTTTACTTACGTCGTTAGGATTCCGATTTTATTTTAAGATATTGTCTCGTCTTAACTGCAATCAACATGTTTTATGATATTGAACCAATTTAGCATACATTTTCTTGTGCAACCCAATAGGTATCTCTAAAACACATTGAAAATTGTTTCAATCGCGCATCCGACCATTTAGTTTTATATATGCATAAACTTTTGATTTTATTTGGCCAGACTGCATTTTATTTGGGCGTTTATAATCTAATTTATGTGACATCTTGGCTGGTCGCTTAAAAAATGAAAGCGAGAGGATGCAAGGCAAGGTTGTTGACACTATTACTTATAGTGTGATTAAAATACATACAATTCTTTAAGAGCCATCAATACTGTTTTTAAACGGATTACCAATAATTCGAAGAGATTTTTAATGAATTATCAATACTAATTTTTCTCCGTGTGCCCTGTCGTAGGCTAATTTATTAACAAATTTGTCTTTTTACTCGGCTTTTTACTTTATTATGGTATCAACTCTCTATTAAATAGTAGAGCTTTATTTAATTAAGTTTGAGCGTACTCGGCCATGGTCGCTTCGTTTGCAGTTTTATTTTTAGACAAAGGTTTGCCTTAAAGGAACGCTGCTAGACTTGAAATGTTCTTACGGTCGGAAATAATGAGATCTTCAGTGATTTTGTAACTCTAACTATCTCGCTGAAAAGATCTGATATTTCAATTTAATTTTTCAATCAAAGACCATTATACCTGTTAGTATATATACCAGTTCATTTTTCAGAATGTCTACCACAAAGTTATGAAAGTTCTTCGCTACTTGGAAATTTACTAGTCAGTCTTTTTGAGGGAGTGAGAATAGTTGAAATTCTGTGAATGTTCAAAAATACATTTTTATCTCTTATCGTTAAGTACTATGTTTAAATATCTTACGTTGATGTCATCAAGTTCGTTTACATTATGGGCCAGTTGTTTCACGGAACTTGAACAATAACAGAACGTAAATATTAACTTTAACATTTGATCAGTTGTTCAAATTTGTTAAAAAATTTGTAAATCAACTGGCCCTAAGAATATTAAGAAAAAATATTTTGGAAAATGAATAAAGCCCATGATAGACCTACATTCTCGTGGCTTGGCTTATTTCAGCATATCGCTCGCCATACATACCCATTGGGATTGCATCGCGAGCGATACGTTGAAATAGATCAAGCCATAATGTGTCTCCACCCTAAAGCCTGTGAGATACCCCGCCATATTCTCGTGGCTTGCCTATGCCTATGCCTATTTCAGCATATCACTAGCCATACATTCCCGTTGGGATTGTATGGCGAGCGATATGCTGACATATGCGTATAGCGTAATCGGTCAGCCCATAAATCCGTTATATTTATTAACATCTCTCACAGACCCATGAACTTCACGGATAGTCTGAATTCTCAACAAATGAGTTATTAAAATAATTTTCTGGTATAAATATTTTATTATTATAGGTAGGTACGAGTACTTTATCGCCTGTCTGAATTCTCCAAACAAACACCTCCAATTTTTAAAATGATGTGACACTTAATAAAGCAATTCCGAGTTCTAGATTTCATTGAACCGGAGTTAAGGACAATGTCACAACCGAAATTAGTATTTTAATTATACCACCATCTTAGCATTCATAATGAACATTTTTTATCTTTGTTCATTTTCTGACAAAAGGTCTACCGATAGCGTATGGACTATTATAATTCCATGCGTTATTCCGGATAGACCCACTCGTTGTATAATTTTCGAATAGCTTTTGCCACAGCAGAGCGTCAGAGTATGAAGTTCGAGTTTTCGGCTGCTCAGATTCGTTCGTCGATTCCCGATAACAGCACAAATACAAATTCATAATTGTTAATTTCTCTGTGACTTTACCTTAAGAATAGAGTCCTTTGTAAGCCGTTCCACAGATTTTGCTTATCCCTAAACGTTTATTGTTGGTACAAGTTAAGCGGTATGCATTAATAATCTCCTTCGCTCCATTGAACATTAAAAATTTTGACATTCTTTAAAATTAGTAACATGTTCATGCCAATTTTCAGTCTAGTGGCTTCATACTCTTTCTCTTCTTGTATTAGTTCCACTTAATTAAGTTGACTTTGCTGTGGCGTCCACTGACTTCTTTTGCTCTCTCATGAATGCTAATGAAATATGTTAAGTCACTTATGAAATTATTGTAATGATCATTACTCTTTGTGTCTCAAAGTTCTTGTTTTTGTTCGAGTACAGATGTAAAGCTGGGAGCACAATGGAAAACGCGGAGAGAATAATTTTGGTACAGAATTTAATGTGCCTAAATTGCTAAATTATGATGTCATTTTTGAAGCCATATGACAAGAAAGTTATGGCAAATTAAACAGTGCTCATTAATTTTGAACAATAAGGAATTACAGTAATTTTTTATTATGAATATTCACGTTTTAACTTAAAATACTAGATTTTTTTGTTGCAAATATTGATTTCAAAATTGGAATAATTTTCATATTTTTTATTTTTTAAAGCCATCGAAATCTGACGGGGTACGCGTGACGTCATACGTACCTCGGTTTTGTGAGTTAACTGTAAGGTAAATCCAATCGAGGCGATATGAAAATAAATAAAAAAACACAATTTTAATATTTAGCAAGATTTACTAAAAATAGTTAGTAACTTTGTAGCGGTCCAATCACAGAGCGTTTAAATGTCATGGTTTTAATAGTTTTTACATGACGATTTATTAATTCTACGTATACTTATTTAGAGTAAAATTCATATATTAAGAATGAGCGTCTGTAGATCCATTTGAATAAATGCTTTTAACCCGTAATTTTCACTCGTGTTCCTTATTGATGATCACAGGTTACAGTCCAGTTCAGACTCCTTCTCTTGCCAAATGACAGTTTGCACAACTAATAGATTGTTATTTTTCTTCTAAATAGTAATTAGTTTTAGCTTATTTATTAACACGTGTTGAAATAAGAGCGGTATAAGTTCATGGCTTCTCCGTGAACTTTACTATTTGTGAGTGTGAAAGATGAATGACTTGATAATTTCGTGCTTTTTCTTTGTAATCTTTGTCAAAATCCTAATTAAAATCTATTTTTTTATTACTTCCTCACCTTGCAGCATTATCTTACGAGTTCATCTCAGGAAGTTGCACATAATGGTTTAGTCACTATTATGTTTCGTTGTGGATGTAACAAAGATCACAAATGACAAAGGCATTCTTTAATGTCATGTGAATATCCCATCTGGTGTCACAATGGTATCTAAACTAGATTTGTTGGAGACCATCCAAATGTCAGAACAGAGTGGGTTCCGGAGACTATTTCAGGTCAGACCAGACGCTAGACAGTGTTGAAGATCTGGGAGAAAATATCAACTTATATTCATAATGTAATAAATAATTATATTTTTCAATCATTGGTTCACTTACAGTAGTAAATTTTTTTAGCACATATTTACGTTTATATATTGGGATTATGTTGAACTGGAATGAATACATGCATTTTATTAGTATTTATTATCGTTTACATATTGGTCGTACTGTTTATTATCTGAAGGAATTTTCGTAAAAGGCTTAAAAAGCATATCAAACAGAGAACAAGGTTGACAACCGTTTGGAAGGGAATAACTGTAAATTGTCGTTCCATGATAATTCAACACACCATTTTGAAAGTGATGAAAAAACTTACCTAACCTACGTAACCTGTTTAACCTAGTTTTTGTTTTATCCACTTTTTAAATGTGTGTTGAATTATCATTGTGTTGAGTTGTCTGGTTACCGTAACATCTGTTCGTCACGCGTCGTCGTGACCTATCGGGTGGTACACATCCACCCTGGATGTAGACACTACATAAATTAAATTATATTCTATGAAGATGCTTACTAAAATTGTGTCTAAAATTGCATTAGAACGTATGTACATATATTATTTTAAATCATCGGGAATTGTAGGTAAATTGTAAAAAAACTGTGGTCGTAGATTAGAATCAGACTTTCCGGTCGATAAAAGACATCTAAACAAATATGAGAAACATTGGAGAAGATAATACTAACAAATCTAAAAGAAACAGAACAAGACACAGATAATAAAAAAAGATATAGGTAATAAACAATTAGGAATCGAACCCAGACAAGAGATTGTCTTACCGGAACAGCGTCTTAACAAACATGATAACATTCAGAAGTAATCTCCTTTACGAAAGCCTTGGGAGGAAGGAAGTTCATGTCACGGAATGTTCATAATTAGAAAGAAGATCTTAAATGCCCACTAACAGTAAAGTTGTGTTTATAAGTATGTTATGAATAACGAATTATGCATTTTAAGAATGATGTGTAGGCGACACGCGCCAATGACTAGATTCATAATCAATTCAATAATCGGAAGTTCACATTTTTTGTGGTTTTGATTGTTATCAATTTTCGATGACTAGCCCATTCCTCTAATAAGAAATTCACCGCAGTTGCGATCAAAATGACGTATTCATGTTTATTACATACGTTTCTCTTCGTGAAATATTATTTATAATTATATTTTCTATATTATATTTTATTATGAGCTTTCTATTGTCTTGTAGGGAAATGTTTTTATTTTGCTTCATATGAAGGAATTTATTATTTTCATCGTATCTGATTTATTTATTTATTAGCTATAGTGTAGGACCTTAAACGGGTAATCACAAGAATTTATATAAATATCGAAACAAATATTGAAATTTTTTGACTCAAAGGCCAGTGTATCACGAAGCCATCTGTCAAGAAATATTTAGATATTCGAAAATGTTTGATTATACCAGAAGTAAAACGTTTAGCTTACTTCAACAACACTCTTGTATTCTTTTATCTCTTCAGTATGTTTTTTTTTAATGTTTGAACGATCATTTCGTTATTTTATGCAAAAAAAATAATCGTACTTCTAGTACGAAAGAATACATTTCACAGAAAACTAACACGAAAGACGGGCAAAAATATAGTCTAAGAAATATACATAAATTGATATAACAGTAACTAAAAAGTAATCTTCGAAAGTAAGTATAAAAATTGTATTTTTATTTTCACATCTTCATCACTTATCCTACGAAAAGACTCGTGGCTTCTTTTACGCCTTAGAAGGCATTAAAAAGTTTTGTCATTTATAACATATATACTATTTTGTGTACACGTACGTTATGTTATGGGAAGCCCAAAAACTCGACAACTTCTCATAGGTTTTGTAATATATTGTATGTTTACTAGTCATTAATTATTTATAAATAAAAAAAAACCATTGCTCTGAAGACAATATAGATCTACTTCATGAAAGTTTTGCATACATATGAACATAATAAAATGGCAAATACCTATTTGCAGTACATTTCAAAAAAAATTATTTTAATTTTTGGTCAAATTATTAATGTTCCTCAAGATGATAAAGCGGATAAGCAAAATTATCGCGAAATTTACCTTATGAAGTTATTTTAAATGGCCTTAAATGGAATTTTTGCGGAAATTTACGATTTTGTGGGCAAGCGTCTAGCCTAAGTTAAGTGGACAGGTGCGAACCGGTCATTTTCTAAAACATTTAAAGCAGGCCTTTATGTTGATCGCGTGCGGCGCAGAACCTTGAGTTATTTATACATTTTGTTATAAAATGTCATTTGAAACACGCACACCGATCAATTATCGAATCCAATCAAAGCGCCCGCGCCGGAAACAAAATAGGGGAAATCATTTGTTTTAGTTTTAAAATAGGGGTAGACTTTTAAATCTTTTTGGCGATGCGATGGTGGATTTTATTAGAGAAGCCGCTGAAAATCTGGCAAAAGCCCTTTCGAAAGCCCCGAAACACATTGTAGCTACATAGAGTTGTAACTACATAGAGAGTTTAGCTACACAGAGGGTTTTTGCTACATATAGAGTTGTAGCTGCATATAGAGTTCACTCTTACATGGGGCACAATCAAACTATAGCAATTCGGACAAGAAACTATGATGGCTTTGCCCGTTACTAGCATTCACGATTCACGAATGGACTGAAAACTGCAATCAAAAAATTAGCTCGAAACGAATTTACATATTAGCTATAAATACAGTATCTTAGCATTATGTCTATATAATGTTTGCAAACGGAAAAAAAATGATTTGCTGATTTAATAAAAATATATAAATATATTAGGAATGTACTAAAAGTTTAACCGGAAACGGCCTGCAGTCGCGTTTTTAATCGGATTACGAATACTTTGAATTTATTATTAATAATAATAATAACTTTAATAAATTAGCAATATTTTATATCAGTTACTTTTCTCCATGCCGTAGTCACACACAATTCTAATGAAAATGAGTCAAGATTTTAGTTTTGTTTTTTACATACAATTCTCTCGGAATGTCTTTGTAATTATTATTTGAAAATTGTTTATTTATTTTTAATTAATATTATTTTTTACATGATGCGACTTATGGGCGTTTTACACGTGTTTTTTTCGTACTGATTCCCATATAGAAACTATATCTGAACCCATATGAAAAATCGTTGCTCAACACTATCATTATTTTCATACTCACGATTTGATGCAGTTAGTTGCTATTAGAAAAGAACTAATTTTTAGAATGGTAAAAGCATCCTTCAGTTGCATTTGCTGTCAATAAGTCATCAACAATATACGTGAAAACCACAATACCGAACAGTAATGCACGTTCACAATCAGTGATAAATACATATTATAGTTTTTTCAAACAATATTCTGAATGTAAAACGTAATAAACATGCAAAATTTCCACATAAGGCAGTTATCTACTAAACCTATCTAGTTTCATACTAAAACTATTTTAACATTACATATTATGATTGACTTATTGTAAGACTGACAAAATAATTCATAAAATACTGGTTACATTTATTCATGACATATCTCTAGAATCTCACACCGTTTAGTTACGTTTTCTCATGTTAACCATTTCTAAATTATTCTCGATTACTTTATGTTGTGATAGTCAGACAATAGATCGGCTTACATAACACATCAACTTGTTTTAGTATGAAAAGTAATCCTTTTGTTTGGTGGGCAAAACACCACAATAGGTAACCGCTATTCGGCGGGCGCTATGCGGACTTTTGTATAATAGGTTGATTAGACTTCATTATGGAATGTAATAAATTAACCTGCCGAGAGATTAGAGCGAAAAGTTTATAGCTTCAATGCGGTCCGTTGGGCAATAATGTTTTAATTCGGAAGAACTGAAATGTAGAACCACAGAAAATGGACTAGACTTCTTCAAGTGATATATTAAAATATCTTCTGATGAGCGACGAACTGAAACATTGGTGTATTATGTATTTGGATGATTATGGATTAGCTTTAACATCTTTTGGATAAACAAAGACATCAATTATTGCAAATTTACTTTGTGGAAAAATTTTAATAAAATAAAATAAATAATACTAAAAAGGTTAAATTATTTAATTTTTTTGGTTGTTTATTTTTATTTTTTGCTGTCGTTTATATTATTCCTGATAAAGGAACCATTATGCAACAATAAATAATTAACAAATAATTATAAGCAATAATTAGTCGCCTGAAATATCAATACAAATTGAGAATATCTCCCGAGTAAAAATAAATGCCGCCGACGGGACCAGAAAAATGCAACCCGTTGGCGGCATTTATTTTTACTCGGGCGATATTATCAATTTGTATTGATATTTCAGGCGACTAATTATTTGTTATCCTTTATGCTATGCATAAAACCTTGTCTTATAATCATTTAAAAAAATACTTATACTAAACATTTGTAAATCTTGTGCATTCGACATAACTACTTAGCTTACTAACCAACTATCCATCACGCCAATTTCTGCAGGGTAGGCAGAGAGGATGGATCGCCACACAACTCTGTCTTGACACACACGCCTTCTTCATTCACATTCATACATCCTCTTCTGTCATTCTCACTCTCAACTAACAATGCCACGACTCAAGTATTTGAATCACTCGATCGTGTCTTCCTCGGGCGTCCTCAACTTCTTCAATTCAATTCAATTTCGATTCAATTCAATTCAATTTCTTCAATTCAATTTCGTACCATATATTCTTCTGACCTACACTCTACAACTTACTCATAGGCGATTAGCACAGGAAAGAACCGGTCATTTTAATATAAATGAATACAATTACTTGCCCTTCGAAAAATCTACAGGGCAAGCAGATATCATTCGAAAGAATTCAAAAAGTCTTTCAATCCAGATGACATTAAGATGGCTTACTGAACGTCCACTGCAAAATGATATATAAATTCAATATCCGTCTGTTACTCCAAGCAGCCTCCAGCCAAGTGTCCATTCACTGCTGCTCGAATGGCCACTATTATTGGTGACCCAGTGAAGGTTGAATGCGAAAATAAATTACCTTATATCTGTGTCACGGTACATACCTTTTTTACGTATGGTGTCCTACACGTGTCCTTGCGAAAACTGAAAGATTGTGTTGATAAATGCCCTTTCGCTCTTGGGCGACGCATTGTTCTTACTTGCGATGTCTTAAATGCGATTATTTATAAATATTCATTTATGCCCACAGCTTTTACGTTAACCTATATTGTATTTGCAGTACAGTCATATTGCACTTGAAATTGGATTACATACACTTTAAACATGTCAAATTTCAGGCGATATTCGTGAAGAGAGCAGGATTTAGGAGCTTGAGCGTGGACATTTCTGAATTATTGCTAACGGCTGTTCCTACGTGTAGTGCTGCCAACTCAGCTCCTTTAGGGCAGATTTAGCTCTTAATTGGGGCCGTCGTCAGCTCAAAAAAGTGGTTTAGCTTCGTAGCTCCTTTTTCCGATAATCTAGCTCTTTTTTTCAAAGAAAAGTGTCAGTTTAAGAGTTCTTTCGTAGTCAAACCTGTTATTTTTGTACTGTTATTATAATCTTCGTTTTTTGTTGCCAATGCCTCCCCTTCCCTGCCCTCCAGGAAATGAAAATAATTTCTTTCTCTGGTCACCCCTCCCCCCAAGGATATACGAAAATTTTAATGAAAGTATTTATTTCTTAGAATTTCTGTAGCAGATATTTTTTAGCTCCTTTTCGGATGACTTCTGGCTTTATTTTAAGCCCCTAAGTGGGGTATTTTCGGATGGAGTGCAATGTAAATCCAACACGCAATAGGTCTGATGATTTCCTTCTTTATTATATCCTTTGTGTTGTATTATATAACCCTTATGCTTTATAATATTGTTTTCAATAGGTTATGTTCTCTCGGGCTAATTGATCTTCTATTGTTTTTGTAAGTTATATTGCCAAATAGTTTCCGCCCTGAGAACATTGCTAATATAAACTAATCCTTGCTTTTATGAACTTTCTCTGAAGCAAAGTATTATCTCAAATGATTGAATTTTTTTGGGTGTGTAGCCGCACAAGAGTCCAAACTGCTCGCAATCGTCTGGAGTCAATGAGACGATAGCATCCTCAATTTGCGTATTTTGTGAGGCTGAAGGTAGTGAGGAGGGGAAGATTTTGGGTAAGAGGAAGGTGGAGAAGTACCTGGCTATTCAGATCTGGTCACCAAACACGGCCAAAATCATTTCAAACAAACTCTGAATTGTGCATTATCTTACACCAGGGTGATACTGAGAGTATCTTCCGCTCTGGAACGTGTCGCAAATATACAATATATTGTTTTTAATAAGTATTAACATAAATTAATCAAATAAAATTTACTTGAGCACGAGGGGATTTGAACCCGCGACCTCCGGCTTGCTATTCGAGAACCCCTCGACCATGGAGGCCGCTATATATATATATATATATATATATATATATATATATATATATATATATATTTTAGCAACGTTTCAGTTCTGCTCCAATGTCGTCATGGTCATTCACTAGTTTCAACTAATCGCAATTGAAAAGTTATTGTATTTTATTCGGAAAATAGATTTCGGTTACTAAAAAACTAATTAAAAGTAGGTTCTTTATGTGTGTCAAAATAAACTTGTATATGGTTCTTACCCAGTATTGAAACAGTAGGCAGTTACTTCCAAACCCGCATTTTACATTCAAAGAATAATTGATTTGATGTCAACACTTTTCTGGTTTTCAGTGCTAATGTTCCGTAGTAAGCGTTAAAAGATGGTATGAAAGGGAGATATGCAAATACGAATCCTACAGGGAGTGCGCCAATAAAACGATAATAATTAAGCGAAAATGGTGAAAATATTTAATAAAACACGTCTCGTTTGAAATAAAGCAAAAATCTCTCTCCTAATGCTTTAGTTGATAGTCCTGCCATCCTTGCCACTGTTAAACTCCATGTACCGACTAGGAATACAAGACAAAATATAACATTCTTCTGCAATAAATACACGACCAACTATCAGACACACTTACTGACCAATAGGATGCATGATCTGGGCAACAAGTATGGGGGTGCTATTGATTTATTTATTGACTCCATTTATAGAATTAAGCATAATCTATATCAACACTTTGTCGAATCCTACAAATTAGAGTAGCGTTGGTAAATTAGTTTTAATGATTTGTCTTATATGTAGTGTTGTTGTATTTTTTTACTAATATTGCTTCATATTTAGTTTTTTTTTAAATTATTTCGTAATATTTTCTCATTACACTTGTAATCACAATTTTACAATTGTGTATTTTGTACCTTCTTTACAATGGATTACATCTATTTACTGTCAGTATCTCCTGTATAATACAGATATTCTCCTATGTACACTGCATCATGTATCACTTCTATGTAAAAGCCTTTTTAGGCGTAAATAAATATAAATAAATAAAGATACACTGTGAATTTTTTCATGCCTATAACATATTAAATAACAGATAACAGCGTACTTTGCGATGTTTTTTTCTATCGAGGGAATTTCATATAATCAACGTTTCGGTGTAACAAATGTATACTTAGATATTATCTTCAAAAATATTATATATTTTTTATAAGAACTTAAAAACTTTAAAAGTTATCAAAAACTTGTTATAAATACAGGCGCAAGCCATACAGCACGAAGTGGGACTTTCTCAGTCTTTTGGGTGAAAACTTTTATTTCGATGTGCTTTCATTCCATTACAGTATTGATTACACCATTAAATTTGATTTATTTTCAGTTAAACAACCTTTTCGCCCCCGTGTGTTACTTTTTGTTTGTCTGGTATAAAATTACTTGTATTATTTACTGGTGATTTATTTTTATCTTCTCTCCGTGCTAACAACATAAGAAACCTCTTTAAAATACGGAATTTAATAGCCAGAATCCTCGCAATGTATTTTGCTTGTGTAGTTAAGCAGCCCAAAATTTCGCTGTGGTAAATGATGGTGCAGAGTCCAACTCATCTTTGATTTGCGTAGGCGTATTGCCTTTCAAAAACAAAAATTTAATAACAGCTCGTTACTCATTTTTTTCCATTTTCACAAAAATACACACACCGACCCACTCAAACGACTCTCAACTAAAAACTGCGCGTCCAAAATGGCCGAAACTTTGGTGAGTAACTGTCAAAAGATGCACAACTACATTCACTAGCTTTTATTGATGAGTACCGCCATCTTTGCGTTGAGGTCGAAAACTTTTCAGACCACCCTAGAAGGTACGCATTGATTCGGTGCACGGAGAAATATTATTCATATTCTTGTTAAAAACGGGACTGCATGTCTTTAACGATTGAATTAACAAATTTATTTTAAAAAATCAGTAAAACACGAATGTTTTAAGAGTATACACGTGTGACAGGACAAGAGACATGTGTTCATAAAAATTCTAATATTTTTGCATTTTGTCATTATATTTATCAGGATAAGCGCAGCTGCATGAACACGTGTTCTGATATATTTTGAATGTACTAATATTTTATTAGGAAATGATGTGCCATAACGTTTTTAACAGGATCTTAATAAATTAGCAATACTATTTTTCTCCGTTTGGTTACTGGTTCTGTTACCAAATTGGAACTTTTTTTTAAAATTTTGGATCATATCGTGTATGATATTCGTAGGCCCTGTCACGCTTAGTGTTGTGCAAATTTCTAGCAGCGACCATTATCTACCCTGATGTCGAGCAATGCAAGGGTATCCGAAACGTTGACAAAAGGAGGAAGAAGCGCAACATGGTTTAGGTTTTACCCCCAAAAAATTATCATAAATGTTTTAGACTTAGTTTAACCGTACAAACATTCTTATAAGGAACGCTTATTAATAAATCGACAGTTAATCAGATCAACATAAGGCAATTGATTGAGACCAAAGAGTGTGCTGAAGTAGAGATTTTCGTCGATTATTTATACTGTTATGCTGTTGCTAAAAATTATACATGTTATGTATTACTTGTGTCTCAATTTATGTATCTTTCATCTCTTAGTACAATTTGTCGTTTGAGTGAGCTTTTCTACACTTTTCCGACGGTTTTTTTTAAATTATTTTTTAATATTTCTTTTGTTTTTGAATCTTTATTTATATGTTTGCTAATTAATGTATCCTATGTCTGAGTAGATTTTTGTAATTGTGTGTACTTATTTGTGTATTACATGAATCAGTTTGAATAAATAAATAAATGTACAAACTTGTATGGATGATTAGATTGTTGGGAATGCAATCCTTCTTCAGATAACATCTGCTTTGAAAAAGTATATGCAGATCTTGAGAAAAAAACGCGTAAGTGCTTTGATCTTATAAAATTCTGTGACTCTAGAATAATACAATGTTCACAATGTGTTTGAGAATAATGTCTAGAAAGCGTCTGAAAAAATATTACACAACAATTACAGCGATTTATTAAATCCCACGTTACACATTAAAATTGTACAATCTCCGACAATCCCTAATTACTTTCCTACATTAAAATATACTCCTACACTTTAGCTCTTCAGGTCGATGAGATAGCGCTCCACTTTATTAGCGGTCGTGCTTTTATTTAGGGTTTTACGCAAAGGGCAAATTTGAATATAGTCATTGGACCCCACCCACTTCAGACCTTCAGAATCCCCCGCGGGGCCTATTAGCCGGCGAGCAAGGTTGTGGATTTGGAGCTTACTTTCACGTGAAATCAAATTACCAAAATTAAATGCAAAATGATAAAACGTGAGAAAATTACCGGAGCTTGACTTTCTATTGGATAACTGTAAAACTGCAACTCGATGAGCAGTGGAGTGAGTGGAGTAGCAACTGTCCATACCAGATTTCGAACAAATCCTTGATGAATCAAATACGTTTTGTTTGTTGTAGTCGTTCAATGGTTGTATTATTTTGGCTATTGCTGGACGTTGGCTTCTTCTCTATCCATCTTGGAGCTTATTAATCTGCTTCAGCGTGTTTCACTGTTTAGATCAATTTGATCACTGTTGTTGTATTTCTTTTTGTTTTTGTTCTAATTCATTTCCAAATGAAATGTTGAAGTCAATTTGGTTTTCCTCCTCACACCCCCTAAATTTCTGTACTATTGTATTACTTCCCAATAAGACATTTAATTATTTATTTATGTATCAGTTATAAGTTTTCATTATGTCACAAAAGAATAGTTCTTCCGAAAAATCGATCGATAGTACAATATTATACTTTGTTGCTACTCGTTTAGTTTTTCTCTGGTCTAGAAAAAGGTCACATTAATTTATAACAGCTGCAGTCATGATGGTTACACTTCTTTGGGACACGCTTTTCAATAATTTAAAGAGAACTCTTCGATTTATGATGGTCGATTTGCTTGCATATCAATTGACTATCAAAGATTCTCAATATCAGTTGTGAGTGTAGCAAAATCAGACCACGCACAATTTGTAGGTTTAGAATTGTTCTGGAACTTTATCAGTATTTAAATGATTAAGTTGGCCTCTCCCTATACCTCCGATTACACCCAAAAGCACATCTTGTTCCATGAAAATACTAATTATTAATATTCTCCAATCATCGAGTTTGGATTTTTTCACCTCGTCTCTCTTTTACCTCGGTGAAACCGTCCGGAGCGAAAGGGAGAGATTGATAATATTTGGGCCCTGTCAGTAGTTTATTTTGAGATAAACAAGCCATAAATTATTGAAGCAGTCATTTTGGTTAATGATTTTGTGAAGCGGATGATTAAAAGGAAGAACGGGGCTTGATCGCAGCTACCTGAACCATTATATTCATATTATAAACATGCAAACTTAAATAATGGTTGCTTGTATGTACACCTTGTTTATTTTGATGTATGCTCATATAACACATTCTTTATTACAATTCATTTTAGTTCCGTTGACTGTATGTATAAGTTAGTTTCCATAAACTAGCTTTATGTTATTGTATTAGACTGCATTGAAATGCTACAGTGTGGTTGTTACAATGATATTGTATCCTAATAAGTTTTTTTAATTATTTAATTATCTTTAATCCAAGTTTACAGTTACCAGTAAATCTGTTTTACATAAACTAATAACGTGTATACGCAATCAAAACATAATAATTTCAAGCTGTTTGATATTTACAATGATTATTTCAATGCTGTCTCCACATTATGTTTTATAAATTTATGCCAACGACGGCCCAGACATTGAAAGTTGAATTAGCAAATGGGTATTTCAAAACGAACATGTACTCGAACATTCAATATCGTGACTTCCCGGGGGCATTACGAGGCAAAGTAACATACAAAGCATTCTGATATGGAAATTGGTGTTCATACAATCCTTTCCGGATGTGTAGATCGGAAGGAAGCAGCTTCTCTAATGGAACAGTGGCGTGTGGTTGAAATAGAAAATCATTTAAACTGCCCTTTTAATTTAGATTGATTCTGTAATTTTTGATTTTTAATCGTGATTCTTCTGCATTGTTAATACTTATTTGTTTGACTGGTGTGATATTCTTGTTTCGCCCTTTTGAAAGGAGTCAGATATAGTCCAATATTACATCCCAATACCTGCAGATGCCTTCAACCACGAAGCTAAAAGAAACAAAGCAGGATAAGTAGAAATAATAGAGTTAGGTTGGGATAACCTGCTCGTTCATGTCCGGTTTCAATTCTGAACGGTGAGCTTTCACCAGGTAGAAAATACTACACCTCTATTTGTTGACCACAAGTATGCAAATCATCAATTATTGCAACCGTTGGATGCAATTACGCTTTTTTCATCGTATATTTAACTCAAGCCTGTTAATGCACCAGAGACGGACATTCTACAAAAGTTGTTAGATCGCTTAGCAAGTCGTAAACAGAATGAGATTTGAAACACAAAAACCATCATGAAATCTGTTGATCCATTACAATATTGACAAATCACATACGCCAAGACATTGACCAGTTAGCGTATTTTTTTAATAATGCGATAAGCGGTGATTGTGTAGATTACTATTGCAAAGGGTGGTGATTTGTTCACATTTTTAAGAAAGATTATTTGAAAACAATACTTCAGTTTACCTACAACTTATAACAACATCGTGGAACTAAAATATTATAACCAAATCAACTGTGTAAGCAAAGTCTCACACCAAGCATAAGAGCCAGTCTCATTTTTTGGTGAGGTACAGCGACATTCTGCGAAACTTGGTTTATATACCTATTTCATTATTCTCACAAAACATGTGTATATGAAATTTTAAAGTAAAAAATAATTTAATTTTGACCATTTAAATCCGACGCCAATAAGACAAGCAGATCTGGACTGATGCTGGCATGAAGTAGGGGCATATAATATGACTATCGCTGGACCCGAAGCAGCTGACGATGTTGATGATAATGGCCTCAATCTTCTAAGACTTACTAATACGCCTATATAGATTGCTATTGCAAAGGGTGTTGATATGTGCACATTTAAAAAAAGGCAACTTAAATCAATTATTCAGTTTACATCCATCAAAGGATATGTTAAAATGATATCATTTTGATGATTTATACTAAATTTTAATAAAGACACGCAGATCAAGAAATCTTCTAACGTAGTGGCGTATAAAACCAATACTGGACCCAAAGTAGCGGACGATGATTATGATAGCGAACTCGATCTGCACGCTCCTGCAGCAAAGCTTGTAAGACAGGTTAGTAATACAAGTTACCACTGCAGCCACAAATCATGGGCATCGCCTGAAGCTTGCTTTATCATTACGGGGTGCGAAATAATGTATCATCTTAATATTTTCCACACGAGTTAAACTTAATGTCCGTTATCTCGTGAAGAAAGTGATCCGGAACCGGTTTGGAAGGCCTCGATATTATTATTTGTATGATCTGGTACTAGTTTTGTTGGATTTTGTCAGAGCGCTATCAATTTTATTAATGTATTGGGTGTGGCTGAAGGCCGATTATCAAAAAATGAAAAGTGAAAACTGCTACCTTAATGGATTAATTATAATGAATTTTTGTTTTTTAAACTTTAATATCTCTTAACTTATTCAGCAGTTAAGAAAGTAACAATAGTTAATGAGAAGAAATTCAACGGATCGATATTCAAATATTTGTTTAGCGAGAAAAAACGTATATTAAACCATTTGGAAATCATAGTTAGGTACTATGCTCTAGTCTAGTTAGGTTTGGTTTGGTTAGGTTGGCTTCGGTTCGGTTCGGTTCGGTCCCTTTCGGTTCGGTTCGGATCGGTTAGGTTTGGTTAGTTTAGGATAGTTTATTTTAGTTTAGGGTTGACATTATGATGATCAATCTTGTTCTGCTTGCTGACCATAAGCGGCTGCTCAACTGAGGTTACCTAAGCAAAATATTTACTATCGTGTGGTAACATTTTTACAATTTTTTCGCTTTTACAATTATATCCTGAAAGAAAATAGGATGTTTCCATTTTTACCTGAGAATAGATCTGAAGTCCTAGTTAGGTGGCGTAAAAAACTATTGAATTGCATTTGTAGAATCTATGTGTGCTATAATACATGTATATTATTGAATTTATCTTTGTACCATAGCTGCTGAAAGTAGTTAAGTGTGTTGTTATTTTTACACCAACTCAAGAACTAGTAGGTAAGTGGCAAGGAGCCGAACGAGCCTATACAAAGAATATATTGAAATGAGATAATGCAACTCAAAGTTTATGGGTAATTGTAAATTAATACTAAAGCCAAACATGCCTAAAAAAATTGAAACAAAATTATTTTTAGACATATATAACGTATTAAAAAAAAATATCATCACAAACACTAAACTTCAGATTCATAATGGACTGAATTTGGGACATAATCCTTGTCTTTAACACTGTCATCACCAAAAACTAAGGAGAATGATTAATGATAGGCACGTGTGGCATAAAAAATTATGCCAAAAAGACGACTGGTGGCAGTAGTAAAATATTGTTAACAATTTAGAATTATAGATACTTATGGCTTAAAAAGTAACACTATATTAATCAAATTTTATCATTAACTTATTTTGTGGTTTTGTTGAATAGGCTCGTTTGGCTCTTTGTCACTCAAGTTAATTTTGATTTAATTGTAAGCAATAATTAGTCATCCGAAATACTAATACAAATTGAAAGCATCACCCGAGTAAAAATAAATGCCGCCAACGGGAAATGATCCCGTGCCTTCTGATGTTCGGTCAGGTGCTCTGTATCCACTGAGCTATATCGGCTTATTTCCAACCGGCCAAATGATTCAATATGTACTAGTACCTCAATCAACAATTACTGCTTATTATATTTTTTTCACCTGTAAACAACCAACATTATTTTTGCAGGAAAGGCTTTGTTAGTGCTAAATTTCTCACTAGATGGCGTCGAGACATATGATATCTTCATTTATTGGTGAAATTTTTTTTACTTGTCAAATATTATTATTTTTTAATGATAAACTAACGTTTATAAGACAAGGTTTTATGCATAGCATAAAGGATAAGAAATAATTTTAAGCAATAATTAGTCCCCGTAATAGTTAGTAATAGTTTTCCCGTTGGCGGCATTTATTTTTACTCAGGAGATGCTTTCAATTTGTATTAGTCGGATGACTAATTATTGCTTATAATTATTTGTTATCCTTTATGCTATGCATAAAACCTTGTCTTATAATTGTTAGTTTATCATTAAAAAATAATAATTTTGATTTGTTTATAATCTGTAAAGTAGTTCTGTAAGCGCCTATAATAATTATTCATTGAAGTGATGCTGTAAAAACGCTGATTACTGGTAAAGAATTATATCGGGGGCAACGGTCCAGTCAGGCTTCGCTGGGCTACCTCTCGATTTCATTAGTATTTATACTGTTGGAGTTCAATAGTAGTGTTTTGCTTTATTGCGGTTCCGTGATAACTCAACACAGTGGCTATTCAACACGCCTTTAAAAAGTGATGTGAAGTCATTTAAACGATAAAAAAAACATGTTAACCTAACTTTTTTCTCCTTGTTTTTGTTTCATCACTTTTCATGACTTTATATCACTTTTTAAAAGTTGTATTGTTACTTTGATGAGTCATCCGGTCACCCTTTTTTTCAGTTCAGAGGCTGTATGTACTTATTTCATTTTGGATATGACAACTATTTTATATTAAATACTAGCTGTACACCGCCACGCGTTGCTGTTTCTCAGTCTGTGTGTGCAGATTGAGAAACAATAGAGCGCGTTTTGCTTTTACGTCCGACAGTCACTGATGACATCTATACAGGGTGTCCGGAAATTCGTAGTACAAGCGGGAAACTGGTGAATCTACATCACATTTGAAGTCGATTTTGTAGTATATATTTTTTTTATTTGAGCTCTCGTTATCGAGTAAATCGAGTTTGAAGTTGATTTTTTTTTTTTTTTTTAATAAAATTCCTATAAATTATTACTGAAGATCAAAGTACCCAACTAATTAAAACTATTTGAAAGTAAAACAAATGAAGAAACTCGGATTTGAAGCATTATTTTGAAATCACCCTTCATTTAATCCGGTGTAATCATAAAATATTTCTGCTCTGCAGGGTTAAAACATCTGTTGTTCAACCCTAAACACCAGAAAAAACTTTAACCCTAAAATAGCCGAAAAATTTTTTTTTTTGGTTTTTTTTTTTTTTTGTGAAAATGCTCAAATCAAAAAACTTTATGTTTATTTGGGTTCCCCATGTGGTGTAGATTCTCCAGTTTCCCGCTTGTACTACGAGTTTCCGGACACCGTGTATAATATTGGTATATAAAAACGGTGACCGGATAAATCATCAAATTGATAATTCATCACATCTTTAAAAAGTTATATAAAGTCATGGAATGTGATGAAACAAAAACTTTATTAACTTGGTTAAGTAGTTTAGGTTAGGTTAAAAATATATTTTTTTAATCGTTTTTAATGACTTTATAATCACTTTTTAAAAGTGTGTTGAATAATCACTGAATAGTTAGCATGGAACCATAAAAACACACGCGTATTCGAATGTAATGTTGTGTAAAAATTTCAAAACAATCAGTGAAGAACTGTCGGAGATTTAAGATCTTGAACAAACGAACATTTTTATTTATAATGAATGAATGTGAAAAATCGCGGGATAGTATCAATTATTTGAAAATCAGTTCCAATGTGTATATGAATTTAAAAAAAAAAATTGAATATGGCAATTAGAATAATTTTCTAGTTTAAATATTGTATTATGGTTAGGTAACTCAATCGCTTGTATGAACTACTCACCGATACGTGCTTCTCCAAACTAACATAGCGACTGATAAATATGAAAAATGATTTTATTCATGGCTTAAATGTTTTTTTTCCATAGATACTCTCGAATTTTTACCCTATCGAAAAAACAATGTAGTATCAAAATTTTCGCAAACAGATTTTTTTGTAAAGCACTCATTTTTACCCGAGCAAATTTATTTGCATCGATAAAATTTTATCGTCTGTCGATACCTTTTAGTACGGTACAATTTATATCGATGTACTGTGATATTAAATTTAACGGACGAGGGTCGAACGCAGGCTTCTGTTTCATAACAGTCGACACCAAATTAACAAAACGATTACTAATTAATAACATAATTATTGTGTTAGAGATACACCTTTGTAATTTATTATTTTTTTTTTTATTATTTATTAACTCCAATCAGGAGGCCCTGAAGAAAATAATTATTAGTCAGTAATTCTTTAAAATTAAGTATTAATTGATTAATACTCTTAATATAATTATAATTTTTGTACTAGCTGTACTCCGCCACGCGTTTCTGTGGCTTAGCCTATGTGTGCAGATAGAGAAACAATAGCGCATGTTGCTTTTACGTCCATCAGATGGCGCTGTTTAGCATGTTTGTCCAAGAGACCTATCACAGGTGACATCTATATAATATAGGTATATAAAAACATACACGTATTTGAATATAACATTGTGTCAAAATTTCAAAGCAATCGGTGAAGAATTCTCGGAGATTTAAAATTTTTAACAAACGAACATTTACATTTTTTATGTATAGATTCTTCATTATAAGTACCCGCTGAACTACAAAAGTGCTGGTCAATTTGCAATATTAATTGTAACAATAAAGCACACATATAACGAGAAAACACAATGTCGAAAATACAATACAAATACATCAAATACATAGACAGATAGATACATCTCTTTTGGTACGTATACATTTCGAACCGAAACGCAAACCGAGCCACGAATTACAAAAAAGGAACGAAGCAACTGCAAGCGGCGTTTCGCGCCATTTGCGGTTGTTTCGTTCATTTCCCATAAGTTAAGATTCAGTTTGGCAGTTCGGCTCGCGTATGTATACGTAGCATTAGGCATACAACATACTTAAACACACTCATAGGCATATTTACATAATTACATGCATACTTAATACAATGGATATTAATGTATTTAGAAACAATATCGATATAAAAATCTTGATAAATTAACATTTTTTTTAGTTCATTGGTGCAATTTGATTCGCTTTTATATGCATTGGCATCTTATTAAATATTGTAGGTACAAGATAAGAGAATTTTCGTTGCCCGTATATATTAGTAATAATCGACGACACATTCACATCATGTGATGTGTTCTGGTTGGTATTCGTTCCAAATAATGCATTACAGTTTTCATCGCGTTTCATAGAACGTGAATTAACCTTCAAAGAACAATCTGATGGAAGAAATTAAAGATTAGGTAATGTTATTTAATGTACGGATTGGCCAGTATTTTTGGTCAATGTTTTACAGTAATGTTGATTATCCCGTTGTAACCGTACCGCGCTGTCGTAATTTTAGACATTTCCTGGCGTAAAGTTTAATGTGCAGGTAACAACATTTAGAGATATTATTAATTTACGATCCATTAATTCTAGAATTTGTGTAGGTTGGTATTTCGTTATGGTTTTGTTGGGGTGGGTTAATATTTAATCAATATTGATAAATTCTTGGGGTTGTACTTACATTAAAAACTTTCCTCGCTTTAGACTATGCTTTAGTTAGAAATAACTTGTTAGTTGAATGTTTATAATCATTCAACTATTCATTAATTGTTATTGAAATATCTATCCTTCAAAGTTGAAGGCAAAATCAATCTCGATTACAATTTGCTTAACATTGTTTAATTCACTGCCTATAAATTAACTATTCAAATTTACTACACGGAACGGGTTGTTTCGGAGAATTTGAAGAATTCTTCAAAATAAAGTTAATTTTCAAGTTATGTAAAAGATTTTTCAATTTCTGTTTTTATTTCAGTTCTAACTAGCTTATAATTATATAATAACAGAATTTGAATAGAACTTTCGAAAATAAACGTTGATATTTGATGAATTGTTCAAATTCTTCGAAACTGATATTAAATATTGTTAATGTATTAAAAATCTTGTCAAATTATTCGTTTTCCTGTAAAAAATGGGACTGGAGGCCTATAACGAATGAATTAACAAATTTCAAACAAACGACCAGTAAAGCACGTATATGTTACGAGTAAGTCGAAACAAGTGTTCTTAAAAATTATAATATTTTCGCACCTCGTCCATTATATTTATTCGGACAAGGCCACCTGAATAACAATTTCTTTATTAGTTAATGGTCATGCAGTCACATTTTTAACAGTATTTTGATTTTTAAAAGAGCCGTACACATTTTTCTCCGTGTGGTTTTGCATTTAAAAATCGTATTACTCATTTAATAGAATCTATTGATTTTGTTTAAAAGTAGTTCATCCACCATTAATAGTATTTTTTCGACGAAGCAGTGAAACGTATTCTTGAGACCTGATTTATAAAAAAACGAACAGTATATTGTGCTGAGCTTTATGTAAGTTATTCTCGGGTAAATTTATGTTAATTGGCTTCATATCTGTCCCGAAACGTTGTCTTAAAACTTAGGAAATGCATCATAGCTAATACATTTAAGTCCAATAACATGATTTGTTGTTACCGATAGATAAAATAAAAAAGTGTTGCAAATCTATATTATTATTGTCACCTTTCAACCACGGTTCAATCACACTTAGGCTTGTAGGTGCATACGCACCTTATGTACAATCTAGTCTAGAACAAGCTAAAACATTGAATCGCCATTCAAAAACCCCGGAAAATGGCACCAACGTCACGCCAAGTCTTCGTGACTATGATAGTAATGATGGCCGTACGAACGAGAACTAAATGTATAAGTGATGTTTACTATATTAACTGAGAACAGTTAATTGTTTATTGTTTATTGTTGTTGTTATACGCCCATAGGGGCTTTTACATAGATTATAAATAAGTTTTACATAAGTTATCGAGTTAGAATTTATACTAAGAGTTATAAAAGTGAAGAATTTTAAAAAAATATACAAGTAGTATTTGAAGAATATGGCGTAAAGAAACATTTTAAACAACATAATATTTAACAATAACAAAGAACAAAATATAATATAAAACATTACAATAACATATCTAATCGTTAAATCTATTACAATAATTTGTATGATTCCACAAAGTGTTGGTTTAATTTGAATTTAAGATTATAAAGGGAATCATGGAATATATCTATAATACCACCAAACTTGTTGCCCAAATCATGCATCCTATTGGTAAGTGAGTTTGACTGATAGTTGGTTTTATATGTGTCGCAAAAGAATGTTGTATTTTGTCTAGTATTTCTTGTCGGTACATAGAGTTTAATAGCAGCAACGATGGCAGGGCTGTCAATAAGGTTGTTCATGACTCTGTATAATAAAATTAGGTCTGAAATGGTTCTTCTGTCAGACAGCGTAATTAAATTAAGTCCATTCATCAAATTTACATAATTAATGTTTTCTATTGGAATTTTAAGCTTGAAATTTAAGTACCTAAGAAATTTGTGTTGAACCCGTTCTAATTTGTTAGAGTGTACTTTATAGAAAGGAGACCAAATAGGTGAATTATATTCCACTTGGCTTCTAACTAGTGAAATGTAGAGTGTTTTCATGCAATCCAATGACTTAAAATCAGTTAGGGTTCTACAAAGGAAGCCAAGAATCTTTAAAGCCTTATTAGTTATATCATCTATATGCGCTGTGAATGTTAAGTTTGATTCGAATATAACTCCCAAGTCACGAATTTGTGATACTGGTGTTAATTTAACATTATTTAAATTATATTCATGTAAGATATGAGAATGAGTTCTGGAAAATCGTATTACTTGACATTTCTCAATGTTCAAAAATAACATATTTTGTTCGCACCATTTAAAAAATTTATCTAAATTAGCTTGTAAAATTAGGCAATCATATATATTTCGTATTCTTTTAAACAATTTTAGATCATCTGCAAAAAGTAGGACTTGTACATCTTTAAATATGTTTACAATGTCATTAATGAATATTAAGAATAATATTGGGCCAAGGTGGGACCCTTGCGGGACACCACTTGTGGCCTCGAATACATAGGATTCTATAAAATTAATCCTGACACAAAGAACTCTATTACTGAGGTAACTAATAATCCATGTCAATAAACTACCTTTGATGCCTAACAGTCGGAGTTTGGATATAAGAATATGATGTCGAACCTTATCAAATGCTTTACTGAAATCGGTGTATATAGAATCCACTTGTTGTTTCAGACTGAGCGATTCAGATATGTAATTATTGTAGATAGTTAAATTACTTAAGGTAGATCGACCTCTGATAAAGCCATGTTGGTTAGGAACAATAATATTGTTGATAGGTTTTACAATGGTATCTAATACTAATGACTCGAAAAGTTTGGGTAAAGCAGACATAATACAAATAGGTCTGTAGTTAGATATATCGCTTTTGTCGCCTTTTTTATGAATGGGCGTTAAATAACTCTTTTTCCACAGAGCCGGAAAACAGCCAGACGCTAAGGATTTGTTAAAAAGTTTATGTAAGGGATATATCAAACTATCAATGCAAGTTATTAAAAATATGGGAGGAATACCATCCGGTCCAGCAGATTTATTACTATCTAGTGCTTTTATGCTTCTTTCTATGGAATCTAATTTTATGAAACATTGACTTAGGTTTAATGACTCTTCCACTGACGTACTGGAGACTGCTTTGATGGGAATATCTTTGTCGTAGACACTTTTAAATGAGTCAGCAAAAAGATTAACTATACCCTCAATACTGTCGGCACATTTTTCTTTAAAGAACATGCTATTAGGATATCCACAGTTGTCTTTTCGTTGAGATTTAGTAAAATTCCAGAATTTTTTCACATTGTGATGATGTACCTCATTTTCAATTACGTTAACATAGTCACTATAGCACTTTATTGATAATTCTTTACATTGTTTTCGTAGTTTAGTAAATGCTATATAATCGTTAGAATTTCTGGTATGTTTATATTTTCTGTGGATACATTTTTTTTTATTAATTAAATTAGTTAGTTCCCTTGTAAACCATTTCGGATAATTAGATGATGTAAAGCTAACCTTGGGAACAAATTGTTCTATAGAGGTATTTAAAATCGAGTAAAAGTATTCTAATTGATCATTTATATTATTTTCCTCATCTAAAAAGGACCAATCTGTTTGGGCAAGGTACTCCGTAATATGATGGTATTCAGCTTTGGAAAAGTTATACGATGGGACACTTGTTTTTTTTGAAGATGTTAAAGGCCTATTTGTTATGATAATGTCCAACGGTGGGTGGTGTTGATCTAATGGTAATAATAATTCGTCGGATAGCTCAACCACTATTTTCGAATCACTTGAAAACACTAAATCCAACATTCGATTGTTAAAGTTGAAAATCTTGTTTGATTGAGTTAGTCCCAAAAATAAAGACATATCACGAATTTCACTACATTTAGCACACTGTAAATCGGCTTGGTTTGTAGCAGGTCCGTTGTCATCTTGGCTGGTCCAGTTAGGAAGGTTATAATCACCAGCAATAATGAATTTTGCTTTAGGATATTTGAATTTGAGTACTTCTATGTCCTCATTGTGATTTTTATACGTTTGCAAATCCGATGCAGGTGGGATATAGACACAGCCAATAATAATTTTTCCATTAGGTATATTGAGCAATACAAAAATTTGTTCAACACTTTTGTGTTTTACCGGTAATTTAGTAGATGATATATTCTTGGATACGCACAGCATCACACCTCCTCCGTTAGACTTTTTGCTCGTAATAGAATTTCGATCAGAACGATATGTGGTATATTGATGTAGGCCTAATTCTGACGAGCTGATATCAGCATTTAACCATGTTTCAGTTAAAAACAGAATATCGTGTGAGAAGATTGGGGAGTTAGTTTTAAGTTGGTGCAATTTTGTACGCATTCCCCGTACATTTTGATAATATCCTGTAAGTCTAGAAAATCTGTTCTGTTTGTTTTTTAGTTTTTTGCTTGGGTTTTGATGATTTTGGGAATTCCGTTGAAATGTTTGATTCGTAAATCGACTTCGCCCTTTTCTTTCCTCTCTTCTAATTCCTTCCAGAGGTCAGTTAAGTGATTTCTTTGTTGTAGTGTCCTGTCAGGTTTGATTATAATTCCATTGGACAGAGTAGTTTTGTTAAAGAGTATTAGTTTCGCCTGTTTGACTTCATCAAATTCTAATTTAATTGGCCTGGTTTTGTTTGGAATTTTACTTCCGAGCCTGTAAATTTTCACATTTTCTAGATTGAACTCGCTATTAATTTCACTAATAGCTGCTAAAACCTTTTTTCCATCCTCCAAGACGCTCACTGTAGTTGAGTTCGATGAGTTAATGAAGTACACATGCAATTAATGCCAGAATTTTCGCATGTAGTAGGAAATGTTACTGTAAAATCGTCGAGGTATATAGACATCCAACGTTGGATTACGAAGTATGGGCCACATACATCAGTTCATTGTCCGCTGTGAGATACCACAAATTTGAGTCGGTTACAAGCGCTCACCAGGCACAGGTCTCCGGTGATAACTTCAAAATGCCGACAAGCAGGCTGAGATATTGTACAAGTCGTACTGGAAAATATAGGGAAGCAATGGTATAACCTTTCATCAGTAAATAGGGTTTTACCATAATCAGCAGTCGTGTAAATGGGCTTTTTAATATTGAAATACTTAAGGAGCGGATGAAGTTCGCGCGTCGGTAAACCAAATGTTCCGTGCGGTGGCGCAGCGGGCGGTCACTCCGTTCATTGAGTTCGCGGTCGGAAGGATTCGGGCGACATCGACAGCCGCCACACACCGCTTCCTACTTCCCGCACGGGAACAAATTTTACATTGATTTTGCAAGGAATATATTTACAAGGACTCTGTGGCGTCGAGAAGAATCCAGATTAACTAATTTATAATAAACCGCTCGACCTACTTAGTACCTACTCCCGAGTACCTACCTTCAGCTCGGATCGTAAACAACGCGGCCTACCTACGTCGCAGTCGATCTGGCACACTACGACAACTCGCCAGAAGGTTCGAGTCTACCGCCTATGCATAATTGCCGCGCTGTCGAAGATTCCCGAAAGACCCAGACTGTGCGAGTGCCTCGGATTTAGTTGCAATTCATCTACCTACTGTAGCCACCGGCCGTATAGACCAGCGCTTCATCTACGCATCATGACCACCACGAGAACACGCAGCATCCTCACTGGTCTACGCAGCTCCCGCTCAACCGCCTACAAGGTCCGCCGCACCTTCGGCTTTCCCGTCAGCACTGGAGTATTGATTCCCCAGATCGCCAGTGCCTGACAGTCAACGAGTCCCGGTCACTAGCGCCCGGCGTCGACTCACTGACCCGCGCTTGACCAGCACATCACCGCAGCGTCCGGAGAATACCACATCTGTCCACCACTCTCGTTACGGCTACTCTGACTCAATTAACTCTGTGACCTTCACGACACGTCTTTCATTTCGTGCCTCTCACCTGATCACAAAAACGCTATTCATATACCTCAATATGTAAAATACGAATTACGCACTAAATTTACACGATACAATAAGTGTTAATAAAACTGTCAGTAATTATTATTAACAGTGTTAACGGTTCTACCGGCATATTCTTATAGGCCAGTGCAATTAGCGCCAAAAAGGGGGTCGCGATCGAAGTAATTCCGGTAGTCCCAATTTTTTTATATGTTATATAAACTGATACCCTGATGTAAAATCTGATTTTCCGACCTTGGCGCACCTGTGCTCGCGCCGCCATTTTGAAAAAACTGGCCGAAATCGGGCCAAAATCTAGTTTTTCCCAAATATCTCATTTCCAATGCAAATTTCGGCTAAAGTATCTTAACAAGTATAATATAACATAAAATAACCTACAACTTTTGTTAATAAAAATTTCTTCTATCTCTAATAGATACCGAGGTAGAAAGTCGTAAAGGTGCGTATATTTTTGAAAAAACAAGTTTTTTGCGGGACTAAGTTTGGTTTTTTATAAATACCTCGTTTCCAGTAGAATTTCATGAAAATTTTATTGATACCAATTATGTAGAACATAAAATTTCAAAAAAAGCTGTGCCGTTTTAATGTTTACATAGTTTTTTATCGATATAAAGAATAAACAAATCTAGGTAGGTACGCAAAGAAAATCTATCACGGTTTATTATCACGTTATTAGATTTTTTTTTGCATTTTTAAATACAAACATCTATAAATTTACTAGAGGGCACTTCGGTATGGGGGGGGCTACCCCCACCCTTCTACTCCTACCCTCCAGTTCCCTTCAGTTGCCGCATGTCACGTCTTGAGCCTGGAGCGGAGCTGGACAGCGTCAGTGTCACAGCAGCGTTCAGTTCGAAATGATTCAGTGCAATCGAGTATGAAAGATTTACAAAAGAGGGCTACTTTACGATCCGACGGTCTCATAAATTTTGGTCAGGGATTTGGTCTGACATGACCATCGAACAAACTCTGATGAGATCGATGAAAACATCTGGAGGTTTGACCCAAGGACGGGGAATCACAGACAGTTCCATCCTTCGTTGGACTGCTGGATTCGTTTATCTGCATAACATTTGTGAGGGTATCGAGTCATTTTGTGGGATTGAATCAGGAACGTCAGAGCAACATGTAGAGATGAGGCCTGCAAGAATTAAGAGGGATGATCGAGACGTTCAAACTCTCATTGATTGGTTTGCTTGCCATGAACCATTTCCTAAAACAAACGTGATTATGTCTATTAGCAGTGGCACAATCGGGGATAGCAAAGTCACTTGTCACATGGCTGAAAAGATGGGGAAATTAGCTATGTCTAAAGTTATCAACAAGAACTTTGGAAACCTACACTTAAAACGTAATGATGCAATAGTTTCTCTTGCGGCGGTGACCAGCAGTGTCAAAAATCAGGGTGTGACTATGTCAATAGATCCATTAATGCTATTCCATCGTATGTGTATTGCCAAAAAGTCTGAAAGTGAACTTAATAATATTTTCAATATGAACTCTCTCCGGTACCATTGTCTCTTTTCTCAGAAGAAAGCATGCGCAAAAGAACGAAGTCTATATTTTATTCATCATTAAACCCTCTACCAAATAATACAGAACTGGGAAGCAGTAAAATACAGGTAATTGATGGAGGATATTTAATGCACAAAGTTGTATGGGGCTCGTGCTCAACTTTTTTCAGTAATTTTCCAGCAATATGTCAGATATGTACAAAATCACTATGGATCCAATGCAGTAGTGGTATTCGATGGATACCCAGATTCTATGGAAAAGAAAAGCACTAAAGGGGTGGAAAGAGCACGGCGTGCCAGAGTTACAACTTCTGCTGAAGTTTTGTTTTTTGAAAGCATGCACCCACAAGTGCCACAGGCAAAGTTTCTGGGAAACGAGAAGAACAAGTCTCGTTTTATTTCCCTACTCAGAACCTCATTTGCACGATCCCACATAACGACAGTACAAGCTGAAGAGGATGCTGACGTTCTCATAGTGAACACAGCAAATTCGTTGTCATCTCAACATGATGTAGTCATAATCGTTGGTCAGGATATTGATCTGCTGGTACTCCTCACAGCTCTCTCACCTCTCAACGTATATTACCAAAAAGTTCTAACGCGTTGTACTCGAAAAAATGTTTTAAACACATTGAAATAGTTGAAAACATTTTATTACTTCGTGCCATAAGTGGTTGCGATACAACTGGAGCTCCGTTCGGTCAGGGCAAACACAAATTTTGTAATATTCTTCTCAAGAACCACTCAGTGAATGAACTTGTTCGTGTATTTCAAGACCCAAAAGCAAAGACAGAAACAATCACTTTGGCTGCCGAACAACTATTTGCACTTTTGTATTGCGGCAACGAGAAATCAAATTTGGAAAATTTAAGGTACATCATTTTCGTCAAAGGAGTAAAAAAGAACAAATTCAATTTATCCAGGCTACCACCCACCAAAGATGCAGTCCAGCAACACGCTTCAAGAACATACTTGCAAGTGCAGACTTGGCTTGATCACGATAAAGATCCGACTGAATGGGGGTGGAAAAAGGATGCTGTTGGGTTACTTACTCCAGTAACAATGTTGAAGGAAGCTGCACCTCAGGCCTTGCTGAACTTCATATCATGTCAATGTAAAAAAGGTTGCGCTGGAAAGTGCACCTGCAGAAAGTCGGGTTTGAAATGTTCCCTACTCTGCATTCATTGCAATGGCAACTCCTGCGAGAATGCTGTAGAAGCCTTTGTTGATGACGATGACAGGAATATGATGACCCAGTCGCCACAAATTTGGGTGATAAGACAGATGAAGAAGCTATTCAGGGCCAGAAGTAAGAAACTATAGTCAAGGGCTCGTACTTCTGTCTAAACTGATCTACCATTAATTTTATTTTTTGTTATGCTGACAACTTAACTAATAAAGAAAATAATGTCAATAAATGTTAATTTTACGAAAATACCAATTTTTTATCTTTTTTATGTACCTTATCATCTTAATTGTATTAATAATCTTAAATGTATGTTGTGATTACGTTGATAGGCATGTCAGACCAAGCTGCGAGCACAAATGTAGTGGCTTGGCCTATTTTAGTGGTCTTCCCATTGGGAATGTATGGCGACCGATATGCTGAAATAGTCTATCTACTATATTTATAGCTAGGTCTGACACAGGCATGACGATTGTTGTCAACGTATATGTTCTTAGAACAATAATTGTTAAAGAAAAATAAAATCAAGGAATGCCAAGTTTAAAACACCTAACCTCAGTTTCAATTTTTGGCCTGGTTTTGGTGGATTAGAGTTTGGATACGTAATAGAGATAAAAAATATAAATTATATACCTATTTCTTTAATGAAATTTTATTTTCTACAAAATTATTATCAATAAATTTTTCACAAAATTGTACTGGAAACGAGGTATTTATAAAAAACCAAACCTAGTCGCGAAAAAAACTTGTTTTTTCAAAAATATACGCACCTTTACGACTTTCTACCTCGGTACCTATTAGAGATAGAAGAAATTTCCATTAACAAAAGTTGTAGGTTATTTTATGTTATATTATACTTGTTAAGATACTTTAGCCGAAATTTGCATTGGAAATGAGATATTTGGGAAAAACTAGATTTTGGCCCGATTTCGGCCAGTTTTTTCAAAATGGCGGCGCGAGCACAGGTGCGCCAAGGTCGGAAAATCAGATTTTACATCAGGGTATCAGTTTATATAACATATAAAAAAATTGGGACTACCGGAATTACTTCGATCGCGAATCGCTAATTGCACTGGCCTATTATGGTTTCTTGATTTTATTGCGTAATGACTATGAACTGATTTGTGATCACCCACTATGTATCAATAATTTACAAAATACACAATGCATTGACTTGCATACATGTATGTACGTATATACCTATACGTTTTAATAACATTTGTTATATTTATTTATTTATATACTTTTAGTGTCCTGAAACGGAAAGGACCGTCAAAAAATTCTTTAAAAATTGTCAAATGTGTTTTCTATAGGTATCTACTGAATCTTCTATATGTATAAATATAAATAAGTAAATTTTTGTTTGTTAAAATACTAAAATCGCCGAAAGTCTTCACCGATTGCTTTTAAAATTTGACATAACATTGCATTCGAATACGCATGTGTTTTTAAATACCTATATTATATATGACAGGAAAAATCATGCATTTTTTAAAGTGGCGCCATCTGTTGGACGTTAAAGCAAAACGCGATACTGTTTCTTTATCTTCACCGAAAGACAGAGCCACAGCAATGTGTGGCGGGGTACAGCTAGTAAATTATATTTTGGTTGAGGAGAGAAGTCTTAAAAGAAAATCTCTGCGATTCTGGAAAAAAAATCACTATCGTATTTTAATTCGGCGTTTTCTTCTACAGCTCTTTGACTTGTGTATAAAATGTGATACCATTTTTATTATCTGTAGTCTATAATCTATAGGAAGTAGCCGTTTTCTAAAGTAAAATCCAGATTATATATCTGCACGATATCTTTGTATATGGTAGGTTCTTTATTCAATCCTTGTATGGATATTAGAATTGAATATAAGGTAGGCAGGTTCTTAGTATACTCCTATGCCAAAGTCTGAGATTCGCGATCAGAACTGTCTAATAAATTCAATATAATATTTAGCCGGATGCTCAAGTCACGACTTGTTTTTATGGTGATCTCCCTCACGAAAACGTCGAATCAAATAAATGCATTCGTGATGCTGACTTTTTATACAAATTGCTTCAATAAAGTATCTTGCTATGCGGTCAACACTGCGATGGACAAAATGATATTACCCTAGGCCCTGAGAGATGGTTTCCAACTGTTTATAAAACTGTCGAATGCTGTTGAGTTTTTTGCTACTAAAGATAATTTCACACTACTATTTGTGATTTATTATTATTATTATTATAAAAATTTAAAAAAAATTTAAAAAAAATTTAATTAATTTAAATTTAATTACCTAAAAACATTAAAAAATATACTAGGTGTCTGGGGGTAACCCGGCGTTTTTCGACTTTTCTCTACTTTCAATAAATATAATATCTATTGTTGACTAATTAACTAATAGTTGACTTTAATTGCATCCATAACTTTGTAATACAACCATGCTCATGCAAAAATATTGAACTTGTTTCAAAATACGTATATCTAGGCTTAACAATTGATTGTAATTTTAAATGGGATATACATATACAAAAAGTGTGCACACGGCTTAGAGCTATAGTGAGCAAACTTTATAGATTTAAGTTTTTTGTTCCATCAAATACCCTTAAAATAGTATACCTATCATTGGCGGAATCCCTAATAAGATACGGAATAACTTCATGGGGACATTAAAAAAAAACAAATCTTCTTTCAGTCCAAAATGTACAGTATTCTTTGGTAAAATTATTATTAAACAGAACTAAATACGAACAAAGAAATGACGTACCAAAATCAATCTGAACATAATAAAATAGTGACACATGTTCATAATACAAGACTAATTGCAAACGATGGACTTATAGTTCCCAGATACCTGAATAAACATGGTCAAAGAACTCTAGAATATCTCGTTCCAATAATTTACAACATGTTACCAAACTCAATAAAAAGCTGTGAATTGACTCACAGAAGGAAATGTATATTAAAAAAATGGTTATGTGAAAGAATTTTTTTGTACAAATGTAATTATGTGTATATTTTATGTACTTGTTAAAATTGTATATGTATTTAAGAAGTAATTGTTTAAAGAACCCGTTGACAAACTGATATCAATCAGTTTAACGGGACTTAATTGTAAAAAATGTATTTTTGAAAGTTGATAAAAAAAAAATAAAAAAAAATCCATGTGTTATATATACAAACCTTCTGGAAGAAATCCTCTAAATGATAGTGAAAACCCTATCAAATTACGTTGCATAGTTTCGAAGAACTAAGCGCATAGACAGACGCGGATAGAGAAAAAAAATGAAACTGAGCTTCCAAATAGTTAATAATTTAACGGTCAACAACTTCTATTGGTTTGTTTCATTTCTTTCAAAACTGTTGAAACTCGATCGCAGCCGGGTAGGTTGTTACTACTAGTAACATCAATGTATTATATAGGTACGACTAGTAAGGTATACATCAGATTTTAGTATTCGATCATGCCTTGTCGACGTTCTTAAGTATGTACGCCCCGTTTTCTCATGCCCGGGATTTTTTTAAGTGTCCATCGTTATCGGAAAACGTGGCGGGTACGTTGGAAACTGGAAGCTTTGTGGAATAAATTATGCTTTATGAATACGTCGACAAATTATTGAAGAGGGTAACGCTACATAAAATGGGGCCTAAGCCATCATCCATCTTGCCAGCTTACCCACCCCTACTGTAGATTTTTTAAATTTCTTCAGTCAGGGTCAGAGCTCGTTTCGCAACGGCCGATCAGATAATGTGATTACGACCGTGAATTTCTTCCAATGATAAAAGCCTTTAACGGGCGTTAATAAATAAATTAATTAATAGATGATAATTCTTCTTCTTTCGTATGGTGGGGGTCAGAGGGGAATATGTAGGTCAGTGAGCCAGTCTAGGCCTTCATACGTCACCCTGTGGACATCATCGATCCCGCCAGGGAATGAATGTTTTGTGGTCTGCAAACATCCCCGATTCATCAATCATCCCAGCGGCTTTGGGAGGATCTTATCCTATTGATGTTGTTGATGATATAGTAGATATAGTTATTGGATTGGTGCTAGATAGAGCATACTTTTACCGCGGTAATGCTCCAATGACATTCTTTCCGTATCACCACTTAGGATGGGTTGTTTTGGAGAATTCGAAAGTCTTATTCAAGTTCTGTTATTATATTACTATAGGCTAGTTGCTTGACAGAACTGAAATATTAAAAGAACTTGAAAAAATCTTTCACAGAACTTGAAAATGAACTTTGAAATTTGAAGAATTGTTCAAATTCTGCAAAACAACCCGTCATTAGTAAATTACAATGAGTATGTACCAATAACTAACTACTGAAATTTGGTGAGTACGTCACTTTTTGTCAGTTCGTAGGTGCTTACCCACATTCATAGATCTGTGCATTGTTCATGGTCGTTTGGCACGCAAAAATTTCACGTTACACAGTCAAATTTTAATTTAAATCTATATTACAGGATGGTCACATATATTCCGAATGCATAAATATTGGCCTTACATATTTTTTGTAAAGAATGTGTTTACTAATAGTTATTGTCCATTTTTATGCTCAAATCAAATGTAATAATTTGTAAGACAATTTGTTTTGTAAGAACCAGTTAACTCTTCAGGCTAATTTGTTCGGTTTTGGGAACAAACAGCTTTTCCCGTTGGAGCCAATTTGTTCGCTTTTTGGAACAGCTCATATGGTCTCGTAGAAATCGCTGTGTCTCCCTTACTGTCACAGTTAGGATATAAACTAAACGGAGTTAGAAAGAGAATCCACTAAGCTTTATATTTAAATATATAATTTAAACACACAATAATTAAAATGTACACCTCTATGAAACCAAAGATATAGACCGCAATTTAAAAACAAAATGGAACTTTGTGACTTAAATTATTTTTGTATGAAACGTAATAAACTAAGGTTCCCATAATGTTTATAATATTTGTCTAATAAATTATGTTTTTATTGTTTTCAGTAAATTTAGTTCAATGTTTAGACGAAAAAATGTAAGAGCCATATTTAAAACTTTAATGTTTGATTTAAAAATTATAATACTTTTAAAAAAATATGTATATTTTTAATAACAGAATTTGAAAGCTTATTTCATCGCCTTTCAAAAATAGTTTTTGGTTTTCGGATTTGTTCAGAAAATTCCCATTTATTTGGAAATTATTGACAACCGGAAATACTCACAATTTTTCCGACTTTCTGACAGCATCTTTAAGAAATTTAACGGACAATATAGCAGAGGCCTAAAGGGTTAAAGCTTTTCCAACTCAAGTTAGTAATATGGCAGTTCTAATATAAATCCTTAATTAATCGTGTACAGATTCCATTGAAGCGATTGACATTAATTTGCAACTTCCCGTTGACGGAAGAATGGCACATTATTTTGATTGAGCGCATTTTCAAGTGACATTGATGCAGTGGAGTGATCGATCGTTTCGCTGGGTCATTGACAATCGTTCGCTCAATCGCTCCAGCTATCAAGTCATTATTTTGTTTTACTTATAATTGCATTATATCGCTATTGTCTAGAGTTATGGAAAGTAAAATCAAAAGATAAGATGTCACTGTATTCGCACACTCCTGGGTATCGATTCTCCAATCCAGCCTCTCGCAATCGCCGTCTAAAGTACATACATTGGTCGACACTCTTATTCTTGAGTCTCGTCGACGGTACATACTTACATACGCCAAACGTCAAAAGTCATTCCATTCAAACAACGAGTGGGTTGAACCACTTGTCGTTAGAGTGGAATGACTTCGTCGAGAATCGAGGCCCAGATACTGTTCCCGCAGACGTCCACAATGCAATCGGGGCAAAAAAATTGGCGGATCAATTACATAAGCATATTGACAATTGATTGTCTCCGAACCTTTGGTTGTTGACTGTGCTTTTAATGTTTTTAGCTTTCCGCAACTCTAGTGCCTCCAAGTTATGTAGTCCTGAAATGATCCTTATTCCGTTTTTATATAGTAAACTGACCCCTGTATTATCATGTGGTCTGTTTCTATGACATGGTTGGCAAATTCGGAGAAGCCATTATTATCTTACCTAACTAAACCATCCTCTTTATCCTTCCCATTCATTAAAAAATTACCTGTACTATTTATTTTTTGTGTAAAATTCTGATTTGATGGGAGATTTTTAATGCTTTCTGAGAAAAAATATTGTTGTACAAGATTCTACGTTATTGGTAAGGTTGATATTATTGCTAGCATAAAAAAAAAATATTAATTTTACACCACAAATTACATTAAGAACTGTAAATTGAACGTGGGTTCAAGCGATGATAGCATTCTGCCCAAACAGGTGGGTGTTTTCGTAACGTTTCGTTTAGCATTCTAGGATTTTGCAGGTAATGAATCATACTCATCACAAAAAAAACACCTCAATACAACACCCGACCTTTGCCATGGCGGGGTCAAGTCATCAAACCTTTCAAAAGGCGTATTGTTGTCATGTCTCAAGTGTGTGAAATTTGACAGTTCTGTGCGACGCGACGTATAGACCTCGGACAAGGTTAAATTTTACCATCAGCATTGTTATAAATACTTATTGACCACGTGGTTATTCATTGTAAGTAAGTACAGTAAAACCCTAATATGATTGTCCGAAACGTTGGCTAAAGAAGGAGTTAGCGCAACACGGCATAACACCCCAAAAACAAATAACAACCACAGTAAAACCCTGATTACAACAGTAATTGGAGAAATTTGGAGCCCGGATAATCAGAAACACGGTTATTCCAAATAAATACCTACGGAGAACTGGTGATGTGTAAATTCCTGGGAATTTATTTTTTAAGAATATTCCCGAAACGGAATATTGCGGGAATATTCATAAAAATTGGGAAATCTCCATGAGGTTGTCCCCTACAACGAAATTACATGTTATTTACAATGCATTTTTTAATTAGAGCTTGCTCAGGGCAGAACTTTTAGAATTTTTTGAATATTCCGGAAGTTCCTACCGGCATCTGTTTTTCCATCATTCAGAAAAACTTTCTTAATAATAAAAATATTTCCGACTTTCGGGATTTTATATTTGGTTGGGGAATATTCCAGAGAGAATACTCCCGGGTGCATATCACAATGGCAAACATAAAAAATACGCATAAATAACATAAAACTGGACATATTTATTAGGAAGAAACATGGAAATACCACCTTCTGTTATTTTGGTGAATGGTGTAAACCTGAAGGAAGCAAAGCGGAATCTGGGAAAGGTTGGGAAATTACCAATTCGCTATTTTGATCCGCTCACTAATTACATTTGATTCCATTTCAAGCATCCGATTAGTTTGAATTCGCAACATTTCACTATAATCGATATCATCTTAGTTTTCATTGAATACCACGGTTAGTCCAACTCACAGATAATTGAAACCTTTATAATCGACGCTGTACTGTGCATCACAAAATAAATAATTTTAAAAAATGTACATGTATTTATCTATTGTGTATTTTACTGTTGCCTTAAACAAATTTTATAATTTTGGATCACGTATTTACGAGTTCCGTAAATTCGAACCATTTCCACACAAAATCAGGATCGGAACCACTATAAATTATATCTCGGGGTCGCATGTGTGGTAAAACTGAGTAGGTAGTAATGTCTGAATAAAGATTACAGAGGTTCGGTTGGAATAAAAATATATTAAGAGACGCTTATTGGTTTGGTCCAAGTAGAAGGACGAAGAAATAGGTTTCAGTAAACTATGGGTATGTAGACGTCAAAAAGAGTCAAGGATGTCCTAGAGAGATATTGCTCCATCAAGTGAAACAAATACTTGAGGCAGGCCATCTTAGAAATAGAATGAAAAGATAGGTTTACATTTTGAATGGAACAAGCTTGCACAAGTACTGTAAATTCAACAGGACACCGGCATATAGCTTTGTAGGACCAGTAGGAAGATGGTCAATTAAAAAAAGTATTAATTTTCCCGAGGAATTACTGCTTGTAGGTATCAGTCGCTTCTCTATTTATTGGGCCAAATTTAACATTTCTTAGATGTATTTAATAGGTGTAATTATTTTAATAATGGTTATCATCTTTATCTCCTCACAGGAATGCATCAGATAGTAGAGTTGAAAAAAAACATTTCTAAGATGATACATTTTGAATAGACAAACATTTCTAAGATGATACATCTTGAATAGACAAACTATTCAAGATGTAGATACCATCTTAGAAATTTGAGAAAAAAATATTTGACACAATAAAAACATAAAACTCATCAATAGTCTGTTTTTATGTGTTTTTGAAAAATCGATACACATGTATCTGTCACGTCCGATATAGATATTATAATTATTATCAATCTAAAAGTTCCAAAAATGTGTCATTGGTGTGCGCCTTTCCATTTTCTGTATCTACCCCAGCTTTGCAACCTTTTAATTTATTTGTAATGTCAAAACAACTATGCTTATCGTCATAACGTGACATGAAGGCAATCCAAAATCAGAATATTCACTTTCGTAATTATCAGATTGTTCTCCATAAACACGGTATCGAAATACGTATAGACGGTAGCATAATGTTAAAACGGGAACAGGATATATTATACCATATATATATAATGTATGTATTTCCACACATGCATGCGGTAAAGTAAATTCGTTTCGAACTAATAACGAAAAGTTCGCAGCGAATTTTACATTGTTGGACAGTTGGTATTTTGAAATTAAATTTGAACTCGAGTGGAACAGCCTGCTGTTGTTCGCATTTTATTTGTATCTCCGTTACCCTATTTATTACACAATAAACATCCCGTACTAATAGTGGAATTTGTAATTTTTTAACTAATCCGCCTAATACTGAACTTGGATCGTTCACCTATTCAAACTATTCATTAATATTATTGCCAAAAAATGACTAAGAAATTTTCGTTCCTTGGAAGAATTGAGAAAGATTTTGATAAAAAAGATCAAGTTTACTAATTTATAAAACATTTGTTGCTCCACACAAAGACTACTGCTATATTATTTTCTAGGTTAGTAACGTTTTAGCTATGAAAAAACTCCAAATAATCCAGAGTAGAGGAATGAGAGCAATTAGATATAATGACTACTAAACAAAGAATTTTCGTAACGTTTTAATTTTTATGTGTTAAATTTAAATTTAAAGTTTTTTACAATTCGCTACCAACCCTCTTCAGAGACAGATTACATTAAAATAAGGAATCTACACACACCGCGCAACATAGAAAGAAAGCATATATTATAAATCCTTGATTTCAATTCATTTATTTCTCGCCACATACTTTCTTCCTTTTATAACAATCGCAGGCGAAATTACGTAATGATATTTTATGGACATACGTAAAAGGTACTACAACTATGTAATAACGAAAAATATCCTTTACTGTATCTTATTGTACTGTGTATGTCTCAATAAATAAATAAATCAAGCTAAAAGAAATGAACGACTCAAAACACAGAATTATAACTCTATAAAGTAATCGAGATGTATTTCCTAGTGAAATTAACAATGTTTCTTGGTTAAGCAAATTCAAAGAGAAATGTAAAAATTATTTATGTAATAAGAATTAGAAGCATAAATTAAAATTTTAAAAAGTACCTATGTTTATATTAGATCACATAAGTAGATCTATTTAATATGTGACACTAAAAAATAATCTGTACATTATTATCTCGTACGTAATACATGGCGTGAATCGAATTCCGATTCATTTGAATCAGTTGCCTTAAAGGAGGATCAGACAACAAAATACACTTTCAATGTGTTTTCTTTCATGCTTAACCATAATTCAAAACTAATCACGATTACGTGTTATTTATTGAAACCGAAATTGGCAAGTGAATGTGGTAGGTGAGTTAACTTTTACAATTTTCTCTTCGGTCATTTCTTTCTATATTACTTCTTATCAAATATTATTTGTTAACCGCATAGCACCATTATGATTTTACAGAAAATTAGTACATTTAACAGTTGTTAATTGTATTTGATGGATGATGAAAATACTTGAAGACTTGATCGCCAATTCTAATGAATCCATGCTGTAAAGGGATTGATTTATAAACTTTTATTAAACTTGTTGTCCTCTGAAATATTTTGTAATGTTGCGGACAGCTAGGTGATCTTGTTTCTTAATTAATTAATTATTCGTTTTCTAATAACAGTTAATTCTTGGAATGGTAAGAGACAAGTCAATGGCAGTTAATTAATTAATGTTGCTAAGGTCATAGGTGCATATTATCCTGAATTGCATTCCGCATCATCTCGGGGTAACTTTATATTATTAATTATAACAGTATTGAAGAGATAATATTCATACAATAAAAGGCGCACTTGCTAGAAATAGCTTGAAGTTAACTGTACTTAACTGAGTGCAAATTGAATAAATCAAATTTTAGAAAACGTGCGCTTTGTAGATCTGATTTCTACTACGTTCGGTGCACCAGCATCTTTCATTCCAGATCATCATCTTCATTACCAGTTTGACTACTACACATGGTTGGTATCAATATGATCGTAGACTCCTATCGTTGATTTTTTTGTCAACTAATTAATTGTGTTGTTGGTTTTATGTTTTTTCTTTCGTATTCCTCTAACTAGTTAGGTTTTATTACTTATACAGAAGAAACCCTTTCAATTTCTGTCTAACAAACATTACGACTTTTCGGCCTTGTGAAAGCTGAAATTTCTGATGGTGACAGATCATAGATACATAATAAATATGTAATTGAGTTATGCCTATTAGCACAGCAATATCCAGACATGTTTCCACTAAAGCACGCGTAAACATGCGACGAGATTTACAGATAATTTACTAATACCACAAGCAAACAAAGCAATATTACCAAAAGCTCCTTACTATATGACTACTAAAGTATAATAACAACCTACCAAGTACACGTTATACTTCAATTTAAATCGTCACTAAAAATATTCCTTTTAAACAAATGTCTGTACACCCGCTAAGGGTATTTTCTTTAGTCATTTAGTACACCTTACGAATACTTTACACAAATTCTAACATTAAAATATCTCTACGTCTTCGTTATCTGTCTGTTTCTTCGGTAAGTATATTTACACAATATAACGCCACGTTTCCAGTGACAATATTACCACAAGCATTGAACCGAATGTTTGTGCAAACATGAAATATTGGGGCAGAGCCATAATGATTTTGTTTTCCGTGGCCGAGGAAAGATAAAAAAGTTTTAAAACTCCAAGGAGGAAAAAAAAGACTTCATTCTTCACTCATTTCTCCATTGATTGAACATTATAATTGCTATGTTGCCGTCCATATTCCACGAAATAGAAAAGACATCAAGACGGACTGCTGATTACCTACCAATTTTGATCTAATGAAATTGCACGATACCAGCACGAACCTGTAATTTAGTCAATCCCATAAACTACAATGCACAGTTTGCTCTTCGTGGTTTAACTCTTCCCCATTGTTCGTCCAGGCGATAGTTCCGGCTGAGGAGCTCTCGTCTTCTCCTCCCACTTTGTCCCAAGAAAGTGCATCAGGCTTATACCCATTGTGCCGCGACTGCGCTAACAATGCCCATTGTTCCTGCCACCCGTCCGACAAGAAGCTTCTTTGGTGTACTCTTACTGACTTTACGGTGTATAATAGTTAATGGCTGATGGCTGATGTATAATTTCATTACGGGCGCACGAGGCGCGTAGCGGTCGTTGAGATAACAGCAAGTCGACTGGAAGTACTGCTACACTGCTACTGAAGACATCTCGGAAGAGTGCAACACGCAGCACGCAACCATGATTTCGATTAGAGATGTGTTAGTTGTGGTAGCCGAACCATTTTTCCCTCGTTAATATGAAATTACGTCATTGGCAGAGTGATAGGCTCTTTGCTCCTTCACGTCCCGGCGTGCTCAGTTCAAAATATTGTGTAATGGATTTTTCACAGAGCCGAAGATACTCTAAATATCATCCTGGTTATGGACTATCATGCAGGTTGTGTATTTATTTATATACACCCTTAGAGCTTTTACATAAAACAAGTCTTAATAAATATAAGTGCATTAATATTAACATAATAAAATTAAATATAACATTAGTTCTTTCCCAGCTACATGAATGGGATATGCAAAGCAATATATCCATATTAGCGCTACAACAATCAATAGAATAGACAAAATTAGGTGGGGACAAAATAAATCAACCAGATATTCTTAGGTACAACAAATTTAAAGAAAATATAATGGAAAAAAGTGTTGATACTTGCCTACAGCAAATAACAAAAATCAACATTAAATGAAAAAGTATATTTTAGAAGTAAGTATGAAAAGTGAGTTACAGATTATTATAATATTGACGAAACAAAATGTTAGAAATATCTGTTTTAATTTTAGTAAGGAATATATGAAAATATCAACGGAACTGAATTTATTTCCAAGCCTACGAAGCCTTTTGACTGGGGGATGAGTGAATAATTTGTTTTTGAAGAATAAACGTAGAACTCTGGAAGTTCCGTCTTATAATTTGGTATTCGGAACGTTATTAGTTTATTAGCTTTGTTAAGGCAAGTGAATCTTTTGGGCCATTAACTAATTTTTATAAATGTGCCAAATCGCTGTAGAAACTTTTTTGAGTGACTTTATCTGAATGGTTGGGTTTCCCCTGAAAATGTGGATGCAAAAGTTCGTTTATTAATGATTTCTATTCATCATTTCCTTCGCTCTATCTTAAAACGCTTTACATTAATATCAGAATTTGATTCGTTAATGATAAACATCGTTTTGCTTTCGAATTTTTGACATTTTTATTACCCTAGCTAGGTCTTCGTTTTTTTATTCTTCTCCATTTGTTTCAATATAAATATACATATATTTTAAATATCTTTTAAAACATATGGGTATCTAGAAATATGGCCCATTGCGATCAGAAGAAACCTGTTTTGTTTTATTTGTTTTCTTCCTCGGCCATCGCTAATAACCATAATAATGTTGTATTAAAAGCAATAATACTTGCATAGCATTACGGACAATGGCAATAACACTAACAATACAGTACCAGTCTTAATCGCAATAGAATAGAACTGTACCAGAACCGTGCGACTGAATGAACTGATGAGGCCTCGAATCCGATATTGATTTTGACCTCAAATATGAGACTTAGCGATCCATTACTGATTGATTTCTAAAGATGAATCATGAACTCATTGTAAATAAGTTTCCATTTTGTTGTGCTTTCGCGATGAAATTAATTATTTTTGCTGTCACTTCCTTGCCTTGCCCAAATGTGAATACACTATTTTTTCTTATTATCAATTGAAGATCATTCGTATTACGTGATAATCAAAACCCCGTCCACCACGTACCGCCGTAAAACATTCCAAAATATGAGTGCATACTGCATACATAGCTTTGGTAGGTACCTAGTATGTTCGCAGTTCGTTCAAAACTAGGAATATTATGTGCGTATACAACTAACGATATCTGAATAAATCAACCGTTAGACGGTGAAGCCAGATATTCTCAACGTCTGTTTGTGTAATGAATCGATTTACGGATCATTGGGCTGGAATACTTATTATATCACACAGACTGTACAATTATTATTTAGGTCGAACGCATTTGAATAAAAGTCATTATGTGCAGAATTGTGTAGGAAATTAAAAACAGTTTACTAGTGTCATGTTCGCATGTCTTGGTGCCACATATTTATTATTTTAACGATGTAATTTCTCCTGAATTATCCCCCCTGGAGAAATATTGTTTGCAGTCACATAATATGACCGATCTTTTGTAAGATTTTTTGAGCGGATGAAATGGGCATAGATGCGAATGGACGAGAATTCTTTGAAAACCAACGATTTATTTTATAAACATTTTACAACTTTATTTATTTATTACATTACGTTATAAATTTTAATATCAAGTATTGTAATGAAAAGTACCTAATGTTGTATAATAACCAATAACAATTTAGAATATTTGAAAACTAGTGAAATTATTTAAAGTGCGTACGTACATTGCGCACAAGGGCTATTATGTCTTGTCAGGTTGATATTAGTTCCTAACTAGGCCATTTGCTTGTTCCGAGGAACCAAATTATCAGATATGCTTGGTGTATTATTATGAGCTTTGTGAAGGGTCTTTTTTAAGGAGATGAAGTTCTGGGAAGGTAAAAAGTATGAAGGTAGGGTAAGAATCTAGGGATCAGTGTGTCCAGGAGTGGCGGACGAATGAATAAATCCTTCCCACTGCAGCGCAAGACGATATTATTATTCTATATTTCTATATTATTGTTTTCCTTCTCTACTAAGTGTGTTATTAACAAATTTTCAAACCAGACTCTGCCCAAGCCAATTGTATAACTTCCTTCTACCTTCCATAAATGTTACGGGACATTGACCGTTAGCAACCCAAACTTACCTATTGTTTGGTATCTGAATTAATTATTAGAACTCTTGGCCAAGTTATCGTTCGGACAAAAAATACTGCTATGGTTTTTCGTAAACTTCCAATGATATTACTATTTGTCTATGATTGTTAGCAAGGCGAAACTTAATGCCAAATCACTATTTTGATTAATCTTTATAACTAATTGGTGTATATTATGAATACCAAAAATATAAATGTAAACTACCAAAAAATATATTTTTTCAATAGAAGTGTATGAACGCGTAAATGAAACAACTTTATAAAAATACAGTATTATAACTTTGATTACATTTGACAGTTTCACTTGATTAACTTTTTTGCTTTATAAAATAAATAAAAACCAGTTTTGTGCATGAAATCGAACATTTCTAGACTCCGTTTGTCAAGCGATTTTAATGCCTATTACCTACGATATAAGGTATACCAAGAATATAATAAATATATTACAAGAATATTAGCTTGTAGCTTCCTCTTAAGATTGATTCGTTCGATTTATTTCGAGCGATGTGTTAATAATATATTTATATATTTTTTATAAACGTCTTAACTTTTTCTTAATATGGGTGCAATAAAAAAGTTTGTATCCTGCTCATTATCACCATTTATTTATAAAGGTATGTCTCACGAAGGTTTTTATGTTATTGTTGAATTTAATCGCTTTAAAATGTGCAGACATCCTTAAATAGCCATGTATTTCGTAAATATTTGTTTTACTTAGACCGGTGTCTGCGTAGAAAGACGATGACATTTTATAACCACTGCAATTCATTGGTATTGAGTCATGTCATTTATGAATGCCATATCATTACTGTTATTGCAAAAAGAGAATGCATTATTTTAGAATATTAGCTTTATTTAAAAAAAACCTTAAATCGTAAAATGATCTACAGTACGTTACAATCGACTAATCGTTTGATAATTGTCACATTTCCATCGGTATAAAAGAGAAATAAATTGTTATCTATTTTGTTTGACCGGCTGAACTCGTGGAATCAAAAAAATAGCCGATATTATTTCCGTCCGATCATCGTTTTGCTGCTATCTAATTCAAAGGTGATTAGTTCTTTATATTCATCTGTCCGTAACATTTCGATTGAAAGCAAATGTCAGGATAATGTGTTGCGTTTCTCACGCACTGGTCTGGTTGCTGGTGGCTCCCCTTGCAAAGAATGGCTAACTCTTATTATTAGCGGTGCCATGTGAAGCGTGTGATTGGAACACGTTTCTCTAATTACAAGCTGATAGGGCCATGCTGCTTGGTGCTGTTGCCCGGCTACCTGCCGTGAAGCCGGCAATTGTGCAACTCCACAGACAATTGAAATAGTAGGTAACGAATTTAATTAGCGCTCTCAATTGAAACGAGATTAAAAACGATAGTGTGAGAAAAGCAATTGCAACGAGTTGAAACTGTTCAATTTTCGCCAATTTGACTATCAAAAGAACAAAAAGAATTAACCTGTGATGTAAAACGCACAAGATTGTCATTTGGTCCAGCGTTCATCCGCTGAGAGCTCGCGTAACCTCTGTTTATAGGACTAATTAAAATATCTTATAGAACTTATCTTCTTCTTGACGTTCGTTAACAAACAAAGCTATTGATTGCGCCAATGTTATTTTGTCTTGAACCGTTCTTCAATGATAACACTTATGTTCCTCTTAATATTATGTATCGATTGATACACCGATTTAAGGAATGCTGTTATTGCTGTTATAAGATGGTGGTCTGGTATAAAATTTGGCCGATTGAGATCGCTCTTTTCTTTATGAAGGCTCGCATATTTTCATCTTACCCAACAATACAAAGGAAAAGGAAGTCCTCCGTGTATATTATTTTATACCTCCGATTGTTAACGTGTCGTCTGTATGTCGATTTACTCAACTCTTTCGTGTTATGAGGGAACCGAGCCCTCCTGTTCACTGTCATCTCAATGAAGAGAAGTTAATGAACCGTTAGATGTTGAAAAATGATGATTTGTGTTTTCATATTTTCTATAATTTCCATCATAATAATTTATATGAGCTGGCATCTTCAAAACGTATTGTACATCAGAATACTCGGATTTAAGTTGTATATAATAGCTGCTCTTAATATCATAACGATCGGTTTCGGTGTTGGTATGTATGTAGGAAAGACTACTGCGTCATCTTTTGCTTACATTTTTGATTTTAAACTGTCGATTAGTGTCATAATTCGGCATCTAAAAGTCGAAGACGACAGGGTCTGCTTTTGATTGGTCTTATTTATTTTGAGCCCGGTCATATAGTCAATGAGGGGAGGTTTCTTGTTTAAATTACATCTATGGTAAATGAGTAACACAGACCCTTATCAACTTAGTAGAAACTCTTTTAATTGTATTCTATCCGTTGTTGCTCAACTTTGTTAATTGGTTTTGGATTCGAAAATTAATCGTTTGCATTGTTAGCTTTGGAATTCTTTCTACTTTTATTAACAGTTCCTACATTACATTTTCATTTCTTTGCATCTTCAGACTACTCCAGTTAATTGGTAAGATCAGAAGTTTTGTTGCAAAATCCTTAATGAAAGTTTGCATAATTAATACTCGGAGTTATTTAATGTATACCTCAATTTAGCAATGCAATATGCCTCCTGTAATTTCTCTTGAGATTTATTATTATGATTGTCGTCTTTCTTGAGAATATTTTATCATCTGCATTTACTTTGTATAGCTTCTTAAGAAATTAACTACTCTGCTTATTTGTGTGTTGTGTTTGCTTATCCTTTTGGCTCCGGGTGCATATCTCGGTCATTATTCATCCTTGAAGTATCCGATAAGTTAGTTGGTTGGGCGCTATCTGTCGCTGTCTGCAGCTTTCTACCAGATAACAATAATACGGGTCGTGTGTTCACTGCTCACTGCTGCGCTCATCTCGCGCTCTGGCCAACTTCCCGCCAAGAAGAATCACACCGCCAGGGAACCATTATCGCGTATTGTGCTTCGCAAGTACTTGCTGTGATTAATGTGGACGCATTCACTGGAAAAAACTTGGAAGTTGAAATAATGCCAAAACTCTCACTAAATCAATTTGATAAAGTCGTTAGACTTGCCCAGTGGTAGGTTCCGTCTTTGATGATAATTGTAAATTATCTCACTGTGCGGCACCTTATGTCTAAACAATCGTTAAATATTTTTATTAGTATGTCTTCTTCTTTCAGAGGTTATCTATCATTGGAGATATCTATAGCTTCGGAATGTTTCTCGATATAACTCGGTGAAACTGAACTACCACCAGTCACGATAGTTTCGAAGTCGCAAGGCGTTTCCACATCTTTCATCAATATCCCCCTCAATTATCATGTTTTATTAATTTTACATGTAGGTGGTGCTTTTTCTCGTGCACAATTCTTGGCCTTTCGATTAACAACCTCTAAATCAGTCTAACCAGAGCATTTTGAGTGTTCATTCATGTATCCTTATTTCAAAATCTTCTATCTTCCGGGTCAATGCTTGGTTTAATGACTAGGTCTTTTAAATTGGTGATAGTTCAAAATCACATTTCCGCTAGGATGACATGGTATTAGTATTTCTTCCTGGAATATTGTTTATGTTCACCTGTATGGGAATACATTCCTGTCCAGATTATCTTCCAAATCAGGTTTACTTTTTACGATTTACTTACATAGGAGCAAAAGCAAAGAGTAGTCTTTAATACTCCATACCTTTCGTGTACATTGTGGCAAGTCAACAACGCGTACCCACTTTGTTTGTATGGCGATAAAAAACCTTTCATGTTTGGGATAGAAAAGCTTGACAACACGGCTTTTTTTATAATTCTGTCTTGTTCAAACTTTGAACCTTTCATTAAATGCGTGTACTGTATTACTGTCGTAAAGGTTATGAAGTAGCGTTGCGTAACATTAGATTAACCACTTAACTTATCGGAAAATAATTATTTGTCGTATGACAAACATGAGACAAAAGCGTTCCAGTTTTGTAATAACAAAAAGATACCTCAATTTACGGAGATATATTTTAACACTCATTAACTTAGTGATGTATTATCATCATCATCATCATCAATCACTATCTATCATCCTTAAGCTGCCTCCATCCTTCTCGATTCTTTCGTTCCTGTTGCCAGTTGCCACGTTTTCCTATCGATCTTGATTATCCCGTCAATTCAGATGGTTTTGGACCGACCCTCAAACTATATGGAGTTACTTTGTCATTTGATTTTTTAGCCTTGTTTAATAATATGTTAAGTACTTTTTTTGCTTCCTTAATTATACGTTTCTTTTCAAATCTATTCTCTATAATCTATTATGTCACGCATCTTGGCATTTCATGTTGCGTTACTTTCGGTTTCTGAACCTGTCTGTTATATGAAGTGTGTTTCACATACATACATAATATTAATTCATAAATCTACATATTATCCGCAGTATTTACCAGGGTCGGCCCTGAGCCAAACGGCGCTTGGCGCTAGTATAATTTTGGCGCCCCTTTCAAAACCAGTAGACGCCTTGGTCACCAGCTCTAATCCTCTGTATATGCTATACGAATTCTAAATAAAGCTCGTTTATTCACGAATTTTGAGCTTACGTCAGTTTGACCGCTTTAATTGAAACCTTAATTAACGAGCATATAATCTACAAGTCACACCAAAAAGTTTTCCTCCACGCTACACGTTTGACTACGAATAGATTCTCACTGTACCCCATCCTAATCAAACCCAACATTAACGTGTTAATGCGAGGGTTAATTTGAAATTTGCATCATGTACTTAAGAGCAGACCTTTAATTCGTATATTCTGTTGGTCTCCTTAATTTATCCCATTTATTTCCTTAAATCTGCCAAAAGCAATGTATGTTTGCATGTGCTGCATTTAATTCGGTCAGATTTCTCTTCATTACGAACTATTGATCTCGCTGTAGGTACGTGGATTTATTATTCGGATATGGACAGTAACCCTTTCAGCCCCATCAGCGATTTGTAGTTATTTGTATTTTTTACGTGATATGTTTATTATACTCTGACGCCCAATGTTAAGCCAAATTAATTCTAAAAAAATTATATTACAAAAAAAATTCAAATAATTTTCTGGTGTATTATCAACCATTACATATTTTATTTATGTGGAAACAATAATGCGGGTGTGAAAGGGTTAAGGAGCTATAGTTAAGTGCGGTGTATAATAATCGCGTAATGTATCTCGGCCCACGGACTCGAACCGAGCACGCGACGTGTTAAGTGCTCGCAGCTTCTGTATGGTCTACACCTGTCACTTATTTCATCCCGCCTCACAGCAAAGCCACAGTAAATTAATCATCATTTTATTATAATTTTTGCTGGTTCTTTCTTTCTTTCGACCTTGCATATAAGTAAGCTGCGTACTTTCTCATATAACTAGAATTGATATGCACAGCGAACATTGATCCACATTGCACCTTTCTTTCAGATGTTTATGCTTTCTACTTTTGGTATATAGGTGAATGCGAAATTTGCAAAATGATTGCAGTTTTTAGTGTTACGAATTTGCTATTCAAGATACCATTTGCGGTCTATTAAAATTCCGCATCGATACAATGTAAGTAAAAGTATGGATTTAAGTTTAATAGTTTTTGTTGTGAATGTTTCTTGAAGGAAATAATAACTCCTTCATAACGAAAAACTGTGTCTTTATTTAAACTTAAACCTCTTATAATATACTCAATAATCAATGTTAGGCATGATAATATTCTTCTGCGTGGGTCCTATATCATATTTTACAACATCTAAACTATTTACTCCAGATATCTTATAGTGTTAATTATTATTTCTTATCCGTAAGTATAATTAAATGGCTGACAGCCCTGAATTATCAAAGCCAAATTGCGATACTTGCCGAGCTATTCCAAGTAGAATTAATTTTGAAGGTAACAATAAACTCACTACTGATTACTCTATTATAATATTTTGCTAGATTATACATGTTAACAAGTCACCCTTTTATACATATTAATATTCAGTTCAAATAAAATATTCTCTGTTATTATAACATTCTATACGTTAATAGAATTTATTTTATATTAATTACTATCTATTATCATAAACACCTCATACCTCGATTTATGTCAGCTCTTACAAACCTAGTATTCATTCAACTATTATTACACTAGTACATATTTCTTTTAATTCTGTATTGTTTCACTACACTTCTATTAACAACTGTTTTTTTTTATTTTTTTTATTTTTTTATTTTTTATTCTTTAATATATTTGTTAAACAATGGTATAGTATATTGTCCTCCACGCTAGGAGTTCACCTGTGTTGTGGAGGACTTTTTCAATTGTAAAGTTATATAATTCTAAAACAATACAGTGGAGTTGGTTACACAGAGAAACATTAAAAATTAAAATATAAAATCGATTTTTCCATAGTTATAACAGTAGTTTTTCCATAGTTATTCCAAAAAAGTGAAATATAAAAAAATAAATATTAACAGGATTGTAGCCAGTTCCATATGTGTTTTTTGTATTCTGTAAGATTAGATGTTTTATATTGTGTTGGAAGTGAATTGAATAGTTTTATAGCCTGGAATCTGTAGTGTTTTTGTCCAAAGGATGTGTTGGTTTTTGGTATTAGTAGTTGGTGTGCATGTCTTGTTTTGGTATTGCGAGAAGTTTGTGAAGTTTTAAATGTGTTTAGGTTCTTGTAAAGGAAAGTAAGTATTTGTTTTGAATATAGTTTTTGAATCTTCAACACTGGGAATTGTTTAAATATGGTTGAAGTGGGTGTTAGTATTGGTACTTTAAGTATAACTTTTATTAAGGTTTTCTGAGCTTTATATAGTGTGTCGATGTATTTTTTACTGGCATAGCCCCAGGCAATAATGCCGTATTCCATTATAGATTGTGCTATTGCGAGGTATATATTCTTAATATCAAATATGTTCAGTATATTTCTCACGTTTTTGAAAAAGTAAATCAACTTGTTTATCTTTCCTTTAACCGATTCAATATGTCTGTCCCATTTTAAATATCGGTCGAAGTATATACCAAGATATTTGATATTTTCGGTTTGTGTGATTGGAGGACAATTGCACGGGGTGCTCGCTGAGTGACAGGAATGTATTTTAAGGTAGATGTTTTTGGCGGGTTGGCCTCTCGAGTTTATGCTAAAGGTTATGAATTTAGTCTTATCTATATTTAAAGTTAATAAGTTAGAGTCAAGCCATTTTTTTGTAATATTTAGGCCAACTTCAGCTTTTGTGATTAGTGTGTTCCAGTCAGTGGCCTTAAAAAGTAACACAGTGTCATCAGCAAAGCTTATAATTTCCCCGTCTATTTGGAGGTGACATAGATCGTTAATATAAATAAGAAATAGGATTGGGCCAAGTACGCTGCCTTGTGGTACTCCGTAGGATACTTGTTCCTTGTCACTACATGTGTTTTCTATTGAGGTATATTGGGTGCGATTTTCCATGTAGCTTTCAATTAATTTGAGTTCTGTTCCCGTGATTCCGAAATATTTAAGTTTATTGAACAGGTTTTGGTGGTGAATTGTGTCAAACGCTTTTGCCAGGTCGAGGAATATTCCAAGGCATTTTTTACCCTGATCTATATTTGTTTTGAGGAAGTCTGTTACTGAGGCTATGGCATGTGAGGTACTCATATTTTCCCTGAATCCAAATTGATTTGGTGATAGTATATTGTTTTTGTTAAGAAAAATTAAAAGGTGGTTTTTGATATGTTTCTATCTGTATCTCTTGCAATAATATTTTTGTGTACAGATTTCTTGTTCTGTAATTTATTACTAATATTCTCCTGTGTACCCACAGTATGCTTATAATCCGATATATCACTCTATTGTAAAAGCCATTTAATGGCGTTTAAATAAATAATATAATATTATGGGACGCCTGGAGGTTAACGTCCTCTCTATTATAATGCTCTCAAAAATTCTCTCAGTGTCTCAAAACCTCATGGCTTCCCTTACTTTGGTACCCACCATGGAGGGGCAACCTCATATTCTATATTTATCGGATAACTCTCTAACCTCTATGATCTATCTACACCAAAGGCATCTCGTTGCTAGAGCTATCATAGTTTGAATACATTTTTATTTATTTATTGTACTTAGGTACTTTAGGTGATTAAAATTCCAGAGTGTGTTCAAAAGATTCTGCTTTTTTTAAATAATTTATTTTATTTTGACTGGCATCGTTCGCTATCGTAGTATCCGGATATAATTAATATTGAATTACTTTACCAGAATATTATGTTCCCTGATGATTGTTACTGCAAGACAGTCCATAAAGTTGGTCAAATCTAAAACATAATTGTTGAAAGGAATACAAAAAAGTGAGAGATTTCGGTGTCACTTATAAAAATAATTATCCCGTTCAAGTCCTCCTAATTGTAATAATGAATATTCGTTGCCAAAAAAAATATCACCCTCGTAAGATTCATTGTGGAATATATTGGTACTGGACCTAACTGAGCAATGAGTTCTGCTAGTTTCTTATTTCAATAGAATTATATACCACAGTACCTTATTACTGAAACATCATTTCTTTAGACCCTTATTGCCTACTGAGAATAAATTTGTCTGTTCTTCTACGGTACCCTATTAAATGAGAATTGTCCAACCACAGTAGCTTATTACTTGGTAATTGCCACCGACCTCTGAGCAACCCTCTGATCCACCAAGCTCCCTCTCTTTTTGGTATCACATAGAGATTACTTACTGATATAAATGCATAAACACCAACATCTGAGATTGCCCCCCTCTAGAAAAAACAGAACAAATAAAGTATCTAGGAATCCTAATTGACCATAATCTTAGATGGACACATCACATCAAACAAATCACAAATAGACTCCTCAGAACAATACACATTTTCCTAAACATAAGAAACATATATAAAATAAAACAATTGAAAACAATATATTATGCACTATGCCAATCAATAATAGAATATGGAATAATTGCTTGGGGAGGAGCAACAAACGCAGCTATCGCTCAAATAGAAATCGCACAGAAAACGATATTAAAAGTAATACTCAAAAAACATAAACTAACCGACACAGACCAAATATTTAAAAGCTGTGACGTACTTGATATACGCCAATTATATGTTAAAACACTACTAAACTACATTTTCGACCAAAAAAACAAACCCCAAAAAACACAAAATATCACTAATAGACCGGTCAGACAAGCGTACAAAGAAAACATAAAAACTCCGACGGTAAACACTACCTTTGGACAAAGACACCATAAATACCACGCTATTAAAGCATTCAACAGTCTTCCACTTGAAACAAAAATTGAGGAAAATAAAAATAAATTCAAACACAAAATAAAAAAATGGATTAAAGAACAAAAAGACAATATTACCAAAATACTATAACATAAAAGAATAAAACATATACACGCAACACAAAAACAAAATTAATAAAACACGCAACACGCACAAACACATATATCATTATAAATGCCGATTTACATTCTCTTTTGATATTTTTCTTTTAGTGTTATAATTATATTTTAATTTTTAATCTTTATTTTTTATTTTAAATTTATCTTTATTTTAATGTTGTTTTTCTTTTATTTTTTTTTAAATGTATAAATTCTTAAATTATAAAATGGGGGCCTCAGCACGGGTAAACAACCCAGTGAGGCCAACATTACTAAATTGAAATATGAAATATTGTAAAAAAAATGTATCAACAATAAAAAAATAAAAAAAATAAAATATTTATTATTTATGAAAAATCTGGTGAAATTATTCGTATTCCTGTTAAAAACAGTATTGCTGGCCTTTAACGAATGAATTGGCTGATTTCCTAACAAACTATCAGTAAAACATGAATGTATTATGACGATGTTGGAACACGCGTTCATAAAAAATCTATTATTGCCGCATTTTGTCATTATATTTATCAGGAAAAGCGCAGCTGCTAGAAAACGTGTTCCAATATATTCTGAATGGACTAATATTTTATAAGGCTTTCTATCATTTTTTTAACAGGATCTTAATAAATCAACCATACTCATTTTTCTCCGTGCATTGTGATTGTAACGATGTGAAACCCAATAATCAGGTGTTTTTTTTATGTCAATACCGCACCAGAGTCCCAACTGTTCCCAACCAGTGGGACCATGACACCCTTAATCGGGGTATGTTGTGAGGCTAAAGTTATTGGGGAGGAGGATGAGATAAGTAAGAGGAAGGTTGGGAAGTTCATGGTTTTTCAGATCTGGTCACCAAACATGGCTAAAGCCATCTCAAGTAAAGTTTTACTCTGCCCTTCTTCATCGTATGGTTGGGAATAGTTTATGGAGGTCAAAGTGGAATGCTGAGATTATTCAGCAAGTATACCTACAGCATCGGGAGTCACTTGAGTTCAGCACAGATGTGCCTGGGGAACTGGTAAAGGGAAATATCTTATACCATGTGTTCCTTTATTTGAATACGTCCATATTTACACAATTCAAAATCCTTTAGGCGCCATTTAAGCATCACGCGCACTTTTGTTGTTTGAATGTGTCTATATTCACACAATTCAGAATCTGTTAGGCGCCATTTATGCATCATGCGTACTTCTGTCGTTTGAATGTGTCCATATTCACACAATTCAGTATCTGTTAGGCGCCATTTATGCATCATGCGTACTTCTGTCGTTTGAATGTGTCCATATTCACACAATTCAGTATCTGTTAGGCACCATTTATGCATCATGCGTACTTCTGTCGTTTAAATATGTCCATATTAACACAATTCAGTATCTGTTAGACGCCATTTATGCATTATGTGCACTTCTATTGTTTGAATATGTCCATATTCTCACAATTCAGAATCTGTTAGACGCCATTTAAGCATCACGCGCACTTCTGTCGTTTGAATGTGTCCATATTCACACAATTCAGTATCTGTTAGGCGCCATTTTTGCATCATGCGTACTTCTGTTGTTTGAATGTGTCCATATTCACACAATTCAGTATCTGTTAAGCGCCATTTATGCATCATGCGTACTTCTGTCGTTTGAATGTGTCCATATTCACACAATTCAGTATCTTTTAGGCGCCATTTATGCATTATGTGCACTTCTATTGTTTGAATATGTCCATATTCTCACAATTCAGAATCTGTTAGGCGCCATTTAAGTATCACGCGCACTTCTGTTGTTTGAATATGTCCATATTCTCACAATTCAGAATCTGTTGGGCGCCATTTAAGTATCACGCGCACTTCTGTTGTTTGAATATGTCCATATTCTCACAATTCAGAATCTGTTAGGCGCCATTTAAGTATCACGCGCACTTCTGTTGTTTGAATATGTCCATATTCTCACAATTCAGAATCTGTTGGGCGCCATTTATGCATTATTCGCACTTCTATTGTTTGAATATGTCCATATTCTCACAATTCAGAATCTGTTAGGCGCCATTTAAGTATCACGCGCACTTCTGTTGTTTGAATATGTCCATATTCTCACAATTCAGAATCTGTTGGGCGCCATTTATGCATTATGTGCACTTCTATTGTTTGAATATGTCCATATTCTCACAATTCAGAATCTGTTAGGCGCCATTTAAGTATCACGCGCACTTCTGTTGTTTGAATATGTCCATATTCTCACAATTCAGAATCTGTTGGGCGCCATTTATGCATTATGTGCACTTCTATTGTTTGAATATGTCCATATTCTCACAATTCAGAATCTGTTAGGCGCCATTTAAGTATCACGCGCACTTCTGTTGTTTGAATATGTCCATATTCACACAATTCAGAATCTGTTGGGCGCCATTTATGCATCATACGTACAATGGCCGTGACTGTACCGGGTGAATTTTATTGAGGTCCACGTCTCCCGAGGGAGAGACAATACTGGCAGTTTAACAGTTGGATCCTTGTGCTTGTTTTCCACTCCGACTCTGCATCTGAGTTCGTCACTACTCTTCCGGGGAGTGATGGAAGCTTATAACGGCGACTTATCACTCTACTTTAACAGTGGTAATAGGTCCTCTTCTAGATTATCACTGTGTCACTTATATCTAAATAAACGTTTAAATTATCTTTTGTTCCAGGAAGAAAATGCCGCCCTCCGGCTGGAGCTGCGCACGGTGCCCGCCCCCGGCGCGCTGTTGGCGGGGGCGGGATTGGCAGGGGCGGCCACCCCGCCCGCCGCCTACTTGGATGCGCGCCAGTATGTGGGCGGTGGGGCGCTGCGGCCCGGCGAGGACCCCTATCGGCGCAACCGCTTCAACCAGGCGGCCTCGGACGCGCTGGCCAGCGATCGGGACGTACCGGACACCAGGAATCCCATGTAAGTTACACATCAGGTGCTAAATAACTAAAAATTGGACCGGTTTCTCCCTGAAGTGACTGGCTCCAAGTCCTCATTTATTTCTACCCGTGGCTTTATCCTACTGAATTTATTTATGTATGCTCGGTGTCATCTACGGGTCGGAGGGGAAGTGCACGATGCTACACATTTCTTTGGACTAATTAGTGGTTTGTTTGAAAAATCGTCTTTCATGGAGAGCATTCATTTCTAAGTTGCCGATGGTTATCACCGTCACTGACAGCGTAGACTGTTTAATCTCCCAGCCTGCAGGTAGGTATTATGCCAATGGAAAGTATAATCTTATTTCAATGGAATCAGTTCGATATTTTTGTATATATTAACTCCACACAGGAGGCCCTGTGGAAAATAATTTCCTTGTCTTGAAGATACTCAAATCTATAGCCGAGCTGTTGTAAAAACCACCCGTTCTCATGTTTTAATGTCATCCGTGTACATATGATGGGCGTGGGTTTGGCGACTTACATCGGTGCCGAAGGGATCAATGATGCAATTTTCTCGGAGCATCTTTCATTGTACTACCGGTATAACAAGGACGGCATACCCACCTGACGCCTTGCTCTAAAGATTGCAATCCGTTAGTCATGATAGGGGAATTTATCAAACGGACTGCCCGTTTCTGCACTGAGTCATTAGTTTTTTCAGGTATTTTGGAGCTCCATACCAGAGGTGGCTGTCAAATTTAATAGTGTTGTGTACTATTGAAGTACGCCCAGATTCTGAGATGCCAACTTGATTCTAGCTTCGATGGAGACCCTCTGCAGAGCTGGTCACTTAGAGTTATGGTGTAACCAAACTTATCATTCTTATCATTGGAAGTGGATATCAACATATTTAGCATTAATAAAGCTGTTTTTAAGGGGAAGCTTTACTGCTGCTAGTATAGTACCAACCTCTAGTAATTTAGTGTTTTATTCTACAGAACGACACTTGATTGTCTTTCCGCCCTGGTCTACTTGAATCATTCGGAATCATAATTAGTTTGATAGGTCTCAGATTTTCTCATTAGTAAACGTGAAAGTAATCTTAAATCAATCTCTTTTTTTTTATAAAAGGAGCTTAATTCTTTAATCCGAACATTTTACTGCCATCTACAGGGTGACTCGAACTTTATGCGAAATATTTGTGAGTTGATTTTCAAAAGTTTTTGACATAAAATCACCCCTTTAAATGATGTAGGTTGTATTTGTGAAATATTCATTTTTGATTTCCTCGCCTACAGGTAGATACAGGCCAATACAATATCGTCACTCTTCCGTCTCAATACTGTATCTGAAAGAATATGTCTCTTTTCCTTGTATGAAATCATTTTAGAGTTTTTTTTAACACTCAATACGTTACATACATATTTAAGTATTATTTAATTAAATTAAAATAATTGCTTTAAAATAATAATAAATCTGCTAATTTCTTAACACAAGGGGGGAATACACAATTAGTTGTACTTTTGGTATAATGTAAAAAAATATATATTCAGCTGTTGATTTCCTAAAGATTAATAAATAGATGAATAATTAACTTAAAATATGGGAAAAACTGTTACTTTCATCTTCTGAGAAAATATTTTTTTGTAAATGCAGATACAGATTTAAGTAAATACAGAGTCAGAACAGCAGCTACATATTTATGCAATTGCCGATTATGTCATATGTTTTAAGTGGTTCGCTACGTTTGGTGACTTAGCAGGGGTGGCAGGGTGGGATGAGGCTTGTCTAAGTCATGTCGGCGGATGCGTTTGCCCACCTACTGTGCGGCAGGTCGGACCGGGAAAGAGTTATTGAGGGAGACCTTTGGACCTCTCCAGCCGAACTCTCTCTAGACCCATCATACTATATTTGATCGATTCATACGTCACTCCTGGACACATTGAGCTCCAAATTCCTACACACTCATCATACATTTTTTCCTTCCCAGAACTTTCTCTCCTTCCTTACAAGACCCGCAACACAGCATCCCTAAAGATGATTTTCTTTTCTCAGCCCTCAGGGCCTCCTGCGAGGAGCTGATATAAAAAAGCACCTCTACTCCATAATAAATGTGTCGCGATGTTAATTCGTATTTTTTTAGTAAGAATTTCTCTCAATTCGCTCTGCGCACTAGTAGGTAGTAGATACCCACTAAATACCACGCCCGACATCTTCTCTGTACGGGTTTTCAACGTTGTTTAAATTATTTTATTTTTAAATAGTAGGTACTTGACACTTTGACACTAAGCCTACGTGCCCTTATGGCTTGAATAAGTCAGTCGTCCTGTACATCTCATAGCATCATGTCAAAATTAATTTAAATATCCTCTCGCTTAATACTGTTATAGGTTTCTGATTATTACATTCTACATTACCTTTAGGTACTTAGAGCATCGTTTCTCAACCTTTTTACTGTCGCGACCTCCTTCAAAAGTAAAAAGAATCCTCAACCCCATCACTACATATTTTAACGTTTATCGAAGTTTGAACAAACTCTGAAATATTGTGTTGAATGTAAAAGACTCACAACCAACTTGTGAAGTGGTTTATTAAAAATGGTATTATGTATATATATAGTTGGTTAAAAAACACAAATAACCGAAATATCGGCTGACAAAACTCTACAACTTAAATTTTTGTCTCAATATTTAGACAAGTTTTGAAAAGATTTGAGATCCCATTTACCACTTTTTGTGCGAAAAGGCTTCTTGTCCATAGTGGCTTTGTTAACTAAATACAGAAATCGTCTATTATCACATGAAATTCACTTATTTTGTGTGTTTCAAATGTCCCTTTGAAACACACAAAAAACCCCTTTTAATGGAGTACGAACTCAATAGTTCACACATAACTGTATGAGTTGGTGATAAAAGGTGCTGCTGGGATATACCCTTTTGCAACACATTCGGAAGATCAATCCCAAAACTATGTCAACTCCAATTGTACGGGACAACTATTTATAACTCAATGCAAAGTATTTCTCAATATTTTAAATCTCGGCTTCTGGAACATAAGATAAGCCCATATATAGGAGATAAAGGACCCACCCACCGCAGTTGGGGCCACAAAGTATGCCAGTTTCATGACACTAATTTCTCTAAATTTTACTCCGCGGTCTCCTTTATTTATATCACACATCAATCCTAACTGGAAATAACTGGAAATTCATGATTTAAAAAAAGTGTTTATCGCATGTTATACCTACTTATTTTTTTACGACCCCCAGGTTGAGAAACGGTGACTTAGGGAATATTGTGATTAAATCTCTACCTTATTTTAATTAAAGTGAAATCTAAATACGATCGGTACCTTAATCTAATCTGCCGATACTGATTAATTGTAATTAGTTTTCAGATGAAAATCGTTTTAATTTTGTCAATAGGCAGCAATTAATTTAAGCGAGAGTTGTAAATTAAATTATGATTAACGTTTCTCTGTCTCTTTCTTTGATTAGCACTATTAAAAAATCAACCGTTCAATGAAAGATTATTGTCTCAAGATAGTAACGGTACAAGTAAGCTCATTCATTTTAATTTTTTGTATACATTTCTAATACAAAATTCGAGATGCGTGCTCATATTTCTACGGTATTCATAATTCTTACCATTATACACGGAAATATCCCATTATGTTTAATGTGGGATAAAAAAATGGAAACATGTTGAAAGTAGTGTCATGTTATTCATTTAGGCTGTATAATGTCAGTTATTGTGTAGAGAAGCAAATCAAGCCTCATTCACAAAAGGAGTCTTTCAGCGCGATCCAATTTGTATTTCCGATTTAGTTTGACTGCCTATAAGGGAAAAATCTTCCTAGTTGGACAGTCAAAAATTTATTTCGAAATTATAATATGTCAAAAATGTTTTTTTCCTATTGTTTCTGGATTTTACCCTTCAAGGATGTTCTAGGCCATTTTCTAGGGGAAGTGAATTCATATATTATTATTTGTATTTAAATGGGCAAATTTCATAATTATATGAAAGATTGGAGTCAAGTTCCATCTCAGAAAAGAGATGTTAAACGAGGGGAGGTAATTTCAAATAAGACTTTACAAAAGAGAGTGTGTTTGTTTAGAAAGGGACAGCCAAAAAATATATGATCTAAAGTTCCCACTTCTAGAACACAGAAAGTACAATCAGGGGGTCAAGAAAGTGAACTTTAAAAAGGTGAGAGGGAACGGAGCAATGTCCAATTCTCATTCGAATAAGTGATAATATGATTTTTTCTAAAAAAATAAACATGTTTAACCGTACGGGAGTTGTAGCTCAGAGATTCTGCTCAAAAACAGAAATATTCAGCTTCAAAGATAAGTGACAGCCCGTTGTGAACAAAGTTTGGCAAAGCCAAAACTCCCACGACAAAAAGGCCGAACGCCGAATATTTTACCCCCTTGTAAATAAGGCTTAACGTAATCATGTAATTATTACTGCGAAAACAATAAAAACAGGGAATACTGGGTCAGATAAATAAATACAGCAATACAATGTTAAGTTAGTTTTATTTTCCTTTTTATCTTGACGACTGAGTTTATATTTTCTGCCTTTAATTTGCGGACAAAGTAGAATATATGTTCCAGTAACGATTTTTGTTATTAAATACTCTATATATATAATACATTCAGCCTGCATGTCTTTGTGCTCTCAAAACAAATGTTTGTGGTCAAAACATATGTTTGTGCTCTCAAAACATATGTTTGTGTCCTCAAAACATATGTTTGTGCTCTCAAAATATATGTTTTAGCTCTCAAAACATATGTTTGTGGTCTTAAAACATATGTTTGTGGTCTCAAAACATATGTTTGTGCTCTCAAAACATACGTTTGTGGTCTCAAAACCCGAAAAGTAGTCGACCGATATCGCTGAAAATTTCAAAGTTTCTTCTTATTAGTTCCAGCAGTGTTTAGAAAGTGGTTTAAATAGTAGAAGACTTAACGCAATATCTCTGCACTGGAATGAGATACTGAGTCGAATTAATGTCGATGTAATGTAGTTTTTTAACATTAAAATTGTGGTATACAGTAGTGAATGGTGGAAGAAGTCAGAGACGCCCGAGAAAGACATTAACAATAGCGATCTACTAGTAAAGTATATATTATTATTTTGCCTAATTTTTAATATTTCACAAGGTCCATGTTTACGAATCACCTGTCTAACTGTATCGCTTTCGAATCCAGTGAATATATCACCGGTACCAGGAGCTCACTGTATTTTTATGACATAAATTATTATTACTGAGACCTTCCTTGCCGGTGCTTTAGTACTAATAGAAGAGAAGAGAAACCAGAACAAGATGATGAAGCAGGCAACATTCTAGTATGATCCATTCTGATATGTAGTACTGTGGCTGTGGTTATGTGAGTAAACGGCCTTGCAATCACCTGTACGGCATTGTGCATACATCTATACAGCTTCATTACTCTGACAGGGGCTACCAAACTACCAACTATTAGAAGTAAGAAAAATGAGTATTGCTGATTTATTAAAAAAATATTTTTTATCCGGTTAAAAACGGGATTGCAGGCTGTTATCCAATAAACTTTTAGTACATTCCTAATTTATCAGAACCCGTGTCCATGCACCTGCACCATGCATTGATAATGTATAATGTCGAAATGCGAAAATATTATGATTTTCATGAATACGTGTTCCGACATGGTGATGATAAATTCTTCTGTTACTTACTATAAGTTGAACAAGAAACCTATCAATCTAATTAACGGCCTGCAATCCCGCATTTAACCGTTTCAGCTTTTTAACAAATTGTGATCAGAAGAAGACGACAACTATCATTTTGTAAGCTTATTACTATTTTATAGAAAGCTGTAACGCACCTAGAATCGACGTAACGGGGACCTTTCAAATGTAAAAAAAACAAAATGGTGCAGAATGGCCATTTGGTGACAATGTTACACAGAGAAAAATGACCATTGCTGATTTATTAAGAATCTCTTCAAAGTATTGGTAATTCCGGTTAAAAATGGGATTGCAGGCCTTACGAATGAATTAACAGGTTTCCTGATAAACTTTTAGTAAATTACGTTCATGAAAATCCGAATATATTTGCACTTCTTCACGCGAATTGGCTTCATATATAATATAGGCGTTTTTAATCGGAATTTCAATTTGTAGAGGTCGGGTTGTTTCGACGAATGTGAACAAATCTTCAAATTTCAATGTTAATTTTCAAGTTTTGTTTTTATTTCAGTTTTGTCAAGCAACTAGCCTATAATAACAGAACTTGAATAGCACTTTCAAAGAACCCGAAAATCAACGTTAAAATTTGATGAATTGTTCAAATTCTCCCAAACAACCCGTCCTAGATAAATTAGCATTACTTATTTTTCTCTCTTCACATTTGAATATCTGTGAAACAATTAGGCTTCAGGCTTTAAATATTCATGTTTAACTTTTTACACTTTAAATGGTTCTTTTATCAATATTTTTTGGGGATCAGGAGAGAGGCACGAAATGAAAAAAAGTTGTGAAGGTCACATGTGTTTATTGGTAAGTCAGTTGCCGTGACGAGGAGATGATATAGGACAAATGTTGAATACTCCGGTTGCTGAGATGATGTGGTGGTCGAGCGCGGGTCGGTGAGTCGACGCCGGGCGCTGGTGACCGGGACTCGATGGAGGTCAGGCACTGGCGAAGAACGTCGGTCTTCAGGCACTCCAGTGCTGACGAGACGGCCGAAGGTGCGGTGGACCTTGTAGGCGGTTGAACGGGAACGGCGTGACCAGTGAGGATGCTGCGTGTCCTCGTGGTGGTCATGGTTGCGTGGCAGAAGCGCTGGTCAGAGACACTGGAACCAGGGCGCTTGTAATCCGAGCAGCGCTTGCCAGGAACGGCGATCTGGACAAGTCCCGGTCACCAGCGCCCGGCGTCGACTCACTGACCCGCGCTCGACCACCACATCACCGCAGCAACCGGAGTATTCATCATCTGTCCTACATCATTTCCTCGTCACGGCAACTGACTCACCAATAAACACATGTGACCTTCACAACTTTCTTTCATTTCGTGCCTCTCTCCTGATCCCCGAAATTTTAAGGAGAAGCTTAATGTCAAATCACTATTTTGATTAATCTTTAAAACGAATTGGTGTACATTATGAATACCAAAAAATATGATTTAGATAAATTGAAGGTTTTCTATCGTTTCGCTTGAGTAAAACACAAATAAAAAAGAAATAACTCAATAAAAAGCATTAATGTATACAACTAAAAAAAAATTTTTTTCAATAGAAATGTGTGAACGCATAAAGGAAACAATTTTAAAAAAATAGTGTTATAAACAAGTTTTGTGCTTGAAATCGATCGTTTCTAGACTCCGCTTGTCAAAAGATCTTAATGCATATTACCTACAACATAAGGTATACCAAGAATTTATACATTTTCGGCTTGGAAATTGCTCAGAACAACTTATAATATATACTTATATAATAATTATTCACCTATCGATGCGTGAACGGGAGACACGCAAAACGCGTGTCCAACATTTGTGCGGGTTTGACATTTTCCGCGTGTGATTTACGACGTGCGCAATTTAGTTTAATTAATTTGAATCCACGCTTTAATTAAAACGGTAACATATATAACGATTACGTCGCTATTCTTGGACATCAGATAATAACTCCTTTCGATTCCCCTCGTACACTTGGTTGACCAACCATAACGTTTACGCACCTAATCCACAAGTTGTCGTACAATGGTCTTTGGTCGATCTCCGTCATGGTTTTTTTTATTTCAAACTAGCACAGGCCCATGAAAAATCACGGAATATCATAATTAATTGTAGGATGGGTAATTGTCCCTTTTCTGAAACCACACCTACACTAAAAAACAGTGCTAACTGCTTCCAACCGTATGGAGCCTGTGAGAATATGGTATCTTCAATTGAGATATTTTTGAGGCAGTTAGTAGAGAGTAGAAGGACATGGGGAAAAGGACAGATATACAGATCTGGTCAATAAACACGGCCAAATCGATTTTAAGCAACGTTTCATTTCTGAATGGTGGTCTTACACCAAGGCGATACTGAGAGTATTTTCCAATCTGGAACGTGCCGCAAATATATTATATTTTACTTTAAATGAGTAAATTGTGAAATAACATAAGATAATCAATTAGAAGATTTGGACCAGCGACCTCCGGCTTGCTAGTCGATTGCCTCACCCCTCGACCACGGAGGTCGTCAAAATATTGGACTATACTTGTCAAGAAATTTAAACAAAAATACCAACTTATTTCAAATATAGAATTAAAATAATTTTCTGGTACAAAATATTATTTTATATGTAGGTGTGCTTGTCTGAATTTTTGAAACGTCAGTTCCTACTTTTAAAATGACAAATAAAATATTACGTTAATAGACAGGTACTTTATCGTTTGTCAGAATTTTTTACACAGTCAGTTTCAATTTTCCTTCTGTATTACCTGAGCAAACTTTTAACTTATCGTTGCACCGTTTCTCCACAGGGGTAGTTATGGTGAATGAAACCCATCGTTCCTCGGTACATATTTAGTTTCTTGTTTTCTTTCAATCTACCTTTTCAATTCAATGGTGATTATCTAAAAAAATACGAAAACATTGTTATTTACCATAACAGTTGTCAAGTAACTCCGGCTTAAGAAAAAGGTAGTTCAGCACGGAAAAAAATGACGATAATTCAAAATCTTTTCCAGCTGATATATTTTTTGTTTTTGTCTGATGCAGAGGCTGAACGAAATTGAGAGTCCCTGCCCCACGTCTTTAAGTCAATAATAATTGATTCATTTGAGAGCTGCTCTCGTATTACAGAACTGACCTAACGTAACCACTCGTTTGGTGAAAGGAAGATTCCTCGAGCGCAGAAACCCACAAACGACGCTACTGCCCTTCAGTACTACTTTCATCACATATGTTCAGTTCGCAATATTTTAAGTGTATTACAAATGCGCTCTATACATCTTATTTTATTTAATTTTCCGTAAAAACAAATAATGTTTTAGAAACTAGATAAAAAAAATTGTGTATGCATTTAAAATAGAGTATACTATTTTTAAATAATTAAATTTTATTATAAAACATGAAAATGTTCTCAAAAACGCTAACCACATTTTTGTTAATTTTTTTACAATCATAGAAAAATTGAGAGAACTCGATATTTCAAAAACACATTTGTTTTGTTTAGAGATTTTGTAAGAAAACTGTACCTTCACTTTTATCTCGTTCATGTAATAAAAAAATATGAAATAATTTTTGAAGTTCCGATTGTTACTTTGATTGGCTATTTTTAGGATTTTATTAATTGAATCCAGTAAAAATATTTTAAGGCAAACTGGACAGAATTATAATTTTTCTTCCTAACGAAAAACATACCCTTTAAAGCTTTTTATTAATCAAACACATTAATTTCGGTTGTGCTATTAATTTTGTCTGTGGGTGATTGTAACTCTGGTTCAATGATGTCGGATTTATATTTAAATGTCATTTTAAAAATTGGAATTGATTGTTTCATGAATTCAGACAAGAGATAAATTAACTATCTTTAATTTCAATTGTCTTTTTCAAAATTAGAACCCATGTGTCAAAAATTGGGACAATCGATTAATTACTTACTTATGATATAATATTTTTTACCAGAAAATTATTTTGATTCTTTCTTTGAAACCAACTGCACCCCTCCACGTGTTCCTGTGGCTCAGTGTGTGTGTGCAGATAGAGAAAAACAGCCCGTTTTGATTTTACGTTCAACCGATGGCGCTGTTTTTAAAAAAAAACATGTTTTTACCTTTCGCAGGTGACATCTATATAATGCAGTTATATAAAAACACACCCGTATTGGAATATTTCAAAGCATGAATTAAGATTTTGAATAAACGATGATTTACATTTTTATTTATATAGATTTCTCTGGTTTAAATTTCTTAAGATTAATCTTTAAAGTTCGTGATTTTACAAAGGTCTGCACCTTTAAGCGGAAGATCCCGGTTCAATATAATATTCCTTATATTATATCTGATGCCAAGTAAAATAATTTTATTGCTCTTGATTACGATCCAATTAAATGCGTTAGTAACGATCATTCGATTAATTCAATAATTTAAATTTATTTGGGATATCTTTTGAAGGTTAATATAATACTAATAAACTAAACGAAACATGAAATAGAACAAGACAAAGACATTTTTAAAAGGTAACATTATCGGGACAACACTCTGACCCACGAAGCTATTGATACCTGATAATAGTGATAATTAACCTTCATGTTTCTTTCATAACCGCACTCAATAATGTAAATTTTAATTTCGCAACACATTGCTACCCCACGAGAAACTGTGGAGATTTTAGACTTCCACAAATGTCGGGAACCCAAAATAATCTTTATATTAAAGGATATAAGATTTTTAATGAAATACCGACAGATGTTAAAGAAGCTAAAATAAAAGCCTTGCTGCTTTTTGTGGGTTTTGCGTAAATACTATAAAGAATTAGTTTGTGATGTATTTTAAAGTGTCCTTTGTCATAGAAATAAGTTTGTTAAAAAGTTTATACAAGATATAAATATGTAATTATTTTATAACTAAATAAAAACATACAAACAATGTATATTGTGAATGATTCTTTAAACTTAATCGCAATGAAGATTACTAATAATTTATGTTTATTTAAAATTTCGTTGCAGGTTGTAGTTTAGTAGCAATGCGTTATGTCTGGTTGACTTCACGTGAGCCGGTTTTGTTTATTAATGTACCTTGTCAGCGAGATGTATTCCTGAATTAATGCGCTGCGAATACCAATTTATTGTTCTGTAAACAGAAAAAAAATACGATTTATAAAAGTAATGTGGATATAATGTTACATGTGGGTCGATTTGTGGTTGTTCGCCAGTGTTTTATCGCCGTGGAGTAGGCCCAGTAGCCACCACACGGAGTGCTTGGCTTCGAGCTGCGACACAGGTGTCTACTATGGGAATTTATTCATTTAATTTTCACTGCACAAAAAATGTGTAAACATTTCACATTATTGATTAAAAAAATTATACTTTTTTTTATTATTATTTATAATTTATTTTTGTAGGAAAGGCTTTTTTAGTGCTGAATTTCCCACTAGATGGCGACGAGACATATTATTTATATACATGTTACAGTCATAGTGATTAAATAGCTTTTATACATAATAACTGGTCATTATATATATAATAACAAAATTGTTTAGACAATGTGATAAATTAATCACTTTATCCGGATATTATTCATAATATGGGGTCAAAGTTAGCCAAAGTAATAAATATGGTTCAACTGACTTGTTACCCCCCTATCCTAACCTAACCTATAATAACCCAACCTAAGGGCCTAGAACAATTAAATCGTTTATGACTTTATGATATGGAAAAAAATGTACATTATCGAAAAACAGTGTACAGGAAACAAAATTTTAACTAATAACTATTTAAAAAAAATATTTGAAAAGGTTTTTTGTAAGTTCCTTCGGTGCTATTAAATATATTTGCTACTTCTACAGGGTTTTCCAATAAGAGGTGTTATTTTGATATTCAATCGTAAAAGATCAATGGTTTCCTTGCTTGTGTGGCACGTAGCGCCGTCTTGTTGAAAATAAACGTTGTCCAGATCAATACCATCCAATTCCGGCCATAAAAAATCATTAATCATCTCTCGATAGCGCAATCCATTCACCGTAACTGTTGCTCCAGCCTCATTTTCGAAAAAGTAAGGTCCAAAGACTCCGCCAGACCATAAACCGCACCAAACAGTCACACGTTGAGGATAAAGAGGCTTTTCAACAATAACTCTTGGGTTTTCCGAACCCCATTTGCTTGTTGACGAAGCCACCGAGGTGGAAATGGGCCTCATCACTCAAGATGATTTGCATTTGATTCACTCAAGTGAATTTTAATAATTTTTAAATGCGTTGTTGAAGCGTGTATCGTTCCATTTTGATTAATGGCGTGGTTTCTACTTTAAAAGTTACATCTACCGAAATAGCGGGCTATTCAAAATAACACCTCGTATTGGAAATCCCTGTACATATTTGTTGTTTAAACTGTTTTGCGTGGTTTAAAAGAGTTTATAAACGAATTGTTATTAACTTTAATGTTGCAGTGAAAGATAGTTTTAGTTCGTGTGACTTTATTAGGAACACAAAATGAAAGCATCAGATACCAAACTTCTGTCAGACAGCTTTATTAATTTTAGATTTAATACACTTTCGTTTACCATTTTGTTCCGTGGCGTAATTTTTCATAACGATCATTCCACACAGAGATAAATGATTCTGTTAAAAAGTAATAGCATGCCAATATTCTGATATAATATTAGTCATTCAGAATATATGGAAAACACGTGTTCTTTTCCTACTAAATATCATGACGGAATGCGCCAATATTAGTATTTCAATATCAATATTTGTATGAACGCGTGTTCCGCGTGTCCTCATAAAACATTCGATTTTTACTGATACTTTGTTATGAACTCTGTCGATTTATTCGTTAAATGCCTGCAGTCCTTTTTTTAACAGTAAAACGAATCATTTGATCAGATTTTTAATAAATTAACGATATTTTACACCAAAAAGATACATACTTAGCAGTTATTGACTGTTTTATTGGAATTTCGCCTTGAACTTTGCTATTGCAGAAGCTGTAGGCGTATGTAATTATGTAGTACCTACTCCATCATGAGATGCTCTTGACTTATACTTTTGAATTATTTGTTTCAGGTGCCGCCTGAGGAACTACTCCGACGACCTTCCCCAGACCAGCGTCATCATTACATTCCACAATGAGGCCAGATCCACCCTACTCCGGACTGTTGTCAGGTAAAACAATACACATTTTTTTCATCTCCATTTCGTATCAGAAGTTAACTATCATCCTTGTGATACTTACCATCGAAATCGCACACGGTGACGATGCTTGGTTTTCGTCTTCACGAATTTATTTACTTATTCCCGTAGTGATATTAACTATTTGTCAATTTTATCAAAACAAAAAATCTTAAAAAATAACTATTCACATTTTTTTTTTTGAAAAGAACATGCACAAAATACAACAATCATCAGGACAATTTACCAAATGCATATAATAACAAATTTAATAACAAGGTTACTGACTAATTCCCTGCTGACTACTGTTTATAAGATCTTCTAGTGATTTTACTCATTATTATTTTTATTATGCTGTTTATCTTTTATTTATTTTTATTTTATAAAAAATATGTTAACGTTATGTCGTTAAGTATGTAGGTATACATTTTGACTCTGTTTTTTTATTGATTCTCTTTATCTCAATTCCACTACTAAAATACTGCTTTCTTTTATTATTTATATATATTTTTTTTGTACAAATGTATTTATGCGGAGACTTCACTGTTTTTGCAACCCAGTAGAAATGTAAATGTAACGTCAAGTGTCCACTTAAATTTTTTTTGTGTCGCATTAAATAAGTATATGATAACAATTCTTCCAGATTTCGGTAATTTATACAACTGTTGTTACTAATAATATTATTTTGTACAAGAAACCTGTAAATAAATAATGCTAAAAATATAATTATTCATCATGACGTAAAAATTTTGACATTTCTTACGAAGTTAATTTTCATCACTTTTCTTGGGTGAAATATTATAAAAATTACATCAAAATAATGTAGATAAAACTATCTTTCTGATGAGACCTCAAATCTATTATTTCCACAATCAATTTATATCAAAAATAATGAAAGAAGACGCTTTGACACTAAAAACGCGACAAATATTTCGTTGGCATTCCACAGAAAAATTATTTGTAAAAAATCTGAAAAGCTAGAAGTCATTCCGGTATTTGCTGCGTAAAGAAAGAGAATAGCCCAAGCGATTGTGACCCTTTTCTTTATACAAATTCCTTATACATAAGGGTCAAAAACGCACATAATTTTTTTTTTTTTTTAATTTCGTAGATAATGTGCAGCACTCACATATGCGGTCCCGGCATATGACGGGAAATATAAAATATAAAATCAGATTGACTAATTAAATATGCAACCAGTATGAATATATGAATATACTGGTTTTACATTCTTACTAGCTGTTCATGTTCATACTCTCTAAAGTAAAAACATGACTGAAGAACAGAGTGATAATCAACTTACAAACATTATGAAGACAGTCTAAAGACAACTCGAAACTAAATTTAAACAACAACAAAAACTATAGACCTCCTCACTAATGAGGAGAACTACGAATTGTTTCAAATGTATATTTATATTGTGCTTTATGCTTAAATCATTTACAAAATTTTCCATAGAAACTCGTATATTTCAGCGAAGTATTTATGAAGACTTCTTTTCATAATATTCCCTTATCTATTACCAAAATTATGCAGTCTATTTATGGGTGTGTGAGCCAGTTAGTTAAGTCAGTTTTAAAATTGTCGCAGAAAAGGGTAGCATTTTGTCTCGTGTTTTTGATCGGTACGTATAATTTTGTTTAGGCCCAATTTTCAGGGCTGTCAATACCATAATTAATAATGGTATTTAATAAAGCACGCATCACTATATCGGGTTAATTTCCACACAAAATGTAAGGCAAATTAAAGGCAATCATTTAAGGAAGCCACCCTGAGCGCTGACACGAACCTATTTATAATTATGTCAATATATTAAATTTGTTCCATGTATATACCTACCAAATGGCCTTGCAAATTATAACTTACATTTTCGCTTTGTTCTGTCTGACGTGTTAGACCATTTTCAAAATTATTAATCAAAAAGGTGTTCAATATGTTATAGCTAGTGTTGCGAACTTTCGAGTCCGATTTTCGTCGTTTTAATTGCATGGGAATTGTCAGATAATGATGTTGTAATGCTGGTTGTTATTTCAATTGTTTAACAACATAAATAAAAATAAGTTTGTCAATTTCCTCTGTCTTTCAATTGTGGAAAACGGAGGGTTTATTATAATCGACTACTAAACCTTTAAGTCCTTTATTATTACATTATTAATAATATTACAAATGATGGGTTATGGAGTAACCAGAACATATTTTAAATCTTCTACTGCCATCAGAGTAAGCGGAAATTGTTGCTTATGTCGTGATGTCGGACTTAGCCAACAGACGAATTGAAATCACTACTCCTGGGTGGACGCAAACGCTACGCCAACTCAACCACTGACCGCTCAACTTCAACAACTGGCGGTTGATTATTCATTAATCATTAGTCAATAGTACAGTGAAACAAATCATAGTTTAATGGTTTTGAATGAGACTATTTGCCTGTATAATTTTTTAATCTAAATTAAGACGTGTTTTGAAAGTTTTGACTATTTTTTTTACAGTTTTACAGTGGCGCAATGCACTCGTTAATATTATTCGTTAATTATAATAAGCCAATATTTTTACGCTAAACGAAACCGGAAACGATAGTCATCCCTTAATGCAGATAGCTCTTTTCTTCTTGTTTTTTAATTAACCATAAACTAGATTGTTAATTAATTAATCCTTTTGTATCATCAATTAGTCAGCGACTGTTGGCCGCTAAGAGCTTAATGGAACTCGTTTATAAATCGATTAGCCAGTCTACAATTATAATCATTATTACATGTGTTGGGAAACAACATGTTTTCTGCATCACGATTTTCAAATGGTCGGGATGCCGCGATAAGTGGCTATGCTTTAGAGATTTGATCTCCGATTGATTGGATCGAGCATTTAGTCTCGGGAGTTCTTTGCTTCATTTCTCCAGAACTGGATTTCTTGAAATGTCGTGATAGGTAATCAATAGTCCGGAAATTAAAACATTTGGAAATAAATGTCTTTAATACTTGCTTGACTCGATGAAAGTCGATAAAGACTCGAAGTGGAACAGGGAAAATAGGAAATTGAACTGACGTGGAAATTCAATCGATGACTCCGCAGAAGAAAATGTGGAGCTGTGGAAAATCCATAATCTATATTCATATCATAAACTCTAATCTCTCTATATATATCTTAGTTATAATCGTTAATATTGTAAGCTGTTTAATATTGAAAGCTGTTTACAGTTCCGTTATTCAAATATCGGGTTTCCAACAAGAAATCATTCATTATGGCACTGTAGATACATAATTTTGTACAAAAAAACTGAATGCTGTAGAAATTAGATCCCTGAGGCGTATGGGTGTGAAACCGTGTATGATCGTGTGAGAAATGTAGACACTCCCAAATAATGCTATGCTGAAGTAAGAGGAATTAATAAGATTTATAAAGGGACGCTTACACGGACGAAAATTACCCACCGATCAATTCACTGAAAATGTTATATTATGTGCATAGCGATAATTTGGGTGGCGGGTATGGGTACCGTCGTCCCGGGAACCATTTATTGGATAACCAACACCCAAGGTCACCCCAAGTTCCAGGTGTCAGGGTTCATGAGGTGCGGTTTATTTTATACGTCTGTCCACCAACTGCGTGACAGGCCGGATCAGGAGAGTCTGGTGAAGGGAGACCTTTTGACCTCTCTAACAGGACTCTCTAGGAACATCGCCTTGCGCCGCATTGGGAGGGTCATTCCTGGACTCACTGACCCTCAGATTCCTACCCATCCCATCCTTCCTTTCCTAAATACTACCCTCCACACAGCATCCCCAAATATGACATAGGCCCTGAAGGAATTATTTTCCTCAGAGCCTCCTGTGTGGAGCTAATGTTAAAAAAATATAGCTCTTAGTGCCTCGCATTTATCTTTTCTCAAATATTTCACATTTTGTTCTTCCATCTTCCTCTTCTCTCTCTCCATCCCCTCCCCATTTCCTTTGATTTCCCAACGTTCCCCCTTCAGGAATTTCACTGTCCCACTAGCTACTAGCGGTTGGGCACTTGTGTGGTATCAGTTTAAATTCCTTCCAGTAATTTTAAAAAGCATTGCTGGCAATCGAAAGTTTATTATGAGGACAAATTTCAAAACTGGTTTCTGGAAATTTTTCACTGTGTATCTATAAAGGGTTTCAGGAAAACCGCTGTCTTTGTCTGTAGAGATTCTGATGCTCTGTTTCCTTGTGTACTTCTTGGGTGTGTGTGATTACATTGGATAACGATACATTTCAAATTGAAAGTGAAGTGTTTAAAACATGTTATTTAAAAGTCAAAAGCTGCCGTCCAAAACTTTGTCAATATCTGCCACTTTTATATAATCGATAAATGAGTATAGCGAACCGTTTATTGGTTTTGAAGACATTTTTGTTACAGTCATATTTTATTATTGGAAAGGATATTGAATTATTATTTTTTATCATAAAAAAATACTTTTACTTCCCAAGTAAATACCATCTTGGCTGTGAATTTCTATTATTTCGAGAGATATGATTTGAAATTTTCACGGCTAAAAGTACATATTATCGTGATAAATTTTTGGGGTACTATGCCATGTTGCGCTACCTCCTTCTTTAGCCAAAATTTCGGACACCATTACATTGTTGAATTACGAGTATTACCTAACAAAGTCAGTTCTTCAAATTCACTTCCACCATTCAATACTGTATACCACATTGTTATTACCACATCTATTAAAAAGGTATTTTATATCGAAATTTATTCGACTCCGAATCTCATTCTAGTGCAGAGATAACCCGTTAAGTCTTCCTCGGTTATTCCCCACTCTTTTAACCGTTCACCACTGTATACCACATTGTTACTGTTAAACAAAAACATTATGTCGACTTTTATCGACTCATTACAGTGCAGAGATAATGTGTTAAGTCTTCAACAAACTTTGAATTTTTCAGCGAAATAGGTCTAGTTGTTTTTTTTGAGTCTATAGGGGAAAAACAAAGAAGCCTTAAGTTTTTTTTATATATTTATATAGGTGTTTTCCTTGTTTTAAAATAAGAGTGAAAGTTGAAATTGGTGAGCTCTTTTTCACCTTTCGTACTTGAATATAAGGCTACGGAGGTAAAACCCTGCACACCCAAAAGGATTTATAATTTTGTAATCGCCCACCGCCAATAGCTTCAATAGCTGCGCACAGTGTGTCATGTGTCTTGTAATTAACTAAAGCCGCCACGCATTTAACTGCCATATGTAAAAAGATTATTACGATTATTTGACATAGGCTAACAACCCAATTACAATTCAATCATCCAAGATGGCCCAGACAGCCCTCAGGATTGTAGTTAATTGTTTCTTTTTCACTAATTTCCTAGCTTTTGACCTACATACATATTCGTATTGATGCGAATTGGCTTTTGAAGGCTCATTGTTCAGATTGTTTAGTTGTATATTGACTTTGACTGAACTAACCCACAATCAAAACCCGATTCACATTTATTAAAAGCAAAAGCTTTCCTATTTTGTTTACATTATAGGTATATACTATTACAGTTCCGCTGTCCCAAGGTGAAACACTGTATTAGCCATTTTTTCCAAAAACAGTTTTTATATTTCTTTATTTTGATGATGTCGTAAAAACAAATACAATTTTAGAAACTAGATAAAATTATCTTTAATTTTTTTTTGAATTTCAAATATACTTTCATATTGAAAAAAAAAAATAGTTTAATTTTTTATTTTAACATCAACATCAAAACAGAAGAAAAATCTTACCACAAAAATTTTTAATCAAAATTTCAAAAAATTTCATATAATTAAAAATTTCAAAAAACACAGTTTTTTTATTTTAAAAATTTGCAAGGAAACTCTCACTTCAATTTTTACCCCATTCAACAATGAAATGGAAAAAAATACCTTTAATTCCCAGAAAAACTGAAATTGCATTGCAATTCAATGCATTGCTTGCACATCTTAAAACGTTTATTTCTTCGATACATATTTACCAAAATGTGCATTAGGCATTTATGTTATAAAAAACATCATTTTAATGAAGTTCTTATAAAATATAGACCATAAAATTCAACTCGAATATGTTTATAACCGTTTAACCCCATTTGTTGGCATGAAATGAAATTACATTTAACAAATTTTGACTGAAACTGACGAAACATAACATAAGTTGTAAATTTATTGAATTTTACGCATATAATAGTAAATTGACCATTTTATGAACAAAAATATTATTGAGTAAATTACAGAAGGCATCAAAACAACTGTCGCCCTCAATTTACAAAACATATCTCAACGGCAAAAAAAATCGCATTCGTCATTTTATTGTCAGATTTGAAATGCATTTTGCCGGATGTAAAAAATAGAGTGAAAAAAAAAATTGTACTAACTCGAGTCTAAACATTTACAGTCTTTATATAATGTATTATTACAAAATACAGTTCAATGATTGTGAAGTGTTTTTTTTAACAGTAACTCTGTTAGTGTTAGCCGTGAGACAACCGAATTCTTAAATAATGATCTGCATACCTAACATTCATTTGTCAGTGAATTGGATTCGTTAGGAGTCGTCTGAATTATATTGTCATAAAGACCGATTAATGTAGTTAAATTTTAAAGCTTTTTGTAAATCTCTGCATTTTGAAATACTGCAAAACTTTTAAACCATCACTGATATCCGCTTATCCGCTTTACTTCAAATGAAAACATCCCTTCACGTGTTTTTACTATTGACGTGGGAACTTTATATTGTTTTGCATAGTTCTGTTGACCCAGTATTTATTAAAAGAGAACAGTTCATATCCTGTTTATGTAAATATTGATTGATAGTTCACGAGGGTTCGTTCCTCCCTCATTTCCGTGGGGATGGCTTTGATGCACCCTGCCCCGGTTCCATTAGGAAAATATAGAGCGGTCTGCCGACAATACGCCGAAGCTTTCGACATCCTAACGAACAATTTTAATGGTTTAAAAAAAGTTCGGATCGAATCCACATTTTTTTAATTCAACTACGTCTACCGGATGTTTTTTTAAAAATTGAAATACTCTATATTGTTTACCAGTTCATTCGTGAAAATGAAACTCGGTTCCTTTTTTCGTTTGATAAATTGACGTTTGTAAAAAGGGATAGTCCTAGTAAATGTACTCTAATTTAATAATTAAAAGATCACGAGAGAAAAACTGTTACTTTGTTTTTATCAGTTAATTTACTGTCGCACATTAAGTTTAAGCGCGGTCATCTTTCACTCCCCAGATTTATGAAGTTAAATGACTTCATTAGTTAAGATATTCTGGCTCGCTCTAATGATGATTGTGTTTTTCCTTGCCCACAGTGTGCTGAACAGAAGTCCGGACCATCTTATCAAAGAGATTATTCTAGTCGACGATTACAGCGATAATCGTAAGTACTATTCTCCTTTTTCAGCTGACCAATAAATTACTTCCAAAAATTCAGGTTTAGACTTTATTACCACTTTCTCGCCGTAATATTATTTACTCCTATTTTTGTGTGTTGTATTTTGATTCATTCGAGGACTAGTGTTTTTCAATATGTAGTAATAGAAATGGGATATTAAGGCGATTCCATACGTAGTAATGCAAAATCATGTGTTTTTGGTTTGAAAATTTGGTCGCCTAAAAATGTTTCAGATGCTTTCATTTAATACTGCGAGTAGAATACATCTTGGCCTTTGAAATAATCGAGAATTTTTTAGATAAGTCTTTTTATAAGCCCAGAAAAAAATAATGTAAAGGCCTATGAAAACTGCTTTAGAGTTCAAAATCTCCTACTTACGAACCCATTTTTGGGTATGATTTTTTTTAATGTGGCAAATTAAGTTATTTATAAAATGATCAAAAAAAAATAAATATTTATGCCTGAACATCCACAAAATAAAATAAAGGCACTTTTTGGCAATGTTTTTTTCTTGCATAAATCAAAACAGGCGGATGGTGTTAAGCGGGAATTTAAACCTTATCGCCATCTACGTAAGGGTTGTTATTGATAGCTGCTCAATTTAAAATATTACACGACGTAGTGCATCGCCTTAAGTCAGTATTAATGGTTGACATCGTGTTTGGGTCCCATCCATGCGTAGTGTGTTCAATTTGTCTACTGGCAAGTCATCCATCACAACACAAGCAACATTTTCCGCTTACTATGGTGGTAGTAGGAGATTTTAAAATATTGTCAGGTTATTCACAACCCGGGAATGTTTGTCTTTCTTTTAAGAATCAAAATAAAAACAACATTTGGAGTGAGCTTACAAAAAATGACTACCAATTTTCTGACAGCAGTTGTACAGTTTTTTTAATTTTTGTACGTGTTCGACCGGTCAGTGGTTAAGTGGGCATAGCGCTTGGGTCTCACCCGAGCGTCGCGTGTTCGATTCCTCGGCTGGCTAAGTCCTCCATCACAACACAAGCAACATTTTCGGCTTTCTGTGGTGGTAGTAGGAGATTTTCAAACATTGTTGGGTTATCCGTGACCCGGGAATGTTTGTCTTTCTTTTAAAAAAAAAGAAAAAAAAAAAAAAAAAAATGTATTTAAAATGCTTACTTTTCGAATCAAACCTTATTTGTGTGTAATAAGAAAATGTCGTATAACTTTTTTAATGTCATTTCAATTTATTTAAAAACTTCTTAATTATTTTAACCCCATTTAGGAGGCTTCGGGGGAAATAATTTCCCTCGGGTTCTATGTCGTTTTTGTAGTGCGGTAGTCGATCTCGTACACGGAAAAAATGAGTATTGCTAATTTATTAAGAATCTCTTAAAATTATTGGTAATCTGGTTAAAAGCGTGAATGCAGGCCTTTAAAAAATGAATTGATGATGTCAGAACACGTGTTCCGACATCGTGATATTGTATTCGAAATGTACTAAAAGTTTATCATGAAACTTTTTGGTTCATTCGTTAAAGGCCTGCAATCTCGTTTTTAACCGGATTACCAATATTTTGAAGAGATTAAATTACCAATACTAATTTTTCTCCGTGTAGTAAAGTTACAATTTCTTTTGAGAAATTAATCAATTTGAAACATAACCTTTTTGCTTTTGAGCCAAGGATCCAATTTAATAACTATCCGAGCGAAATCAGCTTTTTGTCTCTTTTTGTTTACTATACCAAGATTTGAAAGGAAATTGATACATATTATTTGATTGCAGTGTCAATTTCCTTTGCGGAAAATGAATATAAGTCTATAATATATGTCTTGGAAGATTTGGTTAATTTATCTGTTTGGTATCGTTGAGTGAACACCTGAAATGCAATCCCTTTTCTTTACCAATTCGTTCCCAGTGTCAAACAAACGTTTTATGTCTGATTTTCGTGAATGATTTAACTAGTCGGCATTTGAAGTTGATTATCTTCACTTTATGTAGGTTTATGGATCATAAACTCGTTCACTTTCATAATATTATAGTAAAGCTGTACGCGGAGTATTTATGGTGACATGTTAAAAGCATAGAAGAAAATGGTAGCGATAAAATTAATTGCTCTTTTGAAATTCGTGTCAATAAATCGTTTGGTTTCTCTGGATTTTCTAACATTTTAATCATAAACTGTTTTAGTTGAGAGTACTTTCTTATCTCGATGAAAGTCGTAATGTTAACTTCACCGAGCTTTATGTTCTTGTTCCGGTGCCTTATCCTCATCCTGTCGGAAGTTGGCTGTGGTCGAGGCAATCTGCACCTTTCAGTCTGCAATCCGGAATCACCCGTACCAATCACGAAAGTTCTGAAGTCAAGAGGTGCGGTATTTTCCCCTGCCGCCTCTTTAATAATTTAGTTATTATTCAAAAAAATTGCATGTTTCATATTTTTAAATTTCTTTTTGATATTAGAGTGATTTCAACGAGTTGGAGGCAAACCTTATTTTTGAATCCAGAAGAGTTCGATAATGCTTTGAATAAACTACGACATCAGGGGGCCTACTCTGTATCTTTTGGGTTGACAAGCCAGTGAGTTCGTTGTTTAACCTTTCCTTGCCGGTGCTGTTAACTGGGTGAACGTCAAATATCGCTCTCTAATAAATAGAATATCTCTCAGAAAACACAGAGCTCACAATTTCGGTATTCCTCCGCAATACATTTATGTATTGCATTAAGTAATTACAATATCTAAATATTTACCGAGTGTATAGCACAAGAGGACGAGGAATTTTTAAACGCCGTAAGGGAAAGGTTAATACGCGTTTGTGACGTGGCTAAACCGGCGGCAGGAAAGTTTCAAAAGATACAGAGTAGGCCCCCAGTCGTTAATAAATAACCGGGCCCGCGCAGAAAAGTAAAGTTCGCTAAAGGCAAAGATTTTCTGAATGTTCGTTTCTAAACGAACCGCCTGGCGTAGCGATGGTAAAATGGGTGAGGTGGGTAAATTATAACACATTTGTAAAATTGTCTAACTAAATAATGTGACAATTTATTCATTTTGGAAACAAGCCCGAACTTTTGCGGGATTTGTATTTAAGTTTTCTACGCAGCCAGCAATTCCCGCACCACTGTAAAAAAGGACTAGTAATTACCTTACTGAGTTGTATTCTGTCAGAATCATCTATTGACAAATCTCAGAAAGTAAGAATGGTCACGCAACCTCCCGCGCTCCACGCAACTTGTTTTGTTTCCCTTCCCTGATTGGCTGATCTATCTATTTGAATGTCAATGGTCCAGGCTGACGGTGAATGAGATAACCATTGGGAACATAAAAATGAATTCTCTCCATGATAGCCGAGTGTTCAAACCATCCACGAATCAGTCTGAAGAAATTGCAATGCTCCATATCATTAGCGATTGTAATAATTGATAGATGTTTGTGATGCGGTTAGTTTACTAGACCTAGAAGTTCCAGTCAAAAAGCTGTGAAAATTTTATCCACCGGAGCTCACCGTTCTAGAGTTTTGCTGCTTCATCACAGAGATATTTTACTATGTAGCTAAGACACAATTTAATTTTTTGCAATGCAACCATGAAACGAACGACCTATAAGTTAATCAACTTCAAGCTGTAAATCAAAGGCTCCCAACCTGTCGATGGTAAAACAAGTTTTGAACCAACCAAATAATTTGGGATTTTGACCATAATGGTGATATATTTAAATTTTCAAATCACAACCATTGATGAAAAAATAACGGTTTTTTGGTCAAATTAATTTATTTGGTAAAATATTTTATTTTATTTATTATATTATATTGACGAATAAATTTTCGAACGATTTAAAATGTGCCACTTTTGATTTGCCTCCAAAATAACCTGTTCCTGAATGTGGTGTTTTTGAAATCACGTCGGCCAACGTCGGTGACAGCCGTCTTTCCAGCTAGTAGCGTTTTCTTCGTCATAATGACGTTGTAGACGATATTAGACTTATTATGCTTTTAACACATTTTATGTATGACGCCGTAGAGATAGCCCAAAGAATTTTACAGAATAAACCGATGATGAAGTTTTTAAAAAAGATCTGGGCGAATTTTTTCAGTGACTTTTTTTAAAAATCGTCTTCGAAATGTTTAAAAGTTTAAAATATCAACTAACTTTGGGATTAAACATTTTTTATAGCACAATGGTATCAGATCCGCCCACAAATCTATTTTTGTGTCTATAAGACATACTATTCACCTATTTAGAAAATCAAGCACGTATCTCAATAAATAATCCATGTCTCTGTGACCATTTATCTCTAGCATGTTAAGGTTTCACAAAAAAATACTAAAAAATCGCGGAGCTTACATATGTGGATGATTTGTGTACTCCCAGTTACCCGCTTAACACTATTTTTTGGGACACCCTATACAGGGTGTATCGGCAAGTACCCGACAAACTTTAACCAGCTATTCCTCAGCACATTTGGAGTAAAAAATGTTATGGGCGTTTTGCTCTCCGGTAACATTTTTTTTTCCATTAAAAACAAAAAATAAATAAAAAATCCACACTCCGTCACTGTCATTTGCATTGTTTCTCGTGTTCAACAGCTGTTATTAGCAAGTGTGTCAAAAAGTGTCCTCGCTCTTTCGTACACACTAAATAATAATAGTTAAAAATGAGACGAATGGTGCCGTGCCATTTCGTTGTGATTGTAAAAGCGCGCCAACGTAGGTACGTGCGTACATTATTCAACGAAACTCGAACAAAATATTGCCAGACGGGTTTTCAAACTTTGACAAAGGATAAAACATTGGTGACATGTGGTGAAAATATGAATAGTAAATTTTTTATTAAAAAAAATGTTACCGGACAGCAAAGTGCCCATAACATTTTTTACTCCAAATGTGCTAAGGAATAGCTGGTTAAAGTTTGTCGGGTACGTGCCGATACACCCTGTATAGCTACCAACCTCAAAACGTTTGGGAACTCTTGCTTTAAGCTATTTGTAAAATCTCAAGCAAAGGTTCAAGGCTCTACTTTATTTCATAATGATTTATGGCTGCTTCGAACGCCTTATTTTGTCGTCGTGCGGCGTTCGATGGAGATGTATTTTATCGGAAGGTCCCTGCCCACCTAATTCGTTTTCTACATTATTTCGTTACGTAGCTACTGTACCAGTAATAAAACAGTTTTGAGTTCATTACTACCGGTTTTTAAGAGACTATCGTTTTCTGTGGATCCCAGCCATAACTCAATCTGCCCATTACACGCGGAAAACATTGCCATTGGAAGGACATTAAATAAAAAAGAAATTGATTACTTGTATTAAATTGGTTCGTAAATAATTAAATGGGTACACAAGTGAACACTAATTTGGAGAAAGCCAAATGATTTCGATTAATAAATTAAACGTTTAATTATGTCTAACATTGCAAGATGGATTTCACCTATATTCGTCATAACGATCTAACTCGGATCTAACAGCTCGTTATCGCACAGTTTTTTTCTTTATTAGCTAGTATTTTTTTTACTTAAAAAAACAATAAAAACACACAAGGGAGACTTTTTGAATTTTGGAATGGTTTCCAAGTGCCGCAACTAAAGTCTAGTCTGCGGGCGGCCTTAATCTATATGGCGGTGCTACACGTTGCCAAGCTTCGGCAAGCAATCACAAGTTTGAACGTGTGGACGGGCGTTTGGCTTGGCTTGCATAGACTTGCAAACGCTTTCCGTCGATCGGGCCGGTGTCGGTATTTTGTGCACAAGCCAAAGAATGCTCGCGGCAAACGCTTACGAGGCATCCACACGTTATTTTGACTTGCGATGCTTACTTAGCATTTGGACAAGCGACTTGTGACAAGCGTGTAGCTCCACAATTAGAACTAACATCGGTGTCAAATTTGATTTTTTTTTTTAAAACAAGTTTTTTTAGTGTCTAGCGATAAAATTGACAGTCAATTAATTACTGGTAAGGAATGATTCACTAAAAGGTTTTAAACTATAAAAGAAGGTCCCTAATTTTGCATATTTAATAAAATATCAAGAAAACAAGGGTAGGTAGGTACTTTAAGAAAATGTTGTTTTTCTGGCTTGAAAACCTGTGATCGTCTACCAGTCCAACGCACCAGTGAAAACGTGAAAAATATAATATTCTTCTTCTTCCTCGTATGGTAGAAGAGATTTAGGGGGATTCAGAGTGTTCACATTTACACACTCTGAAGTCCTTTTGTCCGTTGTATATATATTATAAAACATAATGAAATCCACCTTATGACAATATGTTGTGTTTGCAGCCACCGACGGCGCCGAGCTGGGCTCCGTGCGCAAGGTGCGAGTGATCCGCAACGAGCGGCGCGAGGGGCTGGTCCGCTCTCGAGCGAGGGGCGCCGCGCTGGCCACAGCCTCCGTTCTCACATTCCTGGACTCGCACGTCGAGTGCAACGAGCTGTGGCTTGAGCCGCTGCTGCAGAGGATCAAAGAGGTAGGCACCTTTCTTCCTTTTACTAAATCTTCCCATTGTTGAATCTGATCAGCAGATTGGTCATTGGGGATCGAAAGGAGATGGTTCATGTCGTTAAAAACTCGATTGGGAAATGCTTTTTTTATTTTTTAATGTGCATAGTACATTTTGGCCCAAAGCATTGGGCCAATGTGCTGGCCCAACGCGTACAGGACCGCCAACGTTGGCCGGCCAAATCTATTTAAGGATGTGGACACCAACAGCGTTAACATGTTGGCCCCATCCTCAGTTCATAGTAGCGGAGACAGAAATCTTTATTATTGCGTGAGTGATTATTTACGTTTATTTATTTACGTCATTAGTTACGATAGTAAATAAAAAAAAAACGTGTTGTACAAATAAATTACCGCGGCTGCGATAGTTTCCACTTCCATCTATATCAAATGGCCAACACAGACGAGAGCATTTCATTGTTTTTATTTATTCTCAAAAAATAACGATATTGAAAGTATTTTAATTTAATTTAAAATAAATTTCAAAATGCACCATTTTTTATTTGCCGCCTAAACGATGTGATGGTTTTTGTTCTTTGATCGGATATTGGTGACAGCCAAGTGACAGCCGTCTTACCAGCCAGGCGTTTTCTATGTCATAATGAATTTGTAGCCATTTGGAAGCGTTTACGAATGTGCGGTTTTGAAATCAATAGTGATGAATGATAATATTGAAATCACATATTTTGTGTACCATAATCGTAATCCGAAAAATAAACTTCCTCACATATATTTAACGGTATTCATAGTTTCTGAAAATACCGCATTGGCCAAAAGCATTGCGTTGGGCCTACGTGTACTAGGAGCATTAGATTCATAATGCCTCCTTCCTTTCCTTTCCTCCACGGAGCATCCCAAAATATGAATGTTCTGTATTTTAATAAAACTAAATAAAACGATGTTTTCTTTTTACCTTCGATATACCTACTTATATTCCCAAAATGAGTGCTCACCGGCACATTAATTTGAGGTATTTTTATAAAATTAACATTTTTGTATGCCTACAAAGATAGCATAGGGTGTTAACAAAAGTACCTTTCTTACTTTAATTAGTGATTTCTGACTTTATTTGGGATAAAACATGGAAATTAAATTTTTATTCTCCGAAGATATTTTTGTTGTTACTTTTTTTCAAACAAACAAAAACTTCTAAGCCGAGTAACCGCACAGCCCCCAGCCCGAAACCCATTTGATTTTTAATTTTAATTTATTTTTATTCAAACCGTGGAATTTTTATTTTGCAATGGTGACTAACTTGGCTTCCCCGAAAAAGGTTTACTTGGTTAAACGTTGGGATAATTATAGAATAACGAATAATATATACCGAATATGAATAAAGCTATCCATGGATATCTCTAAAATATCCTGCATGAAATGCGGGTCGTTAAAAAGGTTCTATGATTGCGATAGTCCCTTTATAGTTAGGTTCTGCTTTTATCTATTTACCCACTACTTTGCAACTGGTTAAATTAATGTGAAATCACAAATGGCATTCGAAAACTTAAAGACTTCTTACTGTGATTAAAGGGCTTCTTGTGGTTTACGATGCAATTCTCGTATATAATTCAAACTTCGCGTAAATCACATATTTCTGGTTTCTGTTCTCGATTCGATTCAGAGTTAGTTGCCTTCGTAAATGAATGCTGCAACCGTCCATTTGCTTGGAGGAATATTGTTTCTCAACTCTGCACCATCTCCAGGTGGATATACGAGTGTATATTATTGCAATGAAACAAGATTTATCTCCGTTAGACACGGTATATAAATTATATCGAAACGGACTTGCGGTTATCATTATTTCAACTGCATAATGTGTTGCATCGTTGGATTATGATGTATTTCTGAAATAGTGTTGTATATTTGAATTGTTGGATCACAACCGAGGAAAATCGATTTACAAGCTACGTGACCGTGATGCAACCACAAGTAGCCTACCGATATGCTACTCTTCAAAGCTTTGTTTCCGAACACGGCGCTACCCGAATTATATTGAACTTGATCATTTTTTCAAGTGCAGTTGTGGAATATATACGATGTCAAGTGACTCTAGCGACGAGGAAATTAATATTGTTCTACTTTATATTTACAAGCATGAAAAACGATCCTAATAATTTTTTGGGTTCACTCTTACAACGAACACACATACATTATCACATTATTAATCACCAATCAGTCGATTACACATTTTGGGAAATGAACATGCTAACATCGGCGACATTTATTTCTTAAAAATAGCGCAATATAAACATGCACTCAAAAATTATTTTTCCATATTTTAACTTTATATACGCAATATGGACATGTTGAAATGAAATGATGATATTTCTCATTATTCTTTTTTTGTTATTTTTGGTTGTGATACACAAAATAGTTGTATGTTATTTTTAAGTGTAAAACTACTATTATGTAATGATATTATTTTTCTTACTTTTGTACTCTATTATATGTTTATTTATAAAAGGCAGTATAGCCGTTTATGTATTTTAAAAAAAATTAAATTTAAATTAAAATTAAAAATTTAAATTGAAATAAATGTTAGTTGTAGGGCGTTCTTCGCTGCCAAATAACTACATGAGAATGACGTCAAATGGTATTTTATTTCCAACCTCAATCAGCGCATTTCTTTCTAACGTATTCCTCTAAATTATAGTTATATGAACAAGGTTATTTTCCCACCTCCAGAACAAATTCAACATTCAAATCATATTCGGAAGTCATTTCTGACAAATGAGTAGTAGATGCGAATGCAACTCGCGTTGCGTGCTACCAGCACTGTCAGTAGCACGCAACTGACTTCAAACACGTAGTTGACGCGTAGCGTAGTGCTCGAACAATAGCAAGATAGTATGGCGGATACTGTGCTACTAGTATGAGCAATGCGTATGCTACGCGGACAAAACTCGAGTGGCTTGGATCTATTTCCGTGTATGAGAATGGCCTTACGCTCTTCCTTATTCTACACTTAATCAATCTGACAGCTATTTTCAGCAGCGTGAGCCCTTTTCCACTATGGAACGAGCAATGTTCAGCTTAATTTAAGGTAGCGACCTTTTGAGTCACCAGGGACCTGTGCTAGATCGTTACGAAAATATACGCAAAAAATTCGCACGCGGCGCTTATTCTCTTTGTTCCCTGACTACGTGGATTATCAAAAATCCTCTTTTCAGTTGTCTGTGCATCCTCAATAACTCTGGTTCAATGATCTCAAATTTCCTTTGAATGTAAGTGTCACTTTCAAAATTGGAACTGATTGTGTGAATAATTCAGACAAGCAGACAATTATTTATTCGTTTTCGGGAAATCGACCGTTTAAATTTTATCAGTTTGTACATATGTAGTATATAGCTAAAATAAAATCAATTATGGAGGTCCTTCTTTACCTCTGATAAGACAACATTTGAAAATATTAAATCTGTGAGAAAATTTCTTAAGTACGCTCACGAAATGTAATAAAAACGCTCACGAACAGTAAGAAAATCTTTTATTTAAAGCAGCTTATTCTGGTGGTAATTGAAGATGGCATGTTAATATATTTTACCAGAAAATTATTTTGAGTGTCGTTTTCAAAATTGGAACTGATTTGTCAAGAATTCAGACTATCCCGTGATTGTTCACGGGTCTGCGCTAGTTTATATTAAAAATACCGAGTACACGGTATACGAGTATCTCTTGGTTAGGTTAGGTTAGGTTAAAAATACCTAGTTACTTACATTGTTAGGTTAAAATATACACGTTATATACGAGTACACGGAATACGAGTATTAGTTACGTGGTTAGGTTAGGTTAAAAATGCCGAGTACACGGATTACGAGTATTTCTTACTCGGTTAGGTTAGGCTAAAAATACCGAGATTCTTTATTGGTCAGTTTAAAACATACACGTGCATACGAGTATATGGGATACGAGTATTACTTGCTTGGTTAGGTTAGTTAGGTTAAAATATCCGAATTCACGGTATACGAGTATTAATTTCTTGGTTAGGTTAGTTAGGTTAAAATATCCGAATTCACGATACACGAGTATTAATTTCTTGGTTAGGTTAGTTAGGTTAGAAATGCCGAGTACACGGTATATAAGTATTACTTACTTGGTTAGGTTAGGTTAGGTAAAAATGCCGAGTACACAGTATACGAGTATTACTTACTTGGTTAGGTTAGGTTAGGTAAAAATGCCGAGTACACAGTATACGAGTATTACTTACTTGGTTATGTTAGGTTAGGTAAAAATGCCGAGTACACAGTATACGAGTATTACTTACTTGGTTAGGTTAGGTTAGGTAAAAATGCCGAGTACACAGTATACGAGTATTACTTACTTGGTTAGGTTAGGTTAGGTAAAAATGCCGAGTACACAGTATACGAGTATTACTTACTTGGTTATGTTAGGTTAGGTAAAAATGCCGAGTACACAGTATACGAGTATTACTTACTTGGTTAGGTTAGGTTAGGTAAAAATTCCGAGTACATAGTATACGAGTATTACTTACTTGTAAAGGTAAAAATGCCGAGTACGCGGTATACGAGTATTACTTACTTGGTTACATGCATCATAAGTAGTTAAATTAAAAACATCGCAAAGTATTGCATTATTAACGACCCGCTCCTATGTCAAATATTTCTTCATCTTAGACGCAGTTCAATTATAGTACTATTGTATCTTGGCGTTTTGGTTTTCAATTTAACAAAGAAACATCAATCTGTATCTTATTGCTAGCATATATTTGCAATCGCAGCCTTGTATGAGTTCCCCTGCAGAAGTGACGAAATGATGACGAGCTCAGTCCGGTCCAGCTATTGGCCATTGTGTTACGGAGGCTGACGTCTATCATCTTCCATTTTACATTCTTATCCATTCCGTTCACTTTTACAATAATTATTATCTCATCGCGTTCGCTTGTGTCATACTTTTTTCATATCATCATCATTTGAAATGCACTGAAAGCTTCAGATCCGCTTGGAGAGTTACTACCACATGTTATGTAATATTTTTTTTATGGCAAGGCCGCACATTTCTGTAGTTATAAAATAACGTAATGAACGGAATGTGTACCATGGATTGAGGTTTAAGCATGTTTCCCTGTTGAAATTCAATATATTCAGAAATTTTGCATCAGCGATTGCAGACAGTAATAATTATTTAAAGTAGTGACTTATTATAGTAGTTCCAGAGAGATGTTGTACAGTATGTCATCGACGATCATCCTAAATTCAAAATACTAATGTCGGTGTTTTGTGCTGTGTGTTAGTCGCACGTGAAATCTTATTCAATGAACTCAAATTTGCTGTATCTAATGGTCGTTTTCAAAATTTAAATTTATTGTATGATGAATTCAGACAAGCTATAAAGTACCTACTTACTTATAATATGATTTTTTTTTACAAAAAAAATATCTATTATATTTGAAATGTAATTCTTTCGTTTATTTTTTGACAGATTTCGTGATCTTTTTGTGCATGGCTTCTTCACTTACGTCGTTAAGATTCCGACTTTATTTTAGGGCATTGTCTCTTCTCAAGAAACATTTCTATTCGTGTTTTTAGAAAAGCTTTTGAAGTTGCTTTTCTCTCCACAAGCTCGGAATTAATTGAAGGGTTTTTGTCATAATGTTGTTGAAGGGTGTAGGTACTCGAGTCCGGGCAGAGTGCCCCCCCTTCCTCTCCACAGCCGACAACCCCCAGTCACCAACCCTCCCTCCGGTTAAAATATTTGAAAGTGAACTGTAAAATTAACTCCCCAGAATGTACTCTTCGACAGAATAAGACTATTTTTAAACGATACCCTTTAAAGGCTTTTAGATTCGAATTTTTAAACACGTTATTAGATTATTATTTATATATTTACAATGAGTTCTTGATTATAAAAAAAATATTTTATACTCTAAAAATTTAAATGATACAAATGGGTACATAAAATTTTAAAATCCTACTCTGTCGAAGGATGCATTATATTCAATACACATATTATAATTGCAAAACTCACTCAAATGACAAATAATACAAAGAGACACGAGAGATAATAAAATAATACATAATGTAATTATCTCGACATTTTGCAGAATCTGTATAATTTTTCGACAAAAATGTCTACTTCAGCACATTCTACCTTTTTATATAGTCGACCCATTTCAGTCAGAAAGCTAAAATAGGCGATATTATTTTTAAATGAATTCAGGTGAAACATAATACGGAGATAAGGGGCCGTTCAAGTATTATGTAAGCACTATAGGGGGGCAGGGGGGTATTTGCTTTGCTTATTTTTGATGACATGGGGGGTGGGGGGGTCGAGATAGTGATTACGTCAGCACTGCTCAGCAGTAGTTATTTTTTTTTTACACATTGGCAACCCACACATTGTCTATGTTTGAAAACCGAATACATATTCGGGGATTCCCACAAATAATTAATACGTTTAGGTACTCGCTTAAAAAACAGAATACATTAACAGAAAAATGCATATAGGTACCAATTTTTACGTAAGCATGGGAGGGGGGGGGGGTAAGAGCTTTGCTTACTTCTGGCAACAAGGGGGAAGAGGGGGTAAATAATTGTAATAAATCTGCTTACGTAATACTTGAACGGCCCCTAACCGTGAATTATTTTATGTAAACAGGACGGGTTGCTTCACAAAATTTAAACAATTCACCAGTTCTGTGAAAGATCGGTCATATCACATAGAAAACAAAATATTGTTTTTACGTTCGTTTCATCTCTTAATAATATAAAACAATATCGTTATCCGCGTCTGTTCTTCTAAACTATGTTCCAGATTTTTATTGGTTTTTATCTATCTAAACTATCGTTTAGAGAATTTCTTCCGGAAGGTTTATATATATATAATTCGTTCATGCTATATTTATTTAAAGTAGAGAAACGTCAAGCAACGCCGCGAACAAGTCAGCTAGTCATTATTTACTAGCTGACGACTACCCGGCATTACTCGGAGACTTTTTTCTACTTTCTATAAATGTAATATACATATACGTATTAAAAATAAAAACCTTCCGGAAGAAATTTGCTAAATGATAGTGAAAACCCTATCAAAATCCGTTGGGTTGTTTAAAGGAACTAAGCGCACAGATAGACGCGGAAAACGACTATGTTTTATACTATTTAGATATGAGTCGTCCCCTCGTTCGATCGATTTATTTAGTAAAAAAAATACACAAAATACACGAAAAATTAAAAACACAATATGGACTATGACCTTCACTAAATTCTACGAAGCTTTCAAAAGTTGGTTTACAGCTGTCTCCAAGAATGTTTTTCGTACAGTTTCTTTTACAGCTTTTACACCTGTTCTGAAAGGGAAGGCACACGCTATAACATAATTATCGCTGGTGTAATCAGTTTACCTTTATGTAATAATTTGATTTATTGGAACCACAAGTATCTTCTTCCAAGACTTGTAAAATATTGTGGTACATAAAATGTCGTGATATTGAAGCAGCTTTGGAATTTAATATGAGTTTGTGAACGTCTTTCTCGCTGTCTTGCGTAAGTTTGAAAGTACAGGTGCCAACCTTCGATAAGCCGATCTTCTTTGGCAATCACGATCGTATTAGGAATGATGAACGCATCTTTATGTAACACATCAAACGAACATAAGTATTGAGATACAAGTACCTTAATTAATTTATACAGAACCTGAGTTTGAAATTACCTGTGGACTATGTTAATGAAGGTGTATAATTATTTCTTAATAATAATAAAAATCTTCTTTTAACGATCCGATATGTCTTGGCGTTCATATTTACAAATAGGGTCAATAAAACCGCACCTATTTTGAGGCGTTTTTGCGAGTTTTATTTTTTTATACACAAAATATAGGTACTTTCATAAGGCTTACGTTATTAAAAAAATCTCTCCTATGGGTTTTCGTGACAAAAACACAACATGTCATAAATTTCTAAATCGTGCTTTTTGTTGTGTTGAATTAATTTTCATTCTTGTTTCTGCTATTTTTTGACTTTTCTGTAAATATAAAGATTGCCTAAAAATTATTTCATTTCAGAAAATAGTAAAAATTAGAATAAATTTTTTATGACTGACTTTCACATGACTTATTGCATGATACAGAGACAAATAAAAAGAGTTTTTTATGTTAAGCTAAAAAAAAATAATACTAACAATAAAAAATGAACACAGTACATGGTAGATATAAAGTTGCGTTTAGATGTACATGAGAAAAAAGAGAAAAAAATAATAATAAACCAGTTTTCAAATTGAAGAAGCGTAAAAATAATAATGTGTTTTCATAATACATAATTTATAAGTGACCAATATGAATAATTTGTCTATTTATATAAATAACAATTTAAATATTCGTTTGTTCAAAATCTTAAATCTCCGGAAGTCCTTCAGTGATTTCTTTGAAATTTTCACATATCGTTGCATTCGAATACGCGTATTATACTTATATTATATAGGTGTCACCTGTGACAGGTAAAAACATGCTCATATTTTTATACAGCGCCATCTGGATAAACATGCTGTTTTTAAAACAGAACCATCGGTTGGACGTAAAAGCAACACGCGCTATTCCTTCTCTATCTGCATAGACAGACTGAGCCACAGCAAATCATAGTGGGGTGCAGCTTGTACAAAAATATATGCAATCACTCAATGCTCCTAAATAATAATATTATGATGCATAAAAATATCATTCACTATCTATCTCTTAGTACCGGTTGTTTCGGAGAATTTGAACAAGTCATCAAATTTCAAAGTTAATTTTCAAGTTCCGTGAAAGATTTTTTCAAGTTCTATCATTATTTCAGTTCTCTCAAGCAGCTAGCTTATAATGTTATGATAACAGAACTTGAATGGGACTTTCGCAGAACACGAAAATGAACGTTGAAATTATGTCGATATTTTTAAGTGATTTTTTCCAAATTTATATTTTATATTTTACACTTATATTTTTAAGTGATTTTTTCTTTTGAACGTGTCGAAACCGGTCGCTAATTAATAAAATTTATAAGTAACAAATGTACATTGTGAATAATAAAACTCATTAAAAAACAAAAAATGTCTAGAAATTGTTACATAGTGAATGCCAAAGAAATACAAAAAAAATATTTGTTCCAAGTTTATTAATGCAAAAAAGGTGCATGTATGTGGTAGTTATTCCCGGAATTTTTATTGCATAATTATATGTTTCGCCTGGTTGCTTGATTTGGTACTTTAAAGAATGATAAAACCTAGTAAGCGGAAAACATATACGTTTTATGAAAATTAGTACGATATGCAATGAATTTATGTTTTTGTACGTACATTTTAATAACCTTAATAAAATTAGTAGTTTCATTTTGCGTTAATAATATTATGAGTATTTAAGTAAAAACAGTTAAATCTTTTTTTAATGTGTTTACTAACTTAACGGTCTCATTCTCATGTTATTAAGTGCGTATGCTGTTGACCCACTCTGTACCTGCATCATTTTAATACGAGTTTAAATTGATTTAGAAGGTAAATGCGAGACGCCTTTACATTATAAATTAAATATATTTACAATTATTAAAGAGAATGTGGTGAGGCCAAACCGCATTTATCTGAACTAACTTCACTTACGTAATACACCATTATGCAGTTCACGATTAAACGTCTGTAAACTACTTTTGATACATTTTGCATGATACACTGACGAAGGGATATTCCTTTTTCATACTAATGCCTGTTATAGGCTATGGTCATTAGTTGTTGATTCTGTCGGCTTAGAAGTCAAGCCAAATATATGCCCAACATTTGTTGTACACGATTGACATTTAACTGCATTAGAACAGATTGTTTTTAATTTAGGGCGACTAGGGTTTTTATCTGCTAGTCATGATAATTACATATATGTATATGAATTCTGGTGTTGTTAATTACGAATAACTTATTCGAAGCTAGTTTGATTTGGAACTCTTGTAAACAAGTAACGTTTACAAAGAATATGATTAATTCATTAACAATAACGCACCTCTACGTTGTAAATCTCCGAATAAATTTAAATGTGTTGTGTGATCCCCGTAGGATTTATTGTATTTACCTATTTTATATTATGGAAACATACAGTGATGAAACAATTTACAGCTATTAAATATTTCAATGTGGGTAGGTATGATATGTTTCCTTGTAATGTCTCATATGTGGTATGTGGTGACCGGGTATGTCATCAAAATGACAATTCAACACACCTCGAAACAGTGATATGAAGTCATGAAAAGTGATGAAACAAAAACTAGGTTACATAGGTAACTATTAAACCTAGTTTTTGTTTTATCACTTTTATTGAGTCTATATCACTTTTTAAGGTGTGTTGAATTTTTTGATGAAATATCATGGAACCGTGGTATGTATATTCAGTAACTACCGGGTGACTTATGTAGTGTATAGTTGTGTGTGTGGATGTCTGAGTGTGTGGATGTCTGAGTGTGTGTATATGTGTGCATAGTTTATGATATTATTGACATGATGACATTTTTAAATTTGGGCAGTGAATCCAAAAAAATGTCGATGTTCTAATTCAGACAAATATTATTGAATTTATGAAGAGCACGGCTAATTGGTAAATTAGATGCTATATTTGTTTTGTAATTAAGCGTGTGGAATAGCGTTCTATGTCGTGTACGTCTCAAAGGTATTTTAGGATTAATTAACATCGATACAGTCTAGGTTATTGTTTAAAATTCTATTTATAAATATTAAATCAGCTACTACTCGCCTTTGCCGCAAAGTTTGAAATGTGCATTAAAAGTTATTGTTGAATTAAAATATTGTTGGTGAAAAAGTGGAGGACTTAGCTAGCTACCTAACACATGTATTGTTTCATAGTGCTTTCACACAAACGAAGTATTGAATTCCGTAAGTCTAAACTTAAACTTTAGGGTGCACAGTTTACACCCGCGCTGTGCAAGCGAGTTTCCTACAGAGCATCGGACCATCCCAAAGTATCCACTCTCTTACTAAGATTGGGGTGTTTGCGGAAAACTCAAAAATATACCATTGTCATCAAATTGACAATCAGCGCCATTAGTTATAGTAATATTTTTATTAATATTTGGCGAGCTATGTAATGTTTTTAAAGGCTAACGAGATATTTCCGACAAAGAAATGATTTCGAATGTTGAACATGTCATAATGAATGCATTTCTATCGTTTCACAATAGTATCGTGTGTGATCAGGTAAAATGGGCCTTATGGTGTAGAAATGGGAGATCAGGGCAAGAACTGATTTCGTAAGATATAATATAATTACTTTTTACCAACGGTGCTTCGTTGGGGCTTTTATTCTCTTATTAATTATGTGAGAATAGTTCGTGGGAACTGAAATATAACAGTATTGTTCGCAATTTTATTATATATTATCATCCCGTTGATATGAAATTCACTAGATGTATCCTCCACAAGAAAGCAACCGATTAAAATTGGCCTCTGATCTATTTTATGGACACAACACTCACAACCCACTACCTGACGTGTACCAGACGTTGCTCGACTTTTCTCTACTTTCAATAATAATAATAATAATAATTGGATAATTTGTAGAGCGCCGTTTTTGTGAAAAATCACCTCTAGGGCGCTGTACAATTTATTTCCTAGGATCTACATTTGTTATTTAGAAAAGATACCAAAACATACTTACCTGGCAAGTCACTTCCGACAAACACACTTATATTAAAAAGTTTATGCTTATAAAAGATAGAACTGCACGCAGAGGACACTATATCAAAAAACACTGGTCGTCGCATGATCTTAAGTCTGCTATAGTTTTTATTTTAATTTAAATGTATTTTAACTGTCTTAAAAGCCTACAAATTGTTAGTTGTTATCATTTTTATTTATTTATTTTTAATTATTATTTTTATTTTTATTTATTTTATTTTATTTTTAGTATTTTTTATTTTATAAATATAATATCCATGTATATATGTATATAAACATTCCGGAAGAAATTCTCTAAATGATAGTGAAAACCCTACCAAACTCTATTTTATAGTTTATTTATTTATTTCTAAATTCACGCCCGGCTGGGATTTTACATGTTATTTCTTTAAATTTTTTTACAGAGAACATCTAAATAAACACAACAAAATAAAAGAAAAACAAAATAAAAAAGAAAATAGAAGACATCATAAAACACAACCTCTTAAACAAAAACAAGGTAAAAACGAAATAAAGTGGAAACTAGACACTCCACCATGCAAGATGGAAAAATATAATACTGGGAAAATTACAAATCTTTGGTAAGATAAACAGAGCTACGTAGTTTCTATAGTTAAATTATATTATATTTGATATCCTTCTTTCTGAAATAAATTGAGTAATGACTTGTTTATATTTGGTGAATGATGTGTTGAATATATCAACAACAAGTTTAGAAGAACTAACCGCACAAACAGAAAGACGCGGAAATTGACTTTTTTTAATACTATTTAGAGATATACGAAGGATTATTTATAATGCTCTGTACAATTAAACGTGTGTGAAAATAGAAATTGTAAAGAAAATACACAAAAATATTTCGACTTTCGGGCGGTGGCAGTAAAAATGTCTGAAAGTGATGACACTATACCAAAACAACACGTGCGAGTGAGACGCAAACTTAATTTCTATCGATGCCACTCTTTTAAAAATGATTGTATTACAGATTTCTCATCCATTGACAGTGTAAGATTTCTTAATTTAACATTTGGGAAGATAGATGTACATAAAATGTGTTTAAGGAGTGATTATTATCTACGATATAAGTTCATTAAATGACGCTAACTAACTAAACTAACTGACATTAAATGACACCATTCCTCTTATTGCGCAATGCTGTGCTAGAACATCTTCGCTGCAGTGTGGTATCTTCAACAAGTCATGGTTACGACTACGGCTGATGTTTCAGGCACATGACACTGCACAAAAGTTTCGAATACCTGGAGCCAATGGGTCAATGAGTGGAGGCTGTAAAGGGGAAGGGGTGATAAAGATTGGAACCAGAATCTGTTAACTGAAAAATTGTTTCTTGACTGTCCATTTGTGCACTATATTTACGACAAGATTCCTTTGGACAATAAAAATAAAACAAAGAAGAAATATAACTTGCGGTTTCGCGACGTGTTGTAGGTACCTCCGTTTTCTTTCTACTCATGACTGTTGTTAAAAAAGGTGGGATTTCAATTTAGATTGGCCCTTTACAACGTTTATTTTGTGACTAATCACGGGATTTTTTTATTCCAATTTGGCGACACGGAATCACTTAAATTGCTGTGAAGACCAATCCTACGTAAACTATATCAATGACTGTGGTATGTGCTATCCTATTTCTACGGAAATAATAATACTTGTAGGAATTGTTTTGCGGACGGAATAAGAATAGATAGGACCCGACGCCATCTCTAGGATTAATTGCCCTCAATTTGCCATTTTGATGGCTTTCTCTGGAATGATTATTTTTATGACCAAGCCAACCTCATCAAAATAATATTTTCTTTTAGTTTTTAGTTAAAATATATAGTACGACAAATTAATAATCCATTTACAGTACAAGATGTTTTATGTTAATATTCTTAGGACGGCTTGTTTCACAGATTTTGAAAAAATCATCAAATTTGAAAGTAAAATTTCTAGTTCTGTTATTATTTCAGTTCTGTGAAATAATTAACCCGTGATGAAATAATAATAGAACCAGAGCAAAACTTTTACGAAAATTGAAAATAAACTTTGAAATCTGATGATTTTTTTAAATTTTCTGAAACAACTGACCCTGTTTGATTTGGGTAGATAGGTATACAAACAAATTTAAAGGTTATTAGAGTAATTAAATATATCTGCTATTTTTGAAATTTCGATACTCTTTTCGAATTCTGCTTCACGCTTAAATACGCAAAAAATTATAAATTGCACTTGTTTTCAACTTAATTACTACAAAAAAAACTATTTATGTCGGGGGAGATAATAAAAGATGCATAAAAGTTCAATTTTTTCTCAATCAAAGTTATTTTTGAAGGTTAGGAAATACGCATAAGTTATTAAATTGACCCAAACTAATAACCTAAAAACCTATTTTTTGCATGTTTACTTAAACCCCCGACTTAAATAATTTTCTCCATTAGATTTGTAAGTTGAGTTTGTTGTTGATAAAATAGCATTAATTCCCTACCTCTCGAATTTTACTAAACTAACCTCAATTTCAATTTGATAATGGAATAATATAGTCAGTAATAATATTGCTTCCAGTAAACAGCGTGTCGTGACAAAGTCTAATGTATTAAGTTACTTGTGCAGTTATAATAGAGCGTCATAAATTTCAGGTTGATGTCACTGGCCACTATTATTTTTTTGTGTAATTGTATAGTATCAGATACTACATCAGACTTGAGTATATTTCTCTACTGGCCCTACGAAAAGTTTTCTAATAACGTAAAAAAAACGTTTAATTTGATTAAAATCGTTTAATTAGATAAATATAGTTTAATTAGAAGCAAATGGTTTAATTAGATAAAATCATTTAATTAGAAACAAATTATTTAATTAGATAAAATCGTTTAGTTAGAAACAAATGGTTTAATTAGATAAAATCGTTTAATTAGAAACAAATGGTTTTATTAGATAAAATTGTTTAATTAAAAACAAATGGTTTAATTAGATAAAATCGTTTAATTAGACAAAAATCGTTTAATTAGAAACAAATGGTTTAATTAGATATAATCGTTTAATTAGATATAATCGTTTAATTAGAAACAAATCGTTTCATTTGATAAAATCGTTTAATTAAAAACAAATGGTTTAATTAGATAAAATCGTTTAATTAGACAAAAATCGTTTAATTAGAAACAAATGGTTTTATTAGAAACAAATGGTTTTATTAGATAAAAATCGTTTAAATAGATATATAGAATAATATAATAGATATAATAGTTTAATTAGATAAAAATCATTTAATTAGATATAAAAATAAATAAAACGGCCTCCGTGGTGAAGAAGTAAGGCTGTCGACTAACAAGCTGAAGGTGGCGGGTTATAATTCTGGCGTGCGCAAGTAAATTTTATTTTGATTAATTTGTGTTATTTCACAAATTACTGGTTTAAAAATATTAAATATCTAGTATATTTCCGGCACGTTCCAGAGTTGAAGTTACTCTCAGTATCGCCCTGGTGTAGAACCACCATTCAGAATAGAAACTTTGCTTAAAATGGATTTCGCCCTGTCCATGACCAGATGTGAATAGCCAGGTACTTTCTCACCTTACTCTTCGCAATCTCCTTCCTCTCCCCACCACCTACAGCCTCACAACACGCATGTATGTCATAAAATTCTCTTATCGTTTGAGATATATTTTTATTTTATTTTATTTTATTTTATTTTTTTTTTATTTTTTTATTTTTTTATTTATTTTTTTTTTTTTTTTAAAGAAAGACAAACATTCCCAGGTTACGAATAACCCAACAATGTTTGAAAATCTCCTACTACCAAAAATATAAATATATTAATATATATAAATATATTGTTAATGTTCTATTCTGAACTAGAAATTGAAAACTGTTAGATACGTGTTTGACTTAAAATTAATAATGATTATGATGGTAAAACAATGGACTTCATTTTTGCAATGTTTTTATTCATTATGAGAAATCAAGAACAAAATGTTTAATTTCAAATGGTCCCGAAAAACTGCTACACGATGCTTTTCGCAGACAATGATGTACGGAGTATATTGTATGGTTTTAGTAAATATTAGTCAAGTTGTCCCACAGAACAATGGATCATATTATTATATTGATGTCAAATGTTTTCTGTACAAACGTGGATAATTAGTTAAATACACCAAACTATGTTTCAAGGCTATTAATTAATTACAGTGCTGGAACAATCGTAAACAATAATTGGTATTTTTAATGGCGTAACTGGTAATATTATTTTTAATTTAATTATATGAATTCACACGGTTTTAGCGTCGGGAAAACCTACTCTAAGGACGGATTGTTTCGGAGTATTTGAACAATTCATCAAATTTTAACGTTCGTTTTCAAGTTCTGTGAAAGATTTTTTCAAGTTCTGTTTTTATTTCAGTTTTGTCAAGCAACTAGCCTGTAATGATATAATAACAGAACTTGAATTGGACTTTCACAGACCCCAGAAATGAACGTTGAAATTTGATGAATTGTTCAAATACTCCGAAACAACCCGTCCTTAGTTAATCCCTAAAAACAATCTAAGAAAATTAATTGAAATCTGCTTTAAGTAAACGCTTTATCTAAAGTAAGAAGACATTAAATACATTTTATTTTTTATGTGAAACTGCACAAGAGCCCAACTGCTCTCATCCGTCTGGAGCCAGTTAGACTATGGCATCCTCAATTGATGTATGCTGTGAGGCTGAAGGTGGTGGGGAAGGGAAGAAGAATGTCGAGAAGTACCCGGCTATTCAGATCTGGTCACCAAACATAGCCAAATTCATTTCAAGCAACTTTCAATTCTGAATGGTGGTTTTACACCAGAGCGATACTGAGAGAATCTTCAAATCTGGAACCTACTATATACCTATTATTTTTATTTGAGTAAATTGTGAAATAACACTAATTAATCGAATAAAATTTACTCGTTCACGCCGAGATTTGAACCCGTCCTCCAGCTTGCTAGTCGTGAGCCTCATTCCTCGACTACGAAGGCCGTCAAAATATATAACATAATAGCTATTTGACTGAGCGCTTCCTATTGTCGAAATTTTTATTATTATTCAAAAGAGGCTGTAAGTTTTAAATTTAAATGTGTATAAATGATGTAACTAAATTGGAGTAATTTCTTTCTTTGTACATTTTCCTTAACATTTGATTGTGTTTCATTCAAGTGTATTAAACAAATGAAGAGGAGTCGGTTTCGGGTTTTGGCAGATGAATATCTGTTTGTGAAGGGAAAATGTTCAGTTTCAGACGCAAATCGGGTTTGGAAACATTAGGATTAGAAAAGGTTTGAGGTTGGTTTGAGATAATGTTTTAGAAATGATGTTCTTACCTTGCCCTTACCTCTATTTTTGGGTTATATTAAGGGAATCGTGTAATGGTAATGCCTTTTTAAGTATATCTATTTGAATTTCACTTTTGTTTTCGGTAATGAATGAATGCAAATCTTGGAAGCGGAAATTAACCCACTTCTCGACATCCGATCGAGCTAAAACTCGACAGATAGACTCGTTGTCGACGACAATGCATTCTATCACGCTTGTGTTGGTGTTAATATACGAAATTAATGTCAGTCCTACCTAATCAGGATTTTATTTCGTTATAAAAAAAATAAATTTTTATATCTAGTATAATCCTTTTAACAACTTATTTCTATGACATTAAGGACACTTTGCAATACATCTAAAACTTATTCGTTATAGTATTTGGCTCAGTTGTTAGCGATGTTGGCTTCAGTTCCTCAGGAGGAAGGTTCAATCCTTAGTCAATTTTTTTTAATTAATGTTTTAAAAGATATGATAAAAATACACAGTAGTTAGGAGCCAATCCCTCTTATTTTTACGTGTTGATTTTTAATCTGTTATACCTCTATATTATAAAGTTATAAAATATTGTTAAAGCTTGTAAAGTCTTACTGTGTTGTTTATAATTGAAGTCCTGTTTTAACTCGACCGTTTGGCATTTCATCTGTCTGTAAATTTTTTGAATGTTCCGTTTGCTATTTCGAAAATCTGCTGATTGAACTTTATTATTCAAGCAAGTCTTATTTTGACTAGATTGCTAACTTTGAATGAGCTTTTCTATATTTTGGTACTTATCTGCCTGAGGAACGTTTCAATAAATTTTTTGTCATTGAGTTATTGATGTTTCTTAAGACAAAATGTATAATTCCTTATTTGAAATAAATAATGTTTCATAAAATATTATATGATTTAGAGAGAATTAAAAACATTATTTTTAGTACGCGAAGTCTACAATTTACAGTCTACAGTCTACACTGTTCACGAATTACCAGGATAAATAATTATGCAAACCCACTCCAATTGTTACATATTTATGCTGGCTGTTTTTTTTCCACTTTCCATCATAGCAAAAGGGGGAATTTCCCAATTGAATGGTGTTTAATTCTATTGATAAAATCTTTTTGTTCTAGGATCCAACGAGGGTGGTGTGTCCGGTTATAGACGTAATTAGCATGGACACCTTCCAGTACATCGGAGCTTCCGCTGACCTCAGGGGAGGGTTTGATTGGAATCTCGTATTCAAGGTAAACCAATCAATAATTTGTAGACATTACGCATCATAGATGTCTAAAAGTTAAACTTTATTTTCAATTTCTTTTTTCTCTAAATTATTAATTGTTACAGTTTTTTGCATGTATTTTATTATTTAACTTTTCTATGTATTATCTTACAATGTTTTTTTTTGTTTTTACTTTCATATATTCTATGATTTTATTGCAAAGAACGCGTGGGATTACATCATCGTCCCCGAGATTTGGAATGAACAAGGAAAAAAATCAGCAGAGCAGCAAATTCCTAATTAACGCCATAATCAATAGCGTATCCACTAAAAGCTAAACTGCGTTTGCCTTGATTATATAAAATGGGGAAATGCGGAAATATTAGGATCTTTATGAACACGTGTTCCGACATCGTGATAACACATTTGTATTTTAGTAAACGCTTAGTAGAAAACCTATCAATTCATTCATTATGGGCCTGCAATCCCGTGTTAAACCGGATTACGAATAATGTGATGAGGTTCTTAATAAATTAGTAATATTATTATTTTTTCTCTTCATATGAGATATATAATCTTACAAAAAACCGGAGAAAAAAAAATTAGTACATTTTGAATATTTAACTTTTGCTAAATTGGCTAGAACAAAATGTCGGTGGCAACATTTAGTCCAGTCAGTGGGGGATAAAAAAGGGCTCCACCTTGCAAAAGGTTAGGTAGTAGCGATTTTCACATATGTTGTTAAGATTGGGACTCTAAAGAAAAAAAAAAGTTTTCGACCTTGGGAGGGTCGAGCTCGATCCGCCATCTTGGATTGAAGGTGCCAAAATTTGTTTTTTTCAAAATAATTGTGAAGTGGTCGTTTTTACAACCAAATTGTTGAAAGCAAACTTAAAGACAACTAAATTACCTACATTTTTTGTAGAAAGTTTTTTTTTGTAAGTCTAATAGGTAACGAGTTACAGTGGTTGAAAGAAGAAAATTTTGACAAAAAATTGTAAAACTCCAGTTTTCTTGATAAATTTTTTACGAACATATTACACAATATCATTTTAACAAATTTCTACGTTACAATATACTTATATAGCATCATCCGTGTGCTCGATGACGTTGATTTGTTATAGTGGGATCCTAGTCTACAGCTGACTTGGCAACACTGATTGAGTCGGGGTGGTTACAGGACGTTGCCTGGATGCTCGGTCACACAGTGTGCTCGTGCGCAAAGGTACGAAATCATCATTTTATGGTGTTTTCGAACAACTTCCAGAAGGCGTGCAACTTGAAGGTAGCAAAATTAATGTTGTAGATGGAGGATATCTTTTACATAAAGTTGTATGGAATCGGAATGATTATTTTGGGTCAATTTGCGAGAAGTACGTTCACTATGTAAGAAATCACTATGGATCATATGCAGTCATTGTTTTCGATGGATATCCGCTTGATGATGGTGAAAAAAATACGAAAACCGCAGAAAGACTTCGCCGATCGAAGAAGCACATGTCTGCAGATGTTCTTTTCGATTAAACAATGCCAGTTCAAGTTTCACAAGAACGATTTTTAGCCAATGAAAATAACAAAGTCCGTCTGATTTCGATGCTTACAAAGCAATTTATACAGGATGATTTTACAGTTAAGCAGGCTGAAGAAGATGCTGATGAGTTGATTGTCAATACTGCGATTTCCTTGTGTTCATCATATGACGCTGTTTTCATTATTGGCGAAGACGTTGATCTCCTAGTTCTGCTGACAGCATGACAGCATTAGCACCACAAAAAAATAGTATATATCTTCGCAAACCCGGTAGAGGCAAAACTTTTGAAAGATTGTATTTCGCGAAAAGTGTGAAATACAAAGAGGCGGCTGAGAATATTCTGTTTCTTCATGCCTTTAGCGGCTGCGATACAACATCGTCCTTCTTCAACCAAGGAAAAAATAAATTTAGTTCGCTTGTGCAAAACGACACAAGACTCAATGCCATGATAAGAATCTTCAAACAACATGATGCAACACCAGAAGACATAGCAGTTGCAGGAACACGCTTTCTTGTTGCTTTATACGGGGGTGACATGGATAAGGAAACCTTGGAAGAAGTCCTCTACAAACGTTTCGCCATTGTTGTCGTTGTCGACAACAAAAAGCAAATTCAATCTTGCCTCTTTGCCACTAACGAACGACGCTACACGGTACCATGCATTTAGAACGTACCATCAAGTCCAAAAATGGTATGGAATCCAAAAAAATCCAGAAAACTGGGCCTGGAAACGTGACATCAACGGGCTTGTTCCAGTAAGAATGACAAAGAAACCAGCACCCGAGACTTAAAATTTATTTCATGCAATTGTAAAAAAGGATGCGGCGTTGCATGTGGCTGCAGGAAAGCTGGATTTAAGTGTTCTATTGTATGTGGGTGCTGTAATGGTCAAACATGCCGAAATTCGCCAGAGGTTCACATCGATGTCGAGGACGAAGAAGAAGAGATTTTGTCAATGGAAGCCCAAATATCACAGGCAATGAGTTAGATGATGACATTGATGACGAAGACTGTTATTAAGTAACATAATTTATAGTAACATAATTCACAGTAATGTAACATAATTTACTGTAGCATAACGCTGGTATATCTGTGGAGTTGACCTACTGGGGATACCACAATAAAAAAATGCGCAATGTTCTCTACCTCATGGTGGTGTGGAAATGAGTTAACAAAATTATTATAATTATGTAATGAATAACCCGCAAAAATTACAGAGTTGGGAATTTCATCACTTTTTTGAAAAATATTTACATTTCCGCCACTGTAACTCGTTACTTATTAGACTTACAAAAAAAAACTTTCTACAAAAAATGTAGGTAATTTAGTTGTCTTTAAGTTTGCGTTCAACAATTTGGTTGTAAAAACGACCACTTCACAATTATTTAAAAAAAAACAAATTTTGGCACCTTCAATCCAAGATGGCGGATCGAGCTCGACCCTCCCAAGGTCGAAAACTTTTTTTTTTCTTTAGAGTCCCAATCTTAACAACATATATCAAAATCGCTACTACCTAACCTTTTGCAAGGTAAAACTCCCCACTGACTGGACTAATTGGTTTCCATTCAAATCTACATGTAACGCGGAAGACATTTCTAGTGTCTATTGTATATTCAGTGGTTTTAGCAAACACACATTTATCTGGTCACGTTATGTTTGTTGTCGGTCTATTTTGGTATTTCCTGTGTTTTTTTAAAGGGCAGTCGCCGCAAAGGTCACAGATGTTATTTTGCTCTTTAAAATAATTTTGTTCACAATCAAATGGTAGTATTTTCATTTGTAGTCTGTTAAAAAGTGTTGTAAAATTAGAGTTGTTCGCTATTTCGACATCTAGATCGGTCTTTGTCTTGGATAGGTCAAGAGAACATCGCATCAATAACAATTCTGATGATTTTATCTTCTTTTGAATGCGTCAGTCTTCTGATTGAATCTAACTTTTACCTTTCCCATCACCGTACGGTGTTGAACGAGTGTAGAAATTCATATTACAATTAAATTTCAATTTAAATTTTCAATATTTTGTTTTAATGATAATCGTCGTCTGCAATCTCACAGGATAGCTTTAAGCTTTGCATTTGATTTTGTTTTATCCTTTGAATTACCGCGTGTCTCTTATTAGCTTTATTTTATTATTAATTTATTGTAATAATTATTTAACTAAAGTCAGGATGTCAAAAAAGTTTGCTGCAAATATTAGGGCGACATAAGACAATTTGATATTTAATAATTAATGATAATTTTAACTCTTTTTTTATGTCTAGATGTTCAAAATCATAAATGTGTATGTTTTTTGTGTTCCAGTGGGAGTACTTGGGGGGCCACGAGCGGGCGGCGCGCCTGTCGGACCCGACGGGTGTCATCCGCACGCCCATGATCGCCGGCGGCCTCTTCTCCATCGACAGGAAGTACTTCGAGAAGCTGGGCACCTACGACACCAAGATGGATGTCTGGGGGGGCGAGAACCTCGAGATATCTTTCAGGTGCATATCCAGCTCATTATACTATGGGATTCCCTACTATTATTAATTATTGTATTTTGTGTGGACCGCTTTTTTTTCACAAGTTTTTCGTTTTCTGATTGTGGTTATTTCTGGTATTTGACCACTTCAATCAAAAGTTCTATTCAAAAGTAAAAACTTTACAATGTGTTATCATTGATAACATTAAATCTACACTATCAACCTTAGTTTTTACACTTTTTACAGGACATAATCTTATCTGATTACATTATTGCTCCATACTCTAACTACTGCTCGTCAATGATTCTTTTCTTATGTAAAATCAGAGGACAAAATAAGTTGCAAATTAACCAATATAGAGCAATGATGATAATACTTAGGATTAATAGATTTTCAAAAATAACTAAAAAAAATTTAAAGGAACTAAATTGGCTATATATTTTATACATAAAATAACAAATAATCTATTACCAAAATACTTTTCAAAAAAAATTGTACACACAAGAATGTGCAATGAAATTAGGCTACCAAAACAGAACAAAGCCAATACACAAACAGGTTTACTATACAAACGAATGCAATGTCATAGTGCGCTACTTCAAACTATACAGTCTGCACCATTTGATAGATTCAAGCTGGATTGTAGGAGCCATAGTAATGAAAAGTAATGTTATATTGTATGATTTATTATAAATTAGACATTTGTAAACTTGGGTGTATAAATGGCTAAAATAAAATTAATAAACATAAAAATAAATAAATGGGATACTGTAAAAAAATCAAGGTCTTTTCTCACTAAAACTTAAATCAATAGAAAGTCTTTTTAATAAATAATCTGTTTTCGTTTCATTCACATGTTTTGCATATTTTGTGTTAAACTTGATCCCTTCTTCCTCAGGGATATGTCGGAAATAACTTTTCGCTCAGTTCGCACACGTCACAACTAAGATCATGAGACCCACGTCTCGTCGCCACCAATCGTTGTTGAATTCACAAAACGTAAAACTAGAATGCTTTCATAACCTCACTTACGACCAAATAGAAACCAAACAGATGCTGTAACTAGGATTTTTATATCATTTCTTGAGTGACCGTTCTGTTCCAAGCGATCTAAATCTAACGCATTGTTATAAAATGTGACATAAATGAAGCCGTGTTTAAAGTCTCGAAGACGATGTGAGTGGCGACAACCTCGCCCGATAGCTCGTCGGAGATAGGATACTTGCATCACCGATGAGTAGTCACACCTCACAATGCAGGACATCATATGCTGATGTTACTGAGGGCCGTCTCTGTTTCATGTTGACAAACGGCCGCTTCCTCCTGATTAATGTTTTTTATGGTTATATGGAGTTTAATGTGGAGGAATTCCAAAATATATGGCCGCAGTTGGCTGCTGGTGCTGATGCTCGTGCTGATTATGATGCCAAAATATGCAATTTTACTAGGGTTTTATAGGTAACAAATTTTTGTCTACCGAGAAAATATAAGGGGCCGTTCAAGTATTATGTAAGCACTATAGGGGGGCAGGGGGTCTTTGCTTTGCTTATTTTTGATGACATGGGGGGGTCGAGATAGTGATTACGTCAGCACTGCTCAGCAGTAGTTTTTTTTTTTTACACATTGGCAACCCACACATTGTTTATGTTTGAAAACCGAATACATATTCGGGGATTCCCACAAATAAATAATACGTTTAGGTACTCGCTTAAAAGCGAATGGGGGAATTACCGCGCGCTACTCACTTGTCAAAATTTCTTCCATCAATCTATTGTTTCGTTTCAGTACGATTGACGATTTGACGTGTTGTAAGCAAATCAAAGCAAGTTAATATTTGTGTTACCGTTAATTCTCTTTCGCTTATGAATCAATAAAAAAACAGAATACATTAACAGAAAAATGCATATAGGTACCAATTTTTACGTAAGCATGGGAGGGGGGGGGGGTAAGAGCTTTGCTTACTTTTGGTGACAAGGGGGAAGAGGGGGTAAATAATTGTAATAAATCTGCTTACGTAATACTTGAACGGCCCCTAAGGCCTCTAAGGCTGTAAAAGCCAGGTAACATTTGAAATACCCATATGAAGTAAAAATTCTGAGGCGCCATATGACTCCGTTCTATTTGTATAAAGAACATTAACTTTTAAATTTTTTAAATAAATGTATGGCGATATTCGCCAAGATACGTGAATCGTCGAGTTTCAGATACTTGCGCGTACATGTGGAAGAAAGTTCTCGATTGACATTGTTTTATGTGCTTGCTGAATATGATTATTGCACCCCCGATTTGGGGTGATGATGTGAGGATGAAGGGAGAGGGGAGGAAACGAGGAAACCAGATTTGTAGTGGAAATTTGGGAAGTACCTGCTGCCTTTAATTTGCATCTCTTCACATATCTAAGACATTTCTCCAATTGTAACGTGCTTGTTTACAGAGTTTGGCAATGCGGCGGATCGCTGGAGATAGTGCCGTGCAGTCGCGTTGGCCACGTGTTCCGCAAGCGCCATCCGTACAGCTTCCCGGGTGGCTCCGGGAACGTGTTCGCACGCAACACGCGTCGCGCAGCCGAAGTTTGGATGGATGACTACAAACGCTTCTACTACGAAGCGCAGCCGCTTGCCAAGAATGTCGCCTTTGGAGAGTGAGTTCTTTGAGTTAATATTTCTGCGATGAATCCTTAATATTTTCATAATTTAAAAGGAAAATTGTGATGCGGGCTAGACAGTTGTTATAAGAATACTGTCTCGGTCCACGGTCTGCCTGTGGCTTTGATTTTGTAGATTTTGACTTCGACGCTGGCTCAGCGCAATAAATTATCAAGCTAGTTGTTTGCATTTATTGTACTTGAGCTGTAAGGTTATGTCTAATGATGTTCAACTCTTACAAATATAGCTTCTGACCTTTCTTAAAGAATATCGGCAAGTGTATAAGTAAAATGATAGATTTTCTGTTTTCACCTACTTATGCAAAATCTGCACTAAAAAAAAACATTTGCCACCAGTTTTTAATGCACTTAATCACTAATGACGGCTGTTTTATCATGTCATGATGAATGTTATTTTTAATACATCTATTTGAATTTAGCTTTTATTTTCGTGATTGAATGAATGCAAATCTTAGAAGCCGAAATTAACCCACTTAATAACATCCGATAAAGCTGAAACTCTGCAGATAAACGCACCGACGATGACAATGCATTCTATCAACCTTTGGTGGCAATTAAGTACATACAAGCAGCATATAAGCGTTTCTCTGAAATTGGAAGACATTTCAGCAGTTAATACACGAAATAAATGTCGATCCTAAGCGATCGGCATTTGGTGAGGTTCTTAGCGTGGTTGAATCCAGTCCCTGTGAAGAAATGTACACTCCTCAGCCAAACCAAAAAAAAAAAGTTAAAAGACATTTTTAAATATATTTATTTATTTTTATTTAAGTACATAAAACAGGCATGGTGCCCAAAAATTTACATTCATGGATGTTTAAATACATAATAATAACAAAAATAGTAACAAAATGAATAAGCTAAATATGCTGAAGTAAATAAAAAATAGAATGGGTAAATGGTAAATACAAATATGTTCATCAACGATTTGTTATTGTCACACCTGTACTGGTGAGACACTGATTAGGTAGGTACAATGTTGCTTCTCTTTAAATAAAGGGCTTCATCACAATATCAGCTTAATATGATTAAAGGTAATACATTTTTTTTAAGTGTTTAAATTGATCATTAAAAATGTCTATTTCATTATTAGAGCCATGTATAATGTTATAATTTCTTAATGTTCGCGGTACAGGGGAAAAATATCCTGTATTTGTGTGGTAGGCTTTAATATAGAAAATGTCTTTCATCCTCCTTGTTGATTTTCTTGATGGTATATTGATGTTAATTTGGGATAAAATGTTTGGTGTATCAACTGATGCATGTATAATTTTGTGTAGGAGCAGTACGTCAGAAAGTTTACGTCTGACCGTCAGTGAGTGTAATTTATAGTGCAAAATTCTTTCATTATAATTATATGTACCATAGTACAAATACATTATTTTTACGGTTTGTTTTTTTTATGTTTTGTTTCACTAAAACGTAGGAAGATAAAATTTCCATCCTTGACAATTAATATTGTGACATTTCAGAATAAAAATTGTGTTACTTGAGTAACAATCAGATCTAATTGATTGCAGGTTTTTTATGCTTGCAAAACAGATCTTTGTAGACCTTTTGCTAGGCTGTGAGCTTCCTCACAGCCATTCATTCACTAATATTTTTCTTGTCCACAGAATATGAAGAAATCTGTTCAGAAGTTTATATAATACTAGCGGACCCGGGCAAACATTGTCCTTCCACAGACCGCCTTTTATGTAGACCGCATTTTATATAGACCTTATTTTATATAGACCGACTTTTATTTGGTGGCGCTGTTGTCAGATATTTTATGCATTTGACACACATAAAATACATGCGCAAGTCACATGCATCGTAGATATTGTTTTGACATTTCATTTGATATCAATCGTTTCAGCAGATTTTGATTACTGTTATAAAATAAGTAAAAATGTGGGGAAGTTAAAATTTGTGGTTGTATGTATTATTGGATGAGAAATCTGAAAAAAAAAAAAATCATTGAAAATTTTTTGTTTTAGGTCTCTGCAACAGCGCCACTTATCTATCAAAACTATCCTTTCTTTCAATCTGGAACTATCCATACACATTCACAAAATTTCATTGTAACCGATTGGGCGGTTTCGGAGATTATCGTGTACGAAAACAGTGACACGTGGTTTTTATATACTAAGATACTATTTTATACCCCTTTCCTAAAATTAATTGTAATTTATTTAATTCCCCCAGTATCTCAGAGCGACTGGACTTGAAGCAGAGACTGAAGTGCAAGCCCTTCAAGTGGTATCTGGACAATGTGTACCCGGAGCTGACTATCCCCAAGACTGTGGTCACCAGCTCCTCTCTCGGGGGCACCATCCGACAGGGTGCCATGTGCCTCGATAGTCTGGGAAACCTCATCGAGGGATCAGTAGGTAAGCGATCCATTAATTATTTATCATTTCATCGAGACCTATGTATTTGTAAGTATTCTACAAATTTATTTGGAGGAGCAAACTTAGTATTCTGAAATTATAAATATTTTATTTTTATTGGAACCAATTTTCTTTAATATCTTTTGAAGTTTATACTATGTCATTGAAGAAGATGATAATACTAATACATCTAGACAAAACATGAAAGAGAACAAGACCCAAAAAAATAAAAAAAGATAACAGTCTCAACTGGGAAGTAGGTTAAGATGTTGTCCCAATTACACAGATATCCTGGTTCGATTCCCAGTTGAAACCGTTATATTTTTATTTTTCTGTGTCTTGTTCTGTTTCAATTAGGTTTATTAGTATATTCTTCCTCTTCAGTTAAAAATATTTCTCTACTCTTTTTTGCGAAATCTTATCTCTAATTTGATTATCGATCCGTACATAAAAAAATTAATATCAGACAAGTTTGAGTATTGTCTTATTTTTTTTTTAACATTTTTTAAAGCTCTATAGCTCGTGATGGAAATAACAATTTGTGCTGAAAAAGTTGCATTGTCCTAAAAATTCTAAACAGAAAAAGCTGTGCAAATTTCATAATGTCAGAGCTCATCTGATATATTGCTGCTTCAAATACATGGATTTTCTGTTTTAAAATTAAAATTGCAGCTGTAAACGCAGATTTGAACTTTAGGTAGGTCAGGTCAATTTAGAAATTATGAGCAAGGAAGCAATGCGATTTAATTGAATTATTTCTTGTAACTCCCGTGCTTTTGCTGTGACAGTCATCTGCAGTAGAATGTCTGGCATCTGTGCAAACAGACTAATAGACTAATGCAATCAAACCGTGGCGTTTTTCACTAATCATTCTAATCTGAAGCTCATGGTGATTTGTCTCGCATGACTGGGCATGAAATGCAGATTCTCCGGCCTTTTTATCCATCCATCATGAGCAAATCTTTTTGACCTCAATCTGGATAATTCACATCTGAAAGTGATGTTTGATGTCAAGGAAAATTCATTTCATTTCTCTTTGTTGTTACATATTGCTGCAGTGATTAGAACAATTTTTTTTAAATGTAACAATCAGCTGTATCAGAGTAGCTAGCTGTCTGTCATGTACTATAATTATTTATTTACTGTAATATTATTAGCACCCATTTATTAAATTTAGATTTTAAAATTAACCCCTTTGATGAACGTATTTCTCTCAACTTTGGACTCATGTCTAGTTTTGTAAATTTTGCTACTGGTATTTCTTCAAACAGTTAGTGTAACTTGCAGACTCGTGACTTTTGGGTGTACTAGAGTGCTAATATTACAAAAAATGGCATTATTGATATTGTTGTAGCTGGACACGATTTTTTTTCCTGAAAATATTAATACAAAAAATCGAAAAAAAATAGTGAAAAGCAAGTAGGCTTGAATTATGGTTAGAAATCTGTTTTTGCATCTTTATGTACATTCCTACCTTGTGCATTGTATAATTTAGAATTCTCTTTATTTTCCAGGCATGTATCCCTGTCATAATACTGGAGGAAACCAAGAATGGACGGTCACATCAGTTGGCTACATAAAACACCACAGCCTCTGCCTGACTCTGGCCAGGTTTGAGGTGTCCGCCCCGGTGGTCATGATGCCCTGCGAGGCGGAGGACAATGTCAACCAGATGTGGAAACCAATACAAGGGGGACGCATTAGACACGCCAAGATCAACTATTGTCTGGACTCCCGGCTCAAGACCCTGACGGCGCAGAACTGTGACTTGACGCAGATCAGCCAGCAGTTTGAATTCAAGACTATGTGAATTGATTTGTAGTTCCTATGTTATCAGATATCACGGCATGTGTCAGATCGTGCGCGTCTGAGAGCCTGTTTCGATTGGTCCAGGCAGATGCGGCCACTGCTTCAAACAATGATCAGATTTTGCGAATGGTCGAGAATTTCTAAAAGTGCAGCCTTCAATAATTTATGTTAGATTTTTTAGGTCTTATTCTTCTACGCCAAGTGGCCAGTTTTTCACTGATTGATTATAAAGAGTCATGATGTTGTTAATATATTTTCATATTTGTTTGTTTTTAGTATGAATATTGAAATGGCATTTTATTGTGATGTAGTTACCTACATACATAATATTATTTTCTTTCCTGATTCTATGCTTTGTAAATTAAATTTAAAAAAAATCAAATGCATTAATATAATCATTAAAAAAATTGGAAACAAAATTCAGTGTTGCCAACGATAATTCAATTTAGAATTAGAAATTGAATTTCTATGAAATAATTGTTATAAATCATTCATTCACCTTTAGGTTTTAAGATATCACCATCACTGCCAAAATAAAGAAACTATGAATTGTCACTTGACCAAAATTACTTCTAATTTAAAATACGAATCACTTTTGGGTAAATATAATTATTTTATTGCTTATTGATATTTTGTCTGAAGATGTGTTATTCTTTTGATATCTTATTCTTCATCAGGAAAAGCAGTGATGTTATGTTTAATATTTTTGACATAATTTACATAGATATTTTCAAATGTACTTCAAAACAAACCTGACTAAAAAAGCGCCTTTGAGATGATAGACACTTCAAAAAACATGGCGATAGAAATTAGCAAAGTATTAATGTTATTGTTTTTTTTCATAAAATTGAAACCAAGCTGCTACGCTTTGATAATTTATAAAGACGTAGAAATGTTTTTCAAATAGAAAATAGATACTAAAAACTAAATGATTCAATTTTAACAAAACAAATGCAATTTCTTTATCTGAGATAAATTGTTAAACAATAATATAATGCACATTAGCCCTTTTCTTATTAAAATTAAAAGACTTTTAGAAGTTTCTATTCAAATGGGCTAATTCACCGCCATATTTATTAATACAGGCCGTGCGGTAGAAAATGCACTGACAGTTTTAACAAAGATGGCCTTGGCTAATACAAACAGTTGCTTCCTGTAATGCACAAAATGCGATGAATTCAAAATATTTCAAGGAAATTGTTATTCTTCGAAATGAACAAGTGCTTTCAGGATTTTTATAAAATTTAAATGTCTTTCATTTTATAGATTGTAAATATGACGTAATTTTGCAATGTCATTTTTGTTAATTATAATAAAAATGTGTACATAATTGATATTATGGAATTAGGAACTATTATTATTAGAAGTAGAGATTTAGTTGTAGGATTTAAATTATATTTTCTAAAGAAAATATTGTCATTAATAACATTTTTAGTCGACATGAAAGAAATTTTATTTGGTTATGTAGTATTTTTTTATTTGTTTTTATATTTTACGAAAATTATTTATTGTTTGTTATTTTTTAAACATATAATTATTTGCTGTAAAGATATTGACAGAATTATATCATAGTCTATTGATCAATTTTTTTTACCATATTTACGAAATTAAAGTATTCTTTTTATAATTTTAATACATTTAAGAAAAAGATGGAATAATGTTTACCAGACATGACTCTTCTTATTTACCAGCATAAAGTATTACCCTCTTGGTTTGAAATACAGTTTTTCTGACAGTATTATATGACTGCACTTGATTTTTGGTTTTCTTAGCCATTATTAAGTTCAGAGTATTGAAATTTAAATAATCTTGAATTTGTCACAAAAGTATATCAAAATCAGTTGACTGAGTCTAATTAATTTAATAGTGTATTTTGGCTCTGATTTTTATCTGTTAATTACAATCTCATCTAAAACTAAAAAAGAACAACTTATATCAAAGATTTGGAATTTTCATGTACAGAAATACTCACATTTTACAGAAGCTTTTTCATATGCAATCTCAAAAGATTTGTCACAAAAGTATACCAACCTTCAGTTTAACTTACTCTAATTGCTTTAATAGTGTATTTAGGCTCTGATTTTGGATTTGATGATAATCGTTCCATCCACAACTAAAAACAATATTGTTACAAGTGAGAAGATAATCTTTTTTTTGTGAAGAATTCATTGTTTTTCTTTTGGAAAAAAATCAAAAGTTTCATTATTTAGTTGTGATCGAATTTTTACTTATGGATAATGTTACCACTTTCAACACTTGTATGTAACAAATGGGCATGTGTGCATTGTACATACTAACACAATACCCTTGAGGTGATTTTTCTCAGAAATGGCGCTCTACAAACTATCCGTTATTATTTTATTTACCAATTACATCAGATGCCTTTATGCATTTCACTGCATAATTAATTACCTACTGCCTATGTATATAAAATATTCACATAATCTAATGTGATAATCTAATCTCACGCTAGTGTTTATATACTCCTAGTAACTTATATGAGACACCTGCTAAAACATATTATATGAAAAAATGTACAAACCTTAAAATTATCACGGCGTATGTGGCTCTCATAATTAATGTGAATGGTAGCTAATCTGGAGTGCTTGAATTAGCCATTGACGCTAGTGTAGTTGGATGTATTCCTATGCAGTGACTAAAGTTTAAATAATAAATTGTAATTTTGTATTGAGCCTTTGTTCGCCTCGAGAATGTTCGGAAATAGGTTTCCAAGTGATGAACAGTTAAGAAAATTTCTCACTACTCTAATGGCACTGAAACAATGAAATTGTATTATTTATATTAATAAGTCATTTGTATGTACTTCAGAATGAAATGTAATTCCTTGGCTTTTACTAGTATTTGCCATATAATTGAAACATTTTCTCATCGTACACGGGGGCATTTTGGCACTGATTTATGCAATTTTGTTAGAGATAGCACATAACCTCATTTAGTGACAGTTTAACACTAAATAGAAAGGCTAGCAATTACCATATCTTTTACTTGCCGCATTGAGAGGTCTACAGCGTGTCTTTACGTTTCCTTACATGAATTTATTTTCAACCGTATTACATAACTGTCACGTCATGCAAATGACCCCCAACCACACTAGCGCCATTTGCTTTGAGCTTTCCAGATTTCCGACCATTGAATTTCATAACATTGAGGATGCGATAGAGCCCCGGCTCTGTAGTTGGTGGTGTAACACAACATATTGCATTGAACACGACTAGGCTAAGCATCGCCGAAGGTAAATGAGAACTATGATAGCTTAAAAAGACAATACAGCAGGTTGTATATTCTAGTTGTAAGTTTTCACACTAATCTCTTAGAAATTATTCTCATATTGATTTGTAAATCATGAAAGTAAATACTTTATTTATTCTAGTTCTAATCTAAGTTACCAAACGCTGCATTGGTTTTCATTGTAGACGTTTATTATGGTTTAGAAAAATGATTATTATTGTTTGGTTATTTTTTCAACATATTTGATGTAGGCTGTGATCGGTATGTTTATTCTTCAGGATTCTAGAAACTTTAAACTAAATACTATTGTGGCCCCCTTGACCCTTTTTTAGACTTTCTATACAATTTGCTATGATAGCTATAGTAAATAAGATGTCATTCTAATGTTGAAATGTAATACATACTGTAATCCAATAAACACATAAACATAGTTTTATATAGCTCATGAGATCAACACAGTTAATAATAAATATAATTTTCATTGGTTTAGAATTCACAAGTTCAGCCATTGAAGCCACTTGTGTCTTTTTATAAATGTTAGGTAACTCGCTAATCCTGTTAGTGGTGTAGTTATCATTTAGAGCCTTCATATCCTCCCAGGCCTGGACATCAAAGAAGTCTTTCTCAGTACATTTGAACATACAATATAAAACACGTAGAAGAGTATGCATGAGACGATATATGAATGTGAATGAAGTAGAGAGTGTGTGCCGAGACAGAGTTGTGTGGCAGACTCTCCTTTCTGCCTGTCCCTACCGGGAAACGGTATGTTGATTTATTAATTAGTTTTATTAAAACGCATGCACATTTTCATTATGTTTTATTTCATTAGCGTGAATAGATCAGGCCCCCAGTTAGTCCGTGAACCTACTATTTTGTCGTTAGTCCCCTAAGAGACTTACTTTAGTTCTTATGAGAATATTTGATTTGACACCATCTTCAGTAGGTAATACTTTGGTCAACCTTGTGTATTCTATACCAATGATTGTAAGGCATGCGGCACTTGTGTGCCGGCTGTTGTAATAACGTGACAATTAAATTAGTCACATAGGAAACTGTTAGATTGTACTGTTATCGGTTAAATTGATTGAAGTGAGGATTTTACACCCTACTTAGTGATTATTTTCCATTCCATTAATAACTGTACTGTGCGTAGTTGTTACTGGTTGCCTTATTGATAATTTTTATAATACCTACCTACATAATAATAGTACATAAATATTTTACAATTCTCTCTCCGTCATTCAATCGTTAATCCCTTTTCCACTTTACCTGATAATTTTACATAAATAGTTCACTAAATTAATAATAGTTCCTGGGTCATACTATTATGACCTGGGAACTGTAGAACTTTTCTGAAAATTTCCATTAATTCTCGGTGTTTGAACAAAATTGTCATTTGTTTATACATCGAAACTTGCATTCAAGACAAAAATTTTAAAAATCAGGTAGCAATTTCTAAATCAGAAATATTGTCTAATCCTTTCCCTTTGTCTTAAAGAGTATTGCTTGAATCTTGTTTTGATAAATGTTTCAAAAATCGCAACCATTTTTCGAACAAATTTCGACCCAAAATTATCAGTAATGTTGAGAGTGAATTCCATAAGAATTTTTTAATGAAAATATAGTTTATATCCCTCCCAAACCATGATTTACTGTATTATAATTAGTGAGTATTGATTGTTGAGTACAATGATCACACCAGTTGGAATATAAATATGTATTACGCATTTCTTTTATTGGGAGATATAAAGCGAATAAATAATGATGAAATGCAATTTCTTAGGTGTTTTATTATATTCGGAGAAACGTGGAAACATTTAAATATGTCCTTATATATTTTATGCTCTTTAACTATTTCCTGGTTTTTCTGTACCCCAAAATAATGATAATATTTATTATATTTCACTGTCATTTGTGCTATAATCCTTGTAGATCCTGATGGTCTAGCACAGTGAAATCGATAACTTTAAAATATCTGTTCGATATGCGTAACTACCGATGATTTAATCCAATTTCCCAAGCACAGTCGTGCTGGTGACACCTAGACCGATATTGATAATGTGTAAATCATAAATCGACATACACTACAACACTGGAGGTTATCTATGAAACGACATTCCAAAACGTTAATTTTCATGCATTCATAAATTGGCAATTTTGAATTGAAACACCAACCTAAATAGGCATTGGCAGTCCGCATTTACTTTTTGATACTAAAAAGGGAGAATTAGTTTATTTAATTAATAGAACTTTATTTTTTAACATAAAACAAATTAAATAAATTTAAAAAATATATACCAGAGATAGTAATGTTAACGTAAAAATAAACATTTTTCGGCCACGAAAGAATGCCTTCTAAGATAGCTGCCCTAAATTGTGGAGGCTCAGATGTCTTTATTCACAACTTGTTACCTGAACAATTTAGTTTCTGAAAGCCCAAACCAAAGTAGCGTCATTGGCCCAAACAGGTTCAAGTCCCCGAGTATAATATGAATTCTTTCAATTCCAAGAATTTTGTTAGTTCAACTCCGTTCATTAACAAGCCAGTAATTTTGCATAACGAATGACATTATTTAAAAAAATATGACTATTTCGACTGTTAACACTTTTCTGATACTACTATCGTCAGTCGGAATATTTCTTATCAGTCATTGACCGTGCTTGCAAATATCGCTACTGACCATAGATGACGAATTTTAGTCAATATCGTATTAATATGGGGCTTTATCGATTGTCCGTGCTAAACCCCTGGCCATCTTTAAGAATCATCTTCTACAGTGCCGGTCATCTGCTGTCTTCCTTCATTTCAACACCAACTAGTTATTAAAACTTAGAAACTAACCTGCCGCTTTCCCCTTCTCCTTCCTCAGTTAGAGTTGCCAAAGAAGTCATATACCGTAGACTTGTCAACTTGTGTCGTATTCACATCAAAAAAATTGTACACTTTGAGAAAAAAACAAATTTTCCATTTCATAAATTGTATTTCTGGTTTACCATATACATATATTTTATTCATAATCTTATAGTTCGGGTATTGGTTTTCTTTAATACAGAAGAAACCACTGGAGTGATTGGTGTCATATAATATTCATTTATCATATTATTTAATTAATACAATTCCTCAAAATATTAATAAGAAAACAATGAAACTGCTTACTGCGGTTTAAAGTCAATGAATCCACCTAGATTTCGCCATGTATCCCATATTTTTAGGTTCTATAAACATGGCACAATATGACAAGCTATCTTTAAAAATGTTTTCGCAAAATATGCCAAAAAATCACTCCAGTGGATAAGAAATTTTCTCAACTAATTACATAATTACAAGGGAATGGGTTTCCTTGATCATAGATCTATCTATCTAAAATCACCCTTATAATTAACAAACTAAAAACAGGAACCTACCAAGACAGGGTGCCTCCTACGAGTATAATTCCAAATAATATTGTATTTATATTACAGATTCTAAAACCTTAACATATCACTGAGTATCTCTATGGTCCAAAAAAATCAAGTGTTCCCCAAAATGGGATATCTAATTTTTATTTTGCCATTGATTGCTCTGTTTACTTTTCTGTTGTATTTTATTTTTGTAAGTTGTTGTTGACTAATCAATAACGTCAATTTATCAAAATGGAAAAAAATTACAGCTTAATAAGGATTTATTTTTAGCCATCACGAAGTGTATTTTTTTAAATTTTGTTCGATATTCACAATTATAGAATCGTTGCATCGTTATCTTTTGTCTACTTAAATATTATAATATTTTATCACAAAAATCACTTCTAACACCCAACACCGGTATTCAAATTTGATCTGCGAACCCTTTTCTTTTTTATAGTGATTTGTTTTTGGGGTATTATGCCGTGTTGCTCTACCTCCTTCTTTAGCCAACATCAGGGCAGATGTATATCTAAGGTTGTGGTGAAAGGTTGGTGGTAGGTTGTTCTGATGATGGACACTGCAATGTTCTCTGAAACGTTGGCTAAAGAAGGAGGTATTGCAACACGGCATAATACCCCAAAAACAATACTTTTGGCAGTGAAAATCTCAAATCATACCCTTCTCTTTTTGGTTAATTACTTCTGGCAGATCATTTTTTAATTATTTATAAACACGTAAATGATCAATTTAGAACAATATTATAAGAACACTCATATTAATTTCAATTACCTCTAAGGAATTTTGTAAATTAACTACGATTTGAAATGAAAACCATTTCATTAGCCACAGGAGTCCATCCACAACACACATTCTTGTTATGATACTATTTCCGTTTTCATTCTTGACATAATAATAGTCAGCTTAACGTTTACACAGCCAACAACTGCTCAATGGAATAAAAAATATAAAAGTTACAATAGTCTATTTAACATATATTAATTTTAAATATGCATTATCTATTTGATTTGCAAACGATTTTAAATTCGCCATGTTCTCAATATTCTCTACTATAACTATCGTATTCAGTAGGTTTAACAATCAGCATTATTCATTGAGTAAGTCTGGGCCGGCCCTACGCAGGAACAATTGCAGCAGTCCGCTGCGGGCGCCGAACTGGTAAGGCGCTGATAATACCAACAATTAACAAACAGAGAAAACATCCTAAAATGAATGTGAAAACTTCCAAAAGAAAACTAGATAGAAATCGCCTTTTTTTCGTAAAAAAACAAGTTTACTGGTTTTGACAAGGGGTATAAAAATTTTACTCGCTCCAGGCGCTGTTTGGTTCAGGACCGGCACTGATATACGTGTCTTTATTATTATTCCTACAATCATATTGAATAGAGAATGGCTATTATACATAGGTAGAGACACCCATTCATAGCATTAATAATATTTTCGCGAATTAAAGTGATAAATGGTATTTTTAGCGATTATAAAAAAGTATTTTTAGTCGCTATAATCTTGTATTGACAGATCGTAAAACGAACATGACACTATACTGTAGAAACATGTGCCATGTTGAGTTTCAATCAATAATACAGTAAACATGTTTCAAGGGATTTTGCTAATTTAATCGTTTTTGCCCTCTTGCTGACTTCCGTTTCTTGACATTAAGCTATAAACGCTATGAAAACACAAAATTAAAGCTATTTTTTCAATAATTAATGCTACATTTCATAAAAATTAAAGCTATGAATGTGTCTCTATACATAGGTAATAAAAATGGTAACATACAATGGTACAAACTTTTCTATTTAAATATTACAGTGTGATCAATACGTTTTGTAAATGAAAAGTATTAAAAGTAGTTAAGACTTATTTAGTAGTCACAACTTAATCGTAGATTCCTTTTTAAAAATATTTTTTAGGTTGGTAAACTACTAAAATTTACCTACTTACCATAATGTAAGTTGACAGTGTTTCAACGATATATATTAATCACTTAGGGCCCTGTTTCACCTGCACACCTTGGTGGCACAACCAGTTGGGCGAACAACCGAATTGTGGTGACACCGAGCGGACACCAGATGAGGGACCCTCCATAGAGCAGGTTGTGCCACCGTGGTGTCCCGGTGAAAGCTGAATTCGATTCAATGTGGAGCTGAAATCAGATGAGACTTGACAAATCTTCCGATATAGCTTAAAGCTTTGAACGTCCTATTAGGTGAAAGCCTTTGTCTCAGTAAGTAATATCCCGCAGCATTGAAAGCTATGAAAAAGAAAACTAGCATTGATAGGTCATAGGAGAACGAGGCGTCTTTCATGCCCATCATCTTGATGAACTGTTTGGGGCTCTTGTATTCGCAGTAGATCTCCTCTCTCGGACAGTAGAGGTCCCGGCGGCCGGTGCCCCAGATGGCGGTGACGAGCCCTTCGAGGCCGTAGCGCAGGTACGAGCAGGCCATGGCCAGTCGCCAGTGCAGAGGGACAGGCAGATCTCCCGACCCGATGCCGCGCACTGCCAGCAGCATCAGGGGGACAGAGAGGGCGGGCCCGGTGAATATGCTGTTCTGTAAGGTGAAAAAATAATTTCAAAGTTATTTTATTTATCTATTCATACATTTCATTATGTATTCGGACTTGAACTCAGGAACTTAACACCAGGTAATGTACTCCCTCACATTGGAGAGAGTTCAGAAGAAATTTCTGAGATTTCTCTACATGAGGGAGTATCGCTAGTACCCGTGACTCTATCTTTGGACTTTTTTTTGGGTATAGTCAGAAAGAACCTTATATGGGTCAGAAGAGATGTACACATTTCTTCAAAGTGATTCATGTATGGTTTTAAAACCCGGCAATCATTTGTTTTCCGAGTCCCAACTGCTCCTAACCATCTGGAGCCAGTGAGACTATGGCATCCCCAATTGAGGTATGTTGTGAGGCTGAGGGTAGTGGGGAGTGGTAGGATATGAGTAAGAGGTAGGTAGGGAAGTACCTGGCTATTCAGATTTGGTCACCAAACACGGCCAAAGCCATTTCAAGCAACGTTTCAATTCTGAATGGTGGTCTTACACCGGAGCGATATTGGGAGAATCTTCCACTCTGGAACCTGCTGCAAATACACTATATTATTTTAAATGAGTAATTTGTGATATGATACAAACTAATCAAAAATAATTTACTTGCGCAAGGTGGGATTTCTCCAGCTTGCTAGTCGAGGGCGTTACCCCTCGACCACGGAGGTAGTGGAGAGCATTCTTTTCTACGTTCCCAATGGTTATACATACATAGTACTCTTGCTTTTGAACAAAATCAATTCAGATTTCGACATATTTAGCATCGATGAAGCTACTACTACCCACTGTCTATATTTGTTTTTTAAAAGCATTCAAATGAATAATTTTCTATTATTTTTAAAATAATAAACTGAATTGTTTTGAACTTCCGCTATCGATTCATTTCATCAAAAGTTTTCTTTTGTCATTTGATCAGTGTTCAGGGCCAGCCTGAGTCAAACGACGCCTGGTGCAAGTAATAATTTTTATGCCCCTTCTCAAAACCAGTAGACTCCTAGGTAGGTGAACACTAAAACTGGTATTTCTAGGTTTTATGCCAATTAGATTCTTCTGAGCACCTTATCGACCAGCATAACCACGATTCTGCCATTAAAAAAACCCCATCATTGATGCCAATTTTGGATCGACGGGAAAACTGTATTATGCTGGTTATGTAAATAATATCCTGGAAAACTTAGGACAGGTTGTTTTACAGAATTTGAAAAATTTGACAAATTTCAAACTTACTATTCAAGTTATGCGAGTCCTATTCAAGTTCTCGCTGTGGAACAACCAACCCATGATTAAATAATAATAGAACTTGTATTTTAACATTGAAATTTGATGAATTGTTCAAATCCCACGAAACAACCTGTCCTTCTTAGGAATCCATGATAGGCTCTCATTTATCAACCGTCTACCTAAAGCGTATCCTAAGATACTTTAGACATGTTGTTCGCCAAAATGAGAACTCAAAGCTGGAGAAATTCACGATCACCGGCATTGTGGAGGACAGGGGAAGCAGAAAAAGATTGTTTTCTTGTTCTTTCCATGAAAATTGAAGATGGGGTAACGATCCTCCGCAACTAGAAAATGACTAAAGAAGAATGAACAGTATTAAAGATCTTACCACAACATTGAAAGTGGATGAGATGACGATAGCCATTGACTCGGAGATTAGCGCTATGAGGAACAGCACTGAGAAGAACATGGCGAAGCGGTTGATCTCCATGGGCTGCCCGGAGATGAGGTAGGTCATGCTAAGGTAGATACTGGACATGACCAGCTGGATGGGCAAGCGGGCAAGTGTGGTGGCCAAGAAGTACGGCTTCAGACCATACCATCGGTTGAAGTATTCACGTTTTAGCAGCTGTACCTCGAAAGGGACTGCAAAAAATGTCAGATAAATTAATTAAAGGTAAACGTAACAGAAGTAAAGTTATAATCAACGAGTTCATATATGGCATGACATATTAAGATAAAAAATTTGTATGCACCCATACCAGAGATGTGCAAAATGGGTACCCAAAACCATTTGAAATGCAAAATGGAAATGGGTCAAAACTTTTCCATTTGAAAATGCATAATGCAAAATGGGTTTTAGTAAAGCATTTCAAATGCAAAATACCTATTTTCAAAATACATTGAAAATGCAAAATGGTTTCTCAGGTCAAACAATTAAAATAATTATAGAATTTTTAAACAATTTTGTCATTTAATAATGGACATCAATGTACAACAAACATATTACATGATGGTAAATCCAAAAACACCACGACTACAGATTATGAAACCACAAAAAATTTGCGCGGGACTAATGTTGCCAACGTAAAAACATAGAAACTGCTATCTAACATTTAATATTACAGCGCCATGGCCCCATGTTCAATACCTATTTGAATCAGTATTTTTTGTAATGGTATCACTCAATTGCCAGGGCTACTACCAGGGAGCAACTTGACAAATGTAAATTATCTCTCATAGCGAGGTTGAGGACCGACTGATATTTGCGGCTTATGAGAAAAAGATGAGTGGAGATAGTAGGAAGAATGTTGCAAAAAAGCATTTAAAATGGAAAATGCATTTAAAATGCAAAATGCAAAATGGTTTTTAGAAAAGCATTTAAAATACAAAATGGAAAATACCCATTTTGCATTTTGCATTTCCATTTGAAATGGATTTATTTGAAATAAAGCACATCTCTGACCCATACAGACGCAATATGAATATGAATAAATAATTTTGTTCGCATAAAAACTCAATTCTTCCAAGAAAGGCATACAAATACAATATTGGATTGAATCACGGTTACAATATTGTATTTGTATGCCTTTCTTGAAAGAATTGAGTTTTTATACGGACAAAACTATCTATTCATATTCATGTTGAGCATGTATGGGTGCACACAATTGATTTGTCTTAATATTTTAAAGCATAACTTGCAAAAAGCGTATTTTCATAAAATAATTAAATTAACGCATGAATGCATAGACTATACGTTATTTTAACCCACATTATAGTAATATAAGTTATAGACTCTTTTTTTTCTTAGTATTTGAGTAGATAGGATCAATTTTACAATCTGTAAAGATGACTTATCTCCAATAATTTTAGGTAAGATTGATGGAAGTACCCTCGGTATCGCCCAGGAGAAAGACCACCATTCAGAAACGAAGTGACTTATAGATACTAAACTTCGCCTCCGGATACATGATATGAAGATGCCATAGTGGTTTAACAAAAAGGTGAATCCACAAATTAGCCAGCTCTCTAATTCTAATTTTGGTCGGCCAAATTTTTTTTAAAGTATGACATAACCTGAAATTCAATCTATGTTATAAATTTATAAAAAAACTAAAATTTAATTCTGCTGCATTGATGTTTACCGTAAAAAAATGTATTTATAAGTAAGAACTCTTTTCTATTGATTTCCATATTTTAATTTCTCAATTATATTTGCTTAACCTATTAAGATAAATGGATTCGTGGCCATTTTGCATACAAAACTACAGGCGGAAAATTTCACAGAATTTCAACAATTCATCAAATTTCAACTTTCATTTACGAGTTCTGTGAATATCCTATTCAAGTTCTGTTCTTATACCATTATAGGTCAGTTACTTGACTGAACTGAAATAATAACAGAACTTGAAAATTAACTTTAAAATTTGAAGAATTGTTCAAATTCTCTGAAACAACCCGTCTTTAAATGTGGATTTGATGACAAAATACTTGACAAAACCGAATAATTCTTATTTTAAAATCAGAATCTATAGCAAATAATCTATTAGGGATGTGAGCTACTTAATTTATTTGTGTTTTAAATAATAAAATATAGGTCATTACAATTCAATTTTTTATGAGTTTTTGATAATTATTAAAAAAATAATCTAACCTACTATATGTAATGAAGTTTTACATAAAAAATAGAGCATCGTCAAAAAGCCTATTTGGGTCAAAATTTTACATTTACAAACAACAAATTTGTGTTTCAACGGATATCGGCCGTTTGTAATTTAAATTTAAGATCATCAAAACTTTTTGAATAGTGTATATTTTTCGTTTCATAGTAGGAACTGCAAAATATATATTTTTAAATAATTAACGTTAACTCACAAATAATTGCCAAATTTGGCCTTTAACGTGTCAATGCTGTCGGTTCTTATAAGGCAGCAGGGAAATGTGAACAACGAATGTATCAATACTTACATGATAATAAGACTGGCAACATGGGGACGAACATTAATACGATGATGGAGGTGTAGCAGAAACCAAAGTTGAAGAGCGTTTTGGATCCATCGTCCCCCATTTGCAGGAAAAGGAAGCCTATTATTAGTCCTAGAAATATGTGGAGGGACAACTTCAGCCATAAGTAAGCCTGCAAAGAAAATAATATACTTGTATTACAAAATTTTCATATTTTTTTTATATAATTAAAAAAAATAAAATTACATAGGTACTGTACTAAATTGTTTAAGATTTTTTTTATCATGCGCATCTTAGTTTACACCAGTGATGCATAACCCGCGGCCCACGAGCCTTTTCGTGCCGCCCAGTTGGCTAAATAAAAATCAACAGCTTTTTTATTGGTCCGATTTTGGGGCTAAGAAAAAATGTCGCCTTCGGCGCTTTCTTTATGCGAGCTGTAATATTAATATTCTAAATGAGTCTCGTTTTAAAGCCGACCAAATGTTGTTTCTTAACTGAAGTACCTACCGGGAGTGAGTTTCGATATTTCTTTAGCATTTCCGAGAGCTATTATCAAAATATTTAACGGTTTTCGTTCTGATTCACAAAATACGAAAGATTATTACTATAATAATAATCACATTTGTCTTTGATATTTCGAATAAGTCGTCCACAATTACAAACACTTTTTTTCGTGTTCCTTGAAAACAATTAAAAATCGACAGCATTTATTGGTTTGAACTTTGAGATTATAAAGTTATTACGAAATTCGATATTTTAGGTAAGTAGGTACCTAGTCAAAATGTTGGTAGGTACTAGCTCCGGACACTTCGAATGTGTGTACGCCTCTGTACCACTATAACACACTCCAAAAGCATGGAAATGGAATCGAAATCGATGAAATTCTCCGACGGAACTCGCTCATTGATGAAATTACAAAAAAACTCACCAGGTACATATTCTTACTTAGAAACATCCGTAATATCCTCAACATAAACGACATTAAAAAAGCAGCTCAACGTGGCCCAAAAAGCAGTACTAAAGAAAACTTTAAAAGTTCCGGTTAGAACTCCTACAAAAGAAATATTTAAAAACTTCCAAGTCTACAATGTACAAAAACTTAATTCAATTTTTTTTATTAAAAATTATTTAAAAAAATCTAAAACTCCACTGCCCAACATAAAATGGTACTCAACAAGAGCAGTTAGTCTAAATATACTGGTTACTCCTAGTTTGAACAAATCTTTTGGATCGAAAATATTAAATCCCATGCTGCGAAATTATACAATGCTCTACCAGATCAAACAAAAAAATTAACGTAAATTAATATATTTTAAACAAAAGCAAAAAGATGGCTGAGAGAACTAATTGATATTCAACTTACAAACATTATGAAGACGATGTAAAGACAACTTTACTTAAAACTAAATGTAAAAGTTTAAAAACTACAGGCCGCCTCAGAACAGAAATGTCTAGTGAGGAGGTCTGTGAAACTATACATCATGTACAAACTTTGCAATTGCAACTTATAAAAAAAATATATATGCAAATATATTTTAAATCACTTAAAATCTACACTAGCGACGCCACCGACTGTAAAGTTAATCATGTAGGTTCCCCTGCGGCCCGCGAACATATTAAAAATAAAAATGTTTTTGCATCACTGCATTACACAATAGTACAATTGTCTTTATAGAATAGTACTATAATTTACATGCCATTGAAAAATAATTATTTATTGAACATTAAAAGTAATTTATACGAGTTAGTCGTGCGCAAAAAAGGAGAGACAAGAGACTCCGGGTTAAGGGTTAATTATAGTATCATACCTACTACTCTAAGTTATTCAATGTCATGAATAAATATGGTTAGAAAAACACTATTTCTAACTGGCATATATGTCCTAAAGATCGCAACCCGCCCGTTGAGAGAGTGGTATCTATCAGAGACAAGAGTTTATTTCGTAGGTCTCTCCAGACCTGATATAATTATGCCTTACTCAACAGTAGGCGCACTGTAGATTGCGCACGGGAGGGGACAGGGGATTGGCGGTTAGAATTTAGGAGGTATTTCATGTAGAACTTAAGGTTTAAGGTAAACATTGACTTACTGCATCTCTCCACGTCTGCAGCATCATCCTATAGAACAGTATCCTGAACTGCGTCCAAGCGGAGCTCCTGTATTTATACTGGTGTGTTCTAACGCTGGCTGGCTCCGGTTCCAACTCCAGCAGCGAGTCCGAGGGAAAAGAGGAAGACCGGATTTTGATCTGGTCCAGAGGTGGACTGATGCTTTTAAGGAGGGGCGGGGTTAGGGAGTCTGGGGTATTGGGTTGCAGGTCCTCTTCGCTAGGCTCCCAGCACTCGAGGCGTCCATTTTCCACGGCAGCTACCATCTTCTCGTTGAAGTCTCCGTATTCTCCACTCGATACTTCAATTGCTGAAATAAAAAAATCTTAGAGTGATTATAATTGAACGAATGGCTTTGTTTATAACGCACTAGATCTTAGTGCCAATTTGAAGTGCGATATTTTTAGATATTCGGTTTTATACAATTCCATTGTTAACGTTTGAAGAAAGGTTAGGTACTCGTAAATAGGTGAAAGTATTATGCTTTATTGAAAAATAAACAAAACTGGCCCCATCTCTAGTCCTTGTGGAACTCTTGATGTGACTTAGATTGCTCTTACCAAAGTCTGCTGGGTTATAATGTCTCGGGCATGGCAGACCTATGCCCTTGAGGAAGGACACGATGTGTCCTCCGAAGCCCTGGTACACGCACTGGCCCGCCGCCACAATGTACACGTGGTCGAACATGGAGAAAAGGCGCGCGGACGGGGTGTGAATAGAACAGATCACTGTGCGTCCGCCCTCGGCTATCTGCTTCAGCAGGGAAATGCATTGGGATGATGACAGATCATCCAGACCTCTGGAATAATTAGAATATCATTCTTAAACTATATAGGAGGAAGGAGGGAAGGCCAGATATAAATAAAGTTGAACTCCATCACTCCGAAATCCATGACTAATTCCAAATACGCCACATAAGAACGTTAAAATGAGACAGCATTTGTGTGGGACATTACGTAAAAAACAAGAATGTGTTGAAGTAGCAGTGAGCAGTTTTACTTACGTGGTAGGTTCGTCTAAAAAGATGACTGGTGGATTGTTGACAAGTTCTAAAGCTATGGAGAGTCGTTTTCTCTCTCCGCCAGAAAGTCGCGTGGTGGTCGTGTGCTGTGCTTTGTTTAATCTCAGCATGTCCAAAATTTCGCTCACCTAAACATGAAAAAACGTTATTACATTAAATTACATCAGTTGGGTAACATGTAGCAAATGAAAACTTGGAGTTGAAGAGAAAACTACTTGTGATGATTCTAAGACACTTTGTCATTGGTAAAGAGTCAACTTACCACGACAAGCTTCTTTTCTTTCGTGAGGTCATCCCCCAGCTTGAGGTCAGCCGCTATCATCATGGCCTCATGCACCGTGATGCGTGGCTGCAGCAAATCCTCCTGCATTATGTACCTGCTCAGCTTGCGGAATTGGCGGATATCTCTCGGCTTGCCATTGGTGCAAATCTGCCCTGTAGCGCTCAAACATCTGTTGGGAAGAAAAAAATCACCTTTACTACCAAACTTATTACCAAAACACATATTAGCATTTTTAAGACTCTATTTATATAAATTTATCGACGTACCAATTAATCAAGGAGTCTCAATATAGAGCATGGCTATTTCAAAGCAACATTAACGTTTATTTCCTTATTATAACTTGATATAAGTAAATAGAATTCTTTTACAAAGTAGCAAATATTATTAAACTAGTCAATAACAGGTAGATTAAAATTTTATTACCATTTCAGAATGGAGTTTTCAGAATTTGAGTGCGAAAGAAAGAAGAAAAAAGATTCTAACATGTCAATGCGAGATTTATTTGCATATGTTGCGAGATGCAAAGATTGCGACCAACAGGCGCGGACATCACAATGTACGCTGTGTAATTTAGTTTATTTTATCTTGTACTAACTTGTATCCAGCTAATATATTCAGGAGGGTTGATTTTCCAGCTCCTGACGGACCAAGGATGGCTGTTAGTTTCCCGGATCTGAATATTCCACTGATACTGCGAAGGATTATTTTGGACGCTGCAACAAAAAAATATAATGTTCAATTTTCATTGATTTTGAGGGTCGTTCTATCAGATTTTACAAATTAGTAACTTCATTGTTAAAATTACTCGTATATGTCACCATCGAAGAGATTTTTTTTATTTTTAGAATGACAAACATATCTAGAGATCACTTTTTAACGTAGTTACTTGTTTTACTCTGGAATCAAAACAGTGCCGAATTTATTATAGTTATATTTGGCAATAATTTTCGCCTTCGGCACTTTCTTCGTAAGGACTGTAATCGATATTTTTGATGAGTTCCAAATTTTAGGGATACACATCCAAATTTTGTTTCTGAAAACATTGAATTTGATATTTCTTAGTTAGCAATCGTTTGATTTTATGAGTGCTATAGTTAAAATTCCGTTTCCCTTCTGTTTTACGTTCCTTGAAACAGTTGCCCAAAATTAAGACCATATTTTACATATTACATTTTGTTGCGCGTGTCACACGACACAGTTGTGCAAAATAAATGTAATTCCTGAGATTAACACACTCGACATTAGTACAGCAGTACAACATTAGTAGACCTGATGAAATCGCCTTGATTTCGTCGTGTTAGTGACATTTTCGTGGTAACCAATAACATAACTATGTATTATCTTATAAATAATATTATTTGTTTACATCTTATATTTTATTACGACCACAAAAATAACTTTGTTAATAATACATGTCAGTCGACGACATTGATTAAATTGATCAATTTTGTAGGGCAAAAGAAACCTCTTGTAGATAAATATCACCTTTTAAAAGTGCCGCTAAGTTAAATCTGATTTGGTAATTGGGAAACTCAGTGATATAAAGTCACGAAGAGAGATGAAAAACTGGGTTAAATAAGTTACGTTAGGTTAGGTTTATATGCCTTTTTTGCTTGTGGGTGTTAAATTGCCACTGTCCTGAGGTGCCATGGAACCATCTGATGCATACGCCCTTTGTCCGCATATTTATAATAGTTTTAAAGAGCATTTATCCTTTATAAATAAACAACTTATTAGTAAAATTAGTATAGAGTTATGCTTATCGAAATTATGACTCTTAGATCAAAGGAGATGTTTGCAAAAAACGGTCACACTGACCAACCACGTACTGATGGGTTTTCCTATCCGTCCAAACCTGCATTCAAATTTTAATAATGAGCCATTAAACTGAACAAATATTTGTCTAATAGTGTTTATAGTTAGGCAATAAAAGGTATTGACTCAACTATATAATTTGTACGCTGCTTTGATATGATTGTTAGTTGTTGGCCATTATCTGTTGAGGATATGGCATTTTGTAATGCCCATACAAATTATCTCTACGCGTCATTAAATTATTTGTGAAAATATTGCAGAAGGTACAATAAATATTTTTCCATGCATTTCATAAAAGACCTTGTCTCGACAAGAATCGACAGGTTCACATTGACATAATCCTGAGATTTTAATTACAAGAGCAACAACGTATCAATAATTTAAAGGTCATAAATACTGTCGGTAATAATAATTGTTTAACATCTCAAAACAATTGTTGATGTTTGCCAAAAGAAACGTGTGATCCAAGTGATTATTAACTGAGTAAATAATCTTTGATGTACCAAGTAAGACCCTGTGGGAAATCCACTATAGGGATAGCTTTAGCTTAGCCTACAGCCAGCTGCTTTATTATTCTCCTTGTTTATTATTAACAATTTTCTCGGATTTTGTTATTTATATACATATTCCTCAATATATAGTTCAACGTTTTCAAAAAGTAGAAGTTCAAAATTAATTTGGTGTTTTCAAAATTATAAAAATTAGTAGTTTATTTTTTAAATGTAAAAAGCGCAAATTATCATGATTTTCCGACACTAATCTCTTATCTTAATTTTTGGAGTGACCTGAAGTTGTAAAGTTCCCAGGACGCGACATTAGTATTATCTGTAGCTGAGCGTCCAAATTTCTTGTCCAAACATCACAATTTTAAAAAACTTTTGACCATAAATATTTTGTGAACCTTTAAATAAACAATATTAATATAGCGCACCAAAATATTTAGCACCTTTCAAAGGAACTCACCGCCGGGCAACTCTATTTACTCACACCATCGACCAAATATCGATGTCTCAGACAGTCAACAAGTCAAGAATATTGTAATTAACGCATTTTGATGATCGAAATATTTTAATTGACCGAGCGTGAGGCCGTGAGTCCTTTTTAAACTCAACCGTTTTTCATTTCATCTTTGTGTGAATATGATTGCTACATTCCGATTACGGTTCAAGATGGTAACCGTGCTGGATACTACCTTTTCATCCCGCCAGAGTTCGCATGATCTTGGTTCCTACTACGAGCTGTTAAATCGGAATCTGATAGTATTATTACGCTAGCGTCTTAATCATTATTATGGTAGGTAATAAAAGTAGCCTGAAAATGCTTGGAAAAATAATGATCATTGAGATGGTGACATTCAAGGTTGAATTGTAAGGTTAAAGAAATGTGATGGTGACATTCAAGGTGAATCGTAAATTCGTAAGGTTGAAGAATTGTGAGCACCTTTGGTGGCATTTCTTTGAACAAATTGTGTAATTACTTATTTTAAATTTAAATAAAAATATGCTAGATATATTTGGTTCACAATTAGGTGGGTAGGTATTTAAGTACCTGCTTACAAATCTGGTTTTGAAATAAGATAAAATTAGAAACTTATTTTGGACTCGAGGTCTACCTGTTCACAGACTACTAGTTTATCTTTTGAAACCATTTTTAACTTTGCAATAACATAATAACATAATAACATAATAATAAGTTAAAAAATGTTTTATTTTCTATTTTAATAATATATAATTCCACCAAGTATAACAGTATAATAAATAAAGTCATAAGAATAACAAGAATATATACTGAATAGCAAATAATAGAATTCTACAACAAACGAAAAACTACCGTATACGGGTGCTTCTTAGACCTAAGTAAAGCCTTTGACAAGGTCTGTCATAAAAAATTATGGGATAAATTGAAAGCTAGGAATGTAACAACCTTATTTATAAACATGCTATCCCGATGGCACTCCCAGCAGGAAAATGTTGTACGGTGGGCATGTACATACTCCCAGCCGATATATTTACGGTCAGGAAAGTGTATATTTACAGTAAGGCAAGGAGGGTGTATGTCCCCCATTCTATTTAATGTATACATGGACGAGTTGTCAAGTCGCCTGGACATCAGAGCGGGCTGTCGTGTTAACAGTATATGTTTGAATAATATAAGCTACGCGAACGATATGATCCTCCTAGTTCCGTCGATCAAGGGATTAAGATTACTGCTAAACACTTGTGAAGAATATGGAAAACAACATGATATGATGTACAACCCGAAGAAGACGGAATTGATTGCGTTCCACCACGGAAAAAGTCAAGATACAATTAAGATGCTCCCCGTATACCTTAACGAGGCAGAAATAAATACATGTTCGAACGTGAAATATTTGGGGCACATTATTAATCAAGACCTATCGGACGATGGCGATATCGAACGACAAAGGAGAAGCCTAAGCATAGTGTCTAATATTATTGCCCGCAGATTTTGCAAATGCAGCAATACCGTTAAAAAATACTGTTCAACGCATTCTGTACTGGCCTGTATACGTGTGAGACATGGTGTCACTACCGAACTTGCTCGATGGAACGACTCTGAATTCAATATAATGACGCCTGTAGAATCATATTTGGATATCAAAGATACAGCAGCGAAGCGACAATGTTCACGGAACTAGGACTGAATGGATTTGCCGGCCTGATGAGACACCGGGTCACTGAAACCAGGATACGGCTAATGGCCTCCGCCAACACGTTGGTGACCGCAGCCTACCAGTACCAAGCGCCACTCCTAGGTGAGCGCTGGGCCCAAGCGCACTCAAGACCACACCCTGCGTAGTTGTCCTTATTTGTTAATTTATTATATCTATTATACAAAAAAATATGTCTATATAAGACGTGTGGGATTGCACTAACCTCCCCACATTCTGGAATAAAATTATTATTATTATTATAAATAAGATAAACCGTCTTCCTGAGATATCTCAGTTTAGGCCATAGGCCAAAGACGTCAAGCAAAATAAATGTCTTTAATAATTTGACTCGATTTATCGGATAAGTTAACTTTAAGTGAACACGCCTCACTCGATGAACCCAGGCACCACTGTTAAATCACCAAACGTAGCGAATAACTGGGGGTGACCTATGGCAGAGGTGTTGGTAATCTTATAAATGGTTACCGGGGCAGCGGTACCCAAACCTGCCTCCCAAATTGAAATGATTCCGACAGTCTGTTGAAAAACGCCGCTACTTTTAGAGCGGCCTCTGAGGTGTCGGATAAGCAGTCAATATGCACAACAGTTTGGATAAAGCCGTTCGTTATGCAAAATAACTGACTTATTAATGAATGGAGTGAACTTACTAAGCTCTTAGAACTGAAAGAAATCGTAAACACGATCCGTAGACTTAATTCATTCCTCTAAGACGCGATTAATTGATCTCGTTCCAACTTGGAGAAACAAAATTTGTTGGTTATGACTGTTATGAGTTATGACTAATGACCTCATGAACTAATTAACTCCCTTCTTAGAGTCAGAAAGTATATGCGGATTGTCAGTGTATATTAAAGATAATATTTCAATTCGACATTGTCAATTTATTAGTATTTTTGTAGACGTCTGACGTTTAGGAATGTTTATAATGTTTATAGAGAAATGCGCCAGTGTTGCCATCGCATATCGTATTCTGATTTATTGCTTTATCAACATCATAAAATCATCGGTAGTTGTGTCTATCGATCTTAAAGTTTTCGATATCACTAGACCCGCAGGTGGCCTTCATCTCTCTCATTTGGTTTAGATATAATAATGACAGTTGCAATTTCCTGTTTACCTGGTTAACACAGGATACCTTCAGGGTTTAACTAAAACATAATAATGTTTAGTTGGACTTATTACCAGAATTGATATTATGACCGGTACAAGACGGCATCAAAAAGCTGTTTCCGCGCCCGTTCAGTATTTTTAAATGCAGGAGACTGCAGACTACACTCGGTCCAACATTAGAACAACCCGTGGACGCGCATGTCTCCGCCCCTTCGCCCCACTCCTAAAAGGACGAGCGTTAACACATTTAGACCCACTTTTTTAACAAATTAATTATTTAATTTATTTTCCTACCGATAAATAAAATAAAAAATTAAAACATTTTAATACATTCAAATAATGATGATGATAGTATTACAATACATATTGTACTTTATTAGGCATCAGATTTATCAAATCGGCTAAGAAATCAATCCAAAGTTGAAAATATCATCATTGCCATTAAAAAAAATAATAATTTTCCTCAGATGATTCATTTGAAATTTCAAAAGCTAACGAATTATCATTATTGTCCTCTAGTTCATCAACAATGTGATCGATATTCCGAAATTTTTTTTCGATACATATTTATTATCATTGTCCGTTGAGGTTTGTGCACCACCTATAAACATAAAAAAAACCGATCAACACCAACATTCACAAATTTTATACATATATTACCTATCTATATCCTTGAATTATAAAAATGCATTGTTGTAAATCGAATAGTCATACAAATAACACATAAATAATGTTTACCTGTCCTTTTTTGTTTTTCGTAATTGGTGATAATGAATTCGGACATATCGGCTGAACATCCATTTTATAGCAGGGTCTGAATGGGTTAATTTCTCTAAGCGCGGGCACTAATGACTAACGAATTGTCAGCGAAGATTGCCGGAGATAGCCGAGCGATGGTGAAGGAAAGGAGCGGGGGGGGGTGGTATGCGCAGAACGAACCTAATTTGGTACTCCAACAGGTCGTTCTTATCGTGGACAGAGAATAGAACGTGCCACCATTTATAATCTAGGTCTATAGTAATTTGATTAAAAGCAATCAAAAGGTATTGCAATAGCAATTAGTTCTCAATTATCTTAACTCTATTACAAACACCATTAAGTTTCGTAGTTAATGAGTAAAATAATTATCTAGGACCTAGATTCTAGGTGATTATCTTGTAACTTTTCAAACATTTTCAAAATTCAAAAAAAATTTTATTGCACAAAAAGAGTACAAAGGTTATAGCTTATAGGTTACATCCTATTTATTCCAGCTAACCCAACAAATACACATTATATTACATAAGCCATTGTTAATAAATGCATGTAAAATAAAAAATATAAAAAAACAGATGTATTTAATTTATGTAAGGTATTCATTTAAGGTGTAGTGACATTTGTTTAAAAGAAATGTTTTTAGTGTTGATTTAAATTTAAGTATGTCGGTTATTTGTTTGATGCTACGTGGAAGGTTGTTATATACTTTATTGGCCATGTAGTGTGGTCCTTTTTGAAAAATAGTTTTGTTTGCTTTTGGGATTAATAAGTTTTCTGTGAACCTTGTAGCGTGTTTATGTGTTGAGTTTTTTTGTGGGAACTTTTCTGGAGATGATCGTACTAACAGGCATAACTCCATTATATATATATGTCCATCACTGTCAGAAGTTTAAGATTTTTAAAAATTGGTCTACATGAATCCCGGTGACCAGAGTTTGTAATTTTTCGTAGGCACCTCTTTTGGATGATAAAAACATCTTTGGCGTTTACTGAGTTTCCCCAAAAAACTATTCCGTATTTTATCATTGAGTATACGTATCCATAGTATGCGGTGATTAATTATATTATATTATATTTTCCCGTTAACATAATGATATCTTTTCATTTTATGAAACTAATTGCCTCATTTTTGGAATATTGCAATACCTATACAAAACCTTTACAGAAGAACAAGAAATAACACATTTATTTTGCTGGCCCCGCGGAGAAAACTTACTGATATAAATTACCGATTTATGTAAAATCTCTTCAAATTATTGATAATATTTGGATTATTTGTATAGAGCCGTTTTTGTGCAAAATCACCTCAAGGGCGTAAAATTATTGGTAATCCGGTTAAAAATGGGATTAGAGGCTCTTAACGAATGAATTGATAGGTTTCCTGATAAACTTTTAGTAAAATACCAATTACGATGTCGGAAAACGTATTCATAAAAAATCTAATATTTTCGCAATAATTTGAAAAGATCTTTAATAAATTAGCAATACTCATTTTTAAAAGATAATTTCTGTTAAGGAACAACAGCACCAAGATTCCGCCATAATTTTTTAAAGGTTATTGAGAATATATAAAATGTCATATCGAAAAAATAGATAGGTAGGTACCTACATGAAATGCTACTTTACAGTTTTGGATAAAATGATTCTTGCTTTTTAAATAACAATTCAAGAGAAATGTGAAATGCATAAATTTATTCGTTTACGCTATCTTTAGATTTATCCTCATCGAAAGTAAAATTACATAACACTTCCCCATTGATTAAGTTATTAGTTATTACGTAGAAATCCGTTCGTTACGTTGAGTTACAGAGACATTATTGTTATGGAACGAAAGGAACATGACTTGAAAGTTCGATGTAAACTTTAGCGAATAATAACAATGATTTACTGGTTTATTACGACGTCATATCTATCAAATAGAATTAATTCGAGGCAGACGTGTAGTAAAATATGCATTGCTTTCATCCATTATATAAAAAGTATTTATACGAGGTGTATTTTTTAAAACTTTTTTTTGTAGTCCTGTTCGTATTGGAAGTGATAAATCACGTTTCTAGTTTTCTAACTGATTACAACTACCGTAGCAACAATGACGAATTTGGCGACAGTATTTTCATAAAAAGCCGCGTGAATAGGTCAAATTACGTAGGTACCCACTAATCAGAGAAACTTAAAACATTGTGAAGTAGGTCCTGTATACATAGTGCAAGTTGTGCTTACCGCATCGAAGATGCTAACAACTTCAACCCCACGACCCCAATTTTCAGATACAGGCCGCTCGTAATCGCCGTCGAGAGTACCTTCATACGAATACGTTGCTCGTCTTTCTTATTCTAGAGTTTCGTCGAAGGTATATACGAGTACTTCAAAACAGTCATTCCACTCGAAATCGAGTGGGTCGAACCCGTCTACATCGACTTGCTTTATACCAGAGGTTCCCAAAGTGATCTATATGGACCCCCAGGGTTCGATATCGGCTTGCTGGGGGTCTATGTCAGCGAGAAAAAAATTTGGTGGTCCACGAGATTCAAATGGGGTACATACGAGCGGACCCCTATTTACCTCAACTTAATATTTAGGAGTTCCGTAAATGACACAATACACACAACACAAATAATACAGTTTACGTAATACTAATAATAGACTGAGAAATTAATTTTTTGATATTTGTATGTTTATATATAGTAGAGTTGTTTACTGAGGTATATAAATAGATTCTACGTTGCTTTTCTCGTCAGAATTAATTTATTGAACCAAAACATTGGACATTGGAAGCCGCGAATTTTCCTAGTTCCCTAACTTGTTTTTGAAAAACGTCTAGGGTAATAATGACGTTCAACATTTAGATGTACTTCACACAAACTTCAAAACTAAGTTTGAGGACATTTCGACTGTGGAAATGGAATGTTGAAGAATCGGATATCATATGACAAGAAGAACTGATCGGAATAAGCGCTAACAAAGAACTTAAGGGGCAGTTCTGTAGGGCCACAGAAAGAAATTCCCGTTGCTTATCCTGCTCCATTTTCATTTGGTGTAATACCTCACAAGGGCGCCTGTCTGCACAATGCAAAAACAGAGGAACTATATTGCTACCCGGTTGTAGAGCAGTTAAGGGAAGGGAATCTTTTTACGAAAAAAATAAATGATTATCACATAGGATATTAATAGTTTTAGAAAAATTCAATATTTGGCAGGCAGGGGGTCTACGGAAAAAAAATTGGTATTTGGTCTACGCGGCAAAAAAGTTTGGGAACCTCTGCTTTAGACAAATGTCAAAATCTGGTCGATTATATCCCAACCTAACATCGTACCCCGCATGCTCTTCGAACGACAGGCATCGCATATTTTTACGAAAATGTTAAGGTTCCATATAATGGCTGATTTACCGGCAATGTTGGCTGATACAAGCTGAACAGCTGCTTTGATACCAACAAAAACGTTTCGCCGGAGGGTCGATTCTTTCGATAGTTATTGGACAGATGAAGACTTCGTCGTGAATTTTAGGCTTAACGAAGCCTTAGTAAGCCTGCTGGTAGTCATTGTGTCTCCGTTCATAACACCCCCATCCCGTTCTTCAGCTCTAGACGGCAAAACTAAGGGGATTTCAAAAAATCCTTAGAAAACATTGACAGTTTTCAAATGAAAATTAACTTGCTAATTAATCTATTGCAATGGCGTTTTGCAGGTGTTTAGCAGCATTAACTAATTAACCGTTTCCCCGCAGTGGTAGGCAGAGAGGACGGACCGCCAAACAACTCGGTCTTGGCACACACTCCTTGCCTCATTCACATTAGCAGCATTACATTTGGATAAATTTATTGTGAATGACACGGTGACGTTATCACATTTCACACCATAGAAACGTCGAAAATATCAGAAAAATAGACAATATTCACATTACTGCCAATATAATCATCTCTTCAACCCTTTCACATTTAATAACTAATAATAATAACTCTTTATCTATATCGGAAAATAGACCCCCAGGGCAATCAATCAACTGGTGTTTTTATATGTTCTATATTTAATAGAACTCTAAAAAGAATTAAATTATATTTACAAAGTCTCGACTTCCTTACTTAATAGACGAAGTGTGTATTTTATTTCTGAGTACACAATAAATTCTAGCAGAAGTCCAGTTTCTGATAACAGAAGATAATTATACATATTTCGTAAAATTGGAATCACTCCATTTGTTCTTCCATCCTATATTGATGTTAAATTTTATGCATAAAAATTAACTAACGTTTTGGAATTTAGTAACAAGGCTTGTAGAAAAGTCAATAGATGTCGCACATTAAAATAAAATAAATGGATATATTTATCCAAGACGACTATCTAGATTGTATTTAGTTCGTGTAGAATCTTGCGATCGTACATAAAGATAGCGGCGAATACAAATATGCGTTGAGAAAATGAAGATTAAGTTGGTAGCTCTTAGTCGAAATATAATACTGTTAAATATGATTTAATAAAGAAGGCAGAAGAAGCCTGGGAACGCTTTAACCAAGCTGAGGAATAAAGCACCACAGGTAGAGATAAAATGTTGTTAGACAGGTAGTTGTAACGTGATTGCGCCATTGATATATGATACTTATGAACTAGTCGATGGATTGTATTCAATAATACTTGTTTGAGGAGTAGAGTCGCTTTAGTTAATCGGCAACTTGAACAACCCGTTTCTTCACATTTCTGAAATAGTATGTTGACTCAACTCTTTGCTGATCTTGACCAACTGACCATGGACCAGAAAGAGATGAATTACTACAATATTTATTGAAAAATAAGATAGGATTAATAAATCTAAACGGAACAAAGAACCACGAGAAATGACAAGGTAACGGTCGCAACCTGTCAATAACCCGGTCCATATTGACGGCTTATCCGACACCTTGGAGGACGCGCAAAAAGTAGCGGATTTTATCTACCGACTGCCGCAATCATATTCTGACCGTGCTCGCAAATATCGCTTATTATACATAGATGACGGATTTCGTTAATATCGTATTGACATAGGGCTTTATCGATCGTCCGTGCTAGACCTTCAGGACCTCTTTCTTGCCGGTACAACGCTTTAACCACTAAGCTAACGAGTAATTTTCCGTAATAAAAATCGTCAAAAAATATGGAATTATTTGAGGATAATTCTTAAATGGCAGGCCTCAATAGCTTAGAGGTAGAGCGTTGTCCCAGTAATGCAGAGATTCTCGGTTCGATCCTCAACTACGACTGTTACCTTTCTACGACTTTTATTTTTATTTTTGCTGCACAATACATACCTTCAAAAGATAATCCAATAAATTTAATACTACAATATTGTTTAATGTACATAAAAAGCAAATAAGATCGAGTACAATTAAAAATTTTAAAAAAATTATCAAAAACATTGGGAAATTGAATACATAAACAATGAAAAGCTAAAAATGGAAAATGTTGTTAGCAAATGTGTTGACACTCGATAGCTCTAGTTTATTAAGTCTGAGAAAAATGACGCGACGTCGCACTGTGTTTCGTTTCACACAAGCTAGACGGAAAAAACTCACTTTGGAATTCTTGAAAAATGACTACATGGGGGTATTAACAGGTAGTTAGTGTGACAAATGCTTTTGTAATTGGGGTAATTAATGCACGTATTGACTCAAAATAGAGCCTCAAAGTTTTACCTACTTATTATTCTCAAAATACACATATTTTTTACTGTTTACATTTGTTTTCTTTATAAACCTCAAATACGCTATTAATATTGTATTACTTATTTAAAAGCTCTTTTTTTATTTTTTTTTAAGAAAAAAAATATACTAATACATAAAATGACTACTAACTAATACATAATTCCCACAAGAGGGTTCCAAACACTTCATTATTATATAAGAGTTTTTTCCGTCTAGCTTGTATGAAACGAAACACTGTGCGTCGCGTCGGTAGAATCGACTTCGAAACAATCAAATCATTAGAATGAATATTAAGATGAATGAAAACATTAAACATTTATGTGAATACCTTATTATTAGAGACACCCATTCCTAGCATTGACAATATTTTCGGAAATTAAAGCGATAAATGGTGTTTTTAGCGATAATAAAACAGATTTTTTAGTCGCTCAATCTTGTATTGACAGATAGTAGAACGAACATGACACACTTTACTGTAGAAACATGTTCCATGTTGAGTTTGAATCAATAATACAACAAACATGTTGAAATTGATTTTGCTAATTTAATTGTTTTTCCCCTCTTGCCGACTCCCATTCCTTGACGTATATCCTATTTAGCTATAAACGCCATAAAAACGCAAAATTATAGCTATAAAACCAATTTTTTCAATAATTAGTGCTACATTTAAAAAAATTAAAGCTTTGAATGGGTGTCTCTACTTATTATAAATATAATAGAAATAATTTGTATAGTTTGTTTCGCCAGGAGGTCTAGGAACAGACGATCGATAAATCCCTATGTCAATACGATATTGACTACATTCGGGATCTATGATAAGTTAGCAACATTTTCAGCACGGTCAACCATTGATAAGAAATTCCGACATAAATTTGGGTGACTTGATATACGCAAATTTTTTATTGATGTCGTTCTTTATGCAAAATTACAGGTTTATTTGAACGGGGGCAGATTAACGAAGCTTGCAGGATTGAAATACGTCATTTATACGAACAATTAATAATAATAATAAGAGTTTATTCCAGAATGTGTGCAGGGGTAGTGCAATGCAATACATTTAATTTATTAAAATAATAAGAATACACAGATAGGCAATGCGGAATAGAAGTGAAGAATGTGTGCACTGTGCAAGCAGCCGTTTGTGGAGGATACTTGAACATCTCCCGTCTCCTGTCTGGTTTTCAGGGGGGACTCAATTAGGCAACCATGGTAGTGATGATAGTGTTATTTGATTGGCTTATTAATTATTTAATTAAATCCGTTCGAACTTGGGGAAAGGAAATTTGTTTGAAACGACACTTGTTTCGTATTATGGCTATAGTTCTGCCAAAGGTGACAAATTAACTCAGTTGTGAAAAAGGACCTCCTTAACTTATCAACTCCTTTTTTAATGCCAAAAAGCAAATACAGAATGCCAACGCATAATTAGGTTAGTATTTCAATTCATATTCCCAAAAATGTATGACGTTTGATGTTTCGGAATATCAAATATCTCCAGTGTTGCCAGTACATATCGATAACTTTACAATATCAGATTCTGGCGATTTTCTACCAATCTAGCTAGCACGGTCGCACTATTGATACGCAGGTCGCACTATTGATATTGGTAATGAAAATCGACATAGGCTGGCAATGCTGGTGCAAATGTCTGGGAATTAACGTCAGACGGCTACGTAAAAGTTAAAAATACTTATTAATTGACAATGTCGAATTAAAATAATAACATTAACATACATTGGAAGTCCGAATGTACTTTTTAACAATAAAGAGGAACTTAATTAGTTCATGGGGTCTTTAGTTATGACTAACAACGTTTGTTCCTCCAAGGTAAAACGGAATCAATTGATCGCTTTTAAACGTGTAAACGATTTCTTTCAAGTTTAGTTAGTTTGGTAAAGATTAGTTAATTCACCTTATATAATTAATTAGCCAGTTATGTTGCATAATGAACAAAAGTCGTGCATATTGACAGCTTATCCGATACATTGGAAGCCTCGCTAAAAGCAGCGGCTTTTGTCTCCCGACTGTCAGAATCATATTTTAACCGTGCTCGCGAACATCGCTAACTGACCATAGATGACGGATTTCATCAATATCGTATTGACATGAGACTTTATGGATCGGTATAAAACCATCGGTAGTTACGCCTATTGATCCGACATTGTAAAGTTGTCGATTTCACTGTGTTAGACCCCCTGGAGTTTTTAAACGGTGATTTGAATGTTATAAGAAGACGAGGACGCTCGAGTTGACTCGCATTATCTTGCATTGGAATAATGTTATACGGAGTCGAATTAAATTCTATGTAATGTAGTTTTTTGACAGTAAAAATATGTTATACAGTATTGAATTTATTTTTTTTATTTCTTTTTATTTAGGAAGCAAACAGTCGTACAGTAAAAAATTATAACAATAAACATTCATATATTCTAGACTAATTAAGTTCCATTGAGTTAAATGTTGATTTAGTATTTTTTACCTACACAACATATTAAATGGCAAAAAAATAAACATAATAAAGAAATACATAAAATTAAAAACAAATAGAAAAAATACAACTTTTCGCATAGCTATACTATTCACTACGGGTGATAATAATGAAATTTTCACAAAAAAAAATCGAATAAAATAAGAGTATTTTAATTTATTAATTTATTAAGCTGAATTTTATATGATATCAAATTATGGTTGAAAATGTCTACATCTCTAGAGGCATTGTGAGTTTCACAGATACGTACTATTACAGAGTTTTGCGCGTATTTGAATTTACAATGTGGTATTCTAAATAAATCGTTCGATCGGGTGTTTTGTTTGGGGCAACGAAATGCAATCCTTTCTAACAGATATGATGAATCAACAAGACAGTTCACGATTTTGTGTAAGAATAATGCATCAGAGATTTTTCTGCGTTTATATAAAGTGACAGGGACAAATCGATGGTCACTAAAACGATACGATAGGTGTTTCATAAATTTGTTCTGAATATTTTCAATGCGATCAATATATTTATTGTTTTTGTGTTTAATTCGTAGAACTCCATTTAATTTTTTTATAAATTTAATTTAGATTAAATTTGATAATATTATTATTAAGTTCTGCAAGTGTTTTAGTTTTTTATTATTGTGACAGCTGTTTCGGCTTACAAGGCCATTTTCGAAGGCCAAACGTCGTCTCAATGTGGACTAACCACAGTTTGAAAATGGCCTTGTAAGCCGAAACAGCTGTCACAATAATAAAAAACTAAAACACTTGCAGAACTTAATAATAATACGATCAATATATGTTTGATATTGAGGATTCCAAATTACTGAGGCGAATTCTAGTTGTGACCGTACATATGACATATATAACAGAATTAGGGTGTGTGCTACCGTAAAAGGCTTTGTAATGCGAATAATGAAACCCAATTGCTTATAAGCTTTTTTTAGAATATTTTCAATATGATCCCTAAATAACATTTTAGAATCTAGTATTACTCCAAGATCTCTTATTGTTTCTACTTGTTGTAGGGGTACATGGTTTAGTTGGTAAGTATAATAAATTGAATATTTTGTTCGTGTAAAAGTAATAACATCACATTTATCTATGTTTAGATATAGTTGATTGTTTTTGCAATATTCCTCAATTTTACCAAGGTCTTGTTGTAATTGGTCGCAATCATCTATGGAGCTAATAGATTTATATAATTTCATGTCATCAGCGTAAAATAGGAAACAAGAATTACTAATAACACGGTTCATGTCGTTTATGTATAAAATAAACAAGATAGGCCCTAGATGAGAGCCTTGCGGTACCCCTGAGGGAATAATTATAATTTGTGACATGTAACCTTTTAAAGCAACAGCTTGACTTCTATTTTTAATACATGAAGAGAATCATCTCAGAAGATTTCCACATATACCAATCTTCGAGAGCTTGTTTAACAGTATGTCGTGATTTACTTTGTCAAAAGCCTTAGAAAAATCTGTGTAGATGGAATCTACCTGTTTCGCACTATCCATAGTGTTAAGAACAAAATCAGTAAACTGTCCTAGGTTCGAATCAACAGATCTGTCTTGAAAAAAAACATGTTGATGGGTCTAATAATAGTATTTTTGCATGAGTCAAAAAGTTGGTTACACCCGATTTTTTCCAAGATTTTACTTAAGATACATAGTTTAGAGATAGGTCTTTAATTTTCAATGTTCTGTCTGTCCCCTTTTTTTAAAAACAGGTGAAACAAAAGCTTGTTTCCAAATGGTAGGAAATACACCTTCTTTAAAAGATTTTTGGAATAGTAGTGTTACAGGAGTAACTAGTGTTTCAGCACAATTAACAATAAAAATTGGGTGTAACTTATTACAACCGGCACTATTTTTGGTGTCCACATTTTTGAGATGTTTTAACACTAATGGTGCGATTATATAAATTGAATCAAAATTAGTTGAATTTATGGTAACATCATTACTTGTATCAACAATATATTTTTTATTTTAATATAGATCATATGGGTTACATTAATACATACATATTTTTCAAAATATAATATTTAGGTTCATAATTGGTCATGTATACCTTATCAGAAAAGAGGAGCTCTTGTGCCTGATAAGGGAGTCACGATTCTTACTTAGATTCTTTAATGTAAACTATATATAATAATATAAATATATTTTTTACTATATATTTTTTTACTATAAATTTTTACTATAATAATTTTTTTACTATATATATAAATTTTTTTACTATAAATTTTTTTGGAAAAAAAGTTTGATTTTATTTATTTGTTCTTGTTTGTGGAAGTATTATTAGTAGTTTTTTTGGGGATAAAGACAGATTAGAAGTAATCGTTAAAAAAATTGCAAATTCGTTGACCATCACTTGAGAAAATGTTTTTGTGATACACGTTATTAGGTACTTCAGAAGATGACTGTTTTGATTTCACGAAAGTCCAAAAATATTTCACATCTTTCTTTATATTTAACTCGGCTTTCTTTATATAATTAGTATAACACTCTTTTTTTTCTTCTTTTTTGGCGAGTCCTGAGTAATGAGAAGGTATGATAATCTGAGGGGTGTGAATAATTTTTAAACTTTCGGTGATACTTTAGCTTTTCTTTGATGATTTTGATTACGTAGGGAGTGTACCACGGGGGATATTTGGGAGACAGATTAATGGTTTTTGATGGTACGTAGTGATCAATAGCTACATTAATAATTTAGTAAAATTTATCAGTTGCTTCTTCCATACCCCTTGAACTAAAATGAAATATTCGACCATTCGTAGAATAAATGGTAGACTAAGTCGGAGTCGCCGCATTATCTCCATAGATTCGTGTCTTCCTGGGGCCTACCCGACTTTTCTACTATTCCCTTCGTGTAGTATCATGACATATACATTATTACTGTTAAAAAACTATATCATATATCGACTTTAACACGACGAATTTATCGACTTTAATACGACGACAAGTGTCGTATCAAATAAATATTTGTGATAAATGAGGCGTACGTGATGAACGGAGAAAGATGTGTAAGGAGTATGTATGACGTATATGTGAGAGGTAGAAGAAGTCGAGGGCGCCAGAGAAAGATATGGCAGGATCAAGTTAAACAAATACTTATCACAATGCAATAATATTATTTCCATCCTAAAAATGCTCCCAGTTGTCAGGTACTCTAGAATTCACAACTCACAACTTTACCCCCAACTATAAGCCTTTTTTTATTTATTGTTTTCGTGTTTAATTCGTAGAACTCCATTTAATTTTTTTTTAAATTTAATTAAAATAAAATATGATTATTAAGTTCTGCAAGTATTTATAGGTTTTTTGTATTGTTACAGCTGTTTCGGCTTTCAAGGCCATTTTAAAACTGTGGTTATAACCACGTTTAGACGACTTATTTAAATGGTTCTATTTTACCCCCACCAAATTTAAAATGATTTATTACTGGTTAAACCGATTTACTGAAAAAAATAATTGTTACATTAGATTTCATATTCTGTGGCGGTATTTTGAAGTCTATTTTCCCCACAGTTTAATAATGATGTGGCTGCTATTAATTTATTTAGATGTGTTATATAATGTTTTGTGAACAAACTTCGAAACGTGGAATAAATAATTTTCCTTAATTTATTAATTAATATTATATTAAGGTCATTGGTTATTTTATTAATTTCTAATTATTCAAGTAAATTTAATCAAGGCCCTTTCTTTTTATATGTAAGGGCTTATGTTTATTGTTGTCAAGCGGGACGTGATTATTCACTAAGAGATGTTCTGCGAATTTTGAAAAAGTGCTTTTATTATTATAACATCTTATATGTTCTTTGAATCTGTGACAAAGTTTTAAAAAAATGTTTATAAGTCCCCGAACAACGCCGGGTACACGTCAGCTAGTATAATATTAATACTAAATAATTTATTCACCTTCAATGAGATTTAAAACCAAGAGAAACTTAAAAAAAATGTGTTTGTATTGTATTGCAATTAATATTGATTAAAATTTCCCGTTAGAAAAAGATAAATAATTCAGAGGCGTTTTAGGTGTTTCCATCGCTCGAAAAAAACGTACTTCGGTACCAATTTATCCATAATTGTACTGAAGTACGCACGAGGCCTTTTTATCTGTTGACACATAAACGAAAGAAATAAACAAAATGAAACAAACACTTAGTTTGAAACCACTAAACATTATAGTATTATACATGTTGCAATAAATAAGATTAGTGATAATTTACATATATGAAAAATAACAACACTTGTAACGCCAGTTTAAAACTATAAATCATTGTATTTCGAGCGCTGGAAAAATTTGAATAACAATCATAAACATTTACGATGCTCTTCAAGAAACATGTAAGGGTATTATAATATTTAATTTAATCGGTTATTGTATGATGTATGATTCAACGGGTGACCAAGAACACTTACAGCTTTTTTCCGCCATTTCAAGCAGTAAAGACGTGACAGATTTGGTAAAAAGTTTAACATCTCAATAGCAGGTTATTACAGACCGATTAATCTCTGGAAGCGGTGACATCATCTATTAACCAAGATTGTAAGACATATGTAAACTAAGAAATGTCCTTGTATCGTGTTTTAACTTTCTTTAAAGCTTGTTGGTATGTTGAATCAATAATAATAGTGCCAAATAGTGCAAAAATAGAAATGCAAGACGATTGGTATGATACGTAAGCAATTGAATATATGACCTTCGGATTCAAACACAACCGTTAGAATAATACCCACATAACATATTCTTTTGAAATCGGTCAGTGTCCGACACAAATTACGTGATTTGGGTTCGTTGATCTATTGATAAATAATAAGAACACATAAATCAATCATGCATGACCCATGGCCCAATTTATTGAATAAAGTTTGCGAACACTTCGGTGACCCAAAGGACATGTTATAAAAGGGCGTTCTGGAGGTCCAGCACGGACGGTCGATAAAGCCCAATATTATAATATTAACGCAGAAAAATCTCTGATGCATTATTCTTACATAAAATCGTGAACTGCCTTGATTCATCATATCTGTTAGAAAGGATTGCATTTCGTTGCCCCAAGCAAAACACCAGTTCGAACGATTTATTTAGAATACACCACATTGTAAATCCAAATACGCGCAAAACTCTGTAATAGTACGTATCTGTGAAACTCACAATGCCTCTAGAGATGTAGACATTTTCAACCATAACTTGATATCATATAAAATTCAGCTTAATAAATTAAAATACTTTTATTTTATTAGATTTTTTGTTGTGAAAATTACATTATTATCACCCGTAGTGAATAGTATAGCTATGCGAAAAGTTGTATTTTTTCTATTTTTTTTTTTAATTTCATGTATTTCTTTATTATGTTTATTTTTTTGCCATTTAATATGTTGTGTGGGTAAAAAATACTAAATCAACATTTAACTCAATAGAACTTAATTGGTCTAGAACATAGGAATGTTTATTGTTATAATTTTTTACTTTACGACTGTTTGCTTCCTAAATAAAAAGAAAAAAAATAAAATTAACACGATATTCACTAAATTCGTCATCTACGGTCAGTTAGTTATATTTGCGAACACGATAAGAAGTATTCCGACCAACGACAGACAAATTTTAGCGCGGACTCCATAGTATTAGATAAGCTTCGATTAACTTTACTGTTAATATAGACATCTTTATTTTCAATAATGTCGTTCGTTTTGCAAAATTGCTGGCTTATTAACGAACGGAGCTACTCGCTGCGAGTTGAATCCGTTCCGGCCAATAACGGGCGATTTTTTTTCACAAAACAAGTTGTGAATAAAATTCGCATTAATTAATTTACTTTCTTAACTTAACATTCTTTTTAGTGTCAAAAAGTAAATGCGGACTGCCAATGTTAGTATTGCAATTCAATATTGTCAATTTATTCATATTTTTACGTAACTGCACGACGTTTAATGTTTCGGAATTGCAATCATAATACCTCCAGTGTTGCCAGCGTATTTGGATTTCTTATTTATTGCTTTATCAATATCGGTCTGGCTATCAACAGCGCGACCGTGCTCGGGAAATTAGTATAAAATCATCGGTAGTTACGCCTACCGATCCAGGTCAGGCCTTTTGCTAATACAAGTATTTATTATTGTGGCAGGTATTGTTACTCGTAGTTTCGTTGCTGTTACCAGTGGCGCCAGTGAGATCCGATATTTTTATTTATGTCCGATATGTGGGTGACGTAATCATCTTACCCTTCGCAGCCAGTGAACAATTTCAAATTTAATAAATAAATTGAGCCTGCTGTCGAAAAGGTAGTGCATCCCTGATCTAAGTGATATTTAATATAACGAAAGTGAAAAGGAAACCTTCCATGTCTACAAGGACATTATTTCGCAAATCTGATAATACAAGACTATTAAAGTTAGCTACGGACATTTGGTGCATAATATTTATATTCTTACCTAGCCAGAGTGCGATAGGCTGGGTCCAAATTTAGAAATATTATTATCGTCTAACTTTGAAAATCATTTTATTTTAAGTTAATATAAATCATAAAATACGGGGAAACTTCACTGGTTTATACAACCCAGTAAACATGCAATATGTAAAATAAATTCTGCATAAAACGGTTTTATAAAAGTTTTAAAATACCAAAAAATATACTTTACTATGAAAAAAATTAAAAATAAACATTAAGTTGTAATAAAAACGTCATAATTTACTCACTAAATTCAGGGTTCAGCGTATTTGACTGGTAATTAAGGTTAACTTAGTTAATGCATATTTTTGAATTCATCTAATTTGGGAGACGGATTTGGGTACCGCCGCCCTGGGAACCATTTATTATATAACCAACAACTTGACCTAATGACCTTGTAAAAAATCTGAAACAACTTTATCGACTGTCCTGGCTTACTCAATCTAATAAACTTTAAAATACCACCCAGAACGACGAGGCTTAACGACTTACTCCATATTAGCCGGACGCGCACAAATGCTGGTGTCAGGGATCCAATCAGAAGAATGTGCGAATTGTATAATAAAAACCAAAACCTGAAGGATTCCGACGTATTTTTTGATACATATAGTACTTTTGGTAGGAAATTGAAGTCTGTTTTCCTATAAAAAATAAAAGAAAATGTGTACTTACTTCATTCACTATACTCTTTAAGTACTTTTTTTATGATTTATCCTTAAACTTGTATAAAAAATATTTGTACTCTTTTATTTGACACTGAGCATTATCTATATACAAAATAATTTTCTTTTATACTTTTACCTTATTTACATGTAAAAAAAATATTTAAAATTGTTATCTACCATTCAATCTGTGAGAAACATTTAGGATGCAGGGGAATTCTCAAGTTATTGTTTTACAAAATTATCTGTCTGTATCTGTGTTTTCTCCTTAAATAAATAAATAAAACACCTCTGCAATAGGTTACCCCAAGTGGGTCACTACATTTGGTTATTTAGATCGGGAGAGACCCTTTGACCTCTCCAACTGGTCTCTCGACACATCTCCCTGCGCCGCAGTGGGAGGGATTCATTCGTCCGTCACTCCCGGATACACTGATCCCTAGATTCCTACCCTCCCCTCACATATTTTTCTTCGCAGAACTTCCATTTCTTCATTTCCTTAAAAAAGACCCTCCACATAGCATCCCTAAAGATGACATAGGGCCTCCTGTGAGCGGTGTAAAAAATGTATTTTCTTGAATTAATGAATAAATAATCTTGAAAGTTTTTTTTAATTTTTATTTTTTATTTTTTTTTTATTGTTTTGGTGTTTAATTCGTAGAACTCCATTTAATTTTGATAATGGCCTCAAAAGCCGAAACAGCTGTCACATTAAAAACTGTAAAAATAACAGAAATACTTGCAGAACTTAATAACTATTATAACATTATTAAATTTGATTTATTATAAATTTATTTTAAAAAATCTTGGAAGTCGAAATTAACCCACTTGGCGACATCCGATCGCGCTGAAACTCGGCTAATAGATTCGTTGTCGATGACAATGCATTCTATCAACTGGTGGCAATCATGCATACAGACGCGGAAAACTCGTATGAAATTGGATGACATTACAGCAGTATACGAAATAAATTTCGGTTCTATCCAATCGTGATTTGGCTCAGTCAATAGCGCGATTGACCCCAATCCTTTGGGAGGAATGTTCAATCTTCAGTTATAAAAAACAACCTTTTTTTTAACACATTTATATTATCTTTGAAAAAAAAACATTGTTCTTTTAAACGGGTTGATTTTTTATTTTATTAGTTTTTAAGTTAATGTTATTGAACTATTTTTCGAAAAGAAACACATTTTTAATCCCCTTTTAAAATCTTCGTTACGAGTGTTTAAAAAAAATCTGTCCACCCTAACAAGAATTAGAAAGCCCTATAAATGCATTTAGTGTATTATGTACGTTTACGAGAATGCTTGTGATGAAATTACAAAACGATAAAAACCGGTTGTGAAAAGTAAGTTTATGTCCTATTTTAGTACTTAGCTTAAATTTTTATCGCTCGTAAACAGAATTTAGTATTTTTTTTAACAAAAATGATGATTCAATAATACTTCATACATTTGCAACAGTTTAAAGCAGTTTTACACTGTACAAAGTAAGTATATAAAAAGTTAAAATAACGTACCTAGAATATTGCACAAATGATGGAACAACCTGAGAAATTGTCAAATAATTTACTCCAAGCTGCACAAATTTCACGAAAAGATTATGTAAAAATGTGATATGTATTACAAATTATGCTCATTCAGGCCGAGCACTATTCGCACAATTTCCCTTACAATTACTTATAATCTTACTTATATTTTCCTTAACTTATAAACTTTGTATTTTTTTCAGATTAGGCTGCGTGTAGCCCCTACTTCTGTTTTAAAGCTTAAAAAAGGGTCTCCGTTCAAAATATTAATTAAGTGTCTGTAATGCGCACAAAAATATTCATTTTTAATATGTACTATACTGTACAAATGTACCACCCCAGCCAAGAGCGCTCCTATCCCTGTGCGACCGGAACACCAGGAGGCACTGAGTTGTAAGGACATGTTTGTCATCCTTCCTATCCTCAGAGCACATGTTTACCTAATAATCCAATATTGGAATTTGAGATAGGCAGAAATAAAGGAATTTATTGAGCGTTATTTTTCCTTGTGTCTTCCTTGTTCTTGCCTCTGTTTGGCTCTTCTTAGCTCTTCATGGTTCTTCTTGACTCTGCTTGGCTCTTCGTGGCTCGTCTTGACTCTTCTTACATCTTCTTGTGTGTTCTCGGCTCTTCTAGTCTCTTCATGGTTCTTTTTGACTCTTCTTGGCTCTTCGTGGCTCGCTTTGAATCTTCCTACATCTTCTTGTGTCTTATTGAATCTTCTTGTCTCTTCGTGGTTCTTAGCTTTTACAGAGCAAATTTTTAAACCTCGTCATTTCAACGTCGTTCCATAATTTTGATTGGGTTAGTACAAACAAATAATCTCAAAACGTGAAGCCGGTTAGTAACAAAGAAAAAAACACTATTACCAATGTGTTTGTCACAAAGCGCTTGAATTAGATATCGACAAAAAAGCTCCAGCGTCTTAAAAATATTATATCGGATGTATAATTTATAATGTGAAGTGACGATGAAGTGAGAATGTGGCTTATGGCTGCTGAAGTGTTCATATTATATTGCACTCTTCTATTGACGAGGAGCAACCCACTAGTCTATAATTTCATAATATCTGAAAAAGCCGATGATTATTGTATTAGCACAAAACAATAAATGACTGATAATAGAAATAAGTAGAATACATCCAAGCGATAACAATATCAGAACACTCACCAGTGCACTCTTGTAGTGTTGCGCTCTTTCCATAGGTCAAGTTTCACGATTAGATGGATCGATCCTCTCTTTATTACATTAAAATAAATTTCTCTTTATTTAACATCTCCACTAATACATTAATTTTAAATTCACTTTGTGGCATCATTTTAAATAAATGCAAATAATTAACTTTGTAAACCAATATGTTCATAAGAATTATCTTCATGTTTCAGAAACTAAGTTCTAAGTACATGTTGTATTCAAATAAAGTATATATTTTTAATTGTTTTTGGAATAACTTAAAGAGAAAGAACTCAAGTTCTAGTTTTTAATCGTTAAAGACAATATTGACGAATCTCTAACGAAAAATGTAATGCCAATTGTGGATGCCATAATCCCACTGGCTCCAGATGGTTGGAAGCAGATGGGACTCTTGTGTTTCAATCCTCTGCTAGCTAAGTCTTTCATCATTGAACAAGCAATATGTTTCGTTTACAATTATTACGGTAGCTATTTAAGGGGCCGAAGACCGATAGGTCTCCCGGCCAAGGGGAAACGATAAATATCGGGGAACAAGTGATAATGATAATAATTATTCATTGTCTTCTTTTCTTAGTAACATATAGAGATGATGATATCCTCACTGGGATCTCCCGTGCTGAGGATTTCATTTACATATTATAATATAATTATCTGATAGTATTAATACGCTTGCGTCTGGACGATGTAGGACCTCTGATTGGTCAAATTAAAATTGTCTGTTTCGGGTAAATTCAGCTAACTTTAAAATTAAGACACGATTTTATACTAAAATAGGATCGCCTCATAATAATACGAGATTTCTTCAAAACAGTGTTTCTGCTCATATAAGTTTTGGATAATATCGAAGAAAATATGTTTTAGAAAGTTCATAATCTATTGGATTAATTACATTACAATGAAAATTATCCACAGTTACGTGATTATGTTTGACGTTTATAAAAAAATCACGCGTTCCTTCAATGGCCGATACGCACAGCTATAGATGGCCGACAGAGCGCACCTCTGGCGCTTTAAAAACGAACCAAATGATTGGCGCGAATATTTAAAAATGCAGCTCACAATATTTGACTACTTACGAAACAAGCGTTTAATAAGAAGATGTCTTCTGGAAGCTTATCACTTTGTAATGGCATTTTTCATTATTATTTATATTTTTTTTGTTTATTAATTATATCTGATTTTATATTGACATGTTTTCTAATTTCTAAAATTTTAAAATTATTTATTTGCGATGCTTTATATCCTGAGTGAAGTATTTTAAGACCTGATTTTTTTTATCGAAAGTGTGATCATTATTCAAAAGATGATTTGCAAACTCAGATTCACTATTTCCATTTAGAGCCCTTGCGATATTCTTTAGTTCTGACTTCGAAGTTTCTTTGGTTCTACCTTTGTAAAAGAAATTACAATCATCCTAATGGAGTTTTTAAACTCCTAATTTTTTTGTTTGAATTTTGCTATCTTTATTATTAAGAATATATTTCTTCATTTTTATTAGTGTAAAACGCCAGTTGAATACTACCAGGATTGTTTTTATATATATGAAGTATCGTTATCCACAAACAGAATTCTACGCCATTGTTTATTTTCTATCTTTAGAAAGACCGTTTGAAGAGAATATGTTTAATTTTTTTATTTAGTATTTCAACTATAAATTTATTAGAATAACCATTATTAAATGCTATTTGTCTTATTAATACATTGTTTTATGGTTATATGCTATTTGTTTTTTTCAGGTCTTAAAATACTTCACTATAAATAATTATGAAATTTTAGAAATTAGGAAACATGTTAATATAAAAGCAGATATAATTAACAAGATTTTTTTTATAAACTCTCTTTTAAATATTTTCCCACTCAACTGGTCTTTCCCGTCTAACGATATTGTAATTCCTAATTATTATAAACCCAGCCTACTCTTACCCCTCCCTCCTCCTTCCACTTCTTCTTTCCCAATTGCAATCTATATTTAATTTTTGACTTCGGTGAATACACAATAAAATGTTAAACATTAAATTTTTGGGGACCAGGTGAGAGGCACGAAATGAAAAGCGTGTGGTGAAGTTCACAGTGTTTATTGATGAGTCAGGTAGCCGTGACGAGAGTGGACGTAGGACAGATGTAGAATATTCCGGTTGCTGCAATGATGTGCTGGTCAGGCGCGGGTCAGTGAATCGACGCCGGGCGCTGGTGACCGGGACTCGATGAAGGTCAGGCACTGGCGAAGAACGTAGGCCTTCAGGCACTCCAGTGCTGACGAGACGACCGAAGGTGCGGCGGACCTTGTAGGCGGTTGAACGGGAACGGTGTGACCAGTGAGGATGCTGCATGTCCTCGTGATGGTCATGATGGCGTGGAAGAAGCGCTGGTCAGAGACACTGGAACCAGGGCGCTTGTAATCCGAGTAGCGCTGGCCACGGACGTGGCCGAGGCGCTATGATGGTGTCCCGATAGAGTCCATGATGGTACGGGCGAAGCCGGGAATATTGTCCTTTGCGCTAGTAGCGCGGTTATCACTCGTTGATCCTTGTAGACTGACGGCGGAATGATGACTGACTGACTGACTCGCTGCGTCAGGCTTATTTATACTACGCGGCCGATGGCGACAGTAGGTAGTAAATTGCAATTAAATCGAGACCACTCGCTCGTACTGTGTGTTTTGGGAACCTTCGACATTGCGGCGATTATGCATAGGCCGTAGACTCGAACCTTCTGGCGAGTTCTCGTATTATAGTATCCCAGACGGACCGCAGTATTATTGTCGTCGATAGACAGGTAGGTACTTGAAGTACGTAGATTACTTTGTTTACGATGCGATGCAGGTACATAATTCGGGAGTAGGTACTAAGTAGGTCGAGCGGTTTATTATTAATTATTTAATGTAGGTTTTTCTCGACGCTACAAATTTATTTATTTATTGGACAATTTGCATAGCGCCGCTTTTGTGAGATATCATCTCAGGGGCGCTATATTGTAATAATCTGTGAGCGGAGCGGGTTTTTAACTGCTAGTAAGAAATTAATATTCCAACAAAGTAACGTATGAATTAAATTATAAACATATACAATGTAGTATAATTTTTTTTTTTAAATAATTTATAAATAAGTAAGATAGTGTTTTTTTTTGGTATAGTTCAATTAATTAAAGCCGCTGTGCCCACATGATGCATAGATGGGGCCTTAAAGAGTCGGCGATGTGTGAATGTGGTGCGGTGCAGACCACCGAACATGTTATCAACGAATGCCCGCTCCATTCATTCCCTGGCGGGATTGATGAGGTCCACATGGCGACGCCTGAGGCCCTAGACTGGCTCGCAGACCTAGATGTCCCCCTCGGACCCCCCCACCATACGAAAGAAGAAGAACGGTAGTAATAACGTGACCCTTAATCCTAAAATAAGATTAATTTCTCCTCCAATTTAGGATACGGGCTTATTTCAACACCAAAGTTAGTCCAGTCAGTATTTGACAGCATGCATATTGCACATTCACGGTGCCAATGCACATTATCCGAGAAACCACGTCCCGATTGTACAATCGTCTATTGTAAAGCACATGATTATTCAAATGTCGCTTATGTGTCTCTGTATGTGCGTAATTCATTGTAATCGTTAACATCATTGTTATTAGTACTCACACTTTCAATTGACACACAAGTCATGTCGAGTATGTTGTCGAGTATCGGTCCGTTGTTATCCTACTTTGCAACCTACGTACTGAGGCACATAATGAAATGATATTATATCTACTTTATGAATAATGACAAAATACAACCTTTTCAGAGTGAGTGATAAAACATGCAAGGCATATAATTTGAATTTCGTGATCTGGGAAAGTTAAAACAGACAAGTTAAGTATGTAATTTCCTTTGTTTCGTTTTAACCACATAACAATAGACGAATAAATAATTAGTTGGTGCTACTTTCAGTGTGTAGTTCAGTTTATCTTCTATGCAAGCACATTTATTGTAATTCAAAGTCTGAAAAAAAATTGCTACAGTGGTTAGTCCACACACAACTAAGAGTGTGTTTACTATTGTTTTCAAAGACGCATAAAGACTAGGAATAAACATTATCAGCACTGAAAATCACGAAAAATTAAGTTTTTAGAATAAATACGATAAACACATATCTCGCAGCAATACATATTCGACTCACAGCAATACCTCACTTCTATGTTACCGGTTTTTACCTGTTATTTTTCTATTTTTTTATTATTATTATTGACTTATCAATGAGAACATAGGTAGTATGTTAGTAAGTTCTAAGCAGAGATGCACAAAATGGGTACCCAAAACCATTTGAAATGCAAAATGGAAATGGGTCAAAACTTTTCCATTTGAAAATGCAAAATGGTTTTTAGAAAAGCATTTCAAATGCAAAATGCAAAATACCTATTTTCAAAATGCATTGAAAATGCAAAATGGTTTCTCAGGTCAAACAATCAAAATAATTATAGAATTTTTAAACAATTTTCTCATTTAATAATGGACATCAATGTAGAACAAACATATTATATGATGGTAAATCCAAAAACACAACGACTACAGATTATGAAACCACAAAAAACTTGCGCGGGACTAATGTTGCCAACGTAAAGACATAGAAACTGCTATCTAACACTTCAATCAGTATTTTTTGTAATGGTATCACTCAATTGCCAGGGCTCCTACCAGGGAGCAACTTGACAAATGGAAATTATCTCTCATTGCGAGGTTGAGGACCGACTGATATTTGGGGCTTATGAAAAAAATATGAGTGGAGAAAGTAGGAAGAATGTTGCAAAAAAGCATTTAAAATGGAAAATACACTGAGAAAAGCATGTAAAATGCAAAATGTTTTTTTTTAAACAAGCATTTAAAATGCAAAATGGAAAATATCTATTATGCATTTCCATTTGAAATGGATTTATTTGAAATAAAGCACATCTCTGGTTGTAAGTCGCAAACTTATAGCCACAGTTGTAAATACAGGGTTTTCCAATAAGAGGTGTTATTTTGATATTCAATCGTAAAAGATCGATGGTTTCGTTGCTTGTGTGTCGCGTAGCGCCATCTTGTTGAAACTAAAAGTTGTCCAGATCAATACCATCCAATTCTGGTCATAAAAAATCATTAAACATCTCTCGATAGCGCAATCCATTCATCGTAACTGTTGCTCCAGCCTCATTTTCGAAAAAGTAAGGTCCAATGACTCCGCCGGACCATAAACCGCACCAAACAGTCACACGTTTAAGATAGAGAGGCTTTTCAACAATAACTCTTGGGTTTTCCGAGCCTCAGATGCGACAATTTTGCTTGTTGACGAAGCCACCGAGGTGGAAATGGGCCTCATCACTCAAGATGATTTGCATTTGATTCAATCAAGTGAATTTTAATAATTTCAATGCGTTGTTGAAGCGTGTATCGTTCCATTTTTATTAATAACGTAGTTTCTACTTGTCAAATGTCAAAAAATGACAGCTTCAAAAGTAACATCTACCGAAATAGCGGGCAATTTAAAATAACACCTCTTATTGGAAAACCCTGTATATAGTCACTAGTTATAAGCCTTAATCGTAAGACACTAGATATAATATATATCTTGGATCTAAGTCACTTGTTTTAAGTCATTTGTGATGAGCCTTAGTCGCAAGTCACTAAGTCACTAGTTTAAAGTAAATTCGCCTTATTCGTAAGTCCCAATATGTAAGTCACTCGTTATTATGAATCATAGTTGTAAGCCAATTATATTTATTATTCAATATACGTACTGCGCCCTTGACTTTATTTTTTACAACAGCGCTAAATAAATCAACCAAATTTTATTATAATGTATTTTTTCTTTATATTGTTTAAATAATTTTTATTTTTTATGCTTAATAAATGTTAAAAAACGCCATGTAATATATTTATAACTATTTTCTGTAAAACACTACATAATTTAATTAATAAATGTTTTAATATCTTCTTTTTGTAAAATTTAGTAGAATGGATAATTTGAAGTAAATAGAAATAAATTATGTAGTGTTTTACAGAAAATAATTATAAATATATTACATGGCGTTTTTTACCAGATTTCGCTACTGCCGTAGCTTCTTCAGGGCAGTATAATAGGTATCCTACAGGTATTCATTGTTATTATACTGCCCTGAAGAGGCTACAGCAGTAGCGAAATCTGGGCTAATTTATTAAGAATCTCTTCAAATTATTCGTAATCTGGATAAAAACGGGATTGCAGGACATTTCCTGAGAAAATTTTAGCTAATTCCTCATATACCGGAATACGTGTTCATGCACCTGCATTTGCCTTGATAATATATAATGACGAAATGCGAAAATATTATGATTTTTATGAACACTTGTTACGACGTCGTGATAATACATTCTTATTTTACTAAAAGTTTAACAGGAAACCTTTCAATTTATTCGTTAAGAGCCTGCAATCCCGTTTTTAACCTGATTACAAATAAATTGAAGAGATTCTTAATAAATTAGCTATACACATTTTTCTCCGTGCGCCAATAAAAGTGATGTAAATAAATTATTGTTTTATTTTATTCGTTATTTACGCTTTCGAAAGTGTCATATTTTTGAAGCTTGTAAAAATTTTATCTTACTCGTTTTTTTAGTATTACTACACAGAGATTGACGTCAGATTTTTTTAACGTTTTAAATTATAGATTACTGATCTGAAAAAATAATACAGTCACTAGAAACAAAAGTACGTCATGTAATTATTATCAACATGTTAATGTCACCACCTAGTAAAAGTTGACGCCGTTGAACAAATACGTAAATCATAACCATAAAACCTGTTAGTGTACTTAAAAAACAAAATAAAGAAATTAGCATAGGTGTCACATATTATAATATGACGTATCGTTTGTTGATTTCAATATATCATATAAGTAGAAACACTTTATGTATGTAGGTAACCGGCCGAATTGTGTTGTGGGCTGGCCAGAGTTCCCGTTAGCATTTTTTTCTTACTTCAGGTCAAACTGATCAAACATGATTCAAATTTCAAACAAATGACCAATTTTATTGTCCTGTATGGGGTCTAGAAGTCGAAAGGTCTTTTGCAAATTGTAGTATTCTTTCAAATGCAGATTAGATCACCTTTCTTGGGAGTATCTGTTCAGTAATATTAATTAATGTCTGTAGTTACCTACGCAATTAACAACGAAGGGTCATGACTCATTTTATTAAAAGCGGGAGCCACGGTATCAGCCCAATATTTTCGTACGGCTCAAAGAGTCGACTCAATTGAACGACGGCTCAATTTAACGAGAGCCACGAGCTCATAGCGTATGAGCAGTCAAAATACTCTGCTCCCCCGGTACGGCTACCCCGCTAGGATTCCCCTGATACGGATCCTAGCGCACAGCGTAAGCGTACGAATGATTTTACGACTCCCGGTACCGGTACGCCACCTTGCACAAACGAGAAAAATAAGATGCTGTGTAGTCAGTAGGTGTAGGTACACATAAGTCTAAGTTCAGATGTCGGACTGTCAAATTCCGTTAACATCTCTTAGTAAGTAATAACACTAATAACAATTAATACTCGGATAATTTTAATAGAGCCATTTTTCTAAAAGTCTCCTGACAAAAAAAAGTAGTTGTTCAATTGAGCCGTGGTACGGTTTACCGGGAGTCGTATGAGTACGGCTCATAAAAAAAGACCTAGCTCAATTGTGCGGCTCGTTTATGAACGACTCATCGCTATATACAATATATTCGTTTGAATTATAAATAATATTGAGAATGATTGACAATTTGTTGATGATGATTGAGAGGCAACTTTGAAATAATCGCGTCAGTTCTATTCTCTTTATTCAGACAGATCAAGACTGAAGAATTATCAATTAGTCACTGGTCACTAGTCACTAGTCCCTAATCACTGGTCAACAGCCAGTAGTGATGCGAGTACACAGGCATTGGCGAGCATAATAAACGCATGACTTTATAATGTACAATAGATCTGACGAAGGAAAAATTAACTGCGCTTTCTATATTTTAATAGGTAATAAATAGGCAGTAGTTATTTTCATTTGGAAAAAATGTTATTAGGCTCTCATCACAATACATAATATTAAAATGTTGATTGCATCTTGCATCACACTTGTGAATCTTTTGTTAGTGTTTTCCAATTATTTTATGATTAAGTTGAAGCACAAACGTATTTCAATCATTGAAGAAGAAGATAATACTAATAAATCTAAGAAACTTGAAATTAGTTGAAATAATATTGTTAATTTAGAATTTGAAATATGAGATCGACAAAAATTACGTAAAATAATTATGTCCGAATAGCCGAAAGGTTAGAGGAGTTGTCTCGGTAAGGCAGAGATCTTGGGTTCGATTCCCAATTGTAACCGTTACCATTTTCCATTTCTGTGTCTTGTTCTGTTTCATATTTCCTTTACATTTATGAGTATTATATTCTTTTTCATTGATTTTATTGATGGGTGTGGTTTTTTATTTATTCATTGGGTATAACCTTCAAAGTGTAAGTATAAGATATTCCAATAAAAAAATTATATTCTTATCGTCAGCTATCAAACCCATTTTTAAAATGCAATGTTTATAATATTTAAAATTTTGCAATATCTTACTAGATTTTATTCAATAATATTTACTGAAAAATACTGCCATGTTTTGGGAAGTTAATCTTTAATTTCGCGTATAACGTTAACATTGACCCATATGAGGATATCAATACAGAGAAGAAAACGCTCGGTATAAATATAGTAATTAAATTTGGTATTGAACTTGAGATTATGTCAAATTAATCTCAAAGATCAAGGTTGACATCCAAACCGGACCCTTTGAATAGCGGTTAAATAATGGTATTTTTTATCTGCCCCAAAATTGCACAAGAAGGTACATACCTATACTATGGACAGTATAATACAAACCTGTTATATAATCCTAAGAACAAGAACTTACTGAGAGACTCCAAAACTTGGAGACAGAATCTGAGGGCAAGGGCCGAATCTAGTACGGATGCATTGGGTATTTATTTATTATTTATTGATTTTCGTGAAATCGACAACTTACATTTATTTCAGTTTGTACATGAGTATTATATAGCCAAAATAAAACCAATTATGGATTTCCTCCTTGTGACTTTACCTCTACTGAGACAGCATAATAAGGAATAAGTAAATTAAATTTGTAAGAAAGGAATATAAATATAGAAATATAAATTATTATATTGTACATAACATTATTCACAAACCATCAGAGAAATATTCTTTTATGGACCGCTTGTATTTGGTAAGTTCGCAACTGAAAATATCCACCTTGGATAATAAGCTATTGTAATTATTGCATTCAGGCAAGAATTCTGCTTAGAGTACGTTTTGCATTGATCCACCCTGAACAAGACAGAAGAGCGTGTTGAACGTGTTGAACGCAGATCCATTGAAATTTCGGCACCAAAAGGGTTAAAAAACCTTTGGATCCGGGTCATCTACTTTTCGATACATTTTAAAAGACATTAAACAACAAATATTAACCATTTTATAAATAAATTTTATTAATTTTTAATTTAGGTACTCGAAAACGAATGATCAAATAAAAAAAAAGTTATTCCAAAAAATCGACTCCAAATGTGATGTATATATTTACCAGTTTTCCACTCGTACTACGAGTTGCACGACACGTATATATATTACTTTCGATCGATAAAAACTACGTTTGTAATTTTTATCTATTCCCATATGAGTTCCCATGGACTTGTTTGAACCTATAAACACACGTTCACAAATACAATATTGGCAAATCTGAAACCATGTGTATCGTATTTTTACTAGCTATTACAAAGGAAGGTGAAATACTCACATTTATATGGTAAATAGTTATCTGCGTACGCAACTCCAATTAATAAAATGCCAAATCCATTTGTTAAAGCGAAGCTTAATGTTAAATCACTATTTTGATTAATCTTTATAACGAATTGGTGTACATTTTGAATACCAAAAAATATGCTTTAGATAAATTGAAGGTTTTTCTATCGTTTCGCTTGAGTAGAATACAAATAAAAATAAAAAATTACTCAATAAAAAGCATAAATGTAATATACCAAAAAAAAAAAAAAATTCAATAGAATTGTATAAACGCGTAAAGGAAACAACTTTTAAAAAATAGAATATTGTAGCTAAAAATATCTGTGACAGTTTCACTTGATTAAATTTTTTGCTTTCTTATAAAATTATTTACAAAATAAATAAAAAACAGTTTTGTGCTTGAAATCGAACGTTTCTAGACTCCGTTTGTCAAGTGATTTTTGTAGCTTCCTCTTAAATAGTTTCTGCGTCCGGCTCTGCTGAGACCGTATCTGAATACTTGAATAAGGTCACGCAGAACAGAGTTAGTGACTTGCCCGTCTTATTATACTTAATTATCATTTCTAAATGCTTATTTTCTGTCCGGTCACCGGATCTTCTTATCGCAGCGACATGTTTTATTTATATTGGTAATATTACATAACTAAATGCATTCCTTACTACTTACTCCGTACGTAACAAATTGAAAATATTCATAATTTTTTAATTAGCTATCCACTAAGAATCTCTCCATTTTGAGATGTTGTAACTTGAGATTACTTCAATTGATAGCAAGCCAAATTTAGGTAGGCAATTTTTATAAATTAAAACTAATTGTAAATTTAAAGCTCTTTTTGGAATGATTTTATTAAATCTAAAAATATAGGATTAGCTGTGAAATCTAGGTCGTAATCTAGCATTAATATTTGGAGGTACGATATTAATTAAATCGAATGGTCAAATCCAAAACCGAAAAAAAACACCATACATACTAATTATGGCAAGCAATCCATTGGTTACGAGGGGAGCAACATATTATATAATTGCCTCCCAGATGAAATTAAAAATGAAAAAAATGTAGGTACATTTAAAAAAAAAATGTTCAGTTTTATGCTCAATCAACAAAACAATTAAAGTGAACAATATCGTTGTGTATTATATTTATGTGTAATGTATTTGTTATTTCTAGTTAAATAAGTGAAAAATGTAATTTTCAAAAAAAAAAACACTAGGACATCTCCATCGCTCGAGTGATTGGGAACTTAAGTTAAAAATATTATGATAAAAAATGTTCATATGAATCCACAAAACACCGATTCTCAATAAACATAAATATGTAATTGTACCTTGATTAAAAAAATCGTTATTTAAAAACCACAGGAGACTTAAACGCTCCGGTAGGTCAACGCATTGAATGCGGGCAATTTTGCGCGATGTCGCCCCTGCGTTGATACCAGCGATGTGCAAAATGGGTACCCAAAACCCAAAACCATTTGAAATGCAAAATGGAAATTGGTCAAAACTTTTCCATTTGAAAATGCAAAATGGTTTTTAGAAAAGCATTTCAAATGCAAAATGCAAAATACCTATGTTCAAAATGCATTGATAATGCAAAATGGTTTCTCAGGTCAAACCATTAAAATAATTATAGAATTTTTAAACAATTTTGTCATTCAATAATGGACATCAATGTAGAACAAACATATAACATGATGGTAAATCCAAAAACACCACGACTACAGATTATGAAACTACAAAAAAATTGCGCGGGACTAATGTTGCCAACGTAAAAACATAGAATCTGCTATCTTACATTTAATATTACAGCGTCATGGCACCATTGCAGTATTTAAATCAGTATTTTTTGTAATGGTATCACTCAATTGCCAGGGCTCCTACCAGGGAGCAACTTGATAAATATAAATTATCTCTCATAGCGAGGTTGAGGACCGACTGATATTTGGGGCTTATGAAAAAAAGATGAGTGGAGATAGTAGGAAGAATGTTGGAAAAAAGCATTTAAAATGGAAAATGCATTGAGAAAAGCATTTAAAATGCAAAATGGTTTTTAGAAAAGCATTTAAAATGCAAAATGGAAAATACCCATTTTGCATTTTGCATTTCCATTTGAAATGGATTTATTTGAAATAAAGCACATCTCTGGTTGACACACAGAGAAAAATGAGTATTGCTGATTAAATAAGATCCTGTTAAAAACGGGATTTCAGGCCGTTCCCTAATAAACTTTTAGTACATTCATAATATTTTATTATATTATGAAACGGTTTACTTTATTTTATTATGAAACGGCCTGCAATCCCGTTTATAACAGGATTTTAAGGAAAACATTCTATTTCCAATTTTTTTTTTTTAGGAAACATACTTTCTAACAATTACTATACATTATATATATTATTCTTTCAGAAGTAGATAGCCCGCTCCATTGGTTTGTGGGTATGTTAAAGACCTTTAACATAACATCAGCAGTTAGTAGTGGATAGCCCGCTCCATTGGTTTGTGGGTATGTTAAAGACCTTTAACATAACATCAGCAGTTAGTAGTGGATAGCCCGCTCCATTGGTTTGTGGGTATGTTAAAGACCTTTAACATAACATCAGCAGTTAGTAGTGGATAGCCCGCTCCATTGGTTTGTGGGTATGTTAAAGACCTTTAACATAACATCAGCAGTTAGTAGTGGATAGCCCGCTCCATTGGTTTGTGGGTATGTTAAAGACCTTTAACATAACATCAGCAGTTAGTAGTGGATAGCCCGCTCCATTGGTTTGTGGGTATGTTAAAGACCTTTAACATAACATCAGCAGTTAGTAGTGGATAGCCCGCTCCATTGGTTTGTGGGTATGTTAAAGACCTTTAACATAACATCAGCAGTTAGTAGTAGATAGCCCGCTCCATTGATTTGTGGGTATGTTAAAGACCTTTAACATAACATCAGCAGTTAGTAGTAGATAGCCCGCTCCATTGGTTTGTGGGTATGTAAAAGACCTTTAACATAACATCAGCAGTTAGTAGTAGATAGCCCGCTCCATTGGTTTGTGGGTATGTTAAAGACCTTTAACATAACATCAGCAGTTAGTAGTGGATAGCCCGCTCCATTGGTTTGTGGGTATGTTAAAGACCTTTAACATAACATCAGCAGTTAGTAGTGGATAGCCCGCTCCATTGGTTTGTGGGTATGTTAAAGACCTTTAACATAACATCAGCAGTTAGTAGTGGATAGCCCGCTCCATTGGTTTGTGGGTATGTTAAAGACCTTTAACATAACATCAGCAGTTAGTAGTGGATAGCCCGCTCCATTGGTTTGTGGGTATGTTAAAGACCTTTAACATAACATCAGCAGTTAGTAGTAGATAGCCCGCTCCATTGGTTTGTGGGTATGTTAAAGACCTTTAACATAACATCAGCAGTTAGTAGTGGATAGCCCGCTCCATTGGTTTGTGGGTATGTTAAAGACCTTTAACATAACATCAGCAGTTAGTAGTAGATAGCCCGCTCCATTGGTTTGTGGGTATGTAAAAGACCTTTAACAGATCATCAGCAGTTCAGCAGTCAGAAATGTTGAACCTTTCTAAAACCAGATATCTTCAGTAATCAAAACTTGTTTTGAAAAAGTAAGTAGGTGCTCACTTTTAGATTCGAAATTGCTCCACCGACTAGTAGATTAACGTCCTACCCACCGGTCTATCTACAGCCAAATTATTTAATAGTATCACTATGTATGTGGCACGGGAAGATGGCATTCCTCAAGTATACATATGCTATACCATACCTTTAACTGTCTCAATGTCCCGTAGATTTCTTAATAGTTTATATTGAACACATCGGAATTTTTATAGTATAACTATTTTTATCAGCATCGTTTGCATAACTGTGATGATGAAATTAGTTTTTCTACATGCACACACTGTCGCGGATTCAAAAGAAATAATTTAGAAATTGATTTTATATGTATACACGGTATTCGGAAATTCGTAGTACACGACATTGTAGAACGTTCTAATTGCGTTTTTTTATAAATACACTGAGAAAAATGAGTATTGCTGATTTATTAAAAAAAAATATATATATATATATATTCGTAATCCGGTTAAAAACGGGATTGAAGGCCGTTCCATGCTCCTGCAAGATGCCTTATTAATATATAATGACGAAATGCGAAACTATTATGATTTTTTTAGAACACGTGTTCAGACATCGTGGTAATATATTCCTTTTTTACTATATGTTTAACAAGAAACCTATCGATTCATTCGTTAAGAGCCTGCAATCCCGTTTTCAACCGGAATACGAATAATTTGAAGAGATTCTTAATAATAAATTAGCAATATTTTATATCAGTATGTTTTCTCTGTGTATGAAGACATTTGAGAATTTTTACTTGAAAAAGAAACATAATCAGGGACTTGATTTTAAGTAGGTACTTCCTTATAAATTTACCTTGTGTATTGAACAATAGGGATCAGGGGTCATTTCAATACAAACCTTGTAGCGAACATCAACGTGACGGGTATAAACTAACACAATAAAAAAACTCAGTCAGACTTTTATTATCTGCCCCTGATTTCTAGAAATAAAATGCATTTATTAAATAATGAAATAATTATTTGTGACGTAATAAAATTAACTAGCAGTTAAAAACCCGCTCCGCGGGTTTTTGCTGCTAGGCCCTGCGGGCGGCACTTCGTTGGGCTTCGCCCAGTTTGAGTGATGCTAACAGTTACATTTAATAGGTAGATATTAGATCAATGGGTAGATATATAATAGAAAGACATTCTGAACCATTAAACACCCCTCACCCCAAAATAAATCTCGTCAATGAGAAAAATGTTTCCTCTTCCATACCACCGAAATGATTTAATTTTTAAATCGAAACTTAAATTGCAAAATATTTATATGTAATTTGAAAATAAAAAAATATCAACATATTACAATATTACATATAACTTTGGTAAAATAATATACTCTTACCAAAAGACTGTCAAAGTAATTACATTTTTTTTAAAATATATGAAGAATTATTTTATTGGGATAAGTCCTAAAAATCTACATATTTGGGTGAAATAATATTACGCTCTTACCTAACGATTGTCAAAGTAAATACACCAAAACTCTCTTAATTCTTAGGCTGGAAAACCTTACAGGTGGGATAAATTGAGTCAAAAAACAAAACTTTTTAAGCAAGTACAATTTATTATACTTTTATTTTTTACAATCTACAACATAATATTATACACTTTCATTAGGAAAAAATCTCTTTATAAACAATATTATCCGTATACCAATCAGTCAGAATTTGTATAAATAACGATGACTGCGCTCAAACTGTCCATAAGAAAATACTGGTTCAGGAAGTAACAGTCCACCCCGTTCAAAAGTTTGTCCTTGAGATTTATTGATGGTCATTGCATAAGCTAATTTGACTAATTGTAACATCCGACAAAGTGTTTTAAATTCTAGGAATGAAATGTACTGTACCTTTTCTGTTCCCCGTAATGATTTTGGCTTGAATTAAGTTACAGCTGAAATTTTTATAGCACCGCTTTTGTGAGATATCAGCTCAGGGGCGCTTTCCGTTGAAGTACATCCTCATTGATAGCATAAACATGACTATTTTTAGGGCACAATATGGTACGTTGACTCATCACTAAGGCATCAGGAGTTGTATGTGTCTCACTGTATATATAGTGAATAATATCTTGACAAATATTTACATTGGGAATAAGCACAGATGATTCTAATGTTCCTTCTACCGAAGGAAGTTTGCCATCTTCCAAGTCCAAAAGCCATTTAGAAAATATATTTTCACTTTCTAAAGCTCTGACATTTGTTTTTAATTGAAAAGTTTTCAAATGGTACCAAAGTATGCTGCTTTTTATGCAAGCGGCAATTAATTGTCCTCGTGAAGTACGTCGACACACTGGAAGGATCTGACGAAAGTCTCCGCCCAAAACAATAACTTTGTTACCAAAGACAGAATCACTTCCCATGATATCACGTATAGTACGCTCAATAACTTCTAAAGCTACACCTGGTGCTTCATCCCATATTATAATATCTGCTTCCGTTATAATTTTCCGATTCTTTGATGTGACCTTACATGTTGTATTGTCCTGTAAATTGATGGGTAAATTAAAAGCAGTATGATAAAACTCTTTTACCTTTTCGTCTTAGAGTGTGAATTAAAGTTTAGTAAAGGTATGTTTTCCATGTTTCGCCTGGGCCATCAATGAAGAAACATTCATTGTCATCATTTTCATGTGAAAAAACTTATTCAAAATAGAATTATATGCTTGAAGTTGTACGTCATTGAGTTTGGCAGCCATCAATTCACCTAAAGTGTTTTCAGAAATTACATTAAAATCAGATACTTGTCCAAAACTGCAACTTTCATCAGGTTCAGGTAAGCCCTGCATTCTGCAAGATGAATTCTCCTTCATAAGAATATCCTGTATGTTTAAAAGACAAAGATTAATTAATAGCTGTTTCTTCAGCAACACCACGATGAAAAAAATCTTCAGCCGAAGATCGAAGGGATACATTGTATTAAAATTAAAACAAATAGATGTCTAAGAATTTTAGGCATCAAATACAATGAAGCCTCCGTCATGCACTGCGTCCATTCTCGTATGTCATCAATGATGTTGTCGCCTCCCCGCTGTCGCCTCGTCCACTTTTTACCAGCTGAAAAGACATAGTTATTTGGTACATCTTGATACAGAATAGAGCGTCCCTCAATATCTTTAAGATTTAATTGGAACCACGCTGTTAAAGAGGTGTTCCTTGTAGATGCTTCCCTAAGAGCCTGTTCCTCCCGCCCCTCTACAAAATAAACAGATTGGCTGTCGGGTAAATGTAAAGCCAGAAGTAAAATTGAGTGAGATTGATCATGTATAGATAAGTGAGAAAATCTCTAAAAACCCAGTATAAATAAATAAATACTATCCAAAGAGGAACAAATTTCAACATTAATATGAGCATCATATTTTTTGCTAAGGAATGCATTATATGGAACAACAAATCGATTGTCGATACGTATATCCCGAACAACGTGATTTTCAGAAAAATTATCACGTATCCTGTACTCTGGGTAACCTGCGGAATTATTATCAGTAGCATCTTTAAATGATTTGGGGAATTTTTTAGAGCACTTACCGTATACCATGCAGACTGACCTTGGATTAAGTACGCCACATGGTCCATGAATGTTATTTTTTTAAATAATATGGTACAAAGCCGTTCTTCGGATGGGGTAGTTCTGCAGATACGGCATTATCAATATCAGAAGCTGTATACAACTTATCTTGGCTGCAAAGTGTAAACACACCATGTAGATGAGGGAGTCCTCTTTTTTGCTGATCAATTACAGAAGTATACACCCAACAAATTACCTTTCCAAAAACATGTTTCTCAGTCATATCATGAATAAATTCCTTCACTTTTAGATGGAAAACCTTGGCTACTATATCAGGCCTGTCCGCGGCCGATTGATAATGTTCCAATTCGGTTGGTATTTCTGTCCATTTGGGATTGCATGTAAAAGTTATGACGACGACAGGACGACCAAATTTACGTACCATTGCCATTGAAACTTGATAAAGTTTATTCACATGGCGTGGTCCACCAGTAAATGAAGATGGAAGAATGACTGTATTACCTGCACATACTCCTCTATCAGTGGCTAAATTTCTTACATGGTTTTGCAAACCTTGATAGCATTCCACTCTGAGGTGTCGTTGGTTTTTCCTAATGTAATCTAGGCGACCAGATTGGTAAATAATGTAAGCATGAATTAAATACTGTTGAAAAAGTTTACCCGCATAATGGATTGGATTAAATATGTTTCTTCGCACTGCTAATTTACTTGCATAAAACTACATAGCAGTTACAGTATGACATTGAGCAGTACAGAAATCAGCATGATGCTGAAAGCCTGGAGTCCAACCACATTTACCTGATGGAAATAGTAGTGGGAAAACCATGGGATCTAAATGCTTTGATAAAGTTGCCATCCTTTGAGGTCCTTCAACATTTTTAGGTTAAACAGCGATATCTATACCCGATGACAAATTCCCGTCTGTCTGCTACGTAAACCATAGCGATACCGTGAGAACTGGTTGGAGCATTGTACCTCTGATGAACGTGTAAATAATAGACGTATATCTCTCACCTGCCCACCCTCAGCCGCAATGCGTATTTCTTCTTCCTCGACAGCTTCTTTTAGTTCAATCATCAATTATTTGCATTATATTTTTATAGCAATCGGCATAACATGGATGACTCATACGCACTCTAACAGCCTCATCAGGATCATATAGATAAAGCTGAGCATAGGAAGGTATTTTACCTGCAACTTGTATACTTCTGGAAGTCAGATGATAAACCTAACCAATTTTTTTAAAACAATATGGACCATTACCTGGGATATTAGCTATTTGCGCTCCAAATGAGGCAAATCTATTAACACTGTATACATCAAGTAGCATTTGTATTGACAAACAAAATTCCTAAAGTTTTTAGATTGACTACAATCTCCTGTCAATCATTCGTGCTGGAGGATAAGCTAAAATTTGTAGTATATGGCACTTCAATCGCTTGGTAAATTTCCCTCTCATTCGAACATTCCGAAATTTGACCAATTCTGGTAAAATATTGCCCACATACCTTTTAGCCATAGTAATTAAATTGAAATAATAATCTGAAAACAAACATTTCTTTTTAGCGATTCACAGCGATAGTTTTTAAAAGAAATATCTACGGTTATCACGTCAATAATAATTCTGTAATTATCACATATTAAACATGACAGCTGATGACAGCGAATGGGGTCGGTGTTGTAATATCAAAAAAATAATTAATTACGTATTTAAGTATCGAGTGGAACTGGTTATTTTTTATTTAATTTATGATGGTGGATTTATAATTATAAATTATATTTATTATTTATAATTATTTATAATTATAATATATCTCACATTAAATAATCACACTGACATTGTACATTGCTTGACACTAACTGGCTATAAAAGTTTTTTACATTTTTTCCATATACGCTGGCAACACTGAACAATCTGTCTTTCGCGTGAATAATGATAAACGTCAAATTTTAATACGTAATTGTGGATAATTTTTACTGTAATGTAATGAATCCAATGGATTGTCAACTTTCTAAAACATATTTTCTTCGATATTATCCAAAAATTATATGAGCATCGTGTCATTTTCAAATCGTGCCTTAATTTTCAAGTTAGCGGAATTTAACTGAAACAGACAATTTAAATTTGACCAATGAGAGGGCCTACACCGTCCAGACGCTAGAGTATTAATAATATCAGATGCTTTCCGGAAGGCGCAGAATATAATCATTGGAACATTTGCAGTAACGGTTAATTAATACATAAACTAAGTAAAATATTTGCAACAAATGTTACATTTATTATAATATTGTTGGCTTATGTTTACACAAATTAATGCATGCATCAAAATTTAAGTGAGGTTTTAGCATCAATTTATATTAAAATCTAAATAAAATAACGTCATTACTGCAGTTTATCATTTTTTACATGCGAATTATAATTCATCATCATGTTTACGAAAATTATATAAATTCCGTGGCATTGAAATTGATAATGTAATCTAAAGTTCAATATTTTTATTGGATCGAATTGTATTTTATGTGAATCGATAAAAAAAAATCCTTGACCCAGTGTTATCACAAGGTTGCGAAACAGTGTGCATTTTTTTAACCTTTGCAAATTGTAAATCTAATCGTTTATTTGACAAGTGGTATGATGTTTGATACTTTGAATTCATTTCAATGTTTAAAAATATTCTTTTAACATGAATCGATTCCCTTTGATAAAAATTGGATTTACGGGAGTCAAGAAGACGATGAACTATTTCATGAAATCGGTAGTTTCGAATCACCTGCTACATCAGATTCTTGGCGAGCGTCATTATGATTCATTCAAAGAAATCAATTCGTAACTCTATGAGTATTACAACAATCGTTCAAACTTGAACGAAATGAACTTTTTTTAACCACTCGAGCGATTTTTCGAAACGTTTTGAGCGATCGCTTGTCATAATATGTCAAATTTATAGAACCTTAATTATGGGATAAACGGCGAAATCTAGGTGAATTAGTAGGCTTTTAACCGCAGTAAGCAGTTCACATGTTTCCATGTTAATATTTTGAGGAATGATTTTAATAAAATAATATGGTAAATGTATGCATGGCTTTCAGGGGGGCAGTAGAAGACTTAAAGAAAATTAGGGGGCGTTAATGAAATCTAGAAGGGCGACGGCAGAAAAATTCTATATTTAAACATCCGACGGAATCTAGATGAATTAACAAATTGTTATAATAAAATCCTTCCTGTCGGAAAAAAATAATGCAACAAGTGGAGTTCCACAGGATTCACACCTTGGCCCAATCTTATTTATCTTGTTGATAAATGATCTTATAAAAATATTTCATGATGTAACTATCTAACTGATGACCTCAAAATGTATAGAACTATTCAAAATATTTACCATTGCAACATTCTTCAAGACAACGAAAATTTGGTGTAATGAAAATAGACTTTTTAAATATCTCAAAATGTCAAATAGGTAGATTTTATCGAATAAAAAATCCATGATTTTTGATAACAATGCTCTTGAGACATGAACATAAATCAAAGACTTAGGCATCACTTTTCAATCAAATCTTTCATTTGTTAACCACAAAACAGAGATCTCTAATAAGAGCTTAAAAATGTTGGGATTTATAACTAGGCTAACCCTAAATTTTAACAATATAAAGTGTATTAAATTGTTTCATTTTGCCTATGTAAGAAGTCAACTTGAGTACAATTCTGCGGTCTGGAACTCACATTATAATATACATGTAAGTATATTAAGCAGTTGAAAGAATACAAAACAAATTCTTACGTTTTATAAATTAAAAAATGGGTATTCTAGCAATTATGTTCAACTACAACACTCTGTTAAATTATATGAATATGCTCAAATTGTCAGACAGACGAATTTTCACGGGCTTGGTATTTATAAATAAAATTCCAAATGATTTAGTTGATATTCCGGTATTGCTAGAATTGATAAGCTTTCGGATTCCACAACGTAATATTAGAAGTCAGGATTTATTTCAGTAGAGAAATTCTGTGACTAAATACCATATGTATTCCTCTTTGCCCAGAATATATATGTATCACTGTCATTGGATCCTCAAAGTTTAAAACTGAATCGAAGTACCCATTTTCAGTTCGTGCCGTTATTAATAAATTATGTTTGCAAAACTGTTTTTAAGATACGCAACAGATGGTAATATAAAAGAAAATAAGTTAAAATCTTTAAATGGGCGGAGGTTGAAATAAGTTTGAGTACCTGTGCTCTAGACCTTAGGAGAATAAATGCAGTTGTATTAGTAGCAAGCTGCTTAATGGACACATTTGCAATCCTGATGTTCTGTAACATATTACTTTGTATGTCCCCGATAACTTCACCAGAGCTAAGCAGCACAGACCTTTTATTTTTCTGAGATGGCTATTTTTCATTAAAACCTCAGTGAATTCAAGATAAGAATAATTATTTATTTTTAACACGCGACTGCATCGCAATTGATATAATTAATGTAAGTATGTAAGAATTGATGTACTCGTATATATGTTATTAATGATTGTAAATGTTGTGAAATGTTATTGGAATCACTGATTTTCACAATAAACAAAAATAAATAACACAAACTTGAATATTACATCGTTGACAAAAATAAGCATTTATTATTACGATTAAAAGCTTTCACTTTTGAAATCTCCGACGGTAAAAATAAATTCTCTAATCAAATTATTTTTATTTGTATTCACGACCACGGCAACATTATTTTCAGTTGAAAATTGTTTCAATAACCTAAAAATATTGATTGTTTAATTATTTACCAATGGGTCAGTGGCTTAGTTTGCATCGCGTCTGATCCCTTCGGATGCGTCTGAGGCTGGCTAAGTACTCCATCACGACACAAACAAAATTTTCCGCTTACTTTTATGGTAGTAAGAGATTTTCTAATGTTTTCAGATTATTTGTAATCCGGGTGAATCGGGTTGTAAATCTTCAGCAGAATAAAATTAATTTTATTTATTGTTTTTGTATTTAGTTCGTAGAACTCCTGTCAGTTTCAAGGCCATTTTAAAACTGTCAGTTGAACAAACAGACAGCTATAACAATAACAAAAACCAAAAAATACTTGCAGAACTTCATAATTATACTATTCAATTTGATTTTAATTAAATTAAAAGAAAAAAAATTAAATTAACAATTAAATTAAAAAACCATTAATATTCCGTTTAATAATTCTCAGAAATATGATTATATATTATAATTCTCTTTTTTATGATACCTGCAGTGTTAATTGCAATGTAAAAAAACCATCCAGACAAATAAAATAATTAACATTATAATAAAAATCAGGCAATGATTTTATAATTTGTGAGATTTTATAATCTGCACGTGTAAACAAACCATAAAATTGAATAGCAAGAAATTTAATATAATTACTATGCATTTGTATTCTTGTCACTTACGTATTTACACATTAAGGACGAAATAAATTATACTCATTCTGATGTGTTATTGCTTTTTATAATTACAAAACGTTAAATATTAATGATTGTAAATGCTTAATGTGTTTGCAAGATGCAAATAATATTGAATTATGTTGGGAAATAGGAATTTAGTAACCTTATCATTCCAAGATTAATGTAGTATGCAAATATTTAATTCAGTATCATCATAATATGATACGAAACAATAATCTTTCTGGAAAAGTGCTTAATGAATTGCAGCAAACACAGTTTTTTTTATAAATTCATGTTATTGAATAAGAAAATTGATTCTCATAAGAATCGATAGTCTAATTTTGTATGTGGTGATAATCGCTTGACCAAAATATGTTAACATTTACGGTGGTCAATAATTGAAGAAAATTCATTTAAGTAATCACCGTTTTTTATACTCATCGATCCAGATTCTGTTTTTTATTTTAATATTTAATTTATCTATAATTTTTTTTAATATTTTATATCTGCTATACATCTACTCTAAAACTATTATAATAATATTCTATTATCATTGTTCATCTTTACCAACGAAACAAGTGTTTAACTACTTTCTACAAGTGAACCCTGCCCTTCACCTGCCTCACCTTGCCTAGTCTTCTGCTCCAAATCTTTTGGTGTTTACCTCTTTAAGACCAGCCGGCCCTGTTAGGAAACCGCCAAACGCCAGAAGCGAGCAGAGAGACAACAGCACACCCAGTGCCCACTGCCCAACATTCACCGAGCGCCGGGTGCGGGAGGCAGATTGCAATAAACTACATCAACTTTTAGAACTATCATCACTATCGGCCGTAAAGGAGCATTCTCATCGGGTGAAGACACGCTTTGGACCCGGCGCCCAAATCTACAGTCTTGTGTGGACTCCTGTTTGAATTTTTTTTTTTAAATTTGGACTTCAAAACATTGCGATATAATCCACGAAAAACTGCAAGATTTTTAGCTTCCTTAACATTTAGGACGGGTTGGTTCACCGAATTTGAATAATTTCAAAGTTGATTTTCAAGTTCTTATAAGATTTTATTACTATATCATTATTGATCAGTTGCTTCACAAAACTGAAATAGTAACAGAACTTAGATAGAACCTTCAAAGAACTTGAAAATTTACTTTGAAATTTGATGAATTATTTAAACCCGGGAGTTCGTTAAACATTAAAAACATTTTAAAAAAAAGTGGGTGTGTCAAGCCTACGCAAGACAGAAGTGAAACTTCTAGTATTCCTCTCTCTCTATTTTCATTTCATCATCTCTATTTTCTCTCTTAGGTTAGTTTGAAAATTAGAGGTTAAATAATTCAACGACGAAGCATGGATTTGATAGGATATTTCCTCTTGTGCCACTGATGTGTTCATCACCTCTATCTCGTCACTACTCATTTTTAACACTGAAATTCTGTACCAAACCGTATGAACCACAATCAATTACGTATTTCACTCGTATTACACTCACGACGCAGTATACTAACCAAGCAGCTGATGCTTGGCGTGGCGCAGTTCGCTGGTGTCTGAGAGAGAGGAAAGAAGAGAAGAGAGAGAACGTTCGTGAGCGGCTCCCCCACCTCAACAAGCGCATATGGTGAGAGAGGGACAGTGAACGGTGAGCGGTGGTGGGGGTACCCGCATTTTCGTGTCGATCCTGACTCGGTTTTACTCCGTCCCCGAAAATCCATTACGCGCCTAAAGAAGTTTCACTTCAAAAATATATTATTTTGTGTTCCCGATAAATTTGTATTAGGAAGAATAAAATCGTTGCAGCTTCTCGTAGGATAGCCATGAACTCTACTAAAATCGTTGTAGCTTCTCGTAGGATAGCCATGAACTCTACTAAAATCGTTGCAGCTCTTCCTAGAATAGCTATGAACTCTACTAAAATCGTTGTAGCTTCTAGTAGGATAGCCATGAACTCTACTAAAATCGTTGCAGCTTCTCGTAGGATAGCCATGAACTCTGCTAAAATCGTTGCAGCTTCTCGTAGGATAGCCATGAACTCTGCTAAAATCGTTGCAGCTTCTCGTAGGATAGCCATGAACTCTGCTAAAATCGTTGCAGCTTCTCGTAGGATAGCCATGAACTCTGCTAAAATCGTTGCAGCTTCTCGTAGGATAGCCATGAACTCTACTAAAATCGTTGCAGCTTTCCGTAGGATAGCCATGAACTATACAATCAATTTTTTGTAATAAAAAAATTATAAATAAATAATGGGGTATTAAAGACTAAACATTGCTATGGTATTGCATTATTTTAACTTGTGTTGTATTGCTCAGAAAAATTACATTTATGGAGTAATTCAGGTGGGATGCTATGTAACAGTGGTGTTGTTGACCAATTTACTTGTTTTAAGGCAGGGGTGGGGAACTTGTGGCCCGCTGCCCGTATTCGGCCCGCGAGGCTTTTTGGTGCGGCCCGCGAGCACTTTCGGTGCGGCCTGATGACAAAGTATAAAAACATAATTTCAGAACGCGTGAACAATTTTCTCTCAGAAAGGTTCTTTGCCCCTGTTTCAAAGGTCTAATTTTCAATTTATCCTACTTAAGAAGTTTACCTTTTTTGCATTTTATTTATTTACCTTAAATATAGACCCTCAAAATATCATATATATACGCCTAAAAAAGCTTTTACAAAAGGCTCTTTTTTTGAGTTTACATTTCTTAGTGTTAATTTTTAATTTGTTATCGATTGTAATTCCTAAATATTTAATTTCTTCTACGTCTTCAATATTTTGAGGGTCTATATTTGAGGTAATAAGTTCGTTTAGTTTTTTTACGTAACACAATGAATTTACTTTTAGTTACATTTAATGAGATCTCAGACATCACATCCACGAATTCAAATCAGTTTTTGTTTGTTTTCAAAAAATGGATTAAGTATGTGAACATAATTTTTAATTACTGATGATAATTTATTTAAGTGCATTATTTTGCAAAATGTCCTAGTGTCCTAGTGTGTACAATCCCATTCTCAGATCATCAGTATTAGTGTTGAAAAATTGCATGTAGTGATATTGTAATCGAAGTATCAAGTTCCTTAGGAAATGCCTTAACCAACAAAAAACGTGTTACTGATAGAAGTGGACTCCTTGCGGAGAGCTGAGACCGGGAAACTTCTTGTCTAGACTCCTCCAATATCATTTTACTGTTATTGTGGTTACAGCAAACCTTTTTTTAAGAAAATAATCCATTTACCCGAGTTGGACACGCCAGGCTGGAAACCGCAGTATCATTATTAATATTGATTATGTATGTAATCTGGTTTGTGAAAAATCCTTGCAAGGACTAAACATCCAACTAACCATCTCGTCTTTTCTCCTCACGGGAAAATAAGAAGCTTTGTCTCTCTTCTCTTCAGTAAATGTCACTTCACTATGTGATTCACTTGATCGTGTTATGTCTTCCCATATCCGCTTCCAATCAGAAGCCTTTCTTGTTGTTGATGTCTATAAAGAAGTGTATCTGTAGCAGGCAGGTGGGCAGCCTGGCTTTGTTTTTTACAGACAAATTGACAGTATTCAGATATTGATGATATTTTGCACACTTTATGTTCAAAAAAAGGGCACGGTCACTGTCTACATGACATTTCGGATAACCACCCGAGCCTTCCTTTCCACCCGTAAAAGCAGAATGTTGATACTTCTCGATGAAATTGTGCAGATTTGACGTACAAAATAAGAGGAAAATTACTGTGTACAGCTAAAAACTCTGCGTAAAAGCAAAACCTCCTAGATCACAAGGCCGGAACACTGAATCAAATCAGCCTCCTAACTTGTATAAAACCTAATTTTTTTTTAAAATTAACTAAAATGTTTTTTTAAATAAGAATTAATTGAAAAAAAGGATTTTTTTGTAAAGTCCCATTCAAGTTAGAAGGCTGCTTTGAATAAGTGTTCCGGCCTTGTGATCTAAGAGGTTTCAGTAAAACCTGGAAAATGACCGGGACTTGAGTCAGTTCGCAATAAAACTACATTCAGTCCTCCATTAATGTTTTATCTGTCTTCTTGTCTCTCGCGAACATTCTTCCCGTTAATGAATTTAATCATGAACATACACTATTTTCGCAGTGTTCTCGTAACTTTTAGTTCAAATAGCATGACTTTATACTCTCTTATATCCACCATTCTGCAAACATTCTTCAGTCTTCCTAGACTTAGTGAAAAAATAATCTTGATTTAATTGTACTTTTTCAGTTGATACGGGCTTTGTACATCTAAAATATTATAATAGATCATATGCATATTTTCAAAACTTGTGTACGAAAAATCAAAACCAAGTGGTCGAAGGCTTTGCTAGAATCATGCGCATAATTGGTTCTTGTTAATGGTTGGTTTACGTTTGAAACCTTGAATTTCACTAAGGTGTTGTCGCTTCACTGGCTTTAGTTACTCATATCTAAATAATAATTAAGTTTTTTTAAGCTGCGCTCGTGTTTTGGTTTGCGATTTCACTTTCTGCTGTGCCTAGGGCTACCAGAAATATTTAAAACTCTTTATTTTTTTACTCTTTTTATGATCTTGTTGGCTCGAAACCGTATAAAATGTCTAAAATGGCAACGTGGTTAAAAAGAGAGGTTATGGCACGCGACATGGTTAGTATTGTTTTCTTCATAATCTAAAGGATAATCATAATGTTATTTTATCTAGTTGTGATCACACCACTTCTTCTTCGGTCTCTTCGGTTCTCTTGCGGTCGGCAGATTGGACGGAACCGCGCCTCACAATTTTGTATTGGCCCTTTGCCACTTGCTACATTAATATAATATTATCATAATGTAGAGCGAATGAACGAAGAGAGGAGTGAATATTCTACGTGAATGTGAAAGGTAGAAGAAGTCGGGGACGCCCGAGGAAGACAAGACACGTTCAAGTAAACCAGATACTTGAGCCTGGCCATATCTGGAATCGGAATAACAGAAGACTATGTATGAGACGATGTATGAATGAGAATGAAGCAATCAGTGTGTGCCAAGACCGAGTTGTGACCGAAACGGTGGAATTGTTAGGTAGTTAGTTTAGATCGTATCGTAGTTTCTTGTCTCTTCTGTTAGTCCCGATTTTGACTTAACCCGACGCAAGTAATTGATTCACTAGTAATTGGGACTTAAACATTCAACATCTTCTTGAAGCCACCCTAACTTCTTGTTCTATTTTGTAATTATCACATATACATGTACACTCCGCTAGCCCTAACTATATAAAAAACATAATAAATTGGGACATACGAATTAAAAAGCTAGTCTGCGCACAACTGGAGTGTTAATGTGTAATGCATGATGCTATGTAGGCAGTGGAATCCTAACCAAGTGCGTTACCTTTACTGGTTTATATTTCCACATAAGACCTAGTAGGGAATACGTTTCTAGACCTTTCTCAACCAAGTTTATCCGTGGTTAGGTTTTTTGCCGCCTCTCTTAAAAAATAGAAAAGTTGTTTCGAAATAAAAGTGTTCTACAGAATTAATCTATATCAGATGACAACAATTTGAAAACATACATACATTAAGGTGAATCAAAATTTACCCAAAAAAAGTAATAGCAATTAGGAATTGGTAAACTTGCTTAAATATTTTACACATTTTTAAAAAGACGGTATGTATTTTAATACTAATACTCAACCTTGTACGTGTCATTATAATTACGGGCGCATTCGGACATTTCACTTTTGATACATAACCCATAAATTGTTGCTCAACTTTCGGGGCTTAACGATTCTTTTTAGTATCAATTTGATAACATTTGGTCATGAAAACACCATTAATATGGTGCTAACTAAATCATAAGCCATTAGTAATTAACATTATTACATTGGCACGTGATATCATATTAATATTAAAGCTGTTGAATCATCTGGGGGTCTAGCACAGTTTAATTGCATCTCAACATACATAAATCATGTTTTTACTCATAAAAATCAACCTCAATTCGATGAAGCCTGTATCGAGGCTAAGCATTTACATTTGAGTGAAGCAAACATAGAGTAATCACAAACATAAAGTAATACTACAGGGTTTTCCAATAAGAGGTGTTATTTTGATGTTCAATCGGAAAAGATCAATGGTTTCGTTGCTTGTGTGGCACGTAGCGCCATCTTGTTGAAAGTAAACGTTGTCCAGATCAATACCATTCAATTTCGGCCATAAAAAATCATTAATCATCTCTCGATAGCGCATTACATTCACCGTAACTGTTGCTCCAGCCTCATTTTCGAAAAAGTAAGGTCCAATGACTGCGCCGGACCATAAACCGCACCAAACAGTCACACGTCGATGATAGAGAGGCTTTTCAACAATAACTCTTGGGTTTTCCGAGCCCCAAATGCGACAATTTTGCGTGTTGACGAAGCCACCGAGGTGGAAATGGGCCTCATCACTCAAGATGATTCGCATTTGATTCATTCAAGTGAATTTTAATAATTTCAATGAGTTGTTGAAGCGTTTAAAGTTCCATTTTTATTAATGACGTAGTTTCTACTTGTCAAATGTTAATAAATGACAGCTTCAAAAGTAACATCTACCGAAATAGCGGGCTATTCAAAATAACACCTCTTATTGGAAAACCCTGTACATAAAAACACAACATATTTCAAAAAGATAGAAAAAATATGTATAAAGTGAGTAACCAGATGGGTAATTTGATAGTATATTGTAACAATATTTGAACCATAACTAATTATTTATCATTATTCACAGGAAGAAACAAAGTACCTAGATAATAAATACAACCAGGGTGGCGTTCAGTTTTTAGCAAATGGGACTTAATATAAAATCTCATTACTTAAGAAAGGACAAGGATGAAAAAAATATTAAGATAATCGTCTGTCAATACAAACATCCTAACTTTTTAAATTTAACTAAATTATTGGTAGACTTGGTTTTTGAAGAATATTAAACATAAGTGGCGCCTGATATAAATAGTTTCTTTGACTAAAAGAAATTTTAGTATGTACCGCCACAAAGTTCAATGTAGATCCAATTATAGTTCTTTCTGCAAATTTAATATTGATAAAAAATCGAAAAAGTATTTTAGTGACATATAGCTGTTTTATACTAACGTTACACCCTATAAAGTAGATTGGATGGATAACAGAGTTTTATTTTACAGTTAAATCGATTACTTTAAGATATCGGATCGATGAGTTTAACTACCGTTGAATTTATACTGATTTCCCGACCACGGTCGCACTATTGATATTCAGACCGATGTAGATAATGCAATAAATCAGGAATCGATACAACGACAAGGCAATATAATCGATAAGGCGACTACGTAAAAGTTAAAAATACTAATAAATTTACAATGTCGAATTGTTGAAATATTAACTTTAATATACGAGTACATTGGCTTTTGATACTAAAGAGGGAGTTTAATTAGTTCATGAATTCCTCAGGCATATCATAACTAACAACTTTCTCGAAACTGTTAAGGGATCAATTGAACGCGTCTTAGATGAATGAATAAAGTCTATGGATCGTGCATATTGTTAGCTTATCCGACACCTTGAAAGCCGCGCTAAAAGTAGCGGTCTTTGTCTACCGACTGTCAGAATCATATTCTGACCGTGCTCGCAAATATCGCCAACTGACCATAGAAGACGGATTTCGTTATTACCGATCGTCCGTGCTAGACCTCCTGGGTTTGTAAAATGATAATGGGAAGGGGATATGATAGATTTTCATTGGTAGTATTAAGTATATTGCTTACATTTTCTTCCTACTGGCACTGAGTAGGTGAGGTCCTGAAATTCGATGTCGACGGGAGGTCTCCGCGGGAGGTGGGTCAGTCTCTTCACGTGCGTTTCACTCTGAACCTCCATGTTTAGTTGCACGTGGTAACCCAATATTATAATATACCACTGCTTAAACTATCGACACGTCACTGCACAATGTCCTCAACCGTAGAAATGGGTCATAACTAGAAAGAAAGAAAAAGCAAACATTTATTAATACAAGAGACAACGTATTCTTAATTGTTTAAACATTAAAAAAGGCATACTATTTCCGAAGTTATGGCTATTATAAGTGAGCGAGGCAGAGTCGTATTCGAACCTACGTTTTTCACACTGGTGTACAAGATATCTCAAGAACTACTAAACCTGTTTTCACACTGTTGTACAAGATAACTTAAGAACTACTAAACCTATGTTCACACTGGTGTACAAGATATCTCAAGAACTACTAAACCTATTTTAACACTGGTGTACAAGATATCTTAAGAACTACTAAACCTATTTTAACACTGATGTACAAGATATCTCAAAAACTACTTAACTTATGACAACATATTTTACCGGGCAGGTAATTTTACATTTGGACCGGTCAGTGGTTGAGTGGGCATAGCGCTTGGGTCTCACCCGAGCGTCGCGTGTTCGATTCCTCGGCTGGCTAAGTCCTCCATCACAACACAAGCAACATTTTCGGCTTTCTGTGGTGGTAGTAGGAGATTTTCAAACATTGTTGGGTTATTCGTGACCCGGGAATGTTTGTCTTTCTTTAAAAAAAAATAAAAATATATATATATATGTATACAGACCACGCCTGATTTGCGATGATTTCAAAGAAAACAAGTGCACCATCAGTAAAAATTTTCTAAAGAGGATCCTACTTGATGGCTCATATCTCCGTTATTTTTTTAATTTGTTGTTATTTCAAATTATTCATAATACTACAATGTATTCGTGTAAATTAGGAGATTTTCAAACATTGTTGGGTTATTCGTGACCCGGGAATGTTTGTCTTTCTTTTAAAAAATTATCTCCGTTATTTTTTTATTTGTTGTTATTTCAAATTATTCATAATACTACAATGTATTCGTGTAAATTAGGAGATTTTCAAACATTGTTGGGTTATTCGTGACCCGGGAATGTTTGTCTTTCTTTTAAAAAAAAAAAAAAAAAAAAAAATATATATATATATATATACAGACCACGCCTGATTTGCGATGATTTCAAAGAAAACAAGTGCACCATCAGTAAAAAATTTTTAAAGAGGATCCTACTTGATGGCTCATATCTCCGTTATTTTTTTATTTGTTGTTATTTCAAATTATTCATAATACTACAATGTATTCGTGTAAATTAAAAAAAAAGTTACATATTTAACAGCTGCTTCAAAATTTATGTTTACTTTTATACATATTTTTCGGATCGCCTAGGGAATGATTTTTTAACGTTTTGTTGTTGTTGCAAGCGAACGCAGAACACTAAAGCACAGTGATGATTTTATTGTAAACCCAACAAAAAAATATATCTTCGTAATGATTTCCTATCATCTTAATATTGTTATTTGTACAGTTTGAACTTTCTTTAAACTCAAAAATTGTTTGACAGGTATTTTTTACTATTCATCAATGACAAACAATATTGTATCAATTTTATTACCACTAAAAGTGTTTTGAAAGACCTCGGTTATACGACTTAAAGGTGGTAAAATTGTTAAACCGTACCAAATGCAAAGGTTAAACTTTTAAAGGTGAATTTATTTGGTGTTTTGCAGTCCTTGGCTATCTTAAATTTCCCAAGCGTGTCGCTCAGTTCTCGCTGAGCTAAAGGTGCGAGTAAGTACTTCATTAAGCTAACTAGGTATGTGATTAAAAAAACTTTGGTACCTACAGACAAATTATTTTACAGAGCGCACGTTTAAATGTATTTGTGCACACCGATAGCGCCAAAAACTAGTTTAGAGCTCTTGTCCGCAGTCCCCTTTTACCCGGCATTAGCCCACATATACTGAGTGCAAAGCGACATTTATTAATTATTATATTTATTCAAGAAAATGTGTTGTTTTCTCTTAATTAATAAATCAAAACCAAAATTTGTAAGTAGGTAGGTACTTAAATAACTACCTACCTACTTAATTATAAGCCACACATTTTATGGAACATATTATTGTTTCAAATAAGGAATTATACAATTTGTTAAGAAACATCACTATCTTAATGACAATTCTTTTTTCAAACTTTCTTTAGGCAGGAAGGTACTATAATATTGAATAATGCACCATAATATTGAATAATATACATTACTATTAAATAATTTACCATAATATTGAATACTGTACCATAATTTTGAATAAAGTGCAATAATATTGAACAATGTACCATAATATTGAATAATTTTATTTATTACACGCCCTTGTGGGCTTTTCTTTAAAATAAAATACAAGCATTTTGTATCAGAGTAAACACTTAAAAATTAATACAATAAAGAAGAATGTAAACATAATGGCAAAAATGAATCCTCACGCATATAATTGAGTTTAAAAGATTCAACAAAACAAAATAGTAGAAGCGGAGAAGTTATATGGGTACATAGGTCTATTTGTGTCTAGAAGAATAAAAGTGATAGAATATACAACATTCATACTGATTAGTTTTCAAATGAAATATATCACCCAGATCAGAATATGTTTCCGAGATTGTGAAGTCTCGGAATCGGAAAATTTTGGTAAGCTAGTGTCCTGGTGTTATTGAAGTAAAAAGGTAAGAAATGTCAGCACGATTTTTTGGGAACATGGATATTGATACATTGAAGTAATCCGAGACAGTCAATTTTAAAATGTAGTATTCTTTGTAACAGTAATAATTTGTGCTTATTCTTCTTTCTGAAAGTTTCAATAGAGACATTTTATCCAAGAGGTAATTGTAATTTATGTTTTGTATAGGAATATGCAATTTATAATTTATAAACCTTAGAAACTTCCGTTGACTCTTTTCAATGTTATCTGAATGAATATTGAAAAATGGAGACCATAATGAAGAGTTATACTCAAGTTGGCATCTGACAAGGGTTTTATATAACATAATAAATGTTCCTAAATTATTGAAATCTTTTGCAGCTCTCAAAACAAAGCGGAGAGTCTTTAGGGCCTTGTTGATAATATTATTAATATGACATACAAAGGTGAGTTTACTGTCGAACATAATGCCTAGATCAATAATTTTATTAACACAAATTAAATTTTCATCATTTAATGAATATTGAAAAAAAAATAGGATTACTTATTTTGGAAAAATGAATGAACTGGCATTTATTTATGTTTAATGCTAATTTGTTGATTGAGCACCATTCAAAAAGATATCTCAAGTTAGTTTTAAGTGTAATACAATCATTAATGTGGTTAATCTCTTTATAAAGTTTCATGTCATCGGCAAACAGTAGAACTTTTATATCAGTAAATACATCAGTAATGTACCATAATATTTTATAAAGTAGCATAACATCGAATAATGTACCATAATATTGAATAATATCCCATAATATTAAGTCATTTATCATAATATTGAGTCAGGGCGCTGACATGTCAATGAAAATTATAATTTTTTGATCAATTTGTCCAAATGTAAGATAAAATTGACCTTACATACTTCGGACACCTACAAACCCTTCTATCATTGTATAACGTCTGTGGTTAAGATTGACGCATCGTATTTTTATGTACCTAGTTTTTTAGTAATTTATAATTTTCAGTGAGCATAGGTAGGTATATGTACATCTACATAATATTTGATATCTATATAGCAAAAATTTTGCTTAATATCTTCAGATTTTCATCATGCAATTATGCATAAAGTTTTGAGACATCATTTTATCTGTCAAACATTTTCCTTCTTCTTATTCCTTTATTATCTTTTTCCTTAACGATAAAGAACAAATAAAGTCGTTCAGTCGTCAAGCAATATAATCGATTTGACAATAATAATTGGAAATAAGTTCGTAATGATTTTAAATTTGAAGAGTAAATATTATCGTTTAATAACCGAGCAACACTTTGGATTTATTCCTGAAATGCTGGGAAGACCCAAAACGCGATCGATCGCGTGATCACGCCAAAATACGGAAGCAAATGAAATTCACAAAAAAACATTAATAGCAATAAGTCATGTGACCGGTACTTGACGGTTACACCAAAACTAAACGACTAAAACCACATTAATGTAAATAGTTATTATGCTGAAATATTGGCCGTACAAGGATTAACGCTCACAACACTTACATACATAAACACTTTTCCACAATCTTCACATTTGCCGTGATGATGGACAATGTAACGCTGTCCGAAATGTTGGCTAAGAAGATGGAAGCGCAAATGACACAATTACCCAAAAATTAACTACGAGAAATAAGTTATTTCGAATATATTTATATGACGGCCTCCGTGGTCGAGGGTTTAGGCTCTCGACTAGGTCGCGGGTTCAAATCCCGGCGTGCGCAAAATTTTATTTGATTAATTTGTATATTTATTAATTTAAAATAATAATAAATAGTATATTTGCAGAACGTTCCGTTCCGTTTCACGTTCCGAGTGAAAGATACTCTCAGTATTCCCCTGGTGTAAAACACCATTCAGAGTTGAAACGTTGCTAGAAATGGCTTTAGCCGTGTTTTTTTACCAAATCTGAATAGCCAGGTACTCCCCCACCTTCATCTTCCTTCCTCTCCCCATTATCTTCAGCCTCACAACATACCCCAATTGGGGAAGCCATAGTCTCACTGGCTCCAGACGATTGGGAGCAGTTGGGACTCTTGTGCGGTATTCACATAAAAAAGGAAAAAAGTAAGCCTGTAACTGTTTCGTTCACATTTACTTAAGTTAGTCAGAGCACTAGCAGAATATTTTTCCAAAAAAGCCAATAAACCAAGACTGTACTGTTTGTTGCAACAATTCTGAGAAAATTTAAATAATCTTGACACCAAAATGTGTCTGGACTTTTTGCTCTGAAACAACATTGCAAAAGTCATATAGATTTGTTCTTCTTTTGCGTCAAGGATTTAAGTCTATTTTTCTATGTTTCGCCATAATAACAAGTCGGAAGTTGCATGGAGTGTGAATAAGGCAATAGAATATGCAATATGTTGGCAGTAAAAACAACTAATTACTGAACGCAAGTAGGTTACATTGAATGTTCCATGGTAATTTACTGAGAATGAACAAAATCATGTTTCAAATGGCCTCATTTTGATTCCAGTGACTAAAAATTATAATAAATTATTATAAGCAATAATTAGTCAATTAGGAATTGAACCCGCCCCTTCTGATGTCCAGGGTCAGGTGCTCTGGACCACTGAGCTACGTCGGCTTATTTCCAACACGCCAAATAATTCAATATGTACTAGTACTTCAATCAACAATTATTGCTTATTTTATTTTTTCACCCGTAAACAACCAACTTTATTTTTATAGGAAAGACCTTGTTAGTATTAAATTTCCTACTAGATGGCGTCGAGACATATTATATCTAAATTTGTTGGTGAAATATTTTCACTTTTCAAATATTATTATTTTTTTTAATGATAAACTAATGTTTTTAAGACAATGTATTATGCATAGCACAAAGGATAAGAAATTATTATAAGCTTATTTGTATTGATATTTCAGGCGACTAATTATTGATTATAATAATTTATTATCCTTTGAGCTATGCCTAAAACCTAGTCTTATAAACATTATTTTATCATTAAAAAATTAAAATTAAAATATTTAACCATAAAAAAAGAGTAAATATTTTCTGTAAGATATTTGTATCAGACGTAATGTGTGACACACAAGACTGTAAGGGGCCGGTGATCCCAATCTGTGGAGGCGTGAGGCGTCTTCCTTCAGTGGCGTGGAGGGGTAGAACGGGGCCGTCTCTGAAGCCGCTGTAGCACTGGTCCGATTACTTGTCGCTTGTTCTTGATGCTGATTCCGGGTCTGGTCCAAAGGGGTAGGCAGTCCGTGGTCCAGGGTGAGGCGGGGGTCAGAGTGAAAGAAGGCGAGCAGAGTCAGAAGTCGGAGCGAGGTAGAGGGCAGAGCAGAGAGAGAGGTGTTGAGCTGGTGAGTGTTGCTGGAGATCTGACGTTTTGAGGGCATGTTGCACGTTTTATAGGCCACCGGCGGGCGCGCGGACGCTCACACGGGCCCACTTTCTCTTTGATTCCTGGAATCCGTGAGCCGTATTTGCGACGCTATCGCGGCGCCCCGCCGGGACGTCGGCCGGTAGTTTCGCACGATCCTCAGAACCGTGCCCGTGGGACGTAATGACGGCGTACCACCGGTCATTTGTGACGCTATGACGGCGCACGGCAAGGCTTCCCACTACGTTTTGGCACGGTTCTACCAATCGTGCCCGAATTAAAATATGAATATGATTTTACCAGCTCTCACATTACTTCTCTGCCCGTATACCTCTAGCCAAGCTCCGACGTTTCGTTTATTGTAACAATTTTACATTTTACATAACAATTTTACATAGCAATTTTACATAACAATTTTACATAGCAATTTTACAAATTTCTACATTTTACATTTTTGGGCAGTATATTTTACTTTAATAACAGGGCAAATAGCAAATTAATAATATGGGGCGACGTCAGCTGATATTGGAGCAGTACGTCCGTTACAATATTAAATACAGTCTAAATATTAATAATGAAATATAATTCATCAAACTGTAATAAACAAATATTTGGGCTCAAAACTTAAGCAAGACATAGAATATTAGAATATACAGAGTGTCCGGGGGTAAAGTACGCTAACAAACCATACGCATACCAAAATATTTTCGATGTAAGAATATTTATTTTCCCATAAAAACAATTCAAATTTTTTACTTAAAAACTCCCTTATAACTTCGAAATTTCAAAAAAAATGTTTAGTTTCTTTTTTACTTGTACTATCGTGTAGAATATTTTACTCCTTTTCCTTTACCCCCGAATAATCTGTATAAATGAAGCAAGAACGGTTTTGTACGCTTGAAGTGAATGAAAGCGATTAGAAAAAATGTACAGTAAAATATACATTTAAAATTTTTCATTTTGCATAAAACTGAGCTGTCATAAATGCATTTTATTAATTTACAAGCGGTTAAACTTATTACAACGATTGCAATTAGGTTTAAAACGGAAAGTTTTACATTGCATTCGCAAGGTTATCTGGCTTTAAATATGAAATGAAACTAAAATTGCATTCGAATATATATATATATATATATTTTTTTTAACTGTTGTTTTTCGATATCTGTCTCACTAGGATATACCTGTGTCGAGACAGACGTATTGGATAGATAAATAAGTATTTACATATTATTTGATACATGCACAACTATAACTAAAATATAAATTATAAAGTTGCATACATTTTAAACCGTGAAGACATAATAGAAAGTGTAGGTTATCCTAAAGGGATAACAATATTATAAATGTATAAGGAAAAGTTAAGATAAAATAGTTATTGAAATAATAAATGAAAGGTTAATAAAAGCAGTATACCCTAAGATAACATATATAACAATATTTCATAACATTAAATAACAGAGGTCAATCAGCATCTAGTTGGAGTATATACTTATAAGGGATGCATAATTTGTTTTGAGACATAACTAAATTATTTGTTGCGTACCTATAGATATTCTTCGCTGGTACTAGGTGCATAACGTTCATAAAACACATTCGCTGAACATGTTGAAACACGCTATCAAAGCTAGACATCGACGGAACTCGGTAGTTGCAACTGCCGTAAGTGCACGGTGCATATTTAGTGTGAAATGACAGCTGGTATTGCAGCGATGATGTCAGCGCGGTCCACAAAAATAATATTTAAATTCGTTGTTACACTAACGACACAATGCTTGGCTATTGCTCTAGGAACCGTCTTACTTTGCACCAGCTTGATGCCACGTTTGAAGAATGTACCATTGAACTTAATTTAGTAGTATCTAAAGTCTCGAAACAAATAAATGAACCTATCGATAGTGAACTTAATACTGCACAACTCACTTTACGTTGCGTCATGTATACAGCCGCGGTCAAAGCTCTTGTGATAAATCTGATCTGCAAACTTAAAAACGAAACGCTAAACCAACGGCGCTAAGCAGTAAGTTACCGTTCAAATACACAACAGAGAATAATAATAAGATAGAGAATGATAGTAACTTATTACACTTGTGTTTTACTTGAAGACATGTTTGGACGTTTTTAAACGAGAACTCAGTTCCTTTCCCTGAGCGGAAACTGTTTCACAGATAAAATTAAGGTATAATGTCACAAGACGCTGAATCTAATACAAGGCGTTTCACCAAATGATACAAAATTAAAGCCTTTTGATTAATTTTACAACTTTATAATATATGTGACTTTGTTACAAAGTGTGACATTCAGCAGTTTGACAAACTGGTTGCCTGTAGTTCTAATGGAATCGATCGATTGAAACTGAAAGTAAGTTCATTACAGGCATTATTACACAGAAAAAACACTGAAGCCATAAAAAGAAACCAACCACAGACGCTACGTTCAAAACCAAAGATTAATGGCCAATGACTGTAATGATATTGATTAATGTGAGTGATAATAATAAATTAGCCATACAATAGTAGCGATTATTCCAAACGCTTAGAATATATTATTAAATTAAAATATAATTCTCAAACAAAATAAATGTGCTTTTTTGCTGACGAAAACGTAAATACCACACTTACCGTTAAATAAATATTTTATTACACAATAAGCGTCGGTCCCTGAGTTTCTATTTCCCATTACTAATTGGAAACTTTAACGGAAAAAGCACTTTTTGTGTGCGTTTTTTAATCAAATATTTCAGGTTTTCTTCTTCCTTAGATTAAAAGGAAAACGAGGGCAAAAAACAAAAATAAACGAGCAATTGTACAGTTTTTTGTATTTATAAATAATTATGTCATAGTGCACAGATATTTAACTGGTTATTCGAGTGTGGAAATACTGAATTGCTTTCGTTTATTGACGTTATGATGGTCTTCACATACTCACTTTAAAATGCAATTTTAGATTATTCGTAAATCGATATTGACCCGTGGTGAACACTGTACAGGAATCCAGGTTAAATTTGAATAACAGTACTGAATTTGTAATCGTGGCTGGAGTGACGTAGAAAAATGCAGAGAATAATGCAGAGATAATAAGTAATTATAAGACCTCTTTACCGGTTCTCTAACCGAAATTCGAAATTATTGATGTAACAAAATATTGAACAATTATATTATAATATTAGTATAGGTATATTTGCGCGGTTTTATTTCGAATACTGTATAATAATGACTAGCCATTTAATAAATAAAGATTCGAAATTTTAAAATTGGCAATTCATACGGCATATATTCTGGTCTAGTAATGTGTAATTTCTATCACCTAAGAAATTCTAAAAATATAGTACTATAGGATTCATTTATGTCTTATACTGATTTATAAATGTGGAAATTCTAATTACCTATACAATTGTAAATGTTCTCCAAAATGCCATGGAAAGAAGCTCAGACTTGTGATGTCCCGAAAGAAATCATTCATCTGTTCTAAATGCAATTACTAATGTTATCCAAATTGACCCTGGTAATAAATTATATCTTTGCGATTCTTTCAAGGATAAAGAAACCATCCTGTCACTTCGAATGCAATCAACAATGTTCTCAAAAATTTGTTTTGACAGCATCGCCACTCCATTGTAATAATATTATGTACTAAATACACAATTTTGCTGTCCTGAAACGGGAATCCTTCCCAGATGGACAGACAAAGGTTCATTTTGTTTTGTATTGTTTGTAATTTATATATATATACCTACATATAAAATAAATTTAATTTTTTTTAATGTTTTTAAAGTAACTTTTAAAGTGACTGCTGACGCAGTTGACACGCAGGCTAGCCTAGTGAGGCAGGTTATGGGAAACATCAATTTAATATATTTGTTAACATATACCTACTCTTAGTTATAGTTGCAAATTTCTTAAATAAAGATGTTATTAGGTATTATAAATTCACCAAAAGTCTTAGATTTAGTGCAGCTTGCTTGATTGACGATAACAACTCTGGACTCGGGGACTTTGATTTCTAGGAGGTTCAGTAAATTTTTAGGAATATATTGCAGAATAGCTAATCATAATGACACTAATAATACTTTTGGTACATTTATTTATATATTCTACGCCCAAACGAGCTTTTACAACCATTCGATTACATAAGAGTTTAGTGCATTTCAACAAATAAAAGTTGGCTATTAATTATATAGTAATTCAATCCAGAAGAATAGTATTATGCTTAGCTATTATTGAGTTATGTTGCTATAGCCTTTTTGTAACTATATCCCGTGCAGTTGAAGACATCTACAATTTCTGCGAAATTATTGCCAACTGCATGCAATCTAGGTACAAAGTACAAGTGAATATACAAATTACTCAGTCTTGATATTGTTGTTGTAATTAAAAATAATGTTCGATCTAGTAGTTCTAGTTGGTATGTTGAAGGTGATTAGGTTCAATAAATTAGGGCTGTCCATAATTCCATTAACAATTTTAAAAATAAAAGTCAAGTCGGAAACGAGTCTTCTACCATTTGAAGACGGTTGAGTGGTCACGATTCTTGGCCACTAATCCGGGTGTCGCGGGTTCAAATCCCGCTGCCCAAGTAAATGTTATTTAATTAATGTATTCGATACATTCAGTAGCTCAGGTGAAATACCACAATTCAGAATCAAAACGTTGCTAGAATGGCTTTGGCCATGTTTGTTGACCAGATCCGAATAGCCAGATAAATCCTCATCTTCTTTTTACCCATCTCCTTCACATCTCACCATCTTCAGCCTCACAACATACCCCAAATGGGGATGCCATAGTCTCACTGGTCCAGACGGTTGGGACTCTTGTGCGGTACCTACTCATATAAAAAATAGATTATCGCACAGTTATACAGATAATCTAACGTATATTCTACAACCTACGTACAAATAGACGCAATGAATTTCTTTCAGGTGATCGTACAGATATAAAGATAACTTCATATCCACAGGTTATAGTTACAAGGCATTCGAATCGTAATCATTGCATCACAAATAAAACTAACAAAAGGTGTTCATCTATTCGAGTAAATTATTCAGCCAGTCGTGCCATTGTACGAACTGGAATAAAACACGAATGACGTACTGACTATGAAATGAATAAAACAGTTTTGGTGGATTTTTGTTGTACACTGTACTGTTCGTACATCTACTATATGCTGTGGCGGTTTGATCGCCTATTGTGGAATATTTTAGCATGATTAAACGCCTCTTCACTCGCCCAAGGTCATCTGAACACAATTGAATAAAAAACATTCGGTAAAACCGTACTGTACTTAAAGCGAAAGAAAAAATTCCTGCTAATCTGAGTGTATTTTTAATAATTGAGGAGTTTTTATAGAGTTATATTAGGAAGTTCTATTTTGAGTTAAGAAATCTGAAGCCCAGTTCATAATATACAACTAAAAAAAATTGATCAGAATAACGGATTATTTATACAGAATTTATTGTCAATACATATATACAATATCTTTACAAGGTATCCGGACACTCGTAGAACAATCAGAAAACTATTGAATCTATATCACATTTGGTGTCAAATTTTTGGTATAACTTTTTGTTATTTGCTCTTTAGTTTTCGAGTAAATCGAAGGCCGAATTTTGATATTTTTATGTCAAATTTGAAAAAAAACGGTCGCAATTAATATGAATCTCTTTTAAAATGCGTCGAAACGTAGACCCAAACGTTTTTAAGTTTTACAAACATATATATTATGTTGTTTTTGAAGATAATATCTATACATTTTTTATGCCGAAACGTTAATTATATGAAATTCCCTCGATAGAAAAAAATCGCGAAGTTAGCTCCTAAAATGATTTAAAACACGTTTTGTTCTGTTATTAAATTTGTTACATTTAATAACAGGGCATGAAACAAATCACAGTGGATCTTTAAATGCAACTAAAGCATTTGTCGAGAGAATTATGCTCTATTTCAAATGAGTCAAGTTTTATTAAATATTTTCATTTAATTATTTTTCATCGTTTTTAATATTAGCACGCTCCCTCGAACATTCGTATTTAATATCTCCCTTTCAAACCATATTCAAACGCTTACAAAAATAATGCTCAGAAGTAGTAGATTCACTAGTTTCCCGATTGTACTACAAGCTTCGCGACACCGAATGAAATTGGGTGGAATTAGATTACTCACGACATGGTCTCAAGATGGTCTCAATAGCTTCGTGGTTTGGAGCAGCTGAATTTGAGAGAATTAACTTGTATCTCTTACATTATATATTATAATGTATGAGATATATTTAATATTAACTTTGCGAATTTTGTTGATTACGCAAAAGACTTATTTCAACACTATTCCTAAATGGAAGTTATATTTTTGTAAACCAGTCAAATCGCTTTATTTTTTAATTTATATTTTGGTTATTTTTTATTTTGTTTCTTGCATATATTACCTATTTTTTAATGTAATTTTATTACTTTTATTTTTTCTCATAATTCAAAACTGTCTGTCATTAAAATGGTACCACCTACATGTAAAAGTTCTCTGGGCGTTAAATAAATAAATAAAATAAAAAATAAATAAAATAAATAAATTATGTTTTAATTAAAATACTTGTAATTATTATTCTTATGATGGTATTATTACCAGACACATTGCCTAAACAAAGACAAAATGAAGATAAGTCGTATGTCGGATCTGTTTCAATACATTACGGAAAAAATCAACGGAATCAAAGTTCCTAGTAAAGCCTTACAAAAAATGAACCCCAAGGTTCCGTTTCATTATACCAAAATATTAACACGGATTCATAAAAAAGGCTTTATAATTATAAAAAAATCTTAATATATCGTATAAAAGATGTGCGGTAAATGTGTGCATTGTGCATCAAAATATCAGCCAGAATTTGATAAAAAAGTGTCTTTGTTATTTTTCAGTGGGTAGGTACTTATATGTTTATCTTGAAATCTCTATTATGGGATTGAAATGCTTTTTTCAATTCATGTTTACGTGTAGATAAGCAAATAATTTATTTTAAAATTAATAAACCCAATATTCTTGCGCATAATTGACCTTGATGAAAAATGAATTGCAATACTGCTTTATTTATTGTTCGATAAGTATACTTATTACAGAAGTATACTCATTACAGAAGAATACTCATTACACTAGTATAGTCATTACAGAAGTATACTCATTACACTAGTATAGTCATTACAGAAGTATACTCATTACACTAATATAGTCAGTACAGCAGTATACTCATTACAGATGTATACTCGTAACAAAAGTACACCTATTACAGAAGTAAAAAAAATGAATTAAAATATTTTACGTCAATTATTGAATGTTTCAGACAGTTTTTTGGTGGTTGTTATTAAAATTATTTAAAAATATAAATAGGTACTAAACTACCTACGTGAATGAATGTTTTAAGGGTAAGCTACCTGCAGATCCTTAGGCCTGTTTTTGTCGATAATCGAAATTCCTAAGAATTTATATTGATTGTGTATTTTTCTAAATTGAAAAACAATTTATTTTGTGCATCGTCAGGTAAATATTGATGGACGTAACGCAGTTGAAAAACCACTGATTGGGCATGAGTAAAAAAAAGAGTATTAAAAAATATAGATATTTTTCATCTTAGGATGGGCACAGCTTTTCAGCCTTTTTAGCTTGCAAGCCACTGACTATCAGGACTAGTTTGTTTTCAAATTAATTTCAATTTCACTTTTGTTTTTTGGAATGAATAAATGCTAGTCTTGGAAGCGGAAATTAACCCACTTCCCGACATCGATCGAGTTAAATTCGACAGATAGACTCATTGTCGATGGTAATGTATTCTATTAACTCTGGTGGCAATAACGTACACACGCGTGAACATATATATGCATCGGTTTTGCAAACTTTAAATAAATTCCATCAGCTTCAAAAAAGTGGTTTAGTTCGTTTTTTCCGATAATCTAGCTCCTAAAACATAGACAACTCATTTACGAAAAACGACAATTTAAGAGATAAATTCGAAGGAAGTCGTTTATTTCATCTCAGATATTCTCTAGCTCCCCCCTTGGATGTTTGAATTTTCAATCCAAACTTACGTTATACAAGATTTTAGCTCGACGTTGATAGAGTTGTCGACTCCAGCTCCTGAGAAGGAAGGTACAATCTTCAGTCAAACCAAAAATTTATGTATTATAGTTGTAACCTCAACACAGGCTTGTCCTAGTGAGGACAATATATAAATAAAGAAAAAATAAATAGTAATAAAACTTTGTAGACTTTTTGAATTACAGTCTGTAAACTTATCAAAAAATACTAAAATTTCTTTTTATTTGTAACTTTTTCGCGGTAAGATCTTTTGAACAGTATTACACTTTCTAAAATCAAAGATGATGTGATCATTGCTAATTTATTTATTTATGTTTCTTCACCACCTTCCAACCTTTCCACTCCCTAACCTTACTCCCATTTGGCTTAAATGAGTGACTAAAGCGACCCACCATCACATTCGTGTACCACTGCATACTAAAACTGAACCATCAGACACGATCTGATTGCACATAAGATTATTATTGTTGTGCAACCTGATGGATTGTCAGAAATTTCATCCTTGATGTGATGGATTATAGCAAAAAATGTTCCTTTCATTTTATCTACAAATCATTGAAAGTTGGCATCAAATAGTGCAAACTAACAAATAAAGTAATTTTTCAATAAAATAAACACCAGGGCTAGGCAAACGTATAACTGGACATAATTTTTTTTTTTATTTTGGTACAATATTTTTTTACATTTCAGAGTTTTTCAGTAATCTTGGCCTCACTGGGTGGCTTACCCGTGCTGAGGCTTTTTATAATATAATATACATAATACATTTAAAGATAAAATAATACATTTAAATTTTGGGTGTAGGTTTTTTTAAAATTTTTATAATGAAATTTTGGTAATATTGTCTTTTTTGTTCTTTATGGATTATTTTTTTTTGTAATTTTGTGTCTGAATTTATATTTTGTTTTCCTCAATTTTATTTTCAAGTGTTGGACTGTTGAATGCTTTTATAGCATGGTAATGGTACAAAAGATGGAAATGCACGTAGAAAAAGGACTACTGCTAATTTATTGAGAATCTCTTATATAAACAGGATTGCAGGCCTTACGAATGAATTAACAGGTTTCCTAATAAACATTTAGTAAATAACGAATATATTATCATGATAATAATTATAATAATATTGGACAATTATTATAGCGCCGCTTTTGTGAGATATCACCTCAGGGGCGCTTTACAGTGATGCAGGTATTACAAAAAATATGAATATTACAAAAATTAAGTGAAGTTAAGTTAAATAAAATGAAGAACAGGAATAGGTGAGACTCTGCAGCAAGAATCGTAGGTGGTGAAGAAACTGGACCAGCTGCTGCAGCGAGAGTCTACCGCGTCCACCAACAGTGCCAGCACGAGGTTCGTCATTCGTCCAGGTATGTCTGCTGCTAATGAAGCGCTGACACAATATCCTCACATAGATAACAGACCCTGGCAGCACCGCTGTGACATTCGGCGAGTATATCATATAGTCGGTTAAATTAAATTCGATTATCAAGGAAAAATGATAAAACATTCTTAGATCATTAAAGCTATTCAAGCCTGTAATGTACACACTCGGCAGCGATATCATTATATTCAATATCAATTTATGATGCTTATTCGCAAAAATTTATATTAATTTTATTTGCAATTCCCGGAGTTTTGATCTCGTGACCTCATCAGCTTTCAGCATCAGACGTCATAAGGTTTTGACACCGAGGACGTCCGGTTTTCGTGGTACAAAGAAGGAAACTCTTGACTTGACCATGTATTCTTCGACTCTAAAAGTCATTTTTTCTTCAAACGCATATATCGTTTTTTATTAAAACCATCCACCAATTTCCCCTCACTTAGTATTTCGTATTTGCTGTCTCCCAACAATTCTTGCGCTTTTTAAGTCTGTATAAGTTGATAGACTTATATATTTGATATTTCCTGTCCCTTATAGATTATCCTCAAAATTAAAACCATCTATCTTATCGTTAACAGCACAAATCACCTTTTTTGGGGTAAATTGCGTTATTTAAAAAAAATTTTTTGAAAGAACCAGTCCTTAGCTAGTTTCTACAATGTTACTATTATATCTTACTGTTAATTATTATAGCAAATAAATAATTGAAAAAAACTTTTTTTTTCTTTGTGGAAAGGTAAAAGGATATTTAAAGTCTCCTTAAATAATCATGGATATTTTAATTTTTTATTTTATTTATATAATTTGTACATTTATTTATAACAATTACAGGTAATATAGCCTAAGACGTTATAATTGTACCATTTATGCAGTGTATATGCAATGCCAAAAATCTTGCAAATGCGCTATAGGACACAAAAAATAAATCTATTTTTTTTATCTACCGCATTCAAAAAGCACGTAGCTCTCCCCACAGGTGAGTTCATAAATAAATTAGTGCGGCTTGCTCTACTATATAGAAGATTGTGATGACGTCCTCGAGAGTGAGACTCTGGTACAAAAAAAAAATTAACTGGGCCAGTATCTCATTATTAGATAAGTGACCGTTTATTAGTTGAAAAAAATATTTAAGCAAAGCAATACCTCTACCTGTCTCTAGGGAGTGGTAATTGGTCATGCCTAATATATGAATCGATGGGTAAAGCCAAGGGTAACGTCAAGTTGCAAGCTGAAAATGAAATTCCAGAAGGAAAACTGGGACACCAAATTCGAAATCCCCCAAAGTTAGCGCACTTTACCCCTGGACAACCTATACTTGAGATTAATTAGAGCACATTGATCAAAGATTTATTCACTATTAGCTATGCAATATTTCGATATTATCGAAAGACAATAACTCTTACAGCCTACGTATAAACGGCTTTAAAACAATGCTAGGCAGTAGACACCACTGTAGGTACTTTGATCAATACATTGACAATGCACGTGTGTGGTACTGTACAGTTGTACACTACTCAAAGGTCACTAAAATACGGGGCTTATTCGGCTTAAGGTCAATACGTTGGTAGAGATACCTACTGACAACTGACAGTGTTCAGGTATTTATTCCGTGTATTTAAAATTAGGTACGAAGACCTACGTTAACCATGAGCTAAACAGTAGAAATTATTGGTAACCGTTTTTAATACGAGTATATTATATCGACCCTCCGACTACTCAGTGGGTCGATAATCTTTTATACATATAAAAATAAATATTTCTTTGCTTGTCCCTTATAGAGTCAAAAACTACTGGACCGATTTGGCTGAAGATATCAAAGATTGTTCTTATAAGTTCCAGGAGTGTTCAGAGAGTGACTGGAATGGTAGAATAAGTCGTGGACGCCCGAGGAAGACCTAGCTCATTTTCTCTGCACTGGAATAAGATACGGAGTCGAATTAAATTCGATATAATGTAGTATTTTAGTAGTGACCATGTGGTAGACATTAGTGAAGGTAGACAAAATCAGGGACACCCGAGCAAGACATGAGATATCAAATATTTAAGTGAGTTAAAATGTTGCGTAAATGATGAAGAAATAAAGTGGTGTAAGGAGAATGTATGACGTTAAAGAGAAAGGTAGAAGAAGTGAAACAGATACTTTTAAAATGTTAGTTATTTTAAATGTTACGATAATATTAATCCCACTTTAAAAATGCACCTAGTTTGCAGGTACACTAGAATTCACAAACTCAAAACTTTACTCCGAACATTCATAATCCCGACCAACCCCGGGTACACATGAGCTAGTATAGTATTATATTTAAAACTGATTGTAATAATACTCGCTGAGCAGTACTAGATAATTGCTCCTGCTTTCGATTTAAAACCTGTTCTTAAAAAAGATAAGAGTTTATAAAAATACTGCCCTGAATAAACCTTAAAACTGAAACCAGCTAAAATAATGTATAAATCATGATAAAGTGGTTAAAAACCATTGATATTTTTATGTTATGTTTAGATGAGACATGAAGCGAAAAAATAGATTCCACATTTTACCTCCAACTGACCTCCAACGCTTCCAACGCTCTAACTAGTGGAGCACGTTTTGATTAGATATTAGTACACATTGTACGCAAAAGCGCCTCTAATTGTATAGCTCTATGTTAAAAACAAATTAATTTTTCATTTAATTAATGTCAAGCAACAAAGTACTCGCTTTCTTGAATCTTTTAAAAAAAGATCATTCCGTTCGATTGAGTATTTTTTCCTCAAATTCAAAATTAAGTTTCGCATGAATAAGGCCTCTCTGTTTTAAAAAATGTGTTATAAAATATTGTATTTCCCACTGTTATTTATATAGCCTCGGTTGATTTTTTATTGTTATAATGTCAACATGAACTAGTAATTCTGTAAACAGAGTTCATTTTGATATAGTGTCAACATGAACTAGTAATTTTGTAAATAGTAGTTCATTTTAATATAACGTCAACATAATCTAGTAATTCTGTGAATAGTAGACATAGCGTTAAAAAAAGGAGTTTCTAATTTTCTCTTATTTAAAAAATCAAAATCAAAATTTTCTCCGAAATCATAAGATTATTACGTATCTACTTGTATTTGTATTTCAAAAATGAAATTATACTGTTTACAGGAACGTCACTATCTCACTGACAATTTTTTTTTCAAACATTCTTCAGGCAAAATGCTGAAAAATTCAAATAAGAAAGTCCGAATAAACATGGCGATTTCACATTGAAAAAAAACAATCTTTACTGAACCATTACAACAGCCACCATCTTGAAACAGAAACGAAACTTACAAAAAAAATACAGAAAATCGAAATGAAATCGAGTTAAAACAGGACATCGGTCAATTAATTATTATTAGTCATTATTATTATCACGGGCAATCAGTTAAGTATTATTACCGACAAATATTAACATCGTAAAATCGACAAAAAATCACGGAAATAATTTAATAATCATAAAACAAAATTATAGCCTGACCTTTCGATTATCTGAAAGATCCAGCAGAAATCATGATAATCATGATGATAATTGTAAAAAGTGACTTATAAAATGATGTAAAAAGTTATTTATTTCCCTCCAGAGCCTATGTCATCTTTGGGGTTGCTGTGTGGAGTGTTTTTTTAATAAAGGAAGGAGAGGAAGTTTTTCGAAGGTAAAAGGTATGAGGGATCGCTAAGAATCTAGGGGTCAGTGTACTCAGAGGTAACGGACGTATTATTTATACTTCTCGCTGTAGCGCAAGGCGATGGGTCAAGAGCTTTAATGTATTATATCAATGGCAAGAGAGATCAGTTGGAGAGGTCAAAGGGTCCCACCAAACCAACCTCTCCCGATCTGGCACGCCACGTAGCTAGTGGGTAGGTGCATCCTGAACACACCTCACCCGATGAACCCAAGAACCCTTCTTAATTCACCAAACGTAGCGAACCACTCGGGGTGACCTTGTTGGTTATTGAGACCGGGGCGACAGTACATATACCCGCCTCCCAAATTGTGTCTATTATCATCTTGCAATATCATTTCCATTCTGGGATACGGAGCTTTGAACAAATACCTACTGCCATAAAATAAGGCAAAATGTAATTTTGTGTGATGTTGTGTTTTGTTGTGTTTTTTCAAAAAATATTGAAATTCGGGTGAAGTTATTAAAAGAATTTTAAATATTGTATTGAATTTGATATTAGCAATAGTGAGAAGTCCACACAGAAAAAGCGGCGATGATTATTTAATAAAAAAATTTATCAAACAATGCGTTGCTTCGGGACTACTTGACTTACCTGTGATTTCCGACTTGATTATTTAGAGTAAAAAATGTAGCTACAATTTTATCTCCGGTGACATTTGTGATATTTTTTTTAAAACTAAAATGAAATCATTTTTATAAGCAATAATTGTTCGCCTGAAACACTCATCCACATTGAAAAAATCTCCTGATAAAAAATACATGACGCCAACGGGACTCGAACCCGTGTCCATTCGATTTCCGGTCGAAAGCTCTGACCACTGAGCTATGGAGGCTTATCTCTTACCAGCGAAATTATTCAATATATGCTAGTGTTTCATTCAACAATTACTGCATGTTACATTTTTTTCACCTGAGAACAACCAACTTTATTTTATATGAGAAAGGCATTGTAAGTGCTAACTCTCTCACTAGATGGCGTTGAGACAATTTGTCTACATTTTTAGGTGAAATAATTAATAATTAATAAATAAAAATTCCCGTTGGCGTCATGTATTTTTTATCAGGAGATTTTTTCAATGTGGATGAATGTTTCAGGCGAACAATTATTGCTTATAAAAATAATTGTTATCCTTTGTGCTATGCATAAATAAAATCTTGTCTTAAAAACATTAATTTATCAAAAAAAAAATAATAATTAAAATGAAATCAATTAAAAATCAGTCAAATACAGTTCGCATCATCTGAGAGATCAGTGATGAAATGAAACAGAATGTTTATGTTTGTTTTAAAAAAATATATATTTAAAAAACAAAACAAAGTCATTGAATTTCATTTACATTTTTTACTCCAAATAATGTCAGGAATCAATGTTAAATCATGTCAAGTACTTCCGTTAACACCCTGTATAAAATTTTACGTACCATTGCGCTGGTACGTCGCGTTTTTAAACTAACTAGTGCTATCGTTTTATAAATCTGACTTTTTTTCTTATTGTTATAATGACACAAATTAAATACTTTTGAAAGGCAACACAAAAAACATCAAGCCGATGAGTGTCAAGGTTTGCCTAGAGCTGATTTTTACAATAAACAATGCAAAAAAATGAAACACATAACTCCATTTTATTCTTTAAATATTGACATTGATTTTTCAAAGAAGTCTTAGTAAATACACTTGAACTGTACATCAAACACGCGCTGGTAAAAAAATCTTCTCTGTTTTATTTAAATAGAATCTCATAACAATTTTGTGTTAACAATTTCTATAGATTTTGTTTTTGCCTCCCGTATTTTGGGGAAATAAACAACACTGAAAAAAATTATTGGATGTAAATCGAAAAATTAACGAAAAAAAAGTGGGCTTTTACGTGAGACGGATTATTTATTTAAATAAGCGACGATGGTTCAATGCCGTTTCTTTGTGTTATTAGGGTATTATGAAGTGAAATATTTTGTAATTTTTAAACACAATGTCAGTTTTTAGGCAGGATCAAATATTTATAAGATGATTTGAAGACAATGGAAAAAAGATTTTTAAATAAAAACTTTTTTATTTATTAGTGGTTAGGTACTAGCCGGCTACCATCATTTTTTTAAAACTTTTTTATTCATGAATAGCTAAATATATGCAACAAACAATGAAAAAATAACCCTATATAAGTGGAAGTGAGGTTAGCTTTCTTTTGGCGAAATTGATTTTCTTTTTTGAAGAGATAATCAATTGTATTGGCTTGTCTGGTGAAGCTGAAGAAGAAACAGTTTTCTTTCAAATTGGTATACATCTCACTTCTTGGGCAGTTCATCAGTGGGCAACAAATATTGGAAAGCAATGACATTACAACATTGACTAAAAAAGTATCAATACATTACAAATATAATTGTGTAATGTCATTATAATAAAGAATAACACATGAAGTGCCTTGTGGATGTGTTTCATGGTCCAAATGGTTTCCTAATCGAGGCTTAAATTTCCAATACAATACTAATTACACCTCACGCAAAACTGTTTGGCAACTGAAAACAGATACGTTGACATTGAAAGTGTAGACGAAAGTAGAAAAGCACATTGTATAATACAGTTTAACGTTGTATTCGCATGACAAAATAGCTGTCACCGTACATAACAAGCAAATCTAAAAAAAAATCGTTTAGAATGTACAATGAATTGCAATATTTTAAAATATTGGTATCCAATGATGTTACAATGTTGGTATAGTATGTAGTTGGTATTTGAAAAAAAAACAAAATAAGTACTTTGTGCTTTGAATTTCAAACCGCTGTTAATTTTGTTTAAAATTTAAAATATGTTTGGGATAATTGTATTAATCATATTGAAATACATCAATTCAAGTGATGGGTTTTATATTAAGAAAATGTAGCCAATTGCAAAATATTGATTCTAACCAAAAATAAGGCACCAATTAAGCTATTCCTTTCCTCACGATAGAAATGATCAAAAATACTAATTTCTGTTGTGTGTGCAGTTGTGCGTAACAAGATAGGTTTAACCTATAATACAATATTTGTAACACGTTTTGTGATTTTTACGGGTCTGCGCTAGTAATATAATATATTAACAGATAATCATTTTAACCGTGTCATTTTCAGAATTGTGTTATTTGTAAAAACACTATTCTATAGTCGTCTGTATATTTTTCTTGATTCATTTATTGTATTTGGCTATAAGTTTATCTATTTCATAGTACTGTTTAATTAATGCTACTAATTTTGGAAAAATCTGTTCTTTTAAATAAAGAAAAACGCCCACTATTCTTGTACACAGGTTCCTATTTTTATAATGTTGTAATTATCGATTATTACCAGCTCTGTATTGTTTTTGTTTTGTTATGTGTATGTTATGTATATGTTATGTTTATGTTATGTTTATAATATGTAATGTTTGTGATATGTTTATCTTTATATTTTTTTCTAATCACATTTATATACTCCCATTTACTGTATTTGTTTTTATAAGTTTTTCAATTTCATAGTTCTGTTTATCTAAAAAATCTCTTTGGTTAAATAACGAAAAACCCCCTCCATTACACAGGTATTTTTTTAATTTTATTTATTATTACCTATTTTTGTAATTTTGTAATTACCTACTATTACCAGCTCTATACCGTTTATGCTAAGTATGTTATGTTAATGTTATGTTTGATGATGTATAATCATCTGTTTATTTATATTCTGTCACTTGTTGTATTTGTTTATAAGATTATTATTTGATTTGGCTGCTTACATGATATGCGAACTGCACTGATAAAAATCTGAAATGCATGAAGTTCACTTTGGGAGTAAATAAATAAAATAAAAATAAAAGTTATTTCGTCCAAATATATGTTTATCAAAACCAGAGGTACTCAAAGTGGTCAATATGGACCACCAGGGGTCAATTTTGGCTTGCTGGGGGTCCATGTCAGGGAGAAAAAACTTGGGTATCCACGAGATTTAAATGGGGGCACATGCGAGCGGACCCCCATTTACATAAAGTCATCAACAACATACAGGCGTTCAACAACAACACACCAAACACAGATAACACAGTTTACATAATATTAATAATAGACATAGAAAATACGTATTGGATTTTTACTAAAAATGTTTATTGAAGTTTTTAAATAGAGTATTTTCTTATCAGAATTAATGTTATATTGAAGCAAAACATTGCACATTGGAAGGAGTGGTAATGAAGTTTTGGTCTACGTTCAACATTTAATTGTACTACAAAAAGACTTCAACACTAGATTCGAGGACGTTTTAGGATCGGATACCATATGACAAGAAAAACTGATGGGTATAAGCACTAACGAAGAACTTAAGGGGAAGTTCTAGCTTCAGAAAGAAATGCTCGTTGCTTATCCTGCTTTATGGACTCATTAATTTTTATTTTGTGTAACACCCCACTTGGCGCCTCTGTCTGCACAGTGTAAAGACAGGGGAATTATATCGCCATCGGTTGTTGGGTAGGCAAGGGAAAGGAATCTCCTTACCAAAAAGTGTAATGATAATCACATTTGCGGTTATAGGTTTGGGAAAATTTAATATTCGGCGGGCTACGAAAAGAAAAGTGGTCTACGGGGCAAAAAATTTGGGATCCTTTGATCGACACAAATGATTATTTTTCAATATTAATTCATTCTACACATTTCAACATAAGGTTGATTTCGGGTCATCAGTTTAATTCGATTAACTCTATAATTTATTCTAACTTTAAATAAATAATTTGTCAACGTTCAAAAAGGAAAAGGTGTAACTCCTGTACAAACTTATTCACATAATAAGGTATTTAGGTACTGTAGATTGTGTGGATGTTTAAGAGAGTAATAACACAAACATGGTCGTTATTAATTTTAGAAGGAATAAATTTATATTGATCATTCTTCAGTTTAAATTACGACCTTTTAACGACTAATTTAAGTGTTTTCTCTGCTATATAGTTGTTTACTTTTATAAGGCCATTATTGTTTTATTATCCATTATGAATACTTTTTAAATTTAAATGTTAACTTTTTATTGATATAAACCTAATGTATCTACTGTGTTTTGGTAAAACCCTTCAAAACACATTTTTTGGAAATGTTAATTTTCAGTGGTTCATATGGAATAGTCTTCAAAGTATAACGTGTGTAAAGCAATTTTTTTGGCATTTTTAATACTAAAAACTAAATTTTAGCTTATTTCGAGAAAACAATATTTTAAATCAAAATTTTGAAAAACAAAATTTAAACGCTGTCATATAAACTTCAAGATTTTTAATTAGTTTTAAAAATTAGTAAATATTCGTTTCTATCGTCACCTGTAAAATTTGCATTTTGCGGCATAAAGAGTTTTACCAAACCACAGTCGATATATATATACACATATTATTTTTTTTAGAGACATATTGTCGAAAACTTAACATAAATTGAAGAGCGTTTTTACATAGAGAAACATCAACTACAAACGGTTTTATTTGGGTTACGAAATGACTAATTATACAGAATTTTTAAATAGTTATATTTACCTGCTTTATGTGTAATAGAAAATGATAATATTTCACCAAGTGTGACATCTACATACCCACCTACATCTACATAAAAGGTCCCCAGTTATATTAAAAATAAATTTTATCTCCGATTCCCTATCCACATTTTGCATAAGTATTACTTATGCATTTTTTGTACCTACGTTTCCAACGGTAGGTAACATTTAACATTTTAACTAAGAATATTTATAATTACTTTGAAAGATAAAACAAAATAAAAAACAATAATTTTATCGTAGAAATAGAATAAAATGTATTTTAAATTTTTTATTTGTGAATTTTTTTTTTTCTAAATTCATAATTTTCGACTTCTTTTTAAATAGAGATGTTTGTTCACAAATGAATTGAGTATTCTTATTATTCGTCATCTCTAACACTCGATTGAAATTGAAAGTAAAGATTATTACAAAATATTAACATCGAAATTCACAAAACTGTCTCATGAAAAAAAAGGTTTTTGCAGATATTTCTCTTTGTGCAAATAATCCTAAATGCTATTATTATAAATTAAATTCCAAACTTCGGATGTATTATTATTTAAAAACATAATTGTATTTTATGGCTCTTAAAAATAATTAAAATAACATTCATAGTAGTTACCTCTATAATATTTCAAACGAAGAACAAGCACTACAGCAAATACTTAGAAATTTTTAAAAATAGATTGTAAAGCGCAGCGGGAATATTTCGAAATCCGATCACAATCACAAAAATAAACAAATTCGGTTCATCACAGTTCAAACACGCGTGTAAATTTCAAAACGTTCCAAAATTTTTCAATTGCTTTTGTTTTGTTTCCCTCGCTTTTCACAGCTGACAGTTACTTGTCTTTGTTAGTATTTGTACTTGTCATTTATCACTCGGTCAATATTGTTTTCTTTATCGATCTGTAATTGAATCACTCTATGCGCTGATGCGATCACGACTGACTATAGCGTACCCGTGTTGCCTGTTCCGGCACTCACTACCAAATGTGAGCTCGCCTCGTGGTGGCCTAAACTGATTATAATCGAGTCAAGCATGACTACTGCTCGGTACTCCGTCCATACAATCCTTGTACAACGTATACTTTGTTATTCTGCACTAAATTCTATACTGACACATTACAGGGCGCCCACTTTAAGCCGATTGGAAGATTTAGAATTTAATAGTTACTAAACAATTTAATTTTAGATGTGGTGTTGTTGTTGGTGGCTTAGTGGTCTACAAAATTTCCTTCCAAACTTGATTATTGATTTATTAGTATATCCCGTGATATCTCAGGATTCTGCTCTAGTTTTAATATTGAAAAAAATGATCCTTTTTTTGTAAACCATGGAGAGTTTTTTTTGTTTTTTGAACTAGCGTACAAATTTTACAAATAAAACCAGTTGTCAGTTAACAAATTAAATAAGTTTATTTCATATGGTTTATGCATTGATGTATTATATTGTTGTATTTAGTAAATGGGTTTGTCCTTTAAATAAATACATGTTAATATCACACCCATACAAAAAACTTTTTTTTTTTTAAATGCGGAATTAAAAAAAACCACATATAAGGAAAAAAAATTGTTTAATTAATTTTAAAGCAATTTAGTTAAATGCATGTTGAAATTTTCGATAAAACAACGAGAAGCAAAAATCGTCCAATTCATAGTCAGTTCTTAAAATTCTCGTTTTTGTCAATAGTGACGTCACCACCGCATTTTTTGGTACCTACATATTTAAAAAAAAGAATTTCAGATTTCTCAGTAGAAAAATCTATTCTCCAAAAAAATCTAAGCTAGTTGAAAACGCACGCAAGAGGTTGATTTGTTAATATTCAATGACTCACGGAGTAATGTGAAATAATAACAAAGTATCAAACAAGACACGTCTAGCCATATTTTCTTATCAATTATCATAACTATATAAATATAATCATAAACATATGGTACAAAGCAATTTTATTAGAAGGTATCAGGGATTCCCTGCATTTTTTAAATAAATCACTCAGCTGACCCCCCGACCAAATATTGATTGACCAAATAAAAAATATTTGTCGCATTTACTCTTATCTATGGACCAAATAACATACTTTATTTGTATGTCTTCTATCGTTAAATTACAGACACTCTTGACAAGGCCCGACAAAGCCAAATACCATTTCAGTCATGTACTGCACGTAGACAAACACACAAAAACTACACATGGAGAAAACTTACTGATTTAAAATATTGCTAATTTATTATGAATCTTTTCAAATGATTCTTAATCTGGTTAAAAACGGGATTGCAGGCCGTTTCTTTTTTTAGTACATTCTTAATATATCGGAACACGTGTAGGTACATGCACCTTCATTTGCCATGACAATATATAATGACGCAATGCGAAAGTATATTGAATTTTATGAACACGTCGCTGTAATAAATTCCTGTTTTACTAAAAGTTTAACAGGAATCCTATCAATTGATTCGTTAAGGGTCTGCAGTTCCGTTTTTAACCGGATTACGAATAATTTGAAGAGTTTCTTAATAAATTAGCAATATTTTATATCAGAATGTTTTCTCCGTGTATACAAGACATGTAGTCATCTACTGTAATAGAATAGTTTTGGTTTGTGCTAAATTATTTACAAAGCCTTATCATTTCAAATCTAACCTAACCTAATATAACCTGTAGACTGCATTAGACAATACGTTGCTATCATAATATGTTTTCCAATCTCACTAGCTTTTGTGAATGATTTTTCACAAACAAAACGACCTTCTTATTGCTAGTCGAGTTGTGAACGTTTCCTCTCGACCCCGTCTTTATAATGACTATCTTTTAAAAATAATATGTTTGGTTTAGTTTAATAATATTAAAAAGCGGATGAACGAATAAAGGAGTGTAAGGAAAATAAGAATTGGATAACTTGTGTAGCGCCGCTTTTGTAAAAAATCACCTCAAGAAGTATGACGCGAACATAATTAACCGTTTGAGTGCCAAAAAAATTCATACAGTTGCTTGTAAAATGCCACCAAAAAAACATTATTTTTTATGAAACTATACATTTTTTTAAAACCCCATAAATTCTTTGAATTTTCAAAGATTTTGATGATTTTTTCGGTGTTCTATTAAAGAATATTGGTTTAGAATCACGCGGAGAAGGATCCCGAAGTCCAGGCGAAAAAATGAGAATTTTACGTACAGACGTACGCGCGAATCAGAACACAACTGACGCAATCGACGGAAATCGACGATCGGCAATCTTCGTTAAAACACGAATCGACGGAAATCGACGATCGGCAATCTTCGTTAAAACACGAATCGACGAAAATCGACGATTGGCACCCAAACGGTTAAGTATGATCTTGTTTGCAGGAAACCGTAGAAAATCATTGAAAATGGCAACCTTGCTAAACAGAGAAGTTATAATGACACGCTACAATGGTAGTAAGGTTTTCTTCACAATCTAAAGGACCTCTTATTTTATTTAGTTGTGATCACACCATTTCGCCTTTGGTCTCTTCGGTTCACCTCACAATTTTGTCTTGCCCCTTTACTGCATTCATAGATCATCTTGGTTTGGGAATGTAGAGCGAATGAACGAAGAAAGGAATGTAAGGAGAATATATGACGCGAATGTAAATGGTAGAAAAAGTCGGGAGCGCCAGAGAAATACATGGCACGATCAAGTGAACCAGTGCCCTGCTTAAAAAGTGCCTTTTTAATTAAAGCGGAGCCACACAAATCATCTTTTTTTTAAATCATCGTTAACCCATTTTTTTGAAGCTACAAGCCAAAAATGTGTAAATTCTTGGTATACCTTATATTGTAGGTAATAGGCATAGGAGTCTAGAAACGATCGATTTCAAGCCAAAAACTGTTTTTTATTTATTTTGTTAATAATTTTACAAGAAAGCAAAAAAGTTAATCAAGTGAAACTGTCACAAATAATCTTGGCTATAATATTGTTTTCTTTAAAAATTATTTCCTCTACGCGTTCATAGATTTCTATTGAAAAAATGTTTTTTTTTTCTAGTTTACATTTATATTTTTTATTGAGTAATTTCTTTTACTATTTGTATTCTACTCAAGCGCGATAGTATAACCTTCAATTTATCTAAAGCATATTTTTAGTATTCAGTATGTACACCAATTCGTTATAAAGATTAATCAAAATAGTGATTTAGCATTAAGCTTCGCCTTAATTAGTAGAAAAATGTTTTCTTGAACGAAAACATTACTATCTGAGAAGGAAAAAATCATGTTTTGAATGTTATTCAATGATTTACTATATTATAAATTTATCCGGTACAATTCCGTTAAAACTTATTGAAATAACGGTACTTGCCTGTGGTTACGTCAGTCCACATCATTCCGATTTTAAAACCGTTATGTCTTTGCGGCCAACACGTAATATAATAATACGCATCGTCAGTTTATTTAAATATTATATTTTTATAACTTTCATTTAGAGTTACATAAAACTCAATTACAATATTTTGTTTCCCCTTCTTTCTTGCTCCGGGACTTTCTCTCTCGTGAAAAGACTTTCGTTTTTATCTTTAAAAGTAAAATAATGATTTATTCGTTTCGCACGAACTAGAAATTAATAAGTAATCTAGTTAAGTTGTCGAATTTGAACGACTGCAAGCAAGTGGTATTTTTAGAACATGAAACTAATTTTCTAATCTTTCTGACTTTTATTTATTCCTTGAAACAAGTTACTTGTTTTATTTTTGAAGATCAACATTTACTTCTCATAGGTATAGTGTCCACATGCAAGTAAGCAAATAAAATCTATATGTTTGTTCATGAACGAATATTTGAATATTTCCACAGTTACTTGAGTACGATCCACGTTGATTTCAAAAATATGGATGTAAAACTAGGTTCGTAGAGAGGGACACCGAACGAGTTACGGATTCTGAGAAAAGGGTGCAATTTAGGATTCTATCATAGCCAATGTCCGAGTTTGGAACCAAACCACCTACACACGAGAACCGATAACTTCCAAGTACGATCCAACACGCCTATACAGTGTAATCAATGAGTTTCGATCATGGCAACACAATATATAATGATAAAGTTACGACAGCATCTGAAGCTATTATAAAATATTCTTAATCACTAGCCAGTGTCGTAAGACCTCGACTGTGTTTAGGTAAAAGGGACTAACCCTCATGTTACATCATATTTTACTCTTCAAACATCATTAATTCATAAAAACTAAAAATTGATAACCATAGACCATCGATATAAATATATACCATCAGACCTATCTGTTCCAGAAATATAATAATTTTATTGTGTTTTTTTGGACAACGTAAATGAGTAAAACATCCAATTGTAATATTTAATCATTGAAGAAAATCTGAGGTTTTGCTCACTATTTTATTCCAAAAATAAAATCAGAAGTCATTAGATGTCGCACATAAAAAATAAAATTAGGATATATTTATCCAAGGCTCTATCTAGATTGCACTTATTTCGGGAAAAATTTGCGATCATATACAGGGTGTCCGGAAACTCGTAGTACAAGCGGGAAACTGGTGAATCTACATCACATTTGGAGTCGATTTTGTAGTATATTTTTTTTTTATTTGAGCTTTCGTTATCGAGTAAATCGAGTTTGAAGTTGATTTTTTTATTTATTTTTTTTTTTTTTTTTAATCAAATTCTTATAAATTATTACTGAAGATCAAAGTACCCAACTAATTAAAACTATTTGAAAGTAAAACAAATGAAGAAACTCGGATTTGAAGCATTATTTTGAAATCACCCTTCATTTAACCCGGTGTAATCATAAAATATTTCTGCTCTGCAGGGTTAAAACATCTGTTATTCAACCCTAAACACCAGAAAAAACTTTAACCCTAAAATAGCCGAAAAATATTTTTTTTTGTTTTTTTTTTTTTTGAAAATGCTCAAATCAAAAAACTTTATGTTTTTTTGGGTTCCCCATGTGGTGTAGATTCTCCAGTTTCCCGCTTGTACTACGAGTTTCCGGACACCGTGTATAGAGATAGCAGTCAATAAAAACATGAGTCAAGAAAATGAAGATTATGTTGGTAGTTCTTATTCGAAGTATTATACAATTAAATATTAATACGGTCGGATTAGCTTAGTGGTGGAGCAGCGCCCCGGCAAGGCTAATCTTGGATTAAATTCCGAATTCGACCGAATCTTTTTCTGATTTTCGGTTTAAAACTTTGTTTGAGAATCGCTTATATTGTCTTCAATTTTATTTTAATCGAAAGCTTACTCTTGAACTTGAAACGCTTTTTACTTCTCCTGAAGGCGAATTCCTGTTCTTTTTCCTTAGTTAAGGAATATTCCTATCTCTTATTTTTGCTTTGGCGTTAACTAGAGCTAAAATGAGGGGAATACGTATATACCTTATCAAGGATATAGTATAAGAATCCGGCTCCTGAAAATTGTTATTCTTGATGATTATCTCCTTTTTTCTTAACACTGTCGATCGATATAAATATAAGAAATTTTGCAGGAATCGAAAGAAGTTTTTTTCGATTCCCGTAACATTTAAAATAAATATATGAAATGTTGCGGGAATCGAAAGAAGTTCATTCAATTTTTACTATTCTCAATTCAAACGATTTATTATATCACCTCACGAGCAACTAAACTTTAGACATAATAAACAATGTGGACTCATGTTAATATTATGCATTTCAACGTACCTAATTATCATATATTGTATGCGTAATCATTATTCAGACATAATAACATTGTTTTCCAAATATAAGTATTACATGCAACGATGAAAACAGAATAGCTCTGCACAAAACAGAAAGAAAACAAATATCAAAGAATCAACGGAATAATCCTACATGTTTCAATTTCCGATACGATTGTACAACCTTAGCCACGGATTATAGCACAGCGAAATCGATAACCTTACAATATCAGCTCGATAAGCGTAAGTACCGATGATTTTATATCGATTTCCCGAGCGCAGTCGCAATGATCGGTATTCAGACCGATGTTGGTAACGCAATAAATCAGAATCGATATACACTGGCGCATCTCTCTATAAATTGACATACCTATACGTCAGACGATCACGTAAAAGGTGAAATTAGTAATAAATTGACAATGTCGAATTGAAAAATTAACTTCAATACCTATACATTAGCAGTCCGAATGCACCTTTTGAAACTATAAATTGAGTTAATTAGTTCATGAGGTCAAGCTGTGCGGTCAATGGATTGCGTCTTAGGTGAATTAATGAATCTATGGATCGTGTATACGATTTCTTTCAGTTCTAACAGCTTAGTTAGTTTACCACCATTTATTAATGAGCCAGTTATTTTGCATAACGAACGACATTATCCAAAAAGTCGTGCGTATTAATTGCTTATCCGATTCCTTGGAGGCTGCGCTAAAAGCAGCGGCTTTAGCGCCATAGCACTAGCGAGCTATGGACGACATACACACAAGGCGTCATGAAAACACTCCGAGTACAGTACAACCACGCATACAGAGCCCTATTTGGCCTCCCCTGGCGATGCAGCGCCTCACAGATGTTCACTGAAGGAGGGTGCATGGGTTCGCTGCTTTGATGCGCCACAGAATAGCCGGGACGAGTCAACGCTACCAGAGATCGGACAACACTCTTGTCCAGGCCGTTGCCCAGTGGCAGGGAGCGCCTCTACACCAGAGATGGAGAATTTCACTCAAGCCACCAAGTCCTAATGTGCTCATCAATGTATTCATTTTTTATTTATTATTTTTATTTTTATTTATTTGTTTATTCATTTTCTTTTTATGTATTAACTTAAATGTAAACTTTTATGGCAGGCAGAGCATTGCACACACCGCTCTGTCCAGCTGAAATAAACATTATTATTATTATTATCTACCGGCTGTCGGAATCATATTCTGACCGTGCTCGCAAATACCGCTAACTGACCATAGATGACGTATTTCGTCAATATCGCATTGATATAGGGATTTATCGATTGTCGTTGCTCCCTCAGGAGCACTTTTATACTTGTTCGACCGACAAACAAAATATTTGAAACAATGTTTAAACGAACAACAAATTTGCTGATTAATTTTTCACCTGCCGGTTTCTCGAATGCCTGAAAATTTCATAAAGGTAGATTTATTATCAACTCTTGATTATATTGACAATGTGATGTCAAACGGCTGAGTGATTGCTTTCTATAAAAATATTTAAATAAAACTCCTTAAAAAACTGATCAAATAATGAGGCAGGGTTTCCCGATTTTTTTGAAGAAACCAAACAAACGAAATTCCTTCTTAAGTTTATGACGTCAATGATTTTTTTTAAATCATGACTAAAATATAAAACTTTAATTAGTTGTTTAGCGTAAGTCCCGGGCTTAGAGCAGTAGATAGTTACTTTCCTCTTGTTTTTGTCTCAATTGTGTGCTACATTTCATCTCGGGGAATAAAACTATAAATGTGTATAAAAATCAAGTCCGCCCGCCCACCATCGACAATTTCTTCATATAAATAATTAGGTACCTGCACTCAGAATATAACATTTGTAGAAACAAAATATTTTAAATACTTATAGATAATGTCATATTACGAGTATACGATTTATAACTTTAGTTATTAACAAAGTAATTTTTAATTAAAATTAAATACGTAATTTACTATTACAATCAAATGTATAATAAATGTCTACTTTAGTTAATTTATTTGCGCTTTATTCACGCAGGGTCGGCCCTATGCGGGCGCAATTGGAGCCGTCCGCTCCGGGCGCCGAATTGCCAAGGCGCCAAGGTGCTGATAATGCCTCACGTAACATATCTCCCTTGAGATTATTTTTCATAAAAACTTCTACACAAAAATTCTCCTACCCAGGCGTCTACTAGTTTTCACAAGGGGCGCCAACATTTTTTTGGCTCTGGGTCGGCCTTGCACTCTCGTATAAAAGTCCTAATATGTCAGAAATCTTTTTCTTTTCAAAATACTCGCTTTTGTTTTGGGGTAAAAAAAAATATTTTTTCATTTAATGATAAACTAATGTTTACAATACATGTTTTAAATCCATAACGCAAAGGAAAAAAATATACAGGGTTTCCAATAAGAGGTGTTATTTTTGCTTGTTGACGAAGCCACCGAGGTGGAAATGGGCCTCATCACTCAAGATGATTGGCATTTGATTCACTCAAGTGAATTTTAATAATTTCAATGCGTTGTGGAAGCGTGTATCGTTCCATTTTTATTAATGGCGTAGTTTTTACTTCTCAAATGTCAAAAAATGACAGCTTCAAAAGTAACATCTACCGAAATAGCGGGCTATTCAAAATAACACCTCTTATTGGAAAACCCTGTATAATCAATAATTATTAGTCTGAAACACCCATACAAATTGAAAATATCTACCGAGAAAAAAAAATAATACTCATGCATTAAGTAAAAATTTCACAACACTGATTTGTAATATACCACTAACGTAAATATAAAAAAAATCTTTACGAGAACTGTTCGATAATCTGTACGATAACTTGACACGCGCACACCTGAACGTGACAAGCTGAAAATGGTTACTTAACCGATTTTTGACAGCAGTTGAAATAATATTACTCTCGAGAAATGATTTTTTCGAATGAATGACGGCTCACTCAACATTGAACTCAAACTAAGCGAGGGAATAAGGTCAAAATTACAAAAACACTCCGACATTATTCACTGGCACAAACTTTTGTATCAACGCGATGGCGACGGGTACCTGCGTTGCCATTTAGGGCTATATACTCGTATATGTACGCATATAGGCTGACAAATGTTTCTTTTATTGTTGTTATGTTCCTATAATTTTTTGTACAAAAGCTTTTTCATCAAAAGAGATGATTTTCGACTACCAAGCTAGGAACATGTATGGTCAAAATTTGATATGAATTATGCAAAGTAAATGTAGGATAAGCTATAAACATATATAGGTACGTAAAGATGGACAATTTTTTAGGAAAAGGAGTCATAAAAATATTTAATCATATTTGAACATAAAAGGCCCTCCACACGATCCGACTTGTAGAACCCAGAAAGAAAAACAGGAAACAGAATCTCTTCCACTTCCCTCCAACCTACAGTAAGTCGGAGCGGGCCCGGGCGTGGGCAAAACTACGATCAAACACCTAACTTCTCGTTACGGGAACGTTCATGCGGTTGTTTGCGATCTAATAACTTGCTAAATTGTGGTTATTTTTCTTAGAGATTGGCTAATGAATATTATTTAACTGTTTTTCTGTAATAAATTGATTCCAAAAATGTATTAGGTATTCGTGATAGAGGCCTACATTTAATTGTATTTTAAGTACTTAATACTGAACTTACTATCAAAACAAACAGGTACACCTACCAAGATATGAAGGTAAGTACCTACATGTATACTGCCTCCGTGCTTAAAGAATAAGGCGCTCGACTACGAATTCTAAGGTCACCGGTACAAATCCCGGCGTTCGCAAAGAAAATTTAATTTCTGTTGTTTCCCAATTAATTCAATAAAAATAATACATTATAGTAGATACTTTCCAGAGTGGAAGATACCTACTCTGTGTATAGCATTGGAAAGATCACCATTTAGAAATTAATCTTGGCTTGAAATGTCTTTAGCCGTGTTTGGTGACCAAATCTGTAAATAATCTCCTTCCTCTCCCCACTGCATTAACCCACCAGCATACCATTGGGGATGCAATAGTCTCACTGGGTCCAGACGGTTGAAATGAGGTTAACAAAATAAAAGGATTAAAAATATTTTTCTGGTGAAACAATGATCTTTTTCGTAAAATTAAGTCAAATTTTGCATAAGATTTTCTTTTACGAATCGGATTGTAGTGTTTTGTCAATATTGTGATACTTTAAATTATCTCAATATGTAGTTAGTAATAACATAGATTACTGTAGAAATGTATTATATATTTGTACAGCCCCCTTGAGGTGATTTTGTACAAAAGCGGCGCTATAAAAATCATCCAGATATTATTGGCGTGACGGAGCCGTGACACGTTTGCGCGTAGCACTACGCATCCCTGTTCAGAAAGCAAAGTATAATCACCGCACTGCAAATCAGATCGTAGGCAGCCTCAACTTCATCCACTCTCCCTGCCGACATATCGGGGTTCTGAAGTCGGATCATGTGTAGGGCCTATATAAGTAACCAGTCATCTGAATTAGTTGGAATTAAGGTACCTACAATTATAAATAAGCGAATTATCATAACATGTAAAAATTAAACAGTCATAAATATGGTAGAATTTACTTCAACATTCACTTACGTGGTGTGGAAAAATAAATATATATAAATGGCAGCATTATAATAATATAAAATTAGAAGTTGGAGATATAAAAGCAGATATGTAAAATAAAATTTTAAGCTGTAAGCTACCTATTAGTAGCTCGCACAAAGATATTAGACTGAATATCTTTGAGCGCGCATTAATTAAAATTGTTCCGTAATAATTCAAATATTTTTTCTGGGACGAGATCATAATATTATTATTATCACTATTTGGACGTAAACATAATATATTTTTTTAATTATTTGAATGACGCATGACATCCTAAAAAGAAGATCATTATTAATATGTGAGATTATGTACCTGGTGTAAATAATTATGGTAAATAAAAGAAATATTATTAATCTTGTGACTCATTATTTAAACGTATTTCTTTAAATCTCATAAAATGCAAGTTTATTAACCATTTAACGAACAGAATGTCACAAGGCACTAATGATGTAGGTATATTATCTTCTCTGATGATTGTTAAAAAAGCCTTAACCCCCCGATGGGCAATGTACTTTTACCCATTTGTATATGCAATGTGGCCTGGCCAGGCCATACAAGAGGTATGGGCTATCAAACTAGTTTTATATAAAGGCAGGTGTGCAAATAATAATAATAATAATAATAATAATTGGATAATTTGTAAGGCGCCGTTTTTGTGAAAAATCACCTCAAGGGCGCTGTACAATTTATTTCCTAGGATCTACATTTGTTATTTAGAAAAGATACCAAAACATACTTACCTGGCAAGTCACTTCTGACAAACACACTTATATTAAAAAGTTTATGCTTATAAAAGATAGAACTGCACGCAGAGGACACTATATAAATAGTGTGTATGAACTTGTTAAAATGTTGAATATATGTGAATATAACAGGATAAACACCCTATTTGTCCTGTCCTTTCAAGTCCAAGTCCTTTTTCGACTAGAATTTCGGCCATGTTGAGTGACATAAAAAAGTTATCGCAGTATGACTACGGCCGGTATAACAATGCTTGTCAACAAAATCCAACACCACTCGTGCACGTGATTCACTTCGCGATCACCATCTGGATGTTTTCAGGTGAAAATTCGACCTATGAGCGGGAAGTTTGTGTCAGAATCGCAGAACTATTATATTGACTTTGATACCATATGCGATGGCCTGTCCAATCATTGAAGTTTTTGTTTTAATTTTTTTTATTCTACCAACTAAACGAAAACTCATCGCCAATGGGACCTTACTTAAGTTAACAGAAAAAAAAAGAAAATCACTTTTGAAAATCGATATGGCCTAGCCAGGCCACATGGCGCATCGAAGGTTTAAGAGACTAATTAAAGAAAAGTATGTTTAAAGTTTTCGTACGTGTACTAACCATGTCGCGTAGCAATCACATTAAATTTATCAAGCTCTTTTGTATTGATTTATTTTCCGGAATTCGTTTCAGTGAGAGGAGGCGTGCAAGCAATAAGTCACGTAGAACATAAATATTTATGTTTTTAGTTTCCTACACAGGACAAGGTTCGTAATGTACTAACAGGTAGTTATTAAATTCGGAATATTCGGATATTTGGATTTAAACCTTTAAATTCGGATTTTTTTTTTTTAATTAAGGTCATAGTGGACGCTTATTTTGATTAATGAATTCAATATAACTGTAATTTTACAAGGATTCTTAAAAAAGTGGATTCCGTTTACTCTGTATTTCTAATTGTAACGTCAATTGCTGATAATAATTAGTCATAGAGAGATAAAATTAGAAGCGCTTTTGCGTACTAAAAGCTCGTCTAAATGCGTTCCACTATTGGAACGCAATAAGCGGTGCGCGTAGACCGGATTCAGTGGAGGTGAAGTGGAGGTAAAAAGTAGAACATTTTTTTTCGCTTCGTAACTCATTTACAGAATGATCTAATACTGCGTGCAAAAAGTGACGTTGCTGGTATTAATAACGCTCAGCCCGTCGTTACACGGGTCGGTTACAAATCGACATAAACCTAATACTGTAAGAACTTGTGCAGAAAAGTTCAACTCTGAACTGCGCTGCAGACCGTTACTTTACTATACCGGGCTTTATTTTCTACGCAGGATCTTGCAGCATTCGATTTACGTCGATTGCTTACCAACCCGTGGAACGACGGGCTAAATAGAGTGAAAACATTTTCAAATGAAAATCGATAATTTCTGTGGATGTTTTCAAATTCATTTTTGTTTATGAGATTAAACAAACACTTAATAATTGTAGTCGAAAATAAATTAAAAATAATATTGCCCAGCGTGCAATGTTTTAAACATAAACTTCCTATTTCCGGAGCATTTGAGTTATCCCGGGGTTGCCAAGTAGTGCTCAATTCCCCGAGAGTGGCGTTAAAATTAAACCACATATTTAAAATTTTCGCAAGTTTTTAAATACAAAACAAATACTGGTTCCATGCCGCCTTACAACTAATTAGCTTTATTTATTATTGACCATAGCCACTCGAAAAGGTGTTTTAAATAACAGTAATAACCATAATTTATCTCGTTCATGCAGTTATAATTTTTAATGATAATGCCCAGAGAATAACAAAAAAATCATACATTTTGTCGCAGAATAAACTTTGTTTTTTTTTAAACTATGTATTTACCTAAACATACATAAGCCATTTATGTTATTAAAAAACATAAAATTCATGTTAGTTTTGTCATGGTGAATTCATCATTAAAATATAAATTATTAACAAAAACATTTTTTAAATTGCCCATTACAAATCACAGCTGTCATATTATGTGTTGATTATATGTTGAACTGGGCCTTCAGTATTGGTGAAGGCAGGAGCTGGTTTATGTGGCTTGTTCCTGTAGCTGGTTTCGGGAACGACTATATTTTTGTGACTTTTGTCAGTAATGTCTTCAGTTGTGTAAGCGGGCTTCATGTGGTCGATGGAAACTGATTTTGATTTTCCTTTAATTTCGAAATTGAAGGTTTTGTCGGTTTTGTTGATGACCTTGTACGATCCTTCATACGGAGGTTGGAGAGGTCTTCTGGATGCGTCTGTTCTCAGAAAAAAACTTGAGTGCGTGTTTTTAGATCCATAATGATAAAAATCTTTAGGTTTCCATGTTTTTTATGAATGGCAGGCTTTATGTTTGCCAGTTGTCTTCTTCTCAAAAAGTATCTGGTTCAGCTGGCTACGATTAACTGACGAAATCGTAGGACATACGGAGGACATTTCCATAGAACATCTCAGCAGGTGAGCCGTTTAAATGTCGTCGTACTGCTCTTCTGAGGCCTAGTAGAACAAGTGGCACTGATTCTATTTTCTTATGCCATTATGATTAGATTGTGCCATTATGATATAATTGAGATTCAAACATTCTTCCTTGATCGATGGTGATTGTCGCACGCCATAGCATGATATCCAATTTACTGGGCTGAGTGCTTGGGCTATGGTTTCTGCCTTGATATCCTTAAGAGGCATTGCTTCTGGACATTTTTAAAATCTGTCAATCATCGTGATGAGGTACTGGTACTCCTTGGATGGGGGTAACGGTCCTACGAGATCTATATTGATGCGAGTGAACCGTTGTTTGACCTTAGGATATTTAAGCATGTAGCTACCTATTACCCGGTACATACCAGAAACAGCTAACAGTTAATTCAAATATTCGAAACAGAAGAATATCAACATCTCTGGATTTAGGCGGATTGCCCCAGAAAATTCCCTTGGTAATATCGTGCCTGGATCAGTAACAACGTAGATTCTTTCTCCTCACTTCAGTTTCATGTGTTCATCAACTTCATAATAATATTATAATTAAAACCAGTGTACCCATAAATATAAATACATTTATCCCTACAATCGGTGACCCCGAAGTGATACTCTTGCACTAAATACATGAATGTACTAAGTAAATAAAGTATTATTTGAACAGGAATACTAAAACAACATAAATGACTTAGGCTTTATTTTATATTATTTACTGAATTGTTAAGGATACTATTTTATTCGAGTTTTAAATTTATTTTAGTCGGCTGTGAACAAATAATTCATTGAATCTATTTTACAAATAAGTGGAGTCTGAAAACATTCCTACATAGTTGTTTCTGAATAATTGAATACTTACATCGTATCGACAAGGTCTTCATCCTGCAATAATCGGTGCAGGCTGTGTGTTTTATTTACCTTGTCCCTTTTCGAACTCAATTAATTTAATTAGGTTCTGTCGATTAAATACAATCATGATCTTGGATTATTGTAATCTTGTGCAGTCAATAATATAATTTTATCATTAGTCTTTTACTGTGTGCTGAATGTACACGTATAAAAATGATCCTATTAATGAAGTGACAGCAATCGACCGGTCAGTGGTTGAGTGGGCATAGCGCTTGGGTCTCACCCGAGCGTCGCGTGTTCGATTCCTCGGCTGGCTAAGTCCTCCATCACAACACAAGCAACATTTTCGGCTTTCTGTGGTGGTAGTAGGAGATTTTCAAACATTGTTGGGTTATTCGTAACCTGGGAATGTTTGTCTTTCTTTTTAAAAATTTAAAATAAAAAAAAATAAAAAGTGATATTCAAAATATATCAAGAACACGTGTACATTTCCTAATAGATATCATGAAGGAATACTATAATATAAGTATGTCATTATCAATATCAGTATTTGTATGAACATACGTTCCGCCGTCCTTTACTTACTTCATACTTCGTTAAGAACTTTTTCATTTACACAGATAATACCGGGCTAGTGGAAATCGCCAAAAAGATCTCACAAAGGTTAAGCCTATGAGTGGGTATTATGGTAGATTATAACATGTATACGGTTTAAGTATTAAATATAATATTAAAGTGTACATTTTCTTGAAGATGAAATATGTGAAATGGATTTACCAAAAATGAAAACCTTATTCGAAAGCAAAAAATAATATAAAATCTCACGTTTTCTATGAAGTTTTAAGCTAGACACACAAAATATGGTACTAAATTTTGTACTAAATTATGCAATCAATAACAAAACACAACAAAAATTTAAAAAATATAAAGTGCAGTCAAAAACAAAAACAAGGCACGAACAACCAATGTAAGTAATGGCGGTACATATAAAAATCAAACTCAAACAATTTACATATCACAAAAACTAATAATAAAAACCATATTAAAAAAACCCTATTCATATTCGTCCGAACTTTTATTCAAACAATTTAAGGTCAGAAAATTAAGTGCATTATACTTCTACCATGCAACATTACAAATTTATAAAAACAATATTCAAAATAAAGTTGCACCCTTTAAAAATAACAGAAATCTTAGACAAACGTCAATACTTCCTACTCCTAAATGTAAAAAAACAATAGGACAGTTCAACCATGAATATCTCGGAATTAAATTTTTTAACTCATTACCAGAAAAAATTAGAAACATGAATGCAAATATAAACGAATTCAAAAGCCACCTTAAAGTATTCCGAACAGTTGAACTGAATCATATCAAATATAAACCAATATAACAACACCCCCATACACACAAGCCCTGCTTATTTATGGGGGTACATCAAAAACTTATATTATGTAATTAATTATTAATTAAGTATAAATAGGAATGACCGTTGATTTATAAGAAAAAATTATAAATATTTCTGTGTGTTTTAGCCAATATTTGATGTGTTTTTTATAATATTTAATGTTTTGAAGTAACAAATTTTAATTAGTGTGTTGTAAATTTTAGGGGCAATAAAATCAATATGCCTTTGGGCTAATCTAGTTTTGCACCCACATGTTCTCCAAACTCAATTCATCAATTTGTGGCAGCAAGAAGTAGTTGGTCATGGTACTGTAGCGCTCAACAGTCACTGTGGGTGTACTGTACTGTACTCGTGTATTGGTAATGTCACTAAAGAAAAAAATCACTTAAAATAAATATGAAAATTAAGGCAAAGCACAACTTAGTAATGCAAAATCACATGGTTTTGGTTTGAGAACTTGATAGCTTAGAAATATTTTAGATGCTCTAATTAAATACTGATAGTAGAACACTTTTTGAACATTTAATAAGTCTTTTTATAAGCGTTGAAAAAAATAAAGTACCGGCATGTAAACACTGCTTTAGAGTTCAAAATCTCCTACTTAAGAACCCAATTTCTGTTATTGTTTCCTTTTAAGTTCTTCCAAATGTTACGCGTCATGGTACATCGTTAATTTATGACTAACTTCAACACACTTTTTAACGCAAAAAAGGTTTTGTGATATAAATGAAAATTGCAGCCATTTAGCAAAGTTTAATGCAGACAAAGAAGATTTACATATATACCGGATAAATATCCAAATGACTTTAAATTCAAATTGAAAATTCTCTATTTTAATGGAATTACTCTCCCACAAATATTTTCCTTGAGTCAGTTTATTTAAGCAAAATATCATTACGATTATAGTCAACATTACATTAGTTATAATTAAAATAAGGTTTTTTCTATTGATTAACATGAAACCTAGTACTTGCTAGCGTGTTATTATATAATTAATCGTGCCATCCATTTTAAGTGACTTAAATGAACAGAGCCGTAATCAAACAAAAAAACGAAACGGTTTAAATTTGTGATTTCCAAATGTTAACTTTACGAACATGTAAAATAAGGTGCATATTGAGATTTTCACGGCCAAAAGTATTATCGTGATGTCCTTTATCGGGACATCTGCCCTGATGATTAACTCTGTAACGTTGTCCGAAAATTAGGCATAATAACCCCAAAAAATAATCACGTAATGTGAAATAAGGTTCTGACCAGTTACATATTATATATAAGCCCATATTGTTTAGTACATCAGGGCAAACATTATGTCTAGTCGGTAACCGGATAAATCATCAAAATGACAATTGAACACACTTTTAAAATTATATAAAGCCGTGAAAAGTGATGAAACAAAAACTTGGCTAAATAGGTTACAGAGTAAATTTTAGATGTTACTTTTTTATGACTTTATAACACTTTTCAAAGATCTGTTGAATTGTAATTTTGTCGATTTATCATGGAAACTTTCAAATTCCGCGAAACAACCCATCTTAAAGTATTTTTAGAAATTCTATTGTTTTTTTTCCATACAAACAATTCAACTTTTTTTACAACATTTACCTATCTTTTCTACGTGTAATATCATGTAAAATCACCTTCCGTGTTAATGCACTTTACTCCCAGTTTTTAAAGTTTCACTACATATATGTCCCATACCTCACAAAACATATTTGTCCCAACTCTTTTTCGTTATATTTTTTTATTATTTTTTATTTATTTCTAACAAAACACAATTGGCATAATACCATAGACATATGAATATTAGTAGACCTGCCCTAAGTGATTAAAAGCGTATTATCCCCACTCCCCATACCGGTTCCATTGGAGCCGGCTGTGCTCGCGTATGGCCTCAAGTGAAATTTGAAAACGTGACGTCATCATTCTTGTGCGAACTATGGTCGAGGCATCATCGGTTCATTTTACGAAATAACACGGCAAAATGTTGACTTGTACTATGAAAACTTGTAAAAATAGATGTGAAAAAGAGAATAAACCCAATTGTCGTATTACATTCCATATATAAGCATTATTTTACTTTATTTTAAGCATATTCACATCGTATAATATGAATCAGTTGTTACTATCACATCGAGAAACGTCTGGACGCGAAACACAAAGCTGGTTGGTTGCTGGGAAGTAAATTATGAACATTTATAAAAGTGTCTTAACTAAATACTTAAACGAAATATTCGACTCTGAAAATGGAACCGAATTTTTTTGCCGAATTTGGAATTCGCAAATTTGTTCATAACGTGGCGAGTAATTTGCGCTCCCATGTAAAAATGTCTATTCATTCAAAAGCAGATTTTACTTTTAAGAAGTAAATGGTGATATTATAATGCAAGATGCCTATTTACTGTCAGATTGATTTATTGACGAATCACAGTCAGCTTCACTCCCTTCGTTCTTCAACAGTTGATTTTACCCCTCGCCATTATCTTCTCGTCTATTAATTCCTATGTCTGTGCATAATACATATATTTAGACAGTAGATAGGTAGTCCCGCGAAGCGGCCACACGGCTGCTTGTCTGCAGATTCTACCTCAATATAAAACCATTTATATTTATATATAAAGATATACATGCTTTCAAAGGTACATAACATATTTTAAAAGCCTTCCCGAAGAATAAAATAAAAAAAAATAACATGTTTGGTATCATTCAAGAAAAAGTTCGTATTATTCTGAAAGTTATCAACCTCACCACACATCACCACTCTTTTCTTTTTTCTTTTCGTTTATTCTATTTTTTACAAATTTCAGGTTTTTCATTCATAAGCCACATCCTTAAATTTTTCATGCTTATATTTTCCTCAGAGGCATATTTTTTTCCATTATTTCTGGCTTCACCCTTCAAGGGTGTTCTTGGCCATCATTTAAAATTATTGAGAAATGAAAAGTGAATTTAAATATTAATTTTATTTAAATAGGCAAATTTCAAAATTATAATTTCAGGTTTTTCATTCATAAGCCACATCCTTAAATTTTTCATGCTTTTATTTTCCTCAGAGGCATATTTATTTTTTTTTCCATTATTTCTGGCTTTCACCCTTCAAGGGTGTTCTTGGCCACCATTTAAAATTATTGAGAAATGAAAGGTGAATTTAAATATTAATTTTATTTAAATAGGCAAATTTCAAAATTATAATTTCAGGTTTTTCATTCATAAGCCACATCCTTAAATTTTTCATGCTTATATTTTCCTCAGAGGCATATTTATTTATTTATTTCCATTATTTCTGGCTTTCACCCTTCAAGGGTGTTCTTGGCCACCATTTAAAATTATTGAGAAATGAAAGGTGAATTTAAATATTAATTTTATTTAAATAGGCAAATTTCAAAATTATAATGAAAATTGGAGTCGAGTTTAGACTTAGAAGAGATGAGATGTTGAATGGATGGGAGGCAATTTTAGATAAGGCTTGATAGAAGAGAGGATATTTGTTTAGAGAGGGACAATCAAAAAATATGTGATTTAAAGTTCCCACTTCTAGACCACAGAATGTACAATCTGGGGAGTCAAGGACGTGAATTTTAAAAAGATGGGAAGGAACGGAACAATGTCCGATCCTAATTCGAATAAGTGAAGAAATTTATTTTTTGGAAAAATGTGGGAATTGCTGAAACCACGGTTTTGATGGAATAGTCCTTTGTATTGAGGCATAGCAGGCTCCCTAAGCAATGTGCTAATACTCCGACCAAACATTGCGGGATCTATCTTCGATGATGGAAAAAATGTTATATAGGGGAAAGTGGTTTACCATATTTATTTTTACTTATTAGTAACTTATTAAAAATCATTGGTACACATACACAGTACTCCAGCGTTCGGCTTCCATACTTATTTGATATTTTAGGTATTTTCGTGCCTTTTTTCTGTAAGACGTGTGCTGTGACTATGCAGCAGTGTCTCTTTATAAGTACCATCTCCCCAGTTTTAAAAAAAAAATTTATTGTAGATAAAAGAAAATTACATTTTCACTAATTTAACTAAAAATAACTAATAAATTACACATAAATACTTAATATAAAGATATTATCCACTTTCATTGTTTTGTTGGTTGAGCATAAAAGGGAACATTTTTTTTTTAAATGTACCTAAACTTTTTTCATTTATAATTTTGTCTGGAAGGCAATTATATATATTGATCCCCTCGTAACTAATGGATTGCTTGCCATAATGAGTATGTATGGTGTTTAAATGTATTTTATCGTGTTGCCGTGTAAAGTGTGTGTTTACTTGGGACGTTTTAATGAGTTCTGTATTTGCATGTAGGAGTTTATTATTTTATTTATTTTATCCTTAAATATGCAAAAGGTTTTGTACTACTACAAATATTCTGTATTATTAGAAATGTTGGTGGTGAGGTGGTGAGGTGGTGAGGTGGTGAGGTGGTGAGGTGATGAGGTGGTGAGGTGGTGAGGTGGTGAGGTGATAAGGTGTTTGTGTATTGTCACCGAATTTCGTGTATGCGACATTTTTATCCGGAGTAAGAAAGCTTTTTTTGGCTCTTTCACACCCCACACTTCACACCTCACGCCTCACCTCAACATCTGGGACACCTTTCAGTATTTTAGTAACTAACACAAACTCATTTTGAAAGAGTCCTAGCCAACAGCAAGGGGTCTAGCGCAGCGAAATCGATAACTTTACATACTATTGCCAGCGTATATCTAATTACATTACGATATCGGTTGGTATATCAATAATTCCACCGTGCTAGCTAAATCGCAACAAATTCGTCGGTAGTTCCGCCTATCGATCAGATATTGTTAATTTATTGATAAATACTGGCAACACTAGAGTAATTTAAAATTCCGAATCATAAATCATAATATGTATATGAAACGTAAAAATATTAATATAATGGGAATTTCGAATTGAAATACGAACTAAATATGCATTGGCAGTCCATGTTTACTTTTTGGCATTAAAAAGGGAGTTAATTAACCCCAAACACCTCACCACCTTACAATACATAAAAGTAACTGTAACTTTAAATAATAATTCTTCATGTAAGTGTGAAGCCCTCAGACAAGTGTGTTAAATTTATTAAATATTTAATATTAAATGGAAGAACCAGATTGAATGAATGTAGCTAAAAAAGTGCGCACACTGATTCACATATTTATTTTATTGCGGAAATTAAAAAAAAAACAAGTCTTAAAAAACATATACTATGGGCTGTGTAACTCAATCATAACCTTCGGTTGCATTGGGTGGGGAGGTACAGCAATAACAACATTAAACCCGTTATTGAAGGTACAGAAATCTATTTTACGCGTTATTATGAAGAAACCTTTCAGATATTCGAGCGATGCTCTCTTCAAGGAATTTAATGTACTAGATGTCCAACAGTGATATATAAAAAAAATAGTAATCCATGTTCATAAAAATAAAAACAAAATGAAAACAGCCGAACACAAACATCTAACCAGAATTAAGGGAAGGAATGACCTTTCCGTTCCAACAAGCAACAGAGCGGCTTATCAAAAAATATTCTCATATCTGGGTCCTAAAATATATAACAAAATCACCTCTCAGCTGAAACTATGTGAATTGTCATCCTTCCACAAAATGGTTATTAGATCTAGGCAGGACTGATTCCGAAATACTACTAAAAAATGTAATTTCAAAATTATTTATCACGAACGCCTTTTATGTATCTTCGCTTTAACATACTGATTTTCTCTATTCTTAAATCCTGTATTCCTCCAGGATAACTTACTGTTCTAAAACGAGAGACCTTCCTAGTTGAACAGTCAAAAGCATAAAATGTAATGTATATTACAAAAAAAAATAGTTAATGAGGTATTCACAACAGAATTAATTGTTCAATGTGATATTTAACCATAATACGAGGTATAAGAAACAAGTGTCTGAATTTCGTCTCTCTAAGTTTGAACGGATTTAATTGATTGCATTAATGACGCTTTTCAATCTTAGGAGCTTCGTTAATCTGCCTCAGTTGATTAATAAACCAGTAATTTTGTATAAAAAAATATATTATTGTTGCGTATGTCAACAGTCACCCAAATTTAACTGACAGCCAAGGAGATTTTGCGGTCTTTCTTTGCCGGAATTTCTTATCAATCGTTGACCGTGCTAGGGAATGTTGCTAACTCACCATAGATCACGAATTTAGTCAATATCGTATTGACATAGGGCTTTATTAATCGTTCGTGCTAGTCCTCCAGATATATACAGCAACTAATAAAGTTATATATTTTCCCCTTTATTTTGGAAAAAACACAAGCTACTCCTTGCGCCTTTTCGCTATTTTCCGTCTTGTTTGTGTCTACGTTCCATCGCTGCGCCTATGGCAAGTTCGTCGCTGTAAATAAACGATGAATAAATCATTTTTCTTTGCCTCATCACATCATGTAGATTAAGGATAATCGCAATTCGCCTTGAATGTTTCCAATGTTTTCTAAACGTCCGCCAAACCAGCCAGCCATACTCGTGTCAAGGTGGAAATTGATTTGCTGTAACGAATGAAATAGGGCAATCATCATATTCATTGCCTATTCAATTTCTTAGAAAACATTAAGCTAAATCTGCTAATATACCATATTACTGATTTTTTTTTCTTCTTGACATCAGATTTAATCATAAACATAAATATTGAAATTGTAATAAAAAGTGAAAACCTCTTAAATTAATACAGTTGAACGAAATCCATCGTCCTTTGCGATGTTCTTTGGCGTATGCCTGACAGTGCATAAGTAAAATCCCAGCACCAATATTAACATACACGGTATCCGGAAACTCGTATTTCAAGTGGCAAAATAGTGAATCTGCATCTCATTTGGAGTCGATTTTGTGGTAACTTTTTTTTGATTTGAGCTTTCGTTTTCAAGTAAATCGAGTCTGAAGTTGGAAAATTTTAAGTCAATTTGAAAAAAAACGCTTAGGGTCGCTTAGGGGTGGCTAAAGTTAGTGGTTTTAATTGATTCACGGTGAATAATGATTCGTCAAATTATTGATAATCCGACTAAAAACGGTATTGCAGGCCATTACCTGATAAACTTTTGGTGAATTTCTAGTATTTCGGAACAAAGTGCATTTGCATAAATGACGAAAAGCGAAAATATTATAATTTTCATGAACACGAACATCGTGATAATATATTCGTCGTTTACTAAAAGTTTATTAGGAAACCTATCAACCAATCGTTAAGGGCCTGAAATCCCGTTTTTAACCGGATTACGAATAATTTGAAGAGATTCTTAATAAATAATACTCATTTGAATCCGTTTATTACATCGGTTTCAATCTAAGCCGGTGCCAAGTTAAAAAAAATCTATTCCATCAAAGCGAAAAATGTGAAAAAGATCGTGTAGGTACGTAGGTATCTTTATTACTAATAAAATGTACCTTAATTAGATATTTTTTAACGAAAAATATTTAAATGGAACTATTTAATAAATTTACTAGCAATTTATAAACCGTTTTTGCTCAGTTTTGATCTGTTGCGATATATCACGCCCTTTTGGCTTAGAGCAGCCAGTATTAAATATTATGTCTGACAAACCGCAAAAAGATTGCTTCCTATGAAAAAAGAATACGTTTGATCCTTATTTATGAAATTTTTTACTTATTTATGGTAAAAGTACGCAAGTTTTGAGAAATTGTATGGCAACCGATTCATTGCAAATAATGAATCGGTTACTATAACACTAAACAATCACTCTTCTTCTTTATTTTGTTCTTTATATTGTAAAGCTAATCAATAAGGTTTGAATTGAACAATCACTCTTCTTCATTTGGTTGTTCTTTATATTGTAAATGTAATCAATAAGTTTTTTTTTTATTAAAACACAAATAACATTGTTTACATCACTTTATTTCGATACAAAATCTCAACATGTTTCATGAACCAAGTTCACTTCATCAGGAGCACAAGTATACTAAAGTTATAATTAAAATTAGGTCTAGAAAGAAGAGGTAGAAGGAGCGGGGAGGGGTAAGAGTGGGGGAGGGTTATTCAAAGTAGGAATTAATATGTCACTAGACGGGAAAGACCGGGTAATTGGGAAAATATTTAAAATGGGGTTTATAAATTTTTTTTTGTTTATTAATAATATCTGCTTTCATATTCACGTGTTTTCTTATTTCTAGGATTTCAAAATTATTGATTTGAGATACCTTGTAACCAGAATGTAGTATTTTAAAACCTGAATTAATATCGAAAGTATGGTCGTTATTTAATAAATGATCCGCAAATTCTGATTCACAGTTTCCCTTTAAAGCCCTAAGATGTTCTTTAATTCTGATCTCAAAGTTTCTATTAGTTTCTCAAATCAATAATTTTGAAATCCTAGAAATAAGAAAACACGTGAATATGAAAGAAGATATTATTAATAAACAAAATTTTTTTATAAACCCCATTTTAAATATTTTCCCAATTACCCGGTCTTTCCCGTCTAGTGACATTTTAATTCCTACTTTGAATAACCCTCCCCCACTCTTACCCCTCCCCGCTCCTTCTACCTCTTCTTTCTAGACCTAATTTTAATTATAACTTTAGTATACTTGTGCTCCTGATGAAGTGAACTTGGTTCATGAAACATGTTGAGATTTTGTATCGAAATAAAGTGATGTAAACAATGTTATTTGTGTTTTAATAAAAAATAAATAATGCCATCACAAAGTGAAAAGCAGTTAGAAGAAGTTTTCTTCGAAAAAAAAAAGTAATCAATAAGATTTGAACAATCATTATTCTTCGTTTTGTTTTTTATTTTATTTTATTTATTTATTTAACGCCCAGAGGGCTTTTAAATGTATGTGGTACAATTTTAATGACAGTTTTGAAACATAAGAAAGAAATAATAAAAATAAAATTTCATTAAAAAATAATATATTCAAGAAACCAAATTAAAAATAACAAGAACATAAATAAAAAATGCAGCGATTTGACTGGTTTACAAAAATATAACTTCCATTTAGGAATAGTGTTGAAATGTCTTTAACGTAATCCACAAAATTCGCAAAGTTAATATTAAATATATCGACATTACCTAAGTATTGGTTTCCCATAGTGTGAAACCATGGAACTTAGTATCCATACTCTTTGTGTGAAACCGTTGTATTGGGGAGTTCGCAATGTAGTTGCGCTTATGTGTGTTGCAGTGGAATAGTGTATTTTTTCGTGTTGTTATTGTAGGTATTCTTAAGTTTATGAGTTGCAGAAGTTCGCAATAGTCGAATTTAGGGTTTAGAATCTTGAATAAAAAAAGTTAAGTCGTATTTATATTGTAAATATAATCAATAAGGTTTGAACAATCACTCTTCTTCATTTTGTTCTTTATATTGTAAAACTAATCAATAAGGAACTCCAGTTTAACATATTATGGCTTAAAAAAAATATATTCATATGGATCAGAGGTCCCCAAACTTTTTTTCCCGTAGACGGCGTGTCAATGTTTTCTGTTTTGAGTAGACATTACCATAATCAAGTGACAGTTGTGTTTTACTCTGCTCCCTAAATTAATTAAAAAATAATATGTTATAGTGAACATTTTGCACAAACGTCGCTTTCTGTTTGCTTGGAAGAAATTTAACAAATTTAAAAGTAACGAATTTGAGTGGATTTAGTGATATTACATTGCAGAAATCGAATTCGAAGTAAATAGTCATCACAGTGATAATATTGTTGCCATAAATTTACCCACTATGAGTTCTACCTGCAACCAATGTAACAAGGCAGTACAAACATCTGACTGTATGAGGTGTATAAGTTGTAAAAACCAAATGCATCTCAGCTGTGCCAAAATTACGTCTGCAAATTTTAAGAAGATGTCGGAGGAGAACAGGGAGTCATGGACGTGCACTAAATGCAAAACAGGACAATCACCGCTCTCCAGCAATCTCAAATCTGTCGACTCTTCAATTCTTCTCAGCGAAATCAAGAAACTCTCCTCCCAGCTCCACTCAATGAATTCGAAACTATCTTCCTTTGAACAGACAATCGTTCATAATAATAGCACAATCGAAGACTACACGAACAAAATTTGGGTTTTAGAAGAAAAATTAATAAAAATGGATAAGCTTGAAGCCGAAGTAATCGAGTTAAAAAAATTCGTAACTTATCTGGACAAAACAAACAACGAAAGAGAACAGCAGCTGCTCCTCAATAATATTGAAATCTTTGGTCTCCCCGAAAATAAGGATGAAAACCTAGCAGACAGCCTAATAAAAATCGCATCTAACGTTGGACAAATCATTAAAGAAGAGGACATTGAATTCATTAGTCGAGCCAAACCTCGCCAACATTCTCAAGACGGAATAGCAGCAGCTCCCCGTGACGCCCGCCCTCGAAACGTGGTGGCTAAATTCATCTCCAAAAGGAAGAAGGATGAACTACTTGCGGCCATTAAAAAGAAGAAGGGGGTCGACTGCAAGAGCGTAAGTGTTGCAGGAGGTAAAATTTTTATAAATGATAACCTCACCAGAAAAAACAAATTGATACTAAGATCAGCAAAAGAATTTAAAAATATAAACAAATATGATTTTTATGGGTACGAAACTCAAAAATTTATATAAGAAAGAATGTTACCTCTCCTGCTATCCTCGTCTCTGGTCAAACCGTATTGAACAACTTAACTCAATGATTTCTTATAAACTTAATTTTAATTTGATTTTATTTAATTTTTGCTTTCAACTTATACCACTTTTGTACTCAACTCTAATTCTATATACACACTACTCAACTTACTCAAAACACTACAACATAATACACTCACATCTGCGCAAATCGAAAACCATGCTCACCCCAGTGGACTTTTGGCTGTTGAGTGAACATAATAATATGTATTTATTTATTTTTTTTACATATTACTCTATTTACTTCGAATCAAAATTGGATAGTAGTTTCTCTTTTACATGATGCATAACAACATTATAATTTTTTATCAAAACGCACGTGGCCTCCGATCCAAGACTAAAGAATTCTATCAAAACGTCCTGATCAACGAATTCGACATAATATTAACTAGCGAGACGTGGTTAGTTGACAGCATATCCGATGATGAGCTGTTTGATTGCCGGTATAACGTATATAGAAATGATAGAGATACTAATCGAACGGGTAAAACTAAAGGGGGTGGCGTTGTTATAGGTATAAAAAAAGACTTTAAAGTTCGATCTCAAAAGTCATGGACATCAGAAGCCGAGGATATTTGGATCTCACTATTACTAAGACATTCAAAACATTGCATTTCAAATATTCATATTTGTTGCTCTTACTTACCAGGAGTTAGTCCTAAGTTGTCTAATGCACAGCGTTTCTCTATTATCAATAGTCATACAACTACTATATCTGACTTAACTACTGAATTTCCAAATGACATTTTTCTAGTAATAGGCGATTATAATATGCCAAATGTGAGCTGGAACTCTACGTATCAGCCACGTAGTATTGACCTCTGTACCTCTACCCTCCTTAGCTGCCTTTCGTTTTCCAATTTAACACAGTATAACGAAATTTATAATACTCACTGACGAATTTTAGATCTCGTGCTTTGTAACACTGCAGTCATTGTCTCCGCGGCTGACTCGCCATTAGTAATCGAAGATGCACATCATAAATCTATTATAGTTGAACTAAATATTCCTCTCCCTGCTACCACCCTAAAACCCCAGATAGTCAAAATGTTCAATAAAGTTAACTACGAGGTAGTTAATGATGCTCTCAGAAACAGTGATTGGTCCTCTGTCGTTAATGCACAGGACGTAGATGCTGCAGTGCATCATTTTTATGGTATTATTGATGCCCTGATAGATGATCTGGTTCCAAATAAAGTAATCAAATCAACCAAATTCCCAACATGGTATTCGGCGGCTTTAATTAACATAACTAAAGAAAAATTAAAGTTTTTTCGTGCCTGGAAACGGTACAAGAATCCTCTAGATTACCTATCTTTCTCAATACTTCGCAAAAGACAAAAGAAAATTTCTAGTCATACTCAAAACGCCTACATTGCTCGATTGGAATCAGATATACAAAATAATGTTAAAAAAATATGGAATTATGTTAAGACGCAAAGAAAATCTCCCACTATACCAGAACATATGACCTATCATTCGACAACGGCACACGATAGCAAAGAAGTTACAGACTTATTCGCTGATTACTTCTCAACGGTATTTAGAAATAAATTTCCAACACTCAATGTTAATAATAAGGAAGATCCTCTGAACAACACATTAATATCGTCAATTAAAATAAATGAAGAAATCACCTTGAAATACCTTTCAAACATAGATATTAAAAAATTACCAGGAATTGATAGGCTACCCGGAGTTTTTATACGCAACTGTAGTAAATATATCTGTCTTCCGGTTTGCGCCATCTATAAAAAATCATTGACAGAAGGAACGTTTCCCCTCAAGTGGAAATCAGCAGTTATCACACCCATCTATAAAACCGGTGATAAGCATGACGTTAAAAACTACCGTCCAATTTCCCAACTTCCTATTTTAAGCAAAGTTCTAGAAAAAATTGTCTTTGATCAATTATACTCGGCTATTTCCACAATAATTACACCGAATCAGCACGGATTCATGAGAGGTCGGTCTACGACATCCAACCTGACCCTTTTCATTAACTTCTTGCATAGCAAGATGGATGACAAAGAGCAGGTTGATACTATGTATACAGACTTTTCTAAGGCTTTCAATTGCGTAATACACTCAATTCTTTTGAAAAAGCTTGTTATTTGGTATACACGGTGACCTATTTAGATGGATCAAATCTTACATTAGTAACCGTAATCAAGTAATCTTAATCAACGGCGTCTTCTCAAAATCTATCGAGGTAAAATCTGGTGTCCCCCAAGGGTCCCACCTAGGTCCGCTAATGTTCAACATTTATATAAATGACATTGGATCATGTTTTCAAAATTCCAAATATGTACTTTATGCCGATGACATGAAAATATTCAAAGTTATTCGTTCTCTTTCTGACTGCGAAGCCTTACAGAGTGACCTAGATAGGCTTTGCAAGTATTGTAAAGTTAACTGTCTAGATATAAACGTTTCTAAATGTCACACTATGACATTCACCAGAAATAAACTCGTAATTAAGTACTCATATTCACTCAACAATGAACCTGTCATCTCTAAAACGGAATGTAAAGACCTCGGCGTTTACCTTGATAGCAAACTTATATTTAATAAGCACATTGACTCAATCGTTAATAGGTCATATAAAATGCTTGGTTTCGTGCTACGTGTAAGTAAAATATTCAGTAATCCGCGTACAATAGTAATGTTATATTTCGCATTAGTCAGAAGTACACTGGAATATGCATCGCCTATTTGGAATCCGCAATATAAACTTTACATAGATAGTATAGAACGAGTCCAAAACAAATTTATAAAATATATTACCCACAGATTCAACAATAATTTTGAGTGTACATTTGAAACTTTGCAGCGAAGACGAGCAGTAGCTGACTCAATATTTATACACAGAATTTTAAACAATGAGATTGACTGTTCTGAACTTTTGTCCCTTATTAACTTTAACATACCTTTGAGACGTACACGACATACAGTGCTATTCCACACGCTAAATTATAAAACAAATGCAGCATCTAATTCGACAATTAACCGAGCTCTTCATACTCTAAATAATATTTGTATTAACTCTAACATTGACATTTTTTCGGATTCACTGCCCAAATTCAAACGTGGCATCATGTCAATAATTTAAAGAATTCAATGCGCATACATACAGACACAGACACACACACACACAAACACTCACACACACATTACACACGTCACACACACACCTATAAACTACACAAGTCACCTGGTAATTAAGGAATAAACATACCACTTAGCAGACATTACAAGGAAACATATCATAGGTACACAACATGAAGTATTTTATTCCTGTATATTGTTTCATCTCTGTAAATTATGTACTGTTTGTTTCAATAATATAAAATAAAATAAAATAAAAAAATAAAACCCCTGCGTTCTCAATCGCTCAGTACTGGGATTTCCCACAATTTTTTCGAATGCACTAATATCCCGCTCAGTATTCTCAAATCCATGGGGGGAGGGATGGCTAGAGAATTTCAGAGAAAATACTTATTACCCAATTCCCCACAATATTTTTGACAGATAATTTGAATGTTTAGAGATTTTCACTAAAATATTTGTACTTGGAAAACTATCCCATATGAAATCATAAGCATGTGGCTTAGAGGGCTCTTGTAGACCCCATAAACATCTCATACACCCCCCATTTTTTTTCTTTCATTGACCCCATGCCGGTGGAAATCGACCCCTGGGGGTCGATTTAGACCACTTTGGGAAGACTGCTATAGATTAACAAACGCTTATTCATAATATACGAGTTTTATTATAGAATTTATAAATCATCTTTTAAAAACGAATAAAACAACATCCCATTAAAATACACCGTTTGGTTTGTACGACTGATTAGCGGATTCATCACTACTAGTAAATCTGTGGTGCACAAAATATCAAGGTTGCCAATCTATGAAAAATTCCCCAAATTACGGGTAATTTTAAATATTTTTAAGAATTGGGTTTTTTACGGGAGAACCTTTTTGTGGGGAAAATGTTGGGATTCTGGGCATTTTTTGATTATCCAACCATACTGAAAAATAATATTTACAATAATTTTGAGAACGCACTATATTTCGTTTTTCGTTCTGGTCAAATTTAAAAATATCTATTTTTAAAGCATGAACGAGAAAATGTCAATAATTGTCAATAATTAAATGAATTTTATTTTTACAACATGACCAGGACACTGTCTTATCAAAATTACCCGATTCCAAGACTTCACAGTCTCGGAAATAAATACTCTGATCTGGGAGATATATTTCATCTTAAAAATAATCAATATAAATATTGTTTATTTCAATTCTTTTATATATCGAGACACAAATAGACATCTATAATTTCCGCAATATATTTATTATTATTTTTATTTTGAATATCTATTTATGTGAGACTTCTTATCATTTTTACTAATGTATCTTATTTTATTATATGCTTTTGTTGTAACATTTAATATTTTTTCTTTTTTCGTTGTATTATGTTTCCTTTATTGTTTTAATTTTGTAGAATTTATAATAACTGTGATACTCTACTATTAAACTTTGTAGTGTGTAAAAGCCCATTAGGGCGTGTAATAATAATAATAAATAATAATAAAAAATAAATGCTAATTTCAATAGCATTTTGTTTCATATTGTAGATAAAGGGATTGGGGATTTTAATATCTTTTCATCTCTTGTGGGTATTTTAGAACATATGCGTTGGCAACTTCCGGCAACAATTGAAAAATAATATAATCAAGAGTTCCTCCTTACACACTACACCAAGGGTGGCCAAACCGCAGCCCGCTGGGTGTCTACTTGTGGCCTGCGGAGCATATGCACTTTTTTTTTAAATTTTAGTGTACATAAAACCACGAAAAAAACATTCCAACGTTCGTAGTTTGTATCATATCTCATATATGGAAGTATCTCAGTATATTGATTCAATTATCGTGACAATTTCTTCTATCGTATATTCGTGTTATCAAACAATCACAACGTTAGGCTGATTTTAAAAAGCTAGTCGATATAGTTAGCCACCTAAATGTTGTTAATACTCGTCTACAAGAGAAAAATCAACTAATAAATAACATGTAGGATCTTATTTCCGCATTCCAAATGATACTTGGGCTTTGGGAACAACAGTTAAGGACAAATCTTCACTCACTTTCCTACATTGTTATTGCAGCCAGACTCCACACAAATGGCGGCGGATAAATACGCTTCGTCGGTATCCGATTTGAACCTGGAATTCGAAAAACGATTTCAAGATTTTAAAAAGCATCATGTGCTTTTTGCTGCATTTGCAACGCCATTCTCCGTAGACGTGAATTTATTGCCAGGAATTTTACAAATGGAACATTGTGAAATGTGTTGCGATGCACAGTTAAAGGAGAAATTCAATCAGGTTTGTTTGGAAAAGTTTTACAAAACATATTCGGACAAGGAGAAATATCCTGCATTTTAAAACATCAATGATTTCTCTATTTGGAAACAGACAGCTTTTTAGTCGAATGAAGCATATTAAATCTCAAATGAGAACACAAATTTATAATAAAAACACATAAATTTGTTTTTATTATAAATTATGATGAGCCTTATGATGAGAATTATTTTCACTCATTTTCAGAGTGAAAATAAAACTATAGTGGTCAAAATCAAATTTATGTGTTTTTATTATAAATTATGATGAGCCACAAAGTGAATGTTTTTTACAATTACGAGAACACAAATCACTGATAAACATTCGGAAAACTGTTTACGTATAGCATCAAAAATATTCATTATCAAAATTAATGCACTTAGTTCTGACATACAAAATCAGACGTCTCACTTAAATTTTTTTTATTATTATTTTTTGTATTGCCTAACTCTAATCTAATAAATATGTTTGACCCTCACTTTTGTTATATATTCTTAAGAAAAATAATATATTTCCTGTTTGCTTTGAATAATAAAATCAATTTAGTTGTACGGCCCGATAGGAAATCTTATTTCTAAAATCTGGCCCGGCTGCTGAAAAGGTTGGCCACCAATGCACTACACCTTACCGCCCACTTAGGATTTAATCAATATTATTTTGGGTCATAACCTATTGGGATTGGTAATTACTTGCTGTAGTGGTGTCCTAATAACAGAATACATAATAGCAAAAATATGCACAGATGTCCATCACAAAATAGCGTTAATTATTTTTTCTCCCATCGTACCAACGACCAATTAATATAACAAATTCTAAAGAACATTAGAAACTTGGTATTTTCCTTTATCAATGTAAAATCCGGTTCATAGAAATGCATATTTATGGAGAAATCCTACAGATAACTTCTAAATATTACAAAAAATCCCATTGTCAAATTGTAAGAAAAAATTAACACGTTCGGTGCTAATAATTCTTGAAATGTTTTGATGAAACATTTGTTTAAGATAGTTTTTTTTATTTACTTGCTACTTATTTCAACCACAGCTGTCCAGGTATTCATCGATAAATACATGTGTGTTTAATTTTTTTTCTCATAATTTTCCTTTGAAACTGATTAATTTTTAATGAAAGATAACGGTATTGTATATATTTGATAGAATACAAGACAACGTTCTCTAACAATTTTTTCGTAATTTAAACTTCTATACCATTTACCACCTTCATATTCCCCATCCCCTTCATTTCCACACTACCTTCACCCACACAACATACTCCAATTGTGGATGCAATAGTCTCATTGGCTCCAGATGGTTTGTAGCAGTTGTGACTCTTGTGCGATATTCACACAAGTAAAAAATATTCCGTTTTCCGAATTAATTCAAACATCTTTAATAATTATTCTGTTCCAAACAACGAGAGTTTTATAAACAGTAAAGACAATTCTAAGAAGTGAAAAGATACGTGCCTGAAATACAACTGACATTCCTTAGGATGAAATTCGACCACATGTTGTAGAAATCAGATCCCCGAAGCGTATATGTAATATCAAAGATCAAAAAACGAGATCGTAAAAAAATGTTATGCGAATGCTGATAAAACGCATAAATAAGCGAATAATGTCAGCAGTCTTTAAATGTGAATGAACGTTGATCAAACAATACATTTTCGTCGGAGACACGAGACACTTGTTTCCGAAGATAAACGGTTTGCACACCTCTATGTCCTCTATTACTCGTATATCAAATGCAAGCTGACAATTCAACGTGTTGGTCTAGGAACGAATGTGTGTATACTAAAATGAACGAATACTTTTAAAAAAAATCGTATGGATTGCATCAATTTTTGTTTTACATAAGCTACATATAGTAGTATAGTAGGTCCTCAGGACATGCTATGCATAAAACCTTGTCTCACAAACATTGGTTTATCATATTTGACAAGTTAAAAATATTTCACCAACAAATGAAGATATAATATGTCTCGACGCCATCTAGTGAGAAATTTAGCACTAACAAAGCCTTTCCTAAATAAACAAAGTTGGTTATTTACAGGTGGAAAAAATATAATAAGCAGTAATTGTTGATTGAGGTATTAGTACATATTGAATTATTTGGCGGGTTAAAAATAAGCCGACATAGCTCAGTGGTTTCAGAGCACCTTACCGGACATCAGAAGGTACGGGTTCAATACCCGTTGGCGGAATTTATTTTTACTAGTGAGATATTTTCAATTTGTATTGATATTTCAGGCAACTAATTATTGCTTATAATTATTTGTTATTCTTTATGCTATGCATAAAACCTTGTCTCATAAACATTAGTTTATCACTAAAAAATATGAATTCAACAAGTTTAACATAAGTTCTGTAAAATGTGATGAAACTCATAAATTACTGCAGCTTGTTGGCAGTAACGTTTTAACGTGACTTTTATACAGACATAATTAAAAAATAATACATAAAAGTAGGTACTTATGTGGAAACATAATAAAACTATATATTACATACGTTCGTAGGGCGATGGGCGCCCTTGAATTTGGACAGATAAATTTACAATCTTTACCTGAGATTTATTAATGGATTTCTTGTATGATTTACGTCTTAAAATATTTACAAGCAATATAAAAACATTATGTAGACGGCTTTTGAAGGTTAATTCAGACTTTAGGTACCAGCTCAAAAATCGTTATATTTTCTAGATTGTTTATTTTTCTAATTAATAATACACCAGTCTTTGAACTATGTCAAAAAAAAATCATTAATATTTAATAGTTTGCTTTTTGTTCCGTGTGTGAGTGATTATGCGTGTGACGCGGAGCTGCTGTCTTTGGCTGATAACAAAATCAATGTAAGCACTGTTTTAACTGAACATTTTTGAACAAAAACTACGCATTTATTTCCGTATTCTTTGTACCAGGTTTTAAAAATAGTCAATTTAAATGATGTATTACGAAATCACTGTATTGTGGGTCTGTCCATAAATCAACTTCTATAGATTGATAACTTCGGGCTTTTTGTGTGAAATAAATTTGTCCTAAAAAAACATAGATTTGCCAATATATAGACAGTAAAATTCTTATTCGGAGCCTACTTATTATACAATACACCAATGAAAAACTTTGAAAGTTTGTTCCATAGATTTTCAGAGTTTTTCATTGGTGGATATAGTTAGGCAAACATATGACGTCACAATATTTCGGTTCAAATTTTCGATCGGAGTTATGCCCCCCTGGGTCTGTCACTATTTGAGTGACGACTGAAATTCTGATCCGGTGAACAATTCTAATATTCTCTTGAATTTGTTTCATTTTCAAAATTGGAACTGGTTGTGTTAATAATTCAGACAAGCTTTAAATGACCTACCTAGAAAGTAATATTTTAATGGACATTTTCAAAATTAAAACTCATCTGATGTGTCAAGAATTCAGACATTCCCCTGATTTTTCACAACATAATGTATGTGTTCGGTTGGTAAGTAACTTATTGGAATATAGTGACAAAAGACTAAGTAAAAATATTTCATTGAAGAAGAAGAAAATACTAATAAATCTAAACGAAACATGAAACAGAATAAGACACAGAAAAATAAAAGATTACGGTCACAACTAGGAATTGAATCTAGTATCTTAAACCACTCGACCATTGGGACCTATTTATTAAGCGTCATACATGCCGATCTCATATTCCAAATTCAAAATTAACAAAATCATATTTCAAATAATTTTTCCCATACTGTAGGCGTATATATTTTTTTAAATGGTCACAAATGTTCTAATGCATTTGGTTTGTAACCTAGATAGTGTCTCGGATAAATAAATCCGATTTATTTATATAGGATACCTATTTACTTTTTCTAAAGTCTAAATGAATATTCAAGAACAACTTTTAACAACAATATTTCATTTAGAATTAATTTCATATTTGTAGGTTGTTTTGCCTTGTTATAATTGGCAAAAAAATTGGTATAATAACGGGATGTGGTGATGATCAGGTTGATTAATGACGAAAAAACTCAGTTTTAATAATGAAAAAGGTCGGATAACAATTAGGTAACAGAGTTCCTTGATCAGAAAATATTCTATTATATGTTTAAATTGGGTTAAATGAACCGTAGAGATGAAGAAAATGTGGCGTGAGGGATGAAAATATGTGTTATAAAAGGCAACGTTGTTTTGTTTACGGAAAGAATAGAACCGTAACAATATTTTATTCCATATTAGGCGTAATTCTGAAGGTGGCAGTAATCCACATGCAATGAGGCTTTCGTGTTTCACCTAGTGCGGGTAATAGCTGCCTCTTCACTGTTGGCCTCTGCAATTATTATAAGTGTTGTATCATTACGAGGTGGTATTCATTCCACTGTCAGGGCTACAATACAATACATATTATAAAAATGTTTGAACAAATTCAGATGGATAAAATAACTAGAGATATACAAAGTCGTGACTTCAAAGTGTTTGGGAATAAGTCTAACAAAGAGGAATGAGCAGTGCAAATGGAGAAACGAACACTAGGAGAAATCGCAAACATTTCTCCACCTCTAATCCGACCTCCCTCTGCTGAAGGGAACCGCCATGTTTTATAGTCATATCACAAATGAAGACAGCAACCTCTCGATCACATAAGACATGGTCAACACCATCTTGAGACACACGAAAGCTGGGAATTTAGCAGACTACGACGGACTAAATTTTGAATACATGAAACACGCTGGATGATCAATTTCACAGTTGCTGACAAGGATGTTTACCGACATCTTAAAGAATGGATATTTACCAATTAGGTAATATGAAGAAAAACAATAATAAGATGCATTCTTAAATAAAAATCATCAGTCCCAACCTCTCAGGACAATTATATATCGTTCCCAATTACTACTACCATCGCAAGATTATTTGAACGTTTATTGATAGACAGGGTCGGTACCAGCATAGAATGACAACCAAAACTAAAAGCAGGCCTCTACCGTTTCTAAGACCTGCGCAAGGCATTCGACAGGGCTTCTCACCCACTACTGTATGTGATACGTAACCTCGACTCGGGGCACAGTCAGGAAGAAACATATTGAAGTGGAAATATGGTCTCTCCGAACCTTTCCTTCTGAAGAGCAACGTCCGACAATGAGGATGCATGTCTCCGATATTGTTCGACCTCTACACGGACGAACTTACCCTGCTGTGTGAGTCTTTTGGTGAAGAAGGAGTGAACCTGGCTCTTGAAGAGATCCATCTTGTAGGAGGTAAGAAACACAGAGGCCTTATATTTATGTACACGTACATACTTATACTTTCGATTGCAATGTAAAAAAGTTTTTCATTACTAGACAGAACGAATTTAAAAAAAAAGACAAACATTCCCGGGTTACAAATAACCTGGCAGCATTTGAAAAGCTTCTACTACCACCACAATAAGCGGAAAATGTTGCTTGTGTTGTGATTGATGACTTAACCAGCGGAGGAATTGAACTCACGATGCTGACCAGCCATTATGGTCATTGAAAAAAACCATCCTTGATTATATATTTACATCCCATATAGACCGTGTTCCACGTTCATACAGTGAAACATTAGAGGAAGGGTCTTTTTGTAAAACATTTTGCTTAAACAAAACCATTGCGTCTAATGACGTTGAACATTACATAATAAGATAGATCAGGAAAAAAATATGTGATGTAACATTTTTGGTACGCCTCGTTATTCCACTATACTAATTGTGTGGAATCCGTATTTTTTAAACTTATTCGATCTATTTAATTTTTCAAAAAAATACGATAAAAAAATATTCAGAATGTCTAAGAATTTTTAACTGAAAAGATTTTTTCAATGCGATGCAAGTGGTCTATTCACACAGAGAGCCGCCAACACCCACGTTCCGGACTATCTGTAAATCTTCTTCTGCTTCTCCTGCCTTTTCTCCAGTTCACCAGTGACCATTTGTTTGTCCAGGTTCCATTGTGAATATGCAGTACAATCAGTGGCGTGTACAGAGTTTTCGATCACGAAAATATGCAATTAATTGATATAAAAAAACTTACCCTCAATGCAAGATTTCGCTAAGAATCATACATCTCAAAATACAATGGTTAATGCATTCTGACTTTAGCGGCATTTGGGCATCTCTAGTTCCTGCTTTTGATGAGTCATATATAGTAGAGTGGTTGGTGGGGCATGCGCCGCGTTGCAATTCATAGCTGGATCTTCACGCGCATTTTTAAAAGTGAAGATTTATTTTTTGCAATAATTTAATACTTTTTAATACTATTGAATACTGTAGGGTAGGCAGTGCTTACGTGCATTAATGCAAGCCTCTGAGTGCAATTTAATGACTGGCACGAGCAATATTATGTTCAGAGACATTAGTAATAGTTAGGTACTAGTAATAATACACAACAAAAAATCGATAAAAACTTTTATGCCCTCGAGATCAGGGTGACCACATTTTTGACCCCTGAACCGTAAATAAATTGTAATTCATTATGTCTCGGGTAAAACAATTACAAGAACCATTATCATTCTGATAATAAAATTAATGACTGTTTTCATAATTCAATATTATCCTTGTCGTGTATCAACATATTATGAATAACATGAATATTAGAGCAAGCAGATAAGAATACAATGAGCAACAGCATGAATACGAAGAGCAAAAAAAAACAAACATTTTAATTCGTGATTCCGAATATAATCGAGTCAAGTGCATCCACGATTGTGAAATAATATTATTAAAGATACAAATTTTATTTTCAAGATAATAACATTGTCTCTTTGTGTCCTTGCAGTGGAGGCTTGCGACATTTAAGTGAGCCAAAGCGCTATTATTGAAAAATACGACTTTACTGATGTCGTTGTTCTTAGCTTACATTTTTTCAGGATTCAAGATTTTCAGCATTCCTTCATTTAGGTGAGGGGATATTCGCGAGTACAATGTCTATTTAGGTCGTGTGATAATATATGATATGATACATCGTTCAATGACGTCCTTTGATGAGATGTCATATGATCCAACGTCTGTCGACGTCCTTTGATGAGATGTACTTGTAATATGACAGCTGCCCACCAGCTGTGTGGCGTGCCGGATCGGCAGAAGCTGGTTGGAGAGACCCTTACCTCTCCAACTGGACTCTCTTGACCTTTCCTTAAAAATACCCTCCAGCACACAGCGTCCCCACATGCTCTGAGGGAATTTTTTTCCCTCATTCGTTAAGCTCCTGAAATCCCATTTTTAATCGGATTACCAATAATTTGAAGAAATTCTTAATAAATTTGCAATACCCATGTTTCTCCGAGTGTGGTTTTTTCCTTAACTCCTCTGGTCTCAGCCATATTCTGTCAGACGCTCGGAGTAATTCCGCTTTGCAATAAAATCCAAATAAATGGAATATTTATGAACGTATCCGAAAAATAAAAACTGTTTTTGAGAAGTGATAAAATGCGCTCTCATATATTATTATTAGAATTAAATATATATTAATTTAATATTAAAATTTTGAACGCAAACATAACAAAACATTGTTTGTAAGTAAAATTACTAATAACGATTTTTTTTTATTATTTAAACAAACGTCAGTCTCTCTCACGTTTTTGTGGTTTCATATACAAATATTTAATAAAAAATTGATAATAAGTATTCTCATAAGTTATTTTTTCCAATTGCTGTCGGTACATTTGGTTTCATAAAAATTGATATTTTTATTCATCTGCGGTTAACTTCGAGATTTGAACACAAAGCGTGGTGTTTTTTCTTTCTAACGCCGTTTAGATCATATTTCTCAACACAGCAAGATGCAACGATTTCTGTGATACGTGTTTTCCGAAAAGCGAACAAAATAGCCTGCAGAACAAATAATGGTCAACAGATAAAGACATCAAACTGCTTTGGCGGCATATAAAAACATGTCATAAATTAGTAAATTTACAAACAGAATATTTCGGTCAAACCGTATTTTAATGTTTTTTATTCTTTATTATTACAATTGACATGACATGTGTAAATATGGGAAACCAGTGTGGTTCAGGACGGTGCGTTTAAGAGGGAAAAAGGGTAGATAACATTAAACTTCAGTCGGTGAAATTAAATGATTGAAAAATCACAGTGGATCTTTAAACGCTACTTAGGCATTTGTCGAGAGATTTTAGGTTATTTTATTAAATTATTAAAATTTGTCGTGTTTTATTAAATATTTTCACAATTTTTGGTCAGTTATTATCATTTTTTAATATTAGCAGAGCTCCCACTAAGATTCGTATATACATATCTCCCTTTCAAGCTATCTTCTTCTTGTTTTTGAACGCTTACTACACGGAGCTCATTTGACAGACATAAATCTTTAAATGTTTCTAGAAAACTTAATTTTCCACATCACACAATAAGACTATAGCCGGAAAGAGGTTTGAAAGAATGAGATTATGTACTTCAAACCAGTTTTTATTATATGCCTCATACTTAATTTTTTTCTGGGTTTTATCGTTTCAAAGGCCAAGATTTTCTCTACTCGCAGTATTTAATCAAAACATCTATAATATTTCTGAGCCATCAAATTATAAAACCAAAAATACCTGATTTTGCCTTAATAATAAAATTGAACCTTGGCAGGAGTTCAGTAGACAATATCTAGAAATGTAAGTCATTAGATAAATATAGAAATTTATTTATTATATCAGTTCCATGAAATGATACAATGCATGTCAACACGATCCAAATAAAAGCAAAATTTTGATACACCAGTTTGTAAATATTTACTGAACCACCGCACTTTAGGAACAGATAATGGATATTACACTTCATTTCAACTTAATTACCATAAGAAACATTTTTGTTTCAGTCGGAATTACATTTTAAATAATTAAATTTATTTTAAATGTACACGTTATATGTACCGCTGCCACGGGAACCATTTATTGGATAACTAACACCTCTGCCGAATGGTCTCCCAAAACCAGCCTCTGCCGATCCGGCCCGCTACGCAGCTGGTCACCCAAATGGTTTGCTACGTTTGGTGATTTAGCTGGGGTGCCGGGATTCATCGGGTGATGTGTGTTCACCAGCTGCGTGGCGGGCCGGATCGGCAGAGGCTGGTTTGGGGATACCATTTGACCTCTCCAACTGATCTCTCACGACCCATCGCCTTGCGCCGCTGTGGGAGGGATAGATCATTCCATCTTACCACCCCTACCCACCCCTCATACATTTTTCCTCCCCAGAACTTCTTCTCCTTCCTTTCCTTAAAAAATACCCTGTACACAGTATTCCAAAAGATGAGATATTCCCTGAGGGAAATTATTTCTCTCAGGGCCTCCTTTATGAGTTTAATACAAAAAAAATGTAAAAAATAACTGAGGTTTTAGGGGATTTATTTATAAAATTATATATATAAAATTGGGTTTAGTAATTAGTACGATTTAAAAAAAAATTAATTACCTAAAAATCTTGTTTATATATATCATCATCATCACTTTTGGCTGTACAACCCCTGGTGGGTCTTGGCCTCCTCAAGAGTCTTCCTCCACTCATCTCGGTCCCGCGCCAGCTCTCTCCAGTTTCGAAGCTCCAAGGCAGACAAATATTTGAGGACGTTGTCGCTCCATCTTAACCTTGGCCTTCCCAGGCTCCTTCTCCCTATCGGTCTTATATATTTATATATATATAGTATGTTTTTAATAGGAGTCGTAAAACACCAAATATCGGGTTCTAAACTGCCATCTAATGGACAAGTTCTTGAAGTTTTGTTCTACAATATCCGGAAAGTGAATTTAACTGTCAATATATACCAAATATAGCCATGGATGGTATTAAAAGCTGTGTTTGAAGTAAAAATCAGTCAAGTGACTACAAACCCTGACATCCCACTCTTCAAAAAGTTTCGAGATAACTGTAAAAATGTTGATCCCGATAAAATGCAGTGCTACAGAGAAAATCTCACATTGCACCTAACCGCTTCCGAAATCGATGATTTGCTTGACTTTTACCATACTGCACTGGCAACAAAAATACTTGGAGATGACTATTGAGAGTTTTTAGAGCTCTGTGAGATAGTTTTAGGAAGAGATACAGCGAGAAAATTTAAGATTCGGCCTCCAGGTGCTCGATGGATGACAAAGGCGCTTTATTCTTTGAAAATATCATTAATTTGTGCGCAATTTAAAATTACCCGTAAGGATAAGGCGGCACTTTTAGACGTTTGCCTGTTCATAGTAACATCCTATGTCAAGCCATGGTTACAATATATTATAGCAGTTAAAGCACCTTACCAGGACTTTTTTTAAATCGATGAAGGCTTAAGAAAAAATTGATGAAAACATCTCAATGGCAGCTTTATTTCTGTTCAGTAAGCAGTTATCGTATTTGACCGATGAAGGATATATTTTATCGCTGTGGATCAAACAACTAAAATAAAAATGCTCGAAATATCAAAAAAAATAATTTATCAACCCATGACAAACGTTACATCCCATCGAAGGAAGATCTTGATGGTAAATTGTATGGTAAGTTTATTAAGTAGTATGTTTTGTATTGAGGTTTTTGTTCATATCATAATTTAGTGACTTTTGTTTCAGAGCAAAATATTTACGACTTCATTTCAGTCAAGAGCAAGTATTTGTTTTATCGTCTGAAAACAGATGCCAGTTTTCTTAACGAATTCTCTACGATGTGGTCAAATAATGCTTCGTATCGTGAATGATACAGCTGAAAGAACTGTTAAGTTAATGCAAGATTTTCATGGCTTAATCTCACGGTTGAAGAGGAAACAAAAATAATTTTTGTTTCCTCGTTTTCAGGAACACCGGAAGATTTATCCTGACTGTAAAAAACAAACTATGAAGAAAAAATTTAATCAATAAACCATTTTTAAATATAAAATACTACATAATTGAACATTTGTGCATTTTTAAATTTTATTTATCCAACAAAAATGAAAGTTGAAAATCCTTCCATATTAACTCTGTACCATATGTTTGGCATCAAGTCGGCACGGGTTGCCGGTGTTTAATCAAAATAATATTTATTATATGAGTTATTGGGATCAAATGGAATAAAATAAGAGGGTATGCATATTTAAATTCATGAAAAAAAAATTCTTCCTTATGTCCTGGGACACCCTAATACGAGTATATAAATATATATGGCATATTAATTTTTATGTCTTAAATAGTACCAACATAATTCATTTATTTTCCAGATAGAAACTACCCACCTACCGAGAGTATGAATAGATAATTGTGTTATGGTATTTACTTTTTTATTTTTACATTTGGTACCATTGAAAGTGATCAACATAGAGAATCGAATGTCATCTCTAAACAAGAAATATATGCATAAAATCCCAACTGCTGCCGACCGTCAGGAGCCAGTGAGACTATGGCATTCCCAATTGGGGCATGTTGTGAGGCTGAAGAAAGTGGGGAGGGGAAGAGGAATGTTGAGAAGAACCGGGCTATTCAGATCTGGACACCAAACACGGCCAAAGCCATTTCAAGCAACCTTTCAATTTCGAAAGGTGATACTGAGAGTATCTTTTACTATGAAACGTACCACAAATATACTATATATTATTAGGAATGAGTAAATTTTGTAATATCACAAATTAATCAATAACCTTTGCTTGTGCACGCCGGGATAAGAATTCGTGACCTCCAGTGCGCTAGGTTATATTTAAGATTAATAAAAACATGACTTCATCATTCAAATATTTAATGTAAAACAGCTTGAAAATTTAATAAACCTTTTTTTAACTATGAAATTAGCGGTAAGCACCAGATTTTATTTTTCTAGACAATTAGTTAGTAACTTCCTAAGAGATCCAACATTTGAGATTTTAGTAACACGTTCATCAGAAATAATAAAAATATTTATTTTCTAAACTAAATTGAAAATGGTGTTTACGACTTCATAATTTTTGTCGCTAAGATTCGTACTCTATTTTAGAGATTTGATAGGGAAAATTCAACCGCAGATCTGTCCAATACACCAGTGCCACGCGTCTCATATATTTGTCCACGGCCTATTCACTTACGTCGTTAAGATACTGGCTTTATTTTAGGGTGTTGTCCCGTCTTAACTTGAAACGAAGTATAATTTCCGTAGCCCGTGCCTTTTAAAAGTGTAGTGGTTCAGTAAATATTTTCCTTCTAGTTCTTATCAAAACTGACAAACAGAAAGGAGCTTGACCGTGACCATGAACTTATAGTTGTTTTTTTTCAAATATAGCTTCGAGATAAGAACCTAATAGTTTTATAAATATTTATTATTTAACCTATATATATTTTTTAATTGATACAATAGCGTTATGTTTTTCCAAACATTATTTGCTAATGTGGGTCTCGATGGGTGCTTTGCCCATGCTTAAGCCACAATTTTCCAATGCATTTCAATAAGAAGATAAAATGGAATAACGAATTGAAATGAAATAAGATGAATTATAATAACATGAGAGGAATGTGGAGATCCGCAAAGAGTGCAAGGCGGATGTAAGCGTAATGAGTAAGATTAAGAAAGGGACGCTTAGATGGTTGGGGCATATAGAGCGAATGAGCGAAGAAAGTAGTGTAAGGAGGATATGTGATGCAAATGCGAATGGTAGCATTAGTCGGAGACCCCGTGGAAGACATGGCACGATCAAGTGAATCAGATGCTCGAGTCGGGCCATGTCAAGAGTCAGAATAATAGAAGAGTATGTATGAGACGATATATGAATGTGAATGAGGCAAGGAGCGTGTGCCAAGACAGAGTTGTTTGGAGGTCCGTCCTCTCTGCATACCCCTGCGGGGAAACGGAGTGATGGTTAGTTAGTTAGTAATAAAGGCGTTTTTATTACATTTGCTCCACACGGGAGGCCCGGAGGAAAAAAAATCCCTGTATCATCTTTGGGGATGCTATGTGGAGTGTTTTTTGGGGAAAGGAAGAAGACGATGTTCTGGAAAGGAAAAAGGTATTAGAGGTCGGTAGGAATCTGGGGGTCAGTGTGTCCATGAGTGATGGACGTATGAATCCATCCCACCCACTGCGGTGCAAGGTGGTGGTTCGAAAAAGTCCAAAGGTCTCCCTCAAGCAGTCTCTTCAGACCCGAACAGCCACGCATCCGCCGCCAAAACCTGGACAAACCTCATGGCCCCGGGCACCCCTGCTACGTCACCAAACGTAGCGAACAACTTGGGGTGACCTATGGCAGAGGTGCTCATACCCGCCTCGTAATAAAAATTGTGGAGGGAAATAAGTATACCATATAATATTAATTTATAACTTAACAATTACAAAATATTGTTACTGAGGCAGTTTAGTTATGTAAAATTAATATGTACTGTATTATTCGAGTCCCCTACTCGAGTCCTCATAGAGTATAAGGTCATAAACATACGACAACTCCACATAAAATTTTCGCTAATACGTTTCCTGTTCAAATATAAAAACAAAACTCTCTTCCAACACAACTACACCACCAGAACAATAACCAACGGTCACTACAAAGTACCTTCACTACATACCACGTCAGCTCAAAGACAATTTTTCTTCCTAGCTCCTAAAATCTTTAATCTTATCCCTGAAAACCTAAAAACCATGAGTCAACCCCATTCCTTTAAAAAACAAATTACGAAATGGATCCTTACACACGGAATACATTACAATTACAATACCCATTCATTCTACACTCAATTTAATCACCTTTCAGGCAAAACATAATATATCCTTATTCCCTAACTTAGTGGTATAGTATGTACATAATAAATTAGTGTGATCTATTTACTAATAATTTCTCAAATTATTCATCTTCTTATAATTCTCTAACTTCTCCATCCTCTTCTTGCAACCCAAACTAGCTATACATCATTTTTCTTTTTTATATTATAGTAATGTATAGATTCTATGTCCGCAAACTGCAAAATTCACCCGCCCTAACACAAGGTCATCCCTAGCATGGAGGGTGAAATATCACAAAAAATGTACTCTCTAAATCATGTATCAATAAAACAAATAAATAAATATAATTTTTACTACTCATATGTAAAAGTCCCAAAAAGGGTCTTAATAAAGTTATAAAAAGTAGGAAAATGTTATGAGGTATGCTTGTATATAATATGCTGTGTATTTCTTTTATTATTTTATGATATAAAATTTTTGTTTTTTTTTTTATTAACTTCCGATTTAGTTGTCCGGGTTAAATCTTCCCCAAAGGAAAAACTTAACCCTTCCACTCACTTTTCCACAAATGATCATCTAGTCAATCACCATTATGTAAGTGCATTATATAAGCAAAATAAATACAAAACAATACAAGAACAACACGTCAACTCACCAGAGATCAAATGGGAAAATAATTCACCGACTCCAGATATTTTCATATCAGAGGGTTCGGCTCGGTAGAACTTCTAACAGGGCCTATAAATCCTACTGATCCCTCAACATAAATATTTAAAATTATTTGTTTACTTCCGATTTAGTTGTCCGGGTTAAGTCTTCCCCAAAGGAAAAACTTAACCCTTCCACTCACTTTTCCACAAATGATCAGCTAGTCAATCAACACTATGTAAGTGCATTATATAAGTAAAATAAATACAAAACAATACAAGAACAACAACACGTCAAATCACCAGATATCAAATGGGAAAAAAAATTCACCGTCTCCAGATATTTTCATATCAGAGGGTTCGGCTCGGTAGAACTTCTAACAGGGCCTATAAATCCTACTGATCCCTCAACATAAATATTTAAAAAATCTTTTGTTATCCTACATGTATTCAAAATGACCGACTTTTGCATCTTTATATATAAATTTTTTGATAGATCTAATACGCCTAAATTTTTAATTAGAGAGCTAGGTATAATGCCAGTAGCCGAAATAACGAATGGTAATATTTTTATAGTCTGAGAATGCCAAATTCTTTTTATTTCATTTCCTAAATCTGTGTATTTTCTTATTTTTTCACTAACAGATTTTTGAATATTACAGGAATTTGGAATAGCAACATCAATGATATAAGTTATTTTTTTAATTTTGTCATGTAAAACTATATAGGGTCTATTATGACTAATCGCTCGGTCTGTTAGTATAGTTTTATCATAATATATGTATTTTATAAAATTCGTTTTCTAAAAATGAATTTGGTTCGTATTCATAATATGGTACTACATTACGGCAGTCAATCAAGTTATGTTTAATTACCAAATTTTGGTGAATTATTTTTAAAACTTGATTGTGCCTAAATGTATATTCGGACGGTGCTAATATAGAACATCCCGATATAATATGTTCTATAGTTTCCGGAAAAGCCAAACATTTTCTACACAAATCATCAATTTGATTTGTATCTTTGATTATATGCTTTCTATAATTTTTAGTATTAATGACTCTATCCTGAATTGCAAGCATAAATCCTTCTATTTCTGCGCTCAACTCTCCAATACTCAACCATTTGTTTGACTTAATTTTGTCAACATACGTTTGGTTGAGATAATTGAAGTGTTTTGCGTGTAAAATTTTATTTGACCAGGAATCTAATAATTCCTGGTTGGGATTTATAAAAATGTTGGCATTCTCATCGTATAAATTTAAAGGTGTAATATTTCTATCTGCCTTGCAAATTATTTTGTGCATTTCTGAGCTATGAGCTTTCCTATGGAAAAAAGTTCTTAGCATTTCTACCTGATTATGTTTCAAAGAAGTTATTTTGACTATACCTCTACCTCTTAAATTTCTAGGTAAATTAACTCGTTCTATAGCTGAATTTGGATGATGGCAATTAAACTTTGTTAGCGTAGTTCTAATTAATCTTTCTAGGTTATCTAAATCTGTATTAGACCATTTAATTATGCCAAATGAGTACGTTAATAGAGGTATTGCCCAAGTATTTATTGCTTTTACTAAATTTTTAGCAGATAGATTGCATTTTAAAATTTTCCTTATCCTAGTTTGAAATTTAATCCTAATATCATTTTTAATACTACTATGGTCTAATCTATTTGATTGTGGGTATCCTAAATACTTATAAACCTCATCCCTTTTCATACTAGTAATTTGGAAATTTCTAAATATACTCTCGTCCCCATCTACAATTTTGCCTTTCTCTATATGGATCGTTCTACATTTATCTAAACCAAATGTCATTTTGATATCATCTGAAAAGTTTTTAACTACCTCGATCATTTTCTCTAAATTTTGTTCAGAATTCGAAAATAATTTTATATCATCCATAAATAATAAATGCGAAATTGTACTACTCTCCCTTGTATTACCCTTAACTTTTATTCCAAACTTGCTTTTAATTAACATTTTAGATAGAGGATTCAATGCTAAGCAAAACCAAAGAGGACTCAATGAGTCTCCTTGAAAAATCCCTCTTTTAATTGAAATGCCCGGTATTACTATTTTCTTACCTTTTAAATGATATAAAATTATTGTGATATTTCTTTTTTTGTTTTTTAATCCATCTTTTAATTTTGTATACAGTTAAAGATTTTTGAATGCTTTTATTGCCTGGTTTTTCTGATGTCTTTGTCAAAAGCTTGTGTTTACCGTCTTGTATTTTTGTGTAAGCTTGTTTAACTGGTCTATGAAAGTTTGTGTTTGTTCAAATTTGGTTAGGTTTTGATTGTGGAACTTAGAGGATACCCGAGGAGGGGTAATTTTTATAAAAATATCTTTGTTTGGACACCACTTTATTGATTATATACAGTTAAGCTTGAACCTTCCTAGGTTTTATAAAAAATGTACTGAAATGTTTAAATAGGAATGTTCAGACTGAACAGAAAACGGTTGGCTTGTATATTTATGTAAGTTACTCGATAAAGTAGCGTCCAAACAATGGTTTTATTCAAATTATAAATCTGCTTTACCGCAAGTGATTGCTACCTGAGAAAAGTAATTTATTGATTTGCCGTGGTCATCCAGGTCTACTGGTCTTACAGGTCTGCAACCTTTTCTCATGACCTATGGTCGAATTTACCATAGCAGGCCTTGAAAATTGATCTTTCCGTGTGGTTTATTTTATTTTTTTCTGATAAACCTATTAATCTCAAATGTATGTATCTAGAGAAACCCCTCGGAAAGTTACTAATTAATCGTTTGAAAAATAAAATCTGGTGCTTATCCCTAATTTTCAAACCGTTTTACAAAAAATATTTTAATGGTAAGGTACTATTTTTATTCATCTTAAATATAAATAGCTTACATCCGTAGGAAACACTCTAAATACAGGGTGTATCGGCACGTACCAGACAAACTTTAACCAGCTATTCCTTAGCACATTTGGAGTAAAAAATGTTATGGGCACTTTGCTGTCCGGTAACATTTTTTTTTTAATAAAAATAATATTATTCATATTTCCACCACATGTCACCAATGTTTTATCCTTTGTCAAAGTTTGAAAACCCATCTGGCAATATTTTGTTCGAGTTTCGTTGAATAATGTACGTACGTACCTACGTCGGCGCGCTTTTACAATCACAACGAAATGGCACGGCACCATTCGTCTCATTTTTAACTATTATTATTTAGTGTGTACGAAAGAGCGAGGACTCTTTTTGACACACTTGCCAATAACAGCTGTTGAACACGAGAAACAACGCAAATGACAGTGACGGAGTGTGGATTTTTTATTTATTTTTTGTTTTTACAGCAAAGCGCCCATAACATTTTTGACTCCAAATGTGCTAAGGAATAGCTGGTTAAAGTTTGTCGGGTACTTGCCGATACACCCTGTATATACGGTGGTCTGAAAATTTTTTGACCTCAACACAAAGATGGCGGTTCTCGTCAACAAAAGCTAGTGAATGTAGTTGTGCATCTTTTGACAGTTACTCAGTTACAGTTGACAGTCGTTTAAGTGAGTCGATGTGTGTGTTTTTTTGAAAATGGAAAAAATTGAGTATCGAGCGGTTATTGTTTTTTTTTTTTTGAAAGGCAATACGCCTACGCAAATCAAAGATGAGTTAGGACAGGTTGTTTCGAAGAATTTGAACAATTCATCAAAGTGACAGTTACTCAGTTACGGTTGACAGTCGTTTAAGTGAGTCGATGTGTGTGTTTTTTTGAAAATGGAAAAAATTGAGTATCGAGGGGTTATTGTTTTTTTTTTTTTGAAAGGCAATACGCCTACGCAAATCAAAGATGAGTTAGGACAGGTTGTTTCGAAGAATTTGAACAATTCATCAAATTTAAACGTTCCATTTTCGGGTTCTGTGAAAGTCCTATTCAAGTTCTGTTATTATATCATTGTAGGCTAGTTGCTTGACAAAACTGAAATAAAAACAGAATTTGAAAAAATCTTTCACAGAACTTGAAAATGAACGTTGAAATTTGAAGAATTGTTCAAATTCTCCGAAACAACTCGTCCTTAGACTCGGTGTATGGGGACTCCGTACCATCATTCACCACAGTGAAATTTTGAGCAGCTGAATTTAAACGTGGCCGTAAGAGCTCGGGAGACGATGTACGTTCAGCACGTTCAAAAACTGCAACTACTGAAGAAAAAAATGCTAAACTTCACCAAATAGTTTTAGACGACCGCCAAACTAAAGTGAGAGAGATATCAGAGGTTATAAAAATGTCCAAAGAACGTGTCTTTCACAGATTAAATCAAGATTTAGAGATGAGAAAGCTGTCCGCGCGTTGGGTGCCGCGTTTGCTCACGTGTTCGAATGAACATTTCCAACGCTCTGTTGGCGCAGTTTAGGCGCAATAAATCCGAGTTTGTCGCCGATTAATTACTGTAGATGAAACTTGGATACACCATTATACGCCTGAAACAAAAATACAGTAAAAACAGTGGACTGCAAAGGGGGAACCGGCTCCAAAAAAGCAAAAACTGTTTTCTCGGCTTGGAAATTGATGGCGACTGTTTTTTGGGAAAGTCATTGAGTTATCTTAATTGATAATCTTCAAAAGGGAAAAACTATTACAGGAGACAAGCTAAAGGTAGAAATTGCGGAAAAACGGCCACATTTGCAGACAAAGAAAATCTTGTTTCACCAAGACAACGCGCCGTCTCGCACCTCAGCGGTTGCCATGGCAAAAATCCACGAATTACGGTTTGAACTGCTTGACCATCCGCCTTACTCACCAGATCTATCCCCAAGCGACTTATTTTTGTTCTCTAATCTAAAAACTGCGCTCGGAGGGCAGAGGTTTTCGTCAAATGAGGAGGCAATCACTTTTGTGATCCTCACAGACATAGGAATTAATAGACGAGAAGATAATGGCGAGGGGTAAAATCAACTGTTGAAGAACGAAGGGAGTAAGGCTGACTGTGATTCGTCAATAAATCAATCTGACAGTAAATAGGCATCTCGCATTATAATATCACCATTTACTTCTTAAAATTAAAATCTGCTTTTGAATGAATAGACATTTTTACATGGGAGCGCAAATTACTCGCCACGTTATGAACAAATTTGCGAAGTCCAAATTCGGCAAAAAAATTCGTTTCTATTTTCAGAGTCGAATATTTCGTTTAAGTATTTAGTTAAGACACTTTTATAAATGTTTATAATTTACTTCCCAGCAACCAACCAGCTTTGTGTTTCGCGTCCAGACGTTTCTCGATGTGATAGTATATTATGTTTCTACAACTGATCCATATTATACGATGTGAATATGCTTAAAATAAAGTAAAATAATGCTTATATATGGAATGTAATACGACAATTGGGTTTATTCTCTTTTTCACATCTATTTTTACAAGTTTTCATAGCACAAGTCAACATTTTGCCGTGTTATTTCGTAAAATGAACCGATGATGCCTCGACCATAGTTCGCACAAGAATGATGACGTCACGTTTTCAAATTTCACTTGAGGCCATACGCGAGCACAGCCGGCTCCAATGGAACCGGTATGGGGAGTGGGGATAATACGGTCGGTCACTTAGGGCAGGTCTACTAATATTCATATGTCTATGGTGATCCTTTATTTTGCAGAGAAAAACGCCGAGTACTATTTGGGCGGGTTAGAGAGATGGAAGAATCGCTGGGAGAAGTGTGTAGAATTACAAGGAGACTATGTAGAAAAAAAAAAAACTTAAGAAAAAAAAAATTGTTTCATTGTTAGGTCGGAAATTTTTCAGACCACCCTCTATATATGAATGTAATCGTTAAGAATTCGTCGGAATTAATTAAAAATATTCTTGTGAGTCTTGTGGCGCCTTAAGCTAATAGTGTGAAGAACCCACCTGCCAACTGCATACGTATTTAATGTCCTATTGTTACCGAATGAGGTGGGTTTTACCACAAAACACTTCTTCGCCTCGCTGGTCCGTAAAGTGGAAGCAAAGTTCAAACGCATTGTAATGATTTCCATTATAATTATTTACGCTACTATTTACCAGACTTTCTTGCCCCGAGTAAAATAAATATATTCTTATTAATTTACAAAATCATTATTAATTATTTTGTATTCCGGAGGCGGGTATGGGTACTACCGGGAACCATTCATCGGATAACCATTTTTCCGTAGGTTACCCCAAGTGGTTCGCTGCGTTTTGTGACTCAGCTGGGGTGCCCAGGTTCATGGGTGAGTATTGTCTAGGCCTTGGCGACGAATGCGTCTGCTATCTACTGAGTGGCGGGTTGGATTTGTATAGCAGGGAAATCTTTTTATCTCTCCAGCAGGACTCTCTCGACCCATCACCTTGCACCGCAGTGGGAGGGATAGATTCAAACAACCGTGACTCTTACACACACACCCCCAGATTCCTACCCACTCCTCATACCTTTTTTCTTCCCAGATCTTCCTTTCTTTCCTTTCGGACAAGACAAGTCGGACAACTCCACTGCGATACCAAAAGAATCAACGATCAAACTGGAGTTCGGACAACTCTACTGCGATATCTAAAGAATCGACGTTCAAACCGGAGTTCGGACAACTCTACTGCGATACCTAAAGAATCAACGATCAAACTGGAGGTCGGACAACTCTACTGCGATACCTAAAGAATCAACGATCAAACCGGATGTCGGACAACTCTACTGCGATACCTAAAGAATCAACGATCAAACTGGAGGTCGGACAACTCTACTGCGATACCTAAAGAATCAACGATCAAACCGGATGTCGGACAACTCTACTGCGATATCTTAAGAATCGACGTTCAAACCGGAGTTCGGACAACTCTACTGCGATACCTAAAGAATCAACGATCAAACTGGAGGTCGGACAACTCTACTGCGATATCTTAAGAATCGACGTTCAAACCGGAGTTCGGACAACTCTACTGCGATACCTAAAGAATCAACGATCAAACTGGAGGTCGGACAACTCTACTGCGATACCTAAAGAATCAACGATCAAACCGGATGTCGGACAACTCTACTGCGATATCTTAAGAATCGACGTTCAAACCGGAGTTCGGACAACTCTACTGCGATACAGAAAGAATCGACGATCAAACTGGAGGTTGGACAACTCCACTGCGATACCTAAAGAATCAACGATCAAACTGGAGGTCGGACAACTCTACTGCGATACCTAAAGAATCAACGATCAAACTGGAGGTCGGACAACTCCACTGCGATACCTAAAGAATCAACGATCAAATTGGAGGTGGGACAACTCCACTGCGATACCTAAAGAATCAACGATCAAACTGGAGGTCGGACAACTCTACTGCGATACCTAAAGAATCAACGATCAAACTGGAGGTCGGACAACTCTACTGCGATACCTAAAGAATCAACGATCAAACTGGAGGTCGGACAACTCCACTGCGATACCTAAAGAATCAACGATCAAACTGGAGGTCGGACAACTCCACTGCGATACCTAAAGAATCAACGATCAAACTGGAGGTCGGACAACTCTACTGCGATACCTAAAGAATCAACGATCAAACCGGATGTCGGACAACTCTACTGCGATACCTAAAGAATCAACGATCAAACCGGATGTCGGACAACTCTACTGCGATACCTAAAGAATCAACGATCAAACTGGAGGTCGGACAACTCTACTGCAATACCTAAAGAATCAACGATCAAACTGGAGGTCGGACAACTCTACTGCGATACCTAAAGAATCAACGATCAAACTGGAGGTCGGACAACTCTACTTGCGATACCTAAAGAATCAACGAATGACTGACAAAACATACACTCTTTTCACAATAGGAATATAGTTACATATTGTTGTGAAAATACGCTACATGCGATACGGATTAGTTTGCCATTGGCGCCAATCAATGGAGCATACTAGATTCTCGAAAGTTTTCCCACATTTAACACTAACCATTTGCACAGGCCCCTGGTATCAACTGAAAAGTGAAGGCAAACCGGCACACGTTCAATACTCCTAGTTATCCTTGGGACGTGCTGGTACAGGTGAGTTTACTTGCAGTACCAGGACAAGAGCCTTGGTAATAAGTATGAAGGTACATAGTGCATGCATTATGCGGGCCTATTGAATAGGGCTCGCAGCGGGTCATGGATGTGCTGGAATGCAACAGGGCGGGCTTTTGTGACAAGTGAAATTACTCATTTTATCTTTATTATGTTGGTAATTCAGGTAAGTCTTGAGGATGCTGGAAAGTACATAATAAATACAGTTGCCGACCTTCGTAGCAGAGCTGTAAGTTTATTGTATTTGGACCCAGAGGTCGTCGGTCGATTACTTTGTAGGCTACTCGGAAAATACCACTTTACTTCAACCGTGTCAGATACCTACTCTCAAAATCAACCTGGTCAAAGATCACAATTCAAAATGGTAGTGTTGTTTGCCGTGTTTTAGCCGTGTTTAGCAACCATATTTGAATAGACAGGTACTTCCAAACCTTCCTCTTCCCCATGTCCTTCACCTCCCCTCTCCCTTCAATTGCACAACATTTGCGAATAATTGGGGATGCCTCATCGTGAAAAATGAGTATTGCGAATCGCTTCAAATTTTGGTAATCCGGTTAAAAACGAGAATGCAGGCCGTTTCCTGATAACTTTTAGTAAATTCATAATAAATCAGAACACGTGTTTATGCACTTGATAATATATAATGACGAAATTCTAAAATATTAGGATTTCCATGAACACTTGTCATTTACTAAAAGTTTGTCAGGAAACTTAAACTTAAACTTTTAGTAAATTCCTAATATATCAGAACACGTGCATTTCTCTTGAAAATATATAATGAAGAATTTCTAAAATATTAGGATTTTCATGAACACGTGTCATTTACTAAAATTTTACGAGGAAACCTCTTAAACCTTACGAATAATTTGAGGAGATTCTTAATAAATTTGCAATACCCCTTTTCTCCGTGCACCCTGGCTACAGACAGTTTGACTATTGTGTGGTGTTCACATAAAAAATATATTGTGTAAGCAAATAGCATAAATTATAAAAATTATGTAAATACAAAATATTGCTCGTAATAAAAATATTGAAAATTATATTAAAACAAAATATTGCTTGTAATAAAAAAATATTCGAATTTACGTGAAATTGTATAAATCAAAATATTACTCGTTATGAACATATTGAAAATATAACAAAAAAAATTGATTGTAAAAAAAAAATATTGAAAATTATATAAAAACAAAACAGTCCTCGTAATTAAAAGTATAGAAATTTAAGAAAAAAATATTTAAAAAATATATACCTCGTAATAATTTTTTTTAAATTTTTGAGAAATTATATAAGAATAAAATATTGCTCGTAAAGTAAGGATTTAAAAAAATATATGGAACTTATTCAACAATATATCATTTTATAATAGTTATAACACAGGATATAAGCATAGGCCATAAGAAAACAGTATGTATGTAAAACAATTTCAATTCACAACAGAATTATAAATGTAAACCACAGAAAAGTTACATTCTCATGAAATATAGGAAGAATACTCCTTTTTTAAGTTCGCAAATGAAAATATCCATTTTTTATATTACGATATTATAATAAATACATAATCTGTTCAAGCAAGAATTTTGTTTACGGTTTGTTTTGCATTGATCTACTTTGAACAGGATAGAAGAGCGTGTGGAGCGCGCAGGTACATTAAAGTGGATATTATTTAGCAACTCTGGGCATTGAATATTATTATTAACTAATTTATACAGGAATAATGCATGTATGTGATGCCTTCGTACACTCAATGAATCAATTTTAAAATATGATTCTACCTCTGCATAATTAATAAATCTTTAAATTGATTCCGACTCATCCGGTAACCACATAAAATCAAGGCACTTTTATGTAATTGCTGTTTTCTTCGACATGTTGTAAAACACTAAGCGATTATCTCGAATAGAAATATGAGATACAAGTAAAATATCGCATAGAAAACGATCAGGTAATATTAAAAAACATAGACTGACCAAATATTCGACAGTTTTGACGTACTAGATTACAGATTACTAGATTACACGTTAAAACACTACTAAACTACATTTTTGACCAAAAAAACAAATTTCAACATGCACAAAATATCACTAACAGACCAGTTAGACAAGCGTACAAAGAAAACATAAAAACTCCGACGGTAAATACAAGCGTTGGACATAGACACTATCAATACCATGCTATAAAAGCATTCAACAGTGTAACACTTGAAAATAAAATTGAGGAAAACAAAAAAAATTCAGATACAAAATTACAAAATGAAATAAAGAACAAAAAAGACAATATTACCACAATTTCACAACGTAAAATAATAAAACCTACACGTAACACACAAAACCAATTTAAAACACACATCACTCTCAAACACACAACATATAATATGAATATACCGATTTTAACCTTATTTCATTTTTTTATTTAAATTTTATTTTAAATCTATATTTTTAGTTTAAATTTATTTTATTCTTATGTTTGTTTTTCTTCTTATATTTTATTTTATTTTATAAAATGGAGGCCTCAGCACGGGTAAGCCACTCAGTGAGGCCAACATTACTGGATTGTACTATGAAGTGTTAAATATTGTACCAAAATAAAAATAAATAAATAAAAAATTGAAGAAGACAAATTATTCACTCTGAAAAAAATTATCGTAAATTTAAACGTAAAATTACAAACGTGCGATAAAGAGTCAAATTAATAATTCTAAATATCATAATTTTGCTACTTAGAAACATTAACGAGTGAACGTTACGATAACCTAATTTTTCATAGACGTTTGAACCGGTCATTGAAAATGTTATTGTTTCGTGTCAAACTTCAGAGTTTATTTCACGGTGAGTTATCAAGTGAACATATAATGAAAATTCGATTTATGTATGACCTAAATGACTTATCTTATAAAATAGTTATTGGTTGCGATTTTAAAATAATTGACCTACTATTGTACACAATTTTAATCAGCAAAGTTTTTGAACATGAAACTCGTAGTACAAGCGGGAAACTGGTAAATCTATATCGCATAAGGAACACAAAAGAACATTTTTTTAAAACCTTTTTTCGGCAATTAAAACTCTTGGAGCCAGGGCTACGCTTCGACGCATTTTAAAATATATTAAACAGCTGATTTTAAACCTCCAGCTACCGATTGTTTAAAATATATTAACCAGTTGATTTTAAACCTTCAGCTACCGATTGTTTAAAATGCATTAAACAGCTGATTTTAAACCTCCAGCTACCGTTTTTTAAAGATACATTAAACAGCTAATCTGAAACCTTCAGCTACCGATTGTTTAAAATACATTAAACAGCTGATTTTAAACCTCCAGCTACCGATTGTTTAAAATGCATAAAACAACTGATTTTAAACTTCCAGCTACCGATTGTTTAAAATACATTAAACAGTTGATTTTAAACCTCCAGCTACCGATTGTTTAAGATAGATTAAAAAGCTGATTTAAACCTTCAGCTTCCGATTGTTAAAATACATTAAACAATTGATTTTAAACCTCCAGCTAACGATTGTTTAAAATGCATTAAACAGCTGATATTAAACCTCCAGCTACCGATTTTTTTTCTAATTTTACATAAAAAAATTACTCGCATGTACTTATTACGTGTTATGTTCGTCTGTAATATTAAAATCTAATCATCTCTTAATTTAATCTTCCATCTGCTTTCAAAAACAGTATTTCGTTTATTCGAAAATAGTGAATATCAGTGTACAGTGAAAATAAGAGTTTTTGAAATCGTTGTCACCGGATATATTTTTAAGTGATTTCAAAATCTAAAATACCCGATTTCCCGAACAGAATGTTTTTGAGGTTGGATTCACAAGTTTCCGATAAAAAATAACTTTAACTTATATAGTTTTATATTATAAATACAATTTAATATTAATTAATTTGGAATTATAAACCATAATAACTTTTTTCTCTTTTTAGTATTATTTGTACTGTGTAATATTGTGACACGTTGAAAATATTAACAAATAATATTTATAAATTAGAAATAAATTCAAATCTATACAAATTAAAAATAAATTCAAATCTATGTAAATTAAAAATAAAACAAATCTATTTAAATTATAAATAAATTCAAATCTATAAACACGCTCAAATATTTAATTTCTTATTTTGCTATCTAAATTGTGAAGGAGTGAAAAATACATTTTCATTTACCGGAAAATCTATAAATATATATGGAAGGCGTATAAAAAAAATTATACATTCATATAATTTCGGTGGTTGGTCATTGATTTTCCAGTGATATTATCTTAGATATGCGTTATAATATAGTTTTGTGTAAGTAACAATTCTATATAGCTGAAACATGAACTCGAAACTACACTTTTTTTTAATATATTCAATAATATTATTATTGAATATATTTAAAAAAAAGTGTAGTTTCGAGTTCATGTTTCAGCTTGGGTTTATAAAACCAGTTTATTTTTAAACAAGTTCTGCTGTGTAATTATTATTACGCGTGACAGCTGTTCCGCCATCTGAAGGCACTGTTTTTATAAACCCAATAATAATATTATTGAATATATAAAAAAATTAAAATGGAGTTCTACAAATTAAACTTAATAACAATAAATACATTTTTTAAATTCTTAAATAATTTCCTCAGAACCGGCGAATATCACAAATTTGAATCAGGCCACTTACAAGGCTTTGGACATAATATCTTTCCTGTACTCTTAATTTATTGTAGTATCTCCATCAAAAAAATATATTGTTGCACATCCACTACATTCAGGGCAATCTTAGTCAAGAGTTGATTTGTTGCAAAACGTTAGGAATTGCTGTTCTCGGCGCGTGGAAAATGTCGGCAATAATAACCGCACAGGACAAACAACCATAAAAAGTAGGCAGTTTTCTCAAGCACCTTGCAACATAATATATAAATATAGCTGCTGCATCAGTGTCGGTGTGATAGCGAGGAATTGATGGAGACATGAGATTATTTGTGCAATCGAGAAACAATATGGAAATGCAAATATCTTTTATAAAAACAACACGCGCTTCTAAATACCTGTTCTCTGTTCACAAAGAAAAATTAACTAATAAAATAAACAATTTTTTACAACTTATGCGTACTTCAGGTTTAAAAAAACCATGTAAGTTTTTAATCATTTTTAGTCTTGGTCATAACTTACCTACCTACTGGAATTTAAATTCTTCGAGGTTATAGTTAATAATAATAATAATAAGGAATGTTTACACATTACAACTGTAAATACATATTACGGGGTACATTGATTTGTAACTTTTATTTTTAAGGTTATAAAATTTAGAGAAAAATACAAACATAATATTGTGAAGGTAAAAAGAAAATAAAAGTACAGTTGAGGTTTCTCAAATACCGTCTCACTAAGCTAGCCTGTGTTGAGGCAGAATTAATTAGTTATTTATGTATACTCGTACATATGCGCTGCAAGGATGCAAATGAGGGATGGACGAATAATTGGGGAATAAGGAACTCCAGTGAAAAATATTATTACTTAAAAAATACATTCATATAGATTCTGAATATACGTATAAGTTTTAATATATACTATTTCATTCTGCTTTTGTGTGAAAATTTGTGTTCGTCAGTTTTATTTTCATACCATACAGGGTGTCTGGGGGTAAGTGCACAAACTTCGTGAGGGACATGATGGTGGACGCAAAAAAAACAACTTTTTTTCGAAATTTCATTATTTTTTCCCAAACAAAAATATTTTTCTACTGAAAAATATTTTCTTTCCGTACAAGCAATTCTTTTTTTACCTAAAAACTACATTAAAACAATGGAATTAGGAAAATAGTTTTGTATTAGGCAATTCACCCCAAAGAGAGTGCTATGTGAGGAAAATAGTTATTTCCTATTTTACTTTTACTATCATGTAAAATCACTCCACGAAGTTAGCGAACTTTACCCTAACAATTTCTCCAGAGAAAATATCTTTCGTTTTGGAAAATCTGAAAAGTCACACATACACCGGAAAACTTCTTCGCGGAAACTGAGAAGTTTTCCTTTGATTTTATCTCGTTTATGCAGCGAAATTATTCATAGCAAACGTCTTGAATAATGATTGTTGCATCTCTTCAAATGGCTAAATTTTAACGCAGTAAAAATATTTTTCCTGGTCATAAGATAATAATTCATGTTCTGCATTTTCAGAACAAAGTTGTGAGAGTTAAGAACCTGTTGCTTGCATTTTCCGAGGCGTGATATTGTCGCATTCTTGACTCAATTACTTCTCCACTTCTTCAGCTCCTTGCATCACCTCGTCACCACATCATCTAGTCAGTAGTCAGCAATCATCAGCTCACGTCCGAGCAATGAGGAAACCCCCGGCTAATCGCCATGTTAATTAGACATTACTGATCTAAAATAATTACACTCTCGTGTCTTGAGCCATTCTGCGAACTAAATGATTGGGTAGTCCGTGGAAATTTCGCGTGTTAGTCTACTCGTAAATTTAGATAAATGACTTATAACACTGGTAACACTTATGATAAATTAAAATATTTCCACCATTACAACATTTCAGTAGAAAGTCGAGAAATAATATCAGCTTATTTTTTGTCAACAAATATAATTCCCATTCGCATACCCATTCCCATTCCCATTCCTTTCCCATTCCCATTCCCATTCCCATTCCCATTCCCATTCCCATTCCCATTCCCATTCCCATTCCCATTCCCATTCCCATTCCCATTCCCATTCCCATTCCCATTCCCATTCCCATTCCCATTCCCATTCCCATTCCCATTCCCATTCCCATTCCCATTCCCATTCCCATTCCCATTCCCATTCCCATTCCCATTCCCATTCCCATTCCCATTCCCATTTCCATTCCCACTCCCATTCCCATTCCCATTTCCATTCTAATTCCCATTCCCATTCCCATTCCCATTCCCATTCCCATTCCCATTCCCATTCCCATTCCCATTCCCATTCCCATTCCCATTCCCATTCCCATTCCCATTCCCATTCCCATTCCCATTCCCATTCCCATTCCCATTCCCATTCCCATTCCCATTCCCATTACCATTCCCATTCCCATTCCCATTCCCATTCCCATTCCCGTTCCCATTCCCATTCCCATTCCCGTTCCCATTCCCATTCCAATTCCCATTCTCACACCCAGTCCCATCACCATTCCCATTCCATTTCCCATTCCCATTCAATTTCCCATTCCCATTCCATTCCCATTCCTTTCCCATTCCATTCTCATTCCCATTCTCATTCCCATTCCCATCCCCACTCCCACTGCCATTCGATTAGTGCCAAGAGTGTTTAGAGAGTGGTTTAAATGGTAAAAGAAGCCGAAGACGCCCGACGAAGACTCAACTCATTATCTCTGCACTGGAATGAGAGAAGTTTAATGAAGTCGGTACAATGCAGTTTTTTAACAGCCACAATCGGAAATGGAGGGCGGAGAGAGCGATGGATAAGCAAGATGGAAGGGGTAAACGTCGTCTCATATTACAATTCCAAAAGCTTCGTATCTACTCTACACTACATATTGTTAAACTAACAGTTATTGTGGACGACGAACGAAAACGTTGTAAGGTGATTGATTATCCGTAAGGTGATCAGCATAATAAAACTTTCAATTTTTTATCAATTGAAATATTGGCAATATCTTAATTTATTTATCTTTATAGAACCGTAAAACAAACTATAGTGAGACGATCGTAAAATTTTAAGAAATAGTAATAAAATGTCCGATTTCCTCAATTTATATTGTGCAGAGCTAAGAGCTGTTTTGCCGTGGAAGTAAGTAGGTAGTTGACAGTAAGGATCAGATCGTTAGCGACCTTAATTAACATTGTCTTCTCAGAATATACAAGGGGGACAGCAACAATACATCATACTCGTTCATATCAGGAAAACATATCAGATCATAAATAAAGTTTACATGTAAAGCAATTAATAATTACATTTAATTGTACTAACATCATCTTTTTGTTTCAGTGCCTCTTATAATATCATTCTTACTAATGACTGAATGTAATTTAATTGCATTCTGCAATCATAACATGAATTAGCCCTTAGACCCAGACCTTAGCCCTATTGGCCAAGGGTTCGTTTTTACATAATAAACTGCAGAACAAACGTGCGGGTGATAATTACAAATCTATTTGGTTTAGTTTCCTACAATCAATGCCTGCAATATTAAAATAATAATATTATTCACAATTAACTGAACTAGTGATGCATAGAACTAAAAGAGACATACTTATAATTACTAAGATACTTATGGGGTATTTCACCATCACCCGATAACTATCTGTAATATCTTTGATATAATTGTATGAGCTCACCCATAGTTGATACTAGATTAATGTATTATGTAACCTATAGATGGCATTAACTGTCGAATAAATGAAAAACCGAGTGGATAATAAATAAGGTAAGAAACTCAGGGTCGGGGTCCATATAATTCCAACCGCCTGCTAATTAAGATATCAAAGAAAATTGTCAATACATCGGAATAAGAGAATTTGAGAGAAAACTAGGAGACAACACTATCCATTTTAATAAATAATTAAAATTAATAGGTAGAAATTTCGGCCAATTATTCCGATATATATAGTCACCATGCATAGTAGGCCAGTGCAATTAGCGCCAAAAAGGGGGTCGCGATCCTAATTATTCCTGTAATCCCAATTTTTTTATATGTTTTATAAACTGGTCCCCTGGTGTAAAATCTGAGTTTCCGACCTTGGCGCACCTGTGCTCTCGCCGCCATTTTGAAAAAACCTTTGTAGATAATTTGATTTTCTACTATACTTGTTAAGCTACTTTAGCCGAAATTTGCATCGGAAATGAGATATTTGGGAAAAACTAGATTTTGGCGCGATTTCGGCCAGTTTTTTCAAAATGGCGGCGCGAGCACAGCTCGGAAACTCAGATTTTACATCAGGGGACCAGTTTATAAAACATATAAAAAAAAGGGACTGCCGGAATAATTACGATCGCGAATCGCTAATTGCACTGAACTTAAGGTTCGAGTAGCGAATAGTAAACTCGGACTAAAATAAATTAATAATAACGTTATCCTATGGATAGTGCTTTTTGTCAGTTTATCGAGAGGATGGCGAAATACTCCCTTATTGCTTTTGTAATCATAGGGTATCTATAACTGTCAAAGCACTATGCATAGGTTGACGTAAGTATACTTTCAATTTATTTATTTATAGTCTGGGTTTATCATTCGGTACTTAAACCTAAGAGTAGTGGCTATATATCGGATAAGATAACCGACGTTTTCTATTTTTCATTAATTTATTATAATTGATAGTTATTTTGACAGCAGATGAGAATGGTTCCATGCTAACTCAACACAGTGACTATTCATCACACTTTTGAAAAGTGATATAAAGTCATTAAAAACGATGATTTTTTTTGTTTAACTTAACCTAACCTAACCTAACCTAACATACCTAACCCAGTTAATAAAGTTTTTTTTAATCACTTTCCATGATTTCATATAACTTTTTAAAGATGTGATGAATTATCATTTTGATGATTTATCCGGTCACCGATGAGAAGATGGCAAACTAAATATAAGTCAAAAATAAAAATTATTTTAATTGTTTTTAATGTATCTACGCACGAAATACATTAAAAAAACGATTTAGTAATTAGAAAATGAATAGGATTTAGTCAAAGCGCTTCATTAATATTTTTCCATTGGTAGGCATTTATCTGTCATTATTGTTATGTGGAACCCAAGAAGTTAGAAAATGTCAAAGGGAAGACGATGAGATTAATGGATGATTTTCAAAACTACTATTTTCGGTTGTCAGGTTTTCCTTGTTTTGAGATGTGATCAGGTTTATGTAGGCCTTGGAGGTCCAGCTCGGACGATCGATAAGGCCCTATGTCAATACGATATTGACTAAATTCGCGATTTATGGTCAGTCAATATTCGCGAGCACGGCAACGACGATAGACAAAAAAGCCAACCAAATCTAACGCTGAATTTCGGTTGACTCTTGATATAAGTACGCAACTTTCTTAATAATGTCGTTCTTTATGCAAAATTACTGGTTTTTTAATGGACGGAATGATGTGGTAAATATTTAATCGCACAAAAATTACACAAATAAAAATACTGGCTTATTAACGAACGGAGATTTTGAAAAAAATGCACACGCGGTAAGTAATCAGTTCGAGCCAATGACCCTATTGTTCGTGATAGCAAAAACATTTTTTTTCACCTAACAATAAAGACCTCATTAACTAATTAACTCCCTTTTTAGTTCCAAAAAGTAATTACGGACTGCCACTGCATATTTAGGTTTTATATAACTCAATAGTTTTTGGTATCCGCTACACAAAAACTAAACGTAGAAAAAAAAATTAACTGTAATATCAGATCTCAGAAGATTAGAGCTTGGGAAACTTTACAACACTCTTCGATTAAACATCTGCCCTGATGATGGACACTGTAATGATGTCCGAAACGTTGGCTAAAAAAAGAGGTAACACGGCACAAAACTCCAAAAATAAATCACTACAAGAACTCGGATATGCTTTGAATTTAAGTGACATTTTCAAAATATGAATTGATTTTGTGATGTATTTAAACAAGGGATAAAGTATCTTCATATAATAATTCAACCAAAAAACTATTTTAATTAACCGTTTGAGTGCCAAAAAAATTCATACAGTTGCTTGTAAAATGCCACCAAAAAAACATTATTTTTTATGAAACTATATATTTTTTTAAAACCCCATAAATTCGTTGAATTTTCAAGGATTTCGATGATTTTTTCGGTGTTTTATTAAAGAATATTGGTTTAGAATCACGCGGAGGAGGATCCCGAAGTCCAGGCGTTTCGAAAAAATGAGAATTTTACGTACAGACGTACGCGCGAATCAGAACACGACTGACGCAATCGACGGAAATCGATGATCGGCAATCTTCGCTAAAACACGAATCGACGATTGGCACCTAAACGGTCAAGGTACTTTTCGTAATTGGAACCGATTTGTCAAGAATTCAGACTGTTCCCTGATATTTCACGGGTCAGCGCTAGTAAAGTAGCCGAAGTCCGGCGTCACCCAAGCTTTAATTTTCCGAAATCAGACTAGACGGTAAAAATTTTCCTCTTATTTTTAAAATCTAGTGTGCAAAATTTCATCAGGAAGTATCAAAAGGAGATGGGGTGGTTTTTAGAAATCTCATATAGACATTGACCTTTCTCTTGGTGAAAAAAATGTCACCTTTATAATAAAATTTGTTCTTATTTTTTACTTCCTTCTTTCTATTTGGATATTATTTAACATTTATACCCCTTGTGCTAAGTTGGGTCGGGGATTCATCGCTTGGATAAGATACGTCCAGACGTGCCTGTCCTGGGTGACTTGGTCAGACTATTGCATGCACAAACTCATACATACTTAATTTTAATAAAACTTTCTTGAATATTTGTGATAAAAACTTTTTTGAGCACCCATCAATATACGATTTTAGTTTACAAGTTCGAGTTGTACACTCAACTGTGACATAGATCCATAAATAAATGCATAGATCCCATCGGTCAGACTGGCCTGGTTCTGCGCGTATCGGCTCTGTCCAAGGTTCGTAGAAAATAAACCAACCTTGTAGTTGTAGTTGTCGAGGAAGTTGCTACCGATTCTCTATACCAGAAGTCACGTGCGGAGAAGTCGATTGAAATTTTGTTTTGTTTTCGTCTATGAGTGTTCTGAGTATCCGGAGCGCAGCAGTCGGCAGAGTAAAATGGCTTTTTAAAATTGTAAATTGAGGTATATTTATGTGTAAACAAATCCCGTAATGTTCGGATAAAGATACCAGGAGCAAGCGTGTGAAATTAATGATTTTTTTTTATCCAATGAATTAAGATTTTAGAGTAACCGGAGCAGAATAAAAATAATACTCCCGTATTGGCCGGTATGAGGAAGGTGTTACTCGGAGATTCTACAAGGAGATCATGCGCGTGAAAAGGTAATTATAGAAATTTTTGGATTTTTTTTTGTTTATGTCGACTAAAATTAAGATTTCGAGCATTTAGCCTTCTCGGGTCGCAGAAATCGATAATGTAAAATGATTATTAAAATTTTTTTAAACATGAACATTCTCGTAGTTGCTGGTTGAGAAAGGCGCTACTCGAAGATTCCGCCAGGAGCACAAGCGTTTGCGAGGGTGATTTGCTGATATTAATTTAGGTTTTTTTTTTTTAATTTGGTGTTTGTTTACCTTCACCTCGGGAGTTTCTTTGCGTTCTCGGTATGCGGAGCGCATAAGTTGTAAGAGAAGTGCCGCGTTAATTGCGCATGATTTAAAAATCTTACTCTACCGATTTCTGCGATCCTAATACTCTTTTTTGCATGCCTGTTTCGTCTTTCAAAACGAAACTGTCACGAAAAGGAAAAGAGGCAAAATCTTTGGGTATTTTCGTATAGTTTTTAGATACTTTTTTATGCTTATTAAAGATTTTATTGAGGTTTCAAATTATCAGGAAACTATTGGCGTCAAAATTTTACTCGCACCAGGCAAATGCTGACTCAGAGCCGGCCCTGTCTGTGAGACTACCTACTGCATTCCCAATGAGGGGGGTATGTTGTGAGGCTGATGGTTGTGGAAGGGGAAGGAGATGGGAAGAGGAAGAGGAAGTGGTGAACTACCTGTCTGGTGGTGAAATATCTGGTCACCAAACACGGCTAAAGCCATTTCAACAATGTTTATACCGCCATAATATTGTTCCTTGGCTTCGGCTTAGTTCCAGAGGTAGTGGATTCGAAACAATCGATACCCAGTGTCCGAAAATTCATAGGACAAGAGGCTAACGGCTAAGGCGAATCTACATCAGAGAACCCAAAAATAGTTTTTTCGATTTGAGCATTTCGAATTTTTATTTACCTTTATCCGAAATTTTAAAAGGTTAAAAAACTTTTTGGGTCTACAATTTAGCGCATTTTAAGTTACAGATGATTAACCGACTAGCGACATATTTTATTTTCAAATAACATCTGATATTTTAAAGTTAGATCCCGCAGGGATCTAGGCAGAGTATTGGCACATTGCTAGTCAATCCAAGGGAGCCTGATATGCCTCAATACAAAGGACTGTCCCATAAAAACTGAGGTTTCAACAATTCCCCCATTTTACCAAAAAATATATATCCTCACTTTTTTGACATTGTTCCTTCTCATCTTTTTAAATTTAAGTGCTCAACTCCCCAGATTGCACATTATGTAGTCTAGAAGTGGGAACTTTAAAGTACATATCTTTTGCTTATCCCTCCCTAAACAAATATCCAGTCTTCTATCAAGCCTTATCTAAAATTGCTCCCCCTCCATCCAAAATCTCTTCCCTTGTAAGTCTGAACTCCAATCTTCCATATCATTTTGAAATTTGCCCATTTAAACAAACAGAACATATAATTTCATCTTCCCTCTCTCTCCACAATTTGAAATGATAGCCTAGAACATCTTGAAGGGTGAAAGCCAGAACCATGAAAAAAAGTATATACAGGGTGTATCGGCACTAACCCGACAAACTTTAACCAGCTATTCCTTAGCACATTTGGAGTAAAAAATGTTATGGGCACTTTGCTGTCCGGTAGCATTTTTTTTTCAATTAAAAACAAAATTTTTTAAAATTTCCGCACTACATCACTGTCATTGGCATTGCGTTTCGTGTTAAACAGCTGTTATAAGCAAGTGTGTCAAAAAAGCGTCTTCGCTCTTTCGCACACACTAAATAATAATAGTTAAAAATGAGACGAATGGTGCCGTGCTATTTCGTTGTGACTGTAAACGTGCGCCAATATAGGTACACACGTGCATTATTCAACGGAATTCGAATAAAATATTTGCCAGATGGGTTTTCAAACTTTATCAAAGGATAAAACAGTGGTGACATGTGGTGAAAATATGAATAATAAATTTTTTATTAAAAAAAAACGTTACCGGACAGCAAAGTGCACATAAGATTTTTTACTCCAAATATGATAAGGAATAGCTGGTTAAAGTTTGTCGGGTACGTGCCGATACACCCTGTATGTATTAATTTACAACAATTCTAGATTGGTCGATACTATCACTTTGTTGAAAGACCACCATTCAGAATCAATGTTGCTTGAAATGGCATTCTGCCATGTATATATATAACCTTGACAAAATCCACATTCAACAACCTGGATGTATTTAATATGTAATATGATACAAAATATGTGCGAGAATGCAAACATCTAAAGGATAAGTGTGAAAGGAAGTTGTTATGGCTATAAATGAAGTGCAGGAAACTCAAAACACTTTGGCCATGTAAGTATAATTGTTAAATAGCTAGCAACTACTAAAACAACCGTACAATTATGGAAAAAAATGAAGGAAAATGACACAAATAACTTCCTGACTGGCATGTTATAAGTGGAAACTGCTATCACAGTATTCAAACAGTATGTATCATGAAAATATCAATGCATAAATAAAGGTCTAACTATCTATTATTAATAGGAGGTGCACAACAATCACATTTATTACCATTCTCTTCATTCTTATGGTGGAGCGGTCAGAAGGGTACATCTAGGTCTGTGAGCAAGTCTCTCAGCTGGGGCCTCAGGCATCACCCTGTGGACCTCCCTGTGGGGAATGAATAGAGCAGGCATTCGTTGACAATGTTAAGTGGTCTGCACAGCACCGCATTCACACATCGCTGACTCCTTAAGGCCCCACTTATGTAGGATGTGGACACAGAGGTTGTAGGAGCACCTAAACCTATTGATGGAGGGCCAGGGAGTTTACAAGGCAGTGAAAAACCAGGACGTCTACAAGTGGGGTTGGGCACGAGATTCCCATGTCAGCTGATTGTTATTCAAGTTTCCGCCTATCTTCTAGAGTGAGATATAACCGGAGGAGCCTCTCTCCTTCCATCCAGAAGGGTTTTTGGGACTTTAGACGCTTGCGAGGTGAGAGGAGACAACGTCATTGTGAATTTTTTCCCAAATTGCTCTTTCAGCCTTGAAATGACAGTAGGTATAATAATAATCAGTATGTATTTGCAAACAAACAAAATAAAGTTAACGGAAGACACATTTAAAATTACACATTTATTTTCCAAAGATGTACATGCATTCAATTACACTTATCTCGAGCTATTTTACAAAAATACATTATGCATGTGAAAGTATAAAAATTACATAAAATAATAAATATATTAGTTTACCATAAACACACTCCTCCGTGTAAAAAATTGGCTTAAATTTGGCAAGATACAAGACGACATACATCTATCATCTTGAACAGAAGGCTAGAAGCTGTACACAAATCATTCTCGGTCCCATCGACAAATTGATGTTGATTACTTTTCATTTTACATTTCATGTATTTTGTACCAATACCTTCATCGGGAGAAACTCTTATTTTGTTAAATGAAATATAAAATGGACATTTAAAATAATGCAATGCAAATTTTTTTACCCAACTTCTGAACTCCCTTCTTCATCTTGACTTTATTGATCATTTATACTTTCATTATTTCACTTGCCTCTGTAAGGCAAAACAATCTTTTATATGTTTATAGCATTCTCTTTCTATGATTAAAAAATATGTAACAGTGGCAAATTATGGTTCCAAACGAACATGTATACTTTTGTTTTTATTTACATAGATAGTTTTGTAACAAAAATTAAACAATATACCTACATAAAACAAAAACAAATTTAACTTATCTATTGTGCAGCCCAAAAGATAATATATTATCACCCTTAAGTAAATTTAATAGAGAGAAATATTCATTATCGCTTAAATCTAAATATCACTATGTATCTTTTTACTGTTTCATCAGGAGGGGGAGGGGGGGGGGGGGCATATAATTTGTGGACAGCCAAATAAACTATGTATTTTAGAGTGCAAACTTGCAACATTACTGCTGAAAGTAAGACTAATTCAAGTTTTGGAAGTTTAGTTTATTTGGTTACAGTACATTTAGAACATTTTTTATGAACTTTTTCAGTAATGTTACAAAATAAATATTGAAAATTGAAGATATATGTATGTAATTACATATTTAATTTGATTGGACTGTTCTTATAAATCGGGAAACCCCATAAATATACCTTAAATAATTATCTTTTTTGATCGCAAATAATCGCAGACTTGAAACAGGTTCGTTCACCTTTTTTTTAATATAAATATCTATTATTGATAATTAAGAATAAAATTATTCATATTACAATCATTTAACCCTTATGTTCCGAACAAATTATTTCCTTAAAACTGTGGTGCTGTATTATTACTTAAGAATGAACTGTTACAATAATTGAAATAGAACACACCGGATTGGTCTTTCCCTTCACCCAAAGACAAGACGATTATGCCTTATTCTGCTTCTCGCCAACTGTACGTCACAAATGCTAAGCTGTTCTCAGAACAATGTCACACTAATCGATGTAGCAATTTGAAGTTTGGCCAAGGTTTGATAGCTGAAGACACCTTGTGTATTCCATTTCTTGTTGTATGTAATATATGCGTGCTCTTAACTAATAACTGAATGATATTGAGTAATTAAAATAAAGGTTATAGACTTGATAATAAGAGATGAACATGCCGCTAACATTAAATGTAATGATAACATTTATAAGTATTAAATCCTGCTACATACTATGTCTCTACATTGAAAGGGTTAAAATACATAGAAAAATAATTTAGAATGAAAAACAAACAGAAAATAAGTACATAATATCCATGTTATAAAATTGGCATCAAAACAAAATAACATTCAGTACAAAGTTCAGTCTGTTGTTAGACTGCTGTAGTCAGGGTTGCCAATCCGAGGGCAATTCCCCAAAATGCGGGGAATCTATTGGGTGTTTTATGGGGAAAATGCGGGGATTCTAGACATTTGACTATCCAACCATATTGAATAATAAAATTTACATTAATTGTGCGAATGTACTAAAATTTCGTTTTCTTTCGCAGTAAATTTTCAAAGAAAATTCTACTTCAAAGCCTGAACGAAAGGGAAAATCCGAAAATGACCTGATAATAAAAAATAAATGGTAATTTGAACAGAATTTTGTTTCAATTTGGAGGTAAAGAAACTTGTGGGAATTTAAACATCTATTGTGGATGAACATATGTATTGGCAACCCTGGCTCTAGTAGTCAACAATAAAAAAATATTGTATAAATTATGTTTCATTTAAAGCATACAAATAATCAGTATATTTAAATTTCTGGCAAACGGAATAAAATATTAGATATGTTTTGATAGCAGATTGATGTTTGCGTCAATTTCACAGATAATAAAAAAATAGGAAATTGCCAAATAGAAAAAAACCTAATATAAGTGGATGTTAAAATTATCTAGATACAATTTTTCTGTTTGTGTTTACATTCTAGTTATATTACAAAAAGGCGATGTAAAGTTAGAAGGAGGATAGAAAAGATTAATTGAAGAGTCTATCTGGTTGACTTGAGCTTCCACCGAAGGAAGAGGAAGGCGGAGATTCGGAGCACCACAAAGATGACACAGAGGGCGGCGATGTCCAGGGTGTAGTCGGCATCCAGCATGTCCAGCTCCTCCAGAGTCGTCTCCGGGGACTTGAAGTGACAGTATGCCTGAAGAATACAACAGTCATATGTTAAAAAATTATCCACAAATGAAATCATCACTAATCGAAGGCGTTGTTGTGTGCATTGTTTTTTTTTTTTATGAAATAAAGGAAAGGAAGTTCTGGGAAATAAAAGGAATGAGGGGTTGGTAGGAATCTTGAGAATCAGTGCGTCCAGTAGTGATGGATGTATGAATCAATCCCTGCCACTGCAGTGTAAGGTAATGGGTCAAGAGAGTTCGGCTGGAGAGGCCAAAGGGTCTCCGTCAACCGGCCTCTCCCCACGCAATGAATAGGAAGACACATCCGCTGCCAAGACCTAAACAAACCTCACCCCCATGAATCCGGGTAATCCTGCTAAGTCACCAAACATAGTAGGTAACCTACGGCAGAGGTGTTGGTTATTCAATGAATGGTCATCGAGGCGGCGGTACTCATGCACTCCCTTCAAATTGTCACATAGTTAAAGGAATTTTTCCAAATGGATGTACCAACTGAATAATAAACTAGAAAAACAAAATAAAATAAACCGAGCACTTCAGTATCACGCCTCTCAAATGCCACTTCCGAGGAACAACTAAAGAGGCACTTTAGTTGTTCCCAGCAGCAATACTATGTATATTTTAACTTGCTCTATAAGTAACTTACAAGACAGTTAACGGTTAGATCAGCTATCGGAAGGTTAAAATAATCAGATCTGCAATGTTTGGGCTAATTAATTACCTGGAAGCACTTCAACTTCTTCCTGCCAAAAGCGTAGGTGGCCAGCGCAGTTCCCTCGAAGCCGTAGCGGATGTAGGACAGGTAGGTGATCCAGCGCAGGTAGATGGGGATTGCATCGAAGGAGACGAAAAAGCCAGAGAACAGCAAAAAGGGGACTGACATCACGGGCGCCAGGAATACTCCGTTCTGGAAGAAACAAACAACAGTATGGGTTAATAGTAAGATAACCATCAAGACAAAATAAAAATGTATTTTCAAAAACTAAACACAATAACTTATGCATTTGACAGAATTTTTAATAAATTTGAAGATAACATTGCGAAATTGCCTCAATTTCTTATGACTTAACTAGAATTAATAGTAATTTTTTGTAAAACCATAAGGGGTAAAAAAGAAATAAAAAATTCAACATGGAGTAAAATTATACAATCTTTCTCATTAGGACAGCTGTAAGGCCATGTTTGAAGGGTTCACCTAACAAAATCAACAATACAAAACCCAGACGGAAAAGACCAAAAAGCTCAAAATCAAAATTATTAATGCACTGTGATGGCAATCAAACTCGTAACATTCTGAGTCCAAGTTCAGTGGTACCTGAATTAAACAAAAACTGTATTGTTGATTGCTTCAAAAATTAATTCTGAATCTGCAATCAATTGGTTAAGACCAAATCTAAATTTGATTGTCAACCTGAAACCAGTAATTGGATATGAGTGCAGAATCTTTATTAATGGACGGTAGTGGAAGAAAGAGTGTCTTAGGTTACCTGAACGTTCATGGCAGCACCGACCACGAGTCCAACGCTCTGTGCCACGAAGGAGATGAGCAAACATGCCGAAAGGAACATAGAGAAACGAGCCCACTCCAGCGGCTGTGATGTCAGCAGATACACTATCACCACATAGATTATACAGAATATCGCCTGGAATAGAGAAGGTCAAATTAATTCAATAGAACGGGAAGTAAGTTAACTTAATGGTTGTTTCACAGAAATTGAAATAACATTGTCATCAAATGGCTTTCTATCAAACTGTAACAAGCTGACAAGCTTAACAACATGATGGTGGTTGTCCTCTTCTTTTGATCACAATATGTTCGAAAACTGAATCGAACTTGGAATCGGCATTTAGCCGGATCTTTCAAATGTAAAAAATGGCGCTAAATGGCCATTTGATGACTTTGTCACATGCGAATTTTTGCAAAAAAACTGGGTGTTAGTTTGCCACCACTTGCTGGCACTTTTTTTTGTGATTACATTTTGCAAAATTATTTACTATGGTAAATTGTACCATCTTAGGGGATAAGTGTTTGTATGAGTACAGAATAGCTACTAATATTAAAATAAATGATTTTTCTTTCTCTAATGTTATGTAATGAAGCTGAGTTTTGGCTATTGGTTATAATGGAATAAATTAGGAGAAGAACACTGCTAACTCATAACGTGCACACCATAAATTGTTTCTCACCTGGAATGGTATATCCGATATAGTGATGGCCAAGTAATATGATCTAAGAGAGTACCAGCGATTGAAATTTTCTTTCAGTAATACAGGCATTTCGAGTGGGACTGAAAAAAAAACAAATTCATCAAAAAAATAACAACCACAAAATAAAAATGTCAGTTTTTGAAAAAACATAATTGAAAATTATGTTAGAAAATTTCACACAAGAGTCCCACCTGTTCGAAGCCAACAAAACAATAACAATATGCAGACTGCATATTGTTGCAGAAAAAAAAAACTAATACATATTACAACTATTAAAAATTTTTATCAACATTTTTGTAATATGTTTGATTACTAATTTTTAAAATTATTTAATAATATTCTGTAATTTTCTAAACATTTTTGAAGTGTACCGGCGAGTGTTCAAATCTTTAATTTGTTTTAAATAAATAATACAAATGAATTTAATAAATCATCAAATTCTTCTGCAATACATACACAACTAACTATCAGACACACTCACTGACCAATAAGATGCATGATCTGGGCAACAAGAATGGGGGTGCTATTGATATATTTATTGACTCCATTTATAAAATTAAGCATAATCTATAACAGCACTTTGTTGAATCCTACAAATTAGAGTAGCGTTGGTAATATAGTTTTGTCTTATATGTAGTGTTGTTCTAATTTGTTTTTTACTTTATGTTACTCTTACGTTTTACTTATATTGTTTCATATTTAGTTTTTTTAAAATTATTTTTTAATATATTCTCATTATACTTGTAATCATCATTTTAAATTTGTGTATTCATAGATCTATTTTGTACCTACTTTATAATGGATTACATCTATATACTGTTAGTATCTCCTGCATAATACATATAGATATTCTCCTATGTACAATGCATCATGTATCACTTTTATGTAAAAGCATTTTTAGGGGTATAAATAAACCTTACTGAAAAATAAGTTTTGTCATTGTTTATTATATGTATATATAATAAAGTGGTCAGAGAGATGAGAGGTTATGTAGGTAGTTAGGTTATGTCATGGACCTATGGAACTTTTCGAGAAAAAATTAAAGTCGCAGGATGAGTGAGAAGATATATAAGACCTACTGAATATTAAATTACATATCCCATTCCCTGTCTTATAAATACCAAAAAAAATCGTAAGCCATTATAATTGCATTAACAATACAAATTAAAAATTAAAATAGTTCATTATGTACCACTTGGCATACAAATCATTTCAAAAGTTTGTCATACAAGATGTCTGCCTGGCAATTTCCCCTCACTCTAGATTTGGCTTCATACAAAATTGCACTAATGCTCTGTCCAGAGGTTTTTAGGGCCATGGGTTATGTAGGTGATAAGTATGTACTCACAGCTGAGGATGGTGATGGTCATGGAGGTGTACATGAGGAAGAGCATGTTGAAGAAGAGGAAGCCGAGGTTGGAGAGCACCTTGGCTCCGTCGTTGCCGATGTCATAGTACAGCGCTCCGATCAGGAAGCCCACCAGGATGTGCGCAAACAGACGCAAGTACATGAGGGTCTGCAAACATCATCACATTTATACAATATGTTAAACCCTCAGGCCTCAACTAAATATTATCATGTCACCAAATATTCTTAATATTCGCTTGATATTCAATATTAAATAGATTCACTCTTTTCGAAATTATTTCAAAATAAAATACTATTTTTGAAAACAGGTGAAAGACTGTTCAAGATTTTAGAATCACAAATTATATACCTGTAAAATTAAACAAAGTTAAAATTGACAATTAAAATTCAGCTAAGTAACACCAAATTCTTTTTGCAATAGTAATTTAATGATGAAAATGTTAGGTCATCCAACGCAATTCTTCAAAAGGTTACTCACCCAATCTCTCCGGCTGAACAGCAAGGTTCTCTTGAACACCACCCAGAACTGCTTGAACTCGCTGGTGGGGTATCTGCTGGGTGATACCTCCAGTACTTCATCCAGCAGGGCCACGGTCACATTGTCTTGCTTCTCCATGTCAAGGACCAAACCGTCTCCTGCAAATTACAAGACAACCAGATACATTTATTATTGATGATTGATCATTACAGGATTGATTGAGCAGAGCAAAATTAAAAGGTGATGGTCAATTTACAGATGACAGTCATTTATTTATCTGCAAGCTATATACTCTATGGTTCCATGATAACTCAACACAGTGACAATTCAACACACCTTTGTGATAGTGATAATATAAAGTCATTAGAAACAATGAAAAAAAAATAAAATTTAAACCTAACCTAACCTAACCTACTTAACCCAGTTAATAAAGTTTTTGTTTCTTCACCTTCCATGACTTTATATAACTTTTTAAAGATGTGATGAATTATCATTTTGATGATTTATCCGGTCACCATTCTCTATTCATTGCACAAGCTATTATAATTAATAGTTACAGTTTACAATGCAGACCGGATAACTCATCAAAATGTCAATTCAACACACCTTTGAAAAGTGATATTAATTAAGTCATGAAAAGTGACGAAACAAAAACTAGCTTAAATAGGTTATGTGGAGTAAGGTTTATGTTAGATTTTTTTCATCGCATTTAACGAATTTATATAAGTTTTTAAAGGGGTGTATATAATGATGGGAATAGGGAGAATTTTTCCACTTTTCAGACTAATTGTATTGGATAACAAACACCTCTGTCATAGGCACCCCAAGTGGTTCACTAGGTTTGGTGAATTAGCATGGGTGCCTGAGTTCATGGGGTGAGGTTTGTCCTGTCTTTGTTGGCGGATGCATGGGATAGCGGACCCTTCGACCTCTCCAGTCAGTCTCTCTCGACCCAATGCTTTGCACCACGACGGGAGGGATGTATTCATACGTCACTCCTGGACACACTGACCCCAATATTTCTTCCTACCCTTCATACTTTGTTCCTTGGTAAAAAAGGGAAATCTTAATAATTCTTGCAAGAATCCTCCCCATTGACGTGATCTTCACCACTGCCTAAAATTTTTTGAAAAAATGTAATATAAACTAATATAGTTATATTTACCTTTGTTTCCTTTGGTGATATCATTATTGGCGAATGCGAGTACGTTGTTGGCACTCAGTCCGTTGTTGTGGTCATCATTACTGAACTTTTCCACCGGCATCAGCGACATTTCGTTCTTGGCCAGCCCGTTGGTCTGAGGGTTAAGAGCGTTCTCCATGGCGTTCTTGTTGTTCAGCTCATAGGCCTTGTTCTGCGGGAAGGCCTTGCCATTCCTGGAAGCAATTAAGGATATGTGTTAAATATATTTTAAAGAAAGCAATTTTCCCTGGTTACGAATAACAACATGAAAAACTTTTACTACCTAACATCATTATAGGCAGAAAATGTTGCTTGTTAAATGTTGACTTAGCTAGCAGAAGAATTGAACCTGACTCATTTTTCCACTCAACCACTAACCGGTCTATTGAAGGGCGAAACCTAGATGGCTGAGATGGTGTGGCCTTAGGCATAGTGATAATTATTTGAAGAAACTCAGCACTAGCGGAAGTGTTACCTAGAGGCAGCCAGGACTCTCCAAGGGTCATCAGTCATGTATAATCAGTGTACGTACCTAGTTTACAGACAAGAGAGAGTACTGCTTTATTGATGCAAAATTTGTCACCAAAGTGATTCTATTTAACAATAACAGAGCTCTCCCCCCACCAGCATGACTATCGGAAAGTCTTGCAATAATTAGTCCTGTACACCAGGAGATAAAACAGTCTGTGTTGTCGGTGATGGAGATAACGATTGGAAACATAGAAATTAATATTCTCCGTGATAGCGAAGATATAACCATCCACGAATCAGTCTGAAGAAATGTGAAGCAATGTGCAAATCCCTTCTGACTCGTAAAGGGTTCATTCTGAGCAAACCCAGTAAGATATAGATAAGAGCGGGTAGTAGCCATACTCCCTCAGGGAGATAAAACTCAGAAATTTCTTCTGAATCTTCTCCAACATGAGAGAATATTTCACCTGGTGCGGGCTCCAACCCACCGACCCACTCTGAAGCCTAAACCTAACCAATGTGTGTTGAAGGTACCAACCTAATGTCGTGCTTTCCGTTAGCGATGGCGTTGACCAACTTGCTGGTGTTCTCTCCGTACTCCCCGCAGGAGACTTCGATGATGAAGGAGGCGGGGTTGTGGTATGCGGGACACTGCAGGCCGAGACTTCCGAGCCAATCCACTGAAATATAAAAGATAAAAGTTAGACATTGTGATATTTATTTAATTTATGCACACATAATATTTGAGATGGCCTAGACATCTGCAGCAGAACAATCTGTAAAAAAATGTATAATATAATATATAATATATCTATATTCTTTTCGCCAGCTTTTATTGGAACATACAAAACAAAATAAATTAAAGTACATTACTAAGGCCCAGTTGTTTCGCAGTACTTCACGTGTGACAAAATCATCAAATGGCCATTCAGGGCCATTTTATTTTTTTTACAGTTGAAATATTCCCGTTAAATACTGATTCCATGTCAATTTCATCTTTGAACAAATTATGATCAGCAAAAAAGGACAATTATCATGTTGTTAAGCTCATCAGCTTATTACAATTTGATAGAAAGCTGAAATGCACCTAGAATCTGCGTTTAATGGGGACCTTACAAATGTCAAAATAACAAAATAGCCCTGAATGGCCATTTGATGACAATGTTACATTTGAATTTCTGCGAAACAACCGGGCCTAGGTGTCTCCTTTATGCAAATCATTTCATTGTGCAGAAAGTTCGAAAATGTAAAATTTATTCAAATGAGGCCCCTAGAAACAAAGACGGAAGTGTCCACTTTGCTAAATTGTTGGCAATCTAAAAAAAACGTTTAATCAGTCCGTTATTCATCAATATGCAAGGAAATTTTAATAATATGATAGTAAACTGGTTTAAGAATACTATTTTAAATCATCTATGTATCTAAATGCCCCAGTTTCTTTAAAAAATGAATTTTTTTGATGGACACTTCCGTTTTTGTTTCAATCATTTTGACCATCTTGCTTGGACACTTGCTGTTTTGTTTCAATCATTTTGACCATCTTGCTTGGACACTTGCTGTTTTGTTTCAATCATTTTGACCATCTTGCTTGGACACTTGCTGTTTTGTTTCACAAACAGTTGGAAACTGCCGGTTTTGATGTAAATGACAATTTCAAAGATGTTGCAGTCAATGTAAGAAAACAATATTTTTAGGAAGATTTTTTTTATTGAAAAAGTTGCAGTTGAGTTCCTCTTGAAGATATTATTGAAAGTTAATAGGTCACTTCTATTTTAGAAATTTTCATAAATTCTGGATAACAGAAAATAGATTTAAAAAAAGGTAAAATAGATTTAATAAAAGGTAAAAATAGATTTAAAGAAAAGTTAACTAAATTATAAAATAATACACAAATTAACAAAATCATTAATAAGTCTGACACGATTTCTGACGATTCCTCATTACATTCTATGTGAACATAATCATCTTCTTCTTCTTGAGGTACAAGCGAAGTAGTTGGACATAATTTCGAGTAGAAATTCAATTCGGGAATATTTCTCCAGTCACCGCCAAAGTGGATATTTAGCAGTTTTGCAACATCTCGTAATATTAAATGATTAACCGAAATTTGATTAGCCTCAATTAAACTGGGATTTATCATATTTGCAGTTGAATTCCTCTTGCAGATATTATGGAAAGTTGATAGGTCACATCTATAATTTGTTTCTCCTTTTAAAAGAATAGTAGTTTTATTCTTGTTTCTTTTCAAAATGAACCTTTTCGTCTCCGAAAATCGAGATGCCCATGATGATGTAGGCTTCAGAATAAGTTGCGAACAAATTGTGAACAAATTCAGATAAATCTAAAAATGTCATATTTTGACAATTGCCTACAACATGATGGCGGTTTACCTTTTTTTCTTGGCGATGTTTGCCTTCCATTTATGCGTTTGTTTGACACGTTTTCTCACTGATTCCGGTGGCAATATATCGGGGAAAGTTTCCATTCTTGGAATATTTGACGTCCACTAACAATAAATGGTTATTTCCACAAAAAATAACAACTTTTCACTACACGATTCACTGACGCTTCCGCACGAGTTTGTATGAATTCAAGTACGGCCGCCATTATGAATAAAGGATCCTGATTGGCTATTTGAAAAACTGCCGCTTTTGTTTCGGAAGGAGGTGGACACTGCCGTATTTGTTACAACAACAAAACTTTAAAGCCAAAATACTATGGTTTAATGAAAATTATATTAAAAACAGATATATTCTCGAGATAGAATGAACCTTTCTCTATAAAACTGCATATTCAACTCATTTTTGACGTTTGGTGGACACTTCCGTCTTTGTTTCTAGGGGCCTCAAATGAAGTTGAGATTGTTATTTTCAAACTAGCCTGGAAATTTGTTGCCATGTAACCAAAATTATGATAAAATTTATTGATAAAAATGATGATTGATTTACCTAAGCGTCCTGTGCTTCCTTGGTATACGCACTGTCCTTCCGCCAGTGTGTAGAGGTGGTCAAACATCTCAAACAGCCTGGCTGAGGGCTGGTGGATGGTGCAGATGATGGTCCTGCCTCCGCTGGCTAGGGTCTTCAGCAAGGAAATGCACTGGAAGCATGAGGAGCTGTCCAGCCCGGAGGTAGGCTCGTCGAAGAACATGATGGGCGGGTTGTTCACCAGCTCCAGAGCGATTGAGAGGCGCTTCTTCTGGCCGCCGGAGAGGTTGGAGGTCATGGTCTTCCGGTGCTCTGCCAAGCCCAGGGTTACCAGGATCTCTTGGATCTAGAAAGCAAACAATATGAAACATTAGTCTGGTAAAGTGGCAGGAAACAAATGGATCAAAGAAGATTAAATTTAACACATCAAAGCTTGTAGACAGGGACGCAGTTGGTTCGTTACGTATACATATATTTTTTATGTGATGACTGTACAAGGATTCAAACTACCAGGAGCCAGTGGAACTATGGCACACCGCAATTTTACGGAATGCTGTCAAGCAAGAGATATGTGGGGGCGCAGAAGACAGATTAGGTCTCTTTAATGATCCTCAAAAATATTTGGGACGGTCACTCTAGACAAGGCTGGGCTAGTGGGAGCGGAGATCATTATCGGATTACATATATTCAATAATTTGTTAACTATTCCAGGATTGAAATTGATCACAAAATAATTGCTTCCATCATAAAAGTAAGTAAGATTAATCAACACTCATAGACATATGAATATTAGTAGACCTGCCCTAAGTGATTAAAAGCGTATTATCCCCACTCCCCATACCGGTTCCATTGGAGCCGGCTGTGCTCGCGTATGGCCTCAAGTGAAATTTGAAAACGTGACGTCATCATTCTTGTGCGAACTATGGTCGAGGCATCATCGGTTCATTTTACGAAATAACACGGCAAAATGTTGACTTGTACTATGAAAACTTGTAAAAATAGATGTGAAAAAGAGAATAAACCCAATTGTCGTACATATTACATTCCATATATAAGCATTATTTTACTTTATTTTAAGCATATTTACATCGTATAATATGAATCAGTTGTTACTATCACATCGAGAAACGTCTGGACGCGAAACACAAAGCTGGTTGGTTGCTGGGAAGTAAATTATGAACATTTATAAAAGTGTCTTAACTAAATACTTAAACGAAATATTCGACTCTGAAAATAGAACCGAATTTTTTTGCCGAATTTGGACTTCGCAAATTTGTTCATAACGTGGCGAGTAATTTGCGCTCCCATGTAAAAATGTCTATTCATTCAAAAGCAGATTTTACTTTTAAGAAGTAAATGGTGATATTATAATGCGAGATGCCTATTTACTGTCGGATTGATTTATTGACGAATCACAGTCAGCTTCACTCCCTTCGTTCTTCAACAGTTGATTTTACCCCTCGCCATTATCTTCTCGTCTATTAATTCCTATGTCTGTGTCAACACTAAAAAATCACTCATATCATGTATTACCCTGTATTGACAATCTCTATTTCGAGGTGGTCCGTGACTTCTTTAAGAATTTCATGAGAGACACTGTGTTTTTACTTACTGCGGTAGTACAAGAATCCAATTAGTGAAAGTGGCAGATTATAATGCATTTGTACAAAATATGCTAAAAATTAAAACAGGTATTTTGCAAAAACAAACAAAAGTCTTTTATAAAATTTCCTGTTTTCGGTTTAAAGTTAAGGGGTCATGTTTATGCTTGCGAGAAGACTCCATTTCGTAACTTAGCAAAATAAAAAAAAATGTGGCAGAACGAAATAAATACAAACACATGCGACAGTTGCTAGAATTCAACCAAATGACCAAGACTAACCGAAATGTCCAAAATATTAATAATTATTATTAACCCTGGTGACTGGTAAAATGGTGAACTAGAGCAAAATAGACTGCGGTATAATAACTCAGTTATAAGAGTAAGATAACCCAACCCGTCGCATCGGTGTATAAAGCTTGGCGCTAGAGTCTAGGAAGGTGGCGGACTACTGAGTTTGACATACGGATACTGGCCAATTATAGAACCCGATTTTGTACTTTCAATTAGTAAAAATAACAGCGGTTTGTAGTTATCGGATAATCAAGGAGCGGTTTAGTGAATAAAACCCTGTCTCTTGCTTCTACAGTGGGTACTCAAAAGTGAATATAGCTTACCGCTTCAACCTTGGAGGCCTTGGCCATGGAAGAGGGCAGCTTGAGGCTGGTGGCCACGGCCATGGCCTCCTCCACAGTCAGGTTGGAGTGCAGCTGGTTATCCTGCATAATGTAGCAGGACAGCTTCCTGAACTGGGACAAAACTCTCTCGCTGCCGTTCATAGTGATGCTGCCTTCGATGCCGTGAGTTCTGGAAAGAAGAAAAAAAATTAATGATTAGAAGAAAATCTGGATTGACTGATTTGATCAGATATTGACAATGAGAGAGAATATTTAAATCATTAAAAATACAAAATATTGTTTCAGCTTACCTCCACACTAGCGACCAAATTCACATAATTAGGCTGATATACTCGCTCTATATTCTTGTGGCTTTGCCTATTTCAGCATATCGTTCGCCCACGCTGGCCAATAGGCCACAAACCACGAGAGTATAGTGTAGTCTGTCACAGTAGTAAAAGTGTTGTGAAATCCATGATCCCGCATAGATCAGAATGTGTGTGCATTTTTGATTTACGGCGATTTATAATGTATGGATAATTTGTTTGGCGCCATTTCGTTTTTAAACCACCTCAGGGGCACTTACAGCATCTTCGATTGAATTATAGATATCAAAAAATGTTATGTGAATTTGATTAGTAGCGTGGAGATGGAGGGGTATTAATTTGTGACAAATTCTGAAAAAAAAGGTTCACAAGAATAGCATTTGTACGATAGCACAAACCCATTATTTTAATGCGTAAGGATAAGATTTTTTTACTTATTTTCATCTGTCAGCGCATAATATATGTGTTTTGGAAATCTCTGCTACGACTCATTGTGACATTATATTTACGATGAGAGAAGCAATTCCGATCATAACTAAATGAGTACATATTATTAGACTGTAGTTGTTGGTTGTTGATTAGATTCGTTTATTTCAGATCCTGACAGATTAACCCTGCTGAAGGCAACTTCAGGCTGATAGAAAACCTCATGTTTTACATAAACAAAGGTTTTTAATTAAATAATGCCAGCTGTACACTACTGATAGATAGTTTTTGTTTCATCACTTTTCATAATTTTATAGCACTTTTTATAGGTGTGTTGAATTGTCATCTTGATGAGTTATCCAGTCACCCTCTTGTTGAGTGTGTACAGTCGGCAAACCATCTGGATCAGGGGTAAATAACATTGATTATAAATAATAGTTAACTCTTCTCAATTATATTGTTAGCAGATTGAACGTTGATCTTTATTGAAAATATCAGTCAGATTGGACTTTGTCATTTGATATTCGATATAATAATACCTAATTTAAGATCGAGGTGTCATAATATGATGTGTAAAACTTAATTACGATTATTGTATCAAGAATGATATTTAAAATAAATCAAGAGGGAGAAAATGCAATAGATAACGACTTTAATCCATGAGATAAATTATGCAGGATTAATAAAAATAAAAAATAAAAAATGAAAGAATGCAACCCACGAGAAGAAGTATTATCGATAACGGTAAAAGATTAGCTATGAATTTTTTTCATCACCATTTTGGTCACACACTTTTCACAAGCTACCACTGTAGTGATGAGTCATTCATGACCGAGCCGCACAGTTGAGGTAGTGCTTTTTGATGAGCCTTATTCGTACAACTCTCGGTAAACTGTATCACGGCTCAATTTAACGGTAAAGAGATATTTTATAAAAAAATAGCGCCATTAAAAATATCCATGTATTAATTTTTATTACATGCTCAGTGCCGTGAACGGCTTCTTACAGTCCGATATCTGGACTTGGACTTGTGTACCTAAACCTAACAATTACTTAGCGTCTCATTTTTCTCGTGGTACGAGGCGGCATACTCCAGGAATTGTACGACCATTCATACGCTTAAGCTGGGGAGCTGGGAGCCGTATCGGGGTAGCCGTTCTGGGGGAGCCATATTGGGGGAGCCGTATCAGGGAAGTCATATCGGGCGACCACAGTACGCTCATTGCTCATATGCTCTGAGGTATTCATATTTCATACAGAAAAAAAACAATGAAAATGAGAAAATAACACAAACACACATACACGGGTGTTCGTAATTAACAATTAACAGTTGTTACAGGAAAGCGCGTTAAACTTAGATACGGTTAATCATTACATTTACATTGCGAAGATATAATACAAAAAATAACAAACCAAAGTTTATTCTTGACAGCTGAGTAATTAAAAAAATTCGAAGATTTGTTAAAAATATTTGTAATATAAAATGGAGCGACAGTTCGTCACCTTGGCCGGCCCTATCGGAGTTCCCGTGACACTAGAAACCTTTATGGCAATCAACTGTGGCAATTTATTAGTATTCCACGAACAGAGAACAAACTATGATAATGAGGCTGCCCGATTAAATTGCAAATAATAATCCAATAAAACACTATTTATAAGATTGATATATCATTACAAAGATACCTCTCGCTCGTGGGGTTAAAGTCTCTCTTAAATGGATTTCATTTTATTAAAGCTGATGTAATTGCAATATTATATATATTTAACCACTCAAGCCTATGAAATATTAACATATATTAACATATATTTCATACATTATATTTCTTAAAGGCGTTGTCAGAAGTTCGGAGAATACATGTGTATTCTCCGCTTTGCATTAACATCCAAATAAATTGAAAATTTCTGTTTTTTTATAAACTGTTCTTGAAAGGTGATGAAATAAGCTTTCAAATTTTATTATTAGAGATAAACAAATTTTTTTTATATTCAAATTTTATAATCACAAAAAAGTTTTCAAAATGGCTCACCTTGCGTTTTTCGTCTAAACACTGAACTGTAATTACGGTTAAAGATAAAAATACACTATTTATTAGACAAATGTATTAAAAATTACTGTCACCTCACGTTTTGTCATTTCATATATTTTTTTTTATAAAAATTCACCAATTTTCGTAAATATTTCTCGTATTGTGGTCGGAACCTTTGGGTTACTAGAGATACACATTTTAATTACTCTACACGGAAAAAATACTGATATAAAATATAGATAATTGCATTGCATTGCAAGCCTTTAACGAATGAATTGATAGGTTTCCTGTTAAACTTTTAGTAAAAAAAAATTATTATCGCGATGTGGGAACAGTTCATAAAAATCATTATACTTTCGCATTTCGTCATTATATATTATCAGGGCAAATGTAGGTGCATGAGCACGTGTTCCGATATATTAGGAATGTACTAAAAGTTTAACAGGAAACGGCCTGCAATCTAGTTCTTTCCGGATTTCAATAAATCGGCAATACTCCGTGAGTAGTTAACTTCTAGATTTGAATATAAAGTGTAGTGTTTTCTCTTTCTAACACCGTTTACATCATCACTATGAGCTGTTCCCAAAAGGGAACAAATTGACTCTACGGGTAATAGCTGTTAGCTGTTTAGCAAAACAGAAAAAATTAGTCTGAGTGGTTAATGAGACAATCGATTATTTTGATCGAGAAATGTAAAGTAATTTGGATTGTAACAAAACAGTAGAAAGCAAGTTTACTGACGTGTTAAGTGTGCCAGAGAGAGCAAAGAACAGTTTCTCATATTGTTATGATTTGTAAAGGTAAAGTGGTGCGAAGACTTTCTAATTGGGTCAAAAACGAAGATGTAAATTCTATAACTTGTACAGTTTTGCCTGTGTTAACCAAGAAGTAGTTATATTCTGCAAAAAAAAATCATAAATGAATAAACAGATCATATAATTTGTTAGATCAGATCATATGATTGTTTGAAACGTCATTAAACCCGCCATGTTTCGAGGTTTTAAAAAAGGTGAGTCACATAATAATGCAGATCCAGATTCTAGATCCCCGACATTTGATCCCCCGATAGTTGTTCCCCGGACAGTTGATCCCCGGACACTTGATCCCTCGAACACTTGATCCTTCAAAATCTTATTTTGGTTGTACTTTCTCCCTAGTAACGTATCATGTACAAAGGATATACAGCCTATAACAAAAGTCGACACGACACATTAATATTCTTTGCAGGCGTCCTAAGTGGAAATGGACTTCGAGGGACTCACTTGTATCCGGTGAGAATGTTGAGGAGGGTGGACTTTCCGGCCCCTGAAGGCCCCATGATGGCCGTCAGCTCCCCGGACCTGAGGCGGCCGGACACATTCTGCAGGATCTGCTTCACATCTGCAACAAAAAAATTATTCCTTAGTATCATTATTTTAGATGTGTGGTTGGAAGATCTGAATGAGGGAATCGCACAAAGAGCCAGATATCCCTATGAGATATAAATTCTGACGAGTGAATTAAACGTAACATAATCGGCACGGTCAACTTGGTTCGGCCCTGTGGAGGAGCAATTGGAGCAGTCCGCTCCGGGCGCCGACTTGCCTGGAATTTGGTGGAAGGAATTTACGAACAATATATAAAGAATACATAATCTCTAAATAGTATAAAACAAAATCGATATCCACGTCTGTCTGTTTGTGCGCTTAGTTTTTCTAAACTACTCAACGGATTTTGATAGGGTTTTCACTATTATTTAGAGAATTTCGAGAAAGTTAGAAAAGTCGACGTTTTGTAATCAAGACGCTTACATTGCTAACGCTAGCTAAACCTTATGATATACATCAAAATAATGTACTACGGAAATGTATATCTTAAAAAGGCCTCACAACTTCAAAACTTTACCCTAAACGAGCATCGCCGGCTACACGTCAGCTAGTACAAAATATAGTAACACTAACATACTTGATATGTATATTATACTTTGATTTACTTTACCATTTCAAGTACAATTATTTAGACTACAGCACTATAACGAATGATTGACAGAGTTCCTAACAAACTATCAGTTAAAAGCGAATGTTTTATGAGGACGGCGGAACACGAGTTCATACAAATATTGATATTGTCGCATTCCATCATGATATTTATTAGGCTAATCCGGTAATCAGTCGGTAATTTTTAATGTCAGCGCCATACAATTTTTTCTTAAAAAAATTATAACTCCTTCATTTGTACACGCAATTGCTTCGTACGACATTTTATAGCATAGTAATGATCAGCAGAATCCATTTCTAGCCAAAAAAATTACCCTTGAAAATTCAAGTCTCTATGTCTATGAAAGGCGATTTTCAGCCCACTGTGTGGCGGGGAAGTGCTCTTCTGAAAGAGTGCGCTCGTCCCCCCAGGAACATTTCCGTAGCGCTGCAGTATTTCGGTAGGCGGAATAATTGGCAATGTGCATTTTTGTAGGTTTATCTTATGCCATTGGGATACGGCATAATCTACCCATATTTCTGGCGTAACGATAAATTAAAACACCTTTAGTTGATATTTCACAAAAACGGACCTTTTTAATGATACTATGACTATTATTGTTACTAGCCGACTGATTACCGGTTAAAAGTCGTCTTTTTTGCTATAAGCGCGAAACTTTAAACAAGTTTTTTTTCTTTTGCACAATAATCAAAATGAATCGTTCACAATACGAGACGATCATATTTCTTATCGTTATTTTTTTCAGACGTAAATATTATTCAAGTATAAACCGCTAATGAAATTTAACTAATGACTTATAGTAATCTTGTTCCGCGGGATGGCCAGAGGTGATTGCAGCGAGTTCCAAACCGATCTCGTATATTTTGCACACATCCTGCAATCTTTTCACACTATCTTATGGAAAATAATATTAAATTGCGCTGACAGGATACCTACCCGGGAGCTGAAATCCATAATTTTGCACGGAGAAAAATGATCCTGTTATAGAACGCCGAGTTCCTGATAAAATATTAGTAATTCAGAATATATAGAGAACAGATGTTTTTTTCTAAGGATAGCTTTAGACTTGTAAGTTTTTTCGTAAATTTACGACTTCTAGCCAATGGGCATATTGGATTTTCAAAATTTCAAAAAAAGCGGTTTATACATGAATAATATTTACGTCTGAAAAAAATAACGATAAGAAATATGATCGTCTCGTATTGTGAACGATTCATTTTGATTATTGTGCAAAAGAAAAAAAACTTGTTTAAAGTTTCGCGCTTATAGCAAAAAAGACGACTTTTAACCGGTAATCAGTCGGCTAGTAACAATAATAGTCATAGTATCATTAAAAAGGTCCGTTTTTGTGAAATATCAACTAAAGGTGTTTTAATTTATCGTTACGCCAGAAATATGGGTAGATTATGCCGTATCCCAATGGCATAAGATAAACCTACAAAAATGCACATTGCCAATTATTCCGCCTACCGAAATACTGCAGCGCTACGGAAATGTTCCTGGGGGGACGAGCGCACTCTTTCAGAAGAGCACTTCCCCGCCACACAGTGGGCTGAAAATCGCCTTTCATAGACATAGAGACTTGAATTTTCAAGGGTAATTTTTTTGGCTAGAAATGGATTCTGCTGATCATTACTATGCTATAAAATGTCGTACGAAGCAATTGCGTGTACAAATGAAGGAGTTATAATTTTTTTAAGAAAAAATTGTATGGCGCTGACATTAAAAATTAGGCTATCTCTGGAATCGTAAGGTTGGCCGTTCTATCCTTACACACAGATAATACTACTATTTATTTGTATTTTTTTGAAATACTTCATATTGTGGCGCAAGGTGCGATTTTTTTTTTTAAAATCCTAAAGTAGAAAAAAAATCTTTTTTTTTGTTGATGATTCATTTTAATGCTATAGCCTCATTTTTAATGTCAGCGCCATACAAATTTTTCTTAAAAAAATTATAACTCCTTCATTTGTACACGCAATTGCTTCGTACGACATTTTATAGCATAGTAATGATCAGCAGAATCCATTTCTAGCCAAAAAAAATACCCTTGAAAATTCAAGTCTCTATGTCTATGAAAGGCGATTTTCAGCCCACTGTGCGCCACCGCGAGGGAAGCTTATGGCAAAACGTATTTAATTTCACTACCACGTTTACCTTCCGAAATACAGAACTATTATTATTACATTAATAATTTTAAAATACAATAATAATTTAAAAGGATATAATTACGTATATTGAACAAAAGCAATAAAAATAATACATCTGCAGAAAAGACTGCTAAACCCGATGTATTTCTGTATAGGGAAAATTGCATGACAAGAAACACATATAAGGAAAACCTACCCTGACGATGACCTAATCAATACAAAAGATTTTTTTTAAGTTAAACGATGAGAAGTCGTCGTAAAATATTAATATAAATTTTATTCAAAAACATGCACATGCAACATAATTTTATTACCAACGTAAATCAGGAGTTTTATGGAAGAAATTGCCAAGCAAAAAATAATAACAACTTTTTAAAACAACATCTTTTATTTTAAGTGTTAATTAAAATAAATAAATGAAAAATGCATTGAAAACAATACGCTATGTGAGGGTCAATCAATAAATTGAGCCAATCTATGATGTTTATTTTTCGATGAATGTGCTAATTGGCGTAAGGCGTGACTTTTTTGTATTATAAGGAAATTTAAATATAAAAAGGAAAAGTTTAAATAGCCAAATTATTTGAATATCTTTGTTTTGGCCAATAACCGGTTTGAGCGCTAGAAGCAGAACCCGGACGGAAAGTATTATGTACTGTGTGGGTAATCCTAAACGCATTCATACCGCATTAGATATAAAAGTTTCAATCTACGGAATACTACAATTGAACGGAATTAGAAACAATAACAAGAAAACACAACAGAAAATCTTCAAAAAGTATCTACTGTTGTCATAGAACGTGAGTACCGACAGTTTCTTCTACGAGTATGTAGGTACTATGATAAATAATTGTATTTATTTACTTTCAACATGGGCCATTATCATAAGTATGAATATAGTAATAAAGAAAGTAAAAAATGTAAGTAATATAAATGTTTTAAAAATATTTTTTTTACATTGTATGTATGGATTCATATTAGAATGTAAATATAAAATACTAGTAGGTTACACAGGCCAGGGGTGCGGAAACTGCGGCCCGCGAACTTTTTGGTGCTACCCGCAAGCGCTTTTGGTGTGTATTGCTGAAAGAACCGTAAAACCAAAAAAACAAACATTCAGAACGCTAGAACAGTTTTCTTTCAAGGTATGTCAGATACATTTTAAGTTAGTTAAAAAAAAATAGTAAAAAAACCCATAAATTGGTTTTTGACCACTATTGTTTTATTTTCACTCTACCTTAAAAATTTTCTTAAATTTTTTTTTAATATTCTCCTGACGAAGGAAGGGTTCTTCCGAAACCGTTAGAGTGAAAATAAAACAATAGTGGTCAAAAACAAATTTATGTGTTTTTTTTATTATAAATTATGATGAGCCACAAAGTGAATGCTTTTTACAATTACTTAAAAAAAAATATACATATAAAATCACATTTTCGAATTCCCCGCTCAATTATAAAAAAACTATACAATTATAATTTAAGCTGGTGGACTCATTGTATTTCAGTTACCAGTCTTGAGTTCAAAATACACGAAAAAAACAGTTCATCTGCTAACGCAACTCAAGGGAAACCATTCTCGCTTTCTGAGTGCAGTTATAAATTTCTAGTTGCAGAGATTTTGAACACGATGTATGGTCACCACTTATCAATTTTTTATTCATAAAATTCTTGTCAAATGTGGTATAAATAATAGGTATTTGGTGAAATGAGGTTATAATAATATATTTATGATTCCGAACCCGAATTAATGTCAAAACTCATAACGCAATCAGATTTCGGGTCATTCTCGATACACGGAGGGCAATCTTATGAATTCTACCAATGGAAAAATTAACAATCACCTCGAAATAAGCGGAAGGAAGTGATTGCTTACCGTGGCAAATGAAATAACCTGTTTTAGCAATGAGTGTAGATACCTAGTACGTAAGTAGGCTTACGAAAATATTAATGTAGTTAGTAGTTTTAAGATCTTTTGTAGTTTTGTAATTCCTTTAAAAAGTACCTACAGCGTACATTGAATAACTGTTACATAGTATATCGGACGTGCAGAGCCAAAGTCATTATGAGATAACAAGATCTCAAGTTTTTACGATGTCCTTAATATTTTTGATAAAACCATTTAGATATCTGCGTCAAAATAAATATGATACTATAATATTATTCCACATCCTTAATGTGCGACTGCTGTAGTTAATATTAATGGATTTTCGGCGCCACCATACATTTAAAAACTAATGTTTTTGTTTTGTTCAACACAGTGAAGAGATAAGGGTGATCGCTAATTACTCTCATTGAACATGTGTGAAATTTAATGTATAATTTTGTCCAATAAATAGAGAAGTAACTGGTACAAACAGTCACTTCTCATCCGAGAGTTCTCGGGAAAGTAATACTTGTTTAATTTAATGTTTTCCTACTGCCCCTGCAAAAACTCTCAGATCAAGGTGTCAATGTGTGCCGGTGCCCTATTGAATTTGCAGTATTTGTGCGGGCTTCACTAACTTGGTCCCGTACACATAGCATCGAACCAATAAGCACTAAAAGTTAAAAAAAATACACATTAAATTGGTTTTATTTATTTGTGAACTCTTTCTTAGAATAACAATAAAAACGTCTAATTTCGGAGTATAGAGTGTTTTTCATCTTATTTAAACAAGACTCGGTTTTTTGGTTTAGGCGAAACTAGAACAGAATCCGGAAATTCGGTGTCGGCTGAAAATATAGTTTCACTCGGTAACTCTGTCAATTGCTGTACAGTATGAGAGAGGTTCCACTCTAAAGGAAACCTTGAGAAATGTTGTACTTGTAAATTATAAAATTTCCTACATGGATTTACATAATATGATGTCGTTAGGGCGACTGATTGATAAAACTAATATTTAATAACGCTGGCTTCAAAATCAAAATTATAAATAATAATGAGAGTTTTTGTTATTTAAATAATATTGTAATTTACATAACGAAAAACCATACGAAAAAAAACCGGTTGGCATATCGAATCATCAAAAAAATATTGAATTATTAATTTTTATCGTCAGAGAGACACATTTATGAGGAAGTTACCAGGATAAAAATATGGAATAAGGAAAATTTAACTAAATAAAGCGGATAATAAATATTTGTGAATAATATTATAATTATTATTTTGATTTTTATTACAGATTAATAAGGAGTCGCATCTTGTTAGTGAATGGATGAATATCGGGAGGCAGAAGAAAGTGGAAAAGAAAGAAGAATAAAGATAAAGAATATTACTTTTATGGATTCTAACCTGTGTAACAATTTTAAAACAAGTCGTGAACACCTCAGTATTGGTTTTTCTAGTGAGGTGTTGGGGAAACACTAACATTAAACATCATTTATACTACAAACACTTCATCATTCTTATTTTTTACATCAACAATCTGTATTTTTTCCCTTAGTATAATATATATTTACTATTTTTATTTCTTGCTAGAGCAATCCCGATGAGTTACGAAACTGATTGTAGGACGGGAGGAACTTACAATACACAGTTGGGAGTTAATAGGTACAATTTTACATTGGTATTTTGATATCAAAATTTTAAGTTTCACATATGAAATAGTACAAAAATAGAAAAATAATCAAAATTATAAGTTTCATATACAAAACAATACAAAAATATAAAAAAAGAAGGTTAAGTAGAACAAACGAGAAAAAAAACAAAAAAGGAAACAAGAGAAGGATACACATAAGCACAAAGCCAAGGTAGGAATTTACAAAAACGTACTCGTCTACCAATAGATTGGTAAAAATAGATTATGCTCGATTAAAAATTAAGTCTATGACAAAATACAACACGACAAGAATTACGTATTTTCGTTTTTATATGTTTCCCAAAAATATTCTTTTAAAGTATTACTTTGAATTTATTTTATATACCGGCTGTTTTTATATATATATATATATATATATATATATATATATATATATATATATATATATATAGGTCCCACAACATTTATTGCGTCCGTGTGTAAATCCGTCTTTGGGCGTCCAGCACTTCTAGTTCTTTTTTTTAGATTGTTTTTGTGAATATTGCACTATGTTTTACTCACGATAATCGCTAATATCATATTTTTTTAATATTCATAATAATGCAGGTTTTGATGTTTATTACACTCTCATACATTTCTAGCGTCACGTACATACTCACGTCCGGGTGTATATTTTTTGTATATTGAAGGTTCCTTTTAATATAGGTTTCACGTCCGTTCACTCTAATTTAATTGTTACGTCTGCCGTATATTGCTGACTATTCTAATAAAGGTTTCACGTCCATACTGAATAATATATTCTTGCGTCCGAGTGTATATTATTTGTTTGTTACATGGCGTTTTGAAGGTCGATTTAATTTTTACGTCTTCCGTATATACGGCCCTTAAGACTCTTGGATTTGTTTTGAGAGTTTCAAAAGGTAAATTTAGGCCGTTGTTATGCCCCTTATATTATTAAACCCCTTAGGATTACATGACTTATTCTGATATGGGAGATATATTTCACCTTAAAAATAATTAATATAAATATTGTTTATTTTAATTCTTTTATACAGTGTATCGGCACGTACCCGACAAACTTTAACCAGCTATTCCTTAGCACATTTGGAGTAAAAAATGTTATGGGCACTTTGCTGTACGGTAACATTTTTTTTCTTTTAAAAACAAAAAATAAATAAAATTTCCACACTCCGTTACTGCCCCCAGTATAGGGGTAAAGTACTTGGCAACGCCGCGCTACTGTCATCTCTTTCACACGTATTCTGTCTCAAGTCCCGTGTGGGCTGTTATAAGCAAGTGTGTCGAAAACCATCTTCGCTCTTTCCTACACACTAAATAATAATAGTTAAAAATGAGACGAATGATGCCATACCATTCTTATTGTAAAAGCGCGCCAATACGTAAGTATACAACGAAACTCGAATAAGAATTGCCAGGTGGGTTTTTTAATCGCTTTAATCTGACTTCAAACAATAATTAAACACGTAAAAATTTATTCAAATATTTCCAAGTATTATTTAATATAATATTACAGTACAGTACTTTGAACCTTCGCAATAAATTTATTTGATTTCAAGTTTAGTTTGTAGAACTCAATTTCAATTTAGAGATTTTTTAAATTTTTAACAGTCTTATTATTAAATTTATAAAAACAGTGTGTTTATAAACAAGTTCTGCTAGTTGTAATTATTATTACGCGTGACAGCTGTTTTACCTTCTGACGGCATTATCAAACTGTGGTGAAGCCACTTACAGACGACGTAAGTGATAACTTTCTATTTTTATTATCCTGGCTTTATTGATTTACGAGTAAAGTGTCGTAAATTATTATTTGCTAATTCCTATTATTGCATTTCACTTAATGTCGTTGGTATTTCCAACTGATGACTCAGGGGTTTATTTCCCTGAATAATTAAGTATTTTGGGGTCTAATTATCATGCATTTCATTACATCCGATATATCTACACAATTTTTATGTTGAATTGGGGAAAGTTTTATGGCTAAGGGAAGGTGAGGAAGTACCTGGATATTCAGATCTGGTCACCAAATACGGCTAGTCATTTCAAGCAACTTTAAATTCTGAACCTGGATAATCAGATCTGGTCACCAAATACGGCTAGTCATTTCAAGCAACGTTTAAATTCTGAACCTGGATATTCAGATCTGGTCACCAAATACGGCTAGTCATTTCAAGCAACGTTTAAATTCTGAACCTGGATAATCAGATCTGGTCACCAAATACGGCTAGTCATTTCAAGCAACGTTTAAATTCTGAATTAATTAATCAATTACGAATTACAAATGACTCAGGGGTATATTTCCCTGAATAAGTAAGTATTTTGGGGTATAATTATCATGCATTTCATTACATCCGATATATCTACACAATTTTTATGTTGAATTGGGGAAAGTTTTATGGCTAAGGGAAGGAGTGGAAGGTGAGGAAGTACCTGGATATTCAGATCTGGTCACCAAATATGGCTAGTCATTTCAAGCAACGTTTAAATTCAATTAAGTTGTAATTTATTGTCGAGTTTTAAAAAAAATTGCGATGTTTTAAACGAAATTTAATAATTATTATGTAAATAACTTAGCAATCTGGCAGCATTCATTTGCAGATGGTCAGTCCAATGCAGTCATGACGTTTGTGTGAGTGCTTTCCTTTGTGTGAGTGTGTTGCGCAGCAGTTTTATATGAACCGTTTTTTGATTCATCAGGATTGTTTTTAAAACTATACATTCTTTGTACCTTCAAATTAGAGGAAATAAACTTAAGTGTGTCAAGCTGCTCGTTATGTTCCGGTAATTCTGGAAGGCTTTTAACATAAGCAATAATATTCATAAATCACATTCCGCGAAGTTGTAAGTAACTAAATTTATTAAAAAATATACGTTGTAGGATAGCCTAGCAAGTAACATTTTGACAGAGCACTTACGGTGATTTAAAAAACAACGGCGCTGTTCAAATAATCCAATTATTATTATTGATAAGTACCTAAGTGAGGAAAATTGTTTTTAAAAGTGCTCAGAATTATTGGACTTCGATTATAAATTCAGGAAACCTACTAATTAGTTTCTTAGTTTCAAAATTAGACTATTTAATACGTGAAACGCGTAAGAGGTGAAACCAGAGCATTCCAGAGGTGAAACAATTTAGATACAAAAATAAAACTGATGTGTACAATACAAGAAGACAATCAGTGATTCGCATACGAAAAATGTGAATAATCATTATTGTTAAATAAAATATTTATTTTCTGGTACTGGATTATGTAATACGGGCTTCGTTCGCAGCGGCACGCGAGTTGCTACGTTGCTTTCAAATTTTGACAAAGGATAAAACAGTGGTGACATGTGGTGAAAATATATTTAATTAATTTTTTATTAAAAAAAAACGTTACCGGACAGCAAAGTGCACATAACATTTTTTACTCCAAATGTGCTAAGGAATAGCTGGTTAAAGTTTGTCGGGTTAGTGCCGATACACCCTGTATATCGAGACAAATAGACATCTATAATTTTTGCAATCTTTTCTTTATTTTGAATATCTACTTATGTGAGACTTCTTATCATTTTTACCAATGTATCTTATTTTATTAAACGCTTTTGTTGTAACATTTTTTTTTCATTCTATTTTGTTTTCTCTATTGTTTTAATTTTGAAGAATTTATAATAACTGCGATACTCAACTATTAAACTAGAATGTAAACGTCTATTAGGTGTAATAAATAAATTAACAAATAAATAAACAGCACAAAATATTTCTTACTTTTCTAGTGAAGTTTTCACGTTCATAGTGAATTAATTAATTAATTACAGCATCTGTGGTTGAGAGATAAGACTCTCGACTCGCAATCCGAAGCCCGTAATCTGACGGTCAAACCCGGCGTGCGCAAATAAATTTTTATTTGTTTGTGTTATTTCACAATTAATACATTAAACATAATATAAAGTGTGTTTGCAGCACGTTCCAGAGTGAAATATACTCTCAGTATCGCCCTGGTGTGTGACCACCATTCCGAATGGAAACGTTATTTCCAAGCTTTTGCCGCGTTTGGTGACCAGATATAAATAGCCAGGTACTTTTCTACATTTCTCTTCCTCATCTTCTTCCCCTCCCCAATACCTTCACCCTAGTACTCAGATTGGGGATGCCACAGTCTCGCTGTTCTAGACGGGAGCGGTTGAGACTCTTGTGCGGTATATAAAAAATATATGTATATATATTTATGTTTTATTTTTTTGACATCCAGAAACACACCAGACCTGACAACAAACTGTCTATTGATAGTGAGAACTTTTAATGAATATCTTGTTGCACCTTGTATACAAACGTACCTACTGGGCGCAGGCGTGCGACAATTTTTTTTACAACGATATCCTTAGTAAAAATGTATCATTTCATAACGCGCCAGTTCGCTCCATTGCAGAGGGCGGTCGGACATTTTTAGGTCGGGATATCAATTTACCGTCCACTGTAAACCATCTTACAAAAATGTCCATCCGCGCAAGGCGCTTTTTAGTTCTGAGTGCTAAGTGGCAACGTTGTAAATGAACTGAATGTTGCCAAATCTGGGGTTTTGCTTCACCAAGGACTCAAACAATACATAAAAATGTACAAATTCGCCAACGGCCATGGGGACGCAATACTATCGACGAAATGCGTGGACGCAGCACGGCCGTCGTTATGTATACAAAATAATATCTACTCGTGATTGGTCACGAGGATACAATACCATCGACGCAGAACTTCTGTCGTTACGTATTCAATATAATAATATCTGTTTTTATATTTAACTTAATTAGTTCAACCTCAAATTGCAATATTTTAATTAATGAGTTAAACTTATTAATACCATTAAGTTCAAAATAAAAATATTTTATTTATTTTTATTTCTTAACATCTTTAGTGTTACAATATTTACAACATAATATTAAATAATATTTAAATCACTTTTCTGATAAGTAAGATGCTTGGACAACAATATATTTTTACATATTTATATTGCAAATATTATTACAAAAACTATTAATAACCTTACAAGAAAATACAATAAAAGTAATAAAAACAGGTTAGTCATAAATAATACCAAGGAATGATAAGCAGAAACATAATATGTGGAGTTTATTAAGCAGAATTGATTTGAAAGTACCTACACGGCACATACGCTCATGTAATCTAGTAAAATAAAAATGCTTGTCTTAGAAGAATATGTTCAACATATGTATAACAACATTCTCTCTGATTCTATCTTCGATGTAACCAAAATAAATATAAAAACTATATTAAAAATGTATTAAACGTGTACCAAACTGCATAAAATGTTATTATATTATGTTATGACATATATTATGTAGTATTACGTTATATTAATCTTCTGTTTTAATAATCTCCTGTTATAATAATCTCCAGTTAAAATAATCTCATGTTATAATAATCTCCCTCTTGAATAACGTTATATTTTTTACAAAATGAAACAATACTATGTTTTAAACCACTTTATATTTATTTTATACAATATTTGGGTCCAATCCAATCCAAACCGGTCGACGAAATATAAATAAAAATAAAGTGGTTTAAAACAAAGTATTTGTTTCATTTTGTATAATGTCAAGCCACTAAGTGTTTGCTTTCTTCGATAAATTTAATATTTTTTAGTTCTTGTAAGTATAGTTTTTAAATTTTTACATACATAATAGAATAGAATATTGCGGAAATCTGCAATTGGTTTCTCAGTTAGGTAAATTACACGTGTATAAATGAACCACATTGTAAACTGTTGATTTCCCTGAAATAAAATAAATAAATAAATAATTTAAAACAATAAGAAAATTTATTAGGTGGTATTAGAGAATTTTAAATTGTTTTTTTTTGTAACTGTCATAATTTTCCTCAGATATATCCAGGAGTAATTTATTGAATAATTTTATACCGTTAAATAAATAATGATGTTTTGCTGTTGTAGTTCGAACTAGTGGTACGGTTAGTCCTCCAATATAAATAATTATTTAGCTTAAAATTAATTATGGAATATTATTTTTATCATATAAATCTTTACGTAGTTGAAGTTCTTAATGTACGAGTATTTTTGTCATAAATTTTTGTGAGAAGGGGAACCGGGAAACCTTGGAAAACATTTATTGTTGGATAGTTATATGGCTTTTTTAAATATGATTTTTATTAATATTTTTTAAATTGTCACAAGTGGACGTAGGTATGATTTATACGCACCCCCCCCCCGCAAACCACGATTTCATATTGTAGTAGTGTAGAATGTGCAAGTGCAAAATAAATACCTTTAAGTATTTTTAATGATACAGTATTTCTAAGTCTAAAAAACATAAAGATGAGTTTTCTCATTCTGTCTACTGTGGAGTTTATTTGACTTTTCCATTTGATGTTATTATCGATAATTATTCCAAGATGTTCACAGCCTAAGCACCCTGATCAAGTTTCTGAAAGAATCGCTTGGGTACCTACTGGATTATAAGGGTATAACGAGCTATGTATTCGATACATGCGATTATATTAATTGGATCATTATTTAGATTCACTAATTGACAAACAGTTTGCGTTACATATTGGTATTTCGTTAACATTGATATCAGTAAATTTTTCTTTAGCATAGACTACAATTCCACTACTTTTATTTTTGTGATAATTTGTGACATATTGTTTGTAGTTTGGAATACTTATATTTTTATGTATTGCATGCGAGTGTGCCTCGGATAGTATTAAAAAATCTGGTTGTGGACATAATGTTAAATACATAGGTATACCAGAAGTTCGTCCATGTTTCAAATTATAATCCTTATGTTTAAGTGCAAGATTGTTAGTAGATTTATTATATTGTTCTAGATTTTAGTGCATTCGCTGTATGTTTCACATACGTATTCTTCTATATTTTGATTTTTTGTTGATTTCATTTAAGTTAAAGTTTTCATTGCATTTATGAAGGTGTGATAAAATATATATTTATAATTCTATGAATATATTAATAATAATCCTCACAATTTGTGTTACGATATTCTTGCTAGATTTCAATTCATATCTTGAGGTTTTTATTTTATTCTATAAGATTTATTTTATATTCAGATAATATTCGGGAACTTATAAATTGTTTGTTTAATTGACAACAATATTTAATTTAAAATAAAACAATAACTTTGTAAACACCACTTTTATTTTTTATACTTTGTGCCGACCGGGTTTCGCTCCCAAAAAAAACGCTTTTTCTTTTAAAAAAAATACAACGGACGCAATACTACCAACGTAATGCGTAAACGCATCACGATCGTCGTTATGCATTAAAAACTACGCAGGATGCTTCTTAGTTCTTAGTGTCAAGCGGCATCGTTGTAAATTAACCCAACGTTGCCAAATCTAATGATTAACTCAACCAAACGCTCAAATAATTTATAAAAATGTACTCGTGAATGGCCATGGGGACGCAGTACTATCGAAGTAATGGGTGGACGCAGCAAAATCGTCGTTATGCATTAAAAACCACGCAAGACGATTCTTAGTTCTGAGTATCAAGCGGCATCGTTGTAAATTAACCAAATTTTGCCAAATCTGATGATTTACTCAACCAAACGCTCAAATAATATTTAACAATGTACTCCGAATGGCCACGAGGACGCAGTACTATCGACGTAATGCGTAGACGCAGCAAGACCGTCGTTATGTATTAATAATAATATTTCAACGTGATCGGCCATGGGGACGCAATACTATCGACGTGTGGATGCAGTACGACCGTCGATATGTATATAAAATAATATCTACTCGTAATCGGTCTCGAGGACGCAATACTATCGACGAATGCGTAGACGCAGTACGATCGTCATTATGAGTTAAAAATAGTATATTCTCATGAGCGGCTACGGGGACGCAGTACTATCGACGTAATGCGTGGACGCAGCACGACCGTCGTTATGTATATAAAATAATATCTACTCGTAATCGGTCTTGAGGACGCAATACTAACGATGTAATGCGTAGACGCAGCATGATCGTCGTTATGTATCGAAAATTATATTACTTCGTGGACGCGGCAAGATCGTAGAAATGAATAAAAACATACACTGCTCGATATATACATCGTGTAGCGAACCTGTCGGCAAAATGTCAAACGTTCAATATTCGTTTCCAGACATTCTGAGACATTTTTTGCTTCCACAAAAATTTTTGCCATACGATTCTACATGGGGTAAGCATCGTTCTGGCCAATTTTGAGGTCAAAACATTGCAGCGTCCGTATATCGGACGCTGTAAGTCGGTGGACGCTGCAATGCTATGGAGTTTTTAGGGGTCGGACGCAACAAATGTAGCGGGATATATATATATATATATATATCTGGAAGAGAGTTATAGAGTGTGTAGGCAATACAGTTAAGAGATTTTATATTTTGTAGTGTGTGTTATAGGCCAGTGCAATTAGCGCCAAAAAGGGGGTCGCGATCGAAGTAATTCCGGTAGTCCCAATTTTTTTATATGTTATATAAACTGATCCCCTGATGTAAAATCTGATTTTCCGACCTTGGCGCACCTGTGCTCGCGCCGCCATTTTGAAAAAACTGGCCGAAATCGGGCCAAAATCTAGTTTTTCCCAAATATCTCATTTACAATGCAAATTTCGGCTAAAGTATCTTTAGAAGTATAATAGAACATAAAATAACCTACAACTTTTGATAAAAAAAATTCTTCTATCTCTAATAGATACCGAGGTAGAAAGTCGTAAAGGTGCGTATATTTTTGAAAAAACAAGTTTTTTGCGCGACTAAGTTTGTTTTTTTATAAATACATCGTTTCCAGTGGAATTTCATGAAAATTTTATTCATACCAATTATGAAGAACATAAAATTTCAAAAAAATCTGTGCCGTTTTTATGTTTATATAGTTTTTTACCGATATAAAGAATAAACAAATCTAGGTAGGTACGCACAGAAAATCTATCACGGTTTATTATCACGTTATTAGATTTTTTTTGCATTTTTAAATACAAACATCTATAAATTTACTAGAGGGCACTTCGCTATGGGGGGGGGCTACCCCCCACCCTTCTACTCCTCCCCTCCGGTTCCCTTCAGTTGCCGCATGTCACGTCTTGAGCCTGGAGCGGAGCTTGACAGCGTCAGTGTCACAGCAGCGTTCAGTTCGAAATGATTCAGTGCAATCGAGTATTTTTATTTTTATTTTATTTTATTTATTAGCGTTATAAACAGTCTTTATACATACATATATGACAGTGATCAGAGTAGTTATGTCATTGACCAATAAAATAACGACAAAACAAACCATAACAGAAAAATACATAACAACATACCTAATACAAACAATTCTGATAAAGTACATCAATTATCAAAAATGTATTAATCAATTTAAATATTTAGAAAAAAAAAACAATGAAAAATTAAGTTTTTTGGTTAAATAAGATGCAGTATCACTTTTTTACGGATGCTGTGAATTTAGCTAGGTTCGTGTTAAACACATCGATGTTTGGGCATAACCTATTAAATGTGCTACAGCTTCTTCTTATAAATACATTTTCGAGGTAATTTGTATTGCTTTTAGGAATATAAAACGTATCCAGAGATCGAGTAACTCTTTTTGGACATTTGAAATGAATATTTTGTAGTAAGTATGGGCTATCAATATGGTTATGAAGTATCTTATAGAGCATCAATAGGTCTCTGATATCACGGCGTTGTTCAAGAGATTTAAGGTTTATAGGGACATAGTTTTCATCATTTCGCACGCGATAAGAGACATATTTGATAAACTTTTTCTAAACTCTTTCTAGATGTGCTTTATAGGTAGAACAATGAGGGTTCCACACTGTCGAAGCGTACTCCAGGTGGCTTCTGACGTAAGATATGTAAAGAATCTTAAAAGTTTGTGGATTTTTGAAAACTGAACTTACCCTAAGTATAAATCCCAACATTTTCAAAGCCTTCGACGTGATATGCTCGACGTGAGATTGAAACATAAGCTTACTGTCTAATAGAACTCCAAGATCTCTTATTGCATTTACCCTGTTTAAAATATTGTTCTTAATTAAGTATGGATATAATATTGTGTTTTTCTTTCGAGAAAAAGAGATGACGCTACATTTATCTGCATTCAGAAGAAGACGATTTTCTAGACAATATACATTAACCAGAGAGTTCAGATCATTCTGGAGCTCCATACAATCCCTCTCAGACTTAATTATTTTGACAATCTTTTTGTCATCCGCATATACAGTGGGTGGCCAAATTATTATACTCAAAACTATTTCTTTGTATTTTGTCAGTTTGTTATGAAATAACAAACAATATATACAATATATACTAGTATATATTGTTTTAATACTAGTAAGTGTATTTAGGAATAAAAATTAAACATGTGTAGATAAGTTGAATAGTCTATTAAAAGAGAAATACATATTATTCAGTATTTGGTTACTCCGCTTTCAGCTTCTATGACGGCTTGAACGCGGCGTGGCATGCTTTCAATGCATGATATGGCTACTTCTTGGAGTTTTGGAGTGTTGTGCCATACTCTAATGATATTCTCAATCAGTTCTCTTTTGTTTGTTATAATTTTATCCCTTGACATTTCAGTTTTCAGGACTGCCCACACATTTTTTTATAGGATTCAAGTCGGGCGAGTTTCCAGGCCAGTTCAGGGTATTAATCTGTTTGTTTTTAGGTATTCTGTGATAGATTTGGCTTTATGACAGGGAGCAGAGTCTTGCATGAATTTAAAATTCCTATTAGGGAACCATTCTGCTACCTGTGGGATCAGTTTTTCCTCCAGAACTTTCTTATACTGATCCTTCCAGTCCCTTTACTGCTGATGACGGACCATATCATCACCGAAGCAGGATGCTTTACACGTTCCACAATGCAGTCTTCATTGAATTTTTCATGCGTCTTTCGCCGAACAAACTCAGTTTTATCTTGGAGAATCTGTATTGACGACTCGTCCGAGAAACAAACCTGCGAGAAATTGTTTTTATATAAATGTGTAAAAAACGATACTCTAAGCATGTGTATTCTTGTATTAGGGTTATTCAAACCTTGCTCCAGTCTTCCTGTGTCCAGTGTCGATGCTCTTTGGCCCAGGCCAGACGTTTGGCCTTCATGGCAGGAGTGAGTTTTGGTTTTTTTAGTGGCCGACAACATTTCAGTCCAATTTCTACAAATCTTCGCCTGAGAGTCCGCTCTGATATTTGTACTCCATTATCATTAAGAATTTGTTTTATGACGAGCCGTGGCTTTCGACGGTTTTCAAGTGTAATGCGACGTATTTCTCGTTCAGTTCGAGGTGTTGTAATGCGTTTTCGCCCGCATTTACCGACTCGATCCTCCTTGATCGGTATTTCGGCGTCCACTTTTTGCTTGATATTACGCACACTGGACTGTGATACATCACCCATATCTGTTAATAAACATTTTTAGGTTAGGTCGGTTGACAACCAATAAAAAAACAAAAACAAAAAACAAAAACTAACTAAAACATGATCAAAATGTATTGATCGAGTACTAGAATAATTCTAAATGTAAAAAAATCGAACACTTACTGAATAATAAGTCGATAACACTGAAGCCAAGATTTTTTTCGAAGACTTCTCACAAGCCAGCACAGTAAAATTTTCGACATGTACTGATACTAGCAGCCGCCATTTTGATAAAAAAAAAACATTTATGTGTTGCCACACTGATGAAAGTGTTGCCAGATATAGTGGCTAATCAGTAAATTGAAAAACCATAACATTTTTCCAATAATAAATTAATTATAGCCACCACTTTCACAGATAGCGACGTTTTTTTGTTTGAGTATGATAATTTGGCCACCCACTGTAGATACAGCTGAGAGTTATGGATAGTTTTGTTGACATCATTTATAAAAATATTAAATAAAAGGGGACCAAGATGAGAACCTTGGGGAACTCCTGAGGTTACGGGGACGAAACTAGAGCAGAACCCTTGTACCGTTACAGCTTGAGTACGATTGTCGAGATAAGAGGCTAACCAACGTAGCAGGTCACCGTGAATACCCATTGCTTCGACTTTATCAATTAAGATGCTGTGTGGGATTTTATCAAAGGCTTTGGAGTAGTCTGTGTAGACTACATCAACTTGATATCCGTTATCCATAGCAACAAGAACTGTGTCAACAAACTCACATAGATTAGTTTCTGTTGATTTTTTTGTGACAAAACCGTGTTGATTCGAAATTATGTGTGGTCGTATACAAGGGAAAATGATATCAAAAACTATTTTTTCAAAAAGTTTACCTATTACATTTAACTTAGAGATTGGTCTGTAATTTTCAATATTGTGCTTGTCTCCTTTTTTAAATATAGGCACAATGTATGAACTTTTCCATTCCTGTGGGAAAATGCCAGAAGACAGTGAAGTTTTGAATATTTGACTTAGTGGATAACATAGAACACTAGCGCAATTCTTTAAAAGTACAGGGTGTATACCATCAGGCCCACTGCCTTTGGTAGGATCTAATGATTTAAGATATTTACAAACTAATTCGGCGTCTATATTAACATTATTAAGGTTGAGAACGGAGGAGTTTGGATTATATGTTCGAGTTGTAGACGAGGTGCACGGGGCGGGGGATTCGAAGGAGGATTGGAAATGTATGTTAAATAAGTTACTTATATCTTCCCCACCCGATACATGCTGAGAACTAAGAAACATATTGTTAGGAATTTCAGAGTTTTTTTGCTTAGATTTAACGAAGGTCCAAAAGTGTTTGGGATCGGTATTAATATTAATTTCAGCCAAATTAATGAAATTGTCATAGCACACTTTCTCCATACGCTTTTGTCGTTCTCAGAGAAGAGAGAAAGTTTGATAGTCACAGTTACGGTTATAAATTTTGTATTTTTTGTGATATTTAAGTTTTTCTTTAATTACTTTTTTTAATGCAGGGCTGTACCATGGAGGATACCTGGAGTCTATGTTAATTGACCTAGATGGTACATGCGTGACAATTACCTTGTTTAACTCTGAATAGAAACGCGCCGTGATTGTGTCTACATTGCTGCTGTTTAGAGTCGTTTTCCAGTCGATGGCTGCCAAGGCGCTATTAATCTGCCCGTAGTCGGCGCTATGATAGGAGCGAACCGTGCGCAAGCGTGGCGTTTGGAGGGACGGTTCGTAGGACATGCGCACCGACACTTCCAGCGAGCGGTGGTGTGCATCCTCCGGCACTAGTGGTATGTCACACCCAATCACAGTGCACGTGCGGCTCGATATAACCAGGTCCAGAACACGCTCGTTTACATTAAGCTGGTTGTTGAATTGACGGAAGCCGGTATAGTCTAAAAAATCAGAAAGAGTTGAAGTCAGTGCGTCGATTGAGGATCGATTAAGTACCAGGGAACCGTCCCCGTTCAAGGGAAAAAGCCACGGGGCATGTCGTATATTGAAATCTCCTAGTAGAAGGAATTCATCATTGGGGAAATTGGTATGTAACGTAGATATAAATTCAAAAAAGTCACTTAATGATTTAATCTGCTCCGTGCCTTGAACGAAATATGAGCAGAATATACGTAGTTTAGAAGCACGGCCTCCAGAACCTAGTGCAAGAGTAGCTGTGGCCGTCTCTGCACGCTTAATGGATGGGAGGGAGGGTGAGGGGCACACTGGTAGTTCGCGGCGCACTTCAATAAGTGAACCGCCGCCGAATGCCTGGTCCAACAGCTCATAGTCACGACCACAACGGTACACTACATATCGTTCATCAAATAATTCTGAGTCAAATATACTTGGCAAGAGCCAAGTCTCAGTCAGGCATATCACGTCATAATTGGCATTCAAAACACCGGAAAGGAAGACATGGGATTTCGTTCGGAGACCTCTAACATTTTGATAGTAAATATTCAAATCACCGATAATATGCATTTGTATATAACATATAGGTCAAACATAGATACAAATATTAAGAGCACATACTTAAGACAAAAATTGGCAAATAAAATTAATACCATACTGTTGTTATAATACCCGTAACTTGAACCTAGAATTATGAAGTTATTACAATACCTGTAGCTTGTACTTAGAATAGTGAAGCAAAGCATTAAAAACATAAGATACAAAATTATCCACAAAAATAATGATATGAAGTTTTTATAATACCCGTACCTTGCATTTGGAATTAAGAAGCAATTATACAATAAAATTACATACATGAGAAGATAAAAAGTAAACGATAAAAATAGTAATATTTTGGTGGCGCATTTAAGTGGAAGTTTTATATAATTTTGTTTAAATCTTCTGTTTTGAGGATTGCTTTGATTTGTGAACCCTCTGATTTCCTAACAAGGATTCTGCAGTTCCGGACCCAGACGAATCGATAATGGTTTAGCTTGGCCGCTTCCTTCGTCTGGTGCAGCAGCCGTTTAGAAGCGCTCGTCAGGTGGTCGTTGGCGTAAATGCGGGATTCTCCGCCGCAACCGATGTCGCTGCTGATTAAATCCCGTTTTCCTCGTATTGATACCAAGAAATCATCCTTTCTATATCGTGCTTGCATCTTTATGATTATAGGTTTACATTGCCCTTTCTTAGTTTCTTTTGGTGCCACTCGAGTGACGAAATCTATATCTTTATTCGGATCGATGTCGAAACCTGTTTTTTTGGCTAGATTAGATACAATCGAAATTAAATTCTCGCCCTTTTTTTCCGGAATGCCGACCAGTTCAATATTGGAGCGGCGCGCCCACTGGTCGCGCTGTTCCATGTCATCTTGAATATTGGCGATACAGACCTTCAAGGAATCAACTTCACTTTTCAGTAGGTCGACCAGCTTCATCTTGTTCTCCATTGCTGTTAACTTTTTGCTGATGTCCTCAACTACTTTTCCACTGAAATCGATGGAGAGTTTTACCTCGCTGACCTCATCCCGCAGTTCCTTGACGGCGGCCGGCAAGTAGGAGAGCGCAGCCAGCTGGTCGCTGATCTTCATAAGTTGCTCCATTACGGAGCTGGATGAGTCTCCCGCGGAAGGATTCGATCTTGTTTGTCGATTAGTGGCCATTTTAATGTATATTGGGAACGTATAGTAGAATAGTAATGAAGGTTGAAGAAATTAACCGAATTCACTTTTATATTTAGAAAAATAAATAAAAATAAAAAACTGTTTTTTTTTGTTGTTTTTTTTTTTTCGACTTGAGCGGGGTTTGAACTGAGTTTCTTAGAACCGTGTTGTAGATAAGGTGGGCACGTTCACCACTAGGCCAAAATCCGCTTCTGTTCTTCCGTGAAATAGTTATTATATTAATTGTCTAAGCACATTTAGTTTGTGTATTTGTTTAAAATTATGTGGAAAAAAAAATAAAGTTTTAGATTTTTTTAGATTAAGGTGGGTTTCGAACTTGGTTGCTCCGAATATCTACGGCGCGCCGTTTGGCGGACGTTATAACCACTGGACTACGGGTCACCTGTGACGCACTGCGAAATAATTGTAATAAATTGTCTGGGCAAAGGTACGATTTTACGTATTGTAATAAATAGTTTGAATAGGTGGTAACAATCACTGTCAGTTCACAGATATTTAATCACATAAATTTACTTATTAGGCCGTTTATATTTGATTGGATTTAACAAATTCACTTCACTGATCGACAGGTAAGCATCAACCGAAGGATTGATCGATTATTATGTAAATTAACTGTTTATTTAAATGAGTTTTTGTGGAGCGATTTTTTTCGTGCGGTCTGTTGAAATGTAGGTAACTGACAATAGTATGAAAGATTTACAAAAGAGGGCTACTTTACGATCCGACGGTCTCATAAATTTTGGTCAGGGATTTGGTCTGACATGACCATCGAACAAACTCTGATGAGATCGATGAAAACATCTGGAGGTTTGACCCAAGGACGGGGAATCACAGACAGTTCCATCCTTCGTTGGACTGCTGGATTCGTTTATCTGCATAACATTTGTGAGGGTATCGAGTCATTTTGTGGGATTGAATCAGGAACGTCAGAGCAACATGTAGAAATGAGGCCTGCAAGAATTAAGAGGGATGATCGAGACGTTCAAACTCTCATTGATTGGTTTGCTTGCCATGAACCATTTCCTAAAACAAACGTGATTATGTCTATTAGCAGTGGCAGAATCGGGGATAGCAAAGTCACTTGTCACATGGATGAAAAGATGGGGAAATTAGCTATGTCTAAAGTTATCAACAAGAACTTTGGAAACCTACACTTAAAACGTAATGATGCAATAGTTTCTCTTGCGGCGGTGACCAGCAGTGTCAAAAATCAGGGTGTGACTATGTCAATAGATCCATTAATGCTATTCCATCGTATTTGTATTGCCAAAAAGTCTGAAAGTGAACTTAAATAATATTTTCAATATGAACTCTCTCCTGTACCATTGTCTCTTTTCTCAGAAGAAGGCATGCGCAGAAGAACGAAGTCTATATATTATTCATCATTAAACCCTCAACCAAATAATACAGAACTGGGAAGCAGTAAAATACAGGTAATTGATGGAGGATATTTACTGCACAAAGTTTTATGGGGCTCGTGCTCAACCTTTTTCAGTAATTTTCCAGCAATATGTCAGATATGTACAAAATCACTATGGATCCAATGCAGTAGTGGTATTCGATGGATACCCAGATTCTATGGAAAAGAAAAGCACTAAAGGGGTGGAAAGAGCACGGCGTGCCAGAGTTACAACTTCTGCTGAAGTTTTGTTTTTTGAAAGCATGCACCCACAAGTGCCACAGGAAAAGTTTCTGGGAAATGAGAAGAACAAGTCTCGTTTTATTTCCCTACTCAGAACCTCATTTGCACGATCCCACATAACGACAGTACAAGCTGAAGAGGATGCTGACGTTCTCATAGTGAACACAGCAAATTCGTTGTCATCTCAACATGATGTAGTCATAATTGTTGGTCAGGATATTGATCTGCTGGTACTCCTCACAGCTCTCTCACCTCTCAACGTATATTACCAAAAAGTTCTAACGCGTTGTACTCGAAAAAATGTTTTAAACACATTGAAATAGTTGAAAACATTTTATTACTTCATGCCATAAGTGGTTGCGATACAACTGGAGCTCCGTTCGGTCAAGGCAAACACAAATTTTGTAATATTCTTCTCAAGAACCACTCAGTGAATGAACTTGTTCGTGTATTTCAAGACCCAAAAGCAAAGACAGAAACAATCACTTTGGCTGCCGAACAACTATTTGCACTTTTGTATGGCGGCAACGAGAAATCAAATTTGGAAAATTTAAGGTAAATCATTTTTGTCAAAGGAGTAAAAACGAACAAATTCAATTTATCCAGGCTACCACCCACCAAAAATGCAGTCCAGCAACACGCTTCAAGAACATACTTGCAAGTGCAGACTTGGCTTGATCACGATAAAGATCCGACTGAATGGGGGTGGAAAAAGGATGCTGTTGGGTTACTTACTCCAGTAACAATGTTGAAGGAAGCTGCACCTCAGGCCTCGCTGAACTTCATATCATGTCAATGTAAAAAAGGTTGCGCTGGAAAGTGCACCTGCAGAAAGTCGGGTTTGAAATGTTCCCTACTCTGCATTCATTGAAATGGCAACTCCTGCGAGAATGCTGTAGAAGCTTTCGTTGATGACGATGACAGGAATATAATGACCCAGTCGCCACAAATTTGGGTGATAAGACAGATGAAGAAGCTATTCAGGGCCAGAAGTAAGAAACTATAGTCAAGGGCTCGTACTTCTGTCTAAACTGATCTACCATTAATTTTTATTTTTTTTTATGCTGACAACTTAACTAATAAAGAAAAGAATGTCACTAATTGTAAATTTTACGAAAATACCAATTTTTTATCTTTTTTATGTACCTTATCATCTTAATTGTATTAATAATCTTAAATTTATGTTGTGATTACGTTGATAGGCATGTCAGACCAAGCTGCGAGCACAAATGTAGTGGCTTGGCCTATTTTAGTGGTCTTCCCATTGGGAATGTATGGCGACCGATATGCTGAAATAGTCTATCTACTATATTTATAGCTAGGTCTGACACAGGCATGACGATTGTTGTCAACGTATATGTTCTTAGAACAATAATTGTGAAAGAAAAATAAAATCAAGGAATGCCAAGTTTAAAACACCTAACCTCAGTTTCAATTTTTGGCCTGGTTTTGGTGGATTAGAGTTTGGATACGTAATAGAGATAAAAAATATAAATTATATACCTATTTCTTTAACCAAATTTTATTTTCTACAAAATCATTATCAATAAATTTTTCACAAAATTGTACTGGAAACAAGTTATTTATAAAAAACCAAACCTAGTCGCGCAAAAAACTTGTTTTTTCAAAAATATACGCACCTTTACGACTTTCTACCTCGGTACCTATTAGAGATAGAATAAATTTTTTCGTTCAAAAGTTGTAGGTTATTTTATGTTTTATTATACTTGTTAAGATATTTTAGCCGAAATTTGCATTGGAAATGAGATATTTGGGAAAAACTAGATATTAGCCCGATTTTGGCCAGTTTTTTCAAAATGGCGGCGCGAGCACAGGTGCGCCAAGGTCGGAAAATCAGATTTTACATCAGAGAATCAGTTTATATAACATATAAAAAAATTGGGACTACCGGAATTACTTCGATCGCGAATCGCTAATTGCACTGGCCTATTAGAGGAATGCGGATTTTATTGTTATTCCGAGTATTGTGGTTGTGGATGTCTTGATGTAATGATGTAAAGTAGCTTGATGTTAGTGTGTGTGGATTTGTGATGGTGGTCGTGATTTCATGTTTGGGAAGGACTGTGATTGGAAGGATAACGGAAATTGAATAGATGTCCTTGACATGTCTGTCCCATGGAAGACCAGGAACATTTCTGAGAGCTCGGTTTTGGACCAACTGCAGGACAGCTAGTTAAGGTAATAATACAATTAATTAACAAGTAATAGGTACAATATGAAAAACTCACGAACACCTCAGCACAGGTTATCCTAGTGAGGTGTTCACTAAAAGTGGAATTGAAAAGTGGCTATGATTTCATTTTACAAATCTGATATCTAAACTTTAATAAAATATCTAAAAAAAAAGTAAATCAATCGAAGCTTTACTAAAAATAATATTTAATGTTTTAATACAAATCGTAACAAGTATTTAGTTAAAAAAATATATTACTACAAACTAAAACACATAACTATATACAAAACTGCCCTTTGTACCCGGGAAAACAAAGGTTTTATACTTCGAACAGATAAACAATAATAATATTATTATAATGATATTAGATAAATAAAACACACAAAGAACATTCATATGAGTACTTTACTTGTATTTATTTAAACAAATGTGGTGGCAACAAAAATTCGTGTGGAAATAATAATTATACTAAACAGTCCAGCGTTATTCGATACGGCAACAATTCGACCGGTAACTTTTCATATGAATATTTTACGAAAGTGACAAGTCAGACAAATAATGCAAAATTCCAATATTACAATATTGTTTCTGCTGTGAAATCTTTCGACTAGTTTGGTGGTTCGCATAATTTAATGTAAAAAACTCAATATTACAGACATTGCCAATGCTAAATTCCAATGCCAATGCTCGTATATACAGGATGTATCAGCACTTACCCGAGACTAACAACGTTACCTGAGTTTATTTGGAGTGAAAAATGTAGACGTCATTTTGCTGTGCGGTGACATTTTGATTCAATTAAAAAAAAAACATTTTTCTATCATACATCGTCACTGATCACGGTACGGTGCGGATATCTTCAAATTGTTAGTAATCCGGTTATAAAGGCATTGCAGACCGTTTCTTGATAAACTTTTAGTAAATTCGTAATAATATTCGTAATAATAATAACACGTGTTCATTTGTCTGCGTTTGTTTTGATAATACATAATGACGAAATGCGAAAATGTTAGGATTTTTATTCTATAACCAACACACCTGCCATAGGTAACTTCAAGTGGTTCGCTACGTTCGGTGACTTAGCAGGGGTGCCCGGGTTCACGGGTTGAGGTTTGCCCAAGTCTTGGCAGCAGATGCGTCTGCCCACTTAGTGTATGGCGGACCGGATTTGGAGACCGGTTGAGGAAGATCTTTTCACCTCTTCCGCAGGACTCTCTCGACCCATCGCCCTGCACCGCAGTGTGAGGAATGAATTCAACCTTCCGTCACTCCTGGACACACTGACCCTAAGATTCATATCCACCCCTCATACCCTTTTCCTTCCCAGATCTTCCACTCCTTCAAATCATTAAAAAAAACTACACACAGCATCCCCAAAGATGGTATAGGCCCCGAAGGAAATTATTTTCCTCTGGGCCTCCTGGGTAGAGCTAATATAAACAAATAAAAATAAATGAAAAAATATCACGGACAGCGAAATGCCATCTAGGTACATTTTGTACTCGTGCTGATACAATCTGTGTATTATTATTTTTTTTAAGAAAGACAAAGATTCAAACCCGAGAAATAATTTATTAATCAATCAGCCTCGAAATATCTACATTTGTAAATTCTTGTAATGTGTTTGTGTACTTAATAAAAAAATAAAAAAATTCGTGGGTAACGAATAACCTGACAATATTTGAAAACCTCCTAATACCACCACAGTAAGCGGAAAATGTTGCTTGTGTTGCGATGAAGGACCAGCCAAGGAATTGAACACACTACGCCTAGGTGGGACCCAAACGCGATGTCAACTCAGCCACCGACCGGTCTACACCTAACATTTAATAATTAAAGATGCAATTCTTTCTCAGCAGAATGCATACGGCCAGTGCAAACGCAAGCAAAAACCCAAGAAAAATCGAAAGTTAACAAAAAAACTTGAATACAGCGCTAGTGCGCTCATCTTCAATAAAACATTATTATTACGGAGTTCTTGACTGTAAGTCATTGCGAATGTGTTAGTTGTTATGGCGATGCACTACGTAGTAATTTAAAATCATGTGTTTTTGGTTTGAAAATTTGGTCGCCTAGAAATGTTTCAGATGCTTTAATTAAATACTGCGAGAAGAATACATCCTGGCCTCTGAAATAATCGATTATTTTTTAGATAAGTCTTATTATAAGCCCAGAAAAAAATAATGTATTGGCCTATGAAAAGTGCTTTAAAGTTCAAAATCTCCTACTTACGGACCCATTTTCGGTTATGATTTTATTGTATAATGTGGCAAATTAAGTTATTTATAAAATGATAAACATTTAAATATTTGTACCTGAACATCCACAAAATAAAATAAAAGGCACTTTTTTCTTGCATAAATCAAAACAGGTGGATGGTGTGAAGCGGGAATTTAAGCCTTATCGCCATCTACGTAAGGTGTGTTATTGATAGCGGCTCGATTTAAAATATTACACGACGTAGTGCATCGCCTTAAGATTTTTTTGTAATGTTGTAGTAATTGGACTGAGCGGCATAATTATAGAAAACACGTTAACATTGAAATAACGGCTACCAGCAGAATCATTGAAGGCCGACTTTTAATTGACGCTCTCGTACCTTGAAACCGAAGGTCGGAGAGGTCAAGCAACAGATTAATGCAAGAGGAGAGAGAGGGACAAGATGTCAAACTAAAAATGAGATACTGGTTTGCAACAATAGTTGAACTTGGCTCTCCAGATTTTCCATTTAAAACCATTAAGTCTTAATTATTCTAAATTGTCATATCATGTAAAACATATACCTGTTTTTTTCTTAAAATTCATTTAAGGTATTTCCAGTCTACAGATGTGCGATATTATGAATCGCAGTTATAATAATAATTTATTGATGCAAATTTTAAAGGGCTGCGAAAGTTGTTTAGTTTCCGTTTATTGCTTGGTGTTTTTGCGGCACTCGCAGCTCATATTTGGATGAATCTTTGCACATGCTTTGGATGATGTGTGAGAGGTCTTTGAATTTAAAAGAAAGGTAATGCATACACCAGGGGAATTGAAGTGACCCTAACCAAGGGTAAAAAAAAACTAAGAAAAACGTCAAAAATAAACTGTTTTAACTCAATAACCTTTGATTCTGATGCTTATTACTGTCGTAATCTTTAAGCATGGCATATTAAGGCTAATCATATAGCGTACATATCTTTTAAATTTTATCGCTACTTTAGAAGATACTCGTATAAATAAGCTAAAGCGAAATTTACGAGTTATCTTGATGACATTTTATTAGTCATTCGACAAAGCTTACATATTTAAGCCCTTATAGGTTGCTGGTTAGTATACTTACCACTTGTCTACGAAATTCCAAAATTGTGCCCTGTAAAGGTTTACGAATCATACGTTACCAGCGTTACAAGTACAACAAAAATAAATCAAAATAAACAGTTAAACGAATAAAATACAACAAATTTTATGAAAACATTCTAATGGGAAAATGTATATGAATTGAATATCAAATACAGGAAAATGTCCACAAATGATGTAATTTGCACAGAAGTCGAATGTCAATGCAATGAACTACCGGTTCAATAAAAAAACAATAATATTCATATCTTCGTCTCTTTACGAAAAATCACTCACTACCAAATGGCGTACATTTTCGGTTTTCCATAAGACAAAGTGGTCAGTAATGGTACTACCTTGAATTATGTTTAACTGTCCGAACTTCACTTTCAGGAAAAAACTCTTAAAAATAATGGCTACCCTTAGTGACACCGACATTAATGAATCGTAGATATCTCAAATCTAAACTAGTATCGGTTGTGATCACAAAGATTTAAAAAAATCTAATTAGTGTTCCTTGATCCTCATGTGAATTTCATTTCCTCCTATATAACTGTCCAATAATGAAAAGGATTAAAACAAGCACTCCCCTGTATCCTTGTTCATCGTTCAAGTTCAGTATCACCTAAACTTTGATATTATTACGCGTCCTAAATATAAACCCTTTCTGGGTATTTTTTGGTTTATTTTTAGGGTCTGCACCAGCTCGATCAATCCAGTTATTCGGGTTTCGTGGCTAAGGCAAGTCATGAAAATAAAATCTGCAGAAATATCATCCCAGCTTTGGTGGCTGGTAACAGAAATCCACGAAGTTCCAAAGAGTCCATTTCCAAATATTGATACATAGAACAGGCATTGAAGCTCTGTACCTAACCAGCGCCGCAACTGAGCTGTGGTTTTATTGAGAAAAGCAAACGACACAAACCAATGCGTATAAAAGCATCATTAATGAGTATTCCCGCTAAAGTGCTGGCCTGTTATTACACGAATGTTATGTATTATGCTAATTATTTACTTTTGTAAAACATAAAATAGTGTGTGTTCGTAGTTTGAGGAAAATTATGTTCACGAAGCAAGCCATGCCAAACTGACATGCTGATTACTGATTTCGTGATTACCTACTCGAAAAAATGTATAGCCATACATTACACTCGTATCAAATAGTCACAAAAACGAAATTATATAATAAAATTATAACAATAAAATAACTGCCAAAATCAAACTGCTACACGAAATTCGAATATTATGATGAAAATATTCTGACAATAAAATCGTATTTAGGTATTTTACATAACAGATAATTTAAAAAACATGGTTTAGGAGCATTGACATAAATACAAAGACGCGTTATTCTTATACTAATCGAACAAAAAATATAGCACGTTCCTGTTTCCAGATTGAAATCGTATAACGAAACGCATAAGAAAAGAACAGCCACAACGAATATTTGTGAATGAATGAAATGGCTACAAATAACATCATTCATAGTTAAATGGAACGGAACGTATTAGAAAGAGATAGCCATTCAAATAATATGTGTACGGGTGAAACAGTTGTATTATTATGAACGCCCCTAGTTTCTATATGCATTCCTCGCGACACCAGTTGCGAGCTGAAGCGGCCCAGCGGCCCAACGGGCGAGCATGTCCGCGGACATGCTCGCCCGGTCAGTGTGCCGGTTATTCCCTACTTCTCGATGAACAAATGAGCGAGCAGAGCAGAAGAATACGACGTACGTACTGTCACTAGGTTGTCATTTATTGACTTATGTGTTTCTGCGTACGCTGTCTCACATTATTTCATTTGACGTTTAACTTTTTCGAATAATTGTATTTATTAAAATAATAAGTGATTTTTGAGTACATGCGAATGGAATGAAATCAGATTTGGTTTTTGATCGAGAATGATTTGTGCACATCTCAAAAGCACGGGAAGGCATTTTCTTCACAAAAAAGAGCCTAGAGCGACGTGTACCTTGTCTTGTCTGACCAACGGACTTGTGTGCGAAATAGCAGCCATGGGGCAGCTTTGCTGAACTACCTTTTTCAAACATAACATGGTATACCGTGTATTATGTATTATTTATAAAAAAAATATATAAAAAACGTGACTATATAAAAAAAGCTATTTAATTATACATACCAACCGATACGTGCGTGCGGAATGTTTTTTTAATTATAAACATGATTCCACTTACCAAGGCAAGATTGTGGAGTATCATAATCGTAATTAAATAAACATCAAACAATATTAACCCACGCGTTCCGAGATATCGATGAACTTTAGCCCTTTATCAGTATTCTAAAACATGCACTTACTCGATACAATGACCCAATCTCAGATGAGGCACTAACTAACGCCAGTGACAAGATGAGTTTTCACTATTCACCCTCTGTGTCAAGAAGTGAATGACCCAGTATTTGAGATTCTTATCGGCAATAAGATGTCTGACAAACGTGGAATATGCCCTGTTTGTGTATGTATTGTTGCTCATGCAAGGAGGTTAAAAATTCTACAGAACGAATTGAATAGTTTTTTGTGGAGTACCTTGTCACTAAGTAAGTATCGACAGTGTGATTGATATCTGCGTAGTTGTTTTTCGCAGGCTTGACGCACTGACAGCGGCGTCGAAAACACTACTTTATTTACAACAAAATAATGTGCGATAAAACAGTCAACAACTTTTATTTGTGCATTCCGGGATGTTTAATAAACCCGTCTTCACAACAAGTAAAAACAATTCACTTCTGTTACTTTGATACCTATTGGCATAACAAACGTTCGGTACAAAATGGTTAGTGAAATATCTTTCGTTAAGCCTTAGTTAAAAGGCATATTTAATTAATTTTGGGTTCACTGCGTTTTGATAAAAATGATTCTGCGCCCTAAGTCCTTACCGTCTGGAACATACGGATGATTAGTATTTGTGTTCCTTCCTTTTAGCTTTAGAGGATTTTCGATATTTTGAATATATGTATAACTTTTTTTTACTTCAACCTCATTGTTTTTTGGTGTGCCCTAAGTAATAAAAACCATATATACGTGTAGTGTATGCAAATTTTGGGTATTTTGTGTGTTAGTACGTTTTTTATTGTATGATCGAATAATCAAATGTGTTTATATTATTGGATTAAAAGTCCGCGGTTAAGAGGCTTTATTATAAATTATACTAGCCCGGTCTCCCCTAAGCAAATAAGGGGCAGATACTGAGAAAGTAACAATAAAACGTTTTGATTAGTTTAACCGGTAGTATACGTAATTACTTCATCTGTTTAAGAAAAGGAATGTTTGTGTGTTTGTGGCGGACGGACGGCCGCATGGCGGACACCGGGCGGGCGTCGAGGATTTAATCCGTATACAAATCTAGTTTTATTCCGAGAATTATGAAATTTTGCATACTTGATCTTCAAAACAAGCCGAAGGTCACTGTCGCAACGCAAGGCAACGCAGGGGACGACTTCAGCTAGTCTCCAAAGTAGATATCGTAAATTTTGCCTTTTTAGTGCACAAACAAAGTAAAACGAAGATTCCAGTAGCTGTCCTTGATCAAAATAAACTTCAGTCATAAAGTTTTGTAAATGTGTCAATAGTATGCAATAATATTCGTCTGGTAGTTTTTCTTTCCACAAAGGCACAATAGTTACAGACAATCAACTCAGGGTAAGAACTAAGAAGCGAGTTATATTCTAAGCTATTCTAAGTAAAACGTAGATTTCCCCAGTACTTGTTTAAAATAAAATTCAGTTCTATTTTTTTGTAAATGTCGTTTTAAATCATTTACCCTCTACAATAAGTAGTATATGCCTACTCTATATTTAGTTATATATAGCCGGTAAAGACTAAGAACTGAGTTACATTCAAGTAAAACTTACATTTTCCCTTCCAGTAGTTGTCCTTGTTCGGAAAACGGGCAGCGGTGGGTGGGTATTATACACGCTGTAGTATCAGTATCAGAAAGAAAATATGATATCGATATCAAAGCAATGATTTCTGCGCGGCTAAAACCACAGTAAATTATGCATCCCCTCTGGCCTCTGTGCGCAGACCAATGCAAAAATAAAGCGGATTATTTGTATTGACTGTTTCAACTAGACCGTTGGACATTTCATCTGTTTGTAAAATTGTTTGTTGTATGTTTAAAATGGTGGCCATTTTAATGGTTCAATAAAGATTCTTTTTTTCAAATGTGAAATCTTCAAGGTTATTAGGACTTCCTTATTTTCATTTTTTAAATATTATCGTACCTACCTTTCATTCACCATTCGCTCACGGGGCAGCTGAAAAAAAAACAGTTGGCAACTCATGTTGCTATCCTGTGTATTTCAATGGCGGTCCGCACACGGCGCAACCAGTTGTCAACGGCGACGCAACCAGTTGTCAACGGCGACGCAACCAGTCACTCGCAAATCGACTGCGCGTTTCAGTTGCCCATAGATATGTTAGTTTTCAAGAAATTCGCGATTTTTCCATGTTTAAAGAGCTGTCAGATTACGATATGGGCATGAGTCCGAGCAGGAAAACATTACATTTGTTCAGGAGGTTGAAAACTCACGTATATTTACGACTATAGGCTTCCCGATTATGTAAGAAAAGAGGAAAAAAAAAGAATGGCGGCTTCAACATAACTTGTTTTTGCAGAAATTTTTAACACAATATGGTTCTTTTTCATTCTATGGTTAAACAAGCTGAGATAATTTGTGAAATTAAATAATAAAAACTTGAGTTGTGCCGTGAGAGAAGCTCGACAGCCAGTTTGCAACCGACAGTTGCCAACCAGTTTCAGTTGCCCCGTGAGCGGATGGTCTTACTTGAAAGAAATAGACAAGAAATAGACAAATAATAGAACCGGTGTTTGTGCAGTGTACAGTCCGTCTGAAGGAAACAGTGCTCGCCTGTCAGTAGTTGGTACTAACACAAGCACTCTAGACTCTAGCCCACAAGGCTAACAGCTTCTAATGTGGAAATTGTGTTAGGTTGTAAACTAGAATAGGTTCTATGTAGTTGGGAAGTAAGTACCTTCTGTCCTGCGTGACGTGCTACCGCACTTTCCGCATGTTGTGTCAACACAAGCACTGAAGAATCGGCTCATACTAGTTAGTACGTAGTTCTAACTGGTGGTGTAATGATTCTCAGTTTGACGCTTGCGATTATTGGCTAAGAAAACAGATTGCTACTATTGCCTCTTATGATTTTTATTCTGACGATGTGATCCGCGAAAATCTAAGAAAATTGCACTATGTTTTTAGTATGTTGTACCTACTGATATGTGATAATACCAAATATTTAGTATAGTAGTATTTCAAATCCGTAATCACAGCTTTTTTCAAAAGAAGCAAACACATTGTGACTTGACATTTTAAATAAATTTAACGAAAATACTTCATCAGGACGGTGGTATCCTGATTATTGTACAAAGGTACCGAAACCGGTAAGACAGTGAAAATATATCAATAAAGTGACTTAAAACCAAGTATTTTCGTTTCATTTGTTTATTTTAATCATACTTGCTACATCAACCGACCGGAACGGTCAATAATGTTTGGGTTATTATGCCGTGTTGCGCTTCCTCATTTTTTAGCTTTTCGGACAATGTTACAGTGCCCATCAAGAGGAAGATGTCCTGATGATAGAAGCTATAACGTTGTCTAATTGAAATATAATATACTATGTATTTGAGAACTGAAATGTTTTTAAAAAATACGTTACGTTTAGGTTTACCAATATAAACATGAAAGTTGGACAAAATAATTATCTCTGGAAAATTCCCTTTACAAGTCGATTAGTACTGAACTGATTACACGACTATCGATATATGAGCATGCCGTGAACGACAGAATTGTTTTAAGATAAGACTAATTACGCCATCGTGTAGAAATCTGGATTTAGAAATTCCAGACAAAAAGACAATGGCTTGTCGTGCCCTGATATAAGCGGAATGCATAAGTCCAAGGGTCTTTTGCACAATAATAAAATACGTAAACTAGGACAAGCCAAGTTTCTTGTACGTATTCATATTACTATTTTCAATTGAAGGCTACGAACGCTACACGCTACCTAGTTTATTCAAACATTACCTGAAAAACATACATACTTCTGAAAAAGCTTGGTCTCACTATGTATAGGTCGCTGATAAGTCTGACTTGTCTTTCTAACGTATGTATTCAACTTACATAGCCGAGATTAATATTTTATTTTATTATTTATACTCTTCTGTATCATTGGACTTTTACCGTGAATTGGCCCACCAAATATTTTTGTTAGGTTACCAATTCACTCAGTTTTGTACATTTTTTTAAAAATGGATTTCGCACTACCAAATCGCCTGATTTGGTAGTGCGAAGCGAAAAGGTGTATGGGTGTATGTGCTGTTCCAGCTTAACTATAAGTACCCATACACCTCTGTAATTAATTTAATATATTTTTATTAACCCTGATGAAGGTTCGGGTTGAACTAAAACCGGTTGGTTATAAATATATACAATAAAGTGGTATTCAAACAAAGTTATTTTATTTTAATTATTATAATTATGTATACCCACAAAGTGTTTGCTACAAGTGAAAAATTGTTACATATCTACTATGATGAGCCTTTAGGGTTTTCGCGGGGGGAGGGGAATAATAATGCTTATTTCTAAGAATCACTATTAGGATGCGGAGATGATATTAGGGTGCGTTTTAAATTAAGTGATTTATTATTCAAAATATTAACTCAATTCAATACCCTCAAATTCACAAGGCGAAATTATCAGGTTTTGGAAACGCGTGAGATTAATATGTATGAAACACGCACTACGTCTCAATCCATTCGAAACAGAATAAAGAGGGTTTCAACCGCTTGTACATAACACGAATAATATGTATCTATCATATCCTCTTTAATGCAATCTAAATGTTGCTGCAATTATAACTACTGGGTCATTAAAAAAATACAAAAGCAGTCATTAATGAAATGATGGCTAACCGGTACTAGGCATCGCACTTAGTATTATCGTGGTCGAACCACACGTCACGGGTGACTTCTTACATAATTACTGAGGTGGAAAAATTTATATTGCCATAGAAACAGAAAAAGATGAGTAAAAGGGGGTTGAAATGGTAGGGCCGAAGAAAGAGAACATCGAAAGATACTAGGGCTAAAGAAGAAGATGGAAGATGGATGGATAGGTGGAATTGGTTGGTCTTGAGAAGCAATGGTCGATGACCGAAGTTGTAAAAAAAAAACAAACAAAAAATACGCTGGGGACCGTAAAACCAAAAAGAAAATGGAGGGAGATCCCAGACAGGTTGGTTGGACGATATTAAAGACCTTGCAACATAACCCAGCCGGGTATCGATATAGTTTATTTTGTACACAGTGCAGACGAGGAAGATATCTTAAAGCTTAAAGAACCGAAGCTGAAAAAACAGCCAATCCTATTTCTCCTCCAAAATTGGTGAGAAAACAACAAAATAAAAACGAAACTGCAGTAAATCGAAACACTCAAGAGCAACGATAAATCTACTCGAATTCAAGGTAATCCAAATCTTAAAAATAATGACTTATGGTGCCTAGCTTCTGATAAATACGAGTAAGATAAATAATATTTTGATAATAATATAATCATTCAATTATTATTATTTGTGATCATTTGATATTGGCACATTGATCTTTCCAATGTGCATTTTAGTATACTCGAACTATTTAACCTCCGCGATTGAAATTTGCACTGACACAAATATACACTTATAAGCTACCCATCAGGGGCAATATAAATAATTTTGTGCTCATGCGAAACGATAGGCAAATTATCTAATCACGAATGCAGTTTCCAGTTACTAAAGACTGCAAGACCAGTTAACTGGTATGCCGACTTACCGGTGTGTGATGAAATGTTCCAAGAACTTGTAATTCATCATTTATGTACCGACAAATCAAGAAATTTCAAATATAAATTTGTTGAACTTACGCAAGAAAATGGCACCTAAATAATAAATTAAAATGAACGGTAAAAAATAAAACTAATTTATCTGCTTGAGCATGAAATCATCATAATATTCTGTAGGTTTCAAAAATTTCAATTTGGAAGGCGGTTATGGGTACCGCTGCCCCGGAAACCATTCATTGGATAACCAACACCTCTACCATAGGACACTCCAAGTGGTTCGCTACGTTTAATGATTCAGCAGGGGTGCCATGGTTCATCGGGTGAGGTGTGTTTAGGAAGCACCTGCCCACCATCTTGTGTGGCGTGCCAGATCGAGAGAGGATGGTTTGCGGAGACCCTTTTTAACCTCTCCAACTGGTCTCTCGACCCATCACCTGGCGTCGCAGCGGGATGTATATATTTCCACGTCACTTCTGGACACACTGATCACCATATTCCTACCCACCCCTCATACCCTTTTCCTTCCCAGAACTTCGTCTCCTTTCTCCCCCTCTCTCTCTCTCCGTAAAAACACAGCATCCCCAAAGATGACAAAGGCCCTCAGGGAAATTATTTTCCTCCGGGCCTCCTATGTGGGGTTAATGTAAAAAATGTTAGATAACCTAACCTAAATCCTAAGGGTCGAGAAGTTTACTATCCCATTCGGGAAGTATGATTATTATTTGTTCTGTTTTAACACGACCGTTTTGCATCTGTCTGTAAATTTGTTTCTACGTTCCGTTTCCTGTTTCTAAAATCTGCTGGATCAAATTAATTATTCAAGCAAGCCTGAGCTTTTCAATATATTTGAAGGTACCTTTTTGCCTGAAGAAAGTTTGAAAAAAGAATTGTCATTAAGATAGTGACGTTTCTTTGGAAAAATTGTATAATTGCTTATTTGAAATACATTTTTTTAAAGTACCTACTCAAAAATCTAAAGATTTCTGAGAAAATTTTGATTTTGATTTATAGGGTTTTCCAATAAGAGGTGTTATTTTGATATTCAATCGTAAAAGATCAATGGTTTCGTTGCTTGTGTGGCACGTAGCGTCCGTCTTGTTGGAAGTAAACGTTGTCCAGATCAATACCATCCAATTCCGGCCATAAAAAATCATTAATCATCTCTCGATAGCGCAATCCATTCACCGTAACTGTTGCTCCAGCCTCATTTTCGAAAAAATAAGGTCCAATGACTCCGCCGGACCATAAACCGCACCAAACAGTCACACTTTGAGGATAGAGAGGCTTTTCAACAATAACTCTTGGGTTTTCCGAGCCCCAGATGCGACAATTTTGCTTGTTGACGAAGCCACCGAGGTGGAAATGGGCCTCATCACTCAAGATGATTTGCATTTGATTCACTCAAGTGAATTTTAATAATTTCAATGCGTTGTTGAAGCGTGTATCGTTCCATTTTTATTAATGGCGTAGTTTCTACTTGTCAAATGTAAAAAAATGAGAGCTTCAAAAGTAACATCTACCGAAATAGCGGGCTATTCAAAATAACACCTCTTATTGGAAAACCCTGTACTATTTGAAGAGGAGAAATTTAGAAACATACTCCTTTGGGCGTGAGATCGGTCTAGTTCAGAGAATTACAAGTTTATCGATAAATCTGTTCTACGTAAATCAATGTAAAGCCAATACGTAGGTTCTGAGACAACAATGTTAGAATGTTACCGAATAAAAAAATCACTGCTTTGAATATTAATAAAAGAAGGATAATCGACGGAATTGTATATTTGTTAGGATCCACGTTTAAACGACAGTCAAAAAGTCATTAAAGATTCCTTTTATATTTTATTGATTTGATTGGGTAACCAAAGACACGTTGCTTCTCCAATGCAAGCCGTAACGACAATTAATTGTTACGAAAAAGAAGATGATTACCATACCTTTCGGCTAGGAATAAAACTAGTCGTTACTTGCGACACGAATAATTATCTAATACTTATTCCATTGTAATAATTTAATCACTGTCGTTAATTACTTTAAATTATGGAGTAATATCTCGACACACCAAGTACCTACATATTGCGCAAATCTGTTACTTTCAAGAGCGATGTTTTGAATCGTAGTCGAAAAGATTCATTGAGCTTACAAAAATTCAATATACCTAAGTCAGCAGTAAAATTTAACAATTAACAATTATATTTTTTTAAATTTTATTAAGCAAAACATCAAAGGTGGTTCTTGCAGAGTAACAGATTTGCAGATATAAATGGGAAAAAAATATTTATAGTTTATATTTCCATTATCGTGAAGAAGGTTGAGTGCAACCGACACCGGTCGACCTATACAGGGTGTATCGGCACTAACCCGACAAACTTTAACCAGCTTTAACTTAGCACATTTGGAGTAAAAAATGTTATGGGCAAAACAAAAAAATTTAAAATTTCCACACTACATCACTGTCATTGGCATTGCGTTTCGTGTTCAACAGCTGTTATAAGCAAGTATGTCAAAAAGCGTCTTCGCTCTTTCGCACACACTAAATAATAATAGTTAAAAATGAGACGAATGGTGCCGTGCCATTTCGTTGTGATTGTAAAAGTGCGCCAATATAGGTACACACGTGCATTATTCAACGGAATTCGAATAAAATATTTGCCAGATGGGTTTTCAAACTTTGACAAAGGATAAAACAGTGGTGACATGTGGTGAAAATATGAATAATAATTTTTTTATTAAAAAAAACGTTACCGGACAGCAAAGTGCACATAAGATTTTTTACTCCAAATATGCTAAGAAATAGCTGGTTAAAGTTTGTCGGGTACGTGCCGATACACCCTGTATAACTCAATAGCTGACGTCTACATGGCGTTGTTCGACTTTTCTCTACATTCTGTAAATATAATATGCATGTGTAATATATATAAACCTTCCGGAAGATATTCTCTAAATGATAGTGAAAACCATACCAAAATCCGTTGCGTACTTTAGAAGAACTAAGCGCAGACAGACGCGGATGGCGACTTTGTTTTATACTACTTCACTCAATAAAGTGGTTTAAAACAAAGTTTTTTTTTCTTCATTTATATAATGTCAAGCCACAAAGTGTTTGCATTCTTTGAGATTTACAGGTATTTACATAAGTGATTTAATGAATTGTTCGCGCTGTTATAGCGAAGAAAATTTAATAAATCTCAAAGAATACAAACATTTGTGGCTTGACATTATTATTCAGCAAAAAAATAAGCAGATTAATTGAATAAATGAAGAAAAAAAAAAGTTTTTTTCTTCATATGTATAATGTCAAGCCACAAAGTGTTTGCATTCTTAAAGATTTACCGGTATTTTTTACATAAGTGATTTAATGAATTGTTCGCGCTGTAATAGCGAAGAAAATTTCAACTCACGACAGTAAGAAAACCATTTTAATGTCTTTTTTGTTTAATCTGCTTATTTTTTTGCTGAATAATAATCGAAAATCATGGAGCAAAAGTTTAGGTTCGGATTTAGACTAAGTCGACAGGAATGGCATGAAAATAAATGCTTACTACCATGCATTTTTACTGCAGGGATATACTAATACTGGCACTCCCATGCTTTATAAACATGCATAATTCTTATCAGCATTGTTGTAAATTGAAATAAAACAAACAGACAAACAAAGAAGTGTCTTAATGTGGTGTAACGACCCGCGTTAACGCATATGTCTTTGGAGGTTGCAAACATAAACATGGGCGTTGGTAGTTAGGTATCGTAATGCTGGGTTGTTGTCAACCAATTTAAGCCTGTGCCCAAGTTCGGATTAAGCACAGGCTAACTAAACCTTAATAATAATAATAATAATAATAATTGGATAATTTGTAGAGCGCCGTTTTTGTGAAAAATCACCTCAAGGGCGCTGTACAATTTATTTCCTAGGATCTACATTTGTTATTTAGACCAACTGTGCCAGCACGAGGTTCGTCATCCGTTCAGGCATGTGTCTGCCGCCAATATAGCGCTGACACGTGTCTGCTGCCAATAAAGAGCGCCGACACAACATCCTCACATAGACAACAAACCTTGGCAGCACCGCTGTGACGCTCGACGAAGACAGAAGATGGAGACTCTGCTGCAAGAGTCCTAGGTAGCGAAGGAACTGTACCAGCTGCTGCAGGGAGAGAGACTACCCCGTCCACCAACTGTGCCAGCACGAGGCTCGTCATCCGTTCAGGCATGTGTCCGCCGCTAATATAGCGCTGACATGTGTCTGCTGCCAATAAAGAGCGCCGACACAACATCCTCACATAGATAACAGACCTTGGCAGCACCGCTGTGCAAAATCACCTCATCCTAGTCTACCTTAGTCTCTCCAGTCACCTCTCAGCCTTTCATGCCACCTAGTGCATCCTCTCGACCCTTTCAGACTCCTTCCTGGCTCCAATACCTAAATAAAATCCAGCAAAAAAAAAAAAAAAAAAAAAAAATAAAATAAAATTCTTTCTATTGTCGTGATCCGACGATTTCACACCTCTGTCTCAGACCCTTAGGGCTCGCTTATCGCAGGCTATCATAAGCAAAATCTTGAACCAAAGTCAAAGTGAAGTTTATGTGTGTCATCTGTAACAAAATACATAAACAAAAACAGAAAATAAAAACTTGTCGCAATCTAAAATATTCGTAAATATTGGTATTAAAACAAATTTACGGAATTTTATGAATGTCGCCACAACACCAATTGTTCGCTTTCTTTGAGCAAATATTTTTTATTTATCTAATCAGCAATGATAATGGTATTAATAAAGCAACATAATTATACACAGTAGTTTTTCTGATAATAATTTGATCCATTATTGTACCTATCTATTGTTATCGCAAACATTTTCTGTTTTTTGTAACTAATAATATTCAAATATATAAATAATCGTCAAATGAAGAATCGTTCAATCTAAAATATTCAGCAATCAAAGCTGTCCATATAATTTTGGGAATAGTAATTACTCGTTTAGATTACCCCCAGCATACATCATATTATTTAGCTTGTTCCAATATTAGATAGCGAATGTAAAATGACCGTTGATAGGCACCGACATCGGCTCTAGGCGACATTATTGCGGATGCGATAGATTACAGGGTATCTGGAATGATAATTATTAATGGAACAAAGTCTACGCGGATTTACAAACATAGGCAAGGACAAAAGCGATAATATTGTTTGAAAATATGAGCAACATATTGATAAATTACTAACTAACAGATAACAGAGTGATTTAAAACAGAGATTCTCAGAGTAGCCCCCGGGGTCCGCTGAGCAGGTACAGGGAGAGGCTTTTAAAACAGAGATTCTCAGAGTAGTCTCCGGGATCCGCTGAACATGTAGGTACAAGGGGAGGCGTTTTAAAACAGAGATTCTCAGAGTAGCCCCCGGGATCCGCTGAACAGGTACAGGGGGAGGCGTTTTAAAACAGAGATTCTCAAAGTAGCCCCTGGAATCCGCTGAACAGGTACAAGGGAAGGGGTTTTAAAATTCTGATAGTAGCCCTTGGGATCCGCTGAACAGCGGGAGTACAGTGGGAGTCGTTTTAAAAGCAGTAAGAAGACCGTTCTCATTGATGTTTGCATACTTTATTTTTCAAGAAAAACTATAAACAAAATAAAGGTGAACTTACAAATTACAGAGTGTTGAAAACATTTTTTCACAAATAAGGAGGCGCTGAACATGTCCAGGGGGGGTAATATAAGCGCAGTAAGGGAAATAAGAAGATGTTGAATAACGTTCTCATTGATGTTTGCATAATTTATTAATCAAGGAAACACCATAAAAAAATATTGGTGTTTAGTGACATTGCATGGAAAAAAGAAGTTCCTGGGGGATTTGGTGGGGGGAGGCGTTGAAAAAAAAGAAAAATATTTTTAAAGCAGTTGGTGAAACCAATATGTTCAGCAATCTCTGATTATATGAAGACAAGTGAACAAGGCCGGGCCGGTTTCGAAGACTTTGATACGTAAGACTTTAAGTGCTGGCTTAAAACTTGTCTTAAAGCCCAAGGTTCGTCAATTCGTCAGTTTGACAGATCGAGAGGTGCCGTTTACGGAACTAAAATTAAAAATAACTAAGTTGGTAAGTTTATTTATTTATCAATGCTAAATTATTTCAACAGTAAATGAACCCAGTGCGAATAAAACCTAGCGAACAGTGACATTCAAAACAGCCACAGAAAATTACAATTTTCTATCGAAGAGAATACCACATAAAAACGACCGAAAAAATAATCGGATTTGGATTTGAAAATTTATGTAGGTACTTCAAACTGAGTCAGAAGGTCGCGGGTTCGATTCCGGGCACAAAGCAAAAAATACACATTATATTATTAATAACAAAGATTTTACCCTGAACTTGTAGGAGTTGTCAGTCTGTGATTTCGAGTGTTACGTTTGACGGGCGTTACAAAAATAACACGAACCATCATAAAATATATTTCTATAAAAACAATCAATACAGCTCGGATCATTAAATTTAATAATAAACATCACAAAACACTTACAATTGTCTAACAAAGAAAATTAATTGTTTTATTGTTTGTTGTCCATAAATCAAACATTTGTGTTCAATGGAAACTTTAAAGAATCACAAGCAATTTTGAAGTGAAAATGTTTGCGTTAACCCATAAATACAGAGCATTGTTCTTTACAATTTTCAGATCATGTTATATGCTATTCCATTCAAGAGTGTTTATTGGTTGATTTATATAAAAAAAAATAACCAAGAAATACAGCATAGAAGAAGAAGGACAGACAGAGTAATCAATGCACCCAGGTAATAAGGTAGTAATAATTAATTTAATTGGAAGTTACGACTTAAAAGGCAATATTGTAGCTTTTTAATGATATACAGAGGCCTTGACAAATGAAGCACGATGATAAACTAACACTTGCATATAACTTTATTTATATTCCAATAAAACAGATAATAAACTACAAAAGTGGAAAATAAACCCCCCGGAAAAGAAGTCAAATATCACAAAAAAACACGAAACCTGTAAGATCGCTTGCAGTAGATGTTTATTATAAACAGAAAACCTTTTTGTTGATGCAGAAATAATATTTTAAGATACTGTCGAACCTTAAAAGAGCAGTCTGACAAGTTCTGTAATGATTAAGCATCCAGAAAGACGACAACAAAATATTTACAATGTTTACGTTCGATTTATTTGACTAATTTCAACATCACTGGAAATGAGTAAAAAATTATCTAAATAACTATCAAACCTGACATAAGGAACATTGAATAAACGAGTAGTTAAAAACGTGCGTACATATCATTAATATATTATTAATTCTGTGTAAATGCTAAAACCAATTATTGAACTTTGATACCGACAGACGACAGAACAAGCAGGATATGGTGTTGTTCATGGTTATAATAAAATTATTCGAGACACGTGACAAGGAACCTTCGGCAAACAATGTCAACATGCCAGTTCAGATGCAAGGAATACAGCCTTGCTCATACAGATAATATGGCGGTGAACTTTGTGATGAATATATTATCTTATACATTTTAATAATGTAATGTTTTGCGTAATCGCTGAAATATTGTTTGACGTCTTCTCCCCCTAGAGATGGCTAACTTGATTATCGTTTCGCCTCACAGGTGGCATAAGATTATCTCGTCACCCCTCATCCTGACAGTATTAAAAAAAGGCCGATGCCGTTGAGAGTCAAACAGATTTCTTTTTCTAACACATGACAACATCAAAATAGTGTCACCAATGGCAGTACCTAATTAATGCCACGGCACACGGAGAAAAATGAGTATTGCCGATTTATTAAAATCCTGTTAAAAACGGGATTATAGGCCGTTTCCTAATAAACTTTTAGTACATTCAAAATGCATCGTAACACGTGTTCATGCACCTGCGTTTGTTCTAATAATATACAACGACGAAATGCGAAAACATTAGAACTTTAATGAATACGTGTTCCGACGTCGCGAAAACACATTTACCGAAAGTTTATTAGGATACCTGTAAATTCATTCGTTAAAGGCCTGCAATCCCGTTTTAATCAGATTATGAATAATTGGAAGAGATTCTTAGTAAATTAGCAGTATTTTATATCTGTAAGTTTTCTTAGAGCCATAAAAATATCTGGAAGCATTTTTACTCCACAACAGGGCATAAATCAATAGAATAATAGTCAATCGTTTTATAAATATTTTGAACAGTAAGATAAATAACTCAAGCATGCCCATCACTTTTACGAAATGCCTATTATATTTAGCGGATTTTAAAAAGAAACTAGGTAACCAAATACTAGGTAGGTACTAGAAAAAAAATTGTTTGAGGAAATCATATTATTGTAAAAGAAAAATCATTTTTAATGACGCGAACGTGATGTTCCTATAATGCTGCCGCTTGCTTTCCTCGAAAAATAAAACAAAAATAAAGTTTCGTCGGCAAGATTTCTAGTGTTCATTTGGTGCTCAGCAAGTAAGAGTTTTTTAGAATTTTTGAGAATTTTTAATCCTCAACGGTAATCACCTAATCTAGTCAGCGTGTTTCTTGGACCGATAAAACAGGTGGCTAAAATTTAGGAAAGGTATAACCTTCAACAAAAGTTTTATATGGTTTATTTTGTGGAGTTACTGCCAAAAGCTGCTATCTATTTTTTTTAAGTTTTTTTAAATTATTATTTGAATGTATTATAATCTATATCTAGAATATGTTTGGGTCCCCTCTTACGTCGTTAAGAACGTTTTAGCTACTGTTTTTTTAGAAAACTTTGTAACTTCATTTTTGAATAATTAATAGACAAGAAAAATATTGTAAAAGTGTAAGCATATTTGATTGAATAACAACACTTATTACTTTGATTTTTTTAAATTAACATTAACATTATTTAAAAAAATCCTGACTTTATAAAGAAGGTTAAACAATAAAATTGAGTTTATTCCAAAACATGTTTTTGTAAGTTAGCTTACTAGTTTTGACCACACAGCAGTCCCCTCTTACCCCGAAAATGCCCAAAAATACTGGGTGCGTAGAGACGTTTATCAATTTTTTGATCCATCCAGTGTACATACACCACTTTACAAGCGAGGGTCTCTTTAAAATGATTTACCTGTACAATGGACTAGAAAAGTCTACAAAAGTAGTTTTATCGAGAGATCCAGCTGTAAATATACTATGTATTATGAAACGTTGTAGCTTTGTGGTGTAACATTATGCAAAATAAATTATTATTAGCTTTGTTTCGATTCATGAAATTGACACAAAGAACCTAAAAAATATAAATTCTTCAATAATGATATCAAGCGGGGTATAAATGAATATTCAACTAAACTTAGAAAATGACCTTATTACACACTAATCCAGAGGTTCCCAAAGTGGTCTATATAGACTCCCAGGGGTCGATATCGGCTTGCTGGGGGTCTATGTCAGCGAGAAAAAAAAATGGGGGTCCACGAGATTCGAATGAGGGTACATACGAGCGGACCCCCATTTACCTTAAGTCAACATTTAGGAGTTCCGTAGATGACACAATACACCTAACACAAATAACACAGTTTACGTAATACTAATAATAGACTGAGAAATTACTTATTTGATATTTGTATTTTTATATTTCGTAAAGTTGTTTATTGAGGTATATAAATAAAATTACACATTCTTTTTCTAGTCAGTAGATATTAATATATTGAAGAAAAACATTGCACATCGGAAGCTGCGAATTTTCCTAGATTCCCAACTTGTTTTTGAAAAACGTCCAGGGTAATAATGACGTTCAACATTTAAATGTGCTTCACACAGACTTCATAACTAAGTTTGAGGACATTTTGACTGTGGAAGTGGAATGTTGAAGAATCGGATATCATATGACAAGAAGAACTGATCGGAATAAGTGCTAACAAAGAACTTAAGGGGCAGTTCTGTAGGGCCAGCTACAGAAAGAAATTCCCGTTGCTTATCCTGCTCCATTTTCATTTGGTGTAATACCTCACAAGGGCGCCACTGTCTGCACAATGTAAAGACAGAGGAACTATACCCCCACCCCGGTTGTTGGACAGGCAAGGGAAGGGAATCTTCTTACGAAAAGAGAAATGATTATCACATTTGACGTTAATAGTTTTAGGAAAATTCAATATTCGGCAGGCAAGGGGTCTACGGAAAAAAATATATTTGGCATGAGGTCTACGGGGAAAAAAAGTTTGGGAACCTCTGCACTAATCAAACGTAGTTATCATATTCCAGCATATATTTCCTCTACATATTATCTCCCTATGAATTTGTCGTTGTCCCCGTCAAGAACACTATGTAATTATAATAACCTAGCTGATGTGAACCCGGAGTTGCTGGGGATTATCCTTGGGAGATAGACATATAGATACCATCGCAGACTTTTCTGTAGGCCTTTTTAAGATATACAATACCGTGGTACATTATTTTGTTGTATCTCATAAGGTTTAACCAGCGTTAGCAATGTAAGCGCCGGAAAATATTTTTTTTACGACTTGATTACAAAACATTGACTTTTCTCCATTTTCTATGCATATATATATATAACCTTCCCTAAGAAATTCTCTGCATGATAGTGAAAATCCTGTCAAAATCCGTTGCGTAGTTTAGAAGAACTAAGCGCACAAACAGACAGACGCGAATAGCGACTTCGTTTTATACTATTTACAGATTATAAGTACCTTTAATATGAAATTATTATTAATGGAGGAATTCGTATTTGGTATCATGTCTACCCTAAAAAAAGGATGGTCGCGTCCGAAATCAGTATCAGAAAAAAAAGGTTTTTATCAAGCTTATAAGATTTATTTTAAGACATGTTTTCGTTTTATGTCTGGCTAAGAAATATTAAAAAAATAGCTAAGAATATTAGAATCAAGTTATTTTCAAATTCGCTTTGTTGCCGTCGCGAAACTAAAATAGTTCATACATACAAAAAGATATAATATATCCACTTCACCACAAAGTAACTAATTATTTATTACATGAGAAATGTTCACAACTTGATGGTTTGATCTATTAAATGAAAAATACAAATATGTTAGTTAGAATACAGTATAAGACTTAGTACTAAGATCGAGTTCGAGGTAAGATTATGTTAAGGGTGGGTCGGTACTCACTTTTCTTCCTGCCCTCTTGCACCCTGTAGGAGAGGTCTGTGAAGGCGAGATCCAGAGGAGCCCTCTTGGGCAGGTGGGTCAGCGTCTTGGGCTGACTGGGCTGGATAGTCACCTTCAGGGAACCCTTCCTGCAAGTCAAAAGCTGGTTATCTTCGCTGCCACTCGAGTAACTCACTGTCGAAGTCTCGCCGACCTTCATTCTGAACGCTCAGATTTAAAGGAACAGCAAGGGAAGTTCTAACTAGACCTCAAAGGTCAGGAAAACACAACACTCAAGTATTTTACACAATCTATTGTATGTTTTTAGATCAGACTCACAACACACGATTTTCGCACATTATAAACAAGCTATATGTTAAACTATTAAAGTTTAAAAAAAGCACTTAATTAAACTAATATTTCGTGGTAATTTTCTACAGATAAATAAATACGATAATATTTATTTATGAACTGCCTATCGCGCACTTATTCGAGTTGACTGCGCGCTCGTCATACTGTTAGGCTGGGCAGTGAGTGGCGACTAACGACTGGCGTTGCGGTCTACCTGGGGCCAGAAACCTGAGAGCTAATCGCGACTGACTACCGACTCTCTACTACTGACTACTGGATCCCTGAGAGTGGCAGCGATAGCACCGGTGCGGCCTGCTGACAGTGCTGACTGAAGAACTCAGGTAATAATGCAATGGGCTGTTATCATTGGTATTATTACCTATTGTCGATACTCGATAGTATTGGTGAAGGAACAATAGCCTTGCACACACATGCCTATGGTTTATACTGTGTGTATGCGCGGGCGGACTGTGGGAGCAAAAGCCATCGGGTGCATGACACAGGGCTGGCGCTGATAAGAAAACCTTTTGTTGGGAACGACGTATGATTTCATTGTGTTCCCTCGGTACTTATTTCAAAATAATGCTACGCGGAAAACGCCTAAGTATAGACGCGGACGGAGACTTTCAATCAGAATCTACATAACATAGGAATATTTTTACAGTTTCCTCAATCAGATATCGATGACACTAAGGACGGGTTGTTTCGGAGAATTTGAACAATTCATCAAATTTCAACGTTCATTTTCGGGTTCTGTGAAAGTCCTATTCAAGTTCTGTTATTATATCATTGTAGGCTAGTTGCTTGAAAAAACTGAAATAAAAACAGAACTTGAAAAAATCTTTCACAGAACTTGAAAATGAACGTTGAAATTTGATGAATTGTTCAAATTCTCCGAAACAACCCGTCCTAAGGATCAGTGACTATTACTTTGAACTATTACAAATGAAAATTATTCACGATGTGCTACAGGCATGGTAAAGAAACATCGGCAATAAAATGATTTAATTTTTTTATTAAAACACCCAAAAACAATGTTGTTATTCGTAAAATGTTACTTTATTAGAGGAGTTAAAAAAATATTATTTTATATGAATAATAAACAATTAACTGAAATTTCGTACAGCGACAGACTAGATTCATAATGACATTGTCTATTTAGATTGGACGTTCCGGACTAAGAAAATTCAAGTCGTCACGAGAAATAATGTGTGGCATAAACTCAACAAGTGACGACTACTCGGTGACGATTTTGAATTAATTATAGCAATCGACCACACTCTTGACGTGTAAGGAATCAAGGATAATTACACATATAAAAAAAAGATGTAAAATATCATTCTTATACAACTTCCTAATGGTAATGTAGCATTTTGCAACTTGTCAAAAGGCGAAATATATCTATGATGAGAGAACATAAAGATAAAATGTTGAAAAGGAAAGTTTTCAGCATAGCAAAAAGCATGCTAAGGATAACCTTGAATACGTTTCCGGTAAATGCTCTTGATTCAGAAATCATTAGCATGATAGAATTACGGTATTACCTATTCAATGTTAGCCTACTACTTGTATAACATGTGCAAGCTGTTGCCTAATCAAAGCAAATAATAAATACCTACCGTAATAATACCTAATAATGTAGCCAATGCAATCACATTTAAAAAATACTATTATCATCACTAACATACTTGTTTAAATAATCTCTATTACAATAGAGATCATTACCCTAGATAAAAATAACGTTATATATATATATAAAACGTTGTTTACAAGACAAGGTTTTACGCAAAGCACAAAGGATAACAAATTATTATAAGCATACCTTTAACAATACCTTTCCCACAAAAACAAAGTTGGTAGTTTTCGGGTGAAAAAAATAAAAAAAGCAATAACTGTTGAATGAAATACTTTATTTATTGAATTATTTGGCGGTTGAAAATAAGCCGACGTAGCACAGTGGTTCCGTGCACCTGGCGGCATTTATTTTTTCCCGGAAGATTTTTTCAATTTATATATGCGTTTCAGGCTAATAATTATTGGTTATAATAATTTAATATAACTATGTTTGAATAAAATTAATTTATTTAGTCGCCGAACCATTTGATTAGATATTTAAGAATCAGTGAAACCACAGGTATCTAATCTGTATTTTCCGATACAGTACAGAAGAGATATTGATAAAAACAACAGGGAAATATAATGATAATGAAAAATGCTATCTTAAGTTTTTAAAGAATCCGAACTGTCCTCAATGCGAGGCGTAAGACCTAGAACATCGGGTAATATATATGTACCTAGATGCAACACGAAAGCTGCACAACATACCAAATACCTAATACCCATAGACATATGAATATTAGTAGACCTGCCCTAAGTGATTTAAAGCGTATTATCTCCACTCCCCATACCGGTTCCATTGGAGCCGGCTGTGCTCGCGTATGGCCTCAAGTGAAATTTGAAAACGTGACGTCATCATTCTTGTGCGAACTATGGTCGAGGCATCATCGGTTCATTTTACGAAATAACACGGCAAAATGTTGACTTGTGCTATGAAAACTTGTAAAAATAGATGTGAAAAAGAGAATAAACCCAATTGTCGTATTACATTCCATATATAAGCATTATTTTACTTTATTTGAAGCATATTCACATCGTATAATATGGATCAGTTGTAGAAACATAATATACTATCACATCGAGAAACGTCTGGACGCGAAACACAAAGCTGGTTGGTTGCTAGGAAGTAAATTATGAACATTTATAAAAGTGTCTTAACTAAATACTTAAACGAAATATTCGACTTTGAAAATAGAACCGAATTTTTTTGCCGAATTTGGACTTCGCAAATTTGTTCATAACGTGGCGAGTAATTTGCGCTCCCATGTAAAAATGTCTATTCATTCAAAAGCAGATTTTACTTTTAAGAAGTAAATGGTGATATTATAATGCGAGATGCCTATTTACTGTCAGATTGATTTATTGACGAATCACAGTCAGCTTCACCCCCTTCGTTCTTCAACAGTTGATTTTACCCCTCGCTATTATCTTCTCGTCTATTAATTCCTATGTCTGTGCTAATACCTAATATACGAGCCCTACATTTAAAGCTATTTAAAGATTTACCTGATGTGATAAAAAGTGACAAAAGCCATCCCAAATTTATAAAAAAGTTTAATTTTACATTTTTATCCAAAACCAACAGATTGATTGATATTTTACCAATTATACTTTTGCTTTTTTCAATGATTTTATTTTCCAACTAGCTGACGTGTACCCAGCGTTACTGGGGGTTATCCTTAGGATATAGACATATACCATCGCTTACTTTTCTGTTAGCCTTTTTAAGATATACAATTCCGTAGAACATTATTTTGACGTATCTCATGAAGTTTAGCCAGCGTTAGCAATGTAGTGCCCGAAAATATATTTATACAACTTGATTATAAAACATTGATTTTTCTGTACTCTCTATAAATATAATATGCATGTATCATATATGTAAACCTTCCGGAAGAATTCTCTAAATGATAGTAAAAACCCTATCAAAATCCTTTGCGGAGTTTAGAACAAAGAGGAGGAACAGACTGACACGGATAGCGACTTTATTTTATACTATTTGGAGATTTTATAATGTTTTAGATAATTGCGGGATATTTTTTGTAACTAGATATACCTACTAAGGTTAAACGCAACGCTCGTTGTATTCTACGTGTTCACAGATAGCGTTAATTAATTAATTTTGTTTAAATACGCTTTTGCAAGGTATTGCTTTACAATATTAAGACAAATCATTTGTTTGCGCCCGTATATACGCAATATGAATATGAATCAATAGTTTTGTTCGTTTAAAGACTTAATTCTTTCGAGAAAGGCAAACAAATACAATATTTTACCGATGATTCAATCCAATATTGTATTTGTATGCCTTTCTCGATAGAATTGAGTTTTTATATGGACAAAACTATTTATTCATATTCATATTGCGTATATGAGGGCGCAAACAAATAATTTGTCTTAATACTTTAAAGCAATACCTTGCAAAAGCGTATTTAAACAAAATTAATTAATTAACGCCATCTATGAACACGTAGAATACAACGAGCGTTGCGTTTAACCTTAAGCATCATATTGTACAAGTAAATAAAGGGTTTACCAATAAGAGGTGTTATTTTGAATAGCCCGCTATTTCGGTAGATGTTACTTTTGAAGCTGTCATTTTTTTTACATTTGACAAGTAGAAACTACGCCATTAATAAAAATGGAACGATACACGCTTCAACAACGCTTTGAAATTATTAAAATTCACTTGAGTGAATCAAAAGCAAATCATCTCGAGTGATGAGGCCCATTTCCACCTCGGTGGCTTTGTCAACAAGCAAAATTGTCGCATCTGAGGCTCGGAAAACCCAAGAGTTATTGTTGAAAAGCCTCTCTATCCTCAACGTGTGACTGTTTGGTGCGGTTTATGGTCCGGCGGAGTCATTGGACCATACTTTTTCGAAAATGAGGCTGGAGCAACAGTTACGGTGAATGGATTGCGCTATCGAGAGATAATTAATGATTTTTTATGGCCGGAATTGGATGGTATTGATCTGGACAACGTTTACTTTCAACAAGACGGCGCTACGTGCCACACAAGCAACGAAACCATTGATCTTTTACGATTGAATATCAAAATAACACTTCTTATTGGAAAACCCTGTAGTATTTACTTATTTAAATACTAGCTGTACCCCGCCACGCGTGGCTACGGCTCAGTCTGTTGCAGATACAGAAACAATAGCGCATGTTGCTTCTACGTAACATTTTTATTTATATAGATAGATGGTATTAGTAAATAGACTAAGTCCCCAGTTTGACACGAGAATATGTATCTGCTAACTGCGTAATTAAATTAGTTATTTAAGAGTGCTACGTAACATATTATTGTTTTGTACCTTTTCTTTATAAATTAAATTTAAATATACATGTATAAAATAGCCTCACATGGTAACACGCTCATTTTTTGTTTAGTTTTTAGATAGTAATGAAACATAATATACTGAGAATATTTTACATTATCAAAGATGCTAATTATTGATCTCACCTGGGAAAGGCCATTGATTTCGACTCATCGATTAGAGTCCAATTCTCTTCCCACGGCAGGTATGAGGCCCTATTCACAGGTGAGCAACATTTTTAGCGCGAGACGCAGAGACTAATTTGTTGAAATTAACGTTTTTTAATAGACACCGACGCTCACAAAGTTAGCACGGACTTTCGAGAAGATAAATAATACAAAATTGTGAAGAAATTTAGATTCGCGTCGAAAACAAAAATAATTAAAATGTCAGAATCCGAAAAAACCTGGTTCATTGCGATAAATTAATGTCATTGTTATTGTCTTCGCTCCTCATTTATATATGCTCTCCTTTCACTGTCATCTCTGTTTATAAAACTTATTCGTGTAATTAATATGTTGTTAATGGACTATTTGTCCGTAAATAAATAAATAAATAAATAAAAAAAAACCCGAACGAGAATGAGGCTTTAGGGTATACACACTGGTATTGAGTCAGCACTTTTTGCACTAAAGCGATATTTTTCATTGCATTTAATAGATTACGAATTTCGAGCCTCGTCAGTCTGTGGGTTGTGACGTTAACTGTTCATTTGATATCGTAGCAAAAATGGCTTAACGGCTGACATAAAGCGCATGGGTACTTAAAAAATATTTATATATAATATTGTCTTATTCGATAAGAGATTACTAAGATGTCAAAGAACCGCGCTCGGAACCAGATAATAACAATAATTATTAAAGCATTTAGGATCAAAGTCGAAAATATTTCAAAAATAATAGTATTGTGTACATAGATAAGAGATTATTTGACTTCCCACTTATGTTTAAAGTTTATTTATTTCAGAGATTGGTATATGTATTCAGTGTTCAATTAAAAAAATGATTAAAATGTGTGTCATCCCGTCAGCCCACAGAAACACGTCAAATTTAACCATCAAAATAATTAGACAAATAAGTATTAACTAAAAGTTTTAGAATTTGTTTGAAAACAAATCATTTGTTTATTATTTAACGGACAAAGTCCGTTAAGAACACAACATCACACGCATGAAAAAAAACACAGATATGACAGCTTAGATTTCACAATTTAACGAGTATTGATAATTTATTTTATTTTTCTTTAAAGCTTCTTCCAGTTAAACCACAATTAAGCAGTTTGTCAACAGGATGTGCATGTTCAATTACAATGTAAATATGTGTAAAAATATTATTACATAATGTTGTTGCTACATTTTTTTAAAATTCTAACTCCAATTTTAAATCTTCCCCATAGGAAAAACTAAACCCTTCCACACACTTTTCCACAAATGATCATCTAGTCAATCAAAATTATGCAAGTGCATTATACAAGCAAAATAAATACAAAACAATACAAGAACAACACGTCAACTCACCAGAGATCAAATGGGAAAATAATTCACCGACTCCAGAAATTTTCATATCAGAGGGTTCGGCTCGGTAGAACTCCTAACAGGGCCTATAAATCCTACTGATCCCTCAACATAAATATTTAAAAAATCTTTCGTTATCCTACATGTATTCAAAATGACCGACTTTTGTATCTTTATATATAAATTTTGATATCAGATTATTATTATTGGCATCAGTCTAAAATAAAACTAAATCTACATGCTTCATATTCCTAAGGCAAGCTCTATTATTACTGGTATAGTTGATATACACACTGTTAATATGAATCTAAGAATTCTTTTTACAAAAATATTTTAACAACGCATTGAAATTAACAATTTTGTAATTTTTTTCAACAGAATTGAATTGAATTGAATGCTAATAAAATAACATCTAATGATTGATCTTAATGATTAGTAAAAAATATTTCTACTTATGAGACATGTTTTCAGCATATATCTGAATCTATTTGGGAATTTACAATTTTTTATGTTACTTGGCAACCTAGTGGTTCATGTTCCAATTTATTTTTATATTCAGAGTCAGATATATGATATATCAATATGTTGTCCCATAGTAAGGCCTGCACAGACACGATATTTAAGTTTCGATACAACAATGAAATGTTACGTCTGTGTGATTTTTTTTTTAAACTAGTAATTTAACCATAGACATATCATTCTTAAACGATTTCCTAACGGTAATGTAGCATTTGTGCAGCTTGTCAAAAGGCGAAATCTATCTATGATGAGAGAACATGAAGATAAAATGTTGAAAAGGAATGTTTTCAGCATAATAATTCAATTATTGATAATTGCACGTCAAAGCCTGTACAAGGTTTCGGCAAGATCCAAGAATTGAGCTTATTATTTTATAAATAGGAAACATTACATTTATTTGCGCAACGACGGAGGAAAATCATTTACGGAAAATCAAATGCAACATTGTCATCAAATGGTCATTCAGCGCCATTTTTTTTTATTTTGACAGCTGAAATGTACCCCGTTAAATGCCGAATCGAAGGACGGGTTGTTTCGGAGAATTTGAACAATATCAAATTTCAACGTTCATTTTCAAGTTCTGTGAAAGATTTTTTCAAGTTCTTTTTTATTTCAGTTCTGTCAAGCAACTAGCCTATAATTATATAAAAAACAGAACTTGATTAGGACTTTCACAGAACCCGAAAATTAACGTTGAAATTTGATGAATTGTTCAAATTCTCCGAAACAACCCGTCCTAAGTCCCTTTCAGCTTTGAACAAATTGTGATCAGCGGAAGAGGACAACTATCATGTCGTTATCAGCTTATTACATAGACATATGAATATTAGTAGACCTGCCCTAAGTGATTAAAAGCGTATTATCCCCACTCCCCATACCGGTTCCATTGAGCCGGCTGGGCTCGCATATGGCCTCAAGTGAAATTTGAAAACGTGACGTCATCATTCTTGTGCGAACTATGGTCGAGGCATCATCGGTTCATTTTACGAAATAACACGGCAAAATGTTGACTTGTGATATGAAAACTTGTAAAAATAGATGTGAAAAAGAGAATAAACCCAATTGTCGTATTACATTCCATAAGTAAGCATTATTTTACTTTATTTTAAGCTTATTCACACCGTATTATATGGATCAGTTTTAGAAACATATACTATCACATCACAATGTAGCGATTCTCAAGTGTGCTCATCGTTGTTTACTGGGGTAGGTAAATTATGAAACATTTGTAAAAAGGTCTTAACTAAATACTCTGAAACTAACTACGACTCTGCAAACAGAAGAAATTTACTTTGCCGAATTTGGACTTCGCAAATTAGTTCATAACGTGGCGAGTAATTTGCGCTCCCATGTAAAAATGTCTATTCATTCAAAAGCAGATTTTACTTTTAAGAAGTAAATGGTGATATTATAATGCGAGATGCCTATTTACTGTCAGATTGATTTGTTGACGAATCACAGTCAGCTTCACTCCCTTCGTTCTTCAACAGTTGATTTTACCCCTCGCCATTATCTTCTCGTCTATTAATTCCTATGTCTGTGGCTTATTACAATTTGATAGAAAGCTGAAACGCACATAGAATCGGCGTTTAACGGGGACCTCTTCAAATTCAAATTTCAAACGGACATTTGATGACTTCGTTACACGTGAATTTCTGAGAAACAACTGGGCCTAAGGCTTACACCAAAATATTCAATACCTTGACTTGATTTGGAAAGTCTTGACATTCTGGACAAAGGAGAATGGTATCCATAATTAGTAGCGTTGATTTAGAAAGAGAAATTAATTATTTCTGGGTCTACGGGAAGGGATGTTGAACGGGATTGTAACAAAAGGGAGTCAAATTTTGAAAATGCAAATTAGACCAGTCTTTTGTACGTGTTCCTAAAAAATAAAGGTTCATCGTTTGTTCAATTTCATCATAATATAAGTACTCGCCTCTTTGAAGTTCTGATATTCAAGCAATTCCTCGCAAAAAGCGATGTTGTACGGATTATACATGATGAATAAACAAATTCGATAGACACTAGCATAAATTCAAGATTATGGCCTGTTGCATATACTCAAGCATTCCATGACTCACACACATATAAAAATATCGATAAAATTAAACAGAAAATTGAGGATATAATGAATTCCTCATCTCTGTGTTAAAAATTAGATAAGAATCTCATTCATTCGCGCATACAAATTATAAAATTATTTTTTATCATTTTCTATTAGTCCGTAGTAATTCCATGATTAATTCTAACCAATAGGGGATACACATAAAATGAAATAAATGCTGTTCAATTCTTCCGATTTAAATCAATTCGTTTAACTTATGAGCAAAAATCAATATTTTTGAAAAAAATATGATTGAAGAAATTTGTGAGTGTATTTGTAAGAAACAAACATCTTACATAATACTTAGATAAGTATACATGTTAGATTAATAAATTGAAGTTAAGCCAAAAAAGTTTTTTATGCTCAGGTTGCTTAAAGATGGAGTTTTATTGTGTCGTAAAAATAATTTTAGGTAAGGAGTAGAGAAATACGAATATAGGATAAGGATAGGAAATGCTCCCGACGCATTCCATACTAACATATAAATTTAAAAAATCTAACGAACCAGTGTACCGTCAAACCCGATCACTACACTATGTCAAGAAACACAGAGAAGTTGAACTGTTGCAATTTTTTGAACATTTATGAAACTTCAACTGCGTGACCACTGACCATGGCTGAAGGAAAGCGATTGATCTAGCCCTGAGCGACCGTGCCGAAACGTGAATACGTTAATCACAATGATGCGAGTCCAAAAACGCGGTAGAAAATAAAGATGTTGTACGGAAACGTAAAATGACAGCTAATGTTCGACCGATGAACGCAGAAAAACTCAACGAAATGATACGTCGAGGGCAATCACCACTTTCACAAACCGAACCGAATAACACGAATAACCAAATTCCTACTTCTGCAGAGAAGACTCAGAACCGAATAAAAATATGATTCAATACTATTTTTTGGATGAAAGCAGGTTCGAATCAATCTTAAAATACGAAAAATGTTCCAGTGTCTCTCGAAAGTTAAACTGGGATATACTTAAAAATGCGATAATAATAATCCATTTTTAATCATTTAAACCTATGATACCTATATTAATCTCTTAATCAACGGTTAACTTGTGAGACGGAATTAGACGAGACAACAACAGTTAGATAGGCAATCTTAAAATTTATTGTAGGAATCAAATTATTTATATTTCTAAGCTAGGTTAATTTAACAAAGAAAACACATATTTCTAACAAAAAAATATGAAAATAATTATTCATATTAGTTTAGGCCCGTCTTGTGTAGATTTCTTTACAGGTAAAAGTGAAAAGGCAACGCCTAAATTAGAAAATGATTAGAATCAATTCGGGGCAACGATTCTCAACAAAGAATGGAAATATTTCTAAGTATTCCACTGAAGCGCAATTCTGTATTATGGTGACTACGTAATAATTATGCAGTAGGTGGTTGCGGCAACGAAACGTATAATTTTACCAGAGTAGATAATAACTGTGAATATACTAGCGTTGAGTCGTTCTTGAGCGAGCCGCACAAGAAAATCAACAAGGAGGATGAAAGACATTACCACACAAATACAGGATATTTTTCCCCTGTACCGCGAACATTAAGAAATTATAATATTATACATGGCTCTAATAATGAAATAGACATTTGTAATGACCAATTTAAACACTTCCAAAAAAATGTATTACCTTTAATCATATTAAGCTGATATTGTGATGAAGCCCTTTATTTAAAGAGAAGCAACATTGTACCTACCTAATCAGTGTCTCACCAGTACAGGTGTGACAATAACAAATCGTTTATGAACATATTTGTATTTACCTTTTACCCATTCTTATTTATTATTTACTTGCATATTTAGCTTACATATTATTATAATAGATTAATAATAATAATAATAATAATAACATAACATTTATATAGCGCAGTTTTGTGTTGTTTCACTTCAAGTGCGCTTGACTATAATAAACTTAAAATAAAATTTCCTATTGTGTTCCTTTAAAAAAAATAATTACATAACATGAAATAAAGAATAAACGGTTTACACAAAAGCAGAGAATAAAATTTAGCAATAACAGTAACAATACTTACATATTCCTTTTGTTACTATTTTTGTTATTATCATTTTGTTATTATTATGTATTTAAACATCCATGTATATAATTTTTTGGGCACCATGCCTGTTTTATGTACTTAAATAAAAATAAATAAAAAAATAAATTGAGTTAGCTCTTTTAGACGGGCCGTATTCTCATACGGAGAAAAATCAGTATTGCTATTTTAGCATCTTATTTTTCTCGTGGTATGAGGCGGCGTGCCGGTACCAAGAGTCGTACGATCATTCATGCACTGGGAGCCGTATCGGGCTAGTCGTATCGGACGAGCACAGTATTCTGACTGCTCATACGCTCTGAGCGCACGGCTCCCGTTCAATTGAACCGTGATTCAATTGAGCCGTCGTTCAATTGAGCCGTCGTTCAATTGAGCCGTCGTTCAATTGAGCCGTCGTTCAATTGATCCGCCGTTCAACTGAATCGACTCTTAATAAAATGAGTCGTGACTCGTGACCCATTGCTAGAATATATCCTTCCCTGAAAGTTATGCATTGTGGTGTACAGCAGATTTTAAGTGTTCCGCGGTTACGAGAAAGTTTAGAACCACTGGTTCACAATATGGGATTAGAATTTTATAGATATTTATGCAAAATATTCAGAGGAAGGCCTCTATGATTCTAAGCCTCCGAAATATGATGCCATATTGATTTATAATAATAACATAATATTTCTGATATTTTTTTACATTTTTTATCAACCAATCGACTGAGAAAAAATAATAATCTCATAATATAAACGCTATTAAAAACACCTATGGAGAACAAGGACAACTGGTAGATTCTAATAACCCGACCTACAAAGGGCTCTACTATAATGTAGTTACTACAAAACGTATGCATATTAAACCTTAGCCAAAGAATATATTTTTTTTTAATAACTTAATGAAAATCTCAAATTGTAATATTTATTTTACCATCGAAGACAATATTGGCGACTATCAAATGAAAACCTGAAAAAGATTCGGTAATTTTAAGAGAAATGCGTGTGCCACCAAAAGTTGATAGAATTCACTGTCATCGACAACGAGTCTATCTGCCAAGTTTCAGCTCGAACGGATTCATTCACGAAAATCGAAAATCGAATAGATAGATTATTTTTAAAAAAATCGAAAAAGAGAATTATTTTTCTAGTGTTATATGTTTTTAGCCAAGATAAGCCTTGTATTTTGAACCCTTGAATAGATAACGATCGATACTGAACTTAAGACAATAATCGCGAAATTCCTTCAAGATTAGAAATGAATATTAGTCGCATAAGCACAGAAATATAATTTAAAATGCTCTGGAGTCAAGGTTCAATGATGAGTGTGCGAGATTATAAATAAAATCCAGGTGATTCAATATGATTATATTTATTTATTTGATATTATAGAAACAAAGAGTACATGAGTTACAGCAATGAAACCATTTACAGGAATTAGATATTTCATGTTGGGTACCTATGATATGTTTCCTTGTAATGTCTGCTAAATATATTACTGAATTACCAGGTGAAGTGTGTAGAATATAGACAAAAATAAAAAAAACTACAAATTACATTCAGATTCAATCGAAAAAATTCAACATAAATTCCTAAGACACATTAATTTTAAACTCGGTATTCCCATTGAAAATATAAACTATAATTACTTGATGAAAAAACTAAATTTATTAAAACTCTCAGATCGAAGAATTATATCCGACTTAATATTTATGTTCAAAATTGTAAATGGTAGTATAGACAGTCCTGATTTAATTAACCTCATTGAATTTCATATACCCACGAGAGCTACTCGTTCTAAAATTTTCTTTAAATGCAACAATATCAGGACTGAGTATTCCAAACACTCGCTTGTACCTAGGTTGCATGAAGTTAGTAATAGATACGCAGATGTGGCAGATCTATTTAACTGCACGCAAGGTAGGTACAAGAGGGCTATGCTATCAAATCTTTTCAATCAATATTAATTTAATCTAATTCTACCTTATTTGCACTATAGAAACTCATGTATGTACTTGTATCTCTTGTTTACTTACTTACTCTCTAATGTCATTTCACAATCAAATGCCACATATATTTGTAATTCTTTTTTTTTAATATTTCTACGATTTTAACTGTGACATGTTATCGTTGTTTATGGTATATTTATACCGTTGATATTAAATAAATAAATATAGGAGTGTGTGTATGTATATGTGAGTGTGTGTGTGTGGATGTGTATGAGCATTGAACAGTTTATATTATTGACATGATGCCACGTTTGAATTTGGGTAGTGAATCCGAAAAAATTTCAATGTTTGAATTAAACTTAATAACAATAAATAGTCAATGTTTGAGTTTAGACAAATATCATGAGTATGAAAAGCTCGGTTAATTGGCGAATTAGATGCTGCATTTGTTTTTTTTTAATTAAGGGTGTGGAATAGCAATGTATGTCGTGTACGTCTCAGGGGTATGTTAAAATTAATAAGGGACAGAAGTTCGGTACAGTCGATGTTATTGTTTAAAATTCTATGTATAAATGTGAAATCAGTTACTACTCGTCTTTGCTGCAAAGTTTATAAGGCAACAAAACCTTTTAACTAAATCGTATACGTACTGACTATGATGCACTAATTGATGAGAATGCGTGTGATGTCACAAGGAGCTTACTTTTATTTTCAACAGGGTAAATTTAGTAAATAAATACTATTTTTATTCACCACCGAGGCGTTTTTTTATTCTTAAAACTAACCGCTTTTAATTGAAAAACACCTTTTAAAATGTCGACATCTCGTCAGTATTGTTATTGAATTTGACCAATACGTAAAAATACAGATATTTTCGCAGACGATAAAAAATTTCAGTTTAGTTAACTCCACTGCTATTTTTGTGTACTTTACAGCTCAAACTGAGAACGACTCGTAAAAGTAATTTTCATCATTCTTATGTATTACGGTGGGATATTTCGCAACCCGTCAAGAAAGATGTCATTATAAATTCAAAGAAGGTAAAATTTGAGAGAATATTTATTTTGTAACTTTATCATGCTTCTGATACTAATTGCGAAGCAAATATAAAAAAGTACAGTTAAACAATATTTTAATTAATTCCTTCATATTTTCTGTTAAATACAGAGATAATCTTAATAATATTTAAAAAAATAATGCGTCACTGTATTCGTACACGCTAATCTCCTAAACCGCCCAACCAATTTCAATGAAATTTTGTGAATGTGAATGGTTGATACACATGGTGGCACTATTGCCGAGACCTTAAAAAAAATACGATTTTTTTCATTTTTTTTTTCATATTTCTCATCCAAAAATATACAGGGTGTATCGGCACTAACCAAAACCTCCTAGAACAACTAAGGCCTAGACTCAGTTTGCGCCTCTGGCGGCAATTAATCTTCTAGGAGGCTGAACGTTGGCGGCTTGAAACGTCAGATTCATACATTTTGACTCACTTCACCCACGTCTATGGGCTATTATTGCGTACACCGCAGCGCGTGCGTCTTGATTTTAGCGAAAAAAACTATAAATTAGAAGCGTTAAGCTAAAACCTTTTAGCGACTTTATATATTTATTATCTACAGAAGTGTTTTCAATTTTTAAAATGGTTAACAAGTGCGTTGTTCCGCGTTGCAAAGGAAATTACGATAGCGGACCAAAACGTCACACTTTCATGTTTCCAAATGAAGTTATTTTACGTCAAAAATGGGTTAAGGCTATTCATCGAGATTTTATTCCAACGAAATATTCAACGGTAAGTGAAATGTGCTTATTTTTATTTCAAAAACAGCGCCTTACAATAACATCGACAATTCGATTTTGTACATAACCTCAATAATGTATATAAAAACGTGCAACTGCTATGGGCAAATGTGATGTTTACAGATCGTATTCATATTATTTTGATATTAAAAAGTGTTTATTAACGTTGTTGTCGAATTTCGTATAGTAATATCGGTTTTTACAGCTTTTTGCTGTAATAAAAGACAACAAAATGAAAAATCGCAATGTTTCAATCTAGTGCCTAGATATTTAATATTGAACGGCTAATTAACACTATTTTGTAGAAGGGTACTATGTGTAATTAAAATCTATTAATTGTCGTGCATTGTGAAAATGTACCTATATTATATGTACAAGTAAAATTGAATGCATGTTGATTGATGAAGTTTAGAAAGAGATTGACATTTATGGTATGCTGCCAAAATTTCTGTAATTTAATATATCTTTTAAGACATCTGGTGGAAGAATGAGGTTCATTTATAAATAAACATTTAAACATAAATTAACATTAAAGTAATAACTTTTCAGGTTTGCGAGCTGCATTTTAGAAAGGAAGACATAATTTCAGCCAGTGTCCACACCAATATAGAAACTGGAGAGCAATGTATAATGAATTATAAGAGAGTGAAACTTGCTCCAGGAGCCGTCCCATCAATTCTGCCAAATTGTCCAGCCTACCTGTCGGCAACTCCAACATCAGCCCGAGAAAGTGTGGACGCAAGGAAAAGCAGGAAAGAACTTCTCAATTTACAAATAGCAGTAGAAAAGAGCATAGTTTCTAATGCAGTATTTGAATCTCTGAACCATTTTTCAACTTTTGATGAATTTTTAGGTTGCATTGACAAAAATAACTTCCCAACTGATTGTATTACTGTGAAAAGAGAAAGTTCCGTAGTTTTTTTTTATCTTGCCTCAACTCCATTTCCAAAAGTCATTGCATCTGCCGTTGTCGATATAAATTTACAATTGAGTTTATTTGTTGAATGCATAGAATTAACACAATTAGGTGAAAAAATATTTCCCCAGCAAATAAACAATTACAATGAACTTAATACTATTTTATTATCGATTCAGTCCTTCAAAAATGTTTCTGACAATTCTATAGATACTGTATTAGAAACTGTGGTCCATTTACTAAGTGAAATTGATAACTTATTTGCAGATGACACCAAAAAGCAAAAAAAAATTCAATTTTTAACAGAACAGTTACAATTATTAAATCGAAAATCAGGGGCTTTAAGATATTCACCATGTTTTGTAGTCTTCAGTAGCATTCTGTATTCTATTTCACCCCATTCATATAAATTCCTACGAGGCTCAGATCATCTAACGTTTCCCCATCCTAGAACTTTGAAAAGAGTTTGCTCCAAGTTTCAAACAAACCCGCTAAATGAACAGAGTGACAGTAATTTTTTGTCATTTATTAAACATAAATTTAGTTTGTTAACGAAAAGTGATTTGAATGTAACATTGATGATAGATGAAATTCACATAAAGCCATATTTAGATTACAGCGGAGGCAGCATTTTGGGAATAGCTTACAATAGTGAAAATGCAGCTACTACTGCCCATGTCTTTATGATTCAAAGCTTACTCTCTTCATATAAAGAAGTAGTCCACATACTCCCCGTTAAAACTATGAATGCAGCACAATTATTTACTGTTATTAAAAAAATTATAATGGGTCTTCAAAAGATAGGTTTTAATGTTTTGTGCGTAGTTAGTGATAATAATTCCATTAATAGAAAAGCTATGATGTCTTTCAGCACTCCCCCGCAACTGAAAACTGTCTACTGTCATCCATCCAATGAAAGTTTACCTTTATTTTATATTTTAGATTCCGTCCACATATTCAAATGTATAAGAAATAATTGGATTAATCAGAAAGACAATCAACAAGTTTTATCGTTTCCAGACTTCCACGATCATACGTCTGAATCAGTAGCTGCGTTTTCTTCCATAAAACGACTTCATGAATTAGAATGTAAAAATTTAGTCAAGTTTGCTTATGGATTAACAATGAAATCTCTTTGCCCAAGTTCTTTTGAAAGACAAAACGTGAAGCTTGTTCAAAATGTGTTTAATGAATTTGTTCAACAGGCATTGATGATTCTAGGTGAGCGACATAATATTCCCCATTATGCAACAACTGCTGATTTCATATATTTAATTCGCACGTGGTGGGATATTGTCAATGTAAAAACTCCATTCAAGGGAATACGATTTAGAAATCCCCTTCAACAACCACTTTCTCTTAAACCTGGTGAAGAAAATGTAGCATTTTTAGAAAAAATTATTAAATGGTTAGATTCATGGAAAGCTTCAAATAATCATTTTAATTCATTGACAAGAGAAACTCACTTAGCTATTACACATACAACCCGTGGTCTTTTAGAAATGGCTGAATATTGTATAAATACTTTAAAGTTTAAATATTTTCTTCCGGGCAAAATTCAAACAGATGCATTAGAAGCTAGGTTTGGTAAGTATAGAACTATGGCGGGTTCACAATATTTAATATCAATCAGACAAATATTTGAAGTGGAGTCAAAGTTGAGGATACAAGATCTGCTACCTTTGACGTTGTCTTCGTCTGCATATGGCCGTATACAGATTGACATTATTGATTGTGAACTTGAAACTGAACCCCAGGCCTGTACCAGTTCAAATAAGCAACCGAATTTATCTTTTTCTGGTTTATATAAAACATTTACTGAGAAAGATTTCCAGCAAGCAGAAGCCAGTCTCCCTGTTCTTACATATCTCGCAGGTTATTGTGCCCGAACCGTTTTAAAGAAACTTAAATGTACAACATGTTCCAATTCCATCACTGTCGATAAAATGTTAGACACAGATTGTAGTTACTCTCTAATAAGGAATATGGATCGAGGTGGTTTATTATGTCCTCACCCTGACATCGTCAATGCCGTCATTCATAACTATGTGACCGTTCAAAAGCTTTTATCAACCAAACTAGAAAAAATGTTTTTAGATTACAATAACCAGCGTGAATTAGTATTACAATTGACAATTGATGCTATCAACGATAGAGATTTTTTCCTAACAGATTTTAATTGTCCCGCTGGACATTCACCAAATATTATTTTGCACCATTTAATCAGATCATCTACAAATTCATTGTTAAATAATTATGTTAAAAAAAGAAATGATACCACCAAAAAAGTAGTGAAAAGTCGCAAAATCTACACAGTAAAAAAAAATATTCTTGACTGATTGATATATCCAAGCACATCATTCCCTCATCAACATTCAACATGTCAAAACAATATACCCCTACTACTTATATGTGTACTTCTTTAGTTGTTATTATTTTCAGATGCACCCGCCAGCCATACAGCAGCCAGCCCCCAGCAGCCAGCCTCCAGCAGCTGCAGCAGACTGCTCTACAATCTCAGCGTCTACCATATCCACCAACACACACAACATTCATATTATACATATTCCCACACATATCATTATAATCTAATTTCATTATTAAATGCTATCAATTATTCATTTTGTTTCTATTTACTTTATTTCTTAGGACTAGTTGTTTCACAGAACATGAACTATTCATCAAATTTCAAAGTTAGTTCTGTCAAAGTTCTACTCAAGTTCTGTTATGTGAAACAAATTGTCCATATTGATATAATAACAGAATTTAAATAGAACTTTCATGAAAACATATATTGAAATTTGCTGAATTGTTTAAATTCTATAAAACAACTAGCTCTTAGACTTCTAAAAAATTCTTTTATTAATACCTTTTATAATTATTATAAGTACCTACTTACTACTAATTATTATAAGTACTGTACTTAGAAATGTTGCATTTTTAACAAAGGAAATTAAAGATTTTTACTAAGAATTTTTCTTTTCCTTTTTTACCCGTCACTACAATTTTCCCAGTGTATATGTACCTATGTTTTTTGCACTTCAGTGTGTATTTAGTATAATATAATCTCTCTTCAGATCACTATTTTACCATAATTGGCATCTAATTAGATTTATTAATCCATGCTCATCAGCCTTTAGCGGCGGCCATCTTGATTCAGTGTCCTGGCCTTAGTTGTTCTAGGAGGTATTGCACTAACCCGACAAACTTTAACCAGCTATTCCTTAGCACATTTGGAGTAAAAAATGTTATTGGCACTTATATATAATTAAAAACAAAAAATTAAAAATTTCCACACTACATCACTGTCATTGGCATTGCTTTTCGTGTTCAACAGCTGTTATAAGCAAGTATGTCGAAAAGCGTCATCGCTCTTTCGCACACACTAAATAATAATAGTTAAAAATGAGACGAATGGTGCCGTGCCATTTCGTTGTGATTGTAAAAGCGCGCCAATATAGGTACACACGTACATTATTCAACGGAATTCGAATAAATTATTGCCAGATGGGTTTTCAAACTTTGACAAAGGATAAAACAGTAGTGACATGTGGTGAAAATATGAATAGTAATTTTTTTATTTAAAAAAAACGTTACCGGACAGCGAAGTGCACATAATTTTTTTTTCTCCAAATATGCTAAGGAATAGCTGGTTAAAGTTTGTCGGGTACGTGCCGATACACCCTGTATATACTATCACAAAATTTAACTTCCCAATATAGAAGGCGGTATGTGGCAAGGCAACGTCTGCCAGGGCGTACTAGTCTATCTATCTATATAAATAAAAATGTAAATGATCGTTTATTAAAAATCATAAATCTCCGAAAGTTCTTCACCGATTGCATTGAAATTTTGACACAACTTTGCATTCAAATACACGTGAGTTTCTATATACCTATAATCACAGACATAGGAATTAATAGACGAGAAGATAATGGCGAGGGGTAAAATCAACTGTTGAAGAACGAAGGGGGTAAGGCTGACTGTGATTCGTCAATAAATCAATCTGACAGTAAATAGGCATCTCGCATTATAATATCACCATTTACTTCTTAAAAGTAAAATCTGCTTTTGAATGAATAGACATTTTTACATGGGAGCGCAAATTACTCGCCACGTTATGAACTAATTTGCGAAGTCCAAATTCGGCAAAGTAAATTTCTTCTGTTTGCAGAGTCGTAGTTAGTTTCAGAGTATTTAGTTAAGACACTTTTACAAATGTTTCACAATTTACTTACCCCAGTAAACAACGATGAGCACACTTGAGAATCGCTACATTGTGATGTGATAGTATATGTTTCTAAAACTGATCCATATAATACAGTGTGAATAAGCTTAAAATAGAGTAAAATAATGCTTACTTATGGAATGTAATACGACAATTGGGTTTATTCTCTTTTTCACATCTATTTTTACAAGTTTTCATAGCACAAGTCAACATTTTGCCGTGTTATTTCGTAAAATGAACCGATGATGCCTCGACCATAGTTCGCACAAGAATGATGACGTCACGTTTTCAAATTTCACTTGAGGCCATACGCGAGCACAGCCGGCTCCAATGGAACCGGTATGGGGAGTGGGGATAATACGCTTTTAATCACTTAGGGCAGGTCTACTAATATTCATATGTCTATGGTCTGTGCACATTTTTCCTAAATTGAAATCTTTATGAATTTAAATGCTTAACCTAGCGATAGGTCTACCAGTCTCTTTCAAAAAATACTAAATTTCAAGAATACTAACGATGTCATGTGCTTATAAATCATCTGTATCATAAAAGATGGTCTGTCGCCGGCGACGTGGCTTTGTTTTTTTAATACAAATTCATAGTTTAATTCCAAGATTGATGAAATTTTGCACGCTTAACCTTCAAAACAAGAGGAATGAGACAGTCTATATGATATTTCTAAAACCACCCTATCCATTTTTTCCTTAATCTTAAAGCAGAATGCACACTAGACGTTCAAATTAAGAGGAAAATTACTGCCTATATTGCTGATTTCGAAAAACTGTAATCGAAATACAGCTAATTGAAAAATACGGTTACTTTGCAATACCTCCTATGGTGCACTCACGGTAAAACATATTTTGTTATATTTACGCAACGTAGAATTGCCGTAATGTCTGCTATATTTATGCCATCTGGGTTGTACTGTGGATTCAGTACAGTACTGGGGGTCTTTGAACGGTGAGGGAGGAGTGAACCCGGGTCTCGAAGGAACCAGTTCTGTACGAGGGCGTAAACACGACACTCGTGCAATGAACTACCCGAGTAAAGGGCCGTGCCAGGAAAACAACTCCTGCCGAAGAAAAATAATGTTACCTCCTTACAAAATTACTTAATTTCTTTGGTAATAACTGTACCTAGGTACATGTTCTCCTAGTGAGGTGTTCATAAAAAATAAACACACATTAATTAATCTCATTAATACTAATTCAGTAGCACGCTTAGTTCACACTCCAAAACAATGCTCACCATCATCGTAATTATTTTTGGGTCATTATGCCGTGTTGCGCTTCTTTCTTTTTTAGCCAAGGTTATAATGTTCATCATCAGAACAGATAATGTAGAATGTAGTAAAGTGTATGTTTATATATGTCATCTTAGTACCGGTATTTCAGTTAACCGCAATAATTTAACAAATATTGTTCTGAAATACCTGCCCTGAGAGTATAATACTGTGTCACACATCTGCATATGTAAACACACACTCACCACATCTGCCCTGATGTGACTTTAAAGCGGCCGCTACACTACTCGCTTCGACGCTTCGACGAAGTCCTCGACGAAGTTAGCCGAAGTTCGAAGTGCGTGCCCACACACTCGTGCAACTTCGCGAGTAACTCAGTCCAACCAGTCAGTGATTGGTTTATTTATGCCGTGACGCTTCGAGTCCTTTGACTCGGGCGCATTTACCGACAACAATCGGAAGTCGGGCGAAGCGAAGCGAAGTTCGTGCGCACACTATTGTATTCGGTCAACTTCGATCAACTTCGCGAGTAGTGTAGCTGGGCTAGAAAGCAGTCCGAAGCGTACTGCATTAACAACACAAAAACAAAATAATAATAGTTAATTATTTATTTAAACGCCCTCATGAAGTTTTACATCATACATATTTTACGAGACTGCATAATACAGTGACAACGGAAGGTTTTTATTTTTAAAACCACAACAACAAAATAAATAACCAAACACGTAAAAAAAATAACATAATACGTGGTACAAATAATTATGCCCCATTGAAAAATTATGCACCACTTTGCATACAAATCAGTTCAAAAGTCATACAAGATGGCTGCCAGGCTATTTCCCCTCACTCTAGAATTGGCTTCAGTGCCATTCATACAAAATCGCAAAATGCTCTGTCCAGAGCTTTTTAAGTACATGTAGAAGGCAGTGTTATAATACTTCGGTGGTGTGAAGAATCGACGAAGAAAGAAAAGGCCCGAGGAAGACATGTCACGATCAAGTGAACCAGATACTTGAGTAGGGCCATGTCAAGAGTCAGAATAATAAAAGAGTATGTATGGATGCGAATGAGGCAAGGAGTGTGTGCCGAGATCGAGTTGTTTGGCGGTCCGTCTTCTCTGCCCACCCCTGTGGGGAAATGGCGTGACGGTTAGTTTGTAACGAGTTGCAACATCATGCCCCGTCTCCTGTTACAAAATAGCATTGGAAGGTAAAGGCAGAGACATCGTAGCTACCAGGGATTACGTACGGACACGAGGAACCAGGCTAACGATGGAGACACAACGAAGTTACGAATACGTACAGTTAAAAATATTTCATTTAGTTTTTCAAACTTGGTTTACCGTGTAACATTATTTAGTTAATATATTTTGATTATTATGTTTAAATAATCTGGCGTCCTACTAAAAGCATTAACTACTCGACCATTTTATAACATACTTTATAATATTAATGTGGTGACATTTTGTAATTTAACTAAAAAAGATTTCTTCGAGATTTGTCCATCCCTTAAGATAAATAATAGAGTCCACTTTACAATCTTGCATATTTTTACGTATTCTTTTAAAAATGTTAACTTCCAATCTTATAGAATAAATTTATATTTTGATATTCCGAACATGCCTTTCATTATAGATTGTCATACTTTCAGTATAGATTGTCTTACTTTCATTATAGATTCTCATACTTTCATTATGGATTTTCATACTTTCATTATAGATTGTCATACTTTCATTATAGATTGTCTTACTTTCATTATAGATTCTCATACTTTCATTATGGATTTTCATACTTTCATTATAGATTGTCATACTTTCATTATAGATTGTCTTACTTTCATTATAGATTCTCATACTTTCATTGTGGATTTTCATACTTTCATTATAGATTGTCATACTTTCATTATAGATTGTCATACTTTCATTAGAGATTGTCATACTTTCATCATAGATTGTAATGCTTCTTAATTTAGTTTTTTACCTAATTATTAATCAATACATTTGATGCACATTGTAGTAAGATGTCAAAGTTTACAAGTGAGTTAGTTATTTATTACCAGGTGTATACGAATAGCAATTAGAAGTAATATGTTATTTGGACTTTGCTTAGATGTCACCGCTGATACAACTTGCCCTGGTAGGAAATATGAATTAAATCATAAAGTAAGCACTCATTACTTACTAAGTAAAGAACAGTACGCCATTATTAATAAAGCGTTTTAAATAATTATAGTATTAGAATATTAACTTAGCCGAGCACTTAAATAAAGCAGTTTAATATTATGCTATGTATAAATAGGCGAGCCGAACTGTCGAACTGCAGTTCAACTTAGGGAAAGGAATGAAGAAACCTCAAATGGCGGCAGTTGCTTCTTCCTTTCCCGTAATTCGTGGCTCGGTTCACGTTTCAGTTCGAAAATGTATACGTAAAATTACAGATCAAATCCAAACTAAGAACCATGTACATATTGTAGGTACCTACTTAGCACAACTCGAGTATTGAGATGTGTACACAAACAAACACACTTCAGTTTCTTAATTGTGTTGTTTTCTCCAGCATGAATATAGGTTTAATGGACCACTTGCATACAATAATTTGAAAAAATAAGAAATTTATAGTTTTTTTAAAAATAAAATAAAAAAAATTATTTTATTTTTATATCCTGACTAAAGTGTTTTTTTCCTAGATAATTAAATTAGAGCCGTCTATGGTCGAGCGGTATACGCAATATTTTAAGTTTACCCCATAGACATTCAAATTAATAGAGTTGCTAAAACATAAAATCTGGGTATCATTTCGACGAGCCGGAGGCAAGCCACGCGAACATATTTTTGGCACCAGGAAGGTTCGAGAATACTTTGAATAAACTAAGACAACAATCGTACACTGACCAGTGACCACCGAACAGCGCACATTGAAAGGCAAAGGTTTGTAGCGCTGTCCATTGTAGGCCTTTTCTGCGCAGGATCTGAACGTTCGTTCTTAAATGTATCTCCTGGAGTAGCGACGCTAAAATTGATGTGGCTAAATTATAACACATTTGTAAAATTAAAAAATACTAAATTTTGGAAACAACCACGAACTTTTGTTCACCCGATTTGGGATATGTAGTTAAGTTTTTACGCAGTCCGCAATTTGCGCGTCATTGCCAAGAGAACTAGTAATTCATAAACAGATTTTATTTTCGAGGACCAGAGGATGGTGATATTGCATATTGTCAGATTAATTTATCGACAAATCACCGAAAGTGGGGCGCTCACGCCGCCTCCCGCGCTCCTCGCGTCAGTTTGTTCACCTTTCCATGATTGTCTCGTCTATTAATTTGAACGTCTGTGGTTTACCCTTAAATCGACCATTCCTAAAATCCATTTGTAAATAAATCGGCCGGTCAACCGGTCAATAACCAAGTTAGCATCGCGTTTGGGTCCCACCCAGGCTTAGAGTGTTCAATTCCTCGGCTGGCTAAGTTCTCCATCACAACACAAGCAACGTTTTCCGCTTACTGTAGTGGTAGTAGGATATTTTCAAATATTGTCAGGTTATTCGTAACCCGGGAACGTTTGTCTTTCTTTAAAAAACAAAATATTATTATATTCCTCTTAAAAATTACACAGTGAATTTATCAATCTATTTGGCATACTTGGATCTTCTATATCGATGGCTAAATGCTTCGTTTGAAACGTGTATTACTTTGTATGATAAAAATAATAGTTGGTACGAATCAACATTACAATTAATATTATTAAAATGATCATTATTAATACTGTGTAAACTTGCACTTTGATCGCGTTATCTGCCAGGAATACTCACGCGTTGTGTCATCAATCGGTGATGTGATCGGACGGAACGAGTTATCTCCACTAGTTTCCTATTTTAATTCGAAATTATTGCGAACATGGGACAACTGGTCAATCTGATTGGCAGAGAAACGATACTTTTAAATAATATATATTTAAATACAGTATAAACGCTGTTATCCGCGTTGCGTGTTTCAGAACCCCGGATAATCAAAATTACGGTTGACACGACAACATGTATTTATAATATAAGGAATGTCGCTATTAGCTCCGCTCTGTGCTCTGTGAATTAGAAAGAAACGTTACAACGGAGCTTCCAGCGGCAGTCTACTGAAGCTACTCTTCTCAACTATCCCAATCCTACTGTGTTTATAGGGGTCACGTCTGGCCACTGTGCTGCCGGAGACGGTGAGAAGGGTTTGAAGGACCATCTTCCTGTCCCACTGCTCACCTCATCGGGATTGCCTGTGGTGCACCAGTAGCTAATATGGTAGGTATACATTTGCGAACCGAGCCACGAATTACGGGAAAGGAACGAAGCAACTGTAAGCAGCGTTTCGCGCCATTTGCGGTTGCTTCGTTCCTTTCCCATAAGTTGGGGTTCAGTTCGGCAAATCGGCTCGCGTATGTATACGTAGCATTAGACTGTTTTTGTGTTTCTCGCTGCCATGGGAACGTGTTCAATTTTGCTTTTCCTTTCTTTTATATAAATGGATAAGTCATAACTCACAAAGAACTAAGTCAAAAAACTTACATTCGAGAAAACGATGGTTTTGCTTATGGTTTTATTGTGTAAATACAACAGTCACTATGGAACAAAATTGTATCCTACATTTAAGATAAAGGTATGTATAATTGTATGTTGTGTCGTGTAGGGACTGTCAAGGGCTTTTGGAATCATTCAATCGTAGCTTCGTTTTAAAAACATACGTATTCTTGACGTGGAACTGCTATAGGGACTCATCTGGTCCTTAAAGCGGCTAGGGAAAGTAGTTTCTTTCCATGACTTTATATAACTTTTTAAAGATGTGATGAATTAATTATCATTATGATGATTTATCCGGTTACAGTATATTACATTATTGACACAGAATATTTCAAACCGTGAAATTATTTTTTTAATACTAATTTCGGTAGTGGGTCTGTCTGTCTGTTACTCGAGTCAATGAACTAGAATTTCCATTGAATTTAAGTTTCATTATCAAAATTGAAATAGATTTTTTTTTTTAGAAAATTGTGAATTGCAAGAATTCAGACAAGCGATAAAGTACATGCCTATAACATAATATTTTAACTAAAATTATTTTAATTACCATTTTAAAAATTGGAACTAATGTGTTTAAGTAAGTATCCCGTGATTTCTCACCGGTCTTCAACAGTAATATAATGTATATTTTTTTCTAATTAAACGTGTACCGCTATAAAAGTCTGGCAAATGCACAAAAATTAGAGCATAAAATGCACGTGCAGAATTTATTGGCGACCGCTGCCAAATTTGCTGTTTTGTAGCTACAGATTTTAAAACTTATCTATGTTTATTTAATTGTTCGTTCGTTTGTTCCTCTTTGGCTGCTGGCATAGATAAGTTTGTAGATCTCTATATACATATATATAGTCATATTATACAGGGTTTTCCAATAAGAGGTGTTATTTTGATATTCAAAGAAAAATGCCATTTTTTAATATAAATGATCGAATGTTTATTTCATTATAAAGAGGAAGGTATGCCGTTAATAGTGAAAAATAACATCAGTCAAATGACCACCATGACTACGCCTACAGGACCATATCCTTTTCATGACATTTTCCATAACCAAATCGCAAAGTGGCTACCTTATGTCCTCGATAGCCTCACGAATTCCATCTTTGAGGTCTTGAATGGACGCTGGGCTGTTGGCGTAGACCTTCTATTTCACGTGGCCTCAAAGGAAGAAGTCGCAAGGTGTTAAATCACAAGATCTCGGTGGCCAATTGTGATCACCTCTTCGGGAGATGGAACACGGTACGGAAACTTTTCCCGTAAAAGATCAATGGTTTCGTTGCTTGTGTGGCACGTAGCGCCGTCTTGTTGAAAGTAAACGTTGTCCAGATCAATACCATCCAATTCCGGCCATAAAAAATCATTAATTCCTTAATTAATATTCAAAATAACACCTCTTATTAGAAAACCCTATAATATATATCATTATAAATATTATATATTTTACCAATTCAGTAATTCAGTTTGAACTCGATGAATGGTGTAATATCCAATACGCTATGTTAAATGAAAACAAATAAATAAAATGTGTCAAAAATAATACAACATAAATTGAGTTTAAAATTCAACATGATAATAAAATTAAAATAAGTAGGGCAATTAAAATAAAACACAGTTCAAGGTAATCCCCGCATCATCTGAACAAGTGGCGATTGAGTGGATAACAACGGTTTTTTACGTTATAACTGTGGATAACGTAGACTGAATGTACGTAATTTTGTTGGCTTCCTGTATAGTGGCACCGGAACTTCCGAGCCTTGACATTTACAATTAAACATTTGAGCTCGGTTGACGTGAACCTAATAAGAACTGAAATAAGTAGAAAAAAATCCCATCAAGGTTGTCTAAGAAAAATAACTTATTTAAATTTGACCGGTCGGTGGCTGAGTTGACATCGCGTTTGGGTCCTTCCAGGTGTAATGTGTTCAATTCATCGGCTGGCTAAGTCTTCCATCACAACACAAGCAACATTTTCCGCATACTGTGGAGGTAACAGGAGATTTAAAAATATTGTCAGGTTATTCGTAACCCGGGAATGTTTGTCTATCTTTAAAAAATATATATTTATGAATAAAAAAAATATTTTGTGGTTCCAGAATAATTAACTTTTATGTTCTATAATACTGGCACAGACCCGTGAAAAATCACGGGATATTATGATAGTAAATCTGGTTAGTTAGTAAATAACGCCAACTTGAAACTGAAAATAAGGTAGCCTCTTGAAAAATCACGAAATTCGACATAACTTTTCAAGATTAACCTTGATAAAATTAAACGAAAGAAATACACGTTTCAAATATAGAATTTATTGTGAAAATAATTTTTTGTTTTTCTTTTATGAGTCATTCTTTCGAGCAAACCCAAATATTGTTAACGGTAGGCAAGTTCAATATTTGCTAAATTTTGTTCTCAAAATGTTCAGAATAGTACAAGGAATGGAGGCAGAATAATAAACAAGGTCGTGTTTTTAAGTATTTTTATTGACCAATAACGAAAAATAAATGTGAACAGAATGAACAGAAAATCAATATTACAAGTTATAACTAAAATACAAACCCGTAATTCTAACTGCGAGAGAGTACAAATCATTTTAACATAAAATTGGTTCATTATTCCTTAAAATATACGAATATAGAAAAAATCAGATGTATTACTATGTGTACAAAAGTGATTGCTCACGTAAGTGGTCAAGGTGTTCAGATGGTGAACATTACTACATTTTGTGAAAGTTTACATTTTCGACTTTGTAGTGCTGTCAATTATCGATGGAAGAGGTCTCAACACCTCAACTATCTCATATATTTTGATGTCGATGCCATCTATCTCTGGGAAGACCAACTTTTTACCACATCTCTTCATAAATTTAATCGTCATTGAGTTGTCCCCATTATTAGATATGATTACTACGATGAACAGCTTTATAAGAACATTTGTGCGAGGATTTGGACCAGCAGACTGTATGATACTCAGAGGAATATCATCTTCATCGCAAGATAAAGAATATACCTCGAGTATGGGAGACGCTGATGTTGGACTGGGGATGGATCTGTCCAACTTTATAATGTTGGTATACTTCATTTGGTCGCCAAACATTGCCTAGTCTACGTGCGTGAATGCTGTTTTCTTCATTAGTCCATGTTAGGTGGTGTATCACCTGCGTACCTTTGGACGATTTTATCTCCCCGGCTTTCAAAACATTTTCAATGATTGAGATCGCGGCATCATCAATTGCATCACATTTATTCTTCTGCAGATATCTTGTACGGAGGTTACTATGGTATCCTAAATATCCATTCCGTGAGCAACCAGGGAATCTGCTGTGCGTTTTAGGCAGCCTCCAATGCCATCGGGGGCTCCCTTACCATGACCATGCCAAATCATATTTGACAGACTGAGCTTTTACGAACGCATTCTCTTTCTTAAGCCCCGACATTCCCAATTTCTACCGATTTATAACAAGTGTCTCTTTAACTCTCTAAGTTAATAAGTTCTAAAAGAAATATATGTTATTTTTTAAGATAATATCTATACATTTGTTATGCCGAAACGTTATTAACATTATTTTGAATTCCCTCGATATAAAAAAAATCGCAAAGTGAGCTCCGAAAATTATTAAAAACACGTTTGTTCTGTTATTTAATATTGTTATATGCATGAAAAAATGCACAGTGTTTTATAAAATATTTTCACTATTTTCGCTTAATTTTTATCGTTTTTTAATATTAGCGCGCTCCCTCTAACATTTGTATTTACATATCTCCCTTTCAAACCATCTTTGAACGCTTACTACGGGGCCTTAAGGGCATATTTCTCTTCATCTTTAGCTCTGTTCTCTTCAATTGCATTTGTGTTGTTCTTCCTCTCTTCTGTTTTCGCAGTCGCTTCGCTTTTGCTTCTTCGGACAGTACTTTTTGGCTCACCCATTCTGCCTTTATTTTATTGTGTCCATTTGACAATATCAAGAACTCAATGAATTACAGTAAAATAGCACAATAATAAAATTTACTCAGTGTATTCATCACTTCTGTGGACAAATTTACTTGAAAATAAATTCAATAAAAATACATGAAATACTGCATAAACTTTTTAGGCAACTTTATCTTTACATTTCTTTGACAAGTCATTTCTGTGGACCTTTCATTCCACAGAAGTGAGGAAAAGAAGGTGGTATCAATTTGTATATTTAACTTTTGAAGTTATGTCTTCGAGTCACATGCCTTCCAATTAAAGGCCACAATTCCTTTCGAAATATGTAATAGTAACATTTTTTAAAAGCTTACTTACCCAAAATATCGATTCCGCAGGAGTGATCAGTGATCTCGCCACACACCAAAATTTCGACTTAAAAGCAGCACAGCACTCAATACAATTTAATGCCACAAATTAAAGCCACTTATGCTAGTAATATAGTAAATATTTAACATGAAAATCGATTGAACACTTGTTGACCTGCTTGGGGGAATGACCCTTATATATTTAAATTTATTAAGTTTATTTCTAAATAAACTATTTTGTTATAAATATAATAATAATACTATTGAATAGATAAAAGATAAACCAATAATTAAAATGGAGTTCTACAAATTAAACTTGATAACAATAAATGAAAATAATATTCTGGTAAAAAAAAATTGCAATCAGTTGGAACACTTAAATTCAAAGCAAATCCAAGTTCTAGAGTACAATGAATCGGAATTACAGACAGACACACAACAGAAACTAGTATTTTTGATATTTTGGAACATTATTTATAACGGTTTCATGATAACTCAAAACAGTGACTATTCAACACACCTTTAAAAAGTGATTTAAAGTCATTAAAAACGATGAATTTTTTTTAACTAAACCTAACCTAACCTACTTAACCCAGTTAATAAAGTTTTTGTTTTATCACTTTCCACGACTTTTTAAAGATGTGATGAATTATCATTTTGATGATTTATCCGGTCACCATTTATAACAATTACCATATTAAAAACCTGCCTAATTAACGCAGCGTACTTCATTTATTGCTATTTTTAAGAGACATTATTTCTTAAAATTAATTCCTTAAAAGAATGCTATTATTTATTTAAACACGACTTTAAACAAATAAAGTGGCAAAATGAAAAAAGATATTATTTCTCCATAGAAAGTGAATAACATGGGAGGACATTGAATGGAATTAAAAACTGGTACGTATTTGTTAAAATCCACGAAGTTCAGGCCACGTGTTAAAATGAAATGTAGTGCAACAGCTGATCAGAGTTTAAATGTCAACAATTATCAGCCTGCAGCCAACATGATATAAAAAAAATTAAGCAAAGAAATAATAATGTATTAAGTGTTAAATATTAATTATAGTGCGTCCGCAGCCAAAATCTACATAACTTTATTAATATCATAACTCCTAATTTCACTAACAATAAAGCATAATTGAAACGTTGCTTGAAATGGCTTTAGCCAGGTACTCGCCCACCTTCCTCTTCCTCATAACCTTTCCCTCCCCACTACCTTCAGGCTCACAACATACCCCAATTTGGGATGCCATAGTCTCACTGGCTCCAGACTAGCGATGAATCATTCATGAACGAGCCGCACAATTGAGAGCTAGTTCTTTTGATGAGCCATTTTCTTATGACTCTCGGTAAACCTTACCACGGATCAATTGAACGGTTACTCTTTTTATCAGAACATATTTGTGAAAAATAGCACCGTCCAAATTGCATATTCGAAGATGTGAATGGCGTCTGACAGTTCGACATCTGGGCTTGGACTTATGTACCTACACCTACTAACTACATAGCATCCTAGTATCTCATTTTCCTCGTGGTATGAGGTGGCGTACAGGCAGTCGTACAATCATTCATACGCTTAAGCTGGGAACTGGGAGCCGTAGCGGGGTAGCGGTACCTGGGCGAGCACAGTATTCTCATTGATCATATGCTATGAGCTCACGGCTCCCGTTCAATTGAGTAAACTCTATGAGTCGTATGAAAAAGATGGTACCGTGGCTCCCGTTCTCAATAAAAAAATGAATCATGACCCAACGCTACTCCTGACGGTTGGAAGTAGTTGGGGCTCCTGCGCAGTATTCACATAAAAATAATAAGAATAGAAATTATTCAGCTATAATATCAAAACAATGCAATTTTGGCAACAGGTGTCCAATAAGATTTACAGTTTTGCACAGATCACATGTACGACATGCTCCGTATTTTGTGTAATTACCAATCCTACATTAGTAGACGTGGAACGATAAATAAATATGACTTTTTTGTGATAAAAGGTCCCAATTCAACCTACAGAAGTCCCCGTAGTATTATAGTGGTCTATGCATTTGGCGTTGAGATGGGAGTTCTGCATTTTGATTCCCGTGCTAGGGTAAGAATCAGCATAGTTAGGGATAACATTTATGTATCAGTAATACATTTAAAATAATGCAATATAGCAGTAAAGTGAACTTTGGTATCTACAGAAAGTGTACTGTAAGAGTGGGGAAGAAATGGTACCCGTAAAAGTTTAGAGAAGCCTTCGATTCAACCACTCTGATGGCTTTATAATTTTTAGACATTATGTTATAAATTTTCCATGGAACAATTGACCTGCATATCAGATTAGATTCCAAGCAGAACATTGAATACATCTCAAAATAAATAAATAAAATTATTTATTATTCTTTGCATGCTTCATAAATACAAACGGCTTCAGAACACTAAGTACGGGTTGTTTCACAGAATTTGAACAATTCATCAAATATCAAATTGATTTTCAAGTTCTGTGAAGGTTCCGTTCAAGTTATGTTACTATTACAGTTTTGTGAATAATGATATAATAACAAAACTTGAGATAATTTGATAAATTGTTCAAATTCCTTGAAACAACCCATCCTAAGAATGATGTATTGAGTATGAACCTTCTGACGGGCAGAAATATAGTTCTATTTTATTTTAAACTAACTAACGTGTACCCGGCATTACTCGGAGACTTATAAATGGTTTGGGTTGAAGTTTTGAGGTTGTGAGTTCTAGAGTACCTGACTACTCTGATTGCATTTTTAAGGTGGCAATAATATTATTATAAGTATTTGTTTCACTTGATCGTGCCATGTCTTCCTCGAGCGTCCTCGACCTCTTAAACCATTCACTTCCAAGTCATACATTCTATTAAATAAAAATAATTATTTAATTCATGTCTTCCTCGGGCATCCCTAACTTTTTCTACCATTCATTTCATGTAGTATTATGAAATCCACATTGCTACTGTTAAAAAACTTCATTATGTCGACTTGAATTTGACTCCGTATCTCATTCCACTGCACAGATAATGTATTAAGTCTTTCTCGAGAGTCCCCAAATTTTTCAACCATTAAAACCACTTTCTAAAGACTCCTGGCACTAACAAGAAAAAACTTTGAAATTTTCAGCAAAATCGGATGAATGTTATAGAATAGGAACCCGTATGGAACAAAGAAACATGCATTTTTATATAGATAATATTATTAAAACAACATTTTCCAGTTTGTAAATACATAGGAGAGATAGCGCACAAATTTTAAAGAATAAGACTTAATTTCAACAAGACAAAGGCTGGAGACTTCAATATAGGTCATGCGCAATGTCATTAATTCAGATATATGACCACGCCAAGTAAATTATCAGCAAATAAGTATTTAAAAAAAATGAATTCCAAGAGTTTTGAGTATCTTAACACTTCTGCTTTTCTAATATTTAGAATTTCTGAGAGAACACATCAAGACAGGTTTTAGCAAGATGGTTGCCCTTGATAATTTTATACATATATGCTAAATTGTGCAATAAAACCTGCTTTTGCTGGCCAATCATATGACTCTGCAAGATATTTCATATTGAAATATATATATTATTTGTTAACTTGTTGAAAGGTAACGTATCACATATCTAAATGAACTTGAGTTTATGTAGAGTATTGTAATGAAAAATTTAAAGAATATGTACTTCATGGTAATGAGTCATACCTATACCTCGCGTTGTTATTTAAATATTGTAGTACTTAAACAAAATGTGTTTAGAATGTAAGAACATTCAAAGTCCAGATTAAGTACGCAAATGTGCATAACAAGGATGAAGGTACATCTATTTCGAAGAAATATAGCGTTTTATAACGAGAATATATTATGTACTATTTAATAGGTCTCCGACAACATGACATAAATAATAATAGATCGCTGTAATTGCATGCAGGTTGAACTGTCAGGGGATCACAAGGTTTAAACAATTATCTCAGCAATAAGCTTAGAACAAGAAAACAATAATTACCTGTTATTATTCAGCATGTAAATGTTATCCATTTTGGTATAGGATTGAACTTAAACACTAAAAGTCACGATTTTATCATAACACACACAAAAGAAAGGTACGACACTAAAACGAAAACTTGTCAAAACGTGTTGATCCGAAGATTTCGGATCGACGGTAATGGTAAATATAAATCCGAGTTTGCAAAGATCCGCGCGGACCTATTTAGACGTATTCGCTTTGTGTTTTAGACGGCATTGGCGAATATCTTAGCATAGGAACATGGTACCAAACTGTGACACAAATTATGAAAAAGAGAAATCGCCTGGTGGGGGAAATATGATGTCTTTACGATTCCTTGAGATATTCATGACACTATCACGAAGGGTCACGATGTCAAAGTTCACGTGCTCGAAGCTATTGCGTTTTCAGATTTATCACACGAACATGAATTATCCGTAAACAGAGAGTACAAAACAAGTTTTGACGTTTGTGGAGTTTGCGCCTATCTAAAAAAATGACATTACGAATTATATCAAGCAGGAATTTTCTTTACCATCCAGCCTGGTTTATTCTAGACAAAATAATAATATTACCTACGTGATTGGTTTATTTATGTTACCTACCTACAATAAGAAACAATTTTTTTTTCTTAAATTTTCAGCTAAATTGAAATATTCAGCCAGCTGCTGTCATAATCTTTATTCTATTTTTGACTCATTTGCCTGACTATATTATGATATGTATATAATGGTGAATCTTGCTCCTCATATGCTCTTCATCTTTTGAAAAAAAAATACATAGGTTTGATTCTATAATTATCGCAGAGACGCACCAAAACATTGTAGAATAGAGGTGTATTTGGACACACAATCAAATTAAATCTGTAAATTATTTGGTTGTTGGTGTGCATCTCCGATATATAAAACAAAGAGTTTATTAAATTTATGTTAAACATATAGATGTCAGTTATCATATTTTTTAATGGAAGTTATTTATTATTATTATTGTTTTTTTTTTAAATTAGCTCAACATGGGAGACCCTGACAAAAATAATTCCCTCAGGGAGTATATCATCTTTGGGAATGCTCTCTTCAAATCCGGCCCACCGCGCATTTGGTGGTGGATATATCTGGTCAAGACCCGGACAAACCTCACCCCATGAACCCGGCACCCCTGCTAAGTCACCTAATTAAGCAAACCACGTGGGGTGACTTATGGCATTTGTATGCTTTTCTGCATAAAAGTTACACAGCGGACAATGTCTTTGTGGTATCACTATATTTTCTGTACATATAAAGTTCCAATGTTTTGCCTTCCACTTCTATTGATATAACCAATTCAAGATTGTCCGAGGTGTGCTATTTTTCTATTTAAATACATAAGTCATGGAAGAGTTTTAATAATAACTAGCTATACCCTGCCACGGTTACTGTGGATCAGTCTGTCTGTGTAGATAAGGAAACAATAGCGCATTTTGCTTTTACGTCTTTTACGATACGGCTCCCCCGATACGACTTCCAGCTCCCAGTGTCAGCGTATGAGTGACCATACGACTACTGTTATGCCGCTTGGTACCACGAGACAAATAAGATGCTAGCATGCTCTAAAGTTAGTAGGTGTAGGTCCAAGTCCAGATGTCAGATGCCATTCACGTCTCTGAGTTTGTAATAACAATTATTACTTGGATAATTTTAATGACGTCATTTTATTACAATACGTATATTTATTAATAATTTTTAAAAAAAATTATGAATAGAGCAAATATATATATATTTACCTTGTCATTATTTATTAATACCTGTTTGAATTGAGTCCTGGAAATCACATATCGTTAAATAAACTGTATTTTGATAACCTTTAGTATTTTAATGACACTGAAATAAAATTATATTTTTGGCACCTTTGTTTGCCTGAAATGGGATCTTGAATTACGCATCTGAACAATTTGTGCGCCGTTGTAAAAAGGACCAGTAATTCATAAGCAGATTAAGACTAAAAAATAGTGACAAATACAATGCGAGTTGCTGTGGACTGTCAGATTCACTTATTGACCAACCACTGAAAGGGATGCGCCCACGACACTTCCACGCTCTACGCAAGTCGGTTTGTTCCCCTCACCCTTGTGGAAATGTCTATCTTTTCTTTGGTCTGTGATCTACAAACATTTTTAAACATACGCAAAAGAATGTTGCTTAGTTCGGAGGTTAAGACCGATCCACTCTCACCTGAGTTATCTAGTTAGTATCTGGGGCACCATTACCAAAAACAAAAGGTCCGAAATACAAGTTATTCAAAATAGAGCCGTACAGAATATATATAATCTGCCATGGGATACACATGTCAAAGATATATACTCACTGACACAAATACTTCCTTACACGATTCTGCCAAAGTATAACATCACAACTGCCATTCTAAAAATAATTCAACACTCCTCACACACCAACGCTAAACCAGACTTTAATTCCGACATACACCAGCACAAAACACGATCACAAAATCAAATACACTTATCGTCATCTACTTACACGACTAAATTTGAATTAACTCCTTACAATACTTTGCACATAAGCAATATAACGCATTACCTAGTAATCAAAAACTTCCGGCAACGAACAAAAAAACATTGGCAAAAGCTCTTAAAAGCTATTTCCTCAGCAGTTTTATTAACGACTGACACATTCTTTCTTTGGAACTCCAAAATAATATTGTCTTTCCCGAAATGAGTTTTGTAAACTCACTTGGAATAATACATTATAACTTATTATTTTGTAATGAATAAAAAATAAAAGACCAACTGTGAATAATTGATTACATGACATCACTGCACTTCTCGAGGTGAAATAAAACAATATGTTTTGAGTATATGTATCCATTTATTGAATGCAGCAATGGGCGGAAGGCGATAGTTTGGCAACTGGACAAAACCCCATCAGCCTCCCCCTGTGCCTTTATTATCACAAATTTCCAACAATATCTTATGTTATGATGTTCTATTAAGTTTAAATAAGCAATAACACAATGTATTACAAATAATTATGTTTAGGTAATTCGAATACAGCAGTGGATATGTTATAAAAAAACATATTTAAAAACTTTGAAATAAACATCTGGGGAGTGAATAATTTATTAATTTTTAGTCTGATCGTAAAAGATTGCATTAAAAATATAAGTAATTTTAAATTAATTAAACAAAAAATCAAATGTAGAAATTAAGGACGGGTTGTTTCGGAGAATTTGAACAATTGTTCAGATTTCAAAGTTAATTTTCAAGTTCTGTGAAAGACTTTTACAAGTTCTGTAATTATTTCAGTTCTGTCAAGCAACTAGCCTATAATGATATAATAACAGAACTTAAATAGGACTCTCACAGAACCCGAAAATGAATGTTGAAATTTGATGAATTGTTCAAATTCTCTGATACAACCCGTCCTAAGTATTTTCATTTTGTTTGATTTAGGAAAATTTTATACTATAAAAAAAGTATTTTGTCAAAACCATTTTCATAATCATAATAATATGATATCAATACTAATTTGTTTTCAAATGTTTCTTTGGGAATGGTGCATACATATTTAATTTATCTTTTGCTTATTTTATCAGTGATAATTATTTTCGTTTTATACAGTTAGATTAAATGTTACCGCTGTGGATATTTGCATTAGATGCATTAGAACATCCACACATTGGTCTGATATTATTACAAAACACTTTAGCGCATAACGTTTCATTACATTACTGCAAATGTTACATTGTTTATATTTAAAGTAGATGTTTATAATTTAAGTAAAAATGAACAAACATTCCTAAAGGTTTGCAAATGTATGGTACATATACCGAAAACCGAAACGCGAACCGAGCCACGAATTACGAGAAACGAACGAAGCAACTGCAAGCGGCGTTTTGCACCATTTCCCATAAGTTGAGGTTCAGCTCGGCAGTTCGGCTCGCGTATTATACGTAGCACAATATAAAATAATCAAAATTATTCAAGCAAACTTTTCACATTTCAAAACAATTTGATCTCTCAAATCACAGCAAATCCGACTGCATCACATATATATTAAAATACAATTAAATTTCAAATAATGTACAAAAAATAAACAACAATAATAGAACTATAGGTTAATTAATGTGATATTATTTGAATAGGGTTGTTACTATAACATACTTGAGACCTGCTCGTGATTAAATCATTCTCATTTACATTTAATTCACTTCTATTGAATGTTTACATGTACATTAATATAAATCCAAAACATTTTGAATTGAGATTTTACATGCATGTCGACTCTGATCACTTCATAATTCTAAGACATATCTGTTTAAATAAAATTGGTCAAAATAATATATGAAAAAAATAATGTCGGAAACTACACTATATTTTGTGTTTCCAAAACATAAATATAAATAGAAAGGTTACTATAATTCTATAATAGTCCTTTCTAAGAATATCAAATGAATTTAATAAATTAATAACTATTAATATCAACAAAATAATAATATTGTATTATCACAAGCGATTTCCAACTGCTAGGCCCTATTTCTCCAGCTCAAATTATCTACTATTTCTATATCACCCCAGTTACAAAACACGGTATTTGTATGTTACTCCCTTGCCTTAGAAATAGGACTGGATAGTGCGGCCCCTATAAAATAACTGCCACCTATTGTGTTATTCCCAGTCACCGAGGAAATCATAAAACAAATTAAATGAAAACATTGAACGGCGCCTTTATATTGAGATAACAACTGTCAAATTCCAAGGAGCGAAACATACAAGAACCAAAAATGTAATATTTCATTTAATTATTACTAAACCCTATTTAACTATTATAGTTTAAAAAATTGAGAATCGTGTAACACTTAATCGCAATATCATCGGTGTAAAAAAACTGAGCCATGCAATTGAGTATTAAAAAGTTGCACAGAAACTTGAATGCGAAAACTTGCATAGAAGATTCATAACAAATTATGTATATTATGATCGTGGGGGATGTAATGTACAGTACAATACGTAATATAAATAAGGTTTTCATAAAAATTAGTGGAAATTCCTTACTTATTAAAGATATGAACATGTTAAAATTGACCACACATGTCTATCGGATTATTCTGATCTTCCAAACCAAAACGAAGTAGGCGATTATTCGAATAAGTATGAATATGACAAGGAGGGCGACGGCGTCCAGCCAGTAGTCTCCCGCATCCATGGACAGCTCCTCAAGAAACATCCTGGGGATTCTGAATCTGCAGAAAGCCTCGGAGCAGTTGAGTTTTTCTCTGGTGAAGCCGTACACAGACAGCATGGCTCCTTCAAAGCCATATCTCACATAGCTGATGTAGGTGAGCCACTGCAGGTACCCCGGTATGGTATCGAAGGTGACGAAGAAGCCGGAGAAGAGTACCACAGGGATGGTAGTGACTGGCCCCAGGTAGACAGCCGTCTCTATCTTCATGGCGGCGCCGATGAGCAGTCCAATAGACTGGGACACGAGCGCAGTGAGGATATTGATGCTGACGAACATCCCCACCCGCGCTGGGTCCATTGGCTGGCCGGACATATAGTAGACAATCAGCACGTACAGGCCCGTGAAAACAATCTGCGAATTAGACAAATATGTTAGCATTCATATTGAATTTATCAGCTTTTGTTACAGGATAAACCACGTGTTCCCACTGCATAGAGACATTAAATATTATATCATAGCGTTAAAAAAATTACTTTTATAAATGTACTGTTTATTTACCTGGAACGGCAAGTCGGCCAAAGTTTTTGCAAAATAGAAAGCTTTCAAGGAGTACCAGTAGTTTAGATGTTCTCTTACAAAGACTGACATTTCCATCGGAACTGAAATAAAAAAGAATATGCAAAAAATAATATTAATTGATAAGGCATCAAAATTTGATAAAGACATTTATATTTTGTACGATAGGAGAGCACGAAAATTAAGTCTATGTACATCAAAAATTTATCTCAGATTTTTAAGTAAAGAGAGTTCGAGTGCACACATTAATTATTTGTTTATTTTCATAAATATTATGATGTTGGAGAAATTATAAATATTATTTAGACATTATTTCTCCAAGATTTTGATAAATTGTTTTTTTCTACTATAATACATTCAATTTAAAATGTCTTTAAAAAAATATTTATTAAGTTTAGTGTTAACGAAAGTCGAAAACTCATCAACCTCGAAAGCTGATTGGGTAGGACCGATATTTTATTTGTATATTAAATGCTGTAATGTCATCCGATTTCAGAAAAATGCGTATTTGTCCCCGTGTGGTTATGATATTGCCAACAAAAGTTGATAGAATGCATTGTCATCGACAACGAATCTATTTGCCGAGTTTCAGCTCAATCGTATATCGGGAAGTGGGTTAATTTCCGCTTCCAAGATTTGCATTCATTCATTCATTCCTGAAAACAAAATTAAAATTCAAATAGTCTGTAGCTAACTTCAAGCTCTAGAGTTTAAAATGGCCGCCTTAACAAAGTAGCCGGGCTACAACTTAACAAAGTAACTCGGGCTAAAATGTGAAAACTTTTGTCAGATTACATAAAAAAGCAGATTGTGGAAAATAAAAGTGCACAGCATTAAAAAAAACTAAGGGTCGATAATAATTATAAAAATGGTGAACTCACAGGTCAAAATTGTAGGCATCATCGCTGTGAACATGGTGAATAGAACCGTGAAGAAGATGCACCCCGCATTGCTGGTCATCTTGGCTGCGTCGTTTCCGATGTCGTAGTAAATAAGGCCGATGAGCAGGCCCACCACCGTGTGGGACACTAGTCTAAGATGCGTCAAAGTCTGATCTCTCATAATGCTAAGGAATGTCCGCTTGAGCAGTATCCAGAACTGCTTGAAGGTGGAGGTGGGGAAGCCGGGTCGGATGATGCTCTCGTTGGAATCCAGCAGTGAGGTGGCACACGTGATGGCCTGCAGTCCGCCCAATGGCTGTGGCTGGCACTTGGCCGCCTTCTCAAAGTCTCCCGTCATGGCGCTCGCTTGGGAGAAGTCTGACATGTCAACTACCACGGCGCTCTCGGGTTTTACTGTAAAATAAGAGAGGATCAGCATTACAAATTGAAGTGTTATTGCGTTGCTAACCAAAATTTCGACTTTATTTGACACTTTGAATATTATTGGTAAACTTTCCTATAACTTGATAAGGAAAATGATTTTGCTTTATAGTAGAAATGTATTATTTTAGCCATAGACATATGAATATTAGTAGACCTGCCCTAAGTGATTAAAAGCGTATTATTCCCCACTCCCCATACCGGTTCCATTGGAGCCGGCTGGGCTCGCGTATGGCTTCCCGTGAATCTTGAGAATGTAACGTCATCATTCTTGTTCGAACTAGCGTCGAGCTATGGTCGAGGCATTTTATGAAATAACACGGCAAAATAGTGGCTTATGCTATGAAAACTTGTGAAAAAGAGAATAAACCCAATTGTCGTATTACATTCCATATGTAAGCATCATTTTAAGCTTATTCACATCGTATAATATGAATCAGTTGTAGAAACATATACTATCACATCGAGATACATCTGGTCGAATGTAGCGATTCTCAAGTGTGCGCATCGTTGTTACTGGGAAGTAAATTATGAACACTTATAAAAGTGTCTTAACTAAATACGTAAACAAAATATTCGACTCTGAAAATAGAAGAATTTTTTTTTTGCCGAATTTGGATTTCGCAAATTTGTTCATAACGTGGTGAGTAATTTGCGCTCCCATGTAAAAATGTCTATTCATTCAAAAGCAGATTTTACTTTTAAGAACTAAATGGTGATATTATAATGCGAGATGCCTATATACTGTCAGATTGAATTATTGACGAATCACAGTCAGCTTTACCCCCTTCGTTCTTCAACAGTTGATTTTACCCCTCACCTTTAATTTCTAGTCTATATATTCATATGTCTGTGATTTTAGCCAAAAGTCACCATGAGGTCACTTTTTTGGTTTTTTTACATAACCCCACATCGGGCCTATGATCTTCGCGGATGTTATTTGGAGGGTCTCTTTGAAGAAAGGAAGGAGTGAACCTGGCTCTTGAAAAGACCACAGGTAGTGGGGAGGAAACACAGAGGCCGGCAAATCATTCTACAGCCGAGCTGTTAAACGAGTCGTAGAAACGGCCCGTTCTGATGCGACAAATGTCAACTGTGTACAAATGTAGAGTGCGCGTGTGGCATGTTTTCAGACTATGCTATTACTTGCAACTATGTTTCTTTTTTCACTAACCCCACACAGGAGGCCCTGAGGAAAATAATTTCTCTCATGTCATCTTTGGGGATGCTGTGTGGCTGGTCTTTTTAAGGAAAGGAAGGAGAGGAAGTTCTGTGAAGGAAAAAAGTATGAAGGTTGGGTAGGAATCTAGGGATCAGTGTATCAAGAAGTGACAGATCAATGAATATATCCCTCCCACTGATAAGTCAAAGGGTCACCCCAAACCAGCCTCTCCCGATCTGGCACGCCACGCAGCTGGTGGGCAGGTGCATCCTGAACACACTTCACCCAATGAACCTGGGCACCCCTGCTAAATCAACAAACGTAGCAAATAACTTAGAGTGACCTGTAGCAGAGGTGTTGGTTACCCAATAAATGGTTCCCGGGGCGGCGGTACCCAACCCGCCTCCCAAATGTGTTCCATTCATTAGATAATATTATTATCTTTTTTGTATCAAACAGATATAATGTATCCTCACTGAGCATTGATAATGGTAAGTTAGTCCTACATCTCAGAAGAATGAATGGTTTATGCCTACGCGCTCTTGCGAAGTTATCAGGCGTTATCAGTTATTATTGTGCATGTAAAGGAGTATTGTTTTAGAATACAATTGTTTACGTGACATGATGTTAAGTTTGTTGAAGATTTCGTCAGGCACTTTCAGAATAATTTTTATTATAGCTTTTTGGGTGCACATCCCCATCCGATAATACATACCATATTCTAAGAGCGATTGGCAATTATTATCATTTTTATTAGGTAGTGCCAGTATCTAATACCAGTTTTCTTGGATGTTGGAATATGGACTAAGATGGGATTCCTCGAAAAGGCCATTAAAATAAATAAGGAGAGCCTTATGAGAAATAGGAAACAAAAAGAAAAGAGCTATGATGTTTGCTTGTGTATGTTGCACATTGTCAAGTTGATTACAATGAAACAACACCACCCAAGAGGCTCAAACTTTTAAGAGATGTACCTGTAGCTCATCTGAAGCAAATATTGACCAAATGAATAATGAAAAAGTTACCTGAAACAGTAGAGATAGTGGAGCTGCTATTCTTGCTGATGTTGTCCTTGATGTTGACCTGGTTGCTGGGCATGCTGGCGTTGCCGCTGTCCCGATTGCTGGCCGTGTTAGCCGTCAGGTAAGTGGTCGGCTGGTAGTTGTTGCACTTGCCGTTGTTCACCGCGTTCACCAGCTTCGTCACATTGTCGCCGTGCTCTCCGCAACTTACTTCCATGACTGTAAACATGTTTATTTAAATGATGCCAGTGAAAGTGAAGATATCAAGGAACATAATTATTATTTTTCATCAATTCATTTTAATCATAGTCATGTATTCGGTGTAGATCTGATGTACAAGGTGCAATTTTCTCTATATATAAATGGAGATATGACATAAATTAAGTAACGAGATACAAAATGACCATTTCCGACAATTCAATTTTAATCAGCATATATTTCACAAATTACACAATTATTTTCTCTTTTATTGTTCAATGATAATGTAAGAAAGTAACAGAACATTATAAAGATCTAATTGAAAGAAAAAATCATGAAACATAAGATGGCCACTGAACTGTTTGTAAATGGCGTTGAAAATAAAAACGGTTGTTGCAACATCATTAATCAACTGACCTTCCACTGGTATATTTTTTGGGAAGGTGCCAGTTCATAGCACATATTATGGAGTGATCATGTGATACATGAACTTAGGTAAGAATATGATTTTTATCAATAAAAATTGCACTTACTGTAATCTGCTGGATTATGGTACGGTGGACAATGCAGTCCCATGGACGACAGGAATGGCACCAGCCCCGCGATGCTGCCTTGATAGACACACTGCCCCTCAGCCAGAGTATAGAGATAGTCAAACACCTCAAAAAGTCTGGCAGAAGGCTGGTGGATGGTGCAGATTATCGTCCGGCCACCGCGGGCCAGAGATTTCAACAACCAAATGCACTGAAAACATGAAGAACTGTCCAAGCCCGAAGTCGGCTCGTCAAAGAACATGACGGGCGGATTGTTCACAAGCTCTAACGCGATGGAAAGTCGTTTTCTTTGCCCTCCAGAGAGGTGAATTGTTCTAGTGTGACTGCACTCAACTAAGCCGAGTGTTTCTATAATTTCGTTAACGACATTTTTCTTAGATTGGATTGTGGAGTCTTTGCCCAGCTTCAGGTTGGCGGACACGGTCATGGCTTCCTTGACGGTGAGGTGCGGCAGGAGGCAGTCGTCCTGCATGATGTAGCAGGACAGCTTGCGGAACCGCCGGAGATTTCTTTCTTTTCCATTTATGAGGACAGATCCAGTCAGGTTGGCAGTTCTGAAATACAAAGAAGAAATAACTCAGAATAGGTACATAATATAAATGTTTATCACTATTTTTTCTGTTTCAGGTACATGATCATAATTCAAAAAATGTCACAAACTGGAATGTAGTGGGTCAATTCAAATTGCAAATATTCAGATGACAGATGATCAGGGAGGTGATGTTAATTAAATTTTCCAAATCCAGGATCAATGAGTTTTACATAATACTAAAAAAGATGTTAATGAGAGACCAATATCGAATTAAAAAATTACTAAAGGTCGCCTTTCATTAATTGGGCTAGCTACATAATCAAAGTCAAAGGTTGAGGAATTAACGATCCCTCAATTGAATTCATAGTTAATTCTATAAGAAGATATTAATTACTATTTGATGTGTATCCGGCGTTGCTGTGAGTTATTCTCAGGAGATAGACATATACCATGGCTAACTTTATTGGCTAACAGACAGATGCGGATAGCGACTTTATTTTAAACTACTAAAGAGACACAGGGAACTTTACTTGGAGATGGAACAATGGAACATAGAACCAAAACAATTGAGATTGTAGCAGTCTTTTGTGAGCAGATTATTAATAACAATGGATTTAAAAGTTGGCAAAATTAGAAATGAGACTTCTGAGGAGTTTGTGTTAAAACTATATGTATATTTATGACCGAAGAAAATTCGAGAACAATTCATGGCCATTAAGTAAGCATTGAACAACATTGAAAAAGAAACAAAATACACTATGGTTTGAACATGTTAAATTTTAAGTAGATTGATGGCAAATGAATCAGGGGAAAATTACAAACGTGGAAGGAATCATTTCAAATCTTTTATAACTACATAATTAAATCTTCTGGAAGAACTCAAAAGAACTTAATTTTAACGCAAAAAATATTGAACAAGGCGAATATTGAAACTTTTTTTAAGCAAAACTCATGTTGAAAAGAGGGTTAGGTTAGCAGACTTTCAAGTGACAAAAACCAATTTGTTTAGGAAACAATATAAGTATCAGAGAGCCATATATATATATTATATAAAGAGTGGTAGAGAATATGCTGCGCAAGTCAAAGTTCATTAGGCAACGAGATTGGAGTTGACGTTTGAAGAGCCGCAAACGCCTATGCAAAGGGCTGCATGCGGCTCGAGAGCCGTGGTCTGCCAACTGATGTGTTAGTGCAGCGGTCGGCAATTATTTTAATTGCGGGCTATATGAATGTCAATTTTTTGGAGGGGCACAACAAAAAGCCTTTCCGTGCCTCGGAAATAATCAAGGAGTGCATGCAAGCAATTTTGGAAGAAATTGTAAGCGACCCCATATAGAAAACTAGTCTTGACACTTTCTTTGACACAATTTATTGGTGAAGGACTTGAAAAATTCAAAGTTCTACTCTGTTGCTATCGACGAATCTACTGACAATACTAACGTAGCTTAGATGAGCATTCCTAAGTTTTAAAAGTGAAAGTGTGTTGAACCCTTCAGTGACTGCAAAAGAAACCATATACAATCCAGTCCGTGATCCGAATGTGAAATTTAGATACAGGGGGTGTCGCGGTGGACAAAAAACAAAATATTTTTGCAGGGAGGAACAATACGTTCCAAAAATTATTAATAATAACAATGGTAATGAAAATAACAATAAGTCTCCGTCAGTACAGGATGTTCAAGTAGTCGAACCGATCGACAAACAGAATTACCTACCGTCTAAAGCCCTCCGCGATTCTGATAAATTCCACAGCAACTTAAATGAAATTAGATTAGAACGACATGCCAACTATAGGAGCAGACAGCTTGCGATTGGTTCCTGGAATGCTCGATCCCTTAACAACAAACTAGAGGTGGTGGACGATATTTTCAAAGACCAAAAACTCCATATCCTTACTGTCACAGAAACTTGGCACGAGAACAGTGATTCGTACTCAATTAAGAGACTCCGAGCTTTAGGGTATGTGGTTCTTGAAGAAGCCCGACCTAGTAGGGACCTACCATCAAACAATATCTCACACTTTATAAAAAAAATATCTCACACGTGAATCACGGGGGTGTCGCGATAATAGCCCGACCAGGATTACGGCTAAACAAAGTAGCTCTCGGTACATTTAACACGTTTGAGTATATTGGATGCAGGGTTTCTTCTTCAGGAACGTCGTTCATGTTGTGCACCCTTTATAGGCCCGGATCGAAACAAATCTCAGTCGAATTTTATAATGAGTTTTCACAGTTTTTGGAAGTTTCAGTCGGACTCTCCGACACACTCATTATTACAGGCGACATTAATATTCGTCTCGAGCGCGTGACATCACCAAACACTGTTAAATTCTTAGATCTATTAGCCAGCTTTGGATGCCACCAATGGGTCGACGTCCCAACTCATGATGCTGGTGGTACATTAGATGTACTTATTTCAAAGAACAGTGATCCACCGCTTTCAGCAGATATTCGTGATATAGGACTGTCAGACCATCGGCTCGTTTGCACTGATATTGATTTTAACCCGCCTAAAGTACCATATAAAACAATTGTATCAAGGGAATGGCGTAAATTTTGCTTTAGCGATTTTCTGGAAGAGTTACAGACCTCTCTCTTATGTACACCCAATGTTTGGGAAACAAAGACCCCTACCGAACTTGTCAAGACATATAATAAAACACTTTCATGTCTGTTAGATAAATATGCCCCGACATCATCAAAAACACGGAAAGTTCGAAAGTCTGACGGCTGGTTTGACGATGAATGTCGAAACCAGAAGAGACTTATGCGGAAATTAGAGAGGACCTATAGGAAAAACTCTTCTGTAACTACAAGAGACGAGTGGATCCTTTCTCAAAAACAGTATACGTGTAAAATTAATTCCAAAAGATCAGACTATTGGAAAGAAAAGATTAACTCTGAGCGAACCGACCCGCGACGTCTTTGGAACTCAATAAAGACAGTAATTTCCGAAGTCACTGTTCCAACGAAAATAGATATTAACCCCGGAAGCTTTCTCAAGTTTTTTTCGGGAAAAAATTGAATCCATTCGTGCTTCCGCATCTCACGCCCCTCCGCCAATATTCACTTTAAATTCTAAAGGAATTTTGTCTTCCTTCAAACCCACAACGCTGGAAGAAGTAATAAAAATTATTTCAAGCTCGCCTAATAAACAGTGCAGTCTTGATCCCATACCGACATGGTTATTAAAACAATGTTCTACTGTTTTAGCTCCATTCCTAGTTCACGTTTTTAATAAATCACTTAGCACGGGTGACTTTCCTGAACCACTCAAGTCAGCTGTAGTTACACCAATCCTGAAAAATTCAAAACTAGACCCCGATAACTTAGGTAATTATCGGCCCGTTTCAAACTTACCATTTATTTCAAAAATCCTGGAGAAAATTGCTGCCGCACAAATAACCAGTCACTTGAATTCAAATAAATTATTCGCAAAACGTCAATCTGCGTACAGAAAGTTCCACTCAACTGAAACCGGACTACTTCGTATGCTATCAGACATAACTCTGGCCGTAGAGTCAGGTAAGTTATCACTTATCTCACTCCTAGACATGAGTGCAGCGTTTGACACGATTGATCATGAATTCCTCATTAGGAGATTAGAGGAAACATTTGGTTTGAATTCCGACATAAAAAATTGGCTGGTATCTTATTTATCCAATCGCTTACAAGCCGTGAGGGTTGGAAATAAATTGTCCAACTTCGCAACACTATCTTCAGGGGTACCCCAGGGATCCGTTTTGGGTCCACTTCTCTTCATCCTTTTTACAAATGATGTCGCCAAAATAATCGAGTCATTTGATCTCTTGTCTCACTGCTACGCTGACGATCAGCAAGTTTATTTTTACTGCGCTCCAAATGATATCAATAGTCTCAAAATCCGTATAACTGAATGTCTAGAAGCAATAACTCGTTGGATGTCTTCAAACAAGCTGAAGCTCAATCCATCTAAGACTGAGTTTCTCTGGGTAGCCACAAACAAACGTCAACAATTCATAGACAATTCACCTATTACTATTTCCGGCAGCGATATCATCCCAAAAACAACAGTCAAACTTCTCGGTGTCAATTTAGATTCAGACTTTTCGTTTAAAAGTCAAATAAATAGGACTGTAAGCACCGGTTTTTTTCACCTAAGACAACTCAAGTCTGTCCGAAGAAACCTTCCTTCAGAAGCAACAAAACTACTTATCAACTCTTACGTAGTCTCACGTCTCGATTACTGCAACGGCATTTATGCCAGCCTTCCAAAATATCAAATTGACAAACTTCAATCAGTGTTTTATGCAGCAGCACGGCTCATAACCGGGGTTTCAAAATATTCGCACATTTCAGAACACCTTCGTAACCTTCACTGGCTCAAGTGCCCTGAAAGAATCCAGTACAAACTGTGCTGGATGGTGTTTAAATCCATCAATGAAATGGCCCCACCCTACATCTCTGAACTATGCTTCCCGGAAAACACTGGTCTGAGGCAGTCAACGCTTAGATCAGCAACATCAGCAGCTGTAGGCAGACTGATAGAACCTAAGCGCAAGCCAAATACTAATTTTGGTGATCGCGCTTTCGGAGTATCTGGGCCGAAGGCTTGGAATAAACTCCCTCCGGAACTAAGATCCATAACAAGTCCAACAGAATTCAGGTCTAAATTAAAAACTTACCTTTTTAAGCTGTCGTATCCTTAAATTAAATATACCAATCCTAAGAGAAAGTCCAGTTATATTCAATTTTTCAATTAAGTCCTAAATCCTGTATCTAAATTTCGCCAACAAACAATTAGATAATGTTAATTAAGTGTTAATCTCAAGTGACCTATCAGGTAAGTATTGAACTTTATATTTTCTCCATAAATAGTTAAGTAATAACATAGACCACTGTACAAATGTATTATCAGTTTGTACAGCGCCCTTGAGGTGTTTTTGCACAAAAACGGCGCTATACAAGTTATCCAAGTATTATTATTATTATTTAGTAAAATGTACTGTGGGTGGGCTGCATTTACTTTAGTCAGAACAGGAAGCACTTCAAGGGCCGAATCTGGCCACCAATTACCGATGAGCAGTTAGTGTATGCCTTTGAAGTCTATAATAATTTGTATAAATTTTAAAAGGGTTCAAAGTTATTATCTCAAGGTTTTTGCTGGCTAACAATACAACTAATTTCATAATAATATCAATAGATGTCTCTGTAGTCTACCTGATTTATCAATGAAACCATTTACTTGTTAGGCCAGTTAAAACTCTCAAAATAAATTCAGTAAACTGATTTACGAGGATAGCAGCAATTAAAATATAAGCAATAACAATTATTATAAACTCACCTGTATCCTGCCAAGATATTAACCAGGGTGCTCTTGCCGGCGCCCGAGGGTCCAAGGATGGCGGTGAGCGTGCCGGCGCGGAAGGTACCGTTGACCCCCTTGAGGATGGTCTTGTAGCCGCGCTTGCGGCCCTCGGACACCGAGTAGGAGAGGTCGCAGAAGCGGATGTCCACGGGCGGGCGTGAGGGCAGCTGCGTGAGCTGGGTGCGCTTGGGTTTGCCATCGTCGTTGGGAACCTTGCGGATTAGCACGCCGCCCGCACCGCCATTGCTCAAGTTGGTTTGAGAGCCACTAGAAAATAAGAAATAACATCTTAATTTTTCGTTTTTAAATCATCATACAGCACTAAAAATCATGTATCACTAAAAGATTAGATCACTCATCACACTGCCGCAGGTCGCAACAGATAACGTGATACGCACTCTGTCCATTTGTATGTACATTTCTGATGGAACGATGATATTTTTTCTTTTTATTTTTATTAATTATCATCGGACAACAAAATTACATACACAATTTTTTTACAAAATATGTTCAGTAATCGCTGGTTAAAATTTTTCGGGTTCAAAATGCTGATGCACCCTGCATAGTAACAAATTGCGCATTCAATACAGATTTGGGTCAGGGGTGGGTAAACAAGAAATGTCCAGTTTGGCCAATGGGCCCAAGCGAGGCACTGTCGATATTTGAAAAGGATTGGTCAATTTTACTAAAAGTAGGGAAAAATTGAGCTTACTTCGTGCATACGGAGAAAAATTAATATCAGAAATTATTGGTTCGAAAAATTATAATTTGAAATTGTTTACGAATACGCCGCTTTGCCTGTCAGATTAATCTTTTGTCATAGTATGTACCTACTCTAATTATTCTTGAAATAAATTTAAAAAAATCAACCGTCTATGTTTAAAATGTCATTTAAAACTTAAAAAATATATTGAAAATGGTTCGGCTGAGGGTTGAAACTTCCTTACCAGGGACCGGGATAGGACTGACATTTATTTCTTATATTAATTAACTTACACTAAATTATAATTTCGTCCGATTTCAGAAAAATTCGTAGGTATATGTCTGCGTGTGGGTACGTGATTGACACGAAAAGTTTATAGAATGCATTGTCATCGACAACGATTCTATCTGCTGAGTTTCAGCTCGATCGGATGTCGGGAAGTGGGTTGATTTCCGATTCCAAGATTTGTGTTCATTCATTACCGAAAACGAAAGTGAAATTCGAAAGGATGAAATTAAAAACCTCATATTTTGAAATGAAATGACCATAAAGGCGGCGATACACATGCCTGTAAAATGGAACAGTAGCTTGCATGCATGTTAATGGCATGTACAAGTTACTGGCGCAATGAGAATACACATGCAAGTTAAACTTGCATGCAAGTTGCGTCCTTGCATGCCTGTATTTGCAAGACGTATACACATGCCAGTCACTAGACAGTACGTGTCTCAAATCACTCTGAGACTGAGTAGTCTCAAGCTTTTTGGCAATGGAAAACATTCGAAGTGAATTAAATATCATCGTATTGCAATTGGCAGTACAATATGTGGCTAATTTAATGAGACTGAGCTACTGGCATGCCCGTACCTGTCGCGACGTTCACACATGCCGGTTTCATAGCCCCCCTCGTCCCCTCCCTCAACTTGCATGCCAGTAAATCAAATGTTGTGCAATCTACTTGCAAGGCAGGTACAGGCATGCAAGTTAGCGTATACACATGATAGTAGCTGGCATGTGCAAGGAGCTTGCATGCAAGTGTGCCAGCTACAGGCATGTGTATTCCCGGCTTATTTATAACCTTCGTGAAATTTACTCGGGTTCGTTTACAGAAAAAATTACCTCTGACCTTGGGGCGAGTTTTCAAATACGAAAATACCTCGTTCGGAGGCTTATTCCATTCCCAACAATATTATATAATATCTACGTTGTTAGTCGATAAGTTATAAACCACCCATAAACACAATATCACAATACGAAACAACATTCAATTCCACATAACCTAATTAAAACTGGACGTATTTTTACAAAATGTTTTTTTTGTAGCAAACTTTTCGAGCAACACGCACCCTGACAGTATTCGAAATATTCGTTTTCCACAATAAATTAAGAGCTGAAATTCAACACCATAATATGTAACCCGACGCGTCGGGCAACACTTGGCTGCAGGTAGTAGCGGGCTGCGGCGACCATTTTTTTTTAACGATAAATTCAACTTTTATATCACAACTGCCCAGATCCCGCGGGACTATGGCATAGGTACCCAACGGGGTATGTTTAGAGGTTGGAGGGAGTGGATAGGTGAAGGAGATGGGGGAGAAGATTTGGAGGTATCTCACTACACGGATCTGGTCACCAAACACGGCTAAAGTCATTTCAAGCAACAATTCGAATCTAAATGTTTTTTTCACCATCGAAATACTGAGAGTAATAAGTTTTTCTGCGGAGAAAAAAAAGTCTAAATAACTAACCATCACATCGTTTCCCCGCAGGGGTAGGCAGAGAGGACGGACCTCCAAACAACTCGGTCTTGGCACACACTTCTTGCCTCATTCACATTCATACATCGTCTCATACATACTTTTCTATTATTCTGACTCTTGACATGGCCCTACTCGAGTATCTGATCCACTTGATCGTGCCATGTCTTTCTCGGGATAATATATTCTAAAAGATTGTCCAGCAATTTTAAAACACTATTTCGAATGAATTGTGTCAACGTGGCGGACCTATCATTTGTTTATATGAATGTAGGAATGTTTTAAGAGATCTGTTTTTATGAATCAATTTATTATATTATTGAGAATCATAAATCAACTTACTGTCTTGTCATTTCCACTGGCACTAGTTACCTACTTAACTGTAGGTGTTAAGCCTTGGCTACACGGCAGCGTCGTGCTTGTGCGGTATAGTTTGTACAAAAATACGGGACACTGTGGTGGACACAAGCGGTACGAAGTAAGTTTGCACAGACCTTATTACGGTAGAAGTCGTCTTCATAAAAACACTGAACATAGCTTAAGAACATTGGTTTGTACGTCGAAATCAAATCGACGATTGCGCAAACGGCTTACAGTCTTGCTGTCTATGCACACGGACTTATCGACACAAAACAAACACAGGCAAACTCGTGAAAGTGTAGCCAGCGCTTTAGTCCTTATGATTGGCTTTGCGTGCTTCTTGATGAGCTGCAAACTAAAATATTTCGATCTGAGGCGGCTAGGCGTTAGGCCAATTGAATAATGATGATTTTGTTCTATCGATTATTACGTCGGCTATTGTAGCTTCTATTTATAGCGAGACTCAGTGGCGTGCAGAGTTTTGTATTAGGGTAGGCAAAAGGAATAACAACGAATTAATTGAAAAAATATATACCATGGACAAATACTCTTTTCGTGCAACGTTTCTCCAAGAATGGCTAAGCTGCTTAGCCATTCTTAAACACGGACAATATTCAGAAAGCCAATACATAATATTATTAATCATTATTTCATTAGCATAGTTGTAATACTTCATAGAGATTCCGACAGATGGCACTGATGGTTATGTTTGCTAGGCTTCGAAATTTGTTATGAAAAGATTTACAAATATGGATTCATCTTTTGAAAGCGCCCACAGCAAACACATACATTATGTGTACTATAAAATAACAATAAATGCTCCTACGTGATCGACATTTGGCATAATTCGTTTCTGCTTTTGACACGCTATAGCAAGCAATCGGCACTGTGCGCGATGCGCGATGCTCGCTATGATTCGTTGCTGGAACTTCGCGCGTATTTTTGAAAGTTTAGATTGGTTTCCTGGAATAAGTTTACAAATTTTAATATTATTTATGGTTTTATGCAAGTAAGGTAGGATAGGCAGTGCTTACCTATGTCGCTATAGGGAATGCGCGCCTCTGGAGTGACTTTTATTAATTGAAATCGAAAATTACACCTGACCTGTCTGTAGGAAAGGTCGACTATGACACTAATGAATATTTTATGTTCTTTGATGCTGAAGCCACATAAACGGCTAGTTCGCATGACTTTAATGTTGGATCAACTATTTAAATAAGAAGAGAAACAATGTTCATAACTTCATCATGAAGCCGAACAAAATATCACAAAAGGCCTATTGTTGTTTTATGTTATTGATTAGCATTATTTCTATAATCTCATGTGCTTATGTAATATTAGGCTCGATCTCTTTATGTTTTATATTTGGAAATTGTGAAAATATTAATCTCTCAGAGTAAAGGTAAAACAAATGGACTACTAACTAGGCAAGACGCGAAAATAACAATTTTTAAAGACAAGTTTTTTAATACATGTATTTAAAAATATACAACTTTTTTGGTTTGACTGAGGATTAAACCTTCCTCCCCAGGGACAGAACTTAACCACGCTAACAACTTAGCCAAATCCCGATTGAGTAGAACCGACATTTATTTTGCATATTAACTACTGTAATGTCATCCAATATTAGAGAAATGCGTATATTTTCACTGCCATTAAAATTGTTGCGAATTGTCATCGACAACGAGTCTCTCTGTGACATTCAGCTCGTATACAGTACTTATCTAATTAGGTGTTTCAATTTATTAGTTCTTCAATCCTAATACACAGACAAACATCTCTCCTGTAAATAAGCTGATTTATTTTCACCAATCGAAACGCGAAACAACGTGTGTCTCCATTTGTACAGGTGGAGTACGTACCTAGTCACCGCCAGAGTTAATTTATTCCAGGTAACCTTACATAACACTAGCAGACCAGCGCACAATGTAATAGACCGTCAAAAGCAAATTTCACGGTCACACCGTCTCGTTCGTGACCGACACCAGTATCTTCCGGCAAACCTTATAGCCCAGTCAATGAAGGGAAAAAAAGACCCAATGTCGGAACTAATTCCCCGAAAGCTGAATTTTTCACAGATGTTAGAAGACCTTTAGACATGTATTTTTACAAAAGTCCCCGACTTTCCCCCTTGTGCTTCCTTCCCCACCCCCTCTTGAATATATTTTTCAAAGCCTTTCGGAATACGCTAATATCTCCTTAATGGTTTTATAAAATCAGATTATTTTTTTTTTTTAGTTTTTATTTAGTTATTCTAAAAAATTGTATTCTTTCATTTTTGCGAGAAAAGCTATACAATCTCTACAATTTATAAGTAAAGGAAAAATATCAGTTTTTAAAATAGTATTTCAGAATATATTTCCACATAACTTTTTTCTGAGCCTGTTAACGAAAAAAAATAAATCAACAAAACTTGTAGACAATATTTTTAGCTATAAAATAGTGTATATAATGATGGGTTTCAACTTATAATAAGGCACGTAGGCTGTTAATAAGGAGCACGGCGCGCGGCGGCTCGAGCGCGCAGCGGTTCGCGGCGCAGCGTGAAATTACAAAAACCTAAGGAAAGTAATGATTAATTCATGTTTTTTTTTTTTATAACAAATTCGTCTAACTTTGAAGAGTTTTATTGTTATTTACCAGTTTTAGTTCGGAGGGGAGGGGGGTAATATAAATATTTTCCCCTGCCCAATGAAGCGCTTTCATTATCCACCAACCGCCGTGCCCCGGTCTGGCTAAACAGTCATATTGTGTTGTATGATTGTTTGTTACTTATTATTTAAATACAGTTATGTGAAATAAGCCAAAAATACCAACAACAGCTTGGGACTACCCTTTCACAACATTAAAATATTGCAGACCTTATGTTATGGCGAAGTTCTAAAAAATCTTTTGTGGAAATTCTCACTTGTTTTATTATGTCCACCTATCAACAATAAAATACCGAAACAACAAATCACTTAAAATAGTGCATAGATCTAAAATGGTTTACTTTCAAACAAGCTTCTTAAAATATACCTCAAAAAATATTATAATGACAAAACGGTTTGTAAATTATATTATATACTTATCAATATTATCTATGACGAAATTAGGCAAATATTCAAATAATTTTCTAGTAAAGAGAGTCTTCCATTTATTCGTCATACTGGGGTGTGTTCAGACATGATAATCCGTTATGGTTGTAGCACATGGCAGAGCAGGTAAATCCAGATTTTCTGCAGCCACAGTAATTTTCATATCCAGACTTGCAGGAACAGGACACCAGAGAAAGAAGGTCATCAAGAGCAAATGGTTTCAAAAATTTCTTCTTTCCACCATTTTCATTTACATTTTCATACCTCCATCCCCAGTTTATAGGGTTTAGTTTGTTTCCTAACCAAAACTGTACTTGCAAATAAACTCTCAACAAATGTTGATGACACGATTCTGAAGTCGGTGGTAGTTTTGCCAAGTCAAATTTAGATTTAAATAGCTGATTTTGTCGTTAGTCTGGTAAACTTATAGAATCGAGTTTCGTTTCAATTAGAGTAGCTACCAAGACCATACATGGCGAGAGCGAATTTTTCTCCATTTTGCAACAAGTTCTCTTCAGTCGCATCTTTTTCCAGAAATGCCTCAGCTGCGCGTTTTGCTTCGGGATTGTTTTTCATCATGTTAGCAGCTTTTATCTTTCCTAACCCATATAAAGATGGGGTCGTATCACAGCCCGTAATGGCATGGGTAAATAGCATGTGTTTTCGAATATCTTTATGTAACATTATAGGTTTCTCTATGATGTATAAAGTTCTTGAAGGGGCCTTTCCACCAACATCTTTACAGAAAAAAATAGATTTTCCTTCAGGAGCAAGACTTACAAGTAATACCAAAAGATCACTATCCGTGCCAACAACAATCACTTTTGAGAAGATGTTGAGTTGTTCGATGCCGGTTAGTACAATGTCAATATCGGCATCACCTGCGGCCGTGACTGTTTTCAAACCAGATTCACTAAATTTATGACACAGTGCTTCAATCATTATTTTTGTTGTTTTTCTTATTAGATAAGAAAGCTTCCTTCTTAGTCAAACAACGTGTAGTAAAGTTTAATTCAATATCGCACGATGAGTTGTTAGCCGACCTTCGTCTTTGCTCTTCATATTTTACAGTTGGTTCTTCAGGGTATCCATTGAAAACGACAATAGAATGTTTGCCAAATTTAGTTTGGACGAAACGTGAGTATGATTTAATGATGTCTCCGTAAGTAGTTTAAGTTTGCCAAACAACAGAGTGTAGGAGGTATCCCCCATCGATGACTATTGCAGCATTTTCCAAGTCAACTTCGTCATGAATACTTTCGCTAAATACTTTCGCCATACATGATTTTGTTCCTTTACGAAGGAAGACTTCATCAAAAATAGAAGGGTTCTTGAAGCCAATTCATAGCCTAAATAGGTCTAAAGCTTGCTAAGACTATCACTAATGCACAGTATTCTGTTAAATAGCTGCTGGGGGTTTACTGCAACTTGTCTCGTCCTAACAGTTGCGGATTTGAATCTTGCTGGGTAGTCACCATGTCTTTTCTTTTTAGTCGTATATCTCCAAAATTAAATCCTTTCATTTTTTACATAGCTACCAGGCCCACCTCATAAGCGTTATCACAATTGACACTATTATCTGAAATAAACCCTTAAGATAAAGACACCAGCTCCCCCGAGAGCTTGGTGAACGGGCTGTGCTGTCTTAGCCATGATGTACATTTTCCTATATCTAGCTCATTCCTTTTCTTCCGTGATTCGCGCAGCTCAACATGCTGTTCAGTAAAATTAAATTTTATACCGATGAATTCTTTAATGCTCTCTTGCACTTTCACGTAGTAAGTGGTTCCAAGTTTCCACTTTGACAAAGCGCTGTCAGTGATTCCGCGCACCAGTGTCAAACCTCCTACTGACTTCATTGGTCGCATGAGACACTGCTCGATGATCATGTCCGTCCACGTACCGGACCAATATCTGTCGATTCTTCTTATTGTAAAGTACCCATTTTCAGTGAATAGTTTATATTCTTCTTTAGTTATTCTTGATTCGAGTTGCAACATACTTTGAGCGTACATATGTGCTGATTTTGCGTATGGTAAATGTCCTGCCGGGTGGAAAAATGGAAGCATATCAACAATAGTATTTAGGTGCATTTTCCGATTCCCAGACTTCTCGGCAAATATAAATCTAAGCATGAGGTCGATGCAATGTAGAAGGTAAAGCCACAACTTGGCAGTCCTACTCGATGATTCCTTAATCCTGTCTTCACTTGCTTCAGTATATGGAATCGTCTCTTAGATTGTCATCATTATTAACCTCCTCCATATCTTTTTTCCACGTAACTAAATCTTGATACATATTTTCTATTTGTCTTAATTTCCCATCAATATCTCGGTATTCTTCTCTCATTACGTGGACAAGAGACGCTGCTGTTAAAGTGTAGGCTCTGTTTGCCCGAGAATATTCATGTCGATGGAGCATGTGAGTTACTGTTGAGGACGCGTAAACTAATTCCCATAAATTTCCCAGATAACTTCATTTAAATAATAAGTAACAAACAATCATACAACACAATATGACTGTTTAGCCAGACCGGGGCACGGCGGTTGGTGGATAATGAAAGCGCTTCATTGGGCAGGGGAAAATATTTATATTACCCCCCTCCCCTCCGAACTAAAACTGGCAAATAACAATAAAACTCTTCAAAGTTAGACGAATTTGTTATAAAAAAAAAAAAACATGAATTAATCATTACTTTCCTTAGGTTTTTGTAATTTCACGCTGCGCCGCGAACCGCTGCGCGCTCGAGCCGCCGCGCGCCGTGCTCCTTATTAACAGCCTACGTGCCTTATTATAAGTTGAAACCCATCATTATATACACTATTTTATAGCTAAAAATATTGTCTACAAGTTTTGTTGATTTATTTTTTTTCGTTAACAGGCTCAGAAAAAAGTTATGTGGAAATATATTCTGAAATACTATTTTAAAAACTGATATTTTTCCTTTACTAATAAATTGTAGAGATTGTATAGCTTTTCTCGCAAAAATGAAAGAATACAATTTTTTAGAATAACTAATTAAAAACTAAACAAAAAATAAATAATCTGATTTTATAAAACCATTAAGGAGATATTAGCGTATTCCGAAAGGCTTTGAAAAATATATTCAAGAGGGGGTGGGGAAGGAAGCACAAGGGGGAAAGTCGGGGACTTTTGTAAAAATACATGTCTAAAGGTCTTCTAACATCTGTGAAAAATTCAGCTTCCGGGGAATTAGTTCCGACACAAAACCTTCATTGACTGGGCTATTAACCGGTTGCGGATAGGTAATGACATTAATGACTAAAATTACATAAAACCTACGTCGTTAAGCTAAAATAAGAATGCAAACAGGTAATAAAAAGATTATTTATTCGATTAGGTAAAAAATTCACTAAAGAAAGGTGACGTGAAATTTGCAGTTTTTTCTAGAATTAGAATTTCTAGATCAATGCAACTATTATCAACGAGCGAGTCACTTAAACTCTACTAACCGAGCCAAATCCGGATTGTATAAGACCAACATTAATTACGCATATTAACTGTTGTCACAAGTGTCATGTCATTGAATTTCAGAAAAATGCGTGTATGTCCGCTTGTGTGTTCGTGATTGCCACCAAATATTGATAAAATGCATTGTCACAAAATGCATTGTCATCGAAATGCAACATGCAATGTAATCATGCAATGAAACGCAAATTGTGTAGGTACGTATCTCGACGCGAATCCTGTAGCTGTTCGTGCTGATCCGTGTGTAGCTGAAAGGCATATTCAAAGGCTTTTCTTGATACGACGCGGAGAAAATTTACTGATCCAAATATGGTTAAATTATTCGTTTTCCTGTTAAAAATGTGACTGCATGGCTATAATGAATGAATTGAAAGAATTCCTAACAAAAGTATCAGTCAAAAGCGAATGTTTTATGAGGACGGCGAAACACGTGTTCATACAAATACTAACATTTACATACTGATATTGTCGCATTCCGTCATGATATGTATAACGAAAAGAATACGTGCTCTCGATATAATCCGAATGGCTAATTTTCCAGGATATTGTCATGCTGTCACTTTTTTAACAGGATCATTTTTCTCCGTCGAACTGTGACTGTTATTCGATCCATATGATAAACGTCCACACATCACAATCGTCACGAATACCGTCCAAATGGGCACTGCGAACACCATGCTAATGCCTTTGTGTTTGCATCAAAAATCGACAAGCGACAGATCAGCGCGAACGCCACACGAAAATTGCATTGCATGTTCCTATTGCCGTCCAAACGACAAATTCGCATTGAACTGCATATGAGCATTGCACGTTGCATTGCGCACGTCTGGACGCGGCATTACAAATTAATCCAATTATCGAAACCACATAAGGAATTCAACATAGACAATAAAATTATTTGGAAAATAACTTATACAGCCATTACGTAGAGTTGCCGTCACACGCACTTGCGAAAGAGATCAAATTACCAAATAAATCTTCTATGCGTAGGCAGTTACGTACGTCATTCCACAGGCAATTGGTAGAAAACCCGACAAGAGTACAATTTTCCGAAACTTTTCCACTAGAAATGGGTAGGAGTACTATAAATGGGCACAACAGATTTTATCGTTCGCCAGGGAAAATTCATACGCACAAAAGCTGGCGACCTCAACCTGAACATTATTTATTCAATTTATGGAACTCGATAACGGGGGTACGGTTCCTACAGTTTTTGCACAATATCGTAAATAAATATGATTTGGCCAGTACCTACCTAATGAGTTTAGATAGTTTGTGATTTTTTTGCTAGTCCAAGAAAAGGTTTTAAGCCCCGTTCACATAATAGTTTTATTAACGCCAGGCAATTTAAGCCATCCTTGTTTTTTATGGAAGCGGCGAGAGTGTGCACAGGAGAGCAATTTTACCGAGTACTTTTTACGTTTGTCGCCCATAAAACGCTAGAGGGTGAAGTTACCTACATACAGTTCTTCACTGCTAGTATCAGCCTCAGTCTGCTACTGTCACTATATAAAATACACATTCGGTAACCGGTTGATATAAAATTCAATAATACTAATAATTGGCAGTTGAAATAAATTTTAAATTAGAATCACTTTGGCAAGGACACTTTTTTTTACTTGAAATCGAAACTACAAATAGGATAAACCCGATCATTTTTTCAATCGCAATATTTTCAAGTACCAAATAAATCGTACTTTGACATTGGGTGGCCAGATATGAATTCTCGATGACAATTTCTTGAAATCTGTCTTGTTTCCAGTTTAGTTGGCGTCAGGGAATTGATTTTACTGAATCGACCTTTCCCGTTTTAAAATAATTTCCCTTAATAAAAGTTACTTCCCATTCAGACAGTTTTCCGTTCGTGTTTTATTCAGAAGTCACGGAATCCCACGCACTTTAAACTTTTATTGAAGGAAAAGTTGACAATTGACTTAAACTTTAAAAGAGTTGGATGTGACCGTGATTCACAAACATTACAGGACGAAATCTAACTTGGCGTGAACTTTTACATTTAATTCCGTGACAAAGTGTGTTTCAAAAAAACCTTATTATTTTATAAGTTTCTCGTTATAAGAATCTTAACTTCTCAGGCTAATTTGTTTGGTTTAAACAGGTATCACCGTAGTCAATTTGTTCGCATTTTGGAACAGCTCATATGATCTCATAGAAATCGTTGTATCTCCCTTACTGGCATGGTTAGAAATATGATGTAAACGATGTTAGAAAGACACAAAACCCCGCTTTATATTCAAATCTAGAAGTTAACTATATAAGAATTAAAATATACACCTCTATGAAACCAAAGGGTCGGACCACAATTTGAGTAAAAATTATGAAAATTTGTGAATTTTTTATTAATTATTTTTATATGAAACGACAAAAAGTGAGGTGGAAGTAATGTTTATAATACTTTCGTCTAATAAAATATGTGTTTTTTTCGTTATCAGTAATTTTGGTTCAGTGTTTAAACGAAACAAGTAAGGTAAGCCATTTTTTAAACTTTTTTGTTTGTTTTTAAAAATTTAATACATCAAAAATGATGCATTTATTTGTAAAAATAAAATTTGAAAGCTCATTTCAAAACAGATTTTAGTTTTCAGATATGTTCAGAAATGCCCCTGAGGTGATATCTCACAAAAGCGGCGCTATACAAATTGTCCAGTTAATAAATAAATAAATAAATAAATCGCATTTATTTGGATTTTATTGAGAAGCGGAAATACACACAAATTCTCCAACTTTCTGACAGCATCTTTAAGAAATGTACTCTCAGTACTCCAGAGAACTGAGAGGTTAAGTACAAGTGGAATGATAATGATAAGTTTAACTAAAAATACTTCTGATGAATATTTGTATACTTTGCCCGGGGAATGAAAAAGGGTATAAAAATGTTCGGTAATTAAGGATCACTATTTTGCATTAAGCTTCGCTTCTTTAGCTTCTATCTTTATAACGAATTGGTGTACATTATAAATACCAAAAAATATGCATTAGATAAATTGAAGGTTATACTATATAAAGAGTAGAATACAAATAATAAAATAAATTACTCAATAAAAAATTTAAATGTCTATCAAAAAAAAACATTTTTTCAATTGAAATGTATGAACGCGTAAAGGAAACATTTTAAAAAAAAATACTGAATTATGGCTAAGATTATTTGTGACAGTTTCATTTGATTAACTTTTTTGCTTTCTTGTAAAATAATTTACAAAATAAATAAAAACCAATTTTTGGCTTGAAATCGAACGTTTTTAGACTGCGTTTGTCAAGCGATTTTAATATCTATTACATACAATATACCAAGAATTTACACATTTTTGGCTTGTAGCTTCCTCTTAATTAGTATTTTAATCTAGAAACCCACAGTCACACATTAGTCTCGGCGCCGAGTATTTAGTATCTATTTGAATAGCTCTTTAGAACAGATTTATACCGATCATATAAAATATCGTGATACTAGTTCATCAATTGCATCTAATAACGCTGTTTGACAGTAAAATTATTTCAGACCTTATTGTGTGGCACAGAGTTATTAACATCTTAATTGACAGCCCTGCCATCTTTTCCACTATTAAATTCCATGTGCCCACTAGGAACACAAGACAAAATGTAACATTATTCTGCAATACATACACAAGCAACTATCAGACACCTTCACTAACCTATAGGATGCATTATCTGAGCAACAAGTTTGGGGGTACTATTAATATATTTATCGAGTCCATTGTTGAATCCTGCAAATTATAGTAGCGTTGGTAATCTAGTTTTAGTGATTTGTCTTATATGTAGTATTGTTCTAGTTTCAAAAAAAAATTATTTTATTGTTTCATGTTATACTAATATTGTTTCATTTTCAGTTTATCAGTTTACTGTTGTTTCACGAATTAAAATTTTTGTGTATAATTTTCGACAGCTCACTTGGTATATTCTGTTCTTAAAATACATGTAAAAGCCGACTGGAAATAAAAAATAAAATTAAATCAAGCGGTCAGCGGAGAGTATATCTAAGTTTGCCGCGTGTAGCTTATTGGAACTCAGCTGACGACCTTGGGATTCTGTGAATATACGAAACTTCCAATAGAAATAATACGGGCAAAGTGAAAAAAACTAATTGAAGCGAAGGAACATTTGGTATGGCAGTTGTTCTTTGTATTTATGGCAACGGGCGCTTTAAAAAGATCAATAGTGTGAAGAAAAGTTGCGGTCGGGGACTTTTGGTAGTAACAAAAATACACCCAGTCTTACAACAAACACCAAAGAAACCCCTGACAAAATTACAAAAACTATCAAAGGCACGCTTCATATATCGATACAATCTTGATAAAACCATTCAATTCTGTACTTACTGGATGCTCGTCATCGAAAACGTAGATTGATGGATTAACAATCAAACGATATTGAAACGAAGAGTTGCATTAAATAGATATTTTTTTTCGAAATTCTGGAAAAATTAACGGCTCGGGATGGAATTCAAATTGCCAAAAAAAGTTCCACAATTTTTTACAGTTTGTTGGTAACTGCCGATTCATTTGTTTGTTACGCGGCAAAAAATTAGCCGAATTCAAAGTTTGTAATTTTTTTATATTATTTATTTTTGTCGAAGTTTATCACTTAAATTAAAAAATGAGTTATTGTATTGCTATCGTCTGACATAAAAAAGTATAAAAGACTAGACTGATCTGTTTTTTTTTTATGTTTATTTTTATGTAAATCCGCACAAGAGTCCAAACTGCTACCAACCGTCTGGAGCCAGTGAGAATATAGACACCCCAATTGGGGTATGTTGTGATGGTGAAGGTTTCGGGGAGGGGAAGGAAATGAGAAGGAGGAAGGTCGCGAAGTACCTGGCTATTTATATCTGATGACCAAACACGGCCAAAGCTATTTCACGCAACGTTTCAATTCTGAATGGTGGTCTTACACTAGGGCGTTACTGAGAGAATCTTCCACTCTTGGAAGGTGTAGAGAATATACTATATATTATTTTAAATGAGCGTGAAATAACAGAAATTAATAAAAGGAAAATTTGCTTGCGAGGATTTGAACCCGCGACTTCCGACTTGCTAGTCGTGAGACTTACCCAATACCACGAAGGGCTTCGCGAATAGTTCTGAAATCTTTAGTAGGTATATCTGTAATTCTCAACATCAAATCACCTGTAACGTACGTTGAAGAACATAACGAATTAAAAAGCGTGAAAAGAAAACCAATGTACCATTTGAAAACCATTTGGTATACATATACCAAATACACGCTGATAACGTGATAACCTTGTGACAAATATTAAACACATTTTTTATGTGTAGTAATTGCAATGTCCTTAAAATTAAACAAAAAATCGTCGAAAACCAATGTATTAATTTTATTTAATTGTGCACTTAATTAAATGAACTCTTGCAAATTTAACAATGATTTCAGCGTAAGCATAATATTTTTTACTTATTTAATTAAGTTTCGATTACGGTTTCGGCCAAAACTAGAACAAGCCGAAATTCGTTTTCGGTTTCCGCTGAAAATAATCTAGTTTCTGTCTGTCACTAAAGCAGTGAGGTAGTAAGTACCGGTTGTAGTGCTAAATTCATTCCGAGTACAAAAAATCCAAAGGAACCGAATCTGCCAGGTTAACTGAAGGCAACGAAGTGAAATTTGTTTTTGTTCATAGCGCCAAGTATTAACGTGTGTAACGATATGATAAGTTGTATAATTAAGATGTTTAAGTAGTACTTGGAAGGGAATGGCCGACAAAGATGTCGATGAGGTTCGCTATCCATCACATCGCCAACCCTTCGGTGGCGCAAAGAGGAGGACGGAACGTGATCAATGTCGAATTGGTACATGGAACATTAGAGGAGGAATGGAAAGAAAGATGAACGAACTGTGTGATACTATGGTGAGCAAATGTTTGGACGTACTTTGTATAACAGAGAGTATGAAAAAAGGTAGCGGTACAATGCAGCATAATGATAGGCTCGTCATTTGGTCTGGGAGACCAGATACGGAGAGGGCTTGTCAAGGTGTTGCAGCGCTACTGTCTCCCAGAATGATTGAATGTATGTTGCAGTATGAATGTGTAAGTCCGAGAATAATGTGGATCAGATTTAAAATCGGTTTGACAAGGGTGTTTCTTGTTATTTGCTACGCCCCTGTTAATTCTGAAAGCGATGAAGTGAAAGATGATTTTTGGACTGGTGTGAATGTTGTAATGAGACTAAAAAATATGAACGAAAGGATTATAATGGCAGGCGATTTGAATGGGTGGGTGGGAATTAGACGTGACGGATTTGATTCGGTCTTAGGTATGTTTGGGGATAAAAGAACGAATGACAACGGGAACAGAATGCTTGAAGTATGTTTAGAGTGGAACCTGTTTGTGTCGAATACTTTCCTCGATCATAAAGGTATCCACCAATATACGTGGGAAAGAGGAAATGAGAGGTCAATTATTGATTTTGTAGTAATTGACTCTAGGTTGAGAGCTGTTACCGAGGACACAAGAGTTTTCAGAGGGGCTGAGGTCGAAACTGACCACTTTCTTGTAGTGTCGAGAGTAAACCTCTTTCGCGGTTGGCGCTCTAAAGTGAAAACGGTACCAGCTCCGACAAGAGTCAAAATAGAAAAACTGCAAAACGATAATGTGAGAAGTAAGTATGTGAATTGTGCAGAGATAAGATTGAATGCGAAGGAAATGGATGGTCTAAGCATAGACGAAACATGGAACCACATAAAAGTGTGTCTTTGTGAATCTGCTAGGGAGGTTTGTGGAATAAGTACGCAAGGTAGGAAGAAAGGTGATGCATGGTGGGATGATGAGATTAAAGCACTGGTCTCAGAAAAGAAGAAAGCATGGTTGTGTCTGATTGCGGCTGGCAGTGCTTCCAGCGAAGAGAAGTATCGAGCGAAAGAAGTATATAAGGAATGTAAGAAAAAAGTAAGAGTTGGAGTGAAAGAACGAAAGAAACGCCTGGAAGAGGAAGAAGGAATGAAAATGACAAACCATTTCCAAGAAAACATTAAGTTGTTTTGGAAAGAAGTGTCAAAAGGTCCCGGAGTGGCCCAGAAAACGGAAGCATGAAAGTGATAAAATCAAAAGATGGAAAAATGTTGACGAATGAGGAAAAAATAAAAGAGAGATGGATGAATTATTTCGAGGAAGTCTTCGAAAGCGAAGTGAATGACAGTGATTCCAGTGGCGAATCAGATATGAATGACGATGGAGTGAATGTTACCGAAATTAGCATGGATGAGATAGAAAGCTCGATTAAATGTATGAAGAATGGTAAGGCTGTTGGGTTTGACAATATTGCTGCTGAATATTTTAAAGGAGGTAGCCGTGTAATTCTCACATGGTTGTGCAATCTTTTTAACCAATGTTTAAAGGAAGGTTACACGCCTTTAGATTGGAGAAGGGCTGTGATCATGCCATTATACAAAGGTAAAGGGTCACGTATGGAATGTGGGAATCATAGGGCTATTAGCCTGCTTAGTTCAGTTGGCAAGCTGTATGGTAGAATTTTGATTGAAAGAGTAAGAAAGGAAACAAAGGATAAAATATGGGATGTGCAAGGTGCTTTCATGAGTGGAAGGGGGTGCATGGACCAGATATTCTCATTGCGTATGCTCACTGAGAAGTTTCTGGCAAAAAACCAGAAACTTTTCTGTGCCTTTGTAGATTTACAAAAAGCATACGACCGAGTCGACAGGAAAAAGCTATGGAAGGTGTTGTCCAAGTATGGAGTGAATACGAATCTGATTCAGGCAATTGCGTCTCTGTATGAGGGAAGCGTTGCATGTGTTAGGGTAAACGGTGGTTTTACGGGGTGGTTTGATATCACAAAAGGTGTTAAACAAGGCTGCGTAATGTCACCGTGGTTATTCAATCTATACATGGATAATTGTATGCAAGAATTGAAAGAGGTGGGATTGGGCGCGAATTTGAATAATTTGAAAGTATGTTGCCTGTTGTATGCTGATGATGCGGTGCTGATTGCTAATAGTATAGATGATCTACAGTCTCTCGTGTCTAGGATGAACGAAGTATGCATGAAGAATGAGTTAATGATGAATGTAAGTAAGTCTAAAGTAATGGTGTTTGAAAGAGAGAGTACGAAAACAGTGTGCAATATAATTGTGAATGGGGAATACTTGGAGCAGGTGGATGAGTTTGTGTATTTAGGAAGTATGTTTACGAGAGATGGGAAGGCTGACAGAGATATCGAAAGAAGGGTAAATGCAGGTAATTCCGTTAATGGAGGACTAAACGCCGTAGGCGCTAACAAAAAATTGTCCAAAGAAGCGAAGTTAGCAGTCCACAACGGAGTGCTGGTACCTACCTTGATGTATGGAAGTGAGGCATGGAACTGGCAAAGAAAGGATGAAAGTAGATTAAATGCTGTTGAAATGAGATCCCTGAGGCGTATGTGTGGTAAAACCATGTTTGATCGTGTGAGGAATGTGGAGATCCGCAAAGAGTGCAAGGCTGATGTAAGCGTAATGAGTAAGATTAAGAAAGGGACGCTTAGATGGTTTGGGCATGTAGAGCGAATGAGCGAAGATAGGAGTGTAAGGAGGATATATGATGCAAATGTGAATGGTAGCAGAAGTCGGGGACGCCCGAGGAAGACATGGCACGATCAAGTGAATCAGATACTCGAGTCGGGCCATGTCAAGAGTCAGAATAATAGAAGAGTATGTATGAGACGATGTATGAATGTGAATGAGGCAAGGAGTGTGTGCCAAGACCGAGTTGTTTGGCGGTCCGTCCTCTCTGCCTACCCCTGCGGGGAAACGGCGTGATGGTTAGTTAGTTAGTTAGTTAGTTAGCCAAGTATTATAGATGACAGGATAGCCTATTTACCGTAATCATTTGGACTTCAATGCCACCCAGCAGCTGTTGACGGCAGTGTTCGTAAAAATAAGTATTATCTGACCACATTATGAAACATTTTTAGTAAACAATTTCGGAATTTGACCATGTGGTATACATATACCAAATACACGCTGATAACGTGATAACATTGTGACAAATATTAAACACATTTTTTTATGTGTAGTAATTGCAATGTCCTCAAAATTAAACAAAAAATCGTCGAAACAGTGTCAACAAGTGTAAGTAAAAATAAGAATGTTGAAATGACATTTATATAGTAATATATATAAGCGTTACTTTATTACTAGAAGGTTATGAACACTTTAAACTGAACACATCGTAGAAGATCGTCCCCTTTATTAGTTTTCTATGGCACATCTTCTCTGCTGTGACCATTGACCACTTTGACATCCAACAACTATCTCAACTATACAAAGAAGAAGGTAGATACATTTTTTCTCAATGAAAAAAAAGAAGCAACTACCAAGCAAAACAAAATGTCAAGAGTCTGGAGCTGTGGCAAACAAACTAAACAAACACGATTCCAATATTAAATTCGAACAGAAATATTTATACAAAGAGTCATTCTAGGTTGCCAGGTATTTTTTAAAAGTTTATGTAAGTACGCACAACAGTCCTGACCGGTCCTAACCATCGGAGCCAGTGAGACTATTGCATGAAGGTAGAAGGTAGTGGGGAGAGAAGTAGATGAAAGAGAGGAAATTGGGAAGGTATCTTGCTATTCCGATCCGTTCGTCAAACTCGGCTAAAGCCATTTCAAGCAGCGTTTCAATTCAGAATAGCGGTCTTGCAGCAGTGCAGAAGGTGTCGCAAATACACTATATCATTTTGAATTAATAATACTGTAAAATAATAAATAATATATGCTTATGTCCGGTTTTGCACCATCTGGAGTCGTAGACGAATATCGTAACCCCTCAACCACGGATGCTGGTATACCTCTAACCCTTCGAGAAAGAAAAACTGATGATTTGGATTATGATTTGAACAGAATGGACGGTTTAGTCAAAACAACCGTCACAAAACCCACACCCAATTGGCAGTATACTGGGAACACAGCGCAGTTAAAAGAGATGACCTTTAGAAATCCAATGTTATGACGAGATGGGCTGACGACCTAAAGAGAACAGCCGGAATCGGATTGGTGTGGGCTTCTAAGAACCAATAAAACTGGTGACACTTGCGGGAGGCAATTTTAACTAAATCCATGGTAAGTATATATATATACTATCTATGTCAGGAATTAACGTTATTTGATCTGTACAAAATTGCACTAATGCTAATTCCTTTCTCGGGCGTCTACGACTTCTTCCACCATTCACTACTGTAACCAGAAAGTTACTGTTAAAAACTACGTTACATCGACTTTCGACTCCTTATCTTATTTCGGTGCATAGATATTGCGCTAAGTATCCCTCGGGCGATATCAATTGACTGCTTTTCGAGTTTTGCGAGCACAAACATAAGCAGGTTGAATTTTTGTATACATATTAAGATTTAGTTTTATTGTTTGCGGACCGGCTAACATATACATTTGAATGTCCCTTCTGGTGGGTATTACCTTCTAGGAGATGGGTTACATTGTGTTGGGTTAACTGAATCATGGGTGCTTAAAACATTTTTATTATATAAAACTAGGCATAAGGTGAAACCGGTCCGGTCACTAATAAAAAAATTAGAAGAAAATTATAAAGTGTGTTGTGACATTATTCATATAATAATGATTATTAATGCCTCCATAGAGATCATTAATTTCTTTGTGACAATTCGCTGACAACTTTGTACGGATGAAAGTCCGGAAATATAAAGCCCTTTCGGATGAATGTCAAGATGACACTCAAATCAAGAAGCTGTACAAAGAAGATACTATCTCTTCTAAAATGGGAAAGAAACCTTTCTTAAGCCTTCACGGTGAATCCGATATTCATTACTTCAAATCGTATTTCGGTTTTATGTACGTCATCATCATAAAGTACAAAGAAGCATTACGATCATTATGAATAAACGGTTTTACTTTTCTAGCTTGAAAAAAATACGATAAAACTTACAATTACTACAATTAATAATACGATAAAAATACAAATTTCGATAAACTATTAATATTGTATTTTGAGATCTCCGTGAAAAGGGTAGGAAACATAATGTGTAAATAATACAATATCGTTGACAAACTACTAGTCACATACAGAGCAAACTCAAGGGCAACAACGGCTATAAAACAGTAACGACGTTCGAAAAGTCCTGGGGATGATTCTAACGACGATTCAATGTATTGCAGTAGGAACGTGGAAAGGACATGAACAACCAACCAAGAAGTAAATTTGTTGACGGGGAAGACTTAAGCCAAGCCATCTGATACCAGGCCTCAACACCGACCAAGACAACGCTTCGTAGACAGCGTTATGACCAACCTGGAGTAGAAAAGGATTACTAAGATTTAAAAAAAAACAATGAAGATAAAGCCCTACAAGAGTTGTATAGTCGTTAAAATAAAGTGAGTAGGTAGTGTAGGTATAAGTATGCGTTATATTATACGGGTTTTCCAATAAGATGTGTTATTTTGATACGAGTATTCAATCGTAAAAGATCAATGGTTTCGTTGCTTGTGTGGCACGTAGCGTCGTCTTGTTGAAAGTAAACGTTGTCCAGATCAATACCATCCAATTCTGGCCATAAAAATAAAAATCATTAATTATCTCTCGATAGCGCAATCCATTCACCGTAACTGTTGCTCCAGCCTCATTTTCGAAAAAGTAAGGTCCAATGACTCCGCCGGACCATTCCAAACAGTCACACGTTGATAGTAGAGAGGCTTTTCAACAATAACTCTTGGGTTTTCCGAGCCCCAGATGCGACAATTTTGCTTGTTGACGAAGCCACCGAGGTGGAAATGAGCCTCATCACTCAAGATGATTTGCATTTGATTCACTCAAGTGAATTTTAATAATTTCAATGCGTTCTTGAAGCGTGTATCGTTCCATTTTTATTAATGGCGTAGTTTCTACTTGTCAAATGTCAAAAAATGACAGCTTCAAAAGTAGCATTTACCGAAATAGCGCGCTATTCAAAATAACACCTCTAATTGGAAAACCCTGTATTACATAAATTTGAAGATTCGTCCAAGGGGGCTTCAATCCATTTAATAATTGAATTTTCAGAAGATGAAATCAAACCCAGTATTTCTTATAAAACATTTTTGGGTCAAGAGTCTGAAACTTGTTGAAAAATAATGAGAATTCAGAATAAGTGGCCCTTTTGGGCATGTTCATCGGAAAAATCAGCAGATTTCTGCTCTTCATGACAAATATATATTGCGACATTATTTCTTAGTAACTTGTTTGTTTTTCACGGTTAGCGAAGCGCTGAAAACAAATCAGATTACAAACAATATGTTTTCTCGTTCGCGAGGTTCAAAACACAGGGAGGATCAATACGTAGGAGTTGTTTGTTGTCAGATGCGACATCTGGGTGTCACTTTATCTCCCTAAAGTAATCATTGAATGAACCGTGTATTCCAATCGTTGTTTTTCAGACAAATGGGTGGAACACGAAAACCGAGCAGTCGGATAGATTAGTGTCGGGAAAAGGACAGATAAGTGGAACAAATAGAAGAATTATTCGAGACAGATTATATAAAAAAGGTTTACGAGCAGATTATTCTAGAGAAAGGTGGCATTTCGAAATAATTATTAGAAAGTACAACATTTTGAAAATAAATTCCATTTATTATTAAAACTAATCCAATTTATAAGAAAATTGTCACTTCAATTTTTATCTAGTTTATTCAATAAATAATTACAATAATATTTCACAGAGAATATCCAAAAACAGTAATTTTGGTTACGTTTGAGCAATATAAGTCGAACTCTTTGATTAATATTTACCTACACGTGCATAAGGCATTTCGTTATTATAAATACAACTTTCGTGGAATTATTGTTAAATTCACGCGGCAGTCTATAAACAGTCATTTAGGACGGGTTGTTTCACAGAATTTAAACGATTCATCAAATTTCAAAATTGATTTTCAAGATCAGTGAAGGTCATATTTAAGTTCTGTTCTTACATCATTATTTGCTAGTTGTTTCATAAAACTGAGATAATAATAGAACTTGTATAGAACCTTCACAGAACTTGACAATCAACTTTGAAATTTGATGAATTATTCCAATTCTGTGAAACAACCCATCCTTAAGAATTATATAATAATAATAATAATAATAATAATAATTGGATAATTTGTATAGCGCCGTTTTTGTGAAAAATCACCTCAAGGGCGCTGTACAATTTATTTCCTAGGATCTACATTTGTTATTTAGACCAACTGTGCCAGCACGAGGTTCGTCATCCGTTCAGGCATGTGTCTGCCGCCAATATAGCGCTGACATGTATCTGCTGCCAATAAAGAGCGCTGACACAACATCCTCACATAGACAACAAACCTTGGCAGCACCGCTGTGACGCTCGACGAAGACAGAAGATGGAGACTCTGCTGCAAGAGTCCTAGGTAGCGAAGGAACTGTACCAGCTGCTGCAGGGAGAGAGACTACCCCGTCCACCAACTGTGCCAGCACGAGGCTCGTCATCCGTTCAGGCATGTGTCCGCCGCTAATATAGCGCTGACATGTGTCTGCTGCCAATAAAGAGCGCCGACACAATATCCTCACATAGATAACAGACCTTGGCAGCACCGCTGTGCAAAATCACCTCATCCTAGTTTACCTTAGTCTCTCCAGTCACCTCCCAGCCTTTCATGCCACCTAGTGCATCCTCTCGACCCTTTCAGACTCCTTCCTGGCTCCAATACATTCTTTCTATTGTCGTGATCCGACGATTTCACACCTCTGTCTCAGACCCTTAGGGCTCGCTTATCGCAGGCTATCATAAGCAAAATCTTGAACCAAAGTCAAAGTGAAGTTTATGAGTGTCATCTGTAACAAAATACATAAACAAAAACAGAAAATAAAAACAAAGACAAAAACTTTAAACAAAATATGGCTTATCTGTCCTCCATGCAGACATCCTCGGTTGAAAAGGTCCCGTAATTCCCAACACCACTTGACACTTGAGTCAGGTATAAAATCTTCGACTGCATTGAGAAATCTTCGTTCTAGCTTCACTTTTAAAAATTAATCGGTTTAAAATGCTATAATAATTGCAAATTCCGGCTAAACGGTAGAAGTTACGCACATTTCGTGAAATAAGAACGTAAGCACTATATAAAACACGGATGCTGAACAATTTTCAGCGATCTCTTAGCAAGGGAAACCTTCTGAAAGGATCAAACAAACCGGAGCGGTTAAAACACGTCCGCAACGAAGAACGGAACGTAAGAAATAACTTCATATTTTCAAGACGAGAATTTCAGGTGTCAGTCTGCTGAAATCCAACGTTGCCAGCTCTTTCGGTGCACAGTTAAAGATTTTTTTTTTTATTATTAGCAAATCGAATCAGAGCTTGCATAGTCATTGTTCAATGTGTATCTAAATCACCGTTACGGTTGGGAAGTGTTTTTTTTAAATTTATTTATACAGGGTTTTTCAAAAGAGGTGTTATTTTGATATTCAATCGTAAAAGATCAATGGTTTCGTTGCTTGTGTGGCACGTAGCGCCTTCTTGCTGAAAGTAAACGTTGTCCAGATCAATACCATCTAATTCCGGCCATAAAAAATCATTAATCATCTCTCGATAGCGCAATCCATTCACAGTAACTGTTGCTCCAGCCTCAATTTCGAAAAAGTAAAGTCCAATGACTCCGCCGGACCATAAACCGCACCAAACAGTCACACGTTGAGGATAGAGAGGCTTTTCAACAATAACTCTAGATTTCCGAGCCCCAGATGCGACAATTTTGCTTGTTGACGAAGCCATCGAGGTGGAAATGTGCCTAATCACTCAAGATGATTTGCATTTGATTCACTCTAGTGAATTTTAGTAATTTCAATGCGTTTTTGAAGCGTGTATCGTTCCATTTTTATTAATGGCGTAATTTCTACATGTCAAATGTCAAAAAATGACAGCTTCAAAAGTAACATCTACCGAAATAGCGTGCTATTCAAAACAACACCTCTTATTGGAAAACCCTGTATTATTAGGAAGGCTGTTACCGTTTAAATTTACATATATGCTCACCGTTAATGGACGGTTGGTATTTATTCTTTGTAATTTTTTCAGATGTCAATCCCCCGCACCTTATCTGAAAGCGTTAAACGTTAAAGTTAAGAAACTTACTTCAAAAAGCTAAATTTTAAAATAATGTGGTCATTTCCTTCAGCTCATACAGCTGTTAATGTAGACATCTAAAATCCAGTCTAAAATCAACGAACATCTATCTATCTCACTCCGCATTGCCTCTCAGGAATTTTAATATTCGCCACGAGGTTCAGACGCGAAAATGATTCATAGAATCAATTCGGGTCAGCGACCTATTGCCGTTCTCATCGCAGTTTTTAGATCGCCTTGTTGCAAGACCAACTATTACATTATTGATCATCGATCGAGATAAATTATGAGAAGTTTTAAACGGCCGACTGATTGGCAATTGACCTCGCAATCTCTCGATGACCCATCACCAGAATTAATTTCACTTAGAACCGTTCCTGACCGATGATTGACAATCAACAATCAACACTGATGTCCATTGTCCATTGACTAAGAGTGGGCGTATTATAATTTTACCAACAAGATTGTATGATTTCGCGTGAATAAGTTGTTGCTTTGTTCTTCGCAGTTGCTTCCTGGAATAAAGCGTGCCTTTAATGGCAAATAATGTTTTATCACATCTTAGAGGTGAGTGGTGAGGTCGTGAATGTCAGGTAATTTATTGCCAATTTAACTGACAAACAAAGTGATTGTCTTAAGTAGATCTAATTATTTCGATAATGTGTGCACGGGGTTATACGAAAAGAGTGATGATTGCTTAATGCTACGTATACATACGCGAGCCGAACTGCCGAGCTGAACCACAACTTATGGGAAACGAACGAAGCAACCGCAAATGGCGCGAAACGCCGCATGCACTTGTTTCGTTCCTTTCCCGTAATTCAAGGCTAGGCTCGCGTTTCGGTTCGCAAATGTATACGTACCATTACATCATCCTTTTTTCGTACTGATCATTATTTGCATACCTACGATTTCATGGAGATAGTTGCCATTAGAGAAGAAATAATATTTATGTACGGTACCTACTAAGTCGTCAAAAAATGGCAACACCTTGAACATAAGCGTTGATCGCAATCATGAAATCTATGTATATTAGTATACTAGTATAAGTATCTCACACATGCTTAAAATATTATTACGAAAGTTAGTGTGATAATAGGGTAAAAGCATCCACGACAGAAATAGAACGATCGAGTGAAAGCTGCCGTTTGTTTTTAAACGTGTTAGCTTACAGTAGTACAATTCATTAAACTTCCGTTGTGAGTTCTTCCACCCTCATGTCGCTCAGTTCCCCATAATTTAAATAGTTATTTTTGATCCTCAAGTCGTATGGACAGATAAAAACTGGATTTTACGATACGTATTTTGTTTCGCTGTTCATCTGGCACGGAACAAACTTCTTTCAGAAATTCCAAGTGATTTAAGGTGCTTTTAGGTGAAATAAAAAAAGTTAATCGATACCGATTTATAAAACACATAAGGTACGATATTACGTAGGCAAAAATATAATGGTCTGCATTATTATTCAATATCAGACAGCTTTCAGTTTTTGTTGTAGAAAAATATTCTTTAGAAATAAGGAAATGTGATGTTTTCATCTCAATATCCCGGGATTAAAGTATTAAATATGCAGGGAGTTTGAGGGAAGAGAAACGTAAAGATATTGTGGTGCTTTCATTTTCCCTTTGTTTCACTTGCGTGTACTTTTCCACATTTCAGTGGTTGTTTATCTTCATAACTTGTTTAACACTATAATGGTGGATTCTCTCAAAATGAGTACTTCATATTTATTAAAATCCCGTTAAAAGGGTGATATCAAGCCATTTCCTAATAAACTTTCATAATAGTATATCGAAACACGTATTCAAGCAGCTGCGTTTATTCTGTTATTGTCTAATGACGAAATTTGAAAATATTTGAGTTATTATTTATTTATTTTGTAAGAAACAAACAGCTTTTATATAATATACGAGATAAATATACAAGTTAACTGAAGTCAAGCCACATAAGTTTCTTATGTTAAAGTGCATTAGAAATGAAGTTTTAGTATTTTAAAATTAATTTGGTGTTGAAGGAAGGGGAGAGGAAGAGGAAAATAGGAAGAGGATAGGAGATGCTGCCGATACATTCCATACTCTCATATTAATAATCGATCGTACGCATTACTTCATATCGATATTTCTTTAGGTTATTACCAAAATGTCAATGCTGTAAAATTTTGTATTATATTGTGCACATATACGAGGAATTGGGAAATTTTTTCGAATGTTTGTTCTACACAAGGGTAGATAAAATAAATCAGATTGTCGGGTTGATCTAGACGGAATATGAATATTTATTAAATTGGTAAGTTGTAGGTATATAATATAATAATAAACAAGTGTTCGAGACATCGCTATAATACATTCGTGTTTTACTGGTAGTTTATTATGAAATCTGTCAATTCGTTCGTTAAAGGCCTGCAGTCCCGTTTTTAACATGAATACGAATAATTGTAAGAAATTAGCAATTTATTATACTCGTATCAGTAAGTTTTCTCCGTGCACAAGTCATAATCGAAACGATGCTTAAGATGGTTTTAATCGTGTTTGGTGACGAGATCTGAATAGCCAAGTACTTCTCCACCTCCATCCTCCCCCCACTACCCTGAGCCTTACAATATACCACAATTGGGGATGCCATAGTCTCATTGGTTCCAGGCCGTTGGGAGCAATCGATACTCTTGTGCGTTACTCACGTGAAAATTTATAAAAAAAATCTTCAGCAAAAACGACACGGTGAACCAATTTATTATTATAAATGTGGTGCCACGTTGAGCACTTGGGGTGAAATTTCACTAAATTGGGCTATAGAAATAAGTGACCATTATTATTAATATTTATGATCGGCGTGAAATAGAAAGGCTGTTTCATCGGGCTATTCTATTAAAATTATGATTTGGGTCATTCCTGAAATATTCGCTTTCCATTATGTAAGAATCACTATTATCAGCCGACGTCGTGTTAACACAAAATTAACAAAATCTAATATGACATCACATATAAAATCTTTTATCTACACTTGAATGTAACATTACATATAAAACTTTTATCTACACTTGAATGTAACATTACATATAAAAATGTATATATACACTTGAATGAAACATTACATTTAAAAATGTATATCTACACTTGAATGTAACATTTATTTATAAGTACATGTTACATGATTAATACATTTATTTAGAGAAGATATATTAGAGCACCATACTAGGCAGTTGCCTGTTTCATGGTGCCCAATGGAGGAATGGTTAGTTTAAATTTAAGTTTAGTGTAAACATATTTTGGTAGAATTATTAAAAAAAAAATGAAAATTTGTAAAAAGAAGTTTTCAATAACTCACAAAAATTTCCAAAGTTTTCTATAAAATAAACACAAATATTTCAATTAGTACACATATGTACATACATACATACATACACATGCACACGCAAATATATATACATACATACATGCATATATGCATATTCATATGCATACATACACACAACATACATGTATCTTATTCCTCACACATGTAAACAATATATACACTATACACATTAGGGCGGAGTGAAAAAACTTTTTTTCGAATTTCGTGTTTCCTATATTACCAATGGGTGCCTTGGTAGTACCCTACAAAGTACACAAAATATCATCAAATTCCAACACCATCTTCAGGTGGCGCACTGGCCCTAAAGTTCTACAAAAAATGGTGTTTTTTCAGATTTTGTTAGTAAACAAGCACATCATCTAATCCAGTTTAAACGTCACAAAATGTATTTTAGTTTTAGCCATCTAACTTACCCTTCTTCCCCCCACCCTTTGACACTATTTTGCGTAACAAAAGCTGCAGTCAATCAGTAATTAACAGACATAAGCGCGGAGTGCACGTTCGTTGGAACAGCTGCGAAAACTTGATTGTGATTTCTTTGTAATATGCCTAAAACAAGAAAAAATTCAATGTGTTCTATGTTTGGTGACCCAGAAAAATTAAAAGACAATGTGTTGCCAACTTATTCGGATGTAATAAAGTATTATTTGTGTATTAGAAATGACTTGCAGTGGTTATCAAATGGAAAAGATCCTTCTTTCAAAGATATATGTGAAATAATTGCAATTGATCTAATTACGTTGTGGAATAAAGCGTCTATTCCTATTGTAACTGAATGTCAAATTGTAACTAAACTAACCCGGTATTATCACAAGTACAAATGCTTAAAGAAATGTCGAGTACATAAAAAGAAAACTGAATTTTATGAAGATGCAACAAAAAAACTCTTTGATATTGCTGTTTGCAAGTGCATTTGTGTCGATTTTTGTAAATGTTTAGTGAAAATACCCAAGAAGGAGCTAGAATTCCTGCAAGATCAGAGAAGTAGCCGCAAAATGTATATCGGCTCAAAAGATATAGTGGCAACCAAGGCTTTGGAGCGCAGGCAATTACGACGATCAAAAATATCTTTATGAAATTTGTCAAGCTGTAACACAAGGCAGCGTAAAAACTGATTTGGCTAATAAGCAACCAGGAAAGCTGGCACACTCTCGTAGGCTAACCTGTACAAATAGAATATTGAGACTAGATGTAGCAACAAAGTTTCCAACTCATAGTCTGGTTGAGATTGCTACGTTTGTGATAAAAGTGTATGCGCCAATATGGTTCACCATAAAAACAAAACCTTCATGTAAAGATTGTCCGAAACATGTCCTTCGTATGATAAAAAGATGCTCCTATTTAAAATATGAGCTGAAAACAATTGTTTTTTGAATAATCGAGCAGAACTCTTTCTTCGCTCATTCTGAAAATATTTTATTAGCGATGCTACAAGACGAAAGACAGCATATAAAAGAATTAGCAGTAAGAAGAATTCTTAAAGCCCGACAAAATGCAAAGGAGAAAAAAGTAAGGACATTCTTGACTCCAAAACTAAACTTCGAAGCCAACGATTATTATGATTTGATAAACTGGAAGACAGAAAAAATATTCGAGCCACCATTCACAAAAAAATACGGTGACAGTGAATTATGGGACAAAATTATGAGCGAAGATATAAATATCCGAATTGAAAATTTTCCTTGTCACACACAGACTGTGGAGAGAATTGTGAAGCTGGTCACTGAAGCTAGCTTGGCTGTTTGCGGAAGTACAGCACGTGATGGATATATTCGAGCAAGAATAAAATCGAGAAAAGAAATGCCAAAATCGAAACAAAATTACACTTTTCCCCTGGAATTCAGGGAGCTACCCCATACGCATATGACACGACTGAAGGCTGAAATGGTTAAAAAATATATATATTCTTAATGCTCCTTATATTTTAATGCAAATAATAAAGTTAAATATGATAATAATTTTGTTTTGAATTTTTAAAAAATTTCTAGAATCGATCATTTTTTCAGAATTTCAGGTCCTCTGCGCCACCTGAAGATAATATGTCAAAAAAAAATAAAAAATATTTTTCAACAGCTATTTATCTAAAGCAACATTAAATGATATAGGGTTTTTGAAATTCGAAGAAAAATTTTTTTCGACCTCTTTCACTCCGGGCTAATACACATATCTGAGTATGAGAAGCAGGTTACCGACACTATCCCACTCAATCATCAAGAAATCCCCAAGCACCTTCCTGAAACTGTCGTATTTGGCAATTGACTTTATTTCTATTGGTAAATTGTTGAAGATTTTAGGAGCAAGAAAATTAAATTGTGACTGAGCCATTGTTGCTGGAATAGTATAGTTGGATGGGTTGGAATATCTTGTGTTATAGGTTGATTCAAAAATGTTCTTTTTTCATATGTTTGAATTTGTAGTAGGAGGATAAGTGTTTGATGTATAGGGATTTTATATTGAGTACTTTGAAGTCCTTAAATAAGTCCTTCGTGGGGTGAATGTAGTGTACTTTGTAGATTTAACATTACATATACAAATGTATATCTACAATTGAATGTAAATCTATTTTATTTAAACATTAAATATAAAAATAAAAAAGTTCAATGAATGTACCATTATGTAATATAAAAAAAGTTAAAATAAATTTTGGCATGCGTTTTTGATGTCACACTTCGAATAATCATATTGGTGATATGAAAATATGCTTTAAAAAAATCGTATAGACGTCGCGGCTGTGAAATTTTATTCAGCGGCTGTAAAATTTGTGGCCATAACTTTGCTGTCAAGAATGAAAAATATCTGAAATAAAAATATCACAGGACGGTGCAAAAATAAAATTAACGACCGATTTTTTAAATATTTATACTGAGGGATCAGTAGGATTTATAGGCCCTGTTAGGAGTTCTACCGAGCCGAACCCTCTGATATGAAAATATCTGGAGTCGGCGAATTATTTTCCCATTTGATCTCTGGTGAGTTGACGTGTTGTTCTTGTATTGTTTTATATTTATTTTGCTTATATAATGCACTTGCATAATGTTGATTGACTAGATGATCATTTGTGGAAAAGTGTGTGGAAGGGTTTAGTTTTTCCTAGGGGAAGATTTAACCCGGACTTAAAATCGGAAAAAAATTATTACAATTATAGTGAGTAAGGGACAGAAGTTTATTTTGTAAAACGGACGCTTCATATCATGTTTATTACTCATACTCCTAATGAATTCATCGTTTCATGGTAAATAAAATTCAAATGAATGACAAAGAGCTATAAAATTAATGTTACTTTGCGATTATGCAAGGCTTATATGTCATACATACTATTCTTTAGTAGTGTAAATCTCCACAATCTATTATATTAAATCGACATTAAAGTTAGTCAGAACAACACAAAATCAGCAATTTTATTCACATTACTTTACATTGACACTTCACATCTTAATTTTGCCACAGGAAAAAACTTTATCTTTTACAAACTTAGAGTTTAAATTTTTTAAATTTTTATTTATGTATTGCTTCTCACATCATATTTTTTAACATGATAATCGAACCCACTAGGACTAGCCCGTATCGAGATTAACAATCTACACATCTGAGTGAAGCAATATACAAATAATCACTAAATGCAAAAACATAAAATATTACAAGGAGAAAGAAAAAAAAAATATTGAGGACAATATTAGCAAATCCTTAACGAAAATTTGAAAGTGAAAATTCTGAAAAAGATACGGTCACAAACGAAACTACAGCTTGCGATCATACATAAAGATAGCAGCCAATAAAATGTGCGGTGAGAAAATGAAGACAATGTTGGTAGTATCAAACAGTTAAAATATGACCGAAGAAGATATGGTCCCATTAGCTCAGTGGTAGAGCGGTGCCCCGGCAAGGCAAGGGTCTTGGGTTCAAGTCCTAGATGTGACAGAATCCTTTTCTGATTTTTTTTTTCAAAAATTTCAAATTTTCGTTTAGGAATCGCTAATATTGTCTTCAATAATTAAATATTCCAATTTGAGGTTTTACTCGTTAAGTTATTCCAAAAAAAAAACAATATGTTATATAATTTTATTCTTATTTTTTATGTTTCAAAGTATCTGTCAAATTAAAATTATACTACCAACCATGTAAAAGCCCTCTGGGCGTTAAATAAATAATCAAATTAAATTAAATGTGTGGCCAGTTGGGAACTTTGAGGGTGTATTGTAGAATTCATTATTCGGTGAAAATCGACGAAAAAAGATGTTATCTTAACATAAGTATGATATCTTAAGGTTAATAAGAGTTAACGCAGAGTAACGTTTATATAGTTTTGTAATTGTGATCGACGAACCAATGGATGCATTATGTTAGCTACGAGTTGTTGTAATGGTTTGTCTAGTTTATAGTTATAGTAATAAGATAGAGCATTATAGTAGTATATTACATATTTCTTCAGCACCGCCGAGGTGATTTTTCACAAAAACGACGCTATACAAATCATAATAGCAGTGTTCCCCCTAACGAGTCACGTGGCACTACAACATAGGGGTAGTTAGAGAGCTTTACGTTCCGCGTAACAAATCGTTACAAGTTACTGAAAGGGTAACGGTCGCACGGAACGCCCATAAAGTGCTCGATAATGCCGTTAGAACAGCAAACTTGGAAGTAAAATCATTCACTAGGAACACTTTACTAGTACCTAACCTTTGATAATAATAATAACATTTGACTGATTTATATAGCGCCATTTTCGTGAAAATACAAATATATGTATGGAATAATAAATACAGCTGTCTTACGACTAGGTCTTGTCTTACTTCTAGTGATTTACAACTAAGGCTCATAACTACCAACTTATAACTAGTGACTTACATGTAAGACTTATGACTAAGGCCTATGTAACAATGATGTAACGTATGCCTATGATGTAACAAGGATACATATATGAGCATTAATCGATTTCGGTTAAGCTTACTCTTGTACAATTTTGTTGTCAAAAGATGTATGTACGAGTATGTCAGTCAGTCACCGCATTGGCAGAGAACGTCAAAAGTAGAATAATATGAAGGAGAAATGATATCTCTGGGGACATGCGCTATAAAACTATGTATGGCCGAATTATGAATGAAATAACAAATGTAAATGAAAATTATAAGGGACTTGGACACGTGCGGTTGGAGAGGCCGATCAAATGAATCAATTTCTTGGGTCAACTCGGGAAGAGTAAAAAAAATAAATTACTACCAATGCATGCGTGACGAATGTATGAATCAAATAGCACAGAAGAAGTACGTGGTCTTTCATCCTTTGTGCCGGACCCTTCGCAGAATCGGGGTGTATTCATAGACACACGCCAACGGAACTATGGTATACTAAAATGAAAAATGTTGTTGGGGTGAAGGATGTGGGGTAGCAGAAAGAGAAGGGTAACAGAAAGGTTGCATACCTCGTTATTCAGATCCGAACACATAAAAAGTCATTACTGAGAGATTCTACACAAAAAATCATATACTATCTTTAAATTCTATCGTTGGTTAAGAGCGTCAAGTGGCCCACCAACATTTTAGTCAAATGGAGTTTTTGAAGTGAAACTTCTTTACGCGCGTCATGCATTTTCGAGGACCGGAGGAAAACCGACTCATGACCGTCACGAAAAACCGTGATCATTTGGTGGTTGGGGTACGGGACCCCCACCACCGCTCACCGTTCACTGTCGCTCTCTCACCGTAGTCGCTTACTGAGGTGAGGGAGCCACTGACGAACGTTCTCTTTCTCTCTTCTCTCTTTTCCTCTCTCTCTAGCCAACGACGCCACGCCAGGCATCAGCTGCTTGCTTCGTGTACTGCGCGGTGAGTGTAATACGAGTGAAATACGTAATTGATTGTGGTTTATTCGATTTGGAACAGAGTTTTAGTGTCAAAAATGAGTAGTGACGAGATAGAAGTGAGAAAAACATTCGTGGCACAAGAGGAAATATCCCCTGAAAATCACCAAAGAAGAAGAGAGTCTGATTCACACAGTGATGACATTAACGTAAGGTAAACATAACCAAGAAGAGTGGATAAATATCTCACAAAATAGTATTGTTGTTGTAATAGCATGATAGGATTATTTAACATATTGGCGAGATTATACTAACAGTGAAATATGATGTAGGGATGTCGTGCCTACAACCGAAGCGTGTGTAAACAAGCGTCGACTGGGAATACTAAAAGTTTCACTTCCGTCGTGCGTAGGCTTGCCACACACTGTATTTTTTTATTAATCAAATATTCTTTACAAAGTCCTGTTATCATGAAAACCCTTCAAGCCTCGGAAGGACATTAATAGCCACAAACATCATATTCCATTATAGGCTCTAAAGGACAGATCTGACATGTGCGTCCCTAAATTATAAGAATATTTTCTGTAATTATTTTTTCGTCATTGAAAAGGTAAATGATATTTTTTCAGATTTCAGTTTTCAGTTTATTTATACATGGAAAAAGTGTATGATTAAAAATTGGCGGGATTTTTTCATCGAGTTTTTTTTCAGGCGGGGTTTTATAAACGGCATAAAAAGTGAAGTGACAGTATTTTTACTATTTCCCTACACAAAATAAATGTGTTTTCTAAACATCGAATTCTTTTAAAATTATGGACTTTTCGAGACAAAATGTTTTTTCGGGTAAGTTTTTAGATTCTCACGGCCAAAACACATCTTCGGATCTACCGGATCTGCCCTGATGATGGACACTGTAACGCTGTCCGAAACGTCGGCTAAAGAAGGAGTTAGCGCAACACGGCATAACACCCCAAAAACAAACAAAAAAAAAAATTGATATTAAAAATTTTTTTTTAGAAATATCAAAATTTATTTCAAATACAATTATCTCGAAGATAATTTTATCTAGTTTCTAAAATAGTATTTATTATTTACAATTTTTTTTCCTTTTCATACGCACCCTTATGGCGCGAATACATTTGCGAGCCGAAACGCGAGCTGAGCCTCGAATTATGGGAAAGGAACGAAGCAACAGCAAATGGCGCGAAACGTCGCTTGCGTTGCGTCGTTCCTTTCCCATAATTCGAAATATAATTTTTTTTAAATTTTTTTTTTTATTATTTTTATTATTTATTATATTTATTATATAAGTACATTTTTGTTTATTTGTTACAATATATGATCAATATTTCAGGACCCCTCTTCCATAGAAGCATTAGCTTGTGGCTGGAAGAGGAGTGTACATTGTTTTATTACAATAAGTAAGTAATTAAAAATTAAATGATTTTAAACTTATTTGAAGTGAGTTATTCTTAAGATTAATTCAATTGGAAACATTTTTATTTTTTGTAAGTTTGTCTTTAAAATATTTTTTCACAGTGTTTATTATTTGGATGTTATCATTAATGTTTCTTATTTCTTCAGGTAGTCGATTGAAAAAAATTCTTGCCCGGTAAGTGTAATAATTTTGTGCAAAGGAAGTGTTTAATTTTGGACATGGAAAAATATATTTAAGTCTAGTACGGTTTTCAGTTAGAAATTGATACTTGTCTTTTTCTTTTATGATTTGAATTAATGCATTTTTAGTATAAAGATCTTTAAATGAAGGCACTTGAAATTCTTCGAATAATCGATCCGTTGGGTAATCGGAAGGTTTTCGTAATATTACACTTGTCGCACTTAACCGACGCCATATATGTGAAAAATGTTAACTAACCACTTGTCGCACTTAACCTACGCCATATGTGAAAATGCTACTTAGCCCCTTGTCGCACATAACCGACGCCATATGTGAAAATGTTAGTTAGCCACTTGTCGCACATAACCGACGCCATATGGGAAAAAATGGTCTACCTGGTGATGTCGTAATGAATCATTTGTATTGTGCGAAATTATTGATTGAAGAATCGTAGCTAGAGGCTAGTTTTCGAAGCAACTGAAAACTGAAAGTCAAAATAAAACTAATAAAATCCATATCACCAGCGACCGCGAAAAAACCGATTTTATTCGAAAGTGCAAAGGTTGGGAGCTTTCGTGTCAACCAACAACACGGAATAAACCAACTACTATTGAAAAACATGTTACCAAATAAATATGGAAATACGAAAAACCTAAATTATGCTGAAAACGTGGAATTTGTGTTCCAAACATTTACCTGCGAATTTTAAATACTTACGTAACATTTAATATGATACACAATCCACAATCGGATCGGTTGGATTGCCAAACATTATACAACAAAACATAAAACCTTTTTCAGTAAAAGTCACGACAGGACCCTACAATAGAATACGCTATTTTATAGGTATATTTTCTAACATCGAACAAACATTCCTTAGAGATCTTAATACCTTTGCTTTGTAATATACGGTATTCGGAAACTAGTAACATAAGGCGGCTACGGAAAACCCTACATCACGGGGTGCGTTAAGTCTAACTTTTTACTTATTTTGTCTGTAGGGAAAAACTTTTGTTTCAGCTTTTCGATATTTGAGATGTGTTCTGAATACTATGATTTCATTGTTTTTTGGTGGTTTACAAAAGAATCCAGATTTCTACGAGATGTCTTCTGACTTTGTGTTTTAACACAACCCTGTATGATTTTAGATGACGGGATAAAATTCGAATTAAAGTTGTGCTTAAAAATGTTAATAAAATGAATAAAATAATTAAACAAACGCGTCAAACGTTTTTCTAAGATACACACTGTATCGCTTAATTTTTTTTTTTTTAAATAAAATATCGTATATTGTTCAAATCGGTTCATATCTGACAAATCATTTTCAGGGTTTTGTAGTTGGACCGATCGCCCCCAACGAAGGTAAATAGTCCCATTACATAGAGAAAGTTGTTACATTTTACAAAAGGGAAGCGTGTATTACCCCGTATCCGCGACAAGGGGCCAATTGAACGGCCGACCGCCACATTTCCCCCGTTTTCCAATAGCACTCGGCGTGTTTTTTCGAGCCGACCATAAACCTCCGCTGGCGGGTGGCGGAGGTCAGAGATCCCTAGCGGCCAGACTACCGAGGAGAGGGCTCGTGAACCCGGTTATAGAGAAATGTATTCATTTAATAAACCCTATTAAGTACCTACTTAATATTCTTGCTTTCGACAAACCATTTACTGAAATGTTGAGGCGGCCGGCAAATCTAAACTGTATAAAATATTCTTTAAGATAAATGAGCCAGTGTGGAATTGATTAAATTATTACACACTAATGAATTTTATTCTGCAAGATATGCCTAAGACTGGGAATACATAGAGAGCTCCAGTTGTTCATTCCATGACGGATTCCGAAGGCTAATCGACTTCTCGTGTCAAGTTGTGATTGCTTGAGCAGTCCGTATACAAATAACAATATATTATTCAATGAAAACTGCAGATATGTTATTATGCATTTACTGCTTGAAGCTGTCGATACCGACTGCTTGTAGCATTTCGTGCAATCCAAGACTGAGGGAGTAACTTTTCAAACTTATCGAGTATAACTCAAATGCGGATTTTTCGAAGCCTTCCTTCTTTAGTGGAGCATATATACTAAGCTAATTACTATTACCCCAAAACCTGTTAGGCTTACTATAAAATAAAGTTTACAGACCATTCCTTACTAATAAAAGTGTTTTAAATTTTACGCAACTAATAAACAAACATTTAATTCGCATAATGTTGTAATTTTATGTCTCGTCTGTTTTTAAATTACTATATTAATATATTATCATTATAGTCACTATTTATTACAATTTCTAATACTCTTTATCTAGTCCTTTAATATGTAAGAATCAACTTAAAAATATTTTTATGATTCTTTATATGGCATAGAACTCGGTTTAAGGGTATACCTAAAAGAATTCATAATCACCGATACAATATGGTTTTTTTATGCCTTTCTTGAAAGAATTGAGTTTGTATATTGAAAAACTATTTTTATATATTCATATTGCGATTGTACTGGTGAAGTAAATAATTGAAATTAATATTTTAAAGCATAGCTAGCAAAAAACGCTCTTTTGCTAAAATAATTGAATTAGCGCCATCTATGAGATAGCATTCTGAACTTCCGATGGGTTTGAGGTCATCAATATTGTCAATCTCCGTTGTTTATGTTTGATGCACTTTCGTTTTAGTATGTTCGATTCAATTTCTTCGCAAATTAAGCACATTGGAGAATTAGAGGACTTACTTTTTATAAAGTAATCTTCTCAAATGATCAGCTTCCTACGGCGCGATGTATCTTGCTTGGATTGGTTGGAATAAAAGAGGTTGAGTAAGGTTAGTCTCGCTTGGCCCAAAATGTTCTTTATCCGGGTGTAGATGGGGTAGCGGTAGGAGCTATCGATCCGCCCCTCCCAAGAGACGGGGGGGGGGGCTGGGCGATCGGCGAAGGAGCAGGGGGGCGGTGTCGGCCCGGGGGGCGGCGGGAACCCCGGGGGCTCCGTCTCTCGGCATTTAGGTCATACTCTCCTCCCGGCGTTATGTATGCCAAGTGAAGACGGGATACTGCACTTGTGCCTTTTGTACTAATCTACCTCCCCCAGATATATTATGGGGGGGACATCTGACTAACGTTACTGCGAATACCTTTCTCGGAAAATTACTCACCTTAATCACGCTTTCTTCTCGCTTTACGTTATTGTCTCCGAAAATAAAACATATAAAATGCAAAGTTTTAAGAAGAAATAATATTATATTATACAGGGTTTTCCAATAAGAGGTGTTATTTTGATATTCAATCGTAAAAGATCAATGGTTTCGTTGCTTGTGTGGCACGTAGCGCCGTCTTGTTGAAAGTAACCGTTGTCCAGATCAATACCATCCAATTTCGACCATAAAAAATAATTAAGCATCTCTCGATAGCGCAATCCATTCACCGTAACTGTTCCTCCAGCCTCATTTTCGAAAAAGTAAGGTCCAATGACTCCGCCGGACCATAAATCACACCAAACAGTCACACGTTGAGGATAGAGAGGCATGTCAACAATAACTCTTGGATTTTCAGAGCTCCAGATGCGACTTGTTGACGAAGCCCCGAGATGGAAATGTGCCTCATCACTCACGATGATTTGAATTTGATTCACTCAAGTGAATTTTAATGATTTCAATGCGTTGTTGAAGCGTGTATCGTTCCATTTTTATTAATGGCATAGTTTCTACTTTTCAAATGTCAAAAAATGACAGCTTCAAAAGTAACATCTACCGAAATAGCGGGCTATTCAAAATAACAACTCTTATTGGAAAACCCTGTACTTCAAATTTATACTAATAACTAGTGCGCGGATCGGCGAGTAGTAGTGCACGAGGAACAGATTCAGTAGTTTCCGCTCGTTCGGCGTTAAAGCGTTGGGAGCGTTATGGTACGTATACATTTGCGAACCGAAACGCGAAGCGAACCACGAATTACGGGAAAGGAACGAAGCAACTGCAAGCGGCGTTGCGCGCCATTTGCGATTTCTTTGTTTCTTTCCCATAAGTTGAGATTCAGTTCGGCAGTTCGGCTCGCGTATTTATACGTAGCATTAGAGGTCGAATTGGTCAAAATTGAAGGCAAAAAGGTGGATCCAATTTATTCGCTTTGTGTCTCATCTCAATATAATACGTACACCAATGGGGATAGTCTGAATTCTCGTCAAGTCAGTTCTAATTTTGAAAATGGTTATTAAAATTATTTTATTTTGTAAGTTACAAATTAAAGCAGAACTGTGAAAATGAAACTTAAATTCAAAGCAAAAGTTCTAGAGTTCATTGAACCGTATTTACAGCCTCACAACCGAAAAAATTATTTTTAATAATAAATCCATAAAAATAACAGCAATCAGAAACTACCCACACGTTGCTGTATGTTTAATCCTGTGACAGACCACGCTATAAGCGCGCTATATTCTCGGGACTTGGCCTATTTCAGCATATCGCTCGCCATACATTCTTATTGGGATCATATGGCGAGAAATGTGCTGAAATAGGCCAAGCCATGATGCATATAGCGTTATCTGTCCTCATAATAGGAATACAGAAATAATATAAATTTAAAATGTGAAGACTAAGTAAATAAAAATATTGCATAATGCACATGCAAGAGTTTACCTGACTGCCTCCTTTATATAACAGTTAGGTCTACTAGGAAGGCATTGATGTATTATATTTAGATGAGACATGAAGCAAAAAAATATGTTCCGCTTTTTGACCTCCAACTGACCTCCAACTCTCCCAACGCTCTAACTAAAACTATCGAATACGGTGTACGCGCACCGCTTATCGCGTTTTAATAGTGGAACAAGTTTCGACGCGATATTTGTTCGCAGTACCGCCATCAAATTTTAGCTCTATGTAGGAAGGTCACTGGGCTTCTCCTCGCCCAGTGAACTACTTTGGTGTCACGGTCTCCTATTTAACGGATTCACTTCGTTACTTCTATCTACGGAACCTTCTGCACAATCTCACGGATTCCTTTCATTTGTCATCGGATCTGTTCTGAGATATTTATCATCTAGAAGTACCTAAATTAAATTCATTGTCAGACCGATCCGTCCTGACAAATCCTACTTTAGAGCAATGTGAGCCGGAATTTCAGTTGCTCTAGGACATTACTAGTTTATCTCTTCTAGAACCCGGCAAGATAAGCCTATTGTTTTTTATGTGAGTACCACACTAGAGTCTTGATTGCTCCTAACCTTCTGGAGCCAGTGAGACTATGGCACCCCCAATATCGTGAGGCTGAAGTTAGTGGGAAGGGGAAGATGATGGGGAATAGAACGGCGGAGAAGTACCTGACTATTCAGATCTGGTAACTAACCTCGGCTAAAGCCATTTCAAGCAACGTTTAGATTCTGAATGTTGATCTTTTACAAGGTTAATACTGAGAGTATACACTGTGGGAAGCGCAGAAAATATACTTATCTATTCATTTAAATCAATTATAGGGAATGCAGTGCCTCCGAGGTTTCTTACGAGCTCTGTTGCTTGATGATGAATTTTATTTTGTTTAATAAGTTACTTAATTTCTTGTCTTATTTTACTAGCATTTTTTTATATTACCCACGCATAGGCAGTGCCTTTCTGGGTTCCCACTTACCTTTTTTTATAAATTTTATACGAAAGTATTTTTTTATTCTGTGTACTTCTTAAGGGTAAGAAAAATATATGTATATTGTGAAAATATATGAAGGGAAAAAAAAATAATTAAAGTCCGGCTTCAACAAAAAACATGGACTTTTAATGTGACATATTTACAATGGCTGCTACTTTAATGATTAGCAGGCGGTTGGAATAATATGTACCCAGACCTTGAGGTTGTCCCTGTATTTATTATCCCCTCGGTATCTACAATACTCGACAGCTAACGCCATCTATGGGTTACTTAATAGACTACCCTAGTGCCATCTATAGGTAAGCTCATACACTAACATCAAGGATATTATAGGGAACATCACAAATCTATAAAAATATATGTGTAAATGTTCGTTTGTTCAAAATCTTGAATCTCCGAATATTCTTCACCGATTGCTTTGCGTTTTGCGTTTACGTGTGACAGGTAAAACATTTTTTTTTAAAAACAGCGCCATCAATTGGATAAACATGCATTTTTTTAAATAGCGCCATCTGTTGCACGTAAAAGCAACACGCGCTATTGTTTCTCTATCTGCACAGAACAATGATAATTCTTCAATGGCACAGTAAAACTGAGCCACAGCAACGCGTGGCGGGGTACAGCTAGTCCATTAAATAAAATTTACTTGAGCATGCCGGGATTCGAACCCGCGACATCCAGAACTTCCTAAAGATAGCAAAAGTAATTCCAAGGAAAGTTTAGATTTTGAAGGGTGGCCTTTCTCTAGGGCGATACTGGGGATATCTATGTAGTATGTACCACTTTGAAATGTTAAACGAAACACGTGGAACTCTACTCAGGCTGCGATGCAAAGTAGTTATAATATTATTACGTTGGTATTATATTATCAGAATATCTAACATGTAAATTTTAGCTCCATAATCCTAGGATCCGATCACTGTGACATTCGCCAAGATAACGCACGATATTTGGCACGATTGCCAAAAGTAACATGCAACGTCATAACTACTCTGTTATGGAAAGTAGCGAGTCTGAGCTGAACACTGTAGTCACGCGAAAATTAAAATATATTCGTGATGAAATAATCCGTTTTTTAGACTGCAAAACTATAATAGTGAACAAATAACCTTCAAAATGTACTGAAGCTTTAAAAACGGTTAAATTTTAAAAAACTTTCAGAATTAAATCCTTTTCAGACCTCTAACAACTTACACTAAAGCCATAGCGATTCGATTTTGGATCAAAAGTGTGAACGGAATGGTGATAAAATTATATCTCCGGTGGTAGTATTATAATACGGAATAATATTATAATATATCGACATGAAAAACTACGCGGACGTCACTTCGAGACTAAAGGAAAAAGTGAATTCAGCGAAAAAAATGCTCAGTCGCGTTGGTAACTTCGAGACTACGTTTGAGCAGTACCCCCGGGGATCTAGGAGGTATTGGTTCGAGCTGCATTCCATTTTAGCGATTGCTCAGTTTATCTACCGAAAGCGACCTTCAAACAGTATGTAGGGTAGCAATGGTTCATGGACTCATTTTATTAGCCATGGTACCAGCTCAATATTTTCGTACGGCTCAAAGAGTCCACTCAATTGAGTAACGGCTCAATCGAAAGGAATCCGTTGGCTCAGAACGTATGACAGTGACAATACTATGCTCGCATGATACGACTCACTCGATACGGTTCCCCCGGTGCGGCTCCCCCGATACGGCTCCCAGCTCCTAGCTGCCAGCTCCCAGCGTATGAATGATCATACGACTCTTAGTACCGGTACGCCGCCTCGCTAAGCTGCTAGGTAATTAATACATGTGGGTACTTACGTAGATTTCGGACTGTCAGTACCTATGTAATAACCTTAATACTTGGATAATTTTAATTTCTAAAATATCTCTTGATAAAAAAGGCTGACCGTTCAATTGAGTACGGTATACCAGGAGTCGTAAGAATACGGCTCATCAAAAAGAGCTCAATTGTGCGGCTCGCTCATGAACGACTCATCGCTAATCTAGTGTAGTGACCGAACTCTAGTGTCTGAACTCGCAAACTGTCTGGGAATGCGAGCAGCATATTAAAATATATACTATCGTAATTATGAGACGTTCATGAAGCTGCAATGTGTATGCAGTTATGTCATGCGGTGGTCTGTAAGTAATTAGTTCGACTTCAAGATAAGAGTATGAAAGTCAATGCCAATGAAAAGGAAAATCATGTGCATATTTTGTGCTATAACGACTGAAGGAGAAAGTTAACGACAGAACAACAAATTAAGGAGTGGGAAGATAAAACATTTCGCCTGTTGCCATTGGCTATGGAAATGTAATGTAAATGAGAATTGTAAGGAAAACCCTGTTGAGAAATTGTGCCCTTAGGGAAACAAGGTTACATTTGCCATTTTAATGAAACTGAGATATTCAATGTTTGAATAACGAATAAAATAATAAAAAATCACATTTAAGCTGCTCGTATGTAGATCATGTTAACTGTCAAAAACAAGTTATGAGATAGAGCATTTTGAATGTTTGGATGCATAAAAATAACATAAATAGTAAAATATTAAGAGTGATTTAATTTTTTTATTATATGACAATACAAAGTTATGTTCATTGCAAAATATGATATGAAACAAAATAATTATAAAAAAAAATTACTAATTAAAATGTTGGTTACCATCCTTTACATGAACACACGAACCAATTTATGGTATATAAAATATTTATAATGTTCCAAAGCTAATGTGCGAAATGATGCTTTTCTTTAATATATACTTAAACGACATAGGCTCATGTTTCCAACACTCAAAATTTTTAATGTTTGCAGATGACATGAAAATTTATAAAACGGTCATCTCTTTATCGGACTGTAGAGAGCTACAAAGTGACTTAGATAGGCTCTGCAACTACTGCACAGCTAATTATTTGGACCTCAATGTTTCAAAATGCCACACTATGTCCTTCACCAGAAACAAGCATATAATTAACTTTCCCTATTCACTCCGCGATGAACCCGTGATCTCAAAAACCGAATGTAAGGACCTTGGAGTCTACGTAGATAGTAAACTTATATTTAATACGCACATTTCTTCAATCACTGATAGATCTTACAAAATGTTAGGTTTCATACTGCGTCTGAGTAAATTATTTAAAAATCCACGTACGCTAGTAATGCTTTATTCCTCACTAGTCAGAAGTACACTGGAATATGCATCGCCTGTCTGGAATCCCAAATACACTTACTATGTCAATAATATAGAGCGCATACAAAATAAATTTATTAAGTACCTAGGTTATAAATACAACAATAATTATATCTGCACTCTCCAATCCCTGAAATCCAGGCGAACGGTAGCTGACATGACATTTCTCCATAAAATAATACACAACGAAATAGACTGCTCAGAACTTCTATCCCAAATAAATTTTAACACCCCATCTAAAAGAACTCGACACACCAACCTTTTTTACACAACTAGTAATAATACAAACGCTGCAGCCAATTCCCCTATTTCTCGCATCCTTCAAACATTCAACTCAATTCAAACAAGCACAAGTACCGATATATTTTTTGATTCTCTCCCTCTATTTAAGAAAAACTTTTTTAGCACACTAAATTCGCCAACATAACACATACAACCACACACAGACACACACGCACACGTACACACACACAAACACTCACACACACCTCTCTCCTTCCCCAGCACACTAATTAACTTAACTTAAAAATGTAACTTAACCGTAAATGTATAATATACCTCCTATGTATATATGTCAGCGACATGTCATTGGTACCAATTATTATACTAACTTTTATAACTTTGTAACTATTGTCATCTATGTAATTATGTACTGTTTGTTTCTGCAATAAACAAAAATAAAAATAAAATAAAATAAAATAAATAAAATAAAATAAAAAGGTAAAAATTACCAATGCAAACTATACAGTAAGTATATAGAAAGTGAAATTAATGTCAGTTCAAAAATGACATTATTTTTCACACACGATTTTCATCTGGATCCTGGGAAGATTTAATCGATTAATAACACGACATACCCTGAAATAATATTTTTTCAGGTAAAATGTAGATATCATTAAAAGCCTTTTGAAAACCAATTAAAGTTGTAGCGTGTAAAACGTGTTAAATGAAAACATTTAACATGCTTTCAAAATCTTATCGTGGTCATAACTTCACTTCTTGAAGAGTTTGGGTTATTTTTTCGGCAGAAAACTTGAGACCTGCTACACCTTCATCACTGTCAAAAGAATCCAAAGGATTTACAATTTTTACATTCACTTCATCAATTATTGCTTGTGATGAATACAGAACATGGTATGTGTTGGCCATCGCCATCTTTAATCACTTACCATTCTTTACTTCAAACGGTATATCGGATACCATAGATTACACATCTCAAATCGTTTATTTAAACAGTGGCATCACTACGAAAGTGATCTTCAGCGAAAGAAGACATTGAAAAACACCGCTTCCAATTGAAAAAATCAGTTAACATGGTCTACGCCTATCCATCTACACCCGAGAATATATTAAAAAAGATATAATATATGTATGTTATAAAAAAGTGAATAAAGTGAATATCAAGAATGCGTTGTTATCTTTACGCTTCAGAAAATTTATGCAAAAAATTGTGGCATTTAGCCAAAAAACAAAGCAACAAAAAAATATAGATAGAACATTGTTACTTTGAAAATCAGCTAAACTCGGAGCATTGATTGTTTTTTTGAAAAAAAAATATTGTTAAATGCCTTGTTTTTGCTTAGAAACGTAAATAGAATTCAATTATAATAAATTCTGTGCGCAAGTAAACTTTAATCATCAAAAAGTTTACTTGCGCACGCCGGTATTGAACTCGCGACCTCCGTATTACCAGTCGAGAGCCTTACCTCTCGACCACGGAGGCCTGAGGGAAGAAAACCTATTTGAAAAGGTAGGAATACCTATTATGTATTTAACTTTTATGGACAAATATGAACCCTAACAATCCTAGGGCTGTTAAATTTGTGAAACAAGTAGTTAGCACGCAACCCAGTGTTTCTGGTATAAACACGGTACCGTGTGTTTGTGAACTCTGCCATATTCTGCTATTGTACGTCCAGAGGTATTTGTAAACACTCGTTGTTTGAACGCACCTGAAGCAAATGGAGTTAGAATAACAGGGGCATTCGTTACATTATTGTCATTGTTAATGAAATCCTAATTTATTCAACAAACATGATAGTTCAATTGCAGTCCGTATTAGCAAAACAATCAACAAAAGTAGCCATCGTCATTTCGAATGTTACATGAATTTCAATTTGTCTACTTTGCGAAGCTGGAGGTAACCTGATATCAAATTGGACAAAATGCCGCACTGACAATGTTATCGTCTATCAGACAAATTTCTAAGAATACTGCTTGCGCAAACTCGTGAATTTTATTTTTAGTTTTTGAACACATCAGAACAATGACAATTATTGACCAAGAAAACACATTTACAGTAGCCACTTTCTATTCAATACTTGGTAAAGGTTACGAATTCCGCTTCACGGTAAATATGAAATGTTTACTTTGAATTAATACTTGAATTTAGTTATATTATTACTAAAAGTTACTATAAATGTTGGGGAACCTTTAATAACGCCTGCTCGCGTCCCCTTTAGAGTTATATCCCAGTTTTCAAGTAGTTTGTGGGCTACGCTAGGTTTGTATAGACTGTTTTGTGATTTAATTCTAATACGATATTATGAATATAATCCAACCCTTGATATGAACATAGTCGCCGTCGGCTGCGACTATTACGGCGCCGCATACTAATTGACATATCGCGTAAGTGACTTAATAAACGAAATTAAAAGTAAAAGTGCGTATTTTTCCGTCTCCCCCGACGTAATAAATCATGTTTTGAATTAATAAAGCTAAATCCATTTTTTTGAAATTGAAATATTGCGTATTAAGAGTGAAGCGGGATAAGAGAAAAATAATTAAAAATTGAAAATAACAACCTGCAAATCCTGATACAGGAGAAATATCTTGGACTGTGCATTGATAAACACCTAACTTTTAAACAGCATATTCAAGATATTAAAGATAAAATCACCCCCTTAATAAGCGTATTCAGCCGGATATCATATCTGTTACCAAATAAAATTAAAAAAGGTTTATATTATAGCCTCGTACACTCACATTTAAACTACTTGGTTGAAATCTGGGGAAATACATGTGAAACATATATAAACGAACTACAGGTAACACAAAACAAAGTAATCAAAAAACTATTTCACTTCAAATCTAGAACATCAACAAAAAAATTATATATGGAAACAAAACTATTAAAATTAAGAAAATTATATGAATATAATATATGTCTTCTTATTTACAAAATAAATAATAAACTCATACATACAAATACAGAACTCATTAAAACGTCCCAAGTACACACACACTTTACACGGCAACACGATAAAATACATTTAAACACCATACATACTCATTATGGCAAGCAATCCATTGGTTACGAGGGAAGCAACATATACAATTGCCTTCCAGACGAAATTAAAAATGAAAAAAGTATAGGTACATTTAAAAAAAATTGCTCAGTTTTATGCTCAATCAACAAAACAATGAAAGTGAATAATATCAGTGTGTAATATATTTATGTGTAATATATATGTTATTTCTAGTTAAATAAGTGAAAAATGTAATTTTCTTTTATCTAGAATAAAAAAAAAAAAAAAATAAAATAAATCAATATATTTTTCTGGTAACTGGACAACTCAACACAATGACAATTCAACACACCTTTAAAATGTTATATAAAGCCGTGAAAAGTTTCTGTGATATGTGATGAAACGCAAGGTTATGTAAGTTAGGTTTATAGGTTAGTTTTTTCTTCATCGATTTTAGTACAATATTACATCAATTTATAAAATAGCCTGTCCGAATTATTTAAAAATCAGATCCAATTTTGAAAATGGAATTTAAAATATTTTTCTGTTAAATGTTATATTATTGGGAGGTACTTTATCGCTTGTCTGAATTCTTCACGCATTCAGTTTTTAAATAACACTTATTTGAACCAGAGTTACACGGACAGACGCGTGAAATGAGTATTTTGACGTCGGATAAAAGAAGGTACCTACCTCAAATAATGTGTCAAAATATACTAAGTATTACACCAAAAAAAAAAATACAGTGTGTGGCAAGCCTACGCACGACGGAAGTGAAACTTTTAGTATTCTTCTCTCTCTCTTTTCATTTCATTCTGTCTTTTTTTCTGTCTATTGACATATTTATAAGTAGCATGTAATAAAAAAAAAATTAAAAGTTATAAAAATATGGGATTCGAACACGGGTCCTGCATAACGAGTGTCGAACGCTCTGCCTCTAGACCGCGAGGAGAGGTATCTCGCGCGACGAGAACCGCGTATACAACGTGTACTCCTCAATTGAATTGTCCCGCGCAAATTTTCGTTTTCAAACACGGCAAATGAATAATATCACATAACGTCTCGTTAACGCTTTATATAGGGTCGAATCGAAGATATATCGGCAGTGTGAAGTCATATCTGTCGTTTTTCAAAATATTTCCGTATATTTGTCCGTTTTGGAAAAGATCTATCGTGTTTTAACAGTCTCATACCCGTATGGAGTCTGAATTTGAAAAACATTTCTAAATTTTGAAAAACTCACTTACGGCTGTGTTTTTTACTAAAAAAACTTGTCACGCACGTCTGCGAGGGTAATTAGTCGCGTTATCGGCCTTGATTAGTAATTTTAATGATTCAAAATAATAATAATTAATCAAAATACTAAGCGACTCTACCGGCTCGATTTGTAAGCTATATTTCGACCATCATATAGTCAAAATATTTAAAAGTCGCAGCACGAGAGCATTTTATCACTTTTACTCGTATTAAAAAAAATCACAAAAAGAAAAAAAAAATAGTTAAAGCGGGGATCGAACCTCGGTTCTTCACGACGACAGTCGGGCGCTCTGCCTCTAGACCGCGAAGCTGAGTTTGGAGAGTGACCTAAACTAGGTATATAATATTAGCTAGGCTCCTATAGCGAAATGATCACGGTTTTTCGTGACGGTCATGAGTCGGTTTTACTCCGGTCCTCGAAATTGCATGACGCGCGTAAAGAAGTTTCACTTCAATAAAAAATACGTCGCCTCATACATACACTTCCATATACACATCGTCTCACACACATCCATTCTCATCTATACATCATTTCATACATATTCTTCTGTTAATATCTTTCGTTGACTCTTGACATGGCTCGACTATAGTATTTGGTTCACTTGATCTTACCATGTCTTCATCGGGCGTTCCCGATTTCCTCCACTAATAAAATTCACGACATATATTCTCTTTTCACTATTTTCTTCGTTTATTCGTTCAACATGCCAAAACCATCAGAGCGTCCCTTTCTTAAACATATTCATTATGGGTACATCAACCTTGCATTTCTTTGCGAATATCCACATTTCTCACACGATCATTCGTGGTTTTACTCACACGTTCAGCATTCAGTCTGCTTCCATTATTCCTCTGCTAGTACCATGCCACACTGCCATACATCAGGGTAGGCACTAGCATTCCATTATGGACTGCTAGCTTCTCTTATTTTGAAAATTTTCAAATCGCGTTTTGGAGTTTCCTGCATTGGCGAAATTTCCATCGCAACAAAAGACTTTTTTTCAAAAGTTGACATTTCGAATATTAATGTGTGATTCTATAAAGTATGCCCATATCAAAGAGATATAATAATAGGATATTATGGTTTCATTTCATCATAGTTATTAAGGAGATAGGTATCTGTAAAACATATTGTACCTATTACATTTAATTTACAAGACTTCGGAGAGCTTAGTAAAAACCTTCAATTCGTGCGCCCGATAACCAATAACGTGCAGGTTTTATGAAAAATACAACCCACACAGTAAACAACATTAATATCAAATCTAATGAGAAGACTTACTTGGGTAAAAGTTTTCGTCGAACCAGGAGGAAAGGAACGAATCAATACAGAAAACAATGGAGTAGATGTCTAAAATAGAACAGGAAAACATAATATTTTCAAGAATGACGAAGCACAAATAAATGTTAATCGGTAGGCTTTGATATCATCGTATAAAATAAAGCAAAAGTATAAAGAAAAAAACGTTTTATGACTCAAGATTGGCAAAGACCATAAATAGTCACAAATACTTAACTTTAATAGAGACAATAAATCTTATTTCCTTCCGCAGGGTTTGAAAGAAAGGCGTTAAGGCGATTTGAGGCTCACATTTAAATTAATTCCGACGAATTCGTAACCCTAATATCTCTCCTTAGACCGATACACGGATTTAAGTTATGTATGTCTTAAAAATTAAATTTTAGAGATTAATAAAAACAGTACCTTACAATTAAAATATTTTACTTAAAAATGATTTGAAAAAATTATAAAACGTTTTTTAACTGTAAAATTATCGGTAAGCACAGATTATATTTTTCTCTATGATGTTTTTTTTTATATTTTTTTTTATATTAACTCCACACAGGAGGCCCTGAAGAAAATAATTTCCCTCAGGGCCTATGTCATATTTGGGGATGCTGTGTGGAGGGTGGAGGGAATAACTTCTCAGTGGATTCAACTATAAACATCTGAGATTTACGTAAGCGTTTATCAGAATGAATTAAAGTAAACCCCACGGAAAGATCAATTTTCTAGGCCTGCTAGGGCAAATTCGACCGTAGGTCTGTCCAATACGCCGGGCCGCGCGCCGAATATTTGTTTATAAGCCTTCTTGCCTTACGTCGTTAACATTCCGACTTCATTTTAGAGTATTGTGTTGTCTTAAGTTATATTAAAATGCAATCAATATATTTCTAGTTCAGTTTACTACTGCAAACAGCTAACTTTTCTGCTCATTTTAACATTTATAGTTTTGTTCAGCTTAAATATTTTAGCAATGAATTGAAGATTTTGCATGTATCAATAAAAATGATTATTGAAAAAAGTATATCCACAGTATTTAGATAACGTAGGTACATCTTTTCTCCTCACATAAACACTCACAAAAAATATGAAGTCAATATTTTATTTCCAATAAGAGAAAAGCGTAACCTTTGAAATACTGGTTTTTAATCACTCGAACGATTTTTGGAAAATTATGACAAGTTTGCAAAAACTCAATCGCTTGCCATAATTAGTTTTAAATTAAATGGGATTATAACAAAGTTTCAACACGGTTTCATGAAGAATAGATCAACTCTGAAAAATCTACTAATATATGAAAACTTTATAGCGAATGCCTTTGCAGATAAATGTCAAGTAGATTCGATATATACTGACTTCAGCAAAGCGTTCGATAAAGTTTGTCATAAAATATTGATAAATAAATTAAGGAGTATGGGTATAACCGGGGACTTTCTTAAATGGGTAGAGAGTTATTTAACAAATAGGCAACTTTTTGTAAAGTTAAATGACGTAATATCGGATGCCTTTTCTGCCACTAGTGGTGTGCCACAGGGCTCCCATTTAGGACCAATACTGTTTATTTTATTTATTAATGATATTGTAGAGATTTTTTCCGATGTTGATATCCTGTTATTTGCTGATGATTTAAAATTATATAAAAAAATAAAAATATTTCTGATTGCATAATTTTACAAAAAAATTTAAACAACTTGTTTAATTGGTGTATATGCAATAAACTGGCACTTAACATTAGTAAATGTCAAATAATAAGATTTTATAAAATAAAGAAACCGACAATTTATGAATACAATCTTGTCAAAATTATATTAAACTCAGTAGAAACAATAAATGATCTAGGTATTATTTTTAACTCAAAACTTACATTTATTAGCCATATAACTAATATTATTAATAGATCAATGAAGATTTTAGGATTTATTATTAGAATAACCAAACAATTTTGTAACATTGATACTATTCCCATTTTATACATAACGCTAGTGAGAAGCATTTTGGAATATAACTCTACGATTTGGGCTCCACATTACAATATCCATATTCAAGCGATTGAAAAAGTCCAGCATAGATTCCTTAGGTATATTAATTTTAAATTAGGTATTCCAAGAGAATCCGTGGACTATAATTTTTTATTGAACTGGACTTATCTCGTAAATTTATCAGATCGCAGAAAAATCTGTGATCTATTAATATTATATAAAATAATTCACTCGGTCCCCTGATTTAATAGAACTAATACGATTTCATTGCCCTGTTCGCGCTAAAAATAGACTGACTCTACCGTTCTACTATAATAACACACATACATTATCACATTATTACTCACCAATCAGTCGATTACACATTTTGGGAAATGAACATGCCAACATCGGCGACATTTATTTCTTAAAATTAGCGCAATATAAACATGCACTCAAAAATTATTTTTCCATAATGTAACTTTATATACGCAATATGGACATGTTGAAATGAAATGATGATATTTCTCATTGTTCTTTTTTTTGTTATTTTTGGTTGTGATACACAAAATAATTGTATGTTATTTTCAAGTTTAAAACTACTGTAATGTAATAATATTATTTTTCTTACTTTGTACTCTATTATATGTTTATTTATAAAAGGCAGTATAGCCGTTTATGTATTAAAAAAAAATAAAAAAAAATAAATAAAAAAATAAAAAAAATAATGTGCCGAATTTATAGAACCTAAATACTATGGTGAAATCTAGGTGGATTCATTGGCTTTACACCGCAATAGGCAGTGTTTACATGTTTCCATATTAAGAGGAAGCTATAAGCCAAAAATGTGCATATTCTTGCTACGCCTTATATCTTCACGAATATAGGTAATAGCCATTAAAATTGCTGGGCTAACGGAGTCTGGAAATGCTCGTTTTCAAACACAAAAGTGGTTTTTATTTATTTCGTAAACAATTTTATAAGAAAGCAAAAGAAAATAATCAAGGGAAAATGTCACACATACTCTTAGCTATAATATTGTATTTTTTAAGTTGTTTTTTATGTGTTGAAAAAAAATGAAAAAAAAAAAAAAATTTTGGCTGTTTACATGTATATTTTTTATTGAGTAATAATTTGTTAAATTTATATTCTACTCAAGGGAAACGATAAGAAAAGCTTCGATTTATCTAAAGCATATTTTTAAGTATGTATTCATAATGTAAAGCAATTTGTTATAAAGATTAATCGAAAATAGTGATTTAGCATTAAGCTTCGCCTTAATATATTGACGAAAGATATTAATTAAAAAATATGATAAACATATTTACACACAAACACATCTATCGAATTGTTAACACGTTTTTAGATTAATGCCAAATAATAAGTAGGTAACTGAATGTAGCAAACTAGGAATGAAATATGAAATTATGCTTTTGTATACCAACAATTAATTTAGTTTGAAGTTCTTACCTAAATAACTTTATATGTACTCGTACGCAAATCTAATTGATACGGTATACAGGTACATTAAAGGGTTGCATTTAAAAATACTCATTCTATAAAACAAGAAAATTTGGCTTGCCATGCGCTCGGATTTAGTCCGGATTGATCGTCCGGACTTGGCAACTTTGTCCGGACTTGTCCGTGGCAGACGAAGGTAGGTATACACGAATTTGGACCATTACCAATAGGAATGCTGCCCCAAGTAATTATATCGATCCTTATCGGTGTGAGTGCACCGCTTCTATTGTATAATCTATTACAAACATTATTATGTTACCACCCAAGAGCTTTCTCAAGAACTGTCCGAAGTCAGTAGGGCTATAACGTCCGCAAAACGGATAACAACATTGTGAGGCTGAAACATGTGGAAAAGGGAAGGATACAGTATATTGAGGACAGTAAAGCGCAAGTAAATGGCATAAGAAAAAATATAACCATTGTGGGTCAAAAATAAAAGGAAGGTGGTAGGTACGAAAGGCGTGAGGATAAATGGAGTGTGAAAGGAGGGAAATAAGGAAGAGGAAGGTTGAAAAGTATCTGGCTCTTCAGATCCGGTCACCAAACAAGGATAAAGTCGATCTTACATTCCGTATGGTGGAATTTTACCAGAATAATACTGAGAGAAACTAACATTTCAAGGTGTGTTTATTTCAGTATATTTTAACTTCAAGGAGTCATTAATCTGTTATTCATACATAATACTCACCCCTTCAGGAAGTTAGTATAATATAGTACATTTAATAAAGAGTCGATTAATATTTTACCATAGGCAAATAATAATAATAATAAGAATGTATGTAGGGGTAATGCAATGCAATATTTGAAATAATATACATAATTAGAGTAAGAACAATATTAATAATACATAGGTGATTCCAATAGGCACAAAAAGCGGAATTTAAGTGAAAAAAGATAAAATATAAACACAAAAATGAGTGTAAGCAGCCGTTTATGGAGGATATTTGCACATCTCCCCGTCTCCAGAGGGCCTGTAAATGTAACTATAAATTGGAATTAATAATGGCCAAGTGAGTTAATCGACCATTAGATAATGCAATGATGGGCTGTGGCAACCGGCGGAGACCGTTGTACACAGTAGCCCGGTTTTACCTTGCAATATTCACATTATTTTCAAGTAATACAATATCTACCTAAATACGATAATGTAATACAGTACCACCTACAGATACGGGATTGTAATTTTGTTGATAGCAAAGCCACTGTTGTTTCTTCCAACCCATATTCAACTTTAATTTGTATCCACGCTCAAACAATTATTTCATTGGTGTATGTTATTTCGAGTTAGACATTATATTTGTCATTATATCTTCTAGGTGACCTCATTTGTTTGTAATAATGTTATTGACTAAGCGCAAGTCCTGTTTTAATTCGACTGTGTACGTTCCGTTTTCATTTGAGGATGGTGGCCGTTTTGATGGTTCTGTAAAGATGTGAAATCCTCTTGTTCATATGTACTTTCTCAATCGCATTTCTTCAATATTATGGTACCTACCTGCTTGAAGAAAATTTAAAAAAAAGAATTGGCATTGAGATAGTGATAATGAAATATGTATTATGATGGTTTATGATTAGGAAAGTGGGCATTTCAGTACCTACTTACAAAATTTGATTTAAGAGGATTTTTTTGTTTTTCATTTACCAAATAAGAGAAAATTAGAAACATTTTGGACGCGATGTCTACTGTTCACAGAACTACTACTTTTGGTATTCAAATTGTTTTTTTTTGTTTCCGTTGTCTGTGTTGGTTTATAAACATATATGTACGATAAGTTATGGATTTTAAGGGCAGTTAAAATTCAAGGATCTTGTGAAATTCAAATAATTTAATCGAAAATTGATACAGAATGCGAAAAACATCAAAATTATAAAAAAAATTAGGTAGCGAAAAATTTCAGCATCTTTGTGAATGAAACATAATATTTTTACTTAACAAGATTGACCTTCGAAATTTCTCAGAAAAAAAAACACAATGGCTTTTCCTTCGCGCAAAGGTCGCTTCGGTTGTAACAAAGCAAACAAGTGTAGGATGAGTGATTTCTATTATAACGATAGGATTACACTCATTATAACATTGACATCAGGTTTGAAATGCTGAATTTGTTCTACAGGTATTTTTAAGGATGTTGTTCATAAGAACTATCTTCAATTATATATTCAGCATTGTACAGCCAGGAGACATGTCATTCGAACATTTGTACACGGTTAGCCCTGTCCATTGGCGAGGGTCATGACCATAGACATATGAATATTAGTAGACCTGCCCTAAGTGATTAAAAGCGTATTATCCCCACTCCCCATACCGGTTCCATTGGAGCCGGCTGGGCTCGCGTATGGCCTCAAGTGAAATTTGAAAACGTGACGTCATCATTCTTGTGCGAACTATGGTCGAGGCATCATCGGTTCATTTTACGAAATAACACGGCAAAATGTTGACTTGTGATATGAAAACTTGTAAAAATAGATGTGAAAAAGAGAATAAACCCAATTGTCGTATTACATTCCATAAGTAAGCATTATTTTACTCTATTTTAAGCTTATTCACACCGTATTATATGGATCAGTTTTAGAAACATATACTATCATATCACAATGTAGCGATTCTCAAGTGTGCTCATCGTTGTTTACTGGGGTAAGTAAATTATGAAACATTTGTAAAAGTGACTTAACTAAATACTCTGAAACTAACTACGACTCTGCAAACAGAAGAAATTTACTTTGCCGAATTTGGACTTCGCAAATTAGTTCATAACGTGGCGAGTAATTTGCGCTCCCATGTAAAAATGTCTATTCATTCAAAAGCAGATTTTACTTTTAAGAACTAAATGGTGATATTATAATGCGAGATGCCTATTTACTGTCAGATTGATTTATTGACGAATCACAGTCAGCTTAACCCCCTTCGTTCTTCAACAGTTGATTTTACCCCTCGCCATTATCTTCTCGTCTATTAATTCCTATGTCTGTGGTCATGACTCATTTTATTAAGAGCGGGAGTCACTGAATTGAACGACGGCTTAATTTAACGGGTGCCGTGAGCTCCGAGCGAATGGGCATGTCTTCTGTGCTCACCCGATACGACTCGTCATATACGGCTCCTTTAAATTGCGCTATTTTTCTAAAATATCTATTGAAAATAATAGTTACTGTTCAATTGAGCCGTGGTACAGTTTAGGGGAAGTCGTACGAATACGGCTCATTAAAAAAGCTAGCTCAATTGTTCGGCTTGTTCATGGGCTCATCGCTACTGACCAATATATTTAATGATATTTTTTTGTTTCAATGTTCAACTATTGCTTGATGCTTGTACTTGTCTGGTCTAGAACATATGTCGTACGTATTAGGATCGTATAACCAGGACGGAGCTGTTCACATTAAACAATGAAATCTAGTTCTAACGACTCTTACTTTTGCTCAACAGCTCGGCTGTGGAATGTTCTGACAGCTTTTGTATTTCTTCCCCCCTATAACATGTGTCAATTAAATACACAGTTACATCCAATCCTTCCCTTAAAAAAACCTCCATTCCATACGTCCCTAAAGATAACGAAAATCATGAGATAAATCTCTGTGCATCCCCTGCGCAGAAATAATATTGGTTTATTTTACTGATACCTGGAAAGGTACTATAATAATTTAATTAAAATGTTGTAGTACAACACTCCTGGCTTTATTCACATTCAAACATTAAACCAAATATTTACCCATTAGTTTCGGGTAAAACAAAAGTGTCGTAAAACACTCTTTGCTTCATCCATATTCAACACCAAAAAACATGTAATTTTTTATTTTTCACATCCAATTACTCGAATAATTTTTACCCATTAGTTGCCTGCAACGGGCAAAAAGCTAGTAATAATTTAATTCCCAGTTTTACTGGAGAAAAATTTGCTAATGTATTAAAACTATTCAAATTCTTCGCTTAAAAACGCAATTGCAAGCCGTTTCCTGATAAACAATATTTTAGTAAATTCCCAATATATCATAACACGTGTTCATGCATCTGCATTTGCCTTGATAATATACAATGACAAAATGCAAAATATTAGGATTTTTATAAACACGTGTTCCGACATCGTGATAATTCATTCGAATTGAAAAAAGATTATAAGAAAACCTGCTAATAATTTAAATAGATTCTTAATAAATTATCGATATTCAATATTAGGAATTTGTCTCCGTGGTTCCATGATATTTCATCAAAATGAAAATTCAACACACCTCTAAAAAGTGATATAGAGTCATTAAAAGTGAAGAAACAAAAATTAGGTTTAATAGTTACCTATAATAAAAAAACATATTTAACCTAGTTTTTGTTTCAACACTTTATATCACTTTTTGGTGGTGTGTTGAATTGTCATTTTGATGACATTCAAATAACTATCAAGCATAAAATATTTGTATGCTCTACCACTACAAATTTAGGTTAGGTGACTTTGGGTTATGTTATGTTAGGTTACATATTTTTTGTTCTGTTTTGTGTTAAATAATAATGTTACCTAAGTATCAGTCTACTTACTGCAAAAGCCCCCCGTTGTTGAGATGCTCGTGGGGCGGCGGGGAACGCAGACGCGGGGCGTATGCCACCCGGCCCCCCTTGTCCCCCGAAGCGGCCCCCATCACGATCTGCACGTCCTTGTTGTTCTCCGCCATTGTACCAAATCACAACACACTACACTTTACACACACGACACTCTTACAACAGTTCCTCTCCGCGGTCCTGTCTCAGGACTCTCGACTCCTGCACTGGTTATCCGCCTGTAAAGTGCTATAATACAGCGGTTTTCATCATGATTGCAGACTGACTGTGCAGGTTCGATTGTTCGATTATGTGTTCATGGATTTCTCGGAGTCATCTTTAAAAGTTGGGTATCTGAAAAAATAGAGAAAACATTGATTAGAAAATTATTTGTTTTTTTTTTGACAAATTTTGTGGACAATTTATAATAGCTGAAGTCCCCGACATTTCCCAGGCTATATACAGAGTTTATCGAAATCAGAAGGAGACACTAATTTTCCTATTATTTTAAAAACATTCAGTAGTGAATTTTCTCCCGTTTTGAAGATCAATGAGCAAAAATTTAAAACTGCGTAATTGTTTAAAAAACAAACCCACACCGGGACACTCTTTCTTATGAACCTATTTTAAATTTTACGCAACTGATAAAATACCATTAATGTTTGGTAAATGGTTGTTTAACCTGAAGGATCCGACCAACTACAATTGTAGTTGAAGGAAAATTCTCCTACAAGCCGACCCACTACAATAGCAGTTTCGAGAATTCGTCATGTTCATCTCCAAATATTGAGTTAATTTACCGGTAAATTTTCGAAGTAAAAGCTTCATACTCTAAAACTGAATGTTTTCTATCATACCATTTAAAGAGGAACTCCTTTTTACTTACAGTGATTTTTTAATTAATTTTTTTGTATCCATGTATCCCTTCACAATTCATCAAACTTTTTGTCACTCGCATACAGTCTCGTAACGCGCGTCGATGTATGCGTGAAGTCCCGTTGCCGCGAGTGTGTTTACATTACAGACTGAGTTATTGCTACTTGCGGTGAACATAATTGTTTATTAGAATTTTTTATCTTTATAGCTAATAATAAACTGTTTGAGAAATGTGGAATCCTTTGTCCAATATAAGATAATCTTGTTAATATTTACATTAGTGAAGTGATTACTCTAGATTTACCATTTTATTTAGGAACATTTATTCTTCGGGTGTCTTCAAAAATATTCCGTTGCGGTGCATATACTTCCATGGTCCATTTTTTTATTATCTCCAATAATTTCACATAAATAGTTTGGGTTTTTAATTCTTAAAAATGAATAACGAAGACATCGAAAACTTTGTGTTAGATTGTGATTCGGACTTTTCCATGAGTGACGATGAAGACTATATTCCAGAAGATTTGGAGAGTTTAGATGAATCATCAGAAAACGGAGATAATGAAATTGACATTTCTGGTTTGGACGAACAATCCTCCCCTGATATAAATTTTATGAATTTCTCGCCAATATGGGAAAATTGAATTAATTTCCAACCTGAAGAACACAATTTTAATCAACAATCTGGTTTAAGAGATTGTGAACTCAATCAGGAGAGTAGTGAAGTTGAATTTTTTGAACTTTTCCTAAATAAAACTGTCGTGGGTTGCATTACAACCGAAACCAACAGATATTTTGATACTGTAAAATCACAAAAAGTATTTGCTCCAAATTCGAGTTTACATAAATGAAAAAATGTTGATACAGAGGAAATGTATGTGTTCATTGCCCTGACTATGCTAATGGCAAGAAGCAAGAAGGGAAAAATCCGTCAATATTGGACACTAGACAAGCTCATTTCATCGCCTATATTTGGAGAAACCATGTCAAGAGATCGGGATTTATCCATTTTGCTTAAAATTTGCTTAAAATTAAAAATTCATGCTTATGCTCCATATCATACTGTACAGAAGTTATAATAATTTAAGTGTCCGCAGCGCTTAATACTCTTATGGTTACCCTATCTAATATGAACACGATGTCTTGTAAGTGTATGTGTAGCCGGGGGGAAAAAAGCGACTGCGTAGTAAGAAATCAATAATTGTAATCAATGTGTTAATAAAACGGCAGATAAATTTTCATAAGATGACTGACAAAGGTACATTATTTATGTGTGAAGAAAAAATTCTTCGATATTATAATGAATAAATAAACAATGAGTGATTATATTTGGAGTGGCTGCATTTTGAAGGTAAATTTGCTTTTACATTTAACATAACACAAAATCAGAGACTAAAAACCTAATTTTCGATATACGTATACAATAAAACAACCTTTAAGAATGCCATAAAATAAAATTTATAACTTAAAACCTGTTTGGTGCAGCTGTATAAATTTTTAAACAGTGACACAAAATTTCAGAAAATCATGCCGGTCCAGGCAACCAATTCATTGAGATCCTTCCCGGTTCCTAAGGGTTAACAATCATATTTAAGATTAAATACCATTTTTACCAAATAAAAAAAACCAGCTCCCAATTTTACCCATATTTTATTAGGTTATCTAGCAAACCTAGAATTCTGTCATATTGTGTTTTACTGTTGTAAAATTCTAGGAAAATCTGTCTCACTACAAGTATGCTCTCAAGAACTGTAGGACGAAGTTTTCTGTATTTTATGTGTTATTAGATTAAGAGCCTCGCCCCGAGATCCATATATTTGTATTGGGGCCTGCAAAAAGTGCAATCTAGGGGCGAGAGAGAGTTCAGCTAGCGGTACCAGATTTCAATGGGCGCTCGATATTTATCGCGACACCGCCGACACCACATAAATAACTTCTAATTACCATTTTTACCAATGATATTTAGTTTAGTTAAAAATGATTTTAAAATACTGCATAGAATTTATTATTTACGCGCATTAATAATATTACAAAATAAAACACAATCTCGCCGTCACTTGGTGACTGACTTGATTCACAATCGTTTGTTATTGTTTACATGTTTACGTATATACGCACCACTCGACCGTCTCGTCAATCTCTTATCAAATTACAATTTATATTTATATATTAAATTACCTGTTACAATAGTACCCTTATAATGGCACCCGTGAGTTAAGTTGACGATGATAAGATAATGACATTCAGCATTGTTCTTACTATGCCATTCAGCATAAAGGTGGGAAATGCGAAAATAGAAATCTGCAATACCGACAGTTTTCTAAGGTACAAGGTACAAGCTACATTGCTACATAGCTTTTCTGCCGTGTGCAGAGATCATGTAACATACTCGCACATCGCGCAACATTTCTCGCGTCTTCACAGCACTCGGTTTTTGTCGATTCCTTACCGACCCGGGGGACGACTGCCTTACTGTTAATATAAAATTGAGATATCTGAAGCCTGTACTAACTTTTTAACGAGTGCATTCATATTATTCAAATGTATTTAATCCTATCACACTTTTTTTCTGAACATCAAACAAATCTGTGGTGTTATTTAAAAAAAAATTGCCTAACAAAAACACGAAAAAACATTTACCTGACATTTATCTTTTCAAGGTTTTCAAGTGCATCCGTTTGAACATATAATTTTACATAAACTCATACACAAATATTTATATTTAACCTTTATTACAACATATCTGAACGCGTGTTGAATAAAAATGTATGTCAGGATGTCACACGAGTGCATTGTTAAAATAATTCATTTTTATTTCCATTGCCTAGTGATTTTATCGCCACATTAATAAATTATAAATTTCAATGTTATTTATTTGAACAATAAACCCATTTTTTGACGTCTATGTCGGTAACTAGCACTATCAATTTTTAAATATTCTAAATTTAAATACAAATGTGTCAATAAGTGTTGCTTGATTTAAATATTATTCTTATGTCAAATTATGATGTGATTTTGGTAGCTACCGGTTTGACAACGTTTGGTGACATGAGGTAAAAGAATTTATTTTAATTATGAATGTCAAATAATGTTAAGAAGGTGTGCAATGTGCATTAGTCGTGTATTCAACACTTACGGAAATAGGTAATTATTCGGAATCGCTGGACAAGGGTTATATGAAATATTTATATATAAAACCTTCTGATTTACCTTAATTTACTATAAAAGGAATCTGACTGCATTTGGGATATTTTTAATTTTAGCATTTTAATTTTTAATTACGTACATCGAAAATTCACTCTCGTTGTATGGGATGACAGCTGGAATGGTTTCTGTTGATAAAATTTTCTTTTGTTTGTATTCCTGATACGAGTGGCTATATTTTTTACCATGTGCAAATACTATTTTAGCCAAACTCGAAAAATAAAATAAAGATATTTAGGTATGTTTTATAAAATAGAAAAATTAAAAAAGGTGATGTTATTATAGGTTAGGTTGGATAATTTTAGGTTAGGTTGGTTTATTATTAGGATTTAGGTTAGGATAGATTGGATATTATAGGTAAGGTTGGATTATTATAGGTTAGGTATGATTATTATTAGGATATAGGTTAGGTTGGATTATTATAGGTTAGGTTAGAATATTGTAGGTTAGGTTCGATTATTATAGGTTAGGTTGGATTATTATTAGGATATAGGTTAGGTTAGGTTAGGTTGGATTAGGTAGAATGAAATCACAAACCAGTCTATACAAACCTAGCGTAGCCCACAAACTACTTGAAAACTGGGATATAACTCTAAAGGGGACGCGAGCAGGCGTTATTAAAGGTTCCCCAACATTTATAGGTTAAGTTAGGTTGGATTATTATAGGTTAGGTTAGGTTGGATTATTATAGGTTAGGTTAGGTTGGATTATTTTAGGTTAGGTTAGGTTGGATTATTATAGGTTAGGTTGGATTATTATTAGGACATAGGTTAGGTTAGTTTAGGTTGGATTATTATAGGTTAGGTTAGGTTGGATTATTATAGGTTAGGTTAGGTTGGATTATTATAGGTTAGGTTAGGTTGGATTATTATAGGTTAGGTTAGGTTGGATTATTTTAGGTTAGGTTAGGTTGGATTATTATAGGTTAGGTTGGATTATTATTAGGACATAGGTTAGGTTAGTTTAGGTTGGATTATTATAGGTTAGGTTAGGTTGGATTATTTTGGGTTAGGTTAGGATATAGGTTAGTTTAGTTTAGGTTTGATTATTATAGGTTAGGTTACTATAGTTTAGGTTAAATAAAACAATAATTATAATAATAACTAAATATAAGTTTTTTAAGTAACATAAAAATATTTTATTTTTCGAGTTTGGCCAAAACAGTACCTAACTAGAATTTGCATTCTGAAATGATTCAAATTCTAGCTACTCGTATCAGGAATACAAACAAAAGAAAATTTTATCAACAGAAACCATTCCAGCTGTCATCCCATACAACGAAAGTGAATCTTCGATTTACGTAATTAAATATTAAAATGCTAAAATTAAAAATATCCCAAATGCAGTCAGATTCCTTTTATAGTAAATTAAGGTAAATCAGAAGGTTTTATATATAAATATTTCATATAACCCTTGTCCAGTGATTCCGAATATTTACCCGGAAATAAAATCATTATTTTGATAAAATAAGTTATTTTTAAACCCCCTGGGGGTGGTGTTTTTAAAAATGTATGCTAATATTTATTTTTTTAATGTTGGTAGGGACGCATAACGGTAAAACCTTTGTAGCTGGGCTCAGAGGTCGCGGGTTCGAATCACGGGACAATAAAGATAAATATAGGTATAATATTACTATGCCTGTTTTTTTTTTCTTCTTATTTCTTTCTTGCATTTTATTTTTTTCCTTTCTTTCATTTCTATTTTATATCTTTGAATTTATTTTTTCTTTTCAATTCCTTAAAGATATTTACATGAGATTAAATTTCTGCCACCTTCGTACTCAAATACATATATTTGTATCTATCTTGGTCAACACATAATAAATAAAGACTAGTGACGTCCGCGACCTTGAAAAAAATGTTACGCCATTACGCTATACTCATCATGGATTGGCCTATTTCAGATATGAAATGGGCTGAAATAGGCCAATCCACAAAAAAATAGAGCTCTTATAGCGTGGTCTGTCAGAGGCTTAATGTACCTTGTACCTAATACTAGTAATATATATTAATATGGCAATACTATCACTATCGCAGGGATTATATTTACGAAATATTTATGATCAAAACCACAGACATAGGAATTAATAGACGAGAAGATAATGGCGAGGGGTAAAATCAACTGTTGAAGAACGAAGGGAGTAAGGCTGACTGTGATTCGTCAATAAATCAATCTGACAGTAAACAGGCATCTCGCATTATAATATCACCATTTACTTCTTAAAAGTAAAACCTGCTTTTGAATGAATAGACATTTTTACATGGGAGCGCAAATTACTCGATACGTTATGAACAAATTTGCGAAGTCCAAATTCGGCAAAAAAATTCGGTTGTATTTTCAGAGTCAAATATTTCGTTTAAGTATTTAGAAGACACTTTTATAAATGTTCATAATTTACTTCCCAGCAACCAACCAGCTTTGTGTTTCGCGTCCAGACGTTTCTCGATGTGATAGTATATGTTTCTAAAACTGATCTATATTATACGATGTGAATATGCTTAAAATAAAGTAAAATAATGCTTATATATGGAATGTAATACGACAATTGGGTTTATTCTCTTTTTCACATCTATTTTTACAAGTTTTCATAGTACAAGTCAACATTTTGCCGTGTTATTTCGTAAAATGAACCGATGATGCCTCGACCATAGTTAGCACAAGAATGATGACGTCACGTTTTCAAATTTCACTTGAGGCCATACGCGAGCACAGCCGGCTCCAATGGAACCGGTATGGGGAGTGGGGATAATACGCTTTTAATCATTTAGGGCAGGTCTACTAATATTCATATGTCTATGATCAAAACGATGAAATGATGATCGAAATAGCTTCAACTAGATTTAGTGACCAGATACGAATATCCGGATATTCTTCAGCCATCCTCTTCATTTTCTCTTCCTTCCTTTTCCACTTATTTCCACTCAGAAATCACAATATTTCCAACATCCAGAAAGTTGTGACATTTGTGCATAATCACACCAAGAACGTAAAAACAGAAAATGTTATATAGTACTAAAGTAAAAGCCCAAGGCAGCAACGGAATAATAGTTGGACATCTGCAAAAATTTACAAATTCTAATTATTGTGGCTTTTTCTAGCAGCTGAACAAAATAATAACATCTTTATTACGCCAAATCAAATTTAATTGCCAAAGTCATGAACAACGCTGCGCAAAATACAGAATTAACCTACATTAATTCATCTATATTTAGTTTAATGTGAAGTACGTAGAGGGGTTGAAGCCCTCGTTTATACATTAAGTATTTTATATTATTACCTACAAAGCAGTGGCGGCTCGTGACTTTTGGGTTACTAGAGTGCTAATATTACAAAAATGGCTTAATTGATGTTGTTGTAGCTGAAAACGATTTTTTATTTTTTTTTTCGACAAATTGATTTTTCGTATGAAGATTTTCAGGAATTCCGCGCGGCGCACGACCACACTGAAATTTCCTGAAAATCTTCATTCAAAAAATCGATTTTCGAAAAAAAATAAAAAATCGTTTTCAGCTATAACAACATCAGAAATGCCATTTTTTAATAATATTAGCACTCTAGTACACCCAAAAGTCACGAGCCGCCACTGATACAAAGTATAAAACATATGAGAGTGTTAAACAAAATACTTTAATATCGTATTTCTACCCCCTAACTAGAAGTACCTTTATAAGATAAACCAAGCCGTTTCGCGTTCAATGAAGGTGACATTAATCTACAGTCTCATTTTTACAGAGATTTAAACAGCGATCTGAAATGGTCAAATATTAGGGTACTTGATTACAAAATACAGAGTGGGAAAATTCTCGTAACGTTTTTTTTATTTGTAGACGAATATTTTAGTAGGTAATGGAATAAAAAATATATCCTGGCGTGTTCTTCCAAGAAACTAACATTGATTTTCGTAGCCAAAAATAGGCGTCAGGCTGTGTTACCTACAGATATGAATGCAGTGAGGATAATTATTTTTATCGCATGTTTTCCGCATGATGCGAAAGTCGTCTTAATTAATCGTAAGCAAAGAAAGGCAATTAGTGTTTCTTCCCTACGCGTAAGCAGAGAAAAGATAACATAAAGCGGATAATTTGATGAATTAATCGATTAAACTAGAGGACCAGATAAACATATGTTTTACTATTATTAATGTTGTCAGGGATTTTGAAAGAAGGGTAAATGTAGGACATTCCATTCATGGAAGACTGAAAGCGGTTGACACTAGCAAAAAGTTGCTCTAAGACGTGAAGCTAGCAGTCCACAATAGAGTCCTGACACCAACCCTGATGGTACTGAATGCTGTAGAAATGAAATCCCTGAGGCGTATGTGTGGTAAAACCATGCATGACCGTGTTCAAAATTTAAGATTAAAAAGGGGACGATTAGATGGTTTGGGCATGTGGAGGACTGAAGGAAGTGGGGAGGGAAAAGAGATGAGGGAGATGAAGTTAGAAGAGGAAGGGGATGAAGTTTCAAAGCACATGGCGATTTGGCTACTAAATATTGCAAACACCAAACAATACCGTCTGGAGTCAGTGTGAGTACGGCATGCCTTATTGAGGTATGTTGTGATGCTGAAGGTAGTGGAGAGGAAAGGGGAAGGAGATGAGGAAGATGGAAGTCGGGGAGTACCAGGCTATTCAGATCTGGTCACCAAACACGCTGATTTCCATTTCAAACAACGTTTCAATTCTGAATGGTGGTTTTTCATCAGAACGGTATTTAGAGTATCCTCCACTCTGGATTTGATCCTACGACCTCTGGAACCAGAGTTATGAAAGTAAATGGTCTAAACATGCAAAAAAATTTCACAAAATATTATTTACATTACATTTGAATAGTTGATATAAACAACATACATTGTAAAGTTATATGGTTCATCAACAATAATACAGAATCATGAATTTGCATCAGTATAATATTGATTCACAAGGCGCATGTACAAAGTTCAGAAAAGTACCTACTTACAGTTTAATTGCTCGGCAAGAGTATGATTACTATTATACTTAATTGCCGTTTGAAGTCAAACCAATTATATCAAATGAGATAGAATCTACAATCTAACCATCATTACGTCCACGAATACATAGTAATCGGAACACAAAATAAGAATAACAATAAAACAAAGCATCTAACAAAAATATACAATTATTATAATATTAAACTACAGAATAAATGATGATAAAAGCCTGGTCCACTGGCTTCCAAAAGTCTGAACGTTATGTATATGGGTAAAAGAATTTTTTTTAAGGTCTGCCTTCTCAAATGTAACAAACGGGTTGCAGTGTTTAGAACACAGCCGTCAGGCAGGAATACTATCCTTGTTTTACCGGTATTTCAATGGAAGATGGTCCGAGGAACTAGCGTCATTAATACCTTGGGCACCGGTGCTGTGAAAAGGTTGGAAGTTGGGAAACATTCCAAACGTGCCCCCATCATTTGTAAACGATTAACATTTGTTACATGAGAACGGGTCGTTTCTATGACTAGTTGACACAGCATGGCTGTAGTACGATCTGCCGGCCTCTGTGTTTCCTCCCTCGTGTTTACCAGGGGAAATTATTTTTATCAGTGCTGTGTAGAATTAATATAAAAATGCCAGTATCACGGTTCAGATCCTGGTCAATAAATAGTTTTTTCGTTTGACTTTCTAATCATCTATACAGAGAATTATTAAAATCAATGTATAAGGTACATGTTCTTAATTAGTAGACAAGTTATTTATATTACTCAACATTAGTGGAAACGTGTAGCAACGCAATTAGTAGTTAGGTATTCATTAAAGAAAATGCAACTGCATGCTACATGGAATAAATTAAATAATATATTATAGGGGTATCTAATGAGAATGAGAACATAACGTGTTGCTTCTATAACCTAGAATTATAAATATCTGATTCAACAAACGGAAAAAAAAGATAACGTAAATCGTAAAGCAGAAAAATGCAGGGTGTTACAAGAATACCGTCCGTAAGCATTCTAGGGCAAGGCCGGTGGTTGTCCAACAGTGGCAGAATTCAAACCTACTTATGGATTTAACTAACTAGGTAAGACTTCTATAATTATTGAAGTATCTTCAATTGAGTATATATATCCACTGACCTATAAATTCTCAATTTAAGGCTTAAATCAAAAAAATTATCAAAAGTTAACCTAGACGATTTCGATTTAAAAAAAGGCATAGAGATCAAAGGAAAAAACAGCTTATTAAAAATATATTCTTAAAGCTGGACACACACCGAATTAATGTAGGACTGAGCCGAGCCAGGTCTGTTCGAACTTGTGAACTTAAATCGTACATGGGTAAATAAAATAGGCAATTTTTTCACAAATATTCTACCAGGTTTATTTTAAATGAAGTAGTAATACAAAATATTGATAGGTTTGTGGCTGCTCTGCTGCAGATTCGCAGCTCTGCGTCAACCCTGCAGACTTACAACGGCGCAATGAATCATCGAGAACTACTAGAATATATGCTATGGTCTTAGGGTACGTATACATTTGCGAACGAAAACGCGAACCGTACCTGGGTAGCGATTCTCCAGTCGCCGTCACTCGTAATCGCCGTCGAAAGTACGTACATTGGTCGACATTGGTATTCTTGAGTTTCTTCGTAGGTATATACTTAGTCGACAAACGTCAAAAGTCATTCGGAACTAACAACGAGTGGGTTAAACCAGTCGAAACCATAGATTTATGGTCGACATCGTGAAAACTGTCAAAATCGTACATAGTAACGAACGGTTTCCCGCCCGCTCTTGGAAGGACAAACGTCAAAATTTTTACAAAGTTGTTTTGGTTCCTTATAATGGCTGATTTACCGCCGATATTGGCTGCAATAAATAATGTAGAGCAAGCTGAAGCAGCTGCTGTGAGACCAACAAGAATGTTTCGCCAGAGGGTCGATCCTTTCGATAATTTAACAGACGAAGCCTTCATCAGGAATTTTAGGCTTACCAAAGACCTAGTACGTCGGCTGGTAGTCATTGTGTCGCCTTTCATATCACCCCCAACCCGTTCTTCAGCTCTAGATGTCGAAAGTAAAGTGAGTTCAAAATGATTTATACAAATGTCGATAGTTTTTACATGAAAATGAACTTGCTAATTAATCTTTTCCAATGTCGTTTTGCAGGTGTTAGCAGCATTAAATTTCTTTGCCACGGGTGGTTACCAGTTGCCCGTGGGGTGTAATTTGCACATTGCAATTTCCCAAGCATCAATTTCCCGGGCATTAGATGAAGTGGTAAACGCACTTAATAACCGTGAAGTTTTTAACCGTTGGGTAAAATTTCCCCCTAACATCCAGGCCCTAAACCAGATAAGGGCGAAGTAAGTTTTTATTAGAGAAACATTATGATCAAGTTATTTACTTATTTTAAGGTTAGCTCTATCAATAATATTTGTTTATTTTAGGTTTTACAACAAATACAGATTCCCAGGGATAATCGGCTGCATCGACTGCACACACGTGGCCATATATCCACCAAAAACACGAGATCCAGTTACTCCAGAATACATTTATGTAAATAGAAAGGCATATCATTCAATTAATGTTCAGATAATTTGTGACTCGGATCTCCGAATCATGCATGTCGATGCACGTTACCCTGGGAGCACTCACGACGCTTTTATCTGGAAGTCGTGTTCTGTAGAACCTGTGCTGCAGCAGATATATAGGAGTGGTCAGTCCGGATATCATCTTCTGGGGGATTCTGGGTACCCTTTGCGACCTTGGCTAATGACCCAAATCGACCGGGCTGAACCTGGATCTCCTGAAGACAGGTTTAATATAAGATTAAGATCAATCAGGTCAACTGTTGAGAGATGTAACGGTGTCTTAAAAATGAGATTCCGTTGCCTTTGTAAACACAGAGTTCTGCATTATTCTCCTGAAAAGGCGTCCAAAATTATTAATGCATGCATAGTGCTTCACAATATGTGTGTAGATGATAATTTTGATCTTCCAGAATATCTGATTGATCATAATATGGATTTGGGACTGATTGCTGGTGGACCGGCTGCTGAGCCTGAGCATCGGGCTGTTAGAATTAACCCAGATTTAGTGGCTGGTAGAGCTCTTCAAAATAGAATTGTTTTAAATTATTTTGGTTAAATGTTTATATGTACTAGCCTTTTTTTATCATTTTCTTATTCATTTCTTGTTCATTCTATATTATTTCATGTCTCTATTACACTCTAAATTGTTTTATTTTTATTAATGATGGCGGATTAGCCACATACAAATGGTGAGTGGCAGGCTGCATGAGGCTGCGTTACAAAACTTTAAATATGATATGTACGTATTGTACATTTGATTATAATTATTAACTTTGTAAGCACCACTTTATTTTGGTGGCAAATCAACTAACTTATTACAGCAGTTCCTATACAATTCCTTCCTTAGTGTTGTATTTGTAGGGTGAATTTCAAGAACTTTTATATTATATTTTGTAGTAATGTAGGGATTTAAAGTTATAAAGTATGACACATTATGTTTAAAAGAAAACAAAGGTCTGATCATAAAAAAATAATGTATTTAACATTAAGAATACCAGATTTTTTTTTTAAATAATAAAGATATCAACACAGTTTTCAATATATTTTGTAATACAAGAAGAATAATGCACTGACAAACAAGTCTGATATTTTCTAGTAAATAACATCTTTGGTGTTAATTTTAAAATAAAACATTATATTTATCCAAGGAAAAAAGTAAACCATTCATTACGATGAATAATATCACTTTTTATGAAATAACTCAATGTCAGAGAGTGACACAGTTATCAGTTGTACAGTTTTAATATATTTTGTAATAAAAGCTAAAGAATAAGTACACTAACAAACAAGTCTGATAGTTTCTAGTAAATAACATCTTTGGTGTTATTTTTGAAGTAAAACGTTATATTTATCAAAGATAAAAATAAAACATTAATTACGCTGAATAATATCACAATTTTTATCAAATAACTCAATGTCAGAGAATGACACAGTTATCAGTTGTACAATTTTAATATATTTTGTAATAAAAGCTAAAGAATAAGTACACTAACAAACAAGTCTGATAGTTTCTAGTAAATAACATCTTTGGTGTTATTTTTGAAGTAAAACGTTATATTTATCAAAGATAAAAATAAAACATTAATTACGCTGAATAATATCACAATTTTTATCAAATAACTCAATGTCAGAGAATGACACAGTTATCAGTTGTACAATTTTAATATATTTTGTAATAAAAGCTAAAGAATAAGTACACTAACAAACAAGTCTGATAGTTTCTAGTAAATAACATCTTTGGTGTTATTTTTGAAGTAAAACGTTATATTTATCAAAGATAAAAATAAAACATTAATTACGCTGAATAATATCACAATTTTTATCAAATAACTCAATGTCAGAGAATGACACAGTTATCAGTTGTACAATTTTAATATATTTTGTAATAAAAGCTAAAGAATATGTACACTAACAAACAAGTCTGATAGTTTCTAGTAAATAACATCTTTGGTGTTAATTTTAAATTAAAACATAAAATTTATCCATGATAACAATAAAATGATAACATTATTTTTTACATTGAATACTATGACAACTTTGTTTTATGACCCAGTAAACGATGGTGTGCACAAAAACATTTTGTTAAACAATAGGTTGAAGAATATCACAATTCTTATTATATAATAACATAAAATGATGTTTACTTATAAAAAAATGTTACATATTTTCAATACAAGCTAAATACTAAGGCACGTTAACCACCACATTTAGTTTTATTTAGTAAAGTAAAAACAAAAACAAAAAAAAAACATATAAATAATGTGCTGCTTGCTTTAATGACGGGGCTAGTAGTAGTAATCAAATCACTTCTTTGACTTCCCTTCTTCCAAAAGTTTAACAATTGTATTTAAAATTTCTATAGATCTAGTATTATGATTTTCTATTGACTCTGTAAGCCTCGTCAATACAGCCAGCAGCTCATTAAAAAATACCGACTGATTAATGATGTTTCGATCCCCCTGTTCAATGAACGCATTTGATGTCTTCAACGTTTCATCTACTCTACGGGATGCTGTACTTCGCCGAGTCTGCACGAGTGGCGGTCGGTTAATGGAGGGTTCATTCAAAAAAGGAGTTGCCTCCAAAAGTGGTGGTGTCAGTGACGGGGCCTCCACGAGTAGTGGTACCTCAACTCTCCTCGGAGACTGCCAGCTGCTGCAGCCTGCAACAGGTTGAGTTGAGGAACTCAACGTGTTGCTGGCTGTAGCACCTGGGAGAGACGAAAAGTCAAAGTCTACCTCAGACTCTGGGACTCCTGTGTGGCCCGTTATCAACACGGGACTGATGACTTGTAAAATCATCTCTTCTGAGTGGTTTAAATTTATTGATGGCGCCGGTGGTCCACCTCCAGTCCCGGCCGCATGACGTCTCAAGGCGACACTCTTTAATTTGGCCTTCGATCTTAAATCTTGCCATGTCTGAAAACAATTTTGAATAATATTCATTATTGACAGTAAATATCCTAACAGTAATGTAGAAATACACTTTCTAACATCTTAAAATGTTCAATATTCTTCGATTTTGAAACAATCGGCATTGAGGTTAGGTAACCCAATACACATTCTTTTCAATATAGTGATTTTTAACAAACAAATTAGGTTTAAGGAAATTCCGTGTGAACATCATATTCGTTTTATCGAATCGCGATTCGTCAAAGACGGACCTTCATCTGAACGTAGTGTTAGGGCAACAAGAACAGTTTATATTTTGTACACAAATTAACAAATACTAACCTTTCTCCAGTGTTTGAAGTCTTTATTCGCCCCTGCGAGGGCATTCAGTTTCTCCGCGATTTGCACCCACCTCCGTCGCGATTCATTAAAAGTAAATGTCGCCGAAAACTTTCCCGAAAGAAGTTCGGGATCACTACTAACTAGCTCAATTAGGAGCTGTTTTTGGGCGTTAGTTATATAGCCGGTAGACATTGCGACAAAGAAAGTAAATAGCATAAATGAACCACTCAGTAAATAGTGTAAACACAAACAACGATGCGACGTTTGTTTTGTTTTGACATTTCAAATTCACACCATAGAAACGCCAAAAAATCAGAAACATAGACAATATTCACAGGGTTACCAATATAATCATCTCTTTGATCATTCGACACTCCAGAATACGCATAAATGAAACAGTCGACAAAGTTGGTCGTGACGACCAGTAATTTTTTGCGAGTAACGAGCAACTTTTGTTCGCTACTGGAGAATCGCAATCCAGGAATTACGGGAAACGAACGAATCAACTGTAAGCGGCGTTGCTTTGTTTCTTTCCCATAAGTTGAGGTTCAGTTCGGCAGTCGGCAGATGTATACGTAGCATTAGAGAACAACACGTAGCAACACGCCACCCTTCGAGAGCGTGGAGACTCTTTGGGAACTTTTTCCAGAGACAGCGCATCATGTGAGCGCCCAGGAGAGTACTACGACGCGACTCCTAACAGTGATTTAGTACAAACTCAGTGATTTACTAAATCTGCCAAATGTCATTCACTGTTTAACGGTAGTAAATAAAAACTTTGATATTTCCATTAACCTTTATTTATTTCCGTCACCTACATCTTCAAGATCACCAAATATGTATGGAATTTCACGTAAATTACGTTCGCTTGAAGAGGCCGAACTCGAAAAAAACTCGAATGCTGAATTCATACCGAACGGATTTTGATACACACCGCAGAGCTGACGAGCCCTGCCGTGTGTGTCGAGCTTGAGATATACAGGATAGTTGAATGAAGCCGTTCATGACTTTATTTATTATTAAGCGGTAAGGAATGACGTAAAATTTAATTAATTATTCCACTTCAAAACAATTTATGTTTTATTTATAAGGCAATAAAATAATAAGTATGTACCGCACTGTTTTATTACCACCGTAAAACTGAAATAATGAATACATTATAAGAATGTAAAGTGTACAATGTTTTGAGTACACTTGCACTGAAAAGGATTATAAAATAATTGTAATTTATAATCTGATGTGTAAAGTATGTCTAGATATAAAATCACTTCAAGTAGTCGTTGACTTATTGCGAAATGATCAATCAATAATACAATGTTAGTTTCCAGAAAACGCAACACGATAAATAGTACATCTGATTATTTACTGTAGGCAATTACACTTACCATTCAGGCGAGTTATTTATCCCAAACAAAGAAGGTTTTATTTATTTTATTTGCACAAAACCATACTATGCAGGAAATCTCGTTTTTCTTTGACATTCTGGTACAACCCGCTTATTGTCCCGGAAATGGTTTTCCTTTTTGAGATTTATTCTTAGTCAAAGAAAAGCAATTTGCTTTTTTCCACAAGCTCGAATATTAAAATAATTTCAATTTTTATGCCTCGTTTGATCACAATTAAGCTATCTCGAGGCCTCCGTGGTCGAGGGGTACTACTCTAGACTAGCAAGCTGGAGGTCGAGGGTTCAAAACCCGGCGTGCGCTAGGAAATTTTATTTGATTGATTCCTATTATTTCACAAATAACTAATTAAAAATATATATATTTTTATTTCTTTTTATTTAGGAAGCAAACAGTCGTACAGTAAAAAATTATAACAATAAACATTCATATGTTCTAGACCAATTAAGTTCCATTGAGTTAAATGTTGATTTAGTATTTTTTACCTACACAACATATTAAATGGCAAAAAAATAAACATAATAAAGAAATACATAAAATTAAAAACAAATAGAAAAAATACAACTTTTCGCATAGCTATACTTTTCACTACGGGTGATAATAATGTAATTTTCACAACAAAAAATCGAATAAAATAAAATAATTTTAATTTATTAATTTATTAAGCTGAATTTTATATGATATTAAGTTATGGTTGAAAATGTCTACATCTCTAGAGGCATTGTGAGTTTCACAGATACGTACTATTACAGAGTTTTGCGCGTATTTGGATTTACAATGTGGTATTCTAAATAAATCGTTCGATCTGATCTTTTGCTTGGGGCAAAATGTGGAATATGTGGAATATTCTCTCAGTATCACCCTGGTGTAAGACCACCATTAAGAATTGATTGCTTGAATGGGTATGACCGAGTTTGGTGACCAGATCAGAATAGCCAGGTACTTCCCCACTTTTCTATTCACCATCTTCATTCCCTCTCCACTACCTTCAGCCTCACAACATACCCCAATTGGGGACGGCACAGACTCACTGACTCTGGACGGTTCAGAGCAGTTGGGACTCTTGTACGGTTCCACATTATTATTTTTATTTTTTTAATGTACATAATAGGCCTAAAAATCTGTATTTTGATAATAACATGACATAATAATTATGTTCGCGAGAATAATATACCTTACTGAGGGATAAAAATAAAGATGATTGTTGTACATACATATTTGTTTTACAGAAAATGTTGCCGTGCTGATTCATTGCGCATATAAAAGGAATGTAACAAAGCTAAACAAATAACGTTTAAAATATCTAACGCAGTTATGCAGAAAACATCCAGCTACAAAAAACTCAAACTGAGATAAAAACACTTTTGTCTAAAAATTGACCGTCTTCCTAATTAGATTCTTAGACGTCCGTTCGACGTTGTTGTGGTAAAGCCGGCCTTGAACCTGGTTTAAGACAGTTTTAATCAAACAAACGCAATGGTAATAAGTCTATTTTTTAACTGTTTCAATATTTACATCATGTGTTGTACGGCTGTTAATAATCAAATCAACACATAGAATGTACTTTTTTTTAATTATGAATTATATTATATGGATACCAATTTCTTTTATAACTTTAAAGTGGATTTAAATTTAGATTTTTAGAGATTTTAATGCTTTTTTTAGGTTTAGCTGTTTTATGTAGAATACACAATAGAGGATGTAAGCTCTGCAATCAACTGTGTGAAATATGCATTTTGTAGAAAACAGCCAGAGCTACCGAAAACATATGTATGTAATTACAAGCGCTGTGAACATTTTTTGCAGATGAGATAAAAAAAAATGTCACTGTTTGAACCTGAGGTATTATGCTGAAATCGACCAGTTGATTCTGGATGTTTTTTTATACATATATTTTGAGAAATGCCACATTAAAAGTGTTTAGATTATTCCGTGGACACTTTCTGCACATTTTTAAAAGGTTTTTTCGCGATCAAAAAATATTTCGAAAAGCGATTACCGTGCATTTTTGTATGAAAGCGGCCGGTCTGGTTTTTGTAGAATATAGAATTGACCCTACTCCGTCGTATGTTAGCGATATCTTTATTGATATATATATTATATTATTTGCCATACCTTTTTGAGACGTCCACAAGTTATTCTATAGCCCGTCATACGTTTCATATTCAAGTGTCACATTTTCCGTCTTTCCTCTCTACATAATGTCAAAATCATAAACGTGTTACTTTCTGAATCACGTTCATCATGCTCACATCGGCTTTGCATTCTTTTAGGATATCCATAATAGAAATTCGATGGTTAGTGGTGTTACCACCTCCATGATATTCCTTTTAACCACATTCAGTGCATTCAGTCTTCGTCCTTAATCCTTTGCCAGTTCGATACATCAGAATTGGTTTCAGAGCTCCATTGTGGACTGATCAGCCTTGCTCCTTTTGAAAGCATTTTATTAGCGACTACACATTAGGACGGTAGGGTTTTTCTTTATTTTATTTAAAATCACTCTATTATACACTAGCTGATATGTACCCGGCGTTACTGAGGGTTATCCTTAGAAGACAAACATACACCACCCTGGACTTTTCTGTAAGCCTTTTTAACATATCCAATTCCATAGCACATAACTTTGATGTATCTCATAAGGTTTAGCCAGAGTTAGCAATGTAGTGCTCGAAAAAATATTTTTACAGCTTGATTACAAAACATCGATTTTTCTCAACAAATCTATCGCACAAGCAGATAGACGCGGATAGCGACTTTATTTTTCACTATTTAGAGATATTCATTGTGTTTAATTCACGCATTTACAATATTATCTGTTGTACATACGTAACGGTTCGCAGAAAAAAAATAAAATGCACATGCTATTTAAAATCCAAGATGTCTATGTAATTCTCGCAATGAAGAGATGTGTAGTTTAGATAACCGGGGGATTAATAATGAAATAATAGATAAGGTAATACAATGAGATCTAGTAGCCGATAAGATAAGATTTATGTTAGATTCTAAATGAATGGGTTTCCCTCGCGGACAGATCATCGTAGTGATGGATATTTTTACTTTCTTCATAATGTTTTATTAATCTTCACTTTTCACCATTAACAGTCGATATAAATCGAATGCGGCCAGACCCTGCGCAGAAAATTATGTTCGCAATATTAGCTTTTCTGTGCAGGGTCTTGCAGCATTCGGTTTTATGTCGATTGCTTACCGACCCGTGGGACGACGAGCTAAAGTGTTCCTTATTGTGTCGCGTTAGATTTTTTTGTAGAAAGTGTTGATAAAGGCGTGTGTAGGAGATCTGGCGTACAAATCAGTAAAAACTTGAAAATTGAGTTCTGGCGTCATGAAATTCTTACAGATTTTCCTATCTGAAATTCCAAGGTCAACATAACTATTTTCCCTTAGCAACACCATTTCCATATGAGCTATATAGGTATCTCTTCAAAATTCATTTAAAATTACAAAAACAAAATAAATCGTATCAAATAATTATAGGCAATAATTAGTGGCCTGATATATACATAAAAATTGAAAATATCTCCCGAGTAAAAATAAATGACGCCAACGGGATTTATTTTTATTTTTACTCGGGAGATATTTTCAATTTGAATTGATATTTCAGGCGACTAATTATTGCTTATAATTATTTGTTATCCTTTATACTATGCATAAAACCTTGTCTTACAAACATTAGTTTATCATTAAAAATAATAATAATATGTATATATTATAATTAAAACATGAACTATAAAATATATTATTTTGAAACTCAGACTTGGAAATGACGTATTATAAAGTTCGTAATTAAATCAAATGGCGTTAAAATTTAGCTCATTTTCAGAAGACAATGTATGATTAAATGACTAATGACTTGTAAATTATTTTTTTTAATATCAGTGACATTATGATCGAATATATTCGTATAAACATATTATTCTTATCGGTTCATCTCTGATAAAAAATCTAATTACCTACCTAGTATTTTTTAATATATGCGTTACAACATTGCAACGGAATTCAAATATTTAAAATTATAAATAAAATATTCAAACATACTCGTATCTGTGGCATATATAGTTATACAGCTGACTTTGTAATAAAATTGGAGCATTTTTAACAAAGTAATCTCATATCTTACGATCTAATTTGAGAGATAAAGGGAAACCCTTTGATGTCTGTGTTGATTAACCATATCATGTTGTTAACGAAAGCAGGTGTAGATTTTTGATAATATTCCTAATAAATAATGATCTTTATCTTAGAAGGTGTTTTGTTTTAAAGTCCCAGACGATAATTTTTTTGTCATGAGATGCGACTATGCGACCACGCGGTGAATACAAGAAAAAAATACAATGCACACGAAGAAAACTTACTGATATGAAATGCTGTTAATTTATTAAAAATCTGGTCAAATCATTCGTTTTCCTGTTAAAAACGGGATTGGAGGCATTCAACGAATGAATTGACAGAGTTCAAACAAGGTATCAATCAAAAGCGAATGTTTTATTAGGACGTGCTCATACAATACTGATATTAATATTGACATACTGATGTTGTCACATTCCGTTATGATATTTATTAGGAAAAGATGTATTCTGAATGACTAGTATTTTATCAGGAAATTTGCATGCTATCACCTTTTTAACAGGGTCATTTTTCTCCGTGTATAAATAAAAAATTACTGGACTAAAAAAAATGAAAACTATACTTGCTTAAGAAGATAATGTCAGGCTCATTTATGATTCAGGTTTATAGGAAACTTATTCATAAATTTCAATGTCCGTCCTGTCTACCCTGAAGATGGATGCCGCAAGACTGTCCGATACTTTGACTCAAGAATGAGGAAGTAGCAGACTAACCCTAAAATAATCGAATCTACTAATATATTCGTAAAGTCTTTGGCCTTGGGTTTTCCGTTTAGAAAAACTGAAAATTTTAGAAACTAGAAAGTGTGTAAAGAAGAATTTGAGTTACAAAAAAAGAAGTGCAAAGATCATCGAATGATCTCATCTCATTTCATTTGTCATTTATTTGTAAATCCTGATGAGGTGAGCATTGTTCACAAAACAAGTCGGTCGTATGTAAACAATGAAAGTGGTTATTTTTTTTAATGAATTATACTATTCCTTATAAAGTAAAGACTCCACCTTTCCCACGTGATAGGGAACTTGCATAACATTTTAATGATGCAAATTATTGCATTATGTTATGTTTGCCAAACAATGTACATGTTTATATGTTTATAAAACTATTAGCACACACGAAGATGTGAGCTAACTTAAGATTAATAAATAAAATAAATTACTAAAAAATAATTAGTTTCCAAGCTAACTCGAAAAGTAAATTAACGCTGGTTAGATAATAATCAAGAGCAAGCACTGTTGGATAATATTTTCAGCCGAGACTTGCAACTTCTCAGCTATCTCTAAAGCGCTGGGCTAACTGTAATCTGCAATCTCGCTAAACTGCCGGCCAGCCACCCTGCCTTCTGTATTTGGAATGCAACCACTGTTTGTGCATGCAACGCAGCCATGTTCGATGGCGTTATAAGAAGTAAGCTACAATACAGCTTACTAGAGGTGTGTGGACAAAATTAAATATATGCTGGAAGAAATCCATAAAAATCCTCAGATACGTCAATATACGGACGCATGGAACTTATCCGAAGTTTATACACCATTTAGACTTACTTAATGCTAAATCACTATTTTGATTAATCTTTATAACTAATTGGTGTACATTATGAATTCCAAAAAATATGCTTTAGATAAATTTAAGGTTTTCCTATCGTTTCGCTTGAGTAGAATACAAATAAAATAATAAATTACTCAATAAAAAATATAAATGTATACTACTAAAAATTTATTTTTTTCAATAGAAATGTATGAACGCGTTAAAGAAACAACTTTAAAAAATACAGTATTATAGTTAAGATTATCTGTGACAGTTTCACTTGATTAACTTTTTTGCTGTCTTATAAAATTACTTACAAAATAAATTAAAACCAGTTTTGTGCTCGAAATCGAACGTTTCTAGACTCCGTTTGTCAAGCGATTTTAATGCCTATTACCTTCTATATAAGGTAAACAAAGAATATACACATTTTTGGCTTGTAGCTTCCTCTTAAAGCAACAAATAAATTTAGCCTAGAAACCAAACAAATCTATGCAAATACTTGCAACACATCTAACTCCATTTATATCCCATTATTCTTGGAATGCCATGGCTTATATGTGCTGAAAAACTCGTTTAAGATACCACACGGCAGAACATATGTTCTAGCATGAAAAGAGGAATGGTGCTGTTGAGTGAAATTTCTGAAACAATGGATGTATTTAATTCAACTTTAAGTAGAATAAGAGTAATCTAGTATAATTATCTGACGTACAATATAACATAAATAAAACACAATAATATTAAGTACCTACTAGTAATGGCTAATTCTAATTTGAAATTTAAGGGTCCGTATTAACAGGACAAATTACGCTACGAACAACGAACAATGAGCCACGAATTACGCGAAAGGTACAAAACAACCGCAATGCGGCCTTGAAATTTCACCTGGCAGGTAGGCGATTCAGATAATCGCATTACGTTCGTCAAATTTAACTGGTTTATTTTAAATACAAGTGATTTGATCAACAGGCGTCGGGTGGGTATGCTGTCACTGTTCTACCGGTATTTCAAGTTTGGAAGATATCTGAGGAACTGGCGTCACTGATCCCTTCGGCACCGGTGCAAAATTGGAAAACGCGCCAAAAGCGCGCCCAACATTGAATAAGTGTAATGTGCATGGTTGGCATTTAATCATGGTCACATGAAAACGGGTGGTTTCCTAAAATCTACATCATGTTATTTATAAAGGTAGGTACTGTTTTTTTTATATCACGTTTTACAATCATATTCTTTGAATGATTCTCAAGAACAACACGATTAGATCACTGAATTAATATTTAATCGATATGTAGGTTCAGAATTGAAAAAGATATTTGCTAAAATAATAACACGTGCAACTAATTTAGTACTACTTTTAAGCTCTTTAGTGAAATACCCTGTACATCAAGGGTACAAAGTGGGCAAAAAAACACGTAAACCGTATTATTATTATACATATAAATGCCTTGGATACGATAAAAACAGGCTTCATGAAATTAACGAAAATTGGAATTTATATATTTTAGTACAAAAATTTCACACAGAGGGGTCGTACGTGAAATCACCAATCTAGAATCGTCTGCCTTTTTCGTTTTCATACAAGAAGTGTGAGAAGGGAGATTTGTTTGTAAGCAATCGTCGATGACGTCAAGTTCCACCTGACGCTGGAACTACTTTTATAACGTGTTTTTTTTTACATATCAACTGTCATTTAGAAAATCGATCACCAATCATAGGCTTATCTTGTCAGGATACAAAGTAATATTATAAGATAAAACGGCCTTGATCATTGATGTCATGCTCCAATTGTATAGTACTACAATGTAATTTTCATTATCAGGTGTGCATTAAATGTAGATATGTTCTGTGGCTCATCCGTCTTGTGTTCCAAAAATTCTTAATCAAAAAGTACAGCTAAACTGTTCTGGTCTGTCAAATTTCACTAAAATTGGACCAATCTACACTATTCAACTGCTTGTTGCTTACCCCCTTTCAAGGCTCAGTGATTTCGATTTGGGTAAAAACTAGTAAAAGAGTATTATTGTTATCAAGTCTTATGTAACTACATTTTCCCATTTGGCTGGTGTTGGCCTATGTTGGTAATTGTCTTTATTTGTTACGCCACGAGTAGTTGGTTGTTAGGTGAATTGTTACGCTGCAGTGATTGTGGCAGTTACAATGATACTGTACTGTTACCGATACGGGAGATTGAACTCGCTTTTCCTTCACTAATTATTATGTTTGGCGGATACACAAATGCATATTTGTATGTCTTTTAAAATTACGGACATAGTTTATTTCAATGTAGGTAGGTACGCACTATAGTACTCAGCTATTCAGATGTAAAAAATCTAAGTTTCTAAAATCCTTTCATAATATGACTTCTGGTAATCCTACGATATTCACTCTCAACTTTTGTTAGACCATTCGCATCATCTTCAACCTTTTCAGATTGAATACACAATGGATGCTTAAGAGGTAACTTGGCCGAAAAAGAAATAAAAACAGCTTGTACAGGTATATTTCTAAAGCTGGTTTCCAAGGTGAAGAACATGGAATAGAATTGGCATAAAAAACCGGGAGAAAAAGCTAGAGAGGTTGCTAACAGCTAGATTCAGTTAGTTTATACTTGTTTTAAAATTACTTGGCAATTCGTATTCAACGAACTCATAACGCTAGGCAAATTAGTGGATTTTCCATATTAACTAATCGATTAAAGTTTTAAGCAGGTCTTGCGCCCATGAAAAGGTTGCTGTATGAAAAATAGTACTAGATCATTTTATAATTCATTTCACAGACATCGGCAACTTTGTGATTGTATAATATTAAATTAAACACTATTACGTTGTGTATGTACATCACTGTACATGTTCGAACACATTAACCGGTTTTGTTACAATCGAGCCTTCGTAAGGAGAGATAATACGTAAACGAAGACACGATTTTGTATTTATAATAAAACGTGGGAATTAACAAGTGAATTGTTTTACTGACAATAATTATTATTCTTGTTTAAACTTCACGAGAAGCATCGACATCGACTGATATTTTAGTTAATGTAGAAAAATCAGGGAATTTTCCAACAAAAAGATAAATTTGCTGTGGTGAAGATAAACACAGAAACGAGTACACGATGTGCTCATAGAATCTATTGCACCAACTAAACTAGACTGACCTAATTTTTTAAACAACTAATCCGTATACATGTCATCATTTAAACAGCACTAAACATTACAGTGCATGCCAGTTGATGGAACACAGAGTAATACAAAATAAGAAGTTCTGACACGTAATTTTACACGTGGCAAGTGTTTCGTTGTACGAAGGCAGAGTCAGGACCTTTGGAGGAAATTCAAAGTCGAATCAAAATAAAATAAACTTCCAAAGTGAACACCGAGATGCCTGACGAATGGTGTATTTTAATGGCCGATGCAATATTGACATAAAGTAAATAGTATTTAAGCGTGACAGGTTTGCATTAATGTACATTCTACATGTACAATATGGTACATCTGCGCACTTCAAGGCGCAGAGTAGATATTTCACAGGGCCACAATCATCATTGTCAACGTTTATTACGGTCTTATGTAACCAAATCGATTAATATGAATAAATTACCGTGCTTACAGTAGTATTCACTGGCTGAGTAGGTAAGGCCGCACTTTTGACACGCTGTTGATATCATTCACAGTAGGAAAGTGCTTACATTTAAAAATAGGTTTTAGTTTCTAATAATCTGATTGAATACTTGATAATTAAATGAGTAAGTTAGTTAGTTTTTTGTAAGTTAGAATGAAGGTTTCTATTTGAAAATGGTCGGCCAAGGTGAGCCATATTCAAGCGTGTTATTTGCGAATTTTGAATAACACTAAACGTCTGGCAAGAATTGTCTTTGTCACTTGATGACTAAAAATGACAGCTATTGAAATTGACTCACGATAAATTGAAGTTTGCGGTTGATGTGGTCCAGAATTGATGAGAGTTTTGGTAAAATTTAAAAAGTGAGAATATTAATTTCAGTTGAGAATGAAACCAAAATAACAATATAATAAAATATGTAATTATCCAAATTATTAAAAACCTTCAATTGTGATGGAATATTTTTTGAGGTTTCCCCGCAATATTCCAAAACTATTAAAACGTATTGGGTGGGTGTTGGTTCATTGGGTAAATTATTTAATATTTTGTAATGCAATTCTAAAAATATATACAATGTGGGAAGCATTTCACCTTTCCCAGGTTTTAAAACGAAAGGTTACACGTGCGAAAATATTATTTTGCTAATATCTTTTATGGAAACTGTGATCTAAAACATTACGGTAAAATTTACACCTTTAAAAAATCACAAGTAAAATAATTTTAATGTTGGCATTTATGTGAAAATTATTGCTAACCAATTTAACAATTAAGTTTAATTGTTTATCAATCTATCATGTCTATATTGTCTATCCTATAATTGCAGACTGTGTTTCCATTTACAATACACATGTGACATAAGCTACATATTTCCAGATACATTCTTTAAAAAGGAAGAAACATAACGTACATATTATAACGGGCAATGTGTAGCATTTACGTGCCTCTTGAATCCCTCAAGGCAACTGTCAAAAATGTCAACAATCTTGGAAACGTTATTTAACAGCGCCTCGTGTCATGCTTTGCCGAGTTTGCCGAGCCAGTACGTCCGTTCTGCTATGTGGGATATATAGCAGATCACGGTGCCGTACCTTTGCTGTAGTTGTTAGGTACAATCAACTTATAGCATTCTAGGAGGTATGGACTATCCATTAAATTATGAATATTTTTATAAGTTACTGTAAGGGCCCCACTTCTCTTCGGCTGCAGACTTTGGTAGCGCATTTCATTACATTTCCTGATACATGAATCACGGATACCTCCATGCATTCCCGTATACAGGTATCTAAGGAAGTTTTTTAGATTCAGTTCTAATTTTTTTCATGTATTTTTGCTGAAATGGGGCCCATATAGCTCAGGCCTATTTTATTTTTATGTCATAATTGCTCCCGGACTAGAAAACCGTTTGCAAGATCTTATTACAAACCTTAATTGTTTTATACGTAATGTGGTAGTGAATTGAGGAAATCTAAATATAGTTTCTCAGTTAAGTGAATTGCAGATGTATAAACCAACAATATTTTAAACTGCTGATTTCCCTAAAAAATAACATGTAACGTAATTGAAATCAGTGTGAATATATAGACACACTCTAATATTTTTCACACAACATAATACAGTTATATCATTACGAGTACAATAACCCACAGAAATCTAACAAATTTATACAAATTATTTCACATAGAAAAATTGTAGCAAAACGTTAATAATGTCAATATAAGACCGGTCAGTGGTTGAGTGGGCATAGCGCTTGGGTCTCACCCGAGCGTCGCGTGTTCGATTCCTCGGCTGGCTAAGTCCTCCATCACAACACAAGCAACATTTTCGGCTTTCTGTGGTGGTAGTAGGAGATTTTCAAACATTGTTGGGTTATTCGTAACCCGGGAATGTTTGTCTTTCTTTTTAAAAAATAAATAAATTATAGGGTGTTAATAACAACGTACGTTTACGTGTATCTACCTAAAACTGAAATGACCGATATCGTAAGCAAAAAGCAACAAATAATTAATTAAAACCAATTGATAACAATTAGTAGCAGAGGGTTTTATTAGTACTTATAACCAAATAGAATTCCTGTTGATTGACACCAAATGATATTATATTTTCATTAGTATGGAAATAATAAAATAAATTTTATTATTTTATTGCCTGGGGGGGGGGGGGTGTTTACAAATTCATTTTTTTCAAATTATTTGTGTTCTACTTTAATAATATGGACAATTAATCATGTCAACTCTACAAATCTTTTCCAGCAAACGTGAACAAAATGTAGGTAGTAGGAATTTTAACATTCAAATAAATACTCGAGATTCGCCTTTCAATTTTTTTAGCTGTATAACTTGTAAATGTTCACAGCTGACATGTATTTCAATTTCTCCGAGATATTGTTTAAAGATTCGAGAGTTTTTATCATAGCTAAAAACGTTTTTTTAAATATTGCTTACTTCGGGCTACAATTAATACCAAAGTTTTTAGTTGCGGTTAGTCATAGAGGGTTATATAAAATTTAGCAAGTTGGGTGGGGAGGTGGCGAAACGCTTCTAAGTTATCACAGACGATATGAATTTTTTTTTTGCTATTGTTAAATAATATGATGCACTGATTATATTATGTATTACTTGCGTCTCTTACTTTTCTGTAATATTTGTATTTCATATATATTTTTAATTTTGAATTTTTATTTTTATTTGTTTTATATTTTAATTTTTATTTAGGTATATGAAAATTAATGTGTCTTTGTATGTGTATTTGTATTTTAACTGAGTTTTTATAACTGGATTGTTCTCACGTAAGTGAGATTGTCTGTAAAAACCCAGTATAAATAAATAAATAAATCACACTTTATTTTATAATATATTTGTTCTGGGACAGCAATCGAACCCGCAAACTTATCAACATAAAGTAAATTATACACATATCTATCATGAAAATTAATGTGTCTTTGTATGTGTATTTGTATTTTAACTGAGTTTTTATAACTGGATTGTTCTCACGTAAGTGAGATTGTCTGTAAAAACCCAGTATAAATAAATAAATAAATCATACTTTATTTTATAATATATTTGTTCTGGGACAGCAATCGAACCCGCAAACTTATCAACATAAAGTAAATTATACACATATCTATCATGAAAATTAATGTGTCTTTGTATGTGTATTTGTATTTTAACTGAGTTTTTGTAACTGGATTGTTCTCACGTAAGTGAGATTGTCTGTAAAAACCCAGTATAAATAAATCACACTTTATTTTATAATATATTTGTTCTGGGACAGCAATCGAACCCGCAAACTTATCAACATAAAGTAAATTATACACATATCACTCCTCAAGAAAATCAGAACACAGCCCTACATTTGACACGCCGTTTGAACATTTGGCTTAGCAACAAGCATGTAGGTACGTAACATTAATATTATGTATGTAGTAATAAATTGGTCATCATTGGCCGAGATCAACATCGCTTCAAACAACTCGGCACGTAACAAAAAAATAATAGTCCTAATGCGTTCTGCAAAAATCTAATACGTACTTGTTCTAATCCCACCTGCTAAGTGCCGTGTGACTTATTGTATGTGTGTTCGTAAATGGGTGGGCCTATACACATTATTATTCAACAATAGAATGAGAGGTGAGACAAAAAACGAAAATAATAATTCTATGTTTCAAATTATTTGGATTTTGACGAAGTATAACCTCAAAAGTTTGAAATGCTTCTACCTTTAATGTTAGAGTTGTTTAGAAAAACTTTATTTATGTATTTTAATTTGTTTTATTTTCTAGTGTAATAAAATAACAATAACTTTATATTTTATAAACACGACAAAATTTCCGCGAGCCAAAGAATTATGTCATGTTTATACGTTGATGCCACCGAATATATTATAATCCTAAGAAGCGTGATTTTATGTGATGCCACATAATATATTACAATCCTAAGAAGTGTGATATTATGTGATGCAACAGAATATATTAAAATCCCAAGAAAGTGAATTCACGTATAGATAATGAGTCCAAAATAATAAATGTGCTTCTGCCAGGTCTCTAATTTTTTTCTCTTAAGGGCCGGAATTCCGATATTCTACCGATTTATATCATATTTCCCTTGAACACTTTAAGTTTCTAAGTTCTTAAAAAAATATATGCTATATTTCTAGATATTATCCGAATATATTTAGGGCCAAAACGTTAATTACATAAAATTCCCTCGATAGAAAAAATTGCAAAGTATGATGCAAAAATTATTATTTACACATGTGTTTCTGTTATATTACAAGTTACAGGTATGAAAAAATTCAAATTGCTTCTTTAAATGCTACTTAAGATATTTTTAAAGAAAATTTTGCTGTATTGTTAATAAGTCGTGTTTAATTAAATATTTTCACAACTGTCGATTACGCTTATTGCTTTTAAATCACATTTATTATAGCGCGCTCGCTCCGACATGAAGATTAACCTATCTCCCGCATCCCGACGCTTTCCTTCCGGACAACAGGACAAGGTTTTTACCATAGACATATGAATATTCATATGTCTATGATTTTTACACACGGACGCTTGGTCACGTTAGTCATGGTTCATTTTTTTAAAACATGACGAGTTCATCTCGTGTGATGTCCGTTAGCCGAGTTATTTATCAATTATTGTCAAGTGTCGAGTCCGTGGAATAATTGTTAGGTATTTAGAGCATCATTTTCCGTCTGCATTGAATGTGGTATCAGTTGACAGTAATGTAATGTGTAATGTGAAACCCTGGCCATTGTGTCACAAAGTGCTGTTAAGAGAACCATTGTGTTGGAGTGCAGTTGCATTTTATACTACTTTATGAAAGCGATATTGTATTTCCAGATTTTTTCAGTTATTACGGTTTATATCAGGAACGATTTTAGTAATAAAAACGATTTCAATAATGGCGAATTTATAAATCTCAATGGCACTTTAAAAAAAACGCACACTAACAAAGGATGATCAATTGATCAATTATTAATAATTTAAAGAACAGAAAAGGCTTTTAAACTATTTTTCAAACTGTAAAAATACAATTTGAGTTGATGTCACGAGGATAAACATTTTCAACTTGTTATTTCAATGAAGTCATTGATTTTTTGGCTAAAAAAACTACAATCCCTTCGACTCCACATAGTTGAAATATCATTTACGATAGCGGTATGAGTCCTGACCGTAGTTATTGCATTCTGTTAATAGATCGTTATCCTCTGCCAGGAGTCGGAAATAGCTGTAATCTCAGTACATTTGAGGAATTAGGTGGTTTACTACATTTTTCCTTGCCGTAAAATGAAAAATTATTTAATAATAATTGAGGCACAGCCGTGTTAAGCCGTTTTTCCTAGCAGTATATTTTGGATAGATATCCTTGAATTTTTATAAGGACGATTTTTGTGTTCTGATTCTTTTGAGGATGTTTATTGGGTGGTTAAGATAGCAATTATCGAAAAATTATTTTCATGAAATTTGAATGTTACTTCTGCCTTTTTCCTAAACACTGTCGTTTAACTTTGCAAAAAATATGTACATTGTTAAATCTACTGTTTCAACATAATCTGCTAAATAATAAATAAAATAGTCCCGAATTGCTATCCGTCAGTGTTAAATGTTCCAACAAGAAGTTCCAGGAACATTATGCTTCTTCATATAGAAACCAACAACACTAATGCAGAATATCAGTTTGACCCTACCGCTTTATATAAACGCAGAAAATTTCTGATGCCCTATTCTTATACAAAATCGTGAACAGTCTTGTTGATTCATTTTATCACAATATCAAATCGAATGACTTATTTAGAACACCACACCGTAAAGCCAAATATGCGCAAAATTATTTAATAGGACGTATCTGTAAAACTCACAATTTCTTACTAGATGTAGACATTTTCAAGTGTAACTAGAAAACATATAAAATGCAATTTATTAAACTGATAACTTAATTTTTTATTTTGTGAAATAATCCTATCATCTTAATTTATTTTATTGTTTTTATTATAATCATGCGAAAACTGTATTACTACTAACTGCCTTTAATTGTTTTTATAACATTTTGTAATTCCTTATAATGTTTATCCTTTATATTTCTTTGTCATTTATAAATATATTGTATAGGTGCAAATATTGAATCAACGACTAGAATTAATGGAACATTATTGATCTAATATTGTAAATAAATGCTGTTTATGCTAAATATATAAATGACTGTTTATTAATTAACAAACAGTCTATTTATTATTTAAATAGTAATTAAATTATAATTTAAATTATAATTAATTAAAATAAAATATAACTCCACTAAGAAAAATTACCATAGTTAGACATTTTTTTTTGATTCCTTGCTAATATTAACTAATTTATTAAACTATTTACACTTAAGTTCTCATTAAACTTTTAAACAATCAATTACAATTCGTGAGCATATGATTCTTGATTTCAAAATTTCTCTTTATCCTTCAAGCACTTTCTTCCTTTTTTATTATTTTTACTCATATATTCATTTGTTAAGATTACGAAACAGTTCTCATTCCAGGCGAAATAAGAGATAATGAATGGACTTGCGTAATAGGTACTTTGTTGATTTGACCGGCCGATAGCTAACTTGACATCGCGTTTGGGTACCACCCAGGCGTAGTGTGTTCAATTCCTCCATCACAACACAAGCAACATTTTCCGCTTACTGTGGTGGTGGTAGTAGGCGATTTTCAAACATTGTCAGGTTATTCGTAACCCGGGAATGTTTGTCTTTCTTTTTAAAAAAAAAACTTGTATATGTACCTTATATGACGTTTAAAATTTTTAACCAGGAGTAACCCTGCGGCTAATTTAATTATCTCAAGTTTTTACCGAATAATTCAATTAATGTAATCGATATCGTTTATCATTTATTAGCCAATCATTAAACTTATGTTTCCGACCATAAAAAAGGCACATGGCAATGTTTACTAATTTACATAAATTTGAATTTGAAATTTTATCATATTTATGTTAATTTTCCCATAAAATTATGTAACAAGGTAATATCCGATATTCAGTGGTGTTTTTTGGCGTTTATGTTTAGAATCGCACGCCGAAAATCATTAAATAATAAATATTATTAACTTTTAAACGTATTATTTATTCAGTAGTAGCCATGTGCTTGCAACTTTTTTTTTTATGCTAATTTTTTTTCAATTCTTTTTCGTTTGTTTCATATTGTTTGGGTCCATATAGTTACTTTAAAAAAAGGTTAAGAGGTTTTAAGATGGGGGAAGACAGATAGAGATAAACCAGATCAATGAATCAAACCTTAGATAAAATATAGTAAAACCAACATCCTGGCGGCAGATTGAAGATTGTTGTCCTTTATGTAAGGTATGGTATAGTATCTAATTAGTAAGTAAAACTTTTCGGTAGCCAGTGGGACTATGGCATCGCCGAAAGCGATGTTGTGGGACTGAAGGGAAGGGGATGGGTAAGATGTAGGTTAGGAATTGCCCGGCTACTCATATCAGGTCATTAAACACGGCAAAAACAAGCTTTCCATTCTGAATTGTATTCTTTTACCAGGGTGATACTGAGAATACTAATCCATCTGAAACGTGCAGCAAATATACTTAATAATTTAATTTAGTTGAAAAACGACAATGTACCTAAAAATATCAAATTAATGAGTGCACACTTTATGTTTATTTTTTATTTAACTCTTTTTAGGTATTTTAGAATTTATTTCGGTTCTCTCTATTACCATACTCTTAAATGTAATATATAGTTACTAAACGAATGTGTTATAACATTACAATAATACGATCTAGGAGGAACAAAAAATAAAACGATTTATACGATAATCGAAATTAAAGAAAACTGAATTATTAAAATACCTCTACGACGCACGCCGGGTTTGGAACCCGCGACACTTACTATGGGAGGCGGTTCCCAGGTGGTGTTCAAAGATGGTTTGAAAGGGAGATAATGTGAATACAAATGTTAGAGGGAATAACGCTAATATAAAAAAAGATAACAACTAAGCGAAAATTGTGAAAATATTCAATAAAACACGACTCTTGAAATATAGCAAAAATCTCTCGACAAATGCTTTAGTTGCATTTAAAGATGCACTGTGATATTTTTCATGCCTACAACATATTAAATAACAGAAAAAACGTGTTTTAAATAATTTTCGGGCCTTACTGTGCTATTTTTTTCTATCCCGGGAATTTTATATAATTAAGGCGAAGCTTAATGCTAAATCACTATTTTGATTAATCTTTATAACGAATTGGTGTACATTATGAATACCAAAAATATGCTTTAGATAAATTGAAGGTTATACTATCGCTTCGCTTGAGTAGAATACAAATAATAAAATAAATTACTTAATAAAAAATATAAATGTAAACTAATAAAAAAAACATTTTTTCAATAGAAATGAATGAACGCGTAAAGGAAACAATTTAAAAAAAATACAGTATTATAGCTAAGTTTTTTTGTTACAGTTTCATTTGTTTAACTTTTTTGCTTTCTCATAAAATTATTTTCAAAATAAATAAAAACCAATTTTTGGCTTGAAATCGAACGTTTCTAGACTCCGTTTGTCAAGCGATTTTAATGCCTATTACCTACAATATAAGGTATACCAAGAATTTACACATTTTTGGCTTGTAGCTTCCTCTTAACGTTTCGGCAGAACAAATGTACAAATATTATCTTAAAAAATAACATATTTATTTAATTGGAACCCAAAAACTTAAGGATCTAACGAGAAACTCGTTATAAATCGGTAGAAATTGGATATACGGGGGCTTAGGTACTCCTTAGTAATATACCATATCGACGCACGCCGGGTTTGGAACCCGCGACGCTGGAGGCGATGTCTGTTCTTTATCCGTATCCTTAGCTAAGGAAAAAGAACGGAAATCGTTCGTACCTGCCTAAGTTCTTTCTGACGGCCATAAAGAAAGTAGGTAAGAAATATGAGCCATAATTATTTATAAGCATCTAGGTAGGAATATTAAAAAATATTTTTTATTTTTTAAATTGAGACAGAATTTCTCTTTTTTACCCGTTACTAAAGTTGCATAAATTGTTTTTCTTAAAAATCGTAATACTTTATTGCTCGGTGTAATCAAATTTACTTAACTGAAGGTAAATTGAGAATATTGAAAGCAATTGGGCCCATGTTGACCTCGGGGTAGTAAGGATCATATTTCAATCACTTTGTATTAATGATGTTAATAATATGAAGCTTTTCGATAGAACCTGCCACCTGACGGCTGACCTTTGAAACGTACCTTTGGTTATTAAGTGCTAACCTGTCAATTCTGATAATTTGATGTATCGATCATAGTCAAACATAATACATAGCGTAATGGCTTGACAGACATATTTTTGGTATATAAAAAAATAATATTTGTTAACAAAGTAGCTGTACCCCGCCACGCGTTACTGTGGCTCAGTCTGTCTGTGCAGATAGAGAAACTATAACGCGTGTTGCTTTTACGTGCAACAGATGGCGCTGTTTAAAAAAGTACCATTATACCTGTCAAAGGTGACATCTATATAATATACGTATACGAATGCTGAAATAATTATTGTTAATTTTTCAAAGCCACCCAAAACGACCGAAATCTGACGGGGTATACGTGATGTCATACGTACTTCGGTGTTGTCGGTTAACAATAAGGTCAATCCCACTCGGGTCGGTATGAAAATACAAAGAAAACCCAATTTAAAGATTTCGAAAATATTAAATGTTAAAATAATTTGCTAACCGTAGTAGTAACCAGTGCGCGAGTATATGTATACAGCGCAACTTAGCACAATTTAGTTTAGTGCTGTCAGAACTCGCCGACCAATCACAGGGCGTTTGAGTGTCTCACGGTTTAAATCATTTTTAAATGGCGATGAATTCCATGTGTAATTATATATACCAAAATTTATATATTCAGAATCAGGGTTTGTCGATATATGTGAATACATGTTTTTTAAGCTATAATAATTTTCACTGTAGTTCCTTATTCTATTGAGTATCATACTTAGGTATATATCAATATGTTCCACAGATTCCGATAGACTCGTATAGTCAGCAGTCCCGCTTTTAAATTTAATGGTTTGACGATTGTGAAAGATCCAGGAAACATTTTAATTCATATATATTTTTTTAATTTGTGATAGTTCAAGTGGAATAGTGGCATCCCCAATAATAAGAAAGGGAGCAGGATATTTTGCAAGTACCTGGCTATTCAGTTCTGGCACAAAACACGTCTAAAGCCACAAGGGCACAAAACCGTGGTTTGACCATCGCTGTGCTGAAGCTGTCAGACTCAAAAATACGGCTTTTAATGCACTCCGGAAGATTAGCTCCATGAATAACCTTTCGGAATACCGAAAACGGGCAAGGGAATGTAAGAGAGTTCTAAATAGAGCTAAGAGCGATCACGACCAAAGAATTGCAAAAAAGCTGGCTGACTGCCCCACTGGTAGCCGTGCTTTCTGGTCACTCGCTAGCTCGATCGGAAGAAATTTCTGCAGAACCACTTTCCCACCTCTGACCAAGCCTGATGGTCGGCTGGCTAACTCGGCCCGTGAGAAAGCTGAATTATTAGGCAAAATTTTCGCGGAAAACTCAACTCTTCAAGATAACGGAGAGACTCCCCCTTCCATTCCGCACCGCGGTTTTCAAATGGAGGAACCGAAGATCCGGAACAGAGAGGTTCTCCGAGTCTTGAACGAGCTGAAAGTCGACAAAGCCAGTGGGCCGGACGGAATACCTGCCTTGGTCCTCAAGAGGTGTTCTGCAGAAATGACTCCAGTGCTCGCGAAATTATTTAGGCTCTCTCTCAAAGGTGGAAAGGTGCCAGATCTTTGGAAAAAGGCAATCGTCCACCCAATCCCAAAAAAGGGGGACCGCTCCGACCCTTCTGACTACCGCCCCATAGCCATCACTTCCATACTCTCGAAGGTATTAGAAAGGGTGGTTAACAACAAATTGCTCACATATCTCGAGAACAACAATATCCTAAGCGATCGGCAATATGGATTTCGTCGAAACCGATCGTGTGGCGATCTACTCGGATATGTAACGCATATTTGGGGGCGGTACATGGAACGTTTTGGTGAAACCCAAACCGTTTGGGTTGGATATCTCCAAAGCCTTTGACAGAGTCTGGCACTGGGCGCTTATCGGGAAGTTACCATCGTATGGGATCCACCCAACCCTGCATAGTTGGATTGCGGACTTTCTGAGGGGAAGAACAATTCAAACCGTGGTTGACGGCTCTTCTTCCTCACCGCACCAAATCAATGCGGGGGTGCCACAAGGATCTGTGCTGTCTCCGACGCTGTTTTTATTGCACATCAATGATCTCGTTGAATGTGCACCAATTCACTGCTACGCTGATGACAGCACCGTTCACGAGGGTTATCTTTTTGACAGGCCCCCTTCCACCTATGATGTCCGAACAGCTCGGGAAGTTTTGAAGCAAAAAATTGACCACCACCTAGAGATGGTTCGTGCCTGGGGTAAGGCCAACTTGGTCAGTTTCAACGTTTCAAAAACCCAAGCGTGTCTGATTTCGGCAAAGAGGGAGATCAATGACTGTCTGGTGCAATTTGATGGGAGCACTCTCCCCAATAAAGACTCCATTGAAATGCTTGGAGTTACTATATCAGACCAGCTCAAGTATCGGGGATCCATAGAAGCCCGAGTAAATCAGGCCTCCAAAAAGTTGGGCGTCTTGTACAGGGCTAAGAGATTCTTCAACAGTGACCACCTGCTGACCCTGTACAAGTCTCAAGTCCGCCCAACTATTGAATTTGGGAGCCACCTTTGGGCTGGTGCCCCAAAATACTTGATAAACCTGCTTGAATCTGTGCAAAGGAGAGCGATCCGTCTGATTGAGAATCCGTTGTTAACAGACCGAGTGCCTTCTCTAATGCATAGACGCAATGTAGGCATGCTGTGTCTGTTCTACAGGTATTTCAATGGAGCCTGCTCCAAGGAGCTAGCAGCATTGATTCCTGATGCACCGGTGCACGTGCGCGAAACTCGACGGACACGAACTGAACACCCGTTCACGGTTGACGTTGGCTTCATGAGAAGAGGGCCGTTTTTACGACTCGTTTTTGTGTAAGTCGGCTCGTATGTGGAACGAGCTACCGGCATCTGTTTTTCCTCCCTCCTATAATCCGAGCCTCTTCAAGGCCCGCATTAACAAATCCCTTCCTACAGCCCCTACCTTACTCCGCCTCACAACGCCGCCCAACCGGGTGGTGACATAGTTCCCCTGTCTGTGCACTCCACAGGCAGGGACACTCTTGTGAGGTGTCACATAAAAAAAAAAATTAAAAAAAGCCATTTTACGCACCGTTTCGATTGTGAATGGTAGGCTTTCACCGATGCTATACTGAGAGTATAAACCACTCAGGAATGTATTGCAAAATACTAAACGTAATATGGTTATAATAATTATATTTGTCACAACACTCATTGTTTCATGTTTTAATTTTGATACATGTCACCTTTATCCACTCGGTCTACAATTTATTTATTGTAAATACGTATGTCTTTATAATAGTGTTATCATGATAAAATAATGTGCGGTCTTCAGACAAAAAGATCACATAAAAGACTTGCTTTGTTGCAGGTATTCAATATTTAAACAAGTAAAATCTTTACCAGACGTATAAACAATAATTCTCTTTGGCGTGATTCTAACAACGAACAGTTGAGTGTGTATTTTTCAGTAAATTATGGAGTTCGTCAAATCACATCTCGTCGTTTTTAACCCTGTTATTCAACATTACACAAAAAGAGTACAAAGGGTATAACTTATAGGTTACATCCTATTTCTTCCTGTTACACGAGCTAAATTATTAAATATTTACACCAGATTTTTATTGGAATGGCATTTAACACATTGTTCAATGCAAGCCAACTGAAGAGAACACAAGCAAGCATAAGAGAATACAAAAAATGGCAGATGTGAATAGGTACAAGAAAATATAAGCAAGCAGAAGAAAATACAGGCAATCAAAGGAGAATACAATTATGCAAAAGAAAAAAACAAATATAGATAGATTGAAGGACAACAAATTATTGTGGGCAATAATTAGCCGTCTGAAATATCAATACAAATTGAAAATATCTGCCCGAGTAAAAATAAATGCCTCCAATACCAAATCAAAAATTACTGCTAAAAATATAATGAGCAGTGAATGTTGATTGAAGTACTAGTACATATTGAATTATTTGGCGTGTTGGAAATAAGCCGACGTAGCTCAGTGGTCCAGAGCACCTGACCGGATATCAGAAAGTGTGGGTTCAATTGGTATTGATATTTCAGGCGACTAACTATTGCTTATAACAATTGGTTATCCTTGCATAAAATAAAAATAAAAATAAAATCCTTGTCTTATAAACATTAGTTTATCATTGAAAAAATAATAGATAGATTGAATTATTAACATGAAGTTATCTTTCGTTTCTTAATCAGTGTCAATCAGGATTTACAGTTTGAAGATATTAAAGGGGACATAGAATATATTAAATATTATACAACACTCGCGTCGCGTCGCGTTGATGGGATTCATACCCTTTACTAAAAATCCCTCCTCAAGGATGTGCGGATTATCGTCAAACAGAGGAAGCAATAAAATTCAAAAGAAATTCATTTCCTCGGGTACCTAAGCCGAAGGGGACCTTGTTCCTTCAAAGTATTATCGGAAAACCATTATTTGTTAGGGTCTTACGGCTTAGATTGAAATCCCCGATGTTTTATATGTCGCATTTAAATAATATTACTGGGTAAAAAGCTACAGGAGGGTACTTCGAGTTCATTAACGAAATAAATTCACTTCAAGAATAGACGTGGGGAAAGGTACTGAAAAATCAGAGGGTAGATATAAATTTTAATATATTGATGGTAATCAATCGTAGTTTAGTCATGAAGTTAGTCGGAGGAGATAATGAAGTTTCGACTATAATGCTAATTTCATAACTACTGACTCGCTTGAACAAAACCCATCCTTCACTTTTCACCGCTACGGAAACAAACACTTAACAGAATTCTGTGAAAATGTGGATATTATAACAATGAAGAATTAAAATAAGTTACAAGTAACAATCCATTGCTTAGGTTTTTCAGGAAAAACTTATGACTATGGAGCTTTTTTGCCAAAATCTTAGTCACAAACATTCAAAATGTATTCAAAACACGATGTAAGTTCTGCGAATCGTGAGACGTAATCTCTTTTTTACGTGTTTTTCCCACCAAACAAAATATTGGAACAAACATGCTTAACCGTTAATATCTTATTGCATGATTTATTCAAACTATTTTTTCTCATAAGAGGTACATTGGCTGTAGAGTCATGCCGTCATGTCTTAATATATATTATTTAAATAACAATATCGTCTTTAGATTGGGCAATGTTCTCGTCGGGGGAAGGAAAATATTTGTCAATCATAAGACATCTCGCCGTAATTCGCTTAGAATCTAGTTTTGTACGCACTTTAGGTTACCGAATACTCTCAGACAGAAACACAGTGTTTTGTGGTAGGTGACTAAGAAGGGTGGCAAAGGGGTGGTATAATTTCTTGTTATTACTGTTATTCGCAATTCTCCAAGGACACCACCACGTATTACTTTAGCCATTACCGTTAATTCTGTAACGAGTTGTTACTAATGAAAAGGATGAACGCGTTAAAAATATGGCCTCCCTAAAACGATGTGTTTTGAACAGTGAAAAAATATTGCCGTTGATAATCCACATTTACGTCGTAAAAAGCGGAAAGGATGGGAGCGACCTTTTAGTATATCTCTTTTTAATATTAATAATAGGTACTACCTACCCAATACTTATAGAAGCACGTTGGAGTTTTAACTCATATAAATACCTAATGTTTTTAATAGCTTTACTAAAATAACTTTGTCCTGCGTAAAAAAAAATATAAAAAACATAGGTTGAATTTGAGGCTTGAAATAGACTTTATTGACTGACACAGTCTAAATAGAAGCAGACCAAGAGGCTGGAAAATATACTTTTCCGACAGATGTCAATCACTTACTACTCAGCACACACCCACCCCTTCCCTCAAAAGGGTTTTAACCGCAGACATAGGAATTAATAGACCAGAAGATAATGGCGAGGGGTAAAATCAACTGTTGAAGAACGAAGGGCGTAAGGCTGACTGTGATTCGTCAATAAATCAATCTGACAGTAAATAGGCATCTCGCATTATAATATCACCATTTACTTCTTAAAAGTAAAATCTGCTTTTGAATGAATAGACATTTTTACATGGGAGCGCAAATTACTCGCCACGTTATGAATAAAAAAATTTGCGAAGCCCAAATTCGTCAAAAAAATTCGGTTCTATTTTCAGAGTCGAATATTTCGTTTAAGTATTTAGTTAAGACACTTTTATAAATGTTCATAATTTACTTCCCAGCAACCAACCAGCTTTGTGTTTCGCGTCCAGACGTTTCTCGATGTGATAGTATATGTTTCTAAAACTGATCTATATTATACGATGTGAATATGCTTAAAATAAAGTAAAATAATGCTTATATATGGAATGTAATACGACAATTGGGTTTATTCTCTTTTTCACATCTATTTTTACAAGTTTTCATAGTACAAGTCAACATTTTGCCGTGTTATTTCGTAAAATGAACCGATGATTCCTCGACCATAGTTCGCACAAGAATGATGACGTCACGTTTTCAAATTTCACTTGAGGCCATACGCGAGCACAGCCGGCTCCAATGGAACCGGTATGGGGAGTGGGGATAATACGCTTTTAATCACTTAGGGCAGGTCTACTAATATTCATATGTCTATGGTTTTAACTAAGTAACTAGCTGACGTGTACCCGGCCTTGCTCGACTTTTCTCTGCTTTCTATAAATATAACATGCTTGTATTGTAGCATATAAAAACCTTCCGAAAAAAATTCTATTAGTAACCCTACCAAAATCCGTTGCGTAATTAAATAAATTACTGATAACAAAACAAAAATAAATATTACTTAGATAAATCTTAAATCTTCACAAAGTTCAAAGTTCTTCACCAATTGCTTTGAAATTTTGACACCGAATGACACCAACGTTGCATTCGAATACGGGTGTGTTTTTATATACCTATATTATATGTATGTCACCCGTGACAAGTAAAAAAAACAGGGTGTTTAAAATAAACAGCGCCATCTGTTGGACGTAAAATAAAACGTGCTATTGTTATTTCTCTTTCTGCACATACAGACTGAGCCACAACAACGCGTGACGGGGTAGGTACTGCTAGTATATTATAAACTGTGTTCTCACTTTTTTTATCGTTTAATACAAAGTTTCATATATTTTTTCACAAATTAAAGTCGTAAACTTTGATTTCATGGATATGCACATTTCTATTATTTTGTGGTTAACTTCTGAATTAGAATATAAAGCGTGGTGTTTTCTTTATCTAAAACCGTTTAAATCATATCTCTCAACATGAGAGTAAGGGAGACACAACGATTTCTATTAGACCATATGAGATGTTTACAAAAGTTAACGAACTGATTCAACGGACAATATTTGTTTGATCCCAAAACCGAAAAAATTGCCTGAGGGGTTAAGGACTATGCTAAACACACAACAGCCATTATGTCTCAAAGAGTTGTTATTTTTAAGATGTCCCAATGTCGCTGGGTACAGAGCGCGCTGCGCAGCTGTAGCGATATCTCGCGCACTAAGCACAATGTAAATGTTATGTAGACGGTATGGTCGCATGGTGAGATTGATGAGCTGCGTTTTATAAACAAACTTGATGTTTTTAATTTTCTAAAGAAGCGAAGCTAGCAATCCACAATAAAGTGCTCACACCTACCATGATGTACGGCAGTGAGGCTTGTAACGGGTAGAGGAAGGATGAAAGTATTCTGAATTCTGTAGAAATGAGATCCGTGTGGAAAAACCATGTACGACCGTATGAAAATGTGGAGATTTGCAAATGAAGCAAATATGATGTAAGCGTAATGAATAAGATCAACAAAGGGACGTTTAAGGAGAGTGACGAGAATATGCGACGCAAACGTGAATGGTGGTCGAATTCGTCAAGTGAACCAAATGCTTGAGTCGGGCCATGTAAAGAGTCAGACTAACAGAAGAATATGTATGAGGCGGTCTTAGAAAGTTAATGAAGCAAGGAGTGAAGGCTGAGTTCTTTTACCCCGGCGGGAAAACGGCTTGAAGTTTAATTTAGCCATAATTTATTTGACTTATCGACTGGTTTCGAGAAAAAAAATTATGCCGGGGCTGAGAATAGACACAAGGACTGTGGAAAAACCATGTACGACCGTATGAAAATGTGGAGATTTGCAAATGAAGCAAGGATGATGTAAGCGTAATGAATAAGATCAACAAAGGGACGTTTAAGGAGAGTGACGAGAATATGCGACGCAAACGTGAATGGTGGTCGAATTCGTCAAGTGAACCAAATGCTTGAGTCGGGCCATGTAAAGAGTCAGACTAACAGAAGAATATGTATGAGGCGGTCTTAGAAAGTTAATGAAGCAAGGAGTGAAGGCTGAGTTCTTTTACCCCGGCGGGAAAACGGCTTGAAGTTTAATTTAGCCATAATTTATTTGACTTATCGACTGGTTTCGAGAAAAAAAATTATGCCGGGGCTGAGAATAGACACAAGGACTGCTCTAAGCAGTCGATATCGGCAGAGAATTTTTAAATATTATTGTGTTATGATATCCGCAGATTGCCAGCGGCAGCTTTTAGCTGTCGATATCGACTGCCTAAAACAGTCCATGTATTCCTAGTTTTCCATTATCAGGACAGTGGTAAAACTAAAAGGAAATACAAAAAAGGATTTTATAGGAAATATCACAAGGTACGATATGGATTATCAATGTGTGTGAGGGAAAAATATAGCTGTTTAGCGGGATTATAATACGGGCTCTACGATTGCTCATTGATGTATAATATATTTTATTTTATATATAGCATACAAATGTCAAATGTCAACTGTCAACTGCTATGTTGCATGTTGTGAGTGAATCATCCCGTTCAAGTATTAATTCAATACATTTAAAAACATGATATTGTAAGTTTAGTGAAATCAACCAGTAGCAATACAATATCTTTCGCAGATTAGATAAAGTGATCATCTGTCAAATTTCAAAGGAACTTATAAAGATGTTCGTCTTTTATGGCAAGAATAAAGTCATATAATTAATTTAATTTAAAAAAACAGGTAAAATAAAACTTTGATTTTTAAATACATAATTATTACACAGGTATTAAATACAAATAAAAATATTTTAATGATTGTTCAAACGATGCAGATAGTATGTGATGTGACATTATAATTATAACCTAGTAAAAAATAAACAACACTTTTGTTTTTTATACTTAATGTCGACCAGGTAGCTGTAACAACTGTAGCTTCTTCAGGGCATTAAAATACTCTACTTAAATCTAAAATCTACAAGTAAGATGTGTTACCAGTATATTAAGCTTTCACACAGAGTTGCAAAAAAGTGTTCTGAGCTCCAGTGGAGGAGGAGTAGGACTGGGAAGAGATTGCTCTTTATCAATAGGGAACAGGACTTTTATTTACATTTATTTGGTTGTTGATGACTTCGCTGTTGATGGTTTTAGCTTTCCGTGACTCTAGTGCCTCTAAGCTATTCAGTCTGATCGCAATTCCGTTTCAATGTAGTAAACTGACCCCAATACTTACTAAACGTGTGGTCTGTTTCGTTGAGATGGTTGGTGAAATCAGAGAATTGTAATTAATGGTCAAACTAAGCATAATGTATCTATCAGAGATCATATATTATAGTCTGCAGAAAATAGTGAGTTCTATAATCTAGAGACGAGTACCTACTTAAGTATTTAAGTTTTAAATAATGGAGAAGAAGTGAAAGTGCTAGGAGTGTAAGGACATGGCGCTGACTACTCATAAAATATGACATGTGTGTATATAAATAGTATGTAATAAGTACAAAGTCTATTCCAACGAATCTTATTTAGTAAAATACACTGAAGTTATCTTCTCACACGATTCAACAGCAATTTTAACAGATCACCATTTTCTCATCGTTAAAAGTGTTCTATGTATTTACGACTTATAACAGCGATGAATCTAAGAAAGGAAAAGTTAATATCAGTGAATTTAAAATGCAACCATTCAGCAGCCAGTAGTCACAGTCCATAGTCCCGTTCCATAGTTCCCATCTCCCACGCCCACGGCGAGCAGGCCTCGTGCGGCGGAAATGGACGAAAGCTTTCGGATAACTTCGGCATCGAAGCTTTTGGAAAACATTTCCCAAATTCCCTGCGCTTAGCCGAAGAATACTTTTAGAAAAACTGACGATGTAGGTTCGCTTTACAGAGTACAGAGGAAGGTGATAACAAAACCACTAATATGACGAAGCACAACATTACAACCAGGAAAATGTGACAAAAAGTTTGAGTGAACAATTATTTTGTAGAAATAAAAGAACGTTTTTGTTCTGCGGGTCCTTTGTTTATAGTCTCTTTTTACAAATGGATTTTTATTAGCACCTTGCAATTTTAGGAAACTTCAAATAATCTTACTCCTGTCATATTCGATACAAATTCAGGAAAGTAATAATTCAAATGTGCTTCAAAAAAGCCCAATTTAAAAATGTAGAATTAAAACGTTAATTAACATCGTTCAAAATAATTAAGCACGCTCATTCAGTAATTTCGTTAAAATTTCAGCAAACAATAGCCGGAAAAATTGTTACCCTGCCAAGCACCTGCAACAAATCTAAAGAAGTTGTTTCTCAAAATAATTAGAAGATACATGGGTATGAAAATAACATTGTGCGGTGTTCTATCCTTCTTATTTACCTTTATACTACCAATAATTAGTTTTAAATATCCAGCTGAGAGTTTTGCTTAGCTCGCTCTTTTTACCAAGCAAAAAGTCTGTCACTAATTTGCATTTTTATTTAGAAAGGTAATCAATTATCACAATTCGTTGCATTTACATCAAATCTACCAAGCCTCCACTCAAGATCTGAAGAAAGACACTGTATGGAAGACAATGTATCATTAGCAATAATACCCCGTTTTTCTTACTAGTGATATATCCTGTCAGCTTCAATACCCATGACTCACAACTTAACGGAAAGCAAGTAACATTATCCAATCCGCGGAAGATTATTATGGGGAAGTATGAAGGAACTCAGTGAACTCACCACTCTCCGGCTTTTTCTGTGCAACCTCTGTCACTTATAACTGAATTGTACCCCTGTACAATTCACAAACAATTAAATCAACATTATACACAAACTAAAAGGAGATTTAGACAGGCATGTGTCGAAGAAACCCGAAATTTCGCAAAAGCTTTTCGGCGAGAGCTGAACAAAGACAGTGAAACTAATGTTCAACAGTCTTACACAACCGTTCCGGGCGGAATATTTCAGTCGACTGAAGTTGGCCGGTATATTCATATTGTATGAGGCTGGCGACGGAAATTATCGTAATTTCCCAGGTAAATGCGATGCACGTTGTAAAAAGGTAAGAGTTTATTGTTTGATAGATCTTTAACAAAATTCGTCAAAGGGTGTGTTTTGTACTCGTTGGCGTAAAGGTGTATTTGTTTTTTTTTCCTCATGTCGATGTGCAAGTGCAAATACAACGATTATTTGAGTTTTGTAAACGTTAGAATAAAAAGGATTTTGATAAAAAGGCAATTTTAAAAACATTCCGTATTAATTTAATAAAATGGTTACGTTTTTATTTATTTCATGTAAATTATAATAACCGTTAATGAGAAACATTAACTTTAAAAAAATAGTTAGCATTTTAAATATTATGTAGATTTTTAGAATTTTTTTTTTCAGATCAGTCAATATCAGACAGTTTGCGAAAAGTTCCGATAATCTCTATCCACACCCATAAAATGCTCAATACCTTTTTATTAATGGTCTGTTTACTTAACCCTACTTTCTCCTTCATCGGTTGACTGTATAACAGCTGATGAAAAAAATTTGGCTCTCCAGTTATGAACATGAAATATGTATATCCAGGGTGAACTGCTTTCGCCATTCTGGGATTATTTTATTAATTATTCTTCGTGAATATTTAGATTCCTATCGTTTTATTTTTTAGGTAAACGGACGATGCATACCGCTATGAAAGTTATAATTATTTTTTATGAAACTAATAATTTATTATTATGAACGACATTACTTAGGTTAAAGTTGGGTTTTTGGTTAATATAATATGTTATGGTTTCATAATGTTTTTCTTAGTGTATCTTAGTGTCTCATAGCGTTTATTACTGTTGCTTAGTATTTCTTAGAGTTTTGTTGTGTTTCTTAATGTTTTTTAGTCTATTAGTATTTTTAGTGTGTTTCGCCGTGTTTCACAGTGTTTTTTTCTTATTGTGTATCTTAGCGTTTCTTAGTGTTTCTTGGGACGGGTTATTTCGAAAAATTTGAACAATTATTCAAATTTCAAAGTTAATTTTCAAGTTCTATGAAAGATTTTTTCAAGTTCTGTTATTATTTCAGTTCTCTCAAGTAACTAGCCTACAGAGACATAATAACAGAACTTGAATGGGACTTTCACAGAACCCGAAAATGAACGTTGAATTTTTTTTTTAAATATTTAAATTCTCCGAAACAACCCGTCTTTAGTAGTGTTACATAGTGTTTTTTAGTATTTTTTAGTGTTTTTAGTATTTTTTGTATTTTTTTGAGGGAAACTTGATATTTTTCAGTGTTTTATTAGTGTTTATTAGCGTTTCTTAGTATGACTTATGTTTTTTACTATTTCTTACTGTTTTTAGTGTTGCTTCGTATTTTTTAGTGTCACTTAATGTTTTTTGATATTTATTGGTGTTTTGAACATTTTCGTTTTACTGTCATAACATAACATGAAATAATAAAAAAAATCTCTTAACCTTATATAAACACATAATATTACCATCGCTCCTTATAATGATACTCATGTTCTGAGATTTTAATAAACGCAATGCTACTAAATTTAAAATTTCCAATATTACCATTTCCATTATTTCCAATATTGTTAATTTATTACCCATGGTAAAAAATTAACGTAATTTTTTTCACTTTTCCAAAATGGAAACTGTACCCGTCGGTGATTTGTCAAAGTGATGAAGAAGTAAGTCATCAATGATTTTTGCCCAAATCATGCATTTGTATTATTTCAGTATGGCTGCCGCCGCAGCTCGAATAGCGCCCGTTATTCGCCACATCACGATTTTCAATCGTTTTAAATTTAATGTAAATTATTCCATGAATCACGTTGAGAACAATACGGTACGTAAAATAATGATAAGGGTCTTTATGGAACGACTTTATTTCCAACAAAGATTCAATACCGAAATATATTTGACGAAATTATGAATATTATTTCGCCCGCGAGTCAACAATTTTAGAACCAACTGTGGATATTCTATTTTTGTTGGCCCAGGGGCGTATAGAAAAATGTTTATAGACCCCAAAGTCATGAAAAAAAATCAAACAGCAAAAGTTTTGTTACTATAATATAATTTCCGACTTTATGCCCGGGTTAAATCTTCCCCATAGGAAAAACTAAACCCTTCCACACACTTTTCCACAAATCATCTAGTCAATCAACATTATGCAAGTGCATTATATAAGCAAAATAAATACAAAACAATACAAGAACAACACGTCAACTCACCAGAGATCAAATGGGAAAATAATTCACCGACTCCAGATATTTTCATCAGAAGGTTCGGCTCGGTAGAACTCCTAACAGGGCTTATAAATCCTACTGATCCCTCAACATAAATATTTAAAAAATCTTTCGTTATCCTACATGTATTTAAAAAGACTGATTTTTGCATTTTTGTATATTTTTATAATTAGTATTACAATTTTTATTTTTTAACAATCCCCTTGAGAAATGAGATGAGAATTTTTACTATTTAAATCTAACTACCGTCAATGTTTCGATTTTTCACAATTTGTAATTTCTCACAAAAGCGATAAAAAAATTCTATTGGCATTAGGCACGGCCACATTTCGACTAGCTGGAAATTATCACAGTGTTGAATACGGAATGAAAATAATAACACAACGGTATTTATAAAAAAAAAATAATGTAATCAAACGTCGTTTGCATACAATGACGAGAGATAACCGATTAAATCAGTCATTATTTCGAGGTAACAACGCCATCGCATAATTACATGAAATTAAATAAAAAATTATAACAGAGGTGTACCAATGAGAAATATACAACTATAAAAACAATAGTATAATAAATTATTTAAAAAATATAAATCGTAGTAGGAGTAAAAAACGTTTTGTGTTTTGCAGGTACAAATAATACAAATACGTACGTATGTTAGGTATGCACTTCATATATCCAAGAGATGATGATCTCTAGTGTCAAGAAATTTGGCCAATATTTTCAGTCTGAATTTCTCGGTATTATTTTCAGTTCGCAAAGACAAAGTCATCGAGAACAATGAAGCTTTGAAATGTCAATTTAAATGTAAAAAAAATAAGAGAAGACGCCATATTAATTGCCCTGTATTATTTAACACTCTTCATCTACGGGCGAAGCCGGGAAGTAAGGATATAAGTATATGCACTTAAAAAATAAATGAAATAATATTATTCTAACTGAAGTTGTATCTGTATTCGCCTACAAAATAAGATTCACAATGCTACAAATGTCTGACTTATATTATTCTTGCGTCAAATGATTAATTTTAAATTCTATGTTTAATTTTATGAACTTCCAGTTTAGGTTACTCTATCGAATTTAATTTGTCTTAGCATTCATTTAACCTCAATTAAAATTCAGTGCAAGAACTGAATTTTCTGCTTTTCACTAAAAATGTCCAGGGACGGAATTTCTAAGTGCACGCCAATGGCACTAATTTTCAATATCACCACCGATAATAATTATAATACCTATATTAATGATGTAATTCTGGCAGATTGTTTTTGGGTCCCTACATACGCGTTTTAAACAGATAATAGAACTAAATATCATATTACCAAGCGGGCAAACGAGTAATTGTTTATTTTAAAACTGTTTATAGATTCTAGTAATACTAGAAAAAAATATTAAAACGACGTTAAAATTTGTGTGAGAGAATTTGATTATAAACGTGTTAAATTTATTTCCCAAACATTTTATTTGAAGTCTGTTTTTATCGCCGTTACAAGTGCAAAAATAATATTCGTCGGTGCTTTCTGGGTGCGCGTGCACCGGCGCAGAGAGAGACCGCTCGCTCTATCGCCGGCCTTTTTCCGCATCGATTTTACACGAGAGCTTTTTCTCCGTCTTTTGTAAAGCGACGTCTCTTTTGCAAGGCGGTGCGCGCATTGCAGATGATGTCCCGAGCGGGGCTCGAATGGATTCACCGACCCGAAATACCCAAATAGAACAAACACAATACACCATTGCTACACGTTTCTAAACCTTGAAGAGAGACAGAGATATCAAGTTTGGAAAGATTTTTGGTAAGTGGTATTTCGAGCTTTTGTTCGTGAGCTTTTTCGTTGAGCTTTCGTTTAAAATTAGTGCTTTGGGGGTAAATTTTATATTTGTGTGTGTGTATAGGTTTTATGTGTGAGTGGGGTAAAATGAATGTACGTTGTACAGGACATGTTATAGGGCATAGTAAACGATATAAGGGTAGTTGTATTGAGGGTTGATGTGATATAGTAGAAGGGAGTATTGCACTCGCCCTAGAAGCAATGGACTTATCCCTCGCATTGCTGTGAATAAGAAAGGAATCTTTAGTTAAATTCATTCCCCTTTATAAAAAGTTTTCTAGAAAATAATATTCAACACTTTCATTTATGTATGAAATGTTGCGTGAACAAATACATATTTAAAAGAAACAGTACACAAAAAAGTAAAAAGGTAACGTTCTCAACTGGCAACTCCGGATCTCTGTCCTTTTCTGTGCCTGTTCTGTTTCATGTTTCGTTTTGATTTATTAGTACTGTATATTTACGCCTTTTTTAATCTTTTCCACATATTTGAGACTTTTTTATCGTAATTGCATCTTTGGGTCTTTTTTTGATCGTTAGTGTATATTTTATCTTTTTTATCGCTATTGCATATTCGGACCTTTTTTGATCGTTTGTGCATATTTGGGCCTATTTTGATAGTTAATGAATATTTGGGCCTTTTCTGATCATTAGTACATATTTGGGCCTTTTTGATGATTAGTACATATTTGGGCCCTTTTTGATCGTTATTGCATATTTGCGCCTGTTTTGATCGTTATTGCATATATGGACCTTTTTTGATCAGGTAGTTGAGGAGTTGTGGAGAATATACGATGCAAATGTGAATGGTATCAGAAGTCGGGGACACCCGAGTAAGACATGGCACGACCAAGTGAATCAGATACTTGAGTCGGGCCGTATCAAGAGTCAGAACAATAGAAGAGTATGTATGAATGTGAATGAGGCAAGGAGTGTGTGCCAAGACCGAGTTGTTTGGCAGTACGTCCTCTCTGCCTACCCCTGCGGGAAACGGCGTGATGTGTAGTTAGTTGAGGGCGGAACTTAACCATCAGGTACATTGAAAATATGCTTCATTTTCTAGCATATAATACGGGTTCTATAGCTATTCCATAGCTTCTTACATTCATGGGTAACCTACTAAGAATGAAAATTTTAAAAGACAGGTACCTACCTAACACTTTGTAAAAATGAAATAATATTTATGATGGAATTAAGTTCAACTAGGTGCTAGCTCTGAATTACAGTATTATATTACAATAATGTCTGTGTATTTCTTTTAAAGGTATATTCAACCCTTGCTAAGTTCATTGTGAAGGTCTGGAAAACTCGCACGGTATATTATTATCCTCCCCAAGTAAAAATATTTTCTTGCGTGGAAACTGAATTATTAGAGTATTTAAGTACTACTTATAAATCGTTAGATTAAAGCATTCAGTGAAATATGTGGCCAAATATCAACACATTTATTGCGTGCCACGAATGTATGCATATTGATGAAGATAAATTCTTTTCTGAACATTCATAATATTCTTTTATCAGTGAAAAATGTAAACAGACACGCTTTACATCAAATTGTGTCAAATTTATAATTTAAAAAATAAATCACCCAGTATGGGTACCTACCTACAATTATTACAAATACTTGAAACTTCACATGTGCAATCTTAAACAGGTACTTTTGGACGTGAAGAACTTCTCTAAATACATGGGTTTTCAAGTGTATAATTATGAAGCCATCTTTTTTTGTAGAAGTGGAAAGGTTGCTTGTGCAATTGCGGAGGCTAGAATTAGATTGAACTTTCGACGCCTGGGTGGAAATCCGACGCATTTGTTCACTCGGCTACTAGCCGGTTAAGCTGGTATGTTTTAAAGGCTTCCATTTGAATAATAAAAGATTTCCTACTCTGAAAATACTGAAAGATTTCCGCCTAAATATTGTTGGGATACTGGCTTTCCAAAATACAAAAATCGAGAGCATTTATTGTTTTGCACTCCGACCCAGAAAAAATTCGCCTGCTGCTCTTTTTCTGTGTCTTTGTAAATGTAATAATTCATATTCCACTCCTTTCTCCATTCTCCTGGAGATACCATGTAAAAAAATTCGGCTGCGGCTATTTCCATGCCTATGTCAAAGTTATAACAAATTTTCCTCTCTCTTCGCTCTCATCCCTTGCAAACTCCAGTTGGGATACCATATTTCCACAGGTTCCAAGATTATTGAGGAACTGGAACTAATGTGCGGTATTCGCAATTTTATAAGTATTTTTTTGTGTATCTCTATAGATATTTAGCTACACTATAATAATATTTCAATTTTATATATATATATATATATATATATATATATCCTTTCCAAATGCAACATATATGTTCATACCACAATTAAAATGTTTTTTTTTTAACTTTTTAAGACTTATATATATATATATATATATATATATATATATATATATATATATATATATATATCTCAAAATTAATCGATTACGTGTCAGTTCACACTGTATTGCATGAAACCCGCCAGTAAAATTAGAAACACATTTCATGAGGTTTACTGTTTTCTTGTATGTTTGCTGACTGCCTTTTGAGTCTTGGATTATACCCTGTACATTTCTCATTCTCATAACTAATGTATGGAGTAATGAAAAATGAAGTAAAACCTTTGAAGTCTGTTGATAATTGAGGGTATATCATCGCGTGTCGAGAATTCCCTGACTAAGGCTGGCCGCATACATACGTTTTACGTATTCGATTTCCGAATTCGTTTTCCGTATTCGGACATCCGAATGCACGGAATCAGTAGAAAATACATTAACTGCCGCACACGTTCGTTTTAGTTCCGAACGGAACAAATTCCTTACGCACGTTCCGAATGCGAGCCGGCGCGTTCGGAGAAACCGAATGGAAAAAACCTAATGACGTCATGCGGAACGCAGCTCTTGCATACATTTTGTTTGTGTCGACGCAAACGTTCGGAAATTTTCTGTCAGTAATTCAGTGTTGCCAACGGATCTTGACCTAATATCGCCGTTTCTCATACATAAGGTAGCGTAAAGTAGCCGAATTTGCTGTTAGGTGGGACATGTTTAAAATTGATGTTTTTACGTGAAAATAAAAATTTCGTGGGGGGGGTGGTTAGAGAATTTCAAAAAAATAAAATTTTTCCCCAGAAAATAAAAAAAATTATGGGGGGAGTGGCTAGAGAATTTCAAGAAAATATAAAATTTGTCCCCAGAAAAATAAATTGGGGGGGGGTGGCTAGAGAATTTCGGGACATGTTTAAAATTGATGTTTTTGAAGTAGCTTAATTGGCGACCAGTTAGACCTTTTAGATTTTTTCGGCGCCGATTCTCGCTCTGAGTAGCCTAAATGGCGATATATCGCCCTTGTTGGCAACACTGGTACTGACGTTTATACATTCCGAATGAAGAAAAACGAACGTTTGCGCTAGTCTCACGGAATTCCGAATACGGAAAACGAATTCGGAAATCGAATACGGAAAACGTATGTATGCGGCCAGCCTAAGTAACGGAACAATGCACATATTATTAAAAAAAAGCAAATTAAAAAAGCTGGGAAAAAAACGCAGATGAATGACTGGATCTTGTGGATGAAAATTTTTACATAATTTCTCCCTCCTACAACTCTCTTCAAAACCCACGCTCATTCCCTAATCTCCCTAAACTCGTACATACAGAAGCATCAAATCTTTGTTTTCTGCAATTATCTGCAATACATTGCTGTTCTTTAATTTTGAAAAAAGTTTTATTTTTATTATTTCTCATCCCAATGTCCTATTCAAATTGTATTTTCCTTTTGATATTTTCCTAAAAGTCTTTTTTTTTTTTTTTTTTTTTTTTTTTTTATTTTTTTTTTTTTTTTATATTTACTCCACACAGGAGGCCCTGAAGAAAATAATTTCCCTCAGGGCCTATGTCATCTTTGGGGATGCTGTGTGGAGGGTCTTTTTGTGGAGAGGAAGGAGTGAACATGGGTCTGGAAGAGTCCCATGTTGTAGGAGGGAGGAAACACAGAGGCCGGCAGTTCGTTCCACAGCCGAGCTGTTGAACTTAAGAACGAATCGTAGAAGCGACCCGTTCTCATGTGACAAGTGTCAACTGTGTACAAATGTTGGGCGCGCGTTTGGCGTGTATCCCGACTACGCACCGGTGCCGAAGGGATCAATGACGCTAGTTCCTCAGAGCATCTTCCATTGTAATACCGATAGAACAAGGACAGCATACCTACCTGACGCCAGTGCTCTAAAGATTGCAGTCCGTTTGTTAAGATTGGGGAATCTATCAAACGGACCGCCCGTTTCTGCACAGAGTCAAGGGTTTTTTTCAGGTATTTAGGGGCTCCAGACCAGAGATGGCTGCCAAATTCGACCGTAGGGCGCACTTGCGATTTGTACAGGGTGAGCAGTTGTGTACTATTAAAGTATCTGCGGGCCCTGTACAGTACGCCCAGCTTCTGAGAGGCCAACTTTACTCTGGCTTCGATGGAGCCCCCGTACCTGAGCTGGTCACTTATAGTTACACCAAGCATATCAATGGAAGGCCTGTTCGGAAGATTGCTTCCGTTGAAGGAGACTAGATTATCATTTGGATCCCTTTTAGACGTAATCAGACAGGATTGGGTCTTTGAAACATTAAATTCGACGAGATTATTTTTACCCCAGGAGGAAATACTCTCGAGATAACCGTCCATTCTCTGCTTCAAAGCCCTCCGAGCTGTTGGAGTTTGTGTGCCCTTTGGGGGCTTATCAAACAAAAAGCTATCATGAACTGTACTGTCATCCGCGTAACAATGAATCGGTGCACATGTCAAAAGGTCATTGATGTGCAACAAAAACAAAGTCGGAGACAGAACCGATCCCTGTGGGACGCCAGCATTTATGGAGTGCGAGGAAGAGGTGAAACCGTCAGCAACCGCCTGAATCGACCTATCCCTTAAAAAGTTAGCAATCCACGTACACAGGGATGCGGGAAGTCCGTAAGAATGCAATTTGTTGACAAGTCCTCAGTGCCAGACCCGGTCAAAGGCCTTGGATATGTCTAGTGCGACCGTTTGGGTCTCACCGTGACGTTCCAGGCACCGCCCCCAAACATGCGTCACATACGCGAGAAGATCACCGCACGAGCGGTTCCGCCGGAATCCGTATTGACGGTCGTTGATAATTTTGTTCTTCTCGAGGTATGTGAGCAGTTTGTCGTTGATCACACGTTCCATCACTTTGGACAGAACTGATGTGATCGCTATGGGGCGGTAGTTGGCCGGGTTGGAGCGGTCACCTTTCTTGGGAATAGGGTGAATTACCGCTTTTTTCCAACCAGAGGGCACAGTGCCACACTTCAGGGACATTTTGAAGAGCTTTGTCAAAACCGGAACTATTTCCGCAGCACACCTCTGCAATACCAGGGCAGGTATTCCATCAGGTCCACTAGCTTTCTTAGTCTTACCATGAAAGAAACAAGAACTTAAGAAAGAAGATCGACATATATAATTTGTTTTACGAATCGAATTTTCGTCGTAGTTCAGAGAGTGTATGTTATTTCACACCTCTTATCAATAATCTCGTGAAAAGTTAGTTCAATAGTGCAAATATTATCTCCAAGTTTAACATTGTCGCGTGGCAGGGTCAGTTCTACGCGGGTGCAGTTGGATCAGCTCGAATTACCAAGGCGGTGATAATACCTAACACGTCGCTCTTAAGATTATTTTTCATAAAAACGACTCAAAAAAATAAAAATCATTAAAATTTTGTTTGGTTCATGGCCGGCTCTGTCGGGTGGTGAATGTAAACTAGATTCGTGTTGTGAATATCTAACATGTTGATTGTATAAGGTGTACACCTATGAGCTGTAAGTGACCCACGGAATCTTTCAGAAACTAGCAGGACTCAAAAGACAACAACATCATCACCAGGTGAAGGCTTCCTCTCCTCTCTCCACGTATTTCATTGTGATTGCTTGATATTTTCTTTTCATTTACGTACAGTCCATTTTAAATGCAAATCTGATATCAAACAATTGCATTTCTGTTAATATGGATTTTTTTTAAATATATTTGGATATAATAATAAATAAATTATGTTGCCTTTAGCCTTGCATATGTTAGATTTTAGTTATTGCTATAAACAAATTTTGCAAAATTGAAAATGCATTGTATACCTACATATATATATTCTTATTTTTCTTTATAATTTTTTTATCTGTAGGTACATTATATTTTTTTCTTGCCGCATTTAGAAAAAAAAAATTGTTTTATAATCTATTATATGAAATGCACACGAAACAAATTTTGCAAATGTAATAGATAATTTGTGTTTTCCAATGTTCTTGTTGAATAAATATGCAAATACACGCTAATCGAGATTTTTTTCTCAGTTTTTATGGGAAACCTTATTTTAGAAATAATCAAAAGCGCACTGTCTATATCTATATCTTACTAATATCATGCAATTATTATTAAGTTATAGTATCCTTTTAGATTAGGTTAGTAATACATATGTTTGTACACTTCGGTCATATCGCCAAACAGAGCAGCTGTTCGGTACAAACTTCATAAAACACAAAGCTATTATGACGTCTAACAATGAATCCGTACAACAAGTTGATAAGGGGCTTATCTCCTCTACTTTGTAGGGGCAATGGGCATTCTCCATGACTAGTAGAGTTGCTCGTGCTACTTGTCTAATACTCGTGCCAATACAAGTGGTACTCTTGTACTTGTAAACAATTATGTGACTTGATTTAATTCATTCCTCAGTGATGAAACATGTGGATTATAGCACCCTAAGAACGGTTGAGGGCACACACCACCTTTCTGGACCGTTTTAAGGACCCGATGGGTTACTCTATCGGTTCTCACATCAAGACTCTACTTTTTTTTAAACGAAGCTACTATTTAATGTTTCTAAAATCCTTGATTGTCCCTAGACGGCACAACATACATTTATACATATTAAAAGCATTCAAGTGTTCTCATCCAAGGCAGTTTGTTTTTGTTCTTGAAACTAGTGGAGAGAAAACATTTATAAAGAAGGAGAAAGGAAAAGGTAATTTAAACACGTTCCCATGACAAAACAACAACAGCCTTAGCTTCTGGCGCACCACAGGTAGTCCCGAGAGACAGAGAGCAGTGGGATGGGAAGGTGGTCCTACGAACCCTTCACATCGCCCAGCACAGTAGTCAGACGTGACCCCTATGTGACGGTGGGATAGTGGAGACCTCTGAAGAACCCTAGGGACTAATATGAGCGACCACACTTCCATGGTCGATTTCAACTTAATAGGAACTACTTTAAAGCCTTCACCTTGGCTCTCCATACAATGCAAATATAACCCCGCCAAATATCACGCGAGAGATCACAACATTGAGAGAATACAAGAAGGCGCCGCAAAAAAGCCCAATACCTTAGCTCAATGATATCGTCTCTCACCCCGCATGCCGATTGAAGTCCCGAAACCCCTTCTGGATGGAAGAATATCGACTCCTCCGAATACTTCTCACTCCAGAAGATAGGTGCAAATTTGAGTGACAATCAGCTGAAATGACGGCTCCACTGAGAGACAGCCTGGATTCTCTTTGTCTCTTAAACTCTGGTCCGCCATCAATAAGATAAACAACCTCAAGCAACGTAAACAACGCAACGTAACACAATGCAGTATTATACAGCCTTGATGAAGCTAGGGTTGTACAGTAATAAAACAGTATTATATCGCCCTGATGAAGCTACGGTTGAGTATAAAAAATTAAAGTGGTGTTTAATAGGTTATTGTTTTATTTTAAACTAGCTGACATGTACCCGGAATTGCACGACTTTTCTCTACTTTCAATGAATACAATTTCCTGTATACAAACATTCCGGAATAAATTCTTTAAATGATAGTGAAACACCTATCAAACTCCGCTGCATAGTTTAGAAGAATTAAGCGCACAAACAGACAGAAGCGGATAGTGACTTTAATTTATATTATTTAGAGATACCAATTTATTGCCACGATTACGAATTTATTAAAGTTTATTAGGAAACGGCCTGTAATCCCGTCTTTAGTTCATTATGATCTGGGATGTTCCGGGATGTTCCCGAACGTTACAAACTATTTCCGAACATTCCACAACATTGCAGAATGTTACGGGATGTTTTGGAATGTTGTGAAATGCTCTCGAATACTCTCGGATGGTCTGGACAGCTCTAGAAATTTCTAGCGGGCAAAACTTCCATATCTTCAAAAGCACGCCCTTCAGGTAAAAACGGGAACCTTCTTCATGCATGGAGGATAGAGGGCCACCACACCATATATTCCACCTTGATCGTACCGGGACTCGTTTCTGAGTTTTAGCAGCACGCACATTGTACACTTACTTTCAACTTCTTGGGTTCGTCATTAGGACATGCAAGCAGTTCAATAACCAAGATGCTATGTTAGCATTGTTCGATGGCATACTGAGAAGCAAGCTGGAGTATGCGAGCGATGTTTGGGCACCGTATCACCAGAAGTACATTGAAATGATAGAGCAAATCCAGAAGAAATTCCTCAGGTATGTCTATATGCGGACGCATGGAACCTATCCCAGATTCATGCACCATATCGACTTACTTGAGGAAACCAATTCTGTGAGTCTGGAAACTAGGCGGAAAGCAAGCCTAGCCACTATATCTTTCAAAATTTGGAACAATTTTATTGATAGCCCATTCCTCTTGGGATGCTATGATTTATATGTACCAGACCACTACAGCCGAAGTCGATACCATGACTTATTTAGAGTACCAAAAGGTAAAACCGACGTCCTGGCAAAGCATAGCATGACGAGGGGAGTGGTGCTGTTGAACGAACTAGCAAAGAATTTGGATGTAAATGACTGTTCTTTAAACGACCTAAAACAATTATTGAAGAGTCACTTACCCAAATGCTGATATGATGTAAAATTATACTGTTTGTAAAATTGTACTGTAACTGGAACAAATGTTCTGTTGTACAATAAAAAAAATAAAATAAAAATAAATAAAAAATAATAATATATATATATTGATTATAATATCACATCACAAAGTATGTGCTTCATATGAACAAAACATATTTAACCTTTGGGGAAACTTTATAGCACGTCCAATCCATCAGAAAAACATAGTGTTACAAAATTTTACTCTAGGTATTTAAATGAATTTATTTATGTCAATGGTAGGTAAAATTTAATTGTTTAATAATTAGTTTATACATTTTCAAAGTAAGTGGTTATTATATTAGCCATTACAGAATGCAATCAAACTCTGAAGTCGTAATAAGATTTGAAATCACCGAAAATTATTGCGAAGTATTCAAAATTATGCGGGTCAAATAAGACCATAAGCCAATTGTATTCAAGGCACGATTGTGTTATAATAATTGAGTGCATAACAATTATTTATTAAGTATCAATAACGAGCTGAAATTGCACAATATTGATAAAAAATTATCTTGTTGTTTTGAGAAACATTAATACTGTGTAAAAAAAAGAGCTCGTAAATAATGTTAAGACTGAATTACTTGTTGTTGTGTTGTTTTTTTTATCTAATCTAATTGAATTTCACTTATTTTTTTCAGAAATGAATTATAGAAATCTTGGAAGCGGAAATTAACCCACTTCCCGGCATCCGATCAAGCTGAAACTCGGCAGATTGACTCGTTGTCGATGGCAATGATTGGTGGCAATCACGTACACACACAATTAAATATACGCATTTCTTTGAAAATGATGACATTACAGCAGTTAACGTACGAAATAAATGTCGATGCTACGGCATTTGGCGAGTTTGATAGCGCGGTTATGGTAGAACCTGCTTCCAGCAAATAAACGAATTTTTAGCTCCACGGTTGTCAAAACATAACTACTAGCATAAACATACAGCCCGTTTTTACGTCAAAAAATATTATGCAATTTTATTATCTAAAAATGCGCTTCAAAAGCGGTCACATAATAAGTTCTCTTATACTCGTATAACTGCAAGTAGGTTTTAATGTAAATTATCTCTTTGTATCTTGTATATATCTTGTCTATTTCTGTGCAAGCACTTGTACTTCATAACATAAGTTTTTGCATTATCACTTGACTGTTGACAGTATCTCTCGTGTTTTATCACAAAACGCGCAATTTTGGTGATTTCATCTTCTCAGGGTCAAGGTAGACAGAGTCCATTCACTGAGATAATAACGGAGATAGAGTCTGGAACGTTTTTTTTCGATGCAGTGTTTGTTATTTCATTTTCATTTGTGGAGTAGATATAAAGTAAGCATACGATTTTTTTCTATAACTGAATAGGAAAGAAGTAAGATGTTCATGTTTTCCGCCATCTTGATCAATTTTTTCTTCATCAAATATGTTTAAACTTAAATCACTGTTTGATCACCTTATTAGTTTCTCTTCCGATCATCTTTTGGTATTCGACCATAATCTTTAACCTAACTTTAAATCAGTAATTTTTAATCTAACGCCCTCGACTAGCAATCCGAAGTTCAAGGGTTCAAATTCCGGGGTGCGCAAGAAATGTTAATTTGTATAATTTGTGTTATTTCACAATTTTTTAGTAAATTTGCGGCACGTTACAAATCGGAAGATAATCTCAATATCGCCAAGGTGAAACGTTGCTTGAATGGCTTAATTCGTGTTTGGTGACCAGATATGAACAGCCAGGTACTGCCCCACCTTCATTTTCCCACCTTCTTCCCCTCCCAACCAACTTCAGCCTCATAACATACCCCAATTGGGGATGCTATAGTCTCACTGGCTCCAGGCGGTTGGAAGCAGTTGGGATTCTTGTGCGGCATTAAAATTTAAAAAATATATTTTTTTCATCATCATAGGACTCCTTCTTTCGATTCAACTTTAATCATTGCATTATAATTTTATATTTTAAACAAATTTTGCAGGAAATTATCTAATATAATTTTCCAAGGACTCCCAAATTCACAAAAAATAAATAGTCTGTGCAATATATTGGACATGTTCCAGGGACTTCCAAATACACAAAAATAAGTAGTCTGTGCAAAACATGTATATGTCATATTGGACATGTTCCATGGACTCCCAAGTACACAAAAATAAATAGTTTGTGCCAAACATTTATGTGTCAGATTGGACATGTTCCAGGGACTCCCAAATACACAAAAATAAATAGTATGTGCAAAACATGTCAATGTCATATTGGACATGTTCCAGGGACTCCCAAATACACAAAAATAAATAGTTTGTGCTAAATATTTATGCGTCATATTAGACATGTTCCAGGGACTCCCAAATACACAAAAATAAATAGTATGTGCAAAACATGTCAATGTCATATTGGACATGTTCCAGGGACTCCCAAATACACAAAAATAAATAGTTTGTGCAAAATATTTATGCGTCATATTAGACATGTTCCAGGGACTCCCAAATACACAAAAATAAATAGCATGTGCAAAACATGTCAATGTCATATTGGACATGTTCCAGGGACTCCCAAATACACAAAAATAAATAGTATGTGCAAAACATGTCAATGTCATATTGGACATGTTCCAGAGACTCCCAAATACACAAAAATAAATAGTTTGTGCAAAATATATATGTGTCATATTAGACATGTTCCAGGGACTCCCAAATACACAAAAATAAATAGTTTGTGTAAAACATTTTTGTGTCAGATTAGACATGTTCCAGGGACTACCAAATACACAAAAATGAAACGTTTTATTTGAAAACTTTGGCTTTCTTCGTGATTATTTATTACTGTGAAGCAACTGATTAAAATATTATGATCAAACGTTTGAATTTCAAATAAACGTTTGAATTTCACGGAATTTTCAAATAAAATGTGGATATCGATTTGCCGAGAAAGAAATAATATATTTCACCTCAAAGTTTGCAAAATACCAACTATGAAGTAATAATGTAACTTATTGAACGTATCAGCCGGTGAATATCAGAACGTCCTTTGGACAAAAGAGTTTTTCTTATAAAGCTCCGTTGCTTTATAATATGCTCGGTGAAAATATAAAAAAAAACTAAGGTTCACTGAATCTATTCCAGAAAATGGTAAAAAATTCCATACTGGCTGAGTGTAGTGATTTTGGATCGCCCATGTCGTGGCTTTTGTCATGAATTACCTTAGGAGCCCCATGTTCGATGTGATCCATGTGTGTATATTTTATGTGATTGAACACAATTGTAAAGCAGCTCATCTCGACACAGGAATTCCCTAGTGAGATGAGCAGCGGTGAAAAAAAAAAATATATATATATATTTATTCTCAGAATAATAAAGCCCTTTCAAGCGAATTTGTTAGGGTATTTATTGTACAGTTTTGTTTAAATCATCGAATTTAGATTAGCCCCGTCGCAATGTTCATATTAATATTTTTGGGGTTTTTGTAGATTTTAATTTTACTCCATAATTAGGCGCTCGCACTTAAAATACATATAATAATTACAACACAAACAATAACTACATTGTATGTAGTACAAACGACTTAATCAGCGACATTGTCCGATTAAAGATAGCACCTATCGCTGCTAGCCTTGCCATAGATTAATCTGTTCTGTCACAAATAATGCACGGTGACATGTGTTTGATAAGAATTTCATCAATCTGAGTGCAGCATTCCAAATCATTCCAAGTAGGGAAGTACCACATACAGTGTCTTATCACACGGATATTATGTATATTAATTACTGCACTCCATTACTTTACTATACAACTGAGTATAAGGCGTAATTTTTATAGACTTATTTGGATTCGTTAATTGGGCACCATATTTGTCAAGACATATACATCTACTACTAGATAGCTTTCCACCATTTATAGTTGTTTACATGCCTGACATCCATAATATGGATGATACTCATTTTAACATGATATTATCGTGAAATAAAATCCCCAAGCTAATACAATCCGTAACCTCTCAGCGCCTCTCCAAAAAAAATGTTGAAAAAACGATCCGTTCTCATGCTAAAATTGTCAAGCGTAATTTATTTAGGGTTATATGTGTTTAACGCGGTCCTTGACAATGCACCTACGAATTTCAGAAGATCTTCCTTTAACGTAGCACATCCCATTGAAATATCAGTAAAAACAATGGGAGTGTGAGAGAATGCAAGCGTACCGGCCCCCAAAAAAAAATTAAATTTAAAAATTAAATATAATAAAGAAAGTCAAACATTCCTAGGTTAATAACCTGACAATATTTGAAAATCTCCTACTACCACCACAGTAAGCTAAAAAAGTTGCTTGTGTTGTGAGGAGGAATTGAACACACTACGCCTGGGTGGGACCCAAACGCGATGTCAACTCTGCCACCGACCGAGATTACATAGAAGATTTTAAAGAAATTGGCTTGTTTACATGTACATAAGAACATCTGTAAATGTTTTAGGTTTATGACTTTTATTGAATTTAAAATTAGAATAATGCGTAGAATATTTTCTTTTTTTTTTGCTCAGTACAAGACAAAATCCTGGGTGCGCGCGCCTTGAGTAAAACAACACACAACAATCAAAACACGAGAATATCAAATCTTTATGGTCCTTCGAGCCGGATGCGGTTGTATAGTTTTTTTTAAATTTTCTTATGTTTGAATTTGTAGCATGTTTATTTGAGCTTTATCGCTACATGTATTTGTCACCATTGACCTTTGGAAGTATCTATAACCTAAAAGGACCTTATATGTAGGTACTACAATAATGAAATCAAATACTAGTACACCAAATGATAATAATTTTATTATCAAAAATGGCAAAGACTTTCATTAAGACTTTTTTGATAAATTTCTCACGTTACCAACGGCAAAAATACAACTGGTACAGTTGTTATATTTGTAGCGAAACTCACTCTACATTATATAGAAAAATGCCTGAGAATATGCAAGCAGGTTCAAGCAATTCAGTGACGTAATTAGATAAGTTATTTATTAGCTTTTATTGTTATGTACATGAAGAAAAATGAGTTCGGCTTTTTAATCAAGATACTGTCAAAAATGTGACTATATGATCATTTCCCAATTCAATATTAGTTATTCAGAATATATCTGAACACGTGTTCACGATAGTGCCCTTGTCCGAATAAATATAATGGACGAGATTATTATTTTTTAAGAACACGTGATCCGACTTCCTTATAACATATTCCTGCTTTATTGATAGTATGTTATGAAATATGTTAAATCATTCGTTATTCCAGTTCCATTTTAAACAGAAAAACGAATAATTTGACCAGAGTTTTAATAAATTAACTATGTTTCATACAAAAAATTAAGTTTTTTTTAAACAATAAACATATTTAATACAAAAATATGTTTGAATGCTAGGGAGGCTTCTCTCTTGAATATTATCCTCGTTTTTGGGTAGGAATCTATTTTAATCATTTATAGAAAAAAATCAGTCAATTTTTAATAATATTTCCTAATTAAATTAAAATCATCCAACAAGTGAAAGATATTTTCAACAATTTATGAACGCTCATTTAAAATGTGGAAATTATGTTTTATTTTCTTGATATGTAGTTATGTATTCGACGAGCTACTCGTAAGCGCTTGTGGTTTTAGTACGACTAATTAATTATTAATTAATTAATTATTAATTAGCCTCTAAAATAAATTACATATTACCTTACGTTAGCGTTTTTTTCGTAATGTTACAACGGGCCTACCTATCGTTAACCATACGAGTAAATAATTATTTACTTAGGTATACCGATCTCGTGTATTGCTTCAAGCCTTCGTCGTCGACTTTATTCTGTCGTGTAATATTTCCGTACTATTTTCACGCGGGTAAGGCACTGTATTGTGCTTTACGTAATATTTAAGTTGCGTAAAATATTTATATAATGCATATACTTAGTATATACTTACAAAACCTTTGTATTTGGTCTCTTTGGTATCGTATTTCGTTTCGAAAGCAGAATAATAGCATTATATCGTAATGTCACCAGAACCGCTAAAACATTACGTAGGGATAATCCTCACAATATTAGTATGTTTGAGAACGTGCCCGATCCCAGAACCATTTTTGCTTTCATTATTTCAAGCCAAGTTTACGTAGTTACGTCATTGTGTTTCGGTGCTTTCTCGGTGCGTTCTCAGTGCGTTCTAGGTGCGCGTGCACCCATCTTGTACCCGATATCCGCTTTGGCAGCAGGTACGCCGCACCGCGCCGTGTAATTAGTGTCGTGGGTCCGTTTATAGCAGTGATGGTATGTCTGGGGAGAAGTCCTCAGATCTGGGGGAATTTGAATTTAAAAGGGAGAAAGCGAGTTTTCTGTAAAAAAGTAAGAAATCTGGGGGATTTTGAGGATGAGGATATCGTGTAATCATGCATTTTGTTCACTGGCCATCTGCGAGCGATGTGTTAAAGGTTGATGAGGAGAAACGTAGTTTGCCTGGAATGGCTGTGCTTATGAAATATTATTTGTTGGTAAGGGAATTTTCAATGTTTTCATAAACTATAGTTGCTTTCTGGCTACGACTCGTATATCAGTATGTTTTAGTAAAGGTACCACTGGGCTTATCTTGCCAGGGCTCCTACCAGGTGGCAACAGGGAGCGACTTGACGGACGTAAATCTTTCTCGAACATGAAATGAGCCGGTATATCAGTTGTATTTTAAGCTTGGCTTGAGAGATGTTTACGTCTGTCAAATTATTCTCTAATAGAAGATATAGCAAGATAGATAAGCCTAGTGAAACCATTACTAAAAATACCGACATACCGGCTCCTCGATCCTCGATCGATAGCTGTTGCGCCTGTTTATCATTTTGCCAGGTTGAAATACCGTTTTTTTTCGAATTTGGGGAGTTTTTATGAAATATGGGGAGCTTTGGCATAAAAGCTGGGGAGATTTATTTTTTCGACATGGTTAGTAGTTTCTTTCTTGGTATGGTACGGTTTGGTCAGAATCAAACAGAGATAATGTAATAGTCATCATTATGCATTTATTTATATATAGTTTGCCTAATATTATTATGATATCATCGCGATGACCAATGTTTTATAATACGTTTAGTAATATTATCAGAACCTTTGAACATTTTTTGCAATAAAATGGTTCTTTTTATGATATTATGTTTCTTCTCTTACATTAATTCATAATTCAAGTTAGAGAAGGAACACAACCCATTTGTAAATTTATGCATTTAGCACTGCATAATTTCTATCAAGCTAAGCATAAAGAGTACAAGTCAAAACAACTTTTCAGGAGAGTAAATAAACTGTGATAACTTGTATTGGGTGATTAATTAACAAATACCTATTTTTGATTGAAATATTTTTTTTTATTTTTTTTTTATTTTGATACCACGTGATTATATTTTCCCAGAGAATACAGATTGAAAAAATGAAATAATCGAAAATTAAATTTTTTATATTACAATTAATTTGTAAAAATAAACGTGAAAAGTAATAGATTTTCGAACAAAAGACCATCATATTTCATATCTATATAAAATGTAAAGAAGATTGCTCTTTTTAAACCAATCAAAAGTTTTATTCCGAGATTGATGAAATTTCGCAAAGAAGAGTTTGAATCCGATTTGTAAAAAGTCTGTGTAAAGCTCAAGAAGAGTCTGAATAAAAGTCTGTGTAAAGAATACAATAATAACCTATTTTAATACTGAGGATTAGGGACTATTAGCACTCGCTCACTTGTCAATGAAAATCCGTGCGATTTTTAATATTATTTTGTCAATTCTAATGTAAATAAACTAAATTAGACTTTTTTACAACAAATGCATTCTATGGTAGGTATAAATCGAATTGTTATATATCTTACAAACAGAATATGTAAAAACCTATTAGGCATTAAATAGTTGTCTTTATTTTTTTTTTAAATTTTGTTTAAATTTATTTATATAATTTGTACATTTATTTATAACAATTACAGGTAATATAGCCTAAGACGTTATAATTGTAGATACCATTTATGCAGTGTATATGCAATGCCAAAAATCTCGCAAATGCGCTATAGGACACAAAAAATAAATCTATTTTTTTATCTACCGCATTCAAAAAGCACGTAGCTCTCCCCACAGGTGAGTTCATAAATAAATTAGTGCGGCTTGCTCTACTATATAGAAGATTGTGATGACGTCCTCGAGAGTGAGACTCTGGTACAAAAAAAATTAATGTCTTATCAGTGTGAAAAAAGATACTTTCCTGGGGATTTTACATCATAACAAATGAGAAAAAATATTCAAAATTGAGATACCAAGAATATCACGACGAAGACAAAAATCTGATTTATTTATTTGCATAACTTTCAATAAAAAAATCTAAAATCGGATTTTGTTCATACACTTAGGGCGACATTCCAAATTCGAACATTGCCAAGAATTTTTTAAGCATGTTCGCTAGAACTAAAACTACCACATTATTATTATTTTTTTAAAGTCGATTGGGTTCTATAGGTTCAGAGTCCATGGGTTCAATAATTATTATAACACGCATTTGAAAACTGAATAAAAGGATACATTTTTATCTAATAAATCAATTATTAACAGACTATGACAAACCTCATCAATAAAATTTAAAAAAAATCAAACTATTCGTGTTTATTTTTGTAATAACGATGACAAACTTACTTTATCTACGTTATTATACTATATAAAACTTCTTTGTAAAACTTTCGATGTATCTTTATATGTTTCATACTTTTTATGTTCACCTTTTATCGTTGTATTAATTTAGCTATGTTTTGTAAAACACCGAAGGTTTGCTAAATACAAAAATGTTTACAAACTGACATGTTCATGTTTATTTTTATAAATATCAACAAAGTTAGTACTCGTTGCTCTGTAATTGTTTCATAGTACCTTATGTACCTACTTATTTTGTAGTAGGGGGAGTACGGATATTATCGGACAACGTATATTATCGTCCAAGTGTTATTTCTCTTCCTGGAGAATAGATAGGGCGATGCAAGTTAGTTCATAATATTGCTGCACTAATTCCTCGTGTCCAGTGTTTGCATGGCTCTCGCCAAGACCGGTTTTGTCGTGTTGTGCCCAGAAAACGAACTTTGACTCCCGGATATTGTGTCCTCAGCTTTATTCGAAGACAAATAAAAGGTACGATATTAATTTAATTACTTTTGTGTATATAAGGCGGTACACTACATTTCAGTGGCAATCAAATGACGATCTATTGTTTTAAAATTTGTGTCCCATACCAGGTAGACGGTTATTTTTTTAACTCCATGTCGTATGGATAATATCGGACATGGCTGTTACGGATGATATCGGACACACGAATTAATTCTTATTTTTTATTTAAATTAATATACCAACACCAAATGAAGTGTTTCACATATATATTGTGAAAGTATGTTGTACTATGAAAACTATGTACAAAGGGTTTGCTATTGTTGATTTTGAAAAAATATTTTCAAAAATTAATTCTGTTTTTCTTCCATTTCTCCAGATAATGCCGAGATTCAAAAAAAAAGTTGGAGCAGGGGCTCGGTGTGAATGGAAGGATTCCAATATGAAATCGGCAGTGGAATATGTTCACGAAAAGAAGATGACGATTCGAGAAGCTGCCTTATTTTTTGATGTCCCTAAAAGTACACTTAATGACAGGTTGTTGAAATTGAAGAATGGATTCCCAATTGAGCTGCACGTCGGTGTGGGTGGTTATAAGCCCACATTTTTAAAAGTTTTTGAAACTGTTTAGTCGATCATGTAAAGGATTTGGATAACCGCTTGATTCCGTTAACAAAAGATGAGTTCTTAGAACTTGTATTTAAATTGGCTGAATCCCAGAAAATTCCTCATCGGTTCAATATGGAAAAGAAAAAGGCACAATTATTGTACTCCTTTGTACAGCAGAACGTTCTTCAATAACTTATATTGTACCTGCTTATATCGTTCATACTCAGTTTATTATGTTATGAACTATACGTGAATAAATAAATAAATTAATAATTTCGTTTGTGTCTGTAACTCTGGTTTAATGAACTCTAGAACTCGGATTTGCTTTGAATCAAAGCATAGTTTTCAAAATTTGAATCATTTGTGTGAAGAATAATTAATAAAATTAATAATTAATAATAATTGATAAAATATTAAGATGTCTAAATTATAATATTTTTTACAGGAAATTATTTTAATATGACGCTTTCAAATTTGTGTGCACAATATACCGTTTATTTTCACGGGTCTCAGCTATTATTTTTATATTTTCTATATACCACCGTTATCAAAATAGTTGGTGGAATAATTGTCTGTGTAGTTGCCTTCCAGGCAGTAGATCAGGGTTCGATTCTCAGCCGTGGTATTTTTTTTTTAATTTAAAATAATTATTTTTAAATTTAAAAATTAATGTGTACTTGTACACAAAAATAGTATGTACTTGTACATATTTATAATGTTACGTCTACCTACCTATACCTAAATTCTCGAATCGTGGCGCTATGCCAATCACCAAATAACTATCCGAAAAAGAAACTCCATTGTTCGTTTATTTTATCGCAGGAAACAGAAAACCAAAATTCATTATATCATGAATACTACATTCGTATACCGTGAGCAAAAATCTAATTTTCATATAACTCAATAACTACTACGCCCAAAGATATTAGAAGTAGGTATCTTTGACTACGCCATTTCCCAGCAGGGTAAATTATACAAGGATGGATCGCGACACAACTTCGTCCTGTCATGAGTTCCTTGTTTCATCTTTTTTTTTTTTTATGTGACACCTCACAAGAGTGTCCCTGCCTGTGCAGTGCACAGACAGGGGAACTATGTCACCACCCGGTTGGGCGGCGTTGTGAGGCGGAGTAAAGTAGTGGCTTTAGGGATTTATTAACATTATATTATGCATTCATACATAATATAATGTTAATAAATCGTCACTTGACATGACCATGTCTTGGGTTGAACCTGGGTAGGTACCCGAGTTTTCTATTTCTCTATCTTCAACCTTAGTTGTAGTTTAATTTATTTATTTATTTATTTATTATTATTACATTTATTACATACAAGATATACAAATATAAAAGGAAGCTTTGACTGTCCAACTAGGAAGTTTCCCGTTTAATCATTCATCATTTTACCACACACACGTCTGAGGGGTCTCATTTCGCATACATCCGGTCCTTCTTTAGAGAATTTACAATCATGTTTCGTAAACCACGTAATTTATTTTTATATTGCATTTATTACAACTTCCTCGATAATATAATGCAGGAAACAGGTATCGGGTATTAATTGCATTGAATTATCTATACAAGACCTTTTAATTTTCATTGTGTTCTATGCTAGGCTTTACTTGGAAACTAACCGATGAAGGTATCATCTGCTCCTTTGAAATAAATTATCACTCAATTCTGTAAACTTTTTGCTGTTCAATATTTTTCTCCCCAAGTATTCAATCATATTTTTATACTTAGCACCTAAATTAATATCGTTATATTAAAATCGAAATGAATGCATTATTTCTTACACAAATCTGAATTAGATACATATTATGTCAGCACAAAAATCTACTATGCCCTGATAAATAATATGCCCTAAATGAGTAACCGCAAAAATAATAATAACAAAAATTAATCACCATAATTATTTTCATTTTTCCATCCCTTCTGCAGTCTTCCTGGAAATTTTTGATTTCCAGTTCAGCCTGCTGCTATCTGCTCTGGTATATATCAATCCTTGCTTCACATTCGCAAAAAAAACGCGCCATTTGCTATATGATCTAGTAAATTTAATGTCCAATCCTTATACCTACGGTACGATAAATCATTACGCACTTCAAGCGGACGCAAATAGAGTCCCGTTCGAGAAAATGGATTTTGTATAAACCGCTAATTCCTTCAAAATAATAATACATATATTTTAAGAATTTTTTACATGGTAGTCACCAAACCCCAACCATAAAATTAATGTCTGAAATTAAAGCCTACTTTGTAATACAACTTCATAAACCGAAGTCAGTAAGTAATGTGTAAAAAATTTACTTATTTTATTACATTATAAAAAACTTTTGTTTTCCTTTTCGCTCAAATCATTCCAAAAAAGAAGGTTTTCCGCATCTCCAGTCCCATAAGTTTGAGGATTTATTACCCATTGTACGGGCTTAGTACCTATAGTTTCCTTTTGATTAAATATTCTTCAACACAAGAGATAAGAAGATAAGAAAACGGAGACTTGTATCACATTGTTTGTACTTACACATATTTATGGTTGGGACCCTTACAAAAACATTGGTGTACAAAATTCATATAGAATTATTGGACAGCAATTCCTTTACAGCCATTCAAGTAGGATCAGCTGAAAATGTAGAACTACCCTTTCCGTAGGAAGGGTGAAGGGTGTTTGTTCACATTTTAATGTTAATAATATAATTTTAATAATAGTCCTATTACTCTCTGGAGTCAGTGTGACAATGGCATTACACTTTAAGGGTATGTTATGAGGAGGAGGCTATCGATAGTCGATACATTTAGTCAAAAAATGAATAAAAAAAACAAACTAACCATCACGCCGTTCTCCGGAGAGGTTGGCAGAGGTGATGAACCGCCGAATAACTCTGTATTGGCAAATCTTCATTCACATTTAAACGTCGTCTCATTCGTGTTCTTCTATCTGAAGACAATGTATTTTTAATGAATTTTTTGTTATTTTATTTTATTTTATTTTAAATACATAAACGGCTATACTGCCTTTTATAAATAAACATATAATAGAGTACAAAGTAAGACAAATAATATCATTACATTATAGTAGTTTTAAACTTAAAAATAACATACAATTATTTTGTGTATCACAACCAAAAATAACAAAAAAATAACAATGAGAAATATCATCATTTCATTTCAACATCTCCATATTGCGTATATAAAGTTACATTATGAAAAAATAATTTTTGAGTGCATGTTTATATTGCGCTAATTTTAAGAAATAAATGTCGCCGATGTTGGCATGTTCATTTCCCAAAATGTGTAATCGACTGATTGGTGAGTAATAATGTGATAATGTATGTGTGTTATTATAGTAGAACGGTAGAGTCAGTCTATTGTTAGTGCGACCAGGGCAATGAAATCGTATTAGTTCTATTAAATCAGGGGTATCCAGGACCGAGTGAATTATTTTATATAATATTAATAGATCACAGATTTTTCTGCGATCTGATAAATTTACGAGATTAGTCCAGTTCAATAACAAATTATAGTCCACGGATTCTCTTGGAATACCTAATTTAAAATTAATATACCTAAGGAATCTATGCTGGACTTTTTCAATCGCTTGAATATGGATATTGATATGTTGGAACAGTTATAAAATACAGGGATATAAAATGAAAATACAAAAAAAATGCAATGAAATATAAATATAAGTGTAAACAAAAAGTCCCACAAAGGCAAAGCCTGTACGTAGGTATTTCAATTATTTTAAACATATTTCTATGATTTAATATTTTAAGAATATTCATTGGTATTATATTTAGTATTCTTGTAGTGTGCCAACTACCACACGCAACTCCGATGCATTCGTGAAGCCACCGGCACGTTATTGTTACCGGGCGTGTAGGTAGTGCAGTGAGTGAAGCGGATACCAAATTAAGTGGGCCTCTAACTACAAACTATGCCGCTATTTAAGGGGCCGAAGACCGATAAGTCTCCGAGAATATCTCTAGGAATATTGTCCCTGAATATTTAGGGAACCTCTCGTTCCAAAGTGGATTTCCTATTCATCTATTTTTACCATACGAAAGAAGAAGAAGTATTATACTAAGTGTTAGTTTTCTAAGAAGAATTATATAGAACGAAGTAAAAAGCGAAATGAAAAGGGAAAATTCTGTCTAGGCCTAAATACTATATTATGAATTATGACTGTTAATTAAAATAAATTTATTTCAGTGAATTTTAGCCATGATTTTTTGATTATTTATTTATTTAACGCCCAGAGGGCTTTTACATGTAGGTTAGGGTGTCCCAAAAAAAAATAAGTTTTTATTTTTGAACGCATACCCTCTAATTTTGTTTTAATAATGACAAAACACGTATGAAAAAAATTTAGTTTACTTTGGACAACTGCAACCCGTGCCAACTTGCATCGAAACATGTCAGTACTTGTACATTAAGACGCCAGCGAGAAAACGTGTTGATGAGCTTGTAGTAACTTGCTATTTTGTTAGTAAACGAAAATCACTCGTTCAGGGAAGATGTTGATAGATTTACGCCCTTCTAAAAAAGAGTATATTTTTAATAGGAGTCGTAAAATACCAAATATCGGGTTCTAAACTGCCATCTAATGGACAAGTTCTTGAAGTTTTGTTCTACAATATCCGGAAAGTGAATTTAACTGTCAATATATACCAAATATAGCCATAGTAGGTATTAAAAGCTGTGTTTGAAGCAAAAATCAGTCAAGTGACTACAAGCCCTGACATACCACTCTTCAAAAAGTTTCGAGATAACTGTAAAAATGTTGATCCCGATAAAATTCAGTGCTACAGAGAAAATCTCACATTGCACCTAACCGCTTCCGAAATCGATGATTTGCTTGACTTTTACCATACTGCACTGACAACAAAAATACTTGGAGATTACTATTGAGAGTTTTTAGAGCTCTGTGTGATAGTTTTAGGAGAAGATACAGCGAGAAAATTTAAGATTCGGCCTCCAGGTGCTCGATGGATGGCAAAGGCGCTTTATTCCTTGAAAATATCATTAATTTGTGCGCAATTTAAAATTACCGGTAAGGATAAGGCGACACTTTTAGACGTTTGCCTGTTCATAGTAACATCCTATGTCAAGCCATGGTTATAATGTATTATAGCAGTTAAAGCACCTTACCAGGACTTGTGCTTTTTGAAATCGATGAAGGCCTAAGAAAAAATTGATGAAAACATCTCAATAGCAGCTTTATTTATGTTCAGTAAGGAGTTATTGTATTTGACCGATGAAGGATCTATTTTATCGCTGTTTGACGACGCTGTGGATCAAACAACTAAAATAAAAATGCTCGAAATATCAAAAAAAATAATTTATCAACCCATGGCAAACGTTACATCCCATCGAAGGAAGATCTTGATGGTAAATTGTATGGTAAGTTTATTAAGTAGTTTAAATTATGTTTTGTTTTGAGGTTTTTGTTCATATCATAATTTAGTGACTTTTGTTTCAGAGAAAAATATTTACGACTTCATTTCAGTCAAGAACAAGTATTTGTTTGATCGTCTGAAAACATATGACAGTTTTCTTAACGAATTCCCTACGATGTGGTCAAATATTGCTTCGTATCAAGAAGTCAGAAAGAAGGTGTCGCCGCTGAGGGTAGTGAATGATACAGCTGAAAGAACTGTTAAGTTAATGCAAGATTTTCATGGCTTAATCTCACGGTCGAATAGGAACAAAAATAATTTTTGTTACGATGCGTTCAAGAACACCGGAAGGTTTATCCTGACTGTAAAAAACAAACTATGAAGAAAAAATTTAATCAATAAACCATTTTTAAATATAAAATACTACATAATTGAACATTTGTGCATTTTTAATTTTATTTATCGGACAAAAATGAAAGTTGAAAATCCTTCCATATTAACTCTGTACCATATGTTTGGCATCAAGTCGGCACGGGTTGCCGGTGTTTAATCAAAATAATATTTATTACATGAGTTATTGGGATCAAATGGAATAAAATAAGAGGGTATGCATATTTAAATTCATGAAAAAAAAATTCTTCCTTATGTCCTGGGACACCCTAATGTAGGTGGTACATTTTTGTTGACATACAATTTTGAAACATGAGATCGAAATAATAAAAATAAAATTACATAAAAAAATAATATATGTAAGAAACAAAAATAAAAAGAACAAGAACATAAATTAAAAAATAAAGCGATTTGACTGGTTTGCAAAAATACAACTTCTATTTAGGAATAGTGTTGAAATAAATGTTTTACGTGATCCACAAAATTCGCATAGTTAATATTAAATATATCGACATTACCTAAGTATTGGTTTCCCATAGTGTGAAACCGTTGTATTGGGGAGTTCGCAATGTAATTGCGCTTATGTGTGTTGCAGTGGAATAGTGTATTTTGTCGTGTTGTTATTGTAGGTATTCGTAAGTTAATGAGTTGCAGAAGTTCGCAACAGTCGAATTTAGAGTTTGATTTGGTATGTTATTTACAAAATAACAACCACGAAACAAAACATGCTTATCAAATATGGAGTAAGAAAAATCTAAGGACGGGTTGTTTCACAGAATTTGAATAATTCATCAAATTTCAAAGTAGATTTTAAAGTTCTGTGAAGATTCTATTTAAGTTCTGTTACAAATATAAGACTGAAATTTGATGAATTGTTTAAATTCTGTGAAACAACCCGTCCTAAAGAAATTTTATGGATTTGCATTTTTTAAATTTTTATATTCGTAAATAAATCATGATACCGATTGGTCATTGATCTCATTAGATAACGATCAACGCACGAACAATTAAGTTTCTAGTGAATCCACCAGATATGCGTGGGAATGAACATTGTATTGACTTAATCGATTGTTAATTCAATCATACAGGTGTACAAATCAATTCGCTAACACGTAAGCATTTTTTAGAATTTATTGGCCAATTGACGCTATCAAATAATCCCATATGAAATTATTTTATTGACACGTGACTTTAAAATTATTGACATCTGCGGTCTACGTGATCAAAACATCAAACTGCATCGGATAAAACTAAAAAAAACTTTTTTGTCTTTGACGGGCAATATTATTTTATTATCGTATATTTTTTACACTCGAAATTCTATTACTGAATATTGTATGATAGTATTAAGGAAGTTGAGTAAATAATAATTTTGACTATTGAAAAATATGTGCATATAGAACAAAAATATGTTCATGTAGACCATAAACATGTTCGTGTAGACCAATCATATGTTCATGTAGACCAAAAATATGTTGATGTAGACCAAAAACATGTTCATGTAGATAAAAAATATGTTCATGTAAACCAAAAAACACCGATTCTGAATATACGTAAATAATTCTATATTTTATTCTCAGAATCGAAAAAATTGTTCTTGAAAAGAGATTTTAAAGCTATAGGTACTATACAAACTTTCCCATGTTTGGTCGAACGAAATCTGACGTCCAATGTACTCCGTGACACTCTTTGTTAAGTTTTTACGTACAATTTAATATCTAAACATCTCTATACATCACTTTCTGTTACATGGCGTACCTACTTTGCGAAAAACGAGAAATGTTGCCATACAGTTTTGTACTGATGATATGAGATTCAGAGATGATTGTTATGGTTGTATTTTTAGTTTTATCTATGGTTGTGACTGTGATATTCTTGTGTTCATTAATACACACAATTATTGTAAAACATATTAGTATAATGTCATTTTATAGAATAATATATAAGAGATCAGATTGCGTCTACCATTTTTTGCGGAAAAACTTCCCGGAACATCGATAAATTGCATCGTAACGCTTGTATTTTTTTAGAAACCTGTACGAATAATTAGCATTATCTCCTGACATTTAAGCTGCCGACAGACGTAGCTATAAAAGATCAAAAGTTATTTGGCTTGGCGTATTTCGGCATATCGCTCGCCATACATTTCAATTGGAAATGTACGGCGAGCGATATGCCGAAATACGCCAAGCCAAATATCTTTTGATCTTTTATAGCTACGTCTGTCGGCCCCATTAAGAAGGTTTTGTTAAATTTAAAGCAGAAATATTGAAGCTATTCGCCCATAACACGCCTAAAATGATAGCGCGACCGCGACTAACATCACCTACTCCCAAAATTAATCAATTTTTGTAAAAATGAATAGATAGAAACTCATTTCAAATTAACGTTAGAGCGATCGTTTAACCCTACTGGCGAGTACACCTCAAAATGCAGCAACATTTAAGCCTGTGAGCTACGTATGCATGAGAAAAATACCAAATATCAAATTAGATTACAGAGGATAATATCAAATTCTGAATTTAAAAATCAATTTTAGTATGATATTTTGATGTAAAAAACACGGTAAACATTGATAAAAAAATACTGGAATTCCTTAATGAAGAATAAAGAAAATGTCCATACAAAATGCCTAGTAGACGTGCAGGGCACAGATGACGCCATGCACCCTTCTACCTCTTACCGCTCGGGTTATGGTCGTTTTGGGCTTAAAAAAATAAAATTTGCAGAATTAATCTAACTATTACTATAATAAACTTTAATAAAAAAATCCTCGTATTTAAGTTTGAATGTGGAAAATGAAATTTAAAAAGAATGGACTTCTTTATTTAATGATATTTTGAATGCCCTCGTGGCTTGCGTAGTAAACAGACAACACATAAGCTAAATAATAACATTGAACCTGTATGCCTTCAGTCATTGATATATCATAGCGATGCCTTCAATGGAATCTAAAACTGTAATAATAGTTCCTTTAGAGATGCCATAACGCGTGACTTAGAGCCATCTGCGATTGAAACATTTGAACAAGTGAAAATGCCTCGCTTAATATACAAAACTATTTAGGACTTGGCTTCGTTCCAAACCAATACCAGCAACGAGGAGATGAAAGAACGACTAGCGATACCACGATACCACGAGATAAAAATATTATGCTGGTATAATTAAGCAAACATTTTAATGCGAGTTATATTTATATTCGTATATAGAGACTTCATAACACACCTGGTTGTAAAATGCGAAGCTCTGGTTAATAGGTATTACTGTCTTTTGATGAATAACACCAATGTCACTCCCAATGTACTTATGTATTTTATTTGCAAGAATTCTTCAGCAAGTAGTACTAACAGATAAGGCTCTGTTCTTCCACAGGTTCATACTTCAGACATGAGGTTCTGATATTGCCCTCATCACCTACTTTTAAAAACATAAGGCGAAGCTTAATGCGAAATCACTATTTTGATTAATCTATATAACGAATTAGTGTACATTATGAAAACCAAATAATAAGCTTTAGTTAAATTGAAGGTTTTCCTATCGCTTCGCTTGAGTAGAATACAAATAAAATAATAAATTACTCAATAAAAAATTTAAATGCAAACTACTGCAAAAAATATTTTTTCAATAGAAATGTATGAACGCATAAAAGAATCAACTTTTAAAAATACAGTTTTATAGCTAAGAATATCTGTGACAGTTTCACTTGATTAACTTTTTTGCTTTCTTATAAAATTATTTACAAAATAAGTAAAAAAAAACAGTTTTTTGCTTGAATCGAACGTTTCTAGACTCCGTTTGTCAGGCAATTTTAATGTCTATTACCTACGATATAAGGTATACCAAGAATATACACATTTTTGGCTTGTAGTTTCCTCTTAACTCCACAATGAAGAAAATAATTTCGATAAGGGCCTGTTTCATCTTTGAGGATGCTGTCAGTAGGTATTTTTAAATGAGGAAGGAGGGGAAGTTCTGGTATAGACAAAGTTATGAGGGGTAAGGAATCTTGGGGTCGATGTGCCTAAGAGTGATGTATGAATCCATGCCTTCTGCAGGCATTGGGTCGAAAGACCGGCTGGAGAATATAGCGAACCACTTGGAAGTGACCTATGCCAAAAGTGATAGATATCACGGGCGGCGACAGTATCCACCACCCAAATTGATTCACCTCTATCATCTTTGGGAATGCTGTATTTTTGGGAAGAATATTATGATGTGAATCTAGATCATGAAGAGACTTTTGGCTATGTCATTAGGAGAGAGGAAACATTAATGAGCTCAAAACTGTCTCACAACTCACAAGCGAGTACAAATGAACCGTTCTCATGTACCATGCCAACCATTACGTATGTGGGCCATGCGTTTGGCTAGCCTTCCGACTGTGCAGTTGTGCACCTGGCAGTGCATTCGGAGCACCTTTTTATTAATGCCGAAAGAACAAGCACATCATTCCCATCGTGGCATCGTCTGTGTTCTCAGTATTCCGATCTGCTCGTTGGTGTAGGCATGTAGAAGAATCCATTAGACGTATTGTTTTAAGTATCTAAGGGATCCTGGGGGTCTAGCAAAATGAAATTGATAACTTTATAATACAGATCGATAGGCGTAACTAACGACAATTTTATACCGATATCTCGAATACGGTCGCGATGTTTGATATCCAGACGGATGTTGATAAATCGCAATAAATCAGACAAGATATACACTGACAACACTGGCGCATCTCTCTTGAATTGACACTCCTAAATCTCAGACTGCTACGTAAAAGTTAAGAATACTAATAAATAATAAATTTATAATCGAATTGAAATATAGACTTTATCTACATCGGTAGTCCGCATGTACTTTTAGACTCTTAAAGTGGAAGTTATTTTGTTCAAGAGTCATAACTAAAAACTTTTGTCTCTCGAAGCTGGAAAGGATTCAAATGATTGCATCATGAATTAACTAAGTCTATGGATCGTGTATATGATTTATTTCAATTCTTAGAGCTTAGTTGGTGTATTCCCTGCATTAATAAGCCAGTTATTTCGAATAACCAACGACATTATCCAAAAAGTCGTGCATATTGACAGCTAATTCGACATCTTAATCTGACATCTTTTGTCTACCGGTTGTCGGAATCATATTCTGACCGTGCTCGCAAATATCGCTAGCTGACCATAGAAGACGGATTTAGTCAATATCGTATTGACATAGGGATTTATAGATTGTTCGTGCTAGACCTCCAGGTGAGAGAATTCAAATAATAGAATAAAGATAAGTAGGTACCTATGTATGTCATCGTTATAGATTTTAAATGCGGTAAAATAACCGATTCACAGATTTTCGTACTTCCGTGTAAATGTCTCTTTCTGTGTGGAGTATCATTTTTCACGTTCTTCTACACCGAATGTGGGAAACAAAATCATCCCTTCTGTACCGAGCGAAATATGTCATTGTCATAATTGAAAATAATATGGGTACGCTCTAAGAAAGTGCATCCATAATATAAAGCAGTCCTTGGCATGATTCGTATCTCAATTACTCCAAAAGATTGTGCCAAATTTGTTTTACGTTATCAAATTTCAATTCTTTCCTGCTTGGCATGTAATGCGCTTTACTTCAAAATTGGATAGTAACTTTCGATATTTCCTCTACAAAAGGTAACCTAACAACTAATTGGAACGTATTTTCTCTTTTAAACATTGAATCTGTTTTGCTGGCCACCCAAAACATTACGACACATTTACTGAAGTCACTAAGCATTAATAATTAACTGGTTTGCAAAGCAATTCGCATTAAAATATTTAACGGTTTTACATGAGTAACGGGTACTGCAGAAGTAATGTACCATCTACCCACCACACCACATCCAGACATTCAAATAATATTGTCGAGTAACAACAAAAACAATGTGACCAGTGACTAGTAACTAGTGATAAGGACCAAATGTGTAACAAAAAATAAGCACTCTTAGGCCCGGTATATCGGTTGATTTAAATCTCGGCTTGGTTGGAATGCGGAGCTTAGCGCGGTGAAATATATAATCCTTATATAGGTCGGAAGACTAGATATCAGCAATATTACACGTATTGTCTATGATTTTATAAGATGAAAGTACTTGATTTTTTTATGTCGCGTGAGTGGTATAACTATGGCTCCTACATTATCGAGAGATCACGAGCTTTCAAAATGTAATTTTTTTTTAGGCGTACTAATTTACGAGTTTATTGTTTGATAAAGTTCCTCACATCAATCAGCGTGGTGCCATACGCGAGGATACTAATTTTAAATTGTATTTGTTTTGCTGCAGTCAATGCACTATTCATTAAATTATGACAAACGCACCGCTGAAAGCACTGTCCTGACGATGAAAAATGCATCGTGTAATGCCTTACCTGATTATTTGTCCATTTTACATTGATTATTATCAATTGATAACATCAGAATCCTCCATCGCTTAATGTTTGTAAAAGTCCACACTGATAAATTTACGTTTATTTCAGTGAGATTGGAGTACTTAAACGCCATATTTGACATTTCTTACTACTAGCCCCTCGGTGTTTAAATAGGGAACTATTCTGCGGCTTACCAAGGCCTCAGCGGCCGATTTAGCCCGCTTAAATTTGCGCGAGGAATGTCGCACATAGCGAGGATACGGACTGACTGATACACCGGGCCTTACTCGTACTTTAGTCGTTTTAGTGCACATTTTAAAATACATTTAAAACAGGCATTATTTTGCGGTTGAAAGCCAAAACAAGGTTTGTAAAATGTAATACACTAAATCATGACTTTATTTTCTTCTCGTCTTTTATTTGTTTGTTTTTTTTTTATGTGAATACCGCACAAGAGTAAAATTGCTCCCAACTATGGCATCCCCAATTCGAGTATTTTGTGAGGCTGAGGGCAGTGGGGAGAGGAAAGATATGGGAAAGAGGAAGGTGGGGGAAGTGACTCTTCAGATCTGGTCATCAAAGACGGCAGAATCTATTTATGGTAACATTTCAATTCTGAATGGTGGTCTTAGACTCTAGTGGCGACCCACTGGACATCCCTCTGAAATTATCTTAGCTCTCTTATGTCCAAGACAGTTCACTTTTTATTACAAAATAAAGAGTCAACGCGTAATTAGGAATATTATAATACGTAGCAATATATTTATACATTATAAATATATAAATAAACAATCACGATTGTTCTCTCTGCCTTGTTACTGGCCATTGAAGCCATATATTTTCCGCTCCGCTGCTTACTAAATCGTAGTTTCCTGCAAAACTCTGAAAACTCGTATAATTTCGTCAGTCACACGATGAGAAAACTTTTCCACTCGGTACCTAGCTACACCTGTGTAACTGTGTACGGACCAAGGCTACCGGTAAAAACGTAACGTAAGTTTTCATTACGAGTAAAAACTTAGGGCTGACAAAGTGACCATCAGAAGGTAGCAGACGAAAATTTTATGCAGTTACGTTAATAAGTATCATGTATTTTAGTATCAATTGATATCAAAATATCTTATTCTTTCTCGATCACTGTTAAAATAACCGGAAGTATTTTTTTTATGTGAGCACTAATACAATAGCACAATACTCTCAACTGCCAGGAACCAGTAATACTATTGAGAAAAATGAATTTGGGAAGATTAGGAAACACGAAGCAAGACTTACGCCATTTCAACAAAATTATCCTGATTCTGATTGGCGGTCCTTTATCAGGATGATCGACAAAGTCCTATGTCAATACTATATTGACGAAACCCTGTGGTCAGTTGGCGATATTTGCGAGCCCGGTCAGAATATGATTCCGACAGTCGGTAGACAAAAGGCGCTACTTTTAGCGCGCCCCCCAAGATGTCCGATAAGCTGTCAATATGCAAGACTTTTTATATAATGTCGATCGTTATGCAAAATAACTGGCTTATTAATAAATGAGAGTGAACTAACTAAGCTCTTAGAATTGAAAGAAATCGTATACACAATCCATATACTTAATTAATTTATCTAAGACATGACCAATGGATTCCGTTCCAGCTTCAAGAAACAAAAGTTGTTAGTTATGACTTATGATTATGACTAATGAACCCATGAACCAATTAACTCCCCTTTTAATACAAAAAATACATGCGGATTGCCAATGTATATTAAAGTTAATATTTCAATTCGATATTAATTAAATAAATAAATTCATTAGCATTTTTAACTTTTTCGTAGCCGTCTGACGCCATGAGAGATGAGCTAGTGTTGCCAGTGTATATCGAATCTGATCTATTGCGTTATCTTATATTTCCGCTGTCTCTTTTTTTATCAACATCGGTCTGAATATCAATCATCGCGACCGTGCACGGGAAATCGGAATAACACTATCGGTAGTTACGCCTATCGATCCGTTATTGTAAAGTTATCGATTTCACTGTGCTAAACCCTGTGAGCTATGATCTACCTCTGTGGAATAACTTAACTCTTTGTCGGCTATTGTGTTTATACAGGGTTTTTCAATAAGAGGTGTTATTTTGAATAGCCCTCTATTTCGGTAGATGTTACTTTTGAAGCTGACAAGTAATTGTAATTGACGCCTTAATAAAAATGGAACGATACACGCTTCAACAACGCATTGAAATTATTAAAATTCACTTGAGTCAATCAAATGCAAATCATCTTGAGTGATGAGGCCCATTTCCACCTCGGTGGCTTCGTCAACAAGCAAAATTGTCGCATCTGGGGCTCGGAAAACCCAAGATTTATTGTTGAAAAGCCTCTCTATCCTCAACGTGTGACTATTTATGTATTGCGCTATCGAGAGATGATAAAAAACTTTTAGGTACCACAGCGATTCACTATTTGAAGAGTTACGAGTTCTAGATGTCAGACAATTATACATGAGGAAAATAATTTTTAACACTCATAAAAAACGTCATCTCTACCCATCTATCGACCACTGTCACGACACCCGACACTCACGGAGGAATCCAATCGTACCACCCACAACCAAAACTTCACTCGCTCAAAGACATTTTTCATTCCTAGGCCCAAAACTTTACAACTTTATATCTGATGCTTGGAAAAAGGAAAGCATAGGTGCTCTTCGTAAATCGATCACTGTCTGGCTTCACCAATTAGGGAGAAAAGAGTGTGAACTCACACTTTTCCAAAAATAAAACAAACAAAATATCTAACACATTAAGAAAACAAGAAAATAAACAAAACTAAAAAAACCAAACAAAAAGTTAACATCAGTTAACTTTATAACTTTTTGCTTTTAATCTTTTATAATAATATATTTTTTTTTATGTATCATTATTTTTTAGTTATATATATATTTTTTTTCTTCTTTTAGTTATGTATATATTATATTACTTTTCTTTTTTTTCCTTTCCTTTTTTGTTTTTGTTCTTACAACATATGTATCCGTGCATGAATACTAACTCAATTTTGACCGTCCTAAAACGGGAATACCTCCTAGTTGGGCAGTCAAAGTATTTTTATGTATATATACATGTGTCATTGTATCATCACCTGTACTAAATAAATAAAAGATTAATGATTTTTTATGGCCGGAATTGGATGGTATTGATCTGGACAACGTTTAATTTCAACAAGACGGCGCTACGTGCCACACAAGCAACGAAACCATTGATCTTTTACGATTGAATATCAAAATAACACATCTTATTGGAATATCCTGTACATATAACGTAAATGCAAAAAAACGTGCAAGTGACGAATAAAATGAATTTAATTATTGAAGACAATATTAGAGCTTCTTAAACGAAAATTTGAAACAAAAAAAGATAAGGTCACATTTAGGACTTGAACCCAAGACTCTCGTTTTGCCGGGACGCGTAGAAGCTCTAATATTGTCTTCAATAATTAAATATTACGATTTGAGTTATACCAATAAAATGAGTTTATTGATACGCATAACATGTTTATCACTTTCATCTTTCTTCGCTCGTTGTTGGTGACGGAGATAAGAAACAAGTAATAATGTAAATAAACAAAATTAATTAGTTTATTTATTTATTATATTTACTAATTTTGAAACATTTGCATTTTCTTTGAACATTAAAAGGTCAGTTAACTTTTACGTAAATAGGTACTTAGTTTGCACTATTTTAAAACTAATACAAACTTAGAAGACAAAAGATCATCCCTTCAAAACTGTGGTTTCAACAAATCCACCATTTTTCCAAAAAATAAATTTCCCCACTTATGCGAATAAGAATTGGAAATTATTCCGTTCCTTCTAATCTTTATAAAATACACGTGCTAGACTCCTCAGATTGTACATTATGTGGTCTAGTAGTGGGAACTTTAGATCGCATATTTTTGGTTGTCCCTCTCTAAACAAATATCCTCTCTTCTAGCAAGCCTTATCTAAAATTGTCTCTCCTCCATTCAACATCTTATCTCTTTTAAGTCTGAACTCGATCTAAATCTTGTATAAAATTGAAATTTTTCCATTTAAACAAAATTAATATTTTAATTCCCTTCCCATAATTATAAATGATGGCCTATAAAATTCCTTTGTAGGGTGAAAGCCAGATACATTTGAAAAAAAATTGAACACAACTTTTCCATTTACGCAGTTGCTCAATCATTAATACACCCTTGAATAAGGAATACCTACTCTCAGGGTGTGTTTAAAGCAGTGGTTACTATCATTTATCACTTATAATTTCCTTAGAGAGGCCAAAATAAATATCTTAGTCGTCTTGACTTCTCAGTATCAGCTAAGTAGGTAGTAAATGCGTTCAATCTTAAGACACCATTTGAAATTTTTATTGCTTTTTTTTCCGGTCACATCCCTGAAGTTGGCTGTAATGTGCGGACCCGTCACGCCTACAGTGCGCGCGCACTCGGAACGCACCCAGATCGCACCCAGTTCGGACCGGCGGAGTTCGCGTGCACCGAGAATGAACTCAGATCATTGGCAGACAATTCGGTAGGTACGCGACCGGGAAGCTAAACACGTGCGCTTAGTTCAAACACAGATAAAACTGACCAAGCAAAAAGGAACTTAACATTTTCACAACAAAAATAGAGGCTTTTATAGCTGAAACGGGCCGTGATACATGGTGCCGAAAAGTTATTTCAAATATCCAACGATAATTTCGAATAAAGGCGGTTCTTAAATTGGAAATTTAAACAAAATGTCTGATAAAAACACGAAGCTGCTGCTAAAAATCATTAATTTTTAACTTTCGAAGGAGGCTTTGATAAAGTGCCACCACGATTTTCTATGTTATTGAAAACTGAAGATTTTTTTTAATTGTTTGATTACAATTACAACAAACGGAAAGAGGTAAATGCAAGTATTAACCTAACCAAAAATTAAGCTGAAACTTTTCATAAAATGGCCCTGAAAATAGTCGATATTTACACGTTACTCGTGCTTTGCAGCTCATATCAGTAACTGTGCGATTCTCATCAGCACTTTCAAGTGTGGTTAGTGGTATTGCACAATCCACAATCCACATTCAATAGTTCATTACAACCACAATCAACGGTCAACATAGTGTTTCAATACAGTCATAAATCAGATAAATAGGCAAACGTGACTGACTGCTTTCGCTTTTCCATGAATCACTCGTAGGTAGTTATAGTTATCTGTAACAGATATTATTTTTAACTCTAATATTTTTAGTTATTTTTCATAAAAATAATGATAGCCACTTTGAATTTTCTAATCAGTTGGAATTTTGTTCGCAAAAACCCAAAATACAAAATAATTAAAAATATATTTTTCTACAAGTCCGACTAACTTAGAGTTGTAGCCGTTATCGGATACTTTTATATTTTTTAAGATAAATATAACATTAAGTAATATTTTTAAGTCATTTTGAATTTCTAATCTCCCCGTCTGTTATTAATTTGAAAGAAATTCTAGGTACATTATAACTTATACTTTTATAAATTATACGCCAGTGAAGATTTGCCTGAAGAAGTTGGAACATATGATGACGGATTCCGTGGTCGAGGGGTGAGGCTTTCGACTAGTAAGTCGGAGGTCGTGGGTTCAAATCCCGACGTGCGCAAGTAAATTTTATTTGATTAATTTGTGTTATTTCACATTTTACTCGTTTCAAATCACATATAGTATATTTGCGGCATGAATGTACTCTCAGTATTGCCCTGATTACCATTCACTTCACCAACTTTCTCTTCCATATCTCCTTCCCCTCCCCTCTACCTTTAGCCTCACAACGTACTCCAAGTGGGGATGCGATAGTTTCATAGATTGGGAGCAGTGCCAACTTGGGACTTATTATAACTAATGCCAATTCAAGCGACGTTGCCTCTCACTGCCAATACATTCCTTTTTAAAATACATACAATAGGTGCACATTAAAAAAATAGTTTTTGTTGTTGTTATTTCATATATTTCTGTATTGAACTGAATTAATGCTATATCTTGTTTTGTATTTTTCATAATACCTTGTCTTAATTAAATTAAACCAGAGTAAGCTCAATATAATAAATGTTTTTCCTACTTTTCACGAGCTATATTTTGTTTTATATAATCAATATATGTTATAAAAGTAAGTGTACATTGTGCGTGCCACTAAAACTCAGAAACGAGTCGCGGTACGATCAAGTGAGTTATATGATGTGGTAGTCCTCTATCCCACATCCATGAGGAAAGTTCCCGTTTTTATTTGAAGGGCGTGCTTTTGAAGATATAAGGGCTGGAAGTTTCATCCTCTAGCAATTTCTAGAACAAATCCCGAACATTCGAGAGTATTCGAGAGCATTCCGCAACATTACAGCGCCCTTGAGGTGTTTTTGCACAAAAACGGCGCTATACAAGTCATCCAAGTATTATTATTATTATTAAGGAAAATTCTGGAATGTTCGGAAATAGTCTGGAACGTTCGGGAATATCCCGGAACATCCAAGATCATAATGAACTAAAAACCTCATATTAGAGGTGCAATCATGAGAAATCAATCATTCCTTTTATTTTGGCTATACTGCACATACAAACGGATATAATATAAACTATCGATTTCCAGAAAATAAATAAATAATGTTTTCAACCAAAATATTTTCATACTTACTGAGTTGTCATAATTGCTTGACAAAGAACCGTGGAAAGTGAAAATGACCTTCTAACAACATTATTACCCGGAAAATTGCCTTTTTATTTAATAAATAATAGGCGAAAGATATCTGATATAATGTAAAGATATCAAATAGCTTTTAAGTTATTCAGGAGGCCTTCGTGAGCGGAGTAATTAGTGACAGAAAATCGATTCCGTCTCTTTGCCTTCCACCTTCCTTTAATCCCCTCGGCAACTGCTAACAACTCGCAACTAACTGCTTCTATTATTATTTGTGACCTGATACCACATTACAGCCTATGTAAAAATACTTGCTGAATACGTTTGGTGGGAACCTTTTGCAACTCAGTATAATTGATATATTAATTCAAGAATAATGCAATTTAAACGTACAGGTTTTCCTTAGAATAGTATTACAAAATTTTATGAAAAAATTGCAACTTTATTCGTTAGGGGCTTGGATATAGAAATACAAGTGTCCTAGGGTAAAGTACACTAACTTCGGGAGGTGATTCCACATGATTTATAGTTGTAGTTTGGTATTCAGTTGACCGTTCGGTGGCTGAGTTGACATCGCGTTTGGGTCCCACCCAGGCGTCGTGTATTCAATTCCTCGGCTGGCTAAATGCTCCATCGCAATACAAGCAGCATTTTCCGCTTACTGTGGTGATAGTAGGAGATTTTCAAATATCGGCAGGTTATTCGTAACCCGGGAATATCTTCTTTCTTTTTTCTTCTTTTGTCTTTCTTTTTAAACAAATGAACATGAAATTCTGTGAAGAGTCCAATAATCCCTCGCATTCAAAAAAATGTTTCTAATTTTCTTTCGTTTAATAAATCAAAATCAAAATTTCCTCTGAAATCATAAGATTTGGAACTAGGTACTTACATACTTACCTGCTTAACTTAATATAAACTGTATATTTTATTAAATATTAAAAAAAAGTCAAATAAAGGATTCAATTCAATTCAATTTCGTCACAACGTCACATCTCAATGATTATATTATTAAACTTTCTCCAGGCAGGTAGGCAGGTACAATAATATTGATTATTCCTATTTGACAGCTCGTAGTAGATTCCGTTCTCATGCGAACTCTTGCGGGATAATACAATAGAATCTAAAGGTGTGCATAAACAGGACAAAATTGTGTCCTGTTTATACGCAGAATTACACGGTCATCATCTCTAACTCACAAACGAATTTACAGACAGGACTTCGCTATGCTCAGCCAATAAGAAAAAAACACTTTTTATTGGCCACTTTTCTCGAAAAATACTTCGAGGTATTTTCTTTAATTTTCTTTGACTGTGGGATTAGATAAATAGTACCATCACAGATCATAGAAAATCTGAAAATGTTTTCGGTTCATATTTATTTTAATACTTACATCGCATGTATCAGTATAAAATTATTACACAGGTGTAAATTTCAGGACGAAATTACATATTAAAATGAATTACACCTATTGGAATTACACATGTTTATAACCTGTTTTTTAAAGGGTTTAAATTTTATTATTATTTTATTTTTACTGAGTATTAAAGTGGGTGTTAATTAATAAATATTGAAAAAACATCAATATTTAGGTTAGATTTTTTTACGTTTGTATTTCGCCAATGAGTAATTCCAAAACTTACATCATAAATGAAAAAAAATTATGTTAGTTTATCTGTCACTAATAATGAATGAATTTGATTGTTGACAATATTTTCCAAAATTAGTTGTTTCTTTTATCTTATTTCTTTAAAATTTGGACTCCCGAATATCTTGAGTACGGATGAACCGGAAAATTCTTTTGTAAAAACGTGAGAAACTACACTTCATTATACCGCCATCTATGTTGACAAATAATAAATACGATGCAAATGGTGGTTTAGCGAAGATGTCAACCAAAACGAAAATGCTTTGTAATTCTTCCAACAGATCACAAGATTCCAGACCAAAAGTGTTTCCACCGGGAAAATGGGTGTAAAGTTGTAGATTGAAGAGCATTGGCCCGGTATATCAGTTGATTTAAAGATCGGCTTGGTTGGAATGTGGAGCCATGTGGAGCTCAGCGCGGCTTTGAAACATAATCCGTATATAGGTCGGAAGCCTAGATATCAGCAATATTACACGTATTGTCTATAATTTTATTGTGTTTGATTTTCTATGCTGCGTGAGAGGTATATAATATATAAGATCTAAATTATTGAGAGACCGAGAGCTTTCAAAATATCAAATTTTTTAGGTGGGCTAATTTACGAGTTAATTTTTTGATAAAGTTCCCCACTTCAATCAGCATGATTCTATACGCAAGGATACTAATTTTAAATAGTATTTGTTTTGCTGAAGTCAATGCACTATTCATTAAATTATGACAAACGTTGAAAAATTGCTCGTATAATACCTTACCAGACTATTTGTCTATTTTAGATTGATTATTAATCAATTGCATCAACATCCTCCATCGCTGGATGAATGTAACGGTCCATGCTGATAAAATTATTCAATTTACGTATATTTCGGTGATATTAGAGTGAAAATACCTAAGTAAACGTCATCTTTGACATTTGTTACTGCTATCGCATCAGTATCTAAAGAGGGAACCATAAATAAACCACTCACTAAATCGATATCTTCGGGCTTTTTGTATGAAACAAATTGGACCTAAAAAACCATAGATATGCCAATATATACTGTCTTATACACCAATAAAAAATACTATTATTCCATAGACTTTCAATGTTTTTCATTGGTGGATATCAAAGATGATGTGTGGATATAGTTAGGCAATCATATGACGTCACTATATTTTGGTTCCAATTTTGATCAGAGATATACTCCCCTGGAGGGAACTGTTCTGCGACATACCAAGCTTCAGCGGCCGATTTAGCCCACTTAAATTTGCACAAGGAATGTCGCACATAGCGAGGATACGGACTGACTGATATACCGGGCCTCTTCTTTTGACGTCAACGGTGGAGAGAAATAATTGAAACCAAATAAATGAATGCAGTTTAAGCGTTTATTTCTCTGTGTTCGTTTTGATAATTTACAATATACTATTATATTACAATTGTATGAGAAAAATGTTGGTAATAAAACAAATAAATATTTTAGATGGCATGGAAATATAATTTTTTTTAGAGAATATATTTATGAAAACAAAAGTAAATTGTGCGCTGATTCAGTGTGCTTTTTGGAAAGAATATTGTGTAGTAAATAATTGTTAATATGAGTAATAAATCATCAATTCGAATTCATATATTTGTAGAAATTCTCAATTATTGTAATAAATCAAATCATAAATAATATCCTAAATATCTTTAAAATATATAATTGTTTTGTATAATAAATAACACGCCCAAAACCGAACTGCTCATATAAAATAAAATTATTGTCATTTTGCCACACATAAATATAATATCCTATTTACGTATCTAATAAAATGAAGTAAATTTATTCAATCCAATTTTTTAACCTCCATTCAGCATACAAAACTCATTCAATTCCCAAATCATTCGAAATTTTTTCATAGAATTCTACTATTAAAATTAAGAAAAAAAGGTTGTTTAGGTACTAGATAAAATTTTTTTAATGCATGTAGAAAAGGAATATTATTTTAGAAAAAATTATATTCATACTGCTCAGCGCTTCAAACTCCCATAAATCTTGGTAATTTGACATTTGATAATGTGTTATATTTCCCTATTAGGGGTGTGTTCTGAGACTGGAGACTAGGGGAGGAGAAGGGCATGTGGAAGAGGAAGGTGGGGAAGAACCTGGATATTCAGATCTGTCATGAAATACGACTAAAGCCATTTTATTATTAGATTCTGAATGGTCGTCTTTCACCAGGGCAATGTGGAGAGTAACTTCCACTATGGAAATGCGTGGAAAAGAGACGGGTGACAGACGACGCCTCGTATGGACGGTAGATTTAATTACATATGAGTTTTCATATTGTTTTGAAAATCAATTTGGGCATTAAAAGTATTATTCTTCAATTAATCCAATAATCTCTGTAATCAGACATACTCGTTTTTTGGTGCCGGACTTGGGAATCGGTACTATCTTGAACATGATTAACAAGTCAATATAATCAAACTGGCTTTAACAGCAGCAACAGGCTTTAAAGCTATGTCCAGAAATGAAATACGAAATCGACTAGAAAAATAGCTAACAAAACAACAACTCGCAAATGTCGACAAAACACTCGTAGAAAGCTTTGTGTTTTTAAATCAACTGATAATGATAATATTTATCGTTATTAATTTTTGGGTTATTAAACCATATTGCGTGTACTCCTTCTTTAGGCTAGCTTTCGGACAGTGTTACAGTGTCCATCATCAAGGCAGATATGTAGATTGTGATGAAGTGTGTGTTTATATATCTTAGAAGAGATGCGCGCGTTAATCCACTTAATGCGTAGAATTCACACACGGATCTGTTCGGCGGACATATCCGCCCGTGTATTCCTGCGACAGACAGATTGGCTCGGTCCATCGGCCCGTCATAAGATGTTAAAAGAAATACATATTAAGCCTAGCCCGTCACCTCTATTGATATTAATATGGTTTTGTGGACTTCATTCCCACTAAAAAGTTATTTCCTTTGGACGGGCTACAACACGTCTAGTTAGGAATTAACAGCGATTAGGCAAGCATAAATGTCAACTTGAATTCGCATGCAAACCTTATTTATAATAAATTAAGTATGTAGGTATTATGTTTTGCATATTATATAAAATGTGATGTGGAAAAAAGTAATAATAAAATTTGTATCCGTAATTAACGGTGCTCGATGCTTTTCTGGTCTTACCAGGACTTCAGGAACAAATTCAAAGTAGTGGGCCGGTTTCAGTGAAGTTCTCGGCAATTGCCGATTTTTCAGGATGCCTGAGTTTGTTCTGAGATCCTTTTGTACTTTTGGAGATGCTTCATTCTGTATGGCCTACTTTAGCTGAAGAAAGAAGCGCAACACGGTGTAATAACCCAAAAATTAATCACGATAATACTCTTGTCGTGAAAATCACAAATCAAATCTGATGGTGATAATGAAATTGAATGAAATGAACATGTTGACTCCAAACCCCAAACATATTAACTTAAACTATTAACGCTCCCCAATAGGTTTGGTATTCCTATTCTCCAAGTTGCCTCCACTGTTCTTGTTGTTGGCCCCCAGCCTGTGTCTGGAGAACCAGAAAAGTGCTCCGGCGAGGATAAGCAGCACTATGCAGGCCACTCCTGCCACGGCCGCCCTGATCTTGCCGTAGGCGGGAACGTGGATGGACACCTTGGAGCTCATGGCCATATAGTCGTTGGTGGATAGCCCGTTCACCTGGAAGTGGTATTCTTCGTCTTCCTCGAGCTCTTCAACTGAAAAGAAATTTTTAAATAAAATCACACCAAATGAAACATTATTTGTTAATCGTTATTTTTTGATTTTCATTTGTTAATAAAAATGTATAAAATATTTTTCAACAATAATTTATGAACTAGGTAGAAATACTTCGCACATACGGCATTTGAATGACATGTGTGTAATTTAAGGCAGTATTGTTGTTTAAATTTTAGAACAATCGTTTTAAGATGATTAAAATAAAAAAATACAGGGTTTTCCAATAAGAGGTGTTATTTTGAATAGCCCGCTATTTCGGTAGATGTTACTTTTGAAGCTGACAAGTAATTGTAATTGACGCCATTAATAAAAATGGAACGATACACGCTTCAACAACGCATTGAAATTATTAAAATTCAATTGAGTGAATCAAATGCATATCATCTTGAGTGATGAGGCCCATTTCCACCTCGGTGGCTTCGTCAACAAGCAAAATTGTCGCATCTGGGGCTCGGAAAACCCAAGATTTATTGTTGAAAAGCCTCTCTATCCTCAACGTGTGACTATTTGGTGCAGTTTATGGTCCGGCGGAGTCATTGGACCTTACTTTTTTGAAAATGAGGCTGGAGCAACAGTTACGGTGAATGGATCGCTATCGAGAGATGATTAATGATTTTTTATGGCCAGAATTGGATGCTATTGATCTGGACAACGTTTATTTTTAACAAGACGGCGCTACGTGCCACACAAGCAACAAAACCATTGATCTTTTACGATTGAATATCAAAATAACACCTCTTATTGAAAACCCCTGTTTAAAAAAGCATGTTGATGGGCAGAAATTTATATTTAAGTGACCGATTTACGTTGGAACCCTAATTTTCATATATTATGTACAAATTAAATTTACTTCCTACATAACGTTTTTTTCACACCGTAGGAGTGGTAAATTTTTATTTTAATAACTACAATAAACTAAACTGAATAATTCTTTGATGGCCTCTACCAATATCATAATTTAAAACAAAACTTAATAAAATAGCAGATATCCGTAATAGATATTTGCTATTTATAAGTTTAAAAATGATATTATCGAGTTTGGTTTGGGTATTTTGGCCTCTAATCGAAATTAAAGTTTTGCACGTTAGAGGCCGCACAGCCGTTTCTCTTAAGTAATATAATATATATTCATTAAACTCACTAAGGTAGTAATTATTCTTGGTTTCCGCTGTGCCCATGACATCCTCATCAGTGCCTCTAAACCACCTGACGATATAAACTCTGAGCAGGTCCCGGCCGTGCAGGGGCGGCAGCCACTCCAGCAAGTACCCCTCGGTGGTCAGGCGAATGCCGAGGTCGCGGGGCGCCCCCATCGCGTTCATGGAGCCCAGGGGGTAACTAGTGGAGCCCGAATCTTCATCGTTTCGTCCTGGTGACAAATATATCATTTACTTACATGTCTTATTCTAGTAGTTCTGTGAATAGTATCTAGCCCTAGCATCTAAAAATAATGTTTCCAATTTCCTCTTATTTAAGAAACAAATTACAAAATTTCCTTTAAATCATGAAATTTGTAAGTAGGTACCTACATTAGAACCCACCTACTTAATTATAAACCTATATTATGTGTAACGTGTTTGTATTTCAAATGAGTAATTACACAATTTGTCCAAAGAAACGTCTATATCAATGATTATTCTTTTTTCAAATTTTCTTCACGCAGGTAGTTACTATGTAGAAAAAAATGCAAATAAGAAAGTTCAAATAATCACGATGATTTCACATTTGAAAAAAGAATCTTTACCGAACCATAGTCAAAGTTAGCCACCTTGTTAATGTTAGCTATCTAGTCAAAGAAAGGCTTGCTTAAATAATAACATGGAACGCACGAACAATTCACAGACAGATGAAATGCCAAGGGACTTCGCTACGCTCAGTCAACAAGGACATGGATATAGGTCGATTTATAAAATCCATCAGAATCATATAAAACGATATACAAACAGTGTGATCAACTAAATTATTCAAAATGCATTATTATGTTCCTGTATATTATCTACCTGTATAAAATATAAATAAATAATAAAATAATATGTACATTCTAACTGTAACGCAGCACCACATTTATTAATCAAATGCATTCTACAATTTACATATGGTTTTGTATTATTGGGTGGATGCAACAAGTTGATAATAGTTAGACTAGACAGTAATAACATAGATCATTGTAGAAATTTATTATATATTTGTTCAGCGCCCTTGAGGTGATTTTGCACAAAAACGACGCTATACAAATGATCCAAATATTATTATTACTAACCTTGGTAACATAAAAAAGGATGACTGAATATGGTGAATAATATGGAGGTTTTGTCAATTATTTTTGTAAAGTTTTGGATTTTTTTTTTCAAATTTTAAGAGTTGAATTAATGCATATGAGGAATGGATTTTGCACGTAGTCCCATTTTTTCTTTATTTTGTTCGTCTATTCGTAAAACAAGAATCCATGCCTAGGCCAAAATTTGGAATGAAAAAAAAAATTCGAATGATAACATCGTACTATAAAAGTGTATTTCTCGGAATAAATGATGATATACTTGTCATCCGCTGTATGCTTAACACAAAAAAATATATGAATAAAACATGGTTTCAATTTATTAGAAATAATAATAACTTAGTTCCATTTTAACTAACTCCAAGTTATATTTGAAGGTTAGGAAATACGCATAAATTATAAAAATAATCCAAACTAAACCCTCAAACCTATTTTGTGCATGTTTACTCCCCAACTTAAATAGCTGTCTACAATAGATATTTAAGTTGAACTCATCACAGGACACGGATGCTGATGATCAAATATTTTTTTGAAAAGTAGCCCGATCGCTCATTGGTGGTTCGTGAGCGGGTTACAAAGATCGGGTAGTTCATGATCGACCCATGACTAGTATGTAAACAAACCAACCCCTCATGGTATTACCTACCGTGACACAATAATCTGAAAAAGTACTCGCATGTCTCCTTACCTTTGGTCCAGACCCTGACGGACTTGCTGAACATGCCCTCGCCGAAGCGGTCAGGGCTGAACACCATGAACTCGTACTCCCGGCCGGGGCTGAGGTGGGAGATAGTCGCCTCCGTGGTGCGGCCCGAGGACACGCGCACCGTGCGCCACTCTGTCACGTCCACGGGCCGGTACCACACCTGGTACTCGAGCGTCGGACGGGGAACATCTATACAAATAAACACTCATTATCTACAGCAATAAATTCATTTAATTCAATTTATTGTTTCTAAAATATTATAAAATAGACAATTTTAGAGCGTTTTTAAATAAATTTGTAAAGCAGAATTAAAATTAATTCCCTCTGAAAAAATTGTCTAGGTATTGTTAATTTTTTTTATATCTACGTATAAACGGTACAACAATAATTTATTTTTATAAAAAAACAATATTTTTACTGTTGAACAATAATCCAAGACATTTCGCTCTGCGAAAACTTTTATTTTTAAATATGTAGAAATAATATATCTGCTTTGTCAAAATGCACAATTTTTGACATCTTTTGTCTAACAGTTAAAATGTGCATTTAAGTTCATCATAAATTATCAAACATGAGTATTCACTTGTCCCGTAAAAATAAAAGTTGTCGCAGATAGTAATTCTTGTGAAAACGCTCTATGGGATATTTGACCGTCTCCCGCCTCCAGAAGCGACATCTTTAAAAATATTTGACATTAGTAGGTACTTGGAGAATAAAGGTTCGCTATCTTTGGCTGAAAAATATATCTTTAAATTTAACACTTGGAATGCCAGGGGTAAAATGCCGATCGCTACTATTTTCACTAATAGTGGCGACACTCTTTTCGTAATAACTTACTTGTTTTTTTGCAAAATGTTTTTTTTTAAATTGAGCCGCTATACCAGATAATGTGTTTATATATTAATCGTATGTAGTTTCCCCATATTCACAGAAATGTTTTTTTCCTCCTAATATTATAAAAAAATAAATTATATTTAAAACTTAGGAAAATATTGTTAAGTTTCATTATATTTTCCATCTCTAACAAGCATTCCTCATAAATTATTTAAAAAAAAACTCACATTAGGATTTCCCGAAAATAAATAGAGTCATGTGACTTTTGAAAATCAGAATTATGAATTTAATTTGACATGCAATTTTGCCATCTTTCTCCTATAAAAGGAGAAGTCAAATTTAGGTCATTCACTCATTCACTATCCGAACGTTAAGGAGGACACACATGAATAATTAGCGCCAGAAAACAACCCCTTAAAATGGACACTACTGCTGACGAAAATGCCGTTCAAGTGGTGGCACTACTGCAATCAGGGATGCGACAGTGTGATGTTGCTCGGCAACTAAACTTTAGCCGTGTTGACTTTCGACTGTCCGATTTTCGTGAGCCGAGTATATTATAGTCTTGCTCGTGATTGCTAATCAATTATTACATTTCTGGATGCAGGATTCAAACACTTCTGATTTGATTACAAATATTTCTTATTTCATTTGGATGCGATCAAAATCCAGTGAAGTTTGTGTTCTACTCACTGGACCCGTCTGGACTGGTGGGATAAGAAAGTGATTGCCTACTCGTAGCTGGGACCCATCGCAGAGTGACGGAGCTGGCGGCGGGCGTAGCGTTCAGGTTGAAGGGTGCGCGCGGCGGAACATTCTCTATCATGAGCTCAGTCTCCGCGGTCACAGCGGCAGCCTCGTTGCTGGCCGAACACTGGTACAGGCCGCGGTCCACCTCCTCGATGTTCTCGATGGTCAGGTTGCCGCCCAGCAGCTGGTAGCGACCCTCGGGCAAGGAGCCTCCGTCCTTCTGGGGGAAAATCCCATTACACCAAGAAATAACTAACAAGACACAATACTTTAATTATGTTTTAATTATGAACGCCCTGATTTTATATACTGCATGAAACATAGACAACAAGAATTTTAAATGTTTAGTTTTACTGCATGATACAGAGACAACAAGAATTTGAAATATTTAGATAACAAAAAATTAAAAATTAAAAAAAAAAACGAGCACAATACATGAATTAGGTCCACACAGGAGGCCCTGAGGAAAATAATTTCTCTCAGGGCCTATGTCAGCTTCGGGGATGCTATGTGGAGGGTCTTTTTAAGGAAAGGAAGAAAAAGTTCTGTGAAGGAAAAAGGTATGAGGCGTGGGTAGGAATCTAGGTATCAGTGTGTCCAGGAGTGACATTGACGTTGACATGATTTTATATTAAACACGATTTACTGCATTGAACCATGAAGATTGAACCTTTCTCCCCAGGGACTGGAGTAAAAAACTAGCAACTGCGCCAAATCCCAATTGGGTAGGACCAACTTTTATTTCTTATATTAACTGCTCTAATGTCATCCAATTTCAGAGAAATGCGTATATGTCTGCTTGTGTATGCGTGATTGCCACCAAAAGTTTATAGAATATATTGTCATCAACAACCATTCTATCTGCCGAATTTCAGCTCGATTGGATGTGGAAAAGTGGGTTAATTTCCGCTTCCAAGATTTGTATTCATTCATTACCGAAAACAAAATGAAATACAAATAGTTTATGTATTTAAAACAGTAAATATATTGTAAAGTAATAATATTAGTTCTTAATACATAATTATTTTTCTTCTATTTTCTAGTGTACGTATTTTAAGAGTATTTAGTAAGAATATATAGTGTACGTGTTGAATTGGTAAGTGTAGTTTGAAGTTAATAAAATTTTCTGCACACGAGATAAAGGATTATTTGTTGATAATGATAATGATTAATAGCAGATGGATGAGTTTGTACATTTGGAAACTATGTTTACTAATGATATTGACAGAAAGCTAAATGCAGGAAACTCCGTTAATGGAGAATCGAACGCAGTTGGCAAACTAACAAAACATTGTCCATAGAAGTGAAGCTAGTAGGCCAGAATGGAGTGCTGGTACTATGAGGTATGGCATTGAGAATTAAACTGCAGGATGGATGAAAGTAGACTGAATGCTATAGAAATGAGAGGCAAAATTGTGGTAAAATCATGTATGACAGTGTGAATGCAAGGCAGATGTTAGCGTAATGAATAAGATTAAGAAAGAGACACAAAACACACAGATTGTTTGGGCAACTGGAGTGAATGAACAAAGAAATGAGTGTAAGAAGAATATATGACGTGAGTGTGAATGGTAGTAGAAGATTGGGATGCCCGATAAAGACATGACACTTGAATCGGGCCATGTCAAGAGTCAGAATAATATAAGGGAATGTATGAGAAGATGATGAATGTGAATGAAGCCAGGAGTGTGTGTCAAGACCGAGTTGTTTGGTGGTTCGTCCTCTCTGCCTACCACTGAGGCTAGGGAAATGGCGTCATGGTTAATTAGTTAGATGATTATGAATACATTAATGGCACTTGGTCCATCCACAAATATCTATAGTAAAACAAAAGACTGTACCTTAGTCCAGATGATGGTAGGTCTATGATTGCCCTCACTGTCCACTGCGTCGCAAGGCAGGCTGATGCTGTCTCCCAGTCTCCGGAGGTACAGGTTGAGCGGTGTTATGGTGAAGGTTGGCGGTCTCTGAACTATCACGCTGATGTGGGGGGAAGAGCCTTTGGACCCTAACTCGTTGTAAGGTGTACAGGCGTACTGGCCAGCGTGCGATTCGTCCACCTAGAAAGGAATATATTTAAATATATTTTGTACAGTAAACCCGCACCGGAAGTACTTAAATGATCTTTATAAGATCATTTAATTTTATAATCCTACAGGCTAATTTTTTATGTCGTGAGAAATATGATCTAAAAGGAGTTAGAAAACACCACGCTTTATATCCAAATCTAGAAAATGACCACGGAAGAATTAAAATGTGCACCTATATGAAACCAAGGGTGCCGACTGCAAGTTGAAAAAACTTATTGAATATTTATATATGAAACGAAAAAAAAATGAGGTGCCGTAACGTGTAACGTTTAAAATACATTTGTCTAATTAAAAAGGGAGTTTTGATATACCTATATTTTTTCGCTTTCAGTAATTTATTAAAACGTGAGAAATTTAATTTTTTTTACGTTTTCATTCAAAATTTTAATATGTCAAAAAATATATGTAATTTATAACCATAAAATAAGAGAACGTATTTCATCACAATAAAAAAATAGTTTTTAGTTTTCAAATTTTTGGTCTGACCGAATAAGGCTGAGGCCTGAGGAGTTAAGAAAGTCCTTAATAATAAATAAAATATTATTTTATTTCAGTAAATACAGTCAAATATTATTTTTTTAATACCTACCTTAAAATACATAGATTTGAGGATGGAAGAAGGATAGTGACATGTTTCTTTTTCAAAATTGTTAGTATTTGGAACTCGACTCTTGCGAGCTCCTGAGTCTAGTCAACATAAGAATACAAACTAAACAGATTGGTATTAACATAACTAATTCAATAAATAAAACAGGCCTAAAAAATTTTTTATGAACAATTTTTTTCTTATAATTTCAGATATTTAAATATCTTCTTGCACACGGAGAAAAAATAGTATTGCTGATTTATTAAAAATCTCTTCAGCTAATTCGTAATCCGGTTAAAAACCGGACTGCAGGCCGCTGCTTCCTAATAAGCTTTTAGTAAATGATTCATAATAATATCGAACAAGTGTTCATGCAGACAAACGCAGATGTTTTGTCTTTATGTATTATATTATTATATAATAATGACGAAATGCAAAATGTTAGGATTTTTATGAAAACGTGTTGTGACTATTCATTGATATTTTACTAATAGTTTATCAGGAAACCTATCAACTCATTCGTTAAGGGCCTGCAATCATATTTTTAACCGGATAGTGAATAATTTTAAGAGATTCAATGAATTAGCAATTTGTGTTATCGGTAAATTTTCTCCGTGTAAACCATTTGAATTTAAGTAATTATTTTATGCAATAATTGTTTATTACTAACTGAAATTCGTATGAAAATAAAAGAGTTAAGTAATAAAAAAATAATTAAAAAAAAAACACATTCAGATGAGTTGTCGCTCTCATATAATGGATTCTATTAGATTCTATTGCCATCTAGAGATATGTCCCATCCAGCATTCGGTTATAGATTCTTGATAAATATCAACTTTTACCTTGCTAAAGAAAAGGCTGCCGTTCCGCCTGTAAAAGACTCCAGGCACGTTGTATGGGTCAAAGAGGAAGCCATCTTTCTCCCAGCGAAGGTTGGACAATGGAGGGTTGGCGCGGAAGTGGCAGTCCAGCACAGCGGGCCGGCCGTACGGCAGGTGCAGCTCACGTGGGGTATAGATCACCTTCGCTTTATCTAAGGATTTTAAAAATAAGAGGTAATTTCTATTTAATTTTCATATACTGCTAACTAATTCACAGGTAGTTTCTATGAATCGTTTTCCAAAATCTAGGCAGGGTAACGATTTTATAGCCTTTAGTTTCCTACCTCCGACAAGAGCTAGATTTTGTTAAGTATAAAAACTGACTTCTTCTTTACTACCTCCTCTCCTTATTTCACTCTTTCGTCTACTAGAAACACCCTCCACGCAATATCCCCACCAATGATATAACCTGAAAAAATTCAATGGACAGCTCGATGCACCAACATATCTATTCTTCGAGGGCTGGAAAACGAAGACCAGTTGACAACGACGAACCAGATCACGAATGCGATGCGGCAACACCTCAGTTGCATCAAAACTTCTGTGTGTTCAAAGTGTCGTGTGAGGAAATGTAGCAGTCTCGTCGAGGGGATGACCTACAATGATCGTTATGTATGTATACATATCCTTTTCTGAATGAGGTTCAGATGGGTGATCACAAACTTACACTGCACGTTCAGCGAAGCCTTGGCAGTCTGTCGGTCCCCGATGGAGTTAACCACCTCACACGTGTAGTCGCCCAGGTCAGTCATGTCCGTAGGGCTGATGGTTAGAGAGCCGTCCTGGCCGACCCAGGAGCGGTGGCTCAGGTCCCCGATGGAGGAGATGGGCTCGCCGTCCTTGTACCACTTGAGGAAGGAGTCTCCGGGCTTGGTCACGCACTGAAAGAGCGCCGGTTCACCCTCCATGGTCGTCTGGTTCACAGGAGGAATTCCGATTAGGTTTCCTCCTAGAATCAAATGGATTTAATTTAAATATCTTTACAATAAACTTTGCGAATATAAGTTCAGATAATCGCAAGGAAAACAGAAGTTAAGCAGATCGCAGCGCTAATATTTACAAACTGATTGGAGCAGCTAAGTCATTGAAGAATATACCGTAAGCTAAGCATGTTGGTGGGCCAAGGTTTAAAATAGGTCCGTGCATGGACTCCAATAGCAATATTCAGCAGGCCATGTTGCGGATTCTTAGACCCTTTCAAGAAGAGCAGCTTGTAGCATGAAGCGTGTAAGTGTTGAGCGTGTTTTATTTAGAAACATTTCTATGTAGAAAAATATTGTCTAAATAAAGATAAAGCGAGTGATCAAATAATCTGAAAAAGCAAAATAACAAAAAAATCTAACGAAGCCTTCTTACTATATAAATATTATTACAGAATAATGTAAGCAGATTTTCTATAAATTTTGTAATTAATCTAGTAAGCCTGTCTATATTATATGATGACAGGATGAAGAATCGTTGAGAGGCCCAAACTTGAATATGTAGGCGGCTGGGCTGGATGGGTATTGGACGTGCCATATGCCGCTACACACTTCTTCAAACTGCTGCTCTTTTTTCGAAGACTTTGCCATTTTGGATTCCTGATGATAATCGAAGTGTTATAAATTAGTTTGTTTTTTTTTTCCCATCTGCAGGACCAACCAGTTTACTGATGGAAAACGAGCTGTTGATTCTAGAAATAATCTTTCCCCATTGACCCCTCTTTCCGCACCGCCGGCAAAGTCCTATAATAACACGCATTAACCAGTGCATGTTATTAGCTAGTAGCAAGTAAACGTTAAAGAGTAATAGCTTCATACCTTCTACTTCAAGGTGGAACCAGGTGCCGTTATTACGCATGATGGGCGACCTGTTGGGGAAGAGCACGCGGCACTCGAACCAGCCCGAGTCCGTCTCGCGGATGGAGGTTAGGTTGATGGATCCGCGGCCAAAGCCCCGCTGGCCCCCGTTCAGCAATTCAATGCGCCCCGTGAACTCGTCCGCCGAGTAGATGGCCCCCTCATTCCACGAGAAGATTGGCTGGCCCTGGAAACAGACAAATGAGATACTCATTATCAGGTATCACTAGATGCATCATCACCAAAGCTAAAACTATTTTTTTTATTAGTTTCAATTGCGAATTTGGTACATGATGTAGGTATAAAGAATGATATAAGTATAAATTCAATTTTTTCACAGTCCTCCTCACTAGGGTTTCCTGTTCTGAGGCAGCCTGTAGTTTTCAAACTTTTGTGTTTAGTTTCAAGTTGTCTTTACATCGTCTTCATAATGTTTGTAAGTCGAATATCACTTTGTTGTCTCAGCCATTTTTGTTTGTTTGTTTTGGTAGAGCATTGTATAATTTCGTAGCATGCAATTTAATATATCTGCGAGTGCTCAAGGCAGACCCCCTAACCGGTTACCCCGTACTCTATTAGTGATTGACACAAAGCGTAGTACACTTTTTTGAGGATATTACAGATGTTTTTAAAGAATATGTACCTGGTGAGTTTTTTGTAAGAGTTAAACTTAAGCTTAAACCATGAAACTTTAGACCTGGTGATACTATTATTTACTAAACTATTGAACATTTTACTGATTTATGTTTTGACTAACAAACAAATACGAAAAATGTATGTGAAACGGGAATCCACAGAATTTCTTCAGGAGAACAACAATTCTTTATTAATATTTCTTACAAAATTATGGATTTTGATCTAAATGAGATATTAGGCTCTGCCACACGTACATTTCGGGCCGCTCCAGGCCGCCTCGCAGAAAATTCTCACAATGGACTGAGCTGTAAGCCGTTACCTTATTTTCGGACTTTACTTTTCTGCTTATTTATGGTCTTGGGTTAACTATTCGTTTTGGTTATCAAATTTTCACTATTTCTACATTTAGTTAAATGATGTTCGAATAATCTATGCTGCACTATATGGAGGTATAATACTATGATAAAAGTGAATTAGGTACCTACATGTTGCCATTTATAGACAGAGATTAATTCAGCATGAATGTTCATTGAATTGATTCTTCGTTGAAGTTTCTTTTTGTTGTATATCTTTTCACTGGCATCACGGAGCAGACAGGTCACCGTCCTGTCTCTGGTATTATTGTGACTGCTGTGCTTTGTATGACCATCAGTCGTATATCAACAACTCGCCTATTAAAATCATTCAGATGACGTTATGGTTAGATATTAATTGGACCCAAACTTTTATAGTAACTAAGTTGTACTATCAAAACATTAATACCCAAATAATTCATTTTTTCGCTCAAACTTGATTCCGTTTAAATTTTTAAATATTTCGTATATTCATATAAATTTAGAGTAATTTTAATAATAATAATAACATGGCAACTGTGGCATTAATTTTTAATTTTAATTTTATGTTACTATCTATAATTACACCAAGGTGTTTTACATTAATAAAAATATAAAGTTTGAAATTAATTTAAAAAAACATTCCCCCAGTCTTTTTGAATGGTGAGATTCTGAAAACAGTAGAAACCACAAAATATCTAGGACATATCATCAACAACAAGCTAACGGATGATGAAGATATTGACAGGCAGAGGCGTGTACTGAGTATAAAATGTAACATGCTCAGTAGAAGATTTCGGCTATGTAGTCCACGAGTGAAAAGGACGCTCTTCTTAGCCTTTTGCACCACCCTGTACACATGCGAGCTCTGGGCTAATTTCAAGAAAAGAACAATGGAAAGGCTTCGGGTGCAATATAACAACGCTTACCGATTGATGTTCGGACTCCCCAGGCACTGCAGTGCCTCCTCAATGTTAACAGAAGGGCGAGTTCCAGGATTTACAGCTCTGTTAAGAACCAGGATTGCAGGACTGAGGGAAAGGATAAACCATTCCAGAAACATTATTATCATAGAATCCCGTCTGACTTCAGGATCGAGCATTGAAGACCATTGGAGAAAGATACTTGCTCCCACAATCTCAGATCCGATGGATTCCCGTGCTTCTCTGCTTTAACTTAATTTCATTTTCTATTTAATTTTTTAATTTATTAATCTCTTTTTATTTATTTTACTATATGTAAATATTATTTGTACTTATATCCTCTATGGGATGTGTGGGATTGCACTAACCTCCCCACATCCTGGAATAAAGAATTTATTATTATTATTATTTATTTAAGGACCGGTTTCGTTATTTATACCCTGATGATGCTTAAGCAAAGCGAAACCAGTCGGTAAATAAATAAATTTAATTTGTGGTTTTACACAAAATAAGTGTTTTATTTTTATTAAATATGACAAACCTCAAAGTGATTGCTTTCAACAATGATATTTTACATTAGTTTAAGCGGTAAGTACAAGTACAGAGCGTTCAGGTTTATATAGATTTGAATTTACTAGTGGGGCCCGGGCAGATGTTGTTCTGCAACAGACCGCCTTCTCTGTAGACCGCATTTTATATAGACCTCATTTTATGTAGACCGCCTTTTATTTGTGTTATGACTGCCTTTACTCATGCAGACTTCGGGTGTAGGGAACTCTTTAAAACAGTAAATGGTTCTTTATATAAATGTGTTTATTTACGTCACAATAACCTGTCTGACTATCTAGAAGTGATCGTTACCCGAGGGTAGGTAAAACTCTGCGCCCCAGGAGCTTGCTCTCTGATAATATAATCTCGCAAGTACTTGTTACACCCTAGCGACATCTGGCGGACTCTGGCGTAAGCTTTATGACTACCGCCATCTATCGATTAAGTACTCAACCTTATTACCAAACATCACAATCTGTTATCGGATATTTTATGCAGTTCATACCTAGATAGAATACACGCACAAGACTTATCCATCGTAGATATTATTTTGGCGTGTCATTTGATATCGATTATTTCAGCAGATTATGATTATTGTTAAAATAAGTAAAAATGCAACCGGTACCGTTCTATACTCTTGAAACTGGCAAGAAATACATGTCTTTCACAGTGTGACAGATTGCCATACGAATACGATTCAGAGAAAACGCTTTTTTATATAATTTTTATTCATCTCATATTCAAGTGTAATAAATAAAATGATAATTCCTAACCGATAATCGAAAAAAAAATGAGTCCAATAAAGATTAATTCTTAAGTCTTAACAGTTATGTTGTTTTAAATTATATTAATGAATTTAAATTTAATGTGTTTTTAATTTTAATCAATGTGTTTTTGGATGACAAAGATTTAGATCTCGATAACTGCGCCATATATCCTGACCAAAACTATTCTTTATTTCAAGCTGGAACCAACCATACACATTTAAACCGGTTGGGCGTTTTCTAAGATTAGCGTGTAAGAACACAGTGACACGTGATTTTTATATATTAATACCATTCTGAGGGATAGCATTTTTATTCAAACATTACACATGTTTTGTCAGTATGTAGTAAATTTTGATTGATTTTTTTTATTATCAAGTTTATGTCTAATTCAGCCGTTCTCTGAGTTTCACATCAAGTTTATGTCTAATTTAGCCGTTTTTTGAGTTTCGTTCAAGGAAAACCCTAATTTAATATTGCTGTGTCATCAGCATAATATGAAATTACTTTTGATTTAATAGGGACTTAAAAAATATCGTTTACGTATTTAAAAAAAAAACAGGTTCCAGTACAGTACCCTGCGGGATGCCAATATCCGTGATTTGTGAATCGCTCAGAAAACCATTTAACCAAAAAGTGCCCTTTTTACATCCACGTTAGCGCACTTATTTCGATTAAAAACTCTGTTTAAAACCTAAACACAAATAATACATTTTACAATATATATAATAAGTCGCTTTTGGCTGTAGGTATGTAGTCACTTATCACTTCCTTGTTTGTTTTTCAGTCCTTTACTAACGCCTACAAGGACAATTTCAATCAAGTCCTGATCTTATCAGAGCTTGCCCCCAATCCCCAAAGGAGTGAAATGTTTCCGCTTAAAGCGATGACACTTTCAACGGGATCCTAATATTTAATTAAACCAGATAAATTGAGTGATTAAAGCATATTCTCATATCCACAAAAGCATTCAACAAAACTAGGCCAACTGATGCATCCAGCAGATCTGCGAACTCTTGAAAAGTGATCTCACACATGTAACCAACGTGTAACAATGCAATTAGTGGGTGACGTCACAGAGTAACAAGTATAACTATTATTGCAGTAAAACGAATCAAGCAATTAATTGGTCCTGTTTGCGAATGCAATTGGGTATTGCGATTCTGGTTAAACATGTAGACAGTGCTGTGCCGACAGTAGTGGTTGTTTTACACTATGCCTTTTTTGTACACTTTCCATATGGGTTTGGGTTGAAAATAATTACGTTCTGTTTTTGTACAGTTTAAGATTGCCAACATTATTTGATATGTATCTGTCATCTGTAATATTACATACTTATTTACTTAACCCAATTACTTTCATAATACTAACTAGAAATACACGAACAAAAAATATTTTTAATTGTGATAACAATATCAGGACTGGATCGTTTAGATGCTTGCATTGAATACAGTTGAAATCTCAGAAATAATACTCGTTGATAACTGCATGGAATTTAGTTACAAGAAGGCTTAAATTATATACCTAACAAATAAATATTATTATTAGGTTTTATTATTCTTAGGCATGTGTTCGAATTTTACTTCTTTATAAATGTTCCACTAAATTATTAAATCGTAAAATATTTTTAAAAGCTCGTTTAGGCATGTAATATAAATAAATAAATATTATATTATGTGAAAATGTTGCATGTTTGTATCGTTTTCTACATAAGTATTGATAAAAAGACTATATCATCATGAGCCCCGTACATCAGTCTGAAACCCGAGAATCCTTATATTTGCCATAAACATGCGAAGTGTGATGAATTTCGAGATTTCATATTTATATTTCTCTCATAACCAGCAATTTCTATTTGAAAGTCTTTTCAGTTTAGAAAGGCCTACATAGGTATGTATAACACGTGGTGGTTTATCCCAAATTTCAATATTTCCCGCAATGGTTTTTTTTCATAACTTAAAAAAAAATTGCATTACATATATATGTGTCATGTATAGTCACTACTTTTAAGCAAGATTTTGGTCTTACACTAACGATAAACGCCGCGGCTGTGACAAACTTAACCACATGGACTACAAAGACAATAAATATGATGGATCGTCTGAGATCGCCGCAGGTTTCGCACACTATTTTCAATCAGTATTTAGCGACAATATCCCCAAACTTGACATATCCTCTATAGCTTCATCGTCATTTAACTCTTTACCTGTACAAATTCATGAAATTAACGATGACGATATTATTAAAGCTTTCCATAAGCTAAAACCTAAATACTCCGTCGGCCCAGATTGTATTCCACCTATAATCCTCAAAAGATATGCAAGTTATTTTGTTCAACCTCTAAAACATATTTTTAACCTATCACTTCGCAAAAATATCTTTCCGGAAATGTGGAAACTAACGAAAGTAACGCCTATACATAAAAAAGGAAAAAAGTCAGAAATAGATAATTACAGACCTGTAGCTGTGTTGTCAGCACCCGCAAAACTTTTAGAAACCATAATTTATTCACAGATATATAACCAAACAAAACACGCACTCACCGAAAATCAGCACGGATTTCGTCCCACACTGTCACCTTCAACGAATCTTATGAATCTCATTACCTATATTAATAATTCATTTGAAAATTTTGTACCTGTTGATGTGATTTATACAGACTTCGAGAAAGCATTTGATAAAGTCGACCATGATATTTTATTAAAAAAATTAAGTGACATCGGATTCTCTCAGAATTTCCTCGCTTTTGTGGCTAGCTACTTACGCAATCGTCGTCAGTATGTCAGTTACGGACACCATATCTCTCACGAATACAAAAATAACTCCGGGATTCCCCAGGGATCGAATCTAGGACCCCTTCTCTTTCTCTTATTCATCAATGACATTGGCAACACTATAAACCACTCAAAATATCTCCTTTTTGCTAACGATATAAAACTTTTCAAAGCAATCAAAAGTTACATCGATTCCATTCTTCTGCAGAACGATCATGATTCTCTTGTCAAATGGTCGGAACTGAACAACTTACCCTTCAGTATTCAGAAATGCAGTGTCGTTACATTTACAAGATCCAAAAATACATTCCTGTTCCCCTACCACATTAATAAACATGAATTAACACGTAAAAATGAGATTCGAGACCTTGGCGTAATTTTTGAAGCAAATCTCTCTTTCAAATCCCATATATCTGATATTGTCTCCCGTGCCAACAAAATGCTTGGATTTGTTCTTCGTAATTCAAGATCATTTACCAACGGAATCGCAATCCGAAGAACGTATGAAGCACTTGTTCGCAGTATCTTGGAATATAGCTCCATTATTTGGGCCCCTTCTGAGCAAAACCATATTCTCGAAATAGAAAAAGTACAAAAGAGATTCATGCGTTACCTATATATGAGGGAATATATGTACTACCCTTTCCTGTATCCATCCTTATTCTTAGCAGGAATGCTCGATCTTAATACATTAGAAGCCCGCCGAAAAATATTTTTAGGAAAACATTTTTTTGAGATAATCTCTAGAACTATACATAATCCACCTATTTTGAAAGAGATTAACTTATATGTCCCAGACAAGTATACTCGTGGAAGGTCCCATACCCTTTTTTATGCTCCAAAAGCGAGGACTTCTGCCTATCAGAACGCCCCAGTCAACAGAGCGACTGAACTGCTCAACGAGTCTGCATTGACCATCGACATTTTTAACGTAACCTACAGGCAGTTTAACAATTATCTTTTGACGTATGTCACAAAGTAGTGAAACTGACCTTTTTATGTGTTTTGCTATACTTTTTGTCTAATTTGTAATCTTCTCCATAATGTATTGGTGAATAACCGTTTTACGGAGAACATGAAAAAATAAATAAATAAATAACTCTTATTCGTAAGTCACTAGCTATAAGTCTTAAATTTAAGTCACTAGTTATAATTAGAATTCTTAGTTGTAATCCAAATATATTAATTTTATTATATGTTTATTTGTATGGCACCCTTGAGGTGATTATCACAAAAACGGGGCTTTACAAATAAGCCAAAAATGATGAACGATAATTATTATGTATTTCGTAATCTTATTTAAGGTCTTAATTGTCTATCAGCCTGCGCAATTGAGGGGTAAGGCTCTCGACAACGATTCCGTAGGTTGCAGGTTCAAATCCCGGCGTGCGCACGTAAATTTAGTTAAGTTAATTTGTGTTTTTTCACAAATAATACATTCAAAATAATACGTCCTGTATTTGAAGCACGTTCGAGAAAGAAGGATACTCTTTGTTACGCACTGGATTCAGAATTGAAACATTACTTAAAATGGCTTTAGCTGTGTTGGATAACCAGATCAGGTACTTCCTCATCTCCCAGTTCTTAATCCCCTTTCCCTCCCCACTACCATCAGCTTCACAATAAACCCCAATCAGGGATTCCATAGTCTCACTGGCAGTGGACCCAACAGAAACTTACGCTTGCATACTATCTTGGTGGCGCAGTTTGCAACACCGCGTACTCACATTTACGCGATATATCTCAATATGCTTTATTCATGCACATTAATTTTTAATTGCTCATTCGCCATTTTGTTATCATTAACCCCGCAAATCAATAGTAGTTATTTATTCTATATATTATTCCAAAGACTTTTAAAATTGTTATTTATGTTTTCACAATTTTCTTTTGCTTTTCTGTAAATTTTTAAATTTTGTGTATTATATAATTGTAAAAATTTAACTGTAAACTCACTATAATAAGATTTACAATGCAATGAACCCGTTAGACAAACTGCTAAAAAGCAGTTTATCGGGACTTTTTTGCCTTATATTTGTAAAGTGTGTAAAATATTTAAAAAAGTATGTTACAGGGTAAAAATAACTTCTCAGGGTAAGTTGATATAACAGCTTTAAACGTGCATTGGGTGTCGATGGTTGAAACACCCAATAAAGAGCTAAAGAGGATCTGCGTACCCACATTTCCAGAGCACACCATTACTTGTGTTTACTATATTTCAAACCTACTTGCATGGCCATAAAACAATTAAAAAGGCATTATTTTTTATGAAGCGCGTAGTCATTAACGAAACGCTTTACTCAATTAGGTATCCTAGTTAATCTTGACCTCATAATTATTTTCAATGGCAATATAATGGACCGCAAGAACGTAGCTTTTAAAATTCCAAAGTAATAATTAAGCGTCTTAGACTTTTTATCATCTTGTAAATCAAATAATTAATATCTTTATCCCTAGGACGTCTTAACCCAGATTGGCCCACCGAGGAACAATTAGGAATTATTGTGATCCCCGATAATAAAGAGTGTTAAGACCTTAATTGCTTCAGTACCTAATCGTGAGATCATTTTGTTACAGAAGTAATTGAGTATTTTGTATCTCGCATCTGATGTAATTTTCGCATTAACACAATGTTTCTAGTAGTAATTTAATTAAATGAACGAAAGAAATCATACGAATCACTGGTTATGTTCAATTTCAAAATTGAGGCCTATAATAAGTATTTGCAGCCACTAACTCTTGAAAATCTTTTACACCCTGATAAGATTTAGAATCCAACCCAAACCCTAGACCTAAAGGACTACACTCAACGACAAAGACTGACACTCCAATTGGCGAACTCGGGACGTGAAAAACAAGTACCTTGTTTTGGATCCAACTATTTTGGTTTTTCATTTTATATTTGTAATTTGAGCATCGAAGTTTGCAAATTACTAATTAGTCTTAACTTGTATACCTACTATATGTTCTTGTGCTTAATGTGGCTCTTACAAGACATTTGGAAATTAGCACCATGTAACATCATGTCAATTAAATAACTCTATTCTAAAACAATAATCCTTTACAATCATAAATACGGTAACGTACTATCCTGGTTTAAGAATTATCTGTCTAATCGAGAGCTTACTGTCTGCATTAAAGATCAACTGTCCTACACTTTTACAGCTACAAGCGGCGTGCCCCAGGGATCACATCTAGGACCCATTCTTTTCAACATATTTATAAATGACGTTACAAATGTATTTAAACGTGTCTTTATTTTGATGTTCGCAGATGATATGAAAATTTACCGAATTATTGACCATATTAATGACTGCTTATTATTACAATCAAATCTCATTAGCTGATTGGTGTATCCTAAATAAATTAACCCTTAATGTAAAAAAGTGTCAAGTCATGAAATTTTATAGGAAGAAAAACCCATTGATTTTCACAAACTGTATGAATAATCAAGTCTTAGTATCTGTACCCAAAATAAAAGACCTGGGGATAATATTTGACACAAAATTAACATTTATCTCCCACATTAACAATATAACCACTAAAGCGATGCAAATGTTGGGTTTCATATTAAGAACTTCAAAAGATTTAAAAAATTTAAAAACTTTAAAAATATTGTATTCGTCCATTGTCAGAAGCCATTTAGAATTCAACTCAACCATTTGGAATCTATTTTACAATATTCATGAAAAATCTATCGAGCGAATCAAACATAAATTTTTACGAAACATAAATTATAGATTAGGTATTCCTATTGAAAACATTAACTACACCTCACTGTTGAAAGTCATGGGCCTTGCCACATTAAAAGAAAGAAGAATATGTTCTGATCTCTTTTTTCTTTATAAAATTGTTAATAACATGTTTGACTCCTCTGAACTCCTTAGGTTGATCGACTTTCATGTGCCTAGTAGAACGGTTTGTCAGAAGGTACCTTACCATTGTAACATTGCAGGTACCAAAGCAGAAATAAATTCAGTAATGAACCGACTACACAGTGCAGGGAATAAATATTGCGTGAACACTAACGGTACTGAATGTCTATCAGCCTATAAACACATTATTATTAAATCTGTATGTCAAATATGAACTTGGCAAACATTAAACGGAGTATGTGCGAACTATTTCTACTACTCTGCAAACTATTTTTATACTTTCCTATAATCATTATCATTGATTTGGAGGATTTTGGCAGATTCTCTATTTTTCATCTCAATTATTTGTACCTATATTTTGTTAACTCGGATATTTTTTTATAAAACCTATATTTATCATATAAGATCTGTATAATTAAAAAAAAATTATAAATAAATAAAGATGTACATTATTATCTGTAAAAGCCCTATGGGCGTTTAAATAAATAAATAAAACTCAAGAAATATAAACTAACACGTGCATTAGAAACACTAGATCTAAAACATATCTTCCTATACTATGGTACTAAACTCTACATCAATATCCTACTCCCTTTTAAAACTCACAACAATAATACTAATTATCTCAAATAAAAAGCTGGATACAAAACATAGTGAGATTAGAAATTGGTATTATACTGACAACAAATACAGACTGAAACCGAAACAATTATTTGAACAAACCAGCACCATTTAATATATTTATAACTAGCTGCACCCTGCCACGCGTTGCTCTGGCTCAGTCTGTCAATGCAGAGAAAACATAGGGCATGTTGCTTTTACGTCCATCAGATGGCGCTGTTTAAAAAAAAATCGTTTTTACCTGTCACAGGTGATAGGTATATAATAAAGCTATAAAAACACACGTGTATTCGAACGCAACTTTGTGTCAAAATTTCAAAGCAATCGGTGAAGAACTTTTCAAGATTTAAGATTTTAAACAAACAAACACTTATGATAGGTTGTTTCACTGAATTTAAACAATACATCGAATTTCAAAGTTCATTTTCAAGTTCTGCGAAAGTTCTAATCAAGTTCTCTTATTATTTCAGAACTGTCCAATGATATTATAACAGAACATGAATAACACTTTCACAGAATTTGAAAATTGATTTTGAAATTTGATGAATTGTTTAAATTCTGTTAAACAACCCGTACTTATATTTTTATTTATATAGATAGATAGATTATTTTAGAAAAAACACTATTTAATATGCATATTTATGATTACCTACTTTATATTATCCATACTACTAAATCTTAAGAATTTGTAACTGAAATCCTCAGTACGGAAGTTTCCAGTGAGGATCTATTTTTTTTTCAAATAATAAATAATGTAAAACACTTATTATTATTATTATTATTATCTTGAATCTATCAATTGATGAGGACTTTAATGTTTCTGGCAGCGCATTCTAATACTTCATCTCTTTGTATAGTAAACTATTTTGCGTATTCACTTTGTTCTTTTCAGTAGCCTAATTTAATTGCATGTCTGTGAATGTTCTTGTTGTAATTAATTGAGTATTTTGGTAACAGGTTGTTTATGATTTTATGTGTTCACTGTTGGCCAAATAAACTCTCAGAGTTTTATCTTATGGACTTACGTGGTCGTCACTAAACCGCATGTACCGCCACAGTTGATGTGCAATAATTATGATACATGAATGGGGCCTAAAGGATTCTGAATTGTTTATATTTCTACACATCGTAGAAGAATATCCCCTTCATCAGTTTTCCGGAGACACGTCTGTATTGAACCAAGTGACTCCCGATGCCGTCGACTGGCAGAATAACCCCAGAATGCACCTTTAACCTCAACCAAAAACTATCTTCTACTGTACAAAGAAGAACGGACCTATTCTAACCATCAATGTTTACAATAATTGATGAATGTGACTTACCATCAACGTCACACTTTGGTGTGGTTGGTTTTACACAGTGTTGTCATCCAATTTCGGTAACAACGGGTTACCAATTAAACATTCTTCCAATACCCACCCTTCGTAAACCCTGGGAAATTCGCTGCATCGCAGCATAGCTTCATCCACCACCAGAATAACATTACATTACATTATTATTCCATTTACATAATATTGCAATTTATTTACCAGATTTTTGGTCTCTATGGACGGATAGCACATGCACGCACCGACGGTACATATTTATACCGTCCCTCTGACTTAAACCGTTCGATTATGTACCCCTCATGACAAACTGCGTATGTTGTTCCAGTAGGTACCCTCTATTTTAGAGGCGGAATTAACGAAGCGACTAATCGTGCGTATAGTTGGTTTGTTTGGACAAAGGGTCAGCGGAATCAGAGCAGTGGACAGTAAGTACTGTGCAGGCACAGTCAGTAGGCAGAGTAGGCATTGGGCATGTAGTATGTACCAACTCACAGTCAGTACTGACTAGTGACATCAATGATTGGAATGATGAATGCAGCTCAGATTGTACCGGATCCTTTGGGAGCGGCGATGATTTGATTACATCCATTGGCCATTGTGGCGTTTGGTACGCGCCAGATAAACATTTAAAATTAGCGTTATTTGTTCATCATGATCAAAATGTCATTTATTTAACGTTTTCTAGGACTGCTTTATTGCAAGGTTTTATTATTTGTTTATTGTTTTGTCAAAGGATGATAATTCGAAGGTTCTATTTTATTTGTGCATTCCGATAGCATCAAAAGTTTTAAAAATGTTTGAAAACACCCGCCCGCAGTCCCCCTTACCATACATATGTCCAAAGATGCTTGATGCGTACTGCGTAGCGACGTTTTTCTACTTAGTTTAAATTTAGACTCGCGATTCAATTCTAAAATGTTTAGCTCGCGAACAAAACAGAACTATTATAAAATTAAATAATTTTTAGATCCACTGTGTTTGAATATTTGTTGCTCTAGATTAGGGCTTGCAATCCCGAAGTCCCACGGGATTTCAGCAATGTTTGATTTGGATTTTCATAAGCGGGTTGTGGGTGATTACAAGATTGAAAAAAAAATACTCCAAAAACATGTTATTTGATTTGCACGTGCTTGCGAGTTGCGAATCATATGATATGCAAGCATGATACTGTAAGTGTTTTTGTATTTTTTTAAATCTTTGTTTGTGTCAAAATCCGCTTAAATATTTGTTTATTACATTTTCAGTATCTTCATGTTATACAGGGTGTCCGGAAACTCGTAGTACAAGCGGGAAACTGGTGAATCTACATCACATTTGGAGTCGATTTTGTAGTATATATTTTTTTTTATTTGAGCTTTCGTTATCGAGTAAATCGAGTTTGAAGTTGATTTTTTTTTTTTTTTTTTTTTTTTAATCAAATTCTTTTAAATTATTACTGAAGATCAAAGTACCCAACTAATTAAAACTATTTGAAAGTAAAACAAATGAAGAAACTCGGATTTGAAGCATTATTTTGAAATCACCCTTCATTTAACCCGGTGTAATCATAAAATATTTCTGCTCTGCTCTCAACCCTAAACACCAGAAAAAACTTTAACCCTAAAATAGCCGAAAATTTTTTTTTTTTTGTTTTTTTTTTTTTTTTGAAAATGCTCAAATCATAAAACTTTATGTTTTTTTGGGTTCCCCATGTGGTGTAGATTCTCCAGTTTCCCGCTTGTACTACGAGTTTCCGGACACCGTGTATATACCAAACACAAATACAAAAAGTCCTCTTAGTGGTTTACTGTGTTACCTTTTCAATGTCTTTTTCATAACATACTGGTCGGTATCAATGATAATTAATATCAAATAATAACATAGTGTTGGCTTTATTTCATTTTAATATCCCTTTGATTTGAAAAAGGTGCGAGATTTGTAAATCCTACTCTGGATGGATGTAGAATTTGTTTTATGACTTTTGGTAGAAGATGTGTAAGTTGCTGATAATACGTTAGCCAGATTGTTTATTAGTTTACTTGTTTCTTTCCCCATAAATGTTGAATTCCTTTTACAATTCGACGTTTTTTATAGAATTGAGCGATATGTGTTTATCAGAGGATATATTTTTAACGTTTTTAAGTGGGTATTTTTGTCGTTTCTAGGTAGTCAATTCAGATTTACAACACAAACCGCATAAAAAAACCATCCATAACCCAACCATCTGGAGCCAGTGAGACTATGGCAACTGTTGTGAGGCTGAAGGTAGTGGGGAGGGGAAGGAGATGGGGAAGTACCTGGCTATTCAGAACATGGCCAGCGACTTAAGCCATTTCAAGTAATGTTTCAATTCTGAATGGTGGTCTTACACCACGGCGATGCTGAGAGTATCTTTGGAAATATGCTATACATAATTTTAAACGAGTAAATTGTGATATAACACAAATTAATCAAATAAAATTTACTTGCGCAAGCCGGAATTTGAACCCGCGATCCAAGCCAGAGGTAGTCGAGAGCCTTACTTGTCTAAAATGTATAATAAACGATAAGACACGGATGTGCAGGAAGAAATAATGAATTATCAAGTAACATTAAGACCAAACAAACCGTCCTTTTCATTTTGGGAAAGATATAATAGTAATGCTTCAACATCTGGCCGATACATTGCGGTTTGTATTACTAATTTCTCTGTTTATCTATTCATAAATGTCAAGTCATTGTTGACATAACCATTTTACTTTACGCATCTACCAAAATTGTTCTGGAATGTTATGTTTTGCTGGAATGTTGACATAGTTTACTATTTTCATAATGAATTCGACCGCATTTTCCACGGCCAATGGCGGTTTATTGTTTTGCCTCTAATTCAGGAAACGTTAATTAAGGAATCCGTAAAGCGATCCGAGATCAGCGGAATAGTTTATATCTATAATGGAAGCATTATTAATATGATATCACCCACCCAACAGAAACATGGCTCACCCAATGACTGAATGTTTATTGCGTAAATAAAATCAACACAACCAAACTCTAGTACTAATATGCCATCAACTTGTCCAAATAATTCCATCATCGTAAGTTTAATGTGATGGTGTAATATTTTTGTTAAATTATGAATGTCATCGTCAAGCTGGATATCAAAGCAATTTGTCCAATGGCTAGTTAATATTTTTCGAAATAATTAATAATCAGGGCATTTGAAATATCATCACCATTTTGTCTACTTCGCTATAAAAACTTCAACTCTTATCTACTATAAAGTATTATAAAGCCGTTGGATAGAAGTCTGAAGCAGCAATAATTACTGTTGGATGGTGAGTTCTGACATAGTGAAATCTATTCAGCTTTTTCTGTGTGGAATCTCTTTGTGAACGCGACTGTTTTGATCTCGCAAATCATGTATGACCGGTCGGTTGCTGAGTTGACATCGTGTTTGGGTCCCACCCAGATGTAGTGTATTCAATTCCTCGACTCGCTAAGTCCTCCATCACAACACAAGCAACATTTTCCGCTTACTGTGGTGGTAATAGGATATTTTCAAATATTGTCAAGTTTCTCGTAACCCAGGAATTTTGTCTTTCTTTAAAAAAAATGTATATTCTAGTTTCAATTTTTAACATTAAAAACCCACAAACTAAAAATTCAAGCCCGAGTTTCTTTATCCTAGATTTATAATCATTCATATTTTTTGGTTCCTCGTTCATTGTAAATATAATTTTTTTTTTTTTTTTAATTACTATTTTGGTGAGTTTATCAACTAACATACTAGGCATAATAATAATAATTTTGGACAATTTGTATAGCGCCGCTTTTGTGAAATATCACCTCAGGGGCGCTTCACATTTCATGCAGGTATTACAAAAAAATTAAATATTTAAAAAATAAAGTGAAGTTAAGTTAAGAAAATAGAAGAACAGTAACAGGTGGCACAAATATAGAAAATGGAGACTCTGCAGCAAGAATCCTAGGTGTTGAAGAAACTGGACCAGCTGCTGCAGCGAAAGAGTGCACCAACAGTACAAGCACGAGGTTCGTCATCCGTCCAGGTATGTGTCTGCTGCTAGCCCGTATTATAGTAGTCGTTCATGATTTAGGTAAGAACTAACAAAATAATATTTTGTAGAACAAACAATAAAACACAAGGAAAATGATAAAATAAGAAAAAAAAAATTGAAAAAAAAAAAAACTAAATTTTATTATTTAAGAAGTGTATAAAATTTATTTCTGATAATAAAATTTTGAAAGCTCATTTTATCACCTTTCAAAAACAGTTTTAATTTTTCAGTTACATTAAGACATATTGCAAAGCGGACAGTAACTCCAATTTATTTAGCGTCTTCAAGAAATATGCCAGAGGTCTGAGGAGTTAATATTTTTTTAGTTGTTTCGAAGAAGCTTTGCAAGATTCGAATTGGTACGTTAGTAGGTAAGTACTTATTATATAATCTGTCGTTTTATTCGACCCTAATTCACTCTGCATTTGTTGAATGTGATAATTGAAGCTTAACGCCTACTAAAGGAGTTCAGTCACTCCAACAAACATCACCAGTAGAACAGGAAAAGAAAACGTACGGTCGACAACAAATGGTTTCTGAAATGGCTCATACGTTTTCTTTAATCTATTGAAAGGTTTTAAAAATCTAACTAGACTGTCATTTAATATTGACGGTTGGAATTACAAGAAAAGTTTTAGTAGAACAAATAACAACAGTTAATTACTTAACTTATTGTACTAGGACGAGTAAGAGGGTCGTTTACTATGATTTAAGATCGATCATTAATATTCAATTGGCAAGGAAATAACGGGTGCAGCAAAACAGAGAGTGCATTTGTAGGGGACCGGTACATCCCATGTGGTGCGGGTAGAAATCTCAAATCAAAATTTAAGGTCGTATGTAAATGTCTATAAATAGGTAGGAACTCCTAGGCGAGAATTTTATGATAAATTTCAAAAATCGAACGAAATCCTGAAAAACGTAATTCTTACAACTAATGATCTACGTTCTAGCACAATGAAATCGATAGCTAAAATATCGGATCGATAGGCGTAACTACCGATGATTTTATACCGATTTCCCAAGCATGGTCGCCCTGTTGGTACCTAGACCAATATTGATAATACAGATTGACATTCTTAAACGTCAGATGGCAACGTAAAAGTTAAAAAACTAATGAATTGAAAATGTCCAATTGAAATAATTACTTCAATATACGTTGGGAATCCGCATGTACTTTTGACACTAAAAAGGGAGTTAATAGTCATTGATCCTCGTACATTTAACCTTCTACCACTACAAACTCAAATGATAAATAAATCAATAGAATATGTTAAGGAGGGAAAATTATGGCTGAATGACGCAGATATTGAAACGCTTTTTATATAAATTTATTGATCCTTTCTACAACTCACTTGCTGAAACTTTATAAACTATTGTACATAATGTTTTCTCTTTACTTTTATAATAACTATAAACAAACAAAAACTTTTTCTACTTATATATATTATACTTAGGTACTTGAAATATAGTAATGGTTTTATATTACCCACACTCAGGCTGTGCCTTAGTGGGTTTTCATTTCTTGTGTATACCATTTGGTAATATATATTATGTTATTATTTACTGTCTATTAATATGTATAATATATGTAAAGAAATGAAAAAAAAAGTAAAAAGTAAAAAAGAAAAAAAAAAAAAAAAAGTTCATGAGTTCGTTATGAGTTGATGAATTAATGAAGTGTATGGATCGTGCATACGATTTCTTTCAATTCTAAGAGTTTAGTTAGTTCACCTCCATTCATTAATAAGCCAGTTATTTTGCATAACGAAAGACATTATCCAAAAAGTTGTGCATATTGACAGCTTATCTTGGGGGCCGCTTTGTCTACCGACAAAACCGTGCTTGTAAATATTGCTAACTGACCATAGATGACGGATTTCGTCAACATCGTATTGACATACAGAAATTTGGTAGGGTTAAGTACTAGTTACCGATGGTGAAAAATACCTGACGCATGCACCTCCGCAGTCCTCAGGGCTTACCTCACTACCGACTATTCAGTGCATGCAGATGACTACAAGAAGTGGCAGTAATTAGCCAGGGCTAGTGGCAGTAGGAGAGGGGGAAGTAGGAGTACAGGGACAGGAGTAGCACTAATCACCAGCAGGAAGTCTCGGATCACGTGTCTCGGCAGAGTGACCCACGCGTCCCCGACTCCGAGACGAAGCATGTTGTGGCCTATTTACAAGATTAGCGTTTACACCTAAATTCCACACACTTAGTTTGAGTAAATATATAATCTTGGTTCAAATTGAGGTTAATTCAAAGGTTTTATGAGCTGCATCTAGTGTGTAATATATTATGTTTTTTAAAAAACAGACCAACGTTTCGAATAAAACATAAAATTTAAAGAAAAAACAGCGAATTGTGTTCGAGATTCTGAAGAAATAAAATAGAATGTCCCTAAAAAGGTACTAAAGGTACCCAGTAAATCGCATAGCTAGGCTAGCCGGTTAGTTCTTACTCTTATTTTACTACTCTTATACGAAAAACTCTTTATAATCCGCGATATTGTAAATAACTATTGATACTTTCGTATTTAAACCTAAATAGAATTAAGCTTTTTACGTTAATGTTTGTTAATAATCAAATAGAGCCTAGGAAGTCATATTTTTACAGCGCCCTTAAGGTGATTTTAGCGAAAATAGCGCTATACAAATTACCTATCAATTATTATTTTTATTATTCGCATAAAGGTTCTCGAGCTATGTATCTGGAAATTATGAAAGAGAGGAAGCGACAAGAAAAGCAGAAGATGAAGGTTTAGAAATAGGTACCTATTCGCTATTTGGATATATGTATTTAAAAAAACATAACCTAAGCCATATTATCATCTTCCACTCTAGAACGAGGTTGTATTAGTTTTCAAATAATTATTTTAAAGAAACACACATTTTTTTACTTCTTCTGTGTTTTTAACACTTCAAATCAGAACTTGAAGCCAATTGCCTTACAACTGTGCGACGAATTCATTGCATAAAGCTATAAAACGTAACAATAGGGAATCATAGTAATAAGAATATAACATTGGAGAATCAGGGCAGGTAGGGTTGTAAGTTACAGCGACATTTAAATAATTCACTGGTTCAAATCCCAATCGCGGAGCCACATATTTTTTTATGATTTTCTAACGCATGTAACCTGATCAATGGTCGATGTACGAAAGTGAATTAAGCAAGGGATGTGCGTGCGCCAATACAGAATTGTTGCCGGTCTCACTCCCTACCCCTGCGAAAAACGGCGTGATGGTTAGTTAGTTATTACCCGACAAACATTTATTTACTAAATATCTTTAGACATGAGATGTTATAAGGTAAAAAATGGATTCAATAGAGGTTTTTGATTGTTTTAGCAGCGTTGATATTAGTTAACACACGCCACGCATCTAGACTAAGCAATGTAATAGCGCTTTCGACATCAGCACAAATCACAAATCACCGCCATAACTCATTACAAGATTGACAGACCTTATACAAGTTCACACGCGACAAGCTGGCCCACATATGGTCTCGGTAATACCATCGTATTAGTATTATACCCTGAACTAGCTTTGTTGAACCGGGCTATATAAGTCAACAGGGTTATAATGTATAACCTTGTTGGCACGTAAGGTACACGTGACACGTGCGTTATAAAGTGACACACGACACCCTAATCAACAGCTTATTTCGACGTCACAACGGAAATTAGGTAATTTGAGTAATTCTCTCTTCTTGATCATCGTTTTGATGACCTCCATGGCACAGTGATTGGTTCAGAGGTCGAGGGTTCAAAATTCGACGAGGGCAAATAAAAATGTACATTACTAGCGCAGACCCGTCAAAAAGCACGAGCTATTGTAATTGTAGGATTTGTGAAACTGAAAGTATTTACAAAATCAAGAGATATTATAATTATAGGGTTTGTGAAGCTGAAAGTATATAAACAAAAAAATCCTCAGGATCTTCGCCTTTAAAAAACAAACATTTTTAATTTTAGAAAAGCTCAGAATCTTACCTTTTGAATGAACGCCGTTTATTACGACATCATCTGTCAAAAATTTAAACAAAAGAAATGCACAAAAATTTTGGTACCTACCTACTTATCTGAATTGTTTCCACAATCAGTCCCAATTTTTAAAATACAAGCAAAACCCTTAGGAAGGGTTGTTTCACAAAATTTGAACAATTCATCAAATTTCGAAGTTGATTTTAGAGTTCTGTGAAGGTTCTATTCAAGTTCTCTTATTATTTATATTTTGTTAACAACTTGCCAATAATGAGTTAATTGAATGATTGAATTTGAATAGACTGTATTTTAATGGTATTTAAAAAAGGAATACTGTACAATTTGTATCCCGATAAAATATACCTACTATTACAGCATTATTGTATTACTGACTATAAGTATAAGTAGTCTTACAAAGTTTCCTAAATGGGTATGCCATACTTCCACTGGCTTGGGTAAATATACCGACTATTACGGCATTAATGTATATACTTCCACTGACTTCGGTAAATATGTACACCTACTATTACAGCATTAACGTATTACTGACTATCAGTAAATAATGGCATCTATATCTGATCGATATTTAGTTTTTATGGTAGTCAATGCGAAAATACCTCACACAGGTAGATGCAAATCGCGGTAACTTAATAAGGGATATTTTTAATAATACTTGATATTCTTTTTCAGCCATGATCCAGAATTTGGACAGACTTTTGCCTTTGTAAATACCTCAAAGGCTCTCATCAGACGTTAAGTCTATCTGTTGTCGGTTGCTCCCTTTCGTTTGAATTTAACTTGACACTGAGTGAATGGATTAATTATCCATTTGTTTTCAAATCGTCTTGTAATTACTTCTCAGTGAAAATAACTTTCATAAAATTAGATCGTACGAAATCTTATTGACTCTTTTGGCGACCCCATTATCATGATTTGAGAACCCTTTTGGGGTCTAGTGTCGATACCTCGGGGTTCCGACCGCTGAGATAGATTTTGTTTCGAAAGTTGGTCATACAAGATGACTGCTAGGCAATTTCCCCTTACCCTAGATTTGGCTTCAATGCCTTTCATACAAAAACGCAATAATGTGCTGTCCAGGAGGGCGATTCTCGTTCTTTTTAACGACAGTAATCCTCGCCTTACCTTAATATTAACGCATTTTTCTACGAATGGAATTCACGTTCTCTTTTGACAGTTGAAATGCTAGCATTATAAAAATTAACGCTAGCACTAACGTCGATTGCGATTCCCTTTCTCTCGTTGACAGCTCCTGTCATTTAAAATCCTATCCTTAAACGAGTTAACGCTAGCACGTTTTATGGAGACCGGTCGACCTGTCATTAGCAAAGCATTGATTGATAAATTTGCGGACTTAGTGACGATTATAGTGATATTAGTGTAATTTAAACAAAAGAAAACTTCATATTATCGTAAGTTTTTACTGTAAACATGATTAGTGAAGTATTTTTCGCATAATAATGCTATTATTAACCGAATTAACGTATTTGCGATGTTTGTAAAATACCTATGTAACTTTCAAAACGAACGAAATTTAATATCACATATCAAGTGATTTAAATTAAAATAAACTAAACGTTTATAGTTGTGTGATGCACATATTGCCATTGGGGATTTCCAGATAAATAATAGTAATATCTTGCAGATAAAATGGCTGCAGGATTTTTGGCTCTGGAGATTGTAGACTTGGAGGATAATCAAAACGAGGGGAGAATCCCATTTCGACGCTTAAGAGATGGTCAAAATCCGATGGAAATGGGGCAAACGGAATTCATTAAATTATTTAGAATTTCGAAGGAAATTGCCCATTTCCTAATTAATTCATTATCCCTGACCCTACAACCTAAAAGAAGACATGGCTTGTCTGTCCAATCACAGGTCAGTGCTACATTTAATAAACATAACTATTATTTAATCCATGAAAAAGGAGGTATGGTATTCATGACTGAAATTTATACTTACAGGTACTTACTGCAGTAAGATTCTATGCGGTGGGTTCGTACCAGCGAGGTATAGGCCACGAATGGGGCTTGGCAATCAGCCAGTCATCAGTTAGCCGATGCATTCAGAATGTTTCATCGGCTATCAGCCAAACATTAACGATAACGTGGGTCAAATTTCCTACAACTGCTGCAGAAAGGCAGAAAGCTAGGCTATTATTTGAGCAATCAGATAATCCTTTTCCTGGGACTATAGGAGCGATTGATTGCACCCACATATCAATAATCGCTCCTGCAGATCAGGAAGAGAGTTACTTAAATCATCATGGGAATCACTCCTTAAATGTGCAAATGGTAAGCCCTTGATTCGGACCATTCTTTGTGTACCTACTTTCATATGTGTGAAAAAGTCCTAATATTGTAATTTAAAAAATGAACATTTCAGATTTGTGATCCGAACCTCATCATTTTAGACGTGAACCCGAGATATCCGGGAACGCGGCACGATAGCCAGATTTGGGCCAATTCTCCACCTCGTCGCATTATGGAGCTGTGGCATGAAAGAGGAGAAAGGAAAACTTGGCTAATAGGTAAAAATAAGTCACTGGACATGTAGTAAATAGTATATTTTTTTTATTAGTTCACAACAATTAACATTGTCTCCTCTCCACATAGAATAGGAAAAATTATAATCTCTCCAGAGATTTTGATATATTTATTCGATATAAAAAACAAAAAATGGAAAAATACATAATTACTTTTGGTTCTAAAAGCAATTAAAACAAAAATTAATTTTCATTTTAATATTTTTGTACTTAACAGGAGATGCAGGCTACCCGTTGGAACCATGGCTGATGACACCCATTCCAAATTCAGCCATTGACAGTGAGAAAAGGTACACCGACGCTCACTGTAGAGCTCGGTCAGCTGTGGAGAGGTGTTTTGGAGTTCTGAAAGGAACTTGGAGGTGTCTGTCTGCCCAGCGAATACTAATGTATGAACCCAAACGAGCTCATCACATAATCAATTTGTGCGTTGTGCTGCACAATATGCGGAGATTAACTCGCATCCATGAGCATGATAACCATTCTGAAACGGATAATAGGCCATTATCCGTTTCAGATAGAGAAGAGTCAGAACATCCAAGGACACGTCTTGCTGAAGGAAGACGTGTAAGAAGTCACATCATCACTACGCACTTCCATAACTAATACTATCTAGTTTCATTATGTGTACAATTTAATTTGTATATTCATATAGTTTTCTTAATGTTGTTAACAGTTTTTTTTCCCTATATGATTTTTTGTGATAAGTAGTAAAATAGTTTTTTGATTACCTTGTTTTGTATTACCTGTTTCATTTATGTAAATTTCAAGTGCTTTTCCCCAGATTTCAGCCAAGTTTCATTCACTGTTGATTATGATATTATCGGATGAGGCAGTACAAATGAAAATATTCTATATTCACTAATTAAAATCAAAAAAGCCATCATGAAAATTACACTGAAAGGCTCTGTAAGAATTAGAAGTGATTTTTCAATAATCTTAACATCATGTCAATTAAACAACTATAACAAACAATAATAAACAATACTATTTTTACATTCGTAAATCCCACTCTCATTTCAAATCACAGCAACATTATATCGTAAAAGGAAGATAATATCACATTTATTATTATTATTGTAAAATTAACGTTTTAAAACACAATATCAATTTAAAAGAATAAATAAAAAGTTAAGAGTGAGACTGAAAACCCGCTTTTACAAAAAATACTGACTTTTACTCCCTTTTCCTCATCCTCTGTTACATCTCTCATCTTCTCTCCTCTCTCTGTATTCTAGTCTACTTAATAATAGCATGAGCATTACAAAAAATACTGACTTTTACTCCCTTTTCCTCATCCTCTATTACGTCTCTCATCTTCTCTCCTCTTCTCTCCTCTCTCTCTCTACTAGTCTACTTAATATTAGCATGAGCTGAGAGAACTGCTCTGCTCTCTCTTCCTTGTCTCTTTCTCTTTCTCTCACCCTCTCTTCCCTGTCTCTTTCTCTCGTTCTCTCAATTAGATATTTCTCGATTAAATTTGCTCGTCTCTTCTGGGTTTCTGCAATATTCTGTAAAAAAAAATTCAATCTTGAAATGTAATCAAGTTACTAATTAGGAAGAAGGCCACAAATAATATGCAATAGTAAAGTAAGTTTTCCTCACCGATAAAGTACAATTCTGTTGCTCCATTAGTTTCTGAACTGCAACCCTGGCCTCGTTTTGGTCTGAAAGTTTAAACTCAATATAATTGATGTCTCTCATAATTTGAATACTTGATTTTTCGATTATTATAAAAATAGAATTTATACGTATATAAATCAATTAAAATACATATTTTGATCTGCTTCACGTAATAATAATTGGTTATCCTGCGAACTTAGATTCGATGGACGCGAATCTACTTGATTTGTATAAAGAATTACCTGTCATGAGTCGAGGCCTCCGCCTTGGTCTCTCTGGGTTGATGGATGGGGAGTGGGAGGTCTGTCCACTGCGTGAGGAGTGGTCGGCGGTGAAGGGCTAATCACAGGGTTCAGGAATTCACCCCTCACTCCACCACTACCACTCGGAACCCACAGCTCCTCGACCACACCATCATCCTCCTGCTGCATCTCTACAGCCACAGCAGGTTCGTCACCATCTGCTACCTCCATCAATGCCAGAAGAGATCTCTGTAAAACGAAATAAACAGATCAAAATGTATCATTAGAAATTTATTTATGTTATTAAACGTATTATGTAAACTAACAAAAGCATTGGGCATGATCGAGCGTGGGTATAGTCCTATACAAATAATCAGAATACGTACATCATCATTGGGAAAGTTATCAGGCACGCCTAGTCCTTCTACAGCCACAGCAGGCTCGTCACCAACTGATACTGATACTCCCATCAGTGCGAGAAGAGATCTCTGTAAAACGAAATAAACTTATCAAAATCTATCTTATGAAATTTCTTTATGTTTTTACTCATATTATGTAAACTAGCAAAATATTTGACATGAACGAGCGTGGTAAAATACATACATCATCATTGGGAAGGTTGTCAGGCACGTCTAATCCTTCTGCAGCCACTCTGCCTTTCAGGCTAAAGACTTTCTCCTCCAGCTCGGACAATGTGGTCCTCGCTGATGTGTTGCCGGTCTGCAGGCGGTCTTTCCGCATTTTGGCAACTTTCGCCCTCACATTCGATTTTAATGTGGTCTACACCTGAAACGAATATTTCATTACAGTTGACAGATCAAATTCACTACAACATTGACAAATACTATTCAAAACTTTTAACTCACTTTTTGCCATTGAGTGGTTGATTTTGGTGGACCAGCGTTATTCAATGTATTGGTGAGATTTCGCCAAAATGCGACTAAATTCTCTTTCCCATGCATACCGACAAAACGGTTTGCCGCGAAGAGGGGCTCAGCGACCATTGCATCGGCCATTATCGTAAACTGCATGGCTGTTGTACGGGCAGATCGAATTGCTTTTTGTACACTGAAAGAGAATTATTAATTAACGTCAGATTCTTAATTACACACTTTTTCTTAGGTTTGCACACATAATAATAAAGACAAAATATAATAATACAAGAACTGTATCGCTTTTTACTTGGTTTTAAACATTTCTAAACAAACGTCAACTTCTTACAGACATAATTATTTACCATCATTTATAATGTTGATAATTCCGTTTGAGTCCTAGTGAAAAGCATACGAATAATATTTAAATGCTTTTACATACATAATATAGCACCTACTTACCTCATTTTATTGTGTTCCTCAGCAAACGACTCAAAAATAACAAGTAAACAACAACTTGAACTGAATAAACAACTTGTCAACTTTACTGGAAGACAAAAGTGATTCCCTCGGTGGCGCGATTGGTGGGCAAAATTGACACTTTCAGTGGTGAATGAACAACAAAGTCGTTACTATCTCTCGGGGCAGGTACCTTTTAACAAAACGAAAATCTTCGATAAACTGCTTATTTATGTTATTTAAAAATAAAATAACAACTAATTAAAATGCAATTTAATATAAAGCAATTGTTTTTTAAAGTTTTGGTTCAAATCTTGCGTCATTTGATTATATTTCATATATCTGTGTTTTCAAACAATGTCTCAACAAATCTTTACCGAGTTTTTTTAGGATTTTTTTACTTAGTGTCTCCGAAATTAAAAATGTAAGGCTATCACTACTTCGTGAATCGCTCTTAGTCCACAATAGGATCGTTACAAGCGAACTTAATGCTATCCTTACAAGTGATAGCGTTATTTGGCTAACGCTAGCAGATAGGTTAAGGTGAAGAGAACGTGAATCGCGCTCCTGGGCTTTTTACGTCATCGGTGGAATATTCCTTTATTTACCCTTGGAATACCGTCGTAGTACCTACTCCATAGTGTACCAGGAGCAAATTATTAACAACTTAATTATTTTTTTGTAAAATGTTGTTTTCGTAAATTATACCGTCTTACCAGATATTTAAAAGAATGTGCATAAAATATCTGTCTTTTGTATTTTCCCCAGTTATATTAAGGGAAATGATTTTTAAAATCTCAATCTCAATCTCAAAAAATATTAAATAAAGAAATACAAAAATATTCTTGGAATTTATTGCATTTTCTATAAAACTATATACTCACAATAAAAGAGAGATTATATGATGCAAATTCAAAGGTTAAATTAATATATTTGCAATTATTGTGACGAAACAAGAGTCCAGAATAACATTGCGATATTTTATTTCTTTTACAGGCGCATAAATTTATGCCATAATGTTATAAAATATGAAAAAAACAGGGACAAGTGCGGTGAACTACTAGCGAATCCACGGTGGATTCATCGGCGCACCGTAATACAAACGTGATACAAACGTGAGAAATCCACGGTGAATATCTTGGCACAGTAGGGTTAGGGTTAACCCTTTCAATTCCAGGGTCCTTCTTCGGGAATATGATTAAAAAAATAATATCTCTTGATTTGATGAAACAAATAGGTCCATGTTTGGAGTACCTTTTGTTGATGATATTCCTCATGTCATTTTTTCTGCTAGGTGGCAATCCTTATTTCACCGTCAAATACCGTAAATATAATAACTAATTGTGTGATAGGTTTTTTTCCCTTTGCTGATAAAAAAAATAACCGTTTGAGACCTTAAAATAATAATAAATTAATTAAAAATAAAACTAAATAAAATAATTTTGCATTCTCAGACTATAAAAATATTACCATTTGTTATTTCGGCTACTGGCATTATACCTAGCTCTCTCATTAAAAATGTAGGCGTATTAGATCTCTAATTTTAAATACAGGTAGAATTACGAAAGATTTTTTAAATATTTATATTGAGGAATCAGTAGAATTTATAGATTTAATTAGGAGTTCTACCGAGCCGAACCTTCTGATATGAAAATATCTGGAGTCGGTGAATTATTTTCACATTTGATCTCTGGTGATTTGACGTGTTTTTCTTGTATTGTTTTGTATTTATTATGCTTATATAATGCATTTGCATAGTGTGGATTGACTAGATGAACGTTTGTGGAAAAGTGTGTGGAAGGGTTTAGTTTTTCCTATGGGGAAGATTTAACCCGGACATAAAGTCAGAAAAACAGAAAAGAGGTATATGAATTTTTTTTCATTAATTAGGTGTTATCAATTATAAAGTATGTTCTATATATGAAAACAAAAGTATGGTGATTAAAGGTTTAAGGCATATATACTATAGGAATTATTCAGTTTGGCTAATTTTATACCAGAATGACTATTCTGGTATAAAATTAGGATAAGTAATATATAATATATAATATATATAATATATAATATATAATCAGGATAAGTAAATATATCGATGATCGATAGAGTTGGTTGCGAACGGTTACTGGTTAGGTTGAGTGATGATATAATCAGATGGTTGTTATTCTTAGAAGTAATCGCAGCATTAATCTCACTCAACAAGATCAGCTCGAGTTGATCATTGATCAACCACAAAACCGCCGGTCAGGGGTACTGCAGTACCTACCCACACACTATATACAGTTCAATATAAATACTTGTCATAAATAAACAATAGTCTGACCTTCCCACCACTTGGTACATTCAAATAATAGTTATAAATTTAATTTTGCGATTTGCTAACATTTAAACAAGTTCTACTGTGTAATAATTATTATTACGTGTGACAGATGTTTCGCCTTCCAAAAGCATTATCAAACTGTGCTGAAGCCACTTACGGATGTTCTATTATTAATATTATTTATACAGGGTGTCCGGGGGTAAAGTGCGCTAACTTCGGGAGGCGATTCTACATGAAGTAAAAAAAAATCTATAATTTTTTTGAAAATTTTTTGTTTTTTTTCCTATAAAAAAATGTTTTCCATTGAAGAATATTTATTTTCCCTCAGAAAGAATTCAAAATCTTAACCTAAAAACTACCTTAAAACGTTGGAATTTTGAATAAAGTCATCTTTCTTTTTTACTTGTACTATCACTGCGAAACAGCTGTTACATGTAATAATAATCACACAGCATAACTTATTTATAAATGAACCGTTTTTGTAAATTTAATAAAAATATATACTCAAGAAACCAAAAAAGTAAGTAAAAGTAATAGTGTTGACGTCATATATAGCTACTTAAAAATATAAAGTTTTTATTAGGAATAATACAGGGTTATTCAAAATTATGGACTCAATTTCCTAACTCTAGTAGCAAATATGAAATAAATTACATTTGATAATACTAACATTTAAGTTGACAAACACAGTTGATAAATGTTCAATATGAACCCCCATTGGCTGTATGGTAAACATCTAATCAGGGCTGGCGCGAGTAATCTAAAAGAATCTAAAAGGCGCCTGGCGCGAATAAAATTTTGGCATCCCTAGTCAAAACCAGTAGTCGTCTAGTAAGTGATCACTAATCATAAATATAAATAAATAAAAATAATCTCAAGAGCATGTAAGTTACGACTGTAATGCTACGTATACAAAAGCGAGCCGAACTGATCTCAACTTATGGGAAAAGAACGAAGCAACCGCAAATGGCGCGAAATGCCGCTTGCAATTGCTTCATTCCTTTCCCGTAATTCGTGGCTCGATTCGCGTTTAACTTCGCAAATGTATACGTACCGTTAGGTGTTAGGTATTATCAGCGCAATGGCGCCTTGACAATTCGGCGCACGGGAGGGGACTGCTCCAATTGCACCCGCGTAGGGCCGGCTCTGCAGCTAATCGGTAGCTGAACTCGTTTCACACCAGAAGGAGTTGCTGAGTTCACCGCAACTTTGTGATACGGTTCCACAGGTGGCTTGGCCGTTTTTTGGAGAAGTAGTACATAAACTGCTTATATTACGAGGTCCTACAAGAAAAGGTGACAAGGCGTGAGTTTAGGTGATCCCGGTGGCAAAACTAAAGAGCATATATTCATTCACAGTGCAACCTATCCATCGTTCAGGAAGAGATTCATCCAAAAAAAGCGTGAAAACCGGACAAAATTTCCACGAGCCGAGCCACGAATTCTGGGAAAGGAACAAAGCAAACGCAAGTGGCGTTTTACATCTTTCGTTCCATTCCTATAATTTGCGGATCAGCTCGTGGATATTTTATCTCGCTTATACGTAGCATTATGTAGATGGCTATTAAATTGAAATTCCCGATTAACACCAGCCGCCTGTTTTAATTTAAGCAAAAAAAAAAATAATAAAAAAGTGTGATTTTATTTCACAAAGTTCAGACATAAATATTAAAATGCTTTCCCATCGTTTTCTAAAGAATTTAATTTTCTACAATACTAAATAAAACTATAACCGTACAGGAGTTCGTAAATAGACGATTTTTCAGGCAGTTTTTACGGGCAAGATACTTATTTTTCTGTGCTTTTAAAAATACAAGAAATGCTCGATTATTTTAAATGCCAAGATGTTTCTTACTTGCAGCATTTAATTAAAGCATCTATTATTTTTAATTAAATATTCAAAACAATAACAGTTACTATAAAACTTATGTATGGCACGTTAATGCCATTTAAATGTTTTATATAGTCAATTAAAGAATTTAAGAAACGTGTAATCAATGTATTATTACACACAAAGGATTGTGGGATGGATTCTACATTAAAAGGAATCTATTATTCTTTATTGCACCACCTAAAATGTAGGTCACCGGTCGCCAGTGACTCCAAGTTCTAGGGATTAACCCTGTACTCCGTACCTACCCTTAGAGTAAGTAGAAGAGAAGACCGAACCTTGGACATGTTCGTACCTTGGTCAATTGTCTTGTCAATTGCTCAATCAATCCCGTCGCTATATGGTTAATACAAGGCATATTAAATACCTTCCAGTCGATACATTACAATTAATGCAAGGAATATTAAATATCTTCCAGCCGATACACTACATTTAATGCAAGGCATATTAAATATCTTCCTGCCGATACATTACATTTAATGCAAGGCATATTAAATATCTTCCAGCCGATACATTACATTTAATGCAAGTCATATCAAATATCTTCCAGCCGATAAATTACATTTAATGCAAGGCATATTAAATATCTTCCTGCCGATACATTACATTTAATGAAAGGCATATTAAATATCTTCCAGCCGATACATTACATTTAATGCAAGGCATATTAAATATCTTCCAGCCGATAAATTACATTTAATGCGAGGCATATTAAATATCTTCCAGCCATTACATTTAATTCCATTACATTTAATGCAAGGCATATTAAATATCTTCCTGCCGATACATTACATTGACAATGAAAGGCATATTAAATATCTTCCAGCCGATACATTACATTTGTGAAGTGGCGAAACAAAGAATATTTTGATTAAAAATTTAAAAAAATATTTGTCGAATTCAAAAGTAAAATTTTGAAGCAAACCTCAGTGAATTTTTGTATTTAAGTAATTTACGGGATCTTATGTTTCTGCTTCTGTTCACTGATTATATTTACTCTTAAAAAACATCTTATTTTAATATTACCTCAAATAGGTGACTTGTCAATTTATTTGCCTTACTATGTCCCCTACCTTGGTCCATTACACGGTACCGTACTTTGGGCTAAGTACATTACGTACTTACCCATGTGGGTTTTTGATTTTAGATAAATTCCCTTTTTTATTTTATATGTTATAGGTACACCTTTTAGTTTATTACTATTTTGATATTAATTTAATACTTAAAATACACACATATTTCACTTGAAGTTTCTTTTGCTAAGTTAATTTTAAGAGGTTGTTTTCTTTTTCACTTTGTAGAATGCATCTCATATATACAAAAGAAATATAAAACCTCATAAACAGTTTGAATGAACAATTAAATTATATGACCAAGATACTATACCATATGACCCAAGGTATGGTACCATAAATAAACCACTCATATGGTACAGCACTAAATAAGAGGTTTCGTAAAATGTCACTCTTATGTATAATATAAATGATAAACATATGATATGCAATAAAATTTTATTTGTAAGTAACTGATCTAATCGGTTCAATGCAAAAAAATATACGTTCTTTGTGAATTAACTCCCATCACTCAAAGCACTCGTACTACAGTTAGATTAAAATTATTTTAGGAACTTCATTCATGAAAATGAAGTCATAGCTCAATTGAAACAGTCATCTTCAATCTGTCTAGCGTAGGTACAGGAGCCTTATGTCTTGTGTCCCTTGTGACTATGCACTGTCCAGATCCAGTACCATGCATCTGGTGATTCCGGGTACACAAAGACAATAATGCCGCTCTGGCGATTGTCCTGATGATGAATGACGGATGACAAAGGTAACTCATCGAGGCAATTTGCCAGCGGAACGGACACGTGACAGGGACTTCAGTCCTTATTATGTCATCAGCTAACTACAGGACTCAATCTAATCTAAAGAAAGGAGCATCTACTCTACACTTTACCGACTCTATCCTACGTATAATATGGAACAGGGAAATCTGGCAACGGTCGTGACTCACCACTTTAATAATTCTTAATTCGTTCTAAAAAACAGTAAGGACGGGTTGTTTCGGAGAATTTGAACAATTCATCAAATTTCAACGTTCATTTTCGGGTTCTGTGAAAGACTTATTCAAGTTCTGTTTTCATATCATTGTAGGCTAGTTGCTTGACAAAACTGAAATAAAAACAGAACTTGAAAAAATCTTTCACAGAACTTGAAAATGAACGTTGAAATTTGATGAATTGTTCAAATTCTCCGAAACAACCCGTCCTAAGTGTTTTGCTAAAAGCTCGCTTGATTAACTTCATTAAAGGCATGTCATACCAATTGCAAATAACGGATTGACGAATTTAATTTGTTAGCGCTAGTTTTTGTCAGTTGTTCTCCTTTTCTCTCAATATTTGAAATGTTTTTTTCTGACGTACGTTGGTGGCTAAACATACAATTTTTAAAAGTTGAAAAACTTGAGCAATATCATGAAATAAATAATTAGTTTAGTTTAGATTCCATGACAGTTGATCCCCCGAATGTTGGCCCCCGACAAATGACCCGCCCACAGTTTACCCCCTGACAGTTGCCCCCCCCCCCCTCCCGACATCTGAGCCGCCGACAGTTGATCCCCCGGACATTTGATACCCACGGATAGTTGATCCCTATGCCAGTTTATCCCTCGAACAGTTGATCCCCTAAAGCTTATAGGATTATTTCTTCTGTACGTTCTAATAAGCAAAGTAACTATGCAGAGAGCATATGTCTACAAATGTACAGCAAAAGTCGATATACTTACATCTGCAGGGGTCTTGAATGGAAATTCAATAAAAAAAAATAGATAACAATCTGGGGATCAACTATCGGCAAGCCAGATGTCGGGGGGCCAATAACTGAGGGATCAACTGTCGGGTCACCTTTAGTTTAATACCTACGTTCGAAGTGATGGGTTTTACATTCTGTCTAAATTATTTTTTTATATAAAGTAAAATGCATTTGTTTTCTGACATTAAATGTAAACAGCTTAATAGCAAATTTGTATTTTCACTAAGTAGTGACAAAAATTTTGTATATTCCAAAACAATAAAATAATCAAGGTGTGTCAATTTATAAAATAAGGGCGGTTCCCACGCCAATGTGTACATCCCGCACCTTTTTCAAATCCCTAAGGATTTTTATTAAATTCAAATACAGCCAAAAAAATTTAACATTTTTTTATCATTTGGTATCAAATATCCTTAATACTTGTATATATTATTAAAAAAAACATTGAAAAGGTTTCATAAACCTAGTGAGTCATTTAACAGAACTTTGCTTATCAATAATTTTTGGTTAATCATCATTAATATTGTAGCAACATATTGAAGAAGTAACATAATAAGACTTTGATAAAAAAAATATGATCGTAAAAACTTCGTACCTCCTGACTTGTGGGCATTTTGGCTTCTGACGCTTGTGTGTCACATGATTCGCAATTCTCAAGCACGAATAAATCTTGTTTTTGGTATAAATTTAGAAATTTTTCAAACCCGCAAATCCCGCACATGGAAATCATAATTAAAAATATTGCAGGAATCATGCACATCTTACAGAAATTTAAGGGAGAAAAAGAATCTCATTAAGAAATTCATACTAATAAAATATGTTTATGACGAAATAAATATTGAGCGAAGACTGAGAGTAAAATTAGAAATGTACCAAAGTAGTACACCGTTTTCACGGGAATTCCGTATTTCACTTGTCAGTACATGGGTGCATGCGTGAAGCAAATTGAAATTGTTTTCCTTCGTAATACGTAAAATAACTCAAGTTTCAAAATTGAAACTGATAATTATAAATCAAATCAGAAAAGCGATAAAGTATGCACCAAAATTATTTGATTAATAAACAATTCTCTATTTGAATTTTGTTTGAATTAATGTTTGACAGATGTCGCAATTTTTCAAGTTTACACGGAGTGTTGAGTATTGCTAATTTATTGAGAATCTCTCAAAATTATTGGTAATCCGGTGAAAAACGGGATTGAAGGCCTTAACGAATGAATTAATAGGTTTCCTGATAAATTTTTAATAATCTGCGAATATGTTATCACGATGTCGGAGAGTGTTTTACTAAAAGTACCTGTTAATTCATTCGTTAAAGACCTGCAATCCCGTTTTTAAACAAATTAACAATACGTAATTGTAAAAAGCATTCACTTTGTGGCTCATCATAATTTGATTAATCATCATAATGATTGTCCATCGTTCTACATACGTAAGACAACTAGAAATATAAATATTAGAATCACGGAACATTTAAGATGTTTAAATAACAATAATTTTTCGGAGTTTGCCAATCATCTCATTTCCACCGATCATACTTTTAGTAAAGATACAGGGGTTAAAATTCTTCACCGTAGTAATAAAGGCAAAAAATTAGATAATTTAGAAGCACTTGAAATCAGAAAATCCCTCAATAATAACTCCAGTATAATAAATAACCAAATTAATCTGTCTTATAGTCCTATTCTTGACATATTTCCAGTTAACCGCTCTGTTCTTCATGGAATTCCCGTAATTACCCCTTCCACTTTGTCCACATCTCCCTCAAACACTTAAAATTTTTGTATTTATGTGTCAATATTGTGTGTAGTAGATCAGTTTTAAATATTCTCCTGACGAAGGAAGGGATCTTCCGAAACCGGTAGAGTGAAAATAAAACTATCGTGGTCAAAAACAAATTTATGTGTTTTTATTATAAATTAACAATAATTTGGAAATATTCGTAATAAATTAGCAATACTCGTGTACTTTTTTATTAATTTCTCCAAGAGTGAAATGTATTTACTTACGTCTTTGGTCCAGTTGAGTATGTATGGGATCTCGATGTCCTGCGGGAAGTCCAGCTCGCAGTTGAAGGCGGCGTGCCCGCCCACGTGCGTTGCCACCGTGGTGGGCGGCCGCTGCGGCCCGTCCAGACCCTCGAACGCCCATGCGCGTGCACAAGCTAACAGCACCAGTCCGCAGCACACTAACTCTAGCTTCCTGCTGCCGAACTTGCCGAACACGCCGGCTGATTGGTACACCATTGCTCTAATGTTAGTCAAAACCTACTACCACCGTTGGTTCTATTCACTTTTGCTGCACGTCTTTTTGTCAATTTATTGAATTTCTATTATTAATCGACATCTTTAGTTGTTAATAAATAATAAGAAAATTATTGTCATTTATTAATTTAAGAAGTCTCTGCAATAATGAGTATAATAACCATAATGAATATCAGTAAATATATTACATTCCAGACTAGTTCGCAAAATCTACGCAAGTTGTTCCCACATAAGAAAAATACCTAATTAAAACACTTTGTTTACACCACCATAAACACTAATATAAACATAAAATATTACTTTGCAAAAAAATCAATGAAAAAAGTCTCTCTAAAACGATTTTTTATGACTAATTTTATAAAATGGTGCCACAGAGTAATATTCCTTTGAATTAAATTACTAGGAACTCTCTCAAAAAAAAGTTTGTAGCACCATTTTACCGAAAGTCGTTAGTAAGTAAACATATATATTGTTTTATTCCTTAAACAGGGACAGATTTTACCATAAACATAACTCGTTTATGGTGAAACTCCATAGGATGATTCCTTGGGAGTATAAACAAAAGCTATGCGCAGTTACTGCGCACTCTTATGCTGGGAGTTCCCGCCTCATCTATTCTACAAAGCATATTCTCACTGATATACCTCTAAGATTCTACGAAATAGATCATAGAATAATCGAGGTGTGATCCCAGCTCAAGAAAAATAGAAAAAAATATAGGAAGTATGTAAATTTAATTTATTTTTCATAAATTTATGAAAAACCTATTTTCTTACTTCCTTTCTTACGGTATTAAATTTACGCCCGTAGAGACTAGTTTACCCCAAGGAAACCAGGGCACGATCAAGTAAACAAACAGAGATGTTATATGACGAATACATGTATATGAAGCAACGAGATAGATTTTTGTCATTTTATCTTTTCTGCCTATTCCTGTGAGAAATTTTCTGATCATTAGGTACTTTAGTAACTAACTAACTAACCATCACGCCGTTTCCTCGCAGGGGTAGGGAGAGAGGACGGACCGCCAAACAACTCGGTCTTGGCAAACACTCCTTGCCTCATTCACATTCATACATCGTCTCATACATATATTGACGGCCGGCATAGTCCAGTGGTAACGCATTGGACTGCCATTCCGAAGGTCGCGGGTTCGAACCCGGCGTGCGCAAATAAATTTTATTTGATTAATTTGTGTTATTTCACAATTAATTAATTAAAATAATATATAGTATATTTGCGGCACGTTCCAGAGTGGAAGATACTACCAGTATCGCCCTGGTGTAAGACCACCATTCAGAATTGAAACGTTGCTCCAAATGGCTTTAGCCGTGTTTAGTGACTAGATCTGAATAGCCAGGTACTTCCCCACCTTCCTCTTTCCCTTCCCCACTTACCTTCAGCCTCACAACATCCCCCAATTGGGGATGCCATAGTCTCACTGGCTCCAGACGGGAGCAGTTGGGACTCTTGTGAGGTATTCACTATAAAAAAAAAATTAAAAAAAATACATATTCTTCTATTATTCTGACTCTTGACATGGCGCGACTCAAGTATCTGATTCACTTGATCGTGCCATGTCTTCATCGGGCGTCCCCGACTTCTGCTACCATTCGCATTTGCATAATATCTACATGCCCAAACCATCTAAGCGTCCCTTTCTTAATCGTACTCATTACGCTTACATCAGCCTCGCACTCTTTGCGGATCTCCACATTTCTCACACGATCATACATTAGAAGGTACTTTAGTAATATTTAAATTGGTGAGTTTACGATGTTAAACATATTGTTTTGTTCGGTATCTAATGTAACTGAACAACGGTGTATGGGGCGGCTGCACGGATTTTTCATACAAAACTTAGTTTGGATATGAGGCCAAAATACCAAACCAAACTGAATAATACATTTGGTAAATCAAAAGGAATGGCAAATATCTAGTACGGATATGTGCTGTTTTATTATGTATAGCCCATTAAATAAATTGTTACGTATAGCCCATTAAATAAATTATTATGTATAGTCTATTAAATAATTATTTTGTACAGGCCATTAAATAAATTATTGTGTATAGTCCATTAAATAAATAAATATCTATAGTCCATTAAATAAATTATTATTTATAGGCCATTAAATAAATGTTTGCATGATTTTAGAGGCATCTTTCGCATTTTTTTGTACTTTGGAAAAATGTAAAAAAATAGTTTTTTGGGGTAGATATTTATGCTTAAATACGACAAATTTCTTTTCTAACGTGAATCAGTCATTTGTAATTTAAATATACATCCTTCAAAATGCTTTTTTTAAACATCAATTTAAAAAAATATTTTTACAATAAATGGAGGAAAATATATTTTTAAATAATCGTCATTAACTCACACATGATTGCAAAAGTTGTCCCTAAAATTATGGAAAAACAATTTCTTTAATTATACGAAATATATTTTATAATATAAAGATAAACAACAAATAAATGAAGTGTCACATACCAAATTAAATATTTGCTAGGCCTTTTGATTAAAATAAGAATTTTTGTGTTTGGTTGGGTATTTTGGCTTCAAATCCAAATTTAAGTTTTGTATAAAAAGGCTTCGCAGCTGTTCCCCTTAACATATTATTTGGATACAGTTAGGTAGGTATACATAACAAATTTCTAAATACCCTCAACAACACATATTGTACACGCAATAGGGACATGTTTCAATACAAATGTACAAAGGTTTCGGTTCGTTGGAAAACCATTGATTTCATTTTACAATGGACAGGTACACGAACAACAACTATTTATTGTAAAAATAATTAGTGTAACTGTGAACCAAAATGTCCTCTTAAAAGCAAGTTACAGGTCGCAGAGAAACTATATAATATTTCAGGCACTGCAGGAATCAAACCATCATCTCCGACTTCGGATACAAACGTGTGAACCACTACATGACTATTTTATAGTAACACACCTCAGTGTGACAAAAAAATTTTACCTATTGAATATTTTCTGGAAGACGATTAGAAAATCTATGCAAAACTAAAAGAAAAGCTAAATCACAAACGCACTAGATAAAAAATCGAAACATTTTTGTTTTTGGTAGTTACTTTTTTTAAATATTTATTATGCTTAATTACTTTATTATTTACAACTTTGTTATGAAAGCTTGTACAGTGTACGCCACAAATATGTGCACCTCACTCTCTCGCGGACACTAAACAACTGGTGGAATAATCTCCTTCTTCAGCTGTCAACATGAGATCAGGATGTTATCTGCCTGGTACCTACTCAGGGCCGGTTCTGTGCCGGGGCATTTGTAGCAGTCCGTCCCGGGCGCCGACTTGTAAAGGCGCCAAGGAGCCAAGGGCTAACACGTAACATGCGCCCTTGAGATTTTTCCTATCGTCAGGAGAGGTGTAGCTCAGGGCAGACTGTACTGACCCTACTGGTACTGTACTTGTGTACTTACCCGTAATACCGGACCCACGTTAAACGCGAAATAGAATACACCCATACATAGGCACAGATGACTATACACAACGACGAAATGAAAGAAAACTGGGAAAATAATGATAACAAATGTGACAGAATTTTACGACCACCAAAACGTTAATTTGAGGAATGTTTTGCATAAATATGGAGTGTATTTTTAACTCTGTACAAACTTTAACAACAGGAAAATAGTATTAACTTTGAAATTACATACATATTATGTACCTTCCTCCCGACATTTGCATGAATTACGAAAAGTGTTTCAATGATTTATGGACTAGTTTAAAATATGTTCAAGTTTATATTCACGAAGTGTGCAAACCACTATCTTAGAGACGATGTTTTTTGTAAGCTTTCCAACTGATTATAAATAGGACATAAAAAAGAACACAACTGATTTTTTTTTATTATCCAAATAGTTTGAAAAAAGATATGGGACAACCATAATACTTTTAATTAAAATAATCGGCATAAAAAGCATATTATTAGATAATAATCAATCACTCACAAGCCTCACTCAGTAGGCACTTTGCCCGTACTGGGGCTTATTAAAAGATAATATAAAAATAAAATAAAAATGTGAGGTTACATATAATGAAGTGTGCAGTTGTGTTTTTTTTAATAAAATTTGTTATAATTTGATTTTTTTTTCTTTAATCCATCTTTTAATTAGTATCTGAATCGTTTTTTGTTTCCTTAATTTTTTGTATTGTGTGAAATATTGCTTAATGCTTTTATTGCCTGGTATTTGTGGTGTCCTTTTCCAAAGCTTGTGTTTACCGTCGGAGTTTTTACGTTTTTTGTAGGCATTGTCATCAAGTCTATAAATGATAGCTTTTGTTTACTAATATTTTTTTGCTAAAAATGTAATTCAATAGTTTTTTGTATGGTTGGCGTATATCATATCAAACATGTTTAATATTTGGTTTGTCATTTTATGTTATTTTATAAGTATTACTACCACTGCATTGATCAACAACTAAAATTGAAATAACTTGATTTTGGAATAGTTTCTTGTACCTAACTAGACGAATCAATGGAGACCCTATTGGCCTAGCGGTAACGGGCTACGGGCTGTTAGTGTATAGAGTTGTGTAGAGGCTAGTGTCGTAATCCGCCTGTGAGGGCGCTCACTGCGGTCAAAGGCAATTTGTCAATTAGTAGCTCCAACTCTAATCAAACGTGGGCCCGTGTGTATAATCCGGCCGCAGGGGCAGGGGGGGCCAATTCCGGGCCCTACTGCCACCACTGGCAGCTGCTCATTACCTTATCAATGGAAATTAAGATCATTTTAACAAGATTCAATGTCCATTCAGGAAAAGGGGCAGAATACTAAATGAGGTAAACTGAAGTTATTGGTTACACACTGAAAGATGGTATAATATCCGTACATATGTAGTTATCCGTTTTAGTAGTTTGTACTGTTTTGATCTTTATAGTGGTTTATTTTGGAGTATTATGCCGTGTTGCGCTACCTCCATCTTTATCCAACGTTTCGGACAGCATTACGGTGTCCATCATCAGGGCATATGTGTAAAAAAAATATGTTTACACATCTGCCCTGATGATGGACAGTGGAAGCTGTCTGAACGTTGGATGAAGAAGGGGGTAGCGGAACACGGCGTAATACCCCCAAAATAAACCACTATAATACTGTTGGCCGTTAAAATCTCAAATCATATCTGTCTTGACTTTCATTCTAACATTTAATAAATACTTTATCGGAAACACAACTTCAATACCTATGCATTTTGTTTTTGAAAAATAAATTCCTTCTGGTGATATGTCATGTTTTGTGATGTTCTGTGATGATGGTCTTTTTGAAAAGATGAAGGAATGAACATGGGTTTTGATGAGACCCATGTTGTAGAAGGGAGGCAACACAAGAGCTGGCAAATCGTTCCACAGCCGAGCTGTTGAAATGGCCCATGTGACAAATGCGAACGGTGTGCAATGTTGTGCGCGTGTTTGGCGTGCTTCCCGATGATGCACCTATGCCGGGATCAATAACGCTAGTTTGAAACACCGGTAGAGCAAGGACAGCATTCCTACCGTCTGTGCTCTAAACAATTTGATTCTGATTGCAACCGATAGGGGAATCTATTAATAAGACATGGTCAAGGGTTTTTTTAATGTACTCGTATTTTTGGGGCTGCAGACCAGAAGTGGCTGCTAAAACTACCACTTGCGATTTATTTATTTATTACACGCCCTAATGGGCTTTTACACACCACAAAGTTTAGTAGTTGAGTATCACAGTTATTATAAATTCTACAAAATTAAAACAATAAAGGAAACATAATACAACGAAAAAAGAACAAAATATTAAATGTTACAACAAAAGCATATAATAAAATAAGATACATTAGTAAAAAATATAAGAAGTCTCACATAAATAGATATTCAAAATAAAAATATATATATTGCGGAAATTATAGATGTCTATTTGTGTCTCGATATATAAAAGAACTGAAATAAACAATATTTATATTGTTTATTTTTAAGATGAAATATATCTCCCAGATCAGAATATTTATTTCCGAGACTGTGAAGTCTTGGAATCGGGGAATTTTGATAAGGCAGTGTCCTGGTGTTGTAAAAATAAAAGGGTAGTAAATTTCGGCAAGATCTTTTGGGTATGTGGATGCTGATTAATTGGAGTAACTCAGGACAGTCAATTTTGTAATGAAGTATTTTATGTACCTAATACTATTAAATCTGTGTTTATTCTTCTTTCAGAAAGTTTTAATAGGGACAATTTATCTAGTAAGTAGTTATAATCAATGTTTTCTACAGTAATATGCAATTTATAGTTTATATATTTCAGGAACTAATGTTGAATCTTTTCAATGTTATCGGAATGAATATTGTAAAAGGGGGACCATAACGTAGAGTTATACTCTAGTTGGCATCTAACAAGGGTTTTGTACATGTTCGGCAGTCGTGAACTGAACCTTCATCCAAAATCCAAATGATTGTGTTTACGGGAATGTAATAAATATTTACAAATGAACCCGGATTTCACTTGATAGACCTGCAGCCCGCGGCGGACAAGTACCTATCTACATACCAGTATACAGAGTGGGTGGCTTTGTGTAACTACATAATGTAAAGAAACAGAACATCAGTCATTTCATCTCCGAATGCAATGGGAAAGATGCAAGGTACTCGAAGATTGTTATTGTGATACGTATATACATCTTGGACATAATATATTCATTACTACTGATTTAAATGTACCTATTCATTATGAAACAAAAAGTTAGTTACAAAAGTACCTAACCAATTTAACCTAGTTTTTGTTTCATCACTTTTCATAACTTTATAGCACTTTTTATAGGTGTGTTGAATTGTCATTTTGATGAGTTATTATGGAACCAGCAAAAATATGTAAATAGATACGTAATAATTATGATGAGTAGGTACTATTTTCAACAATTTCTACTTTAACGACTTTATTGATGTGTAAGAAGAAAAGCCGTTTAATGGTGAATAAAAACCAATTTCGTAAATTTTACTCAAAACAGTATTATTTTCTCAACGGCGAACAGCACTTGCTAAAAGAATTGCATTTCTCAAGGCGCACATTACAATGTTACCAAGTATGTACTTCCTAGTATAATATGGTGACCGGATAAATCATCACAATTTTAAACAAAAACTTTATTAACTGGGTTAAGTAGGTTAGGTTAAGTTAGGTTTTTCATCGTTGCTAATGACTTTATATCACTTTTTAAAGGTGTGTTGAATTGACACTGTGTTGAGTTATCATGGAACCTAATTTAATATTTAATTTCGCAATGTGTTAGGTGTTAAATAAAATATTCTTTAGGCAGACGAGATAACAGTGCTATATTATTAGATATGTGTTGGGTAAGGCACACTGTAGGAATAATTTTAAGAACATGACCACTAATACTAAATTACCGTTTTTAAGTTTGTAATGGTAAATCGCACTTGAAGTGAAATGACACTTAACTGCGCTACATAAAGCTATGTTATTATTATAACAGAGATTTAATAATATTATCCACTTTAAAGAAAATAGAAGGACGATCAAGAATAGTTTGAATTTATTATTTCTTGGAAAATTTGGAAATGTGCACAAACAACGTGACTGCACGATTCAAATTGTTTATCATTTTAGTTCGAATCGATTTACTGTTAGTACCTACTTGTACCTATTCTAATAGCTTTGATTGATAAAACATAATAATTATCTATATTTTATCAACATATTTTTTATGGTGGCATAAAGAAATTAGGTTTTTCAAATAAAATGGAAAAAAATCGGTCTGTGGATGTGTAGGGGAGATGGTCATGGGTTCTAATGTGGATATTTTTTTTCTTTTGGAATAAGGTAAGGAAATGAAAGCAACGAAATATTTAGCGTAGAAAATATACAGAATCTTAACTGGTAATCGATGATAACCCGGGAAGAAATTCATCCCGGGAACCATTTATTGGATAATCAACACCTCTGCCGTAGGTCACCACAAGGAGTTTGCTATACTTGGTGACTTAGCAGGGGTGAGGATTATCCATGTCTTGACGCTGATTGAGGTAGACCCTTTGATCTCTACAGCCAGGCTCTCTATGTGGGAAGAATGGATTCATACGTTTATCACTCATGGACACCTTACCCTCAGATTCAAAACCACCCCTCACATATATTTCCTTTACCAAAACTTGCTCTCGTTCAGTTCCTTAAAAAAACCTCTACATAGCATTCCCTAACCAAAGATGAGAAAGGCCCCGATGGAAATGGTTTTCCTCTGAGACTACTGTGTGGAGTTAATGTAAATTAAGCCAATGTTGTAGGCGTCGGTGGCACATACTGCAAACCTTTATAAGAAACATTAACATCTCAGTTATGTCGTCAGGACATTAACGCGCCGAAGCATCGACTTTCCGGAAGCTGTCTCACTCGTTCCGTTATGGCCATTGCAGTACTGATTACTGATTAGAAACTCTTCCTAATGAGATGTGTTGCTTGATTTCCTCTGGGTGATATTTTTTTGTATTATTTGTTACTTACTTATCTTTTATCTTTTTGTTAGGTACTCAATGCATATTCGTCAGATTTGCTGCTCTCTTCTGGATACTTTCAAGTGGTCGTCAATCAAAAATATACTTACTTCATTTCACATGGGTGTATTTTTTTTAACCAACCCTTATATTATAACCACTACCTGATGGGTAGCAGGTAATTTGTAGTAAAAGAAGGCAGCATAACCATCATTAAATTAATCACAAAATCATCATCTGCGGAATTGCGGAGAGAATGTAACATGATATGTCTCTGATTGGCACAAACTTCATACTATTAAAATTAAACATTGTTTGTTTCACTTGACCATGCCATATTATTTTCTCAGGACATTTTCCATGCATTAGTATATATTCTCTTCCCCTGTACTTCTCAGAGACCCCTTGTAAATCTTTTACATTAATTGTAAATCGGACTTTCAGATCTCCTCGTTAGAACTTACAACCACTCAGGCCTTAGAGATCTCATTTTCAATTTCATGCCTCATAACCATAAATCAAGTGCAGTATCAGAATATGATTATGAATTAGTATATGCTGTCTACCCGGTATTGTTTGGAGATATGAATGATTTGGAGTAAAGCTGTGAATTCTAATGTAAGACTGGGTGAAAACTGGGTCTAATTTTAAAGTAGAAATAATATTACTCAAAAGAATTGTAAAACTTTACTTTTTTTAAGTATTAGTTTCAGCTGATCGTGCCACGTCTTCCTCGGCCATCCTCGACTTTATCTTCCATATCATATATTCTACTTGTACTTTCTTCATTTATCTTCATCCCATATGCCACATTTAACCACAAATAAGTATTTGGTTGATTTGATTTGTGCCGTTGCTTCCTCGAGCGTCCCCTACCTGTTTCTAGCATTTACTTAATGTGGTATCATGAAATCCACATTGGTATTATTAAAAAATCAACCATATTGTTACAATTACAAAACTTCTGATTTGTGCCGTGTCTTCCTCGGGGTGACCGGATAAATCATCAAAATGATAATTCATCTCATCTTTAAAAAATTATATAAAGTCATGGAAAGTGAGGAAACAAAAACTTTATTAACGGGTTAAATAGGTTAGGTTAAGTTTAAATTTATTTTTTTTCATCGTTTTTAATTACTTTACATCACTTTTTAAAGGTGTGTTGAGTTATCATGGAACCCTTCCTCGGGTGTCCCCTATACCATTGTTCTTATACCATTCAAAGTACTCTTTAAACACTCCCAACACTAATAAGAACAAACTTTGAAATTTTTGGTAAAATCGGACAAGTAGTTTATTAGTCTAAAGGGCACACACATACGGACATCGCCTTTTGTAATAGATTGCTTTCATTGACTTCTTATTTTACTACCTACTTCATTCAGACTTCCATTGATTGAATTGCCTGCATACCTAGTAATATAGAAACCAAATCAGACCCCTCACTTTTTGACAAAAAAATTTGTAATTTTGGATAAATTACCAGTTTAAAAATTAAGTTTGCGTCAAGTCATGAGGTCTAAAAGTCCAAACTTATTACTTACCTACTATTAAAAAGCTCCATACTAATAAAGATGTTTTAAAAAGGCACGAAGAGTTCTTTTTCACAATTCCAAGGACGAGACGAATAATACGTCACTAAAAACAAAGAGCCATTATTGTTGCGTACAAATGGTGTGGGAGACAAAAAGGAAGATGAACAAAATGGTGCAGAGATTAGAGGGAAAAGAAAGGGTTAAAAATTAAATTACAAAACTGGAATACTTGTGGCAACATTATTGTATTGAGTTAAATTTCATAGCATAGTTACACAGTAACTGCTTGTCTATTTGTTCAACACTTACAAACTAAAAAGTGTCTACTAAACTATAAGGTAGACCTGAACAGGAGTGCGAACGGTGTGAAGGTGTGAAGGTGGAGGAGTATTTAGTATTTATACTAGTGTGAGTTGGGAGAACTCTTCGACTCTGGGGTAGGGATACGAGAACATACGAGAGGCTCTCCTCAAGTCCACAGTAGAGGTGGGAGACCATTCAAGTAGGTTCCCCAGAACCCTCAGGCGAAGGCGGGAGAACATAGGTTCTCCTCAACTCTGGTGGAGATGGGAGAATCTGCAGGGGGTTTCTTCTAAGTCCACAGCAGAGGTGGGACACCATACAGGAAGGTTCTCCTCAACTCTGGTGGAGATGGGAGAATGTACAAGTAGGTTCTCCTAAGTCCACAGCAGAGGTGGGAGACCACGCAGGAAGAACACACGGGCAGGTTCTCTCCTCAACATATTCTCCCATCTCTAAGTCCACGGCAGAGGTGGGAGACAGTACGGGTAGTTATCCCGTCACCCTCGGGTAGAGGCGAGATGTGCTGTCTCTTTATCTTACGCATGCAAACATTACTTGAATAAAATAAGAGTAGGCCGATAGGATTCAAATTTTATTCGGGCAAGAACTTGGCTGTTAGACATGTGATAGTCAATGTTATGTTACAGCTAGTTGTACTTTATACAAGAACTTGGCTGTTAGACATGTGATAGTTAATGTTATGTTACAGCTAGTTGTACTTTATACAAGAACTTGGCTGTTAGACATGTGATAGTTAATGTTATATTACAGCTAGTAGTACTTTATACAAGTCTGATATCATCAATACCCGGTGAGTAAACATCTAATGTATTGCTATTGAAATTTGAAAATCTAAATTTATTACAAAATGACAAGGTGTCGATTCGCTTACATACTCGATCCGTACGTTGGATTCTTTCAAACCATCCGGATATATAACTTTAAATGTATCAGAACTTGGAAACTTCTTATCACTTCATAGTGAGATATTATAAAACTTATTATGTTCAATGCTCGCTATTATTTATAGTTGGTAATAATTGCGGACTTAGATCCAACCCAAATAATCATAAAAGATCAACTTTAAACTTTCAGTTACCTACTAGGTACATCGAGGGGTATTTCATATCATATGATCACAGTTTCAATGGAAATCAATGTTCACAATAATTACAGGCAAATTAAATAATTCATTTCCAAGTTAGAATAGGACAAATGTGTGGATTCTGTTCGTGGCAGTCAAAAAAATAACAAGATTTGAATAATATTTAGATGTAACTTGATAGATTTCAAAATGGTCTCACAACAATAACTCCCCATGAAGAGCTTTGTACTCACTACACTTTATGAACTTCTTGAAACAATTAACACGCCTAAACGACTTTGTATAGTGACCGTTATCCCTCCTTAGTTCAAGAGGTACAATCTTCCTTTGGTTTGGGAATAAGCATGTTGTCACTTATCAAAGTGAAATTTTGTTAAATTTACTGAATAGATTTCAAAGTTTATTTATACTATCATAATTTTGAAATATTTATACATTGCAGTTTAGAAATAGTTATGATTCGAATAAAACATTACTTTGATAAATAATCTAACTGAATCAATATCTCCCCTATTGCTTGACTTGTCTGGTCGGCTATTCAGAACATTTTAATAATCATTCGGTGAGTTAAAATAGGATATTTGAAATTTACACAAAATAAACACTCATTTTGCCTCCGCTCGATCCACATTGTAAAAATATCATAAACGTCATCAAAAAACAAACTACGTATAAATCAATTGAAACACATAAAATTATGGCGATTTGTACTTGAAATTAAATATACCTTACGAAGAGTCACAATTTTTAGTTTCAGATTTCACATTGCGGAGTTTTATTGCTACAGTCGGTTTTCACATAAATTATATAGATATACTCTTTGTACACATATTAAAAATTCCCAGTGAGCAATTGTTCAATCCCTCATCTTCTCTCAGCAAAACAATCTTCTACTCAAAATGAAATCTGAAATGTGGACAAGTGGCAACTTGACAGTACGTCACAAGTACGTATGTTAATGCTAGCTCCACTTTAGCATTACCTGTGTTTCCTATCACTTAAAAACTGTTAACGCCTTGTTCAAATAAAAAGTTATATTAAACACTTATATTTCGTAATTACTATAAAATTGGCAGTTCGTTATTTGTTTTAGGCATTTCAAATGAGCAGCACAATTTGTGTACGTGATGAAAGACGGATAAGTAACATTAGTCATTATTTGAGCCCTTATTGTGTGCTATATGTCGTAAGGTTGCAGAGTGCAAAGGAGGCGCGCTCTTCTATCTGACATCTGTTACTGAGCACATTTCATTAGTATTTTCATTTCCATTACGGAATGTTAAGTTTAATTCTATTTCCCTTCAAAATTTGTACCAGATATTCTCACTAAGAATCTGTCAGGTTATGTGACAGGCATTAAAAGTATTTAATATTCTACTTAAAATACAATAACCTGGTTGTCCATTGGTTGTCTCACAAAGGCGACTAAGCATATCCCCAAACAATTGCAGATTCTGCAGGAACAACTATGAATCAGAATTGGCCTTGCTTTACTACCCACAATAATATATGTCAGCTGGTTGTGTTTATTAACAGTTTGCTTGTTACGATCCATATATTAATGCCTATTCATTGTTGTGTATGCAGTCTCTTCAATTGTTAAGCCCATGCAATAATCATGAATGATGAATTATAACATTATTGAAAGACAATCCACATAATGAAATGCGCCAGTAAAGAAGAGAACTGTAAAGTCGACTGTCAAGTTGCCATCCATGTCGATGAACATAAAATAATATAAATATATCATCACAAGTAATATGCGAACAATGATGGATTGTTATGATATCTGTTTGTTAATCTTTTTGAAAGTAAATTTGAAATTCTAGTGACTATGTAATTCTACAGCGAATGTAGGCTCTTAGCGCCCTACCTACGTAATTAGTGTAATGTTATATCTATAGTTATTATAATACAAAGCACGAGTGAGTTTCGCACTCGTGCCATAAAGCGTTAGAATTATTTCAGGACAACCACGAGGCTAACCTTGTTTTGTTGTGTGTATATCTAATATTAATGTTTTATTTACAATTATAAACTTTGTAAATCTTGTGCGTCACATACGTCATGCATGTCACTCTATTATTAATTCTCTGGGTCGTTTTGCAAGGAAGGCACGTCCATTCTCTTCTGAGGAACAACATGCCCCTGTCAAACATTATATATATATTATGTACAATAATACATTCTTACATACATAAGCCAGTAAGTTGGTACTTAATACCATTTGAAAAGAATTGCTTTTAAAATTAACAACTTTCACATTATTTCTCTGTACTTTATAATATCAATATGTTTTTAATAAATTTCTATTAGTTTTGCCGAGTTGACACACACGAGCGTATATGACAAAATGAGAGTAAAATTTCATACATAATTCATAAATTGAAAGCGGAACTTAGAACAAAACAGTTTGATGAACTGCGAAATGAGTACATAACAATAAATTAATTTGCGGTTAATGGTTCCCTTAAAATGATAAAACAAAGTAGAAGGTACAACGTCTCGGTCCAATGTAAAATATTTTGTTCCTAACTTCCTATGATGTGGACAAGTTCACACAAGATTTAGAATACAAGTACAATGTATTAATTAGAAATAAATTCTAAATTAAAATTGTTCCGCAGCCTCTCGAACATGTAACGAATATTTTGCTAAAATTTATTCTGCACAATAAATATATTATCTCAATAAATCTTTGTGTAAATCGATATATTCGTAATAAATTCATAACTACATTCTTATCGAGTAAATTGTGAGATTCTTTATTTATATACTTACATATTATACAGGGATTTTACACAAAGTTCGCAGGGATCGATTGTTTAGCCGTCAGTTCTTTATTGAGCTTTGTCTATCCGACTCGGTAGTGGGGTTTATTGGTATAAACCACAGCCCAAAGGCTATAAGATATCTATAAGAGACTAGCAGGGGGCACTAGGGGCAGCGGGCGTTATTCTAAACAACCTGTATAAAGGTTTCATTAACGTAATATGTTTATTATTATTACATCCATTGTTTCATCACAAATTTAGTCTTGCGCCATTGAGAGCTTTGTGTAAAAGATTCTGTATAAATTATTCACATTGAAATTTTTGTGTTTTTACAATTCTCCGGTTCGATACCAGGCCGGGATACTATACATATACATAATATTATAATATAAATAAATATATATTATATAAAGTGTAAAACAAACGCATTGTAGAATTTTAATATTACTTAGGATTATTTACGGCAGTATCAATATTACACGTCTTTGTAGTTCGATACTCGTTTCGTGAAATTTAGAACATGTTTTCATTATTTAATTAATTTAATATTTATCTAAGTACTTCCATTTTCAATCGCACTAGTATAATTTATTTTATAAACGTCAACGATCCGTCGCTCGCCAATTATCCAATAATAGTTTGTTTATAACGTTAAAACTCCATTTATTATAATTACAAGGTCCGAGATCACAGTTTCTGTAAGGGGCGGGGTTGACTGTCTCCCCGGGTTGACTGTCTACTGAAAGGATTAACACATGTACGGGGGGCGCTAGCAGACGCTCTGCAAGTCCCGCGAGCGGTGGCGCTGCGCCTGCCTGCGCCGGAACTCGTGGAACTCCTCCTTCATGGCGCGCACGCGGGCCTCCATGTCTGGGGGGGCGCAGCGCAGCGGGGCGCGCACCGGCCTCTCCGTGGGCGTGGAGGCCGTGGGGGTGGGTGTAGCAGGGTCAAACTCGTAGTGCGCGTCAACCGAGCCCGCATCCCCACCCGGCGCCTTGCTCCTAGGGCTTCCGGGGCCCGGCAGCAGAGCCAACTCCAGCCACAGCGGGGGTGGAGGCGGGGGGCGGTACGGGGGCGGCCGCCACTCGCCTGAGCTGCTGCTGCGGTTCTGCTGCGAGGTGTTTTTGCTGCCGAAGCCGCTTGAGGATGAACGCGACTCGGGCGAGGGTTCGTGCGAGGGCCGTCGCGCCAGGTCTGGAGCAGAGCGGGCCAGGCGGCGTGGGGAGCGCGGAGAGCGTGGGGAGCGCGTGTAAGGCGAGCGCAGGGCGCGCGTCTCCTCGTGGATGGCTCGCAGCGAAGGCAGCTCCTGCGAGTAGCGCTGATGCACGGATCGCAGGCGCACAAAGGTGGGCGGGGTGGGGAAGGAGCGGTCGCCCGAGCTGGCCTGGCGCACGGAGCTCAGGTCACTGAAGTACACGGGGGACCAGGGAGACCAGGCTGCCGGGGAGGAGGCCTGGAAGCGAGGGGGGGAGTAGACGGCGGGCAGCAGCACGGGCGGGTAGAAGAAGAGGCGGGCGCTCTGGCCGGAGCCCTCGGAGCGCAAGGAGAGCTGCGAGGGGTAGGGCACGAGAGGGCGGCGCCATGAGGCGCGGGCTCGGCGAGGCAGGAAGCCGCCGTCATCGGAGCTGCTGTCGGCTAGGGAGGGCGTATTGGCTCGCAGCACAAAGCGCCCGTCAGCTGCCCGGTGGATGGAGCCCAGGCCGCCCTCGGCGCCTGCCGCCTGCGCCCAGCATTGGGAGTACTCGGCGCGCCAGTAGTCGGGCTCCCCGCTGCACCTCTCCCGTGGCCATATCCAGTTCACTAGGAACTTCAGGCAGGTGCTCACACTTGATATTCCGCTCGTTCTAAATCTGCCAAATAAATCGTTAAAAAACACATTAATACGAAATCTTGGACCCGATCATTGCAAAAACATCTATTGAACAAATTATGTGCGACAAGACAGCATTATTAATTCCAATCACCTGTTTTTCTGTTTCCGGGTGGCATCCAATTGTAAAAAAAATGAAAACAGATATGCACTTGATTAAAAAAGGTGTGGTTTGTTAAAACTATTAAGTACCTACAATAAATTATGCACGATAAACACCATATTTCAAAAACCAGTCATAAAACGCAGTAAAATTTCAATAACAAGAGCAATAATTAAAAATATAAATCAGTAAATTTAGTGAACTTACTTTTTGAAAGGCACTTGAGTGCTTGGGTCGCCATTGCGCAAGTCAGTGATCCGGCAGGCTACCATGTTGTATGCTGCAATCGAATGATTTCTAGATATTAATGGTGATATCGCCTGTCGCCAGGGACACGGACACGAGAAGTAGACAAGCCAGGGCCACATGCTCTCCGCAGGATAAAAACACCATATTGCGACTAAGAAGAAAGCCATGATGAAAACAATAATGGCAGGCGGATGAAACAAAACCATGGGCACAGTTGACCACTGAATGGAACATTTTCTTGGTAAAATTACTAGTTGAATAATAATGCTACACCAAATAGAGGAGTAAACTAAAAAGAATTCTTATTATTTATTTTTAAAGCCGCACAATCATCAGTTAGCTATTACAGTAACCGTAAAACATTACCATAACCAAAAATCATAATGTGTAACAGCCCTCACATACACACTCTAGAGCCTGGTTATTGTGTCTGCAACGGATGCTGATGGTGATGAGTATGCGGCGATATATGTAGTACCCTCCTGGTAATAATTTTGAATTTAATTAATTTTGCAAGTGATTTTGTAATTTATAATAATATTAAAATGAATGCCTGGGAATAAAATCGAACTTCCTTATGTAAATTGCTCTACTACCTAATCTGTTTCATTTTACTTCATAAATTTTCAAAAAAATTGATATTACAGTACTCTACAATACGAACAAATAAAAACTGAGTTCGTTCGACTTAATGAATTTTCAGATTACTGGAATCTTTAACCTGTAGAGGATGGCTAGAAACTATAATAAATAAATATAAAAATTGTTAAGGCCAACTCATAGACAATACCATACTTGTTTTATGTTTGTCTTTAATTGACCAAGTAGAGGTTACATCAGAAGGCAAAACGAATTATAAGGTCGACACTGCAATTGCAGTGCGTTATACAGTGCTTGGGGACGATTCTTCAACACTGCAAATTCAGTGTTAAGGGTTAAGCCCCCGCGTACCCAATTTCTACCGATCCATTTCTCGTTAACTCTTTATGTTTTATAATACCAAAAAAAAAAAATTTATTGAAGTTTCCTCGATAGAAAGTAAGCTCCGAAAATTATTAAAAACACGTTCTGTGTTCTTTTATATATATACATGTTATAGACATGAAAAAAATCACAGTGTATCTTTAAATGCAACTAAAAAATTCGGTGAGAGATTTTTGCTCCAGTTCAAACGAGTCTTGTTTTATCAAATATTTTTACCATTTTCGCTTAATTATTATCGTTTTTCAATATTAGCGCACTCCCTCTAACCTTCGTATTTAAATATCTCCCTTTCAAACCATCTTTGAACGCTTACTACAGGGCCAAGAATCAGATCAAATTTTCGAAAAATTTGAGAGTTTGACTTTTCCGGAACTTTAACAATGATGTTTCATAGTCGAAAATGTAATTCTTTCTCTTTTCAAATCGGATACTGTGGATTTATCAACGTTATTTTCTTTCTTCGTAGAAATCTCTCTCCACTTTACAGTTTCAATTTTTTCATCAATGGTTAAAAGTCTTAAAAATCTAAAAAGGCTAAATATTTTCCACCTAGCCACGCCGCCCCCGTCACCCGATTACAGAGACAATACTGTATTTATAATAATTCAAAAAAACTAATCAATTAATGCAAAAAAACCAGTTCATCTAATGCTATTGATTTGCAGATAGAGTATATTGCATTTGACACATCTTAATAATAGTTAGTAAATAATTATAATATTATGTCATTACAATTAACTTTAAGTTATAAAAAATCAAACTGTGTAAAAAAAGTTTTTTTTACTACAATACATCTATTTTAAAATGCATTTTTAAAACTAAATATTCTAAAAATATATATTTTTTATTTGACTGAGGATTGAACCTTCCTACCGAGGAACTGAAGTCGACAACTCTACCAACCGAACCAAATCCCGATTGGATAAAACCTACATTTATTGAGTATATTAGCTTCTGGAATGTCATTGAATTTTAGAGAAATACGAATATGTTCACGTGTGTATACGTAATTGCGACCAATCAACAACAAGTCTATCTATCGAGTTTCAGGTCTATTGGCTGTCGGAAAGTGGGCTGATTTCGGGTTTGAAGATTTGCATTTGTTCAATCCCGAAAACAAAGTGAAATTCAAAAAGATGTATTTAAGAATAGAAAAGAAAAGATATTTTGGATAATTTCAAGAGAAAATTATGCACAAAGTTTTATAATATTCAACAATTGAAAACTCTTATAAAAGTAATATCAGAAGAAATACATTTAGAGGTGTTAGCATTATGTTATTGATAAAATATATTCCATTCAATCGGCAACGTTGTTATGAGAGCATGCAGTGTGATTATGACGAAATAATAAACATACATCTATCATTCTAAGGACAGTTATATTATGTAGTTAAGAGATTAGTAATATTCTTTAAGTAATTCATTAACTAGCATTCTTTAAAGACATTTTGTTAGTTTCTTAGAGGGCATTAGTTTGAAAAATTCTACCTATGCTTATAAAAAAGATTTATAATTTAATTTACCTACCTATGTATAAAAGAAAAGCCTCATTCTGAAATAGAGTTATATAAGATGCAAGTTTCGCCATTCTGACGAGATCACACGGAAGTGATTTTTTTAATGTATGTTGGCAAACAACGCTCATAGAAATGGCCTAGCACCAATCCTATGCCGTTTTGGTGCTGAAAATATACTCCCTTCTGAATGAGGCTTCAATTGGAATAATATTAAAAAATTGGTAAAAGTTTAAAAACGTTAAATTATCTGAATTTAAATATTTCAACATTCAACAGCGAATAACAAAAATGACAAGACAAACCAAAATGAGATGCAATGAGAATGAACTTCTTTGTCGTCAATATGGCACAAACATGCTTACTGCAATGTTAGTTTGTTTAATAAAAAATTAACCCGAAAACCGCCACCACTAAACAAATAATGTATATCTGTATATAATAAGTACATTATTGTCACAACTCGAAAAAATGTAGATATAAGAACTACATTTAGTAAATTTATTTTTATTTTTAAGGTCAAACATACGACCTCTGGCATGATGATTTCCCCCCACTCACCCTTTTCCTGTTTTCTTCTCTTTCGTTTGTTACATATCTTGACGGCGCAGACGGACAGGATGATGGCCACGATGAAGAAGAGGATGCCCCCCACCACCCCCGCCGTGATGGCCTTGTGCTTGACGCGGGCAGGCACGGGGAACTTCACCTCGTCCGAGCTCTCGTAACTGCTGACCGAGTTGGCCAGTACGCGGAAGTAATATGTGCGCCCGCCTACCAGGTTCTTCACTGGAAATCAATGGTATAGACTTAATATCTTGTTATTTTGTAATATGTAGTAACATAGGTGACTGTGATCATTGTGGATATCAGTATAATTCTCGCTACCACTCAGAAATGACTTTTTTAATAAATTTTTTCAATGATATTTCAAATTAGTTTGATTCTAGTTATATTCAAACATTGAACGGTTGAATTGTGAAGCTGTTCTTTAGATATTTTCAGACAGAGAAAAATGTTAAAAGCATTTTATAAATTCTAATTAAAATAGTATTGTGTCGTTTATATTGTAAAGTATATCAGTGTCTATAGATTAAAAGGTATAACTAAGTAATAGAATAACTTGCTTTTTTTTTTTTATACAAAATTTTTCGGGATTGGCGTATTGTTATAATAAGCTTAAAAAAATGGTACACGAAAGTAGCCCCACTCCGAAAGGTGATTTAGATCACTATGTTTTATTGTATTGTTTTTTTTTAACTCCCTAAACATAATATATACAATCTTTTTTTTGTGTAGTGCAATAAATATGACATAGAATATTCAGACACAAATGATTTTACAAAAAAAAAATATAGTTTCAAAGCAGAAAATTGACAAAGTCACCCCATTTTACAGTAACAGATGTTACTGTAAAATGGGGTGACCATACCATAATATTATTACTCTTAACAGTGTTAGTTCCTCTTAATTTGTGGAATCATATTATAATAATATAAACTAGCAAAAGTTTCAAAGGGGACTTTCAAATCTACAAACATAGAATAAAGAATAACGCAAGAAGTGCCTTACGCGTGATCCAAATATAAGCCTAGTTTGGGCCTGCTAAACCATGTTTCACCATGATTACGAAATTCAAATGGGATAGCAATATATAATTTCGGGCAAGTGTAAGAGAGACAGACCGCATGCTAAATGGTCTAGAACCAAAAGCTACTAATTCATTGTTCCCATTCAAATTTATATGGAAGGCACTTCTAGATTTCTTCTTTATTCTATGTTTTCAACGTTGGTTGATAGTCCCATTGAATGTTAGTCTAATAGATTGTTAGTAATACAAATATAAAATAAACAACAGCAAATATTATTTAACCCGTACACGGCTCAACAAATCAGCTCATACATTCACCGTGTGCAGTTCGATTTGGATCTTTTTTTATTTACATTTAAAACATGGATTTGGTTCTGAAACCTTGAACTTTTTATTTACATTTAAAACATGGATTTGGTTCTGAAACCTTGAACTTTTTATTTACATTTAAAACATGGATTTGGTTCTGAAACCTTGAACTTTTTATTTACATTTAAAACATGGATTTGGTTCTGAAACCTTGAACTTTTTATTTACATTTAAAACATGGATTTGGTTCTGAAACCTTGAACTTTTTATTTACATTTAAAACATGGATTTGGTTCTGAAACCTTGAACTTTTTATTTACATTTAAAACATGGATTTGGTTCTGAAACCTTGAACTTTTTATTTACATTTAAAACATGGATTTGAACTTTTTATTACAATAATCTAAACGTGTAAGCTACAAACCGATCCCACACTAAAATTATGGCCATAATTTATGATGCACACAAAATATAAAATTAAATACACACAACTGAAGCCGGAGATATATGGGTACTTATCGACTAAAGTGCTTACGATAGGCATTGCCGAGAATTAAGGACATTATTTTTTCACGAATCTGAATGAAGTAAAAATATTTGTTCTTGAATATTTCAGCAGAGAATAAGACCATATTTGACCCATATACCAATATACAAATATCCCTGTTGAAGACTTAAAATACAATTTCTTATTAAATACTCTAAAAATACGTACATTAGAAGATAGACGTAAAATAAACGATTTAACGTTCTTATTCAAAATACTTAACTCTAAATTCGACTGTTGTGAACTCCTGCAACTAATAAACATACATACACCCACAGTAACAACACGACAAAATACAATATTCGATACAACGACTTCACACCATGGGAAATCATTACTTGGGTGATGTTGACATATTCAATACCAACTTGGCAAGTTTTGTGGATCATTTAAAACATTTATTTCAACAATACTCCTAAACACATCATGTAAACCTACAAATAGCTGTAATTTTCTGTTTTTGTTTCTTGTGTTTGTATGACTTGTTGCATAGCTTTTATCAAATGTAATTTTTTTTGTAACTTTTAAAGTATCTGTCAAATTAAAATTATGTACACTACCAACCATGTAAAAGCCCTCTGGGCGTTTAATAAATAAATAAAATATAATAAAATATACCGCTAGATCACACACGTATGCGTCAGTCGTACCGTGGTCTTGACTTTTCAAATAACATATGTATGTGTCAGCCGCGGGTAAAAATTGAATAAAATCAAAAGAGTGTCTTATTTGAAAGCCATTATATTTGCTGTATATGTATTGATAGATACCTAAATTATATTTGCTGTATATGTATTGATAGATACCTAAATAGCTGGTTTCCTCAGGTCGAATCTGCCCCCTGTTGAGTGTTTTCCACTGAGCATCCGTCCTGTACTTGATGGTGTAGAACTGAATGAGGTTGGACCTCTCAATGGGCTGTGCCCAGGTTATTAGGAAGCCGTTGCTTATCTCCGTCACCGTCAGGTTCCTGGGAGGACCGGGCTTGGGGCCTACAACACATCAAAACATCAATCACATATTGAATAACACCAGACCATCACTATAATATTATATCATCCTTCTGTCTCTTCAATAATTGTATTAATAATAATTAAACATTTCAATTGGAGTCTAGAAACAGTATCCATTCATTTCCACGTGCATTGGTACAGCAGAAAATATATAATGGTTAGTCGGTCCACAAGCTCTTCTCTTTTTTTTTATGAGATCTTGAAAATAAGTTGTGCGTTAAAGAAGTATTATATAATATTATCATGTACCTATAAAAGGGTGGCCCCAGGAAAGGAATCTATCTATATGTCTATGTGTAAATAATATGTAATGTCTGTGGGTTTGTTATTTATACAAATGTATAGTTTTATTTCAAGATTGATGACATTTTGCAAACTTGACCATCAAAACAATAGGAAGGTCACTGTCTAAATGAGATTTCGAAAAACCACCCCATCCCCCTTTTCAACCGCTTAAAGCAGGATAAAACCCGTGCAACGCCCAAGACTTTAGTTTCAAATAATAATAACAGTTTACAGGCATCGTTTAAGAGTTCTATGAATCTGTCCGAGTCCTTCGTTAGTATTAGTATCCTTTGAATATTAAAAAGGTTAGCTAGAAATCCCCTAAGAAATTAGTTTTCTAAATGATTTCTTTTTGTCATTAATTAATGTCATGTTTGATAAGAAAATGGCATTATAAAATGCTTACATAATATTAACTGCGGGTATTTATTTTGAAAATTTGATATCTTTAGAGATGGCAAAATTATTAAATTTTCAGGTTTTACGGAATATTTTTTTCTGATAACTTGAGATTTTCCTGGTATGTGGCCACCCTAGTTACCTACCTTGTAGAGATGTTAGTAATAACTGAAACATGAAACATAATGTTAAAGCATTTGTTTGTTAGTTCATGCGGGTACAGAATACACCAAGCAATAAGGCATCTTGTAAGTAAAGTAAAGATTGTACTGAAGCTAGACAGAATGTGAAGCGGGTGTGGGTGCAGCAGCAACGAGAGTAAGTGTGAGGAAAAATAACAAAAAGTGGAATAGTGATAAATGATGCGGTACCTTTAGGTCGTAAGACCGTGGGTAGCAAGATGGCTCCCGTGGAATCAGTCGGAAAAATAATAACACTAGTATAATCTAATATTTCTGGAATCAAAATAAAAACAAAAAATGTGAATTTCCATGGCAGAGCGGCTCAGTCAATCGAGAGGAAGAAACAGGAAGACTCAATGATTCCACTTATCCGACGCCAGGTTCGGGTTAATGGAGGGAAGTGAGTGAAATGTGATTATTTGCACAAAAGAAATGCAGATACTGAAGGAAGTTATCGTCCAAGGAGTTATCGACCCAAAGAAGCCTTGTTAAACGAATGAGGCAGAAAATACTGTTAAGTAAATAAAAATATATCTGAAAATAAAATTGTGTATCGCAATGATAATTAAGTGTTTAACAATACTAAATATTCTAAGTAGGTACACTAATTTCATGCAACATTAATATATTTTTAAGAATACTACAGGATGTATCTAAACATTATAAAAATAAAAAAAACGCTGACATGTTCAAAGAATTACAAAAGAAAAAAAATTGTTACAACGGCTTACTGACAAAAAAATAAATTGAAGGACGCAAAAATTACAGCATTAAAAAAATCACGAAACATGAAATTAATATTAAAAAGCGTAAATAAAATGAATATCGAAATGATTGAAAGAATATGTAAAATTGGACATGCTGCTGAAAGAATAAAGTAATGAAAGCATTGTTGAGGTTATTGAGTCAATACCGGCATCGTCAGGCGCGTGAACAAACACCTTCTCGTCCGCCGCCGTCGGGGGGACCTGAGGCCCCACCTTCCTCGGAAGACCTACGTCTGACCACCACAACAAGCTTTAGTCTTCTATGTTACACAGTGTGGAAGAAAGATTCTCAGAGGAGTACAATAAGAAGAAAAGTGGAAGAAGTCAAGTTGTTATGTAACTACAGAATTATTGTAATCCATACATGAGCTTGTTGCTCCTGTTATATCTGTTTAAACATAGCTTATCAGGAGAACAGCTTAACTTACACATCAGATATAACCTATACCCCAACTCATAATAGAAAGATTTTTTTGTCTTATTCAAAGACAAGATCGTCGCTTTAGTTTGTTTTTATCCAACAGACCAAAACATAAATCGGGAGAAATAGCGCTTCAAAGTTTTTTTTACGAAAAACGCATATAAATGAATTTAGCTCATTTCTAAGCTTACTAAAATGAAAGTGATATAAATTATTATTTTTAAGTAAAATTCGTTCCAAATATTTAAAATTACGCAGAAAACACGTTTTTAATTTGGATGTCGGAAAAGTGTTGGATAAACACGCTCCGAATGTTGTTTAATTTTGGTGGACTTAAGACAAACATTGTGTTGAAAACACATTAAAAGTATTTAAAAAAAAAAATTACTTGTATCGTATAAATAAATGCTTTCTGAGAAAAACTGCATACTTAACTCTTTTCGCCAAAAATGGTCTGTTGGACAAAAACGAATTAGAGCGACGAGATGTTGAATGAAGGAATCATTTTAGAGATATTACTGGTGCAACAACAATAAGAACAGATGGCTGAAACCATCTATGATAATCAGTCCAATGACAGATGGAACAATCTAAATTATTTTCTTCTAAGCGTTGTTAGTTCAGTACTCCTCAAATAGTGTGTGCATTACCGAAATTTTGGCTCAGTTTTTAGTTTCACAGATCCTTTGTTCCAATATTTAAATAAGGTACATTCCCTACAGGAATTAATTCAGGCATTGGAAAGAAAACAATGCAGATGCGTCCGTCTGCCATATAACAATCTATAATTGATTGACGCATGTTTTATCATTTAGTTTAGAAATTGTGTAACAAAATTAGAATTTACGGAGAAGTAATTTAATAATATTTATGAGTACAATTTTATGACAAGCAGTCAATACTGAAACACATTGTGAATAATAAATAGTGGAAAACTTTAATATCCTTTTCTAAAAATAGCAAGAATAGATAGTAAATTATTTATTTGTTGTGACTTTTCCTTACATTTAACGATCATCATATTATTATTGAATGATTTAACACTTCCTACAATTTAACCATCTTTATAAGATTACAATAAATTATTAATATCCAGAATATAAACGGTAGGGATTTCTTACCTAGAGTTCTGATGGTTATGGTTTTACTCATCATTCCTTCACCAATAGTATTTTTACCAATCACTTCAAACTCGTAAGTTGTTCCCGGGGAAAGTCTGTTGATTGGTACCTGACGAAAATAAAATAACAATTTTTAATAATACTACTAGTGATCGACCGAAACTACATTGTCAGCCGAAATCGAAACTGAATTTCGGCTTCTGTTTGGTGCTTCTTAAGGACACGCTATACCCCAAAGTAACTGTTAAACAAAATAAATAAAAAATATCAATTTAACGAGTGAATTGGTTTACCTTTTTAGCGTTTTGGTTTGTTATTATGTAACAGTCCTTCGATGTACGTATCTAAGTTATAGGTACTTTAACTTTAAAGAAATTACAAAATACAGTGAACAAATCAGTCTGTAATAGTCTGTATGTTAGACGATAGCAATACAAAAACGAATTATTATATAAATGAAAAACTTTAACAAAAATAAATAATATTTTGAAATTACATAATCTTTGAACTTTAATAAAATTTTTATTCAACAGCGTCTTTAAAATAATATTTAGGTTATTCTAGAATTCAGGAGGCATATACACGCCCAAGTAAAGTTGAACATGATCTGACAAATCACAAACGTAGCCGAAATTTTAGCAGAATTTTGGCCGAAACCAAAACTTCGATTAGTCAATAAATTTTATATATTCGTTACTACCTTGCTTACCCCGATCTTCAATTTTAGTGTAAAATAAATCTGTGATTTATTTTAATTTTTTTAATTCTTATTGTGAAAATGTGTAGAACTCGGAGAAGTTTTCAACCAGAAATGTTTAAAGGTTAGATAATACTTGTATCAACATGATTTAGAATCCAGGATAAACGCTACAGATTCATATGCCACTGAATAGAGAAATGAATGTCATAAAATATCCCGATAACGACATGAGAAACTTAGAGAATAGTAAGTGTAATTTTGTGATGAAAAAGAAAATTGTGAATTACCGATGTTGCTCCAGAAGGTGTGACAGGAATCTTGATCCACTCGGAGACCCCCGCCTCTCTGTACCAGATGGTGTAGTCCTGCTTGTAGTCGGGTCCCCCTGAGTACCCTGGGAGCCAGTTCAGCGTTACGGAGAACTCGGTGGCGGTGCCTGATAGATTGTAGGGGGCGTGGGGCTGGGTGCCTTCTATCACGAGCTGCGTTCCCGTCACTATGGTGGCCACCTGAACACACAAAGTTGACAAGTGTCTAAATTTATAATTTAGGCATAAGCAAAGGGTATCAATGTCAGTTGGTATAAGTGACATCTATTTTTGAACATAGCTACATATTATGAAATGAAGTGACTGCTTGTCAAAGAGGCATCAATTATTTTTTGTATGAAAATCAAAAAGGCTACCATGTGACTTTTTGACTATTGTTATATTCCCGCCACAATTGCTGCAGAATGGAAGGTGTTGAATTCAACCGGGGCAAAAAAAACCCTGCATCATTGCATTGTTGATGTACAAAAACTGTGTTTTTTTAACCCCTTTAACCCGCGTGTTTCAGAATTTTTTCCCCAGAGCGAATAAAAATTGTCAGTTTTCTTTTTCCATTTGAGGTTATTTTGGTTTATTGTTTTTTAGCTACAGTTAAGGCTGATGCCATTTTTATATTTTGAAATGTGATTTTTGTGTTTAATATCAAGCAATTTTTTTTTTCCTGATTTTGAAATGTAAGTTTTGAGGGTTTTTTTCAATGTTAAATTTTTGTAATTTTTTCGTAAATTTAATGAAATGTTATATTTTTGGTATACAGAAAATTGCAATAACTTCTAAATTATTGAATACACCAAAAATTTAAAATAATTCTCAAGCATCAAATATATCTACCGCTGCCAGATTTAATTCAGTTCTGAAAGGGTTAAATCCACTTATGTCACATTTTTCATCGCCTACTACAAATGTAATATACATGTGAAGAATCAACATTATCTTTTGGATGCAGAGAAAGAGACGATCCACACTGATTACGTATAACCCATTAATAATTATAATAACCCATTCACAGAAGATAGAGTTACCTCGTTACTGGCCACGCATTGGTAGAAGCCAAAGTCGGAGCGGCGCAGCGTGTCGATGGTGATGTTACCCCCGTTGATGCGAACGCGCGTGCGCTGCAGGGGCCCCCCGTCGCGGCGCCGCCACTGCACCTGCGGCCGCTGCGTGCCCTCAGCCTCCTGTGCTTCGCAGTGCATCTCCACGCTCTCGCCCACCTTGCGCTGGTACATGGCGTCGGGCTCCAGCGTAAACACAGGCGGCTTGCGCACCAACACCTCCATGGGACCTGCAATTACATTAATATGTATTTCATAATCGAAGAAAGCATTTACTTTATGGTTTGTCATAATTATAACGATAACTCTTTTCGTAAGGCAAATCTTATTGACTTAGTTTTTGGACATATTTCAAGGATTTTATGTTAAGGGAAATGGAAGATATGTTATAATCCATGCATTCATAGATGAAGCTAATTTAATTATTTGAAGACAAAATACTTTTCGCAAGTTATGCTTTAAAATATTAACCACTTAATACTCGTTTTTTTTTAACAAAAATGAAACTAAAAACATCAGGTTATTTTATTTTTTATAAAGAGTTAACATAATTTAAAATTGATAAAAAACAGAAGCAATAAAAAATGTAAAAAAACTTAACCATATTTAAAAAAAATAAAATAAGACTAACTATAATAAAAAATAAAACAATAAAAAAATCTGGCGAGCGCAGTTCGTTTGTTTATCTTGTATAACGCAAACAAGTCAAAAGACGCGAGCAGTGTTCGGGTTGTCGCGGTACGATGCACACGCCGTCCGTGAAAACCGCTCGTTCAAAAGCATTAAGTGGTTAAGATGAATAATTTGTTTGCACTCATACATACGCAATATGAATATGAATAAATAGTTTTGTCCATACAAAAAGTTAATTCTTCCAAAAAAGGTATTCAAATACAACATTGTATCGATGATTCAATCCAATATTGTATTTGTACGTCTTTCTTGAAAGAATCGAGTTTTTATTATGTACAAAACTATTTATTCATATTGCTTATGTAAATGCGCAAGCAAATAATTCATCTTAATATTTATTTTAAAGCATAACTTGCAAAAAATGTTGTGTCCCATAATAATTTAATTAGAGCCATCTATGAATGCAGATATTGAGGCATGCGTCTATGTGTATGTGTGTAGTATGTTGTATTACCTGACGATCCCTGAGTGCCTTGTGCGTTGTATGGCGTGCAAGTGTAGCGGCCCTGATGGTTCTGATTGACGCGCGTGAAGAGCAGTGAGCCGTTGTTCATGATGACAATGTCCTTAGTCTGGTACGGCTCCAGCAGGCGCTTGTCTTTGGTCCAGGTGACGTACTGCAGCGGCGGATTAGCTTTGATGTAGCACTGCACCACGCCCGCCAGACGGAATGGCAGATATTGCACTGTAGGCGTGAAGGTTACCTTGGCTGGATCTAAACACCACACACATTATGTTATCAAACATACAAATTTCAGTTGTCTGTGATGTGTGTTAGTTATTCCTAAGTGAAATCTCCTGTGGTTCAAATAACTCAAATTTGCTTTAAAGTGTCATTTTAAAAATCTAAAAATAAAGTAGGTTATCTACCTATAATATAACATTTTAACTAGAAAAATATTCTTAAAGTCTTTTCCAAAATTAGAATATATACGCTACAGATTATAGAAAGAGTAATAAATAATGAACTCTGTGTGAAAATTTTTTGAATTACATTTTTAATTTTTTATTAATGTTGCTTTCATCATTAACAAAAATTAAAAAAACACACAACATTAAACATTGACAGCTAGTATATTGTTTTCTTACTATTAAAACCTTGTGAGTCCATTAGAGCTTGTTGTACAAATGAGCGTACATTTCCGAAAAGCATCTTTCGTGATACTAGACTATGTAAATGGCGTTTAAAAAGTGTTTGAGGGAAATAGAAATGGTTTAAAAAAAATCATGTTAAGAAAAATTGACATTCTTATAGTATTCCATAGATAATTGTTATTGATAAATAGTTAATTATCTTTATCTTCCTGTCAATAATAAAGCATGTAACAAATAGGTCAGGAGCCCACGGGTATAGTCCTTGACAGCAGAAGCCTAGAGTTGAAAGGGTTAAGATGTGGTATAGTGTGTAGTGTCGGTACTTACATTCAACGTTCAAGTAAGCGGACGCGCTCTGCGGCTCGCCAATCCCATTGCTGACCTCGCACAGGTACTGGCCGCTGTCGTCGGCCGCCACGGGGTTGACCACCAGCGAGCCGTCGCGCCGGATGGTGACGCGTGTCTCCAGGGAGGCCACCTCCTTGACGGGCGCGCCCTCGCGGAACCACTTCACCGTCACGTTGCCCGGCAGCGCCTTGGCCTCGCACGAGAACTGCACCTTCTCTCCCTCCAGCTTGGTCTGGTTGGTTGGCGGCATCTTCGCATTCATCGCATCGGGGCGCGGTTAGTCAAATTCATCACACAACACTATATCGCTCTACCACATGATTGCCTGTATCCCTTCACTACCTCAATTAACAAATGGACTTCTATTGGAGTCTAAAACAAATATTTTAAATCTTCTAACAATCATTAACATGCTGATTTTAATCTTATTCACATTACAAGATTTCGGTGTGGCTAACTGTGGCACACACTATAGTAATTACCATTGATGACAAAATAATTTTTTTACGTTTTCAGCAATTTTGTGGGGCATGTTGTCTGGATGGCTTCTAAGGCACAAGAGGCTGAAGTTAGCTGCAGACCCTAGAATGTAGCTAGTTTCAGCATTACATTGTGTCTTTCAATTTCATATTTAACCAAAGATTGATATTATTTTTAAATCATTAATGTGAAAAAAAAATCCAGCTTATTACAAGTAATAATATGTCAATGTAATGTCAAACTGACAAGTTTACTGACAGACCGTTATGGCGTACATGTTATGGCGATACCCTTGCAAATAAGTCTTGGCTGAATATGTTACTTATATATGCATGACAATACAGTAGAACCTCGTTAATTGGAGTCCTGATAATTTTAAAAAGTTCCAAAAATAAGTAGTTCTCAAAATTTTTTTTCGTTACAAATGTTTTTTAATTCAATATTTGTAATATGAAATTAATTTTGGTCTGCGCAAGAAAATTGAATTTTCGTGAAAATAAATAAGATTTAATAAATCTGAAAGTGGTAGCATATAGCATAAATTTCATAATTTTTGATAAAGTAGAATGAAAATATAAATTAAAAGCTCAATTGACTTGGGAGTGTATTTCATTCAACATACCTCGTTGAATGCAAAAGGCACAAGGGAGGATAGCAGGCAATCATTTTAATCTATAAAATATCTTATAACTAAGATGTGTTGGTATTAAAGCACATCACATGAATGAGTTGATGATAAAGCAAAATCAAAATAAATTTGTCATTAAATAATGATCCTACACTTATAAAAATTTATTGATATTTTAATCAATATTCTGAAAAAAGTTCATTTTGGAAAAGCAAAATTTTGAAACAAGAGTGAATTCCTGATTATTACCTTCAATTCGATAGTAAAAATTTATAAAAAATATATTTTTTAAACAACTCCACAAAATCATGATTCACTAAAGAATCTATGAACTGTTAGAATAATCAGAAATTTACAGCAAAGATATTATGTATTAAGATTTTCAACAATGAAGGAATCAATATTTTCAACATTATTTCATGAAGAAATAATTATTATGTTGGTACTTACATATTATTTATTGTCATTTTTTGTAATAAAAAAATCGACTGTGGTTTGGTAAAACCCTTCAAACCACAAAATGAAAACATTACATGAGATGATAAAAACGAATATTTGGATTTCGGATTAGTAAAACTAATTTAAATTTTGGAAGTTTATATGGAAGTGAATATGTATTTATTTTTCAAATAGTTTTATGTAAAATATTACAATTCGATTTATAATTTTGAAAATTTAAGGTTTGAGTAATTTCATTTAAACTAACTAACTAACTAACCATCACGCCGTTTCCCCGCAGGGGTAGGCAGAGAGGACGGACCGCCAAACAACTCGGTCTTGGCACACACTCCTTATATTTCATTTACAACAAATTTAATTCATAATTTAGAAACAAATTAAGCATAAATTTAGTTTTTAGTATCAAAAATTACTTTACCATGTTATACTATTCTTTATGACATCACTGAAAAGTGACATTCCCAAAAAATGTGGCTTGAAGGGTTTTATCAAAACACAGTTGAAATGTTAAAAATATTGATAACTTATTCTCAATTCAATTCAAGTTCTCTGCATTTGCATGCAATTTGAAAGTAAGCCATCGCTCCTAAAAGCCTTGAACTGATTTGCAACAATTAGATAGAATGGACAGAAAACATCTAAGGTGGACAAAAGGATGAAATAAAAAATGGAAGAAATGGATAACGAGTGGAATGAGGCGTAATGAACGTGTATGAATGTGTTAGAAGCTGCCTTCACTGGACCCTCAGCACAAATAGTTCCGAAGTGATATCAGGGGTGACTTAGGTTGAGCGCCTCAAATTTTTCAGATTAATGCCAATTAGTTCGGACGTGGGTTGGGAATAAATGTTATCGACGGAAAGTAAAGACAAACAGAAAGTAAAACAAGCATCTAAGATCAAAAGAGTCAGGAAAACAACATAACAAACTTAATTTTATAATGGTGACTCAAAGGATTCAAATTAAAAAAGGTAACGGTAATAATGACATTGAGATAAAGGAGCAGTACTTACATCAAGAGATTGATATTGAAAATAATCTGCTCAATCAATAATCATTCAATCAAGGTACTCCATGTCCTCAACTCCACAATTCATTGCAGAGATAGGAAAAGGTTAACAAAATCTATGATACAGTCCAGGCAAGAGTGTTATATCACCAATCATAAGGACTGTTTCACGAGTTAACTGTTTTAAATAGATGATAATATGGTTTATAATTTACAAAGTTACAAATATGTAAATACTTACAAGGACAATTTACAGAAGCGGGAGAGAGAGCGCTTTGGGTTGTCTTCGAAAGCATAGTATTTTTCAATCAAAGACAAATCAAAGAAAGATTTGTAAATGGATTCATAAGGAAGACAGTACATATGTTTGTATGAGTCCTTGGATAAGGTAAGATTCCAACAAGAAAGGGGGATAAATTGTAAATGCAGAAATAATAAAAAAGTTGTAGGATTTTAGAAAAAACTCAGGTCGATTTTACATGTTGAGAGGATTGGGAAGAAAACTTGGTACATTGGTTAGGGTAGGTTGGGTTAGATCAAGTATTAATTTAGGGGACACAGGAGGAATGGTTATGTAAGAAATTAGTAAGGTTAGGTTAGGATTAATTTTGGGGGTGCATTAACTGGAGGTAAGTTGGAATATACAGGGGAATGGATTAATGAATAAATAAATATTGGAAGGAATTTAAATATTCTAAAAAAGTTACTAAAATCCCAAATTCACAAGCAACAACGATATTATGTAGAAATCAAATTTCGCACTTTAATTATTAGGTAAATTTTATAGTTTTGGACGAAAAGAGAGTTTCATATTTATTTATTTTTATTTTCATGTCAAACTCGCCCAGGGAAATGAAATATAGCTTTAAATATTTAATATTAGGTATTTGTTTTGTGAAATCTTCTTGTAGTTTATTTGATCATTGGAGAGGTAAGTTTGGTTGGAAGGGATAGGTGAGGTAAGAGTATTAGGGTAGAGGAACGTAGGGCGGAGTTTGTTTGTCTGCTTGATGATTTACCGTGATGACGGCGCCGCCCGCTATAATCACCCTTGCAGTGTGGGAAACTTGCCCCTCACCGTTGCGAGCGATGCACGTATAGTCCCCGATGTCTTCGTGGCGGATGTTGCTGATCCGCAACTCGGTGCCATCATTGAAGATGCCAATAGTAGCCGAAGGCTCCACAGGATTGGCATCCTTGTACCAGAGGATCTCCGGCGTGGGAGTGCCCTCCGCCTGGCAGTTGAGAATGATAGCATCTCCTGGAACAACCAACATTTCACACATTAGAGTCTGGCAAACACCATTCTGGATTTCCGAAACATTCCTAATATCTTCGGTAAAGCTGTGCAGTAGTCGCAGTGCACGAAGAGCCAAGCGCATTATTTAGATTGCCAAGCTCCCAATGCTAACTTACCGTCACTTCCACCAATCGAAACTGAGCGACCACTGAGATTAGTCAATACTATTTTCCATTTCACAAATATTGTTAATTGTACGATCACTCAAAGCCAATTAACCGAAATCCAAGGAGTAAAAAAAAATCTAGGCAGAGAGAAAAACCAGCAACTAAAAAGGTCGCTATTTTCAACCACGCCTACAATGGTGACCTTTTGTGGCTGTCATTGACTACAATAAGACGTAGGGTGCTTTATAACCTTAAACATGTATAGGGAGACATAATAAACAAACAATAAACTAAATAAATAATACACGGTATTAACGAATTAGATATATAAGGAATGCAAAGTGTAACCAGGGCGGGTCGTTTATAACTTTTTAAAATCGCGAAAACACTCGGTCAGTGTTTATAATTGCCATCAATCAATGCAAATTTCAATCTCCGTTATATCATTTATCAATACCGCTAAAGAGCGAAGCGCATCTTGGAACCCCCAAAAATTCCACTCTCAATTTGGAAAAGGGTTTTCTCAAACCAAAAAACCCCTTTCGTGACAAAGACTTTTCTCTAATTCAAAAATAGATAGATAGATATTTATTGGAGCATAAAAAATGAAATAATTACTGTAAATTTAGCACACTCACAAAAAAATTATAATTTGAATTCATTACCTAGATCCTAAAGAGATAATAACTTTGATAAAATTTAAACTGTTCCAATTTTGTGCACATTCTTTTTCATCAAAGTAATAATAAAGTATATATATCAACCGTCCAATAACGGTATACAACAATATGTTATTTCTCAAACAATCTGCATAAGGGTAAATATATGTTTCTTGATGTTAATTAATACTCCCCTAATTGAGAATAACTCCTGTTTACATTTGCAATAACCAAAGGCCAAGACTTTAATAATAGACCAAGATAGCATTCTTGAAGAAAGGAATGTGCAGCAAAATGCAATAAAAGGGAAACAAACACCAATGGAAATAAAAAGAGATTTGCCGTGTGAACAACTTTGATACACAGTCAAACTATACCTATATTAGTTAAAATGTGAATTTTTTAAAAATTTGTATTTTTAAAAAATGTGTATTTTTTAAAAATGTGTATTTTTTAAATATGTGTATTTTTTAAAAATGTGTATTTTTAAAAAATGTGTATATTGTAAAAATATGATATTTGTAAAAATGTGTATTTTGTAAAAATGAGTATTTTGTAAATTTGGAAAATTTTTAATTGTAAAAATGTGATATTTGAAAAATGTGTATTTTGTAAAAAAGGTATATTCTTTAAAATGTAATATTTGTAGAAATGGTATTTTGTAAAAATGGTATTTTGTAAAAATGAGTATTTTGTAAAAATGAGTATTTTGTAAAAATGTTATATTTGAAAAATGTAATATTTACAAAATGCGTATTTTGTAAAAATGTAATACTGAAAATGTAATATTTGAAAAATGTAATATTTGAAAAATGTAATATTTGCAAAATGTGTATTTCGTAAAAATGTAATAACTGTAAAAGTGTGTATTTTGTAAAAATGTAATATTTGAAAAATGTGTGTTTTGTAAAAATGTTTATTTGGCATTCGTTTCACAGAGCACGGCGATAATGAGGAAAAACGACAAAAAAAGTCGCAATACACGAATACAAACAGACAACTCTCCAAATTCTTCTATAAGCTAAAAATGAAAACAAGAGAAAGTAATAAAGGCGGATTGAATTGAAGTTGGGTATTTCTGTTCATTGAAGAGCCCGCTGAGGGTGAACGAGGTATAAAACGGGACAAGGGTAGAATTACGAGACGGCCGGCGCGGCACTTGCGTCCTCTCAATCCTTCGTCGCTCAAGTTTAATATTTGCTCGAGGGCACTCTTGGTCTGGTGGAATTATTAACACAATATACAACGAACCCAGATGATACGCGAACAGCCAAAAATAAAGGAAGATATTCATTTTTAGATTCGTGCTATTTCTAATGAAAATTTTTGTGATTGCAACTGAAAGGCCCAATTATTTCGCAAAAATTCACGAATGACAAAGTCATCAAATGGACATTCAACGCCGTTTTTTTAAATATTTGAAAGATCCCCGATAAACGCTGATTTTAGGTATGTTTCATCTTACCCTGAAATCGTAATAAGCTGATACGCTTAACAACATGACAATTTGTTCAAAAGCTGAAACGGACTTGAATGTTTGTAAAAAAAACTAACAAAAAAACAAAATGGCGTTGAAAAATCGTTTGATGACAATGTTACATTTGATTTTTTGTAAAACAACCCATCCCAAGTGTGGAAAAGAGAGAAAGCACTGAAATAAACAGTATGTTGCATGGTGAAAAATGAATATTGCTGATTTATTCAAATCCTGTTAAAAACGCGATTGCAGGCCGTTTCCTAATAATTTTTTAGTGCATTCATAATATATCGGAACACATGTTCATGGACCTGCGTTTGTACTGATAATATACAATGACGAAATGCGAAAATATTAGAATTTCTATTAACACGTGTTCCTATGTCGCGATAACACATTCGTGTTTTACTAAAAGTTTATTAGGAAACCTGTCAATTCATTTTTGAATGGCGTGCAATCCCGTTATTAACCGTAATACAAATAATTTGATGAGATTCTTAATAAGTTAGCAATATTTTATATACCAGTAAGTTTTTCTCCGTGTGCCATGTATTCAAATCTCCATCTGAAGGTCCTCGGAGTGCGTTAACGAAAGCTCGTAATAGCTGATAGCTGAACATTCCATCGGATTTAGAACCCAAATTACCAACTGGGAAAGTTTAAATGCTATGGAGATCACAGCTCTAATTAGAGAGGCGGTTGAAATATATAAATACCCGATTAACAGTAGTAGGGATAACGGCCAATGAAGAATGTAAAAAGCCAACGGTTTTGCCCACATTAACGAGAATTGACTATAGCATGGTATCACTGACATTGATGCAAACAAATAATTACCTACATATATAATAGGTGGTACATATCTGTCCTCGTAATATTTTGCACTGTAAGGCTGTCCGAGATAATAATATCATCTTGCAATGTAACCCGGAGATACCTAAAATCAAAGACGCGCTGTACTGGTAAATCTCAAAGTGGTAAGTCAAAAGCACGACAATTGTATTGCTTTATATTTCGTAGTTTTACTACTAACTTGCCACGCGCCGCGTAAGGTCGTGTGCTACCCATAGGTAAATTGCATTAAAAAAGCCAAGAAATAAGATTTTATTCGTAAATACAAACTAATTATTTTATTACTAGCTGTACCCCGCCACGCGTGGCTGAGGCTCAGTCTGTCTGTGCAGATAGAAAAACAATTGCGCATTTTGGTTTTACGTCTAACAGATGGCGTTGTTTTAAAAAAAACATGTTTTTATCTGTCACAGGTGACATATACAGGGTGTCCGGAAACTCGTAGTACAAGCGGGAAACTGGTGAATCTACATCACATTTGGAGTCGATTTTGTAGTATATTTTTTTTTTATTTGAGCTTTCGTTATCGAGTAAATCGAGTTTGAAGTTGATGTTTTTTTTTTTTTTTTTTTAATCAAATTCTTATAAATTATTACTGAAGATCAAAGTACCCAACTAATTAAAACTATTTGAAAGTAAAACAAATGAAGAAACTCGGATTTAAAGCATTATTTTGAAATCACCCTTCATTTAACCCGGTGTACCTAATCATAAAATATTTCTGCTCTGCAGGGTTAAAACATCTGTTATTCAACCCTAAACACCAGAAAAAACTTTAACCCTAAAATAGCCGAAAAATATTTTTTTTGTTTTTTTTTTTTTTTGAAAATGCTCAAATCAAAAAACTTTATGTTTTTTGGGTTCCCCATGTGGTGTAGATTCTCCAGTTTCCCGCTTGTACTACGAGTTTCCGGACACCGTGTATATATAATATAGATATATAGAAACACACGCGTATGCTAATGCAACGCTGTGTTAAAACTTCAAAGCAATCGGTGAAGAATTTTTGGAGATTTAAGATTTTGAATAAAAGAATATAATTTTTTGGATTGTTTCCCGAAGATTTTCAGCGCCATTAAGGAAAGTGACAACCTAATATCAATAGGTAGTCTCATACAGTATTCCGTGTTCGTCGTGTAAGCGAGTAATCGTATCTAGTTATCTCAGTCACACACGTGATGTAGAATGTAGTATTCGACGTAAATATGGAAACGCCACCCGCTATTGTTTATTTCGTCCATACGCACATATTTATTGAATGTCTATCTTTGTCGCACATGAATAAAGTTTGAATTAAGAATTAACCGGAAACATAAGAGTGTTTCCTACTTGTCACACTTTATCTTGAGTTTGTGAGACAATAATAACGAGCCTAGATGTATTGTAACGTCATTGCCTAAAATCGTTTCCCAGCACATTAAAAAAAAAAACAATTTACGAGTATTGGTCAAGCACCTGCGTGGTTGCCTTCATCACACCATGTCACGGATTACTATAATCGGAAATACAAAGCAATAATATTGTTAAACACAGCTCAAAGGTGAAATGTCACGAAATGTCAGTAGAGAAGGTCAGAGTTGAGGGAGCTTAACCGAAGTAATTTATATAGACAATAGAACTAAATTAGAGGTTTGTAATAAATACTGATGGGTATCACCACAAGAAGAATAAACTTTTAGACAGAAAACACAGAAGTGCAAATAATATGATACTCGTAGGTGCTGTAAAATAAATTGTATCTTTAACTATACGGGAATATAGACAGGCCCAGTTTATATTACGTCATTAAAGTATCATACTTTATTTACTTGTGTCTTTACCCGAAATTATTAAAAAGGAAGAGAGAAATTAAAAACGTAAAAAAACAGTAGGAATTGGAAAGTTAGGATTGGGCGATTACGCGACTGAGCGACCAGTGACGACATATGAAAGATTTTTTGTTGTTGCTTGTATTGAAAAATAGAATATCACAGAAGATCAAAATTTTAAATGTTTTTGATCCAAATAAGATCAGGAATTGGTGATTAAAGTTTGTCAGTTACATCCTTAAATATAAGGCATAGAAAAGTTCACAAGAATATCCTGTGGGTAGAGAAATTACAATTTAATATATAGCTAAACAATAATTAAGATAAGCGTACATTGAACATATCGCACCTCCGGTGCTAAACTGTCACTTATGCAAGTTTTGTCAAAATTGATCTGAGTATGAGAAAAAATAACTAATGTACCTCTTTACTTGGTGTGTCATCGTCGCTTGTATAGTGCGTATAATTTCCGCGTGAGGGCAGTTATGTCGTTATGGTTTTGGTGCAAATCTAACCTCCACTGGGAGAAACAACGTTTGATTGGTTAGTTGCGCGCGGCACCCCGCACGAGTAGCAGTCTCCTAGAGCTACAACACCACAAAGGTAATTGTGACAATTCATTTTTATGATTTTGAAGCAATAACAACACTACAGTTTGTTGTGATATTTTTTTCTTGAAATAATAAAGATACTTGTGTACGTAGTGACATTGTTTCCCCAATCCTTATGTTTTATGGTATAAAGTTTTCGTTCGATTAACAATTGTGACAATGTTACATGACAGGTTCAAGTTACATCAGGAAGAAAAAAATTTAAGTAGACTTGAAAAAGACAGGGATATGAAAAAGTGTCATGAACCTGACACCAACACAATTGTTTTCATCTATGACTTACAAGCAGTGTTACCCTGTCCTGTTGGCAAATCAAGCTCTTTTTACTACAAATCGAGACTAAATTGTTATAATTTAACAATTTCTAATGCAAAAAAGAAAGAAACAACCTGTTATTTTTGGCACGAAGGCTTGGGCAATAGAGGAGCCATAGAAATAGGATCGTGTGTGTAAACCCGGAGCAGATTGCACTTGAAAGTCATGGCTGCGATATAATTATTTACTCGGACAATTGCTGTGGCCAACAAAAGAACAGGGTTGTGTTTGCGATGTACTATTATGCAGTCAGTAAGTTTGACATTAATTCCATTCGACATAACTTTTTGATTCGAGGTCATACGCAAAACGAAGGCGACGTAGCGCATTCGGTTATTGAAAAAGCTGTAACAAGAGCAAAAAATGCTGGATCTATTAATGTACCCGACCAATACATGTCACTGATTCGTGGGGCGAAGAAGACTGGTAAACCATTTGTGGTAAAAGAAATGAATTACGATGATTTCTTTGATTTGAAGTCACTTGAGGAAAACATGAAGTTCAATATAGCAAAAAATTTAAACGGAGATGTAATCAAAACTGGTGATATTAAATGCATTAAATTCACAAAGAATTGTGAAAATTACCAATATCGAACAACTTACAAAACTGAAAATTGGGAGGAAGCAAAAGCTATAATTCAACCAAGAGGAAAAAATTTACGCGGAAGTAGAGGCAACGCCCAAAGAATAGATGAAATTCCCTTCAAGCAAGCATATACTTCAAAAATACCAATTAGAGAACGCAAAAAGCGTGATTTATTGCAATTAGTGGAGGCAAATATCATACCAAGATACTATGAAAGTTTCTACAATGATCTCATTTCATTTTTTGTACTTCTAACATTCTATAAAGTCACATTTCCACTTGCAAGGAAAACAAGTTTATTGAAACCGCAGTGTTAAAGACTCCCTGATTTTCTTGGGAATGTAACAATAACTTTAAGGTTTTTGATTTTTTAAGAGTACCCAATTAGTACAAAATTAGTGCTAATTAAAATAATAATAATAAGTAAAAAGAAATTATTCCGTAATTATAGTATTTAAATAGGTACAATACGTGACCAATGACTGATTTAATATGAAACGTCGCTGAAAACCGTTCGTAAAATGGTAAGAAGACTGAGATTAAAAAGTCTGATTAATAGTAAAGTTCTATATGTAGAATTAAGAAAGTTTGTTAAACTGCTTTGATTTTTTAATTAATAAAACTTTATAAAAGTATGATATCGTGTTTTGATTGTTATGACACAATTGCCTGATAAATTGTTTTCTAGTGCCATAACGTCACTTCTGGGAGGGTTGTAAATTTAAAATGTTTATATTTTTTTATTACAAAGTTGTGAGACGTTTGCTTTTACTTTGATATGAAGTTTAAAGTTGTAGTTTAAATAATTACCAGTTCATTTTTTAGACAAGAAGAACTATACATCATAATAGGATGTCGAATTTTCAAACGCTTCTCCTGAAAAATTACATTATTTGCATAAGTGACAGTTTAGCACCGGAGGTGCGATATAATCAAATACAATAATTTCAGATATCTTTGGTGTGCATCAGTTAGACCAACGTGAAATCTGATTCATAAATTTGCTTTGCTAAACCTTAATTTATTAAAATATTTTATTATTTCAAAAATTAGAACTGATTTGAAAATAATGTAATAAATTAAATTTACAAAAATCAAAAGCAAGTAATAACATTTGTTTTTTCAGCGTGAAGAAACGTAATAATGGGGCAAACATTCAATCTAATGAGCAAAAATAATTCTGCATAAATACGTAAATACATAAATCGTAGACACACGCGTGACATTCATACGACTGTCATTCCTGGACAGACCTACCCCCAGATTCCTTCCCACCCCTCATACCCGTTTCCTTTCCAGAATTTGCTCTCATTTATTTCCTTAAAAATATTCTCCACAACATCCTCAAAGATAGCATAGGAAACAAAGGGAGATTATTTTCCTCAGAGCCTCCTATGTGGAGCTAAAGTAAAAAAATAATTAAACGTTAATTATCAGTCAATTAACGTTTTGTCATTCCTTGAATAACTAACTATGTGGCTCAACTTTTAATGAAACAAAGGCATAACACCTTGTAGATCCATGTGGCCCTAAGAATAATATTTAGGTTAATGACACAAAGGCATAACAGCTTTTAGATCCGTGTGGCCCTAAGAATATGTGTTTTGGTTAATGACACAAAGGCATAACACCTTGTAGATCCATGTGGCCCTAAGAATAATATTTAGGTTAATGACACAAAGGCATAACATCTTGTGGCCCAAAGAATAATATTTAGGTTAATGACACAAAGGCATAACAGCTTTAAGATCCGTGTGGCCCCAAGACCCTAAGAATATGTGTTTTGGTTAATGACACAAAGGCATAACATCTTGTGGCCCTAAGAATAATATTTAGGTTAATGACACAAAGGCATAACAGCTTTTAGATCCGTGTGGCCCTAAGAATATGTGTTTTGGTTAATGACACAAAGGCATAACACCTTGTAGATCCATGTGGCCCTAAGAATAATATTTAGGTTAATGACACAAAGGCATAACAGCTTTTAGATCCGTGTGGCCCTAAGAATATATTTTATGTTAGTGACACAAAAGAATAACAGGGAATACGCCCTTGTGTTTTTAACTTTACACTTTCGTTTGTAGATATGCCCAACTATATTTCTTAAACGGCTGTATGTACGAGATAGAGCTTGGCGTCACTAATAAGTATGATTATGCTTAACTCAAAACAAGAGTATTTGTAGTTAGGCCCATGTGGTCCTAAGCCCCCGACGTTTAACTTCTATAATAAATTGTTATTACAATCGTACTAATGTAACACGAAACTTCGCGAAAACGAAGCTCTAAGTACGAACATTCCAGAATCTCCCGCTCCATACAATAAAGCGCGATGTCATGACGTTAGAGCTTATCTCATCGGTATTTTCTATTGGCTTGCTAAGCAAATAAACATTGTGCACAAAAAGTAATTTAATCTCACTTTCCAAGTATCTGTGTGCGATACCGCAGCCAGCACCACCGCCGCGGCTATATCTATCGGAATCATTATTTGCGTCCATACCTGATCGGTCTGTATCGGGGGGTGGTTAGTTGTCGGGTGCCAATGCACTGCAAAGTGGGGCGGGTGGCAAACGGGGCTAACTGCCAAATGGTAAAGCGGCAAAATTGCCCCGCTTGCAGATATCTGCTCTTAATGTCTCTCCGGTGCCAAAAAATAAAAGTGACTTAGTGCGCTGCTGCGGTGTACTCAATACAAAACGAGTGCGATGGGTCGAGGCTAGGGCACGGGAAATAATGGAGGTATTTTTCCAAATTTATTTTTGCTCCCTAATGTCATATTATTTTAAACTTTAGGGCGGGGAGGAATACAATAAAATACCCGTTACGTCACTTGGTGTCAAAATTTTAAGGCTTTATTCACTGCTAGCTGAAGACCCCGGGGCCGACGTTGCACGGGCTTCACGCAGAGTTTTTCGAAATCAGATGTAGACAGTCGTTTTCATTTTAATTTAAACTTAAAGTGTGTAAAATTTCATCAAATACAAAAAATCTGCTTTAAGGTGTTAGAAAAGGAGATGGTTTTTCTTTAGTCCTTCTTCTAGCTTTGAAAGTCAATTGTGCAAAATTACATCATTACATATTAAAAAACTCCTCAATTATAACCCGGAAACAAAAAAACTGTATCAGGAAATGAAACTTTTGAAAATAAGAAAATTGTACGAATACAACATATGCCTTCTAATCTACAAAATCCAAAATGGACTTATACACACAAACACAACATTTAAACAAACGTCACAAGTACACGAACATTATACTAGGCAGCATAACAAATTGTACACACATGCTGTAAGGACTGAAAGTGGCAAAAGAGGCATTGGCCACGAGGGTGTACAAATATACAATCTCCTTCCAGATAAACTTAAAACGGAGAGTATAAATGTATTTTAAAAAAAACTTTTTAATCTTAAGTTATTAGAACAATACTAGAAAACTACTTATTTAATGTTATATATTTAAGTTAAGAAAGTGAAATGTAAATTTCTTTTACCTTAATAAATAATAAAAAAAACATCAATCATCAACGGATTACGATCTTTAGAGCACAGGCGTGAGGTAGGGATGCTATCCTTATTCTAAAGGTATTACAATGGAAGATGCTCCGAGGAACTAGCGTCATTGATCCTTTCGGCACCGGCGCATTATCAGAAACACGCAAAACGCGCGCCCAACATTTGTAAACAGCTCTCATTGTCACATGCAAACTGGTCGTCTCTACGACTCGTTCTCGAGTTCAACAGCTAGGCTGAAGAACGATTTCCCGGCCTCAGTGTTTCCTCCCTCCAACAATATGGGTATCTTCTAGATCCACGATCACTCTTTCCTCTCCCCAAAAGTACTCTCCCTAAAGAAGACATAGGCCCGGAGGGAGATTATTTTACTCAGGGCCTCCTGTGTGGAGTTAATGTAAATATTAAAAAAAACACACATTCGTACGCAAGGCTACTTCGATTATTTTTCGGTGCATAAAAATAATAAGAAATACGTAATACGTCACGATGATTAGTCAGGTAAGCTGTACCTTCACGGTTTATTTTACACGAAATGACTACCTCCTACCAAAGTAGGAACTGATAATTACACATTAATGACAAATCGGCACCCCCTAGCGATGAGAAAAAGGAAGGAGGGAAATAAAAAAACCTAATTATTGGTCGGGGAAATCGTAAATCTTCGTTTAAAGCAAGTATTTTTATCGCTACCTTCTCGGGGGAAAATTTAATTTTTCAGGAAATTAACGATTTAAATAATCGTGATTTAAAAGATTTATTACCGCAGATTTAACTTCTTCCACAGATACTCGAACCCAAGAAAGCTAATTTTTAATATATTTACCTAATCCATCATATTTTGTTTTATTACCGGTCGGAAAAGTGCGTCGCAAACTACCGACATTTAGGAATTACCCCATTTTACGTTATTCTGGAAAACAATTATTTTCACAGATTATTAGGTATTTTCTTGCTGTCTTTCTGAATGGCCCTTGGTGATATTATAAAGGCGAACAAAATGAAGGGTGGGTAGGAAATGGTTTCACGTTTCAAGGGCCTTTTCCGAGAAATAAATTGAAAGTGAAGAAGATTTTGACCGCACTTCAGACATGTGTACCAACTCGATATGACAAAAGAATCGCACCGAAAAATGCTTACAATAATAGTAAACTATGTTTCTATGGAAGATGTTTTAATTTGTAAAGCATAAGTTTTAAATAAATTAGATATTTTTAATGATAAGTACTTTATTAAGCCAGAAGGACAATTTCACCACCATTTTAATTTGTTGATATTTAAATAATTACGTTTTAAATCATAACATCAATGAGGAAATACAGTCTATTGTAAACTAAAATAACTGTAAATATTTTTTTTTATTGTTATAACGGGTTTTCCAATAAGAGGTGTTATTTTGATATTCAATCGTAAAAGATCAATGGTTTCGTTGCTTGTGTGGCACGTAGCGCCGTCTTGTTGAAAGTAAACGTTGTCCAGATCAATACCATTCAAATCCGGCCATAAAAAATCATTAATCATCTCTCGATAGCGCAATACATTCACCGTAACTGTTTCTCCAGCCTCATTTTCGGAAAAGCAAGGTCCAATGACTCCGCCGGACCATAAACCGCACCAAATAGTCACACGTTGAGGATAGAGAGGCTTTTCAACAATAACTCTTGGGTTTTCCGAACCCCAGATGTGACAACTTGGCTTGTTGACGAAGCCACCGAGGTGGAAATGAGCCTCATCACTCAAGATGATTTGCATTTGATTCACTCAAGTGACTTGTAATAATTTAAAAGCGTTGTTGAAGCGTGTATCGTTCCATTTTTATTAATGGCGTAGTTTCTACTTGTCAAATGTCAAAAAATGACCATCTTCAAAAGTAACATCTACCGAAATAGCGGGGTATTCAAAATAACACCTCTTATTGGAAAACCCTATAGTTAGTTTTAATAATTAACAAAGTTTTAATTTTTCGGGTCATGCAAAAACGCATCAAATCTGTGGAAGTGTATCAGCCAAAAAGCCATTTTTTTTATTCAAACGGCTTCAGTAAAACTCTGAATACCAGTGAACACTGTGATCTGGCGTTACGAGATACGAACTTTAAAGAATACATCTGTTTTCGGGAATGTTATGAATGTTGGAAGCGGAAATTAATCCATTTCTCGACATCCGGATCAAGCTGAAACTCGCCAGGTAGACTCGTTGTCGATTGGTGGCAATCACGGACATTTGTATATGTGCGCATTTATTTGAAATCGGAAGAAATTACAGAAGTAAATATACGAAATAAATGTCGGTCCTACCCGATCGGCATTTGGCGAAGTTGGTAGAGTTGTCGACTACAGTTCCCATTGACTAAGGATCAATCCTCAGTCAAACTATTTTATTGTTTTTAAATTTCAAAAGACATTTAAAAATAGTTGAATCATAGGAAAAAAGATTGGTTTTTAAGGGTTAATTCTTTAATAATTATAATTTAATTCATAAAGTATGCAGGGGTAATTATTATGTTACATAATTCTGAGACAAAAAATAAAAATACATAAACAAAATAGAAAAGAAGTGAAAGATATTAATTTGAAATTACGCAAATAGTCGTTTATGAAAGACATTTGACTTCAATTGTATTTCTGAGTTAAATCACGTATTTTAAGATCTGAACGTCATTTCCGCGATTTGAAATATTAATTTAATTATTTGTGAAACAATAGACAAGGCGCCAAATCGTCTACCTCATAATTCTCAAATGTTCATCAAGACAAATTAATTTAAGAGAGAAAGTTAATAAAGGGTATTAATATTATTAGTTCATGATAAAAAAATCTTCGTCCGAAATTAAATGGTTGAGTTTGATTAACCTGTGAAGATCGAGGCGTATTTTTTGAAGTGAAACTTCTTTACGCGCGTCATGCAATTTCGAGGACCGGAGTAAAACCGACTCATGACCGAAACGAAAATGCGGGTACCCCCACCACCGATTAAAGTTCATTTGATCTAGTCAAAGTTTTGAAGTAACATATAAATGCTTCTTAGCTCATCCCGACAACTGGCGTTGGTGGTGTAATGGTCAGCATAGTTGCCTTCCAAGCAGTTGATCCGAGTTCGATTCTCGGCCATCGCACATTATTTTTTTGTTTTTAACGCCTTTTTCATTCAATATCTTATTTTTTAGTAGGTCAGAACATTTTTTAAAAGAAAATAATATTGCAAAATAATAAAAACACTTATCTCACTGTGATAAAACATTACTCCGCTAGAGCGCGCTTTGCGTTATTGTGTTGGATTAAAATTATTATCTAATCCGTATATTATGATAATTGTATTACATTTATTTAATTAATTTATTTATTTTGATAATATGTAATAATTTACAGAAAAAAAATTTAAAACTATCTCCCTCTGATAAAATATCCGTTCGCTAGAGCGCACTACGCGATCTTGTGTGGGATTCTATTTCTGTACATTGTACATTATTTTTAAAAATATATTATATTTTGGGTGTGATGTAGGTAACATTATAAAACATAACAAGCTCTCATATTTTCAGAACCTACATAATATAATCAATTTATGCGGCTTTGCTTACAGTTGGTGCTCAGCGTGGTTGGCTTTCAATCAGTTAAGCGAGGTTCGATTCTCGGCTGTGGCATTTTTGAAGTGAAACCTTGTTGAGGTGGGGGAGCCGCTCACGAACGTTCTCTCTCTTCTCTTCTTTCCTCTCTCTCAGACACCAGCGAACTGCGCCACGCCAAGCATCAGCTGAAACTAGAAGTTTCACTTCTGTCTTGCGTAGGCTTGACACACCCACTTTTTTTTTCTTCTTGCTAGGGCAATCCCGATGAGTTACAAAACTCATTTTAGGACGAGAGGAAATTACGTTTTATTTTAGTAAATCCAGTTAGTTATAAAGCAAATAACTTAATAATTAATAATCTTGAGAAATGATGAAATCTGACTTTACTTGTCAAGATTGACCCTAAGAAAAACGAATTTCAAATAAAGAATAAGAATAATTTTCCGAAAAAATAAATGTAGGTGGGTATTTTATCACTTGTCTGAATTCTCGACTCGATCAGTTCCAGTTTTGAAAATGACAGATAAACTCAAAACAAATCCAAGTTCATTGAACCCATAGAATAAAGAAGAAAACTAATGTCTTCAGTACAAATTTGAATGGAAACAAATGTTCCATTTAGCCTAATAGTCCACCGCTCTGTCTCACTTACACTCACCTGACACCGTAGATTTCTATCCTATTTGAATTTCGTAAGCACTATTTTGTATTAGAAATTTAAGAATCGATTAGGCAAATATTTTGATAACGAAACACGCCCAAAAGGTATTTCTAGTGTTCTTCTTTATTATTACAAAAGATGGGCTGACAGAGATATTGATAGAAGGATAAATACAGTTAAATCCATTAATGGAGGACTGAACGCAGTTGGCGCTAACAAAAAAATGTACAAAGAAGCGAAGTTAGCAGTCCACAATGGAATACTGGTACCTACCCTGATGTATGTAAGTGAGGCATGGAACTGGCAGAGAAAGGATGAAAGTAGATTGAATGCTTTTAAAATGAGATCCCTGAGGCATATGTGTGTAAAACCATGTATGATCGTGTAAGGAATGTGGAGATCCGCAAAGAGTGCAAGGCTGATGTAAGTGTAATGAGTAAGATTAAGAAATGGACGCTTAGATGGTTTGGGCATGTAGGGCGAATGAGTGAAGAAAGGAGTGAAAGAAGTGAAAGGAGGATATATGATGCAAACGCGAATGGTAGCAGAAGTCGGGGACGCCCGAGGAAGACATAGCACGATCAAGTGAATCAGATACTCGAGTCGGGCCATGTCAAGAGTCAGAATAATAGAAAAGTATGTATGATACGATTTATGAATGTGAAAGATGCAAGAAGTGTGTGCCAAGACCGAGTTGATTGTCGGTCCGTCCTCTCTGCCTACCCTTGCGGGGAAACAGCATGATGGTTGGTTAGTTTTTTTATTATTTGATTGAACTATAGTTACACACAGATAGACCAACAGATGAAATTAGTATGTTTGATTTCAGCGAATGTTGGAATTTACTGGTAAGTTTGGATTACAGGGCTTTTATAGCAACATGTATTCATCATTCAAATGTCAAACTGAAAACTGACAACGCGCTTATATAGAGGGGGAAAATTTCTAGTGCTCTTGTGGATGTGAAGGGTAAAGTCATGCCGAGAAATAAGAAGTAAGGGCGGAGAGCGATTTGTTTCCCGTGAACAGGACTAGGCCTTTAATAATGGGGTAGAATTTTATGGTTAGCGTCGAGGGGGGAAGATTGCCTCTCTCTCTCCTCCCGCCCTTCTATCTCTGCCAAACCTAGATTGGACCTAGGCTGGGCTAATCGATTGGGAAACAAATGGAGAAAAAATCTTCTTTAACGTATCTTAATAGGACATGCTCTGACTGTACGATAGTAACATACAATGTTGTTCCAAATAAATTATAGAAACTAAATTATCTTCAATTTTACTAATCGATTTATGCATTTTTTCGTGATCTCCATAAAAAGTTTATGCACCATTATATTACGGAGAAGATTAAAAAATTTAAGGGACATGTAAGTTTAAAAGGTCATGGAAGCAGTTTTATTATTTTGTTATATGCGTCAAAAGATAGTTGCTAAAATGTCTGCATGTAAGTTGTTGTGTTCGTACAAACAGGTCTGCAACTCGTCTTGGAAGGAGTTTATAAATAATTGGTTCTATTAGATTAATCAGGGATTTATTAATACTCTGCGAAATATAATGGTGACTCGATAGTCGACCTAACTAGAAGCTGGCTAGTTGGAATCTGAAACAGTAAGTTTCTCTGGGAGCCTTCCCACTGGCCCTGGCGACTACTGGCCACTGGCTCCATCTTGCGGACTTCCACGCAAGCTCTATGCACTGCCATCTGTGCGTGCATCTATGAAGCTCTTACTTCCCAACATAAGTGATGTTAAAAATGTCGATGGTCAATGCAGAATCGTTAAGCAGTTGAGTCGCTCTGTTGATTGGCGAATACTGAAAAAATTCTCACTTACGGAGCTTAAAAATGGGCATGGGATCCTCCTGTTAGGCACATATAAGTTAACCTCTTTCAATAAGTGGTTAAATATAGTTCCGGAGATAACCGGCGAAAAAAAACCTCATTGTAATATCATTGGCGAAGATGATATCAAAGACTCTCGATGTAATATGAAAAAGACACAGAAAATTAAAGATTTCAATTTCTGTGTTGTTTTATATTATCGTTGAGAGTTGTTGATCTTGGTCAGTGATTAAATATGATAATGAGATTTATAAGCTTCAAAAAGTTATCTATCTATGTATTTATATCGATAAGAGTGTCTGTAGCGGGCGGGCGAGGGGCGTGGCTTTGATTTTTATTAAAATATATATATATTTTTATTCCGAGATTAGTGAAATTTTTGCACACTTGACCTTCAAAGGAGAGGAAGGTCACTGTCTACATGGGATTTCGAAAAACCACCCCATCCCCTTTTCCCAACACGTAAAGCAGAATTTTGATTATTTTTTATGACATTTTGAACACTGGCGTTCAAAATAAGAGGAAAATTACCGTCTACATCTGATTTCAAAAAAATCGGCGTAAGCCCGAACTGCGTAAAACCCGGACAACGCCGGGAACTTAGCTAGACCCTAATAAAATTTATTATTCATTCTAGACTTATCAAAAAAGTCAAAAGATGTCCTATATAAATAAAACAAGATAAGACATATCCGAGATAGCATCTAGATTGTAAATATATTCGGGTAGAACTTTACAATCATACCAAAAAGATGGCTGCCATAAAAAAGATAAAATATTTAATAAATTACGAAATTTAATGAGGTGGCAATATCTCAGTTGGTAGAGCCAGTCCTGTAAGACTAGAGGACCCGGGTTCGAGTATCAGTTGCGCCGGTAAAATTTTATTTTCTGTGTCTCTCTGTTTCATATATTCATTGAGAGTTGTATTATATTTTCGTCAACGATTATTTTTTACATTGTATATTATTTATTGATTATTTTACAGTGAAATGTCTTAGCCAAAAAACTGAAGGAGCCCAAACACTCTAACGGTGAGCTCTGTAGTCAACAAATTTGCATAATTTTGCTGTTGACAGGAATGTAAAGGTCAACCTAACTACTTTCAGCATGTGCTGTTGATGTTGATCTGGTTGAAATAGATATCCATTTAATAGTAAAAAATAATTTATGACGATTTTGTTTGAAATTATATTTCATTCTAAAATAGCTGGCAAAGCCGGGTATTAAATATATAAAACATTAGTAAATCGATTTCTATCAAGTATTACTCTATTTAAATAATATAATAACTTTTCTAGTAGGTGTGCAACTTTTTGTAAATAGCGCACAAATTTTGAAAGAGATCGTAAATTTATGAAAAATATAAACTCCATTTGGGTGGTGATGATGCAATAAAAGGTACGGAAATCTCAGTCAATACACATTTACAAGCTTCATTATCAATACAAAAAGAAATTTACTGGAAATAAAGAAATATAACTGGTTCGCAAACGAAAAAGAAAAGACAAAAGGGCCAGAAAAGAAAAGAGGAAAAAATGTAAAACTGGAATGCGTTTAGTAGGACGGGAAAATTAGTAAAGATTATTTGAAAGGAAAACAGGAAATTAAAACGTTATTAATTAAGAAATGATTAATTGTGATTTTATTACAGTTCAGCATTCGCAAAATGTGCCTCTTGAAAGTGTTACACTGGCTGACTTCGCCTTTTAAAAAGAAATAATGAGACATATTGCAAAATAAAACGAAACCCCTGTTGAAATAGTTTGATCGTAGAGCAAAAAAAAAACTTCCATCAAAATGCTTCAAATTAAATTTAAAAGCTTCCATCCGAAACGCATTACCGTACAAAACTTTAAGCTGGCGTATGGAGGCTAAGTGAGCAATGGAAATGTAACGGGTTTGCGTGTGAAAAGATGATTAAAATACCTTCACGCATGTGTAAACTTCAATCGATCATACGTTAATACAACAGTTTGATTACACCCGAAAAAATTAAATAACACTGTTTAGATAGTAGTTTCATTGTTCTAGAATCTAGAGCCAATGTATAATTCACGGATCAATTAACACGGAAAACACAAGCAACACGAAGTCAACAGAACAGTCACATCATTAACTGCTTAATGTAGAGCGATTCAAAATCAAACACGTAAGCGAGATTAGACTAATTTACCGAACGAAACAAATAAATGAATCCAGCGTCAGCAAGAACTGTACAACCTACACAGAGCTATAATGACACCCCAATATTCGTGAATATGGAACAGACATAAGCCTTATAGGTTACTGGTTAGTATTCTCGCCACTTGTCTATGAAATTACAAATGTATGCCCTATAAAGGGAACAGAGTCGATGAAATTCTAATGAAAATTTGACATCTTTAAGTGGGTGAAAACTAACAAGAACTGAAATGATATAATCCCGTATTTATGAAATTGTAAAACATCAAAATGATAACAGATATTTAATATCAAAACATTGTTTTGTGATTATTCCAAATCCCAATGCTATGTTCAAATTGTTGTTACCTTTGTTACTCCCTTCCTAAAAGTCTTGCATGAGAAGAACAGAAAAAAGAAGACCTAAGCCAAAGATATTTAATTTTTACTAACACAAATATGTAATTCGTAACACTGTAGTCGTTGATAGTGCATCTTATCTCGCTACTCGGATAATTACTCTCACGAAAACGCCATTAAATCGTTTTAAATTGCATCCCTAAATTCAATATTATCGTGTTGTAGAAAAATAACATTACATGTGATTGTATGAGGTGTACACCTATAAACTCATATGGTAAAGCTTTCATTCAAATCTCCTCGTACTTTAACACGATTGAATGAACTTAATTTTTTATTTATATACAGTAGTCCCCTTTTAAAAGCCATTTGAAATAAAACAATCGATGAAAGCAATTTTCGGGAAAAGCTATAAACCTTAAGTTTTTTTAGTAAAGATTTTTCGTTATGCATAACTTGTTCTGAAAAAGAAGTAAATCGGAATACAATTCAGTGATCAGTTCGACTGTGTCCTACCTTCCGGGCTAACGACCACTTCTGGAACATTTCAATGGATTCATGAACAGAACGGATCGTACCATTTCGGAGTATAGTCATTTTTTGGAATACAGAATTGTATTCTGCCGAAATGCCTACTAAAAACCACTGTATCTATTAGATGACAGTTGCTGTTTCAAAAGCCGTTAAAGGCAACGACCTTAAAATAAAATAAATAGCAATCACGTAAACAAATTCAGAATGGAACTTAACAAACACTGGCAAACAAGTGTTGAGAAGAAGGGAGATAATATAAAATAAAAATACACAAAGATAAAGTAAAGCCAGAAAGCAAAAACTGTGAATAAAAAATGCTAATTTCTGTTGTGAATACTTCTCCCTGTCTACTGTCTATGTGTAACTCTGGTTAAATAAACTCGGATTCGTTTTATTAAATGTGTCATTTTAAAAATTGCTAATTTCTGTTGTGAATACTTCTCTCTGTCTACTGTCTATGTGTAACTCTGGTTAAATAAACTCGGATTCGTTTTATTAAATGTGTCATTTTAAAAATTGTTAATTTCTGTTGTGAATACTTCTCTCTGTCTACTGTCTATGTGTAACTCTGGTTAAATAAACTCGGATTCGTTTTATTATAAGTGTCATTTTAAAAATTGGTAATTTCTGTTGTGAATACTTCTCTCTATTTACTGTCTATGTGTAACTCTGGTTAAATAAACTCGGATTCGTTTTATTAAATGTATCATTTTAAAAATTGCTAATTTCTGTTGTGAACACTTCTCTCTGTCTACTGTTTATGTGTAACTCTGGTTAAATAAACTCGGATTCGTTTTATTATAAGTGTCATTTTAAAAATTGGAAATCATTGTGTCAAGAATTCAGACAAGTACATACTTACAATTTAATATTTTAATTGAAACTCAGATATAAATTGATACGATGTTGTTTATATTTTTTCGTAATCGTTCTGCAGCAATAATAGTCCTTGTTCACAAGCACTATACCTATGCATATTTACCAAAATAAGAGTTGGAAGTTTAGGAATATGTAATAAGACTTACCTAAGTTGACGTATATGATGTCCTCCGGTGTGACCGAGAATCTGGGCGGCGCGTGCACGTCCAGGTGGAACCAGGTCCCGTTCTTGTGTGAGTTGGGCGAGCGGTTGAGGAACACCACCTTGCACTCGTACCAGCCCTGGTCCGACTCGCGGATGCCCGTGAGGTTGAGGGAGGCCGCTCCGTAGGGGGAGTCGTGTGCCACGCGCGACACGCGACCCTCGTAGCCCTCGCCGCTGTGCGTGGGGTACGATTCGTACCAGATGTATATCGGGATCTCTTGACCCTACACGTGGAAAGTCAGCGTTAGTCCCGGCAAGCGAAAGGGTCATACAACTTCCAGAGGGTTAAATCAGTCTGCAAAATATCTTTAAAACAGGCAAAGTGACCTTCAGTCTATACTGTGTACAAACGGTGAACTGTCTCGATGAGAGATGGAAGGATAATGCTCATAGATGTCTCTATCTTCTTCTAACAATCGGATTGCAATCTTAAGAGCACATGTGTCAGGTGGGAATGCTGTCCGTGTTCTACCGGTATTTTAATGGAGGAAGCTCCAAGGAATTCGCAACATAGATCCCCTCGGCATAGGTGCATAGTCGGGAAACACGTCAAACGCGCGCCCAACATTTGTAAACGATTGACATTTTTCGCATGAGAGGGGTCGCTTCTACGATTTGTTTTGTGTTCAACAGCTCGGTTATGGAACGATTTGCGGCCTCTGTGTTTCCTTTCACCTATAACATGAGTCTGTTTAGACTCATGTTTACTCTTTCTCTCTTAAATATTACTCTACACACAGCGTCCCCAAAGATGGCATAGGAAATTATGTTCGGTAAGGTTTAAGAATTACTGGATACGCTTAGTACGAATACGTCAAACAAGAAATATAATGAAATTTTTAATTTTGATTGACATACAATGTAACTTTAATGCATATTTTACCATCTCGCCCGGCGTAAATAATGGTATTTTATAGTAATTAAATTCAATCAAAGTATTATTTAAAAAATATTCGTATTAACCACTCGAGCGATTGGTGTCACACATATACGAGTATATTCACCATTTTATTTCATCAATAGCAATTCTCAAAATATTAATATGAAAACATATGAAACTGCTTACTGTGGTTTTAAGCCAATGAATCCACCTAGATTTCGCCGTTTATTCCATATTTTTAGGTTCTATGAATATGGCACAAAATTACAAACGATCGCTCAAAACGTTTCGCAAACTTAGCATAATATGCCAAAATTCGCTGCAGTAGTAAGCATGTCCACCAACTCTAAAATAATACCCTATTTTCCTCAGGGCCTCCTGTGTGGAGTTAATATAAAAAGATACCTTGGAGAGTCCGTGAAGCCGATAGATCGATTCACACGCTTGCCGATTTAGACAAGAACGATTCATGGAAACGATCCGTTTCCAAGTTGTCATGCAGCCGATATCAACTCTATTGCAAGGCATAGCTGTCTCACCAAATCCGTTCCAGATTCTGCATCGAGTTTTGTCTTGCAATCAGAAAATTCTGAGAATTTGAATCACTGTGTCTGTTTTAAATAATGTACTAGTCAAATTTAAAAAATGATTTTATTAAAATAAGCTATGTTTAAACATAGTTTTACCTTATAGATTAAACTGATATTCATGCTTTCATGTCACGGCGGGTTTACACTGTTAACATTATGAAATCTATTAACGTAATTAAAAGAAGTCAAAACAGCATTTGAAATTACCAAAGCCAAATAATAAAACTTATCAGAATATAAACCATATTTTTTAGATTGATGTAATTTTTTGGGGTAAATGCACAGAAAATTGGACACGCTTAATCCACACATTTTATTTTAAAAACACTTGGAATCAAAGATAATAATGAGAAGTAAGTATTTAAATTTCCGAAGATGGAAAATAATGCATTTTCGTAAAAAAAACGGATAATTCGACGTCTTTTCTTCACTTCGTGTTTTAAATAATATTATTACAATAGTTTTTTAGGCTAGTCTTGGATATATTAACACTGCCTACATATTATCTTTGTCTATTATCTATGCCCAGATTGTCTTTGCTTCTGAACTTGTTCCTGTCAAGCACTTGCTAAACGATTGTCAATAAGAATGGTTTATTTATTAAACTCGATACAATTATAATCGTATTCTTATTTCACCACAATATAACAGCTAGTTTTTATTTTATGTTATTAAACCCAAACTAACAACATGAGAACTGATTTCAGGAACACTGGTTCTTAATTTGGTTTAAATAAGAGAAGAAAAAAAAAACTAACCTTAAAACATTGGCAGGCCAGCGAGTGAACCATCGATTTTAATTTTAACGAAATATTTACTTCTCATTATTGGCTAACTGATACAAAGTGTTTTTAAAATAAGATGTGTTTATTAAGTTATTGATCTCACCCAAACAATTTCACCCAAGTGAGTAATTTATTTGTGTGTTATACTTACAAATAATGTCGTCTACTTTATCTGTTCAGCATGTTTATAAAAGACATTTCAAACCGATTTCAGCTGCACTAGAATAACAGCACGTAATGCGCTAACAAATAATGCAGATGGTGTTCGGTTGATGTGAAGTTTGTTTGATGAGCTCCACAAAGCAACGGTTTTGTTCAATCAAATTCAAACCAAACGAAACCATAATGTACATAAGAATAGATATATCTCATGGGCTTTGGTAAACTCACAGGCCGTTGACTTCTACAATAGACATGGCTTCCGAATTCAGAGCGCATCATAAAACACTCATGCGATATTTCACAACACCGATATTCGTAAACAATAAACATTTGAAATATGCTTGTACGCTTCGTGATAGGTATGCAGTCAGTTTACAGGTTACCCAATGTCTAAAAGCATTAGATAGGACGGTAACAAATACATAAAATTTACATAATTATGGTAAAGAAACGATCAAATATTTACATGGTAAAATCGTATAATACCGTAAAATTGAATTTAATAGTGTGTTCATAGTTTGTCTCAAGAATATCCATTGCATTTCAACACTGTAGAGATACGATAAAAGTTGATACTAATATGCGAGCTATTTTGTAATTATTTGATGAGTCATTATAATTATTTAATAAAAATACTCATTAATATGTGGTTAAGAAGATCGATTCAAAAGGGCGAGTTTGAAACTTTCTCGCAGAAGTATATTAGAGCGAAACTAAATTGCAACTTGTGTCATAACGTCATTAAATAGTATCTACCCACCTTCGCTATTTCACTTGATTTTTCGTGAATGACTGTAAGAATGGGTTGTTTCACAGAATTGTTCAAATTCTCTGAAACAACCCGTCCTTAATCTTGGAAGTGGAAATTAATCCGCTTCCCGACATCCGATCGAAATAGACTCGGCAGATAGATTCCTTGTCGATGACAATGCATTCTATCAATTACGTGGCAATTACGTATACACACACAGACATATGCGCATTTATTAGCTATCTGTGACATTAGAGCAGTTAATATACGTAATAAATGTCGGTTTTATTCAATCGAGCTCGGTTGGTAGACTTGTCAACTCCAGTTCCTGGGTAGGATGGTTTAACCTCACACAGATGTATTAAAGAAAAACTTTTTTACGGGTTGATTTTTTAAAAATAATTTTCAATTGATACTCGTTTTTATAAAAAAAGTTTGGGCAGATACTAAAATATATCATTTTAGAAATTTGAAGTGTTGTAAAAAATAGTATATTTGAAGAAATGCTTAAACGTATATTTTTAATTTGTTACGATTTTGCAGTACAAATGAAAACTGAAATGTTTTATTCCTTTCATTGAAGAGTCTACACAGATTTTGGTTTATGTATTCTTGTGTATGTTTTTGATACAGTTGAATTTTGTAACGTGAGAAAAGTAAAGAACATGCATATAAGATTGATAAAGTTAGTAATTAGATAATAATGGCTACATAACAATACTGAGAGTATAATAATCTTTAAGCGAAGCATTCACGCTTATATCATAATAATTTGCAATCCGAAAACATTCATCTTCGAGCACAGAAAGATAATTTATTCATTGTACTCGTAATTACTTTTTTCATAATGAATAGAGACATTTCGTGCTAGAAATAGAAGGTCGAAGAGGTGGAATAATTAACCTTTTGCATACAATATTAACATTGTGTAATATTTTACTTAATAAAGCATTCGTGTTGTTAACTGAAACCGTCACATCAAAGCGTTAAATCAAATAAACGCGTACTAAAAATAGCAAGTTCTGAATGAATATAAATAAAACAATGTAGCAAAAAGTTATAATAATTTTATAAGGGTTTAAGAAAACATCTATGGAAGTGACAAGTTTGATGCACAGCCTGATAAAAAAAAAGAACTTACATGGTGCAAAGGTAAAATAATTGATATCAGAATGAACATATACAATGAATGAACATATACAGAATGTACATAAAATTGAAATACTGGAATGATATATCGTAATAAAAATATTTGCTAATGTAGATAATTATTTGTTTAAATACGTACAATGAAGTAAAAGCAATACTAAAACTATAACATGCATCTAGCAATGGTTCTACATCAACTCGCGCTTGGATTTGGACTTGTGGTTTCAAACATTAAGAGCAAGTTACCAAGTTTTTCTCAGAAGCCAAAAATTGGCAATGAGCAGTCAGAAGAAACCAAAGAAGTGCCAAAACCAGGAACAAGTCCGCCACAGGAAGAGAGGAACAGACAGATCACCGCTTAGAGACCAGACGTGTAAAGGGAAAATCATCCAAAATAACGTGATCAGAAGCTGGATCTCATGTGCTTGACATAACAGATTAAAAACTTTATGTACAAGAAAAAGGTGCAATTTGTATATTCGGAATGTAATGTTTAAAATATAGAATAGGTGTTGTTAGTCTGCGATAAAGGGAAAGAATAAATGTTCCGGAGATTCACGATGAAGTCTGCTGCTCTCTTAAAGACACGTTTTGATCGGCCGTTTCACTGTGGTGGTTTTGTGGCATTCAACAGAATTACTTAAGTTAGGATTACATATTAGATATCTCCGAGGTACACTATGTTACTTGTCGATGAAAAGATTGGCACTGCTGGTGGATTCCAAAGGTCGCTTAAATTGGTAATCAAACGAGCTAGAATCGTAAAGCTGAAGCAAGTAGGTAGTTTCAAGATGAATGGTTTCATTCAATGAACTCATAATTCGTTTAAAAATATCCAGCTACATAAATCACAAATAAGCCACCTGAGAAATTTTCTAGGCACCAGAACAAAGACTTGTACAGTGTTCAATCTTTCAAAGTACAAAATACAATAGAAAAAGTCCTTTTGCACTGAGTGCATACGTTACTGGTACTGGTCGTAGGCTCCTCCGCCGGGTACCCGAGTACCCGAGGTTCGTAGGGCTAGACGCTGTGACTAAACAGACAACAGGGTTGGTTAGGTGTGTGGACAGAGAAGGTTTAACAATGTCGTCATGGGGTGGTTCGTACCGTATCGCCTACCTTCTTCTCCCACTGCAGCACGTACGGAACGGGGTGGTCCCCTGGAAACTCCACGTGGCAGTTGAACACGACGCTCTCACCCAGTATGGCGGTGATGTGCACCGCATCTTGGAAGCAATACACTGCGGAAAGAGAAACACAATACAATTACTTTTCAATAAAATTACATCTAGCCCGAAGGACCAAATTTTTACGGTAGGAACATGATTTGTAAGCCACAAGTTCTCCAGCAGGACCTTGTTGTAGATGGGGAGAAACTTTGCCATGAGAGATAACCTCCTTGTAGAATGATCTAAAACCCCATCATATTTAAAACATACCTAGATGTAATCGAATTTAATGCTCTAAATAATATTAATAAACACCCCTAAGAGCAATTCATGGTTGAACTATTAAGTCAACATATTAATGCATGTAATTAGTAGAGTGATATTTTGAACGCCAGGAAGCAATATGATAATGTATAGTTAATGTTTGAGAGGTTCCCAAAGAATTAAATTGAAAACTGCAACACTGTCGAGTACCTATCTGATGCATCGCCAATGGTTTTTCGTGAAGAAAACTTTTTTTACTGGCCGAAGTCGTGAAATTTTTAACTAAATGAATGGGTCAATAATGAAATTATGAACAAACTTCCAATAATCATCCTAGAAATAGAAGTAAAGATTTAACTTCTACAGGTGTCTCCAATAATTATTGGTGCGGTACATGAATGCTGCAGACTTCCACAATAGTTGTAGATAAATTAGCCTCCATCTGAGAACTTCCGAGTTGTACTTATTATCAGCTACTAGCTCCATAAGCGATAAACTTTGTCGTTGTAAGTTATGAGCCGAAACGATCTGCACTTCCTCCCCCGGAGCCTCGTTCATTTGCAGGCTTTTATACCGCAAAACCTTCGGAAGCTCGCATACGTAAACACCAAGATAAAGTAATAAATTTACAAGTTCCAGTGGAGCAGTTGTTGTTACTATATCAAAGGAAGTTACTCGTTCGTAAATTTAGAAATAATTAAAGGAGCGAGGAAGCGGGTGGATAAATAAATATTCATTACCCTTAAGAACAGTGCAAGGTTAAACGGAACGTACGCGGCTAGTAAAATAGTTAACCTCCAAATAATATAGGGCACCCGGATGGAGGTAATTGTGCATACTCGTCTTCATTATGAGCGCTAATCCCGGGGCACATATTCCGGATTAACTTATAAATAGGACCGGATTAAATTACATTATTAATATAAATCACAACTTCAACGGGAGGTGGAGGTACGTTAGTTCAGTAATGGATGTACATACGTACATTCAGATATATGTAGAGGTTTGGATGTATATAATACGAATAAACAACTCCATAGGGAATCGGCGTATCTCCTACATGGGCATACTTTAGTCGGTACAACAGCTATAAAATTTACCACTTTCTTTAGAATATACGAAAAGTGGTTATTAAAGAGAAAATGATATTTCAGATACAGTAAAGAGACGAGTTAAGGGAATCCTAAAGGACTGGGTGATAAAATACGCAAGTGGAGAACGGGAGATACCAAAAACCAATAAACTAAATAATACGTTAATAAAAATAGTCAAACAGGAGAAAAACACTACAGAAACGATATATACGACACGATGGATGTGAAGTTGAGAAGAAAGTAACTTCGTTTACCAAAGGAAATAGATCTTGCTTTAACTAAGCCGGGGACAGGCGGACAGGCCCGAGCACCGCGCGCCCTTACCTCTGCTCCCATGTCAACGCAGTGCGCACCGGTTCATCGCCACATAGCCTCGCATAGAATCTTGGGAAGTAGGGACTAGAAAGACTCACCTGGAGTGTAGAAAGAGAGCAGCAGTAGCGGCAGCAGAAGGAGGGTCAGCGGCGGCCGAGCCGGGGACAGGCGGACAGGCCCGAGCACCGCGCTCCCCATACCTCTGCTCTCATGTCGACGCTGTGCTCACCGTTTCATCGTCACATAGCCTCGCCTAGAATCTTGAGACGTAGGGAGTGGAGAGACTTACCTCGAGTGTAGAAAGGGAGCAGCAGTAGCGGCAGCAGCAGGAGGGTCAGCGGCGGCCGAGCCGGGGACAGGCAGACAGGCCCGAGCACCGCGCGCCCCATACTTCTGATCCCATGTCAACGCAGTGCGCACCGGTTCATCGCCACATAGCCTCGCCTAGAATCTTGGGAAGTAGGGACTAGAAAGACTCACCTGGAGTGTAGAAAGGGAGCAGCAGTAGCGGCAGCAGCAGGAGGGTCAGCGGCGGCCGAGCCGGGGACAGGCGGACAGGCCCGAGCACCGCGCGCCCCATACCTCTGCTCCCATGTCAACGCCGTGCGCACCGCTTCATCGCCACATCGCCTCGCCTGAAACAACCGATACAACATAATTTATTAGTTTCATACCATATTCAATCTGCAACTCCGGAACCTACTTCGCACTCTAACACTCCATATTGTGTAAATGTTATAAAATTCTCCGTCTTGACTAATGAAGACATGGTTCATCAGAAGAACATGGGCAGAGAAAATATATCGACTATTTTTATACTTAGTCTATTAATCACATTAAATCCCTTTATTGCTCCAGGATTGGGGTAAAAACTCGGGAGGTCATAAAATAGTAGTAGACAGCGAGTTATTTTTTTAAATTGCTGGGGATTTTGTTCTTTTTACAGCCAGTGGCAGTTTTCTCTAATCAGCAATTGTGTAGTGAACTCTCAAAGAAATAATATAATGGTGGAAAATATTTGCTTGTATTATAAAAATATTACTACAGTGTGAACAGCACGCCACTTAAAAAAAATCACCAATAGAAACAACGGCCCTTGTGTGCGAATCTTGGAACGCACATGTGAAGCTAAAAAACCTATGGAATATTTCATACAACATAAATACGGTTTAGAACGGTGCCGGAACGTGCGTCACAGCCAAGATTCACTCTTCTGGTGCGCAGCGACTATTCATTTTTTTTTCTTCTCTGTGTTTTTTCTATCTCACTCTATGAATGCTTTTAATATTGTTTTGAAACACTTAATTCATGGTGGAATTCTATTTTAGCATGAATTTTTTCATATTATTATTTTTGTTCATAAAAAGAAATAAATATTTTTACAGGCTTTAAACTTGTTGATGTTTCACATAATACCCACCTCTCCACACCAACTTTTGAAATTACGTAAATGTGTATATTGGGATGAAGAAGAAAAGCTGCACAGAGAAAGCCGAAATTCTATTCTTTTTAAATCGATTTAATGTTGAACTACAAATTATTAATACAAATAATTCATTAATGATTAAAACCGCGAACCGCTACTGGTTACAGAAGAAGAAACGAAAGAAAGGGTAAACATTTGAAAGACTCAATCAGTAATAAAAGCTTTTAAATTCAAAATTACTTTAACAAGCACGTATGTTTCTATTGTGGGCGTGGTCGTTTGTGCAAACTAAAGTTCACCATTTATTACAATTTTTTAGTTTTCATAAACCCAATAATATCAATTTTCATAATGTTTTTTTTAGAAATTATAGACGTTTAGCTGTTAAGGGAGTAAAAGTAAATCCACGCCTCGTTCTAGCGGATAAATAGTTCAGTTCGTATTCTGGAAAGAATTCAGTTCCTCTAGATAAATCACATATTTCCCGTTCCCACGATTAGTATTCCCATCACAAGTAACACAGAGCCTCGCAAAAGATCGCAGGGAGAGAGAATGAAACGTAATAGAATAGTTCCGTGCTCCTAGAGAGCCAGAAATGCTGGAAGGAAATGTGCCATCTATTTAAAGACGACAGAAAACTCAAGACTGGTCACTATCCAAGAACTAAAAATAAGTCAAAATTGGCGAAAAACTAAATTATTGGGTATCTTTTGGGATAGTAGGTAACTTCACAATTTGACTAAAGGAAACGAAGCTTACGAGATAACTCATTTAATTGGATTTTTTTTCTATTGCCTAATGTTATATTGGTGTATAACCGTCTTACGGAGAACATAAAATAAATAAATATTTATCATACTATCATTGAAGAAGAACATAATACTAATAAATCAAAAAGAAACATGAAACAGAACAAGAACCAGAAAAGAAAAGATAACGGTCTCAACTGGGAATCGAACCCAGGATCTCTGTGCATCTTTGGGACAGCATTTCAATATCAGAGCATTCACTAAAACTGTATTTTAAGTGTGACACAATTAATTATGTTAAATATAATACAGGTTCTCCAATAAGAGGTGTTATTTTGATATTCGAAGAAAAATGTCATTTTTTAATAAAAATGATAGAAGTTTATTTCACTATAAAGAAGAAGGTATGCCGTTAATAGTGAAAAATAACATCAGTCACCACGACCAGACCACCACGACCACGTCTACAGGACCATAATTATCCTTTTCATGAAATTTTCCATAGCCAAATCGCAAAGTGGCTGCCTTATGTCCTCGATAGCCTCACGAATTCCATCTTTGAGGTCTTGAATCGACGCTGGGCTGTTGGCGTAGACCTTCTCTTTCACGTGGCCCCAAAGTCGCAAGGTGTTAAATCACAAGATCTCGGTGGAATTGTGATCACCTTTTCGAGAGATAACATGGTCCGGAAACTTTTACAGTAAAAGATCAATGGTTTCGTTGCTTGTGTGGCTCGTAGCGCCGTCTTGTTGAAATTAAACGTTGTCCAGATCAATACCATCCGATTCCGGCCATAAAAATCATTAATCATCTCTCGATAGCTTTTTGAATATCAAAATAACACCTCTTATTGGAAAACCCTGTATATATAAAGGTATAAGATCACTAATCTTCAAATGATCCCCTTGAAAAGGGTACTTACAAAAGAGGATAGAAAACTATTTTACAGCGGAAATATTTTTATTAAAAAACTAGCTGAAGGCGGCGTTGCCAGGGCCTTATGCAGAGTCTTCCGAAATCAGGTGAAGACAGTAATCATCCTCTAATTTTGAACGTTAAGTTGAAAAATTTCATTAAGAAATATCGAAATTCTGCTCTAAGGGATAGGAAGAGGGGATGGAGGCGTAGAGCTATACAATTAGAGGAGCTATTGCGTACTATTATCTTATACCGAAACGTGTTCCTCTATTAGAACGCGATAAGCGGTGCGCGAAGACCGGATTCGGTAGTTTTAGTAAGAGCGTTGGAGGTCAATTAGAGGTAAAAAAGTGGAACCCATTTTTTCGCTTCATGTCTCATCTAAATATAATACAATACTGGATGGAGGTGATTTTTGAAATCTCATGTAGACAGTAGCAACTTTCCCATTGTTTGAAGGTCAAATGTTCAAAATTTCATCAATATCAGAATAAAGCAGTAGATTTGAAGATTCAATTTGTCCTACGCTCATGCGGTTCGATGTTTATGGTGTTCGACTTTGCTGAATTAAATTCAAAGTAAAACGATAGCATAATTTCCAGAAAATTTATGGAGCATCGTCACATGGGGTAACGATATGAAGCATTGAAGTATGTACCTCCGCCGGCGGCCAAGTAACTATAAATATCCATTCTTTAACCCCCTGCAAATAGCGTACGTTCTCGTACAGGGTGCACCTTGCACAAGGGTGGGCACTGCTCGGTGCTTTATAGTTATACTATGGAGGTAGGCATTATTGAAATGAACACCTCCGGAGCTCTAGGCTAATGACTGAGGGAGATGATCTACATATTGCACATGGATTTTTAATGAGGCTACAGGGAGCATGTTACGCATACTTCTTACACCATATTGTTATATTGTGGTGAAATAAGAATACGATTATAATAGTATTGAGTTTAATAAATAAACCATTCTTATTGATAATCGTTTAATAAGTACTTGACAGGAACAAGTTCAGGAGCAAAGACAATCTGGGCATAGATAATGGACAAAGATAATATGTAGGCAGTGTTACTATATCTAACAGATATTATCATAATCCGTCCGCGAGGAGACTAATCGGAACACGCATTACATTACATAGTATAACCATGACATCATAATACATTACATAATATAACCATGGCATCATAATATACCTAAATACACGCACGTGATTAGATGCAATTTTTAAATCATCAATAATATCGTCTAATAATCTAAGTTTAAAATATTAATACATTTAAAACAATAATTAGTAAGATAAAATGGTGTCGTTTATCTGAGTAAATTACATATAGTAAGGCTTTTTTACATTAACTCCATACTGCAGGCCTTGGTGAAAATAATTTCTCTCGGGGCCTATGTCATATTTGGGGATGCTATGTGGAGGGTATTTTTGAGGAAAGGAAGAAGTGACCACGGGTCTTGAAAAGACTTATCTTGAAGGAGGGAGGAAACACACAAGGTGATTGATGATCTTGCAGGAGGGCGGCAAATCGTTGTACAGCCGAGTTGTAGAAACGACAAGTTGTCATGTGACAAATGTCAGCTGTGTACAAATGTTGAGCGTGCGTTTGGCGCGTGACTAGGTCGAAGGGAACTACATAGGTCATCTGGATAAATGATACAATAAATGTGAAATTACAGTGCAATATTGGAAGAGCTTAAATTTTTAAGCAGAAAACGATCCATAGGAATATTCTGTTTTATGATTATTGCAGCCTAGGACAAGAATGCAAGCGGATAGGTCAAGAATATTGAACATGGCCGCCAAATAATACAGAATTTTCAATTACCTTTATTAGTACTGTAAATAACTATATTTAGAAATTTATGGACTTATAAGTAGAATTGTATAAAAGTGTCTCAAAGAAAAGAAGTGAAAATTTGGAATTCAAGTTTCAACGCTCGGATTTTAAATGTACATACTCAAGTCTCCACTTGCAAAAAATGTGTAAAAAATCATATTTGAAAATCCCAACAGAACTGTTAGGCTGCAACATGAGGGGCTCTCAGCAGCACTTCGCATACGGAATGATAGGCTCCAAGGGGTCCCCAGGGGGCACAAGGCGCAGGCCTCCTCGAGCGGAGCTTACGTGGAGATCCGCCCCTCTGCTACAAAACGGGGCTATTTGTCTGCCAAGGGCGGGAATGTAATATTAAACAAGGGATGAATTCATGAAGTAATGATTTTTTATCTAACCTACTCGCAAGTTGTAGCGAGACGGGAGATAGAGGATAGCGGGTAGGCAGCAGGGAGGGAGCGATATAGTCTCAGGGCATTGGCATGTGCGTAATCACGGACACAAAATACAGCCATGTGATAGAGCAGGAATTTTCATAAGGAAAAATGCAGACAAGATTTCCAAAAATAACAAGATTTTATATTTTGAATTATCTAAGCTAACAAATTGCTAATATATTTCTCCAAGAGGAGGCAGAGAGAGGATGGAGCGTCATATGATTCTGTTTTAGCACACAACCGCGCTTTATTCGCATTTACACTTTTAAAATGTGAATATCGCTCACGAGCCCAACCATGTGGGGACAGTGGGACAATATTGGAGAAGGATATTAGGAATAGGTAGGGAAGTATCTGGCTATTCAGATCTAGTCACCAAACATGGTTAAAGCCATTACAATCAATGTTCAGATTGTGATTGCCGTCTTTACAAGGGTGATCTACTTAAAAATCTACCATTATGAAGAGTACCGAAAACATAAAAAAACACATACGTAAATGAATAAAATTACTTTTTAAAATTAAAATTACGAACTCGCAACCTTATGATTTGTAACCAAGGATCTTACCGGTCGGCTACGAGGGTTGTCTTAACTCGTCTGTTATTCTGACTTTTGATACAACCCAACTCGAGAAATAGATTTTCTTGATCGTGTCATGACTTCTTGTGACATCCCTGACTTCTTCTATCCACAAAGAATGTAATTTTAAAAAAAACTTAGATTTTTAGTATAAAAAAAATAAGTGCCATATTGTCTAATCATATAATTAATAATTACAACATTGCAGATTTTAAACATTACGTCTTGTCGCAATCAATTTCGAAATTCTATTAAACCAGAATATTATTACAAACCTACATTTGTATGGTGCTATAAGGATTGCCTGAGCGCTAGGAGCCCGGGATATTGTAAGATTTACAAAACTACAATTTGTACCTAATTATGTAATAATATCTTAAAAAATAAAATATAACTAACGTAAACAATATAACGAGCTATTTATATAAATTTTAAGTACCATGAACATATGATTTCTAGAAGTTCGTCACGAGACAATATATATATAAATGAATACATCAAATCAATGTTATAATAACCCCATTCCCATTAGTGATAGCAATTTAAATATACAACTATTAAAATAATTTCATTGGGAAAAATGATTATATGGACGACTCCCGAATTTGTGCCAAAGTCCCGATCCGCACGTATCTAGAAATGGCGGTATATGGATCGAATTGACGGTTCAAGAAAATATTTTATTTTAATAATGAAAAATGTAAAACTAACTCCTCGAATATTATAATAACACTTCGTTACTCCCATTTTAGACATAGACATTTTAAGGAAAGATTTTTTTAAATTTTCAATTAAAAATAAAGATTTGTATCAAATGAGCAATGCATTAAAAAAAACAGTATTAAGTTTCTTTTTAAAATATATGTTGATGATTATTTACATAATGTGGTTTACAATTTGTAAGTCTAACCTTTTATTTTCAGTCAGGTTTCAGCTGCTTAATCTGGGATTTTGGAATTCCCGAATGGTCATGGCCTTCTATTCAAGGTCTTAGTCACCTTTCCATCAATATTTTTTCTGGAACCCTCCTTCTCACTTCCTGGTCATGCAGATACACTTCACCGCGGCTAATTGACTAATTTATTAAAAATACTAATCACTTTCACATCTTATAATTATAATTCATGTTGTGTCAATCTGAAAAAAGTCACTGAAATTACAATCTAAGATCACTTATAAACCTAACCAACTAGATAATTTGACATTTTGAGAGCGAGATTATAAAATTTTATTCGATGTGTAATATAATATGTTTTTATAAATGTGGTTTATTGATTCTGAAAGTTAGCGTAATATTTTGTTAAATTTTCAACGTGTAATGGTTTCACTGCACAACACTTTTCACAAAAAGCTTGATTCTAACACTCGAAAGTAACTTGTTTTCAGCAAACAGCGATGGCCAGATTGACGTGAAATGTGAATTCCACGAGCGCGATGTTATAAGGGCTTATCAAAGAAATGAAAATAGATTTTGATAAGGAGGAATAGGTTGAAAAAGCGTGGGGACATGAGTCAACCCGCAGAAGGTGTATTGCGAATGCATTGCGCTATGCGCTTATTACGGATTTTCCATTGCGGAGATTTTCAAAAGTGGAATAAATTCAAAATAGGAATGTTGTGTGTGGCGCACGGATCGGGTATATCTGGGAGTGTCGGCGGCGTGCGGGCCAGTCGCGCTGGGTGACTCGGGCTCGGCGGCCGGGGGCGCGGGGAGAGTGCGCGCGCTGCGGGGGCGGGGGCGGCAGGTGCGAGCCGCGGTGGGCGTGGCGCCGCCGCTGCCCGGGTCCGCGCCCCACAGCCTATTGATCGCGCCCGTGCGCGCGCACCCACCCATACACCCTACCAACCGACAGCCAGACCGTGCCGTTTACAAAATCAGACCCGAGGAGAAATCCCTTACCGACGCTGAATAAAGCGTCCGACAGTAATACTAAGGCGTTGAACTTTTTACAAAATGGTTCGACTGATTTTCTTCGAGCTTTTCCGGCGACTCTTACGTCGTAACAAAAAGGGATAATACGACAAATGCGAGTTCTTTGCGCGGCCATATTAGAGAATGCGATCTTTTTGTCAGTCCTGGAGCCTTTGGCGAGTTAAGAAGCTTAGTTCCCGTAGTGCGGGTCATGTTGAACTATTGGATTAGAATAAATAAAGAGTCAACATTCTACCCCTTTCGGTCTGGTGGAAAGTTTTGTTTACCTTGTGTCGTCATATTTTTGTAGTTCGAATACCGCATGAAATCAAACAAGCCATGATAGTAATATCGGGACTTCGGTCGGTACAGAAAGCTTATACATTAAAGAAAATTGATATAAAAAACCTTTTGAAGCCACAAGAATGCTAGGTCACTTATTGGTGCTTTGCTTACCATTTTTATATTTATTTGGATATACCTTCAACTTCAAAGATAGAATCTAAAAAAAATGATTTGCACTTTTTTGGATCAAGGTCAAAGCGAGTGTCTATCGTACAAGAATATATAAAGTTCATTACATTTGGATAGTGAAATCATCTCTTGGGGGTGGTTAGTGGAAATCTAAAGTAGACAAAGTTAATGAAGAATATTCAGATTGCATGTAGGATGAATGCTTAAGGTTGGGTCCATACAATGATTTTTTGTTTGTTTTTAAATAGTTGTTAATTAAATTGAACATCTTTCTGAAGATTTAGTAATGCAAGCCAGAGTATATAGCAAGTCGGAGGTCTTACGTTCTAATCCCGGCGTGCGCAAGTAAATTTTATTTGATTTTTTGTGTTATTTCACAATTTACTCACTAAAAATAATATATAGTATATTTGCGGCACGTTCCAGAGTGAAAGATACCTTCAGTATCTCCCCGTGTTAGACCATAATTCAGAATTGAAACGTTGCTTAAAAAAGTTTGGCCATGTTTGGTGACCAGATGTGGATAGCTAGGTATTTCCCCACCTTCCTCTTTCCCATAACCTTTCACTCCTCAAAACATATCCCAATTGGGGATATAGTCTTTTCGACTCGAGACGGTTATCAACAGTTCATATAATAAAAACGAAAGCTATTAGAAATTTTGTATATAAAAAAGTGTTTGTAACAAAATACACCTTGACAGCATTAAGAAAAAAATACTTTGACTGAAAATCTATTTAATTTTTTCGTAGGAAGCAATCACTTTGTGGTTAGACATTATATATTAAATCAAATAAAACACTTTGTTTATTAACCACGACTTTTTATTATTACATCTACCGGTTTCGCTACAGTCGAGCTTCATCAGGATGTGAAATATAACTTATATTTAAGATCCTGATGAAGCTCGACTGTAGCGAAACCGGTAGATGTAATAATAAAAAGTCGTGGTTAATAAACAAAGTGTTTTATTTGATTTAATCTATTTAATTTTATTTAGATTTTTGATTTCACGTTATGTAAATATAACTATGGTTTGCTATGTATAATGCGAACTTTTTTAATATACACTATATGACAACAACGAGCAATGAAGCTTTGAAATATTCTTAGGAAATAAAACCACTAAATTAAATAATTAATTTATAAATTAAAAACATAAAATTATTTTATTGTATGAGTAAGGGGTATATCACCACCATCTTGATAGCTTATCAATGGGATAATATATATAATTAAATGTACAAATAAGTGGCATTTTCGCCAAAGTTTGTACATTGCGATGTTGTCATATCCCAAGATTTCGATTGGTTTTTTCATAGTTAAGTATCGTAGAATATTGGAAAATTATATATTTTTTACATGCAAATTTATTAATTTACTTTATTTAGTCAACTACAACTTATAACTGTGAGTATATATTTTTAATAAGTAATTTAGATAAAAAAAGAAGTGCGTTTATACCGTGGTCCATTTCTACGCTCGAATAAACAAAGTCAGATATCGTATTTAATTTTAGGCATGTAAGATTACTTTCATTGTGTTTTAAATAGCTTGCATAAAATATTTTTGAAAAAAATATAGTTTTTATATAAATTTAAATCAAAATTGAAAAAAATCAAGTATGACCATTCTGGTAAAGAATTATTTAGTTCCGTTCCAAGACCATATTTATTTATTTTTAAATCTTTTTTAAGGGCTTTTACAAAAGGAATATAGTTAAGGAAAATCATATAGAATTATATTTCGATTAAATTTTTTTAAATTTTTATATTAACTCCACACAGGAGGCCCTGAAGAAAATAATTTCCCTCAGGGCCTATGTCATCTTTGGGGATGCTGTGTGGAGGGATAATAAAGATAAAAATAATAATATATTCCCATATATAGCAACTATTCATAGGTTCAACTGCCAAATAGTGAACTAAGACTTTATAAATAAATAAATCGTAAATCGAAAATATGGATAAGATATCAAGGAATTTTTATATACCCCATTAGTAATTAAGTGTTAGAAAGGTTTCCTTCTAAAATAATATGTGTTTGTCCATTGATCAAGCCAGAAATTTTCCTCCGGGTCAAGTGGACGACACTTTCATACCGCAATGGTGAAAGACTCATTCAGCATTGAAACATGACTTGAAATGTCTTTAGCCGTGTTTGATGACCAGCATGGTATGTCCCCCCAACCTTCCTCTTCACCATACGTGTCCTGTACCCGATACAACATACCCCCATTGGGGATGCCATAGTCTCACTGGCTCCAGACGGTCGAAATCAGTTGGGACTCTTGTACGATATTCATACAAAAAATCAAAAAACATGCTGGCAGATGAAAACAATTCATCGAAAAATAACTGACCATAAACGTATAAAGCCGAGAACGAAAGCTATTTATTCAATAAGTACCCTACAAAAGGATAACAATAATTAAAATTTGCATTTTAATAACACAAATGTTCAACGAGGCTTTAAAATAATCCTTTCGCTCACTTAATCCACTGTTTATACTGGCCCTAGGATTGCAATTCAATTAAGGAGCATGCAATATTTACGTTTGTGGAATAATCAATCGATAATATAATTAACAACGGTTTAAATACGTCACTAATAATAGAATCAAAGAGCACATGAGTATCTCATAGAACTGAGATCACAACCCGTACACAGTTTCAATAATTTATTTTTATTTTTATTTATTTATTTGCGAGAACCTGTGAGAAATCACGGGATAATATAATTGTAGGATTATTTTACTTTATAATTGTCATTTATGTATCCATGTTTACAAATGTCTAATTTATTATAACTTGCATACATTATACATTTTCTTTTGATTAATATATCTCCTACAATCCAGCTTGAATCTATCAATTGATGCAAACTTTATAGTTTCCGGCACCACATTATTATATTGAATTCCATTGTATAGTAAACTATTTTCTGTATTGGCTTTATCTTTTTTGTAGCCTAATTTCATTACACGTTCTTGGGTTGTGTCTGGGAATGTCCTTGTTGCATATAATTTATTTTTGAAAAGTATTTTGGTAACGGGTTGTTTATTATTTTATGTATAAATATCATCTCGTGCGTAAATAGCATCTGTTTCACTGTTGCCTAAATTAGTTCCTTTAACATTTTAGTATTTTTGAATATCCATTTCACCTAAGTATTATTCTCAATGCTCATTTTGGAAAATTTGTAACTTATTTTTTTTCTGTCGTTACATAAGAAAATAATCCAAAGCAGTAATTAAAATGTGGAGCAATAATGGATTTTTGAAGTTGAAACTATTAACAAAAATATATTTGCCAAATTTAACATTAAAATTATTAACATTGCCTTTCAAAAACTATTATAACGATTGAACGAAATTTGAAAATGAAAAAGTCTGAAAGGAAAAAAAAAGAGTATGGTTGTGATTGTGGTTCGAAAAAGTAAGTAGGTACTTAAGTGAAATTTAAGGATTCTTTTCAAGAGCTGATTCCTTAAAGTTTTCTTTTAAACATTCGTTAGGCCGCGGGCTTGGCAAAAATATGAAAAATGACCGCGATAATGTGAAAATATTCCACCAAAAAGGAAAATAAAAAGCTGTTTAATGTCAACGGCAGAAAATTCACACGGCATAAGGTGAAAGCTTTTAACCGACTTTCTATAGTAACTAGGCGGTTACAACTACCTACTACTTCGACGTTGAAAAAATCTCGAGACTCGGCCTCATCCCGCCCGAATACAATCCCAGCCGAAGACACCTTACAACAACAAAAATAACATTTTTTTATCACGTAAAAGTGTCATCCACTGAACGAGATTTTTTTACAGGGTGGCGTTGTTTTGCATGTTTGCAGTGCGGTGTTTGTTAGTTATTCAAGTCTTGAGAGGAAACGCGGCAAGAATGGCCACTCGAGAAGTCTTGCAAATAATCGTGTTTACATTAGCCGCTATCAGATGTCGTTAGTTTCGCCTTGGGGGAGGGGTGGCGGGTGGTAAAGTGACGGTGGCGGGGTGTGAGGGTTGAGGGGACACCTGAGGTTGGTAAGAAAATTTGTGCAACTAAGGAATACAAATGTAGAGGCACTGACGTATTGATGTTCTAGTAACAAGGTGAATTGAATATAAAAAGTAATTGGCCTTCTACGCAATGAAATATTATTCACAACATACTCACTCACACATAAATTGTTTAGCGATTTGAGGTGATTTTCTCACGAAAACGGCGCTATATAAATAATCAAACATTATTATTCTTAGAACTTACAATATGGATTTGTTTAGTTGTTACAAAGACTAGTTACCATTCCATTTATTATCAAAACTAGAATAAAGAAGAAATATGTTCGAACAATTTTTTTAATAAAAATCATCAAGAACGGTGTTATGCTGACAATTTCTACCTTCTAGAAAACATTAATTTCCACTGTCCAGTAAAAAACACACAATCAAACAAACTATTCCACATCCCACACTCAAAAATTACACACAACATATATTTTTAAGAAGGACGTGCACAAAATACAATAACATCTTTTCGGGACCTGATATTTTCCATCTATCCTCAATTTACTAAAATTAAAAAAACTATTTCAAAAAGTGATTATTACGAACCCTCCCCGTTTCCTCCTCATTTTCATCCCATTTTTCTATATTTATCTTTTACATGTTAACACTATTTTATTATGTATGTATCATTTTAATATATTTTAATTTTACATTACCTATTTATAAATAAAATTATATCTGTTTTTTTTGCAAGGTTATTTTTTTATATCAATTTTTAATCTTTTTTCTTTAATCATTTATGTATTTTTTGTACATAACACGTACCTTACGCGGAAACTTTACTAGTTCGCGCAACCATGTATCACGTAATTTTTAAATTGAAATAAATTTGTTTCATCAATAAACTAAAATTAATATAAATTTTAAAAAAAAACATGGAAAACAGGTTTTCTAAGTAAGTCAAAGTAAAATTATTGAGTAAATTATGTGACATTGATTCTATTAATCTACTAACGACGCGTGATAGAAAATTACACAACTCCGACTTGTCAACCACAGTTTACTATTAGTCTTGATATGACCCGACTCAAACATTTCATTAGCCTCACCACTCACCATACCCATACCTCACCGGGAAATCCCTAACGTTCACTAATCGTAAGCAGATCAGTATGGTATTTAATTTCAGTTAATTTTCTGTCGATTCTACCACACTTCAATGGATCAGGGTAAGAAAGCTTCCTAGTTCCTACAACAAAATCCCACTCTCATTCAAAAATCACAGCAATATTTTAACATTTAAATATCAAGTAAAATTTAGATTCAAAACATAGGGAGATAAGAAATAGAAAATATACTGACACCAAATACAGAACCATTCAACTGCACTAAAAATCACAATATAATACATATAAAATATTTTAGGAAAAACACTACATAATATATTTTTAATTATCACTATTAAATTATTTTTGTAGATCAATATGAATATTATCGTAAACACGATGTTTGACCATCTATATAAATAAAAATTATATTAAGTTTTTCGGAATAACTTTATTGAGTAAAACCTCAAATTGTAATATTTAAATATTGAAGACAATATTAGTGATTTAAAAAAAAATAAGATAGGTTTATCTAAAAGACGCTGTCTGGATTGCATTTAGTTCGGGTTGAATCTTGCGATCATACATAAAGATAGTTGCCAATAAAAATGTGCGGTGAAAAAATGAAGACAATGTTGGTAGTTCTTATTCGAAGTATGATACAGTTAAAAGTGACCGAGTAGGATAGGGTCCCATTAGCGCAGTTGGTAGAGCATTGTCCCGGAAAGACAAGGGTCCTGGGTTCGAGTCCCAGATGTGACCGTTTCCTTTTCTGATTTTTCTGTTTCAGATTTTCGTTTAAAAATCACTAATATTGTCTTCAATATTTAAATAAAAATTATATGTTCGTTTTTTCAAAATCATAAATCTCCAAAAGTTCTTCACCGATTGCTTTGAAATTTTGACAGAATTTTGTATTTGAATACCCTTGTGTTTTATATACCTATATCAAATAGATGTCACCTGTGACAGGTAAAGACATGTTTTTTTTTAAATGACGCCTTTTGGACAAACATTTTTTTTTAAATAGCGTCATCTGTTTGATGCAAAAGAAACACGCCATGAACCTACCGGGACTGGCGTATCTACCAATGAAGCTTATTCCACCTCATTACATTCCGTCATTTTTATCAAACTCATACATTTTAAATTATAACGTTATTACCTAAGTATAACGTTATTATCGTATCTTCTCCAAGCTTAAAATTTCAAATAAAATTGCATTTTTCTGAAGTGACCTGCCAAGTAAGTATGTTTGTATAATTGAGTATATGCTTTAACCTTTAAGAGGGTCGGGTGCGTCCCTTAACGTCCTGTATGTAGGTATATGTGTATGTATATATGTACATGTATCTTTCTAATTATTATGTATCGTTTATTTATATTTTATGTATATCTTTTTATTTATATCTTTGTAAATTCATGTAAATTCGCATTATCTAAAATTAAATCAAACTCCCGCCACCTCAGATCAGGCTCAGCCTAGTGAGGTGGATTATACCAAAAAAATGTATGTCAATTTATTGGTTAATATAATAAAATAAGTAAAAATAAAATGTACGTGTGGATATATGAGTATGTATATGTGTGTGTGTATATATATGTATATATATGTGTACGTGCATGTATGTATATAATATTTTTCGCTAGCAACAAGATTTGTAATTATATTTTTATTCTTGGTTTACTTGCAGCACCTTGATATATTTCTCTAAATACTTTGTAAAAATGTAATGAATATAAATTTATATTCACTACATTTTTTATCATATTAACTATATTTATCTCTTTCAAGCGTGATTCAGTTAGTCAGTGACTGAGTTGGCATCGTATGTGGTTCCCACCCAGGCGTCGTGCGTTCAGTTCATCGGTTGGCATTCATCACGATACGTCTGTCTCGACACAGGTGTACCCTAGTGAGACAGATGTCGATAAATACACGTAAAAAACTTTATATTGATAGATAAATAAATAAATAAAAATAATAAAACCAACATTTTCTGCTTTCTGTGGTGGTAGCAGGCGATTTGAAAATGTTGTCAGGTTATTCGTAACCCTGGAATGTTTCTTTAAAAAATAATCAAATCAAATTGCTCAATTAGTAGATACGCTAGTCCCTGTAAGACTACAGGACTTGAGTCCAAGTCCCAGTTGCGGGCGTTACATTTTTATTTTCTGCGTTCTTATATCTTCAACAGTGTAATATTATTTCTGCTCATATAAAAAATGTACATCGTGTGGTTGGAACACGGTCGGTTACAATTATTTGGTCAGTATAGTTATAGAATCTACTCAGGTTCGATAAAGGTAGGAATTTGTATGGGGGTGGGGCGGGGGGTGAAGTTCCTCGCAGGTTGCCCCATTAACACTCCGTGTACGCAGTAGTCGAGGTATTACACCCTAAAGACAGGTCCGCAGTGCTCCGACCGACCAACCCTAATTAGTTAACCGGTGTACCGAGGTTCTAATCCGGGTGGAGGTTTTATCATTAGACCTAGCAGCGGGGGCTAACGGGTTAATAATACCGAACCGTGCTTATTACTAAGAAGTTGGAAACGCTTCTAGGTAGTATTAGCTACATCAAGTATCTACCTCGTGCTATAATTGTTTTTAATCTAGTCGGAAACTTTTATTGACAACCGTGCCATTTTCATAATTGCGCATTGTTTATAGTGACGAGAACTATGACACAAAAAGTCACATTTATTTATTAAAAAATATATTAAAATAAAATCGTAGGCCGCTTGAGATGAGATTACAGCTTTACAATTATTATAGTAAATACAGGGTTTTCCAATAAGAGGTGTTATTTCGATATTCAACCGTAAAATATCAATGGTTTCGTTGCTTGATTGGCACGTAGCGCCGTTTTGTTGAAAGTAAATGTTGTCCAGATCAATACCATGCAATTTCGGCCATAGAAAATCATTAATCATCTCTCGATAGCGCAATCCATTCACCGTAACAGTTGCTCCAGCCTCATTTTCGAAAAAGTAAGGTCCAATGACACCGCCGGACCATAAACCACACCAAACAGTCACACGTTGAGGATAGAGAGGCTTTTCAACAATAACTCTTGGGTTTTCCGAGCCCCAGATGCGACAATTTTGCTTGTTGACGAAGCCACCGAGGTGGAAATGGGCCTAATCACTCAAGATGATTTCTATTTGATTCACTCGAGTGAATTTTAATAATTTCAATGCGTTGTTGAAGCGTGTATCGTTCCATTTTTATTGATGGCGTAGTTTCTACTTGTCAAATGTCAAAAAATGACAGCTTCAAAAGTAACATCTACTGAAATAGCAGGCTATTCAAAATAACACCCCTTATTGGAAAACCCTGTATTTTTTTAAAATACTGGTGTACTTAATATAACTTAATATTAAATTAGAGCTGGACAGTACTTTTAAAGTTGGCAAAAATAACATTCGTTTGACTGAATAAGTATTACAAAGTACCAGTGTTGGCTTATCAGCCACAATCATAGGGGGACCAAACTGACAATGACAAGAAGGACAGTATGAATAATTATAAACAAAAAAATAAATGAAAATAAAAACAGGAAAATACTAACGGTAAATAATATTGAGAAATAAATATAAGTATAAAAATATGGGTACAAAATACATAAGAAAGTAATAATAATACGTACATTCATTCAGAGACGTAGAAGTATAACTTTGACCAGTGATTCTTGTGAGTTATTTATGTATATGGAATAAAAATGTTAATGATGTATTGCTCTTAGATGATTTTTCGAAAAAACAAAAACCATGACAAATCAAAAGGTATTGTCAGGTACAGGTTGAGGAAAACTGTAGCGTGGCAGGGGCTGTTCGCGTAAACAAACTAAGGCATCTGAAATATCGCAAGAGAGGGGTCTGGGTGCCTTGTCGAAGCAATGGGCCTTCGAGCCGACTAGGAAAAGGGGATGAACGTTAATGAATGAATGAATAAATTATACAAGCATTTTCAGTTTCCGCTTGGTGTTTATTGTTTTCAAGTTGATTTTGAAAAGCATTCGGGGTAAAAGCGTTATTGATCCGTTAGGCACCGGTACACAGCGGAGAAAAATGACAAACACGTTCTCAGCGCCCGGTTGACATTTTCCGCATGGGAACGGTTCTTTTTGTGCCAGCTGCTGTGCTTCATACTTCTTAAAACAAAGATCTCATGTTTCATGTTTCAGGGATCACTATTTAGTTACTGCACAGAATCAAGATGACATAGAGCCCGAGGAAAACTCAGTATCTCATGTAGGGAGTAAATTAATTTAAAAAAAGAGAATCATTGATGGCCTCCGTGGTAGAGGGGCAAGGTTCTCGACTAGCGATCCGGAGGTCACGGGTTCAAATCCTGGCAAGCACAAGTACATTTTATATGATTAGTTTTTGTTATTTCACAAATTATTAATTTAAAATAATGCATTATATATTTGTTACACGTTACAGGATGATCTCAGTATCTCTCTGGTGTAAGACTACTATTCAGAATTGAAACGTGGCTTACAATAGCTTTAGCCGTGTTTGGTGACCAGATCTGAATAGCCAGGTAGTTCCCCACCTTCGTCTTCCTCACTTTCTCCTCCCCACGACATTTATCCTCCCAACATACCCCAATTGGGTATGCCATCGTCTCACTGGCTCCAGACGGTTGGGAGCAGTTGGTACTCTTGATATTCGCATAAAAACAATGAATATATGAAACATTGAATAGCTTCACACATTTGTCTCAATAAAGAAAAATACTATTACGTAGGTATTGTTTATTATATTCAAGAAAATAAAATCAATGAAGGAGGAGAGAGAAGATCCCGATATAGAAAATCTAGCAGCCGTAGAATGAAGTGATTACACAAGGCACGAGGCAGTCCTTAATGTACCGAAGGCGGTTGACGTGTTTACCAAAGATTACAAAGGAAAACAACGCCGGCCAACACCAACGCCATTCAGCACTCACCATCCCAGTCATTCCCAGTCACTCCCAGTCATTCCCAGTCATTCACCAGTTACCAGTCACTAGTGAAAATCAATAAAACACAAACACAAGCCCTTTTGCGATATTTACAACAAAACAAAGACCGTTGTAGCCTTGGGTGTACACATAATCCTTTTGAAGCATAATGATATTTTGAGAAGGAAATATTAAGCTCAGGAAAGAAATGGATTTAATACATCCGTGTAAACCTCACATTCATTATTGAATAACATGATATTACGCAAAAGAGTTCAATGTCATGTTGTGCGCTATTATACAACACACAAATTGGCCGTTATTTTATTACAGGAATAAATCCACGATTTTATTATTTTTCTTACACTATTATTGACCGCATTTATCCAAATAGACAAATTTACGCTTGAATTTTCCAATCTGCTGAATTTTTAGCTGTAAACATCTTTACTACTGCGAAATTCGGATAAAAATAATCGGCGATCGCAATTTACGAGATAATTTTACGGTCCGAACAAAACATGTTATTTTTGGATTCGGGAACTGAATGAAGTTCTGAAACATTCTCTCATTTCGCATTGAATCAACACGGGGATTTATAACATCACATTGAATTGGTGACTTTTTAAAACTTCTTTTATTGCTCGTCATACCATTTATCGTCACAATCAAAATCGTTGAATGTGTTGGTTAGTAGAAAATGTTAATTACCGACAAAATAACAAACTACGAAATTGTTCAAATTACTAATTTCGGTTGTGTCTATAGGTATCTCTAGTTCGATGACTTCTACAACTGGGATTTATTTTAATTTAACTGTCATTTTCAAAATTGGAACTGTTTGGTTTAATGAATCCAGACAGGCGATAAAGTATCTAATTACAATATAATATTTTTAACAAAAAAATATTTTAATTGTCTTTTTGACGGGTTTTAAGGGTCAGCACAGCAGGGATATCAAATTAGGAGACGGGTTTGGTCACTCCAATCGTTTCGGTACGTTTAGTGATTTAGCAGGGGTGCCCGGGTTCATCGGGTGAGGTATATTCAGCATGCGCCTACCCACCATCTGCGCGGCGTGCCGGATCGGCAGAGGCTGGTTTGGAGAGACCCTTTGACCTCTCCAAATGGTCTCTCGACCCATCGCCTTGCGCCGCAGTGGGAAGGATATATTCGTATGCCCGTCACTCCTGGACACACCGACCCTTAGATTCCTACCCATCCCTTAAATCTGTACATTCCCAGAACTTTCTCTCCGTCCTTTTCTTAAAAAACCCCCACACAGCATCCCCGAAGATGACATACACCCTCAGGGAAATTATTTTCCTTAGAGTCTTTCGTGTGGGGTAAATGTGTAAAAACCGTTAAGGCGGAAGGTAAAAAAAAATTAACAATACTAAGCTACAAAGCGAGTAATGCGTCTCAAACGTCGTTAAAATCAAATCGATAAATAAACAATAAGGTAAACCTTATTTCAAAGCTACCCCGCGGTAAAAGTTATTAAATAAATACATATTTCATTAATATCTTACCTAAAAATGTGAGTACTTTCACTAACGAAATATTTTTAAAAATAATTTATAACATTTGACAAAATGGAACCACGAGTATCTTGCCAATAATAAAAGTAATCATTTAACCTTACATATTTTCATGAATCCACCATAGCGCAAGTATGTAGGTAACTTTTCTTTATTGCAAAGCCACATTCAAAGGTCACGAAAAAGGTTAGCTCTATTAGAAGATTAAAGAAAGGTAGCCGTATTATTTATAAACACAAATAAAAATATGACTGCCGTGGAAGTAATGGAGCAGTACAGAAGACGCAGAAAATAAAATGAAACACGACCCCATGAAATGTGAAAGGGAAAATTCCTTAGACAGATCTTAAGGAATCCAAGTCACATTCCTCAAAGGGAGGTGGGAGGGTATCAAACACCCCACACAAAGTCACCCCACCGCAATACAAACGCATTCTGAGCTCGGCGGTCTGAGCAACAACCCTCAAACCAGGGAATAATATCATTTATTTCATTCTAATAGAAATCTTACCCGACTAGCTACCATTATTAAGGGTGGATGCTTAGTTTGAGATATCAAAGACAAGTAGTTTCAAAATTGCAAGGGAAGCGACGCGCTACGTCTTGAGGGAGATTGAATTGTTTGCCTTTCGCGTTTGATTTGTTCGACAAAAAGCATTATGAGAAATTGCCAAATCGATTGCGTAATTTGTGAATTTGAAAAATAAAACAGTTGATGCAGTATTGTACAAGTTATGTGTTAATGTGTATTAATTACGTGTTCGAGTTATTAAACTCCTTATTTGGTATGTTTAAAAAGCCGGTTGTTTCTTTTAAATCTTTCAGTTGGGGTGAAATTTTCAAACATCTCAAGCTCAAGAGCAACCTCTATTCAATTTACAACAAAAAGCTTGATTCATGGGAAAGTAAGAAGTGCACGTTCGGGATCTGATCTAAAACTACGCAAGTAGATCTTACGAGTATATTCCTATCTGTTCCGAGGCTCGCATTCAGTTTAGAAAGTCCGCCATCACCGCGAAGTCTAACGAGATTATTTGCTGAATCTCCCGCAATCTCCGCTTCTTATTTTACTCTACTTTCCAGTTCAAACAGTCCTCCGGAGTTGGTCCTGATCGAATGTTTGAGCAGCGCATTCATAAGTCAATTTCATATTGCTAAACTTAATAACAAAGGAACTACCCAGCGGACTGAAATGCCCCTTTCGCAAGACTATATTCTTTCCAAGGATGAAATTAATCCTTTATCTACAGAGGATTGCATTTGCATGCATTTACAATTTTGTTTTTAAAAATAGTTAACTGTGATTTATCGCTTTCTCAACTATTCTTTGAAATACGACACGATACGTAGAATTTGATGCTAATTGGAGTATAATTTTACACACTGTGAGGGCAAACCACCAACCACTGGATATGTACTGTGATTATTATTAAACATACTAATTTCGATTGTCATTGCATGGGTGCGTGATTTGAAGTAATGCGTAAAATTATTAAATGATTTTTTTATTTTAATAAACTTTCAATTTTATGGATAAGTATAAATCTTATTAGACAAGCGATAAAGTAGGTGCCAGAACTATTTTATTAATTAATAGTTCTTTATTTGAAATGTGTATATCATTTGTTTAAATATTTGATAGATAATTAGATGAATTAAAAGAGCAAAGTTATTTGTTACTGCGATAATGCGCGTAGTTTCACTGAACTAGATCTAGAGTATACTGCAACGTACTCATTCATACACACATTTTCCTTGAATGGCTATCCTTTTTTTAACAGGTACTACATATTTGGTTATATTAGTATGAGTATGACGTGTGTTTATACTGCCATTAGGTTAAGGTGGGGAAGAGGAAGTTGGGGAAGTACCTGTTTAATCAGACCTGATCAAACATGATCAAAGCCATTTAAAGCAACGTTTCAATTCTGATTGATTGTCTTACACAAGGGCAATACTGAAAGTATCTTCCACTCTGGAGCGTGCCGCACAAATCTTATTTTAAATGAGTAATTTGTGAAATAACACGAATTAATCAAATAAAATTTACTTGCGCTCGCCGGGATTTAAACCCACGACATCTAGCTTGGTAGTTGAGGGCCTTAACCCTCGACCGCGAAGGCCGTTATCTGTTACTATATCTCATTTGTTTTTATAAATACTTTCAACTTCACAAATCCTACAATTATAATATCCCGTGATTATTCACGGGTCTGCACTAGTAATTACTAACCCCGTTTGGTGTCCCAAAGTTTTCTTTGAAAGCGCAAGCGTTCGAAAAGTTAAACTGTTATAACATTGAACAAAAGTTGTGATTTCTTTTTAAATAATAACTTTTTCTAGTTGTGTGTCTCCAGTGCAGGCTAATTTGAAAATACACCAATAAATTCCTTTTTAAACTCAAAGTTGGCGGATCTATTGGCACTGACAAATTTACTGTCACTGAGGGTTCATATAAACGGGATGTTCCGATGCTCTGTAAGGACCCTGCTTGCACAGCGCGGATGTAAGCTGTGCGAACTAAAGTTTGAGTTTAGACTTCAATACTTCGCTTGTGTGAAAGCACTATGAAACAGTACGTGATTATTACTTCAATGGCGTAAGCCAGAGATGAAACAATAAATAAAAATATTAAAACAATTTTTTGAAGTGAAACTTCTTTACGCGCGTCATGCAATTTCGAGGACCGGAGTAAAACCGACTCATGACCGAAACGAAAATGCGGGTACCCCCACCACCGATTAAAGTTCATTTGATCTAGTCAAAGTTTTGAAGTAACATATAAATGCTTCTTAGCTCATCCCGACAACTGGCGTTGGTGGTGTAATGGTCAGCATAGTTGCCTTCCAAGCAGTTGATCCGAGTTCGATTCTCGGCCATCGCACATTATTTTTTTGTTTTTAACGCCTTTTTCATTCAATATCTTATTTTTTAGTAGGTCAGAACATTTTTTAAAAGAAAATAATATTGCAAAATAATAAAAACACTTATCTCACTGTGATAAAACATTACTCCGCTAGAGCGCGCTTTGCGTTATTGTGTTGGATTAAAATTATTATCTAATCCGTATATTATGATAATTGTATTACATTTATTTAATTAATTTATTTATTTTGATAATATGTAATAATTTACAGAAAAAAAAATTAAAACTATCTCCCTCTGATAAAATATCCGTTCGCTAGAGCGCACTACGCGATCTTGTGTGGGATTCTATTTCTGTACATTGTACATTATTTTTAAAAATATATTATATTTTGGGTGTGATGTAGGTAACATTATAAAACATAACAAGCTCTCATATTTTCAGAACCTACATAATATAATCAATTTATGCGGCTTTGCTTACAGTTGGTGCTCAGCGTGGTTGGCTTTCAATCAGTTAAGCGAGGTTCGATTCTCGGCTGTGGCATTTTTGAAGTGAAACCTTGTTGAGGTGGGGGAGCCGCTCACGAACGTTCTCTCTCTTCTCTTCTTTCCTCTCTCTCAGACACCAGCGAACTGCGCCACGCCAAGCATCAGCTGAAACTAGAAGTTTCACTTCTGTCTTGCGTAGGCTTGACACACCCACTTTTTTTTTTATTTATTTTTTGACCTGAAACCATAAATGAATTAAAATACTCAAAACTAACCAAATTGAAAATAAGTAACTAAATAGTATAGTTATTAAATATATTTATATCGTATCTACTCGTTAGTATGTTGTCACCAGCGGAGCGAAAACATGCACGATTTTCGGTGAAACGGGAAATTAAGTAAAATTATGGTTTAATTTCGTCTTCATTTCCCAAAAACACAACATTGAGTTTCCAATTTAAAACTTGGCTTCGTTCTTTGGGGTGGACGGCGTATGCAAACATAAAGACGGAAGGAACAATCCGTACTACTCCCCAACCCCCGACCCCTGTCTCCCCCACTACCCCTCCCCAAACCCAACATCGGAACGACGATGGAATCCGGAGCATTGTTTGCCCAGATGAATTAAGACAGCTGCCCCGGGAGATGCGGAGAAGGGATGGAATTAGCAAAAAGAGGAAAAGACGCAAGAAAAATGCACTGTTTTTATTTTACCTTTAATGGGGGGCAACGTTGTAAAGTTTGAAATTAAATGAGCTAAGAGATGGATGAAATGAAAAATAGCTAACTTTGAAATAAAATATTAAACAACTGTATTTCAAGGGAGGGATTGATAATGAAGGATAGCTTATTTTATTTGATATGGTAGAAAATTGATGGCACCATCTGGTTACGGCAGAGTTCGAAGGTTGTGCTACGAAGTTAACCTTTCTTCCGCTAGGAGAACTTCCTCTCAAGTCTCTAATTGATATGAAGTGTGCATTGTGAAAGCAAATAAAAATCGTTTACTACCCTTCTTCTAATGATATTTAAAAGATGTTTTCTCTAAAGCATTTCTTAATAATTTCGAACCATGAAAATCACAATGCGATAGCTCACCGTTGAGTATTTCTGCTTCACGGCTATTATCAAACAGTTATCATTTAGATGACTTATTTATTTGATATTATTTACCGCTCTACACAATTTTTATTTGTGCGCTGTAAAGTTATTGTATACGTTATTATATTAATATTTTCAGTAAAAAACGATTTATTTAGAAAATCAATTGCGTCATGCATTAACAAGTTATTCAAATTTTAAAAGGGGTTAGTTGTCTATTCTAGGATGTCAAAAGATTTTAACCTCACTTCGTACCCTTTTCAGTAACAAAACATTGCAAAAACGTAAATGTCGATACAATGCTAAAATGCATTCATGCACTCGCGTTTGTAGACAGCGTAGGCATTAAAAGCTTTATAATATCCGATAATCCAGGTCCACAACTGACCATTGCGATGGAGAAAAACAGTACTTTTTTGTTAAATTTAATTCCTGCGGCAAAAATATTATACGCGAATAAGCCACAAACATTCATTCAAACTAACTGAGCCTGTTTCATTAGAAACAGAATTAAAGAATTTACGTTTTACCCAAGGGCTCGGACGCTCATGGAAACAACTTTCACATTTAGCTAACTACAAAAAACGACCGTTTCTGTTTCCTGTTTTCCTGGGAAAATACCGAAATAACAGGAGCGCAGAGTGCTGGGACGTGTAATTTTAAAAGCCCGGAGGTGCGAAATACCTTCAAAATACGATAAAGCAATACAATATAGCCGAATACTGAATACATTATAAGTAAATATAATCGACGCTTTCCTTTATTTAGTAACATCCTTGAGATAGGATACAGTAGCAAGGAATAGACATAACAATGTATTTCATTTGCTGACGTGAGCACGTCACGACAGGAATGGATTGAATCGCGAGATTGATGACTATTACAAAAGAAAAAATTGAAATACAAACAAATTTCGATCCTGCGACGGATAAAGGTTTTTCGCTGACAATGAACAAAGTAATGTAGGCTCTCTAGATTATTTAATTGATGATTAATAAAAACGATTTTCATGGCAGTTACAAGAGCATTTTTATGTGAGATGTCTCGGTGAATACATTAAAACTTGTGCCAAATTAGTTGCTTAGTAATTTAAAGCCAACGGCAGAGGAAACTGACCTGAAACAGTTGGCAAAAGGAAAGGAAGTTAAGCTGGCAATGAAATACTAGAAAATATATGTTAGTGAAAGAAAGGAAAAGTTGATATCAGCGCAGAAAATGTGACAGGGAAATATTGAATTGGCATAAAAATAACGAAAGTAGCTTCGCATTAGAAATGAGATGACTGTGGTAAAAACATGAAACCTAATTACGATTGATGATACCTTTATTCCATGGACGATATCGAAAAAATAATGCAAGATATATGTAAATGGTCTGCAATTTGGGAGGCGGGTATGAGTACAGCCGCTCCGCAAACCATTTACTGGACAGCCAACACATGGAGAAAAATGTATTGCTAATTTATTTTTGAATTCTCTTCAACTTATTGGTAATTCCGGTAACAAACGGGAATGCAGGCCTTATGAATGAATTAACAGGAAGTGGCCGACTAATAAATGTCAGGGCGCGAATTAATTTTTAATTAATACTCTAAAAAGACTTCATCATAATATCGACAGTATTTAGAAATAACAACCAATAATTAATTTTATGTTTTATCAAATTAACTAACTAACTAACTAACCATCAAGACGTTTAGTCGCAGGGGTAGGTAAAGAAGACGGACTGCCAAACAACTCGGTCGTTGCACGCACTTCTTGCCTCATTCACATTCATACAATGTCTTTTTCTATTATTCTGACTTTTGATTCACTTGATAGTGCTATGACTTTCTCGGGCTTTCCCGACTTCTTCTAACATTCACGTTTGCGTCATATAATATTATGTATTTATAATAGAGCTAAAAAACAAAATCGTCTCAACCAGTAAGCCAAGAAACCCAGAGTTCCATATCCTGGGTATTCCGGAGAGGTACATGAAACATTGTCTATTCTGTCTACTGTTTTTTTTTAGTAAGTTACAGGGAGAACATAACCCCCTTGTCTTGCAAACTGAACATAAAGTCACCAGCTTAAAATTTTTTACCCGATGCACGTGTTGCTTCGGGCAAAATAAAGGGCTTTAAGAATATTTTTTTTATTAATACATTTTTTTTTTTAAATATGGTTTGGTAATATAAGGCTTATTAATTAATTGTGAGGTAAAACAGATTTCTTTCCATGCACCCATGCCATAGATCACCCCGAGTGATTCGTTACGTTTGGTGACTTAACAGGGGTGCCCGTGTTCATGGGGCGAGGTTTGTTCAGGTATTGGCGGTGGATGCGCCTGTCCACCAACTGTGTGGACTCTCAATCCATCGTATGGCCTTGCAGTGCAGCGCGACAGATGGATTCATATGTCCGTCACTTCTGAATACATTTTTCCTTCCAAGAACTACATCTCCTTCATTTGCTTAAAAAGACCCTCCACAAAGCTTCCCTAAGATGACATAATGGAGTTGATGTAAAAAGGAGTAAATAATATCTAACAGAGAGGGACGCTTAGATTGTTCAGATGAATACAGCAGGTGGCAGACCGTCAATAAGATGCCGGAGAATTTCGAAGAAGTGGATGACTTAAGGAGTGTGTGACAGAGCAGAGAAGTACGGCATTCCATCTTTTTGCCAACTACATTTACTCAATCCATTGGCCAGTAAGAGTAATCCGGCCATCGTACATGCTATATTTAATGTAATCTTCATGAGCAAACGGGTATTTTGGCGAGGACCCATGTCGCCCTACATCATAGCGCACCTAAAGTGGCAGGCTAGCATGGGTATCTATCTATATTTATGCACGGTTGTTATTGATTCCCGAGCATCGTAAAGCGATAAGTCCCCGGGGAGCAGAAGAGCAGAGTGGGAAGGAACGTCCAAATCAGCAGGTCTGGACAAATTTCCACCAAACGGCCACAAGTTGTTGGCAAACACTTTCAAACTTGCTATCCTCATTAATTTACCGGTCACCCCTGGCATTTGAATGGAAACTTTGGCTCGGAATGGACAGCCCCGGCCCGGTAGGAATATGGGACATGGACCATTACTTTCATTTTGAATAAATTACTGAATACTTGTCTATATGAAAGTTTAAGGCATGTAAATCGTTTTCCCAGCAAAATAGGCAGTGGGAAATAATATACAGACGTTGTTATGTGAATTACCTTTAAAATGATTTTAATTTTTGAATGCATGTCGATATTAAAACAGTCATATTTACTCGGATAAAAAAATCAACCCGTTCAAGCAAAGTTTTTTTTACTATAATACATCTATTTAAAAATATCTTTTAAAAGTTAAATAAAAATCTGTTTTGGTTTGACTGAGGATTTTACCCTCCTTCCCAGAAGTTGAAGTCAACCGCGCTAACAACCTGGACAATTTACGATCGGTTAGGAACGATATTTATTTCGTATATTAACTGTTGTAATGTCATCCAATTTCAGAAATGCGTATATGCCCTTGTGTGTAAGTGATTGAAACAAAAAAATGGGGTTGACTAAGGATTGAATCTTCCTACCCTGAAACTGGAGTCAAGAACTCTACCAACCTCACCAAATGCCGATCGGGTAGGACGTGTGTGTTTGTGATTACCACCAAAAGCTATAGAATGCATTCTCTTCGACAGAGACAGACCAATAAGACTCTTAGGACGGGTTGTTTCGGAGAATTTGAACAATTTATCAAATTTCAACGTTCATTTTCGGGTTCTGTGAAAGTCCTATTCAAGTTCTGTTATTATTTCATTGTAGGCTAGTTGCTTGACAAAACTTAAATAAAAACAGAACTTGAAAAAATCTTCCACAGAACTTGAAAATGAACGTTGAAATTTGATGAATTGTTCAAATTCTCCGACACAACCTGTCCTTAGAATGGGTTATTTCACAGAATTTGAACAATTCATCAAATTTCAAGGTTACAATTCAAGCTCTGTGAAAGCTCTATTCAAGTTCTGTGAAGCAGCTGGCCCATAATGATATAATAATAGAATATGAATAAAACTTTAACAGAACTTGAAATTTGACGAATTGTTCTAATTCTGTGAAACAATCTATCCCTAAACATTCAATTACAATACTGCTAAAACTATTTAATTTCATATTGTGTTTGTAAGTTGTGGTTCTTATTTTTATCGGTGGTCGAATGTCGAAGTCCGGCCGCTTCTCGAATACCGGATTCTAACAGTTTATGGGTTTCCATTTATTCTGAAAGCAGTATTGTGTATAGATTTCTCCACAAAAGCGAGCGTTGTTACGTGCTTTTCACGGTGCACCCATAAACCAGTCGACTTTTAAGTTACACTTTTTGGTATTCAATTGCCAGAGGATTGAAAATTTAAGTATTTTCCAAGTAAGTGCTCACCGGCAGGCTCCGTAATCTACACATGTGAGGTAGAATAAGGGGTTGCAAGTTGCAAGTTCAATTTCCGTCGCAGTACATAAGTATAACATGTTTCAATCTTATACATGGGCTAATCTTATTAATTTTGTAGGCGGCTAAGGGTACCGCCGCCCCGCCACCCTAAGTGGTTCGCTGCGTTTGGTGACTCTAAGCAGGGGTGCCCAGGTTCATGGGGTGAGATTTATCAGAGTCTTGGTGGTGGATGTGCATGTCTACCAACTGCGTGGCAGGCCAGATCGAGGGGACTGGTTGAGGGAGATGTTTTGACCTCTCAAAAAGGACTCTCTCGGAACATTGCCTTGCACCGTAGTGGGAAGGATAGATTCTTTAGTCCGTCACTCCTGGACTCACTAACCCTTAGATTCCTACACAACCCTTTATAGTGTTTTCCTTCTAGAACTTCCCATACTTCCTACAAAGACGCCCCACTCCATCTACAAAGATGACATAAGCCCTGAGGAGAATTATATTCCTCAGGCTAATGTAAAAAAAAGTTTACTGATCGGCAATGATCAAAATCAGGTGTCGCAAAAATCTACGTTTTCTTTTCCACGGTGAAGATAGTTTCGATGAAATCCAATATTGAATAGGAGAATGCACCCACATCAGAAAGCTCGTATCAATGTTTCGTAAGTAGAAAATCACCTATTTAAATTAGCGTATAACTTCACAAACGAGCCTTAAGGCCAACGAATTGAAGCTTCACAACGAATTTTTGAATTACCTATTCAATTATTATTACACAAGTTGGGTTAGTATTTAACCCACGATGCCCCCGGCGTATTGACCTTTATATTCGAAGAAATTGTTTGTATCACGGCACTGCAATAAAATCCAAATAAATGCAATATATCCGAAAACTAATAACTGTTTTTGAAAGGTGATAAAGTACTCTTTCAAATTTTATTATAATTTTTAATACAAAAATTTTCGCTTAAAAACTCTGAACTAAAATTGCTGATGAAAAATATTTTTTTAGACATTACTATTTTCTAAACATTACTGTCACCTCACATTATTATCGTTTCACAACAATGTTTCATAAATATTATAACTCTTTCTCAAATTGCGGTCGGAACCTTTGATTTCATATAGGTGCACATTTCAATTATTTTATGGTTAACATCTATATTTGAATATAAAGCGTGGTCTTTTTTTCTTTCTAACACCATTTAAATCATATTTCTCACCATAACAGTAAGGGAGATACAACGATTTTTATTAGACCATGTAAGCTGTTCCCAAAAACGAACAAATTGACTCAACGGATAATAGCTGTTTGTTCCCAAAACCGAACAAATAAGTCTGAGGGGTTAAGTGACTTAAGAGGAAGCTACAAGCCAAAAAGGTGTACTTTCATGGTACACCGTATATTGTAGGTAATAGGCATTAAAATTGCTTGACAAACGGAGTTTAGAAACGTTCAATTTCAAGCACAAAACTGGTTTTTATTTATTTTCTAAATAATTTTATAAGAAAGCAAAAAATGTAATCAATTGAAACAGTCACAGATAATCTTAGCTATCAAACTGTATTTTTCAAAAGTGTTTCCTTTACGCGTTCGTACATTTCTATTGAAAAAATATTTTATATAGAAGTTTGCATTTATATTTTGTTATTTAATAATTTATTTTTTTATTTGTATTCTACTCAAGCGAAACGATAGGAAAACCTTCAATTTATCTAAAGCATATTTTTTTGTATTCATAATGTACACCAATTCGTTGTAAAGATTAATCACAATAGTGATTTAGCATTAAGCATTTTTTATCCTACGTATAAGTTGACATTAGTCGCTAAACCTTTTGATGGTTAACTATCCTATAGCACAACTCTTCGGGCGCCCAGGAGCATTCAGGAGAGTTGGCTATTTGACACGTCTCAACGTTTGAGACGCTCTCGGCTCTCGGGGCCAACGAAGATGAATATTGAATCAACTATTAATTAATAACTCGCCGACGGAATTGGCCCGATACGTTATTTACATATCCTCTAAGTTATAGCATCTTGGTAGTTTTGGAACTTGAGTACGTCCAATTTACAGCGTCACTAGGTTTAATAATTTTCAATACGATCTTGCAACATAATATTCATAATTGAAATATAATGAATAGGAAATGTTTGAAAAGCGGCAAGTATTACATATATATATTTAGAGCACCAGCGTAAAATGTATTCCGAATAATGAGGTTGTGTCTTAGTTTGTTAAAGAAAATTTATTATATTTAAAGAATTAGTTTTTCGATATTTCCAAAAATAACGAAGTTTTTAGTTTAAAAAATTGAACTTGGGTAAAACGGCACACTTCATAATTGGCAGTGCTGCAGTGCCGCCGTGCGTGTGCCGTGATGTCACATGCTTTTCGGCCAGCGGTTAACATCAACATTTTGACGGCTTATATTTTCAATATTTCCGAAAAATTCTGTCCCTGACATGATCTAATTAATATGATAGATTTTAAAAAAAAAACATAAATTTCGTTGTAGGAAAAAATCTCATTGCCCAACATTTCTGGGCCCTACAGACGACTCAATTTGTTTGAGCAGTTGTATCAATCTGGTTGAGTTGAACGTAAAGTTGAATCCTGTGGAGATGTTTTATATGCGATAAGAGGGCGTGGCTATCGAGTTGAACCGTTTTACCGCCAGAGCATCCACCGATCATCCAATCAACCAACCACGTTGAATTGTCTGCTGTGTAGTTGAGCGGTTGAATCGACTTAAGTCAGTCTGCATAGGGAGCGGTCGTGCTTAGTTGTTTGTGAGCGTACATTTTACGAATAAAAATGAAAGAAAAAAAACAGCCTGACTAATGATTGCAAAGTTTTGATGGCTTTTTTAACATTATATGAGGATTTAACGTGCTTGTGGATTACTACAAACAAGATGAACTCTGATTCAGATACCAGGGACGAAGCTCTTATGATCATTTTCAAGCAGCTCAAATTTTTCAGTCTTCATTTTTCTACTAAAAGTAGTGCGTGTATCAAAAAATAAGTCAGAGTCCTTGAGGTTTTGATTCTGATTAAGTGATTCGCACATTCTTCTGATTGGATCCCTGACACCAGCATTTGTACGCGTCCTGCTAATGTGGAATAAGTCGTTAAGCCTTGTTACTCTGAGTGGTACTTTGAAGTTTATTAATTTCAGTAAGTCGGGACAGTCAATAACGTTGTTACAGATTTTATACAGAGTCATGAGATCAAGGTATGTTCGCCGGTTAGATAAAGTGGAGACGTTATAACTCGAGAGCATATTTATGTACCCGCGTTTGGGTGCGCTCATTCTGTAATTGAGGCATCGCAGAAATTTCTTTTGAATTCTTTCAATATTTTCTTTATAGATATCGTAAAGTGGATTCCATATGTAGGTGCAGTATTCAAGTTGAGAATGGACCGGAGTGTGGTAAAGAAGAAGATATGTTTCAGGTTTTCGAAATGTAGCATAATATTACTAAATTTGTTCCGCGAGCCATTTTTTGCCAATATTTGTCCTTTTCTTTCCATGTTAATAGTTGACTGATATTTAGCTACAAGAACGATTGAAAAATTCTGTTTTTTTAAAGAAGGAGGCATTCTGCGCGCTTTCCCCAAAGGAGCAACTGACGAAATTGAACCAACCATCGCGACGTCTGTACGCAACACACAACGATTGACCCAACCAAATTGAGTGGTCTTTATAGGGTTAATGAACAGTTACTTAGGCGAGTATAAAGTGGGCATATTCGCACAGCAACGATATGTTAGAGTCGTGAACACTCATGGCTTAAAGCTAAGAACTACGTAAGCTCCCGCGATTAAGGGTCAGCCCTTTCAGTGTGGTCACGGACCTCCTCAGTCCAGTCCTTGGCATGTAAACACAAAGCTCCTGTGAAGCCGATGAAAGGGTTAATTCTACTAAAGGCTGAGGGTTTTCAATCAACCAAGAATTTGCCCAGACAAATTCATCAGAAGCAAATGCAAATTAACGAATATGCAGAAAGCAGTTTGCGCTTGTTTTAGGATTCCTTCTACTGTTTGCAGGAATTAATTGAAAATGGATGATAATTGCACGAAAGATGAGCGTGAGATGATTGGAAAGCACTTCGCATCGAGGATTGAGAGCTCACATACCCCTGTTGCGCTAACAACCGAGTAAATTTGAAAAATTGTTATATGGTAAAAAAAAATCGAATTGTTTTCAAATTTTTATTAACTTTTCAATTATATTAAAAAAAATATATTTTACCAATACATAATTTTATAAGATTTTATTTTTATTTTTGAAGAATGGAAAATTTTTGGTGTAGTTATGATGTTAACAAGGAGGCACCATGGTTTTCACCAGTGGTCCATTTATACCCGTAAAAAATATTTTTAATAGTAAAAAATGTTTTTTTATAGTTAGAAAGTTAATAAATAATGTGAAATCGACAATTAAATTTTTTTTCAACATACTCGGCTTTCACAGGATTATGTGAGCCCTGAGAATGATAAAAAATTGAAATGTTATACACTGTGTAAACTCATTGATAAATGGGCTATGTAATTATTCAATGCTTTGGAAATCAATTGTTTTGGAAATCAATTGCTTTGGAAATCATGCATATTATTGAAAAATTTGTTTTTTCATACAACAAAATTTAAGCTAAAAAAACATACATAATGTAATATTATAAGTATCTGCCAATAGTATGATTCGTTTTCAAGTGGGAATCGGTAAACTAAAATATGCTAAGTTTCTAAGATCAGTACTAATCATTTAAACTGGGTTGGTGGGAGTTTGTCCCGGCACTTTGCTCACACAATGAGTCCATGTGATTGGCCTTATAATGGCTCAAATGTGTGCCATTCTCCGTAAGGCGAGCAGAAGCAGCACACAGTAATGGATTTGTTTGCAGAAAGTTCTAGGATAATCCAGAGCATATACTAAATAAGACGAGTGGTGTATCACTGTTGTACAGGACTGTGCAGAGCCTAGGTAGTTCGCAGGGAACACAAAGAGCACGAACTGTGTATTATTGCAATAGGTAAAATGATTGAACTTTTCCCAGTTTTGTCCCACGGGGAGGGCAAGTACAAAACCCAGCAAACTTCTGTAACTTGGTTAATTCCGAGTAAGCGAGGCACAAAACTTTGCGAATTAATATTCCGAAGAGTTATAAATATTAAGGAACTTTAATGAGTCACCGTGAATACGAAGTGCCGCTCATGGGAAACTTCCTGACTTAATAACACTTTTATTCATATTTTTGCCGGGGATGAAATATCATTAGCCAGTTAATAAACCTTCGGCGAGCTGAAGAAGGGTGAGAAATTCACATTTAAACCATTTATTTCAGCTGTCATTCAAACTCAAGTATTGTTGACACATTTCCAAGGAGTAAAACCTACGTTTTCAATGTGTTTCCACCTTTAAATGGTATTGGAAATATAAATCTATCTATCGAACTACCAAGGTTTATAAGTCAGAGGAATTTGGGTAGAAAAATTCATCGGAATCAAATGCAAATTAAGGAATACGCAAAAAGCACTCAGCACTCGTATTTGGATTTCTTCAACTGTTTGCAGGAAGTAATTGAAAATGGACGGCTGATATTTGCATCAAAAATCAGCTGAATGCACTTCGAATGGTTGATTAAAACTTATGTTGAAAGCTGAAACGTTGTAGGGGTGTTAAATTGAAATGTTATCCACTGTGTAAATTCACGGGTTGCAGAAACAAGACCTATCTCACTTCAAATATTAAAAAAGAAATATTTTTATCATACATAAATGCAATGCTTTCGCTAAGTACCTACCGAGAGCTACCTACGAAGTAAACGGGTTGATGTAAATTGTTTTGTACATTTTATCAACAAAAAAATAGTTTTCAATACAAACAATATAACTAAGATTTAAAAACAACATATGTAATGTATCTGACAATATTATGATTCGTTTTCAAGAAGGAATTGGTAAGTATGATATGTTTTAAACTCTAGGTCTAACTCTAAAGGTCACTTAGAAGAATAGTTTATTCTTAGTGCGCCTTATATTACCACGAATATAGGTAATATACATAAAAGTCGCTTGGCAAACGGAGTCTAAAACGGTCGATTTCACCGCAAAAGCTGTTTTTCTTTATTTTGTAAATAATATCAGAAGAAAAAAAAGTTAATCAAGGAAAACTGTTACAGTTAATCTTAGTCATAAAAAAATCTTAGTCATAAAATAATTTTTAAGTTGTTTCTTATATGCGTTCATATATTTCTAATGAAAAAATACATATTTTAGTAGTTTACGCTTATATTATTAAAAATGAATAACAAGTGTAATTTTAATTGTACTCAAGCGAAACGGTAGGAAAACCTTCAATTTATCCAAATCATATTTTTCGGTATTCACAGTGTTCGATTCGCAGTAAAGATTAATCGAAAATAGTTATTTCACATTAAGGCGATGCCATACGTAGTAATGAAAAATCATGTGATTTTGCTTTGAAAATTTGGTCGCCTAGAAATGTTTCAGATGCTTTAATTAAATACTGCGAGTAGAATACATCTTGTCCTTTGAAATAATCGAGTATTTTTTAGATAAGTCTTTTTATAAGCCCAGAAAAAAATAATGTATAAGGCCTATGAAAACTGCTTTAAAGTTCAAAATCTGCTACTTACGAACCCATTTTCGGTTATGATTTTATTGTATAATGTGGCAAATTAAGTTATATATAAAATAATCGAAAAAAATTAAATATTTATGCCTGAACATCTACAAAATAAAATAAAAGGTACTTTTTGGCCATGTTTTTTTCTTGCATAAATCAAAACAGGCGGATGGTGTTAAGCAGGAATTTAAACCTTATCGCCATCTACGTAAGGGTTGTTATTGATAGCGGCTCAATTTAAAATACAACACGGCGTAGTGCATCGCCTTAAGCTTCGCTTTAAAGTAACGAATCATTCAAATTGGGTCGGCGGGAGTGTGTCTCAGTATTTTGTTCACACAATAAAACCATCTGATGGTTACCTTATAATGTCTCAACTGTGTGCCACTCTCCGTATGGCGAGCACAAGCAAATAATACATTTTAAGGATATTTATATAATCTGGGTCAGAGATGCAAGACCAAATGGCAAGAATTTAAAATTTAGCTTGTTGTCCTATGCGCAATCGTACAAAAAATAACTTCTAAATAAGTATTTCAGTAAATTAATATAGATATTATAAAAGTGAGTGTACAGTGTGCGTGCTCCTAAAACTCAGAAACGAGTCTCGGTACGATTAATGGAGTTATATGGTGTGGTAGCCATCTATGCCCCATCCATTAAGAAGGTTCCCATTTTTACCTGAAGGGCGTGCTTTTGAAGATATAAGGGCTGGAAGTTTCACCCTCTAGAAATTTCTAGTCCAGAACATTCTAGAGTATTCGAGAGCATTCCAAAACATTCCAGAACATCCCGGAACATTTTAGAATGTTGTGGAATGTTTAACCGTTGCTTGAAATGGTTTTAGCCGTGTTTGGTGACTCTTCATACACCTCAATTGAGGATGCCATAATCGACGTTAAAAAAACGTTTGATTGATTACCTACTCCCGGTAAAGTATTTTTCCGTCCAGTCAGACATGTGGTAAATAATAATAAAATATTACTTAAAATGTAATTTTCTAAAAAGGACAACGAGAAGATTGAATTAAGGTATTTTTTTTACTCAAAATATACTTAATAAACTCAGACATTGTACAGCCAGTATAAAAAATGAATTAATTCGCACGCAAGCTTCAATTATACATGAAAATGACTAAGGGAAAATTGTCACGCTTGTAAGGCTACAACCACTGCTAATTAAGCCAATTTGATTTTATAATTCCGTAATGAAGAAAGAGAAATGCAAAGAGAAAAACACACACCATTTTAAATGGTCGATTATAAAATTAATAACGGTAAAGTGAAGGTCTTTAGATTTTCATTCTAAAATTATAGAATTTAAAAAAAAAAACAATTAACCAGTGAAAAGAGAAAATTTACTGTGTTGCAGGCCCTTAAGGAATAAATTGATAGGTTTCCTGTTAAACTTTTAGTAAAAGAGGAATGTACTATCAAGATTGTACCTATATTATCAGGACAAACGCAGCTGCATGAACACGTGTTCCGATATATTAGGAATTGACTCAAAGGTATCATGAAACGGCCTGAAATCCCGTTTTTAACAGGAGTTTCACTTCCGTTTTTTTTAATATGATCTTTATTGCCGTTTAAATATACTCGCAGATTAGCGCAGACCCGTGAAAAATCAAGGGATATTATAATTTCTCTTTCAAAAAAGACAATAAAAGTAATTTTCTGTTTAAACATTACATTATAGTAGGTACCTTCCTTAATTCTTGTCTGAATTATTCTTCACACAAGCAGTTTAAATTTTGAAGATGACGTAAATTCAAAGCAAATTTGAGTTCATTGAACCAGATTTTACGCAGAAATAACGCACATCACAAACAACCGAAATTAGTATGTTTTTTATTTTGTTATAAACAAATATTGCATTTTTATATCTAGTATACTAGATATAAAAATATAACATACATTTTTATATGTTTGATGCTGATGACAAAAATATAGTACCCATATGATAAAAAGTGTTAACTAATTTTAATAAATAAAATAAATCGATATCAACACTTATTTGTTACACCTTCTAACAATTCTAAGGGTTAAGTTCGTAGGGATGGGATGTAAACTTACCAATAGTTTTAGTAAGCTGCAGTTTGATGTATGCTTTTCTTCAGTTATTAAGAACTTCGTTCGGCAACCTCGCGGCTTTCTGAAAAAATAAAAAATAAAACAGTATTACTTATTATGGAATAGAAAAATGATTTAATAAATGTTGTAACCCGTATGGTTACAACTGGGCTTTATTAATATCGTAATAAAGCCCAGTTGTTTCACAGAAATTCAAATGGCCACTCAGCGCTATCTTGTTTTTTTTTTTTTACATTTGGGAGTTTCCCGTAAAACGCCGATTCTATGTGCGTCTAATGAACACCGTTAATAAACTTATAAATACCGAAATTTATGAAAATATAATTTATTAATTCGAAATTAAGAATTATAATGAAAAAATAATCTGACTGTAGGTAGGTAGGCATCTATTTTCTGAACAATCAGTTTCGATTTCGAAAACTTCACTTAAATTCAAAGTAAATTTGAGTTCATTGGAATTGAAAATTTCACGCAGGAATAATATAATATAGGATCAACCTTTCACGCACAGACAAACTAAATTAGCATTTTTGATGATTTTTTAAATAATAAATATAAAATGGCATTGCAAAATTGTACATAATTAAGAGATTTTTTAGAAATTACATGTAAACAGTGACCTTTCTCTTGTTTTGAAGGTCAAGTGTGTAGATTTTTTATAAAATTCAAATCCACGGAGCTCACCCAGTGTCAAACCGAACACCCATCCGCCACAGGGCAGAGTCACTACCTTTTACCTAATTATCCTTTTTATAAATATACAGGCAGAAGATAGATGATAGATGAGAAGATGACAGATGAGAAGAAGATGAAGATATTCGATAATAACATAAAAAAGCAAAAATCAAACCATTTCACTTTCTTCTAGTGCCTGTTCAATTTCCATACATTTGTTTTCAGCATCAGAAGTGATTGCTAACGATATGGAAGTTCTTCCTCAAATTCCTTTCTAAATCTAAACGTCATCGCAAATTGGCGGATCCAGCGGGGAAGAGGAAAACGTGGGAGAAAATGTAGCAAGTCCTGGTAGCTAGTTTGTTTGACTTTATACAAATACCTCCGTAATATTATATCCCTTGTTCTCGTATAAGGTTGCAGGAATTGGGGCAACTTTGTTTGTATTAAGTCAGAGATTATGCTGTGTATCGGGGCGACTTGGAGATAAGAAGAAACACCTTTAGAGAGATATAAGACTGTATTATCAGTAGAATGATAGGTTGGAAATATAACGTGGAGTGGAAATGGGCTTGAATGTGTAGCTTGAATCAACTATTTTAGAAAAAAATAACCAATCTATATCTCCATAGAGGTATTATTAATATAATATTTTAAGGCGATGCACTACGTCGTGTAATATTTTAAATTGAGCCGCTATCAATAACAACCCTTACGTAGATGGCGATAAGGTTTAAATTCCCGCTTAACACCATCCGCCTGTTTTGATTTATGCAAGAAAAAAAGATGGCCAAAAAGTACCTTTTATTTTATTTTGTGCATGTTCAGGCATAAATATTTTTTTTTTCGATCATTTTATAAATAAATTAATTTGCCACATTATACAATAAAATCATAACCGAAAATGGTTTCGTAAGTAGGAGATTTTGAACTTTAAAGCAGTTTTCATAGGCCTCAAACATTATTTTTGTCTGGGCTTATAAAAAGACTTATCTAAAAAATACTCGATTATTTCAAAGGCCAAGATGTATTCTACTCGCAGTGTTTAATTAAAGAATCTGAAACATTTCTAGGCGACCAAATTTTCAAACCAAAAACACAAGATTTTGCATTACTACGTATGGCATCGCCTTCAGCAGAAGACTATTAAAAAATCTCTTTAAATTATTCGTAATCCGGGTTAAAAACGGGATTGCAGGCCGTTTCATGATACCTTTTAGTCAATTCCTAAAATACCGGAACACGTCTCCATGCACCTGCATCTGTTTTGATAATATATAATGACGAAAGGCGAAAATATTATGACTTTTATGAACACGTGTTCCGACATCGTGATAATATATTCATACTTTACTAAAAGTTTAACAGGAAACCCATAAAATCATTCGTTAAGAGCCTGCAACACCGTTTTTAACCGGATTAGAAATAATTTTGATGAGATTCTTAATAAATAAGCGATACTCATTTTTCTCCCTGAAAATCTAAACGACAAATGAAACAGAATAAAACAGAAAATAATGGTGAAATAGAGGTGTTCCATCACTTTTTAGGTGGACTCTGCAGATGTTTACTGCCAAGATAAATAATGTATGACCAAAGTTTCACAAATGCACTAATTCTGTTATTTATCAAAACCTATTTTACCTGTACTATTTGCAGGGATTTGACATATCATGAGCGTAGGTACATATAAACATATCCAATCATATATATCGTGGCGTAGTCTATAATTACTATAAAGACATATATCTATATATGGATCTGTCAGAATGGGTTTAGCTATTTTCCGAGGGGAAACGACTGATTAAAAGTAATGAAATTTTGTATAATATTACCTATATACGATTTTATATTATTTTATCAACTAACTAAATAAAGGTAAAAAAAACTTCACCGCTGGTAAAAACTTTAAGTAAAATACCAGTGTTTTGTCACGATGTCCGAACACGTGTTCATTAAAGTCCTAATATTTTTATATTTCGTCATAATATATTATTAAGACCAGTGCAAGTGGATGAACACTTGTTCCGATATTATTAAGAATTTGAAAACACTTTATTAGGAAGCGGTTTGTAGTCCGGTTTTTGACATGATGTCTAATATAATTCGAAGATATTTTCAACAAATCAGCATTACTCAATTTTCAAAACTGGATAGAAATCCCATTGCGTTTTTGGAATGTTGTCGTTTTCAAAAATTAAAACGCTTTCTGAAAAAAATGATACTTTTTCAATAGAAGGATTTGCTTATATGCTATAGTTAACCCTTTAATGCTCGGAAGGACATAAGTAGCCACAAACTTATTGCATTAGAAGCATTAGGACAAATCTGACCGGGGCGTATTATTTACCGGACAAGAGTATTTTTATCGTATCTTTCGTGTAGATATTTGATTTGAACGTCGTTGGAATGAAAAATAATTATTCTTCTCAGTTTGTCCCAAATATTTATGGGTATAAATACCAAAAAAATTGTCGAAGTGCATGATTACAAATTGGCCTGATTTTTACAGTGACAGTTGAAAGTTAAAAAATATTTATATTTATTTATTTATTATACATATAAACTGTCTAAAAGGTGAAATGACAGTTATCTTACTAATTCCCTACACAAAAGGAATGTGTTTTCTAAATATCAAATTCTTTCAAAATTGTGGACGTTTCGAGTCAAAAGTCCCGGATAGTTTTTTAGTTAATATTTCCATGTTTGATATTAAAATGTTATCATTTGGAAATATTAATGTTTATTTCAAATACAAACATTTCAAAAATAACTTTATCTAGTTAATAGAGTGGTATTTTTAAAAACTTCAAAAATAAGCAATATATAGCATATTTTAGATACCTCGAGAGCGTTCCGAAATTCCATGAGATTTCACCGTGTCGTTAGGACTTGTAGGTAAAAATATTTTAAAACCTGAAGGTAATAAACTATTGAACTCATTAACCGAAGCCAACTAATAATAAAATAATAATAATACTTGGATGACTTGTATAGCGCCGTTTTACCAATATTACCAATACCAATATTTTTTAAATACATTAGTATGAAAAACGTGTTAAAAAAATAACTGTCTTTTCATTTCAAAAAGAGAGACGCTAAAATTTATTTCAGCTGAAAAAATAATAAAAATCTACCCTCATTTAGCTCGTAATGCTTACTTATTTATGCAATACTAGCTGACATGTAACCGGCGTTACTCAACTTTTTTCAACTTTATATATAATATGCATGCATATATATATATATATAAAATTCTATATGACAGTGAAATGGTTTAAAAATCCGTTGCGTAGTTTAGAAGAACTAAGCGCACAAAAAGACAAACGCGGATAGCGACTTTTATATACTATTTTTTATACTAACGGTATTGTGTTTATAGTTTAACGACGTACTTAATACTGTTCATAATCATTTTCAGCAAAATCTCCAGATATTGTATAAATACTGGAGGGTAAACCCTCTCCGAGAACGCTCCAAGTCCACATAAACAAAAACAGTAACATACAAAATCATAAAAAGTTTCAATCATTTACACGCGCAGCGAAATAACACAGTGAAAATGTTGGAATTTTCCGACGCAATGGCTTAATTCAACTGTCTCTCCGAATTGCGACTTTTCGCCTTGAAGCATTTCGCGACCCTGCCACAATAACCCATCGTTCATAAAAAGGAACATTTTAACAAATAAGTCAAATGATCGTGTGAGTATGTTTTTTGGCGTGGTGCCTTTAATTTGTTGGAAATTTAGTTGAATTATGCTCCTCGGGCCATAGGGGGAGGGTAGAGCCTGCTACGCTAGTCGCACGTGGCCGGGTCGCCGGTCGATACGACGGTTGTTCGGCGGGGAGGGAGGGGGGGAGAGTGACGTCATCGGAGCCGCACCTACGTCATAGCCCTGCTCGCGGGGAGTCCGGGATACCCAAGAGCCATTTTGATGAAAAACAGGAATATATGAAAACTAGGGAATTTAAAATCATATCATACTAGCGCAGACCGCAAAGAAAAAAAGTGAGTAAAAATAATTTTCTGTTAATATTTTGTTTACATCATAGATAGGGACATACTATATCGCTTGTTTGAATTATATTCACACAATCAATTCCAAATTTCAACATGAAATTCATTTCATATGGGAATAACGCACAACACAGACAACCAAAATAAATTGTTTTGATGTTATGATAATAAAGGAATTAAAGAACATTTTATTATTTTAAAATACGGGTTTTTAGAACGCATTTGGAAAGTGCCCTTGAGAAAAATGTTAATAAAAACAACGGTACATATAAAAATTTAATAATTTCGTTGAGGATAATAAATTGAACCTTTAGAAGTTGGAGCTTATAAAGATAAGACATAGATGTTAGAGTTTCGATTCCCTTTTAAAATACAAAAGTTATACAGACATGGATCTTGTCTACTCTTGTACTCTTGTAAAAAAATGTCCATCTGGCGCTTTGAATGGCTAGTGAAAGTAACTACATGCAGAAAAAAAGAATTTTTGTTTATTTCAGCTGAACAGAGCGGTGAGTGCTATGAATATGTGAATACTCTGTCTGCTATATAAAAGAGTACATATAAATGAATTACATGATAATAAAAGAAATATAAAAAAATAAAATAATAATACACATATTAGCATTTTTACTACTGTGGCTTGAGGCAAACTCTCCATCTATTGTGTAAGGGCGTGCCCTGCCACGGGGCGACGGCCTGGAAAAGAGTGCTTTTCGATCTCCGGTAGCACTGACTCATCCCGGCTATTCTGTGGCGCATCAAGGCAGCGAACCCATACACCCTTCCCTCTGCGAACATGTATAACGCGCTGCATCACCAAGGGAGGCCGAACAGCGTCCTGTATGCGTGGTTATACTGTACTTATTATAAAATTAGTATGTTTAATATATTAAAATCCTGTTAGTGATGACAATTCATTTCAAAATAAAATACAAGTTCATTCAGAATATATCGGAACACGTGCTCAAGCAGATGTTCTTTTCCTGATAAACATAGTGACGAAATGTAAAAATATTAGAATATTTATAAAAACGTGTTGCACCGTCGTCATATTATATTCGTGTTTTGCTGATACTTTGTTAGTAAATCTATCAATTCATTCGTTACAGGCCTGCAGTCCCGTTTTAACAGGAATACGAATAATTTGACCAGATTTTTAATAAATTAGCAATATTTTTTATTGATAAGTTTTCTCCGTATATTTGGAGTTCTAAACAGGGTGTGTTGAAGTGGTACTTTTAAATATTTTGATTACTGACGACTGTCTTTCTGTCGTAATCAACTACCTGTATATCTACATATCTATGGATAAGAACTACCAGTGAATTAGAAATTTTTTCAATGTCGACCCTGTAGTATTAATTGGATATATTACAAATAGAGATCATGATTTATCATTGAAATAATAAAATTCCTCCTCAATGGCAGAATGTCCCTCCCCACGAAGCTCGGTTCGTTTAAGAGAAAAAAAGGTTGGTTGGGCTATATTATTGCGTCCCCTGGAAGCATGTCACAGACGAGGTTAGGGCTCTGCAGATATACAGTATGGTACATGTACAGGATACAGGGCGAGCGAGGCATACACCATACCCATACACAACCTACATTATTTAACCACCCGGTATCTGTAGCACCCACCCTCGCAGACTGAAATACTGTTTGGAGGTTAGCGCTGATGAGCTACACGGTGGCTAAAAATAGATCAAAGGATAGCAGGTTATTATCGAGATTATTTTAGGCTGAACTGCTATGGCGGAGGGTGTGCGTAATTTTACGCTTTTAAGGGTATAAATAAAACTGCATTACACCTTCCGTGAAACGTTGCGATAATTACTATTGTTAACTTCCTCTGATTAGAAATACACTGGGATGACCGAGAGATTTTAATCACACTCTGGTTCGTTCTAAGATTACGGGTGCGTTAATGATCGTAAGGTATTTACAATGAATATGAAACTAGACTCACATACGTTCTATAGGATGCTTTAAGTTATTATGAAGCGAGTGAATCGTTCACTGAAGATGCTCGCCTGAAGATCGGCTAACATCGGCTATCTTCGTAACCATTCGGGTATTAGACACAAACGTCCGACAATTGTCTCAATTATGTGGTATTACTACTAATGACACCTATGGAGACACCTTAAAACTACAAAAACTATATTTTCTAACTTGAAACTATACACTCTAAAGACATCTCAACACACGCAACACGCACAAACACATATATCATTATAAATGCCGATTTACATTCTCTTTTGATATTTTTCTTTTAGTGTTATAATTATATTTTAATTTTTAATCTTTATTTTTTATTTTAAATTTATCTTTATTTTAATGTTGTTTTTCTTTTCTTTTATTTTTTTTTAAATGTATAAATTCTTAAATTATAAAATGGGGGCCTCAGCACGGGTAAACAACCCAGTGAGGCCAACATTACTAAATTGAAATATGAAATATTGTAAAAAAAATGTATCAACAATAAAAAAAATAAAAAAAAAAATCTATTGAGCGGTATTGAACTACACATACAGGGTGTATCGGCACTAACCCGACAAACTTTAACCAGCTATTCCTTAGCACATTTGGAGTAAAAAATGTTATGTACACTTTGCTGTCCGGTAACATTTTTTTTCTTTTAAAAACAAAAAATAAATAAAATTTCCACACTCCGCTACTGCCCACAGTATAGGGGTAAAATAATTGGCAACGCCGCGCTACTGTCATCTCTTTCACACATATTCTGTCTCAAGTCCCGTGTGGTTCCCGCCACCCCGTCTCGTATCAGTGGTCAGTGCTGTTTTGGGAGTTCGCATGTCATCAAGTTTCTAGTTTCGTTTTTGTTTTGTTATCTAAGTTTTTACTGTTGAAATATGCCCCTCAATTATCCACCTGCCGAGCAAGCAGATATTGTTTTTGTTTATGGATTTTGCAATGGAAATTCACGAGCAGCCGTAAGGGAGTATCGCATGAGGTTTCCTGGAAGACGCGTCCCACACCATGCTACCTTTGTCCAGGTTTGTACCCTATCAATTGTTTATTGAAACTATTTACATTCATTGATAATGCCAAAAAGCGCTTTTGAAATTTAAACTGGGAACATTAAAAACATAACAAGGGGCCACCAACTTTAAAAATGTAAATTGTACTTTAGGTGATTTGTGTTCAGTGGTCACTAAACGGCGTTTTAAAAAGTTAATTAATTTTAATCTCTAATAAATGCATCATTCACTGCAATTGAATTCACTCCCTTTCTCACCATGGGATTATTTAAATTACTTGAATTCAATTTCACCCCTGTGAATCCAAGATATCAACCGTACCTAGTTAAGAAAATTATAATTTAAAACACTTTGTTATACATTTTACTATAAAAAAATGAAATAAATGAAGAGAAAACGTAAGTTTTCTGATATGTGCCTAAAATAAGTGTTCTTTAAAAATAAAATGAGTGAAAAAGCCCGCGATTGTTTATTTGACATTATTACTGAGCTGAATAATAAAAGCAGTTGTTATTTGTTGTTTTGTTTCAGATGTATCAACAATTGCGTGACTGTGGCATCGGACGGATTGAAGGCGCCGGCGGAGGACACAACATCGTTCCTGTGGCAGTTGAGGAGAGAATCCTGAACTTAATTACCGAAGACCCCACGCTGTCCGTGCGTCGGGTCGCTCTGATGATAGGACACAGGGAACACATGGCGGTATGGAGAGTTCTGAAGAAGCACGGGCTCAAACCTTTTCACTATAGGCGCTGCCAAGGCCTCATGGAGAATGACCACTTTTCCAGAGTCGTGTACTGCAGAAGAATGCTGCATAATGTCATAAGAGATGCAGACTTCATGAAAAACATATTGTTTACCGACGAAGCACAGTTCACTAAAACAGGAGTGCTAAATGTGCACAACTTGCACCATTGGGCTGAACAAAACCCCAAGCTTGTTCGGGAGTCGTCGAGCCAGGACAGATTTTCCATCAACATGTGGGCAGGAATCCTGGGAAATCAAATACTCGGTCCAATCGAGTTGCCTCCCAGACTAAATGGACCGATGTATTTGGAGTTCTTACAAGTGCAACTGGGCGAGATTCTGGAAGATGTGAACCTCGAATTACTACGGAGAATGTGGTTCCAGCACGATGGAGCCCCACCACACTATTCGATTGCCGTGCGGAACTACTTGGATGTCGAGTTTCCTGGTCGTTGGATAGGCCGTGGAAGTCCGGCCATTGCTTGGCCACCAAGATCACCCGACCTGACCCCCCTGGATTACTACCTGTGGGGGGCTCTCAAGGAAAAAGTGTATGCTAAGCCAATAGCCTCAAGAGAGCAACTGCTCGAACGAGTGATGGAAGCCGCTGCAGAAATTAAAGCAAATCCTGCAAACTTAAATAATCAAAATATAACAAGACTACACGCTTGCATCGAAAATAATGGTAGTCACTTCGAACAAATGCTCCAATAAAAAAATTAACATAAACTACATGTCCGCATTTTCATTTATTATTTATTGGTAAAATTCTCACAATGTCATTCATTTACACATCAATATTACCTACATATCAATATTTAATAAAATCTGTAGAAGAGTATGCCCGTCGGCATTCAACAAGTTTTTCGACAAGTGTGTCGAAAAGCGTCTTCTCTCTTTCCTACACACTAAATATTAATGGTTAAAAATGAGACGACTGATGCTTGTAAGCGCGCCAATACGTAAAAACAACGAAACTCGAATAAGAATTGCCAGGTGGGTTTTTTAATCGCTTTAATCTGACTTTAAACAATAATTAAACACGTAAAAATTATTTAATATAATATTACAGTACAGTACTTTGAACCTTCGCAATAAATTTATTTGATTTTAAGTTTAGTTTGTAGAACTCCATTTCAATTTAGAGATTTTTTTTATTTTAACAGTCTTATTAAAAAATTTATAAAAACAGTGTGTTTATAAACAAGTTCTGCTAGTTGTAATTATTATTACGCGTGACAGCTGTTTCACCTTCTGACGGCATTATCAAACTTTGGTAAAGCCACTTACAGACGACGTAAGTGATAACTTTCTTTTTTTATTATTCTGGCTTTATTGATTTCCGAGTAAATTGTCGTAAATTATTATTTGCTAATCCCAATATTATTTGCTAATGCTAATAATTAAGTGAAATTTTAAACAATGCAATAATAGGATTATTGCATTGTTAATTTCACTTAATGTCGTTGGTATTTCCAACTGATGACTCAGGGGTTTATTTCCCTGAATAATTAAGTATTTTGGGGTCTAATTATTATGCATTTCATTACATCCGATAATTTAAACAATTTTTATGTTGAATTGGGGTAAGTTTTATGGCTAAGGGAAGGAGTGGAAGGTGAGGAAGTACCTGGATATTCAGATCTGGTCACCAAATACGGCTAGTCATTTCAAGCAACGTTTAAATTCTAAACCTGGATATTCAGATCTGGTCACCAAATACGGCTAGTCATTTCAAGCAACGTTTAAATTCTGAACCTGGATATTCAGATCTGGTCACCAAATACGGCTAGTCATTTCAAGTAACGTTTAAATTCTAAACCTGGATATTCAGATCTGGTCACCAAATACGGCTAGTCATTTCAAGCAACGTTTAAATTCTGAACCTGGATATTCAGATCTGGTCACCAAATACGGCTAGTCATTTCAAGCAACGTTTAAATTCTAAACCTGGATATTCAGATCTGGTCACCAAATACGGCTAGTCATTTCAAGCAACGTTTAAATTCTGAACCTGGATATTCAGATCTGGTCACCAAATACGGCTAGTCATTTCAAGCAACGTTTAAATTCTAAACCTGGATATTCAGATCTGGTCACCAAATACGGCTAGTCATTTCAAGCAACGTTTAAATTCTGAACCTGGATATTCAGATCTGGTCACCAAATACGGCTAGTCATTTCAAGCAACGTTTAAATTCTGAATTAATTAATCAATTACGAAAAAGCGTGGGGTTAAGAATATTTTTTTTAAATTATAGTTGTAATTTATTGTCGATTTTTAAAAAAAATTGCGATATTTTAAATAAAATTTAATAATTATTGTTTAAATAAATTAGCAATCTGGCAGCATTCATTTGCAGGTGGTCAATCCAATGCAGTCATGACGTTTGTGTGAGTGCTTTCCTTTGTCTCAGTGTGTTGCGCAGCAGTTTTATATGAACCGTTTTTTGATTCATCGGGATTGTTTTTAAAACTATACATTCTTTGTACCTTCAAATTAGTGGAAATAAACTTAAGTGTGTCAAGCTGCTCGTTATATTCCGGTAATTCTGGAAGGCTTTTAACATAAGCAATAATATTCATAAATCACATTCCGCGAAGTTGTAAATAACTAAATTTATTAAAAAATATACGTTGTAGGATAGCCTAGCAAGTAACATTTTGACAGAGCACTTACGGTGATTTAAAAAACAACGGCGCTGTTCAAATAATCCAATTATTATTATTGATAAGTACCTAAGTGAGGAAAATTGTTTTTAAAAGTGCTCAGAATTATTGGACTTCGATTATAAATTCAGGAAATCTACTAATTAGTTTCTTAGTTTCAAAATTAGACTATTTAATACGTGAAACGCGTAAGAGGTGAAACCAAAGCATTCCAGAGGTGAAACAATTTAGATACAAAAATAAAACTGATGTGTACAATACAAGAAGACAATCAGTGATTCGCATACGAAAAATGTGAATAATCATTATTGTTAAATAAAATATTTCTTTTCTGGTACTGGATTATGTAATACGGGCTTCGTTCGCAGCAACACGCGAGAGTTGCGATGTTGCTTTCAAATTTTGACAAAGGATAAAACAGTGGTGACATGTGGTGAAAATATGTTTAATTAATTTTTTATTAAAAAAAAACGTTACCGGACAGCAAAGTGCACATAACATTTTTTACTCCAAATGTGCTAAGGAATAGCTGGTTAAAGTTTGTCGGGTTAGTGCCGATACACCCTGTATATTTACACTACAGTTATATATAATGTAACTTTTTATGATTCACATAAAGGAGAAATCTATTTAAAGGTACAAGGTAGAAACCATTACTAGGTAAACTTAACTATTTCAGATCGCATCTCCATTTGTATTATCAACTAATATTTTCTAAATTAATTGTAAAAAATTAACCCGTAAAAAATTAAGTTTTTTTTACCACAATCGTTGGATGTATTATAGTCAATTACTTCTTTTCTTGGTTTGACTACCAATTGAACCTTCCTCCCCAGGGACTGGAGACAACTCCGCTAACAACTGAGCCAAATTCCAATTTGATAGGACCGACATTTATTTCGAATATTAACTGCAATATTGGAAGCTTGAACACTGAAATCAGAGATGTCAAGATTGGAGGCCCTTGAAATGTGGACATGTAGGAAATGAAATATCCTGAAGTAAAGTAATCCTTAAAAAAATCGTAATGCTCAAAGCGAAAAAATAAAGTGTCCCGATTGTACTACGAGTTTCCGGACACCGTGTAATTATTTTGGTTTAAACGAGTCTGAAACTTTAAATTAACCACGACCGAAACTTGAGTCGGCAATATGTAAGAAAACTATCATTTATAGCGAAATCAAGACGAATACGACGTTTCACCGTTCAAGAGATATGGATTGGTACCAACCTTAATTAATTAAATCATTAAATAAGGTAATAATATCAATGAAAATACGAAAGACACAAAAATACAGACATTTAAAAAGGTGACCATCGCAACTGAACGAATTTTGTAGTTTAATTTTTTAAAGCCATTTTTATGTTTCTAAAACGTGATATTGTATTTTCCATAAAAATGGGGGAAAAGACGATGATTCTCAAATGCATTCAGTTCATTTTCTTCCCCTAAATTCTATGCTTTGGCACCACGCATATGGTCATGCTGTTGAGAGTTCTATTGCAATACCACACTAATCAAAACTATTTGATTATTGCCCCTAAAATGTGCAACACACTAATTACAACTTTTCAGCAGACTCTGTTAGAAAAAAACATAAAGTATTATTAAAAAAACAAATTGGCTAAAATACACCGAAATAGATCTATTTTTCTTATAAGTCAACCGTAATCTGTAGTAGTACTAAGTGTTATTAATGATTGTACAAATAGCACCATATTGATATACTTCAATTTGAAAAACAATTTTTTTTTTAAACACTAGTAGGTATCTTATTTTTATGACTGGTTTAAAATTTCCACTGATTTTCCACAAATTTTATGTTGTATTTGTTTTCATTTCATCTATTGTTGCTACTTTTGTAAGTTTACATTATATTACTTATCATCAAAGAAAACATACGCCTTGCAGAGAGAGGTTCTAAATAACCTCTCAGCGGAATGCCTTCACGTGCCTTATCGAAGCGACCACAACCGGTTCCCGACCCTTCTAGACTACAAGATACCGGGTAGAAGTAATAAAGCAGTGAGGTAGCCACGTTGTGTTTGTTCGCCAGAAACCAGCCCAACAAATTAAACATTAAAGCGTTCTTTTACCATTAAAGCAAAACTCATCACGGCCGAGCGGCGAGTGCGAATAAACAACGCCCCCCACGCCATATATAATTCAGCGGGCAGAAAGTAATGCCCTCTCCCGGGATCGAACCCTGGCCCATTAAGCGGTGTGAATAATGCGAACCAGCTGCCCAATAACTGCCCCGTCCACCCCGGGGCGCTGTACGCCACTGAGCGGGCTAGGGAGGGTGAGGTCGTAATGAACTGGAAAGAAAATATTGTAACGAATAATTGTGCTTATGGTAGTTGGTTAAGAATTGTCGGAAAAATTACTAATTTAATACAAATAAGCAGCAAAAAAATCAGATTACTCCTGGGTATGTTTTAAAAGTTTAAATGTATTTGTCATTTTGCTGACGACGATATACATAAATGCACAAAAATCAAAAAAAAATCCACGAATCAACGCCGCTGGGTACAGCCTAACGGGTCAAGCGATATTTACTCCGTCTCTTTCTAGCGGCACAGTAGAGTAGCGCGTTTCACGTGTTCTGTTGCGATGTGTGGTAGGTAGTGTTGTGATAAGTAGTGACACGTGACGAAAAAAATGTTTTTTGTTTGTTTTTCGTTAAAAATCATCGGACAGAAAAATTACAATACATCTTTTACTCCTAACATGCTCAGGAATCGCCTGTCAAAATCCTTCATGAGCGTGCTGATACAACCTGTACAAAGCACAATCTTAAAATTAGTACGATTTTCTTCAAAATCTTGTATGGCTTTTTTTGACTTCAGAAAGACTAACAGCATTTTTAGGAAGAGTGTTTGCTATTCAGATTGATGGTCAAACCCATCCTCTTGCACAGTACAGGAGTTTGATTTACGTATGAAATGTTATTTCTTATAAATGGCTTAGTACTGTGTAGGTTTAAATTTTTGATTGATACTAAGCAATCCTTAGGCTTTTTTATCCCGGCTGTGACATTTCATTTAGAACTTATATGTATTGTGTCGTCGACCTCCCATATTTGGGGGTGGTTAGGCCCTTGTCCCTGCGTACGACCAGGGATTTCTTTTTATATTTTACCCCATTGACCTATTATTTTGTTTTGATTTATGTATCAGCAAATAAGATATATTTTTAATTTTTTATCTTCATTTAACAAATTAGCCTTTCTTTCTTAAATTAATGTTATCACTATTATAACAATAAGTTTTTTTTGTTAAATTATCACCCTTATACTAATCTCTACTGAACAGGGTTTCTAAGGGTCTAGAATAGTTATATTATGAGTAGATTCATTTACAAAAAAACATAGTCCTCGTGAGAGATCTGAAGAAGTAACGATCGGTTACTTATATACATGCGAGTAAGCAGCGGGCCCTATAAAAGAGTACAGGGAAAAGTAAAAATATAAGACAATTTTGTTTAATTAAAGTCATAAAAATACGACAGATTAAAGATATAATTAACCTAATGATCAGTATCTAAATATAAAAAAAAGTTGGCGCAAACAAAACAAACAAATATTTGACAAATTTAAAAACATCATTTATTTTAATACCAGCCTAATATCATTTCAACGCAATGTATCAGTTTTCTTTTACAAACTTGCTTATACGTTCTTTAAATAGCAATTCACAAAGCTAACCTATTTTAAATAAAACATAATTTATTATACGCCTTTACCCGTTGCATAGAAAAGCGTGGTATAAAAAATTGGACATTATTATTATAAGAGACGTTTTAGTCTAAATCTAAGCGATGTTGGTCTAGGTCTGAAATCCGGGTCTCCCACAGAGCTAGGGGTGGCCAACCACCTACTCCGCCTCATTCCGCTCTCCCTAGTGTGTGACCTAGACTACGCCTACGGGGCATCGATTAGGCAACGCAAAGCTTTAAGTCTGCAACGGACTGCAAAACTATGTGAAGCACGCTGAATTAGGTGCTTTTGAATTTAATATTAAAATTATTTTGCAACAACATAATGTTTGTTATACATTTAGTACGAGTTGTTTCATAGAATTTTAACAATTCATCTATTTTCAAAGTTCACCTTCAAGTTCTGTGAAAGTTCTATTCAAGTTCTATTTTTATTTTATTTTTGTGAAGCTAATGGCCCGTAGTGATATAATAACAGTATTGAAATAGGACTTTCAGAGAACTTGAAAATTAACATTGAAATTTGATGAATAGTTCGAAACAACTGACTTTAAAGTAACCTTTTTTATTAAAACATCATTTGTAAAAGATTGTTTTTTTTCTTTTGCATTAGCTACACACAGAAGGCCCCGAGGAAAATAATTTCACTCAGGAATAAAGGCTATATAGTCACCAGACTTAATTGCAGTTCCAAATCTTTCTCTGTCCCAAAATCATTCCATTCCATTCTACCCCATTAAATACATCATGTCAGAATGTCATAGTAGGCAAAGTCAGAAACTCAGATTTTACATCAGGGGATCACTTTATATAACATATAAATAAATTGGGACTACCGGAATTACTTCGATCGCGACCCCCTTTTTGGCGCTAATTGCACTGGCCTATAGTACCATCAGGGTAGAGCAGTTGGGACGCTTGTTCAGTAAACACAAAAAACAATGTTCTCAGTGGCAGGAATGATTGTCAACGATTTACAGGAGACGTTTCACGGATGAAGACGGAGACACAATCGTGTTATGCAGGTTGTTCAAGGAAAATTAAATTTTGGTCTCCAGTGACTTAGTAATACAACAATTTGAATTTCACTTTTGTTTTAGGGAATGGATAAATACAAATCTCGGAAGTGGAAAATAACCCTCTACCCTGCATCCGATCGCGTTAAAAGACTCGTTGTCGATGACAATGCATTCTATCAAGTTTTGGTAGCAACACGCGGACATATAAACGCATTTCTCTGAAATCGGTTGACAGCAGTTAATGCGAAACAAATTTTAAATATGAAATAAATATCCGTCCTACCCGATCGGCATTTGGCGAGGTTGTTAGCGCGATTAACTCTAGTCCCTGGGAAGAAAGGTACAATCCTCAGTTTTTTAGTTTTAAAACACTTTTTTTTTTCTACAAAAACAATTTTTTGTGAAAACAAATCACTGGTAACTCGGCCGAGTAACTGCCCAAACCCTCACCTTGACTCTATTTAACCAATACCTTCTGTTTTTTAATGTTTTAAGTTGAACAAAAAAAATGTCACAGGACCCAAGAATTTCGTTACATTTTTTATTCCAAATAATGTCAGGAATCGCTGGTTAAAGCAAGTCAAATACGTCCATTAACACCCTGTATATATTACTATTTATCGCAGTATAGTTTTCATACAAATAAGACTGGTCGACACATCTACGTGTATCCCTGAAAATATATGATATTGATATAGGCTCCACGGCCGTGAAATAAATAACAAGGAATATTCGTAGGATTAAAGCCAGTTACAAATGTCCCATATAAGTGTGTGTGTATTTGGAGTAAGTAAGTGGTGTTTTGCTTATGGTTCGTTTATAAGACGTTCTGCCGCATACAAAGTAGAAAAGCAATTTATTTGTGAATAAATCAGGGCATTTATTCGGAGCACGACACTTCATTATTTCGTTTCTTATTAACTTCAGTTTCTGGATTCAGGGCAGTTAACTAGGACCACTGCAGTCCCAAGGTCGTACGCATTCAATAGATATCTAATAACACAAACATGATGTCGTATCTACGAGGCGTATCCAGAAAGTAAGTGTACTGAATTTTTGTAGGTTACAAATCTTTTTATTGAAACAAAAAAATTACATGGTTACCGTAGTACATATGTAAGCTATTTTTCGACATAGTCGCCATTCCTCTCAATGCAAGTGGTGAAGCGGGGGATCAACTTTTTGATGCCTTCCTCGAAGTAGTTTCCCGCCAACACCTTCGTCCACTTTTCCACCTCCTCCTTTACCTCCTCGTCGGTTAAAAACCTTTTTCCACCCATGTACAGCTTCAGGGAGGTAAAGAGATAATAATCTGAAGGTGCTAGGTTAAGGGAATGCGCGGGGTGGTTCAGGATATCCCATTTAAAAGAAGCAAGCAGTTCCTTCATGGCGTTGGCCGTGTGTGGTCTGGCATTGTCGTGCAGCAACTCCCTTTGTCAGCATGCCTCTCCTCATGTTATGAATCACCTTCCGCAATTTGTTTAGGGTCTCACAGTATCTTGCAGAGTTGATGGTCTCCACTTGAGGCAGATATTCAATCAAAATTATGCCTTGACAGTCCCAAAACACGGATGCCACAATTTTCTTGGCTGAAATTGTGGTTTTGAACTTTTTGGTGGAGGGTGAAGAGGTGAGAACCGTTTTTAAACTCGCGATACCACTTGTACACACTCGTACAATTCATAGCTTTATCACCATATGCAGTTTTAACCTCATTATAAACCTCAAACGGAGGTTTTTCCTTCCAAACGAGATAACGGATGACGCCGCGTATTTCGCATTTGGCGGGAGATTGGATTGACATTTTTCACGAAACGTGTTGTCGCGTTGACACTTCTCAACGTACTGACCTTGAACAGGTCTCGTTGTGGAGGGGAAGAGTCAGGCTACACGTAAGTGTAGCCAACATATCGAAAATATAATTCATTCGGTCGTGAGAGCCTCAGTACACTTACTTCCTGGATATGCCTCGTATAAAACCGAAAATGTGTTTGCATATTAAACCAACAAAAACTCTCGAACAGCGTCAATTTACCATGTTATTTTTTTTTAATTTACAGACTGCAACCAAATACCCTTTATTTTCATTACCAATAATACGTCAAACTCCAGTAAAATAGTGGCAATATCAACAACTCTTGTCGCTAGAGGTGTTAGTGTAGCATACTGACGTTGACATTCCTTTCAATAGCGGCAAATTGAATTTATTTAGCATTTCGTGGCGATGTTTTGCGCTTTCTTATTTGTATTTTGATGAATATTGATAAAAAAACATATGAAAAAATATTCCAAAAAGTATGTTTTGTTGTGCAGTTTACTGATGTAATAATTACACAAGAAAAACACTCCCTGAAATTCATTCACACCGGTGAAATATAATATGAGTTCGTTAATTCCTAGCAAATAAAATATTCTTGATTACATAAATCATGAAAATTATAAAACAAATTAAGGTTAATTCAGCAAAACTGAAGTGTATCATTCTGTCTTCATGTTGAAGATATAAATCCTTGTCAATTTTGATGTTCAAAACACATATTTGTATGTGTTTTTAATTATTGATGAGCAAAAGAGCAATAAGGTCGTATGTGTGTTAACTATTTTTTTTTCTATAATTTACTAACTTTAAATAAATAATATTATGTTTTACATAATGTCTGTCTTTCGGGAATTGAAACGTTGCTTGAAAAGGCTTAAGCCGTGTTTGGTGACCAGATTTGAATAGCCAGGTACTCCCCCACATTCCTCTTCCCCATCTTCAGCCACACAACATACCCCAATTGGGGATTTCATAGTGCCGCTGGCTCCAGTTGGGAGAAGTTGGGACTCTTGTGTGTATTCACATAAAAAAAATCTTCGAGGAAGCTGTGAAGAGGGTTTTTTTAGGAGAAGAAGGAGTGTTGTAGAAGTGAGGAAATATAGAGGCAGGCAAATAATTAAACAACAGAGATGTTGAACTCAAGAACGAGTCGTAGAAACAATCCGAAGGAATCAATGACGCTAGTTGCTCGAAGCATCTTCCGTTGAAATACCGATAAAACAAGGACAGCATTCTTACCAGATGCCAATACTTTAAAGATAATACTTCGTTTGGGGATCTATCAAACGTACCGCCGGTTTCCACACTGAGGGAAGGAGTTTTTTCGTCGACTGTCAGCAGTTGCGTACGATTAAAGTATCTGCGGGCTTTGTATAGTATTTTTACGTAATTTTATTTTTAACTGTGGGGCGCATTTGCAATTAGTACAGGGTCAGTAGTTGCGGACGATTAAAGTATCTGCGAGCCTTGTACAGTATTTTCCGTAATACTATTTTCAACTTTGGAGCGCATTTGTCATTTGTACAGGGTCAGTAGTTGCGGACGATTAAAGTATCTGCGAGCCTTGTACAGTATTTTCCGTAATACTATTTTCAACTTTGGAGCGCATTTGTCATTTGTACAGGGTCAGTAGTTGCGGACGATTAAAGTATCTGCGAGCCTTGTACAGTATTTTCCGTAATACTATTTTCAACTTTGGAGCGCATTTGTCATTTGTACAGGGTCAGCAGTTGCGGACGATTAAAGTATCTGCGAGCCTTGTACAGTATTTTTACGTACAAATTATTTTCTGCTGGCAAAGACCCATGGACCTTAACTAAAATAGGGTACCCAAAAGATTAAAAATAATACCAGACCCCACAGACGTTTGTTCTTTGCTTTTTGATTATTCGAAGAATATTATGGTTTCAAATTGTATGCAATAACCTATTGACGGATTCCATATATAAAGAAAAAATAGATCACACACAGAACACAATATTTAGTAAAAATGAAGGTATGTCCATTCCAAAAATCACTAATAAATACGGCCAACGAACATTTACTTATCTTATGTCTTCCATATTTAATAAGATGCCAATGGATGCAAAAACCAAATCAACCTGCACCACTGAACCAAAAAAAGCTAAAAAAAATGATTAATGGATCAAGATTTTCTATATTGATATTGTTTATAAATACGTAAGTATACATTATCTGTATGCGTGTAATTGTTTAAATATGCCTACAAGAGTGTTTCAGTATGTTGTGTCCCTTTAAGTGTGTGTATGCCTATGAGAATGGCGACTGTGCTACTAATCTGTCTATATTTTATATTGTAGTCACTTGAAATGTTATTCTTCTGTAACTATTTTCTATATTGTGGCTTCTCGTTATATATGTGCTTTTGTTTTATAATTAATATTGTGAACATGACATGCTGACAAACTGCTTTGGCAGTTTAGCGGGTTTATATTAAAGAATTATATATATTTTTTTAAATTTCTCAATAAGAAAAAAAATGAGTAGTGAACAACGGGTGAAATCAGGTAACTAAACTTGTGCTATATATATACTTGGTTACTATAGGGAGATATTGAGACATACAGAAGTAAAAATATCTACCGAGATGCCTTTTTTTGATATATGTAAAACCGGTATGCTGGAAAACATGGTAATAGTAATAATCCCATGTAGAAACAAGTATTAATGATTCTTTCATTGTGTTACAATGGCCTTAAAATTGCCTTAAAAATAATTCGCTACAACGGTTTTTACCGCGTGAAGGTACGGCGCCTATGGATACAGAATGAAACGTTAAAAAGGAAAGCATGCAGAGTCCTGTAAGGAAATGTGTCAGAACTCATTAATTTGAACAATATATGAATTTACAAAAAGTAGTGGATGAAGGGACGCGGAAAACGGGGAGCATTTTAACAGGGGGCGGCTAATGGAAGCGAATAACACGGTTTATGAAAAAAAGTATCTGTTTGTATCGGTCTGCATTAATAAGTAATATCCGAGAAGACAAATTACAACACAACAACAAAATCAAAGTACTAATTTCGGCTGTCTGTTAGTTATTCTAGCGTGTAATTATTCTCCAACAAAGAACTCAAATATGCTTTGAATTTAAGTGTTATTAAAAAAAGGAAGAAAAATTAAGACAAGCTATATATTTTTTATATTAATATGAAACTGCTCCCAACCGCCTGGAGCCAGGGTGACTAAGGCATCCCCAATTGGGGTATGTTGTGAGGCTGAAGGTAGTCGGGAGGGAAAAGAGATGGAAAAGAGGAAGATGGAGAAGTATTGCCTAATATTTAGGCACAGTTGTTTGTTAGCAATGTAAAATTGCTGTCAAATGGGCATTCAGCGCCATTTTCTTTTACATTTGGACAGGTTTGCGTTTCAACTTTCTACCAAATTGTAATAAAATGACAAGCTTAACAACATGGTAATAGTCCTCTTCTGCTGATCACAATTTGTTCAAAAGCTAAAACACACTTAAAATGGACATTGAACGGGAACCTTTCAACTTTCTTTTAACTAGTAAATGTGTGTACTAAGGATGGTTTATTTGAAAAGAGGTTAGAATATAACCGAAACCTGTTGACATAACGTATAAATTATAAAAAGTAACTTTTCATTTTAACAATTTAATTTCTATACGTGAAATAACTCGCATTAAAATCATCGAAGTCAGTACGTCCCGTAACACAGAGCTTATCGTTTTGATACAATTTTTTGTTTACGATTCGCTGACTAGCTCGTAAAAACTACTTTAAAGATATGAGGTAGATTTAATATTCAAAAGCTGTTATTGATGAATTCTTGATATTTTTGAATGCGAACGTTGATTTAGCACAATGTATAACACAAGACTTATCTTTGCCTTTTGTATTTCAGGGAAATGAAAAAGGCAGAAAAATAATAAGATGTTCTCTGCCGTGTCAGGCAGATCACGATAAATCTCTCTGCTAAAGGATTGGAGGGGGATCTGGGAGTCGTACAGCTCCCAGCTCGAAGCTCGAAGCTCGTAGCTCACAGCTCATAGGCTCCGTGCGTCGAGGAGAAAACCTCAGATGCGGGAGATCTCTCGTGCTCTGTTTTTTTCACTGTTTCTGCAAAGAGTCGGTAATTTCACGAGATCTAGTCGGACAAACGAAGAGATTTAAATTACTGAACAAAAATAAAATACTAATAAATCTAAATGAAACCCGGAACAGAACGAGACACAGAAAAATAAAATGATAACGGTCACAAATAGGAATTGAACCCTGGATATCTCGAGTCTTAAACTACTCGACCATTGGGAGATATTTATTAAGCGTCATATTTCTCGATATATTTGCCACTAATTTTTCCTATATTTGTGGAATCTACCTTTATAGATATGTTAATTCATTTATATTACAGGTAACCTAAGATTTCCCTTCGTTGAAATTTGTGAAGCAATGCAATGAAAGTACCTACTTCATTATTATACTTCTAATAAAGTCACTGAAAGTACCTACTTCATTATTATACTTCTAATAAAATCTTAGTATATTCAAATTCAGCTCGCGTTTTTTTCAGCTCGCAAAACTCGATAAGTAGTGGACCGTTTGTTCTTATTAGTGCCAGGAATATTTAGATAGTGGTTTAAATGGTGCAAGAAGTTGGGGACGCCCAAGGAATATGTAACAAAGTATCTCCGCACCGGAATGAAATACGGAATAGAATTAAAGTCGATGTAATGTAGTTTTTTTATCTAACAATGTGGTGATCAGTTGTGAATGGTGTAAGAAGTCGGAGACATTCGAAAAAGTCATTAGCAATAGCGAAGCTTTGCGGGGTCCACTAGTATATAAAAAAATTTGTTATAAAATTGGATATATTTATCTAATACACTATCTATATTGTATTTAGATCGGGATAAATCTAGCAACCATACATAAGGTAAGCTGCCAATAAAAATAGGCGTAAATAAAATGAAGATAGCGTTGGTATTTTTTTTTTTTTTTCCTCTAGAGTCGACCGAATCTTTTTCTGATTTTTCTCTTTCAATTTTTCGTTTGAATCATTAATAATTCAATTTATATTCATTTAAATGGCTTTTTTGACGAATAAAGAATTGAGGTTCCTCGAATTCTATCTAAGCCAATGTCATCCTTGGGGATGCTGTGAGGAGGGTCCGTTTAATGCGTGAAGGAGTGATTCTGTTTCTGTAAGTAATATTTGTACAGCGCCCTTGGGGTATTTTTTCATTAAAAACATTTCAAACTATCCAATCTGATAGTATTAATACTCCAGCGTATGGACGATGTAGGCCCTCTGATTGGTCAAATTTGAATTGTCTGTTTCGGTTAAATTCCGCTAACTTGTAAATTAAGACCCGATTTCATACTAAAATAGGATCACCAGATTTATTCAAAAGCATCTCTTCTGATCATATAATTTTTGGATAATATCGAAGAAAATATGTTTTAGAAAGTTCACAATCCATTGGATTAATTACATTACAGTAAAAATTATCCACAATTACGTATTGAAATTTGACGTTTATCATTATTCACGCGAAAGACACATTGTTCAGTGTTGCCAGCGTATATTCATATTATCCAATCAATTTAAAAAGCTTCTATAGCCAGTAAGTGTCAAGCAATGTACAATGTCAGTGCGATTTTTAAAAGTGAGATATATACACGGTGTCCGGAAACTCGTAGTACAAGCGGGAAACTGGAGAATCTACACCACATGGGGAACCCAAAAAAACATAAAGTTTTTTGATTTGAGCATTTTCAAAAAAAAAAAAAAACCAAAAAAAAATATTTTTCGGCTATTTTAGGGTTAAAGTTTTTTCTGGTGTTTAGGGTTGAATAACAGATGTTTTAACCCTGCAGAGCAGAAATATTTTATGATTACACCGGGTTAAATGAAGGGTGATTTCAAAATAATGCTTCAAATCCGAGTTTCTTCATTTGTTTTACTTTCAAATAGTTTTAATTAGTTGGGTACTTTGATCTTCAGTAATAATTTATAAGAATTTAATTAAAAAATAAAAAAAAAAATTAAAAAAAAATCAACTTCAAACTCGATTTACTCGATAACGAAAGCTCAAATAAAAAAAAAATATACTACAAAATCGACTCCAAATGTGATGTAGATTCACCAGTTTCCCGCTTGTACTACGAGTTTCCGGACACCCTGTATATACAAATATTTAATTATAAATAATAAATATAATATATAATTTTAAATCCACCATTTATAATTATATATTATAAAGCCGGCTGCAAAAATAACCAGTTCCACTCGATACTTAAATACGTAATTAATTATTTTTTGATATTACAACACCGACCCCATTCGCTGTCATCAGCTGTCATGTTTTATATGTGATAATTACAGAATTATTATTGACGTGATAACCGTAGATATTTCTTTTAAAAACTATCGCTGTGAATCGCTAAAAAGAAATATTTTGTTTTCAGATTATTATTTCAATTTAATTACCATGGCTAAAAGGTATGTGGACAATATTTTACCAGAATTGGTCAAATTTCGGAATGTTCGAATGAGAGGGAAATTTACCAAGCGATTGAACTGCCATATACCACAAATTTTAGCTTATCCTCCAGCACTTAACGAATGATTGACAGGAGATTGTAGTCAATCTAAAAACTTTAGGAAATTTGTTTGTCAATACAAATGCTACTAGATGTAAACAGTGCTAATAGATTTGCCTCATTTGGAGCGCAAATAGCTAATATCCCAGGTAATGGTCCATATTGTTTAAAAAAAATTGGTTAGGTTTATCATCTGACTTCCAGAAGTATACAAGTTGCAGGTAAAATACCTTCCTATGCTCAGCTTTATCTATACGATCCTGATGAGGCTGTTAGAGTGCGTATGAGTCATCCATGTTATGACGATTGCTATAAAAATATAATGCAAATAATTGATGATTGAACTAAAAGAAGCTGTCGAGGAAGAAGAAATACGCATTGCGGCTGAGGGTGGGCAGGTGAGAGATATACGTCTATTATTTACACGTTCATCAGAGGTAAAATGCTCCAACCAGTTCTCACGATATCGCCATGGTTTACGTAGCAGACAGACGGGAATTTGTCATCGGGTATAGATATCGCTGTTTAACCTAAAAATGTTGAAGGACCTCAAAGGATAGCAACTTTATCAAAGCATTTAGATCCAATGGTTTTCCCACTACTATTTCCATCAGGTGAATTTGGTTGGACCCCAGGTTTTCAGCATCATGCTGATTTCTGTACTGCTCAATGTCATACTGTAACTGCTATGTAGTTTTATGCAAGTAAATTAGCAGTGCGAAGAAACATATTTAATCCAATCCATTATGTGGGTAAACTTTTTCAACAGTATTTAATTCATGCTTACATTATTTACCAATCTAGTCACCTAGATTACATTAGGAAAAACCAACGACACCTCAGAGTGGAATGCTATCAAGGTTTGCAAAACCATGTAAGAAATTTAGCCACTGATAGAGGAGTATGTGCAGGTAATATAGTCATTCTTCCATCTTCATTTACTGGTGGACCACGCCATGTGAATGAATTTTATCAAGTTTCAATGGCAATGGTACGTAAATTTGGTCGTCCTGTCATCGTCATAACTTTTACATGCAATCCCAAATGGCCAGAAATACCAACCGAATTGGAACATTAACAATCGGCCGCGGACAGGCCTGATATAGTAGCCAAGGTTTTCCATCTAAAAGTCAAGGAATTTATTCATGATATGACTGAGAAACATGTTTTTGGAAAGGTAATTTGTTGGGTGTATACAATTGAACAGCAAAAAAGAGGACTCCCTCATCTACATGGTGTGTTTACACTTTGCAGCCAAGATAAGTTGTATACAGCTTCTGATATTGATAATGCCGTATCTGCAGAACTACCCCATCCGAAGAACGGCTTTGTACCATATTATTTAAAAAAATAACATTCATGGACCATGTGGCGTACTTAATCCAAGGTCAGTCTGCACGGTAGACGGTAAGTGCTCTAAAAAATTCCCCAAATCATTTAAAGATGCTACTGATAATAATTCCGCAGGCCTGATATGGTCAGAGTACAGGATACGTGATAATTTTTCTGAAAATCACGTTGTTCGGGATATACGTATCGACAATCGATTTGTTGTTCCATATAATGCATTCCTTAGCAAAAAATATGATGCTCATATTAATGTTGAAATTTGTCCCTCTTTGGATAGTATTTATTTATTTATACTGGGTTTTTAGAGATGTTCTCACTTATCTATACATGATCAATCTCACTCAATTTTACTTCTGGCTTTACATTTACCCTACAGCCAATCTGTTTATTTTGTAGAGGGGCGGGAGGAACAGGCTCTTAGGGAAGCATCTACAAGGAACACCTCTTTAACAGCGTGGTTCCAATTAAATCTTAAAGATATTGAGGGACGCTCTATTCTGTATCAAGATGTACCAAATAACTATGTCTTTTCAGCTGGTAAAAAGTGGACGAGGCGACAGCGGGGAGGCGGCAACATCATTGATGACATACGAGAATGGACGCAGTGCATAACAGAGGCTTCATTGTATTTGATGCCTAAAATTCTTAGACATCTATTTGTTTTAATTTTAATACAATGTATCCCTTCGATCTTCGGAGATTTTTTTCATCGTGGTGTTGCTGAAGAAACAGCTATTAATCTTTGTCTTTTAAACATACAGGATATTCTTATGAAGAAGAATTCATCTTGCAGAATGCAGGGCTTACCTGAACCTGATGAAAGTTGCAGTTTTGGACAAGTATCTGATTTTAATGTAATTTCTGAAAACACTTTAGGTGAATTAATGGCTGCCAAACTCAATGACGTACAACTTCAAGCATATAATTCTATTTTGAATAAGTTTTTTCACATGAAAATGATGACAATGAATGTTTCTTCATTGATGGCCCAGGCGAAACAGGGAAAACATACCTTTACTAAACTTTAATTCACACTCTAAGACGAAAAGGTAAAAGAGTTTTATCATACTGCTTTTATTTTACCCCTCAATTTACAGGACAATACAACATGTAAGGTCACATCAAAGAATCGGAAAATTATAACGGAAGCAGATATTATAATATGGGATGAAGCACCGATGGCCCCAGGTGTAGCTTTAGAAGTAATTGAGCGTACTATACGTAATATCATGGGAAGTGATTCTGTCTTTGGTAACAAAGTTATTGTTTTGGGCGGAGACTTTCGTCAGATCCTTCCAGTGTGTCGACGTACTTCACGAGGACAATTAATTGCCGCTTGCATAAAAAGCAGCATACTTTGGTACCATTTGAAAACGTTTCAATTAAAAACAAATGTCAGAGCTTTAGAAAGTGAAAATATATTTACTAAATGGCTTTTGGACTTGGAAGATTTCAAACTTCCTTCTGTAGAAGGAACATTAGAGTCATCTGTGCTTATTCCCAATGTAAATATTTGTCAAGATATTATTCACTATATATACAGTGAGACACGTACAACTCCTGATGCCTTAGTGATGAGTCAACGTACCATATTGTGCCCTAAAAATAGTCATGTTTATGCAATCAATGAGGATGTACTTCAACGGAAAGCGCCCCTGAGGTGATATCTCACAAAAGCGGTGCTATAAAAATTTCAGCTGTAACTTAATTCAAGCCAAAATCATTACGGGGAACAGAAAAGGTACAGTACATTTCATTCCTAGAATTCAAAACACTTTGTCGGATGTTACAATATAATTCAATATGTGCAGAAAACAGTTTCCAGTCAAATAAGCTTATGCAATGACCATCAATAAATCTCAAGGACAAACTTTTGAACGGGGTGGACTGTTACTTCCTGAACCAGCAGTCATCGTTATTTATACAAATTCTGACTGATTGGTATACGGATAATATTGTTTATAAAGAGATTTTTTCCTAATGAAAGTGTATAATATTATGTTGTAGATTGTAAAAAATAAAAGTATAATAAATTGTACTTGCTTAAAAAGTTTTGTTTTTTGACTCAATTTATCCCACCTGTAGGGTTTTCCAGCCTAAGAATTAAGAGAGTTTTGGTGTATTTACTTTGACAATCGTTAGGTAAGAGCGTAATATTATTTCACCCAAATATGTAGATTTTTAGGACTTATCCCAATAAAATAATTCTTAATATATTTAAAAAAAATGTAATTAGTTTGACAGTCTTTTGGTAAGAGTATATTATTTTACCAAAGTGATATGTAATATTGTAATATGTTGATATTTTTTTTATTTTCGAATTACATATAAATATTTTGCAATTTAATTTCGATTTAAAAATTAAATCTTTTCGGTGGTATGGAAGAAGAAACATTTTTCTCATTGACGAGATTTATGTTGGGGTGAGGGGTGTTTAATGGTTCAGAATGTCTTTCTATTATATATCTACCCATTGATCTAATATCTACCTATTAAATGTAACTGTTAGTATCACTCAAACTGGGCGAAGCCCAAAGAAGTGCCGCCCGCAGGGCCTAGCAGCAAAAACCCGCGGAGCGGGTTTTTAACTGCTAGTCATTATTATTATTACAATCGAAAAGTCATTCCACTGCCAAGTTGCTACAAGAAAGATTCGTAAAAACAACCCATTCTTAATAAATACGACTTTTTTTACCTGACTGTATGTTTTAATGATTGTAACCTAATAAGAGAGAAATATACGTATATTTAAATGTCCTTTTCGACGGATATGAAGTTTTATGGGTGATATATTCATGGATGAATGGTTGTATTGGATTGAATTGAATGGTTGTATTGTACAACATAACTTAAAATATTGTTGATCTGTGACTCCGCTTTCTGCTTATAGGAAAGGAACTAAGTAATAGCAAATGGCGCGAAACTCCGCTTGCGATTGCTTCGTTCCTTTTCTATAATTCGAGGCTCGGCTCGCAAATGTATACGCAGCATAACGTTATTAGTTAGTACAAGTCTCGGTGAAATGTCAGAGTTATAAAGTTTAGGATGTTTAATCATAACGTTAAGAAGCGAACAACACAATTGGCATTCATAACCCCAAACGGAATATTTGCTTTTGTTACTGTGGCGTATGGTTTGGGGTTGTCGCGCTCTGTTTCTTAGAGAATTTATTGTGGGGATAAATCAAAACTCGCTTAAACGGCGGGAGTTAACCTCCCCCAACCCGGCTCAACCTCCCACCCTCCCAACCCTCTCCCACCACTCTGGCCAGCCACCATCCTCCCTCTCCTCCGAAGCGCGACTCCGGGGTAATTAGTTTCTCAGATGAAATTAACAAAGAAAGAGGGAAAAAATACACAATAAAAGAAACAAATAAACTATTCAATTCCGCTATGACTTCAAGCGTCATAAATGGTAAAAACGTAGAAAACATAGAAAGCTTTTCTACGTTTCAAAGGAAAACTCAAGCGAGAGCCTTTTGTATGACTCGAGCATTGCACATTGTAAAGGATATCTAAAAGCTTTTTAAGCGACTGTTATTAAACGATATATTATGGCAAATGGTTGAATAAACTGACGGCCTCTCGAGTAAGACTCTCGATTAGCAACCCGAAGGTCGCGGGTTTAAATCCCGGCTTGCGTAAGTAAGTTTTATTCGATTAATTTGGGTAATTTTACATATTATTATTTAAAATAATATACAGTTTATTTGCGGTACGTTCCGGAGTGTAAGATACTCTCAGTATCGCCCCGGTGTAAGACAGCCATTCAAAATTGAAACATTGCATTTTTTTTTTTTTTTTTTGTTGATACATTTTTTTTTACAATATTTCATATTTCAATTTAGTAATGTTGGCCTCACTGGGTTGTTTACCCGTGCTGAGGCCCCCATTTTATAATTTAAGAATTTAAATTTAAATTTGAATTTAAGAAGAAGGTCGGTCGGGCTCTCGGAGCAGCCTGACGCGTTTTGGTCGGTCTCGTCTTTCTTCGACAATTACAAGGGAAATTTCACATATTCCGCCCTTAAAAGTGTCAATAAATGTTCCTTACTGTATTTAAGTTGCTTAAGTGTACTAAAAACTAATTTTACTGTGACCAGTGTGGACGTATAACGACTTTAAGAAAAGATGACAAATAATATTGTTAATCCTAAGATGTGTGAATTCCTGTGCCTATAATACGAGATCAGTGCTTTGAACATTCACCAGATGTGATCATCCCTTCGGCCCCTGCCCCTTGCCCCTCGTCCACCCGCACCAATACTGCAAACCCCGCTGTCCGACGCATACAGTGCTTATTCATCGTTTCTCGGAATCTACCCTGAACCCGCACAAGAAAAGAGTCATTTGGCGACTCATGCAACCCCTGCCGCAACCTCCGCTCCCCACCGCTCGTGCCCTTCCGCGCGTGGAATAATGACATCGGAAATGAAGGATGAAATCGGAATGAACCCGCGCTCTTTGGTTTGCTGTCTACATGGAGTGTTTTAAAACAATTATATAGTGATAAAATAACTATTTTTAGTGGTAGTTTATTTGTTAAGTTAAATGTTATATTAAGCGTATAAATATGTATTATTTGTTTTATGTGTGTAACGATATGATAAGTTGTATAATTAAGATGTTTAAGTAGTACTTGGAAGGGAATGGCCGACAAAGATGTCGATGAGGTTCGCTATCCATCACATCGCCAACCCTTCGGTGGCGCAAAGAGGAGGACGGAACGTGATCAATGTCGAATTGGTACATGGAACATTAGAGGAGGAATGGAAAGAAAGATGAACGAACTGTGTGATACTATGGTGAGCAAATGTTTGGACGTACTTTGTATAACAGAGAGTATGAAAAAAGGTAGCGGTACAATGCAGCATAATGATAGGCTCGTCATTTGGTCTGGGAGACCAGATACGGAGAGGGCTTGTCAAGGTGTTGCAGCGCTACTGTCTCCCAGAATGATTGAATGTATGTTGCAGTATGAATGTGTAAGTCCGAGAATAATGTGGATCAGATTTAAAATCGGTTTGACAAGGGTGTTTCTTGTTATTTGCTACGCCCCTGTTAATTCTGAAAGCGATGAAGTGAAAGATGATTTTTGGACTGGTGTGAATGTTGTAATGAGACTAAAAAATATGAACGAAAGGATTATAATGGCAGGCGATTTGAATGGGTGGGTGGGAATTAGACGTGACGGATTTGATTCGGTCTTAGGTATGTTTGGGGATAAAAGAACGAATGACAACGGGAACAGAATGCTTGAAGTATGTTTAGAGTGGAACCTGTTTGTGTCGAATACTTTCTTCGATCATAAAGGTATCCACCAATATACGTGGGAAAGAGGAAATGAGAGGTCAATTATTGATTTTGTAGTAATTGACTCTAGGTTGAGAGCTGTTACCGAGGACACAAGAGTTTTCAGAGGGGCTGAGGTCGAAACTGACCACTTTCTTGTAGTGTCGAGAGTAAACCTCTTTCGCGGTTGGCGCTCTAAAGTGAAAACGGTACCAGCTCCGACAAGAGTCAAAATAGAAAAACTGCAAAACGATAATGTGAGAAGTAAGTATGTGAATTGTGCAGAGATAAGATTGAATGCGAAGGAAATGGATGGTCTAAGCATAGACGAAACATGGAACCACATAAAAGTGTGTCTTTGTGAATCTGCTAGGGAGGTTTGTGGAATAAGTACGCAAGGTAGGAAGAAAGGTGATGCATGGTGGGATGATGAGATTAAAGCACTGGTCTCAGAAAAGAAGAAAGCATGGTTGTGTCTGATTGCGGCTGGCAGTGCTTCCAGCGAAGAGAAGTATCGAGCGAAAGAAGTATATAAGGAATGTAAGAAAAAAGTAAGAGTTGGAGTGAAAGAACGAAAGAAACGCCTGGAAGAGGAAGAAGGAATGAAAATGACAAACCATTTCCAAGAAAACATTAAGTTGTTTTGGAAAGAAGTCAAAAGGTCCCGGAGTGGCCCAGAAAACGGAAGCATGAAAGTGATAAAATCAAAAGATGGAAAAATGTTGACGAATGAGGAAAAAATAAAAGAGAGATGGATGAATTATTTCGAGGAAGTCTTCGAAAGCGAAGTGAATGACAGTGATTCCAGTGGCGAATCAGATATGAATGACGATGGAGTGAATGTTACCGAAATTAGCATGGATGAGATAGAAAGCTCGATTAAATGTATGAAGAATGGTAAGGCTGTTGGGTTTGACAATATTGCTGCTGAATATTTTAAAGGAGGTAGCCGTGTAATTCTCACATGGTTGTGCAATCTTTTTAACCAATGTTTAAAGGAAGGTTACACGCCTTTAGATTGGAGAAGGGCTGTGATCATGCCATTATACAAAGGTAAAGGGTCACGTATGGAATGTGGGAATCATAGGGCTATTAGCCTGCTTAGTTCAGTTGGCAAGCTGTATGGTAGAATTTTGATTGAAAGAGTAAGAAAGGAAACAAAGGATAAAATATGGGATGTGCAAGGTGCTTTCATGAGTGGAAGGGGGTGCATGGACCAGATATTCTCATTGCGTATGCTCACTGAGAAGTTTCTGGCAAAAAACCAGAAACTTTTCTGTGCCTTTGTAGATTTACAAAAAGCATACGACCGAGTCGACAGGAAAAAGCTATGGAAGGTGTTGTCCAAGTATGGAGTGAATACGAATCTGATTCAGGCAATTGCGTCTCTGTATGAGGGAAGCGTTGCATGTGTTAGGGTAAACGGTGGTTTTACGGGGTGGTTTGATATCACAAAAGGTGTTAAACAAGGCTGCGTAATGTCACCGTGGTTATTCAATCTATACATGGATAATTGTATGCAAGAATTGAAAGAGGTGGGATTGGGCGCGAATTTGAATAATTTGAAAGTATGTTGCCTGTTGTATGCTGATGATGCGGTGCTGATTGCTAATAGTATAGATGATCTACAGTCTCTCGTGTCTAGGATGAACGAAGTATGCATGAAGAATGAGTTAATGATGAATGTAAGTAAGTCTAAAGTAATGGTGTTTGAAAGAGAGAGTACGAAAACAGTGTGCAATATAATTGTGAATGGGGAATACTTGGAGCAGGTGGATGAGTTTGTGTATTTAGGAAGTATGTTTACGAGAGATGGGAAGGCTGACAGAGATATCGAAAGAAGGGTAAATGCAGGTAATTCCGTTAATGGAGGACTAAACGCCGTAGGCGCTAACAAAAAATTGTCCAAAGAAGCGAAGTTAGCAGTCCACAACGGAGTGCTGGTACCTACCTTGATGTATGGAAGTGAGGCATGGAACTGGCAAAGAAAGGATGAAAGTAGATTAAATGCTGTTGAAATGAGATCCCTGAGGCGTATGTGTGGTAAAACCATGTTTGATCGTGTGAGGAATGTGGAGATCCGCAAAGAGTGCAAGGCTGATGTAAGCATAATGAGTAAGATTAAGAAAGGGACGCTTAGATGGTTTGGGCATGTAGAGCGAATGAGCGAAGATAGGAGTGTAAGGAGGATATATGATGCAAATGTGAATGGTAGCAGAAGTCGGGGACGCCCGAGGAAGACATGGCACGATCAAGTGAATCAGATACTCGAGTCGGGCCATGTCAAGAGTCAGAATAATAGAAGAGTATGTATGAGACGATGTATGAATGTGAATGAGGCAAGGAGTGTGTGCCAAGACCGAGTTGTTTGGCGGTCCGTCCTCTCTGCCTACCCCTGCGGGGAAACGGCGTGATGGTTAGTTAGTTAGTTAGTTAGTTAAGAATTTATACAATTAAAAGAAAATAAAGGAAAAACAACATTAAAATAAAGATAAATTTAAAATAAAAAATAAAGATTAAAAATTAAAATATAATTATAACACTAAAAGAAAAATATCAAAGGAGAATGTAAATCGGCATTTATAATGATATATGTGTTTGTGCGTGTTGCGTGTTTTATATATTTTTTTTGTGTTGCGTGTATATGTTTTATTCTTTTATGTTATAGTATTTTGGTAATATTGTCTTTTTGTTCTTTAATCCATTTTTTTATTTTGTGTTTGAATTTATTTTTATTTTTCTCAATTTTTGTTTCAAGTGGAAGACTGTTGAATGCTTTAATAGCGTGGTATTTATGGTGTCTTTGTCCAAAGGTAGTGTTTACCGTCGGAGTTTTTATGTTTTCTTTGTACGCTTGTCTGACCGGTCTATTAGTGATATTTTGTGTTTCTTGGAGTTTGTTTTTTTGGTCGAAAATGTAGTTTAGTAGTGTTTTAACATATAATTGGCGTATATCAAGTACGTCACAGCTTTTAAATATTTGGTCTGTGTCGGTTAGTTTATGTTTTTTGAGTATTACCTTTAATATCGTTTTCTGTGCGATTTCTATTTGAGCGATAGCTGCGTTTGTTGCTCCTCCCCAAGCAATTATTCCATATTCTATTATTGATTGGCATAGTGCATAATATATTGTTTTCAATTGTTTTATTTTATATATGTTTCTTATGTTTAGGAAAATGTGTATTGTTCTGAGGAGTCTATTTGTGATTTGTTTGATGTGATGTGTCCATCTAAGATTATGGTCAATTAGGATTCCTAGATACTTTATTTGTTCTGTTTTTTCTAGAGGGGGGCAATCGCAGATGTTGGTGTTTATGCATTCGTGTATTTTTATCGTGTTTGTATTGTTTTTTGGCTGTCCTGTGTTAGTTATGCTGTACGTTGTGAATTTTGTTTTCGATATGTTTAGTGTGAGTGTATTTGAGTCCAACCATTTTTTCACTTGCGTGATTCCTAGATTCGCATTGTTATAAACCTTATTCCAATCCTTAGATTTAAATAATAAAACTGTGTCGTCTGCGTAACTAATTATTTCTCCATCTATTTCCATGCTGCAAAGTTCATTTATGTAAATTATGAAAAGAACGGGCCCTAGTATGCTTCCTTGTGGAACTCCGTGTGTAATCGGCAGTGGTTTGCTAGTATAGTTATTAATTTTGACTTGTTGTGTTCTGTCGCTCATGTAGCTTATTAATAGTTGTAGTTCTTTGTCTTTGATACCCATATTTTCTAATTTTTTAAAAAGTGTTTTGTGGCATATTGAATCAAAGGCTTTAGCCAAATCTAAATATATCGCTATGCATTTAAACCCTTGATCTAAGTTGCTATGTATATAATCTATTGTACTTGCTAAAGCTTCTTTTGTGCTTCTTTTTTCTCTAAATCCATATTGTTTGTCCGAGATTAATTTGTTTTCTTCCAGGTATTTTATTATTTGGTTTTTTAATAGTCTTTCGAAAATCTTTGATAGAGAGTTTAACAAAGTAATTGGTCTATAGTTAGTTATTTCCATTTTATCTCCGGATTTATACATAGGGATTACCAGTCCTTTTTTAAGAGTGTTAGGAAAGCAGGCATGTGTTATGCTAAGGTTGATTAGGTGTGTTATAGGTTTTAATATTTCATTTTTTATTATTTTAATGCAATCCGTTGTTATCTCATCTAATCCAGGAGCAATCTGGTTTTTTAATGTATTTATTATTTTGTTAATTTCCAATTCCGAACTTGTTTTTAATATAAATCTGTGTTGTGTTGGTTGGGTATCGATGTTTGATCTGTTTGTTTGTGTTAGTGTGTTTGTGCTGTGTTTTTTACGATTCGCTAAAACTTTCCCTATAGTTGCATGAAACGGCTTTTGCCGTGTTTGGTGATCAGATATGAATAGCCTGGTACATGTCTCATGGCCTCGAGACAGTAGCGACTCTTTCCATATTAAAAAAATTGTACGCTCTTCTCTTTATTTGTAACCATTAATGGGTAGAAAACACACTCTGAAAGTGGACGTTCGTTTCATACGAATGAAATTCTAAAAATAATACATTTAAAATACTTACAATTTGTAACTATCCGCCTTTCTTCGGCATATAAAAATACATATTTTAACAAAGAGCAACAATTTTTATCGACAACGTGTTGGAGATAGAGTAAACCCTCTCTTCCCTACATAAATATATTATAAATACGCAAATAAGTTAATGAAATTTGAAATGATTGGCCAATTAACCGCACGAATGACCCCCAGTTTTAGTAACGAGTGGCATTTAACTTCAATGAGTATTGCAAAATGAATTTTTATTTCCCCAAGGAGAAAGAAATCCCTGTAAAAAAGAACTAAATAATTATTTTTGATTTTCCCCTCTTCGCATTATTTGTATGTATATAGTTGTAACATGCCCCATGACGTAGTGACCTCACGTTCGGGGTCGGTTGAAACACAGGTTGGTTAGTTTTAACAGGTACTCGATTTCAAAAGGTGACACTAATGGGCCTCTAATGAAGACGTATTTGATGGGGGCGAATGCTCAACACGGGGCTAAAAAACGGGGCAAAAGGGAGCTAAAAAAGGGCAGCGTGGGGCAACAGGACCGCCGTAATGGGTCTATAATGAGCTGCAGTTACGAGGAACACGTCCCCGAGGAATCGTTTGTAAAAACGACACAAACACGGCATTTTTTATTTCATGAGACATTTTGAAAACAAGTATTATTAGCGTCACAAAATTTAATCACAGAGACATGTTAACTCGTATTGAAAGTAATTTATAACACAGAGCAGTTGTTAACACTGAAAGGAATACAAGAAAGTCCACGAACTAAACTAGAGAGGTTTATATTATAATTGGACGTGATTTTACCAACATTTAATGTCAAAACTCAAAACATTAACCTTCCTAGAAGGAAAGCTCAAACAATAATACATTATTACCATCGACACAAAACCGGATCCCTTGGCGAATGCGACTAACAACATTGACAGTAAAACGACAACACGGAATACCTTTCGAATAGTCGAATACCATTTAAATAGACATAAAAACGGATGTTGATTGCAGGTAATTGATTTTAATAAAGTAAACTAGCATTAAATAATCTGATTGTTCTTGATCTGAGTATTATTATCTTAATGACTTTTCAGTTAAAGATTGTTGCAAACGGAAGTGGCGCCCTCTGTTATATTCAAAAACAACCGTTAAAGTTTTCAAACCGCGACAGCGGTTAATATATGCTAGTTTTTAAAACTATTTTAAAAATGAATTGTCTTGAGGAAAATAACTTCCCTCGGGCCATCTGACATTTTTGAGGATGCTGAGTGGAGAGGTCTTTTTGAGAAGATAAAGGAGTAAACATGGGTCACTTGAAGATACCAAAGTTGTTGGAGGAAGGAAACACAGAGGCCGGTAAAGCATTCCACAGCCGAGCAGTTGAACTCAAGAAAGAGTCGAAGAAACGATCCGTTCCCTTGTGACGAATGTCAACCGTATACATATGGGCGCGCGTTTGGCGTGTTTCTCGACTATGCATCGGCGCCGAAGGAGTCAGTGTCGTTATTTCTTCGGAGAATCTTCCATTGTAATATCGGTAGAACAAGGACAACATGACGCCTGTTGTTCTAAAAGTTGTAATCCGTTTATCGAGATATGGGAATCTATCAGGCGGACCGCCCGTGAGTACCTACAGGGTTTTTCAGGTATTTTGGGGCTCAAGACCAAAGGTGACTGGAAAATTCAATAGTGGGGCGCACTTGCGATTTGTACAGGGTCGGCAGTTGTGTACTAATAAAGTATCTGCGGGCCCTGAACAGTACGCCTAGTTTCTGAGATGCTAACTTGACACTAGCAGATTGAAGATTTGTCAAAAAATATATTTTGTGGATTTGTCTTTTCGAGTTATACCAAAACGCACACAAATCACGAGTGTATGATTCGCATTGTTAAAAAGTGCATTAAAAACCTTTTTTCGTAAAAATAAAATATAATAAACACACATTTTTGCATAATTCAACAAAGAATTGTCAAAAGAAAACGGAGGAAAAGGTTGAAATTGACACAGTGAGTCCGAGCGGAATAATGAGGCACAATAAATTTGGTAAGGGAAAACTTTTACAGATGGGAACAGGGCGAAAAATACTTTGTAATCTTACCTTGGAAGCTGCAAATTGGGGCCCAAATCGTGCGTGAGTTTTGTTAAGCGCGCGTAGAGAGAGAAGATTAATTCTCGCTGTCAGGACGACTATATCTCTCTGTTTACTCCTTGCTGGGCCCACTTACACTTCTTTCAGATCTTCTCGCTGACATAGTCAACAATAGGTAAGCCCTGCACCAAAGGAATAACACTGATAATACGCCTATCGCAGTAATCTCTCACTGGCTATTATTCCAGAGGATGTAGCTGTGTTTAATGACCTCGTCTTTATTCATCTCATCTTCCACTTTTCTTCATATTCTCACCAGATTCGCAAAGAATGCAAGGCTGGTGTAAACGTAATGAGTAAAATTAAGGAAGAGGCATGCGTAATGAATGAAAGTAGAAGTAAGGAAAATATATGACCCGAATATGAATGGTAGAAGAAGTTGGAGACGCCGAAGTTGACATGGCACGATCAAGTGAACCAAATACTTGAGTCACAATAAAAGAAGGGTGCAATGCAATGAAGCAAGGCGTGTGTGCCAAGATCGATTTGTATGGCGATCTATCCTCTCTGCCTACCTCTGCGGGGAAACGGTGTTATTTTTAGTTAGATAGTCATATTCCCACTGCTCCGAGCAACTGGGACATGCCATTAGTAGATAGGAACGTGAAAATTTCAAGTTATTTTTTGTGAAGAGCAGTGTTATTTTTGGTGAAATTCACTTTATTTTTTGACGAATCACGCGATACTTTTTGGGTAAAGTGGTGTTATTTTACAAAATAAGTCTTGTTATGTTCTCTTTTTGGTATTTTTCGGCAAGAAGTGGCCTAGCGTTTTATTTAATATATTTTCAAAAATAACGAAAAAGAATGCTAATTCGGGGCGTTTTGATGTTCACTTCGTTCCATTTTATTCGTGTTAAAAAAATATTATAAAATTTTTACTATTATTATTTTTTTAGAAACGAACCGGGTTACGAATATCCTGACCATATATGAAAATCTCCTACTACCAACACAGTAAGCGGAAAATGTTGCTTGGGTTGTGATGGAGGACTTATCCAGCCGAGGAATTGAACACACTAAGCCTGGGTGGAACCCAAACGCAATGTCAACTCAGCCACCGACCGGTCCATGTACCAGAATATTGTGTGAAAATACGAAAATTCGCGTCATTTACCCGAAAATCGGAATTTCACGTGAAAATGCCAAAATTCGCCTTTTTTGCGATAAAATGACGAATTTCACGTAAAAAGTCAAGTTATCGGAAATTTATTAGATATATTATGTTAATTTGTAGGTAAGGTTAGTTATTTGCTAGAAATTGCTTTGATACATAGTTGCTCAGTGATTAAATATTCATCACTCAGGGAATCTCGCGAATAAACCAGTTGTGAATTAAGTTATTGTTGATTTAAATAACTTGAGCGATAAGCAATGCGCAAAAGCACGCTGTACACAATGACCTTGACACGAGCAATTTAATGCTACGTATACGTACGCGAGCCGAACTGCCGAGTTGAACCTCAAATTGTGGAAAAGGAACGAATCAACCGTAAATGACGCGAAATACTGCTTACAGTTGTTTTGTTCCTTTACCGTAATTCGTGGCTCGGTTCGCGTTTCGGTTCGCAAATCTACACGAACCATAAGGGTTGCGCAAACAAACAATAATTGTAACGCGATACTATGAGGTTGTGTTCATACTGATCAAGGAAAAGATACAGGAAAATGTTTAACTTAACTACTCGATTCTCGAAAGTTATTATATGGCATTTTACGTCAAAAGCTAGTCGTTTATTAAGAATAATGGAGAAATCTGATGCAAATGTCTATGAAGGTGTCTCGCTGTTGGGACGCTTGTGCGTTGATCACATGCAGTGTTGCGGGATTTTTCACTGGACCTATTAAGGCTCTGTAGTAAGGGTTCAAAAAGAAGAAAATGGTTTAAAAGTGAGATATGTAAAAAGAAATGTTAGACGGAGCGCCCTTATATAAAAAACATTAACAATTATATGCAAAAATTGTGAAAATATTTTATAAAACACTACTCGTTTAAAATAGGGCGAAAATCTCTCAACTAATGCCTAAGTAGCATTGTAACATACCTATGACATATTAAATAACAGAACAAAAAGTCTTTTTTTCTACAGAGAGAATTTCAAATAATTACCGTTTCGACTCTGCAAATGTAGAAATATATCTAGTTTTGGAGCTTAAAAATTAAAAATTTTCACAAGAAAATTTTATAAATCGATAAAAAAATTAAAAAGAGCGAGAGTTTAAATACCTCGGAATGTCGGAAAAACGTGAAAGGGATGATTCTCATGATAAAAGAAGAATTTTCATACTATGAGAGGCAAAGGTCCACCTTTGAATTCTAAGACAGCGTACTTCCCCTTTTGCCATTAGATTTATTCCCTCGCGCCATTTTGTCGTCATAAAATAATACGTAAGCAAGGTTGGCTGGTTATGGAAGCGACAATAAACAGGGCGGCGGAGGTGATGGAAGATGGAAGATGGATGGCTGCGACTCCGGGACAATCTGTCGCCTGTAAGTCGAAACGACTGAAATAGATCACAGCTACCGAGTCATTAACAAATGTCACGAACTTCAAAAATGTAGGAAAGGTAATGTCAGACTTATCATCAATTCACAAATAATATTTGTGAATTGTTTCAGACCTTTCTTAGCGTGCATTCTAATATGTTCTTTGTATTTTTCGTCTCCAACAGAATATTGTCTTTCGTTTAATATTTATTATCGTTTCCAAACGTTATTCAAATTTTTACACGAAGGCGAAGCACTACGAAGTAATTTAAAATATACTTTCTTCTTCCTCAATCCACTGTACGTTTTTCCAAATCATTTAAACCTCGTTTTATTAACCCCTGGGAATTTTTTCGCCTTTATTTTTTTTTATTTTATTTTAGTTTATTTAGGAAACAGACAGTTGTACATGTGAATTAATTTTACATTTAAGTTGAATATAAGATAAACCAGTTAAGTTAAATTTAAAATATTTTTTAAGGTTACAGATTAGGAAGAAAGTAGATATTTAAAGACATGTAAAGAATGAATCAAAATAATAGACGAACAATACAAAATAATCGTTGTGATTAAGGTACATTGTAAGGTTAATTTGTTTTTAAAAGTTTTTAGGGTACAGTGGAAAATATCTTAAAGAAGCCATATTGTAAAACATGATTAAGATATCACAAAAATTCGATTTTCATAATAATAAAAATAATGGTATAGTAAAGTAGTAATAAGAGTTAAATTTTTGTGGACAAAAAGTGTGCGATGTAAATTTAATGTCTTACGAGACGTATGATGTGCCATAACTTGATTAAAAGTAATTTGTTTACCGGTAATTATAAAAGATAAAAAAATAGTTTTAAATTGTGTATGCTACTTTAAAATACTTAATGCGAAAAGATAAAAGATTGAATAGTGTAAGTGAAATGATTGGAGTATTTGAAATGAGTCATGCTATTTTGTTTATGTCGTATTTTTTTCTCATAAATATATAACAGTTTTTTGTCCACAAGTATTTATAATTTGTTTCAGTTTTAATTTCCCTAGCTTTCTTCATAAGTAACTTGTTAGAACGCGTGAGGTGATCAGTGAGGAATATACGGCTTGTTACTCCTGGAATGCCGATATCTGCTGAAGTCAGGGTCCGGTGGCGAAGAGGAGCTGCCAAGAAAGCGTCCTTGCAATCTTGCCGTAGAAGACGTATGATTATATTTGATGTAGATGTGGGTGTGGAAGTGATTTTAGAAGCTGCCATTGTCCATGGTCGCACTCTACGATTGGAGTCAATGTTTCCTTTTTGTAGTTGGTACCCAACTTTCTGGGATATATTCATTATAATATCCTGAAGGTTTTCACTTCTTGACATAGTAACTTGGTAAATTTCAACATAGTCTATCATATTGTTCTCGTTGATTAATTTTCATATTGACGTCTTTTATAACTTCCTGCAAATGAATAACTTCGCATTCCAGAGAATCAATTTTAACGGCTTTACTGCTCAAAGCTAACATTTTGGTATTTAAAGTTTCAATTTGTGAAGATAAAAATTATACTGATTTTATAATAGGTTCTAATTGATCTGTAAAGTCCTTGAATCTTGCGTTTAGCTTACAAACAATCTAAGATAGACGCAAGATTCTAGCTTGTTTGTAAGCTAGAATCCTGCGCCTAGCTTACAAACAATGTTTTTTTCCATTTCCTTAAGTCTGTCATCGAGGGTTTTTGAGAGCTGGTTAAAGCTTTTATTTAAATTTATAGGATTATAGTCAGTAATTTGTTTGTTTGCCCTCGTATTATTTTTCATTTTGTTGTTTAAATAAGAATATCACTTGTTAATTGAGAAATAACAATAGTCAACGTGATTGGTTTAATTTTAAACACTCAGCTAATAGCAGTTCGGGTGGAGATTTAATAACCAATGAGAGATCTCCACAGTGACGACACTATGTTGATGACCAATGAGAGATCTCCGCAATGGCGACACTATTTTCTCACTTCAATAATATTAATTTGCACAAAATGGTTACATGATTTTATTAGAGATTTATTTGGTAATTGATGTTTATCAGCGCTTGTAGATCAAATAAATAATTTCACTTTGTAGATTGAGAAAAACTGTATCGATTTAGTACCGGAGTTTTAGATTAGGATACTTATTTTTATCGATAATCACAATAATTACAGAGACCAATGCTTATCAACTGTTAAACGTTTGCCTTTGCGAACAACTCGTATGGTCTCATGGAAATCTTTGTTTCTCTATTACGGTCATGGTCAGAAATATGATATGAACGGTGTTAAAATTAAAAAAATTCTAGGCTTTATATTTAAATATAGAAGTTAACCTTAGAAGAATTAAAATGTACACCTCCATGAAACCAAAGGTACCGACCGCTATTTGAAAAAAAAAATGAAGTTCGAGAATCAATTATTTTAATATGAAAGAAAAAAAAAACGCTATAATACATTTGTGTAATAATTTTTTTTTTTTCGATATTAGTAATTTTAGTTCAGTATTTAGACGAAAAAACGCAAGGTGGGCCATTATTTATATTACAACATTTTATGTTTGCATAAAAAAATTCTATGTTTAAAAAAGTATACGTTTATTTCTAATAATAAACATATTCGTTTTACAGTAAACATACACAGTCATAAATATATACTTAACACTAATTTGGAAGCGTAAATGTGGCGAAATCATTACACTTTAAAAATAGTGCACAGAAATTTTAAATTTATTTGGATTTTGTTGCAAATTTTTTTACAGGGTTACTATCATTCAGTACGGTTACATTTGCCTTTTATTTATTTTGAATCTCTAAATATTAAAATTGTTTTCCAGTGCCACATGAAATAACTACATTAAACATCGGCAAACCCATCTCTTCTGAATTGTATTTATACCTACGAAATTTATATTGATAGGAGAAGAATTTTTTCCATAAATATTTGTTTTTTGGAATATCCCTTTTACCACTCCAAGAATACTCGTACATAAATATATACGTGTGGTTATTGGGGTGTGGTGTGTGGTGTGTAGGGTACGGGTGTACACATGGCGGGCGGCATTATGTGGCCCGGTGTTGTGAAGCGATCCGCGACGGGAAGTGTGATTGATCGAGGTCCTTGGGCTTGTAGCTTTTCAAGAGAATTTCCCAAACGATGCCTGAAATATGGTGTCCCCACACCCTCGCGTAAGGACATTTCCATGCCCATCCAATACACCAAATATAAACCAACAAAACAGAGAACTCTTACAAAAAATACATCAAAAGTAATGTAAAAAATTCATACGTGCTTCAAATGAACACACCTTTTTACTCACAACTTGCAACTACACAAAATTTTGGGTTTGGTGGGTGCGTGTTTTCTTTTAAAAAATTCGGGTTAAGCAAACACGAAGTAATGTTATTTTTGAAAAGGGTTAAATTTGTAATATGTCCGACAGGGGGCGATGGGTGTGTTTGCTACTCGGGTCGTCGTATTGCCGGTTGTGTTTTAGTATTTTTGTTTGTGTCAGGGTCGGTTGGGAAAAGATGTAAAATGTCGTGTCTTTGCTGATGACGAATGTCGGCCATTTTAAAGGGCGACATTTGTCGCGGAAGCGCGGGAAAGTGAATGAGCTGGGAAGGGTTGGGGAATGGACGGGGAAGGGTAGGGAAAGGGGAAAGGAAAGGGTGAACTGAACACGGCGCTAACGTGAGTTTGATTTAATGAGTATTTCCACCGTTTAGCTAATGAAAACAATTTGCGGTTTGCGCTGACTTTTAAGCGATACGAATCTTACAAATTTAATTAAATGTGGCTTAAAACTTAACCATTAAAGAAGGAAGTTTTAACATTCAACAGTCCTGTTTCTTTAGTAAGGTAATATGTTCCTTCTTGTGCACACTTTGTCTGCAAGGAAACTTAAGACCGGATTACATCTGCAGAGTGCTCGGTGAGTGACTCGCTTTGTTACTCGCCTGAATCACTCGCCCGCTACCAGATTGAGTACTGACGGTACTGATCGGCCGAATGCAATTTCTAGATTGATCACACGGCAGGTGTAATAACGCCTTTAGAGGCAAAAGTATTATTATCACAATCTCCACACTAAAGTGGCACAGCTTATGAATTGGAAAACAATCTATCAATCAATCAACGAAACAGAGTTTGCTCACGAAGGTTATTTAAAAAATATTCTATTCTTAAAATGACAACCGTTCAAATATTGTGACTGAATTTTTTCTATTCAAACCTTTTTATGGAAGATTTATCGTGCACGAAGAACCATGATTGTGGGGTATCTAATATTTTTGAAGGTTATTTTACAGAGTTTTCACACTGATTATAACATAATAGAGAACACGGGTAATTCGAAATCATCACTCTCAGCTATAAACGAAACGACATAAAAAAAGAGAAGGGAATGCACAAGATAACGAAAAATATAAAATCAAATACAACGAATGATTATTGAAACCGACCACACCTTGATATCTGATATGCGAATATCTGGCTTGGAATCTAAATCTATTCAGAATATTCGTCCTTAGCCCAGGGCCTGTCACTTAGGCAAAGTGCACTGGGTGGCAAGATCCGGCTGAGCGGCTGGGCGGGCAGGGCGGCACAATGGCAGGGCAGGGCGGACTGTACGGCCGGACAATACCTGCCGCCCTATTTGCCGACTGTAGCATCTCTACAGCCAGCCTCCACACTCCATGCTCCATACAGACGAGCACTCGAGTGTCACTTCCCGTGTGCACAATATCAAATATTACGGTAAGTTTCCTACTGAATGCGGAATGGGACACATTCCTACTGCTGAGATCTGAATACTGATGCACATATGAATGCACCCACTTAGAATCCATTCAGGGCCAGTATAGGGCCACCTGTCAAGCTTAACAACACTTTTTTGTAATTGTTTTTTTTTTTTTAATTATTAACACTGTTTGGAAGTGACTTCTTGAAAGGGTCACCCTTGTATACGAAAATAAGTTTTTGTTGTAAAAATCACAATCGAAACAAAGACAAACGTTTTTTTAAGGAATATATTAATGTTAAGGCAAGCTACTGATTTCTGAACATGCCTTAGCGATTTATTTATTGTTACTGCGATTTTTGTAAAATAGAAAGTGAACTAGAGTGCCTTCCAAATTTGATTGGGAATAAATGTATCACTGACTTAGTACTTTTTGGTTCTAGACCATTAAGTACGCAGTCTGTCTCTCTTGCCTAAAATTGTATATCGCCATCCAATTTGAATTTCGTCATCAAGGTGAAACACTATTTATTGTTTTTGTGTTTAATTCGTAGAACTCCATTTAATTTTTTTTTATTTAATTAAAATCAAATTTAATAATATAATTATTAAGTTCTGCGAGTATTTTTGGTTTTTGTTATTGTTACAGCTGTTTCCTAACCTAAGCAATAAAACACATTTAAATAAATTAATAGCAGCCACATCATTATTAAACAATTAAGATAACATTGACAAGAGACTTCAAAATACCCACACAGAATATTAAATCTATTGTCGCAATTATTTTATAAGTAAATCGGTTTAACCGGCAATAAATCATATAAATAAGTCGTCTAAACGTGGTTAAAACCACAGTTTGAAAATGGCCTTGAAAGCCGAAACAGCTGTAACAATCACAAAAACCAAAAATAATTGCAAAACTTAATAATTATATTATTAAATTTGGTTTTAATTAATGTTTAAAAAAAGGTGAAACACAGTTATGTACGCCCAACTTGGGCTTTTGTTATTCTGTATTTATTTATTTTTAATTCAAAGTAAGTCGAATTCAATAATATTATTATTAAGTTTCGCACTTTGTCAGTTTTTAGTTATGTGACAGTCGTTCCGTTGCCTTATCCGGAGAAATTGCTCTAACAATTTTTTTTGATATTATAATAAGATGGTGTATGTAGTGTTAGGCGCCAGAGTAAGAAGGGGCAGTTTTACTAACGTGGGCGACAGTGTGAATAGGTGCCTTTGTACGGAGACTTACCAGTGTACATTTCGGTTTTAGCTCAGGTGGTAGAGAATTGAGTTCCGTATCTTCAGGTGTTGGGTCAGCCAATGGGCTTTTACACGGGGGACAAATGCCAATTCGACCACTGCATATTCGTCAAAAGAAACACAAAATGGGAGTATGAGAGTATATTCACAAAACACAGTTACATTACAGATACACAGATGGAAAGGGTTATTAACATCCTAAATATTTCTAGCTGTTTGTTAGGAACAATCTCTCTCTGTATTTAAGGTTCTGGCTGGCAAGCCTGAATGTTAACACGATTCAAATCATAAAAGGCACATAAGGAGAAATGGTTATTAATCAGCTTACATGAATTTTCAGGAGGAAACAACCGTGCATGTTGAATCTCTAATATGGCGGGATATCTTCTGTACTGTACGCGCCAATGCGCGTGCAGTTCTCCATTGTAAATTGGCACTGAATTAGATATTGGTTATTTAAGGTATTAGCACAAAAATAGCCGTTAATTTAGGCGCGCTACAGGGAGCGTCTTTGTTAATTGCAAGGCCCACATGTTGTCAAGGCCGAAGTTGAATTGCAAGTGGCCGTTGATTTCGTCAGCCAGCGTGCGCGCGCATTGTGCAGTGCCAACGTAGCCCTGCGCAATGTGACGCATGCGTACAACGAACAAAGGTGACAACTGATAGCTAGGTAATTTGAATTCGCGGGAGTTTTGAACGTGTCGATTCGTTACGTGACAGTAGGTAAGCGAGGGATGTTGTTTCATTAGACATAAGAGAAGTTTTGAGAAAATAGCTTATTTATAAATTGAAGAAGAAGTGATTACGTTTGTAAGACGTGGTGCCTAACCAAAATTAATGAACCTAAGAAAACTGAAACACAAACACGAAAATGTTAAACAATAACTGTAACAAACTGATGAAAGATTATCAAACAACAAAACACCAGAGGAGCGCCACCAAATTTTCGCTGTGCAAGAATCGAACTCGTAACCATCTGAGTAAAGTCAAATGCACCACTTGACCATTATTAGTAGATAAGTTTTAGGATCATACAACTTATTTTATAAAAGTATTTTTATATTTTTTTCTATAATGCGGAAATCCGTAATTTTTCGACGTCAGAGAGAGAAATAATATTTTTTTCCAGTTTGCCTCAAGTATTTATACTGGATGCCATGAATAAAATACTAAAAATTGGCAATTGAAGTAAATGATTCATATTTAGCGCCGCTAACGTAATATTCGGTTTAACTTTAAAAAAAATTTTTTTATGATATGAACGAGATGAAAAGTGAAGTCACAATTTTACTACAATAAAACGAAAAATTTTCGAAATATTGAGTTCTCTCAATTTTTCCACGTTTGGCGTAAAAAAATAAGTAAAAATAAGGTAACCATTTTTGACAACATTTTTCACGTTTTAAATAAAAAAATATTATTTATATTAAGTCATAATTATTTTAAATACAATCAGCAGAAAGATAACCTTACCTAGTTTCTAAAAAAAATTGTTATTAAGGGAAATTAAAAAAATATGATGTATGTGGCACATTTGAAATACATAGAAAACATTGAAAACTGAAAAAAAATGTTGAAAGAACTGAAGGGGTAACTTGATTCCTATCTAGTGATGTGCAGGCGCACCCGGGAATATTCCCCGTAATATAAATTCCCCAAAGTCGGGAATTAATTTTTCTGTATGAGGTTGCCTACTAATTTTAAATTTATTCTCATGAAAAAAAGAACTCGTAAATAACATGAAATAAATAACGTTTTTTTGTAGGAGGCCTTATTGTTTAGTCTGAGGACTGTTTTGGGGGTATTCCACGGAATTTTTCCCATGAAAATTCCCTCAACATATTTTTTCGGGAATTTACTCAACCCTATTCTTGCCGGAAGAATGTGGATAATGTGGCATTATTTATCTGTGAATATCAATCATATTGACGTACATTTGCATGTTGATGACGAAATGAAGGCTATGATAAATTATAAAAGGTCTTTCAGGGCTGATAAAAGCCGTAATCATACAGGGACAGGAATAAACGTAGAGGCACAGGAATCAAATAAATGCATGGGAGGATACAAAAGTTACAAAGGATGCCCATACGCGCTGTCAGTGTCTTTTCCCACGAGAAGTACCTACATTACTGCATCTGTAAACTGCATAATGATTGCTGTTTGACCAGTGCACTAGCGCTTCCTACTGGACTGGAACTGAGGGGAGGGACCCCACAAGTAAAAGGGCCAATTCCCACGGATGCACAGAGACCATGATATTTACGCATTTACATACCGCCCATAATAAATATAATTTAATGCAATCTAAGTATACTAATGAGATTGAGTAACATAATTTGTTTGTTAGTTATTTTTATTATTTTACTTTAGGACCGCCTGTGAAAAAAAGGCGCCAAAAGGTTTTATTCCACGAAAAATGTAATGTAACTTCTTTCACATGAATTTACGAAGTATTAAACGTCGGTGATGCTTAGAAAATTACATATTGCTTAAAACATAAAAAACAATACAAAACTACGTTTTAGACCTAAAAATAAATTTCAATAAAACACAAACGATCATTAATAGATCAGTTAGACAAGCGTACAAAAAATATTTTTTTTAAACTCCGACGGTTACAATAATAAATACGTAATACACAATACACACCATTCCATTAAAAAACACACATTCATGTAATTGCCGATTTTTTTTATTACCGCTTTTATTATTGTATTTTATTTCTCGGTTATATTTTATATTAATTAAATAAATTATCTATTCATTAAATTTTATCTACGGGTAATAGCACCCAGTGGGGCCCACATTAACAAATAATGTTTTAAAATATATCCAGTTGTAGTATAAAATTAAATTTAAAAAAAAAAAATTCAGGACTACAATAACTGTTAAAATTTTATTTGTTGGTAGTAAGACCTACTAGAATAATTTAAAAAAATATTTTACATATTTTCGAGAAGTCACGAATATTATTATTATTTATTTATTTATTCAAATTAATTGAAGATAATGTGAGATTTTATTTGTTTTAACTATCCCGCAGCCATGTGGGGGGAGTAGGTAGTACCTAAAATTACTATCCTCCTTATATTAGCTTAGTTACTTGACATATCATTTTAGTATTTTACGTATTCCTGCGCAAATACATAAGTTACCATCAATAATTTACTAAATAATTAGGATTTCTATAGTTTAAAAGCCCATAAGATAGAAAAATGCATGGGGTCTTCGGAAGACCCACTTGGTTACAGACATTTTGTTTGGCATCTTGGCCTGTCAAGAGTTAATTAAGAAATAAATGAGTATTATTATCGTATGATGCAAGATTTTTTTTTTAAATCTGAGTTAAAAATTTAGAAGATAAATTCTCATATGAAACTCTACACAAAATATTAGGGCGGGTATAAAACACCAACCATCAGTCAAAAACAATGTAGATGAAGTATATTAATTTATATAAACCACAAATTAAATTCCTGGCACTCCAACATAAATATAATTTATTGATAAGCACACGGGCCGACACGAATGCTAATTTCAGTTGCGTGAAAACTGAAACCTGAAAACCTTACGAAAATGTAATATTCGCGGTATTAGAGGCATATTTTAAAAGTTCTCTGCGGCGATACGAAGAACATCTCTCGAGGCGGAGTAGCGTGCCATGTTACTATCAATTAAACCGAAAGAAAGCAATTCAGGAAACTTTAGGTGTTGTTCCACAGCAAGTATATTATTATGGCCATAGCTTTTTGTCAATTCGGAACGAGCTTTCATAGTTTTTAACCCATACGAGCTTTTACTACAACAATCTAGTAGAAGCCTACACGACAAAAAAGTACTAAAATTACAAGCTACACGAATTTTTAAGAATCTCTTAAAATTTTTGGTAATTCTGGTTAGTAACAGGATTGCATGAATGAATTAGCAGGTTTCATAATTAACTTTTAAAACGGGTTGTTTCACAAAATTTGAACAATTCATCAAATTTCGAAGTCAATTTTCAAGTGCTGGAAGTTCTGGGAAAGTTCTATTCAAGTTACGTTATTAGAATTCTGTGAAGCAACTGGCCCATTTTGATTGGTAAATTATTATTAAAAATACGAATATATGATGTCGGAACACGTGTTCATGAAAATCGGAATATTTTTGTATTTCGTCATGATATATATATTTGCAATTTCAGGGAAAAAAGTATTCGGATTTTCATGATCACGTGTTCCGAAATCATGAAATCATAATAATATATTCGTAATTTACTAAAAATTTATCAGTAAAACTGTTGATACATTCGCAAGGGCTGCAATCCCATTTTAACCGGAATTACCAATAATTAGAAGAAATTCTCAATAAATTAGCAATAGCCATTTTCTCCGTGTACCTACCGTATTAATTTATGTTTTTTCAAAGATACCATTACCATTGCGTATTGTATTACTGCTTAGTTTTGTTTTCTCAAGGAGGAGTGAAAATTTATACAAAACACGTAAGTTACAGCACACCTCTGGATATAATAAAACACCTTCATGTAAAAGATTATATAACAATAATCATTTTATATTTTAATACGATATAAAGTCTTTTTTTTCAATTATTATATCAGGATACTTAAGTGACCCCATATTTTGTTCAGTGAACCATTGAACTACTGATATCTTTAAAATAATAATAAAAAATAAGATTTACATTGCTTTACCATCAGAAAAAATCACGCATAAGTCAAGCAATGACTAATGCTAAAGAAGTAGTCTTCTATTGAACAATTAGTAGTTCATTTTTGCGAGACGAAATTTATTATTTCGTGACTCAGGTATTTTAACCTTTTCAAAACATTTATAAAAATCTGTTTCTTTTTTATTTTTAATTTACGTTCTATTTTCCCTCTGCCATACTTGAGGGGAAATAGTGTAATATTTATCTTTCTTGTAATTTCCTTTCAAAACATATGTAAACAATTACAGTGCCTTAAAAAATTATGTAAGCTTTTCGATATTTTGAAATTCTGGTTTGAGTTGATTTTATGTGAATATAGCAAAAGAGTCCCACCTGCCCCCATCCGTCCAGAGCCAGTGAGACTATGGCATGCCGATTGGGGTATGTTGGGTATGAGGCTGAAGATAGTGGGGAGAGGAAGGAGATGGGGAAGAAGATGATGGGGAAGAACCTGGTTATTCAGATCTGGTCACTAAAAACAGCCAAAACCATTTCAAGAAACGATTCCATTCTAAATGGTGGTCTTACCCTAGCTAGGGCAGTACTGGGAGTATCTTCCACTATTGTTTTTTTTTAAATATCGCCCCTCGTAAGAATGACGATGGAGTTTTTGACTTTACCGTATTGGATTTCTTCTACGTGTAAATTTTTTTGCGCATTCCGTTTCCGTTTTCGAAAATCCGCGCAATAAGAAACGTATTTTTTGGGTGCGAGGTCTACTGTTCACAGAACTACTGAATAAATAATACAAAAAAACTTAAGTTGAAATACTCAGGGGAAAGCTTCGCCTTTGCATCTTGTAAGATACGTCTCCCTATGCAGATCGCGTAACAGAAAACACAGTGCGCTGTCTGACAAAACGTCCAACACAAGCCAGGAACACAGTTACTGCCTTATTGTCTAGTCTCGCAGGGAGCAGGTTCTAGGGGCGCACCTGAATTTACTACCCCTCTCCCGCGGCACCCATTGCAATCGGGATGCTAGCACAACTGCTGCAGCGGGCATTGTTAAATATTTGCGAGCATCTCGATTCACGATTCACCCTACTTCCGGGCAGACTTCCTTTCTCACAAGAACTGCCCATAAAATCTGGCCGGATGCCGCGAGGCGCATACAAGACCAATAGAATACGTAGAGCCGGTATTTGTGCACACGTATTTACAGGCAAGCAAGCAACAAACCGACCAAACTATTAAATGTACTGCATTTGCAATGTCCTCGTATGTAACTCATACCAAAGTAAGATTCCCTTGATGTGATATTTTCAGAATAAATAATTATGGTAAATGGACAGTGTAATTATAATAACAAACATAACCAAAATATGATAAATAAAATTAAATATTATACACGTTCTTTAAGAATTATCCAAAAATTACATACACGCACATATATATGTGTGTTTTCATGTTTCAATATGTCTATGAAAAAATAAATAAATAAATAACTTTCTACTACAACACATAAATACCTGTCACACTTAATCACAAACACGTAAACACCTCAGCACAGGTTCTCCTAGTGAGGTGTTCACGTAACATACAATATCAACCACACACAGTTTTACCTACATCAACCTATGTTCTTTATTTTTTATACCTATTTTTATGTACTTTTTTCTCTGTACTACAATATAAACCACTGTAAAAAATTGTAAAATGTGTATTCAAGAATAGACATAAATAAATAAAAAAAAATAAAAAATTAATGAAAAGAGAGAAAGAAAGGACACCAATAATAATAATTGTCAAAATCTTAGAAATAAACATTTTTTTAAATATTTTGTAGGTATCTGATGTCTGTCTTTACACTTAAACCACTTGAGTATCTAATTTATAGTAATTAAATTAGATACTCGTATTTTAAACTTTTTGTAAATTTGTCATTTCTATTATACTAAAATAATTTTGTTTGTGGGCTTGATTCTTCTTAACTATGCAACGGATTTTGAGACAGTTTTCACAGCCATGTAGGGTTTTTTTCCGAAAGGTTTATATATTACAAATTGATGCACATTATATTTATAGAAAGTAGGGAAAAGTCGAGCAATGTCGGGTAAACTAAAGCTAGTTTATTCAAATAGTTTTTAAACTAGTTTTTTTAGCACATACGTCGATATACAAGCAATTTGAAGACTGGTAAATTTTACATATTACAATAATATATCTTTATTTAATAAAAATAAATCAATATTTTATTTCACAAACAATCAAGATTCGATATCGAGTGATGAGAAATTACCACATCAAACACCTTCTCTTTATGGTGAGGAATGAGCTTTTATTATTTTTCCTTTATTAAAGAGAACAAGGTGTAATTTGTATATTTACTGTAAAAAATACATACATTAAATAAAATTGTAGAATAAAATACAAATTTACAACGGCCTAAGTGGTCGAGGGGATAGGATCTCGTCTAGCAATCTTTAAGATCCCGGTGTGCGCAAGTAAATTTTATTTAATGAATTTGTGTTATTATTACAATTTATCAATTAAAATAATATATAGTGTACTCGCGGCACGTTCCAGAGCGGAAGATACTCTAAGTAAAGCCCTGGTGTAAGACCACCATTCAGAATAGAAACGTTGTTTAAAATGGCTTTAGCAATGTTTGGTGACCATATCTGAATAGCCAGGTACTCCCCACCTTCGTCTTCCCCTCCCCACTACCCTCAGTCTCACAACATATACCAATTGGGGATGCCATAGTGTCAATGGTTCCATAAGGTTGAGAGCAGTTGGGTGTGCGGTATTCACATAAAAAAACTCAAATCAGAATTTAAAAGTTCAAAACATCCAAAAGTTTACGTGACTTTATTCATGTCAATGTAATATAGTCCAATTATTTACATATATTTTTGATGGTTAAAAGTTAATATCACATAATTTCTCTACAAAGTAAGACAAATGGAAAATAGAATGTAAATTAAAATTCTATATTCGATGTCCAGTTGAGATATATATATATATAATGTATATAAACGCGCCGAATTTAATTCGATTCCTAAGTCGCTAGGGCTATTTGCAAGCTTTTTATTGAACAAATTAGCTTAGAATCGTATCAGGCAATGTGCTTCATTGAAGCACAAAGCTAATAAATTAAGGCTGCGGCCAGATCGGTTCTGCAATGATAAACTTTTTGTGATTCCACCACCGTATGATTAATGGCTATCGAGAGTTGTACAAATAGCTACATCATTCAATATTGATCGAGATACGACTAAGGGATGGAAGCTGGGGGATTTGGGAGATATAAATCTAAGGCTTTAAAACGAATGGGGTAGATATTTAAGCAAATTATTGTCAAAGTAATAAAGTTTTTTTTACCCAAACGGCAATGATGAGAGACAATTTTTTTTGAGAAGCAATCGATAATGAAATTGTAGTGAGAGAGATAAAAATTTTTAGAGTTTTATTTTGAAATATAAACATTGGTTAAGCACCAAAATTTAATTTATTTTTGTTTCGGTTAGTTTATAATTTCCTAATATTTAAATAAGTACCTCAAAGATTGTGTTTCATGCCCTATGTATTTATAATGTACACTAATCTGGTAAATACTTACCTGAATGCATTGCAAATGGTTTTAGTATACGCTTCAAAAATAGAACTACTTGTCATTGTGCTTTTTCGGCATAAAATTTGCATCTGCAAGTTTAAACAATTTTCTTCTCCTCAAAAATTGACTAACGTGCCACCTGATAAGACAAAAATCTGCTACGCATATTGCATGGGCCAGACGAAACCTTACGACTGCAGGAAGGGATCTACAACAGGTTTGTGCACATTTTTATTATACATTTAGTCAATTCTTGACCATAATCTTTGGGTATAAAGCCCGTGTTTTTGTTGGGGCTATTTACACTTTCCAATATAAATTCTGTCATTGTTTAAGTTATTATTTAGCAAGTGTCGCAGTTAGAATGGATAATTTAATCGGTAATACATTAAGAGTCGAAACTGGCTTTATACCGACCGCCAAAACACACTGAGCGTATCTTGCGCAAATATCGCGTTACGCGTATACATCGCACTACATACAAATTCTACTACACGGCCTTAAACTGCGTATTATTTTTAAATTGGTACATCAGAATATTTTGTTTTAAAATATGAATTAATTTTATGTGACAAATTATGGAACTAAATAAAAATGTATCGTATTGAAATTACCGTATAAAAAAGAAACGTAATAAAAATAAAATAATTAAGGCAGTTATAAAAACTACGCGATATGTATATAATTGATGGTCGGTTGTGTATAATATGTGTAAGTTGTAGGTATATTTTAAGATAAATTTCTTTTGTAGTATAGCCTTTTTTGTTCTCCAATCCACACCTAGTTTTGTGCCTTACCTACCTTAAATACCTTACTGTACGTGCATATTATGTTACGCCGCGCGTAATAAGGCCTAGGAGCAGTGGCGGCTCGTGACTTTTGGGTCTACTAGAGTGCTAATATTACAAAAATGGCATTATTGATGTTCTTGTAGCTAAAAACAATTTTCGATTCGATTTTTTGTATGAATATTTTCACGAAATTTCAGTTTGGCCGTGCGCCGCACAGATTTCCTGAAAATCTTCCTTAAAAACCCGTCCTTAGTGTGTTTTGAGTCTAAGTATCACCAGCGTCGTATTAGAAATTAAGTCATAGGACTCTCAGCCGAGCTTCAACAACCGAGATTCACCAGATCGATTCATTAAACAAGAATCCTAAATGGCGAACGTCATATTTTTTAATTAAAAAATAAGACCTCATTTTCAAAATTAAATTCGCGAAATAAGTTAAAAGTAGGCCAACAGTTAAGCAGTAAAAATCCAAAATATGACAAGTCTGAGACATGTACCCAATCTCCGGTGCCGAGTTGTGAAGTGTGGCCCGGCCGCCCGCCAGAGTGGGGTGGCACCGACCCCTCTACCATTCCCCGGGTGGGGGCGGGTGATCCCCGCCCTAGGAAAACAACCTCAACTTCCGATATCTTTTCTGTTTTCCAATGAAGGCTGACATTCACTCCGAATGAAAAGAATACTGAAAAAATTGAAAATAGAAAGCTGTCAGCGAGAGCGACAACTGAACCGGGCGAGTGCAGATTATACTTTCGGTAAATACGCCGATATTTTTGCAAGTTTTAAACAAAGGATAGAACACTTCTCTTAAGTGGTTTTAGACACGACAACCTTCTTCTAAACGAGTGAAAAGCTTATAGATCTTTACTCTAAGGACCAAGAGAATCGGGCGGAAATTCCACGACTTGTAAGTTATTGGGTTGAAAAGCTTAGTTATAGATAGCTTTCTAGCTTTTGTGTTTACTTCCTCCTACAAATGGGTATCTTCAGGACCCAGGCTCATTCTTTACTCTCGTACAAAACCACGGCTTTGCAACCCTAAAGATGTCCAGAGATAAACCTTATAAAATCTTGTGGGGGGGGGGGGGGAATATAAAAAAAGAAAAAAATTGCACAGCAAGCCTAAATAATATATTAATTTAAATAAAAATAAAACTTTTACGTCTAATTAAGCTATAGTTTCGTATAAGCTATGATAAACGGGGGCGATTAAGTTGGGCAATATGTTACTTTCTGTGCATGCAATATTCATCTAGAATTCCTCGAATCCACCGCTTAGCGGGACTTAAAAAAGGTATTTTAATAAACAGCGCTGTAATACGATGATGCAGCTTGTATTAGTGTGCTGCACTAAAAGCGTGCTGTTAATGCTGTTAATAGGAACACAAAAAGCCCATTATGGTGCTAACGTGGCTGCATGTCTTAATGGAATACTGTTGTCACAAGCGGAATGTAAAATGGAGAATAAATATAAATTTTATTTTCTTTAAAACAAAATAAAACACAGTTTTTATCAGTAATGGAAATTTGAAAATTTTCCTGAACACAGAAGCGGAAAATTCAGTGAATTTTTATTCTGGTTTAAATTCTTTAACTTAACGAATGTATTGTGACCAGCTGCTTGTTCTGTACAAATCTTAAACACGCCCGGCAGCTGACTTTAGGAAAAATGTTATTGACACGACGGGAATTTTAACTTTGGGACTTTTCCGTATCTAGTCGAATGTTTTTAACTACTGAGCTATCGATGCAACCTACAGTGGGTGGCCAAATTATTATTTAAACTAGAGTTCTGTGTTTTATTTAAAAAATAATTAATCCGCTTTTAATGCACATTTATCGCTAATTTTATTACTGAATTTGATAGAAAATACCTACAGCAAGTTAGAGAACAGTAATGAGGAGGAAAGCGATTCACAGTGCCTCGAAACGAATTCTTTAAAGGAGTTAAGCTAGTTAGGAGTCCAAAGAATGCAAATTATATAATAATAAAAAAAGAATTAAAAAAAATATACAATTAAAAAAGCAGTTAGAGAAAATCAAAAGTGTTCAAGATGTAACACCAAGGGAGGTTTTACTAAATACTAAGATATTTTCTAAACATTTTGTATTGTGCTTTTTCTCAAAAATACATTTATTTCAAATAAAATAATTTATTTAATGTACCTAAACGAACAAATAAAAGTATAAGGTATTTAAAAATATTATACAGCCACAGACTGAGAATAATAAGAACTTTTCCACGTCTAACTAAAAATTTGGTCACCCAATGGGCTATTCCGCTTGAGGCACCACATTTATTCAGTTATTTGATTTATTTATTTATTACTTAATTATAATTTTACTTATTTATTTATTATTTACTTGGCATAGCTGGACTATCGCATAAAAGCTACATAGCCATTGTTCGAAATGAGTTTGCGAGCAGAAAATAGTAGTTTTGCCCAAGAAATTCTGGACAGAATGAACAATGCAAATTTCAATACGTCGGAGATCGCCGCTCGAGAGTTTTGGTAACATCAAAACAAAAACCAAAGCTCATAAGAAACACGACTCCGTAAAAAATAATTTTGACAAAAAGCTTATTTTTTTAACAAGAGTCATGGGAAATTTGGGATCTGAAAATAGTAAAATTCTATCACTGATCAAACCTTTATTTGATATAATTTTTTTACTGTGATCACTAAAGGAGGCTGCAAGTCAGAAACATTGGAAATAACCTTATGAAATGAAATACCTGTTTTAGAAAAGTTGTAATTTTCCGGTCGGATAAGCAAGCAGGCCCAGTCTCGGAGCAATTGCATTACAAATTACACATACATGTGGCATATTCCTGGGAGTACAATGTGCTGTATGGGTGTGTAAGCAAGTGGCAGATCGCAAAGTGAATCCTATTATGTTAATGTCAAGTATGCCAGGAGAACAGAAGAAGCCAGGAGACATTAACAAGCACAACAAGCCGAGCATTAAGTATTCTGTTAAGTCTAATAGAAGCGCACTCCGATCTACTCCGGAGGAATGAGTAGCAGACGGAGCGGTGTTCCGCTAAAAGCAATCTTGGTATAATGCATAAGCCCGTGTAAATGGATATGTCTATGATTGCAGATGTACGAAGAACGGTCTGGGCCATTATTGTTTACGTTTTTTGTACAATTTTTTAAATACTATTAGATACGGGGTAATATTTTATGGATTTCTCAAAAACAGTAACATAATGAATTTTTCAATTAATCGAAATACACATAATTTTCATTGGCATACATTCAAAATAACTACTGTTTATATTGCAGTGCCACACATAACTTCTGGGATGAGAGTACGATATAGAAGACATGTAGTCAACTTTACACAGTTCAGAGGTACTTCTTTAAAAAAGAAAGTGAAGTTTAGCTATTATAGGTACGGTTAGGTTAGGTTGGATTATTATAGGTTAGGTTAGGATATACGTTAGGCTAGGATATACGTTAGGCTAGGATATAGGTTACGTTAAGATATAGGTTAGGTTAGTTTAGGTTGGATTATTATAGGTTAAGTTAGGTTAGGTTGGGTTATTATAGGTTAAATAAAACAATAATTATAATAATACCTAAATATAAATAATTTATGTTTTTTAAGTAACATAAAAATATTTTATTTTTCGAGTTTGGCCTACCTAGTATTTGCATACAGTAAATTGTTAAAATTCTAGCCACTCGTATCAGGAATACCAACAAGAAAAAATGTCATCAACAGAAATCATTCCAGCTATCATCCCATACAACGAAAGTGAATTTTCGATTTACGTAATTTAAAAATTAAAATTCTAAAAATAAAAATATCCCAAATGTTAAAATCAAAATTTTCCTTTAATAGTAATTAAGGTAAATCGGAAGGTTTTATTTAAAAAATATTTCGTATAATCCGTTTCCAGCGATTCCGATTATTTAGCGTTTTTTTGTTGTTGTTGTTAGTTTTTCAAAATCTCAAAAAGGATGGCTCTTTGTCACTCACTGTTGGAATATGGAATTGTCAGTTCCATGATAACTCATCAATATGACAATTCAACACACCTTTAAAAAGAGATCTAAAATCATTAAAAGCAAAGAAATAACTGACACATGAACCTTACATCAATAACCTAGTTTCACTTTTCATTACTTTGTTTTACTTTTTAATAGTGCGTTTAATTGTCATTTATCAGCTATCCGGTCACCATTTTCGGATGGGGCAGTGTAAATGACAATATCCTAAAGGCACTACTTAAAAACCAAAAAGGCCCTGTAAGAATTAGCACAGACGAAATATTCTACTATCTTAACATTATGACAAAAAACTCTATTCCAAAATAATACTCCTTTATATTCATAATTACAAAACGAAAGAAATAACAACAAACACATACATTAAAAACACAACGAGGAAATCGTTATCTCTATCTGTTACAAAAAAGGAAAATAATAAAACATTTATAATAGAACCAAATAATATCTAACTAAATATTTTTTGATAAAATTTTCAAAAACAATGCCCATTTTTAAAAAAGTGTCCTCGACCGAAAATTAATATTCGGTAGAAAATTTTATTTGCCAGAGTTGTCCGCGCGATCTGTCATAAAACCGAATGTTTTTTGACAAAATGGCGGAGCGGGAAATTATATCAAGGGGAGTGAGTCGGACAGGATATAATTTAAGCCAAAAACATCTGCTTTCATTAACTTATCAAAGCCACTGGCCTATCGCAAGCCAGCCGTCACTCAAGAAGTTACCTACAGCCAGCCCCCGCAGGTAAAATCCGACGCCGGAGTAAAAATATCATTTTATCTCAAAAAAACAACTTGTAAAACGTATGCGAGGATACGATTTTTAATTGAGTTCTGCTTTACTTGCTGTTGTGTTTTTTTTAATGTACAACAATGGGATCGTTTTTAGTGACCAGACTCCCGGAAATAAAAATTGATTAAATACAATGGAAAGTTTATTGATAAAAGCTTTCTTTACTATCTTCATTCAATATCGAGTGGATAAAGACGTTATCCCGGTAAGACATGGGTCCTGGGTTCGATTCCCGGTTGAGACCGTTATCTTTTTTTTGTGTCTTGTACTATTATTTTTTAAATTGGTTAGTATTATCTTCTTCTTCCATGATAAATATATATGATTAAAATAAATACTAGAATTAATAATGGAATTTTCGATTACAAGCGTTTACAATTACATCATCTGCTTTAGAGCTGTATCTAAATTTCTCTAGTAAATAATAAAAAAATTGTTAATCACAGTGACCTCCCAGATAAGAATGGTCCTGTATATAATCTGCCTGTAATAGATAAAAATGTATGTACATTCTAACGCAGCATTAGGTCCATTGGTCAAATGCATTGTACACATAGTTTTGTATTAGTGATCCACAGTTTGTCTAGTTCATAGTTAAAAGATAAATCACTGTACAAATATATTATATATTTATACAGCGCCCCTTAGATGGTTTTTTCACAAAAACGGCGCCATACAATCATCCAAATATTATTATTATTAAATAAACTTACCTAACAGTCATAATCACTCCACAAGAAGAAAAAAATAATAAAACATCCCTTTCGAAAGAAGTAAAAATCACATAACGCATTAATATATATAGATAACATCCAATATCCAAGATAAAGAGCGTTGAAGAATTTCCAAGAAATACCAACCAACATAAAAGAAAAGGAAAATGTGATAACATTTAAGAAAGAAGTAATACAATATAGGTATCTGCCTGATGAATGTTTGAAAAAAGAATTGCCATTGGGATAGTGACGTTTCTTTGACCAAATGGTATAGTTCCTTATTTGAAATATAAGAAAAATTTTACGTAGTTTTAGTACCTACCACTTAATCTCATAATTTCAGAGAAATTATTGGTTTTGATATATTAAATACAATAAAATAAACCAAACTACAGCGAAATTGTAGTAGCACATACAAGTATTCATTGTACATATATGCATTTACTATTTTATGTCAAATAAATAAATAAAATAAAACCAAAATATAAACGTAACAATTCCAAAGAATTTATTGATGACGATAGCAAAAATATGTCAAAACAATCCCACAAAACAATTGCGATCAAATTACTAAAACCATTTATAAAAATAAAGAATTGCAAAATAAAGAATTCTTAATGTCAGCCGCTGAAAATCGAATATCGTATTAGGTAGGCACTAGGTTCGACTGCAAATTGTCTCTTTGGGCCGATGGGGGAAGGGGCGCAATGGGCGATAGATCAGCCTTTATCTCAAGGATCTGACGGCAATAACCGGCAAAACTGTTGACTGCCACCCCGAGAAGCAGGGCTGTGGAAAACATCGTGCTTTAGGAGTCATCGAATATCGTACTTAAAAATCTACCCACATTTGAAGTAGTTTACAGTATTAGTCTCATTCGGCAAAAGAGTTCTGTGGATTACATTTAACCAGTTGACCGTCACCACAGTCCGTGACCTTGAGAAAAAAATGACAAGCCGAAAAATCGTAGATTATATAGAAACTCATTATTCTTTGTACATTAGAGTTAAAATCGTTTAAAAAATTGCATCGTCTTTTGAATGAGGGACACCGGTGTCTCATCCAAAGTTGACAGGTTAAAAATGACGATCTTAAATAATGCAACTTGAGGCGATTGATATTTCGTTGGGATATATTCTGGACTGGCAATTGATTTGACCGAGTTCGAACCATACTCAATTGTAAGTCAATTTATTTTTGATGTTTTATATGAGCACCATACAAGCGTTACAACTGCTCGAAACCATCTGGAGCCAGTGAGACTATAGATGGTTGTATGTTGTGAGGCTGAACGTAGCGAGGACTGGAAGGAGACGGGGAAATTAAACATGGGAAAGTAATTAGGTGTTAAAATCTGGTCACGAAACAAGCCTTTCAAGCATACGGAGAGAATCGAGTATTGCTAATTTACTAAGAATCTTTCAAATGCACGTGCATTTGCACGTTGTCTTGGCCTAGTTGAGAAAATACGAAAATATTCGGATTTTCATGAACACGTGTTTCGACATTGTGATAATATATTCATAATTAACTAAAAAAAGTTTAACAGGGAACCTGTTAATTCATTCGTTAAGGTCTGCAATCTCGTTTTTAATCGGATTACCAATAATTTGAAGAGATTCTTAATAAATTAGCAATACTCATTTTTCTCCGTGCAACTTTTCAATTCTGAATGGTGGTCTTTCACGGAGGCAATACTAAAAGTGTCACAAATATATTATATATAATTTTAAATTAATAAATGTGGAAATAAAATAAAACAATGTGCATTTCAATGCGCACCACAACAATGGCTTTAACATAGCTATACCGATATACTTTAAAAATTTACAGTGTTTATTTATTTATTTATTCGAGACACAAACAGGATATTTATAAAAACATTAATTATGGTTTACAAAATAAAAAAAGTACAATTATAAATATCCCTAGACTAATGTGTCTGCAGCATCACATTTGCACATTCACATAAGCAAACATGTAAAACAATAACAGTATTTATTATACAAAACATAAAACTTAATTACAAAGATTGAAGCACATAATAAGTAGAAAAATTTAAAGAGTACATATTAAAAAAAATTCTAAACCACTTAACAAGTTTTTTTATTTATTTATTTTTCTTTTTTTTATGTACAGAAATCGTGGAATTATTTCTTGAAACACGTTATATTATTTGCAAAAATATCTATGACAGTGTGTATTTTAGCAAGATCATTGTATGATCGAGACATTCTAGACATAGGATTAAAATATCCAGTGTTATTGGCAAAAATTTCGGTCCAAAATATGTTCATATTTCTAGTATATTTGGGCCTGGCGTAAAAAGTGATTTGATTGACTAAGTTACTATTAACACGATTATTCACAATTTTGTAAAGCATTAAGAGGTCATTTATATTTCGTCTTTTAACTAAACTCTCTAATTTGAAATATGTAAGTCTTTGTTCATACCCATTTAGAAGATGGTAGACACCTGATCGATAAGACAAAATCCGTGTAAATTTTCTTTGGACAGATTCAAGTCGGGATATCTGTGTCGTGTAATGTGGATTCCAGACTGTTGACCCGTACTCAAGAACACTACGGATTAACGAATTGAATAGAATTATTAGGCTATTAGAGTTCTTGAACAGTTTAGTTGATCTTACAATAAAACCTAGTACTTTATTTGATTTATTTACAATGTATTCTATGTGTTGGTTGAACGTTAGTTTGTTAAAGTTTGCGCGGAGTGTGTTTTTCAATTGATAGCCATAATAAGTTGTAAAAATGTAGTAGGGAATCATTACAATTCAGAGTATTAAGATCGTTCCAGTTAGTTAGTGATAGCATTTCATTGCATTTAGTGTCGTCCGTTTTTTTGAAGTTATATTTGATGTGATCTGGGTTGGTGGGTAAGGGTCTGTATTTAGACATTAGAAAATCGAACTCAATGGGAGGATGATAGGAGTCAACTTTAGATAGCACATGTGAAGGTTTGAGAAGGTATTTACTGATGTGTTGTTATTTTTCAGCAGTTTATGTGCGATAGTTGAAACATCACGATGTGCAGTTATCAGGAGTTTAGGTATGATATTATTGATGCAATATCTATAGGTATTGCATTATCGATAGGTGTGACATTAACGATGCTTTCTAACGTATTTGATTTGCGCGCCCCTGACTTTTCCGTCGCTACCCCGAGACCATCACCCCTTTACGGGAATTTTTAACTGTAAATTTATAAAGTGGCTTATTTTTCGTCGGAAGCCGATAGCCATCGCGTGTCGGACACATTGTACCGCTTAGGAGATAATTCCGCTATTTATCTTGAGCATTCATTAGCGGCCTTTCTTTCGGGGATTAATGGATTCGGATGTGTCTGCCGATACCGCTAACTGCCAACTGCTAACTATTGCATTTTGATACTAAACAATCATAAGGCTGCTTGAGGATTTTGAAGGCGTATGGACTTTTCTGTGAAACTCATTAGGGTTTTAAATACATCTATTTGAATTTCTTATTTCGGTGATGAATGAATGCAAATCTTGGAGCTGGAAAATAACCCATTTCACGACATCCGATCGAACTGAAACTCGGCACATGACTAGTTTTCGATGACAATGCATTCTATCAATACAATCACTACAATCAAAGACGCATTTCTCTGAAATCAGATGATATTAAGGAATTTAATATATTAATTAAATAAATGTCAGTCCTACCCGATCGGCACTTAGTGACGAGGGTAAAATTGTCGATTCTGGTTCCTGGATAGGAAGGTTCAATCCTTAATTACACCTTTTTTTTTTAAAGTTTTAAAATAGATGCTGTATTAGAGAAATCTTTGTTTTTAACGTGTTCATTTTTTATTTCATTCAATAACTTTATTTTAAAATATTTCATGAAATTCCCTGACGTTTTTTTACCCCCCATTTGAAAATTTTATGCAATAAAACAAAAATAAAAAAAAGTAAAACTAGTAATCTGTAAAAAAAAGTTAAAAAGACTTCGCGTAATGTCGACTATTCCGATTTGACAGCTCGTAACGCCCATGCGAACTCTGGCGGAGTAAAAAGGTACTATCCAACACGGCTACCATCTTTACATGGTTGACCGGACACGAAGCACACAAACAAATTTACAAATTTAAATAGTCACTATCAATAAAATAATAAAGGCGGTAATTAACATTAGGCATATATTATAAAGTTGAGTAATTATGTGTGCTGGGTATTATTTTTATACAGGACGCAAAAGGACATACTTTTCTTACTTTACTCAGTGATTCCTAGTACAAAATGTATATGAAATTTTGCACTCCGGTTACATTAAAAAATATTAAAAATCAGTAGGTATTGGACAGTTAAGGTTGGATTGAGGGATTTCGGCAGTTACTCGGCTGAGTGACCAGTGAAGAAAAGCGTAAGTTATTTTTTTTTAAATAAATTTTGGAAAAAGCATCAAAAAAGTCTTGCCTAAAATTTTAGCTATCTAATTTTACTATTTGAAATAAACGCATCATTTTTAAATATTAAAATTTAGAAATCAAACGTAAAGGGTTTTTCGTCTAAACACTGAACTAAATGTATTATAAACATTATTGCCACCTCATTTTTTGGAATTCTTCTATTAAAATAATTCATAAAAAAATCACAAAATTTCATAAATTTTTCTCAAATTGCAATCGGAACCTTTAGTTTCATTGAGGTGTACATTTTAATTATACTGTGGTTAACTTCTATATTTGAATATAAAGCTTAATTTTTTCTCTTTCTAACACCGTTAAGCTCATATTTCTAACTATGACGGTAAGGGAGACACTACGATATCTATAAAACGAAATGATCTGTTCCGAAAAACGAACAAATTAACTCGGTAATATACTCGGCGTAACAAAAATCGCACCTATTGCAAAATCTCATGATACTATAAAATGATCGTCTCTTTCAGGTGTGCAGCGTCGTCGCCCTGATCCACGCCTCCGGGTGAAGCCACCACTCTTGAAACCGTTGGAAAACCCGTCGAAGGGCAAAACGACGAAAGTTTAGTTTCAGAGCATCATGTCGCATCCCTGATTGCAGTAGTGCCACCACTTGAGCGGCTTCGTCAGCAGTGGTGTCCATTTTAAGGGGTAGTTTTCTAGTGCTAATTATTCGCGTGTACTCTCTCCAACGTTTGCATAATGAATGACCTACCTTTGACTTAAACTGCTCTTTTTATAACCCAGGAAGACGACACAAGTTAGCACCTGTAAAGAGTATACACCGTTTATGAAATGAAACTATTGTCTGATAAGGAGTCGTTAAATGTACTCTCAAGATTGGGTTAGATGTTTTGGCTCAGGGAAACTTAAGCTGGAAACATATTAGAAGTTGTGCGATTATTGTGACGCCGAGTGTAGTTGTTTGTTCCCAAAACCAAACAAACTAGCAAGAGAATTTAAAATAGAATACAATATCCAGAAACATTGTACAGTTTTTTCTACTTTTACGAAGAAAAATCATAGAAATCGGAAAAGGTATTTTCCAGTCGCACCCTCCCTCCCCAATCACATCATCTTTAGCGAGTACATATCACTTCGCCCTCTTAACATCACAATTTCCTTTTATTTGCTGACTTGGATTGGGTTACAATGAGAACACGAAGGGTATAATACAAAAGAACGCGGGACGAGATTGTACTTAGCTTAAAAACCCCTTTCAAATATTGCAATCGGACTTCAAGGACAACTATTACGGTCAGAAATAAAAATAGTGGAAAGAAGTTAAAAAAATTTCAATATATCAAGAGAAAATGCTGATATTTTCAACGTTTTGGCAATCTTTGTATGGTATAACCTGATACTAGTAAACGATTTTTAAGCTATTTCATTTAGTGACTGACAATCTTATCGCAGTGGACATATTGTTGATTTTGAAACGTAGGTATATATTTTATAAGTTGCCGTTTTCAAATTATTTAACCAATATATCTGTAAGTTCGCATTCCTTTCAATTATTGTAAAAATTATATTTAAAAAATATATATTATTCCGAGCTGAGAATTTCTGCTTTTGCTAGTAAACTATTATGCAAACTGTAAGGAAAAAAAACATACCGACTGTCTTTTGGTAAAACTATTCAAGTCACATTTTATGGAAATGTCACTTTTCAGTGGTTTAATTTAAAATAGTTTTTAAAGTACATGTAATTTATTTTTTTGATTTTGACAATTTTAATACTAAAAACTAAATTTATGCGATTTTTTAGGTTATTTAGAGAAAACCCTAGATGAAATTGCTCAATCCTCACAACTATAAAAAATGCAATACTGTTACATCAAAATTTTGAAAAACAAATAATCGTTTTCATATAGAGACTTTTGTCAGGTCCCATTTACTAGCGATAGAGCTTTAGAAAATTCCTGATGTCAGAAAGCTTAACGTAATTTTCATTTAACTCCGGAAGTTTTTTCACATTATTCGTTTTCTCTTCTGTGAAATTTTTTTTTTTTGCACTTTATATTCTATGTTTTTATCGTCTCCTGTAAAGTTTTCATTGGGTTTTATCATACCACTCTCGATATTTTAAATGAAAGAAGAAAACTACATATGAAAATTTTAAAGAAAACACGGAATCGGCACGGAGAAAACTTAATGATATAAAACGGAATCATCCCTTTAACAAATGAATTAACAGGGTTCTTAACAAACATTCAGTAAAACACGAATGTGTTATCGCGACGTCGACATAAAAATTCTAATATTATCGCATTTCGTCATTGTTTAAAATCGGGACAAATGCAGGTACATACACGTATTTGGACATATTATGAATGTGCACGTACACGTATTTAGACATATTATGAATGTACAAAAAGTTTATTAGGAAACGGCCTGCAATCCCATTTTTTAAAGGATTTTAATAAATCAGCAAATACTCATTATATTCAAAACTAAAATTTTTTTTTTTTAAACTTATAAGCTAGAATTAGGCACCACGATAATAAATTCTACTTCAAAAGTTATTTTCTAAAAGTTCACCAAACTCAAAGTACGGTTCCCAAATAAGGCTCCAAGGTTTATGGGACAATTCTGTAGTTTACCAAGTAGATGATTTCCGCGGCACACAAAGTAATTCTCTAAACCTAATACGGAAGTGTGAGTCCGCTTTATGCGATCTGAGCAATCCATCCGGACCCGGCAAAGGGAGAATTAAGTCACACGCTTGAGGAAATGGGGTTGAACGACTGTGCAATCATGTTACTTGTTCCAACAAAGCTTCTTGCCTAGAACCACTAGAGAAAATGTCTCAATTTAATGGGCATTTACTCAGTATTATTGATTCATATCCACTTGAATGAGTTTTGGCATATTATTGCAAATTTTCAAAAAGGTTTTGAGCGATCGCTTGCCATAATATGCCAAATTTATAGAACCTTAAAATATGGAGAGAAAAAACGGTGAAATCTAGGTGGATTTAGACGCTTCAAACCGCAGTTAGCAGTGTTGAAATTTTTCCATATTGTATAATATGTTGGGGAATGATGTTAATTAAATAATATGGTAAATATATACACACTTATCGGTCGGGAGTGGATAAGAAAAGAGTTCCTTGGATATTTTGGTTTCCGTGGTAATCTAGAAAAGATATGAATTCTGAATCTCTTTAAAAAATCGAACTCAAATGTTTGGTTTTTTTTAATAATTTCTTTATTCAGTTGTTTTTTACATTTGTATTTTACAGTGTCTTGCAAAACTGAGTAGTATTTAGTTTTATTGTAAAAAACTCTCATTTTTACAACTTTTCATTAGACAAAGGTATTATGACTAAATTTTTTAAATTTACTCTTTCCCTATTGCTACTCCTGTTAGTTACAATACAGTATTATAGCGGTTACGTATTGCAATATGATCAGTACATGATTTAACATTTTTTCCATTCAATATTTCATCCCGAATCACATCTAATATTACACTTTCTAAACCATTTTCAGTGAGTATATTTTGATATTCTGTAATTACACTATTTTTACAATCCAATATGTTTATGTTAATGTCACCACAGTACAAGAAATTCGGTTCAGTCGAGGTCATTTGCTTGATGTATCTATGTTTCCAAATTTTGACACTTGATAATTGTATGTGTTTCAAATAGTGTTGAATCTTCCTTGGTGTGGATTTAATAACTGATAAAATAAGCGTGCAGAGTTAAAAGGTGTTTTTTTAATTTATTTTTAAAATTTTAATATCAAATGTAATTGTTTATATTACTATCACTTCTTATTTGTATGAATTTGCCTTCGCCTTCACTTCTAATTAATATTTTGCCATTTTGTACCCGTATGTATTTATATTTTGGTTTTAGTTTTTGCTTTGTAGTGTATATGAGCCCTTTTTTTCTTTAGTAATATTTTCGTTAATGTATGAGTATATTCTGCCGTTATTTCCATTTTTGTATGTGTCATTGTTCTCAGTAGAGTTTTCCTTTGTTTTATCCATTCGTCTCGAAATATTTAACGTGTGAATTTAATAATTACGTTTGCTGGTTTGGAGTCTGTTCTAAAAATTTCTTCTGTGAAATGGTACAAATGTGGAAATATGAGCAACTAAACTAATCGTTGCATTACGGCTTTACCAAACTGGATAGCGATGATGTTCTCCTGGTCGTACACTTACAGTACCTACAGCCAGGAGAATTCTCCGGATATGAGATGAAGTTCACATAAAGAAGGTTAAATGAATCACTGTAAAACATACATAAGTTTATTGATATGAATATATTTTAAAATATCTTACCAATATCTAACTGATTATGCCGCCATTTCGAAGGAATAAAATTTCGATCCGATGAAAAAAGTGGTAGGGTATTCAATTTAAATACCAGGTAAGCATTTGTGATTTATTTAAGGATCTGTTTGCAGCGCTCGCGGATTGTTGTTCGTCTCCCGGAAGGGTACCTTCACCCCCAAATAATACAACGGAAATTGAAAAGCTCCCAGGAAGGTCCCGCAGGATACTGGATACAACGAGTAAATAGCGAAATGATTTTTTCTAAATCGAAATGAAAAACAAAAAAAATAAAGGTTACCTATATTATAAACACGTTGATTTATGGAATATAAAATACTTAATTCATAAAACAATTAATAATGTAGTCTCGATTTAGAAAAATATATCTAATGATATTGTGTTCGAAATTTTAATATATTATGTCACTGGCTTAACGCGTCACATGGTTGCTGCACGGTCTCGTTTCAGCAGCATTGGATACACGAGATGAAGCGCGCACCACGTGACACGTTAGGTTGTAACCAGTGGCGTAATGTGATGTGATAGCAAAACGATACGTACATTTTTTACTTGAAAAAACCCAGGAATCGCTGGTTAAAAGTTTATTGGGTACCCCTAGTACCTACGACCTAATACCATTAAAAAAATATTTTTCTTCAACCATGAATATGACTCAAATCGAAAATAAAAATGACTCCATGGGCGAATTCGTAAATCTCAATCAATGTTAGTGTGCTCATAAAGTATATTAACATTTCTTCAGACAATAAGATTATAAGCGAAAAGTTTAAAGCAGTAGAAGAACATAAATAAAACACACATAAAAAACTGAAGTGAAAACTAGCAGTGACGAATTTCATTTTTCGGGTGAAGCGATCTCTGAGAAAGGGTTAGTCGAGTGCTGAAGAAGCAGCCTATTTTACGAGTGGGGTGAAATTTCAACAAGTCACTACAGATTGCGCGAGTGATATCTGGAGTCAACAGGGGCTTGCTAGGTACTTCTCTAGGAATAGACAACCATTTCACAAAAAAACTGAATTCCTACTCGGTACCTACTCAAACAACTCACACTCATAACAAGAATGTTATACACTAATAAAAATTATATATAGAGAGAAATTTACATACCTACCACTTAAAATATGCGTTCGAAAAGAGATCGGAACATGAGATCTTTTCACATAATCAAACAAATAAAATAGAATTCCAAGGGAAAATTTATCTCTCTAAAATATCAAGCATTCTTTCTAAAATTTGGTTGTAAAAACAAGATAAGTAATATTAGATAAGTCCGGACACTCGTAGTATAAGTGGGATTGGTGAATTTACGTCAAAGAGAACCCAATTTTTTTTCGGTTACAAAAATGATTAAAAAAACTTTTGCAACCAGATCTACGTTTCAACGCATTTTAAAAGACATTAAATAGCATAAATTAACCTCCAGGGATCGATTATTTTCAAATTTATCCCAAGAGATGCCAACTACGGACTAGATTTACTCAAAACGAAACCTCAAATCAGAAAACTTATACTACAAAATCGACGCCAATGTGACGTACTCGTAGATTCACAGGTTTTCCCCCTGTAATTTCCGGACACCGTGTATATGTACATAAATTGGAATCGATTTTTTTGCACATTACGGGCTTAAATTCAAATGAGTAGAGAATCGAGCATTTCTCTATGGAGATAGATGTCAGGAAATATTAAATCATTTATCAATTTCCGGTATCCTTTCAATCACAGTCCTTACCAAACATGAAATCACAAGCACCATCCTACAAATCGCCCAACAATCAATCCACACTAACATCAAGCTACTTTTCAATCAAGACATCCACAGCCACAATACTCGGAATAAAAATAAAATCCTTAACCGTACCTACTAACTCCCACCTATGTATTGTAGGTTCCTCCCGTCCTACAATGAGTTTTGTAACTCATGCGGATTGCTCTAGCAAGAAATAATAAATATATATACATATACGAGTATATACATCTTTTCAAGGGTTTCGCAAGAAAACTGACTTACCTCGTTGAATGTAGTCCCTTGGAGCTAATCTGAAGTCAAGAGGCTTGCGGAAAATGATCGCCCGAATAATGCGTCATTTGGTAGAGTTTAAATGCTTTACAGTGTTTGCTCAAAAATTTACAAAACAACTCTAATTGAGGGAAGAACCTAAGCCTTCCTGCGATGTATAATCGATAACAGCGTTAATAAAAACGCATTTTAGAGCCAGAAAAGGTTGTGTTGCTCTGCTCTAGGCATACAAAACATTAAGACGCGAGACGTGACGCACATAAACATATCCACACATTTGGGGTTCCGAAATCACGACATAAGTTTAGGGATGTTCCAGGGAGAGATTATTGCAGTATTATGCGAATAGGCTTTGATTTTCGATTCTTGATCAGTTTTAAGTTTACACGTAATGATTTCAATATTGTTCGTCGAAAGGAGTTATTGATATAAAATGAAGCGATGGAGGTACAAAATGGAGTGTGACATAAATACGTACTACGAGAGATAAATTAGTTTATTTATTAAGACATACACAGTACAATAAGATACAGTTAAGTAAAAAAATACAGTTAAAGCAAAAAAAGTTTGGGAATCACTACGTAACAAAGAAACTGAAGTCACGACACCTCACTCTATTACCAAACAAAGTGGCGCTAAAAACTACTTTTTTTCGTTTGCATGTTTTATTGACATCTTTATCATTCTTGGGGTAAAATAAACACGGAAACAAAGTTCCTATAAAATATCTTAATCTGCGATCATTAAAAAGTATAAATTTCGAATCGTTTCCACATTAAAACACACGCGAGCGTTACAATCGTTATCTTAACGCCACAATCCACGCTTTATTCGTTAGCGAACAAAAGCCCCGCCATTTCAGTTTTAGCGCGAGGCTTTTGATTGTGGATTTTAACGCGTCGGCGATGGGCGATGTTCACGTAACGGCGGCGAGAAGCGATGGCGAGTAACGACGTCACGGCGAGTCGAAGCGTCGATAACGGGCGTTAGCGACGCTTGATATTATATCGTACGCTATGATGCCCGCTGATTTTGCGAGAGATGATCAGATAGCGATGACATATTCTGTTATATTTCTCCGGTTTGTAGATGAGCAGACCATTAGCGTTCTCTCCTAGGCGATGTGAATTCAATTTTGTGCAAATTAAGTTTTACATCAAAACACAAAGTACAAATCCAACTACAAAATTAATCCAGGGAAATTAAGCGTTAAATACGGTACACTGTAATAAAGTGTCAGATATATAAGATTGATATAACAATTTTAATCCTTCCAGGAATAATGACGTTTTATCATTTTATCAAGGAAGAACACAAAATTTGTGTTTGTTTCTCCCTTTCACCACACAAATCATATTAAATAACGGTTCCATGATAACTCAACACAGTGACAATTCAACACACCTTTAAAAAGTGATATAAAGTCATTAGAAACGATGAAAAAAAAATTTAAACCTAACCTAACCTAACTTAACCTACATAACCCAGTTAATAAATGTTTTGTTTCATCACTTTCCATGACTTTTTAAAGATGTGATGAATTATCATTTTGATGATTTACCCGGTCACCTAAATAACAGATATGAACCAATAAAAAAGTATGAGTTGACTGAGCTTAACGAAGTCTTGTTTTAACTCGATCGCCTTGAATTTCGTACGTCTGTAAACCTGTGTGTATGGGTTCCTTGTCCAGTCAATCGGAAAAGTTAACATTAAGCGATTACTTCTATCTAGTTTAGACTTCCCGTGTTCCACAATTTTACTGTTAAAAAACTACATTACATGGACTTTAATTCGTCTCGGTATCTTATTATGGTGCAGAGATATAAGTATTTCTCGGGCGTCCCTGACTTTTTCTACCATATCTAAACACTCCTGGCACTAATAAAAACAAACTTTGAAATTTTCAGCGATATCGATGGACTACTTTTCGAGTTTTGCGAGCACAAACATACGCATTCTGATTTTTTATACATTTTAAGATTAGAAACCAGTCAGAATTTAATTCAACCATTTGAAATGCATTTTATAATATAAGACGTTGACCTGCCACAGACCGCCATTTATGTAGGGAAGTTAAAATTTGTAGTTGTATGTATTTATTGATGAAAAAACGAAAAAACTTTCAAAATTTTTTTTAGGTCCAAAACTATCCTACATTTCAAACTGGAACGAACCATACACATTCTTCATTGAATTCGGTTAGACGGTTTCGGAGATTAGCGTGTAGGAAGACAGTGACACATAATTTTTTTATATATAAGGAAGAGTTTTCCGGTGTGGATCTGACAGTTTTTTTTTTTAAATCTACAGTTTTATTCCAAGATTGCTTAAAGTTTTAATACTTGACCTCAAAACAGGTTGAAGGTCACTGTCTACACGAGATTTCGATAAACTACCCCAACCCACCTTTCCCACCACTTAAAACCGAATTTCGATATCTTTTGATTAAATTTTGCACACTTGACGATCAAAATAAGAGGAAAATTACTTTCTACATTTGATTTCAAAAATCTCTGGGTAAATTCCGATAAACGTCGGGGATTTCAGCAAGTTTATATAAAATAAAGTGTGGTTGAAACTGAATATGTCTCAATTTACATCACCTACAAAGATATTTCAAGGGCTCAATTCAGCGTGGTGTGAACTTTACATAGAGCTTACGTTACGAGCTGACTTTGTCGCTTCAGCCGTCAGCCGGGACATCCCCGACAAATCAACAGATCGAGTGGAAGACGAGAAGAGCCTGTACCGTACCGTGGTACGAGCCGGGGGAGGAGGGTGCTGTAGCAGGTACCAGGGAGACAGGAGGAAGAAGCGGTGTGGTTGGTGGGATCTCGAACATATTGTGCCAGCTCTCGGAGGTGGCAATTCACCGGCGTTACTCTATAATAGTGCTCCACAACCTTTTCTCACCCACGGCACACCAAAGTTCTTCCCAGAATTCCGCGGCACAACAAAAGTCAAAACTATTTTTATAATTGTATGTACAAATTAAACTTTTATGAAATTGATAAATATACGTTAGTACCAGTACTTAACAAGAACTATGATGCCCAGTCTTAACATTTTATTAAGAATATTGTGCGATTTCGCAAAAATCATCTCTCCAAGGTAAATAAAAACTTAGGGGGTCCGGGCAATAGATACACAACCGAATAAAATAACAAATTACTGCTTTAAAAAAAATAATATTTATATAGCACACTTTTGTACCATTTCACTTCAAATGAGATACGATAATGATCGCATATTTATTAATTTTTAGTACTATTTTAGGAATTTTGTCAGAAATAGATAGATGGCAGTAAATGCTATGATAATGTATAAATATTATTGAAACGAAATTTGAAAGAACACTTACCAATAGTAATAGCTGCGGGTTGATTCAATAACTTTCGTCGGTTATTACGAAAACTTCGTTCGGCAACCTCGCAGCTTTCTGTAAAAAAAAACAGATAACTTAAGTTTCAATAAAATTGGTAAGTGATTTAGGAAACGAAGGTAGGCAGAGTATGGGAGCTTACAGCACTCTGTCTTGGTATAAAACACATCATTCATATTGTGCATACTCTTCTGTTATTCCGTATCTTGAATTGACTCGACCAAAGTAAAAGCTGGATGGTTTGAATCACTCCTCATAAACATACAAAACCTACCACAGCTTCAAGTCACTCTTTAAAAAAATTTCATATCCTCAAACGAAAACATCCATGTTTCATTTGTGTTACTATTTTTTAATTAAAAATAAGGGTTATTATCAAAATTCCGTTGCTGACTTTATGTATTTATTTATTGTTATTGTGTTAAATTTATATAACTCCATTTAATCATTAAGTAAATGATTATTATTGCTATTTATGTTGTAGACAGATAGATAATTAATTGACAACAAGCAATGGAGCGATACACACCCGAAGAACGCGGAATTATTGTTACTGCTTATTTGACCAATTTCCGCTCTATTATTTGTTTTAACGCAGTGGAGCAAAAGTAATGTCATATTGTGAATTGACTGGCATTTTGTTTAGAAATTAAAAAAAAAATTGAGCCCGGTTTTCGCGGTTCTGTAAGTATTTTAGTTTATATTGAGGGTATTTTTACGGCTGTTTCAGACTCGTTTACATGATTTTATTTAACCCTAACATAGTTTTTAGTGTAACACTAATAAAAATCAAACATAATTATGAATTCATGTATCCTTGGTATCATAACAATTAAGATAAACCAGTTACCATTAAAAACAGGGAAACCAAAAATTTTAACAGTAGGAGCCTCACACATTGATTTTTCTTAGAAAAGCAGTTATTACCGGATATAAATAAATACAAATATGGTAGGGGTAAATAAAATAATATAACTGAGCTGTCTTGATGTGGCATAACCATAGTTAGATAATGGCCTTGAATATTTTTACAGTAATAAAAACTAAAATATTGACATTTTTAAATTTAATTCATTATAATTTTAAAGAAACTGTCTAAAACTTTACTTTGTTGCAGCTGCTTCGTTTCCTTTGTAATTTTTCTGAAAGCGACTACTGCACTCTATCAAGTTTTTTAATAATTCTCAAAGTGAAATATTGCATTATTAATATCAATTAAGAAAATCGTAATACGGAGCAATGGGAATGGGTACGAAATGGCATCCGCGAGAAATTTCATTATTTCCATTCCGAGCATAAATTTTCGTAGCAGAGTCGTAAAACTGTAACAGCTACAGGACTTCCCTCTTAGAAAAACTCATTTACAGAAAATTTGCATTTAATGTCATTCCCCAGCAGTGTTTTGACAGCCGCGAGTCTGTCCGACGTCAAATCAAGTCTCTGTTCGGTAGGGATTTTAGTGCCTCACTTTTACACTGCCAACTCAACCAGCAAAACCAACATCAACATAAAGAATGTGTCACTTTTGACGATTGAAGTCTTTAAACTGGTGCATGACACACGAGAACGAGAATACAAAGTTTAGTTGAGAAATCTTTTAATATTTTATTTCATCAAAGCTGTCCTTTGATCTACACATATTTATAGACAATCGAGTTCGCATGTTAATTAAATTATATATAAACACAAATAACTTTGTTTACATCAACCTCTACATGTTTCATGAACAATGTTCACCTCATCAGGAGCAAGTATATACTAAAGTCAAAAATTCCCCACTGTTCAATTGTAATCTATATTAAATTTTTGACTTATATTAAATATAATAAATATTGACATCACAAAGTGAAGGTCTTTCAGAAGAAATTTTCTTCGAAAAATTAATTAAATTGCTTTGCGTAATTTCTTTTCATATTTTTATTAGTAAGGTATAGGAAAGAAATACGCGCATTTTCTTTTACAGCAAAAATATTTATTATTTATATCCTAGAATCAAACAAAGAACATCAGTTATAGTGATGAGAAAATTTACAGACATTAAATACAAGGTGGGGCAAAAGTAATGTCACAATGTGAATGTGAAATAATTTTTGCAAATGGCGTTAAATGTCATTGTGCTTTGAAATTTATTTTGTAGACAGGTAGAGAATAAGTTGGGAACCAGCAATGGAGCGATACACACCTGAAGAACGCGAAATTATTGTTACAGTTTATTTGACCAATTTCGGGTGTGTTATTTTAATGCAGGTGGGGCACGAATAATGTATATTTAATAATTATCAGGTGACGTGGGCAGTGTGTGATCTGTGAAGGGATGTTTATGCGCATTTATCATTTAACATCATTGAAAAAAACACTTATAAGCTATGATGTCCCGTGCCAAGTTAGTAATTGGTTAGGTTTTGGTCACTTTTAACATATGAAGTATTTTCGTTAATTTAGATTATGTCAACGTGATATGTTTGAAATAAAAAACTTAAATATATGCGTGTCATTTATCAGAAAATGCCCCCAACATTATTTAAATAAGTGAAATTTAGTTTGGTATATTTTTTATTTGGTGTCGCTTCCTCCAATAAATTGGTTTGCGAAAAAGTAAAAGTATAATGATCACAAGCAAGTGAGAAACGAAACAACAACTTTAAGCGATACATTTTTCATTGTTGGTGGAGTAAAAAAACACTATTTTACGTTACTGAGACAGGATAGGTACAAAATGGTGAAAAGGTAAAATAGTGCTCATTTAGTAAAATTTTATATTTAAATGGGACCAAGGGACGTCCCTCAGGGTGGCTATTAGCACCGGATAAGGGTGGTCCCACGGTGCCGCCAGAAAGGACCACAACCCGGTACCGGGTGGTTTAATGTAGGGACACTGTTTACACCTTTTAGAGATGCTGGCGACCATCAATCGCTGCTGATAAACGCACCCTACGAGGTTTTTAATGACTTACAGCAATCTGGCCAACCCCAGCCTTAACTAGTAAGTAAGTTTATAATAATAATAATAAATGTTTTATTATCTTCCTTTTTTGTAACAAATAGCGATAGTGATATATATATATAGATGATTTATGTAGGATTTCATTTATGTACAAATAAAATATAGTGTTGTGAATAATATGAATTAATTTTAAATATATTAAACAATGTTTTTTCTGAAATAATAATAAATATATTGCAAGGTGTTTGTTTGTTCAGTTCAGTGGTTTCAGTTTCTGTCTGTATTTGGTGTCAGTATATTATCTATTTCTGATCTCCCTATATTTTTTTACACCTATTATTTGAAATTTAAATGTTATAATACTGTTGTCAGTTGTGAACGAGAGTGGGGTTTTGTTGTAGAGTTTTATTACCATTTTATTGAAAGCTTGTTTGTATTTGTGGTAGTTTCATCTTCGGATCTACCGGATCTGCCCTGATGATGGACACTGCAACGCTGTCCGAAACGTCGGCTAAAGAAGGAGTTAGCGCAACACGGCATAACACCCCAAAAACAAACAACCAAAATTGTGGTAGTTTGTTGGATATGTTTCTGACCCTGAGATCTAGTGTTTCTAATATTTTTTGTATTTATGAATAAGGATTATTGTTTTAGAATAGAGTTGTTTAATATACATTATGATGCGTTTGTTGAAAATTTCGTCAGTGCTAGTTCTTAAAGGGACTTTCTGAAGAATTTTTAGCAGTGATTTTAGGATATTGTCGTTTAAACTGCTCTATCAAACATTTTAACGAAGTTAAAGCTACATACTTTCTACAGATAAAGGTATAGTTCATTATAAGTTGCCCATTCAGCGTACAAGCAACAACGCCGTGAAATAGATTGGTTTCCAACACTGTGAACTCGTTAGAGTCTAGATTCCATTGCATTCGTGCATTGTCTTTTAAGACAATACTGCTTTCAGGTAAAGGAAACCTTTAGATGGTTTCGTTATTATTACGTCTTTAAATGGAAATACTCATACCTAACTATCGCTGTATATGTTTTTAGTAAAACAATTGAATTCTTGACAAATCAGTTCCAATTGAAAAAAAACACTTAAATTTAAAGCCTATTTGGGTTCATTAAACCAGATTTCACTCAGGACTAACTAACGCACAGAACAAACAAACGAAATTAGTATGTTTGATGACCAACGTAGACCCGTGAAAAATAACGGTCTGAATACCTGACAAATCAGTTTCAATTTTGAAAATGACACATAAATTAATTTTTTCCGTACAAATATTTTATGGAAGGTAGGTACTTTATCGCTTGTCTGATTTCTTCTCATAATCATTTACAATTTTAAAAATGACAATTAAATTCGCAGAAAATTTGAATTCTCTGATCCAGAGTTAGGCAGGAATCACAGACAACAGAAATTAGTATTTTTGATGATCCCTTTTGAAATAGTTAATTTGTAGGAAATGTAAAATTATAATTTGTTTTTAATTATTAGAGAAAGACAGAGCGCGTGCTAAATGGTCTAAAATCAAAAGGTTCTAAGTCAGTGTTGTAACATTTGTTTCCATTCAAATTTGTATGGAAGGCACAAGTTTTCTTCTATATTCTATGGTTTACCCATATCATTATCAACCGTCCACAGGCATTTTCTTATATGTAACATAGCTAATGATTTCACAACAATGTTTTCAAATCATAAGATTGACGCATTGAACTACGATACTATATCACAGGGACTTCAATAAATCCTAGTGCTATTATAAAAAAAAACTACAAATGCAGATTTTCAAATAGAGACAAGGTTAAAATCTAATTAGTTTAACTGCTTAAAAATTAAGGGTAATTTATATAATTGGCAAGTACTGAGCGCGATCGAAACTGGAGCAAATCGATTCGGGGTGGTTTTATTGGGGTAGGAAAATATGGTAAGTTGAGAGAAGGGAGCAGGGAGCAGGGAGGTGGGGAAGCGAGGGGATGAATGGGTACCCATTTATCCCGTTTCTTATCTTCCGGAGACGGGAGCCGATGGGTAATTTGTCACGGGGGCGACCCAGATATTAAGCCCGAACCAAAATATGGGATGCAATGTTTTAAAGTAATCTCCCCGGAAAGATCTCGGAATCAGACTAGACTAGGCGACGTAACGGGGAATTATGTCAATGAACCAAATCGATCTAAATTACTACGGCGTAATTTGGTGCCATTAATCATTGATCATTGTCTCTGGCAAACGTTGAAAGGTTTACGTTCGTATTTAAAGTTTAAAGGGTAGGTAAGTCTAACGACATCAGTGTAGAGTATTGTATTCCGTATCAGTGCATAATAATACTAAGTATTTCTTGATTTTGTGGTCCTTGTGTTTTGCATGTGAAGAGTCTCAACTGCTCCCAATCGTCTAGAGCAAGTGAGACTATGGAATCCCTAGTTGAAGTATGTTGTGAGGCTGAATGCATTGTGGAGTGGAAGAAGATGGAGAGGAGGAAGGTGGGAAAGTACCTGGTCACCATACACGACGAAAGGAATTTCGAGTAACGTTTCAACTCTGAAACGGCGATACTTGGAGTAGGAATCTTCCACTCTGGGACGTGCCTCGCATATACAATATTTTTGTTTTAATGAATCAATTGTTCTGACGGCCTCCGTGGTCGAGGGGTAAGGCTCTCGACTAGCAAGCGGGAGGTAATGGGTTCAAATTCCGGCGTGTGCACATAAAATGTATTTGATTACTTTGTGTTATTTCACAAATTTCTCATTTAAAAAAAAAATATATAATTGCGGCACGTTCCAGGGGGGGAGATACTCTCAGTATCAGTATCGCAGTATCGCCCTGGTGTAAGACCACCATTCAGAATTGAAAAGTTTGTTGAAATGGCTTTGGCCATGTTTGGTGACCAGGTCTGAATAGTCAGATACTTCTTCATCTTCCTCTTTTACATCTCCTTCCCCTCCCCACAACCTTCAGCCTCACAAAATACCCCTATTGGGGATTTCATAGTCACACTGGCTCAAGACGGTCGGGAGCATTTGGGTTCACATAAAAAAAAATGAAACAACACAAATTGATTGAATAAAATTTAGTTGCTCACGCTAAAATCAGAACCCGCGACTTACGGATTACTAGTTGAGAGCCTTACCCCTTTACCACGGAGACCGTCAAGTTAAAGTTTTCTGAAGGCATGTTCATTATCTAGACATAATTGTGAATTCGACTGATGAGAAAAAAACACGAGAGAGTAAATTTAAAAACCAGCAATTCAAAAAATTAATATGGCAAATTGCAGTTGATAGTAAAACATCCCCTTAAGCAGCTTACTTGATTATTAATGTACAAGTGTATATTTTAGTGAATTACCGTGACAATTGAATGTGCAAATATGTGCAATATTAGTACTCAGTGCCAGGAGATTAAGATGCAGGGGGGATGGTTTGCCCCGAGTGTTAGTACGCCGAGGCGTTGGGAGGCTTTACGGGCTCCTTTACACGTGGAATTGTTGGGCGGCGAGTGAAGCAGGGGTGAGGAAAGGCGGACGCTTGCACCTGGGGAAACTGGGAATATCTTAATACTGAACTTATCTAGTTAAGCATGTACGAATCTAACTTAACGATTGTTGCTGAAGGTGTTGCTGTAACACGAAGTTTACACGTAGATCTTAAGATCCATGGACTGAATTTCAGAATAAGAGAAAATCTATTTTATGCGCGATAATAATAGGTATCTGCATAATCTATTTATTTACTTATCAACGCCCTTATATTATAGAGTATTAAAATGAACATGATAATAATATAAATAATTATATCATTGAAGAAAAACAAGATAATAGTAATAAATCTAAACGAAACATGAAACAGAACAAGATAAAGAAAATAACGGTCTCAACTGGGAATCGAACCCAGAATCTCGAAACTTTATCCACTCGACCATTGAGACCTAATTATTATACGCCATATCTGTTGATCTCATATTTTAAATTTAGAATCAATGATATTATCCTGCAACTAAATTATTGTCTATTTTTGGTAGCTATCTTTTTGAATGATCACAATGTTTTAAAGATTTTTTTGTAATTCGCATAGTGTCTCGGATAAATAAACGGATTGACTTTTTATTATTTTATAGTGATATATTGAAAGGAATAACATTCAAAAGTTAGAGACAAGTTGTTCCAATTTGAAATGATTATATTTAAATTTAACGAATACACTCTCAAACTTCGACTATGAACTATTGCTTTTACCCATACCTACATACTTGAGTAGAATAAAATATTAAGGTTATCGCACACATATCACCCCAGTAGCAGATCAGTATTGCCTCAGCACGTGCCGTTAAGAATTTTTTGTGAGAAACTTATAACTCATATTGCAACGCACATCAATCAGCTTCGTAACGGCATCGCCTCCCTCGGGACAAGCTAGTGAAATGAGGCGAGGCGGTGCCGATCCGATGTCGAGCTGATATGTGTGCGATAACTTTAATTAAATAAGAAGAAAAAAATAAAGTAGCTACGTACATATGATGTAAAAAACGGTTTAAAAATGGCTTTGAACGCTAAAATAACAAGCACAATAAAACTAGTAGAACTTAATGTAATTAATTTTAAAAAATTTATAAAAATCATTATACAATGGAGATCTACAAACTGAACGCAAAAACTACAAATAGATAAGAGAGGGTAAAAATCCCTTAATCCCAAGTTTATTAAATGCAAACAACTCTCAGAGAAACAGACTTAAAATTAAATTATCTAGATTTTTTTCTTCTTCTATAACCGTAAAAGAGGTGGAATTGCCTTCTGGATTTAACAGTCAATATTAAATATAAATATGCGTATTGAAATTATCATAAAATTTAAATCTGATGAATGTATCGAAATAATAACTTTTTACACATAAAATCAAGAACCATGAAATCAAAATTCCCATCAAAGGAACTGTACAACAAAAACAAATTAATGTAAAACTTTCATAATTTACAACTCTCTCTGCGGAAAATAAAGTCCAATGAATTTTCACCTGACAAAAACCCGTAAATAATTAGCACAGTGCGCTAGGAAAACCACAAACTTTTCCCGTGCACGGGAGTGCATTCTTGTTCAACTAATTGTAAATTAGGTTCGACTCCCACTGTGCGACTTGCGAGGGTAATTGTAAAACAGAGAACACAACCAGGACACCGCACTAACACTACCTGATGCATCCGTTTGAATTGGAAAATCCACACTTACAATAAGCCTAATGGGCAATTTACACCACGCTTTTTTTCCACAAGTTTCCACATGGGTTGTCGTTTCATAAAGATTCGGGTTGGAGATTTTGTTTTAAGGATATTACGGTACCAATTTTAGTACAGTTTAAGATGGTGGACATTATTTAACATGACTTCTGTCATTTTTTTACGTAACTATGTTATATGGAAATGTATCATGTTTATTTTTGTTAATATTGATTAAAGAAAATATGAAATGTGTTTATTACGAACATTCAATGTGAACTTCACGTGATTTTTTAATGAATCTTTGACGGCAAAGGCAAATGACAGACGCCTCCACGCTTTACCTTAAAACGATTTAGTACCGTCCCAAAATAATATTTCTTTTCCGATGGAATAAATCGTAAGTGTGAAAAAAAATATTTTGTAAAGCAAAGATTGTTAAGCGGGTTGCAGACCAAGAGCTAAGCTAAGTTAGTTTAGCTTAGCTCGCGTAGCTGAGGTGATTCTCCATACTTGTGTGCAGACCGCAAACTATGTAAGCTAAGCTATGTGAACTACCCGAAATATGCGAAGCTAAGTTAGTTGTGTATGCCGGCCGATGCTAACTGAGCTAAGCTGGCTCGCCCGCCTCACCCCTTGCTCTCCCCTTTGGCTCCTTTCGTTAGTGTTGTCCAGTGTTGTCAAGCATTGTCGAGTCTCTCGTGCGCATCGGTCGATTTTTCGTTGTCTTGAAATGGAGCATTTTATTGAAAGTGTTAAACAATTTCCAATCCTGTGGAATACGGAAGGAAAAGACTATCGTGACACAAATAAAAAGGATGTTATATGGAAGAGGATAGTGGAGGAAATAAATAACACCGAGATACCAGACAGTAAGTTAATTTATATAGAAAAAGCTTTTTAGCATTATATGTGACGCAGAGGAGACTTACGAAAAATACATGTCCAGGCAGCAATACCAAAACGAGTATACGTCATCATCCGCCAAATCAATACTACAAGATGATAGTGATACCTTTCATAATTTTAATTATCAATAACTTAGCTTTTTATTTTTTATTATTAAGTTAGAAAATACACATCTCTCATAAATAAACGTAACATATTGTTTTACTTACCTCAAACAAATTTAATGGCCAACCTTTCTTCAGGAGTTATAGCTTTTCGATAGTTGGTATCTTGTTTAATAATATCCCCGATAATCAATGATAACAACTCATAAAACTCTGCTCTAGAAACACGATAATACATCTGAAAGTGTTCATCAACCAATTCGTAAAATAAAGTTCCAAACTCTCCACTTGTTGGCCGACATTCGATGTGTTGACTTATATAAAGTCTGGAATTGTGTCTCTTCTTTAGGTAAGAATACGTCAATATTAACCTTCTTTTCCTATGTTCAATATAATCATCATCAGAACTTTCTCCGTCGATCATTTTAACTTCCCGTAGTGACACGTCCGTCGGGCTGAACTACTTGCACAACACTGACTTAGCTTTCGCTTAGTTGTTGATGTGCACGCGAACAAATTTCTAGTTTAGCTATAGCTGGCTTAGCTTAGCTGACTTAGCTTAGCTCCACCATAGCTTAGCTTTTGGTCTGCAACCGGCTTTAATATGAGTACAAATGTGGTTTGTAAAAAAATATTTGTGTAAAAGGCCCATTAGGATAGTAGGGAATCCTTTTTTTGGGAATCCAATACTGGGAGAGCTTCATTTTAAGCTCGCTAGTATGAAAATTTAAACTGCCTGTCTGCCTTTGCCTTTTTATAAATTATGCAATAATCACAGGGGTAAGTAAGTAGGTCTCTATGTTATATTAGTTAACAGAATGTTTCCGAGGTATTTTAAATATAACGGTGCATTAAGGGAAGTACTTGACTTATCAGTGATTACTGACATGATTTGGAGTAAAAAATGTAAATAAAATTTGGTCTCCGGTTTAACTTTTAATTTTTTTTTAGCAAAAAAGATAGAAAATCAGTAGGAATTGGATAGCTGGTGTCAATGTGGGGGCTTGGGCAGATACTCGAGTGTTTTTGAAAAATTTTCTTTTTAGGTTTTGAGAAAAAATATATTTAAAAAAGCCAAAACCATTTTACCATTTTAGAAACCAGATACAATTATTTTTCAAAAAAAAAAAAAATGTTAAAAAATGTTTGTAGTAAACATTAATATTTCTAAATAATAAAATTTTAATATCAAACATGAAAATAAACAATAAAACTTGCCGAAACGAACACAATTTTAACGGAAATTGATATTTAGAAAACTTACCTTTTGCGCAGGGAATTAGTAAGAAAGTTGTCACCTATATATTATATTCTATATTACATGTTCGGTGATTAAATGTGATTTAGATGTAAGTACTTAGCAGAAGTTTTAACATACTTAAAATAAGGTAATTATTAAAACTACAAAACTTTATGTAAATATTTGGGAAATAACTTGTCACTTGTGGAAACAGTTTTTATGATAAGATGTCTTTAAAATATTTTTCGAAGTTTCGTTATTTTTTCACAATATTCCGGAATAATAATTTTTTCCTCAATTTGAACAATATCCTGAAAAAAAATGTTAAATTAGCGTTGAGTATGTTGAGCTGGTATCGCTGGATTTTTTTGACGTGGTATTTGTCTGTGGCCTGACAGGGCAGAGGGCCATGGAGAAAGGAGGAATTTATAGCAGGTCGTATTTAGGTCGTCTGTCGTAAGTCACCCCTCCGCAGCGTGCGCCGGTCCGGTACTTGAATTTATTGCAGGCATGCAGCTGAAATATTCGCAGAGTTCGATCTGGAGAGCGGTCCCGTACGAAACTACTTTAATATCAAATTAAACTAAATGTAAAGGAAACGGTTAAATTGGACGGATTATTCGTAGGATTGAGGAAACAAATTACAAAGAATGCAGTAAAGATAACATAAACCTCGTTTTAACTGAAGATAACGGATTATAAAATGTAATATTTCTTCTACAATTCGTCATTAATAGTCATCTGAGAAGAGAAAAAGAAAGAAGACTGTTAAAGATAAATTTCCCTTAAACTAAAAGTAAAAAAATATGAATTAATTAGTAAAATTATATTTTTTTAAATTTTCTTTGAAAAGGACAAAGCACAAACTACATTAACTAACCATCTCACCGTCTCGCCGAAGGGGTGGGCAGAGAGGACGGACCACCAAACAACTCGGTCTTGGAACACACTCCTTGCCTCATTCACATTAATACATTGTCTCATACAAACTCTTCTATTATTCTGATTCTCGACGTGGCCCGACTCAAGTATTTTATTCACTTGGTCGTGCCATGTCTTCCTCGGGCGTCCCCGACTTCTGTTACCATTCACATTTGGATCATATATTTTCCTTTCACTACTTTCTTTGCTCAATCGCTCTACATGCCTAAACCACCTAAGCGTCCCTTTCTTGATATTACTCATTATGCTTACATCAGCCTTGCACTATCTGCGGATCTCCACATTTCTCACACGATCATATTAATAATATGAGGATGATTTTTTAATCACCTTTATTGTGCAAAATCACCTCAAGGGCGTACATGGTTTTACCACACATACGCCTCAGGGATCTCATTTCTACAGCATACACAGTCTACTTTCATCCTCGGAAAACCCTTTAAATATTTGATTATTTTTAATTAAAAAGAAAGACAAGCATTCCCGAGTTATATATAAAATATTGTCAGATTATCCGAATAATCTGACAATATTTTAAAAGCTCCTACTATCACCACAGTAAGCGGAATTTTTTTTTTTTTATGTGACACCTCACAATAGTGTCCCTGCCTGTGCAGTGTACAGACAGGGGAACTATGTCACCACCCGGTTGGGCGGCGTTGTGAGGCGGAATAGGGTAGGGGCTGTAGGAAGGGATTTGTTAATGCGGGCCTTGAAGAGGCTCGGATTATAGGAGGGAGGAAAAACAGATGCCGGTAGCTCGTTCCACATACGAGCCGACTTACACAAAAACGAGTCGTAAAAACGGCCCGTTCTCATGAAGCCAACGTCAACCGTGAACGGGTGTTCAGTTCGTGTCCGTCGTGTTTCGCGCACGTGCACCGGTGCATCAGGAATCAATGCTGCTAGCTCCTTGGAGCAGGCTCCATTGAAATACCTGTAGAACAGACAATTGAACATTATATACCTGGGTGGGACTCAAACGCGATGTGAACTCAGCCACCGACTGGTCATATTTAAATATAATAAATGTTAAATTATCTTTCTTTTTTTAAACAATAGATATAATTATATTCTCCATTTACATAAAATTTAATAGTATGAACAATATGAAGTAATTATAAATAAACTAAAAAAATTTAATTAAAAATTGAAATAATACAAAAAAATGGCTTAAAACCAATATTCGAAAAATTTGTTAAAACACGATCACAAAATTTCACACTAAATCACGTATCACAAAATTTGTAGAAGTCCATATGAGCGTATATAGTAAATATTTGTTAAAAGATCAACAGCCTGGCCAACGAAATATAAATTACTGAAGTACAACCCCCGAATGCGAGAACGTTTCGAAAACAGGGTGGAGCCGGCGTCGTAATATGCAATGCGCGAAATAAAGGCAATGCGGGATTATGAAGTAGTATTATACTGGTAAGTAGGTAAGTGCAATATTGTTCTAAAAATGAAGCGAAGCTCGGGATTATATCTGGATTCGATTTTCAAAACTGTTTTACGGAGGGTTTGAGCGTACAACAGGCGTACTCAATTATAATATTGTTTTCTATTGATATTGAATTAAAATATTACAGAAAATCTTGTTTAAATACGTCATTTTAGAGGTTTGTATGAATTTTAGACCTTGTGGGACAGTTATCGGGTGCTGTTGAAATCTTGAAAAAAAATTCTACTCGTAAAAATAAAAATAAAAACCATAATACATATTTTTTTAAATGTCTTTTATAGCTAAAATTTAAAAATGGTTTGACTGATTAGTAAACCTTTGTAACAAGAAACTGGAGTCAACAACATTGCGAACCTCGCCAAATGCTGATCGGATAGGACCGACATTTATTTCGTATATTATCTTCTGTAATATCATCCGTTTACAGAGAAATGTGTATATATCCGCGTGTTTGTACGTGACTACCACCAAAATTGGTAGAATGCGTTGTCATTGACAACTAGTCTATCTGGCAATGGTTAATTTCCACTTACAAGACTTGCATTCATTCATTTCCGAAAACAAAGTTGAAATTCAAATAGACGTATTTAAAAATAAAAATTTTCGGAGTTCAAAAAGTTTTTCATTTTCGGGAAATAAAAATGAAACAAATCTTTTTAACGACACATTTTCCCATATTGTTTGAGTATTGACCTCGCTCAGCAATATATATAATGTCTCACTTGAAAGTAATCAATCAAATAATCAATCTAAATAAATTTTGTCTTTTAGCAGTACCCATTGTTGTTGTTAAGCATATTAATTAATTGATTGACGACTTTTTCCAGGTCTTGTCAATTCCTTAATCTAGTATTTATTATTTAAAGGTAGTAAAAATCTGATGAACGATCTTTCAGAAAAAACTGTTAATATGAATCCAATTTCATGATCACAAATCACAAATAACTGGAATAAAACAAATAACTATGACGGAAACTACCTCCACAAATTAAATAAATATATATATATTTTTTTTTAAGGGGAATAATATAATGAGTAAAACCTCAAATTGTGACATATAATCATTGAAAACAATATTCAAATTCTAAGTAGGGGTTATTTCACAGAATTTGATCACTTCATCAAATTTGATTCTCAAGTTCTGTGAAGGTTCTATTCTAGTTCTGTTATTATATAATTACTGGCCAGTTGTTTCACAAAACTGAAATAATGACAGAACTTGAATAGAACTTTTGCGGAACTTGAAAATCAACTTTGAAATTGATGAAGTGTTCAAATTCTGTGAAACAACCCGTCTTAAGTATAAGATAAATATGACTTTATCTCGGTCAGAGCACTTCCCGGCAAGAAAGAGGGAAAATGCCAAGATGCGACTGAATCTTTCTCTGTATTTTCTGTTTCACATCTTTCGATTGAGAATCGTTAATATTGTTTTCAAAGATTAAGAAAGAATTTTAAATTTCATTAAGGCCCGTAGTAAGCATTCAAAGATGGTTTAAAAGAGATATACTTAAATACGAATGTTAGAGGGAGCGCGCTAATATTTAAAAACGATAATAATTAAGCGAAAATATTTCATACAACACGACTCGTTTGAAATAGAGCAAACATCTATCGATAAATGCTTTAGTTGCATTTAAAGATACGCTGTGAATTTCTTCACGCCTATAATAATTTTCGGGGCTTACTTTGCGAATTCTTTCTATCGAGAGAATTTCATATAATTAACATTTCGGCATAACAGATTTATAGATATTATCTTCAAAAATAACTTAAAGAGTTAACGAAAAACTTGTCATTTATCGGTAGAAATTGGGTATGCGGGGCTTAAGGCGATGCACTACGTCGTGTAATATTGTTAATTGAACCGCTATCAATAACAACCCTTACGTAGATGGCGATAAGGTTTGAATTCCCGCTCAACACCATCCGCCTATTTTGATTTATGCAAGAAAAAAACATGGCCAAAAAGTGCCTTTTATTTTATTTTGTGGATGTTCAGGAATAAATATATTTTTTTCGATCATTTTATAAATAACTTAATTTGCCACATTGTACAATAAAATCATAACCGAAAACGGGTTTGTAAGTAGGAGATTTTGAACTTTAAAGCAGTTTTCATAGGCCTTATACATTATTTTTTCTGGGCTTTTAAAAAGATTTATCTAAAAATACTCAATTATTCCAAAGGCCAAGATGTATTCTACTCGCAGTAAAAGTTAAAGCATCTAAAACATTTCTAGGCGACCAAATTTTCAAACCAAAAACACATGATTTTGCATTACTGCGTATGGCATCGCCTGAAGTATAATTAACAAGCGAGGTTATATTGTATAGGAGTATGTTAGTTTTGACGCGGTTTGGAAGCCCTGAAGTAGGCTGTTACCTTATTCAAATGTAGGCCGGCGCTTACGTCCATTTACGATTCCTGGAGAGATCCAGTTACCCTCGTTCGAGCAGTAAAATCATTTTATGTTATTTACTTTATTTACCTACCCTTTCACGGCGGGTTTAGGGGAGTGCGGTGCGAGGTGCGGAGGGGAACATAAATAAACACATCCATTTCAAATTACATCATAAAACATGCACGGATTCAGTGCATTTATATTATGCTCATTTCGGAAATACATGTAATTCAAAAATGACACGATGAACTTAAATGCTGTAGGTAAATAGTTAAAATATACGAGAGAGTATTAGTTGATTTTTTCGTCGATAATTAACCAAAACAATATATATTATTTTTATAACCATTTGGTATGATATGCTTCTTTATCATTAAACACGATTGTAATTAATGTATTATTTACAAAACGAATATATTTATACGCATGTAATCCTTTGTACGCATGAATATTATTACTTGCTTTGATACCTTCAATAATATATGGGATTGCATTTCCGTTCCCATATCCTGGGATTAATAATAAATAATTTAACTGCTACCATTCAGAAACATAATTACGTAATATAATCACTTCAGCAAAATTGTTTTTTGTTCACATTCGTAAAATCCAAAGATATTAGAATATATTTTTTATATAATATAAAAGAGCGTACGCGGCGTGGCTATATTTTTTTTATAAAAATCTACATTTTTATTCAGAGATTGATGAAATTTTGCACACTTCACGTTTAAAACAATAATAAGGTCACTGTCTATATGATATTTCAAAAACTCATTCCATTTCCTTTTTTACACTTTTAAAAGCAGAATTTAGAAACGTGATGAAAATAAGAAAAAAGTTAACGTCTACATCTGAATTTTAAAAAGTCGGCGTTAACCTGGGAAACGCCGGAGACTTCATTTAGCTTGTTAATAAGATAACTAAAATATATATATATATATAAATATTATTCGTAAACCGACCGAAATGTCAAAGAGAGCTGATACAATGTCAAAACAGGAAGAAATATCACAGCACGCCACTCGTGAAGAGGCACTAGTTTACAAAAATGAAAAAGACTAAACTAACGTCTTATAAATCCTACCGAGGAGGCAGTAGGTACTTTAAAAAGCACTCGAGGCAAACAGATCATTCTCAAAAACGGTGCTAATTGGACAGCTCAATAAGCAATTACTGGGAGAGGCTTCCCGGCTCCCGGCTCCAGTAAGAGGATGATCCCAAGCCATGCTCCAGGATGGTGTTTCATTCCTCTCGGCTTCGGGTATTTCCGCCGCCGTTCGGTTAGTTAGTGGCAGTTCATCACTTCCGCGATGACGTAATTACAGGAAGTTCAGTGAAACGGAGCTCTGTTCCTCTTTCGCTCCGGGCGCTGGCGGCGGGGGTGGGGCGGGAGTTGGAGCTTCCGGTGCATTCTAGACTCTATACACTAGCACTAGCACTAGCACTAGACACCTATATAAGCTGGAACACTTCATTCAACCGCTTTTCAGAGGAAATTTAATTCATGAGCGAGTGGAAATATTCAGGTCAAAATATGCCACTTTGAATGAAACTCTGCAAGTTATACTATGAAGTACTATAACAGGACTCCAAGCCTTTCAATGGTGATTCGATTTATTTATATGCCTGTGGACCATAAAAATAGGTTTCACAAATATGGGACCTTTTTAATGCATCGTTTATAATTGTACTTAAGACTGATTATGTGAAAAATTAAAATAAATGTTTCTTCTATTGCACATTCGCTGTAGCCTTTCCATAGATGGCACTGGTGTAGTTAGATATCATTTTCTTGATATGACAGCTGATACAGTTGAAAAGATAATGTTGTAAGGATTTAAAACTAAAATGGTCGATTAATATGGTGGTTGGAGTGTCAATGTGTTAAATATAAATGAAAAGGTAATTGAGGAAAAGGAAGACTTGGTTTGTTTATAACCATAACCAATTCAGATTGTTTTCCTATTGATGTAAGTATCTACATAATAAGATGAAAAATAAGTTCTGCTGTTTTGGGATTGGAGCCTTACCACAAAAATATCTATTTTCCGACGATTGCCGAAGACTCTAAATGTGGAAAAGTGAGGTTAACTCATGTTTGAAATAGTGATTGTTGTATTTTATTGCAATTACAATAACGTTTTGCTCAATCGGACTGTACTTACGATTTTAACAGATTCCAGAGGCATCACATAGTCTGAGATAAATAATTTTTTATTGCAAATACGAGAATTTATTGGTTTATTGGTTTGACCGGTCAGTGGTTGAGTGGGCATAGCGCTTGGGTCTCACCCGAGCGTCGCGTGTTCGATTCCTCGGCTGGCTAAGTCCTCCATCACAACACAAGCAACATTTTCGGCTTTCTGTAGTGGTAGTAGGAGATTTTCAAACATTGTTGGGTTATTCGTAACCCGGGAATGTTTGTCTTTCTCTATTAAAAAAAAAAAAAAAAAAAAAAAAAAAAAAAAAAAAAAAATATATATTTATGTATTTTCAAGGCACAATTCACTTTTTTCTCAAATTTTCGTCACTTGAAAACCTATGTCCAGATGTTTTCGAGGAGCATAAAGGTATAATACACCATTGAGACATTTTAATTACCATGATGACCAAACTTTTATAAAAAAACATTCGCCATCGCATAGGAACAATGACTGGCGTGATTCTTACTAAGGACGGGTTGTTTCGGAGAATTTGAACAATTCATCAAATTTCAACGTTCATTTTCAGGTTCTTTGAAAGAAATTTTCAAGTTCTGTTTTTATTTCAGTTCTATCAAGTAACTAGCCAATAATGATATAATAACAGAACTTTAATAGGACTTTCACAGAGGCCGAAAACGAACGTTGAAATTTGATGAATTGTTCAAATTCTCCGAAACAACCCGTCCTAAGCCTATTGTGGTGGTAGTAGGAGATTTTCAAATACTGTCAGGTTATTCGTAACTAGGAAATGTTTGTCTTTCTATAAAAAAAGAAATATATATCCAGCGCCAACGGCAGATGCTAGCGTTTCAAATTACATACCACTGACACGACGTCGAGAAATTGAGTGCAACGAAATAAGACACGTGAACTAATTACAAAGTTTACGAAAAGAATTAAATAAATTATAACTTAAAACTTAGATAATAAAGAGATGTTTGTTGGTATCATCGTTGCTCTGCGTAAGGTATTTGATAGCATATCGCATTTCAAACTCACCGAGAAACTAATACAAATTTGAATATACGGTGTAGTCGCAATGTTTGTCTGCGAACTTTTATTTTTCATACATACCGTGGAGGTGGAGGAAACTGACTTATCGTATGTTGTACACTCACGATTTTGTTGTGAATCTACATTATGGAACTGAGGGATTACTGCACAAGTTTCTGTAATAGACTGGTACAATTGTTGCAAGGTCACTCAGGTATGAACTCTACACTGTCAGACGGGGACAACAGGTTGGATGGGGAATGAGGGAACATAGGTAAAAAGGAGAAGCAAAATATAAATTCCTTAAAAGACGGAACAGTGCTATCATAGTTCCAACGTTATCTAAAATAGAGATTTCAATATTTAAAAACAAATAATACCGTAAGTGAACCCAAAAGCACATCAATCGGTGTACCACAAGGAACTATAAAAGAATGTCGTCAAAGTGATCACATTTTTCAGAAACGATTTTTCTGGGAATAATTTTCGCAATTCCCAATGTACTGTAGGAAGTTCAGTGGATAAATCGGGGCGCTAACTAGGACAGGTGAATTTCATAACTCGGTAGGTAACTGAAACCTCAAATAGGGAGGTGGTTGTCAAGACATTTAGAGAGGGGTGCGGAAAGCGGGACTTCCTAATAGATTAATGGGTAAATGTTCCCGGGGTTGCTGAATTATCGTTGCATCAACACAGCACCTTTGTTTAGTAACTCACCCCTAAACAGCATATTTCATAATATATTCACTATCCGGGAAAACTTGGTTCATTATTATACTTATTTGAACCATTTTGGCGAACGGATAATAATGTAAATTTAAACCAGGCATCGTCATCATAGTGCACATATTTAGGAGAGTCCTGGCTGTGAATTCTTTTGCCTTGCAAGTTGTTTTTATTTAAAAGCCTCATTGCAAACAGGAAGCTGTGAAATGCATTATTGATCAGTAAAATCCGACCCTTGAATCATTTGTTGATCTACTTCGTGGCAGAGTAAGGTTGGCTCTGAAAGGTGTGGGTTGTAACCAGTGGCGGCTCGTGACTTTTGGGTCTACTAGAGTGCTAATATTATAAAAAATGGCATTTCTGATGTTGTTATAGCTGAAAACGATTTTTATTTTTTTTTTAGAAAATCGATTTTTTCTATGAAGATTTTCAGGAAATTTCAGTATAGCCGTGCGCCGCACGGAATTCCTGAAAATCTTCATACAAAAAATCATTTTTCAAAAAAAAATAAAAAATCATTTTCAGCTACAACAACATCAATTAAGCCATTTTTTGTAATATTAACACTCTAGTAACCCAAAAGTCACGAGCCGCCACTGGTTGTAACCCCAAAAACCAAACTAAATTAAATTTATTTTTACGTTATTATTAGATTAAAATTCAAAATAAAATAGGTATAGTATATTTACACCTCTGAAGGCCGCAAATACTCTAACAAAAACTATAAAAATTTCTGGATGCCTATGTTCAAAAATGGTCACAAGAAAGGACATAAAAAGGATAAAAATCAGTTGGTCGCGATTCTCGGCAGTAAAGGAATGATTGAAGAAAATATCAAACTTTTACGGAAATTTTCCCAATTTTCAAAGCTTAAATAAACCGTAAAAGTAGGCATAAACATTTTAATTTTGATTCCAAGATTTGAACGAAATTGAATCCACCTAGTAGGTTTCGAGGTGTAATTTTACGAACTTTTCAGCGATACAATGATAACGTAATGTTTATCTCGTAATACGCCGTGTTCAAAGGCGTATCATTACGTGCGCCAGATTCGTTTCATCGCGGTTTCGACGTTTGTTCCTGTAAAGTCAACATTTAAGTTGCGCATTGAACTGTATGAAATTCCGAAATGTGATAATAAAGCCGGGACAGGTGTAAACAAACGCCAGGTAAACAAAACCAAACCAGGAATAATAAGTAATCATTGAAATAGAATTAAATAGATGGATTTTCCGCTACTAAATCCACGCATTTGGCGTCCTTGGGTCGCAAAACGCATTTTTGCAGCACAAACTTTAACCTCCTTTTTACTGTGGGATATGTTTCTCACAGACGCTAAACACTCGTAGTCTTTTTGGGAGATATTTTTCCCAGCCTGATACGGAATTTCTGGATATGGAATAATGATAGAACGCATGCTATCTCATTTTGAATTACGGTGAGACATATAAACTCAAACAGTGCTAGAAAGAGAGAACACAAAGCTTCCAGTGTGAATACAAAAGTTTTACCATAGACGTTTTAATAATTAGTTTGAATTTTAGCATTTACAATTTATTACTCAAGATTCAATCAACATCCCGATACGTGTCTAGTAACTAGGCTGACGTAAACAACAGAAATAAGTCGAAGACTGAAGATTAACAGTTGCAGGAAAGGGTTTTCAACTGTTAATTTAAAAATACTTGCATATATTAAGACTCAGTTAAACATGTTTTTTTTCATGATACTGGTGCTGATCCAAAGGAAGTCATATTGTGAGAAGTAAGGGACAATCTTGTTTACTTTATGTAAATGAAGCTAGATATCTCTTATCGTGCGGGATAAAGAATATCAATCGCTTTGCGGAGGTAATACAATTTTGCGAAACAGGTGTAGATCCGCGATACGACCAGATCCGATCACACTAAATGTGGCTGGATCGAGAATGATCTTATCTTCGTTTTCTTTCTGGAACATTGTTTTAAAACTTGGGCAAAGTGACTAATAACTTGGTACTAATTTGTTATAACATCAGACTTCCTTTGTTGTTGTACTGTTACAAAAATAATTATTTTTGAAATTGGCTTTACGAGAAAAGCTCTAAAAATAATATTTTTTATGTACAGACAAGTTACAAAGAACTTTTTCAACGTGGACTATTTTTATTTTAAATTTCAAATATGCAAGATGATGTGTCAATTGCATTTCGACTGAACCAAGTTAGTTTCCTTCCGAGAAAATGCACGGTGGCACTGAACTTATGTGTCTTATATATATTTGAATAAATATTTTTTATCATAAAATAAACATAGTATGATGTTTATGGAACTTAAATAAATTACAATAACGAGATACGCCGACACGGGAAGAAAAAATAAAAACAAATTAGACTTTCATAAAGGAAAAATTTAAGCACACAGAAATCTTTTATGTACCAGGCCGTCCAATAACATTGATAATAATAAAATTACAAAATAAATTACTGCGGTTGAAAATATGTTTAATTTTAAAAGAAGACATAAGAAAATACGTTTGCCACGATAATTAATGTGAAGTTTTCAATCGAATATACTTAAATTTAAATTTAAATATAAAAAGTAAATAAAAAAATTATTTTGACGAAGTAAGAAACTGAAAGTCTTATTCCACCTTAGTGATTTTCTTTGCGGAATAAAAACGGGTCGGATCGGCGCGCAGCGAGCAGACGTATCGCGGCGAGGTCGTAACCCGGGATATTCCTGTATTTGCTGTTGTATTTGGCCATATTTCGGGGAAGTTCTTTTGTGTGTTTTCGAGTTCTTTGTCGCCCTTTTTCCAGAGGAGTCAGCCTCCAGCGGCTCGGATAAATATTAATACAGCGCGCGTGAGACGAGTTTAAATAAAATATCCATACATACTCGTGTTCTGAACACAAAGGCAGACGCGGCTCGTAAAAAGCCATTCGCGGCATACCTTAATATGGGAGATGCGTTCGCGCAAAATATCGTAAATTTATTTTAAAGATTTGTGGCGGGTGTTTTTTCATCTTTAATGGGTACCTATCCAATGTTTGCAGATGCTGGGATAAACACACAAGAGAAGACAAAAACACGAAGTGTGTTGAAAAGAAACGAGCGAGATAAACGCGAACGCAATATATTTATGATGTCGAAACAATTTATGCGGCGCGGGTTCCAATGCCGAAAAAGTCAATAATATGAAATTGGCATAATCAGAGAAATGGAAGAAACAGAGACAAAAGGGGGTCAAAGCGCTAGGGGGACCAGGTGTAAAATGGTCCAATTCGATTGAACTCAAATGAACTGGTATAAAATGGTCCAACTCGACGAACCAACTCGGTCCAACAAGCAGTCGCTAAAGATAAGCAGCATCCAGCGAGTATCTAGCGAACCTAAAGAAAGTTCACACTTCAAAAATCCTTGTAAAACGTTGCTTCAATTGGTTTGCGGCATAATACTTAATTTTCTGTTCAGAAGTTTTGTATGACCTGGTTCCTCAAATCCTCTGCCACACATAATATTCTGTTCCCCACTTCTTGCCACTTTCAATTGTTCCCCGATTTCGGGGGTATGTGCCATGGCCAACTGATGCTCTAGTTATTAATATTATGATTTTATGCAGTTTTCATGAAAATTGCATGCAAATTCGTTTTTTAACGTATCCCCTAACAAAGATGACGAAGCCTCTGCGAAAATAGAATTTCTTTTAGAGCCTATGTGTGGAAGGTCTTTTTAAGGAAAGGAAGGAGGGAATGGGTAGGAATCCGGGGTCAGTGTGTCCAGGAGTGACAGACGTATGAATCCATCCGTTGCAAGACAACGAGTCGAAAGAGACCAGCTGATAAAGAAGGGTGTATGTATAGCCTTAAAGTGATGGTCCCACTATAAACGAGATAACTATTCCAAAATTTAATATAACTTAAAATATGGAAGTCCTTGTACATAAGTTTGACCCCTTGACCCGTCCGGACGCGACCCAAGGCAGAAGGGCTCCACATTAACAAACTCTTTCGACACAAACTTTTCTCATATCTGACTGCAAGCTCCCTAACCCCCTCCCCCTCCAGCCCGTCACTCCCCACCCGTCCGGGGCAGGCGATTGAGGCCAGCTGGGTGTTTTAGAAAATAACTTAATATATTCGGGAAAAGGCGATGTTTGCCAAAGAATATCATTTTTGGGGATCACGCTATTGAAATATTTCCCGATTTGAGAAATATCACGATCATTTTGCTACAACTCGTATATGGCGTGGAAAAGAACGGTAATCTATTTATATGTAGGTATATGCAGGGTATTAAAGAACCTACCAGACTTACTTACCGGCGAGTCCTGATATTATTTTTGAGTAAAAATGTAGTTGAGATTTTCGCCTCCGGTGAAATTTTTTATCGTTTTTTTTCATAATTATTTCAATTTTTTTTTCAAAAACTAACCAAAAATCTTTCATTTTGTCGCCACTATCCACTTGGCCGACTATCCTGTCTAATAACTGATTTAGTATGTTTTATGGAAAAAAAAACAAAAAGACACCGTAGACCAAAATGTTTTTTACTTCGAATAAGCTCAGAAATCACTGGTCAAAGTAAGTTAGGTATGGCCCTTAACACTCTGAATAAAAAAAATGTTCGTGAATGGTTTTGTTTTTTATACAAATCTACAGTTTTATTACGATATTGATGACATTTTGCACATTGACCTTCAAAACAAGTGGAAGGTCACTATCAATACGAGATTTTCTAATTTCTACCCTTTCCCGCCCCTTAAAGCAGCATTTTTATACATGATGAAATTTTGCATCCTTGACGTCCAAAATAGGAATTACTTCATAAATCTGATTTCGAAAAACTTTGCGTTAAACCCTGGATTTCAGCTGGAAATATACATGAATATAACCATGAATCTACAACACCAAGAGTTAGATTGATATCCAATGAGTGCCAAATACACGTACTCGTAGTTGATCAATCTCCTGGTGTGTGGTGTGCCCTCCCTGCTAATTGCCCTAACTTCGCTGCTCCTCACTGGCTTCTGCGCTGATTGGATAGCTGTGCACACTAATATTTCGAATGTTCATGAGACATGATCACTCCAGCGCATCGGTTAAATTCTTGTACTTCTCTCACCTTCCGCTTTACCTGTAGTTAGAGTTTGCGGTTTAACAAGCGATGGGCATAAAATAGTAAAGGATCCATTTTAGAGATACAAAGAATCTAGTTTGGATTAGTAGCAATTAAAATAACACATCATTAGTCTTCTTTTTAATGTTACGAGATGAGGGGCCGAAGATTTTAACAATCTCCCGGCCACGAACAGACTTATGGAGATGCGGCGTTACGGATCCAGAAACCTGCCTACATCGTACAAACTTTCCGTAAGAACTTTGTTACGTAATACAGTCTCCCTATAAATCAAAAAGGATGATCACCCTACATTAAAAAGGGCTTGGTTACCCCACTCTACTCACACGCAGTCGGCCGCGGCGTGTTTGGCGTACGTGACGGACCACCCACAGTGTCCACGGCTCAAAACTTGTCGCAACACGCCGCGCCAGCAGTCAAGATCCGACCTTGGTTGTAACAACAGTGTCTCTCGCGGAGCAAACTGCTCGCCAACATGGCGTGCATAATTACGCGATATTAGACGCGATCTTGTTCCAGTTTTAAACTAAATGCATTGCGCTACCAAATCGAAAACATGTTTCATACCTCAACTCAAACTGTACTCAATGGAGTCTCGCTTCCGGTAAATTCCTCGTGTGTGACGATACCAAAACTACCGTTGCTTCTCCCGGAAGCGCGGGCATCTCCAGCTCGACACGTCAGGCCAACCCCCCATCAGAACCCTGGATACCCGTAAGCTTTTTCGGCATACCCTTTCTTGTGTTTAATTCCATTAACTTCATTTAAAATCCACTTTTCGTCCTGTCGTTACGTTTGAGAGAGGGAGTAGAGATCCAATTTAACCCTGTGTTTCTTTAAAAGATGATTAATATAGCTTGTGCCTCCTACTCATGTGTTATTATTGTGATGGCCTTCTCCAAACTCCTGACCGATGGACGAACTAATGAATAAAGAAGTTCCCCACCCCTGATAGTATCCGTATCTCATCTGCTTACCCTTTTACTGAGCAAGCCAATTTATAACCCGGGTTCCAATCATAAGTCCAAGCCAATTTATAAGTCCCGATGGGTCTCAACCGTAAACATAGCAACTTATTCAAAAATACCAATTTCGTTTGAGGGCGTGTCTGTGATTTTAATGATGTTTCAATGAACTCGGATTTATTTTTTTAATTATGTCAAGAATTCAGACAGGCTATGCATTACATACCTATTATATAATATTGTAACAGAACATTATTTTAATGTATCTAAATGTAATTTTCAAAACTGGAACGGATTTTTTTTGCAGCAATTATTATCTAAGATCTGAATCTAATCAATTATTATAAGCTATCAGCTTCACAAATGCTAGAATTATAATATTCTATGATTTTTCACGGGTCTGCGCTAGTAGGTAAATAGTAACATCCATAGAGCTGCACGTAAGCCACTTGCATAATATTCAAACAATGTTTTATTGATTATTTTAAAAATAATAATAAAAAACGCAATCTTCTAACTGACTTACTAACCATCACGCCGTTTCCTCGAAGGAGTAGGCAGAGTGGACGGACCGCCAAACAACTCGGTCTTGGAACACACTCCTTGCCTCATCCACATTCATACATACTCTTTTATTATTCTGACTCTTGACATGGCTCGACTCAAGAATCTGATTCACATGATCGTGCCATATCTTCCTCGGGCGACACCGACTTCTGATACCATCTTATCTTATATTTAATAAAAAATGTAAAGGTCGGTTTTCAGAACTATTATAAATATACCTTTTTTAGTAAATATCTTTTCCATTCCACGGTTGAAAGGATGGATGGTATAAACTGGATACATATGAAATGGATTTCAGTGTTGTTGGGCCATTAGTAAACGATACTAATCGTCTCAACGGACGGTACATCTCTGGATCTTCAGCCTTTTATTAGGTATAATTCTAATCCTCTTTAGAAATGTATTGTGTTAACATCGGGGTAAACAGGCAGGATTCCAGACCAGGAACGCTGAAGATGCAGTTTATAATTCAATGGCAAATAGCTAAATAAAATGATAATACTTTATTACATGGTCTCAATTCGTGTGGACTAGTTAAGAAATAAAATATAACAATATACGGTTCAATGGTCGCTTTATACATGTTTATCACACCTTTCAGCACTCGACTCGAATAAATAAGCGATTCGACCCGCCATATACGTAGATATTTAGCCCAACAAAGAATACAAAAATAATTTAACGATGGTAAAAAGTTACCCAGAAGAAAGGGTTGCCACACCAATTTTGTGATCGCCTACCCCACGGTACCAAGCATCAAAAAATACAAACAAGCAAACAAAGGCATACCTACTAAACAACTTGTTGTAAATGGTTCTTGAAATAAACGTCGCAATGGAGGAGCTATAAATATATTTATGAGCTTTATGATCTTCTATCACCAGAGCCTACGTAGCTCGAACTATAAAAAAAAAACAAAGCAATCCACACTCTTTATTATAAACTACCTAACTCACTTTAACAAGTGATTCCATAGGTTAATTGGAGAAAAAACATATCATTTTGATCTCCGATGACTTTTTTTTCTTTGCTGAAAACATACAACACAGCAGGTATTGGTCAACTAAGGTCAAGTTTGAAGGTTGGGCGGTTGCTCGGCTGAGTTACCTGTGAAGTAAGGGGTTAATTTTCAAAATCGCTTGTAGATAGTGACCTTTCTCTTTTTTTAAAGGTCGAGGGTGCAAACTTTCATCAATCCCGGCATAAAACTATAGATTTGTAAAAAAATCAAAGCCATGCCGCACACCAGACATTTTTAGATCACACACCAGACTGATATCGATGGATCATGGTATCTTTGACGATACCAAAACAGAAATAAAGTGTGGTTTTGGCAGTACATCTTTAAGAACCGTGAACCGTGAAGATAATCGCAGAAAAAGTAGAGTTCAGACCGTGAAAGGAACACTCGGTTTTCGGCTTTACCGCGAAAACGTCAACTGACCAATGCTGTGCGGTCATCAGCTCAGGTTAGATACCCAACGAGCCGTTATAGTCGTACATTGTATTGATGTTTATGCCCTAGGAAAAACCATTATCATACCTCGCCTTGTGGATAAAAAAGTCACTTTAACTATCCGTAACATGCACTTTAATATCGGTTTAAAGTGACCAAACTTACATCATAGTCAGTGAAAAAAAAATCAAAACCAAAAAATTTTTTTACTCGGGAGATATTTTCAATTTGTATTGATATTTCAGGCGACTAATTATTTGTTATTCAAAAAATGTTATTTTAATAAATGGTTTGCATCTTTCGTCTTGCAATATTTGAATTTTTTAGAAGCATTAATATAAAAAATGACTATTGACGACCAAATTAATTTCATACAAAATATGATTATCGCTTAGTGTGATATCTTTGGCACTCGATATTTTTTTGTAGGTTTAATAAATCAGAATTTCATCATTTTTAATCTTCGACCCAGGACAACATACTCGAAAAGAAGTCTTGGTTCCTGTGCTCCACATACGCGTGTCGGTGGTGGGTTGCATAATCTCCCCGAAGATACGATCAATCATTCTGCGGGCCATTCTTCCCGCATCACTCATTCACCACCATTCTCTCCACCCATCTCCACCCAGCCACCAGATTACAATCATTCAGTCCCACCCACTCCCCACCCTGGCGTGGTCCCAACACCTGACGCCAGTCTATTAGAGCGACGCCATGCGATACGATGATGCAAAACTTATAGACATGGTTTGTGTATAAACAGAACAACGCTTTTCAGGCCCACAATATGGCCCACGTATGACATATTGGGTCATAGTAATGATACACGGACAGATAATGCACTTGAAATGATAATACTGTCAGTTATCTTCATCTGATGTTTACTGCTGAATAAAGGTTTTCGCAAACACCCCCTTTTCTATTATCTTTGAAATAAATAGGGAAAAACAGAAACCATAATAGACGATGGTAACTAACAAAGGGGTTGGGTTTTTGTATAAAAATAACGTACGCACTCAGGCACCTGAGTTTAAATTGGAAGTACGTACATAGATGCGAATAATATTACTGTTTGATTTTTTTTTTTCAATTGGTGACAAATAAATTAATCATTCGGAAGGCGTCAAAAAACTTTATATATATATTTTTTAAATACATAGGAATACATATAACAAATGGGTGATGGTATATTATAACCATGGGAAAAGCATTAATTCTTCCCCAATTAATATCCCCCACAAACCAACCCACGACTTCTTCAAACCTTTGCCAATGTCACATCAAACCTCTCAAAATCATATTCCAAATCTTTTCCATTCCTTCTTCAAGCACTCGCACGTCTCTTAGAACCTTTCCATATAATCCCAGTATATTCTACCTAACCAAAACTTCTCCAAACCTCGCCATATCTTCCCAAATTTTTCTTCCAACCTTCCCCGAACCGTAAGCCTTGTTTCAAACCTTCCACGTACTTTCCCTGTACCTCTTCAAACCTTCCCGAACCTTCGCCATTCTCCGTTGAATTAAATTATTCATGGCGATGGTGCTACAATCATATTTACTGCCAAACGTTACCGGTAATTCTGCAGAATGTATGGAATTGTAACGGGCAGAGTAACGCATAACAGTACGCTGTAAATGCCGAGGAAATTTTCTTTACGATATTGTGGAGATAGAGCGGAAAAGCTTTGGAAAATTGTGGATCCGAACATTGAACAACTTTTATAGCAGGTCGTTAATGTTATACGAACGCTGAAAGGAATAACATTCGTCGGAGATAAATACGGCTAAAGTAGCTACTAGCTCCCTATCAGCGGTATTATAAGCATAATGCTTTAGGGCGAAAATTAGAATAATTAAAATAAGCACACGTTAAATGTTTCATATTTACGCTGGTTCCCCGAGCTCACACGTGCGTCGTCGTCAGCATTCTCCGGCTGGCATCATTATTCAAACTAAAGGACAATATGACAAAGCATGTCACACATTTTGAAATTCATCAAATGAACACGAACTGGGGAGAAATTTGAATGAGTGGAATCATCAGTTAACACATTCGAGAAGGCATCAGAAGAGAAAGGAATTCTCAAGGCATTAACGCGTATATCGAATACATAACTGATAAATTCTGTCGCGCCCCGCAATAGGGTTAAATTTTCGATGGTGCAAATAATACTTTCGTCTGTGATAAAGCAAGGATCCTCGGTTTTAGTGAGGAAAAAAATAAATAAATACAAAACAATGTAAAGTAGGCGTCAAAGTTCATTGGGGAGTTTTTTTTAAATTCACTTAATAAGAACATGGGGAGTTTAGATACAAGAATCCGTTTATTTCCCAATCAATCCATGATCTGACTCTTATTCATTTTACTACAAGCAATAAGCAGAGACCTGAAAAATGCAACAATGGAGAGATAGAGAGAGAGCTAAATGGGCTAGAACGAGAAGGTACTAAGTAAGAGGCGATATTGGTTTACTTTAAAATCTAAACTAACTAACTAACGATGACGCTCTTTCCCCACAGGAGTAGGTAGATATGGGACCAACCGATAAACAACTCGGTCTAAGCACACACTCCTTGCTTCAGTAGCTTCAGAAGGTATTTCTAGTGTATATTATCTGTTCGGTGTCAATATTCCTTTGTTTACTGTTTTGACAATCCAAAATATATTTCCGCAGATAATAGTTTAAAAGCTAGGTCTAAATCGCAGCGTACTATTATCCTTTTTTAGATATGTTTTTTAAAAAGGCGTGGGTAAAGCCACTATTCTAAGAACAAAATACCATAAAGTTAAAATCTCATTACTTTAGTTGCAAAATATCACCGCTTTTGTTGAAACATTAAACCGTTTTTTTTTTTCAAAAATATAACAAGAATTTCGCCGAACAATAACGCGAATTTTCAGCTCCCTAGCAATAACAAAATAAATGTCTTCAAATTTTGAAAAGTAAACCATAAAACTAAATTTTCAGTTTGTAAAAGTAAATCTATTAAAAAAACTCTAATTTCACAGTTATCACTCCAGTCTGCATATATATATATATATATATATATATATATATATATATATATCGACTGTAAAGTGTAAAATTTTAAAAGGGATATTTCTGAGATAATTAGGAAACAATATTTTGGGCCGGTAATCTGCTACTGTACTTTTCTTCTATTGTTGTAGATTTGATAACTAAAAAAAAAATACATCAATAATATTATAGACACGATTTAAATTAATTTCTAATATTAATAAGTTTTCACAGGGTTTTTGTAGTTGTTACAGTTATGTGTTACTGACTGGTATATTTAGGTGGTGATTCGAATTTGTGGAACTTGTAAATGATTAAAAACGCGCAATTCTAAAGTATAATAACCAACGACATTCTAAAATAACCACAAATTACCACTTGACACATTTTGGAACTGGTATTCTAAGCATTTTCTTATATTTACATTTTGAGTTGTTACACTTTGGAACTGAGGAATCGATATAATATTTAGTGCAAAAAACAAAGAGGGAAGCTGTAAATTGTGAGGTACGGAGCGATGAATATTATATGCTAGTGATAAGTGGGACAAATGTGGGTCACGCATCTCTAATAGGGCACAGGCGTCACCGTCACCCAGCGTCACCGTCACACCGTCACCAGTCACCTGTCACCAGCAGGGACGTGGAATCTCGATACAGTACTGTCACGCCAACACAGACACTAGCTGTGACGTAACGTGGGGGTTGATCTTAAAAACCAACTATACCACCCCGCCGTTATTTCAGATAGCTGTGAGAAAAACGGGTAAAAAAGTTTAACCAAGCTTGCAATTCCACGAGGGATCCGCGCTGTGTAAAAAAAGGAAAACAGGAAGCGAAACAGCTGTCACGAATATATTTTAATTGTGTAAAATGCAAATGAAAGGGGAAAATTGGTTACTTCCGCATCCGTAGTTAGAAACGCCTTCTAAAATAATTGTAATGTGAAAGAAAAATATTACATGAATTAATTGAAACCAGCATGGGTTGTTGGAATTATTTTTGTTACATTCATTCTCACACAGCCTGAACGTGGTGTTATGAGAAACTCTTAGGACGGATCGTTACACAGAACTTGAAAAAATTATCAAATTTTTAATATTCAATATATTGATGGAATAATAACAGAACTTGAATAGAAATTTCACAGAACTTGAATTTTATCTATGTAATTTGATAAATTGTTCAAATTCTATGAAACAACCCACATTTATGTTGGGTATGATTTGAAATTTTCACTGCCAAAAGTATAATAATGATTTGGTTTAGGATGTTATGCCGTGTTGCGCTACGTTATTCTTTAACCAACGTTTCATACAGCATTACAGTGTCCATCATCAGGGCAGATGTGTTTCACATCGATCGATCACACATCTGCCCTGATGATGAACACTGTAATACTTTGCAAAATGCGCAGCACTGCATAGTATCCCAAAAACATATCTAATCCTAATAAGAATATTTTCAACACTTACGAAGGGCAATAAACTCGTAACAATTACTAAACAAACAGATTTCGAATGCTACTAAAAACGTGCGCTAGTTATTTCTGCGTGAATTATTTATACCTGCGTGAAATTTTTAACGTTCGATGAACCTAATTTACTATGAATTTAATTATCATTTTCAAAATTGGAATAGATTGTGGGAACAATTAAGACAAGCGATAAAGTAGGTACCAACATGTTTGTTTATTTTTTTGACAGAGGTTGTATTTTTTCAAGTTTAGTTAGGTAAATATTGTTTCTAAAACTGACAATGTTTGTTTTCGAAAGCAATTTTCTTTTATATGAATACTTTCAGCTTCATAATAACCCGTGATTTTTTACGAGTCTGCGCTACAACAACGAAAAGAGAACATAATGGTATATCCGATGAGTTCGATAATTTTTTCAATCGGCTTCGATTAAGGCGAATTGTATTAATATTTGTTAAAACAAAACGAATCGAGCATATCGTGCTATCTACTAATTTATCGAAATTAACGCCAGATTATATTCAAAAATGAAGTACGACTTTTCAAAAAGAAACCATTATGAACTTCCACAGTTTCATTGTTATTTTATCGCGCCCTAAGGTCCAGCGAGTAAGAAACGAATTCAATATTTCGATAAGTTGAACGCCAGATGTTCCCCTTTCAGTCGCGCAGCTACTCTTATCCGAACAAATTAATTCAAAACAAAACTGTGATAAAACAACATCTGTTTTTTTTTGGCTACCCTGCTTCTTATTGCAAATCAAACTTCGAAATGAAAGCTGTTGCAGTATTACTCTTGGCCTTAAAAAACGCTTACACTACTAAAATAGAGTCCGATACAATTTTATCCATTTTAATTCGACTGTTCCTGAGTGAAATTCTAAAATTTTAAAATAAACAAGAAAAAAACAACGCGTAAAAAACATTTTTTTTTAACTATAATACATCTATTTTTGAGTATTTAACCTTTCTACCCAAGAACTGGAGTCGAAACTCTACCAACCTCGCCAAATGCCGATCGGGTAGGACCGATATTTATTTTGTATTAAACTGCTGTAATGTTATCTAATTTCAGAGAAATGCGTGTGTGTCACGTTGATTGCCACCAAAAGTTGACAACGAGTCTATTTGCTGAGTTTCGGGTCGATCGGATTCGAGAAGTGGGTTTATAAGTGATAACAAAAGTGAAATTGAAATAGACGTATTTAAAAATAATATTATAATAATAAAAATTAAAAATCACAAAGAAAAAATTCCGTTCAATTAAAATGAATGCTTATGTACTGCACGGTTCCATGATAACTCAACAGTGACAATTCAACACACTTTTAAAAATTGATATAAAGTCATTAGAGACGATGAAAAAAAAAAATTTTTAATCTAACCAAACCTAACCTACATAACCCAGTTAATAAAGTTTTTGTTTCATCACTTTCCATGACTTTATAAATTTTTTTAAAGATGTGATGAATTATCATTGTGATGATTTATCCGGTTACCGTACTGCACATATACTTTTAAGCAATATTTTGATAAACATAGGAAAAACTTTAAGTACAAAACCTCTCTGAGGAAACTAATTTCCATCAGGGAGTTTCCATCACTCATCTTTGGGGATGCTGTGGGAGGGGGTGAGGAGAGGAAGAGGTGAACATGACTATTGATGAGACCCATGTTGTAGAAGGGATGAAACACAGAAGCCGGCAAATCGTTCTATATCCGATCTGTTGAACTAAAGAACCAGTTGCATAAACAACCCGTTCTCGTGTGACAAATATGAACTGTTTAAAAATATTGAACTCTCGTTTGGCGTTTTACTATGCAGCTAGTTTCTCGGAGCACCTTCCACTGAATTACCGGTAGAATAAGGAAAGCACTCCCACCGGACGCAATTGTGATCGAAGGTGTAATGATAGGGAATCTATCAAAGAAACTGACCGTATCTGCACACACCAAGGGTTGCATCAGGTATCTGATATGTATTTTTTTAATTTTAAGTTTCTAATATTATTATTGTAATATTTGATTAGCCTACAAAACTAACCATCACACCGTTTACTCGCAAAAACTCGGTCTTGGCACACATTCCTTGTCTCATTCACATTCATACATACTCTTATATTATTGTTGACGTGGGCCGACTCAAGTTCCCGGTTCACTTGATTATGCCATGTCTCCCTCGAGCGTCCCCAACTTCTTCTACCATCCACATGTGAATCATATATTCTCGTTACACTTATTTCTTCATTCATTCGTTCTATGTGCCCAAACCATTTGAGCGTCCCTTTCTTAATCTTAAAATACCTAATCCCGTTTTCCGTATTATTTTCTGACATCTATTATATTTGTAAAAGCCTAGCGGACGTTCAATAAATAAATAGAATGCACGGAGCAACATGATAAGAGATATTCAAATATATTAACGTTTTTTATTTGTGTTTTTTTTTGTTGTATTTATTTATTTATATTAAGGTTTTTAATTATAACTGAGACGTCGGAATAAGACCAGCAGACCTTCCAGTAACAGTGAGACTGCTCTAAACCACTGAGCTATGGAAGCAATCTCTACAGACCCAAGGTGAATAGCAAATTCGTGAAACCCTACTGTAAAATATTAATTATGCGTATTTTCTTATTCACGTCGGGTTTATAGGGTGCCAAGGGTAGCATAGTGTTTTCAAGCAGTTGTTCGGGTAACGGCAATAATCTAAATGCATCAACCTAACCTTACATAACTATACAGAAAAATGGAAATGTTAGGCATGATGGTGAAAACCCTTTCAATATTTGTATTAACCCATCAGGTCTCTGGCATATTCTGTCAGAAGGTCGGAGTATTTCCGCATTGCAATAAAATCCAAATAAATGGAATATTTCTGAACGTAGTAGGAAACTAAAAAAATGTTTTAGAAAGATTATGAAATAGACTTTCAAAATTTATTATTAGAAATAACTTATAATTTTTAAAATGCATTTTAAAAATTTTAATGCAACACAATTAAAAACACATATTTTATTAGACAAGTGTATTTATTACAAAACTTACTGTCACCTCATTTTTATATAAAAACAATTAATGAAAAAAATTCATAAATTGCGGTCGGAAACTTTGGTTTCATAGAGGTGTTCATTTTATATATTCAGTTGTTAACTTCTAGATTTGAATATAAAGCGTATATTTCTAACAGTAAGTGACAGTAAGGGAGATGCAACGAATTACAAATATGTAAAATTTATCAATTGGCAAATAAATGTTTTATTATTATTATTATTTCCAAAAACCGTACAAATTAGACTGAGGGGTTAATTTTCGTGAATCATTTAAATTATTACCTAGAACAAGAAGCTAAACTATTTGTACTTTTAACTAACTGTTTCCGTGAAATCGTCAATACTGAATAAGGTGATTTATGTATGTAGGTACGTAGTTTTTGGCATGATGGTAAAAACCCTTTCAATATTTGTATATACTTCTTATTAAATGTTTTCAGGAAGTTTATTTCAACTAGCAACCCTTATTCGATGCCTTATAGCACCTCTTAAAACACTTATAATATACCAACTTGCCTAGCTCTTTTTACAAAAAATACTTCCGAGAATCAAAGCACACACCGAATTTAGAAAACGTACAGGGGCATTATTTTAAAATTTTGGGATCCACTCAGATTGTAAAAACCCTCGAGGGGCTACGTTCAATAGAGCCTCCAAATGGCGTCCGATTAAAAACGGTACGGCGCCTCTTGCACCGAACAAGCCTGGACACGTGTACCATTTACCGTGGATTCAATGCCCTTACAAAGTTTGCGGGGTCACCCATCCAACAATGGGCACTTACACGCCTGGACACCTTTGTGCCGAGACGTCTGACAGTTTAGTAGGGACCACCAAGATTGTGGGGACTCGTGGTGTTTGTTGAAGGGGTGGGCAAGCCGTTGTTTGCGAGCTGTCTGTTAAATAAACATATTTGTGTATTACAAACTAGTTACTACTCGACTTCATCTGGGTTGTGTCATACAGATCAGGCACCGTCCAGATATTACATGAGAACCCATTGATTACATACACCTACATTTTTTAGTCAAATTTGTAGAGAAACGATATTTCTACATCGCAAACATCTCTGCTGATAAAGAATTAAATAAACAAGAATATCAATTATCAATAAGTACCTACTGGATCGGTCGGTACATACTAAGCATGCGTAACTTGCATTGCGACTGTGCCTATGCTCGTAGCAGTTCGTTTTCGATTGCGATCAAGAATTTTTCTACTTTTGGACAATGGAAACCACCAACATGAATAGGGGCATTGTAACACTTTTTTGTTATAGTGTGAATAAATAAATATCAGCGAAAAAATAAGAAAGGTGAATTTAAGCTATTAAATTTAAGAATAAGGAGGATGATTATATTAAATAAAAGATTCATATTTAAGAAATATAATTTATTGTAAAACAATATAGCATGAGACTCATCTGATTAATTAAAATATAAATAATATTAGGGTGCGACTAACCTCGAAGAAGCGTTAGTAGGTCGGTCTTATTTTACGTAAAGATAATTAACATGGTGGTTGATGATAAGTTATACTAAATTGTAGGTAGTAAAATAATGAATTATAATTATAAATATCATTACGATTAAAAATAAGAGCGCCAGTTCCATATATAAACGATAGAACGAAATTTATAAATTATAGTAAACCAATGTTGAAAATAGAAAGAGAAACTAAAGATTGAATATTGAAATGCATAGTGATAAAACTAAAAACCTCCCGATTCCGTGTTGAACGCCATCCGCGAAGAGTCCTTTCTTCCCCGTACGTCTGATTGCTGGATCCGAAACCGGAATACTGAAGACGAAGCTCATCTCGTTCCGTCAGCCAACTCCGAACCTTGTCTAATAGTGTCGCCAGTTGTAGGACATCCACACCAAATAATAAAATTAACGGGTACTTAATTTATCCCGTTACAATGTGAACAGTGGAAAGCGTGAGTACATGAAATTCTTTCCCAATATTAGCATGATCGCGGGAGGGCGATCTTGCTTTGACCACCACATCGGAAAGAACAGTTTGTTCAGTAGCATATGTGTCTTCAATTTACCATGTACTCCTTTTCAGCCAATGTTTCGCTAACAGATCCTTACGACACAAGTTACAAAATGTTATTATAAGATGAGTGATTAGTTGTTGTCGAGCATTGTCTTGCAGAGCTATGTCGGGGAAGAAATCCCCAGCTCTGGGGGTTTTGAATTTTAAAGGGAGTTTTTCGTAATTTATTTTTATTAAATGTATTTTTAGCAATGGTATACACGTATATTTTTTTCAGTGGCCATATATCAACATGTTTTTGGTCGTAGAGGTTTTCGCTAAACAAAAGGAGTTGAGAATAGAGCTTCATTATAAATAGCGAATATAAAATTTAGTATCTGAATTAATGTAGTACTCTGTACCACCGGCCGCCTCTGGACATGACACTGGTATCCCCAGGTCTTGCAAACTGTGCGCAACCCCTATTTCAGAAGCCTCCCAAGACCGGGGGGTTCGGACCTTAATTAAGGGAGAGGACGACAAGTTTCATACTCCGGCAAGTTTAGGGATTGCCGTCGCGATGAAGTGGTATTGATATAAGCGCCCGGTATTGTTGAGCGTGAACTAGGATGCAGATGTTTGACTATGTAAGACTTCACAGTTTACAAGATTAACATTATATAGGATTGGTCAACATTGTTTTGAATTCGAAAACCGGTAAATCTTAATTAGGGGAATCGTTTAGAGAATAAGAAATTCCAGTCAATATTTTTAATTATGATTTTTTTATAACTTAAATTTCAGTGTTTTACAAATATCAATTTTATTGTTAAAATAACTATAAAAGTTTTCATTTTACGATCGAAATCTGACGGGGTACGCGTGATGTTACTTTGGTTTTGTCGGTTAAAAAACAATTTAAACAAACAAAATTTCCAAAAAAAAAATCGAAATAATTTCTAAACCGCAATAGTGACCCGAGTGCGAGTATACGCAGCGCAACTTGAACAACATTGTGAGCATTCTTAATGCACGCGGTCGGCCAACCCGTGAGTAGTGCTATCAAAAAGGGCCGACCAATCACAGAGCATTTGAGCGTTTCACAGTTTTAACCGTTTTTAAATGACGATTTATTTTATTCGTATAATAAAAAACGTATATATTTAGAATCAGCGTTTATCGATCTATAGAAATAAATGTTTTTTAAGCCATAATATTTTTCACTCGAATTCCTTGTTTGAAAATGAGACGGAGTCACTGATATGTTGATACTGCCTATCTGACCTGATGATGGATACTGTAAGAGTGTTTTAAATGTTGGCTCAAGGAGTAAGTAGTACCTATATCACGGCATAATTATTTTTTTAAGGAAATGGATGGGCTTAAAGAAAGATGCTGTGGAATTGTGGTTGAAAAAGGATCTGATGAAAAATATTTTTTATAATATTATTAGACCGTGATGATACACCGACAGATAATCACTGTTAATATGTATTATATACAGGGTGTATCGGCACGTACCCGACAAACTTTAACCAGCTATTCCTTAGCACATTTGGAGTAAAAAATGTTATGGGCACTTTGCTGTCCGGTAACATTTTTTTTAATAAAAAATTTATAATTTTTATTTTCACCACATGTCACCAATGTTTTATCCTTTGTTAAAGTTTGAAAACCCGTCTGGCAATATTTTGTTAGAGTTTCGTTGAATAATGAACGTACGTACCTACGTTGGCGCGCTTTTACAATCACAACGAAATGGCACGGCACCATTCGTCTCATTTTTAACTATTATTATTTAGTGTGTACGAAAGAGCGAGGACACTTTTTGACACACTTGCTAATAACAGCTATCTAACACGAGAAACAATGCAAATGACAGTGATGGAGTGTGGATTTTATATATATATTTTTTTTTTTTAATGGAAAAAAAATGTTACCGGACAGCAAAGCGCCCATAACATTTTTTACTCCAAATGTGCTGAGGAATAGCTGGTTAAAGTTTGTCGGGTACTTGCCGATACACCCTGTATATGCTCTGCAAACATTGATATTGAACGGGACAGAAGAACGGGAAATCTAAACTCAGTGTGCCTATCAATATACGTTTGTAAATAACATTGAACAAGGCTTTATAGTATCGATTAGATTTTTTTTTCAAAACCAATTAAGAGAGAAGGAATATTTCACCATACGATTAATGGTAATTCGATGCAAACATAGGCCGAATTTCCGCAGGCCGTCATTAAAATGAAGACCTACTATCGTTCATAAAGCAAAGTATAAAGTTGAAGATAATATTATTATCGCTCAATAACTCATCTCCAGTAAATATGAAATTTCCCTCGGCGCCCGGGCGGGTATATTTGTACCTAATATTTAGCCTAAAACTCGTCCCGCTCGTAAATTGTAAGGGATGGTAATTCATTTCGCGGCCAGCAGTGCAGTATAAAGTGTTTAACTGCCCTTATTTATGATTTTGATTCGCCAATAAATCATTTTCCCAGTGAGCCAAGTGAAATAAATAATTTACTCAGAATTTTTTTTTTAAATCGAACATTTAAGAAAGGGAACAAGTATTCGGGGGGATTTATGAGGGTGTTGGAATAAAGTTAGAGGACACACCCACAAGGCGGTAACTATCTAGGTTAAGCTACCTACGAACGCATTGCTAGCTAGGATTAAAATTATGTTTTCTAAAGAGAATTGACATAGATTCGAAAACCTGTGAATGCTTAGCATGTAGACTTCTTTTAGCGAGTTAAATATGCACATAGATGAAAATACTGACAAACCCTTGCATTTATAACCCAACAAAAACAGACCTGTTGTGGATGTGGATACTATAGTAAATGGGTATTTTCATACAGTCATATTATCCATACATATCATGTGCATAAATCCGTCTGAAATACGTGTCAATAACATACGACCCCGACAAGATACTCCTCCATTCGACTCTCCATCGATCAACTCCATTTGTTGTACAAATACAACAACAAAACTCTCTTACAATACAATAAGACCACCAGAAATATATCCACATACTACCTCAGCAAAAAGACAATTCATCTACTTAGCTTCTAAAATCTTTAAATTTCTCCCTGATAACTTAAAAACCGAAACCCAACTCAACAAATTCAAAAAACAAATAACGTTGCGGATCCTTATAACTGTAATTCATCTCAATCTCAATAATTAATACTCATATATTCTACACTTTAACCACATGAACACCTTTCAGGCATCTCTTATATTCCATATTTAATTGACTTAATTGAATTATTAAAAAAATATTTATAAATCAAAACAATAATTACTATGCATTATCAATCAAATTCTGAATAAAGCCAATAGGTTCAGTCTGCAAACATCACCCGCCATATACATTTATTTACAATAAATTTACTGTACAAAAACTGCACTTATCATTTATTGCAATGTTTATTTTTATCACGCTTATACACCGCGTATTTAACTCTTGACAGGCCAAGATGCCAAACAAAACGTCTGTAACCAAGTTGATCTTCCGACGACCCCATCATTTTTCTGTCTAATGGGATTTTAAACTATAGAAATCCCAATTATTCAATCAATTATTAATGGTAACCAATATTTGCGCAGGAATACGTAAAATACTAAAATAATATGTCAAGTATAAGCTTATATAAGTAGGATAGTAATTTTGGGTACTGCCTACTCCCCTACTCGGCTGCGGGATGGTTAATGGAAATGCCATGCACCCATAATGAATTAATATCCGTATGGTACTTCCATTAAAGATCGTATTACGTTCTGAGACCGTAAAAACTTATTCCATTTAAGGTGCACAATTATAATGAATGCGATGTTTTTATGTGCCTCAGTAGTGCAAGCGCAGTAAGCAATAAATTTAATGCTAATTAATAACGCATGTGCATAAATTACGATACGAAATGAAGCCACAACTCCAGTGAACCTCCAACAAATAATATAAATTTTCATTATTTTAGTATCGTAACTGTCTTATAACTACAGGGTCGCTGGAATATTAGGTTGATTTATTCCGTTCAAAACTTCGTGTTCGAGTATTCCACAGCGAATCGCACGACATTGGTACAAATTCGTACAACTCTTGGTATAGATTCGGACAACTATTGGTGTAAATTCGGACAACGATTGGTGCATTTTCGGACAACTATCGAACACCGCATGCGCTCTCAGTGCATATTATTGAAAATGTTCACGCCCGCCACGCCGGGAATGCATTGACATGTATGAATTATCGCTGAGGGAATTTTATCGATGACGCAAAACCAAACAAAATAAATGAAAATAGGTAAATTTGGAATAAACAAGAGCATTAAAAGGAGGATTACAGAAACTACCAAGGTTTATTATGCAAAAACATCAACCGGGGAATATGTAACATGATAAAAATAGAAAATACTGAATTATTCAGCATTAAATTACAAAAAAATTATACTTAGGTATAACCCAGATATGTGTGCCTTAAGGTTAAACGCGACGCTCGTGATATTCTACGTGTTCATAGATAGCGTTAATTAATTTATTTAATTAAAATATGCTTTTTGCAAGGTATTGCTTTACAACATAAGACAAATAATTTATTTACGCCCGTACATACGCAATATTTATTTATTTATTTTATTAATACAAGACTTAGAGGGTACATATGGTTTTTGTGATATTTCACCCTCCATGCTACGGATAACCCTGTGTTATGGCGGGTGAATTTTACAGTTTGAACAGAGTCTATACATTACTATGGTATGAAAAATAAAAATAAGAAAAATGATGAAAAGCTAGTTTGGGTTGCAAGAGAATGGAGAAGTTAGAGAATTATAAGAAGATTATAAGATCTATTTACTAATAATTTGAGTAAATAGTTCAGACTAATTATTTATTTACATACTATACAGCTAAGTTAGGGAATAAGAATTTGTTATGTATTATATGTTTATTATGTGTTATATGTTTATTATGTATTATATGATTATGAATTATATGTTATAATAAGTTATGTTTTCTCTGAAAGGTGATTAAGTTGATAGAGTGTAGAATGAATGGGTATTGTAATTGCAATGTATTCCGCGTGTAAGGATCCATTTCGTAATTTGTTTTTTAAAGGAATGGGGTTGACTCACGGTTTTTAGGTTTTCAGGGATAAGGTTAAAGATTTTAGGAGCTAGGAAGAAAAATTGTCTTGGAGCTGACGTGGTATGTAGTGTAGGTACTTTGTAGTGACCGTTGGTTATTGTTCTATATGAAATATGAATATGAACAAATAATTACGTTCGTTTAAAAACTCAATTACTTCGAGAAAGGCACATATAATACAGTATTGTCCCGATGATTCAATCCAATGTTGTATTACTATGCCTTTCTTGAATAATTCAAGCTTTTCCTACAGTTTAGGTTAAGCAGAATTAAAATGAAATTGATTAATTACTTTGTAAAATATATAAGCGTCAAATACACTAATATATATATTTAAAAAAAAAATATGAACGTTTATAAGAAAGAAAAAAAATTATGGATAAGATTATTTGTGACAGTTTCCCCAGATTAACTTTTTTCTTTATTATAAAATTTTTCACAAAATAAATAAAAACCACTTTTGCGTTTAAATCGACCATTTTTAAACTTTGCTTACCAAGCTAATTGTATGACTCTTATTCATATTCATGGTGATATAAGAAGCACGAAAAATATACATATTTTTTAATTGTATACTCCTCGAAACATCTTACTCAGAAAAAGCACAACTGCACAATGAAATTGAAACCTTACATCGAAGAGAAATGTACATCTTGTATCACAAAATTTCGCATAGCATTTCTTAATTCTAAATCGTTACAATTGAGTTGTCTTTTCTTTTTGAAGCGCAAATTAAATTGGTACATAATACGATATATAGGTTTTGAAAACAGTGTGAACGGACAAACCTATGCACTCTTACACGAATATAAAATAGATAATAACGTAAACGAAGAAGATCAAACTAGTAGTAAAAAAAAGTTTTATCATAACATAAAACTTTAACACCATAAATGCACTTCGAAAGCAATGAAGACTCTTCCCTTAATAAAAGCTTTAGATATTCTGAAAGTTCTCCATCAATACATTTGAGTGATAGAATAGGTGAGTAAGTTTGTTGAAAAATAACAACACTGAATCAATAAGGGCGTCAAGCAAGACGGCACGCTGTTCATGATATTGTAATTAAAAATAAGAGGGTAAGTCTTCGCGGAAATTAAATCGCCAAGGTAACAGGTCTTAATGAAGTAATATTGGATGAAAATTAATCCCGGGGTTTATTTAGAATCTTTGGGATTCGTTCGGGAGAGAAGCGCCCCCACACACCCTAGTCACCCCCGGACCTCCCCGTAAGGAAACTGGTCATATTAAAATGAAATTAAATATTTTAATCCTGCCCGCGATGGTGGAGAAATAACAAATGGAACGGGTAAACACCAATTCCCCCCTGGAACAGGTAAGTACTAAGTCTGGTCTATATAAAAAAAACTTTTAATGAAGATGCGAAAAATGAACACAGATTAACGCTGACCCAGAATTATTGGTTATATGAAGAAGAAAAAACAAAATGTTTCGTGGCGGAAAAAATTACGGGAAAGATTTTCATTTCATTGATGTAGGCAATATAGGGGGTAATGAGTAATTTATTAATAACGTTAGTGTTTTCCAGCATAGTTAGGATTATTATCCTATAGATCAGGCAGTACCAAACATAATATTGGATTGTACAATGTACATGTCATAAAAAATATTGAAGTAATACCAACACGACAACATACAGTCAAAAAACATGAAGATTAGATCTACAAAGATAATTTATTTTATGTGACACCTCACGCGGGTTGTGAGGCGGAATAAGGTATGGGCTGTAGGAAGGGATTTGTTAATGCGGGCCTTGAAGAGGATCGGATTATAGGAGGGAGGAAAAACAGATGCCGGTAGCTCGTTCCACATACGAGCCGACTTACATAACAACAATGAGGAAATCAACAAACATGAAGATGAGAAAATCATAAAATAAGTAACGAATGACGTGATGCCTATGGAAATTTTTTTAGATCTAGGGGAGAGTGAAACTCTTTTAGGAAAAAGGGAAAAGTTAAAAATCTTAGAAAATTCTGAAAGGTTGACTACATAAGTTGAAAATTCTGGGGAAATTTTAAATATTCTGAAGAAATTTCGAACCACCTCTTACAAAAGCATTCTGAAATCTAGGGCAATAAATTTTTAGGGCATACCATCACTAACAACAATCTACATACAGTCCGCCACGGAAAAGGAATCCCAGTTGAGGAGGACTGAGAATATACTACGAGTATCATACTACGTATATATAATGCTTACTAAAAAAAATACGGTAAAGAACTCAGCACACCGTCTAAAACCAAAAACGCAAAGTAATCTACTAAACAGGCAATCCGATTCTACAATTTACAGTTTTCTTCTGCAGATTCTTATGCAAAAGGTCATCAAAAGTTGATGGGAAAATTCTTGACCTCTAGTGTGCGAGTGCAGGGGGTAAAGTAGGTCACATCACGTGCGGGTCATGGCTGCATAGCCTGCACTGCCGTCCGTTCCGCAGTGCAAGCGAACTGGCCGACTTGTCTGCAATCTGAATCTATCAATCAATCCCACAGCTCATAGAAGATATCTGTTTAACCGTCTGACTGCTGTTTGCCGGGCAGTGTGTTTGCCAGGCAGGGCTGTTTGCCAGGCAGTGCTGTTTGCCGGGCTGTGTTGTTTGCCAGGCAGTGCTGTTTGTACAGAGATGATCGAACTGAGAATTGTGCAATAGTGCATTGTTCCAATCATCCAGGCAGACAGAACACTAGATAATAACGTGTTATAATTGTAATTTATTGGTTTAAACTCATTGGTGCGTTTTCTGCGCACAGCAATGCATAAATAGGTCAAAGAGAAGTTTATGAAATGTACACTATGTTTAAAACTAAATAAATAATATAATCACACTATTTATGCTCAGCACAGACACAACATCAACATATATCATCGAAAATACGAATTTCGGTTGTGTATATATGTCTGTGCCTCTGGTTCAAAGAACTCCATCATGACTCGGATTCTAAATTGGAACTGATTGTGTATATTCAGGCAAGAGGTAAAGTAGGTAGGTCGTATAGGTACCAGCTTATAAACATAAATTTAATTTTACATTATTTTATTAATAATTTATTTATTTATTTATTAACGCCCTTTTTCGGGGCTTTTACATGAGAATATTAAGAAATATACATTATTTTTTGTACATAACTGAATTGCTTCATTAACAACATTTTATATTTGTTTAAAGATAAATTGAAGATGTCCACTGACTTGGTATAATTGATACTGAATACAAACGGAGAAAACTTGATGATATAAAATATTGCTAATTTATTAAGAATATCTTCAAATTATTCCTAATTCGATTAAAAATGGGATAGCAGGCCTTTAACAAATAAATTGAAAGGTTTCCTCGTAAACTATTAGTAAAACACGAATGTGTTATCGCGACGTCGGAACAAGTGTTCATAAAAAAATATTATATTTTCGTATGTCGCTATTGTATATTATCAGGACAAACGCAGGTACATGATGAACACGCGTTCCGACATTTTATGAACGTATTAAAATTTTATTATGAAAAAGTCTGCAATCCCGGTTTTTACAGGGTTTTAATATACTCATTTTTCTCCGTGTATTTCTTTCATTTCAATTTTTGACAGATATGGTGATTTTATACAAGTTCATTGACGGTGTTCACTCGAAAGGAAATAATCATTTTGTTAACAAAAAATATAAATATAATATTACTAAGAACATTGACAATATTTGATAGGCAATGATCCGGAGGCAAACATTTTATGAATAAAGTATTTATAATATGTAATAGAATTCTAAATACCAGACGAACAATTTAAAAAAAAAATAATTCCAAATATTAAGAAGAACAACTGCGCGGCCTTTTTCACAAAAAACTTATACCCCACCGAACTGAATAATATTTTTTTAATCAAAAGGTGTACCAAATATGTAGAACGGATATTTATTTGTGTTTTTAATTATTATATATAGGCCAGTAAATAATTCAATTATGATATATACGTAGGCCAGTAAGGAAAAAAATGATATATAGGCCAATAATAATTCAATTTTGATATATAGGGCAGTAAAGCAATCAATTATAATATATAAGCAAGTAAAGAATTAAATTTTAATATATAGGGCAGTAAAGAATTCAATTTTGGTATATAGGCCAGTAAAGACATCAATTATGATACCTATATTGGCCAGTAGAGAATTCAATTTTGCGTGCTTGAGACAACTTTGACATTTTATTGTGAGTTTATTGTAGTTGATATAGAGGCCAGTAAAGAAATCAATTATGATATATAGGCCAGTAAAGAAATCCATTACGATATATAGGCCAGGAGAGAATTGAATTTTGATTTATAGGAAAGTAAAGAAATCAATTATGATATATAGGCCAGTAAAGAAATCAATTATAATATATAGGCCAGTTAAGAAATCAATTATGAAATATATGCCAGTAAAGAATTCAATTTTGCATGCTTTTAGAGGCAACTTTGACATTTTATTGTGAGTTTATTGTAAATATATCTTGCATTTTGTAATTTAAAACACAAATAAATAAAGTAGCACGAACCCGTACTAGAAATCTGCAACACCTTTTGATTTAATTTTTAAAAATCAGTTAGTTTAGGTATTTTGGCTTCAAATCCAAATTTAAGTTTTGTATGAAAAAGGACCCGCTGCCGTTCCTCTTAAAGAAAAAAAAATACTAACGTTTTTATTTATATTCGGTGCTTAGTAACTTTTTATTCCATCAATCCCCTGCAGAGGGTATCAAACGAAGCCGTCCAATTTATTCAATCGAAGCGTTTCATAATGATTAACGACTTATTAATCAAAACGTGGAAGGCTTTCTGATACCGAGCCTGATAAGCCAATCAACATATTCAATTACCCCAATTATCTTTTGAACGGTTAATCAGGCTAATTTATGGAGCAGGTTTTCGATCCTCTTGAACTGTACAATTAAGTCTTCAGGTTGCCACGGTCCTTGAGTTTTTAATTGTTGTATCCTGGGTTTATGTAGGTTTAAACAGTGATTATTGTAACATCTCTGGTTCTGTATCTAACAGACACAGTACTAATATTTTTTTTAAAACTTTCGGCTACTATACATTTACATCTATTAGTGAGTGTCTGTGATTTTCATGTAAATCTACAGTTTTTTTTTTCGAAATTGATGAAATTTTTCACACTTGACCTTCATAACAAAAGGAATGTCTGCATCTGCTTTCTAAAACTCAGTCAAAGTCAAGGCAATGCCGGAGACTTCAGCAAGTTTCATATAAAATTACATGTTTATTAGCTTTCATAAACCAGTGAAATTTCGGCATAAAATACAGTTTTATTTAAAAAATATTTATGTTAAAAGAATAAGCTAATTATTGACAATGGAATTGAGAAAAAAATCAATTATAAAACAGGTAAAAAATATAAAGATTAAAATATAAAAATAAATAAACAGTATAAAAAATACATAATATCATACAACAATGCAAGCAAAATGAAAAAATACAGAAAGAAAAACAACATAATGAAAATGAGAAAGTACTTAAACATCTTACACACAGCTACACTTATTAGAGAGTTCGTAATAATTAATCTTTTGTTTTAATTTTTCTCGTATGGCTTTAATAAATTGACCTGAGGATAAATGGAGAATACCACCCTCTAAATAGATTTTATTATATTTTGTGCATGTTCTTCTAAGAAATGAATGTTATTTGTATGTTATGTATGTTAGTCATAGAGCTACAATTAGAGGCTCTACTGCGTACATATATGTCGTCAAAACTTGTTCCATTAATTAGAACGCGATAAGCGGTGCGCGTAGACCGGATTCGGTAGTTTTAGTTAACGGTGTTGGGAGAGTTGAAGGTCAGTTGGACGTAAAAAATTTTAACCAATTTTTTTTTCTCGTTTTTTCTCATCTAAATATAATACATTTGGGAGGCGAGTTTGGGTACCGCCACACCGGGAACCATTTATTGGATAACGAACACCTCTGCCATAGGTCACCCCAAGAGTTTCACTAAGTTTGGTAATTGAGCAGGGGTGCCCGGGTTCAATGAAAAAAAAAACAATGTTTGTAGTTAGTTTTTGATTCTCCCTACATGTCGAATAGTTGGTTTGAGTTTGTGTTTCATAATGGATAGTGGAAATTAATGTTTTCATAATATTGTTACCACTCTATAATAACATCAATCTGATTCCTGCAACTGTAAGCTAGATTGGGGAGAAAGAAGAACCACCACTAAAATCTGTCCAGAAGTACAAAACTACCCTTACTGAAACCACATACGCCAGCTTTAACGCGGGAACGTTATCACAGACATCTACGTCAATATTAGCCAACCTATCAATATCCACCCTGTCAATATTAGACCCACCGGAATTCAGTCATACATTGCTTTTAACACACACGCCTCAAGGACCTCAAGTCCACTGCCTTTAGTCTATTTTGGTCCTTAGACAACGACCATCACAACAGTTATTTCAGTATTTCGACCTCGTTAATCTTACTCAAAATCAGTTTAAGTAGGCCAGTCCTCCACAGCCGACTTCCTTCTCGCCTCTCGCCTCTCGCCTCTAACAGCTGCTTTACAATTCTCATGTCAGTTCAAGTTGGGAAAGTTTATCGGCGAAATCGTAAAACAAGAGGGTAGCCCCGCCCTCGCAGGATAATAAAAGTTCCACAAAGTTTCATCTGGCTGCAGTCATATAAATAATCTCAACGCTTAATTACCTTCTGCAAGCTCTGGACTAGGTTTACTTGCGGGAACAAAGCATGCATTTAGCATTACCTATGCATCCGTGCAATAAGGCTTTTGTAATGGCGTAGTAGATTACTGAGGAAATATCAAATGTAAAGCCGGGATTAAGCCGAGATACCGGCTGGATGCTGCGAAGCCTAGCTATACCTACGAGTACGAATAGATATTCCCGGGTAGAGATGTATGAGGTACCGAGCTTTAGGAACAGTTAACAGAGGTTTAGGGGGAAGTGTAATAACGACTGTTGTAATGAGGATAAGGTTTAATGCATTCAAACTGGAAACACGCTCATATCCATTGCTCCATGTTTCATGGAGGGTATTAAGCTGGAATTAAAGATGTCAGTTCGTGCACTCGGTAAAAGACAGATGCTTACTGCATCATTTAGTTATTATTTTTCTTCTCTCGTGTGGTGGGAGACTTAGAGGGGGAAATCTAGGTCTGCGAGGTAGTCTAGGGCTTCAGGCGTCGCCGGATTACCTCATCATCTCATCAAGTCCTCATTCCTGTGGGGAATGAATGGAGCGGGCATTCGTTGACCACATGTTCGGTGTCCTGCACCGCACCGCATTCATACATCGCCGACTCTAAGGCCCCACCTATGCATCGCGTGGGCCCAACGGCTATGGGAGCACCTTATCCTATTGACCAAGGACCAGATTTTACAGGACAATGAGAACCCAGTTTATCGAGGGTGTATTATTTAGCGATGACACGAATTTATTACTCGGAAGATATATTTTTTTTACTAAGTAGAACAGGGAAGAACTATGATAATATACACTGAAATAATATTTGTATCCTTATAAAATATCACGAAAAATAATTTTTGGACTTCAATCGATTTTTTACGTTGGACGGTGGGTGAATAAATAGTTTTATATGAAATTATTTGTTATATGTATTGGTAAACCATACAAAGCGTATTCATTAAGTAAGATAAAGTAAATAAAGATTTTATATAATAATATCTGCAAACTATCTGCAAACTCAATGAATAAAATTTTGAAAAATACAGTTGCAAGATAATTACAAAATAATTAATTATAAGATCGATCGTGTGATTTTTAAAAATGTATTTCACGATTTATTTTCTGATTAGATTCAATTTTATTTATATATTATATATAATGAAAAGACATTTGTAATTCCATTTGCAATCCATACAAATGATACTCGTAAAAATTTTAACATTGTCATACATAATAATACTAAAATTCACAACCAAAACTATTGCAAATCAAACTGTACAGTACTAAAAACAACAAATGAAAATAAATATCTAGGAGTAATTATTGATAAAAATCTGAAATGGAAGGAACAAATATGTCAAGTAGTAAACAAAATTAGAAAATTAATATATATATTTTTAAGAATTAGAAACTTTCTGTCGATAAAAAATCTATATTTAATTTACTATGCCTTAGTTCAATCCACTTTACAATACGCTATTATTAGTTGGGGATCCGCGTATAAATGTAACCTTCTTCCAATTGAAATTATACAAAGAACAATTATTAAAATTATATTAAAAAAATCCTTTGACTACCCAACAGAACGCCTGTTTGAAGAATTTCAAGTACCTACATTTAAAGACCTATATATTAAAAACTCATTAATCCAAATTATAAAAGAAAAAGATAAATATCAATTTTTAAATGAAAACAGAACGCGACTTAGACATGTTTTTCTATGCCCAAAACTAAATACGTCTTTTGCACAACATTATTATACTTACCAGGGAAGAACTTTTTTCAATCGTCTACCAGAAGAAATCAGAAGCATTAATGATAAAACCCGAATACTGCTCTCTGTCAAGAGACACTTTAAAAATATTCTGAAAAAAAAACTACTGTCACTTAATTAATCTCACAAATATCCTTAGTTTTCCATAACTTCCTTTCTTTTTTTAAATTTATTAAATTAATATATTATCCTTCACGACTATCAAAAAAAATACTACAGCAAACATACATTTATGTACAATGAATTATTTAAGTACTAACTAACAACAACATTTATGTACACTCCCCATCCATACACAAGCAAATGCTTTCAATGGAAGAGTAGTAAAAAGACCCAAGATGTAAAATGAATTATGTACCATGTAAACATATTATTAAAAATAAAAAATAATTACAAAAAAAAAATAATAATAATAATATGTAATGCATAAATGAAACCCAGACTCTTAATTCATGCATAGTTGTTTGATATGACAATGTTTGTAAAGCCTTTTGTATTTCTTGTTTTTGATCCAGGTATTTTAACTGCCTTGTTTATTATCTGATAGTGTTACATTTATATTGTCCCTTGCTAAAGTTCTTACTTAAGAGATTATTGATTTTATAACAATTGTTTTTTTTTCTTTTTGTCTTTTCTTGAACCATAAAAAAAACAGGTTATGTCCAACTTAAAAGTACCTACTATTATTATTTTCCCTTTATTATCGTGCTATTATACTTTATTTATTAATTATATGACTGCTCTTGTATATCTAATGTTATCTTGATTAGTACGTATGTTTATATTTCTATTATGTTTTTGTTAAAATTAGCTACTACCGCACTCTACAGGTTAAGGTCTTAAGTTTTTTAGGTTTTAAACTTGACCAAATTAGGTATTTTTTACATTTGATAAGGCAGAATTCTATCAAGGCTCACAGGGTTAAATAGTTTTATCTTTATTTGAAAAACCAAAATTCGACCTTTCAATAAAACAGAAAGCATTGTTAAAATCTGCCTTCTTCCATTACTAACCAGAACGATCAGGGGGATATCTGAAATTATAATATGATTGTAAATAAAACTCAGTGAAGTTTAAAGGAGTGTTTCGTACCAAACAACTACTGCTGGGAAACGGCACCACGATCTGATATCTATCTCACATAGCAGAACGGACGTACTGGCTCGGCATAGAATGACACGAGGTGTAGCGCTATTAAATAATATATCTAAGACTGTCCACATTTTAAACAGTAGCCTTGAATTATTCAAGGGACATGTAAATGCCATTCATTACCCATTATAAATATGTATTTTATGTTTCTTTTTTGTTTAAATATGTAGTTGATGTTTCATTTGCATTTTAAATGGACAAATGTCTGTTATGCACAAAAAATGTGTTTTAAAAAAATTAAATTATCATATAGTGAATTGCAAAGAAGTGTACTTCATATTTTCAGACTGGTAATAGACATTGACTTCGGTATCTCAACCTAATGTCATAAACTCTAAATTAATATAATATTCCTACTAAAACATTATTTACTGGATATAAATCCCCGTATTTATATATAATGTTACATGTGAAGTGCAATAGCTGTATTACATCTGCACCGGAGAGCATCTTTCTCATCCGGTGATGCATTATCTTCGAGATAATGATGTGCACAAACAGAGCTGTTTTTACTTTCGTTTTCTAACAAACGTGAGTATTTTGCTTTGTTCTTCCGACAGCTTCACACAGGATCCAACAATACCATGAATGTATTTCTGCAGAACTGAATAGAAGAACAAGAGAGTGTATGTGACTTCCCTCGTTATTGTGGGTTCGGGTTCCCACCGTTGACGGATCCGTTAATTGACTGCCCAGGGGAACAGCTCTGTCGAGACAATGTGTTTCTTCCGTAGCTTGTTCTGTTTGGGAACACGAGCACATATGCAGGGTATCTGATCATTGTAACTCCTGTAACATCATGGCCTCTTGGTATTTCGGGCTAACTCAAACCATTATATGGGCCAGAGTTCACACTAGACACAGTGCAATCAACAGGACCCATGGGGAAGTACTTCCTCTACTATAAATTATTATTATAGCCATTATCGATGTCATAAATGCGGCAACTTCATTTTTATTAAAAGTGTTGATAGTAAATTTTAACAAAACTGAAGGTGTTCGTATCTTATATATGGGGTATGCTCGTATTTTATATATGGGGTGTATCAGCACGTACCTGAAGGATTATATGTTTAGTGTAAAAAATGTCGATGTCATTTTGCTGTTCGACGATTATTTTTGCTATTAAAAACAACAACAAAAAATTACATCACACGTCGCCACTGGGTACGGCCTAGCGGGTCATGTGATACGCATTGCGTCTCGTTCCGGTTGCGCCGTAGGGAAAAGACAGAGGCGGTATATTCAGTGGAGACGTGTGACAGAAAATATAATTTTTAAAGGAAAAAAATATCATCGGTCAGCAAAATGACATCTATATTTTTAATCCCACATACGCCCAGGAATCGCTGATTAAAGAATTTCGTTTACATGCTGATACACATTGTATAAAGAAATTAATTAAATATTGAACATACATACTTGATTTATATTTTTTGTACCTACGTAACATTTTTCGGGCACTATAATATATACTGTGTCTAGTTTGGTGATGAAGAAAACATAAAATCATTGTAAAGGCAAAATTATCGTTGAATAAAAGAAAAAGTATTTTTATGTTATTCCCAACCATTCTAGTTTCAAAATGAATTTTGATTAAAATCCTTTATATTATAACCGTTTTCCACTTATTTATTCCATTCTCGTTCCCCATTGCGGTAAAGAAGATTTTGAGAGGTATTCAAACTTATAAAAAAACCACAACCGGGATGCGATACCATAAAAATGATAAAAGCAATTTTACTTAGAGCGTGTTCATTTTTTCATTTGATGAATTTAATCTGTCCTTATCAGTGATCTCGATTAATAAAAAACATACAGTTATTATTTCAACACCTAGTATATTATAATAAAAAAACCAACAATAGAAATACGTTAATCAAAAATGTCAAACGAATCACGACTTGGAATCTTGAGATTAAATACTTCAATCAATGTGGAATCAGACAAAACACAAAAATCGTGGGATGTGTGTGAGCAGTGAGCAGCTATCCATTATCTTCCATGTGTCATTAATCCGCTACCGTTGAGCTATGAGGCCACTGGACCACTTCGTTGTTATCTCTAGACTACATCTTCTTGGACCCCGTATCCTACGAACCTACGTTGTCCTACAAGCTCGCATACTGTTAGCACGACAGGAGAGCAGATCTGTTCCAAGCTTAGCATCGATGCTAATCTCGGCCCGAACCCAACGAACAGAACCGAAGAATATCGAGTACCCAATCTAAACACAGAACGAGCTGAATCGGTTGAATAAGATTTGGTTTATCATTAAAGTCGTGATGGAGGAAATTGATTCAGATGGCGAAGACAAACTGTAACTGCACAATTTAATTTGTGTGATGGACCAAGAAATTTCCCTTTTCCTATATTTTCAACCTAATAATAATACCATTGTTTTAACCTGATCACCTCCTATAAAAATACCATTCTTTTTACAACATCACCTCCTAAAAAATACCATTGTTTTTACAACATCACCTTCTAAAAAAAACTATTTTTTTACAACAACACCTTCTATTAAAAACACCACTGTTTTTACAACATCACCTCCTATAAAATACCACTGTTTTTACAACATCACCTCCTATAAAAAAATACCACTTTTTTTTTAAATATCACCTCCTATAAAAAAATAAGCGTAACGCTTTCATTTATGAATGATATGTATGTGAGAAGGAGATAATGGGCGAAAGTCGAGCTTTTGAGCATGCGGGAAATGTGAACATTGTATTTTTTAATACCTATATTATTTGTATTGATTTCTTATTTAATTCGTGGACCTTTAATATTCATTTTTTTCTTTAATATAAAGTATATTTAATTTAATTATGTTATTAAATGTCCGCAAGTATTTTAGTATTATTTATTGTGACTGTTTCGGATATCTTAAAAAACGGATATACACACGTATTTAAAATATTAAATCATCAATGTAAATGGTGAAGCGATATCGAACGAGAATTTTTTACATTCGAACCACAATCTTTGGGGATGCTGTGTGGAGGGTTTTTTAAGGAAAGGAAGGAGAGGTAGAAGAGGAAGTTCTGGGTAGGAAAGGGGTATGAGGGGTGGGTAGGAATCTAGGGGTTAGTGTGTCTGGGAGTTACGAACGTTTGAATTCAATCAATCTCTGAAAATCTGGCCCATCCCACAGTGGGTGGTCAGACGTATCCGCCAAGATCTAGACAATCATCACACTATGAACTCGGTCACCCCTGTTAAGTTACGAAATGTAGCGAACCACTTAGAGTGACTGAAGCAGAGGTATTGGTTATCCAATTAATGGTTTATGTTCGAATGCCAATTTAAACCGTGTACAGTTTCTGAAACACATTCCAATGTTATAATTCCAAAAGAAATGTCCAGTTTGAATATTGCCGGAACGATAACACTTTACTAATTTCCTCAGCATTACTGTAGTCAGCACGGTCAAGATATTTCGCAGAAATTGAGAATTCACGCAGAAAGTTACAAACTGATATCACTGAACCGAATCTACATAACACCCCCTGCCCTTGCTATCCCTAAACCAGAAAATAGCCCAAATATTATATTAATTACTTTTGGGGAACATTTAACATGGATTCAGAAACAGAGGGTGAGAAATACCTACACGGTAAGTGATTACGTATCTCTAGCGTTATAAATATATTCCTTAAGACGAGACCATACCCTAAAATGAAGTCGGAATCTTAACGGCCCTAGTGTATTGGACAGAGTTGTAGTTGAATTTGCTCTAGCAATCTCTAAAATAAAGTGGGAATCTTAACGACATAAGTGATGAAGTCGTGTAAAAACAATATTCGGCACGCGGCCCGGTGTAATGTACGGACCTTCGGTCGAATTTGCCCTGGCAGGCAAAGAAAGTTGATCTTTCCGTGGAGTTTATTTAAATTATTTCTGACGAACGATCTAAAATCTCAGATGTTTCTACAGGAATACCTCGGGAAGTTAGAAATCATCGTCTAGAAAAATAAAATGTAGTCCTTACCGCTAATTTTATCGTTTAAAACGTTTTATAAAATTTTTAAACCGTTTTACATAAAATATTTTTATAGTATGGTACTGTTTTTATTGATCTTGAATATAAAAAAATTACCTCCGTAGAGATCGGTATAAAAAATATTTATACTATCGTTACGAATTCGTCGGAATTAATTCAAATGTGAGCCTCGAGCAAACCCCCGTTATTAGAATATTGTGTCGCCTTAATTGTTTAGTGTCGCCTTAAGTTTTAGTATCGCCTGAAGTGTTTAGTGTCGATTGTAAATGTCAATAGATCTAATTAAAATGGCAGTCTTTTGTTCAGGTCATAAACAGCCAAAAGCCAGTGGAACTAAGACACTCCCCTTTGGAGTATGTATATCATGATGCGAAGTACAGACCCATCATTTTAAAGAGGACACATTTGAATATACTGCACACCGATAGTGGTTCAAATTGGTTCAAGATAGTTTGGAACACCCGCCCGTAGTACCGTATTTATGCGATACACACAAGCTAAAATCTCTTTAAAATGATTCTTCTGTGCTTGACTATTCAGATCTAGCCACTAAACTCGGCTAAAGCCATTTCAAGCAAAAAAAAATTGATTCTGAGAGCGTAATTCCTAGGTAGGTACAGAAAGTACCTTCCTCTACGGAGCAGGGTGTACATTTAATGTACCACCGTATATTTAATTTATTAGGAAGAACTTAAAGGAGCTAATAAATCTCATTGTTATATATAATAAACGAAGAAGATAATGTTAATAACAATATAAATATTATTTTTTTACTCCATAAAATGGTAAATAATAATAATAAATGTTTTATCATATCTTTTTTTTGTAACGAACAAACATAATATCCTCCCTGGGATCTCCCGTGTCGGGGATTTCATTCATTAATAAAATGTCGCAGTATGAATTATAAATATATTTATTAGGTAGTGTTTTGTCTGAAATATAAATAGTATATTAGGTGGTGTTTTGTATGAAATATAATTATTCTATTATGAAGTGTTTTCTCTGAAATAATTGTAGATATATTTCATAATATATAAAAAAAAAAACAAAAAAACAAAAAAAAGTAAACAACCCAGTGAGGCCAACATTACTGAATTAAAATATGAAATAATTGTAAAATAATGTATCAACAATAAAAAAAAAAAAAAAAAATAATGTTTTTTAGTGCAGTTGATTTGTTTCTGTTTCAGTCTGTATTTGGTGTCAGTATATTTTATATTGCTGATCTCCCATGTTTTGTGTCCAGTTTTTTGTTGTTGATATTTTAATGCTTTAAAATAATTTGACTTTTGAATGAGAGTGGGATTTTGTTTGAGAGTTTAGTACCATAGTACATGAAGCCTTTTGCGCAAATGTTGTATTTGTAGTTGCTTGTGAACATGTTTTTTACCCTGAGCTAGTGTTTCAAATATGTGTGTCAGTTGTTTTTTCTTGTATATTGTATATACAAATATATGTGTTACTTGTAATTTCTTGTATAATGTATTAATGAATTTAGAATAGCGTCGTTTAATCAAAAAACAAAACGAAAAACAAAACTATATTTCAAAAAGGACCACACTACATGGCCATTTAAGTATACAACAACCTTCCACGTAGCATCAAACAAATACATCCTTAAATTTAAATCATCACTAAAATCATTTCTTTTAAACAAATGTCACTACATCTTAAATGAATACCTTACATAAATTAAAAACCTCTGTTTTTATTTTTTATTTACATACATTTGTTAACATGTAATTGTTGGGTTATGTAATATAATGTGTATTTGTTGGGTTAGCTGAAAGAAATAGGATATATCCTATAAGCTATACCCTTTGTAATCTTTTTGTGCAATAAATATGTTTTTGAATTTTGAATTTAATTGATATGATATTAAGATTGTTGAAATTTCGTCAGTATTTTCAGAATAATTTTCATAGTAGCTTTTAGGGTTTTAGTAACCTTTTAAACAAAATAAAAACGCTTTGCTCACAGCGAGTTGAACCCGAGACCTCTGGATCCATACCTCTCTGAAACGGTGGTGGACCGAAATATGAAACACAAAATAAAAGACCATCTGTGCTGCAGTATACAATATTAATATTATTTTACATTAGCTGTTCCATCATCTCAAATCTCGAGGTCTCGCATCGGCCAAGTAAGCTTTCTCGTTAATCTTCATCAGAACACATGACGGAAATTGAAATGATGAAATCAATATCCGAGACACATCATCAACAATAATAGAACAGTGTTTGCCTAAACAAGAATCAAAGACATTCAATCAGTTAGCTAATCGCTAAAAATACCACCGAAGACGTATGGTAAAAATCGACCGAGAAAGAAAAGAAAACAAATAAATCCTATTAGAATTACATGAAAATCTGAAACTCGTTCTCAAAAGGAATGCCATGGGTTAAGGTTGAAGATTTTTAAAAGTCTCAGCGTGAAATAAGCAAGATTAATTATTAATAGAGGGCAGTGATAAAATACACAAAGGTTTTTTTTTTCTTAAACGGGAAGCAAACAATGGGCGAGAATCTCGGCAGATATTTTGGAATGTCAAGTATTCCAAAGGAGAGTGAATCGGCGAATGATGGAGATTAAAAATGGCATTCCGGTGATAAAATACCTAGAATTTTTGAAAGCTCGTGTGGAATTCTACTTTTAAATTATTTTAATGTTAAATTAATTCATTCATCGTCCTGAAAGAAGAAAATACTTGATTGACGACCTCCGTGATAGGGCGGTAACCTCATAGGATATGCGCATTGCACAGTGCGAGTTCGTGAAATCAAAACACGGCAGAGTTAGATTATGTTACTTTAAATACAGAAATAGTTTTTTAAGTGATGGATACTCTCAGTATCGCCGTGGTGGGAGACAACCGTGTAGATTAGGAACGTTACAGGACGAAAAATGAGTATTGCTAATTTATTAAGAATTTATCAAAATGATTGGTCATCCGATTTAAAAACAGGATAGCAGAACGTTTCCTGATAAACTCTCAGTAAATTCCTAATAAATCGGAATACGTGTTGAGCATCTGCATTCTCCTTGATAATATATAATGACGAAATGCCAAAATATAAGTATTTTTTATGAACTCGTGTTCCGACACCCCGATAAAATTTTAGTATTTTACTAAAAAATTATCAGGAAACCTATAAATTCATTCGTTAAGGGCCTGCAATCCCGTTTTTTTAAAGATTCTTAATAAATTAGCAATACTCATTTTTATCCGCGTAATTGAAATGGCTACATTGATTTTTAGTGACAATATGTGAATACCCACGTACTATCCAACATTCCTCGTTCCCATCTCGCTGTACCCTCTTGCTTCATGTCTCCAACATTTTCTAATTCAGGAACGTACATAGTAGTCTTACTAGATTTGGACAATTGGGACGAATTAAGAATTAGGATTGATCAGAACACTGTTAGAACTTTATCCACCACGCGGAGAAATGCGAAACCGATATCAAAAACTTATTTTGTTGATGAACTAGTACGTAATAATGGAAGAAGTTCAACGCTTCAAATGGAATTAGATTCCTATAAGTAGCAGATGGTATGATTTCAAGTGCACTTCGGCATGTTAGACGTCATTCTTCTAGACATCTGTCAAACGCTTCAAAGAACAGATGGGATATCAATACCGACACTTCTGCACAGAGCTTCAACGTCTATTGGTAATTAAGGTCAGCAGGTGCCATTACTTACCGGAGATTCTTGTACAACAAAGTGTAACATTATCTATGCTGCATTAAGCGAAGTATACACAAGTTAAAGGATTTCCGACACCCGCTTACAAAAATCGATTTCCACCGGAGACAGACAACACTGTTTAAAATTTGAATGGACCGTGAAAATAATAGAATTTATGGTTAAAGGTCGAACAACAGTTAATAAAAGAAGAAGTTTGTTTAAGTTAAATGGTTTTTGCTTAGAAAATTCAAGCGTCCATTCACGGTTGCGAAAAATTACAACAATGAGATGTTCACAAAAGATTTGGAATGCTAATAATCGATTTCAAATTGAAAATATTTTCATATTGTAAATTTATTTTTAAATAATCGACATGTTTCGAAACCAATGTTTTTTCGTCAGGATAAACGTATAATGAAAATTGATAAATATAGACTCGTTGTCGATGACATACACGGACATGTACGCATTTCTCTGAAATCGGATCAAATTACAACAGTTAATATATGGATATCTCTAAATAGTATAATATAAAGTCGCCATGCGGGTCTGTTTGTTTATGCGCTTAGTTCTTCTAAACTACGGAACGGTTATTCTATATGGTTTATCATTATTATTTAGAGAATTTATTCCGGAAGGTTTACATATATAATACATAGATATTATAATTATAGAAAGTAGAGAAAAGTCGATGTTTTATAATCAGGTCGTAAAAATATATTTTTGGGAACTACATTGCCAACGCTGGCTTAGCCTCATGTGATACATCAAAATAAAGTGCTACAGAATTGTATATCTTAAAAAAGCCTACAGCAAAGTCCGCGATGGTGTATGTCTATCTCCTAAGGATAACCCCCTACAAAGCCGGGTAAACGACAGCTAGTACAAAATAAATGTCGGTTCTAGTCGATCGGAATTTGGGAAGGTTGATAGCGCGGTTAATTTCAGTCCCAGGAAAGGAAGGTACAATCCTCAGTCAAACAAAAAAAATTAAAAAGCGTTTGATTAATGTATTATAGTAAAATACTTTATTTTTTACGCGTTGATTTAAAAATATAATTTAAATTGTGACACAGAGCGAATTTGCGATTATTGAAGAAGTGAAAACCTATTGATCAACGAATTTGACGTTCATAATCCTCGCGTACTGTATTGTGGTTGCTAGACAATAACAATAATTTTAAAATCAGTTGCGTAAAATAATAATAAAAAAACATCATAAAAATCATGACCACGAAAACATTAAAAATAAGCAAAATGCACCCGATGTCTGGCATTCTCGAGAAGGTCTACAACATCATTTTATAGTTTATAGGCAACGGCTGATATAATAAATATGTATTATTAGACGAGACGAGATTCGATTGACTTCAATCACGCCCGATTAGCCAAGCGTTTGATTATAAATTACATAACCCAGAATAAAGGCATATATTCAAAGACGGGCGCTAGGAGGCTCAGTTGAATAATTTTATTTATTTACTAATGCCCTTTATAGGGGTTTTTGGGCTGCATTCACTATTATAGTGTTTTTATACATAACTGAACTGCACCAGCAACAAACTATTGTATTTAACAAGTTATTGATTGATTGAGTAATAAATTGAAGATGTTCAATGACTCGGCATAATTTACCCTCCATTATTATTTTGGCCGGCGGGTATGGGGACCAACCAACTCAAGTGGTTCGCTACGTTTGGTGACTTGGCCCGGGTTCATGGAGTGACGTTTTTCTAGATCTTGGCGGCCGAAGGTGATACGTCTGTCCTAATTGAGGGATACCTTTTGACATCTACAGCAGGACTCTCTCAACCCATCGCCTTGCACCGCAGTGGGATGGATGGATTCATATATCGACACCATGACACCCAGATTTCTACCAACTACACATACCTTTTCCCTTCCCAGAACTTCCTCTCCTCCCTTTCCTTAAAAAACCCTCCACACAGCATCTCTAAAGCTGGCATATGCCCTTAGGATAATTATTTTCCTCAGGGCCTCCTGTGTGGAGATAATGTAAAATTAAATAAAAACTGGAAAATGAGGTGTACCAACATATTATGGTAGTCAGGCCCATAAATTCTGCATTAATAAACAACCAACTTCTATTATTACGTAATTGAATCCGAAAGCTCATGAATGCAAACAATTCTGGACTGTCAAATGCATAATTTATAGTTGTACATAGAAAAGCTAAGTCAGTGACAATCCTGACAAATCATGTCTAACAATTTAAGTATATTAGAGAACATTCAAAAGAGTGTTATTATAGTTCAATAAAATTGCTGGAATACACATTTTAAAACTTAAAACAGCGTAAAAAAATATTTTGTATTCTTTCAATAGATTGAACATGAATATTGTAATGAGATTTTCAGACGGGGGAATTGTACTCAAGTTGACTTCTAACAAAGGCAAAATATTACAGTTTAATACGCTTAATATTTTGAAAATTTCTAGATAACCTATTAAGCTATTTAAAAAGATCAATTTTGGCTGAGTTTCTGTTTTCCGGTACATTTTTTAAGCAACCTATAAATATTAAATTCAACTTGCATAAAAAACCAAATGCACACACCGCACATGTCTCTTCAAACTCTCTGTAAGTTAATAACTTTTAGACTGTTCAGTCAAATTTTGTGTCCGGTCCGAGTAATCTAAAATTTTGTAATATATACAGGATGATATTGAATAACGGTTAAAATACGTCAGCGTAGCTTTAACGGCTAAAGCGGCTACAGCCGACCAGCCCGTGTTTGCTAGTCTCCTGGGCCATTTGCATATTTCATAGCCAATTATTTCACATGCATGACTGAGCAGATAAGTTCCCCAGAGCAGGGCGTGTGACATTACAGGTGCAGCCAAATAATTTGCATCGGATGTACTCGATTGTAAACGCAGGAATGAATAAGCCAACAGAGACGGAATATTAGGGGTAATGAGTTTTAAGAATTTATTTTATTAATTGATGTATGCCACAGAGGTATAAAACTGATAAAAATAGACTGAATGCAGTAGATGAGATTCCTGGGGCGAAAACTTGCAGTTACAACCGTATTGAAAATGTAGAGATTCGAAAATAATGCAGGTCTGATGTAATCGTAATTAACAAGGCAATGAAAGGGAAGCTTGAAAGGGCGTAGAACAGACCAATGTTGAAAGGAGTGCTATCACCGGGGTACCCAAGTTTTCGCACATTTCGGAGCACCTCCGAAATCTTCACTGGCTGAAGTGTCCTGAAAGGATCCAGTACAAGCTATGCTGGATGGTGTTTAAAGCTATCAACGAAATGGCGCCACCGTACATTACTGAGCTATGCATTCCGGAAAATACTGGTCTAAGGCAGTCAAGTCTTAGATCAGCGACATCATCTGCAATTGGAAGGTTGAAAGAGCCTAAACGAAATCCGAACACTAAGTTTGGTGATCGTGCATTCGGAGTATCCGGCCCTAAGGCTTGGAATAAACTTCCTATGGAATTGAGATGTATAACCAGCCCAACAGAATTTAGATCCAAACTAAAAACTCACTTTTTCAGACACTCATTTCCATAAATCCGTCATTCTATCCAAATATTTTTTTTTTCTTCATTTTTTTATACTGTAATTGTTCCATTATCTAGCGATTCCGTTCATTCAATTTTTCTATTGACTTGCCTACCAATGGACAATGGACAATATCAGCGGGAACATAACAAGTCAATCGGTTTAATTGTTGGCAGATGAATCATCTAAATGCGTTTAAGATTGACGATTGATTTTATTAATTAATTTCATTCATTTAACATATATATCCAGCTATCAATAAAAACACCCTAATATAATGGAACTTCCTTCTTCTTCTGGCGTTAGTAAGATTAGATTATTAATATTAATTTTAGTTGTAAGTTGCTAAATATGTAAATACTCGTATACACGGTGTCCGGAAACTCGTAGTACAAGCGGGAAACTGGTGAATCTACATCACATTTGGAGTCGATTTTGTAGTATATTTTTTTTTTATTTGAGCTTTCGTTATTGAGTAAATCGAGTTTGAAGTTGATTTTTTTTTTTTTTTTTAATCAAATTCTTATAAATTATTACTGAAGATCAAAGTACCCAACTAATTAAAACTATTTGAAAGTAAAACAAATGAAGAAACTCGGATTTGAAGCATTATTTTGAAATCACCCTTCATTTAACCCGGTGTAATCATAAAATATTTCTGCTCTGCAGGGTTAAAACATCTGTTATTCAACCCTAAACACCAGAAAAAACTTTAACCCTAAAATAGCCGAAAAATATATTTTTTTGGTTTTTTTTTTTTTTTTGAAAATTCTCAAATCAAAAAACTTTATGTTTTTTTGGGTTCCCCATGTGGTGTAGATTCTCCAGTTTCCCGCTTGTACTACGAGTTTCCGGACACCGTGTATATGTCGTTAAGATAGTACTTATAGGCCTTAGTCGTAAGTCACTAGATATAAGTCTTAGAGATAAGTCAGTAGTTCTAGTATTAACTATTTAAGAAATATATTTGTACAGCGCTCTTGAGGTGATTTCTCACGAAAACGGCGCTATATAAATTAGCCAAATATTATTATGTAAATGTCGCAGACGCCGCAGGAAGGCCTGTAACGATCAATTATTTCTATTTCAATTATTATTCATTTCTATGTTCCCGATGGTAATCTCCGTCACTGATAACATAGACATAGACTATTCTATCTCCCAGCCTGCAGGACTAACTTGCCAATGGTCATGCCTGTGGGGAGAGAAATCTTGCTGTTGAACAGAATCGATTCGGATATAGACATTTTTAGCATCAATGAAGCTGTCTTTAAAAGACAAGCTCTATTATTCCTAGTATAGTTGATATACCTCCTGTTTATATTAATGTAAGAATTACCTAATGTATTTTAAAAACGCATTAAAATGAACAATTTTGTAATCCTTTTAAAATGAATAAACTGAATTGAATTGAATTGAATGAATTATTATATGTTTTAACTTTTATTGCAAATTTATTTATTCAAAGACTATTGACACAGGGCAATTTTGTAACACTTCATTCTTACCATTAAAAGATATATGTAGATTTTAAAGTCGTACCTACCCCATAAAAATCTGCGCTTTTGTGTACGGGGGAGGGACGTTATTTAGAATGTTTTTAATTATTATGTTACCATTACTCGTAAAAAGATTATTGAAACCAAAAAATAAAAAAAATGGCTGGTTTATTTCAATTAACCCTCTTAAAAACCTCGTGAATCCCGCGGGAACCGCCGATTTCTGAATTCTATCCGGCAGTCCGCGGGATTTAAAAAGGATATGGGATTTGCAAACCCTAGCAACAAAGTATTATCAAAAACACTAATAACGTTGCGGATACGTTGTAATTTATTTGAATGCACTCGGATTTGCTTTGTATATAAGATCAATTTTAAAAATTGGAACTGATCGTGTGGAAAATTCAGACAAGCGATATAAAGTACCTAGCTAGAACAAAAGTTTAATAGAAAAAAAAAAAAAAAAAAAAAAAATTGGAACTGATTATGTCAAGAATTTAAACAAGCGATAAAAAATGAATAACTTAATTCATTTTTTTATATTCTAAATATGTATTTCTTGTTTAAATTTCGTTTACCTCTAAGACGCAATTAATTATTAATCCTAAAATTAAAATACCCCTTGACTTTTCATCTAACATAACTAAAACACAAAATAATGTAGAAGTTCGATAATGCAATACGATCATTGAACATGATTTCCAAGCTAGAGCAAATTGGTACACGCCTGTTGATCGCACGTTTAGCATGAAAATCGTGGAATGAGTGACCAATAATTTAAGGTAGTACTTCGAAATGCTCTGTTAAAAGTGAATTCAAACGGACTGGGAGTAAGTAGCGAGAACGGAGAGGGTAGACGCGCGGGGAACAACCAGCAGCCGGCGGCCAGCAGACTCTCGGTAGTTTAATGGCCCTCGAACCAGTTAGACGTAGTTTTTCTTCTGCGGTTTCAACTGTTATTGTATTAAATTACGGTTACCTTTTGTCCGGCGTTATCGGATCAGCCAAAAGCGGGGAAATGACTTAATGAATTGTGATTTATTACTTTGACCGCAATCGTTAGCAAGATCAAGGGCCCGATGTCCATAATTTACATCATTTCGCACTAATTTGTGAAATATGTTTTGGTAAAATCTCAAAAGAAAGCAGAAAATCTCATTTGGCGTTATGAAATTTGGACAGCGTTTGAGGTCAGCTAGGTTATTTAATAAATTTTACTGAGGTTAAACTTTGAGGTATATAGTGATATTTGAACAGAGCTGTTGAAGCGAACATTTACAAGAATTTTTAGGTCCCAATAACTTTAAAAACATGATATGTATTTTTTAATATATGTCTTTATATCACTGAGAAATAAAAGAAATTTAAAAACAAAAAAATACACTATTTCGAAGTCCGGGGGATAAGTGCTCTAACTTCGGGAAATGATTCTACGTGATTTTAGAAGTAAAAAAAGATAAATAACTTTTTGAAATTACATTGAATCGTTTGTATAGGAAAATAAATATTTTTGTATGGGAAAATAAACATTGGAGTTTCTAAAAATGTTATTTTACTTCTTCCATCATGTAGAATCACCTCCTGAAGTTAGAGCACTTTGCCCCCGGACTTATAATTATACTTATATTTACATTGTAATCGAACATCCTGTTGACGAACTTCTTAATTCCAGTTTAACAGATAGTACTTTTGAATAAAAGTAAAAAATAAATAAATAATATATATGTATTTATATCAATACAGTTGCTTTCTTATCCGCTACGTGTCTATCTGTACAAACGGCATCGAAATATGCAATAAAATCAGTATTCTCGACCACGGGAAGGAATCAAGAATTTGAGAAAATTCTACATAAACTCGACTGAAATAGAAAAACCGTTCCTTGTTCATCCAATTTGAATGCAAAATTATAGGCATGGTCCAGGACAGACCACTCGGGCAGCTAAATGTTCAGGGGATGGTGGGGGGGGTCGAAACCACGGGGAAAAAGAGGGGGGGGGGCAGTGGAAAACTGAACAGCTACAGTACAAACTATGAAATTATTGGGCTAGCCTCAAATTCAATACCCAGTTGGAGGTGTTCAACGACGCGACGTTACATTTTCCAGAAAAAAAAGTACAAAAGAGGTTTACGCGTTATCTGCATATGAGATAACATACAGCTCCACAAAGGTGGCCCTGTGGAAAATAAATTCCATTCAGGGCCTATGTCATATTTGGAGATACTGTGTGATGGGTATTTTTTAATCAAAGGAAGGAAAGGAAGATCTCGCAAGGAAAAGGGTACGAGGGATGGGTAGTCAGTGCGTCTGTGCAAGGTCTAGAGTTTCTGGAGAGTTAAAAAGAAATCTAAAAGTCTCTCCAAAACCGGTCCGCCACACAGTTGGTGGGCAGAGGCATCCGCCGCAAAGACCTAGACAATCTTCATCCCAAGAACCCGAACACCCAGACCAAGTGACCAAACAAACCACTTGGTGTTATCTATGGCAGTATAAGTGGAATGCTCGATTTCAACACCTAGAATCCGGCCAAAAATTTTTTTAAGCCAATCACTGGAACCATTCTTAATCCACTTATGTTGAAAGAGGTTAACTTAAATGTTCCTAACAAGCATACTCGTGGAAGATCCAATGCACTTTTTTTATGGTCCGAAAGCGAGGATTTCTGCCTATCAGAACCCGCCAATTAACGGATAAGATTCTGCATTGAAGATCGACATTTTCAACATCACTTTCAGACAGTTCAGCAACTACCTTTTGACGCATTTCTCAAAATAGTAAAACCCCCCATGACCTTTTAAACTCAGATCTACCTAAATTTTGTAATGTTCTCCGTAATATATCGGCACATAACCGTTTTATGGATAACGTGAATAAATAAATAAAGATATTTAACATTTGCGCAAAATATTATGACGTTTGAACGTGCATTTTCTATCGTAGAATACTCTACTCGATTTGTCAAAACACTTTTCTGTGATGTTGGAAATACAATGTCAATAGCGCTGCAGTTTGTGACACTTTGAAAGAACGGAAACGCGAATCGATAAGATTTTACATTCAAAGGGATTACTCTCTGTAAGTAAAAACTGAAGAATGTCAAAATGTTGAAATCGAATGAATTTATATTCTCGTTTTCGTATCAAATGCTGTTTTTCTCTTCAAAGTAGCCAATCTTCTATCATTTCATGAAAAAAACAAGGTTGATCACTGCACCAGTTTACGTAACAGACTAACCGGTACAATTGTTGAAAGGTCACTCAGATAAGTATTGCAACACACCAGAATCAAATAGGTAATTAGGTAATAGGTTGGGTGGTGGAATGAGGGAACATAAGTTAAAGGGAGATGCATAAAGATAGTTGCGTCAACAAAACATATATGATAGGTTACAAGATACTTTCATTGGGATATTTAACGAATTGTAAGCCTAAAATTATAAAATTACTGCTCTGAAGATGACTGTGACGCGGTGAAACAGGTAATATAACTCATTGAATAGATACAATAAGTGTGGTGGTAGACCACACGCAATGCATAATGAACATTATCGCTATTGAGAATTGAGACTTAAGTAGAATTTAGTTTAGATAGTAAGCACACTCTTGCTTTTCTCCATTAGGAGAATTCAAGTGCACACCGTCTTAAACCAGCACGTCTCGAGACTGATGAAGACACATTGTAACACACTTCTAGTACTCCCCCTCAATAGTGAACTAATTAATTGATTGATTCGACAAGGCGAGGAAAAGCCCGGCCACCGCATTGCACCGCCTTATCCTAAGTATAGCGGAGGAGAGCAGAAGGCGTTAAGAGATGAATGTCTGAGTGGAAGGAATGGTCAAGCGAAAAGAAGGTACTAGAAACGAGGCACTAAACCATAGAATAAAGAATACCACTAGATGTGCCTTCCGTCAAAATTTACGCCAAAATAAGCCTGTCTTTAAAAATAAATTAACTGTATTACGAAAATCCTCAAAACACACGAAACACGCGACATAAATTAAAAGAACACCTACTGAAACCCAAAACAAGTGGATTCAACGTTTGTTTAATGTATAATGTAAGAATTTGAGGATTATTAAATTAATTTTCAATATGGCAAGTAAAATCATTTTCTTTAATGCGGTACGGTCAAGGTTTGGTTATTTTGCCCGAAGAAACAAGACAAATAAAATGTGAATTAATTTAAAATCGCCATTAAACACTGAATGTTCAATAAAGGTCGTGCAATAACCGGTGAACTAACCCAAGTCTAGCGAATTTCGTATAATGTTGGACGATGAGTAAATTATACAAGTACATAAACGGTTTTATAGGAACCCGTATTTTTTATATACTGGTAAAACATAGACAGTGCATTAATCAAATAAACGGTTATATAGGAAACCGTATTCTATATATATCGGTAAAACATAGTCAGTGCATTAATTAAATAAACGGTTTTATAGGAACCTATATTTTATATCTATTGGTAAAACATAGACAGTGCATTAGTTAAGTTAGTTCATAATTCTTCCCCAATACCGGTTCGCCTAGTTAATGTCCAACTTAAATTCTTTCTATTACTGTGTCTTTATACTTTTTTAATTAATATTCTTATATATCTAACGATAACTTGCACGTATGTATGTTTGAATACATATTCATTTTATGTTTTTAATAATAAATAAAATTTAAAAACTACAAATTTGAAGACATTTCATACTCGTACGCGTTACTTCTGTTCGATATTTCTGAAGACTATTGCTAAAGAATGTCTATATTGTGAAATTTTGTGTTATATTGAGCACATATAAGAGGAATTGTAGCCATAGATCTTAACAATTCAACCAAGGAGGTTGATGAAATTTTGATAAATTAAAAAAAAAACAAACATGAAAATTTGAATATTTTCGCATTTCGCGATGAAATATTATCAAGGCAATGCACGTCCATGGAAATATATAATGACAAAATGCGAAAATATCAGGATTTTCGTGAACACGTGTTCCAACATAGTGATAATATATTCATAATAAGGCTTGGAATCCCGTTTTTTACAAGATTAGCGTTATAATAATTTGCATAGATTTTTTTAAACTTAGCAGCACTCTTTTTTCTTCGTGTAGCGTATTTTTTTAAAACTGAAGTCCGCTTAAATTTGTGCGGTAATCGTAAATATGATCGATTTGCAGAGCTATAGATTTCACATAAGGTCAAATGAATTTCTAAACTAGATCAAATATGTTAAATTTAAAAAATATATATATATATAAAGTACGGTGGGGAAACTTTGCCGCAATCGATACCGCGTTAGATGCCCGTTTAACCCTCCTGCTTCGGTCGTAAAGAGCACTACATGAAAATTCTTTTCTGTAAAGCCGGTAAACTTGAAAATCGAAGTATAATAACATTTTTGTAACGTTTCAACCCAATTTACGAAGAAAATCGGAAGTACACACTCAAGATCAGTAGCACATAGCGGTAACTTTTAAGGTAATTACTTTTATTTACAACCACACCAATCGAAAAAATTAAGAAAAATGAAGAAAATCATAAAACATTTAAGCGAGTGAGATACGGTATCAGAGATGCAGTTATTAAATTATCTTCCACGTTGCTCTGCAGATTGAATTTTTTTAGAATATAAACATATTGTAGCACAAATAAAACAAAAGCAAGGACTTTTAGAAATACCAAATAATTCTAAACTTAAGAAAAAAATCTGTAATTTTTTCATCTTATCATAAAGGTGCCTATACACTCTATAACTCTCTTCCAGATGTGTATAAAAACAGCCAGCATATACAAAAAAATCAAAATAATGCTTTAAATTAATATTTTTAAGAACTTATTAAAACGAAAATACGTTATTCTTGCCGGATTGTATTTTGTCTTGTGTCTTTCTCTCTCCTTTCCTATCCCCTGTATTTGTAATTAAGCATAACATATTCTTACCAATGTCTGTTTCCTTTTTTGTTTGTTCTATTTAAACTCCCTTTTCTATTTTTTACTGTTTTGTATGTGAAACTTATAATTTTGATATCCAAATACCAATGTAAAATTGTACCTATTCACTCCCACCAATGTATTGTAAGTTCCTCCCGTTCAAAAATGAGTTTTGTAACTCATCGGGATTGCTCTAGCAAGAAATAAAAATAATTTAAAAAAACGTTATATCGAAAGCAAATATATAAGAATTTGTTGTATAGAATTCAAACTTCCCGATAATTAATGGTCGCCTCTCACCAATGCGATACAGAGAGTACTTAACGCACTATTATAGGTGGAAAATATCAGTTCTATATTTTTATGGATCGCAAAATAATTTAGCAAGAGATTTACTTCCGCCCTCCAGCCTTATGTTGGCAGAGCTCCGCCCAAACGCCGCTGGCTACTCCCGCCCATCGCAAAGAGCGGCGCGACCAGAGACATCAGCCATTAACAATCGTCCACAGTGGAATAGTACCGCAGTAGGTAGTTATACCAACTACAGTACCCAGTACCACAGTACCCAGTACCACAGTACCCAGTACCACAGTACCCAGTACCACAGTACCGCAGCGGTGGCCGAATCTCGCTTCCGATAGGACTCATTAACCGGCGAGGGTTCAATCAATTGCCAGATCTATCGGGGCGATAGAAAAGAAACTTGGCAGAGCGTCATAACGTTCTGCAACGCGAAAGGGTAGAGATTTGAAATTAATAATCGCTTAAATGGAGCCATAACGTGACCTGGAAACGTACCTAGTCGAATGGAAGAAATAATTGAAACCGAGAACTGGGTTCAATCATACTTATGGCAATTGAGTAAGTGTGCCAACCAAAGATACCATACGCCACGTGCAAGGCATTCAATGATACTAATACCTATCTATTCAAGTGCAATATGGTTCGTAATACGATACGTCCGGTTGCATAAGACCTGGAAAAATAAAATAGGTCATCAATTTTGATGTAATCGGAAATTGGGCACACTGATTAATTCAATAAATTATCCACCGTATCGATGCCGGAAAGGCAAAATGGTGTAAGCGACAATTTAGTCAAAACTGAGTTCAGCATACCGCTTTGATCGGGTAAAAATTCTAATCACAAGTGTATGTTTAACTCATTTTTTATTAAATTGTCGCCTACGCCCTTTTGCTTTCCAACGTCGATATCACATTCGTTAGATTTTTTTGAATTATTGTGCAAAAAGCGGTTTGTTAAAACATAACTGGGAACCATTTATTGGATAACCAACAACTCTGCCAAGTGGTTCGCTACGTTTTGTGTTACGCTAAGTCTTGGTGGCGACTCTCTACTTACCGTTGCGTCCGGATCGGTAAAAAGTGGTTGAGGGAGACCATTTGAACTATCAAGCAGGACTCCCTCAACCGATCGCCTTGCAGCGTAGTGGGAAGGATGGATTCATTCGTCCGTCACTCCTGGAGACACTGACCCCAGATTCCTATCTGGTCACCGAATGAACAAGATGTTAAATTTAGATTCTTACCTTTCATAACGAGAAAGAGAAATTAATTGTTAATTTAAATTTAAAGTTCTCTAAAACACGAGAAAATGAAATCAATCATTCGAGTGGTATATTTAGAAAGCCCTTTTTCGTTCTCAGAACAGACTCATTATTTAAAAAAAATATACCTTTATTCGAAGAAGAGAAAAGAGAAAAACACAGACATTGTTCAATTTATATGATTATGTGTGTACGTAATTGCCTGTCTAATTTTATGTCTGCAGGTACTTTGTTCTTTCCTTCGGAGATAAGATATTGGCATTATTTTTGGTGAAAAAGAAACAAACATACGTATTTTTATAAAATTTGCGGAATTTAAGACATTTATACAAAACGAAGTTTTTAAATTTAAACTGCACAAGAGTCCCAATCGTCTGGAGCCAGTGAAACTATAGCATCCCAATAGTGGTATGTTATGAGGCTAAAAGTAGCGGGAGGGGAAGGAAAAGGGAAGAGGAAGGTTGGTAAGTACCTCTCTATTCAGATCTGGTCACCAAATACGGCCAAACCCATTTCAAGGAACGTTTCTATTCTGTGGACTTACAACAGGGCGATAATGAGAGTATATTCCACTCTGGAACCTGCCGCAATTATACTATATTATTATGTTGAATGAGTAAATTGCGAAATAACACAAATGAAATTTACTTGCGCACGCCGGGATTTCACCCAGCGACCAGCTTGCTAGTCGATAGCCTACACCCTTGTTAAAGTTGATGCCAGGAGAAAAATGAGTAGTACTGATTCATTAAAAATCTCTTAAATTTATTCGTAATACTGTTAAAAACGGGACTGCAAGCCGATTCCTGATAAAGTTAATTCATAATAATATCGGAACACGTGTTCATCCACCTGCGTTTTTCTTAATAATATATCATGACGAAATGCAAAAATCGCTGGATTTTTATGAACACGTGGTCGGACATCGTGACAAAATATTAGTATTTTACTTAAAGTTTATCAAGATACCTATCAATTCATTCGTTAACAGCCTACAATCTTGTTTTAACAGGAATACGAATAATTTGAAGAGATTCTTAAAAATATATCAATATTCTTCAATCAGGATGTTTTCTCCGTGTAGATTTTATTATTGGATAACATTAGTCATAGTTCATCATTAGTCAAAGTTCTAGCACAAAGCATTACCTTACTTTAAATTACAGCGAAACTGCGCTCTCTTCGTGACTTGCAAAACGTCAGAAGCAGACGACGCATTTTTGCATAATGAATCTCCGGATAACGCCAGCAAATCCTCGTCCACCATTACGAGATAAAGGTTTTAGAAACTTTCCCGGACGGATAAAATATCTGTACTCGCCGGGGGAAGGGATTGAGCCTCGCTATAAAAATGCACCCTTATTTTCATAATGGAGAAACAACGCGGAAGAATGATTTTAGTTACACAGTAGAATTCTGACTTCTGACCATCCAGACGCCGGAGCTATAATGATGATATATTTTTTATCATTTGAGGTTTGCATGGCATGCCGTATTTTACAAAATTGTTTGTTTACCAAAAATAATAGTGTCTATCACAGTTACGTCTATACATAATTAAGTCTATACTTGTTTCAGTGTGGGGAAAATATTAACTATAGTTAGTAATAATAATAGTGCTTTTGTTGTGCTAATGGCGCGATCCTCCTGATGGAGGTTTGTAACCTGTATTACATAATATATTAATACGTCTATAAATCAATAAGCTAAATAAAATTAAAATTGACAACAAAAAATGCTGCGGTCGAGAATCGAACAAGCAGATGAGCAGTTGATCACAACAAAAAATGCTGCGGTCGAGAATCGAACAAGCAGATGAGCAGTTGATCACAACAAAAAATGCTGCGGTCGAGAATCGAACAAGCAGATGAGCAGTTGATCACAACAAAAAATGCTGCGGTCGAGAATCGAACAAGCAGATGAGCAGTTGATCACAACTGCTCATCTGCTTGGAAGGCAACTAACTATTCTGACCAATACCAACTATCATAATAAGTGGGGCATAAATTCGTTATATGTACTGAAAATATAAAAATTATTAATGTTACGTATACACACAATCGCATCAGAAGTTAAATTGTTTATTTATTAGCACATGCCGGTGAAAAATCACAGGCAAATCTGAATTCTTAACAAATCAGTTCCAAATTTTAAAATGACATTTAATTAATGAAGACAGTACATATTGTGATTCTCAAACGAAAATTTGAAACAGATAAAGCCTTAGGTACAGATGCAGACTAGAACTTGATCCCAGGACCTTCGTCTCGCCGGGGCGCTGTTCTAAAAACTGAGCAAATCCAAATTTTCTTTGGTCATATTTAACTGTATCATACTTCGAATAAGAACTACCAACATCATCTTCATTTTCCTAACGCATATTTTTTTGGCTGCTATCTTTATGTATGATTGCAAGATTCATCTCGAACTAAATGCAATCTAGACTGAGGATAAAATATCCAATTTTAATTTTAATATGGGACTTCCATTGACTTTTAAGTCTAAGATATATATTGTTTTTGTAACACAAATTATAATATTTAATTATGATTTAGTTATCTTAATAATTAATTATTCCACGCCTCCCGCCCGCCACAGACACTCATCTTCATAAATAGATTAACAGACTATAGTTATTTTTAAAAGCATCGCTACGCTACTGACTGCACAGTTTTACATCGTATCACTTGACCTGATGGGACCTTGGGACAGTATTTACCCGGGAAATGGGAAAAAACTGAAAAAGTGCTGTTCTTGGATTTATGGCGGGAGTTTTATAATGGCCTCCCTAGAAACCTTTTCCGGCACAATCAACTTAATGCTCGGCACTCGAGCGCACAATTTGAATTGTTGTACGTGTAAATTTAAGGGCATTAAAGGGGAGCACCCATTTTAATTGCCGCCGAGCAATCAATGGCGGCGATAAGGAAATGAACACGGCGACGACTGTTCCGAATTCTATTTGTATGAGAGATAGCGCGGTGCTTAATGAGAATTCATCTGATTTTGGGAATTTAATATATTCATGTATTCAACTGAAACAATGTAGAATATTGACTCTGCGTCAGCTGTTTAACATCACATCAAAGACCTGCACGCTGCGAATCACTCTTCCACGAAGGCAAAATAATTCCTCGTTCCAAATATATATAGGTAGTACATAACAATCTCTACTCCAAATTATAATCTATTTATTGGTATTTGCATGAAATTATTGTAAGGTTTTCATAGAAATTGAAGCCCAAGATGAGCTGATCATGTAAAGAATGATTAATAATGGTATAACCAAGTTCGGTGTTATTACTAATAAATGCTAGTACATCTCCTGGTGAATTCGTCGTTCAAACTCTCTGCGCGTTTCTCCGTCGTGAACTGAAGCCAGTCATAAAACAATCATCACCAAATAATCTTCAGTCATCGTCATCACCAATGCTGGCAGATAGTCTGTCGCTAAGTTTTGCGATCGATATTATTGTAGCGACAAACAGGGTTGGACGTTTTAATTCGCTGCAAAGTTGGTGTCACAGTGAAAGAAACATAAAATAAGTGTGGAGAGATAATAGTATATACTTTTGAGTGTAGAAAATTTTAAAAAGGTACAGATACAAATAAAATGTTTATGAAGCACAATAAAGATACGAAGCTGCTGATTTCAACCATACAAGGGAGGTCGTTGAGACAAAAAAACACACGTTTAAAAACCAACGAAGTTAACATCATAAAACCAAATTATATATTGCTTAATTACATATGCATTATTTTGCGCAACTATTTTTTATTTTTTACATTTCAAAGTTTTCCAGTAATGTTGGCCTCACTGGGTGGCTTGTTTAAATCTAATAAGATAAGATTGGAATAAACTAGTAGTTCAGTGAACAGTAGACCTTGTGTCCAAAATTAATGTATCTCATTTAATAAATAAAAACCGAAATTAAAAAAATATTTTATTTAATCATTCTTCAAAAGAAATTATAATTTTTTTTCCAGAGAAACGTTAATATTTCAATGACAATTCTTTTTTAAAACCTTCTTCAGGCGGGTAGGTACCATAATATTGAAAAAATGCTCATAAGATCTCCAAATAAGCATGACGATTTCGCATTTGACATTAAAACGGCCACCATCTTGAAACGGAACGTAGAGGCAAATTTAAATTGACGAATTAAAATAGGACCTCGCTACTCGCTTAAACTCAGTAACATATTTAACTTAATAATAATCACAGACGGGTGGCAATATTTTTACTGTTTTTTTATTATTTTATTAAAACAATAGGTTAGTTTTACAGTGTTTATTTTTGGGGTATAATGCCGTGTTGCGCTACCTCCTTTAGCCGACGTTTCGGACAGCATTACAGTGTCAGACAGCAGATGTGTCAGACGTGTCCTGATGACGGACACTGTAATGCTGACGGAAACTTTGGCTAAGGAAGGAGGTAGCGCAACACGGCATAATACCCCAAAAATATATCACTATAATACTTTTGGCCATGAAAATCTAAAATCAACGTGTTACTTGTTTGTTGTTCATAAATGATTTATTTTTTATTTTTCTCTAAAAATCAATAAAATAAAACAGAGTTGTGTTCTAGCGGAAAGTATGTCAATGTATGATCCCAAAACTTTCGCAGTTTTTGGGTGACAAAAATAAACAGCGAAAGCTGAGATAAAGGAAAAGTTATAAACCAAAGGATGTTTTGGTCTGGTTTATCGACAGCAGGTGAGAGGGTGGGGCCGGACCACGGAGAGGGATGGAGATACGGAGGGGGGGGGTGAGAGGGAGAAAAGATTTCCGAGTTTCCGATACGAAACAGTTAACCCCGGCGATTTCTTTTTGTTTCAGTCTCTGTGTTTGTGGAAACTGTTCAACTACTTGCAGCTTTCACACTTCCAATTTGGAAGGTACGAGGAAGATAACTTACTTTGGCTTATCCTCTTACTTTTGAACGTAGTGTCAACTGCACGGAGAAATCTTACTAATAAAAAATATTGTTAATTTATTTAAAATCTAGCCAAATCAATAGTTTTCCTGTTAAAAACGGGATTGCAGGCTTTTTATGAACGAATAGACAGATTTTATAACTAACTTTCAGTAAAGCTTGAATATGTTTTGAGGATGTCGGAACACGTGTTCTTATGACAAATATTTTATTAGGAAATGGGCATTTTTAACAGTATTTTGATATTATCATCCATACTTTCACCGCGTGGGAGTATGTCAATTGATAATTGAAAGTTTTCCAATAACTTAACGATTTTTTACAAAAAATACTATTTTTATTTATGTGTCCGTCTATAACTCTGATTCAATTAACTCTAAACTCGTAATTTCTTCGAATTTCGTTTGTAATTAAGCGATAAAACGATGAAAGTACCTACCCATAATATAATATTTTTTGCCAGATATCTTTGTATAAATTTCTGTAATACTTAAAGCACCTACCTATAGTAATATAACATTTATTTGCCAGAAAATTATTTTAATAATAAATTCTATGCTTTAAATTTATACTTCAATTTTTGGACAATTTCGTTCAAAGTTGTGCTGCATAGATTCGCACACGTGCTACCACAATAGTACACAAATTATTTAAAAATAACATTTTTTGATATCTTCATAATTATTTAAATTGGGATTTGTTGATTTCACACCGACCCGAGTGGGATTGGCCTTACTGTTAACCTGCAAAACCGAGGTACGCATGATGTCACGCGTACCCCGTCAGATTTCCATCGTTTTGGCAGGCGTTGAAAAATACAAACTTCGAAAATTATTTTAACTATGAAATCGACATTTATAAAAAAAAATCTAAAACATAGTATTTATGTTAGAAGGTAAACCTTATTATAAATATGTATTATATATTAACGGGAATATTTTTTTCAATTATAGAATTAATTATAATATCTCGGGAATATTCACGGGTCCGCGCTAGTTTAAATAAACCCATTACCGTGTGTTTTGGTGCAGGTTTAGGTTCGAGGGAACACCTCTAATGGATTATCTTTTTAGTAACTAACATTTTTACCTACTCTAAAATTTGTCTTGCGAAAACAAAAAGCATACCTATGTGTTCACCCATGTTATGTGTTATGGATGACTTTATTTGTAAAAAAATATTAAAAATAGTTTTATCTCTTTCATAACCATTTTGCGTTAATTTTTCTAGGTATCAAATGAAGTCCAGGTGGAAGATACTCTCATATCGCCCTGGTGTAAGACCACTAATCAGAATCGAAACGTTGCTTTAGACGTTATTGGTGACTAGATCTGAACAACCAGGCACTTCCCCACCTTCCTGTTCAACATCTCCTTCGTATCTCACCTCTTCAGCCTCGCAACTAAAACCACCAGAGATGCCATAGTCTCACTGGTTCCTGATGATTTGGAGCAGTTATAATGAAGATATTAAGTAAGATTCACTAGTTAACTACAGAAGTATTATTATATCTATTATATTTGGAGGATGTTACTCGAATAGAGCAAAAAATTTTTATATTATTGATGTTTCAATATTTTGAAAATCACGTTTATATGTTTCATTAATTATGTATACCTACCTCTAATAAAAAAACTCCCAAACGATAAGCTTTCGGTGTTTTTCGAGCAAATCCATTCGTAATGCTCGAAGATTGAATAAAAGATTAATTTCTGCAAATCCGAGGTTGCAGCACACAAAGGAAATATTTATTCATGGCAAAAATCGATCTGAAAATTTGTGATAGTCACGTGGTAAATAAATAAATTGTCGGAAATCCTTCAAACACAGGACCTGAATACGGAATGGAAGTAGGGCGATGCCACACGCCATTGCAAAATATAAAAGAGAAAAGTGAATTTCAATACTGGAGTTAAGTATGTCACATGCGATAGGCGATAGGACGAGCGAAGGGGCCAAGGGCTTTCCGTGACACCGCCACTGCTCCGTCACAAAGGCGAATTAAAGGTTCGTTTTCAATTATTACCTACAAACAGCCCTACGACCATTGGGATGGCTTTAAATATCAATAACTTCAAAAGTAATTATATTTCAATGATCGATGAATAAATATTATCGAAAAGTCAAAAATAAGTTTTGTGTTTGTGTTGAAGAAACCAACGATCATTAATGTAAACAGATCCAGTAGGGTGGCCGGTAACAACGGGATCCATTAGCGTGCTGGAAGACTGGTACCGCGTGCCGGTCGGTTATTTCAACGGCTGCGGCTGCCGGGCGGTTTTCATCATAGATATATTAATCATGTTTGTGCAATATTGTTACTGTAGATGTTCGAGTCAATTGCACGTTCGCGCCTATAGTCGAACAGATACGATGGGATAGTGTTGAAAAAAAAATTAAGAATAAAAATGAAAATATCGATCCCCACCGATGAGAAACTGGCTAAAAATAAATTAATGTAAGCTTCAAAGGAGATCCTATTAATTATCTTTGCAATGATAAAATTTGCTATTTTTGAAGAAAACAGTCACTTTCTGGTTTGACATGTTAAGGAAATAAAACAAAAATTACTTTGTTTACAACTTTAATATATTTAATTTAATTTAATTTATTTGTGTGGATTTCCCCTAAATTTAGTTAGTCATCTCTTCGCTTTGTCTGTTTCGATATAACACATTATCTGTCTCTTTCTCTCTGTCACCATGCTAAGTCTTTTTAAAGTTGTTTTTTAAAAAACCTTTATATATATATATATATATATATATTTTTTTTTTTACATTTTTACAAGAATATATATATTTCGATTATATTCGTAGTCCTCCTCACTTGGAGATCCTGTGTTGAGGGGGACTAGGTTTTGGAAGTCACGTTCAAGTTCTTTTGAAATCTCACTGCTCCCCTATTCTATGTTATATTTTGCCTCACTCTGTGTGTATTATATATATAAACACACTTTGATTTTTGTGTTAAACGAAACAGATCGGTCTTAATAAATTATAAAAAAATTGTGATTATAAACAAAGTTTTATTTCATAAAAATAAGTGTTCATCTTTGAACGGAATATTAACTAATTTAATACCTACCAATACAATTATCATGTATTTTTTAATCAAATTTATTGATAAATTTTAACGCCGCCATATATTTTTAAGTAAGATTTCATTTTTTAAGGAAGTGGTATCAAATTAATTGTAATTTATCAACGTGCGACATTTGATATTTGTAAGCGACACATCTTCCCGCCGCCAGCTGCGACCAGCGCTGGACGGAAAAATTTACTGACATTAAATACTGTTCATTTATTAAAAATCTGGTCAAATTATTCGTTTTCCCGTTAAAAAGTGGATTGCAGGCCTTTACCGAATGAATCGAAAGAGTTCCTGACAAAGTATCAATTAAAAGCGAATATTTTTTGACGACAGCGGAACCTAAATATCGATATTAACATACTGATATTATTCTCGATATATTCTGAATAACTAATATTTCAATCACTTTTTTAACAGGATAATTTTTCTCCGTGTGGCTACGCTTTACTTTTCTCCTAGACGGTCCCGGGTCGGTGCCGGTATAGGTGTACCACCTTGCGGGCTTTCTCCCCGGGTCGTCTCCATTACCGGGAAATAAAATAAACTACCCCAATGAAAATCTGGGAAGGTTCTTTGATAACTTTTTTTATTTAACTTAAAATAATGAAAGTAAATTATGTAATAAAATATAATTATAACGTATGATTTTTTATGCTATTTGCAGTTTAAAACTGTTTGTACTTTCTTTCCCATTATGTAAATTATTACATTTGCGTAAATGTTTATTATACCCATAACGTATTATATCCATTTTTTGTTGGTGTTATATAAACATTTAAAACTTTTTTATTGTTCTCCTTCTTCTATTGTAAAAGTATGTAACGCCCGTATCGTTGATGATTAATAAAATAAATAAATAACGTAATGCCATACATCAGCACCGTCCAGTAACCGGCTGCAGTCTGCTAGCGCACGTAATGATGTTTTTCTGGAGATAAGAGAAATGAGATTTATATGCACATTAACGCATTATTTTATGAAAATACAGTGAATAGCGAAGTGGAATATATCCACGTTACGGGCGCATGGTATAAGATTTGAATAAAATAATTCAGGGAAAAGGAATTACATTTCTTAAATTATTCAGAATGCATTATCAAACAAATATATAAATAAAATTTCTGTATTATTTTATGTTACTGTTGCGTGTTATACTAATATATTCATGTTCAGTTTATAAGTTTACTATTATTCTTCTTGCTTTAAAAATTATGTATAGTTTTCGATAGCTCACTAGGTATATTATGTTCTTAAAATCCACGTAAAAACCCGGCTGGGTGTAAAATAAAATAAAATAAAATTTTATAATTTTATTGTAAGTTCTGAAACTTTTAAGCTTTTTAAGTTTTATTTTTTAATTATTTTTACAGTTGTTTCAGTATACAAAGCCATTACAAAACTGTAATTTCAAATATTGAATGCCGAAACAGCTGTAGTAATAATAAAATTAATATATATATAACAAACAAACAAAAACTAAAAGAACCAAATGATAACATTATTAAATTTGATTCATTTGATACATTTAAAAAAAAAATTTACGCATATGAACACAATGATAATAAATTGTATAATTTGCCAATTTCAATGTTTTTACGACAGACGCTTGCTGCAAACCCATTGATCATTAAAAAAGCTTAAAAAACAAGAGTGAAAATAATTCTTCTTAAGTTCCTACCGAAACAATTATTATCTTTCTATCAAAACTTTCCCCAAAAAATAGTTTTTGTATATTACTTTCATGCCAATCCAAATAACCAATAATAAAATTATAGCTTACATTAAACAATAAAAACACAGAAACATTACCTCTTTGTTAGTTAATAATGAGTACACAAGATAATATTTCTCATATAAGTTGGGAGGCAAACTACACGTTAAATCCGCCTTGTTCGAAGTTCGTTGTTCGGCCAACTAGCAACTCCGACATCCAGTACCTACTGGGGTTGGTTGTTCCTCGCTCTCACCAAACTTTGCGCAACAAATATAAATAAGAATTCGATCTACAAACTTCGGCTTGTATGCGAGGATAAAAACAATACAGCTTTTCGAAGAAACGGAATTAGCGGCGAGTCTGAAAGTTTTCTTATAATGTCAGGTTAACTATTACCTATAGCTGGAGTAGGGTGTTTCACCTTGCAGATACTAATATAAATAATGGAAGGTGAACATTCGTATATTTTAGGCATTCTGAAGCGAACGATAAATACAAAGCGAACTAATGAATTGATAAAAAAATTCTAACATAATGTTTCTGTCTGGATAAAACCAAATACAGATTTTTTTCGTAATTTAATAACACAATATCGTAGAATAAAGAATAACATTAGAAGTATCTTCCATACAAATTTTAATGGAAAGAAGAAATGCGCTTCGACTCTCCTACACTCGCCTGACATCGTAGATCTCAATCACATTTGAACACAAATATTTGGATCACGAAACATGCCCACAGGAACTAATTATTATTCTTTGTTCTATGCATCTCATTAATTTTAATAATTATCTGTGTTTTTGTCTTTCTCGTAATATTTTTAACATACCAATTCAATAAATTAATAACAATATCACACCAAAAACAACTTCTTCGAAAAACTACAATAATTAAAAAGAAACAAACGCTTTGTATTTAACCACAAACTTTTATTATTTTACATATCGACCGGTTTCGCTTAAACTAAGCTTCATCAGGATAAGATAATAACTATAAATAATTAATATAATATTAATAATAACTAAATAAATATTTCAGGGGTTTTTCATGTATTGTTTTGTATTTATTATGCTTATATAATGCACTTGCATAATTTTGATTGACTAGATGATCATTTGTGGAAAAGTGTGTGGAAGGGTTTAGTTTTTCCTATGCGGAAGATTTAACCCGGACGTAAAATCGGAAATATTAAAAAAAAAAAATGAATTTTAGAAAATAAATTTTATAAAATACATTATGATAAAACTATACTAACAGACCGAACGATTAGTCATAATAGACCTATATAGTTTTACATGACAAAATTTAAAAAATAACATCTATCATTGATGTCGCTATTCCAAATTCCTGTAATATTAAAAAATTGGTTTCTGAAAAAATAAGAAAATACACATATTTAGGAAATGAGATTAAAAGAATTTGGCATTCTCAGACTATAAAAATATTACCATTTGTTATTTTGGCTACCGGCATTATACCTAGCTCTCTCATTCAAAATTTAGGCTTATTATATCTGTCAAAGAAATTTATATGTAAAAATGCAAAAATCAGTCATTTTAAATAAACGTAAGATTACGAAAGATTTTTTTAAATATTTATATTGAGGGATCAGTAGGATTTATAGGTCCTGTTAGGAGTTCTACCGAGCCCAACCCTCTGATATGAAAATATATGGAGTCTGTGAATTATTTTCCCATTTGATCTCTGGTGATTTTTTATTTTTTTTTTATTTATTATTGAATTTTTTTTATACATACATGGATAGTTACATAAAATATTGAAAAATGTATAAAAAATATTGAAATAAATGTTCATAATTAAAAAAAAATCCCACGAAGGCGAAGCCTGAGTATTATAAGTTTTTGGGTATTATAAGTATTAAGTATAAGTATCTTAAGTATAAGTATCTTATTTCCATGGTTTAAGTGGAGATACAATATCAAATATAAATTTAAGTTATTTTAAAAGAGTTACTGTAGAGATGCAATACAAGAAACTAAATCATGAAATATGTGAAAAAATATTTGACGTGTTGTTCTTGTATTGTTTTGTATTTATTATGCTTATATAATGCACTTGCCTAGTGTGGATTGACTAGATGATCATTTGTGGAAAAGTGTGGGGAAGGGTTTAGTTTTTCCTGTGGGGAAGATTTAACCCGGACAAAAAGACGGAAAAATTAAAAAACAAAAAGGATACATAATAATAATAAAATAAGTAATTATTATATTCCGATCAAGATTGGTTTAAGAGAAAGCTGCCAGCCACAAATGTGTATATATTTGGTATACCTTATATTGCAGGTAATAGGCATTAAAATCGCTTGACAAACGGAGTCTAGAAACCTTCGATTTCAAGCACAAAATTGGTTTTTATTTATTTTGTAAATAATTTTATAAGAACGCAAAAAATTAATCAAGTGAAACTGTCACAGATCATCTTAGCTATAATACTGTATTTTTTAAAGTTGTTTCCTTTATGCGTTCATACATTTCAATTGAAAATATATTGTTTTTAGGTGTTTATAATTATATTTTTCACTGAGTAATTTATTTTTTTATTTGTTCTTCTACTCGAGCGAAACGATAGGAAAACCTTCAATTTATCTAAAGCATATTTTTGGTATTCACAATGTAAACCAATTCGTTATAAAGATTAATCAAAATAGTGATATAGCATTAAGCTTCGCCTTAAGCTAGACCGGTCGATGTGTAATATAATAAAAGTTCGTGGTTACAAACAAAGTGTTTGTTTCATTTTAAAAATATAATGCCTAACCACAAAGTAATTGCTTCTTTCAAGATTTTTTTTATAGACTTTTATTTATACAAAATATAAACATAATTGATAACGTAGCAATATGTGTAAAATAAGCAAAAACATTTCATTTTCCTACTTTTGTATCTATATTTTTATTTAAAGATGTACGCTCATAAAAGTTAATCATGCGTGCATGGGAGAGGGAGGTTTCTTTCAGTTATTACAAATATTTTATCAATGTTGTTATTTTTTTCGTTTATTTTTTAATAAAAGTAAAATAAATGTTTTTTTCTTTTAAGTATTCATTAATATAATTCATTTTTTAATTGCGTTTTGAAATTTTTAAGGGATCTTATAGTTTAATGGATAAATCATGTACGTACAGTAGGTACATATCATTGTTGATTGACACAACATAATATTACGCACATAATGAAAAAAAATTAAAATCAACTCAAGTATTGTGCATTTAATTTAATTTAACTGCTTAATAAAAATGCTTATTTCAACTCAGCATTTGCAAATGGTCTCCAAAACACTGTTCTTTTAGAAACGCAATTGTTTTTTAAGGTTCCTCACTGCCAGGGCTTCAACGGGATGTAGAATGCTCCTTCCACCTGGGCACACAAACCGACCAGAACAGGATGATAGCGGACCTTCCGTAATCATTCAAGCGCCAATCCGAAACCCTACTTAGAGCAGTTCCTGTCGAGAGGGTTGAAATGGAGTGCCATTGTTATAAAAATGTAATGAAGGGTGAAGAAGGTAAGAAATTATCTATTATATGGCCATTATCAAATTTGTTTTTTTTTTGTAATGTAGCAAAATTGACAAGTGTACCACTTCGATCAATGTTAGTAAGGTGCTTCAAAGGAATTGAAGATGGTAAATATACAAACGACACAAGAGTTCGTGTTGAGTCGGTGGGACTATGCTACCTCTAATAATTGGAGAATGTTACGTTAAGAATTCCTAGGGCATTCCCGACTTCTTATATCATTCAAACCACTCTCTAAAACTCCTGGTATTAATATTAACAAATTTCAGCGACATCGGTCGACTACTTTTCGAGTTATGCGAGCACAAGCGTACGCACGCTGAATTGTTATGCAAATGTCTTCAAATTATTGGTAATACGATTGAAAACAGGATAGCAGGCAGTTTCCTAAAAAAAATTATAAAATTCCTAATATGTTGGAACACGTATTCATGCACCTGCATTTGTCTTGATGATACATTAATGACGAAATGCGAAAATATTAGGATTTTTATGAACACGTGTTCCGACATCGTTATAATACATTCGTGTTTTACTAAAAGTTTATCAGTTAACCTATCAATTCATTCGAAGAGAACCTGCAATTCCGTTTTTAACCGGATTACGAATAATTTGAAGAGAGTCTTAATAATTCAGTAATACTCTTTTTTTAGAGTAGATTTTGAATATCATCTCCCGACATATTAGATAGATAATCAGTCTAAGCTCCAAAAGCTAATACTATATATTTTTTAATCTACTTTGTTCCTCAATATCTATAGGTCGAAAAATAACAATAGGCTACATAATTCTACATTAATTTTATGCGCAAATGCATATTTTACTATTGAAAATAACATAATAAACGGAACGGTCATAAATAATGGTTAATTTAATAATATTAATAATGTTTGGATCAATTTTATAGCGCCTTTTTCGTGAGAAAATCACTTTATTTATACATTCAATCTATACCCACTTGGACTTATCACTTCGATTTATTACTAGTGACTAATATTAATAGCTAGTGACTTACAACTAAAACTTATATGGTTATTATATAATAATGCTATAATATGACTTACAACTATGGCTTAAAACTATAGATTTACGAAGAACAAACATATTTACATTTACAAACACATATTGTTACAATTCCTGCCCGTCCCGTCAGTGGTAACATATACGAGTAAAACATTACAGTGGTAAGAAAATACAATAGACAATAACAATGGGTCGTCTTCTATTTGTATATTTTTTATGAAAATTTATTATATTTAAAGAGTTATCAAGGACAGCCAAAATAGTTTTTTGATATCTTCAAAGTTATGAGTTTTAAAAGTGAACTTGGTAAAAAGTATTCAATGGTGTTTCGTGACGTCACACGAGACACGTGATATCAGCGCTGTTGTACCGCCGCGGCCGCGGACGTACTCGTGACGTCACAAATTTTCGGCTGACCGCCAATTTCAACATTTTGACGTATTATGGTACGTATACATTTGCGAACTTAAGGTGAAGCTATAAGTGAAAGCACTATTTAGATTAATCTTTACTACGAATCGGTATAGTTTATCAATACCAAAAATATACAATGGATACATTGGAGTTTGTTCTATCGCTTGGCTTGATCAGAATTAAAATTAAATTGTTAATTACGTGATGAAAAATATAAGCGTAAACTACTACACAGATTTCTTTTTCAAGAGTTTACTATGAACTCGTATAAGAAACAACTTTTAAAAAATACTGTTTTATGGCAATGTTTATTTGCTACCACTTGACTTGATTAACTCTTTTTCCGTTTTTATTAAATTAGTCACAAAAAATTAAAATCCACTTTGGCGTTTACGTAATAATTGTTTGAGTGAAACATTGTATGGAATTCTATTATTTCTTCAGAAGTCCGCGGAAAGCGGCATCGAACAGACGCTAGATCTGTGCCAGTATTTTCAACGGTTTCTTTCCTGGTGACATGATTTTAGCTAGGGGCATTTTTAGTTCTCAAACTGTGAGGATAAGCTTGTGTATTTTTCTCACATTATTATTTTTCGAGACCAAAATATTATACCTTTTCAAAACATCTATTTGAAATTCACTTTCGTTTTCTTGAAAGTATATATGAACTTCCCGACATCCAATCGAGCTGAAACTCGGCAGATAGACTCGTTGTCGATAGTAATGCATTTTGGTGGCACAGAAGTGGACACACGAGTATACGCGAGTATCTGAAATTGAATGACATTACAACAGTTAATATAAGCAATAAATGTTGGTCCTACCAAATTGCGATTTGGCTCATTAGTTAGCGTGGTTGACTCCAGTCCCTGGGGAAGAAGATTTATTATTTAGTAAAATTTAGATATATATTTATTAGTAAAAACAAATATATTTATTGCAAAAAACTTCGGTTTTTACAGATTCATTTTTTACATGTCAAAATACTACTTGTTAATCGATGTTTTTATTCCATGTTTACCTGTGTTAATGATTTATTTCTCGTGGAAAAATGTTTTCCGTTTGCATTAATAATTACTAATGACGAGTTTTTATAGGTCCATAATTGAAAATGGTGAGTAAAAACAAAAACAAATATCCAAATGTAAGCAAGCTAAGAAAACGAAAAAATATTCTCAGGAAATGTGGACTCGCGTTATAGCAGTACAACAGGTGCGTAATCCAATTTACGGTTTTGTTTAGTTTTTAATAACTAGTTATTTAATTAGACGAAATTTAGCTGGCAAAATTTGATTATATATTGTTATTGCGCCCGCACTACTAATTTCAAGATATAAAATTTCTATAAATAATAATAAATTCCAAGAAAGATTAAAACACTATACGTACCTAACTCCGTTTCAATTTTCAACCTAATTTTGGTTCATAAGTTCAACATTAGTAAAAAAACATAAAAAAATACTGCTCTACTTTTTTACTTTTAGTTTTTTAGTAATTTTTTTATAAAGTTGAACTGAAATTCACGAAAAACCAAACCTAGTCGTGCAATTAACTTGTTACTCTTTAGAGATAGAAGAAAAACTATAAATTGAATTTTTCTCAGAGAAGAGTGTGAGAGTTCACTTATAATATAGTTTTTCCTGAATTTAAAAAATATTTATTAATTTGTGTCGAAAAACAAATTGATAGATTGAATGAAGAATTATTAATTCATATGAGATGGTTGTGAGTTGTTTCTCGATAATTTCTAATACATAGATTTGTTTACTTGAATTGTTGTTTGAAATTGCATTTAAAAATGATATTACGAGTATAATGATATAAGTACGCAAATTTGGTAAAGTGCATGTAAGTTTTAAAGGTGTAAGTTTTGCATGGCATTATTTGTAATCCGAGAATTTTCGCCTTTCTTGAAAAAAAATAAAAAACACTTCCGGCGGGAAGGGTAGTTTTACGTCTTACGCCGGTCCTATTTGAATGGAGAGAAAGGAATTGCTTTTCCGACAATATTATACTAATATCAATCTCTTTTTAAGGGTTCCAACTTCCAAATATATGTATATGTATTTAAAGAATTTGAACCAACTCTACAACTTTTTTTCCTTTGTGTGGAAGAATATTTTATCAACAGGAAACTGTATATAAACCCGTAGAACGGATAACACATGCTTCCACTTGTCGCGCGAGATGCGGAAGATTTTGTTTGTTTTGTGATTAATGATTTGTGCGAAAATGAAGAAAGAAAATATATTGTAAAATACATACATTTTTTTACAAATAAAAATCACTAAATGGCTAAACACTGACATTAACTTCAGTTTATGGAGTCTTATTACAAAAGTAGGATTTATTTTCAGATAAAAATTTTAAATTTATAGTGTGGTGACAAATATATAAAAAATCTCAGTAAATATATGTATTGTTTCAAAAGAAATAGCTGTTTAAAACAAAATTGAATCCTCGAATCGGACTCGAATTGGAGTGATTGAATTGATTTTGTGATTGAAGTGTGTTATTATACATAATTAATGTATACAATTTTAATAACGCTCTTGTTATTTTAATGATTATTCATATAAATATATCGATAAAAATTATTAAAAATAAATTATTTAAAATAAAAATTAAACTGTGTAATTATATTAATCATTAATCCCTAAAGTTTAAGAATTCTTGGAAGTTGAAAGTCAGCGCGTTCACGACTGCTGTTCTCACAAAAATTCCGCTAGTATGCATCCACAAGTTAAAAAGGGTTTTAGCAAGCGTGCGGCAGGATCAACATAAGGAGATCCTGCCAAGCGCTCTCTACCTATTGCAGGGACCTACTGTAATTCGACTCTCATTATTTTAAAATTCCTTGCCTCGCGCAGACAACACAGATAATTTTAACGATATGTGTAGATCGATTAATATTTGGAAGTTGAAAGAGCAAAAATATTTTTGGCTTTTATATTCCTCTTAAACGCGAACCGAGCCACGAATTACGGGAAAGGAACGAAGCAACAGCAAGCGGCGTTTCGCGCCATTTCCCATAAGTCAAGGTTCAGTTCAGCAGTTCGGCTCGCGTATGTATAGGTTCGTAGCATCATAATATCTTCGGTACCCGTGACGTCACATGTTTTCGGCTGGCCGCTAATATCAACATTTTGACGTCTATAATATCTTCGGTACCCGTGACGTCACATGTTTTCGGCTGGCCGCTAAAATCAACATGTTGACGTCTATAATATCTTCGGTACCAATGACGTCACATGTTTTCGGCTGGCCGCTTATATCAACATTTTGACGTCTTATAATATTTTCGGTACCCGTGACATTCACATTCTTTCGGCTGGCCGCTAATATCAACATGTTGGTGTCTTATAATATCTTCGGTACTATTCGGTATTTTCCTAAAAATTAAACAGCCATTTCCACAACATGCTCTAATTATTAATAAGATAAATTTGTAAAACACATGAAATTTCGTTGTAGTAGGCGGCACCTGACTTGATTCTGCAGAAACGTGAAAAGGCCTGGGAGAAAGAATATCACACCTTTGTGTCTTATAATATCTTCGGTACTATTCGGTATTTTCCTAAAAATTAAACAGCCATTTCCACAACATGCTCTAATTATTAATAAGATAAATTTGTAAAACACATGAAATTTCGTTGTAGTAGGCGGCACCTGACTTGATTCTGCAGAAACGTGAAAAGGCCTGGGAGAAAGAATATCACACCTTTGAGGTCCAAGAGCTTATTTTATGATCTATCTTCATAAAATCTTATTTTAAGGCGGTGCTGAATTTTGATTCTACGGTCTCTTTGATTCGCCTAACAAAACATTGAACCTCGCCTGGCAGGATATTCGTAGGAAGTGGCGGAAAGTGGCGGGAGGTTTCGGGCGGGAGGAATAACTTCCTGGTAGGGGCTTACTCTGCGTGCGAGCTTTTTATGGCGCGAAGGTTTTAGGGGAACTTCTCTGCATAATATATGCTGATCCCTCCATACTCTATACCCGATGACTAGGCGAATCGCGGCGTATTTTTAGAAGCGAGATTTACGATGATGAAACGGATTTTTCAGCAACAGAAAGGGGCGTAAGAATTGATTAGATGTACATAAAGTTTGATGAATTCTGAAAAACATATTTTCAGTTACTGAAAGAAATCTAAAGTGGCTACTAAGCCCGGGACGATAACAACCCATCCCCTGAATACAAATCATATACATTTTTTATCTGATAGTTTTAGCTAATTCCAAGAAGATAATTAATAAGATCTCCTACTGAGCATCTAAAAACTATCCTTACAATCAGCAGAAGATAATGTACTCGGTTTCTAAATCATATTCGGAGAGACAAGGGATTTATTGTCCTAAAAAGCTGATAGAAGCAAATGGTAATGTAATATTTTATTTTGTATTTTAAATTAAATTTACACTTCACTCCAATTCAAGGTTGATATCAGTTATCTTTCAACTTTACTAACAAAGAAAACGTTTGAAAAGAAACTGGGTTTTTTTTTAAATTATTTAACGAAAAAATTTCTAGGTATATAAATTTATTTGAATTTCAAATAAAACTGACGCTGAACGTTAGTTTTATACTTCAAAAAGCACGGGAAAACATACTTGTAGAATTTATGAAAGAAGTATTTTAACAAAATTCGCCTCATGAAAGAAAATGACATTTAGAATGTTAGTATACTTGAAAAATTACAACATCTATCCGCATCTGTCAAATATTTAAACAAACAAAAAACATTTCAAATAAATAATTATCAATTATTAGACGTAGAATGGATAAAATTATAAAAATAAGTTAAAAAGTTGTTCCTGAATTATCAATTAATTAAATAATTTTGGAACCTGGAAAAAAAGTGTAAAAATCATAAGCTGTAATTTACTTATGCAACAATACAAATTGTACGTTGCTTGTCCGTTGTTTTCCCCGTCTAAACCAGAAAACCAAATTTATCCAATTTCAAAGCAACACATTTAAAAATAGCACTTGTTTATTCCAGTAGTTAATGGGCCAGTAGCAATTTCCAGAACACCTCTCTTCCGTACGAAGTAACGGCGCAAATGACTCCACACAAAGGTATCTCGCGGCTCGGCCAACACGACAAGTAAAAATTGTTTCTGCCACGCAAATTGAAATGGAAATTATAGGCTAATTGACAAAACACATTTATATGCTAATTCAGGAGGCGGCAAAACGAAGGGAGGATTATCAAAGGCGGAAAGGGGCACCTAAGGGAGAGGTGGGGCAGTGGGCCCAAAGAAAACACTCCAAGGAGCAAAGAGTGAAAGAAAACCATCATTATTGACTTACCGAATGTTGTGAGGTGGTGCGTGTGTTCGTCAGATCTGCAACAAGAAATAATAAATTAATAAACGCACGCACATCGCAAAATTTATCAAATTATTGCGCGGAGAAAAATGAGAATTGCTGATTTATTCAAATCCGTTTCCTGTTAAAATTTTAGTACATGCCTAATACATCGGAACACGTGTTCATGCACTTGCATTTGCGCTGATAATGTATAATGACGAAATGCGAAAATATTATGATTTTCATGAACACCGTGTTCCGACATCGCAATAATACATTCCTTTTTTCCTAAGTTTTACAGGAAACCTATTAATTCATACGTTAAGGGCCTCCAGTCCCGTTTTTACCCCGATTACGAAAAATTTGAAATTTACGGTAAATTAAGTGTTTGAATAAATTTAAAAAAAAATTATATCAGTAAGTGTTTTCCGTGTGGGCCATTGATTAAAACAAACATTGATTGGAACTGATCTTAAAGTCTGATAGGTCGAGCTACATAGCCTCTATGGCTCTAGTGTTCTAAAATTAATTATGAAACACCCCCAATATTATAGAGCTTCCTTCTTCTTCTGGCGCTAGTAAAGTTATAAAGAGTATTTATCGATGCACTTTTAAATGTAAGTATGTTAGTTGTAAGTTTCCACATATATAAATATATATGTCATTGAGACGGTAATTATAGGCCTTGTTCGTAAGTCACTAAAAATGGTCTTAGATGTAAGTCACTAGTTGTTATGAATCCTCGTTGTAAGCCAGCAGTATTTATTATTTAAAAAATATATCTGTACAGTGTACTTGAGGTAATTTTTCACGAAAACGTCGCTATATAAATTAGCGAAATATTATTATTATATAGTTATTCAAGAGATGTCTCTAGTGTATAGGTTAGCCCCTCCATAATCCGAACCGAGGTGTACAAGCATTTAGGTTTCTAGCATTAGAGAGATTTTGATAGTATAACACAGAGGACGTTAGCCTCCAAACTGTTCTACGTTAAGTCGTTTTTGGTTCTAGTCTAAATAAAGACAAAAAAAAAATATTGTGAAAAATGCGTTATTTATTTCGTGAACCATTCTTAACTGAATTATGATTTTTAAGTTTTTTATGGTAAAGCTTTCTTGAAGTGAAATAGCACAAAACTGCGCTTATACAAATAATGTCATTGAAGTATTTGACGGATTCCCCCGCAATGCTAGGGTCCAATATCTTCCTCCAGTACGCTCCGATGCTGGAATCTCGATTGATGCGGGATTCCTTGATAAGAGTATTCTCCGTTCCCGTTCCCCACCCTCAAAACGGGTACTACCCTTTCGTGAACATGGAATAAGCTCTACTGCACCAGGACGCCCCAACAACGCTATATATAGAGAGAAAGAATGCAGACAATGACAAAAAAACTACTAATAATGTATGTTTTAAAGTCAAGAAAAATCGGTTTCACTTCTTTCGAACATTGAAAAAAAAATTGACTGTACGACAGATTAATCATTCAGTTACAGAACAAGACTTCTCATTCTGACACTCTTAACACACAGAGAAAAATGGGTATTGCTAATTTACTAAGAATCTCTTAAAATTAATCTTTCTTAATCAATCTTTAACGAATGAATTATCACGATGTCTTTAACCAGATTACCAATAATTTGAAGAGATTTTTTATAAATTAGCAATACTCATTTTTCTCTGTGTTAAGAGTGTCAGAATGAGAAGTCTGGAACGTGCCTGACTATTCAAATCTGGTCACCAAACTCGGCAAAAGCAAACATTTCGAAGCTCCAAAGCATATGAAACTGAAAAAGTTGTGTTAACTTTCAATGTAAACTAAGAGTCAACAGCGGACCATGTGCCCATTGCCAGTGCCATTTCCCAGTTCTCGGCCCTCTCGGACTTTCCGTATTGGTAATCCGGTTAAAAACGGGATTGCAGGCCGTTTCCTGATAAACTATTAGCTAATTCTTAACATATCGGAACACGTTTCCATGCACGTACTAGCCTTGATAATATACAATGAAGAAAAGCGGAAATATTATGATTTTTATAAACACGTGTTCCGACATCGTTATTATACGTTCGTATTTCACTAAAAGTTTATTAGGAAACCTATAAATTCATTCGTCAAGGCCCTGCAAACCGGTTTTTAAGAGGATTAAGAATCATTTTACCAGATTTTTAATTTAATAAGCAATATTATATACAAATCAATGTAAGTTTTCTCAGTGTATTTGGGAAGATACAAAAAAGTGTTGAGGCCATTTAAAAAGTAGTTGAATATATCCACTGTTTCACAAATATCCAGTTAGATAAGTTATCAATAAATATATATTTTTTAAATTGATCATAACTTATTAAAAACGATGATGTATTTTTACAAACATGTTTAAAATACATTATTATTTATAAGTTCTGAGTAAGGGCTGCTAGTCTTATCTATGTATATCCGACGTCATTTAATTTCAAGGAACAGTCGAGCAAGTCCTTAACACTTTGTCTCAAAGATTTTCATTTGAGTATTTGAAAAACGGAATAAATATCATCTTTATTATTATTTTACAATAATGTCTCCGGTTAAATTACACGTCAACCGGGTATGTACCTACAATACTTACAGAGTATTTAAAATCATTATTTAAGTTCTAGGTTGGTAATTTTAAACATCTCAACAAATAATTCTAAACGCAAACAATTCCTTTGGCAAATGTGAAATAAAAGGGAAGTTTTTTGTTTCTTACTTTCACCCTTCAAGAGTTTTATAGGCCATCATTCCAAATTATGAAAAAGGGGAAGGAAAAATTATAGATTATTTTATTAAAATGAGCAAAATTCATAATTATACAGATGAAAGCTTTGTAGGACTACGCACTGTAAACACAGCTATAAGATTGTAATAATTATGTATATGCAAATAATAATAAAAATATCTATGGCAGATTGGATTATGTTCAGTCTTCAGAAGAGATGAGATAAATCTCTCGACTAGCAAACTGGAGGTCGAGGGTTCAAATCCCCGCATGAGCTAGTAAATTTTATTTCATTAGGTTTTGTTCTTTCACAAAATTACTCATTTACAATAATACGTTTGCGGCACGTTCCAGAGTGGAAGATATTCTCCGTATCACCGTGGTGTAAGACCATCATTCAGAATTGAAAAGTTGCTTGAAATAACTTTGGCCGTTTTTGGTGACCAGATCTCAGTAGCCAGATACTTTACCACTTTCCTCTTTCCCATCTCCTTCCCGTCCCCACTACCTTCAGCCTAGCAACATACCCCAATTGGGGATGCCATAGTCTCACTGGCTCCAGACGGTTGGGAACAGTTGTAACTCTTGTGAGGTTTCACATAAAAAAATTAAAAATAAATGTGTATTTTTCAAAACAGGAACAAATTTTTCAGGAATTCTGAATATATATTTTTCACGGATCTGCGCTAGTGTAATATAAAATATTAGCAGCAGATTTAAAGTTATTTCCTAAACTGACATTAAGAGAATTATTTCCAGTTATATTTCACGGGTTCACAGAGGTCGTCGAGAATTTCTACTTCAAAAAAATGTTTTTTCAGTGTATTTTCTGTTATGCATGTAATGTTGAAGTTTCTTAGAACCGGCCGGCGTATGTGAGACCCAACCTGAAACGATCTGCAATATAGCCGTGTTAATGAAATATAAGCCATAATTATTTCATAACAATTATTTGCCACAGTACTAATTGTCATGATTTAAAACGTGCTGCCATTACCAGTGGGGGGCAGCCTTTATTATCCACGGCTCCGGTAAAGTAAATAAGGCTGACCTCAAACACGACATTTTCTGACCCGACACGACACGGACATGGACATACATGAACGTGAAGAGAAAATAAATCTAGTCTGTTTTAATAAACTGCTGTTTTGTTTTATGCAAGAAAACCAGTCAGACCATTTCAATTTGAAAGATTCAAAATTTATTATATAATAGGTAAAATACTATTTAATATGAAAACATTTATTTTTACTTCAACATGGCAATTATTCAACTGCTTTGGCGGGCGAACATTTAGAACTATTCATAACAAAATTATCTCACAGGTTCATAACAAAACATTCATTTAAGACGAGACAATAAAGCCAGAATCTTAACGACACAAGTGAAGCAGCCGTGCACAAAAATATGAGACTTGCGGCCCTAGTGTATTGGACAGACTTGCGGTTGAGTTTGCCCTATCAAATCTGTAAAATAAAGTGGGAATCTTAACGACATAATTGATGTAGTCATGTAAAAACAATATTCGGTGAGCGGTCCGGCCTAATGGACGGACCTACGGTCGACTTTGCTCTATCAGGCCAATCGATTTGTCCGTAAGGTTTATTTAAATTATTTCTGATGAACGTATTACTAAAACCTCAAATTTTTCTAGAGAGATCCCTCGGAATGTTACTAATTCGACGTCTAAAAAAATAAATCTGATGCTTACCGCTAATTTTATTTTTATAAAACTTTCAAATCATTTTAGATAAAATATTTTAATGAAAAGGTTCTGTTTTTATTAATCTTAAATATAAATAACTTACATCCGTAGGGATCCCTCTAGAAAAATTTGAGATTTTAGTAATACGTTCATCAGAAATAATTAAAACGTGAGCGTCTAGCAAACCCCCTTTGTTGGAGTTTTATGTCGCCTTAAAGATTTCAGTGAGGTTAACTTTCAATGTAAACTAAAAGTCAACAGCTAACCATTTGCCCAGTTCCAGTTCCCAATTCTCGGCCCTATGGACCTCTCCTATTGGAAAAAACCGGTTAAAAAGGGGTTTGCAGGCCGTTTCTTGATAAACTTTTCATAAATTCGTAATAATATCAGAACACGTGTTCACACACCTGCGTTTGTCTTGATAATATATCATTACTAAATGCGAAAATATTATGAAAATTATTTTTTTAACACGTTTTCCGACATCGTGACAATACATTAGTATTTTACTAAAAGTTTATCGGTAAACCTTTCAATTTATTAGTTAAGGGCCTGCAATCTGCAGGAATTTTTAATAAAGTAGCAATATTTTATATCAGTGAGTTTTCTCCGTGCGCATCATAGTGACAGTTGGCCAACCAATGGAATGCCTGAACATGGTAGGGATGTTATGATTTGAGATTTTCACGGCCAAAACTAGTATCGCGATTATTTTTTGGGTTATTGTGTCGTGTTGATCTCCCCCCTTCTTTAGCGAAGTTTCGGACAGTGTTACAGTATCCATTATCAGGACAAATGTAAAGTTTTGTGGTGAAGTGTATGTTTATTGGGTTATTATTTATAAATCTAAAGTAACGGCCGGTTTTTCTACATATATGAACACGCACTTCACCACAATCTGCGCAGCTGCCCTGATGGTCCCTAACGCTGTCCCAAAAATTGGATAAAAAAGAAGGAAGCGCAACTCGGCGTAGTATCCTAAAAAAATATCACGATCAATAATATGGATGTTTCAAAATACCAAAAGAAACATAGTCATTTTAGGAAGATTCGGGTTGAGAACCGTTTTAAATGAATCGAAATATTATATAAACAGGGATGTTTCAAAATACCTAAAGAAACATAGCCATTTTAGGAAGATTCGGGTTGAGAACCGTCTAAATGAGTCAAAATATTTTACAAATATATATATTTTTGTATTTATTAAAGGAAAGAGTACGTATAAGTAATAAGATTTACAATTTACAATGACAATATTTAATATTACTCTTCCAGAGAAGCATTAGCTTGTGGTTGGAATAGGGATGAATAGGGATGTTTCAAAATACCCAAAGAAACATTGCACAAAATCTTAAATCTCATAAAATTCGATTACGCGTGTGATTTTATATACCTTTATTATATAGATGTCACATGTGATTGGTAAAAACATGCTTTTTTGAAAAACAGCGCAATCTATTGGATAAATATGCTTTGGACGTAAAAGCTACTGTTTCTGTATCTACACAGACAGACTGAGCCACAGCAATGTGTTGCGGGGAAAAGCTAGTAATAAATAAAAAAGACCATATAAGGACTGTGCAGTATAAACTTAAAAAATAATAAAAATTAATTTATGAAGTCAAAATTAAGTATTTCTTAAAATCTGTACACAAACTTGGTTAAAACCTGAGTGCTATCATAGCACTGATTTAGTAAGGACCTTGTATTTTCCAGGCTAACCGAGTCAACAGATCCTGTCCGTAAACACAACACCTCGCAGTAACCGATACCCGCGCCATTGTCTTAGACCAGCCCAGGTCCGTTGGTGCACAGCCCGGGACAATGGATTGAGATCGCGTATCTCGGGCTGCGGCAAACTGCTACACGGGGCGGGGGTTCGCTAGTGTTCAGAACTGAAGACTGCTGCGGTGTAACAGATATGCCACAGCAGAGCCCGCGGAGCAACAAATAAAACAGATATCATTTACCGCATACAAACAAATAATGGAAGACGCTTTTAAAACATGGATGATAGCTTTTCAATGCGCGTCGCTTGGAATAATAGGGTTTCAATAAGAAAAAACGAGATATCACAGTTTCCTTTCAATAATTTCTGTTAATAACAACAGCGAAAAAGAAAAGCAGGGTCCATGTACATATTATGGATCAAGTTTTTTGGTGATTTATTTACATACAAAAAATTAAATATCTTTCAGACCGACGGTAAGCGTTAGAGGAGATTAAATAAGAATCATATTTATTCGAGCTGAAATAAGAACACGAAATCAAAAAGCATGAAAAAGTTAAAAACCCGGGTAAGTCATCTCTTATAACCGATCCTGACAAAACGCTATTCAAGACCAACAATACTTGAAGGATTTCCTCAAGCAAGACAATACTAGTGAATACCTTCACGATTCTAACAATGGCCCAGAAGAAAGATCGCGAAATTTATTCTTCCGAACCTGAAGTGTCAGCAGAAAAGCCATTGAAAAACTCACGTTCATTTTTAAAATAAGAGCCATCAGCACTCGGACTGGAATCAATTCTTTCAATATAATTACTCGCGGGAACAAAAACTAGGAATCAAAGGGAAATCATCGATTTAAATCGCGGGGACGGCGTTTCAGTCCCCGCCAGCAAGGCTCAAAGAAACCGCAGTTACTCCACTCGTTTAACTTTTCCATCGTCAACAAAGGTACCGAAAATCTCAAAAACTACTACCATTCATATACAATTTTAAATAGAAACAAAATCTATAAACTAAAGTACTAGAATCTATATTATAAAGTATTAGACTAAATCAGTTTTTTTGTACGAATTTAGGTATCATTCCTAGCCACGAATAATATTTCTAGCGCGCTGGAACCGTACCACTGTCGTTTCCGCCATTATTGCACTGCCTCTTAGGTGAAGCGCGCCATCTCACTCGCTAGCGCTATTATAAAATCTGCGTGAGAACGTAATATAACGTCACCCACCATTCGACGACGTCCATCATACGCGGCAAGTCCGTCCAATCCCAGTCGTTGGGCGGAGGCCACGATCGTCCCTTTTTTAATAAAATTAACTATAAATGTATGAATAAATGAAAAATATGGCATTAAAATAATAAAATGCATGGGGTAATAGAGTCACCCCCGTGGCACCAAGTTTTGTTTTGTATCTCGGCTTACCGAATGTTAAGTAGCAGTAGTCAGAATCCAGACGGGGCAACTCACAACAAACTAACTAGAAATGCGCGCTCGCTTTAATTAAAACAGTGGCAGTTACTAAACTTTGTACACTAGCGAGATAAACAAAACTCATAACAAAATAAAAGGCATTCAAGAAAGATTTCAGGAATGTGTGAAAAACCCGTAAAAGGCGCCTAGTTTCGTTGCAGTATTCAAGCAAACTAACACTGTTTTATAAATTAGTAGGTACCTACCTAGCTTTCTGATGAACATCATTAAATGAAATCCTGTACAAGTAAGTTACCTCATTTTGAACCTAAAGGGATGTACAATAGGGTGGAGAGACTTTTTATTATTTTTAGAATAAGTCGGTGACATGTTGTATTTAAAATGTTTTGGTTCCCCAAATACAGAACACGACAAATCTTTTCTTGTGTTGGGCATTTTTTAGTAAAGAAGTGTGGCAACAAGAAATCGATGCGCGGGAGTTATTTTGAGTTTCTTGCGCTTCGTTGAAGACAATTTGCGACTGTTTGTTTTAATGGAGGTCATTAGAAAGAATTATAAGAGCGAGGAACAATACTTGAACAAATTGTATAGGTTTTATAATTATAATTGTTAAATATAAATGAATATTTTTTTTTGTAAATTAAAGGTTAATCGCGCCACCTAAAGATGTCATCGCAGGTCAATAAAAAATTGTGTTTTTTTCCCATATTGTATAATATTCTTACTTATAAATGCGAGGTAAATATTACGCGATGCGTAAGGTCAGAACAGCGAAAAACTTGAAATATTACCATGGCATGTTTTTGGTTAAAACGTTCTTAAATCAGGTTCCAGGCTAGCTTTACCACACCAACCTTGAACAGGCGTGTAAAAATCGAATTAGTAAGATGGATAGTATAGTGTTAAAGATTCAACTTTAGGAATAAAATTAAAAAAATATAGGGATTTTGATATTCCGAAAACAAACAAAAAATCACTTCGCCCTAATGTACAAGGTACAGTGTATCATTTACTCTTACTGCTTTTGAAGAAATATCAAACATTCGGGAATCGTAGTAATGAGTTTAGGTTCTTAATCTCTGTTAAATGTGTATGTTAATGATTGACTAGTAAAAAATCACGCACTTGCCAAATTTGGAACGAATTAATCTCAATTTGCTAGGCGGGTTTGGGTACCGCCGCCCCGGGAATCCATTATTGGACAACCAACATCAAGTGGTTCGCCACGTTTGGAGATTTATCGGACCGGGATTATCGGGCGAGATGTGTTCAGGAAACGCCTGCCCACCATCTGCGCAGCGCTTTGGTTCGGAGAGGCTGATTTGGGGAGACCCTTTGACCTCTCCAACTGGTCTCTGGACCCATCGTCTTGAAAGGAATATATTCATACGTCTGTCACTCCTAGATACACTGCTCCCTAGATTCCTACCCATACCCCATAACTTTTACCTACCCCCTCCACACAGCATCCTCAAAGATGACATAGGCCCTGAAGGAAATTATTTTCCTCAGGGCCTCCTTTGTGGGGTTAATGTAAAAAAATCCAAATCAGAAATCATCTGTTTGACTTGTGTGGGGAACAAAAATACATTTGACAAAGTCCTTTCTTGTAGGGAAATTCATTGGTAAAATAACGACCACAGTAAAGAAACACGCCTCACGGTACTCAAATTCAGTTTCTCTCTATAAACCGCTTCATTAGAAGAGACGCGGCCGTATTATCTGACGTCAAAAAAACCCGGATTCTTCACATTCTGGAAAGTAGAATCGTTTGGGATACTTGAAAAGTGAGCCGCCCTCGAGCTGGGCGGGTTAGTGAGACTCGCTGACCCCACTTCACCGCCCCACCTCCCTCCGCCCTACGGCCTTCTCGGGTGTCAAGTACCCGAAGGGCGCCCGACAATAGGGAGGATAATCGGAAACTAGGACTTTATTCCTCAATCTGACTATAAAGGCACGCGGGTCAAATTAAATTCACAACAAATCGTAAAGGGTTCAATTATTACAAGGACCAACCGGAGAATGGGCCTCTTCAATAACGCCCAAAAGAGATTTTAAATTAGATAAACTTAAATTGTTTGTATCTAAAGAGAGACATTGGCGGAACACTAAATAAATTGTTTGTATCTAAAGAGAGACATTGGCGGAACACTAAATACATGTTTATCCTTTTCACTTTCCTTCGCAATGCATTTTCAATGAGCAGATATACGGGGTGCGCTTTCAAACGACTCCTTTAAGACCCACAATAACTCTTATACTAGACACTATGCCACCAGTTACATAAACACATATATTTGTTTTCGATCACATTATTTTAACATATTGATCGACCGATGTCAAAAGTGTCAGAAGTACTCTTCCATCTTCAGGAGAATAATTTGCGTTCAATTTATACATTTATACAAATATTCCCGGTTTATAAATAACCTGACAATATTTGAAAATATCTTACAACCACCACAAGAAGCGGAAAATGTTGCTTGAGTTGTGAAGGAGAACTTAGCCAGCCGAGGAATTAAACACACTACGCCTGGTGGGACCCAAATGCGATGCCAACTCGACCACTGACCGGTCGATTTATTTAATAAATTAATTCGTGATCGTATTTAATAAATTAATTCACAAAATCTACATCTCCGAAAATTCTTCACCGATTGCTTTGAAATTTTGATAAAAGGTTGCATTCGAATAAGCGTGTGTTTTTATAAATCTATATTAAATAGATGTCACCTGTGATATGTAAAACATGTTTTTTTTAACTGGGCCATCTGTTAGACAAACATTTTTTTTTTTTAAATCAACGCCTGTTGAACGTAAAAGCAACACGCGATATTGTTTTTTTATCTGCACAAATAGACTGAGCCACATGGCGGTGTGAAGCTAGTTTATTTAGTCAATTAATTCATAAAACGTATTTAATTAATTAATTCTTATATTTATTTCATAAATTAATTCATAAATATATTTATTAAATTATTTCATAAATTAATTCATAAATATATTTATTAAATTATTTCATAAATGAATTTACAAAATTTATTTTATAAATTAATTCGTTAACTTGTTTTAAAACTATATTATATCAAACTGGATTTGGCAATTTTGACAGTTAATATTGTCCTGGTGATGGAAGGGTACTTCCGTAACCGCCAGTTAAGAGGAAGCTACAAGACAAAAATGTATATATTCTTGGTAAACCTTAAATTGTAGGTAATAGGCATTCAAATCGCTTGACAAACGGAGTCTAGAAACGTTCGATCTCAAGCACAAAACTGGTTTTTATTTATTTTGTAAATAATTTTTTAAGAAAGGAAAAAAGTTAATCAGTGAAACTGTCACAGATAATCTTAGCTATAATACTGTATTTTTAAAAAGTTGTTTCCTTTACGCGTTCATACATTTCTATTGATTTTTTTTTTGTAGTTCACATTTATATTTTTTATTGAGTAATTTACCTTTTTATTTGTATTCTACTCAAGCGAAACGATAGGAAAACTTTCAATTTATTTAAAGCATATTTTTTGGTATTCATGATGTACACCGATTCGATATAAAGATTAATCAAAATAGTGATTAAGCACTAAGCTTCGCCTTAATAAGTTAAAATAAAATGGCTTAAAACAAATGTATGTGTGAGTATATTCTAATTCGGTTCCTTTATATGAAAAAAATAAGATTTTTTTTAAAAACTGGAAAAATTTAAATCCTTTTATTATTATTAAAATAAATCCAGAACACTAGGGAGAAAATTATAAAACTTCGACACAAATTTTGCTATTCCTCATAATTATTCAAACGTGGGTATCAAACATACATACTAATTTCCTACGTGAAATAGGGTTCAATAAACTCAAATATACTTTGAATTTAATAATTTTCAAAATCTTAACTATTTTCAATTCGTTTTTAAACCCACCTTAAATATAACAATATAAATTATTTTTTCATTTCTTCATTTCAAAATTGGAACTGATTTGTCAAGAATTCAGAATGTCCAGGATTCTTCAAGGGTCTGCGGTAGTAGTACAATAATAGCTCCGGCAAACCTTGAAACTCAAATCCCGAGCAACGCCGGGTGGGTGAACCAGCGTTAAATACAGCCTGCCCTGCTCTGTCTCCAAACAATAACTATGAGTTATGGTGATTGTGGGGGGAAGGGCTGAGAAGGGGATGATGGGGGGAGGGGGCAGTAAATGAACGCTCGAGGGAAGCAGAGTAGAGACAGGGAGGAGATCATGAATAAAGCTTTGACTAACGAATCACTTAATCAGCGGTGCATCCTCACAAACGAGTTATGTATTTTGACAAAACAGCGCGGAACGTTTCGAAATTTGAAACGGAATTATTACGAAACTTCGTAATTGTTGGGTGTTAAGTAAATATGTTCGCAACGTTTACGTTAGACGCCAAATTAACTTAACAATTTGAAAATGGCGTATAATCTTAGCATAATCCTGTTTAAGTAAAAAAATATGCGCGACTATATGCATCTCTTGCTAACATAATGTGTTCCTGTTACCTAATTACCTGTACCTGTCTGACAGAGTGGAATACCTACATTAGTGACAATTGCAACAATTTATTGATACCTCCTAACTCTGTTGATATAATCGGTACAGTTAACATATGCTCTTAAACCTTATGTGTGTAATATCGAATCTATGTCGGAAGCCTTGCAATATCCATTCGCAAATGCTCAAAAGATCAGGGGTAAGTCAGACTCCTTTCCCAATTCTAACTAACTGTTATCTAGCCCATGTAGTTGTGTCAATTTAAAAGGTTAAACACATTGATCAGCCCACCACAAACTGATTCGCAAACAATTTGCGACTATAAAAGATAAGTAACGAAGAAAGGTTTTTTTATGTACCTGTAAGCTTTCTAGATTAACATAACTACTTTCACCTCGCAACAACATTTCCAGTACGAACTAATTTGATTTTAAACATTACACATATTATATATATTACGAAACCGGGTAGTAAAGTCAAGTTGTTATACAAATTCTTTGCGAAATAAGGAAAAAAATCGCAATGCACTCTCATCTGTTTCAACTCTGGGTGTGATATCCTAAAAGCCCTGTGTTCAAAACAAAGCCTGCGGCCGGCGTATGCGGCGTAAATATTATATAAAATGTCCTGTCTGTAGGGATGTATGGCAGGGGACACAATCAACTCCTCGTGAATGAGTAACGAACATCGCGGTGGCTGCGGCTGCCAGAGCGGATGTGATCCTTCCTATTACCTAAAGTCCTACCTATCCGACAACCCAGCCACCTCAATGCCACGAAACAGTGGCGGTTTTCTCTAAAGTGTTTTTTATGCGGTATACTACCGTAAAAAATACAAACTTGTATTTTAATTTTATCACGCTATAAACAGCAGGCTATTCAAAATCCATACTAAAATATCAACCCGTCCATCTGAACATATGGGAAAACCTTGGGAAACTGTTGAAAGTGCACGGATGCGCTTTAATACAAAGTTTGTACGGAAATAGATTTTTTTTTTATTTTAGCCATTTGTAAAGCTAAGTTTACAACTCTCTAATTTATTATAACTTACATATATACATTATTACATTTTCTTCTGATTAATACAGCGCCTACAATCCAGCATTTTTTATTTTTATTTTTTTATTTTTTTTATTTATTAAATTTAATATAATTACATTTAATACAATATAAGATATGGGTAGTCCCACAAAGCTGTGACAATCAGGTTGTCTGTAGGTTCTACCATTTAATGTTATAACATAATACACATTAGCTTAAGTTTAAATATTAATACCAAATATAATGTTTAGGATAGATAAACGTTTTGTTCATTTATTAACCACTTTTTTGTCAGTTTAGGGCAAGGTTCCTCATTATTTTTCAAGTTAAAGTTTTCGTTAAATTTGTTATAAATCACAGGTATCAAATAGTCAAGTGTTCTGCTACCATACTTATTTGATATTAGTGGAATTTTTCAGTAAATCTTGTTTTGTGACTATGCACCAATGGCTTTTTGTACGCATTTTCTCCCGCATTATCCATAATGCGGATATATTAATCTATCAATTGGTGCAGACTGTACAGTATAGAGGATATAGATAGTTTCTTTGCATATTAAACTGCTTTGTGTATTGGCTTTGTCCCTTTTTGGTAGCCTAATTTCATTGCACGTTTTGTGGTATGTCTGTGAATGTTCATGATTATTAATTTATTGCATCTCACCATACATAAATCATGATTTACCTCATAAAAATCAACCTCACTAGGGCTAAGTCTGTATAGAGTAATCACTAACATAAAGTATACTACATAAAAATACAAAATATTTTCAAAAGAAAGAAAAAATATGTAATAGATGAGTTACCAAATGAACAATATTAAAACCATACTAATTATTAATCATTATTGCCAAGAAGAAACAAAGATAATAAAGACAACTGAAACAAACAACAACTAAATAAAACGATAATAAAATCGTATTATTTAAGAACGGACAAGGATGAAAAAATTCAATACAAACATCTTAACTAACTTTTTTTATATTTAACTGAGGAATTGGTAGAATTAATATGACTAGCAGTTAAAAACCCGCTCCGCGGGTTTTTTTCTGCTAGGCCCTGCGGGCGGCACTTGGTTGGGCTTCGCCCATTTTAAGTGATATTAACAACAGTTACATTTAATAGATAGATATTAGGACATTCACATAGAGAGAGTGAGTATATATATTGTTAAAACACGGAACAGGAAGGAGATAATTAATAATAACATGCTAAATTTACGCATAATAAGAATGACAGTTGTTTGAATAAATGAAATTTTACGTATTTGTGATGGATTATTTCAAATGAAACACTATTATTGACTACATGTCTACAACTGATATTAACTGTTATCTTAGGTACCTAATATAATTAGCTCATAGGAGACTTGCAGTGCTTAAATATGTGTTACAACCGTCAATGTCTATAAGTTGAATCAATATCGTTTAGTTTGTCACCATTAAAGATAGTTATAACAAAGTTCACTTAAATAACAGATTATTACATATTTATTAATTGTACCAGTGTTTATGAATAAAAGGAGGGGAATTGTGCGATGAGATCAGCAGTCGGTTTAATTAAAAGGTGTGAATTTTACTCCAACTGGTGGTAATTCTTTACCTACAACTGTTACTGTATCTAATAAAGTTTAAAGTTAGATTATATATACAACATCATCAGGAGAGTAAAAATTTATATATAAAGGTAGATTATTACAATATAGCGCCCCTGAGGTGATATCTCACAAAAGCGGCGCTATGCAAATTGTCCAATAAATGAAAAAATATAATGTTTACATTTTATTGTGTATACACCGAAGTCAAAAATTAAATATAGATTGCAATTGGGAAAGAAGAAGTGGAAGGAGGGGGGAGGGGTAACAGTAGGCTGGGTTTATAATAATTAGGAATTACAATATCGTTAGACGGGAAAGACCAGTTGAGTGGGAAAATATTTAAAAGAGAGTTTATAAAAAAATTCTTGTTAATTATATCTGCTTTTATATTAACATGTTTCCTCATTTCTAAAATTTCAAAATTATTTATAGTGAAGTATTTTAAGACCTGAAAAAAACAAATACCATATAACCATAAAACAATATATTCATAAGACAAATAGCATTTAATAACGGTTATTCTAATAAATTGATAGTTGAAATACTAAATAAAAAAATTAAACATATTCTCTTCAAACGGTCTTTGAAATAGTGAATCTGAGTTTGCAAATCATCTTTTGAATAATGATCACACTTTCGATAAAAAAAAATCAGGTCTTAAAATACTTCACTCAGGATATAAAGCACCGCAAATAAATAATTTTGAAATTTTAGAAATTAGAAAACATGTCAATATAAAATCAGTTATAATTAATAAACAAAAAAAAATATAAATAATAATGAAAAATGCCATTACAAAGTGATAAGCTTCCAGAAGAAATCTTCTTAGTAAACGCTTGTTAATCGTAAGTAGTCAAATATTGTGAGCTGTATATTTAAATATTCGCGCCATTCATTTGGTTCGTTTTTAAACCGCCAGAGGTGCGCTCTCTGTCGGCCATCTATAGCCGTGCGTATCGGCCATTGAAGGAACGGGTGATTTTTTTTATAAACGTCAAGCATAATTACGTAACTGTGGATAATTTTCATTGTAATGTAATTAATCCAATGGATTATGAACTTTCTAAAACATATTTTCTTCGATATTATCCAAAAATTATATGAGCAGAAACGTTGCTTTTGAATAAATCTCGTATTATTATGAGGCGATCCTATTTTAGTATGAAATCGTGTCTTAATTTTGAAGTTAACGGAATTTAACCGAAACAGACAATTTAAATTTGACCAATCAGAGGGCCTACACCGTCCAGACGCTGGAGTATTAATAATATCAGATTTTGGAAGAATACTAAACATAAGTGGTGCATGATATAAATAGTTTATCTTAACGAAAGATTTTTTATTATGTACGGCCACAAATGTTCAGGGTCAGCATCTGTTTCACTGTTAGCAAATTTAGTTCCTTTAACATTTTAGTTACTTTTGTGAAATCTATTTGGCCTAAGTATTATTCTCATTGCTATATTATTTATTTATTTTGCAACAGTCAACAGATTTTTTTCTGTGATTATCATGTTTAATCTGTTATATAAATAATTTAATTACTGAATATGTTACTTTTGATACGAAAAAAAAATTTCTTGTGATAATTGTTATTTTGAAATTTATAACCACTTTTTATAACTTACAAGGTTATACATTTTGTCTTATGTTTCTAGTCGGTAAAAGGAATTTAATAAAGGCGACGATGGTAGGGCTGCTAAATAATTTGTTAATGACTCTGTGTAATACAACCTGGTCTGACATAATTCTCGTGTCAGACAGCGTTATTAGATGCAATTGATTCATCAAACTGACATAATGAATGTATTCAATAAGAATTATTATTACATGGTCATGATTATATATATTCATAGGTACGTAATTATGGGAAAAATCAACATACAGTAGATGGGTGGTCTCCGATTGAACTCCCAATGAAATGACCACGCAACGCCACTGCCCCTAACACCCACCACCCTCACCAGCAAGCAGCCCGTTCCATTCCTCCGCGACCCGGTACCAGGCCGGAGCAACGGAGCGTAGACAATCTCATAAATTTTACAGAGCTTCACCACGGACTTGTGTTGTGGTTAAACACAGAACAACCTTGACATTTAACATACTTTCTCAACAGAGGCACATATCATATGACGCCCTCATAAGAAATTCTCATTGTTATACCTATAAATACACAACCTCAGGTTTCTCTGACTCTGAACGTTTGAGATTGACCCAAAAACTTCTATCCCGAATGTACTAAATAATATTTTTGAATAGTAACAACGTTGTAGTATGTGCAATACGTTACAATATTATTTCATATTATATTAAAAAGAGTGTCCCAGTGTCGGTTTGGCTTCTATGATAACTCAACACAATAACAATTCAACACACCTTTAAAAAGTAATTTGTACGAATACATGTTTCGACATCGCGAGAACACATTTGTGTTTTACTGACATTTTATTAGGAAACCTATAAATTTATTCTTTGAAGGCCTGTAGCCTCGTTTTTAACCGGATTACGAATAATTTCAAGAGATTGTTAATAAGTTAGCAATATTTTATATCAGTAAGCTTCTTCCGTGTACGTAACCTATTTAACCTCATTTTTGTTTCATCAGTTTTCATGATTTTATTTCACTTTTTAAGAGGAACGGCTGCGCGGTCTTCTTCATACAAAACTTAAACTTAGATTTGAGGACAAAATACCACATCAAACTGAAAAATTATTTGTTTAATCAAAAGGTATGGCAAATATCTAGTACGAGTGTGTGCTGCTTTATATATTTGTATTTTAAATTAGAAAATATGGGCAATTAAAGAATTCAAATTTTCACGATTTAAGAGGCAACTTTGTCAATTATTTGAGTTAATTATTGAGTAACATAAAAAATTATCTTTGCCAATTTACTATGTAAATACAATGAAATATAAATTTAAAAATAAAACACAGTAAAAAAAGACGTTTCTTGGGTCAGAATTTAAAACTTATCACAGCAAATTTGTGCTCCAATGTAAACCAGTCGTTTGAAAATTAAATTTAAACCCATCAAAATGGATTTTATTTAAAATTCATATTTCATTATATTTGCATTGTAAAAAAGACAAGATTATTTTTTAGTAATTACCGTTAAATCACAATTAATTTGTAAAGTTACCTCTAAAATCGTGAATAATCGATTTCTATTGCCCATAAATAACACAGGCCTGCGACCAAATTGCTTTCTTTAAAATAATGTGTGATTCTTATGTATTTTAGTGCGCTGAGTTCAGAAATGCCCTCAGTTTTTTTCCAGCACGTAAGCATTTTCCGCAAAATGCATTTTTCTGCGGGATTGGCTACCTTAAGGCGTATATTTATGAATATGCCGAAAAAAGTTGTTTTTCCTCTTCAGCTTTATAGTTTTATATCAGAAACTATGAAATATGATAAAAATTAGTATATTTAACAGTATTAGTTGAGATTTGGAACTTCATTCTCTTGGTACAGAAGCAGAGAAAAACAATTTGAGCCAAATTTTTCTCAAGATGGCGAACTTGTATATTGTTCTGATGTTCCCAAGTTGATGTCAATGTTTAACATTCAACATGTGTCAGATGATTGGATGCTTTTTATTGACTTATCAGAAAGAAGTTTAAAAGCAGTTTTGCTACACAACGGCAATAAATATGCTTCTGTACCCGTGGGGCACTCTGTGCATCTAAAAGAAAAGTATGACAACATGGCTTTTATACTTGATAAATTGAAATATAAGGAGTTTGGATGGCCTATCTGTGGTGATCTCAAAGTCATCTCTATGGTGCTTGGACAACAAGGTGGCTATACGAAATTCCCCTGTTTCCTATGTGAGTGGGATAGCCGGGCAAAAGCACAGCACTGGAGCCAAAAAGTGTGGCCAACGAGAACTTTGAAGGTTGGAGAAAAAAATGTTCACTTTGAGTCTTTGGTTGATCCCAAAAAAGTGCTTTTACCCCCACTTCACATCAAGCTTGGACTGATGAAGCAGTTTGTCAAGGCATTGCCAAAAGATGGCAAAACGTTCAAGTACTTTGAAAAGAAATTCCCGTGACTGTCTGAGGCAAAGTTAAAGGAGGGAGTTTTTGCTGGTCCGGACATTCGGAAACCAATGAAAGACAATCAGTTTGAAAAGGTGATGAAAAAAGCTGAGAAAGAGGCGTGGATATCATTTAAAGAAGTTTTGACTAAGTTTTTGGGGAACAATAGGACCCGGATTATGAAGAAATTGTAAATAAAATGTTGAAATGTTTTAAAACCTTGGGGTGCTCCATGAGCTTGAAACTTCACTTTTTGAACTCCCATTTGAATTATTTCCCAGAAAACCTTGGTGCCGTAAGTGAAGAGCAGGGCGAGAGGTTCCAACAAGACATCAAAGAAATGGAACGGAGGTACCAAGGACGATGGGATGTGAATATGATGGGAGACTACTGTTGGATGCTCCATAGAGAACTTCCAGACATCCCACACAAACGGAAAAGCTCAAAACGGAGTTTTGAGGGAAAAAGATGTAGATATTATAAAGAATTATAAATCCTTATTGTATATACATATTATTTTTATCAAATTGTATTTAAAAATGTAAATAAACCACTAGTTTTATATATTTATTTTTCATTTCAAAATGCATTTTTACCTATATGTACTGCGGGTTTTGCATAATTTTCATTTTCATTTTGCGGAAAATCCCTACGTGCTGGAGAAAAACTGAGGGCATATTTGGACTCAGCGCACCAAAATACATACGATTCACCCATTACGGTGAAAAAAACTATCAAAAAGTGTCAATTTGCAGGCCTGTGTAATTAATATAATTTGAAACACAAATAAATAAACTAGCATTCATCCGTACTATATTTTGGATAAACTTTTTAACTTTTTTGATAAAAAAATATTTACTTTTGTTGGGTATTTTGATCTCAAATCCAAATTTAAGTTTTGTATGAAAGTCACCGTGGGTTTGGTTTTTAAAGTTTTATTCTGAGATTACTGAAATTTTGCACGCTTTACCTTCATAACGGAAGGAAGTTCACTGTTTACGTGAGATTTAAAAAAATCCGCCCACCCCCTTTTCCCATTCCTTAAAACAGAAGTTTGATACTTCTTGGGGAAATTTTGCACACTTGAAGTTCAAAATAAGGTGAAAGTAATTACTGCTGACATCTGATTTCGAAAAAAACTAAAAACTGTAAGGCCCAGGCAATACCGGGACTTTATTATAGTGTACAATAATATTCAGGAATGATAAATCTGTGATATTGTGTAGTACTTAAAATTTACAAATACATTAAATTTTCCTTCAGTAGGTAGATTAAAACTCAGAATTTTTCCAGTTGAATGGGATGGTTAGGTTTCTGGTAACGAAAAAAATCAGGCACGTATTATTTCTAATTTTCCAATTAATATCATGAAAATAAAATAAAAAAGAATGTCAAACAGTCCATGGCGTGTTTCTATTTGCCGGCGGTGATTGATAGGAGCGGTGAACATATTTGCGCCTCGAAACGGGGGATTCCTCCAAATGGCGCCCCCAACTAGGTGATAAAATGCGCCGTGAATTGTACAGTGTGCAAACGTAACGCTTCTAACATAAAACTGTAGGCAAGTATCAAATAATGGTTAAATGCGCCGTACAATTTTCTTTCAAATATATATTTTTTGAATATAATGTTTATTACATGTAAATGTAAATGCAAGTTCTAAAACGATTTTTTTAAATATAATTACTATAGCTTCTAAATTTTAATTAATATCTATCTCACTAATTGAAAAATTCTCAAATTTAGAGAGGGAGTACAATCATGTCATGATTATCATGAATTTTTATTATTAGTTGACGTGAAACCCGGCGTTGTTCCATTTTTCTCTACTTTCAATAAATATAATATCCATGCATTATATATATATAAACCTTCCGGAAGAAATTTTCTAAATGATATTGAAAACCCTATTAAACTCCGTTGCATATTTTAGAAGAACTAAGCGCACAGACAGACAGACGCGGAAAGTGACTTTGTTTTATACTATTTAAATATACCAATGTATTGTAACGATTACGAATTTAGTTCATTATTATCAGAGATGTTCCGGGATGCTCCCTAACGTTCCAGTCTATTCACGAACATTACACAATGTTCCGGGATGTTCTGGAATGTTGTGGAATACTCTCGAATGTTCTATAAATTTCTATCGGGCAAAAATTCCAGCCCTTTTACGAGTATCTTCAAAATCACGCCCTTCAGGTTAAAACGGGAACCTTCTTCATGGATGGGGGATAGAGGGCTACCACACCATATAGCTCCGTTGATCGTACAGAGACTTATTTCTGAGTTTTAGCAGCACGTAAATGAAATCTATGAAATTCTGAAGTTATCGTACAGAATTTACTGGGCGGGGTTAGTACATATGGTAATGATAAAAACATAGTGTATAAATGAATGTGTGTGCATGTGAACGTGTATGTTTCTGAATTAATTTAATTAATGAAGCGATGGGAGTGCGCATTGATTAAGTTACCAGCAATGTTTTTCCATGACAGCCGGGAGTCTTAAATATGTCGAGAGTCAAGTTGGGGCACAGATTATTAAATGTTTGAAGAACAAGGGGAAATTGGTGAGTTTGTTTTGTTGTTTAATGAGTAAAATAGTTTGCTGTGTCTATTATATAACAAACTATTTTAGATTGTACTACGATAAGGTTAATTTGAGACATTAGTTCGGGGCAGTCTACTTCATTATTAAGGATTTTATACTTATAATTTCGGGAGCACTACCGAGTAAAAAAATCAATTGCAAAACAAAAATTAAAACAATTAAAATACATGTTTTTTTTAAATTAACATGCTAGTACACACCTAAAATTAGTTAGCGGTAAAATATGTCATACGAGTAATTATAGGCCCAACAACCCTTGGAGAGTAACCACCCCTTAAAAATGCCCCCACTGCCTTTCCTCTATCACAGGTCGGCTATCATCACAGCAGGTTTCATCTTGCATTCATATTTCAAATACATGTACCTACAACAGATTATATTAGGTATTATCGTGGTTGTATTTTGGTTTATTCGCTTTTGCAGCGGGTAATGGTACCGTGGCCGTTGGCGGGAATCATTCATTGGTTAACAAACACCTCTGTCATAAGTCACCCCAAGTGGTTCGCTACGTTTTGTTTTAGCAGGGGAAACCGGGTTCACGGTGTAAGGTTGATCCAGTTCTTTCAGGGAGACCCTTTCACCTCATCAGCCGGACTCTCTCGACCAATCGCTTTGCGCCGCAGTGCATTCATAATGGTCCATCATCCCTGGACACGCCGACCCCAGATTACTCCTCTCATACAGTTTTACTTTCCAGAAACTATTCTCCTTCATTTTTATTAAAAGATCTTCCACACAACATCTTCACAGGGGAAATTATTTTCTCAGGGTCTCCTGTGAGAAGCAAATGTAAAAAATGTTAATTTTTTTCATTAATTTATAAATTTTACCAAATATGTATTGACATTTTTTTTAAATTAAAGTCGGTGTAAAATGTAGAAATCAAACCCATTTGGGTTTTATACGACGTCCATGGAGCTACCAAAAATAAATTGAAGGATTTGAAAGCATTCAAAATGCTTAGAATGAAGTAGGTCCTCAAACGTTCCAGGAAAACGGATTATTAGAAATAACATGTTTGCCTCATTAAAAAAGTTTTCAGAACAGTTTTCTTATCACACGTTTTCCTAATGAAAGAGCGTCTTTTTTCAATCGCTGTTACAGTTTTCTTTAGAGTAATGATTTATCAAATATGTATGTAAGTTTTATTTCAATAATGGGCGGTTGTAATATGTAAGCTTCTTACTCATTTAGATTTTGTACCACGCACATAGGGCTCAAAATCATGTACAATAAATATATCAAACGTTTTGAAAGTGTTCAAAGTGATAAAAAATAACGTAGGTCCTCAAATTTTCCAGGAAAATGGAATATTAAAAAATATCAATAACATGTTTTCCTAAATAAAAACTTTGTATTTTCGAACAATATCTGTGACGGTTTTCTTTAGTGTAACGATGTGCGATGATTTGTCACCCGTGCCAGCTTTGCTTGTACTCAGAACGGTGAAGTACCTCCTCAAATGGCTAAATAACTAACTAACCATCAAGCCGTTTCCCCGCAGGGGTAGGCAGAGAGGACGGACCGCCAAACAACTCGGTTTAGGCACACACTTCTTGCCTCATTCACATTCATACATCGTCTCATACATACTCTCCTATTATTCTGACTTTTGACATGGCCCGACTTGACTATCTGATTCACTTGATCGTGCCATGTCTTCCTGGGGCGTCCCCGACTTCTGCTACCATTCGCATTTGCATCATATATCCTTCTAACGCTCCTTTCTTCGCTCTACATGTCCAAACCATCTAAGCGTCCCTTTCTTAATCTTACTCATTACGCTTACATCAGCCTTGCACTCTTTGCGGATCTCCACATTCCTCACACGATGAAACATGGTTTTACTACACATACGCCTTAGGGATCTCATTTCAACAGCATTCAATCTACTTTCATCCTTTCTTTGCCAGTTCCATGCCTCACTTTCATACATCAAGGTAGGTACCAGCACTCCGTTGTGGACTGCTAACTTCGCTTCTTTGGAAAACTTTTTGTTAGCGCCAACTGCGTTCAGTCCTCCATTAACGGAATTACCTGCATTTACCCTTCTTTCAATATCTCTGTCAGCCTTCCCATCTCTCGTAAACATACTTCCTAAATACACAAACCCATCCACTTGCTCCAAGCCTCCAAGTATTCCTCATTCACAACTATATTGCACACTGTTTTCATACTCTCTCTTTCAAACACCATTACTTTAGACTTACTTACATTCATCATTAACTCATTCTTCGTGCATATTTCGTTCATAATCTATACTATTAGCAATCAGCACCGCATCATCAGCATACAACAGGCAACATACTTTCAAATTACTCAAATTCGCGCCCAATCCCACCTCTTTCAATTCTTGCATACAATTATCCATGTATAGATTGAATAACCACGGTGACATTACGCAGCCTTGTTTAACACCTTTTGTGATATCAAACCACCCCGTAAAACCACCGTTTACCCTAACACGTGCAACGCTTCCTTCATACAGAGACGCAATTGCCTGAGTCAGATTTGTATTCACTCCATACTTGGAGAACACCTTCCATAGCTTTTTCCTGTCGACTGTCAAATGGCGTTAGACTAAAACTAAAACGCGCAGTGTAATTGGACAGTATGCTAATTAGGATTTTCAATTTGATCGCGGCAGAATGCCGCGAGCTGATAATTGCGTGGAGCGAGTCATAGTCGATAGCCGGAAAATTGGATCAATTTTCATTTACTGCTTTAATTAACTGGAGTTTTGCCATTTGATCAGTACAATGAAAATTCATTAGGTCTTCTGCCGTACTGATTACGCACATCGAGATGCGGCTGTTTGCCTTTATCATTCGGAGCATTGTGCAAATATCGATTTGTTTACATTATTTGGTACGGCAACTCTTTACGGGTTACGTTAATTTATTTGTGTCGGTACATTTTGAATTAATGGTAATTTATGTGTCACATAGAGCATGATTAATTGCTATTCTAAAATAGCTACCAAATTAATAGTTCAATTTCGGTTATTAAAAAAAAACATTTTTCCGACTGAAAATTGTAAAAATATGGAAAATTATAATACGTATCGGTTACTCAACACTCATTTAATGTTCGCAAGAGCTTTAATTCAGAATAATTTAAATAATAACATCATATAGAGAAAAAAAACTTATTATTTTCATTTTAAAAGCTCTAAACAGTCTAAACTCTAAAGCTCTTTAATAAAATATATTCGAAATGGCCACGGCCTCCGTGGTCGGGGGCTAAGGCTCTCTACTAGCAATCCGAAGGTCGCGAATTCAAATCCCGGTGTGCGCGAATAAATTTTATTTAATGACTTTATGTTCTTTCACATTTTATTAATTTCAAATATTATTTGGTTTACTTGCGGCACGTTCTAGAGTGGAAGATACTCTCAGTATCGGCCTGTTGTAAAACCACCATTCGAATTAAACTGTTGCTTGAAATAGCTTTAGCCGTGTTTGGTGAATAGATCTGAATAGCCAGGTACTCCCCCACCTTCCTCTTCTTAACTCCTTCCCTTCCTCACTACCTTCATTCTCACAACATACTCCAATTGGGGATGCCATAGTCTCACATTAAAAAAATTAAAAAAAATATTGAATGAAAAACTTCAATATTTCATGACACTAGAGTTCACTGTTCGAGAAATTTTGCATATTTTCACTAGATTTAGGGTACATATTTTAACCTTTTCATAGCAGTGTTCCTCCTGATCATGAAGGAAAAAAATAATAAACCTTGATTTTGTGAATAGTTTCGTAATTTGTGAATTGATTGGAAAAATATTCCTAACACCGTCTATCTTTTTTGCTAGGTCACAAAAATAACTCTTTTAGGCCTAAAAACAATAAAACCAAATTGTGAAAAAATTGAATTATTTATCAAAAAATAATTATTTACACCCGGTAATTTACAAATAATTATCTACGGTGTTATAAAGCATAAAATAAGCTATATATATGTGTGGAAACTAAAATACGGCTCTGAAACTGTGAAAGTGCGTTTCTGGGAATCGCATAGAAGAAAGTAATAAAAAAAAATTTAACGAGGGATATTTTAAATTACTTAACACTTATTATTTCAAACACAGTTCAAGCCTCATTAAAATTAATAATAAACATGGTGTCCTGTCTGAGTGGGTAGTTACCCGCGTTCTCCGCCCACGTGTCCAAGGGTCGGGGGTTCGAAACGAGCGAGGCTCCAGTCATAATAAATAATATAAAGCCCTCTTCAGATAGCTCTAACTGGTCAGAGATCTTCCCACTCAACCCTACCTTTTCATTTCAATCCTGATGTTATAAAACATGGTATTGTATACAGACATTGCGTCAGAGTCTCACTGCCAAGCCTCAACAATTATATAACAATAAAAAAGGCAGGTCAGGGTTCCCGTAACGAGATATATTTTACGCAACGTGCGGTCCTCAATCTGTAAACATGTCGACATGTGTGGTTAATCGGTGTCATAAACCGATCAGGATACCTCACGCATGTGGGCCTATTTCTATTATTTAATATATTGGCTTTTACATGTATACAATGTTTAAGGTAAGCTGATCAGGAGAACAATAATTAGTGTATATTACGGTTCCATGCTAACTCAACACAGTGACTATTCAACACACTTCTAAAAAGTGATATAAAGTCATCAAAACCGATGAAAAAAAATTTTTTTTTAACCTAACCTTACCTACTTAACCCAATTAATAAAGTTTTTGTTTCATCACTTTCCATGACTTTATATAACTTTTTAAAGATGTGATGAATTTTCATTTTAATGATTTATCCGGTAACCGTATATTACATAGCATAATAGGCCGAGTACGGACAATATAAGCAGGTACAATACTAATTATCGTTGATGGACATTCAAGTAATAGTTGTTTAATAAATAATAATAAGACTTCAAGATAGGTACTTAAGGTACTATGAAAGTGGTATCGGAACAAAATTTAATAACATTGTTGATGTTAGGAAAATGAATATTAAATGTTTATTGTTAAGCGTGTTAGTCATTAGCAAACCTTTATAATGCCAGATTAGGTATTATACAGAACATATCTTAAAATTTGTATAGGAATAAACAAGAACGGTTTGTTGTAAAGCAAAAAAAAACATTTATAACGCCTGATTGGGTGTTTTATAAATATAAAGCATGTAAGAAAAAATAAATTTTGTGGATCAGTTATTATAATATATTGTTTTTTAGTTATTCCAAAACAACGTTACCGATTGAACCAAACTTTTATTAATCCATTTTCCGAGAACATTTGAGGACATGCTTATTTTTAGCACTTTGAATATGTACGTTCAAACCATATTTATTGTTGGTAGCCCCATGGGCGTGGTATAAAATCTTAAATACAAGGGTTAAATTCAGTGTTTCCCAAACTTTTCCGTGACCCACCAATGGTTGGAGATTGGGGGGGAGCTTTACGCAAACATTTCGAAATTCAGTAAAATTTAGTTCAATGCCAAGATAGACAATTAAAATAAGCGGTCGGGAGAGAAACTACTCCCGATGTACAAAAAATGCATTCTTCAGCATTTAGGAAAGAAACCATTTACACGCCCTGAACGCAACTTATATATGATTTCATAACACTATCACTAAAAAATTACACCCTCGGCATTCTAGAAAAAAAAAAAAAATTTAAATAAAAAATCAATTTTAATACTGAAATTGCTTAAGGTCATTGAGAAAGAAAAAATTCCCATGTTCGGAATGGAAATAACATCATGAAAAAAAAATTGAAATTATCGCATTCTTGCTGGCTCTGGAAAGAAACCATTTCAATGTTCTGAATACATCATTGGTCTTCTCTTAAATGCATATATAAAATAGGCACTCTGGAAAGAAACCATTGCCATTTTATAAAGTAGTTTTAACCTCTCAAAAATCTAAAATTAACCATTACAATGCACGAATGCGGTCGGGAGAGATACCACTCCCAAGATCCGAACGCAACTATACATATTCTCAAAAACCATATTTAAATAATTTCATTCTTATACAGATGATGCATGAGATACAAAATTTAAAAATTGTCATCGATTTTCGCTAGATTTTCTATGGATATCTGTGGATTTAGTTCGTCGTTCGTGACCTGACATTTTTCTTTGGTGGCCCGGTGCAGAGTCGCGACCCGTAATTTGAGAAATAATGGGTTATAATACTAGATATTACACCATCCATAATTTAAATAAAAATATGTATATATATGGAAAATTATCATCACGTTGAAGAACAATTAAAAATGTAATAAAAAACGTTGTTAAACATAACCACGAAAATAATATCATCTGTTGTACATGTAACGCATGATTGATATAAAATTGAGTGAGATCATGGACCGTTTAGAGTATTTAGAGAACATCTACGAGTACAAAGGAAAGAAATGCTAGGAAATTACTATAATGGTTCGAGACGAGAATTCCTGAAAACCACAGCTACCGGAAGACCAATTTAGGGACATCGATAAACTGACCACATAACTAGTGTTTAGGAATACCAGGTAATGTTAGTCGGTCGTTGAATCGCGATGGTCACTGCACATTGATGCATTAAGATGATGCATTTCGAATCGAAACATGGAGATTCTAGTAGATGTCTTGCTGGCTCGGAGCTTTTTCAGAAACTGCGCTACAATAGGGCAAGACTCGTGCACCAACCACCCAGTCCTGCTGAATTAAAACTATTATAGTATATCGAATTATAAAAGTAATCAAACATACTTATCTCGGAGGCGGGTCTGTCTGTCTGATTCTAACTCTGGTTCAATGAACTTAGATTCCTAATTTAATTGTCATTTTCAAAATGAATACTAATGTGCCGAGAATTCAGACAAGCAATAAAGTACCTACCTACAAAATTATTTTTGGCGACTTTTTCAAAATAGGAACTTATGTGTCAATAATTCAGAATATCCGTGAATTTTCATGGGTCTACGCTAGTATTATAAAATTATACATAACACCTATGTCATTAAAAGTTTAGCGTAATTGCCAGTTATAATTGTTGAAAATAAATCGTAATTGAAGATATAAAGTAAGCATATTTTAATCTCACCAGAAATAAGATACACGTACGCGTACCTTGAATGATACGCTACTATAGAAAAAATGGTAGTTATATAATGTACTCACATACACGTTAGTTGTGTAAACAAAAAAAAATATTGTGTAGAGGCATAATAATAATATTGGTCAATTTTGTTTTGTAGCATAGACGCAGAGAGCAATTTGTAATTAAATTTAGTTGGCCCTGTTCGGCAATGTTTGATCCCTTGAATTATGCAAGACCATATTGATCAAAGGAACAATAATTGAAAATCCAACAGTTTCACGTATTACATTCAACAATAAGCTTTCACTATGCAGACAAATACAATGTACTGATCTATAAAATTAGTACTTACGAATTTCGATACAATTTTGAGAGTCTTCACTATTTTTAGTGTTGAACAATTGAAAAAATGAAAAAATGTAACAAAGAATAAAGCGGATGGTATTGATATTTAATCTAGAACCGATTTTTTCAAAGCTCCAAAGATCACAACGGAATTGTCGTTGAGGGCGAATCATTGCGTCAAGAAAAGGCTATCCCGTGATTTAGGAAAAGTTTTTTGAAAGATTGAAAAGTAATGGAATGAACTATGGTCGTTCTCTTCGGAATTCAAATGTCAAATAGATTTGAATTTGTGGAATTTAGCAAAAGATATAACTTTTATTCTAACTAGGAAATAGGATAGGGTGATCAATGGCAGTATATTACCATAGAGATTGGGACGGCAAACAAAACAATACACTGCACTTCTCCTATAAACCATAATATGCAGTATTACAGTGCGATCCACACGTCTTAAATCACGGAGATCGTACGGGTCACGCCGCCTGTATAATATTATGCTAATTGGGACAGACATGTGATATACGGATTGAGCCCAGCAATCTGATACTCCTTACGACCTAAATCATCTGCAAACATTAATGCAATATTGCCCGTCCGATTAAACAAAGGAGCCGGGCTTATTACTGCAAATTTCAGGTAAAGTCGGGAAGTTGTCTAACTTATTTTGATCGGAAATCATTGCTGGAAGTGAAGTCATAAACAACTTGCAAACTTATTTCAAATGTTTTGTCTGTTGGTGATTTGATTTGTTAAAGAGTTAGACGTTCAGTCATAAACACAAAGTCAGAAAAGTTAACAGACAAAAATAAACACATTAACATCAAACAAAACCGGCCTTACTAATAATTGCCTTTTAAATTTTACACAACTGATAAACAACCATTAATATTGTGAATGGATGTTAATCAGTTATGTAAAATTTTGGGAATGTATGTCTTTTTTACACTTTTCTCGCTGGCTGAGAGCAGTTGGGACTCTAGTGCGGTTTGACATAAAAATATTCGACTTCACTTTATTAGCGAACGTCAAAAATTGAAAAAGTAGAACTTTATATTTGGATGTATCGCAAGTAATCCGAATATATCATGTCCGCACCGTATAACATTAGGAAATTTCTTGCTCTTAAATCGTTGTACCAAACATTTTGGATATGAATATTAAATAACACGCATGCGCGCAATTACACCATCAACATAGCTATAAAAACAACAACCGCGGGCGAGCCGGGTCTTAAGACTCATAAATGATAATGTTCGATGTGATGCTTATTGTTTTCCGTAACCATTATGCATGTAGCATCACAAAATTTGTTATTGTAACCATATTACTGCATACACCCATCGAGTTTAAAATTAATTCCATTAGTGAAATGTTGATATAAACTTCATTTCATGCAGTTGCTTCTCGCACTAATTTATGAATAAATCTTGTTCACAAAGATTTATTGCCATTTTAAAGGTTCCACTGAAATGGGTCCAGTAGACAAACTGGTGATTTACTTAGTTTAGTATCGCACATAAGCCCGACGGTCAGACAAACTGTCACCGGCTGCCGCAAACACGTAGCTCTAGGCTATTTCTTGTGAAAAAAACGCCTTCATGTGCTTTTGAGATGTGCACAAATCATTCTCGAGCAAAAACCAAATCTGATGGAGTTTATTTCCATTCGAATGCGCTCAAAAAACCACTTAATTATTTCAATAAACACAATTATTCGTAATGCTTTTCGAATAAAATAAAGTGAGACAGCGAACGCAGAAACACATAAGAGTATGAAGGACAACCTAGTGATAGTACGTCGTATTCTACTACTCTGTTTGCTCGCTTTTAAGGCCGAGTGTAGTTTTTTATTAATTTAAAATAATGATAATATTATTAAGCAAATCGATAATGATAGTGTTTTCAACAAGTAAAATTTTTTTTATACATTTTTAAAATTAACATAGGCTTAGTAATTATCAAAATCAAATCGAAAATATGACCTTTTTCAGAACGTAATACGTGCGTTTTAAAAAATACTATTAAAGGCTGAATATCGTCAAAAAATACCTGAAGGGGTTTTCTTTAAACGTACGAAAAAAAAAACTAAAAAATAAATAAAATAGGTTCGTAGTTTAATTTTTTCATAAACACTAATTGTTCTTGTTTTTAAAATACAGATTATAAAACTTTGGATACGGTTATTTAACAAAACTAAACGATAAATTATTGGTATTACATTTTTCCATTTTTTAAAGTTAATTTAATATTTTTTATACTATAATTTAAGAAAGAACACTTAGATTTTTAAATTACTTTTAAAATAGGCCGTCTGGTGGCGCCTATTTGAAAATTTTAATACGGTAGAACATCGAACTAAAAGCTTCTTTTAAATATCCCAACAGATGGCGCTATCATGGTCGGAGTCTTGGTTATTGTTTATTTTTCAAACCGATTATATTATTAAGTTATTATTTATTAAATTATATGATAATTATTAAAATATATATTATTATTAAAATATATATCATAATTAAAATATTATTATTATTAAATTATATGATATTATACCATATTTTTAAAAATTAAATATTAATAATATGATAATATTTTGTAATCCTACATGTATTTAAAATGACTGACTTTTGCATTTTTATATATAAATTTTTGGATAGATCTAATACGCCTAAATTTTTTATAAGAGAGTAGTTAGTTATATTATATTATTATAATAGTATATTTTTTATAATGCCAGTAGCCGAAATTACAAATGGTAATATTTTTATAGTGAGAATGCCAAAAATTCTTTTGAACTCATTTCCCAAATCTGTGTATTTTATTATTTTTTCAAAAACAGATCTTTCGTTGAAACGTTGCTTGAAATGGCTTTAGCCGTGTTTGGTGACCAAATCTGAATAGCCAGGTAGATTCACTTATTCAATAAATAATACCCGCTCTGCGGTTTAAATTTAAATAATGATGTTAAAATTGTACTACCTACATGTAAAACCCCTCAGGGCTAAATAAGTAGATTTTTTTTTTCTAAATATTTATTACGATAACCATGGTTTACCGAGATTAACCAAGGTCAACCATGGGGCAGGACCACAATGATATTTTTTCCGTGGCCCAGGAGACATGCTTGTACACCCACTTCCAGTTATATTATTTTTTTCTTCTACTTTTTACGTCTAGCAGTACATTTTTGAATTGAATACCACACAAGAGTCTCAATCGCTCCCGTCTGGAGTCAGTGAGACTATGGCCTATCCCCAATTGGAGAATGTTGCGAGACTGAAGATAGGTGAGGGGAATGAGACGAGGAAGAGGAAGGTGGGGAAGTACCAGGATATTCAGTTCTGGTCACCAAACACAGCTAAAGCCATTCCAAGCTAGCTTAATATTCTGAATGGTGGTGTTACACCAGGGCGATACTGAGAGTATCTTGCACTATGGAACGTGCCGCAAATATTCTATATATTATATTTAATTAAATTGTGAAATAACACCAAATAATCAAATAAAATTTATTTGCACATGCCGGAATTTGAACCCACGTCCTTCGGATTGCTTGTCGAGAGCCTTACCCCTCGACCACGGAGGCCGTCGAAGTAATAATGAAAAAATCTGGTCATGAAAAAAAAACATTCACAGACCTTTTACCGTTATTTGTCCTAACTTGGAGTTTTTTCTACAAAATTGGCTCGTCTATATTTTCAGGTTCTATAAGTACTCTAGGTAGTACCTAGTAGTACTACTAAGATGTTTTGCAAACACGCCATATTTGTATGCCAAAAAATTCTCGAGTGTTTAAAACAAATTTAAAAATTAAATAAACATACCAAGCTCTGCTTATTTAAACAAACATCTGACACCTTGATTAAGAACAGGTAGATAAAACAATTAAAAAAATAGATTTAATAAAAAAAACTCTTCCCTCGTGCCCTTCGGGGGCTTGTCAAACAAAAATCTATCATGAACTGTTTTGTCATCCGCGTAGTAATGAATTGGTGAACATGGTAAAAGATCGATGATTTGCAAGAAAACAAAGTAGTAAAGGGATGTTATGCTGTAAAAATGTAATTGTATATTACAAAGAAATTAAAATCAACCAGCTATGATTAAAGGAAGGGGGGGGGGGGTAAATTAACGGTACTCATGGTGAGGCACTCTTCACTCGATGATTTTCTAAGTAAATCGGTTTTTAATTTCACCGTCATTTCACTGTTGAAAATATTACTGCGTATCGACAGAAGACAAAGGGCGCGGCTTCAGTTGGATTTCTTACTTCCAAGGGCGTAGGGACGCGGGGGTTGTGCAGCGGGGTTGCAGGAATCGCCAGATGATTCTCTTGTAAGGGCGATGGTCTTTGGCGATTCAGTGACGGAAATACGGACAGGCTATATGGCCCACAGATGTCTATAACGGCGCCGATGAAGGCGAGAATGGGGGCGGCTTATCTATTGTCTATCTCAAGTAGGGAAAGCAATAAATCTCCAACATTATATGGCTGCTTAAAATGAGAAGTGTTGAAGTCCCACCCGCTCCGCTATAGGTGTCACCAAAGATAAAATGTAAAATGTATGAAAAAGTGACAGTATTAATTTATAAACACATTGAAACGAAAGGAAAGAAGCAACCGCAAGCAGCGTTATGCGTTGTTTGCGGTTGCTTCATTCCTTTCTCAAAGACAAATACATAGCACTATCTTTTTTATGTCAATACAAACATGGGATGCTAGGAAGAGGAATGTAGGTATATTTTTTACAATGCGTAATAATACAAAAAAATAGTGCCATCTGGTAACTGAAATTCATAACTTTTATAACGATGATAACGAAGATTTACATTACCGCCATCTTACTGTTTTCAGGCAAACCTTTTCAAAATAAATTCTAGTTAGAAAAAATATTGTTTTGGAAATGAACAACAGAGTTCTTGTGTGTCGAAAATAGTTGATTTTGACAGGTCTACACTCGGCCTTAAGCCAAGAATGAGGCTACACTAACGGGCGAGCATGTTCGCGGCGAGCAATCTAAGCAAGACGTCCATACAAAAATGCTCGTCGCTCGCCTGTGACGTCATGCTTGCCGCGGACACGCTCGTCCGTCAGTGGTCTGCTTTGAGCTGACAACTCTTCCACATATCCTTTCCCTCCCTACTATCTACAGACTCACAACTTCACCCAATTGGGGATGCCATAGTCTCACTGGCTCCAGACGGTTGGAACCAGTTGAGACTCTTGTGCGGTTTCACACATAAAAAAGAACGAAATAAGGAAAAAAATTGAGAAATGAATTCGCCCAGACTTTGAATATGGGGAACCTTTGTACCTTCATGTTTATTCCTTTGCTAGGCTCAATGCTAAAAAGATATGGCTAGGCAAAACACCGCGTAGATATTAATATTCAATTCCATTTAGGAACGGTCCGATTCTGTGTATGGAAAAGAAGTGTAAACCCAAAAAAAAAACAACGAAAACAAAGTATAAACAAGAATCCTTGGAATTATAGGTATAAATTCCCGGAGAAGACTATGTTGGCAATTATTAGAGATCAAGACAATATAGTCCAAAGACGGGAGAAATTTCAACACAAATCAGGTGTTGTGGATATAAACACTAAACTAAACACTTCAATTTATAATGCAGGAAAAAAATACTGGTGGGGCAGAAAGCACGTTAGAAGAGTGCACTATCAAGAGTACAACTGCTAGTGATGTTATCCAACATCCAATAGGCGCATAACGTAAAGGAAAATAAGTATGTTCTTTAAGTCCAGACAATACAAAATAAAGCCAGAATCTTAACGACGAAGTGCACAAAAAAATGCGACGCGCGGCCCTCGTGTATTGGACAGACCTGCTAGAAATCTCTAAAATAAAGCGGAAATCTTAATTGCATAAGTGGATGAAGTCGTGTACAAAGAAAATTCGGCGCGCGGCGCGTCGTAATGGACGGACATACGGTTCACTTTGTCCTAGCAGGCTTAGAAAATCGATCTTTCCGTGGGGTTTATTTTAATTATTTTTAATTATTACTAAATACTATTAATAAAACCTCAAATTTTTATAGAGAGATCCCTCGGGAAGTTACTAATTCATCGTCTAAAAAATAATATCTGGTGTTTACCACTAATTAATTAATTTTATAGTCGAAAAACATTTAATAAAATTTTCACATCGTTTTACAAAAAATATTTTAATTGTAAGATCCTGTTTTTATTAATCTTAAATATAAATAACTTGGTTCCATGATAACTCAACACAGCGACAATTCAACACACTTTTAAAAAGTGATATAAGTCATAAGAAACGATGAAAAAAAAATTTTTTTTGAACCTAACCTAACCTAACCTAAATAACCCAGTTAATAAAGTTTTTGTTTCATCACTTTCCATGACTTTATATAACTTTTTAAAGATGTGATGAATTATCATTGTGATGATTTTTGGTGGTGATATTTCATGGAAAAATTATGTTCGTAATAATATGAAAACGGTTTGGTCAAATTAAACTTAGTACTTTCAAAGAGCTTTACCAATAAATGTGTTTTCAATTTTGCACAACTACTGTTAAACAACCTTTAATGTATGGAAAATGCTTGTTCATCAGTTGTGTATAATTTTAAACACGTTTATTAGTAAGGGGGAAAGTATTGTAATCGCTGTTATACATATTTTATTGAATAACGTGATATTATGGATGCATGGAACAAACTTCTACAACATATCGTCGATGCTACTAATATAAACCAGTTTAAAGCTTGGCTGAATTCTAATTTGGAGAGATAAAAGAATGAACTTATTTTAAAATTTAAAACCACTCAATTACTGTTAAACTCATCGTGAAATCAGATATGAGGACATCAGCAGAATGCTGCCTGAACATTAAATAATAATAATATTTATGAACGTCATAAGTTTTTAGAATCTTGATAAAGGTCACATGCAGAATTATTTCAGCTTTATTTCTATTTTAACTTTACTGCTTGAAAAAAAATCAAAACAAACCATAACAAATAATATTATTATGAGTTTGATAAAAATAAAACGATGGCCTCTACTTTCATGTGCGTTTGATCTTGCCTTTGTTTAGGTACGTTTGCTCTGCGTGGTGCGTGAGTTTTCGTTCAATATACAAATATTAATCTGGAGAAGTATACATATAGGTTCACTCATGTTCTATTAATAATAAGCAGAAAATAAAATCAAAATGTGAAAGAAAAAAAATCTTGAAGGGTGAGCTCTAGCGCCTTAAAATTTGCATAGAAAGATTTTCTTATTAATTAAAACTCTGGCGATTCTGAGTAGAAACTACAAATCATTGTTTTTTTTCTATGTCTTCTTCTGTATCATAAGTATCATTGAGAATGAGGTTGTCTTTCAATTTTTTTTTAAATATTATTCAGATGTGAGATACTGACAATAAAAATAGTTTTTCGGTATCTCCAAAAAATACGAAGTTATGAGCTTTCAAATTGAACTTATGTAAAAAGTATACAATGGGGTAAAACGTATTCAATGGGGTAAAAAGCATACAATGAGGTAAAACGTATACAATGGGGTAAAACGTATAAAATGCGGTAAAACGTAAACAATGCGGTAAAAAGTATACAGTTGGGTAAAACGTATACAATGGGGTAAAACGTATAAAATGGGGTAAAACGTATACAATGATGTCTCGTGATGTCATACGAAACAAAATTAGAATGGCAGTGATGCAGTACAGCCGGACATGTACCGTGATGTCACACGCTTTTTGGCCGGCCACAAATATCAACATTTTCCAGAAAATTTAAAAGTTCTCTCCTCAGCACGCTCAAATTAATGTAATTAATTTGTGACAAAAAATTAAATATTGTTGGAGGAGACGACCTCATTATTTTAACTTAATTATGAATTAATCATTTATTACCTTTTATTTTCCAAAAAACAATATTTTTTGGTTAAAATGAACGATTTCCTTTGTGCAGAATTAAATATTAATTTTGTAAAGAAAAATCACATGTAGGTACTTCTCGACATCCGTACAAAAATATCATAATATTTTCTTACCAAAAATATTAGGAACTGATTATTTGAAGAATAATTTCAGACAAGCAATAAAGTAAGTACCTACCTTTAATATATACTAATTTCAATTGTCTATGATATGCGTTATTCCTGCGTGAAATTATTCACGTTCAATGAACTCAAACTTGTTATTTTCAAAATTGGAACTTCACATAAGAAGAATAATTCAGATGAGCGATAAAGCAGGCACCTACTTATAGTAAACTATTTTAAACATTTATATTTAAATTGTCTTTTTCAAAATAGTAATTATAATATCCCGTGATATTTAACAGGTTCGCGCTGGTTTCATAATAACATTCTGATCATTCAATAAATAAAAGTTCACATGCGAAATTTCACGAGCTGGGGCAAATAATACGTCATATTGGTAAAAACCACATTTCAGCAAAATAAATTATAAAGCCCCCGTATTTGAAGGATCAATATTGAGTAGTACCTACACATCGGACTCGACCGTAAATGTATTATTTATCTCAGCTCCATATAATTATTTGTATGTGAAACGGGTACAGCCTCTCGCTTAGGATTTATCGCCGAGCCAACCGAAAGGTAAACAGATTTAATTAAGTGCAGGCTAACTGAATACTGAGTCACTGGCAGTAAATCAAGCACAGAAGAGGAAATGAGTTTGTTCTATGGTACATTCGGTTAAGTTATAATACAGGTTGTATATAAAGTTCCTTTAGATTTTACTGAAAATAGTTACAAACCTACAATAAAACAGCGCGTAAAAAACTAATTTCTTTTTACTATAATACATTTATAAAAAATGGTTTGACTGAGGGTTGTACCCTGGGTCCCAGGGACTGAAGTCAACATTGTTGGTGGACGCGGTGGACTCTCTCGCTGCAGCAGCTGGTCCAGTTTCGTCACCACCTAGGATTCCAGAGTCAGATTAGAGCCAGAGATAGATTACTGCAGAGTCTCCATCATCTATCTTCGTCGAATATCACAGCGGTGCTGCAAAGGTCTGTTATCTATGTGAGGATACTGTGTCACTGTGATACTTAATTAGCAGCAGACACATACCTGGACGGATGACGAGCCTCGTGCTGGCACTGTTGGTGGACGCGGTGCACTCTTTCGCAGCAGCAGCTGGTCCAGTTTCCTCACCACCTAGGATTCTTGTTGCAGAGTCTCTATCTTATATTTTTGTGTCACCTGTTCCTGTACTACATTTTATTTAACTGAATTTCACTTTATTTTTGTAATATTTATATCTTTTGTAATACCTGCATCAACTGTAAAGCGCCCCTGAGGTGATATTTCATAAAAGCGGCGCTATGCAAACTGTCCAATAAATAAATAATATTACGTTCTTAAGGCCCCCTAGTAAGCGTTCAAAGATGCTATGAAAGGGAGATATGTAAATATGATTGTTAAAGAGAGCGCGCTAATATTAAAAAAACGATAATAATTAAGCGAAAATGATGAAAATATTTAATAAAACACGACTCGTTTGAAATAGAGAAAAAACCTCTTGACAAATGCTTTAGTGGCATTTAAAGATATAATGTGAATTTTTCCATGCCAATGTATAATAACAGAACAAAGTGCGTTTTAATAATTTTCGAAGCTTACCTTGCGATTTTTTACTATCGAGGGAATTTCAAATAATGAACGTTTCGGCATAACAAATTAGAACTAAAAAATTTAAAGAGTTAAATAAAAACTTGTTATAAATCGGTACAAATTTGGAAATTTTGGGGCTTGAACTGCTGTCCAATTTATATATTCGCGTGTGTTCGTGATTACCACCAGAATGCATTGCCATCAGTCTATCTGCTGAGTTTAAACTCGATCGGATGTCGGGAAGTGGGTTAATTTTCGGATTCAAGATTTGCATTCATACATTGGCGAAAACAAAAGTGAAATTCAAGTAGATGAATTTAGTAAAAATAACATAAGAATACGTTTGCATAAGTACCTACCTATAATATTCTAATAAGATGTAGATTTGTTTCCAAATTTTATACGGGTATTACCTGAAGTCCCCGGCTTTACCCAGGAACTACACTTCTACGAGTTTCTAGAAATAAGACAATAATTTTCTTCTTATTTTCAACGTTTTGCAAAATTTCATCAATAAGTATCAAAATTATGCTTTAAATGGTGAGAAAGGGAGATGGGGCGGTTTTTAGCAATCTCGTGGAGTCACCTGCCGTAATCTTAAACTATAGATTCGTTTAAAAAACAAACCCACTTCGAGACACTCGTGTTTAGAGTGTACGGACATATTACAAAGATAGATTCTCGTACTTTTAAGGTGAGTTCTTTTCTATTTTCATTTTCCTTTTCCGTGAATAGAACATTGAAACGTTAAAAAATTCAGAATACTGGCATTATTAAAACTATAAAATACAGTGAATGTCGAATGGATCAATATTTTTTATTGAGAAATACAGAAGGACCCATACTTATACATACTATCGATTAGATACACTGGAATAGATAAAGTATTATTGTAATCAACTAATAATAGAGCGAACGGTTTTCATTGAGGTAAATGGAATAACCGTATTACAGACTTAATGAAATCGTGTGTTTTTTTAATTATACACGATATTATAAATCAATCGGAGTATTACAGCATATTAGTCCACTTGCATCATTTTTTTTTATTTTTTTGGTGCAGGCAAAATTCTAAGGCATGTATTTTTATCGTATTTTTGAAACCGTGGCAATTTATAGAAAATTTCAGTGCTCGAAATCGAATCACTTTTAAAAAAACTGGATAGACTGGACATATTTTTTTCGTGTACGAACTTCGTACAAAGTCAAAAATTCTAACAGAGATTCTACGTTTGTTTTATTATTTACACAAGGATTCATTAACTACTGTGGTGTCAGAGTTCGTAAAAATAATCTTTATTAATAGATATTAGTAGTTTATTTGTGCAAAAATGCTCCTGACACAGGAAAAATATTTTTCATTGTACCGAGTTAGAAGTGTCAGGAGATGTATGTTTATGCGAAAATTGTCAACGCGAATGAATCTATGATAAACTTGTCAAATTCCGCTGCACGCATAATACGCAAAATATATAAAAATAGCACTTCGTTTCAACTTAATTACTATAAGAAATAACTATTTATGTGGAGGGATATGGTAAAAGATGCATTGAACTTTTTTAATAAAATTTAAATTTGAAGGTAATGAAATACGCATTAATTAAAAAATAACCCAAACTAACACCCTAAAAACCTATTTTATGCGTGTTTACTTAAACCTCCAACTTAAATAGTTGTCTTCCTTAGATATACAAGTTAAAATTAAGTGTTGTTTTTTTGAATACCCTTAAAATTGTAGACTAATCCAAACCATGTTCAATCATTTTCCAAATCATAAGGGTGCGTGGAACCACGACTTATGGAAAAGGAACGAAGCAACCGAAAATGGCGCGAAACGCCGCTTCGTTGCATCTTCGTTCCTTTCCCGTAATTCGTGCCTCGGCTCGCGCTTTTTTGCTCGTTTCTACACTTAGCATAAGCTTCCTTTAAAATTTCGTTGAAAAAACGTTTGCAGTATAGGTGAAGTTACAAGTTTACAAGTGCAGTATAAAAAAGATGTCAAACGTGAAACGCTAAGCTTCAAAGTGAACGAAGGTTTAGTGTTTATATTATTAATATATTTGTTATAACAGTTCGTAACTTTATAAAAATAAAGAAAATCGTAGACTGGGCATTTTTGTAAGTAACGTCACGAGGTAAAAAAAACGGATTTGTTTATTTTATTCTTAAAAAAAACTATACCTTTAAATTTTTTTTTAGTAACACATGATATTTTTTTCACATGATTTTTTCCAAGTCATTATAAAATGCATGCAAGTGGCCTGTTTAATGAATAGCAAAAAGTACGAACGTATTGTTAACTCGTAACCTACAGTATCTATCGGCTGAGACCAGTTACGAGTTCTAAAGCTTCGAAGCTTGAATAATCACCGGACTTGCAGAGGTAAACGCGAGGTTAACCTTTTATAGATCGATTTCCAGGAGGTGTTTCAATTCTGACGCGGAAGATTATAACATCACTGAGAAAGCTCTAACGTCTGTTTAACTTTACCAAACCACGTCCCAAAATTAAGCGCGCAATCAACATTGTAAATCTATATGAATATTTAGTCTGACCGTTGACAAAAATAAGCAAACATCTACGTAACTGTTTATACGTTACGTGAAGTGGGTAGCGAAGCGTCAAAACACGAGAGGTCTTCATATCGTCAAAAATGCGGTTTATTCCAAACAGGTTATCTCCGATGCTATCGACTGGACACCAATAGTCATCCAGTCTTGTGACGTCGTCTATTTAAAATGGACCTCAAACCGTCACTATTCGTCTTCTTAGAAAAAAAAAACTAAAATATCTTAAGTATTTCCTTTTTCAGTCATCAAAATTCCACAAGTTTCAGATGTAATAAAATTTTTACTAATTTGACATACGCATTGACACTTTCCATCTTAGGATATAATAATTAGTATCTAACTAGCGCATATTTGTGAAAAATTCGGGGATAGTCTGAATAGTCTGAATTCTTGACACATCAGTTCCAATTTTGATTAAAATATTTTCGGTTAAAATATTTTACTAGGCACTCGTAGATACTTTATCACTTGTGTAAATTCTTGACAAAATTGTTTTCAATTTTGAAAATTACTTTGAAATTCAAAACAAATCCGAGTTAATTACAATAATGGTTGATAACATCTACATAAAACCGGTGTACATTATTACATTAAAGAGAGAAAAAGTAAAAAGATGGACGGAAGAGATATGAGGTTAAAAAGTAAAAGTAGGAAAGAAAGTCAAAGTAGGTACTTATATATAGTAATATATCATTCAAGTAAATAAAATAAGTAAAACGAACAAACGGGAGAAATGGGGAGTGATATTTTACATTAATTTTAATACCTTTACATTACACGAGTCGTATTTTATCTATGCAACTGGTAAAACCTAATCTATTTGTCAACGACGTTTTTGTTTTGATTTCGTTGCTTGACGCGTGATACTTTAATTCCATAGTAAAAAGTGTTAAAACATTATTTAAAATTGAAATTAACGTTAAACTCAATATTTTTTTGGATTTACAGAAGGCCTTGAGAGACTATTACATCTTTGTGGATGCTGGGTTGGGGCTATTTTTATGGAAAGGAAGGAAAATTTATGGAAAAGAAAAATGTACGGTGGGTATAATATGGATGTCAAAGTGTCTAGGAGTGACGGATATATGAATCCATCCATGGGTCGAGAGAGTCCGACAGGGGAGGTCAGGAAATTTAGATTTTTTTCTGAATGCTTTTATAGCATGGTATTGATAGTGTCTTTATCCAAAGCTTGTATTTACTGTCGGAGTTTTTATGTTTTCTTTGTACGCTTGTCTAACTGGTCTGTTAGTGATATTTTGTATAGGTATGTTGAAATTTGTTTTTTGGTCAAAAATGTAGTTTAGTAGTGTTTTAACGTATAATTAGCGTATATCTAGTACGTCATAACTGTTGTATATTTTGTCTGTATCAGTCAGTTTATGTTTTTTTAGTATTACTTTTAAGATCGTTTTCTGTGCGATTTCCATGTAATTGATAGCCGAGTTTGTTGCTCCTCCCCAAGCAATAATTCTATATTCTATTATTGATTGGCAAAGTGCAAAATATATTGTTTTCAATTGTTTTATTTTATATATGTTTCTTATGTTTAGGAAAATGTTTATTGTTTTGAGGAGTTACTTGAAGTTTCATTTTTTAAAAATTTAATGTCTACTAATAAAATAACTAAAATTGTTGAATTAAATGCGTGCAGTGCAACGTGCGGTTTTAAACCCAGCAAACTCAGCATGCGATAACAATCGGTATAAAAAATTCGCAGATCAATAGCATGTTCGCAGTTTGCATATTTGAATAATGGTATTTTCGTGGAATTTACCAAAAGCCAGTTGGTTTGATTCATTACCGTGGAACGGATTAACGATGACGGTGATTCACGTTTAATATATTCACACTCGCCGGTGATCTACGGTATGTAACGTAGTTCGGAGAATTCCGATGCGGTCGGCGAATGGGAGTTTTACAAACCTACTCACTACTCATCAATGCATTTCAAGGATAACCGGTTGAGAGTTGCTTTAAATCATATAGATTTAATATGCAGCAAGAAAACACTTGACAATAATTGTTGCGATAGAGATTTGAAAACATTACAAAAATTCAAATAAATCGTTATGTACATCATCTATCATCAGAAATACTAATTTCGATTGTGGGTCTGTCTGAGAGATCAAATCAAGTATGTAAGTATTATGGCCGATGGAAAGTGACTTTGCACAATCACAATTTTCAGGTACCGAGTTATAGATACCTACTTAAAGCAAATCTTTTCTTTAAAAAAAAATTCAGGAACAGAATAAGATTATACATAATATTATACTTATACCCCCTTATAAACGCGGTGTAAATATTACGCGGCGCGTAAGGTCAGAACAGTGAAAAACTTGACTTGTCACTATGGCGTTTGTTTTATTTAATCAGTCTTAAACCAGGCTTAAGGCCGGCTTTACCACACCAACGTTGAACGGTCGTGTACGAATCTAATTAGTAACAGCATTAGGGCGTAAAGCAAATATGAGCTTCTTATTCCTTCGTGACCCAAAATAACACTTTTTGACTTCGAAGGTTACCTGACGTAACAAAATTTGTGATTCCCAACAAGAACGACCGTGACATGATACCATGGTATAAAATATACTTACGTTACACGTAATATTTCCTAATTACGAACAATCATTGATGTTATTCAATGCGGACATAATTTTTTTCCAACATGTTTTACGGCGAACGATACAAATATATAAACTACAAAAATGAGCTTAAATTTGTTAATACTCTCCAGAAAGGTAATTTAATTTACACTCGCGATACCTCCCGCCAATAAATTAATCAAATCAATACATTTCTTTCATTCCGTTAAAACATTCGACATTATGACCCGTACGCGCGCTGTTAAATACTGTACTGCGTATTACTGCGGTGATTTTCATACGAATTTACGAGGCACAATTATTCCCAACGAATTTGAACGCATAAAATATTTGTAATATTATTATGTCAGTTTATTGGGTAACGGATTCGTGCAACGGAGATATATTTATAGTGTGTTGGATCAACGCGCGGCCCAATTCATCACAGAATGTTTGTTTTTATTAAAATATTTGGCAGATTGGCAGCGCGCGAGGGACGATAGCTGTCAGGCCTTGTAAATACCAGATTGATGTTACAAAGTATTTCATAAATAAATAATTTTATTAATCGATATATTCGATATTAAAGCCCGTCAGATGAAGAAATAGGATAAATATTTAGATAACATGCAGGATTTTTCTGTCGATTTCTGTTATTTTTCCTAATCCGCTCCTAACCGTCTGGAGCCAGTGAGATTATGGCATTCCTAGTCGGGGCATGTTCTGAGGCTGAAGATGGTGGGGAGGGGAATGAGATGAGGAAGAGGAAGGTGGGGAAGTACCTGGCTATTAAGATGTGTAGACCAAATACGGCAAAAGCCATTTCAATCGATATTTCAATTCTAAATTGTGGTCTCACACTAGGGCGATACTAATAGTATCTTCCACTCTGGAACATTATTTTTAAATTAGTAAATTGTTAAATAACACAAATTTACCTGCGCACACCGGGATTTGAACCCGCAAATTGCGGCTTTCTAGTCGAGGGCATTACCTCTGGGCCACGGAGGCCGTGTTATGAGGCCATAAATGTGTTCATCTCTTTCTCAAAAGAGATGTTACAGGGGAGCTCTCAGCGGCAGAGCTATGTATTCCACGGCAGAGCGGTAGACCTAAAATTATTCATAAACGGTTTGTTTATAAATGACACTATATTAATTGTTTTAGGAAACCCACCTTTTGCAATTTATGCATTAAAATATTAAGATGAATTGTTTGTTTGCGCCTGCACATACGGTTTATGAATATGAATAAATAGTTGTATCCTTACAAAAACTCAATTCTTTCAAGAAAGGCATACAAATCCAATATTTTATTAGTATGCCTTTCTTGAAAGAATTAAAAGTTTATGTACGGAAAAAACTATTTAATCATATTCCGTATGTATAGGCTCAAACACACAATTAATCTCAATATCTTAAAGCATATCTTGCACCAGTTTTTTTTTCCTCTAATAATTTAATAAACCCTTAAAGGCTACAAGGCCAGTGGCATAAAAGATAGATTTGTAGGTAAGTAATAGTATTTTAAATAAAGGGGTGACATTTTGAAAGACGTGTGTTGTGTCGAAGCGAAACGGTACACATGTATGAAAACGTGTGTTGTGTCGAAGCGAGACGGTACATATGTATGAAAGACGTGTGTTGTTTCGAAGAGAAACTGGTACACACATATGAAAGACGTGAGTTGTGTTGGACCGCGACTGTACACATGTGTGAAAGACGTGTGTTGTGTCGAAGCGAGATGGTACACATGTGTGAAAGACGTGTGTTGTGTCGAAGCGAGATGGTACACATGTGTGAAAGACGTGTGTTGTGTCGAAGCGAGACAACGAGAGCGAGAGTTGTCGTTTCATACACATGTATGAAACGACAACTTGTTAGTAAGTAACTACGTAATTTAAATATTTTATAAAAAATGGATGTTGTAATATTTACACAGGCTTTACATAATTTACTCAATAGGTAAACAACAAAAATGATAACCTGAACGATAACGTGATCTTAACTGCATAGCGTCATTTGTTTTTTTATCACTTTGCTAACTACATTGATAATGACTGAGTGATAATATTTTTATTTATAGTATTATCTAACTAAAATAACATAGTAAACACTGTAAGGTTAATAATTTATCTTTTAATAGTTATTGGGTTATTCACACTAAAGTAATGTTACAAATATTGTTTTTTAATTATTGTTATCAGTCATACATCAATTGCATGTCAGTCATAAAACAGGGTGTTCCAGAATCCATACACCGTAAATAAATCTATCCTGCTATGCATGGAAAGCATTTTATATATGCTGCTTATAGACATGACAAAACTTGCGCGAGCCGAACCACAAATTATGGGAAGGGAACGAAGCAACCGCAAGCGGCGTATCACACTTATTTATTACATTTAAACACCATACATGCTCATTATGGCAAGCAATCCATTAGTTACGAGGGGAGCAACATATATAATTGCCTCCCAGATGAAATTAAAAATGAAAAAAGTATAAGTACATTTAAAAAAAAATTGTTCAGTTTTATGCTCAATCAACAAAACAATGAAAGTGAATAATATCGGTGTGTAATATATTTATGTGTAATATATATGTTATTTCTAGTTAAATAAGTGAAAAATGTAATTTTCTTTTATCTAGAATAATAATATTAAAAATATATATATATATATATATATTAAACTTGATATACTGTAATTCGTCACTGAATAAAAATTAATTAAATTTAAAAAAACGTATATTATTATATTTATTAACTACATAGGAGAAGTATTGTTGGTCGTGTATTCGCATGGCGATATTACATTATATCATGTTTATCGCAGCGTTACACAACACATCTACATACTTATTATATACATATAGTAACATCCTCGTGTGTTAAGGACGTGGGGATCGAACTTCCAATTAAAACTTGGAAAGCCGTTAAAGAGGACCAAAGTGAAACACAGCCTTCACACGCGATTTCTTGTCCCCGAGATTTTTCAGTTCTAACACTTTTCCAATTTTCCCATAAAATTCAGCAAACTTCCATGGCGCTAGATTTATATTCCGTGATCCTAAAATAAAAAGGTTTAATTATTGTTGTTCCGAGCAAAGGGAGCGAGTTCTGATCATTATGGAAGGGTGGGGGGACAAGGGGTGAGACAGCAGGGGGAAGGGAGGATGGGGGGAGGTCCATAAAAAGAAAATCTAATAGGCAGGGGTCGCTAGGACCGGACCCCGGGCGGTCTGACGACATCGCAAGGGGCAACCCAGAAATTCCCCGATAAAAAAAGCGATTAACTTTTTATTTGAATAGATAAAAGCAGTAAAAGGTTTTGGCATTCGGAGGAAACCTATGCTACATACTACTGACCGGTCATTGAGACAACATTCAAGGGGGAAATCACTCCAGAGGTGGTGACTTATATATATCTACAAATGTCGTCAATGACTTTTTCCCTTTTCAGAATCTGAAAGTTAGACAGGGAAAGCTTTTACGAGAGCAATTAATAATTTCGTGGCACGCACTTCTCCTTTCACTTCCAAGAAATTGACTTGTTATCGGACGCATTTTTCCCATTATTATTTCTGTCACGAATAACGGAAAACTTTGTAAAACCTTTCTATTATAAACCCAGGAAGCATTTCTGCTTCTTTTGGTTTAATTCAAGACTAGAATTTATTATAAGATGTCCCGTGTCTTGGATTTTGTTTTTATATACAATTTGGGAGGCGGGTTTGATTACCGCCACCCCTAGAGCCATTTATTGGATAACCAACACCTCTGCCATAGATCACACCAAGTGGTTTGCTTTTAACGTTTGGTTACTCAGCAGTAGTTCCCGGATTCATCGGGTGAGGTGTGTTTAAGAAGCGTCTGCCCACCAGCTGCGTGGCGTGCCGGATCGGAAGATGTTGGTCTGGGGAGACCCTTACACCTCTCCAACTGGTCTCAATTGACCCATCGCCTTGCGCCGAAGCGGGAGGGATAGATCATCAGTCCGTCACCCCTAATCCCTACCCACCCCTCATACCCTTTTCCTTCCCATAACCTCCTGTCCTTCCTTTTCTTAAAAATACCATCCACCCAGCATCCCCAAACACGACATAGGTCCTAAGGGTAATTATTTTTCAAACTGGAGGCCTTAACGTAACCCTTGCATTTTATTGGGATGCGTTGTGTTTGGGAGGGAGACTCATATTGTGTGTGGGAGGAAAAACATTATCGTCGACAACAACCCATTCTGATGCGGGAAATTTCAAGTAGGAAGACGTTTGAGACTTTCGACTGTGTGCGGCATATTAGTTCTATAGATATAATTATTACAAATTAACTAGGTATCATCAGTCAGTTTCTCAGCAGGGGCAGTAAGAGAGGATGGATACCAAACAACTTGATCTTGGCAGATATTCCATGCTTCATTTACATCCATACTTCGTCACACATACCCTTTTGTTGTTCTGACTCTTAACGTGGCCCTACTCAAGTAGATGGTTCACTTGATCGGGCCATGTCTCCCTTGGGCATCCCCAACATCTTCAATTCGCATGTGTAAATATTCTCCTTACACTTTTTTCTTCGTTCCTTTGCTCTATAGGCCCAAACCTTCCTTAATCTTACATCAACCTTGCATTCTTTGTGAATCTAAACATTTTTTACGCGGTCATTCATGATTGTTCTGCGCATACGTCTCGGAGATCTCATTTCTACAGCATTCAGTCGACTTTCATCCTTCCTCTGCCAGTTCCGTGTCTCAATGCTATGCAGCAGGATTGGAGTTAGTATCAGCGACAGCTAGCTTCGGTTAAGTGAATATTTTTTTATTAGTACCAATTACCAATCGTGACCAGCAAATGGAATTTTCAAGTTATATCTTCGTTTCAATATCCCCACCGGCCTCTCTCATCTTCCGTTAACATATTTCCCAAATACACAAACTACTCCAATTATTCATCATTCACCACTATATTGCATACTGTTTTCGTACGGTTTCTTTCAAACACCGTGACTTTAGACTTACTTACATTCATCATTAACTCTTCAAACATTCTTCGTTCATTCTAGGCACGAGAGACTGTAGATCTTACGTTACAGATTATTATGATATTGCACATTTCATTGGATTAATACATTAAATAACTTACACAAAGAAAAACAGTCACATTGCAAGTTTAAAACAGTTGGCGTTATTAACCAAGTGCCCACCTCTAGTGTTTCCGGGTAAATATAATTAAAACGCAACAAAAACCCAGTTGTGACCATAGACGGAAAGGAAAAGGACAAAAACGAGAATAGAATGGAAGACATTAGCACATACCAGATATAGAGTATAGATAAAATGACGCAGCCGACGGTAAGGATCGTAGGTAATGGCTGCATCAATCAGGGATAGGGACAAAAAGCTGGCTTGACAACTGGGTAGGTACCAAAATTTAAAAAAATAGAATAAAACAAATCAGATTAATAAGGCTGACAGATTACGCTATAAGTTCAGAGTTTTATATAATTCCATACTGCTCGCCATACAATCCCATACGGACATGTCACACCTAAAAAGATGATGCGTTATAAGAGTTGGCGTTGCGACGATATTCGCAGTGATCTGATAGCCAGGCGATATTTGAATTATGCGACCCCCTCTCCTGCCGATTACGACTGCCGTAGTCATGAGAGGGGTTCAGAACAATTTACGGAGCGCCATAATTACGTTGCTGTCATCTGTCAAAGTGACAAATCCCATACAAAGAAATGATATTCGGCGGCAGTTCCCCAATTGGTCTGACCCCCTCTCCTGAAAAATATTATAGCGTAGTGTATCACCCCAACACATAATACGTATATGCCACGCCCAAATTTTGCGCGCATAATATAGCGTAATGTGTGTAAGGCTTAACAATTTTCACAGATCAGCCATATAAGAGAACACTTATTATTGTTCACCAGTGCAAACCCATGAAAAACTATGTAATATATATAATAATGTGATTCGTTAAGCAGAAGGTTTGTGTAAAGAACACATCAGAGGAAGGACAATTGCTGCAATCAAGAAAAAATATTCACGACAACGTACTAATTTATAGATCGGTACACTTTATCGTTTGTCTGAATTCTTTACACATCAGTCCCAATTTTCAAATATTATTCATATGTAGGTAATTTATCGTCTGAATTATTGACTCATTGAACCAGAGTTGCAATCAACCCAAAATCGAAATTATAATTTTAATTATTAATTAGTATGTACATAACAACACACGATCATTCTGAAAAAGACTTAGCCAAGAGGACTGCATGAAATTAGTATTTAATCCACTCAGGGTATTTATCCGTTGTCATAAATCGATATAAAACTAATCTATGTGGATGAAAGATGGAGTATCGCAAGCAATACGAAATATGTATATTTCACATGGTAATAATATATCAACACTTAAGGGTCTGAAGAGATAAATAGATCCCGGCGGCCGAAAAGCTTACTTGGAGGTGCTGCATTATTGATTCCAATTGAGTTATGCAGTGCCACCTAGCCTCTCTCATAAGATAGAAGAAGCGCGAGAAGAAATGGCACACACGGCTGTGATATAATTAGGCAATTAACTACAATAATGAAGTGGTGGGTTGTAGGGTAGGTTCGTACGTTGGCACGAAATTACCCCACGCAATAGTAAATAGTAAAGTTAGCGGTGGATTTTGGCAGCGTCTTGCCTATTACAATCAACTTTGGCTAATTATCTTTCCAGAATTTAAATTCATGCCATTCGTTTTAGGGCTGCCTCCCACCATCGCCGTTTTTATGTTGAAATTATAAAATGTACACGACATTGGCACGCGGAAAGCTGGTTTATTTTAAGTGTACAAATATAAAAAAAATATATTTTCGTAAAACGATATTCATCATTTCATTTTTTCTTCTGCAACCCTCTACTATTAGCGGGTGGCTATCATTGGGAAAATCTTACCCGCAAGAGATACTGATCCAAAACCATTTATACAAACTGTGCCACGCCACGCATTGTCTATTTTTTATTTATTTGGGAGGCGGGTTTGGGTACCGCCGCCCCGGGAACCATTTATTGGATAACCAACACCTCTACCATAGGCCAACCCAAGTGGTTTGCTACGTTTGGTGATTTATCAGAGGTGTCCGGGATCATTGGATGATGTGTGTTCAAGATGTTGAGGCTGGTTCGGAGAGACCTTTTAACCTCTCCAACTGGTCTCTCGACCCATAGTCTTGCACAACAGTGGGAGTGATATATTCATATTTCCGTCACTCCTGGATACACTGATCCCTATATTCCTACCCAATCCTTTTACCCTTTACCTTCCCAGAACTCTCCTTCATTATTAAAAAAGACCCTCCACACAGCATTCCAAAAGATGAATAAAAAATAAAAAAATATCGGTTAATTTCGTATTTGTCTCGCCACTGATGTATTATGGTATGTGACAAAGATAAAAGTGTTTTCTTATGTTTTTCGTAATAAACATGTATAAATAAATCATTCGAAGGAAGCCCGAAAATAGCAGTTCATTCTGCTCTCCATGGAGAATGGAGGCTCCACGAATCATCACATACCTATTGATTGCTATGTTATACCGACTTTTGACAGTTGTTGACGGCAAGTAATCTGGGACACTCGAAGCAGATGCCGCTACTATATTCTACATACTATATAATTGTGAAACGATTTAAATTTTTTTTTGTGATTTGTTTTTGGGGTGTTATGCCGTGTTGCGCTAACTCCTTCTTTAGCCAACGTTTCGGACAGCATTGCAGTGTCCATCATCAGGGCAGATGTGTTATTTGAGGTTGTGTCAAAATGTGAGCTTATGTATGAGGTTGTGATACCGTGTTGCCAGCTCCAACCCTCTGAGCTAACATTAACGTATCACGATTTAAATTTGATTGATTTATGGATTTAAAGAGATTGTTTAAAAGCGTTTGATAAATAGATGTAGAAATGCAAAAGTAATTGGAAGAAAAGAAAACTTACTTAATTGTTTATAACCTCAACTTACTTTATATGGTTTTCCTATTATCGAATATCCACATATACATATAAGATGAGAAATAAGTTTTGTTGTTTAATTGTGGATTGGCGGCGCAAGACATAAATAACTATTTTCAGACAATTTTCTGAGAGGCAAAAGTGAGATTATTCAAGTTTATGTGGTATACTCGTGCTTATTTATTGCTATTTATAAACATCGTTTTGCTTAAATTGGTCTATACTTACGATTAGAACAGATTTCAGAGGTATCACATAGTCTAATAGAAGAAAGTGATAATTGCATCTTTTATCGGTTTATATTTTACTATTTTTAAAGCATAATGCATTTTTTTCTTCTCTGTTTATCACTTAGAAACCTAAGTGCAGACGATGTCAAAATTAGAGACTTTTTAATAACGATTATTAATAAAATATTGTAAAACACACGTCGTCACCGCATAGGAATAAACAAAGATTGACAGCCAGCATGACCGCCAGCTCACCAGCGCCAACGAATGATTCGAGCATTCCAGATTACCTGCCACTAGCCAACCATGACACCAGTAGGCGTAGAGGATGGAACCCACAATATCAAAAAACGATCATCATATATTATCATACGTAATCTTCCCTTATGCCGACACTTGACATTGCCGATTTTTGATGGTGATTTGTCTTCCTGGAGTGCCATCGACTACTTCTGTGCAGAAGAGTTGATATCTTAAATGAGTAATTTGCAGTTAGTCGGTAGCCCTGCTCTAGTCCTCCCATCCACCTTGTCCAGGCAGTGCGATGAGTGAGTACTCCATCGGGGGGAGGGGGGGAGGACCGGTCGGGCGGTCACTGCCCCCCGAGCCGCGCCGGCCAAGGAGGGCCCACACACCAACACACCACCACGCCAACATACACCACCCACACACACACACACACACACACACCCCGCTAACCTAGGACTAGTTACCATGCACGAGGATGGAATCCATCCTATAGATTCGACCAAGAAGATATAAGAGACATGCGTAAGTTCAATCGACCGTCAAAAGTTCCAAATCGATTAATTAGTGCGATTTCGACGGATTAATCAATTGATTAATAAGACCAGATATGAGATATTAAGATGCGAGGGGAGATATATTGGACCCAAATAAAAACGTTACCCGTAAATTTTCTATTTAAACCACCGACTAACAATGATTTAAACCAATTGATGTCAATGATAGCTCTGAAGCTTATGAAACAAGTAAGTGGCGTAGAGACTTCATTTTTAGATAGTTTAATAAGATCAACAAACAGATTTCATGCTTTATAATTAATGTTATAAAACACTACGTGTTAGGTGCGAATAATGAGTATTATATTTCTTGGATCATAAATTAAATTAATATAATAATTCGTCTATATAATCGCGTCCCATGTAAAGCACTTTTTTGTAAAACGATACAGAAGCTAACCTGAAATAAGTTTTCTTGTCATAAATCATCCCGAATAAATTTTAATTTATAAAACGAATTACGCCATGAATTGTTAATAAATCATAAGTTTTTAATTTTTCAGGGTAAAAGAATGACAAAACTACGGGAAAAACTTCAAAGTCGTATTAAGAACCCGATTTGGCTAGATATAAAATTCAACACAAGGCAAGTGGAAATATTTTACAATTAACGAGTCTATGTCCTTTCGTTTGAGATTTAGCCCTTGTTTTATTATGTATTTTAAATTATGTATATGATGCAGCCTTGGTCTAAGATAAAACCTCAAAAGATGTTACACGATACATACACAAGTTCTGGTCCTTTGCATTAACTTTGTGATAGTGTCAAGTGACCGTGAAATTCACGCCATTTTAGTCGTGCGTCCGATGCAAAGCCAGACCACAGCTAATTTGCGCCATTCATGTTAAAGATAGGCAATTAATTGTTCCGGAAATTCAAGGTACAATCGTTTAATACGCAAGCACCTGCTTACTGAAGTTATATTATGCATATATACCAGTGCGCAAAGGAATGTTAACCCTTCAAGTATCATAATATTCTATTAGAGCTTCGGAAGGACAGATTTGACCGGGGCGTTTATAAATAATAAAAGTATTTTTTATCTTTTTTTCTGAAGGACAGATTTGACCGGGGCGTAAATACATAATAAAATATCTATTTTTATCTTTTTTTCTATAATGCTGAGATATGTGATTTGTTTGTAGTTGGAAAGAGAAATAATTATTCTTATGTTTGTCTCAAATATGTATACTTGATTCAATAGATCCCAAAAAGTGTATGTTTACAAATTGGCGTTTTTACGTTGGTAAGGTAAAATAATATTTCTATTTTTGTATTGTATAAATGGCATAAAAAGTGAACTGACAGTTTTCTTTCTAATTTCCTACACAAAAGGAATGCGTATTCTAAATATTATATTCTTTAAAAATCATGGGACATTTCGAGTCTTAATTTTTCGGTGTATTTTTTTGTTCACATTTTCGTGTTTGATATTAAAATTTTATTGTTTGAAAATAGCAAAGTTTACTTTAAGTACATCTAAAACATCCTTACAAGAGCGCCCCGTCTGAACAGTGTAAAGACAGGGGAACTATATCGCCACCCGGTTGGACAGCATTTTAAGGCAGGTTAAGGTAGGGGCTGTAGGAAGGAATTTATTAAGCGGGTCTTGCAGAGGTCGGGATTATATGAAGAAGTAAAAACAGATGCCGGTAGCTCGTTCCACATACGACCCGACTTACAGAAAAACGAGTCTTAAAACCAAAACATAAATTGTGAACGGGTGTTCCGCTCGTTTCCGTCGAGTTTAGACTCTCCTTAGAGCAGGCTCCATTAAAATACTTGTAGAACATTGCGTCTGTACATTAAAGATGGCAATCGGTCTCTTTGCCATATTTAATTTTTTTTCATGGTGAAAAAAGTTTAATTTTCCGCAAAAAAACATATCAAGGAGTCCATTTTATTACAGACTAGCTGAAGTCCCCGGCGTTGCTCAAGCATTAGGCAGATATTTTTGAAATCGGATATAGACAGTGACTTTCCTTTGTTTGGAAGGTCAAGTGTGCAAAATTTCATCAATCTTGTTGTTCGAATTTGCTCCGAGTTTCAAACCAATTATAATTTATATAAAGTTACTGATTTAGAATACAGATGGCGCTAGTTTACACCTTCTTTAAAGGCAGCCAAATTATGTTATTTAAGTCCCAATTTTGATTAGGGAACTCACTTCTCTTCGATAGTTTCTAGCTAAAGGAACCCAAAGTGACAATTATATTTCGCTCTCCGTTGGTGGATTGATTTCCACAGAGTGTCGGTAGCAATATAAGCTTTGGAAAAAGCAACAATAAAATCGGTGTAATTTCAACTTCCACAAAGTGTTTTATTTAAAGAGGAATCTACCCTTTTGTTCTTAAACCTAATTCAAACACTTGTAAAAAAACTATACATGCCGCACGCCCGGCGCCCGGCGCCCGTCACAGACGATCTTTTTTACTTCATTACAGATGTAAGAGAAGCTGAACAAATTATAGATAAATTTAAAAAGATCTATTGAATTTCATAAAATAATTAAATATGCGTAGTTCGTCTATTGCACCGTAACCAACTTAAAATAATATTGAGTATTGTTTCTCCGGCCAGTAAAATTACGTCCCCCGCATACCTCAGTCGTAGTATAAAATAACCTGAACAATAAAACTATTACTTCCATTCATTCTCAAAACTGCTACGATCCAATCACTCCGATTGTCAGATAATAAATAATATCCGATAAAATGAAACAGTCTGAAACATATCTGATTTTGAACTGAGTGTGATGGCGGCCGGATGTTGTGAAGCCAACAGACAAAGTCAGCTTAGATTCATGTTTTAATTAGGCACCAAACTCTATTTAATTGATGTGTGAATAGCTGCATACATTTAATTACTGTACAACATGCTGGATGTGGAGCAGACAATGTCCACAATGTACTCGTTATTAAAGAAACGACATGGGGGTGACTTTCAAGTACCAATATTACAGTAATAGAATTACACATGAACGGAATTACAAGCGGATGAAATTACACATGGAGAGAATTACACCTACTGAAATTAGGCATGCCAAAATAATTTTGATAATTCTTTCTCCAGTCGGACAATTCTAAAGTTTATAATGTCTTTAAGTTTATCCATATGGACAATGTGATAAAATAAAGCGAAAAATCTGACTTCTACTAACTCTCGAGCATTTAAAATTTGAAAATGGCTGAGCTTTTTCTTTGTCAATGTGTTATTTTAAACCCCATTATTCCGAATTTCTACCGATTTATAACATATTTGTTACTTTTGAAGAAAATTTCAATACATTTGTAGAGTGGAAACCGTAATGAAATTCACTCTATGGAAAAAAATTACAAAGCATGCTCCGAAAACTGTTAAAGACACATTTAGTTTTGTTACTTAATATGTTGTGGGTATGAAAAAAATGCACACTGCATCACTTGCTCTATTTTAAACTTGTCGTGTTTTATTAAATATTTTCACAATTTTCGCTTAGCTACAGGGTTTTCCAATAAGAGATATTGTTTTGATATTCAAAGAAAAATGCCATTTTTTAATATAAATGATCGAATGTTTATTTCACTATAAAGAAGAAGGTATGCCGTTAATAGTGAAAAATAACATCAGTCAAATGACCACCATGACCACGCCTACAGGACCATATCCTTTTCATGAAATTTTCCATGACCAAATCGCAAAGTGACTGCCTTATGTCCTCGATAGCCTCACGAATTCCATCTTTGAGGTCTTGAATCGACGCTGGGCTGTTGGCGTAGACCTTCTCTTTCACGTGGCCCCAAAGGAAGAAGGTCCCCAAAGGTGTTAAATCACAAGACCTCGGTGGCCAATTGTGATCACCTCTTCGAAAGATAACACGGTCCGGAAACTTTTCCCGTAAGAGATCGATGGTTTCGTTGCTTGTGTGGCACGTAGCGCCGTCTTGTTAAAAGTAAACGTTGTCCAAATCAATACCATCCAATTCCGGACATAAAAAATCATTAATCATCTCTCGATAGCTCTTTGAATATCAAAATAACATCTCTTATTGGAAAACCCTGTATTATCTTATTATTTAATATTAGCATGCTTCCCTTAAAATTCGTATTTACACATCTCTTCTTCAAACCATCTTCTTCTTCTTTTGAAAGCTTACTACGGAGTGTTAAGCTGTCATCTTTCAACTGTCAACATCCATAAATAAGAGCTACATAAATGTGCTCCGTATTTTCTAATTGTTCAATAAGTAAAAATATTTATAATCACGAGAGAAGCTGGTTAATTAACTTGAGTGAATAATAAATGAATGCTTTACAAAATAAAATTCCAATGGAAAAATCAAATCTGATCTGAGAACTGAGCGGAAAAGTAAAAAGTGGAATAACTTTGAAAAGTCAACAAAACAAGCTAACGGATTAGAATGGATAGATGTACATATAATATAAACTGAAAGAGACATGATAAGATCGTAGGGGAAGTCTATTATAAAAAAGTAGTGAAACATGTTTCATGCGATGGGAGAGGAAGTCAAGCTACTACGTCCAATTATGACTAATGTCAGAACAGATATTAAATTTGTTGCAGCGTGCAAACATACATACATGCTTCAAAAGAAAACAAGATATGTTCAGAGACAATGCTATTGGTATCTAAGTAGCGCAGCGCTTCAATAATGAAATATATATGATTTAAAATTAAACAGTAACTTTGTAAACATCACTTATGGGTAAATACTTAATGCCGACCGGGTTTCGCTACAACCGTAGCCTCATCAGGGCAGTATAATACTAAAAATCTAAAAATTAAATTAACATGTGTAGATATCACGGTAGGTGGACAGTCTGAGCTACAGTGGAAGAGGTAGGGATAGTTGGGAGATTGGGAGGCGAGTGTTCTTTGTCAATAGGGAACAATCTGAGTATAGGGCTTTTATTTAGGTTTATTTGGTTGTTGATGACTTTGCTATTGACGTTTATGGCTTTCCTTAACTCTAACGCTTCTAAGTTATCCAACCTAAGACCTATTCCGTTTTTATGTAATAGGCTGACGCCAGTATTTTTGTCGAACGTATGGTTTGTTGCTATGAGGTGATTTGCAAATTCGGAGAATCCATTACTGTTTAAGCATCTTAGGTGTTCTTTGACTCGCGTTTTGATATTACGCGCTGTTTTGCCTATGTAAAACGCGGGACAGTCACTACATTGCAGTGAGTAAATACCTGAGTGATTTAACCGATGTTCTTTGTCTTTAACGTTCATCAAAAAATTACCTATACTATTGTTAGTGTAAAACGCTGGTTTGATATCTGGTGGGAGGTTTTTTATGCTTTTTTGAGAGAAATTATCGATGTACAAAATTCTACGCCATTGTTGAGGTTGATTATTATTAGTTGATATATTATTATTATGAGGGGAGCTGTTAAATAGAAATTTGCTTGTCGATAATCATAATAATAATATATCAACTAATAATAATAATAATAATAATAATAATAATAATAATAATCAACCTCAACAATGGCGTAGAATTTTGTACATCGATAATTTCTCTCAAAAAAGCATAAAAAACCTCCCACCAGATATCAAACCAGCGTTTTACACTAACAATAGTATAGGTAAATTTTTGATGAACGTTAAAGACAAAGAACATCGGTTAAATCACTCAGGTATTTACTCACTGCAATGTAGTGACTGTCCCGCGTTTTACATAGGCAAAACAGCGCGTAATATCAAAACGCGAGTCAAAGAACACCTAAGATGCTTAAACAGTAATGGATTCTCCGAATTTGCAAATCACCTCATAGCAACAAACCATACGTTCGACAAAAATACTGGCGTCAGCCTATTACATAAAAACGGAATAGGTCTTAGGTTGGATAACTTAGAAGCGTTAGAGTTAAGGAAAGCCATAAACGTCAATAGCAAAGTCATCAACAACCAAATAAACCTAAATAAAAGCCCTATACTCAGATTGTTCCCTATTGACAAAGAACACTCGCCTCCCAATCTCCCAACTATCCCTACCTCTTCCACTGTAGCTCAGACTGTCCACCTACCGTGATATCTACACATGTTAATTTAATTTTTAGATTTTTAGTATTATACTGCCCTGATGAGGCTACGGTTGTAGCGAAACCCGGTCGGCATTAAGTATTTACCCATAAGTGATGTTTACAAAGTTACTGTTTAATTTTAAATTATAATGTCACATCACAAAGTAACCGCTTCATATGAAGAAGAAATATATATGGTTTAAAAAATCTGTAATTACGATAAGGCTGTTAGTACGATCCCAACCAAAATGAGATAAATTTTTACTGGTCAGATCCAAATGAAAGTCAGTAAGACGAGCAAGCTCCTGTAGATGTCAGGAAATACTCCTAAATCATTAATGAAAACGCGCATACTGTCCAAGAAACTGTTTTACCTGGCATGTTTGAGAAATTAATAAGTATTTCAAATGAGGTTAACCGAGAAGGAAACAGACATGTTTTTATTACTACGAAGCGGGAAGAATATGAAATACACTGCTGTTGCTGGTACCAACATAATAGACGGAGAAAAATGAGTAATGCTGATTTATTAAAAATCTCTTTAATTAATTGGTAATCCTGTTAAAAACGGGACTGTAAGCCGCTTCCTGATAATTTTTTTAGTATATTCGTAATTACATCGGAACACGTGTTTATACACCGGCGTTTGTAATAATAATATATCGTGTTCGTGTGAACACGTGTTCTTCCATCATGACAAAACCTTGGTAAAGTACGTCCATCGTAAAAAAACCTTGGTATTTTACTTTAAGTTTGTCAGAATATCTATCAATGTATTCGTTAATGAGCTACAATCCATAAACGAATGAACAGTTTTTAATTGGAATACGAATAATTTGAAGAGATTCAATAAATTAACAATATTTTTAGCAGGAAGTTTTCTTTGTGTATAATAATAATATTTGGATGATTTGTATAGCGCCGTTTTTGTGCAAAATCACGTCGAGGGCGCTATTAACATTTCTCAAAAGTGGACTTTTTATTGAATAGTTGGCATTAATAGTTCTTGTACAGCTTTATAGTGTTTATTTTAGCTTTCAAAAGAATGAAAATATAACAGGTCCAAATCTATCCAAAAACTAAGTTAAAAAAAACATTAAGTCAATAAGCAAACGTTATTGTATATATTTTCAATTTACTACAGAAACAATAAAACAGCTAAAAATAAACATTCACGAGATAATTTCCTCTGTAAAGAACACCTCGATCCTAATCTCGGGTCAGTGGTTCAGTCCCATTATTTGGCATAATCGATTAATTACTGAAATGTCCCAATTATTGGGTACATTCCACAGCAGCATTTGCGGTTTGCGCTAACCCCTGTTACATAATTGAAACGCTATCTGAATAATATTGGTACAAATCACCCCACTGCCCCAATTCTGCAAGCAATCTAGCCCCGTAATCTAATTATCCCCAGCCTCCCGATGTGGCTATCGGCCAAAATTGTAATTAGACACTGTTTGTATTGTGTTCGTAAATTACATCGCACAGTTCATTGCGCCCCAATCAACACGAAATATAATAATTATAAACAAGGGAATCATTTCATGTATGATATGTTTGGGAGAGGGGTGTGCTGATTCTGTGGGTACTTTAAATCATAAATCTATAAGAGTAGGAGACTGCCACTGTCCAGGGTTGCCACATTAGAATCAAATCCACTATTTCAGGCTGCCCGTGGGGATGTTTAGACTACTCTGCCATTTTGAAGAGCATAGGTGTCTAGATTTCTAAATAGATACAGACAAAGATAACGTCAGCAAATCAATGGGTATGTTTTGTTTTATAATCAAATAGCTGGCGTGTACCCGGCGTTGTTCGGGAATATTTCATATTTGTATGCAAATCTCAGTTTTATTTCGAGATTGATGACATTTTGCTGACTTGACCTTCAAAATAAGAGGAAGGTCAGTCTACATGAAAATTATAAAAGCCCGGGCAATGCCAGCGACTAGTTCTAAAATAAACCATGAGCAACAAAATTTTGCTAACCTCAAGAACGATTTATGTGTCAAATATAATAAAAATATCGGCGAGAAATATTATATTGCGATGAAAGCGTAATCAAAGTAATGATTACGTGTGGGAGTCAATCACACTATTTAGTATTTAGAGCTATCTAATTTAATAATCCCCTCAAACAATATAAAAGTTCTATTTCATCATGGGCCAGTTTTTTTATAGTAGGTACTTGGATAGTACAGAACTTAAATATAACATTCACAGAACTTGAATATTAACTGCGAAACAATCCATCCTTAAGACATTTATACTAAAATTTATATCTGTTCTGGCAGAAAGCATTACTTGCTAGTGACTTTTTTTATCACAGATAGGGGATGTTTACATATTTGCAAATATCCGCCATCTCAAAGTTTGTTTTTATTAGTACCATTAGTGTTTAGAGAGTGGTTGGAAATGTAGAAAAAGTAGGAGACGCTCGAGACTTATCTCTGCACTGGAATGAGATACGGAGTCGAATTTGACGAAGTCGAAGATGACGTAATGTAGTTTTTAAAAGTAACAATATGGATTTCATGATACTTGAAGTTTAACAATAACTTAAACAGTAACAGTAAAGTGAACAGTAAAAATATGGATTTCATGTTACATGAAGTGAATTAACAGTAAAATATGGATTTAATGATACTTGAAGAGAATTAACAATAATACTATGGATTTCATGTTACATGAACAGTAAAAATATGGATTTAATGATACTTGAAGAGAATTAAAAGTAAAAAATATGGATTTCATGATACTTGAAGTGAATTAACAGTAACAATATGGATTTAATATTACATGAAGTGAATCTTGGAAAAAGTCGGTCATTCCCGAAGAAGACACGAATCAAATAATTATTTGTGGTAAAAGGAGGCGTACTTGATGAACGAAGAAAGAGGTGTAAGGAGAATATATGATTTCAAGTCAATGGTTGAAGAATTCTAGGTCGCCCGAGCAAGACATGGCACGATCAGGTGAAACAAATACTTACTACAATACAATAATATTATTTCCACCCTGTTGTCAGGTGCACTTGAATTCACAGCCAAAACTTAAACCAAACGCCGGCCGGGTACATATCAGCTAGTTAAAAGTGTGTACTTACATTGAATGTTCTATGTGAGAGTGCGCAGTCACTTTTCAAAGCACGACTTGATACCTGAAAAAAAAAACAAAAATTAACTATCCATCTTTTAATTAAAACCAATTAAACAATGTGGGGTCAGCGTAGGCCTGGGAGGTCTTTTAGATAACTCAATACAAATTAGTGCGCAAGCTTCATTTCGGTCAAGATAACATATTTTCATTTCACTTAAATCTTAATTGATAAAGATAACATAAATAATGTGTTTTACTTAACAACTCGGAGATATCTATTTATGATAAATTAATTCATTTCGATGATGGTAAAAGTTTAATACTAATTACATGATGAGATTAGTATACACATTTAAAATACTCTCCTAACTGAAATTTTGTTAGATCCAATAGCTAATCTCTCTTTCAAATTTCACATACCTGAGACATTGTCTACCGCGCTAGCAAAATCCTTGTATTTGTTCTTCGTAATGCGAAATCATTTACTAATGGCAACCCAATACTAACTAACTAACCATCATGCCACTTCGCTTAGGCAGAGAGGACGGACCGCGAAAAAACTATGTCTTGTCACACACTCTTTGTCTCATTCACATTAATACATCGTCTCATACGTACTCTTCTATTATTCTGACTCTTGACATGGCCCGACTCAAGTATCGGATTCACTTGATCGTGCCATGTCTTCCTCGGGCGTCCACGACTTCTGCTACCATACGCAATACAGAGAACATATGAAGCAATTTTGATGCTTCCATAAAGGAGAAACATCAAAAAATTCAAAAAAAATTGTGAAAACTAATTTTTATATATCATTATTGTTAATATATATTACACTTACCTTTTTTATTAAATAATAAAAAAAAAATAAAAAAAAAAAAAAAACTTGTTCGCAGTATCCTGGAATATAGCTCCCCCTTCGAACAAATAAAATATCTTAGAAAAAAAGTACAACAGAGGTTAGTGAAATACCTGTTTATACAGTGATCAGTGATACAGTGATAGAAATATTTTTGATCAGGAATGGCTGGTTAAAATATGTTTGGTACATGGCGGTATGTATGTTAGTCCTAATATTTTCTGTTAATTTTCCAAAAAATAAATAAATAACAATTCCTGTTTTAATTACACTGTAACATACAATACGGTGGATATCGACGTGGACTAATCACGATCTCCTGATATCCTCGAACGAATAATTTAAAGCATTGAAATAAACGAGCCATTCGATAATGATTACATTAACATTCTCAAACGACAATCGCCCGGAAAGTATATTTTAAGGTATTAATTCGAAACGCATTCTTAGCGCTCCTAAAAAGGGGGTATTTTTTTCTAAAATCACACAAAGCTTTTTATATGCTTCATTAAAATACCTGAGTCAAAAAATCTCAGAAAAAACAACGATAGACTCTTCCCTGAATTGTCATATTCTTGAAAAACCTCCTTCAATTGGATACACAAATTATCCTCGGTTGAATCTTTGAAATGTATTCATTAGCATTTTTACCAATTTGTTGGTTTTATTTTAGTAAAAAGTAAGGGTTCTGATTACTTCAGATAAAGATGGTCCGATCGATAAAAATAATACAATCTTGGGAGCATAAGCGCTAGGTGGGAATACTGTACATGTTCTATCGGTATTTCAATAAAATTTGCTCCGAGGAACTAACGTCTTTGATTCCTTCGGCAGCAGTCAGGAAACATGCCCAAAAACGCGCTCAAATTTAACAGCTCGGCTTTGGAACGATTTGCCGGCCTCTGTGTTTTCTCCCTCCTACCACATGGGTCTCTATAATACCCATGTTAACTCCTTCCTTTACTCAAAATGATTTTCCGCATATAATTTTCAAATAATGAGGGAAATTATTTAAAACTATGTGGAATTAATGTAAAAAAATCATTATCTGATAAAATTATAAAAATAATACATTTCAAACAAATTTGAATACTATGTACCCACGAGGTGTAATATTACAAATATGCATTATAAAAAACCGATGTTTTTATTTTATTTTTACCACCGTTATATAATTTTTACATACGTACTTAAAAAAATAAGATGAATTTTTCAACAATGACAATTGATGTTTCCTAAAAAATAAAAGCTTTCGAAAAGCTTCAAAACTATGAGATAATGAGAAAAGCACGAGGTAGTGAGAACATTAAGGGATCATTAAACCAGAAGAGGTTGTGTCAAGCATCCATTAGACGCGAAGTGTAAGGGAGAAAACGTAAACAAATTCACCCATAAATAACACCTAAGTACCTATAGTATTTCCTAATAAATCACAGTTGACAAAAAAGACAATGAAGCTTGCAAAATAACGCCATGAAAGCTCAAGTACTATAATTAGTTGGTGTAATGATGTCGTAAAATTATTTTGTACAAAAGTGTTTCCGACAATGCTTAATTTCAATGGACCTGATTCATTGATTGGCATTCCTTCTATGTCACAAAAGAGCCAATAAATCTTTTGTACTGTTTGTTATTTATGGTTTCCTCTTCGGGGAATTCCATTCAGAGCTTCGGTTACCTGTAAGGCCGAACAGGTGGCGGAGGGCTTTCAGATACAATATGTCCCATCCAAACCAAACCAAACCTGCCCGTTGAGGTATTGAAAGCTGTCCAGACATTTCCTTCTTAGGCTAAGAGACTATTATTTTGTCACAGCGAGATATGGAGGAGATTATATACGTATATATTATCTTCTATGAGGTTGACATAATTTAAATTTATTTAAACGAAACATAAAAAGGTAACAAGGTTGTCGATCTCATATTTCAAATTTAGAATTATCACAACTAATTTTCTCAATTTTGAATGGTTACAAAGTTATAGCGTATTTATTTGTAATCTTGATAGTGCCTCGGATACATGTACACATGCGATTTTTATTTATATGGGACACGTATTGACTTTTTCTACAAGTCTTGAATGAATATTTAATTTTATTAAAATAACCTATTAAAAAATGTTTAGGCTTTTACCCATCAACGTAATGTGAATAATTGAACATAATAGGTACTAATAAACCTTTTAATGAAAAAAATTTGTCAGGTTCTTGTTCTGTTTCATATTTCGTTTAGATTTATTAGTACTATCTTCTTATTCTTGAATGATTCATATTACATTGACGATTCATATATATCATCTATGTGCAAAGTTAAAATTCGTAATTAATTCATTAATAAATTCATATGAATTGGGTAACACAATTTATCAACAGAACAAGACATCCTCAACTGGCAACATTCAATAAAAAGAATCTTCAAAGACTAAAATTTTCGAAGCTCAAAATGATGAAATACATATTATTTACATTTCTATCCATACCGATATTTATAGAAAAATATTTAATTATTCAGATAATTAGAAAACCATAAACAATAAACAAAATGTTGAAAACGTTGCCTAAAAAAGCGTTACTACTGTTAAACTACGAAATTGAACTATTAAAGCCATCTGTTATTATTATATCAATGGTTTAAGCTGGAGTATTGTTCTAATATGTCAACCTGATTTCCAAGATACCATATCATTATTGGAATGCATTATTAAAAATTCCATTCCAACTGTCGGGAAAATGTAGGGGTTGCGAGACTTGCTCCCATGTGTCAAACTGACATGGCTGGCCCCTGGAGCCTAGAAGACCAAGGGTTCCCAACCGGTGGATCGCGGAGCTAATTTCGGTCGATCCCAATAATTACGATTTGGAAACTGGAAAAAAAATTTAATTTCCTTATTTTAAATTTACAAACATAGATGAAAAACTTATAGCCTGGTCGTAAGACGAATTGGCTAGATTCGTGCTTATCTGTTAATGAAGCGTTTTAACCCATCAGGCTAATTTGTTCGGTTTTACGAACAAACAGATAATTACGTGTAGAGTGAAATTGTTCACTTTGGGTACAGCTCATGTGGTCTTGTGTCTCCCTTACTGTCAAAGTGAGAAATATAAACTAAACGGTATTCGAAAGAGAAAACACCACACTTTATATTCAAATCTAGAAGTTAAATGTACAAGAATCAAAATTTGCAACCACTATGAAACCAAAGATTCCGAACGCAATTTGAAAAAATTGCGTTCAATTTATGAAACATTGTGAATTTTTTATAAATTATTTTCTTGTGAAAACAACAAAAAAGTGATTTGAAAAAAATGTTTATAATAGATTTGTAAAACAAATGTGTATTTTTTTTCGTTATCCGTAATTTTAGTTAAAATTATGTTTGCATTAAAAATTTTAATATTTCAAAAATTTTATGTTTATTTTGACAGTAAAATTTGAAAATTGAAGCATATTTCATCATCTTTTGAAAACATTTTTTATTTTGGATACGTTCTGAATTATTCCATTTATTTGGATTTTATTGCAAAGCAGATTAAAGCAGAGAAACCCAAATTCTCAGACCTTCTTTTACGTCAGAAGCTTGAGGGGTTAATGGTTTTTTAGAAGTAAAGGAAAGCAACAGCGAAAATTCTTCTAAGATCGAGGTAGAGAAATTAAAAAAAACTAGGTTAAAAAGTAGCTCCCAATCTCAAAAAAGTTGGGAACCTTTGGGTTCTAGAAACTATCTTATTGGAATGCATTAATTTACGATTCAATTCAAATGGTATGAAAAATATTTATGCTTCGCGAGTATCGAACCAATATATCAAACTGGACTCGTACAAATTAAATAATTGGAATGCTTTGATTAACGAATCAATTAGCACGATATTTAAATAATTTGGGAAATTAGTAGACCAACGATCTTTAATAATAATAATAATACCCTTATTTTTGAATAATCGTGTCACCAATCTAGCATATCTTTTGTATTTGCTTTTCAATCAATCTTTCAGGATGTTTCCCTAATAAATGGAAATTCAGTTTCCTCGACCCAATTTTCAAAAAAGGTGATAAACACGAAGTGATTAATTACAAACCGGTGTGCCTTCTATCTACAATTCCTAAAATATTTGAAAACTTCCTAATGAAATAATTTTCAGATTAAAGTAATTTCTCCTAAACAACGTGGTTTTACTGCCGGAAAATATACTCTTACTAACTTGTTAAAATATCAAAGTTATTTATCTGAGTCAATGTCTAGTAAAAAATGAGGTTGATTCTATTTATACTGACTTCGCTTACCTTAGTGTTCGACAAAGTTAATCATGATTTATTACTGCATAAACTCGGTATAGATGGATCACTATATCAGTGGTTAAAAAGTTATTTAATGAACATTGTACTGGCTGTTGAAATTGATGGCATATCAACATATAAATGTATTGCTACGGGTGGCGTTCCGCAAGGGTTACATCTGGTAACGATATTGTTTTTGTTATTTGTTGATGATATTTTGTATATTTTCGATGATGGTAATGTCCTAATGTTTGCAGATGATCTAAAATTATTCAAGGCAATAAGACATGTTAACGATTGCCATATATTGTTAAATAACTTGTCCAACATTTTTATATGGTTTCAAGATAATAACTTACTCAACATGATAACAACTCAACATAAAAAATGTCAAATTATGAGGTTTTATCGAATAAGGAATCATATACTTTTTTATTATTCTATTAGTGATATATCGTTTCTGTCTCGGAAATCAATGATTTTGGTATATGTTCCGATATGAAACTCAATTTTATAAAGCATATAGAAATCATATCCAACAAAGCTTTGAAAATGTTGGGCTTTATTTTAAAATTATCTAATGATTATCATAATATCTACACTATCAAAACATTGTATATGTCACCAATAAGAAGTCATTTATAATTAATTAATAAGTCAAGTATAATTGCACAGTTTGGTCTCCAAATTATGAAGTTCATTCACACATTGAAAGAATCGAAAATAAATTGTTAAGATGTGTAAATTTTAGAGTATATTTTCCTAGAGAATGCCTAGATTATGGCTACCTTCTTTACTCATTAAATTTATTAAAATTATCGGAACGAAAAATTAATTGCGATTTAATGTGTTTGTTTAAATTTATTAATTCGTTATTTAAGTTATAACTGAGTTGCTCCATTTAATTTCGTTCAACGTTTCTGGCAAAGTTACAAGACAGTACCTACCATATTATTGTAGCAATTCTTCAACAACGTCGCACTTTTACGCGCCTATGAGACGAATCCAAAATTTGGAAAAAATATACACCGATGTTGTAGATATATTAAGCTCAACATTGTTGCATTATAAGATGGCTTTAATACACTAATGCGTTTTATGTCTTCAAATAGAACTGATTAAATTGGTGAAATGACTTAACTCTGAATGTGCAAAATGAAGATGGGCGATGTCTGATAAATTTAAAATATTTATGTATTTTTTTTCATTTATGTGAATAAAATATACAAATATATATTTAAAAGCCTATTCAATGGGAGTAAAAATAATAAATAAATATAATTGTGAGCCTGTTTTGCTCCTTCATGCAAATTCTACGACAGTGTAACTACATAGTAACATGAAAAGAATTTATAGTATGTAATGATATTTATTATATGTTTTTAGGTATTACATTTCGGCATTATTATGTATGTAAAAGCCCTACGGGCGTTCAATAAATCGAGATTTTGTGAAAAATCACCTCAAGGGGCGCAGTACAAATATGCAATATATTTCTAAAATGTTCTATCTTATTAATAAGTATATATTAGACAAGCCATTAAGTGCGTACCATTACTATCATTGAATGCAGATTATATCTTTACATACCTATTAGAAAGCATTTTGTTCTTCCTGTGTCAGGTGTATTCTGTCATGATTCTGCCCATTGTTTGGTACTGACCTCCTGCCTGTTTTGATCCAGGAGCTGGCAATTCAGACATTTGTTTCGATCACTAACTATCGAAAACTGTACGTTTCTTTACGGTAGAGTTGGATATTAAAATCCTCATAAAACGGGGTTTATTTTATTCGAGAAGTTTCCTTCATATCGCAAAATCCGATCAGCAAACGGAATGTTTTCTTTAAAGTTTCTCTGACTTGTGGAACGCGAAAAGCATTTGGAGTGTTTAACTCCTTCCGCTAGAAGGCGGCGGAAGGATGGCAAAATCTACAAGCGGGCAAACAACATAGCAACGACAAGTCTACAAATGATGGGAAAAGTTAAAAGCTCGGTGGTCATGTTCAGGTTTCCGTACCTTGGATTATGACGGGAGGCTATAGGTAAACCCATAATAATAGAATGAGCGTGTTGATCATTTTGAAACGAAATAGAAGATTATCGTAATTTATTATCGTGATATTTTGCCGTGTTGCGCCTTTTCCTAATTTGGCCAACGTTTCTAACAGCATTACTCTGTCCATTGTCAGCGCAGATGTATATTGTGGTGAAGTGTGTGTTTACGTGTGTAGACGTGGTACCGTATATCACGCGTTAATCCTCTTAGGGCCGGTTTTTTTTCAGTACAATTATACTGAAATACCGTGTGCGAAACATGTCCAAAATTTTGACTAAAGAAGGGGAAGCGCAACACGGCATAGTAACCCAAAAGCAATCATTATAATACTTTTGGACGTAAAAATCTTAAATCTTTATCAAAATTGAAGATAAAAAAATTATTACAAGCAATACATATTAGCATGAACCACAAATATATATTGAAAAAATCTTCCGTGAAAAAATAAATTCCGCCGATGGGAATTGAACCCGAAAAAAAGATATAATATATATCTTGACGCCACGTAGTAAGAAATTTAGTATTTAACAATGCCTTTTCTACAAAAATAAAGTTAGCTGTTTTTTGTTAAATGAAATACTACCTAGTATGTATTGATTTATTTGGCGGTTAAAAATAAGCCGACGTAGCACAGTGGCTAAGTGCACCTGACCGACAGTAATTTATTTTTTCTGGGAAGTTTTTTTTCCTTCATTTCATCCTTCTACGGATTGCCTTAAATTTACCACAGTAACGTTTTAAATCAGATAATTGTAATGATTGGATTTTTTGGTGTAATAACTCATACACATTAGGTAGGTAGGTAGGTACTTATTGTTCTAAAATCTAACATTATGCGTAGAAACGGCGGTAATGTGAAAGAGTGAAATAGTGGTGTGTGAATGTTTGGTATGCGGTGTATGGTAGTAACGGGACCACCCTCCGAGTCCATTACTTCCACTCACAGTCCTTCCGCTCCTCGGGGTAGCGTTTCATCCCCACGGGGCGACGCGAGTAGGAAACTCTCAACAAAGCCTCCGTGTTTACTTTGATGTAGGTATCGCGTGACGTAACGTTCCCAAGTCGTGGCCCTAATGGCCAAAGTCCCAGCCATCACTAGAAGAAACCCTAAACACCAGCTCTCTAGCTTTTCTTGAAGCAGCGAAATAGCCATCAAGGGAGGGGATTGTTAGTTGTTATCTTGATGGAAGTTATATTCAAATTTACGAGTCAAAGATAAGGCTAATGTAATCATCGCCAGAAGTCAAACTATGGCATTTCTATAGTAGTTATAATGGAGAGTGCGTACTGCGTAGTGTGTTTGCATGGGGCTACTTACTAACTACTTAGAGCTTATGTTCGCCTGGAATCGGAGCGATGACTTCACAAAGCGGCGCCGAATTACTTCTGCTAAATTAACTTTTATGAAATGATGCAGTGTTAACGTATGTGCTTTAATGAATAACTTGACATTTCAGCGCAATTTTACGTTTAAATTCGCAAGGGACATGGATAAATGAAAATTAAATACGGTTATCGAAATATTTACAAAATATTTAAATTTCTCGCGCACGAAGAAAAAATATTAATATTGAGTATATTATATAAATAAATATTAATATATAATATTAATTTATTAAGACTTTCTTCAAATTATTCGTAATCCGGTTAGAACCGGGAATGCAGGCCGATATATAAAAATCGCAAATACGAACGTATTATCACCATGTCGGAAAACATGTTCATAAAAATACTAATATTTCCACATTTCGTCATTGTTTATTTACTTTATTTTATTTATTTGTTTTAAGGAACATAAAAAGTCTTAATATTAATTTAATATACAAAGGAGGATGGAAAAAGAAACAAATCAATTATAAATGTTCACAGATAGTTGATTTGGAAATAATCAAGTTATAGACACGTACATGAACACGTATTGGGAATTTACTAAAAATTTATCAGGAAAAGACTGAAATCCTTTTATTAACCGGTTTACCAATGATTAAAAGATATTTTTAATAAATTAGCAATAGGTACTCATTTTTATCCGTGCGGAGTTGGCAAAAACAAACAACAACAAAAAACGAATAATAGGGGAAGGGAGGGCAAGATGGAAGGAGCGGGCAAGATGGAAACTATCTACCTATCGCAAACCGTGAGACAAAGTGCCCGTGTCTCTAGGCAGACAGATATAAGCGGCCATGTTGTATTTATGTCCGGGGACTCGGTTCAGCTCGCGCCACCAATCGACTTGCACGTGTGTTTTGTATTTTCGCGACGAATTATTACTAAATCAGTAGACTTTAAAAGTGTGATTACTCATATAAAGTAAGTAATACTACCATTTTGTTTTTATAAACACTAAATAGAGGGGATAGATTGTATGAATTGATATTTGAAGAGGAAAAAAATTGAAGGATTTTCTAAAATATTGATATTATTATTGGCAGTTAGCGTATGGGCAAGATGGAAAATTGCATTTTAGGGCAAGATGGAATAGTTTCCATTTTGCCCGCCTGCAATTATTTTGATTTCTGTTTTAATTTTTTTCAACTAATTCAGAATGATTGTCTTTATAGATGATGTTCAAGTATATTAGAAAGAGCGACATAGGATCATGGACTGAAGAAACAATGCAGATAGCGATGGACGAAGCTTTAACTACTACAATACGCGCAGCTTCATTGAAATATGGAATTGCGATCGGAACCTTACACCGCTATATCAAAAAAGGTACCGCGTCCAAGAACATAGGTAGATTTCAAACTGTTTTTTCGAAAGAACTTCAAAAAGAAAAATTTGTGACCTTGCCATTGAACGGGATACCCTTTTTTACGGCTTAACAAACAAAAGTCTACAGCAATTTGCTTATGAGGTGGCGGTACAAAACAAAATAAGGAGCTGAAAGCGAAACCAAAATTAATCCTTAATCCGGTCATCAATGTCAAGGACAACAAAGGAAAATGCAAAGGACAGAAAAATGTGAGAACATACTACAACATCCGGAGCAGTTAACACAAGACGATGTGTTGCGTGTATTATGTAGAGAAGCATATGTGGAACCGCCCACAGAGGACTGGGTACAGTATCCACAGTGTTGTGGTTGGGCACATGAACTATGTTCAGACATAGAAAACGGTTGTCTTTTATGTGTCAACTGTAAAATGTAAGGATATCCTATTCATTCCATCTTTCCCTCAGGGTTAGGGCAAGATGGAATTTTTCCTGTTTTTCTTTTATTAGTCCTAACAGATTTTATACTCAACTTTAATTATTTTTAATAACTCAATTTTATAATCATGTAAGATCTCTCTAAAGACTTATTAAAATAAAGGATTGATATTATGTTGTTATATTCTTTTTTACATCTTTAAGTTAAGCCTTCCATCTTGCCCTCCCTTCCCCTAAGAGTTAAAGAACTACTTTCATAAAAGTAATTTAAGAAAAAGCTTTCTCTAATTTTCTGATACACGGGATTTTAATCAAATATTCAGACTGTATTTTAAGTCTAGTTGCGTTGACTTACAGAATCCACGATATAAACAAGCAGGTGTATCTTCATAACAGTGCGTTTGCATTTGCGATTTAAGAAATATACAAAGAGATTTTATACTTTCATATTAAAACTCTGACCCCGTCGATTACAACGAATCATTTGAATAAAATGGATTGTAATATTTTCCTCCAGATAGAATAAAAGTCGCGACACTCAAGAGATTTAATAATGCAATGAATGTGAGTCGTAGATAGTTCACGCTATCTTCTGCCGTTCCAGCCATCTGACGCAACGAGAATAATATACGTTGGCGGTCTCGCGTTATCACTATAGTAGCAATAAAAGCTTTACTTCATGAATTTAAACATAATATATCAAAAGTAATCGCTAATATTTAAGGAAAGTTATACAATATCTTTCGCCGGGAGATAAAGTTATATTAAAATAACACATCCCTAGTGATATACTTAGCCATTTAATATCAATATATGGGACAGGGCACACTATATGACGTACTATTACACGCGCTTAAATGCGCGTCACGCCACTATATTTTTATTTCTCCTGAGATCTACGAGCATGGCGGTTGTCGGTACCTTCAAACTAGAAGAAAAATCCATACTTTTTACAGGAAGATGAAGAAGTAAATGTTGCAAAGGCAACGGCATATTACGTACAAAGAAATGTATACCAGGTGACGAAACGTATTATTTGTACATTTAAATTCAATAAACAGATTTACTTTTACGAGATTCTAGTATGCACGATTCAGGTCGTATTTAATTGTGTTTGTCTGGCTTATATCGTGGAATAACATCTAACGCGATTGGATTAATACCCAATATACCTGGCGCCCAATTCCCGAATCTCGACCATAAACATATCAAAGCACCTTAGGTAGATAATACCACTACAAAGTAAAATGGTAATAGTTAAACTTTTCATTTTAACTGATGCTTATTATTAGTCATGGATAACGTTCGCTGGGCAAATAAAAATGATGAAAATATCGTGAATATTCCACTTTACAAAAAACTTTTATTCCATATTCGTTAGTTTCAATAATTAAACACACTTCAATCCATCATTTGTCACTTCTTGTTTGTTTGGTTTGACGTGATTTATATTCAACATGTCAAAAACTATGAAAGCGATTTTACGAAATATGAAGGATTATTGTAAAAAATTCAGCATGTATGAGTATATGCTTTATGTAAAGATTTCTTAAAAAGGCGTTAACGGTATAATTAAAAAATATATATTATATATTTATTGAACGCCCGTAGGGCTATTACGGACGTAATACAAGTCTGATGATCATCGTACTAAAATTATGTAATTATAATATTTTCATTAATAATCATTCAAAAACGCACATTCCGAAACGGTAGTCGTGATACACGCCAAACGCGCGCCCAACATTTGTACACGGTTGACATTTGTCACATGAGAACGGGTCGCTTCTACGATTCGTTCTTAAGTTCAACAGCTCGGCTGTGGAACGAACTGCCGGCCTCTGTGTTTCCTCCCTCCTACAACATGGGACTCTTCAAGACCCATGTTCACTCCTTCCTCTCCAAAAAAAGACCCTCCACACAGCATCCCCAAAGATGACATAGGCCCTGAGGGAAATTATTTTCTTCAGGGCCTCCTGTGTGGAGTTAATATAAAAAAAAATAAAAACTGGCTACAACGTCAGAGAATAATATAATATAAAACGCCAGTAAGACAGCTGACACCAACGTCGCCCAATTCACGAATGAAAATTAATCTGTCGTTTTGGCGGCAAATCAAAAATGGCACATTTTAGTCAAGAAAAAAATTAAATTAAAATACCTTCACTGTCGTAATTTTTTCTTCGTTTATTTCGAGAATAAAAAAACAGTGAAAATACGCTTGTTAGTAATTACGAATTTAAATAGGAACCTACCCTGCAATACAACCTATAGCGAACGAAGCTAAATAAAACATAAAGCTAGTGTCAGGTCTTAGAGGGTAGAAAGAATGTGTTCATGTTACATTAGTGTCACAATTCGCAGGCAATCGCGGTTTCCTTCTTTTCGAGTACTCACACTCTTATGTCGGGTATCTGAAATCGAAATATAATATAGATTATACCTCTCTTTTTTTAATTTCAAACTAAAAATAACACCACCTAAGAGTAATTTCATAACACTACTATTTATATGTTTAGTTTCGGTGTTCACAAGCCATGTCTAGATAGTATTTGGTCGATGGGTTTATGACGTAACAGGCGCTCAAACATATCAATCACTTGCGGCACTTCAACCAGCCAACCAACAATCAAACAACAACCTCGCCTGATGCAGAATCTATAACACACTTCAGAAAGAGAGCAAAACTAAAAAAAATGTGAATACCTCACACTGTGAGTCCCAACTGCTCCCTACCGTCTGGAGCCAGTGAGACTATGGTATCCCCAATTGGGGTATGTTGTGAGGCTGAAGGTGTGAGGAGAGGAAGGAAATGGGAAAGAGGAAAGAGGAAGGAGGAATGAGTACATGGCTATTCAGATGTGGTCGCCAAACACGGCTAAAGCCATTTCAAGCAACTTTTTAATTTTGAATGTTGGTCTTACACCAGGGCGATACTGAGAGTATCTTCCACTCTGGAACGTGCCGCAAATATACTATGTATACTTGCGACACGTTGAAATAACCCAATAAGGCGACATAAGACTCTAATAACGGGGGTTTGCTCAACATTTTAATTATTTCGGATGAACGTATTTCTAAAATCTAAAATGTTTCTATCTTTAAGGATGTAAGATGTTCATATCTAAGATTAATAAAAACAGCACCTTACTAAAAAATAAATAAAATAACCATTAAATTAGCGGTAAGCAGCAGATTTTATTTTTATATTTATGAATTAGTAACTATCTTTTTAAAAATTAAAATAAACCCCACGGAAAGATCGATTTTCTAGGCCTGCTAGGGCAAACTCGAACGTAGGTCCGTCCGAATATTGTTTTTACACGACTGCATCACTTATTTCGTTAGGATTACCACTTTATTTTAGAGATTTGATAGGGAAAATTCGACCGCAGGTCTGTCCAATACACCAGGGCCACGCATCGCATATTTTTGTACACGGCTGCTTCACTTACGTCGTTAAGATTCTGGATTTATTTTAGGGTATTTTCTAGTGAATAAATTGTGAAATAACACAATTTAAATTTATCAGGATTTGAACCCGCGACCTAAGTTTCCTGGTAATACCATAATTAAAGCGTTTATGCTCCGACGAAATGAAATATGCTTACGATAATATTGGATGTTACCACAGACATAGGAATTAATAGACGAGAAGATAATGGCGAGGGGTAAAATCAACTGTTGAAGAACGAAGGGGGTTAAGCTGACTGTGATTCGTCAATAAATCAATCTGACAGTAAATAGGCATCTCGCATTATAATATCACCATTTAGTTCTTAAAAGTAAAATCTGCCTTTGAATGAATAGACATTTTTACATCGGAGCGCAAATTACTCGCCACGTTATGAACTAATTTGCGAAGTCCAAATTCGGCAAAGTAAATTTCTTCTGTTTGCAGAGTCGTAGTTAGTTTCAGAGTATTTAGTTAAGACACTTTTATAAATGTTCATAATTTACTTCCCAGCAACCCACCAGCTTTGTGTTTCGCGTCCAGACGTTTCTCGATGTGATAGTAACAACTGATTCATATTATACGATGTGAATATGCTTAAAATAAAGTAAAATAATGCTTATATATGGAATGTAATACGACAATTGGGTTTATTCTCTTTTTCACATCTATTTTTACAAGTTTTCATAGTACAAGTCAACATTTTGCCGTGTTATTTCGTAAAATGAACCGATGATGCCTCGACCATAGTTCGCACAAGAATGATGACGTCACGTTTTCAAATTTCACTTGAGGCCATATGCGTGCCCAGCCGGCTCAATGGAACCGGTATGGGGAGTGGGGATAATACGCTTTTAATCACTTAGGGCAGGTCTACTAATATTCATATGTCTATGGATGTTACAAAATATTCGAGAGGGCCGATTGATTAATTATGGGCTAGCTTTATAAAAATAATCGAAGTTACAACTCACAAGAGTCCTTATCGGGTCTATGTAGAAAGTATATTCTGCCGGTCTCCTGCGGTCACACTCCTGTCGTTTATACTTATACCCAACGACACTGCGTTTACCATTTAATCAGTTTCAGTAATTTTGAAAACATACGAAGAAAAAAATTATTTAAGATAAATCAAATTTAATGATGTTACCACATATTAAGTTCTCTATTTTTTCTTTAATAAGATTATACCATAAATGTAATATAGAAGAAGATAATACTAATAAATCTAAACAAAACATGAAACAGAACAAGACACAGAAAAATAAATAAAAAAATAACGGTCTCAGCTGGGGATAACTGAGATGTTTGTGCGAGATATTATCTAGATTACAAACCAATTCTTTATAAATTTGTAATGATTCAAAAAAATCGCTGCCAAAATATGGGAAAAATTAGTTACAAAAACGACGAATCATAATTAGGTCTAAATGGTCAAGTGGTTGAAGACGTTGTCCGGTAAGACAAAGGTTCTGGGTTCGATCCCCAGTTGAGACCGTCATCTTTTTATTTTTCTGTGTCTTGTTCTGTTTCATGTTTAGTTTAGATTTATAAGTATTATCTTCTCCTTCAATGATATTTTAGTTTTATTATTGTGACACAGGTATCGGCATTCAATTCCGATGTGAAACTGTGGTTATACCTTATTAAGACTTCCTTTTATGATTTTATTTATCTCTACCCTATTTTTATTCGTTTTATGTTATGGCGATGCACTACGTCGTGTAATATTTTAAATTGAGCCGCTATCAATAACAACCCTTACGTAGATGGCGATAAGGTTTAAATTCCTGCTTAACACCATCCGCCTGTTTTGATTTATGCAAGAAAAAAACATGGCCAAAGAGTGCCTTTTATTTTATTTTGTGGATGTTCAAACATAAATATTTTTTTTTATAAATAAATTAATTTGCCACATTATAAAATAAAATCAAAACCGAAAATGGGATCGTAAGTAGGAGATTTTGAACATTAAAGCAGTTTTCATAGGCCTTTACATTATTTTTTTTCTGGGCTTATAAAAAGACTTATCTAAAAAATACTCGATTATTTCAAAGGCCAAGATGTATTCTACTCGCAGTATTTAATTAAAGCATCTGAAACATTTCTAGGCGACCAAATTTTCAAACCAAAAACACATGATTTTGCATTACTACGCATGGCATCGCCTTAAGTGATTCATTCATATTTTCGGTAAAAATCGATTTACTTCAATCAATTGTGTGAGGAACTTACCGTTCAGTTTTTTGGTTTTCCCCTTTAATAAAGGCAGATTTTTCTCAATGTTTTATAATGACGTTAATTCTATGTCAATAGCCATTCGTTTTTATCCAGTTATGAAAATAAATTTACAAGTGTGCATTGTTTTATAGAAATACATTCTTGAAAATACTAAGCAGCGGAGAATAGATATTGTTTTATTATATTGTAAAATAAATTCGGTAGTTTAAATGATAACTGATTCACTAATTATTTTTGCATACAAGAAAAAACTTTTCGTCTAAAATAATAAAGCTCTATAAAATAAATGTGTGGCTAACGACAGATTGTGTGGAATGCAGAAGTAAGGCCGGAGTAGTATGGAGTAGTGCGCGTCACTAGTGACCCGAGGCCTAATGAAGAGTGCTTATTAAAAGTGAAACAAACCCGTCCCGGGACCAGTTTCCCTGCAGCCTCCTCTGTCACTCGCACTCGCACTCGCACTCGCCACTCGTCCCGTCACTTATCACTTCTCCTCACATTCGGGGCTGATTATGTAACATGGATCTCCAAACTCGGAGCCCGATGATAATAATCAAATCATAATAGAAAATTGCTACGTTTCAACGAACAACTTGGATTCACCGTTATGTTGTTATGCACATTCCTCAATACAGCAGTAGTTACAAGTTACATTTCAGTCATCACACATAACATTAAAATCCAAGCGGAACAATGGAACCATCAAAACTGTTTTCTGAAACAATGGGAAACGAGAGCATTTCCAACAACTGCTTTTTGTTTCATTGATAATGTAACCCCACAAGAAAAACAAAATACCTGCCCTGACTTGCCTCGGCTACAGTATTGCATTTGGCCTACACGTTTCTCGTTACATAATGAATTCTCGGCGCTTTCGTTCCACTGTACGTAACTTACATTTTAAGTGCATATTCATAAAAAACGCTTTCGTTCATGGGACATAAATTCCTCTACGGTTCGCATACGGTATTTGCTTTTATGTGTTGTCATTACTCTAACAGGCGCGAATCCTTACAGCTGAACTTTGTAGAGAGAAGCCTCCCGTGACAAGGATAACGAGTAGGGGATACGACGGGTACAAGGAGGGGCGACCACAAGAGGAAGTTGGCTCCACTGGCCTCCACAGGATGGCGAATATAAAGCTTCGCGGGGCTTCTATCGAGGATTTCTGCAAGAATAAAACTGGTCTCATGTTTTAAAATAATATAACGGTTAAATTTTAACGATCACTTAAAAGTTTCGAAAGAAAGATCCTCAACTGACATCATGACTGCGTCGAATGTAAGAACGCCGTAATAAAAAACACCATAATCTCGAATAGATTATATCCTCGTGGGGAATATTGATGAATGAGTTTTACATCAGGGCGAAAGCTCCTGATACGAATTTATGGTAGGAGGGAAGGTGTTTAAAATTTAAAATTTCCAATAAGCTCAAACGCTACGGAGAGAAAAAAATATCATCGTGAAAAGTTTCCAAGTGCGGAACGTTCGAAGGCTTTCGCGCCCTGTAACTTTAGAAGCCAATAAATACGACGCTAATGAAAGCTTCGCCGATGTGAACGAGGCAGCCGAGCCCAGCTGCTCTCGGCGCCGCGCGGAGAGCTTTATAATATACGGGAATACAACTTGCGCTTTGAACTTTGCGTGCGGACGTTTTTTGGCTCTTTCGTTGCAGACTGCAATGTTTTTATGCTAAACTAATTTCCCAGTTGGGAACTTTGCGGACAAACATGCGAGGTAATTTTGCAAAGATTAATTTTCAGGCTTCTCTCCGGGCAAAGATTTCAGCGCACCTTCTCTATTCGAGCCCGTTCGCGGAGCGCTGGGAAATTTGCATGAATATTAAAGTCATCTCGACCTGCGAGGATTATTGTGTCTCGCTGTCTCGACCGAATTCCGCTAAAAAAATTTAAATTCTGACAAAGTTAAGCATTTCAATTTCAGTAAAATAGAATCAGTAAATAAAGGCGGAGTCCATCTCCGAGACAGGGCGGGGATCTGACAAAAACAGGCAAACAACCATCCAAGTTTCCGCGTTGAATTCACGAAAATATAAATACGAAGGTACTCGGGGCACAACGATGATCCAAACTTTTGGGTAAAATTTCGAGTCGAGTTCGTTTTCACAGAATCGGCCGTCCTATTTGACGAAATCCCACAACTATGATTGAATTAGACGGGTACCGGTTCGGAGAGTGGAAAGGGGAGGGGCTGCGGTGGGGGAAACCGAAGATAAATACTTTAGGGGAATTTCCACCGTGTCCGAAAAACATTATTTGATTTGTGAAATGTGGAATAGACTGCCTCAATATTCACACAATTGGAAGGCAGCTACCATCAACACGCTTCACATATTTTTGGAAAGTAAAGAAGGCTGACTATTAAATATCTATGTGGAATCTACTGCCTGAATATTCACACAATTGGGAGGCAGCTACCATCAACACGCTTCACATATTTCTTTAGAGTAAACAACGCTGACTATCGCAAATCTAAGAGTATTTGAACACACTGAACCAAATTACGATTCTCTGATAAAATTAACAGAAATAAATTAAAATAAGCTGAATGGAAATTTGAATGATTATTTTTTTTACCTACATATTATTAGGTATACAATATAAATTATAAAGAAGAGTGTTCCGGTGTGGGTTTGTTCTTTTAAACAATAAACAGTTTTATTTCTAGATTGATGAAATTTAGTAGACTTGAACTTCTGTAAAAAAAAACAGGAGAAAAGACACTGTCCACATAAAATTTTGAAAAACTACCCTTACCTTCTTTTCCCACCCCTTTTGATTCTTTTTAATGAAAATTTACAAGGTTGACGTTCAAAATAAGAGGAAAAATCCTGTCTACATTTGATTTTGAAAACTCTGTGTAAAGCCTGGGTAACACTGGGACTACAACTAGTTTAACCCATTATAGGGCACGATTAAGAAATTTCATTAGTAAGTGGAAAGTAGCAGGTATACCTATTAACAAGCAACCTATAAGGACTTAAAATAATATTTATTGAGGTTGCCTAGCTTTATTAATGTCATTATTGATAAATCAATATTGATTTACAAAAATTAACAAATGATTCATCGTGTGAAGTTAGACGGTAAGACGTGATGATGAATTATATTATGGTCACACATATTTGAAGGAAGCTCAGAATTGTGTCACATTTGTCAACTTTGGGTCATAAATAAACATCTGTTTAAATGATAGTGAGAGATTAATCACGGGTAGAGATCGCGCTCCCGGGCGGTTTACACAAATTAAAACGATAAGAAGTTTAAATAGTCTTGTTAGATACTGGTTAAACTACGATAACTTTGAACACTCGCCACGGGAGCGGCGATGTTGACTCAACACTTAATGAATGTCTGTCATATCTCGTATGGTTTTATCATAAAGGATTGCACATGAGAAAACTGTCCACATATATGGGATCGTGCAGAAACAAACGTCCAAACAAGAATTCCAACTGCTCGGAGCTACGGACACCCTCTCCCCCTAGTGACCCCTCATTGAAGCGGAAAGAAAGAAGGTGGGTGAGGAGAAATAAGAGAGATTGGTGACGAAATGCGACAATATAAGAATTTTTATGAACACGTGTTCCGACATCCTCATAACACAATCGTGTTTTATTGACAGTTTGTTAGGAAATCAGTTAATTCATTCGTCAAAGGCCTGCAATCCCGTTTTTAACAGGAATACGAATAATTTTACCAGATTCTGCGTAAATTCTCAATATTTTATTTCTGTATGTTTTTCGTGTAATCACAATCATTTAACGCTCTGTGAGACTACAGAGATTGCCTATAGTAGTCCCACAGAGAACTTGTACGTACGTCATCGACGTCCTCTTCCTTATCAAACATCTTGTATGAAAACGAAAAGGACAGAAGGTACTAGAACGATAAAGTCACGTACGGCCTCTCTCTGGAACTACTATAATCCTAAATTAGAATTGGCATGGGAATGTAGAATAAGTCTTAAACAATGTGTTGGGTTAGAAATCATTGAAAAAAGAAAAACTCTTGATTTTATGTGATTTGAGTGTTTTGAGAATTCCTTATTTTTGAGTAAGATTAACCTCTCGGGGAGTATGGCCGTACAAGTACGGCCAGAACAAAAAACCCTCTAAGGAGTATGGCCGTACTATTACGGCCGCGTGTATAACTCAACACATACGCGATTTATTCACGAAATGTGAAGTGTACTGCCATCTATGGACAGTTTACAATAATGTGTCAAACATTTTGAACAGTTGTCTCATTTACCGACGTTATTATTTGAAATTTAAAAAAATACGTGACGTCATCAACCGCCATTGCTCTACTGTCTTCGGTTGACAACATTTGATTTGAGAGCGTGCGAGTTTGCTAAGTTTTAACATTGTTTTTATGCGGTTTTCTCGTTATTTTCGCTACGAATCGGAATTGTACGTATTACTACGAGGTTTTGCGTATTGTTAATGGTTTTGTTATGTAATAATATCGTTCTGTTCAATAATTTATAGAGTGTTTGACTAAATATTGTGAAGTGATAGTGACACGTGTTTATAATACCACGTGTGTTATTTTTCTTGTTTGTTTATATTTTGATTTGGTCGTTTTATTTTCAACTATAATATTTGTGTTCGATACCGTTATTTTTTCTAAAAATGTCTAAACCAAATTTCATGAATGATCAAGACATAGCAGACTTTTGGAATGTAAGTGAAGATGAGGACATTTTGGAAGACGTGGGAGATTTAAATTGTGAAAACTCTTCGGATGAATCTGATGATGATGATTTTGAGGATCAAGTAATTGAGGAAGATACTGCATCAGCATCAGCTCCTAAACGTAAAAAAGGCGATTGCCGAGTGTGGGATCAGGGAGAATTTACTCCAATTTTGCACGATTTCGATGGCAGAAATTCGGGTATAATGCCCCATGTTACCCTGACAGAGAATTCTACTGAAATTGAGTTTTTCGAGTTGTTTTTTACACAAGAAATTGTGGAGACAATTGTCACAGAAACGAACAGATATGCTGGCCAAATACGATTTACGGCAGAAAAATCGAAAATGCGAAAATGGGTAGACACTACGGTAGCTGAGGCTTATATTTTTTTAGCTACCATTATGCTTATGAGCCTCGTCGGAAAAAATAGCTTGAAGAAGTACTGGACCAACAAACCCATTATCGAAACACCTTTCTTCAAAGTTATGTTTTCTCAGGATAGATTTCTCACTTTACTACGGTGCCTTCATTTTTCTGACAACGAAATACGGAATACTGAAAAATTGCATAAAATAAGGAATCTCTTAGATCCGATGGTAAAAATATTCAAAGGCACATTTTATCCCTTCCAAAATTTGTGCATAGATGAAAGTCTTTTATTGTGGAAAGGAAGACTGTCTTTCAAAATTTACATTCCCTCCAAACGCCATCGCTTTGGAATCAAGTTATTTGTTCACTGTGATACACTTACCGGTTATGTATTAGATATAATAGTGTATACTGGTTCAGAAACGGACATAAATCTGGATCCAAATATTGGTATATCTGGTTCTGTTGTAACTACAATGTTGAAGGACTATTTGGGAAAAGGTCACAGAATATTTTTAGACAACTGGTATACAAGCCCCACTCTCTTTGATTATCTTGAAAAACACAAAACAAATGCTTGTGGGACTGTGAGAAGTAATCGGAAACAAATGCCCAAATTCAGAATAGGCAAAATGAAAAAAGGGGAAGTAGAATTCTATCATTCTAATAATTTGATGGCTCTGAAGTGGCACGACAAGAGAGATGTTACTATGTTGACAAATATACATAGTAATAAAATGACTGTAACGAATAAAATGGATTACACCACAGGAGAAAACAAAATAAAGCCCGAGGCCGTAGTAGATTATAGTCAAAACATGGGAGCTGTCGATAAGGTGGATAGGATTCTTGGTTTCGTGGATAGTTCAAGGAAAACCATGAAGTGGTACAAGAAAATATTTTTCCGGTTGATCGATATTGGCACACTCAATGCATTCTTTCTGCACCGCCTAAAATCGCAAAAAACATTGTCGTTCAGCGATTTTCGAGAAAACCTCATAACCCAGTTAGTGGAAAAATACCACACATCACGACCAGTATCATCCGGAGGTCAAAGAGTATTTGACATTCCCACTCGCCTCTCAGAAAAACACTTTATGAGACCTGTACCACAAACGACAGCCCAGAGTAATAGAACTCAAAGGAAATGTCATGTGTGTAGCCACACAAAAAATCAGCCAAAAAAGAGAAAAGATACGAGGTTTATGTGCATTGAATGTAATGTGGCTTTATTCATATACCCATGCTTTGAAAACTACCACACTAAAAAACAATACTGAAAAAAAAAAAAACAAAAAACAAAAAAAACAAAAAAAACAAAAAAAAAACAACAACAACAACAAAAACAACAAACTTGGATACAATTTACTTCAATCTTCTCCCGACATCCTGTGGTGAGTAATATTTTTTAGTAGGTGTTGATATAAATATATATACGTTGTAATCATGTTATGGTAGGTTCACCTCCAATGGTTTACGATCCCTTCAATAGGCAAAATTAGTTTTGTCTCTAACTTGTGTGTACAAGTATTAATTTTTTTTTAAATATTTTTACATTGCTAGATATTGAGAAAACTATGGTTTTGCATTTATTTTTTTTAAATTCGTATACTTCAAAAATGCTCACTCCTGGGATACAGTTTGCTTCAAAAAAGCTCACTCTCCGAGAGGTTAAGAAAGGGACGCTTAGATGGTTTGGGCATGTAGAGCGAATGTGCGAAGATAGGAGTGTAAGGAGGATATATGATTCAAATGTAAATGGTAGCAGAAGTCGGGGACGCCCGAGGAAGACATGGCACGATCTAGTGAATCAGATACTCGAGTCGGGTCAGAGTCAGAACAATAGAAGAGTATGTATGAGACGATGTATGAATGTGAATGAGGCAAGAAGTGTGTGCCAAGACCGAATTGTTTGCTCTCTGCCTACCCCTGCGGGGAAACGGCGTGATGGTTAGTTAGTTAGTTAGAGAATTCCATTATTTATGTAAAAATAAATTGTCCCTGGGCTTTGTCGCTCGAGCAATTCAAAGAACAAAACAAAATTTCGTTATTTCGTCGTATCTTTCCTAATGGGCGTTTTACAAGACGCTTTTTCATACCTATCAAAAGTTGTAAACTATGTCTACATTTATAATATTATTTTTTTTCTAATATTTTTTTCTAATTTTTCTAATAATAGTTAGAGAAAAAATAATATTTTGGAACATTCACGTTTACCGTTGCCGTTAACTAAATCATTAAAAATACACGCGAAATTTACAATACCGACCAGTAATAGGTACACGTTATTATAGTATTATCAAATCCTACACGAGTTATTACAAATTTCAAATAATGTACGCCTTAAACTGTACAAAAATCAGTACCAAAATGGAAAATGTCCTTTTGTTCATTAAAAAGCATCGTGTAAAACTACCGTAAGGGTCGCTGATAACATGTTCATACTTGTGGGGACAGTGTTGTGAGAATTATAATTCGGGTGTATGTTCGCAAAGAGGAACAAAGCTAATGCGAAAATAATTTTAATTGTTCTAACGATTTTGGAACTAGACGGCTAGAAAGGGAAAAGGGAATAATAATTCAGGAACAGTAAGCCGAGTCCTGTGTTTGGATTCGGAATGCGTCGATCCGTATTCATCCGTCAGGAAACTAACAAAATGTAATTAAAACACACACGGTGGTGCAGGGCCGGACTTTTTTTCTGTTCTATACGGGAATGGAATGTAAGTATGCATACATTATTTCGTACTAAAAATTATGTATGCAGGGACATCGGAGGGTCTAGAATAGTTTTTAAAATATTTAGCTTCTTTTGCAAAAAAAATCTCAAGACATGTGCGGTTAAGGAGGTTAAACAATCAGTTTCCTCACATAGCCGTTGGGAATGGCAGGATCCTCTACAATGTACGTGAATGTTTTATTTAGACCGAGAGTAAAAAGGTCCGACAACGAGATTGCAAAGATTTATCTGCTACAAGCATGCTGTCAGTAACTGACGACGTATGATTATATCGTGGATTTTCAAACGGACGAAATGTTAGAGTGCCGTGATAGTCAAATTCAATATATGTATTTCAAAGTGAAACAGTTTAAGGCGATGCCATACGTAGTAATGCAAAATCATGTGTTTTTGGTTTGAAAATTTGGTCTCCTAGAAATGTTTCAGATGCTTTAATTAAATACTGCGAGTAGAATACATCTTGGCTTTGAAATAATAAGTCTTTTTATAAGCCCAGAAAAAATAATGTATAAGGCCTATGAAAACTGCTTTAAAGTTCAAAATCTCCTACTTACGAACCCATTTTTATTAAAATTTTATTGTATAATGTGGAAAATTAAGTTATTTATAAAATGATCGGAAAAAAATTAAGTATTTATGCCTGAACATCCACAAAATAAAATAAAAGTCACTTTTGGCCATGTTTTTTTCTTGCATAAATCAAAACCGGCGGATGGAGTGAAGCGGGAATTTAAATCTTATCGCCATCTACGTAAGGGTTGTTATTGATAGCGGCTCAATTTAAAATATTACACGACGTAGTGCATCGCCTTAAGGGGGGAGAGACATGGTCTGTATGGGATTGTATGGTAAGGGATATGGTGTTAAAAACATGTTGATGCGAATAGCGTAATGTGTATTAGGCTTAAAATTATAAACTTTCTAATAAACTGATCGTTGAATACCTAAGGAGGGTCGTTAGTAATATTGCACACTCGGTGTGTAGCTAACTTCAACCTCTAGATATTTTAGATTGTAACTTTCCTTCCTGCAACTTCCCTATGAACACTCCAATCAGATTCCAAACAAAATTAGGATGTCGATAATTGCATCGTTCTAAAAGGTTCCATGCTAACTCAACACAGTGACTATTCAACACACTTTTAAAAAGTGATATAAAGTCATAAGAAACGATGAAAAAAAAATTTAACCCAGTTAATAAAGTTTTTGTTTCACCACTTTCCATGACTTTATATAACTTTTTAAAGATGTGATGAATTATCATTTTGATGATTTATCCGGTCACCGTTCTAAAAGACTCCCGTTTTGAACGGGCTGATAATTGGGAACTCCCTATCTAACGAGCTGACGATTGGGAACTCCCTATCCAACCCACATATCCTTCCTGCTCGATATCCGTGTATTGTATTTCCCAGGTGACTTTATGGCTTATTAAGTTATTGCCAGGGAATTGACTAGTTGCTACTGTTCTAGTCAGCGCCTCAGGTCGGAGCACTAAAGGATGGTCTACTTAGTTGCCTGTTTCTACAGGTACCTAGAAAATTATATATTACCCGTGAAAAATCACAGGATTTTGTCTATCTATCATTGATAATTGCACGTTTGCTAAAAAGATTTAGTTGTCAATACTAGAAATAAAATTTCAAATAAAGAATTTAAAAAAAATTATTATAGGTAACTAGCTGATTATCTCTTGTCTGAATTCTTGACACAATCAGTTCCAATTTCGAAAACAACAAATCAGTTATTGAACCAGAGTTACAATCACAGACAGACCGAAATTATCTTTTTTATAATTAAAGTTATTAATTATAAATCGTAAGTTCCTACTAATTTCGAATTATAAAAAGGTAATTTGGCAATTCAAAGAAATTAGTTTAAAAATAGAGAAGTAAATGAACATTTCAAAGTCCTTGGTGTAAATGACGATGAAAATTGACAAAGGGTGAACTCGAAATTTGAGACGGGAAATATTGCATATTATTGCTTAGAGAGCTTTTTATGACGTTACGAAAACAATGGAAAACATATTTAGAGACGAATAAAATAAACAGCGAAGATGGGACTAGGATTTGGGAAAATTCGAAGCTTTAATTCGAAATGAGCAAAGTGTCGGGGAAGCCCGCAGGAGTCCCCAGTTCCCAGTCCGACCCGCAGCCGCCGCGAAGCCTCCACCCGGAAATGAAACCGCCGCCCACCACTGGTTCCATAGCCCCATATAGCCCCATAGCGCTATACTCCACAGAGCACCAGTCCGCAACCTTGGGGTTGAGAATTATAATAATAGGGTCGCCAAAAATGTCAAGAAGATTTTGTACTAATCTAATTTTAATAAAGTTATTTTCACTCACAAGTAATTAATTACAAGACTATTCGGAAACTAATGGATAATTCATCCATTTACTTGAGATCTTTACAGTAAAGTTTTACTTAAAAGAAAAAGAGCGGCTGGAAGACATCTCTGATGAAAGCCTTCGAGATATTTAGAAAAGCACAGGTCTTTCCAAGTTCTGGATCGTGATTTAAAAAAATATATCCACTGTCATTAAAAATCTTTGATGAAAGTAATACCATTTTGTAATGTAGTTAATTTAAAGTAGGACAGCCAATTTTATATAGAGTATGTAAATTAATTTCTTACTTAAATAAAAATTGCATCACACCGGTATGAGACAGCTTTTACCGCATTGACTACCGCAAGAACTAAATCTAACTCGAGACTTTTTTTACAGTAGCTCCACACAGGAGGCCCTGAGGAAAATAATTTCCCTCGGGCCATATGTCGTCTTTGGGGATGAAAAATAAATAAGGGGTAGGTAGATATCTGGGGGAAAGTGGGTCTAGGAGTGATGCACGTATGAATCCATCCCTCTCACTACGGTGCACGGCGATGGGCCGAGATATTCCGGCTGGAAAGATCAAAAGGTCTCCCTCAACCAGTCCGCCGCCCAGACCTAGAAAAACTTCACTCCATGAACCTTTGCTAAGTCACCAAACGTAGCGAAGCACTTGGGGCGACCTACGACAGAGGTGTTGGCTATCGAAAAAAGTTCCCGCTGCGGAGATACCCATCCCGCCTCCCAAAATAAATGACTAAGCATAGAACCAAATATGAGAGTCGATACTTCTAGAATCAATATTTAACTAAAGGGGTGCAGGCACAAGATTTACACTAATTTGATTTATCGAACACGATGTTCAATTCAATGCTAATTTTATTTAATGCTCACAAAAATATATAAAATGTATGTTTTCCTGTCTCCTTTCCTATTATTTTAGAAAAACTGTGAATTGGGTAGTGAAAAACAACAAGAACCAACTGTTACCTCGATATTTAACTGAAGCAACCTTTATGCACCCTACATTTGGCGACATTTTTTTCTGGGGCGGTGAAAAAACCTTTTTTGATATTCGGGTCGAAGCTCCAAATAGGTTGCGCATCGCTGCCATTGAGGACGTTATAAATTCGATGCAAACAATTGCAATGAGCCATTTTTCGTGGGCCGGCAGAAATACCTTTATATATCGAAAATGTGATTAAAACCCGTGCACACAAGTCTACCGCAGTGGTGCATTATGACGCTGGTTTAATTAAAAGTAATAAAAACACCAGATAAAACTACCCATCATCATATCGGTGAAATTTAGTGTCGAAATACAAAATGTGTTCAATTTAATATTAATTTCATGCACGTTTCACTGTGTGGAAAATGAGTAAAATGAATAATTCGCTGTGTTTATAAAAAATGGCTGCGTGTTGTGCATCAGTACTAAGTAAGCAAAATAATTTAATAATAGCGACTAAAAGAAAAGGAGAAAGAAATGGTAAAGACAGGAAGAGATTAGGAAGGAAAAAAACACAGGAATTTACTCGTATAAAGGCACATAACGGCCAAAAAAGAAAGCTTCAGTTATGAAATCCTTTATTCAAATTGTCTGAACGATTTGCCGGCCTCTGTGTTTACTCCCTTCTACAACATGGGTCTCGTCGAGAATAATGTTCACTCCTTCAATTCCCCAAAAAGACCCCACACACAGCATCCCCGAAGATGACATAGGCCCTGAGGGAAATTATTCTCCTCAGGGTCTGCTGTGCGGAGTTAATGTAGAAAAACGAATGAACACTAATTTAACATATTTAAGACACAAAATTTCTTACCTAATTGGTTTATTTTTGGTGGGAAAATAAGGAAGGAACCTTTGCATTAAGAGAATAGGTTTTAATGTAATTTTAAGTGAGAAAAATTTACAATGAAAAATAAGTTATAACCAATAATCTAATAAGGTAAAAAACAAAAAACATATAAAAAGCGATTGCGGAATTGAAGTCGTCACATTCGCTTCGTTCTCGCAATTGCTTGCATTGTTCGGAACATTGAATTGAACTCGCCTTTGGTAGGTATATGAGTTATGAGGGACTAGCAGCCATGTGACCTATAAATCTTATTTCTTTGTCACACGAACTGTGGCTCTATACACTCTACCTGTAACTGCACAATACCCCCGCACTAATACACTACGCCAGTGTTTCTCAACGCGGGGCGCACGCCGCACCGGGGGCAATTTGAATGTTTTGGGGGGCAATGCGCAAAACATTAATTACCAATATTTTCTTACAATTTAGTGTAAATCATAGTAATTATTTCATCTAATTCTATACATAAGATGTACCAACATAATAAAGCTCGGCTTTTGTGTATGGGGGATGTGTCATTTTGTTCGTTATTTTTTATGTAATATGCCAAAGTATCCAGTTTATATTTTTAGTGTGTGTTTTTAATGTTTAGTTTAAAATCTTTGCTGCTATTTATATTTCGGATACTCTCTGGTAATGAATTAAAACAATTGAGTCCAAGATATTTATAGTTGAATTGCAGTTGGGAATTGGGAGTATTGACGTTTATCTGAGAATATATTGTTTTTAAAAGGTACATTTTTATTTATAATATTATTTTTGTAAATTTGTAATATTGCATGATAAAAGTATAAGGTATTTAGTTTTCTGACTTTAAATTCTTTAAACAGAACTTCCAATTAATATGTAAATTGTTTAAATAGAATCGTTTAATGTTTAAAACAATTATTTTTTTTAATTGTTAAATATTTTAAAGATTTCATTTTTAAGAAATGGTAAACATAATGTATTAAGTTTTCTGACTTTAAATTCTTCAAACAGAAGTTCTAATTAATATGTATATGGTTTAAATAGAATCGTTTAAAGTCGAAACCAATTAATTTTTTTAATTGTTTAATATTTTAAAGGTATAATTTTTAAGAAATGGTAAAAATAATGAACATATATATATTTACTGAATCTATCTATAGAAAATTATGGATAAATGGAGTCAGTAAATATATCAATAGTACCCCAAAACCTGTTTCCAAGATCATGCATCCTGTTGTTTAGTGAGTGTGTACGATGGTTGTTTGTGTATGTATTACAGAGGAATGTTTTATTTTGTCTTGTGATCCTAGTCGGCACATGGAATTTAATAGTGGCAACGATGGCAGGGCTGGCAATTAAGTTGTTAATGCAAGGTTGTTATTTATTTCATCAACTTGTTATTACGGCCATCATTTATATATATACTTCTTACTTACTGATACAATAACATTATGTTTTTAAATATTATTTGATAAGTAGGTCACTCTGGGTGCTTTACTTGTGCTAAGGCCCTTAACCTTCTAGGTATTTAAACATTTGAACATTTTAGAAACATAACTTTCCGAATTATAAAAATCGGTTAAATTGTTATCGCTTTCATCTTGAACCAAGCAAAATTTTTGCCTGCGGTGCTTTCTTTCGTGACTTCGCGGAGATTGTAATTCATAACTGATTGTTTTCAGCTACAAAACATCCTCTATTTGGGGATTTCATAGTGAAATTGGGACTAGCACAAAAAGGAAAAAATATTCACAAATAAAAAAAAATTCTCGCGAAATGAATGGAATATCTTACTTCTACATTAAAATGTATGTTCAAAATCGCTAATAAAATGTTTGGGATAGAAGTGTAGCTCGGCCAACATCCAAACATCTTTTTACTACTACGTTGCCGATAAACTTAGAGAATTGCTGGTTTAGACTCCACCCCCCTCCCAGGGCATGAAGATTTTGAAGCATGCGGGGGGCATGGCACAAATAAGGTTGAGAAACACTGATGTACACAATATACAACTTTACTTTATATCTATTCCTGCCAACGAACAACCCAGGGACGAGGACGAAGCGAAGTACCCCATTCACTTATGAAGCAGTATTTTTATTTTTATGAGAATGCGGTTCAAAGTGGCATTCAGGTGAAATATTTCACTAAAGGAATGAAAAGATTTTTCTACTGTATAGTATTTCTACGTGCCCTGCGTAATTTATTGTTTTTGAAATTAAAAATTAACTATACTGGAAAAAGAATTCGGATGTGAAAAAGCAAAAAAAAATACTAATAAAAACAAGTTGTAAAACTATGTGTTGTAAGAGTATTTGTGGTAAAACTATGTGTGGTAAAAATGTGTGTGGTAATACTACGTATGGTAAAACTATGTGTGGTAAAACTATGTACGGCAAAACTATGCACGGAAAAACTAAGTCTGGTAAAAGTATGTTTGGTAAAACAATGAGTGGTAAAATAATTTGTGGTAAAATAATGTGTGTTAAAACTATGAGTGGTAAAAGAATGCGTGTTTCAACTATATGTGATAACACTCTGTGTGGTAAAACTATGTGTGGTAAAACTACGTGTGGTAAAACTACGTGTGGTAAAACTAAGTGTGGAAAAATTTGTGTGGTAAGAGCGGCAAGGAGAATTTAGGACGCGAATGTGAAAGGCAGAAGAAGCCGGGGACGCCCGGGGAAGACGTGGTATGATGAACTGAACCAAAAACTCGAGTGAGACTATGTCAAGAGTCAGAATAAAAGAAGGGTATTTGTATGAGACGATGTACGAAAGTGAATGAATCAAGAAGTGTGTGCTAAGATCATGAGGTTTGGCGATCAATCCGTTATGCCTACCTCTTTGGGGAAACGGTGTGATGGTTAGTTAGTTAATCTTAACTTTTCAGATCTAGTTACCAAACAAAGCAAGACACATTTCAGCAAACTTTTCGATTATGAAGGATCATCTCGCTCCAGGGCAACTATAAAAGTATCTTTCACTTGGAAAAAATAAATAAATAATTATTTTTTGGTAATATAACACAGTTTAAAGTAAAGCAAAAAAAAAACAAATTTTCAAGTAACTCATAATCGCAGTACAAAGTTAGCTTTTTCAGTCCATCACTACATTCTCAGCAGTGAAGGAAAGGAGTTATTAAAAACATAATTAAATTTATGTCAAATAATTCCACTAATAAATTTAACAATTTGTTTGCAATGAGTTGTAGTGACTTATTTTGGGGTGTTATGCCTTGTTCCACTACCTCCTCCTATAGACAACGTTTCACACAGCATCACAGGGTCCAAGGCAGACGTGTAAAGATTTTGGAAGGGTGTGCATATGTATGTAGATGTGATACCGTGTTGCCAACTCCAATCCTCTAAGAGCTGATAATACATTAAAATTTAAGATGGTTTTTTGCATTTAGTTTTGGTGTAGCCGTCAATCATCGGATACCAAGAATATTGAGCTTAGCCCTGCCGTCTTTATTTATATTAATGGGATTTTCATGAAATTCTGTTACCTCCGTAATTAGGCGTGCTCAGTGTTTTGGGTCTTCCCAGGATTTGAGGAACAAATAAAGTAATGGACGGTTACAATTAAATGCTAAGCAATTGCCGATTTGTCAGGGTGACCGACTTTACATGCTAAAAAGTGATCTGATATTTATTTGGAGATCGTCCGTTTTGTAAAGAAGGAGGTAGCGCAACATATAATATATAATACCCCAAAAATAAATCACTGATAATAATACTTTTGACCGTGAAAATCTCAAATAAATGCGTTAGAGAATTGCTCACTTTTCAACTAACTAATAATCAATTGGATTCGATGTGAAAAACCTGCTATTCTTATATTAAGTGCGGATATAAATTAATAATATTACACGCATCGTCTCCCGATAATCCTGGATTTTATTTCCTGTTACATAATGATGACTAGGAGAAAACAGAAAAGAATGATCAATTGGTTTTTACCCAGCAATTATTAATGTCAGAAACAATCTGTATTAATCACAGTAGATTCTACAGCTACCGAGCTAATAATATGTAATTAATAATTCTGTGATATATAATAGATCATTGAAAATAACTGGTACTTTGTTGGATAAACCTACCTAACAAAATGAGATAGATATTTGACGTCCGAATAATTAATTTGTTGATTCTACAAAAAACTTCAATTTTGTTCCGAAAAAAAAACGTATCGAAGTCAAAACATGTCTCTAATTTTAAAAAATCTTAAATCGTCTTGGATTTAACTCTTCTCTTCCATCGTGTTTATGAAGTAGTTTGGAGATGGCCTAAGTGAAGTGGGATTAAAAGTATTCTGATGGAAAAATGTTATATTTCAAAATATTGCAAAATTAAGAGGGACTCTTTTGCGGCTTGACATAAAAATAAAAAAAAATAATCGTATTAGCGATGCCTTTGGGGTAGATTTATAAAATAAAATGCTATGTTACACCATAACCGTAGGTTCGTTAATTTATATGATTCCACCCTCGCCGAGCCCCTCTCGGGGTAGAAGTGGTGCGGAGGGGTAAGGTGGTTTCAGGGATGTTTTTGTTATGGATTTGGCGACGTGTCCGGCCAGTGCGGTCGTATCAATTAAATTTGGCAACCATTAAACACAACGCGACACGTAGCATTAATTGGACACTGGAAACATAACTTCATAATCTCCCAGTTGTGATGGCGGCAATGGTAATTTTCAAAATATGTGCATTGTATATTTAACTAGCACTGATAAAAAAACTTAATGTCAACAGTAAGTAGTTTTACAAATGTACTACACAACAAGAGCTTTCTGATTAAAACTTCATATTATGTTGGCCGTACCAATCTAAAAATGTATTAATTTATTCCATATGAAAACCTAGTGTATCACTGCAATTTAAAAAATATATGCATGTTTAAAATACCATTTTAGATTTCTCTTTTCACACGCCCAAAAAATGTTTAAGTATATTATTTTAAACATCGAATTTGTTACATTAAAAAAGTACAAGGATTTCGTGTCAGCGATATTTTAAAGTTTCGCAACATAATAAAATTGCGGATTCCTTTAAAAACCCGAAAGAAGTGCAAATTTATTAATTTGGTGTGTTTTTAGCGGGGCGCACGATTGGGTTTTACGCAAAAAATAATTAATTAGACTTAGAAATAAAGAAAAATAAACAAAAGAAAAGCTTTTTTGTTTTAATCTATTGAAAAACAATGTAATAGTGTAGGTAAGATTTCTGCTTTCGGATAACAATTGCTAAACAATTGACCAACATTTGTACAACTTTGGATTCGGAACTAAGAAGATTGTATTGACGATAAAACTACACTTCTAGCTAGAATTATTTTCATATTCATAAACGTTAGCTCAAACTTTAGTTTGCTTGCTAATTTTATTCGGTACATGGAAAAATTACATTAACGATACCGCGCACGTGAACTCCCCTCGCTTTATTTCTTCGAAGGTTCCGTTTTCCCGGTAGGGGGTGGGGAGGAAGTTTCTGAAGGGGGGAGGAAGGTTCGAGTATTCCGTGGGAAATATGAATTATAGAGGAGGGGGTCCGGCAATACTTAAAGCTTACGGGGTTGTTGTATGAATCACGAATTGATTTTTATTTTATATACACACACATAAAGGTACCTACTCGAGTTCTTTCTGGAAATGCCTTCACGTAGGTACATAATGTATATTCGTATTGAAATTTTGACCATTTCAGACAAATGCTTGGCAAGATATTAAGGACGGGTTGTTTCACAGAAATTCAAATGTAACATTGTCATCAAATGGCCATTCAGCCCAATTTTGTTTTTTTGACAGTTGAAACGTCTTTAAAAAGCTTTTGAACAATTGTTGTCAGCAGAAGAGGACAACTATCACGTTCTTAAGCTTGGCAGCATATTAAAATTTGATAGAGAGCTAAAACGCACCTAGAGTCGGGGTTTAACGGGGACTTTTCTAATAAAAAAAGAATGACCAATCCTGAAGAAAAAAATCCGACTTTGGAAGACGTGAATTTCTGCGAAAAAACTAGGTCTAATTGTTGCAATTCTCGTAATTTTATAAACAATAAAAAAAGTAATTGTGTTAGCTGGGAATCAAACCCAGGATCCCTGTCTTACAGGGACAGCACCCGAAAAATAATTAGGAATGAATTCTATTATATTATACTGAATTTATTTTAATACTTCATACTATAAAATGATATATATCGTTTGCACAAAAATCATTAAATAATAAGAATAATATTGCGCAGGTAGAAAGATATTATTTTTATAATTATTTAAACTGTCGGAAACAAAAACAAAAAAAACCTAAATTTATATTTACAAATATTATTATATTTCAATGACAGTGGAAAAATGTGACAGGAATCGCTGTCATGATCAATTTTATGTGGTAAGGTACTGAGTTGAGGCAACAAAAACCACTGACAAATGAAAACAATCAAACAACAAAACATACACACCACAGCCGTGGTATATTATTTAACTTGGAACAAAACATGCATCCAGAAAAGCCGGATATGATGGTTAGTTCTAAGAAAGGGCTAAATATAAATTAACAAAACCACTGTCTATTTGGCTGACCGATGGACGCAGAAAAGTTATGTTCTATACCAGTCATACTCAACCTGCGGCCCGCCAAGCTATTTTGTGCGGCCCTCAATACATTTAATATCAGGAACATGATTTACAAAATCTGGCATTCTATATCACGTTAATTTGAGATTAATTGCTACTTTGACGTACAGACATTGAAACCCGAAGAGGATAGTCATAAAAGCTATAAAAGCTAAACAAGATGGTATACATGTTTCTGAAGAAAACAATAAGATACTTTTAAATTATTTAGCTGCCTTAGCTAAGGAATTAAGAGCAGATTTCAGGACTTACGTAGTATCACGAATTGTTTGTTACTTATGGAAAATCCCTGGCACATAGAAACAGTAACTTTAACACACTTAGCAACATTGGGATATGATTATGCAGTGCTTTTTGATGAATTTATCGAATTTAAGAACGATACTAATCTGAAAGCTATTTTTGAAGAAAAAAGAGAGGGGAAGGAGTACATCCATTTTTGGGATTAGTTCCTGAAAAATACAAGACTGTCAAAAATTGTGCCTGCGTGCTCCTCACATTGTTTGCATCAACATATCTTTGTGAGTCATCATATTCCAAAATGAAATATGCAAAAAACGTATACAGAAATCGACTTACTGATTCTCACCTTGATGACGTATTTAGGGTAGCATGCAGCAATTATAAACCCGATTATCTAAAATTGTTGAAAATTTATCCCAATGTCAATGTCAAAATAAACGCTTGGATACATGTTACTTTTGAATAGTGGGTATGCTGATAAGTGATATGTACTATTATTATTCTGTTTTGGTTATATTTTTATAAATCTCAAATGGTTTTCCAAAAAAACGGGGGTGGTGGGTTTCATGATATTTTTTGTCATACCAGTATAGTGTTGCGGCCCTCGTAGCTTTACAAACATATGAATGTGGCCCGCAGAAGAAAAAGGTTGAGTATCATTGTTCTATAACGTCCTTAGTAAGGTACTGCGCTAGACACGGAGTGATGCATGATTGAGGATATATTTAGTAAAATCCAGAGTAGAAATTATTCCTCGTATGTGGTGAGGTGCTCCAGGGCGGGGCGGGTGCGGGGTCGGGGACGGCACGCGATGGTGGGCGGCACTGCCTGTATCTGGCGCAAGGCCGGAGCGATGGAAATATTCATAGTACGGTGTTGTTTTTACATCGCAAACACTTCCAGGTGAAGGTGGGGCCAGTACTTAATGGATGCACTACTCTATTTACACCAAATATGCACGTATAATAATACTTACAATGCAATGCACAACTTGACACGACTAATACGTTACACATAATGCAGGCCACAAAGTGAAGGTCGTCATTATGTGTGCACGAATGAAACGAGCCTATTTATTTAAACTTACAAAACACGTTGGAACTACTCGATAATACTCGCAATTAGTAATTAGAATATCTGCAAATACACACAGTACGTAAATGATTAATCATTGCAATAGTATGTTCAAATTAATGTTTGCCAGATGGCGTCTTGTCTATCATTTATTTTATAGATAAATTGTCAATTTATGTGAGTACCTCACAAGAGTCCCTACTGCTCACAACCGTTTAGAACCAGTGAGACTATGGCATCCCCAATTGGGTATATTGTGAGGCTGAAGATAGTGGAAGGAGAAAGAGATATGGTAGAGAAGTAAGTGTGCCCGGAGAAAAGTGAGTATTGCTAATGTATTTAATCTATTCAAATAATTGGTAATCCGGTTAAGAACGGGATTTCAGGCCTTTAATGAATGAATACATTATCACGATGTCGAAACACGTGTCTTTAACCAGATTGCCAATAATTTGGAAAGATTTTTTTTTATAAATTAGCAATACTCATTTTACTCCGTGTGGGAACGTACCTGACTATTCAGATCTAGTCACCAAACACGGGTAAAGCGAACATTTCAAAGCTCCAAAGTATATGAAACTGAAAAAGTTGTGCAAATTTCGAGAAACTACCTTCCACCATCGGGAATTTTTCTGCTTCAGCGCATAGATTTTCTGCGGTAATATTGTGAAAAAAAAATCATGCGCTCTGAAATCATAATTTACCAAAATGCTCACTTTACGGTACTCTTAAAAAATTGCGAATAAGAAGTTTCCAAAAATAAATTGTAACATTCCAATCCGCTTTCAGTTATTTCCATGTCAGTATAATAATACTGCAATATGAGACGAGCTTCTTTATTCACATGACAGTCAAATTCTTGTGAAAATAAAGAAGTGAAGTTTCTGCCGCAATGCACGGAACTTGGCAACTTTATGAAAGCTTATGGCGAAAAAACTTCAACCCAGTTTTTCCAGCAATATCATAAGCACTGTCTCAGCACAGGTTAAACTTTACTCATAAGGCATTGGGGTCCTGCCAAAATCAGGAACAACTTTGCTGGGGCTAAGCTGTTTTCTCAATTAATCGGAAAGATTGATATCCGAACTTTACATGAAAGGAAACTAAAAATATATTTCTAGATACGACACTTTCTTTCATTTATATTACACTCCAATATTCATATTCGAAAAATAAATACAGGTAAGTAAGTAAATTGCGATACACGCCATAATTCAATTACGCATGATTTCAGAGGTAACTACAATCTTTTTTTTAATTCAACGTAATTATTAAAAAAAAATCTTGCCTTATGTTGTGTTCCCACAAACAGTTCTCCAACTCGTCGTGGAAGGAGATTTTATAAAATAAGTTCTTTATATTAAATCAGGGATTTATTCAATACTTCACGTATTACAAGAGTGATTTCGATGGTCGACCTAACTAGGAACTGGCTAAATTGAGATCTGCAAACACCATGTTTGTCTGGAAACAGCCTAACTGGCTCTAACGACTACTGACTACTAGCTGCCATCTTGCGGACTTCCAAGCAAGCTCTTTGAACTGCTCTCTATGAGTGCATCTGTAAAGCTTTTAGCTAACTCATTTCCCAACACGTTACCTACTATAATATAATGAAAAATAAAATAAAACATTGATAAGAAGCTTTTTTGGGAAGAAATTTAAATTTATACGATAAAGTTGTGTTCCAACGTAAATCAATTGTTTGTAATTTTAAGCCCATCAAAATATATTTTTATCCGTTTTTTTTACATAATATATAGGATTTTCAGAATAGGGAGGGATTTTTTTAAAAATAATTTACACTCACAATTAATACCTAAATTGCATTTAAAATCATTAAAAATCGAAAACTTTAACAGTCCATATTTTATAATTTAACATGCAAATGAATAAAATTACTCGCATCCGCTATACATATATATTTTTTTAATATATGTATATACAGGGTGTTAGAGGACGTACTTGACTTACTTAATATCTACACTAGTCACTGAGTAACCGCCTAATCCCTCACATCGACCTTAGCTGTCCAATTCCTATTGATTTTCTATGCGTTTGTAGAAAAAAAACATCAAAAAACCCACCGCCGACCAAAATTTCATTAACAATTTTTACTACAAATAACGTCAGAATTCACTGGTCATTCGAATGCCATTGTTAGGAATTTAAATGATTGTCTGTTCATCCAACGAGACTTATGGTTCGAAACGTTTTGCAATGAAAACAAAATTTACCTAAGTTACAACAAATGTAAACAAATAAGCTTCACTAAAAATCATAACGCTATTATACACAATTATTATATAGGCTTCACTAGATCGGGTACACTGTATAAGGGATCTTGGCGTACTTTTTGATTTCAAACTTCATTTCGATTCGCACATTAAAAACATTGTGAATAAAGCTTACTGCATGCTAGGCTTTGTTATCAGAAACAGCGGCGTATTTCGAAAACCTGAAACCTACCTTCTGCTTTACTATACGCTGGTCCGTAATCAACTTGAATACTGCACCTCCATATGGACTCCACTTTACGATATCTATAAAGAAAATATTGAAAGTATCCAGAAGAAATTTCTGCGTTGAAAACACAGAATGAGCTCACCTAAACGGGGATACACAAATATGCTCTCGAAATATAACGTCTCCACTCTTACTAACCGGCGAACTTACCTTGACCTAATGACCTTGTACAAAATCTGTAACAACATTATCGACTGTCCTGACTTACTCAATCTAATAAAATTTAAAATACCACCCAGAACGACGAGGCTTAACGACTTACTCCATATTAGCCGGACGCGCACAAATGCTGGTGTCAGGGATCCAATCAGAAGAATGTGCGAATTGTATAATAAAAACCAAAACCTGAAGGATTCCGACGTATTTTTTATACATATAGTACTTTTGGTAGGAAATTGAAATCTGTTTTCCTATAAAAAAAAAAGAAAATGTGTACTTACTTCATTCACTATACTGTTTAAGTACTTTTTTATGATTTATCTCTAAACTTATATAAAAAATATTTGTGCACTTTTATTTGACACTGAGCATTATCTATATACAAAATAATTTTCTTTTATACTTTTTCCTTATTTACATGTAAAAAAATATTTAAAATTGTTATCTACCAGTCAATCTGTTAAGAAATAGTTAGGATGCAGGCGAATTCTCAAGTTATTGTAATACAAAATTGCCTTTTAATTAATGTCTGTATCTGTGTTTTCTCCTTAAATAAATAACTTAAATAAATAAACTAAGTACGTTCCTTAACACCGTGTATATATTCGGTTTCGAGTATTTTGGCGTCAAATCCAAAATTAAGTTTTGTAAGAAAATGTCGCAGACGTTCCTCCTAATAAATAAATAAAATACTACAAATTAGCTGACGTTTACCCGGCGTTGCTCTACTATTCTCTACGTTCTATAAATATAATATGCATGTATTATATATATAAACCTTCCGGAAGAAATTCTCTAAATGTGATTTCTATATGTGCTAACCCTATCAAAATCCATTGAGTATTTTAGAAGAACTAAGAGCATAAACAGACAGACGCGGATAGCGACTTTTACGGCCGTTGTTCCCAACATTTCGAACGATCAATCTCAGGGTCCGATCAGCCAAGTGATTTATTCAGTAACGTTCGATTCGCCTGTTTCCAAACATCTTTACTGTTAATTATCTTAAGTGGCCATGCCCACTTTCATAGACAATAAAATGACATCAAAGTTAAAACTTTCAATGCTAAATTAACATTGAAGAATTAATTATTGTATTTATTATTAATGCATATATTTTTTAAGTACTGTAATACGTAAACCGATATTTAATATTTAAGCGTATGAAATATGTTAAAAATAAAGTATAAGCTTGACTTTAATGCCACCGTGCCTTGGCCTCGCAAATATGTTTCACTCTGTTGACACTTTTTATAAGTAGTCATTTACTGAGGCAAGCTTAATCCAGTAGTTTGGCTTCCTTAAATTGGTTGATCACTCAGTTGTCACTTTTCCGTTGGAAAGAGCATAGTTGTGCGTTTGAGCAGTGTTGAGCCAAAATTTCGGCTCAGTAGTTGATCAGTAAGATTGGGAAGAACGGCCGTTAGTGTAAATAATATAAAATAAAGTCGCTAGCCGCTTCTGTCTGTTTGTGCGCTTAGTTCTTCTAAACTACGCATCAGATTTTGATAGGGTTTTCACTGTCATTTAGAGAATTTTTAAACGTTTACGTATATACTACGTGCATATTATATTTATATAAAGTAGAAAAAGTCGATGTTTTATAGTAAAGTCGAACAAATATAATTTCGGGCACTACATTGCTAACGCTGTCTTAACCTTATGAGATACAACAAAATAATGTACTACGCAATTGTATATCTTAAAAAGACCTACAGAAAAGTCGGTTATGGTGTAAGGATTACCCCCAGCATCGCCGGGTGTGTCAGCTAGTTTTAGTATAATAGAGAAGACACGTACAGTTTATTTTTCTTTGGTTTTCGAAGGCTCCCATAAATCAATTAAAATAAAGTAACTTAATAAAGTAGGACAACATTTTAAACCCATAACTACGCAGGAATAATTAAAACAGAAGTAAAGTAAGTATAGGCCAATCGATGAAGTCATCGGATGGTTATGAAAGCGTTTTACACACGGTCCCGCGTTTACGATAATTCATTCATGTCCCACGCGGAGAATAGAAGGCTTATATGGATTTTATGTTGAAAATTCAGCGAGACTCAAAGCGAGCCAATATTCAAATCAAATTAGGATCTGTTTATCAAAATGATAGGTATTTATCAAATCAGTAGGCGTGTATCTAATGAGTAGGTATTTATCAAATCAGTGGGTGTTTACCAAATGAGAAGGTAATTGTAATGAACGTAGGTCGGAGATTGTATAATGAAAGTGAACGTATGTCTCGGATTAAAGGCATAAAAGTCTGTAAGCGTGTTCGAGCATTCTCGTCCTTTTAAACAAGTTGCCATCCAAGTTGGAAATAGTAGAATATTATACTTTAACTAGTCTCGGACTTTTTCCACCATTCACTACTGTATAATGCTAAAAAACTACTACATTGACTCCGTGTCTCATTCCGGTGCAGATTTATTACGTTAAGTATTTATTAGGCGTCCCCGGCTTCTTCTACCATTTTAACCAATCTCTAAACACTCTGGGCACTAATAAGAACAAACTTCAAAATTCTCAGCGATATCGGTGGAGTTAGTAATTTTCGAGTCTTGCGAGCACAAACATACACCAGCTGAACGGTTTGATATTTAGATTATCGTGATTTATTTTTGGGGTATTTCGCCGTGTTGCGATACCTCCTTTACCTCCGTTTACATAACATCGGACAGCGTTAACATCAGGGCAGATGTGTAACACATAATAATTACACATCTGCCTTGATGATGGACACTGTGACGCCGTCTGAAACGTTGGCCGAAGAGGGAGGTAGTCCGGTATAATACCGAAAAATAAATCACGATAACACTTTTGGCTGTGATAGCCTGATGATAAACACTGCAATGCTGTCCGAAACGTTGGCTAAAGAAAGAGGCAGCAACACGGCAAAATATCCCAAAAATAATATTATTGAAAATAATAAATAAAAACTTTAAAAAAGAATTCAATCTATTCATAAAGTAGCAGTTATTTATGAAATTAAAAAAAAGTGAATTGAAGTATTTATAAAGATGCAGATGGACATATGAATGTATCTTTAACATTCTGTCTGGTCCATCATGCTATAAAATACCATCAACCGTTCGAACCTTCAATCAACCCTTCATGACATAGTTATTTTACTCAGAACAAAGCGTCGTAAAGAATCACGTTTAAAATAGAGATGAGCTATATGTATAAACCGCTCGCTGCGCACTCTCAACCAAAATTGGATTTATCAAGCCAGGCCACCACTTCCTCCATGGAACGGAAATTGTAGAATGTGGTTTCCGGGCGGAGGATACGGAGTATTGCACGAGGCACTAAGGGGGAAATCCCTTATCACATACCGTACCTACCAACCCCACCATATACCATACACGTTAGCAGCGCCGAATTCACATAGGTGCACATGGAAACTTTAATCAGGGAGGAAAATCATAAAAGCGCTAGGAATTGCTCAAATATTCCAAAATAAGTGCGCAAATTCATAAAAACTCTGTTACTTATTTCCATCTATTTAACGACTAATATTGAAACGCCTGGAATTCAGAAATAAATGACATGTAATGCGTTTGAACCGTGTTACAATTATTGGGACTCGATACATTAAAAGAAAGAAGAATTTGTTCAGACCTATTTTATTTATTTAAAATCGTTACCAACCTGTTGAACTCCCCTGAACTTCTTTCGTTAATATGTTTCCATGTACCTAGTCGATCAGTTCGTTTCAAATTACCCTATCATTGAAACAATACAGGATCTAACGCTGAACTCAATTCCATAATGAATCGCCTGCACGTACTTGGAAATAAATATGTTTTGGATGAACCTATAAACATTGCTAGTTTAACCTCATACAAACACTACTTAATTAAAACTGTCTGTCAGCGCTTCTCAGATTGACTATAATCAAATACAGTTTTAAAGTATTAATTTCTTAACACTCATTACATAATATCCGGGATTTATAATATGTTGTATTGTATTTATAATAACCTAAAGTGACTTGCCAGGTAAGTATGTTTTGGTATCATTTCTAAATAACAAATGTAGATCCTAGGAAATAAATTGTACAGCGCCCTTGAGGTGATTTTTCACAAAAACGGCGCTCTACAAATTATCCAATTATTATTATTATTATTCATTGTACTTTTTTATGTTGATACTACTATTTCTATTGTTCTCTTTTATGTATTTTATAATCGGCGTTAATAAATAAATAAATAAATAAAGTGTTCGGAAAAATTTACCTTAATACTAACATGTACATAATTGAACTAGAATTCCCTCACCAAACACAAGAGCATTGTCTCTTTATGGTGAGGAAAGGCTACTTTAATTTCTATTGTTTTATATCTTGTTTATATCCTGTATACTTATCTAGGTAAAAAATATATTTTTTTCAAATATTAAATAAAAAAAATTTAAAAAATAATAATTTTAGTAAATCATAGTTGGGTAAAGAAAACGTTACTATTGTTGGGGTTGCTCTTCCTCTTTCTATAGTCAAAATTTCAGACAGCGTTACAGTATCCACCGTCAGGGCAGATGTGTAGATTGCGTTAAGTTGGTGTTGTATGTAGAAGTGATGCCGTGTTGCCCTTCCTTCTTCTATACCAACGTTTCGGACAGGTTACGACAATAGATATGTTTGATCATGTAAATCTCAAATCAAATCCATATACCACTTTTACCAACATAGGACCTTTATTATCTTTTGGAATGCTGTGTGGGGGGCCTTTTTTTAAGGAAAGAAAGAAGAAGTTCTGGGAAGGTAAAGGGTATGAGGGTTGGGTAGGAATCTATTGTGCAGTGTGTTCAGGAGTGACGGACATGGTTCCATGATAACTCAACACAGTGACAATTCAACACACTTTTATAAAGTGATATAAAGTCATTAAAACGATGAAAAAAAATCAAATTTAACCTTACCTACTTAACCCACTTAATAAAGTTTTTGTTTCATCACTTTCCATGACTTTATATAACTTTTTAAAGATCTAAAGAATTATCATTTGATGAGTTATCCGGTCACCTACGGACATATATTGCCAATTTATTAAAAATCTCTTCAAAATTATTGGTAATCCGGTTAAAAATCAGATTGCAGGCCGTTTTCCAATAAACTTTTAGTAAATTCTCAATACACCGCAATACCTGTTAATGCACCTGCATTTGCCTAGACAAAATGCATAAATATTGGGATTTTTATGAATACTTGTTCCGACATCGTGATAATACATTCGTATTTTACTAGGAAACCTTTCAATTCAATCGTAAGGAACTGCAATCCAGTTTTTCACCGGATTACTAATAATTTAAAGAGATTCTTAATAAATTAGCAATATACAATATTAGTAAATTTACTTCGTGTAAATTCATAATATCTTTCTCAAAAAAGAAACAAATACGCAATAAAAAAAAGTGTCATTCGAAAACGATACTTCAATTTAAGGCGATGCCATACGTAGTAATGCAAAATCATGTGTTTTTGGTTTGAAAATTTGGTCGCCTAGAAATGTTTCAGATGCTTTTATTAAATACTGCGAGTAGAATACATCTTGGCCTTTGAAATAATCGAGTATTTTTTAAGTCTTTTTATAAGCCCAGAAAAAAATAACGTATAAGGCCTATGAAAACTGCTTTAAAGTTCAAAATCTCCTACGTACGAACCCATTTTCGGTTATGATTTTATTGTATAATGTAGCAAATTAAGTTATTTATAAAATGATCGAAAAAAAAATTTATGCCTGAACATCCACAAAATAAAATAAAAGGCACTTTTTGGCCATGTTTTTATCTTGCATAAATCAAAACAGGCGGATGGTGTTAAGCGGGAATTTAAACCTTATTGCCATATACGTAAGGGTTGTTATTGATAGCAGCTCAATTTAAAATATTACACGACGTAGTACATCGCCTTAAATCGAAAGAAAACGTTAAAATCGTTTATTTTTTAAACAGTAAATAAATTAAACAATGTGGGGTGCAGCAATGGGGGAAATGACCCCTAAGTTTTGGTCATTATTGTCATTATCACTAATATTCTTCTAGATTCAAGGAATTATAAGGTTACTGCCGATTACATCAAAGGCTTACAAATGAGCCTTCATATTTTCAGTGCAAAATGTGGTAGGTGCGGCCCTGCACCATTAGTAGTTCCAAAGCTTGTTTAATGTGGGATGTATATATTCTACATTATTATATCCCTTACCAAAGTTCAGAACCGATTAGACGAGTGCAAGCGGTATACTACAGAGCGGCATCCTTTGATAAGACCAGGAAGACGCAAGGGTTTGAAGTAAGAACTAATTATTCGTAATTATAGTGGTGGTAATCTACGAGTATTTCATAACATTTTTGTGAGACGCAGAATCAAAAGGAAAGGATAAAATTGAAAAATACACGGAGAAAACTTACTGATATAAAATATTGCTAATTTATTATAAATGTGATCAAATTATTCGTATGCTTGTTAAAAACGGGACTGCGGGCCTTTAACAAATGAAATACAATGTTCCTAACAAAACTGTCGGTAAAACACGAATTTATGGGGATGTCGGAACATGTGTTCATAAAAATTCCGATATTTTCGCATTTCGCCATTATTTGTTTATTTATTTATTTGCACTCGCCCAATTGGGGCTTTAACATATGATACAATAAAAATACATTTGATACAATAAGAGAGTAAAAGAGATATAACAATTAAAATATGTACCAAGTATAAAAATATTAACTTAAAAGCAACAAACAGAGTAAACTATAGGATGCACATTCCTATAAATTTAGATACATTGAAAATTTATAAACATTACAAAGCTATCAAGATAGACATACAGATTTAAAAACAATGTTTTTATAGACTGATAGACATTCAGTACCGTTGGTGTTCATGTGATATTTATTCCTTGCACTGTACAGTCGGTTCATTACTGAATTTATTTTATATATGTATTTATAATTTATATTATATTTATTAGGATAAGTGCAGCTGCATGAAAACGTGTTCAGATATATTCTGAGTGTACTTATTTGTTAGGAAATGGCGTGCCATCACGTTAACAGGATTTTAATAGATGATCCGTACTAATTTTTCTCTGTGTAAAGACAATAATTACCAGACAACGCCACTGTGTAATCAATATGTAATAACAGTTAGTTACTAACAACAATTATTATTAACATTAACGAATTCCGTTGTGGGCCAGTTGATCGATACTATAAATAGGGCCAGGCAAGTACGAGGGCACAAATGACCGCGTGGGGCCCAGACCTCTCGTATACCATTCGAACTGCGCACTGGGCCCTTTCAGGTATGCGTGGGCAGGGCTAAGGTCGCATAATAATGGGACCCTTGCTCTTGCATCACCGGGGGAGACCTTGTGTGTAGACTAGAGTGCTGTGTACCTCCACTGAGAATTTTTTTAAAAGAGTAATAAGTGGAAGCACAGGTAGCCGTTTCGCGTGAATTGATAAGTAGAAAAGAAAAAGTTGAAGGTGGAATGCAGAAAAAATAACTAAACTAACTAAGCAATCGAACACAACTAATATTTGTCCTGATTCACAAATGTTTATAATTCTCTATTGACACGGCGGGACTCAAGTATTTGCATCAGTTTGTCGCTTAAGGCGATGCACTACGTCGTGTAATATTTTAAATTGAGCCGCTATCAATAATAACCCTTACGTAGATGGCGATAAGGTTTAAATTCCCGCTTAATACCATCCGCCTGTTTTGATTTATGCAAGAAAAAAACATGGCCAAAAAGTGCCTTTTATTTTATTTTGTGGATGTTCAGGCATAAATATTTAATTTTTTTTCGATCATTTTATAAAAAACTTAATTTGCCACATTATACAATAAAATCATAACCGAAAATGGGTTCGTAAGTAGGAGATTTTGAACTTCAAAGCAATTTTCATTGGCCTTTACATTATTTTTTTCTGGGCTTATAAAAAGACTTATCTAAAAAATACTCGATCATTTCAAAGGCCAAGATGTATTCTACTCGCAGTATTTAATTAAAGCTTCTGAAACATTTCTAGGCGACCAAATTTTCAAACCAAAAACACATGATTTTGCATTACTACGTATGTCATCGCCTTAATACATTTTATTAAGTTGGCGAAGAACAGATTTGTTTTTAATTATTGATTTTAAGACCAGCTGGGATTTTACATCTACACAGGACGTCCCCCGACTTCCTTATCCATGTTTTTTTGGGTAGTAATTAAAAATATATATATATATACAGCAGTTTGGTAAAAAAATCAACTTCAGCTGCGACTTTGATTAAAACAGGTGAATTATTACACCTGTAATTCCTTAGATTGTATGAGAACCCTATACATATATTTAATTAGTTAGAAGTTAAGTGGAATATAATTCACCTATTTGGTCCCCTTTGTATAAAGTTCCCTCTAACAAAATATAATGGGTTCAGCACAAATTTTCTTGGTTAGGTAAATTTTAAGCTAAAAATTCAAATCGAATACATTAATTATGTCAGTTTGATGGTCAATTGCATCTAATAACGCTGTCTGAGAGGAGAATTATGTCAGACCTGGTTGTGTTACACAGAGTCATTAACAACTTAATTGACTGCCGTGCCATCATTGCCAATATTAAATTCTATGTTCCGACTAGAAACACAAGAAAAAATGTAACATTCTTCGGCAATACATACACAACCAACTATCAGACACATTCACCAACCAACAGGATGCATGATCTGGACAGTTTTGGGGTACTATTGATATATTTAACGACTCCATTTATAAAATTAAGCGAAATCTGTGTCAGCACTTCGTTGAAACCTACAAATGATGCGTTTGTAATGTAGTTTTAGTGATTTGTCTTATACGTAGTATTGATCTACTTTATATATTATTTTATGTTACTGTTACATGTGTTACTAATATTGTTTATCAGTTAAGCGTTATTTCATGCATTAAAAACATAGTTTATAATTTTCCATAGCTCACTATATTCTGTTCTTAAAATACATGTACAAGCCCGGCTGGGCATAAAACCAAATAAAATAAAATAAAAATTCTTAATAATGATAAAACAAAACAAAATAGAATAATTATTGCGATTATTTCAACAGTTACTTCTCGCTAAGTAGGTATGTTATATCTGTCGAGATTTTTAAATGAAATATAAATGCGCATTGTTTTATTTATTAAAAGCAAGGCGGTTGCATATTTTTTCATTTATTAATATTTATTCATAAATATATAATCGTTTATTGGTGTAGTAAATCTACATCTCTATAACAGACACCATGTTCTTTATCCTCGTCCGTCAATCTCAATGAAACATGGCCCAATATGGACCGAACCCTTTTAACCTTTAAAGTGAAAATAGGGCGAAAACAATAGACAAATTACTTGACAAAAGCCGTCTCCTTAATTAAATATTCCATGGCAATATATCAATACAACCCCTTTTCAAGATGGGCATAACGATCGACAGGGCTGTCTATTTAGTTCCTAGTGAATTCTGGCCCACGTACCTACCTGTAGAATAGAACGACATTACTCATAATCCAGAAACAATGTCCTTTCGTGTTTCAGGAGTGGAAATTTTTAAACGTAATCGAAATATGAAATTGCGTTGAAATTACACGGAGAAAACTTACTGATATGACATACTGTTAATGTATTAAATATCTGGTCAAATTATACGGTTTCCTGTTAAAAAGGGACTGAAAACCTTTGATGAATGAATTGACAGAGTTTCCAACAAGGCGGAACACGTATTCGTACAAATATTTATGTGATACATTTATTAGGTAAACGGTTAATAAATAATAATATTTCGCTCATTTATGTGGCGCCTCTTTGAGAAAAATCACCTGAAGGGCGCTGAAATGTAAAATCTATTCTATGAAAAAATAACTATGTCACTTCCCAGTCCTCTAACTATCCCTATGCAAGAAATAACGTTGTGACGTAAAAGAAGGACAATCAAAAACACGTTCGCATTTATAATATTAGTTATTAGATAGGATAACGGCTGTGACTGGCGGGTGGACGGACACCGGGACGGCGGTATGGATTGATTATTATACAAATCTACAGTTTTATTCCGAGATTGACGAAATGTCGCACTTGACCCTCAAAAGAAGAGGAAGGTCACTGTCTATAATGATTTCGAAAAACTATGTGTAAACCCCGGTCAACGCGTCGGGACGAGTTAGTATTTAATAATAATATTCACATTTTTCATAAGAATTTAAGTACATTCTTCAATCCCAAACATATAATTGTCAGTGAAATCCATGTAGACGGGAATCAAACATGCAACCTTCAGATATAAAGTGTTTATCCCTACGACTACGAAGGAATTCATAGTGGTTATTTTGTAAGGAACAAGGTAAATCATGATTACAAGTAAATCACAGACTCTAAGAGTAAGGGATACCCACAACAATCCGTGGAATGCAAAACAAAAAAAAAAGGCTTGAAACTATCATGTATCCAAAAGCCCTCCAGTGGTCATTTATTTGTCTAAAAGATGAGAGGATCCCACCCGCCTTGTTATTAAGGACATCAATCGTGGATTCCGTCACGACTAACCTCCTCCGGGTCCTTGGGTTCCTGGGAAGCTCGAAGAGAGAAAGGAGTACTGCTAGATAAGGATACGTTCATCATCATCCCTAAAACCTGTCCAAAAGGTCCTGGCGCCAGACTTTAAAATAATTATTAATTAGAACCTAGGCTCGGGGTCATGTTTTATTATTCTCATATAATTTAAAGTTACAGGTTTGTTGCGTGATATTTATAATATTTCCATGTAAGAATTATAATGGTGTAAATGAACATACTTTCCTTTGACTTTTATCCAAACAAATATATTTTAAAAATCATTATTGAAACTGATTTCATTTCAGTTCCTAACTCTTTTGTAAAAAAATGTATTCATGGGCGCATAAAAGTAATAAATAGAATTAAATAAATTACACATTTTTAAAAATTGTATATTAATTTAGATCTTTTTCTTTCTAAAGCCACATTTTAGATTTAAGTAAATTTGAATCATATTAGAGAGTAACTAACTGTAGGTAGCGTAACACAATTACATAACAATAAATTCATAATTTGAGAAATTACTTTTTACATACCATTATGTTAACAACATAAGAGATAAATTAGTTAGACATCTTGATTTTTTCACTATTTCTATAATATGTAATTATATATGTGTACGAATTGTTATTTTAACTGATTTAGGACGTGTTTACAGTACATATTATTTCAGTTTGTGAAGTGTGGTGGGAATTTTAGGTCTAGAGACAAGAAATATTAAATAATTATACGAACGTACTAAACATTTGATGTTTATCTGTAAGCTAGCATATGTTCGCTCTCTACTATCCCTCGAAGTCCAGAAGCCAATCGTTAACCAATTTACAATTTAAATAAATAATTAAAAACAGCTTTATAAATTTCTGCCACTTCTTTTATTTATGACCGAACAAGTTTCGCCTCACGACAGACATCTTCAGACTGGTACCATTGAAACTACATCTATGATATATAAAGCATCCATTTCAACAATCAGTGTGTGTATTAGTATTGTATGTACAATCAGTATTGGCTTTATGCAAAAAAACTTAATATACTATATAACACCATCAAATACGATACAATTATGTAGAGCCAAAAAGGCTCGCTGCATATATATCTATAATATAACATAGATTTAGTTCAATTTTGACCCACCTTTTTATGAAAAAACCGCACAAGAGTCCCTGCTGCTACCAACCGCCTGTAGCCAATATGGCATCCCCAATTGGGGTACGTTGTGAGGCTGAAGGTAATGGGGAGGGGAAGGGGAAGGAGAAGAGAAGGGGAAGTGAGGACGCACATGGCTATTCAGATCTGGTCACCAAACACGGCCAAAGCCATTTGTCAATTCTGAATTGTGGTCTTACACCGGGGTGAAACTGAGAGTATCTTCCACTCTGAAATATGACGCAAATATACTATACATTATTTTAAACGAGTAATTTTTGAAATAACACAAATTAATCACGTAAAATTTTTCTTGAGCACGTCGGGATTTGAACCTGCAGCCTTTAGCTTGTGATATTCATAGGCGGATCTAGCAATTTGTTTTGCTCAAAGGTACACAAATAATCTCCCTCAAGACCTATGTCATCTTTAGGGATGCCGTGTGGAGGATCTTTTTGTGAAACGAGAACCTGGTTTTTAGATAAACCAAGTATTGCTTTTCTTTTACAAGATGAACTCATTTTTTTTATGGTTTACAGAAGTTTACGGAAGTTTTGGGAAGATCCACCATGTAAAACGAAATTGATGTTTAAGGTCATTAATAACCTAGATACCGCAGGTGTCAGATAACAAATAACAAATTCTGGCAAGGAACTGAATCTCAGTGACGCAATTGATGATATCCTCCTTGTTCCACGACCGAAGTGGGTCAGGCGGACGGGCGCGGGCAACGCCGGGTAGCGGGAGGGAGATCTCGCCCGATGTGCACAGAACGCAGATAATGCAGATAACGCAGAAGGTCATTCATTCTAGCACAGATCGAAAGGAGAGACCTAACCCTTGAAATGTATTTATTTATTTAGAATTAACGACACACGCGACATCTACATTCATGATGTATAATGATATTGATAGTACAATAAATAATGAAGAAACAAAAATAAGATTATATAAATAAACAAGAAACAATAATATAGATTAGTACAAAGTTAATGAAAGAAATGAAGAAGAAGAAAAACATGTTATGCAGTGAGCTCATTAATGACGTAATTAGTCAATGAGTGAGTTAAAATATAAACTACTAAAATGTGTGGTAAGTTCATCATTTTACTTCAAAAGAGGCATATTAAAAACATCAGCTAACAAAGCATGTGCAATATGGTTCAATGAATTCAATTTTGATTTGAATTTAAGTGTCACTTTCAAAATTTTGTAATTGTTGAATAATTCAGACATCTGATAAAGTACCTACCTATAAACAGAAATTAATGCTTCGAAATTTTCAAAATTTTGAGTGTGTGAATTTAGACAGGCGATAAAATATGAACCGATTTATAATCAAATATAATTTAATTTTTTAAGTAATTAATAATTTCATATTTCAAATCTGTATTTATTTTGTTTAATTTTTTGACAAATTTCCTGTTTTTTCAAGGGTCTTTCCACTTTCAAAAAAGCGTTATTGTCAAAAAAAAAATTATGTTACGTTTAAAGAAAATTTACAATATTTGTTTTTGAATATTTTATTTCATAACACTTTCATCTTCACAAATTCTCCAATCATAATATCCCGTAATTTTCCACAGTTAAATTTATGGAAAAAAAATATATCAGAAAATGAAAGATTTACGATGGAGAAGAGATGAAAAAACACTTAATTTTTTTAGAGCACCATTATTGCGAAATATCACCTCAACGGCGCTTAGCACATATTATAAAAATGACCAATTCCGATTACTTGTGCGATTAGCTGTGTAGTCTATAGGGGCTGTGAAATTATGTATACCCCAATACCCCTCTTGCCTGATGCTCATTAATTCTTATTTTATCTCTAGAGATGGCCAAGTCTTTAAGCAGATGTTTCATCCATTATTATTTTTAGGCTTTTTTTATTTTAACTATACCTGTTAATGTTTTAATGCTGTTAATTGTATATTGTAGGCATCCTGTAGCCTAACCACTACGCAGGGACATTGGGGGTCTAGATTATTTTTATAATAAATGTCGAGTCGTTTAACCAAAAAAAATTAGAGTCCTTGTGAGAGTCCTGAAACTTTAACTATATGTTAATACCAGGGCTGGTAAGCGGTGGATAACCTCCAGTATATTCAAAGAACAAGAGAATAATTATAGTTAAGAGTTTTTTCTTTTGTAGCGTGATTTATTATCCTTCTTCTTTCCAAACGAATATTTTACGTTTTTTCCTGAACTCTACACCCTGGCCCTAACCCTCAGATCCTATTTCACCTTTGGGGATGCTGTGTGGAGGTAGTAATGAACATGGGTCTTGAAAAAACGTAGAGTGAGGAAACACAGAGGCCGGCAAATCGTTCCACAGCCGAGCAATTGAACACAAAAACGAGTCGTAGAAGCGACCTGTTCTCATGTGACAAATTTCAATTGTTTTTACATTAACCCCACACAGAAGGAAAATAATTTTCCTCTGAACCTATGTCTTCTTTTGGGATGCTGTGTGGATAGTATTTTTTAAGGAAAGAAATGAAAGAAAGTTCTGGGAATGTAAAAGGTATGATGGTTAGGTAGGAATCAGTGGTTCATAATCAGTGGACATATCAACATATCCTTCCCACTGCGGCGCAATGCGATAGATCGAGTGACCAGTTAGAGAGGTCAAAGGGTCTCACCAAACAAGCCTCTCCCGATCTGGCGACATGCAGCTGATCCTGAAAACAACACCTCACCCAATGAACCAACTTGGGTGACCTATGGCAGTGTACATATGTTGAGACTGCAGTGTCAATGTAATTGATGTTAGCATCAGATCATTGTCACTTTTGTACCCCAAATGCTATCCTAGACTATTGTCTTTCAATGTACTGAATAAATTTGAAGCATTTATTATTTGAATTCGCAATGGACTTTCTCGTTGAACGATGAAGTTCATCAGCTCGCAAGAAATACAAATTATGCCCACTGCTGACTTTCTACTAACCGTTTTTTACAAAATAATACAAATTCTTTTGAGGTTGACCTATTATTATCATAATAAAAATTGCAATCAACACACAATCTTAATCCCCGCATTCCGAATTTCTACCGATTTATAAAATATTTAAAATGAACACAGTTTTTAAGTTCCTGAAAAATGTATGTTCTTTTTGGAGATAATGTCTAGGTATACATTTGCAGAGCTGAAACAGTAATTTTATGAAATTACCTCGACAGAAAACAATCGCAAAGCATGCTCCAAAAATCATTAAAAACACATGTTTCTGTTATTTAACATGTTATAGGTATGAAAAAATTCACAGTGTTTCTTTAAATGCAAATTAGGCATTTGTCAAGAATTGATTAGTCTATTTTAAAAAAAAACGTATTTTATTAAATGATTTCTCAATTTTCGCTTAATTATTATTGTCGTTTATTTTTATTTTATACTATCGCACTTCATCTAACATTTGTATTTACATATCCCCCTCTTAAACCATCTTCTTCTTCTTTTTGAAAGCTTACTACGGAACCATAAGAGTAACGACTGCGCGGCCTTTTTCATACAAAACTTTAATTTGAATTTGAGGTCAAAATACCCGACCTAATTATTTATTTTTTTAATCAAATATCTAGAACGGATATGAGCTATTTTATTTATTTGTATTTTAAATTATAAAATAGGGGTAATTAAACATTTCGATTTTTCATGATTTTGGAGGAAACTTCAGAAATACTTTGTATAAATGTAAAAATGCATGATTTTACCCTAAGTATAATGCAAATATAAAATTTGCAAACAAAATTTTTTAAGGGTTTAAATTTAAATTATAAACGACCAATTTACGTTGTAACACACATTTGTCGATACAATACGATAAGATTTTACCACCCAGACAGGAGCACTCCTGTCCCGGTAAGACCGGCACTGGCTGGGACTATTAACACATGCTCAAAGGATGGGAAGGAGGTTGGAGTTTAATCAACCGGTATAAACGGCAACCTAATAAGCCAATATTAGAAAGTAGGATGGGGAGGAATAAAGGAATTGATCGAGTTTTGGTTTTTACAAATATTTGTCTATATGAATTAAATTTTTGGTCCAAAAACACACTTTTTCATTTAATTTATAGTTCCGCTATATTAACGTTGTATAAGGTTGGGTAAGATTATTATTTTAAATATATATTATTTACTCACAAAAAAATGCCAAAGTTGCCTCTTAATTCGTGAAAAATCGAATTTTAAATGTCGATATTTTATAAATAAAAGTTCAAATAAGTAAAAAATAGCTAACACCCGTACTAGACACTTGCTTTACCTTATGATTAAAATAAATATTTTTTTAATATAAATTTGTTTGGGTATTTTGGCCACAATTCCAAAATTAATGCTTAAAAAAAAGTTATGATTTTAAATCGCAGTCAGTGCGGCCGACCCACAAAAAACGTCATTTGGAGAGTTCAACGTTTAGCGCAGAATCCACGACATAAATCGCTAAAGTTTACCGTATCCACCACTACTTGTGAACTGCTGAATGAAAATTGCGCCCAACCGCGTTGGTGACACCGACAATTATTTACCAGATTTCTCTGAAGTTGGATTGGTTGAAAGAAATTGCCACCTGGCAATACGCGCCCCTTCGTATAAATAAAGAGTTATAAAAAAAGTAAATCAATTTTAGCTCCTCGTTTCGCATTACGATTATATTACGATTAAGGATTTATGAAGAAAAAAAAATAAGAATATCTCAATGACGTCACTATATATATAGACGCGTTCTAGAAATATCAAAGTGGCAAGCAAAAAGTACGTTAATTGTATATTATTTCATATTTTATTTCGTAGTATTAGTACTAAATTGCCTTATGAAGTGCCAAAATGACCTCGTGTGTGGTGAGAAAGTGTTTTAATTATTCGGAAGTCACTAGTACATATACTAGCCAATAAATTGCATTTCATTTGCAAATACACCCAAAAAATTCAATTTATTATAAATTATATATATATTTGTATGTCACAGAGAAAATCCAAGGCCGACTAGAGTAGAGGTCTGGGCGTGCAACCGCCAAATCAGTGCTGTTGCTAACTAAACTTCATGGTTTAATATAGTCTAATCGCTCTGCTTATTTATATGCTTGCGGCAAAACAACAACATTCCCCGCCATTTTCAAACTGCCGTTGCTCCGTTATGGAATATGATCACTAAAAAGACGGGTTGTTTCGGAGAATTTGAACAATTCATCAAATTTCAACGTTCATTTTCCAGTTCCGCGAAAGATTTTTTCAAGTTCTATTTTTATTTCAGTTCTGTCAAGCTAATAACCTATAATGATATATTAACAGAACTTGCATAGGACTTTCACAGACCCCGAAAATGAATGTTGAAATTTGATGAATTGTTCAAATTCTCCGAAACATTTGACACCTAAAAATCTGTCAGGCGCTCATCCATATAACGCTAGTCGGCCTTGGGGTAGTATAATATAATATAATGCCTGTCTTTGTCATATGTACAAGAACAACATTTGAATTAAGAATTTACTTGCCACATTTTATTTTAATTTTGTGAGACAATAACAAGTCTAGATGTATTTTAACGTCATTGGAATGCCTACTATATTTTTTTAAACTAATGACAGCGAGCGTTGTTTATAATTCATGTGTTCGTGCTGTGCTATGTTTTCTGGCTACGTTTATTTTACCGCTCAAACAGTGAACAAATGTAAGCGTTTGACGTTCGCTACGTTCGATTGGTGAAAATGACCGTCAATGAACCGCTGTCAGAGAGTTCACCTAGCGTATCGTACATCAATGGTCGCAACCAGTTATTGGACCGTTTGTACCGTAACCATGGTAATATGGTACAACAACATTTTGGTTATTTACCTTGAATTCGCGCGCGTTTCTTGGAATTACAATAACCGGTCAAACCAATAATATACCAAAAGCCATAATATTTATGTGTACATCTGTAGTCTGTGGTCTGTTGTACACTGTAGTGTAGTAGTTTGTTCGGTAGTCGCTCGGTTCAAGTCATGTATTAATACGGAAGGTGGAGGTTTGCTGGAAACAACGCGGATCGTAATCTAATCATAAATCATGTCCTACAAACAAGAACCGGCACGGGGTTTCGCCAAAGACTGCTGAAAACTAATTACAGAGTTTTTATACCTGAGATTAGAATTGAAGAAATTATTTATAGATAATATATACTCGCATTATAAAAGATCAAGTGACTGTCACAAAAAATAACAAAAAACAATCATCACTGGTAAATCAGATGAGGAAACTCGGTATGTTTATATTAGATGAATAGAAGTAAATAATTTTAATAACCTTTGCTACAGTGTTTTTTTTCTTCTATTCAGTGAGATTGACGGCCTACGTGGGTGAGGCTCCCGACAAGAAATCTGGAAAGGTCGTTGGTTCAAATCCCGGCTTGCCCAAGTAAATTTTATTTGATTTGATGAATTTGCGTTATTTCTAATAATTTATTTACTTAAAAGAATATATAGTATACGGTACGTACGTTCCGTACGAGTAGAAGATACTCTCAGTATCACACTGGTGTAAGATCACAATTCAGAGTTGAAACGTTGCTTGAAATGTCTTTGGCCGTGTCAAACACCCACCTTCCTCTTAACCATCTCCTTCCCCTGCCCACTATCTTCAGCCTCACAACATACCCCAATTGGGGATACCATAGTCTGTTATTATTTAGTTATGTTATTCACATAAAAAATCGTAATAATTTGAAAAGAAATGTAGAGTTCCTAATTCGTCTCTAGTCATGCGTTTCGTCCAAAATACATAAAACATAATAAATAACCACTATTATTGAGGACAAAGGGAACTTCGGAAGTAACAACTATCTCAGAAATTATTCAAATCAAATAAATGGTTTACCGTTATTCAGCTACATAGGAAGCGTGCCTGCGTTAATCACCAAGTACAAGTACCCAAGTGATCTCCTGCTTATAGGGAAACAGGGAACTTTATCAATCTTGAACTATGGGCAGGCATTATGCAACACTACACACATACACACTACACACTACACACGTACACACATACACACTACACACTTACACAATACACACTTACACACAACCCACTCAGAGGATGTGTATAACACGGATGCTGTTATGTTGCAAGGTTTGCGCTTGACATTTATCACCCCGTAGTTGCGCAAAATTCCAAACACGCGCCGAATAATATAAAATGGAGCTTACAGGAAAAAATGAAGAGACGGGACAGGAATATTATTGGCAGAAAAGGTGCGGAGAAATTGGAGAATATAATATGGAGAAATAGAACATACTTACGTCAAGCGCCGTGGAACAAAAGCCAAGGAACTCAAGACAACTAAATAATATATGAGCACCTTTCTGAGGGGATAAATTATAATTATTAAGAAAGTGCCAGGGGAATTAGTGCCGGGTTCAGATCTCACCTGCTAGATAGCCCTTGTACAAGCCTCCTCTACCCGGAGGGACGAGGAGGAGGGAGGTCTTAAAGTAATTAAACTTGTCATTTGATAGAAGGTATAGCTGGGGAAGCGATCGGAGATACGAAAAGATGAAACAAAAAAGTAATATGCGGGGTCTTATCAAATTTAAGATCCTGCGTCAAATTATATGAAAGGATTTAAGGGATCCTGGGTAAAAATGATAAGATCGAAATGAGTACGCAAACAGGACGAGGTTACGGAAGTTTGGCTCTCTGTTATGATGACAACTGGTTTATCGCAACCCTATCTCCCGGCAAAACCTCTTTGGGGATGGAAATTCCTTGAGTGACTTCAATTCTGCCCATTACTTTTTTACGCTGTGTGCAAATTTTCTTTTTGGTTTTAGTCGTTCCGAGTAGATAGTATATTCTTCCGTTCTTTATTCTGGTTGGTTGGTTTAAATATTTTTGAGAATGTAAATACATATTATCAAAGAGAGATTATCAACGAGTATTCGTGCTTGGCCGTATCCTCCCACGCCCCTCGCTCACACGCATTCATGGGTATTTTATAATGTTATGTATTTTACTTATTATTGGGTATTGGCGTGCGTGGAGTGCATTGTTTTATTCTGTCTGGCTGCATTGTGTCTAGCCGACGCAAAGGTGGGCGAGCTAATTGAATGACTAGCTCTAATTATAATTACACCAAAAATACATGCGACGAAGTCTACTAAATATTCACAATGAATTTAGGGTACCTACATACCTGTTAAATATTACACTAGTACTTACTTGATAGCCACGAAAAATCATAAAATGGCGTCAACCCTAATAAATAAATAAAAAAACTTGTAGCGTGCTGGCAAGCACTAACATAAAACACAAGCCATTACATTTAACGAAATAATAAGCAATCAAACTATTGTTAACAATAACCGGCAAGTTACAAACATGCCGCCAGAGTTTTTGTTCGTCAATTTATCAAATTCGGAACTAAATGCATTTATAAAAGGTCTTGCCTACAAAAGGCATTGCCGACCCTCTGTCCATTTGAGCTGAACAATTTATGTACCATTAACGTCCGGACTCAGATTTCTTTCCCTCCGACTTCCCACAGCTCTTGCCAGGAGCACAGCCCGGGCGAGAGGTTTAATATGGTTTCCAGGAGGTTAGCGGGAGGTTAGGGAAGGGGGAGGGAGGCTACGCACGCTGAGCGGTCCTCTGATATCCGACCGCATTACATAGGTACTAGGTGAACACCGTACTCCGTAACACACCAACGAGCAGCGCCAGTATTCTCTATATGTACCCGGCGCATTTTCTGCGCTCCTGGGCGCAAAGCTCGTGCTATTTGATATAAACCGTAGAACAAAAAAAACATTCTTCAACGTTATAAAAAAAGCTTCAGATTAAAAGAGACTTTGATCACGAATCCAATGATTTAAATCCGGACTTTTCAGGGAATCCAATTTGTTTCTTTCTGCTTTCGTTATTTTATTCTGTCGGTCCGTTTTCCTAGTGGATTCAGTAAATTCGCACACGTTTACAATTATGTCACGCCCGTGTTTTCAATCGCGTGGCCGCTCAATCACGGGCTTCGGGAGCGATTCCTGTTCGATAAAAAGCAAATAATAATAACAAGCGGCGACCTTTTTATAGCCTAATCCCTCAACCGTCAACGGATCCGTCGCCAGGGCAGAGGGAGATACTGGACATTGGACACTAGCTGGCTTCGGTCGTAAACACGCGAACCACTTTTTTTTTTTTTTTTTTTTTTTTATTATCAATATAAAGTTTCTTTTACAGGTTTTTTTTTTCGATGTCTGTCTCACTAGGATAAACCTGTGTCGAGACAGACGTATTTGATACATTAAAAATGTTTACATATTTTTTGATACATTAAATATTTCACTACATTAAATGATATTGTGAAAAAGATAGAAAATAAAATAATAAATAATAATAATAAATGATACATTTGTTAATCAGCATCTAGTTGGAGTACATACTTATGTAGGGATTTTTATAAAAAAATTTATCATGGATCTGTCTTGGCTGATGATCCAAGATTTGATGTCTGTTTTATATTTCAGAAAAAAATCGTTCAGTCTAATGGCTAGTGGGAGAGCATTATATAGCCTTGTTGCAAAATATCTAAAGTTTCTCTGGCCAAAAGTTGTTTTAGCGAAAGGGATTTGTAAGAAATTATGTCCTTTTGTTCTGGTATCACAAACAGTTTGGATATTGTCAAAAGTAGTTTTGTGTTTGAAGAGGTATGTTAGTATGTTTTTGGCATAAAGTTGCCTAATGTCCATAACACAGATTTTCCTAAAGATTTCATCCGAACTGCTTGTGATTGGTAGTTTGAGGATAATCTTTATTATAAGTTTCTGAGCTTTAGATATTGGATCAATGGCGGCAGCGTTTGCTCCTCCCCATGCTATGATACCATACTCTATTAAAGATTGACAAAGTGCATAGTAGATTGTTTTGAGCTGGCTTAGGTTGAGAAAGTTGCGAGTTTGTCTAAAAAAATAAATGAATTTTCTAAGTTTGTTTGCTGTAGAGGTTATATGTTCTTTCCACTTTAAATTGCTATCAAAAATAATACCTAAGTATTTAATTTTAGTTACCTGTTCTAAATAAGGGCAATCACATATTATCGGATTTGTCAGGTTGCAAGCACAAATTTTAATTTGATTTTCTGGGTTTCTTAAGGAAGGATTAATACTAAATTCAATGTATTTAGTTTTGGTCACATTCATTGTTAGTGTATTATTGTTTAACCATCTTTTAACCACAGTTATGCCCCTGTTAGCTTTTATGTATACATCATTCCAATTGCTTGATTTGAAGAGGAGAATCGTATCATCAGCGAAACTTACAATTTTGGCATCTATTTGAAGATTACATAATTCATTTATGTATATTAAGAACAGGGTAGGACCTAAAACACTTCCTTGAGGCACGCCGTAGCTAATTGGTAATTGATTGCTATTGCAGTTGTTGATTTTCACACTTTGCTTTCGGTTTGACAGGTAATCGCTAATAATAGTAAGTTCATCACCATTTATACCAATATTAGATAGTTTTTGTAAAAGTTTAGAGTGAGAGATAGTATCGAATGCTTTGCACAGGTCTAAAAATATTGATATGCATTTTGATCCCTTGTCTAAGTTTTCATTTAGAAAATCGGTAACTGTTGCCAGGGCTTCGGAGGTGCCTTTATTTTTCCTGAATCCAAACTGGTTGAGTGATAGTATGTTATTTTGTTCAAGGTATTCAATTAGTTGATTATTAATAGTTTTTTCAAAGACTTTAGATAGTGAATTTAGTAATGTAATTGGACGATAGTTCGTTATGTCCGCTCTAGAGCCTCCTTTATGTATTGGGATTATGATTCCGTGTTTTAGATTGTCGGGGAATCGGCCTTTTAGGATGCTTAGGTTAATAAGATTTGTTAAGGGAGTGGTTATTTCTGATACAAGTTTTTTTAAGGCAATATTTGATATATCGTCTAAGCCAGTTGAAGACGAGTTTTTTAATGAGTTTATGATCAATCTAGTATCTTCATTTGAAATTTGTTTTCGACTAAAATGCAAGTTGTTGGGCAAATTTGTATTACAGCTCAGTGAACTGGAGTTGGTATGGTTTACATCGATATTTTTTGCGAGTTGTTCACCTATTTTTGAGAAGTATTTATTTGCATGATTAACAATAATATCGGGATTATTAGAAAAACTAAATATTTTATCATTTACTTTTAGTTGTTTTAAGTCATTCGTAGGATTAGGTTGAGAGTGGGTGGCTTCTTTAAGTGTTTTCCAAAGTTTTTTAGGATCATTATTACAGTTTTCTATTTTCTGTTTGTAATATATCTCTTTAGCCTTTCTTATTATTTGGGTACAAATGTTTCTATATCTTTTATAAAAGTTTCGAAGTTGTATATCATAAGGATTGTTAATAACGTTTTTGTGGAGTTTGTTACGTTTACGGATAGATTTAATAATAGTGTGGTTAATCCATGGCTTAATTGGTAAAATATTATTTGGTATATGTTTTATAATTATGTTTGTATGTTCGTTAATGGTAGTCTGTAAGTAATTGATAAAGTACGTCCAGGCGTCTTCTGGATTTATAATGTTAAGTAATTCTGACCATGATTTACTCATCAGAGATTGACGAACACAATCATAATTGATTTGAATGATTTTTTTCTTATTTGTTGTGTTTTTATGTTTGTCTTTTCTGTTGCATGTTTGTATGGAAAGAATAGTGGTGTAGTGGTCGGTAAGTGTAGATTCATATACAATAGATATTACTGGGCAGTTGGATTTGACCATGATGTGGTCGATGCATGAAATGGAGTCTAATGTAGCACGTGTGGGAGTGTTTATGGTGCTTTGGAATCCATGGTAAGTGAGCGTATTTAAGTATTCTTGGCACTGAGGATGTTCGTTTGTGGGCAGAATATTTATGTTGAGGTCACCAGCAATAATACAATTTTTAATATTACATAATTCAGTTAAACAGTTATTAATTGATTTTAGGAATGGTGAAATATTATAAGAGGATGGAGAACGGTATATTGCTAAGATACATGTGTCATTTTTGAGAGTTATTTGCAAACAGTTTGCACCGCTGACTTGGATTTCCTTGACAGATAAACCAATCAGGTCAGTTCTGGTATAGACAACAACTCCATCATTTTGTTTAGTATGTATTGAAGTGCTGTAGTGATCATACCCTTTCAAAATTTTAGGAGCATAATTTTTTGGTATCCAGCATTCAGTAAGAATAATTATATGAAAAGAGGTTCCAATATTATCAAGTTGTAGCAAGAATTCGTCAAAATTCTTGGAAATTGATCTAATATTTTGCTGTAAGATTTGAAGAGAGGATGAGTGTGTTTGTAGTACATTTTTACAGAATTTAGGATTTGACGTCCTATAATTGGTAATACATTCCATTTTTAATAATATCCATTACAGTAAGGGTTTTCTCTAGAATTAAAAATCTACAATACCATTTTTTTAATGTCACTTTCATGTTTGACTTGAATGATTTTTTCCCCCGGACCCTTACGAACGAGTAATTTATTGGCTTTAAACCACACAAATTCGAATTTTGTTTCTTTAGCCTTTTGTTTTGCTTTCCACAGCAATTCCTTATAGTAAGGCGTAAGCACTTCACTAATATAAATAGGTGATTTTGGGTTAAGTATTTTGGCTGTATTTTTGAAAGATAAGACCATATCTCTCGTTTTCTGGTTGTAGAAATTTACTTGCAGTTTATCGGGGGCGTTAGTTCTGCGGTCCTGGGTCCTGGTCACAAGGCGTAGATCCTGCTGCAACAATGGCATACCAAGGGAATTGGCTACCCGAAGAACGGCTTCAGCTGGTTGTTCTCCCGGCCGCAATTCAACACCCGCCATTTCCACACAGTCGCAGAGATTATTTTGTTCCATAGTGGCTAGTCTGGTTTCCAGGCTTGAAATTCTTAAGTCATTCTTTATATTTATTTCACGTAAGGATTGTGTATCTTTTTGTAGGTCTTGTAGTACTTTAAAATTTGATAACAGATCTTCATATTGATTACTTATAAATTCGTTGCTTCTCTTCAGTTCCTTAATTTCGTCTTCGAACATTTTTTTAAGTTCAGTGACCTTTTGGTCAAAATGTTTGGTCAGACGAATAAAGAGCATATCATCATCGTCGGTATTTGCAGCCGAGGATGTAGACGGTGATCCTGGTCTGATTAGGCATTTTGGGCATTTCCAAGAAGTTTTATTTTTTTCTTACGAAACACATTACTAAATAGATCACCAGTCAACCCGTTGCCAAAAGGCTTACCCATTACTTCATAGCACACACGAAGAAAACTTCTGATATAAAAAACTTTTAATTTATTAACAATCTAGTCAACTCATTCATTTTCCTGTTAAAAATGGAACTGCACGCCTTTAAGGCGATGCCATACGTAGTAATGCAAAATCATGTGTTTTTGGTTTGAAAATTTGGTCGCCTCGAAATGTTTCAGATTCTTTAATTAAATACTGCGAGTAGAATACATCTTGGCCTTTGAAATAATCGAGTATTTTTTAGATAAGTTTTTTTATAAGCCCAGAAAAAAATAATGTAAAGGCCTATGAAAACTGCTTTAAAGTTCAAAATCTCCTACTTACGAACCCATTTTCGGTTATAATTATATTGTATAATGTGGCAAATTAAAGTTATTTATAAAATGATGGAAAAAAAAATAGTGTTTATGCCTGAACATCCACAAAATAAAATAAAAGGCACTTTTTGGACATGTTTTTTTCTTGCATAAATCAAAACAGGCGGATAGTGTTAAGCGGTAATTTAAACCTTATCGCCATCTACGTAAGGGTTGTTATTGATAGCGGCTGAATTTAAAATACTACACGACGTAGTGCATCGCCTTAACGAATGAATCGACAGAAGTCCTAACAAAGTATCAGTTAAAAGCGAATATTTTATGAGGACGGTGGAACACGTGTTCATACCAATATTTATATTGATATTGACATACTGATACTGTCAGTATGTATATATATCGTGTTCGATATATTCTGAAATTTTTTTATCAGGAAATCGGCATGCTATCACTTATTTAACAGGATCGTTTTTCTCCGTGCATGTTTGTAAAAAAAAGGTAAAACTTTAATGTAAATGGTCGAATTCACATCTATTTTTTAAATTATTAATTAAATTAACTAAAGACCTGATTTACTGAGTCTAATCACCTTCAACATACCAACTATAACTACTTGATCGAAAATTCTGTTTTGATTACAACAATAATATCAAGATTTAGAAACTCGGTTGTACCTAGATTGCATGCTGTTAGCAATACTTTCGAAGAAATTGTAAATGCGTTCAACTGCACGGAATATAGTTACAAGAAGGCTATAATAATAATAAAGATTTTAGATTTCATAAAGTGTAGGTAAAAAACAGTTTTATAAGAGGAATAACAAAAAATAAAGAGAATAATGTTGATATCATAATATAATATTACATCGTAAGTTCCTCATTAGTTTTCGACGAGTCCTTATTTGTATTGGGGCGTTTAACCAAACGATTTCAACTTTTATTAGAGCATTTCTCTAACTTTAAGCCACAGTTGTAAATATATACTTCATTAGGTCACTAGTTTTAAGCCAGTATAGTTATAAGCCTTATTCGTAAGTCACTAGACATAAGTCTTAGATGTTAGTCACTAGTTTATATATATTTGTACAGCGCCCTTGAAGTGATTTTTCAATGCAGTTAAAATCAGCCAAACCTTATTGTTATTTCTGGAATTCAATAGCTTGCATCGGACCTGATTGTAGCGTAAAACAATAATTCACTCTATCCGATGTAAGCATTTAGCTGGAACTGCAATACCTTGTTGACCAAAATAAATTTCTATAATTGTTGATGTATTGAACTCTTATCGCATTCCATTGTAAAACATTAATTTAATTTTTCTGTTCATAATTTTTTCCATTCCAAACATCCCTTAGAGTAGGTTCATTCAAGAGTCAAATCACAACACTTCGTACATTGGTGTAATTATCACTGTATTACACCTTATTTTGTAACTTGAAAGATATGGGCACGCATTACGTTGAACGCGCTAATAAGAACCGCAAGCACAACGAAGTTAAACAAAGGTTCTAGAAGATAACTCTGCAAGGAGGAAAGGCGGCTCGCGGCGCGGTAGATAAACCTCGCGGTGGACTACGCTGAACCTAAACATTGGGGATTCCCATACCCACGGTGCTTTCTCCAGTTCCGCCTCGTAAAAGTAAGAGTATGTATGTACTAAAACTAGTGTAACATTCGTAAGTCTTATTTAATCGCTTCATTTAGGCCAGTGATTCCTAAACTTTTTGTACTCACGCTCTCTCGGCTCTCCCTCAACGCATAGCTCATTTCTCGTTTCCCTCATTCGCCTTCGTACAATTACTAGCGTTATTTTTATATGAAAATATCTATCAGCAAATTAAGAATGACACTGAAAGTCCGCTGGGGAAAACTCCTGAAAGATTAGAAGAATTTTACCGTTTAGAATTAGCACCAAAATCGATACATATTACAGGGAGAAAAATACTAATTTATTGAAAATCTCTTTGGTAGTCCGGTGAAAAACGGGATTGCAGATCGTTTCCTGATAAACTTTTAGTAAATTCTTAATATATCGGACCACGTATTTGTGCACCTGCGTTTGTCTTGATAATATATAATGACGAAATACAAAAATTTTGAAATTTTTATGCTTATTTACTAAAAGTTTACCAGGAAACCTATCAATTCATTAGTAAGGGCCTGCAATCCCATTTTTAACCGGATTACGATTAATTTGAAGAGATTTTTTAATAAATTAACAATACTTATTTTTCTCCGTGTTCACTGCATAACGCAATATGCCTTTCCGAAATGGAAAATAAATAAACATATGCTTACTTGTTTTCACCTTTTTTGAAGTAGGTTTAGGTAGTAATTTTAACTTTAAAATTTGACAGTAAGTATTGTTTTTTGTCCGCTTATTTTTGTAAATTACGGTTTATAATAATGGATAAACGCATCACTTACAACAAACACATTACAAAAACCTGCCGGTGATTTTTATAAAAATTGATGAAGTTCAAAATAAGATGAAAAATATTATCTATGTCTGATTTTCAAAACTCTGCTTTCACAAGACAGGGCAACGCAAGGTGTCTCAGATAGCATCTAAATTATATTAATAAATAGATTTCTGTGCTAAGCGAGAAGAAATTACCGATTGTGACCAATATTCCTAGTAAGATTTCATCCACAGTAGGTATTCCATAATATTTAAGTACAACGAGCGGTTAACGTTCCGCGTCGCTGTTCACGCTTTTGGGCCCCTATCGCTCTAAGCGCCACCGCGGGGAGGCGACAGTCGATGCCTTCCACTTTGGGAACCACTGATTTAAACAATGCCTTGCTTTTACGGCCGCTGTACAAAAATATCACACCAGATTCAAGTCATTAACTTCTCCCTTTTTATTTAACGAACGATATCTAAGACGAAAAATTAAAATAATTTCTCATTTAAATTTTAATCATTATTAAAACGACTTAAGCGGATTACATGAATACTGTACTTATAAGTAATAATTATAAGTACAGTATATAAATAAATATTTAAAAAAATGTAACAAGCAGTAATTGTTGAATGAAACACTAGTATATATTGAATTATTTCGCGGATAAGAGATAAGCCGCCATAGCTCAGTGGTCAGAGCTGTCGACCGGGAATCGAAGGGACACGGGTTCGAGTCCCGTTGACGTCATTTATCTTTTATCAGGAGATTTTTCAATGTGGATGAGTGTTTCAGGCGAATAATTATTGCTCGTAAAATAATAATTATTTACTTGAAACATCCGTAAATTAAAATACCGGAATTGAAACCGCAGCTTTCTGATTGCCGGCCAGCTGCGCTAACCACTTCGCTACGTCGGTTTATTTTAAACCCGCCAAATAATTCAATATGACCTACTATTTTTATTCAAAAGTATTGCTTATTCAATTTTTTTTATTGTACTTTTCGGCCAAAAATTTTCGTTGGCAAAAATATTTATTTATTTCGGTCTGCGTGTTAATTGTTGATTTGTTTTTATCAAAGCCTTAGAAAAATGTATTCAGCGCTGTAGAATGTTAAGATTGAGTCGAATTTGACGGCTTAATTTCATTTGTGGTACCTATTTATGTGTTTTAGAATTTTTATAATTTGGTGTGAAATGAAAATTAATTTAATTATAATTGGTTCGTGTTAGGCGTCTTGCCCTTTGAAAGCTTTAATTACTAAACTATGACTCGGTTACATAATATAGAGAAATATATTATGATGAATTTAATAATTTTGTTTACTGTACTACGAAGTGCATTACTTCGTTAAATCGTTTGTGAAATAATATTCTTCCGTTAACTCTTGATTATTTCTCTATTCTGAATTATTTCCTTTTACAATATCACTCCATTTCTTCGGAGGAGTAGGTAGGTAGGATACAACACAATTCTGTCCTGGCACATTTCTCTAACTTAATAGAGATTCATTCAAGTGTATAATGCATTATCATTTTTGGGTTATAATGCCGTGTTGCGCTTCCTCCTTATCTGTCGCTTAACGCTGTCCGTTTCGGACAGCGTTACAGTGTCCATCGCCAGGGCAGATGTTGCCACTTGGTATCCGGTGCTTGACGGTTACACCGAAAGTGAACGTGCCGCCGACGGGAATCGAACCACCTTCTGATGTCCGATTAGGTGCTCTGGACCACTAAGCTACATCGGCTTATTCCCAACCCGCCAAATAATTCAATATGTACAAATAATTAAATCGACAATTACTGCTAATTATTTTTTTTGAGTAATTAATGCTTATAATAATTTGTTATCCTTTGTGCTATGCATAAAAACCTTGCCTTATAAACATTAGTTTATCATTAAAAAATATTGATTTAACCAGTTATCGACGAAACCTTACGTAGGAGGCAGGGCAACACAGCAAAATAACGCAAAAATAATCACAATAATACTTTGGGCCGTGAAAATCTAAAATTATATCTATAACACAGAAAACATACTGACAGAAATACAATTATATCTATACCACAGAAAACATACTGACAGAAATACAAAATAAAACAAAAATCACTCAAAAACGCTACATGATATATTTATAATCATTCCTCTACCTAACTCCATATTATCCATATAAATAAATATGGAGCAGCACGGGAGATCCCAGTGACGTTATTATTATCTCTTGTAACCAAAAAAAGAAGATAAAAAACATATATTATTAAAAATATTTATTTTTCTTTCTTCTCTCTTCTTGTACGTTATATTTTTTCCTAGCGCTCTTTTTTTCGTCCTCCCATTTTGGCATCGAAATGTCCAACTCATCTTGTTCATTACGCTTTTGGATTTTTCTTTTATGATCTTCTCATTTCCTCGCAATTCATACATTCTCATTTTTACTTCATTCAGTCAACTTTTGATGTTCCTCTGCTAGTTCCACATATCGCAACCTTACATCAGTTTCATATTAAACCAGTAGCCCCGCTTCCTATGAATCCTACAGCAACTTTTAAGTTGTGAATCGAATGCATTCAATCCTACATGTTATATTAAATTTCCTGAACTCTTGCACTCTTCATTGAACTCCCTTTTAAATTCGTATTCTTATGAAAAAATAATTTCATTTTAAGTGTATAATGTTGTATTTCCCAAAATGAGTTTTATTAAACTCAATGGAAATAATTTATAAAAAAAATTATTGTCATATATTTTTAATTATATTTTGTAATGTATCTTTACTTAAATAAAAATACCTACGTATTTTATCGCTCCTCTGAATTCTTCACAAAATCACTTTTCAAAATGACACTTATTTAAAAAAAAAAATCTGAATTCTTTGAATTGAACCATAGTTAAACAGAGAGACCCACAATCAAAATTAGTATTTAATTATTGAAAATTTAATTATATGAAATGTTTAAAAAAATTGTATATGAAAAACAATACTTCAGTTTTAAAGGGTACTAGATAATACGAAAATAATTTATTAGGTACCATAGTATTACAATTTTTTTGTTATCCGTTGTACAGTAAATGTACTACAGAGTAGTTAAACTATTTCCAACTTCTGACATTTCCCATACATTTAGATGGCAGTATGCCACACGAGCGCCTCCTAGCGGCACGAGTTGTGAGGCTTGGTTTACTTTCATAAATGTTAAAGGATCTTTTGCATTATTGATTTTGCCATGCTAGCATTTATTATTTTATTTTATTTTTTTGTTTGGTACAATATTTTTTACATTATAAGTTTTCCAGTAATGTAGGCCTCACCGGGTGGCTTGCCTGTGCTGAGGCCTTCATTTTATTATATGAAAATATAACACATACATAATAAATTTAAAATTAAAAATACATAATACATAATAATATATTTAAAATTAAAAAATAATAACATTGAAAATAATCTTGTGTGTTTGTGAGTGATGTGTGTTTATATTGGTTTTGTGTGTTACGTGATAATTATTAATTATTATTATTAACGCCTCTAGCGGCCAGAATTTCCACCCAAGCAATTAAATACTTCCAATTTCGAATTTTGGTGTTGGAATTATTATTAGTAATTAGGGTATTTGGTGAGAGTGACCGTATGAGTATTTTTTCTTAAAAATAACAAGAACAACTTAGTTTGTTGATTTGTAAAACGTTGTCTTTGTGTTTTAACTAAAACACAGTGGACATAGCACCAGAGATGAAGTTGGAGATATGAGTGTGAGAAGCTGACGCCATTACCATAAATCTCAAATTTCTTTTTGTTCCGCGTCACACTCGTTTGTGTTCCCTTCCCCCAAATCCCACGCAGGTTTTTTTTATTCTAATTTATTAAACGCATACCCCGGAATGTTATTCAAACGGCATTCATAATTTTACAGTAATATCAGCTTATGTTTTAATAAAAAATAATATATTTTCCCCTTATTGTAGATTTCTCATTCACAGGTATTAAAAAACTAGGCCTTTCAAAGCAGTTCTAAACCTTCTGCGTGATATTTAACTGATTTGGGGGTAGATTACCCTTGAATAACATATTTTGCCCAATTAAAAACTGTGTTGGATAAAATATTTCCTACGATTTTTTTTACATTATTTCGTTTTAATTTATGGGTGGAATTATGAAGAATATAAAACACGAAGGTGGATGGAATAAGTCGCGGAGGTCGAGGAATGGAATATCGAATTGTTTAATTTGAGTCGAGTCACGTCATTGTCAGTTGGATAGTTGAAATTTCTGAAGAAAAAACAGCAAAAGATCTGAAAATACAATAATACATTAGAGTAAAAATTCCGTGATATCCAAAGAAAATCTCTAACATTAGGTATCAGTTATGATTGGATTGCTTGTATAGCGCCGTTTTCGTGAGAAAATCACCTCAATGCCGCTTACGGCCAGTTTTTCTTCTCTGTGGATGTCCTGGTGAACATTTTCGGTACATAAACATAAGCCGGTTATATCAGTCAGTCCGTATCCTCGCCATATGCTCGCTCAAATTTAAGCTGGCTAAATCGGCCGCTCAATCCTTGATAAGCAGCAAAATAGTTCCTTTTTATATGCTTAGGCGTTAGCAGTAAAAGCAGCGCATGTCAAATTCCGCATTTACGTAAATAACTGCATATTTCCATCTCACCGAAATTTAAGTAAAATGCCTAATTTAAATAAATGTAGACAACATAGATATACTACTCACGTAGACAGTACTTTGGTTTTACAAAGAAATAAGGAACACCTTCCTCTATTAAAATCATAGATAATAAGCGTAATATTGGCGATATCTAGGCTATATACGGATTATGTTCCTCGCTAAGCTCGACATTCCAACCAAGCCGAGCTTAAAATCAACTGATATACCGGGCCTAAGACTGAGATTAGGTGGACCGAGCACCTACAGAATATAACGCAATGAATAAGCACTATAATCAAATATAAAAGAATAAAATAGAAAGCCGGTGTAAAAGGGCCTCAATCAAATAACGGTGAAAGTATCCATGTTTCCATCAGCAGAAGAATGCACAACAAAGCGCCGATACCAATATAACACGCCCTAAAGAACACGCTCTCCAAATTCGTGATAGATTGGTAGGAATTAGGTACCCACTGTAATGCAAGATATAAGGCCGTGTCAGACCAGCATTACCTAGAGGTACGGACAGATAGATTATTGCATGGGCCGGTTCAGCAGCTCCAAGAACCGGAGCAAAACATCAGATATCTGCAGTATCTAGTAGGTCCGGTCTACACAACCACTTGGCTTTACATATTATGTTTACACGGCCAGAGAGTTGTAACGTCTGCGCAGGATACAAACACATACATGCTAAATATAAACAGTGCACCTTTTATCTCAAGGAATTTAATGCAGGTATCACTAAAGCACTCGATAATATTTCAATGGGCTATTCAATGTACCTACACGTTGAATAGCTCAACTTTGCGTTTAACGTTTTCTTCTAAAGCAAAAAAAGGGAAACGAATACATACGTTTCACTATATCGAGACGTCAATTTCCTTACAAAACGAATAAAGTTAACTGCATCAATTAACTTTTTTATGATTTCTAGTTAAGACTCAATAGTGTGAATATATAAACGAAGCATTAGGTACGTCACGCGTCAGATAGAAATGATTTCCATACAATTACGAATTAAATGATATTTCGATAAACTTGTCAAAATCCGCCTCACGCTTAAAACGCAAAAAATTGTAAATAGCACTTTGTTTCAACTTAATTACTACAAGAAAAAACTATTTATGACGGGTGAGATGATAAAAGACGTATTAAAGTTTATTTTTTTCTCAATCAAAGTTAAGTTTGAGAGTTTCGGATTAATTATTAAAATAACAAAAGCTAACACCCTAAAAAAATATTTTGTGCATGTTTACATCCTATCCGACTTAAATAGTTGTCACCATTAGATATTTAAATTGAAATTAAGAGCTTTTGTATGAGGTGGAATTCGACAACTTTACCGATATTTCTTCTATCCTAATGCAATAAAATGCAGGAAATTTATAAAATAATATTTGTTTCCAAGCAAATTCAACGGCATTCAAGCATTGTCTTTCTTTGTTTTCAAATCAAATACAAAAGAATTCAAATTATAACCTGATTGTTCTAACGTCTTAAGGTCCGTATACACGCAGCGACTTGCGAGATCAGTTTGTGCAAAATATTGCGAAAAAATACACGGTGCGGCTTCCATGCGACAGCGAAATACATGCGCAAACAGTTAAACGCAATCATTTTGAAGTTTATGCAAGTCATTTGAGCATTATATAGTTTTAAACGTACAAGCTTACTTGTCCAAATTTAGTTTTTCGTGCAAGCCAATTGCGCGGTATACCGCTTTAACATCCTAATATACGTGATTACTTGCGTAAATTAGAATTTGTGCAAGTAAGATTGAGCGTGTAGACTGTAGACGGACCTTTATTCCGGACAACCCCAGGAATTATTAGATAATAAAGACACCCCGATAATGGTTATGCGCATCTAAAAAGTGCAAACTAGTATATTTTTATTATTTTTTTGGGTAAACTAATGTTTAAGACAAGATTTTTTATGCATCGCACAAAGGGTAACAATTATTTTTATAAGCAATAATTATTAGCCTGAAACACAGGCTAATAATTATTGCTTATTTATGTATTGTTTCATAGTGCTTTCACACAAACGAAGTATTGAATTCCGTAAGTCTATACTTAAACTTTAGGGTGCACAGTTTACACCCGCGCTGTGCAAGCGGGTTCCCTACAGAACATCGGACCATCCCTTATAAAAATAATTAGTATATTTTTATTGTTGACATGTTTATGTTACCAATTTCCTTAACTTATGTTAACATTTATAGTGTCCACCATTTAATTGAGTTTAAAACTTAACTGATTTATTGCAAGAGTATTGACACGATGACCTAAAAAGCGTTAGTGATATTATGTATTATGCACCTCTGTATCTGAAATTCAATCTCAATGACAAATATCAGTAGTAACCAAACCCCGTCTCTCCTTCGACAAATTGCATCATAAAGTAGATACCGTAAAATGGAGTGACTTTTTCAATTTTCAACTTCGTAACTAAATAAATTTTTTATGAATACATTCATGTCGGAAAAATTTGGTGTCATATTAACATATTGCACATGTTTTAAATATCGAAATACGTGACAAAATTGAAACCAAAACAAAAATGGTGACAAAAGTCACGTTGTGGGGTGTGGCGACTTTCATGTATCATTTTTATAAGCTTTCTACAATGATAATTCAAAAAAAAAAATTCTAAAAAAACGCTACATTGAATATTCATGAACATAGTTATTATATACAGGGTGTAAGAAAATGTACGCGAAGGATTTTATCGAGCGATTCTCGAATACATTTAGAGAAAAATGTAGTCATTTTGTCACTTTGCTGTCCGATGAAAAAGATATTATATTACACTGAATACACGTCGCAATGGATCACGTGATACGCGCTCTGTCTCGTGTGTCACCGTGCTGCTGGAACGAGACAGATAAGTATATAAGTGACTTAAGCTAGAAAACTACTCTCTATTAACTACTTAGCGGCGACGGGTGATTTATTTAAATTGGAAAATATCATCTGAGAGTAAAACGTTTTTAACTCCAAATATGCTCTGGAATCAGTGCTTGAAATCTTTCGGGTACGCGCTGTTACACCCTATTGATACACGTTGATATACTTAACAAAATATATGACATGAAACCATAATAATCATTGAATAATTTATAAAATACAATTTTGATTATCATATCAAAAAAACAGCTTCACAATTCAACAATCAATGTATTGAATTTAACAAAAACCAACTAATTTGAACTTTATATTCAAAACGTCATTGTACCCACGTTGCCTGAAATAAAATTACCAACATAATACATTTTATGAAAACATAGTAATATTGATTTATATTATATTTCACAAACTCTCCTGATAAAGCTGATGCTTGTGCTCGGAAGAGGAGAACTTATATATTACAATTACTGTGAAAACTTATAAAATGAGAAATTTTATGTTGTAAAGTTATAATTTTCAAACTGATGTTTAAAGTTTGAAGTTAAAAATTATAATTATTTTTTATTTTAACAAAGTGAAGTTAAGTGAAAAGTTAGATATATATTTTTTTTTTGTGGACACCGTTCTAGAGTACCAACAGCTCCCAACCGTCAGGAGCCAGTGAGACTATGGCATCCCCAATTGGGGTATGTTGTAAGGCTGAAGGTAGTGGGGAGGGGAAGGAGATGGGGAAGAGGAAGGTGGAAGAGTACCTGACTATTCAGATCTGGTCACCAAACCCGGCTAAAGCAATTTCAAGCAACGTTTCAATTCTAAATGGTGGTAACACCTGGGCGATACTGATAGTATCTTCCAAATACAGATATGTATATACAGGTTCCCGTTAATTATTAATTTTCGTTGTAAGTTTCGAATCTAAAATTAAGTAGACAGTTAATTTCATTATTTAACCATTTTATATGAAAATAGAGAGTGAAAACATATACATGAGAAGAGATAAGGATAAGTTTATAAGACAATATATAACAGTAATAAACAATCTAGATGAGATGTACATAATACATAAGAAATGAAAAACAAAACAGAATATATTTTGTGAAAATTTAATAATATAGAAAATTTAAAAAAAGAGTCGTTGCGAGAATCATGTAAACATCCGCGATGATCAACGTCGCCTCTAGATTTAAAAGTGACCCCATATTACGGTACCCATTACCTGCATGAATAGAAACACACATTATAAATATCGCATTTAATAACTGATGAAATCCTATTGTTTACAATCAGTGAAGCGCGCTATTGACAATTGACAAAATAAATAAAGAGTAGGCAAGTTAATTTTTGTATTGTTGGACGAGCCCATCAAAACAAGAATTATGATATTGTAACCGTTCCGATATTTTCATCAATTCACTAGATAGCCGCCGAATAACATACAAATGTAACTATACATTCTTTTTATATTGATGATTTCCTTTTCGAATTTTCGTACATTCATTTAATTTGAATTAGCTTTATAAAATTATATATATAAATCTTCCAGAAGAAATTCTCTAAATGAAAACCTTATAAAAATCCGTTGCGTAGTTTAGAAGAACTAAGCGCACAAACAGGCAGACGCTGATAGCGACTTTATTCTATACTATTTAGAGATAATGTATATATTGAAACGAATTTGATGAGAAAAATTGTTTCTGTAGATACTGTATTAATATGTTGTTACTAGCGCAGACCCGTGGAAAATCACGGGATATTAAAAATGTAGGATTTGTGAAAGTATTTACTTATAAATAAAATATTTGCCTCATGTTCATCGCCTTTCAAAAAAATAAATTTACCTTTCGAATGTTAGTAAACTTGAAAAATTACGACATCTGTCAAAAATTTAAACAAAAGAAATACCCATCCATCTATTTACATAAAGAAGAGTGTCTGGCGGGCGGGCGGGCGAGCAACGTGGATTTGATGTCTATACAAATATACAGGTTTATTTCGAGATTGATGAAATTTTGCACACATGACCTTCAAAACAAGAGGAAGGTCACTGTCTACGTGACATTTCGAAAAACCACCCACATCCCCTTTTCCCACCCCTTAAAGCAGGATGTTGATACTTATTGATGAAAGTTTCCACACTCCACGTTTGAACGAAGGCATTAAGAGGAAAATTTTTGTCTACATCTTATTTCGAAAACTCCACGTGACTTAACCTAGAATTAATAATTAATATAATCATTTAGGAAGGAACTTTATCACTTGTCTAATATGATTTAAGCGTATCTGTTCCAATTAAAAATAATATGAGAAATAAAATTTCAGGTTTATCCTAAATCCAGATGATATACGTTTGTGACATAAGAATTGACAATTAAAACAGACTACAAGTTATGTATAAGAATACAAACAATTTCCTACTGGAGGTGGTTGACTTTCATTACTTTCATCATATTCCAAAATACACATGACGTAGAAAAAAAGTGAAATTATTTAATCATTATGCACAGGAAATCCTCATTGAGAAATAATAGATAATTACTGCACGATGTAAAAGTGGAATTAACATTGAATTTTTTAGGCGATACCGCACAAGAGTTCCAACTGCGCAGAGACAGTTTTTTTTTTCGAATAGGACGACCAGCGTACAGCTCTGCCACGGAGAAGATCGTAGTAGCATAAATAATGCACCTGCCTACAATAGTTTAAAATATTGGAGTGTTAATATTATCTACCATCTACAAACGACAGAAATTCATTATATTCCACGGCGTTCCCCAGGGAAGCAAACTGAGCCCTGACACTGCATTTATAATTGTAACAAATAGTCAAATATTAATAACACCACGCCCACTAAGTACCATTTTAAAATCAGATCGCAGTAAAATACAAATCCCAAGTCTAGATAAATACCAAAACACTATCGCACGAAAAATCAAGAGAGATTACTAAGACTTCAATGATAATAAGACCAAAATCCGGCTTTGGTAGAAGCATTGTCCGGTGTTTAAGTGTTTAGTTGTAGCTATAAAGGTTATGTAGATTCCCAGCATTGTAGTCGGGCGAGATGAAGAATTAATCGCAGTGGAGGTAGAAGCCAGCACAGTGCCGGATTTAACTTTGGTGGGACTGGAAACCATTCAAATATGAAAGATTGCACTTTACAAAATTTCATAGAAAAATCGCTACTATATTTTTAACTATTTCTCAAAAATTTCAAAACACTGCTTTTACGCCTGCTAATTCATCACACCCTGCCTGTAAAATGCCCAAGTAAGTGGGTTTTCCTTAAATCAGTGTTACTTGATATTCATTTGTCTTATCCTATTCAACCTGCTAAATAATCGATTTTAGATATTTTTCCTAGATAGTAGTTACTAGTTACTGCAAATCCCAAGATCTGCTCTCAACGCAAAGAGAATATAATGAGTCGTAGATAGTACATACATATAAAGTCCCACATATAAATTCCCACATATTAAGACCTTTTAGTTTCTCCGCGTTTTATCGATTAACCGGCTCTGGCTAACTAGAAGTAATAAAGATGAGACGCTAGAAACGACGATGGGAATCGATATTTCCTATTATTAATAGATGGTATCAGATGGCGATAAAATATTTCTAAAGGGGTCACATTAATACGTCGGTCTACCAATATACTGTCTAATAATAGCTATCTCAAAAAGCGCTGAACTCTAAATGTATCTACGTTTCTACGTGCTGAGAAAACATATTTATTTTTCTTTCTGCAAACGGCCTGAAATGACTAAAACAATTATTTGAACTGAAATTTATAACAATAAACACGTGCGTGTATTGAGTAACGATAGCGTAGGTAGATACTTCTAATTCACTATGACACGCGTCACATAATCCGTATCAATCAAACCTACGCTTAAAGTTGCATGCCCTGAACTGTGTTTGTCGTGAAATCCATAACAACATAAGCCCACTTAAACAATCGGCATTTGGAGCTTGGAATCGTATCGTCGAACTGGAAATTGCATCACTACAGAGTACCAGTGGAGTATCTACAAACTACAGATCTACAGACGTAGTGGAGTGAGCCTCGACTCGAGTTCGAGTGAACGGCCGCCGACGCTGGTCGCTAGTACGCGCTCGGACTAACGGAATCCTAACGACTTTCGTTTTCCTCGTCTTCTCAACTGGCAGTTTGAATTTCGAACGCGCTCGTCGTTGTTGCGTCTTATGATGTAACCGTTTTTTGTTGCCATTATCATAATATGTCCGTTGGGAATGAGGACGCTATCACGCTATCAACTGATGGTGTTTATGGTAGCAAAGTTTCAGTCGTGTTGTTTATGTTTGGAGAATAGGTGCACCATTAGAGGCAGTATAGCAGGGAGATGTGTGCAAATACGGACTACTAAAATACGAGGCGTAAAAGATTTTTGTGCAGGACGACGTGGATAGATGGATTTAATACAACAACGACTGCAATACAACCATCAAAACTTTAATTATTAAAAATACTGATTGCGGTTGAGAGTCTATGATCAGAACTCTAGTTCAATGAACTCATGAATTTAAGCTTCGTTTCAGACTGTCATTTGTCAGACAGGCGATAAATTACCTACCTATAATATAATATTTGCTAACCAGAAAATTATTTTAATTCTATATTTGAAACTAGTGGACCCCGAAAAGCATCGCTATTGATAATGTCTTTCTCGGGCGTTTTCGACTTCTTCCATCAATCATTACTGTACACCACAATGTTACTATTAAAAAAATATATTACATCGACTCCCTGTCTCATTCCGGTGCAGATATTTTGAATTAAGTATTCCTCGTGCGTCCCCGACTTCTACTACCATTCAAACCACTCTCTAAAAACTCTCGGCACTAATAAGAACAAACTATGATATTTTCAGCGATGTCCATCAACTGCTTTTCGAGTTTTGCGAGCACAAACATACACAGGCTGAATTTGTATATACATATTAAGATGTGTATTTCTTTTGTTTAAATTTCTAAGGGTTAACCTAGACAAGTTAAAGTCAGATTCTGTGATTTTTCAACGGTCCTCGCTTTTTAGCTATCAACCCTACAATTATAATATCCCGTGATTTTTCAGGGGTCTGCGCTAATATTATCAATGAAATATTCTCCTTTACATTATAACACTTCACTAGGATAAACTTTGATTTTTTAATACCGTCTAGTGAATTAAGTATAAAATCGGTTTGAGTTGTAAAAAAAATACAAGGATTCCACGAAGAAAGGTTTAAAGTTAAAAGGATGATTTGAACAATACTTATTTTTCATATTCCCTTGGTTCAGAAAACTTTATATGTCAAAATTAATAAACTTTTTTTTAAATACTCCCTCATTTTTTGTAAATATTCACAAAGGATTGTTAATTTACAGATGATGCTATTTTCCCCCATCGGAACGAGCATCATCTAGTGAGGCGGATAGCTATATTTTAAAAATATATATAAAAATAAAGCACTCGATTTTCCGGAACTGAAATTGAACTGAAAATGATTAGACGAGCAGACTTAATTGTTATCAAGCAGGGTTAGTCTAGTATATTCCATATCAAAGGTCGAGACCTTCTAATATTAATTTGGTGAAGACATTGAGAAAAACGCTGGAGTGGATTTCCACCTCGGATTAGACACAAAAGTCCAATTTATTTATTACCTCTGCCCCAATGTTTCCAATCGTAAAAATCGCTAATGATGACGGATAAAAAAAAGCGTTAGATTATTTTTAGTATGACGGACACCGTTTAGCTCGCAATTTGGTTGCAGACGTGAGAAATCAGAAATGTCATTATTCCATTAAATCATTACTACTGAAGCGTGAACATTAGAGAAGATTTCGTATTTTTTTATGTGAAACCGCACAAGAGTCCCAACTGCTCCCAACCGTCTGGAGCCAGTGAGACTATGGAATCCCCAATTGTGGTATGTTGTGAGGCTGGAGGTAGTGGCGAGGAGAAGGAAACGGCCAACAGGCTACGTTTCAATACTTAATGGCAATGTTACACCAGGGCGATACTGAGTAGTATGTACTATATATTTTAAATTAGTAAATTGTGAAATGACACAAATTAACCAAATAAAATTTACTTGCGCACGCCGTCGAGATTACTAGTTGAGAACCGTACCTCTCAACAAAGGAGGTCGTTTGATCTAAAAAAAAAGTGGGTGTGTCAAGCCTACGCAAGACAGAAGTGAAACTTCTAGTTTCAGCTGATGCTTGGCGTGGCGCAGTTCGCTGGTGTCTGAGAGAGAGGAAAGAAGAGAAGAGAGAGAACGTTCGTGAGCGGCTCCCCCACCTCAACAAGGTTTCACTTCAAAAATGCCACAGCCGAGAATCGAACCTCGCTTAACTGATTGAAAGCCAACCACGCTGAGCACCAACTGTAAGCAAAGCCGCATAAATTGATTATATTATGTAGGTTCTGAAAATATGAGAGCTTGTTATGTTTTATAATGTTACCTACATCACACCCAAAATATAATATATTTTTAAAAATAATGTACAATGTACAGAAATAGAATCCCACACAAGATCGCGTAGTGCGCTCTAGCGAACGGATATTTTATCAGAGGGAGATAGTTTTAATTTTTTTTTCTGTAAATTATTACATATTATCAAAATAAATAAATTAATTAAATAAATGTAATACAATTATCATAATATACGGATTAGATAATAATTTTAATCCAACACAATAACGCAAAGCGCGCTCTAGCGGAGTAATGTTTTATCACAGTGAGATAAGTGTTTTTATTATTTTGCAATATTATTTTCTTTTAAAAAATGTTCTGACCTACTAAAAAATAAGATATTGAATGAAAAAGGCGTTAAAAACAAAAAAATAATGTGCGATGGCCGAGAATCGAACTCGGATCAACTGCTTGGAAGGCAACTATGCTGACCATTACACCACCAACGCCAGTTGTCGGGATGAGCTAAGAAACATTTATATGTTACTTCAAAACTTTGACTAGATCAAATGAACTTTAATCGGTGGTGGGGGTACCCGCATTTTCGTTTCGGTCATGAGTCGGTTTTACTCCGGTCCTCGAAATTGCATGACGCGCGTAAAGAAGTTTCACTTCAAAAAATAAAAAAACATGAATAAAAGTTTTCAAAAATTACGTTTTTTAATATATTGACAAATCCCACGCTAAAGTCAACCTGACATTATTTCTTCCAATGTCAAACGACTTTTCGATTAGATATTTGATCGTGCGGTCGCTAACATTGACATTAACGAGCTCACATTAAAAAGGCAAAGAAACGTCTTATTCAATACATGAGAAAAAGCGTTCAACTTTCTTAGGCAAATTCTACATGAAAGCTAAGAGCTTTGCCGAGAGGCTAAGAGGAAAGGCCGACCTATATAGAAAACTCGGAATTCCTTATTCAATTTGTTAGTTCTCTGATCCATCGAGCGGCGCTAGCATCGGCCACTTATTTTCTTTGCCATTCCCCTCCCTAATACCTCTCCCATGGCCCACTACCGGGAAAAGCTGTATGTAACTGAAGGTTGGTGGAGGCAAACCGAAAGACATATTTATACAGGGTGTTAAGGGCCGTGCTTGACTTACTTTAAGCAGTGATACCTGACATTATTTGGAGTAAAAATTGTAAATTAAATTTTAGTCTCATGTGACTTCAAAAAATAAAAATTATTCAAAAATAAAATTCTGCATTTCTTCACTGGCAACTCGGCCGAGTAACTACCCAACCCCTCACATCGAACCTAGCTGTCGAATAACTATTGATTTTCTATGTTTTTAGTTGAAAAAAATGTCACTACAGACCAAAATTTAATTTTCATTTTTGCCTCTAAATCTCAGGAATCATTGGTTAAAGTAAGTTCAAGACTTTACTGTAGGTACAGTAAACTAAGTATATTATACAGAGTTATTGTTACAATACTATTTTTGAAAAAACAGGTACATATTTTCATGCTTGGGTAATTTTTCTTTATTGATTCATTTAATTATTGTGTTAATCACTTTCCAGCACTTTTGCCAAAGTGGAATAATGAAGTTAAGGCAATCATGTAGTGTAAGGAATCATTTGCACGCAAATGTACCATAAAATTTTGAAATGTGTAGCTACGTAAGGTGCGATTTGTTTGGTATTTCCGAGTGGAAGATATTGTCACTGTCGCCTCAGTGAAAAACCACCATTCAAAATGTAAATGTAGCTTGAAGCAAGCACCTATCCAAATTATTTACTAACTGAAGGCGTTTTTCACACTCGATGGTCTCAAAATAATCCCCAAATAACACTGATGATTAGGAGATTTCTATACGAAGATGCCCAAACAATTATTAGTTTTTATGCAACTGTATGCACACAAATGTACGTACGACTTTGCAACATTGCGTAATAGAATTTTATTATTATTATTCATTCTAAATTCAATAGACACATATAAAAAATTCTCACCAAGAAAATATTGCCTTGGGCTACATGGAGATAAAATAATAAAAGCCTCCAAAAAAAGACAATAGTAAAAGACAATAATGTAACATCTTGAAACCGACTTTAATAAAGTTTCGCACTCTCTGCAGAAATGATAAGTGCATGTTCCTCTTTGTAAAGTAGTCCCAGAAAGAGCTTGTACCTACGTCGTCGACGATCGTCCTAAAAAGACAAGATACCAGAACGATGGCGTAACGTTCAACCTCCTTCTGGGACTACTGTTTATAGCGCTGCTCCCGAGTGCATTTATATTATTAATTTTGTTACCTGCATCACATAAAAAAATGAAGCTACTCGAAGAAACGATACATTTTGTGAACTTGTTTAATTTATTTATTGAGTCAAGCCTTTTTTATGTGACACCTCACAAGAGCGCCCCTGTCTGTACAGGTACAATATGAAGGAACGGGAACTATATCGCCACCCGGTTGGGCAGCGTTGTGAGGAGGGTTAAGGTAGGAGCTGGCCGCCGTAGGAAGGGATTTATTTTAGCGGGTCTTGAAGATGACTGAATTATAAGGAGGAAAATAGGTTATGACGGCTTGTGGATACATTATTATAGGTAAGTCATACAAAGTGTGTAGTACATAACATTATAAAAATGTGTTTGTACACTATGGTAGAAACCAGGGAAACATAATTTATTTAGAATAAAATGAACAAAATGATCCTGTTAAAAAGTGACAGCATGCAAACTTCCTGATAAAATATTAGTCATTCAGAATATATAGAGAACACGTGTTCTTTTCCTAATAAATATCATAACGGAATGTGACAATATCTGTGTTGTGTGAACTCGTGTTCCGCCGTCCTCATAAAACTTTTTTTTTGACTGATACTTTGTTAGAAACTCTTTCAATTCATTTGTTATAGACCTGCTATCTCATTTTCAACAGGAAAATGAATAATTTGACCAAATTTTTAATAAATTAACAGTATTTCATATCCGTAAGTTTTTCCGTGTGCCATGTGCCATAATGAGCAGAAGATACAGAGATATCTCGGCCGCATGAAGACCAACAAGATGGCATTTAAAATTCAATGGCTCTTGACCAGACTTTACAATGCAGCCTTTTCATGGAAAACAAAATACGAAATTAAGTAATATTTAATGAAAATGAAAAGCTAAAATAACAGTAGCAATTTGCAAAAACAAATCGCATGCTTTGAACAAATAATAGAATTAATTACGAATTATGACAACTTTTCTCCCTTTAATTGTCATCCATTTATGAAAAGCTTTTAAGTGGTCTTTGGCCTTTGAGCAATAGTTGGTTGGTTGACGAGTTTAGTTCAAGTTTGGGGCTTCCAACTGCCAATTACTGAGGCAGGAATTAATTAACCAGTCGACTGGGCTAATCAGATGTACCTGGATAATTGGCTCAGTGCTAGCAGGCAGCTTGCAGGTGAGGAAATTCGCTAACGCTTCAAAATGAATTACATCAAAACGGCCGAATATCAGATTGGTACAGCATCAATTATATTTATTTCATTAAAAAATAAGGTGGCTTTTCTGGCGTTAGGCAACCCTTTTTAGGGCCGCATTTTAAATTGAAAAACTGTCACATTGCTTTACAGTTCTTCTGGCATAGGTAAGAATTGCTTTGACGTGAAATTGTGAAAACTATTCATTTGTTAATTTCGGTTCAACACTTTCTCCGTGTGCAACTTGAGAAATTGATACATTAAATTAAAGTGAAGCATAAAATTCATCTGAAATTAGTATTGTTTTTTTTTTTCCTTGAAGTTTTGGCTTAAATTAAAAAAATCTTTCTTTGTTTTTATTGCTTTCTTTATTAGAAAGGGGATACTGAAGCATTAGAGGTCAGTGACAATTTCTTTAACCCTTCAAGCTAATTTGTTCGCTTTTAGAAACAACTTATTTGGTCTCATAGAAGTGGTTATTATACCCTTACTGTCATGGTGAGATATAAGACCAAAACGGTATTAGAAAGAGAAAACACCACGCTTTGTATTCAATTGTAGAAGTTAACCACAGAAGAAATAAAATGTGCACCTTTTTGCAACCAAAAGTTACGAACAAATTTAAAAAAAAAAAAAAGATTTTTTACTAACTATTTTTATATGAAACGACAAAAAGTGAGGTGACAATAACGTTTGTTTGTTTTATTTATTATTATATTTAGCAAAATTAAAAAGTGGGTTAGGAGAGTTAGATAAACAATGCGTACACAAAAATTAATATAAGACACGAGACTGTAGTTTTTAAAGAAATGTTTGACGGAAGAGCGTCGCGAAGTCCTGTTTTAACTCTACCGTTTTGCATCTCGTCTGTATGTAAATGTGTTTACACATTCGTTTCCGTTTCAAGATTGCAGATGTTTTAATGGTTCAGTAAAGATTATTTATTCATATGTGATATCGTCGTGTTTATTTGGATTTTCTAATTCGGTTTTTTTCAATATTGTGGTACCTACCTGCCTGAAGATTTTTAAAAAAAAGAATTGCATTCAGATAGTGACGTTTCTTTGGATAAATTGCATAATCTCTTATTTGAAATAAATAAAAATGCTATATGAAATATGTGGTTTCTAATTAAATATGTAGGTATTCAATTACCTGATTCGATTGGAAATTTCGGTTCCGATTTATTAAATACTATCTTACGTCTACCTAGCGTTGCCCGACTTTTCTCTACTTTCTATAAATATAATGTGCATGTATTAAATATATATAAACCTTCCTGCAGAAATTCTCTAAATGATAGTGTATTAAAATCCGTTAAGTAGTTTAGAAGAACTAAGCGCACAAGTAGACAGACGCGGATAGCGACTTTATGTTAGTATAATAGAGAAGATAAAATTTGAAACATAGTTTTTTGGGCGCGAGGTCTACTAACTGTTCACAGAACTACTAGTTTAAATTTTGCACGAATTAATCAATGTAGCTTCAAATATATTCTTAACTTAATTTTCCCAGTACTGTATTATACATTATAACAGTCTGTATGCTAACAATGCCTTCTTTCACTAAGAAATTCGGAATGAAGTCAGGCAGAACAACTACAATGTATATTGTATAATGCTTACTTCCCACTAAACCCAAAACGCTGAAACTCAGAAATATTCCCTCGCGCGTCAATTTAATAACATTACGTAACGAGTAACGAACAATCAGCCAGAAATAAGGTACGTATTTCCCGGTTCGCACGTACTACGGTACATATCGTACCCCTGTCTGTAAGCTACCTGTAAGGTAGAGGGTAGGGGGTAGTTATTAGTTAGAGTTAGGTCCCCCCGATATCTCCCCTTAAGCGTACCTGCAGAGGTGAGAGAGGTCTATTAAATCTATACGTAGAGGGCAGACCACACTCCGCTCCTCATTAAGGTCATATTCTACTCGGGCTAGGGTAGGTGGCTTTAAGTATGCAACGGTTAGCGGTGTTGCGAGGGGAGGACTGCATTTGACTAGGAGCACACTAAAATAAATAAAGAAGACTGATGACCACTAATCGTCTTCTTTTTTTAAACCTTTTTCGGGTTACCTTCGCAAAACGTACAGACTAACAAACTATTTTCATAAGTATTGTTTTCAATTCTCATATCGGGCGATTTTCGGTGTGTAAAGCCGAGTTACGCTATTTTCTTCTAGAATCTCAGCGTTATAAAATTATCACTTTGAATGCCAATTCCCTTTGCCTTCGGCCATTTGTGAAGTGACCAACGAGAGAAAAAATGTATTATAAAACTTTTAGAACACTCTTGATTTCCCAAACATATCTATCTGAAGTTTGATAAAACTGACATACATATTTGAAAATGTAGCCACCGGCCCTGAAAACGTCCATAAAGTTTCACGAGAGCCAACACTCTCGGGACAGGACAGGGGACAGGGAGCCTGCTGCTCGGGACACCCCAAAGTGGCAAAGTTCCGCAAAAACACCCGCACCACACTAATCTAGAATCCTCTGAATCTCCAGTGGGAGGCTTGGGAAGTACTAAGTACCCCAGTACAGGTCCTGCTCCTCGCTATACGAGCATAGAGTACAGAATAGAGGGGGAAGTAGGTTCCCCACCACATAATACGCGGAGAGGTTGGTTCCTCCGCACTCCCAGAACCAGTCCCAGGTCCCAGGTAAGCTCCGGAAAAGGGACCGAATGGTGTAATTGAGTGGTCTCGTTCATTAAGAATTATTGTCGACAGGAATTGGAGTGAAGTTTTAGTGGCATCACGTTCCCTTCCCGGACACGAGGAGTGGGGAAAGGATCCGGGGGGCGGGCGTAGGGCTTCACTTAGTTATATACTCCACTTCATGTAATTACAGGTGAGTCCATAAAGTTTTATAGTTATGCTCGTAACTCCACCGGTGCTACGAGAAGCCACGTATTCCTATGAGCTTATGAGCGCATATTTTATGATCGGTACTTGACTAGAAATTTTGTTCGAATTATTATCAATTTAATGAAATCATTATACTGTTTACGTAATATATAAAACTATCGACCATCCCTATTTAACACTTTAACAGCCACGCATTACAATTACTCCACCTTTTTGTCAGTCGTTCACGAGCCTCATTCGTGATCGAGTTTGGCACAGATTATGTTAAAATCAGAAACTCTTTTTGTGATCCGCCTTATCGGATCGTATAGATGAACGTTTAGGCTACACAAACACAGGCAATTCGTGTACCAGTGCGCCAGTTAGTAGGTTGATTATTACAAACAAACATAGTTTATATTTTTATTACTGTCGTCAAAACACATAAGATCGCCTTATAAATCTATCATGCTAGGTATAAAGAGTGTAGGTAAAAAAAATAATTTTAGATTTTTTAATTTTTTATCAAATCACCAAAACAAAAAAAATTAAAAAAAGTATTTCAATGAAAAATGGGCATTTGTTACTTATTCAGCCAATAAAATTAATCACAGTTTATAAATTAGAAATCGCTTTTCTGAAAAGTTGTTGATTTTGACTTGTACCCTTTATGCTTAGCATGACAGAAATATAAAAATAAAAAAAACAATTATGCCTGTAACTATAATAGATATTTTCTGTAAGTCTTACGGTACGTAAAAATTTGCGAACTTAAACCGCAAACTGAGCCACGAATTACGGGAAAGGAACGAATCAACTGCAAGCGGCGTTTTGCGCCATTTGCAGTTGCTTCGTTCATTTCTCATTATTTGAGGTTCAGTTCGACTTGCGTATGTATACTTAGCATTATAATAACACCGAAAAACGCCAGCAAACCATAGAGTGCCACCTTTGAAATGCGCGGCTGTTAAGGTGGAAAAATTGTCACGGGTGAGGCTCGTGAACAGCTCTTAAAGTGTGCACGCATTTTCTTGTGTTGAGTAGAGATGCAGTTAGCTGAAATTATTACGTACCCAGTATTTTGATTTTGATGATGTTAATAAATATTAAAAATATTGCGACAGTGGTAAGCGACCTTGAGTAGATTTAATTGCAGCTGGAATCAAATCTTTACCGGTAGGTAGTTGTAGGTACGTAACTATATATATCAAAAATTTCGTGTAAAAAGTAGGTACCTACTTATGCCTCCTATACCCTTATACCTAATGAAAATTAAATGGAGAAAATAGAAGTGTTTTTTTTCCTTCATTCTTCCATAGTTTATCAAACTAATTTAATTACAGTTGTACGTTTTATTTATCAAAGCGTGCATTGTAATATTTTAAAAAAGGGAAAATTAAATTGGATTATTATTTTACAAGCTGGGACGGGAAATTGTCGATATGCCACTGACAATACAAACTAAGCATCTACCTATGGTTGTCGATGATCAAATTATATACTTATAAACAACAAAAAATCTTAATAAGTAGGTAGGTACTAATTACTTATTTGAATAGTTTATGTAGGTTTGACCCAAATCCTGCGCGTTTCTAAAATCATCTATAGAATATTTTAGAAGCTAAGTGCATAAAGAAGCAAACTACAGTTCAGAGGCGGATTTGCCCTTAGGCCTATGTAGGCCCGGGCTTAGGGCGGCCAGATATTAGGGGCGGCCAATCGTGACAAAAAAGTCACAGATGATAACAAGAAATTACTTCCCAAGTACCTACCACCCGCCAAGACCTGGACAAATCTCACCCCATGAACCATGAATGATAATGGCAGGAAAATTAAAACGGTTTTGACCCAAGGAACTTACTGAAAAGTTTGGATACTCCTGGTCAATATGATGGGTACTGCGAAAGGGGCGGCTACATGGTCTGGAGCCTAGGGCGGCCAAGACTGCAAATCCGCCTCTGCTACAGTTAGAAGTAAAGCTATTGAAATAACTAGCGCAGACCCGTGAAAAATCATGGGATATTACATTAGCAAATAACCGGTCGGTGGCTGAGTTGACATCACGTTTGGGTCCCCCCAAGTTACAATACCTCGGCTGGCTAAGTCCTCCATCACAACACAAGAAACATTTTCCGCTTACTGTTGTGATAGTAAGAGATTTTCTAATATGGTCAAGTTATTTGTAACTATCGTTGTTAATAAGAATTTCTTCCAAACGGAAAAGTGTGGTCCCTTGAAAAATTACGAAATATTATAATTTCAATTTTTAAATGGCAATTAGACTAATTTGTGTAAAAAACTAAATATTATAGGTGGGTACTTTATCGCTGTTTGAATTATTAACAACAGTTCCAATTTTGAAAATCAACCTTAAAATTCAAAGCAAATTTGAGTTGAAAAATTGAAGTGAATAATTTCAAGCATGTACCTATAACGCACATCATAGACAATCTAAATTAGTACTTTTGATGACAAGCGCAAACCCGTGAAAAATCAGGGGATATTATAATTCCAATTTTAAAAAAGACAATTCAAATAATTTTGTGGTCAAACATTTTACTATGAAGTAGGTAGGTACCTACTGCATAATAAAATCAGTTTCAATTTTAGAAATGACAGTTAAATTTAAAGCAAATTTTAGTACATTGAATCAGATTTCACGGATAAACGACCACGCACAGACAACCGAAATTAGTATGTTTGATGATAATAAATCTATAGGCAAGAATACAATATTTTGAATAGTCCTAATAAGTAGGTACTTGTCTGCATGGTTTGACCTCCGCGCTGCGCATAGCGGAAGACAGAGATGCGCGGTAAACACGAAAACTGCCTCGGAATAATGTGTGAGAAAATTCTCACTTTTGATTAGCTACGGCAATCTTGCTTAAGGTAACTATCAAATAATATCAACATCAAATTACCATTTCGTATTCAACGAGCGAGGTTCTTTAATGTTGCCTTTATAAGTTATGAAAAAACGAGGAAAATGTTTGGTAGCTCTCATTTCTTGACAAGGTTGTGCGAAAAATTATCGAAAAGTTCAACGATAATTTCAATTAAAAATATTTTATATGCAATAATTACAATATTATCTTTAATTCGTTAATTACTTCCGCTTTTGTGGATTATCACTGCTGCAGCTTACGCTGAAATAAAACGTCTGCCCATTTAAAAATAATTCGTTATTAGTTTGTTTCCATTGAATTATTACAGGTTGTAACGTATTCCTAGTACCGCATTCAGCATTCGAGACATCTTTCAGATGTATTGTTAGTGGTTGCTCACGAGAAGTCCGACCTAACAACTAACAATGCCCCCAAAGCGTTTAACATCTCTCTCCAGCCTCCAGATAATACACCACTCGTCTATGGACCCGAGGATTGTTCCACGACACTAACAAACCCCACAATGAACCGTATCACATTTACTGTTTATATAATAGAACAATATTCAGAGAAGGTAACTTGGCCCGACGTTGTCTGTTATTAAAATTGAATGCAATAAAAAGAAAAACAGGCACTTTCCTTCCTATTTCGCCTCGGAATGCCGCAATTACAAAACACTTTAAGTACTGCCGCGAGTTATCCGAAGCCTTCCGATATAATTCGGCACCACACATTAAATCAATAGCAAATACAATATTAAAGCCCGGAAACGGAAAAGAATCGATTTAACAAAAACACGAAATCAACTCCAGTACACTATCTTCAAGGAGGCTTCGTTCCCGGTTGTTTTATTTAAATTCCCAGATAGGCGTAACGAAAACACCTGTGAATCGGCTATACACAGCGAATAATCGATACAACTAACAGATAGTATTTTATCACCCGGAGTTGCTCATTTCACGTCACCTTAATAAACAATAATTGAAACGCCGCATTGTTCATTTACAACATTCCTTCCGATACAAAACAATACGAGTGGTGAACAGGTAAAGGTGGGCTTACCTCGCTACGGTCGGGTTCGATTCCTGGGGGTTGCTGCTAATTCCAAACTCTGGCACAAAAGTCACAGCTCACGGTTGAAACATCACTCGAGGACACACAAGTTTTCATTCATAGGTCGTTCGGTTATAGTTATGAAAGGGTTATAGTGGTAAACTAGGGTTGCACGGGCTAACTAGGAAGCTTTACAGCGTATAGCCGATAGCGTATAATAGCAGTTGACAGAAGATACGTACTGGTATAAGCGACTCTCACACAACCACCTCGCGGCACTGACTGCGCGGCACTGGCGGCAGATGGCACTGCTAACGCTAGCTCTGCTCCTCTGCTCGCTACTCGCTAGTGCTGAGCGCCGCCGGACTAAACGTCACTCATTGATTTATATCGCTGGCCGCTGCTGCCCGCGCGGCGCTAGTGTTGCTGTTCACTGGTGTGGTACCATTTTACAAAAAAGGGTTGTTATTTTATTTTACTCTAGAAATAACGAAGAATGCGTGAAAGATCGACAAACGCCCTCAATTATGTGGTTATATCGAGGGATAATTCATATTTTGTGTCGGGCAGTTAAAGGCTAAAGGATTTTTGTGGCTAAAGTTCCGATCGGAGTCCTCATTGAAATAATTGAATATTGAAGATTATAAAATTGTTTTGAAAAAATATATTGACAATATCTACTGAAACGTTTACATAAATAAATCAATCATTTTTGAAATTAAGGCATTCGTTAGGCATCAGGGCCGGCCATGAGCCAAACGGCGCCTGGCTCGAGAAAAAATTTGGCGCCCCTTGTCAAAACCAATAGACGATTAGGTAGGTGATCACTGTGATCAATAATATTCGAATGATTTGTTACAACTGTTAGGTGTCAGGTATTATCAGCACCTTGGCGCCTTGGAAATACGGCGCCCGGAGCGGATTGCTCCAATTGCTCCCGCGTAGGGCCGGCCCTGATTACCATCTCCTTTTTGGTTAAAAAAATTTGGATAAATACCCAGTAGGCATGCCATCAAAAAAATCATTAAAGAGTGCAGTGTTATTTTTATTTCATTTGTATTTTATAAACTCCGTATCGGTATCAGCAAATCTAGTTTTTTGCAATAGTATTTATTTATTTAAAAATAAAACTTGGCTATGGAATAAAGCTGACACAAAAATATATACCACAGAAAGTTCAACCATAACTAATACAACCTCAGCAGTTTATGTTGATTTCAGCGATGTACAGGTATTCTAAGTTGTAAAAAATGGTCGCTTGGGGGTTAAAATCAGCTGGATAATATCTTTTAAAATGCGCCGAAGTTAGAACCGGCTCCAACAGTTTTTTAACCCCTCAGATCGAAAAAATGTTTTTTTTTAACCCATCAGATCTTTAAAAAAATTTTGGGATCTTTTTGTGATGTAGATTTACCAGTTTCCCGCTTGTACTACGAGTTATATAATTATTTTTAAAAAATAAGTACCTACGTATTTAACATTAATAGTAAACATTACAAAATAAATCTCTTCAAAAACAAAATGTTTGGAAATTGTTACAAAGGCGTAGTTAATTCCGAAGAAATACAAAAAAAATAATTATCACATAGGGATATTATTTTTTGACTAACAGAATAGAAAGGCCCTGGTGAATAACACGGATCAGCTGTTTGCTGATCGATAGAAATATTTTTTAATTACCTAATGTATATTACGCCACTGTACAAAATTTTGACACCTTTACTAGACAGACTTAAATAGCGAAAGAGGTAATGTTGGTTCTTCCCAGGCTGGTCAATATGAACATTATTAGTTGTTTACCTTTGAAATGCCTTTTATCGTACCCGTGAGAACCTTCCTCCTGTGTAGGTCCTGCGCCCTACCTCACTCCTAAATCCTGTATTCCGGTTAACTACCTACACGTAACTTGGAAGCAAACTCATAGATACGTACATTGGACCGTGTAGGTACGTGTACACATTGTGTGTTCCAGGTTACTAAAAAACTTAGTAGAGCCTGAGACCATTTACTTTGTCGCCGAAGACAAAATTGTAAAAAATCTGTTTTTTTACTATAATGCATCTACTTTCAATTTTTGACCTGGTTGCGGAATCTCTTTGCCGGCTAGTGGCTAATTTATTTATTTATGTATTTTTACTATTAAGGCTTTTACATACATATATAACAATATTTACGAAATTTTTAGTGCAGGAAATGACTGTTTAAAATACATATATTTAAATAAAAATGTTGTTGAATTTGTTCCACACAGTAAGTAGGTACTAATTTTTTTTATAAACAGCCGCCAAAATACTGTTAACGTGCAAAATACTGTAATAATCTCAATTTAAATAGCTTTATCAAAATGTCCCCCTACTTGATGGAAAAACTTCAATAAGGTATGCTTATATAATGAAATTCATGTACTAAATATATCAACAACATCGGAGTATTTGTTTCCTAGCTGTTGAATCCGTCGCACACTAGTGTAATATTGGGACGTTGATATAGAATTGGTTATTTTAAAAGTTTTTTGTTTTTGTTTGACTGAGGATTGAACCATCCTCCCCAGGGACTGGAGTCACCACCGCCTAAGTAAAATCCTAATTTTATAGTAGTGACATTTATTTCATACATTAACTACTGTAAAATTTCAAATATAATATCATCCAATTTCAAAAATGTGTGAATGTATTGTCATTGTCAACGAGTCTACCTGCCGAATTTCAGCTCGATCGGATGTCGGGAAGTGGGTTAATTTCCACTTTTCATTTATTCATTCAATCAAGAATACAAAATAAAATTAAAAAATACGTATTTAAAAAAAAAATGCTTAGCTACAGAAATAAACCCTTTTTGATGAAATCTTAAATCAAATCTAGTCCGTTTTCAAAACGATTAATATTTTTTTCCTCAATTTAATTGTATTTTTTTTAGTGTCCTCTATTTTTCACCATATTAACTATGTAAAACATTACATAATATTAAGGCGATGCACTACGTCGTGTAATATTTTAAATTGAGCCGCTATCAATAACAACCCTTACGTAGATGGCGATAAGCTTTAAATTCCCGCTTAACACCATCCGCCTGTTTTGATTTATGCAAGATAAAAACATGGCCAAAAAGTGCCTTTTATTTTATTTTGTGGATGTTCAAGCATAAATATTTAATTTTATAAATAACTTAATTTTCCACATTATACAATAAAATCATAACCGAAAATGGGTTCGTAAGTAGGAATAGGAGTTTATAAAAAGACTTATCTAAAAAATACTCGTTTATTTCAAAGGCCAAGATGTATTCTACTCGCAGTATTTAATTAAAGCATCTGAAACATTTCTAGGCGACCAAATTTTCAAACCAAAAACACATGATTTTGCATTACTACGTATGGCATCGCCATTTAATATTATTTTTAGTAATATATTATTATGTTAGGTTAACCATATTACAATGGAGTGGTGTCGTTTGGTCAATGGTAATACTTGATTTTTCTTGAACACGAATTAAAGTTTCAACTCATAATAATTTTCTTATTGTTTATTTTCTGAGTGAATATAATATATTCTTTTTTATGTGAATAGAGAACTATGACCTAATGCCAAGTATAAACAGGACAAAATTGACGCGTGAAAACGCCTCTTGCGGTTGCTTCGTCCTTTCCCATGGAACCAAGAACCTGACAATATTTAAAAATCTCCTGCTACAACCACAGGAAGACTTAGCCAGCCGAGGAATTGCACGCACGACGCCTGGGTGAGACCCGAACGCGATGCCAACTCAGCCATTGACGGGTTTTTATATTATTTTCTTGGATAGGTTGTCACGTTTGAATGCGCGTTAAATATTTAAATTTGTTACATCTTATCGAATATCTCTTGTCCAGTCGAATCGACAGTATCACTCTAAATTGAATTTTTGTTTGAAGTGACTTTTGCTATCTTTAGCAACCAGATATGGATACTTATTCTTTTTTTTCACGCATTAAATTTTTGACCGACAATAATAATAAAAAAAATGTGTTACAATATTTGCAATAGTTGAAAGCCTCAGATTTAAAAGTGGTTCTCGACATTTTATATCTCATTTATATCACTTAAAACATTAATTCACAAGTACTTCTGTTTCTAGTTATATAATCCAGTCGCCACTGGTAAATAACATACGCTATTGATGTTTATGTCCATCAAGTTTCTCTCTAGTAGGAGCCCTGCCAAAATAAGCCTGGTGTTACCATTACAAAAAAATTACTGTTGTCCCAGGACTACAGATATATACCTTTAGTAAGTAAGTACTTCAAGTTTGGACTATAGGTAGGTACCATAGGCATGTGGACTTTTTCCCCACATATTTAGTTTTAACCAAAAATATGTCATTTCTAGAACAGAGGCTATATTTTCTTATTAATGGTAAAACTAAGCATTATGTCAATAAAATATTATATCGTGAATAGAGATAAATCCTACAACAGGCGAAGGAGGCAACGCTAAAAAAGTTCCCGTAGCCGGAATGTCGCCGGCTGAAAGGAAATCACTTTATTAAACGAATTTATCGCAATTCAATTCACAATTATTGCTTCATAACTTAGCTTTATTGCTTCCAATATAATTAAAGGGGAGGAGATTGTTTTCCGGGGATGTAGAGCTCAAATTATAAAAGAAATTAATTAAGATTGGAGGGAACTTTAGTTCGGCTAACTACCGTTCCCTCTCATTACTTCTGGCAACACATTTCTTCGCTTTCTCCGATATTACGACTTACAACGTATTGATGGATGGGGATGAAAATGTTTACAGGGATTGCGATTGCGATTGGCACTTATTGACTTTCAGACGCTTGATTAAGTTTTCCCCTTACAATTGCCCCTGAGGTTATTAGGCAATATTTCAATAAATCTATGAAAATAACATTAGGGAATTATAATTAGCACACTTGGGCTCTTCGTACATGAAGATACTTACAAGCGACTCGACTTTCGTACGCGTAGCATACGCGCCGTTCGTGAGTACCCGTCATATTATTTTGCTGGTTTTCGTACACGACGCTACGCGTCGACTACGGGTTAATCGTGGGATACACGCTACTGAAAGTGCTGGTAGCACGCTACGCGACTTGCATTCGCATTTACTGCTCGTTTGACAGAAATGACAATGATTTGAATGTTAAATTTGTTATTGACGTGGGAAAATATCTGTGTGCATATAACTTTAAATTTGCCGGAATACGTAGGTAAGGGTGCGTATAAAAAAGACAAAATTTCTGCGAGCCCTGCCGCGAGTTACTGGAAAGGAATAAAGCAACCGCAAGCAGCGTTTCGTTCCGTTTGCGATTGCTTCGTTCCTTTCCCATAATTTGAGGATCGACTCGCAGAAATTTTGTCCAGTTAATGTGTAGCATAAGAAAGAATTTAGTGGAGACGGCGTGGATTGAGCTTGGAAAGAAAAGTTAACTATGATTTACATTTATTTGATTGGCTTGGTGAACCCAAAAACATATTATAGATCATTTATTCTTTTAAATAATATAAAGAAGAACAGTATGATTGTTTTCTGCTTCTTTGGCCAACATTTCAGACAGCGTTACGGGGTACCGGACAACTCAACACAGGTTAGATGTGAATTATAAGAAACGTTGGGTACCTAAAGAATGAAAAAGCGCGACACTGATTAATACCCCACAAGTTAATAGTGATAAACTTAGCTACACGTGTATAACTTATTTCGTTTATGAATGTCCAAGTCACCGCAGAAGGCTACCTATATAAAATGCAGAGACAACTGTTTCGGGGGTGTGGCGTTTCCGTTCTCGTGATTTTCTCATAAAAAATCTTAATTGTTGGTTTCTTCTTTTAGCAAAGAAATAATATCTCCAACTTGGTTTTCCATACAAAAGGTAGCAATTTTCTAGAAATAAAGAAACCACAAATATTTTGCTTTGAAAATCATAAAGCCTGAAATTTAATCGTAATATAGCTGACATGTACCCGGAGTTGCTTGGAGACTTTCTGTATTTTAAAAAATAATTAGAAATAAATAAGATGTTAATTAGTTAATAATAGTATAGTAGCATCTCATTTAATTATTATTTTTTATTTGTTTATTTAACGCCCAGAGGGCTTTTACATGTAAGTGGTACAATTTTGATTTCAGATATTTTTGGAACATAAGAAATAAATAATAAAAATAAAATTACATTAAAATATACATGCAAGAAACCAAATTAAAAAAAAGAAAAAAGAACAAGAACATAAATTAAAAAATACAGTGATTTGACTCGTTTACAAAAATACAACTTCTATTTAGGAATAGTGTTGGAAAAAATCTTTTATGTGATCCACAAAATTAATATTAAATATGTCGACATCACCTAAGTATTGGTTTTCCATAGTGTGAAACCGTTGTATTAGTGAGTTCGCAATGTAATTGAGCTTATGTGTGCTGCAGTGGAATAGTGTATTTTGTCGTGTTGTTACTGTAGGTATTCGTAAGTTTATGAAGTTCGCAACAGTCGAATTTAGAGTTTAGAATTTTGAATAAAAAAGTCTAGTCGTTTATTTTACGCATGTCTTTCAACGTGAGTATTTCATATGAAATGATAATGTAAGTCTTCTAGGGGGATATTTAATTTATAATTATTAAATTACTGCTATAGTGTAATTTTCTTGTGCAATCAAACACGGATAAAAAAATTAAAATAATTCAAAATAGCATTGAAATGTAGTAGGTATTCTAAGATAATTAATATGCAGAAACAACTAGGTATGTTAAGTGTGAGACAGCGTATAATTTACAATACCTTAATGTTTATATTTAAGCTCAAAATGCATGTTTAAGGATGTTATTTTGGAAGATTTAACCCGGACATAAAGATATTTATAGAGTTGTTAAAGTTATTAGAAGCAATTTTTTAACCTAGCGAAAAGATACTTATTTTGCTAAATACAGATAAGTAACGCTTGTTATTAAATTTTTCGAAATACATGGCTACCCAATGGGTCGACGTCCCAACTCACGATGCTGGGGGTACATTAGATGTACGAATTTCAAAGAACAGTGATCCACCGCTTTCAGCAGATATTCGTGATACAGGACTGTTAGACCATCGGCTTGTTTGCACTGATATTGATTTTAACCCACCTAAAGTACCATATTGAACAATTGTATTAAGGGAATGGCGTAAATTTAGCTTTAATGATTTTCTGGAAGAGTTACAGACCTCTATATTATGTACACCCAATGTTTGGGAAACAAAAACCCCTACCGAACTTGTCAAGACATATAATAAAACACTTTCATGTCTGTTAAATAAATATGCCCCGACAACATCAAAAATACGAAAAGTTCGAAAGTCTGAGGGCTGGTTTGACGATGAATGTCGAAACCAGAAGAGACTTATGCGGAAATTAGAGAGGTCCTATAGAAAAAAACTCTTCTGTAACTACAAGAGACGAGTGGATCCTTGCTCAAAAACAGTATACGAGTCAAATAAATTCCAAAAGATCAGAGTATTGGAAAGAAAGGATTAACTCTGAGCGAACCAACCCGCAACGTCTCTGGAACTCAATAGAGACTGTAATTTCCGAAGTCACTTTTCCAATGAAAATAGATATCACCACGGAAGCCTTCTCAATTTTCTTTTAGGAAAAAATTGAATCCATTCGTGCTTCCGCATGTCACGCCCCTCCGCCAATAGTCACTGTAAATTCTAAAAGAATTTTGTCTTCCTTCAAACCCACAACGCTGGAAGAAGTAATAAAAATTATTTCAAGCTCGCCTAATAAGCAGTGCAGTCTTGATCCTATACCGACATGGTTATTAAAACAATGTACTAATGTTTTAGCTCCATTCGTAGTTCACGTTTTTAATAAATCACTGAGCACGGATGACTTTCCTGAACCACTCAAGTCAGCTGTAGTAACACCAATACTGAAAAATTCACAACTAGACGCCGATAACTTAGGTAATTATCGACCAGTTTCAAACTTACCATTCATTTCAAAAATCCCGGAGAAAATTGCTGCCGCACAAATAACCAGTCACTTGAATTCAATTAAATTATTCGCAAATCGTCAATCTGCGTACAGAAAGTTCCACTCAGCTGAAACCGGACTACTTCGTATGCTATCAGACATAACTCTTGCCGTAGAGTCAGGTAAGTTATCACTCATCTCACTCCTAGACATGAGTGCAGCGTTTGACACGATTGATCATGAATTCCTTATTAGGAGAGTAGAGGAAACATTTGGTTTGAATTCCGACATCAAAAATTGGTTGGTATCCTATTTATCCAATCGCTTACAAGCCGTGAGGGTTGGAAATAAATTGTCTAACTTCGCAACACTTTCTTCAGGGGTTCCCCAAGGATCCATTTTGGCTCCACTTCTCTTTATCCTTTTTACAAATGATGTCGCCAAAATAATCGAGTCATTCGGTCTCTTGTCTCACGGCTACGCTGATGATCAGCATGTTTATTTTTACTGCGCTCCAAACGAAATCAATATCCTCAAGATCTGTATAACAGAATGTCTAGAAGCAATAACTCGTTGGATGTCTTCAAACAAGCTGAAGCTGAACCCATCTAAGACTGAGTTTCTCTGGGCGGCCAGAAACAAACGTCAACATTTCATAGACAATTCACCTATTTATATTTTCGGCAGCGATATCAACCCAAAAACAACAGTTAAACTTCTGGGTATGAATTTAGATTAAGACTTTTCATTTAAAAGTCAAATAAATAGGACGGTGTTTACACCGGTTTTCTCACATAAGACAACTCAAATATGCCCGAAGAAATCTTCTACAGAAGCAACAAAACTACTTATCAACTCTTACGTAGTCTCACGTCTCGATTACTGCGACGACATTTATGCTAGCCTTCCAAAATATCAAATTGACAAGCTTCAATCAGTGTTTAATGCAGCAGCGCGGCTCATAACCGGGAATTCAAAATATATGCACGTTTCAGAACACCTTCGTAACCTTCACTGGCTCAAGTGCTCTGAAAGAATCCAGTACAAAATTGTGCTGGATGGTGTTTAAATCCATCAATGAAATGGCCCCACCCTACATCTCTGAACTATGCGTCCCGGAAAACACTGGTCTGAGGCAGTCAACTCTTAGATCAGCAACATCATCAGCTGTAGGCAGACTGATGGAACCTAAGCGCAAGCCAAATACTAAGTTTGGTGGTCGCTCTTTCGGAGTATCTGGAATAAATTTAAACGACGGATGTCAAAGGAGCCCAAAAGCCTTGCAGCTTTTAGTGGGTTTTGATGTTCAATGTTTATAAAGGTTTATACTAGTTATAAAAAATGTAATTTTTTATAACTAAATAAAAAAATCATGCGCATGCTGATTTTTTATTTATTAACATTTTAATTTGTCTGTATAACACGACTATTATTGTTTAAATTTCTTCTCTTGTTATGTCTTTCTGTTTACTGCAGATTTACTTTTTCCATCAATATTATGCAAGGAATATTGTAGACTGTAGGAGTAATTTACTTGAAATTCAATTTAAAATTTAATGTCATCGTATTAAAGCACACCTTAATTGAAATAGCACTATAACAGCGCTATAAATGTTTTGTATTTAAATTACTATCAATTCCCTGTTTTAAATATAAAAAACTCTTACATAAAACAAATGCTTTATAATTAAGTAGGTAGGTCATAGAATAATAAATAAAAAAACTATAAGTGCCTTTCAAAAAAAATTCAATCCAAAAAATGTTTCATTTAGCCCAATATATTTAGCTCCATCCTATTTAAATTTCGTACACAGCTTTGTATTGGAAATTTAAGCCTCAATTGGGCAAATATTTCGATCACGAAACACGCCTACAGGACATTTCATGTGTTCTTCTTGATTCTATGAGGTACGTTTATGTGAGGCACACACAGGAGTTAAATATTGGTTTTGAAAATTAGAAACGGGTAGACGGGAGGTCTACTCGCTGTCCTAGTTCTTGTATGTTCAATAGACCATTTGGAAAATCTTACAGGGGACGTTTTTTTTTTGTTTTCACAAGCCAATTCTAAATAATTCTCGACTTTGGTCATTTAGTTTTATACATATGTATAATATCAGGAAATGTTTAAACATCATTTTTCTAAGCTTGAATCTATATAGTATGCCCATATTATGATTTTAAATATGGACATTGAACATGGGTTGAATAAAGGTTCCATGATAACTCAAGACAGTGACAGTTCAACACACTTTTAAAAAGTGATATAATGTCATTAGAAACTGTGAAAAATTGTAAAAAAAATTTTAACCTAACTTAACCTACTTAACCCAGTTAATAAAGTTTTTATTTCATCACTTTCCATGACTTTATATAACTTTTTAAAGATGTGATGAATTATCATTGTGATGATTTATCCGGTCACCGAAAATAATGATTGATTCTCTTGGATACTGAACATTTTGGCTGCCATAACTCTCAGATCTGTTTTGTTCGATTCGTCAAATAGCGGTAAATTTTATGTACCGGATGATTTTCAGATGTGAAACACTTACCTTTTATTTTTTTAGGTAGTAGAGATAAATTATTACTTTCAAAGACACAAACAGCGACATTGAGATGTCTTTTTTTTCTATCAAATTATTGCATATTAATATAATGAAAGTTTAAAAACAGCAAACTAGGTACAAAGGTCAATATAACTGATAATATCAGACAAGCCATAAAATTGGTAACAAAATTATTTTATGAATTAATAACTTTTTTATTTGAAATGTGTTTTTGTTTTGTTTTTGAGACTGCTCGTCTTTTCCGGGCCTTATTAAGTTGGTCCCTGGAAGTTTTGCGTTATGATCTTCAATAATATTTTGGTTCATTTTTGTTATTTTTTCATGAGTTTTGTAGATGTTCCCGCCATATTTAAAATTCCTGATAAAAACCCTATATTGCTTGGAAATACATTGTGTCAACTTCTGTTTTATATTTGCACATGCTTTTTATATAATCTATTTTTTTATAACTATGATTATCTCTTGCTAGAGAAATCCCGATGAGTTACAGAACTCATTGTGTTTTCTTTTTCGAAATATGTTGAATACTAGAAAAAAAATGGTCGAGCATATCTCTACAGAAAACCGTGTTTTTTAGGAAGTAATATTTTAAGCACTTTTATTGTATGCAATGAATTCAGTTTTGCAGTAAGTGATTTGGGAGAAAGCAAATGTCATAAAAATTGTAACCTTTTAGTTGAATGAATCCGAATTTTAATAAGTTGGAAATAACTTTCATCAGCGATCTCAGCAACGATAACGGACTAAATACTTCCATGTGTCTTAGTTGTTTTTCAATCAGACTATGAGCACAGTCAACTTCTTGGACATTTCCATATCCTGGGTTTGAAAATTTTTGCTCTATTTCTTGCATGTTGCCAGTGTTCAGACTTCAAAAAACACAACAATGCCATGCTCATATGGGAGTTTCAATTTTCCAGCACAAAACTGTCTGACCATAAAACCAATTTAGTTATTTGAGACGGCAAACTTTTAGTTCTCTTTCAGTATTTTCATCAATGTACTAGCTATATCATCTCCACTTCTGCCATCTGTAGTCTCATCCCAGATGCTGTTATAATTTACTTTATAAAAACTGCAATGGGCAGCCAAATTATAGACAGTTAACTTGATCTTATAAAATAACAGGTTATCCTGTGGTAGACTTAAAATGTTTTCCGAATCGTGCGTTATTACGGCCGTTGATGGATTACTTTCCAAATCCCTATTTTGTTCACGCTCTTTATAGCCTCCGTCCTTTTTGTATATGCTCTTCATATAATTGCGTGCCTAGTTCATCCGGATCCGTTGTACCATGGAACTCGAAACATAAATCACAAGCATCTTTCTTGGGTTTGAAAAACGAATGATTTAATTTCTCATTGAAAATATTTCGGTACATGTGTTCCTTCACAGGGTCACAATATTCTTGCGCATACATTTAAGACACACTCAAAGACGTATCCAAACACTTTTTTTGAGAGGACGCCCATAAAAATGAGAATCCTCTGTTGGAAAGGACGAAATATGCTTACAAACTTCATCAACCTTTTGATTATCAACGCACTTCTTCATATTTCCTCTTAGCTGGTGTTGGCATCACCACTCCTCCATACTTCATCCAGTTTTAATAGAAGTGGTAAACCCTCATTTGAGAAATATTCACACTTGCAGCTTCTTCCTAATGACTTAAATGAATATTTTTCCTCTTTGTTTGTTCTCCTTCTCTCTGGCTTTTCTGCGCTGGTATATGCGTTGTAAAACTGCCTTTTCATTGCCTGAGATAATTCTCCCGATCATTCTCCATTAAAGTTCTGAAGACACAAATGCGGGCATCTTGACTCTCATCCAGCACCCAGGCGCTAAATGATTATTTCCTTTCACATTCCTGACCGCTTTCTCTTTGTTTTTTTTCGGATATTTTCGGCAATGTTTTGGGGATTTCGGATTACGGTAGTTTTTGTGCTTGCGTGATATACTCGATTGCCTCGTCCTGGAGAGTGATTTGTGAATGTATATCTTGAAACATTGTATCTATGAAAGCATCGGAAGTTGGTAAGCCTATTATATCATTATTTATAGTTTCACGCTCGGCTGGGCTTTTACATGTTATTTTTTTACAAAGAACATCTAAATAAACTAAACAAAATCAAAAAAAAAACAAAGTCAATGCAAAATCAAAAAGAAAATAGAGACAAAATAAAACACAACCTCCAAAACAAAAACAATGTCAAAAACGAAATAAAGTGAAAACTAGACACTCCACCATGCGAGATGGTAAAATATAATAGTATGAAAATTACAAAACTTTGGTAAGATAAACAGAGCTACGTAGTTTCTATAGTTAAATTGTTTTAAATTTGATGTTCTTATTTCTGAAATAAATTGGGTAATGACTTGTTTATATTTGGTGAATGATGTGTTGAATATATTATCAACAACATCTTTATAGTCATTACCCAAATTTTGTATACGGCGAACGGGGGAATAGAATTGAGATTCTGTGTTGGAGTTATCACAATAGAACGGTAGATAATGCCTCGATGTTGGTTTGCGAGGTATATGTAAAGAAATCAAGTATAATAGTTCAGGGTTGTTAATTATTGAATTTATGATTTTATATAAACATATCAACTATTTTACGTTCAGATAATTTGAATGAATTGATTTTACATAGTAGATTAGTAGTAGATAGACACATTCCCTTGTCATACCCATTCTGAAATTAATAAATGTTCAAAATTTATTTTGAATTCTTTCTATCATGGGAGAATGAGACTAGCTTAACTAGGTGCCCACACTGTCGAGTTGTACTCAATTTGACTCCTAACCAATGACATATACATTTTTTTATAGTTTTGAATATTTTTAAATTGGCTGCAAATTCTTACAACAAAACCCAACATTTTCAAAGCTTTATTTGATGTAATTTCAATATGGTTAACAAAATTCAGTTTTTGGTCAAAGTTTACACCTAAATCATTCACCTCGGTTACAGCGGTTAGAACTACATCATTGATGGAGTAATCATAAATAATTGGATTTTTTATTCCATAAAATCTCATAATTAGACATTTGCTTATATTTAGTTGTAGATAGTTCTCTTAGTACTAAACAAATAGTTTAAACAAGTTATTTGACAATGTTCGACAGTCATTCATATTTCTCATAGCTTTATATATTTTCAAATCCACCGCAAACATTGAAACTTCGACATCGTTGAAGATAGTGAGCACATCGTTCAAATATCAAAAATAAAATTGGTCCCAAATGTGTCCATTGGGGGACACCGCTGGTAGCAGTAAATTGATAAGAAATAAAGCCATCAATTTTCGAAAAATCAATTGCCTGTTACTTAAATAACTGTTAAACCACATGTATAAATACCCTGCTATTCATAATTTATGAAGCTTTTTTAACAACAGATCGTGATTAACTTTGTCGAATGTTTTGCTGAAATCAGTATAGACTGAATCAACTTGTAACTTCTTAAACAAGGATTCGGATGTATAGTTTTGGTATTTTAAAAGATTGGACAAAGTAGATTTTTCTGAAGTGAAACCATGTTGGTTAGGTGAAATTACTGGATTGATACAGTGAATGATTTTATTTAAAATAAGTTTCTCAAACAATTTTGGAATAGTCAGATCTACTATATAATTGCTCACCTTATTTTTGTCTCCATTTTTAAATATGCCGATATTTAAAAAATATTTGCGAGGAAGCTGTATTTCCATTTTTTAGGAAAGTGTCCTGTTTGTAATGACTGGTTGAAAAGAAAATGTAGTGGATATGCAAGAGTAGTGGCGCAATTCTTGGTGGAAAAGAAAACAGGTGGAATATTATCAGGACCTCCGCTCTTGCTTTGATCCAGTTGTTTTAGCTGAATCAGTACATCGTTATATTCAATTATTACATTAGTTAAATTTAAGTAATGATCCGAGAAAAAACTAAGCGAGTAATCGTTGACTTTTATTGAGTCACGGACATTTGAAGATGTCGGCAAATAGGTGAACTACGTTTAATAATGTATTCATTTGGATATTGATCTCTTCCGGGTTTATTATGACGACGTCGTCATCGAAAGTAAGTTTTATTATATTGTAGAAAGCAATCACTTTGTGGTTTGACATATTTAATAAAATAAAACAATTATTTTGTTTGAAACCACGATTTTTTATTAATTTATTGACCGACTGCTTTCGTTTAGCTCAAACATCATCATGGTGTAAATAAATATTAATAAAGTATTAATTTGCACCCTGATGATGATTGAGCTAAACGAAACCGGTGGGGTCAATCAATGATTAATAAAAAATCGTGGTTTTAAACAAAATAATTGTTTTATTTTATTAATATACATAGTTTTATTTTTATTTTATTTTTGCAATTCTGAAACAATATGGTATATTTAAATACATACTATGAGTAGACAAAATATGACGATCACTTTTACAGAAAAGCGGAACAAACACTGAAAATTGAAAAAAATCTGCTGAAATGTCTCTGTGGACGGGGCTGAGGTCATCAGGCATTTGAAACATTTCACAGAAAATACATAACTGAAAAATGTTTAATTTAATAGATTTGTTATGGCAAAATTATTAATTTTTGGGTACCAACAATTTTTTGTCTGTACAATATTAAAAACCTATCAATATTAAAAAATATAAATAAAAAAAAATATATATATATATATACAGGGTGTCCGGAAACTCGTAGTACAAGCGGGAAACTGGTGAATCTACATCACATTTGGAGTCGATTTTGTAGTATATTTTTTTTATTTGAGCTTTCGTTATCGAGTAAATCGAGTTTGAAGTTGATTTTTTTTTTTTTTTTTTTTAATCAAATTCTTATAAATTATTACTGAAGATCAAAGTACCCAACTAATTAAAACTATTTGAAAGTAAAACAAATGAAGAAACTCGGATTTCAAGCATTATTTTGAAATCACCCTTCATTTAACCCGGTGTAATCATAAAATATTTCTGCTCTGCAGGGTTAAAACATCTGTTATTCAACCCTAAACACCAGAAAAAACTTTAACCCTAAAATAGCCGAAAAATATTTTTTTTTGGTTTTTTTTTTTTTTTTTGAAAATGCTCAAAACAAAAAACTTTATGTTTTTTTGGGTTCCCCATGTGGTGTAGATTCTCCAGTTTCCCGCTTGTACTACGAGTTTCCGGACACCGTGTATATGAATGCACTAATATAATTCACTAAAACTTGTTTTATGTAAAAGCCCTAAGGGCGACAATAAATAATAAATCTAGCACATGTGTATGTGCTTAGCAATTAAAGTACATCTAAAATATGTTATTCGAATTAAACGTATTTTTAGAGGAACAACATTCATATGTCTGTGGGAACAACCAACCAACATGGCCCCTCAGCCAGCTCAGCCGATTCCTAATCGGTAGAAGTAGAGATTAATATCCAAGCCAAGCCCTCAACGTGCGGCGGGATATTGAACAAATAGAGTAAGGGTGCTATTTACCGGGTACTTTTTTTTGATCAGCCATAAAACGAAGAAATGATTGAATTTTCTGAAAATGAGTTTGTATGTGTATAACTGTATTAATCTTTTATCATGTATGTACAATAAAAATAATTTAGCGGCCGTACTTAAAAACACAAAAGGAAAAATATGTGAAAGGAGAAATTTTGTCTTTGAAAAAAAGAGGTCCTTATATCGGGTACCATACTTGCCTTTTATCGGGTACCCGGTGATAGGATGCCTACCATTTATCGGGTACCCGGTAATACGCATAAAAAGTATTTCTACAGGTGCATTGAAATTTTTTTTTTTTTTTAATAAAACATAGTTAGTTAAGTTATAAAAAGGCTGTTTATTTTCGTACTGTTAAGTTCAACCGTTAAGGCAAATATCACATATGAAATCGAAATTCCCGTTACCGGAACATTCTACGTGAGCCCATTTTTTACATGCAATGCATTTTAAATATTTTTCTCCTCTAAAATTAGACGAATATGCTTTGTTACAGTAAACGCATCTTTTTCATCGGTATCTGGATCATCGTCGGTATCCATGAAAATAACAGACTCATCGTTACTCTCACCACTGCTGGAATATGATGTGTCCACTTTTTTTGCTTCCCTTTCATCTTCGTTGTATTTTCAGTTTTCTTCTGTTTTTTCATAATGCGTTGTTTACCTATAGCCAAATTTAATTTACTGACGCCTTTCTTATCTTGTTTAGCTGAAGACTCACTTAAATTGTTTTTGTATGGGGATCCTGAAATTAAACAAGCAGATCCGGTTCTTTTACTTGTGTTAGGTTTAACAGTAGGTAGTTTTTTAATGTCAATACATCTAATAGGATCAATGCTTGAATATGCAGCAGGGGTATCTACAGTGCCAACAGTTGCCAACGCCTGAGTGAGATGTATGCCAGAATCAGATCAACTTGCAGCACCTTTACACAAATTATTTGTCAAAAGTCTGAACGAAGGGGTATTTCCAGATCTGTGGAAAGTTGCCCACGTCATTCCGATCCATAAGTCTGGCAGTAAAAACGATGTAAAGAACTACCGTCCTATCAGCCTTTTATCTTGTTTTGGCAAAATATTTGAGTCCATTGTATATAAAGAAATATTTAATCATGTAACACACATACTTAGCCCTTTTCAACATGGCTTTGTAGCTAAACGATCCACAAACACTAATTTAATCGAGTATATGGAATTTCTGTGTAAATCAATGAATAAAAAAACACAAGTAGATGCCGTATACACCGATTTCAGTAAGGCTTTCGACAAAGTTAGTCACCCTATCTTAATGAATAAACTGGATAAAATCGGCATACACGGAAATCTGCTTCGTTGGTTAGAATCATATTTATCAAATAGAAGTCAATTGGTTACTGTTAACGGTTTTAACTCTTCCCCAATTTTAGTCACGTCGGGCGTTCCACAAGGATCACACCTTGGACCCTTGCTTTTCTTAATCTTCATCAACGACCTTACATGTAAACTCCACTGTAATTTTTCTCTATACGCTGACGACCTCAAGATATATAAAGCAATTAAATCTATGGAAGATTGTGAACTCTTACAACAAGACCTTAACACATTATCTGCCTGGTGTATTGACAATGAAATGGAATTGAATATAGCTAAGTGCAAAGTTATAAATTTCACCAAGAACACCAACAAAACTCTATACTCATATAGCATATGTGGTCACAATCTGGAAACAGTTGAATCGATCAAAGATTTAGGAATTATATTCGACAACAAACTAACGTTCAACCAACACATAGAATACATTGTAAATAAATCAAATAAAGTACTAGGTTTTATTGTAAGATCAACTAAACTGTTCAAGAACTCTAATAGCCTAATAATTCTATTCAATTCGTTAATCCGCAGTGTTCTTGAGTACGGGTCAACAGTCTGGAATCCACATTACATTACACAAGTATCCAGACTTGAATCTGTCCAAAGAAAATTTACACGGATTTTGTCTTATCGATCAGGTGTCTACCATCTTCTAAATGGGTATGAACAAAGACTTACATATTTCAAATTAGAGAGTTTAGTTAAAAGACGAAATATAAATGACCTCTTAATGCTTTACAAAATTGTGAATAATCGTGTTAATAGTAACTTAGTCAATCAAATCAATTTTTACGCCAGGCCCAAATATACTAGAAATATGAACATATTTTGGACCGAAATTTTTGCCAATAACACTGGATATTTTAATCCTATGTCTAGAATGTCTCGATCATACAATGATCTTGCTAAAATACACACTGTCATAGATATTTTTGCAAATAATATAACGTGTTTCAAGAAATATCTCCACGATTTCTGTACTTAAAAAAAAAGAAAAATAAATAAATAAAAAAAATGTTTAGTGGTTTAGAATTTTTTTTAATATGTACTCTTTAAATTTTTCTACTTATTATGTGCTTAAATCTTTGTAATTAAGTTTTAAGTTTTGTATTTAAATACTGTCATTATTTTACATGTTTGCTTATGTGAATGTGCAAATGTGATTGCTGCAGACACATTAGTCTAGGGATATTTATAATTGTACTTTTTTATTTTGTAATCCATTATTAATGTTTTTATAAATATCCTGTTTGTGTCTCGAATAAATAAATAAAAATAAAATAAAATAAAAGTAACTCAGCTTCTAGCGTAATATTTTGTGATTCTTCCGGTTCTGGAACATCGTGAGCAGCAAAATCGTGGTCTCTGAATATGAAACGATTGCAAGGAAATATGCCACTTTTGCGGAAACCATTGATGGCCACTTCAACAGTTGCACTACGTTGGTATGCTTGCCCCATAAGACTTGCGACTTGTAATGGAGTCACCATTCTTTCGACATTATTCCTCAACCACGTAGTTACAGCTTTTGAATAATATGTTTAAAATGGCCCCATAAAAGCTAGGTCTAGCGGTTGCATCTTATGAGTTGAATGTGGGGGTAAACAAATTATTATAACGCCATTGTCGCGGGCCATGTTGATTACGTCAATATTTCGTGTATGCGAGTAATGACCATCAAGAATAAGAATAATTTGATCCCCTTTAGAAGGCCTGGTGTATTTAACGAAGTGGCGAAACCAATCAGTAAAAATATTTTGCTGAACCCAGCCTGAAGGATGGCACGCCGATATAGCTCCTGGAAGAGCTCCATCCATGAGTTCTGCTTTCATGTTTTTACGGGGAAATATGAGCATCGGAGGTACGTAGTTTCCAGATGCACTCATACATGTTATAACAGTTATGAGGGCTCTTCTTTCTGCAGATGTTATAGCTCCGACTTGCTTCTTTCCTTTCAGCGATAATATTTTTGGCAATTTACTTTGCACAACGCTGATACCGGTTTCATCTAAGTTGTAAATTCTAGTTGGGGAATTATCAACACTGTCTAGTTGTGCCTCCAAAATATCAAAATTTTTTGAAACATTGCCTGTGTTGAAACCTTTAATACGTGCCAAAGACGTGCCTTGGGGCTTCCTCTTGGCAAGATAGGGGTGTCTCTGTAAAAATAATTTAAGCCATTTCCCACCAGCAGACCTTTTTTCGACGCTAAACGGATTTGGTATTTTGTTTAAATCGGCAAGTTGAAAAGCTAAACTTTTGACATCAGCGAGAGTGAGTCCGTAGAACCGTTCATCCATTTGAATACAGTACTGCACAAGCTGTTTTTCAAATCCTGCTGACAGTGTAGGCTTTCTTCCAGACTTCTGGGAAATCAGTTTGTCGATGCAACTTATTTGCTTCTTATTTCTCACGTAATCTTCCAAAGTAGTCTGTGGGACATGGAACTCCCGGGCTGCTTTCATATATCCCATCGTTTTGTTTTGAACAGCTTCTATAGCTCTTTTCATATCTGAAGGATCCAATTTTTTGCTTGTTGAAGTTCCCATCTAAACAAATATTAGCTGAATAAAGTAAGCCTTTTATCGGGTACCCGAAGTTGGCCATTACCGGGTACCCGGTATTGCGGATATCACAAATCTGAACAACAAAATGATGACAGAAACGTAACAGAGCTATGAGATGTCCAAAGAATGCATGTCGTGTGAACTTAACTACATAGGTTAAAAGAAAAATAATAATAACTCTAAAAACCACTTAACCTTGTTATCAAAATATGCCGTGTTAAAACTGCCTTGATAAACTATTTATCAGATTTTTTGCAAAAATGCCTTCCACTTAATGAATGTGCGAGTGACGGTTGTCGATCTTCGCCTTATGATGGCGGATGGTAAGATCTCTGTTGTACCGGTCGATTAGTTCCCGCAGTTGGCACCAGTTTCGACATAAAGGGGTACCCGGAATTAGGCAACTACCCGGTAAATGGCGTCTTTACTCTATCTATGAACTTTTTTAAAACTAATATATAACATTGAGTGGTTTATTTATGATTGAGAGTTTACATGTTCAATATCCAGGAGATTTAACAAATAAGAACAAAAAGGTTTTTCTGTGAGTGAATATTGGCACAAAAAAATGCTGACACTGGCAGTTAAAAACCGATTTTTTTTAATGTAAATAGATGCTTATAGGCTAATGAACATATTGGCATTCATAACTAAGTTTTGCTAAAAAATATATATTGAACATACTAAAGGAATCGAGTTTTTATACGGACCTTTGTCCGTATAAAAACTCAATTCGTATAAAGTATAATATTTTATTTTTATTTATTCGAAGTCGTGAATGAATTGATTTTGATTATCTGTGTTGTTTTTCGTGGCCTTGAATTATTTTTGCAAATAAATTTATAATATATTATATAACAGTTGTAATTTAACCGTTTGAGTACCAAAAAAATTCATACAGTTGCTTGTAAATTGCCACAAAAAAAACATTATTTTTTATGAAACTATATATTTTTTTAAAACCCCATAAATTCTTTGAATTTTCAATGATTTCGATGATTTTTTCGGTGTTTTATTAAAGAATATTGGTTTAGAATCACGCGGAGGAGAATCCTGAAGTCCAGGCGTTTCGAAAAAATGAGAATTTTACGTACCGACGTACGCGCGAATCAGAACACGACTGACGCAATCGATGGAAATCGACGATCGGCAATCTTCGTTAAAACACGAATCGACGAAAATCGACGATTGGCACTCAAACGATTAAAAAATGTTTCTGCTTACATTACAGGCATTTATGTTAATAAATCGATCGCATTGAGCGCTAAAGTACCCTTGGATAAAAAATTATTTCCCCGACGTTAGACATTCATATCGCAGATGTCTTTTTCCCACTCAAAACACGAATTATTGACCTAATGTGATGTAATATGTAAACCGTGCGGACTCTGGGTAAATAATTAAACATACATCTTTATTTTGCAACAAATCAATGGGATTCGGGTTTCTCTAGATCAAACCTCAGGGGGTTTAGCACAAGTAAGCAAAACAACTCCACTCCGTTGTAGAGTGTGCACACAAACACTGTATTTAAAAAAAATGCCGTACAAAATCAACCTTTCAAAAATTGCATTAAATAATTTTGGTACAAGACGCGAGACTAATGAAAGAAAATGTTAACAACTAGCCCCAACTTCAGTATTTACTAAAAATTTCCACAGAATTTTGCATCGGGCAACACTTGAAATGTCACTTTGCAAACTGAAGTGAAATTTTTAGGGTTATTTTTATTGACTTCTGCTACTAACGTCGAGGTTAAAAATAATAATATACATAATTATTGTTCTCATACAAATTACAAAAATGGAAGCGGATAGACTGAGAAAGGAAATGGACACGATGGAGATCCACAAGGACGAATCTAAAGTCCGTAATAATAATTTCTTGAACTAGATATTATAAACAATTTGGTATTAGAAAAGCTATGTTGTTTTATGTAGAGTTCGCTTTTCTTCTTTCGCATAAATTGCAAGTAAACATCTAAGTATTCATCTGATAATGTTATTTTTTCAGAGTCTCTACCTTTTCGGACGAGATATATCTGAAATCCCGTGCTTCAGAAACAGTTTCCTGTACGGCATCAGCACCGGGATCGTGTCTGGCCTGGGCTACTTCATGTTCACGTCTCGCACGCGCTCATCGACCCACGTAGCCTTCGGGGGCTTCATGGTGACCACGTTCGGCTACTGGTGCAAGTGTCGCTACGAATACGCAGTTGCCAAGTTCGAGATGCTGCAGGTCCAACATGCACTCCAGCAGAAGTTGAATCAGGAAGGTATTTCTCTGGATCAAGCTATTGAAGAAACCGCAAGAGAAACTGGACTCGATATTAAAGCTGAAAGAGTTTAGATTGTTGGAAGAAATGGCAAAATATCGTATTAAACTTTCTAGCTTCACAATGATGTATAGGAATCAATACCTAGATTATTATCATTTTGTTTGTCTTTTATGTGTATGTACTTAACTAACATTTCATTTCAATTTAACCAAATAGATATCCGCTGTAGGGAGTAAACTCACTATTTTCATTTACTGTACATGCAACACAGTACTATTGAACTGCTTCACTCATATCCATGTATTTCTAGTTTAAATCGTTGTTAAAGTTTCCTTACTCGGCTTACTGCTAAATATGCCCAAATTATTGTAGTAACACTTTGTTTCAACTTAATTCGTAGAAGAAACAACTATTTTCGTCAGGGAAGGTGGAAACACGCACACAATAGTTTATTAGGTTCTTATTTGGTGTTATTTAAATAATTTGTGCACATTTAGATTGAAGCGGAACCTTTCGGAAAATGTTCCTACATATAAACAAAATCCAACATGGCGGCACAAGATATTTTGACAATGGAAAATTTGAACTTGGAAAATAAAATGGAACTTTATTGTATCTATTATCATCTCCCTCGACGTTAACAGTTTTTACTATAATAATAAAGTTAATTGAAGTGTTGTATAATTTTTATGTGTTGTAGTAAGCGGAGTACGGTAACTTTACCAAATATTCGACCTTATATGTCTAGTGAAAGAAACCATCAATTTTATGAACCAGTATGCTAATTCAGTAGATATGGTCGATAGCTCGGAGGTTAGGACGCTTAGTTGGCAGGGGATCGGGCCGAATTTGCTTTTCACTTTTTTTTTTCAGTGGGTATTGGTAGTGACCCTTTACAAAAGAAATTCTTATTAATATGTATATCTAATTTTAATACATATCTGCTTCTTACTGGTATTGGACAACAAAAAATTCGCAAAAGCATTTTGTTTATTACACAATACCTTGTTAAAATATTTTTTTTTATTTACCGATGCGATACTTCCAAATATTTTTTAGGCAAAACTCAAACACAAACAGCGTGCCTACCTATTTGCTTTGGTTGATTCTAAGCACTGTATATAGTACTGCCTACTTCAATGTCTGCCTGAGTTGTTTTGGTTTTTGCAGTCATATATTTAATTATGTAAGTGACTTTAACTTAGTATTCTGTATGTACTTTGATTGAATTAAGAGGCATTTTGGATTTTTAAAAGAATTTAATAATGTTTTAACAATATAATTATAAATGAATCGCCATGATGATGATTGATTGACCTGCATATTATTATCTAGTTATATACATATAATTAAAATTCTTTGTATACACCAATTTTAAACAATAATAATCATCTACATGTTTCAAAGCCAAAGGTTTCTTCGTCAGGATAATATTTGGCTAATTTATATAGCGCCGTTTTCGTGAGAAATAGGATAGGAAAATTTACAATTAAGAAGCCATGAAGCATGCAGATTATTATTGTTTAAAAGAGGTGTAAACAAAGTATTTCATTTATATATAATCAAAATGACACCACTAAGTAGTTTTACAACTATTGAAGAAGTATTATCTAGTTATTGCAGACTTAATAATCTATGTGAATCGTTAACTTTTTATATATCTATTAGTTATTTTAGCTTTATAGTGACTGTTTAACTGTAAATATTGTAGATTAATTAATTGTATTGTTATTTTAAAATTTTCATTGTTTTTTATTTAACCCATTTCAACATTACTGAGCTGCTAAGAAAGACTGGAACTTGTCAGTCTTATATTGAAAATGTTGAAAACAAGTCACAGTTGTTTAATTAAGGATAAGTACCTCAATGAATATATCATCACAGGAAATAAATACTGCTGTAACCGTCACTATCGTTGAAAACTAGTAACGTGTTAGAACATCGTTAATATTTTTAAATCATTTTTTTGTCATACGTCACCTTATTTGAGTATTAAATTCATTAAACAAATAAACCAATAGAATTTGTGTGTCCGAGGTAAGCTCAATTTTTCCTTACTTCTGATGATGACTTCTTGAACAGATAAACAATTTCATTGATCTGTATAGGAGTCGATACTTCTTATGTATTAGTTCTGGATCGATCGCGAACTACCCAATCACGATCCACCAATAAGCGATTGGGTTATTTTTTTAAAAAAGATTTGATCTTTAGCACCCTTGTCCCTTGATGGGTGCCGGTGGCGAGCAACCGTAGATGCATAACTTTTGTAGACTGGGCATCCCAAATCTCGTTCTCGCGATAGAGAGATAGAGACGGTAGGACTGTTCCTTTGTAGGCGCTGACTTGCCAAGGAGCCATGTGCTGATAATATCTAATACAGCGCTATTAAGGTTTAAACTAGCGCCAGGCGGCGTTTAGCTCAAGACCAGTCCTGTTGGTAGCCATGGTCTACCTTCAGTATCTACTATCTATTTAAGTCAAATGAAAGATCCGGTATGACGGGTACTTTCCACTTACTGCGGGCGGTGCAGCCATCTCTTTTCTCTGGTATTTTTCTATGCATAAAAGTACTCTATAGAAAAGCACCTACTCTCGATCCAATCACTTCGCCAGTGGGTTGTGATCGACCCGGACTGTCAAAAATCATCGATCGACCCAGATCTATTATGTATTGGCGACAACTGTTTTCTTTCAAATCGGTATAGGTTATACATCACACTTCTAGGAATTGTCTGTTCAGCATTTAAAGGTAACTAGTTTTGGCACAACCATGCCTTCGTCAGGCCAGATATACTAAATATTGATGAGCAACTATGAGAATAAGTGGTTATAGTTGTAGTGTACCTAGTAGATAGTTATAATAATTTTTTTACAACATAATTCATTTCGCATTTTCATGAGTATTTGAATCCGTAAATCTGCCTAACTAAGAACTAATGTCGACCTGACAAGACGTTATAATACTTGTGCACATTTAATTCAAATAAAACAAAACGCTTTGTACACAATATTGAAAAAATTGTGTTTTGGATTGAAAAATTAGAATGATTAATATGTATATAACTATTTCTGTATAGAGCCTAACGCTCATCTGGGCTGGACTACACTGTAACTAGAAGAGCTTATGATATTGCATAAATCATATATTTCATCAAAACCTTGCTTAGAAATCACAATACACATTACTGATGTATGTTTTTATGCAATCTGACATTGGTTTATTTAGGTGTAGCTAGATACCTACCATTATCTTCGTTCGTTGCTACTGTTTTTCAACACGTATTATATGTTCTGTACAGAGATATGCTTTATTTCAAATAAATCCATTTCAAATATAAATGCATACCCATTTTGCATTTTAAATGTTTTTCTAAAAATCATTTTGCATTTCAAATGCTTTTCTCAATGCATTTTCCATTTTAAATGCTTTTTTGAAACATTCTTCTTACTATCTCCACTCATCTTTTTTTCATTAGCGCCAAATATCAGTCAGTCCTCAACCTCGCTATGAGAGATAATTTACATTTGTCAAGTTGCTCCCTGGTAGGAGCCCTGGCAATTGAGTGATATCATTACAAAAAATACTGAACATGGGGCCATGACGCTGTAATATTAAATGTTAGATAGCAGTTTCTATGTTTTTACGTTGGCAACATTAGTCCCGCGCAAATTTTTAGTGGTTTAATAATCTGTAGTCGTGGTGTTTTTGAATTTACCATCATGTAATATGTTTATTCTACATTGATGTCCATTATTAAATAACAAAATTGTTTAAAAATTCAATAATTATTTTAATTGTTTGACCTGAGAAACCATCTTGCATTTTCAATGCATTTTGAAAATAGGTATTTTGCATTTTGCATTTGAAATAGTTTTCTAAAAACCATTTTGCATTTTCAAATGGAAAAGTTTTGACCCATTTCCATTTTGCATTTCAAATGGTTTTGCGTACCCATTTTGCACATCTCTAGTTCTGTATTGTGTTATTATTGGTTAATAATCTGTAAACGAATATAATAAATATATTATAATACTTGGGAAGGACTTGAGAGCCACAGCAGAGACAAAGATAGGTAAGGGAGGGAGTGAGGGAAATACAAACGGGTTTACAAGAAACATGTACACGAACGCAGCTAATTTGCTCAGTTGCTAATATGTATGTATGTATATACACTGGGTAAATCTCAATAACTCTTTGGCAAAATCAAGAAGTGTTAAAAATTATAAAGTGTTTTTATTGTGTACTGGATGTAATGTACAGAGCCTGCAGATACGGGCAGTCCGGCAGATTACAAACAAATAATAATAACAAACGGATTGCAATCTTTCGAGCACATACATTAGGTCGGAATGCTTTCCATGTTTACCAGTATTGGAAGATGCGTCATTGATCCCTTAGGTACCTGTGCAAACGCGCGTCCAACATTTTCACACGGTTGAGATTATTTGTATTCCTCAGGATTGAGGAAATAATAAAAGATAATGGAAAAACACCCCACCTTGCTTACTCCCAAATTATATTGATGTACAAAACATTAGATAGAAAGTTTCAATTAAAAAAGTATTATGAAGTCAAAATGTCCCATTGTTCTAATATTTATTTATTTTAAGTCTTTTTACAGAGAAAAGATACATTTAAATCACCATACATTTCATGGTGACCGATTGAATATAGTTATTTTGTTTGAAGTGTAATCATATGACTAACTTGAAAACTAGAAAAATTATAATTGAGAATATAATATAATATACTCATATACTTTCCCACAGAATGTCATACAAGTTTTTAACAGTATGTAGCTGGTTTAACTGATACTTCAGCCATAATATTCGTACAATCAGAGTAATCCCAGAACATTTTTGACAACCTCCGTGGACGAGCAGTTAAGATTCTAGACTTGTATCCAAAGATTGCGGCTTCAAATCAATGTGTGTACAAATAAATTAGAGTTAATTATAATGACATATTTGCAGCACATTCCTGATTGGCAGATACCTTACTCTAAGTAGGTATCTTCCTTGTGGAAGACCATTATTTATAATTGAAACATTGCTTTATGGCATTAGACATGATTGGCATCCAGATTTGAATAACCAGTTACTTCCCAAGCTTTTTCTCTAAGTCTCTTTCACCTCCCCAGTCCCTTCAGCCTCACAACTCATAGTCCCAATAGGTCTGTATGGTTGGGGGGTCTCGTGCGTCTTCATTTATAAAATGGTGGTCCCTCACTTACTATTTTAGAGAATCTGGGAATTAGTAAATATAAAAAAATATTACACAAACATTAAGGTTACACTTGACTTGACACTCATAAGTTGTTATTTCTGTGCATTCAAAATATTTACTTTTCTTATCAATCTTAATGTTTGATCTAACATAATAAATTTGCAAATGTTTTATTTATTTACTTATTTAAGGAGAAAACACAGATACAGACAAAAAGATAATTTTGTAAAAAAATAACTTGAGAATTTGCCTGCATCCTAACTATTTCTCACAAATTGACTGGTAGATAATAATTTTAAATATTTTTTTACTTATAAATAAGGAAAAAGTATAAAAGAAAATTATTTTGTATATAGATAATTCTCAGTGTCAAATAAAAGAGTACAAATATTTTTTATACAAGTTTAGAGATATATCATAAAAAAGTACTTAAAGAGCATAGTGAATGAAGTAAGTACACATTTTCTTTTTTTTTATAGGAAAACAGATTTCAATTTCCTACCAAAAGTACCATATGTATCAAAAAATATGTCGGAATCCTTCAGGTTTTGGTTTTTACAATTAGCACATTCTTCTGATTGAATCCCTGACATCGGCATTTGTGCGCGTCCGGCTAATATGGAATAAGTTGTTAAGCCTCAAGTTATGTTGTAAGGCAATCGTCCCAAACTTTTTCGCTTCACGGCCTTCGGATCTCTCCCTGTGTCAATTCTAAAAGCAGCCAATGAATAATAATAATAAAATACATTCTCGATATTAAAAAAAACTGCAATGTACGTACTAAACGAAATTCAACTAATTATCTTACAATTATTATTGATTATGACGCAGCATCCTGGGAGTCATCCGCGTCTCCTCCAATTCCAAGAGGTGCCACTGTGCACACTTTGGGAAACACTGTTGTAAGGAATGTCTTTATACTATGATTGTTTTAAATAAAAAACCTTTATATCTAACTTTTTCTATTGTTTATTTCCCAGATATCTTTTATGCAAAGATGTTTCAATATCATGTTTTTATACCTTCCACTGTCATCTAATTGTGAATTAGGTACTGCATTTTATAGTTGTCACAGCAGTAGAAAAGTATAATGAGAACAGTTTAAGATAAGGCGGACCACAGATAGCTGCGCACGGCTACGTTTCACATGTCGCTTTAACCATGTCGCTGTATCAAGCCATGTAGCTTTCGTGTCAATCGTGGCCGTGCACTTTGTGCGCAGCTATCTGTGGCCCGCTTTAGACTCATCTAGTACGTTTAATAAATAAAAAAAATTACTATTATCCGCGGGTTCCGAAATTATTTACTTTGTTCAATGGAATCTAATGCCACTTTTTTTTGAAGATTTTTCGGAATATTTATTAGATGAGACAAAATTCAAAAGAAAGCATTGCAGAATTAGTAGGTAGTACTAACAGTTTGATTCTATGGTGCATTATTTATTTCTAACTAGCTGGCGTGTAACCAGCGTTGTTCGGGGTTATGAATGATTTGGAGAAAAGTTTTGTGGTTTTGAATTCTGTGATAAACATTGTCTTTTCTCTACTTTCTGTAAATATAATATACATTATATACAATATAAACCTTCCGGAAGAAATTCTCTAAATGATAGTGAAAACCCTGTTAATCAGTTGCGTAGTTTATAAGAACTAAGCACACAAACAGACAGACGCGGATGGCCACTATATTTTATACTATTTAGATATAGTGTTCATTGCATAGCTCACATTGTAGGTATAATCTAACATTTACCCGTGCACTTATGTGAGTACTTACTTATACCTAAATAGAATTTTTTATTTATATGATAAGAATAATAATTCTTGTTAATCGTGACCACGCATTAATCGCGAATATACTAATATAAACCAGCAGGTAAAAAACCGCTACTACGGCTTTTTTGCTGCTGGGCGCTTTCGGCTTCACCTAATCTTGAAATGATCCCTGTTAGTAGAGTTTTGCCCCTTTTGTACCTACAGCAACAGTGAAAATGTATGGAAAAATTACTAATTAGATTACAATTTATTACAGACATCTTCAGATATGTCCTACCTACTTTAAAACGACATAAAAAATCGAACCCGCTGATTCCCAAAAGTTCGATTATTTCATAATAATAAAACTAATTATTTAAAAAATATATATTACCAATTTATTAAAATTTCGAAACGTGAGAAATAAATTTGGTTATTTTTTGTTACTAGTTATATTACATATTCAATCCAATATGCAGTAATTCATCCATTTTCAAAGCTGAAACGAGGTACGCCTTTTCAAATTACACTGATGGATGAAATTATTGCATTTTTCCCGCTTTTTTGCAATGGATAATATTTTTATCTTCCTTTATAAAAATGCAGATGTAAATCGTGATGTGTGTTCTAGTAGAGAATCGAAATTGGAGTAGGTTTATACTTCCTTCAAGAGAAGAGAACGTGATGCTTGACAAACTAGTAAAATAGGACAGGGGTGTACTCGGAACTTATACAGGGCGGATCCAGCTTTGGCGCCAGGGGGGGGTCACGTAGTCGTGGTCAAGTTTTTTTTTTTTTTTTAAAGAAAGACAAACATTCCCGGGTTACGAATAACCCAACAATAACTCCTACCACCACCACAGAAAGCCGAAAATGCTTGCTTGTGTTGTGATGGAGGACTTAGGTCCGGTCAGTTACAGTTACAAGAAGTTATAATTTAATTTTGATAATAATATATACAAGTAAAAAGTAGGTATTGTTGGATATGGTAACACTAGGTATATCATTAAGATTGTCTTTTGCTCCGCAAGCCCGGGCGGCGTAGGCTCGTGTAATGTCAATTGTCAACCAATACAGTACAGATTACAATTATTAATCGTGTTCTTATTTCACCACAATATAACATGGTGTCAGGTGTGTCTTCAACATAGTATTGTGTGTAGGAATCTTGCAACTTTTTGAATTTCCTTTTCCTCGTTGTAGTTATTCGCCATCATATATAAAAGAAATGATTGCTTAAAACGTTTCCACTCGCCAACCATATCCGTAGCATTCTGCATTTGCAGAATTTGACTCGACATTATTATTGTAACACTTTGCTTGTCACGACAAAATAGACAAATAATAACAGCTTGTTGACCGTTATTTCTTTGCTTCCTGGTAAAGAATTTGAATCGTTCCACTGTAATATTCACTGTAGGTATGAAGTGTCTATCCAGTCTATCGAAGAGTAGAATAATGCCTTCCAGCGTGCTCTTCTCAATAGTGAGACCGAATGAATTAAAAATTTGAACTCCTTTAGGACCAATCGTGTGCAGCAAATGTTATTAATAAATGTAAGTACTGTACTTCCATATTTAAGAGGAATATAAACGCTGGAAATATTTCGATTCTTGTGCTTTATAAATTTTAAAACCGAGCGCCTTGCACCGTCATATTTTGGCCTGATTTGCACGAGGCAAGTAATTTGAAATAAATATTGTTGCCATGACGCGGTGCTTGCAATACGTAAGAAGCGCCCAGCGAGATCTCCGTTCGCCGATGCTTCCATACGCTTGTTAATACCTTGTTACCTGGTGAATGAATACCGTCCATTCTATTTTGCCAGCAGCGGCCGAGCCGGCAGCGTAGTCAATATTATCGACAATCCTCAAACTATGGGGAACGCTAATAAAAGTAAATATTTATAAAATTTGAATTGATTTTATTTATTTACAATCCAAACAAAAATATTCTGAAAGTGAATTATTAATAGGTACATATAAATATTAATAAAAAGAAACTTGATTTTTATAAACCGGAAAGACGGGACATAATTTTATATGTGCAAAAAAACGGTAATTAACTAGCCGAAAGTCATTTAAAAAAGAACGTTTTCCACACGAATGTCACAAAAATGGCATGAAATTGTACGGAGTTCTGTTCATAACATCTGTCAAAACACCGCCATCTTTAGCAAAAAGCATAAATATACCAAACCACCTACTCATGCAAAAAGTCAAATCAAAGGTTAAGTGGTTAAGTTCGCAGAGAACAAACAATAAATCTAGTGAACGTTAAACGTCAAATTCAAAAATTCGCCGGATATCAAAGTGTTGCCGTATAAAAAAAATAATCAGTGTGGAATTTTACAAAATTAAGGGAACATAATCGGAGACGGAACATTTTCATGTAAATCATTCAAAATCCATCATTAAAAATAATACTATGCATTTCTAAAAAAAATTACTAACGTTTTCGTAATCTTAGTAAAAAAATCTATCCACACTTTTAGCCTTTTTGCCTAATTGATTCTGAAGAATTTGTTACAAATATTAAAAATGTGTCCACTTCCGAAGTTATTAATTCATCATCTAGAAAAATAAAATCTGGTACTTACCGCTAAGTCCGCTAACTTTATAGTTATACACGGGTTATAAAGTTTTAAAATCGTTGAACGTAAAATATATTAATTGTAAGGTATTGTTTTATTAATCTAAAATATAAATAACTTGCATCCCTCGTGCGGCATAATTTTATTTTTTTTAAATTCAATTATAATTTCGCCGAAATAAATTAAAATGTTAGCCTTGGGCAAAACCTCGATGAACGAGGTTGTGTCTCGCCTTAAGAATTGCTTTAGGAAGTATAGGAAGGCTGGTAATTCGCGCGGGCGCGTTAGACCTGTCCAGACCTGTCAAAAAACTTCCGAAAGAATAAGTTCTGTAACTTACTAAAATTACGTTAAGTGACTTTTGGTGTCGTTTACATTGGGAATTTGGCCAAACTCGCCTTCAAGAGCGATTTACAGGAAAAAAACTTACGAGTCTAACCCCAGCCTTAGAACATTAACAAATAACATTTGAGTTTAAACACACATACACTGGCATAATGAAGAAACTGATTAGATTACTTACCATTTCTTGTAATGAATTGAATTTGCAGCAACAATTTTTAAGAACACTATTACTTATATTGGAACTTATTTTTTTTTAACTTAGTAAACAAATAAAAGTAAACACTTTATTAATAAAGTTAAGTCGTTCCGATTGAGGTTAGGTTTTGCTAGACGCTAGACGTTAGTCGAAACAAAGCGCGCGCAAGCGTCACACGTGGTTACACGAAATGTGTCATAATAATATGAAAGGTGGCGGCCGAAGCGCGCGCCGGTGGCGGTGCGCGGTGACGCGGTAACATTCGAATTTTCGATGCGTTCGTTTCCGAATAATTCGTTTGCCGTCAAACAAAGTATTATATTAAATTAATTAAATATTGAAAGTACTTAAATAAAATTTATATTGTGACAAAAAATATATAAAAACATTATGTTTAACAATTTTAATTAGTGGTCCACCTAGGTCCTGGATGGGCCCAGGACCTAGGTAGTCATGACCCCCCCTGGACTGGGGTCCAGGGGGGGGGTCATGACCACCGTGACCCCCCCCCCTGGATCCGCCACTGAACTTATATTGATTATGACTGAATCTAATTCATGCTATTTCCTTTTTGAGGCCTTCCAGATTACTGTGAGTAGGTATATACATAAAAAACGAATATCTTAAGGGTTAATTTGAAAACATACATGTTGTATACGTGGCTACAAATAGGAATTCCATTTTCACAGCAAGTATTTTTGCATTTTTTGACGTCCCATTTGACAGTGAAAGAATCATGCGATCGCAACATAGTGTTGGACTGCTGCCAATATGGTCCTGCCACCGAGAACTCATTCTACCCCATAAATAAACCAATCACTTCTAAGGCTAGCTTTAGACTTGTAAGTTTTTTCGTAAATTTACGACTTCTAGCCAATGGGCATATTGTATTTTCAAAATGCAATATGCCCATTGGCTAGAAGTCGTAAATTTACGAAAAAAACTTACAAGTCTAAAGCTAGCCTTACCGTTTTTAACATGAATTATAAAATTCATATATCAGACTTAGCTAATAGTAGTGAAGCTAGTATTCATGGGTAGGTACCGGGGGCAGGATAAAAGGCAGTCAGCAAACATAACTAATCTATTGGCGAGGTGGGCAAAAAGTCTATTTTGAATGTGATTTTTATGCACAAAACTTAATTTCATTACTTGGATTTCAGGCCAAAATACACATGGGCGTACTGAGTTCGGGGCACATTTTGAAAGCCATGAACCTATAGTTAAACAGAAAACCTCTTAAAATATTTATTTGATTTTATTGAAGGGGGTCATTCAGCGCCGACACCTAATCGTGATTTGGAGATCGGTAAGCAAAAAGTAAATAATATATATATTAAAAAAAATACAAAATACCGGTATTATTATTTTGAATTCTGGTATGAAATCATATTTAGCATTTTGGAAAGGTCAAATAAATATGTGTATATTTTTTAATGTGCAGCTGATTGATAATTACCTACAGATATATAAAAAAAAATACGGACAGAGACGAGGTGTTTCATCTATAAATATTACTTAACTAAAATCGTCAAATTTATTTCATACATACGTAAAGTACAGTCGTGCTTTTGCTGAAATGCTGACCGTTAGACCCGACCCTGGTAGGCAGCAATTGGACCCGCGGGCGCAATTGGAGCCGTCCGCTCCGGGCGCCAAATTGTCTTGTCGCCAAGGCGCTGATAATACCTAACAGTGATCACCTTCCTAGGTGTTTTGACAAGGGGTATCCAAATTTTACTCGGGCCAGGCGCGCCGTTTGGCTAAGGGCTGGCCATGCTGGTAGGTACAATGTACATATACAGGATTTTCCAATAAGAGGTGTTATTTTGATATTCAATCGTAAAAGATCAATGGTTTCGTTGCTTGTGTGGCACGTAGCGCCGTCTTGTTGAAAGTAAACGTTGTCCAGATCAATACCATTCAATTCCGGCCATAAAAAATCATTAATCATCTCTCGATAGCGCAATCCATTCACCGTAACTGTTGCTCCAGCCTCATTTTCGAAAAAGTAAGGTCCAATGACTCCGCCGGACCATAAACCGCACCAAACAGTCACACGTTGAGAATAGAGGGGCTTTTCAACAATAACTCTTGGGTTTTCCGAGCCCCATATGCGACAATTTTGCTTGTTGACGAAGCCACCGAGGTGGAAATGGGCCTCATCACTCAAAATGATTTGCATTTGATTCACTCAAGTGAATTTTAATAATTTCAATGCGTTGTTGAAGCGTGTATCGTTTCATTTTTGTTAATGGCTTAGTTTCTACTTGTCAAATGTCAAAAAATGACAGCCTCAAAAGTAACATCTACCGAAATACCGGGCTATTCAAAATAACACCTCTTATTGGAAAACCCTGTATAATGCATGTGTAAAAGCATTACATATCAGTCATATCACGTGGATAGTTTTATTATTTAATGATTATGTTATAAATTATTTATGATATTTCATGAGATGTCTTGCAATCAGCGATAGCAGAATTTTTATTTAACACAACTCATTACCGACTAATTAACCACTAGTATTTGAAAAATGCAATTCCGAGTCGATAAACGACACCATGATAACCAAGGTGAAACAAGTGTAAAAAGATAAGATAAAAGTTGGCAAATAAGAAAATATTTAATTTGAACATAAATAATATGTTTTCAGAAAGAATTACTCTATTTGACTTGTTTTAAATATTTACCTACACGGTTATTAGCGCGTGGTCAAAACCTTGTTTGTATCTTAGGGTGCGTATAAACAGGACAAAATTTCCACGAGCGGCGTTCGATCCCGTTCCCGCTTTTCAAATAAATAATTCATTCAGCTAAATGTGCGAAAAGTAAAGCAATATTTACGAGTTAATTTGAATGAATTAATTTTAGAATAGGTATTTCCTAATGCCCGAGGTGTATTATTTTACAACGACCATATGTATACACTTGCTATCCCTTTTCCGCTAGTGCAATAAGTAGGCGTAAACAAGACAAAGAGTAATTCCTCGCCCGTGGAAGCGTATAATGATGTACCAATACATTAATTTTCAATTGCTTTATTTATCTATGTAAATACCAAATTACTGTCTACGTGAGTGGTACATCTGTACTCTTTACTGTCATCGGGAGATCGAGAGCTTTCAAAATGTCAAATATTTTATGCGGATTAATTTGCGAGTTGATTTTTTGATAAAGTTCCCCACTTCAACCAGCATGATGCTGATTCAATTTTAAATAGTATTTGTTTGCTGAAGTCAATGCACAATTCATGAATATATGACGAGCAAACCGCTGACAACACTGTCAGAATATTGAAAAATCCCTCTTGTAATACCGTGCCTGACAATTTGTCTTTTTTAGATTGATTATCAATTAATAACATCAACATTCCTAATCGCTCGATGAATATGATAGTCCATACTGTTAATATCAGGCAATTTACGTGTGTTTCGTGGAAGTACGTAATTAATCACGTAAACGTCATATTTTGAGAAATTTGTTACCTCTAGCGCCTATACGTCTAAGATAGGAACTATTCTGCGGCTTAGCAAGGCTCAAGCGGCCGTTTTAGCCCACTTAAATTTGAGTGAGAAATGTGGCACACAGCGAGGATACGGACCGACTGATATACCGGGCCTTGTGTTCGTTGATCGCTGTTGAACTAGATAATCTAGAATCTAGCCAAGATAATATTGTTATTATAGAGGTTGCAAAATTTGATAGGAGACGAGGTGAAGAAATCAGATGCATATGCCTATCTACCAATTGTTCATACCCAGTAAAAAAGAACATTTTCTTTATTGTAATAGGTAGGAACCTACTGACTCTTAAGGCTGGCTTTACAAAAAGTTTTCAAACCTTGAAAAATAAGATACCTATGCCTGCTAATTGAAAAAAGTCAGATAATCCTTTGTAAGTATAATTTGATGGAGTTTTCGTAGTATTATTTACACATACAAATTAATATAGATAGATGAATAAAAAACAATTGAATGAAAATCGAAGGACAATCCAAATCCAATTGAATATCAATCGAAAGATAATCAATAATCAAATAAAAATTTAGTGCTAATCTGAAGTTTGATTTCTACAATGAGATTGCTATCTCTTTAGAGGAATATGCTACCTACCTCAAACATCCAATCTGTGGGTATTTACCTCGTATTAGAGGTAGGTACTATTGCCTGTTTTCGGTAATATCCATGTTCCACTTCGAGGAGCTGTACGCGGTTTTTTCGCCGTTAGAGCTTTGGAGATACGTTCCCCTAAAATTTAGTGGAACTAATTGTTTTCTCTTCTAAATATAATACATCAATGACTTACCTAAGTTCCCAATGAGAAAGCCTAAACCTATTTGATATATTATTTTAGTTACAATCTAACTTTAATAATTTACCATTTTGAAAGACCAGCCTAATTGGTCTGATGAGCATCGTCACGAGGGTGAGCTCCCTCCCGGGCACTTTACAGACATAGCAGGAATCTGTAAATAATATTTAAAATTTTCCACAGGGCCCCACGTCGGAAGGGCCCCGGCTAGGTTCCAAAATGATACACATTGAGGGCACAGAACTCGGAAAAAAATATGATGCAGTTAGTCAGTGCTTTTAACTCGCGACGCCTGTGTGGGAATCCGACGCATTTTTCTACTCGGCTACTAGCATGTCAAACAGATATGTTTTAAAGGTTTCCGTTTTAAACAATACACAAATATTTTTATCTTTAAGAAAATACTAATGGATTTTGATCTAAATATATCGTTGGGATACTGAATTTCCGAAAAATAAAACGAAAGAATTTATTGGTTTGCCCTTCTACCTAGAAAAAATTTCACCTGCGGCGCTTTTACCACATGTTTTTGAAGGTAATAATTCATATCTCACTCCCTCCACCCACATCACATAGGCATCTGCCCTAATTAGAGTTACCATTAATTTTTTTTCGACGGCGGCACTTTTCCGTACCTTTGTCTATCTTAACTAATTTTCCACTCCCTTTGCCCTCGTCACTTAGTTCAGTAGGGGATGCCGTAGTTCCACCGGCTCTGAAGTTATTGAGAAATTGAGACAATGTGCGGTATTCGCGAATCTTTTCGAAGACTTTAAAAAAAATATTTTTGTAGGTAATCTACACGTTTAAAAAAGATGTTCAACTTTATTTGACCTATCCAATTCAAAATATCGGTATTCAGTTTTTTTCCAATTATTTGAAACACTTATATCTCCAAATTACGATTAGGTGACATAGCACTATTTTGCACGAACCCTTTCAATAAAATTTAGTTTTCCTGGATGGGCCCTTTCACGGCTTAAGACTGCCCTGTTCATAACCCAGAGCAAAGCCGGATACACGTCAGATTGTGTGTAAATATTTCTTGTTTATTCCGACTACTTCCCTGTAAGCTATATAAAAATAACTATAGTAATAATACTATTACATTCCTCTGTAATGTAATAATAACAAGTGTCACTTGGGTAGTTGAAGCATTACTCAAGAAATGAGGAAATCTAGCTCACAAATTAACAATACCGTATTAATTATGTACGCATTTCTTAATGAGAAAATATTACAGTGGAACAATAATAATGATATAGATTTGACTTCGCTTGAACCCATATTAACCCTTCACCTTGTGGGTCCGCAAAAGATTGTGATAAAAAAACAACATGACGGGTTGTTGATTTGAACGTGTTTGTTTGCTACTCTAAAGAAAAAAAACTGTCCAAATGCTGATGAAACCGATAAACTTGTGTTATAACGTCAGAGTCTCAGCTCAATACGTACGTCCGTTTTATATTTTAATATTTTATTATGAACGACGGTGCATGAACTTAGGTCACACTATTTTGATGAGTGTCTGGTCTGTCTGTATACTCGTACATATACCTCAAAGATTATTTTATTTATTTATTTGAATATTAAATTTAATTACAATAATGACGCATTGCCCATCTCACTAGGTGTGTAACGCCTGTGTTGAGATGGAAATTTACAGAGTGGTTGTTAACTAGGTTTTTGTTTACACAACATTATGAAAATGCCAGATAAAATAAAATCAGTATTTTATTTTATTTTTAAATTATACAAATTCAAGAATGAATGTAGAAGATGAAGACGAAGCGAGAATAGGAATACATATATTTATATACAGGGTGTATCGGCACGTACCCGACAAACTTTAACCAGCTTTTCCTTAGCACATTTGGAGTAAAAAATGTTATGGGCACTTTGCTGTCCGGTAACATTTTTTTTCAATTAAAAACAAAAAAATATTTTAAAAAATCCACACTCCGTCACTGTCATTGGCATTGTTTCTCGTGTTCAACAGCTGTTATTAGCAAGTGTGTCAAAGAGCGTCTTCACTCTTTCATACACACTAAATAATAATAGTTAAAAATTAGACGAATGGTGCCATGCCATTTCGTTGTGATTGTAAAAGCGCGCCAATGTAGGTACGTACGTATATTATTCAACGAAACTCGAATAAAATATTGCCAGATGGGTTTTCAAACTGTGACAAAGGATAAAACAGTGGTGACATGTGGTGAAAATATGAATGATAAAATTTTATTTAAAAAAATGTTACCGGAGAGCAAAGTGCCCATAACATTTTTTACTCCAAATGTGCTAAGGAATAGCTGGTTAAAGTTTGTCGGGTACGTGCCGATACACCCTGTGTAGTCTATATTCCTTGCAAAATCAGTGTAAAATGATTATCCCGTACGGGAAATAGGTAGGTGAGTGTGACGGTTGTCGATATCGATGAAATCTTCCGACCGCGAACGAACTCCACACGCGCCGCGTCACCGCCCGGAACATTTGGGTTTGGGTTACCGGCCATCCTCAAGTGTTCCTTGGTTTTATTCATTAAAAAGCCAATTTACAGGACTACTGATTGTGGTATAACCCTATTTAGCGATGAAGGGTTATACCATTGCTTTCCCTATCTTTTTCAGTACTTGTACAATATCTCAGCGTGACATGTATTTTTAAGTTTTGTTATTGCGGTAGACTTTTTATTTATTTTTTTGTTAACAGAAGATAACAAATAATACATATTGATAGAAGTAAGAAAGAACATCACTAAGTGTAAAGCAGACAGGAATATATATACCAACCGTCCAATGACGGTGTACAAGAGAATGTTATTTCAAATGATCTGTATAAGGGTAAGTATATAGTAAATGTTCCATGTTGTTAATTAATATCTTCTTAATTACTAAGAACTCGTTTTTAGGGAGAGAGGTAGACGTAGGATGTAGGATGTAGATGTAGGATTTAGACCTGTACCCTGTACCCGGCGAGCGCTTGTAACCGACAGAAACCCGTGGTATCTCACAACGGACAATGAACCGATATTTGTAGCCCATACCTCGAACGCCAATGTTGGCTGTATCTATATATGTACCGCAATGGTTTTCATCGATGTGAACTCAAGTTGTTGTCGTTGGGTCGTCGAATTGAGTTTCTTGTTAATCTTGTTAGTTTGTTGTCGGCCGGCTGACGCGCGTGGTGTGTCGTAAGTAAGTGCGTAATATAATCGTTTGTGAAAGTTATTCGAGGAGATAATAATACACCACAATGTCCACCGCGTCGATTACATCCAGCTTGACATTTTATGTCAATGGGAAAAAGGTACTTAATGCAAAATAAACATTACCTATTGTATTATAACTAGAAGGTAATATTTATTTTTTAATGCTAATAAAAGTTTAAAAAAAAGTGATTATACTCGTTCGTGTTGTTTACAAAAACTAGATATAAATTTATTGCGAAGGTAGTAAAATTTACCTATATAAGTACTCAGCTAAGTAATGTTATCTTGTTACCTCGCCATCACAACATTTCCCGCAGGAGTAGGCAGATAGGAATGTCTGCCACACAACTCTGTCACGGCATGTACTCCTTGCTTCATCCAGATTCATAAAACATTTCAAATGATATAAGTAGTAATTTATATTCTAATCTTCTCTAAATAGTATAAAACGAGGTCGCTAACCGCGTCTATGTGTGCGCTTAGTTCTTCTAAATAAACTATGCAACGGATTTTGATAGGGTTTTCGCTGCATATTTTATTTATAGAAAGATAGAATGTATATTATATTTATAGAAAGTAGAGAAAAGTCGATGATTTGTAATCAAGTCGAAAAAAATATTTTTTCGGGCTCTTACATTATTAACGCTGGCTAAACCTTATCAGATACATCAAAATACTACGGAATTGTATTTATTAAAAAGGCCAACAGATTATAAGGATTTCATTCATCAATAATGTTTCCACTTTAAGTGTAAAAAACCTTCCATCTGAAGTCAGACCGACTTTTTATACAAATAATAATACAGGTAAACTTCTAATTAATTCAACAGGCAAAGGTGACAAACGGAGTCATTCGGGTATTTACAGATTAAATTGTAATAGTTTTAATAATTTTTAAATCGGTAAGACAACACTTAATGTTAATATTAGGATAAAAGAACACCTTCACTGCCTAAATAATAACGGTTTTTCAGAATTTGCTAATCACCTGATTGATAAGGATCGTACTTTCTGTCATAGCACCTGCGTTAATATCCTACATAAGAATGGGCATGGTATCAGATTAAATAATTTGGAGCATGGGTGGCCCACCTTTTGATTCGTGTTCTCATTGGAGATTTAATATGTTTCATAAGTGTTTCCAAATAGCGAAATCATGGTAGAGCATGTTTGTAAAATGCAGGATATTTCTCCCTGTCGAAATTTGTTTTGTAAAACTCTTCCAAACCAACCTGATTGAACTTCTGCTTTAAATTTGCTCACAAAACATTTCACAATGTTCCATTTGTAAAATTACTGGCAATAAATTCATGTCTACGGAGAATGGCGTTGCAAATGCAGCAAAAAAAAACACGATGTTTTTAAAATCTTGAAATCGGTTTTCAAATTCTAGGTTCAAGTCGGATATCAACGAAGCGTATTTAACCGCCGCCATTTGTGTGACGTCTAGCTGCAATAACAATCTAGGAAAGCGAGTGAAGATTTTTCTCCAAATATTTAGTTTTGGGTGTTGATGTCCGTTTTAACAAAGTAGAATAATTAGCGGCACTGTATCTAGTTAAGGACACTACTTGCTCACGAGATTAGTTAGTAGCTGTTACATCGACGTTGAATCGCTTTTCGTTAAAACTCAACAACCTATCGAGCTTAACAACAGATGGTGCTCCAGCAATGGTTGGTAAACACGAAGGTTTAGTAAAATTGATTGAAAATGAGGCCTGTAAAGTTTTTTTTTTGTATTAGACAATTCACCCTAAAGAGAGTGCTATGTGCCGTTAAAGTTAAGGGAGATGGTTATAATTTTATGGGAAATCTATACGGGAATAGGAAATTTCAAATATTGAAGTCATTCAAGTCTATGAACTTGTATAGAACTGAGAAAATGCGAGAATCGTTGAGAGAAAGTAAATAAGGAATACTAAGAGGAGATTGGTGGGTGATTTTTATAAGTAAACGATAAATGCCTTTGAAAGATGAATGATTTTTACAATTAAAGAAAACATGATCAAGAGTCTCATTTTCCATGTCGCACTGGCAGAGTGGACTATCTAGGACCCGGATTTTAAACAAATGGGATGCAATGGAGCAATGACCAATTCTCATTCTCGAGATACAGGATATAAATCTTTTGGATTTTTTCTTGCCGTGGAACCAAGGTTTACTTGGAATATGATTTTGTATTCCAGCGGTAATACTTCGTTGTTAATTTTTCAATGCATTACTCATCAGGAGAATCTATTTACAAGTCCCTCAAATGGATCATGTCATGAAGGTGGTCATCAAAACAGTGAACTTTATTAAGTCGAAGGAGTTAAATCACCGTCAGTTCCAGAGTTTCTTAAGTCTTTTGATTCACTTGTTTAATGACGTTTCATTTTATGCAGAAGTAAGATGGCTGATCCGTGCCAAAATGTTGAAAAGAGTGTTTAATTTGAACCAAGAAATACGTTAATTCTTCGCAAGCAACTCAAAAAGTATCCCAGAATTCGAAGACAAGGAGGGGGTTAGCGATTTTGCATTTCTGGTTGATATAGTTAGCCACCTAAATGTTGTTAATATTTGTCTACAAGGGAAAGATTAACTAATGAATAACACGTACCTATGATCTTATTTCCACATTCCAAATAAAACCTGGGCTTTGTGAACAAGAATCTTCACTCACTTTCCTATATTGTTATTGCATCCAGACGTCAGATAAATACGCTTCGTTGATATCCGGCTTGAACGTGGAATTTGAAAACCGATTTCAAAATTTTAAAAAGCATCACGAGTTTTGCTGCATTTTCAACGCTATTCTCCGTAGACGTGAATTGGTTTGGAAGAGTTTTACAAAACGTATTTGGATAAGGAGAAATATCCTGCATTTTACAAACATGCTCTATCGATGATTTCGCTGTTTGGAAACACTTACACGTGTGAACAGCTTTTTAGTCGAATTAAGCATATTAAATCTCAAATGAGAACACGAATCACGAAAACTGTTGTAGCAACAACATCAATTGTTATCAACATTGATGCACTCAGTTCTAACAAATAAAATCAGACGTCTCACTAAAATTTATCATATTTTGTTTATTTTTTCTATTGCCTAATTAATTACTCTAATCTAATAATTATGTTTCGCTCTCATTTAGTTATATCTTCTTAAAAAAAGCAATATATTTCTTTTTCGCTTTCAATAATAAAATAAATTTAGTTGTAAGGCTCTATCTCATTTCTAAAACCTGACCCGGCTGCTGAAAAAGTTGGCCACCATAGACATATGAATATTAGTAGACCTGCCCTAAGTGATTAAAAGCGTATTATCCCCACTCCCCATACCGGTTCCATTGGAGCCGGCTGTGCTCGCGTATGGCCTCATCATTCTTGTGCGAACTATGGTCGAGGCATCAACAAAACAGTGAGTAGAATAAATTTATATTAATACAAAGGAAATGGGGAAAAAAACATACCATTAAATATACTAATGGATTAATATAATCTATTGGAAGAGACAAAGCATCAACTGACTCGGGGAACTGGAAAATTTGAGGGCTTATTGAAAACAGACCTAATATTGGGCTACTGGATACGTCTAATTGATTAAGTTTATGACTTTTGGTTTTTACGGCTTTTTAATTTCAGGAGACTATATCGTTGGTGGCCAACACAGACATAGGAATTAATAGACGAGAAGATAATGGCGAGGGGTAAAATCAACTGTTGAAGAACGAAGGGAGTGAAGCTGACTGTGATTCGTCAATAAATCAATCTGACAGTAAATAGGCATCTCGCATTATAATATCACCATTTTCTTCTTAAAAGTAAAATCTGCTTTTGAATGAATAGACATTTTTACATGGGAGCGCAGATTACTCGCCACGTTATGAACAAATTTGCGAAGTCCAAATTCGGAAAAAAAATTCGGTTCTATTTTCAGAGTCGAATATTTCGTTTAAGTATTTAGTTAAGACACTTTTATAAATGTTCATAATTTACTTCCCAGCAACCAACCAGCTTTGTGTTTCGCGTCCAGACGTTTCTCGATGTGATAGTAACAACTGATTCATATTATACGATGTGAATATGCTTAAAATAAAGTAAAATAATGCTTATATATGGAATGTAATACGACAATTGGGTTTATTCTCTTTTTCACATCTATTTTTACAAGTTTTCATAGTACAAGTCAACATTTTGCCGTGTTATTTCGTAAAATGAACCGATGATGCCTCGACCATAGTTCGCACAAGAATGATGACGTCACGTTTTCAAATTTCACTTGAGGCCATACGCGAGCACAGCCGGCTCCAATGGAACCGGTATGGGGAGTGGGGATAATACGCTTTTAATCACTTAGGGCAGGTCTACTAATATTCATATGTCTATGGTACAAACGGATAGTGACTTGTTTTATACTATTTAGAGACTATGATGGTAGGGGTGACACAAAGATTTCTATGAGACCACGTGAGCTGTTCCGAAAAGCGAATAAATTGACTCTACTTGTAATAGCTGTTTGTTCCCAAAACCGAACAAATTAGCCTAATTGTTTGGGAAGGTATTATAAGTTTCATCTGGACAGTTTGTTTTCAGCGGTTAGTTCGGTTAGTTTGTCATAATTTTATGAATTGTGCACTGACTCCAGGAAAACAAACACTATATCAAATTAGTATTCTCGCATATCGTACCATGGTGATTGACGTGGAGAACTTTATCTACTGATATCGGGCCATAGTAATGAATACACACTACAGATTATTATTTATTTGCTATTGATTTATACTGACTCCACGAACTTATATTGTGTTGTGAGTGTTAGATCCATAATATTATTTGTATATGGTTTTGTGGCCTTTTAGCCCCATTAAGTAGCGCAATTATCCAGATAACGATTTCTTACACCATGTGTTTATGTAGATATCTTTCCGTTTAAAGACACAAAATCATTTAGAGCTGATGTTTTTTTTAAGTGAATACCGCACAAGAGTCTCAAGAGCCAGTGACATCCCCAATTGTGATATGTTGTGAGGCTGAAGGTAGTGGGGAGGGAAAGAGATTGGAAAGAGGAAGGTGGCTGTTCAGATTTGGTCACTAAACACGGCTAAAGCCATTTTAAGCAACGTTTCAATTCTAAATAGTGGTCTTACACTAAGGCGATACTGAGAGTATCTTCCACTTTGGAACGTGCTCCAATATTAAATTAAATATTATAATAAATTGTGAAAAATTAAAATTCATCAAATAAAATTTACTAGCGCACGCCGGGATTTGAACCAGCGACCGTCGGCTTGCTAGTCGAGAGTCTTACCCCTCGACCACGGAGGACGTCAAAATGTAACTGCTAAAGTACATAATAGGGATGTACTTAGATTGGGAGTATTATTTTATGGATTTATTCGGAAAGTACCTACTCAAACTATGAAACCACCGTTGTTTCTGTTGATCAAATAACGCTTCAACATTTAGTGCCTGGCGCCAGTAAAAACTTCAAGGGCACTGTGTTAGGTATTATCAGCGCCTTGGCTATTAAACAACTTGCCGCCTTGGCAAATCGGCGCCCGCATCGGACTGCTCCAATTGGCCCTGCGTAGGGCCAGCCCTGTTCCATTCCATGTTTGATTTCTCTAGAAGTAATACATTATAACGGATAATTCAACAGTATTTCGATATATCTGGGATAATAACAATCTGTTTTTAAAGCTTTTTTACGGGTGTTCCCTTAAACAAGTCAGTCACTACATTTACAACATTTAGATGGATAGAAAAACCTTCCTACCACCGTTTCTTACGGCCGTTGTTCCGAACCTTTAGATCGATCAATCTGAGGCTCCAATGAGCCAAGCCATTTATTTAGTAATGCTCGATTCGCCTGTTTCCAAACATCTCTATCGTTGGTAATCTTAAGTGGCACCGCCCACTTTAACAGACAATAAAATGACAACAAGTAAAAACTTTCAATGTTAAATTAATATTGATGAGTTATTATTTTACTTATTATTAATACCTATTAGTACCGTAATACATAAACCGACTTTTTATATGCTTTAACAAACGCATGTGAATATATTAACAATAAAGCATTAGCTTGACTTTTACTAATGCTCCGAAAGCGCGATAATACATTACTACAAATTTGACGATTGATGTTTCTCCTCCGTGTGTTAACATGAAACTCAGCAACTTGGGCAAAATAAAAACCAAAAAGTAGCAAGCAGAATGGGAAAATTTATATTATGGAGTTTACAACACCATACGGCATTTTTGATAATCGAAAACAGAAGAAATCGTTGTCATTTTGTTTGGCTGTCGCCGCCTGTGTAACTGGATATTATCGTGCATTACGTACGTCAATTCCGCAATATCTACTATAAATATTATCATTGATATCTTCATATTCACAGTCCATATTAATTTGATACTAAAGATAATAATGAAATTGTCAATACGCAATACGAAAAAGAATGCGTGAACTAAAGGACGTTCGACATTTCGCTGTCATTTTTCACTCCGTTGACACTTTTTATAACTAATCCTTTTACTGAGCCAGAGGTTAATCCAGCTTTGATCCAGCTGTTTAGTTCCTCTAGCCTGATAGGAGAGTTGCATTGGGAAGAGCGTAATTGTGCATTTAAGGAATGTTGAGCCAAAAATTCGGTTCAACAGTTGATCAGTAGGATTGGGAACAACAGCCGTAAAGGTACAAGGTAGAAATAAACACATTAAAATAATATAAATAAAGCAACATAGGTAAGCAGGTTTATAGCTACATTTTTGGGTCAGACAATTCTATATAATGATTTATTAGTAATTATAGAAATCTGGTGATCTTGTTATCAGAAGGAAGATAAAATATTGAGTTAATTAGGTTTTTCGTGAATATACTTTGACCCTATCGTAATATTGTTCTGTTCACAAAATAAATAAAGAATATAACGCTTTATTATACATAGTTCACAACTATATCCACACGATTTCACAATAATTTATTATCCTTATTATAATACCTGTGACAGTATTCAATTACATTATTATACAACTACGCTTCGTGTCTCATCTAAATATAATAAATTAATAGATAAACAAAACGATCATAAATCAACAAATTCATATAATAATAATATTATGACAGTTAGTGATGTTGTGATTCAAGCTTTATAAGGTTGAAAAACTGCTCTATATAAATCATCTAAATATTATGTAAGTTTGAAAACAACGTACAAGTACAAAGGTACCTACCGCTAATATACTACTATCGGTTGTCAATGCATGCGTGATGTGAAATATTCTTACATCGAACGAATTACGGCCTCCGTGGTATAGGGGTAACGCTCTTTACTAGTGATCTGGAGGACGCGGGTTCAAACCCCGGGGTGCGTAAGTAAATTTTATTTGATTAATTTGTGTTATTTGACAAATTATGAATTGAAAATAACATATATTTTATTTGCGGCACGTTCCAGAGTGGAAGATATGGTGTAAAGACCACCATCAGAATTTAAATGGCTTTAGCCGTGTTTGGTGACCAGATCTGAATAGGTACCTACCTTCTCGCTTCTCCTTTCTCCTCCTTCCTCTCCTTCTCCTCTCCATCTCCTTCCTCTCCACACTACCTTCAGCCTCACAATATATGAATATAAGAAACTAAAACTTCATTTCTAATGCACTTTAACATAAGAAACTTCTGTGGCTTGACTACAATTAACTTGTATATTTATATCTATCATTGCATATTATATAAAAGCTGTTTGTTTCTTACAAAATAAATAAATAAATATAGCCCAATTGGGGATGACATAGTCTCACTGGCTCCAGATGGTTGGGAGCAGTTGAGATTGTGTGCGTTATTCAATTTAAAAAAATTCTGAGTGATGAGTAAAATTATTCAAGTTCAATTTTCAGTTGAAAATTGGAACAGATTAGTATCAAATCAAACAAATTAATTAATCATTCTTTATTTGAAATGTGTGTTGGTTTGTTCTTTTTGTTTCGTTCCCTACATTTTACAAATGTAATTTTTTAAGTTTACTAACCTTAGAAAGATAATTTTCTTCTCTCGAAAGGTATTATTATTTATGTTGATTATCGTGAGTAAAATATTATCTTTTTAAATACTTTCAGCTCTTAAAGTCCTAAAATTATAATATCCCGCGATTTGGGTTATGGGTCTGCGCTAGTATAACAATACATTTATTATTGTTAGTCCTGTGCCTAGTTGGTGTTATTGTAGTTCTTACATAAGAATTTTAGTTTTTTATGTGACTACTCACAAGAGTGCTGCTCTCCGTACGGTGCACGCCTCAAAAAGGCTGGGCAACGTTGTGAGATGGGTTAAGGAGGGGGCTGTTTTGAGATTTGTTAATGCGGGCGTTGAAGAGGCCCGACTAAAATGAAGGAGAAAAGACGGATACCTTATCTTAGCTAGTTCCACATACGAGCAGACTTGGGTTTGCAATCCAAATCATTACATTACATTCCTCAATCCCGCGGGATTTGGAGAATGTTCGGGATTTACAAACCCTAGAGCCGACTTATATCATGATGGCAAAATAAATAGGTTTTTTTTTTGAATTTATAAATATTATATTTTTATTAAAAGAAAAAAAAGTGAAAAGGGGAAAAAAACAAAAGTAAACAAGAACATATTATTTATTGGAGAAGTAACATTTAATTTGTTATGCTGTTGTACCCATGTAATTAGGGAAAAGTGAGTTTAAAAAAAACTTTTTATTTGTGGGTAGGTACTCTTTTTTTTCTTGTTTTTTTTATTTTTATTTTCTTTAGGCTTATTTATTTTTATTTCGGTTTTTTTTTTTTCTGACGTTCCGGCAATATTTTCAATACCTTGTTCGGGGTCTTCAATTTCAAGCCTGCTTGATTCTGGAGTCGGTAAAGTCATTTTTCAGTTCAATAACTCTATTTATATATAGAGATACTCTCAGTATCGCCCTGGTCTAAGACCACTATTCAGAATTAAAAGGTTGCTTGAAATGGCTTTGGCCGTGTTTGGTGACCAGATCTCAATAGCCAGGTACTTCCCCACTCTCCTTTTCCACATCTCCATCTCCTCCCAACTACCTTCAGCCTTACTACATACCCCAATTGGGGATGCATTGTCTCTCTGGCTCCAGACGGTTGGGAGCAGTTGGAACTCTGGTGCGGTTTCATATGTAAAAAAAAAAACAATTTTCAACATTGATATTTGTAAAAACCTAATGTTAATCCGATGTTATTATTTAAACCTTATTTCTCTAGTAAAAAAATATATATACACACTAATATTTTTGTAAATTAAATTAAAATAAAATAATAACCCTCATCTTTCATCTTTGGAGATACTGTGTGGAGGTCTTTTTGAGAAGATGAGTTTGTGAACATGGGTCTTATTTTTTTATTTATTATTCTTTATTTTGGCTTTCACCCATTAGGGGTGATCTTGGCCCTACACAATTAACATAACGTAACAAAAATAAACCAAACATAACATATGATAAACATAACATAACATACTTAGCATAAACGGTACAGAGCTGGTAACAGTAGGTTATCACAAAATTATAAAAATAGGAACCTGTGTACAATATAAGTGGGCGCTTTTCGTTATTTAACCAAAGATTTTTCTAAAATTAGTAGCGTTTTTTTTAAACAGAACTATGAAATTGGCAATCTTACACACAGAGAGTAAACGAATGTGATTATAAAACATAAAGATAAACATAACACAAACATATCGTCTTGAAGAGACCCATGTTGCAGGAGGGAGGAAAGATGAAAACGTTTCCAACTGCTTACAACGAACTGTTGAACTCAAGAACAAGTCGTAGAAAGAACCGGTTCTCATTAGATAAATAATGTCAGTTTTGGGCGCACGTTTGGCGTGTTTCCCAACTGTGTACCGGTGCCGAAGGGATAAATGACGCTAGTTCCTCGGTGCATCTTCCATTAAAGTACCGGTAGAACAAGGATAGTATTCTCTCCTGACGCCTGTGCTCAATACGTATGTTAAGATAGGGGAATCTTTCAAATGCACCGCCGGTTTCAGCACAGAGTCGAGGGTTTTTCCATGTGTTTTGGGGCTCCAGATCAGAGGTGGCTGCCAAATTCAACAGTTGTTAACTCACACTCTAAAGCCGGTTGTAAAGGGATAGGTGCATAAAAAAGATCAACTTACCAGCACGCTTGCCTAGGGCGGCTGGAACCCTTAATCAAGCCCTGGGTTTGGAGTAAAGTTTTGAGATTGTTAATTCTACTGTACCTGAAAACTGAGTGTACTTTTAAGGTGGAAATAAATAATAATGTTATGAATTGAAAAAGCATATTTTTCACTTGATCGCGCCATGTCCACCTCGTAAATTTTCCTTGCACCCCTTTCTTCTTTTATCACATACGCCTAATTTGCTTCACTTGGTCGCGCCGTGTCTTCCTCTGGCGCCCCTGACTTTTTCTACCTTTCACTACTGTATACCATGTTGTTACTGTTTAAAAAACTATATTATATATATTAAGTTTAATTCGATTCCGTATATAATTCTAGTGCAGAGATAATGCGTCTTCCTCGGAAGTCACTGACTTTTTTTACTATTCACTACTGCATTCCACATTGTTTCTGTTGTAAAACAACATTTTATCGAGTATAATTCGACTCTTATCTCGTATGTACAGTATGTACACACTTCGAGGAAATTAATTTAGATTTACCAAAAAATAATATTGTATAGCGTTTTTTTCCGAAAACTTCCTGTATATTCGTTATTGTTAAAAATGTATGAACATTGGTTTTTGTCATGTTTGATCTTGTCAGTATGATTGACAATTTCCGTAAGGTTATGTTTAAATAAGCTCTTATTATGTAACCCGAAATAGGAGCCTATTTTATGTATATTTTCCCATCTCCACCGACGTAAATAGTTAATAATATGGGCGTATTTAAAAGTAAGTGGAATAAGAAAATTTTACTAAATATAATTTTATGGTATGTTCTCATTGAGAGCAGTTAATTACAGAATAATGATCTTATTGAGGGCAGGTAATTACGAAAAAAAACATTTATAAGGTTCAAAAAAGTCTTCCAAAAGAAAAATTAAAATATTTTTTGTTAAATTTAGCTGAATAGAGAGCGGTGAGTGCAATACTCTGCCTGCGATAAAGCATACAAATAAATTAATAATTTGATATAAAATTGAATATGGAATAAATAAAATAAAATAGTTATATATTTAGCACTTGTACTACGTTGGCTTGAGAAAAATTCTCCCTGAATTCTGTAGGTGAGCGCCCTGCCACTGGGCGACGGCCTGGTCGAGAGTAATAATACGATAAGTAATAATAATAAGCTCCCTTGAGGTGATTTCTCACAAGTTATTTATTATTAATAATAATGTCTATGTGGCTTGGCGAATATAATCCTGATTTTCAAAATGTAATTGTTTGAAAGGTGGTAGAAGAGGAACCTGACCCAGAATGGACCCTGCTGTATTACCTGAGGAGGAAACTGAACCTGTGTGGGACCAAACTGGGCTGTGCCGAGGGGGGCTGCGGGGCATGCACTGTCATGGTCTCCAAATTCAACAGGAAGGAGAACAACATTGTGTATCCTTTTACTAAATATTGAACTAGCACAAGTAGAATATTCCTCTTTTTCACAAGTTTTAGAAATAATGATGATTGTTTTTTTTACATTCATTCCACACAGTTAGGAGACCATGAGGAAAATATTTTCCCTGTTAATTTATCTTTTGGTTCTGTGTGAAGGGTCTTTTTAAGTAAAGGAGAGAGAGGAAGTTCGGGGAAGGAAAAGGGTATGTGGGTAGGAATCTGGGGGTCAGTATGTCCAGGAGTGATGGACATATAAATCCATCCCTCCCAGCGCGATGCTATGCGATGGGTCGAGAGAGTACGGCTGGAGAGGTGAAAGGGTCTGCCCCTACCGGCCTCTTCTGATCCGGCCCGCCACGCAGTTGGTGCGCGGACGCATCTGCAGCCAAGACCTGGATAAACCTCACCCATGAACCCCGGCTACCCATACTAAGTCCTATGGCATTATCCAATAAATTGTTCCCGGGGCGGCAGTACGCATAACCTTGTCAAAAATATATGTTTTTAACACTTATGATTGCATTAATATATTTTTATTTCTGTATTAATTTTGAATTCACTTTGTGGCATCATAATTACAAATTTTGGTTTACAATAAGATTACTTTGAAATTAGGAAAAGTCTACTGTTTAGTCAATCAAATATTATTAATAACCATTTTTTTTTAAATTAATATCTCTTAAATTTATTTTTACACTAACTCTACCGCCACGCGTTGCTGTGGCTCAGTCTATCTGCGCAGATAGAGAAACAATAGCGCATGTTGCTTTTGCGTCCAACGTATGGTGCTGTTTATAAAAAAAAATTATAAAATTTTGAATCAACATTTACATTTTTATTTATGTTTTTACATTAATTCATGTATTAAGAAAATTTATTTTTGTTATGAAGGCATCATAGTTACTCTTCGATTCTGTTTTGTTATTTTGTTAAAGATTTTGATATTTTAATTTATAAAATTAACACAATCATTTATACAGGGTGTTAAGGGACGTACTTGAGTTACTTTAACCAGTGATTCCTGACATTATTTGGATTAAAAAATGTAAATGAAATTTTGGTCTCCATTGACTTTTTTATGTTTTTTTTACTATACGTTTATCCTGACGAAGAAACTATTAGTATTGAAACACATTGATTATTTTTATTAAATAGTTGTGTATATAAAGTTATTATTTCTTTTAAAAATAACATTATATTCTCAGCTCGCACAACTTTGGTTACATGTAGAAAAAAAACACATTTAATAATAAATATGAATATTTAAATGGCCTCCTTCAAAGGTTATCTGCGGAAATGATTACTCGTAATATAAAATATAAATTTAGCGCTAAATTACTATGCTTTGAATGTATTTTTTCTTGACTAAAATAAATCAGACATTTGGCAGTGAATGCTTGCTTGGCGCCTGTGTGCTCCATGCACGGCCTGGCTGTCACTACTGTAGAGGGAATAGGCTCCACTCAGACCCGCCTACACCCGGTGCAGGAGCGCATCGCCAAAGCCCACGGCTCCCAGTGCGGCTTCTGCACTCCCGGCATCGTCATGTCTATGTACACCCTTCTCAGGAGCATGGCCAAGCCTTCCTACAAAGACTTGGAAGTGACTTTCCAAGGCAACCTGTGTCGCTGCACAGGATATAGACCAATCATTGAAGGATACAAAACCTTTACCGAAGAATGGGAGAATAAACAAATTCTCGCTCAGACCTCCAACGGGGTGTGTGGCATGGGGGACAAGTGTTGCCGCATGCCCGGCAACGGGGTGCAGGTGACTGACGAACCACAGGATACATTCATCGTCAGTGAATTTAAACCGTTGGATGCCTCCCAAGAACCCATATTCCCGCCAGAACTAAAATTATCTTCCGAATTTGATTCCCAAAAATTGGTATTCAAGGGTAAAAATGTCACCTGGCACCGCCCTAAGGTTCTGCAAGACCTTCTCGATCTTAAATCTGCTCACAAGGATGCCAAAATTGTAACTGGAAATACAGAAGTTGGAGTTGAAGTCAAATTCAAGAATTTTATTTATCCTGTCATCATTATGCCCAATCAAGTAGTGGAATTAAATAAGATTGAAGTTTTGGAGGGAGGACTGCAAGTGGGAGCTGCCGTTACACTAACAGAATTGGAAACTGCGATGAAGTCACTAATAAAGACCCTACCAAAATACAAAACCAGAATATTCCAATCTACGGTCGATATGCTGCACTGGTTTGCAGGGAAACAAATTAGGAACGTAGCAGCTGTCGGTGGAAACATTATGACAGGAAGTCCTATTTCTGATTTAAATCCCATATTCATGGCGGCAGGAGTCGTACTTACATTTAAAAATTGTAAAAAAGAACGATCCATCTTAATGGATCATTCATTCTTCACGGGATACAGAAAAAATGTAAGTGAACCTGATGAAATATTGGTTTCTATTCATATTCCATTTACCAGCGAGAATGAATATTTCAAAGCGTATAAACAAGCCAAGCGAAGAGATGATGACATTGCAATTGTAAATATGGCCATGTATGTGAAGTTCGACTTGGAGAGTGGGACAATTATGGCTATGAATGTGGCTTTTGGGGGGATGGCTCCAGTAACTGTAATGGCAAAAGACACTTCGAAAAGTCTCATTGACCAAAACTGGAATGAAAACATGATGAAAAGGGCATTTGAAAGTTTAATGAGAGAATTACCCCTGGATCCATCGGCACCGGGTGGGATGATACAATACAGAAGGTCCTTGACTTTGAGTTTATTCTTTAAAGCCTATTTGGAAATTTCTCAAGAACTCCCAGAAAAGTTACCCAATGTTAACAAAGTCAGTGAACGCGATATGAGCGCAATCGGAGGATTCCACCATAAAGGACTGAAATCTTCCCAGTTCTTCCGTATTCCTTCCGACGAGCAGTCGAGCATCGACCCAGTTGGCCGCCCCATGGTCCACACTTCTGCCTTCAAGCAAGCCACTGGAGAAGCTGTGTACTGTGACGATATGCCTTTCCTGGAAGGTGAACTGTACATGTCCTTTGTGTTGACTACTAAAGCTCACGCTAACATTTTATCAGTTGACGCCAGTGCAGCCCTCGCTATGCCCGGCGTTAAGGCGTTTTACTCTGCCGCAGATATAGATGAAGAAAGAAATCACATGGGCCCAGTATGGCACGATGAAGAAGTATTTTTGACTAAAAAAGCCACGAGTCAAGGTCAAGTCATAGGGGGAATCGTCGCTGAAACGCAAATAATCGCCCAAAGAGCTGCCAAAGCCGTCAAAGTTGTCTACGAAGAATTACAGCCGGTTATCATTACAATTGAACAGGCCATTAAAGCCAAGTCCTACTTCCCCAACACTACTAAAAAAGTTGCAAGAGGCAATGTTGAAAATGCTTTTAAAGAAGCTGACTATGTTATTGAAAATGACTTCCATGTCGGGGGACAGGAGCACTTTTATTTAGAAACTCAAACTTCCAGAGTAGTTCCTAAAGAAGACAATGAATTGGAAATCTTTTCATCAACTCAACACCCATCTGAAATAAGTGTGAGTGACAAAAATACTACCTTAAGTTTTAATCACCATTGATTTATACAGACAATATAAAAATAATTCAATGATTTTCAGAAACTGGTATGCCATGTCCTCGGCATCCCAAACAACCGCGTTGTGACGAAGGTGAAGAGAATGGGAGGAGGTTTTGGAGGGAAGGAGTCCCGAGGAATCCAGGTGGCCATCCCTGTGGCTCTGGCAGCTCACAGACTGCGGAAGCCGGTGAGGTGTATGCTCGACAGAGACGAAGACATGATGATGACAGGAGCTCGTCACCCATTTTATTTCAAGTACAAAGTTGCATTCATGAAGACTGGAAAAATAATTGGTTTACAAATTTCCATGTATAATAATGCAGGATACTCCTTGGACTTATCACATGCGGTAAAGTACCTACATAATGTGTTTATAAAACAGTGATCCATAAATAATAATGTTGATGAACAGATAAACTTATTTCCAAGTTGACAAGTATTTGATGCAAAATATTTTAGAATGCATCTGTGAAGATGTACAAGCAAAATAATTTATAAAATACAGAATTGATTTCCAATACGGTGAATAAAAATAAATCAAAATACATTTACAAGGGTAGCGAGTCATCCCTCCCTTCTTTTTTACCCCCTCTTGACGGTTATCCAGTTCAGGGCGTTTTTTTCTGGTACTGAAGAGAAAATAAATATTGTTGAGAATAATTGAGGAAGCGTTTTTCAAAACTCAAAAAATGCTTTACCCAGTTTCACATATTCCGAATTTTTTTGTGGTTTAACTGTAAATTAAAATTTGTTACGATTTAGTATTTATCTTCAACTTACAATTGTTAACAATAATATCCGAGTTTTATTATCTTTTCTCACTTAGACACAAAGCCATTGAGAAAAACAAATGCTCTGATAAAAAAATGACCTCCGACATTGTAAATATGTTGAATTTTGAAAAACGCTCCTCAATTTAAATGTCCATGCTAATTTTTTTACTTCCGTTACTTTCTGTCTTATAACATTTGACATCAAATAACAGTTTATAAAAATCGAATTGCTAAATACTAAAGAAACCCGAGATGTAGCACTCTAAAGAACCAGTTTCTGTTGTTGAATGAAATAAAAAACAATTTTTTTTGTCTTTATTTCAGGTAATGGAGAGGGCAATGCTCCACTGTGACAACTCATACTTTATTCCAAATCTAGAAGTTACAGGGTATCTTTGTAAAACCAATATGCCCACAAACACCGCATTCCGAGGATTTGGAGGTCCGCAAGGGATGCTGAATGCTGAAAATTATCTTCGCGACGTTGCCAGAAAGCTGGGCAAGTCATCGGAAGAAGTTGCTCGCCTTAATCTGTATCAAGAGGGACAAACCACGCACTTCCACCAAGTCTTGAGTCATTGCACATTAGTCAGATGTTGGGATGAGTGCATTATTAAATCGGATTACGCTCAAAGGAAAAAAAACGTTGAAGAATACAACAGGTAAACAATACGTATTATTTTAGTCAGTAAATTTCTGAGAAATCGAATACAGTGAAACTCGTAAGAAGTTTGGTTTTTCAGTCCCTTGAAGACTGAATTTGAGAAATGGTTTAATTTATCTCACATAATACAAAGTTTTCCCACTCAAAATTTTTTTATCCCGTCCATTAGAAACCTTCTTAACTTCTTGTTCGCCAGCGTATCCTAAAGGATACCATCACAAATAAACCACTCACTAGAGCGATATCTTCGGGCTATTTGTATGAAACAAATTGGTCCTAAAAAACCATAGATATGCCAATATATAAGTACAATTCTCAATCGGAACCTACTTATTATACTATACACCAACGAAAAACTCTTATTCTGTAGACTTTCAGAGTTTTTCATTGGTGGATATAGTTAGGCAACAATATGACGTCACAATATTCACGGTTCCAATTGTCGATTGGAGTTATACCCCTCTGAATACTATTAAAAAAATCATTTCTCTGGATATAAATGGCTATTCTGGGGAAACTACATTATCATCATTTCCCAAAAGATAAGTTATTTCGAAAATAGAATCAGCTGGCACACGGTGAAAATTAAGCATCGGCGATCAAGTTCACTGCACTATAAATACGTAACATTAATATGCAGATTTTATATTTTTTTACAATTAGAGGGTTAAAAATTAAATGGCTTTGAAGTGATGCTCAGAGAAATATTGTACCACTAATTGGCTACACAATCTGCTTTCCCGGTCTCTATTCTACTTCTTGAAATAATTTGAACTTGAATTAAATCAAATAGCTTATATGTGATAATATTCTACAAGCATCGTTATAATGTATATTATGTTAGTAGGTACTTTGTATTCCAAAACGTTTTCTGATAATTTTCCATTCCATCAATCTTTGTAATGATAATGTTGCAATAATGTAATGATAATGATGAAATACAATTAATTTATTTCATCATGTAATAAGAGAGGTTGTGATAGGCTGAAACCGGTAACGGTCAATAAATAAAATAGTGGAAAAAAGTTTTAAATTGTTTCAATATATCGTAATTTGGCACAAATAGACTTAAAATGAAAAATTTAATTTGGTATTATTGTCCTCAAAAGCATCCACCACGCGTTTTTTAAGAAAGCTCATTGAACTCAATTAGCCGATTACTAACAAAACTTCATTCAAATATCAGGCAAAAACTTTACCAAACCATGAAATGAATGCTTCATTATCTTTAGAGCGATTGGCATTTAAAATTGGAAACACAAATGTCGCAAATTTTTCGTTTTTAAGTCGACATACTTCAGGCTCGCTGTGCTGGCGTGGTTGGAGTTTAAGACTTAGCGATACACCCCCGAAGGGCCGGCAGGGTTGGAGGCCAATGGGTTAAAGACTGTTTACTACCTAATCCAATATATGTGTGAATTTCAGGAATAATCGCTGGAAAAAGCGAGGAATTACTGTAGTCCCCACCAAATTTGGAATTGCATTTTCAATCAGTTTCTTGAATCAAGCCGGAGCTTTGGTTCTTGTTTACACAGACGGATCTGTGCTCATATCTCATGGTGGAAATGAGATGGGGCAAGGCCTTCATACCAAGATGATACAAGTGGCCGCCAGAGCTCTTCAGATTGACGCTTCCAAGATCTACATATCCGAAACATCCACTGATAAAGTCCCAAACACTTCCCCCACTGCTGCCAGTGTCGGCTCAGATATGAACGGCATGGCTGTGCTTCAAGCTTGTGATCAAATCATGGATCGGCTTGCTCCAATCAAGAAAAAAAATCCAACTGGTCAATGGGAAGATTGGATCAAGACTGCGTACTTGACTTGCGTGAGTCTCTCCGCATTCGGTTACTACACCATACCAAACATAACCTATAATATAGACAAAAATGAAGGGCAGGCATTCAACTATTTCACATTCGGGGTAGCTTGTACCGAAGTTGAAATAGATTGTCTGACCGGAGACCACCAGGTGTTGAGGACGGACATTGTGATGGATGTGGGAGAGAGTCTCAATCCGGCCATCGATGTGGGGCAGATAGAAGGGGCTTTCATTCAAGGATATGGCCTCTTTACCCTGGAAGAACTTATATTCTCTCCCACGGGAACTATGTACAGCAGAGGACCGGGAGCCTACAAAATTCCAGGATTCGGTGATATTCCTGAAGAATTTAACGTCTCTCTACTCAAAGGAGCTCCAAATCCGAGGGCAATCTATTCGTCAAAGGTGAGCAGACAATTCAGATTACGAAAGATGGTTCTTCGAATATAACACGAAAACACACATTACTATCTCCACAAAACACTTATTACTTTACTTCTGCAACACACTACTCTATAACATAATTTTTCTTGTTTTCCCGCCATAAACCTGTGAAAACTTGTTAAATTAAACTCTTTTACTGGACATCTTAAAATCGGAACACATTCAAATATTGAGAAAAATCTACCAATCGGTACCTGTATTGTGTTACCACGATGTAAATTATTTTCCACCAGGCTGTTGGTGAGCCTCCACTAGCACTGGCATCATCAGCCTTTTTCGCCATTAAGGATGCAGTAATAGCTGCCCGCAGCGAATACGGAGCAGGGTCAGACTTTAAATTCAACTCTCCAGCTACTTCCTCCAGAATCAGAATGGCCTGTCAAGATGACATCACAGCCAGGGTGAGTATCAAAAAGCCTATGAATAAGAAATCGGTCGAGTTTATAGATAAAGACCACTTAATATACATAATAAACTAAATAAAAATAAAGACAAATTATGCCTGCGACAGACCATGCTATATTTATAGTTGAGGATATGCTGAAACAGGCCAAGCCATGAGAGTATAGCGCAAGGGTCAGCCCCATTATGCAAAATTCACAGCATTCAACGAATTGAATTGTTTAACTTATTCCTGAAGATGTGATGTTTTAATTTTTTATGATTTGTAGTCACCATGTGGGTTGTCTTGCCAAATCACTATTTTGATTAATCTTTCGGATTGGTGTACATTATGAATACCAAAAAATATGCTTTAGATAAATTGAAGGTTTTCCTATCGTTTCACTTGAGTAGAATACAAATAAATAAATAAATTACTCAATCAAAAATATTAATGTAAACTACTAAAAAATTTTTTTTTTCAATAGATGCATGAACGCACAAAAGAAACAACTTTTAAAAAGTACAGTTTTATAGCTAAGATTATCTGTGACAGTTTCACTTGATTAACTTTTTTGCTTTCTCATAAAATTATTTTCAAAATAAATAAAAACCAGCTTTGTGCTAGAAATCAAACGTTTCTAGACTCCATTTGTCAAGCGATTTTAATGCCTATTACCTACGATATAAGGTATACCAAGAATATAAACATTTTTGGCTTGTAGCTTCCTCTTAACATAGATGCTACAATTAGCCGATGAAATTTTTGCATTTAGTTTTTATGATTGAAACTAAGAAGTATTATTTTTTTTAAATATTTTGCTGTATGTACATAGTAGCTCTTCTTTCTAGTGAGTTACAAAAAGTTATATCTTACTGTACTAATCGTAGAATAAAGAACACTAGAAATGCCTTCCATATAGATTTAAATGGAAACCAATGTCGCCACTGTTAGTACCTTTTGGCTCTAGCCCATTCAGCACGCACAGTCTCTGTTACACTTGCCTAACATTGCATATCGCCATCCCATTTGATTTTCATAATGATGGCGAAACCCTGTTCAGCACATGAAATTTAGGCGGAGTATCCACAGACTTTAGGATCACAAAACATGTGCACATGGAATTTCTTATGTTCTTCTTTATAGGCCTCATTCATTATACACCCCAGCTGTGCGTTTTGCTGGGCAGCCAGTCAAAACGTGTGTGTGGAGTTGACATGCGTCAAAATCGTGGCTGCGCTGGCTGGGTGAAAATTTCACCCAGCCAAGTTCGCTGGTTTTTCCCCTCCATGCCTACGCTAAGCGGACGCACTGTTCAAACGTCAGTGTATGGTGCTGCTGCGTGTGTTCGCCATTCCGCTTGGCTTTGTATTGCATTGCTGGGGGGCACCCGGCCATCTGAACCGAGGTTTCGTTAGGCGCAGATCGGACGTGCAAAATTGACATTTAAAAAATACAGCTAATAATATTTTTTTTAAATTTGAGAATAAAAGGAACGGGTTGAGGCTTACAAAATAAATGTTTATGTGACGGGAAGTCCATAGTTTATTCAAATAAACAAAAATGAAGAGCGGCCTATGAAGAATTACCCAACATTTTGAAAGACCTCAATACAAAAGCTAGTGTTGAAACAAAAAATAAAATATGTAGAAATACTTCAAAATAACTGTTGTTGCAAGAATACAAACTTACCTACTTAGAAATAATACAAATTTCTTTTAATAATTATTAATAGTATTTAAACATAAATATTTCAACTATTTAATCGAGCTTTTTATTATGTTTTCCCTCAGAAAAAAAATCCGTTGCTATTCACCTCCTTCCTGTTCCTATTGACCTCGTGTTGGTAGTAAATAGGAACAGATAATATTTTTTGGAAAATAACGATAACGAGTGAATATTGAGAGTTTCGAATGACCACACCATGTAGTTGGATTGCAGACGCAATTTTTGGCAAACGAATATAGCCTTTTAGCAAACAAAAATATGGTTTAAAATGAACCTGAAATCTGAAAACGTTCCTATTCACCCAGTTTTACGGTACTATGAAAGGTTCGACCTTTTCCAATCAAATTGACAGTTCTAACGTCAATTTAGGAAATCATTGCTTCCCAGCTCTTGTATCATGTTGTAATAGGTAAAAACAGCATGTTTCTTTAATATTTATTTCATCCAAATTCGTTTCCTTCTTTTTTTAATTTGAGAAAGTAAAAGCAACTCTATTTCAAATCTGTAATCTCCTGTCAAGGTGGGTGACATGGTGATCGTCGAGCCTTCTCGACACCTCACAAAAAACTGAAGCACGTCATTCCGCTTGACCAGCACGCTGCACAGCCGTTGCCCAGCCACGTCAGTCGGAATGTATAACGAATGGGGCTATTATTCTATGTTGTTAATGTTGTCCTAATATGTAACAATTTTGTTTTTTAGTTTGAGGAAGCTGAGCCGAACACTTACACACCGTGGAATGTTGTGCCTTAGACTAATCCACCGAAAGAATTCTTGCCACGGAGAGAGGAAATAATATAAAATACAACAGTAGTCTTTAATATCATATAATTCAAACCAATCTATGAATATAATAATAGTTAATACACATCAAATAAGTGAGGCCATGTGGAGTGCTGGAATTGACAAAAAGATAAAACTTATTCTCGAGACAATGTTTTAACTATTTATTTTAATAATCACAACCCTCAGTCTTTAGATGATATGCAAGTGTACCTAAATCATTCCTATTTCATGTTACCTTATGTACAGAACATGGGAGGCTTCAATTATAGTCAACTATACTCACAACTTCTAGCCCTGTTTTATTGCAAAACTACAATTGGCTTTGAAAGATCAAGCCGTAAGAGTTTTTTTTATTAAATTCAAGCAGTTGCTTTGTAATTCAGAAAACAAGATTTGTAGTGCAGATCAATGACATAACAAACATATATATACACGTTATTGTGTCACAAATTGTGACAAGTAACAAACACACTTAAACATTCATTAAATGACAAAGATAGACATTCAAAGAAAATGTGTGCATGAATGAAATAGATATAGGACCGGGCTGCATTTAAATCCTTAAAAGTTGAATTGAATACCACATTCCACATCATGTGATAGAAATGAAAGAATTAAACACGACGATACGCTTGCACAAGACTAATACAGAACAATGTACGAGACAACCTACTGCCAGTAGGTTGTCCCTTAAGCCTGTGACAGACCACGCTATATTTTTGTGGCTTGGCCTATTTCAGCATATCGCCCGCCATGCATTCCCATTCGGATTGTATGGCGAGAGATATGCTGAAATAGGCCAAGCCATGATGCGTATAGTGCAATCTGTAAGCCCCATTATACTTATGTGTTGCTATGTTCACTCACTTTCATCTATAATGGCGCATCAAATCCTAAAAAAATCGAAATAATTGTATTTTTATAATATGTAATAAGTAATTTACAAATGAAATGTTATTCCTTGGCTTTTACTAATGTTTGCCTTAATTGAAACCTGTTCTCATCTCACACGGGGGCTTTTTGGCCCTCATTTACGCAACTTGGTTAGAGATAGCACAAAAACTCATGCAACTCGTAACAGTATAGTACTAAAACAGCAATTACTGTATCTTTTGCTTGCCGCTTTGGGATCTCTACAAAATGTCTATAAGTTTTGTAACGTCATTGGTGCCAACCTTACCACTAAGCACTACATAATCAAAAAGAGTGTAAGTCAGAACTGTTGTAAGAACCAAACTTGATTCAGTCCAACAACTGCTAGCCAAGTGTTCTCCCCATCTGGGCTATCCGTAAAAACGATTTAAAATTACCACTGTTAATATTACCTTTAATTTGAATAGAATTTTTGTTTATATTTATTTAAATAGTCAAATGGAGGCTACAATGAATGCCATATAAAACAGGGCCCAGGTAATGAGTATTTGTTATAAAATGAAAATTGTTACACTGTCTATCAAAAATTGAATATTATTTTGTCATATTTTATACATAGAATATTAAAACATTAAACAAACAATAAAAATAATTTAAACACACGGACTTGAGACAATTTTTATTTCCTATTTTGTGACATCAAATGTTACTCAGTAGAAATTTTTTTTTTTCATTACGGCTAGAATCACGTTTTGAAATAAACGAAATATTAATTAAATTACGTACATCTTCTAACAGGTGGTCGGGACTCCAAACTAAACTCCCTAACACCCTGTTATGCAATAAAGCAGAGATTAAACTAAAAACTGAAATTATAAAATTAAACAATAAATTGTGACTTTTGTGACGAAAACATATTTTGAATCTCAAGATTTAATACATAAAATGCTTTTGAGTTAAAAAGGTATTTTTACAACTAAAATGAAGGTGACATGATTGAGTTTATTACCAATAATAAAATGACCTGTTAAGGTTGTAGTTATTTAAGCCAGGGGTCAGTAACATCTGACAAGTTTAGACATATTTTTGTTTAACATGACAAGTCAGATCAAACATGATAAAATCAAAATTTTGGAATAAGTACATATTTAAAATGTCCTTCATTTTTTGGGTGTTTATCTATTGCAGGTAAACCAAATCCAGACATAGTTTATAAATATTAAAAAACCTAATTCCATTCATTCAAATTGTTATACTTAAAATTAATTTTAATATAATACATTATGTGTATTTTTAATCCTATAATTTATTCACATGAAGCTCCATTTGGCTAATTAACAAAATTATTTTAAAATATAAGTTACTTATAATATATGTACTTTAAAATATCGAATAAGCAAAAATAAATTATGAATGTTTTGCTTGAAAATTTGGTTCTCATGGCTATGTGCGAGTTATTTAAAAAAAAAAATCAAATAAAAAATCAGGAAAAAGAATCAGTACATATTTTCAAAAGTGGCACGGGGAATTTGCGTAGGTCTAGATCACGGGTTGGCAGACTTTCTAGTTAGAAGAGCTAAATATTAAGTAAACAGAATCCCAACATTTTCATAGGGTCGAAACATAAATTTACAATGTAGAGCTAAAACTGCTAAAACAACATGTAATATGAAGGCATGGCTTTGCATTGTTGAATAATATTCATACTGATATTATCAAATAAAACCAACACTGTGGATGAAAGTCTTCATGAATAGCGTTGAGATGTTGATGGCATTTCACTATTATTTCTATTGACTAGTTATATTTTAATACAGGACTTGTGCGAGCAAACAAATAGAGAATATGCATTGCGATCGTGCCGTTTTAAGTATCTAATGAGGCTGCGGAGTGGATTGAAGAACCGCAAATGCATAGAAAACAGAGGCGTGAAACTCACTCCAGCAAACAATCAAACGACATGCGCTTCTCAAACTATCTTATTCTGTTGTGTCGAATGGTGTATAGATTTAACCCTTTATAGGACAACTTTTTTTTTAACGATACGCCCTTAATGGTTTTATTTATGTATTCTATATTCATTTTGATGAACAGAAAAAACTTTTTTTTTTTGCTTTGTCTTTTTGAAATTTTCGATTTTCCAGCGGTCTTTTTTCTGATGGTTGTCCATTTAGGTAAAAAAAAAATATGATCTAAAATTTGTGTTTTCATTACAAAAAGACAGGTTGGTAAGGAAAAATGTACTTTTATTTATTTGCGTTACAGGAGAATAACTGCTTTGATAATTTTATAGAGAAACTGACCAGGACGCGATTTTCGTAAATTTATTCAACATGTGCGAATTCCGGGGCGGTTGGTTCGATTCTAGACCTCTGTGCGTTACCTCAGAATGATTACAACCCATAAGGGCGATTATTACTTGTAAACATAAAGAAATATAGACCTTAATGTTGCAGGTTTCAAAATTATCCGTTTTAGCTTATGACCTAAAAAGGGTTAAACAATTACCAAGTACATGACAATTACACAGTTGGCAGTGTACTACTGAAATTACTTCATCTGGACAGGGTCTTAGTTTCAACGATTCGTTAATAATTTCATTTATTTGTGTAAACATAATACTACTTAAAAATTTACAGCATTAAGAATTCTCAAATCAAGGAAAAATTTAAAAAGGGCATAAGAAATTCTTTTGATTTACAAAAAAACCTAGCACAATATGTAACGTTATTTATGTGTTGTAATGCATAACAAATCGTGTTTTTGTTGCTACGAAACTGGTGTTAAAACTTATCGCACACAATACATTGTTAAATATTATGTAATAATCTATATAAATTAAAAATTTTATGTTTGTTTGTTCAAAATGTTAAACCTCTGAAAGTTCTTCACAGATTGCTTTGAAATTTTAACACAATGTTGCATTTGAATACGCATTTGTTTTTATATGCCTAGATTATATAGATATCACCTGTGGCAGGTAAAAACATGCTTTTTGTGAAAAACAGCGCCATCTGTTGGACAATCATACTTTTATCGAAAATCAGCACCATCTGTTGGATGTAAAAGCAACACGCGCTCTTGTTTCTCTATCTGCACAGACAGACTGACTCACAGCAACGCGTGGCGGGGTACAGCTAGTGTTGAATTAAAATGAAAACACAGTGTGCAGACATTAAAAATACAGTGTTTTCAATAATTGTGAGAAATTTTAGAAACATATGGAATGAAATAATATTTTTATTATTATTAGTAACTTCATGAATAAAAATATAATTCATAATTTTAATTTTAACGACAAAACACATTTGCAAAAAGTACGTAATACAAAGGTGTATTGACGAAGAGTGTATCCCTACAGCTAGCTAGCTAATAAATATACTACAACACATCACAATCATACAAATTCTCACATATTTGACAGTTTTACGGGAGTTTAACAGTATCACAATAATTAAATGCTAAATTATAAATAATTCAAAGGACTCCGGCAATTCTAGCTGACCTTGACTTTAGTATTTTTCAGATGATCTTTTCGCATTGATGTATAACAGCATTGACCTACCTACATGGCACCAAATACGACCACAAATTGAATCAGTCCAGTGAGAATGTAGACAAGACTTGCAACATAATACATCCATTGCATAACAACGTCCAGCGTAATCTTTGTTAGTGGAATTTGTTAGGCCAAATTACTACAGTAGTCCTAGAGAGAGGTCACATGTGACATCATCGTTCTAGTATCTACTGTCTTTTTCATCATACAAGATGTTTGAGAAGGAAGAATATGATCGTCAATGTTGTACGCAAAACCTCTCTTTAGGACTTCTTTATCTATCTTGTAATGCATTTTGCATTTGATAAAAATTGACAATCACAAAAAGTTACTGCATAAACAAAAATACGATCCAAGTCAGCTGCTGCCAATAGGAGCATTATAAATTAATTAAAAATTGTTGACCTAAAGAATATTTAGATTATTTCCACTTAGGCTTCATAATATTCATTTTAATTAATCCTAATTCATTGCATTGATTTATGTTGAAATGTACAAAATTTTACAAAGAAATTTTTGTCCAGAATGAATACTGATGTTGACCGTGAAAAGGCAGAAGTCAATTTAGCTAAACTTTTTGGTTTTCTTTTTGCCCAGTAATAATTACCTCGAGAAAAGGAAATAAGACATGACGAGTCACAAGTCTTTCAGTTTGCATTGGGCAGAGATAAAAGCCACATGTCTCGTTCAAATTGTAAAAGGGAGATAAAAATATGAATCTCAGAACTTTAAGAGTTTGTTGTTTTTAAATTCTCAAATAATGAACACAATATAACCAAAAGCCTCATAATTAATTAACACAATTCTAACCCATCGGCATACCTGCCGCCAAGAGTGGGAGGCGAAGGTAAGAATCCCTCTCAAGTATGCACAAATGATTTCACAAAAAATTTGTATGCCAATTAGTTAAGTTCCTTCATATTAAAAACGAATAACGAACATGTAATATTTACACCTAGGATAAAACATAAAGATTTTTTTGTCATCTCTTGCAAAGTGGGTTATTCCTTTCTGCCTTATATCACAGTCGGTGTGTGTAGTCAATGATTTGCAAATAGAGAATAAAACATCTTAAAATTTAACAGGTACTTCATCATACCAGTTTGGTACAATAATTTCAAGTCGGTTAAATATTAATGGTGATTATGAAAACAAAAAAAAACTTTTACATTTAATTAATAATAGTAATATTTTGTTGTTACTTACCAAATTATGGATTTATCCAATTTGGTTATAATTTTTTAAAGTTGAAATTCTTAACAAATGGCTATAAGCTGTTTAAAAACAATTGTGACATAAACATTGACTAAGAGTTCTTTTGAACACCATTTCACGGGGAAAACTCTCTTCCCATCTGAAATAAGCTATTTATTAAATCATACTTTACGAAAATTAAAATAATAATAATCTGTCTGATTAAATTATAAAACTAGTTAAATCATTAAAAGCGGAGTGCAAATGGTGAAGACGGAATCAATAGATGTCGCACATTAAAAAAAAATAGGATATATTTATCCAGGACACTGTATAGATTGCATTTAGTTGAGTCTTGCGATTATACATAAAGATAGCAGCAAATAAAAATGTGCGGTGAGAAAAAATTAAGGTAATATTAATAGTTAAATATGACCGAAGGAAATAGGGTCCCATTAGGGCAGTTGGTAGAGCAGCACCCCGGTTGAAGGCTGGAGGGTCTGGGTTCATGTCCCAGATGCGACCGAATCTTTTTAAGATTTTTCTGTTTCAGATTTTCAATAAAAAACTCGCTAATAATTAATTGAATTATTTTTAGTGCCTTTTATAGAATATTACGCATACAAGTGAAATAATTGCATTTTTATGTGAAAATGATTTAAGTCGCAAGAGTTATCATTATTACGAAATAATAAGATAAATAAAGAATAGAGAGCGTGCGTAATTTTATTGTTTGCAAATACAATTATTGACTTAGATTGTGTTTCAAAGTCCATCGCATTTGATGATTATCAAATCGACAAACAGAGCCATTTTGAATTTTAGACATATGAATAGTCCCTAGCTGTGAAACATAATGGTCATGTTGTTATGCTTGACAATCAAATATGATGGAGTTTGAAACAAGCCAATCTAAATAAAGCTTTACCATTTGCACTCTTCAATTACTTCCATCAGTAGGGTAAAATAAAATCATCAACGTTGGCATTTCAGCACGACAATCTCCGCAGCGATTTGAGATGGTCTTAAATTAATTTGACACAAGTAATCACGTAATGCTAGTTTATCCAAAGACGTTGTTGACCTTGCTGTGGTTGGCGGTTTGGGGGGTGAGGGCCGTGAAGATGACGTCGTCATCGTCGTTGTCGGCCACCAGCGCCAGACTGTCGTCGGGGAACCTGTCGTCCGCCGGCAACGTCTGGGACTGGCGCGAGTGCAGCGGGTCCAGCAGGCCGTCGCCGGAACCATGCACCACATGGGGCGCCTCGTTGAACTCGTCCAATTCCTCCATTCCTGAAAAGAAAAACTCTAATTTAAACACTAATCACCACAATCTTCATCATTGTGAAATCGGATCCGAGGACATCAGAAGAATGCTGATTTGTGTTATTTCCCAATTTATGAATTAAAAATAATATATACTATATTTGCGGCACGTTCCAGAGTAGAAGATACTCTCAGTATCGCCCTGGTGTAAGACCACCAATCAGAATTGAAATGTGGCTTGAAATCCCCCACCTTCCGCTTCCCCTCTCTACTACCTTCAGCCTCACAACATACCCCAAATGGGAAAGCCATAATTTCACTAACTCCAGACGGTTGGGAGCGGTTGACACTCTAGTGCGGTATTCACATTAAAAAAGAGGAAAATAATTTCCCTCAGGGCCTGTCAACTTTGGGGATGCTGTGTGGAGGTTTTTTTTAAGAAAAGGAAGGAGAGGAAGTTCTGGGAAGGAAAAAGGTATGAGGGGTGGGAAGGAAACTAGGGTTCAGTGTGTCATGGAGTGACGGACGAATGATCTATCCCCCCGCTGCAGCGCAAGGCGACGGGTCAAGAGAGACCAGTTGGAGAGGTCAAAGGGTCTCACCAAAACAGCGTCTCCCGATCTGGCACACCACACAGCTGGTGGGCAGGCGCATTCTGAACCCACCTCCCCGATGAACCCGAGCACCCCTGCTAAATCACCAAAAGTAACGAACCACTTGGGGTGACCTATGGCAGAGGTGTTGATTATCCAATAAATGGTTACCGGGGCAGCAGTACCCAAACACATGTCTAAGCTACCAGTATTGTGTAGGATACGATTTTCGAATTTACCTTTTTCTTTACCGGGACCCATATAAAAAAATCTTTGCTTTACTCAATCATTATTTTCATACTTTTTTTAGACAGATTTTTGCTATTAGAGAAGAAATAATATTTTGGGACGGATACTAAATCATCAAAAATAGCAACACCTTGAAAATTACCACATCTGTCATTTGAATACGCCGTTGCCGTCAACAAGTTTAACAAAGATGTAAAAACATTCAGAAATCGTTAGTTTATTGACTTTAACATATTATAAACTCCTCGGTCAATTGACATATCTGTCATTTGTATATGCTGTTGCCGTCAACAAGTATAACAAAGATGTCAAACCATTCAACAATAGTTAGTTTATTGACTTTAACATGTTACAAACTCCTCGGTCAATTGGCACATGGCATTGTGTACTCAAGTTTCAAATCCCATTTGTTTAAACAGAACACATTTGTTTACTATCAAACTCCACGCTGAGAAAAGGTTGTCGAACTTTCAGTATTGCATTGTTTCGATCATAATGATTACCTGAATAAGTGGAAGGAGCGAGGAGGAGGTACTGCTCTGACCTGGTTGGCCACAGCAGGTGCGCCATCACACAGAACGCCATACAATCAGCTGAGTATGTTATGCCTGGAAAACAATTGTAAATATATTATCTAGGTACAAATACTAAATCGATAATATAAAAAACAATAATATATAACACTTTATTAGTGTAGAACATAGGAATAATTATTTGTTACACTTTAATGTAGAACTGTTTGTTTGAATGCAAATACATATAATAATAACAGGGAAGAAGGCAGCAACAATACTGTTCAAATAAATACACAAAAACTAACAAGCATACAATAATGTGTACTTTCACCCGCGGCTGTTGCACACATATGTCATTTGGAAAGGCAAACCCACGGTGCGGTTGACGCACAAATAAAACTTTGTGGAATGTTTAGGTCAAGTGGTACTCAACCAGGGTTTAAAATATGGCTTATTATTTATTCCATTGATATCAATCTGTTGAAATATTCAAATATCTTTACTTCATTAGATGGTAGATGGAAAAACAAAGCCCCCAATTCTCAGCGACAGGGAGGCGATATCCCGCCATTTAGTCGAAAAGTATATCTTAGTTTTTTTGTTTATTTATTTAATTATATATTTTGTCAGTAGCATAAAAAATTACCATAATTTTAGTATGGGATGGTTTCGTAGCTTATATGTTTATGTTATTGCAATAAAGAATTCAAGGTCTTAGAACAAGATAAGTATTTTAAACAATAAAAAATGTCAAAATCGACAGCGCACAGTGGATGTCTGAGCTGATTTGTTGAGCGGTTAATGGGTTAAAGATAACATATTATTGGTACTAGATACATTGTGCGCTGTGTAACAGCATTTTGAATAGTAAGAATGCTGTAAATTATTGTTTGTACCTAACAACTATCGCCACAGTGGACACCACAAACTGGTCCAGCATACCATGACAAAGGGTATGGTGCTGTTAAATGATAACTGTAAATCTTTTAACATTTTCAGCATTGGCCATGAGAGTTGTTTTTTTTTGAGAATTTTCAGCATTGGCCAGACCCTGAAGATTGAATTCCACAAACTAATGAGAAATAGAAATCAATTTATTACACCCGATTTTAAAACAACACAAATTCAAAAATTATTATATTTACCAAGCCATAAAAAATTTCAAACATCTCCCTTCTGAATTGCGCTGCATTATCAGCCAATCAGAACAAACAATTAAAATTATACAATTTTTCCAAAAAACTTACAATAAATATTTACTTTATTTTATACATAACATATTAAAGTAAGAATCGTGGCTCCCTTATCAGGCACAAGAGTTCCTCTTTTCTGATAAGGTAAACATGACCAAATATGGCCTTACAACACAGACATAGGAATTAATAGACGAGAAGATAAAGGCGAGGGGTAAAATCAACTGTTGAAGAACGAAGGGAGTGAAGATGACTGTGATTCGTCAATAAATCAATCTGACAGTAAATAGGCATCTCGCATTATAATATCACCATTTACTTCTTAAAAGTAAAATCTGCTTTGAATGAATAGACATTTTTACATGGGAGCGCAAATTACTCGCCACGTTATGAACAAATTTGCGAAGTCCAAATTCGGCAAAGTAAGGCAGCTTCTATATTCAGAGTCGTAGTTAGTTCAGAGTATTTAGTTAAGACACTTTTATAAATGTTCATAATTTACTTCCCAGCAACCAACCAGCTTTGTGTTTCGCGTCCAGACGTTTCTCGATGTGATAGTAACAACTGATTCATATTATACAATGTGAATATGCTTAAAATAAAATAAAATAATGCTTATATATGGAATGTAATACGACAATTGGGTTTATTCTCTTTTTTCGCATCTATTTTTACCAGCTTTCATAGTACAAGTAAACATTTTGCCGTGTTATTTCGTAAAATGAACCGATGATGCCTCGACCATAGTTCGCACAAGAATGATGACATCACGTTTTCAAATATCACTTGAGGCCGTACGCGAGCCCAGCCGGCTCAATGGAACCGGTATGGGGAGTGGGGATAATACGCTTTTAATCACTTAGGGCAGGTCTACTAATATTCATATGTCTATGCCTTACAATATTTTTTAATATATATACATGTGCTGTTATATGTATATAGGTATGTCTGCTGCTATATACACATGTGTGCCTGCATGCACACATATTAAAAATTATATATATAATTATGTACATTTTTACAATCTAATGCTAATTTACTTCTTTCTCCTTTCTAATTTCTATCTTCTACTTTTTATTACAATTTTTCCAAAATTTTAGCTTCATCTATAGTTACTAATTTCATATGTTTACACTAGATTTCATATTTCATACAAATTAATTACACTCAATTGGTCACCATGAAACAGGCAGCCGCCTAGTATGGTGATTCATTATATCTACTTTATGTAAATTCCATAATAATGTAACATGTATTAAATAAATAAATAAATAAAAAATATATATAATATATGTACAATGTAACTCATATTCTTCATCTTGCAATGAAAAAAAAAATCTTGTAATGACTTACACAAATTATAAATATCTTGATAATCAAAAACCATAATCAATTAGACGGAAAAAAGATAAGTGTTGTTTGTTACCCAAGAGAAACTTGAATCTCCAGAGCGGGCTGATCTGCAGGGCGATGAGCGCGATGACGGGCAGGTAGATGAACCACACCAGGCTGGAGGCCCCAAAATGCAGCAGGAAGTTAAGCTTCACCATGTTGTGCTCATACAGCATCGTATTTCTACAAATAAATCACAATAAGATACGATATAAGTGCGAACTTTGAGCCAGCTTTAAGAAGAGCAGCATGGAAAGGCTTCGCATGCAGTACAACAACGGCTACCGCACGATGTTCGGCCTTCCCAGCTACTGCAGTGCTTCATGTGCTGGTTTTGCAGCTCTCATAAGAACTAGGATGGCAGGATTAAGGGATAGGACACAAACTCCGGAAATGTCCTCATTATAGAATCCCGCCAGAGTCTAGATTCCAGCGTCGAAGAACACTGGAGAAAGTTATTGGTCCCCTCAATCTCAATTAATGCTACAGACCATTAACACCTTTTTTCTGTTTCTATATACATATTTGTTTGTTTTTGTTTTGCTTGCACTTTCTCAACTGTATGCAGTGGCGGCTCGAGCGCCTCTTTGATGGTGGGGACCGGATTTATGTATGTGTACTGAAATCTCACTACCCTAAAATATATAAAATTTACCTATCAGCTGTCTTTAAACAAAATAATTGAAAAATCTCTCTAGATATATACAAATTTATAATATAGAATAGTAAACATAACGCCATATCTTGGAAGAATATGATCGAACTTAATTTGAACATGCGCAATTCCCGCCCGAAACTAACAAACCGTCCAATCCTAGAGAAGGAATTTTAAAATCTGTCCCCAAGCTTTACAAGTGCGCGTGCACGGTAGGGCAGAATTCCTGGGAACCAATCAAAATGCACTAAATTCAAATTTCAAGCGAAAAAGCTCGGTGACGTCCCCTGACTCTAAGGCCTATGCTTAGAGGCTTCAGCGCCTTGAGCTCAAATAGTGTATTGTGTATTATTGTGTTTTTGTGTACATATGCACCTATGCTTTAATAAACTACAAGGAAGGCGCGGAGCGGAGTCAGTTCTTCCATGAGGACTATTCTAATTTCAAGCTTGAAAAAATTAGACACAATTTTTTGTATAATATTTCAACTTTCTGAATGTTAATTGCTTTTATGTTTAAAGAATTCATTTATTTTGGCGTAGACAAAGTTTCAACTATTTTCGTAGGTTTCGGGAATATCTGTTTGTCCCCACCATCCCCCTATAAAGAACCGCCCCTGACTGTATGTATACACTTTGGGATCGCACTAGCCTCCCCATATTCCGGAATAAAATAAATTCATTATTAATATTATTGCATATTATTAGAAATTATACTGAATCACAACTGCATAACTTGAATATTTTTTAGACTCAATGTAAAAGAAATTAGAAAAAATAAATATACATCAAATACAAATAATAAAGTCAACAACAATGTATGTAATTAAATTATAATGCTAAAAAATAGCAATAATAGGCCACTTGCACGCATTTCATTATAACTTGGAAAAAATCCTGTCGATAGATGTTCCTACTAAGATTACGAAAATGTTACTAAAAAATTAGAAATTTATAGTTTTTTTTAATAACAAATCCATTTTTTTACCTTGTGATATCACTACGTGGTTTCATGATATTTCATCAAAATGGCAATTAAACACACCTTTAAAAAGTGATATAGAGTCATTAAAAGTGATGAAACAAAAACTAGGTTAAATAGTTTCCTATTTAACCTAGTTTTCATTTCATCACTTTTCATGACTTTGTTGAACTGTCATTTTGTTGAGATACCCGGTCACCGTCACTACGTATCCGTCTTCGATATATTTTTTATAAAATTCCACTGATTTTATTTTTAAATATAGCAACACTGGATTCCGTTGCTTTTGACATCTACGTAAATATATTCTATTTATATACATTCGACATTACATGATATGCATTACAAAAAGATAGTAACTAATGAACGCCCATAAGGTTTTTTGCTACAAAACTGTAAGTAGTTGTAATATGGACATGTTGATAAGACTGATATTCTTTATTTCGCCATTGAGGTATCCAATGTATTTCACCCGATTAAATATTTGATAAACTTGTCGAATTCCGCTGCATGCAAAGGTTCTTTAAAAAACAACACTTGATTTCAACTTAAATATCTAAGGGAGATAACTATTTAAATCAGGGGTTTAAGTAAACATCCACAAAATATGTTTTTAAGATTTCGTTTGGGTCATATTAATGATTTGTGCGTATTTCCTAACCTTCTTTATTATCAAGGCATTATATTATAAACCATAGAAAATCATAGAAATTTGACAGATATTATAACCCGGGTTGCCATTGCATACATACTAACATACCCACAATACAAATTCCTCACAAGTTCATTTACCTCTAAAATTAAACAAAATTCTGCATGATAACATTTACATATTTTATAATTTTTTTATTATAGTCATTTTAGGATTTTATTTTTCCTTCGGGCTTAAAAATAGAAATTTGTTCAAAAATTTGCTGCGAAAGTAAATGAAATTATAGTTTATTCTTACTTGTAATTGTAAACATAATTTTTCAATATGGTTGGTTAACCAGGAAATGCTCCCATAATCGGTATTAGTTACATCTAGGGAATGCAATCCCGCAAGAAAATGTCAATCCAGGTATTTGCGGGACTGAACAATCTTAGTCCCGCTGGATCCAGGTATTTGCGGGATCCAGCAGAGTGGACTTAGATATCTAATCAATCGTATAATAAAGACCTAATACCTCGATCTACCCACCTTGTTTTTAGACTTTTAAATTTATACCTATAATAAAACAAGTTCTTTGGGACATTTTAAATGATTTATTAATAGGTATACCTTTAGTTAGACATAGGTAAAGTTTAAGTCTTAAATTGGCAAAGAATAAGATAAGACATACATTTACATAACATACCAGCCTCGGAACAGACTTTGTCTAGTGAGGTGGGTATAAGAAATCTATGTACACAAATGAAAATAAAATAAACGCCCGGATTGCCGGCACTGAAACTGAAACTGAACTGAAACTTAAATTTAAATAATAACGTTCACACGATAAACAATATTCTTGTACAATGAGCATCATAAGTCTAATTAAACATTATTTTGGAAATAGCTTCGTAAAAAAGTAAAAGTACTAATTGTGTCATCTGATAAACGGCTACTGATATTGGACACAAGTTAGCCAGCGACTGAAAAAGCTCGATTCAGCTTCCACGCTGGTTGGCACAATAGTCATTTGCGCATTGTAAGTGAATTGAAGGTATGTGCCTTTTAATCCACCGGACTAGAAGTAATTCATTTCCTTCTTTATCAAAACCTCAAGGTTACTCATATTGCCAGATCTAGGTTGTTGATGGGCTGTTGATCTCGAACTCTTCATACTAATCAAAGTATGTTCGAGTTCGTCTTGAAGTGACTTTGGTGCTTCTGCTGCTGCTGCGTTTGTCTCCAGATTAGCGAGAGAAGTGTCGTCATCGTCATCGTAAGGATCATCAGCATCAGCAAGAGCAGTGGCTAGTGCGTTGTTACCCGTGTCCGTGTACTCTAGCCTTTTGACTATAGTTTTGATTGCCTTGCGTATTACACTTTTTGAAGGTAGACTCAATGTGTCATCAACATTAATAAATTGACATCTGTCTTCTTCGTACTTATATGGATCATGTAAGTATAATAACACCGCTGTCAAGTTAGTTCGCCGCTCTGAAATCCGTTTCCCTCCCAGTCTACGCGCCACAGCGCGCAGAGTAACACGTATGAGCTGCGCTTCTCTGTAATCCCGCCAGTCCAGCGGGATCCCGCAAAATTTTCGACCGAGATTAGTCCCGCAAAATGTCTGCGGGATCTCGGTAATTCGGGATCCCGGTATACCGGGATTGCATTCCCTAGTTACATCAGTTCTCATATTGTAGAATCCTAGCATTTTTCCCACATCCACAAAATACCCAATCGGTTTAAATTCTCAGAAATTCCCCACAATCTGCGACTACATATTCCCACAAATTGGAACAGTGTTACGTACCTGCTGGCTTTTAAAAAAAATTATATTTGGCTATTTAATAAAAATATTTTCGCACCCATAAATAATTATGTCCCATCTTTCTGGTTTATAAAAAAATGGAGCGATTTCGTGGATTGAAATTTTCAAAACATCGCCATGGTTTCAAAAAAATTATTAAAAAAAAAAAAAAAAAATTGGCCTAAACCGATTTTTTTTTTTAAATGGTATGCAAGTGGCCTATTGTTTATTGATAAGTAGATAGTTGTTAGTTATAAGGAGATGTTAAATTGGCTAGAGAATTACAATAATTATGAGCAAGTAAAAGTACTTTTATGCTGAGTGTTCGCGCTTAGAAGCTGCAGACACGTATCTATATAAGCTCCCGGACTTTAATTCTCCTGACGGGGTAGTTCTTATACTAGTGTTGTGAAAGTTTGTCCTTATAAGTGAAATATTAAAATTGTTGTGTTTTTTATGTTAAAATAGTTGTTAAGTGTAAATTCTAATAGATATGACAATTTAAAATATTGAAGTAAGAGTTTTATTTCAAAAACTTTTAACAGACATAGCTGTATTTAAAAGTGCAGTGTGGGTTCACAGATGGATGCCACATGTTTTTCTGCCGGGGTGGAGCGATGACCGGTGTAAGGTTACGTTTTATTTTTTGTGGGAACATTTCGAAATGGGTAGTAAGGTCATAAATCATGATAAGATATACTTTGGACGGACTGTATGCCTTACGACCCTTACCGGTAATAAACAATCATAATAGTTTTAATAGTGGTGATAATGAAAAGGACAATGGTGTACTTCTTCCCCAACGTAAGGGAAGGAAACGAGGATGTAGAGCCGGGAGGAAGGTAAAATTAGTGAAAATTCTGCGGTTAGCACAAACCAGGAATTTGCGTCCACCTAAGTCTCTGAATGTTGCGGCTTGGAATGCGAGATCCATTGCTAATAAACACGATGATATTGTGGATCTGATAAGGGGCAAAGATATTCATATTTTGGCACTATCGGAGACTTGGCATGAGAATGCAGACTCATACTCCATCAAAACACTTCGGTCAAGCGGTTTCTCGGTGTATGAAGCTGCAAGACCGATTAAAACGGACACAAACAACGTTAATTTTACAAATCACGGGGGGGTTGCAATTGTAGCGCAAAATGGTATTCGCTTAGACAGTATAGGAATACGTCAGATGTATACCACTTTTGAGTTCGTCGGCTGCAAGGCCTCTGTTTCATGTCCACTTATTATATAATAATTTAATGTTTTCCTGTTTTATATAATATTTTAATTTTCAAGTTCTTATTTTTCGTGCACTGTTATTGTCTTTTATTGTTGTCCTCTACTAAAATAGCACTGCTATTGTTAAATTTTATTCTATGCTTTTGTGTAAACCGTTTATTCTTTATTTCATATTATGTTATTAATGTTTTTTTTTTTTAAGGAACACAATAGGAAATTTTATTTTTAAGTTTATTATAGTTAAGCGCACTTGAAGTGAAACAACACAAAACTGCGCTATATAAATGCTATGTTATTATTATTAAAAGAATTATGTAGTCTATTTAAATAAAAAGCAATATTCATTTGTGTGTGACTCAAAAACTACTGAACTGATTTGGCTGAAAATTTCAAAGCGTGTTCTTATTAGTATCAGGAGTGTTTAGAGAGTAGTTTGAATGGTAGAATAAGTCGAGGACGCCCAAGAAGGATGTAATGCATTATATTTGCACTGGAATGAGATTCGGAATCGAATTAAAGTCGATAAATGTAGCTTTATAGCAGTAACAGTGTGGATTTCATGATACTATAAGAAGTGAGTTACATAAAAATTCAGGGGCTTCCGAGGAAGCTATGAATCAAATAATTATTTGTGGTAAAATAAGGCGTACGCGATGAACGAAGAAAGAGTTGTAAGGAGAATGTGCAACATGGAAGTGAATGGTAGAAGAATCTGGGAACGCCTGAGGAGGACATGACACTACCAAGTAATACTTATGTATTGTAAATTCAGGCATATGTGATGCGCGAAGAAAGGATTCTAAGGAGAATGTATGATGCGGAAATAAGTGGAAGGGATGCGGAAGTCAAGGACGCTGAAAGAAGACATGCATAAAAAACACTATTTATTTAAATTCTTTACAATACGTAGTATTATTTCCAACATAAAAATGCACCCAGTTTTCAGGTGCACTAGAATTCACAATTTAAAAACTTTACTCTAAACCCCAAGCAATGCCGGGTACACGTCAGCTGGTAATATATAATATTTATGTAAAAACGATGCTACAAAACCACATACATCAGTGAATTTACTACATATCTACAATTGGTGCACAAGCCTCTGGTTTATATGCAGTGCCTCAATTAATAAGGTAAAAATATAAACTAAATTACATAAAAACGGAGAAGAAATATTGAACTCACCTTAATTCGTAAACGAACCAGAACATGATTAGTACCCGGAAGGCGAGGATGAGCCAACCGGGCCAGGTCTGGTACTCGTCTATCTCTTCTATAATGTCTACTTCGGTCTGCAAAGACATAACAAACAAACAATCAGTACAAATTCAACAATATTTTGGCGGGTCCTACTCTCAACATAACAATTATTTACGTACATATTTCTGTGGCGATTCCTACTCTCCAGTCAAATACCTACAATTACGTACATATTTCTGTGGCGATTCCTACTCTCAAGTCAAATACCTACAATTACATACATATTTCTGTGGCGATTCCTACTCTCAAGTCAAATACCTACAATTATGTATATATTTCTGTGGAAGTTCCTACTCTTAAGTCAAATACAATTAACTTTTTCGCCGCTACGCGCATCAATTCATGCGAAAATAATTCGTGCCCCCAGCGCTACGCGCATCAAATCATGCGTTTGACTTTAGCGGCTGTATACTACGTAAATATGCGACGAATTTAGCAGAAAACTGAACCAAAAAATAGTTCAATCCTTTATCTTACTGACATCTGGCGTTTGCTGGTTAAAATATAATAAATTGTTTACATAAAACATTGTGAAGGCGATGATTCGTTAAATCTTCATTCAGTCATTTGAATGTCGCGCCGCTGAACCGTTGTGTCATCCATAGTATTTCTAAGGTGATCCAGTCTGCTTTGATGGACTTATGCGTCGATGTAAAATATTGACCGATTTCTATTTTGCGAATCTTTTTAAGTAATTTATTTTTCTGTGGTATATTAGTTTGTTTGTGAACTTAAGTGACGTGAAGTGTTTTAAAAATAGTTATTTTACTCAAGACTTTTTGATTGACTTTCTTTTGTGATTTTATTTCTAAATTTTGTGGACAACCTAAATTGTAATATATCTGTCTATATTTATGGGCTTACCTTTTATATATCAAAATTGAACTCCCTTAAAAATGGCAAACCGCAATCTTACGGAAGACGAAATTTATGAAACATTTTTAGACATTGACTCTGATTTAGAAATAAGTGAAGATGATCAAGATATACCAATTAATGAAGAAGTTAGTGACAGTGAAATAAACGCCCCCGGGACAAGCCAAGATCATGACTCTCGTACACCTAACTTAGACTATACCGTAAATGCAGACTGCTTTTCTTCTTGGACCTCTGGTCCATTTATTCCAATAGTTCATGAATTTGATGAATTTGTGTCAGGTTTTGATCCATCCACTTTATTTTCTGGTAATTCATCGGAAATTGACTTTTTTGAATACTTCTTGAACAAAGAAATAGTGACAAAAATAGTGATCGAAACTAATCGATATTATATAGCCACCATATCAAAAGAAGAACCTTCCCAAAAATCCAGACTTCGTAAATGGGTTGACACATCTGTCGAAGAAATGTACATTTTTTTAGCACTGTTAATGTTAATGACTAGAAACCGACATCTTACTATCGAAGAACACTGGTCCACTGACCCATTGCTCGCTAGTACAATTTTCGGAAAAACCATGTCTAGGGATCGTTACGAAATTATATTGCGAATGTTACACTTCTCAAACCCCGACACACAAATTCCTGGTGACCGACTTTACAAAATTAAAATCCTAATTGACCATACCCGAAAATTGTTCAAAAAAACTTTGATACCTTATGAAAATTTATGCATCGATGAGAGCATAATTGTTTTCAAAGGGCGTTTAATTTTCAAACAATATATACCATCCAAACGTCACCGGTTTGGAATTAAAATGTTTGTATTGTGTGACGTGAAGACGGGTTTTATATTAGACTTCATTATTTATTGTGGCGAAGGGACTGACATAACTGACTCTGAATGTCTCGGGGTTTCGGGGGCTGTAGTAACGACACTACTTCAAGATTATTTAAATAAAGGACATAATCTTTTTATTGATAATTGGTACAGTAGCCCTCAACTATATGATTTTCTCCATGCGAACAAAACCAATGCATGTGGTACGGTGCGGAAGACACGAAAAGGCATGGCAAAATTTAATAAACTTAAAAAGGGTGAAATGAAAGCACAACATCGTGGACCTCTGTTGGCTTTAAAGTGGTGCGATAAAAGAGAAGTTCACATGCTAACAACCTTACATGACGACTCCATGGACATGACGGGAAAAGTTGATTGGAAAACTCGTCAACCAATTATGAAACCCAAGTGCGTTCTAGACTATAATAAGTGTATGGGTTCTGTTGACAACGTGGACTTGATGTTAAGTAGTATTAATTGCCTGCGAAAAACAATTAAGTGGTATAAAAAAGTGGCCTTCCATATTATTGATCTATATTTATTGAACTCTCATATAGCTTTTAAATCAATTACAAATAAAAATGTTAGTTTAGCAGATTTCCAATTAGCCGTAATACGACAATTGTTGCAAAAATATCATGAAACTTCCCGATCTGAGCCTCATTCTCGCTCTTCACACGATCTACCTCTGAGACTAACTGCTAAGGCATTAGCAAAACATATGCCCCACCCAATAAAGGGAAATAATAGTCAAAAACTACACCGAGCCTGCCGAGTATGCGCCATTTCTAAAAAAAGGAAAATGTCCCAGTATAAATGCCCAGAGTGTAATGTGACATTGTGTGTATGGCCATGTTTTAGAAACTACCATGAAAAACAAAATTTGTAAATATTTCTCCTCGTGTTAACTTTTTATTAAAACTTTATTTGTTAGTAGATATAATAATAAAAATAATTGTGTTTCGATGATCTCGGCGCAGTGGTCCAAATCCCATCAGACCGGGTAAGTAATTACTATAAACAATATAGCAGTGTGCATGCGAATGGCGACAGTTCTTGTTGATTTCTTGTGATGCGTCACTGTTTATAATATTATATCTGTATCCTGTGGTTTATTGTTTATTTATGTGTTTCAACAAACTTCAAGAGAATTAATAAACCTTTTAAGATAAGCAAATCATAAATCTGTCAAGAAATAAGAGATTTATAGCTGTTTAAAGTGGTAGGTTTTGATTTTCAAAGTGAGTACCGCGTACGAGTGTAATTTTCGGTACATTTGATCGCGGTGAAAAGGTTAAGTACATATTCCAGTGGCGGTTCCCACTCTCAAGTCAAATACCTACAATTATGTATATATTTCTGTGGAAGTTCCTACTCTTAAGTCAAATACAATTAAGTACATATTCCAGTGGCGGTTCCCACTCTCACGTCAAATAGCTACAATAATGTACATATTTCAGTGGCAGTTCCTCCTCCCAAGTAAAATACAATTATGTAAATATATCCATGAAGGTTCCTACTCTCTAGTAAAATAAATAAATTATGCACATATTTCAGAGCGCTAGCATGTTCGCTATTTCTGAAAAAGTCCTTTGTGTATTCGCTTCCAAATGTCAATTTAAGTCAACAACTCTCTATTATTGACCTAGTAGCTATCCTTCTGATAATATTATTGAAGTGTAAAGTTATCTAAATAAATCTATTGTTACAGTTTCGAGTTCTTAGTTATTAATCATTATATGTACCTCCTTCACATTGATAACAAACACTACTATCTATCAGTAAGAGGAACATTAAGAATTCTGGGAAAGTAGTATTGTGGGGTGTCAAGAGTGGAAACCTTGACCCTTTTAATGACCTCAATGACAGAACAGCAAGAACCTTGGTTCCGGGCCCAGAGGTTGCCTGGTATAACTTCAATGATGAATACATACCATATTCCATATGTAAAGCAGGATATGTACGACCCCGTAGCACAGCCATATCCCAAACACCACCGGTTTCCAGGTGAGCTCCAGCCGGGTCACGGCCCAGCCCTTGGCCAGAAGGAGCAGGAGAAGCATGAACAACGTCTGGAAGGAAACCATCAAATAAATCAATTCATGTCAGGAAACAAACAAAAAAAACCTTGCCGGCACTGAAATTGAGATTTGCGATTTTGATATCAAAGCTTGAGATTTGGAATTTACTTTTGGGGAATATTCCCGAAATGGGGAATACTGCGGGAATTTTCATCTAAATGGTGAAATCCCCAGACTAACCATTGAAGTTGACTCCTACAGTGAAATTTCACATTATTTACAAATGCATCATAATTAATTAATTAGAGCATGTATTTTTGGAAAATACCAAAGACTGTCAAAACGTTGATATTTGCGGCCAACCGATAAGCGTGTGATGTCAAAGTACATACAATGTGACAAGGCAGTACTGTCATTAGAATTTTGGAAAATACCAGAGACTGTCAAGCGGCCGATCGATAAGCGTGTGATGTTCCAGTACATACAATGTGACACGTCAGTAATGTCATTCGAATTATGGAAAATACCAAAGACTGTCAAAACATTGATATTTGCGGCCGATCGATAAGCGTGTGATGTTACAGTACATACAATGTAAGACGGCTGTACTGCCATTCAAATTATGAATTGTACTGAATTGCGTCTTATTGATTGTATACATATAGCATATTCACTCTCAAAGCTAATAACTTTTTGTAAATACCAAAAAACCTAATTTTGCTGTCATTATTAACTCTTTAAATTTAAGACATTATCATTTAAAACAAAAACAAAAAAACACGACTTTTGGGAATTTATGTTAGGTAGGGAATATTCCCTGGTGCACATCACTAAACGCAGTTAAAAAATATATTGTTATTGACAGCTCTAACAGTTGATAAAGCTCATAGTTGCATCTTATTTTTTCAAATACTTTATATAGGAGAAAGGTTGTACATATGTAACTTATTTCATCAAACAGTTTATAACATATAGCTCATGGTCACACATCTGTCCGTAATTATAGGGCAAAATGGCAGCATATGTAAGCCAGAAGCCTCCATTATGATAATTATGACTAAAACAACATTCATAACAGAATATCAACAATATATATTTTTTATTAGATTGTGGTTGTAATGTTAGGAAACCACAATTAAAAACTCTGACACATTTTGATAGAGTAAGCCATATTTGATAGTAATCCCTATAATATCAATAAGATATTATCTCCATTTACGATGTTGCATGACTTGAATGAATTTTTTATTAGTTAGATTAGTTTTATTGGCTAAATGGTATTTGTAGCTCACCCGGCTGAGAATGTCGAGGATGTCCCCCGCAACCTCCAAGTTGGAGAAGCCAATGCCATCGAAGGAGAACTTGGCCGTGTGGACTACAATGAAGCAGAGGGCGATGAACTCCAGGAGAAGGCTGCACGTGAACAGTCTCGTAACGGGATGTCTCTGGCTCCTGGAAAGTCATCACAAATATACTAGTACATATTCCTGATCATAAGATAAGTCATAGCATGCCGCTGGCAGTAATGCATATTTTGAAAGTATGCAGAGGTGAGTACTAATAAAATTATTGTTATTCATTTGTTACAGCCAAAGTATTATTATTCATGCCGCTGGCAGTAATGCGTATTTTGAAAGTATGCAGAGGTGAGTACTAATAAAATTATTGTTATTCATTTGTTACAGCCAAAGTATTATTATTCATGCCGCTGGCAGTAATGCGTATTTTGAAAGTATGCAGAGGTGAGTACTAATAAAATTATTGTTATTCATTTGTTACAGCCAAAGTATTATTATTCATGCCGCTGGCAGTAATGCGTATTTTGAAAGTATGCAGAGGTGAGTACTAATAAAATTATTGTTATTCATTTGTTACAGCCAAAGTGATAATATTTAGCTAGAGATGAAAAAAAACCCAACCTAAGAACCTATTATAGTATAGTATAGAATATATTCTTTCCAAAGACTTTATTTCTTAATACAGCATTAGTATTCGCGTTTTGGCCTTGTATACATTTAAAATATACTAATCGAGGTTACGAAGTATTCGTGATTAGTAAGCACAAATAGTGTATACTTTTAAAGAATTTATTTTTTATACTTCTGAAACCATACAGCGCTAGTACACTATGGCTGGGTTTTGACCTTGTATACTTTCAAAATAGGCAGGATCCGTTGGTAAGTTGGACTTAGTGATAAATATAAGATAAGATACAGAGTTATTAGCAATCAAGGGATCATTTCTAATATTTACACACTTCTGTTTTGTTGCTAATGCTACAGACGCATTCGATTTAATCAATTCTATTCCGTATTGTTTATTTATCCTGTAAACAATTGAAATTATTAATTAAATGGCATCTAGTCAATGTTATACGAATCATCCTGTGATGACACATTTACAAGTCACAGTCCTAGTTTTTGAATTGCACTCAAAACTCAAAAAAAACAAGCTCGACATGTCATAATAAATATAACCTGCCCAAATCTTTTGAATTGGTTAAATGGAAAAATACAATGGGTTATTTATCAAAACTCTATCGTTTAAGGTTTTGTAAATTTCTTTGTATCAATGAATGCATGTAAATATTTTTTTAATACTTTTGTCAATGCATTCAGATTGGAAAACAAGGAGGTTTTTATTAATTCAATTGATGCAATTATCGTTCACTTACCGAAATCAGTTCAACCAAGCGTATAGAGAAAATTTATCAAGGTGAATTGTGTAACAAAAATTGGATAAGGAAAAGTAAATCATTTCCTACCTGACGGCATAGATCTGCAACGGCACGAGGATGATGTAACAGACCCAGAAGAGGAGGTACAGCTCCACCGTGTTCTGTCGATCAAAAGAGAACTGGAACAGCAGGGTGTTGTAGAGGGAGAGGTTGGGGTTGCCGTTGACCACCCAGAAGTCGAAGGTTAGCTCGTGGGGACCCCGGGGGGGTGCGAGGCTCCTGTGGGCGCTGCTGTTGCCGCCGGCCCCGCGCGCGAGCTCCGCCAGCTTCGTCTCGTTGTAGTGGTGCCACTCGCATGTCGTTGCGTTACGATAACATGCCACCATAGATATGTACCAGAATCTGAAAATAAATTCTCATTTCTTCAACATTTCTCGCTGGTGTTATCGAGGGCAGTTATTAATGTTGCCTCACAGTGCGGGAGTGCAAATATGTGGGAATGCAAATATGTGACTGTCAATAAATATGTGACTGTCAGTGCAAATATGTGACTGTCAATAATGTGTTTCATCAAACAACTGATTTGAAAAAAAAATAACAAATGTAAATATTATGTTTAAATATATCTATTTGAAATTTGTTTTCTTGAATGAATGAATGAATGAAAATTGTATGTATGAATGAATTAATGAAAGAAATTAAATGAATAAATGAAAACGGAATAAATGAAAACGGAATGAATGAAAATTGAATGAATGAATTAGTTAATTTTTTTTTTGTTTTATAGTGAATACCTCACATGAGTCCCAACTGCTCCCGTCTGGAGCCAGTGAGACTATGGCATCCCCAATTGGGGGATGTTGTGAGGCTGAAGGTTAATGAAAACTGAATTAATGAAAATTGAATGAATGAATTAATGAAAATGTATGAATGAATGAAGGAAAAATGATTGAATGAATGAACAAATAAAATGGAATCTCAGAAGTGGAAATTAACCCCACATCCAATCGAGCTTAAACTCGGCAGATAGACTCGTTGTCGATGACAATGCATTCTATCAACTTCTGGTAGCACTTACGCACACACACGCATTTCTCTGAAATTGGATAATAATAATAATGATTGGATTATTTATATAGCGCCGTTTTCGTGAGAAAATCACCTCAAGGGCGCTTAACAACTTAATTTATGCATTGATCACTTAGACTTATAAATAATTACTTTTGGCTTATAACTAAGTTTCATAGATAGAGAGAGACTTATAACTAAGACTAATGTCGAGTGATTTACAACTAAGACTTTTAACTAATGACTTAAGCTATACATATTTTTATGACCAAGTGGGCATTTTTACACAATACCGCTACAAAACGACTTACAACTACGGCTTAAACTAGAGATTTACGACTAACATACATATTTAATTTATATTTACAAATACCGATTGTTATGATTTCTGCGCGTGGTGTCAGTTATAAAATATTAAAAAAAAAAAAATTGTTTACGCGTAATAAACGGTTAATAACGGTGAAAAAAAAATTCAAATAGAAAATCCCCTGGACTGAGCAATGAAATACTACTGATGAATAAAACAATAAAAAAAGGTCATCATTCTGGATACGACAAGTTGAAAAGGTGAGTCTTTAGTTTTGCTCTGAACTCAGATGAGCTGTCGATCTTTCGCAAATATGAAGGGAGTTTGTTCCAAGCTGTTGGGCCTGCTACTGCAAAAGCTCGGTCTCCAAAATTGGTATTGTGATTGCGCATAGGTACTGAAAGTCTACCTATGGCTGTTGAAGATGCTGATCGAAGCGTTGCTTGCCTAACATTAACATCGTTTGGAATGCAGAGTTCCGACAAGTAGGGTGGCGCCATATCATGTACGGCTTTAAAAACCATCCAGCAGAGTTTGAATTGAATTCTCTCAGGGCACTTAAGCCAATGAAGGTTCCGCAAATGTTGTGAGATGTGGGAATATTTGGGAACACCAGTTATCAGCCTTGCTGCAGCATTGAAAACTGACTGAAGTCTGTCAGTGTATATTTTAGGGAGACTTGCGTATATGCCATTGCAATAGTCGAGTCGTGATACAACATAGGAGTTTACTAACATCTTTGTGGCGCTAGCCGGAATATTTCTTTTTATAGATTTGATTTGACGCAGGTGAAAGAAACCTGCGCTTACTGTTTTGTTAATTTGGGATTTGAGTGAGAGATCTTCATCTAGATGAACACCTAGGAGTTTAATGCCATTTTTAGGGATGATGTTGCAGCCAGAAGTAATGAGAGGAGTTTTGTCTAACATTGACTGGCGCTTTTTTGTTGCTGTCCAGAGAAATTCTGTTTTGGATGGATTTAGTCTAAGTTTGTTCGAAGACATCCACTCTGTTATGGCACCAATGCATTTAACAGTAATATCTTTTAATTTGTCTTTCTCATTCGGTGCACAGTAGAAATAGATTTGCTGATCGTCAGCATAGCAATGGGAAAGAAGTCCGAATGAATCTATAATTTTGGCAACATCGTTGATGAACAGAATGAAAAGTAGGGTCCCCAAGACTGAACCCTGGGGGACTCCAGAAGTCAGGGTCACGTAGGGAGAGTTTTTAACGCCCGCTTGTACAGATTGGGTTCGGCCACAGAGGTATGATTTTATCCACATGACAGTTAATATACACAATAAATCTCGGTACCTTCCATTTACGATTTAGCTAAACATTATTTATTTATTTATTCCTTTAGATTTACACACAGTACAATATGATACAAGATATAATTAAAATATTTTTAGTGATTATAGATTATTGTACCTTATCAGGTCGAAATTATTGGTTCCTAACTAGGCAAATTGCCCGTTCCAAGAAACCAAAATATGTGAAAGTAAGTGTGTGATTTGTCTATGTCTATAATATATCTCATTAATGTTTTAATTTGTGTTGTTTAATCGTTACAATCTTATGATATAATCGAACTTGAGCTGTTGTGTATGAGCAATAATTAGAATAGTGGAAGATACATATAGTGTGTGATTAGTCTATGTCTATAATATATCTCATTAATGTTTTAATTTGTGTTGTTTAATCGTTACAATCTTATGATATAATCGAACTTGAGCTGTTGTGTATGAGCAATAATTAGAATAGTGGAAGATACATATAGTGTGTGATATGTCAAGGCTGCCCAACCTTTTTATTAGTTGGGCGAAATTGACGATTTTGAATCACTGGCGGGCCACTGAATACCTGACGGTTCCTATTTCCATGGGGGGGGGTTGTTAGAGAATTTCTATAAAACATAATTCCCCACAAAAAAAAATCAAAATGAGTGCTCCCCGCAAAATATTTGAAATCCATGGGGGGGGGGTTGTTAGGGAACTTCGCTGAGAAAAAATTCCGCGCACCCAAAAACATCATATGTGATTCCCCACAACAATTTTCCGATTTCCATTTCGGGGGGGGGGGGGGGGTGGCTACAAGATTCCATTTCGGACGCAAAAGATATTATATCAAAAACCGGTGTATTTTTGTTTTTTTCGTCGCTGATTCTCGTTCTTTTTCAAATTGGCGGGTTTTTTGAAATTGGTTCACGCGGGCCACTTATAATTCGTTCACGGGCCACATTGTGGCCCGCGGGGCTGGGGTTGGGCAGCCTTGGTCTATGTCTATACTATGCACAGACATATGAATATATAGACTAGAAATTAAAGATGAGGGGTAAAATCTACTGTTGAAGAATGAAGGGGGTAAAGCTGACTGTGATTCTTCAATAAATCAATCTGACAGTATATAGGCATCTCGGATTATAATATCACCATTTAGTTCTTAAAAGTAAAATCTGCTTTTGAATGAATAGACATTTTTACATGGGAGCGCAAATTACTCGCCACGTTATGAACAAATTTGCGAAGTCCAAATTCGGCAAAATAAATTTCTTCTATTTTCAGAGTCGAATATTTCGTTTAGGGTAGGGTGGGGCAAAGATCCGCAATTTTAGGTTTCAACCTTTTTTCTCACCCAATAAGTAAAAGGTCCTGCAGGTTTTGGCTTCACTGGAAATCTTAATTTATGTGCTACAATATACCATTTTATTACTAGCGAAATAAGCACCATTTAGGAAAAAAAAGGAAAGGTAGACAACCTTGCCTTTGCGGACCTTTGCCCCACTGTTTGGGGTAAACGTCCGCAGATGCGGGGCAATTGTCCGCAGCTGCGGATCTTTGCCCCATTGAAATGAAATACACGGAAAAATTAACTTTAATCAGTTTATTTATTCACAGTTATGAGTAAAACCATTCCAGTTCACTGACTGAATAAACATTTCGGGTTGTGCTGGTTTCTTTTGGCTCCTTTATACTCGAAACGACTGATCCCCATTCATAATCGAGAATGTCAGGCCGGTCGGGCCATTTCCATAATTTTCCAGCTTTCACCATTGATGATACAGTGGCATGGGTTTCTGAAACGCCAGTAATAACTCCTGGAAACAGTTTTTCTTCATATCGAACGGTACAAAATTCGCCTATGCACCTCTTTGGAGGCACCATCCGCTCAGACGATTCTTCCATCTTCTGATCACTGTCAGATTCTGAGTCGTTGTAGACCGAAGTTCCAGATGAAATAGACTGAGACTGAGATGAGTCATCTGAATCAAACTGAAGTCTACGTGGTGGCTTCTTCTTCTGCTTTGCTGCCATCTTGAGCTTGTCTTTCCGTTTCATTGCATTTTTAATTTAACGATCTTCTCTTTCTTTGACCAACCTTTCAGCTTGTAATTTTTTGTCCCGAAGGGCTTTCTTGTGCGGAGAAGATGTTAGAAGTGTCGACTTTAAACTTCTTCCGCTCCGCTTACGTCGTGTTGCTTTGGGAAGAGGTAGTATGTCTGCTGGAGACACAACTGACACAAGAGATGACGTGGAGACAAGTCCTGGAGAATCAGTAGATAAAACAGGATCAGGCAGTCTTGAAGGTCCAGGAACAGGGAAGTCGAGAGCTGAAAGAACAGGATCAGGCAGCCTTGAAGGTCCAGGAACAGGGAAGTCGAGAGCTGAAGGAACAGGATCAGGCAGCCTTGAAGGTCCAGGAACAGGGAAGTCGAGAGCTGAAAGAACAGGATCAGGCAGCCTTGAAGGTCCAGGAACAGGGAAGTCGAAAGCTGAATTGCAGTTATCGTTGCCAAAGTCTAGTGTTGGTTTTTGGACGAAATCTTCTTCCGGGCTTTGGTCAAGTACTGACGTAGGAGCCTGAGGCAGCACTGAAGGCTCAGGAACAGGGCAATCGGGAACGGCATCACAGTTATCGTCGCCAAAATCTAGCATTGGTTCTTTAACGATATCATCTTCTTCCGGACTTTGATCCGTCACCTGGCTCGGAAGAAAATCAGCATCCGAGAAAACCCCGGGGTCCAGGGGAAAGATTCCCATTGCGCGGAAGGAGGCAGTTGCTTTTTCAATGGTAGCTGTTCTTTCATAAGCACGGTTAAAGAGCTCAGCGACATGATAAACTGTTATTACCTGCCCGGGGTGGGACGATTGCCACGAATCCGTGACCTCGTTGTAGTAGGTTTTGAGGGGTTTAAAAAACACCCGGTCGAGTGGCTGAGTTTTGTGGCTCGTATGGGGTGGCAAGCTGAGCATAACCACATTCAATACTTCAGCCTGAGATATTGATTCGATTGAAACATGCGAGGCATGATTGTCCAGGATAAGAAGAACAGGAGCTTCCGGAGTGGGTTTGGCATGTTCTGCAAAGTGTTTTAACCACTTAATAAATGTAGGAGTGTCAACATATCCCTTGTCAGTGACCGCCATCTTACAGCCGACCGGGCCATTTTTTATTAAAAGAGGATTTTCCCTCTTTCTTTTGAATATAAAATAGGGCGGAATGTAGCCACCGTTGGCGTTGAGGCAGCAGATAACGGTAACTGTTTGGCCTTGTTCGGCACTTACATTTTTAGCTACTTCTTTCTGGCCCTGGTCGGACACAATTTTCGGAAGTTTGTCTGGAACAGTCTGGATTCCAGTTTCGTCCATGTTGTATATGGAACCAGGAGCAAACTTGTATTTTTGATAAGCCGATTCTAGGTTACCAAAAAAACCTTCCACTTGATTGCGATTAAAACCCATTGTTCGGGCCACTGACGTTTTTCTCGCAGTTCGCAAACTTAGTTTGTGTCTCTTCATGAAAGAAATTGTGTAATCCTTCCCTGCCATTCCCTTTTCTTTATTAAAGTTGTGTCGAATCTTGTTTTCTTCAGCATATTTGAATATAAGAATTCGGAGCGTTTTGAAGGAAACACCATAAAACATATGGTTCAAGGTTCGGCAGTGATCTACAATATCCTTTTCTTGCAAATGAGTGAATGTTGTTGTGAACCGGCCCAGTTTTCTGGCGCCGCCTTCCTTTTTCAACCTGTAAGAAATCAAATCGACATTCAGAATAAAAGATTGTTAGTGATTCCTAACTCGTAATAATTTACTGAAGGGGTAACCCACCTCTTCCGTACAGTTGATTCATCGAATCCCAACTCCTTCCCAATTTTTCTAATGGATAGCCCCTGATTTAGCATTTCTTGGGCCTGCAAGTACAGTTCTGGTGTGAACGGCTTCACATTAGTTTTGCGTTTGTAGTTTCTATAACGTAAAAACAAAAATTAGAACAATGAATACAAATCTTGGGGCAAACGTCGGCGCGCGGACCATTGCCCCATGCAAAATGCGGACCTCTGCCCAATTTTGTCATTTTGTAAACACAAACTAATCTAAAAACAAGAAATGCACATTTGGCCAAATTATTGTCCATAGATCGCCTTTCAAAACCTGAATTATGGAATTGAACCAGTAAAAAAGTAGGCAAAGCGTATAGTAAATTACATTTTCAACTGAAGATGACCTACGGATTATTACATCAAAACAAGTAAAAAGAATTCTAACCTCATTGTTTTTGTTGTGCCGGTCGGACGCCATGTAACTTTTGTGAGTCGTCTTCTATCAATGTTGCCAGCATAAAAATGTGTCTAAAACCACGACAATAAGCGATCATTTTAAATTGACGGTGCGGATCATTTCCCACTGCGGATCTTTGCCCCACCCTACCCTACGTATTTAGTTAAGACACTTTTATAAATGTTCATAATTTACTTCCCAGCAACCAACCAGCTTTGTGTTTCGCGTCCAGACATATCTCGATGTGATAGTATATGTTTCTACAACTGATCCATATTATACGATGTGAATATGCTTAAAATATAAGAAGTAAAATAATGCTTATATATGGAATGTAATACGACAATTGAGTTTATTCTCTTTTTCACATCTATTTTTACAAGTTTTCATACCACAAGCCACCATTTTGCCGTGTTATTTCGTAAAATGAACCGATGATGCCTCGACCATAGTTCGCACAAGAATGATGACGTCACGTTTTCTAAATTCACTTGAGGCCATACGCGAGCCCAGCCGGCTCCAATGGAACCGGTATGGGGAGTGGGGAATAATACGCTTTTAATCACTTAGGGCAGGTCTACTAATAGTCATATGTCTATGATACTATGTCTATTTATTATGTGACGTTTTTTAACATTTTTTCAGATTCTCCTCTACCCAGTCCAATCAACCATTTAGTTATTATTGGGCCTATGTAGGAAATATTACAAGACTTTATGTTTACCATACGATACGTTAGCGGTGTTCACTTATTTTAGTCAGTCCCTGGGGAGGAAGGTTGAATTCTCACTCTAACCAACAAATAATATATTTGTAAATTCATCTATTAATAAAAATAGATGTTTTAAATATTATAGTTAAAAAAAAACTTTATTTTTTACGGGTTGGTTTTTTGAATATAAGTACTGCTCATAAGCTGTCAGTTTATATTAATAATAATAATAATTGGATAATTTGTAGAGCGCCGTTTTTGTGAAAAATCACCTCAAGGGCGCTGTACAATTTATTTCCTAGGATCTACATTTGTTATTTAGAAATGATACCAAAACATACTTACCTGGCAAGTCACTTCCAACAAACACACTTATATTAAAAAGTTTATGCTTATAAAAGATAGAACTGCACGCAGAGGACACTATATCAAAAAACACTGATCGTCGCATGATCTTAAGTCTGCTATAGTTTTTTTTTTATTTTAATTAAAATGTATTTTAACTGTCTTAAAAGCCTACAAATTGTTATCATTTTTATTTATTTATTTTTAATTATTATTTTTATTTATTTTATTTTATTTTTAGTATTTTTTACATTTTGTTAATTTAAATTTAAATTGCCGTCAACTGTGAAAGTTTAGGTTTCTGAAATTATGGATACGACTGTCTGAAAAGGTGCGTTTTAAGTTTAGACCTAAATTCTGTCGAGTCTGCGATCATTCTCAAATCATGTGGCAGTCCATTCCAGGCTTTAGGTCCTGACACGGCAAAAGCACGCTCACCGAACTTAGTATCTGGTGTGCGCTTTGGTTCCTTCAACCTTCCGATAGCTGATGACGTTGCTGACCTAAGGGTTGACTGTCGGGAGTTGGAATCTTCTGGAATACACAATTCTGATAAATAAGCCGGAGCCATTCCGTTAAGTGACTTAAATACCATCCAGCATACCTTGAACTGGATTCTTTCAGGACATTTGAGCCAGTGCAGATTTTTGAGATGCTCTGAAATGTGGGAGTATTTAGATACTCCGGTGATAAGCCTTGCCGCGGCGTTGAAAACGGATTGTAATTTGTTGATTTGACATTTAGGGAGACTTGCATATATTCCGTTGCAATAATCTAGACGTGAAACAACATAGGAATTGACTAGCAATTTAGTCGCCTCTGTTGGCAGGTTTCTCCGCACTGCTTTAATTTGCCTTAATTGAAAGAACCCCGTGCTTACAGTTCTGTTCACCTGAGTTTTAAGGGAAAAATTAGCATCCAGATTGACACCCAGTAATTTGATGCACGTTTTTGGAGTGATGTCACTTCCGGAAATGGTTATTGGGGAGTTTTCAATGTTATGCTGACGTCTGCTTGTAGCAGTCCACAGAAACTCAGTCTTTGTGGGATTCAGTTTCAATCTATTTGAGGTCATCCAGCGAGTAATTGCTTCTATACACTCAGTTATACGAATTTTTAGACTGTTTATTTCTTCTGGTAAGCAGTAAAAATAAACTTGCTGGTCATCAGCGTAGCAGTGAGATAGAAGGCCGAATGATTCTATTATTTTAGCGACATCATTTGTGAAGAGGATGAAGAGTAGTGGGCCCAGAACGGACCCTTGAGGTACTCCAGATGAAAGGGTTGCATAATTTGATTGGTTTTTTCCTACTTTTACGGCTTGTAAACGGTTGGCCAGGTACGATGTCAGCCAGGTCTTAACATCACAGTTTAAACCAAATGATTCATCTAATCGTTTAATAAGAAAGTCATGGTCAATCGTGTCAAATGCAGCACTCATGTCCAAGACTGAAAGAAGTGCCAGTTTACCCGACTCAATGGCAGTAGTTATGTCCGACAAAACACGTAGTAACCCGGTTTCTGTGGAGTGGAACCGTCTGTATGCAGATTGGTATTTAGTTAATAATTCATTTGAATTTAAGTGACATATGACCTGTGAGGCAGCGATTTTTTCTAATATTTTTGATATAAAAGGCAGATTTGAAACGGGTCGGTAATTTGAAAGATCTTCAGCGTCCAGTTGTGGTTTTTTTAATAATGGAGTTACGATAGCTGATTTAAGGGATTTTGGAAAGTCACCCGTGCTAAGTGACTTATTGAAAAGATGAACTAAAAAGGGAGCAATTTCATTGCAACACTTTTTCAGTAGCCACGTTGGAATAGGGTCGAGCGAACACTGCTTGTTCGGTGAAGTAAGAATTAATTTCCTTACTTCTTCTAGGGATGTAGGTTTGAAGGCAGAAAGGTTTTCTCTATTGCATTTAGTAAAATACGGTGGTGGAGCGTAGGTTGTTAGGGCTCGTATTGACTCAATTTTGTCAAGGAAAAACTTGGAGAAGATTTCCGGAGCTATGTCGATTGTATTTGGTGCATGGACATCAGCAATGACTGTCTTAACCGAGTTCCAAAGACTACGTGGATTTTGACGCTCTGAAGTGATCCTATTTGTCCAATATTCAGACCTTTTTGAACGGATTAAGATCGTGTACTCTTTTTGAGCCTGTATCCAATCGTTCCGTGATGTAACCCCCGAGTGTCTGTAGGACCTCTCCAATTTACGCATCAATCTCTTCTGGCTCCGACATTCTTCGTCAAACCAGGCATCAGATTTTCGTAGACGCCGAGTTTTTGTAGAAATTGGAGCATATGTATTTAAAAGGGTTGGAAGGATGGTGTTATAATCTGCTGCTAGTTTGGTTGGCGACTCTGTTTCCCATGCGCTATGTGTACAGAGCGGAGAAGCTTTTAGTTCTGACAGGAAGTCGTCAAAGTTAAAACCGCGCCATGCTCTTGATGTGATAGTAACGTAAGGAATTTTCGGTGGGTTAAAATCGATTTCTGCGCGAATAAGTCGATGGTCTGATAGTCCTACATCCACACTATCCGCTACCAGAAACGGACCGCTTGACTTTGAGATAAAAATGTCCAAAGTTCCGCCAGCATCGTGAGTTGGAGAATTAACCCATTGACGGCATCCGAAGCAGTCTAATAAATCAGTGAATTTAAGAGTATTAGGTGATTCTAGACGCTCTAAGTGAATGTTAATGTCACCTGTTATGAAAATATTATCGGAAAGTCCCACAACCCGCTCGAGAAAACACGAAAATTCATTAAAAAAGTCCACAGTGATTTGTTTTGAACCAGGCCGGTATAGGGTAAATAAAATGAATGATGCTCCTGCAGACGAAACTCGGCATCCCAAGTGCTCAAAGGTTCGGTATGCACCAATTGACACCCTTGTTAAACGCAAGCCCTGGCGACCTAAAATCACGATACCCCCGTGATTTACGCTAGCGATGTTGTCATCCCGAGAAATTGTTGCTTTAGGTCGGGCTTCTTCTAGCACGACATAACCTAAAGCTCGGAGTCTCTTTATTGAAAAAGAGTCACTATTTTCGTGCCAAGTCTCAGTTATGGCCAGGACATGAAGATTCTGTTCGTTGAAAACCTCCCCTACCTCCTCTATCTTGTTATTGAGAGATCTAACATTCCAGGATCCTATACCTAGTTGACGGCTCTTAAAGTTTGCATGCCGTTGTATACAAGCATTAACTGTGTTATATTCTCTCTCCGGAATCGGGAGAATTTGAGTTGCTACTTTTCCCTGTTCTTTTGTTAGCGGTGACGTAACTATTTCGATGCTGTGTTCCAGATGTTTTTTCCTACTGCGTCCAGCTCTGCAACCACGAAACCTAATTTTACGGGTAGTTGTTTTAGTAATAACGCGTCCAAGGTTATACAGCGATATCTTTGCAGCTATTGCAGGGTCCAAATAGACACTTTCACTATTAAGTCTGAGTAGTGTGGCCCGGTCATATACGACATTGTTTACAACCATCATAGCCCAAAGGATACCCTCATAAATCACTTACACGCACTTGAAACTGTTCACTAGTCTATCACCGTGCACATGTGGTAAGCATTTAAAACCGACGACCGATGTTTTGCCTTTCACTGTGCACTTTTTGGATAACGTGGCAGATTTGAACTAAAAATATGTAAAACTTTATATTAAAACTTGAATTAAGCCCGAAGGGGCTACAGAAAAATTATTTTACTTTTATACACGTAAACTAAAACTTAATGCGGTTATTTTATGCTAAATTTACACCTGGAAAATTGAGGACTTCCCAGGATTTCAAAAATAAACTCGGAGCGCTTCCAAAAAGCAGCCGGCAGCCCCGAAGAGCGCCCGAATACCCGAATACCGAATATATTATAGTTTATATTATTATTGAATTGGATTTATTTTAAATTGTTAAAACAATAAATAATATTAGTGAAAACTTTGTAATAATTATTCCCACATGTATTGAATGTATATATTTAGATTCATAAGCATACCGAAGCATGCCGATTAGTCTAATGAAGCCTAAGTACAATGGCAGAGAACATCTGTGCAAGATATTAATGAATCACAGTGACATTACAGAGTAATTACTAAAACTAGTTACTGCTACAACTAAAACAAAAATTAAGTAGAAATAAGGCTAAAATGATATACATATAATAATTAGGTACCAATGGTTGAGTGGTTAAAGACGTTTTCCCGGTAAGACAGAGATCCTGTGTTCGATTCCTAGTTGAGACCATTATCTTTTTATTTTTCTGTGTCTTGTTCTGTTTCATGTTTCGTTTAGATTTATTAGTATTATCTTCTTCAATCATAAAATAATTGTTTGTGGCGTACATGAACGAGGAAATAAAGGTATAGTTTTGTGCATAACTCGAAAAGCTAATTTCGGAGTTACCTAGTTGTAGTAATTAACGCACGGTATATAAATGGTTGTTACATGCATATTTGACAAATTTCCAAGTGTGGATGGAAATCGTCATCATTTTTTCATAAATGTCAAAAGCTATTCACCCACATTCACCATTCATAAATGCTATTCTAATTTTGTGAGTAAAATTAATTATGGATTTTTGATAAGTCACATTTTATTTGTAATGTAATGCAAGTACGATTATTGGAATTGGATGATGTAGTTAAATTATAATCATTAAATGCAACGATAATTACAATAAATCCTGTTGCTTTTCAGGATGAGAACATTGAATGAGATCCCTGAGAATGAGAAATGTGGATATCCGCAAAGATTGCAAGGATGATGTAAGCATAATGAGTAAGATTAAGAAAGGGATGCTTAGATGGTTTGGGCATGTAGAGCGAATGAGTGAAGAAAGGAGTGTAAGGAGAATATATGATGCGAGTGGTAGCAGAAGTCGGGGACGCCCAAAGAAGACATGGCACGATCAAGTGAACTAGATACTCGACTCGGGCCATGTCAATAGTCAGAATAATAGAAGAGTATGTATGAATGTGAATGAGGTATGAAGTGTGTGCCAAGACCGAGATGTTTGGTGGTCCGTCCTCTCTGCCTACCCTTGCGGTACGGCGTGATGGTTAGTTAGTTAATAAAAAAACAATGTACAGTGAAATATCTGAAGGTTATTACACCAATTAAAAATAATGGTAAAATTGTTATCTATGTATATTTTTTCATAATTTTCAGTCTTCAGAGAGGTGCCATTCACAAAAAATCAAAAGTAGTTTTACTAGCCCAAACAATGCTGATTTTGTTTCATACATTTTTCGAAGCATTAAGGTCAACATTGCATCGCAAATTATTCTAACAAGGATAATATTAGAATGCCCTATTTCCCTGAGGTAAAATAATTCTTCTGGATGTTAACAGAATTTTCCAGTGACCTATATTATTTAAATAGATAGTAGTATCTAGGTGGCAGACCTTCATGCGAGTGTTAAGTCCTAGGATGGCTGTTATATCAGCACTGTAATTCTGAGTGCTACTGATAAACTGATTACAATTGTGTGCCGATGCACTTTTATAAATTTTCTTCGAAGTGATGAATTATGTTTGTAATTTTTTTTTATTTTTTTATTTTTTATTTATTAAATTTAATATAGTTACATTTAATACAATATAAGATATGGGTAGTCCCACAAAGCTGTGACAATCAGCTTGTCTGTAGGTTCTACCATTTAATGTTATAACATAATACACATTAGCTTAAGTTTAAATATAAATACCAAATATAATGTTTAGGATAGATAAACGTTTTGTTCATTTATTAACCACTTTTTTGTCAGTTTAGGGCAAGGTTCCTCATTATTTTTCAAGTTAAAGTTTTCGTTAAATTTGTTATAAATCACAGGTATCAAATAGTCAAGTGTTCTGCTACCATACTTATTTGATATTAGTGGAATTTTTAGGCCTTTTTTTTTAGTAAATCTTGTTTTGTGACTATGCACCAATGGCTTTTTGTACGCATTTTCTCCCGCATTATCCATAATTATAATAAACCAGAGAAGCCCTTTAATTGGGAGTAGGCCCTCAGAGCCATACAGTAATTTTAAGTTGTTTCTTTGTTTGTAAATGCTAGGTTTAACAATTTTTTTAATTATAGCAGTTTGTAGATTTTGAATGTATTTAATATTAATATTACTCGAGTGTCCCCAAGTTCGAATTCCATATCTAAGTATTGATTCGACCATAGAATGATATATAAGTTTGAGAGTACATCGAGGCAATACAAATATTAATTTATAAAAATTACTCGCCAAACATCGGAGTTGGTTACAAATTTTGATCACACTTTTGTCCCATTTAAAGTTATTGTCTACGATTATGCCAAGGTAAGTATATTCGTTTGCAAAATCAATTTTTTCACAGCAGCAAATATTATCCATTTTTTTATGTATACAATCAAAATTATGTGCAGTTATTTTAGGTAAGTTCCACATTTTCAAGCTCGGTGATCTTATATACATGCATTTAGTTTTTTTGACATTAATAATTAATCCTACATCATGAGACCATTTAAGTAGCTCGTTAAAGTCAATTTGTAATTCTTGAATAGCTATTTCAGGGTTTTCATTAGAGACAACTAATGCAGTATCATCAGCAAAAATAAATCTACGGGCTATTTTAAAAAGTTTAGACATGGCAATTACATATAAATGTATAATTTTGGTCCTAAAATTGACCCTTGTGGCACCCCTGATTTAATAAATCTAAAATTACTCATTACATTCAAAATCTTTACATACATTTTTCTATTTGTTAAATAGTTTTTGAAAAATGATAGGAGTTTACCACGGATTCCTATGATTTCGAGTACCTTGATTAATTGTGTATGGCTGAGTGTATCGAAAGCTTTTGAGAAATCAATAAATAATACTAGTACATGTTTTTTTGAGTTAAGCTCAGAATTTATATAATTGGAAAATTTTTCGAGCAGTTTATCACAGCTTTTTTGTTTTTGGAAGCCATACTGACATTCATCAATAATGCCCAAATTATTTAAATATTTATCCAAATTTATAGATATATATTTTTCTAATATTTTTTCTAATGCGGGTAATAAGGAAATAGGCCTATAATTATTTATTACGGTGTGATCTCCATTTTTAAAAATGGGCCTTATGATGCTGCATTTTAGTTCAGCTGGAATGTGACTTGTGTCAATAATTCTGTTAATTAGGTGAGTAATTATAGGACTAAATAATTTAACATGTTTTTTTAGATCATACATGCGAATTAGATCGACGCCCGGTGTCTTTGAATTTTTCATTCTTCCGATAATGCATTCAGTTTGTTCTGTATTAGCTCTTGGTAGGTACATTGAATGTTGCAAATGTTCTTGCTTCAACTCAGACGCTCGAACATTGCATTCGTGCAATAACTGATTTACACCTTCGTCAAAGAATTTTGCAAAGTTTTCTGCCACCACATCCGCAGTTTGGGAATTTAAGAAATATTTAGATATTACTTCATCACAATCGGATTTATTTTTCCTACCCAATACTTGATTTACTTCATTCCATGTTTTTTTAATGTCCTTGAAACAATGTTTAAATTTGTTATTATAGTATATTTTTTTTGTGTTTAATATTTTTTTATTTAGTTTATTTCTGTATTTCTTGAATTCGATTTCATATATTTTATTGTTAGGCGTGTTTTTCCATTTCCTCCATAATGTGTCACGTAGTTGTATATTTTCAATGAGATTATAATTTATCCAGCCCTTTTGGTTATTACGCTGTTTATTTGTATTTGATTTTGTTTCAGTACTTTTTTCGTAAATATATTTGAATTTCGATTTAATTTCTTCATAAATTAAGTAAGGTTCCATTATGTTTAGTATTTCATTCCAATCAGTGATTTCAATAAGTAGGTCGACTTTTTTTTCCGATATTACAGTATATTTTGTATGGTGCGATTTATTGGTGGTACCTGCCTCATAGGTAGAGAAACGCATCGTTGTTGCAATAAGGTAGTGATCCGCTATTATAGTTTCACATACACATGAGCTGATTTCATTTGTCTCTCTCTCTCTTACATAGATATGGTCTATGGTCTATGGTGAAAGGAAAGAATGTGAAATTTCAGTAGAAGTCGTCAAATTAGTATTAGTGTTCTTCAGTTCAAACACCTTTTAGCGGTTGTAATAAATAAAAAATGATATTATTCTGAAGGAAATTATGAGATTGATAAAAATTACAGAATTCAAAAAGGTCTATGTAGCTCAATTTTGAAAGCCGCCACTTCCGGATAGAGTAAAGGTTTCGAGTTTTAGTCTCGGTTTCGACTGTATCTTTTTATTTTCTATGACTTCTTCTGTTTCATTTTTTCATTGATTGATATTATTTTCATTAGTCGATAATATAATGTGGCATAAACTTTACAAAATTAATTAGTTCAGGAGTGTAAGGAGAATGTATGACACACAAGTAGATGGAAGTATAACTCGGGGACGCCCCAGAAATATATGATGCAGTTGAGTGAATCAAATGTAACCAACCAATAGATGTGATGCAATACCAATGATAAGTTCTTTGTAGTTTTAAAAGTTATTTAGTTTGACGGTGTTGGATTTTAGTATTTGATTTAGCATATAATTTACGTCTATTATGTGGGAGAACCAATAGCGATGTTATGGTAAAATTATTGAATCGTATGAACAGTGGACATGGCATATTTTATCTAGCTAAATTACCGAATGGCCTGAACAAGCATAAACAAGCACTAACACAGATTCAGTCTATGAATCGTATGAACAGTGAACATGGCATATTTTATCTACTTAAATTAGCGAATGGCCTGAACAAGCACTAACACAGATTCAGTCTATGAATCGTATCAACAGTGAACATGGCATATTTTATCTAGTTAAATTACCGAATGGCCTGAACAAGCGTAAACAAGCACTAAGACAGATTCAGTCTATGAATCGTATGAACAGTGAACATGGCATATTTTATCTACTTAAATTACCGAATGGCCTGAACAAGCGTAAACAAGCACTAACAGATTCAGTCTATGCTATGGTAAACTACACAACAATGTTCAAGGTGATGAATATACAGCGATGATAAATTTATATCTCCTGCAGGTTACAGCTTAAAATAATATTTTTTAGAAAGAAAAGCGATGGCGTTGATAAATTCAATGTACTATTATTAAATCAATAATGAATGTATCAGTAACCAGTTGCAGTTAAGAGGCAGTGCTAATATAAATAGACTCTTCTGGTATTCATTTATTATATGACTATTATTATTGAAACGCTGAAGGTTTTTTAAGCCTTCAAAGTATAATAAAGAATTTATTTAACAGTGTAACTAAGTCGTGATATATACAGGGAAATAGATAGCTTATAAAATAAAGAAACTGATCTGAGTATAAACCAAGTTTACCATCGGTTTTCCATTTTGAATGGGGCGAAATGCTGTTTGTTAACCATCAGTGGTAGATACTCTCAGTATCACTCCGGTGAAAGATCTCGAAACGTTGCTTGAAATGGCTTTAGCGGTGTACTTTCCAACATTCCTCTTCCGTCCTACTCCCTTCAGCCTCACAACATACCCCAATAGGGGATGCCTTATCCCATCAGATCTGGGCAGCTGGGCCACTGGAGCCATATCACCAGGGTGATAGTGAGAACCCGGAGTGAGTGCAAGTACATTATTATGCATTGTATGTGAAAAATCCAAAATCTATGAAATAAACTCTACGAGAATGTCGCCTTGTTTCAGAATCAACAATCACCAATCTTTGATCTCTTAAATCAATAATTTTGCTGACTGATGAGAAAAAAATATAAGTGTTGAAAATAAATAGTAAATATAAATTCATATCATTGATGACCAGGAGAAATAAATCAAACAATTTGATATTCAAAAGTGGTTTGTTTGTTTAGCGTGAGACCCGATAACATTTCTCTACTCGGCAACTTATTCCTGGAATTCTATGAAATCATGGTGAAGCAGATATTATTATTTGAAAATAATAAATACATCTATTATTATTATTATTACAATAATCGTGGGAGTGTAACATACTGAATTTGAATTGTGATTGAAATAACATCAATTTAATCAGCAAGCTCTCAGGACTGTAAAGCATCTCTTCGTCAATCTTCAATCATACAAGTAATAAAATAAATGATTATGAAGGGATTGCAATAGGTATGTCAAAAACTTAGGTTTATAAGTAAAATATACTTATAAATCTATATTAGTGGACCCGGCAATGCTTCGCTATAGCTAATGTTTTTCTCGGGCGTCTCCGACTTCTTCCACCATTCACTACTGCATACCACAATGTTACTGTTAAAAAACTACATTACATTGACTTTAATTCGACTCAGTATCTCATTCCGGTGCAGAGACAATGCGTTAAGTATTCCTCGGGTGTCCCCGACTTCTTCTACAATTCAAACAACTCTCTAAAAACTCCTGGCACTAATAAGAACAGACTTTGAAATATCCAGCGATATTGGTTGACTCCTTAACACTTTGATTCAAGGTAATTACTATAAAAGAACTATTCACATTGGGGAGATGGAAAATATTGTATTGAATTTCTATTTTTGTCAATCAAAGTTTAAAGATTTCATATGTTTTGACAGTTTGCCCAAGTTTTTTTTGTGTTTGACGTATTCATATTGCTCAAGCATGTCTAGCGATTCTAAATGTTTACCCATATTCTATGTGAGTAATTGCACAGAGGTGTGAGTAATTGCACATGTGGTCAACGAATGCCCGCTCCATTCATTCCCCGGCGGGATTGTTGAGGTCCACATGGCGACGCCTGAGGCCCTAGATTGGCTCGCAGACCTAGATGTCCCCCTTTGACCCCCCCACCATACAATGGTGTGATGAATTGTTTTCTTTAAAATAAATATATGGACGCGCACAGATTGGAGGAACATATTTTTTGCATATAATATTCCGAGCAAAACAGTCCACGTGATGCAGGGAGATATCAAAATTATACAGAATGTTTGAATGAGCTTTGGCTCTGGGTCCAGAATTCCAGTGGAAACAAAACATATTAAAATGATGTGGGCTCACACACAGTTGAAAAATGGTGTACTTTACTAATTTGGTTGACAGGAAGACGCCATCAATATTGCTCTGGTTTGAGGCCAAGATTCAGAACCAAAACATTGCTTGACATGTTTTGGTTCTGAATTTTTAACTACATCAGAATAGCCTGATTCTTACTTAGCACACTTCCTCTTCCGCATTTCACATATCTTTCCACTTCACAACATTTGCAAGGGATACCGAAAAATAAACTAGTATTATTTTAAGTTATTTGTTTACCTGGGCTGTCCGAGGTTCTGGATAACATATGTGAACTGGTTCCCTTTTATAACGTTCCACGGTGTATCTTCCTCCACACACAGCTGGCCACGTTTGCAGGGAACAGTCCTTAAGTAATCTTGTCCCTTTTCATTGCACTTGGGATGATAAGCTGTCACATTCAACTGACGAAACATATGTTTGCATGCTTTCTCTTTATCAGCGACATTTCTATTGCTGTAATAGTCTAGGAAAAGCGCACGGTCTAGCACTGCAAAAGTTATAGGAACAGGGAAATCGTAGTTGGACGTTATATTGCCGAAAATGTAACCGTACGATTCTTTGGGAGAGTGAATGTCTGTCTTCTGAAATCCAAACTTCGTGAGGAATTTGAAGAATTCGTCGGTCTTAAAAATGCCCTTAATGTGTTCACCGCAAACATTTGAAATAAATAAAAACAGCACTAGAATACACACGCGAAACTTCACATTTGGCTTTGACATAATTAACACATTATAGAAAACAATCACAGTGGACCACCGTGATTGTAGATTTTTGATTTGACGCGGCTCGACTTGACAATCTTGAACCGCCCCGAGCATAAATGAACCACTCACTAGATCAATATCTTCGGGTTTTTAGTACTGAGCCCATGGGTCCTAATGTTTGCCATAGATAAAAGTCTGTAACTGAAAAATATACGTCACTACTACACATACTCACCATCGACTAGGATAGAAACTATAAAAAAGGCGTAACCATAGACAATATAATTCTCATTCGGAGCCAACCCATTGGCTAGCCTAAAATCGGCCAATGACAGCGGCCTATAAACATGCATGAAGTTCGTGACAGCGGCCTATAAACATGCATGAAGTTCGTATTGGTTTGTGGAAAATATACGTCACAAGTTACCCATAGAGATTACCGTGTCTTTTTTTCTGACCCACTTTTTTCTTAGAGTTATACCCCCCTGGCCCCGAGGGTTTATTTTTTAGGGTGCCAACACAAACAAATTATGCCGCATTCACATCGACCACTTCCCACATTCACTAGTCGGTTTAGTCACTATTTAATATTAAAACTCAAACTGAGTAGGAACTAAGTCATAATCGATGGCGACATCTTTCGAATTCATAATTTAGGTAGGTTGACTGTTTTGGAAAGGTTTGAGTACATAATATTTTAATCATTTCACGAACAAGTTCGGGGTTTGGAGCCTTTTATTATTTTTTAATCCCATAGAGTTCGCTCGTCGCCCTTCTGTCGAGTGTTGTTGGTGTCGTCTATTTTATGTCTATTTACAACATTTACATGTACATGCTGTTTCCAACATTTTTATTTGATGTCAACAAAATAAAGCGGTTTCGCAGTTATATTGAAATGTTGCCTAAATAGTGGAACAATTTTTTGTAAGTGTTTTACTTTTATAGTTATTAAAAATGAGATTTCACTCCCATGTCAACCTAAAATATCAATTCTTACGATATGTTCATTTTGGCTTTATATTTTTTTTGTATATTACCTTGCTTAAGATAGCCTTGCTTATTTTTTTTTTTAAACTAATTTATTAAAGTTTATTTTTGTCGGTATTGCTTCGAGAAATTTTTGGTTATACCTAGTTGAAAATACTTTAGTTGTAACATTCCTCGAATGATAAAAAAGTTCTCTGCTTTACCGACACAGTTTCTATGTTTCTGAAGGAGCGAATCGGCCGCTTGTCACGCAAGATAATATTTTGTCCCGCTTTAATTGTTTCGACGTCGTTAATCGTGAATCCTGTTCTATTTACGTTATGTGATAAGTTTGTATCGAGTAACCCGAGGTGACCATCCCGCAGGCTCTCTAAAGTTGGGATCAAAAAGTTCCTATGTTCTTGGTTCCTATGCATTGCCCGACACCGGCCTAGGCCCGCGCCGTAACACTATGTCAGATTGCGCCGTCGCGAACTCCACAAACGATCACGATGTCAGCATGGACCTGGCCAACGACAAAACTCTCTTCGAGCCCACGGTGGAGATGATGGTAAATGATTTCGACGACGAGAGAACTCTAGACGAAGAAGAAGCACTAGCAGCGGGAGAGCAACAGGACCCGCGGGCGGAACTATCGAACCTGCAAAAGGAGGGTGATATGCCCTTGGAGGAGCTGCTCGCCATGTACGGCCTTAATCAACCGGGTCAACGCCAGGAGCTGCGGCCCCCGCCTCCGGAGGCCCCTCCCAGTCCCGAACAAGAACCCCCTGAGGAAGACAAGCCTGATCCCTCTGCCCTCAGCCAGCTCTACATGGAGCCTGGCATCACCGAACCCCCACGATTCCTTCGCTCCGTTTCCCGCCCACCTTCGGAAGAAGAAGACGACTATGATTACAGTCCCGAGGAAGAGGACTGGAAGAAAACTATCATGGTGGGTAGCGACTACCAGGCTTGGATCCCTGAAGGGCTGTGTAACTATGATGACGCTCTGCCATATGAGAACGATGACAAGCTTCTCTGGAACCCGACGGCCATCCAGGAAAAAGACACGGAAGAATACATGACTCAGGTTCGCTCTCTGTCCCCTGCAGCCGAGGGTCTGGCGGCCATCCCCACAGGTCCCCAGCTGCGAGATGATGAGCAGGCCCTGTTCCTGCTGCAGCAGTGCGGCCACAACGTAGAGGAGGCGCTTCGCCGGCGCCGCATATCGCGGGCCCCCGCACCTTCCCCGGCGCCTCCACCGCCACTCGCTCTGTGGTCCGAGGAAGAGTGTCGCAACTTTGAGAATGGACTGAAGGCTCACGGGAAGGATTTTCACTTAATCCAGCAGCACAAAGTCCGGACCCGCTCCGTCGGAGAACTGGTGCAGTTCTACTACATATGGAAGAAGACGGAGCGGCATGACATGTTTGCTAACAAAGCTCGCCTGGAAAAGAAGAAGTACACTTTGCACCCGGGGCACACGGACTACATGGACCGCTTCTTGGAAGAGCAGGAAGAGTCCCCGGCGCCCCCCGCGCCCCCGGACCCGCTGGCTGTGGGGAGGGAGGTGTTCTCTGAGCTGCCACGCTCTCCCCCGCTGCCTTCGCCAGCCCCCTCCCACAGCGCTGAGGACACAGACCAGGAGGCTCCAAATGCCTTATAATATCCCCACCACAATCACTCCTCGCTTATTCATTCTAAACAAGCACCGACCGAATATTTAAACATCAAAAACGTGAAAATGTCTAATCTGACAGCAAATAGAAAACATTGAGTTTTGGGGGGAAAATGTTTTTATCGAGGTCATGTAGCTTTGGAAACTACCAACCTCGTGCTGGAATAAAAACAGTTCAATTTTTACCATTGAACTGATTTTAATGCAAAGAAGTGTTATTACAAATGAGTTGCCGATTTTTCGGGAGTTTATGAACAATTTTAGTTTCTCTAACACGAGCAAGCTACAAGCGTACCTGTTATACTGTCTCTGTAGGAGAGTGAAGAAAACGGACTACATACATTATAATGTACAGACTAAAGACAGTTATTATCATAACCTGGTTTATATAATTTAAAGAGGACTGCGCATTTTTATAAACTTTTCAAGGACGTTAAATAACCTAACCGTTACGTGTGTGGCATATATTGCAAAACTTTTATCAAATTAATCATTTTATCTTGTGGTGATAAAGATTCTATGTGAAATTATTTTATTATGCCCAGTGTATACCGGCCAGGATCCTACCCAAATGAGAAATAATTGTTTCTTGATCTTATAAAAAAATTACCCTATTAATGACAAGATTATTAATCAATTTAAAAAAAATCATGTATGATTCTAGTTAATACCTGCTGTTTTAATTGGGCTTTAGTGAATCAGAAAATTTATAATGTATTTTACATACTTTTTATTCGTAATTTTATAATGTAATAATTATTGTTATTTTTAATGTTCAATCTAACGGTGTTTTCAATTTAGAATTAATATTTTTTTATTTGTATGTATTATGTTGCAATACCGCTGTAAAATAAAATGTATTTTTGTTTAAGATTTTCTCTTTAACGATTTTGGTCAATATTTTTTCCGATTTCAAAAAAATTGAATGACTATGACTATATAATATGACTAATGAAATAATTGTAGCATAGATTAAAATAAAAATTGAAATGTACTTAGAGGCTAAAAAGGAATATAAAAAAATAATATTGCTAAAAAATAGGTCAATTAGCTATCTCACTTGATTAGATTTGAAAAGAACACTGCTTACAAATCTCCTCTTGGACGTGTAATTTGATTTGCAATTAAAATTTATTTAGTGTATATAAAAAATGAAAGACTCTTTCTGTTCCATAGTATTGCAAATCGACATAATAATTCAATTAAAAATAATAAAATTTTGGACGCAAACATAGAACAAGTTTTTAAAGTCACCTACTGATGGTTTTTATTATGTAAACTGTAATTACCACTTTAACTGAAACAAAAAAAAACACTTATATTTAGACAAAGGTATTATAAAAGTTATTGTCACTTCACTTTATTTTCGTTTCATATAAAAATATTTATTATAAAATAATATTGTTTCATAGAATCATTTCAATTTTTTTCTGGAGCGTCTATGGTAAACTTTTTAGTGAAAAATACAAAGTGTTGTGTTTTCTCCAGAGATGTGCAAAATGGGTACCCAAAACCATTTGAAATGCAAAATGGAAATGGGTCAAAACTTTTCCATTTGAAAATGCAAAATGCAAAATGGTTTTTAGAAAAGCATTTCAAATGCAAAATACCTATTTTCAAAATGCATTGAAAATGCAAAATGGTTTCTCAGGTTAAACAATTCAAATAATAATAGATTTTTTAAACAATTTTATCATTTAATAATGGACATCAATGTAGAACAAACATATTATATGATGGTAAATCCAAAAACACCACGACTACAGATTATGAAACCACAAAAAATTTGCGCGGGACTAATGTTGCCAACGTAAAAACATAGAAACTGCTATCTAATATTTAATATTACAGCGTCATGGCCCCATGTTCAGTATTTTTTGTAATGGTATCACTCAATTGCCAGGGCTCCTACCAGGGAGCAACTTGACAAATGTAAATTATCTCTCATAGCGAGGTTGAGGACTGACTGATATTTGGGGCTTATGAAAAAAAGATGAGTGGAGAAAGTAGGAAGAATGGTGCAAAAAGCATTTAAAATGGAAAATGCATTGAGAAAAGCATTTAAAATGCAAAATGGTTTTTAGAAAAGCATTTAAAATGCAAAATGGAAAATACCCATTTTGCATTTACATTTGAAATGGATTTATTTGAAATAAAGCACATCTCTGGTTTTCTCTTTCTAACACTTTAAATCATATATCTCACTGTAATACAAACTGAGATAGGATGACTATTATGAGTCCGTGTCAGGCTGGGAGAAATATCTCCCAAATTGTCTACGGGTTCTAAATATTCTATTTATTTTCCTAGCTCAGACCACAGGCGATTATGAATATTATTTCTGTGGCTTGTTTCTAAAAGGGCCAATGTCAGTTTTTTCGATATATCGTCTATGAAAGTTCAATACCACGTATGAGCCATTATTTTAAAAAAATGTTTTTTTTTGCGCTTTCAGTTGAATGGCACAAGCCTCATTGATTGGTACTTTCAAATTTTGAAATTGACCAATAGACTGCTTGTATTCGGTTAGAGTCAATACTGCGAATGGACAATCCCCAGTACAAGCAAGAGCACTTATAACCCTAGAGAGTTTTTTGTCCCTCCTGAACATTTTTACAAACGCTTCTTTCGCGGTATTGGACTTACGCCGACGATATACTATTTTGCGATTTCGCCGAATTATCTTCCGAATTCTAAAAAACCTATTTTTCGATTTTCGGGGGCCAATTTACACTAGAAAATCACTTTTTAAAATTAAAACTTGCTGAAAAGAACAAATTCTACATGCTACTTTCAAACTTTCGACACTTTAGATTGTCTTCAAATGTGACGAGAATTTGTAACCCAACATTCAATGTTTAATGTTGGGTTACAAATTCTCGTCACATTTAAGTTATGTTTGATTGGATTCTAATATGAAATTTTGAGGAATTAAGAAAATATTGAAACTGTTAATAATTAAATTGAGATTACTATGTATATCGAAAACCTTTTAATTTTGTTTTTAGCCATTGAGTTATATAAATAGAGAATAGAAATGGTGTCGCTGGCCGCCGCGCGCTGTCGCTTCACGGCCTGGAGCGTTTGAGCCCAACTTCAAGTGCTCCTTAAGTTTTTAAAAATTAACCCTTAGGATATGACCAACTACAATAGCAGTTCAGTGAAATCATAATTACCTTCAGGTGCACTGCAATGTGCAGTGTATAGAGCTAGGTTTTAGAAGTTTTGGGGGCATTTCAATATTGTCCATAAAAATTCCTAAGTAAAAAGTTTACATTGTAGATAGATGCCTATCAATTATTTTAAATATAATTTTCAATATTATATTTGGCTTTGAGATATTTCCAAAATATTAGCCGTCTTCTAAGGATTAAAAAGCCAATTTACACAACTACTGATTATGGTAAAACCCTATTTACCGATGAAAGGTTATACCATTGCTTTTCCTATCTTTTCCAGTACCACTTGTACAACATGTCAGCATTTTGAAGTCATCGCCGGATACCTGCGTCCGGCGAGCGCTTGTAACCGACTGAACCCCGTGGTATCTCTCAAACGCCAATTTAGCTCTATCTATATATCTCAATGCTTGTCAAAATCATATTGACTGCTCTGAATTGAAATGTGTTAATTTGACACTACTTCCAAAGAGCCAATGACTTTTTGACTTGCCACACATAATTGTATTATTCTACATAATAAATAGTTTCATAAGCATTAGCGATAAAATTTGGAATATTTATACAAAAAAAAATTGGTTGACTTGAGCTAGAAAGTTTAATTTAGAGCAGTCTACAAGGATCACAATCAATAGAAGGTTCATAGTGGAAATTCTTTAAATACTAAAACATCTTAGTCTGTCGTAATAGCTTTGTGAATTCACTGAATATGTTTTGCTAAGCACAATAAAAACAAATAAATCATCGGAATAACAATATATAGAAGGAATTCCTAATGATTCTGACCACCATTTTATTCAAAGGTGTTAAGATTCTTGGTGCATAATTTTGTCTAAATTAGATTGGCGTTATTGTAATCGATAGAAGGCTACCTCTTTTAAAATAGGCATTTTTTGCATCTAGTTAGTCAAATTCCTAAATAAATAGGCCTTATTATAAAGAGAGAAAAATGTTTTATAAAAATGTACATCAATATTTTTGTGTTTTAAATAATAATACGGGGTGGGTGGCAGTGGCGGCTCGTGACTTTTGGGTTACTAGAGTGCTAATATTACAAAAAATGGCTTAATTGATGTTGTTGTAGCTGAAAACGATTTTTTTTTTTTTTTTCGAAAATTGATTTTTTGTATGAAGATTTTCAGGAATTCCGTGCGGCGCACGGCTATACTGAAATTTCCTGAAAATCTTCATACAAAAAATCGATTTTCGAAAAAAAAAAAAAAAATCATTTTAAGCTATAACAACATCAGAAATGCCATTTTTTATAATATTAGCACTCTAGTACACCAAAAGTCACGAGCCGCCACTGGTGGGTGGTCAATCATTTTGTAAATGGAGATTGGTGGCAATAATTACTTTTATAAATCATTATTTGTATATGTTGAATTTTGAAGCGGCTCATAGACCAATTGCACCCATGTCTTTGATTATGACAAATCAAAAATTTGCATTTTTGTGTTTATAATGTAGAAATATTGAAAAAATTATTGAATACCTGCTTAAAAACTATCACACTAAATGAACTGTACAAAATTTGAAGACAGAAAATACCTCACATTCTTTGATTTCTTTCCCAGAATTGAAGCTTTGAATCTAATTATATTAAAATAGACTAGGGGTGCGCAATACAATCAAAGTGATAGAACCGTCAATTCCATCTGAAGGAGTACAAATCATTTTAAATGAGAATTAAACTTGCTTGAATGGAATGAACTCATAATGTGTTCCACCCGCTTTTTAAAGTTATTTCGTACCCAAAAAACCCACTTGATCATTACAATGGAATTAAAACAAATTCAGTCTATTATGTATAGTATAACTTTTGATAAACAGAATGAAGTAATGGTGAGAAGAGGAATCAATCTATGGAATATAATTATCCTTATTGTGTTTAATAAATTGACTTGGGAATATATATTTTTCTCTGCTAACCCCAGATCCGAATGGTCCATTTGGTCAGAAATAGCTTAGCTTGAAGTTTGAATTGATCAATTTGGAATGAAGGGTTGGTTTGAATGGTATGCTGTAAAAAATAAACTGTAAATATTGCTCCGAATCTCTATAACCTTGTTAAACAATATATTTTTTTAATCTGTTAAAATCATTATTTTGAAATAAAAAAAATTATTACACAATGAAATATTCTAGTCAGTATATCACCCCATTTAAATGTTATTTCACTTGAAAGGGGTACGTTTTTACCCTTCCTAGCTTATTTTGAAATTGCAAGTCTTCCATAAGTTACAGTAAAGTTCTCCTGTTCTTTTTTAGACCTGTTAAGTACTGCCTCTTTATTCTTTCGGTGGTGGCTTTCTTGGGCCAGAGTGCCACTTCAGCCCGGCTTGGTTTGAGACCACTCTGTGTATATCTGCAGTGATCTTTATGGTGGTCTCCAGATAAGCAGGTTCACTTTTATTTAGATGTAATTTTTTCAATAAATCATATTGTTTCATGTCATTAATCATTTTTTTGTATAAACATAGTAATTATTGTTAAGGTGTACATAAAATATAAGAAAAAAACTTTTCAAAATAGAATTTTTATTTTAATATTAATCAAATTTATTTATTTATTATTTAATATACAAATATTCTAAACATTACATACCCACATGAATATTAATTATAATTATGTATGATTTAATATACAAATATTCTAAACATACATGAACATTAATTATATTTATGTATTATTTAATACACAAATATTAGATTTTAGAAATCAGATTTCCTACCGGGTCGTACAACAAAATTTGTTTTACTATTCAAAGCAAACAAGAAAATTTATTGTTTTTTTAAGATATAACACAAATGAGAATCAAGCATATTTATTAGATTAGAATTAGGCAATACAAAATAAAAATAAACAAAGCATAATAAATTTTAGTGAGACGTCTGATTTTTTTTGTCAGAACTAAGTGCATCAATGTTGATAACGATTGATGCTGTTTGCTACTTGCAAACACTTTACCAAATGCTCATCAGTGATTCGTGTTCTCATTTAAGATTTAATATAAAACACATTTCACAATGTTCCATTTGTAAAATTCCTGGCAATAAATTCACATCTACGGAGAATGGCAGCAAAAATAACACAATGCTTTTTTAAAATCTTGAAATCAGTTTTCAAATTCCAGGTTGAAGTCGGATATCAACGAAGCGTATTTATTCGGCGCCATTTGTGTGACGTCTGGTTGCAATAAAAATGTAGGAAAGTGAGTGAAGATTGTTGTCCTTAACTGTAGTTCACAAAGCCCAGGTTTTATTTGGAATGCGGAAATAAGATCATACATGTTATTAATTAGTTGATCTTTCCCTTGTAGATGAGTATTAACAACATTTAGGTGGCTAACTATATCGACCAGAAATGCAAAGTCGCTAACCCACTCCTTGTCTTCAAATTCTGGGATACTTTTTGAGTTGCTTGCGAAGAATGATTGTATGTCTTGCTTCAAATCAAACACTCTTTTCAGTATTTTGGCACGGGTCAGCCATCTTACTTCTGCACAAAATGTAACGTCATTTATTATACTGTGAATCCAAAAACTTGAGAAACTCCTGGAACTGACGGTGATTCAACCCCTTCGACTTAATAAAGTTCACTGTTTTGATGACCACCTTCATGACATGATCCATATTAAGGGACTTGGAACATAAAATCTCATGATAAATAATGCAATGAAAATTTAACATCTAAGTACATATTACCAACTTTGCCGGCCTCATTTTCAATCAATTTTACTAAACCTTTGTGTTTCCCAACCATTCCTGGAGCACTATCTGTTGTTAAGCCGTAACAATGTCGATGTAACAGCTCCTAACAAATCTCATGAGCAAGTAGTGTCCTTCAGTGGATACAGTGCTGCTAATTCCTCCATTTTGTTAAAATGGACATCAACACTCCTGATAAAAAATCGGGTGGTATCTGTTAGGTCTTTGCTTTCATCCAATGCTAGAGCATAAAATATGAACTTGGACGCTTGATTTTTCAAATTATCTTCAATATGTTTTCCAATGTCGTTGACACGCCTAGTAATAGTTTATAACATGAATATACCAGAGATGTGCTTTATTTCAAATAAATCCATTTCAAATGGAAATGCAAAATGCAAAATGGGTATTTTCCATTTTGCATTTTAAATGCTTTTCTTAAAACCATTTTGCATTTTAAATGCTTTTCTCAATGCATTTTCCATTTTTAATGCTTTTTTGCAACATTCTTCCTACTATCTCCACTCATCTTTTTTCATAAGCCCCAAATATCAGTCGGTCCTCAACCTCGCTATGAGAGATAATTTACATTTGTCAAGTTGCTTCCTGGTAGGAGCCCTGGCAATTGACCATTACAAAAAATACTGAACATGGGGCCATGACGCTGTAATATTAAATGTTAGATAGCAGTTTCTATGTTTTTAAGTTGGCAACATTAGTCCCTCGCAATTTTTTTGTGGTTTCATAATCTGTAGTCGTGGTGTTTTTGGATTTACCATCATGTATAATGTTTATTCTACATTGATGTCCATTATTAAATGAAAAAAATGTTTAAAAATTCTATAATTATTTTAATTGTTTGACCTGAGAAACCATTTTGCATTTTCAATGCATTTTGAAAATAGGTATTTTGAATTTTGCATTTGAAATGATTTTCTAAAAACCATTTTGCATTTTCAAATGGAAAAGTTTTGACCCATTTCCATTTTGCATTTCAAATGGTTTTGGGTACCCATTTTGCACATCTCTGGAATATACCATAGAAGAAATTGTCACGATAGTTGAATCAATGTACTGAGATACTTCCATATATGAGATATGATACGAACTACGCATGTTGGAATGTTCTTTTGGTGGTTTTATGTACATTAAAAGAAAAAAATGTTTGCATATGCTCCGTGGGCCACAAGTAGACACCCAGCGGGCCGCGGGTAGGCCACCCTTGTTCTAAACATTACATACCTACATGAATGTTCATTATAATTATGTATTATTTAATATACAAATCGTGGGGTTACTGCTTGTTACTTATTTTTGCTTTTATAATATTTTTCTAGTCTATTAATTATAAAAAGTGAAGTTACAAAGTTTTATTAAAAAATGCACTAGCTAAAAACCTACTTAACGTCACAACATTGATTATAATAGATGAACATTAAAATCATTGCTAACTTAAAAAACCGAAAAATGTATTTACCAACTTTTGGAAGTAACCCCGCGAAATATTCTAAACATTACTTACCTACATGAACATTAATTATATTTATGTATTATTTAATATACAATATTCTAAACTACGTACCTACACCAACATTTACTATATTTATGTGTTGGTAAACTCTATAAATTGAGCTGCAGTGTAGCTCTCGGTTTATATTTTTTAAATACTATTTGATGACCCTGTTTAGCTAATTATAATCTTCTGCTGGCAACATTAGTGATTGCAATTTAATCTTGGCTGCGTTTCCTTATTAAGACTGCACATTTCTGCAAACTTCCTCTTTCCGTCCACCGCTCTGGACTGACAGACTTCTCACCGCTTATCTCAATGTAATTTAAGACCTATGGTAAGCAATTGCCTTTATTTTTTGGACTCCCAACACCATTGTTCTAAATACTTATTAATTATTAGCCATTCTCCTGTATTTATTATTATTATTTGTGTACAGACTGAGAAGAGAATTGCTGAAATGTAAAATGCGTACATCACAAAAATCATGGCGGACCTTATGGCATGATATTGCTTTGAACGGCAATGTTTATAAATTTGTATCATATTGCACCTCCTTGATATAATCATATTGAAACAATGGAACTTACTAAACAAATATTACGTATCAGCAGTGGCATGCATATATTTTTTGATCAGGGTAGGCAGTACATATTAAAACTTACTGCCGTGATAAGTTTTCACATGGAATGCCTAAGCTGCTGGCTTTAGCCGATGTTGATAGGGATTATCTAAGCCACATCAAATATCCAAACAACGGCTTCATTCACAATTACTGTAGGTATATATAAAATTAGCATATTTTTTTCAACTGCACAATTGTCTGAAAAAAGCCAACATAATACTATAGTAATTATTTCATTAGTAAAGTTTTACTGACTAATAGAGTTACTAAAAATTGGCACCGATTCCTGCATTTGTGCATTTTGTACCAAAGGCACTGCCTTTTTCGACACTAACACAAACGAGACTTCCATTGAATGAGAGTCGCACACACAATGTAGAATTTTGTGTCGTATTTATACAACGTTTGAATATGACATGTGTCATTTTGCATACTTGGTTCTTGTCTATATCTAAGTAAGGTTGGGCCAGCACTTGCGGCACTGCGATTCTTGCTTTCTTGCGTATTCTTGAAAGTTTTGTTTGATTTCTTGCAATAATTTTATAAATTTTAATATTATTTATATTAAGATAGGCTAGACCAACAAGTGCTTATGTGCCTGTACAGACGGCATGCCCCTGATTATCAGTCTAATATTGCCAAGAATATGTTTGAAAATAACAAACAGCCTTATTAGAACATATTCCACTCAAATTGCCCAGGGGCTTACATGGTGGCACCCTGGTAACATAATATTGATGATTTTGGTGACTTCAAACTTCACATCAGGGCTGGCCCAGAGCCTAACAGAACCTGGCGCAACTAAAACCTCGCACTGTGTTAGGCGTCAGGTATTATCAGCGCCTTGGTAAGTCGGCGCCCGGAGCGGACTGCTCCAATTGCGCCTACATAGGACCGACCCTGCATCACAGGAAAGTAAAAATGTATTTTTTTTTAGATATTGAAGATTAACAATGCAGCCCCCCAACAAAAAAGACATTAGCTACATCTGCGATGAACTTTTGGCTAAGTTCAATTCTTCCCTTGAAGTTTTATTGAAGGAGAGTGATAATGTGGAGGATGCTGAGGAGCAGCCGGTGCACACTCGTCACGCCCCGTTGTGGTTCCCTGATCAGCCCAGGGGATACTTGCAAGCCATATCAGGAAACACTACTCATATCTATACAGGTTTTATAAATTAACCTTTTATTTATTTACAATACAGTAATTTTCTGTCAATCAACAAAGTGATTTGTAGAAGCATCATTCTTCAACTCAGAAAAAAAAAATAATAATGTAATTTGTGTCCATTCTGTGTTACGCTTTCCACTCCTGGATTTTAAGAATTTAGTAAACTTTGTGCATATAAAATTTAACTAAATATCACTCACAAGTTATCTGCAGGGGTAGGCTTTCTAGGATGGACAGGCACACCCCTTGCAGGATTCATATTCATAATGTTTATCAATTATTCCAACTCTTGATATGGCCCTAATTTCTGTTTTCCAGGCTGGGTCAGTGAGGAACATTCTGGATCCGATATGATGACCGGTGAATGCATTACTAAAACCATTTCTAATGGCCAGAATCAAGGAACAGGTTATCTGCAAGTGCAGACCAATAAGGTCAAGTAAGTTAAACAACCTTCCGTATTCAACTCTATCAATTGCTGCTCATCACTTTTAAACACCCAGTGAGGCCCAAATTATCAAATAAAGTTATTGTATCGAATAAAAATGGCACAACTAATTAAAACTTCATTTTGGTTTTGAAGAGCTTTATTATACAACTTGCTGACGGTACCCGGCGTTGCTTGACTTTTCTCTGCTTTCTATAAATATAATATATATGTAATATATATATATATAAAACTTCCTGAATAAATTCACTAAATGATTGTGAAAACCCTTCCATTGCGTACTTTAGAAGAACTAAGTACACAAACAGACAGACGCGGATAGCGACTTTGTTTTATTCAATAAATTTTTAAATATTGAAGACAATATTAGTGATTTCTAAACGAAAATCTGAAACAGAAAAATCAGAAAAGGATACTGTCACATCTAGGACGCGAACCCAGGACCCTTGTCTTTCCGGGACAATGCTCTACCAACTGAGCTAATGGGACCCTATCCCCCTCGGTCACTTTTAACTGTATCATACTTCGAATAAGAACTACCAACATTGTCTTCATTTTTTCACCGCACATTTTTATTGGCAACTATCTTTATGTATGATCGCAAGATTCAACCCGATTCAATATTTAAATATTACAATTTGAGGTTTTACTCAATAAAGTTATTCCGAAAAATAAATAAATTTTTACAATATTACAACATATTTTTTATAATTCGCTATCGGTTTCGAGAAGTCCTAGTCATTCACAAGCGTTTTTAAAACTAATTCCAAATTATACAAGTACAGAAGTAATTAGATATTGTTCGGTTAGGTTGGTAGTGGGGGAAGGAATCAAAATAAGGAAACATGGTTAATAAAGGCAATTACAGGGAGCTTAGGAAACTCGCCTGTTTCTAAAGCAGGGTACTCACCAAGAGTGTAGCATGTATATGTATAACGTAACTGATACTGTATCAATCTGCAAGTGGGTACGGCTCGTCCACGGTAACCGCGTATCCAGCTACGACCTCCCAGATCCGCCTTTAGTGCTCGCTATGGTGCTCGCAGTGAAACCGCCGTCGGCGGGTCACTGCGAGCACACTGCGCTCCACCCGCGAGCGGCTCGCAGTAGGCTCGCGCCTACGTACTCACTTGATACAGTATCTGATACGTTACATGTTACACGGTTAGGTGAGTACCCTGCTTAATAAGTGGTTGGCAAACTCTCGAGTAATTATTATTCCGCAAACAGAGTTCATATTACGTATTAGTAAAAAGCATTAACTTTGTTGCTCGCCATTATTGGTTAAAGTGCTCAAAACAAATGTATGTGTTTATATTCCCTGATCCTAGTTTTAAAATTTCTTGTTGTCATTCCTACATACTGTGCATCACATCCATTATGTTCTAATGTGTGTATTACGTTATATATGTATATGTATATTATACCCTTTAGGATATTTTTTTATATATTCACCATTTTATTTTCAGAGGAGAGAATTTGCTCATCAAGCTTTACCAGAACCAGAGAAAGAAGCACAAGAAAGGCTATCCCGAACCTGCCATGCGGATGTTTGCCTCGGTGGACTGGGTCATGAAGGAAACCGGCTTGCTGATGGAAGAATCCAGACAGGTTTCTGATGCCATTATATTATTAATGTGTACTTACCACGATTATTTCTAGTAATGAGTCGTTATTACTGTAAACAATGGACAATATTGTAATACTTCTAACATAAGTAACATAATATGTACGAGGGTAATCCTAAAAGTAAAATCTCCTGTTTTTAAGAAATACAAAGAAACATTATTTTTTAATACTTATTTATTTTTAATCTTACATCTTTTAATCGCTATTTCAATACATTATTGCAAGTTCCATGTCCTACCAACTCATCTCCATATCATTGAGGAAGCGTTGAACCTCATCTTTCACCTTTTTGCCATTGCTGAAGCGTGTTCTGTGACCATTCGAGGGACCCATCTTACGCACACCATCCGATATGGGAAACCTCAGTGAGTGATCTGCCGATCTTCACGCACAGTTTGCTCAACCTTTGCAACTGAATTGGCAATGAATTTCAATCGATTTAACACCTTTTGCGTTCGAAAACCGATTAACGCACAGCAGGAGCTCCATTGCAAACAGCTGCCAAACCAAAAGTGAGCATTCCAGTGAGATACGCGTAGGTTAGTTTAGGAGTGGGGGAAGCAAAAAACACAACAGTTTTGCCGACAGCCAAATGGAAAGTTTCCCTGCGTCCCCAGTGCTTTGGATACATTATGTTTGGGATTACCCTCGTAAGTTCACAAGCGCCTTCGTCAGCTGCAAAAACAAACAGCACCCCAGCCAAAAGTATTTTCGTTATTTGTTTTTGGGTTGTTATGCCGTGTTGCGCTAACTCCTTCTTTAGCCAACGTTTCGTTTCGAATGCTGTCCGAAACGTTGGCTAAAGAAGGAGTTAGCGCAACACGGCATAACAACCCAAAAACAAATAACGAAAAAAAAAACAGCACCCCCTCTAATGTACAGCGCCATTTTTTTTTAATTTAATTAAAATCAAATTTAATAATATAATTATTTTTATTTTTATTTATAATAATTAAGTATTTTTTAGTTTTTGTTATTGTTACAGCTGTTTCGGCTTTCAAGGCCATTTTCAAACTTGTTTAGCCACGTTCAGACGACTTATTAATATGATTCTATTTTACCCCCTCCCAAATTTAAAATGATTTATTACGGTTAAACCAATTTACTGATAAAAATAATTGTGACAATAGATTTCATATTCTGTGGGGGTATTTTGAAGTCTGTTTTCCCCACATTAATGTTTTCTTAATTGTTCAATAATGATGTAGCAGTTATTAATTTATTTAAATGTGTTATATTGTTTATGTTTTGTGAACATACTTAGAAGCGGGGAATAAATAATTTTCCTTACTTTATTAATTAATGTTATATTATGGTCATTGGTTCTTTTATTGATTTCTAATTGTTCAAGGAAATTTAATGTAAGGCCCTTTCTTTCTAAAAAATAACTTGCAGAACTTAATAATTATATTATTAAATTTGATTTTAATTAAATTTAAAAAAAAATTAAATGGAGTTCTACGAACTAAACACAAAAACAATAAATATAGTACAGCGCCATATTTACAGAGCTGCAGCGGACAAAACTTGATGTGTGAATCTAGGCTAATGGTAGCCATACACGTTAGGGTTTGCATGATGGTTATGCATGTACATGCATAACCATCATGCAAACCCTAGTGTGTATGTAAAAAACTGTACAGTTATCGATGCATGTACATGCAACCTAAGAAATACCAAAATAGATATTTTTTGCCGCTCGGTTATGTTTGCGCGCATGCATAACCGAGCGTGTGTGGCGGCCGCTCATGCTTGCATGCACAGTTCTCAGTCATTCTCAGTTCTCAGTGTCCAATATTCTGTGGTAGTGTTTTCTTTTCAAAAGCCAGTGTTTACACCACTCAGTGCGATCTCTTTTTCTTGTCCTTTTCTTTGTTACAAGTATTAAGCCAAGTACAGCTATCACATCGTCGTCGTCCATTGTTGGCGATGCAGTGCACAGCAGATTAGGAAAATGACCTACAAAACACCGTCACTTAGCTACAACTACCTTTAACTGAGAGTTTATAGGAAATTGTTCATGCAAACCCTAACGTGTATGTGTTTTATTAAACTCGGTTATGCATGATGGTTAGGTTATGGTGCATGTACATGCATAACCATCATGCAAACCCTAACGTGTATGGCTACCATAAGACCACATTATTTAAAATTTAGAAACCAGTGTAAATCAGAACCTTGTATTTATTTAAAAAATAATATGAAAGTTTGTAAAAAATATTAAAAAAACATAATTATTTCATCATTGAAATGGATGAAAGTAAACTTTTCTTATTGTAAACATGAAATTTTCATAGCAATTTTATACGACATTGACAGGTAATGAATCAAAGATCGCTAGTGGACCGCTGCCTGAGGGACCTGGAATCTCTGTGTCGGGACTTCAAGGCGTATCCAGTCGGCTCCCGGGTCCTGGGCCTGGCCGGGAAGTACAGTGATCTGGACATATTCCTCGATAACGGTATGTTTTACTCATTTTCATTATCCTCTCTCCACATCAAGATGCTGAAAAATGGTTATGCTGTGATGGATTTCCATCATTCGCATGGGCTTTAAAATATCCATTCAACACTGCATAGATGCAATGAAGGCATGCTTAGTCTGTTCTATGGGTATATCAATGGAGCCTGCTAGAAGGAGCTAACAAAATTGATCTCCTGTGCACTGGTGCCCGTACTCAAAACTCAATGGACACGAGCGGAACACCCGTTCACAGTTGGTGTTGGTTTCATGTGAACGGGTCATATTTTCAACTCGTTTTTAGTATAAATCTGCTTGCATGTGGAAAGAGCTACCAGCATCTATTTGTCTTCCTTCATATAATCCGAGCCTTCACACTGTGTAGACAGGGACGCTCTTGTTAGGTTAGGTTAGGTGTCACATAAAAAAAGAAAAAAAGACTCAACTATCACTAAATAAGACAAGGTTTTATTATTTAATATTTTTCAATACATAATTTTTGTTTTAGGTCACATGTTTCTAGGAAATGATTATCAAGATGCCCACAGTCAGTCTGATTTTGTATACATGCTGGAGAAGCAAATGTCGCGAAATCGCAACAGGATATGGAGACAAATCATCAAGATACCGTGTGCGAGAACTCCGATTGTCACGGTACGGCACCATCCCACCGGCCTGCAATGCGACATCTCCCAACGCCACGGGCTGGGCTGCGAGAACACCGCCTTCCTCAGCTACATGATGGAAGTGAGGCCGGTGATGAGACCCCTGATTCTCATCTTGAAGAAGTGGCTGGTCAATTCCAAGCTGTCTTCTCAACTCAGGAACTTTGCCCTGTCCATCATGGTGCTCTTTTACTTGCAAGTTAGGAAGTTCCTGCCGTCCATTGCCTGGCTACGATTGCACTATACCAGCGCCCCAATCATCATTTCAGGTATGTTCTACACTATGCTCTATTGATAACTCACAGTGGCAACAGAGGCATCTATTGACAATCTGTTGAATTACTAATAATGTAGTGAGAAAAATCTTGGGATCATGGTTTTAATCCCTTTTTTACAAATAATCATACAGAACAGATCTCTAAAATTATACCTGTACATTTCTTTATTTTGTATTGACTGCCACAGAAGGCACTGAGATTTCCCCCGGAGCCTGTCAGCTCTAGAGACGATTACATATTCTAATTGACGTTTGTTCTAGGTTGGGAGTGCCACTATTCGCAGAGACCTGAAGCACTTCGACACATAGATGTCCCGCCCAACTACATAGATCTGCTTCACGGGTTCTTCCTCTACTACAGTAAATTTTTCGAATTTGACAAGGAGGTAACATTTTAATAATTTCAACTGAATTTATACATATCTGAATATATCGCTAGGTCAAATCCTTCAGGTACATACTGATACACTCCGTATATATCTTCACTTCGGTTTACTCCGCTTGGCCTGCAAGTTTGTCCTCCCTCAACTCCCTTTTCCAAAAAAATAAGTTTAGCAATGGGAATGGGAAAAATCTGGAAGGAAAGGCTTTGTAATAATTTGGATAATCATTTCAGGTGATCTGCCCACTGATGGGCAAGACCATTTTGAAGAGTCAGTTTGAAGAAAACGGCGCACAGCTGCCCGAGGAGATGAATACTTACAAGAACATGGTGAGCCTGGTGACAGATCGAGAGAGGCTGATGAGCCAGGTGAGCCGTTTTGTCATGGACCACCCCAGCAAGGAGTTGTTCCGCTACGACGCGCCCATGTGTATTCAGGACCCCTTCGATCTGTCACACAACCTGACCAAGGCCGCTTCCAAGGAGTTTGTCATCAAGTTCAAGAACTACTGCGAGATTGAGGCGCAGAAATGCGAAACACTGAAGAGAGGAATCAACTTCTCGCAATATGAAGAAACATTCTGGAATAATTCCTAAAATTCTGCTTTATGATGATATATAATATAACATATTTTTTTTATAACTTTTGTAAGTACAAAATATCTTCACTGTGCGGATGTAATTCCAAAGCGAAAAAAATAATGTTTTATAAAAGTGTGAAAAAACCCATTTTGAAACAGGAAATTGAAGAACCACCAAATAAAACGCCCTGTAAACGCTGTAATGTTTGTAAAATGTAAAATTATTTGGTGGTCATAATAAGTAATAATATTTGACAAACAAATTTGAACTTTTACAGGGCGCTTAATATTTATTTATTTTCATAATACGTAAAAAATAAATAAAAAGAAATGGGAGGCTTCCTGATTAAAAAAATGTTTTTTCACTCCTGTAAAATTTAAAATTTTTCTCATGAGGCAGCGACGATATGAAAAAAAACAAGAATTAGTTATAAAAGAAATGGTAAATAGTTTGAATATATATTTGTTTAAATTTTAACTGCCATGAGAAGTGGGACCACAGCACCCACAATTTTGGGGATGCTATGGAAAGGAATGAGAAGGTGTATTAAAAATAATGAAAAATTTGGTTGTGTAAAGCGATTAAAAAAATTGGCTTGTTTCAATTTCCTTGAATGCTTTTTGGTAAAATGCATAATTTCAGAAATTTATTACTTTTTAAAACTCAAAGAGAATGAGATTGAAATAATAATTTATTTTCTTTAGTATTTCTGATAAAATCAAATATTGGAAAACATGTGCAAAAGGTGATCTTTACTTTGTTCTTTAATGTTTATTTTACAAAATGTTTTGAGCTTTTCACAACATGAAATAATATTTCCGTTTGCGGCAATAATCTTTTATCCTGTTTCATTTTCTAATTCTTATAATTTGAGAATAATATTGTTTCAATATTGAATATATTTGTTCTAAGATAAAATTCTGTCATTTATTTCAATGTTTAATTTGTTTTCTAAATAGTTTATTTTTTATCATTTTGACTATAAAATTATAAAATAAATCTTTGTCTTCTTTTATTCCCTTTCTTGTGCATAAATAACACAGGTCTGCAAATTGACATTTTTGAATTTTTTTTTTAAATGGTAATGGTTGAATTATATGTATTTCGAAATGCTGAATTCGAGAATGCCATCCATTTTGACCGATCACGTAAGGATTTTCCGCAAAGTGGAAATTAAAATATAGGCAAAACCCGCCTTACACTACTTCTGTAGGGAATGTTCAAAAGAAAAAAATCATAAAATTATACAAATTTAATTAATTTTAAGTCATAATTAGGGGTACGTAAATTTCGCTAATAAAAAATCGTGATTTCGCATTTAAAAAAACTCAAAATAGAAAATTTCGCATTTATTTCGCAAAAAAAATACAGTGTTAAAAACTCAATTAAAGGCTAGCATTGTTGTAATTTCTACATTTTCATCTTTCATTGTTTGCCTGCGATCAGTAACGACAATGTTGTAGATACTAAAGTACCTCTCGGCATCAACAATATTGACAGGGCAATTGAGACATTGAATAGCTGCTTTTGCAAATCCAGGGTAGCAAGATTTTGATGTAACTAAAACTTGCATTACATCCACAGGAGCTTCTTGGCCGACCAATCGAAGTAATTGTCTGTGAAAATGAGAGTACCCGTCAATTAGTTCTTCTTGTGGTACACTTTTGAAAAACGGAATTTTTGCGAAGCTTTCCACTATGGAATTTGAATTGACAGAAGAAGAGGGCACATTTGCTGCTTCCGATGGACAAAATAATCTGCCAATGTGCTTGTAGCACTCATTTGTTGGATTCGGCCCCCCATGTGTACCAACAATATCTCTTTTGAGCTGCTGTCTTCAACATCATGCTGTGATTGATAGAATTTTCGGTTGATAAAATAGCCGTCTCTGTCTGTTTTGAACAGAGTTGTAATAATTGTTAGCGCGTCTGATCAACATTTGAAAGCACGTAACGTATAAAAAGGTGCGAAAGTATTTAATTTTCAAATTTCGCTTTTATCGCAAATAAAATGCAGATTTCGCTTTTATCGCATCTATTTCGTAAAAACGAAATTTACGTACCCCTAGTCATAATATATTTTATTTACATCATATTCAATTATAAATCTTTATAAAATATGCTTTTTTTAGTTTGGAAGCTTCGTTTTGTGCTTTTTCGTTTCTGGGACGTTAGATTTTCCCTATGCAGCATCCAGCAGTAGTAGCCCATCATATTTGTATCCCATCGACCTTGATACCTTCTCTCCATTTCCTCGATATCTTGGTGAAACCTCTCACCTTGCTCTTACTCTGCACCAAGATTTTAAATCTCGGATCAGGTCATTTAATTCAGCTTGAGAAAATTTTTGAGGTCCACTGGAGTCGCCTACTTGAAACTCGTCACTAGAACTTTCTTCTGATGATGGCAAATCGTCCAGGCTTTGGGGTTCTTGTGGTGTAGGAACGCCAGGTCCGTGAGGGACTGGGCGGAGTGCTGAATCCATGTTTGGGTAACAAATTTGTTTTTTATTTTTGGTACTATACCCTTGCACATTGCACGAACAAAAGTAGCAGTCATCGCTGTGGTTTCGAGGCTCTCTCCCAATATATATGATTCAAAGCTGACTAATTTTATCGTCATGAGTTACTAAATGTTTTTTTTTTTTTTTTTTTTTTTTTTTTTTTTTTTTTTTTTTTTTTTAATTTGTGTATTACAGACTTGTGTCCATTTACAATACACATGTAACATTAACTACACAATGTAAAGAATAATAAGTAAATGATACGAAACAATAAAAGAAAAAGAATAGAAATAACAAGTTATAAATAGTGATTTTTTACATTCATATGCCTCTTGAATTCTTCAAGGCTACTATTAAAAATATCGATAGTCTTGGAGGCGTTGTTTAACAGCGCCATACCTCGTGTCATGCTATGCCGAGCCAGTACGTCCGTTCTGCCACGTGGGATACATAGCAGATCATGGTGCCGTCCCTGGCTGTAGTTGTTCGGTACGTATAACTTATAGCATTCCAGAAGGTATGGGCTATCTATTAAATTATTAAGAATTTTGTACGCCGTTACTGCAAGGGCCCCACTCCTCCTCGAGTGGAGACTTTGGTAGCGCGTTTCGGCAAGCAATTTTTCGTGATGCATGAATCGCGGGTACTCTCCGTGCATTCTCAAATACATGTATCTCAAAAACTTTTTTTGAATCTGTTCTAATTTTTCAATGTATTTTTGTTGGTATGGGGCCCATACAGCGGAGGCGTATTCAATTTTAGATCTTATAATGCAGTTGTACAAAGTCATCATTGCCTCGAGATTGGAAAATTGTTTGCAGAGTCTTATGACAAATCCGAGAAGCTTGTAGCATGATGTCGTCAACTGCAATATATGGTCCGAAAACGTAAGTTTGGGATCAAAGACTACCCCAAGGTCCTTGATGGATTTTACTTTTGACAATATATCATTTTTGATGCAATAATCGAATTTGATAGGGTTTCTCGAACGTGTATACGACATAGCGACACATTTTTTTGTATTAAAAAATAATTTATTTTCATCAGCCCATGATGAAATTGAATCTAAATCAGTTTGCAATTTGACACAATCTTGACCATCACAAATTCTCTTAAGTAATTTTAGATCGTCAGCAAAAAGCAGGCAAGTGGAATGTTTGATGCATTCTTGAATGTCATCAATTAAGATTATAAATAGTAGAGGCCCTAGGTTTGACCCCTGTGGTACTCCAGAGAATGCAGAAAATTCTCTAGACCTGTATCCGTCGATGCAAACATATTGTTTCCTATTCCTTAAATACGTGACAAAAAAATTTAGGAGGGGTTTGTCGAAACCAATTCTATGTATTTTTCGTAGCAGTACGTCATGATCTACTCGGTCGAACGCCTTGGCAAAATCCGTGTAGATCACATCAGTTTGATGTTGAGCATCTAATCCTCTTGCTACTCTCTGTGAGAGTTCTAGAAGATTAGAGACGGTGGACTTATTTGATAGAAATCCATGTTGGTTTCCCCAAAGAAACGGTTTAATTTGTTTGTTTAGCTTTTCGCAAATTATTGTTTCAAATATTTTTGGGAGTATTGACAGAACCGCTACTGGTCTATAGTTCTGGACTTCCGTTTTTGTTCCAGATTTATGAATCGGGCTAACCTTGGTAAGTTTCCAGGATTGAGGAAAAGTGGAAGTTGAAATGCTGAGGTTGAAGATAAAGCATATCGGGTTAAACAAATGTTCTTCCAACATGATAATGATATGAGGTGGGATTCCATCTGGCCCCGTGGCCTTGTTGGGCTTTTGTTCCCGAATACACGCTTTGACTTCCTCTGGCTTAATTTGTTCCAGAGATATTGAACCTGTGTTTCTAGGCACCTCAGCCCGGAGACTTTCTACATCTAGGTGAGGGCTCATATGGTTGTATACCGACTGGAAATAGTCCGCGAATCTCTCTGAAACTTGTTGGGGACATTGGATTATTTTATCGACATTCATAAGTCGAATAGGAGTACCCGTACCTGCTTTTTGTGATCTAATATATTGCCAGAAATTTTTGGGGTCTTCTTTGATCCCATTTTCAATATCGGATAAATATTTGTTCTTTTTTAGAGACATCTCTTTTTTGAGATCGGATCTCTTTGCAGAAAATAATAAATAGTCTGATTTATTATTAGTAGCTTTGTACTTCCTGCGAAGAGATTCCTTACATTTGATTTTTTCTATAATATTTTTATCGAACCAAACTGGGTAGCTAATATTTGCTTTCGATAATTTTTTTAAAGGTACACATAATTCAAATATACTAAATAATACAGAGTAAAAATATTCCACAGCTTCGTTGACAGATTTCATGTTGTATAAATATATCCAGTTGAAGTGTGAGAATATTTTTAGACATAGATTAATATTAACGTGTTTAAAATTAAATTTGTTAAAGTTCGAATATAAGTTTCGTCCCGTTTGATGATGGTTTGCACGCATTCCACGCCTACTGTATTGTGTCCTCGCCAGAGTGGCTGAGATGGCCAGTGTAGGATGGTGGTGATCTTCTCTAACCAATGCTTCATCGCTGTACGTCACCTCACATATATTTAAATTACTTAGCACTAAATCAAGCATGTTATTGTACTTGTTTACAACTGTACTATGTTGCGTTAGTCCATTTGAGTTTATAAAACATATGTGATCAAGTATGACATCTTCAGGTTTGTTATGCAAATTGAAATCTCCCATAATAATAACATTTTTGTTGGATAATAGGTTGGCCTTATTATTGAGATGTTCATAAAACTTCGTGCGGATATCTCTGTCGTCTGTACAGTAGAAATATGCCACACATACCAGCGCAGTGAAATTCGTTTTTGTAATTTTGATCCAGATGTTTTCGCCCTCTGTTTCAAGTTCAGTTAATCTTTGTGACATAATCGGTAATCGGTTTGCGTACAGCAATGCATACCCCACCGCCGCGCGAGGCGTTCCTACTGCCGCTACGGCTGGCAGCGAGTGCACTTGTAGTAGTAATATTACTATCGCATCTATCACGGCGATGTACTTCATACCTATTATTTCAGTCTATAAAACTTTTATTTGTTTCAGTCTATAAAACTTAATATTATCTTATAATAAGTTGTAAATAATAAAAAATATATATTTCCGCAATAAACCCCATTTTGCGACTTAAGATAGGCAATCCCACAGTATTTTGCGTTTTGCGGAAAAACCTTACGTGATGGAATTTTTTTGATAATGTTCCCGAATTCAGCAACCAAAAATTACATGGGAATTACCTCTTATTTCAAAGAAAAAAAAACGTTGCAGACCTGTGTAATTAATATTACAAATTACCACCGAAACCAGAAAACATCATTGGCCTAGAAATCGAAATCGGAAACATTAACCAGCAGCGGGACATCATATCAATTGTGAACCCTCGCTTCTCTAAAGTGATATCAGAGATCTCTGATGGAATTCCATTTGGAGAATACAATCCATACGGCCATACAGAGTCTGTATATGAAAAGGTAAGGGATACGTTTGTCTCGCTGAGCCCCCTTCTACGAGCGGGAGAAGGAAGGATGAGTAGCTTAGGTTTAATGGAGAGAACATTACGATAAACTTTCGCAAAGGGTAAAGAGAACTTTTTATTGTGCCGTCCAAGGCATAACAATAATAACCTTTCTCACATTTCAACTGTTATATGATACTGTAATAAATGACTCCTTTTGTGCGGCTGGCCACATTCGCATTCCCATTGCTTGGATCACTTTCATCTTTATTTGTATCGTCTATTAGCTGATTTAAGAATGAAGTAAAAAGGTTTTTTATCATTAGCCTGAAGCTTTGTCTAATATAAATAAAAGCAACACTTTTATTATTTTAAATATCGACCGGTTTCGGTTAAACCAAGCTTCTTAGGGTACAATATGTAACTAAATACTAAGACAGAGTTATCGAGTATAAATATATACAAGTAAACAATATTACATAATATGATGGACAAAATATTTGAAAGAGACAGCAAATTGATAATTAATAAGTGGGGGGGAGACAACATTACATATCTAATCACAAGTAAATATACAAATAATAGGTCAGGTCCTAGGTCAGTGGTAATTAACTTTAATTCAATACCGTTAAAAGAGGAACTCCTTAATGCTATAAAAAAATATAATAGGTCTTGCGAAAATATTGGGGACAAACTAAACACGGGAACAATCGGATTGTCTGGCCCAATTACACCCATATACGTCTCAGAACTCCTCACGTCTAAAGGCAAACGGCTTTGGTATCTAGCTCGCCAACGTGCGACGGAATGTAAATATAGGTACGTCTGGACGAAAGCAGGTCTAATCTACATGAAAAAAGATGACTCTTCTCGACCTATATTAATAGACTCAGAACAAGCTATACCGAAGCTCTGACTACCTGCTCTTTATTCTGATTATCGTGATAAAACTACTGACTACCGCTTTATATCGCCATTTCATACTCTATTACATAACAGCACTATATTATATGAACACCTAGGTTTTTGCATAACTCCAATTTGTACTGGAACAATTTTAATCCTAATTTTAATTTTAACTTTAATTTTAATCTTTATTCTCTCTAGAATGGTAACTACACTTATTATAAGATTATTATTTGATTTATTAGTAATATTACTAATAATTCGGCAAAAGAGAACTCTAATCAACATATTTTATATAACCCAGATATTACTTATTTTTCATACTTATACTACTTTTTACTGTCTTTTGAAAGAGAAAATGCCACACACCAACTACATACGTTATTTATTTCCTGGATTTTATTTCAGATATTATTTCTTACTCATATATATTTTAATTTTCCTAATTACATCATTTTGTTTACAGTTTTGTCGCTACATATTTCGTACTACAAGTATTTATATGATAATAAAATACTGTTTTATAACTTTACCCAGAAAACAACAATTAATTTTTGAATTCTAATGGTAATAAACGATCTTCAACATGAAATCGATAGTATCTTAGTGCCAAATACTGAAATAATTTTTGAAAACATTAACAAAATTATGCAATTTAATTGGGAATCTAATAGGATTAATATTGTTCATCAAAATATTAGAACGATGGGAAACTTGGATGATTTTCTTATATTTTTGGAAAAAATAAAAGCTGTGGTAAAGTTCCATGTACTAATTCTCACTGAATGCAGGTTAAATGATTCATACATAGCCAAACAAATTTCAGGCTATAACGAATACCATACAACATCGCATATTAACCAAAATAGCGGAGTAGTAGATATCGACAACACATTAAATTCCTTAGTACAAGAAATAAACATAAATCAGTGTAATTGTTTAAAAATCAACATTAATGAAAATTTAGGTATCCTAGCTATCTACCGATCACCATCGTTCAATGACATCCAAGATTTCCTGGAAAATCTTATTGGTGAGTTAAAAAAAACTAAGGATTATGCACAATATGTACTGATCGGGGACATGAATATAAATACTATAGGAGAAGTATTGCATAGGCAGTCCGACGACTACTTATGTGCTATGGCTGAAAGTAACTTTATTTCCAATATTAATTCTCCAACTAGGGTACAAGGTAGCTCTAGCTCATGTTTGGATCATATATATACCAGAAATATAACAAATTCAAATGCATTTGTAATACATAATACAATCACTGATCATTACACCACTGCAATCAGTATCCCAAACTCAACACCCAAAAAACATAAAATTAATCACAAACAGATTATCGATTATGAGGCTTTATTAAATGATCTTAATAATAAAAATTGGGAATATGTTTATAAAGAGACTGAAGTTAACAATGCTCTAAACTATTTTATTAATGAAATCAATACATTCATAACAAAACACACAATAACTAAACGCATTCCATATAGTAAAATACATCTCACACCATGGATTACCAACGGCATTGTTAAATCTATACACAAAAGAAATCACCTTCATAAAATAGCTAAACGAGACCCATTGAACGATACTAAACAGCAAAACTATTACCGTTACCGTAATATTTGCAAAACCGTTATTCGCAAATGTAAAGAGCGTTATTATAAATTCTTACTTGATAAGGATAATTCCAGCAAAAACATGTGGAATGTTGTCAGAGACATAACTAAAAGTAAAAGAAATACCAATGCATCTGTAACTGAATTAAATACCGGAAATTTGATTATAACTGACAATCAATCAATTGCATGTCATACTAATCAATATTTTGCATCTGTTGGATCAAATCTAGCAAAAAAAATTTTATTAGAAACCCAGAAAACGGAAGACTCTTTAGCATCGACAATTGAAACAAAGGAACAATCTTTTTCATTTAATATTAAACCAACTACTGTAGAAGAGGTCTTAAAAATAATCAACGGCCTTAATACTACACATGCAAAGGGTCCAGATAGTCTAAATACACAAATACTAAAAAAAAATAAAAATCAGATTTCTGCTCCGCTATCATATATTTACAACTTAAGTTTTGCATCAGGAATATTTCCTGATCACTTCAAAAAATCAATAATTGTCCCAATTCACAAAAGTGGACCTAAATCTCTTGTAGAAAACTATAGGCCAATATCACTATTAAGCGCGATATCCAAAGTCATTGAAAAGCTTTTCAAAACTAGGTTAAACGAATATGTGGAGAAACATAACATTCTAAGTCCTAACCAATACGGCTTTCGGTTGGGTATGGGAACGGATGATGTCATCGCATGTCTCACTGAAACTATTGCAGGGAATATGAACCATGGCAAGAAAACTATTGCCCTTTTCCTGGACCTGGCCAAGGCATTTGACACTATATCTCATAAAATTCTTTTACAGAGACTTAGAAATATAGGAATAAAGGGAAAAGCTTTTCAATGGATAGAAAGTTATATATCTAATAGATTTCAACAAACCAGAATTAACGAGGCTATTAGCACTTCACTAAAATACACTTTTGGGGTACCACAAGGAAGTACACTTGGGCCCCTTCTCTTTATTATATACATAAACGAACTTTGTAACCAACACATTGGTGGCAAAATTATCACGTTCGCTGACGATACAGTTATTTTGTTTGAAGGAGATGAATGGATAGAAACACACCACCTTGCGAACACAGGTATAAACAGAGTAAAACAGTGGCTAGACAGTAATTTGCTTACACTAAACATACAAAAAACAAAATATCTCACATTTAGCGCTACCCTTGCAGGTCAACCCAAAACACCTCATCACCTCACAATACATAATATTAAGTGTAGCCTTGGAAATAATAACCATACTTGTAAATGCGAAACCCTTGAATGTGTTAAATCTATTAAATATTTAGGTATAATAGTGGATAACCATCTTAAATGGAAACAACAAATTGAAAACACAGCTAATAAAGTGCGCAAGCTTATTTATATATTTATAGCATTGCGGGAAATTATAAAAACTCAAGACATTAAAAAAATATACTACGGGCTCTGTAACTCCGTCATAACCTACGGTTGCATTGGATGGGGTGGAACAGGATTAACAATATTATACCCGCTACTGAAGGCACAGAAATCCATTCTACGCGTCATTATGAAGAAACCCTTCAGATACTCGAGCGACGCTCTCTTCAAGGAGTTTAATGTGCTTGATGTTCGACAGTGTTACATAAAAAAAATAACAATCTGCGTCCACAAAAATAAAAACAAAACGATAACAGTCGATCATAATCATCACACCAGAAGTAAGAGCAGAAACGACCTTTCTATTCCAACTAGCAATACTGCGGCTTATCAAAAAGTTTTCTCATACCTGGGACCAAAAATATACAACAAAATCCCCTCTCAATTTAAACTATGTGAATTATCAGCCTTCGGTACTAAAATTACTAAATGGTTATTAGACTTAGGTAGGACAGATTACGAAAAATTATTAAAAAACATAGTCTGAGTTGATTTCCTCGATTTTGTATTTTGTATTTACCTAAAAAATATTTTTTTTATTTTTCTTTCTTACATTGATATATTATATTTTTACTTTATATTTTACATGTACCTATCTGGATTTTATTGTTCATTACTGCTAAATTGTATTTTCCTAAAAAAATATTTTCTTTCTATTTTTCTTTCTTACATTTATATGTTATATTTTAATTTTATTTTATATTTTACATGTACCTACCTGGAATTATGTACACGCAACCTGCCAATTTGACTGTCCTAAAACGGGAAACTTCCTAGTTGGACAGTCAAAGCTTCCTTTTATATTTGTATATCTTGTATGTAATAAATGTAATAAAAAAAAAATAAAAAAAAAAATAGTTAATGGGTATTTTACATAAAAATTACCATAATTACATATATAATAATGATAGATAGATAAGTCAATTTAGTATTTTGAGTTGACAAACTTACGTTATGTAGGAATTTTATGATAACACAAATCTTCTGTCAAAGTACGTCTAGTACTTAGATGATTTAAAAGGGAAGATATGTTACTAAGACAACGTGCTTGGTTCCATTGAACTGGGTCCAGCGGACAAGCTGATGATTTACTGCGTTTATTATCGCACATAAGCCGGGAATGGTTTATTTATGCATAAGCCCGTCGGTCAGATAAGCTGTCACCGGCTGCCACAAACACATCTCTCTAGGCTCTTTTTTGTGAAAAAAATGCCTTCCTGTGCTTTTGAGATGTGCACAAATCATTCTAGAGCAAAAACCAAATCTGATGGAGTTTCTTTCCATTCGCATGGACTCAAAAATCACGTATTATTTTCAATAAACACAATTATTCATAATGCTTTTCGAATAAAATAAAGTGAGGCAGGGAACGCAGAAACAAATAAAATTATGAAGGACAACCTAGTGGATTAGTCATCGAACCACGGTAGTGGATAGTCGTGCTCTGTGTTGACATTGAACCTACCTGCTGTTGCAGACTTCGTACAGATAATAAAATATGTTTGTTTTAAATAAAACAAACAAACTAAATAGTTTTTTTTATAAATTCGTGTGTACAGTCAATCAAATTAATGTATTATTATAAAAAAATAGGGTTTTTTAATTTATACAAATGGAGGAAGACGAAAATCGTCCCCCTGACCCCGAGTCCATATTTAATATTGGAGATGGCTATGAATCTGATGCTAGTCATGTTGTCATGCTTCCTTCCATAAAACGAAGACCATTGCTCTGTCTTGATGTACCACCAAAAAATTAAATCTCTTTCGCATTCGAATGAAATCTCAAACTAAGGAAGTTGTAAGGATACCATAATACCAGAAACTAAAAATACTGAATTAACTTATTCTCTGTCTTCCTTGGCTACATTCATTGTTAATGTCAAAAGAACTGAACAAGGGAAAATCATTCATCCTGGTTTTGGGAAATTCATTTTTAGTTCTAAAAACAGTAACCTTGAAAGAAGTTAACGAATCTATTAAACAAGAAGGCCGTTATAAATTATCCCTTCAATTTAAATCCTCAAACTTTACAAATGAATTTGTCAAAAAAAATTATGCACTTTCACACCACAAATTTAAACCCTATATTCCGACATACAACCTTACAAGAATGGGCCGAGTGAGAGGTATACCAACCGATCTCTCAGAATCTGAAATTGTAGATGCACTTAATGATTCTCAAGTGACCCCTAAGGTAAAGCACGTAAATTAAATTACAAAGATATATCTAATGGAACCACTACATGGAAACCCACGCAATCGGTTGTTATTACTTTTGAAGGCCAAACTTTGCCACTCCCTGTGGAAATGTATAAATTCCCGACGATCCAATGATTTAACTGTTGCCGTTTCGGACATTCGAAACCCATATGTCGTTCCCCTCCACATTGTTTTCACTGTGGAGAGGACCACCCTTTTGATCTTTGCAAAAAATCATCGAATGATCCATGTTGCATTAACTGCAAGGGCAACCATACTGCGGTTAGTGTGGCCTGTCCAGAATTGACCAGACAAAAGAATATTAAACAATCAATGGCTTCAGACAGCATTTCCTATTTCCAGGCATCAAAATTATTCCCACCTGCAAAAAAATCATTTGAAGGGGTAACATCCACCTCAATTCCTTTCAATCTACCTTCCTCTAAACTTCCTCTATCATCTTCCCACGGGGAAACAATTTTTAAACCAATAAAATCAAAACCAAAATGTGTTGCTTCTATTGATAAAAATCAAAATAATGATATTTTGTTTAATCCGAATGAGAATTATTAATATCAGACACTCAATGGGAGTGCTTAAAATAGTTCCTCCTCTTCCCCTATTTTCCCTAAAGTGGTGAATGAAAATTCTGTTTTTACGCAGACTTTAATTACCCTCTTAATTTCTATTCATTCAAAATAATTCATTCAGATCTCTGTCTTCTTCCCTCCAAAATCTACAAGATGATCCAATCCTTCCTTTTTACAGTACCCCGTTTGATGCTATGTATCAATTTTATACCCAATGTAATAACTTCTGACTTCCGGACGAACATTTTAACATCCCCTAATTTAAACACATTCAAAATGTTGAGGAACATTTAAAAAATATTATCTCTTAACTTCTAACTTCTAAATTTTCCTGGATTTTCCCTCATATACACAGATGGTTCCAAATCTGATCATAAAGAATGTGGCGCATCGGTATATATTCCTGAATTCAATGTAAATCTGTCTTATTCTAAAGAAATTTCCATATTTACTGCAGAATGCTTCGCCAATGAAAAAGCTTTAATTCAAATCCAGCTCCTCAATAGTTTTCGAGCCTTACTGTGCACTGACTCTCTAAATGCAGTATTAAAAATTTCGTTCGTTGTCCAGGAGACTGTTATTTGTAATATTAAAAACATCCTCAATTCTATGAATCTATGTTTGAGACAATATTAGTTTGGATGCCTGGCCATCTAAGAATTGAGGGTAACGAGCAAGCTGATTCTCTCGCTAAACTTGGAACAGTCTCTGGTTCTATTCCTTTAGATTAAAATTAAAATTCCTGTCTCTGACGTCTTCTCTATTCTTAAATCCAACAACTCTCGTTCCTGGGAAGAAAATTGGACAGATGCGAAAACTCGAACTGGATCTCTCTATGCTGGAATACAGAATCATATTCCAAGTAAACCCTGGTTCCACAGCAAAAAAAAAATCCAAAAGATTTAGTTCCTGTATCTCGAGGATGAGAATTAGCCACTACTTTATCGAAGTTCATTTGTTTAAAATTCGGGTACTTGAGAGTTCATTCTGCCAGTGTGGTGTGAAGGATGAGACTCTTGACCATGTCTTCTTCAATAGTAAAAACCATTCTTCTTTCAAAGGCATGTATCGTTTGCTTATTAAAATCACCCACCAGTCTCCCCTTAGTATTCCGCATTTGCTGTCCCTCAACAACTCTCACGTATATTCATTTCTATATAAGTTTATAGAGTTGAATGACTTTAATACATGATATGTCCTGTCCCCAGTGTCGGACTAAACCCGTCAGAGGCCCTGGGCGGCAAAGATGAATGAGCCCCCCCCCCCCTCTAGTTTAAGAAGTTGATGTAATTTTACAAGTTTTTAATTCAGTTCAAAATTGACAGACGCATTTCTTCTTGAATCGATAATGCAGCATCATGAGCTGATTCACCCGGCATCGTTCTTTTTACCTTCCTTCTTCCTCGTCTCGATATTAATGTCCATTTCATTGCATTTTTTAGTGCCAAAAGTTACAGCATTGTCTACGATCGTGGTTCTATCACATATTTTATTATATAGATAGCTTGCCCCTAGCCGATGGTAGCTAAAGGTAAATGGTGCATGCAAATCGGATGTATAGTTTGTTTAACATGTTGTCAACCAGGTTGAAAAACGTGTTAAAAAAGTTTTGAGAAAAACGCATTCAAAGTTTTGCTGAAGCATTCAACATACAAACGGTTAAAATGATCTATCTCCATCAATTTTTCGAATTTCTTTAAAACATTTTGTGAGAGTGTTTGTTAGCTTAAAGAAGGAGTTAGCGCAATATGGCATAACACCCCAAAAACAAATAACAAAAATACTTTTGGCCGTGAAAATCATAAATCATATTTTCGAGAGCATTCTTAACAAGTGCATCGTTCAAAAAATTAAATAAAAAAAAAGTTAAAATAAAAATTTACAGTGTCCTGATGCCTTAAAGCCTTGTTGAGGACTTGATCAAGGGAACATGGAGGCATTTGGGGGTCCCCCAGTACTGGGGGCCCGGGGCGGGCCGCCCTCCCCCTTAGTCTGCCACTGCCAGTCCCCTTATAGATAGTCCACAACAATTTAACCATATATCTTAACTCTAAAGGCACAAAGCACTCTTTTTAGGATGAATTGCCTAATACAAAAAAAAATGGCAACCTAGTGGTAGTACGTCATATTCTATTACTCTGCTCGCTCATTTGTTAGTTAAGAATGAGGGTAAAAGCAGCCCACTAACAGGCGAGCATGTTCGCGGTGAGCAGTCTGAGCAAGATGTTCATACAAAAATGATCATCGCTCGCCTGTAACGTTATGCTTGTCAGTGTGCCGCTTTGACCTCGCAACTGGTGTCGCGAGGAGGTAAGAGAAACGAGGGGCGTTCATAATAATATAGTTGTTTCACCCGTACATGTATTCTTTGAATGGCTATCTCTTTCTAATGCGTTGCGTTCATTTAGCTATATATGATGTTATTTGTAGCCATTTCATTCGCTCACGCAAATTTGTTGTGGCTATTCTTTTCTCGTGCGTTTCGTTATTCGTTATTTTGATTTCTCTATTCATTTCTGGATAAATTCTAACCCCTTGTAAACAATAATATAAAGTTTTTGACGTTAAGAATTTATCAGTAGTACAAGTTTTCTGTTTGTAGATGCCTGGGTATAAGATCTGCAGTCGCTGTGTGCAGAAATGCTAAGATAAAGGATCAAGCAACCCAATTCATGATTCCACAAATATAATTAAAGATTATTTATAGTAATAAAAAGAAGGACCAAAAAAAAGTTAAAGGAAAAGTAATCTTACCGAAAAGTTTTCTGTCATGTTCCCTGCTCCTACGTTAATATCTTTTTCATCTTATTGCCAAGATTGCGCGCTTCATCTTCCAAACTCTGTTCCAGCTTATGCTTTTTTCTTTCAGATTACTGAACCTCTCCAGCTTCTTCTTTTTAGTTTTAACAATTAATTCATGATTTAGATAATGCAATCGAATAATAGTTCTTATTTTAACAAAGAGTTTAATAACGTCTTTGTCTATACAAGGGAACATGATAGATAACTTTTCGGTGAGATTACTCACTATATTTTCCCCTTCAACCTCTCTTGTTGTCCTTCCTGTTATTACTCACCCATATGTTTTTTATCTCTTTTGTATACTTAACCCGCAGGCTGCCGTGCGCAGCTATGTTTGATTCAAGATTCCGAGCCCTAGCTGCCGCGCGCAACCATACATGATTTTAATTTCATCTTGCGATATCTCGGGACTTTCTGTATAGATGGCGCAAAACTAGGGCTTAAAAAATAATTTGAACTTTTATCTAGCGACATCTCCACACAGATGTGACAAATGATTTTGTTTATATGTATAATGAAAGACCTCGTCAAACTGGAGACTACAATATTTCCCCTCTCAGTGTTTGAATTCCCCGCGCGCGCGTAGCCGTGTTAGTGTATCACATGGTTCCGTCTTATCGTGGTTCTAACGTATTTGTTTCAACAAATTGTTTTTATTAACTAGTAATATTTTTAGTGCAAATAAGTTTTGTGTTAATCAACATGTTTTGTTATTTTAAATGAAATAAGTTGTTATATCCGCCTTTCGAGTTAAAAAATAATAATATACATTTTATTTTAATTATCTGTGTTTAGAAACTAATTATTGTGTTAATTTGTCATTTTTCCTAATATTTTTTTTTGTGTAACCCTCCATCATGGCTCGACGTGACTTGTCTGATGACCAAATAAGAGAATATTGTCTCGATCTTGACTCTGACTGTGAATTTAGTGACAGTGAGTGCGATTCCGCCAGTGAAGTAAGCAGTATAAATGAAGGAGTACACTTTGAAAATATTATTGGATCTAATGATCAACTCTTGGACGAACACAGCACATCAAGTCTTCATTTTTCAAGTTTGAGCATTTTTTAAATACAAATATTATGTCTGATATTGTATCTCAAACTAATAAATATTACGCAGCAACAATACAGAAAAAAGTTGTGTCTTTACAATCGAGGCTTCTTAAATGGGTTGATACTTCAATTAGTGAGATGTATGTATTTGTTGCCATATCAATGCTGATGACACGAAATAAACATCATTCAATAGAAGAGCATTGGTCGACAGATCCTCTTCTTACGAGTGCCATTTTATTCATCCCTGTTTTAAAGTCTACCATTCGAATAAAAACTATTAACATAAATAATACGATAAGAAACTGTAAATAAAAATGAAGTTTAAAACAATAATATTATCACAATTGTATCGTGAGAAATGGTGAGCCGTTGCAGAGGTCCCACTTCGGAGACGTGAGTACTGATATTACTATAGTATGTCTGTATGTGTTGGTGAGATTACTGATTTGATAATGGCGGCGGGTCGAAGTTTGTTGATGTTTCATAGATAGTTTTTATTCATCAAATAATGCATCAATTCATAAAGATATCTTGTTTAGACTTTTCAAGAGTGTAACATAAACAAGTTTTTTTTTGTTTTGGTAATAATTTACAATCTCTAAGTGCTGAGGATAATAAATAATGAGGCAATATAAAAAAATTCTAAAAATCCTTGGCGTGGGAGTATCTATCTTGTGTTTACATTCGGGCAGCAAAAGGGTTAAATGGGCAACTTTATATAGCGCCGTTTTGTTAAGAAATCACCAAGGACACCTTATACCTAGCACTAATTTTCTCGCATTTATATATGAGTCGTATAGTTCCTATCTACGATAAGTCCACTATTTTCCAAAAATGAACTAATGATGCAGTTTTACTCTAGCGGCTCTTTAGCACACTAATCAAATATCAATGAGTTCAAAACGGCCATAAAATCCTACGAAAAGTGGATTTAAAAATCGCAATGAGTTCCAAAAAACGATAAATCCACGGAGCAGTATGTTCCAAAAGCCGATAAGTCCACCGCTCGTGTAGGCAGCCAATGAGCGACAAAGATTTCGTCCAGGCAGCCAATGGGGGGGAAGCATTTTTCAAATTCTAACATGGCCGCTGAAGCAGTTGTTTTGTAAAAGTGTCTGCCTTTTTATACGTTTTTACAGCTAAATAATGTCCGATCTAACCACAAATGTTGTTCAAGTGGCGGGTAATACATCTAGAAAGCGAGTCATCATCAAGGAATCTTGGAAAAAACACGTGGATAGCCGTAATAGGTCCTTAAAAATCTCCTATTTTGAGTGGAATCATTCATTGAGAGTCGGTCATTACTGGGTGATCCCAAAACTTCGCTCAGTTGTTTTTAATAATTTTTAAGTTTGTATTTATTGTTTTCAAGTTTAATTTTTATTACAGTTGTTTATTATTATTTCTAATAATAAGTAAGGTACACAATACTATTAACAAATTAACAAAAGTTTTTATTTTATTTGTTTATTTCTTGAAATAAGTAAGGTAGATAAATATTATTGGCAAATTAACAAAAGTTTTTTTAATAGAAATAATACACTTGTTTTGTTTAAAACCACGAGTTTTTATTAAGAATTAATAATTGAAAATCCTCGATTTTTGTGTAAAAAATATCTGTTTTTGAATTTATCGAGATGAATACAAAAAAATATTATCATAAAATTGCTACATTTCTTTAACCCCTGCATAGGTGTAACACATCTGATATAATTAGATTTAAAAAAAAAAAATTATTTTGACATCTGTTGGTGGGTTTTGGTATTACAGTATTGTTTTTACATTATTTCTGCATAATAATGTTGTCGAAAAATTACAATAGATTACACACAATAATTTGAAATTATGATTTTAAACTTGAGAGTTGGAGCAGATTGTGTGCATTTTGATGTCCAGTATTATATCAAAATATAGTGTTTTTTCGACGTTTTGGATCGTAATTATATTATTTTACAAATAATAAGGTACGTTTATGTGTTTTAAATATAAATTTTATGTGTATTATGTATTTTGACAGTCTAAATTTGACAAAACGTTATTATATCATATATGTAACACTATGCACTGAGACCATATTTTGATATTTGTATTTAGTCATTACTAATTATAGCATGACGTAGTTTCAAAATGGCAAAGAGGGGTTTATCCAAAAAGGAGTTGGACGAAATAATCGGCGTTGATGAACAAATGTGTTCAACTAAAGCAAGAAGTTATATGAAACAGTACATGCCCATGAAACCCCACAAATGGAGTTCTAAACTTTTTGTATTGAGTGGCGTATCTGGTTACGCTTATAATTTTGAATTTTATTCTGGACAAGAGAATTGCTTGCCAAGACTTGAAAGTGAACCAGACTTGGGAGCCTGTGGAAATATTGTTGTGCATCTATGTCGCGTAGTACCAAAAAACTTGAACCACAGACTTTATTTTGACAATTATTACACCTCAATTCAACTTTTAAGCCATTTGGCTTTCATAGGCATTCAATCTCTTAGGACAGTTAGGAGGAATAGAATCCCTGAAAAATGCTCCATGAGGAACAAGCTCAGAATTTAATGGATCGTATCAAGGCGTTGAAATGTCTAATGTTGTTTGGAAGGATAACAAGGTGGTCACATTACTATCGTCTTTTGCAGGGGAACTTCCAATGAAAACTGTTGAATGTTATAACAAAAAAAAAGAAAACTAAGGTCACAGTTAACTGCCCATTTGCTATAATAGAGTACAACAGACATATGGGAGGTCTTACTAGACAGTGTCATGGGAAGATATAAAATTGCGATGAGAAGCAATAGATGGTATATGAGGGTGCTATACCACTTAGTTGATATGACAATAGTAAATTCTTGGTTTCTATATAGAAGAGTACAAGATCAAAAAAATGCCAATACAAAAAATATTATGCGTCTCGCCCAATTTAAAACCCTAATTGCTCGATCTTTATGCACCGTTGACTCTAAGTTTACCAACAAACGAACTGGTCGGCCAAGTGGAAGTTTAGAGCCCGTTTTACAAAAGAAGAAAAAAGGCCCAAAATTAAATGTCCCACCAAAAGACATAAGAAGCGATAAGGTATCTCATTGGTCAACATGGCACGAAAAGAGGCAGAGGTGTCGACTTCCTACCTGCAATGGTCTGACGTACTGCCACTGCCAAAAGTACAAAGTCCCTCTATGTTTTAATAAGAACAAAAACTGTTTTACGGCATTTCATTTAAATTAATACTTTCCCCTGTTTTTATTTGTCTTCATTTTATAAGTCATAAATTAGTTCGCTTTATTCACTGATAATTATTTTTGTAACATTAGGTAAGAGCATTTTTTAAGACATGGATGCATAGTGTTTCACATATGATATAACAACGTTTTTCTCAAAATAAACAGAATTTATGGATAAATATTTTTATAATTATTTTTCCCAATTTTTAATTTATAAAAAGAATGCAAAAATATATTTTTTTTTAAAATAAAAAAAGTCATGCATTTAAGGGTCATTGTAATAATATATATTGTTCTATAATTTAGTTTATTCGCACAATAGCTTTTGAATTTATTGTGATAAATACAGAAAAATTGTAATCACAAAATATTTGCATTTCCTTTTTTATAATATTGTTGTGTTTTGTTCTATAATTTAGTTGATTGGCACAATAGTTTTTGAATATTTTGTGATAAATACAGAAAAATCGTAATCATAAAATATCTGCATTTACTTTTTTATAATAATATTATGTTTCGTTCTATAAATTGGTTTTGTTTAATTCTTAAATATTGCAATAATTGTTTACTTTTGTTTAGAGTACAAAAAATATTTTGTTTATTTTTTTAGGAAAACAGTAAAAAAAATATTTTTAGGTTTTATTTTTGTAAACACATATTCTAATCCATCGTATTTCTTTGTAAAAAACTTATGAAAAAAAAAATCAAATAAAAAATTACGTAAGTACATTTGTATTTTATTTTATTTTTCTTCTATGCACTTTTCTTAACTAACTTTTGTTAAAAAAATAATTATTAAATATTTTCGTTTCCTTTAAATCAAATTTTTTGCTGGCCCTATACTTGTCATTCACATGTCAACGGTGTTGAGAAACAAACACCGATAAGTCACAGGCTGTGAGTTCCTATATACGATTAATTTGACAGTTACTTTCAAATGCCGATAAGTCCAAAATTATTTACGTAATTACTCCTAAACTATTAAGAAATTCATGGTTTTATCTTATTATTTACATCCGTAGTTTGACAACAAAGCCCACTTAATAAATAATTCTCTAGTTTTTATTTAAAAAACGTTGTAATTAAAAAATATCAATTTGCCAACATTTCACGAAAGTGGACTTATCGTAGATAGGAACTATACGACTCATATTGTATATCCATGTTAACATTAATTGGCAATCGTCAAATTTAAATCTGTATATATTATTTTTTGGTATATCTATACTGTTTAGTAATTTCCTAGTACTTCTATATATACACACACTGTTACACTACATACTTGTACCTTTATCCTTGTTAACATTTGTATTTACTTACACTGTTACACTACATACTTGTACCTTTATCCTTGTTAACATTTGTATTTACATACACTGTTAAACTACATACTTGTACCTTTATCCTCGTCAACATTTGTGTGTACATACTTGTAGCTTTATCCTTATTACCATTTGGTAATTTCTGGATAATTATGTACATAGTATTAAAGAATTAGAATTAGTTTAGCAAATGAATATACAAATAATATCGATTAAAATAGTAATATTATTGTACGCAACGATTGTATAAAAAAATAACCATTTATGTAACCAATGTAAAAGCCCTATGGGCATATAAAAGAGTATAATAAAAAAAAATAAAAAAACTTAAATAAATTGTTGTATTATTCCATATACATACATACTTGTATGTTGTGAGGCTAAAGAGTGTGTGAAGGGGACGAAGATGAGGAAAAGGAAGTGGGTCAGAATGTAAAGTCTATTAAGGTTAACAGCTGCCCTCTGTTGGTTTATTTCTTAAGTTATTGATTGCAAGGTTATAAGTTTTAGTCTAAAAAGCAATAGAGGTCTAGAATGAGCCAGCCCACAAGGTAAACTCATTTTCTGTTATTATTTGAAAATATCAAGTCGTTTTTTTTAAAACAATGTTCTCACTGTATGTGTTTTGTATTTCCTCCAAGGTTCTTACTTATGAAAGTCCTTCTTCCATTACAAACCGCAGAGCAAGCAGGTTATTTCAGACCAACAGGGGTATCGGGCCCATTTTAGTGTAGATATTAAAAACATTACAAAAACAATGTTCCATCTAAAATAAAACTCAGTGATTTGATCGGAGTGTTTTTATAGAAGAGATCTTTAAAACTTAACAGTCTGCAAAGTCAGAAACTGTTATTACAAATATTATCTTTTCAACTCACCTCCACAAATTAATGAACAATAAATTACAACTACATGCATATTCATGTACAATACATATAAAAATGAGATCAATAATTCAAATCAAAATACTTAGGACGGGTTGTTTCGGAGAATCTGAACAATTCATCAAATTTCAACGTTCATTTTCAAGTTCTGTGAAAGATTTTTCAAGTTCTGTTTTTATTTCAGTTTTGTCAAGCAACTAGCCTACAATGATATAAAAACAGAACTTGAATAAGTCTTTCACAGAACCCGAAAATGAACGTTGAAATTTGATGAATTGTTTAAATTCTCCGAAACAACCCGTCCTTAGTTACTACTTTTGACATCTCTAAAGCATAATGAATAATAAACAACACATAATGAAGTTAATATTATTATTTTTAATGATAAACTAATATTTATAAGACAAGGTTTTTATGCATAGCACAAAGGATAACAAATTATTATAAACATTAATTACTCACCTGAAATATCCATACAAATTGAAAATATCTCCCGAGTAAAGATACATGCTGCCAAGGGGAATAATTAGGAAAACATTTTCCTAAGTAACTCATATTATACATAATATTATGTTTCTGTAATTTGGTCATGCACGATAAGTCATTAGACCTCGCACATTAAAATACAAATGGATAAATTTATCCAAGGCACTATCTAGATTACATTTAGTTTAGAAAAAATCTTGCAATCATAAATAAATGCTATCTGCAGCCAGTATGCATTAAGAAAATAAAAATAATGTTGGTAGTTTTTATTCAAAGTATGAATCAGTTAAATATGACCAAAGTTGATAGGGTCGAATTAGCTCAGTGGTGGATGAAAGACCCGGGAAGGCTGAGGTCCCGGGTTTGATTCCTAGATGCGACCGAATCTTTTCTGATTTTTCTGTTTCACATTTGTCATTTGAGAGTCGTTAAATATTGTCTTCAATGATTAAAAATCTGGGTACTTTATCTGCATTAAATTAAGGATTTTAAAAACATACAACTGTTTTTCCATTTTATTCTTATTTATTTTATTTTCTTCACAATCTAAGGACAGACACAGGAGCAGTAAACATGATTTATTGTCTCTGGATGTTAAGAAAATATTAATATTGAAATACATGAAAATTGAAATACCTAATAGGATACTCACTTAGCACTCGTAGGCAGAAAGACACAATCTTGTTCTTCCAATATAAATATGTACAGATACGAGGGTCATTTGAAAATTTTCCAACCTCATCGACATAAAATAACGGTAGAAAAAAATTTCTATCTCCGTTCGATAGATGGCCTTGACATATGTAAACCGTAAAAATTTCAAGTCATTCTGATCATTACTTTATCTATGGCACTCTTCCAAAGTTGACAGTTGACATTGTCTGTCAACAATGGAGAAAATTGCATAACGCGCAGTGATCCTTCATTTGAAAGGGCAGAAGACTCAGGAAATAAAATATGAGTTAGACTCTGTATACGGTGAGGCCTCCCCTTCATTTACAACAGTCAAACATTGGGTGGTTGAGTATAAACGTGGTCATACAAGCATTTTAGATATGGAACATACCGAGCCCCCGAAAAAAGCTACAACTGACGAAATGGTCGATTTAGTGATATCATCTGAATGGTTGCACAAGATTTTACATCAAGATATGGATATGAGATAATTATCCGCGCGCTGGGTGCTGAGCTTGTTTACGATCGACCAAAAACACATACGGACTGACATTTTTGCAGCGAATGATAACCGTCGATGAAACCTGGGTACACCATCATACGCCTGAGACCAAACAAGAGTCAATTCTGTAGATTGCGGTGGAGGAACCAACTCCGAAGAAGGCAAAGGTCGTTCTCAACGGACAGTACTATGCTGCATTGCTGGATAAATTGAAGGCAACAATTAAGAAAAAATGTCCGCATTTGGCGAAGAAAAAAATCCTGTTTCACCAAGATAATGCTTGGGTTCCCACCTGCATGATCGCAATGTCAAAATGGAATTAATTGAAGTTTAGATAATCAATTTTTTTCTGACGGTTAAAAGAATGGGAGAAACGTTGGTCCAAATGTATCAAGTTGCAGGGAGACTTTTTGTTTTGCTTTGAAATGTGTTTTTCTTAACCTTTTGAACGCGTTAATTTGCTCCGTTTTATCTATACCCGTACGCGGTACATATTTTCAAATACCTATGCACGCAATTAAATGTCAAATTATAGCATTCTGGCATGATTTATTGGAATATATAGACAGAACAGATTATTCTCCACAGTATGATAACAAATCCTTGTGTGTCAACACTCTTAGATGTTTATAAAAACAAAATCATAAAATTTCATACAAAGACGTACCGTATCTTTTGAATGTGGTCCCGCCATTCACTCGGCATGTGTGTACTTAGGCCACTGCGTTGATAGACACAAGTGGAACACCATGAGCACTTATCATTTTTTGTTATGAAAACTTTTTCTAAAACTGGACACTTAAATTTTATGTCACTATAATAACAAAATTGAACTAACGCCATCCGTTGACAAAATTGTAAACTATAGCACTCGAAGGCGCAAAGAGGCTCACTTGATTATCGATGTTTTTTAATGGAATACAATTTTATTTTCGAGAAATTCTTGTAGATGTCAGCATCGTGATAGTTCTACGAATGTTCAAGCGAGCGGGAAATAAATTTATGTCAAAAGACCGCTGGAATATCGGCATTCAAAGTTTCCGTATCAACTGTTGATGCAGCCGCGTGTGAGTATGGACTTTTTGTCGTAACAACAGTTGATACGGCCGCGTGCAAAGAGTTAAAAAGGCTGGAAACTTTTCAAATAACCCTTGTAGACCTGCTTTCATTTTTCATCATAAAATTCTTCACAGTTTCAGAAACTTTTATTTTTGTTTAGCAATTTGAAGTGTTTGTAACGGTAACATGATTCAGGGACAGACTCGGAGTTAGAATTCAAGGGGGTTTGTTTATAGAATAACTGTGTTTGTTTTTCATTTGGTCTTAATTTTCTCAACGTGATATTCGGGAGGGTCTTTTTAAGGAAAGGAAGGAGAGGAAGTTCTGAGAAGGAAAAAGCTATGAGGGGTTCGTAAGAATCTTAGGGACAGTGTGGCCAGGAGTAACGGACGCATGAATCGATCCCTCCCACTGCGGAGAAAAGTGATGGGTCGAGAGAGTCCGAATAAAAAAATCAAAGGATCTCCCTCAAAATGCCACCCCCAATCCAGCCCACCACGCAGCGGTTGGGAAGACGCATCCGCCGCCAAGACCTGGACAAACCTCACCCTGTGAACCCGGGCATCCCTTCTAAGTCGTAGATGATTTCTGGAAAAGAAATATTCTCATTCTCCGTTTCTTGAGTAACTTTGAGGTTTGTTTTTCGTTTGTTCTTACTTTTTCTATGAGCTTTGATGGTGCAATCCTTACCACAAATGCCACAATTTTTATTCAGTTTCTCAACGTGGGACAACATGTGTTGATTTCTGGAAAAGAAAAATTTTCATTACCTATTGACAACTAATATAATTTATTTTTTTTAAGTAGGGAATTGGTTTACACAGTTGAATTATTGGTAGAACAGAATTTTAGAATAATTTTTTTAATTAATTTCCGGGGTAACTACGCTCATCCCATTTTCCCTATTTTAAAGTCAGAAAGTTTTCAACGTGGCTATGAAAGCGTAAGGTATGTAATTTAATATACAATTATTTTTAAAAGTTTAGTTTTAATGTAAGATGGATATAATATGTTTTATGAAATACTATTTTTGTTAAAAAAAATTTTTGTAATATTTTCTTTAGTTTAAAAAAAAGTTGCACAACATTTTCTCACTAGTTACTTACACATATTATAAGTAATATTGAAATGTTAAATGTACGTCCCCTTTTTTAAATCGAGCGCTTTCTTTTCGGGTAGTCTTGGCGACCCTGCTCTAAAGGAAATGAAGATTAAGTGAAAAGAACCACATATTTATAACGTCAAACAGTTTTACAAGTTATCGGTATTTTAGAGTTTAATCACAATTATATGTCATTTTTACCTATTTCATCAATTTACAATACAGAAATAATAACATATAAAATATTATCAAACAAAAAAATTGGAATACTACAGCACCTGACCTCAATTAATCCTAATTAGATATTTTTTAGAAAGATTTTCTTAGGCAAGTATTTCTGATCAGAATATCAAATAAAAATATTTTTGCCGCCGTAAATCAATAATTCGACCTTGAAAAAAAAACGTAGGCTTTTTGAGATTGGTGACTGGTGATGTCACACGTCACGTCCATAGATTTGGTGCGAATTTGGGAAATCCGAAAAAATAAAACATTGAAAATTATTTTAACTATTAAAACTAACTATACTAATAAAGAATACCGGTATTTAAGTTAAAAGGTCATTATTGATAAAAAAAAAGAAAAAGGCACTGGAGTTCCTTATTTATAGGGATAAAGCCAAAAAAAACACCTGTCTGTACTGAACCGAGTATGCAGCCAACATTTCTTTCAACAGGCGGTCAACGTTCAACAGACAGTTCGCTATGTCATCACCTATTTCATTCTACAACCATCGTATCAGTAAGCTACTAGGAATTGAACAGAGCTACCAAATTTCAAGTTAAAAATCGGAGGATTTTTTTTTGTGACAATTTTTTTTGTGACTGGTCGGTGGCCGAGTTGACATCGTGTTTGGGCCCCACCCAGGCGTAGTGTGTTCAATTCCTCGGCTGGCTAAGTCCTCCATCACAACACAAGCAAAATTTTCAGATTACTGTGGTGGTAGTAGGAGATTTTCAAATATTGTCAGGTTATTCGTAACCCGGGAATGTTAGAAATTCTTTAAAAAAAAAAAAAATTTCTTCTAATGTTCACTTTTTTTTGTTTAAGGAATTAATTTATTTTAATAAAAACAAAGCTTCGATTAATTATTTCTTTCATTTTAATATCTTTCAGTGGGCTTTGTCCCCATCGACGCCCTGTGACGGGCTGTCACTGTATCAGTCATCATGCATAGCCGTCTTCTTGAAACGTATGAAAAAGTTTGAAACACCCCAACCTAAGTTCTACACAAATATTGTAGAAAAAACTAGATTAAATAAAATGAAAGCGTAGAACTTACTTGTGACTTGCGGTAACGAATTTTTTATCACACAGGGTACATTCAAATGGTCTCTCATTACTATGCACCCTCTTATGGTGCAGTGTTAATTCTACAGACCTGGAAATATATTATGTATTAATATCTACATCAGCTTAAACAATTCAGATAACCCAGGAAATAATCAAAATAATTAAACACTTGAGACAGGTTAAGAATCAAGATTGCAGGTGGGTGGAGGTTTGTAAGAAAATAAATAATGGAAAGTAAATAAATGGAAAGATTTAGGGACAGAGCTTATATTAATGGAGACTGGGAAATCTGCGAGGAGTAATTATTCAGACTTACGATAGTTTATTATAACGTATAAGGATATTTTCGACAAAGTTTATACATTGCGTTTTTGTCAAGTCCCACGATTTGGTTTAGCTTTTTCATAGTTACCTATTATGGAATATTGTAAAATTATATATTCCCATATTACAAATTTACTTTATTTAGTCAGTTAAATACAATTGTCTCAAACCTGTATATATTTTTAATTCATTATTGAGATCAAAAGGTAGTGTGTTTTTATTATTTCCCATTTCTACAGATTCAATGAAACAAAATCTGATTTCGTCATTAATTTTAGGTGTGTAGGATTAATTTGGTGGTTTCTCGAATAGCTTTCATAATGTTTTTGGAAGATATACAGTTTTTACGTAAATTTTGACAAACATTTAGAATTTCTGAAAAAAATCACATTTAGAATTTCTGATATAGAATCCATTAGTTCGATTCCGTAATCATTTTTATTTATTTTTTAACGCGCTTCCTAGCCACTCGAGTGATTTGTGTTATATAAATACATTGGTTCCATGATATTTCATCAAAATGACCACCCATCAAATAACACACCTTTATAAAGTGATGAAACAATAAGAAGGTTAAATAGTTACTTATGTAACCTATTTAACCTACTATTTGTTTCATCACTTTTCATGACTTTATATCACTTTTTGTAGGTGAGTTGAACTGTCATTTTGATGAGATACCCGGTCACCAAATTCATTTACCATATTATTTAATTAATACAATTCCTCAAAATATTATTATGGAAACATGTAACTACATAACACAACAAAACTGCCCAGCAACAATCTTTTGCATTTATTAAGTGATAAATTGAAAATGTTCACTTGAATCCACATTATAATCCTCCATTAGTATTCAGGGGAAGTACATATTATGGTAGTTAGTCCCAGAATTGCACCACTGAAAAAAAACGACTTCTAGTAATTTGGTATCGGTTGAAACTTAATAAGAAAATGTAAAAGTAACAGAATTGAAAGCATAAAAAATGATAAGAACATGTACAAACTTTGGCAAAAATGTCCATTATTTAACAATTGATCAAGATTAATTTATGATTTAGATATTGGATAAACGATATACAAGTAAGCAAACAAGACGCAACTCGTCCAAGTCTAGAGTCGCGAATGCTATAATAGAACCTGGGACGTTTTCCACTAGTGTATTGTAAGTAGTTAGGTGTTTTGTCTGTGGCCAGGAGTGACTGCAGTGTGCCAGGGCAGAAGTGTGCGGCAATCTAAGCGGGAAAGTAGAAGGTTGGTTAGTTAGGTAATAATGTAGTAAACCTGGAGAAGGCCTTGCCACACAGGCCGCAGGGGTAAGCCTTGCCGGTGTGGATGCGGACGTGGTGAGTGAGCGTAGAAGAGGAGGCGAAGCTCTTGCTGCAGATGGCGCAGGAGTAGGGTCGCTCCCCCGTGTGGGTACGCATGTGCAGCGACAAGTTGGACGACTGCAAACAGAATACCTATATATTATTACCATCATGGTTAGACACGGTGCCTGTCAACAGAACAGTATGATGCTCACTTGAATGAAGGCCTTGGAGCAGATGTTGCATATATAGGGCTTCTCTCCGGTGTGAGTTCGCATGTGGGTGGACAGGGAGGAACCGTGGTTAAACCTAAAACAGTTTCAACATGGCATTAAAGGTGATCATTTTTCATGATACATTTATTTTACACTCACTTCTGTTATAACACAGTCTTTTTTTATAACATAGAACGTAGTAATGCAGAAAAAACAATAATGTTAAATTATTATTAGTTTATGATAAATTATAAAAGTTTTAAAAATTTTGAAAGAACGTCATTCAGAGAACTTGCTGGGAGAGTATCAGGCAGGTTTTAGGAGGGGGAGATCCACCACTGATCAACTCTTTACTACTCGACAAATCCTGACAAAATGCTGGGAATTCGATATAGACATATATCAACTATTTGTTGACTTCAAACAGGCATATGACATATATATAGATATATAGATAGGGAGAAAATATATGAAATACTCCTAAATTTTGGTATACCGCCCAAAATAGTCAAGCTTGTAAAAGCAACGATGGTTGGTTCACGATGTCGAGTAAGGATAGGAGGTGAAACAACGGAGGATTTTAACGTCTCCCAGGGGCTGAAACAAGGTGATGGCTTAGCTCCCACTCTTTTCAATATTGTTCTGGAGCACGTCGTGAGGAAGACAATGATTGCTACCGACTCAAACATTTGCTACAAAAGCAATCAAATAGTTGGATATGCAGACGACCTTAACATTGTCGGAAGATCCTTACAGGCTGTAAGAGAGGTGTTTGACCCTTTGGAGACTGCAGCAAGAGAGGTGGGCTTGTAAACCAATGAGAACAAAACTAAAATCATGATGCAAGCCAGAACCCCCACCGCAGAATAAAAGATAAAGTGAATTTTAAAAACTCCTATAACTTTGAAGTGGTCGAAGAGTTTGCCTACCTGGGCTCCATCATAACGCAGGACAACGAAGACCCAGTAGAAGTAAGAAAGCGCATCACAGCCGCTAACAACACTTACTTCGCGTTGCTGCCAGTGTTCAAATCCCGAAACGTCCATAAGAAAACCAAAATAACCCTGTATAAAACAATTATAAGAACGGTCTTGGCCTATGGATGTGAGGCGGGAACACTGACAGCAAAGTCTGCGGAAAGGCTGGACACCTTCGAAAGAAAGGTACTTGGAAGAATCTTAGGAGCGGTGCGAGAGGGAGAGGCATGGAGAATCCGCCACAATAAGGAGCTATATGACATCTACCAAGCTCCCAGACTCTCTACTCATTTACGGCTCCAAAGACTAAGATGGGCCGGACATGTGCACCAATGCCAAGCACACGTGTACCAAAGAAGGTTCTAACAGGACACCCGGGAGGCAAACGAAAGGCGGGCAGACCTAGGCTGAGATGGGAGGACGATGTCAGGAAAGATGCCAGAGGACTACTCCATGTTGCAGATTGGAAGACGACGGCCGAGGACAGAGGGCGGTGGAGACTCATGTTAAAGGAGGCCAAGGCTCGAAATGGGCTGTAGCGCCATTGAAGAAGAAGAAGAAGAATAAAAGTTTTCGATTTATACATAAATGTGTTATTTAAAAAATTGCTATATACATAAATGTAATAATTAACTATTTTATGAAAATTTAAATTTTTTATAATAATACTTAACTGATTAATTGCCTTTCAATTTAATATTTTTGTCTATGTGTACTTATTTGTCAATTCTTATCTATTTTTAAATCAATTAATTTTCACTCTCCTGATGAAGAAGCCATTGGCTTTGAAACATGTAGATTATTATTGATTTAAAGTGGTGTAAACAAAATATTTAATTTATATATAAACATTAATGTGTTTAATTTTAAACCCCAATGCATTCGCTACCCAATAGTATTGCAGAAATAAAGCTTTTCAGATTCAAAATTAAAAGACAGATTAAAGAACAAAAGAGGCAATATTACAAAAAAATTATAACATATATACATAATACACAATATACTCATCATTATGTACAACCGTTCCTAATAATATTTGACATTTTTTTTATTTTTCATTACCGCCTTTATTATTGTATTTTAATTTATTTCATATAATTTTTTATTGAAAATTATTAAATTGTAAAATGGGTGTCTTAGCACAGGTTGTCCCACATTGTCAAATAATGATTTAAAGTTATTGTATCTAATAAAATAAATTACGTAGCGTGGGCCCCAATCCTGCTAGGCAGGTGGGGTGTCCACAGCATCTAGCATTAACGAATGACACTAACTAACAAAAAAAAAAAAGTGGGTGTGTCAAGCCTACGCAAGACAGAAGTGAAACTTCTAGTTTCAGCTGATGCTTGGCGTGGCGCAGTTCGCTGGTGTCTGAGAGAGAGGAAAGAAGAGAAGAGAGAGAACGTTCGTGAGCGGCTCCCCCACCTCAACAAGGTTTCACTTCAAAAATGCCACAGCCGAGAATCGAACCTCGCTTAACTGATTGAAAGCCAACCACGCTGAGCACCAACTGTAAGCAAAGCCGCATAAATTGATTATATTATGTAGGTTCTGAAAATATGAGAGCTTGTTATGTTTTATAATGTTACCTACATCACACCCAAAATATAATATATTTTTAAAAATAATGTACAATGTACAGAAATAGAATCCCACACAAGATCGCGTAGTGCGCTCTAGCGAACGGATATTTTATCAGAGGGAGATAGTTTTAATTTTTTTTTCTGTAAATTATTACATATTATCAAAATAAATAAATTAATTAAATAAATGTAATACAATTATCATAATATACGGATTAGATAATAATTTTAATCCAACACAATAACGCAAAGCGCGCTCTAGCGGAGTAATGTTTTATCACAGTGAGATAAGTGTTTTTATTATTTTGCAATATTATTTTCTTTTAAAAAATGTTCTGACCTACTAAAAAATAAGATATTGAATGAAAAAGGCGTTAAAAACAAAAAAATAATGTGCGATGGCCGAGAATCGAACTCGGATCAACTGCTTGGAAGGCAACTATGCTGACCATTACACCACCAACGCCAGTTGTCGGGATGAGCTAAGAAGCATTTATATGTTACTTCAAAACTTTGACTAGATCAAATGAACTTTAATCGGTGGTGGGGGTACCCGCATTTTCGTTTCGGTCATGAGTCGGTTTTACTCCGGTCCTCGAAATTGCATGACGCGCGTAAAGAAGTTTCACTTCAATAATAAATAAAATAAGTAACGATCTCAATCGTATTAGGGAATCCCTTCTAACGAGTCACCTAATAATATTCCCGTCCATAGTATATAAAATAACGTTGAAAGTCGAAACTGTTGGAGGACATTGGGCCCATTAGTGTTGGAAGTATGTAATAGTAATTATATATTACACAAACAGCTATACATATTTTGCTTGCATCTGGTAGATTTGCTTGAAACTATGTGCTAAGTTTTGGCCGTATCGGATAGGTAAATCCAAAAAAAACTCTAGTAGGAAGGAACATATCCAAAAGTTTCACAAAATGTAAACTGTTGCATCTTTTTATTTATTTGGTGCTAATACTAATACAGTGAAACCTCTATCTATCGTTCCTCGAATAATCGTTTTCCCGGATGTATCATTTATTTCTTCTAGTCCGAATTCATTTCATACAAAAATAGATCGCATTGATCGTTTCTATGTCCACCATTTTCCCGCATTCATCGTAGGAATTACGTCGCGTATTTGATATTTTTTGTCTATGTTTAAACGGCGCCAGACGGCACTCGTTACGATGCGCGAAACTTTTGAGAGAGAAAGAGAAAGAATAACAGTTTGTCGCCGCCATCAGTCGCTAGTTGTCGTCAGTTGTCGCTAGATACCCAAACTTAGTGGAGTGTTTGCAGTTATCCTTTTTGAGATTTTAAACTATTTTCGAAATGAGCCGTTTGATGAAAAAAGTACGTACTCTTCAAGAAATATTGAAAATTATCGAAGAGGTGGAAAAAAACCCCGCTGAAAAACGCATCGATATAGCCAAGCGTTTAGGAATCGCGGCATCCACGATAAATTCTATTTTCTTGAAAAAAAACGAAATTCAGGAGCAAATTCAAAAGTGCGGAAAATCTTCGAAAATTAGAAAAACCAGTAAAGAATCAAAGTTTAGCGAACTGGAGAAAATTCTTATCTCTTGGTACCAAATTTGACAAATTTTAACAATTTTGTTACTTTCGACGACAATATCCCAACTTGTGGGATAAAAACTATCGAAAGCTTGTGTGACGCAAGATTGACGGAGACAACAAAAGAGGTCGATATTGATGAAGAGAAGCCGCTGCCTGTACCTTCATTTTTAGAAGCATGCACCCTCTTTGAAAGATTGAAAACTTTCTACTACGCACACTCAATAACTGATGCCGAAAAGAATATCATTTGCAAAGCTGAAAATATACTGTTGACTTGCGGAAATAAAACAGTAAAAAAACAAATGTCCATGAAAGATTATGTATTTACAATGCAATAAACTTGGTTCTGTTTAGCTTTGTATTTTTTTTAAATAAATACATTTATTTACATCTAAAACTTATTTTCTTCTTATAATTTTAATCTACCAACGGTTATGCAGATTGGGAGGACGGTATCTTTACTGGATCGTATCTCCTTGTGTTTTGTCCTCTTAATCCCGCATTCATTGTTTTCCCGCATTCATCGTTTATTTCGATAGGTCCCTTTAAAACCAATAGATAGAGGTTTCACTGTACTACTAAAAACAATAGGAAGATGCCAGCTGACACGTTGACTGCGTGTCGTTGGATAGTATTTTTATGTAGGTATTATTTATTTATTTATTACACGCCCTCATGGGCTTTTACACACTACAAAGTTTAATAGTTGAGTATCACAGTTATTATAAATTCTACAAAATTAAAACAATAAAGGAAACATAATACATACAACGAAAAAAGAAAAAATGTTACAACAAAAGCATATAATAAAATAAGATACATTAGTAAAAATGATAAGAAGTCTCACATAAATAGATATTCAAAATAAAAAATATATATATTGCGGAAATTATAGATGTCTATTTATGTCTCGATATATAAAAGAATTAAAATAAACAATATTTATACTGATTATTTTTAAGATGAAATATTTCTCCCAGATCAAAATATTTATTTCCGAGACTGTGAAGTCTTGGAATCGGGGAATTTTGATAAGACAGTGTCCTGGTGTTGTAAAAATAAAAGGGTAGTAAATTTCGGCAAGATCTTTTGGGTATGTGGATGCTGATTAATTGGAGTAACTCAGGACAGTCAATTTTGTAATGAAGTGCTTTATGTAATACTATTAAATCTGTGTTTATTCTTCTTTCAGAAAGTTTTAATAGGGACAATTTATCTAGTAAGTAGTTATAATCAATGTTTTCTACAGGAATATGCAATTTATAGTTTATATACTTCAGGAACTTATGTTGAATCTTTTCAATGTTATCGGAATGAATATTATAATCCAATATTGACATCAATTTTCTTCAACAGCGTTGGGCATTGACTACACCTGGCTATTATTTTCAATACCAGCAAATTTTTTGATACAGTATAGTTTGTACATAAAAACAAAAAAAAATTAAAGAGTATATATATATATATATGTACTTCTTATCGCAGACCAAGCACTCGTGCAGCTTCTCATTCTTTTGCGTGCGAATGTGCGAGGCGAGCAGGCGGTTGTCGCTGAAGGTCTTGCCGCAGTCGGAGCAAGAGTACGGTTTCTCGCCCGTGTGGCGCCGAGTGTGGTTGGCCAGCGACACGGGGTCCTGGTACACCTTGCCGCATGTCAGACACACATACTTAGAAGCACGCCACACCGAGTGTCTGCAATATACATAATATGTACCCTTACGTCTCTTACAAACAGCTCTATAGTATTGATCTTGTCACTAACACATTCTGGAACATTGTGCAAATAATATTTTATAATATCTATATATATATATTTTTTTTTAATTATTGGTCTGCCGTTTTGGTCATCATCATTGAATGGAGTAGGTATTAAAATATTACTAACCTCTTTGTGTGTTTGCTTAATTGCGCCGGACTAGTGAAAACTTTGTTGCACATCTCACACTTGTGGCCCTTATAGTCCATGTGCCTTCTCACGTGCTTCACTAGTGAGTATTTTTCTGTGAAAATAATTCATAATATTAACCCATCGGGATAATTTGTTCGCTTTTGGGTCATATGGTCTCATAGAAATCGTCTCCTTTAGTGTCATGGTTATACAAGATCTAAACGGTGTTAGAAAAGAAAATGCCATGCTTTATATTCAAACCTCGAAGTTAACCACACAACCGATTAAAATGTACACTTCTATGAAACCAAATGTTCCGGCTGCAATTTTAGAAAAACTTATGAAACTTTATGAATTTTGTATTAATTATTTATATACAAAATGAAGCCTGTGACAAACCACACTATATTTTTGTGGCTTGACCTATTTAAGCGTATCACTCGATGTACATTTGCATAAGTAGTGTATGGCGAGAGATATGCTGAAATAGACCAAGCCATGTTGAATATAGCGTAATGTGTCGCCTACCTCATTTATCAGTAAATTTAGTTCAGTGTTCAGATGAAAAAACGTAAGGTGAGTTATGTTTGCATGTTTATTTCTAATAATAATTTTAAGATTTGGATTTTATTGCAAAGCGGAATACTCCGACCTTCTGACCGAATATGTCAGAGGGCTGAGGGGTTAATGAAAGATAATATCGTCGGTATTAAGTCCAATACTGCGAAAGAACCATTTGTAAAAGTGTCTAGGGGCAAAAACTATCTAGGTATATACGCACTCTTGCTTGCCTATGTTTGGCTTGTATTGGCTCATACGCGGTTAGGTTAAAAATGAAGGAAAATATTACAAAAATGTACCTACCCAAAATTAACAAAATTTAAAATAGGAACTGTTGACCAGTACTTACCTACAATCCTCACCTTTAATTTTTTCACAAATAAACTCCGTAAGATTATAGCACACAAACGTAGAATACTTACTTGAAAATTTTTTGTCACAAGCATTGCACTGGAACGGTCCATTCAGGGAGTGAATGGACATGTGTAATTTGAGGTCTACCGGATTGGCAAATTTCTCAGGGCACTCCGGGCACGGAATCGTCTTTTCTTTGTTTTTATTATTTCCAATATCCCGAATATAGCCTGCAACAAAATATTACAACATTGAGCAAGAAAATAATGTATCGTAATAACTATTTGTAAGTTACTCAAATGAAAATTATATATTAGGAATATTATATGGAATGATCATTTTGAGACTGTCTACCAATAAGGGAGAAGAGATGTACAAAACCAATTGAAATTCAAAATGAGAATGTATCAAAATATAGATATTTGAAAATGCAAATTGTTAAATGGTTTTTAGAAAAGTATTTCAAATGCAAAATACTTATTATCAAAACGCATTGAAAATACAAAATGGTTCCTCAGGTCAAAAAATTAAAGAGGAAAAACAAACAGCCTTCTAACAATTATTGAATTTTTAAACAATTTGACATTTAATGCTTTGTACTCCCTTGTCGCCGCCACGGCGACATAGGAAACATTCTAAAAACTCAGATGGCGCCGCAGCGGCGACATAAACGATGGGTATACATTTAAAAAAATTAAAAGAGTCCTTTTACAGGTATACACATGATTCTATTCAGTTGTCTGCAGTACCCACTTAAGATTGGTTGTGCTTTTTGCTCAACGTTTTATTTGAATATTTTTTACTGGGCAATAAATATTCTCGCTCCATCAGAGACCAGGCTCCATATTTTGGGAAAAGGTCCCAAGCAGGACTGTGTGGTCTGCTCGAAAAGGGCAGTAAAAGGTGGCAGACGGGAAACCAGTGAGTACTGTGACACGTGACCTAACGAGTCACGTATGCATTTGGGCAACTGCTTTCTAAAATACCACACGTTACAAAATTATAAAGATTAGGATATGCAAATTTTTCCTTTATTAACAATCTTATATGATAATAAATATATATTTTATTTACTGCATTACCAAAAAACATTTTTTTCTAATTTTCTAAAAATATCGTAATTATTCTTCATCTTTTTACATTATGGACATTATGGACTTTTTACATTATACACTATGGAGTAGCTGGTATACCATATAAAAAAATAATTTGGAGTACAAAGGGTTAATAATGGACATTAAAGTAAAACAACTTGTGGAATAAGTTTCCTAAGTCAGGACTTATTTCAATTCTCCAAACAAATCATAGAATATAATATTATATATTTATTATTAACTAAATATTGTCAATTCGAATGAATTTTCAAAAACCGCCTAAATTTACGAGGTACTAATATTGCCAACTTAAAAAAAAATAGAACCTACTATCGAAAATTTATTTATAGCGTATATGAGTATTTTTGTAATGGTATCACTTATTTTGACAGGGATCCTACCAGGCCGCAACTTGACAGACGTAAATCTCTCATAGCGAGGCAAAAAGCATTCAAAATGAAAATGGAAATGGGTGAAAAAAAAACCATTTAAAGTGCAAAATGAAAAATACCCATTTTCAGATAACAATATTTAGATAATAATATTTTAATAATATGTATTATGATAATATTTTATTGATATTATGTATGTAATAGGCAAGAAAAAAAACTTATTTTGTGCATAGATCATTTTCACATTACTTTAAGAGTGGGTTATAGGGCAGAATGGTGATTTGCTGGAAAACGGCTCTCTAAAACGGCTTAATACTACCTTTCGTATGTCATTCTCAGACTTCATATTCTTTGTTACCAATTAATGGACTATTATTTTTCAATCTGCCTATTTTTTTTTGTAGTTGTTGTAGGCATTCGACCATAAAAAATAAAAACATTAGCTGCCTTTATACAGTCGCTCTGTCGCGCGTGAAACAGCAATAGTGCGCGAAAGAATGCGCGTGTAAAGATGAGGGATTCGGAAGGGATAGACCGTGCGATTGCGTTCATCAGTATTTGACGCAATCGCGTGGTTCGAGGTTGCTTTACACGTACAGTTCTTTCGCGCACGCAAGATGGCGGACATACGCACGTGGAGTAAAGAATTAATAATAGAGTTACTTGAGTTATATAAGTCTTTTCCTTGCCTATGGAAAATTAAGTCGGAACATTATAAAAACAAAAATCTTAAGGAGGAAGCTTACATCAAAATAATCGACTTTTGTAAAGAGAAAGGATTTCCTGATGCCAATCGAGATTTTGTGGTCAAAAAACTACAAAGTCTAAGAGGCTCTTTTCGAAAGGAACTAAAGAAAGTTCAAAACAGCCACCGCAGTGGAAAAGGAACAGATGAAGTGTACAAATCCTCGCTTTGGTACTATGATCATTTGCTGTTCACTAAGGACCAAGAACTACCTACTGACAGTATATCTAACATTGAGGATGATCCAGTTGATGAAAACAGAGCTGTTGAGGAAAATATTATTTCGACCAACGAAGGCGGAATAACAGAAAGTGGCGTTGGTGAAATTGGACAGCAAACTCAAGTCGTAAGTAAATTTAATTTATTTTTATTTATTATTATGGTAATTTTTGGATAGGGCCTGACACGCTTATTACGAATATTTTTTAGAAAAAAACTTTATATTCGCCTTAATTACTATAAAAGAAAACTTTTTGCATTTCGGGCGGCGGAAAATTATGAATTTAAATTTTCAATTGCGTTAAGCAAAATTCACTTCGCGAATCGATGCGGCGGCAATCAGCTGCCATTAGGTACGTCACTGTTATGTTGGTATCCCTGATACATTGATTTGTATCACAAACTATGTTACACAAACCTAGCGTAGCCGGTAAACTAGTTGAAAACTGGGATGTTTTTCTTGCCTTGACGCGAGCAGGCGTTATTAAGGGGCACTTTCCTTTGTATCACAAACCATATTACACAAACCTCGGCATCCCACGAAGATAGCAACGGTCGTATTTAGCTCTTGTTAATGCATCAGTGATACCAACATAACAGTGCGTTCCTAATGGCGTCGCGTTGTCGCCACATCGATTCGCGAAGTGAATTTTGGTTTTATGCAATTGAAAATCAAAATGCATAATTTTCCGCCGCCCGAAATGCAAAAAATTTTCTTTTATAGTAATTAAGGCGAATATAAAGTTTTTTTCTAAAAATTATTCGTAATAAGCGTGTCAGGCCCTATCCAAAATTTACCATTATTATTATACATTTAAATATATCCAATAGTACAGTTAAAACATTTTGACCGTTTAAGAACTCACGTTACTTAACCCTATTGGTTGTCGCACACAAAGACACACACACACGCAACTTTAAGAGAAGGTCCGACAACCTTTACATTATATTTTCTGTTTTTGAGTTCTTCCACTATTAACCATACGATCTTGCCACTCAACACTCCCATCTGTATTAAAGTATGTTTTATATTGTTCTCTGTTTCGTTTAGCTTCCGAAGTGATCTGTGTGTGGGGACGTCTTTGAAGATTGATCAATGGAACAGAATTTTGTTGAGAGTCTGTAGTAATCTCGTCTCGTGGGTAATTAGAAATAGGATATGTGTTACTGCGTTTACGCAAAAAATTGTGTAAAGTGCAAATAGCAAGGACGACGTAACAAATACTTTTGTGGTTTTTTATATTTATTGCTGTTTGTAATACCCTAAACCTAGCTGAAATGATTCCAAATGCATTTTCAACTACGTTACGGGCCCTTGACAGTCTGTAATTATAAATCCTTTTTTCGTAATCTAGTTCTCTCTGAGAATATGGTTTGAGAAAATTAGGTTCTAATCCAAACGCTTCATCACCCAGAAAGACAAAGTTCAAGTTATTTACGGTATCACAATTTTCTGGAAAATTGAGATCGCCCATTTGCAGTTTATGATAAAATTCTGTTTGCTCTAAGACTCCTCCATCGGATACTCTTCCATTTTTACCCACGTCAACATAAAGAAACTCATAGTTTGGACCAACTAAAGCCATCAATACGATGCTATAGAAGTGTTTGTAATTATAGTACACAGCTCCGGAACCCGGCAAAGGCACAATGCGAATGTGCTTGCCATCCATGGCACCTCCGCAGTTGATGAATTGCCATTTCACTTCAAATTCTTTTGCTATCTTGATCCATTCTTCCTTCGTAGACGGCATCTGAAAATGAAATTATAATATGTTTTTTGTCTTATATTTTTAGAATGATGCTGCTCCTACTGGATGGGACTCGACACCGCGTAGAAATAAAAGAAAAGCTACAAACAACTACCAGGCCGAATTCTTTAAAGTCTGTGCAGATACTCTCAAATCAAATAGCAGGGAGTTTTCGGAGTTCGAAGTCGCCGGAATGAATATGGCCAAAAAATTAACTAAAATGGATCCGGTGCAGGCAATTTATGCGGAATCCTTAATAAATAATATTTTACGCAAAGGGTTGCTGAAAAAGTTGACGGAAGAAACTGACATATGCGACAATTATTGTAATAAGACCATTCGAACACCGTCTTCTGCTGACTTGCACAGGACTTCATCGATTAGTTCAGACGTATCACAGTCTATATTAGAAGGCATCTACCAAAATCAGGAAGAAACAAGCCTGAGAACTTTTTACGAATCTTCTACTGATACGTACCAATGACAATACAATACAATCTGATATGTATCTCAAATGAATCACAATTAATCTCAATAAAAAATACTATGTAAAACTATAATTTGGATGATGATTAAAGATATACAGGACTGATTATTTAGATTTTTATTTATAACAATAATAAAGTTACTTACCTTTAAATAATCCACCCTTAAACATTCATAAATAGCTCGACACGTTTCTGGTATTATTGAAGAAAGAGATGGAGCAGATATACCGGTACTGAATTTCAAATCTTCAAATGAGCGTCCTGTGGCGAGATATCGAAGAGTTGCTGCTAATCGTGCTTCTGCACTAATACTCTCTCTCATAATGGTGTCTTGCCTTGATATTTTATGTTTGATTTTATCTAACAACATACTAAATAACTGATCATCCATACGCAAATAATTCTTGAAATCGTCCGGATAATTTTCACGTAATTCTTCAATCAGTGGCATATGACAATATTGCTGTCTGTATTTCTTAACCCATACAGATCGTTTCTTCTTCTTTTTGAGTAGGCTAACACCAGCAAATATCATGACTTGTGCCATGATATTTCTTTTTCTTCTATCCATTTTGCTCCGTCGCACTATACTGAGTGTACGCGAACTTGAGTAAAACTTTGTAAATTGCACACACTCCAACACGCGCCAGTTCCACGCGGTCTATTGCGCATGATTAGTCTTTACACGTTCGCTCTTTCCGTTCACATGTAACGTACACATGTAATCGCGCGCGAATGAATGTTAAGCTTCAAAACTAACAAAAAGTGATCGCGCACGATTGCGCGCACAGGCTTACCAATACGCAATCCTGTACGCTCCTGAGAATGCGCGATAGAGCGACTGTATAAAGGCAGCTATTGATACACCATACAACCCACTTTTAAAACTTGGATCTATGATTATCGCGTTAATAACGGCTTTACACAATATTTTAAATTTAAAATATGTATATAATACACACATCTGTAGAAGTACGGCCTCTTATTATCGTTATGCTATCTGTGGATATTAACAATTAAATAAATACTTCATCTTGCACCAAATTTTCAACACATTTCACAGTTTTTTTTACTTATTCCGGGATGGAAGCCCCCGGTGATGGCGGTGAAACTATAGGCTCCCTGTTTTACGGCGTATATATTTCGAAAATGCCATCAAAATGTTTCATTAATGGGTCTAAAAGTAGAATACCGACTCACTTAAAGAATTGCAATAATCTAAGGAAGCTACAAAAACAGTAAGTACTCACAAATTCTCTTTTTTCATGTAAATTTTACGTATTGTATTTTTTCAAGTGTCATATTTTTTAAAAGGCGTAAAATACAACATTTAATATGCGTTCCTTTTCCCAACGGTTAGCACTAACGTCATGTTGTTTACTGGCGGCATCTTTATGCAAGTGTGTGTGAGAGAATTCATTGTCTTTACGCGCTCTGACTAAGTGGGAGAGTGAACGTTTTTTCATAGGGCACGTTTGGTAATTAAACCAAAAATTTAACTTACCAAAAATTACCATCTCACGCCAGATCATTTGTTGGTTTGGTAAAATCGGACGTTTTAAGTGAAAACAAGTCAAGTTTTTCACTGTTCCTACCTTACATGGTAAGGGGTATTAACACGTTGAACGCCATTGTGGAAATGAAGAAACATTACATTACATACTCAAAAACAGAGGCACTACTTAGCTTCCGTAAACCACTGTCATAATACAAGACATGCAAAAAAAAACCCAACAGTTCCGCCCACCACTTCCTCATCTTTAGCACAGAGACAATTCTCATACTTAGGCCCTAAACTGCTCAATCTCATACCTGATGCATGGAAGGCAAAGAGTACTAATATTCTGCGTATGCAGGTAAATAATTGGCTTCTGGTCTTGGGGAGAGCTGAATGCGAGAATATGCTAAAAAACAGTAATTGAATTGTAAATTTTGTTTTTTTTTACATTCTTCTTTACATTTTAATTTATATTGGTATTATATTAGCATTACAGGAACTGTATTTTTACATAAAGAAAGTTCGAAAATTGCTCAATTCTTTGAGATATTTTTCCTTAAAGGAAAAGTTCCTTCTTTACTTTCATTTTTTTTATTTTTCATTTCCTTGTTTTATCTATTAATATTTCTTTAGTTTATTATATCAGCTGAACAATAGTAAAAAAAAAATGTCGTGGTATAACTGAAAGTATACTAGATTATGAATATACATTTGTATTACTTTACCAACAGAATTTCTTCAATTCAGTTTCATTTTCAAATTCATTTTCTTGTTTTTATCTATTAATATTTCTTTAGTTTATTATGTCAGCTAAACAATAGTAAAATATGTCGTGGTATAACTGAAAGTATTCAAGAATATGAATATACATATGTATTATTTTAACAACAGAATAGTCAACACTATAATTTACATGTAAAAACATTATCATATTGGAATGTCCTAAAACGGGCAATCGCCTAGTTGGACATTTTAAGTTCATTAATTTTATTATGTAATATTTACAAACAAACAATAAATAAATAAATAAATTACCATTTTAAATTTTTTTTTTAAATACTCAGATGGCATCTGCGACCATCAAAACGTATTCCTTTTTTTTTTACCAAAATTTTCCATGAAAATGAAGAAAATTAACTGCGGTCACCGGTGACCGTCATGGCACTATGGGAGAAAAATGACGATTTTCGTTATGAGGAGTAAACAAGTTTATTACCGTTTTTTATTTTTATCTTTAGATTAAACAGATAAAAAAATCTTTTTAAGGAAATTAACAATACCATCGCTTTTCTGCGTATAAACATGTAACCATTCACACGTTGTCAAATCAAAGATATTCTATCTATGTGTTGTGTTGTAAAGTTCCAAACAATAATATTATTTTTCTCTTTGTAGATCAATATTATGATTTATCCATGGCAGCCGGAAAAAATACTCCAAACAAGGTATGCTTCAAGTAACGAATAAAAGAAAAAAGATTATTGTTTAGTTGTACTAAATAACACAGAATAATTTAACAAATATATAAATAAAAAAATAAAATTTCTTTTATTTCTCGAGGTCAATTTATTAATGATGTTATTAATATATATAGATATTCTATAAAATATAAAATTAAGATATTTACCAAATAAATCCACCTTCGATTTTCTCGAAAACGAAAGCTCAAATAAAAAAGTCATAACCCAAAATTGACTATAAATGAAAGGTTATTCACAAGTTATCCCTTTATAGGACAACTTTTTTTTAAACGATACGCCCTTAATGGTTTTATTTATGTATTCTATATTCATTTTGATGAACAGAAAAAAAAAAATTTTTGCTTAGCTTTTTTGAAATTTTCGATTTTCAAGCGGGTTTTTTTCTGACCGGTGTCCATTTAAAAAAAATGATATAAAATTATTGTTTTCATTACAAAAGACAGGTTGGTAAGGAAAAATGTACTTTTATTTATTTGCATTACAGGGGAATAACTGCTTTGATAATTTTATAGAGAAACTGACCAGGACGCGATTTTCGTAAATTTACTCAACATGTGCGAACTTCGGGCGGTTGGTTCGATTCAAGACCTCTGTGCGTTACCTCAGAATGATTACAACCCAAGGGCTTATAACTTGTAAACATAAAGAAATATAAACCTTAATGTTGCAGGTCTCAAAACTATCCGTTTTTAGCTTATGACCTATAAAGGGTTTTACCGTTTAAACCACGAGTTTCCGAACACCGTGTGAAACAAACTATATGTATCGGAAATGTTCCTCAACACTAATGACAACAGCAAGAGAATGATGAAACATTTATAAAAAATGTCAAATTAAATGCTTTACCAAAATAGTAGGTTCTGCAAATAAGTCATACCTTTTACTAAGTTGTTTGTTTTACTTAATATTTCACATTCATATTATACGTTCATTGCTTTGCGACAAACGCACATGTGACGTTATATTTTAACAAGTTCATTAATGTACAACTACCGCCCTCTAGTGACAAAAAAATGAAGACATTTTGACAGTTTGCGAAATTTCGCTATCATATAACAAGCGCTTAATGGACTTTACTGCTTCTGTTAGTTTTCCCACCAAAGTTTTCCGGCCAAATCAATTACCAGTCTGTCAAAACAAATGACTTTCTTAGTATATATACATACATTGCGAGTTTAAATATGGAATGTCATAGATAAATATTTAATCTTAACTGATACATTATCATTACCATCATCCGGTTCCGTGATCATGCTGAAAGTAATCATTTTGCCAACATCCAGGACCCCCTTCTCCAGCACGATGGAGTCAGTCTGCTGCAGCCAGAGGGAGTCGCTTTCATTGGGCAGCTCTGTTAGGGTGATACTACCCTTCATGGCCGCCAGGGCATTCTCTATCAGGTTGCACTCGGGTTCCAACCCCAGTTCCAGGAATTTCAAGGCACCTGGAGAAAAAAACAAATAAAAAATACTAATTTCGTTTTTGTCTGTAACACTCGTTCAATAAACTCGAATAAGCTTTGAATTTAAGCATCATTATCAAAAATGGAACAGATTGTGTGAAAAATTCAGATAAGCGATAGTTGCATTCGAATACGCATGTGTTTTTATATACCTATATCATATAGATGTTTCCTGTGACAGGTAAAAACATGCTTTTTTAAAAAAACAGTTTAAGAGTGTTTCTCTAGTTACACAGACAGAGCTAGTAAATAATACACTGACACAATGTTAAGTGTTGACATATTATTATGTAGCATACAACCAAATAATGTAATTATAGTTTCAATCCATAGATATTTTTTTATCCATAATAATAATATATCTTAACATATAAAAATCACCGAGTCACTGTGTTTGTACATGCTAATCTTTGAAACCGCTCAACCGATTTCAATGAAATTTTATCAATGTGTATGGTTGGTTCCATCTTGAAAGATAGTTAGATAATTTTGGACCTGATAGATGGTGCTGTTGTTGAGATTAAAAAAACAATTTAAAGATAGTTACCGTGGTGAAGGTTCTTGGTTGTTTGTTTTTAGATTTCAAAATTTAAGAAGCAATTGTGTGCTACATATAATGTTTACACACCAAAAAAATTATATAATACAAAAATGCATATCCTCCAAAAACCAACCTTCTTCATCTTCGGAAAAGTGATCTGGAATACTTTTTGTAAAGGCTTTTTTCTTTAACAGGTTGGCGGTGTCATTGACAAATGGGTCTTCCTAGAATAATTGATAAAATATTTTATTGTCAAGATATTTTTTTTTAAAGAAAAACAAACATTCCTGGGTTACAAATAACCTGACAATATTCTAAAATCCCCTACTACCAATATTGTAAGCGGAAGATGTTGCTTATGTTGTGATGGAGGACTTAGCCAGCCGAGGAATTGAACACACTATGCCTGGGTGGGACCCAAAGCGATGCCAACTCAGCCACTGACCGGTAAAACTTTTATACAGTAAACACGCTGTCCCATGGTTCGGTAAGGAATCAACATTTACCGAGTGCTGTAAGACCCTGCAGTCTATATTACACTTTGGCAGATATTAGAATAAAAACAATGCAACGCCAATTCAATATGCTTGTTAAGTCTATAATACCCTAGTGTTTATTTAGAACAAAATGTTACCATATTTTATTCAGTACTGATGGTAAAGTTCGTGGCTTTCCTACAAGAAGCTGCAACGATTTTAAGCTTCCTAAGACAAATTTATGGGGAACCCAAAGAATATTTATTATTAAGGCTTTAAATTGTTCAATGAACTCTCTTTAAATGTAAAGGAAGCCTAAAAGTCTTGCAGTTTTTCGTGGGTTATGATGTTGTGAAGTCCAAATTTTAGTACTCGGGTATAGAATATTATTACAGTGATTTTAGAATAGATTTAAAATGTAAAAATTTTGTAGCTAAATAAAATATTTAAAAAAAAAGTTAAGTTTGCTACGGTTTGTAGTGCAACCTTTGTGGGACTCTTCTGCAAAGGGTCTTCGGTTTATGTTGATTGCTTGCGTTTCCTTACCTTCACCGACCCAATGGGACGACAAGCTAAGACTCTGATGTGTAAAACTGGTTTAATTTTAACTGTACCCAGACGTCACAACAGTTGTCTAGCAAACACGTCAATGAAAAAGTGCCGCGTACAGGGGAAGCCAGCATCGAAACTTCACATATTTAATAATTTAATAGCAGATATAAATAACAGTTAAGAATTAAATTTATTTATTACATAATACAAAGATATTTATAAATATATACATATTAAATAAGGTTAAGCCAAAAAAATTCTTAGATATATGAGTTTTATTATGTCTTAAAATTAATGAGTAGGTAAAGGGGAGAGGAAGAGTAATAAAGGATAAGGATAGGAAATGCTCCTGATTCTATATTTATGCATAAATTTATGACCGTACACTTTACTCCGTTTCAATATTTCTGAAGGTTATTGCTAAGAATGTCTACATTATGAAATTATGAGTTACTTCATGGGGGATTTTTTTGTAACTTTGGTTTTGTAGGTTGATTTTGATTTTTTTTTAAACTGGTACGTCAGGTGAGTTTATCCCATTATTCAGGATTTCAAATAATAATAATAATAATAATAACAGCAATAACAGATACAATAGTTTGATTTCTTACCAGAATAGGATCTACACGTTCATCCATTATACGCGTCTCTTGTTGAGAGCTTTCTACTTTCAGAAAATCCTGAAATGTACAAAAAAGGTTAAATAAAAGCAGTATTGAGATATAACTCGCAGCTTGAAGAAAGCACACAGCCAATTCAATCATAATTATTTTTAATATTGTGAAGCAGATTATATTTAAAAAGATAAAGGACTCAAGTGTTCGATTCAATTGACTGGACAATCTCTTCCTCAAGCGTCCTCGACTTATCTGCCATTCACTTTCGCATCAATTCTTCTTACACTCCTTTCCATTCATCCTCTCTACATGTCCAAACCACCTAAGAGTTCATTTCTTAATCTTATTAATTAGTCTTACATCAGTCTTGTGTTCTGCCCAGATATGCACATATTATGTACGAGTACTATGGTTATTCAGTGAAACAGTGCTTGTAACAAGTAACAATCAATATTAACCATCTCTAATAACCAGGAGAGATAGTACACACTTTAGAGGCTGCGCCCTCTACGGACGGAAGCAGAGGCGCCTTGTCAATGAAATGGGTCCCTGAACCCAGAATTATGTATTTACGAGAACTAGTAGTTCTGTGAACAGTAGACCTTACATCCAAAAAAGTAAGTTTCTAATTTTTTCTTATTTCATAAATCAAAACCAAAATTTCCAAAAACGAAATCACAAGATTTATAAGTAGGTACTTAAATACCTACCTACTTAATTATAAACCATAAATATTTCACATGATTTTTTTTATTGCAAGTAAGGAATTATTATACAATTTGTTCAAAGAACTGTCATTCAATAAGAATTATTTTTTAAAACTTTCTTCAGGCTGATAGGTACCACAATATTGATTATTCCGATTTGACAGCTCATAGTAGGAACCATGATGCAAACTCTTGATCTTCGCCGGAACCGGAACGTAATAAACAAATAAACACACAGACGAAATGCAAAACGCTCTAGTAGTCCTAGATAAAACGAGACTTAGCCAAGTTAGTAACTTGTAAATTTAAATGTAGAAATAACTAAAATAATGGTAAAAAAATTAATTAAATTCACCTCAGGTGGAAGGCACCCGTACATGACGTATCTTTTCAGGATGGAATCCGACTTCTCACAGAGATTCTTAAAGGAACAAGAACGGTAAACTTGTCTTAAACACATCAGGCAAATGTTACCTGGCATTCCATCTCCACTTTCTACCTGGAATTTTTTTTTACATTATTTCCAGCTCCTAAAATAGTCAGCAATGCCAAAAATTTTGTGTATTTTTAAAGTCCAATTATTATCAACAATAATTATTATTGGAGACCTTCTTGAGTAATTAAAATTGAATAAACGTCCCAGTTGTTTTGCAGAAATTCACGTCTGTTTCAGCTTTTGAACAAATTGTGATCAGCAGAATTGATTGTCAACCTGTTACAATAATATGATAGAAAGCTGAAAATAAACCTAGAATCGGTGTTTTAAGGGAATCTTTCAACTGTAAAAAAAACAAAATGGTGCAGAATGACTATTTGATGACAATGTCACATTTGAATTTCTGTAAACCAAACCGTCCTTAATTCTATTCATTAAGACACATTGATTTAATTCTGAAAATAGAAAAAATGGCCTGAAAAACAAGGTACCTACCTATCTGAACACAAAACAATATGTATGTAATAGCTATTCGATTGCCATACAAGTGTGGCTCACTTCTTATATTTCTAATGCTGTTCTTTTTACATAAATAAATGCATATTATTAGAATTTATAAAACTTTAAATGTGTTATGCCATGTCTACATGGGTTAGTATTTATTTTTTCTGTGGAAAAGGCATTAAGGCGATGCACTACGTCGTGTAATATTTCAAATTGAGCCGCTATCAATAACAACCCTTACGTAGATGGCGATAAGGTTTGAATTCCCGCTTAACACCATCCGCCTATTTTGATTTATGCAAGAAAAAAACATTGCCAAAAAATGCCTTTTATTTTATTTTGTGGATGTTCAGGCATAAATTTTTTTTTTCCGATCATTTTATAAATAACTTAATTTTCCACATTATACAATAAAATCATAACCGAAAATGGGTTCGTATGTAGGAGATTTTGAACTTTAAAGCAGTTTTCATAGGCCTTATACATTATTTTTTTGTGGGCTTTTAAAAAGACTTATCGAAAAAATACTCGATTATTTCAAAGGCCAAGATGTATTCTACTCGCAGTATTTAATTAAAGCATCTGAAACATTTCTAGGCGACCAAATTTTCAAACCAAAAACACATGATTTTGCATTACTACGTATGGCATCGCCTTAATTTCAACTCACTGGGAGAATGTTTTTAAGTTATTAGGCCCTGTTATTAGGATCCGTATTGCGTTACCCGACATGTCGGCAAAACCGCAAACCGAATTTATTATTCCCTTGACAGACCATTGGAATAATAATAATTCGGTTGGCGGTTCAAAATGTCAGATTCTGCAAGGAGGGCCTATAATAATGGTTTCTGCATAGACATATGAATATTAGTAGACCTGCCCTAAGTGATTAAAAGCGTATTATTCCCCACTCCCCATACCGGTTCCATTGGAGCCGGCTGGGCTCGCGTATGGCCTCCCGTGAATTTAGAAAACGTGACGTCATCATTCTTGTGCGAACTATGGTCGAGGCATCATCGGTTCATTTTACGAAATAACACGGCAAAATGGTGGCTTGCGCTATGAAAACTTGTAAAAATAGAAGTGAAAAAGAGAATAAACCCAATTGTCGTATTACATTCCATAGGTAAACATTATTTTAATTTGTTTTAAGCTGATTCACATCGTATAATATGGATCAGTTTTAGAAACATACTATCACGCGATGGACGCGAAACACAAAGCCGTGTGCACAAGAATCAGGGATGTGCCTTCGCCTTTTGCGCTTTGATAAAATATATATATATATATTTTTTATTAATTTAAAAAAAAAAACATTACATATTACAGTGATCTTTGGCTGTCCAACTAGGAGATTAACCTGTTTTAGGACAGTCAGAAATAGGCAGATTTATTAACCACTCAGAACATTAGAACGTCAAAAGACGTAAATATGATAATAGCGGTCAAGACATTAGAACGTCTTTTCACGTAAACGCGCAAGATTTTACAAAAATTGATTTATTTCCATCACTAGTATACGGATTGCCATGATTTAAAAAACAGAGTATCGATAATGAATAACGCTACGCGTCTGTATTCAACAATATCTATGGAAAGTAGAGGTACATTATCTAAGGCGATTGGATCTGTCATCTTGTTCGTTCATAATTTATTGCGTTTCTAAATAATTTATTAAAAATATTTTAGTTTGGACGGTTAATATTTTGAGGTGACTAATAGTTTTTAATTATATTTCTTCAATATATAAAGTGTTATTTCTTTATGATACTCAGAAAAAAGTACATTTTTCACAGCTTTGAAATAATGGTAAGCGATTTTTAGATATTTTTGACGTTTTCATAAAATGTATATTTAGAAACGCAAATATTTACGTATTACAACACAATGCGATAGTGAATTTCATAATCTTTCCAAAACATTTTTTAGAATGAGGCTACGTTTCCCAAAACGTGAGTTATGAAGCTTTTAGCAAAACTCGTAAATAACACAAAAATTATCACGTTTTGACAGTTCGCAAAGGAACACATAGTAAATAATAGTCTTTGTCTGAGAGGTTAAATGTGATTCTTGTTTTGTCTAGTGTATTGACTTTTACCTAATTATTGCTCTTTATAAATAATTTGAAAAGTTTTCTTGGTTGATACAAGAAGTTGCTAACTATATATTTTAAATAATATAAAATATATAATAGTATAATAGATATGTATAAATATATACAGGGTGTATCGGCACGTACCCGACGAACTTTAACCAGCTATTCCTTAGCACATTTGGAGTAAAAAATGTTATGGGCACTTTGCTGTCCGGTAACATTTTTTTTTAATAATCATGTCATCTGTGTAAAAGATTAATTTACCATTTACACATAGGTGTATTAGAAATAATAACAAATATTAGAGTCCTACCAAGCCGAACCCTCCGATATGAAAATATCTGGAGTCGGTGAATTATTTTCCCATTTGATCTCTGGTGAGTTGACGTGTTGTTCTTGTATTGTTTTGTATTTATATTGCTTATATAATGCACTTGCATAATGTTGATTGACTAGATGATAATTTGTGGAAAAGTGTGTGAAAGGGTTTAGTTTTTCCTATGGGGAAGATTTAACCCGGACATAAAATTGGAAATTGCAGCACCTATTCTATATAAAAAATATATATTAATTAATTTAATTGCCGGCAACCCGGGCGTTTATTGAATTATATTTTTTTTAGTTAATGTTAGTAAGTTACCCGTCTCACTAGACAATGTATGTTCTGTTTTAATTATCGTTTATCGTATTACGTTGTTTTCGATCATATTCAATTATTAACCTATCAACTGTGGGAGGGACTCCGGAGTCCTCCAAACTAAAATCGAAGATTTTTTTTAAAGCAATTTTAACCCGTGTTTACAAAGGAACTGTATGAATAATAAGGCCAGAATCGCTTGCGCTAAATATTTCTTTAGAAAATATTTTTTATTTAATATACGCAGCTTCTTTGACGGAGTTGGAATATATTATCTTCCACTTTAGAACGTGCCGCAAACATCCTTTAAATTATTTTTAATTAGTAAATCGTGAAATAACTCAAATTAATCAAATAAAAATTTTATTTGCACGCTGGGTTTCGAACCCGATATCTATGATTTTTCGACGTGTAATTTGTCTCACGGTCACGGGCGTCATCACAGTCAACAGATTAATACCTTCTTTCTATGTTGGTTCATCTTTAAAATATATTTTTATTCAGCTGTTATTATTTATCTAGCATCGATAATATAACTATTGTACATGTTGTTTTCTCTTAAACTGTGCTTTTATTTTTGTACATTATTTAAACCCCTGTTAGTTGTTTATTGGATGCTGTTCTCACAAATATACTTTAATTATTAACCCTTTTGTCTTTTTCTTTTGATTTCTTCCATTGTCCGTATATGTTTATATTATATATAACTCGTATATTTTTTTATAATATTATGCATAGTCTGAGAATACTGTTATTATGTCGGTGTATATAATACTGTTTTACTAATTTTTCCAGACGAATTATGATGCTTAAATGTACCTAAAAAAAATTTTATGCAAATATTATACCCAAAAAATAAATAAAAAGCACCTTCATCGACAAAATACTCCCGAATAATACCCCACACCTGGCTATGTGGTGGTGAGAAGTACCTAGCTATGTAATTCTGGTCACTGAACACGCCTAAAGCCATTTCAAGTAGTTGGGGCGATACTGAGAGTATCTACAAAAACAAGGAGCAAATAATAATGTAAATGCTACGTATTATTGTGATTAAATAATGTTTGAAATAATTCGCGTAAATTAATTTTAATTAAAAGTGATAATTACATTATTTTATTATTAATAGGAACAGAGCGGTTGTACCAACCCTAAAGCATTGTTCGAATGTGGCCATTGTCAAGTGTGCTTGTCGCTGTTTACTGGGGTAAGTAAATTATGGACATTTGTAAAAGTGTCTTGACTCGATAAGGAAACAAAATATTCGACTCTGAAAATAGAAGAATTTTTTTTTGCCGAATTTGGACTTAGCAAATTTGTTCATAACGTGGCGAGTAATTTGCGCTCCCATGTAAAAATGTCTATTCATTAAAAACCAGATTTTACTTTTAAGAACTAAATGGTGATATCATAATGCGAGATGCCTATTTACTGGCAGATTGATTTATTGACGAATCACAGTCAGCTTTCTTCTCTGCATCCCGCAACTCTTGATTTAACCCTTCGCCCTTAACTTCTCGTCTATTAATATTCATATGTCTGTGGGTTTCTGTAACCAGTGGCAGTTTGCAGTCTAAATCATTGTGAGTCTTCATCGAATATATGGAGACACGTCAGAAAACCGATCCAAAAGAATTAGTTATGCATACAAATCAGTTCAAACGTTTGACATACAGGATGGCTGCCAGGCAATTTCCCTTCACCCTAGATTTAGCTTCAATGCCATTCATAAAAAATCGCACTAATACTCTGTCCATGGCAAAATGGTTTATAATGAACAATTATTATTTTATTTTTGTGTTGTTCATGCAGTGATTATGATTTTTGGGGGTTTTTGTTGAAACAAGGATTGAGATATGTCATAAAAAAATTATCTAGGTTTTGACATTTTTCATACATCTTCCCCTCACCCCACGGCTTCAAAGTGTTCTCGAATCACTCCGTCCATGGTATTTATCAATGTTTAAAAGTAATTTTTTTTACAGTAGAATAGTGGCACACTGTTAAATATTATAATCTGTAGTAATATTATAATCCAAATGAGTTTTGTTTGGCGTAGTTATTCTTTGGAAGTTCACTGCACATTCGCACATTAGAGAAAATCGTCACTGTCTGTAACATAGGTAACGTTTTACAAAAAAAATCAAAATCGGGTAAAAAAATCAACGTCTGGGGTACGCTTACTTTTATAGAAGCCCCGAACATCAGCAAGTTGGTGATATTAGAGTCATAAATAGGCTTCATTCCCTTTTTCGGTCTAAGACACGTTCGGCATAATTTTGAAAATGGAGCCCCGAAATTATTATCTAGAGTTTCCATTTTGATACTATTGAAACAAAATCAAGGTACGAGTAAACAAAAATTCTAATAATATCACACAATTTTTTGTAATCACTCCGATAGAAAACTGTTTTACATCTGATATCGAATTATTATTGATAGAAAATTAAACGACTGGCCTGATGTCGGCTGAATAAAAATAATACAAGATTCTGACTCTGACAGCTGCAAGGTTGCCAATCCAAAAATAAAATACCCACAAATCATTTTCAAAATCCCCAAATTGCGAAAAATAAAATTGGTTTAAGTTAAAAACAGCCGATAATGAAGTTAAACATTCCCCTCAATAAAGTTGAACATATTTTTTAAGTACATTACGTATTATTTTATTTTAGTATTCAGGTAATCCTTTAATCATTATTTTTTTGGCTTTCACCCGTTAAAGGCGATCATGGCCATATTATGTATTATTTTATTTTAGTATTCAGGTAATCCTTTAATCATTATTTTTTTGGCTGTCACCCGGCGATCATAGCCATATTTTTTAAGGAATGAAGGGTTTATTTATTTACTTATTGATTTTAAACACCAAAACTATTGGATTTAATACCATTTTTATGAATGCATTTTACTAATAAATTGTTAATTTGAGCAATGTTGAGACTCAGAACTGCTGGTAAAATGAACACTTTTCAACAGTGATTAATTTAAATATGTATATTCGCAAACTTATTTGTTCAAAATTTTGTTGTATTTAACAAAACAACTTGATTGGGAAATGTTTGGCAAAGGGCTGCCAGGATCACCTCCCTTTGAAAACTTTTAGTTTTCAATGGAATGGCTGAAGCGTACCTCAAATTACGTTTTCTTGATCGCATAACCCCAACATGGAAACCACTCTTATCATTGATTAAAAAAAAACACTCCCCAACTTTCCCCAACCAACCAATTGTATTTAATTCCCACAAAATATCGGAAAATTATTAACGACCAACATTCGAACAAATGTCACAAGAAGTAAGAAGTGGAACGCGCAGAACGTTAAACTGTCAAACCAAAACAAAATACTCACAAACGCAAACCTTCAGACGCCGTGCATTGTGCATCGTCAATATATTCTAATAATCAATAATTTCTGTATAAATGGTTATTTTACTGATTAAAACCATAATTTAATTGCATAGACCGCGGCTACTTATTGTACCGACCATATTATTTTATCTTCCATTCGTAGCACCGGTAATAGATAATTGTGCAGAACCTGTATGATGTTTTTATCAAAATAATAATATTACATTCGATCAATCGCAATGTTTCGGATAAAGTGGAAGGAATTGTTTCCTACGAAATGGAGTGTGTTCATTTTTATTTCGTATATGTCGTTGTTTGTAAATCAAGGTAAGTTGAAATGAATCAACCTGTTACTGTGTTGTATTTGGCCTCAACCTCGATTACCTCATCTACAAAAAGTAATTTCATCAAATTTTCATAGAAAAAGGGAAATTTCATTTAAGTAGGTGGAAAAAATAAGATTAGGAGAAATTATTGGGGTAATTATTTACCTAACCGCCGCACTTTTAGGCACAGATTATGGAAATTACACTTTGTTTCAACAATTACTACAATAAATAACTAGTTAACTGCACAAAATAGGTTGATAGGATATTACTTTAGGCTAATTAAGTAATTTATGCTTATTTAGATTGAAATAAAACTTTTGCAAGTGTCACGCAAGAATAAAAGTCTAAAATGGCGGCAAAGGGCTACCAGTTTTATAAGGTAAATTTTGAACTGAGGTTGAATAAAAATGAATTTTCAATGCATCTTTTACCATCCCTCCCGACGTAAATAGTAGTTTTATGTAGTAATTAATTGAAATGATTTGATGTGATGATTCCATATTCTGTGCCTTTTAAAACTGCAATGGTTTGGTATATATTTACTCATTTCTTGAAATGGCTTTAACCGTGTTTGGTGACCAGATCTGAATAGCCAGGTACTTCACCACCACTACTTTCCCCGTCCCCTCGCGATACATTCAACAACATATCCTAATTGGGGATGCCGGGTTCTCACTGGCTCCGCTAAGCAGGGAACAGTTGGATTCTTGTGTAGTATTCACAATAAAAAAAATTTAATGAATAAAACAAAACAAAAAATGTGTTGTTTTATATTCTATAAAACAGTTAATAAGGCAGTTAATGTATTTTTCGATAACCTATATTCGGGCATTTAATGTGGTTTTTTTTATATCCTATATTCAAGCAGTTAATCTAATGTTAATCAGCTTGTAACAGCCATTAACAGGAAGTGATAAAAAAGTAATGCTCAAATAATTATATTTATCTGAAAAAGATAAAAATATAATTGCACATCGCATTTAAATCATATTTTACATTTTACTAAAAAATTTGAATGGTAAATTATTTTAGCTTAAAATATCTATATTTTATAAGTATGTACATATAATATGTCAATATAGATAATGTTATAGAGAAAATATGTCAAGGTAGATGGAGATCTGCATATTTAACTTTACATGTCAATATAGGTATAGATTGGCACGCAGAGCTGTATTTACGCAGACCGCCAAGGCTGCAGCATATTGGCCTGCACCACAAAATATGGATATGAAGATATTATAAATTATAAGTGCTTCATCTTTTAGTGTTAAGTATGTAGTGGGTTTCGGGTTAGACCCCGGTGTCAGGTTCGTGCTCTATTTAGGGTTCGCATCCTGGTGTAGGATTCGCACCCCGATGTCGTGTTTGCACCCTGGAGACGGGTTCGCACCCTGGTGTCGTGTCAGCACCCTAGTGTCAAGTTAGCACCGTGGTGTTGGAGTTCAGTCGTCAGCTAGCCAAGTCCTGCATCATTGCCAAAGCATCTGCTTTTAAATTTTAATAATTTAGCTTTTATTTGCAGGTATCATAGTAACCGCTTCACAAAGTTCAGACAAGAAGTACAACTACAGCACAACGCTTGTTGTATTACTGACTGAAGTCTTAAAGTTGATCACTTCGGTCATACTATATTGTAAAAAGTAAGTAAACACTTTTATCATTCACTATAATATTTCCTACATATCGTCGACGGCAATCCATCACCACGTAAGTCGTCCTGTAATGCTATTCGGCGGCGGTAATAAACCTACATGGATTAATGTAGGATATTTCCAATGTAAGGTAATAGTAATACTTTCCAATGTCGTAGCGTATTGTATCGTGTATTGTAGCGGTTACGTCACCGTTGCTAGGGTCATCATATCATAATCAGACCGCACAAGTGAAAAAAATCTGAATCAACAATCAGACTTACGAAACTTCAATTGAAATATCGGTACCGCGATACGTAAAACTGTTGATAAGAAAATGTTTGCATACAGGGTGATGCAAATGTTCATACAATGAACCGAGTCAGAGATCCTGCGGGTTCGACGTCCAGACGCTACTCCAACCTGTGGCAGACGAGAAGAAAGGAATCAGCACCTATATAAGCGGTGGAGGACCTAAGTACTATCATCATTCCATTCAACAAGTTTGACCTAACATCATCCCACTTGAGAAGTCCGACTCGGTCAGGTTATGATTATGGCCGGTTCCCCCCCGCGTCACGACTGGCTCTTTCTTTACCTCATCGTTACACACCTACACCCGACTTTGCACGGACTTACTATGGACTCCTTGGGATTTAGCTCAGGGCCCTGGCCCCGGCTATCATTCCTGGCCAGCGCTGACCTCAGCCTGGCGGCTTCGTTGCCGGCCTGCATCCCCCACTCATCTGCCGACCAGGTCCATCGCACCTTCGGCTACCTCGTTCACACTAAAGTACCCGGAAGACCCCACATCTTCATCAGTGCTGAACACGCCCACGAGTCCGGTCTCCATCAACGCGGTGTCGACCCACTGACCCGCGCCTGGACCATCCTACCACCGTCATCGCCGTCTACACCTGGTGTAATCCTCATCGGTCTCAGTCATCTTCCAACTGCACAATTATACTGACTCGCAATAAATGCCGTGACACCACACAACATCATCTTTCATAGTCTCACTACCAAGATTTCCATAGTATAACCGCAAATCTCAATTGCCTTCGGTTGGGGTAAAATCACCGCAGGTTTTTTGTCTCTCCTGAAAAGTGGCCAAACATGATTGATGAATTGCCGTCAACGTTGTGAAACTGGCAGATCTTCATAAAAAAAATAACACAATATTTGCAGTAAATGAATAAAAAAAAATATTTATGAAATATTCTTGAAAAATAGGTTGATCATTCAGTTAACCTATTTTTGGAAGTTCTCGTCATATTTTTACGTTGAATATTCCCCATGTTGTCAGCATTTATACTCGGCTGGCTATCGATGTTAAAAAATGTGTGGAAACGAAAAATAGGACAATGACTATTGAGACTTCTATTGAAATAGCTAACAGTATCATAATATGAATCATTAGTGTTATCCACTCGAGTGACAGCTACCCAAGTAGCACCACTAATAAACCAACCTTTGAGCGATAGCTACCAAAATTTGAGTAGCGGAAGGAGGTAATTTTTATGAATTAAAATGTTTTATATTTATTTTATTTTTATAAAACATAAACATATTGGATAAAAGGGGGATTCATTAACTTTAAACTACGTTAAGCATTTTATATGATTCTGTATTATATTGAGAGGTATAATTTTTGGAAACTGGAAATCTCTATCTCAAGACATTTACAAAAAAAAACGAGCTCTATTGCTCGAGTGGTTATAGAATTGGGATCCACTGTCTCGTAGGACCCTCATTGTACTACTCTCATTTTTTGACAAAAAAATTAATTAACTAATCTGTGTTTTCCTCTTTTCAGTGAAAGTATTTTGACTATGTTTAGCGTAATAAAGAACAACTTGGTTCTGTTGGGTTTGTATTTAATACCGTCCCTGTTGTATTGCTTCTACAACAATCTCTCCTTTATCAACCTGGCAGCCTTCGATCCTACTACTTACTATCTGTTGCTTCAACTTAGAGTTGTGATTACAGCATTACTTTTCCAAGTAAGTTCAATTTTAATTACTCTATGTCATAAATATAAAATATACTCATACACTTTTCAACCCCTCTTAAAAATGTAAGATATAAAGTATCGTTTTTAATCGATAGAGAAACAATAGCGGGTGTTGCTTTTAGGTCCAACAGATGGTGCTTTTTTTATATCTCGTTTTTACCTATCACATGTGACATCTATATAATATAGGTATATAAAAACATGTGTATTCGAATGAAACTTTGCGTCAAAATTTCAAAGCAATCGGAGAAGAACTTTTGGAGATTTAAGATTTTAAACAAACGAACATTTACATTTTTGTTTATATATAAATGTATTGATTTCAGGTTATATTTAAGAAGAATTTGAGTGGCCGACAATGGATCTCTTTGCTCATGCTCACAGTGGGATGCATGATCAAGCATGTAGACTTTGGCACCAGCAGCCCAGAGGTAGCCGCAGTCACCAGCGCTGTCTCTGGTGGACTTCCCGCCAATAATTCCCACAACATATTCAGTCAAGTACTCAGCCTCAGTGCCATTTTGATATTAGTCCAATGTTTCTGTTCGTCCCTCGCCGGGGTGTATAACGAACATTTACTGAAGAACCGAGGACTCACGGTCGACATTTATATTCAAAATATATTCATGTATCTCGACTCTATTATTTGTAACATCGTCTTTATAGTGATGCAAGGCAAGAGTGACGAGGCTTTCAATGTAGAAGCGTTGCAAGCCGTTCTAACTGTGAATGTTGTCATCATCATGATTAATAGCACCATGATAGGCATTGTCACAAGTTTCTTTTTGAAAACAATGAACTCCATTTTAAAGACATTTGCCAGCGCTTTGGAGCTGGTCTTCACGGCGATAGCTTGCTATTTAATATTCGGTATTGTTATTAACATGTTTACGGTGCTATCCATTGTGATTGTTTCCGTTTCTGTTATTTTATATTCCCAAAACCCTGTGGATAATCAGGCAAAGAATGGTAAAGGACATTCCGACCAGGTGCATTTATTAGAAGAGCCAGAAGAAGTGTAATACAAATTAATTTTATTGAACAACGTGATGAACCAAAAGTTTGTAAGTATTAGGTTAGATGGTTCGTAATAATGATGGCCAGTATCAAGTGTGAACAAAATACTTCTGTGAATTTTGTCACAAGTATTTAAATATTTCATCGTTGTCTGTCGGAAGGGCGTAAACACCACATCACAATTTATTGTCTAATACAATATTAAAATGATTGCATGTTCACATGCAAAAACACTGAAGATTTGTAATAAATAAGAAATGATTTTAACGATTGTAAATTAACTCTATCTGATTTTTAATTATCATGCACAATTGCATATAATTCTACATTTGCCCAGTAAGATAAACCACTACTTACAGTAATGATTGTGCTACATTTAAGATAAACCACTGCTTACAGTAATGATTGTAAATTAACTCTTTATCTTATTTTTTATTACCATCCATAATTGTATATATGTAATAATGCATTTGCCCAGTAAGATAAGCCACCTCTTGCAGTACTTAATTTTTTATTGCTAAGAAAAATTGATTAGGAAAAATGAATAACTACTTTTTATTTCACTTATTTTTTAGTGCCCAAATCAATTTACCAACAAGAGCACTACGTTCTTGAATCCAAATATATTTCAAATTTTTAATCTTTTATGAACAAGAATGATGCAGTCGAAGTTTGTTCCATTTCAATCCGAGCATTGTTTTAAATAACTTTTTACTGATAAAAATTCAACAATTTAGTTAATATATTTATTACTAGCTGTACCCCGCCACGCGTTGCTGTGGCTCAGTCAGACTGTGCAGATGAAAAACAATAGGCGCATGTTGCTTTAACGTCCAACAGAACGTCCGCTGTTTTAAAAAAAAAAAGCATGTTTGTCCAAAAGATGGCGCTGTTTTAAAAAAAAACATGTTTTTACCTGTCACATGTGACATCTATATAATATAGGTATATAAAAACACATGCGTATTCTAATGCAATTTCAAAGCAATCGGTGAAGAACTTTTGGAGGTTAAAGATTTCGAACAAACAAACCTTTACATTTTTATTCATATTTATTATTTCGACGTGATGTTGAGTTATAATTCAATTGACATAGGTATAATATTATAATCCTAATAAAAATTATTAATTATATACAGCAGATTTTGTATTCCTCAGCAGTACAACACATGTTTTAAATGTTGCACGAAAAACAATGAATGATATACATACATTCATAAACATCACTTGGATCTGCCATGTTTGATCATAATTATTCATCGGTAGAACGTTTTTCTTCTCTTGATGTCTGTCAAGGTGGTGCTTTTGTTTTGATTGCTTTATAATCAATGTTCTTTTAATGTATTTATGAAACATTTTCCATTTAACTGTCTAGTCTGTTTTAAAATTGGACACTTCATTGAACTCCCTTTTAAATTAAGTTTCTTTTATTTTATTAATGTTGTCCTTCCCGAAATGAGTTTTTTTTTAAACTCACTGGGAATAATATATTATAAATATTATTGTTATTATTTTGTAATGCATTATCACCAAATAAAAAAAATGAACTATTAAACTTAAGTTTGCCCGAAATGTACGTTTCGTCGTTTTTTGTGTCTTCAAGTTTACAGTCGTCAATATGATGTGTGTAGAATAAGTCTAAATCACAAATAGACTCCAGTGTACCAATGGTTTCTTTTTACAGTAACATAATAAATTAACTTATAAAATAATATGTCATGTTAATTATAAAACATATTCTATTAAATTACATGTAATGAAAACCACAGGGTAAAATAAGGAATGTCATTTCCAGAAAAACTTGCATAGATCAGAATTTTATTGTTTAAAAGTTTTGTATATTGTCACTTTTTTGTCACTATTCATTGTTAATGTTTTTCCTTGTTTTATTGTTGACGCTCATGATTCTTGCCTACTAGTAACTATCTTACTTGCCTATCTAGTTACTAGTTTTTGGCAGCGATGGTTGTTGCTAAAAATTTTACACTGTGAAAGATACACAGTACATAATGACATTAGATGACATTGTCACTTCAATTTGGGATTTTAACACACTTCGGCCGGGAAAGGTGGTTCTAGCCGTTTGCTCGATTGATGCTTAAAGCCGAGAAGGGGAATTCCACCTTTTGCGCCGGCCTCATTTCAATGATCGAAAAGACGGAATTATTAATTTTTTTATATGAATATTATATACCAATCTCTTTGTAAAGGTCCCAACTATATGTACATTTTTATTTTTTTTTATTTTATTTATTTATAATGTATTACAAAAAACATGGTAAGTAACACATTATTCCCAATGAGTTGAGATAAAACTCATTACGGGAAGTACAGACACATAAAATACATTTTACAAGGATATTACACTTTTAAAAAAATACAACATATTGAAAAGGAAAAGAAAAATAAATAAAAAAGGAAAAATACATTGTTAAGAATAGAGATTTTAGAAATACTGAGAGACATCTATACACATGAAAAATAGTAAACCAACATATGAAAGCGAGCGAAAATTCACTGGTTTAAAAACATTTTCAGGAAATAATCTTTAAGCGTTTTAACTAATATTTTTTTGTTAGTTACTGATTGCTTTATTTCATTAGGTAATGCATTGTATTGTCTATATGCAATATATTGTAATGAGTTAATACCAAATTTTGTTGTGTGGGTAGACGATGCTAGGTGTATTAGATTTTGGGACCGTGTTTTGTGCTGGTGTATGTCTGAATTAAATGCTGGTTTGATGTTAGTGTGTGAGGATCTATGTATGATTTGTAATATTGTACAAGTGATATTGTATTTAGGTAGAACCGTAAAAGGAAGTATGTTTGTCTTTAAATATATATCTTTGATATGTATATCCCACGGTAGACGGTAGATATTCCTTATTGCTCGATTTTGAATCACTTGTATTTCTGATATTTGTTTTTTAGTAATAGTGCCCCAGATACTAACTAAATAACTCAGATGGGAGTGAATCATCGCATAGTATGTGGCCCTTAGTAGAGATGTAGAGAGAAGACCTTGGAGTCGGTACAGTACGCCGGTTATTGGGGATATTTTAGATTTCACATGCTCAACATGGGAATTCCACGAAAGTTTAGAGTCTATTAATAGCCCTAAATATTTCGTGACTTCTATATTTTGGAGCTTCTCAGTTCCAAGTGTGATATTCATTGGCACATAATCCTTATTACCGAAAGTTAGGTAGTGCGTTTTTTTTATATTGAGGCTCAATTTATTAATACGCAGCCAATTAGCTAGAATTGAGACATCTACATTCATTTGAGACTCCAGGTCACTCAGGCTTGTACTGTGATAATAGATTACAGTGTCATCCGCATAAAGTTGGAGGTTTCCAGAGATACCACATTTAGTTATGTCATTGACATATAGCAAGAAAAGCAGAGGCCCAAGAATTGATCCCTGTGGCACTCCACATGTGATTTTACCTAAGCCACTCGAGACACCTTTGACTTCAACAAGACAAAATCTATCATCTAAGTAGCTTCGGAGGAGATTTAGGGGCTTCCCAACAATTCCCAAATATTCCAATTTCTTTAAGAGTATTTCATGATCGACCGTATCAAAGGCTTTTTTGAGATCTATAAATATGGCTGCCACATATTCACCCTGGTCTATATACTGTTGAAGGTTGGAGATAAAATCAAAGGCGGCACATTGAGTACTAGAATTTTTCCGAAAGCCATATTGTTGTGGTGTAAGGATATTATTCGCAGATATGTATTTTAGGAGTCTATCTTTGATTATGGTCTCAAATACTTTTGAAAAAACCGATAGAAGTGATATAGGACGGTAGTTAGAGATACATGTTTTACAGTCTCCTTTGTGTATAGGTATTATCTTCGCTAACTTTAATTCATTTGGAAACTTTCCCGAGGACAGTGACCAATTAAAAAGTTCTGTAAGGTGACCCGCTAATTCTTCTTTACAAGTCTTAAGAACTGATGGTGTTACTCCATCGAGTCCCGGTGCTGCTTTCAGCTTAGTTTTAGAGATGATCCTCAGTACCTCATCTTTGTTTGTCCTAGCCATGTACAAGGATTGGCAAGCCTTCGGTTCCACAAAAACGGTATTACAGTCATCCGGGAATGACGGAATGGTAGCTGCTAGCTTTTTTCCTATTGAGAGAAAAAACTCATTAAATGCGGATGCTATTTGGCTCGGATCCTTAATTACGCAGTCATTTACCACGAGGGATTCTATTTCGTTAGTTGGTTTATGTGTTCGGTTTGATAGAATAGAGTTTATGATTTTCCAGGTTTTAGTGGGGTTATTTTGGTTTTGTTGAAAGCTGTTCGCATAATATTTGTGTTTTAGATTTCGCCTATAATTAGTAATGGTATTTCTCAATCTCTTTTTAAGTGTTACAAGAGTAAGATTACCAGGGTCTTGTTTCCACTGCTTGTGAATCTGGTTTCGTTCTTTGATTAATGTATTTAATTTGGAATCAAACCACGGAGTATTCAGTTGTACCCGACTTCTTAATCCTGTTTTTGGTGTAGTTGTACCTGATTCTATTGCCTTTTTAATGTGATAATTGAAACTTTTAAAAGGGTCTTCTGAGTTGCTTAAGTTGATCGTGAAATTGTTATCAAGAAGATAGGATTTTACTGACATACTGTTGATGATAGGTCTCGTAATCCGGGATTTGGTTCTATTATTAAAACATTTTTTTAAGTTGTTCTTATAATCAACAATAAGTATATTATGGTCACTAAGTGGATCATCAATATTCGATATAGTAGTCTGAATGTTTTGCCTATTTGATAAGATGTGATCTATTAAGGTGCAGCTTGTATCAGTGACTCTCGTGGGAAATGTTTTGTTATGTATTGAAAAATTGTAAGATTGTAAGATGTTGCAAAAATTTAATGAAGAATGTGTGGATATGGATATGTCAATGTTAAAGTCTCCGAATATTAATGTATCTTGTCTACTTTCGTTCAGTATTTTTTCTAGATGTATTAGAAAATCCTGCATATTTGTGTTGGGTTTTCGATAGATAGCATAGATGTTAACTGGTTTCCTATCACTGCTACTAAGCGTTATACCTAAAAAGGAATTTTCATTTGAGAAATTTTTAATAATTGCACACTTCATAGTATCAATCACATATATTGCTACGCCGCCTCCTCCTTCGTTGGGGCGAGAAGAAAAAACACTTTTGTAACCATTCAGGGAGTAAAACTTTTCCTCTCCAATCTTAAGCCACGTTTCCGTAATGACGAGCACGTGTACAATGTACCGCGAACTTCTTACTTTTTCTTCGATCTCATCAAACTTATTACGGATGCTTCTCGCGTTCATATACATTATTCGTAGACAGTTCGTCACGGGATTATAATTCTCGATGGTGAGGCACTTATGCTCATGTATGTTACACTCCATAATCTATAGTTGCAAGGTCGTTCTTGAGTGCAGCGATGTAGGCCGGGCAGTTGTCCCTATCTCCAGTTGAGTGATCAGCAGGCTTACCAAATCTGGTGCATGTCGCGCAAACTGGTTTGATGGTGGAATTTGGGCAGGACTCACCATAACTTACTTACATAATTATCGAATTTTAATGAAAGTCTTCTTTTTATATTTATCTTCGTGCCTTTCGGTATTTCAACAAAAGGATAGTATATTATTTGTTATTGTAATAATTCAATTCCTGGAATGAGAGTTTTTATGACTGAAACCCGATTTGAATCTTTTATCTCTGTTCCGCCCCTCTCAACTTCTTTGTGCAAGCGAACGAAAGATGTCTGGCGTATTCAAAGAAAGCAGGTATGGGCAAATACCGATAACTGTAATTAATAAATTACAAGGTTAATTGAGTTGCATTTCAAATAATATTCGATTTTCGTTTAGTACTTTTATAGCTTGGGTATGCTGAGTTACTTCGTAGATTTTTATTAAAATATTTTAATTACTTTCGAAGATATAGCGATTTAAATCAAATTAAAGAAATTCGCGCGGGACCTTTATTTTCGCCCAGAGATAGCGTAGCGCCAGCGCAAAAAATACCCGTCTGAAATGTGTTAATAATTACATTCCTTGTTTTTCTCCTGTGGTCTTTGTGTTATAATAATAGTTGTGTATTGATCTGGTGATATACTTATTATGTTCGAGTTGTTGCACACAATTTAATGCATACTCTGAGTGGTTGAGCGTTGGTTTAGTTTAGTGTGCAAAGTATTATTACTTATTTCGCCCATAAAGATTGTTTCGTTCCCTGTTTACAAAGTTTCGGTGACAAAATTGGGGCTCTATAGATATTCGGCTGTTTATTATTGTGTAATTAAATACGTTTTTCATGTAAACTGTATGGCGTATGCACTGCAATAGGGGCCGGGTCAAATTGTCTATTTTGATTTTAAATAATATAATATGATAATAATCATTTACCTGCCCTGAAGAATTCTCAATTTATGGTTTAATAACTTCTAAAAAATACTGTTTTTAGTATTTGATTGGTTTCTTTTAGCCGTCGTAATATTGTTTACTCAAATGGTTACGGCAGTAAATTTAATTTTTTAATTACACCACACTCATAAATATTCAAAATTGTATGTAGAAACATGAAGCTAGATTATGATAGATTTTAAAGGTATTATACAGTTTGAGAGCATTATGAGGTTTACTTGGATTTACATCACTCATTATGAAATTTTAGGAATCATTTAATGTAATATTTAGATGAGCCCCACGGAAAGTACTCTTGCCAATCTGTTTGTTACTTTATGGAGTGAACAAAGATAAATCTTATTTTTTTTTAGTAAAGAAAATTCAGTACTTTAACCCCTCAGGCCTCTGGCATATTCTGACAGAAGGTCGAAGTATTTCCACTTTGAAATAAAAGTCAAATAAATAGATTATTTCTGAATGTATCTGAAAACTAAAAACTTTTATTGAAGTGATGAAATATTAAAATATTATTATTAAAAATATACATACTATTTTTGAAATATTAAAATTTTAAATGCGAACATAAAAAATGGCTCATCCTTACGTTTTATGTAACTAAAATTACTTATAATGAAAAATATATAAAAACACACGCATTTTATTAGACAAATTTATAACAAACTTTATTGTCACTTCACTTTTTGTCATTTCATATAAAAATAATTAATAAAAAATTCACAAAGTTTCATAATTTTTTTTCAAATTGCATTTGGAACTTTTAGTTTCACAAAGGTTTACTCTTTAATTATTCTGTGGTTAACTTCTAGATTTGAATATAAAGCGTAATGTTTTCTCTTTCTAACACCATTTAGATCATATTTCTTACCATGACAGTAAGGGAGACATAAGGATTTCTATGAGACCATATGAGTTGTTCCTAAAAGCTAACAAATTAGTCTGAGGGGTTACGTAGGGCAAATTAATTTCTTCTCACGAATGAACAAGTTTTCATTATCAATTTGTTATTTTTATCACTGACATGTTTGTGTATGTTGCACACCTTCCTACTTCCTTATAGAATAAAGAATAGCCCCTAAAATGCCTTCATGTATGTATATTTGAATGGAAAAAAATGTCACCACTGACTTAATACCTTTTGGTTCCAACACAATTAGCATACCCTCTGTCTCTCTTACACTTGCTTGATATTGTACATCGCCATCCCATTGGAATTTCATAATGATGGTGAATTGCAGCTCTGCATATAAAACTCAGCCCTTCAGGACTTTTGACCATTTTTTCTTAAAGATGCTGTCAAAAAGTCTGAGAATTTGTGTGAATTTCCGCTACTCAATAAAATCCAAATAAATGGGATATTTCTGAATGTATCCGAACACTAAAAACTGTTTTTGATACCGAGGACACGAGAGTTTTCAGAGGGGCAGAGGTTGAAACTGACCACTTTCTGGTGGTGTCAAGAGTAAACCTCTTTCGCGGTTGGCGCTCTAAAGTGAAAACGGTACTAACTCCAACAATAATCAAAATAGAAAAACTACAAAACGATAATGAGAGAAGTAAGTATGTGAATTGTGCAGAGATGAGATTGAATGAGAAAAAAATGGATGGTCTAAGCATAGACAAAACATGGAACCACATAAAAGTGAGTCTTTATGAATCTGCTAGAGAGGTGTGTGGAATAAGTACGCAAGGTAGAAAGAAAGGTGATGCTTGGTGGGATGATGATATTAAAGCACTGGTCTCAGAGAAGAAGAAAGCATGGTTATGTCTGATTGCGGCTGGCAGTGCTTCCAGCGAAGAGAAGGATCGAGCGAAAGAAGTATATAAGGAATGTAAGAAAAAAGTAAGAGTTGGAGTGAAAGAACGAAAGAAACGCCTGGAAGAGGAAGAAGGAATGAAAATGACAAACCATTTCCAAGAAAACATTAAGTTGTTTTGGAAGGAAGTCAAAAGGTCCCGGTGTAGCCCTGAAACCGGAAGCATGAAAGTAATAAAATCGAAAGATGGAAAAATGTTGACGAATGAGGAAAAAATAAAAGAGAGATGGATGAAGTATTTCGAGGAAGTCTTTGAAAGCGAAGTGAGTGACAGTGATTCTAGCGGCGAATCAGATATGAATGATGATGGACTGAATGTTACCGAAATTAGCATGGATGAGATAGAAAGATCAATTAAGTGTATGAAGAATGGTAAGGCTGTCGGTTTCGACAATATTGCTGCTGAATATTTTAAAGGAGGTAGCCGTATAATTCTCACATGGTTGTGCAATCTTTTTAACCAATGTTTAAAGGAAGGTTACACGCCTTTAGATTGGAGAAGGGCAGTGATCATGCCATTATACAAAGGTAAAGGGTCACGTATGGAATGTGGGAATCATAGGGCTATTAGCCTGCTAAGTTCAGTTGGCAAGCTGTATGGTAGAATTTTGATTGAAAGGGTAAGAAAGGAAACAAAGGATAAAATATGGGATGTGCAAGGTGCTTTTATGAGTGGAAGGGGGTGCATGGACCAGATCTTCTCATTGCGTATGCTCACCGAGAAGTTTCTGGCAAAAAACCAGAAACTTTTCTGTGCCTTTGTAGATCTACAAAAAGCATACGACCGAGTCGACAGGAAAAAGCTATGGAAGGTGTTGTCCAAGTATGGAGTGAATACGAATCTGACTCAGGCAATTGCGTCTCTGTATGAGGGAAGCGTTGCATGTGTTAGGGTAAACGGTGGTTTGATATCACAAAAGGTGTTAAACAAGGCTGCGTAATGTCACCGTGGTTATTCAATCTATACATGGATAATTGTATGCAAGAATTGAAAGATGTGGGATTGGGCGCGAATTTGAGTAATCTGAAAGTATGTTGCCTGTTGTATGCTGATGATGCGGTGCTGATTGCTAATAGTATGGATGATCTGCAGTCTCTCGTGTCTAGGATGAACGAAGTATGCGTGAAGAATGAGTTAATGATGAATGTAAGTAAGTCTAAAGTAATGGTGTTTGAAAGAGAAAGTACGAAAACAGTGTGCAATATAGCTGTGAATGAGGAATACTTGGAGCAGGTGGATGAATTTGTGTATTTAGGAAGCATGTTTACGAGAGATGGGAAGGCTGACAGAGATATTGAAAGAAGAGTAAATGCAGGTAACTCCATTAATGGAGGACTGAACGCAGTTGGCGCTAACAAAAAATTGTCCAAAGAAGCGAAGTTAGCAGTCCACAATGGAGTGCTTGTACCTACCCTGATGTATGGAAGTGAGGCATGGAACTGGCAAAGAAAGGATGAAAGTAGATTGAATGCTGTTGAAATGAGATCCCTGAGGCGTATGTGTGGTAAAACCATGTATGATCGTGTGAGGAATGTGGATATCCGCAAAGAGTGCAAGGCTGATGTAAGCGTAATGAGTAAGATCAAGAAAGGGACGCTTAGATGGTTTGGGCATGTAGAGCGAATGAGCGAAGAAAGGAGTGTAAGGAGAATATACGATGCAAATGTGAATGGTAGCAGAAGTCGGGGACGCCCGAGGAAGACATGGCACGACCAAGTGAATCAGATACTTCAGTCGGGCCATGTCAAGAGTCAGAACAATAGAAGAGTATGTATGAGACGATGTATGAATGTGAATGAGGCAAGGAGTGTGTGCCAAGACCGAGTTGTTTGGCGGTCCGTCCTCTCTGCCTACCCCTGCGGGGAAACGGCGTGATGGTTAGTTAGTTAGTTAGTTTATGAAAAAGGCTTTAAAATTTTACTATTAGACATAGTCATATAATTTTTTAAATATTAAAATTTTTAAATCAAGCAAACAAGTTTTAAAAACGGCAAACCTTACGTTTTTTTCTTCACTGAACTAAAATGACTGATAACAAAAAAAAAAAAATTATTAGACAAATGTTTTACAAACATTACTGCCACCTCACATTTTTTAGTTTCATATAAAAATTCATAAATTTTTCTTAAATTGCTGTTGGATTGCTTTCATCGAGGTGTACATTTTAATTATTCTGTGTTTAACTTGTATATTTGAATGTAAAGTTTAGTATTTTTTCTTTCTAAACTATGACAGTAAGGGAGACAATGATTTCTGTACGACCATATGAGCTGTTCCGAAAAGCGAACAAATTGACTGTAAATACGGATAATAACTGTTTGTTCAAAAATCCGAACAAAGTGAAGAGTTAGGCAAAGAAAAGCCAGACTTTTGGATCACGAAACACGTTCAAGTTGTCATTTCTTTTGTTCTGCTTTATTTAATATGTACAATGTATATTCCTAAATGGTATCTAAAGGTAGAGTTTTCCCATATAACATTGGGTTCATAATGTCGATGTACCAATTTCAATTGTCTAATTAGATATCCCTTTAGCCAAGTTTTGGCTTGATCAAATCTGTATTACCTGTTAACGAAGAAAAACCTATATGTTTTTGCGTTGGAAGACTCACCGAAATTTTATTAATAATTCTTTTTATTTTGTGTTGTGTTTTTTTATTTTTCTTTTTATTTTGTTTTGTGTTTTTTTATTTTGTTTTGTGTTTTTTTATTTTTATTTTTATTTTGTTTTGTGTTTTTTTTATTTTTCTTTTATTTTGTTTTGTGTTTTTTTATTTTGTATTTGAATTAATGCCAGTGTTAGAAATAATAATAATAATACATAGACAAATTTATGTAATGTACAAAATTTGGTTAGTTTTGTATAAATAAATGAGATATCCCTTTAGCCAAGTTTTGGCTTGATCAAATCTGTATTACCTGTTAACGAAGAAAAACCTATATGTTTTTGCGTGGGAAGACTCACCGAAATTTTATCAATAATTCTTTTTATTTTGTGTTGTGTTTTTTTATTTTTCTTATTATTTTGTTTTGTGTTTTTTTATTTTTCTTTTGTTTTGTGTTTTTTTTTATTTTGTATTTGAATTAATGCCAGTGTTAGAAATAATAATAATAATACATAGACAAATTTATGTAATGTACAAAATTTGGTTAGTTTTGTATGAATAAAAAGTGCATAGGTGAACTAAAATTGTATTTCTTTTTATGTACATACACAATAATTTACATTTTATAATAACATATATATATGCATGGGGATGGTCCTACAGCAATGATTCACCGCAAATCTTCGACGAACTTCGAGTGTATGGCGTTGGCCCCTACTTTTTGAAAATGGATAATAAATAAATAATAGTGATAGTTTCCTACTTCTCATTCAATTAATTACTGATAAAATAAACACAGAGTTCCCATCTGTGGTCTACTAGATAAAGTGTTTATATATCTATTCTATGCAGTTTCCCCAGGACAGCTACTTATATTCAGAGAAATGTTTTTCTTCTCTCTAATCTTATAAAAATATATATAATATAATGAACAGACATACGAAAATATTCCTGAGATTAATTATATTTTCCAACTAAATAAGTGTTCCATAAAAATAAGTCATACAGGCTCTCCTGTAAATAAATACAGTACTTACGGTGACTTTGAAAATGAACAATTATGATATTTGACATGTAATTTAGCGACACCCTTTATCAAAGATAAAATAAACAGTGCAAGTGACGAAACAACGAGCTACAAAATATTAATCACTCGAGCAATGGAGATTTTCAGGTGTCCGGTTTTCGATTTAATTAATATCATACTCCAAATATTAATACGGAAACAATGAATCCACCTAGATTTCACCTTTTATCCCAAATTTTTTTATATTATACTAAAAAATAATTATTAAATTTATAATTCATAAAAATCACCTACCTAAATTTGGGTAGCCATTGTTCGAGTGGTTAAGATAAATTATTTGATTACCAAGCGAATAAAAGAAAATTATTATGCTAGGAACATTTTACCTTAAAATCTAGGCAAGTGCGGTGAGCTACTAGGAAATCCAAGGTGGATGTCTCGGCACACGCACACGGGGGTCAATGCAGTAATGAACAGGTCAAATGAAACATTAGTTTAAACATGGTGTTAACGATTTATTATAACAAAATTATCTGCCTTTACACAATTCAAAAAGTGTTTTAGCTTAATAATGAAAGTTTTAGTAATATGTATTATAACCGTATGGGAAACAAACAACTAAACACAAGACGGTCGTTGTTCGCAAGTTCAAGTCTTATCACTGTATTTTCCAGAAGAGAAATGCAACACATTTCAAATTGCCATCAGAATATATCACAAAGTATAAACCCGCTCTAGAGATAAATACTCTCCAGTCGGGAGGCGGGATGACCTAACACCAATGGCAGTATGATGGATCCCCTAGTATTTATATAGGTACTCGTATCGACACATAAACCCTCACACTGAGTTCACCAAATTAAAATCTATTTTAAAAGGCAGACTTAAGATTTTGCCGTCACTAAAAAAAAATGAATAAATATTTGTAAATCGACACTAAACACTCTGTAAATAAAATTAATTGTTTAAAACAAGGGTCCGCACATTTTATGAATATGTACCACATGTTAAAAAAACGGATGTGTCCATATATCACCAACAAAAGGTCATTTAGCACTGAGAAGTGACCGAGCAGTGAAATTCCAGCTAGTTAAGTTACAGCTAGCTTTGCCCTCTTTTAAACAAACAGTTCAATCACCAATTTACCCAAAAAAACATACTCTCTTTTATTTTAAAAATAAGAATAAACTTTGGCTGCAGGCTATTGTTTCCAAAACTAAATTTATTGGGACCATAAGGATTATGTACAAATGGAGATAATTTTAAATAAACTAAGCCCAACAATACCGATCCATTTGTAATTAATATAAATACATACCACAACTAAAAATAATGTATTTAACATTTTGTGTCCTTAAATTGCACAATTATTACATAACTCGATATTCGTGAACAATAATTAGTTCTTCTATGAAAAAGTACTATACAATTTACACTAGTAATTGAAACATTTCACTTGGGCAAATACTTGTAAAGTTTCGAGCTGAAGAATACAACAATTTAATGAATGAATCCAATATCGAATATAAAGACACGTACATAATAGCATCTTACCATAACAGTTTTATATAAAAACACAACACCGTAAGCTACATTATATCTGTTCCCATTGTTGAAGCAATCTATCAAATCTATCAATCTCCATGTAAGAGAATGTTCACAAAATAATTTGAAACAGTTGAATTATCTATAATATTTATTTCTGGCATGCGACCGGTATTTCGTGAGCAAGTTATAACAGTATTAAAATATTTAATAAAAATAGAAGATTGTCTGTGACCCTCTATAGAGCGATGCACACCTAATGACATTATTGCTCAAAAGCGTTTGAACTTGCGGGTGCAATAATAAAGTTTCTCCGATTACAACAAATAATGTGTACTGTACACCTTCCCCCTGTGATAAGGCATGAGTGATTCGGCAGTGAAGTTTGTACATCGGATATCACATGACAGTGGATATTCCGTCAGGAACAGGAACTTGATTATCCCCTGGTGCTCTGTTCTCAGCTACCGTTCATTATTACCTCCGCATATCGGTGGCAGTCGGTGACTTTTCAGTGAGCTAGAGTGGCAACAACATAAAATATATGACATCATTGATGTTTCGATTTTTTGTATGAAGATTTTCAGCATTCTTTCAGTTCAAAGAAGCACAGCATCCCGAAACTGAAAAATTTCATATAAAAAATTGAAATTATTAAGTAATGTTTTTTTTACTACAACGTCATTAATGTGGTATTTTTCAATCTTGCCACTCCAACTCACTGAAAAGTTACGGACCGCCACTACCGCGCATCTGTCTGCTGTCATCTGTCTGCAACTACCAGAAATGTAAAATCCACTGATAGTTGTCAGTGTAAAACATTGAAGGCTGCCACCTTACCAAAAACTAATTATTATTGCCTGTTTGATCGATCCATTTAAAAACAAGACATAATTTTCCTAATTTATAAATATGTGTACCTTAGAAGAATATTATGTTTCTTGTCTCATAAAAAAAAATGCGGCAGCGCTGTGTAAAGAAAGCGACTACTAACATAGTTTGCAGACGGTCAAGCGATAAGAATATAGAGTGGAAAGAGTAAACGAACACAGCTTAGGGAAAAGAACCACCGCAAAATTCAGATTCGACTGTGAAAGCCCTTGTGTATAGTGTATTGAGTTAGTGTTATCGTGGACTTGTCATATTACATATTGTGGCGATTACCAGTACGTAGTATTATTTTAGCAATATAAGAACATTTGGAAAGGTAAAGGAAGCTTCTTCTAATAACTTAATCCGTTTTCTACTAAAGAGGACCACTTGATGCCCAAAATTTACATAAGCTTTTAAATAATACTATAAGATTGGTAACTTAGCTAATCTGCACACACTCCATCTGCCCTGCACGCAGTTAGCGCCCAACGAACCCGCTATGAAATCCAATCATATGGGTTTGTATAGTAAAGTTGTCACATATTTTTTTCTATATCTATGAGTGGCTGATAGGACCATCACACCGTCTTTAATTGATAAGGCATAAAGGTGATTTAACATGACGTGGTTGGGCTCTGGAAGCAATGTTGGCTCGCACTAGAACAATAAAAATTCACATCAATTCATTTATATTGCTAATTTATTATCTATTAAGATAATGATATATAATTTATTTGGAGCTTTTGTGAAATACCACCACAACGGGTCTGTAAAAATTTTGAATTCATCTTAAACCATTAATTCTGCATTATAATATAGTATGTGTTGCTGATTTAAAATAAGCCACATTAAAATGTTCAGCTTTGGAGTCTTGTGGGATTCTGGGAATACCTTTGGTGTATGGTGGGCAGAGATGTGCAAAATGGGTACCCAAAACCATTTGAAATGCAAAATGGAAATGGGTCAGAACTTTTCCATTTTAAAATGCAAAATGCAAAATACCTATTTTCAAAATGCATTGAAAATGCAAAATGGTTTCTCAGCTCAAACAATTAAAATAATTATAGAATTTTTAAACAATTTTCTCATTTAATAATGGACATCGATGTAGAACAAACATATTACATGATGGTAAATCCTTAAACACCACGACTACAGATAATCAAACCACAAAAAAATTGCGCAAGTCTAATGTTGCCAACGTAAAAACATAGAAACTGCTATCTAACATTTAATATTACAGCGTAATGGCCGGGGCCCCATGTTCAGTATTTGAATCAGTATTTTTTGTAATGGTATCATTCATTGCCAGGGCTCCTACCAGGGAGCAACTTGACAAATGTAAATTATCTCTCATAGCGAGGTTGAGGACCGACTGATATTTGGGGCTTATGAAAAAAAGATGAGTGGAGATAGTAGGAAGAATGTTGCAAAAAAGCATTTAAAATGGAAAATGCATTGAAAAAAGCATTTAAAATGCAAAATGGTTTTTAGAAAAGCATTTAAAATGCAAAATGGAAAATACCCATTTTGCATTTTGCATTTCCATTTGAAATGGATTTATTTGAAATAAAGCACATCTCTGATGGTGGGTGATAAAAGGTTGCTGAGCTCTGGTTTATGGGATTGATAGATAGAACACTGGCTCAAGTTGTATGAAATACAACTCAACACATGAACCCATAAAATAACGAACATAGGCTCTTTGATATTATGTTAAAATATATCACAACCACAAAAAAGCGAGCATCATAGTACCTGTCTATGTCATTAGCCTTGCCACCATTAATTATAACAGAAGAAGAGATAAGTGTCTACTGTAGAAAAGATAAAGAAACACTTATTGTAAACACTTATTACTTTATGTATTGACGGCCGGCATAGTCCAGTGGTAACGCATTGGACTGCCATTCCGAAGGTCGCGGGATCGAACCCGGCGTGCGCAAATAAATTTTATTTGATTAATTTGTGTTATTTCACAATTAATTAATTAAAATAATATATAGTATATTTGCGGCACGTTCCAGAGTGGAAGATACTACCAGTATCGCCCTGGTGTAAGACCACTATTCAGAATTGAAACGTTGCTCCAAATGGCTTTAGCCGTGTTTAGTGACTAGATCTGAATAGCCAGGTACTTCCCCACCTTCCTCTTTCCCTTCCCCACTTACCTTCAGCCTCACAACATCCCCCAATTGGGGATGCCATAGTCTCACTGGCTCCAGACGGGAGCAGTTGGGACTCTTGTGAGGTATTCACTTATTTATTTGCATGCAAGCTTTGTAAGTTCGATAATCTGTAAACTGCATCAAACAACATAGATTTGTGTATCCATGTTAGGTTTTATTATATTATGCAATTCTAATACAAATATCACATTGACCTATTGGGCTTAAGATTGAAGTATGGCAACCTATGTAGGTACACATTTAGCAGGTTTTGCAAGGTAATTAAGTATATATGATAAGGTTCATCAAGAATGCAAATAACCAGAGAGAGACGAGGCTATATGTGTATTATACTTACTGAGAGCGGAGTATCTTTGTTCAAGATAACTTGCAGTAGATGTGGAGGTAAGATCGGAGGGCCAGACACCTTGTCCCAGGGTTTACTGGTAGGTATTTCCTGCAATTACAGATAAATGTGTTCAGCATGGGTACTATCCTCTGCGACAACACTCAGATTTTCTCGCTGGAATGCCGGGTATAGATCGTCTAAGTAGATCTTAGGAGAAAAATTGCATGTCGCAATTAGTGTCAGCAGCACATAAGCTGCTCAGTGGGCAAATTTACAATCGTGATGTTCTGGAACGTATCACGCTTTATCTCTGCGGTGACTTCACCAAAGCTAGGCACCAATTTTTTATTGTTGTGTATTTTCTAATTCTAACTAATTCAGGAATAGATAAAATAGGAAAACGCATTTTTGATAGATAATTTATAATCTGATAAGAACATTAGGGAGTTACAAGACCACCATTCAGAATAGAAATGGCTTTGACCGTGTTTGGTGACCAGATCTGAATAGTCAGACACTTCCCCATCTCCTTCCCATCCCCACTACCATCAGCCTCAGTGTGTCCAGGAGTGGCGATGGGTCAAGAGACCAGTTGGAGAGGTCAAAGGGTTTCCCCAAACCAGTCTCTCCCGATCTGGCGCGCCAAGCAGCTGGAGGACAAGCGCATTCTGAAAAAACCTCACCCGATAAACCCGGGCACCCCTGATAAATTACCAAATGTGGCGAACCACTTGGGGTGTTGGTTATCCAATAAATGGTTCCCGGGGTGGCAGTACCCAAAACCGCCTCCCAAATTGCTAATTGAAATGCTATTATTTCAGGATTGTATTTGAGGGACTTAATGGATTTTACCAGTACGCTTACAATACAGGGTGTCCGGGGTGAAAGTGCAGTAATTTCAGGAGGTGATTCTTTTAGATGTACTTTTCAGCTACAAACGAAAAATTGCGCCGGCGTGTGCGTACTGCATTATTATTGCTTTTGGATCATTTGAAATCGACCGGCCGATCCTAGAATTAACACCCGCTACCCCCCATTCCCGCGCTTTACAGCTGGTAACAAAACAGCTGTGATTTGTTTACTTTACAGAAATATTATAAACAAATACCTCACATGTACTTACTATACATGTGGGTTACATTATTCGATAATGGGTTAGAGGGCCTGAAGGCCACCCGTTACGTAACAAGATATTCATTCATTAATTTAAATATTGAAGACAATATTAGTGATTCTTAAACGCAAATCTGAAACAGAAAAATCAGAAAAGGAAACGGTCACATCTGGGACAGATGTGACCGTTTCCTTTTCTGATTTTTCTGTTTCAGATTTGCGTTTAAGAATCACTAATATTGTCTTCAATATTTAAATATTATAATTTGAGGTTTTACTCAATAAGTTATTCCGAAAAATAATAATCATTCATTAATTCTTCTGAAAACTGATTACTTCAATGATCGTTTCATGCCGTGAAAAAGATAAGGATTTTTAATCCACATTTATGACAACATACCTCTCAACGACGGAACAACGAATACCTACAGTTGGAAGACACCAACACACTTTCTGTGAAAACCATTGTGTTAAACCCCACCTTACTGTCCAAGGGAACTGGTGAAAAATACTTTTTCACGTTGGGGGTGTACCGGACAGCAGTGTATGTCACCAGTCTCGCGCTCGACAAGCACACGGCAAAAATCGGGTAAGTGTGAACCTCCACTAAGGATTTTTAGTAGGTATGTCTTTTTGTATGGAAAAAAAAGTGGAATTTCGGAAAAAGTTATTTATCTTTTTTGCTCCTACCATCATGTAGAATCACCTCCTAAAGTTACTGCACTGACCCCGGACACCCTGTATAATGTATAGTTAAATTAAAATGAGTTTATTTTGGCTTTGGAAAGTTTTGTATTATTGCACCACATGAAATAAAATAACTGAAATGGACAATGTGGTCTTGTAAACATCAAAGGGTCTGTTTGATTACCTGTGAATATTCTCTCATCTGGAGGGCGTGGACACTCTCGCTGTCCGTAGCTAAAGCCTGGAAGACCTCAAAGTCTGTGTTTTTCACCAACACGAGGTTATTCTTGGAACCCATCCCATTATCAATCAATTTCTGAAAAACAAGGGGTAATTTTAAAAGTCTTAAAATATTTTTGATGATATGGTACTGCGATGCAGATTCAACAGTCCAAGTGTTAAAAATAAAGCGAAAAATAATTAAGGATCTTGGGTGAAGTTTTGGCCTACATTCCCGTCATCTAGAAAGGTATTCACAATCATTTTGTCTCTACTTAATCAAAATACGCAAATGATCAATGTCAATAGAACATCTATCAACACACAAACGCGTAAGTTCAGTGTAAATAGGCATTATAATAAATTAAACAATCAGTGGAATTATTCCAACGATTGTTTACACTACAATTATATAACTTCTGTTGTTAGTTTGTTGTAAATATATAGTAAAACAATGGAAATGATGTTTTATTCGGTTGGTGGTTGAAATTATTATAACTAATGAGAAGGTTGCTCCGATACATGCATACTGCAATAAAAATAATTCAATATGATTCTGAATTGGCCACTAACATTCTAATTTAAATAGTATGTGTCAGGCCATTTTTCCACGGGATATGCAAGTATTCAATACTCAACAACGCAAGTATCTTAGCGACTACCGCCATACATCTGCACGGCGGTAATCTCTTCGGCGATGATAGTCTCCTATGACCAGCCGGGCGAACTTGTTCCGACTCATGTCGTTGAAACTTTAAATGTGGTGTCACTTGTGTCAGATATTTTGTAACAATGCGTGTGCTTTATATCAATGCTAGGAACAAAACAGTAAGCAACAAAGAATGACAGGATATAAAAATGAAACTTGTTTGGTTGAGAGTGAGTCCATCAATTTGGGTGCAACGCGGTCTAATGATTTCAACACGACATGTTGTTTGATAAATTATTATAAGCAATAATTAGTCGCCTGTAATATCAATACAAATTGAAAATATCTCCCGAGTAAAAATAAATGCCGCCGACGGGAATTGAACCCGCGCTTTCTGATGTCCGGTCAGACGCTCTGGACCACTGAGCCACGTCGGCTTATTTCCAACCCGCCAAATAATTCAATATGTACTAGTACTTCAATCAACAATTACTGCTTATTATATTTTTTCCACCTATAAACAACCAACTTTATCTTTGTAGGAAAGGCTTTGTTAGTGCTAAATTTCCCACTTGATTCTTATTTGTCATTAGTTGTGTCATATTAAATCTTGTTCATATAATGTGATATTTGCCGGAATTGGAATTTATGTATTTAATGCACGTTTAACACAAAAAATAAACAAAGTTTATACAATATACTCATAAACGGTGCAGTAGATAATTATGTATAATAATAATAATATTTGGATGATTTGTTTAGCACCGTTTTTGTGCAAAATCATCTCAAGGGCACTGTACAAATATATAATACACTTCTACAATGATCTATGTTATTGCTAACTATATATGGAGATAATACACGGGTCAATCCGCACCAAATCATCCAGGCCATGTCACCCACCATCTCAGATTTTGATGAAACTTTAAATTTTTAATCCTTCCATATAGATAAGAAAATATACCAAATTTTACCTTCCTACCTCAACTCGTTTTTTTTTTATGGGCAGTTGAAGTTTGGGCAAAATAAGCGTTTTTAAATATTCCGAGCACTCCGGAAGAGCTTGTACCTTCAATGAAAAAAAATTGTATCTTTGTCATTTATAGTGCAAATGCAATGAAAATTTTCAATATTATCAAGAAAACTATGCTGATTGCAGAAAAAAATAAATAAACCCTTTACATTTATCTACTTGACTTTAAAAAATTACCAAAAATAATTTTTTAAGTAATTTTTGGGACGGAAAAGGTACTTTACAAAAAAGCAATATCTCGGGAAGGTACAGTGTTAATGAAGTAATTTTTTATTTTATTCATATCTACAAATAGCATAGAATCACATACAAAAATAAAATTCATGGCATTTTATTTGCTTCAATAAATAAAATCCATTTTAAACTTTTTTCAAACTTTTTGTAATTTTTTTTTATTCTTATCTACAATAAACATAGTACAACCTAAAAAAATAAAACTCCTGGTATTTTGTGTGCTTCACAGTGTAGAAACGTTTTTAAAATAAGAAATCTTTATCATACAGAATTGTTCTAGGTTTTTTTTTTTCTAGATACAAAAATAAATAAAATCCATTTTAAACTTTTTTCAAACTTTTTGTGATTTTTTTTATATCTATTTTTAGTTTGTAATTGGGCAAGTTATAGTTTAGGTATATAGCTAGTAATATAGGTTGAATGAATGGACTAATATCAAAGAAACAGTCCTAGAGACAAGTCACTACATGGAAATGATGTATCTGCAACAAGAACAAGACAGAACATGAAAATTACTATCTGCCTCATCACTAAGTTTGCAGGATACTACATGCTTTGTTTCCTCTGACATGCTTAGTTCTGAGTCAGCTTCAAAGCAGTGATCATCTATATAAATACAGTAGTTGTTTCATGTTATGGTGTACGTTGTTAAAATGTCTCTAATCGAAACAAGTTTAGTTAAATGTAGTGTGGGACAACATAATGGTACTGAATGTCACAAAAAAAGTTATACTAAGTCAGAGAAATTAACGAGTGTGGATTTGTGTATTTGAAAAAGACTTCAACTTGAAAGCATGTTGGTCGTTTTTTGCTACGAGTCATGGGAAATCTCCCTGTGATGGAATAGGTGGAACAGTAAAACGTCTTCTAACTAGAGAAAGTTTGCAACTTGGCCCTGGCAACACTATCACAACTGTAGACAAAACTTTTAAGTTTTGTCAGTCGAGAGTAGAAAATATATATTTTTACTTGCTGAGAAAAGAAAGCTTATTCACTTGCAGGCAACAATTACAGCAGCGTTTTTCACAAGCTAAAACAATACCAGGCACTCGAGGTTTCCACTGCTTTGTTCCTCTGTCTGAAAATGAAGTTGGCACAAAAAGGATAAGTTCAGATTCAGATTATGCTTTGATTTTTAACTTCAGTGGGAAACGAAATCGCTCTGAGCAACTAAGTATGAAGTACAAATTTGTACAAACTCTTATGTAGCTTGCGTATATGACAACCATTGGTTTTTTGGACTAGTGTGATGTATCAATCAAGTTTATGCATCCTTTTGGCCCAGCTCCATCCTTTTACTGGCCACATCAAAAAGAAGATATTTGTTTTGTTCCACTACAAAATATTTTTAATATCGTTGACCCTCCCACAACAAAAGGTTCAGGAAGAGCTTACTACTTTCTTGAAAAAGACGTTCATCATGCTGATCAAAAGTTCAACCATCTTATGGGTCAGATCAAGAATAAAAGTAAAAAATGAACTTGAACATTTATTTGTAAACAATATTATTGTAATGTACTTTCATTTAACCTAATCCTACATTGCCTGTTTTATTTTTATTGTATTTGTTTTTTAAAGAGTTAACTTTGTATTGAAAAGAGTTAAAAAGTTGATCTTGTTATAAAATATTGCTATGGTGTATGCATTCAGGGTAAGGAACAAGGTACATTATTTTGTTGGTGCCTTAAGCTTACATTGCAAGCTTACCAGCATGTTGTAAAGGACCGAATAAGTTTGACTTTTTTTATTTGCAAATACAGTATCTAGATTATAAAAAACTTGGAACAATTCTGTATGATTAAGATTTCTCATTTTAAAAACGTTTCTACACTGTGAAGCACACAAAATACCAGGAGTTTTATTTTTTTAGGTTGTACTATGTTTATTGTAGATAAGAATAAAAAAAAAATTACAAAAAGTTTGAAAAAAGTTTAAAATGGATTTTATTTATTGAAGCAAGTAAAATGCCATGAATTTTATTTTTGTATGTGATTCTATGCTATTTGTAGATATGAATAAAAAAAAAAATTACTTCATTAACACTGTACCTTCCCGAGATATTGCTTTTTTGTAAAGTACCTTTTCCGTCCCAAAAATTACTTAAAAAATTACTTTTGGTAATTTTTTAAAGTCAAGTAGATAAATGTAAAGGGTTTATTTATTTTTTTCTGCAATCAGCATAGTTTTCTTGATAATATTGAAAATTTTCATTGCATTTGCACTATAAATGACAAAGATACAATTTTTTTTCATTGAAGGTACAAGCTCTTCCGGAGTGCTCGGAATATGTAAAAACGCTTATTTTGCCCAAACTTCAACTGCCCATAAAAAAAAAACGAGTTGAGGTAGGAAGGTAAAATTTGGTATATTTTCTTATCTATATGGAAGGATTAAAAATTTAAAGTTTCATCAAAATCTGAGATGGTGGGTGACAAATCCAAAATTTTCTGGATGATTTGGTGCGGATTGACCCGTACAGTACCATACTCACCTGGTAGGTCACTTAAGATTAACACTTAATTAACATTAACTAATTGTTTATTAGCAAAATTTAGATGCAGGTTTTAGGACATAATTGGAAAATTGGATATAATTGGACTTTCTCTCAGGAATGAACATTTAATTTAAGGGTATGACAGCTTAAAAAGATAAGTTTTTAGTTTAGACTTAGACCTGAATTCTGTTGGACTTGTTATGGAGCTTAGTTCTGGAGGGAGTTTATTCCAAGCCGGTATGCCTGATATAAATGTGTTTAAAATATTGTACAAGAAAAAATAAAATTATATAGATACATACATAGTAGGAAACAATTTAAAATTTTCCTGATACAACAGTATGGCGTGAACTCTACACGAGAAGTATTGGGCGGATGTATTAATTTTAACTAAATTGAACTTTAATGCATAATTTTGCACCCTCCCTGATGTAAATAGTAGTTTCTTGAAGTATAATTTTAGATATAAAAAAAAATTGTACGTAAAAAGATAAATTAAAATATGACATACTAGCGCAGGATCGTGTTTCCACTCTCCGTCAACACAGAATTTGTACTGGTGCTCGCCTTCGGGAAGATCTATTATAGTAACAAAGTCTCCGTGTGACTTTACCATGGGCAGAGTCTTCCAGCCAGTAAACGTGCCACTTATGTAAACCTGAGGGGAAACACATTAGCACAGGTTAGTTAGTAATCATTTAACGAAGATTGCCCTGAACGGCCTTGAAATCACATTGTCACCAAATCTAAATATAATGATGTGGTCATTATAACAGGACTAGGTAATGAGTATTTATATGTATATCCTTCTTTGATGTCTACACAATGAAATAGTGACCATTTTACAAGTTGAGAGAAGCAATTTTCAGCTAATTACAAAAGAATTCAAGAACATGAAATAAATACCCATGCTTTTATGACTAGCTAGAATTTTACATGAATCTTTAACTACAGTGACGATTTTACATGGAAGAGTTTCAGAATAGTTACTTTCATGGAATACAAGGCTGTGTGAAGTATTTACATGTAGATTAGTTTCCCAACTACATATGAATACATATTTTGATTGGATGTCGCGAATAAGTTAACGCATCAATTTACCTGTTTTCCACCTCCTTCCCATTTGAAAACGGTTGGAAGAACTTTCCTATTATCAGGAATTTTAGTTCCCTCAGAAACAGTGTTGGATCTAGGTCTCTGCCTGGTGTTTGTGAACTCCATATCATCCTTTGATAGTGTCTTACCGAAATAAGGGTCGTCATCGTCTGTTGATTTATCATCTTCCCTAAGAGAAGTCCTTCTGACTTTTGGAACAATCTTTTTATCAAAAACAAAAGCCTCTCCCTCCTTTAATGGTGAAGGCGGTGCAATATCTAGCGACGCAGACTTCATCCTCTCTCGAGGAGGGTTAATTCCGGCATTACCCATATTTGGTTAAAGTTTCAAACACTAACTGAAAGTCAGTACATTAGTAATTCTGTTAAATATCTTAATATATCACCGAATATACCATTTTCCCTCATGTCAACCTTTTCTATGTTGTGCGATGTCAACTGATGTCAAGTCAACAGATTTTCTTCCTTTTGCAATATTCTATGGTCACATTTTTTGTCAGTGCTGCCATATTATAAATTATCCATTTATAACAAAAAAAAGTTTTAAGTGGCAGCACCAATATGGTTTAAAATTAGCAACAAATTGTTATAACTCTACTTAAGGGAAGTTAAAAATTAATATTATTCAGGTAAAAGATAAGGAGGAACGAGTACAAAAAAAAGAAGTTACTTAAGTTCGAACACGATTAAAATTTATTTAAAAAAAATGTATAAAGAAGGGTTAGTCTTAATCTAGCTTAATGATAGTTTTAAATTGTAATTCTTAAAATTAATTGTCCTTTTTCTTAATCCTAAATTATCTTCATTCACTGTCTTAAAAGTTGGGTCACGTTACGAGATAATTATGCAAAAATTGTGCAGACACTTCCCTTTACGATGATTCTGGAATCACGGATCTCCACGTTCGCACTTATCACCGACAACACAAGCGGCAACTTGGGTTGGATCCGAAGGGCGGAAGTTGTTCAACCTGGGCCAAGGCTCCGAAGGGCGGAGTCGGCAGGCAGCGAATTCTGAGTGGGCAGCTTCTGGGTAGGAAAATCCTCGGCACCGCTCCAAGGGGGAGAGCAGGAAGTTTCTCGGCGGAGGCGAGACGGTAACTTTTGCTAGGGCAGCTCCCTGGTCGGAAGAGCCTCGGTGCCGCTCCAAAGGGGGAGAGCAGGAAGTTTCTCGGCGGAGGCGAGACGGTAACTTCTGCTAGGGCAGTTCCCTGGTCGGCAGCTGCCTCGGCGCCGCTCCAAGAGGGAGAGCAGGTTGATGACTCCCAAGATGATGACTGTCGAGTGCGGAAATGTGAAGTGTCGAGAACTAGGCGAGATCGTGGCCGCCAAGAGGGCAGCCTCCTGGGCGGAGGCGCCTCGGCGACCGCCCCAAGGGGGGGCGAGATGATGACTCTCGAAAGGCGAGATTGTGACTGTCGAGAGGGCAGCCTCCTGGGCGGAGGCCCCTCGGCGACCGCCCCAAGGGGGGCGAGATGATGACTGTCTGACTGGGTACTCTTGACTCGGGACTGTTGGTTGCGGAATCTGTCTTCAGCTGTTGAGGCGAGATCGTGACCGCCGAGAGGGCAGCCTCCTGGGCGGAGGCGCCTCGGCGGCCGCCCCAAGGGGAGGCGAGATGATCACTCTCTGACTGGGTACTGGATACTGTGTTTTTGGTCGGGACTGTCTTCAGCTGCGCAATTCAGCGACCGTAGCGCGCCTGTCGTGGGGTGCTGTAACTAAAGTGGTTCCGCTTTACACCACTTCGGTACGTTGTTTGAGTCCGTGGCGCTGGCATCGACATTCTCACCGTAGTCGTTATTATTATTTTAAAAGATGCTAAAATGACATTTGTACAAAAGACCTTCAAACAATTACAATTTAGCCTAGCCTTGGGCGAAGGTTTGTTTTTATTGCCGGGTCGCTGGCTTAACGTTCCCATTTCAGAATTACTACTTAATGACGGTCTAGAGATAAATCTGCCGACTAATGGGTGTATTGCTTGAGTTGGCTTTCTAAATTTTTATTGCGGGACCGGTGAAACTATTCACTAAATACTTAATGTCTAATAATTCGAACTGCCGCCTCCATCTGCGTGTAAAATCAGAGAGATAAATGCTGGAGCACGTGTTCGCTTTGGTCTTTCTGTGAATTCAAGTCATGTATATACCTAGGGACATATCAAACCGTACGCAATACTGAGCCCGATGGGGAACAAGGATTGAACCAAAACTTCCTAGATTATAATTCCGGGACACTCATTCATATCAGCCTTATAACTTGTATGGGATTTTACAAAAAAAACGTTTTCAATTTTTTTTCAATCTATTCTTGTTTATTAAATTAAGAAATTAAAATACATTTTTTTGGAGGTTCCCATACAAGTTGGGGGGCTGATTTGATTCAGTGTTCCGACTTTGTGATCTAGGAGGTTTTGGTTGAACCCAATAACCTCCCTAGCAAGTTTTATTATGATAGTTCATCTTATGTATAAAATTAGGTGAAATGATTAATAAATTTTTTTTAAATTATGTATCATTATTTTTTGAGAATTTTTTTTAAAAGACTCTTGAAAAGCGTCCTTGAGGTGTTTTTCTCACGAAAACGGCGCTACAGAATTCATTCAATTATTAATCCTTTTACGAACTAATAGGAAAGCTCGAATGCTCCGCGCAGCCCCGTAATGAAAAATTTCATCTACTGGTCATTAACCCATTCATGACGAACTATTTTTTTTTCGAATTTCGCGCAGAAAATTCACAGAGTGGTTGGTTTTGAAAGTAGAATAAGAACGTTTTTTTCGGAATTTGAAAAAATCGTCTCCTCATCCCCCAGGAGCCTCGAGAAGGATGAGGTCCATATGGATCTTTCGGCAAATAATTAGTCAGAAATTTCATTTTTTCATCTTTATTGTTCAAAAGTGTAATTTTCAACAACATTATTTAGTGTGATAGCCCTCGAAGCATTTCACGCATAGTCCGACCTTACATGTGATGCAACGGATGCGCTGCTTGCTTTTACAAGATGCACAAGACAGTTTTCCTCCCTTATTAGTCTCAGTTATCGGTATTGGCCCAGGATAATGGGGGACGGAGGTATCATACTGCATCGCCGTTTGACCTATTTTGGTGAGTTTGTCGGGTGCCTTGAAGTATTTCTTGATAGAATACTTCTCGCAGTAATGCTTTGATATTTCTTCACGGAATTCTAACTGCCCCAATTTAAAATTGCCCGTGGCTTTCGCTTCAGAAGCCAGCAATTCTGAATGGTTACATCAATGGCCCAGGTAAAAATGGACCACCACCATTTCTGTTGGCGAACAGTAATGCGATAACATGCAACGTTTTGGTCCATTCTGTCAGTTCCGCCCATATTCGTGTTATATTGATGAATTGCATATGGCCTCTGTATACTGATCTTTTTTTGCTCCTTCCGTGAGTAACGGCTTGCTAGATCCAATGGATTCTTTCCGTATTTTGTTGAAGCTACAGAACAAACAGCGTTATCAACCCATTGAGTAACGTAGATGGGGGTCTTGCCAAATGATGTCTGCGCACTTTCAGTATGTCCTCGAGAAAGCACACCTTTGTTGTATTTTGACATTGTTGCCTTCTTCTTGGGGATAGGAGATGAACTGGGAATCCGATTGTCTCGAATTGTACCTGTGCCATTGTATCCATAAAAATGCAAATAGTACAGCAATGGCATACCCGTAAAAAGATTATCAAAGTAGAAGTGATATGGCAATTCGCGCTTTTCCACTGGCAATTGATCGACCAACATAAGTAGTGGTGAAGCATTCAAGCCTACAACACCATACTCCTTTGGAATCCGGGGATTGCTGCCTTGGTAGATCTCAAAATTGATCAAGTAACCGGAGGGTGTATTTAGGCTCCACACTTTATATCCGAATCGAATGGGTTTGCCTTTTATGTATTGCTTACATCCATGGCGGCCATAGTATGGAATCATCGATTCATCATAACTTAAATTTTCTTCTGGGTGGAAGTTTCGCATAAACCGTTCAATAAGCCTATCTGTAAATGGACGTAACTTCCACATCCGGTCTGCACTATTGAACTGATTTGGTGAAGCAAAGTGTATCATTTTGTGTATCTGTTCAAATCTATCACGAGACATGGTGGACGCAATCTGCTTATTGTAGAAAGGGCGAGAGCTGCTCCAGTACAATCGAGTTGATGGAATCGGGCATAATCCCGATGTTATAAGTATACCCATGTACGCTTTGATATCCCCGACAGTTAAAGGTGATACTTTATGACTATTTTCAGGGTCTTGCTTGGTCTGATATTTGTTGGATTCTGTAACGATGAATTCGTACATTTCGTTGTCAAAATTTAGTTCAAATAATTCCACCGGTGATAAAGCAGCTACGTCGGTATAATTTCCTTCGGGAAATATGCTAGAAACAATTGGCGTCACATCGTTAGACTTCCATTGAAACATAGTTTTCGGACCAGGCATACGTTTTGGAATGCGATAAGGTGGTTCAGCGGGATCATTCACTCTGTCTCCAGTACTAACACGGCATCGTTTCAAAGGAGGCTCGAAAGAAGTGCTTGCAGACGCTTGACCGTGTGATGCTGAAGCGTCGAATAAATTTATGTCGAAGTCACTGAAAGTTGAATCCAAACGCTCGTCTCCGAAATGCTCTAGATTAGGGTTCTCTTGATCTGAATCATAATCGGGCGTATCTTGTCCCTTTTTGTGTCGACGGCGATTTACGATTTGGCAATTAGAAAACAATTGCGCTCGAGAAATATTGGCAATTATTCCACCGTCATCTTCATCAGCTGAATCTGCTCCGGACAAATCACTCTCATTTGGCGGCTCCACATACACATCAACATCCACTACCTCATCATCCTCCAAATTCGTATCCGATTGTTCTTCAAGCAGTAACATCACTTCTTCAACAGTCAGACCCCTAAAAAACACGAAAAAACAATGAAATCTGCGAAAAATTACAATTTATGTATAGTGAGATCTGCCGAAAGGTCCATATGGAGCCAAAAATCAAAACCTTCAATTCAAAGTACTCTCTTTGATACAATAAGGATTATTTTTGTAACAATATGTCTATAAATAGTTAGTAAATTTCATTCTTTACGGATCATAAACGGTTTTGGAAAAAAATAATCAAATCTACACATAAGTTTATTGGATTACTTACTTCACTCGCTTTGACATTTTGAAAAATTTGCACTTTTTTTCAAACTCCGTTTATACACGTCTGTCCACGCCGGCACATGCAAACGAACTGAGCGCCTCTAAGACAAACGTGTTCGTACATGCTTGTAGACTACATAAAACTGAATTTCGCATCGCCATTTTAATATATCGGCATGATGTGACTAATTGAGCTGAACTCCAAGGGGGAGGGCATGAGGTTCCTCGGCGGAGACCAGATGGTAACTCCTGAGAGGGCAGCTTCCTGGGCGGAAGAGCCTCGGTGACCGCTCCAAGGGGGAGGGCAGGAGGTTCCTCGGCGGAGGCGAGATGGTAACTCCTGAGAGGGCAGCTTCCTGGACGGAAGAGCCTCGGAGACCGCTCCAAGGGGGAGGGCAGGAGATTCCTCGGCAGGCGAGGAACCTCCTGCTCCTGAGGCGAGATGGTAACTGTCGGTTGCGTAATCTGTCTTCAGCTGCGCGATCCGGCGACATTCGCAAGCCTGTCATGGGGTGCTGGAACTATAAAGGTTCCGCTTTACACCACTTCGGTACGTTGTTCGAGTCCATGGTGATGGCGTCGCCCCTCTTTCCGCTAGATTTATTATTATTGTTAAATATTTTAAAATTACGTTTTTACAATACGACATTCAAATAATTGCAATATAGCCTAGCCTTGGGCGAAGGTTTTTATTGCCCTTGGGTCACTGGCTTAACATTTTCCCATTTCAGATTTATGACTATATGAGGGTCTAGAGCTAAATCTGCGGACTAATGGGTGTATTTCTAGGTTGGCTTTTTAATTTTTTTATGGATGTTGCCGGCCATTCTATACAACTAAATATTTAAGTCTAATAATACGAACTGCCGCCTCCATCTGCGTGTAAAATTACGGAGAACATATGCGGGCGCACGTCTTCAATTTGGTCGTTCTGTGAATTCAAGTCACGTAGATACCTAGGGACATATCATGCTGAATTTTTGTAACATTAATTGTCCAAACTAAAATTATTTTTTAAGAAGTTCTTATCCAGAGTATTGTACTTTGACCTATCAAAACCAAAGTTATTTTATGTAATTTGAATGATGTAATTCGGTACTTACCTCAGTACAGGCTTCTTTATGACAACACTGTTAATAAACGTCAATGATCAAAAACACTTAAAAATGTCGGAACCGTGTCATGACGGTAATTGTCATGGTACTTCTAATAGTTTCAGTGCGGAGGAATCGCCCACGAAGTTAATTGTTAACTACATTCCTGAAATCATGAATCAAAATATGATGTACTCTCTATTTGCGACGATGGGTAAATTAGAAAGTTGCAAACTTATTTCTAACCGTGGTTATGGCTTCGTGGAGTATAGTAGTCCTGAAGATGCCTTAAAAGCTAAGAAAGCCTTCAACGGCTTGCTCATGCAGAATAAGACAATCAAAGTGTCCCACGCATTGTTGAACCCTGGAAGTAAACCGCCTACCAAGCCAGAGGCAGACTGGAACTTGTATGTGTGCAACCTTCCCAATGAGATGACTCTACACGATTTACATAATTTGTTCGTACAATTTGGAAAAATAGCCAACTCTCGCATCTCTGCCGGTATTGCCTTTATTCTGTTTGACCAGCAATACGAGGCGGAGAGAGCCATTCAGAACATGAACGGGATCATCCCGGACGGCTTTGTGCAACCCCTGACTGTGAAGTACGCCAATAAGTCAAACCCCAACAAACAGCGCAGCAGCTTGCAACATACCCCTAGAGTAGTAGTCTGTCCGCCCAAGGCCTATAGCTGGTACAATGCGCTACACGGAGTGCACGAACACAACATCCCCACCAGCTGGTCTGTGTATGTGTATAACGTAGCTCCCGACGTGGAGGAACTGACCCTGTGGCAGCTGTTTGGGCCCTTCGGTGCTATCATCTCTGTTAGGATAATTAAGGATCGCCAAACATATAGAAGTAGAGGCTACGGCTTTATAACCATGAGAAATTACGACCAAGCTGCCATGGCCATCCAGTCTCTAAATGGGTATATATTAATGGGACAGCCCCTGTCTGTAAGTTTCAAGACGCAGAAGAGATAATGCACACTGAAGCTGGTCATGTTTTGGAGTTCTAGTGTTCATAAAATATGGCTTCACTCCGTGTGGATCATCACATTATTCATCTCCATTTTCTGTTTGCTGAACTTTTTGACAAATTTATGATTGTTTTGATGATATTATGTAGTTTATTTTGATGACTAGTTTGCAGCTGGCTTAGGGCTCCGGGAACTAACCGTGGCGGCATTTGTTCCTTGTTTTCTTTTAAATCAAATGATTATTAACATTTATACTTAGGAATTCTCTGACTAAGAAATTGAAATTAATTTGTATTTTTTTACAAAGCTACACCAACTGCCTGTTAATGAGAGTATATATATATGTATATTATTATATAACCTTTTGTTTGTTATTATTCTCGTGTTGCGGTGTTTTTAAAAGACAGCGACCCGAGAGTGTGATTAGCCATTATTTAAGATAGAATGTACGTTTTGTCATTTTGATATAATTTGTTATATATTATATTTGCTGCAATAAATTGCTGGGTTGGCCTATCACTTATTTTACTTTTTATTATCCTCATATTGTCACCCTTATATAACAAATACTTGTAGGAGTAATGATCTACGTGAATTCCTGTTTACTTCTGAAGATGACATATTGCAAGGGACTTATTTTCAATGTTGTATAGTACTTCATAGAAAACTTGTGTTTTCATATTCATAATACCATCTTTGAAGTATCTGTTGGTCTGAGATGTGAAACTCATGGTCTAGGAGTAAAATATATGTTTTCCGATAAGTGCTTTTAATAATTATTTGCGGCGTTTGTGATTTATGTATCATTATCGCTGTGTAAATATTTCACACCATACGAAGCGTGAATAATCCATGCTACTCCAGCGTTACGTGTATCTTTAATTGTTTGTTTTAAAAGATAATGTATGACTGTCAAAAAGAGTGTCTCGTCGGTCTGTTATTCTTTATGCATCAGGAGAGATATTTGGTAGAAGGTATATAAATGGTAGAAGTCGGGGGCACCCGGGGAAGACATGGCACAATTAGGTGAACCAATTATTTTGATAAAATACTAGTCTGGAAATGTCAAGAGTCAGAATAACGGAAGGATATATATGAGATAATGTATGAGTGTAAATGAGGCAAGGAGTGTGTGCCAAGAAAAGAGTTGTTTGGTGATCTGTCCTCGCTGTCTATCCCTGCAGGAAATGGCTTGATGTTATTTAGTTAAAGAAATAGTTAATTTTGTTTGCATGCTGAAACTATGGGTCAGTTAAGTGAACCTTTGATTAGGCTGTGATATCTGTAATAAGCCGAGTTGGTTCTAATTACAGCTTCGACAGTAAATTGATGGTACACAATAATGGTATTATCTTATCTGATTGAACTGTAGTGATAACACCAATAATCATGACATTTTATAATTTGTTTTCAGGCCTACATTCCTGCTTTGATAAAAGACTTACCTACCTTGCCTTTGTTGATAGCATGTGGATTATGTATTTTGCAAACAATGGCTGCAAAAAAATAAGTTTTAAAGTTGAATGGTAAATCGTCCTATTTTGAACATAGCAACAGGTAGTTTTTTCTGTCTTTTTAAGTTTACACAACTTTCAGTCATTCAAATAATATTGCTGGGTCTATGTATTTGTGTTTCAATAGTCTCCGGGGCAGTAACGATGAGTTGTTCATGAACAAACTGCACAATTGAGCTAGCTCTTTTTGATTAGCCATACTCGTACGACTCCCGGTAAACCGTACCACGTATCAATTCAACAGTTACTCTTTTTTTCAGTAGATATTTATAAGTATTAATTATTATTACACACTCGTGAACGGCGTCCGACAGTCCTGACATCTGGACTTGGACATATGTACCTACACCTACTGACTACCCAGTATCTTATCCGTTACCGAGAGTCATACAATCATTCATATGCTTACGCTTGGAGCCGTACTGGAGGAACCATACCGGGGGAGCCGTATCACGTGAGCGCAGTATTCTCATTGCTTATACTCTCTGAGCTGTTCGGGGGTAAAGTGCGCTAACTTCAGGGGGTGATTCTAGATGATAGTACAAGTAAAATAGATCATAACATTTTTCGAAATTCCAACATTTTAAGTTAAAAAAGTTGAATTGTTTGTATGGAGAAATAAACATTGGAATTTCGAAAAAAGTCATTTTTCTTTTTACCTATACCATCATGTAGAATCACTCATCAAATAGTGTTAAGTCATTATTCTTTTTACTTATACCATAATTTAGAATCACTCATCGAATAGTGTTAAATAAAACTATCAAATGTTCTTGCATATCTTTATTTCATCAAAAATCTTTAAAATGACAATCATGAATGCTGGACATTGTTTGAACAATACAAAACTGTATTTTAGAATTAATTTTGTTAGTGGATTCGTTTTCTGTTAAGTACTTTCTAAACATCTGTCTGGATTATTGTCCGGAGATGACATCAAAGACACAAATATTGCTTACCACCGTATTACTGTTTGCTGACCATTCTAGGACATCCAGCGTACAATTAAATAAACTAACATCCAAAAGCCAACACAAAAAGCTTTATGGCAACCAACCTATTTTAGCAAAACAACACCGATAATTTGCTAATTAAGGTACAGGTTAATGAGATCTCTAAAATTTTAAAAGGTGGAATTTTGGATCTGATTATCAAATTTGATTGTAAAGATAAATTTATTCCAAATGTCTAAAATCATAGAGCCATTTCCATAATAAAGGCCAAGTTTTGACAAACACAAGTATAGGAGTAAAGAGGTGGTCGTCAGAGCAAACACAGCCCAAATCGGCTGCCTAGCTGTCCCTATAATGCATGGCCAGTTCGGTCACGGCCAAAAACTAGTTTAAAAATTAACAAAATTACAGGTGCTCAAACATTAGACTAAATTTGAAGATTTATAACCCTCAATTAAATATTTGCACAAAAACAGTTGTAAGGCTGTTTAATAAAATTTAGTGTGTAGGTATATAATGTTATTTTAGATGTTTTACTGATGTAACATAATCATCATCAAATGTATTGATTTTGCATATTATTTATCAGAGTGGAGATTGTGTTCAATCAGGTGACCGGGTATATCATCAAAATGACAATTCAACACACCTACAAAAAGTGTTATAAAGTCATGAAATGTGATGAAAAAAAAACTAGGTTAAATAGGTAACCATTAAACTTAGTTTTTGTTTCATCACTTTTAATGACTCTATTTCACTTTTTAAAGGTGTGTTGAATTTTCATTTTGATGAAATATCAGGGAACCGTTCAATCAATAGTCAAAATGTGTTTTTGCACCAAGATGGACGCATGCATAATAGGGAAATGCTGATATAGTTTAAATCAAGAGATAAACCTGAAGAATGAACTTGTTAAACAAAATATTATTCATGTTTAGCATAATATTAATAATTTCAGTAAGCAGTATTGATTTATTGACAAATTAATGTGTATTTTGATGTCTGATAAATATGGTTATCTAGATGATATGATATTTGAACAATCCGTATTAAATATGGTCACCACGAAAGCAAAAGGGCTGTGTGTAAATTGAATTTTGAAAGAAAGTGATCATTTTTACTAAGTCAAAAATTGGAAACATTTTACAAGTTAGTTGAATATTGATTTCAAATAGACCAGACACGATAATCTAATTAAATTAAATTTGACTGGGTTTTTAATAATTTCATCTGGCCTGACCTATTTTCTGAGTAAGCTATAAAAAGACGATGATGACATCTGGAAGCTGTGTTCAAACTATTTACTTGGGAACTCAGAATATGAAGGCATCATAATAAACTAACCAATACAATTATTTCATTTTGAGACATAGAGATACAAAGAAACTCTTAAATGTGGGGGATAACGGATTTAAAAAGTTGTCAGTAATTTCTTAGTCAACAGTTAATACAGAAAAATAAAGCAATAAATTATTTTAGGGGTCGGATTGGAGGATAGAAGTATGTGTAAGATAGTAGATATTCTGGAAGATAGAAGTATGTGTAAGCTAGTACATATTCTGGAAGATAGAATCGGTTCTGGGGGGATTGTCCCGTGCTGTAATTATTTGACTTTAAAAAAATATTTCTATTCATCTCATTTTGGCAATATGCCAGGCGGGATTCTATATTGGATTTACACACAGACCCACTTCTAATTTACAAGCGGTGGATCAACCACACTTCCTTGCTTTTTTTTTTTACATACTAACGATATTGAAGAAAAGACACTGAGGGATTATTATTTCCATCACTGAAAACATGACCTCACTAAATTATGTACTACATTAATAGAATTATTATTGCCAGTCCGATAATACTTCCTATTGTGCAACTAAACCATATGTATCAGACTACAAGATACACAATTATTAGTCAAGTGTCGGGTTAGCAGTTAGCACACTAACATCCAAGTGGTTGTTATACAAACTGAAAACTTATATAAATATCGCTCATCACAAAACAATACCTCGTATCTTAGATAAATAAATAATAGAGTAAAGATACTTTACTGCAGTGTGCATGGTTTCACTGAACTAGGTCCAGTGGTCATACTTTAGTAGGCTGATCACATAACTTTTTCATTTGTACACACATATTCTTTGAATGGCTATCCTTTTCGTAAGAGGTGCACCTTTTTTGTTCGATTAGTATGAATATGACATGTCTTGTATTTTTATAATGTCATTGCCTCGTATCCCACATAAAACAAATTTCACAGGGGACTCAAAAAACTGTCTAAAAAGTTGTATTTATGCGCCAAACTTGGATGCTTGTTTTAGCTACCATAATAAATAAATATAGTGATTTATAATTTTTTTATAGTTGTGTGGATTACGTGTTATTTCTTCAAAGAACACAACAAAAATGGTGGATCACGCAATACTACATATCCGTGAATAACAAATTTCTGATTAGTTGGGGTTACAAGGAATTACTTTAAATCGAAAAAAAAAAAACCACTTAAATTCTCAAGCACCATTGCATAAGAAAACTTTGTATCCAGCGCCAGCGTATCCACATGGTAATCTGAAAACAATACTTTCTCGTTGTGGGATTTTTACCATCGGCACATTACAAGGGTGCGGTCGCGAGAGCTCAGCATTTCAAAGTTTAAAAATATATTTGACTACGATATTTGAACGGGTTGTGTAATTTTAAATTTTGTACCAGCACTAAAATTTTTTTGACCAATGGGTTGGGATAAGAGGTATTTTTTTTGACATGAGCGATATATTTTATAATTCTTGGCATATAATGTTTTTACAAAGTTACATAATATTATAGTGAAAATATATTTAAAAGTGAATCCTGAATTACTTTACCTACATAATTAGGTTTAGTGCTACTGAATGCGACCCGGTAACTATATAGTTAAAGGAGGTAGGGTCTGTATCTGTAATATGTATCTGCATAATAAAATAGTAAAAGATTTATGTAATTGGAAAATCACAATATTTGTGGAGATTAGATGGAGAGTGTTTAATATCTTTTTTGGTTCTTTCAACTCCTTTCACCAATAAAACTGGACGATTACCGAGTCTCAATGTCACTATTTTTTACTCAGGAGTTCCTACACATTAACATTTAAGTATTTGCAAGGATTAATCACTGCTAAGCGTCGACTGCCAAAGAAGCGTCTGCGTACATCTTTGTGGGTGAAAATTTAACTTCAAAAACTCCTGGTCATTGTGCCATTAGAAAAAGTTTACAATATTGTTTTACGCATTTCAAGAAGAAAATAAAAAATGAATCTATGGTGAAGTACTAATAGTACAATAGTACGTAATATAATAATATCTTGATGAAAATAATGTTTTGTTAATTTTTTTGATTATTATACTGTCATAAAATTTTGATGAAATTGAATTGAGTAAGCCTTAAAGCCCTAAATCTTCTGCTACGGGTTATTTTTTTAATGAATTTAGTAAAAGCAGGTGTAATTGTGGCTAATTCAGCTTTACTTGTCGAGTCGTCTTCCCTATTCCGGCAGGTACATTTTATTTCTTAATATTCAACATTTCTATGTATGTTACAAATAATAACTACATATTGCACAACACTTTTAATTTACAATATCATAAAAATAATAATGCAATCTGAAACGGTAAAAAATATGCACTGAAAACTTACATAGATAATTTCTGTATAGAATATAAACATTGTGCCTAGTTGTAATTATGATTTGTAGATGTTATTGGATGAATTACACAATAATAATACATGTTTAGAAAGGAACACCATGACAGCTGATTACATATTTTATGAATGAAAGATACACAACATGTATTATCTAAAGAGAATGATCCAATAAATGGAAAAAGTTAAGTAGTCAATGATATATGAGGAGAACTAGAACACAGAGATAAAGTTGACAACAATATCGTTATATTACATTATTATTGGAAGAATATTATTATGTATTAAATAATGACCTTTTAGGGAAGCATTGTTATTTATTATAAAACTTGATATGTGGAAGGTAAACAATATTACACAGAGACACGCTTGTTACATGTATGTATTATGGAACATTAAAACTAAATAATTTGTAGTAGTCGTTGATAAGTACAAGTCTCATACAAGTAACTCCAAAAGTAAGCCAGGAGTTGTAAACTTTGGGAACACTAAATGTTATTCAATCAAATAATATTATTCTGTACAAACTTTCTAATAAATGCGATCAACAAAACAAAATATTAAATATAATTGCAATGTAAATTTGACTAGAAGTTTCGAATTGTACGAAACAGATATTTGCAACGTGATTAAAATTAAAATCATACAATTCTTCAATAAAATACAAAATATGGTGGATATGTCACTCTATGATCCGCTACATTACGCCTAATTATCTAAGTTTTGTTCTATTCACCAAATATGGAAATAAAATCAACATTTGAATTATTTGTCAATTGCAAACTCTTTAGTGGCAGAGCATTGATCCCGAGGTACATCATAAAAGGCATCAGGGTAAGACATTGTTTCCATATACATAAATCAGTACTTTGTTTAAAACACACAAGGAAATATTGCTCGGCACCGACACGCTCGGCGCTTGAATATAAAGAAAAGCAAAACTTAATAACCGAGATAATTTAGCACTAACAAGCAGAGGACTTCACCGAGGGACTGGCCGTGGTCACGGGCCACGGGTTCGCTTACTTCCTTCCCACTCAAACTCACACACATATTTTATATAGATCTACATCAGCAGTAACGGGAAATACATCTCTCCAGGTCTGGCAGGATTCCAGTCCATGCCATTCATAACACTGTACACAAATAAATTATTTTATCAAAACAAATAAATATACAATCATTGTTAAACACCACCTACTCTTACTCCCATAGTCTTAATCTATTTATACACATCTATGCACACATTTACGACATACTTGAGACAATAAAATGGCTAACAATATAAACATTTATCAAATTCAGGACATTGCAGCAAAAGAGGATAGTTTAAATATCTACTTCACCTAAGTATTGATTCATCTGTTTGCTGTGAATTGTTTACTAGATTTACTTTACTTACCAAATGCAAAGAGAAATTTCAGCAATAAGACAAATTTATTTCAAGCAAATCCATTTCATTTTTAAGAAGCGAGATTTAATTCCATCGTACAATTGTTAAACTAAAACTAATTGACTGGGATAATTTACAAGAAAAATACTGAATCAATCTTAATCTACAGACGAGTCTACGAGAAAACATAGCTTAGAAGACGGATTCATGAAAACAATAAGTACAGCAACATATCCTGAGAATTTAATAATAATAGAAGAACATCATCTGTTGTTGTGGACGATTCCACCTCCAATGGCTCCCGCTTGGGGAGGACTGAGAGAAGGAGACAGGTTCCAGCTTCACACGCAGGCGTTCAAGCCTACAGCGGAACCCGGTGGGCAAACAAATCCTTTCACAGGACAAAGTGCCGCAAAAGAGAAAAACAACGGTTTCAAACCATTGACATTAGGTAATCTCTGTTAGGTTGCGGGGGCCACAGTCAACGGTCCGTGTAGCGGGTCATGGCGCCACCTTTACCAGAAGTACCGGCCAGCACACTCATGGGTGGCAGCTTGATCCCCTCCAGGTGTCTCGTTTCCATCATTGCCTTTCCATTGCCATCACTGCCTCCGTCACCGTCCTTCTGCTGCAACTCTACATGTTCCAACAGCTGCATCCCCTCACATGGTTGGATCACACGGAAAGAGTTATTGTTCTTCCAAGCCGTGTTACTGACTGCCTGTTTGGAGGGGCCAGATAAGAGACTTCCGAGTTTCAACTCCGTCAAGGGTTTGGTTGGATTGCCGTTCAGAGTAGTAAGACGTGCAAAGGGTGTTAGAGAAGGAGTGCTACTGTTGCTGTTGACAAGAGGAGGTTTAGCTTTGTAGGAGCTCACGGGCGTTAGAGGGGGAGGGGATGATAAAGGCCGAGGCTTGAAAACAAAAACTGGATTCTTCATCTTTTCCGATTCCCCATTTTGTGAGAAAATATTTCCTTTGACTGATCTCGACATCTGTAAAAAGGAAAAATGAATTAGAATAAGTTTTAGAACACAACAGATCTCCTCTCTGTTCTGTAAAAATTCAAATGAAAGGCACTAGTGAGATTTAGATTCTTACTATATTTTCAGAGTTCAATTCCTGAAGTTTCCCACTGTTGTTGAGGACCTGTAAATTGCTGCTCACAAGCTCCTTGGCCTTCATGGCCTCCTCCTGAATCTCCTTCTCCAGATTAGCAATGATGGCATTTTCCTTACTATCCGCCATGCCATTCTGTAAGAAAAACCAAAGTTAATTGTAATCTATTTGTGTTTTTATATTTATAACAAAACTTCTGTAAATTGCTATCTCAACACGGGCATTTCACATTGTTCTAGGAACATTCATCGTCCACAATTCACAGTACACAATTTAAAAAAATAAAATAATAAGTCATAAACCAAGCCAACGGACTGGATGTTTTATAGTATATATGAACTTATTTTAAAAAGACGAAGCATATTTAAACACAAAGGCGCATTATTCTATCTTTCAAATTTCCCTATGCGGTGTAGCGGATAGGAATACGCACAGCATTATGGATTCTTCACCTAATATCATTTTTTATTCGCAGTTGTTGTGATTTCAGCGCTTGTTAAACTGTGTTGTTATTATATAATATAAATTTTAAATATTATATCAAGCATATTTGATTTTTTTTTAGCATTGTTATTTGTGGAGTTACGTGATTTTATTTTGAGACGTTAGAGACATTTTAAATCGTATTTGTATTTTTACGAGTTCGACTCAAGAGCATCATTGTGGAATAATTTAATGTATATTTAAATCGTTTTTACTTTTTGATTTGATTTTACAGTTTTTGGCATTACGATTTTTTTATCAACCTAAAATGGATGAGAGAGAGAGGATACTTTCGTGGAATAACATTTTGAAGACTACCATTCTGACATACTCAATGACACTGGAGAAGAAATCAATGACCTTCACGAAGTTCACAGTTAGTAATGGAAAGATGTAACTATTCAAGAATTTTAAAAAATTTGGCTTAGTTCTTACAATGGCGGTAGTCCGGAAAAATACCATTGTCGATTATTGGTCCACAAATCCTCAGATATCTCACAAGACCCCATATTTTAGAAAGATAATAAGCAGCGATAGATTTCGACAAATTTTACAAAATCTCAATTTTGCTAATAACGACAAAATTCCGACTGCTAGCACAAACCGTCTAATCAAAATTCAAAGTATAATCGACTACTTCACGAAGAAATTCCAGGAAGTGTATACGCCAAATCAAAATCTATCTCTAGACGAAGGGATGATTCCGTGAAAAGGTCGTCTGAAATGTTGACTGTACAATCCCATGAAAATTGTAAAATATGGAAGTCTGAATAGGATGATTTGTGAATCAAAGAGTGGATATACCTGTGTTTTATTATATTCAGGTATAAGTGCTACATTAGATTTTACAATAACCCAATTGCTGTCACCATACCTAAATAAATGGTATAATATATATGCGGATAATTATTACAATAGTGTGCGTTTAGCCAATTATCTAATGGGGTTAAAAACTAGAATCTGCGGCACAGTTAGAAAAAATCGTGGCATACCGCCCACACTTGTCAACAAATTGCCTTCTTAGGGACTTCCCACATCCCTGTGTACGTGGATTGCTGACTTTTTAAGGGATAGGTCGATTCAGGCGGTTGCTGACGGTTTCACCTCTTCCTCGCACTCTATAAATGCTGGCGTCCCACAGGGATCGGTTCTGTCTCCGACTTTGTTTTTGTTGCACATCAATGACCTTTTGACATGTTCACCGATTCATTGTTACGCGGATGACAGTACAGTTCATGATAGCTTTTTGTTTGACAGGCCCCCAAAGGGCACACAAACTCCAACGGCTCGGAGGGCTTTGAAGCAGAGAATGGACGGTTATCTCGAGAGTATTTCCTCCTGGGGTAAAAATAATCTCGTCGAATTTAATGTTTCAAAGACCCAATCCTGTCTGATTACGTCTAAAAGGGATCCAAATGATAATCTAGTCTCCTTCAACAGAAGCAATCTTCCGAACAGGCCTTCCATTGATATGCTTGGTGTAACTATAAGTGACCAGCTCAGGTACGGGGGCTCCATCGAAGCCAGAGTAAAGTTGGCCTCTCAGAAGTTGGGCGTACTGTACAGGGCCCGCAGATACTTTAATAGTACACAACTGCTGACCCTGTACAAATCGCAAGTGCGCCCTACTGTCGAATTTGGCAGCCATCTCTGGTCCGGAGCCCCAAAATACCTGAAAAAAAACCCTTGACTCTGTGCAGAAACGGCCGGTCCGTTTGATAGATTCCCCAATCTTAACAAACGGACTGCAATCTTTAGAGCACAGGCGTCAGGTAGGTATGCTGTCCTTGTTCTATCGGTATTACAATGGAAGATGCTCTGAGGAACTAGCGTCATTGATCCCTTCGGCACCGGTGCGTAGGCGGGATACACGCCAAACGCGCACCCAACATTTGTACACGGTTGACATTTGTCACATGAGAACGGTTCGCTTCTACGATTCATTCTTAGGTTCAACAGCTCGGCCGTGGAACGAACTACCGGCCTCTGTGTTTCCTCCCTCCTACAACTTGGGACTCTTCTAGACCCATGTTCACTCCTTCCTCTCCACAAAAATACCCTCCACACAGCATCCCCAAAGATGACATAGGCCCTGAGGGAAATTATTTTCTTCAGGGCCTCCTGTGTGGAGTTAATATAAAAAAAAAATTATTGAGAAAAAAAATAAAAAAAAACTAAAAAATAAATAAAGGGGATGTACTTCTTCAAATGTGGAAAACCAACAAGAAGAGAGATGTAAAGATGATCTCTACGATACATCAGGCGGATATGGTGGATACGGGAAAAATTGACAGAACAACGGGGTTGCCGGTCAAAAAACCAAAATGCATTGTAGATTACAATAATTTTATGAATGGCATTGATCTTGGAGACCAATATTTACCTTACAATCCAATATAGAGAAAATCTTTAAAGTGGACCATAGACATATGAATATTAGTAGACCTGCCCTAAGTGATTAAAAGCGTATTATCCCCACTCCCCATACCGGTTCCATTGGAACCGGCTGGGCTGGCGTATGGCCTCAAGTGAAATTTGAAAACGTGACGTCATCATTCTTGTGCGAACTATGGTCGAGGCATCATCGGTTCATTTTACGAAATAACACGGCAAAATGTTGACTTGTACTATGAAAACTTGTAAAAATAGATGTGAAAAAGAGAATAAACCCAATTGTCGTATTACATTCCATATATAAGCATTATTTTACTTTATTTTAAGCATATTCACATCGTATAATATAGATCAGTTTTAGAAACATATTATACTATCATATCGAGAAACGTCTGGACGCGAAACACAAAGCTGGTTGGTTGCTGGGAAGTAAATTATGAACATTTATAAAAGTGTCTTAACTAAATACTTAAACGAAATCTTCGACTCTGAAAATACAACCGAATTTTTTTGCCGAATTTGGACTTCGCAAATTTGTTCATAACGTGGCGAGTAATTAGCGCTCCCATGTAAAAATGTCTATTCATTCCAAAGCAGATTTTACTTTTAAGAAGTAAATGGTGATATTATAATGCGAGATGCCTATTTACTGTCAGATTGATTTATTGACGAATCACAGTCAGCCTTATGCCCTTCGTTCTTCAACAGTTGATTTTACCCCTCGCCATTATCTTCTCGTCTATTAATTCCTATGTCTGTGAAGTGGACCAATATAGCCTCCTTATACCTTATTCATTGTTGAATTTTCAATGCTTTCCAAATTTTTGAAAGACTTAGGACGGGTTGTTTCGGAGAATTTGAACAATTCATCAAATTTCAACGTTCATTTACGGGTTCTGTGAAAGTCCTATTCAAATTCTGTTATTATATCATTATAGGCTAGTTGCTTGACATAACTGAAATAAAAACAGAACTTAAAAATATCTTTCACAGAACTTGGAAATTAACTTTGAAATTTGAAGAATTGTTCAAGTTCTCCGAAACAACCCGTCCTAAATGTACCTAATAAACTTTGATCCACAACTTTTTGTTACAACTTGCAGAGACTTGGCTTCTTCTGCAGCAGCCACACCGTCCACATCATTCACGCAAGATTTGCAAATAAGTACACCTTCTACTTCTGTCACGGCGAGAACTACTTTTTTTTTACCCAGATGATAGACTATCTGGCATTTTAAAAAACCACAAATCGGTAAAAATTACAAGTGAGAAAACTAAAAACTTGGTAAGACGTAATTGTCGAGTTTGTGCGAAACTCAAAATACGAAAGCCGAGTGCGTTCATGTGTAAACATGTTGGTAAATGTTTTCAAACATACCATACCAAGAAAAATTATGTTTAAATTTAATTAGTTTTAAAACATGTTCTAGATTATTTTTTCCTATTAGATAATATTATTGTAATCAGTAAACCTATTATTTACCCCTGAGTCATTCAAAAACTTATTTTAATTATGTTGATATTAATATTTTTTTATAAATAATTTGATAACAATTTTTGATTTATTGATACAAGCTCCACAGTTTGAAGTTTGCTGACATACATCCGGTAGCGGGACTGCAATCTAATTTCGCCCGCCGCATTTGACAGTTTTTTAACAAACATCTCCGCAGTGAATGTGTTAAGGCTTATTCCAACAATTCCATTACAAACAGGCGCTAGTGGTTAGTCTACAGAGGTGGTGAGTGACCACAATTAGTGAGAATGAATAACCTGCTGCGGATGGTTCAAGCGTATGTGTTGCAGCAGCTTGGCCTTGGAGGCGTATTGCTTGTGGCAGGGCTGATGCGGGCAGTGGTGCGGGGCCGAGGGCACGGCACCTACACAGGCTGAGTAACCGGCCGCCCAGGAACCCCCCTCGGGCAGGCTCACCCCCCTGCTGGACGGGGGCACTGACTCACCTGCGCAATAAACAAATTGTAAATGACACATGCCATTATAATTCAGGGTAGTCATAGACATCCAAATTAATAGACTTGCCCTAACATAAAATAGGAGGGTTCGAGAGCGCTTTCAATAAATTATGACATCAAGTAGAAAACAACCGCAAGTAGAGTTTAAAATTTACAATTATGCTACAATTCATATGCTTTAAGAGGAAGCTACAAGCCAAAAAATGTGTATATTCTTAGTATACCTTATATCGTAGGTAATAGGCATAAAAATCGCTTGACAAACGGAGTCTAGAAACGTTCGATTTCAAGCAAAAAATTGGTTTTTATTTATTTTGTAAATAATTTTATAAGAAAGAAAAAAGTTAATCAAGTGAAACTGTCACAGATAATCTTAGCTATAATACTGTATTTTTTAAAGTTGTTGCCTTTATGCATTCATACATTTCTATTGAAAAAATTTTTTTTTTAGTAGTTTGCATTTATATTTTTTATTGAGTAATTTAAATATTTATTTGTATTCTACTCAAGCGAAGCGATAGGAAAACCTTCAATTTATCTAAAGTATATTTTTTGTATTCATAATCTACACATATTCGTTATAAAGATTAATCAAAATAGTGATTTGGCATTAAGCTTCGCCTTAAACCAGATTCAAAAGAGAACTGTACTAAAATAACAAAATGTAGTAACAATTTGAATGATAAAATTATTCAACTATTAATCACTTACATGCCACTGCTATTGACAAATTTAACGAATTATCAAAATGTCCACTTTCCATGTGTATTTACATCATGTTGCCCGTAAACCTAATCAATGTCAGAAGTCAGACATTGTCACAGTAATTAAAATTACTCACAAATCAACACAATGTTAAAATTAAGTCTTTGGAGAAAACATGCACTGAATGAAGATGTTCTTTCAAGTAAGTCTTTATAAATGCACACCGAGGTAAAATCACACTACATTTACTACTCTACTCTACTCTACTCATTAAAACAATCAAGTTTTTAACACTTCTAGATACTATCATCATAGATAGATAATTATCAGATCCTTTGCGAATAAAATAAAAGTTATTGACACAAAGCACGGTAATTAAAGACTGATGGAACGACAGCGCTTGGGCGCGGGACGGTAGATTTAGCAACAGCGCAGTAATAATGGTAGACCCACACGGCCGACCAATTTTATGTATTGACCTGAAAAGTACCCCTAAAAGTTGGAATTTCGAAAAAGTCATTTGTGTTTTTTACTTTTTTACTCAGGGTCCCCAGACACTCTGTATTTATTAACAAATCACGGCAAGGGAGACGGTCATGCCGCCTCGTTGTTCCGCGCCTTGGTTTCTTCCCCTTTCCCTGATTGGCTGGTCTATCAATTTGAATATCTTTTAGTATAGTGTATTTAGTAGGCAGGGAAGTGATAGGTCCTTACCGGGATGGTTCTTGAGTATGTGTGCCTTCCTCTTGGAGCTGCTCTTGTAGACCTTGTGGCAGTGCTGGCAGTAGTAGTCACGGGCAGCGCGGAAGATAGGCAGCTGCAGCTCTGGCACCGACGACCGCGCCACGTCGGGGTGTCGGCGTGCCAAGTGATTTACCAGCATTCCCCTTCGCTTGAAGCCAAGCTTGCAGGGGTGGCACTTGAACGTGAAGGCGAGGTAGGCTGTGGGATCTGCCGGGGGGGAAGCTGCCGAGGCTTTGGGGACTTTCACTGTCACCTGAAACAAGTTAACAAGTTCACTTTAACACATATATCAATAAATATGACCTAAAAAATTCGAATTTATACTTGTATTATACTTTATAACTACATCTTATACAAACTTTGCCATTGAAACTTATGAAAAAAAACTTACAGAATTCAATACTTCATTTGTGTGAAAGCACTATGAAACAATAAATTATTATTACTTCAATAGCATAGGCCAGAGATGAAATATATGTTTTATTTTTTATTTATAAGTACATGTTACATGATTAATACATTTTATTTAGAGAAGATACATTAGAGCACCATACTAGGCAGCTGCCTGTTTCATGGTGCCCAATGGAATGGTTAGTTTGAATTTAAGTCTAGTGTAAACATATTTTGATAGAATTATAAAAAAAATATGAAAATTGGTAAAAAAATGTTTTCAAAAACTTACAAAGTTTTCTATAAAATAAACACAAATATAAAAAGTAGTACACATATGTAATGTTTATATACATACATACATTGAGTCCAACATGAATGAACTAACGAATCAAATGAATCAACTGGGAACTTACCTCGTCATCTTTGTTGGCCGAATTGTGTACCTTCTTGATGTGGTCCTTGAGTTTGTCCTTTCGTTTGAATTGTTTTCCACAATCGGGACAAAGGAACTCTCTATGCTCGGAGTGTCTGCAAAGGCAAATGTAATACATTGAAATGTAAAATATAATAACTTCTAATTATGTGATTAATAAATTAACCTATTTTGATCTTGTTTTATCTGCCAACTCTTTTAGATTCATCAAATTTACTGATTGCTTAGATAACAAAGCTTGGCTGTGTTACTTGAGCATGTGCATCCGTAGTTTGTCTGAAGAGGAGAAGTTGGTGGCGCAGAATTGGCAAGAGAAGCGGCGGACGGCATGGAATCCCCGAATATGTTTCTTTATGCTGGCGTAATCTGGCAGGCGCTGGAATTAACATTTTCTATTACAAAAAATTATTACATGAAATTACATTACAAGTATGGCTGTTTTACATAATATAGTAAAAATACATTTTACATGCTGCGAAAAAAAAAGGTTTTTCTGTTATTTTTAATCAAAAGGCAATACATAAAAAAAAACTTTTTTTGAAAATTTTAAATTTCAAGTCAGTAAAAAATTATCTCCATGGAAATAGATTTGGAAAGTTTTTGAAGAAAATTATAAACTTTCCGGCTTTTTCGGAAGACCTAAATGTTCTTCACTTGGGTCAATTTTTTTTTGGTACACGTGGGTCCGAAGAGACAATTTGAATATCAAAAAAAGTGTTTTTCAGTACACCCTAATATAATAGTGAAAGAAATATGTCATCGAGATAATAATTAAAACTAAATCAAGTGCCAATGAGAGAATGCAGAGAAGAGAAAACATGAAAGAAAAAAGGTTACCTTATCGCACATAGGACAATCGTACTGGCCATCAGCCCTGCGGTGCTGAGACTGTGTGTGTTCCTTCAACATCCAGGTATGCGAGAAGGTTCTCGGACAGATGAGGCAGTAGATCCCTAGGGAAGGCACCTTCAGCTGCTCTGTGGCCGTGCTGTCAACTGCTGTGTCGTCCATGGCTTCACTTTTGGAGGATTTCTTAACGGTCATGGAATTTTCTTGAATCTCTACAGTGACTTCGGGAGATGGACAGTCCGGGCATGGCACAGCCTTTAGATCTTCTGTCTTAATTCTATCTTCGGTCTTGATTCTGTCTTCTGTCTTGATTCTAGAATGAAAGAATGTTTATGTCCACGGTTGATAAATAATGTCATTATCTAATAAATATTTAATTTATGTTTGAAACTTACTTGTGCTCATCGTACTGCTCAATGGAGGGACATATCTTCTGACAAATATTATACTGGTACACATTAGTATTGGCTTCAATGGAGGTGTTCTCCTTCTGCCCGTATGACTCCTCGGAAGTGAGTTGATCGCTGCTGCTGTCGGTGGTGGAGTCATGGTCTATCTGAATCTGACTGTCGGGCACCAGCTGTTCCCGCTCCTGACACTGGTTCTGGCTCTTGGTTCGGCGGAGGTGATGCTGAGGATAGACTGCCGTGTTGAAGTCCTCCAAAGTGCTAAGGTCCATCTTCATGCTGGAGCCCGTGTCGAATGAGGCAGAGAGATCAGCTTCGTTGGTTTCACTACATGAGAAAATTTATTTGATTAGGTTAAGTAATTAAGGGCTTAGACATTTGTAATTTTAAACTGGTCTAAATGATGTACAAATTTCTTCATAAATACCTATCCAATAGAACAGACGTCGTCTAGTGAGGCGGGTTACGTTTGTGTACTCAAATTAAAATTTAATAAATGGCCGAATTGCCGGCAATGAAATAAAATTGTAATTTTCTTACCCAATGTCACTAAGAGAAATTTTTGATGAAGGCTCATCGCTTTGTGGTGAGACATGCGTCAGCATGTGACGCTTTAAACTGGAATGAAAAAAACATCATCAATTTCATATTGTATCATATTGATAGAGCTTCTAGGCCCCAGGCAGGTCAATATATATGGTTATGTTGTGTAAGAACTATATTAAAGCCGAGGTGGGAGATCAACTCCACGGAGGATTTATTTTTCTTTAAAATTGAAATAAAACTTTAGACATATCAAAAATTCAATGTCCGAACCAGATACGGTATCGAGTGTTGCAAAAATCCCGTAATCGCACAGCGATTTTCATTTTATATATTTTTTTTTTTTAAAATCATTTTTTTTTTTTTTTTAGTTAGTGACGAAAATAATAATAATTAGTAGATAAATAAATATTTTGATACAGAACATCATCTCCATTTTGTTGAGTAGAATTTAATGGCACAAGAATAAGAATGGAGCATACCTAAAACACCTGGGAAACGTGCGACTGCAAACACTGCAGCGATGGTCTGAACTGGTAGCACTTTTAGCTGCTTTCTTTTTTGGTCTGCGAATTGTAGCGGTCTTCTTGTCCTGAGTTTGAAATCAACCAACCATTAAATAAAAGATTGCACATAAGCAAAATATAATATATTTACTGAGAGTGCATATAATACTCATTAATAACAAATAAAATGCAAAAGTGTAATAGTCTTTCACCAGGACACTTCAAGGTGTTTTTTATGTGACACTTCACAAGAGCACCCCTGTCTGTACAGTGTAAAGACAGTATGTCGCCACCCAGATGGATAGCTTTGTAAGGCGAGTTAAGGTTGGGGCTCTACGGTTTTATTAATCCGGGTCTTGTAAGAGGCCCGGATTAAATGAAGGAGGAAAAACAGATGCCGGAGTTTCCGTAAGAAAGAGATGGGGATTCGTAAGAGTTGGAGAAATTCACCATCATCCGCAGTCCATATAGTGGACTCCTTCTGATCGCAGTCGCAAAGTTAAATTTTTTTAACAGAGATTGATGAACTGTCTGTGATTGGGTTAAGAGGCAAACACTTACATCATCATCGTGCATATTGAGATGTGCTTGCAATTCAGGAGAAGAAGCAAATCTCATGGTGCACTCGTAGCACGGCCAGGCCAAGGTGGATTCTTCACTATCTGGAAGGTGTACAAAAGGTAAGACAAGAAAAATACATCAAAACTTCAGGTTTAACAATATGTAGGGTTATGTTTGTTACCGATTGCGTGGGGTGGTGGGGAAGGAAGTTCCCAGTGGCGGGCATAGGTGAACCCGTAGCCCAGGATGAGCTCCTGGCGTGGGGCAATGGGCTGGCAGCTGATAAAGTAGAGCTCCGAGCCTGACTGCTGCAGACAGACATTCTGGTTGGGGCCGGGCTCCAAGCGAACGTAGCGCATCCAGTTTGAAGTCTCTGAGTAAAAATAGGCGCAATCAAATTAAAATCCTTGCTCTACTATAGAAAAATAAATTTAATCCACCGACATATTATTATACATAATATGCACCACCTTTTTTGCTGAAGGACTAATCAACCTTTTTATGGATGATCATGGGGTATGGATTACTCTGAAAAGCCGTACCAAAAATATCTTCCGAATACACTCGATTGCCGGACAAAAATATGTGGAGATGCACGAAAATTACCTTGAGATGTTTTGCTACAATATTGAAAAAAAAATTAAGATTTATTTATTTTTACGATTGTTTTCTGTTTACTAAATGATTTATCTAAGCTATTTATTGTAAGCGCCCCTGAGGTGATATCTCACAAAAGCGGCACTATACAAATTGTCCAATAAATAAATAAATAAGACATTTCCCCAGAATAGATAACTTTATCTAGAAAAAAAAAGGAAACCACTGTCAAAAATAATATTTATATGTATATATATATAGTATATATAGAATAATACAGGTTTTATTATTTCTTCATAATCCTGACGACATACACGAAAAACAACAATCAAAAGGTTTTATTTTATTTTTTTATATTAACTCCTTTTTTTATATTAACTTATATTATATTAATTAAGTTTTAATTATGTAAAACGATTTAGTACTATGGCGTTGTTAATATTTTCATTTATCTCATATAATAATTTTGTCAAATAACAGTACAAAGTTGTTCATAGTATATAATAATCATACATTATAATACTAAGGTTTTTTTCACTTTTGTGGACTAAAACTTTGTTTATTTTATGTGTGGTTAAGAAAAATATGTTTATTTTATGTGTGGTTAAGAAAAATATGTATGTACATATAAATATAAGTATTGAGTCCATTATGTATTTTTACACACATAATAAATATAATGTAAATAATTATTTTTTTTATTTTTATTTTTTAAAAAGAAAGTCAAACATTCCCAGGTTACGAATAACCTTTTTTTATATTAACTCCACACAGGAGGCCCTGAAGAAAATAATTTCCCTCAGGGCCTATGTCATCTTTGGGGATGCTGTGTGGAGGGTCTTTTTGTAGAGAGGAAGGAGTGAACATGGGTCTTGAAGAGTCCCATGTTGTAGGAGGGAGGAAACACAGAGGCCGGCAGTTCATTCCACAGCCGAGCTGTTGAACTTAAGAACGAATCGTAGAAGCGACCCGTCCTCATGTGACAAATGTCAACTGTGTACAAATGTTGGGCGCGCGTTTGGCGTGTATCCCGACTACGCACCGGTGCCGAAGGGATCAATGACGCTAGTTCCTCAGAGCATCTTCCATTGTAATACCGATAGAACAAGGACAGCATACCTACCTGACGCCTGTGCTCTAAAGATTGCAGTCCGTTTGTTAAGATTGGGGAATCTATCAAATGGACCGCCCGTTTTTGCACAGAGTCAAGGGTTTTTTTCAAGGGCTCCGGACCAGAGATGGCTGCCAAATTCGACAGTAGGGCGCACTTGCGATTTGTACAGGGTCAGCAGTTGTGTACTATTAAAGTATCTGCGGGCCCTGTACAGTACGCCCAGCTTCTGAGAGGCCAACTTTACTCTGGCTTCGATGGAGCCCCCGTACCTGAGCTGGTCACTTATAGTTACACCAAGCATATCAATGGAAGGCCTGTTCGGAAGATTGCTTCCGTTGAAGGAGACTAGATTATCATTTGGATCCCTTTTAGACGTAATCAGACAGGATTGGGTCTTTGAAACATTAAATTCGACGAGATTATTTTTACCCCAGGAGGAAATACTCTCGAGATAACCGTCCATTCTCTGCTTCAAAGCCCTCCGAGCCGTTGGAGTTTGTGTGCCCTTTGGGGGCTTGTCAAACAGAAAGCTATCATGAACTGTACTGTCATCCGCGTAACAATGAATCGGTGAACATGTCAAAAGGTCATTGATGTGCAACCAAAACAAAGTCGGAGACAGAACCGATCCCTGTGGGACGCCAGCATTTATGGAGTGCTATTTGGTATTTTCAAAGAAATAACGAATGACCTTTACACTACTTTGGAAACTCAAATATTTTCATTTTTGTAAACATATTTTGACATTCATAGAAAATTATTTAGTATTTAGTAAGCTTTTGGAAATGCTACATTATGAAAGAAAAATTAGAATCGACAGTGCTATCAGCGCAAATGATTCTGATTTTGTCCTGTATACAATATTCAAAGCAAAGGTTAAAATTGCAAACATTCCAGTGTGGATGGTATTAGAACAGTCTCCGGAGCATGTTTAGTCGTAAAAAGAAAACATATCCGGAGCACCATCAAAACTTTCTCAATTGGGGATTTATTTATGGTACGAAACGGACTTGGGAACCTATTTCATGCGGCCTACGGTGAGTGCACCACTGTTGTTAAGTATTTTGATATCAATAAACACTAGCTTGCCCACAAAAGTGGACCTTAACGAAATATCATTCTCAAATAACCCGTCTAATTGAAGCTAATTGGAGAAGCGAATGATATTTTAAATTTATTTAAAGTGTACATTTTTTAGTTACTTTTGTAAAAATTCTACCACCTGGCACCTTTATACTATCATTTGGCAAACAACACTGTTTTTTTTTACCGGCATAGGTTTGAAAGCGTTTCAGGAAGACTATAACTGTGTTTTGTATCAATCGAAAGAAGAAGTATTCTTATCTCGGAAGAAGTTAAAAACTAATTAAGTTTTTTTTTAATGTTGTCTATTTATCTATGAAAAACAAATATTATCTTTATGTAAGCTTATACAGAAAATAATGTAATTACGGTAAATTCTTTGTAATGCGTTCATGCGTTGAGGGGGTTCCAGTATGTTCCGGAGCAATCCTGAATGTTTTTGTTAAAATGTACGGGGCAAGCAAGTGGGTAAGATAATCGTGAAAATATTAAAACATTTCGGTCGGATATTTTTTGAGCTGGCGCTAAACTGTCTCCGGACGAAGATAAAGGTCCCGCGCGAATTTCTTTAATTTGTTTTAAATTGCTTTATCTTAGAAAATAATCGAAATATTTTAATAAAAATTTCTACGTAGTAACTCAGCATACCCAAGCTATAAAAAAAGAGCTAAATGAAAATTGAATATTATTTGAAATGCAACTCAATTAACCTTGTAATATGTTTATTACGGTCCGCCTATCGGTATTTGCCCTTACCTACTTTCTTTAAATACGCCCGACATCTCTCGCTTGCTTGTACATAAGAGTTGAGTGGGGCTGAACAGAGATAGAGATTTAAATCGGGTTTCACGGTAATAAAAACCCCCATTCCAGGAATTGAATTATTAACATTATTAATAACAAATAATATACTATCCTTTTGTTGAAATACCGATGTAAACGAAAGTCTTGAAGATAAATATAAAAAGAAGACTTGCATTACGATTCGATAATTATGTACATATAGTTGGGACCTTTACAAAGAGATTGGTATATAATATATTCATATAAAATTCTGAACAATTGAACAATTCTGTCTTTTCTGCCATTGAAATGAGGCCGGCACAAAAGGTAGAATTACCCTTCCCGGCGTTAAGCATCAATCGACCGAAAGGGTAAAACTACCTTTCCCTGCAGAAGTGTGTCAATAAACCACGAAATTTGTAGCAAGGCTTTTGCTGTAAAAAATAGATTCAAGATAGAGTCAAGTAATACTCACTCTCATCAGACACATCGATGGTGTAATCTCCCTTGTTGGTGTGCAGCAGGAAGTGTGGGCGGGGCATGGCGGGATGCAGGCGGCGCCTCACGCCCTCCAGAGGGCCGAAGCGGGCGCGTGCTGGGATCCGGCGTCGCGCAAACACCCCGCGCAACCGGCCCAGGCACAGATGCGCCGCAGGCAGGGAGGCACGTGCGCGGCACGGGACAGACTTGTCGGGGATACAAGCTGAAAAATAAAATATAATAAAAACAAATTCAATGAGACAAGAAAACCTGATATGTGTCGTACATAATATTAATGTACTTAATAGAGTACTTTAGAACCCCATTAATTTTAAATATTGGGGTCATCACAAATCACATTTCAAATTAATCAATTCCCATTTAATTCAAAACTTCATTCGATTTATTTTCGCAAAATACTATATTTTTCAAATTAAACAAAAAATATATTTGTGCGCGAACAAAAATAAATTTCGAATTACGAATATTAAAACAAAAAGTGTTTAGTATAAAAAAAATTTCTGGGGTTTTTTTTTATGAAAATTTCGAATTATGTTTTTTTTTAATTATCAGCGTTTGAATATCTGCATTAACAGCGTTTTTTTAGAGGATGTAATGAATATAATATTTTATTAAAACAATATACTTACTGATGGTGTTATCATCATCCATCAGCGATGGCTGTCTCCTCCTGTTTCTTCCTCCCAGGTGGGGCTCTCCCCCGCTCAGGTACTCGGCAATATCCTCAAAGCCAACCATTTCCTCGCAGCCCACGTCCTGCAAGTGAGAGGCGGAGATGCTGTCAGAGCCATCGTGTGGCAGTATCTAGAACCAGATGCACTTCATTTGTTAAGAATCGTTAAAACTTAATTGCCTAGTTATCATACCATTGTATAAAACAACATAGAATATATACCAGATCGTCAGATTGTCCAATGTCTAGGTGCAAGTTGGTGTTGTCCAGGGTTTCTGACTCCATCACAATACTCTGGTCCTCGTCAAACTGGGATCCTTCATCCAGGGAATCCAGCAGGGATACCCCCACTGCCATGGTGCTCGATTCGGTGATCACATCTACTGGAAAGATGAAATATTTTTAGTATTCTATAATTTTCATATACAGTAGAACCTCGTTAATTCGAAATCCACAGGACATCAAAAATCAAATTTCGAATTAACGAATTCCTATGTAAATCGGAATTTTAGGAAGGATAAAAAAAAAGATTTCGAAAAACGATTTTCTCGGTCGCCCCTTCAATTCCGGGTAGTATCTTATGAGTAAATTCGTATTAATACGAATTATTCCTTTATTTTCGCGACCGATTATCGTCGCGGCCGGCCCTCTAAATTCAGATATTCTGAATAAATTCGTAAAAATGAAATATACTTATGCCTAAATAAGATTTAGATTTCTAAATAAGCCGCGACCGAAATCGCCCGCGGCTTTACCCTTTAAATTAAGATATTCGTAAAAATACAATAAATTTACGCGTAAATCGAAATTTCTCCGCCGATTTTGGTCGTGGCCGACCCTTGAAATTCAGATATTTGATGTAAATTCGTAAAAATATGATATATTTCCGCATAAATCGGATTTTCTCGGCAGATTTGCGACGCAGCGGACCTTTTAAATTCAGATATCTGTAGTAAATTCATAAAAATATGTCATATTTCCCCGTGAATCGAAATTTTTCGGCCCATTTCGGTCGCGCCGGATCTTTTAACTCGGATATTCGAAGTAAAGTTGGTAAACTATTTTTCCGACTTTATGTCCGGGTTAAATCTTCCCCATAGGAAAAACTAAACCCTTCCACACATGATCATCTAGTCAATCAACATTATGCAAGTGCATTATAAAAGCAAAATAAATACAAAACAATACAAGAACAACACGTCAACTCACAAGAGATCAAATGGGAAAATAATTCACCGACTCCAGATATTTTCATATCAGAGGGTTCTGACAGGGCCTATAAATCCTACTGATCCCTCAACACAAATATTTAAAAAATCTTTCGTTATCCTAAATGTATTTAAAATGACTGATTCTTGCATTTTTATATATAAATTTTTTGATAGATCTAATACGCCTAAATTTTTGATGAGAGAGCTAGGTATAATGCCAGAAGCCGAAATAACGAATGGTAATATTTTTATAGTCTGAGAATGCCAAATTCTTTCTTCTTTATCTCATTTCCTAAATCTGTGAATTTTCTTATTTTTTTATTAACAAATTTTTGAATATTACAGGAATTTGGAATAGCGACATCAATGATAGAAATTATTTTTTTAATTTTATCATGTAAAACTATATCGGGTCTTTATGACTAATCGTTCGGTATGTTAGTATAGTTTTATCATAATATATTTTATAAAATTCGTTTTATAAAAATGAATTTGGTTCAGTAGAACCCCGTTAATTCAAGCCCTGATAATTCGAACAAACGCGTAATTTGAAATTTTCGCCAAAAAAATTTCCGTAAATTTCCGTTTGCCCGCCGCAACGTAAATCGTACGCGATATTTCAAAAATATGTGTAAATATATCGTATTTTTACTAACTTCACTTCGAATATCCGAGTTAAAAAATACGGCACGACGGAAATCGGCAGAAAACTTTCGATTCACGCTGAAATATGAAATATTTTTACAAATTTACTTCAAATATCTGAATTTAAAGGGTCGGCCGCGACGGAATACGGCTGCGAATTCTCGATTTACGCGGAAATATAACGTATTCGTTAATTCGAAATTTGATTTTTGATGTCCCGTGGATTTCGAATTAACGAGGTTCTACTGTATTCATAATATGGTATTATATTACAGCAGTCAATCAAGTTATTTTTAATTACCAAACTTTGGTGAATTATTTTTAAAACTTGATTGTGCCTAAATGTATACTCGGACGGTGCTAACATAGAACAACCCGATATAATATGTTCTATAGTTTCCGGAAAAGCCAAACATTTTCTACATAAATCATCAATTTGATTAGTATCTTTGATTATATGCTTCCTATAATTTTTAGTATTAATGACTCTATCCTGAATGGCAAGCATAAATTCTTCTATTTCTGCGCTCAACTCCCCAATACTCAACCATTTGTTTGACGAAAATTGGTCAACTACGTTTGGTTGAGATAGTTGAAGTGTTTTGCGTGTAAAATTTTATTTGACCAGGAATCTAATAATTCCTGGATGGGATTTATAAAAATGTTGGCATTCTCGTCGTATAAATTTAAAGGTGTAATGTTTCTATCTGCCTTGCCAATTATTTTGTGCATTTCTGAGCTATGAGCTTTCCTATGGAAAAAAGTTCTTAGCATTTCTACCTGATTATGTTTCAAAGAAGTTATTTTGACTATACCTCTACCTTCTAAATTTCTAGGTAAATTAATTCGTTCTATAGCTGAATTTGGATGATGGCAATTAAACCTTGTTAGCATAGTTCTAATTAATCGTTCTAAGTTATCTAAATCTGTATTGAACCATTTAATTATGCCAAATGAGTACATTAATAGAGGTATTGCCCAAATATTTATTGATTTTACTAAATTTTTAGCAGATAGATTGCATTTTTAAATTTTCCTGATCCTAGTTTGCAATTTAATCCTAATATCATTTTTAAAACTAGTATGATCTAATGTGTTTTATTGTGGGTATCCTAAATACCTAAATACTAAAACCTCATCCCTTTTCATACTAGTAATTTGGAAATTTCTAAATATACTCTCGTCCCCATCTACAATGTTTCCTTTCTCTATATGGATCGTTCTACATTTATCTACACCAAAAGTCATTTTGCTATCATCTGAAAAGTTTTTAACTACCTCAATCATTTTCTCTAAATTTTGTTCAGAATTCGAATATACAATATATATTTGAATATATTACTATATGTATTATACTATATTATATTATATATACAGTAGAACCTCGTTAATTCGAAATCCAGCGGACATCAAAAATCAAATTTCGAATTAACTAATTCCCACGTAATTCGAAATTTTATGAACAAAAAAAAAAAAAAGCGGCGAAAATCGAGTTCCTCGGTCGCCCCTTCAAATTGGGGTGGTATCTTTTGAGTAAATTCGTATTATACGAATTATTCCCGTTTAAATCGAATTTTTGCAGTCGATTTCCGACACGATCGGCCCTTCAAGTTAAAGTTTAAGTAAGTTTTTCTAAGCACATTCATAAAAATACCACACATTTCCGAGTAAATCAAATTTTCGCAGGCGATTAACGTCGCAGCCGGTCCTTTAAACTCGTATATTCTAAAAATACGAAAATTCCGCGGCCGATCCTTTAAATTCAGATATTTTAAGTAAATTTCGTAAAAGTAAGTCAAATTTCCGCAGAAATAGAAATTTTGCAGCCGATTTCCATAGCGCCGGATCTTTTAACTCAGATATTCGAAGTAAATTCAGTAAAAATACGATATATTTCCGCGTAAATTGAAATTTCGAAGCTGATTTCTGTCGTACCGAATCTTTGAAATTCAGATATTTAAAATAAACTCGTAAAAATGCGATATATTTACACGTAAATTGAAATTTCGGGGCCGATTTCCGTCGCGGCCGACCCTTTAAAATCAGATATTTATAATAAATTCGTAAAATTCGTGTATTTCCGCGTAAATCGAATTTTATCGGCAGATTTTCGTCGCGGCCGGCCTTTTAAATTTAGATATTTGAAGCATATTCGTAAAAATATGTCGTATTTCCGCGTAAATTGCAATTTAGCGTTCGAATTCCGTCGCAGCCGGCCCTTTGAATTCAGATATTTGGTGTAAATTCATGAAACTACGATATATTTCCGCGTAAAACGAATTTTCTCCGCCCTTCAAACTATATTCGGAATAAATTGGAAAAAATACGACATTCCAGTGTAAATCGATTCCGATTTACAAAATAATAATACTAATTCGGGTGATTTATAACCACGTAAAAATACACTTTTCGGCATTTTACCACTATGGCTGTCTTTTAGATTCAGATTTACGAAATTTTATGATATATTTTCGCAAAAATCGAAGTTTTTCGAATTACACAGACAAATTTTCGTGTGCGGACGGACAAAAATAAATTTCGAATTACGAATTAACGAATTACGAATTAACGAATTTCGAATTAAAAACCATTTTGTATGAAAAAATTTTTCTGTGGATATTTTTTTGGCAAAAATTTCGAATTATGCGTTTTTTCGAATTATTGGGGTTTGAAGTAACGGGGTTATTATATATATATATATACTACTATATATTTCCGCGTAAATCGAGAATTCGCGGCCGATTTCCATCGCGGCCGGCTCTTTAAATTCAGATATTCAAAATAAATTCGTAAAAATACAATATATTTCCGCGTAAATCAAGATTTCACAGCCGACCCTTTCAATTCAGATAATTGGTGTAAATTCGTAAAACTACGACATATTTCCGCATAAAACGTATTTTCTCGGCCCTTCAAACTCGGATATTCGAAATAAATTGGAAAAAATATGACATTCCAGTGTAAATCGATTCAAATTTACAAAATAATAATACTAATTAGGAAGATGTATAACCACGTAAAAATACATTTTTCGGCATTTTACTGCCACGGCTGTCTTTTAGATTCGAAAAAAAAATAGAATTTTTTCGAATTACACGAACCAATTTTCGTGCGCGGACAAAAATAAATTTTGAATTAACGAATTTCGAATTGAAAAACCATTTTGTATGAAAAAAATTTTTTTGGCAAAAATTTCGAATTACGCGTTTTTTCGAATTAACGGGTTTCTACTGTATATTTTATTTATTAAAATCTCACAACTTAGCATTCAAATTTAGCACCTACATAAAACGAAATTCATTGATAGTTATAATGTCAAACCACGAAGTGATTGCTTTATACGAAAATGTAAATGCGTAATTATTGGTATATACATTGGATTCCATCGTTAAACATCCCTTATTGTGCATTTTTATTTCTGTCAGAAGGTTTTCACCATTGAGTTACTTGTCTTACTCTTCCTTAACTCTCATCACAATGTCACCCAGTATCAGTACCTTGATCCTTGGTTCCACTGCAGCTGGTGACAGTGGGCCGGGCAACAATGAAGCCGTTCTCACTTGACAGTGAGTATGAGATGCCCGACTGTCCGCCAGTGATCAGCAGCTCCACGTGCTCCGCCTTCATGCCGCTGCCGTCGATCATGTGGTACTCTCCTGCCAACAAAATATTAATGTAAAGTTTCATATGATAAACCAATTATCTAACAGATGATGATTCATGGCTGGAAAAGAAAGAAAGGTTATGCAATGGACTGAGGCCAATGAGTAGGACAGGGACTTCTCGAGATGCTGAGCAAATAGGATAAGGGGAACAAAAATATGGTGATTGATATGACCAACACACTTAAAACTATGTACTTAATTATAAGATATTTTTAATATTCGCCGGTTGCGTACAGTATGAATTACGAAAGACTAAACTGAGTAGTTGGAAACTTTTTTTGTTGTTATTACATTAACTCCATGTAGGATGCACAGTATTGCAAAATATTTCCCTCAGGCCCTATGTCAATGCTGTGTGGAGGATCTTTTTGAGGAAAGGAAGGAATAATATTGGTCTCTTAAAGACCCATGTTGTAGGAGGGAGAAAACACAGAGGCCGGCAAATCGTTCCACAGCCGAGCTGTTGAACTCAAGAACGAATTGTAGAAATGACCAATTTCATGAGAAGAATTTCAATTGTGAAATGTTAGTTGTGCGTTTGGCGTGTTTTTTCTGACTATGCACCGGGGTCAAGGTATCTATCAAATATAAGGAATCTATCAAGCGGACCGCCCGTTTCTGCACAGAGCCAAGGGGTTTTTTTCAAATATTTCTGCTGGGTAAGTTTTAATTTATATTAGTGAATTTTATATTTTCTGTCTTATTTTAAAGAACATTTACAATGCCGAGGTAAGTAAAAACAAAGGAAGACATTGTGTTATTACTTACCACAGCAGTATTATAGAAAAGAGGTAGGCAACACATTATGGTATACGCATCATGGCCATACACTACCAATGGGAATGTATGGCGAGCGATATGCTGAAAGAGGCCAAGCCACGAAAATATGGCGAGCTTATAGCGTGGTCTGTCACAGGCTTTAACTGTGTATATTTTGCGGGTTCTTAGAAATTTCCCTTGAGTGATTTCCGGGAGAAAAGGCAGAACCGGTGTGAGGTTACTTACAAAGGTCGCAAATGTTCTGTCGTATGAGTTTAGACTTGAATGCTACACTATCAAAAATAATACATACCCAGGTGTTCTTTATCGGGAATGCAGCGGAAAGGTTAAAAAATATATATAATTTAAAAATTTTAATCCAGAAAGCATAAAAACAATTTTCTGTATTATGGGCCATGTAGGAGAATGCTTACCATTTGAAGCAAGAACCAGCTGCAAGTCTGTCGTAGTGTCCATGAGGTGGGCATTGTGGTGGTGTCCGGGAGGCATGTAGACTGCGCTGGAAGTGCTGGAGGAGGACACTCCGTACGCTTCTGCGCCCGATGTCAGCGGCGGGTAGTAGGGGGTCGCGGGGGCACCGCCAGACTCCTCGCCCATCACCTGCAGCAGGGGTGCCATTCGCTGGAAATAATACTATGGTCAGTGCCTGCCAGCTAATATTAATAAAAAAAATTATGTAAACATATCAAATATTTATTAATATGCCCAAATGGATTTCCATCTGTACAACTGAAGCTTTCTTTGCAGGAAAATATGAAAATCAACCTGATAAATTACTTTATAAAGCAATCAGAAAGGAAAGTTAAGTGAACTAAATATATGTTATATTTTGGTTCCGAGTATGTGATGAAACTGGATTTTTTGCTTGGAAAAGATATCTCCACTGTTGCAATGAAAAATTAGCCAGAAAAATTTATCATAAGATTTAAAAAAATTAAATATAATTATTTTTTTTTTTAATGCCAATACTGGTGTGAGTTGTTGCAATAAAACTATAGTACCTCAGTATGCATGGCGTGTTGTGCATACTGCTGGAGGTAGGGCTGCCCTCCCAGGGTGCTCTGGGGGCCCACGCTCCCCAGGTAGTGGGGCGCCAGGGGCGGCAGAGCGAGGGGCGGGGGCGCATGGTGGATGGGGGAATAGCGCGCTGCTGACGACATGTTGGGGTCTCGTTCGAGGAAGGGTGGGGAGGCAGGGTAAGTCTCCTCCAACTGAAGAGGAAAAAATGTACATATACATAATAAATCAAAACATTTCTAAAGTACAAAAAAAAATTCAATGCAATTATCTCACTTACAAAAGCATTACAAAAAACAGGTTCAGATATTAAATTACATAAAAAATGTGATGAGAACACGGTGTTTACAGGTTGTCCGGGGGTTAAGTAAAACTTGGGAGGTGATTCTACATGATTTTAGAAGTAGAAAAGATAAATTACTTTTTCCTAAAATCCAATGTTTTAAGGTAGTTTTTAGGTAAAAAAAAAGTTTAATTGTTTGTATGGGAAAATAAACATTCTTGTATGGAAAAATATTTTAGTATGGGAAAAAAGGTTGGAATTTGGAAAAAAATTGTTTATCTTTTTTACTTCTTCCGTCATGTAGAATCACCTCCCGAAGTTAGGGCACTTTACCCCCTTACACCCTGTATAATGTGAAAAATGATATACGCACTTTGACATGGTGCTATTTATTCATTTTATTTTTATTTATTTATTACAAAATAACACAAAATTTAAAAATTTTAACAGTATGCAAAACAATTTTTTCCTAAGGTGAGCTTAAGTAGCTTGTGTTTATGGGATGAGTATTTAAAGTTACACTCTTTTAGCTTTGAACTATTTTGGTGTTTCAATTTGACTTAATTTTTAACTATTCAGCTCCTCCATTTATTTTACTATTATTTATTACTGGTCAGACTGTACCCGATAACATAGGGTATGCATTTCTTATGCTAGCTGATTTTACAATACCACTCGAGCGATTTTTGGCATTTAATGGCAAGTTTGCCAAAACGTTTTGAGCGATCGCTTGTCATAATGTCCCAAATTTATAGAACCTAAAAATATGGGATAAAGGGGAAAATCTAGGTTGATTCATTGGCTTTAAACCGCAGTAAGCAGTTTCAAATGTTTCCATATTAATACTTGAGGAATGATATCAAATAAATAATATGGTAAATGTACATACATATATACAGTGGAACTTGGTTATAACAATCACGGCAATAGCGAGTTCACGGCTATAATGAGCATTATTATTTACTTTAATTATCATAATTTATTTACTTACTTTCTATTTATTATTATTATTTACTTACCTATCAGTAATTATTTACCTATTTTTATTTAGTTATTTTATTTTTTCTTATAATTTATTATTCATACTATCCATGTTGTAATTGTTAGTATGGTTACCCTATGCTTGTGTCTGATAAGCCAGCACAGGTACCTTGCACTTTAGTTACAGAAGAATATTATTGTTGCCAACTTACTATAAACTTACTGCCCAATGCTTCTTTTGTTGACATTTTTGTTTTATTTTTCGTACATTTGTTACTAAAATTTTGTTTATTTTTGTAACAAATGTCTTTAGTCTACCGGTCTCGAAACAACCGTGTCATTAACTTTTTCTTTTTTGGGTTTACATTTAATGTTATTATTATTTTAAGTTTACATATATGTATTTTTTTTTAATGATGTAAAGGTAAAGCTGCACATCTTGATACAGGAATGCCCTAGTGAGATGTGCAGAGTATGTTTTTTATATTAAAAACGGTTTTTTGAATAAATAAATAAATTAATTACAAAACCATATTTTAGTTCAGGCTTATCTTCATATAATTGTTGACTGTTATAAGGAGGTCAATTCACAGATATACCGAGCAAATAATTTTGTCAACACAATTTCTGAATACGTGAATGGAAAGTAGTTGGAAATTATTCAAGAATTATTCTCGAAGAAGTATGTAGTAGCAAACAAAGAGGCGGGAATTCCCTATCCCGTTAGGGACGGATTCATATTTTTTATGGCACTACCTGTGTAAGATTGTCGGCTATGTGAACCATTTGCTATCCACCGGGCACAATGTAAAATTGTCATAAAATCTGCGAAATTTGAGCTTCGCAAATTTGTTCCCTTTTTACATTTTTTTTTGTATTACAATTCACCAACAATTTTGTTTTTAAACCAATAAATATGTTTATGAAGGTACCTAGTTACGAGTACCTACATCCATGCATGGTAAATTTATGCCAGTGATGCACAACTTTTTCAGCAGAGGGGCTGCTTATCCTATTTTTCAAACAGGTCGCGACAAACAATTGTGGTATTAAAATCAGCTATTTATCAGATACTACAAAGCAACATTCTGAAAATTGCAGCTTGGAATGTAGTATCTCTTTGCATTCAATATGCACACGGTATGTGTGTGTTGTGATTATAAGAGTTTTCTGTGTAGGATTCAATGACCAATTTTTAAAAATAATATTCAGTAACTTACGTTAACATACAGCATGTCCGATGTGGAGGGGCAGACCCTCTGGTTGGGGGTGGGCTGCGTCCAGTGCGAGACGCCCCCACTCGGAACACTGCTGGACACCCCTCCCTCATCCTCAGGGGGGTCGCCTGCAATTTATTGAATACATTGTAATACGTTTTAAGTTCAGCCAACTAGTATAAAACGGTTCAAATAAAAAAAACGACAGGAATATCATTTCACAGGTAAGTGAAAATTTAGAAAAGCGTTCCTGTTTACAATCATTTAAAAAAAAATTATTTGATCGTTTTAGTGAACAATATTTAAGTATGTTGTTAGTTAAAATTATATTCACAGATGAGCTTATTCTACATGATAACAAAACGGGTTAAATTTTATATTTCATCAATTGGGCATCAAGGGCAGCCGTCATACAAATATTTGCATTGCACAATAAAAATACAGAGGCTCAGCAAAAAGCGATGCAGTCCGGGGCTAATATATTTTGGTTTAACAATTTATTTTTGACAATTTGATAACACCTTGATATTTATCTATCTTCTATGTAAACAAAAATGTTAATGTTCGTTTGTCTTTTTGTCAAAATCTTAAATCTCCTATAGTTCTTCAATGCTTTGAATTTTTGACATAATGTTGCATTCGAATATGCGTGTGTTTTTATGTTCCCATATTATATAGATGTCACCTGTGACAGGTAAAAACATGTTATTTTTTAAAACAGCGCCATCTGTTGGATGTAAAGCAACACGCGCTATTGTTCCTCTATCTGCACAGACTGAGCCATAGCAACACGTAGCGGGGTACAGCTAGTATTCAAATAAATATCATTCAACAATTAATATTTAAGACCTTTGTGAAAAAGGACAAGTTTGACCATGAAATTATTTTATTTACTTTTTTACAATTTAAGAATGGAATTTTAGGAAATCACTATTCCAACCGCTGCTGAAAATTCCTACCCTAGTTGTGTTACTATTCGTTTTCTTTAGTAACTTCTATTTTCATATGAATAACATGTTTGTGATATTAGTGTACTTTTCAGGTGTCCAAGAGCTGCCCGTAGCAGCGAAAAAAAAGGTGCTTCGAAGCAATTTACCTGAGGATTCAAAATCAACCAATAACTCTTCTGTATTCAAAACATTTTGAAGAAAGTTTAGTTGGAACCAACGTTCCCACTAAGGTGTGCGACTATGCAGCCGCACAGCTGTAAAAAATTGCCTGCACACATCTCGAAGTAAGGAACGTGTCACCAGATTTTTGTTTTCAGTACTGGTCAAACTAACAGAACACGAAAACATGCTGTAGCACATTCAAAATAATCTAATACATACAAACATCGTTTATACTTGTTGTCCCTTTTTTGCTTCAAACAATAAGTATGCGTAAGCAAGAAAAATAGTGTATTATCCGTGACGTTTCGCAAGGACATTCCCGCCAGAAGCTTATACGGATGCACAATACACACTACAGCAGGGGGTATACCCAAACCCAATTTGAAACGGAAGAAAAAACACGGAAATTTCTATGGTTATTTTATGATGTCTTCCCAGCCCTTGGCTATCCACCAATGAAAACCCGTTGTGGTTTGATCTCTCGATCTCTCCACAATAAGACCTGTGTAACAGAAAGAGGGGCTACCTGCTTTACTTCCCCGGAAACGACTGCAGCACCATTACCATTGGAGTGTCGAAGTTTGCCATTGCTTTGTTGTCCAAACTTGTGTCGCGAACGTAAATAATTTAAATTATCTGTTTGTGTGAAAATGTCTCCCGATAAAGATAATAAGCCGTGTTGTGTGAAAGGCTGTATTGTAGACATTCTACTCGAAATAAATATACGACTCACGGAAACTTTTTTTAGTGAGGAGAACTAAGAAATAAAACTTACTATAAGTAAATTTAACATCATATTTTGTATGTACAATGTTTAAATAGTCGCTATTATAAAAAATAAAACGAATGGATCATTAAGAAATTACGCGCTGCCAACGTTAAATCTTCCCGACACCGGTAAATATCCGGATTTACAAAATCGGACCCGTAATTGTAACAATAATACAGGTGCGAATCTCATTTTGTTTGTCGTGAGTGTTCGGCTCGCAGTCTTGGTACACATTTAAAATGTGTTTGTGTTTCCTGTGTACATTAACTTTGTAATTTAATTTTAACCGTGCATGTGCATATTTGCACACTAGCCTCTTTTTTCTTGCACAGATAAACTGATGGTCCGCAAAAACAATGAAAAAATTAGAGGGAACGTTGGTTAGAACATGAATGTAACTCGATGTATGAAGCAGTGCCCACAACATTATATGTTGGTATAATTATGTTGATTAGGTTATGGAGTAAAACATAAACAAAAAATATATATTATGAATGCACATTTTGGAAATTGATTAATAATTCCTCGATATTTACTACAGAGTCCTAGGCTTGCCAAAAAAATTATTATACTTAAATACAGTATTGTACAAACAAAAATGTGTTATTTAAATAGAATGAATAGGTTATGATAAGAAATAAATAGTTGTTTCCCCAAATGTAAAGCCACTGAATAATAACCATGGAAACGGTCTGGAGTTGCCGCCATCTTGGCGGCCATTTTTGTGCTACCGCTTGGACAGAATTTTTTTATTGGTATGCCAATGGTCTCTTCTCTTATGTATTTTATTTACTCATTGGTATTAGTTTTTCTATAGGTACAATTTAAATTATTTTTTTGTTTCTAAATTATTTTCTTGTTTTATGTTTTACTGGTTTGTAATAAACATTAATAATTAATTGCATATACAACATCCTTACTTTTATGTTTTATTTAACATATCAGATCTTATTATTTGAATGTTAATCATAAGCATCCATTTTTTTTACATAGTTATGCTATGTGTACAACACAATATAATATATACAGGGTGTCACTTCGTATAACTTCGGGAGGCGATTCTACATGCTAGTACAAGTAAAAAAGATAAATAAATTTTTTTCCAACATTTAGGCGTACTATTCAGGTAAAAGTGGTCTGCCGTGTGTGACCGGCCATATTATTTTGCGTTGTTGCCAAATCTATAATCCCGCGCCCCTGCTGCCGATTCCATCAGTCTGTTGATTTATTTTTTATTTTTTTGTTTATAGTGAATACCTCACAAGAGTCCCAACTGCTCCCGTCTGGAGCCAGTGAGACTATGGCATCCCCAATTGGGGGATGTTGTGAGGCTGAAGGTAAGTGGGGAAGGGAAAGAGGAAGGTGGGGAAGTACCTGGCTATTCAGATCTAGTCACTAAACACGGCTAAAGCCATTTGGAGCAACGTTTCAATTCTGAATGGTGGTCTTACACCAGGGCGATACTGGTAGTATCTTCCACTCTGGAACGTGCCGCAAATATACTATATATTATTTTAATTAATTAATTGTGAAATAACACAAATTAATCAAATAAAATTTATTTGCACACGCCGGGTTCGAACCCGCGACCTTCGGAATGGCAGTCCAATGCGTTACCACTGGACTATGCCGTATATATATACTATTTTTAATGCAACGTGTTTGTAGTAGTACTTGCCGTGCGTCGCATCAATAACTTTTATTTTATTCAGAAAGTAGATCTGATAATTTAATGTACCTAGAAGGGCCTGTCTTTGACTGTTGTACATAATTAAAAATTGTTAATGTAGTGTATCTTTATCTAGTGTGTAATTATTAAGACTCTTAAAATAACATCTTTATTCAGTGCATGATTTCTCCAAAGACTTACTTTAACATTGTATCCATTTAGTTATAGACTTACCTAAATGTTAATGTAATTTTGTTATTCAATTACTGTGATAATGCCTTGCTGTACCCACAAAGAACAGGATGACATTCATTAATTTATCCACGAAATTGGACATTTTTAAAATGTCCAATTGACATTAGTTAAGTGATAATTAGTTGTAAATAATTTTAGCATTAAAAATGTATTACATTTTGCTGTTTTAGTGCAGTTTTCTTTTTGAATTTGGTTTAAAACATATTATTTTGTAAACGTCAAACTCTCGGTCTTATGTTATTGTTCACACGCGGTTTCCATGGATAAGTGCAACACTATCACACTCACTCTCGGCAAGCTCACAGCGAATTTATAGGGTAACTTTGTACCTCACACTTGGATTTTTAGTAGATATGTCATTTTGTATGGGAAAATGTAAATGTTCGTTTATTCAAAATCTTAAATCTCCATAAGTTCTTTACCGATTGCATTGAAACCTTGAAACAAAGTTGCATTCGAATATGCGTGTCTATATATACCTATAAAAAATAGAGGTCACTTGTGACAGGTAAAAACATGCTTTTTAAAAAAAACTGCACCATCTGTTGGACGTAAAAGCAACACGCCCTATTGTTTCTCTATCTGCGCAGCCAGACTGTGCCACAGCAAGGCGTGGTGGGGTACAGCTAGTAAATATATAAATGTCCACATGTGTGTGGGTGATTGCCATCAAAAGTCGACAAGGAGTCTATCTGCCGAGTTGGAGCTCGATTGGATCCCTGGAAATGGGGTAATAACCATTTCCAAGATTTGCATTCATCCACGAAAACAAATTTGAAATAGATGTACAGTCAAACTTTGTTTTAACGATCACGACAATAGCGAGTTCACGGCTATAATGAGCAATTACAAAACAATATTTTAGTTCAGGCTTATCATCATTTGATTGTTGACTGTTATAAGATAAGAGAAGAGTGTGAGAATGTGTGAAGCAAGGAGTGTGTGACAGAGACCGAGTTGTTTGGCAGTCATCCTCTTTGCATGCCACTGCAGGAAAACGGAGTGATGGTTAGTCAGTTAGTTTTGGTTACTTAATTGTCATTTTAAATGCACTATTTTCCATTCAAATATTCATTCAGTCTTTTATAGTAATCAAGTTGAATCAAAGTGAGTTTTCATAAATGTATTCATATTAACCGTGGCCTGCCATCCTAAAAGTTTACCAAACATTTATTAAGTACGACAACAGGAGTATAAACGGGAGAAAATTTCCAGGAGCGGCGTTGTGCGCCACTAAAGTTCTATTTTGAGTCAATTTTTTTTGATTAAAGCCTTATGACTCATTACGCTATATACGTATCAACGCTTATTTGGGAGTGGCCTACGTAGATTATATGTTGAGGCGAACTGCCGCAGAATATGATTTCTTTGTATGGGATCTCTCACCTTGACAAAAGACAACCGCGTGATCACGGCGCTCAGTAAATTGATCTGACCCCCCCCTCCTGCATACTGTAGGATCATAATTTTCAAATATCTCCTGGCTAGCAGATCACCGCGTATCACCTTCGCCACATCCTTACTTATAACACATCATCTGTCAGGTGTGCCATGTCTGTACGGGATTGTATGGCGAGCGGTATGGTGTTATATAAAACGCTTTGTTGCATACAGCGTATTGTGTCTCCACCCTAATGGGGCTAACAGATTACGCTATATGCATCATGGATGCCATGGGAATGCCAATGGGTATGTATGGCGAGCGATATGCTGAAATAGGCCAAGCCACAAGAATAAAGCGCGCTCATAGTATGGTCTATCACAGGCATAACTCTTAAAATACACATATTGCAAACTATTTCAATAAACTCGTTTATCATCAAACATTTTTAAATAATATTTTTAGAACCTCACGGCAATCAATAATATTATTATAAATACAAGTGACACATCTCAGTCAGGTAAGTTAGCACTTATTTCACTTTTGGATATGAGCGCTGCATTTGATACCATTGACCACGACTTTCTCATTAAGAGACTAGAAGTAACGTTTGGCTTACATTCTAACATCAAATATTGGCTAGAATCCTATCTATCCAATCGCTCGCAAGCAGTAAAGGTTGGAAATAAACAGTCCAACTTCTCAAAACTCTCTTCAGGGGTACCCCAGGGATCCGTTTTGGGTCCACTTCTCTTCATTCTTTTTACAAATGACGTCGCAAAAATTATCGAGTCATTTGGCCTTTTATCTCACTGTTATGCTGACGATCAGCAAATATACTTTTACTGCTCACCAAATGAGATCGACGGCCTAAAAATTCGCACAGCTGAGTGTCTAGAAGCAATCAATCTCTGGATGTCCTCAAATAAACTTAAGCTAAATCCTTCAAAAACGGAGTTTCTCTGGGCAGCCACACATAGACGCCAACATTTAATAGAAAACTCACCAATCGCTATTTCCGGCAACGACGTAACTGCTAAAACAACCGTCAAACTTCTGGGAGTTTATCTGGATTCAGACCTTTCTTTAAAAAGTCAGGTAAATAAGACCGTTAGCACGGGGTTCTTCTACCTTAGACAACTTAAGTCAGTTCGTAGAAACCTTTCAACAGAGGCAACTAAATTACTTGTGAACTCATATATAGTATCACGTCTTGACTATTGCAACGGCATTTATGCAAATCTTCCTAAATGCGAAACTGATAAACTACAATCAGTGTTCAACGCCGCAGCAAGGCTTATCACCGGGGTACCCAAGTTTTCGCACATTTCGGAACACCTCCGAAATCTTCACTGGCTGAAGTGTCCTGAAAGGATCCAGTACAAGCTATGCTGGATGGTGTTTAAAGCTATCAACGAAATGGCGCCACCGTATATTACTGAGCTATGCATTCCGGAAAATACTGGTCTAAGGCAGTCAACTCTTAGATCAGCGACATCATCTGCAATTGGAAGGTTGAAAGAGCCTAAGCGAAATCCGAACACTAAGTTTGGTGATCGTGCATTCGGAGTATCCGGCCCCAAGGCTTGGAATAAACTTCCTATGGAATTGAGATGTATAACCAGCCCAACAGAATTTAGATCCAAACTAAAAACTCACTTTTTCAGACACTCATTTCCATAAATCCGTCATTCTATCCAAATATTTCTTTTTTTTCATTTTTTTATACCGTAATTGTTACATTATCTAGCGATTCCGTTCATTCAATTTTGCTATTGACTTGCCTACCAGTGGACAATGGACAATATCAGCGGGAACATAACAAGTTAATCGGTTTAATTGTTGGCAGATGAATCATCTAAATGCGTTTAAGATTGGCGATTGATTGATTTTATTCATTAATTTAATTCATTTAACATATAATATATCCAGCTAACAATAAATCCACCCTAATATAATAGAACTTCCTTCTTCTTCTGGCGTTAGTAAGATTAAATTGTTAATTTTAATTTTAGTTTTAAGTTGCCAAATATGTAAATACTCGTGTATATGTCGTTAAGATAGTAGTTATAGGCCTTAGTCGTAAGTCACTAGATATAAGTCTTAGAGATAAGTCAGTAGTTCTAGTATTAAATATTTAAGAAATATATTTGTACAGCGCCCTTGAGGTGATTTCTCACGAAAACGGCGCTATATAAATTAGCCAAATATTATTATTATTATCTAAACAAAACATTGGGCGTCTGCTAAAAAGTATCAAACTGTTATATATGTATATATATTTGATAATGTGGAATATGTAAAAGTTTTCGTGATTTTGGAACATTTTGTATGAACAGGGAAAAATCGAACATTAAAAGGCCTTGAAAAGTCAGCATGTTATATTGAAATTTAAAGGTTTTTTAAAAAGTGTAAATACCTTCGAGGGTTTCGCCGGTTTCTGTCCCTTTGCTTCGCATTTTCGGAATTGTTTATTTTTGTGACATACGATCAAATTGTCCAATGAATCATAGCAACTGAAACAAAACAGGCATTACAATGAACACCTGTCAAAATTCATTGGAACGAAGGAATTGCGCCGAAATTATTTTCACGAAAAAAAGATTAACAATAAATATTGATTTTCTTTAATCAGTGGAATCAGGCACTTAAAATACTGCTAATTATTTAATTTAACAATATTTTACATAAAAAACGGCGGCCATTTTGAAGTAATCTACTATAGCATGACAAAGAAACTATAAATAAAATAAGGTTTAGGCTTATATTTTATGCATACGCATAATCACAAATGGTTTAGAGTGGAAATAGAATGATAAATCCATCGTTTAATGCAGTTTAAACCCAAAACTCACTTATGAAATAATAGAAAAACACTGAAAAACCGACATTCCTAAACCATAGACAAACGGGACAGAAGTGACCATAGATGAAGTGACAATTGAGTAAGCATAAAAAATAAATTTTAGAAAAGAAAAATATTTGTGCATCTGTCTCCTGGTCTGCCAGCTGGACCTGGCACTGCCTGGCACTCTTGGCGAAGGTTCGTAGAAAACATGGCCTTAGGGCCCGTTCCCACTTCTGTTTTAAGAACGGAGGCGGGTCCCGTTTTAAAATCGGATGCCCTAGCGGCTATAGTCGATGTATGGAGCTGTCCACACTTGTCCGACACGATTTTAAAACGGATCCGGCATTTTTTGTCGGATGGATCGCCAGCGCAGCGCGTCCGTTTTAAAATCGTGTTGGAACTTGCTCGCTCATAGTTTTGTATGGAGCTGTTCACACTTTCGATCCGTTTTTAAAACGGAGGTGTGAACAGGGCCATAGGGCATCCGATTTTAAAACGGGACCCGCCTCCTATTTAAAACGGAAGTGGGAACGGGCCCTTACTTATCTATTTGTCTTTTTTTTTTTAAAATAAGTCCACAGTTACCTTTGTCCTAATACAATCGCAACACATACATCTATTCTTAGTGCAGGTAAATCATTTTCGTAATTTCAGTTTCAATTTTTTTTATTTATGTATTTTTTTAAATTTTGTTTCCTTTCGCAATTCGCCAAATATCTTCGTTGCAACGACTTTGACTTTGGATTTTTTGTGTGCGCACGTTCATGACACCTTCAAATGCCGTAATGGATTTTTATGCCCGCAACTAAAGTTTCTCGTCTGCTAGTGCCCTTATTTAATTTCCTTTCCTCGTCTCGTGTGAGTTTGTGTTGTAGGTTTTCAATGATACAAGGCCATTCATGGTGGGTGGAATTGGTCACCGGCGAGTAAAATAGTATTAATAATAGGGATCTCGAAACTGAAACTTCCAAACCTAGAGAGGACCGCGAGAAATGTTTCCATTACAAAGCTAATTATACCACCCTAACAGAGAAAGTTGTTAATCGAAATGGCTTTGGTAATTTTGTGGCAATTAACAAATTATTTTACAATTATTATTATCATTTACAATTTAACCAATTTGAAGTTGAAAACGATTTTTGAAAATTTGTGACGAAAAATATTGTTCCAAGGAGTAACCACGGAGGAAACCCATCCTTCCTTCGTATTAACAATTAGTCCAGTCAATAGAGGTTTTACCTTTCAAAAGGTGGTCTAAAAGATATTTACATTTTATGTAGTAAAGGTATGTACTCTGGAAAAAATCCTCTGCTTGGGTGTCAAAAAAGATTTTTTTTTAATAATTCCTAAAATTTTGATTTTACGACAACGTTATCAAACACAAACTTGATGAAAATCTTTGGTTGCAAAACTGGAACATATGTGGATTAGGCGGACACCACAGTAAAAAAAACACTATTTTTACCCTACCTCATGTTGGCGGAGGTCATCCAAGGTAGAAAACTTAATTTTTTTTTCAGGCTTCTAAAATACCTTTAAAATACAAAATCAAAATTTCTTTTAGATAGCGATGGGCACAATCGATGATTTACTCGATCTTTTTGATCATCGAAATATGTCGATTTATTATCATGGACAAACCGATTCTGTCAAAATCATCACACTGTTCGAGACAATCGTTTTAAAACGTCATCGAACAAGAAATCGATTCTGTCAAAAATCATTACACAGTCCGAGACAATGGTTTTGAAAAGTAATCAAACAAGGAATCGATTCTGTCAAAAATCATCACACAGTCCGAGACAATCGTTTTAAAAATCATTCGAAACCACAGCCGTCACGCCATTGGTCGGAATTCACCCGAAAACGTAAATCGATTCCCAACTCCGAGAAATGTCAAAATATCTCGAATTGCTTGACAAACGAGATCATAGAACGAAACATTATTCCCGTGGTATATTTTGTTACGTACTACATAATATGATTTAATATCCACTGCGAACTGTGATTACGCTATTATTCTTTGCTAATCGTCAAATGTTTAGTTGGGATATTATCTACCAACCGAATAAGCTACGAGTATGTATGTGGCAGAAAAAAAGTCATTCATATTTTAGGTTGGGATTTACGTAAAAATGGCATTCTGACTTATAATTAGTTGGGAAGGTTATAAGTAAACATAAATTGATATTTTTTATGTTTACTTATAACCTTTCCAACTAATTATAAGTCAGAATGCCATTTTTACGTAAATCCCAACCTAAAATATGAATGACTTTTTTTCTGCCACATACATACTCGTAGCTTATTCGGTTAGTAGATAGTAAAACAAACAAAATATCTCGAATTGCTTGACAAACGAGATTATAGAACGAAACATTATTCCCGTGGTATATTTTGTTACGTACTACATAATATGATTTTATATCCACTGCGAACTGTGATTACGCTATTATTCTTTGCTAATTGTCAAATGTTTAGTTGGGATATTATCTACCAACCGAATAAGCTACGAGTATGTATGTGGCAGAAAAAAAGTCATTCATATTTTAGGTTGTGATTTACGTAAAAATGGCATTCTGACTTATAATTAGTTGGGAAGGTTATAAGTAAACAAAAATTGATCTTTTTTTATGGAAAATCACCTCGAGGGCGCTCCATAAAGAATCTTAAGATTGAGTGTATTTTAAAATTTTGAATGTAAATTTTGTGAAATGCAATCGGCCCGATATATAAATATTATATTCGGTATTGTTTTAGTGTCCAGGTCCTTGGGGATGAAATATTTTCATTATTTCTTCGATTGAAGAATGATTTCACGGAATAATAAGAAACGTGAGGAGGTTTCAAACCTCTAGTAGGAGTAGGAATATTCAAATATGTAGTATTTCCTTATAATTGGAAGTAGGTACGAAACTTATAATTAAAGTATTATTTATTTAGTTTAAATGTACATTTTATAAATTTAACACATCATTACAATAATATTACGATCATTACGTTGCTGTCTCCAAGCAGAATGGTTTATTCATAAATAAACCACTCTGGTTTATTTATGCTAAAAGTAAACAATTAACATCATTGTTAGTATGAAAATATTATATCACACAGGTATCTAGACTTGAATCTGTACAAAGAAAATTTACACGGATTTTGTCTTATCGATCAGGTGTCTAGCATCTACTAGACCAAGGCTGCTCAACCCCAGGCCCGCGAACGAATTATAAGTGGCCCGCGTGAACCATTTTCAAAAAACCCGACAATTTGAAAAAGTGTCGCGGGCTCGCGGTAAAACAAACAATGCAGCTTGCGCACCTGTTGAACTTAAATCTAATTAAATTCAATGGAATCCTGTAGCCACCCCCCCCCCCCCCATGGAATTGGAAAAATTGTTGTGGGGAATCACATATGATGTTTTTGGGTGCGCGGAATTTTTTCTCAGCGAAGTTCCGTAACAACCCCCCTCCCCATGGATTTAAAATATTTTGTGGGGAGCACTCATTTTGAATTTTTTTTGTGGGGAATTATGTTTTATAGAAATTCTCTAACAACCCCCCCCCATGGAAATAGGAACCGTCAGGTATTCAGTGGCCCGCCAGTGATTCAAAATCGTCAATTTCGCCCAACTGTTAAAAAGGTTGGGCAGCCTTGTACTAGACGGTTACGAACAAATACTTACATATTTAAAATTAGAGAGTCTAGTTAAAAGACGAAACATAAATGACCTCTTAATGCTTTACAAAATTGTTAATAATCAAGTAGATAGTAACATAGTCCATCAAATCAAGTTAAACGTCAGGTACAAATTTACTAAAAACCTTAACATATTTTGGACCGAAATTTTTACCAATAACACTGGTTATTTTAATCCTATGTCTAGAATGTCTCGACCATAAAACGATATTGCTAAAACACATGGTTGCATAGATATTTTCGCAAATAATATAACTTATTTCAAGAGATATTTCCTCAATTTCTGTACCTAAAAAAATTTAAAACAAATATTGTTTGTTGATTTTTGATGGTTTGATATTTTCTATTATATACCTAATTTAAACATATTTTTAAAATTATTATGTCTTGTAATTTTAAGCTTTGTATATAAAAATACTGATATTGTTGTGTTTCCTTCAGTGAATGTATAAATGTGACATTAGTCTAGGGATATTTATATTTGTATGTAAATTTATTTTATACTAACCACAAGAATGTACTCTAAATGTCCTGTTTGTGTCTCAAATAATAAAAAAAACAATGGTTTAGCCCATTTTTCGCAAATGCAGTACTTACCTATCAAAATGTTTCCATAATTTGTACCATGCTTCGTCTATGTGCCCCCCTTCCTCCCCAGATCGACAAAAATCTGCCTCTGTCCGCAGCTACTGCTCCCGCTGAAGTCCGAGCGATTAAATCGAATAATCATTCAATTCTTTTGATGTTTCGATAATGTAAATATTTCGATCCTGCCCATCACTACAACTGACAGCGAATGTTGTATAGTGGTATGGTTTATTGGGTTTATTTATGATGGTATATCTATGCAACAATGCAGCGAGTGGTATCACTATGGTATCACTGGCATTATGTCTATGTTGACAGCTGTCAACAGTCAACATAGATTAATAATATTATGATTGGGGAATGGTTGGTTTTCTCCAATTCTCCTCTACACTCTACACGTCTATTAAAGCGAATTGATTCGTTGCTTTTATTTTTGTAATAAACATTAAATTAATATTTGAATTCGCAGAAATACGACAATAATCAAAATGTCTCAACGCGGCCGAGTTATAACTCTTTACAAAACGGTAAAAAATATTTTTCTCTTGTAACGATTATCTTAGCAAATATAGGTACCTATCGTGCTTTATACTGACTGTTATAAAATGTGTTTGTTTTCCTTAACTAATATATTACTTTAAGACGAATGTCTTTTTTTTAAGGAGTATTTTTATATTGGTGCACTTTGTACTTTTCAATAAAAATAAATTATGGTATTGCATAACTCACTAAAGATGTTATCTCTACCATTTGTGAGACATTTGTTGTCTATTTAGAATTTAAATGTTATTATTTGAAAATTTAATTAAATTTCAGTTATCTCATCTAGGGAAGGAATGGCCTCAGGGACAGAAGGTCTTTGGGGAACGTTTGCACAACGCCTTCATGAAGAACAAAGAAGTGACAGATCCTGAAAAGATCGAGTCCCTGATCAAGCACGGGACCTTTGTTTCCAAAGAAATAGAAGCTCTGTACTCGTTGAAGAAATATCGGACGTTGAAAAATAGATATTACACCCACAAAGTAGATGAAATTACCAAGTATGATTTTTAAATACCATTAAACACTCGTATTATTCAGTTTTTCTTTAAATTTCTAAGATTAATTGCTAAGAAGCTTTAAACAGACTTGTTCTAATTAATTGGTAGTTTATTTGGTTACAAATTGTTTTTGTTACATCAGAATGTATATGATAACATATTTATACAAACAAAATTTCTGTTGAAAGAGTTGAGTATGTTTATAACGACTAATTCATAATTTATCTTAATAATAATTTTTGCCAACCTTCTGCGTAGAAAACAAAAACAAAAATTGTATTTTTTTATATGTTTTTTTTTTGTATTAGAGAATTGTGTAAATAACTAGAAATAAATAGGTTGCGCATCGAACGCAGTTTTATTTATTTTTTTAATGAACTGCAACATTATATTATATATTTTAGTAATATTATTTGGATTGATTAAATCTACTGTTATGATCACATTTTTGTGGTTTTATGGTTTACATAAAACATTATATCCACTTGAGCGATTGGTTGTATTCATAATATACATTTACCATATTATTTAATTAATATCGTTCCTCAAAGTATTAATGTAATGTAAAAATATGAACTGCTTACTGCGGTTTAAAGCCAATTAATCCACCTAGATTTCTCCGTTTATCCAGTATTGCTGACAAGGGATTGCTAAAAACGTTTTGCAACTAACTAACTAACTAACTAACCATCACGCCGTTTCCCCGCAGGGGTAGGCAGAGAGGACGGACCGCCAAACAACTCGGTCTTGGCACACACTCCTTGCCTCATTCACATTCATACATCGTCTCATACATACTCTTCTATTATTCTGACTCTTGACATGCCCCGACTCGAGTATCTGATTCACTTGATCGTGCCATGTCTTCCTCGGGCGTCCCCGACTTCTGCTACCATTCACATTTGCATCATATATCCTCCTTACACTCCTATCTTCGCTCATTCGCTCTACATGCCCAAACCATCTAAGCATCCCTTTCTTAATCTTACTCATTACGCTTACATCAGCCTTGCACTCTTTGCGGATCTCCACATTCCTCACGCGATCAAACATGGTTTTACCACACATACGCCTCAGGGATCTCATTTCAACAGCATTTAATCTACTTTCATCCTTTCTTTGCCAGTTCCATGCCTCACTTCCATACATCAAGGTAGGTACCAGCACTCCGTTGTGGACTGCTAACTTCGCTTCTTTGGACAATTTTTTGTTAGCGCCTACGGCGTTTAGTCCTCCATTAACGGAATTACCTGCATTTACCCTTCTTTCGATATCTCTGTCAGCCTTCCCATCTCTCGTAAACATACTTCCTAAATACACAAACTCATCCACCTGCTCCAAGTATTCCCCATTCACAATTATATTGCACACTGTTTTCGTACTCTCTCTTTCAAACACCATTACTTTAGACTTACTTACATTCATCATTAACTCATTCTTCATGCATACTTCGTTCATCCTAGACACGAGAGACTGTAGATCATCTATACTATTAGCAATCAGCACCGCATCATCAGCATACAACAGGCAACATACTTTCAAATTATTCAAATTCGCGCCCAATCCCACCTCTTTCAATTCTTGCATACAATTATCCATGTATAGATTGAATAGCCACGGTGACATTACGCAGCCTTGTTTAACACCTTTTGTGATATCAAACCACCCCGTAAAACCACCGTTTACCCTAACACATGCAACGCTTCCCTCATACAGAGACGCAATTGCCTGAGTCAGATTCGTATTCACTCCATACTTGGACAACACCTTCCATAGCTTTTTCCTGTCGACTCGGTCGTATGCTTTTTGTAAATCTACAAAGGCACAGAAAAGTTTCTGGTTTTTTGCCAGAAACTTCTCAGTGAGCATACGCAATGAGAAGATCTGGTCCATGCACCCCCTTCCACTCATAAAAGCACCTTGCACATCCCATATTTTATCCTTTGTTTCCTTTCTTACTCTTTCAATCAAAATTCTACCATACAGCTTGCCAACTGAACTAAGCAGGCTAATAGCCCTATGATTCCCACATTCCATACGTGACCCTTTACCTTTGTATAATGGCATGATCACAGCCCTTCTCCAATCTAAAGGCGTGTAACCTTCCTTTAAACATTGGTTAAAAAGATTGCACAACCATGTGAGAATTACACGGCTACCTCCTTTAAAATATTCAGCAGCAATATTGTCAAACCCAACAGCCTTACCATTCTTCATACATTTAATCGAGCTTTCTATCTCATCCATGCTAATTTCGGTAACATTCACTCCATCGTCATTCATATCTGATTCGCCGCTGGAATCACTGTCACTCACTTCGCTTTCGAAGACTTCCTCGAAATAATTCATCCATCTCTCTTTTATTTTTTCCTCATTCGTCAATATTTTTCCATCTTTTGATTTTATCACTTTCATGCTTCCGTTTTCTGGGCCACTCCGGGACCTTTTGACTTCTTTCCAAAACAACTTAATGTTTTCTTGGAAATGGTTTGTCATTTTCATTCCTTCTTCCTCTTCCAGGCGTTTCTTTCGTTCTTTCACTCCAACTCTTACTTTTTTCTTACATTCCTTATATACTTCTTTCGCTCGATACTTCTCTTCGCTGGAATCACTGCCAGCCGCAATCAGACACAACCATGCTTTCTTCTTTTCTGAGACCAGTGCTTTAATCTCATCATCCCACCATGCATCACCTTTTTCCTACCTTGCGTACTTATTCCACAAACCTCCCTAGCAGATTCACAAAGACACACTTTTATGTGGTTCCATGTTTCGTCTATGCTTAGACCATCCATTTCCTTCGCATTCAATCTTATCTCTGCACAATTCACATACTTACTTCTCACATTATCGTTTTGCAGTTTTTCTATTTTGACTCTTGTCGGAGCTGGTACCGTTTTCACTTTAGAGCGCCAACCGCGAAAGAGGTTTACTCTCGACACTACAAGAAAGTGGTCAGTTTCGACCTCAGCCCCTCTGAAAACTCTTGTGTCCTCGGTAACAGCTCTCAACCTAGAGTCAATTACTACAAAATCAATAATTGACCTCTCATTTCCTCTTTCCCACGTATATTGGTGGATACCTTTATGATCGAAGAAAGTATTCGACACAAACAGGTTCCACTCTAAACATACTTCAAGCATTCTGTTCCCGTTGTCATTCGTTCTTTTATCCCCAAACATACCTAAGACCGAATCAAATCCGTCACGTCTAATTCCCACCCACCCATTCAAATCGCCTGCCATTATAATCCTTTCGTTCATATTTTTTAGTCTCATTACAACATTCACACCAGTCCAAAAATCATCTTTCACTTCATCGCTTTCAGAATTAACAGGGGCGTAGCAAATAACAAGAAACACCCTTGTCAAACCGATTTTAAATCTGATCCACATTATTCTCGGACTTACACATTCATACTGCAACATACATTCAATCATTCTGGGAGACAGTAGCGCTGCAACACCTTGACAAGCCCTCTCCGTATCTGGTCTCCCAGACCAAATGACGAGCCTATCATTATGCTGCATTGTACCGCTACCTTTTCTCATACTCTCTGTTATACAAAGTACGTCCAAACATTTGCTCACCATAGTATCACACAGTTCGTTCATCTTTCTTTCCATTCCTCCTCTAATGTTCCATGTACCAATTCGACATTGATCACGTTCCGTCCTCCTCTTTGCGCCACCGAAGGGTTGGCGATGTGATGGATAGCGAACCTCATCGACATGGTACTGGATAATATGCCAAAAATCGCACAAGTACATATGGCATTGTCTGGTACAATTTAGAATGACGGATAGAGTCTTTTGGAAAATAAAACAATGTTTCTCATTTGTATATATATATTTTTATATGGAATAATATTGTAGACATTCTGTATATTACGACATTTGTCAATATATTTTATTTAAAATAAGGGAGCTTGTCACAAAATAATGGCCCTAACTAAACCAAGGAAAAGTACAAACTGATGCTACGATGAATGGCTTTTAACAGGACGAATGATATGATTTCATCGTGTGTTTATATCTACTGTCAACGAGAGAGCAATATTAAATTTGATACATTATATTTTAAAATGTTTTCAGTTAACTGTAAATATTTTGGATGAGATAAATGGGGTCCACTAAAGAGTTCATCTGAGCCTTTCATTCCTTTCTCACAGTCAGATTCCTAGTTCATACTTTACCACTGTAGACTACTTGGTAAGCGGGCTTCTAAACTTTAATGTTAAGTGGTAATAATCTCGTATTAAATGTACACTCACTTCACACATAATCCTACGCCTTACACCATACACCTTACAACCTACATCTTGGGAATATTTGTGCCTCAGGTGGCAACTTGATATTTTCATCCTTAGACCAAAATCCAACAATCTAAACACTCAGTTAACAATTTCCTTAACGATCATGGAACTTATTGAGTGATGGAGACAAATTATACAACAGTTTGTTCCTACAATATAAATAATATACGTAATGATTGAATTTGTCTTGTAGGTATAATGAACAACATTCACTTAGAAATGACAACTATTAAAACTGCGGCTTTAAGTATATTTAGCAGGTAGGATACAGTAAGATCTTTAGGATTCTAGATTAATTTGAATTATGTTTTAGTTAAATGAGTACTTGACAAATAATATTTATGTTTGTTTGTCGAAGAAATAAACACAGTAAATTTTTCAAAAATTATTCATTATCATTTTTGAACTGTAGCAGTAAAAATCTTACCAATATTTTATTAAAAAAATAATTAATGAAAAATTGTAAATCTATATATTTCTATAATACAAGAGCCCAGCATTAAGTTAGTGTATACACGGCACACGCCTACATAATACTTGCTCCAATAAAGTGGGGGAAACGAAACAAAAGATTGTTTACTTTATTCGATGGCCATTTAAATGAGAACATTAAGACATATTGCAAGGATTAATACTGGGCTTAGAAAGACTTTAACAGTTACATTTAATAAGTTAGATAAATTTATTAATAAATACGTGTCTATATTGTCTTGCTCCTACGCATGCCCAGTCGTACCTCCCGTACTGTGCGAAGATTTAACACCCAAACTTACAATTAGAGACTTGTGATTATTTATCTAGGCTTAGTATGACCTGTAAGCAATTTCAACTTTCTTTTCAGGTTCAAAAATATTCTATATAATACACGTGAATTTATTGAACATTTTCTATGAAACAATTAGTGAAAAATCTAAGAGTGCCAAAGTATAATAATTATAATAACAGAAATTTATACCTTTATTACAAATATACATGAACTAGTTGTATCAAACATTCTTCAAGGACAGAATTATATAAACTCGCGAAGAAACAAATACGTAACTACATTGTTTTCAAATTTAACGTACAAAATACAATAAGTAAGGAATGTAATATTTAGTTGGCTTAAAGTATAAAATTAATGTTTAATATACAAGCGAACATTGTTTATACTATGAAGAACATTGTTCAACAGATTTCTGAATAAATATATCATTTTACTACAATAATTTACAACTATAGTCTTTTAAGATAACAACATATAACAATTTAATAAAAGTTGAGGAATGTATCTCCGTAAATATAGAATTCAAGCTTCACTCAATGATATATATTCTGCGGAATATCTTCTCTTTAGACGGGAAGATTATAGTCCGTAACTGCAGAAGGAATGATTACATATAAGAGGCAGAAGGGTCATGTACAGACGCACGCACACGCTCACAACACATTGCGTTGTGATTGTGTGCTGTGCACCAAGCAAAGCTCAACCGACTCCGCTCCTTTTTACTTCATTACCGTTACCATTAATCTAATATACTCATCACACACTTCCAAAGGATAAACAAACTCAACTTTAAACAATATTATTGCATCCATTGACGTAGCATGTTGATAGCATTGTTACTGTGGCTATTTGAACTTCGATTCTGTTGGACATTTTCTGTATTTTGCTGGTTGCTTTCTGCTGGAGACTTGGAATTTGAAGAAAAATTTGGATGTAAATAGTGTACGAATACTCGTTCATGGTCAGATGGTTTAACCTTTTGCTCTTAAATAATTACCACACTGAAACAAAAACAGTAAACTTGTATGAAGAATTATGTAACTTTTCTAAATCGAGTATGTTTTAAACCTTTCACTGCTTTCCCAATATGTATACGAAGATACAGAATAGTCTCTGTAAATCGAATCCACTGTAAACCGAACCTTCAGGAATCCAAACCATCAGGTGTCGGGGACAGGGTGGGACTAGGGACGAATGCGTGACAACGATTAGCCAATCGGTGAAGAAGTGACTTAATTTTGCTTCCAACGCGTCATCTGAGTTTTATTTGTAACTGTGCTTACTGCCAAAATTAGTAAAATACAAAAATGGCTTCTTATTAAAAAAAAAATGAGAACATTAACAACCATTGAAGAAAAAAGTGTAATTTTAAAGAGAATTGAAAGTGGAGAGTTGCACGAAGTTAGCTAGAGAATATAAAATTGGTAAATCCACAGTACCCGATTTGAAAGGTAAAAAGAATTAATTTTTTTGCTCTATTATATGTTAAAAGGACCCGGAAAATGTCAAATTTTCAAATACAGCCGTTTCTTAACCCATCGGCATACTGGTTTTTATTTTTGACACCTGTGCATACTTCAGAACGATTCTTACTGTGCAGTATTGAACCCCAAATGTAACACTACTTTATATAGATTTTTTATAATTTACCCTAGTACGTGGAAGGAGTTTTAGCGACATCAATATACCGATGCGAAAGAAATGCAGACGCCCAATCTTGGCAGCAGGCATGTCGATGGGTTAAAGATTCAAGTAATCCGAAGATTCATTAACCTGAACATCCTCGATTTTTAATTGTTTGGGTTATAGGGACTATACTGTAAAATAATGGGTATGTAATACAGCTGTGGTAAGTAAAAACGCAGTGTCTTTCTTGAGAATCTCAAGGAAGACACTGAGTTTTTACTTATCACTGCAGAATAGTAGTACATAATAGTGTGCGTATTAAATAGCAGCACACATGTTAAAGATATGAGATGATGATATGCAACTTACATCATTCTTTACGTCGTCACCGTATGGGTTTAGTCCTTCTTGTCGCCATCCTCAGGGTCCTTCAGCATGTGCCATTGAGCAATTGGTCTTCGGGGGGAAGCGAGCATGTCCGACCAATGGCGGAGCTCCGTGCCAGACGCATTGTAGCCCAGCACCACCTTTCCTATTGGCTCTGATGTTCCGATACGATCATAGTCCACTACTGTCACCATCAGGTTTACTTTCTATAGGAAATATGAACATGACAGAGCTAGCAATGGTTGAAATTTTTTAATTATTAGTCTTACCATTTGCCTTCTTGAACAAAATAAATCATTTAAACCGCTAATCGAAAATCGAAAATCGAAAAAATATTCCCGAGAGAAAGATCATATTAATCAAAAAAAATTATTACAAATTATCATTAAAGATTTGCTGAACAATCCACAGAGTGAAAAGAAATTAATAGTAAGTGCGTGTGATAAAATTTATTCAGTAGGCTAATAGTAATAAAATCAGAATGATTTATTTATAAAGCATGCATGTTCAGATGCCTACTGTTTGTAAAAGGCAATTAAAATTATTGTGTAAGTACTACTTTTTTATGCACTATTAGCTTTTGAATAAAAAACCTTATCCATGTAAATCATAATGAAATGTTTACTTAGATAAAAAAGTGTTATTATTTATTTATATTATCTTTGGCATGCAGATAAAGTTGTTGAACAAGAACTTCTAAATTATTAAAGTGAAGCATAGTTATAATGATTTGCAAAAACAAAATGAATCCAATATACGCATAATATTTTTAATGTTTTAGTAAACTTATTAACGAAGATAAATATGTGAGTTCATTAAATAATTATAGTAAACATGCCAATTTTTATATATTTTTAGTGCATTATTTAAAGGTTATATATGTTAGTATGAAAAAGTTATAAAATATTTGTAAATAGTATTATTGAGTTAATAACTATTTTAAGATTGTCAATTTATAAGCATGTTTTTGTACATCTTACAAACTATTTTTATGAATAATTTATTATCAGCATGAGTTAAAAGTGAATATTTGGTGTATTTAGATGAATGATGATAGTAAAGCATGCAAGTGTTAGTTTTAAAACGGAATGCTGCGTAGATTTGAACTTCTTTAGCACTGTTTTAGAATATTATACCCTATCGGCATTGGATTACTGAACTAAGTCTTAATGAAGAGATTGTGTTATAAACTAGATGATGCATGATGGTAACCAGCGTGTTGTGAGCGGTACATGTTAGTGTTTGCCATGAAGCCTTTGATAGATCATCTATAAAATGTGTAGGAAATTCTAGTATCTAGCTAGCAGTAAGTTAGTAGTATGAATAATGCAACTAGTCCAAGCTAATCTAAAATTTTAGAGTATAAGAAAGAGTAGAATAATAACAGAAGAGTTTTACTTCAGGAGCAACCGTTTGGTAATGCAGTTACGAGGAGAGATAGAAGACACCACTTGTCTGTTCCAAGGTCTACATGCAGATCTGTCCTCCATATGTACACAAAGTCTCATGTCTAGTGTAGAATGCCCCATAGATTTTATTATTTCGTATCTGTTCATGATAACTTATTTTAAAACCCGTACTTCAATTGATTCTGAGATGTTCCTACATGTTTGTGGTTCAGTAAACTTTTGTATCAATTTTAAAAGTTTAATAATTTAAATATACATACTTATAATATCAGGTATTTGAATCCACATTTATTACGCGACATTAACAATAATGAATTTGAATCCATCTACAGATACATAATAACATTATGAAATATCTACTAGGCGTCCTGACATAAAACATTAAGACGTCGCATACAAAATGGTTGCTAATTTCTCAGTTTATTGTTGTTGTCCACCACTTCAAATGATTCGTAGATCTAGAAATGATAGACCGCGAATAATGCTGATAGTAGAGGAAATGACAATGTGAAAGGAAAATGCTAAATAAATCTGCATGTAGCATCGGCATTTGTATAGTATGCCAATAGGTGGCAAGTATAGTTCGGAAAATGTTTAGTGTTTGATGTAAATGGTATAAATTCTAATATGATCTGTGTTTGATGATAGATGAATTGGATGACAACAGAAAGATGAATTAATGTTTTTTTTTTTTACTTGTAACACTGAATTTATAATATGGATGAAATTAATTTAAATCAAAGTGTTTTTCATTTTGGTAATTGATTTTTAATCACCTAACACAATAATATTGCATTTTGCGTAGTTGTAAACGTTTTATAACTATCTAAAAGTATAAATTAATTTTAAAGCAACATAAAAGTAGAAAACAACATCAATTTATAATAAAGTAGAATTTAGAGAAACTGAAGGACCGTGTCAGTTCTGATGATGAGGAATGAAATGTATTGATGTCCGAGGGTTACCAAGGAAAGGGGAAGGGGGAGGGGATGAGAACATTTCCAGAACGAGAAAGAGTCGTGGTTGGGTCACCATACGGGTGTGGTAGTATGGCGGATATCTTTCTTTGTCTCGGCTCGTACCTGTATTTGTTCGAACGGCACTTCGAAAGTGAATGACTCATTGTAATACGGATTCAGGGTGCACTTCTTGATGCTCGTCTTCTTCTTCTTCAGCCGCTTCCCGTTCTGCATCAGGGCTATCTTCACATAGGGATCTGCGCAGGCCAAGTTCATGAGCAAACAAACACACACACAACATTAGTCAATCATCCAATTCATTACAACAGTCATTACTCATTATTCAGATTATATTCGTACTAGAAACAAATGGTAGTGTCAAATTATTCAAATATACATAATTATTGCTCAACTACAACAATCTTAGCTTTTAATTTAAATGAAGTTTGTGAATTTTGTCCCATTAGTTTCTAGCACTGCCGCCTTAGTATTTTGTAAAAGCATTAATAAATGCACACCATTTTATTAATTAATTGACAAATTGTAATATGATCCAAGAGTAGGTACTATATATGTCATTACAACACCTAGTACAACACCAAAATATAATGATGATGCGAACAGCTTTACCTGAGAGACCACCAACGTCCATTTTCTTGAGGTTTTTGGCTTCCAGAATAACCACGGTCAGTTTGCCGGCGGTGGGCACATAGCGCAACGAGAAGCAAATGTCTCCGAGCTTGTTGTCCTGGAAATTCCACCCTCTATTCAAGCACTCTACTCACAACTTTACTACTTATTTCAATAAATTCATCTATTTGTTATGTGTTTTTGAAATATTCACCCAAACTTTGTTTGGCTAAATAAATCAAGTATGTGAAAATGACATTGAGTTAGACTGTTTTCTTAAGGCGTTTCTTTTATATTCGCATCAACATAAAAAGGTTTTTGAGAAATTTAAAATTTGTAATAATTAAGTGAAAAAGAAAATGATCTATCACAATGCTGTTCTTAAGTTTCATGTAAATCTAAGGACATAACATTAAATGGTGATTGTAGAAGTTGTGTTGTAGTCTGTATATTTAGTTGAATGCCAAAGCGACTGAGAGATTCACTCAAATCAAATCAAAGCTTAAATAAACTCTTTGTAGGTTCAATAATTCGGCGACGACTTCACTCTCATTAGGTTTAAAGGATGGTGAAACAGACAGAGAGTCAAGAGTGAGATAGAAGGAGTGGGGTTAAGGGGGGGGGGGGTACACACAGTGACAAATATTTATATTGATTATAGAATATATTAATGTTATATTGGGAGGACAACACATTGTCGGTTATTGAATATAAATGTAAATAATAGCGTCTGGTGATCACCTAGAAGCAAGTACCCACAGGTGACAATACAAGGCTCTGACTATGGGAGTGGCCGCTGCTAGCTCCTGACTCCTGACTCCTGGCTCCTAGAGAGTGGAGTTGGAGGGACTATGTGCGTGTGGAGGGCGGCCACTCCGGGAGTGGGAGCTCCGTATTGCCTATTTACTGTTTACCTCTGTGAGACAAGACACAGGGGGCGTATCAACAAAATATATATTCATATATTGCAACTTCTAAATGTTACGCACATTTTAACAACCACATGTAATCACAAAAATGAAAACATCCAAATAAATATTGTAATTGAATATTCTTCAATTTATAAAATACGAAGCCAAAAGTATATATGTGGATTGATTCTAAATCCAATTGAAAATTACCACCATCGATTTGTTTTGCAACCAATATTGAATTACTGTTACGGACACCCAGCTCAAACCAGCCTTTCATTAAATGAAATTAATTCGTCTAAACTTTCTAAAAATGTCTACTACTAAAATGACAAAAGAGATAAATGAAGTAATGATTTCGTACCCGCTGTCGAATCAACAGATTTCAAGTAGCAATGTGAATGAGTTCACGTGTGGTAGAATAACCAACGGCAAGATGATCGAGAAAACATACTATAGAAACTTTAAATTATCAGTGATATTAACGAACTCACGGTACTGCAGTCTTCCCCGGAAACTAGTGGAACATGACAACACAGAAAGATAATACACAGGTTAAACACATTGCAACACATATTAATATACACATAACACAGATACCATAACACAAACATGTTGTGACAGACGACCTACTTCACGTTAGCCGTGCTTCGTCACTTACCGTGTTACTCTACGACAGTCACTATCATCCTCTATCTAGTCTAGGTTAGGTTGGGTCAACACGGCTCTTACATACATACCTGCAATGTACGACCAAATACATGTCTCCTTCCCCAGAGCAACTAGTAAACACTTACATCAACTACAAGCTAAATGGGACAGGTGAGACATCTTAATCCAACGTAAATCTTATTGAATCGTCTGTCACAAACTGATTATGCATAACATTGAACGTCCTTGATGATGAGTCCTCATTACAATACCCCCAAGTCTAATAAACTGATTTGGATGTTGGAGTTCAAATGAAAATCCTGCAGTTAATATGTATTAATGTTATTTTGGAAGTAATAAAGACTTATCATAATTCATGAAAACATCAAAACAGCACCTAAAAGTGGATTTCCTAAGTTGAAATTTGAAAGTTTTAATTGATTTGAATTTTTTAAGGTAGAAAAATAAATGATATTCCTGAAGTAATTACATTAATTACTTCCTGTTTCAGTTGTTTCTAATGCAAGTAAAGAGATAAAGTAAAGAGATAAAGTAAAGTTAGAAAGGAAATCCACATTTAGCAGCGGCTGCAAACTATTAGAGTGCTGGTTCCTCAGTAATATCAGTATGGTACAGAGAACAATCAACACAAGTGCAGGGTGCAGGAGTAAATGCAACATTGACCGAGCACGTCAAGCATGCATCATACTGCACGCTGCGTGCTGCGTGCTACGTGCGTCGTGCGGCATGCCACGTGCAACATGTAACACCAACCATCTGCATGCTGCAGCCGCCTAACCAAAGAGCTCACAATAAATGGTGACAAATAATAGGAATTGCTCGAGTCAATATAAAGGAACGAGAAAGAACATGAAATAGGTAAAGAGAACATGTAAGAAAGTAATAATGGCGAAATGTATAAAGGTGGAGAAGTAGAGAATTTGAGAGCGAATCTAAGAAATCGTTTGTTAACTCTTGAATTATCAAATAATCTCTCAGAGTACTGGGCAATGATTTATCGAGATAAGATGAAATACTGTCGCTTAGGTCTAATGGCTGTGTAGGTAAGATGTGTATTGCTAGGGAAATAAATATTATGTCAAGACACAACTTTCGAAATGAGATTTATAAACCAAATTATGTCTTTTCCCAAAAGATTCATTCAACCACGAATGGATGATTTCGGAATTTAGGTGACATTCAAATTCAAATTAATTTTAATGTACCACTTTCTTTTACTGGGATATTTATTTACTTCACCACAAATCAAAAGAAAATAAAAGTACCCCTTATAAGGATAATATTCATTCAGGATCATTCTGCCTGCAGCCCCGTAAACCTGAAACTTGGATGATTTCTGGTGGTATATTCCAGTAAACAGTGTGGCATCTTCAGCATTCTTATGTAAAGTTATGTCCATTTGGTTATACAAGAATACTTACGTGAATGATTGTTTTGATTGTATTTGAAGCGTCATGCATATTGTGAAGAACACAACCACACACAGCCACAAGCAGAGCAGAGAAAATATGAGGGAAAGAGAAAAACAATTCCAGTCAATACAATCAATATGTCAATTATATTAAAATAATTATGATAATGTATAGAGGAGAGAATAAAAATCAATCATACAAGCCAAATGATTCCAATCGTACACAGTCAGTATTTGTACAATCGGACAAAGAATCAATTGTATGAAAACTTACCAGAAGAGTGTAAAGGGTTTATCTGTTAGTTGTGCATAGTTTCACCGCTGAACTGAAGAAATGAATTGGTACGATTGGAAGATTTGGCATTTATTTGGGATGCTTATCTTATCCTGGAACTGTGTCCATAGTTGATATATTATATAATATTCAATAGAAAGAAAGAAAATTCTAATGATACATGAAAATGTTAGCTAGTTTTAAGTATGTTTGGAAAAATTATTATTCTATACCACACTTACTTTTTCCCAAACCGACCTTAACTGACTGCCAAACAATAATTGTTTAACCATTGTTAAGGAACATTATCCATACCAATGTTTTTATGGAAATCTTCTGATAATTAATAGGAAATTTGTGAATGTGATACATTTATTTCAGTATTTTTTGTCTATCTCTGTGAAATTATAATGAATGAATCCTGTCTGTTCAGCATGGGAGGTATTATTTGTATGATCACCCAAAGCCATAACTGGAAGCACAAGAGAGTCTGGCCTCTTCAACTCTTCATCTCCGTACTCCTGTCCACCGGCACGGCAATGCCCATTGTAATTAGCTATTTAAAGACACTGAAGATAAACTAAAAACAACAAGTTCAATGCATATAACAGGTATATGAAATGATCCAACTATAACAGACATATAATATTCAAACCTTGTCAATATTGAGATGATGATTGAATGTGATTTGTAACTACAGAGAAAATAATTATTAACGACAGGAATGATCAGAACTGGGTGTTGTAATTATTATTTCATTTTAATCTTTTAGTGTTCACGAAATCTTCAGCAGCTTGTTGAGGAAATTACTATTATTTATCTTTTCAAATAGTGTCAATCGAAAGATGACTGTATTCATATTTTACATACCTGTAAAAGTAAGTGTGAAAAGAAAATATTCAAAAGAACATCAGTAAAGTAGATGAACAGAAAATTTATTTAAAACCACGACGAATGAAAAACACTTGAGGAAAGATTGCAGACTTACCTTCTCGATAAGGTAAAGCACTCGCAATTAAATCACCTGTTACCTAAGTGTGAAATCTGAAGAAACAACAAACCTAATTGATTTTCAATTTGAAAAAAAAACTGTTATGTACTGAAGTAATAACAATACATAAAGTTATTTTTTATTAGAAAGGCTTTACGTAGTAGACCAGATTTGAGACTGAGTGTGTGTGTTTGCTTGATTGGTTTGTTTGAGTACGGTGGGGTATAACGTTCCGCCTTCGCTCTGTGCGAGGTCCACCTGGCCCATGTGGTGTGTGGTGTGTGGTGTGTGGTGTGTGGTGTGGTGTGTGGTGTGTCGTGTGGTGCGGTGTGTCGTATGGTGTGTGACGGGGTATACCTGTCCGCCCTCGCCCTCTACGCTCTGCAGCTCCCTCCACTCCTCGATGGTCTGCGCCAGGTCCACCTGGCAGAGAGGTACCTTAACCTCCCCGATTTGGTCGTGCTTGGAGAAGCGATCAAAGTCGAAGATGGCGAACACCAGCGTCTTGTTCATTGCGTCGGCGTAGGGGACACTCTGGAATAGACAATATTCCAGTGGTGATTAGGTACCTGTTGTCATATACATCTAAATATTTAATTCGGTTCAAAGGGTAGCCAAAAATAGAAAATGACTTTATCTACATAAATGGATGGACAACCGGAATGAGACAGTATTACTCATAATTGGTACAAACTAGGCAACTACTTAACATGGACAGAAATCGATAGAAAAAAAACTATGTAGTAGGACTGTTTACAGAACGTCGCCTATTCAAAAGACACACATGGATCCATGGATGGTGATTGGTTTATTTATGCATGGATCTGTTGGGAGTGGAAAGCACCAAGAGCCTATTAAATATATGTCGAGAAGACAAACAAACATCGATTCATCCATGGTGCCAACATCCTGTCTTCATGGGAAAAAGTCTTAATTAGTGACTTAAATACCTGAAGAATCACACACAAACAGAGACATGGACGAACAGTGACAACCCTGGCGAACTTCAAAGGGACTGATATTCTGTCAAATGAAGTGAATCACGGGAAATAATGTGATGGGCCCATGGCCTGAGTATTTACCGAAGCTACGGTAACGAAGAATCCTAAACTGTACGGTAATTAAGATAATAATACCATCAGATAATTAACCATTAGTATCTTCATAATATGATAATTCTATTTCGATTCTAACCGGATTACGATAATATATGAAAATTAATTTGAAAAATAGACCGACCAAACTAGACGAATGCCTGTGCTAAAGGTAGTAGAACATGCAAAAATTAAAAAAAATAAAGGACGATTTTTTATTGTTATAACACTACGAATTCTTGATAAAACTAATACATTCTGTTGAAATTATCGTCTCATAAGGCTTTTTGGCTTTCCGATATGCATTATTCAGTAGTAACAGAACGTCTCTCATAGATTTTAACTAGTGATTCATGAGTATATTTATTTATTTAACGAAATTTGTTAAACAAATCATTGATGAAAATAAGAAAAAAAAAATAATGAAAGTAAAAGATGTTATCGTCCCTATGCAGCAACCACATAATACGATTTTGGCCAAAATTGAGTTAGATGCCAAATATATCCCTTTCAATATTTTCTGTTCAGGAAGAAAATCACCAGATCTATAATGGTCGTTGTTAACCTTATTATTCGATTTTCTTAAAATCACCAAATCAATTACCTACCGTACATTGTTTGAGTTTGGTTTTTGAGCCTTGGAGATGAAGAACAGAAAATCTTACAATAAATAAATCAACTTTTAAACTGCACCTTTATGACCTGTAGAGGGTTCTCTGATCTGATGTATTATAATTTAACTAAAATAATCAATAAAAAATTACCGTTTTTTGTTACCGAATCCAAAAACATTTTTTTCTTTTATTTTCACCAGTAAAATAATACTTTTATTTTAAATGTTAATAAATGAAAAACCCAATGCGTAAAAAAACCCAAAAAATACTCCTTGTCTCTTCACCTAAAATATTATATTTTTATTTATTATTTATTGGAAAATTTGTATAGTGCCGCTCTTGTGAGATATCACCTCAGGGGCGCTTGGAATATAATAATATATATAAGAGTTTATTGACAAATAATATTATTTTATGTAGACAAATAATAAGAATACATTGATTATGATTAGGTACTTAAAATATTCAAATATCTTTGATTGATCAACCACCAATGACGCTAGTTCTTCTAAGCACTTTCCGTCTAGATACCCGTAGACCTAGAGATATGAGTCGATTCTAACCTTGAAAATGAAGGTCTCGTTAAACACAGGGCTGAGCGTCTTGCGGTGGACCTTGGTTTCGAATTTCTTCTTCTTATCGGGCAGCAGATAGACCTTGACGTAAGGGTCGGAGGTGCCGCCCATATCCAGCGCGGGCAGATCCTCGGCCTGGATAACCGTCACGGACAGGCTATTGGAGTTGAAGTCATATTCCAGCTGAAACGCAATCAATCGTCAAGATTCAATCAAACATTTCAAATAAGAAGTCATTCGTAGTTTAAATCGTGAAATTTTATACAGCCACCGATTGGGTAAAGCCACGGAGAAAAGAATACCTCCGTCGGTAAAGCTTACCCACAAAAAATAGTAATGCTAAAGTGGGCACAGCAAAGTTCGAAAACTTTTGCGTACTTTACTTCACACACTGAGACGGAATCATAAAAGTCGTTATATCTCCCTTTGTATTACTGTGAGATACACGATTTAAAAAGTGTTAGAAAGCGGTAACACATACTTTTTATTTGCATCTAAAAGTTTACAACACACTTCCAAATATTTAAAAAAGACATCGAGCGTAAAATTTTTATTTTCCTTTTGTATTACTGTGAGATACACGATTTAAAAAGTGTTAGAAAGCGGTAACACATACTTTTTATTTGCATCTAAAAGTTTACAACATACTTCCAAATATTTCAAAAAGTCATCGAGCGTAAAATTTTTATTTTCCTTTTGTATTACTATAAGATACACGATTTAAGCAGTGTTAGAAAGCGGCAACACATAATTTGTATGTGCATCTAAAAGTTTACAATACACCTCTATTTTTGAAATCAGAATTATTATATTAAAATCTTAAAGAGTATTTCATCTTCTTTCAAAAACAGTATTTCATTTTGGTACACATTAAAAAAAACGAATCATCTGAAAATGTCATCCGAGTATATATCTAAATAAATCCAAAATCTCAAAATACCTGAGGGATTCAAATATAAATCGTTATACGAGTATACTTATCGGTAGTGTCGGTCATATGTGGTACTAGTGTGATAACGATTGTTGCAAAAATGACAAGTTTGCTATTTTTGACGCCACATCTCCGAGCAACATTTTACCGCTGTGCAATTATTACCACGGTGTCCAGAAACTCGTAGTACAAGCGGGAAATTTCGATCTGAGCATTTAGATTATATTTTATTTTTTTCTGTCGCTAAAGGGTTAACAAACTTTTGGGTACCGTGTCTACTCTTCAGTGCATTAAAAATACATTAAACAGCCTATACATACCATCTAGCGAGAATCTTTTGCAAATTTGACTTAAAAAATTCCAACTTCCGACTCAATTTAATCGATAACGAAAGCTCAAATCAAAAAAAGTAATACCACAAAATCGACTACAAACATGATGTAGATGAGAGGTTTCCAAACTTTTTTGCCCAGTAGACCACTTGCCAATTTTTTTTTTCCGTAGACCCCTGCCTGCCGAATATTGAATTTTCCTAAAACTATTAATGTCCCATGTGATAAACATTTCTCTTTTTCATAAGAATATTCCCATCCCTTGCCTGTCCAAAAACCGGGTGGCGGTATAGTTCCTTTGTCTTTACATTGTGCAGACAGGGGCGCCCTTGTGAGGTATTACACCAAATGAAAATGGAGCAGGATAAGCAACGGGAATTTGTTTCTGTAGCTGGCCCTACAGAACTGCCCCTTAAGTTCTTTGTTAGCGCTTATTCCGATCAGTTCTTCTTGTCATATGATATCCGATTCTTCAACATTCCACTTCCACAGTCAAAATGTCCTCAAACTTAGTTTTGAAGTTTGTGTGAAGTACATTTAAATGTTGAACGGCATTATTACCCTGGATGTTTTTCAAAAACAAGTTGGGAATCTAGGAAAATTCAATGAAAATTAGATGTGCAATGTTTTGCTTCAATATATTAATACTGACGAGAAAAGGAACAAATGATATTATTTATATACCTCAATAAACAACTACGAAATATATGTCTCAGTCTATTATTAGTATTACGTAAACTGTGTTATTTGTGTTAGGTGTATTGTGTCATCTACGGGACTCCTAAATATTGACTTAAGGTAAATGAGGGTCCGCTCATATGTACCCCCATTTGAATCTCGTGGACCCCCAAATTTTTTTTCCCGCTGACATAGACCCCCAGCAAGCCGATATCGACCCCTGGGGGTCTATATGGACCACTTTGGGAACCTCTGATGTAGATTCACCAGTCACCCGTTTGTACTGCGAGTTTCCGTACACCTCGTATATGAAGTGTTTCAGAAAGATTACCAAAATGAGGGACAGAATATTAAACGATCTCCTGGTCCATCTCGATTATTTGTTGCAATGTGTCCTGCTCGTACAATCCAACATTTTTATCATAAGATTTATAGAAATTAGATATTTTTCAGAAAACATCTGTAGAAATACGTCACACAATTTAAGTGATTTCATTACTAGCACTTGCTTGTACAATGGTGAAGTGGACGGATAAAAATAACGTTGTTTTTTAATAATATTGTTTTTTTAGGAAGCTGTAGAATGAAACAAAAAAATTAGATAAAAAAACATTTTCGAATTCAATTATAAGTTAAAATTTAAAGGGAATTGAAAAACGTCGCTAAACACCCAGTATCTATGGGTGTTTGGTATTTGCGTAGTAAGAGGGGACTGCGGGCGATCTGTTCCAAACTATTTTTTTAAACTTTCGTTACTGTTGGTGTACACAAATATATTCAAATGTATTCTCTTTAAAATGATTTGACTGTACGCGTACTATATCAAAAATATATTTTCGGTTGTGATGTATGTAACATTCTAAAATTCTCAAATACATAATTCTAATATTTTAAGTATATACAATGAAATTATGACGCCGTTCTTACAATGGTTGGTGGTGTAATGGTAAGCACAGTTGCCTACCAAACAGTTGATCGGGGTTCGATTCTCAACCGTGGCAATTTAAAATTTATATGTATATATATTTAGAGTGTAACAGTATGTACCCCAAGGATTTTAACCGTATGTATTATACAGGGTGTATCGGCACGTACCCGACAAACTTTAACCAGCTATTCCTTAGCATATTTGGAGTAAAAAATGTTATGGGCACTTTGCTGTCCGGTAACATTTTTTTTAAGAAAAAAATCATATTTCACCACATGCCAACAATGCTTTATCTGGCAATATTTTATTCGAATTCCGTTGAATAATGTACGTGTGTACCTATATTGGCGCGCTTTTACAATCACAACGAAATGGCACGGCACCATACGTCTCATTTTTAACTATTATTATTTAGTGTGTGCGAAAGAGCGAAGACGCTTTTCGACATACTTGCTTATAACAGCTGTTGAACACGAAAAGCAATGCCAATGACAGTGATGTAGTGTGGAAATTTTTAATTTTTTTTGTTTATAATTGAAAAAAAAATGCTACCGGACAGCAAAGTGCCCATAACATTTTTTACTACAAATGTGCTAAGGAATAGCTGGTTAAAGTTTGTCGGGTACGTGCCGATACACCCTGTATACGTATTTTTCTTTTCACTTGTCTGGGTTAGTTTTTAATAAAAAATAAAACCGTTTTGAAATAAGTGATACAGAAAGGTAAAAAGAAGTTTAATATTCACCTTGTATTGCAGTTTCCCGAGCTTGACTTCGCTGACCTTGCTCTCGCCTTCATCTGGTTCCTCCGCATTCTCCGTCAGCTCCTCCATGTCCGGCTGCACCTGCGTGCGTGACTTGTCAATGGTCAATCAGGCACCTTTACGTGGTGGCAAACAAACGCTTGCTGCCGATGATCAACCGTCACCCGCACCTCGGTCGAGTCAGAGCGGAGTTAACCCATTACGATTTAGAAATAATATGTTTCCGCCATCCCCCCAAATCATCCGCCAAGCGCGAGTCAATAAATTTATAAAAATTACCTACCTACCTGACTTGAATTTTAAAATTTTATTTCGTAAACATGACCAAATTGTGTCAAACATGTCAAAATTTCACACGTTTTGACCAATGACATAATGAAAATACAAGATACGTTATTTTCATAAGTTTTTCCATCTCCCCGACGTAAATGGTTGTTTCTTGCAATTAAGCTGAAACTAAGTGTTATTTCAATCATTTGAATGTATTTAAGATATGTCGCATTTCAAAGTTGTTGCGACAAGATGCCTACAATGTGAGAAATATTTTAATTTTCCCCAAAAAGTGGTAACTATTAGTTACAGTCAAAATAGTAGTTAATTGAAGTTTACACTTCAAGGCAGTAAGTAATAGGCTACGATGACGTATTTTAAAGCTCTTTTGTTATACAGGTACTCTTTTGCTTAAATTATTTGAGGATTATTTGAACTCCCCCATAATCCTTCATTACCCAAACCCTTCAAAATCAAATAAGCCGATAATCGGCTTTGAAATTACGCATCAAATCCATTTGGGAGACTTTAAGATCTCTCGGATGATGTTAAAGCGTTTGAATAATGTGAAAAGAGTTGAGTCTGGGATAAACAAATATTACTGTTATTTTAGCGATAGTTGAAAAGTTAATCTGTAGAATTATTAGTTCTCACAGAGGCTCTGCAGAACAATATTGCTGTGTTATTGAAATCATCGTCGGTGTTGTTTTTGTCCCATCAAAACCCGTGAGCCTCCAGTAAATAAAACAACCAACGTCACGCCCGGCTATGACGTCAAACGTAGATGACAATAATTGGAAATTGTTTACTCTGACTTCAAGACGCAGGCGACGGTCAACCATTGGCATATTTTCCTCAACCAGTTTTAAAACTTCACTTGTATTAGTTCCCTTTTACTTGATGAAAGTTTCCCGCTTTCTTTCAGCAAGCCTGACTTTTGCAAAGGTTTCTGGATTAATCAAATTACTTAAATTGTGCAGAAATCATTGTCATTAAAAAGTAAGTCCAAACAAACTGTTCTACAAAACATGTTTATGATTTAAATCAATTTGTATGAAGAATGTTTCTGTAAAAAAGTGCAGTTCAGAACTCATGCAAAAGTGATCGAAATGGAATATTTAAAACTGGTTGACAAATAAATGGAAATTTGACTGTAAATTCAGATGGGTGAATCTCTAAAATGAAATTCCGTTTTAGTATATACTATTCCTTACGAAAAAAAGTTGGAATAATTTCGTTTTATAAGAATGTCTATAAAATTATTAGAAACAGTAAAAATAGAAGAAAGAATTAACAATTAAATTAATAAAGTGTACAAAATTAGTGCAACGTAATTTTTATACGTCTTGTTAACACAATATAATATTAAGTATAAATTATGGAATAGATAAATTATTGTGATTGTGTTGGTGTGAATGAACAAAATTTGATAAACATGCAATTAAATAAATAAATGAGTGCAGCGATGAACAAAATGCTAGTTTTTTGTTCTTATTTCTACAGTTTCTAAAGAAAATATGTGTAAATACATTATAGAGATAAAAATAAATATAAATACTAATATGTTGTTGCAGATTTAGCATTGTAATGTGTTGAAATAAAAATAATAATTACAAATATATATCATAAGCCTGAATAGATAAATATTGGAACTGTTTATTATCCAGAAAACATTGCACATTTATTACAAATTATTTCCAAAAAACGTTTGTCAATATCGGCTATTTTAATTATGAAGAGAGTTTACAAATCTCACCAAGGTACTCTTAACCAGAAAATAGAGAGAATCTAATTTAATAAAATAATAATGACAAAAGCAAAATAAATGTTTTGAGTTTCCAGCCATATTGACAGTGTTTGCGGGAAATAATCCGGCGCCACAGGGTAACCAATAAAGTGCCGGGACGTACCTTTTCCTTGTAGGCCGATCCTAAAAGCTGTACTGACTTGAGGTCCACACCCTTCATGCCCTTCTTGCCGTCCTTGGAGCGGCGCTTTCGGAAACATCGCCGGATGCAGCAGAAGCACACACCCAGCACCACGATGGATACCCCTGCAGTTACCAAACCCATTTAATACATGTGAGCATTCAATGTCTTAGGATTCCGTACTACTATCATTTGTACTATCTAGTTATCGATAATGTCGGTAACTTGTCATCGTATATATACCTAGATATAGAAATCGACAGTCAACTGTCTGCATACAACGTAACCAAGTATAATTTGGACACGGCGTTCGTCAAACTGAGAACTCAAACTTGGCAAAAGTCGTAGGCAGGAGAAGTAAATGGGGATCAGTGTAAATACTACCATATACTGCCCAGGATACCGCGGACAGCCGATCTATCCCTTCTAAAAGAGTTAGGCATACATCAAAAGCAGTCTATAAACTTATTTAAAGTGGACAGGTTACTCGTCAAACTGAGTACTCGAACTGGATAAGTCAATGGTCACTAATAAAGTGGAAGGCAGGAGAAGCAGATGGAGATCACTGTTCTACTATGTACTGGCCAGGATACCATAGACTGCCAATCTATCTATTCTGGAAGAGCCAGGGATCCAAAATAGGCAATCAACTGTCTGTATACAAAGTATCCAAGTATACTTTGGACCCGATGCTCGCTAAACTGTGAACTGAAACCTGGAGAAGACCATGGTCACTGGCAAAGTGGAAAGCAGGAGGAGCAGATAGAGGTCACTGTACTTCTATGTACAGGCCCAGGATACCATTCCATCAATTCTGGAAGAGATAGGGATACAAAATAAGCAGTCAACTGTCTGCGTATAACTTATCTAAATATACTTTAGACACGTCGCTTACCAAACTCAGTACTTGAACATGTATAAGGCCATGGTCACTGGCAAAGTGGAAGCAAGAAGAAGCAGATGGTGACCACTAATGCGAAGGGCTGATTAACTTTGATGTCCACGGGACTCCACGAGGATAAGAGGAGCCTTATCTACCAAGGCAATCGGATCACTCACGACCCTATAAATAGTCCATTTGCTGATGTAGTATGTATTTAGCAATGTTCCTCGTGTTATCTGCATAGCCATTTTTAGAGCCAATCAAACTATTAAATTATTATGAAAAAACCAAGACTTACTGCGTCCATGACTGTGAATAATAAAGAAACACTGATTTGAATTTTGCGTTGTAGTACAAAGGTGGCTAGGGAATCATTTTGACAGTAATTTTTAACCGAAATTACTTTTTATTGGCCCATAAAATGTATTTTTCCCGTCTAAAGATTGTTCAAATTTATGTAAATTGCGGTGAAGTGTTTTACTTGGTATTAAATTTACTACGAAATGTTGACGGATTTTCGTAAGAGTTTATCGCTCCCTTTTTGTGAAATTTCCACTTATTTTGTCATAAAAAGGAGCGTGATTCATTATTAACTTCAATTAGGAAATACCTACATGTTTCTGCTGATTAATCCAATAATAACATAACCCACAATAACTGAATAAGCACGTAATAACAAATGATATTTCAAGCGAAAAAGTTTTTAAAAGCTTATGTTTAAACCCTTCTTACCTTCTCATCTAAAATCTCATATAACGTGTCCTCAACTCTGCTCAAGTTGAAATGTGTTCGTTTCCATGAAATATTTAGGATGCGATTGGCTTAGTAAGCGTGTGCATTTGGTTTTTACATGGCGCTGATGGTCCATCATAATTTATCATTCATCCTCAAAGTCCCATTTCCTTAAATTAGTCAATAATTTTAGGAATCAAAATAATAAAATGTGTTATACCATTGTTACTCGTAAAGACCGTTTATTTACGAATTCGATTTGACCCCTCAACAACGACATTTTTTTCCCATTCATCCTCTCGGAGCGAGAGCAACGTAGAATCAATTTTTTGCTAGTAATTCGACAAATTATATTAAGCATTGTCTATGTCCTATGCCTATGTCCAAACACTAACGTGTTTTTCAAGTGTAAGTAATGTGTAAGCTGGTTTGCAGGTAATATTAGTCAGATGTTCCTTTATAGAAATGCTCTTGTTGTTATGTAAAGCAGTGTGTTACCTATGATGATGGCGACGAGTCCCCAGGTGGGGATGCCCATCCCAGCGGCCACCTTGGTCACCATCTCCTGGGCCTTTTCCTCCACGGACTTGGTGGGAGTTGGCGTGGGGCCAGTGGATGACAGATCATCTGGACCAGGAAAAAATACAAGTGTTAAATTAATGACATTTTCGCTTTCGGAAGACGCATATATAGATGGAGCTACAGATGCAGAGACCTTACAAAGACTTCTCCACGGCTGTCTGCGTATCAGTTATACGTCAAAGGATACGTGATCAGCCAAAAACACCCAGCACACGAAGAAAAAACTATACGCCAAAAAATAACTAGTGCGAGCTGAAACGTATTTCAGATGAAATTGTTTAAGGATGGGATTTAACCAGGTTAATAGGAAGGTACACCCATTTTGGGAGGTGGGTATGGCTACCACCACCCTGAGAATCATTCATAGGTCAATCCAAGTGGTTCGATACGTTATACGGTGACTTAGCAGGGGTGCCTGGGTTCACGGGATGAGGTTTGGCGGTGGATGCGTCTGCCCACTAATGGCGGGCCGGATCGGGAGAGATCTCTCTAGCCGAAATCTCTCAAACTATCGCCTTGTATCACGATGGGAGGGATGGATTCATACGTCCGTCACTCCTAGATTTACTGACCCCAGATTCTTATCCACCCCTTATACCTCTTTCATCCTCAAAACTTCCCTTTCATTAAAAAGACCCTTCACACAGCATCTCCAAAAATGACATAGGCCCTGAGATAAATAAATTTTTTCAGGGCCTCCTGCGTGGAGCTAATGTAAAAAATGACTTGAGCTGCATTTTGCTTTAAAAAATAATGTTTAGTTTTCCTATACATTCTTTTTACTTTCTCTTTATTCCTCTATTGTTTATTTATTTATTTAACATCAAATTACTACTACGGAGTTTAGACTCTAATGTAATATGGATTTGATTTATGTACAAATCTACAGTTTTATTCCCAGGTTGATGCAATTTCGCACTTTCAAAACGGGTCACCGTTTTATCATGAAATTTAGGAAGAAACAGAAAAACGGATCAATCCCAATACACGGTCCTAAAGCTATCCAACTGCATTCCCGGCCTGTATTTTGGTCGAGCAACAGTGTTGATAAAAGTAGAATGTTTACCCATTTCGGACATCTCTGTGGTGGTGGACTTGCGGTGGTGCTTGTTGAAGTTGTGCAGGGTGAGGGTGGGTGTGGGCGAGGGTTGCGCGGGGGGCGCGGGGGGCGTAGTGGGGCTGCCCGTGACCGCCTCCTCCTCGCCGCCCTCCTCCGCCGCGCGCCGGAACCTCCACGGAGACATGATATTCGGCGCCATTTTCTGCAATAAACACACATGTCAATAATTCATCATTGTTTATTAACTACCTATTTATAATCACATCTATTTAATTAATATTTCAAGAATCATCGAACCGAGGATTCTTTTTCCATTTCTTGAAAATTTTTTTTTTTTTTTTTTTAATATTTTTATTTATTTTATAAAATACAGTATAATGTTTAAATTTACATAGTAAGAACATATTTCAATAAAAATTAACATGTTTACCTTTACAAGAGTCTAAAACTCGTGTGTAAAGGGAAAATAATAAAAACTTAACATACATATGTAAATAGAAGAAAAAAAGAATCATAAAAACATATAAAGTGAAGAGATTTTAGTTTTTTTATATAATAATTTATAAAATAATTTAGTGAGATATCATCGTCATTCTAATTCGTTAAATTATTTATTGTAGTGAAGTTAATTTTATTTTTAAATTTATTAAAATCCGGTTCTAATCTCATCTCAGTCGTTAATTTATTAAACCATACCACTCCAGTGTACGTGTAATAGTGTTGTGCAAAACTGGTATGCATTAATGGAGTCCATAAGCGACCCATTGTATTTTGCCTATTGCTCTCGACACGAACCATGGCATGGTGTGACTTCGAAATAACTAACTAACATACATTTTTCTCTGTTTTTCCGACTCTTGACATGGCCCGACTCAAGTATTTGGTTCACTCGATCGTGCCATGCCTCCCTCGGTCGTCCCCTACTTATAATACCATTCACATTCGCGATATGTATTTTCCTTTCTTCGTTTATACCCAAACCATCTAATCGTCCCTTTCTTAATATTACGCATTACGCTTACATCAGCCTTCCATTCTTTGCAAATCTCAACATTTCTCATAAGATCATAAATGGTTTTAACACAAATATGCCTCAGGTATCTCATTTCTACAGCATTCAGTCTGCTTTCGTCGTTCCTTTGCCAGTTTCATGCGTCACTGCCATACACAAGGATAGGTAACAGCACTCCATTGTGGACTGCTAGCTTCGCTTCTTTGGACATTTTTTTGTTAGCATCAACTGCATTCAGTCCCCCATTAATAGAGTTTCCTGCGTTTGCCCATTTTTCAATATCTTTATCTTTACATCTCTCGTAATTTCAGTTTTATTTTTATTTTTGTTTTAAATTTCGAATACCAGTTGCAACCGTTACATATTATCATTTTCTGTGTCTTGTTCTGTTTCATGTTTTGTTTAGATTTATTTGTACAGTAAAATCTCGATATTCCGTACCCAGGCTAATCCGAACGTCGCTGTAATCCGAACTGCAAATCGTTAATTGATAAATTATAAAAATTATTAACCTATAAGCTATACCCTTTGTACTCTGTATTTTTGTGCAATAAATGTTTATTTGAATTTAAATTTGACCCTTTTCTCAATCTCATACCGAAGCTGCTAACGGTATGTTTTTCTTTAGTTGCGTAAGAACTAGGAATGAGTAGTCTTCCTTCGAAGATTCTCCTACGCAAAATGTCAAGACAATTCCCTACTCAAAAGATATATCAGCACTGAACACTTACACGGAAAGAGACTAGAGATGAGGGCTGTGAAAACTTTGAATTAATTCATACATTATGCTTTGTGCTCGTATTTCCATCTTGTACAAACTTTGCCATAGAAATGAATAAAAAAAGAGACGCCGCGCCCTATCGAAGATATTGCTCCTATTTTAACGCTGGTAGTACTGTGAATAGTAGACCTCGCGTCAAAAAAAAGTTTCTAATTTGCTCACATTTAATAATCAAAACCAAAATTTCCTATGAAATCATAAGATTTGTAACATATGAACATATGGTTTAGTACGGGTTGTTTCATCAATCAAATTTATTTATATTTTAAATGCATATTTACAGAATAAAAAATTCCAATAACAAAGATACATTATACAAATACACAATCATAATTGCCTAATTAGCGATTTAAATTTATTAATGCTCAGGTGGAAAATGTCGATGTCAGAGGCTAGTAAGTTTAGAAGGACTATCATTTTTCCGAGAGGCATTGCTAATGGTAAGTTAGTCCTACATCTCGGAAGAATGAATGGTTTGTGTCTACACGCTCTTGGGAAGTTATCAGGGACGTAAAATAAAATTTTATTCAAATTTTCTGGATTGTTGATGTGACCGTTCAACAAGTTATAGGCCATCATCAGCAACGCAGCTTTCCGCCTGTTGACAAGACTATCGATACCTAGCATCCCGGAAAGGAAGGCTGATAAATAGGGATAGTACCCGAAGTCTCTAAGATAAAGATAACGTAGAAACTTCTTTTGTACTTTCTCTACCATAGAAGTGTACGTTACATCCCCTGGTCCCCATATTATTGAGCCACTTTCCAAAATACTACGTACTAGGCTAAAATATAGCAAGCGAACCACGGCAGAGCTGCAGAAATGCCTGGAGTTACATAGCACAAATCTAAGCATTCTCAAAGCCCTGCTGCATATCGTTTCAATATGAACGTGAAATGTTAAGTATGGGTCAAAGGTTATTCCCAAATCTTTCGGTTCAGAAATATGTTTAAGAGAACATTGGGACATCCTATAGTTGAAGTAAATCACAGTGTTTGCTCTAGTATAGCACATTATGGCGCATTTCTTAAAATTAAAACCTAATTTGTTAATTTCACTCTGTTGCGGCGTGAATGGACTGTAATTTGCGGTTTTTTTGTGATATTGTTTGATTGACTTACCAATATCTCCAACTGTCGGCACCTTCCACTTTGCTCTGCTTTAATCACAGGTGGGGGTAATTGTTAGTATTGGAGGAGGTCAAGGAAAAGGAATAGTGATATTAGAATTGCGAAATGGTTCAATGCGTTATATATTGCTATTTTTATGCACTCTTCACGGCGTTCTTTGCGGTTTAACATTTGCCGTATACAGCGCGGCGCGGTGGGTTTTAACTCAATATAGGTTATGCGGAAAGCGGTTGCACTTGCGGCGCGGTTACTTAAACAACTGACTTGATGTAGGTAAACGCGCGGAACGCGGGCGGGAAACAACTCGAACCAAATACTATGCAACAATAACTGGCCCGAGCACACTCCATACCACGATAGCATTTATGTCTCTCTGGAGCTGTGCGCAGTTTTCTAAAGTCCGGATTCTTAAAAATAGCTTCAATTCATCTGCAAATAATAAAATTTCGCAAACTTTATAACATGATGAATGTCATTAATAAAAAGGGAAAAAAGTAAAGGACCAAGATTAGACCCTTGAGGAACCCCAGAGTTTGTGGGAAAGTACGTCGAGTTAGAAATACCATACGTTACGTATTGCTGTCTACTTGATAAATAGATCACAAATAAATTTAAAAGTAATAATTAATAATAAATTTAAAAATAAAAAACAAATAATTTTCAGGGTTAAGGCCCCGTAGTAAGCGTCCAAAGATGATTTGAAAGGAAGATATGTAAATACGAATGTTAGAGGGAGCGCGCTAATATTAAAAAACGATAATAATTATGCGAAAACACGACTCGTTTGAAATGGAGCAGAAACGTCTCGAAAAATGCGTTAGTTGCATTTAAAGATATACCGTGAATTTTTTCATGCCTATAACATATTAAATAACAGAACAACGCGTGTTTAAAAAAAATCAGAGCTTATCTTAATTATCCAGCATTGATATCTTTAAAAATAACATACATTTTTTTAGGAATTTAAAAACTTGAAGAGTTAACGAGAAACTTGTTATAAATCGGTAGAAATGGGTATGCGGGGGCTTAAAATTCAAGTTCTGTGAAAGTTCTATTGAAGTTATATTATTTTTTCATAATTGGCCGGTTATATCACAGTACTTGAATAGTAACAGATAGTACTTTCACAGTACATGAATAATTACTTAGAAATTTGATGAATTGTTAAAATTTTTTGGGTTCTTTCCCCCTCAATTCCAAAAAATTCTTTGAGGGCTTATTCGGGAGCAAAGGGGCGCGGACACCGAGTCGCTTGCGGCTGATCCAATCGCTCCGCTTAATCTCGGTATGACTGCCTCCAATCTCATCTTAAAATTTCTCTTCTTGTAACTTTTTCTCTTTATCTTAATAAACTCGTAATTTTAGCAGCAACATCAATTGGAGGAGATTAGTTGTAATCCAGTTATATAACTAACAACACGTACGCACTGGCATACTGCCTACGAACCTGTATGCCTAGATTTTGGGGATCTAGAGACATTTTTATGAAAATAGTAGCTTACTTTATAAATGAAAAAAAGTCTTACGCGTACGGTGAACTAGTAAAGCACCTGTTTTCTTAGAACGCCGTTGAAAGTGGTGGGCAAACTTCAATGTTAAAATTCTGCGAAACAACCCATCTTTAATATTCTAAGATATCCTGGATTTTTAACATCTCCCCATTATCTTTGGCGCAAATTCCACTAATTGATAGTGCCGTAGTTCTATCAGTTGTTCCTGGAAGGAGGAACTGTTACTATCATGAAATAAATAGTTGACCAAGCAATCCAGAATCTTGCCTGTCTTATCTCTTAAAATAATAATGGCACTTAAGTAAAATCTGATCAATAATGTTTTTGCTTTTATTCGAGGCTTTTATAAATTCTGTTCGCGTTTGAAAAAAAAAGATGGGTAAATCGGATTCCATTATTTCATTAAAAAATCTGAGCTCAAAATCTATTTCCTTGTTTGTGTTCTTATCTCTCCCTTCTCAGGATCAGCGGCTTATGCAGATCTTCCCATTTCCAAAGAATTTTAAATTTAATGAATGAAAAAAAATGAACCTGGAGCAATTTAGCTTTTCACTGAATACGTATTTGAGTTCTTACGTAAGTATGAAAATGAAAGAATTGGGTCCTAGGTCAAAGAATAACTGACCTTTTAATAACAGGTCACATAGACCTTCGTTATTAGATTACGTGCAAGAAAGTGGTCTAATTTTTCGAGAAAAAAGCCTTTAACTATTGCGTACTTGTTGGGCTTCTCAGCGAAACTAACTACTATGATTACGTGTTTATTTAGGACGGGGTGTTTCATAGAATTTGAACAGTTCATCAAATTAATATTAAATTAATTTTCAAGTTATAATCAAGTTATGTTATTATTTCAGTTTTGTGAGTCAACTGGCCCACAATTAAATAAAAAAGAGAACTTGAATCGAACATTAGTACTTGAAAATTAACTTGAAATTTGATGAATTGCTTAAATTCTGTGAAACAATCCGTCCTTAGTGTAGGTACCTAAGTTTCTTTTAAACTGCACGAATTTTAGTTGTAGCTATAAAGAGTCATAAATTATCGCATTTTCACAAGTCGTAAAGTTTTTTTTTGTATTTTACTGTTTTCTTAAGTTTCGTTCAGACGGGGGTGAAAAGATTCTACCGAGACTTTAACGGTTTGAGTGCATACGACGCTGACCTTTTTTTTGCAGGCGCGCTGCCAGTTTGACGTTTACGTTTTGAGTGCATACGACGCTGACCTTTTTGTTGCAGGCGCGCTGCCAGTTTGACGTTTACGTTTTGAGTTCATACGACGCTGACCTTTTTGTTGCAGGCGCGCTGCCAGTTTGACGTTTACGTTTTGAGTTCATACGGCGCTGACCTTTTTGTTGCAGGAGCGCTGCCAGTTTGACGTTTACGTTTTGAGTGCATACGACGCTGACCTTTTTGTTGCAGGCGCGCTGCCAGTTTGACGTTTACGTTTTGAGTGCATACGACGCTGACCTTTTTGTTGCAGGCGCGCTGCCAGTTTGACGTTTACGTTTTGAGTGCATACGACGCTGACTTTTTGTTGCAGGCGCGCTGCCAGTTTGACGTTTACGTTTTGAGTGCATACGACGCTGACCTTTTTGTTGCAGGCGCGCTGCCAGTTTGACGTTTACGTTTTGAGTGCATACGACGCTGACCTTTTTGTTGCAGGCGCGCTGCCAGTTTGACGTTTACGTTTTGAGTGCATACGACGCTGACCTTTTTGTTGCAGGCGCGCTGCCAGTTTGACGTTTACGTTTTGAGTCCATACGGCGGTGACCTTTTTGTTGCAGGCGCGCTGCCAGTTTGACGTTTACGTTTTGAGTGCATACGACGCTGACCTTATAAAGATTTTTTGACCAGGAATATCATATTTTCACCATTAATACCATTATTTTCAAACTTTATTACTTTATAAATATCAACCTTTGATCCAAAATGAAGTTGAAAGCTGTTAGTTGTATATTGTAAGCCAATGTAAGAAAGTTTCGAACTTTTAGGAGCCACCTTATTAGGATGACTATAATTGAATTGAGCTAAAAGACTTCTTTGCTGAATGAGGCTTTATCTTTTGTGAAGAAAAAATTCAGTCTTATTTATTATAAATGTGTAGACGATGTGATTTGACCCATTCCGTAGACCGAATTCAAGGAAAGATGTTAAATTACAAGATTAATGACTTTTAGAAAAGGAAAATTGTACTGTAAAATTGTGCAAAACGTAGGCAGGTAGGAAATGCTTTTGAATATTTGAAAACAACTCAACACATTTTTACCAATGTTAAAAATACCCTCCACTAACCTAACCTAACCTAACCCAACCTTCTGTATCAAGTGTTGCCTAAAATAATTTTGAATAATAGTCAAACACTTTATTCGTAGGAATTTCGGTATTTAATAAGATACCGAAAAAATAAATTAGAAATTATTGACGATTTCCTTGAAACAGGAATAAAAATTTACAAATAATCTTGTAATATTATTTTTTATGATAAACAAGTTTTTAATTGTTATAAAGGTTTTTAATAAAAAAAAAGACAAATCAAAAATGTGTACCTAACCTAACCTAACCCAACGTTCCGTATCAAGTGTTGGCTAAAATAATTTTGAATAATTTATTCGTACTTTACACTTTATTCGTAGGCATTTCGGTATTTAATAAGATACCGAAAAAATAAATTAGAAATTATTGAAAATTTCCTTGAAACAGGAAGAAAAATTTAGAAATAATCTTGTAATATTATTTTTGTGATAAACAAGTTGTAAAATGTTATAAAGGTTTTTAATAAAAAAAACACAAATCAAAAATGTGTAGAATGTGAAGAAATAAACGTTCTAAAATTGTAAATATTAAAATGTCTATTGTTTCTGATAATATCTTAGGACAGGCTAACCCCCATTTCCATTAGAATGATAGCCAGGTAAGGTAACCAGCGAACGAAAATTAGGAATTCCGAAAAAAAGTAATAACTTATTACGTTTTATTTTGAAAAAATATTAAAGACACAACTTCCATCAAATTGCGGTTTCCCGTGTTGTAACACTCGTATTTGCTAAATAGTTTATACTAGCCCAGACCCTCCACACAGCATCCCCAGAGATGTTACGGGCCCTGAAAGAAATATTTTCGTTGCGCAATTTTAATAACAAGTAGAATTACTTGGGAAAAAATTAATCTAAAAGCTACAGAAGACATAAATAATCTAAAAATATGGTTTGACAATAACCTCTTGTCGTTAAATAGTGATAAAACATATGTCATTCCTTTCGAAATTAACACTAACATTGTACCTCCAAATCTTCAAATATTCTTACATAATCATTCTCTCGCACAACACGATACTAATCACTGCCAACAAAAATGTTCACTTCTGAAAATAGCGGATAAAATTACATATCTTGGAATAATCATAGATAAAAACCTAAAATGGAAAGATCACATCGACCATACAATAAAAAGAGTTAGGAAGTTAATTCATATATTCTTACGGATACGAAACTTTTTATCAACGAAAAACCTATACTCAATATACTACGCATTAGTACAGTCTATTCTTCAGTATGCCATTATCAGTTGGGGAGCAGCTTACAAAACTAATCTGACCCCCATAGAAATTGTTCAAAAACTAATAATAAAAATTATACTAAAAAAACCTCCAGACTTCCCAACTGACAGCATATTCGAAGAATTCAAAGTTCCAACATTTAAAAACTTATTTATAAAAAATTCAATTATACAAATTATAAAAGAAAAAGATAAATACGCATTTATAACTGAAAATCGTACTAGACTTAAACATGTATTTGTGTGCCCCAAATTAAACACTTCTTTTGCACAACACCATTATACTCACCAAGGAAAATTCTTTTTCAATAACCTACCAATAGAAATCAGAAGCATTAGGAACAAAATTCAATTGTTGAACTCCATCAAAAAGTATTTTAGAGAATGTCACACTAAAAATCTTACTTGTTTTTCTTCTTACTGAATACATATATGTTTACATATTTTAGTTAACGGGTCTGATTGCCATGTGTCTATATTACCTACACATACATATATATTGAAATACATGATTATAGTAAATAGTAATTATAATTATATGAAATGTATTAACTGCATTGTATTGACTGTACACGTGACTTTATTTGTACATAATATGTGAAATGTTAACTCTTCTTCCATCCACAAGCTAAGGCTTTTAATGGAAGACCAGTAAAATTATAATATAAAAAATGTAACTAACTAAAAAAATAAATAAAAAAAAAAAAAAAAAAGGTTATAACACTAAAAAAATAGAGGTCCATTGGCAACTCCATTCCGCTTGATCGATGGGATTCTGCGAGACTTGGCGCCTTGCCGCACTTCTTTCTGCGACGGGAATGTTTTTACATACAAAATAACGCTATAGCAACGAACATTGTACATAATCCAAGTACGCAGAGTTTGTTCAATGTAAGATATATAAAATAATATATCTGGCAATGCACAGAGCTGGCGACGCGTAGTCGGTCACTGGAGCCAACTTTAAAACAAAGGAATTTCTCAAGTATTGCAGACATAAAATATTTTACTGTATAACGGTGAAGCTCTTTATTACGCTTGAAACATATTTGTTCTCCTGAAAAAGCGTTTTCTTTTCGGGACAAAGGACTGACGGGAAAAAGGTCATGTATTTCCATAAGTCTTTCATTAACTACTCGTATTGAATTCGTAATATAAAACGATTTCGTCTTACACCCTTGAAAGCATCTACTGATACGACACAATTATTTACCAAATTGTGCTTGTTCCATTATTTTTAGCTAAGGGTTGTCCGTTTGGGAGAGTTGTAAGAATTAAAAGGTTACACGTCAACCAAATGCCCAATTTAAAGGAAAATAACCTTTCTCTTCCATGCAACAAACAGTTTGTTTTCAAATGTAAACAGAAAGAAATAGTGATCGAAACAGAGCATTGTTGGATTTGAAAGGGTGTAATTTGAAAAGTCCCCTTTGAAAGTTCAAACCCAAAAAGCAATGTATAATATACATATATATATATATTATTAATTTCAAAGAAATTAACGTTATTCTACACATATAGTTGGAACATTGTAAATATATTAAGCGTATTAAAACAGAAGAAAATTCTAAGTTTGAAATGTGTAAGATAGATAAGTACAGGTAAATAATTTTAAAGAGGACCCGTTTTAATTTATTGTCTACATTGTTCAATTTTTTCAAACTTATCGGAACCCCTGCCCGCAATCCCCTTTTCCCTGCAAAAGCCCTAAGATACTGAATGCGTAGCGGCATTTAAATTTGGTCTCGCGATTCAATTCAACAATGTTATTTATTTTTTTGTTTCATTTTTCAGCTTCCTAACAAAACAAAGTAATTGTTTTAAAGTAATACTTCAAATACATTAACTTTGAATGTACAGTCAACCACCGCACAAACATGGATCTCCTTAAAATGATTTAAGTGTATGTCTTTTCAGTTTGCGATGTCATTTTAAATGTAAATTTATGTCGAAAAAATATTCAATACGTGTTGATGTTGTTCGTTCCACATGCTTCAAATGGTAAAAATGATTTCTAACAAAACGACAAACAAAACTTCGGGTAGTAACTACTAGCCATAAATACTTATAAAAATGGAAATAATGTTTTAAAAAGGGTGAAAAATTTGATGAGTTGAAAAATTGAAAATATAGTATTTCCATTTCCATCATCAACAGCTTTAGTGAAAGCTTTTATTGTGATGATTGAACCAGCGACCAGTGGGCGCTATGTCACCGCTCGAACACTCGCACACTCGCAGACAAACCTACATAAATAATTCAACATTCGACCCTTGTGAAATCTCAATCCAACGAGGCATAACATTACATTCTGGCACGAGTAACCACTTATAACTCGACCATGTTTAATAAGAATTCAGGATCAGGATGGCACCATATTGTATACTATATTTGATTAAATATTTAATGTACAGGAATTCTACTCATGTATATTTGGTGTTTATTTCTTGTAATGTGAATAATTGAATAACATTTTGTAATGTACATAATTTTCCCCGCGTCTATTAATAGATTCTCTCAAGAGAAGACAAAGATCGGGCGGCAGTCAGTATCCACTCCCACACAACCCCTATTGACGCGTCTAGAACTTATGGGCACCATCTCACCCCCTTGACGTCATTCATTCATGGGGTAGACGGTGGTACAGGGAAAAAGGAGGCTGGGGAATTAGAGATTCTACGAGAAAAAACGCATATGCTCAGTAAAGAAATACAGGAAAAACTCCGATGTGAACTGTCGTCGTCAGAAATAATGGATGAATATTATCAGATTATAATACAGTATGGATTAGGTTGATTTCTGCTCAAGTATCAAATAAAACTAACCCAACGAGGAAATCTTTGACGTGCCACAAAGTCAACTTGCCCCACCTAATCTAAACAATATTCATGTAAATATGGTTAAAAATTCAAAATGAAGGTATCAAATTGTATTTATTAAAAACTGCGTAAAAAGATTTTCTTAACCTTTCATATTATATTGTCTAATTAATGATAACGTATATTTATCATGATTCATTATAATTTGTCTCTATTTTAAAGGGAGGCAACGTTGCTTGTCGTCAATTGTACCTTCGTGCATTGGTTTGGAATTTTTTTGCCAAAACACACAATCTACGTGAAAATTGCGTAAAAGGAAAAGGAGTAACCTCGTAAATTCGTCAATGTCAAAATGTTTCCTGATCAATGTAGAGATTTCAAGAAAACTTTCTACCTTAGATCTGCTGTCAAAATAATAATGTCTCATTTATCAACTATAGGTCCATAATTTAGGGGTCGTAACTTAAACGCGGTCAATTTTTATCTGGGTTGATAAATTTTACAACTTCTCCTTAAAAAATCACGAGATCATCAAGTAATGAACATTATTAGCTCATTAGAAACAATTTTGGTTAGTATGGTAATGGTAGATAAAAAAAGTAGTGTTTTATATTTAAAGAAAAAGGTACAAGTTTAAAAATTATTACATCAATCAAGCCCTTGACTGATATCTAATTTTCATAATATTAATTCACTGTTTTCCATCTTTACTGACGGACAGCGGAAAACGTCTTTGGCACGGTTGGTTACGTGATTGGTGGTTTTCAAAAATGGCGCAAAGTGCATACAGCTAATTGTGTTTACAAATACAGGCTTCTAATATTTTTCAAAGCTTCGAAAACCATTATTTTGGATCCACGGTTGTGGAGAAGTCAGGTAAATTTGCGTCTTTATGTGAATAAATATTTTTATCACAGCATGAATGGTCAGTAAGTTTGATGGCGATACAGTGCGCATGGCTTATCAAATAAATGGTAATCTTTTTCTCACATCGTTTGTGCAAATGGGAAAAATATTGTGAAAGTAATCGGTAGCCTTGAGTTAGTATTATGAACATGTAAATATCGCCCAATTATCGACCTACATATATCTGGAAGTCAGATGGGACGTACATATTTAAGCTGGGTGGTACAAAAATCATTGCGAGTTGTTAGCACTGACCTGTTTTCAGCCTTTAGCGGCTCTCAGAGGCACGAAAACTGACTAGAACTCCCAATTATCTGATGAAGAAGCACGGGGAACACATCAACACTTCGGAGGGTCCATTGTGAGCGCACTTGGGATGAAAAGGTTCCGCGGACTTTGGGTATTTCGCGTTAACGTTTCAGTGAATGGCGCCTACAGATTGGAGGCCTGCAATCCTGTGGAACTGCGAACAGGGGCGCGCGCACGAATCGATAAAGACCGACGGGGACACGGGGGCGCATGCGCGCGGGTCTGAGCGGCCCTAACAGCGCGTGTGACTCTCCTACACGAGTACATATCTGCCGATAACTTCGGGAAAGTGCTCGCTTTTGATTGCTATCATTATTATCGTGACCGAGGTTCAACTTTAAGACTAATTATTAATTAAATAATGAACAGATGTCAACAGAAAATATTAATATGCAGTTTATCTCTGATTTGTACCTAAATGAAGATAGTTTTAAGAGGAACGGTTGCGCGGCCTTTTTCATACAAAACTTTAATTGAATTCGAGGCCAAAATGCCTGCACTGAATTTAATTTTTTTTAATCAAAAGATATTGCAAATATATAATACGAATTTCTGATTAATAATGTATTTGTGATTCAAATAATCAAATACAAGCCAAAAGAATTTTTCTCAATTGTACAGGCAACATTTAAAATTTCCTTTATAAAAAAAAAATATTTTCACCATATTCAAGTAGCAAGTTGGCAAGATAATTTTTTTGACAGATAAAATCAATTTACAAAAAATTGTCAAAGTTCCTCAAAAATGATGAAAAACTTATATCTTTAGTGGTCAAAATCTTACGATTTAAGAAACAAAAAATAAGGTGGCACACACTTTTAGCCTACACTTTATAATTTGAATCAATAAAGTATCACATACCTACATGTTGTAGATATTTTCTTTACCATTTGATTAAAAACAATTATTTAGTTTGGTATTTAGATCTTAAATCAAAATTTAAGTTTTCTATTATAAAGGCCGCGCAGCCGTTGCTGTTAACTTTTTTTGGTTTTCTTAAAAAAATATAAAACTTTTTGAAAATATTAAAAAAAACTTGATTCTTCTTGATACGGGTTATACAAGTGTGGGTAAAGCAAAACATTAATAAGTATCTTCTAGTAGGTGGGTACCTCAGGTGGAGAGAATTTAATCTCCTCAGTGCCCTAGAGAAACACAACACCGGTGTTGTTCGCTAGTTAAGTAATACAGCTTTACTTCGTTGCTGAATGTTTGACGGTTTGATGTGAATTTTACAGGGGAGCTTTGCTTTACAGTGTTTGTATATTTTAATTCTCGGGCTTTGTTTTAAGCAACACTGTTAACATTGAACAAGGTTGATTGTGATTTAATAATCAGTACATTTAATAATTAAGTACCTAGCTGTAGAGAAGTTCCTCTATTTAATCTTCTTCTTCTATCTATATCAGCGGTCGGGGAACCGGGGTAAATTACCCCAAATGGGGTAAAAATGTTTTTTTTGGGGTAATAAGGAAATTTTTCTAGTGTGCTATTTTGGAAGACTGTGAAAATATTACTTTTAATGACTTCAATTATACAGTTATAAAACATCTTACAAAACTCAGTGAGCGGTTCTCTGACTACTTTCTAGATCTTGATATACATACTTTCAATTGGGTTGTAGATCCTTTTAAATGTGAAATTGCTAACATACCAGAAGAATCTCCGGGTTTGGCAGAAACAATACTTGAACTTCGATCTAATACTGAAGCATGTATTCAATTTGAGAGCAAAGCCAATCTGTCGTCTTTTTGGATGTCAAAAGCTACGAAGGCTTTCAAAATTGCACGTGAGGAGGCGGTATAAAAGTTTCTACCATTTTCAACAACCTATCTTTGTGAACAAGGCTTTACCACTCTAATGAACATAAAAACGAAGAACAGAAATCGATTAAACGCCGAGGACTGTATTCAAATTGCTCTTACATATTCATTCATTCGTAAATTAATTCAATAAATAATGTTTATTTAAATATACATCGATTGTATTTTTTTCAAAATGGGGGGAAGGGGTAATATCGACTTACCCAAAAATATTTTGAGGTAATGGTTAAAAAAGTTCCCCGACCGCTGATCTATATAAATAAAAACGTAAATGTTCGTTTGTTCAAAATCATAAATCTCAGAAAGTTCTTCACTAATTGCTTTGAAGTTTTGACGCAACATTGCATTCGTTCTGCTTTATATACTTTATATAAGGCAGAACGATGTTTTTTCCAAGGAGGAAAATGAGAAAATTATTAGTTTAATGTATAGTTACTTAAACTTATGAACCATACAGCAATAACCTTAGATTAACCATGCTTTATGATAAATTGGTGATATAATAATAAAATGACCCCTCAGAGGACATAAATCAAAGAACATGATTCATTAGTGTAACCTTAAATTTACCTTATCTTAAACTTATATGTTAGTTGTATTTGTGTACACGAAAGAGCCGCACAAATCTGTCTAATGCAAAAAGTTCAAGTATTTCTGAGTGAGTCGAGTTGCCACTTTTTAGGACTAAGGTGTAAAAAAATTTACGATAAAAAATGAAAGCAGAACCTAGGCACACACAGAAAGACTACGGAACATGGACATCAGTGCAAGCCAACAAATTACCTGCTTTATTAAATTGAAGTTAAGTTAATGAATTTAAGATTTTAAAATCAAATTCGTTATATTCAATAATGGCTTTAAAAAGCAGAGTACCGACAGACAAATAAAGAGTATATATATGTTGATAAATTGCACGTAGATTCGTCCAAAATAATAGAGGTGCAAAGATTTGGAACGAGAGCATAAATAAATGCAGTCCGTAGAGGTACCAAACTACACAGAGCACGACCCAAAATAAAGCTCAGAGATGGTAAGGAAAAAACCCAGAACATCGGTAATTCTCTAAACATTCCTTTTATCATCCCTTCACATTACTACCCTTCAAAAGTTATTGTTAATCTAACCAGACTACGAGTATCTCTATAACGTGAAATTTACCCAGAATTTTACCCTGAATATCCGCTAGAGTGAAAATTCAATTTGAATCTATTACTATTTTATTTTAGGAGCTAGTTTGTGATAAAAATAGTTTGGGCGCTTGATTGTACTTTTTTTTTCTCTAAACCATATCTCCCTCTTCGTGAATTACAGACTTTCTTCTCAGATTATAATGTTTAGTGTTATTTTTATAAGCCTGCAAAAGAGCGTTGGTTACGTCTTGATAGATAAATACCAAATCTTCTAATTTTTTTCAAATCTTTAGAAATCGATCTATTTCGGAGACAACCTGAAACCAACAGATCGCGATTGAAGTTTACCATCGCAGTGCGACCTTTATAAATTGCTTACGTTTATTTTTATTCATCTGTATTGAATTATACTCTCTTGCCTTAATTATAGCAAATATTTTATATACATTCTTGTACTTCAATCAAATTAAATTTGCATATTGTATTCTTTGAGAAAAAGTGAGTTTTTATTCGTAAATTCACACCCAGGGATTGCCCACAATCCCTCTAAACAAGATTATCATACTCGACAATTTACTCACCATAATTTCTTGTGACAATGAACAGCGACAGGTAAAAATACGTTTTTTTTAAAACAGCGCCATCTGTTGGACGTAAAAGCAAAATGCGCTATTCTTTCTCTTCTGATTATGAACATGTATTATAGTTCGATATTGCGAATTTCGCTTGTATTTTCGATAATGTGTTTACCGCAAATGACAGATACATTCATAAATATCAAAATATGAAAAATTCAAATGAAAATTATGATTGGCTAAAGCAAAGACTTTTCATATAGGGATCTGTATAAAAAAAGGTTCACGTAAAACATCAATTTTTACTATTTATTTGTTAATAAACCGGAATCGGTTACATAAATCTCGTGAGCACTCTGGCCATGGGCCCGTTGAGATAAAAAAACTGCCCATTAGTATAATATAATATATTTTAAAAGGTTTTATCTTCATAAGGGAGAGAAGTATCAACCAGTAAATGGTTCCTACTCACTTCTAGCAGAACAAACTCGGATTTTATCCCTTGTTTCTCAGGAGGGAAGGTTATGACTTCCCACAATTACTTCAGGCGGCTGCGGGGCGTTTGAAGAACTCTACCATTTTGGACCACCAACCTGCATCGTTACACCGGAGAGGATGGAAATGATATTGCTGAAATAAATAGCTCCCAATGTAGACGTATTTTATTCAGTAGGTTTTAAAGGGAAGTGTTGTTCAATTTAGATAAAATCTCTACTTTTGACTGCCTCCGTGGTTGAAAGGCAAGGCAGTCAACTAGCAATCCATAAGTCGCGGGTTCAAATCACGCAAAATAAATTTTATTTGAATAATTTGTGTTATTTCGAAATTTAATTATTAAAAATAACATAAGGTATATTTGCGGCACGTTCTAGAGTGAAATATACTCTCAGTATCGCCCTGGTGTAAGACCAACATTCAGAAAAGAAACCATGTTTGAAATGGCTTTAGTCGTGTTTGGTGACCAGATGTGTACAGCCAGGTACTTCTCCACTTTCCTCTTCCCTATCTACTTCTCCTCCCCGCTTCTTTCAGCCTCACAACGTACCCCAATTGAAGATAACATAGTCTCACTAACTCCAGGCGGTTAGGAGCAGTTGGGCCTCTTGTGCGGTATTCACATAAAAAAAACTCAGTGACAATATTATATTTATTAAATTTTTTGATCGACCTGAAAATTAAATGGAATAACGTTAAATATCTCATCTCTTCTAAGTCTGAACTCGACTCCAATTTTCATTATAATTTTGAAATTTGCTAATCTTTAAATTCACCTTTCATTTCTCAATAACTTTAAATGATGGCCAAGAACACCCTTGAAGGGTGAAAGCCAGATATAATGAAAAAAAAAATGAATATATGCGGTATCCTGAATATAATACAAGCTGCAGAATGATCTAAACCTCCTACTCTTACGTTTTCAAAATGTTAATTAAAGGGCAATGTGGTGTGGCCCGTGGCTTGTGGGCTGTGGGGTGTGCAATATGCCCCTAAGCACTCTGGGTAGTGGGTAGGTACTGCAATATATGCAGGAGTGTTTCACAATGGCGGAAGTTGCACGGACCGGATCCTACCGAGAGGAGCGCAGCTCGAAAAAGATGTGCTAATCAGAAATAGTGCTTGCACTTTAGGTAATGTGGAAAATGGGGATGATGTAACCGTTAAAAATTGGCGCATTCAGGTTCATAAAAGGCCAAAGTTTTCAATATTCCGAGATTTTGAACTTACACGTAACTGACTGGCTTCCACCAGGTCCACCGCTAGCTGCCTGAACGCCCGTGCTTACTATGATAAATTATTATAACTGTGATAAAAAATTTCACAACAATAACTTCATGTTCAATTCTGTTATGGAGAGAATACATAGACTGGGCAATGAGCTTACATACGAGTATGTCGTTGATATTTTCGATTTAAATCTTGACACATTTAAAGCCAAATTAGTAAGCAATAGTTAATGTAAATAACAAGTATTCATAATCTATGTAAAAGCTTAAGTATTCACAATATCAATAGACATATAAATAAATCGACTACATAATTTTGGCAAAAGATTTGGGAATGTTGTAGACGTGTTTAAAGATTCCGTATTAGTGATGAAACGAAATCTTCATAATTACTTTTCTGAAATGAATGATGACCAATCCGTTGTGAAAATACATTTTTTTGTAACCTTATTTTTTTAAATAAATTTAATTTACTATCATGTTTAATATTTTACACTTTTTGATTTCATTTATTAATATTAATAATTTCTCAATTTATGGAAGTGAGTTTTTCAATATTATTTCACATGTGCTTAACTCGTTTTGTAACTTTCGTTATTTTATAAATCAGTAGTATGTATTTACTTTACCATTCATACTATGTGCAACACATAATGAACACTACTGTATATATCATTTACATTTATTTCACGTAAAAGCTCATTAGGACGTAAATAAATAACAACCGTGAACAATCGACGTACAAAAACATGTGAAGAAAGCAAACACTTAATAGAATTATATAATATACAATGAGATATGCCACGGGAACCTACACGGCAACAATGAGAAGTCCCGTCGAGTATACGCCTACTTTTTTAAGGTGATTCAAACCTGCAGACTTTTCGATTCTTAATTCCGAGAGATAGTTAAAATAATAATATTGCTGTACTGATTAATGAGAATGAGTTTGAACCAGGCGAGATCGCTGTATTTGTAGCCCCCCTGCACGTGCCGCCCGCGTGCATGCACACTTTGCACGACCACTTACGATGGGCCTGACAACCACGACAGTTCTCTTCAACGTTTCAGGACTTTTTTTCCTGAATTGCGTATGCCGTAATCCCACTGCCTTCCGACAAATATCTTATGGCACTTGTTTATTTTTCCATGACAAATAAATTAGTCGGAATGGATTATAGTTGATAACAAATCCATTCCATCAATTTAAAAAGCAAACTGAACTTTCCGAACACGCATTTTGACGATTAATCATTACTACTTTTGGAAAACGGATTATGGTAAAAATTGGTAGTTTGGTTTTTTTTCAGTAATGTTGAAAATCACTCCTATTTGTATGCGCTCATATTCACCGAGATAATTGATAAACTATCTGAACAAAAAGCACTTAAAAGGAGTAGAGTCGCGTGGGGTAACTGTGCGCATTTTTTTCATTTGAATATCAAATTTATTAAAACGCTACGTATATATGATTATAATATTTTTTTTATTAATATTATTGATTATTCAGTAGATATGATTTGAGATTTTCACGCCCATTATAGTCAATTATTTTTGGGGTATTACGACGTGTTTCGCCAACGTTTCGGACAGCATTACAATGTCCATCATTATGGTAGATGTATCAGTATCACACATTTACTGGACACTATGGTGCTGTCCAAAGATATTAGAAGAACGAGATATGCTATGTTGGCCGCCGGACCGTAGCCCGAGTACTACCTAATTAGGGTACTTTGAACGGTATCGGGACGTGTACGCACAGAAATCTGTTCTATGTATTAGTGCGGATACCTTAGCGCAAGCGAAGGTGTGCAGTAGTATTGGTGAACAAAACCGGCGACACTCGGCAAAACAATTCCACTCAGTACGAACTGCGCGTAGCACATCTCGTTCTTCTAATATCTTTGGTGCTGTCAGAAACGTTGGCTAAAGAAGACCTAGCTCAACACGGTATAATACCCCCAAAATAAATTACTATGATTATTTAGCATCTCAAACAATCACGAAAACCTCATGTGGTTCATAAATCAAAAGGTTGTACAAAAAATATGCGTGCACTTGACCTATATGGGGGAAAAGCATACGTGTACCAAGGTGTAAGTGTACGCACGTACTTTCAATCTGCTCTTGGATGGGAAATTAATATGCTTTCTTACACACACATACGCGGAATAATTCACTGTAAAAATTAAACAGGCCATGAAATATGTAGGTATAAGCCTCAATCATTTTTATGTTGGGGTAAGAGTATCTAGAGTTCGAGAGCTGTTCTAGCCGATTTAAACATCAGATTTTCTGCACTACGGTTACGTTAAGCAATATTTTAATACCGACATTAATGCGCTTTACATTTTGTAAGCTTACAATAATCTCGCGAGATACATTTCACGAAGAAATATGTTTGCCTTTTCCACTAAAAGTAAGAAATCCGTGTAAGTAATTTAGCTAGGTGAGAAGGTTGGCATATTTACAGGCGGCTATCGCCCAATAAACCGTGCTTTAACGCTTCCGTATTCATGAGATTGGTCTTTTTTTATCTGTACCTTAATTTAATACTGCGGAAAAGTGTGTATGAATTCAATTTCTAACCATTTTCCTTTTCTACAAAATTGTAACAGTTCATGTCTGTGTGCTCATTGTTTTAGTGATTGAACTTTTGAAAAAATTCAGGGTATTTGGCGCTTATCGGGTAGAAATTTATTTGGTAATAAAACAATCTTTGGAAAAAGTCTGCGATTTACAAATGGCGCTAGTAGATGAGAGTTTCGAATAATTTTACTGTATTTTCTTTTATTAGAAAAAAGCTGTACCCTGCCACACGTTGCTGTGGCTAAGTCTGTCAGTGGAGATAGATAAATAATAGCGCGTGTTGCTTTTAAGTCCAACAGATGGCGCTGTTTTTCAAAAAAGCATATTTTATCTGTCACAGGTGACATCTATATAACACAAGTGGGCCCGGGCAGACGTTGTCCTGCCACAGACCGCCTTCTATGTAGACCACATTTTTTATAGACCTCATTTTATGTAGACCGCCTTTTCGCAGTTATTTTATTCATTTGACATACATAGAATACATGCGCAAGTCACATCCATCGTAGATATTGTTTTGGCGTTTCATTTGATATCCATAATTTCAGCAAATTTAAGATTTTGAACAAACAAACATTTACATTTTTATTTATGAATATAAGATTAAAAATGTATTTTTAAAAATCAATTTCACGGTAATTTTCTTTTCTGAATTCAAATAATAGGTACTTTTGAAATATGCTGTATGCAAGCGGCGCATCTGTTTGAGTAAGTACTGTATTCGCATCAATATTCGCTGCTATATTTATACTGCAATAATTAATCACATTAGAATTAAAATATATTAAAAAACGAAAATGCACGGTAAATAAAGCCAGACACGTCGATAAAAGAAATTCCATTAATCAAAATCCAGGAATGTTATAGGTATATCCACTACACCACAAATGAAGAAGAACATAACGTAAAGGAATATTAGTTTCACTTCTTTATTCTACCTTTCTACTCACTTCTAAATCACTCAAATTCTTATGAAACGTTTTAATAAATTGATTGACATAATGGTTACCACGGATTTTTGGTCTACGTCAAGTGCTAAGGAGTTTTATCTACGTTGATATAGAAAATGTGAATCATTAGTATTATTTTTTTTATTCTCGCGTGCCTTCAGTTCATTATTCAGAATGATATTCATGTTTTATATTTAAGAGGAACGGCTGCGCGGTGTTTTTCATTCGACACTCAATTTTGGATTTGAGTCCAAAATACCCAACCAAACTGAATAATTAAAAAAATAAAATGGATAGCAAATATCTAGTACGGATGTGTCTGTTTTATTTATTATGTTTAAATTATAAAATATAGGCTATTACAGAATTAGATTTTATTTTAAGTAAGTAGGCACCATGCAAATTTAATAGTTTTTTAGTCTAATTTTTAATTTATGTACGAAAATATTATAATCGCACGTAAAACGTTCGTTTGTCTTATAAATTTAAGTTCCTAAAAATGCGTTTTTTAATCGTTTTGATTTTATAATACATTAATATTTAAATAGTTTATTAGATAATTATCATTAATTTACAAATTATTGCCAACTTTGCCTCAAGACTAAAATCACGAAAAATCTTATAATTTAAAACAGGAATAAATGCAATAGCTCACATTTGTAATAGATATTTGCTATATATTTTGATTTTAAAAATATCTCGAACCCAAAATTAAGTTTTGTATGATAAAGGCCGCGCAGTCCTTCCTCTTAAGTTGTACAGAATATTTAGTATAAAAAGCGATCATTAATTTTCTTCAAAAGATAAAAAAGAGAATTGAGTAGAACACGGGGTAAAGGTACTCCCAGGAATTGAGAGTTATTAGAATGAAATATGTACTTGAAAATATTCAACCCCCGAGATCCGATGTCGTAAGTTAACGTGACATTCAAAATTTAGTTTGAACGCACAAACTTCGTAGCTTAGAAACTTGCTAATATTTTTTTTTAGACCAATTGAACTTACAACGATACATTGAAGGTAAAACATTAGGACCATATTAGTTTCAGAATCATTAGTTTCAACTTACGATTTGAAAAAAAAAGTAATATATTCCATAAGAAAACATAATAAATATTATCAGGTTTGTAGTTTATAGTCCGGGTTCACTTGGATTACCATGTTTTATGGATTTACATTAAAAAAATAAACATGCATATTATTACATCTATATTCAACTAAAATAAAGTCACTATACACATCTGTCTTGTTTGTGCGCATAATTCTTCTAAACTACGCAACGGATTTTGACAGGGTTTTCACTATCATTCAGAAAATTTCTTTCGGAAGGTTTATTTATATAATACATGCATACTATATTTAGTATAGTATTAAAAAACAACACAGAAATAATGTTGAATAAATCAAAACAATAGAGGTAAATAAAATAAAATAGAGAAAGGTAAAAATTTGATTAACGCGTTATGCTGTATACAGTGTATTAAATAATTAATTGAATGGTTAGGTTATCTAATTAATTTGAAAACAATAAAAAAAAATAATATACAAAAAAGATTTATCCGTTCAGAGTAAAAAAGAAAGAATGCATTAAATTTACGTAATGGAATGCATGATATTTTCAGCAGCCGAGAGAACTCATTATAAGGTTTTTCTTAAATCCAGTATTCATGAACAAGATGTTTTTAGTTTGGGATTTAGCCATTTTATATAAATGGACCAAGGATAGTTGTATCTCTGTCTGAAGGTAGAACGAGTGAAGGGTACTTGCAGAGGACCAGTTGTCGTGCTTCTAGTGCTCCGGTCGTGGGACGCGGTTTTGGTTAAATTGGGCGGTTGAGTTGACATTCTTTATATAGTGTTTCAGTTGGATATCTGTAAGTTGTGTTTATCATAAACTTTAGTCCTGCTCGTTGTGCTCCGATGAGGCAATAAGATTGAGGATGCTGTACCTCCCAGATAAATGTACAATTCGAAATTAGGAATCAAAAAGCATAATAAGTTAAATTTGTAGCCGGATGTTAAATTACGAAGATGGAGTTTTTTTACGTTGACTAACTTTGTTACGATTTTTTTTTTCGTATTGTTATTAACATAATATTTATTTAATACTGCCGAAACAGATAAGACTAATATTTTACACAATTTAGAGCATTGTGCAATGTTACAATATATATATTTTAATGTAAGTATGTAGTAATTTTGAAAAATTGTCAAATGAAATAGGTTTTTCTTTTCTTCATTCATAAACTCTTCATAAAATTAACACCTTATAATAAAAACAAAAGAATTATTCGACTTTGTTAAAAAATTAACATTATCTCAACGTCTATGCTCTAATTTTAATCTCAATTTAAATAAAAAGGCAGCAATTGTAAAAAAAGCAAAATCTACCATTTGGAATACCTTAGGTAATATAATTCTAACAAAATATTAAACAAGTTTTTTGGTTCTCAGTGGTTTGAATTAAACAAATATAATAAGAATAATATACTAGCATAAAGAGAAATTAAAAAAAAATATCTTTCCTTTTTCTCAGAAATAATACAAAAATTTCAGATCGTTAAATTAGTTGAAAGTGGGTTCACGGTGAAATTTTCAGAATTCTTATAATGATTCCAAACCTTCCAGCTGCGCGCTTTTGGCCATTTGCTAATGAAATGAAAATAATAATTAACGAAGATATATTTACGTGAGATGTCCACAAATAATAAGAACTCAGTCATCTAAGCATCACTTAAACAATTACACGAGGACTTTCTGCTAATTCATAGAAATGTATTGTTACGGAGACTAATAAAGGTTTCCAATTTTCTTTCCGTTAGTACCAATTAGTTGTTCCTAAGGCACACATTCAGGGGCGGAAGATTATCCTAACATTATAATAATTGAACATTATGCAATGAAAATTTAAAAATATATATATCAAAGTGAATGGTCAAACCAGAATAATTCTGTTATACGTTATACAGCGCCCATAGATGAAAAGATAAAAAAGCCTTTTCATTGACATAGTTAACGCTAACGGTACAGAGGACGTTTACTTAAAATCGATTGCTTTTTGTTTCTCGGATTCTTTTGTTATTATTTATTTACATTTCATCATTGAATAAGAAGATAATATACTCAACAATGAACCATGAAACAGATCATGACACGGAACACAATGCAACTAAGGATCAAACCTAGTAACCCTGTCTTACCATGACAATACTCTGAACTATTGAGAGCTGATAATTTTCATTGATCTTCATTTTTTCAAGAATTACAAATCCTTAACTATTTTGAAGCATTTTAGTAGCTGCTATCTTTTTTGTATATTAATTAATTTATTTATTTAACGCCCAGAGGGTTTTTACATGTAGGTGGTACAATTTTGATGACAGACAATTTTGAAACATGGGAAAGAAATAATAAAAATAAAATTACATTAAAAAATAATATATGCAATAAACAAAAATGAAAAGAACAAGAACATAAATTAAAAAAATACAGTGATTTGACTGGTTTACAAAAATACAACTTCTATTTAGGAATAGTGTTAAAATAAATCTTTTATGTGATCCACAAAATTCATAAGTTAATATTAAATATATCGACATCACCTAAGTATTGGTTTCCCATAATGTGAAACCGTTGTATTGGGGAGTTCGCAATGTAATTGCGCTTGTGTGTGTTGCAGTGGAATAGTGTATTTTGTCGTGTTGTTATTGTAGGTATTCGTAAGTTTATGAGTTGCAGAAGTTCGCAACAGTCGAATTTAGAGTTCAGAAATTTGAATAAAAAAGTTAAGTCGTTTATTTTACGTCTGTCTTCCAATGTGTGTATTTTTAGAGTATTTAATAAGAAATGATATTGTAAGTCTTCAAGTGGGATATTTAATTTCAAATTTATAAAACGTAAACATTTTTTTTGTATTGGCTCAATGTTATTAATGTGAATTTTATAAGATGGAGACCAAACTACTGAGTTGTATTCAATTATGCTTCTAACTAGAGATATTATGTATAATAGTTTAATGGCTTTTATGGAGTTAATGTTTTTAGTTGTTCTTAATACGAAACCTAGTGTTTTCATGCTTTTGTTTTCAATTTGGTGGATATGATTGGCGAAACTTAGTTTTTCATCATTTATTTATAAAATACATAATATTTAATTAAGACATTTGCAGCGAATGGAGATAAATCCTCATACTAGGCGGCTGCCTGTTTCATGGTGACCAATGGAATATAATTATTTTGTATGAAGTCTAGTATAAACATATTTAATCTCCGTAGATTGAAATATGTCTCAGCCCACGGGAAATCACCGGCAACGCACAGGACCAATCCGCCCCTTGCGATATTCAATAAGTTCCAGTCGATTTCCTCTCGTTCCCCGCCGGGTCTAATTGGTTCTTTCAACGAGAGATCAATAATGAACAGAAAGTTCCACAAAGCTGGAGTTGCCTCTATTTCTATTGATATTTGTTTTTTAAATTCTGGAAATTATCCATTATGTCAAGTCAATTGAGCAAGTCTCTTTCATGTCGGATGAATTATTCAGAGTAAACTTAAGAACTAAAACTAAGTAAAACAAGCACTTTAAAAGTACAGATTTTAGAAGGATTTGGTAGACAACTTTGATTTATCTAAAGAAAATGTTCCTGTTGTTTTTTGTCCTACAAGCTTTTGAATATTTATAATTGAACATATTTTTGCGCCAAGTACGAAATCCTTTATATTCAAACTCATATTTTAAGTTTTCATAAAAAATTGATTAAATCAGTGTTTTATGATCAGAGGTGGTGGATCTTGAAAGACACCTTGTAATTTGTTAAGTTTAAGAATGTTTTCATCACGAAGTTTGTTGTTTTGTGTTGAAGTTTGGCGAATAACCATATGAACTCTTTCGTGTCATCTGTAGCAAGCTAAAACCACATAATTAAGAAACAGGTTCATTCAATTTATCTGATTTCTAGTCTGTCTTCATGGTCATGGTATCCTACTCCTTTTGATTTATTTATGTTCTTAATCCAGTAGAACTGGATGGGTGGTGAAAACCATGCCTGCCATATTACACGATATGAACTGGTCCCAACGAGAATTTGTACGGACGTCATCGACGTTCGTCCTTTTCATTCCCTCGCATTTTGTTTGACAACGAAAAAGACAGAAGATACTAGAACGATGACGTCACATATATCTCTCACTGGGACTTGTATATAATGCAATTACTATGGTAACTATATCATCTGCATCCATCGCTCATTGAGTAGAGTTGAGCAACTCGGATGCAGCCACGACAAAGCCTTTGGTTGACTTTCGTGTCCTGACCCAGAAGCTGGCTGGCTAGTCGGTGGCGAAGTAAGGCCGGGAATGAATGCACCCTCCTTTGGTGAACACTGCAGAACCTTGAAAGTTGCCAGTGCACATCCTCAACTTGTCTCATTGCGCTGCTGGGTTTTGTGTCCACAGTTCAGATGTTTACACGTGTACAAGGCAGTGCATTATATATATAAGTAACTTCTTGACATGGTCGCTACAGTGGTACAGTGGTGGTGGCTTGAGAGCTTTCCGGCACATATGTGACTCGCATATTTATGGAAATTTAGTAAAATTTTTGTAAGTCTTTAAAAAACGCACTTTTTACGTCCACAAAGAATGTCATAAACTCCCACATGTAGATATAGATATCCCATTCCTTCAATTACTAAAAATTGGGATTATAATGACCGAGGACTAAGATCTTCCATGGTGATGAGATTTCCCCATCCCTCTAAACACCCTGCAGCGTGGGGCAATGAAACCTTTGAGAAATTTTCATTATCTTGACCAGATTTATCCAGAGAGTTGGAGACCATTACCATCATCTTGAGTGCTAACAACCCCAACAAGTTTTTCCTGTTGTCATTTATTTTGGCAACGATATTCGAAGTATTAACGTCTTATTCTTAAAATTGACATTTAATCGACACTTAAAATCGATGAGTCATTTCGTTGAAATGCTTACAGATTCTTGAATGGAGAGACCTCTTTAGAGAGTGCTAAGAACCCTGGGTACAAATATGAAATGTTCAAACGACAGTAAAGAAAATGTCATTTTACAGGTTTCAAATACGATTTTGCTCAATAATGGTCCACATTTATTTCATTTAAAAAAAATCTTGTTTGGTTAAAAATATTTAAAAGGCTTTTTAGAAGATCACCGTAATTTTGTGATTTCAGCTTCACCAAAGTGTAAAAGCACAGATTAACGTGACGCGGTGACAGTTTTATACATAGGAAGTAGCCACGCTGCCACAGTAATTGGCACATTGTTCGGGCAGATGCTCGAGGAAGATAGGAGCAAGGAGCGAGGAAGCGTCTCGACGCCTCGCGCCGCGACGACGGAGCAAGCGTCGGCGTCGCATATCTCGGCGGCGGTTCCGATCTTTCAATAATATAAGTCTGATTTTATAATACCAAACTACGTAGGTGGTATTGATTGCTTTTAAAATTCACGAACACAAAGTGGATTTTCTTGTTAAAGAAAACAATAGTTATGAATTTATTATAATGCAGAAGACTAGAGCTTAATTTAGTTGACAATGTAGAATGCAGCTATTGGCAGAAATACTTGTTGTCTTGTATTGCTTTAGAGACTTATTGGTTTGATAAGCATTCAAAAGGTGCGTATAATATAACCACGGCCTGGGAAAATAATAAATTTTCCTTTAGAACAAGATAATAAAAATGTACTGGAATTAGGTAAATTTTCCAATCTAAGTTCTAATTTTCTTAATATCTTTGATGTGACAACAGTGCGGCTGAGTTCACTTATGGCAAGTATTTAATGTGAAAACAGTGCAGCTTGTCTGAGTTCACTGATGGTAAGTATTTGATGTGACAACAGTGCAGCTGAGTTCACTGATTATAAGTATTTGATGTGACAACAGTGCAGCTGAGTTCACTGATGGTAAGTATTTGATTTGACAACAGTGCAGCTAGTCTGAGTTAACTGATGGTAAATATTGAAATGATAACAGTGCAGGCAGTCTTAGTTCACTGATGTGACAACAGTGCAGCCAATCTGAGTTCACTGATGGTAAGTATTTGAGCTAAGAGAAAGGCAAGTAAATAATATGAAGGTAAAAAATAAAGTATGAATGATGAATAAGCCAAATATCTTAATATTTTGAATTCATACGATGTATGAATGTAAATGGGGCAAAGAGTGTGTGCCAAGACCAAGTTTTTGGCGGTCCATCCTACCTGGCTACCCCTGAGGGGAAGGGGCATGATGGTTAGTTAGTTTTTTTAGTTAAAAAACAAAATTTTGCTCATTAACAAAGTAAGTAAGGCTTTCTTTCAAGAGATTATAAAATTTCTCTGAATCTCATTACAAGTGTTCTTTTTAAAAAAAGTCTCACGAAGAGACTGGTGGCAAATATTTTATATGACCATCATTATCATCCGTCACCTTCTTCTGCTTCTGTCTTATGCCAAATAAAGGTATCCCATGTGCCGCTGCGATCTGCCACGTATTTCCGCCTGATTTGTCCATCATCGTTTCAGCAAATTTCTGGGCGCCATTGAATTATTGGTCCATCATTTATCCGCCCTTCGAGTCACGTGTGCGGCTCATTTTCTTTTGATATATTGAACAATGTTTCCTTTGTTTGTTCTTTTATCTAATTATCTACCTTTTCTGATATCTTCAGTGATACCTAGCGAACATCAGTCTCACGGATTACTTCTGACTGAGGTAAAATCGTGGTGTATATAACAAGTAATAATATAGTGTAATAAAAAAACACTAAAATTTAATGCCCTAGTTAGAAATACTTCAGTTGAAATATTATTTCTATTAAATTAGATTTCCACTGAGTATAATAATTGAAAAATGAAAGATTGAAAACATTAGACCCAAAGCCGAATGAAATGATAACAAGAAACTCCATGGAAATATTGTGAATATTACCAACTGGCTCTAAAACGGAACATTACCGCAAATACTCATTATTTACATTTTGTGGTAGAGGCTTATGAGCTCCGACCGTCCTTATCATATTGTTATGATATTGTCTGTGTCTTGGAGCTAATTATGACATTTATCAAGGAAGAACTTGTTTAAAATGTTTGTTAATAAAATACAACTTTCACAAAGGATTTAAAGTTTATTTTTTCATTATATTAGGATTAACTTGTTGAAGCTTAAAAACTTCACCGGAGAAGATAATATCGACAAATCTCAATAGAAATATGTAGAGACACATAAAATAAAAAGAGGGAAGGGTCGCAACTGGTACTCGAACCCTGATCCTCTTCTGGTCTTACAGGGTCTTGCACTGGTCATCAATTGAGTTATTGCCAACTAATTACATTCCGTCATATTAATCAATCGCATGCTTCCATTTATTGAATTATTGACATAATTATCATCAGTTAAAAAATTGTAACACACAAAACCTATATAAAACATACATCACTCACAAACACACAACATATAATAAAAATATACCGATTTTAACTTCATTTCTTCGTATTTAAATTTTATTCAACTTATTTTTAAATCTATATTTTTAGTTTTATTTTATCTTAATCTAAAGTTTTTTTTCTTCACCAACATAATAAATATTTTAAATGTATTATGAATATTGTTTGTATTATAAAATGGAGGGGCATCAGCACGGGTAACCCAACAAGTGAGGCCAACATTACTGGATTGTACTATGAAATGTAAAATATTGTACCAAATAAAATTATATCCCATATTTTTTGAATGCTATATTTTTGGTGTAATTGCGAAGTTCAACCGGAATATTTACAATGTAGATGGTGTATTGGATAAGCAAATCGAATTATGTTGCGGTTAGGTTAGAGAATTTGGGTTCAAGTCCCAGTTGCGACCGTCACAATTTTTTTTCAAAGGAAGACATAACATTCCCGACAATTTTTTAAAATCTCCTATACCACCACAGTACCACACATTTTTTGTAGAAAAGGCATTATAAATGCTAAATCTCCTACTAGATGGCGTCCAGACCTATTATATCTTAATTTATTGGTGAAATATTTTAACTTGTCAAATGCTATTATTGTTAATGATAAACTAATGTTTAAAAAACTTCATAGCTTTGTCTGCATAGCGCAAAGGATAACAAATTATTTTAAGCAGTAATTATTAGCCTAAGACACTAATTAATGAATCAATTAATATTAATTAATTCCCGTATGCGGCATATATTTTTTCTCAGAAGATTTGTCTAAATTTGTTTGGTTGCTTCAGCTTAATAATTATTGCTTAAATATTTTTTTTATCATTTGCGCTATCATTGGCTTGTAAAAATTAATTTATCGTTAAAAATAATTTCTTTAATTCACTTATTAACCACGATATATTAAAAAAAATCATCAGGTTTTGCTAAATTCGTTTCGTTTATCTACAGAAAATCTACATGACGGTATGTTAAATATTCTAGAATGACTACTAATGATTTCCACCTAAATGATTAAACGAGCCCTCAGATACGTAGAGGATCTTCAAGGATGGCAGTTTGAATGTAATTGGATCGCTAAGTACAGGCTGTGCTCTGCCACAGCTATGGTCCGGAGGCGGTTCAGGATACCAACGAGTACTGTACGCAGGAGTGGGAGAGTGTACCGTACAGTACACCCACTCTCTCTCAACATACATGTATCGACCTCCGCCATACCACCTCCCCTTTCTCATCCCATTCGTCAAACTTCTCATACACTTGAGGGAATAATTAACTAAAATCGAATGTAAAGTTTAATAATTAACTAAAATCAATTGTAAAATATAGTTAACTAAAATCGACTGTAAAATATAATTAACTAAAATCAACTGTAAAATATAACCCTACACAAAGTTTTTTTAAATCAGCTTTTATTGCCATTCCAACCAAAAATAAAAGAGTTACATATTGTACATTGCAACACGCTTTGTCCATAAGGAGTTCGATGTTAAGTGATATTTTAAACGGAAATGATGATGCAATTACAAACAATTAGGTACAAATTGGAGAAACAGATTCATTTGAATACCAAAATAGAACTGAAATTATTTTTATCTTTTCTTTTTCGAAAAGAAGCCTAATAATATCAGGTTTATTTAAAGAAAACAATGTATTTTTAGACTTTTATAATATAATTTTGGTTGTTGAAGGCCGTTTGGTGGATGCATGTCAGGCTGTCGGATGGATTTAGATTGAATCCAACAGCGTGTATTGATTTAATCCACTTTCACGTGAAGATTTTTTATTTTTTATAAATGTGGCAATATAGGAATATGAGGTGCCACATTATTATATTAAATAAATATAAAAAGAAAACTTCTTCAATAATTGATAAAACGCTTTGTGATGTCATTTTAATTTAAATAAAATAAATAACATTGTATACCTACACTACCATTTAATCAAAAAGGATCGAAAAGGGATTTGACCAGTCGGTGGCCGAGTTGAAATCGCGCTTGGGTCCCACCCAGGCGTAGTGTGTTCGATTCCTCGACTGGCTAAGTCCTCCATCACAACACAAGCAACATTTTCCGCTTACTGTGGTGGTGGTAGTAGGAGATTTTCAAATATTGTCAGGTTATTCGTAATCCGGGTATGTTTGTCTTTCTTTTTTAAAAAAAAGTTTCTTCGTCAGGATAAACGTATAATTTGGGAGGCGGGTTTGGGTACCGCCTTACCGGAAAACTTTTATTGGATAAACAACACCTCTGCCATAGGTCACTCCAAGTAGTTCGCTACGTTTGGTGACTTAGCAGGGGTGCTCGAGTTCATCGTGTGAGGTGTTTTCAGTATGCGACTGCCCACAGATCGGGTGAGGCTGGTTTGGGGATACCCTTTGGCATTTAAACCCATCGCCTTGCGCTGCAGTTGGATAGATATATTCATTCGTCCATCATTTCTGGACATACTGATCCCTAGAGTCATACCCAACACCCATTCCCTTTCTATCCTAGAAATTCCTCGCCTTCCTTTCATTAAAAAAGCCCTCTGCACAGCATCTCCAATAGGCCCTGAGGAGATATTATTTTCCTCGGAGACTCCTGTGTGGGGTTAACGTAAAATAATAATAATTGAAACATTTGTTTTGAAAAATGTCGATGCTTTTTGATTAAATAATGGTGTATACAAAGTTTCTTTTTATTATTTAAATAATAATAAAAAAACATTAAAATGTGACCATGCGTTTAATAGTAGATATGGAGATATTAACAAACCAGTAGTTTAATTATTTTTTTTTTGTAATTTATCAATATTAAGTATCCTATGAACTTGGAAGCCACGACCTGAAGTAAATTTTATTTTGAATAGTTTCCACGTATTATCAGATAATTATATAATGATTTATAATCAAACAACAATAATAATAATAAGTATGTGGTAAAACCTGCAAGAACAATATACGCCTTGTTAGTATGTCTTTGTGTATTACTTAGAATTCCGACCTTTCTGAGGTCATATATTGTTAGAGGTAGAGGAAAGAAAAATACATACTTTACTAGAGTTTTTTTTAATAACGATACGACGGCACATTCAAACAAAAACCTTTAAAAGTAATTTCTCGTCTAGAGTCTAAGCCTGAGTTGAGAAATCCGTTTCCATTTACGAAGATTAAACAATCAGAGCTCAGAGCTTTACGTATTTTAGAGTTTTTGGAACGTTTTGTAAGTCTTAAACATTTGGACCATTAATAAATCAATTCTGGTCGATGGTTTGGACAAGATGGGGCACTATTATATATTAAAAAATAAGTATAAAATAACCACTCTAGAAAACTGTACGAATATTTAAATTTAAAAAAACTCTTCTATAGGAAAATATCTAGAAATTAAACGGTTTAAAAAAATCACAAAATGTTGCTTACGTCTATTTAGATATCTACAAGATATTTTTTACATTGCCAGTTTGTCGGAATGAGCAAATTTTACACTAGCACATACTAGGGGAGTTTGATAGAAAATGATTCTAGGGTAATAAGCGTTTGATTTAAATGCGCTTTAGCAAATACACTATACTATTAATAATATTCCTCCAACTTCTGTTATTTCACATATATTCCGATGACAATATTCTACCTTAGCATCTCCTAGCTGCATGAGTTGGGCGCATTGGTTTTCTTTAATACATTTTAATGGATATTATGTGAAACTAGCTAAGTGTACCCCGCATTTCTGGGGTCATCCTAAGAAATAGATATTTATACCACCGCGGAATTTTCTATGGGCCTTTTTAAAGATAATATACAATTCCGTAGTATATTATTTTGATTTATCTTATTAAGGTTTAGCCAGCGTTAGCGATATAAGATCCTTAAAATATTTTTTTAATCACTTGATTACAAAACATCGACTTTTCTCAACTTTTTATAAATATAATATGTGTGTATTATATATTTATATCAACCTTCCTGAAGAAATTGTCTAAATGATAGTAAAAACCCTATCAAAATTCGTTGCGTAGTTTTGTTTTATACTATTTTGAAATTTTTACTTTATGTTAATATACTATAGAAAATAAAGGTAAACTACAATATATTAAAGCTGCTGTTAACTCTCTCTTAGATGGTTTAGAAAGATAATAAAATATTTTACAAATAAATAAAACAATTATTATCATTCATTCTATGTATGTAAACTTTAATGTGGACTATTTAATATTATTTGTTATTTATTATATTTAATTATTTACTAAATTCAACAATTATTAAATAAATTCAACGTCCATATGTATTGTCAATATTTTACTGAAGTTGGACGTATTATCCAAAATTTAGAGGGAATTTGGCCAAAGCACGAGTATCATAACATTACTATATATTGCTATTTGTTTTCTTCTTTTCCTTAAATTTGCGTGTTAACGCAGAAATATAAAAACATGGCATTGAATTAACCGCTAAGACATTTTCAATATTATTATTATTATATTTAAATACTGAAGACAATATTAGTGATTTTTTCAAACGAAAATCTGAAACAGAAAAATCAGAAAAGGAAACGGTCACATCTGGGACTCGAACCCAGGACCCTTGTCTTTCCGGGACAAGGGTCCTGGGTTCGAGTCCCAGATGTGACCGTTTCCTTTTCTGATTTTTCTGTTTCAGATTTTCGTTTGAAAAAATCACTAATATTGTCTTCAGTATTTAAATATTATAATTTGAGGTTTTACTCAATAAGTTATTCCGAAAAATAATAATAATTATTATTATTTTTTTTAAAAAATTTTATTTATAAAAAGAAAGACAAACATTCCCAGGTTACGAATAACCCAACAATGTTTGAAAATCTCCTACTACCACCACAGAAAGCCGAAAATGTTGCTTGTGTTGTGATGGAGGACTTAGCCAGCCGAGGAATCGAACACGCGACGCTCGGGTGAGACCCAAGCGCTATGCCCACTCAACCACTGACCGGTCGATTATGATTCTTAAATTTATTTTAACGAATACTGCTGCTTGTGACGGTCGCTTCAGTACACGTACAGACAAAAGTTTTTTTTTATCGAGGCTCTGTCAAGCATCGGTAGAGCCACACCAGACATTTTATTTAGGGACAATGTATATATATATATAAATAGCCGTCAATTGAACTTTTTTTGATTGGTTAAATAACATTTCCCTGCTAACTTTTCTACAGAAAGTTATTTATGATAATATTGACAAAACGTGATCACATAATCAAAAGGTACATTTTATTTAACTGGTTATCCCTACACTGATTGTTCTATTTCGCTTGAAACCAATATGATATTAATAAAGAAGTTCGTAACATAGAGCTACAATTAGAGGCGCTACTGCGTAGTAATATGTTCCACTGATAGAACGCGATAAGCTGTGCGCTTAGACCGGATTCGGTAGTTTTAGTTAGAGCGTTGGGAGAGTTGGAGGTCAGTTGGAGGTGAAAAAGCGGAACCTATTTTGTCGCTTCATGTCTCATTTAAATATAATACATCAATGGTTCATAAGTACCAATATTTTTTTACGTTGGTATTTATCAATGATTCTTATGATAGCTAAAAATTTTGTTTTTCTAAACATCGATTAGATATATAAATTTTAAAGTTATATTATTTAAAAATTAATAAAACAATACACAGATCGCCTATCCATTGAAGTAGCTCAAACATAGATAGACTAGCTGACATGTACCCGGTGTTGCTGGGGGTCACCCTTATGAGATAAACTTTTTAACAAATTTAATAACAAATTTTAACTTTTCTGTGGGCCTTATTAAGATATACATTTCTTTAGTTCATTATTTTGATTTATCTCATACGGTTTAGCAAACTTTACCAATGTAAGCGCCCGAAAATATTTTTTTTTGATTACAAAACATTGATTTTCTATAAATATAATAGGCATGCATTATAGAAGGTGTATCGGCACGTACCCGACAAATTTTATCCAGCGATTCCTGAGCATAAATAGAGTAAATAATGTTATGGCCGCTTTGCTGTTCGATAACGTTTTTAAAAAAAAAAAATATTATTTCTATTTTTACCACATGTCACAACTGTTTTATCCTTTGTAAATGTTTGAAAACCCATCAGGCAATATTTTATTTGAGTTTCGTTGAATAATATAAGTATGTTCCTCCATTGGAGCGCTTTTACAATCAGTCCGAAATGGTAAGCACCATTCGTCTCATTTTTTACTATTGTTATTTAGTGTGTACGAAAGGGCGAAGACGTTTTTCGACATACTTGCTAATAAAAGCTGTTGAACACGAGAAGCAATGCCAATGACAGTGACGGAGTGTGGAAATTTTTTATTTTTTGGTTTTTTAATTTAATTTTTTTTATCTGACAGCAAAGTGCCTATAACATTTTTACTCCAAATGTGCTAAAGAATAGCTGGTTAAAGTTTGTCTAATAGTATATATAAATTCCACGGTAGTGACCGCAGCCTACCAGCACCAAGCGCCACTCTTGATTGAGCACTGGGCCCAAGCTCACTCAAGACCTCGCCCTACATAGTTGTCCTTAATTGCTAATTTATTTTTATTTATCCATTTTTGCATTGGAATATATCAATGACCAATTACATGACGCGTGGGATTGCACTAACCTCGTCACATCCTGGAATAAAAATTATTATTATTTTTATTATAAACCTTCCGGGTTTTTTTTCTGAATCCGTGACTGAAAAATCCGTTGCATAGTTTAAAAAACAGACAGACGCGGATAGCGACTTTGTTTTAAACTATTTAGAGATGATAGATATATAGAAGATATGAAGATAGGATATAGATAGATAGAAGATAGATAGATAAAAGATAAAACATAATTTCACACAATACCTACCTACCTCCATTTCCATGGTGGCATTCAAACACGGTCTTGTGTCATTACGTGCCATTAATTTTATGAAAGATCTGTATCAATTAAATATTGAATTGAATTGTAGAAATTTAAAGGGAAAGAATTATAATTTCTTCAATAAAAGCACTTTGATGGTGATCGCTCGTTAATAGGATTTCAAGTTGACACTTCGATTACTCCATCGTAAATAGGTAGTACAGTACCTGCCCTATGGGGTTTCCCATTTGTGCATGACTCAAGTTGCACGTACACGGAGATAAAAAAGCTTCGTTATTTTCTTGAAATTATTGGTAATCCGGTTAAAAACGTGATTGGCGGCCTCAGCGAATGATTTAACAAGTTTCCAGATAAAATATGTGATCACGATGTTGGAATACGTGTTCATGAAAATCCGAATATTTTTGCATTTCGTCATGATACAAATACATAGGCAAATGTACGTGCATTACTAGCCTTGATAATATATCATGACGGGGACTGGGGACTAACTAATTCACTCCAGCCGACAAGACCACAAGAGACATGGAGATCAGGGCCAAAAGGAACTTCCCTTTCACTTCTACCGCTGCGTCAGGGGTGGCGCAGTATCAGTACGACAGTACTGGTAGATCACTGGGACTATGGAGCTAAAGACAATAGGCCAGTATTTTCTTTCCTTCATGCTGCACATGAAGGTCTGACTTACAGCATAGCCTCGGTTAGGAGAAGAATATATAAATGTATGCAGTGTGTTATTTTAGCAACTAAATTGCCAGTAAAAATGCGAAACATGTCACTATCCATATTATAGTGACTCATTAAGATATTTTACTGACGTATTGGCTTGACAAAGTTACCAATGCGTAGATATTTTATTTACAATACCAATAACATTTGATAGCTAAAAACATGATAGCTCCACCAAAAACATTTTTAATAGCAAAATCCAATAACTTCACAACAGAAAACGATATTAAAACTTTTATTTTGAATTTTTATAGGTATTCTGCATGGAGCGATATTTTGAAAAAAATAAAATCTTCTCAATCATTATCCTTTTCCAATACAATTTTATTTTCCCTCCAATCCATCTTCCAGCTGATAAATAAAAATATATAAAAATAGCACGGGACGCACTCGTGAAAAAGATTTTTCGATACAAAGATAAAATTTTTCCTAAATGGCAAATAATATTTCAACAAAAAAAAATGGTGTAACCTTTAACATTTGAGAATTGTGTTTTTTGAAATGTCACATTACGCATTTTAATAGGCTGCTATGAAAATATTGTTAACTTGGTAATAATATACCATAATGTTTTTTGTTAAAGTGAGTTAAGTGGCTGAAACCTTTATTCCAAAAAGCTTATTAAAAATATCGAGTTATTAGATATTCATATTTAGTTCATACATATTATTTACTGTCGTTACTGATGTCGTCGTTATTTTTGCCGATGTAATTGATTAAAGTAATGATATACTGAAAAATTTTAAAACATAAATTTTTACCGTTACTGGTTTCAGCCTATCCTCGGACTGGTACAATTATTCCTTAGTACGGTTTATGCACGTTTCACAGCTGTCAAACACCGCATAGCAACGAAGATGGAAAAATCCATAAAATTGTAATGAATTCATTGAACACCATCCCTGTGAATCCCCACCCCCCCAAATGTTGTGTTTATAAACCATAGTTTAAGGAATAATTGTAACAATCTGAAAATGGCTAAAAGCTGAAAACAGTACCTGTCAAAAAATGAAATAATTGTATAGAGCTTAAAAATTAATTCAACATATTATAATGATCATGGAATTCTACCAACATTTGTTAGTATTAAAAATAGAAATGAAATCATTGATGTAAGATTCGCCGCGTTTTTCGTTCCATTTGGTTTGACTTGGACTTTTTATTGTACGTCATTGCCATTTCAAAGCTACAGTGTAATTATTTTATTACCCTTTAAATTCTTCAACACGAAAAAGTTTTAATTACTGGATAGCCAGGAAAAAAAAATTCATTTTTCTAGTGTTTAACCGACGTTTAAAGCAAAACGCTATCCGACTAGTGACATTGTTAATGTGTAACTTCAGAAACTCGGCTGAAGGTTTATTTAAAATTCGTCTTACTGTCATGATCTGCCTCCATTAGATTTTCACAAACTAATAACATATCAACCAAAACATTTATTTTGCTAAAATTTTGTAGAACACCCATTATATTTTATAGGCCCGTTTTTCGTTTTAATGGAATCGAACAAATAAATCAGCACGACAGGCCAGAGAAAGGACTGACTTGAATAACTAGTGTAAATCCTTCGTTTCATCAGGCATGCTGGTTGACTTGATTCATTGACTCTCAGCTCGAACACATCAACGCATTTTGACGAAATTAGGAACGAGTTACCAGGGGAGCAAAAACGTGTGAAAATATAAATAAAATTTGACAGTATAATAATTAATATAGAATTTGCTAAAAGTTATCAGGCATGTAACCCCAGTTTAGTTCATTATGGTCTAGGATGTTCCGGGATGTTCCCGAACGTTACAGACTATTCCCGAACATTCCAGAATGTTCCGGGATGTTTTGGAATATTGTGGAATGCTCTCGAAAACTCTCGAATGTTCTAGACTGTTCTAGAAATTTCTAGAAGGTTTCTAAATTTCCAGCCCTTGTAAAAACGGAAACCTTCTTCATGGATGCGGGATAGAGGGCTACCACTCCATATAACTCCCTTCATCGTACCGGGACTGGTTTCTGAGTTTTAGCGGCAGCACATTGTACACTTACTTTTATAATATATATTGATTATCCATATAAATAAAAATGTAAATTTTCGTTTGTTCAAAATCTTAAACCTCGGAAAGTTTTTCACCGATTGCTTTGAAATTTTGACATAACGTTTCATTTGTTTTTATGTACTTATATTATTTAGATGTCACCTGTGACAGATAAAAAACACGCTTTTTGAAAAACAGCGCCATCTGTTGGATGTAAAAGCAACTTGCGCTATTGTCTTACTATCTACACAGACTGACTGAGCCACATCTACGCGTAGTGGGGTACAGCTAGTAGTTCAATAAAATACTCCCAACAAAATATATATCTTCACAATACAACAGTTTCGAGATGCTGCGAGGCAAGCGTCCATCCACTTGGGCACGTAACCACTCTCTATTACTTTAATATCCGATAAACTGAAGCCTAATTAAATGAGTTATGTTTTCCTCAATAAATTGTATTAGCAAACTTCTCTGGTTCATGAGTAAATAAAAAAATAGAAACGAATTCAATAGGGCTAAACTCGGCAGACATTCTCGAGCTTTCTACGCAGTTCTGTTGACAAACAACTTTGTATTACGCAAAGGTCCCATTTAGTATATATTTGGCGTAAATTGCTTCACCTTCCACAGCCTTTTCACACAGGATAAAAATAGTCAGCAGGTCATAGAAAACTTTTAGGTGTTTTTCTGTAGCGAATAAGTTTCGTATAATAAAATCAAAATGTGATGTTGTTTCCTGCTTCAAGTCCATTGAAATGGGATTTATTTAAAAATATATGTAAGTAGCCTACGCTGGAAAACATATCTACCATATACGTAATTAATTTTTGAAAAATATTCATAAACATACACCTTTACCGATTTTGATGAAGGCCTGTCTCTTGTGCACAAAATGTTGAAATATTGGGGCATGACCAAACATATTGTAATTTGTGTAAAAAACATTTTGCAGGAGATCAGGCTAAAGGTAGTCTTTTTCTGTAATTCTTCTAAAAACAATCTTAAAAATATTCTAGATTTGTATGTATTAAAAATCATTCAACAATCTAGAAAAAATAATTCAACAATCAAAGAAAAATAATTCTTTACCTTCCCTAAAAAAATATCTCATGTACTTAAAAAAAATTCGCTCTGCTCCCAAAAGTCTGGAGCCAGTGAAACCAAGAAATCCCCAATCGGGGTATGTTGTGCGGCTGAAGGGGGGAAGGAAGGAGATGAGAGAGAGGAAGTATCTGGCTATCCAGATCTGGTCCCAAACACGGCTAAAGCCATTTCAAGCAACGTTTCAATTCTGAATGGTGGTAATACACCAGTGCGATACCGAGAGTATCTTGCACTTTGGAACTTGCTGCGAGTATAATAATTATTATTAAATGAGTAATTCAACTAACACAAATTAATCAAATAAAATTTACTTGCGCACGCCGGGATTTAAACCCGCGACCTCCAGCTTACTAATCGAGAGCCTTACAACTAGACCACGGAGAAAAGTTCCTTTATTCTGCGGCTTCTGAAACCCAAACAAGACCCGTGACCTTTCACCGCTTTTGTTGAAGTAAAGAGGTTTCTCTTGGCTGGAACATTTTTCATTTATTCTCCTTCCCACAGAGCCGTTTATACTTGTTAACTTTACAAATTGTTGGGAACACTTTTGTTGAAATTAAAATTATGAGAACGTCTGAAAAAAAACTGGCAATATTCTGTATTAATGCCATCTTTGTGACTTTGAGACAGCACACAAATTCTGTCGCGTTTTATTTCTCCGTCATATCTCGGGACTCATCTTAAATCTTTAGTCAAATTTGGCGTGATTACAGTCTCTTGAATATTTTCTGCCTAACTCAAAGACGGTGGGTCAGTGAACAGTGCGATCAATAGAGACACATTGTATTTTTAGTTCACCCCTCTGTCTGGGTGGCCCGTTTAAAAGGAATGATTTGTCTAAGATATTGCAACGCGAAAATGTAAAATATAGAAGAGTTGAAACGGATAAAAAATTAGAAAATGTATCGCAATTGCACTAAGCTCAAAACACAGACACCTTTACCTAATTGGATAGACTGGCATAACCCAAATTAAAAGTAATGTTGCCCCACTAAAGCGCCAGTAATAACGTCGGGATTTCTGAAGAATTCAACAGAAAATTAAAACTTTTTGAAGCAACCAACATAATTCTTCTAAACTTTGGAAGCACGCGAACGCTTTATTTACAAGTAACGATATAGCTTGTGGTCTATTGGATAACTAGTACAAGGCGCTCGTAAATTTCATTAGCTTGTAAAGCTAAACTAGTATAGTATTTTCACTTCTCAACTTATTTAATCCTTTGCTCCTTTTTACCACAAAGGAACAGGAACTTTTACTTGTACGCATTTACACAAACTATAAATTCCTGTTTTAATTTTAGGATGATTTTTTTTGTGTTTCTTTATTCATAAAAATTTAAATGATTACAGTTTTTTTGTTTTTACAGCCACCATACTAGGCACATAGTTGCCATATTTCTTTAGATTACAATGTTAAGATGTTAGGATATACAGAAATAAGAGAGAGAAAAAAAGATATAAAAATAACAAGAAAACATATGAATAGAATGGAATAAAAGAGCAGTTAATTTAATTTAATGACAAGAGACATTATTTGCAATAGTTCCTTCCCTTTACCAATAGCCAATTCTGAATATTTTTTATATAAAGATGTTCAGTTTCCGATTTTCTGGTATCTATATTGAGTGAATTGAATATCTTGGGAGCAATATAGGAAAATTGTCGCTGGTCAAATGCTGTTTTTGTTGGAGGAATTACGCATTTTAGGTGTGACGAGTAACGCGTATGAATATTTTGTTGTGTTTTTTTGATGATATTTTTTTTCCATATGTATATAAGAATAGTCTTAATGTATAATTGACGAATATCTAGGATTATACATTTTTTGAAAAGTGGCTCTGATGGGTGTGAAAATTATCCTTAGCAATAGTTTTGAGTTAAAATCAAGGGACGGAGAATTGAAGATGCACAACCTCCCCATCCCACAATTCCATATGTAGCAATTGCTAAAAGTTTATTTTTCTGATTTTGATCGTCCTACTGAAAATGAGTGATTTTAATATTTTTATTAATTAAACCAGCTGTACCCCGTCACGAGGAATGCTGTGGCTCACTCTGTCTGTGCAGATAGAGAAACAATAGCGCCTGCTTTTACGTCCAACATATGACGCTGTTACAAGTCACATACATATAATTTAGGTATATAAAAACACACGCGTATTCGAATGCAACCTTGTGTCAAAATTGCAATCGGTAAGTAATTTTGGATATTAAACATTTTTATTTATTTAGATAGATAGATTATTGATTTAAAAAACTATCTAAAACCGCACGTTCCGAAACGGTTCCAATTGGCAGCAACGACATTATGGCTGTGACCGACGTTAACCGGTGTGATGTCAACAATACAATATTCACGAACATTATCATTTTGGTGGCAAATCAAATTTGGTCAATTTTAAATTGTCGTAGAAAACGTCGTCTGCATTGCAATTTTTTCATACTTTTTTCAGAGAAAAACAGTGAATGTAGGTATGTGTGGTAATTATTATTATTATTCTTATTATTAAGTATAATGGTAAAGTGCTCCCGTATAGAGAGTGTTTGACATTTTAATAAGTACGTGGAGAGAATCGCTATCACAGAGGACCAGCAACAGGCTACATGACGGATGTATGGGTTTAAGCCGCGGTTTCGTCTCTCTGATTAGATAAGCTCTCCGGTAATTGAAGTTTACTTGGATAAGAGTAGCTGAAATAAATCTCAACAGCATCTGCAAAACAATTACATAAAGAAAATTACAATTAAGAAAATAATTAAAAATCAAATTTGATTCTCATTCTGATGAGTTGAGAAAAATCATTTTAAATCTTTTGCTGCTGCTATAAAAACTTCCATATTTTTTCTCAGTTAAAAGTAAAGTAAAAAGTACGGATGGAACTAATTGGTATCAAGTAGTAATATGGGTAAATAAGGTATTAAAAAAAAAACGTAACTATTTCAGTTAACGCTGGAAATGTCTTTCAGTAATTTGATTTAGGTACCAGAAAGCTTTTCTTTTTTATGTGAATAACTGCTTCCAACCGTCTGGAGCCAGTGAAACTATGGCATCATCAATTGGGGCATGTTGAAGGTAGTGAGTAAGGGTAAAAGATGGAGAAGAAAAAGGTGGAGGAGTGCCTGGCTATTCAGATCTGGTCAGTAAACACGGCTAGAACCACTTTATCCAACGACCAGGGAACGTTACAAACTACACAAGATGCCGCTCTATATCTGCGAATTCAAATATCGGACATCAAAACTAATTTTATGACTGCTATTAATAAATCGATTTTCGTTTTCATTTTCTAGTTAAACATAAGCAAACAATTAGTTTAATAATAAAGTATAAGTAAAATAAATTTTGTTTGCATATTGGTTAATTACTTTTTTTACAGGTTCCGCCAAAAGGTCAATCATTAAGGGTTCCATAACCGAAATAAAATGGGAACCACTGCTCTACTATAATGAAACTGTGGCTTATCTACTACTACTACTACTACTACTACTAAGCTACCCATGTTATACATTAAATTTATTAGGTTCCGCCAAAAGGTCGATCATTTAGGGTTCCATTACTTGAAATAAAATGGGAACCACTGCTCTACTATAATGAAACTGTGGCTTATCTACTACTACTACTACTAAGCTACCCATGTTATACATTAAATTTATTAGGTTCCGCCAAAAGGTCGATCATTTAGGGTTCCATTACTTGAAATAAAATGGGAACCACTGCTCTACTATAATGAAACTGTGGCTTATCTACTACTACTACTACTAAGCTACCCATGTTATACATTAAATTTATTAGGTTCCGCCAAAAGGTCGATCATTTAGGGTTCCATTACTTGAAATAAAATGGGAACCACTGCTCTACTATAATGAAACTGTGGCTTATCTACTACTACTACTACTAAGCTACCCATGTTATACATTAAATTTATTAGGTTCCGCCAAAAGGTCGATCATTTAGGGTTCCATTACTTGAAATAAAATGGGAACCACTGCTCTACTATAATGAAACTGTGGCTTATCTACTACTACTACTACTAAGCTACCCATGTTATACATTAAATTTATTAGGTTCCGCCAAAAGGTCGATCATTTAGGGTTCCATTACTTGAAATAAAATGGGAACCACTGCTCTACTATAATGAAACTGTGGCTTATCTACTACTACTACTACTAAGCTACCCATGTTATACATTAAATTTATTAGGTTCCGCCAAAAGGTCGATCATTTAGGGTTCCATTACTTGAAATAAAATGGGAACCACTGCTCTACTATAATGAAACTGTGGCTTATCTACTACTACTACTACTAAGCTACCCATGTTATACATTAAATTTATTAGGTTCCGCCAAAAGGTCGATCATTTAGGGTTCCATTACTTGAAATAAAATGGGAACCACTGCTCTACTATAATGAAACTGTGGCTTATCTACTACTACTACTACTAAGCTACCCATGTTATACATTAAATTTATTAGGTTCCGCCAAAAGGTCGATCATTTAGGGTTCCATTACTTGAAATAAAATGGGAACCACTGCTCTACTATAATGAAACTGTGGCTTATCTACTACTACTACTACTAAGCTACCCATGTTATACATTAAATTTATTAGGTTCCGCCAAAAGGTCGATCATTTAGGGTTCCATTACTTGAAATAAAATGGGAACCACTGCTCTACTATAATGAAACTGTGGCTTATCTACTACTACTACTACTAAGCTACCCATGTTATACATTAAATTTATTAGGTTCCGCCAAAAGGTCGATCATTTAGGGTTCCATTACTTGAAATAAAATGAAAACCACTGCTCTACGATACTGAAATTTTGGCCTTTCTACTACTACTATTACTACTACTACTAAGCTACCCATGTTATACATTAAATTTATTAGGTTCCGCCAAAAGGTCGATCATTTAGGGTTCCATTACTTGAAATAAAATGGGAACCACTGCTCTACTATAATGAAACTGTGGCTTATCTACTACTACTACTACTACTACTACTAAGCTACCCATTTTACACATTAAATTTATTAAAATTATCGGATAGTTGTAGAATTATTTGCGGTTTAATATGTTTGTTTAAAATTATTATTTAAATGTTGAATACCCATGTATTGGTATATTTAATTTCGTTCCATGTTCCTGGCAGGACAGTTACAAGATAACACCTACCATATTATTGTAACAATTCTACTTTAACATCGAAATATTATACGCCTACGAGACGAATCCTAAATTTGGGAAACATATAATCCGATGTTATAGATATATTTCGTTCAACGATATTGTAATATAAGCTAGCTTCATACGTTTTTTGTCACCAAATAGAGCTGATTAATATAGTAAATTTTATTAACTCTGGATTTGCAAAGTAAAGTTTGTTGATGTCTTATAAAATTTAATAAAAACAATTAGTTAAAAAGTATTTGTTGTACCTACTGATATTTATTAAATGTAGATTATATTACTGAATTATGTTAAATTTTGACTTATATTGTGTGTAAAAGCTCTACAGGCGTTCAATGAAATAAAAAATTAAGTATTAAAATATTTTTCCAGCGTGTTTTACGTCAACATAAAAAATCTTCATTCTTGAGCGATTCGCAAAATTTAAATAGCACCAGATAAACATCTGTGGGTCTCTCTCAAAGTAATACATTTCGATCGATATGAGCGAGTAACAAAGGAAAACATTGTTTTTAATCTCGCACCATTAACTTCGGGAATGGTACTTATGATATCAAGTTAATAAGTACCAGAAAGTGGATGCAAATATTTGTGAATGCGGTGATATCAACCGATTGCTACGCATCGAATTACGAAGTCAAGTTCGACGAATATCCAAGAGAGATTAAGTTATTTTGTTCTTTCGTGATGTTGAACTGCCAAATATAATATCATATTGATGATTCTCTTTTATGATGTCACAGATGCAACATACGCCGCAGTTGGCTAATCTATAGTAGTGTACCAATATAAAATGTAATAAATGATAGCGAGGCATGGAACTGACTGATTAAAAAGGGGATTTCTTAGGCGAATGTGTATAAAAACTTGTAACAAATGCAATGATGGTGTTATGACAAACAAGTCAAGTGCTTAGTGCCTACTTCTGTGGGGAAATGGCTGAGCCAAATGGCTGAGCCAAATGGATACCTGAGCTTATTTATGTAATATGTAGCTCACGATCTACGGGGGTGAGAAAACGCCCCGATAGGGCTACTAATGCTACCGTGTGTTTGTAGAGTTTTATCACCAGAATTGACAACACACTGAGGTCGGGATAGAGCCAAATCAAAGCGTATAATTTTAGATAGATTTGGGTGGCGTGTATGGGTACCGCCGCTCCGGGAATTACTTATTGAATAACAAACACTTCTGTCATAGATCATCCCAAGTGGTTCGCTACGTGACTTAGTAGAGGTGTCTGGGTTCACGGGGCGAGGTTTGTCTGGGTCTTGACGATAAATGCGTCTGCCCACCAATTGCATGGCAGACCGGATTGAGACCCTTTGATCTCTCCAGCAGGATTGTCTCAGAAAATCGCCTTGCACCGCAGAAGGAGGGATGGATTAATATATCCGTCACTCCTGGACACACTGACCCTCAGATTCCTACCCATCCTCAAACCTTTTGCTTCCCAGAACTTCTTACCGATCCTTTCCTAAAAAAAAAACCCGCACAGCATCCCCAAAGATGACATGTGTGGAGCTAATGTAAAAAGTAGGAATTAATGTTCATTGGACAGATTGGACAGATTGTTAATTTGTCATGCAAATGCGAACTTTATAAATTGCAGCCTCTGTGTATTCAGACACATACAAACATATTTCAGTCAATTTGGAGTAGGTCGTAAAGGAACATGTCCTTAAATCTGGCTTAAAGCAAAAATTATAACACAACGTAAAATGTATCCACTCCACACAACAGACTTATCCGCGCACATCCCTTGTGGGGTAAGTACTAATACAGTATAGCAACTAAGCCTCAAATCTTTCTTCAAAGCATTGCAACGCTAAATAGGGTTCTTAATGTAGTAGTGCTAATTTAAAGTTTCCCTCATTTCTGTTGTTATGAGTCCGCCGCGGAAAGCACAGCGAGAAAGAGAATAATTAGTGACAACAGACACCACAATAACGGTGAGTGCTCTCGCGGAAGGAGTTTGAGTCCCTTTTGGTAAAATGAAGATAAAAACTTAGTTTTCACTAGTTTTTGTTAAAAAGGTTTTAAGTGCATTAAAAACTTTTAAGTGAGTGCTTAAAAATAATTGTTGTTTCTGTGCGCGATGAAATTACAATGATAGGTAATGTGAGCAAAGTAAAATCTCTTTTCTGTGCGCGATGAAATTACAATGACAGGTTATGTGAGCAAAGTAAAATCTCATTTCTGTGCGCGATGCAATTACAATGACAGGTTATGTGAGCAAAGTAAAAATCTCATTTCTGTGCGCGATGCAATTTCAATGACAGATTATGTGAGCAAAGTAAAAATCTCATTTCTGTGCGCGATGCAATTACAATGATAGGTTATGTGAGCAGAATAAAATCTCATTTTCGTGCCAAAAATAGTCATTTTTCTCCGCTTATTCTATAACTAAAATAGCTTCCAGTAAATATTTATTAAATAGGTAATTATAACTTAAACTTATAACTAGTGACTTGACTTATAAATATTATTATTATTATCCGAAATTAATTTGTTATAGCTGATAAAGAAGATTTCGACTAGAAGCTGAAGGTCATGGTGGTTCGAATCCAGGCGGACTTAAATAAATTTTATTTGATTAATTTGTGTTATTTCACAATTATTTAATTAAAAATAATGTACAGTATATTAGTGACACGTTCCTGAGCGGAAGATACTCTCAGTATCTCCCTGGTGAAAGACCACCATTCAGAATTGAAACATTGCTTGAAACGGCTTTGTCCATGTTTGATGACCAGATCTGAAAAGCAAGGTTCTTCTCCACCTTCTTCTTCCCCATGTCCTTACCCTCCCAACTACATTCAGCCTCACAACATACCCCAATTGGGGATGCCATAGTCTCACTCGTAGTCTTGTGCGGTTTCACGTAAAATAAAACCTGAAAGATTTAATATGTCCATGAATAGTATATAATAATATAGTAGTAGTAATATGTCAGTTAATAAAAAAAACATTTTAAGCCCTGTCTTCAATACAAAATTAAACAAAATCTTCTTTTCTGTTTACAAATCTTTTTAAGCTGCTTTTTTCTTATTTGTGGTGATAGCTTTATTAGATTTGTTTCTTCATAGAATTGGAATTCCCAGTTTACCCGAAAAAGGAAGTTTATGGAAGATTATTAAATTCTTCAGTTTGTACATTCAATTGACTAGTTCAGTGTTTTACTACGTGTGTGATATGAGATCGCGTGCCCTAACAAAACGTGGGCATTAAGGCACATTATCCACTACCCGGTTTGTATGAAAAAACTCACCCGAACCCAGAAGCGAATCGACTACTCCCTTCTCCGTAGAGTATAAGCCTAACACGTATTGTATTAAAGTATTAGTAATAATGCTATAATAAATTATGGTTTCACGGAATTTTATGCTTTGATGGTCTTTGTTATTATTTAATATTTCATAGAATTTTGACTAAAAATAATATGTTTATCACAAACATTTTTCCATTCCAGTCCTTAATTGAAATAATTGTTTTTGAAAATGAGGTAGGTATAATTTTATAAAATCATAATTCTAAGATTTTTATCATCAGTAAAAAAGCCCAGAGGGTAAATTTGGTCTGGTAAATAGCCAACAGCAAATGAAAAAGACAGTGAACAAAGGCACGTGCCAAAACATTTAATGCTCAATTTTTAAAGATCCGATTAAAAATATTAGGGTACTTTTATTTTATATTTGGTAATTTTTTTATTTTATCTTTAAGTTGACGAATAAATTTTGTACATCGATTTCAAATGTGCTTTTTGCAATGTTGCAGTCTTATGCTACGTATACGTAGGCGAGCCGAATTGCCGAGTTGAACCTCAACTTATGGGAAAGGAACAAAGCAACCACAAATGGCGCAAAACGCCATTTGTGGTTGTTGTGCTTTGTTCCTTTCAAGTAATTGGTGGCTCGGCTCGCGTTACGGTTCGCAAATGTATACGAACCATTATCAGATATTGGCGTTTTCTATGTGTCAATGACGTTGTAGCCAGTTGGAACCGTTTCGGAATGTGCGGTTTTAGATCCTTTTTAAAATCAATAATTATAAATTGAAATATTAAAAATACATATTTTTCGTACAATGATCGGAATTTGAAAAATAAACTTTATATCTGTCTTACATTTTGAACGGTAGGTATGTATAGTTTGTGAAAATTCCCCATTGTTTTTTAATGTAATTCTTGTATTTATTTTAGAGAACTACTAGTTATTTTGTTGTTGTATGACAACAGATCAGTAATACGATACTAGATCCCACCGTAATTTGTGGATTTTATATTTGTTTGTAAGTAACTTCTTTATCGACTACCATCCCCGGAGATGGCCAGAAAATGACATAACTGTCTACCATTACATTTAATTTTATTATTTTGCGTCGAGTCTCTGCCTTATTTTCTTACGTGAAATTTTAGTAATTCGGTCACAGCAGTGGTTTCTGACATTTAATTACAGAACACTTTCAAGGAGCTTTCCTTCACGAAGGAGAATAAAAAGTAATTAAAAATAAATATGGCTTCCGGTATCAAAGGCTTATCCGACAGTGCAGCAACTATTTTAATTAAGCACCCAGAGGCGGACTTAGTTGATTGGAGACGACCCCTGGCAAAACTCGAAATTTTTACCCCCCGGTAAAAATTTCGAGGCCCTTAGACCAGCGGTTTATGGCCAAAGGACCCTAAACATCCGCTGAAGGTTGATGGAATTCTAAATCCCAGTTCCACTAAAAAAATATTAGTAATTTTGTTCATACATCCTTTTTGGCACCCCTTCCTAATAAATTTAAAAGCAATATATTCCAATAATTAGCCCCTAAATCACATAATAGGCATTTCGTGTCGGGTACTAACATTTTTAAGTGGTATAATATGCACCTACCATATGTATTGTATAAAGGTGGTACGCTCTCTTGTTTTCATTAAATCTGACCTATGACAATGCGCGATGTAACATACTGACATGCCACGAAATATACTTATGAGAATGTATAAGTTGAATACTTCACGGAGCTCATGATATGGAATCCTCAATTGGTGTACGATATGAAGGTGAAGGTAATGTGATATGAGTTACAGTTTCTAGAAAAGCATGCAAGGAAGCGCCGCAGGCGAACATTTTCTATGTTCAAAGTAAAAACAATAAATTAATGATGTCAATTTTTGGGATACGGAAAGTCAGTTTTCAAAGAATATTCAGAATTATATAAGATAAATCAAATTTTAATCCGTATATAAAATGCAATAGGTAAATTTTTTTTCTAAAGTTAAGGTTAAACTGCAAAATCTGATGTTTGACAATTCTGAAATATTGATGTTATTGTGGGCGGATGATTCAAAACATTGAAGACAGACTTAAGATTGTCGCAAAACACTTTTGTATTTTTCAAAACAAAACGGATACCTTTGAATATTTTGATCATAACGACCAGAATTTCAATCAATGGCTAAAGAGAAACCGAAATTTTAATTTATAACGATGTAAAACTATTCATAATTCATTATATTATCGATGTTGATACTTTTACTTTTCGAATAATTCTCTGAAATATTTAAACAATTAACCGTTTTAGTTGCGAGTCTTTTGCTTTTGTGTTTATGTGTTGAATGTTAGGTGAATTATACTTAATATTGCATCACAATCTTTTGTTGTTGCTGTTTTAAACTAGGAATCTATCTGGAGGCCCCCTGGAGATTCGAGGTCTCTGGTGGCATCATGATTCACCAGCCGCTCAATCCACCCCTGACGCACCCGTAAAACACGCTAGCAAAGCTGAAAGGAATTACATCATTTCGGATCTACCACCCAGCGATACATTAAATAACAACAATATTCTTGAGGCGTCACTGTAATTGAATTGCGACTTAAAAACATTTGTTTCGCTTGCAAGTTTCTGGAAATCATAAATAATCTTGAATATTTAATTATCGTGATTATTTTTTGTCTTACTATACCATGTTGCGCTTACTCATTATCTAGCCAACGTTTCGGACAGAGTTTCAGTCTCCACCATCACGGCAGATATGCAGATGGTGGTGAAGTGTGTGTTTATGTAAGCAGAAGTGATAACGTATTCCAATCGGTAAATAATTAAGTATAATAATATAGTGAAATTAATGTGTTTTTCGGGTATAGTTTCGCTATTTTGGGTTTTTGTTAATTTCAAATTCTCCTTAATTAGGCGTGCTCGATGTGTTTTGGATCTTCCCAGTTTTTCAGTAAAAAATCCAAAGTAATGGCCTATTTCAATGAAGAACTCGGCAATTGCCCATTTGTCCGGATGACCGAGTTTGCACACTAAAAAAATCTAAAAATCTTATTTAATTTTGACTTTTTAATTTAAATTGATGCCTTCAATTCAATTCAATTTGTTTATTCCTTTAAAAACATAACAAAATTTTATTTTAATTCGTTTTTTAAGTACATTTGAAAACAATTTAAAATGGTATACCTTTCATCGTTTTATATATTATTTGATTCAAAACCTAGATATTTACTCGTTTTAATGCTGAGATTGTGGTAGGAAACCTCAAACCAATGAATTACAAAGTAAATTTTTTTTATGAATATTATAATTTTTTGAAAGCCATGAATTATAGGAATTAAATAATAAAACTCTTGCGGGATTTTAAATATGGGCGCTGAGATATCTCGTTTTCTTAATCTTATAATCTTACGAGCAAAGGTTATCCACCTACATCTTCAACCATATCTACCGACTAATAGAAATATAAATAGGCACCTACCGTTGATGGGAATCAATAATATGCAAATATAAGTGTTTTGCTCCCTGGTGTAGGGTGGTACTTATAATATTCTGAGAAACTAGGGGGGAACATGGTCATCGTCAGGGGGTAAAGGGGAAGGGGAAAAAGAGAAGCTCATCAATGATGCGTATTGAAGTTGAGAAGAATATGCTGTGATTCCCACGATACAATAAGGTAAAAAATGAAACATGTTAGCTGGAATCCAAACAAATCATAACGTCTATAGAACCATTTTCGCAAAGAATATAAAGTGGAAAATGGCGGCGCTCATATCTGAACAAAGGCAAATACGTTATACGATCGTAGACTCGTAGATGCAATACTATGAAATTGTTACTGGAGGGACGAGTGCACTCTTTCAAAGCACTTCTCCGCTAGTGATGGACAATTCAAAAACAATATTATCATTGCTGTCTGGATGTAGTCCCTCTTGATGCACTATGGCCCTCTGGAGATGGAACCATAACAATATCCTTCAGAAATTAACTTTAGCTGTGTTCACGTTACGTATTTTTTGTATTTTCCCCATTTATGAGAAGGGATTTTATTGCACAACTAATGAAATAAATTATATAATTTTCAAATGGTTATTAATAAGAATGTGCCTATTTTTGTTAATTTTATTTTTTACATTAACTGCACACGCGAGACTTTGAGGAAAATAGTTTCTCTCAGGGCCCATGTCGTCTTTGGATATGCAGTGTGAGGATCTTTTTTGGAAGAGGAAAGAGAAAATATGGATCTTGAAAAGACCCTTGTTGTAGGAGGGAGAAAATTTCCGTAAATATCTCAAGTAATTTTAAAATACAAAATTATTTCTTTGATTTAATAAATGACGTATAACTATAGACATTGATTGACGTCAATGCGTATAACACACTACAGGTGCCCACTACATTTTGAGAACTCCTAGATAATACTGAAATTTAAATTTACCTAATTTAGTATACTCAGTAGACCAGTACCTACGTGCCTGAAGAAAGTTTGAATTGTCATTGAGAAAAAATTGTATTTTTCCTCTTTTGAAAAAAAAGTCATATAAAATATTAAAGGATTTTCAATTAAGTAGGTTGAAGTAGCTGTTTAATTTATGATTGAAGAGGATATTTTGATTAATTAAATAAGAGAAAATGAGGAACATACATTTATGGATACGAGATCTAGTTTTGAATTCTGGTAGTTCACAAAACCACTAGAATTTATAATTAATTTTGTTTTCTATCTACCAGTGAAATCTAGGAATTAAGATATTTGTGGAGCATTCATAAACATACCGCTTGAAATGATATCGTATTTCAAAGTATAGCCCTAAATCATATCTCTAATAGGCATTTCGTGACGGGAACTAACATTTTTAAGTGGTATAATATGTACCTACCATAATATGTATTGTATAAAGGTGGTACGCTCTCTTGTTTTCAGGAAATGTGACCTTTAACAATGCGCGATGTAACATACTGACTTGTCACGAAAAATACATATGAGAATGTAGAATGTAAAGTGTATAAGTTCACGTAAAGTGCTCCGAATTGAACTTTCATTTTTAATGCAATTAAAAATATTGAAATCCTTCCTTTTGGTATTCTAAATCAATTATTTATGTTGATAATGATTTTCGTGTCGAATTATCTTGAATAATTACCTACACGAAAATCTGAAACAGAAAAATCAGAAAAGGATACGGTCACATCTAGGACTCGAACCCAGGATCCTTGTCTTGCCGGGACACCGCTCTACCACTGAGCTAATGGGACCCTATCCCCCTCGGTCACTTTTAACTGTATCATACTTCAAATAAGAACTACCAACATTGTCTTCATTTTTTCACCGCACATTTTTATTGGCCAATATCTTTAGGTATGATCGCAAGATTCAACCCGAACTAAATGCAATCTAGACAGCGTCTTTTTAGATAAACCTATCTTATTTTTTTGTTATTTTTAATGTGCGACATCTATTGACTGGACACGGGTGAAGGTGTAGGGGTCAAGGGTGAAAAATAAACTGTTTATTTTCTATAATACATGTTGATGCAATTATATCCATCTCCGTCTAATATATGTTCCCGCACTCCCCCATCCATCCTCTTACCCACTTACCCGTCACTGTCTGACAGTGTGGAGTACCTACATCAGTGACATTTGCAAGAATGTATTATACATCACCAGTCTGTTAAGAAAACGCGTACAGGGAACATATCCCTTCAGTGAGTTTAATTCGAGTCTTTTACGGAAGCTTGCACAGTGATGCCACGCAGTGTCCCCGAAGTCCATAATATCGATAGAAAAGACCAAGAGTAAATAAAAATCCTTTCCAATTCTAACTGTTAACCACAGCTACCCCGATAGTACCTAAATATTGATTACAGTCCACAATAAAATCACAAACTGATTCGCATACAATATTGGGACTACTATTTGACTGAGGACTTAACCTCCTTAAACAGGAACTGGACGACAACTCTACTAATGTCCCCAAATGTAGATCGGACAGGACTGATATTTATTTAGTGTATTAACTGCTGTAATGTCATCCGATAACAGATAAATGCGAATATGTCCGCGTGTATCATACGTGATTGCCACCAAGTGATTCATATAATGTATTGTCATCAACAACGAGTCTATATGCCGAGTTTCAGCTCGATCGGATCACGAAAAGAGGGTTAATTTCCGCCTCTAAGATTTGCATTAATTCGTTCCCAATTTTAAATACGTCAAATTGAATTAGATGTATTTAAAAACACGACAAAACAACGCAATTACATTCGTTTGGCTAACAACGCTAACACAGTTCAATATGGAGTAGTCAATATTCACATTTATTACACAGTTAACAGATTCTGAAGGCAGATGAATTGGTAGAGAAGTGGTCATAAACTGAAGGTACGCGGAATAATATATTGTGAATACGTTTTGAGTAGGTAATAAATTATACGAGTATGTGTATGTGGATATTGCCCGCAATATACTCGTTTTGAGTAGGTACTAGGTTTAGGCATGTAGAGCAAATGAGCGAAGAAAGGAGTGTAAGGAGAATATATGACGCATATATGAATGGTTGCAGAAGTCGGGGACGCCCGAGAAAGACAAGGCAGGATCAAGTGAATCAGATCAGTCGGTAGCTAAGTTGACATCGTGTTTGGGTCCCACCCAGGCTTATCGTGTCCAATTCCTCGGCTGGCTAAGTCGTCAATCGCAACTAGACGCAACGAGATTTAAAAATATTGTCAGGTTATTTGTAACCAGGGAAAGTTCGTCTTTCATAAACATTAAAAAAAAGATACTTGAGTCAGTCCATGTCAAGATTCAGAATAATAGAAGAGTATCTATGAGACGATGTATGAATGTGAATGAGGCAAGGAGTGTGTGCCAAGACCGAGTTGTTTGGCGGTCCGTCTTCTCTGCCTACCCCTGCGGGGAACGGCGTGGTGGTTAGTTAATTAGTTAGTTGTTCTCTTTTATCGGAGGGTGACTATCATTAGGCCAATCTTTACCCTATGGGCAGCAGTCCAGAACAACTCTGATTAATATAACTATTTAGGGTCACAATATTCTCCTAAATGGGATACGACATTTTAAGTAAGTAAAAAAGTATAAATTTGAAACTATTTGGTGCTCGTACCTAGGGTTGCCAGATGTCCGGTTTTGGACCGGTCAGTACGGTTTTTTTGCTGTCCGGTCTAGAAAATTTTGAAAAACCGGACATTAGAATGTCCGGTTTTTTTGAAAATACGCCATGTATACATACCTTACACACGAGAAAATTCACAAAGCAAAAGCCACCGCCTTGCGGGTTAGAGCTTTATAAGGAACTAGCTGCACTTCAAAGTATTTTTCTTTCACTTGAAGGAAAATCCATTGATATGTGGTGTAGGTTTTTTGATGATGAATCAGCACCAAATCTGATGAAATGGTACAATATGTGTGCAGTGTTCCCGTCTCCGATGCCTCCGTAGAAAGAGTTTTTAGTGTAATGGGTAATGTATTATTTATTTATTTATTGGATGATTTGTAAAGCGCCGCTTTTGTGAGATATCACCTCAGGGGCGCTTATGTACTGACAAAAGAAATCTACTAGGTGTGACTACCGTAAAAAGCAAATCATGTGTTTTCTTTAATTTAAATGTCACTTGCACTGGATTTAAAGATAAAATTTCAGGCAATAAACGATTATTAATAGCCGTAGCATCTAGTGCCAAATATGTTAAAAAATGATTATTTGCTTACCAATAGCAATAATAAATATAAGTTTTAATGTTTACTAAGTGTTTCATTGTGTTCACAATCAGTAATTTTTGGTAATTTTCTCTGTTTGATCTGGCCAAAATCATGGGTTTATGCTTTTCAAAGAACCCTTTGATATTTTGAAAAATTGTACCAACAAAAAATAAAAGGACCCTTTGATAAAAAATGTTCGTTTTTTTTATTTGGACCATCTGGCAACCCTACTCGTACCTGATAGTATCTCCATAATTTATTATTTTCCGCGACCAATTCTGGAACATTGTTTTCTATTATTTGGATGAATTAATAATCACAATAGTATGGACTTTTCGCATCTGTTCACTGTTCACTCGGATGTTGAGTAAAACTTCCGATAACGTTCATAATTAAAATTAAATGTCACGATAAAAGGTTCCGTATGAAAACGAATTATCAGCATGCATGCCAATATAGATTTTGTTACGTAACGTTGGAAGGCGTAGTTTGTAATACGAGGTTCGTGATAGTAATGCTTTTTATGTGATTATGACTTTTCCAAGGTCATTTTGTCACGCGTAATAAGCGGGAGTACAGCAATGCAGACTGACAAACTTATCTGTGCAGGCGTATAGGAGAGGAAATAATTAATGCACTATTTATTTTCACATGTCACCATAACATCTTCGTAGTGACGATAACATAATATTTAAAAAATATATTTTTATCATACTCCCATATTAGCTTTTATAAACGTGTGATGTATATAATATTTCAGTTTTCAGTGATTTAATTAAAGAAGTAAAATATGTGAGTGAAATTTTAAAACAGAACACAAGCAAAAGAATAATAATGCGTTTATTTATGCGGTATGTTATTATAGCCTTCTTGTAACTAAATGCCGTGTAGTTGAACACATCTACTATTTCTGAGAAATTATTATTTTATGTATTGCATGCGATGCACTTAATTGTTGTATTCGGGTTTCCAAATAATAATAATAACAAATACTTGGATGATTTGTATAGAGCCGTTTTTATGCAAAATCACATCAAGGGCGCTGTTCAAATGAGCCTTACGTTTCTACAAATGTACATATGTTTTTAATCTTATTTTTTTATATTTTGTACAGGCAGATAATATACAGTACCATACTTACCTGGTAGATAACTTGAGATTAACACTGTTTATTCTTTATTAGAGACATTTAGATACGGTTCGCACGCACAGGACATAATTGAACTTTCCAGTATTTATTTTAATAATTTTTTATTTATGTTATTTAATGATCGTGTTTAGGAAAGGAAAAGCAAAGTTCATGCTGCATTGGAATATCTTTTGAGTGCACAAAAAAATCGACGATTTCTCTTCAAGATTTTGGCTAGGACTCGGAGGCTGCTAGAAAAAAATTAAAATCCCACCTGAAACACATTGATCCTGTTCAGATGATCAGATGTCTATAACGTGATTTCTACAGATGCAACAATGTTGAAAACGCTGCTCTTCAAAATTGATTTCATAACTTAATCATGCATCACCCTCAACATGAAGAAAATCGTTTTCGTAAACAAAATGATAATAAACTGTTATTATTATAATAAGAATATATCATTAATTAATCTTTTAAAAACGCTTTGAGATTCCAATAATTGCATTAGCAAACAACAGTCGAGGGTTATTGCAGTTGGTGGCTATAATAGATGTGACGCTAAACGTAGAATAATAATTTGCGTTATCTTTGGATCAATGTTTCATCTGGCATTGTGTTTTGCTGATATTGATCTGCCTTCCTAAATGCTAACTGGATTAGGCTGTTTGCGTATTTACGGAAGGGTGAAACCATTTTTCATGATCAATTAATGATCTCCAGCGTTTGGCCCTGGATGTACAGTTTTAAATTTGTATGCCTCTTATTTTGCTTTTAATTTTGCTTGTAATTTGGAGTGTGTAATATGTGAGTGTACCAGCTCAGATAAACTATGGCATCCACAAATTCACTAATATTATGGTGCTATAAGAAGTGAAAGAGATTACGAAAAATAGAGTTTTATAGTTGGTAGATAAATAGACATTCAGGTCTCGTTCCTTCTATTTATTATGCAGGGATCACACAAGGACAGTACAATACAACAGTAGTTTGAGGAGAAGAGTCTTACGTCCACCACCGCGCCCGATTGAGTTGTCTGCGCGTAAACGCGTTTGTTCTACAATCAAATACGTTATAAATACGTGCATTTTATTTTGTTTTGGTGATCAAAGAGCCGGTAAATGCAGTCTATTAGCCATAAATTGATAATAGTTAGTAATAATATAGATAATTGTAGATATGTGTCATATATTTGTTCAGCGCCCTTCATGTGTTTTACACAAAAACGGCGCTATTCAAATCATCCAAATATTATTATTATCTCGGCTCTCGGCGCTCGGATCTTGTATTTTGGCTTTAAAATGTTGCGTAAATGGAATACTACAAATATATTGGTATAAAAGATCTTCGCGAACTCCTCGTAACGCGCGTCATTTTATCTATTTTCACAGCGTTCTGCGTTTAAACTACGGTATTGTATTCTCTCATTGTCCTACCCTAAACGAGCGAGGCTGTTCAAGAAGCAGGGACAGGACTTAGTGTATTGTCTTCTGTATTGTTTTCATGTGATCCCGGCATTATAATACTAATTGAAACAGTATCAAAAGACAATCTGGTAGTTATCACAATTTTAGTAACAGCTGTCACTAAAACGATAAAATATTTATTAAAATGTTTGAATTTTCTCGTAAAAGCATCCTTCGTGGAATTTTATTAATGGGTTCGATCGTTGAATTGGAATTAAATTACAGGAAAATTGGATTTTCATTCCGATGGAAGTTTGACAGCAAACAAAACTTCGCATTTTGTGGAAATAATATTTTTTTACTGTAAAAGGAATATCATAGCCTTCAACCGGGTGTAATAAATAATCACAGATTATACAGTTGGTTATAAACGAACTTAAAAAAACTTACCTAAATAAAATTAAATAAAACTAAAAACGTATTAACCCTTTTATCACCACACTTTTGTTTATACATTAAATAAATGACCATATTTAATGCTTGTTAACACTTAAAGAAATTTTTTATCAAAGGGTTATTTTTATTAGTAGCAAGGTAAAAATCCTAGTACACAAATAACTGTTCAATTGTTAATTTAAAATATTAATTTACAGTGTAACATGCATAAATATAAAGATAACAAAAAACATAAAGTATTAATAAATCCCAGTCCAAGCAAAACAGCCGAAAAGGGATCTGTCTGGGAAAAGGGATTTCGATGAAATAAAGATTGCAACCTAGCAGAAAAAAATAGACACCATGAGGAATATCCTCCACAAGCGATACGCGAAATACGGGCGATTTGTTACACAATATCAAAAGATATTCATTATTTTCTTCGTGTTCTTGAGGAAGAACTCTGGCATTGAGTTAAAATAATTCACACGAATACATAAAATACACATCTGTATACTTCCACACCAACGTACGTTTAGCGATACTCCTTATGTACAAATAAACTTTTATTATGAATTACGATTTTGTAAGCGTTGGAGGTTTTTACAGTCCATTTACAATCAATCCTTGGATGGATTCACACGCCCGTAACTCCTACTGGACCCACTGATGGCCAGATTCCTACCCACCACCCATTCCTTTTTCATTTCCTGAACTTTCTCTCCTTCCTATAATTAAAACAACCATCCACACAGCATATATTGCGCAATTAAAACAAATTCTAGTTTTAAGAATATTCATTATTATTTTTTTGGTAAACTAATGTTTAAGACAAGATTTTTTATGCATAGCACAAAGGGTAACAATTATTTTATAAGCAATAATTATTAGCCTGAAACACTCATCCACATTGAAAAATCGGTCCCGTTGGCGTAATGTATCTTTTATCAGGAAATTTTTCAATGTGGAGTGTTTCAGGCTAATAATTATTGCTTATAAAATAATTGTTACCCTTTGTGCTATGCATAAAAAATCTTGTCTTAAACATTAGTTTACAAAAAAAAATTAATATTTGACAAGTTCTAGTATTTTCACAAAAAAATGTAGACAATTTTCGCGTGTCTCTTTTTGCGTCAAAAAGATAGCGCTGTTTTTATTAAAAATTTTAAAAGCATGTTCGTCCAACAGATGATTTAAAAAAAAAACATGTTTATAAGGTTCACAGGTGGCATCAATTTAATAAAGATATAAAAAAATACACACGTATTCGAATGCAATGTTGTTAACAACAAACGAACATTAACATTTGTATTGTTATAAATTCTACAAATTGTTAATGATTACAAAATTGTAGTGATGTTCAACTTGTATATGAATAGTAAATCATTGAACAAAACAGAATAGTATATCATATTGCCGGGGTATGTATGAACAATATTAGTTATGCAGACGACATGGTCATACTAGCCCCATTGGAAAGAGCAAGATGACACTTCTGTCCATATGCGAAGCATAAGTTCATAGTCACGTACAATGCTAAAAAATCATCATTGCTGATATTGAATGCAAAAACTGGTCCGGCTGTCATTCCACCCATATATGTCGGCGGAGCCAATATCAAAATCTGCAGTGAAATGAAATATTTGGGACATGTCGTCACTGATGATCTAAATGAAGAAAAAATGAATAAAAAGTACTGAGTGGAGCACTGAGTGTGAAAGCCAACTTACTCGACAGGAGATTATTAGAAGCAACTATTCCAAACATACTGCACGAGCTTTTACACTAGCGAACTATGGACAAGATACACACGAGGCATCATGAACACACTCCGAGTACAGTAGGGTGAGCTCCTACACCATGATGTAGAATTTCCTCATTTGCTTTATTTTATTTTATTTTCAACTTAATATAATGGCATTTATTTGGATGTACGCTTTTATATGGCAGACATAGTATTACACTCGCTGCTCTGTTCAGCTGAAATAAATCAAAATTATTATTATTATTGTTTCGGATAGCGAAGCAAACAAATATTTTACGAGTCTAAAAAATAAGGCATATAAACAATAAATTGTTATGGTGCGATAATAAGCGGGCTAGGTACTTTTGCTAAGGCTTTTATGATTGACAGTAGTGGGCGCTGATAATGGTGATACACTTAATTACATTTTATCTGTGACATTTGTTGGCGTTATAACAACAGGTAGTTTTGTAACGGAATTGATAAAGAATTCAAGACGACAATTCAAGATATAGGACATATTATGTATGATGTTTACTGAACTAGAATAGGAAATAATGGCATGTTAATCGAATTGCTTTTGAAAAAAAGTATCAGCAGTGCACAGACAGGGGAACTATGTCACCACCCGGTTGGGTGGCGTTGTGAGGCGGAGTAAGGTAGGGGCTGTAGGAAGGGATTTGTTAATGCGGGCCTTGAAGAGGCTCGGATTATAGGAGGGAGGAAAAACAGATGCCGGTAGCTCGGAATCGGTAGCTTGGTTGTACATAATTTATTATTTATTTATTTATTAATGGACTAACTGCTAAAATTTACAAAAACGCGAAATTTTATAAAAAAATGTATATAAAAGAGTAAAGAATGGTATCTTAAACAAAGACAAAAGACAGGCATAATCGAAGAAAAATTTTCAAGTGACAAGTCAGATCAAGACTTCACTAGAAGTCAAAATATTCATTTATATTTCTTTACATGTTTAGTGACCGATAAAATTAGAATTTCACCGAAAAAACAAAGATGTTGACTTGAGTTGATAAGTCTAAAAGGACGGGTTTGTTGCAAAGAATTTGAACAATTCTTCAAATTTCAAAGTTAATTTCCAAGATTTGGGAAATATTTTTCAAGTTTTGTTTTTTATTTCAGTTCTGTCAAGCAACTAGCCTATAATGATATAATAACAGAACTTGAATAGGACTTTCACAGAACCCGAAAATAAACGTTGAAATTTGGTGAATTGTTCAAATTCTCCGAAACAACCCGTCCTTGGCATTCTGGACAATGGTGAATTATAACCATAATTAGTTGAGTGGTGATTGAGGAGAGCAGTTCATTATTAGTAAGTATTTGTATTGTAGTAATATATATTTACAATCGAATAATCCAAATTTGGCAAAGACTATCATTCAAAATTATTAATTGCCGGAAACCCGGGCGTTTATTGCAATTACATGATACATATTACAAAGGTGAAAGTTACCCGCCTCACTAGAAGATTTCTGTTCTGAGGCGGGTACATATATTTGCTTACACATACACATACATTTATACAAATATATCTATATCAATATATACATGGAGCATTCCATATATAGTTAGAGCATTACATACAAATATAATTACATGAAAACAGGAATTTCGTGGGAACTTTAAATTAACAAAATGGTAGCGTCTAAATCTCATAATAATAACATATCAAAAAATAGTTTAAACAACAGTATTAGGTATTGATAAATTAGGCATGCGTAAAACATAAGCAGTTTTAATAAAAAAAAAATTTATTAAAAAAACAGGATACATGATTTTAAGCTCAACTCGTAAAATAATTCCTCCTCATGTACCCTTAAAAATTGAAAATAACAACCTGCAAATCCTGATACAGGAGAAATATCTTGGACTGTGCATTGATAAACACCTAACTTTTAAACAGCATATTCAAGATATTAAAGATAAAATCACCCCCTTAATTAGCGTATTCAGCCGGATATCATATCTGTTACCAAATAAAATTAAAAAAGGTTTATATTATAGCCTCGTACACTCACATTTAAAGTACTTGGTTGAAATCTGGGGAAATACATGTGAAACATATATAAACGAACTACAGGTAACACAAAACAAAGTAATCAAAAAACTATTTCACTTCAAATCTAGAACATCAACAAAAAAATTATATATGGAAACAAAACTATTAAAATTAAGAAAATTTTATGAATATAATACATGTCTTCTTATTTACAAAATAAATAATAAACTCATACATACAAATACAGAACTCATTAAAACGTCCCAAGTACACACACACTTTACACGGCAACACGATAAAATACATTTAAACACCATACATACTCATTATGGCAAGCAATCCATTGGTTACGAGGGAAGCAACATATACAATTGCCTCCCAGACGAAATTAAAAATGAAAAAAGTATAGGTACATTTAAAAAAAAATTGTTCAGTTTTATGCTCAATCAACAAAACAATGAAAGTGAATAATATCAGTGTGTAATATATTTATGTGTAATATATATGTTATTTCTAGTTAAATAAGTGAAAAATATAATTTTCTTTTATCTAGAATAAAAAAAAAAAAAAAATAAGAAAGAGTAAATCACTATAAATGTAAATAACACATGTTTGTAAATAAGGAATGAGAATTGGACTAAGAAGGGATTGCTAGAAATTTGCTGATACATGCCCTTTTTTATGTAGTAACCATGTGTTGAAATGTTTAAGTACACTGTTTGGGTAAATATGATTTAAGATTTTCACGGCCAAAAGTATTTTTGTTATTTGTTTTTGGGGTGTTATGCCGTGTTGCGCTAACTCCTTCTTTAGCCAACGTTTCGGACAGCATTGCAGTGTCCATCATCAGGGCAGATGTGTTATTTATTAACCTCATACATAAGCTCACATTTCACCACAACCTCAAATAACACATCTGCCCTGATGATGGACACTGCAATGCTGTCCGAAAAGTTGGCTAAAGAAGGAGTTAGCGCAACACGGCATAACACCCCAAAAACAAATAACAAAAAAACTGTTTGGGTGTTTATGAGTGTTGCAGTACCTAAGTGGCTTCTTTTAGGAAGGTGTTGAAGATGTAAAGTGCTAGGAAGGATTCGTGCTTTTTGGCAAAGGTTGAATTAATTTTTGGTACTTGAAGTTGATTCTGTGATTTTGCCCTTGTGTTATGTGGGTGAGTTACGTGATTGAAAATTATTTATTTAATTAAAACGTTGCTTGAAATGGCTTCAATCGTGTTTCGTGACCAGATATGAAAAGCCGGGTACTTTCCCACCTTCCTCTTCACCTTCCCTTATTCAATAAATTCAGTACCAAAACACACCACAAATGAGGATGCCATAGAATCACTGGCTCCAGACGGTTCAGGGCAGTTGTGACTACTGTGCGGTTTTCGAATAGGAAAAACCAACAAGTAAATTTGGTTGGTTTGACTAAGGATTGAAACTTCCTCCCCATGAACTGGCTCTTAACAGCTGTGAAATTTTAAAATGTCTTTCAAAACTAAAAAAAAAATAGTTTGACTGAGCATTGAACCTTCCTCCCCTAGAGACTGACTTAAAATGAGTGAATTACGTTATCACTTAAGCCAAATCGTAATTGGATGGTACTGAGATTTATTTCGGCTGTAAATTTCTACGACTGTAAATTATTAAAACGAGCGCCATAATAAGCTCACCGATTGCATTGTCATCGACAGCAAGTCTATCTGCCGAGTTTAAGCTCGATCGGATGTCGGAAAGTGGGTTAATTTCCACTTTCAAGATTCCATTTCATTCATTTATTCATTCATTTAAAAAACAAATTCGAAATTCAAATATATGCATTTAAAAAGTAGAAACTTATCTAACTAACTCTTAACTGTTAAATAGTCAATAAATAGTTGTACTGGACTTTTATACTTAGAAACTTTTGGTATTATTAAAAGAAATATCTTTGTTGTTCCATTTTACAATCGTAATATCTTATTGAAATAGTTACACAGAAGTTAGAATTCCACACTCAAAAATGATGGTTTTTGGCAGAACTTGTTTTTTCAATTCCATTCAGAATATTTATTTATTTTATTGATACATGATTTAGAGAGTAGGTACATGTGGTTTTTTGTGATATTTCACCCTCCATGCTAGGGATGACTCTGTGTTATGGCGGGTGAATAAGTATATTCATAATAATTATATATTATAATTAAGTATCGAAAAGCAATTCTGATACCGAAGAGATAGAGAAAGACAAAATAAGATATTTATGTCAATACGTTATCAACAACGACTTGCTAGATCTGCAACTAAAAATGTCTCCTATTTTATATCTTCACCAGTTTCGCAGTAGGTAATCATATTTCTTAATGAGTATCTAGTATCTACCATGTAATTATTGTAGCAGTATAATTGGGGCAGGCGATTTATTTCAAGATTTTTTTTCATAGTTTTCTTTTTTTTATTGATAGGTATATTTACTTATTTCACAAAAATTCATGTACAACAAAAGAAAACCCGACTGTAAAAGCATTTGTGATGATCTCATAAACAGAATTATTGTATTTTAAACACGCTAAATATGGCGGTATAATCCATATAATATTCTGTTTGAAAATCGCAATTAAACCTTTCTACCCCCCTCTCTCCCAGTCGACCTGTAATAAGTAACTTATCCCCCCTTAACCCGAGCCGGGATTCTTTAATCTGGCTTTAAATAATATTAACGTAAACAGTGTTCGGTTTCTGGCATTAATATTTATTTATTCAAACGCCATATAATGGCTTTAACAATACCATGGTAATCGAATTACAAGCGTACAGTGATAAACAGGATAATAAAAGCAATAAATTAAAGAACAATTAATGTGTAAACAAAAACACTATTGCAAGTGATGCAGTTATTAATATAAGTGCTGTAAGACAGTGCATAATTCAAAAGCAATGTATACCAGTCTAACAATAGTTGAACTACTTTATACTAGGTTTGTATAAGACCTGTCATAAGTCGAAGTATATACTATGATAATAGTCAGTAGTGAGTATATTGTTACCCACAAAATTAATTGTACTTGGAATAGCTGAGTAGGCATCGCAACTTGGCATTAATAATTCAGGGCTGTCATCGATTCAATGATATTTATGAAAAAGAAATAATATTTTTTAATAAAATAATACATATGTTAGCTAACACTATAAGATATCAAGGAGCCATGCAGAAGAATATTATCATTCCTGAAATTGATTATTGTGTTTGAGATATGTTATTATAGCCTTCTTATAACTATATTCCGTGCAGAAAACATTGCCAACTACATGCAATCTAGGTATAAGTAAGTATCTAAATGACTCAGTCCTGATATTTTTATTGCAATTAAAAAGAGTTTTTTGACCGACCAGTTTTTATAGGTATATAGAAGGTAATTAGACTTAATAAATCAGGGCTGTCTATAATACCATTATTTTTTAATAATATTAAGTGAAAGGCATTTTGAATATAACAACGTAATCTGAATAGAATTTCAATCCGGTGTGAGAGGGCGCTCGTGTCGTTTTACTTTAAATAAATAATAGATACTTGTTATGGCTTTGACATGTTTATTTTGGGTCTCGATTGTATCATATTTCTCAATAGTTGACTGTAGGCGATTCTTAGTGATTAATCGTTTCCATCTAGTAGAACTCATGAAGTATTCCGTTGTTTTTGTTTTTGTAATACCTACCCAATTTATTTGCAAATCTTAAAATCAATATAAACTCATTTGGACTGAACCTCCGTCGAATATTAAAATAAAAGTTTGCGAAAATTCTGAAATATTGAAATGTGTGGTATATTTTTTTACCATAACCTAACACAAATACTTAAAAATAATGCATATAAAACATGTTTATATATATATATATATATTGTTTATTTTATGTTTACAAATAAATTGAAAATATACAAATTTTTATAAGCATTTATTACTCGCTTGAAATATCCATACAAATTGAAAATATCTCACGAGTAAAAATAAATGCCGCCGTGCGATTATCCTTTGTGCTATGCATAAAAACGTTGTCTTATAAACATTAGTTCATCATTAAAAAATAATGAATATATACAATCTCCCACCTTTCCTTCCTCACTATCTTCAACTTTATTTAGCCAAATCGTCAACAACCAACATGTCAATTAAATAACTTTACTCTAGCAGTCGAATTAAAGTCAATGTAATGTAGTTTTTTACCAGTAACATTATGGTATACAGTAGTCAATGGTGGAAGATATTAGCAAGAGATTAGCAATAGCAAAGGATTGCGAGGTCTACTAGTATTACATATATTCTCACTGGCTCCTGACGGTTGATAGCAGTTGTGATGCTGCCCATACAAGTAAAGTTAGTTCAGTCTAACGTAAGGTTAAGTAAGAACAGGTTTAATTAAGTGAGGTTAAGCTACTCTGAATCACCAACGTAGAAATAATTACAATTAATATTTGCAGGCATGTTCCTCCCGTTTCCTGACGGCGATGTAGCGTATTATGGAGAAATATTATTTGTCCTTCGGTACGTTATTATTTGGCAGATCTCCTTGGTTTCGTATTTCATCGATTAGAGTGCCGACGTCACGAGAAGCCTGCTACGCTAGCCATAGCTGGCTACCTACGTCACACTTCTCAGTTCACAGCGGGCGCAGAGCCGAGGGACTCATTCAATTATTCCTAAAGACGTTTAGGTACATTCATTTACGGTAAATTTGAGAGATTTTGTGGTTTCTTCATAATCAATAACATTAATTTAAATACGTATCTATGAAATTCATTAAAATTAAGGCTTTACGTACGTAACACGGACCGGTTCCAGCCCTGAGCAAAACGGAACCTGGCGTGAGTTAGGAGTCCCTTGTCAAAATCAGTAGACGCTGTAGGTAAGTAATAGTAGGTAGGTAACAGTTGTAGATAACAGTAGGTAGGTAGCGCTAGGCAGGTAACATTAGGCAGGTGATTTGTATTTTTCTGTAGCGCCGTTTTTATGAAAAATAATCTCAAGGTCGATGTGTCGGGACTGTTAGGTGTTAGGTATTATCAGCGCCTTGGTTGTTCAACGCCTGGAGCGGACTGCTCCAATTGCTCATAGGGCCGCATAGGGCCGGCCCTAACACGGGATCTTAGTGATCGATTCCATCTATCGGAAGCACAAAGTAATGAAATAAACAGAGGAAATCAATCTGAGCGGTTCATCGGGTAATATAACACATGAACTCCGTTGTTTGTAGCCGGTGGAGCGATGGCACCCTCTTGAAGTTGTTGTAAGGCAGACATATGGGAGAATCGGAAAGTTTATATTTTTTTTATGTGATACCGCACAAGGGTTCCAACTGCTCCCAACCGTCTGGAGCCAGTGAGACTATGTCATCCCCAATCGGGTATGCTGTTAGGATAAAGGTAGTGGGGGGGGAAGGAAATGAGGAAGACGAAAGTGAGAAGTACCTGACTATTCAGATGTGGTCACTAAACACGCCCAAAGCCATTTTAAGCAACATTTCAATTCTGAATGTTGGTCTTACACCAGAGTAATACTGACAGTATCTTCCACTGAAGGTTCCGCAAATATAATTCGTATTATTTTAAATGAAGAAATTGTGAAATGACACAAATTCAAATAAAATTTACTTGCGCCCACCGGGAATTGAACCCGTGACTTCCAGATTGCTAGTCGAAATTCTTACACTCGGCTACGGAGGCCGTCAAATGTGTGTATTGTTATTTCAATAAGAAAAATTCTCAAAAAAATAGTGTAAAATTTCAGGTTGTCAAGTTTAGGTTTAGGTAGGTACCTACACACTACACGTATAGGTGTGAGATGGGTGGTTTTACGAAATTATAATTAAACCCCACTTTTTCTCAGTTTCATGCTGAAATAAATCTGATACAGTAAATAATGCGATTCAGCAACCGCCTTTATCCGAAAGTACTGGACCGGAAGGCTAAACACATTAAATTGGAAGTGGCTACTCGTATAATGTGTAGACTGTAGGCGCTGAACAGATAGTCCCTAGAGGTGTCATCTATACGGATTTGAAACAAAACTAAGGTCGCTAATTACGTCCAGGCCACAGAAAAGCAAATTAAATTGATCACACGATTTTGAAAAAGATTCTCAAATTAAATGAAAAAATTATCAAAACTAACTTACAAAATATTTCGTCAGTGGTTTGGTAAAACCCTTCTAGATAGATAATGAAAACTTAACAGGAGATAGTAATAATGAATATTTACAAATTCGTAAGACTAAATTAAATTCTTAACCCTTTGGGCTAATTTGTTCGTTTTAGCGAACCTACAGCTAGTACCCGTAGTATATTTGTTCGCTTTTTTGAACATCTCGTATGGTCTCATGGAAATCGTCGTATCTCCCTTACTATAGTGGTGAAAAATATGATCTAAATGGTTTTGGAAAGGAAAAATACTCCGCTACATATTTAACAACACAAAAAAAATTTAAAATAATTAAAATGTACATCTATATCAGTGGTCGGCAAACTTATTGGCCAAAGAGCCAAATATGTAAATTACAAAATTAAAAAAAATTATGAGAGCCAAATCTGTTTTTTTAACTTAGTAAACCTTTATTATAATTTTAGATCTTCATTAAATTACGGGTACACTGAAAAAAACCTGATTTCACACCTAATAAAAATTATTTCAAAGATAAACAGTAATATAAAAGTAAGGTATCCATAAATTTAAATCATGAAAATGACTGACAAACACTTAATGCGAACAATGTCATTGCATCTCCTTGGAAATTTTCAGTAAGTCTTGTTTGTGTATTGTTGTTTTTATTTTTAGGCATGATTCCAGGTTCTTATCAATAAGACGACTTCTCAGTTTACTCTTGATCAAGTTCATGCTTGAAAGAGATTGATTGCATGAATATGTAGAACCAAAAAGGGAAAGAACAGCAAACGCGAGTTTTTTCAGCTAATCGTAAGATTGATTCCAGACTTTGAAAATGATCATGTCTTTCTTGTCCAGGTCTTTCAAAGCAGACCACTTGTGCTATGAACTAAGATCACATTTGTTCTTCTCCAATATTTCAAAACCAATACAGAGACGTTGAAATTTAGAGCTCCATATTTCCTTGTTTTTTTAAATTTTGCAATTGTATTTCAAAGTTACCAATGTCAATGCCAAAAGGAGAAAATGTCAACTCAGTTATCGTAGCATTAAGAAGATTTTTGACGAATGCTAAGGTCGCTCTGCTGTTTTAACTCCTGAAACCTGCTGATACCTGCTGGCCGTGGATTTTGGGCCAGAGCCGCACTCAAGGAGCTAAAGAGCCACATGCGGCTCCGGAGCCGCACTTTGCCGACCACTGACCTATATGAAACCAAAGGTTCCGACCGCAATTTGAGATAAATTTATGAATGTTTTATTAATTATGTTTGTATGAAACGATAGAAAGGTCAGGTAAAAATAATGTTTATAATACATTTGACTACTGAAAAATGTTTTATTTTCATTATCAGATATTTAATTTCAGTTTTATTTTAAAAACTTTTTTCTGTTTGCCTAAAAAAAATAATAATGATTTACAAATTATATATTACGCAGTTTATTTTATAAGCAGCATCCGTACTAGATATTTGCTATACCTTTTGATATAAAATATTTATTTAGTTTGATCAAGTATTTTGGCCTCAAACCCATATTTAAGTTTTGTATGAAGAAGGCCTGCTGCCGTTAAATTGGTAGTGTTCAATACAGCCACCAACTTGAATCGAAAACACGCATTCAAATTTACAGACAGGCGAAATGCAAAACGGTCGAGTTAGAAAAGGACTTCGAAATGCTCAATTAATAAAGTGTTGCCTTCATTTTGATTACCGCCTTAATTATTATCATAATTTACACATAGTGGGGCCTCAGCAGGGGTTAAACACCCATTAAGGCCAACATTATCAAATAATGTGAAAAAATGCGCGAGTATACTTTATTTAATCATTATTATTCTTTTTTAAGAAAGGCAAATATTCCCGGGTTACCAATAACAGAATTATTACGGTAATCGTGGTGGTTAGAAAATGTTGCTTGTGTCGCGATGCAGGACTTAGCCAGCTCAAGAATTGAAATCACTCCGTGGGACCTAGACCAAATGCCAACTCAGCCACTGCCGGGCTTAATTAATGTATATAATATAATTAAAAAAAATATTATGAAAACAATAATGCTTAGATAATTATTATTATACCATCTACATTTTATTTAGCTACGAACTATAACTTTGTATTGCGAAAAAAATGTGTTGATTCACAATTAAATTATTTAACATAACATCTACTTTTTTTGTTGAATAATTTAATTGTGAATCAACACATTTTTTCGCAATATAAAGTTATAGTTCGTTTATATTGCAAAAAAATGTGTTGATTCACAATTAAATTATTCAACATAATATCTACTTTTTTTGCGGCACGTTAGAGAGTGGAAGATACTCTCGGTATTAAGAAAGACCACCATTCAGAATTAAATCGTTGTTTGAAGTGTTTTTAGTCATATTTGATGACTAGATCTAAATAGCCAGGTGCTTCCCCACCTTCCTCCTCTCAATCTCCTTCCATTAACCATTACCTCACAATATACCCCAGTTGGGGTGGTTTGGAGGAGTAGGAACTTCTGCGATATTCTCGGCATGGGAGATCTTATTGAGAATATCGTTATTACTACTTGTAACAAAAAAGGAAGATAATAAAACATTTATTATTACACATAAAATAAATTTGAGTTATTCCATAAAAAAAAATCAAGATACGTAAGGGAAAATTTAGCTTTATTCGGGTAAACGAACACGCCCACCACTTATCTACTTCCATTTGTTTACATCTTCAGTGCTGTTGGTGTAGGGTATCTAACTTAAGAAGAGAGAGCCTACGATGGGCATGATCGAAATATTCATTTTGAAGCTTTGGTCTTTGATATTCTTATCAAAGAACAATTAGAGATGGAAAGACTTCAATGGATTGGAATCGAATCGAAATAAATAGTATTCGAAATATTTAATTCCTTTTTAATGATTTTTCGAATAAATATTAAAAATTTAGTTTGAATATTAAAAAAAAAAAATGACAACTGCAATGAATGCAAAAAGATGATTATTTGTCGTATGTTTACATTCTGAGGTGGATAAACCCATACTGTTAACAACTTTTAAATGATTTTGTGTTCGCTGTCAGTTTGGTCGACCCGCGGAAACCACGATGACGTCACTTTGACAGTTTAAGCCTTAGCGGACATTAATACGTTAAAATAGTTGGCTTTATGCGTTTTGAAAAAGTATACACCCAGTCCCGTTGGTGGCATTCGCCTTGCGCACAGTTTTTGAGTAGAATTATAATTTTTTGGTTATTTGGGGGCTTGGATTTCAATGTCTCCCTCGCTGACAATGGAATTGAAAAGATTTCGTTAGCTTAGAATGGCAGGTGGTTGAGGGGTTAAATGTTTCAAGGAGTGATGGGGGATACCAAAAAGGTTCCCACCTATTAAAACACTGATTGAATTGTCCAAAGAAACGAGGCTAGCAGTCTACAATGGACTGCTGGGACCTACACTAATATGTAGCAGTGAGGCTTGAAACTTGCAGAAGATGGATGAAAGTAGACTGAATGCTGTGGAAATGAGATACCTGGTGCGGTAAAACCTTGTAAAATCGTGTGAAAAATGAGGAGAAAAGTTTAATTTTTATAGTGAATACCTCACAAGAGTCCCAACTGCTCCCGTCTGGAGCCAGTGAGACTATGGCATCCCCAATTGGGGGATGTTGTGAGGCTGAAGGTAAGTGGGGAAGGAAAAGAGGAAGGTGGGGAAGTACCTGGCTATTCAGATCTAGTCACTAAACACGGCTAAAGCCATTTGGAGCAACGTTTCAATTCTGAATGGTGGTCTTACACCAGGGCGATACTGGTAGTATCTTCCACTCTGGAACGTGCCGCAAATATACTATATATTATTTTAATTAATTAATTGTGAAATAAAATTAATCAAATAAAATTTATTTGCGCACGCCGGGTTCGAACCCGCGACCTTCGGAATGGCAGTCCAATGCGTTACCACTGGACTATGCCGGCCGTCAAATGACAAAGATTAAGAAAGGGTCGCTTAGAACATGTAGAGCAAATGAACGAAGAAAGGAGTGTAATCAGAAAATATGACTCGAATGTGAATAGTTTTAGGATTAGGTGTCGCCCGACGAAAGTATGGCACGATCAAGTGATCCGGATACTTGAGTAGGGCCATGTTAAGGGTCAGAATAACAGAAGAGTATGTATTAGAAGATGTATGAATGTGAATGAAGCAAGTAGTGTTGCCAATATAGAGTTGTTTGGCGAAAACGAAACGAAACGGCGAGATATCTCATCCTGATAGCATCCAAATGCTTAATTCGAAACATCAGTGGATCAGTAAAATTCTTTGATTTTTGAAGTGTTTAAATTACTTCTTCAATGGTTGCAAAATTACTTAATTTTCTTTATCCTGACGAAGAAACCATTGCGTTTGAAACTGAAACATGCAGAGTATTTTTGTTGTTTGTTTTTGGGGTGTTATGCCGTGTTGCGCTAACTCCTTCTTTAGCCGACGTTTCGGACAGCGTTGCAGTGTCCATCATCAGGGCAGATCCGGTAGATCCGAAGGTGGAAGGATCTACCGGATCTGCCCTGATGATGGACACTGCAACGCTGTCCGAAACGTCGGCTAAAGAAGGAGTTAGCGCAACACGGCATAACACCCCAAAAACAAACAACAAAAATGCTTTTGGCCGTGAAAATCTAAAAACTTACCATGCAGAGTATTATCGATTAAAAGTGATGAATACAAAGTATTTCATTTTAATACAATGTTTCAATTATGCTCATCACTAGAGCGAGCTGGATTTTTGGACTGGTTGTCTAGTCGAAGGGTAGAGGGTGGGGGGCATTTTAAGGGTTGGGGAGCCACAAACTTTGTAAGGGTTGCGGTGTTCTATTTCTCGTTAGCTTTATAAGTTCCTTTCTGAGATTTCACGTAGAACCCACCTAAAATCTGTAGATAAAGCTATTGTGTAACATTTACAAGGAGGTAAGCAAAATAACTATGTATAACTAAGTCATTTTGACCGGAATTCAAATCTCTGGCTCCTGGTTCAATTTCACTGTGTTACCATTGTTATGATTCGATTATGGTCTTGATTTGATAAAGGTCATATTACCCGGGAACCGAAATACTTTAAACCAAAATCTTGAATGAGTAACTACCCGAAAACCAATATTGCAAAAGCAGAATTTCCAAATGTATAGCCTAAAAGGTAGCAACCGGGAGAATGATTGCCATTTATTGAATAAAAAAATCAATATTTTTCTGACCAGTTAAAAGATCTCCGCACTATTATAAGAGTTGGTTTTTATCACAGACATAGGAATTAATAGACGAGAAGATAAAGGCGAGGGGTAAAATCAACTGTTGAAGAACGAAGGGAGTGAAGATGACTGTGATTCGTCAATAAATCAATCTGACAGTAAATAGGCATCTCGCATTATAATATCACCATTTACTTCTTAAAAGTAAAATCTGCTTTGAATGAATAGACATTTTTACATGGGAGCGCAAATTACTCGCCACGTTATGAACAAATTTGCGAAGTCCAAATTCGGCAAAGTAAGGCAGCTTCTATATTCAGAGTCGTAGTTAGTTTCAGAGTATTTAGTTAAGACACTTTTATAAATGTTCATAATTTACTTCCCAGCAACCAACCAGCTTTGTGTTTCGCGTCCAGACGTTTCTCGATGTGATAGTAACAACTGATTCATATTATACGATGTGAATATGCTTAAAATAAAATAAAATAATGCTTATATATGGAATGTAATACGACAATTGGGTTTATTCTCTTTTTTCGCATCTATTTTTACCAGTTTTCATAGTACAAGTAAACATTTTGCCGTGTTATTTCGTAAAATGAACCGATGATGCCTTGACCATAGTTCGCACAAGAATGATGACGTCACGTTTTCAAATATCACTTGAGGCCGTACGCGAGCCCAGCCGGCTCAATGGAACCGGTATGGGGAGTGGGGATAATACGCTTTTAATCACTTAGGGCAGGTCTACCTAATATTCATATGTCTATGGTTTTTATCCATTTACAGACGATATGAAGACCCGTGAAAAATCATGCGATCGTCGTAGAGGCGCTAATGCGTACTAATATCTCGGGTTCCAATGTTATCTGTGATAATTTCTGGTCATTCGGTGTCAGAGCTATGGGAGCGTTGGAGGTGAAATTGTCCTAATTGGAAGTATAAAAGTGGAAAAATTTCAGTCAAATCTAAATGTAATATAATGGTGATAAAGTGTTTTTATTCAGTTTTTTTTAATTTACATATTTTATTTCACCCAAATCTTACAAAACCGAGCAATCAGTTTAATTGTAAGAGATCTCTCATTTCTCATATTTTTTGTTTACAATTTATTGTAATACTTTAACATAATATTAAAATATTTATCACAATACATAATACTTAATATTATAGTACTTCATTTATTAATATAATGATTCACTTAATATTCTTATACATAACTTAATATTATGAAAATTAACCTAATATTATAATACTTAACACAATACATAAAACTTAATATTGTAGTACTTTACTTTATATTATAATGTTTAACTTAATATTCACATAACTTAATACTATGTTAATTAATCTAATATTATAATAGGTACTTAACATAAAAAGATGTAGGTATTTTAGTACGATATTAAAAGTTTAATTTTTAACAATTTTATTAATTTATGTAGGTACGGATGACAGGCAACAAGATATTTCATTACAGGAAATAATTAAAAATATTTATTTTTGAAATAACGTAGATGTTCCACGGAGGTAAAGTGACCTGAATTTTGTTTTGATTATTGAAATAGAGGTTTAGTATTGAATTTTCTATCTCAGAATACATTTTGCGATGTATTAATAACTAGCTGAACTACACACCGGTTGCTTGGGATTATTTTAAAATTGGACTAAAATAGCGATGTTCTTCTTGTTACGAAGGTCAAGTGTGCAAAATTTCATTAATCTTACACCAGGCCACTCGGTAGAACTGTACGAAAACTATTTACGTTACTATTTTAAAAGGCTAAAGATAAAGATGGAAATATTCTGTTAGTAAGCAAATCCATCTGAACACGACCCTTAATTTGAAAAGCGCGGGAAGGAAGAATATATTTTTAAAACTACCCAAATTAGCATTTGCGGAACATAAATCTAACAGCTACCCTTTTTTCGGAAACTGTCTTCCGGAAAACCGCTGAGTGGGGGTGGGGGTGGGGGTGGGGTGCGGAAGCTAAATACGTGACGATATTATATATTCTCAAACACTTCTTTTGATAGATGGCACCCTGGCTGAATAACATACATTTATTTTCGCCACTTAAATAGTAAAGTATTTTTTCGACGTTGAAATCGACCTCTGGAAAAGGAGTATTTTTAAAAATATATCTATTTGAATTTCACTCTTGTTTTCATGATTGATTGAATTACATAATTCAAATCTTAGAAACGGAAATTAACCAACTTCTCGACATCAGATCTAACTGACAGATAAACAGATAAACAACTATCGGCAGATAGACTCGTTGTCGATTACGATTTTTTATTATTTATTTATTTTTTTATTATTTTAATATAGATTATATGGGTTACATTAATACATACATATTTTGCAAAATATAATATTTAGGTTCATAATTGGTCATGTATACCTTATCAGAAAAGAGGAGCTCTTGTGCCGGATAAGGATAACGATGCTTCCTGTCTTTTAGTTGCAATCATATACCTACGCATATCTCTGAAATTCCAATCTGGATTTGGCGCAGTTGTTAATGCGGTTGGCTCCAATACCCGGGAGGAAGGTTTAATCCTCAGTCAATACATTTTTTTTGCTATATTTTTAAACATATCTATCAATGAAAATAGATTTATAACAGTAAAAAAAAATAAGAATTACTGATTTTATCTTCAATAAATTAATTTCTACATTTTTTGAGTAACTTTTGCAGAAATATTTTTAGATTAGATAAGGCTATGTAAATAAATAATATTGTTTAATTTTAATTTCCGAAGCCTCTTAGAATTGGGAAACTCCCCAAACAAGAAAATTTTTTCTTAGTGTTTATATTTTTATTGAACCTAAAATAGTGTATGTCCACGTCATTATGTCATTAACATTGAGATTAATTTTTCTTATACATCAAATGATGGAAGTTTTTTGTGATTTTATCGATTAACGTTTTAAATAGCTAACTATTTTAAAGATCATAAAGAGGTTCTACATCTTGTGTCGTGGATAGCAAAAATAAATATTGAATATATAGTTTTAAAAATATGTATTTTCATTTCATTTTGGATCGGAGGATCTTTTGAAACTTACTCACGGCTGTGAAATGATACTCAAAATGATTTTAACTATGTTATCTAACTAGAAATGAATTACAGGCACTTGAACCACATCTAAAATTTTTCCTCCATTATCTCCATCCATTTCAAAATATTCCTAATCGGGTAGGTAGATATGAGAGGTACGGATAACTTCAGCTACTGTTTTAACTGAAACGTTCTGGCGCAAGCGTTTGATTTCGCACTGGAACATACATACATAGTTAAGCATAAGGGACCTTGTTGACGAAGACGGGCGACTCGACACGACGACGTCCGTTTTTTCCGACGGTCCGGTACCCGTCGGTCAGAAATCAGAAACGTTGAACCGTACACCCACCCGTTCGCAGCCAGAACCGGGTGTGTGTGAACGACGCCGGACAGACTTACGTTTTCGCCCCAAACATTTAACTTTGTAGCACAATTTAAAAAGATAAATGAATCGGAATATTGAAATGGAGCAATTTTATTAATCACTTTAGTATAAAATAGACCAACAGTAAGGGAGCAGTAAACCACGGAGAGTTATTAAAATAAGGGGCTTAAATTAACGGCACGGAAGAAAATCTGCTTGATTTTACATGAAAAATTTAAGACCTATTCTGATAAAGAAAGAATTTTTTTTTCTTTCTTGTGGACATTAGGAACGTGTATTCTCACTCGCTGATTATTTCAAACTGATGAGATCTCATCGAAATTGAGAGAGGGTAAAATAGAATCATATAAATAAGTCGTCTAAACGTGGTTAAATCCACAGTTTGAAAGTTGAATTGAAAGCCGAAACAGCTGTAACAATAACAAAAAAAAAAATTTGCAGAAATTAATAATTAAATTATTAAATTTGATTTTAATTTAATTAAAAAAATAAATTAATGGATTTCCACGAATTAAACACAAAAACAATAAATAATTATTTTTTGACACTAATATGTTATAAAAATGACATTGAAAGAATAACATAGTAAGTCATTTAAAAGGATTTATCTATTATCTTTGGAACTAGTTATATTATAAAAAAGATATTGAAAAGGAAACATAACTGTCATTGAAATGACTCTCCACAGTCATTTGAGATCAATCATCTTTGGTACTAGAAATATTATTAAAAATATAACATAGGTAAGTATGGTACTGTATATATATATATACATATATATATATAGTTAGTAATAACATAGATCATTGTAGAAATGTACTATATATTTGTAAAGCGCCCTTAAGGTGATTTTGCACAAAAACGGCGCTCTCCAAATCATCCAACTTTATTATTTTTATACAAATTGAGGTTGAAATAGAATCATACAAGTAAGTTGACTCAACCTGGCTTAGCCACAGTTTAAGAATGGCCTTGAACACCGAAAAAGCTGTCACAATAATACAAAAAAAAACACTTAGTTTGCAGAACTTGCAGAACTTAATAAAAACTATATTAAATTACATTTACATTTATTTAACAAAACCATTAAATGGAGTTTTGCGAATGAAAATAAGCATTTTTGCAAGTAGGGAAATAATAGCCTAGAATAATATAAGGATATATTATTTCCTAACCAAGCGAACAAAATATATTTTAGTATCCTAGAAGCATTTTTTAAGGTTCAAAATACCATGAAAACGAGCTACTAGCGAATCAAAAAATATATCAAATTGCACGCGGCATGGCGCCCCATAAAATAATTGACATCATCATCGGCTCGAGCCCTCGTGTGTGTTAAGTAATGTGTTTGAACTCGGAGGCTCGTTTCGATGCTGTTGATCAATAAGTTTACCGAATGACCTCAATTGTGATTAATCACCTGCAAATTGATAAGGTCGTGCTATTCTTGGCAGAACCTTCCTGGAAAAACCTTAGACCTTATTGTGATTTATTTTAGGTTGTTATTCCGTGTTGTGCTTCTTCCGTCCTTGGCCAACGTTTTGGACATCGTTATAGTTTTCATCTACAGTCCTGTAGATACTACACAACTCCACACGGAAGGCCCTGAAGATGTACGCATAACTAATACCGTGTTACGCCAATTAATCTTCATTAATCGCCCATTACATGGGTCAGTATTTTGCATCACTATTTTCCAATCGGCATACCGATAGGGGCCATCAGTATTTGTATGCCATTACACGTATCAGTATACTGACGTCAGTATTGTCTCGAGAATCCCGCACAAGGCACTTTTGTGTAATGGATACGAAAAGAAAAGCCTGTGTTGCTATCATTTTGGCAGTTGGTACAAAGAAACGAGTGAAGCCTAAACGATGGGTGAAGATCTGGTTGTCAAAAAAAAAGAAAAATGGTCATATTTTAATTTAATGGATGAAATTTGGTATAAGTAACAGAGCGTGAAAGTGCTTGGCCACCTCCAATAGTCTTGTGGATCAGTCACCACACAATCAACACGACTATAAAACATATTAATAAATTATTATAAGCAATAATTAGTCGCCTGTAATATCAATGCAAATTCAAAATATCTCCCGAGTAAAATAAATGCCGCCGACGGGAATTGAACCCGCGCCTTCTGATGTGTCCGGTCAGACGCTCTGGACTGAGCTACGTCACGTCGGCTTATTACCAAACCGCCAAATAATTTAATATGTACTGGTACTTCAATCAACAATTACTGCTTATTATATTTTTTCCCACCTGTAAACAACCAACTTTATTTTTGTAGGAAAGTCTTTGTTAGTGCTAAATTTCCCACTAGATGGCGTCGAGACATATTATATCTACGTTTGTTGGTGAAATATTTTGACTTGTCAAATAAGATTATTATTACTTGTTATTATTATTAGTAGCCAAATATTATAATAATTTATTATCCTTTGTGCTATGCATAAAAACCTTGTCTTATAAACATTAGTCTATCATTAAAAAAATAATAAAAAATATTATTAAATACATACAATATACGTATGTATATGGTAGGTATAAAAAATATACAGCTATGTGAGCTTCTATCACGCCGAGAGAAAAAAAAGCTACAGCTCTACGTTTCTATGCGATCGGAAGAAGCTTTAAGGATTTGAAGTTTTCGGCGATTCTGTCTCCAGCAGCTAAAATCCAAAGCAATATTGGAGACAGCCCGATTTCTCTTGAGCGTATTATTATAGTCTTTGTGAGTCGTGTTCCACAGCAGATCGCGTGTTTCATACGCTTCTATAAATGTCACAGAGACGTTTTCCCCTCGTAGCGGGGGTAGCTGTTGGCGATGTACGTATGTATTGAAGGACTACGCTCTGCAGACAAGGCATCACCGTCTTTCATGGCGAAGAGATACCATAAATAAACCACTCACAGAAATACTGACGTACTGAGGCCGCGAACGCACAAATGCATCGGTCCCATCTTCCCACCGCGTTTCGGCCACGCCCCAAGTCTGATAGGCTGATCCAAATATCTAGATGCACATTAGTAATGTTGTCAGTACGTCACTATTTGCCATTACACGCGTTAGTATTAAAATACTGATGAATACTGATGCGAGTAATGGGGGTATTAGATACGGTATTTGAGTTTAATAATTAGTTAAATTAATATGGTTTTTAATTTGACTAATTATTAATTACCCGTCAAGTACTGGATACAAAGAACTCTCTAGCATGTCGTCTCTATTAATATTTGTGTGGTTTTGTAGATTTGAATCACCTACGTAATAATTGTACCCGATGCGTTTTGGCTTTGCCGTTTTCAGTTGCACGCTCGAGTGTTCTGAGATCGTATTGGAGATTTTGTGGATTGCTGAGTAGGCATCGAGTTTGTTCCCACCAGCAATTCTGCTTACCGTGATGGTAGGAGATTTTAAAATACATATTGTCAGGAATGATTACTAAAATATCCTAAATAAAAGATTCACTTATCTTTTTTATAAACACTTTACACACGGCATCACTTCATCTGGAATCACCCAAGCTGATTCAGAAAATGACAAGGCCGTGTACAATAATGTACATTTATCAAAACGGATGCTTTTAAAACCCCTATTTTATTTATTAAAAGAAAAATATCGGTGCTCAGTTTAAATAAATCGGAAATTAAACACTTTTATCCGGAAATACATTTAAAAAAACATAACCTTCATTCTATCGATCAGCCCTTACTCGTGCCATATGCAATAACTGGGTACTAGGTAGACTGTACGCTGTAGGCCGAGAGGGTTGGCTGCGGGGGTACGTACAGGCGACACCCTTCGACTCCTGTGTATGGGTGAAGGTCACTCTCTGGGATGAATTACATCACCACTCCGCTCTCCAGTCCACACTCTTCATCCCCATGGTTTGAGGGGATCATTGCATTTGCGCGACCCATTTGGATATACGTGACCCAAATATTTTCGACCCCTAATGAGCTTTGGAAGTACGGTGCGAGGTCTAAATAGTTGTTATAACGTATTTTGAACAGCAAGCCAATTATGGTAACTGCCTTTGTGCAGTCCGAAGGATAGCGATTAATTAATTAACTTAATGTGAGATGGAAAAAAGTCTGTAAACCTTGAAGAATAAAATTACGGGATATTATGTGTTAGTTTGTAAAGCGCAAACACTTTTAACTCAAACAAAAACATTTCCATTTAATCGCTCTCACGATGATGAGCAAAATTTAATAAATAAATGTATTTTGTTAAATGTACATTTAAAATAATTTTCTGGTAAAATATTAATGTAATATGTAATTAAACATGTGAAGATATTATATAAGATACACACGTTTTAAGAATAACAGTTTGAATAAAAATTGGTAGATTATAATTTTTTTATAATCCGTTAACTATTGGTCCTCTGCTAAGGCGGACTAGTTATTTAATTAGGTGCGTTATCTATGTTGTTTTTAAACCCTAAAGCCTCTGACATTTTCCAATGTACCTATGTCTCATGTGAGATCCATCAGATCACGCGCAAAATATTTTCAAGTTACATTTGATTTCAGATAAATTCGCTGCATTGAACGTATTTCAAAATAAAGTACTTACCATGAAAGCTGATGAAGGATTCGTTCATATTTTATTATTACTTTCTTTTAAAGTTTTTTTGTTGTGGAAACTGCAAATACTACTTTGCACGAAACTATAACTGATATTTAATTAGACAAGGGTATTAAAATAGTTACTGTCACTTCATTACAAATAAAAATATTCGTTAGAAATAAAAATATTGATTAAAAAATTTACAAGCCTTGACAAATATTTTTAAAATGCTAAATATTGTTTCGTAGTAATTATTTTTAATTTTTTGGGAGCATTTACGGAAAATTCTCTTTTTTCTCACCGTAATATGAAATCAGATAGCATATCTTTTATGAAACCCTGTAAGGCTGGTATATATACTTCCCTAATAGATTCTACGGCTGTTTGTTGTCTGTAAAGAATATCTCTCAAAATTGCCCAAGAGGTTACTTTATCGTTTGACTGAATTCTTGACTGAATTCGCTTGACACATCAGTTACAATTATTCTTATTTTGAAAATGACAATAAACACATTTTTTTGTTAAAATGTTATATTATAAATAGGTACTTAAGCGCTTGTCTGAATTCTTAATACAATCAGTACTAATTTTTTTAAATGATAACAAATAATTATAAGCAATAATTAGTCGTCTGAAATTTCAATACAAATTTAAAATATCTCCCGAGTAAAAATAAATGCCGCCAACGGGAATTAAACCTGTGCCTTCTGATGTCCAGTCAGGTGCTCTGAAACCACTGAGCTATGTCGGCTTATTTCCAACCCGCCAAATGATTCAATATGTACTAGTACCTCAATCAACAATTACTGCTTATACTGCTTATTATATTTTTTCCACCTGTAAACAACCAACTTTATTTTTTTACGAAAGGCTTTGTTAGTGCTTAATTTCTCACTAGATGGCGTCGAGACATATAATATCTTCATTTATTGGTGAAATATTTTCGACTTCAAATATTATTATTTTGTAATGATAAACTAGGGGTTCTAGGCGGGTTCAATTCCTGTTGGCGGCATTTATTTTTACTCCGGAGATGTTTTCAATTTGTATTGAAATTTCAGACGACTAATTATTGGGTATAATTATTTGTTATCCTTTATGCTATCCATAAAACCTTGTCTTATAAACATTAGTTTATCATTAAAAAATATATTGAAAATGGTACTAAAATTCAAAACAAATTTTACTTTATTGAACCAGGGTTACAGACACTCGGAGACAATCCGCAATATAAATTAGTATATTTGAAGATAATTATTTAACTATCCCTTCCCCAAAAATGACAAGAGAAAAATGATTTCTCTGAGAGCCAACTGTGTGCAGAGAACATATATGAAAACTGTTTTTACTGTTATAGTGGAGTACAAGTAATAGAAAACATACAGATTTCGTTTAGGAAAAGAAAATGAGATACGTAATATTGTTTTTTTTTCTTCCTAATAAATTTTGAAAAACAAAAGTTGTGCCGGGAACGTTTTTATTTATATTTTTTGAGTTTCACAACAATAAGTTAGTATTGTCGAGGTGGTCGACAGGCCACCGAAGAAAACATTTCGTAATCCTCAATAACATCTCCCATCCCTTTGAATTCTCACATTTCGGATTCAGATCAGATAGAGGATACTGCTCTAGAACTCTTTATCCTTGGTTCTCTCTTTATCCTTGAGTCAATAACAATATCTATTCTTTGTCCTATATGGGCGTATTATAATATTATATAAAATGCCGCATTTTCTCCGCAACCAATCGCCAGTATCGCTTCTACAGTACGATTAATCCTAGTAAGTGTTGTTTATGTTTCCAGACTGATTAATCGTTCCGAAACCCTTTTTATATGATAGTAGTTGTGTCAATCTCTACAAAATGACGATACATTAAATCCCATTGAGGGAGATTCATTACTGAGATATATTATCGACTCTCTGTAACGGAAAGTTTCGCTATCTAGTATGTAAGTTGAATTGATACAATTAAATCGCACTCACTTAGCTTATTAATTTCGAATATTGCTGACTATACAATTTGGGCAACCACGGCAAATTTTCATTCAGGCCGAATTGAAAATGGTTATGAATTATTTGGTACCTACGTTTTTAATACAAAATTTACAAAGGGATCTCATCGATATTTACCATCTTTTCCTATTCGACCAGTTAGCCCATTCTGTCTTTAAACAATAGAGAACAAACACTCTGACGTGAAATAAATCATTTTTTAGGATTGAAAATTGGGATGCAGATAACAAATACAAGACAACAATAATATAGAATTAAAATAGGATTAATTTTCATACTATTGGATTACATTACTAGATAAATTAACATTAACGACGCGCAACAACGCCAGCAACGAAGACGAAAATAAAAGCTGAAAATTGAATCACTGATCATAAATATTGTAAGTTTAGTAAAATATTAAATCTCTCAGTAGTATGAACAAAGGGTTTTAACTATAATTTAGAGAATTTCTTCCGGAAGGCTTAGGTGCATATTATATTTATAAAAGCAGAGAAAAGTCGATGTTTTTTAATCTAGTAGTAAAAAAATACTTTGGCTAAAACCATGGCTAAACCTTATGAGATACATCAAAATAATATACTAAGGAATTGTACATGTCCATATTCTAAGGATAACCCCGAGCCGATAACCACGCCGGGTACACGTCAGTTAGTTATCATAATTTTGTTAGATGTTCTCTGCATTCCCACCAATTCCCACATTCCAGCATACGATCGACGATCTCAGTTTTCAGTGCATTGGATAAAGCAGGAAACTGTACAGCTTCAGTTACCTACGCGGTGTTTGACAGTTCAACGGAATTCGTTCTATTCATTCTGTGCGCTGGGCAGTTGTTTGATACAGTTTGAAGTTTCTTCGATAACCCGATTTATAAGGTAAACAATGTCTTTTGTTAGTAATTTAGCTTGTTTAGGTAGTTTTTCCCTGATGTTGTGCTTGTTTATAATGGAATTTGTCATATTTATCGAATAAATCAATAGTTAGCGAAAGAAATCATAACATTTATTTGACGTTTCGTTGATTTTAGGTTATGTCAATTTATTATCAAATTTGTATTTATTTATTTACTGATCATGTTTGACGGTTTTACATAAAATGTTCATATATTATCATATCTTTTAAAGGTTGTTATTGGTTTTATTTCAGTAACTCTTCAATCATAAATTTAATTTATTCCGAGTTTCAATAAATATCAGATCAAACGGTTATTGAACTAGATTTCTCCAGATATATCGTATTTGTCTGCACATTAGCGTGGATACAACGGTATTATTGATTTATCAAAATTATTCCCCACTGAACTCATTTGTATTTTATTTTATTGTTTGCTGACAATAAATGAACAAATACATCATTGCGTTATAAATTTAGTGATGATGGACATTATTTACTTATTTGTATTATTAACGCTATTCGTCTTTTATATAGTATAACTTACAGTATAAGATATAAACTACAGGGTGTGCGGGGATGTAGAATCATCTCCTAACCAGTGGTGGCCGGTGGTCAAAATATGTGGGGGTTCACCAGAGTACACAACAGTCACAAGAGAATAAATTTAATATTAGGTACAAAAACTCCCTTTTCTTCCTTTAAAATTCAAAATCCCCGGATCTGGGGACTTCTTCCCAGAAATAGCACCACTGCGAGACAATGCTTGACAACAACATGACAACAACTCATCACTCAATCTCATAATAACATTTTGTAACTTGTATCAAAGAGCGCCGTGAGCGGAATATTAGCTGAAAAAGAGTAGATGTTAAATTGAAGACACAATACAACAACAACATCACTCATACACGTTCACTTTTAATATGCTACTGAACAAACTGTTCCTTCCGATGTGGTGGTAAACGCAAGATCACCGTCCGCGATCATGATAATATTGGGTAAGAATCGTATGTACTCACGCTTTCCACTGTTCACTGATTATTCAAACAAAGTAGTAAAAATCTGGATGGCAATCGAAAACGAACTGCTACGTACATAGGCACAGTCGCAATGCAAGTTACGCACATAGTTAAAATAGGTACCTATCGTATGAGATCTTTAACCGAACCGAGTTTCGTATTGTGATTAGCCATGTCTTAAATTTTGTTGGTTGTTCGGCGCTCTGTAGCACTTATTAACTGGCCACTACTGCTCATAAATTCAGGAGGTGATTCTACATAATGGATGGTTGGAGTAAAAAAGAAAATAACTTTTTCCGAAATTTTGAATTTTTTCCATATAAAAAGATATAGGTACTTATTAAAAATCGTTAGTGTGAGGTACGAAATTACCGATAAATTTAAACCGATAATGAGTGTGGCAACGTTGCATATTTGTAATTGGCCCGTATCCATTAAAACCGCATGTAAACAATAACAGAAGACTGAAAGTTTGAAATTTATTGCTATAAAATCGTATATTATCATATAACCAAATTCGAAAATAGAACTGCACTAAATTAAAAAAATGTAGGCACAGCGCATACATTTCCACCATGTACATAGCCCGTAAACATAATAAATATCTGCCCGTTCTTCGTGGGTAAAGCCATGCATTGTTCCAGTAATTAAATAACAAAATTAAGCACGAAAGGAACACAATTTTAACAGTTAGGTTAGTCTACAGCTAAATAAATACAACGTTAAAAGTAAGTCTTTGGAGAAAACCCGCACTGAATAAAGATGTTCTTTAAGTAAGTCTTAATAAATACACACTACATTAGAAAGTTTTGATTATAACAATCGAGTTTTTAAAGTGGCTGAGTTGACATCGCGTTTGGGTCCTACCCAGGCGTAGTGTGTTCAATTATTTTCAGGATATTCGTACTCGAAATGTATTTGTTAATAATCAATTTTTCACAAGTCTCCTAGTGGGTTGCAGTTCGATTCTTCAAAACTAAATATTTCATAAACGACTCAACATAGCTGAAAAAGGAGTACCTAAAATTCAGAAAGTTCCGGTTAAAACTCGATTATTGATGACTATTTTAAACATTAAAATATCCGAATACTCTGCCCAACATCAATACTCAACCAGGACAATAAGGCAACATAATATATAATCAGTGGCCTAAGTAGTGGCTGTAACTTTTGGCTGTGCTAGACAGGTAATATTAAAAAAATGGCATTATTGACGTGGTAGCCGAAAATGTTTTCTTCTTTTTTTCTTCGAAAGTTCAGTTTTTTTCTATTACGAATTTCAGAAAATCGATTTGGCGCACGTCCAAACTGAAATTTCGTAAAATCTTCATACAAAAAAATGAATTTTGAAAAAAAAACAAAACATTTTGGACTAAACAACATCAACGTCGAATTTCTCAAACATAAAACTCAAAAGTCAGGAGCTGCCACTGCATATAATGGTTATTTCCAGTTTGAATACATCTTTTGGACAGAGAAATATCAAATTTCATGCTGCGAAACTATATATGATAGACATATTCAATAAATATAATATACATATAACTCAGGTACTGTAATTATCACTTAAGGCGAAGCTTAATGCCAAATAACTATTTTGATTAATCTTTATAACGAATTAGTGTACATTATGAATAAAAAAATATGCTTTATATAAATTGAAGGTTTTCCTGTCGTTTCGCTTGAGTAGAATTCAAATAAAAAATAAATAACTCAATAAAAAATATAAATGTAAACTACTAAATTTTTTTTATTTTCTATAGAAATGTATGAACGCGTAAAGGAAACAACTTTAAAAATTACAGTATTATAGCTAAGATTAACTGTGACAGTTTCACTTGATTAACTTTTTGCTTTCTTATATAATTATTTACAAAATAAATAAAAACTACTTTATTAGGAAACGGCCTGTAATCCTGTTTTTAGTTCATTATGATCTGGTATGTTCCAGGATGTTCTCGAACGTTCCAGACTATTCCCGAACATTCCAGAATGTTCCGGGATGTTTTGGAATGTGGTGAATGTTCTCGAATACTCTCGAATGGAATGTTCTAGACGGCGTAAGTTCCAGCCCTTATATCTTCAAAAGCACGTCCTTCAGATAAAAACGGGAACCTTTTTCATGGATGGGGGATAGAAGGCTACCACATCATACTCACTCCCTTGATCGTACCGGGATTCGTTTTTGAATTTTAGCGGCACACACATTGTACAATTACTTTTATAATATATATTGATTTCAATTACATCTTCTTAAAATGTCAATATTGTAATATGGTAATTAATTTTTATTTATTTATCAATGTACATTACTCACCGTAAATGTGCCTCAATGTGCGCCGTGAATCGATTCCTCCTGGTCTTTATATTTATTCTGCCCTGTTATTTTTCTCCAAAAATTTTACGTCAGCGCAATTGTATGAATGTTCATGGACATCACTAATTTGAAAAGCTTTAGAATTTTCACATCATGTTTTCCCATTTTCATTTTTCTGGTACACGCGGTCTTCGCCGCTTTCAAAGCTTTACTAAATACACCAACTCCGCCATTGTTTGTTAGGCAAGTTTGTGGAAAAAGCTCTGCTTCTGTAAAGACCGCTGTTGTATAAACGGTTTAATATTCCGAGTAACATCCTGTTTACTCGTTTCTTGTCGCCTTTGTAATAATTTGCAGAAATGCGTAGTTACCCAGTTAATGGCTTCAAATAAGTTAAGTAAGTAAAATAAGCTCTGTAAACATGAATTATTTCTTACTGCGTTATTTGCCAACCTCTGGCTTTGTTTTAAAAGGAATATACAAGTCAAAAATATGTATATTCCTAGTGTTCTCATGTCACTAAAAATACAGTTACCTAATGGGCAAAAAATTCGCTCGCCATGCGGAGTCTAGAAATTGTCGAGTAATGGGGCTGACAGATTACGCCACATGCATCATGGTTTGGCCTATTTTAGCGTATCGCTCGCCATAAAATCCCGATGGGAATGTATGGCAAGCGATATGCTGAAATAGGCTAAGCCACGAGAATATAACGCGTTTATAGCGTGGTCTGTTTTGTGAATAATTTATAAGAATGAAAAAATGTTAATCAATTGACCGGTCAGTGGCTGAGTTGGCAACGCGTTTTGATCCCACCCAGCGTCGTGCGTTCAATTTCTCGGTTAAGTCCTCCATCACGACACAAGCGAAAAATTTCGCTTACTGTGATGGTAGTAGAAGATTTTCAAATATTGTCAGGTTATTCGTAACCCGGGATGTTTGTATTTCTTAAAAAAATGAACAAGGTTAAAGTATAATTATTTATTGAAGACAATATTAGCGATTTCTAAACAGCAATTTCTAAATCTGAAACAGAAGATTTTCGTTTAGAAATCGCTAATATTGTCTTCAATAATTAAATATTACAATTTGAGGTTTTACTCAATAAAGTTATTCCGAAAAATAAATAAAGGTTAAAGTTGTTTCTTAAATGCGTTCATGTATACACCACTATTTAATTCAAATAATCGACATGTTTCAAAACCAATTTTTTCTTCTTCACGATGAGCTTATAATTGGTTTTGAAACATGTCGATTTTTGACTTACTGATTATTGTTTGATTGAATAATGGTATATACAATGTTGTTTATTTTTATATAAAATCGGAATGACGCCACAAATTGAATTTGCAATTATTGAAGAATTTTTATTTATTTAGTCACTAACGCTTTTATTTTAATTCTACTTAAGCAAATCTGTTGGAAAATATTCAATTTGTTCAAAGCACTTTTTTTGGTATTTGAAATGTAAACCGATTCGTAGTAAAGATTAATCGAGAATAGTGATTTCACTATAGCTTCGCCTTAAATGTAAACGAGAAGCCTTCGTTTTATTGTAGTAAAGAGGCCTTTTTACAAGATACGTTTTGCCAGCGTGAAAACCTCCGTTGGACTCATCGCGTATTTGCACGTTGTTGACCAGCTTTGTATGGGCCACTATGGGAGCTTGTTCACACACTATTTTTGACCAAAGCGGCCAAAGAATGAACCGTCAAAATCCCCCGGCGCAACGTGTCAGCATTTACGTTGAGATATCTACCAGTTTTGTATGGCATTTTATAGCTAGGCTATGTCACACGTTTATTCATGCTCGGCGGTTTGGCTCGATCAAACATGTTGACTTGGAACCATGCTCGTCGTTCAGCTTTATGCTCTACGCTCAGTCAAAGTGTAAAGCTAGTAAACGCTGTCGAACATAGAGAAAAGAATTAATCGCGCTCTACACTCGCGGCGCGAACGGCCGCGAAGGCCGCGAAACACGAGTGTGGATCTTGTTCACGCCTTCGCAATCTTCGCATTCGCGCTTCGCGCCATTCCCCGATTTTTGTCGGTTTTTTGGCCCGCGACAAAGGGTTTGCAGCGAACAAGACTGAAAATTTGCGAGTGTGGATGGACACAGTTCACGCGCGGATCGCGGCGTATATTCACGGCGTGAATTCACGGCGCGATTTCGCGCGCGAGTGTAGAGCCACCTTTTGTTTGAATATTTTTTCGCATTGAGCCGTTGGCTTATACGAACAAAATGCATCTCTGTAAAATACATCGCATTCTGTTAAAATGAGCGTAAAACCATCAATGAACGTGCTCGTTGACATAGCTTATGAGAGCTTGTACATCTCACCGGACGTTTTCACGAAAGTCATACAAATACAGTATTGGATTGAATCATGTATACAGCATTGTATTTGTATGCCTTTTTGAAATAATTGAATTTTAGTTCATTTTAATATTTTAAAGCATAACTTGCAAAAAGTGTATTTTAGTAAAAAAATAAATTCAAGCCATCTACGGTCGCGTAGATTATAACGTACCTTGCGTTTAACCTTACGGGTAAACTTAAAATAATTCATAATCTGCTCTCTCATAAACGGCACTAATTTAATTACTATTCTTAAATATTTACACGTTTTGCAAGTTATGCTTTAAAATATAAAGAAGAATTGTTTGTTTGCGCCCATACACACGGAATATGAATAAATAGTTTTATCCGTATAAAAATTCAATTCTTTCTAAATAGGCATACAAATAAAATATTGGATTGAATCACCGATACAATTTTTGTCATTGGGAGATCGAGAGCTTTCAAAATGTCAAATGTTTTAGGAGGGCTAATTTACGAGTTGAGTTTTTGATAAAGTTCTCCACTTCAATTAGCATGGTGCTATATACGAGGATACTATTTTTAAATAGTATTTGTTATAATTTGCATAAGTCAATGCACAATTCAAGTCAAGCGCTGAACACACTGTCCTGGCGTTGAAAATTCCTATTATAATACCTTACCAGATTATTTGTCTATTTTAGATTGATTATCAATTAATAACGTCAACATCCCTCATCGCTTGATGAACATAACAGTCCATGTTGATACTATTATGCAATTTACGTATATTTCGATGAGATGGAAGTACACGATTAATCACATAAACGTCATATTTGACATTATTTGTTACTGCTGGCGCTTCGGTGTCTAAAAAGTGAACTATTCTGCAGCTTACCAAGGCTTAGGCGGCCGATTTAGCCCGCTTAAATTTGATTGAGGAATGTCGCACATAGTGAGGATAAGGACTGACTGATATACTGGGCCTATGATGGCCATCCATTATATTATATACATACTCGCAGGTATAATACATATTTAGAAATGTATTTAGCTAAACACCGACCGCAGCCCTTCTGAGGTGAATTTCCACAGAACCTCGGGTCTTATGCGAATCGCTAAATTATATATTATTTTCCTCGGATGGTGTACTTAATATTGGGTATATATTATATTATGTACTACGTTAATTTGAGTTTTGAGCATTTCTGCGCGTGTGGCCAGCTTCGTAGGAATTCTGAAGCGGCAAAACGCCCCGAATTCAGAAGCAGGCGTACGCGGGAATGTGCACTATATTCCCCGTAAGGGACGGTTGACCGAGTCAAAACTAAAAGTCATTCACAAATGAGATCTTTTAACGGGATAAAATTATTACAATTTTGGTTTGTAAGGAATTTCAAAGGGGGTGTCTTAGCATTTTGTTTTTTTTTTGCCTAGATGGCTTCTCAAATCTCTTTCGGCCGAAGGTTGTATACAGATACTTGAAAATTGAACAATTGTTATTGTGTCTACACATTTAAAATTTCATCATCGATTAATATTTAAAAACAAATGCTTTCAAAAAACATATTGCGTTTGATCGTCTCAACTTTCCACCTGATTGAAAATTCCCAATAAAAATATTTGCCTCGCATTTTCTCAAACGTTTCAAAGTTTGAAGGTCATGCTGATAAGTGTCAGGTAGCTTGTAGCAAAAAAGGATCATGGCGCTCGGAGCGAATGGCCTGGCGCCAACTCCCACGCCAAGTGTCTCGGCGCCGATCATTCTACTCCCTTGTGAACGGGACTCGAGAGTTCGCATCTCGCTAGCTAATGTTGGTAGAATGGGATGTCTATTTATCAGGTCAATAAATATTAAATTTTCCACATCATTTTACACTCCGAAGGTTTAGAGTTTAAATATTATATCTCCAGTTTTGATCGAAAATGAGTTAAGTGCTGAAATGTACAAAATATCGCCATTATTTTTTTAGGCTCAAATATTGTAATATGGATATAAAAATGTTCAAGTATTTTAAATCCTCCATGCTAAGTTTATTAGATACCGATATTGTATCTCTTTAACAATATAATTTATATTTAGTCTAAACGAAAATCCATGCCAAATATTGTATTAATGTAATGTACAGATAGAGTAATATGGAACTAAAAACTTATTTTTAAATCACACAATCTAATTTTCGAAGGCTTGCAAACTTTCATTTTCAGTTTCTCAATGTTATGATTTATGGAGATACAATATTTTAACTCCAATCACCGATTGCGTATTAAAAAAACGCGTTGTGAGATAGATATTTCCTGTTTTAGGTTCGTCCGCGCGCATTTCCAAAACCATACCTACCTGCAAATATTAAAATATCAACAGTTTTGTAGCGGAAGCTACAAGTAGGTTCTAGAAATTCAATTATATATAATATGTTTCACAGTTTATTTCATTATTTAGGTTTTATATAATTAAATAATATACTCATAATTCATAAAAATCTCCTGCCTACAGCTACCTAAATTTGGCTAGCTATAAAACAGTGATGTGCAACATATGGCCCGTGAACCCATTCCGTATGCCTCGCGCGTCTTCGCACGGCCCACTTGTCTTGACCATAATATCAAAAACTTTTTCGGTAAAAAATATTTTCTGTTTTTTAAAAATCGGCCGCTCAAAATAATAAATTTTTTTAACATTTTCATAAGACAGAATTTTTCAACTTCTCAGCACAAAGTTTTTTGTTTAGTTCTTTCAAAACAAAAGTTTTATTGTAAAAACTTTATACTTTTAGAACGAGAAAAATCAACAGTGTTTATTGTTTTTGACTTTCGCCTGAGACGTATTATTTTGCGTTCCATTATTATATTATTAAAAAATATGGTTTTACAAAATATAAACAGGTTTACGACACCACCAACTGCAAAGTTAACCACGTCAATCTGTATGTACCCACTGCGGCCCGCGGATAAATTGAAAATGGATGAATTGGCCCACCGTTTAAAAAGGTTGCTCATCCCTGGACTAGAAGCTTTAGATTTGTTACTTTGGAGTGTTCCAACCTATATCAGATGTCCTCGTTAAACGCCGTTGACCCGTTTATGCTGACATGTAAAGAATCAGAGTTTTATGGGACGTTTAAAATGGCACTGAACGTTAGAAACACCTCAACCTTAGTCAACTAGGAATGTAAATTTTATGAAACAATCTTCATTATTTGCCGGCGATGTTATATCAGCCATCACCCGGGGTTAAATATATTGTGTAGCCTTCTGTATACATACACTGTGAAGCGTTCATATTTAATAAGCCACTTTGTGTCAACCCTGCGCCACCAGATGTTAAAACATTACCCAAACCTTTTACTCGCCTGTCACAAATAATTTGATAATGGTAAATCCAAAACGTGAAACACTATTTTCGGCTTGAAATTTAAATTTCTACTTTGATACCTCCAAACCCCTCCCAAAATCTCTCAGCCTATGATTTTGAGTGACATTTGAATTTTATTTTTCATTTCGGTATCCAACACCGCGATGTACCTATCTATTATTTATCAAACCATTATTTCAAGAGAGAAACCAAATAGAATAAGTATTAAACATTTTTGAAATTTCTTTCTCAGAAAGTTTTTGTTTGTAAAATGAATTTTTGATTTATAATTTTTTTTCTGCACAAAACATCGACAAATTCTGTACCCTTTTGGATAAAAACCACCACTCCAACCTTTATTTTGTTGTCCAGCATTAAATGGTTATTGTATCGTTGTGGTTAAGTATCCTGTTAAATATTTGAGATAAAACTTTACGATAATTCCACAGAATATTATGGATAATAATAATTATTAACTGTTTGGTATAATAGAGAAAATCAGAAGACGTTCTCTCTCACACGCGCCAAGCCTTTTACAGACAGGGGTAAAATTTTGGGCGCGGAATATTTTCATAGAGAACAATACATACATTATTTAGATAATACAGAAGGCATCCAAAATAAATTTATAAAATATTCTACCTCCAAATTCAACAATAACTTTGAATGTACATTTAAAACATTGCTGCAAAGGCGAGTAGTAGCTGAATAAACATTTATACATAGAATTTTAAACAATAACATCGACTGTACCGAAATTCTATCCCTTATTAGTTTTAACAAACCTTCTAGACGTACACGACAAACAGTGCTATTCCACACGCTTAATTATAAAACAAATGTAGCATCTAATTCGCCAATTAACCGAGTTCTCAATACTCTAAATGACATTTGTCTAAACTCAAATGTTGATATGTTTTCGGATTCACTGCCCAAATTCAAACGCGGCATCTTGTCAATAATATAAACTGTTCAATGCGCATACACATACACTTACATACTCACACATACATACACACTCACACACCTATATACTACAAACGTCACCTGGTAATCAAGGAATAAACATACCACTTACCAGACATTACAAGGAAACATATCATAGGTACCCAACATGAAATATCTAATTCCTGTATATTGTTTCATATTACTATAACTCATGTATAGTTTGTTTCTATAATATCAAATAAATAAATAGGCGCCTTTTGTAATCAGCATGCTGTCAGTTTGATGTTTATGTTTATAAACTATTCTTACTCTAGAGCATGAATTTTCGAAGAGATTGGGAGTACAAAGATAATCAAAATGATTACTTGTTCTCATTCGAAAACACGAATACTGCTGAAGTATTATTAAACGTTTATGATAGAAGAACTAACTGCAAAGCTGCAGCTATCTTCAGCCTCTTGGATTTTGAATAGCTCTCTTGTTGCACCGGTTACTCCTGCACGATTCCATACATATAGGCGAAAATTCCTTCGCGCGAAAAAGCTTTAGTCTTAAATGAGGTTTCACGTTTCCGTTTTCCGAGGTTTACTCACCAGCCCGTGGTTCAGTGATTGTTCGCAAGAATTTATATGATCCAGAAGAACCTTAATTGAAAAACCTAAAACTTTCCTTATTTTTTCTTCTATCGTAAATTGCGTTGTTTGGTATCCTGAAATATCTATGTGTTCGTTTATACCTTCATCCTCTTGTGCGATCATAACAATATACCTACTACAACCCCCTTACTTGACAACCTTTGTTGCGTGTTTACTATTCAACGTACCGCATTTACCTATGGGGTGGTTCTTTTGGAATTTTATATATACTGTTGTTTTTTGTGAGCGAAATTTCATTAATCTCGGAATACAAGTATGGATTTGTACAAAATACAAATCTACGCCGACTGCCACAGACACTCTTCTTTATTTAAATAATAGAAGCTACAGTTCACTGCGATGGATTTTTGACATAAAATTTCATTTGTTAGAAACCGAGTTAAAATTCTACTTTGTGTAAGTCAGTGTTAGGTAAGTACCTATGTATTGTTTTTTTTGTATTATTTAAAACATAAATGTACGCACTGTGTACGAACTGAATCCACAAAAAATCTGATCGCCTGCCGGGGTTGTGAAATGGCATATTTTAATTTTCTAATTATGTGTTGCTTGATGCTCATGGGGGTGAATAAAATAGTATGTATGTTTGTTAAAACAATTACACTGTAGATGGTATAAGATTAAATTCAACAAACATTTACCATAATATTTATTCAAAACTGTTTCTGTTGTACATTTTTTAAACTTTAACTCCACACAGGAAAATATTACAAACTCCGATCACCGGGATTCATGTAGACCAATTTAAAAAAATCTTAAACTGATGACAGTGACGGACATATATATAATGGAGTTATGCCTGTTAGTACGATCATCTCCAGAAAAGTTCCCACAAAAAAACACATAAACACGCTACAAGGTTCACAGAAAACCTATTAATCCCAAAAGCAAACAAAACTATTTTTCAAAAAGGACCACACTATATGGCCATTAAAATATATAACAACCTTCCACGTAGCATCAAACAAATAACCGACACACTTAAATTTAAATCAACACTAAAAACATTTCTTTTAAACAAATGTCACTACATCTTGAATGAATACCTTACATGAATTAAATACCTCTGTTTTTTTATTTTTTATTTACTGTTATTTATTTGTTAACATGTAATTGTTGGGTTATGTGATATAATGTGTATTTGTTGGGTTAGCTGGAAGAAATAGGATGTAACCTATAAGTTATACCCTTTGTACTCTTTTTGTGCCGTAAATATTTATTTGAATTTTGAATTTTTGAATAGATATAATCTTTAGGGATGGTGTGTGAAGGGTCTATGGAGGAAAAATAGGAAGTGAAGTGTCGGTAGGAATCGGGCGGTCTGTGAATGCATCCACTACGGTGCATGGCCTTGGGACGAGGAAGTCTGGGTTGGAGAGGTCAAGGAGTCTCCCTCAACCGACCTCTCCTAATCCGACCTGGACAAAGATCTGGACAAACCTCACCTCGTGAACCCGGGCACCCCTGCTAAGTCACCACAACCTAGGAAACCACTTGGGGGTGACCTATGGCAGAGGCGTTTGTTATGCCCTATATGTTTTTAAATTACCAACTCTAATTAAAGTAATACAAATATGGGGGTGGCAGGAAGAGGGGGGATGGGGTATACATAATTTAGGGGTGGGAGAGTTCGAGCGAAGACCTTTTCACGTCATTAAAAATTATTGTTTCGCTATCCAGCGTCCCTTGAATAACTTAAAGGAATAATAATTATATGGGTAGTAAAAATCCTATTGCTTAGTTTTTTTGTATTTGTATACCGCTGCCCCGAGTACCATTTATTGGATAACCACAGATTATCCCACAGGTTATCCCAAGTGGTTTGCCACGTTTGGTGATTTAGCAGGGGTGCCCGTGTTCATCGGTTGAGGTGTGTTCAGGATGCGCCTGCCCACCAGCTGCGTGGCGTGACAGATTGAGAGAGGCTGGTTTGGGAGACCCTTTGACCTCTACAACTGGTCTCTCGACCCATCGAGAAGGATATATTCTTATGGCCATCACTCCTGAACACACTGACCCCTAGATTCCTAGCCAAGTGTCACACTTTTTACCTCCCCAGAACTTCCTCTCCTTAAAAAGATTTTGCACAGCATCCCAAAAGATGACATATGGCCGCCTGTGTGGCGTTTTTATAAAAAAATATGAATTTAAACGTCATTTTCAACATTGGAACTGATTGTGTAAAGAACCCAGAGAAATGACAATTTTTGTCGTTTTCGAAATTCGAACTGATACGTCAAGAATTTGGATTATCCCGTGATTTCTCACGGGTGTACCCGCGTACTGGTAAAATAATGCCTTTTTAAAATCGAATAAAAAAATCGCGAGATATAATAATAACTCCATATCTGAGAAAGAGTTCAGTTCATTCTCTCGCTCTGTTACCAGGCGCGCATTGATCCAGCGGAACTTAGACCGAGAGATCGAGATAATAATTCTCCTTCACGTGGCGACAGATCGTCTGTATATAGCCTGCCTCTCTGCTTGACCTGTTTCACCCGGAAGGCCCGGCCTCCGCCCCCCGCGTGTCCAGTGCCACCAACACTTTCGGAATGAATCTGTTTTCTAATGTACTTTCATTCTTCCGGTGGTCTAATTTGGCGATAGCTCTAATTATATATTTCCTGTCTAACGTAAATTGTAATGGCGAACTGGTTCAATGGGGATTCTTTCATTTTGTTTAGTATTTATTATATTGGACACAATCTCGGTATTTAGGCTGTGCGTAATTTTTGAACAATTACGCACGTGATTGTTAAGTATTTTTATATTTTATATTGATCCTCTACTAAGCTTTTAGCTGTTGGCCGCTGTCAGTGGTAGATACGTTTCGGGTCGTGAAACAAAAATAAATTAATAATATTGCTAAGAAAAATATAAAAAGAGGTAGTCTTTCACTGAGGTTAAATTTTGATACTATTTTGTAAATCATAACGAAACTTAAAACATACATTCTTCTACGAATGTTATTAAATATGTGATTTGTTCAATTTCATTACAGTATAATGTTCTCTTATAAGGAATGAACCAAATTCCAAACAGCTGTATGTAGTATTTTTAAATTTTTTAACAGTTAAGGATTACGTACAAATGAAATAATACGAAAAATGACGTGTCAGAATGTTTAAACAAAATATATAATTTCGCTGAGAGTTAAGAGATTACGTGAAACGTTACGTATATCTTACAACAATTTTTTTAGAACGATATAGAAGAAGATAAAACAAGTAGTACCATCCCTTACATCTTCAACTTTGTATTGCCATTGCGCAGATAGCCCTATTAATATTACAGACCTTATCTTTAATAATTTACTGTAATTAATTTACACTGCTGTGTTTCTACGTCTTAGTAAGTTTATTACAAACAAAATATAGATCCCTTTTGTGTACGGACTTTCATATTAATGAAAGTATTTGTTTTATAATCTTATTTTCACTACACATTTACTGTGTTTTTTCATAAAAACCATAATGAGAATTCAATAGTAGGAAATCAACGTTTAATTCAATATTATGATCGTGCTTACAAGCGAAATTTGATTATCGCGAAACTAACTTTTTATGACCAATATAAAGTAGGGGTTAAGGAATTCTCCTCTCAATGATATGAAGAAAATTGTTATTTTTATGCGAATTATACACAAGGGAATGTGATGGACGTTTAATATACAGAATACAAACTGTGGTCATGGATTGAGTGATGAGAATGGTACTTACTCGGAGTTACTCCAACGACGATAATATTTTGCTGCAACTAACGTCGCTCCCTGCGCTCATCACCAACTGGGCACAGGGTTCTGGAAGCACTTTTCACTTAACTTTTGGATACAGATTCTGTCCGGTTAGTCCTTCTTCGGGAGCTGTCAATGTAGAACGCTAGCAGCTAGCTAGTTTAATGTAACTCTGCAAGTAGCGAGTGGCGAGTAGCGAGTGAGAGTAGCGCCTGACCACGGTGAGAGTTCGGTACGACGCGAAGGGTTCGGAGGCGCAAGCGCGACTGAGGGATGTGAAGGCAGCGCCGCGCGACCGTCGCGAGAAGCTCCCCTAACGATTGGGAAAAATCTCGTAGAATATTGCGAAGGTTGCGCTTGTATTGACGTTCTGAGGCGAACACTAATATGGCCCTATCGATTGTTTAGGCGTTGACGTTTTTGACAAGTTTTGCGGGAAAGTACGCATTTGTTTAAAAGTTATTCGGACTGTCATGAAACAAGCTGAAGTTTTCTGATTGCTATTAACGTATTAGCCGCTCGTATACAACCTACCAAACGTTCTTTCTCGAGTTTTCATCTTGTAAACAACGTGAGTATTGGTGATTTTACCCGGCTATGTCAAATGATCTGTTAGTGTGAAAATTCGGTCTATTCATTGCATTTTGAGATGTATGAGAGTTTAATTATTGTTGATTTGTCATTATTTCTAATGTGTCTTAGAATTTGGGTGGAATCATTTGTTTAAATATACTTCTTTTGCCGGAAATGCATGTTTACGTAACCGTGCCAAAAGGTTATTGACTCGTGTAGTAATTCCCCGGTTTCTTTGTTTGTTTGCACAGAAAGATGTCAATGGATGACGTGGAGCTGAAGACCGTGCTGCTGCAGTCGCCAGAGGTTCGCAGTATGGGCGGTGCGCTGGGGGCGGGAGCGGGGGTGGGGGGATGCGGGGAGCGGCCGGAGGGCGCGGGGGTGCTGGAGGAGTACGTGCACACGGACCGTGGCCAGGTGCTGGTGGGCATCCAGGGCAACAGGAAGAAGCACGCCATCATTACTTACCACGACCTCGGCCTCAACTACGTGTCCGGCTTCCAGGCCTTTTTCAACTACAACCACATGCGCTGCTTGCTGGACCACTTCTGCGTGTACCATATCAATGCGCCTGGCCAAGAAGAGGGTGCGCCCACCCTGCCCGAGGACTACATCTACCCGACCATGGACGAGCTAGCGGGGCAGCTGAACTTTATCATCGGCCACTTCGGCGTCAAGTCTTTCATCGGCTTTGGCGTCGGTTCCGGGGCCAACATCCTGACCCGCTACTCGCTGCTGCACCCGGAAAAGGTGGACGCCCTGGCTATCGTCAACTGCATCTCAACGCAGGCCGGCTGGATTGAGTGGGGCTACCAGAAGCTGAACGCGCGGTACCTACGCTCCAAGGGTATGACGCAGGGGGTGCTGGACTACCTGATGTGGTACCACTTCGGCAACGGAACCGAAGAGCGTAACCACGACCTCGCCCAGGTGTACAAGTCCTACTTCTCCGAAAGGATCAATCCGACCAACTTGTCTCTGTTCATTGACGCCTACGTACGTCGCACGGACCTGAACATCTCGAGGGCGGAGTGCCCGGATCCAGGTGGCAAGTCCGCGTCTTCCTGTGCAACCACGCTGAAGATCCCGGTGCTGAACGTGACGGGGTCCCTCAGTCCGCAGGTGGAGGACACGGTGACGCTGAACGGGCGTCTGGATCCAACTAACTCCACATGGATGAAGCTGTCAGACTGCGGGATGGTACTGGAGGAGCAACCCGGGAAAGTGTCCGAGGCCTTTAGGCTGTTTCTACAGGGGCAGGGTTATTGCGTCAATGAGTAAACCGACATATTGACACCCAACTGCAGGCCTATTTCAAGTAAGTTCATGATTTAAATTCGACGATTTGCATTTTAACGACAACGGCACCATCTCGTTTGTCAGTACTTTTAAAATTCGCCAGTTTTTTAAATCATCTGATTTGTGAAATAGGCCGAATACTTATTTAATTTTAATAAAGTATGTATGTTGAGCACGCGCGTATTCTCACATACTCTATTCATTTAAATATTGGTATAATACTTGTCAGCAATCGTGATATATTTAAGTTGATGTTCACGCAACTTTCGCAATACGGGAAAACGATTTAACAATGACAAGAGTTTTCCTTGAATCATTAGAAACATCAGCGTTATACCACTATTTTAAGAGTACTCACAAGTCACAAGGTAATTGATGTCGATATAATGATTAAAAACACAAATAAACTCGCCGCTATAAGGCGTGTCATGTGATGAACATATTTTATAATGCTGATCTATTATTGATGTATTTTTATCACTTTGAAGCTTTAAAAAGTTTAATTTATTTGACCAAACTTAGAATTATTTATACATTTTGAATTGCATTTGTAAAATATTGGAGTTGATTGAATTTTACCGACCTAACATAATTATTACGCAATTTTGTGCATTTTGGCTGTACCTAGTAACAACTTGCTTACTGTGGATTTTCTTCCGAGTGTTTCGGAAAATAGAAAGTTTTACAACGAAGAATTTTGACGGCGTTTCCAATGATATACCGAAAATGGGAAAGCGAGCAGAAAAGAAGCAGGCTTAAGTGACTAGAAATAAAGCTTTATTCGAGCTTAGCTAACTGAAATACCAAGTTCAAACACCAGGTATGTTTGCTGTGTTCAGCTTTCGATGTTTTTACCTTGTACGAAAGCCTAAGGCAGCTACGCACTGAATTGCTTTTACATTAATTCATACAATCATGTTTTTATATACAAATTGTTTAGGTGTGCGTTAGCTATATTAAATTTTTTAAAATAAAAATGTACTGCTAAAATAAGTTACCATCTACGTGTAATTTAATGTTATTTTACTGTGTTCTTAGTACTAATTTAATTTATAACTAATCGCTTTATTTATAGACAATTTCCACTGGTACATGTTGATACAATAATGAATTTAATGACCTGTTATTTAATTAAGGCTCAAGTTATATATTATGATCAAATGATTATCACAAATTATATTAGGTATTTTAATCCAGTTTGCGATATAGTCAGAGAATTGATTTTTTTCAATGTTTGTATTGTTTATGAATAAAAAATATAAAAACAGCATTCTGTTCTTTTGTAAACTTCACCCAAATCTGACGACGGGTTGTTTCACGAAATACATTCAAGTTGATTTTCTATTATTATATCATTATTAGCCAGAGGCTTCACAAAAATAAAATAATAATAAGGTACATTTAATATAACCTTCACAAATTTGAAAGTCAAATTTGAAATTTGATGAATTGTTCAAATTCTTTGAAACAACCCGTCCTTAATATATAAAAATTCAACCTGTATTTTGAGCTCGTAAAACTCGAAAAGTAGTCGAAAGTTTGTTCTTATTAATGCCAGGAATGTTTAGAGATTGGTTTAAAAGTAGGGGACGTCAGAGGAATACTTAACGCAATATCTCTACATCGGAATGAGATTTTATCTGAAATATATACTTTATTTTACGTTAATAACTGATGCTGTTTTTGATCAAACATAAAAATAAAGCGGCTATTAATTCTGTCTTTGATGGTTCAGAAAGGTAATAAAATACTTTATGTATAAATTTAATAATTATTTTTCTTAATTCTATTTAGGTAAGATTTAATTAAGGTATTTATTATTTATTGTAATTAATTATTTATTATTAATTCAATTTAATTCCCATAATTATAACCAAAATGTCAAGGTTTTTTCGCATCCTGAAAAATGACTTAGAGTGTTTTGTGGTTTGTAATTATTACATCCGTAATCTGCACACACAGAACATTCTTTTTGGGACGTTTTTATGTGTTTTCAATATTGATCAAAATACAAAATAGGAAGCGCAAATCACCGCCCCCGAGTACTAAATAAATTCAATTTGCCGTCAGTGAAAGGAACGTTAACATCAATATGCTACACTAGCGCCCCTAACGGCCAGAGTTGTTGATACTGCCAATTATTTACTTGAGTTCTACGTATTATTAATATTACAAGGAATTTGCTTAATCCCAATGACAGGTGTTTTTTGTGTGTTTAAATTTAATATACCTGAAAGTATCCCAAATAACTTCTCCTCTATGGAGTGTTTGGGGTATGTTTTTAAAATTTTGCTCAAACATTACGTAAACTCAACTCTTCTGGCTAATTTGTTCGGTTTTAAGAACACATAGCTAGTACCAATAGAATCAAATTGTTCGCTTTTTTGAACAACTCATACGGTATCATAGAAATAGTTGCTTTCTTACCGTCATAGTTAGTATAAACATAAACTAAACGCTCTTATAAAAAGAAGAATAAAAACAAAGTTTTATATTAAAATACAGAATTTAACCACATAATAACTAAAATGTACACCTCTATCCTTTACCAAACAAAGGTTCTGACCGCAATTTGAGAAAAAATTACGAAATTTTGTTAATTTTTTCTGATTATTTTTATATGAAGTGATAGAAAAGTGAGGTAGCTATAATGTTGGAATCATTATGATCAGTACTTTTAATTTTGTTTCGATATTAGACTTTAGACGAAAAAGTGTGTTTCATCACCGTTAAATACAGTTTTTAATATTCGGATACGTTCTAAAATATCTTAATTATTTGAATTTTATTGAGAAATGGAAATAAACACAAATTCTCCGACTCTCTGACAGCTTTTTTTTAAGGAATATAACGGTTAATTTTTCAGAGGCTTGAAGGGTTAAGGGCGGTAAGTATATCAGTAATCGGGTAATATATGCAAGATGTTTGAAGGTTTATACAATTATTTGGTAATATTGAAACTCGGATAAACAGAAGCTTTTCGGATGGCACACATGCATTTCTAACCACCTTTAAAAGATATTATGTTGCATGGAATGAAAACTTACAATTATTAAATATTTATGAATCATCGATCAACGAGGAAGTGATAATGTTTATTTATTTATTTATTCATTTTACTATAAAACCATTAGTATTACTAGAATTTAAACAATAACAGAAGAGTAGTTTTATGAGATGTTTGAAGTTTGAACGATAATATATCTCCATAAGGAAATAGAGAAAAAGTGATTATTTTAGGAAAAAGTCAGTGAAAATATAAAATTAGGAGACCTTAATAAATTATTATCGTTGTTCAAGAACGGTTCTTGTTTTCCTTCGTGGAGAATATGAATAAAATATAACAAAGCGGGACATCTGTCCTAATGATGGAAACTGTGCCGCTCTATGTAAAGTTGTCTAAAAAGGAGGAAGCGTAACACTGCATAATAACCCTAAAATACATCACGATACTACCTTTGGCCGTGAAATTTAAAATCACACCCAAAGTGGGTCAAGTTCATTATCAGGTGTTATCTGTTATGACATCTCCAATAAGCTCCTTGTACCGCTTCACAATCAAGGTAGCAAACATAGCCCCTATGCTTGAAATGGAGTGTTTTATTTGATTGAGTTCCTGACCCTGTCTGACATGGCCAATGAAACGGTCATAATCCAAAATAACACTTTATTTTTAAAGTAAAAAAATAACATATTTGAGTTCCCGAGCCTTTGTGGCGCTTCGACTATGTCAGAATAAATATTAGATTTAGATGATAACACTTAAAGCATGAATCAATATTTTATTATATATATAAGTTATTGTAATAGAAATATTTAGTAAATCTCAATTTAGGAGGCGGGTATAGGTACCGCCGCCCCAGGAACTGTTTTTTCGATAACCAACAATCCTGCCATAGGTCCCTGCTATATTAGGCGTTTTAGCTGATTGACCCCCAGATTCCTACCCCCCCCTTCATATCTTTTTCCTTCCTAGGATTTCCTTTCATTCCTTTCCCTCAAAATACCCCCACACAGCCCAAAAGATGACTTCAGTGTGGAGCTACTCTATTTTTATTCATTAGGTTATTAGGTTATTCCGTACACACACCCCACACCCTGGAATAAAAACTTTATTTTTTCAACCACCATCGAATTGAACACAAAACACTTTCGTTACACTGGAAGAATAGAAGCGCAATAAATGGATGTACGTTCCTCAGCCAGTTACAAAATATCTTGAAAAAATTAAATGTCGCCCATAAAGATTAGAAAAATTAAAATTCAAACCATACCTACATAAAACAGCTAGGCAAACTTATTTTTTCAGCACATAAAATATAGGTACAGTTTTTTAATGTTATTATTTCAATGAAATTCCTCCATAAAATAACAGTTTCGTTAATAAATAGCGCGTATAATTCTTTTAGGCAAGGGTGGTGAAAGAAGCCTGGAGAGGTCTTAATTCAGCAGTAAATTAAGGCGACGCAGGACTCTAATGACGGGGTTTGGCTCGAGGCTCACATTTAATTGATTCCGACGAATTCTTAACTTTTTTTAAACTGATTCCACGGATGTTATTTATATTTATAAATAACATCCGTGTATACAATAATAAAATAATAAAAAAAACTGTTTATCAACTATGAAATAATTATGCACGCGATTTTATTTTTCTAAAGGATGAATTAGTATTTCACCGAGGTATACACTGAGAAACTTCTGAGATTTTAGTTATACGTTTATCAGAATTAATTAAAATAAACCCCGCGGTAAGATCAACGTTCTAGACCTGCTAGGGCAAATTCGACCGTAGGTCCGTCTAATACGTCTGGCCACGCGCCGAATATTTTTGTTCACGCCTTCTTTACTTACGCCGTTAAGGTTCTCACTTTATTATATATGCCGTTTTTCCAATGGCTCCGCCTGTTTAGATTCTTATGCTGTAATCGCATTGAAATAAAAAATATTTTTTGAATGCAATATTGTTCCTTTATTGATACATTTTATTTCATGAAACGTTTCAGTGTATTTAGTTGATTAAACTTGACATACTTTATGATAAATGATTGTTCGACATTAACCTTATGTAAGTATACCTTATCAGTCGCCATCTAGTATGGATTCTACGTAATTCAGTTGACACCCACACTTGGGAATACATTGAAAATATATTTATTACCTGGCTGGGTATAATGTACTGTACCTATAGTATACATTGTGCATTGATGGTTATCTATGTGGGTCATCACCACATAGTATGACCTCATGGGGTGGCGGTGGCTGCATACCATATTAAGTTATTTAATGTCAATTAAAAGCTTTAATGATATCGATGTTTTTGATGGGACGCAAGAATCACTCGAATCCAGTGAGAATAAGGTTGGAATTCCTACGAAAATTCTCCAACTGAGATATCAATTTTGTTAAACGTTTTTAATGTTCTGTGATGTTTTTGTTCAGGTTGTTTTAATGTTATTGTCACTTTAAAATAAGCAGTAAAAATCTACGAGGATTTAATGTGGGGAGTTTAAGAGTGATTGTATACCTGACAAAATCAACTATTTACGACACACACGAACTCTGTTGTTCATTTCCAAAACAATATTTTTTCTAACTAGAATTTATTTTAAAAACGTTTGCCTGAAAACAGTAAGATGGCGGTAATGTAAATCTTCGTTATAAAAGTTATTAATTTCAGTTACCAGATGGCACTATTTTTTAGTATTATTTATTTAATTAGAATATAAACGAATATATACAAGGTAACATTTAATTTAATTGTATGTATTTTAATATTTTTACAGAAAGCCTGACATTTCTTTTTTTTATGCTTCCGATTTTGTTGTCCGGGTTAAATCTTCCCCATAGGAAAAACTAAACCCTTCCACTCACTTTTCCACAAATGATCAGCTAGTCAATCAACACTATGTAAGTGCATTATATAAGTAAAATAAATACAAAATAATACAAGAACAACACGTCAACTCACAAAAGATCAAATGGGAAAATAATTCACCGACTCCAGATATTTTCATATCAGAGGGTTCGGCTCGGTAGAACTTCTAACAGGGCCTATAAATCCCACTGATCCCTCAACATAAATATTTAAAAAATCTTTTGTTATCCTACATGTATTCAAAATGACCGACTTTTGCATCTTTATATATAATTTTTTTGAAAGATCTAATACGCCTAAATTTTTAATTAGAGAGCTAGGTATAATGCCAGTAGCCGAAATAACGAATGGTAATATTTTTATAGTCTGAGAATGCCAAATTCTTTTTATTTCATTTCCTAAATCTGTGGATTTTCTTATTTTTTCGCTAACAGATTTTTGAATATTACAGGAATTTGGTATAGCGACATCAATGATATAAGTTAATTTTTTTAATTTTTTCATGTAAAACTATATCGGGTCTATTATGACTAATCGCTTATATTATTATTATTTCTTAATGTATCTTTAGTCCTGATTTTCCATATTATGACATGTATGATGATGTATGTGCCAATTTCTTAATTATGTATATCTCTATTAAAAACATTTTGGCATTTGGTTTTACATAGTTTTATGCACAATAATTAACACATTAAATTCAATAGATAACAATTAATTAAATGAAATAATATAAATAAATAATTTTTTAAGTACTTAAAATTTTAAATACCAAAATACTTTTAACAAAATAAAATTTTATTGATTCTGTGGTCCAGAATAAATATCTAGGTTCAGATATAAATGCTAATACTTCTTTATTTGCGTACACCGGTTTCGAACCCGCGACCTTCGGAATTGGAGTCCAAAGCCTCAACACCGGACTACGCCGGCCGTCAGATGCACGCATTGTAAAAAATATACCTACATCTGGTCAAAAAACAGAGTACCTGTGTTCGTTCTACCTCGGTCAACAATAACCGTTATAAATAACATTATTGTTTTCTAAGGCCCACAGAAACGCCATCGGGCCCAAAATTCGCTTCTATTCAACAGTCCTTGGTGAAGCAAAACGCCAGATTTGGCAACATTCAGTTCATTTACAACGATGCCACTTAGAACTAAAAAGCGCCTTGCGCGGGTGGACATTTTTGTAAGTTGTTTTACAGTGGACGGTAAATTGATATCCCGACTTAAAAATGTCAGGTTATTTGTGTTTGGTCTTTTCATTCATGTTTTTTTAGAATAATATACAAAAACAATAATAAATATCGAGATATGGCCCGACTCAACAGGATGACGACCTCCGTGACGTCGCAGGTTACAATCTTGGCGTGCACGAGTACCAACCTACATTTTATTTTAATAATTTGTGTTATTTCACAATGTACATAAGTATTATATTTGCGGCATTTTCCAGAGCGTTAGATACTGTCAGTATCGCCCCGATGAAAGACCACAAATCATTATTTAAATTTAGACCGCAGAACGGATATTATTTATTGAATAAGTGAATCTACCTGGCTATTCAGATTTGGTCACCAAACACGGCTAAAGCCATTTCAAGCAACGTTTCAATTCTGAATGGTGGTCTTACACCAGGCGATACTGAGAGTATCTTTCACTATGGAACGTACCGCGCATATACCATACGTATATTAATTCATTAATTGTGAATAACACAAATTAACCAAATAAAATTTACTTGCCCACTCCGATATTCGATCACGCAAACTTCGAGGCGAGAGTTTTACAGTATAGTGTACAGAATAGCATAACCTAAGCCAGTGGCCGTTTGGCTTGAATAACTGAAACCGATTTATACGTTGAATATTGGCTTATGACATGGGAAGAGTCGATAGCGAACCATGATAGCGCCATCTGTTGGGATATTTAAAAGAAGCTTTTAGTTCGATGTTCTACCGTATTTAAAATTTCAAATAGGCGCCAGCAGACGGCCTATTTTAAAAGTAATTTAAAAATCTAAGTTTTCTTTCTTAAATTGTAGTATAAAAAATATTAAATTAACTTTAAAAAATGGAAAAATATAATACCAATAATTTATCGTTTAGTTTTGTTAAATAAACGTATCCAAAGTTTTATAATCTGCATTTTAAAAACAAGTACAATTAGAGTTTATGAAAAAATTAAACTACGAACCTATTTTATTTATTTTTTAGTTTTTTTTTTCGTACGTTTAAAGAAAACCCCTTCAGGTATTTTTTGACGATATTCAGCCTTTAATAGTATTTTTTAAAACGCACTTATTACGGTCTGAAAAAGGTCATATTTTCGATTTGATTTTGATAATTACTAAGCCTATGTTAATTTAAAAAATGTATAAAAAAAATTTTACTTGTTGAAAACACTATCATAATCGATTTGCTTAATAATATAATCATTATTTTAAATTAATAAAAAACTACACTCGGCCTTAATGCAATACCACACACCTCAAGTATATACACAAGTTTGAAAAATATTAGGAAAACAAAAATACATATATAATATGGTACAAAAGAGATTTTAATGATCTAAAGTGGTGGCTCGTGTGGATGTTTTTAAAATTATAATATTAAAAAAATATATTGTTGAGGCTGCAGCCGAAAACTTTATATAAACGCAGAAAAATCTCTGATGCATTATTCTTACACAAAATCGTGAACTGCCTTGTTGATATCTTTGGGGATCTGGTGAGGAGGCACGGAATGAAAGATGTTGTTGTGAAGGTCAGAGTGTTTATTTGATGAGTCAGGTAGCCGTGATGAGATGACGTAGGACAGATGTAGTACTCTCCGGATGCAGGCGGTGATGGCAGGTCAAGCGCGGGTCTGTGAGTCGACGCCGGGCGCTAGTGACCGGACTCGTTGACTGTCAGGCACTGGCGATCTTGGCAATCAGTACTCCAGTGCTGACGGGAAGGCCGAAGGTGCGGTGGACCTTGTAGGCGGTTGAACGGGAACTGAGTAGACCAGTGAGGATGCTGCGTGTCCTCGTGGTGGTCATGGTGAGTGGATGAAGCGTTGGTCAGAGACGCTGGAACCAGGGCGCTGTAATCCACGTAGCGTTGGCCAGGGACGGCGATCTGGGCCAAAGCGCTATGATGATATCCTGATGGAGTCCATGAGCAGAGCCGGGAAGAATGTCCTTCGGGCAAGTGAGGTGCGCGGATTATCACTCGTTGAGCACCTTGTTAACTGATGGCGGATTGATGACTGATTAGATTCTTCATGCTGTCGCTTTTTTAAAAGGTGAAGAAGCTTCTCGAACAATTTGGTTGCTATGTAAAATTTGCCAAACAAATAAATAAAAAAATAAAAGAACATTCAAGAAGCTTGTTTGGAAAAACCGAAACTTCTAGAATTCCGTTCGAATGAAGTAGTTGCGTACCACTACATATCTGTTAGAAAGGATTGCATTTCGTTGCCCCAAGCAAAACACCAGATCGAACGATTTATTTAGAATACCACATTGTAAATCCAAATACGCGCAAAACTCTGTAATAGTACGTATCTGTGAAACTCACAATGCCTCTAGAGATGTAGACATTTTCAACCATAACTTGATATCATATAAAATTCAGCAATAAATTGATAAATTAAAATACTTTTATTTTATTCGATTTTTTTGTTGTTGTTGTTAAAATTACATTATTATCACCCGTAGTGAATAGTATAGCTATGCGAAAAGTTGTATTTTTTCTATTTGTTTTTAATTTTATGTATTTCTTTATTTTGTTTATTTTTTTGCCATTTAATATGTTGTGTGATGTTTTGGACATCCACAAAAATAAACGATAAATAATAAAATAACGTGCTCTAAAAATTTTTTGTTTAAACAACGACGGAAGATTTATTGACAGACAGGCCTTGAGTAAACAGATTCCCACGGGAAAGGAGAGACCGGAGGACAGTCGAGTTTGGAACTTGGGTGGATTGACAGTCCCGAGAAAGGGATACAAATCAGAAGTGTTGTTTGAAATTGCAGTTAATTATTGAATTCAATAATTGGTATTAGAGAATATTGCGGAATATTGAATTAAAGTGAAAGATTATTGATCCGGTGTTTGTGTGAAGTGAAAGTGATTCGACTCAGTGGGAAAACAATTAATAATAATGACAATAATAATAATTGGATAATTTGTAGAGCGCCGTTTTGTAAAAACCCACCTCAGGGGCGCCAGGTGTTGTGCAATCGCGATTGTGTTATAAAGTTGTGTTGATTTAAACGTGATTTCGTATACAGTTCGAACTAGATTGCTTGTCTTAAAAACATGAAAATAATAAAAATAATGATTGCGTTTTTAAAATAGAGTGAATGTACCTAAAGGCAGGAAGTGTTTAATCGTGCTAAGTTATTGATTTGGCGAGATGGCATTCTATCCACGGAGACCGAAAACCAGAGAATCAAATAGATTATTAACTGTGGGTTCGAATCCTAACAGATTAGGGAGGTACAATTTTATTTACAGGAATATTTAATTACCCTTTTATAAGCGTAGGGAGGAGGTCGAAAATTAAAGTGAGTTAGCTATATAGTGTAACCAGGTAAGCTTCACGCTGAGAATGAGAGGTGCCTAACTGGGTGAGTTTTTTATATTATTTATTAAATTTCAGAGGACCTTTTTAAAAAAATAGGATACAACCGAGGTACAGGAACCGAGTTTGCAACGCCTGCAACCCAAATAATCTTCCCATGAGAAGGGATACGCTAGACGCATTGTCAATCAGCTGTGAGCGAGAGACGAGTCAACGACCTTTTCATATATAGGCCGAGAGGCGCGGAGTACAGTCAGTCAAAGGGGAAGTTTTGCTAGCGTATGCCGTCCCAAATTGAAAGCGATCGGATACAACCAGACGGAACAAAATGAAAACTTTTCTTCTGTTATTTGACCTTCTAATTTAATACCTTTCATCTATTGTTTGACTTTCTAAGTTACGAATTGGGATGCACAAAAACAAATCTAAAGTCGAAGGAGGGAGATGGTAATCTCCGAAATAAAACTACCAACCGAACAACTTTTCCCAACAGGTATCTTTCGAGAGGTAGGCAGCCTCTTTAAATTAAATGCAAAAAATCAAACCAATTATCCGTTTATACCTTACCTGAGAGGATAGGTATTCAGTAGAAGTTACCCATACCTAATACACGAGGATGCTAGTAACCTCATAAAATAAATACTGGAACCAAATATTAAAATACAGACAGTCCTCACCCCAAATTTGGCATATCGAGTAGACCTTACATATATCTCACATGATAATTGGCTGAATGGGTAGGCACACAACCTATCGTTAATAAGCAGGCAGAATGTCGACAAGATCGTCGTGTGTTATATGTGTATTGACCTAGAAAGGGATGTAAATCCCCGACGGCGTGGGAGTTACAACGTTTTCTGGAGGTGGCACGTAACTTAGGACCTTGCGTGTCACATTTTCGCGACTAGATTCGTGATAAAGGGATGTTATGGTTTTCCCCTTCTACACTCAGTAAAGTAGTTTATCCTGGAGGTGTTTGAGATTGGGGCAATTCTGAAATTGGTGAAGAGACCTGGTTTTCTTTATTCTGGCGTGAAGGTTGCCGATTTGGAACAAGGGGAGACCCGGCCGGTTGTGATATCCAGACACGCAGATATCTATCGCCTTGCTCAAATTATCATCCATCAGTTTTGTTTGGTAAGCGGAGGAGCCAATCTTAACTTGAAAAAAATTCATTTCTTTTCCTCTCCTTCCCCTCCCAAAATATATACATGGATGGCGCCGACAACTAACACCATAAATTTATCGTATGTATATCACATATATAAAATCTAACACTTTATTATATTCACATTACCCTACGATAGGTAGAATCGAGTAGCTAGGGGGGGGTGAGCAGGCGACTTAGAAGATAAGGTTTATAAAATGGTTTTGAAAAACAGCGGTAATGGATTCAACTCACTCTATCTCAAAAGAACCAAGGGATACCACACAAAACATAAATAACTAGGTTTCTAAACCGAGAAACAAAAAACCAACACAACGTTCGGTGAAGCCTTTTTATACTGAACCGTCACGTGAAATGAGTACGTTCAAGGTCGTACGTCACGTAGACAAACTAGGATGGACACACTTGAAGGGGTGTGTAATAAAGAAAAGACGGCAGGGAGGACCTTCCTACCCCGGATATATATATAACCAAAGCCTTATGGAAAAGTTACCTACGGGACTTAAGGAAAATGTATCGTAGAAAGAAGAGAAGGAAAAGTTTGAAGTAGAAAGGGCAGATCATTACAGTTGTGTAGGTAAAAAATACTAAATCAAAATTTAACTCAATGGAACTTAATTAGTCTAGAACATATGAATGTTTATTGTTATAATTTTTTACTGTAAGACTGTTTGCTTCCTAATAGTGCACTGCCAAAATAAAATTTCTTGAAAATCTTCAGACAAAAGACGGATTTTCGAAAAAAATATCTTTTTGTGCTAAACATCATCTATAATAGTCGAATTTTACGTACTTACCACTCTATCACACTCAAAAGTCATGAGCCACCACTGGTCTAAAGCATTATTCGAGATTAATGGGGCCAGTATTTTTCTCCAGTGATCATCGATGCTGGAATCTGGAGTCTGATGATATTCAATAATAATGACATTTCCGGAGTTGTGCACCTTTCCCTTAGTTCTGCCACCCAGCTTCTTATAAGAGCTGCGAAACCAAAAAATCGTTCTTCTGTTAACATGTTGGAAGCCCTACAGTATCTGGGAAGACCATCATGGGGAAGGCGTTGTTATACTACAAAAATCGAATTAGAATTGAACTAGAATTGATAAGCTTTCGGATTCCACAACGTAATACCAGGAGTCAGAATTTATTTCAGTGCAGAAATTCTGGGACTAACTACCATATGTATTCCTCTTTGCCCAGAATACTAATGGAGGGAAACAATTATACCAAGTCAGTGGACATATTCAATTTATGTTTAAATAAATATAAAATGTTGTTAATGAAGCAATTCAGTTATGTACAATAAATAATGTATGTTTATTAATATTCTCATGTAAAAGCCCCGAAAAAGGGCATTAATAAATAAATAAAGAAAATCTTTTGAAGAACGTAGAATAACTTCCTCTTTATAAGTAGGCTGTAAAGCCTAAATTTAGAATTATTGTAATAAGACGGAGAAACACATTTATTTTAGAATGCTTTTCTTTTTTGGTCAGAAAAAGGGTAAGTATGATTGATATTCCTGATCATAAGAAATGTAATTTTAATTACTGTTATTATTAAAATTACATTGTTAATGTAATTGCAATTTTCCCTAGTTTGTTTCTAGGGAAAATTGTTTCCTAACCACCGAGAATGGCAATCATGAAGGGGCATATCATTGGCGTAATTCCTTCGTTTTTACATTATATCCATAAGATGAAGATTGAAACAATATGGTCTAAAGAATAAAAGTGAAAATATCTGATTTAAGAAACGAAACGAGAGCTACAAAATTCCCAGAAATGCGGTATTTTTCAAGCTATTTTACAACTCTGTTCCTCAAATGTATCTCTCATCTTTGTCACATTTTGAAGTGATGATTTTCCCTTTGAAGTTAACACCAAAGAAAATTCGGTCATACCATTCTACTCTTAATTACGACCCTACGAGACATCTCTCCTCAAAACAAAGTGTTTGAACTCTTCCCACAAAACTCCCAATTAAAAAGCTTTCAACGACTCCCAACAGATGTCACCGGAAAGGAAAACTGTTTGAGGAAAACCCTTAACTCGAGAAAGCCCCGCTAGATGGCAGTAAGCGATAAGATACGGGGGATTGAAATGAAAGCATTATTTTTCCGGAGTTTCATTAAATATTCTCATTGAATGGCAGAAGCAATGGTGTGCATTCGTAGAAAAACAACTTGACGGTCTCATGTTGGGGCCACATTCAGGAGGGAGCTGCTTTCCTCTTGGAAGTTTTAGCCTCATTAATTCTCTGTGTTTTGGGCGGAGGGTTCTTCACCAAAATGGAATGTGTTTTTGAATAAAGACCCACTCGGCACTCAGGCTCGGGACTCGGGCTGTGATTAAAACGTCAGATTACATCAGCATCTTGGGGAAACCAGACAGCAGACAGCAGACAGCAGTCGGTTAACAGTTTGGTGGATGTTAGAAGAAATCACTCAGAAATACTACACGAAAACTTTCAAAGACATGCTTGGAAAAAAATAAATAGTTTTGGCACTAGGAAAAGTAGTCACGAGATTTATAGTGATTTATTTTGGGCTTTTATGCCGTATTGCGCTACCTCTTTCTTTAGCTAATGTTTCGGATTGCATTGCAGTGTCAATCATCAGGGCAGATGTGGCAGGGCTCATTATGGACACTGTAAAACTATCCAAAACGTTGGTTAAAGAAGGAGGCAGTGCCACACGGCATAATACCCCAAAAATAAATAACTATTATATTTTTTGCCGTGAATATCTCAAATCATGCAATTCACGATATATTATAATCTAGGATGAGGCCTCATATTTTTCTAGTCATTAAGATTGTTAGTTATTGATAGTTATCATATAATTTCATTCAGGGTCAGGTTGGGATGAAAAACCGCAAAAATTTCTCGCGATTGCTCCCTTTTTTTTTCAAAACAATAGAATTACTTCATCAGATTTTAATTGTCCTGACTATGTTCTGTGATTGTCGAAACCAGTCAGTGTCTTACAGCAAATATCCGGACACCGTGTAAGGATCCTTTTCTTTATTATAATTACACAATATTATTATGGTTGTGATGTACGTATCATTCTTAAATTCAAAAATACTTCTTATTATTTTCAGTATGTACATATAATGAATTTATGCCGCTGTTATTAAAATAGTTCGTAATGTAATGATCAGCGTAGTTGCCTTCCAAGCAGTTGATCGGCGTTTAAAATTTATTTATGTTGTAATTAGAAATTTTTAATTTTATTATTTAAAAAAAAATCACTTTTTTTTTATATTTACTCCACACAGGAGGCCCTGAAGAAAATAATTTCCCTCAGGGCCTATGTCATCTTTGGGGATGCTGTGTGGAGGGTCTTTTTGTGGAGAGGAAGGAGTGAACATGGGTCTTGAAGAGTCCCATGTTGTAGGAGGGAGGAAACACAGAGGCCGGCAGTTCGTTCCACAGCCGAGCTGTTGAACTTAAGAACGAGTCGTAGAAGCGACCCGTTGTCATGTGACAAATGTCAACCGTGTACAAATGTTGGGCGCGCGTTTGGCGTGTATTCCGACTACGCACCGGTGCCGAAGGGATCAATGACGCTAGTTCCTCCGAGCATCTTCCATTGTAATACCGATAGAACAAGGACAGCATACCTACCTGACGCCTGTGCTCTAAAGATTGCAGTCCGTTTGTTAAGATTGGGGAATCTATCAAACGGACCGCCCGTTTTTGCACAGAGTCAAGGGGTTTTTTTCCAGTATTTAGGGGCTCCGGACCAGAGATGGCTGCCAAATTCGACAGTAGGGCGCACTTGCGATTTGTACAGGGTCAGCAGTTGTGTATTATCAAAGTATCTGCGGGCCCTGTACAGTACGCCCAGCTTCTGAGAGGCCAACTTTACTCTGGCTTCGATGGAGCCCCCGTACCTGAGCTGGTCACTTATGGTTACACCAAGCATATCAATGGAAGGCCACATACACATACACATATGTATAATTATTTCGCGATTTTTCGCAGGGTCTGCGGTAGTAACTTACTTCTAACGTATAATTTTATTTTATTTTATTAAAACACAAATAACTTTGTTTACATCACTTTATTTCGATACAAAATCTCAACATGTTTCATGAACCAAGTTCACTTCATCAGGAGCACAAGTATACTAAAGTTATAATTAAAATAAGGTCTAGAAAGAAGTGGTAGATGGAGCGGGGAGGGGTAAGAGTGGGGGAGGGTTATTCAAAGTAGGAATTAAAATGTCATTAGACGGGAAAGACCGGGTAAGTGGGAAAATATTTAAAATGGGGTTTATACATTTTTTTGTTTATTTATAATATCTGCTTTCATATTCACGTGTTTTCTTATTTCTAAAATTTCAAAATTATTTATTTGAGATACCTTGTAACCAGAATGTAGTATTTTAAAACCTGAATTAATATCGAAAGTATGGTCGTTATTTAATAAATGATCCGCAAATTCTGATTCACAGTTTGCCTTTAAAGCCCTAAGATGTTCTTTAATTCTGATCTCAAAGTTTCTATTAGTTTTTCCTATATAAAAGGAATTACAATCACTACAATTGTGTTTATAAACACCCGATTTTTTAGTTTGACTATCAATATCTTTACTATTAAGAATATATTTTTTAAAATTTGTTATTCGTATAAAACGCCGGTTGAATAGTGAAGAGGGTGTTTTTATTTATAATTTTGGAATTATCATTGTTTACAAATAGAATTCTACGCCATTGTTTGTTTGTATCTTTATAAATAGGATAAATATAAAGTTCAAAGAATTTATGTTTAATTTTTTTATTTAGTATTTCAACTATCAATTTATTAGGATAGCCTTTATTAGATGCTATTTGTTTTATGATATTTAATTCTCGGATCCTAATTGTATCTCAGAATTAATAATGAAGATATTGATAGTCAAACTAAAAAATCAGGTGTTTATAAACTCAATTGTAACGATTGTAATTCCTTTTATGAATATACGGCTTGCTACTCCAGGAAGGCTGATATTTGCTGAAGTCAAGGTCCGGTGGCGACGAGCAGCTGCCAACAAAGTGTCCTTGAAATCTCGCCGAAGAAGACGTATGTTTATATTTGATGTAGATGTGGGTGTGGATGTGATTGTAGAAGTTAACGTGTTTTTTTTATTAATGTATATTCATAAATTAATATGTACGGGCGCACACAAATAATTCATCTTAATATTTGAAAGCATAACTTGCGAAACGTGTATTTAAGTGAAATGATTAAATTAGCGCCATCTATGAAAGAGCAGCTTATGAATTCGTTTGCCCTTAATAGTGTTACATCACCGACTACTTCAACACAGGGTTATTACTAATAGAAATAGATAATAATAGAATAATTATCACAGCTATATATCACTCAAATACTTTGTCGATTTTTTATTTATATTAAATTTGCTGAAAGAACACAACAAACGCGGACAACTAGAATTAGCTCTACATTGAACTTTGTGGCGATACATACTAAAACTTCTTTTGGTCAAAGAAATTATTTATATCAGGCACCACTTATGTTAATATTAATATTCTTCCAAATCATATTAAGTCTACCAATTCCTTAGTTAAATTTAAAAAGTTAATTAAGATTTTTGCATTGACAGACGATTGTCTTAATATTTTTTCATCTTTGTCCTTTCTTAAATAATAAGGTTTTATATAAGTCTTATTTGCTAAAAACTGAATGTCACCCTATCTGTCTTTATTATCTACTTTGCTTCTTCTTTTGAATAATGATTAAAGATTAGTTATGGTTCAAATATTTTTACAACATACTGTCAAATTACCCATCTGGTAACACATCTAATACTTATTTTTTCTTTAACTTTGAAATATTTTGTGTTTGTATGTAGAATTCCTTTATGTTTGTGATTACTCTTATGTTTGCTTCACTCAAATGTAAATTGTTAACCTCAATACAGGTTAAGTCCTAGTGAGGTTGATTTTTATGTGAAAAAAACGTGTTTTATGTAAAGTGAGATGCAATAAATAAATAAAAAGTAAGTGCTCGAATGAAATATCAAAATAATATACCTTTTATTAAGCTCTGATACAAATCACTGATTGCAGTAAATATTAATTTAAGTGGATTTGATTTATTTAAAGCCTTCCATGAAATACAGTATGATATACCGTAAATTGGGTAGGTACTGTATATTGTGTGATATGTGCTTGGTAGGTACTGGGTATAGTAGGTTGACACTGATTATTGGATATCGATCCTTTACCATTAATTAGTTCGCCCAGGGTGGAATATTTATGTGGGTATTACGGGAAATGTTTCCGTCAATTCATGTCGACCGGTGACCGGTGTTGCTGGGAACTGATATTAACATTACAAAGGTAATGCTCGAATATATCAACTATAAATATGACGACATTAAATGCGATGGCCGCTAAAACCCGGCGACGCGCGACACGGAAATAATTGATATGGAAATTATCCGATGGATTGCTTTCTTTCATGCCTAGAACTGTCTTTTGTTCACAATAATTCTTCTCAATTGAGAGTGCCATATTATTCCCATTGCGGCTAGTAATAATAGCTCCATACAGATATGCTACTTAAAATATTATGCAATTTGTAATGATTATGGCCTTACCAACAAACGTGTTTTAAATTGTACACAACTGATAAACAACCATTAATGTGGGATAAATGGTTGTTTATCGATTGTAATTCTCCCCGTGATTCGGTTGAGATGCGATAACAGCCGATAATCATCTCTACATAGTATAAAACAAAAATTGCTGTCCGCGTCTGGCTGTTTGTGCACTTAGTTCATTTAAACTACCCAACGGATTTTGATAGAGTTTTCACTATCATTTAAAAAAAAATTTCCGGAAGCTTTATGAATATAAAACGTGCACACAATATTTAAATAATGTAGAAAAAAGCCGATGCTTTTAAAATAAAGTGGTAAAAAAAATATTTTCGGGTGCTTACATTGCTAACGCTGGCTTAGCTTTATGAGATACATCAAAAAATGTACTACTGAATTGTATATCTTAAAAAGACCTACAGAAAAGTCTGCGATGATATATGTCTATCTCCCAAGGATAACCCCCAGCAACGCCAGATACAAGTCAGCCAGTAATTTATAAAAAAACTAGATGTAACACGCCACGGTTTCCTGGTGCACCTTCCTAAACTTTCGAGAGCATTCTTGAACTTTCCGGAACCTTCTACAATCACCAACCGTCTCCGCTACTCAGCTTGGAACCTTATAGAACATTTGTGAACTTTCTCCTTCCAGAACCTTCTAGAGTAGTCTGGAAACTTCATGAACTTTCTGGAACCTTCCAGACATTCACATTCTGAAATAATCTGAATAATTCGTGGCCTTCCCATAACAGAGCAATGTGCTAGAAAGCACATTTTTGTCACCCACTCCCACCTTCGATCAGCCACCTCCACCAAACTCTCTTACCTTCGATGTGACACCAAGGGCTATCTAGCACCATAACCACAGGTGAGTGACAGTGGTTGGTTGTGAAAAAAATTAGGCGGGTAGGGAAATACGGGCTTCTTTTTATAATATATATTAAATTCGTTTCAATGGTTTCGTTGAATTTGGGTGAATTGGCTAATTATTGTTACAGGCGTATTTTCAACCTGACCAAAATCCAGAGTAAAAACGATCGAAATATGTTTTTTTTTAAATGTACAAATCTTTCACAATTTTTTTCAGTTTTTTCTACTTGATATTATTAAAATACCATGAAACTAAAACTGGCTTCCCAGAAAACTCTTAAAACTTTATCTTGTTTACAAAAAGTTTGCATCAGTAAAATACAATCACAGAAGATATGTCTCTTGTAGAAATTTCCTTGAAAAGCAAGCATTTTCTGGGAGATTCGCTTTTTTATTTTTCTTGTATTTTTGTTTTAAATCTAACCCCATTGCGGGCATCCTCGGGCCGGTCCCAGGCGACACGCGCATTAGTCTTGTAGCCTGTACCAGTAGTGATGGGAAAATTTATATTTTTGTGAAATAACTGTTAACTAATTCTGTTCTTATGTATCTGGAAACTGAAATAGTAGTTTATAAAACAGTTAAAACATTGCGAGATTTTGTGTAAAAGCGCTTCATTCCTGTTTGATCTTCACATATGGAAAACAATTATCGCCCTTGGCAAAACTCAGTGCCAACACAAATTTTCAAATACCATATGTTTTACTCGACTGCCGCTAACCACTTGAATAAAATGATTATCCAAAATATGTGAAAACTTTAAAAAACATACATAAACAGCGATCATTTAACTTGCGTTAGATAAAACAAACATAATTTTGTATTCAAGATCTCTTACGAGAGTACGTGGGAAAGGTTATTTCTACGTTTCAAGTTATTTTTAGTTACCAAAACTGTTATCTTGTTACTGCTACTTCATGCTTCGACCATCACTAGTGTCCCCAGAGGCAGTGTTTGCAGAGAATCGCACGCCAGAATATGTAGCAAGAAAATTTCATATTTTTATTTGTGTCGCGGGGACATCTGAGACCGACCGTAGGAACGAATCATTTCTCAAGGAGGTCTGAGGGATTCGTTCCGCGGAACAGTTGTATGTATTCCTAGAACGGAGGCACCAAACAGCGAAGAAAGGACTGAGCAGATTGAATAGTGTGGAAATGCAATCACTAAGAACATGTGGGGGGAGATCGGGTAAGACACGAGTGTGGAATAAGGATCCAGGAAACACTTCAAAAGAAGTCTTCGAGGAGAAGGTTTCAAATCAATGATTAAAATGATAATTGATTAATTTGTAAAGTAAATATCAAATTAACAGCAATCAGGTCTGAAAGCTTCTATTTTATATTTATAAAAAAATCAAATGTTTAAGGGGTTAGGGGTAGTCAGCGGCGTGAAAATATTGTTTTTATTTTTTTTAAATTGAATGTAATTTAATTTATTTTATAAAACAAAGTTATTAAATTATGTTTTAAATTTATTTGAAGAAAAAAAATGACTACAGTTATCGCCATATTTGTTCGACTATGTTTTCGGTGACCGCTGTAATGTAAAACCGCTCGAAGATTTTGAATGAAATTTATATAGTTAATTGAAAGCTTAACAACTCGAGCAATTATTGGCATATCATGCCAAGTTTGCAAAAAAATTTGAGCGATCGTTTGCCATAGTGTGCCAAATTTATACAACGTAAAAATATAGGATAAATAGTGAAATGTGAGTGGATTCATTGGCTTTAAACCGCAAAAAGCAGTTATGTTTCTATATTAATTATATTATGGTATTCATGAAATAATATATATAAAATGTATATATTTATATGACACCAATCGCTCGAGTGGATAAAAAACTAGAAAGAAGAATAAAAAAAATTAAACCTACGTTCTTATAACCTAGTGCTTTTTTCCTTGAAAATCCTTGAGTAAATTATAAGAGGCCGCCATTTTGTTAATTAAAAGAAGCTTTGGTAAGGTTCTTATTTATTTATTTTGAAAAGGTACATTAAATTATATGGAAGGAAGTTTTTGTCCAACTAGGAAGGTTTCCCGTTTTAGGACAGTCAAATTAACAGGTTTCAAATTATCATACATGTACACAATTACAATTAAATAAAAGTAACATTACAAAATACATAATAGTAACACAATTACATAATAGTAAGACTATCTTGTCGAATAATATGACAAGAAAATTGAGTAGGTAATACACTAATGGCGAATATTATTAAATAAAACACGCTCTTTTATACAAGGAGACAGAATGAACTGGCGTTTATTTAATAAGTACCGTATACACAGATGGCGTTAGTAGTATTTTGATATAACTAAAATAACAAATATAAGAAAAATAAAAAAAAAATTGGGTAAAATTGAAAATTTGAGAAAAAATAAGTATTTAAAAGCGAAGATACAACTAGGCGTTCGTGATAAATAATTATCAGATTTCATTTTTTAGTAATATTTCGGAATCAGTCCTGCCTAGATCTAATAACTATTTTGTTCTTTTTGGACCGAAGGATGACAATTAACACAGTTTCAGCAGTGCAGGGATTTTGTTATATATTTTAGGACCAATATATGTGAACTATAAAACTATTTTTATTATTTGTTTGATTTTAGATGAATCAATAAAATGTTGTGATGGATAGCAATTAAATTGAAAACATTATACAATAACTTTTTTAATTTATTTTATAAAATAAATTAAAGTACTCTCAATTGAAAAAAAATACATTTTCCCTCCACAATATTAAATTTATTATATTGTCTAGATTTGGAAGAAGAGAATTAATAAGTACCCACCCTTCTTTCATTAGTGTTGCGAGTTTTAACGTGAACTACTTAAAAAAACGTGCTTCTTTTTATTTTGTTTAACTGACTTAATTCACAGTAAAAACCACTGACCCAAAATCAGAACACTTAATAATAATGAACACTGCTTCAAAGGATTATTACGAAACATTATAATAATTTAACCGGGTGAAAAGAATACTGAGTAGCAGTGGCGCAGCGTTCACCTGGGCGGTTAAGGCAATTGCTTTGGGGCCGGGATTTCTAGGGGCCCGCTCTGAAACATTAAAACGGACAAAAAGATGAAGTATTGCAAAAAAGGTATTATTTTCAAAATATATTTATTTATTTCTTCACTTATACACACAGTTTATAGTTAGACACATTGACATTGGGTGCAAGTAATACAGAAAGATGTTCCATATATAAAACATGGTAGTAGAACGAAAAAAACGTGCTTATACGTTAGTACTGGTCTAAAGTTTTTGTGCGTCTGATGGCGGTCAAGAAAACATCTAATACATTTGTCGTGGTCAATCTTCCCTAATTTTATCAACGAGGTGCAATTACGCTACTTTTTAAACACATCTATTTGAAATTCACTTTTGTTTACGGTAATGAATTAATGCAAAACTTAGAAGTGGAAATTAACCCACTCTCCGATCGAGCTGATAGTAGAGTAACTGAGTCAGATAGACTCGTTGTCGATGACAATGTATTCTATCAACTTTTGGTGGCAATCACGCACATACACGCTGACATGTACGCACTTCTCTGAAATTGGACGATATCATGGCTGTGAATATACGAAATAATTGAATTGATAACACGTATAAAAGGTGTATAACGGGCTCAAGCAGCAATGCAGTAAGGTTAAAACAGACCCTCTTCAAAAGCAAATTAACGTATGGCTGATAGAAAGTGGCAGAATAAAATCGGAAAGTTTCCTGTCTGACTGAAGAAAGACCCTTAAGTGAAATCATTTCGACTTTATCCCTAATAAAGTATATTTATTGATTATTTTTGTTTTTGTATTACGATATATGTATAATATTGTATTATTGGTATTTAAAATAAATATTTTCTTATTTATATTACTAACATAATACCGGGCACTTGCCTAGCTTAGGGTTTTAATAATAAAAATAAAAAAATGTTGAAAAATTATAAAAATAACTTTGGGTTGATTTTTTAAATTTTTTGTTAATTTACTTGTAAATAGTCGTTAAATACGTTATTTTCCTTCGGAATTTTTAACCTTCGATCTTTGAACTCGGAGCCTATGATCTATTAGCCCTGTCATGGAGTTCGTCAATGTATCATTCATTAGATAATTTTATGTTCATTTAAATACTATGCTAGTGTTAAAATTCTATGGAACAATTCATGATTAATATATTTTATTTTTAATGAATTATATTTGTTTTAAAGAAAGACAAACATTCCCGGGTTACGAATAACCTGACAATATTTGAAAATATTCTACTACCACCACAGTAAGCGGAAAATGTTGCTTGTGTTGTGATGGAGGACTCAGCTAGCAGAGGAATTGAACACACTACGCCTGGGTGGGAACGCGATTCAAACTTAGCCACTGACCGATTATGACATCACTAACTTAATTTTACAGTTCTAAATCAGAACCAAACTTCAGTTCCAAAGTATGTTTATTTTTTATTAGGTAGAATAACTATATAACTATAGAATAATATTTTTTAAATCATCATTTGATACTGTGGGCCTAACTGGGTGCTTTACCCTTGTTGAAGCCCCCATTTTACATTTTAGTAAAATTCAATAAAAAGGTAATATGAAACAATAAATAATAATAATTATAGCACCTTCTGTGAGGTTTGGTTGTATATAATGAATGATGTGTGTATTGTAATTGTAATTATGTATTACGAGTATATTTTATTATGTTACGTTATAATATTGCCTTTTTTGTTCTTTAATCAATCTTTTATTTATGAAATGTTTTACGTTCTCCCACACTTTTATATCTGATGGTATTTTATTGACTGTACCAATTAAGATTGTTGTAAACGGAAGTGGCGCCCTCTGTTATTTTCAAAGTGAACCGTAAAAGTTTTCAAACCGCGGCAGCGTGTTTTTATCTGCTAGTCGAGTACGAATGTTGAATGTCCAACCAGCCTTCTAAGCACAATACTTGCATAAAAGTAAAATCTATTTCTTATTTTCATTTAACATTTTCCACTACGCCAAGCCACTGCCTGGAAACCATTACGAGCCAAGAAGCAAGTACGCAGTACAACGGAGGCGGCGCTGCAGTGAGCAGTAAGCAGTAAGTAACGCAGGACTGTACACGACATCCTCAAATGAAATTTTATTTTCCCTTTTAACTAAATTAAATTCTCTTCAAGTATCCATTGTTGGCCGCTCATTGTGCTCTTCTCAATTAATATTTTTAATTACTCAAAGGCACCGGGGCGTGAAAATATTAAACGTCTTAAAATTATTATGCGATGAAAACATCACGCCTGAAGCTGACGCTTGGAAAAATTTCGTCACTTTGAATAATAACGAATCCTGTTTCATCAAAAGTTGGCTTTCGTTGAAAATGTTTCTCCTCCAACGAGCTCCGGTAAATGAGTTTTGTAGCATGCATTTTTACCGTGTTGAGGAAGTTTCGCTCGATCCTGTCGACATTGTGAAATAAATCTATTAAATGGGTGAAAAGAAAAGTTTTTGATGAATGCTTACGGTAAGATTAATGGCATATATATGTAGATGCGAAATATGAACATTATGGCAATTTTACATTCCTACTTGTACTTATACAAAATAACAGTAAAGAAATTTGGATAGAAATAAGGATGTAAGTGTTTTGTATAGGGCTGGCAGATTCTTCAATAGTGACCAGCTGCTAATTCCTTACAAATTTTAAGTTAGTTCAACAATTGAATTTGGGAGCCACCTCTGGGCTGGAGGCTGTCAATATTTAGTAAACTTAATTAATTCTGTAAATGTAAAATTAAGTAAATATATATTTATCCCAGACTTGCAGAAAAGTGTAAAGATGTCTCAAATAAAAAAAAAAAATGGGATATATTTATCCAAGACACTCTCTAGGTTGCATTTAGTTCGAGATGAATCTTGCGATCATACATAAATATAGCAGCCTTTAACAATGTGCGGTGAGAAAATGATAGTTATTATTTGAAGTATGATACAGTTAAATATGACCGAAGGATATAGGGTTTAATTAGCTCAGTTGGTATAGCAGCGCCCCGGCAAGGCGAAGGTTCTGAGTTCATGTTCTAGTTGCGACTTATATTTTTTTGATTTCTTTTCAAAATTTCGTTTAAGAATTGATATATTATGTACAATAATTAAATATATAATTGTGAGGTTTTACTCATTAAATTATAAAAAATAGAAATTATAGCACGTTTATAAAAGTGTATAACTATACAGTTTTATTTTAGAAACAACCAAGAACGTTTTTTAACTCAATTAAGATTTAGTTCAGTGGCAATAAATAGGAGTGTATTTAAAAAATAACAATACAAGGAGGTACCATAATTAATTTTCTATATAATTTAATTGTATGTTTTAGTAACCTACCTGACTAGGTGTAACCTGTTCTGAGTTGGTGATTTGTAGATTTTATTCTTGAGAACTAAGTAGTAATATTACAATGTGAGTTACCTCTATACTATCAGATTCATAAACTGGAAAATCACAAATTGACTTGTCCCCCTTTTCCTAATAGGATGGTATATCAATTCCGATTTCTATATGTCTGCCAAATTCCTTACTGTTAAGTTTGTAATTGAATATAGAAAATCTTCTTAAATTAAAATGATAATAATAAATTAATAAAGAGGTTTCCAAATGTTAATGTCTCTATATATTATATATTTGTATATTTTTAGAACTCATGGTTTCATGTGATCTTACTCAACGTTTATAAGTAAAATAAAATATGTGCAGCGTAACCCTAGCTTTTTTCCAGATAAAAATAGAAGAAAAATAACTCACACTACAACCAAAAAATTTACACACAAACTTTTATGCTCTCGAACCTTCATTATGTACAAAACTTAAGAACCAATTGGCAAAATATTATGGAAAAGAGTTTTTCGAATTATAATTCTATTGTTAGTAAAATAAGCCTAAATATGGTACGACTCAAGCGCAATTTAAGGATTCGAGATATCAAAGGAAAAAGTGAAAAGAAAGTTTACATTTGAAACCGACATTTGAATTCGAAATTGTTGAAACCGCGTTTCTTGGCATTGTGTTTTATTCCATAGGAAATAATGGCGGAATAAACAGTGGCTGATTTACTAAATAACTGATTTTATTTCAGCATACATCGGTGGGGAAGATAAAGAACTATGTCATCAATATTTACCATGGAAGGTAAATATAATACCATTTGCTTCTGTTTGCACATATCAACTAATTTAGCGTAACATCAAAATAATGCCATATATGTTGTATCAGTCCAATATTATTTATTAAACTTAAAATAGATTCACTTCATGTGGTCTGATATAAACATACATTTTAATGTATATTTTACTTGTTACTTTCATGATTTTTACGCTTTTCTTTAAATATTCTTAATCTAGGTACATTTTTAATTTCACCAGGAACTAAGCTGCACAATTGGATGCCTTCATACAGTTAACAATTCTACGTTAATGATTTTTTAATCTTTTTATTGTGTTGTTTTCTTTCCTCTATTACGTGAAATGTTTTAATTGTTAAAAGTTTATGGAAGTTTTTATTGTACTGTAATTTGTCTGTAAGTAAGTATTTGAGTTGGCAATAAATTGTTAAAAACTCTGTAAATAAGTTTTATTGTAGGTACTGTAATTTGTCTGTTAATAAGTATCTGAGTTGGTAATAAATTGTTAAAAACTCTGTTAATATGTTTTATTGCACTCTAATTTGTCTGTAAGTAAGAATCTGAATTGGTAATACATTTTTAAAAACTCTGTAAATAAGTTTTAATCTGCTGTAATTTGTCTGTAAGTATGTATCTGAGTTGGTAATAAATTGTTAAAAACTCTGAAAATTCTGTTTTCAACATTCAATATGGTATCTATTTTTATGTACTCTTTAATATTTTTTATCAATGTATATTGCATAAATACACTTTTTCGAGGAATTAATTCCTTAAGCATTTTCTGTTTTCGTTCATTTTGCATCGTTTCAAAATTCTAGGTAACAGCAGGCACTGTCAATTTTCAACTGAATATATATCGCATTTCCCAATAACTAAAGAAAATACCATAATATTCATTTCAGCTTCGTTATTTTGACGTTTTTTTATCGAAACAACAACAATGCGTTTGATTATTAACATTATTTTTAAAGAAATTTGAAAAGTGGGACAAATATATCATTTCAAATATATTTAAACAAATATCATATGAAGACAATATTAGCGATTTCTGAACGAAAATCTGAAACAAAAAAATCAGAAAAGGATACGGTCACATCTAGGACTCGAACCCAGGACCCTTGTCTTTCCGGAACACCGCTCTACCAACTGAGCTAATGCGACCCTATCCCCCTCGGTAACTTTTAACTGTATCATACTTCGAATAAGAACTACCAACATTGTCTTCATTTTTTCACCGCACGTATGATACAAGTATGATTCAGTTAAAAGTGACCGAGGGGGATAGGATCCCATTAGCTCAGTTGGTAGAGCGGTGTCCGGAAAGACAAGGGTCTTCTGGGTTCGAGTCCTAGATGTGACCGTATCCTTTTCTGATTTTTCTGTTTCAGATTTTCGTTTAGAAATCGCTAATATTGTCTTCAATAATTAAATATTACAATTTGAGGTTTTACTCAATAAAGTTATTCCGAAAAATAAATATCATATGCTTTAAAAATTATAGTAATATGTCAACCCACACTTACTCTAAGCATAGAAACATTGAGAGAACTCGATATTTCGAAAAGACATGCCTTTTGTTTGATGAATTTGTAAAAAAAATATAATTTCACTTTTTTCTATTTCATATAATAAAAAAAAAAAGTTTTTCAAGTTAAACCGATTCTAACGATAAAGGCGCGATAAATGAATGATTCGTTTTGGCTATTTTTTAGGATTTTATTAATGGTATCCTGTATAAATATTTGAGGCAAACTGGAAATAATTATTATTTCTCTGACTAACGTCAAAAAATTTACATATTTCCGCATGGTAGAAAAATAAAACTAAAAGAAAATAAAATTGGTTCGACAATCTCAGAATATCGAAACGTTTCAATTCTGAACTATTCTTACACCAGGGCGATACTGAAAGTATCTTCCACTCTGGAACGTGCCGCAAATAAATAAAATATTATTATTTTTAATGAGTATTTTGTGAAATAACAAATTTAAATATACATAAATTTAATAAATATAAACAATAATATATAATAATTTTAAATATAAATAAATTTAATAATGAAATTTACTTGCGCACGCCGGGTTTGAATTCGCGACCTTCAGCTTGCTGGTCGAAAGATCTCTCGACCACGGAAGACGTCTTAATCAACTTACAATTTACACTAATAGTGTTTTGATTGATCGATGTTTTGACACCTCACTATCTTCCACGCTGATTATTTGGAGACTTAGACAAGATGACAACTTATAACATAAAAGATGATTTATTTAAGGGCTGAATTTATATTTGTTTTTTAAAAAGTAATAATACTTTCGAAAATAAATGTCAGAAAGAGAGATTTGAGAAAGTGGCAATTATTCTGAATACGATATATAAAAGTAGGCCCCGTCTTTTTCTTCAAAGGGTTGTGAGTTGTGATAAGGGTCGGAGTGTGCCCGGAGCAACTCCACTTTTTATGATGACAAACATCTCATGTTGTCAATTTTTTATCATTCCTGAATACTGTGTATCCAGGAATGTCGCAGTTCGAATAAATTAGATAGGGTAACAGTACAGGCTGTAATAAAATATGTAATCATGTAGATTTATGACAAATTCGATTGAGAAAATTCTTCACGGTGTGTATATTTTGAAGAGAATTAGCATAATAATAAAATACAGAATGTGGAAAATGTTCAGAACTCAGTAATCTAATTGAACTTGAAATCACCGTGAGATATTCTGTAGGTAATTGTTTAATAACCATGATATGATTAAATAAATAAATAAGTAATAACAGTTACAGTATAATAGTATTACAGAGTATAATCAATAATGTTAACTAAAATAATTCATACATATAGTTTTCACTGCTTTTGATTTTTTTTAATGTTCCACTTCTATAAAAGCTGGCGCTTGTGTCTAGAAGAGTAGTGAGCATCAAGATTAAGAATATTTAGTGTTTGTAATTATGAATATTAAAATTTATAATTTCTTAAAAAGATAGTTTCATCATTTTGGTATTTTTACATTGAACTTCTCTTTAATTGCTTTTAGTAGGTGTTTATAGTTTTCTATTGTTCTGATATTTTCGGGTAGGCTGTTGAAGTATAAATATAATCACCACATATAAATATTCTGAACAACAGAATAAGGAAACTAACATATATATTTAGATGTTTAAGAGATATTTTAAACGAAAAATTACTTAGAACCATATACTTCGCTTTCTGTCAATCAATTATACAATACGGAATTATAGGCTGGGGCGGTACATATAAAAATCAAACACAAACAATTTACATATCACAAAAACTAATAATAAAAACCACATTAAAAAAAACCCTATTCATATTCGTCCGAACTTTTATTCAAACAATTTAAGGTCAGAAAATTAAGTGCATTATACTTCTACCATGCAGCATTACAAATTTATAAAAACAATAATCAAAATAAAATTGCACCCTTTTAAAATAACAGAAATCTTAGACAAACATCAATACTTCCTACTCCTAAATGCAAAAAAACAATAGGACAGTTCAACCATGAATATCTCGGAGTTAATTTTTTTAACTCATTACCAGAAAAAATTAGAAACATGAATGCAAATATAAACGAATTCAAGAGCCACCTTAAAAAGTATTCCGAACCGTTGAACTGAATCATATCAAATATAAACCAATATAACAACACCCCCCATACACACAAGCCCTGATTATTTATTGTGATACATCAAATACTTATATTATATTATATTATGTAATTAATAACTGTTTTATATTGAGTAATGTAATTCGTGTATCTTTTTTTTACTAATATGTAATGATGTTGTTAACAAATAAATACTCGATGATAAGACTGCAAATATCAAGTCAATATTTTTGGACCAATGGAAAGGACCGAAGAAAGTATGGATTGAATGCTTGGAAGAGAAAAGTTGGTGGAAAAGCCCTAGGAGTAGAGATGAATTGCAACAGCTGATGAGATGATTATAAGAGCGCTGTGATGATTATTATTGTGAAATATGGAAGTGTTTTGCGATAATTAATGAAGTGATAAAACTAGAAAGGGAAGACCACATTTGGAAAATGAAAATTTCATTTACAACAGATTTTCACTCTCCTACAAAAGACCTACAAATGTCAATACATATATTCAAAACATTCATAAAATAATGGATCTGGGACTCAGAGAGACACGAAATTGATAGGATATTGCAACCAAACACAGATTGATTGAAGTGAGACAACCTGTGTAATATCCAAGTCATAAAAATATAATTAAAAAATCTATATTAGATTTTAGATCTACATTGTAAACTGTTATGTTTTAAGAATCCAAAAAGTTGTAGCACACATTTTAACTAGTGTAATAAGTATTAGATTAAAATGAAAATGTATTCCCCAGCACGGGAAACCCAGTGAGAAAAACACAATTAAATAAAATGATGTCAATACAAATCGTAGTAAATAAAAAAAATATATAAAGGCGATATCAAAATATTTCAATAAAGTTAGGACCGTGTACCGTTATCTCTATTTGATGTCAATTTGGGAATTAATGATCGGTAAAAGTTTGTAAAGCACTTGGCAATTCTCCGAATACCTTTCACTCGTTGGTCGTATTCAAATCGTCCTAATATATTTCTTATAAATTTACAAATTCGTCAATTTGCATGACAGTGGAGTCCGGTCTACCATGAGTACGGGAGAGGAGAGGAGGTGTTTTGCGCCGCCCTTGATGTTCCGGCAGCTCTCAGTTGGCCAGAATTAATTCAGACACATTAAGTTTTAAATACTCAAGTCGTCCCCGAGGCCGTCGAGGGTTGGGGTGGTAAAGTGTGGTGGGCAATGGTGTGGGTGGTATGGGCCGAGAGGGTGGAGTGGACATAAGGATGATCATTTTAGCTTTCCATAAACACTACGATGGACGGTAAATACATTTAACCCTTAGACCCAAGTAAGTCTTGTGGTAATAAAATATAAATATTATTACGTGCTTGTATTTTTTTATAATATTTTCGCAAAATTTTATTCCTTTGACTGTGAAAGCTATAAGCCTACTGTCGTAGTTAGATGAAAATAATGTGTAAAGTGATGCGCATTGTTATAATAAATATACGGTAGCATTTCTTCTGTGATAAGATTTTTATTCGGTAATAATTTACTTTAATTTCTTATTGTGAGGAAAGATGTCTAGTTTATTTCAGGTTCTTCGTGGTATTATTGTGACTTTTTGTATTGGAGTTTTTTTGTTTACTTAGAATGAAAGAAATAACCGATTTATTTAAAATCCCAACTTACACTTATATAAGAAAATTTAACCAATACACATAAATACATGTACCATTTAATCATAACCACGTAAACACCTCAGCACAGGTTCTCCCAGTGAGGTGTTCACGAAACATATAACACTACCCACCACAGTGTCACCTACTCAAATCTACCTCACACCCAGCATAAAAAAAACAACAAAAAACACCATATTAACAACAGTTCTAAATTTATGTATTATAAACAAATGTAAATATTTGGTAGACACTGTAATGTATGTATAGAAATAAATAAAATTAAAAAAATAAAAATAAATGACATTATAAACAAATAAAATGTATTTACAGGTATAGCGCACTGTTATGCTATGAATCGATTCAGCTTCGTAGGAAAAATCATCATGAATGAAAAAAAAGATTGAAAGCCAACTTGATACTTTTATACTAACCCCAGACAGGAGACAATAAGAAAAATAATTTTCCTCAAGGCCTATGTCATCTTTGCTTTTGTGGAGGGTATTTTTAAGGAAAAAAAAGAAGTTCTGGGAAGGAAAAAGGGTATGATGGGTGGGTAGGAATCTAGTCAGTGTGTCCAGGAGCGACAGACGTATGAATCCATCCCTCCTGCTGCAGTACAAGACGATGGATGTCAAATGATCTCCTTTAATCGGGCTCTCTGCTGGCCCGCAGCTGGTGGCCAGGTGCATCCGCCGCCAAGACCTGAACACACCTCATCTGATGAACCCGGGCACTCCTGCTAAGTCATCAAAGGTAGCGAACAACTTGGCGTGACCTATGACCTATGTTGGTTATCCAATAACTGGTTGCCGTGGCGGCGGTATCCATAACCGCCTCCCAAATTGAAAATTTAAGGAAATAAAAATTGGGCGAGGGTAAACTATATATAAATTAACCGTCTCAACGTGGCCTAAACACAGTTTGAAAATGGTCTTGAACGCCAAAACAGTTGTTACCATAGTTAAAAAAAAATACTTTGCAGAACTTAAAAATAACATTATTAAATTTAATTTACAATAAATTTAAAAGATGGAGTTCGACGAAATAAACACCAAACCAATGAACAATTTGAAAAGCATTTTCAAATAAACAAAATAAATATAACATATCTTTGTGTGGTCTTGTGACGTATTCCTAATATCAGAATGAGCAAAGGAACGGTTCTGAGAACTGGGAACAGTTTAGGCAATTAACTGAAATGCCGGCGGCAGGAAATGTGTTTAACTTGTGCGGGTTCAGAACGAAGTAGCGAAGGCGTCAAACGGACGGGACTCTAAAACATTCAAACAAATTACCTAACACAATATTTATCCGAGAAATACATACCTACCTGCGGAAATGTAACTAAAGAAAAATACACTAAGTATAAGTGACATAAATGTATTCGCAGGTTGCTGTAATTATGTGGGTTGAAGTAAATTAGCTTTAATACAAAGGCAGCTAACAATACACTGTAGGAGTTTGTGACATAAAACATTGTTTGACATATAAATTAAAGGATGTGCACAACATCATTTTATCTTTCATACTTCTTCATTATCGCTGAATTAATTTAGCTATTTTCTGTAAAACACCCAATAGGGCGTAATAAAGGTTTGCTAAATACAGACATATAAATGAAAAGATGTGCACTATATCATTACATCTTTCATACTTCTTCATTATCGCTGAATTAATTGAGCTATTTTCTGTAAAGCACCCAATCTGGCGTAATAAGGGTTTGATAAATACAGACAAATAAATGAATAGATGTGCACTGCATCATTTTATCTTTCACACTTCTTCAGTATCGCTGAATTAATTTAGCTATTTTCTGTAAAGCACCCAATCTGGCGTAAAAAGGGTTAGATAAATACAGACATGTAAATTAATAGATGTACACTACATCATTATATCTTTCATACTTCTTCATTATCGCTGAATTAATTTAGCTATTTTCTGTAAAGCACCCAATCTGGCGTAATAAGGGTTTGATAAATACAGACATATAAATGAATAGATGTGCACTTTATCATTATATCTTTCACACTTCTTCATTATCGCTGAATTAATTGAGCTATTTTCTGTAAAGCACCTAATCTGGCGTAATAAGGGTTTGATAAATACAGACAAATAAATGAATAGATGTGCACTGCATCATTTTATCTTTCACACTTCTTCATTATCGCTGAATTAATTTAGCTATTTTCTGTAAAGCACCCAAACTGCCGTAAAAAGCGTTTGATAAATACAGACATGTAAATTAATAGATGTGCACTATATCATTATATCTTTCATACTTCTTCATTATCGCTGAATTAATTTAGCTATTTTTGTAAAACACCCAATCTGTCGTAATAAAGGTTTGCTAAATAAAAACTTGTTTATTTTTATTAATATCAATAAAGTATCTACACATTGCTCTGTACGCATTTCATGGTATCTTAAGTACTTATTTTGTACTCTTGTTATTATATTATACAATTATTGAACTCTTTTGTACAATGTTAATATATCTCTCTCAATGATAACTTGTATTGTACCTACTTAAATTGTTCATAATCAGCTTATTATATTATGTATTATACACTTATGGTACTCCTGATTAACTAACCCTTGACAATGTTTACATGTAAACGCATGCAAGGTGAGAATAAATAAAATAAAATCAATACATGCAATATATATTTCAAATTAACTTCTATAATAACAACAAATCGTGTTTATTGTTTCTGAAATTTTTAGATGTCATATATTGAATATGCAAAGACAAAAACATGAGAAATTTGTGGTAGAAATTAAAAAAAATACTAATTTCGGTTGTGCCCCTGTCTGGAAATGACCTGTGGAACATTTTGCTTTAAATTGTGAAGGAATTGTGTCATCATTTTCAAAATTGTTTTGAGTGAATGTTAAAGAAGAGTTTGTGTGGAAAATTCAGCAAAGTGATATATCTATTATATACTTACACTACTACAACTGGTGCCTTGGAAGGAGAACTGCGGGCATACAAAGATATTCAAAAAAATATTCCATCTCAAAACAATATTAATATCTGTGAGGTAATCCACGAAATGAACGAAATTACGGAGAGGTCGAAAAATATAATTTTGTGCAATGTACCTGAAAGTGCAAAGGTAACAGCTACTGACAAAATCTTGGATGACCAAACTGCAGTAACGGAAATAATTTCCAATATAGATATACCTGCAAAAAATAAAATTATTAAAGTTTACCGATTTGGTAATAATAATAATAACAAGCCAAGACCAATTAAAATCCAGTTTGAAGACTCCCAGACAGCTAGAATACTACAAGGAAAAAAACATCTCTTAAAGAATAATGTACGCATTTACTCTGACTCGACCCCAGCACAGCAAAAGCACCTAATGGACTTACGGACAGAACTTGAAAAACGTAAAGCCAATGGAGAAACGGACATAACTATAAAGTATATAAATTCGTCACCTAAAATAGTCAACATCCATCCAAAAAACCGAGTATAACTAAACTGAAAATATACTACCAAAACATCCGTGGACTACGAACAAAACTAGACGATCTACACGCAGCTCTTCCGTCCCATCATCATGACGTATATGCACTTACGGAAACCTGGCTTGACTCTGCAATAAAATCATCTGAACTTGGACTTGCTAACTACAAAATTTTTCGTTGTGACAGAAATGCCAGATCAAGTTCAAAGTCAAGAGGTGGAGGTGTTTTAATAGCAATTAAACGAAAGTACTCATCTAGGAAGTTACCGACGAAAAACAACAACATTGAACATTTATTTGTGCAAATCTCTACTGGAATGGAAAAAATTATTATTGGAACCACCTACCTACCACCACTCTCCGATATTCAAACATACAGAAACCATTGTGAAGACGTTGAACATCTGTTGTCAAAATATCCAAACTCAAAACTTGTTATTCTTGGAGACTACAACCTTCCAAATCTAAAATGGGAATCCAACGACAGCGGCTACATCACAAACGAAAGCGAAAATGACAGGGCACGAGAAATCTTGGACACAGCAAATTTTTTAAACCTGTACCAGCACAATTTCATCTATAATAATAACGATCGCTTACTAGACTTGGTACTATCAAACATCCCTAAAATATCTGTAGAACTGTCTAATGATCCGCTCCTACCTGCCGACAATCACCATCCTCCCCTATACACGAAATTAAACATACCCCGTGATAACGATGCCAAACCTGAACAAAAAACTCTGAACTTTAAACGAGCAGACTTTGACTCAATTAACTGCCATCTCTCAAATATAGACTGGTCTTTTTTGTGTGATGAAAATATTGATAAATCTTTAGACATACTTTATTTTACATTTTCTAACACTATTAAATCCTATGTACCTTTTTACACGCCGAAAAAGTATACTTACCCAGTTTGGTTCTCATCGGAGCTAACTGCCTCTCTTCAGCAAAAAAAAAGACAACACAAAAAATTCAAACAAAGCAAATCCATAGCTGATTATATAAACTTTAGGGAAACTAGGAAAAAATGTAAAGATCTTTCTAAACATTGCTACAAAATGTTCATAACTACCATCGAGAATAATGTTTTTAAATCCAAAAATCTCTGGAAATTTCTAAAGAAAATAAACAATGAAAACACGGATTACCCACCAATAATGCAAATGAATGGAATCAGTGCAAACAATACACAAGACATTGTAAACCTTTTTTCAGATTTCTTCAAAAACGTATACGATGACGAAACCCCCGATGATAAAATACCCGAATACAAATTTAGTAATACTACACACTTAACAAATTGCCATATCACACAAAAATCTTGCGAACAGAAATTACTTTCCTTAGACACTGAAAAATCTGCTGGCCCAGACAACATTCCACCAATATTCCTTAAAAAATGCTCCAATGCATTATCTAAACCGCTTACAGTACTATTCAACCGCCTCTTGTTCCTTGGATATTTTCCAAGCCGCTGGAAATCGAGCTTCATTACACCTATCCTCAAAAAAGGAGACGACACTGACATAACCAATTATCGCCCCATTTGTATACAGTCAGTACTTTCTAAGCTTTTTGAATCAATGGTCCTTGATGAAATCTATCCCAAATTAATAAAACTAATCGACCAAAAACAACACGGTTTTATCAAAGGTAGATCAACCGCAACTAACGTAACAATATTTCAAAACTTTATATTAGAATCTTTTGCAAAAAATAAACAAGTCGACTGCATATATACAGACTTTTCAAAAGCATTCGACAAAGTATCCCATAAACTACTAACCCGAAAACTATTTGCCCTAGGAGTAAGAGACAACATGCTAAAATGGTTCACTAGCTATTTAACTAATCGTAAACTATTTGTTAAAATAAAATCTTTGCTATCGAAAGCTTTCTGTGCGACCAGTGGCCTACCGCAAGGTAGTCACCTTGGTCCCGTTTTGTTTCTCATTTTCATTAACGATATAACAAATTGCTTCGACGATGTCGAGGTATTGCTCTTTGCTGATGACATCAAGCTATACAAAAAAATAACTGATGTAAATCATTGCCAAATACTACAATCAAATATTGATAAGTTTAAAGATTGGTGCGTACAAAATAATCTGTTTTTAAATGTAGACAAATGTAAAACCCTGACTTTCTGCAGAAATAAAAATCCTGTTTTATTTGAATATTCCATTAACAATACAGCTTTAGAAAGAGTCATGGAAATGAGAGATCTCGGAATTATTTTGGATGAAAAACTAAGTTTCGCCAATCATATCCACCAAATTGTAAACAAAGGCATGAAAACACTAGGCTTCGTATTAAGAACAACTAAAAACTTTAACTCCATACAAGCCATTAAACTGTTATACATATCTCTAGTTAGAAGCATAATTGAATACAACTCAGTAGTTTGGTCTCCCTCTTACAAAATTCACATTAATAACATTGAGCGAATACAAAAAAAATTTCTGCGTTTTATAAATTTTAAATTAAATATCCCACTAGAAGACTTACAATATCATTTCTTATTAAACACTCTAAAAATACACACACTGGAAGACAGGCGTAAAATAAACGATTTAACTTTTTTATTCAAGATTCTAAACTCTAAATTCGACTGTTGCGAACTTCTGCAACTCATAAACTTACGAATACCTACAATAACAACACGACAAAATACACTATTCTACTGCAACACACATAAGCGAAATTACATTGCGAACTCCCCAATACAACGGTTTCACACTATGGGAAACCAATACTTAGGTGATGTCGATATATTTAACATTAACTTTGCGAATTTTGTGGATTATGTAAAAGACCTATTTCAATACTATTCCTAAATGGAAGTTATATTTTTGTAAACCAGTCAAATCGCTGTATTTTTTAATTTATGTTCTTGATATTTTTAATTTTGTTTCTCGCATATACTTATGTAATTTTATTTTTATTATTTCTTTCTTTTCTTTCTTATGTTTCAATACTGTCATTAAATTTGTACCACCCACATGTAAAAGCCCTCTGGGCGTTAAATAAATAAATAAATAAATAAAATAAATAATATTTTCATTAGAAAACTAATTAAGTTGCCCTTCTTAAAAAATTCCCCATTCGATGAGAGACGAATCGAAGAAATTGGTAATACTTTTGTTTACCTCCAATAAGTCCAATTTGATCTCCAAAGCTCTCAATGCTTTAACGCCGAACGACCAGAAACTACCGAATCCAGTCCCCGCGCACTGCTACTCTCGTGATAATAGTGAAACACGTTTCGACGAGATATTCGTAATCAAAAGCGCCTAAGTGACTCAATCAAAATCGTACAAAGAAAACATAAAAAAACTCTGACAGTAAATTCAAGCTTTGGACAAAGACACTACCAATACGATGCAATAAAAGCATTCAACAGTTTAAAACTTGAGATTAAAATTGAGGAAAATAAAAATAAATTCACACACAAAATTACAACATGGATTAAAGAACAAAAAAGACAATATTACCAAAATTTCATAGCATAAAATACAAATAAAACCTTCACGTAACACACAAAACCAATATAAACACACATCACTCACAAACACACAAGATTATTTTCAATGTACTATTTTTTTAATTTTAAATATATCATTATGTTTATTATTTTTTTTTGATAAATTAATGTTTTAAAGACAAGATTTTATTTATGCATAGCACAAAGGATAACAATTATTTTTATAAGCAATAATTGTTTTAAAAAATCTCCTGATAAAAACGTCATGTATTTTTTATCAGGAGATTTTTTCAATGTGGATGAGTGTTTCAGGCGAACAATTATTGCTTATAAAAATAATATCATTATGTATTTTAAATGTATAATTTTTCTCATTAAATGTATTATGTAGTTTATATGTCATATTATAAAATGAAGGCCTCAGCACGGGCAAGCCACCCAGTGAGGCCTACATTACTGGAAAACCTGAATTGTAAAAAATATTGTACCTAATAAAATAAATAAATAATAAAATCACGTTATTTTTAACGGGTCTGCGCTAGTAAATAAATTATAAAATCTATAGGTAGACGCATACAATGAGGTTATGTTCAATAAATTTAAGATTCGTTCATAATAATTACATAGGTACCTAAAAAATAAAAATAATGTACATATCGTAATATCTCCCAATTGCCATTACATCTGTTTTGATATAATCACATATTTCCTTCTTTCCTACCGCTAAGTTAACTTGAAAATAAATAAAACGTACATTTCGCAAAACACTGGTCATTTAGCGTGGACAAGTGCCAGTTGGAGTGATTCAGAGTTGCCGCGGGCCCATAAGGTTTAGACTTGGTCGGACCTTATCCTTTTCTGGAAAAAGTGGCTACAAACAGCTTTAGGGGGTTCACCGGCCCCCACTCCCTTCTCCGTCACACCCTCCTGCCACCTTTCCTGCCACCCCTCCTACCACCCCACCCCAAACATTCGCTTAGTTAAATGCTTGAAGAACCAGGCCATGCGAAAACAGTAACTCTATTTCTGTGAATTATGGTTTTAAAAGGTGTTTTACTAATAAAACATTTTTTTTATTATTTAACAGCTTCATAAACCCTCTGCGAAAAATCCCGAAGCAGTTTAATATTGAATTTTATATATCTAATGACATTTGCAAAACTTATTAAAACAAATAACAGGACAATTCATAATAATTTATTGCGTATGATTTATTTATACGGTTTCTTTTAGAATTTTTTTCTCTCTTCATTTATAGATCTACGCTCAAAATGTTTTCTGCTTTTTAGCTAAGATAAGATTTTACAATAGTTATTCTTATGATTTCACGATGTCTAGTTGGTGACTCCGGATAGAGAGTTAAGGAAATCACATGCAAATGCTGTGCGCGGAGAGGCTGGACCCCTCAAAGGATTGGCAACGGAAGTAGCGTGATAAGGGGATGCAGACGCCTCGAGGCGATTGTCGAAGCAATGATAGAAAGGCAATGAAAATTTTGATTACGGTTTAATAGAGTTAAAGAGTATTTAAAATTTGACGACCTCCAGAGTGATTAGATCCTAGATTTGAGCTCAGAGAATTGAGTTTATGCCAAATAATTTTTTATCGTGATTAATATTTCATCTTCTTTTAGCCAATTTTGCGAACAGTATTATAGTGTCTTCAGCGCTTCAATCCTCTTAAGGTATTACAGTATAATAATTTGTTAAATTAATATACTTTTTTTGCGTTAAAATTTTGTTGTGGCCGCAATTAACGTATACCAAGAACTAATAGGCATGATCGACGCGTTTTGGGCCTTTCCAGGACTTAAGAAACAAATGCAATAAAAATAAATTAATAAAAGTTTTTAAATAGCTCAAGCATGGGAGAGGAACAATATCATACATCGCTTACGTGAAAAAAAAACCGAGTGAAAACATTGCTAGTATTGGCTTTTGCATATACGTATCTGGTGTCAAAAAATGGATTTGAAGACTTAAGATTTTCTCAATCAATTTCTTTCCCCCTTTCCCAGCATCTATGTCTCACAAAATAAGGGATGTCTTAGTTTTATTGAATCAGGCTGTTGGAACTCTGGTCAAAGATTTTAATACCCATGCATGATAAAATGTAGACAAACTTCAAAAGTCATTTTTCTAAGTGATAATACGTGTTCTGAACTAAGGTTACGACTGTTGAAGTGTCTTGCAAACGACTTACTGCAATTCACTTCCTAGCGCAACATTTTTCGAGCAAGGGCACAAAGCCATAAAGAAGGACGAACCGGGAAATTGAGAATTAATATGCTCTTCCTCCACCGTAATATTACCCGGAAGGTAACTTATCATTTTTTAAGTGTCTGCTCGCCCCTCACCCCTCAACCCGCGAGGTGTTCGGGAAAGCCCCGCTACCCATCCCCTGTACCCCCCCACAGCCTTGGCTGCATTCTCCGGGTAGATTAAAACGACATTTTTTGTAATGAATTCGACAATTAGGTATTCAGTTACTGAGAAATGAGAAATTACGTTTGGTGCAAATGAGAAGCTGGTTTCCGGGCTGGCTATAATTTTTAGAGAGATTGGTTTTATTGCACGAGAAAAGTGTGTCTTCGAAAGTAGCAAATAAGTATAATATGGGGTGATACAAAACACCTATCCGACGAAATCTAAGCCCTGGGTTAGGGTTTAATTGATTCCATGATTTTGACTGTAGCATCCCCAATTGGGGTATGCTACGAGCCTGAAGGTAATGGGGAGGATAATGAGTTGGTGAAGTGGAATATGGAGGAGTACCTAACTATTCAGATCTGGACACCAAACACGGCCAAAGCTATTTCAAAGTAAAATGTATGAGAATCGGATGAAATTTTGTACAAACGATGGGATTGCTGGTCCGAATATTACACCGAAAAGTAATCACATTTCTTAAACATATTTATACACACCAAATGTATAAAATTTTTATGTGTGCAAATATGCATTTCACATTTTAAGGTTTTCATATATAATAATTTGATATTCGGTGTCTCGTACATTAAAACTATTAAATAAAGGGGAAATGAAAATGTACACCTATAAATTTGAGAATTAAAATGATGACAAACGGATTAAATAATTTCGTAAAAGTGGGAAAGGAAGAAAAATAAATCCACCGCGTGAAGTGTTCACTGGGTTTTTATCAGGTCAATGGCGCATACATCACATAAACCATCCCAGTATTATTAATAGCGCTGATAAATTCACATTTCCATGTCGATTTTATGAGCTTTGGATTATAATTACAAAATATCTGTGTTCATTAATCATTTCTCTGTATGTTTAGTGTTTTGGACGGCGCGAGCGCGGTGACCATTTCGTTCAATTACAAACACGGTTTCATAATGTGATTGTGTAATAATATTTAGTAGCTTTTTGCCCGTTCCAGGCAAGTAATAGGTAAAACTGCTAAGCGATTTGATGTTTGAATGTAGATGAAGAGAAGAGTGTGTGCCTACAAATATATTAAAATATATATGTTTGCATGTGCATGAAGCAAGAAGTGTGTGCCAACTCAAATAATTGGTTAGAGTACTAAAGGGTTTGATGTTTGAATGTGGATGAAGTAATGAGTGTGTGCCCACAAATGTATTAAAATATATGTATGTTTGAATGTATGTGCCTAAAATTAGATTTTTTCCCGTTGCAGGCAACCAATACGTATTAAAAATATGTCATTTAATGCATGGTAACAGGTAAAGAAAATATTTTATGCAATGTATGAATGTGGATGAAGCAAGATGTGTGTGCAAAATTTCATATTAATGATTTGATTTTTGAATGCGGATGAAACATGAAGTGAATACTTGTAAATAAGCTGTATTGCCCGTTGCAGGCAACTATTGGTAAAAGTGCTAAGCGATTTAATGTTTGAATGTGAATGAAGCAAGGAGTGTGGGACTACAACATTTAAAAAAAGAAATGAATATTTTGAGAAAAAAAGGTGCAAAGGAGCTTACTGATCATTTTTTCACCGAATCACTCGGGTTATGTAGGTTGAGATGGGTAGTTTGATACCCATATCGTATGTACGGTTCCAAATTTTGTCACAGACACTTTAAAAAATATATATATTTAAAAAAAAAAAACAGTTAAATAATTCGTTTTAATAGTAAAATTACTTTTCCAAACTTCTGTGATCCTGGTAGATTACAGCGTCTTCGAGGTAATTTTTCGCAGAAATGGCTTCATAAAAATTATCATTATGGAAGAAAAAAATTGTCATTTCAAATTAAAGGTAATTTAAAAAAAAAATTATCAAAAATATATACAAAACGCATTTAGGTACCTACTCGTTAAAAAAATAAAAGGATCATACTAAATGTGAGTGGCTCCAGGGGCGACGGTACCCATACCAGCTTTTCAATTTTAATGATTATTATAAACACGCGAAATACAAACACTTTTAATTAAAAAAAATGTTTATTTTACAACAAAAATCGTTGCTTCAACGTACTAATACCGCTTCAAACTTTTGACATCCTGGTATAATTGATGTAGTTTTTCACAAAACGGTCATAAAATTTTTTTTATGAAATTTTTTTTTATAATCAAATCTTATTTTATTTTGTTTAAAAGCATTATCGATATTAAATATATGAAGTTTACGGTTTTCACATCCCTATAGTCAGCTTGTGATTGGCCGAGCCGCGAGATGTATAAAACGCGCGAGATGTATAATAAGCGTGGTTCAGATTAGTACTAAGCTTTTTAAATTAATTAAAAATATAAACCTTTTTTTAAATCATCTTTTTTAAATTATTTTTCTGAAAATGACATCAATCAAGCGTCCATCTTTTGAATTCACGAACGCCTTTTTTGTAATAAATCATTATTCATAACGATAAATGTAAACGGAAACAATATTTATAAAAAATTAATTAATATTTTTTTAAGTGGTCTCTTTTCAACCACGCCTCTCTCGCTTAGAAATTATAAATATTGAAACTTAAAGGCCAAAATCAGAGACGCCACATCAGCGACAATTTTAACGGATTGATATAGAACTACGGCCGTATTGGTGGAAGAATTGGAGAGTTACCTTCGACATAAAAAATTTTGTTCGGTAAAAAAAAGTTACTTTTATAACTCACCGCAAGATGTCAATTTTAAAAACTTGACATGTGAACATTTTTTTGTTAGTCTTGCATCTGTTATTATGAAAAGGCATTTTTTTCTTAAAATCGCAAACGTCAAAACTTTGGACCGATATTGTGGGGCATTTTTAACCGATAGCTATATTTACAACGGCCGATTAACGTTTCTAAACCTTCGGACGACAATTTTTACCAAATTTTGATTGCAGAGTCCGCGTTTCGGACGGTATTTCATCAAGTGAACGATAGAGATTTTGAAAAAAAAACAACCATGTGACACGCTCTTAGATAGGCGGGCTCGACATTAATACAATTATTTTCATATCCAATTTGATTTGATATCCAATAATACCATACGTGAAAAAAACACATTTATGTGGTAACAAAAGATTTAACCATTTTATGAGGGTAAAAAATCGTAAGGTTTTTAGTGTGATTTTGTAAGAAAACAACAATACCTGATTAAATTAGCTGTAATGCTTTAGTAAAAACAATCATCTTTTTAATTTAATTTTGAATAATACGAAAAACGAAATATTTTTGAACAAAACGACGACAAAAAACACCCTACAAAAAAAAATTGCATTCATTTCACAGTTAAAGTCCGTTTGAAATTAAATAAAGAAAAAAAAGTTTTACAGATCAATTATAATTGATAATTTTTTTTTGTCAATATTAATTAAAAATTAAAATGCTAAAATTAAAAATATCCCAAATGCAGTCAGATTCCTTTTATAGTAATTAAGGTAAATCAGAAGGTTTTATTAAAAAATATTTCGTATAATCCGTGTCCAGCGATTCCAAATATTTACCAAAATGATAATTCTTTTATTCACAGTTGACTGTTGATCAGTTTGGTCAATTGGTTGCGTTCACAAAATAAATTTGCGGTTCATTTACTGGCTTATAGAGAACGTTTAAAGGGTATTTATGATTAGTTTGAATACAATGCTTTTACTAATTAATGCTGTCATTCTCGAAAGTAGTTAACTCATTAACATGATATATTTGTATCGCCAGTGATGTTTGGTTTCATAAGGTCACATTGGTGATAGCCTTCGACTGTGTCCAATATTATGATAGAAGTCACTCAATCGGATTTATTATTTTTTTAACACCTTCATTGTTTTATGAGAGTACCGTGTGTTTGTAATATCGCTGGAACACTGCGCAAGACTATAGCACCACTGCCCGGAGTCAGTGGGTAAATGGTGCCACGTTTGGAGTAAATTGTGAAGTTGAATGCAAGGAAAGAAAAGATATGGGTAAGAGGAAGGCAAGGAAAGTACCTGGCTATTAAGATCTGGGCACCAAACACGGTAAAGTCATTTCAAGGAATACTTTTTCTTTATTTCTTCTTTCACGAGGGTGATTTTGAAATTATTAGATTTTTTAGAAATGATGTAGACAGTATTTTTTCTATTAATGTCTATACAATTATAGGCGCTATTGTGTACTGATTGTACTGCCGTAACCTGTTCCTCTATTAGAACGCGATAAGCATTGCACCTAGAACGGATTTGGTAGTTTTAGTTAGAGCGTTGTGAGCGTTGGAGGTAAAAAAGAAGAACCTTGAGATTCATTTGTCGTCTATAATACATCAATAGGTGGGGTTGGTTTTCGAAATACCATGTTGTAGACAGTCACCTTCCTCATTGTTCTTAAGGGTCAGTGTTCAAAATTTATCAATCTCAGAAATTGATTTGTTTAAAAAACATACTAACAAACCCACACCGGGAACACTTATTTTACACACTACAATATTCAATGTCTTAGTTACATTCTTCTGTGGATTTGGTTTCGCGAGTTGAGCCATTTACACAATGTTAGCTCGTAGACACAATTTGCACAAAGTTTCACTTTAAATTCATGGTGTCCATATTAGCATGATCTCTCCGTACCTTCCAGCCAGCCACAGCGTTGGTCCTTTGTGTTCCTTAGTGAGAGTATTGTATTACCCGTAAAAGCTGTCTGTGTTTTCTGGGACATATTTGTAACACAATAGTTCGTGTTTACACTTCTTGGTCGGGACTGTAACCCTGTCAGGGGTGGACCTGGCCGACGGGCTACAAGTGATGAGCCGTGGGCTGATATCGGATGGAATGCTAAATATTTTGAGCGCGATCGTTTTATCGAGTATTTATTTTATTAATTAATTTATTAAAATACCCCAAACTAGGCGAATGAACTTATTATGCAAACAGAACCATTCAGTTCCCAACGTTATTTCTATGATTTTTAATAAAGTTTTGGAGTATCACTCAGTGATACATAAGTGGTTTCCTCCAGATTTGTGCATGGTTGAAATTTATTTCACTAGAACGGGTAGTTTCTATGAATTGTTCCTAAGTTCGACAACTCGGTTATGGAACGATTTGCCGGCATCTGTGTTTCTTTCCTCCTTGACATGGGTTTCTTCAAGACTCCTCAAAACGTCCACTCATTCCTCTCCTCCAAAAGCCCCTTACACAGCATATCCAAAGAAGACATAGGCACCCAAGGAAATTATTTTCGTCAGGGCTTCCTGCGCGGAGGTGAAAAATAAGTAATCATCCCCGGTCACGGCTGCATCCATTGCAAATATTTTACATGAGCCGATACCACCTCTTTAAGCAGTGAATGAACGCACATTTTTTACTTATTTATTTTATTTGTTGGATTCACACACTGGGTTTGCGTCAATTTGATAACATAAGGAGACCTGAAAGGGAGGCTCGCCATAGTGACTCAATCAATTTGACTCATGTAATAATCTGTTGTATTTTTAATGTTCTACTCAATTTATTTGTACGAGTCCCTAATGTTCTGTTTTTTTTTTGCCACAAAACCACTTTTCAATCGTGGGAGATGTATGTATTTTCGTAAGCAATTCTTGCTTGTATACTGTATAAATTCTTAATATAAACTCATTTGAAGTTTTCAATTTTGACACAAGTTGATTGACCATAGGTCATTCCGATTTAACGACTAACTAAAGCCTAGTATATACGTACAGACAAATCCGGCCGAGCGACGAGCATTTATCTATGCATGTCTAAAATCACTCATTAAAACTCAAAAAGGCATAATTAATGATTATTCAGAAAGTCCCTTTAAGAACCATCACTGAATCTTCAACAAGCTTAACATCATGTCACTTAAACAACTCTATTATAAAAGAATACTCCTTTACATTCATAAATACAAAACATAAGAAATAACAACTAACAACATATGTTAGAAAAACTAGATATCAGGGTCAAAAACATACCCAACAATCAAGTACAAAAACAAAATTTGGGTAAAAAAGCTTCCTATACTATGGTACTAAACTCTAAAGCAAAATTCCACTCTCATTCAAAACTCACAACCATAGTTAAACATTTAAATATGAAATTTAAAGCTGGATCCAAGACAAAGGTAGATCAGAAATAGACAATATCAGAAAGAGACACCAAATACAGACTGAAACTGAAACAACTGAACAAAAAAACACCTTGTAATATATTTATAATTATTACAGAAAAAATCACTATTGAATTTATCTATAATTACTTTATATTATCTATACTACTAAATTTTAATCTTATGTAAATGATATACTCAGCACGGGAGATCCCATTGATCCCATTATATCCATTTGTTGCAAAAAAAATAAAAATATACATACATATTTTTTTTTACATTTCTCGTCCTTATTTGTCTACCATTTCGCGTCTGGTAGTTATTGTCCCAGCGTATTTGAGGATCGGGTAGGTTGAGCCATGTGCTAACTTTGCACGCTGCTTTGGTTTCACCTTTTAACAATGTGGACTATTCATAAGAACTACATAATTAACTTACGCTTTACAGTCTCTGCAATGAAAAATTCTGGTTAGCGTATATTCATTGCATTCAGTGAATACATAAAGAAAGAACTATGTACATCAAAAAAGAAAACAAACCGATTTATATTTCGTCTCGTAAAGTAACACCGATTGTAATTTATGAGAATAAGTATAAAAATGGTTAATATATAAGAAGAATTTTATTCCTAAAAATTGAATCCGTATGGCTGCAGAAAAAAAAAGTTTTCGTTCTGGCATCTTGACGTTAAAATATACTAACGCTCATATAAGTCTTACAGTAAGTACAACATTCCGTCTTTTGATGTTCTCAAATTGCAATGATTATTTATTCTTTATTATATTTTGAGTGATGAGATGTTTGGAAAACGTGTCTGTTTCGCCTTTAGAAGTAAAAAAGATTATTGAAAACACGTACTTTTTGATATGAAATGATTATTTTAGAAAATGATTCGATACTACGTAACACCATTTTACCGTACTAATGCGAAACCTGAACGTAGAAAGCGGGTCCAATGAACAATGCTGAATATTTTGAATGTTCATGTAAGAACAGGAGATTACTAAGATATAATAAAGGCGTACCTCGGACAAACGCTATGGAGCAACAAGTGCTACATTCTCGAAATGGTAAAAGGGTGTAGGACAAAGTGTGAAACGATTTTTTTTCTCGTTTTACGCTCTCCGGTAAATTTGCAGTGGTGGTTGACATCATCATTTTACCAAATTTATAATGGGGCGAATATAGAACTTTACTATTTTCAATATCGGTGACGGGTATGGGTAATTTTTATATGATAACCAAGACCTCCTACATTTGGTGACTTAGCATGGGTGTCCGGTTACATGGGGGTGAGGTTTGTTAAGGTCTTGGCAACGGATGCGTTTGCCCACCTACTGCGTGGCGGGTCGAATCGTGAGAGACGAGAGGTTGTGGGAGATCTTTTGACCTCTTCAGCCAGACTTTATTTCGATCCATCACCTTGCACCGCAGTGAGAGGGATGGATTATTACGTCTGTCACTCGTGGACACACTGACCCCCAGATTTCTACCCAACCCTAATACTTTTTCATTCCCAGAACGTCCTCTCCTTCCTTTCACTAAAGGGACCTATATAGTATAGATGTCGCACTTTCGAGAGTGGTAGATGCTTTCAGTATCGCCCTGGTGAAAGAGCATTACTAAGAATGGAATTAATTGCTCTAAGTTTGGTAAGTCTGCTGAATGGGTTACATTTGTGGTAGAATAACTTCATAACACCGCCGCCTATGCCGATTAGAATGGCTGAGGTCTTAGATCATAGAATTAAAACTGAAGCTAACCTCACCTCACCTAACCCAACATGAAAAAGGGAGTGAAAAATAAAACATTTCATTACTAATGATATGACATTTTTGTACAGCATGTATATTTACGGCGTGATCATTTTAATTTTGACTAGTTTTCCTCATTAGTTTAATTAAATATTTAAATCACTTCGTAACGGCGATAAAAAGCCATTAAACGGAAATAATAATTGGCGCAGCCGATCACTGATTACTATTTAGCTCCGCCATGTGCAGCGTGAAATTGCATTGTTATCATTTGCATAGTTGCCTCTATTTGTATAACAGACGAGCGTTATTGGATTGATATTTATTGAGTGGTCTGTCGTACATTAGCGAGACTCCACTGAATGTTTTAAATATTCATATTTTATAATTGCGTTTGGTGGCAATTCCTAAAATAAAAGAGTTTAATTTTTCAACACATTTTTAAGTTATTGTTTTGACTCGCTAAAAATTACGTAATCGTCATTTTGACAACACGTAGCGGCTTAATTTAAAATATAAATAATTTTAAATGAAAGTCACTTTGTTTTTAACTACTCGATTATAATTTATACATCGTGTCTACTAGTTTCGGCTATGTCATAACTTGGTTCAGGACATTATTATCAATGTTGGCTTGTACTCACAAAAATGGGTGGTGCGCTTAAAATATTGTAAGTTATCCCCTACAGCCAGATAAAAAATACTGGCAATTTTGAAGCTTATACCTGCTGGATTTATCCATATGACAATTGTTAATTGAAGTGGTGCCATCTCGGCGCGACAAGTAAATGTATTATTTCTTCGGTTATTTCCGCCTTGCCGAAGAGTGCCGAGGCATTGACGAGCGCCGCTCGTGTTTCAATAGAATTATAAATTTGGAATATAGCGATATGGAATCTACTCGTACGAGACGATACAAAACACGAAAATTCAAGCCGCTTAAATTTAACCTAATATTTTTATGATATTACATTAATTACTGTTATTTGAAGATATTTTTTGTTTTTGGTTGCATGTAATTATTATTTTCCCCTTGACCGAAATATAAGAAGTGCGTAGCTATAACGTTCCTTAGCGCTAGCCGCTATGAAACGTAATACTGACTATAAACACTTGGTTTGTAATAATGTACAAGGCTATGAATTATTAATTAGTTTTATTATTGAGTCATATAAGCCCAAAATAAAAAAAAATACTGTCCATAAGAACCTAAAACTAAGCAATACTTAGGATATAAATAATACACTAGTGAACACAATGTGTAAATTATATTAGAGTGGTTAAAAACAACGTAACTTCTCATTTAATAATGTCAAGCAAAAAAATGATTGCTTTTGTCGATAATGAAATATGCCCTGAAAATAGAGTTAATTCGCATTGTTGGTACTGATTTTGTATGTTCTACCGTTGAAAATAATTGTGTATAAAAAAAGAAAAAACTGTAATCTTGTACCGCTTTATTTCTCTCGATCGGGCCGAATAACCCCGCCAGAGGCATCTGCGTAGGTACTATTAGATTTTTAATTAACTCTTAAATTTTTGATTCCAGCACAGTGTTATCACACAGCTATTTTGAATGCGGTAAAGAATATTAAAATATGTTAAAAAAGTGACAGCATGCCAGCTTCCTGAAAAAATATTATTCTTTCAAAATATATCGAGAACACGTTCTTTTCCTAATACGAAATGTGATAATATCAGTTGTAGTATTTGTTGCGCCGTCTTATAAAACATTGGCTTTTTACTGATAATTTGTTAGGAATTCTTTCAATTCATTTGTTATATGACTTCAGTCCATTTTTAATACATTAACAGTATTTCATATCAGTAAGTTTTCTCCGTACACCAACTCAAAAATGGTTTTGAAAAGTAGAAAAGAACTAAAGGGGGTAAGAATGAGAAATATCTACTCTAACAGATAAAAAATATAATAGGACCCGTGTAAGGTGTATTTTGGCCATTATTGTTGGGGCGGTGCGTGTGGGGATAAATGTATTAATATCATTATTGGGGGAGCCTGAGGGTGAAACTGGGTCGAATTATGTTTCCTTCTTCGACCGGTCAGTGGTTGAGTGGGCATAGCGCTTGGGTCTCACCCGAGCGTCGCGTGTTCGATTCCTCGGCTGGCTAAGTCCTCCATCACAACACAAGCAACATTTTCGGCTTTCTGTGGTGGTAGTAGGAGATTTTCAAACATTGTTGGGTTATTCGTAACCTGGGAATGTTTGTCTTTCTTTTAAAAAAAAAAAAAAATGTCTGTATTGGATTAGGCCTCCCGGTGCAATCCCATTATTTCATCAGGGACGACTCAGCTGATGGGAAAATAATTCTCCAAGATAATATTATTATTCTGGGTGTGATTACGGTTTGTAATAGGCTACAGACAGAGGGTGCAAAGGGGTTAGATTTTCCTAGTATTTTTTTAAGGGAGGAAATGAAATACATAAAATAATTTTTAATAACCCTTTTGTTAAGTGGTTGGATAGTATTTATCATGAACTTGAATGCTTTTAGTATTACAAACTTATTCAAAATTGATTGATAAGATGGTCGGGAAAAATATGTATCTTCTTTTTACTTATTTATTATATTTATAATTAACTGCACAAGTACCATTTACACATAATTATTTATTGACAGTCATAGTACAAAATAAAAATAAGAAAGAAAAGAAACATCCTAAGATTTTATAAGTAAACAAGACAAAAGAAAAAAGAATATGCATAAGTTGATGAAAAAATTGAAGAAGAAACAAAAACCTGCCATTTAGGAACCTCGATAAAACATATGCTTAGTTAGTACAGCTTTACACTTCAATATAGGAATATTAAAAACATCAGCTAACATAGAATAGGAGTTACTAATGGTGGGTAATCTTTTTATAACAGAATTGTAGTCTGAAACCGTAGTATAATTGTCACAATAACACTAGGGAATCTAATGGTACGAACATGATTGTGAATCAACAGGAATATCTAACTGATAATTTACAATTTTGTACATGATATCAATGTTTTTTTTCTGTCACTCAATTTCTACAATTTAAATAACATAATCTATTGATTCTTAACAAATTACGAGTCAAAGGCAAAAAAGGAGATGAAGTTCTGGGAAGGTAAAAGGTATGAGGGTTGGGTGGGAATCTGGGGATCAGTGTGTCCAGGAGTGATAAAATATATCTATCCACTGTGCCACAAGGCGATTGGTCGAGAGATCAAACCAGCCTCTCCCGATCTGGCATGTTATGCAGCTGGTGGATAGGCGCATCCTGAACACACCTCACCCGATGATCCCGGGCACCCCTTGTAAATCAAACGTAACCTCTTGGGGTGACCTATGGCAGAGATGTTGGTTATCCAATAAATAGACTCCCAAAATCGAAAATTTTGTTGGACTCTTTCAATGATATTAATGTAATTATAAGACAAGTGACCGACTTCTACAGTTATTTTCTAGAATGCTTCTAGCGAGAAACGTGAACAGAATTTTTGATGTGTGAATATTTTTTAAATCGTTGGAAATCCTAACCACAAAACCCAACATTTACACCTTTAAATTTGAAAAAAAATATTAGTTAGTTATGTCCCAATAAAGGAACCGGTTTTAATATTGTTCATCATTCATTCCATTATGTTGAGGCGTTTAAAATAAATCACTTACCTTTGTTATCTGCCATTTTTGCATTTACTAGTCGTCATTAAATGCTACAACGAGGCGTTATTTTTGTGAAAACTCATTAAGAACATGGAGGAAGTTCCGCGGAAACAGTTTGCAAGGTTTGTTGAATTTTTGGAGGTTAATATGCAGCGAATAACTTCAAAAATGAGTAATTAACAATTCAACATACATCGAATCCGGTCGAATTCCGCTGCACGCTCAATACACATAATTTATAAATAGCACTTTAAAAAAAGAAAAACATTCCCGAATTGCAAATAACCTGACAATATTTGAAAATCTCCTACTACCATCACAGTAAGCGGAAAATGTTGCTTGTGGCACGATGAAGGACTTACCCAGGCGATAAATTGAACTCTCGACGCAGGGGTGGAACCCAGCCGCAATGCCAAATAATCCACTGACTGTTCATACATATGTTAAATATATTTTACTATGACTATTATATTATATTTTTTTATAAAAATATGTGCTGCAGAAGAAGACCTTACATAGTCTTAGTATATAAAAATCACTTGTTACTGTGTTCGTACACGCTAATCTCCGAAACCGCCCAACCGATTTCAATGAAATTGTATGATTGATTCCAGCTTGAAATATAGAATAGTTTAGACCCTATATGTGGCGCTGTTGTCGAGATCTAAAAATGTTTTTTCAACGACAATTTAATTTTTCTGATTTCTCATCCAAAAATACATACAAACCCAAAATTTAACTTCCCTTCATGAAAACGGTCTGTGGCAGAACAACGTCTGTCTCGGCCCACTAGAATCATTATAAAAACCATTTTACAAATGCAATTTAAAAAATAATTTTATCTAACTAATCTCAGTATTAGAAATTATCGAGGAATTATAGAGCTATAAAAACGAATTATTAGTCATTATAAATACAAATGGAAAGCATTTTTTCCATGAGAAATAAATCATTAATTCATGTAAATAAAGAATAAAACCATCGATTAACAAGTAGTATTTTGAGATTTAAAAAATCGAACTGTGAAGAACAAAAAAAGTTTTTTTTTCGCCATAATACATCTGTTTCTATTAAAAAAGTTTAAAAAATGGTATTACTGAGGATTAAACCTTCCTCCCCGGAGACTGGAATCAACCGCGCTGACAACTGAGCCAGATCCCAATTTGGAAGGACCGACATTTATTGCTTATATTAACTGTTGTAATGTCATACAATGTCAAATAAATGCGTACATGTTCACGTTTGTATATTGACACCAAAATGTATTATCACCGACAACGAGACTATCTGCCGAGTTTCAGCTCAATTGGGTGTCGGGTAGTGGGTTAATTTCAAGATTTCTTCCAAAATTCCTAATTACAAAATAACTGTTTTACCGAGGAGTAAACATTCCTCCAAGGGGACTGGAGTCAACCACGCTAACAACTGAGCCAAATCCCAATTTCGTAGGGCCGACATTTATTGCGTATATTAACTGTTGTAATGTCATCTAATTTCAGATAAATGCGTATATGTTCACTTATGTGCCATCAAAATGCATTATTTTCGACAACGAGACTATCGTTGTTATATAGTGGGTTAATTTCCACTTCCAAGAATCCACTTCATTGATGCATTCTTTCAAGTAAACGAGAGTGAATTTCAAAAATATGTATTTTAACGATATAATATTTTGGTCATTAAAAATAATAATATCGGAAAAAGACAAGCTGACACGCAGTTTGAGAATTAAAAATGGTATGTAAACGCAGAGATACAGAGATAATGCCTAAACTCTTTGTCGGGCGTCCCTGACTTCTTCTATCCCTCAAACCACTCTCTAAACACTCCTGGCACTAACAACAAAACTTTAGCAAAATAAGTCCAGGAGTCTATAAGGCACCCACAAAGAAACATTAATTTTTATGTATGTTAGATAGATGAAATTATTTTATATATTTTAGATAGATGATATTATTTTATATATGTTAGATAGATGAAATTATTTTATATATTTTAGATAGATGATATTATTTTATATATTTTAGATAGATGATATTATTTTATATATTTTAGATAGATGATATTATTTTATATATGTTAGATAGATGAAATTATTTTATATATTTTAGATAGATGATATTATTTTATATATTTTAGATAGATGATATTATTTTATATATGTTAGATAGGTTATATTATTTTAAATATTTTAGAAAGATGACATTATTTTATATATTTTAGATAGATGATATTATTTTATATATGTTAGATAGGCTATATTATTTTATATATTCTAGATAGATGATATTATTTTATATATTTTAGATAGATGATATTATTTTTAATATATATGATAGATGATATTATTTTATATATGTTAGATAGAGGATATTATTTTATATATGTTAGATAGGTGATATTATTTTATATATTTTAGATATATGATATTATTTTATATATGTTAGATAGATGATATTATTTTATACATTTTAGATAGATTTCTCATTCATTTCTCCTCAAATCTGTTGTCCATTTGGTTTTTTTTTATGAAAAGGAATGATAATTCGTAGTTTCTGTTTGATATGTAAAATGTTTTTGGTACATTGTGGCAATACTCACTAGGATATGAAAATTATTTTCCCTACAAAGAGATCTTAATTTTACTTTGGGAGGCAGGTATGAGTACAACTGACCCGGGAACCATTTACTGGATTACCAACGCCTCTGCCATAGGTCACCCCAAGTGGTTCGCTACGTCTGGTGACTTAGCAGGGGTGTCCGGTTCATGGTGATAGTTTTGTCCGGGTCATGACGACGGATGCGTTTGCCCATCAACGGTGTGGCAGGCCGGACTGGTTGAGGGAGACCCTTTGATCTCTCCAGCAGGATTCTCTTAAAACATCATCATGCACCGCAGTGAAAGGGATGGATTCATACGTTCGTCACCTCTTGGCATACTGACCCCAGATTCCTACCCCTTCCTATTAACCTTTTCCTTCCCAGAACTTCCTCCCATTCCTTTCCTAAAAAGACCCACCACACAGCATCTCCAAAGTTGACAGTTATTTTAGGGCGTCCATGCCATCTCCATGTGCAGGGTAAAAGTAAAAAAAAATTACTAAAAATTCACATCACAACCAGTGGCGGCTCGTAACTTTTGCGTGTTCTAGAGTGCTGATATTACAAAAATGATTTTCTTGTATTTTATTTATTTTTGTTGTGATTTCAATTTAGCCGTGGATTTCTTGAAAATCTTCATTTAAAATATTAAAATTTCGAAAAAAAACGTTTTCAGCTACAACAACATCAATAATGCATTTTTTTGTAATATTAGCACTCTAGAACACCAACAAGTCACTGATCACAACTCTATGTGATATGTAATATTAATGTGATATTACCGGTGCATTCACTCAAATTCGCAGTTATTGAAGTCACCACATTACCAACACATTATTGAGCGAATACTTCTTAATACAAGTATAGGTATGTTCAATGGTATTGGGAACTAACACGAAAAATTCTGCCTCAAAACAGGCTAGCCTAGTGAGGCGGTATTTGAGAAACCACAACTGTACTTTTATTTTCTATTTACCTTCACAATATTATGTTTGCATTAATAGTTCTTCATTTTTGTTAATTTTATAATCTTAAATTTAAAAGTTACAAATCAATGTACACCATAATATGTATGTAAAGTTGTAATGTGTAAACTTTCCTTTAAAAGATATTATTATTATTATTATGTAATTTTTTCTACGTTAGTTTTAACTGATAGAAAATAACCGTTATTGTATAGGTAGGAGATAGTATGATACATAATTGGAGTGGTGTTACGTTATGGAGTTGAAAAAAACGTGTATCGCTAACAATCGCATAGGAGTACGGGCGCGCTTGTTACAATATTCGCTGCGCGTTCAAATTTAACGATGCCCTGCCTTTAAGGGGTAGTCTTCCTGGTATAACAAAACCCATGAAGATAAATATTATATTATTCCTTAGCACACACTTTTTCCCTTTAAATCCCTCTGAAAGTTTGCTTTCAATTATGACTCGTTGAAATCGCGAATTTCAATAATTGGCCGAAAACGATTCTGCCGACTCAGAAATACGAATTTTTAATCGGGTATTGTGAAATGGAAAATATTTTCCCACATCAGTTTTAATTAGCAGAACCAGTGTTTTATCTAACATGATCTCTTGTAAGTTGTAACACAATGGAGTAGAAATAGTGTCAATAATTGTCAACTGATAACCTAAAATTCGACCCCACAATAATTTACTTTTATGGCTAACTATTTTTTAAACAATAAAACAACAAACACTATTTATTTATATTTTAACAAAATTGTTTACTGGGTCTTTGTTGTGAAAAAACAAAAGTTAATATCTATTTTATTAGAGACATTACGTGCTTTCGGCAGTTGAACAATAATAAGTAGATAAATTGCCGCAAAAATATGTTGTTGCTTTTCAATTAACTAAATGTAGTTTAGTTAATAAATCAATTTGATAATACATGGTGTGTGTGTTTGTTACGGATTTTTTCAAAATCTATTTTATTATTAGAATGTGAAACTTCAGAACGTGTTCTGTGCCTTCGGCAGTTACAAGTAAAAAAGAAAAGTCTCCGAATCAAAAATACCGAGGCTTTTTATTTTTTTTAAATAGATAAGAACAATTTAATAATGCGTCACTACACAGATGAAAATGAGTACGGCTTTTTATCAGAAAACTGTTAAAAATGTGACTACGTGACTATTTGCTAATAGAATAATAGTAATTCCGATATCCTCTCTTCTATCAAGCCTTATCTAAAATTGCCTCTCCTCTATTCAACTTCTCATCTCTTCTTAAATCTAAATTGATAAATCTAAGATGAATTAAAATACGAACTCTTCAAAAAAATGAACCTTGAAGCAGCAGAAAGACAAAAAACCATAGATTTTCTTTGTAATAAATATGATGAATTAATAGTAAAAATAGACCAATCCATTCTCTCGGAAAAAATAATGATGACAGATATCGAAACATTAAAAAAAACATTAAACGGAAAAAGTATTCTACTAAAGAATCTGGAAATACGGGCTGCCGAAAGCGACCATAGAATGCTGGCAGACTCGTTAGAAATATCCGGAGTACCTCTTAAAGCGGATGAATCTATATTTGAAATAATAAGGTCAATAGCCGAAACAGCGGACATTCAGATCCTTCCGGAAGACATTCTACAGGCCGTCAGACTACATCCAACTACTGTCAAGGCTCAGCCAGGGGGACCATCTGCAGCGTCAACGTCAACAAAACAAAGGGACCATCCGAAAATCAAAATTAGATTCAATAATCCTAAATTACGTGAGCTTTTGCTCTCTAAGAAGAGAGAAGTCAAATACAAAACATCCCCAGGGCTAAACTCAAAAATCTACATCAGTGAAATCCTGTCACCATATCTAAAGGAACTACTATGGAAAACAAAACAACAAGCCATCATAAAGGGATATGCATTTGTATGGACCAAAGATGGAAAGGTTATGGCGCGGAAAGCCGAAAAAGATAAAATAATTTATATTAAACACTCCGACGATATAATAAAGATGATCTGAATTACTATCCCAAAATCGTACACATCCATCCGATAATTTTAATCTTACCATGGCTAAACAATTAAAAATATTACACCAAAACATACGCAGTATCTCAAAAATTTTTGACAATTTCACTGTCGTACTTCAACAATTGGAGACAGAATTTGACGTGATAATCCTCACAGAATGTTGGCTAGATAAAATCTTCACACCAATACAATTACCTAATTATACGGTCACTCACTCAAAAAATATAAAAAATCAAAATGACGGTATTGTAATTTACTGCAAAAAACATCTACATTCAACTATAACGGAGCTAGTTATCACAGACGCAAACGGCGTTGAAATAATCATAAATAATGACATATGTATTTTAGCTATAAATCGATCACCTTCTATAAAAAACATATTTCCCTTTCTGAGGTCCCTAGACAGTCAACTTACCAAAATGAAAAAACAAAAAAATATCTGCATAATAGGAGATATGAATATAAACATTTTAGAAAATAAAATCATCCACAAAGTGACGATTACTTAAACCTTTTGTTGTTCCATGGACTCTTTAGCACCACAAATAAACCCACAAGAGTCAACTTTAAACAAAATAAACTATTACCCACCCAAACTTGTATTGACCACATTATGTTAAAAAAAGATCATACAAATCCACAATCCATCACTCGAAAATTACAGACCACTATACACTTATCCTGAAAATAAACACTACAAACAATTCACAAGAAATACACTCCAAAACCACAAAAACCCACAATACAACTGATATTTTAAAACTAAATGACATACTACTTAATAAAAAATGGGAAGAACTCGTAGAAAATAGTAAAATTAATGAAGCATGGTCACTTTTTATAGAATGTATTCAAGACGAATTTAAAAAAAATACCATCACGTCCGAAAAAAGTTCTCCAACTAAACATAAACTTCTAAAACCGTGGATATCAAAAGAACTCATAACAAGTTTCAGTAAAAGAGACAAACTCCACAAACAATGCAAATCTAACCCATATGACATCTATCTCATAAATTTCTATAAACGATATCGTAACTTATGCACACGACTTGCACGTATATCGAAAGAAACATATTATAAAAATAAATTAGATAAATGCAACAAGGACCCCAAAAAAATTTGGCACCTCCTAAAAGAAATATCCCACACATCTTCAAAGAAAAGCGATTCCATAACCGAGATTAAAAAAGATAACGAGATAACTAAGACATCAGAACAACCACTAAAATTATGTAATTTTGTGAATAACTATTTCGCTTACGTCGGCAAGGTATTAGCAAACAGAATCACTACAAATGACGATATCCCAGAATTCTCAACCCACTATACACACACTAGTGTTTCTTCCTTTAACATTCCATACATTGCCCAAATACAAACACTAAAACTTATAAACGAACTAAAAAATACAAACTCTCAGGGTAGCGACAAAATATCACCGATGACACTAAAAATAATAAAGTCAGCACTTCTTATCTCACTTACTATACTTATAAATCGGTCCATTAAAGAAGGAGTGTTCCCAACTATTTTGAAAACGGGCAAAGTAATTCCAATCCACAAAAAAGGAAACAAGGAAGAAATTAATAATTACAAACCAATTACAATTCTAAACACGCTTTCAAAAATTCTCGAGAAACATATCAAAAACCACCTTCTAATTTTTCTTAACAAAAACAATATACTATCACCAAATCAATTTGGATTCAGGGAAAATATGAGTACCTCACATGCCATAGCCTCAGTAACAGACTTCCTCAAAACAAATATAGATCAGGGTAAAAAATGCCTTGGAATATTCCTAGACCTGGCAAAAGCGTTTGACACAATTCACCACCAAAACCTGTTCAATAAACTTAAATATTTCAGAATCACGGGAACAGAACTCAAATTAATTGAAAGCTACATGGAAAATCGCACCCAATATACCTCAATAGAAAACACATGTAGTGACAAGGAACAAGTATCCTACGGAGTACCACAAGGCAGCGTACTTGGCCCAATCATATTTCTTATATATATTAACGATATATGTCACCTCCAAATAGACGGGGAAATTATAAGCTTTGCTGATGACACTGTGTTACTTTTTAAGGCCACTGACTGGAATACACTAATCACAAAAGCTAAAGTTGGCCTAAATATTACAAAAAAATGGCTTGACTCTAACTTATTAACTTTAAATATAGATAAGACTAAATTCATAACCTTTAGCATAAACTCGAGAGGCCAACCCTCCAAAAACATCTACCTTAAAATACATTCCCGTCACTCAGCGAGCACCCCATGCAATTGTCCTCCAATCACACAAACCGAAAATATCAAATATCTTGGTATATTCTTCGACCGTTATTTAAAATGGGACAGACATATTGAGTCGGTTAAAGGAAAGATAAACAAGTTGATTTACTTTTTCAAAAACGTGAGAAATATACTAAACATATTTGATATTAAGAATATATACCTCGCAATAGCACAATCTATAATGGAATACAGCATTATTGCCTGGGGCTATGCCAGTAAAAAATACATAGACACACTGTATAAAGCTCAGAAAACCTCAATAAAAGTAATACTTAAAGTACCAATACTAACACCCACTTCAACCATATTCGAAAAATTCCCAGTGTTGAAGATTCAAAAATTATGTTCAAAACAAATACTTACTTTCCTTTACAAGAACCTAAACACATTTAAAACTTCACAAACTTCTCGCAATACCAGAACAAGACATGCACACCAACTACTAATACCAAAAACCATCACATCCTTTGGACAAAAACACTACAGATTCCAGGCTATAAAACTATACAATTCACTTCCAACACAATATAAAAAATCTAATCTTACAGAATACAAACACACATATGGAACTGGTTACAATCCTTTTAATATTTAATTTTTTATATTTCACTTTTTTTGGAATAACTATGGAAAAACTACTATTATAACTATGGAAAAATAGATTTTATATTTTAATTTTTAATGTTTCTCTGTGTAACCAACTCCACTGTATTGTTTTAGAATTATATAACTTTACAATAAGGAAGTTGAGTCCATTTTTTTAATTTTTTTTTATCAATGTTCGCATTCAAACTTAAATACTGGTATTTTTTTTTTTTTTTTTAAAGTTTGTTTTCATAGTTAAATTAATTCTCAAAGTTTAAATTTTATTAAGCCCGCCAAAACGAGCGGAATCCGAGCGGTAACAGGCGGGGTGTAGTGTGACGTCATTAGAACTGTGAAAACCACGTCGCTTAAGCATTATGTATGGAAAAAAATTTAATTCTTCAACAAGGAATTCCAGTAATTTTTTTACCAATGTTAACCGTCTATTATAATTGATGTTATTAAAAAAAAAAAGAAAATTGATTAAGATTTCATAGTTAAATTAATATTTTAAGTTAGAATATTTGCTTTTCACGCCCGATACGGTACTTGTACGGTATCGCCGTCGCTACTTGTTGACGTTCCCCGCGCGAATTCAGGACCACCGCGCAGAAAAGTAAAGACCAAAAGTAAAATAACGGTTTACAGCCCAGTTCACTGTGAGACTTTTCTGAGCGGCCGGCGGCCTGAAGTGTATCACATGCTTTGTGACATGTATAATAATAAAAACATCTAAGTTATGCAATAAACAACATATTATTATAAAGCACTATACGAATATGTATCTTTAGAAATCCATTTCATATAATAATAATAACAAATACGTACATATATTTGACAAACCCAAATAAACCTTTGGCCTATACACCTCTCTCATCTAAATCGACCATCTCTCATGTAATAGAAAGAGATGCACCATAGGTGTTCCGTTGTACGTACAAGTCACGACACATGTGACGACAGAATTCTTTCGACCAATCGTGGAGCGTATACAGTCTATTGCTATTGAATGCTTTTTCAAGAACGTTTAACTAATTCTAAGAATAATAATATAGAAATATATTTATATATTTAGAATCGATATTTTTTGATCTACATGAACATATTTTTTATAAGTCAAAATATTTTTCACTCAACTTCCTTATTGAAAAAGTCCTCCACAATACAGGTGAACTCCTAGCGTGGAGGACAATATACTATACCATTGTATAACAAATATATTAAAGAATAAATAAAAAAAAATAAAAAAAATTTACTCCTATCTTCCATGTACTTTTGAAATTTGTCAATTCAAACAAAATTAATATAAAAATTCACCTTCCCTCTCTCCATAATTTGAAATGATGACTTAGACTCTTGAGAGGTGAAAGCCAGAAACATTTGGAAAAAAATAACGGAACACGTGGTCACGCAGGCCTTGTATGAATAAAATATCTGAACACGTGGTCACGCAGGTCTTGTATGAATAAAAATATCTGAACACGTGGTCACGCAGGTCTTGTATGAATAAAAATATCTGAACACGTGGTCACGCAGGCCTTGTATGAATAAAAATATCTGAACACGTGGTCACGCAGGCCTTGTATAAATATACGCAATGGACGAGATGTAAAAGTATAATTACTATGAAGACCAGATTTTTAATAAATTAACAGTATTTCACATCATTAAGATTTCTCCGTGTAGTTGTACGAGGTACATATTATTGAAGTAAAAACATCTAACATGATTCATTAGTTATTAAAAAAATCAAACGAAAAATCACTTGACTTTCTCCACAAACGATGGTCCGTTTGAAAGATTCTCCTGTTCATCTTTAGGGCAAAGACGTTGCATGGAAAAAGAGTCCTTCATCTAGCGGTATTTCAATGAAAGATGCTCCGACGAACTAGCGTTATTGATCACAGCGTAGCACGTAGAACGGGTCGTATTGAATTCAACAGCTCAACTGTGAAATGATTTACCAGCTTCTGTGTTCTCCCCTCCTACATCCAAGATCCAGGTTCACTCCTTCCTTTCCCCAAAACATCCTTAAGAATCACATCACCTTAATGCTCACAAAAAATAACGCGCCCACAGGTAAATATTGCTATTATTATAATATTATTCAGGGCCTCCTATGTGGAGTTAATGGATAAAAACCTAATTTTTATCAGAAACCAGATATGTTCTTTTCTTTGGCAATCCAGTGGACCCTCTGTATGACTGGACCAATTTCTGAATAGTTAATCGCGCCTTTGAACTTGAATACAGCAAAAAAGTGAACGTTGAATAACAGGCGAGTAATGACTCTGTATATTATAGCCAAATCCAACCCTCGTAAGGGTTAGTGCGAGTCTAGATTTTTAAAGCTAAATATAACTAGTTCAGCCTCTAAACTTTTCATGGCCCGTAAAAGTTCCCCTGAAAAGCTGAATTACAAATTGAGTACAGCGGAACTACCCGTTGATAAGTTTTAGTTTTCAATAAACCGGAAAATTTCACTACCCTTAAATGGCTCTAGCGAATATCGCGCCCCCTATTCCAACCCCTTCCCCACCCACAAAGGGAGGGTTTAATTCAAGGGGAACTTGTTAGCGGTATTAAAATAATTAATATTAAGTGTTTTGTTCGGAACATTGAATAATGCTGCAATGGGATACAACAGTGTTGCATTGTTGTAAGTACATCATTATTCAGAGAAAATCAACCCTAAAGCTTTTTATTATTATTATTTTTTTTTATTAAATTTTTTTATTAAACGCCATAAAAGGCTTTTACAATAATGTGATACATGAGATTATAAGTACACAGTGGTACATAGGCGAATATTAGTATTACATTTAAAAACACAACAATATGTTTACAAAACGACATTGAATGTGATACAGCTGAAATTTTCTTAAGGCATAGAATGCTACAATAATAGAAAAAACTTCATTTAAACAGGATCGTTCTCATGTGACAAATGTCAACCGTGTAAAAATGTTGGGCGCGCGTTTGGCGTGTATCCTGACTACGCACCGGTGCCGAAGGGATCAATGACGCTAGTTCCTCAGAGCATCTTCCACTGTAATACCGATAGAACACGGACAGCATACCTACCTGACGCCTGTGCTCTAAAGATTGCAGTCCGTTTGTTAAGATTGGGGAATCTATCAAACGGACCGCCCGTTTTGAATGGCAATGGAATGGCAAAGTACTTCGACAATTCAGGGCTGTCAGAGACTTGACAATTAAAAATAACATTTTTTATTAAAATAATACATCCGTTAGCCAACACTATAAGACATCTGAAGCAAGCAGTTTATATAGTGTTACGTAATACAGTCTCCCTATTAAATTAAATAGGGCTTTAGTTACCCCAACTTACCCTCGCAGCTAGTCACAGCGTGTTCAACACGGACCACACACAGCGTCTTCGGTTCAACACGGGCCGCTTCCGGCCCCCCCGCCAGTCAAAAACGGACCTCGGGACCGACAACAGTGTCTACCGCAGAGCAAAACTGCAATCGCCCGCAATGTCTGGCGCGCATAATAGACGCGATCTTGTTCTGGCTTGTAATTAGCCACGCGCTCTCACAGTTGGCAATTATCAATTCACCCGAACCTCACGTAGTTCTCGCGTGTTTAAACCATCTCAATTATTGTAATCAATAGTTTGCCGCATCATTCGAAAACATGATTCTACATCCCGAGATTAACCTTTGTTCACCGGAGCCACGCTTCCGTCGAAGCACCTCGTGTCTCAACATCACCTCGACAGCACCGCCGGGCCTTTTTGGGCACGGGAAGGACCAGCTCGGCCTGATGCACCATTCCTCATCTCAAGGCGAATCGTAGGCTTCCAGTATACTCCTTTCTTGTGTTCAAACCATTTAAATTCATGTAAAATCCTCGTTTCATCCGTTCGTCAAGTTATAGAGAGAGAGAGAGAGTGGAGATCTATGTCAACCCTGTATTTCTCGAGATGATCAATATACCTTGTGCCTTTTTACCCATGTGTTATTATTGTGTGTTAGCCTTTCCAACCTCCTAACCGATGAACGAGCTGATGATCAAAGAAGCTGCTCACCCCTGATAGTACACGAGTCTCATCTGCTTACCTTTTTACTGAGCTAGCCAATACATAACCTGGTTCGATCCCTGGTTTTAACCAACACTTAGCAATAGATGCTATACATATACATTTCACATATATGTATATATGTGGAATGCATGTGTATATGTGTAATACATATATTTTAAAATATATTATAAAACATTAACATTTTTTTTTTGGTATGACTAAAGGTTTTAACTTCCTTCCCAGGGACTGAAGTCAATCGGTCTGAAAATCGGTCATTCGGGTAGGACCGGCATTTATTTTATCTAACTGCGAAAAAATATTTCGCGACTATGTATGTGATTGGGATTAAGAGTAAGTTTATAAAATACGTTGTAATGGAACACGAGTCTGCCTGCCGAATTTCAGCTCTTTCTGATGTCCGAAAGTGGGTTAATTTCCGCTTCTAAGATTTGTATTAGCATTAGATGTAAAAAATTAAGAAGTATAAAAAAAAACTAGTATAATTTGAAAGTTGATTGAAGATGTGTACCCAATAAGAATGGAGGACGAATGCTGGAATATTGTGTAACAGTGATTTTAAATAAACTAAAAAAGACTTTTGCAAATTAGGAAAATTAGCCTAATACTAAAATCGTATAAAGATGCAAAAAGAAAGAAAAATTAATGTTTTTGCAAAATTATTTTAATTTTAAATTAATTAAATTTTAATCCATAAATTTTACTCGGCAGACTAATATTCTTCTGGTATTGATACAGTACAAATAAAAATGTTGACTATTCTATGAATGTAATATGTGCAATTCTGCTACTTATTCTTATAAATTGAGACAAAATATTGGTAAAACCGACTGAGAAGCAGCTATGTGGCAGCGTTGCTGGACTACCTATTTTTAAAAATAACTCTATTATGTACCATGTATTATTATTAAGTTGAATAAAAAAATTAAAATAAATGTGGGACATCCCAGGATGACAAAACGTGAATTATCTTCTTGTGGTGCCTGCTCCTATCGGAAGGTAGCTAACATCAGGATTGTCGTGAGTATGTCACAAGAGTCGAAATAAAAGGTATGGCAAGACACGTTCGGTGTTAATCTTAGACTATTCTTGCAGAGAAAAGCTGTTAAGTTATATTATTTACGAATGTATGTTAGAGTTTTCGTTTAAATTTCTAAAAAGAATGTCTCCCTAATATTTCATTTGATGACAATATTTCAATGTCTCATTTATGAATAATGTTTCGAAATAAGGGCAGGATGCTTTCATTATGTAGGAAGAAAGGAGAAACTTTGAACGCTGGCTACTAATGTATCACGCCTTGGAGTCGTTTAAATGAAATATTGGGCAATTATACGACCAGAGACTAGGAACTGTCTACTGTACCTATCAAAGGACTTTGTGTTAATAATCGATGTCCTGAAAACCGAAACAACAAATTAATAATGATGATTCAATACTAGTTGATAATCAAACTAGTAATGGACTACATTCCAAGAGGGAGCAAATGCTGGATCTTGAAGAACAGTATTTACGACCATGCAAATTAATTATGACCGTACCAAATCAATTATGAATAAATGTCTATTAAATCATAGACATTTTAGCTGGGCAGTGGTGGTTAGTTGTTTTGTTGCGATAACATGTTGGATACCGACCAAGCGTCACTGTAAAATACGGTAATTTGCTACTGGTGATCGGATGTTTATTGCAATTACAGTTGAAAACCGACAAAAGGTCACTGTGAATTGCGGTACATGTCTACTGGTGATTGAATGTTTTTTCGAATTATAGTTGAAACCCGACTAAAGGTCACTGAAAAAGGCGGTAATTTTCTATTGGTGATTGAATGTTCATTTCGACGACAGTTGGAAACCGAAAAATAATTGCAATTAAATTTAATTATTATTATTAAATTAATAATTTTCTATTGGTGATTGAATGTTCATTTCGACGACAGTTGGAAACCGAAAAATAATTAACTGTGCAAGGCGGTACATTTCTGTTTGTGATCGGATGTTTATTGCAATTGCAGTTGGAATTCGACTAAAAGTCACTGTAAAAGGCGGTAATTTTCTACTAGTGATTGAATTTTCATTTCGATTACAATGGAAAACCGACAAAACTACGACTTTACGGCCACTGTAACAGATGGCAGTTTTCTTTGTTTTGCAATTGCAATTGAAACTGACCGAGAAAACTGAGTTGGGTAGTGATTTTCCATAACGACAATATGCGATTTTATGATTTTCACTATATTTTTCTTATTTGTTCAATTATTAATAAGCCCTAATTAGTAATAGGAACCCCTTGCGGTGAGTGAGGTTGCTTGAAGGGGTACGTGCAGGCAAACATTTGAATCAGTGAAATATATTTTTGGTTAACCAATCTACGTCAATATGTAATTTTCATTACTATTAGAATAAGTATGCCATTAATCAGGATTAAGATATAAAAATTATTATGTCAACATTTTTTTACATTTTTATTGATTATTTTTTGCTACAAAGGGTACGCGAGTTTGGGCTCTCTATCGAAGGGGTACTTAGGGAAAACTAATGGGAAACCATCGCTCTAGATAACACAGCACTTTGGCACATACACTTGACATGAAATTAAGTCATAAAAAATGGATTTGATTTTGTAAAATATATAAATATTATTCCGGGAAATTTATTTAAAGTTTAACCATTATGAAAGTTCGGCGTATAAAAATTTTTTTTCAATTGTTCTGTAACCGTAAAGGAAACTTGATATTCCCAACTTTCTTGAAGAATTAATAATGTTGGAATTTTGTTGAAAGCTTTCCAATACCACAATTTTAAATATTATCTGAAAGAGTGTCGGCATCAGAATTATTTATTTTTTGTAATCTAATTCATTCCATGGTTTCGTGAAAATAAACTCATTGTTTATTTTATATTGTGGCATTCAAAAAAAAAGTTCGCAGAAAAACTCAACATTTTCAGCATTTTCAAGCAAAACTTGTGACAAATTGAACTTGACCTCCGTGGCAAGATTTGCGGCTTTTATTTTAACGGTTTAGTGATCCAGAGGACAAAAGCTTAAATTCCGAAAGAGAAATGATTGATTTAAATGAAACTTACGTACCATAAACTTTTTATTTTATATTCGTCGTGTTTTAGTCGTTGAAAAAGTTTAAAAGTTGTTAGGTTCAGAACGTGTTATAAAAATTAAATAAAAAAACGAAATGTTCACAAAATATATTGGTATCATAAAAGTGTGGTTTTTAGAGTAAAATGTAACAAAATATTCTGTGAAATTATTGCATTAGTATAGTAATATATTAGCATTATAGTCACACAAACAAAGCAAAAATCTTAGGTATAAATGTAAAAAAAAAAAAAAAAAATGTTTAAAATGAAATAATTTTATAAGCAATCATGCAGAAACAATGACGTGACGTAGAATACATGCGACGGCATCCGTGGTCGAGGGGTAAGGATTTCGACTACCGCGTGAGCAAAAATTTTTATTGATTTGTTACATCACAATATTTCGTAGTTAAAAATATTTATGGTGTATTTGCGGGACGTTCCAGATCGGTAGATACTCGTACCGCCATTCAGAATTCAAGAGTTGCTTCAAATGATTTTAGCTATGTTTGGTGTCTGAAGAGCACGGTACTCTTCTACCTTCCTATCTGTCATTTTCTTTTTCCACACTACCACCAGAAACACAGTCAGGGGCAGATCAAAGACTCAAAAGGCAGTCAGCAAACATAACCAGGTGAGGGTAAGGGGTGGGGGGGTGGGGGGAGAGAAGTCTATTTTGAATGTCATTTTTATGCAAAAATATTAACAGAGGAACAGTAGCGCGGCCTTTTTCATTCAAAACTTCATTTCGGACCCATTAAAATCCAACAGGAAAATAAAAAAAACTTGATGAAATGTTAAATTATTGAAGGTGTTCATGCAAGACAGTGTTGAGACACGTGACATTAAAATAATTAAAAAATATTGAAATACCGCAGGCTTATTATTATTTTGAATTGTGGTATGAAAATATATTTTGCATTTGGAAAGGTAAAAATTTTAAAAAATATTTATTAATTTTTAAATGAGTAACTAATTACCTACGGAGATATAAAAAGGCTCTTAATATTGCGACATGTTATGTTTCAAGTTACATTTTAATTTATTATTATATAGTATTTACCTTCATAACAATTTAAAGATTTGTATAGCGCTGTTTTCTTGACAAAATAATCCCAAAGGCACTTTAGATATTAGGTAAATTCTGCGATTGCTCGGGCGAACTGCTGAACGTTAGATCCGCCCCTAGTCACAACATACCTCACATGAGGATGCCTCACTCATTGGTTCCAGACGGTTTGAACTCTTATATTAAACATTAAAATAATAACAATTCTAAAAAAATTTAACTTTAACAAATGAAAAAAATATACTTTGCACTTTGCCAATCCATTATAGAATACGGTTTACTTGCTTGGGGAGGAGCAAAAAACTCAGCTATATATGGAAATTACACAGAAAATTATCATGAAGATAGTACTGAAAAAAAAAAGTAATATAACTGACACTGACAATATTTACAACATGTTGGACGTACTAGACATACACCAAATATACAAAGCAACACTACTGTAGTACATGTTTGACCAAAAAATCTAAATTTCAACAAACACAAACTAACATTAATAAACCAGTTAGACGAGCGTACATAGAAAACATTACAAAACTCCGTCGATAAACACAAGCTTTAGACAAAAACACAACAAATACCAGGCAATAAAAGCATTCAACAATCTTACTCGACGCAAAAAACATTTCACAAACAAAATTAAAATACTATTTTACAAAAAAAAAAAATAAAAGTATAAAAAAATATATACCTACATATTACACTTATTATACACAATCGTGCCAATAATTCATACATATTAGTTTTTATTACTTCCTTAATTATATTATTTTTATAATTTTAATTAATTTTATTTTATTTCTTAATATTTCATTATTGAAGACAATATTAACGATGCCTAATATTTGAAACTGAAAAATCAAACTCGGTTCTCGGCAAGGCAAGGTCCTGGGTTCGAGTCTTAGATGTGACCGTATCTTTTTCTGATTTTTCTGTTTCAAATATTCGTTTAGGAATCGCTAATATTGTCTTCAATAATTATATATTACAATTTGAGGTTTTACTCGCTAAGTTATTCCAAAAAATTAAATCTCAATATTTCATTCAAATTCGTTAAGTTTAACATAATTTCAATACAGTACATCTCATTTATTTATATAATATGTCACATAAAATTGTTAAATGGGGTAACCATGGGTAAACCACCTAGTGAGGCTAACATTACCAAATAATATTTTATAAACACATTTTAATGTATCGATAAACTAAAAAATAAAATTAAATATCTTTTCTAGTCGTGAAATCGTGCATATTATGTTATTGTATAATCGTTTTTCTCCAAACACCTTGCTCGACGCACGTTTACCAAATTTAAAATTTGAATGCTTCATTTAAACAGTAATATTCCAATGAATTTAAAGTAAATGTTTTTTTTCGCTTATTTAACTCCAACAAAATGATCCAAAGAGTTAGGAGGGTTTAGCATGATTAGAATCAGGACCTCCTCAAACATTTGCGAGTTCCAAATCATTAAGCGCCGTTTTTTCGTGGATCATTAAAAATCATTTCAAGCGGAACGAAACAATACCGAAATGTAATTACAGTATTTAAATACGCGGGGGCCAATTTGTTTGAGTGACACCTTCTGACTAATCACCCACCCCCAGTCGATGGAGGAGGCTGGGTGTCGAGGGGTAGTTTTATTCCATGGGGGATAGTAAACCACAAATGACAGGTTTTCTACTGCCAAAGAGTTCGATTGTTTTCGACCGATTTTAAAATTTGATTTTAATCGATTCTTTAGTGTTCGCTCGGTCGGGGTGACATGTTAATTTGACTGGTGTAACGCGTACGTTACTAAATTATCAATTGTTACAGGACTGTAGGAAAGACAACTTTATTTTAAATCAATGATTTTATCGGAAAAGGCGTTGATTGTGTTTTTTTCAGTTTAATTTTTGAAGTGAAACTTCTTTACGCGCGTCATGCAATTTCGAGGACCGGAGTAAAACCGACTCATGACCGAAACGAAAATGCGGGTACCCCCACCACCGATTAAAGTTCATTTGATCTAGTCAAAGTTTTGAAGTAACATATAAATGCTTCTTAGCTCATCCCGACAACTGGCGTTGGTGGTGTAATGGTCAGCATAGTTGCCTTCCAAGCAGTTGATCCGAGTTCGATTCTCGGCCATCGCACATTATTTTTTTGTTTTTAACGCCTTTTTCATTCAATATCTTATTTTTTAGTAGGTCAGAACATTTTTTAAAAGAAAATAATATTGCAAAATAATAAAAACACTTATCTCACTGTGATAAAACATTACTCCGCTAGAGCGCGCTTTGCGTTATTGTGTTGGATTAAAATTATTATCTAATCCGTATATTATGATAATTGTATTACATTTATTTAATTAATTTATTTATTTTGATAATATGTAATAATTTACAGAAAAAAAAATTAAAACTATCTCCCTCTGATAAAATATCCGTTCGCTAGAGCGCACTACGCGATCTTGTGTGGGATTCTATTTCTGTACATTGTACATTATTTTTAAAAATATATTATATTTTGGGTGTGATGTAGGTAACATTATAAAACATAACAAGCTCTCATATTTTCAGAACCTACATAATATAATCAATTTATGCGGCTTTGCTTACAGTTGGTGCTCAGCGTGGTTGGCTTTCAATCAGTTAAGCGAGGTTCGATTCTCGGCTGTGGCATTTTTGAAGTGAAACCTTGTTGAGGTGGGGGAGCCGCTCACGAACGTTCTCTCTCTTCTCTTCTTTCCTCTCTCTCAGACACCAGCGAACTGCGCCACGCCAAGCATCAGCTGAAACTAGAAGTTTCACTTCTGTCTTGCGTAGGCTTGACACACCCACTTTTTTTTGTTTTACGATCTTACATTGCATCAACATTATTAATTAATGGTTTGACGTTGATAGCGAAATAGTCATTACCGACGCAGCTCCATCATGGAAACGAAGTCACGAGCTAAAAAGAGTTGGTGTGTTGGCGCAAGTATACATAGTCAAAATCGAAAAAAAAAACTGAACTAATTTGAACTAAGATCCATCGCTCGAGAGCTTTTACTGCTTCACACACGAATATGTTGTGTTCTTGATTTTTTTTAAATTTATAACAAAGATTCATAGTAAAATGGTATATTCACAGTCCTGCTCACTAGGGATTTCTGTTCCGAGGTGGACGTCAGGTTGTTGTAATGGTGTAAATTCATAATTTTCACGATTTCCTTATCTTTGTGATTGTTGACTTCGTATTTGCAGGCCTCATCTTCGTGTTTACTGACTGGGTTGTGTCGTTAAACATAATATTTATTATTTCCCCATCTTTATGTCTGTTGATATTATGTTGTAGACCTGATCTTCGTGTTTGTTGATTGTAGGTTGTGTTGGTGTTAATTCATAATTTTCGTGATTTCCTCATCTGTTTTTGTTGATTTCATATTTGTAGGTTTCATATTTACGTTTGCTGACTGTAAGTTGTGTCGTTAAACATAATATTTATGATTTCCTCATCTTAATTTTTCTTGTTTATCATGTTTGTATACCTGATCTTCATGTTTGTTGATTATAGATTGTGTTGGCGATATTTCTTGACTGTGTTTAATGATTTCATGTGTGGAGACCCAATCTTCATGCTTGCTGATTTTTCCTTCTTCGTGTTTGACTGTAGGTTTTTCTCTTAACATAATTTCATAATTTTCATGATTTCAAAGGCATTATATAATTTTATTGCATTGAATATATGTGGTTAGTGAATAATGGTTTTTCTGGCCGAAATACGTGTTTAATTTCGGAATGTTTAGTAGATTTGAGGTTTTTGTCCTTGTAATGTACTTAAGAAGTTAGTATATTGCTTTAGAGCCCCATAAAATAATGATAATTTGTTACAGTAGACATCTCATAGATACCTATCCACATTTTTTAAACTTTACAACTGTAAGTTATAGTGCATAGAACATGGTTCAACAGATAGGTAAGTATTCAATACAATAGTTGCAAACCGTAATGTGTTCGTTAAATGTATTTCATGGGCTCAGGTTAGCTTGCTGTATTGCAGTGTTAGCTATATTGCCTTATCGTCATATGGTTGCGTTACCGTGTTAGCTTGTTCCCGGTGTTTTCGCGCCCTTGCAGCTGGGGGTAACATTCAATTAAACCCTCGCAGGATCCCGCTAAGCGCCCCCTCACCCGAAATGCCACGGAAGCGATGCGCTGCACTTAAAACCCACCTCTATTTAGCTAAAATGCGGCCATTACCCCTGCATTTTACCTAAATAGGAGCCGAACTTATATAATCTAGGCTGGCAGTCAGCCCGCCCAGCTAAATGCCAAGCGCCAACTATAGATGTACGGCGCACCGAGTGCCAACTTTACACCGGCGCACCGGGGAACAGAAGGCAGCAGGGAGTAGGGAGTAGGCGGCATGGTCGCATGGTGTACTTGTACACACTATATACTAAACTGCTCGCATATATACCTAGATGTAAAGGTATCCCGCTCTTGGTTTTGCCATTCCGGTGCACTTTAGATGCGACATTCCTTCGTGTTTTCATCTTGTCCCCCCGTTCAGTTACGTTGCATGTAATTAACCTTTACTTAACCTGAAAACTGCTAATGTTGAATGGATTGGAACTCAGTGTTTACTAAATGCATGTTTATAATATTTCGTTGAATACGCAAAAGTCTTGGTTCTTTAGATAATTTATTGTATATGAGTTTATTTCATAGAAATCCAATTGAAAAAAAATAAACTAATAATAATATTTTATGACTGAGCGCAGCGAAGTCCTGTTTTAATAATGCCGTCAGAAGGCAAAACAGCTGTCACGTCTAATAATGATTATTGCAAATTGAAAAATTAAATATATTTGTAATATATACAAAGCAAATATTATGCAGTTTTACATAGTAAACTTGATATCAATAAAAAAACTATTTCAACTCGTCTGTTTTGCATATCGTCTGTCTGTAAATTTGTTTGAATTTTCTATTTCGGGTTCAAGATGGTGGCCGTTTAAATTGAAAAAAAAATGTAAACATGTGAAATCGTCGTGTTTATTTGGACTTTTCTATTAGCACCTACCTGCCTGTAGAATATTTGAAAAAAAAGAATTGTCTTTGAGATAGTAACGTTTCTTTGGAAAAATTGTATAAATCATTATTTGATTTTTTAAAAGTTACATAACATATTTATGGTGTAAAATTAAGTAGATAAGTATTTTAGCAAATCTTATGCTTTGAAAGGAAATTTTCGATTTGATTTATTTTGTTTCCTTATATCGTTTCCTACCTGCCTGAAAAAATTTCGAAATAGGTTTATTTGTAATTACGTTTATTTTATGAATTATTATTCGTAATTTTCTTTGTATTTATTTTTACTTCAAGAAAATATGAAATCATTTTTATAAGGTATATACTTAATACAAATATTATCATCTTACCCTTTCTTGTTACAGCGCGACTTCAATCAAAATAAAATTTGATTTGAAATCAGGTTTATAAAAATTCCACGTACACAAGATCCAGAGAGAGGTCGTACGTGAAGTCATCGTTCTAAGGTATTCACATTTTTTTCGTTATCACACTAGACGCATGAGAAGGAAGAGGACGATGGTCGATAACGTTCGTACAAACTCTCTCTGGGTCTACTTTACATACACTAAATTAATAATATAACATATAAAAAAATAACATTCGATCTAACATGTATATCAGAAAATAAATAATTTCATTACATTTTTATTTGTTTATTTATTTTTGGTTTAAATAGTGTGATAATTCACACTATTTAATAATAATAGCATAATAATTTTAATAATAGCATCACTTCCTCTTATTGTTATTATTTATTCCCATTACATGTTTTAATTTTACATTTGTATTATTTTTAAGTAGATGCACTTTATCAGAACTGTTTATATCTCATTTTAATGTAGTTTTGTTTTTGATCGTTATTTTATTGGTCAATGGTATATAAATTAATAAAGACTGTTTATAACACAAATAAATAAATTATAGGAGTCCGATTCGAGCCGCGGTCAACAGTGGTTGTGTGTACCTTACTATTGCTGAGTGCCGTTCGCCCGTTCCTGCGCTGCGTACAGATAAGAGATTATTGTTACATTTTATTTAATATTGTTTATCGTTTACCTATTTGTTTGCATTCCTGCTTACGGCTAATCCGTTTTTGTTTGTACAGTCAATGAAATAGACTGCGTATTATTTTTTCAGTTTAATTTTTAAAAGTTAAGTTTTTTTTTATATAATGGAGGAAGATGAAGACAGACCTCCCGACCCAGGGTCGATATTGGATTTTTCTGATTCGGAATCTAATACGAGCCAGGTTTCTATTACGCTCCCATCTCGTAAACGACGACCATCGCAAAGCCTTCACATTCCATCGAAAGTTAAATCTATACCGCCGGTTCAACAAACCTCGACCCCTAACGACCTTAACACCAATATTAACATCCAGCCAAGTACTTTAACTAGCGATAATGCAAAAAGTACTGAATTACTTTATTCTGCTTCAGCTTCCGGTCCATTTACCGTTAATGTTCAGAGAACTGAACAGGGAAAACTTATTCATCCTTTAGATTTTGGAAAATTCGTATTTGACTCAAAAAATAATAACCTTGGTATTGTTAACGGTTCAATTAAACCGGAAGGGCGATATAAATTATCTATCGAGTTTAACACTGCCGCTTCCGCAAATGGATTTGTAAAAAAAATTGACTCACTCTCAAATCATAAATATAAATCGTTCATCCCTACATTTAACCTTTCGAGAATGGGTCTTGTGCGAGGAATTCCCGCGGAGATCCCAGAGGCTGAAATTGTTGATGCTTTGAATAATTCTCACGGAACCCCGAAAGTATTAAAAGTACGTCGACTGAACTACAAGGATTCTACTGACGGAAACACGATCTGGAAACCTTCCCAGTCTGTTGTTGTTACATTTGAGGGACAATCCCTACCGTCTCGTGTGTTAATTTACTATACCTCGCTTCCCGTCGAAGTTTATAAATTTCCAACAATTCAATGTTTCAACTGCTGCCGGTTCGGACATTCGAAATCCGTATGCCGCTCCCCCCCACGTTGTTACTATTGCGGAGAAGCTCACCCATTTGATCAATGTCCGAAATCTTCCAATGATCCCATTTGCATTAACTGTTCGGGTGCACATACCGCGGTCAGTCTAGCCTGTCCGGAATTAACAAGACAGAAGAACATAAAACATAAAATGGCTACCGACAACATTTCGTACTTCCAGGCCTCAAAGTTAATCTCTCCTGCGAAAAAATCATTCGCAGAGATGACATCGTCCTCAGCTCCTTTCCAAACAACCACCTTTTTGAATTCAACGTCATGTTCTCACAGAGAAACCATTCTCAAGCCAGTCAAACCCAACCCAAAATATACACCTTACCTTGATAAAAAACAATTGAAAAATATTTTGGCCAGCCCGAATGGGAATGCCAAATCCCAGACGCCCAATGGGTGTGCTATTAATGGTAATTCTTCCCCTCCTGCTCCCCCCAAAATAATGAATAATAATTCTTTTATACACACTTTAATTACCCTTTTAATTTCTATCCTTACAAACAACAATACTGTACCGTCCAACGCTGCCGATTACATTAAATCTTTATTATCCTGCCTCCCCAATGGCTTCGAAACTGAACAAAATCCTTCAGTGGAACAGTAGAAGCCTCTTCGCTAACAAATCTGACCTAATTCAATTACTCGACGAACACGACGTTTCAGTAGCCGCCATTTCTGAAACGTGGTTAAAACCCTCCTTTCACTTGAGAATTCCAGGTTATTATTGTCTCAGACACGACAGACCGGATGGTAAAGGCGGCTCGGCTCTGATAATCCAAAATTCTATCCCTTTTAAAGAAATTAATATTCATACTCCCTCCGACGATATCCAGATAATAGCAGCTGTCTTATCTGATATCACAATATTGTCAATATATATTCCTCCCTCTACGACTTTTATTGAAAATGAATGGGCACCAATCTTAAACCAGATTTGTTCCCCTTATATGATCCTTGGAGATTTTAATGCACATTCCCCTTCTTGGGGTAGCGAAATAACAAATCGTTCTGGCCGCAATCTTTTAGATTTTATTGATTCCCATAACCTATGTTTTTTAAATGACGGATCTCCAACCAGATTCACCCCCCCTCATCAACGGAAAAGTGCTGTTGATATATCTCTTTGTTCGTATTCGTTAGCATCTAAATGCTCTTGGGACATCCTAAACGATCCCCTCTCTAGTGATCATTTCCCAATTATAATCCGCTTCCACCATCAATTTAACACTTATTCCCCCCCAGTTAAAAATAATCTCAAATTTAGAACGAAAGATGCGAATTGGAGCACTTTCTCTTCTGAACTAGATAACCTTATTAATTTAACAAAATCGTCCCCGGGAGACATCAGAATACAATGTGAGACGTTTCCTTCTATGGTTATAAATGCAGCAGAAAAATCCATCCCGAAACGCAAGGCGAACATTAAAATAAAACACTCTACTCCGTGGTGGAACGAGGAATGCACTCGCTCCGTCAACTCTCGAAAAATAGCAATTTCCTCTTTTCGTAAGTGTATGTCACTAGAAAATTTTTTATCAGTTAAAAAAGCCCAGGCAGAAACCAAACGAATTTTGAAAAATAAGAAGCGCGCTGGATGGCGGAAGTTCTGTGAGAACCTGTCTCCGGAAACTCCCCAGTCTTCAGTTTGGTCTAGCTTAAAAAAATTCGGATCATCGTATTCTCCGCCGAGAATCAAACATATATCAGAAGAAATTCTTATAGGATTTGCGGATAAAATAGCCCCCCCATCAGTTGCCGGATGTGAAGAAATGCCTTCTATTAAGCCGTATCCATCTCACTCTAACTGGCTAGATGCTCCTTTCTCCATTGATGAGATGAAACGAGTGATAAGAGCCCTTTCTGACTCTGCTCCGGGTCCCGATGGAATATTTTATAGTTTCATTAAATCATTTTCTGATATGGCGGTTGAATATTTCTTATCTCTTATTAATAATATGTTTGAAACAGGACTAATTCCGGATGTTTGGAAAACTCAAAAAATCATTCCCATTTTAAAACCTGGAAAAAATCCATCTGAAATTTCGTCTTATCGGCCTATTGCTCTTTCATCGTGTTTGATGAAAGTAGCGGAGCGTTTGATAAAAAACAGACTAGAGTGGTTTGTTGAAAGTCAAGATATTATCTCACCAAATCAGTATGGTTTTCGGAAAAAGAAATCTACAATGGATAATTTAAGTTTGTTCACAACTGATATCCGAGTTTCTCAATCCCTAAATTCTTATACATTGGCCACATTCCTTGACCTTTCATCAGCTTACGATGATGTTTTACTGAATGTTTTGAAAGAAAAGCTAATTAAAAAACAAATCCCCCCGAAACTAGTCCAATTTATTATTAATTTGCTCACAGATAGGTCCATTATTATTGAGTCTTCCTCTAAATGCTTAAGGCGCAAACTATGGAGAGGTTTACCCCAGGGTTCTGTTATCAGTCCTCTGTTGTTTAATATTTATATTAGCGACCTAGACTCAGTAATTCCTTTTTCTATCGAGCGACTTTACTTTGCGGATGATATCCTTATATATTTGTTACATAAAAATATTATTCTTGCAGCTAAGGAAATGAATTTGGCTTTACAATATATTAAAAGCTGGTTGTCAATAAATGGGATGAATCTGGCGGCATCTAAAACAAGGGTCGTAGCTTTCACGCGCAAAAGAAAAATTCCCCACTTCTCAATCTCTTTTGATAATGTGCTTCTACAAACCGCTACTCAAATCAAATTCCTTGGTCTTCTTTTGAACCATAAACTTTCCTGGCTTCCACACATTCAGATAATTTCTACAAAGTGCGAAAAGGGACTTAATATGATGCGAGCAGTTTCCAGAGTATGGTGGGGATCTCATCCTACCACTCTTAAATTAATGTATAATTCCCTAGTTCGGAGCCACTTGGATTACGGCACATTCCTTTTTGACCCCCTCCCTAAATATTTAGATAAGAAAATGGAAAGAATTCAATCAAAAGCCCTCAGAATGATTATTGGAGCTATGAAGTCTTCTCCAATTAATGCGCTTCAGGTGGAATGTGGGTAGCCTCCATTATATTTCAGAAGGCAATTCCTTGCCAATAAATATATTTTCAAGGCTTTATCGTTATCACATCATCCTATTAAACAAAGTCTTAATCTGCTAAGTGTTAATTTGAAGTCTAACAAAAGATTGAGTGAAAAAAAATGTTTTCCTCTCCTAATTAAAAGTTTTCATCTCTATAATTCTCTGTCATCTTCCCTCCAATATCTTCAAGAAGTTCCCAATCTTCCTATATACAATATTCCATTTAAGACAATCACTTTTATGCCGAACACAATAACATCAGACTTTCGGAAGAATATTTTATCTTCCCCAAATAAATTTCATAATGTGGATGACTGTTTTAAAAGCATTGTGGCTTCAAAATTCCCTGGATTTTCCATCCTTTACACTGATGGTTCCAAATTTGAAAATAAAAGATGTGGAGCATCGATATATAGTCCAGAATTCAACATCAATCTCACTTATAAATTACCGAAAGAAGTTTCCATATTTACAGCTGAATGCTTTGCAATTGAACAAGCGCTAAATCAAATCCAGGTTCTCAACATTCATCGAGCCTTACTATGTACTGATTCGCTAAGTGCTCTAACTAAAATTATGTCAAATATTCTATGTTATCCGGAAGACAATATTATATGTAAAATTAAAAATCTCCTCAATTCTCTAAGTGAATCTGGGTTTGAGACGATATTGGCCTGGGTCCCTGCCAAATATCACTACCAGATTCACTTAGAGAATTGAGGAGATTTTTAATTTTACATATAATATTGTCTTCCGGATAACATAGAATATTTGACATAATTTTAGTTAGAGCACTTAGCGAATCAGTACATAGTAAGGCTCGATGAATGTTGAGAACCTGGATTTGATTTAGCGCTTGTTCAATTGCAAAGCATTCAGCTGTAAATATGGAAACTTCTTTCGGTAATTTATAAGTGAGATTGATGTTGAATTCTGGACTATATATCGATGCTCCACATCTTTTATTTTCAAATTTGGAACCATCAGTGTAAAGGATGGAAAATCCAGGGAATTTTGAAGCCACAATGCTTTTAAAACAGTCATCCACATTATGAAATTTATTTGGGGAAGATAAAATATTCTTCCGAAAGTCTGATGTTATTGTGTTCGGCATAAAAGTGATTGTCTTAAATGGAATATTGTATATAGGAAGATTGGGAACTTCTTGAAGATATTGGAGGGAAGATGACAGAGAATTATAGAGATGAAAACTTTTAATTAGGAGAGGAAAACATTTTTTTTCACTCAATCTTTTGTTAGACTTCAAATTAACACTTAGCAGATTAAGACTTTGTTTAATAGGATGATGTGATAACGATAAAGCCTTGAAAATATATTTATTGGCAAGGAATTGCCTTCTGAAATATAATGGAGGCTACCCACATTCCACCTGAAGCGCATTAATTGGAGAAGACTTCATAGCTCCAATAATCATTCTGAGGGCTTTTGATTGAATTCTTTCCATTTTCTTATCTAAATATTTAGGGAGGGGGTCAAAAAGGAATGTGCCGTAATCCAAGTGGCTCCGAACTAGGGAATTATACATTAATTTAAGAGTGGTAGGATGAGATCCCCACCATACTCTGGAAACTGCTCGCATCATATTAAGTCCCTTTTCGCACTTTGTAGAAATTATCTGAATGTGTGGAAGCCAGGAAAGTTTATGGTTCAAAAGAAGACCAAGGAATTTGATTTGAGTAGCGGTTTGTAGAAGCACATTATCAAAAGAGATTGAGAAGTGGGGAATTTTTCTTTTGCGCGTGAAAGCTACGACCCTTGTTTTAGATGCCGCCAGATTCATCCCATTTATTGACAACCAGCTTTTAATATATTGTAAAGCCAAATTCATTTCCTTAGCTGCAAGAATAATATTTTTATGTAACAAATATATAAGGATATCATCCGCAAAGTAAAGTCGCTCGATAGAAAAAGGAATTACTGAGTCTAGGTCGCTAATATAAATATTAAACAACAGAGGACTGATAACAGAACCCTGGGGTAAACCTCTCCATAGTTTGCGCCTTAAGCATTTAGAGGAAGACTCAATAATAATGGACCTATCTGTGAGCAAATTAATAATAAATTGGACTAGTTTCGGGGGGATTTGTTTTTTAATTAGCTTTTCTTTCAAAACATTCAGTAAAACATCATCGTAAGCTGATGAAAGGTCAAGGAATGTGGCCAATGTATAAGAATTTAGGGATTGAGAAACTCGGATATCAGTTGTGAACAAACTTAAATTATCCATTGTAGATTTCTTTTTCCGAAAACCATACTGATTTGGTGAGATAATATCTTGACTTTCAACAAACCACTCTAGTCTGTTTTTTATCAAACGCTCCGCTACTTTCATCAAACACGATGAAAGAGCAATAGGCCGATAAGACGAAATTTCAGATGGATTTTTTCCAGGTTTTAAAATGGGAATGATTTTTTGAGTTTTCCAAACATCCGGAATTAGTCCTGTTTCAAACATATTATTAATAAGAGATAAGAAATATTCAACCGCCATATCAGAAAATGATTTAATGAAACTATAAAATATTCCATCGGGACCCGGAGCAGAGTCAGAAAGGGCTCTTATCACTCGTTTCATCTCATCAATGGAGAAAGGAGCATCTAGCCAGTTAGAGTGAGATGGATACGGCTTAATAGAAGGCATTTCTTCACATCCGGCAACTGATGGGGGGGCTATTTTATCCGCAAATCCTATAAGAATTTCTTCTGATATATGTTTGATTCTCGGCGGAGAATACGATGATCCGAATTTTTTTAAGCTAGACCAAACTGAAGACTGGGGAGTTTCCGGAGACAGGTTCTCACAGAACTTCCGCCATCCAGCGCGCTTCTTATTTTTCAAAATTCGTTTGGTTTCTGCCTGGGCTTTTTTAACTGATAAAAAATTTTCTAGTGACATACACTTACGAAAAGAGGAAATTGCTATTTTTCGAGAGTTGACGGAGCGAGTGCATTCCTCGTTCCACCACGGAGTAGAGTGTTTTATTTTAATGTTCGCCTTGCGTTTCGGGATGGATTTTTCTGCTGCATTTATAACCATAGAAGGAAACGTCTCACATTGTATTCTGATGTCTCCCGGGGACGATTTTGTTAAATTAATAAGGTTATCTAGTTCAGAAGAGAAAGTGCTCCAATTCGCATCTTTCGTTCTAAATTTGAGATTATTTTTAACTGGGGGGGAATAAGTGTTAAATTGATGGTGGAAGCGGATTATAATTGGGAAATGATCACTAGAGAGGGGATCGTTTAGGATGTCCCAAGAGCATTTAGATGCTAACGAATACGAACAAAGAGATATATCAACAGCACTTTTCCGTTGATGAGGGGGGGTGAATCTGGTTGGAGATCCGTCATTTAAAAAACATAGGTTATGGGAATCAATAAAATCTAAAAGATTGCGGCCAGAACGATTTGTTATTTCGCTACCCCAAGAAGGGGAATGTGCATTAAAATCTCCAAGGATCATATAAGGGGAACAAATCTGGCTTAAGATTGGTGCCCATTCATTTTCAATAAAAGTCGTAGAGGGAGGAATATATATTGACAATATTGTGATATCAGATAAGACAGCTGCTATTATCTGGATATCGTCGGAGGGAGTATGAATATTAATTTCTTTAAAAGGGATAGAATTTTGGATTATCAGAGCCGAGCCGCCTTTACCATCCGGTCTGTCGTGTCTGAGACAATAATAACCTGGAATTCTCAAGTGAAAGGAGGGTTTTAACCACGTTTCAGAAATGGCGGCTACTGAAACGTCGTGTTCGTCGAGTAATTGAATTAGGTCAGATTTGTTAGCGAAGAGGCTTCTACTGTTCCACTGAAAGATTTTGTTCAGTTTCGAAGCCATTGGGGAGGCAGGATAATAAAGATTTAATGTAATCGGCAGCGTTGGACGGTACAGTATTGTTGTTTGTAAGGATAGAAATTAAAAGGGTAATTAAAGTGTGTATAAAAGAATTATTATTCATTATTTTGGGGGGAGCAGGAGGGGAAGAATTACCATTAATAGCACACCCATTGGGCGTCTGGGATTTGGCATTCCCATTCGGGCTGGCCAAAATATTTTTCAATTGTTTTTTATCAAGGTAAGGTGTATATTTTGGGTTGGGTTTGACTGGCTTGAGAATGGTTTCTCTGTGAGAACATGACGTTGAATTCAAAAAGGTGGTTGTTTGGAAAGGAGCTGAGGACGATGTCATCTCTGCGAATGATTTTTTCGCAGGAGAGATTAACTTTGAGGCCTGGAAGTACGAAATGTTGTCGGTAGCCATTTTATGTTTTATGTTCTTCTGTCTTGTTAATTCCGGACAGGCTAGACTGACCGCGGTATGTGCACCCGAACAGTTAATGCAAATGGGATCATTGGAAGATTTCGGACATTGATCAAATGGGTGAGCTTCTCCGCAATAGTAACAACGTGGGGGGGAGCGGCATACGGATTTCGAATGTCCGAACCGGCAGCAGTTGAAACATTGAATTGTTGGAAATTTATAAACTTCGACGGGAAGCGAGGTATAGTAAATTAACACACGAGACGGTAGGGATTGTCCCTCAAATGTAACAACAACAGACTGGGAAGGTTTCCAGATCGTGTTTCCGTCAGTAGAATCCTTGTAGTTCAGTCGACGTACTTTTAATACTTTCGGGGTTCCGTGAGAATTATTCAAAGCATCAACAATTTCAGCCTCTGGGATCTCCGCGGGAATTCCTCGCACAAGACCCATTCTCGAAAGGTTAAATGTAGGGATGAACGATTTATATTTATGATTTGAGAGTGAGTCAATTTTTTTTACAAATCCATTTGCGGAAGCGGCAGTGTTAAACTCGATAGATAATTTATATCGCCCTTCCGGTTTAATTGAACCGTTAACAATACCAAGGTTATTATTTTTTGAGTCAAATACGAATTTTCCAAAATCTAAAGGATGAATAAGTTTTCCCTGTTCAGTTCTCTGAACATTAACGGCAAATGGACCGGAAGCTGAAGCAGAATAAAGTAATTCAGTACTTTTTGCATTATCGCTAGTTAAAGTACTTGGCTGGATGTTAATATTGGTGTTAAGGTCGTTAGGGGTCGAGGTTTGTTGAACCGGCGGTATAGATTTAACTTTCGATGGAATGTGAAGGCTTTGCGATGGTCGTCGTTTGAATGAATTCAACATTTAATTTGTTTTAGCGATCTAAATGAGTCCAATGATTAAATTGTTATTTTTAACTGTTACCGGCACAAAGCACTCTTTTCAGGGTGAAATGCCTAAAACCAAAAAAAAAAAAAAAAAATTATAATAGATAAATGGTCAACCCTCTTTAGAGCCGTTTACTGATACTTAAGTTTTTACCTCAGTTAATATCCATCGTTGCTTTTTTATTATATTATTTATTTTTAATAATTATTGATAGTGCTAAACAATTCTTCAATCGGCTTCTCGAAAGTGGATAGCATTTTTATCAATTCGGGGGTATAATATAAAATCAGATTATTTTAAAGTCAAACGTTTCCCGTGTTGGGTGCCAGAAAATTGTCTCTAAACTTCAGCCCTGTATGAGATGGTCCATATTATCTCACACCATTATCTCCCAGCGTAACTGCTACTGATCAGTGTATGGGGCACACGGCGAGGGCTACACTGCAAGGGCCATACTGTAAGGGTCACACTGCAAGGGTTACACTGCAAGGGCCACACTGCAAGGTGCAAGGGGTCGCGGGTATTGTGCCATTATGGTCTCCGCCGAATGTCTTCACCGTCTAGCGGCGCAGATATCAAAGTATATGCAAACTGGCATTAACAACGTAGCCTGCAAAACACTTGCACTTTTAACGAAGATAAGATATGCCAAGTGTCTTGGATAAACATCCCAACAGACCGAAATTTAGCAGCATCAAGTATTATGGAATTGTTGTGAAAGGTGGGTGAGAAGTAGTGGTGAGGAGAAGATTATGAGGAAAAAATTATGGTTGGAAAGTAAACGTACTTGGACATTAAAATAGTAGGCTTTTAGAGAAATTATTTTCCTCTTGACTTCCTGTGTGAAGTTAATGTAAAAAAATACGGATTTTGAACCGATAACCTATGGGTCCATAACCAATGAGCTTGCCGCTCTGAGAAGGTCGTATCATGCTCCATTATTGTTGTATTTTAATAATAACCAAATTGGACATCATTACATTTGTTACGTTTTTATGATATCTTCTGAACATAAAACAAATATTCTGTTATTTATCCTTTTATAAGTACAAAGGATGAAAAATCAGTGATTTTATAATATCAAAGCAAGGCCCGAATCCAAAGAATATTTAAATTCTAACAAAAGTATGCCAATTTATTGAAATAATTGTCTAGGGATTGAAAAATTTGCAAAGAAGGACGTAAAAATATTTCTTTCAACTTAGTAAATTGAAGCGGCTTCAAAACCCGGAATTAATAAAAATTTAACGATATGTAAATGCATGTAGGTGTGTAACTAAATTAAATTAATTCTGTCACCAGTAGACCTCGCATACAAAAAAATATTCTTCTATTTTTCTTTTAGTGAATAAATCAAATCCAAAATTTCCTCTCAAAACAAATTTGCAAGTAGGTGCTGCTTAAACATTTATCTACTTTGATTTAAACCATAAATATTTTATGCAATATTTAAAAATAATCGAATAGTGATTTACTCAATTTGTTCAATGAAACGTAAAAACTTTTTTCTTTTTTCGAATATTTTTCAGGCAGGTAGGTACCATAATATTGAAAAATGCGAATAAGAAAGTTCATATAAACATTAAATAATCTTTACTAAACCATTATCACTGCTATCTTGAGGCGGAAACTGAACCTACACATACATTTACAGACATATGAAATGCAGAACTGTCCCGTTAAAACAGGACTTTGTTACGCTTGGTCAAATATAATGTGTTTAGTGAAGTTTAATGTACGTAAAAAAGTTGAAGATTCTCTCAACGTTGCCCTTAAAAACTTAATTTTGTTTCAACGCATTTAACCATGTTCAATAACCAAAAATGAATAGCAAAGGGCTTCTTATTCACTCCTTCTTAATCTATTCCACCCTTGTCACACTAGTCAATTAGGGATTCCACAGTTTTCTCTAGCGGAAGCTTTTTTGCGCGTTGGGACATAAAAATATCCGACGAATGTCTACTGTACGAATTTCACGTCAGTGTATGCTTTGAATTTATTTCCCAATTAGGAGCCATTCCTTCAATAACTCTTGTCTAATCGGGCTGCACTTCTATTGGAACAACTACTCCCGCCGGAAGCCCAGGAGACCAGGAGCTCAGCAATAGAGGGGCGAAGAATTGAGTTTTCTCAACTGAAATTGGGGAAATATTCCCTAGTTTGCTTGTTGAAAGTAATGAGCTCTGATTCATTCAATTCCTTTTATAAACGAAACTCGACGGAAATTCGAATAACCAGGTATATTTTTAAATTGGAACTAAACAAGTTTACGAGCAAAATAAACAAGGAAATAGCAATGCCGACTTCCTAGGCAGTTGCGAATTCGTATTTTGAAGGAGTGCAGTAATTATTTTGAAAATCATTAACTTTGCAAGACTTATTTTATTTTTATTTTATATTTATTTACCTCAAATAATTCACAGGCATATATCCAAACCCCGACCGGTAAACGTATATTTAAAAAAATATGTATATTTTTATGTGAAACCGTACAAGAGTCCCAAGTGCTCCCAACTGTCTGGAGCCAGTAAGACTATAGCATCCCCAATTGGGGTATATTGTGAGGCTGAAGATAGTAGGGAGGGAAAGGAGAAAGAGAAGAGTTCGGTGGGGAAGTACCTGGCTATTAAGATCTGGTCACCAAACACGGCTAAAGCCATTTCTAGCAACGTTTCAATTCTGAATGGTTGAATGGAAAGGCCGTCGAATCAATAAAATGATATTTTTGTAAAAGTTAATAGTACAACTTAACAACAGTAAAATTTTCCGGAAAATGATCTAACATTGATAGCAAATGAGTAGTGGATATTATTCGGGAAACAGCACTTTGCGTTGAAAGCTGTAAATTAAAAATAAGATTTAATATTGAAATTCTTACTGCACTGGAGAAACACGATTGTGTCTAAACTAATTTAAATTTAAACTCAAATAAAATCGTGTACATGTAAATTTGAAGTAAAATATTGGATTGTAAGATGTTGGATTTTCGACGCCTTCTGTAATATGCCATAGATCAACGAAAATGGATCGATACGTTTGGTGATTTAGCAGGGGTGCCCGTGTTCATCGGATGAGGTGTTTTTTCAAGAGGCGTCAGCCCATCACCTGTGTGGCGTGCCAGATCGGGAGGGGCTGGGTATAATTAAAAGTGATAAAAAACCAATAAAATAAAAAAGTAATAAATAAAATATATATTTTTATATGTAAATATATAAAATAAAAAGTAATAAATAAAACATATATAAAAGAATAGATAAAATATTTATATATGTGAAACATAAAAAGGTGGTTGATTTATTACTTAAAGCTAAGCAGAGGAAAGCAATGCAACTTATAATATATAAAATGCGCGTTATCGCAAACGTGAATTTTTAGATCTTTAATCATTAATCATCATATTTATATCAATATATTTGCACAGATCTTTTTATGTTTTTATTCAATATGATATTTTTATATTTATATCATATTAAACCTTGCAAAAATCACTGTGCGTGCTTTTTTATGTTGATTAATAAAAATATATCATTTGAATTTTTTACAATAAATGTACAATTTTTACATAATATACAGTGTTATGAAGTTAATTTAAAAATATCCTTTCCTCACCATATAGAGATAAAGCTTTCGAGTTTGGTTAAGGAAATTTCAAATAATTATAAAAATCATGTAAATTATAGAAAAAAATATTGTAAATAAGTAACAAAAAGATAAGTAAACGGTATTAATGTAAGGTTTCTCAATAAAAGATTTTAAGTATAAAAAAAATATTTCGAAAATGGACTTTTATAGTAGTTTTAGGTAATTTTTCAATTTAAGTTCAAATTCGTGAATATTGTCGAAATTTTTTTGATTTTATGGGAGGTTGTTAAAATAATTTATTTCTGGAAAAAGGTAGGTGTTTTGAATGTGTTTGGTGCCCAATTATGGGATTTCAATGTTATCTGACATCTTGCTGATACAATAAGTTGTTATTTTATATAAAGCATAACACAAAGGATAAGAAATTATTATAAGCAATGGTTATTCGCTAGAAATACCCATACAAATTGAATACAAATGTATATAATAATAATAATATTTGATAAGTCGTAGATGTAATGTCTCGACGCCATCTAGTGGGAAATTTAGCACTAATAGGCCTTTCCTGCAAAAATAAAGCTAGTTGTTTACATGTGAAAAAATGTTATAAGCAATACTTGTTGAATGAAATACTAGTACATATTGAATTATTAGGCGGGTAGGGATTACGCCGAAGTAGGTCAGTAGTCTAAAGCATCTGACCGGCAATCAGAAAGGTGCGGGTTCAATTCCAGATTATTGAACTTTTTTTATACATTTTGTGAATTTTATTTTTTGTTTATTTATTTAGTACAGGGTATGATGCATATGTTTTTACTGTCCAACTAGGAGGAATTCCCTTTGTAAAACAGTCAAAATGTGTACGAATTAGCATACATATTTTATAAAAAAAGAAAAAAAGGAGAAATAAAAATATTTAAAAAAAAAAGATTTAAAACAATAGTTTACAGATGTTTGTTTAGCATTCTTATTAAAATAATAATAATAGGTATTTAAGTTATATAACTGGTTTTTGCATCGCATATTGTAGTCCATATTATGTTTTTGTTTTTGTTTTTGTAGGTACATAAAAGAGAATTTTAGTAGAAAATTAAGATAGTTTTTCAAGATTGATCTATATATACACCAAGATATTTAATTATAAAAGAAGGAATATGTAAAGAATTGATTTCCATTAGTTCTGCTACATTTACTTTGGTGCACGATTATTACAAAACATAATTCTGGTTTTATCGAGAATGGGATAATTATTTTTTTCTGTGTAATGAGAGGAGATTTTTTTATTGAGAGAAGTACCTTCATATAGGTGATAATAATCTTTTAGATTATTTTAATTAACTTTTATTTGCTTCTCATTGACCATTAATAATTCCACTGAAATTTCATTAAGCACATATGAATGTGATTTGTTTCAGTTCCCTCTTCCGACATAATACTGGATCCTCGTACTACTTGCTCTCTGCTAGAAGTTGCCATAGGAGTATCAGAGAAGTGGGGGCAGTGGGCTGTTAATAATTAGCCTTAAACGGTCCATTACGGTAGAGAGAAGTTTCATTTCCAGCGGCGCCGGACTTCTTTTCCAGCGAGTGGAAGGCTTAGATACCTACCTAGATAAAACAACCACTCATAAAGCTCATAGACTTAAAGCTCAGAGAGAGGCTCTCGAAGAACCGATCATTTTTGATATGAAGAACTCATCACTTTTAAACTCATGTGTAAGAATAACCTAAGTATTACCATATCCTGTAAAAGACAAAACGAGAGACACAATTATATGTGAGTCAATGAACTAATTATTCCACAAAATCAACGATTGGTATATCAAATGTAGGATAATAGACTAATTAATAGAACCATGTTATAATTGCAATTTTATTTTTATGAAATCACTAACACTTGATTTATCATGCTTACATACAAAAAATAAAGAGTAACACTGGAAATGCCTTCCGTATAGATTTGAATGAAAATCAATATCCCCGCTGACTTTTGATCTCCTGTCTCTCTTACATTTGCCTTAGTTGTATATCGCAATAATGACTGTGAAACCATAGAGCTACGATTAGAGACGCTACGCGAGAAACTTGTTTCACTATTAGAACACGATAAGCGGTGAGCGTAGACCGGATTCCGTAGTTTTAGTTGGGAGAGTTGGAGGTAAAAAAGCGGAACCTATTTTTCGTTTCATGTCTCATCTAAATATAATACATCGATGGGTAAAATATTTTGTAAATTAAATTTAAGCAAATAATGATCAGACAAATACGACTACATGGAATTTCTTGTGTTCTTCTTTATTCTATGTTGGCATTGAATTTGAATTCTTTTAGAATCTAGTGAATCATAATTTGGTGTAACATCGTTTTAATAGAACTACACAACAGGGATATTATTTCTACTGCTAAGCTTCAGTAAGCTTACCTACATACCTGGATCAGAGTTGGTATCAGAACGCTTTTGGGGACTGCAAGCCTTGCTTCCATTGATATGTTTTTTCTGCATTCGGTCCTCTATAAATAATTAATAAAAATTTTCCTGCATTCTTTTGTCGATGTTCTTATCAGCTTTCCCAACCTACGTGAATTTTAAAATATTTTTAAGTAAACAAAATATACTCACTTGCTCAAAGCATTCACTGTTTACAATTATTTTGTACAGTTCAAATACCATGAAATAGGATTTACTTAACCCCTCAGATTTTTCAATATTTTTGAGCATTTCGCAATGTTTCCGATGTATTTGAAGTTAATTCTTTAATTTTTCTTTTAAAAAATATTATATTACATATTTTTATTTTAAATTAAGATTGCTATTTTTAAATAATAAAATTTTAATATTTAACATGAAGAATATTTCAAGATATAACACATTTTTATTCTGAACGAAGAAAAATTTAGAATTTTTTAGAAAACTATCACTTCACTTTTTATTTCGTTTACGAAAAATTTAATATTAATTTGAAAGTTAAACCAAACGTTGTGTAAATGGCGCGAATTATGAATGACTAATTTTGGTTATCCATTTTAAGGATTTTATTTGTAGCCCCACGGAGAAAAATGAGTAATGCTGATTTATTGAAAATCTCTTCAAAATAACCGTAATTCTGTTAAAAACGGGACTGCCTCTTTCTCATAAAGTGTTGGTAAATTGGTAATATTATTGGAACACGTGTTCATCCACCTGCGTTGGTATTAATAATCAGGACGAAATGCAAATATGTGAAGACTTTTACGAACACGTGACAAAACATTGGTGTTTAAAATTTTTTTAGGATACCAATCAATTCATTCCTTAATGGCCTCCAATATTGTTTTTAACAGGAATACTAATAATTTGATGAGATTTTTAATAAATTAGGAACATTTAGTTTTCACGGAGTTTTCTACGTGCAGTGCATATATTTGAGATAATCTGAGAAGAATTATTATTTCTCTTTCTAACTTCAAAAAAACACAATTCTGCGTGCTAGCAAAAAAAGCTTTCATAATGCATGTTAATCGTATGATGATTATGCTTACGAACTTCGATCATTCCGTCAAGTAAAGTACAAGTCTGTACTATGGTGAAATTTGAAATCAGGGTGTTTTGACGTTTTACGCATTTCGTTTTATTACCACGTAAACAAAGCGCCGTCCAGATACTACATATCGTATTATTTATCAGTTGAATAGCACAGGGGGTGCTAGGGGGTGGGAGGCGGAGGTAGGCGTAGGTAGGGGAAAGCAAGCGACACAATGTCAATATTATGACACACCGCGGGGAATATTAAAAAATCAATCACTTGTGTATTTCTTTTACCAAGCTTTACGCGTGGTGGACATACTTTGTGATATCATGTTTACCTAACACCATAATATCGACTGTCCGAGAAAAGGAAAACATCATCACGTGGACATTTTACAGGAGATTTATTATATTTTATATTAAGGAAGAGAATGTTATGAGAAAAACCAAGCCCTTGTTGGACATTACCAACAAATTAGATTCCACTCTTTATTTTTTTTTGACACCGTCAGTTTAACCATTTATTGGATAACCAACACCCCTGCCATAAGTCACTCCAAGTGGTTTGCTACGTTTGGTTACTTAGCAGAGGTGCCCGGGTTCATGGGGTGAGGTTTGTCTAAGTCTTGTCGGCGAATACGTTTGGATCGGAAGAGACTGGTTGTTGAAGACCTTTTCACCTATCCAGCAGGAGTCTCTTCCAACTCATCGCTTTGAACCGCAGTGGTAAGGATGGATTATTACGTCTGTCGCTCCTGAACACAAAAATACCCTCCACATAGCATTCCCAAAGATAACACAGGTCCCTGAGGAAAAATTTTACCTCCTGTGTGGTGTTAATATAACAGGGTTAAAATGGGTAATATTAAGAGTCGGAATAACATAGGAGCTTATAAATAATACCTTGGCCCAAAGTTAGAAAAACTATTACAGATTTAAAAAAAAAACTATTTTAATTTTTTTCCAAAACCAACCTTCGATATTTTACCGATGATTTTCAGCTATTTTTCATGACGATTTTTCATAGCTATTTTCGGTGTATTTTCACTTATTCATTAATTGTCCAATATTTTCATTATTTTAGGTACCTAATTCAATTTTTTGCAACTATGCTTACTACTTTCAAGAAATCATATTGTACCTTTATTATTAAATAAACCTATTTGAATGAATATAAATCTTGGAAGCGGAAATTAATCTACTTCCCGACATCCGATTGAACCCACAGCATGCAACTCGGCAGACAGACTTGTTGTAAATGACAGTTCATTCTATTAACTTAGTTTTGTGTCAATCACGTATAAAAACGCTAACATAAACGCATTTCTCTGAAATCGGAAAAAAATATGAATTAATATAATAATATGAATGTCAGTCCTACACGATCGGCATCTGGCAAGGTCGGTAACGGGGTTGACTCCTATCCCTGGAAAGGAAGTTTCAATCCTCAGCCAAAGCATATATAAAATAATTTAAGTTTTTTAAGTGATTTAAAAATAAATGTATTATTGTAAAAAACGTGTTTTTCATGGGTTAATTTTTAAAAAAGTATCAACTATAGTAGCTCTCTAGCAAGACCTGAGAATATTTCTTAGAAGAGAATATATAGGTAAAAATTAGTTAATAACGAATTTTTTGTAAAATATTTAAAATTTATATATTTGCTTTATAATTCCATTAAAAACACACGTGTTATGTAGATGGAGCAAAGAAAATGTGTTACTAAATATAATTGATACTTTCGTGAAAATAAATAAATTCATTTTCATAACGTTCTACTAAAAAAACTTCAATTGACGGATTAGTACATTCCTGAAAGGTAGAAGCCATACACAATATTATATAATAATTTACACTTAGTTTTAGAAGCGTTTTCAAACTACTCTGTTTGAGTCTGTCTGAGTTTTTGTGTTTAAAAGTTAATGGAAATTGAGTTCCCTATTATTTATTCCCACATTTTCCCCATTCTTTTTTCCTACCCCATTCTGAAAATTTTCTGTTAAACTCATAATTATTTTCAGAAACCCAACTGAAAAGCTTAAAAAAATCATTGAGGGTCACTATTTTTTTGTTTACATGGCCTTCACAAAAATAGTTTTAAAAGCAATAGATCAATAGAATACTTCCTCTATGAAGTACCTACATATTCCGTAAGTAGGTTTTTATTGTATATTCGTAAAGGTGCTTCAACGCGGTGAGGGATTATAGAAGCATCCCTTCACGAGCGGATAAATACCACGTGGAATTAAGCATTCCTGGCACGGTTTAACGTTGAGGAAATTTACGATGCACGAGTACCCGCTAATCAAATATAAATCAAACCACGAATATAATATAAGGATATTTAGGGTATCTACTACCTTTTCAATAGCTAACTTTTGCATGGGATTATTTTACTGTAGACATATTAGATATTGTGCACCATAATTTCAACTACATAACAAAGAATTGAGGTTTATATTTAAATAAAAGAAATAAACATTTAAATTCAAATTCAAATTCAATTCCATTCAATTTATTATACCTTATTTTAAGACTGCTCTAATGCAAAGCCATTATAAATATTTACCAAGCCATAAAAACTTCAATAATCTCCTTTCTGAATTGCGTTGTTATAACGAAATTTCAAATTATCAACATTTTATATGAAAAATATTATAATACCCAATTAAAGTAAAAATCGTAGCTAATCAGGCACAAGAGTTCCGATTTTCTGATAAGGTATAATACATAACCAATGGTGACCCTAAATATAAAACTGTATCTTAATGTACAGTCATGAGTATCTTTTTCTTCTCACGAAATTATGTCTATACAATATATAACATTGATATAATTATAATAACTAGCAGTTAAAGACCCTCTCCTCGGGTTTTTTTGCTGCTAGGCTCTGCGGGCGGCACTTAGTTGGGCTTCGCCCAGTTCAAGTGATACTAACAACAGTTAACCTATAATAACCCAACCTAACCTCCCCTAACCTATCATTTTATTATAAATATAAGTACATGTTAAATTATAGATTTGTTGGCTAATTTTACAATCAACGAAGAGCTTCCAGCCTCCGATTGTGTTTCATGTTTTTTTATTGGGTTGGCAGTACCTACACTTCCTACAAACAAACGCGTATTATGCGCGAACTTCCTATCGGTGTTCTGTCAAAATGGTGTGAAATTATTATTTACGTAAATAATATTAAATATCAATATTTTTTAAAATTGTAAATGTAAAGAGTTGTTGTTAATTGTCAATAAGTTGAATTAAATTTTTGTTTTCTATTTAAATGCGTATTAAAATGGTAGTTTGGTAGTTTGAATAGATTAAATTGTTCATATATGTTATGGATTATTTAAAATGAAATCATAATAGGCCAATAGGGAAACTACTCCAGCGACCGGTAAAGGAAGGATTGACATTTTCAAGGAACCCTAGGATGCGTGATATTTTGCGCGAAGGATTTATGCGTAACTAACCCGAAACATAAGATTTGAATTCGACCAATCAGAGGCCCGAAACCGTCCAGACGCTAGCGTAATAATACTATCAGATAATATTTGGATGACTTGCATAACGCCGTTCTTGTGTAAAATCACCTCAAGAGCGTTGTTCAAATATATGTAACATCTATCAACCTATTATGCACACATTACTGCCGTAATTGGTGAAACTACAGTATCATTCTTGAGTACCTCAAGGACGATGGTGTGTTTTTACTTATGATTGCATAATAACACTTTCCTAATACATACGACCACATCAGCACCAGTTCTCCTAGTGAGGTGTAATGATTTTTTTTTCAGATTACAGATACTACTATGTTGTTTATCTGAATTCACACAATCAGTTGTATTTTCAGATTACAGGTACTACTTTATCGCTTATCTGAATTCACACAATCAGTTGCATTTTAAGATTACAGGTACTACTTGATCGTTATCTGAATTCACACAATCAGTTGCATTTTCAGATTACAGGTACTACTTTATCGCTTATCTGAATTCACACAATCAGTTGCATTTTAAGATTACAGGTACTACTTGATCGCTATCTGAATTCACACAATCAGTTGCATTTTCAGATTACAGGTACTACTTTATCGCTTATCTGAATTCACATGATCGGTTGCATTTTAAGATTACAGGTACTACTTGATCGCTATCTGAATTCACACAATCAGTTGCATTTTCAGATTACAGGTACTACTTTATCGCTTATCTGAATTCAAACGATCGGTTGCATTTTTGAAAAAATTTCTTCGAATTTATTTTACCGGATTTACAGACACGAAACCGAAATTAAAGTTTCTTTCGCTGATGTTGGTTAGGGATAGGCGTTTATTTTGATTTAAAAGTAATATCTACGAAGGTGAAGGGAAGAGGAAGATGACAGAGGATAGGGATGGGAGATGCTCTCGATACATTTTATGTTCATGTATTTACTTGGAATCACCCATTACTTATCATGTTATTATATCTTCTATAATTAAGTTGTAGTAGGATGGCGCCGAGAACAATATGTTTGTATAGCACCCAACAATTATCCTAATATTTTTAGGTATTTTTATTGATGGTCGAAAACGTAATTTGCGTGATAATTTTGTGAGTTTTTTTTATAAATAGACATACAAATTATTTAAATAAAATCTTGCATTTCATAATATTATTTTTGCAAGCTCGGTTTTTTATTAATATTATGAAAAGTAATACTAAATTTCGATAAATCAATTAAAATTGTTGAAATATTAATTTATAGGTTTCACGCAAGACTCATAGTCAATTGAAATTAGTATCTTTGATGATGTTATTTTTATTGAAACATTTCTACAGATCTTACTACCATCAAACCTGACGTCCATACAAAAATATTCCTTTACATTATGTATTTATAAGTTCCATGGGTACTACTGTTCATCTTTCCGTCTAAATATATTCCAAGTAAACCTAACGGAAGCCGGCGGAGAGCTCGGGCGGAACAGAGCGGAAGCAGCGGGCCTCCCAATTTTAGATGAATATTTTTATTTTGAGAAAATTACAAGAAATCGAGAAAATAGGAGAGGTGGGTTGAGATTGAAGAATCTCTAAAAATAAGCACATTTTTCGATGGCCCTAATAATAATAATAGTAATAAAATTGGATGACTTGTATAGCGCCGTTTTTGTGCAAAATCACCTAAAATTACAACTACGGAATTTTTTTTAATTTGTGACCATTGCCTTTTAGCACTTGTACACAACCATGTCTTTGATTAATTTATTTTTCTTAAGATATACGCTTGTCAATTATTTCTGCCACATACAGACATACAGGGTTTTCCAATAAGAGGTGTTATTTTGAATAGCCCGCTATTTCGGTAGATGTTACTTTTGAAGCTATCATTTTTTACATTTGTCAGAAACTACGCCATTTATAAAAAATGGAACGATACACGCTTCAACAACGCATTGAAATTATTAAAATTCACTTGAGTGAATCAAATGCAAATCATCTTGAGTGATGAGGCCCATTTCCACCTCGGTGGCTTCGTCAACAAGCAAAATTGTCGCATCTGGGGCTTGGAAAACCCAAGAGTTATTGTTGAAAAGCCGCTCTACCTTCAACTGTTGTGACTGTTTGGTGCGGTTTATGGTCCGGCGGAGTCATTGGACCATACTTTTTGTAAAATGAGGCTGGAGCAACAGTTACGAAGAATGGATTGCGCTATCGAGAGATGATTAATGATTTTTTTATGGCCGGAATTGGATGTTATTGATCTGGACAATGTTTACTTTCAACAAGACGGCGCTACGTGCCACACAAGCAACGAAACCATTGATCTTTTACGATTGAATATCAAAATAACACCTCTTATTGGAAAACCCTGTATTTTCATATTAATCACCATGGTAGGTACGAATAAAAATGTTACGTTGAATACGGTTTATTCACTGCATCATCGGATTCTTTACACAAGGTCATAATAAATGTCACTAAAGACCTGGACTTGATGAATTTCGTGATAAGTTCACGATTAAGCAGGGGCGAACTGTACGAAAGATTAATCTTTTCACGTTTTTGTCTTCTTGAGAAATGCACTGACCTACATAAGAATACTCGACAACCGAATAAATTTTTTTCAGAACTTTTATATACACACTGGTTTTCACGGGCGGTAATTTGATTTTTTTCTCTTTCTCTCTTACGGAATACGACTTAAATTCCAAGGAGAGAGATAAATTTCAACCATTTGCATATTTTGGGTAATTTTTTAGCTATCTCTCTATACATAGCTAATAGCAGTCACGTTATTATAAAAAAAATTAGAAAATATTACCAAAACTTCATAACATATTATAAAAGATCCTACACGTAACACACAAAACCAATATAAAACACACATCACTCACAAACACACAACATATTATATAAATATTCAGATTTTTTCTTTATTTCATTTAAATTTTATTTTTCCTCAATTTTTAATTCATATTTTTAGTTTAAATTTAACTAAATCAGATGTTTTTTTTTCTTCACCAGATGTTTTTTTTCACCAGATGTTTTTAGTTTTTCTTCACCAACATTTTATATATTTTCCTTAAATGTATTATGAATATTTTTTTGTATTTTAAAATGGAGGCCTCAGCACGGGTAAGCCACTTAGTGAGGCCAAGATTACTAAACTGTACTAAGAAATGTAAGATATTGTACCGAAAAAAAAAATTCGGAAAAAATAGATTTTAAAGTACTCATCAGAATAGAGAATCTGTTGTCACAAATACTTTCTCAGTAAATCGGTTTAACTGGTAATAAATCATTTTAGACTTCATTAAAATTGAAATTGGGCGGGAGTAAATGTATTCATATAAATAAGCAATCAAGTTGACCTCATAGAAGTTGGTTATACTGGGCCCGCAGATAAGTAGTACACAACTGCGCCCCACTATTGATTTTGGCAGCCACCTCGGGTTTGGAGCCCCAGAAAACCTGAAAAACCCTTCACTCTGTACAGAAATAGGTGGTGCGTTTGAAAGATTCCCCTAACTTCAAATGGATAGCAATCTTTAAAGGACAGGCGTCAAGTAGGTATGCTGTCCTCGTTCTACCGATATTACAAAAATATGTTCCGAGAAACTAGCGTCATTGATCCTTTTGGCACCGGTGTATAATCAGGAAACACATCAAACGCGCGCCCAACATATGTACACGGTTGACACGGTCGCTTCTACGACTCATTCTTGTTTAACAGCTTGACTGTTGAACGATTTGCCGACCTCTCAGCTTCCTCCCTCCTGTAACATGAGTCTTGAAGAGACCGATGTTCACTCCTTACAGTTACAGTTTGTTACTTACTTACAGTTTGTTAGTTACTTACTCTACAGTTTGAAAAATGACCTTGAAAGCTGAAAAAGTTGTCAAATAATAAAAAAACTAAAAAGCTTGCAGAACTTAAAATTAAATTACAAAATTAAATTTAGGTTCATTAAAATAAAAATAAAATTGATATGGAGTTGTTCGAATTAAACACAAAAACAATTATATATAAGAAATTAAATATAGGATTTTGATATTTTAACTTTTTTGACCAATTTCATTGGAATCGATAAAGTTCGTTTTCCTTACTACGGGCACACAACACGCCCAAAATACACTTATATTCATGTATGTACATCTTCAGTGTTCCAAACGAAGCTGTGACAGAATAAAGCGAGAGTTGTGAGAGTGATCTCAACAGGTAAGTACCAGGCCGAGCTTCAGACGATGACGTCACTAACAAATGAAGTGATCTGCCGAAATCCTCCCGGAGCTGCCTTCAGGACATTAATCAGGATGCACCGGGCGGAAACCAAACCAATTTATCCCTTCAGCCAACCAACCAACATGCGGACTATTTGGTAGCTGGGTTCCGTGGGAGTAATTGCTTTTATAGCTAAACGCGAGCCTATTTAGATGAAAAATTGTCCATCGTTTTTTTTACATTTATTTTATAAAATTGTTTTTTTTAGCTCAGGTACATATATTTCTTCTAATTTTTTTCTTCTTTAAAAGCGAATACTGCGAATATTTATGTACCTTCCTACGTAATTGATTTTTTAGAATTGAGAGTTAATATGTAAAAATGATTTTGTAATCTTTCTTCTTACAAAAATTATTTTGAGTATGTAGGTATCTATTTATACTTGCACTAAATACTTAATTTATGATTATGTTTCAAATAAAGTCACCCCGTTAGCCTGATCGATAGGCGTAAATACCGATGATTTTATACCAATTTCGCGAGCACAGTCATACTGTTAATATCCAGACCCATATTGATACTACAAATTTACATACACTGGCAACATTGTCTATGAACTAACATTCCTAAATGTCAGACGGTTACGTAAAAGTTAAAAATACTAATAAATTGACAATGTTGAATTGAAATAAAAACTTTTATGTACATTTGACACCTGCATCTACCTTTTGACACTAAAAGGAGAGTTAATTAGTTTATGAGGTCATTAGTCATAGTTTTAATTTATTTATTTATTGACGCCCTATTGGGCTTTTAAGTACATAAAAATTACAAATTTCATTTTTAGCAACAGTATAAAACAAACAATAGAAAATCGAAATAAAATATAATGATTTCTTATACATTATTTACATTTAAAAAGTGGTAGACTAATTTGGCTTTAAATGTATTAAAGTTTAAATTAAATATGTCAGCGACATCACTTAGTTCATTGCCCAACCTGTGTATTCTTTCTAACACAGAATTCGTGGCGAAGTTATTGTTGTAGAATAAAATATTCCGTCTAGTATATTTTGGAGGTATATGTAAAGATAGCAAGTTTATAGTGTCAGGGCAGTCTAACCTTGAATGCACAATTTTATATAATAAAAGAAGATCAAATATTTTTCGCCTTTCAGATAATTTCAATAAGTTAAGTTTACTGCGTAAATTGACATAATTGATTTCAATAATAGGAATACCAATTTTGAAATTAATAAAACGTAAAAATTTATTTTGAATTTTTTCAATTTGTAAACAATGAGAGTTGAAATGAGGACACCAAATGGTTGCATTGTATTCAACCTGACTTCTAACCAGAGACGTGTACAGTAATTTTATAGTTTTTATGTTATTAAAGTCTTTAGCGATTCTGAGAATAAATCCAAGCATTTGTAATCCCTTACTGGTAATGCTATTAATGTGATTCGAGAAGCGTAATTTGGAGTCAAAGATAACTCCAAGGTCATTGAATTCAAAAACTCTTTTTAGATTGGCATTGTTAATTGAGTAGTCGAATAATAAAGGGGTTTTAGATCTATGGAAACTGATCGTTTGGCATTTGTTGATATTAAGATGTAATTTGTTTACGATGCACCATTCATAAAGTTTATTTAAGTTCATTTGTAGAGTTAAACAATCAGAAGAATTACCGATCGATTTAAACATCTTTAGATCATCGGCGAATAGAAGAAAGTGAATATTATCGAAAATTAGTGAAATGTCATTAATAAATAGTAGGAAAAGAATTGGTCCTAGGTGGGAACCTTGGGGGACCCCACTTAAGGCAAAAAAAGTGTAAGAAGTTGTGGAGGTAATTTTTACAGATAATTTTCTGTATGATAAGTAACTTCTAAGCCATTCGAGAAAGTTGCCGCTTATTCCCAAGTGTTCTAATTTTTCCATTAAAATGCGATGAGAAACAGTATCAAAGGCTTTGCTAAAGTCAGTATAAATTGTATCAACTTGAAGACCCTTGGACAGTGCATTAGAAATAAAATTTTCGTAAAGCAATAAGTTAGATAACGTAGATCTGTCTGGCATAAAACCATGTTGAAATGTTGATATAATTGGTTTAATTTGATGCATGATTTTACTTAATATAATCTTTTCTAAAAGTTTAGGTAGTGATGACATAATACATATGGGTCTATAATTTTCAATTTGACATTTATCTCCTTTTTTAAAAATAGGTGTTATAAAGCTACTTTTCCAAATTTCAGGAAAACAACCTGTAGATAAGGATAAATTGAAAATTATAGTAATAGGAAGAGCTAGAACATAAATACAGTTTTTAAGTAATATTGAGGGAATCATATCTGGCCCCGAATTCGACCTGGTATCCAGCTGTTTGATAAAAGTCACAACATCATCTACTACCACATGGATGTTATGCAAGTTGAGTGAGCTTTCGGTAAATTGGGGTTTATCAGATAATATGTTGTCATTGTCTTCAACATATACACTCTTGAAGAAATCTGCAAATAAATTTACAATATCGTTTTTGTCATGACCCACTTTTTTCCCATAAAACATTGTACCGGGAAAGTTAGAGTTATTTTTCCGAAAGGAGTTAGCGTAATTCCAAAATTTATTAATATTTGTTAAAATAGAATTTTCAACATTGTTGGTGTATTTCTTGAAACATACTTTCGATTGCCTAGTACAATCTTTACGCAGAATGGAGAATGCGATATAATTATCTAGCGTTCTATTTATTTTATAACGTTTGTGGGCAATTGTTTTATCGTACGTTAGATTAATTAGTTCAGAATCGAACCATTTAGGGAATTTAGAAGTGTAATATTTTTGTAGGGGTACAAATCTATCGATTGCTTGATAAATTACATTGTAAAAGTATTCTAAGGCCTCATTTAAATTTGAGCTTTTACAAGTGAGATCATAAGTCCAATTATAAGTAACTAAAAATTCTATAATCTTTGGGTAATCTGCTTTTTCAAAATTACGCTTGACAATCGTGGGGTCAATTACCTTAACAGAAGTATTGAGGTAATTGATTATTAGAGGGGGGTGGTATTTATCGAATGGAAGAATCATTTCATCAGAGGCATACACGTTAACATTAGAAGAATTTGTAAAGACAAGATCGAGAAGACGAGAATTGATGTTGTACACATGGTTTTTCTGATGCAGATTTAAAAAGTTCGACATTTCTATAATTTCATGGGAGCCATGATTGATGTTGTCCGGACTCGAGGACGCGATGTTCTCAATGTCCCATACAATATTTGGGAGGTTGTAGTCACCCATCAGAATAAATGTAGCATCAGGAAATTTTCTTCGCATAGTTTCAACTTCAAGGTGGTGCTCCTTATATGTTTGCAGGCCGGAGGATGGTGGTATATATGTGCAACCGATTATAAGTTTTTCATTTTTTAAGGAAACCATTACAAACACTTGTTCAAGATGTTTGTGAAGGCATTTCAGTTTCTTCGAATTCAGTTTGGTTGATACTGACAATAGTACGCCGCCACCTCTTGTTTTATTGCTGGAACTTTGACATCTGTCGTTTCTGTAAATGAAATGATCTAAAAATCCCAGTTCTTGATCGTTTATGCCAGCATTTAGCCATGTTTCAGTAAGAGCATAAATTTCGTAATTCATAGTTGGTAATGTACATTTTAGTTTTTGAAGTTTCGTTCTCAGTCCTCTTACATTTTGATAATATATTATTAGTTTGTGGGTCAGTTTTTCGGATTTAATTTTACAATTGTTGGGTGATTATTAATGTACTTGATTGTAATGTCTTGCTCACCCGATGATTGCCTATTTTTTAGTTCGATTCGCAAATTATTTAGATAGTTCCTTTGAGCAACTGATTGATCAGGGTACATGCGGATGTTATTCTTCAGCGAGTGTTTTTTACCGAGTAAGATTTTTAAGTAGTTTAAGTTTATTTAGTTAATAGTTGTAAGTAATGTCTCATAACCAAAAACTTTTATTACTTCGAGTTGAAACGGAATCAATTGAGCGCTTCTTAGGTGAATTAAGTAAGTCTATGGATCGTAAATAAGAAATGAATCTTTCAGTTCTAGTGCAAAGTTAGTTCACCTTCATTCATTAATAATCCAACTATTTTGAATAACGAACGACATTATCCGAAAAGTTGTGCATATTGACAGCTCATCTGACGTCTTGGAGGCCGCGCTAAAAGTAGCGGTTTTTGTCTACCGACTGTCGGAATTATATTCTGATCGTATATGAAAATGTTGCTAACTAACCATAGATGACGGATTTTGTCGATTTCGTATTATCGGCTATATGGGGTGGTTGAAGTTTTACCAATAAAATTAAATACGCATGGAAGTTTCCGTATTAAAATAATAGTTTCACGGAATCCTTCTATGCACCTAACACAAAAACGCGTACATAATCAACGTTGTCGAGAAATGTCGATCACTGTCCTGCAGCCATTTCCGCAATATAGAGCAGTATATTTTGTAAATTACATTTTTAAATTTTTTTAAATCAATCTACCATAATTAATAATTTTAAAGAGAAAGGAGCGGTTCCATGATAACTCCCCAAAACTTTATAGCACTTTTTATAGATGTGTTGAAATGTTATTTGGATGAGTTTGTTATGATTGCTAGCAGACTTACTACGCATAATTATGGATATATCAGCACGTGGCCGGATATGGGCCACACACTAATAGCATATCAACACTCGGATGGTTTCACACACAGACGTACGTTCGCGACATCGCTGCATGGTACATGTACCACGGCCAATCAAATGTCCGAATTAGGAAACATGACCATATAAGGAATCCCTTCCACGACGCTCCTCGAGTAGCGAGCGGCACAAGAGCTTGCCGGCCGACCCACGCCTCCAGTTGCCCGCGGACCCCGCTGAGAATAACAATGGAATTTGTCTACCGTCCGTCCGACGTATCCCCGTTTGGGACTATCTCCAGCCAACCACACAGACATGGTTATATACTTGTGTCATATCCCTGTGCCGTGGCCCATGCATCAACAGCCGCCCATGCTGTCCCAACACCAGGCCCTTGCCGCCTGCCTCCGTGCCGCCCCTTGTAGACGTCATGCCATCTCTGCCTGATGCCAGCTCAGCCAATACTCCATGCTGTGCTATCACTCCGCCCACACCAGCCTGATCGTGGAGGGCCCTTTGGCGACCCGACCAGTGCATCTGCCTACCGCTCTGCCGTCCGCCCACACCAGCCTGATCGTGGAGAGCCCTTTGGCGACCCGACCAGTGCATCTGCTTGCCGCCTTGCCGCCATGCCACCACGCCGCCCCTTGTAGGCGTCAGGCCGCCTATCGCCCGCCATGGCTGCGCGGTGAGTTGTCGCTCCCGCCCACGCCCTCACTAGTCTAGGCCCCCCGCCTATGGCATCCTACGTTAATCCACACGTGAGCTACTAATGTACTTAATTCTATCAGAACCTTTAGATTCCGTAGATTGCCCTAGTAAAACCTATAGGCCTTAAATTGCCCTGTAACTATTATAGTAACTGTCTGACCTTCCGTTTGATGTGATAATAAACTTGTCATCCCAAGATAACCTTTTTCATTGGAAATTGTACTAATACTCACCCCTAAAGATGGAGTTCTAACCTCTACCGGCCCTCTGGTACGGCGAGCGCTATTTACCCTATTACACCCTAAACGTGTAACCTTATAACTTACACTGGAATACACAATGTTACGGTTAACACTGGCGACCAAAGTGGTGCTAGGTTACGTAATATACTTACATGTACAGTTAACTCTGGCGCCAACTTGGTAGCCTTTCTGTAATATACATATAGGTATGTATATAACACTATAACACGATAACACGATAACTGATTAACATAAGTTAACAAGTTATCCGGTCACCTGTAGGTAGGTACCTAATATTTATCATCGATATTAAATATAATAATTTCGGTTGTGTACATGTAATCCGATTCAATGAAATGAAGAACTTATGCTTTGAATTTAAGTGTAATCTTCGAAATTGGAATTTTTAACTACGGAGAATGGAGGCAAGCAATAAATAAACAGAAAATTATTTTAATGCCATTTTTAAAATTGGATCTGTTACAAATTTCAAATAAAGGACTTTGTTTCATTTAGTTTTTTTTTGATCAAACGGATTGGCAATTTACTATGTCAAGTGTAAGACTGAGTGCTAACTGGACTAGAACCAAAATTTACAAATTATGTCAGTGGCGACATCGATTCACATTAAAATCTATGGAATGAATATATAGTATATATTATCTCCTCAGTTAGTGTCTAGGAAGTAGGTAAGCAGATGTGGAGGATCTAGAGATGTGCAGAATGAATAAAGTAAGTTTTTTCAGTAAAAAAACAGAATATTAACGTGTGCGTCGAAGGAATAAACCATATCGACGACGGAAAGGCAAAAGGGCGTAAGCGACAGTTAGTGAAAAATGAGTTTTTCATATAATTTTGATTCATATACTTGTCTAATGAAATCTGTATGTTTAACTCGTTTTTGACTAAACTTGTCGCTTACCCCCTTTTGCCTTTCCGGCGTCGATATGTTTCCTTATAACGCCATTGGGAAAGTGGTGGGGTCTCCTCCAAAGTGCGTAAGAAGACTAAATATTCGCGTATTTAGAATCCAGAAATAAAGTATTTGTTTGACCAAAGTATCCTTTGTAAGGTCTTCACTGGATATTATAATGAAATATTGTATTGCTTTTCAAATTGTATTGAACTCGATTAATAAAGCCCGGCTCGAACGTGTTAACGAATATTGTTCAAACGGACATGCAAAACAGATTGTGTTCTGTGGTTGAAAGTTAGATATTATGACTAAAACTTTAAGGGAAATTAAGACGTATTTTAGGAATTCTGGAGTTGGCAGAGCAAGAACGAAATTGGCATTGACGCAGTAGAAATAAGATCCCCGGGGCGTTTGTGTAGTAGATCCACTTGTATTATGTATGCGAATAAATGTTAGCGCATTGAATACCGTTAAGAACGGGACACTTATCTGCGGTAGCTGGCTTTAAGGAACGTTGGAGATGTACATTATAAAAATATATACCGGCGCGAATTTTAGTTCTTTGTATCACGTGTGCGGGCGGATTCCACATTGATCAATAAGAAATTTGGCCTGGCATCAATTTATTATCTATAAGTACAGAGCATGAATGTTGACCATTGTATTGAAATTTCTCCGAAACATGAGCGGCTCTCAACAATACCTCGCATGGCACTTATACACTTATTTGTCGCGCTAAGATGGCACCACTTTAGTTCACAGTTCGCATATGGATAATTCCAGCACGTGAGAATAGGCCGCCAAATTGCTACAATTCGTTACCTGGCACCTGGCGTAGAGGATGGACTGACAATGTTTTAAGTGCACCACCAATTTTTGTGAGTGCCACATGGTAAGATTAAAAGAATGGAGTAAATAGGGTTTGGGTACCTACATAGACGATCCGTCATACTTAGTATGTTCTTACGCGCCGGTTCAGCGTTGGTATTGTTAGGCCCGTAAGGCGAAGCTCAATGTGAAATAATTTCCTATCGATCCGCTTGAGTAGAATTAAAATAAAATTCTTAATTCATTTATGAAATAAAAAAGTGTAAAAATAGTAATAAATTTATGAACGTATTAAAAACAACTTTAATAATATAAAAATATGTGTCTAAGGTTATCTGTGACAGTTTCCCTTGATCATGTTCTAAAATTATTCACAAAAATAATAAAAACTGCTTTTGCGCTTAAATTAACGATTTCTCGACTCCGTTTGCCAAGCTATTTGTATGTCTATTATCCTTATTTGTGGTGTTATAAGACACATTAAAAATATGCTCATTTTTGACTTGTGTATTCCTGTTTAGTCCAATTCATGATTATAAGTAAGCGACGCAGCGGTTTTGGTAAAGCTGAAAACGCCAAACCGCGTGCAAACACGCACTGCTGCTGGCGTTTTTACTTAATTCTATTTGATGATTGTACTGAAATTCTGTTTCAGAATTAATTAATTCTATTTCAGTACCGCCATCAAATGGATTTAAATAAAAACGCCAGCAGAAGGACGTGTTTGTTCGCGGTATGGCGTTTTCAGCTATTCCAAAACCGCTGCGTTTAATAGCAGTGTGTGCTAAGCCTAAGGAGGTATAAATGTAGATGAAGCTAGAAGTGTATTCAATGACAGAGTTGTAAACATACCACTCTCTGCCAACCCCTTTGGAGAAATTGTGTATTTAGCTATTTAGTTAATTAAGAGTTTCGGATCAAAGCGAAACATTGAAATTACTGGAATAAGGTTCTTATTATTTTTAATAACGGCGTTTGAACTTTCTGTTTATTTATTTGTTTATTGAAATGATTAAAATAAAATTCAATTGAAAGCGAAATTCATGCTTGTTTTTTAAGGATAAAGATATTATTTTATGATGAAAGACTTGGAATTGAAATCATTATTTGTGATTTTACTAGGCATATTGTTATTTCGTCCCCTTTTAAATACATAAGATGATGTCCGTCCCATTATTTTCCTACAGTAAAACAAATAAAATTGCTTCACTGATGTAAAATAATGGTGATTCAATTTCCGAAATCTGTCAGCGGAAGGATCCAGCGTAATTGACATCTTTCGCCGCTTCTTGCCGCCCGCCATGTTGTTTTGGAATTGATTTCCCGCCATAAACCCTTAGGATCTGTTGGGGAGAATTTTAATTGAAACTAGCACCTTCTAAGTCTAAGGGATGCTGATAACAGTCACTGGCTGTTTTTGAGATACATTAAATGGTTTTGACGGAATTCTATACAAAAAATCAAATTCACTTAAACGTATTAACTAACTAACTATCCCACCGTTTCTCCGTAGTGGTAGGCAGAGTTGATGGACCGGCAAATAACTCGGCCTTGACACACAACTCTGGCATCGTTCACATTCATACATCGTCCCATACATAATAAATAAAACCCATACATATAATGCATGAATAAAATATAATTTTTATACCCTTCTGTTATTCAGACTCTTTATATGATCCGACTAAAGTATTTGATTAACTTGATCGTGCCATGTCTTTCTCGGGCATCTCTGAATTCTACCATTCATATTTGCGTCATATGTTTTCCGTACGCTCCTAAGAAAGTAAAAGCTTTACGAAAACAATTGCTAACATACATACATATTTCTATCGATTTCCATGTTTAAGTTATTTATAATTTGTGTTCCCTAAATACCTTCTAATAAACATTAAATAAATTTTCATAATTTAGTGGGCTAAGAATAAATAAGTAGAATGTAAATATTTTTTTTGTTCATTCACCTGGAATTTTTTCACGAATAATAAATACTTTAAAATAGACTAAAAGTAAGTCAAGCAATGCCAATGTTTCATTTTGATGTAATGACGTTTATATATATTAAATGAAGCAAAGATACGCACTTTTGGAATATTTAAATTGTATCTTGTATACATTAATTTCTATGAATATTTGAACCCTTGAACTTTAGGACTATATACAAGGACCTTCGTGGTTGCCTTGGAGGTTATCGTAACTTCATCGCAACCAATCCTAGGAATTTTAAAATATGAATGAATTCAAGTTTTTCCTTTCTTTTCCAATGCACGTAATTCAATTTTCGTTAAATCTATTCCTGTCATCTTTTCTGTGCTCATAAAAATCTGTTCTTAAATTTCTGCAAGCGAAAATTTGAAAGGTGCAACCGGGATTGAAAACGTGCCATAAGAGTCCAATGGCCAGAAACTGTTTGTGTTAAAGAAATTTCCAAAAATTTGTAATCTAAAATTTTTTTATTATAAACACATATATATATTTTCTTATAAAACTAGCGTAACGTGTTTGTAATCATTGGCACATGAGATACCAGTTAGGATATCGTTATCTCTATTTGTTACAAAAAAGAAATAAAACATTTTTAGTAAAATAAAATATGCTGATATGAAATACTGTTAATTTATTAAAATTTTCGTCAAATTATTAATTTTCCTGTGAAAAATGGGACTGCTGACTTTACAGAATGAATTGGAAGAGTACGCATTAGTCAAAAGCAAATGTTTTGCAAGGGCGACGGAACACTTGTTCATAAAAGTACTGAAATTGATACTGAAATATTTATATTGTAGTATTCCGTCACGATATCTATTTGGAAACGAACACATATTCTCGATATATTCTGAATGACAAATATTTTATCACGAATTCGCATGTTTTCACTTTTTCAACAGGATCATTTTTATCTATGTATTATAATCTTAACTTAATAATAAAATTGGTACTGCAAAAGAGAACGGAATATCATAATATATATTAGACAACGTCGCCAACGAAATTAAAGAAAATATTCAATTCTGCGTCACTTTACGCGTAATAATATCTGCATAAATAGATCTTTTTGGAAAAAACGTATTTCGGGTTATAATTACTAAAATTATTACCAAAAACAAGAATATTTTCTGACAAATAAATAGGTACATATTTATTGATTGATAAATGTCAAAATCATAAATGAGAGACCACCTCAAACGTTTTACGACAAAGCGGTTTAAAACTTTGATGTTTTTGATTAAATTTCTTAATAATCCTTTCAAAAAATAATTTTGGTAAAACGCTTCTAAAAAACCCTTTATAGGTTTTATAATTAAGGAATAGTGAAGAAAACGAAGAATTTTATTTTTATTTTATTTTATCTTCTATGACTTTTTGAAATACCATATACAATGTAGATACTCGTAACATTTTCTGGTCTACGTAAATCATCTGCCCGATTTTGGGAAGAAAAAATAATGTGGTTGCCTGGTGACCATAACCTGGCGGTTAAATGGCGCTGTAAATTGCTAATAAGAAATACAAAAAAATGATTATAAATTTGCCGATATGCCACAATTTAGTCACCAACTTAAAAATGAAAATAACCTTTTATGATTGATAAAGTAATTATGATCATATTAAAATATATCAGCGACTGATATACGTCATATGGTAATTACTGTTAAGTCTCCTTGGTTTCCTCACAAACTCTCTGATTAAATAAAACTCCGGCTTCAACAAAACACTTGGACTCTTATTGTGAGAGATTCACAACAGTTCTGATATCTTAATTAGCAGGCGAATGGAATACTATAAACCCCGACCTTTAGTTTATCACCCTGTTTATTATCTTATTATTCTTGACAGCTAACGCCATCTATGGGTTATCTAATAGATTAATCTAGTGCCATCTGTGTGAGACCTCGTACACTAATATCAAGGATATTACATTAACTACATGTTTACAATTAGTTGTCACATAAGTATCAGTGTTTTGAATGGTTCGTGAACTTTCGTTTTAATTTAAATGGCGTCACGCTTCACAGATTTATTCTAAGTTTTTAAAATTCAACGAGATAATTCTACTTAGGATAAGTTGTTTAAAAAAATATCGTAATTGGCCAGTTATTCAACAAAACTGAAATAATAACAGAACTTGAATAGAACCTTCATAAAACTTTAAAATCAACTTTGAAATTTGATGAATTGTTCAAATTCTGTGAAACAACCCGTCCTTAGTTTTCTAAACGATAATTAACTATTTTTTACAAATAATACTAATTCGGATTGGAGAGCTTCATAAATCGCCATTTAGAGATCAAATCTACTCAATTTTATTTACAAAATTATGTTAATATGTTTGTTGTAGCTTTTGAACATGTTGAACTAAAGGTGGATATGTATTAAATATTTTTTGAAAAAAATCGATAAGTGATCCCTCAAGAGCGACCTAAACAAGAAAATAAAATGATGTTATAAAAAAACATGATAAGACACTTAGCGTGCCTTCTAGAAAGATATATATTTTACTAAGCAAGGTAGGTTTTCTTCCCTAGCTTTTAAGAGTCATAGATGAAACAAGTAACAACGCGTGTGAAGACTGACCCCTTAAGGTGTGTTAAGAGTGTCTCTGGTAGGCTTGACTTACCCCGCGAAGTGACATTGCGGCCGCCCTAACGAGCTCCATTGTCACCCCCGCATTGTGCCCGGCAGCCCCCGTCCTTGCAGCCACTTTACACTCAGTTTACTCGCAATGGAGACTTTTATGTGATGAGAGATATGCATCCTCCCTTACTACGCCTATACTACTGTGCAGTGCTAGTTGCTGGTTAGCTATATGCCGGCTAGACAACACTTAGTCATGAGACTGATGAGGGTGATGAAATCAGTTGATATTTAACTGGATGGAGTGAAACATGAGTTGATGTCATTAAGGTGAAAGCACTGACTGGAATACCCTCAAAATAACATTAAATCGTATTTTTTTCAATAAATTTACTTAATAATAATAATAACATAACATTTATATAGCGAAATTTAGTGTCATTTCACTTCAAGTGCGCTTATAATTGCTAATAATTGAGGAAGATCATATCAATAACTCAAATATAAAAAAATAAATAGGTAACGGTCGCAACTGGGATTCGAATTCATGTCATTTAGTCTCATCAGAATAGGTGTGTCTACCATTTGAGCTATTTTCATATAATTATAATACGTCATTTTTATCAATGCTATGCTCTCATTATTGAAAATAAGTATAGCTGATTTATTAAAAACATGACTGCAAGCCATTTCCTTAAAAAAATAGTTCACATAGAATACATTGGAACACGTGTTCATGCAGCGGCTCTTTTCCTGATAAAAATAATGACAAAATGCGACAATATTAGAATTTTTATGTACACGTGTTCCGGCATCCTCATAACACATTCGTGTTTTACCTGATAGTTTGTTAGGAAATCTGTCAATTCATTCATTAAAGGTCTGCAGTCCCGTTTTTAACATGAATACGAATAAATAGACAAGATTTTTAATAAATCAGCAATATTTTATATCAGTAAATTTTCTCAGTGTGACATTATCTTCTCTTATTATTTCTCATATATTTAGCTGAAAACTTTTTGGTGTGATTGAAAAATTCTACCAAAATATTTTTACAACTTAGATGGTGTCTTGAATAAACCTATCAAAATTTTATTAATATGGGACATCTTTTAACTTTTTTATAAGTCTACATTAGAGTGAATTTTAAATTTATTAGAATTAACTTACTGATAACTTAGCTTATAAACTTTATTGTTCATTGTAATATTGCCCAATTGCAAAAGTTACATTTTCTCTTTATTTCTTTAATATTTTTTTTGAGATTTGATATTTTCTTTTTCAATGATCAAATATTATAATCAGGTTTACGTGCTTCAATAAATTATTCCTACTCAATTGGAGTTATTTTCTTTTTAAAATTTGAATTCTGGACACCCTGATTACTACTAGAAAAAACCACACGAAATATTTCATTAGAAACTTATGCGTTAACTTGATATTTTTTTCCAGGAAAGTTAAATAATATTTACAAAACGCATACTTTAAAATTATATCCATATCTTAACTTTCAGTGAATAAATGTTTGACAGTATTTCGTGAGACTCCGCGATTAATCATGTAATTAATACATCTTAACTTAAAAAAACTAACCATGAATAAGTAGTAAGCATTTAGGGAGATTTAGGGAGATATGTAAATACGAATGTTAGAGGGAGCGCGCTAACATTAAAAACGATAGCAATTAAGCGAAAGTGATGAAAATCTTTAATAAAACACGATTCATTTGAAATAGAGCAAAAACCTTTATACAAATGCTTAATTTGCATTCAAAGATACACTGTGAAATTTTTCATGCCTATAACATATTAAATAACAGAACAAAACGTGTTTTAAATAATTTTCGGAACTTACTTTGCGATTTTTCGACCGAGGGAATTTTAAATAATTAACGTTAAAATATATATTTTTTAAGAACTTAAAAAACTTAAAGAGTTAGCGAAAAACTTGTTATAAATCGGTAGAAATTGGGAATGCGGAGGCTTAATGAAAGGCATACAAAGCCATAAGGCTTAACAAGAGAGGGTTTATTTTTTAGCCTTTGACGTCCAGAAGGACAGTTTATTATAATACGCAAGGAAAAACATATTTAGTAAGCCTACACAAAATTTCCGACGCGACAAAAAACGAATATTCCATTTTAAAAATATCTTTTTATTTACATTTTAGGTAATAACAAATTTTCTGCTATTTAGGTAGAGAGCTACTTAGATTTTATGTCGTGGGGGTGATTTAATATAATTTATAAAAAATCACGCTCTTATAAAAATACAGCGAAAGATGTCGTTAATGGATGATTTTGTCGTTCGATTGAAATGTGAAGGTAATGATTACCGAACGAAATACACATTTACATCGGTATGATTTTAAATTTAAACGGTCGTGATTTGTTTATTAGATTTTATTATTATTGAAACTATTTAAACATTTTAAATACAAAATATGATGTTAAATATATGCATAGTAAATTGTATTTCTTATTCCTCCTCACTAGGGTGACCTGTGCTGAGGCGGACTAAAGTTATTCATTTCGGTTTTGTTAGTTTTCTACGTCGTTTTTAATGTTTTTTCTGAGTTTTTTCACTAATATCTTTCAGTCAGATTTTTGTTCTTGATTTGTAATTATTCAAAATTTCTATTCGCTTTATATCAGGGGGAAGGATGTTGTAGAGTTTTGTCGCAAAATAAATATAATTTATTTGTCTGAAGGTGATTTTATGACCTGGAATATTTTTTGGTCATTGTGATTTGACCTTTTTTGATGAATACGCGGTATTGTAGATGATTCCGTATTTTTGAATAGTTTCAATTGGTTATTTTTAGCATATATTTTTTGTACATTTGGTACATCAAAACTATTGACAAATTTAATCGAAGGCGTTCTTATGGGTACTATCAGTATGGTCTTTATGATTCCTTTTTGAATTGTGTTCAGGTTTTATATATATTTAGATACAGCAGGTACATATTAAGAGTACTTATAAGAACGTTTTTGATTTAAATTTTTGACGTACTAGATGTACAACTAATATACGCTAGAGATATACTACTAAACTATTAACAAATACGGAGTACTTTACTAGACCGCATGTCCATCACAGTATCAAATCAAAAATACATAAAAACATTCCAAAAGTTAGAAAACCACATTTGGACAAAGAAACTAAATTTATTTTGCAAAAAAACTTCGCAACATGCTCACCCCAAATACAAAATGAATTCAAAAGTTTAATGAGTAGAAATCAAGAATAAAAATCTGTCTGAAAGAGGACAATTAAAAACTCTAAAAAACACTAAAATCGGCATAGAAGACAAATAGAACATAATTAAATAATTTTAGTCAACCTCAATACGGGACACCCTAGTGTAGAGGACTAAGAAATACCATCATTGTACTTAAATTCACCATACTATTTTGTATGTGTAATGTTTCATTTAGTAGCTAAAATAAAATATGTTTTTCTTTCATAAAAAAACTTAATATTATTTTGTTGCTTTCATCGGGTATTTGAATCCGTAACCTCACAATCTATGTAGGGGAATGAACTTTGATCGCAAAATGATGAAAAATTAAATACTTCAGATGATAATGCAGAGTAAGATATGCAGTAAAAAGTTTTCTGTTGGCAGAAGGCAAACTTCTTGGTTAGGGAATCTACCCCAGCACATCCTTTGTATCTCAGGCTGTAATTTCAAGTGTTAACTTCTTGCTAATCAAGTTGTTCAACCTTCGATAAGGGTGGGAGTTGATGGAGAAGAAAATAAGGTAGAAGCTATTCATAAAAATGTTAAATCATCCACCTCCTTCTTTATTCGTTAGCTCATTGTTCGTAATCCCATTAGGTATAAAACCAAATACTCGTACAGTACGACTTGCTACGATTTATGATAAATATTTGCAGAGTGAAGACCTGTTTTAACTCGACTGTTTGGTATTTCTTTTGTCTGTATGTTTAAGTGTACGTTCAGTTTCCGTTTCAAAAAAGTGGCCGTTAATGTTGAGTGAAGATTATTTTTTCAAAAGTGAATTCTTCGTGTTTATTTGGACTTTATTAAACGCATTTTAAATATTGTGGTGCCTGCCTATCTGCCTAAAGAAATTTTGAAAAAATCAATCATTTACATAGTGACTTTTCTGTGGACTTATTGTGCGTTATAATTCCTTATTCGAATTTTTAAAAATTTTATCAACAATATATGGTTCATAATTAAGTGGGTAGGTATTTAATTACCGGAGAAAGATTTCATAGGAAATTTATGTTTTGAATTTTTAAATAGAGAAATTAGAAACGTACTTTTCTGGACGTGAGGTCTGCTGTTCATAGTTATAACTAGTTATAAATCGTCAAAAGTAATCGCTGGTTATAATAATGACGAGTAATGTATATTGTAATAGTTAATGTTTTCATTAGGTTATTTATCATATTATCAGTTTTTTATCGACTAAAAAAATTGCCACGTCAATATATTTTTATTATGTAGAAAACAAAAATAAACAATGAATTTTTTGACGAAGGTGGATCTAGATATAATGTAGAAGTAAGCTTTTCTCCAAGGCAGTAAGGGTTTTGCAAAGTGTTTACGCCCGTTAAAAAGGATACCATAATACGAAAACAATATTGCCGTCAGTAATTCTTCAGCCGATTTTCAGATTATTTCCAAATTTATGTAATTTTAGAAAAGTGTGTATCTTTTTCAGTTTTCGTTTTTTAACATTTTATCTCGCATCTCAACCGTTTTTCCCGTCTAAAACAGCACAAAACTATGTCTTTCACATACCTACTAAAGTAGGTAAATATTCGTTCAAATATATGATTTTTTTAAATTTAACTAAACAAATTAACTTACTTTCCCAGCATATTAAATGAACAGAGTGGTACAAAATTAATAACAAATGTAGGTATAACCGAAATTGTAATGATTTACAATTCGTGAGCTTCATTCACTGAGTTTTTTTCTCTTCATCTCTCCCCACAAAATCTAAAATTCTCTTAAACTCTCCGCACACTTTTTATTTGTCTACATCATTAGTAAGGATTTAGTACAATGATTTTCATCGCAGCCCAAATACCACAAAATTTTAAGGAGATACGTAATTGACCCATTAACTGTGTATAATCTAATATTTAGAACCCTTTTACTCGTAGTAAAATGTACTACGAATCTCTAAATAGTATAAAATAAAGTCGCTATCCAGCGTTTGTCTGTTGTGCGCTTAGTTCTTCTAAACTTCACAAACGGATTTTGATAGAGTTTTCACTATTATTTAGAGATTTTTTTCCGGAAGGTTTACACATATGATACTTGCACATTATATTTATAGAAAGTAGAAAAAAAGTCGATGTTTTATGATCAAGACATGAGAATATATTTTCGGACACTACATTGCTAACGCTGGCTAAACCTTATGAGATATATCAAAATAATGTACTACAGAATTGTGTATCTTAAAAAGGCCTACAGAAAAGTCTGTCGTGATATATGTCTAGCTCCTAAGTTTAACCCCCAACAACGCCGGGTACTCGTCAGCTAGTGTCTAAATAAAGAAATAATATAATTATTGATCTTTCAAGAGAAGATTCTAAACATAAATTCTAACGCTAATTCTTTTCGACTATACTTCATCAGTATAATTTTTTTAATGGTAGGTATGTTAATTTATTAAGGTAATTTGTATTTGGTTCTAGTTCTTTTCTAGTAATGAAATAATGATCCCTTCAGGTCGTACAGTGTACCGGGTATTATAGAGACTGGAAGGGTGGGGGTGTGGGTGGGGGAGGAGAGAGGAAGAATCAAGGTGGGTGAGGCTGATGCTGCCACGTAGACAGGCCTTGAATGTTTGATTAACTTTGGAATAGACAGCTTAAGATGTTTCTAGAAAGGTCTGTGATGTCAAATGCGTAATCATATTATACGTATGATTCTTACGAGAACGCCTGTATAAAAATACGCTGTGCTTCTTGCTTACATATTATTCACACTTTTATTTTTATTTGTGGGTAGGTACTTATTCACACTTTTATTTTTATTTGTAGGTAGGTACTTATTCAAAAGTTTATTTTTATTTGTAGTAAGGTACATATTCAAATTTTATTTTAAATTTGTAGGTAGGTGCTTATTCGCACCTTTATTTTTATTTGTAGGTAGGTACTTATTTACACGTTTATTTTTATTTGTTAGGTACTTATTAAAACTATATATGAAATTTATAGGTGGGTACTTATTTTTACTTTAATTTTTGTAATCTACGTGACTGGTACGAGTGCAGTTCCACAGGGTAAGATTGTCCTAGTGGCCAATCTCCAAAACCATCAATTTACACTTCAAAATCGCTTTTTCACCTTCTTAATTGTTTACACTTTTTGAAACTCTAATTACATAATATATATGTCTATCCTTAACGAAAACAACTTTAAAAAAAATATTTTTAACAATTAAATATTCCAACAAGATAACACGACTAGTGTTTGCAAAATGCATACAGCCTTTGTAAGTGCATATAAATTTTGAATCTTTAAAATACCATAAAACATCACTTAAATAGAAAATAATGATGTTCGTAAAGTGTAAATATAATTTTTAAAACGGTAGTGGTTATCAATTATTGTGATCGAATCCGATCGTTTAGCTGAAGTAGCCCATCAAATGCACCGCGTGCAAGTTGCAAGTTGTAAGCGGGTCGTACACTCTCCACTCCGCTCTGAGCTGCATCTACCCGGGCTAAGTTGGTCCATGCGAGATGCAGGACTTGAGAAGATTGATTGGCCAAATGTGGGACTTACGAACAAAATGTCCCTCACTTGTTCTGTAAAGAACCACTTTTTTGCTGGTCTTCGCGACCTTTCTTGTAAGGACCACAAGTTTTAAGAACCAGAAGTTAATATACCTTTGATAAAATAAGCAAGGGTTTATTTGAAACAAAAATTAAGCGGTAGGCTTATTGCCCGTTGAAAAATTCGTCAAACAAATCAAGATTTATAATGGAAATAATTTTACGTTTGGTTTGTACCAAATAGTTGGCGTGTTTGAAACTTGTTATAAATATATTTATGTAAGCGTGAATATAATAATTTAGGTTGCTGAAATGTATAAATCAGCAAGTGGAACATTACGTAGCTGTTGCTAAATAAAATTTTGCTTTGAATGTACAATTAAGAAACCGATCGTATATTTTTTAGATAATTTTAGATAAATATTCAAATTAAATTGTATTATCATACAAATTAATGTATTTGGTTGCTTGTCGACAGACGGCGCACTTCCAACCATATCTCCTTTCCTTTCTATTATCTATGATTTTATATTATGTTTGTCGTAAAATGATCACAAAAAACTGAAATGAGTATTTTTGATTAAAACAAATTTCCAACTGACATGACTAACTATAATATATATTATTTTTACCATAAAAATATTTTATTTCTGTACCTGTTTGAAAGGGTATTTCTGTTGTTTAAATTTCTTAGGGTTAATCCTGACAAATAAAGTCAGATTTAGTGATTTATCAACAATCTGTTTAGATAACATCAAACCCACAATTTTTTAAATTTTCACGGATCATATTTTTTAGTCAAATTCTATCTTTAATTAACGTACAGTTCAAATTCAGAGTTTATACACTGTCCGTTGTTTTGTTCTATTTTTATAAAATAAATTGATATTTCCCCCTCGCATAAAGTGCCTATACAAGTTGGTGCCATTGGCTTACGTGGCTTGCGCGAGCTCAGCCTCCTCACGAGGCTAACTCCGCGGAGATGAGCCGAGCGGGGATATGTGCAATGTGCAACGTGCAGTTTGCGAGGATGACACGGTGAATACAACTTATGAGATGGCTTACTTACAATAAATTAAAACTATAAACTTCTCCGCTTCTTCATACTTTGGATGGAAGATGGCAATGTGAGGTACCGGGCCGCGTACTATCGTCCCTGTAGAATATGTTGCTGCTGGATGCTGTAGTCGCGATTTTGGTTTCCAAGGCAAAACTGTGCTTTCAAAATCTAAATATCAGTGGCTTCTAAAAGGATAAATGTTATTTTTTCGGTATATATTTTTCGTGATTTCGCCTCGAAATTGGGTTATGTTCCCAATTTTAAATAACCCATCGATTTCTAGAAAGGATTTTTCTATTTTCGGAGGCTAGACTAGAAAATCGCTGTTCTTAAAATAAAAACTTGCTAAAAAGAGCATCTTTTTTATAACTTAGAGGCTCAACAAGAAGGGACGTTGGTCCAGTAAGACGAGTTTGTATTTTTTATCGTTAATTAATATCCTTGTAATCTAGACGATCCGAAAGCTCATATAGTACATAATTAAAATGAGAATATGAATATTACCAGTAATTTAATAAAATTACATAGACACTGAAGATACTTAAATTAATTACTTAAATAAATTATTATTTAAAAAATTACCTTTTTCAAAAAACAAAAATCTAACGACATAGAAAATACGTGAGATCTAATGCACATGTGTTGTGAAGGAATGAAGCCCTTTTGACGTGCTTGCCAGCGGCAGTGAAGTTTAACGCTAAGCCACTGCTCTTAGCGGACATTTTAAAGTAGACAATACGAGTATTCGAGTAAATCAAAGTGGAATCACCAAATAACGCTCATTTTCAAGACGAAGGCTCCGCTAACTGGAGTCATTTATACTTAATTATTATAAGGGTCTGGCTAATTGCAGGTCCTGATATTAATTCCAGACTTCGAGTATATACACGACCCCCAAAAGGGATTCAATGAAGATCTCAACAACCGGTTCCAGGTGTGGTCAACCATACATGTAGGTTTAAGTAACTGACTTCCGTACCCGACTTGGGCCTTGTTTCGAATCCAGTTATTATATATATGGTGTCTGGAAACTCGGAATTTAACCGAGAAACTGATGAATCTACATCACATAACCCAAAAATATATTTTTTTCGTTCAGAGCATTTTTTTTAAACCTTTTTTTTTGGCAACTAAAGGTTAAACACTTTTTGAGCCCGGTCTACACTTCGACCCATTGTAAAGACATAAAGCTTAAATCAACCTCCTAGCAACCGATTTCAAAATTCAAATTTGAAATTGAGGTATGACATAATAAATACATTCGAACTCGATTTACACGAAAACGAAAGATAAGTGAGTAAATTATTTATTTTATTTATTAATTTAAAAAAAAAATTACATATTACATATTACAGTGATCTTTGGCTGTCCAACTAGGAGATTAACCTGTTTTAGGACAGTCAGAAATAGGCAGATTTATTAAATGTGATTCTTGGTTTGTCTAGTGTATTGACTTTTACTTAATTATTGCTCTTTATAAATAATTTGAAAAGTTTTCTTGGTTGATACAAGAAGTTGCTAAATATATATTTTAAATAATATAAACGTAGAGAATAGACTAAAAGAATATTCAAATATGATAATGCAAAAATAGCAATATAGTAAAAAATTATTGACATGTGAGTTTATCAAATTGAAATTTTACTTTTTATTAAAATTAAATTAATAAGCTAGAGAATCAAAAATAGATAAAGAAAGAAAGAAGATTGAAAGAAAATAGAGAATAAAAGTAAGCAAAAAATAAATAAAAATAGTGAATTAAAAAATATGCAAAAAAGAAAAAAGTATATGTATGTATAAATATGAAAAAAATAGAAACATGTAAGCTTTTCTACCATTCCGTGAAATCTTACTTTAGATTTGGTGAAATTAATGCGCCAGAGAATCAAAAATATATAAAAAAAAGAAAAGAAATTGAAAGGAAGTGTATAAATAGATAGAAGTTTAAAAAATAAATTAATATTAAAAAACATGTCTGCTTTTTCTCCATTCCATGAAATTTTGTTTTGATTTAATTATACAACAAAATAGTCTCATGTGATGTAGATTCAACTGCGTCAATTTAATATTAGACGCATCCAGAAAGGAGAAAAAAGTAATTTGAAAATTTCATAGCCATAGAATAAAAAACATATCTAATCATTGATGTTTAGTCAATATTTAGGGATCTGGTGAGGAGACACGCAATGAAAGAGGTGATGAAGGTTACAGTGTTTTTATTGTTGAGTCAGATTGCAGCATGAGAGAAGAATTTGGGACTGAATGGCGATGACGCACAATGCAGGATGTAAAGTGGTCTAGGCGGTAGTTGGCGACGGCGCGCTGAGACCGGACTCGTGGATGTGTCAGGAACTGGTGAAGACCATGGGTCTTCCGGGTGCTCCAGTGCTGATCAAGGTAGCCGAAGATACGATGGATCTGTCGGTTGAACGGCAGATGTAGGCCGGCGAAGATGTCGCGGGCAGATGCGCGGACCGGCGAGGATGCCGCGGGGTCTACGGGCGTGGATGTAGCGCTGGCCAGGAATGCTGAGGCCAGGGCGCTGTGATGTTCCCGTAGGAGTCCATGGTTGAACCGTGCAGAGCCGGGTGTATGGTCCTGTGTGCAGCGGAGGCGCGCAGGTCACTCGCGAGACTTGCAATTGTTGAACGACTAAAGACTGACTGACTGACTCGCTGCGTCGGGCCTATTTATATAGCCAAGCCGACGGCACCAGTAGCTACGCGAAACCGCTGGTAAACTGACAATCTCGCTGGATCTAGACGTTTCGGTGACGCTGGAATTATGCCTAGGCAATTGCTTAGAACCTTCTAGCGGATGCGCGTAATGTACTTAGTCGAACTCGCAATTGTATTGACGCAGGTAGTTCGCTCGGACGTCGCAAGTAGGTGCAGCAGGTAGCCGGTATTATTTACGTTACGCAATTAACTGTACCTTGAAAAATGTCTCGCAAGTTTGCGGCCCATGCATTCTATATCGGTCGGCTTTCCGGAACCTTCTAGGAGTGTCGATCGCTACAAATGTATCTAATATGGAACAAAAAATAACAAAAAAGGTTCTTGTTACATCATGCGTTTCTGTATTTTGATTGTATCCATTATCTTGTGTAAAGTAAACTTCACCCATCTGGGGCCTCCCTCAAATGCTTCATCTTTTGCTTTTGTTTATATTATTCGAAAATAGCAGTTCCATCACACCTTCCCACTTGGACGAAGCTTGAGTTACATCTTTCATCAGTTAGTGACACTAAATATGCCTAGAATCCTTTGTGACAGTAATGCGTGTTAACAGTAACTGACTTCTAATTCTTTCGGAAGTTTTTCTGGATTAAAATAAGAAACATTACAAAAGTAAAAAAAAAAAAACAGAAATCAAAAACCGAATTCGTAAGGCGAAACAGTTTATAAAAATCCTCGTGTATCAAAGACACTCAATCCGGTTAATTCGATATTTGTATTTAAAAAAAATATTTTTCGATGTTTTAAAATGACAAAATTTGAAAACTCTTCCATGACCTGACATTAACACCAATTCAAATTTATATTAATGACAAATTTCTCTGGATATTTAATGTCCCTCGAGACAAAAGTTCAGAGCCCCTGAGCCAGATTGGGATTGGGACCACATTGGATGTGAATTAAGTCCGTTACCAATTTGTCGACTTGACTGGCCAATAAATCCCTTTCCATTCCACCCTCACGCAATTAAAATGAGGATTAAACGCCCTTAATCCGAACTCAGATTGAGGCATCGATCCGAGGGCAGTTTTATCTGCCCCAAGGAACTCATTCCCTGCTTCGTCCTGGTGCGCGGAAACACTGTATGCATTACTAATTTGGCAGATGAAGGCTTAATTTTTTTATAAATAGATACTTTGTGACAACTTTTCCCATTGTCAATATTCCCTACGTAAATAGGCACGATGTAAAAAAATGCAGAATGGGCCCTGCTTTAAAAACTGAGGGAATATGGAAGATGAAAACGTAGTGCGTAATTCAAAGACGAAGATATATTTGATGTAGGTAATGTGCAAAGTGATATTATAGGCTAAATAGTGTCAGGACAATCATTGTATGTTACAGTAAATGCTTTTCAGATTATATTATGTACCTATTTCCGGTGTTTTAATAATTTCGCTCGTAGTGATTCAGGATTTTATTTCTTCAAAATATTCACGAGATTCTGACCCACAGAGCCGGCAAATCTAGTTCATGTAACCTACCTAACGTTTGCCTACTATAACTTGATCAATTTTTCAAAACCTTGAATAAATAATAAATAAATAATAAATACGGTCAAAGAACTCTAGAATACCTCGTTCCAATAATTTACATCATGTTACCAAACTCAATGAAAAGCTGTGAATTGACTCACAGAAGGAAATGTATGTTAAAAAATGGTTATGTGAAAGATTTTTTTTGTACTCATGTAATTATGTGTATATTTTATGTACTTGTTAAAATTTTATATGTATTTAAAAAGTAATTGTAAAAAGAACCCGTTGAGAAACTGATATCAATCAGTTTAACGGGACTTAATTGTAAAAAATGTATTTTTGAAAGTTAATAAATAAAAATAAATACAAAAAAATAGTTTGTAGACACACTTAGTTTATTATATATTGATACATCGATGTTAGTACATCATTAATCTAAAACTGAAAATTTCATATAATTTTGAATAATAAAATGGCCACTATGATGGATTGTATAGCTTAATTAATAGCAGCAATTTATAATGCATAGTATGTTTATTCACTTTGCGGGTCAGTATTGCGGTACGGTGAATACTGCTGCTGCATTGTTTTGTTGGAAATCCTGACTGCCTTGAAGGAGTCATTCATTTCCACAGAGAGCTCGCTCGGGCGCTCAAGGCAACCTGACAGTGATTGGTGCTTAAGAACTTACTAGTATAGAAGATACTCTCATTATCGCCTGGATTAAAGACCACCATTCACAAGTGAACCGTTGCTTTAAATGGCCTTAGCTTTGACCAGATCGGAAAGCCAAGAACTATCTTACCCTTCTCTTCCCCATGTCACAATATACCTATATTTGCCATGTCCTAGTCTCACTGACTCCGAGCATTTTGACCTCTTGTGCGATATTCAAGAAAAAAACGACATTTAAAAGTAATTAACTAGGTTTCCGAATCCACGTAAACTGAACACTAATGACTTACGTTCGTCATTCAGTCGTTACACACATGTTTAAAGAATTTATTCACATTAATAACTGAATCTTTTAACCCCCTACTGGTTAACTGGTAAGACCTGGCATGACGGTGTATTATTTATCCATTGAGTTTAAGTTTATTGATTCTGCTAGTTTCAATGGCTTGTCAGAAATGATTGAAGCCTTCCTCGCAGACTAAAAGGTGTATGGCGTAAGGATGCTGGTTGGAGTTCATACGGGTTTCTTTCCTTATCACCCTTCTCTTAGTCCTTGGCTATTCCCAAAATGGTAGAATGGTAAAAAGGATAATCATAGAAATAGGGAAAGAATAAACTGAACCCACCAAAAACATCTTAAATTAAATTCTACAACAGCTGAGAAGCTATTTTCTCAGGTTTGAGTTGTTTAAGAACAAAATTCAAAGAAAAAATAATTACAATGAAAAGCATGTGAATTTTTTCAATAAAAATACCTTACATTTCCTAAATAAAAAGCAGTTAAAAAATATTTGTTTTTATTATTTCCCGTTGGGATCAAATCATTATATCTTTTTGTTTGCACAAATGTATACCTATTCAAGTACCTTTCAACATTCGAAATCATACAAATTTCTGCGTATTCTTTTAAAGGGCATCCAGGTTATGTGCTTATTCTGAATATTTATTCAAGTAATTAAATTAAGACGACGGACTATGTATACTCAAAATACGGACTCCCGGCACGTTTTCTATGATAGAATATATCGAAATGCAAGTATTAACAAAACATATAATACCAATTGATTTTCACATGTAATTTGTTATTACTTTGTTATAATACCAACGTGGGTTTTCTATCGCGGGGAAACAGGTGGTAATTTCTATAAATTCAATTATTTTCCTCCGTTTTCCGGATTCTTACGAAATAAAGTATGTTTCAATTGTTGACGTACTCGTAATATGTATTGCAATATTTACGAAACAATTCCCTTTCAATACATTTTTACATATATATTCACTATGAATTATGTATGAAATAAAAAAGTATTGTGATAATATATTGTAGGTACCCATTAACATTTTTGTACTACAACACTCTTTCAGATGAACTGAATATGCTCACATTCTAGGACAAAAGAACTTTCATTAACTTGATATTTTTGTATACAATTCTAAATGGTGCATTTGATACTCTAAAATTGCTTGAATTGATAAGCTTTCGGATTCCACTATGTAATACTAGAGATCGGGATTGATTTAAGTTCAGAAATTCTGGTACTAAATTCTGGTACCATAATATACTTTTCTCATTGCTCAAAATACTTAAGGAGGGAAATAATTTTACTAAGTCAGTGATCTGCTAGTGAGTCTTCGATTTATCTCTTAACAAATACAGAAAATTGTTACTGAGGCAGTTTAGTTATGTATAGTAAATAAAAAGGGCGTTAAAAAAACACATTTATAAATTTCTTTACAAATATAATATTCGTGATGTAGTATATACATAAATAGTCGTCCCGCGGTAAATAAAAATGTTTTTTTTTCATTACCAAATGTATCCAGATAATGTAAGAATTCCTCCAAGTTTGCCTGGGGTTTGAAACGATATCACTACATAACCAGAGATACCACTTTAACTACGTGTTTTCGTATAAAGTTGTTGTTAAATCTTGAACTTCCTTATTGTTGTCAGTGATAAATAGTTCGCCTCTAGAAGGCGGTGGGTGGTGCAGCACCCCCGGGGGTGCAGGGTGGAGATGATGGTAGGGAGGGAGTGGGGGGCGGAGAGCCGGGGCCGGGTGATCCCGGCGGGGCGGATAAGAGACGTCAAATAACGATAAACTGTTTGACGTTCTAATAGAGGGAAACGGTAAATGCAGGAAGTTACCAGAATGTTTCGACGTATATTATATTTATGTCATTGTGGAAGACGTTTTAAAGAACGTAAAGTGGGATGTATTCAATGAAAGTATTGGAAATCTGTCAAACTGCTTGAATATGAAAGAGTTTGGAAGGTTTTTTTATGTCTTTGTCGTCTCTGTGGATTTTTAAGGAGGAGAAAGTGTGAGCCTAGAACTTAAAGACAGCTTCGTTCTTACAATAGATATCAGGTCGTTCCCGAGTATCGCTGCTGATTATACGTGGTTGTTTCGATGACTTGCTCTTTTATGAGTCTTGCTTCAAATCTCATTCGTGTAGTGCAGTGTAAATTCGTTTCAATTACACGCAACTGTGCGTTACAATTAATCAACATAGCAAATTAGTACATAACAATCAGAGCAACTATTTTATTTTATTTTTACGTGACACCTTACAAAAGCGTCCCTGTCTGTACAGTGTAAAGCAAGGCTGCCCAACCCCAGGCCCGCGGGCCACAATGTGGCCCGCGAACGAATTATAAGTGGCCCGCGTGAACCATTTTCAAAAAACCCGCCAATCCGCCAATTTGAAAAAGTATCGCGAGTCCGCGGTAAAACAAACAATGCAGTTTGCGCGCGGTCACCAGTGTTGCCAACGAATTATATCTATTATTATATCTTATTATAGCTATTTATCGCTATTTAGGCTACTCAGAACGAGAATCAGCGACGAAAAAATCTAACCTGTTGAACTTACTTTTTAAACAAAAATACACCGGTTTTTGATATAATATTTTTTGCGTCCGAAATGGAATCTTGTAGCCACCCCCCCCCCCCCCCGTGGAATTAGAAAAATTGTTGTGGGGAATCACATATGATGTTTTTGGGTGCGCGTAATTTTTTCTCAGCGAAGTTCCGTAACAACCCCCCCCCCCCACATGGAAATATGAACCGTCAGGTATTCAGTGGCCCGCCAGTGATTCAAAATCGTCAATTTCGCCCAACTGTTAAAAAGGTTGGGCAGCCTTGGTGTAAAGGGTGGGAGCTACGTCGCCACGTCTATTCCTGCGTCGTTGGGGCCATAAGAAAGGCTTTATTAATGCGTGTCTTGAAGAGGCCCTGAAGATTTTATGAAAGAAGAAAACAGATGCCGGTAGCACAATCTACATACGAACCGTCATACACAAAACAAGCCGAAGAAGAGGCGAGTTCTCAAAAGCCAAAATCAAATGTGAACTAGTGTTCTGCTGGTGTACGTCGAGTTTCACACACGTGCACCAGTGCACCGAGGATTAATGCTGCTAGTTATTTAGAGTAGGCTCCATTAAAATAACCCTAGAACAGACTCAACCTGCCCAAATTACGTCTGTGCATTTGAAATGGCAATCGGTCTTTTAACAATGGATTGGCAATCATGACGGACCGCCCTTCTTGGAACAGAATCAAGCAGGTGGCTCCAAATTAAGTTTTTGGGCTTACTGGTAGTATTTATATCGATAAAAATAAACAACTTTCGTTGCCGTGTTTTTGAGGTGGAAACTGTCAAAAGGTAGAACGCCGTAACCACCGCTTCGCGAAAATCACGTAACTTTTTAAACATTATTTTCATAATGGGTGCAAAAAAACAGACTGTGCAGTTTTGAAGGGCATGTACAATGTACATCCCGTATGGTGGGTTTAGGCATATAGGAGGCGTCTCGCTGTGTCGAGAGGGTCGTGCCGTTTTCAGTCGATACCATGGTTTTTTCCTGACAAAACCGGGACTTCACCGTCCGCACGTCGGTCGCCACTCAGCGGGCCTTCCAGATGCAATTTGTGACTTCTTCCTGTGGGGCTACCCGTAGAAAAGTTTTTTTAATCATCGACTTCACATCTGAGAAAAACTCAAAGATCGAATTCGAGAGGAAATTGCCACTATGCCCGTTGAGATGTGCCAAAAAGTGGCCGAAAACATCAGAAATTGCCTTCATAAATGTTTGGCTGCAGAGGGACATCATCTTTCTTATTATGTACCTACCGAATAAAATAAAATGAACCCCATGTCTGTAAGCAGCGCCGTTTTTTTATAATAGCCCTTCAAAACTGCACTGCTTGTTTCGCCACATCCGGTAAATTTAATAACTGGATCAAAATAAGAAATTCTTAATTATTCTTCAAACAAACATTAATCTCACATTTTTAGCAGAGAATAAGAGTTTTTCTCACATCTCTGATAAACTTTTATAATTGTGGGATTATGTATTCCCTTCTCCATTCTTACAGCCGACGTTATCGTAAATATATTTATGAAAAACCTTACTTGAATTTCTTAGTGTGTCTGTTTTGAGGAAATAAATAAAAGACAAGTACATTTAACCACTTCATAAATTCTGGCTAGGCGCTGCGGTGGTTCCGCAGTGAAATTAAAGTCGTGCTTATGACCGAGTAAATTGCACTTGAAATTTTTACGAGGGGCAGTAAATGCCGAAACTCCCGTGAAAGAATAAAAACTAAAGTAAAGAGTTGTCATTTGTAATTTCTGGAACGTTCAAATTACCCCTCTGGGTCCGCGTATAACGCGTTGACCTCGGCACCAACAATTTTATTTAAAAAAAACCAAAAGGTCTTGTTTCGCATGGTCTAATAAAATTATTAACTTGAATTCATTAACTTATTGTATTGTCTATTAAAGTTTTAATGTTTCAAACGAACCGTATACATTTATTGATATGTCATATTTCTGATGATTGTTTTTTGAACTACACAAACCCAAAATATGCCTCTTGTTAGTGTATCTTGTATAACCAAAAATATAGATAATATGCATAAAAATCGCTTTGCAAACGGAGTTTAGAAATAGTCGGTTTAAACCAAAAAGTGTTATTTTTAATTATTTTTATATCTACCTTACTTTGCAGATTTAAGTGTTGGGAACTCTTTGTTAAAAAGTAAAAGGTTCTACTTATAATTTTGTTTATTTAAGTTACAAATAATAGTTTGGATTTAGCTATACTGTTCATTACCCGAGGGTTGGTAATTCTCTGGTTCGAGAAGCTTGTTCCCTGTCAATCTCATCTCACAAGTAATTGTTACATTCTAGCGACATCTGTCGGACTCTGGAGTAAGCTTTATGACTAGCGCCATCTATCGCTTAAATACTCAACTTATTACCATCCATCACAATTATTTTATAAATAATCAAAAAAAGTTGATCAACTGTCACAAATAATTTTAACGATCAAATTGTATTTTTTAAAAGTTCTTATATGCGTTCGTAATAAATTTCTAATATTAAAATATATCATTTAGTAGATTACACTTTTATTTTTTATAAGGTAAATAATAATTTTAGTTTAATTCTACTCAAGCGAAACGATAGGAAATGCTTTACCTTATTCTAAGCACATTTATTAGTGTACACCGAGTTTTACCTTAAAGATTTACCTTATAGTTTTACCTTATTTATGTAGAGATTGATTGTGATAGCCTTGCCTTAAATAATAAGCTAAAAATACCAGGACCTCTAGAACGGCGATCTATAAAGCCTTATGTCAATACGATATTGACTAAATTCGTTATCTATGGTCAGCAAAATTCTCTACCATGGTAAACGACAGATAAGAAATTCCTACAAAAAAAGCCCGCCAAATCTTCTTGGCTGTCAGTTAAATTTATTCTGCGGAATTACCGACGAATTTGTAGCGATTTAGCTAGCACGGTCGAATTATTGATACGCCAACCGATATCGTTAATACACATCAGTAATGTCAGCTGGCAAATGAATTAACGTCAGAAGGCTACATAAAAGAATAAAATACTAATAAATTGAGAATATCGAATTTAAATAATAACTAAAATATACATCGGCATTCCACATGTACTTTTTGAAACTAAACACGGAGTCAATTAGTTCATGAGGTATTTAGTTTTGACTAACAAATTTTGTTCCTCCATGTTGGAACGAAATCAATTGATTTGTTTGTCCATGGACCGTGTATACGATTTCTTTCAACTTAAAGACTTAGTCTGTTCACCTCCATCATTAATTAGCCCGTTATTTTGCATAACGAACGACATCATCTTAAAAGTTGTGCATATTGACAGCTTATGCGACACCTTGGAGACCTCGTTAAAAGCAGCGGATTTTATCTACCGACTGTCGGAATAATATTTTGACCGTACTCGCGAGCATCGCAAACTGCCTATAGATGACGAATTTTATCAATATAGTGTTGACATGGGCTTTATGGATCGGTATGAAATCATCGATCCGACATTGTAAGACTATCAATTTCACTATGTGTTGCCTGAAACCCCCCGACGCGTTGCCTGTACAAGACTGTAGATTTAGAATTTACAAATCACATCCGTTATACTGATGTACCTACTTATATATATATTTTTTTATTTCAGAATATGGGAGATTAGTTCAATCTCATAAGCTCCATACATTATAAAAATATAATTAATGGTGTGAAAAAAGTACTTAGGTCACATCAAAACAGCTGAGCTCAATTATGATACAGATAAAGAGCTACAGAGGAGATCACTATGCATAATTAGGGCAAATACGATTTCTGGAACACTTAATAAGTGTAGCCCAGAAGCAAAAAGGCAACATCTAGTACAAGTTCCTGGATTCCGACCCCTAATCAGAAAACGGATCACCAGCTACCGAACGCGACTAGCCACGAGCGAAATCCCTCGAAAACTTGTGATGGCAGCACTGGACTTCTAGCAGGATCCCATTTACAAGCGATAGAGACAATTCCTGATGCCTTTTTTCTTTCATAATTTTCATTATTTTTACTTTTTTACATTCTAAGTATTATATAGAACTCTAGGAATTGCACCAACCACACAGAGAACTGAAATAAACAAGAAAACATCGTTTAAAGAACGTAAGAATTGTAAACTGCGTTAGTAATTAATTGAAGTAATTTACATTTTTTTAAAAATTCTGCAGTTTTAGTGGGAAAAAATACACAACAAAATATAGTTTTTTTGGTGACCGGATAAATCATCAAAATGATAATTCATCACATATTTAAAAAGTTATATAAAGTCATGGAAAGTGATGAAACAAAAACTTTATCAACTGGGTTAAGTAGGTTAGGTTAAAAAAAAAATTTCATCGTTTTTAATGACTTTATATCACTTTTTAAAAGTGTGTTGAATAGTCACTGTGCTGAGTTAGCATGGAACCAGTTTTTTAAGATAGGAAAAATACACCAAGTGTTATGCCGTAATGATTTTTTTGTTTTTCATGGATCATAATAATTGGGACAATGTTAGCAGTTTGCGTAAACGTCTTTTTAACACGTGTGGAGTCAGTAAGACTATGGCCTCCACAAATGGGATATGTTTTGAGGCTGGAGGTAATAGGAAGGGGAAGGAGATTGGAAAATGATCCTGGTTATTCAGATCTGGTAACAAAACACAGATAAACCGTTTCAAACAATGTTTCAATATTTAATGGTGGGCTTAGAGAAGGGCAATACTGAGAGTATCTTTCACTCTGGAACGTGCCGAAAATACACAATGAATTATAAAACACCACAAATTAATCAACTAAAATTTACGGGATTGTACCCGCAACCTCCGGATTTATGGTCGTGAGCCTTACCCCTCGACCACGGAGGCCGTCAAAGGCTTTTCAAAGAAGTGTAATTTTCATAAATATTATTACAATTATATTATATATTTTAATTATATTTATAATAGCCCGTATAATGCATCAACTAAAAGCGGCCCTCACAAAAGCGGCGCTATACAAATTTTTCAATAAATAATTAATTAATTAACAGATTTATATAATCCTTAATACAGATGAAATAATTAAGAACACAAAAAAATTACCAATACAGTACACTTTAGAGTTCTTGCCTAAAATCACTCTTGAATACTTCAAGACTTCGACCTAGAAATATCATTTAGCAGTACCGTACCTCTTGTCATGCTTCGCTGGGCCAGCACGTCCGATCTGCCATGTGGAATTCATGGCTGGTCGTCGTGTCGACCCTCGTGGTAGTTGATCGATATTATATTTATCAATTTTCTTCACTCTTTTTTACGTACAATTTATATACAGAAGGGTGACAAATATGAAATAAGATTCTATGCCGTTTATTATAATGTATTCCTAGTGAAAGCTCCGCTAGTCCAACTGTCAGCAGTCCTACATTTCTAGAGCTTGCTACGATTCACAGATTCGAGGTGTCCGTATGACGCGCACGTCTCAGGGAAACGACCTGGTGATAGATTTATACCAGTAAAAGGAACGAGACTTGTTATTCTTTTACCCTTATACAGGGTTTTCCAATAAAAGGTGTTACTTTGATATTAAAAAATGCCATTTTTTAATATAAATGATCGAATGTTTATTTCATTATAAAGAAGAAGGTATGTTGTTAATAGTGAAAAATAACATCAGTCAAATGACCATCACGACCACGCCTATAGGACCATATCCTTTTCATGAAATTTTCCATAACCAAATCGCAAAGTGGCTGCCTTATGTCCTCGATAGCCTCACGAATTCCATCTTTGAGGTCTTGAATCGACGCTGGGCTGTTAGCGTAAACCTTCTCTTTCACGTGGCCCCAAAGGAAGAAGTCGCAAGGTGTTTAATCACAAGATCTCTGTGGCCAATTGTGATCACCTCTTCGAGAGATAACACGGTCCGGAAACTTTTCCCGTAAAAGATCAATAGTTTCGTTGCTTGTGTGGCACGTAGCGGCGTCTTGTTGAAAGTAAACGTTGTCCAGATCAATACCATCCAATTCCGGCCATAAAAAATCATTAATCATCTCTCAATAGCTTTTTGAATATCAAAATAACACCTCTTATTGGAAAACCCTGTATATATTATCACGTTGTACCGTTGTAGCTATCCCTTGTCTACCGATACATCATCCCTCCCGGGTAGCGGCTAGCAGCCTCCGGGCCCAGGCAAAGACAGCAAAGCATTATTGCGGATAACTCTTGTGCACAAAACTGCAGCGTTGTTTGTTTAGAAATGCAAGTTTGGCACGTCTTTTTTAAAAATGCTTCAGTTTGATAAAAATAAACTTTAGATTTTGAAAATGAAATAATTCTCAGAGGAGGTTTTATAATTTTTTAGTTTGTGAAGTGGAAAATATGATAAAAACTTATATTTTTCAGTTTATATGAGTCACAACTGCGCTCAACCGTCTGCAGCAAGTGAGACTATGGCATTTCCCCGTATGTAGTGAGACTGAAGGTAGTAGGGAACTGAATGAGATGAGGGGAGGAAGGTGTCTGTACCTAACATTACAGACCTGCTCACCAAATTTCAGTCACTAAAGCCATTTCAAGCAAGGTTTCAATTCTGAATGTTTCTTCATTACTTAATTTGATATTGGAATAAGTGTTTGATTTTATAAAGTTTTGTGACTTCTTTTGCTTGGTTTTTACCAATATTATTTTAGCTTTTGCTATTTCAAATATACACATAATTACATAATAATTTTATAACAATTATATAATAATATTTTTTATTTTTATTTTTTTTTTTTTTCGGATGTTAATGTAATAAATTATTTATTTTTAATTAAATGTACCATTTTTACTCATAATAATAATCATTCATGTTATTTAATGTGCTATGTAAAATCATGATCCAAACTCGGCCAAACCTGTGCTTGATTAAACTGTGAAAATACCTACAATATTTGCTTCAAATGTATTTGCACGTGTTCGGTATTGGAATTGTGCGAATTTTCGATATGTGCATTCCTCAAACAACGCAATATTAATAGCACTATATTGAACTTGTTCAAAAGCATTGTATTCAAAGAGAATCACTGTTTTATAAAGCAATTTGTAGTCAGTTTTCCAATTCATGAAACAGTATAATAATTACACTCAGGAACACAATGTTACTAAACATTCAGAATGATTCGGATTTTATTTATCATCGAAAAAAACTGTACAAATCATGTTAACGATTCATATACGAGTATATCGCCTGTATTACGTACGTAAATTCTTCACAGAATTTAAACAATTCATCAAAATTTAAAGTTGATTTTCGAGTTCTATGAAGGATTTATCTAAGTCCTTTTATTATTTCAGTTTTTATAAACAACCGTAAAATAATGATATTATAACAGAACTTAAAAAAAAAACTTTGAATTTTGATGAATGGTTCACATTCTGTAAAGCAACCCATCCTAACTATTTCTTAGTTTTAAATTAATGATTCTTTTTTCTTTACTCTACGACAGTATTAGAAGACGCTGAAGTGATGAAATCGCTGATTTAAAATACAATTATTTTTATATTTAATGTAATGTTAAGAATATGTAATTTACATTAATACATAATTTTGGTTGTATTATAACATGTTTTGCATAAAATATATGTATATTTAACTACGGTTAGGTAATTACGGTTTTTTAATGTTGTAGTTATTTGAATTTATTCTAATTATATCGGTTGATAATATTTGCGCAATTCAAACGGGAGATTATTGTAAATGTTTATGGCTAAAATACAAGTTATAGTACTTGAATTAATAAGGATACTTCCTTAAAACATTAAAATAAATAAATCCTTAAAGTAGAAATTCCCGCATAAAGTAATTCAGTGATTCAATCAAAGGTTTCATTTTCTGGTGATTTCTATCCTACTACTATTATTATTGTTAATTTATATTGGCTACCTTTTAATAAACAAATTAGCCGATATTTTAAAACAAATATTAAAATGTTCATTTTAATGGAGGTAATTGCAAACGTTAAATTAGAACTTATAAGTAAATAAAAGATTTAGGGTATACTAGACTATGATTGGAAACATTTTTTATTGATTGCCCACGCTTAGTTTGACTCCTATTTCTCACTAATAATTATGTCATTATTAATTATTATTATGTACATTATTATTAGCAATCATTATTCGCCTGAAACACAAATATAAGTTGAAAAAACTTCCGGGAAAAAATAAATGCCGCCGAAGGGAATTGAACCCGCAACATCTGATTGCCGGTCAGGTGCACTGAATCACTGTGCTACGCCGGCTTATTTTTAACCGCCAAATAATTCAATAAATAATAGTGTATATAATATAAATAATATTTTATGTCAATTATATATCTATTTATTGCTTTTATAATACGGTGAGTAGAAACAAACCCAAACACATTCAATGTCAAAATTACCTTAATCATTACCTATTTTAATCTATCACTGATAATGATAGTAATTAGTAGAATAATTGTTTTAGATTTTTGTGATTTTGTTGCTTGAAATAGCTTTAGCCCTGTTTGGCGACCAGATCTTAATATCCAGGTAGTTCCATACCTCCTTCTTCTCCCCACTACCGTCAGCCTCACAACATACCCCTTTTGGGGATGCCATAGTCTCACTGGTTCCTGACGGTTGGGAGCAGTTGAGAACACATTCCGTAAAGAGGAATAGGAGTATTTTACATTATATGTAAGCATAGAAAAATACATTTATTTCAAATCCCGTGGTCATTTAAAAACAAAGTAGTTTTTGTGGGTTATTAGATTTGGGCAGTTACACCATGTCACCTGACACCAGATCAGATAGTGACCGCCGCAGCGCCGTCCAGAACTTTGTGAAAAACCAACACAGCATACAATCTAGCATAAAAAAAGTTAATTAAAGTGTCATGTTGTTCTGTAGGCCCAGGAGCTCTAATCAATCGATGATTTCTAATCTAATTATTCTCTACTGGATCTAATGGACGGAGGCAAATATAATACAACAATTCAATACAAATACAAAATCATTTATAATGTAAAGACTTTTAAAATTCATGGTGAAATTCCGTTTTAATGAAATTTTTTATATGTATTTTTTTTTTTTTTTTTTTTTATTGTTGATACATTTTTTTTACAATATTTCATATTTCAATTTAGTAATGTTGGCCTCACTGGGTTGTTTACCCGTGCTGAGGCCCCCATTTTATAATTTAAGAATTTATACATTTAAAAAAAAATAAAAGAAAAACAACATTAAAATAAAGATAAATTTAAAATAAAAAATAAAGATTAAAAATTAAAATATAATTATAACACTAAAAGAAAAATATCAAAAGAGAATGTAAATCGGCATTTATAATGATATATGTGTTTGTGCGTGTTGCGTGTTTTATATTTTTTTTTTTTTGAGTTGCGTGTACCTATATGTTTTATTCTTTTATGTTATAGTATTTTGGTAATATTGTCTTTTTGTTCTTTAATCCATTTTTTTATTTTGTGTTTGAATTTATTTTTATTTTCCTCAATTTTTGTTTCAAGTGGAAGACTGTTGAATGCTTTAATAGCGTGGTATTTATGGTGTCTTTGTCCAAAGGTAGTGTTTACCGTCGGAGTTTTTATGTTTTCTTTGTACGCTTGTCTGACCGGTCTATTAGTGATATTTTGTGTATTTTGTGTATTGAAACCAGGTACCAGTCTGCAGACGCCCGTTACAAGGTGAACCCGGTCCGTCCAAAAATAAATAATTGGAAGAATTTTATAAAAGGTGTTTTAAGTATTTTGAGAAAAAAAGAGAAAAGATAAAAAGGCATCATCCAGTAGCCAAAATGTTGCTTATGATGTTAATGAACACTGTAGATTCTGGAACGGAAATCCAAGTCTGTGAAAATATTGGCTTGAAAATATAATTTAAAAACCTCTCGGAGAACCGAAATAACATAATAAAATATTATTTTAATAATTATTGAATAATAATTCATAATTAACCTTAAATTATTGGATTTTCATAATTAATACATCGTTGCAAAATTATATTGCTTTTTTTAAACATAATTTTTCGCATCATTCATACTAACCTAAACCATAAAATCTCAGTCATATTGGTTGATTTTACAATAATAGAGGCATCGTCGTATTCGTTAGTATGTTTTGATACATGATTTGAATTATCATCCTTGTAATTACACAATAATATATTTTTTTTGCTATAGCACTATTCTACCAATATACTCATACACCCGGATGTCCAATTATTAAAAATGCCTAATTTTCACCTTTTAGGAAGACAATGATGTAAGATATAAATACAAAAACAGACACAACATAATACTTAGGTAGTTCTCTCACTGTAAAATCCTGTGCTGAGGCGAACTAGGTTTTGAATACAAGATTTCCAATGACTTCTACAGTTTGAATTCAGAGTTTGGGGAGGTTATTTTCAGTAACTTCCAAGTTGAAGATTTTTAAAAAACTGGTTATTTCTCTTCTATTTAAAAATTGGCTGGATTTGATGCAGGTATTAATTGATTAACATAATTTGTTTTACACTAGGTGGGCATTTGTTGAATAGCTTTAGAGCTTCTATATCCAAACTTTGCTCTGGTTTTGTGATTATGTGAGGTGTTTATTTTGTTTTTTTTTTCTTTATTCATAAAATATATTTGAATACAGTTTTTTACATGCTTTTAGACTACTACACTAGACACATGTCCGTATTATGGTAGTCGAAATTTGTGTATAATTATATAAATGTAATACATGATTCATTTGTTAATATATTATTTTGTGAAATGCAATGTATTTGTAAAATAGGTAATACTTTTACTGAAAATAAGAAAGAGATGAAAATAAAGATAAATTAATTAATTATTTTAAAAAAAAATTAAACAGAATTAAAACAAAAAAAAAAGCAAATTAACTTAATTTAATGATGTCAGGCATTTTTTAAAATAGTTCCTTCCCTTCATAAATAACCAATTCTGAATATATAATATTAGGTAGATTGAATCTTGTAAAAATAAAGATACAAATAAAAATAAGGTAGGATACAAATATAAATAATAGATAATGTTAGGGATAGTAGAAATAAAAATAAGAATAATCGCATCAGCGTAATATAAAGTTTTGGTTGAAAGTTAATTTAGAGATAAAATTTTTACTCGAGAAATATGAAAAAATAAGAATAGTTTTAAAATGTAAGGCATAATTTATAATATTTCCTTCCCTGAGCAAATAACCAGTTCTGTACACTAATGGCATAAAGATAATTTGCCTCTTTATTTGTTTGACTTAGCCTCATGTATTATTATTGAGCTATTCAATTCTCTACCTATTGAAATTAGAAACACACAAACCAAAACTTTCTTTAAAATTAAAATCATTGATTACCTCCAATAAAAATATACATTAGAAGTATTTCATAACATATTGAAAAATTGTGCCTACTGTGTTTATATATGTATAGTATGCCTTTTGGTCAAACTGAAATTTTATTAATTAATTAATTAAAAATATTATTGATTCGCTTTCATTTTATACATTCATTCTAGAATTGAATAATTAAAAAAAAAAAATACTGATTTTATTTTATCTGATATTTTCACAATATTGTGTAAACTAAAACCTAGTTAAAAACCACTCCAAAGTTGCCATCTCAACACAGGCGTTACACACCTAGTGAGATGGGCAATACGTTACTATTGTAACTAAATGTAATATTAAAATAAAATAAAAGAGTATACTTGTAATTAGATGACACACCATTCGAATGATTCTTTGCTATATGAGTCTTTATATTCAAATATAACATTGCAATATTCGCAGCAACCTATTAATGTTGACAATCTAACATCGCACCATTCTTATTACCTACGCCATTAGAGTTGACTCCATGAGTCAACTCTAATGGCGTACTTTTATGAGCATCAAGCAACAATTTCAATATTTTTAACTTGGAAATGATAATTTACACTCTTTTACGGACTTTTCATGAAATTAATTGTTAAAACTATATGCGACGAGGAGTGTTCGAACGTAAATCAAAATAACACTTGTTTTGACCTGAAAATGGAACAAAACAAGGGAAAGGCAATTTGGGTGGAAACTGGAATGTGAGATAACCATAAACTGTTTCAATAGTAAACATACATACGATTTTGTTAATTAAATTCATAAATTTTAGTTAATTCATAAACTTTAGTTATTTAATAAACTTTATTTAATTCATAAACTTTAGTTAATTCAATAAACTTCAGTTAATTCATAAAATTTAGATAATTCATAAACTTTAGTTAATTCATAAACTTTAGTTAATTCATAAACTTTAGTTAATTCATTAACTTTAGTTAATTCATGAACATTGTTTTGCAATATAGTCTTAATTCTAACGTACATTTTTTAACGTGCTTACTAAGATATTTTACTCACACAAGAAGAAAATGGAGTGTTACTACCATTAGTCTTTTTCAGCGTTTGATGGCAATCATAGAAACATTATTATGGAGAAAACGGTTGGCCGTATGTTTTATTTTCGATTTTGATATTTTCAATTGCATCAGCCGCTCCAAAATATTTTTGCAAAATTGTACCTACCTACGCAAAGCGCATTATAGTAAAAAATTGTAGTTAAATGGACATAAGATAAATAATAAACGTTGTATTAATAGGAAACCAACGGGCCACGACTTTAAATCCATGCACGGAGAAAATTAGTATTGCTGATTCACTAAAAATCTCAGGATTTAAAAACGGGATTTCAGGCTGTTTCCCCATATTCCGGAACACTTGTTCATTCACCTATATTTGCCTTGATAATTATGATTTTTGCGAACACTTGTAGACATCATGATAAAACATTCCTCTTTTACTAAAATTTTAAGACGAAACCCATCAATTCATTCGATAAGATATCAGGATTACGAAAAATTTGAAGAGATTCAATAGATTAGCAATATTAATTTTACTCCGAAAAATTAGTATTTCTCATCGTGAAAATTTGAGTTTAAATTCTTATAAAATATCAGATTTTGAGTAGGTTTTATTTTTTTGTTGCTTTTCACATCGATGGTCATCTATCGGTTTCAGCACCAAGTGTGGCCAGAAGGGGGAATATTGTCATGAAGGGCGCATATCGCTCGGAAAGGCGCATATCGCCAGATCTATCGGCATCTATCGCCATCAGAGGCATCTGTTCCCGAACTGGCCGCTCCAATGCATTCTTCCCTTCCTTCCCGACTTGTATCGCTCTATATAAAAAGAGAATTCGTACGAAACGTGCCAGAGTTTTTCAGTTGAAAATCAAGCGATGGCCATATTTCTCAATGAATAAAATTGCTTTTCAAATAAAAGTTTTCTGGAAAAGAAATTGTGGACGTCCTTAAGACGGGAGCACCTCTGAATACTGCGTGTTAGGATATTTTTGAAAGTACGTGATTGAATACAAAACATTAAGATTTTATATTTCTTTTTGGATTTACATCACATAAAAAACAGTCATCTTGGTGGTATATTGATCCCACACAAGACGTAAAACTTACATTAAAATATATTTTTAATTTTTAAAAATCTGGTCAAATTATTCGTTTTTCTGTTACAAACGGGACTGCAGGCCCTAAACAAATTAATTGACAGATTTCATAACAAACTATCAGTAAAACACGAACACGTTATGAGGAAGTTGGAAAACATGTTTTTAAAAATTATTATATTTTCGCATTTCGTGCATTATTTTTATTAGAACAAGGCCACCTATTCAGTTTCCATAATCTCTGCACGGGATGGAAGTTTTAAAATCTCTGCCATTGAAACATTTAACACCCTAGAAGATATAGACTCTTTAATTGTACCTTGAAAACTTATAAAAAACTGGCTGAATATATTTCTTGGTGCGAAATTTTTAGATTGATATTGTTAATGTTTTCCCTGTTGTAATTGTTTATTTGTTCTATTGTCTTTGTTCACACTGTAGTATGTATGTAAATCGAACAAATAGCGAGGAGTAATTATTTATATTTTACATTTAGATAATTAATGAAACTCAATTGGTTTATCGTAATATATTGATAGTACAACGTCATGTCAACGGCATATTATGGCAAGTTCGCAAAAACGTTTTGAGGGATCGCTTATCATAATGTGCCAAAATATGGAACCTAAAAATACGGAATAAAGGGCGAAATATTTTGAGGAACAATATCAATTATATAATATGGTAAATGTATATATATATATATAATAATAATCAAGTAGTCTATTGACAAATGAGTAAGGCTGATTTAGTGGAAATCTTAAATTATTGGTAATCCTGTTAAAAATGGGACTTCAGGCCGCTTCCTAATAAACTTTTAGTAATTTTTTAATAATTTAAGAACACGTGTTCATGCACCTGCGTTTGTCTTAATAATATATAATGACGAAATGTGAAAATATTTGGATTTGTATGAACACGTGTTCCGACATCGTGACAAAACATTGGTATTTTACTAAAAATTTATCAGGATATAGTTTTATTCGTTAATGGGCTGCAGTGGCGTTTTTCAACCGGATTTTTAACTGGATTAATTTGAAGAGGTTCTTAATAAATTAGCAAATTTTTAAACAGTAAGTTTTCTCCATACAAATTATTAGACAGTAAAATTATTTTCATTTCATAATAGAAAGTTATTTCCGTTTCCAAATCTGTTACTTCTATTACACTTAATCTTTCTCACTTCCCAACCTGTCTTACACACTCAGCATCGCCACCACCACACCACAAGGAAGTGTTGAGAGTCGGTCTCGAGTTGTTTATTAATGTGTTTTAATTAGCCTTGAAAGTCAGACAATCGGTAAGCCCGCCACCCCCACTTTGCCCCTCCCCGTGCTCTTATTTGGTTTGGGTTGGCGGCAAAGTTAGGGATGCTTTCAAAGAAATTGTAACAGGAAGGTATTCTCCAATTAAAACAAAACCGAAACAGTGAAGTAACTGAGCCGACTGTAATTATTTAATTTCAGCTGCTGAGAAGGCTGAATTTGAATATTATGATAAATAGAATTAAATATTATCTCTGAAAGCTTCAAACTTTTATTCAATTTATATCAATGAACTCAACATTTCGAAGATTTGGTGTATTCCTCAAATTATTTCTTGTTGAAAGTTAAGCGGTCAAGTTAAATAAATTATTTTGGTTAATTTTCTCGAAGCGGATTATTTATTTTTCACTGAAAATATGTATTACACAACGCCGAAAACCATTAAATAGCAAGTAAGCTGTGAATATTAAAAAGTACATATATTATAATAAACTCGGGTATGTGTTGAAGCTTGAGGTACTTGAGAGAGGAAGGACATAGAAAGGAAGGTGGGTAAGTACCTGTCTATTCAAATCTGGTCACCAAACACGGCTAAAGTCATTTCAAGCAACGTTTCAATTCTGATTGGTGGTCTTACACCAGGGTGATACTGAGAGTATCTTGAACTCTGGAGCGTTTCGGAAATATACTTTATATTATTTTAAATGAACAGTTTGTGAAAAAATACAATTTAATCAAATGAAATTTACTTGCGCCTGCCGGGATTCGGACCCGCGACCTCTAGATTACTGGTCTTACCCCTCGACCACGGAAGCCTTCAGTATATAATATGTACTTAACCTACATATTATTTTTATTTCATTTACTTATTACACTTATTATCATCTACTTATTTTATTATTATTTTCTCATGATTATTTACTTAATTTTCTTAAATTTATTTACTTGGATTGATTTACTTATTATTATTATTATTATTTTATTATTCACCTGTTAGTATTTATCGATTTTTATTTACATTTATTTATTGTTCTTTTTGTTAATAATTATTAACACAATCCCTCTTGACATTGTCAGTGTTGTCACCCTATGATTGTGTCTGATAACCAACACTGTTACTTTGCAATATTATTTATTCAGTAGTAGTTTATTGTTGCCAACTCACTCTCCAGCTGTAATTTTAGTTTGAATAACTGTGTTTATTTTTTAAAATAATTTTGCAGGCTTATATATTTTCAATGTTACATTATGTTCGCGTGTGCTTTTCATTATTTTCATTAATTACAAAGCTGCACATCTCGATTATTCCCTAGTGAGACCAGCGGCTCATGATTTTTAGATACATTAAAAAATCCATTCGTCTAGCAGTAAAACAGTAATTCTGATAACTTTCATTGCAAAAACATTTCCATGCCAAGTAAAGTGCTTGACATTCATAACATTTGTACAAGTTCATAGCACTAGTGTCATGTTGTCTGAAGGCATGCGGGGGAGTGTGGGGTGTGTGGGGTGCGGGGGAGGAGTGTGGGGAGGTTTGTTTCGGGAGTCGAGGGATGAAGCGGCACTGCCTCCTCTTCCTTCCTGTCATCCCCTTTGTCTTCCCTTCGTCTGGCTACCGCTGCACGTGAAGAGACAAAAATACAAAAGCTGGCCTTTTTCCATGTCGAAATCGGATAGAATGCTTAATTTAGAGTCAAAAATCAGGGATTGTCATTTTGGAAAAATTATATATCTTTTAGTTTTTAAATTAAAAAAGTAAATTGAGTCATTATTTGTGCAATTTTCTCAATAAAATATTCCATTAATCATTTATTCTTTCCTGAAAAAACGTTATTAACTAAAAATATTAATTTCAGTGGTGACTCCATCTGTCTGTCGGAAACGACGGTTTAATAAACTCAAGAACGTTTGCTTGAAAATTAATTATCATTTTAAAATTGGAAGTAATAAAGTACCTAATTATAATATACCATTTTCAAAATCTGATTTGTCGAGAATTCAGACTATGAGTGATATTTTACGGGTTTGCGCTAGTAATAATATAAACATATGTATATGTATTTCTCATACTTCTAGAATAAGTTTTGCAATGTAAAACCAAAATTTCAAAAATATGAGGTAAATTCATCTAAAAGTTTTTTTGTTTTATACTATTTTTTTGTAACAAATAGATATAATGATATCCTCGCTGGGATCTCCCGTGCTAAGGATTTCATTTACATATGATTAAAATTTAGTAGTATGGATTGTTTTTTGCTGAAATAAATATAAATATATTACATGGTGTTTTTATTGTTCAATTGAGTGGTTTCGTTTTCAGACTGTATTTGGTGTCAGTAGATCTATCTATGTTTTGTACCAAGATTTTTATTTGAGATTTAATTGTTAAAATATTGTTGTGACTTCTGAATGAAAGTAAGATGTTGTTCATTGATGTATATTTTAGTACCATAGTATAAGCTTTACAGGAAGCTCTTTTGCCTATGTGTTGTATTTTTAGTTGCTTGTTGGATATGTTTTTTTACCCTGCGATCTAGTGTTTCTAAAATATGTTTTATTTGTTATTTCTTGTGTTTTGTTTTAGAATAGAATTGTTTAAGTGCATCATGTTAAGGTTGTTAAAGATTTCGTCAGTGTTAGTTCTTGCAAATTATAAATTATTGTGGTAAGCGACCAAAAGCGTTCCTACTCAAATAATGATCAATTTTATCAAGGATCAACTCTATTTTAAAGTGAGCATGTTTCTACAATGATTCTTTGTAAAAGTCAATTTGGATCAAGTTCACGATTGTATTCGTAAAGAAATTGAATTAATAAAAATGATTTATTTTGATTGAATCTGCTAAAAATGTTAAAATATTGTTTCTACTAAAATCATAATAATATGAATAAAATTGAACTTGAAAGTTTGCTCAACTCTGATAATTAGATTTTCTGATATAAAAATAAGAATTAATTTCCATATTGTCTGTATCTGATGTAAATTTAATATTTTGACACTAACTTTTGTTTAGCGTAAAGATACATGGAGATACAATGTTTGCATTCATAACAAACGTTGAATGGAGAATTTACAATCCATTTTAATATAATTACATCTTTGGGGCGGGACATTTTAGGTCAGGCAATGCACTATTTAAACCCAAAAACTAAAGGGTATCAAACCCCAAACACAAAATTACGAGCACCATCCTAAAAATTACCCAACAATCAACCCACACTAAGATCAAGCTACTTTACAATCAAGACATCCAAAACCACAATACTCTGAATAACAATAAAATCCGCATTCTTGTAACACACACTATGAAATATGGGATAAAATCTCTTAACTATATTGCTTACACACAAAGGCAGCTCCAGGGGTCTAGAAGTGAAAGGACGATCGAAAAAAATGAATCCGAAATGTTAATACATTTTGCTAATGTGTATGAATATTATAAAAAACGCCAATGTATGTTATTAATTTGCCGGTATCCACCTATTCTGAAACCGGTAGTGCAATATTGTTTGATTTAAAATTATTTATTAAGACACATAAATATTTTTTTTCCTTTTAAAGATCTTTTCTTATTAAAAGTTTTAATTTATATTAACTCCAAACTCAGTCCATTGTATCTCATTACACTTAAAAAGTAAACAATGAAAGCAAAAGTACCTTTACGTTCATTTTATTGCACCCGCAAATGTACCGATAAAAATGATAGCTTTTGTTTTTAACCCCTTTATTTCTCTCTTGTTAAATAAACTAATTGTCACTTTATTTGAATATGTTTGTCATGATTCAATGAATTGTTTGCAATTTCTTTCAAAATGATATCCACAGAATTTGACATTTCAAATTATTTCATGCAAATTAAGTCAACAATGGATAAAAATTTGGAAAACTAATATACAAGTTAAAGATGGCTATCATTTAAAACATAAAAACTTACAACTGACATGTTCACATCTCCCTCTAATATCTCAATAATCTTAGGTCATAGATATCTCTACTTCGCCACGGTCATGTCCAAAAATCCCTTTAACATAAATTTTGTGTGATATTAAGCATACATCAAATTAGCTCAGTGTTTACCTCCTTTGTCTGTATAGCAAAGAGAAAGAAAGGAGATAGCTTGGGGACAAAACTTGATGTGACCCACGGTATGTACATACAGTACCTTCTCATTTGGACGCTAGATGGCACTGGAACTCACTAATACCATATGTATAAACATATTATATTAATATAATCGGGTAGTTTGTTAAATCCCTTTTTTATATTAATACTATTGCAGCATATTTTGGGAGGTCATTGACCAAAAGACCTCCGTAGATGAGCCTCCACTGCCTACACACTCTATAACTCACTTCCAGAAATGTATAAAAATAGTAATCACATACAAAAAAAAATCAAAGTAAGGCTTTAAGAGATCATTTTTAAAAACATTAAAACGAAAACACGTAATTATTGTCGTGTTGTATTTTGTCTTATTTCTTTCTCTCTCCTTTCCTATCCCCTGTATTTGTAATCGAGCGTAATCTCTTTTTACCATTGTATTAGTGGGTTCCTTCTTGTAAATTCCTAACCTTTGCTTTGTGTGTATGTGTATATTCTTGTCTGTTTCCTTTTTTTGTTTCTTCTTGTTTGTTCTACTTAACCTCCCTTTTTTATTTTTGTACTGTTTTGGATGTTGAACATATAATTTTGATATCAAAATACCATTGTAAAATAGTACCTATTAACACCCACCTACCTATTGTAAGTTCCTCTCGTCCTACAATGAGTTTTGTAGCTCATCAGGATTGCTCAAGAAAAAAAAATACATGGCGACTGGATAACACAACACGATGAAAATTCAACACACAATAAAGTCATTAAAAGTGACGAAACAAAAACTAGGTTAAATAGGTAAGCGGGTTAGATTTTTCATCGCTTTTAATGACTTTATATCGCTTTTTAAAGGTCTGCTGAATTGTCATTGGGTTGAGTTATCACGGAACAATGGTAAACATCAATAGGCACTCATTTTCAACCAAAATTATGGCTACAATGTTATAGCTCTAAGACATCGACATAAAAAAATTAGTAATAGTTTCAAATATTTCTCGTGAAAAATTAGGTTTGGCATGCCGGGGCGGTGAAGAGGATGAATCAATTTATTAAGTAGTTTAGTGAACGAATAACTATGAAATGTAATGATTCAATTTAAATGAATAAGCCAAACATAAAAATTCTTTTTTACATAATTTTTGTGTTAATTTTCTAATAATAATTTAATTACATGATTTTATTACGCCCCTTTTGAAATTTTTTATCTCAAGGGCACGGTTAAAATAATAATAATATCTATTAGGACCTCATAAAATCACGGATGCTGCTCATTTTATAGAATAAGATTCTGTGTATTTTGTGCGCTCAATTTACCTTCCATGCTGTGACAGATTCGAATCGGTCTTTTCCCGCCCCCGCCCTCTAGTGTACCCGGCTATACCCGCGCCCAGGGCGGGTGGCCCGGAATGGCGTCTTGTCTGAATTATTCATCGACACTGAATGGCTGAGCCGTGAAATACTCTCAACTGGAATTAAAAACGCAAACAAAGACCTACATGCGGAGCTGAACAAGAGGCGTAAGTGGGGGAGGGAGAGAAAGTAGCAAAAAGGTAGACGACAACAGCAGGAGCGGGTTGTGACTTTTATAATATTCGCTAAAACTTTCAGAACAAAAAATCAACACAGAATTTTTTTTTTTTCAAATTAAAAAAAAATTCCTATTTATAAATATTTTTTGATGAATTTACTGTGGGAAATATGGTATGGTTTCGTCATGGTACGCCCTTGGAAGGTAAGAGTTTGCAAGAGAAGTGAGGGGGATGGGGTAAGTAGGTGGGGTTGGTCGGAGACGGGTGAAGAGGGCAAGTACCAGGAGCACAGGAATGGTAGGGGATGATGGGAAACGGATACAAGCAGGAAGGAAGCGCGCTGGATGGGCTCGTTCTAAATTCACAAATGCGCAAAAAGCTGCTGCCGTGATCATAATGCCACGTGTCGGTGGTTAATGACAGAACACAAGTAATTTATACACCTTCAAATGTATTACGGTCCCTAAAAATACACAACAATACAATTTTGGTATTTGGATTTCCGAATTAAGAGTGGTTATATAAACTCAGTTAATTAAAAAGAAGATACTACTAAACGAAACAGAACAAGATAAAGATAGTAAAACAAATAACTGTCTCAACTGGGAATTAAACCCAAAATCACTGCCTTATCAGGACAACATCTCTATCCACTCGACAATTGCTGCCTAATACTTATACGTTATATTTATCGATCTCATATTTCAAATTCAGAATTAAAGACATTATATTAAAACTATTTTTTTTTCATATTTTTGGCAAATATTTTTTTGAATTATCACAAATTTTTAAAGACACTATCTAGTTTGTAACCTAGATAGTTTCTCAGATAAGAACTTATTTAAGTTTTCAGCGCACTGTAAATAAATGTTTCAAAAAATCATTTGAAGGAAATAACTTACCTGGTTGAAACACAATTTCGTGTATTTTCTCCTACAAGATTCCCGATGGTCCAATTAAATCGGACATATGATGGCAAGTGATATTAACTTGAAAAATCCTTTTAATGTTCCACTTCAAGGTTTCCATGACTACGATATTTAATTTAATTCTTTTAATTATTTTTTTGCGTGATAACACAATACACAGGCAGTCTGCATCGTCTATGAACCCAAATTTGCTTTGAATTTGAGTTTTGTTTTTTTTTTAAATTGGAACTGATTATATTAGGAATGCAGACAAGCGGTAAAGTAATACCTACCAATAATAGTATAATATTTTAAAAGATTTTTTTTAATGAATGTGTAAAGGATTCACACTAGCGATAAAATTCCTACTTACCTATAACATCATATTTTTTTAATTAACAGATTATTATTTTAATATCTCTGTATTTGTAATAAGTATTTATTCGGTTTAAACTTATTGGGGTATCTTAACAATCTTAGCTAACATGTAAATCAATTTTAAGATTAATATCCGTGATTTTGCTTGGGTCTGGGGCATTTTTTTGAAAAAATATGTTTAAATATTTTTACTTCTATTCCAATGCATTGCATATACCTGCCTTCATAATTCGGATGCAATTTCACATAAGGGTAAGCAAACTTGATGGAGAACGCCAAACACCTGGTCCTTGATCCTGGTAAACCCTTCTTTGCAACATCCACGTTCATAAATCTTTTCATGCAAAGTCATCTATTATACCGACGCTTGACGAGGCCCGACTCCAGAATTTGATTACTCCCGACTATTTTTCCATTTACTTGCGCACAATATATTCTTCTGAAATTTTTTTCTTTGATCAAATATGTACATCATACTTATGGGCGTTTTGCGTAGCTTCTTTTTGTCCAGTTTCCACATAGGTTATCTTTTCACGTAGATTAGAAATGGAAAAAGGACATATTCTATTTTGATACCGATTTTCGTGCAGTTTAAGATGGTGGAAATTATTTGAAATCTGTCGTCTGTCATTGTTAAACGTAACTATATTACGTCGAAATGTTTTTATGTTTATTTCGTTTCATATTTAAAATATTAATAAAAAATAGCCATCACGGAACGCCTGATAATAATGGATTATTATTGAAGAAAGTTAAAATGAAAGTAAACAAGTTATTATTATTATTATTTTTTTTAAATAATATTTATTCAATAAAAAAATTTACAATGTGTGATATACATATATATATTTCACTGGTAATAAGATAAAAGATATTATGATATGATTAATATTTAATATTTATATTTTTATTATTAACATATAAACAAAGAAACACATTATAAATAAAAAAAATCATCAAAATTTAGAAAAGATCCATTGCTAATTTAAATAAGAACAGAAGCAAATATACCGCACAGAGTTTTGGCGGCCAGGCGTTGTTTTGAATTGTCGGTTTTACCCCCCTAGGCGCGCCAAAATATGTTTCACGACAGTAATACTATAATATATTGTTACTATGGAGGAATCGAACTCACGACGCCTGGATGGGACCCAGACGCGGCGCATACTCAGTCACTCACTACGTGATTATCCTTAACCGATTAGTGGTCTTAGTTATTAACAACTTGACAATATTTGAAAATCTTCTATTACACTACGTGGAAATGCTTGTCGTGATCAAGGTAATCACTACGCAAAGGTGCGAAGTCACCGCAAATGCCAACTTAGCCACTGACCGGCAGGAAGCAATGTTGGACATGCTGCAATTTCTGTGAACAAGAATTGTACGTAAAATTAGTGCAAGAAGCAACTACCTACAGGAAATGACACATGGAGTCTTAATTGTATTTATAATTAATAATAATCAGGGCTGTCTAACTGTCTATATGTGTTAAAAATATATTTTAAATAATAAAATATACATAGTTTTCTTCGCTGTGATAAAAAGGGTAATTAGTAATTGAAATCACTTTTATTTAGATTAATTAATTTATGCGCCTTAAAAATGTATGTCATAATTTATTTAATACTTAAAAAAAATGTAATTACAGGAATTTAAGCGAATGTTAACCTTTCCTCATCTGTGGTGTGTATATACTACATATTACTTCTAATAACTTTAATAACTCTATAAATATAATAAATTCTGTGTTCAGATTTTAGGCATTCCTCCGTTATACATTTATGCACTAAATTAAAAAATAATATCTTACATAGTTTTCAAATTCAATTAAAAATCGTAAAGAAAAGAGATTTTTAGATTTTTACATCGGTAACAAATACACCAATACAATCAAACGTGTGACACTGCTATGCGAAGAGTGTGCGAGTAAATGACACGCTATTGATGTCCCGCTTTAGTTCGCTATGCTGGAACATGAGAAATCCACACGTCCGAAGTTGTATTTTGATTTGGACCATCGATACCTACAACCGCATAGCTGTGTGTGTGCAGGCCAGCGCCTGTTGTGCCAGCCGGCCGTTAGACCCCTCGCACGTTTTTTTAGCATTTGCCGATGGTTTTTTCATGTTTTCAGCAATTAAATTACAATTATTATCACTTTTGATATAAAATATAGTAAACATAAGCGATTAGCTATGAATATTCATATTTTTCCGATATTAAATCGCTTATTTAGAGATGTGTAGGTATTGACTACACAGCACCGGAACGCGTGGATTTGTTTTACCAGAGTAAGGGAAAGGGTAGCAAAAATAACATAACACAAGAAATCATTGAAAAAATATATTCATGCTAGAATAGCACAGCTGCATTAAAAAAATCTAGTATTCAACTGAAATCTTCGATTGAATTGTACATTTTATAACACAAAGTAAAAAGATATTTTGTGAAAACAAGGCTTTGTTTGCTAGTGCACAGGGCTGTTAAACTAAAATTATTGCACTGTAATGCAACCCTTAGAGAAACCTAATTATATTAGTGTATAACGTAATCCTTCACATAATTAAGACTCTCACGTAGTTTCTGTTTGGAACGCGTGCAGTTTTCCCATTCCCCCGCCCCCAGGCGCCGAGCTGCCTTAAAGGATATAAATACCTCATGTCCCAAGAGAATAGGGGAATTAATTCACCGCCGATACTCCGACTTCTGATCCACCCGGTACCCGGTACAGGTGCCTACCTACATGCCCCAGGGACTCTAGCAGGCATCACATAGCTCCTGCTTGATACTCCTGCTAGCTAGAGAAATGATCTTATTATACAATATATGATGGAGTAGACTATACTTGCCGCTCTTGATTCTGGTAATTGATACCCAATTGCATGTTATCAGATTACCTGTCCCTGTCTGACAGTGACAACAATTTATTTTACATTACAAGCCTGTTAAGAAAACCTGTGCAGTAAACATGTTAAGTGTTTCATTAGTTTGTTTAATTCGAGTCTATTACGGAAGCTTGTACAGTGATTAAAACCCGCAATGTCCCTCAAGACCATAATATCGATTCACAACAAGAATTATGCCAATGACCAGGCATAAGTCAGAATCTGTTTCAAATACTAATTTATAACTACAGCTATCCCAATAGTTGTGTCAAATATTATTTAAGTTAGCTTTATAAATAACACCACAAATTGATTCGTATACAATGTTTGCGATACCACCAAGCTTTATTTATTTAATCACGCCAAATTTGTGTTTTTAAACTTTATTACATTATGAAACATTTTTATAATCTAAAAATGGCAGTTGTACATTTGAAATCATTATAGATGATAATGATGGTGTAAATGGCGTTGTGTTGGCCTTTAAATTCCAGGTAGAAGTCAGCTGTGCTCAAAATATTAAAGTTTGGTAGGTTTACTGCTAAAAAAAAATAAAAAATATTTAAGTATTTATTGAGAAATTAAAAAAAAATAATAATAAACTAAATAATCATCACGACGTTTTCCCGCAAGGGTAGGAAGATAGGACGGACCGCTAAACAAAACGGTCTTGGCACACACTTCTTGCCTCATTCACATTCTGACTCTTGATATAGCCCGACTAAAGTATCTGATTCACTTGATCGTGCCATGTCTTCCTCGGGCGTCCCCAATTTCTGCTACCATTTACCACACAATATATTTTGTTCAAATCCAATTTTAATCTTACCCATTTTTGTAACAATTAAGATTAAATCTTTTACGCTGTTTGCGATAGATCTATTTGATTTTATACAATGTAGGAATTCGATCTTATTCTTTAGGCTGGTTGACATAGACCTGTTTGATTTTAAACAATATAGTTATTTAATAAACCAGATCTCTTTACACGGGTTGACATATAACTGTTTGATTTGTATGTAATGCAATTATTTGATAAACCATATATATTTACAGTGGTTGACATAAAACTGTTTGATTTTAAACAATGTAGGTAATTGATAAAACAGATATTTCAATTTTTACACAGTTTAACATAGAATTGTTTAATTTAAAAAATGTATTTTTTTGATAAGACAGATATTTCACCTTGGTCGGTAGGACTATCCTACCAGTAACCAGGAGAAGTAGTAGACTAAAGGAAACTAATTGAATGATGCAGGGCGGAGATTCCTAAACTATTAAACTGGTTTATTTTTCATGTAGCGATTAATTCATTGGGAATCATTGTAATAGATCCTTTATTTTTAAATATTTATATTATTAATTTATCGTTAAATGATATACAAACGCCACTAATATGATTTAAGATTTTCACGGCCAAAAGTATTTTTGTTATTTGTTTTTGGGGTGTTATGCCATGTTGCGCTAACTCCTTCTTTAGCCAACGTTTCGGACAGCATTGCAGTGTCCATCATCAGGGCAGAGAAATAACACATCTGCCCTGATGATGGACACTGCAATGCTGTCCGAAACGTTGGCTAAAGAAGGAGTTAGCGCAACACGGCATAACACCCCAAAAACAAATAACAAAAAACGCCACTAAGTTAATTTCAAGAAATTTTTTTCTAACAAGCTTAAACCATTTTCGTATCTTTTCTACCCGTACTATGCACCATTTCTTCAATTTCAATTTTAAAGGCGGTTATGGGTACCGCCGCCCCGGGAACCATTAATTGGATAACCAACACCTATGCCATAGGTAACCCCTAGTGGTTCGCTATGTTTGGTAACTTTGCAGGGGTTCCTGGGTTCATGGGGGGTGAGTTACATCCGCCGAGAATATTTATTTTTCATGTGAATATCGAAAAAGAGCCACGATTGTCTGGAGCCAGTGAGAATATGACACCTTCAAGTGGGGTATGTTGGCATCACCAAACACGCTGAAGCCATTTCAAGCAACGTTTCAATTCTGACTAGTGGTCTTACACCAGGGCGAAGCTGTGAGTATCTGCCACTCTTCGGATTTGAACATATAACCTTCGGCTTGGTAGTCGAGAGCCTTACCCCTCGACCACGGAGATACTCAAACGCACCGGGCGTGGCGGGTCGGATCGGGAGAAGCTGTTTAAGGGAGACATTTTGACCTCTCCAGCCGGACTCTCTCGACCCATCGCCTTACACCGCGTTGGGCGAAATGGATGCATACCTCCGTCACTCCTTAGCAAACTGACCCACCCCTCATATATTTTTCCTATCTAGAACTTTCTCTCCTTCCTTTTCATAAAAATAACTTTCACACAGCATCCCTAAAAATGACATAGGTCCCGAGGGAGTGGTATCTGCTAATATTTATAAACTATTTAAGTAGTTATATTATACTTACATAGATCAACGAAATAGGTAAACTTAACTAAATATTGTATTGCATAATTTCTACGTTCGTGTACTGTCAAGCTAGGTTGATAGAGCCCGTGGAAGCCTCCTTTATTTATTTATTTATGTATTTTCTTGAATACACATTATACATTAATAATATTATTATTGTCTCATTATATAATTAAAGATTTGCTGTCAAATTTTCCAAATAAATAAATAAATACAAATGATTACAGTGGTTTATATTGTAGTACAGAGAAAAAAGTACAGAAAAAATAAAGAACATAGGTTGATATAGGTAAAACTGTGTGTGGGTGATATTGTATGTTACGTGAACACCTCACTAGGAGAACCTGTGCTGAGGTGTTAACGTGTTTGTGATTAAGTGTGACAGGTATTTATGTGTTGTAGTAGAAAGTTAATTTACTTAAAGAATTATTATATTTTATATTGTATTAAGATTTATTTTTATATTGTATTTATAGATATTTGTATTTATCGTATTTGGAAAGTTAATTTTAGTTTTAGTTCCTTCTAGCAGTAGTTTAAAGAAACTAAACGTTTAAATTTTACAGATGTTTTCAATTGCGTTACAAAAACAAACCAGTTACCAGCCTTACCGTAGCACCGCTCTATCACCACGGTTCTGGGTTTGAGTCCTAGATGTGACCGTATCTTTTTCTGTTTCAGATTTTCGTTTAGGAATCGCTAATATTGTCTTCAATAATTGAATATTAAAATTTAGGGTTTTATTCACTAAGTTATTCCAAAAAATAAAAATATGTCTGTCTACAACATTAATGTCAAAGCACAATGACATTTGATGCCATTTGCAAAAATTATGACACATTCACATTATTACATTACTTTTGCCCAACCTTGTATAATATGTTTAATCATTTTTTTCTATATTATTAATTACTATCATTCCTCAAAAAAATTGCTTCTGTGGTTTGAAAAGCATTAAAGCCAATGAATTCACATAGATTTCACCGTTGATGCCATATTTTTAGGTTCTATAAATTTGGTACATTATGACAAATGATCGCTCAAGACGTTTTTTTAAATATGCAAAAATCGTTCGAATCGTCAAGTAACTATGTTTGTGTAAGTATTTGGGTAGCTATATTACCTACCTAACAGGTGCATTTCACGTTCAACATTTTTTAAATCCCAAGGTGTTCGGGAAGATGTTTGGGAAGCACTGGTGTATGTAGGAGATGCACTGTGTAAATAGCAATATTAAAAGATTAAAGGCTGTCGGAAAAGGTCGCATGCAAGATAATGCAACCAGTCTTTTGAAAGCTTTTTATTTCGTTATTTTTTAAAAGTAAAATTAAACGTCAACTTCATGCCAAAGCCATTTTAAATCCACAATATTATTTTATTTTAAACGTTCAAAGGGCTTTTATATACCAGGTAGTACATCGTTTTTTGCATTTGATAAATAATAAGTAGAAGTAGTATAATATATTTTTATTGTATCCCCTTTTATTATCAGACGTATTAAAAAAATGAAAATTATATATATAAATGATTATAACGCAAGATTTTTTTAGACTGGCTCTACTTTGTTCCAATCCTTAAAAACAAGGTCATTTTCGCATTTCTCGTTTAGATACTAACTTAAGGTTTCTTCAGAATTTTATTTAAATTGATTCTAAATATATATATTTTTCGGTTTTACTAAGCCAAATCCCGATTGGGTAGGACTGACATTTATTTAACATATTAATGGCTGAAATGTCATCTAATTTCAGATAAATGCGAACATGACCGCGTATGTACGCGTGACTACCACCAAGTTGATAGAATGCATTGTCAATGACAACGAGTCAATCTGCTGAGTTTCAGCTCAATCGAATGTCGGGAAGTGGGTTAATTTTCAATTCCAAATTTGCATTCGATCATTCATGAAATCGAAATCTAATTTCAAATAGATGCAATTGAAAATGCTCAAGAGTTAACTAAATGAAGGAAAAAGAAAATATAAATAATATGTAACATAAAAATAGATAATCTGTCAAATTCCACCAAATCAACAATATTATTAAAAATATTTAAAATTGTAAGCAATAATTTATAAACTGGATACTAAAAATACTTAAATACGTCCTTTGAAATTTCAGAAAAATTTCGAAGGTCTTATATATAAAAACATTAAGAAATGATTTTATGTGTATTTTTGTAAACAATATATGTTGAAGGAAGTATTTCATTACCTCCACGTATACTGCCAATTAGAGTTACTTGTCGAGTAGTGTAAAATACCTTTCACAACCGCTGAGTATCTACCTAACGCTACCCGTCAATGGCCTGTTTTTGTCGCCATGCTAATCTTACGTTTACTGCAGATTAGCGTTACTCAACGGGTAGCATAAAATACCTGTTTCACAACCGCTGAGCATCTAAAGCTGTCTGTCAATTGGATTTTTTATCACCTTGCTAATACTAAATATATTTTATAAAATACATGAAGTTTATGAATTAATTATGTCATTAATAAAGGATTGGTACATTACAGCCACATTCATATGTTTGTAAAGCTACGCGGGCCGCAACACTATACTGGTCAGTGTTGCCAACGGTGTGAGCTTGATTCCCCCTTTTATTATTCAAAATGGGGGGGGGGGGTTGTTAGAGAATTTCTGTAAAACATAATAATTCCCCACAAAAAAAATTCAAAATGAGTGCTAAAAAAAATCCGCACAGCCAAAAACATCATATGTAATTCCCCACCCACAACAATTTTTCGAAATCCATTGGGGGGGGGGGGTAGCTACGGAATTCCATTTTAGAGGTTTTTGTTATGTTTAGTAGCCTAAATAGCGATACATACGCCGTCGTTGGTAGTAACACCGGTAACCATTTAACTTTGGAACTGTCAAAAATTTATGTGTTGCCACGAGCAAAATTATTAGCGCGCATATTTGTCTGTCAAATCTTTGTTTTTTAGAGATAGATCTAGCGTGTGCAGTTATGATGTGCAGTAGCAACACTCTTATACCATATTATATTATATAGATAGTATATTATACTTATATTATCCTCTTCGGGTTTCAATGTCTGTATGTCAAAGTCGCAATTAATCTCAAATTAACGTGATATAGAATGCCAGATTTTGTAAATCATGTTAACTAACTAACGAACTAACTAACCATCACGCCGTTTCCCCGCAGGGGTAGGCAGAGAGGACGGACCGCCAAACAACTCGGTCCTGGCACACACTCCTTGCCTCATTCACATTCATACATCGTCTCATACATACTCTTCTATTGTTCTGACTCTTGACATGGCCCGACTCAAGTATCTGATTCACTTGGTCGTGCCATGTCTTCCTCGGGCGTCCCCGACTTCTGCTACCATTCACATTTGCATCGTATTATTCTCCTTACACTCCTTTCTTCGCTCATTCGCTCTACATGCCCAAACCATCTAAGCGTCCCTTTCTTGATCTTACTCATTACGCTTACATCAGCCTTGCACTCTTTGCGGATATCCACATTCCTCACACGATCATACATGGTTTTACCATACATACGCCTCAGGGATCTCATTTCAACAGCATTCAATCTACTTTCATCATTTCTTTGCCAGTTCCATGCCTCACTTCCATACATCAGGGTAGGTACCAGCACTCCATTGTGGACTGCTAACTTCGCTTCTTTGGACAATTTTTTGTTAGCGCCAACTGCGTTCAGTCCTCCATTAATGGAGTTACCTGCATTTACCCTTCTTTCAATATCTCTGTCAGCCTTTCCATCTCTCGTAAACATGCTTCCTAAATACACAAATTCATCCACCTGCTCCAAGTATTCCTCATTCACAGCTATATTGCACACTGTTTTCGTAATTTCTCTTTCAAACACCATTACTTTAGACTTACTTACATTCATCATTAACTCATTCTTCGCGCATACTTCGCTCACCCTAGACACGAGAGACTGCAGATCATCCATACTATCATCATGTTCCTGATATTAAATGTATTGAGGGCCGCACAAAATAGCTCGGCGGGCCGCAGGTTGAGTTTGACTGGTATAGAGTGTCAAAATATACAGGCTAACTTATAAAGATTCCCTAATACGCCGCTGCAGTGCTGGTATAGCTATACGGTGAAGAGGCCCGTATACTGCTTGGGTTAAAATATTTATTCCTTAATATTCACGCAAGATTTTTTTAGACTGGCTCTACTTCGTTCCGATCCTTAAAAACACTGTCATTTTCGCATTTCTCGTTTAGATACTAATTTAAGGTTTCTTCAGAATTTTACTATAAATTGCTTCTAAATTAGGCCAATTTGATTATGTATTCCATATTTGCTTTGGTAAATCGATATTTCGATTTAAAATATTTCCCCGATAGTGTTGCCAATGGGTATTACTGCTTTTTTACATTTCCATTGCGCGACCAATCCATATTTGTCAAATCAACCAGATTTTTGACAAAGTCCGCGATCTCCATCTTAATACGATAGTTATACGTCCCATACCTTGGGGTTAGGGCGGCTTAAAAATCTGTCAGCCACTAATACTGCGGTATTACGGCCGGTATATGCAGTATGCATGCGTGTGATTTTGAGTAACGTTTTCTACTAACCTGTTCTTATTTCTCCGTATTACCTATTGTGAGTAAGGCGTATAGATCAGAGACGAAAACAAGCTGAAAATAAGTTAAAGAAAGATGCTAAAGGAAATATTAACAACAAAACAAAATAAACAGAGAGAAGAAAAAAGAAAATATAACAGAAATAGATATGCAATAGGATTACATTTAATATAATATGATTAAAGTTACTCGATGAATAGCTAATTAAAATTTTTCTTAGTGTTGAGAAATACTCACGAAATACAACAGTAAAAGTGATTCTAAGCAACTCCGATTTATAGAGAGTATCTTATACTACATCATACTCGATTAATAGAAATAGTAATAAAGTTTAAGAATAAAATAACCACCGTAAATAAGAAATTCAATCTCACGAACTTGAACGGAGTTTCATGATATTGACCCAACTTCAACTTTGTTATATCTCTCAGCCATGAGAAATGTGAAAAAGTTATTCAAAAACCAATTCCAAACAATTTATGGAATATGACCTCTAATGTCCGTTAAATTATATATTCTAACTTATCCAAAATGTTAATTAATTGTCAGCACTGATTAATATTGATCTAACGATTCTCATGATTGTCAAATAATTAATAATATTATTGGAGAAATGTCCTTCCTTCGAGGCATGCGACCAGTGGCTGCTGGTGACTTTGTGGTCCAGTAAATTATTTTTTTATTTAACTTTTTAGAAAATTTTAAACCAACATGATGCACGTTCGAAATAAATTGATGTCAGTTCTGACAGCTGATTGACGGTATCCATGGCTCAAATCCTGGTAAGTGCAAATATTTTTTACAATTAAATGATATCAATTTCGAGTGTCAATGTATATAATATATTCGCGGAACGTTCCAGAGTGGAAGATACTATCAGAATCACCACTGTGAAAGAACCCCATTTAGAAACGAAACGTTGGTTTAAATGGCATTAATTGTGTTTGGTGAACAGATCTGAATAACCAGGCACTTATCTACCTTTCTCTACCCCATTCCTTTCATTACTCTCTACATATCTGCCTTAAAACATATCCAAATTGGGAAAGCCATAATTCCACTGGCTCCAGACGGTTGGGAGCTGTCAGTATTCTTGTGCGATATTCTGAAAATAGTTGCAGTGACATAGATAAAAAAAGCCGCGCAAATTTCACGAAGCCAGATCTCACAGCGCGAGTGTGCTTTATGCTTCAGAATACAGATTTCTGTCTTACAAATATGTTTTCGGCTACAATTTTTATTGTTAATTTCACAATGTTTGAAAAAATCACCTGTAGTCACTGCTTCTAGCGTTGAATTATTGTTTAATATCGATTATGGAAAGTCATTGAACAGGAGCACAGAATGAAGGGAAGACGAACCACATGGGAATATCGCTGACGAGAATTTTGACAGAAGGAAAGGAATTTCCTCCTCAGTAAGTTTTAACAAGGACGAAGGAAATAGGTTGGGGATTATTGTTTTACATTAAATGTTTTTCAAGAATATTTCATATACGATACACGTTATTATTTCTGATCCTCAAATCAATTGATCATTATAAATAATTGCTGATGCAAAATTATTATTGCGAAATAATTGATTTTTCATGTTGTTAAGTTTAATTTAAAATATAGTTGACACATTACTTTAAATCATTAGAGTGCAGTACGTTTTACTAAAACTTTTCCAATTAAAATTTCATGTTTTATAACACATTATTCTAATGAGTGGGTTCCATTAACACTAGAATGACCGGGTACTGCTCCATACCTATAAAGACCGTGACCGTCATATTGACGGCTGATCACATTTGAGTGTAATTTTTGGCATCAACCATCACATAGACGGCATAGGCGGTCTTTGTAGGTATAAATCATTATATTTCAAAAAGCAAATAAGATACGTAGGTACTCGTTGTTTTCACCATAGTCGTTAAATCAAGCAATAAACTTTAAGCAAAATATAGAATGACTTAAGATTTTTTAGGGTTAGAGATTATCGGTTATGCATCGTTTCCCAACCCAGAGTCGCCACAATATGGGGTTGCAATCTGTCAAAATAATTCACGTATGTGCAATTTTTTTTATTAAATAAGTAATTTCAAGTCATAGTAAAATTGAACTAATAGAGGGTGTTACTGTGAGTATCTTCAGCTCTGGATCTTGCCGCAAATATTCTAAAGATTATTTTAAATGAATTGTGAAATAACTCTTAATTGATTTGATTAATCAAATCAAATTTACTTGCGCATGGCGAGATTTGAACCCGAGACCTCCAGCTTGCTAGTCGAGAGCCTTAGAACCACGGAGGCCATATACGAAGGCCGTTATATACACGGAGTAAAACGGCTCTCCCTAATTTATTAAGAATCTCTTCAAATGATTGGTAATTCTGGTTAAAATCTGGATTGCAGCAACATTTCCTAATATTCGGATTTTCATGTATTCATGAAAATCCGAATATTTTTGCAAAACAACGAAAATTCTTTGTTTCGTCGCGTCGTTATACATAGCACGTAATCAAAGCAAATCGATAAATATTCATAAATTTATTCATTATAGCATTAAATTAATGGTATGGCGACGAAACAAAAACAGAAATAAATAATATTTTCATTTAATTCTTTTAACAGTTTTTTTAAAGAAAAATGTCAGAATATTTAAAAATATTATGCTATCACCACAGTAAGCAGATAATCATGCTTGTGTCATGATGGAGGACTTAGCGAACTACGAAATTGAACTCATGACGCCTTGGTGGGACCCAGACGCGATGCCAACTAAGCCACTGACCGGCCAATAAAACAGTGAGATCTACAGCGAGCTAAAAATTCAATGTTAGATTTTTGTGTGAGGTAACACAAATTTCAATAATTTCCGACAATAAAAGCAGCCGGGGACAATTTTCAAATAAAATGGTACCATTATTGTTCACCGGGATGATAAAAATCAACTTCACAGATACGTAGGTACCATTCCCAGAGAAGTAGACATTTTTCATATGTACGTCCGCGAGTCAGGAATAAATGCTTCATTCTACGTTATAAAAGGGGCTTAGCGGCAAATATTATTTTTGTAGAGCGTAATCTGTCTCTCGTCGCGTTGTGAGCATGTGGATGTGTATCCAGTGGCTTTGCCACTACCTGGCAATATGGGCAGCTGCTCGACACGGAGTCTCAAATTATTTTAGGGTCCGTGACCGTTAGTATTTCTGGGATTCCAGGGATGATTTAGCAGGGATGCCTGGGTTCATCGGGTGAGGATGCGCCTACTTACCAGCTGCGTGGCGTGCTAGATCGGGAGAGGCTGGTTTGGATAGACCCTTTGACCTCTTCAACTGGTCTCTCGACCCATTGGCATGCGCCGCAGTGGGAGAGATGTATTATATCCATATTTCCTTGACTCCTGGACACACTGATCCCCAGATTCCTACCCAACCCTCATACCTATTACCTTCCCAGAACTTCATATCCTTCCTTACCTTAAAAAACCCTACATACAGCATCCTAAAAGATGACATAGACCCTGAGGAAAATTATTTTCCGCAGAGCCTCATGTGAGGGGTTTATGTAAAAATAATATAATAATATTCCTTGTCAAAATGTACCTTGTAAATAGTGTAAATGTTCCCAGTAAGAGAGTTCCCAGTTAAAATGTTGCCTACCCGTTCAAAAGTTCCTAGTTTAGTCGCACCGACGACGGTTAGATTAAGTTAAGTTAGGTTAGGTTGTGTCAAGACAGGCTAAGCCTATTTTAACCGGGGAAATTTTTACTGGGAACATTTTGGCATGCGAAATTTTAACTTGGAACATTTTGGTAAGAAACATCTTAACTGAGAACATTTTTATTGGGAACATTTTGACTGGGAACATTATTATCAGGAACATTATTTCCCATAACCTTTTTTTCATACGAGTTTCCAGGAAACGAGGCGATAATGACAGTTTTTTCAACCCTGAAACTAGGCACAAATATAGTGTAATATATTAACAGGATAGAGACTTGTGTCGTTCCATGTTCTAGTCTACCCCTGGGAGGAATGGAGCAATGGTTAGTTAGTTGATAATAAACTTGGTAATTAAACTGCTGTATTTCCAACTTTAGCGCTGGTTCCCAGTCTGTCACCAAAATATTTTGTAGTCATATTAAACTAACTACTCGTATCTACTCGTGCTACGAAACTCTTGAAGAAATATTTTTTCATTAATATATTGAAGAACTACGATTTTGTATATTATTCCAGTGCAATTAGCAATTCGCGATCGTAATTATTCCGGCAGTCCCAATTTTTTTAAATGTTAATAAACTGATCCCTTGATGTAAAATCTGAGTTTCCGACCTAGGCGCACCTGTGCTCGCGCCGCCATTTTGAAAAAGCCGGCCGAAAATCTAGTTTTTCCCAAATATCTCATTTCCAATGTAAATTTTGGCTAAAGTAGCTTGACAAGTATAATAGAACATAAAATTAACTACATCTTTTTTAAAAACAATTTTCTTTTATCTCTAATAGGTACCGAGGTAGAAAGTCGTAAAGGTGCGTACATTTTTGAAAAAACAAGTTTTTTGCGTGACTAGGTTTGGTTTTTTGTAAATACCCAGTTTCCTGTACAATTTTGTGAAAAATTTATTGATACTAATTTTGTAGAAAATAAAATTTCATTAAAGAAATAGGTAGGTATATGATTTATGTTTTTTATCTCTATTACATATCCAAGCTCTAATCCACCAAAACCAGGCCAAAAATTGAAACAGAGGTTAAAGTGGTTTAAACATGGCAATTCTTGATTTTATTTTTCTTTTACAATTATTGTTGTAAGAACATATACGTTGACAACAATCGTCATGCCTGTTTCGCTTAACATAGGCATAATCGGGGTTCGAAATTACAAACTGGTATATTTTGACGGCCTCCGTGGTTGAGTGGTTACTATCATCGTCTATGAATCCGGAGGTCGCGAATTTAAATCCCATTTTGCATAAGAAGGGATATTTTCAATTGATTAATTTATCTTATTTTACAATTTATAAGTTCAAAATAATACATGTTTTATTTTACATTCGATATAACGACCACTAGTATAATACTAAATCCACTTATATCACATTTAACACACATAAGATAAATTATTTTATATACCTTTTCTATGCAATATACTTATAATGCAGCTAAAATATTATTAATTAATGATAATTTTTTTCTTCCATCCACAAGCTAAGGCTTTTAATGGAAGACCAGTAAAATTATAATATAAAAAATGTAACTAACTAAAAAAAATAATAAAAAAAAAAATAATAATAAATAATTACAACAATTTAAACCTTATATTCGATATTGTCCATATTTACTTACAATTACGTACTTCACTTTTTATTATTATGCACTAATTATTATATACTTATTTTCTTTATTATTATTAAATACTTAATAATTAATCTATTTTTTACTATCTCGATGTTAAACCGCACAAAGGTCCCAACTGCTCCCAACCGTCCGGAGTCAGTGAGACTATGGCATCCCAATTGGGGTATTTTGTGAGATTGAAGGTAGTAGGGAGGGGAAGGAGACAAAAAAGAGGAAGGTAGGAAATTTTGGCTATTCTGATCTGGTCACCAAGCATGGCTAAATCCATTTAAAGCAACATTTCAAATCTGAGTGCCGCAAATAAACTTTATTTTATTTTCAGTGAGTAAATTGTGAAATAACAAAACTTATTCAAATACAATTTACTTACGCATGCCGGGATTAGAACACGCGATCTCAGGCTAAACGCTAAGGGCCTACGGAGGAAAATTTTACTTACTATTTAGTCCTTAATTTACCTATTATTTTTAGTGGGGAAAATAATAGGTAAATAATACGTATTTATGTACGTATTATTATTTTTTTATTACTATTTACTTTATTTATTATTATAATTGGCCTATTAGAATTTAACTATTTTTATATAAATTGTTATATTTTGTATATAATTATTTATACCATCTATCTTGTCATCATCAGTAAGGTCAATGGTCACTTTTATCAATTTTTGGTCAATTTTAACTGATAAGCCAACACAGGTACTTTGTAATACTTATTTAGTCAGTACCCCATTTGGAGATGCCATAGTCTCGCTGCCTTCAGATAATTGGGAGCAGTCGAGAATTTGTGCGGTCCTTACGTAAAAAATAATAACAATACCGAAAAATTGATCCATGAAAACACATAGATAAACCAAAAATGGTAGGCCATAATGGTATCATTGAGTGAAACAACTTTGTTTTTACCAATAAATTAACGGGTTAAAAACGTAGAACCAAAAAGCGAACTTCTCTATAAAAACTAATAGTAATGTTGCATTTTTTCAAAGTGGACACCGAATCGTGATAAGAAATATTCGCAAACGGAGAATTTTTCGGGCCGGCCCACCCAACAATGTTGCCTGGGGTTCGGGGAGATAGTCTCCGAGTCACTGCGCAAGTTATATGAACAGGACCAGGTAACCTGCTTCAAAGCTAGAAGGATTTCATTTTATACATTCAACCTTTATGCTTGACAACAAAAGCGACATATGAATAAAACTGTGATATTATGACAGTCAGTCTCTCAGCAGTCAGCACTGTATAGAATAGTTCTGGCTTGGATATATATGGGAATGTTGTTATTTTGTGACGCTACACACAACGTCATTGACATTTTCACTACTGATATCAAATTCTAAAAGCTTGCAGAGGGGAAGGGACAATATACAAAGAGAAATTATATTTTTTTTTAATATTATCCACGGAAAATAATTAACAGTATTTTTGAATATATAAATATTAATCATTTTTTAAAGATGTGTATGAAGCAGATATACCAAACGAACCAATTCCAAACTTCGTGTCAGATATAAATTTAGAATTATCTCAGATTCATATTGAAATTAAAGACATAGCGGCTTGTATTAAACTACTGGAACCTAAATGTTGCTCAGGACCAGATAATATTCCTTAAAAACTGTGCAGGTAGCGTCTCTTACCCACTATACCTACTCTTTAAACAATCACTTTCATCGGGTAAGTTCCCGCAAATATGGAAAAACAGCTTTCTTACTCCAATATTTAAAAGCGGAGACAAGTCTTTTGTTGAAAATTACAGACCGATATGCATACAATCGTCGATACCGAAAGTTTTTTAAAAGTTAATTCTTCATAAAATATGTTCTTGTGTAAAATTTAATATTTCTTCATTTCAACACGGTTTTGTCTCTGGCCGATCTACTCTAACTAATCTTACACTATACGAAAACTTTATCTCATGTGCTCTCGCTAACAGGCAACAAGTCGACTCAATTTATACGGATTTTAGTAAAGCGTTCGACAAGGTTTGTCATAAAATCCTTATAAATAAATTGTCAAAACTTGGAATAAGTGGTAAACTATTACACTGGATTAAGGATTACTTATCCAAACGTATACTGACTGTATGTATCAAAGAACACTTGTCTTACGAATTCGAAGCCACTAGCGGTGTGCCTCAGGGTTCAAACTTAGGACCAATGTTATTTACACTGTTTATAAACGATGTCACTTCTATGTTCTCTGATGTTCACATATTATTATTTGCTGATGATATGAAAATATTTAAAATAATTAAAAATATCAATATAGTACTAGATTCACGCGCAATGACGGGTTAATAGTTCCGAAATTTAATAATAAATACGGACAGAGAACGTTTGAATACAACATACCGAATATATTAAATTTATTACCTGACACTATAAAGCAATTTAAATCTATGACTAAGGTTAAATATATGGTGAAAAATTGGCTATCGGAAAAAAATATTTACTTTAATATGTATGAAAAATTGTATGAAAAAATTGTTGATTCTGTAGATATAAGATGTAAATTATACCTTATAAAATGTATATGAAACTAAACTTTAAGCACCTGTTGACAAGCCAATTCAATTGGCTTAGCAGGACATGTTTGTTGATATGTATTAACTATTTATTCAATAAAAAAAAAATTTAAAAAAAATTACTGTTTGTCCCTACAATCCAATTTCAAAAAATTTGCAGAGTGGTGTTCCATTAACAAACTTACACTCAATATTAAAAAATGTCAAATTGTGAGTTTTTTCAGAATAAAAAACCCCATAAAATATAGTTATACACTGAAAAACTACATTTTATTATCTGTACCTGAAATTAGGGACCTCGGTATAATCTTTGATAGTAAATTATCATTTAATAATCACATAAATGTCATTACTAGTAAAGCAATGAAAATGTTGGGCTTCATTACTAGAATATCTAAAGATTTCAAAAATATCCATACATTAAAATTACTTTATGCAACTCTAGTCAGAAGTCAATTAGAATATAATTCGTCTATATGGAACCCTTCCTACAAAAACCATGCAAACTTCATTGAAAGAATCCAACATAAATTTCTCAGAACACTAAACTTCAAATTAGGAATTCCCTCTGACGACATTGATTACGATTCATTATTACAATTAATGCATCTCTTATCGTTAAAACATAGAAGAATACTTATTGATCTAATTTTTTTATTTAAAATAATCAATCACCGGTTTGACTCCCCTGAATTAACTTCGTTGATAAACTACCATGTTCCCTGTAGACCAACTAGACTCAAGTCACCTTATTATTGCAACAATACTGGAACTAACGCAGAACAAAATTCAATAATCCATCGCTTGCACAGATTAGGCAATGAATATTCCAACATCGATCACGCTGATTGTCTATTATCATATAAAAGATGCATAACACAAAAATTGTCGAATAATACCATACCATCATAATGTTTATGTACTTCAGATTAAAAACTACTAGTACTCGATAGGTAGAAGCTGATATCAGTGCATTATATATCATAGTCATCATAGGTACTATGTAAAACTTTATCGGACTGTCAAGCAGTGTCGCACATTATTATTATACACGCGATTCTCCCATTTATTACTTTTGTTTCCTTTTCATATTATAATAGTATATGTTTTATTCTTTTCATTTTCTAATAGTATATACCTTTCTAAAATTTTTTATTTTATTTTTTACAAACTCTTATTGCCTTTCAGATATTTTATAAGCACTTTATTCTTGCTTATACTACTTTATTGTATATTATTACATATAAATTCTTACTTTGACTTTATACTATACTAAAGATTGCTCCTTATATTTTATTTATATCTCTTTTTTTTGATACTTTTAACCTTACTACTATTTACTGATTATACCGTTATACTTACATTTATATTGTTGCATTCCTTATGTTGCTGTACTATTCTCTGTAATTTAGTATGTGAATGGCACATGTTGTGCCGTATATGTGAAAATAAATAAATAAAGGAATGAACAAAGATGGGTCTTGGAGATACGAATGTTGAAGGGTGGATTTCGCAAATCGTTTCACCGCCGAGCTGTTGAACTCAAAAACGACTCTTAGAAACGACACGTGTTTGTCGTGTTTCCGACTATTCAAAAAAAATCAGTACCCATAAGAAAAATATTGAATATTATTGTAGCATTGTGGGATTTTCAGGGTTAATATCCACAGAAGGCTTAATATATTTAAATGTTTTTTTGCTGCCACTCTGTATTGATATTATGCGTTAGAAGTTTCATTAAACTTACAAGAATGAACAGCTGGCGTTAACAACATTTATAAGTTACTAGATAATTTAAAGTAGTTTTCATATTCAGGGAAAAAAATCAATCCGTAAAAAGTTTTTTTACTACAATTTATGTTAAGTATTCCTCTAGCGTCCCCGACTTCTTATACTACTCAAAGCACTCTCTAAACATTCCTGGAACTAATAAAACAAATTGGAAATGCGGAGCAATATCAGTCTACGATAGTTCGAGTTTTGCGAGCACAAACATATAAAGAATTATAGAATTTTTATAATATCAACATAAGTAAAGAAAACACATTATACCTACTGTACGCCAGCGACATTGACTGTAAAATGCCGGTTTCCTCTTATTTGCAATGAAACACAACTTCACGAAAGTCGTCGGACAACTAACTGATTGGGCGAGTTATTTGCGTATTTATTGGGTTAAAATTCAACAGTATACACGTGTTAATACAACGGTTAAATCCCATTTGACACATGACACGTGTCCGTTTATAAGCCTCATAAAGGATTCGGCGTCGTGAAATATGTGATAACAGATAAATATTCAATTTCCTAATTATTTAAATAATTATTTAGGTACACCTGCTGTCCGGTACACACATTTGAAAAAAAAACTCTACTTATTCTTTCCGATATTTTTGTTGTTGTTATCATCAATACCTCACAAAAGTTCCTCTCGCTAGGGAACCATATCAAACCACGATTGGGCGTCGTTTTGAGGTTGGGTAAGGAACGGATTATGTTACGGCTGCAGAAATAGATTTTTTGTGTATCTTTGAGAGGTCTGGATAGAAATTGTAAGCAAAGACAAATAACAGCCTTAGCAACAATAAAAATAAAAATGTTCTCATCAGGGTGCGCAGGCCACTAAGGATGCAGTCTATGGCATTACCCGCACCACAAAATGGTCCACACCGCAAAGCATAAAGTTATTGATCTATCTACAAAAACATCGTTTTGAGATTAACTGTTTGCCCGACTGATAAACAATATCTCTTAAACGGCTGCATGTATAATATATACATACATATGATTATGGCATTACCTAAATCAAGCAGGCCCTGTGATCCGAAGCCTTCGACTTGTACTAAATTTAATAATGTATAAGCCTGGCATTATAAATGTCTTACTGTCTACTAAGATAAATATAATGTTATTGTATTATTTTCGTTATGTTGCGTTGCAATATTTTTTATGTCTTGTAAGTGTAATGTAATGGTACCTACATAAAGATTGAAGAACGATAATTTTTTTTCTATAATATATCTATTTTCAATTTACGACCTAGTTGACGTTTGAAATGTCTTTTAAAACTTTATTTACTTTAAAACATCTATTTATCTATTATCGTCAACAACGAGTCTATCTGCCAAGTTTAAGCTCGATCGGCTGTCGGAAAAAGGGTTAATTACCGCTTCCAAGAATTGCATTAATTCATACACGAAAACAAAAACTAAATTCGAATAGATTTGTGTAAAAATTGTTTGTAATATATCAGTTGTTTTTGAAAAAAAGAAGACATGAAAATTTTGATTTGAACTGTCAACTGTCTAAGGGTGCGTGTACATTTGCGAACCGAAACGCGAACCGTACCACGAATTACGGGAAAGGAACATTTGCGGTTGCTTCGTTTCTTTCCCATTAGTTGAGGTTCAGTTCGGCAGTTCGGCTCGCGGATGTATACGCAGCATAAGACCAATGGTGATAGTTTAGGTCTTAGCTAAAATAGTCTTTTCAAATATCCAGGAGTTGTTCTCGTACCAAAACAGTACCAACAGTAAAGTTTTATTGTTAAGATATTGTAAACAGCTTCATCAATATGAAGTGTAAAGCGCAAACCATTAAGCCACTAAGCTATTTCCAAGTTATGTGCATAGTACAATACATTTCACATATATGTTTGTTATTTGACATAAATAAAAAAAATTTTGCATTTTTTGGGACCTCGACACGAATCTCAACTCTTTTTAATATAGTTGTTCATAGAAATGTTAATAAATAATCTTAAAATTTTTTAATTTTTTAAAATTTTAATTTTATCATTTAACCGACTTCTAAGTGCGGAACAGTCATTTTTTCTAGGCTATGATAGTAATAATAGCCACCTCTGGCCTGGAGCCCCAAAATACCAGAAAAAAACCTATGACTGTACAGAAACGGGCGGTCCGTTTGATAGATTTTCCAATCTTAACAAGCGGATTGCAAACATTAGAGCACAGGCTTCAGTTATTTATTTATTTGTACATGCCCAATTAGGGCTTTTACGTATGATACAATTAAAATACAGTTGATATAATCAGAGAGTAAAAGAGATATAACAATAAAATATGTAGCGAAATATTAACTTAAAGCAACAAACAGAGTAAACTATAGGATGCACATTCCTATAAATTTGGATACATTGAAAATTTATATGTAATGCCGTCCTTGTTCTACCGGTATTACAAAGGAAGATGCTTCGAAGAACTAGCGTCATTGATCCCTCCGGCCTAACTATATGTACACATTTGTACGTGAGAACGGGTCGCTTCTACGACTAAGTTCAACAGTTCGGCTGTGGAACAATTTGAGGGCGTCCGTGTTTCCTCCCTCCTACAACACGGGTCTCTTCAAGACCCGTGTTCACTCTTTCCTCTCTCAAATTATCCATAGCGCCTCTTGCGTGGAGTTCAATAAAAAATAAAAGCTTTGAATATTTATTTTCGGTTTGTTACTTAGAAAATTGCACCGATATGCAATTATCAAAAAAAATTCGAAAGCGAGCCCCGCGTTTTACCAAGGGTTATGAATTACCCCTTAGATCCTCCCAGCAGAGCCCGCACAACATGTTCAGCTTCGGGGCGTACAGACCCTAAATACGGCCCTGGTTCTATTGCTGCCGACATCAACTGTGGACGGGTGGAGGCAATATTTTCTGCGATTTTTAAAGAGACACAAACAAGTGCAATAATTCCGTAAATAAAACGAAGCCAAAGCAAAGTGGAACTGCAATAACCCATAAACTTGTTGCAGTCGCGTCTTGAGTGCACGTGGTGAACCCCCTCCCCACCCCACGTGTGTGATGTTTAACCGGAAATAAGTACACTCAAGGCTGTACCGTGGCGGGGTGCACGTGCGGGGGAGGGTGGCTGTTCTAGCTGTGGTTGGCCGAGACAGTTATATTCACTAGCTGTGAGTTACTCCCGCTCCCCGTGGTAGCCATGTAAGTGTTTTGGATTTTCTCTAGCACTATCTTTTCGAATGGTATGTGACCAAAAGTTTACAAGCCCTCGGTACTCAACAATGTTAGTAATATAGAAAGTACGAAATTCTATAGGGTTTTCCAATAAGAGGTGTTATTTTATTATGTATATAAATTATTTTTTTATTTATTTTATATACATAAACACACACTTGCCACAAACTAAACATCACTTCTTATTACTTTCTTATCACTTCTTTTATTTTATTATGTATATAAATTAAAAATGACAGCTTCAAAAGTAACATCTACCGAAATAGCGGGCTATTCAAAATAACACCTCTTATTGGAAAATAGAAGATATTGTTATTCACTTTTTTTTTAAGCTGAGTGGTAAACAGTTTCAAGGTTTTATAAATAATTACAAGGATCGGTTCCAATGAAATATTTGTTGAAGTTGTAGGTCGCGGGTTCTAATCCCGGCGTGCACAAGTAATATTTTATTTGTGTTATTTCACAAATTATTCCATATAAATGAAGTATTATATTTTCGGCACGTTCAAGTGTGGAAGATACTCTTAGTATAGCCCTGGTGTACGACCGCCATTCAGAATTGAAAAGTTGCTTGAAATGGGTTTCACCGTATTTGGTGAACAGATCTGAATAGTCAAGTACTTCCTCACCATCCTCTTTCCCATATCCTTCCCCTCCCGACTACCATCAGCCTCACAACATACAACAATTGAAAATTTTGTACACAATGATTATAAAAAATGGCTCCAAAATAAATTCTTACATTACAGTGGCTTACAATAAAATACAACTAAATAATAACATTGGTAAATTCATTTGATAAATTGTGTTAATCGTGTTGTGAGTGCGCATTGATTAAGTCACCAGTAATATTTTTCTTAAGACGGGTTATTTCAGAGAATTTCAACAATTCTTTAAATTTAAAAAAAAATAACAAAAAATTGTCCAAAGAAGCGAAGTTAGCAGTCCACAACGGAGTGCTGGTATTTACCTTGATGTATGGAAGTGAGGCATGGAACTGGCAAAGAAAGGATGAAAGTAGATTAAATGCTGTTGAAATGAGATCCCTGAGGCGTATGTGTGGTAAAACCATGTTTGATCGTGTGAGGAATGTGGAGATCCGCAAAGAGTGCAAGGCTGATGTAAGCGTAACGAGTAAGATTAAGAAAGGGACGCTTAGAGGGTTTGGGCATGTAGAGCGAATGAGCGAAGATCGGAGTGTAAGGAGGATATATGATGCAAATGCGAATGGTAGCAGAAGTTGGGGACGCCCGAGGAAGACATGGCACGATCAAGTGAATCAGATACTCGAGTCGGGCCATGTCAAGAGTCAGAATAATAGAAGAGTATGTATGAGACGATGTATGAATGTGAATGAGGCAAGAAGTGTGTGCCAAGACCGAGTTGTTTGGCGGTCCGTCCTCTCTGCCTACCCCTGCGGGGAAACGGCGTGATGGTTAGTTAGTTTTGTTATTATTTCAATTCTGTCAAGCAACTAGCCTATAGTAGTATAATAACAGAACTTGAATAGAATATTCACAGAACCCGAAAATGAAAGTTGAAATTTTATGAATTGTTCAAATTCTATCCTTATTATTATTGGCGTTATGTAGGTACAGTAGTACCGGGCAGTGGCAGAGTTTACAAATGCGTCAGGTTCCCTCCCAGACGAGGTGGGTTTAATACCTTTCTTTTAAGTCCTCTATTACGCAGATTCTTCCGTTTATTATGATGGTCGTAGGAGTTTTCAAATATTGTCAGCTTATTCGTAACCGGGGAATATTTGTCTTTAAAAAAAAGAATGATTTTTTTTTTATTTTTTTATTTTATTTTATTTTTTTGTTACATACATGGTTTTAAAATACAAATTATGTTTTTTACATACATATTAAAAAAAGAAAGAAACAATGCGAATTACAGAAAAGTATATGTACACATGCACATATGTATACATATATAGTGTATTACACACCATACATAACATACACACACAATACACGTACACACACACGAGTTCATAAACAGCATATCCCTTTCAGACCCGAGCCTAGTTGACAAACAATTTTTAGTTTTTCGTTGTAGTAATGTGATTATGGGTAACAAAAAAAGAAAAAAAGATTTTTTTTATATTTTTTATTAATCAATTTTTCTTGGAAAAGCCATACTCACAATTGTGAGTACTGGGTCTCAACAATTTCCAAAAAGAGATACTGGTTTAACAAAATATTCGAAGTAAGTTATCAAAAATCAATGATTATTTGCGATGAAACTTTAAGAAACAGTTGACATCTTTTGATAGGCATAAGTAGACATCACATTTTATACATTTGGTGCGAGATCGCTTTGAACATCCCTCCAGTCTGCAACACCTTGGAGCTTTGAGAGATTCGACAATGGGCCAGTGCTCATACCCGTCGTACCTCTTGTCTTCAAATGGAATTGCAGCTGATTGGTATCTTTTTGAAGGTGACTGTATTGTTTGGGTGCTCGTTTCAGCATCTGCATCAAACTTTCGTTTGGGTGGCAGTCCTCCAAGCAAATACTCTCCAATCGTCAGCCTAAAATCCAGCAGGTCCAGTATATCTTTTTTTCTGTAATTATTTTCGTTGCAAACTCTTCTGTACTCATTCCAGCTATTTACGATAGCTAAGTCAAACATATGAATAATTACTTTTAACGTCCATTTCTTTGTCTTGACCCAAGTCCTGTAAAATTCCAGACTTTGATCACAACTATCGACTCCACCCATTTTTTCATTGTATAGTTTTACAACAGCTGGGCACTGAACTTGTATGTGTTTTTTTTTCAGTTTTATCCCATCTTTTAACTTGAGTACTGGGCGTACTACCTACAAAGGAAGATGCCATTAGAATAGATTTGTTGTCTTTCCATTTCACAATAGAAACAGCATCATCTGATCGGCATATTTCTTCAAAATCCCCTCTCTTCATTTGTTTATCTGGGGTAAACTTGAAGCCTTTAAATCTGTTAGGCATAATGGTGCCTGTGCCATAAATTTTTTTCTCCTTGAGTTTATCAAATAAAGACATTGTTGTGAAATAACGATCGAAGAAGACAGAGCTTTCTTCTGGCAGAGTTGAAACAAGTCGCAAAATTACTGCAGGACCTAGACCTAATGTTCGATCGGGTAATGGTGTATTCGCACCTTGGTATATCTCAAAATCCAACACTGTTCCATTGGAACTAGTCATTACGAAATTTTTCAGTCCGGTTGGACGAGGTTTGTTTCTTACAAATTGGCGAACGGCACATCTTCCTAGAAATGGTATCATTTGCTCGTCAATTGAGTAAAACCCAAAGTCTCTCTCAATAGAAAGACATCTGTCTCTCACTGCTTTTATCACTGGATCAATTTTCCAAAAAATATTATTAGCATGGCCTGCATTTTCAGCAAATGTGTCAACGAAGTGTAAATTGACGCGGAACATAAAAAATCTGTCACGACTCATTGCTGATGCAATCGGATCAAATCGAAATCGAGAATGCCAATATAGCTTGATCCTCGGAAATTTAATACAGCCAATCAGGGCATTTATACCAAAAAACTTTTTTTATTTCAGAAGCAGAAGTTTTCAGTATGTTTCCAGTTTTATTTAAATAATATTGTGCAGTGTGTTTCGCTCCCAGCTCAAAAAGCTCCTGCGTAAAATACCTCTCAAAGAATGCGACTGGTGATATTACTTGAGATGGTACTTTCAATGTTGGTGTTGTTGTCTTTCTCACAAAAGATCTTTTCCTCCACTGGTAGTTTCTTTGTGCTGGTGGTTGATTATCCGGTTCTTCGTCTGGCTCAGAATCAGATGAACTGCTTACGGTTCTATTTTGTGGGGTCCATTCATCTTCGTTATCATCATCGCTAAATAACTCAATATCTGATTCATTTCCGTTCATAAGCAAGTCAGTAATGGCATCTGGATCATTTATAAGATTCTCCATAGTCTGTAAATAAAATAAAATCATAAAAACACAGTAAAAACAAAGGCATTTTATTTAATGAATACAAATATCTTATCCCATACATTACTTACATTGGCAGGGTAGAGAACCAGAGCTCACAAACGTGAGTTGTAAAATTCAAATGTATCTAATCAATACAAAATACACTTTTAACTTTTAATAGAGCTACACTATTGTTTACTACACTCTTGACCAACGATAACTTCAATAACAATTGAAAGAAGTTGAATAAAAGCAAAGTTATGAGCAAAAACAGGGAGACCGACAAGACTTTATCGAACTGTCATAAAAGTGCAACAAAAGAATCCTGGTGTTGCCACCGCATAGAAATTTTACCCAATTAAAAAATATTTTTCATGTACCCAGCCATGCTCACAAACGATCGAGACTGGTCACACACCCATAGAAGCATTGCACCGTCAGACATTAAATCAGTAACTTACCCTCACAAAAGTGAGTACAGGGTCTGAAAGGGATATACATAAAAATAATAATATGCATAAATGTATGATAGCAAAAAAATCCCACATAGGCATCGCCAGTTCGTGGGTATACTTGTGTTTCTTTAAGGCAGTTCAGTTAAAATTACTCTAAATATACATATTTTATCTTTGTAGAAAATTGAAAAGAAAAGAATGAAAATATTTATAGTAAAATCATTATTTACTGTATTTACGGGATTAAATATGAAAAATAAAAGTTAATAAGGATTTGTTAAAAGTTAATAGAGATTAAGATCAGATGTTACAGCAGGTAAATATTAATATCTATGGTATTTATCCAAGACTTTATTACATTTTTATGTTTCCTGTAGGATGATATATTTTCACATTTGATTTCTGTATTGGTATAGAGTGCATTATAAATTTTTGGTGTAATAAAATAAGCATGTCTTTGCGCAAGCCTTGTTTTGCACAGTGGAACTTTAAATACATTATTTACCCTATTACTAGACCGATTTTCATTTTTTATAAAAAGAAAATTTCGAGCAAATATATATTTTAAACATTGTGTACAGTAAATTTTTCTTATCTCTAACAATTTAGCCTCTTCGAATAATTGCAAGGAGGGGTAGGTCATATCTTTATGCAACATTATTTTTAGTATTAGTTTTTGTGTTATTTCTAGTGGCTTAATATGGGTGTTATAAATCCCCCCCCATGCAATTATTCCATAAGATACTGATGATTGCACCAATGCATGATACACCAATTTGATTCTTTTGATATCTACTATGTTATTTAAACGTTTAAAAATATAAGTTAAATATCTAAGTTTATTTACAAGCTTTTCTACATGATTTGTCCATTTGAGTTGGCTGTCTATTATAATTCCTAAATATTTAACTGTATTCCCCGATTTCATTTCTGTACAGTTAGTGCATAAGACAGGATTGCAAGTATTTTTGTGAAACCTTATACTTAGATGAGTTAAGGGTGCCGCTTTTTTGGTATTATAAAAAGGAATATATATAGTTTTTTCACAGTTCAGAGTTAGAAGGTTTTGATTGAGCCATTCTTTGACAATAATTGTGCACTTATTTGCATTTTTAGAGACCTCGTCCCAGGATTTACCATGAACTGTGATTGCAGTATCATCAGCATACGAGAAAAGTTTTCCCGGAATACTAATATTACATAGGTCATTAATATAAATTAGAAACAAAAGCGGACCTATAACTGTTCCTTGTGGAACCCCATGTCTCATAGATGCTGGTTTACTAATATTTACGCCAATTTTTGTGGATTGTCTGCGATCAAGTAAATAATTTGTTAAAAGTGACAGACAATTGTTTTTGATTCCCATATTATTAAGTTTTCCAAGCAGTTTATTATGATTGACGGTATCAAAAGCCTTTTTTAGGTCTAAGAATATTGTTAAACTTTTCATATTCGAATCTAGATTGGTGTATAATTTTTTTGTTAGATTAAATAAAGCATCATCAGTACTAAGACCTGATCTGAAACCATATTGGTGTGGTGACAAGAGTGCATTAGATTCTAGAAACTCTAGTACTTGTATCTTTATGATTTTTTCTAATATCTTTGCAAGTTGGGATATCAGCGATATTGGTCTGTAGTTGTCAAGTTTAGAGATCGATCCAGATTTATGTATGGGTACAATAATTGAGAGTTTAAATGCATTTGGGAAAATGTTTTTTTCAAGGCAGGAATTAAAAATGTGTTGTAAGGGCATAGAAATGTGTTGTTTAATAGACTTGATTGTGATACAGCTTAATTCATCTGGACCATTGGCTGTATTTGTTTTAAGATTGTCAATGTGTTTTATAATTTCAGATTCAGTTATCCGTTTAAATTGAGATAAATTAGGAGTATATTCGGGGGTGGGTATGTCTATTTGGGTTGATTTATGTATACTGTTTTGAAATGAGGGATTATTATTTATTAAATCTGCGGCAACGTTTGTAAAAAAATCATTGAATTTATTTGCGATTTTTCCTACATCCGTTATGACTATTTTATCGTCTGTTACAATTTTTTCGGGAAATCTTTTTATTTTGTGTGTTCTATTCGTTATTTCATTTATGACTTGCCATGTTTTTTTAGAATCATTATCAGCTTTTTGCAATTGGTTTGCATAGTATTCTTGTTTACATTTCTTCATAAGAATATTAAAAAAATTTCTATAGATTATGTATTGCTGACGTAAATTTCCATTAGATGGTACACCTTTTACCATACAGTAATTCTCATGGTTTTTGTAAATTTTGTACAGTTTGTTCCTGTGTTGACTTGCAATTATCAGTCCACGCGTGATCCATGGTTTAATTTTTTTATGTTTTCTTTTAGGTGTTCGTGTTAATTCTAGACTATTTTTGATATTATTATTTAATATCGAATAGAATGTATTCAGTGATTGATTTGGGTCATCATTGGATAAAACTTGGTTCCAAGTTTCTTTTTTTAGAGAATTGTTTAGTGTTTGGTAGTTAATTTTATTTTTTTCCACTTGTTGTTCTTTAGTTGTATGATGAAAATTTAATTTACTGTGACCGAAAAAGGTTGGGTAGTGGTCTGTGATATCGAATTTTAGGACAGCTGATCTGGGTATAAAATTTTTATTAGTTTTGAGTAATATATGATCGAGGCAAGAATCAGCGTGATGGCCATATCTAGTGGGTTTATTTATGTAAGACAGATAACCCTCGCTATATATTACATTTAGATATTCGTTTGCAATAGGGTTTAGGATCGAATTATCAATGTTGATGTTTATATCACCTACAATAAATGAGAAATCGGATTGATTGCAATTATTTTCATTTATAAAATATTTAAGTTCTGTAATAAAGGATTTAGAGTCTAAGGAAGGGGAGCGATATATAGCAAGTATAGAGTATGTTTTACTGTTATGTGTGAAGGATAAATGTATGGCATTAGAATACTTAAATTTGGGGATATTAATTATTACGTTAGTTATTTTATTTGAACTGTAAAATATTGAGAGACCATCGTGAGAAGTATGTTTACAGGGTAGTGAGTAAGTCTCATAATCGGAGATGTGGTAGGGTATTGAGTCACGCATTTGCGTTTCGGTAAGTATGATTACATTTGGACGAAAATCTAGAGAATTGAGGAAAATACAGAAATCATCAAAATGTTTGCGTATGCTTCTTATATTTAAATTTATTAAATTGAAATCTGTATTTCCCTCAATTATGTAGTTATTTAGTTCTGTCATATTTTCATAAACCTTAGTGTCTGGGACCGAAAAATCGTCATAGTAATCCATTTTCAAATTTAATTATATAAATTTCTTACTCTAGTAGGTACATGATTATTGGGTTGGAATGTCGTTAACATCATTTATTCTTATTATAGGGGATTCTTCGTTCTTTCTCAGTAATACATTTCCATCCTTCGTCCAAACGTATTTATATCCCAAAGATTTGGTAGATTTTGTTAACCAAAGAAGTTGTTTATTCTTTGGGGTAAGTTTATCATTTATGAATATTTTTTCAGTTGATTCTGAGTACCTGATGTCCTTGGGAGTGAAGATTCCTTTATTTTTTTTTTGTTTGATGACCTTATCCTTCGTTTCCTTTGTATCAAATTGAATAGTAATAATTTGTTTCACCGGGTTGTTATAGTAATTCACCAATGAGTTATTTTTTAGGAGGTCACTACAGTCTAGTGTCGACATCAGCATTTCTACTGGTTTTCTGATGTAGTCATTTTTTTTCAGTGTGATTCCTTGAATTTCAATGGATGTTTCTAGTGAGCTCTGTTGGATATGGTTTACTGACTGTTTAAGATTTTTTATTTCTTTTTGTAGTTCTTCAATTTTCGATTCATTTTTTTTTTGATGTTCATTGGTTTTTTTTAATTCATTTTCGAAATCATCAATTTTGTTAGAGCAGAATTCTACGCTCTTAACTATATCCTGAATTTCTTTTTTAATGTCTAAGAATATTTTATTGACATCTTTTTTTAGAAAATTTTTTAGTTGAAGGTCAATTCTGTCACTCATTGTTAGTAACAATTGTTCTTTGAAACATTCTAATTTTTGTTCCATTGTATCACTTTTGGGAGCCATTTTTAAATGATTTTTATTTATTTTGGATATTATAAAATTTCAATTTTGGGCTAGAGTGACATCTATTGGCAGCAACTATTTATGGTGTTTTTGGCAGCAGATTAAGCTTCGTCTATTGGTCGATAGATGTGATAAGATAAAAATAAATAATCAATATCAACTTTAGTATTATTTATTGCATTTGAGATTTATTTTTATACTTAATTATTAATTTTTATGTATGATGAGTAAAACCGCAGATGATTTAATGTCAAATTGATTGTTTTGAGTATCACTTTTTGTATCCACTATTAATTGTCCAAATTGTTATTGCCAATTTCTAGGTTAAGTTGATAAAAGTTTTTAACTGATATTCTTTTGCTTTATGTTGAACTAATCAGCTGATTATTATTATTTAATTGCTATGGAAAGCCTCTGTTTTGTTCACTTTACATTTGCACTTATTGGATACTGAAAAATATAGTGTTGACAAATTCTATTCAAAGATAGTTAGAATTTGTCAGATAAAGTTTGTTCTATTGGGTTTATTTTTATTTAGGATTCACTAACTTGTGTATCAATTTAGGATTAATTCACTAGAACAGTTTTCTGTTACTATTTCACTTCAAATTCTCAAAGATTTCAAAAAAAATATCGGAAGATACTTTTTTTTAAGATTACTTGATGTATTGACATATGTACAGTATTTATATTCAGTACATAACAGTTAAATATTACTAGAATTTTCTGAAATATAAATAACAATTTATAAGGTTTTAATATTCATATTAAAAAACACGGAGTAAAACTGTAACACACGAAAAATTACGATAGTATTAAAATAACATAATATCAGCTTAATAATGCTTGTATATCATATTAATTAAACTATTGTGTAAAATTATTATTACGTCGTAATATATTTTACTGTAAATGATATACCCATTGTTAAATATAACATTTTTTTTTAATAAATATAAAAAAAACAGATATTTTTTTTATTTCTATGGTCAATCACAGCGAAAATTTGCAATAAATATTAATCAGATTCTTTAAAAACATTCGGTTTTCTTCTCAACTAATTAGGACGGGTTGTTTAATAGAATTTGAACAATTCATCAAATTTCAAAGTTGATTTTCATGTTTTGTGAAGGTTGTATTCAAGTTCTGTTATTTTATCATTACTGGCCAGTTATTTCATAAAACTGAAATAATGACAGAACTTGAAGAGAACTTTCACAGAACTTGAAAATCATCTTTGAAATTTGATGGATTGTTCAAATTTTGTGAAACAACCCGTCCTAAGAGTAAATATTTTCTTCACCTGACGTTACGGATTGTTTTATTTATAAATTTTGTATGTTTATACTTTGTTGATTATATTTGTATTTTGGATTTGAGACATTTAAAAAAATTCTAAATGTGAAGCAAACACAACATTGTCAACATTGGCAATTTTAAAGTAACTATTTAAAAATAATTACTTGCCACGCCTACTATGCTAAAATAAAAAAAATAATTAATAATACGTCGTTAGGGTTAAAAATCATATTTTCCTTCGAAATTTTATATTACGTTCCAACAATAGGATTAAAAAAACGCAAGAAATACCCTGTGTTATTCTTTAGGGGCCTTTTTCATGACCCAAATATTTGGGCTAAAATTTCCAAAAAATAAAATTTTGTTTACGAAAGTTAAGCATGATGGAGATCTACGATAGCAGGTAAGTGTAAGTGGGACAGAGCGCTGGGCTTAACTAAACATTTGTTTCCATTCAAACTTGCATGCAAATTTTGGAAACGGAAATACACCCACTCTCCGACATTCGATCGTGCTGAATCGAACATCAGATAGACTCGTTGTCGATGACAATGTATTATTGGAACCTTTGGTGACATTTTTTAAAAGTTGGATGCAATGTTGACGTAACTACGATGTGCCGTTCGATGCTCACGACCGTGGTGGAAAGTCGAAAATAAAACTTTATATTTAAGCTAGTCAAAACGCTTAATGTAATTAAATAATGTTTTAAACAAGAACTGATTCCGAAATGTTACTAAAAAATGAAATTTAATAATTATTTATCACGAACGCCTCTATGTATCTTTATATGTTTCTTTTATATATCTTCGTTTTAAAATACTTAATCCTGTATTCGTCTAAGATAACTTAAAACCTGTAAATTTGACTGTCCTAAAACGGGAATCCTTCCTAGTTGATCAGTCAAAAGTATAAAATATAATCAATATTATAAAAAAAAATCAAAAAATAAGTAAAATAAACAATTATCGTTAACTAACAAATAATTGCCAAAGTTGACTAAAAAGTCATGAAAAATCGAATTCTTCAATGACATAAGTTACAAATTAAGTAACTAATTAATTAAGTATTTAAGCATAGAATCCGAAATTCCCACAAGCAACCTTTAAGTGGTTTAGTAGTTTATTACTTCATAAGATTAATTAAGATTTTGGGTAATAACTGTTGATATCCCAAATAATAAAAAAACGCACTCATATGTATATAAACATACATAAATGTATTTTTTTAAATAACAAACGTTTATATATTTTACACACACCATTTTAATCCTTTTGTATAATATTTTTCCATTTGGACATTGATTTTGCCTAGTGGTTTTTTTTATCTCTTTTAGTTTTTGTTTATCTAATTCGATAAAAATTGGATTATTTTTTCCAAATTATCGTAGGCGATTTGTGTAGGGTAGACATTTTTTCAAACTAAACTTTTATATTAGGAACATTATATTATAAATACTGTCATAGTCCCACTTGCTTCAAATATGGGCTTCTACCGTCGCGTCATAAAAACCACTAAATGAAAATAAATTTTGATTTTTAAATTAAGACAAAAAGATCTAAAGCTTTTTATGTCCGTAAAACAAAGCTCAAAAGATTAAAATCCGCGCAGCAGAAGCGGAAGCGTTGTTAGATTAATCTGAAAATATCAAGAGAATTAAAACATCAGCGCGTTGAAGTTTATGTAGAAAACCCGTTACCATTTAAAAAAAAATTAAATTAGATTTGAAAATGTCTACATGGGGTCCCTTTTTAAATTTTACCTAATAGTTCTGTAAACAGTCTGTAGATCTCGCGTCCAAAAATGGTTGTTTCCAATTTTCTCTTAACTTAAGTACCTACCTATTTTAATTACACACCGCAAATATTAAACGTAACATTGTTCAAAACTTCAAAGACTCATTCAATTTTTCCAAAAAATGTCAAAGATAATTCTTTTTCAAACTTTCTTCGGGTAGATTTGACAGCTTGTAGTAGGAACCACGATTATTCGTGCTGGATATAATGTTAGTATTCAACAAAACTATTATCCGAAACCGGAACCAAAAGACACAAAAACTAATTTAAAGATAGGCGAAATGTTAAATGGTCGAATCAAAACAGGAAGCTCAGTCGAAAATTGATAAAAGAGGTGGAATATAAATTTTTAACAAACAAAACCATAATTCATAGAACGGATTGGATAAGCTGAGACTTTGGCTGATGCGCCAACATTCCAAAAGGCCCTTTCGTGGTTTTCGGTGAGATTTTTAAACTCTTTAAGTTGGGTGGATTTCAAAGACAAGTCGAGATATGTTTTTAGCATACACATATAATATTAGTGTTAGATACATTTTTAACTAGGAATCAATTTTACACAATTCATCGGCGGAGAAAATATCTTTTTTCTAGAATAATAAAATGCCAACGCATACAAGGCTGATAACCCGACAAGAGCTTTTGATATACCTACACCAAACAGACACTTGAATTTATAGAATCTGCTTCCTGACTTCTTTAGCTATTTTTGTGTTGCTTATTTGTGTGTTTTTTTATCAAAAATAAAACTAATAATTATTATAACGTGTTTATTAAAAATCTTTCCATGGTTTTGTCCTTCCAATATGGTGACTGTACTGCACCAGTTCTAATAAGCAGTTCCCCAGTGCGTACTGGTGAAAATCCTAGATTGCCTCGGGCGAGATAATATTAAGAGCGCTTCCGTCTAAATTAATAATGCTTTCATGTATAAGAGGTCTTACAAAGGCTTATGGAATACTTGTTGAAATATCTATGAAAGGAAGAATTGTAATGTTGCTTGGAAAATACTTCTGAATGAAGAATGATCTGTTTTGAATGAGGAATGTTCTGTTCAGTGATCATATGTGAATGGTCTGACACGTTCTTCCAACATTCACATTTCCTTACTTTCCCCACTAATTATAATTAGGCGTGTTTATAACATTCCCATACTAATTAATTGATAACTAACGCAGTCGAAAGAGTATAATATTCGGGAATTAACATAATTCAACTGCACGAATCTGAATAATTCTTAAATGGTGTAATCATTTAAGTCCTCAGTAAATGAACACTATACAAGATGACATACTAAGTTATACACTGATACAGTAACGAATGAAAATGGTAAGAGAAGCATAGGTCATGAGGGTTTAAATATTTACAATCTCCTTCCCGAGACTGAAAACGGAGAGTCGAATAAGTAAATTTGTTGAATAAAAAAAATCTGTTTGATCTTAAAATAAGCGAACAGAATGTAGTGTGGGTTTTTTTTTTTTTTTTTTTTTTAATAATTACACAGCAGAACTTGTTTAAAAATAAACTGTTTTTATAAACCCAATAACAATATTATTGAATATATAAAAAATAAAAATTAAAATGGAGTTCTACAAATTAAACTTAATAACAATAAATAAATGTAGTGTGATTGTTAAGTACTATTGCGATGTTATGTACTCTTTTTATATTATGTATGTTAATATAATAAAACTTATGTTTAGTTAGAAAGTGAAATACTTGTATAACTCTATCTATACTATGTATTCTAAATAATTTAAATAATATCTTTCCTCAAAATATTAATATGGAAACATTTGAAAAGTGCTTACTGCGATTTAAATTCAATGAAGTTTTATGTTCTATTTGGCACATTATGGTGAACGAACGCTCAAAACGTTTTTGAATTTTGTTCAAAAGAATCTTGGCAAAAAAATCGTTGAAAATCATGAATGACATATTAACTATTGTAACATGTTTGTCTTATGGAAAATATACTAAGATTAACAACCACTCTTTGCAAATTACCATCCCTACACAAGCGTTAGTGAGATGGGTTTTGAAAACAATATTTCTTTCTTTAATATACTATACAAATCCTACTTTGTTCTATGCTCCGAATCACGTGATAAGTAAGTTTTATGATAAAAGTGAGTTATATTCGATGTGAATGAACTAAGTAAACCAATCTTTTAAAATATCAAAAGGCTTTATGTTTTACTTTGGTATTTAAAAGCCAAAGCTGAAAACCCAAGCCGGCGAACGTGACAACAAAGAAAATAAATATCAAAAATAGAATTTTTAATCTCGCGCTTTCGCGCAATCGCTTTTCTTAAAGTGTTGAATTGAAATTGGACAAAACACTCGCAATCGTGTTCGAATATAACGTTTCGTTTTCACGCGACGGATTTTATTGGTGTATTTTATATTTACTAGTATTTTAAATCCGCCTTAAGAAATGCGCAGAAGAAAATCAGCTATGTAAAAAATAATTTTGATAAAAAAATACTTTAAAGAAATTAAATTACTCTATATACACCACTATTTTATCAAAATAATCGACATGTTTTGAAATCAATGGTTTCTTAGTCAGGGTATGATGAAAATTAATATTAAAAGATAAATAAGTCTAGAAAAATAAGTACCCTCTATCAAAAAAATAGTACATAAAGGTGACTATTTAGTTATTCTTATAAAAAATAATTGTACGAAATAAATAAAATAGGTTATCATGATACAGGGTGTCCGGGAGTAAAGTGCGCTAACCTTGGGTGTGATTCTATACGATTTTGGAAAAAAATTTTTTTTTTGAAATTCCAATGTTTTAAGATAGTTTTTAGGTTAAAAGTAGATTTTTTTGTATTGGAAAATAAATATTCTTCTATGGAAAAATGAACATCGGAATTTCTTAACAAGTTTTCTTCTTTTTTACTTCTACCATCATGTAGACTCACCCCTCGAGGCACTTTATACCCGGACAGTGGACACTCTGTGTTAATGTAACCATTTTTTAAATAAATTACCACAACCGAATCATGAAAATAAACGCGGGTGTATGTAACGTATATAAAATTGGGCTTCTCGATAGATATAATTGTTTATTCAGTGAATGGGTTTTATATAATCATTGAGGACAATGTTAAACACTCTCTAACGAAAAATGTGAAACAAAAAACACAGATAAGAGATTTAGTCACATCTAGGAATCGAACCCAGAGTTCCTGTAGAGACCTTGCCGGGGAAGTGCTCTGACCACTGAGCTAATTCGACCATGTCAACTTCATTTTAAAATGTTGTAAGGTGATTTTTTGAATACAAGAACTGCTAGATTGTCTATTTATCCCATTTTTATGGAGTGTATCGGTACCAGATTTTTCTGAAAATTATGATCTTTATCAATTAAATGTAATGCGATATCTGAATAGTGCACAATTCGAGCACGTAATGAATATTAAGGATTTTTTAAATAGATCTAGTAATTATGGAATGGGCATATAAAGTAAAATTTATGTTACGATGGAGTTCTTAGTGGTAAGACTCAAGAAAAATTGACACATTTAACAACCCTGCTATTCAGATATAGTTTGCAAACAAAGACTTTATCAATTTTTGGCAACATTTTGATACTTAAAACTCGTTTATCACAAAATCATCGAAAATTTCAAAAATTTTTTTTTATTATTAACAGCTAGACGGAACTTTTCACTTCAAAGAGAATTTTAAATATTTTTGTTATCCTGGTTTTCCTTCTGCTCAAAAGGACGATTTATTCTTTATTCTGCAGATAAGGCAAGGCTAGGAAGGTTAGGAACCAAGAATTATGGGGATATTTTTTGCCAAAAATGTTATAACTGCTATATCGTGTTTCTATCCATAACTTGAAAAAAGAATACTAAAAGCTCACATGGAGTTTAATCTTAATCTGAAACAAAATTTAAACCAACGGTCTTATTAAAATTCAAATGTCTGTTCAAATAAAATAAATAATTTTCATTTTATATTATTCTATTTTTATTCACTAATTCCACGAAGGAGGCCCTGCGGAAAATAATTACCGGGACCTGTGTCATTTTTGGGGGCGCTGTGTGTAAAGGGTCTTTTAAGGAAAGGAAGGAAAGAATTTCTGGGAAGGAAAAATGTATGAGGGTGGGTAGGAATATGGATAGATCAAAAAATCTCCCTCAAACGACCTCTCCGACCTGGTTGGCAGACGCATCCAAGATCGAGACAAACCTCACCCCATGAACCCAGTCGCCCCTTCTAAGTCACAAAACGTAGCGGACCACTTCGGGTGATCTATATGTCAGAGGAGTTAGTTATCCTATGAAATAATTTTTTTCTATCAGTCCTTACGGACAAAAATTTAGTATTTTTATTATTATTTAAGATTCAATTCATGGAACTTATCAAAACCTCGTACAGTATTTGATAAGGTCCAAAAATTACGATTAAGAATAAAAAATAAATAAAAACTACGAACACACAAGACATACTTAATTTATTTTAATTTTTTTGTAATAACTTGAAGAGTAAAACCTTATTGTTATATTTAATCATTTAACGCAATATTAACTACTTTCAAACGAAATATGTGATTCTTAGATAATTTTTCCTTTTCACATCTTTTCAATGTGTTTTTTTTTATTTTTTATTTTTTTTACTAATGTATGTCACCAAAATAATATTCAAATACATAAAAAAGATATTTCTGAAGACAAATGAAGAAATTATCAAAAAATAATAATAATATTTGGATGATTTTTATAATAAAGAAATACATTACTAGTTTATTACATTGTCGTATGATATTAATGAAATCTTATGAACCGTAAAATAAATTGGACATTTTTTTTATTCAATTTAATTTTAAAAAAAGAAAGACAAACATTCCCGGGTTATGAATAACCTGACAATATTTGAAAATCTCCTACTACCACCACAGTAAGCTGAAAATTTTGCTTGAGTTGTGATGGAGGACTTAGCCAGTCGAGGAATTGAACACACTACGCCTGAGTGGCCCCCGAGCGCGATGTCAACTCAGCCACCGACCGACCGACATACTAGCATGATTGGATATATTAATTAAAATCATTTTATCAAACAATAATTTTACAATTTTCTAATAAAAATAATAGAATTTAATGGTTTACATTCATAAATGATTCGTTCTCTGTGAACAGAGTAAAGTTACATACGTACCTTCCTACTAAAATTCTGTTTTCAATTTTATCTTCTACAAGATGGCTAAAACGAAAAACTATAATATTGTTCCTAAATCAGAATCAAAGAGATTAGTTATCTTTTATGAATCGACAAAGATGCGACCAGTCTTTTCTATTCCCTAGGGCTCGATTCTACGAACGAAAAATTTCCCCTCCACTCGACGAACTTTGTCGAACGTTTCATTTATACGCATTCTTAAATGTCGAAGAGTTGAAGGGATGATTATATTGTCAGCTTTGTGAATATTGTTTATGTTTCTGTTGATAATTGAAATGTCAAAAACAAAACGTCACCGCGTCATTTTTGTACTCACCTCAGTTTCGACATCTAAAGGTGAAAAAAGGGATGGGTGTGTTATAAAATCTTCGTCTGTCAAATTGGCGAAAAAATTGAGCTTCTGGAGGAACATTCTTGTTGCTCTCAAAGCAGCTGCTTCAAATTGATAAACGTTATTTATTACAGCCAATATCGCCGGTAAATCAGCAATTATATGGGATATTAAAAAGAACTTTTTGTAAAAACATTAGATGCTTATTCTTCGAAGAGCTCGCGAGAAACAATATCAGATTAGGATACAATTGGCTAGATTTTGACAACTGTAGAAGACAAGTTGGTGTTGACTGGTACGACTCAATAGTTGTTAGAGTGGAATAACTTTTAACGTTTGGCGTCGAAGTATGTACCTTCGACGAGACTCTCGAATAAGAAATTCAATCGATGCGATGTGTGTACATTCGACGGCGATTGCGAGCGGCCTAGATTGGAGAATCCAGCGCCTATTCTTCACTATCTCTCTTTAGGTTAAACTATAAAGATAAAACAAATTTAAAATTTGAACGCTTTCAACATTTGGTTTTTGATAACCGTACTAAAGATTTAGATTTACAATCTAAACTCAGTCATTCATAATAATATGTATCCTTCAACATCTTGGACACCTTACGAGTAAAGATATATTGAAAAATGCTAAAAGATTCAGTGCCGTAATTAACTTGGCGCTCTTCGTAAAATGCTTTCGAAATTTTGTAGTTTCGGCAACGACTTTTACTTATAACTTAACTTATAACTTAACTACCGTGAATTAGTCGGCATGATATTTTGCAGTTAAATTATTGGTATTATTTATTTGCAGTAAATAAATTGTGCCCCTTTGTAGGTTGTAGGACAGCAGATCTTTTTTTAATATCAGCTCTACTCATTTTCATAAGGTTTTTGTTTCTCTAGCTTAAGACAAGACAATACCCTAAAATAAAGCCAGAATCTTAACGATGTAATTGGAGCAACTGTGCACAAAAATATGCGATGCGCGGCCCTAGTGTACAACCTGGTGTCATATTGGACAGACCTGCGGTTGAATTTGAACTTACAAATCTCTAAAATAATGTGGGAATCTTAACGACATTTATGATGAAGTCGTGTAAAAATAAATTCGGCGTTTATCGCTAATTTTATAAATGAAAAACGTTTCATCAAATTTTCAAACCGTTTTCGAAAAATATTCTAAGGATAAAGTCCTGTTTTTATTAATCTTAAAAATAAATAACTTATATCTGTAGTGTTCCCTCTAGAAATATTTGAGATTTTGGAAATACGTTAATCAGAAATAATTTAAATGTGAGCGTTGTGCAAACCCCCGTTATTAGGGTCTTATGTCGCCTTAACCAGAAACAGTTCATGGTCCCCCGTTAGTTACTCATTCCAAGTCATTACTTCATGTCGAGCGTAGTCCCACTTGAGTGTGAAGATTGTGGCACTAATGTCACCTACCCTTGTCTGGCTTCTAATCCACTCATTTGTCTTTCTTTCTCGCAAAAAGACATGCAATATGGTTTTTTCGTGGTCTTTAAGGAAATTGTAATTTTTGTCACCGCTTATTTAGTAAGATTTTGTGTTTGTGCTTCAAACGTGACCAGACTACTGCCAATACGAAATAATCAATTGAATATTGGTTTTCAAATGCGTGAGGAATGTTCGTGTGTTTTTTTTGTAAGTTTGCAAGGGGCGGTCAATTATAACTTTTTTAGGAGGCAAGGGTGTGAAAGAGACAATTACTCATAACATGATGCTATCGAACTAAACCTTTCTCCTTTAGATGACCGTAAGAACAAATTTGAACTCATTTGATTCTTCAAAATTCTTAATTGTATTATTGAATCACCTACTTAACTATCCTAATCCATTTAAATACCCTCAAAATAATGACCTGATCTTCATCAATCAACTAATTATATATACTATTCACCACTGTCCAAGAATGTGTATTGGCCAACTCAAGTATAGACTTATAAGTCTAAATGATCTTTGTCTGTTACTAAGCAAGGGAAGAAATATTATAAATTGTTATGACTTCCAGCAAGGTATTGACTTGACTATTGAAATCTATTTTCTTACGTTTTTACCTGTCTTTTGCATTTCCTATTATATAACATCTTTTACACATTTTTTTCTAATTTCTATATTAATAAAACAACAAACCAACTTATAATTATTCGGCTGTCAGTAACAGTATTTTTGATATATTACATATAACAAATGTTTGGGAACCTCTGCGCTAAACAATCATAAACCCGATTCATAGCTCATGAAAACAACAGTCACCGAGGCCATTGAGCGACACACACACGAGGATACAATAGCAATAAATCCAACTAAGGAAACCTTCACATCATTAACACAACGTTTTGGATCAAACCCTCCAACCCCTCCGGTACAGAGGGAGAGGGTTGGGAGTGTGGAGATAAGATTCAGATGCAAGGGGTAGGAGCGGATACTGTTTATTGTTGTACAATTATTCATTGGCCACAATACCGAGAGATAACAAGCAACAGCCCAGAGACTAATCCCAGAGCTGTTAATTCGGAATAATCTCGACCGAGCAATCAGACCGGCGAATGATAAATGTTTTACGCCTGCCTACTAACTGCCTACTCTCTACTACCTCACCACCGCACAACTGGTGTAACTGCCGGCGTCATAATCTCCACTGGATGTACTGTTTTTAGCTTTAACTGTCGCCAAGTACGTGATTGGGAAGTTTGTTTACGATAGATGGGAAGGCTGGTAGAGATATTGAAAGAAAGGTTAATGCAGGTAACTCCATTAATGGAGGACGGAACGCGGTTAGCGCTAACCAAAAATTGTCCAAAGTAGCGAAGTTAGCAGTCCACAATGGACTGCTGGTGCCTACCCCTATGAATGGAACAGGCAGAGGACGGATAAAAGTACAAAAAATGAATGAAGAAATGAGATCCCTGATATATGCGTATGTGTGACAAAACCATATATGATCGTGTGAAAAATTTGATGCAAATGTGAACGGCAGAAGAAGTCAGGGACGCCCGAGGAAGACATGACACGAACAAGTGTACCAGATACATGAGTCGGGCCATGTCAAAAGTCAGAATAACAAAAGAGTGTGCATGAAACGATATATTAATGTGGATGAGGCAAGGGGTGTGTACCAAAACCGAGTTGTTTGGCGGTCCGTCCTATCTGCCTAAACGGCGTGATCGCTAGTTACGTCCTATCCTTCTTCAGAACAGTACTCTCAGCCTACCCCTGTGGGGGAATGGAAAGATGGTTAGTTAATTAGTTAGTCATGTATATAATTCTTTATTCCTGCTAGCATGCCGTTGATTACTTCCTAAATGGAGATGGGTGAATAATGGGTGGATGTTTTTTTTTATGAGATGTCTTTCAACAAAATAAAGTTAGCCTTTATTGCTGACACGATACACAAAGAGAGACAAGAGCATTTGGTGAATAATCTTAATAATTAAATCTACCAGATCGATCCTTCTGTAAAACCGCTTACCTTTTAAATATGCTGTACAAAAACACGTCTAAATGGATTAAATAAAATATTACTCATCTTTAGAATAGTATTCAATTCAATTTTTCCGTTTTGTTTAGTTCTCGTACTGTCGTGCTGAAGACCCGACTGTATCGGGGACTATTGATTTGGCAACTTAAATAAATTTGTAAAAAAAACAATTCTTCACAACAAAAAACCTCTGCAAACATTGCAAATTCACTTTGGTGCGTCATTTTAATTTAAATTAAATAATTCACTTTCTATTCACCACTATTTAATCCAAATAATCGACAAGTTTCAAAACCAATGGTTTCTTAGTCGATAAATAATTTTATATATTTATCCTGAAAAATGTCGATTATTTTGATTAAATACTTGTGTGATGAATGATTTATTGTATTAATACATATCAATTTATTTATACTGGGTTTTTGCAGATGTTCTCACTTACGTGAGAACTATCTAGTTACAAAAACTCAGTTAAGTTACAGGCAAAAATCAAGAAATAACATACATACAGGTAAAAATGCAATTAAATACAGGTTACGTACAATTACAAACCAAACAAATAATAATATAAAATTATACATAAGTTCAGTAAAATGAAAAATAATACTAGGAGAGACAAGAGACACGAGAGTTACAGTGAAATATAATATAATTATCTATACATATTTTTTAGAAGCACCAGAACATTTTTTAATATTTTTTATATGTTTATCCCGACAAATAAATCATTAGTTTTGAAACATTATGATTATTTTAATTAAATTGTGGTGTACAAAAACCGATAATTTTTTTAAATTTTAATAAAGATTACATTTTTATTTAATTATTTTCGATCAATATTGACGATTCCGAAAATTTGAAAAAGCAAAATCAGAAAAAGGTACGGTTGAATCTAGGACTTGAATCCAGGACCCTTGCCGCTCTACCAACCGAGCTAAATGGACCGAGCTAAACTGAGCCAATTTGACCCTGTCTCCTTCGGTCATATTTAAATAAGAACTACCAACATTTTCTTCATTTTCTCACCGCACATTTTTACTGGCAATCTTAACAGGGTCTTAGATGCAATCTAGACAGGGTTTTAGATAAATATATTTTATTTTTATTTTAACGTGCGACATATTTTGACATTTTCTGCAAGTCTAGGAATATTGTCTTCAATAATGAAATATTACAATTTGAGGTTTTATTCATTAAATTATTCCAAAATAAAAAAATTAACATTTTTAAATGAAAATAATTTTAATTCCATATTTCGCCGCTTCCAGTTCCCGACGTAAGATTTTTTAAGAATGTTAGATATGTGATATAAAAGTATACCATTAAGAAAATAAGCCAAATTCTAGAAAAAAAAATATACTTCAAGTATTGTGTTAACTCACAATTTTTGAATTTTTCCATAATATATGAATGAAAAAATTATTCAAAAAGGGCTTACACAAGTTCCGTACTTTGTCTAATTTTGGGCCATCTTATTTGCAACTAAACGAAATTTGTTTTGCCTGAACTCTTTTAATGATAAAGTAATATCTTTTTGATGAGTACTTGAAGAAATAACGCCGATTGCTTATCAATTTCTCAAAAAATATGGGCGGCAAGCTGACCGTTGCATTTTCGCAACTTTAGCGAAATAGGGGGAAATTTACTGATATAAAAGATTTATGTTTCTATATTATAAAATTATGCCTCTCCGTGCAGAATGGACATTTCACAAACCGTATTGTGCATGCATTATTTATTTTTATAATCAGATTATTATATTTCACATAGAATACTGTTGAATTTTATTTGGAATAGCATACATTCATAATTTTTTTATTGATTTTCATAAATTTACATCAATTTTTGTTAAATCTATAATTTAAATCAGCATATAAATGACTTTATTTGAAATGTTATTTCTAATTTTCAATTTTAATGATTGTTTGATTTTGAGAACCTATTCCACGTTAAAAACTTAAAACCACCGTTTTATTTTTTTATAAGACATCTAACAATAGAGCCCCAGGACAGCGTTGTGAGGCGGATTAGATAGGGGCTGTAGGAAAGGGGTTATTAATACGGGTCTTGAAGAGGCCCGAAATATGTGGAGGAAAAGCAGATGCCGGTAACTCGTTCCACATACGAGCCGTCTTACTTAAAAAACGAGTCGAAGAAGCGGCCCGTTTTCATGAAGCCAACATGAACTTTGGACGGAAATTTTACGAACGTGCACCGGGGATCAATGTTGCTAGCTTCTTAGAACAGGCTCCATTAAAACACCAGTAGAATAGACTCAGCATGCCCAAATTGCGTCTACGAATTCATCATTCAATCAGACGGACATTTACATAGAATCAAGTATTGTGGGGCTCCAAGCTAGAGGTGGTCCCGAAATTCAATTGTTGGGCGTACTTGAGATTTATATATGGTTAGCAGCTGGCTAATATTGAAGAATCTGCTAGACCTGTAAAAGACTCCGAGTTTTGTTGGAAGCCAGAATAACTCGGTCTTCTATAGATCACCGATACTTGAGCCGATCTGATATACTTACTCCAAAAATTTCAATGTAGTTCATTGGGAAGGATGTTTCCGTTAAACCTTGCCCAAAAAAAGCTAAAAAATTCACGCTGGGCATACATATGTAGCAGCCGCGTTACCGCTGCTAGGATCATCATATCATAGATCAGACCGCACGTGTAGGATGGCGGAAAAAAGCTGAATCAAAAATCAGACTTCAATGCTTTACGAAACATGAATTGAAAAATCGACCTTTGATACCGCAATACGTAAACTGATGATACGACGAATGTGAAGGAATGCAGGGTGATGCAAAACATTCAAATCATCTTTGCTCCAACCCGTGGAAGACGAGAACAAAGGAATTAGCAACTATATAAGCGGAGGAGGACCTAAGTACTTGCATCATTCCACTCAAGAAGTCCGACTCGGCGTGACGGAGGAGTCGGCCACTATGGCCGGTTTCACCAGCGTCGCGTCTCGCTCCTTCTTCACCACACCGCTACAGGACCTACTCACCTATACCCGATTCTGCACGGTCTACAATGATGGACTCCTTGGGATCATCTCAGCGTCTTAGCCCTGGTTATCATTCCTGACCAGCGCTGACCTCACGTGCCTAGACCCTGCGACCACTTCGCCGGTCTTTGCCTCGGCCCCGCGGCATCGTCGCCGGCCTGCATCTCCCGCTCATCTGCTGACCAGGTCCGTCGCATCTTCGGCTACCTCGTTCACACTGGAGTACCCGGAAGACTCAAAGTCTACACTAGTGCTGAATATATCCACGAGTCCGGTCTCCACCAACGTGGTGTCGACTCACTGACCCGCGTCTCGACCATTCTACCGCCGTCATCGCGTCTACAACTGGTGTCATCCTCATCGGTCCCAGTCATCTTCTAACTACGCAATTATACTTACTCGAAATAAACGCTTTGACACAACACATAATCATCTTTCATCGTATGACTACCAGATCCCCACACATATATATAAGAATATAAGGAGGGAAGGATTCTATACATTACAATATTATAATGAGTGTGATGAGTTGTTTATTTTAATTCTGTTGGGTATAAGGTATTATTCTACAAAACGACTCGGAGATTATGATGTCAGGGTAAGTGTTGCTTTAAGTTAAAGGTGGTGTATTTTGGAAACGGAACATTAAATTGGAGTATCTAATTATACGGAGTCGTTTAATAGTACAAACAAAACGGTCCTCCACGAAACATCCTGTATCCATTTCTCGCCTCACGTAATATTGATCACATTTTAACAAGTAGCTTTGACGAGCTACGAGACTAACATTACCTGAGCAAATGTATCCTAAAATATTTATGTATATAGGTTAAGCCATTAGGGTAAGGCACCTTAGGGATAAAAAATACTTATTTGTGTATTAAACGAAGCGCCATAAACAAAACAAATATTCTGGTATAATGTTGAAACAAATGTCGAAAAATTTATTCTTTTTTTAATGATAAACAAATGTTTATAAGACAAGGTTTTTTTGTGCATTATATAATAATTTTTTATTATCTAATAATTTATTATTTTTTTGATAAATTAATTGTTATCCTTTGTGCTATGCATAAATAAAATCTTGTCTTAAAAACATTAATTTATCAAAAAAATAATAATAAATATTTGACAAGTTCAAGTATTTCACCTAAAAATGTAGACAATTTGTCTCAACGCCATCTAGTGAGAGAGTTAGCACTTACAATGCCTTTCTCATATAAAATAAAGTTGGTTGTTCTCAGGTGAAAAAAAAAAATGTAACAAGCAGTAATTGTTGAATGAAACACTAGCATATATTGAATAATTTCGCGGGTAAGAGATAAGCCTCCATAGCTCAGTGGTCAGAGCTTTCGACCGGAAATCGAATGGACACGGGTTCGAGTCCCGTTGGCGTCATGTATTTTTTATCAGGAGATTTTTTCAATGTGGATGAATGATTCAGGCGAACAATTATTGCTTATAAAAATAATCTAATAATTTGTTATCCGTTGCTTTATGCATAAATACCTTGTGTTATAAACATTAATTTATCATTAAAATATATATATATATATATTTGTCTAATCAAAATATTTTACCAACAAATCTAGATATAATATGTCTCGACGTCATCTAGCACTCACAAAGCCTTTCCTTCAAAAACAAAGTTGGTTGTTTACAGGTAGAAAAAAATGTAATAAGCAGTAATTGTTGATCGAAGTACTAGTACATATTGAATTATTTGGCGTATTGGAAATAAGCCGACATAACTCAGTGGTCCAGAGCAACTGACCGGACATCAGAAGGTGTGTGTTCAATTCCTGTCGGCGGCATTTATTTTTACTCGGGATATATTTTCTATTTGTATGGATATTTCAGGCGACTAATTATTGCTTATAATGATTTGAAAAGTCAATAACAGAAGTACGATCAGGGCCGGCCTTGAGCTAAACGGCGCTTGGCTCTGTTTTAGGTGTTAGATATTATCAGCACCTTGGTTCCTTGGCTCCTTGGTAAGTCTGCGCCGGAGCGGACTGCTCCAATTATAATTGCACAGGGCCGGCTTTGAGTAGGGTTGGTCTGAAAATTTTCACGACAGCCCAGTTTGTAGCTCGAATAGCAGATGCCGGCTTGGTCTGAAAATTTTCACGACAGCAAAGTTTGTAGCCCGAATAGCAGATGCTCCAGTGTTAATATCTGATTTTACAACACTTCTTCCGGTGAAGGAGACAGCTACTTATAATCTAAACATTATCTCTATTTAGTTACCTGTTGTGAAATGTGTATTAGGTACTTCTTACCGGCTCTTCCATCTTATCCTTTCCCTTCTGGTTTCTTCCGCTTTTGTGCATAGGTATATTCAATCAAACCTGACTTTCAGCAACACCTTGAGAGGATGAGTCATCTCCCCTGCAGAAATTGCCTGATAGAGAAGAGTTAGTCATACAGGCAGCGGGTAGTTGAGAACATAAAGAATAGAGTATACGAAGATGACTGGAGTCTGTTTTTATCCAACATGACATCTCTGGACTTGCTTACTATGCACCGAAGTACCCAAATCCGTCAGCCGCCAATAACTAGACAGCTACCCAAATATTTGAAGGGAAGTCGAATAATAATTATTTTTCCTGCAATATTGTAAGTTCAACTATCTTTTGTTGTTATTATAATGCATTTTTTCCCTTATCTAAATTTGAAACAAGAAAGTCTGTAACAGCAATAATAGCATCGGCAGTGCTCTTATTTGACCGAAAACCAAATTGATTTTCGGAGAATAGCTGCTTGCTTTCCGAAAATGATTTCAGTTGTTTGTTCATTATTTTTTAACTACTTTTAAGAGTGAGTTAAGTATTGTTATGGGCCTTTAATTGTTAATGTCCACTTTTTTATATGGGTATGACGAGCCCTTGCTTGAATTGTTTAGGGAAAATTCCCTGTGTTATGCTGAGGTTAATTATGTAAGTGAGAGGTTCCAATAGTTCATGAACAAGTGTCTTGAGTAAGTTTACCGTGATGCCGTCCATACCGGCGGACTTTATGTCTTTCAATGAGTTAATTGTATTCTTAATATCGTCATGTGTAACCGTTTGAAATTTAAATTGTATAGAAAAGGGTATGTGTGTTTTTTCCTGTAATTTTGTATTAGAATTTGGGGAGGACATTTTGTTAGCTAATTTTTTCCCGACATTAGTGAAAAAGTCATTGGCATGGTTTAGGATTTTTTCCGGATTCTTTGAGAAATCGACGGTCTGTCCATCAATAATGAGATGTTTTAGGTCAGTGTTTAAGTTAGGATTAATATGAGAAGCTTCGCGTAGAATGTTCCACATTTCTTTTGGATAACCATTGCTTTCTTCTATTTTATGTCTATAATATAATTCCTTAAAATTTGTATTTTTTTAGTTAATAAACGTTGGCGAAGTAATAATAAAATGCACATAAATAATGCCAGCTGAATAAAATCGCGCGTAGTTTCATACGGCCCTGAAGAGTGAAAAGGTTGTCACGCGAAAAAATTATTAAAACCAAGCCAAACTAATAATTAGTCACATTAAAAATATTTGATTTAATATGTTACTTTAAAATATACAGGGAGTTTTATAAATAAAACGCCACAAATAGAAACACACTTTTTACAAAAGTCTAAAAGAACAAATTGCACTTTCAACGAAAGCTTTTAAAGATGGTATTTTATTTGTATGATCATCGCATATAAATTCCCGTCAAGTCGGATATTCATTTAGAACGTGGTTTAAGCATTCGGAGGATTTTATTGGAAAAACGATAAACCGCTTCACGTCAACTTAATGATCACTCTGAACTGAAATATGCGTCGTTCCTGAAATCCATTCGTTTCAAAACATAACGACATTTTATATGTTCTTCATTTCTTATTCCCACAAAACCGAAGAATGTTTTCTTTTTCCTTAAAAATCCCTCAGATGTACGAGTATAAGGCAAGGCGGTGACTCACAAAGGTATAGGCTTTTCAATTTCAACTACCCTCGGTAAGTATGCAAATTTCCTTAAAATTTTATTCAAAGGATTGTATAAAATGCGGAAATACAATTCCGAAACAAAATCGGCGCCAGACTTAGGAAATAATTTGTTTTGTAAATGAGACAAACTGAATTTCGTGAAATAATATTTATCATTTTGGTTCTTTAGAACAGGAATAATAGTACTTGTTGTTGAACGTTGAATACACACACAGACACGCGGAGTAAATAATGCATTAATTACAGCCAGGGAATGACTTCGTCAAATTTCTTACCATTTTACTGTCACATCCAAACGTTAGTAAATTGCTGCACGCACTAAAATAAATATTAATTTTCAAGTTATCATTAAACTAGTGTTTATATACAGAAATTCACACCACAAAATTTTCATAGAGGGCCGTAGGTCCGCTAGAACATAGACGACAAACATTTGTGGCTAAAGAAATTCGTACTCCAGGAATTAGTATTTCTTGATTTTTTGTAAAATATAACGTTACTAGAAGAGTTGTTTACCTTTTCAAATGTTAACTTGACTCAAAATCTATGCAAAAAATTAACAAAAGTGATTGGTAGTAAGTTACAAACAAGACAGTGATTTAGAACAGGCAAATTTCTAAATCGTTTCTTTACCTTACTGTTGTTGAAATTTGAACATAGGCATACATAGAAAATACGACGAATAAAATGGGCAATGGCCCAAATAAAAAGATAAATTAGGGAGAAAACAGTCCTGTAGGTTAACTCTGGAGTACTTAAGGCTGCTTCGCGGGGAAACATCGCCGTTAATATAAAATCAAACCATCCCATTTAAACACAAACATAAAAGCCTTAAGCCTTCCAAAACAGGCGCGCATAAAAAATATAATATATTACAAAGCGCCTTATTTTTGTCGTTTGGGTGTTTGGGCGTATTTCTGCGCTTTTCTCTACTATGCGCAACTATGTGAGAGGAGTCCTCAACCTTTAAAGGTAAATATATACTTCATTTTTTGTCGTTCGGGTGTTTGGGCGTATTTCAGCGCTTTCCTCTACTATGTGCTATTACGTTACAGGAGTCATCAACCTTTATAGGTAAATATATACTTACCTTTTAAAATATCTACTATACACCAAAATGTGACAGGAGTTCTCAACCTTTAAAGGTATACTTACCTTTTTATGTCGTTTGGGTGTTTGGGCGTATTTCCGCACTTTTCAATACTATGCGCTACTATGTGACAGGAGTCTTAAACCTTTAAAGGTAAATATATACTTACATTTTAAAATCTTAATCAAATATTACGACGTCGTCATATACTAAATGCGCCAAAAGTGAATATTCACATTCAAAAATTGAGATATTTTCAGAGCATTCTATGGCTACTAGGATAGGTTGGTAGAAAATAAACCTGAAAAAATAACTGTTTTTTAAATTATTTCTATCCATAATAATATTCTTTGACTAATTCGTTAGTAAAGGGGAAAAACGTAAATTTTTAAAAATTAGTTTTAATTTTTTATAAAAAAAATATATTTTCGGTTGTGTTTTGCTATGGTGTTATTGTTTACATTTTATTATTATTTTTATTATAATGTAGTTCGATTGTTAGTTATAATAGTTATTATCGAAGAATTTCTTTCAGGGGCAGGCAGGGATAATAAACCGCGTTATATTAAATAAAAGTGTTATATTGCAAATACCGAGAAATGGATGTTCGGTTTTCGATTTGATTAATATAATTCTTCAAAACATGAATATAAAAACATATTCTAACAGCTAACTACGGCTTAAAGCCAAATTAATCCACCTAGATTTTACAGTTTATCCCATATTTGGCACATAATGCAAGTGTATCGCTCAAGACGTTTTGCAAACAAACGTTCTTAGAAAAAAATAAAAATAATAATTTCGGTTGTGACTCTGTCATTCCGTCTGTAACTCATTGTATATATTCATTACGTCTATACATTGTGTATAGAATTAATGAATATATTGAAATTCATAAAATGTAAAACACATATCCAAATTATTTTTTTCCAAAAAATTATTTTAAGTTTCTTTTTCAAAACTGGAATTATATTTTTACGTGATTTTTCATGGATCTGCGGCTTGCGCTAGAATGTATTAGTTAATTATCTGTGAGTGTAATTTTCTGACAAACGAAAATTTTATGATTATTGTTTAAAATATTATTATGTTTACAAGACAAGGTTTTTACGCAAAGCACAAAGGATATGAAATTATTAAAAGCAATAATTACTAGCCTGAAATAAAAATATACATTAAAACAATATACATGGCGCCGATGCGAATTGAACCCGCACCGTAGATATTAATTAAAAATCTGCGAATGTAACTTTTTACCAAACGAATAATCTGATAGTATTATTATCTTCATGACTGTATAGTTCAGTATTGTTGTAAACATTTGTATTTTGTGAAGTTTTCAAACTGCACCAGTTGGTTTTTATCTGCTAGTGTTATTTGATTTTCGTAAATTAAATATGGTTTTATGTTTGCAAATAAATATTAGACGTGGGGTAGACATTTAGACAAATCTAAGTAGCAAATAATGATTTTCAGTGAATTTAGTATCGGTACTATTCAAAAATCCAACATCATAAGAAGCCTTCGCATTTACATCCCGCCATGATGTTACCTGCATGCATCGTAAATACAACGTCATCTCAATGAAATAAAAACAAAAAAATAGTAATCTTTGATTGTTTGATTGGTTGATTGTTTAGCTAGTCGGTTTGCTGGTTGGCAAGCCCTGTTTCCAGCCTATGGCGAGCTGTTACGGGCCATAATAGCTTATCCCAGGGCAGATCGGGTCTAAAAAAGCTCCGCGGCGATAATACTGGTATAACAGTGCGGTGCGGCCAGAAATATTTTGACACGCGTCAAAAGCTTGGACATTGATGTGACGTAATGATATGACGACGCCAGGAAATCTGCCGGCAAATGGCTTTAGGATGTTATTAAAACGTACCGCTTCTGAGAATTTCACCGTTTTAATCACATTTGCTTTCACGCCAAATGACGCAAATTACATTACACTCAGATGTATTAGCACAAGTCCGCAGCATGATGTTGATTTTAAGCAACTATTTTTGTACCAAATTTTTGTGCTCAAATTATTTTTTAAGTGGATTGATACAGATGTGGCTCCGAAAGTTAGATAAAATATGGTGTCTTTTTACATTTCCGTTTTTAATTTTATTGCTTTTATTGATTCTCCCGAAGCTAGTGGAATTATCGCAACCCTAACAGGGGATGTTGGAAGGCTTTATAAGAGGGGAAGATGAGTTGGAAAGTGATGATTGGAAAGTAGTTGGGAATTCAAATCTATTATTACGACCTCCATGGTTAAGATTAATTAAAGTTAATTTGTTTTGTTTCACAATTTATTTATTTTAAATAATAAATATTCTACCAGAGTGGTAGATACTTGCAGTAGCGCCCTGGTGAAAGACATTCATTTAATATCAAAAATAAGATTTTTTTTAAGTTGCTTGAAATGACTTCAGTCGTTTTTGCTGACCAGATCCGAATAGCCAAGTATTTCTCCACCTTTCTTTCCCCCATCTCCCTCCACTAAGGAATGTACTAAGAGAATCTTACACCCAATATTCAGTATTATTGTTATTTGGAAGGCTTTAATATTTCATGAAAAATGCTGCAATTTCTGGGTGACATTGATTGTGAGGTTTTATGAATTTGGCAATATTGTCTTTCTTGTAAAAATGAATTATCTAATTTATTCGGAAAATCATATAATCCAATCCGATGGCCTTTGAGTCCGTGACCTCTGGGCCCAGGTCTTAGATTTTACTTCTATTCCACAAAGTTTTCAAAGGTTTGGTGCTAGATTTTCAATGGATAAAATTGTGTTAAAATCTTTCTTGGTCACATCATAGATTTTTTATTTATTTTATTTTAATATTACATTTAGTTACAGTAGTGACGTATTGCCCATTTCACTAGGTGTGTAACGCCTGTGTTGAGATGGCAATTTACATAGTGGTTGTTAACTCTGTTTTAGATTATACAATATTGTGAAAATGCCAGATAAAATCAGTATTTTTTTAAAATTATACAATTCAAGAATGAATGTAGAAGGTGGAGGCGAAGCAATAATAATTGAAAGTAATTAATTAATAAAGTTTCAGTTTGACAAAAAGGCGTATTATACATTTATATACACAGTAGGCAAAATTTTTAGTATGTTTTGAAATAGTTCAATGTATATTTTTATTGGAGGTAATCAATGATTTTATTTTTAAATAAAGTTTTGATTTGTGTGTTTCTAATGTCAATAGGTAGAGAATTGAATAGTTTAATAGCATAGTATTTAAAACTTTTTTGTCCATAAGAAGTTTGACAAACTGGGATGTTAAAAGATTTTACATGTGAATGTCTCAAGGCTCTAGTGCTTGTTCGTTCTTCATACATATGGGTATTTTTAAATTGATGAAGCAGGATATTTTTTGAGTATAATTTTTTCAGGTTTGGAACATTTAGGACGGGTTGTTTCGGGGAATTTGAACAATTCATCAAATTTCAAATAGGCCAGTGCAATTAGCGCCAAAAAGGGGGTCGCGATCGAAGTAATTCCGGTAGTCCCAATTTTTTTATATGTTATATAAACTGATCCCCTGATGTAAAATCTGAGTTTCCGACCTTGGCGCACCTGTGCTCGCGCCGCCATTTTGAAAAAACTGGCCGAAATCGGGCCAAAATCTAGTTTTTCCCAAATATCTCATTTCCAATGCAAATTTCGGCTAAAGTATCTGAACAAGTATAATAGAACATAAAATAACCTACAACTTTTGTTTAATCAAAATTCTTCTATCTCTAATAGGTACCGAGGTAGAAAGTCGTAAAGATGCGTATATTTTTGAAAAAACGAGTTTTTTCCGCGACTAGGTTTGGTTTTTTATAAATACCTCGTTTCCAGTACAAATTTATGAAAAATTTATTGATAATAATTTTGTAGAAAATAAAATTTCGTTAAAGAAATAGGTATATAATTTATATTTTTTATCTCTATTACGTATCCAAACTCTAATCCACCAAAACCAGGCCAAAAATTGAAAAGAGGTTAGGTGTTTTAAACTTGGCATTCCTTGATTTTATTTTTCTTTAACAATTATTGTTATATGAACATATACGTTGACAACAATCGTCATGCCTGTGTCAGACCTAGCTATAAATATAGTAGATAGACTATTTCAGCATATCGGTCGCCATACATTCCCAATGGGAAGACCACTAAAATAGGCCAAGCCACTACATTTGTGCTCGCAGCTTGGTCTGACATGCCTATCAACGTAATCACAATATACATTTAAGATTATTAATACAATTAAGATGATAAGGCACATAAAAAAGATAAAAAATTGGTATTTTCGTAAAATTAACATTTATTGACATTCTTTTCTTTATTAGTTAAGTTGTCAGCATAACAAAAAATAAAATTAATGGTAGATCAGTTTAGACAGAAGTACGAGCCCTTGACTATAGTTTCGTACTTCTGGCCCTGAATAGCTTCTTCATCTGTCTTATCACCCAAATTTGTCTCGACTGGGTCATCATATTCCTCGTCATCGTCATCAACGAAGGCTTCTACAGCATTCTCGCAGGAGTTGCCATTGCAATGAATGCAGAGTAGAGAACATTTCAAACCCGACTTTCTGCAGGTGCACTTTCCAACGCAACCTTTTTTACATTGACATGATATGAAGTTCAGCAAGGCCTGAGGTGCAGCTTCCTTCAACATTGTTACTGGAGTAAGTAACCCAACAGCATCCTTTTTCAACCCCCATTCAGTCGGATCCTTATCGTGAACAAGCCAAGTCTGCACTTGCAAGTATGTTCTTGAAGCGTGTTGCTGGATTGCATCTTTGGTGGGTGGTCCCACCCACCATCCCTCCCATTGCATGAAACGTTCCACATCCGTCTAAAGTGTCTATATTAAAATCTGCATTATCAAATACGAATTGCACAAAAGCATTATCTTGAATAGGAATTTTCGGATGCAGAATGGCAGACTGTTCAAGTCGAGTTGCCTCTTTGTAAGAACATGAAAATCCAAGGGCTGAAAGCGCATCAATGAGTTTTTTTGAGCCAAATTTTTTGTACATATATGCACCTACACTAGTTAGGAGTGATGAAACGAAAGATCGTGGCCGTGCTGCTGAAATCAGGGCGTGCGATAAGTCAACACATTTCCTTTTCCATCCTTCTGCCTTTCCATGTTTTTTTTTGCCTATCACTCTCTCATAAAACTCTGATTCTGTATGTGGAATCACCGAGTTCACATCTTGAAGAAAGTCATCTGATGGGCTGTAATTTTCCAATGTGTACACTTGTGATCGAATATCTTCTCTAATAATATCTGCAGCAGCTCTTACAATCCGACGACGTTCCTCCACGGGGTTGGAGCTCCTGTCTTGATACCAATGGTTAGTAATTATTTTGTAGCCAGTGTTTTTGAAGCACACTACTGGTGTATTTTCCCCCTCTCAACAAAGAAGATGTCGTCACCGCAGTGGCTCTCAAGTCTCGCTCTGACAGTTTTTATACAAGGCTGAAAGACTCCCTTTATTTTACCCATTAACTGTTCCTGTGTAAACTGACATTCGTCTGAATTGTTGGAAAGAAAATTATAAATGTCTTCCATGGCTCTATCAACATCTTCATTAGAGGGCGGGCCAGGTTTCATTTCAGAAGGAGGTGCGCGGAATAACTTTTTGTAACAAGACGCATGATATCTTGCATCTTGCGCCACCAAGTCAGAGCCTTCAGGCACTAGAGCAATTCGTTCAATCACTTTCTGGGCCCACTCATCACCCCGTTCTCTAGCTGCTCTGATAATCGTCTTATCTACATACAGCTGCTCTACATTATGCACAGGATTATGTCTTGACGCAGGTGACAACTTATTCTGCATTTGAAGATATTCTTCAGTAATTTTGTTCACCACAAATAAAACACTTAATAAATGTTAATTTTACGAAAATACAATTTTTTTATCTTTTTTATGTACCTTATCATCTTGATTGTATTAATAATCTTAAATGTATGTTGTGATTACGTTGATAGGCATGTCAGACCAAGCTGCGAGCACAAATGTAGTAGTGGCTTGGCCTATTTTAGTGGTCTTCCCATTGGGAATGTATGGCGACCGATATGCTGAAATAGTCTATCTACTATATGTATAGCTAGGTCTGACACAGGCATGACGATTGTTGTCAACGTATATGTTCATATAACAATAATTGTTAAAGAAAAATAAAATCAAGGAATGCCAAGTTTAAAACACCTAACCTCTTTTCAATTTTTGGCCTGGTTTTGGTGGATTAGAGTTTGGATGCGTAATAGAGATAAAAAATATAAATTATATGCCTATTTCTTTAACGAAATTTTATTTTCTACAAAATTATTATCAATAAATTTTTCACAAAATTGTACTGGAAACGAGGTATTTATAAAAAACCAAACCTACTCGCGCAAAAAACTTGTTTTTTCCAAAATATACGCACCTTTACGACTTTCTACCTCGGTACCTATTAGAGATAGAAGAATTTTGTTTAAACAAAAGTTGTAGGTTATTTTATGTTCTATTATACTTGTTCAGATACTTTAGCCGAAATTTGCATTAGAAATGAGATATTTGGGAAAAACTAGATTTTGGCCCGATTTCAGCCAGTTTTTTCAAAATGGCGGCGCGAGCACAGGTGCGCCAAGGTCGGAAACTCAGATTTTACATCAGGAGATCAGTTTATATAACATATAAAAAAATTGGGACTACCGGAATTACTTCGATCGCGAATCGCTAATTGCACTGGCCTAAAAGTCAATTTTCAAGTTCTGTGAAAGATTTTTTCAAGTTCTGTTTTTATTTCAGTTTTGTCAAGCAACTAGCCTACAATGATATAATGACAAAACTTGAATAGGACTTTCACAGAACCCGAAAATGAACGTTGAAATTTGATGAATTTTTCAAATTCTCCGAATCAACCCGTCCTTGTGTCTTAAAAATAAAATCAGTATTCGTTCTTAATGGGACTTTTAGAATAACCTTCAGAATTATTTTTTGAATCTTTGCTAATGGCTCCAGGCAAGTATGTGTGATATAATATGTCTATGAGCCACGTCACTGTGCCTATCAGTATTGATTAAGGGGGGGCTAGGGTTAATTCGTACGAAAAAAGGCATTTTTTTGTGAATTTTTTGTGACAACACAGTTAAAATCTCTTTATTAAATCTAATAGTACAGTAAAGAATGACATTTTAAGAATGTTGTATAAAATTTTCACGGAGAAATATTAAAAAATACGGCAATGGCAGCAATGGCATCAGCACGGGAGATCCCAGTGAGGATATCATTATATCTATTTGTTACACAAAAAAAAAGATAATAAAACACTTATTATTATTATTATTACTATAATAATAATAAGTTATTATTAATTATTAAATTATTATTAATTATTCGGACGCGTCTCAAAAAAAAAGTAGAATGGCGGTTCCCCTCATAACTCGGTGCTGGGTCATCTGAAATCAAAAAATTAAATTTTATTCGTTAGATAATAGTTTTTCCCAGGTAACGCTGGGAGGGTTTTTCGAAATTTTAATTTTTCACTTTTTTGGAACACTTTGAAGGGAAAAACGCTATTTTTAGTGAAAAAAATCGGCTAATTTGTTATTGTAAAATAATAATTATTAACAAATTTGAAAAAAACTCTCCAGCGTTACCTTGTAAATTATATACAAAAATAGTTTTCAAAATTTCAAAAGGATCGGTGCAGTAGTTTTGAAGTTATGACGGGCACCGACTTTGAAAACGTGAGTTGTGGGAAAAACGCTTTAAAGTTTTGAACACTAAAAAATCTGGTATTAAACGTTTATAAGCAAATTTTATCGGCTTACCTCACACTGAATCATCAATGCCAGGTCCATAAAGGATGTTGCTATCATCCATGATGTCTAAAGCACCTTTTGCTCCTGTCTACGACGAATCCTGCCTTCTTTAGTTTGTCTCTCAGCTTCCTGCTCTGCTCGGCTTATACGTATGGTCGGGTAGGGGTTAAAATCCGACAGGTATAAAAATACTCGTAACTTCGTCAATTTTGCTCCAATCAACTTGAAATTTGAACACAATATTCTTAACATATTAAACATTTTTTTTTAAATTTAAAAAAAATGCAAAAAAAAAATTTAAAACCCTAGCCCCCCTTAATACATTTAGCATTACTAAAAAAATCACTTCACATTCATTAAACGGTGTTTTTGTTAGACATTGTATGAAAACTGTAAAATTTTATAATAAAAACACATAAATTTGTTTTTGACCACGATAGTTTTATTTTCACTCTACCGGTTTCGGAAGATCCCTTCCTTCGTCAGGAGAATATTTAAAACTCCGAAACCGGTAGAGTGAAAATAAAACTATCGTGGTCAAAAACAAATTTATGTGTTTTTATTATAAATTATGATGAGCCACAAAGTGAATGCTTTTTACAATTATGTAAAATTTTAGATTCAAGTTAGTACTATTAAAAAGTATATCTAACTGGGCTCCGAAAGCACTGACAACTGTGAGTTTCCCGCAGACTGACGAGCGAAATTCTGGTTTTGAGTAAATTTTATTATTTCAGACAGATAATATTTTAATTGACTAGTACCGCATAAATTTAGTGAGAATTCAATGAAAGTGATGTTTTTTTAAAATATACAAGTAAATGCGTAAGTAATTAGAAATCATAGAAATCAACGTTTATATTGTGCTAATAATGAAGGTTTTTTATGTTCTCTGTGAATTACTATAATTTTAATTAATTTTTTGTATTGTATAAACAGTGATGTGACAGTTTTTTGCAAATTTTTAAAATAAAAGGAATGTATTTTCAAAATTTTGCATTTCTCAGTTTTTGACGTTTGGAGTGAAAATTGGAGTGTTTTGAAACATTTTATCAGATTTGAACTTCAAATATTTCAATTTATAAATATCATAGTATAATTGAAATAAATTTTTTTTTAAGTGTAATTTTATCTTATTTCTTGTTTTTACGACATTTTCAATGTCATATGTAGCACACTTAAAATACCTTTTTTTACAATTTTTATACCATTTTTAATGTATGATTTTAAATTTACAAAACAGCTAACCTCCTCTGGCTGCGTAAACATTTGAAATATTTTACCATGATCTATTTTATGTCAGTTTCTATATTAGTAATGTTTTCACGTACACGGCCTTTTGAATAAAATTTTCACCACGTTTTTTGTTTTATGTTTGAAAAAGTCTGTTGTTTCCAGCTTATTTCTTCTTATAACTATATTTTATTTAACATCCTTCCAAGTAATATGCTACTAAATCATTAAACTGTCTTAAAATTTAAGATTATTCTGTTCATTATCTTAGCATATAAGATAAACTACAATTTTAATGTTTTGTTTATCATATAATAATGTAAGAAAGAGACTCGTTTAATTTACAACGCGTTACAAATAACATTGTTTCATACACTAAACATGTTGTGTTATGACTTATCTTAAAACGTTATGTCTCGTAAAATATTTATTCAACTCTTCCCTGTGTGAACGCCCCTCTAAAGTAAAAAGCTCCCAGCAAAATGTGCCAATAGCTGTTAAAATTGTTAACTGTCCATAAAGTAGCGTGGAAGAATTGGCGGTGTAAAATTCCTCACTTTAATGTTGTCATATATAAGTTGATAGGGGTAGGTCCTGTTGCGAGGGTGTACGATTTATATAGGCCATCGATATAATATGTACAGTGTTGGCCTATGAGGTAGAAAAACTTGAGACCAAAGCTATTAATTTTATCCACTTAAAAAAGAAAAAAAAATGAAAACCCCAGAAGAATCCCAACTCCTCCCAACCGTCTGAAGCCAGTGAGACTATGGCAGATCACCAAACCCGTCAAAATCCTTTTCAAACAACATTTCAATTCTGAACGGTGGTCTTACACCAGGGCGATATTGAAAGCATCTTCCGCTCTGGAAATTGCCGCAAATATTCTTTATGTTATTTTAAATGAGTTAATTGCGCAATAACCCAGATTAATGAATCGTCAATTTTGAGTAGTAGTCTTCCATCGGGGCGATACTGAGAGTATCTTCCACTCTGGAACGTGCTGCAAATATGCTTTATATTATTTTTAATGAGTAATTTGTGAAATGAATCTAATCTTGCGCACGCTGGGATTTGAACCCGCGACCTCCAGCTTGCTAGATGAGAGCCTTTACCCTAGACCATGGAGGCCACCAATTTAAGATGGCAACCAAAAAACAACGGGATTAATAAATTGAGGATAAAATTGAAAATTATTCTTAAATTGAGATATCGGGTAGACAAAAATGACGAAAAATAGTTTGATTAACTTAGAAATCCTGGGCTTGATCCCAAGTTGCAACAGTTAGTTTTTATTTTTATTTTCTGTGTCTCTTCTAGCCTCTTCAAGATCGATGCTAACTTCTTCCTGTCCTCAAAAAGACTAACACAACATCCCCAGTTGGAAAAAAATCTCTCATGGCCTCCTTGTGGAGTTAATATTAAAAAAAATGGTAGAAAGAGATTTATAGAATGCAGTAACAGATAGTTACTAGGTATGTAGCTTTCTGGCCATGAACCGACCAGTAAGCAAATCTAGTTATCTCAAAGAGAGGCCCCATCTAGTTAATTCCAAATATGAAACAACATGGTCAGTCGAACGAAGTAAAGTTGAAAGCCTAAATGTTTTCTTGTCCGTAACAATTCCCGTGACCTTTGGCGCTGCCAAAACCACGTCTTTCAGTTAGGAATTTATTCGACACGCGAAGTTGCCCCAACGCCCCTATTTTAAATAAAACTTTGGATTTAAATCGTGCACAAGGCCTAGCACCATTGCTTGGTGCCTGTGCCTATTGCTAGTGGTGTCAATGGGAACTTTGTTGTTCCGGACTTTTGGAGCGTGTCGAAGGAACATACAGCGATGTAGTTTATTTGTCTTCAAACTGTGTACCTACATTGTTTTTGCGTGTCGAATGAGAATTTCGTTTGATGCGTCGGTCGGCACGCTCGGGTACTTACGTGCTGTTTAAATTTACGATTGGTGACACTATTGATACAAACAACATATTCGTTAGCGCGAAATCAAGATAAAAATAATGTTTCTGTTCTAAACTTTTTAATGGAATTATTGAAAAAGCATTGCGAAAATGTTATTCCAGAAGTCGACTTATCGAACTGATGAGGAACTACGATTATTCCACATAAGAGAAATTTTAACTTGTTAAAATAATGTTCTTCAGTTTACGCTTATGTGCTTATTTATGCTTTTTATTAATTTGTCTATATTTTTACTACTTCACCTTGCTGAAAGTATTTAACGCAAAACGTTGTTACAAAACTTAATGACAAAATCTAATAGAAAACAAATAAAAATAATGGATGTGATTAAAGGTATGTACTTGTAACGCATAAACTCAAATAAATAATATTTCTAAAGTGAGGATTTTATGAAATACTTCAGTTGTTTCCTACTTAAATTTTGATAAAGCGATTTTAACGCCCATACTGGGTTTACGGCGTATCTTTTAAACATTATTTTCTCGAAAACATCTGCCGCAATGTGGAATGTTGAAAAACATTGCTAATACTATGAACTAGCTTAAAGCTAAAAAACTCTAAGCGAATTGAGGCGATTTTGATATTTAACAATTTTTAGTTATACGAGGATTTCTCGATAATATACTGTTTTGTTTTCTCAATTCTAAGAGAGGTGTATTATATCTAAGAAATTTTATACCTATTTACAGGTTAATATTTAAAAAATCCGAAATGCAAAGTTAGTCACACCTCCACCCCCACTTCAATACTTAGTATTATATTATGTTCACCCATTGTTTTGAAATGTTAAGTTAGTTAACAAGATTTTGTCAATATGAAGATATGTATATTCCAAAAATTACTAATAAATACGGCCAATGACATTTACGTATCTCGTCCCTGCTATATTTAATAAAATGTAAATGGATGTAAAAAGCGGATCAACTTGTACAACTGAACTAAAAAATTACAAAAAATGGTTAATGGATCAAGATTTTTTATATAAATATTGTTTATAAATACAGTAGTATACATTGATTGTGTGCATGTAATTGGATAACTATGCCTATGAGAGTGTTTAAGTATGTAGTGTGCCTTTAAGTGTGTTGACTGTGTTGTATCTATCTCTATGTATTTTATGTCTTTGTATTGTACCTAGTTTCTCGAAATGTTATTCTTCTCTATCTATTATCTATATTGTGGCTTCTTGTTAAATGTGTGCGTTATTGTTGTAATTAACTTTGCGAACATGAATAACTGACTAACTTTTTGGCAGTCTAGCGGGTGCTTATAATGAAGAATAAAGATAAATTATTTTGCTCCGAGGAAGGAACGGTTGTTCCGGAACCGATCGGTGAATCTAAAAAAATAAAGTGTATCGAAGAAAGTAACATTGTTTCATTAAAATAAATTCATGTTCCATGCTAAGCAATAGGATGATATTGATAAAAAAGCTCTTTTCCACGATAATTCCGAAAGTTAGATAATTCCATTGAGCATGTTTGAAGTTCAAAGAGAATGGAATAGCCGCGAAATGTTTTTGTTTAGTCGAAAAATATTATTTTATCCAAATAAACCTCTCCATGGTGGATAAATGTTTGCGTGTATACCGACTGTTCCGCAAACATGGACTGAAACAAAGCTTTCGTATTCCAATGTCGAACATTTTGAATTCCTTTTTGTGTTTAACATGAAGAAATCTTGCTCGGTAAAGCCAGGAACCGAAATTTACAGGATTGGCAGCAATTAATTATCTCTAATTGATTATTTCTATTTAGCAAGTAATTTTGAATGGAATTATTCACTGACGAAAGTTTTTTTATATTACGCTTTTGTGCTCTTAGATAACATCTGGACAATTCCAAGTGAAGAGCAGTTAAGAAAAAAGTGACTTGTGCTTTAGAAATAGATAAATTTAACTAATAAAAAATTCTCGTATTTGCAATACACATTTTGTTCCACTTATGGTGCCTCTGAATCTGGAATTTCCAAGTGAAGAGGGGTTAAGAAAAAGTGAATTGTGCTTTAGAAATAGATAAACTTAACTAATAAAAAAATCTCGTATTTGCATTGCATATTTTGTTCGAGTTAGGTGCCTCTGGAATCTGTTCTAATCATAAGTATAGTTTAATTTGATCCTACATGATGTTTTCATAGAAAAATAAATATAAATACGCACGAATAGGTACACCACTTTTAAACTTGAGTAACCTCACTTTTCAACTTCCTGTTTCTAAGAAAATCGTCAGAAAATGGTTATTTCTGTCGTACAACAACAATTTAAAATTAAACAACAAAAAAGTATTTCTCATCTTATTTTGTTAAAAGTATGTGTAGATTAGTGGCGGCTCATGACTTAAGGGTGGTAATATTAAAAAAGTGTCATTATTTATGTTGTTTTAGCCAAAAAAGTTTTTAGCCAGAAATTTTTTAAGTAATCAGTGTGGCGCACCGCCAAGCTGAAATTTCATGGAACTATTCATATCAAAACCTGAAAAAAATTCGGAAATACAATAACAAAATCGTTTCAAAAAAACAGCATCAATAATGTCGAATTTTTCAAACTTTGCAATGGTGTCGATACAAACTTTAAGGCGATGCCATACGTAGTAATGCAAAATCATGTGTTTTTGGTTTGAAAATTTGGTCGCCTAGAACTGTTTCAGGTGCTTTAATTAAATACTGCGAGTAGAATACATCTTGCCCTTTGAAATGATCGAGTATTTTTTAGATGAGTCTCTTTATAAGCCCAGAAAAATATATTGTAAAGGCCTATAAAAACTGCTTTAAAGTTCAAAATATCCTACTTACGAAACCATTTTCGGTTATTATTTTATTGTATAATGTGACAAATTAAGTTATTTATAAAATATTAATCAATCAAATATTTATGCCTGAACATCCACAAAATAAAATAAAAGGCACTTTTTGGCCATGTTTTTTTCTTGCATAAATCAAAACAGGCGGATGGTGTTAAGCGGGAATTTAATCCTTATCGCCATCTACGTAAGGGTTGTTATTGATAGCAGCTCAATTTAAAATATCAAACGACGTAGTGCATCGCCTTAATAGGAAAACAATCAGAAATAAGTCGATGAGCAACTTACTAAGTTATTGTTTTCCCAATTGCTTTAGCATTTCTGTTTCTTTCATTCATTCGTTATGAACTCCCTGACACTCCAAATAACTATATTTGTCAAATATAGTTATTTGCAAATGTCGTGCAAATGAACGCCGACTACACTAGCGCCACCTGCTTCGAGCTTTAAGTAATGTGGTCATTTAGGTCGATTACAAAACGCAAGGTTATGGATTTGATCTAATTCTTCTGTAGCACAAAGCTGAAGAGATCTGAATATCTATTAACATAAATCGGAGTTCAGCGTTATTCAGAATACTCAGTTCTACTACCAATTTTAGTATTTCAACTTTTTACTTTTATACGGAATGTTATAAGTGTAATATTTTATTATATTTTTAATAAAGAGTATAATAGTTTATATACACCGCAATACCAATATTCCCATTTAAATCTGCACTACTGTTTCAATACTTGTTTTAGCGGCGTAAACTCACGCACACTATCTTACTTACAAATCGTTACCAAATGGAGAATGAAGCAAATAAATTATTGCTATCCATTAATTATCATGTTATCAATTAATTATCAATTATCAATTAGTTATCAATTAAAATACAATGAACGAAACAAATATATTTCATGTAGAAAATGTACAGTATGTATTTACTGGTGCAAATTATTAAACCTACCTTATACTGAACAATACTATAATCTAACCATGAATGTTTTGGAAATATTTTATTTAAATCATTATGTCTTTTAGTTTCATAGATGATGACAATGATATTAATTTTTGTAAAGTAAATAACCTGCGTGAATGGTTTCAAAAGCAAGATTCAAGGAAATGTGATACAAGTAAACTTAATTTTGTTCAACTAAACATTAGGTCAATATGTAATTATTTCGACCTATTTCATGTTTATTTTAAAGACTGTTTAAATCACGTTGACGTACTCATGCTTTGCGAAACGGCAATTCGTTCGGAACTTGTTAATCTTTATGATATTCCCGGATACAATTCGTATCACTATTGTAGAAAACAAAAATCCGGTGGAGGCATCTTGTTATATATAAAGAATAACCTTTCCTTTTCGCAAATATTTCTGGACACCAAATTTTTTGAGAACGTTTTTGGAATATTGACACTTCCAAATAAGAGCACTTTAAATGTCTTAGCAATATACCGACCTCCGAATCTAAATAAGCTATCATTTTTGTCAGAAATATCCTCTGTGTTTGAAAACAATATTAAATCAAATGAAAGTGTAATATTTTTCGGCGACATAAATTTAAATTTATTAAACAAAAATGATCCTATCATAATAAATTATGAAAATATTCTTACAAATAACTATTTGAAAAAATGTATAGATGGCGTCACTAGGGAAGTAATTGTTAAACAGAAAATAAATAGTTCATGTATCGATCATTTCTACGTGCGAATAAGCGGTAAACTGCCCGCTGGATTAACCAGTACAATCTTCGCATGTGTATGTGACTATAACATTGCCGATCACAACACAACAGCTATAAGTATACGCTATAACTCGGTAGATAATTTAAACTCAAATGATTATAATAAAGTTAAAATTCTTTCGCAAAAACTGGTTGATAAACATATTTGTAATTATGATTGGAAATCGCTTCTAAAGGAAACCGAATGTTCTGTTATTTATTTGAAAATTAAAAATTATTTTGATGACTTGTATAAAAAAAGCACAATTGAAATAAGCAAAAAATCAAAAAACCGACCGCATGCCATAAATGAATGGATATCTACTGATGCACTTTATAAAATTAAAAAAAGAGATTTTTTATACAAACGTTGGAGAAATGCTCCAACGAACAAATACTATGAAAAAGAATATAAGTGTTTTCGAAATATTTTAAATAAATTGTTAATAAAATTAAAAACCTCATACTATAATGATAAATTCAAAAATATATTTCAAGACTCAAAAAAAAACATGGGACGAATGTAATCAAATTTTAGGAAAGAAATGTAAAAATGATTGTGACCAAGTTGCATCCAAATATTTGATGAAAGATCGGACCGAAGAAAGCGTAACAAATGACTTTGTTGATTATTTCTCTGACAATGTTTGCAATATGTTACATAAATGTAATCACAGGACAACTGGGTTTGAACCAGAGGAGATGCCTCAAAGCATGTACCTACCTAGGGCTAAAATTGCTGATATAGAAAACATTGTGAAGCAACTTAAAAGCTCTTCACCTGGAATCGATAATATCAGAATGAGCGATATTAAAAAACATATATTAACATTAGGTCCAATTATAACCCATTTTGTAAACAGAATCTTATTTGAAGCAAAAATTCCAGATGATTTAAAATGTAGTATTATCAGACCCATTTATAAAGGAGGTGATCACACCATTTTGGGTAATTATAGACCAATCAGTATTTTGCCATCACTCGAAAAAATCCTTGAAAAATACATTCAAATTAAATTAATAAAATATTTGGAAGATTTTTCTATTATTGATATTAACCAATATGGATTCCAAAAAAAAAAGGGCACTGAAGTGCTACTTCAAAAGTTTGCCAGCTTGATAAATAATAATTTAAATAATAAACATCATGTATTAGTCTTATTTATAGATTATTCCAAGGCATTTGACACTATTAACCATAAAAAATTGTTGAAAATACTAGAAATCATAGGAATAAGAGGGAAACTTCTAAAGCTATTTGAAAATTATTTGAACAACAGGTGCATGCAAATAAAGCTTTTGAACACTTTAAGTAAAAAAAGTAAAATCTTAGCAGGTGTTCCTCAAGGTTCCATATTAGGTCCTATTTTATATATAATTTATGTATCTTTTATTAAATTTATTTTTAAACATGTAAAACACTTTGTGTACGCGGATGATACTGCATTGGTGTTTTCTTGCAGTGATTTGCAATTATGTATTGAACTTTTACAAAAAGATTACATTGAACTTTTAAAATGGTCTCACGACTCTGGCCTAATCATAAATGCAAAAAAAACTAAATTGATACACATTAGATCACCAAATGCCAAGGTAAATACTATTATACCCGAAATTAAAACACACAATTCAGATTGCCTACATGTTGGTATCCCTGCGTTGTGTACATGTGAAAATATTGAACTGGTTAAAAAATATGTTTATTTAGGTGTTATTATTGATTGTTTTTTCAAATGGGATTTACAGATAAATAAAGTCTGTGAACGACTGAGATCTATTATTAGTAGATTATATAAATTAAAATTTTATGTTCCAATATGCACACTTCGAATAATTTATTTATCACTAGCTGAATCTATCATAAGGTATGGAATTACAGCTTGGGAATTTTCCTCTAAAACAAATATAAATCATGTTCAAGCAGTTCAAAATTCTCTTGTTAAATTATTAGCTCATAAAAGTTTATATGAACAAAGGCATAATGTTCCACACCTTTATCAAAATCTGAAAATCCTCTCGGTAAGAGCAATTATGTGGTATAAAATAATTTTTCAGCACATAAATAGCCCTATGTACATAAATAGACTGGAACACACTTACAATACTCGATTTACATTAAATGAAGGACTAATCGTACCAAAGCATGTAAACAAATATGGAAAAAGAACGCTAGACTACATGATACCAAATTGTTTAAATATGTTACCTGCAGAAATCAAAAAATGTACAAATATAAAAAGAAATTTTTTGTTGAAAAATTGGCTAGCTGAAAGAAATAGTTTGTACTAGACTCTAATACAAACTATTTCTAACTGCATACGCTTTAATTGTTTTTTGTTTTTATTTTTATTGTATTACACCTCTCATGATATGAATGTATACATTTGATATAATCTGTTTAAGTTAAAAGCACCCAATGACAAACTACTTTAAAGTAGTTTATTGGGACTTTTTGATTTTTGTATATTATTTTTGATATTTAATAAAATAAAAAAAAAAATAAAAATAAAAATGTAGTACACGTAATGGTATCGATTTAAGTTTTATGGGGTAAAAAGCAGCAATAACTCATCATTAAATTGCATTTAAACCCGCTACGACTTGGAAAAGTAAAAGCTCTTACCGTACTGCATAGGTTTTTAACTTTACTTCCAATGCCTTAGATAGTTTCCTTTTTTTGTAATATAAGGAATATATAAACATAAATATTTTACAATATTTTAGATCATCATTGGTTTTGTATACTTTATCAGAAAAGAGGATTTGTGCCTGATAAGGGAGCCACGATTCTTACATAAGGTTTATGTTATAATAATATTTTTGTATATAATATTAATATTTCAATGTTCACTAGTTAGGTATCATCTATTTATTTATTTAACTATACTACCAATGCCACACATAGTTTCCTCTTCACTTTGTTTTCTAGTTAAGTACCATCTATCTATTTATTTAAGTATACTACCAATGCCTCAAATAGTGTGCACTCTGTCTGATATGAGTGTGAACTGAATCTAATAACAGATGAATACCTTCCGAACCAACGTGTGTAATATTTTATTCATCCATAAGCTGGCAGTATTTTCTATTGAGGGATATCACATGAGGGCTTATGACTACAATAAAGCTTGCAAACATTCCATAAACCAACCTAACACATACCCCTGCCCTACCAGCCCTAAGGGCTATTTTACGCAAAATGCACGAGGGTGGTTTTAATTAATTTTTTTTTAAATTTCCCAAGTGACAACTGTGGAGTGATTTTTAAAGGTTCAACTTATAACCCGGGGAGCATTATGAGAGGGCATCCGTAATAAGAAAATCAAAGGTACTCATCAACGGACTAGATCGTAGATGAACCAGGAAACTTCTCAATATGGATAGTGCACTCATTTAGGAAACTGGTACAATAAGACAACCAAATGTATTATGAGGAAACCGGAACACGTGTTCTTATAAATTATTATATTTTCTCATCTCGTCCATTATATTTATTAGGAGAATGCCACCTGAGTCAACATGGGTTCAGATATATTCTAAATTACTAATATTTGATTTGATGACAGTCACATTTTTAACAGTATTAAGAAATACGTAGGTACTTTATTTTTCTCCGTGCACATTTGGCGCATGACCTGAGTGCTATGCTAGAACTATGGCAAACCGTCTCCTAAAAATGTAAACTAATCACTAATCCCAACTCCTACTGTTAATGTTGAGACACTATTCTATAATCATGTGTATATTTTTCTGCACTCATTTGTTGTGTTTGACGGCCTCGGTGGTCGAGGGGTGAGCCTCTTGACTAGCAAGCCGAAGATCGCGGGTTCAAATCCCAGCGTGCGCAAGAAAATTTTATTTGATTAATTTCTTTTATTTTACTACAATTTATTCATAAAAAATAATATATGGTATATTTTCGGCACGTTCCAGAGTGGAAAATACTCTCAGTATCGCCCTGGTGTAAGACTACCATTCAGAATTGAAACCTTGCTTGAAATAGCTTTAGCCGTGTTTGGTGACCAGATCTTAATAGCCAGCTATTCTCTCATCTCCGCTACCTTCAGTCTCACAACATACCTCAATAGTGCATGTCATAGACTCACTAGCTCCAGACGGTTTGGAGCAGTTGGGGCTCTTATTACTTAATAACGAAAACTCACTATTATTGTACACATATTCCAATTTTTATAATTTTGTAATTACCAACTCTGTACTGTTTTTGTTTAGTATATTTTTTTAAATTAACCCCACACAGGAGGTACTGAGGAAAATAATTTCCCTCAGAGACTATGTCATCTTTGGGGATTCTGAAGAAGTTATGGGAAGGAAGGGGTGGGTAGGAATCTAGGGATCAGTGTGTTCAGGGGTGAACTATAAGTATTTCCCCCCCGCTGCGGCTCGAAACGATGGGTCGAGAGACCAGTTGGAGAGGTCAAGAGTCTCAAAACCAGCCACTACCGATCTGGCACGCCACGCAGCTGGTGGGCAGGCGCATCCTGAACACATCTCCCCCGATAAACCCAAGAACCCCTGCTAAATCATTAAACGTAGCGAACCACTTGTAGTGACCTATAGCAGAGGTGTTGGTTATCCAATAAATTGTTCCCGGGGCAGTGGCACCCAAACCCGCCTCCCAATTTGTGTTATAGTAGGTTATGTTATGTTAATTTTTATGACGTTATTTATTTATTTATTTAACGCCCAGAGGGCTTTTAAAGTAGGTGGTACAATTTTAATGACAGTTTTGAAACATAAGAAAGAAATAATAAAAATTAAATTAAATTAAAAAATAATATATGCAAGAAGCAAAATTAAAAATAACAAGAACATAAATTTTAAAAATACAGCGATTTGACTGGTTTACAAAAATATAACTTCCATTTAGGAATAGTGTTGAAATAAGTCTTTTACGTAATCCACAAAATTTGCAAAATTAATATTAAATATATCGACATCACCTAAGTATTGTTTTCTCATAGTGTGAAACCGTTGCATTGCATTTTGAATCTTGAATAAAAAAGTTAAGTCGTTTATTTTACGCCTGTCTTCCAATGTGTGTTTTTTAAGAAATATTTTTAGTATTTAATAATAAATGATATTGTTAGTCTTCTAGTGGGATATTTAATTTAAAATTTATAAAACGTAGAAATTATTTTTGTATTCGCTCAATGTTATTAATGTGAATTTTGTAAGAGGGAGACCAAACTACTGAGTTGTAATCAATTATGCTTCTAAATAGAGATATGTATAACAGTTTAATGGCTTGTATGGAGTTAAAGTTTTTAGTTGTTCTTAATACGAAGCCTGGTGTTTTCATGCCTTTGTTTACAATTTGGTGGATATGATTGGCCTATTATATATTGTTATGTTATGTTTATGTTGTATAATCATCTGTTTATTTATATACATTCATTTGCTCTATTTGTTTGTCCGTTTTATAGTTTTGTTTTAAAAAAGAAAAAGTTTTAAGATGCTTGAATTTAACATACTTTTTAAAGAAGAAAATCCATGCCGATAAATTTCTTTGTACCCGTAATCGATGGTCTGTATTTTTTAATGTTGGTCCACTATATTTCGATATTTATGTAGAAAGTAATGATAAGTGATTTTATTTTATATATTTAATAGCTAGTCTAACACCGCTGAGTAAATGCATTTATAAACATGTTTTTTTACTTTTCTGTGTCTTTTTCTGTTTAATGTTTTGTTTAGATTTATTAGTATTATCTTTTTGGTGATAATCTGGCGTGTAAATAGCACAGACCATCAGGGAATATTTTAAATCCCTATGAAAAAAATTGATTGATCAATGAATTCACTCTGCAGGAGAAGACAACTTATAACCCAGCCACCAAAATACATATGAACAGAAAGACTCACCAGAAAATAGCACTTGTAATTGAGTTTTGCTCCTTGATCTTCAATCAGCACAAAATATATTTGAGTTCGCACTAGGAGATTATAATGTGTCACCAGCTGTCAAGAGAGTAGAATTATTAATGATCGTGAATCAGCACATTGTATTAATAAGTAGGTACTGCACATTATTGTGACAAAAAAATATTTCAATCATTTTTGTCTTAAATAGACCTCTTTTGACAAATGATTCAAACCGGATGAATCCAACTGATCAATGCAAAATGTGTCGGTTATCCGTTACCATTCACCTGTAGAGCAAAATCCATCCAAAAATGACCAGAGATGTCTCTTTTGTCCATTATATATATTAAAAATTAATCAATTCATATATGTATTTTAAAAATTAATTCACATTAATATTAAATTAAATTTTAAAATTTAAATCGACTGCTTCTCCACTCTTTCTTCAATGATAAATTACCTTAATGGGTATAACCTTCAAAATAAGTTTAAAAAAAAATCCTGAATTATTTAACATTACAGTTGTACATTATCACCACATGAAAACACTCCAAAGTCAGTATCGGTTACGCAACATGACACTTCCTTTGCTCGAACATCTGCATCGCAATATAATAATATCATCTGTCAATAGTTGTTACACAGACATCACGTACAGTGATCACCGATGACCGAGGATAGTGGGTGTTCCGATCGGCGATTTCATCCTGGAACTGTTTTGCTTCGATTGGGGGGTTGGGTGGTAGGGGGTGGAGTAGAGTACTGACGTCCTGTTTAACTGCAAATCACCCACGATTTGATTATACAGCAAGTACTGAGACATGAACAAAGGTCCCGCACAACAATGTACCATTGTTTTCTGCAAGTCATTCAACATACATTATCATAATGGTCTTCATTAAATTTATTTTTTTATTATTGTAGAAAACAGTTTGAGTAAGTAGTTTGACATATTTAATAAAATAAAACAATTATTTGGTTTAAAAGCAAGATTTTTATTATTAATTTATTTACTGACCGGTTTCGTTAAATTTAAACATCATTAGAGTAAAAATTCATACTGTTTTACCAAATAAATACTAGAGTATTAGAGTTGATGATGTTTGAGTTTGAAACCGGTGAGTCATTAAATTAATAAAAAATCGTTGTTTTAAACAAATTAATTGTTTTATTTCATTATATTTATTTTTAGTAAAAATTTAAAGTAATGAACAAAAGTGTACAGTTTAGGCAATGTCTGTAAATAGAATTTCAACTTGGGAGGCAGATATGTGTACCGCCGCTTCTGGAGCCATTTATTGCATAATTTTAGGTGCATTGCAACAAAATTGTACAATACTCTCCCAGAGAACAAAAAAATGTCATACTCAAACAAATTTCAAAAAGAACATTATAATTTGGATCTAAAGTAAAAATAGTGCCTTTACTGGTGACATTTCCCAAATTCGAAATTATTTATCAAACAAAAATATAGTGGAGGTATACTCATATGCGTTTAAATTAACTTTTAAAATGACTGTGTCAACGCAGGCCAGCATAGTGAAGCAGGTTATGATAAACCTAAACTTTATCTATTTGTTAACATATATTCTTAGTTACAGTTGCAAATTCTTAAATTAAGATATTAGCTTTTAAAATGACTGCCTCGACACAGGTTAGCCTAGTGAAGCAGGTTATGAGAAACCTAAACTTTATCTATTTGTTAACATGTATTATTAGTTATAGTTGAATGATTTCTTAAGTGAAGATATTGACATCGTTCGTCCATTTCATACGCTGTCTAGGAATGCCTGATTTTGTTTTTTGGGGTCTTAGACTATCCATGTTCATCTGTACAGGTGACATAATAATCCCCTGTTCATCTAGGTTGGTTGCAAATGACATTGTTGTCATTTTGCAAAACAACTAGGAGATGATTGTATCGTTACTGCTACATTCCAGTAACCAAATCAACAAATAATTTTCAATATGACCAAATTAAATATTCTAATCAAACTACTTTTCGACATAACAAATCTATAATTTCCAATTCAACTACCTTTCAACATTACAAATGTATGATATATTATGTTCCAGAAAAACGTTAAAATAAAAATATACCTTTAATTTTTTTTTTAAATGAATGTCAAATATTGTTGTTTACCTTTGTTACTGGGGTCCTCAAATAATTTTTTTTTTTAAATCCTATTTATTTACCTAAATATCCTATGGCTTACTGGCAGCTTATTTATTGCGTTACCTGATAAACTCTTCTTTAAATATTTATATGTTTTGGGATCAAAGCTAATTCTTTTCTATATGATATTACAAAAAATAATCAGAGAGCAAATGCAAAGCATATTACTTAACTAGCGTTGCTAAGCAACTTATTACTATTATTATTACCAACACCTCTGTAATAGGTCACCCAAAGTGGCGACCTTGCAAGGATGTCCGGATTCACGGTGAGGTTTGTCAAGGTCTAGGTGGCGGATGCGTTAGCCCACCAACCGCGCCGCGCGCTGGATCAGGAGAGGTATGAGGAAGATCCTTTGAACTCTTTGGCCGAACTCTCTCGAAATATCGCCTTGCACCGCAGAGGGAGGATTGGATTCATACATCTGTCACTCCTAGTCACACTGTTCCCCAGATATATACCCAACCCTCATACAATTTTCATTTCCAGAACTTCATCTTCTTTCCTTCCTTAAACAGATCTTCCATACGACGTACCCACAGATGACATAGGTTTTTAGGGAAAAATTTTTTTTCAGGGCCTCGTAAAGAGATATACAGCATTATGACGACGATACTAAATTAAACGAACATGATATATATGTTGACACTTTCGTCTGGTTTTGGAAGAAATTACATATAAATAGTTTAACAACTAAATTTCTTATTCCTCATCTCCTTCGCTTATCCACCTTTTTATTTTATTCTCACAACATACCCCAATAATATATACATGTACCGTAAAAATGAGAAAAAAGAAAGAGGATGCACAGAGGAGAGAAGATGAAGAAATGGTTATGAAATATAGCCAACGGCAACCTACGAACAGATTTATTTCTAATTATTATAAGCAATTATTATTAGCCTGAAATACTTATACATATCAAAAAAATGTTAAAAGTTTCAAAACAGGTCAACGTAGCGTAGTGTTTAGCGCAGCTGACCAGATAACAGAAGGCTGCGGGTTAAATTCCTATCAGCAGCATTTATTTTTTCTCAGAAGATATTTTCAATTTGTACGGGTGTTTCAGGAAAATAGTAATTGTTTATAATAATTTGATCATTTTTGCATAAAAAACAATAAGAAAAAGCAATGAAATTTATTTCTATTTCTCATAATTTGATAATTAAAGTGGAACTGTGGAACAAAGACCTACTAAGTGTCAATGTCGAAAACAAATATTTGCACTTCACAAATCTATTGTGGGAGATGTATTTTTTGACTTTTCGCCGGCAGTTGGAGAAACCACTTACGATAAAACAAAACATTATTTGTTTCAAAATTTACCTTACAATCTACGTTAATTGCGGTAATTAACAACACGGCACGCTGATTGTTCCATTCGAGCATTGTTAAAGTTTATAAAATTACTTCATTAAATGTTAATTTTGTTAGATATACACTTGGGGCTACAGACCAAATAATGGGTAGACTTCATCTCAAGTTTAGCAGCTGGCGAAGGCAGTTTTGTTCAGAGTTACAACAGAATTGTGATGGAACATGATGATGTAATCGTGGTAATCTGCGCAACTGCACAGATGAACTACCATTATATTTGCGGAAAATGTTATTTCGAAAAAATGCGATTTTTCGTAAATACGTACTACTAATTAAGACTTTAATAATTATTCAGTACAAAAATATCCCTTGGGTAGGTGTTTCCAACAATAAAAATTATCACACGGTTTCATAATCACACTCTCCATATTTTTCGAGTTCCTCTTACCCAAACCTCTTAAGAGCAAACCATAGGCAATCAATGATGGTGTTACAAAACTGCAACTCCACTGTATTCGTTTGTGTTAGAAGGTGCTGCTGGAATAACTCCTACGCAAAACGCCTTCAGGACCATTCCCAGAACTATGTTCAATGCAATTATTGTGTTATTGGACAGTTTATTTTAATACATCCGCTAAACTTGCTAAACAGTATTACTCAACGTGTTAAACCTGGCCTTCTGGAACATAAGATAAGCCCAGATAGGAGTATAGGAAAAAAGGAACTCACTGTCTTAGTTTTGGTCATAAAATCTGCCAGATTGTGAATGTTTCACTCGAAATATGAATGATAAAATTTTATTCCGTGGTTGTAGTCATGTTATGCAACAAATTCTCTGTCTGAGGTATTATTTTACACTGAGCTTCAAATGAGAATACTGTTACTTTATTGACATTTTGCAACATACCGGTCATGGTGACATTTTGGAATGGGTACATTGGGTAGGTAGGACAATTGTAGGATTTGATATGGAGATTTCCTACCCACCAAGTCTGCGAATGCATACCTACCAATCCCATACATAATGCTCGACCAAATGACATGCCACCCCATTTATATACACTCTTTTTGCATATAGTATTATGCGGTTTTAGTTTTAAAACGGATAATGTGGACTTATAATAATTTAATATGTTGACTTCTAAGAAATGGACTTTTACACGTGTGTCATTCCATAAATTTATTCGAAGAAAGGTTTTAATCTCGTATTTTACAACGATGTTTATCCTTAAGTGAGGAAGTTTAAAATTTATAACGTGAAACTTTGCCTCCCGCATGATTTATTATAGAAATTTGCATTGCAGATGCAGTTAGCACAAAGTTACTTGGTGACGTTTTTAAGTGATAAATTATTGATCGGAAACATTTGGAAAGTTTTGCCGGGAACTAATATGAATATATTAAAGTTAAGTCAACTTCTACTAGCTCTGCTAATAATCTACCCCTCTGTTGGAACTTGCCAAATCCACATTCACCCCAACACACCGTACTCAATTCTTTAACGGCTTAAATTTATGATCATCTACCTCCTACTAGAAAATAAAAATTCCTTTTATATATCTTCCGTAAATGCTTTTTAATTAAATTGGATTTTATCAGATGTTAACGGACAGGATGAAATACACCAACAGTACCCCATTTATTATTTAAAATAATGTAAGTAGTAGCAGTCAAGATATGTCTTTCGAAGGGTGGCCTGCATAGGTCATATGTCATCATTCAGCTGTCCCGGACTGAAGGCAAGTTCGCTCAAAGTATAATTAAATCACATTGGATCTACTTATCATAGAGTTAATGACTGGCCGTAATGATTATTTCAAAGTATTGTTATTTTTTGTCAGATATGCGGAATGCATATCATGAAAGTTAACACAACAATAAAAATAAGCTCAAATCTATTTCTAAGTATCCTGCATTTAAATATTGAATGAATTACCGGCCACAGTTACTCCTTTTAATGATTATTGTTTCAACTTTCATACAACAAACAAACTTCCATTAATTTTGTTGAGAGATTGATGAATAAATAATAATTATTTGATAACAAAATTATCTTTTACTTGGCTCTAATTGTATTTATAAAGGATTGTTGTTTATCTTTGGATAATAACTTAGGGTTGGTAATTTAATTCTCAAAAGGTTCGCTATACACAATTTTTTCCACTAGAGATAAAGTTGATCTCGATATAATCTTCTCCAATAAAACATCTTTTCGGGTATAAATATGCCAACATAAATTTTTTTTCTTAGAAATTCGCGAAGATAATTCGAAGTAAATAATTTTAAATAAGAGCGAAGGTATTTTGCTCTTATTTAACAGCCAACCGTTTTCGATCGTTTCTACTTCATAATCTCATGTTTGATTGGTATCAAAAAATCGGTTTGACTGAGGATTGAACCTTCCTCCCCAGGGATTAGAGTTTATTTATGTCGTATATTAAATGCTGTAATGTCATGAAATTTCAGAGAAACGCGAATATGACCAGTGGACTAAAGGTAAGCGCGGCACAATTTCCAGTCTAAGAGCAGATACAGTAATATCCAATTATTCAAATAAAATTATTTTAATACCTGCAAAATCGGAAGTAGGTTTTTATAAAGGTCATGTGTGGCAACACGTACATATGTTGTCCGTGGAACAGCTCGTAAATATCCAAATTCCTACCTTTCAAGCAAGACACAGTTATTTACTCAACCCAAAGAAAGTAAAAAAAATTATTTTGCGCTATCATCAAATACTGGTGTTTATACTCATACATACAAATATTGAAGCTACTATTAACTCCGTCTTTTATGGTTTAGAAAGGAAATAATATATTATATATTTTTATTTTTAGACTTTATGTCCGGGTTAAATCTTCCCTACCGGGAAAACTAAACCCTTCCACACACTTTTCCACAAATGATCATCTAGTCAATCCACATTATGCAAGTGCATTATATAAGCATAGTAAATCACCAGAGATCAAATGGGAAAATAATTCACCGACTCCAGATATTTTCATAACCGAGGGTTCGGCTCGATAGAGCTTCTAATTGGACCTATAAATCGTACTGGTCCCTCAATATAAATATTTAAAAAATCTTTCGTAATCCTATACGTTTTTAAATGACTGATTTTTGCATTTTTATGTCTAAATTTTTTGACAGATCTAATACGCCTAAATTTTGAATGAGATAGCAAGGTATAATGCCAGTAGCCGTAATAACAAAAAATGGTAATATTTTATAGCATAAAAACCGCATTTTATAGTCTGAGAATAACGAATTCTATTAATCTCATTTCCTAAATCTGTGTATTTTCTTATTTTTTCAGAAACAGATTTTTAAATATTACAGGAATTTGGAATAGCGATATCAATGATATAAGTTATTTTTATTTAAATTTTGTCATGTAAAACTATATCGGGTCTATTATGATTAATCGTTCGTTTACTGGACGTGAGTCCTTAAAAACCATGTTTTCGGCCGATAACAATGCTCTTTTACGGCCGATAGTTGTTAAAGTTGAAGAATGTTATTGCAGTCTGCCTCCTGCACCCGGTTCTCGGTGAATGTTGGGCACTGGGTGTGCTGTTGTCTCTGCTCGCTTCTGGCGTTTGTCGGTTGCCTAACAGGGCCGGCTGATCTTGAGGAGGTAAACACCACAAGATTTGGAGCAAAGACTAGGCGGTTTGAAGGTCAGAAGTCACTTGTAGAAAATAGTAAAACACTTGTTTGTTTGTAAAGATGAACTGATTTATTGTAATTATATCGCTGCTTATATCCTATTTGGTCGACTCTCACCCGACATGTGGTTGTCGACCAAAAAGGGGTGGGGCATTTTACCTACGCTACATGAGAGTATATAAGCCCCCGCAAAATGTTGCATATTCATTTTTTCGGTGGGCTTGCTTTGTATTTTGTGCATTTCTGAGCTATTAGCTTTCCTATGAAAAAAAGTTCTTAGCATTTCTACCTGATTATGTTTTAAAGAAGTTATTTTGACTATACCTCTACCTCCTAAATTTTTAGGTAAATTAATTCGTTCTTGGTGGCAATTAAACTTTGTTAGCGTAGTTCTAACTAATCTTTCTAAGTTATCTAAATCTGTATTTAACCATTGAATTAGGCCACATGAGTACGTTAATAAAGGTTTTGCCCAATTATTTATTGCTTTTACAAAATTTTTAGCAGATAGATTACATTTTTTTAATTTTTCTGATTCTAGTTTTAAATTTAATCCAGATATCATTTTTAATACTAGTATCTGATAGTATTAATACCCTTGCGTCTGGACGATGTAGGCCCTCTAATTGGTCAAATTTAAATTGTCTGTTTCGGTTAAATTCCGCTAACTTGAAAATTAAGACACGATTTCATACTAAAATAGGATCACCAGATTTCTTCAAAAGCATCGTTACTGCTCATATAATTTTTGGATAATACCAAAGAAAATATGTTTTAGAAAGTTAACAATCCATTGGATTCATAACATTACAGTAAAAATTATCCACAGTTACGTGATTATGTTTGACGTTTATAAAAAAATCACGCGTTCCTTCAATGGCCGATACGCACGGCTATAGATGGCCGACAGAGCGCACCTCTGGCGGTATAAAAACGAACCAAATGAATGGCGCGAATATTTAAATATGCAACTCACAATATTTGACTACTTACGATTAACAAGCGTTTAATAAGAAGATTTCTTCTGGAAGCTTATCACTTTGTAATGGCATTTTTCATTACTATTTATATTTTTTTTGTTTATTAATTATATCTGATTTTATATTGACATGTTTTCTAATTTCTAAAATTCCAAAATTATTTATTTGCGATGCTTTATATCCTGAGTGAAGTATTTTAAGACCTGAATTTTTATCGAAAGTGTGATCATTATTCAAAAGATGATTTGCAAACTCAGATTCACTATTTCTATTTAGAGCCCTGCGATATTCTTTAGTTCTGACTTCAAAGTTTCTATTAGTTCTACCTTTGTTAAAGAAATTACAATCATCCCTATTGGGTTTTTAAACTCCTGATTTTTTTGTTTGAATTTTGCTATCTTTATTATAAAGAATATATTTCTTCATTGTTATTAGTGTAAAACGCCAGTTGAATAGTACCAGGATTGTTTTTATATATAATTTTAGAAGTATCGTTATCCACAAACAGAATTCTACGCCATTGTTTATTTCTATCTTTAGAAAGACCGTTTGAAGAGAATATGTTTAGTTTTTTATTTATTATTTCAACTATCAATTTATTAGAATAACCGTTATTAAATGCTATTTGTCTTATGAATATATTATTTTATGGTTATATGCTATTTGTTTTTTTCAGGTCTTAAAATACTTCACTATAAATAATTTTGAAATTTTAGAAATGAGGAAACATGTTAATATAAAAGAAGATATAACTAACAAGAATTTTTTTATACACTCTCTTTTAAATATTGTCCCAATTAACTGGTCTTTCCCGTCTAACAATATAGTAATTCCTAATTATTATAAACCCAGCCTACTCTTACCCCTCCCCTCTCCTTCCACTTCTTCTTTCCCAATTGCAATCTATATTTAATTTTTGACTTTGGTGTATACACAATAAAATGTAAATATTATAGTTATTTATTTATTGGACAATTTGCATAGCGCCGCTTTTGTGAGATATCACCTCAGGGGCGCTATATTGTAATAATCTACCTTTATATATAGATTTTTACTCTCCTGATGATGTTGTATATATAATCTAACTTTAAACTTTATTAGATACAGTTGCAGTTGTAGGTAAAGAATTACCACCAGTTGGAGTAAAATTAACACCTTTTAATTAAACCGACTGCTAATCTCATCGCACAATTACCCTCCTTTTATTCATAAACACGGGTACAATTAATCAATATGTAATATTTTTTGCTAATGTCGGAAAAAATCTTGCGAAAAATATCCAAAAATCTTTTATCCCGGAAAATCATAATAATGAAAACTTACAGAAACGTAATATACTCTCAACGTTTGAAACGACAACAGAATGTGAAATCATAAAAATAATAGATAATATGAAAGTAGGTTCGTCTCCCGGTTTTGATTCTATTACGGCACATATGTTAAAATCTATGAAACCTTATTTAATAAAACCAATCACTCATTTAATAAACTTAAGTTTAACAAAAGGAATATTTCCAACGAACTACAAAAATACAATAATCTCACCTATTTACAAATCTGGAGATCCACATCAAGTAACAAATTATCGACCAATCTCTTTAATTTCAAATATAGGAAAAATCTTTAAAAAAATATAAAAAAAACATTTAGTCAATTTCCTAGATAATAATAAAATACTACACAAAAACCAGTTTGGATTTATAAAATCTCTCAGCACACAAGATGCTATTGCTAACTTAACTTCATATATTTACGAATCTTTAGATAAAGGTAAAAAATGTGCAGGTATATTTATTGATCTTGGGAAAGCTTTTGATAGCATATCGCGTAAGATTCTACTAAAAAAACTGAATAATATAGGCATAAAAGCCAACGCGATTAAATGAATTTCAAACTACCTAAAAAATCAAGTTGTAAAAATAAATAATGTTAATGGCGATAAAGAACATTCTGATTTTGGAATCCCGCAAGGTACAGTGCTTGGACCAATTCTTTTCACCATATATGTTAACGATATTTTCTTTCAACCACTACATGGCCAAATTACTTCGTATGCCGACGACACAGTTCTAATAATAAGCGAAAAAACTTGGGAAAACGTAATACTTAAAGACACTGAAAACATAAATACTCTTAAGAATTTCTTCGACATTAATTTGTTATCACTAAATAGCGATAAAACATATGTAATTCCATTTGCAATACACACAAAAGAAATCCCTAAAAATTTTAACATTATCATTCATGACAATTCCAAAATACATAATAAAAATTACTGTCTCCAAAACTGCACAATACTAAAAAAACACAAACACAATCAAATATCTAGGAGTAATTATCGATAAAAATTTGAATTGGAAGGAACAAATATGTCAAATTGTAAAAAAAATCAGAAAACTGATATATGTATTTTTAAGAATCAGAAATTTTTTGTCTTTAAAAAAACTATATTTAATATATTATGCCTTGGTCCAATCAACGCTACAGTATGGTATCATTAGTTCGGGATCCACATACAAAACTAACCTTACTCCAATAGAAGTGGTACAAAGGTTAATAATTAAAATAATATTACGAAAACCTTTCGATTACCCAATGGATCGATTATTCGAAGAATTTCAAGTGCCTTCATTTAAAGATCTTTATACTAAAAATGCATTAATTCAAATCATAAAAGAAAAAGACAAGTATCAATTTCTAACTGAAAACCGTACTCGACTTAAATATATTTTTCCATGCCCAAAATTAAACACTTCCTTTGCACAAAATTATTACACTTACCGGGCAAGAATTTTTTTCAATCGACTACCTAAAGAAATTAGAAACATTAATGATAACATCCAAATAATAAACACTGTGAAAAAATATTTTAAAGACAAACTTACAAAAAATAAAAATGTTTAGAATAACTCACTTCAAATAAGTTTAACTCACTTCAAATAAGTTTAAAATCATTTTATTTTTAATTACTTACTTATTGTAATAAAACAATGTACACTCCTCTTCCAGCCACAAGCTAATGCTTCTATGGAAGAGAGGTCTTGAAATATTTGATCATATATTGTAACAAATAAACAAAAATGTACTTATATAATAAAAAATAAAAAAATAAATAAGTAAAAAAAAAATCTATTATTTAAGTCAACTTTGTTATAACTATCTTTAATTGTGATAAACTAAACGATATTGATTCAACTTATAGACATTGACGGTTGTAACACATATTTAAGCACTGCAAGTCTCCTATGAGCTAATTATATTAGGTACCTAAGATAACAGTTAATATCAGTTGTAGACATGTAGTCAATAATAGCGTTTAATTTGAAATAATCCATCACAAATACGTAAAATTTCATTTATTCAAACAACTGTCATTCTTATTATGCGTAAATTTAGCATGTTATTATTAATTAACTCCTTCCTGTTCCGTGTTTTAACAATATATATGTACTCACCCTCTCTCTGTGAATATCCTAATATCTATCTATTAAATGTAACTGTTGTTAATATCACTCAAAAAGGGCGGAGCCCAACAAAGAGCCGCCCGCAGGGCCTAGCAGAAAAAAACCCGCGGAGCGGGTTTTTAACTGCTAGTGGTCTATAATTAGTCTTATTTACAATTTTGCCTTTCTCTTTATGGATCGTTCTACATTTATCTAAATCATAAGTCATTTTGATATCATCGGAAAAGTTTTTAACTACCTTGATCATTTTCTCTAAATTTTGTTAAGAATTCGAAAATAATTTTATATCATCCATAAATAATACATGCGAAATTGTACTATTCTCAATTGTATAACCCTTAATTTTTATTCCAAACTTGCTCTCAATTAAAATATGGAGAATATCTTGGAAGATAAAAAAAATGTTTTAACTATCTTTAGTGAAATAAATACCGAGTTAGAACCGGAAGAAGTAAAAATTTACAGGCTTGGTAGTAAAATTTTAAACAAAATTAGGCCCATTAAAGCCGAATTTGAAGACCCTATGCTGGCAAAACTTATTATTTTTAACAAAAATACTTTGTATTATTGTAGAAAGCAATCACTTTGTGGTTTGACATATTTAATAAAATAAAATACTTTTTTGTTTTAAAACCACGATATTTATTAATTTAAGAACCGACCGGTTTCGCTTTACTTAAGCATCATCAGGGTACAAATTAATACTAAACAAGAAGTACATAATGTGTGTATATATATAACAAAATATAGAGGGAGACAACATGATACAAATATAAGCAACACAAAGACGGTCATAAAATACATTAACATAAGTGCACAAGTAATGGAAAAACCGCTAGATAATTATGTAGACTAATGGGTTATATCAATAAATCGGGAGAAACAAAGCATCAACTGGCATGGTGGTAAGGAGGTAAGGAAAACTGGGATTTTTTTATGGGTTTATTGGAAACAGACCTAATATTGGACTACTTGATATGTCTAATTGATTATTAAGTATCTGACTTTTGGTTTTTACAGCTTTTTTAATTTCTAGTGCCTCTAAGTTGTTAAGTCTGTTACCATGCCCGTTTTTATGTAAAATGTTAGCACCGGTGCTGTGACAGAATGTATGATCTTTATCGATCAAATGATTTGCGAATTCGGAAAACCCGTTATTATCGAGGCAACGAAGATGCTCCTTTATCCTAATATTAACATTACGTGATGTCTTACCGATATAGAAAGCCGAACAATTATTGCAATTTAATTTATAAATCCCCGAATGACTTAATTTATCGTCCTTATCTTTAGAATTAATTAGAAATTTACCTATATTGTTATTTGTATAAAAGGCCGGTTTGACTTCAGAAGGAAGGTTTTTTACACTTAAGGTAGAAAAGTGATTAATAAATAAAATTCGCCGCCATTGATAATTAATATTATTATCATTGATTTGAGGACAAGGACTAGCAAAGAGGAAGCGATTAATGGCTATTTGTTTTAGCTTTTTATTTAAGATTAAATCTATAAAATTTGATTAATAGCCATTATTTACTGCTATGTTTTTAATTAGTTTTAGTTCACTATCAAAATTACTATCGGACATTGGAATTGTGACTAAACGATGGACCATTGAATGGAATGCGGAGTGCTTATGTGAAATAGGGTGATTGGAGGTGCTGTGTATGACAACGTCAGTATAGGAGGGTTTACGAAAAATGTTAAAATTAATTCTGCTATTAACGATCGATAAGGTAAGGTATAAAAAATTTAAGGTTGAATTTATGCCTATTTCTAATGTGAATTTAATCTTATTATGAAAAGAGTTTATAAGTTTGAGGAAGGAATTCAGTTGACGCTTAGTCCCTGTCCATATACACAAAACATCATCAACGTATCTTTTCCAGTACAAGACATTTTTAATAAGATGTGAGGTACTAGATAAAATTTTATTTTCTAAGTTATCCATGAATATATCAGCAATCAGAGGACTGGTAGGGCTCCCCATAGCTAGACATATCAAGTAGTCCAATATTAGGTCTGTTTCCAATAAACCCATAAAAAAATCCCAGTTCTCCTTACCTCCTTACCACCATGCCAGTTGATGCTTTGTTTCTCCCGATTTATTGATATAACCCATTAGTCTACATAATTATCTAGCGGTTTTTCCATTACTTGTGCACTTATGTTAATGTATTTTATGACCGTCTTTGTGTTGCTTATATTTGTATCATGTTGTCTCCCTCTATATTTTGTTATATATATACACACATTATGTACTTCTTGTTTAGTATTAATTTGTACCCTGATGATGCTTAAGTAAAGCGAAACCGGTCGGTTCTTAAATTAATAAATATCGTGGTTTTAAAACAAAAAAAGTATTTTATTTTATTAAAAATACTTTGCCTTATGGAATAAAAATGAAACCGGATAGGATCATTCAACAAATAGAACATTTAACTGACCTCTGGAAGGAAATGGAGGAGAGAAAAGAAAAGGGTGAAATTGATTTGCGAATTAAAAATTTTAATGCGATTCCTAAAATTATCAAAAGCCACGTAAAAAACTGATAAACAAACATAACACACTCTTAAGAATCAATGAATATTATCAAAATGTTCGAGGAATCCGTACAAAATTGCACCAACTTAGAAGGAATTCATCCACCTTCTCATATGAAGTTTTATAATTTTTATTATTAACTGAAACATGGTTTAATGCGGATATCTGCTCGTCAGAATTAGGGCGAAATCAATATACTCGTACTATCTATCGCCTTGATCGAAGTCCTAATTCGAGCAAAAAGTCTAACGGAGGAGACGTGATGTTATGTGTGTCTAAAAATATTTCATCCTGTAGACTACCGGTCAAGCACGCAAGTGTTGAACACATTTTTGTAATGCTCAACATACCTTATATTGAAATTATTATCGGTGTTGTCTACATCCCATCTGAATCGGATTTGCAAATATATAAAAACCACAATGAGGACATAGAAATGCTGAAATTTACATATCCGAGAGCAGAATTCTTAATTACTGGTGATTATAATCTGCCGAACTGGACCAGCCAAGATGACATCGGATCTGCCACAAACGAAATTGAGTTACAGTGCGCTAAATCCAGTGAAATTCGCGATATGTCTATATTATTCCTAGGACTAACTCAATCAAACAATGTGTTTAATTCTAATAATCGAATGTTAGATTTAGTGTTTTCAAGTGATTCAAAAATAGTCGTTGAGAAATCTGACGAATTATTATTGCCTCTAGATAAACACCATCCACCATTAGATATTATCATAACAAATATGTCTGGAAGATCTCCAAACCAAATTACCACATCGTATAATTTCTCCAAAGTCGAATACCAGAATATTATTGAGTACCTTACCTCGGTAGATTGGTCATTTTTAGGCGACGAAAATAATTTAAATAATCCATTAGAACTATTTTACTTAATTTTAAATACCTCGATAGAGCGCTTTGTTCCTAGGGTCAACTTCACATCAACTAAGTAACCCAAATGGTTTACAAGGGAATTAAAAAAAGATAATTATTATAAAAAACATATCCACAAAATATATAAACATACCAGAAATTCTAATGATAACGTAACTTTTACTAAATTATGAAAGCAGTGTAAAGAATTATCAATAAAATCCCATAGGAATTATGTAAGCCTAATAGGAAAAGAGGTACACCAAAATGTTAAAAAAATTATGGAGTTTTTCCAAAAGTCAACAAAAAAATTATTGTGGATTTCCCAATAACATATAATTAAAAGATAAATGTGCCGACAGAATCGAGGGTATAGATAATCTCTTTGCTGATTCATTTAAAAGTGTTTACGACACAGATATTCCTGTCAATACGATTCCAGATATTTCAGTGGAAGAGTTATTAAATCTAAGCCAATGTTTCATCAAATAAGCAACTATAGAAAAAGTCATAAATGAATTAGATAGCAATAAATCTGCTGGACCGGATGATAATCCTCCAATATTTTTCAAAACCTGTGTTAGTATTCTGATATATCCTCTTTATAAACTCTTTAACAATTCTTTAAGTTCTGGTTCTTTTCCAGCTCAGTGGAAAGAAGAGTTATTTAACCCCTATTAATAAAAAGGCGATAAAAGCGATGTATAAAACTAAAGACCAATTTGTATAATGTCTGCTTTACCGAAAATTTGAGAAATTAGTCCTAGATATCATTGTAAAACCTATCAACAACATTATTGTTCCTAACCAACACGGCTTCATCACAGATTGCTCTACCTTAAGTAATTAAATGATTTATGAAAATTACATATCTGAATCTCTGGCCCTCAAACAACAGTATGTATATTGGCTTTAGTAAAGCTTTTGATAAGGTTCGACATCACATACACTTGTATATAAACTTCGATTGTTGGGCATCAAAGGTAAATTATTGAGTTGGATTGTTAGTTATCTTATCCATAGGGTGCTTTTTGTACAGATTAATTATTAATTATTAATTAATGTGCAATCTTATATATTCGAGGCCACAAGTGGGGTTCCTCAAGGGTCCCACCTCGGCCCAATATTTTTCTAATTATTCATCAGTGACATTGTTGACCAATTTAATGATGTTGAAGTTTTGCTATTTGCTGACGACTAGATAATATATATAAAAGAATACGAAATGTATACGATTGTCAAATTTTACAGACTAACTTAGAACAACTTCAGCAATGGTGTTAACAAAATGCTTTATTTTTGAACATTCAGAAATGTCAAGTTATACGATTTTCCAAAACTAGTTATAATATCTTTTATGAATATACATTAAATAATATTAAATTAATACCAAAAATTACAAAAATTACCTCACAAATTCGTGACTTGGGTGTAATATTCGATGAAAACTTGTCATTCATTGCACACATCAACTATATAACTAATAAGGCTTTAAAGATGTTTGGCTTCCTTTGTAGAACTTTAACTGATTTTAAGTCCATTGATTGTATGAGAACCTTCTATATTTCATTAGTCAGAAGTCAATTGGAGTATAATTCACCTATTTGGTCCTCTTTATATAAAGTTCACTGCAATAATATAGAAAGAGTTCAGCACAAATTTCTTAAGTACTTAAATTTTATGCTCAGAATTCCTATTGATTACATTAATTATGTCAGTTTGATGAATCGATTGCATTTATTAACACTGTCTGACAGGATTATTATTTCAGACCTGGTTGTGTTACACAGAGTCATTTAAAACTTAATTGATAGTCCTGCCATCTTTGCTACTATTAAATTCCATGTGCCGACTAGGAATACAAGACAAAATATAACATTCTTCTGCAATACATACACGACCAAATATCAGACACACTCACTGACCAATAGGATGCATGATCTGGGCAACGAGTATGGGGGTGCTATTTATTTATTGATTGACTACATTTATAGAACTAAGCATAATCTATACCAACACTTTGTCGAATCCTTTAAATTAGAGTAGCGTTGGTAAATTAGTTTTAAGGTTTTTTCTTATACATATTGTTGTTGTAATTTGTACTTTATGTTTCTCTTACGTTTTACTAATATTGCTTCATCTTTAGTTTTGTTTTTTATTTAGTTTTCTTTTTTTTTAAATTATTTCTTAATATTTTCTCACTATACTTGTAAGCACAATTCCTTCTTTACAATGGATTACATATATTTACTGTCAGTATCTCCTGTATAATACAGATGTTCTCCTATGTACACTGCATCATGTATCACTTTTATGTAAAAGCCTTTTTAGGCGTATATGTATATAAATAAATAAATAAAAAATTTAGATAGAGGATTCAATGCTAAGCAAAACCAAAGAGGACTCAATGAGTCTAAATAATGATAATTATTAATTCCATTTGTTATTTCGGCTACTGCCATTATACCTAGCTCTCTCATTAAAAATTTAGGCGTATTAGATCTATCAAAAAATTTATATATTAAGATGCAAAAGTCGGTCATTTTGAATACATGTAGGATAACGAAAGATTTTTTAAATATTTATGTATAGGGATTAGTAGGATTTATTGGCCCTGTTAGGAGGTCTACCGAGCCGAACCCTCTGATATAAAAATATCTGGAGTCAGTGAATTATTTTCCCATTGGATCTCTGGTGGGTTGACGTGTTGTTCTTGTATTGTTTTGTATTTATTTTGCTTATATAATGCACTTGCATGATGTTGATTGACTAGATGATCATTTGTGGAAAAGTGTGTGGAAGGGTTTAGTTTTTCCTATGGGGAAGATTTACCCCGGACATAAAATCGGAAAAAAAGAATTAAAAAATTTATGAAAGCTTTGAAGACGAGGAATTAATATTGTAATAATAATTATTTATTATGAATTCAATTCCCACAATTATAAATTGTTATTTGCGTTTATTGCGTTATTTTGTAGAACCATACCATAATGCTGATTAGAATGGTTTTAATTTATTTTGGTGGTTGGAATGTTTTAATTTAATAGTACTCATCATTGATCAGATTCTATTTATCGCGGTATCACTTCATTTTCACTAGTTTTTGTGGCGTATGCCTAGTAATAGAAATAGTGCGCAGCAAATTGTGGAGCAAATTCAATAACGAAATGATTACTATCCAATAACGATGCGCTGTTAAATGTTTGCAGTCCAATAATGATGTAAAGAACTTTGTATTATTTGCAAACGAATAATGGCCATTCAATATAAACCAACCGGTCAGTCTATTCATAGTTGTGAGCGATCGCTAATACGTTTTTATTTAAGGCAACACAAGACCCTGTAAGGGGGTTTTCATAAGGCTCACAAATTAATTGATTCTCACGGATTCATAAATACAATACCATTTTTTTCACGGATGTAAGTTTTTTGTATTTAAGATTAATAAAAAAACAGCACCCTACCATTAATTTTTATTTTTTTCGTTATTAGGTTTGAAATTTTGTATAATTTTTAAACGTTTTATTTTTCTAGATGGTGAATTATTAACTTCCCGAAGTATTCCTTTAGAAAGATCTGAGATTTTAATTAAAGTTTTATCTGAATGAATCAAAATAAATACTGCGGTAAAGTCAATTTTCTAGGCCTGCCAGGGCAAATTCGACTGTAAGTTAGTTCAGTACAGGAAGGCCGCGCGTTGCATAGTTTTTATACGTCTTCTTCACTTGCGTCGTTAAGATTCTGACTTTAACTAGGGGTATTGTGTCGTCTTAAGTGTTTCGAACGATTTTGATTCTGAAACGTAAACGCTTTCTGAAAATTGCTCTTAAACTGTATCGAACATTTTTCCATGGCCAGTTAAAACCCATACTTAGCTTAAATAACCCCATTTTCATACCCCAGCTAATTATCCCCAAATTATGGAAATAACACGTCATTTCAACCTTATTAGTACAAGACACAATTATTTACGTCGGGGGAGATGGAAAACATGCACTTTAAGAATGAATACATTTTTTTTAGAATTTGTAGGTTTTCAATCTAAATACTCACAAATCATTTAAATAACCCGAATTAAGAACCTAATAAATTGATTAGGTTCTAAGTTTGGGTTATTTTTAAAAATTTTATGATATCTATTAATAATTAATTGTATTCACATTGATTGTCTACCGTCATACGGCAAAATGAAAAGATGAAGCCTCGGAGAATATCACGTAGATTTTAACTGCTGAAATATGTTTTTTATCTCCCCTGGCATAAATAGTTGTTTCTTGTAATAATTATGTTGAAACGAAATGTTTTGTTAATAATTTGTACATATTAAGAAGTTAGTAACTGCCCAGTTGTAAATTAAAATACTAACATTGGTACCTGCAATAGGTTGTGTAATTAGAAAAACAATTTTCCCCAAAAGGTCACAATCAATATAGTAGGCATGCTCAGATGAGCCCAGCCCACTCTTGCTATGATTTACTGTGACGGCGCCATTTAAAGAAACGGAATATACAAAATTGTTATTGAACCGATTGGCGGATAAGGTCCAACAAATAAAACCGAAAACCCCTGAGAAAGTGGCCACGAACAGGGGAGGACTGGCCCGCTTCAAATATTTACCAAATTATCAGTTTCTTATACTGTCTTTGTACAATGAAAACATCTCATCTGACTTGGATCACGGAGTGGAATAATTGTTAATAAGAGGTTGATATTTATATTCAGCAAAAGTTAATAAAAATGTTGATATACAACGGTCATAATGGATTCGTCTCTGTTATATAAATGCTTTAAGTTATTATTATAATGATTCAATGAGTTTAAATTGCTTTAGTTCATTTCTTAACAGAGATTACGGACATGCGCTAGCTAGTTGAGAGCTGATATGTGAGAGAGAAATGAATCTAATATGTGAGCTTTTATACTACTATAATATATCTGTCTCGATCTACCCACATTTTGGCTAAAGGCCGTTTCTTTGAGACATAATATACTATTTTACTTTTAGAATTAATGAAAATTTTTTTTGTGTAAGTTGGATAAAATTTTTCTGTATGCTATTTTATCTCGAGCTGTTCATTCGATGCAATTAGTGGTATTATTATCTGGTTATGCATAATCAGAAGAGAGTATTTGGTGCGCCGTTTATTAAGAAAATGCTAATGAAAACTTGTCTCTGCATTCTCCAGTTTCATTATGGTTGAATTTAAGCTGCGTTACAAACTAGTCCTTAATAATATGTGTGTGTTAAGGCTTGTCTGCCCCAACAAAAACACGTACAAATTTTGGTGAATATTAGCTCGGGACCACAACATTTTTAATAACAATACATTGTATTCCTGCTCTTTTTTTTGTTTTTCTTGGATATTTTATAAAATATTTTGTTGCTGGAGACCAGAATTCACACACACAATTGGTCAACTCTCAACAAAAAGTACAGTTAAAACCTTTGAAGTTTTTTGTTTATTTTTTTATTCTTAATTTATTATGTGACACCTCACAAGAGCACCCCTGTCTGTATAGTGTAACGGCAGGGGAGCTATGTTGCCACCCAGTTGGGCAGCGTTGTGAGGCAGGTTAAGGTAGGGGCAGTATTAAGAGATTTATTTATACGGGTCTTGAAGAGCCAACATCAACTGTGAACGTGTGCTCCACTCGTGTATTTCGAATTTCATGCGTGTACACCGGTGCACCGGGGATCAATGATGCTAGGTCTTTATATCAGGCTTCATCATGCCCTATTGCATCTGTGCATAAGCGATGGCAATCGGTCTGTTTACTATGGATTTTCAAACAGACGGACCGCCTTCCTTTACAAGTAGAAGCAGCAGTGAGATGGCTCTAAAATTCAATTGTTGGGCATGCTTGAGATTTGTACAGGGTTAGCAGCTAGTTACTATTAAATAATCTGCTAGACCTATACAAGACGCCAAGTTTGTTGGAAGCCAGATTTACTCGGGCTTCTACAGAGTTCCAGTACTTGAGCAGGCCTGGTATATTTACTCGAAGCATTTCAATGGAGTCTTTATTGGGAATTTCGTCAAATTGCACCATATAGTCAAAATCATAAATAAATTATTTATACGAAATACAATATATATATAGATATATATAGTTATTAGAACGTTTTTGTTATAAAACTTCTTCACGATTATTTTTCTTAGGACGGGTTGTTTCGGAGAATTTGAACAATTCTTTAAATTTCAACGTTCATTTTCTGGTTCTGTGAAAGTCCCACTCAAGTTCTATAACCCGTCCTTAGATTATCTTGAATGAGCATGGAACACGGTGTATATTAGATTATCATGAATGAGCATGGAACACGGTGTATATTAGATTATCATGAATGAGCATGGAACGCGAAGTATATTAGATTATCATGAATGAGGATGGAACGCGGTGTATATAGTAAAGGTGATTTTTTAATGAATGAATTGTTTTTATTGCCGATTCGCCCCTCGTCAGGATTAAGCTTTCTTTCTGCAGAGCAAGTCCATGATCGACGCGGAACATGCGAATACAAAGGTTCGGTGGTTATTGACTGAGTTGCGTGCTCCTCCATACTAAATGTTACATTTTTCATTGTTTCGGTGGTCGGGCGATTGGATCTATAGCCTCTTCCGTGATAGCAAAGCTTGCCGCCGAGATTTTCCTTTCAATAAAGAAAACAATTTAAGATATACAGAAAGAATTTTATCAGAAATGTATTTTTACGATCCGAGTATCATGCTGGCGCGGGATATTCACGAGAAAATGTTATTCGTATATATGTTATAGAAGGACACAAATTGACTTTTTTTTGTATTAGGCAATTCACCCAAAAAAGAGTGCTATATGACAAATTGACTTTGATGTGAGGTTAACTACTTTAATTTTTCTACTTACAATTAATTTACATTATTAAAAATAAATTATTTTTCATTTTTATTTTACCTGAATTCACGATTATCTAAAGGTTTCATTTTTTTGGCTCACATTTAACAATACGTTAAGTGGTAAGACTAGATTTTGAAACCCATTTTTGAAATTTCTGCACACTTTTAAGTCCAAAATTGAAATTGAAACACAAAATCAGCAGAAATGTGGTAGTCATCTTTTAAAAAATCGTTATTAACCATCCGAATTTCACTTTTTTTGGCAATGAATGATAGCAAATCTTAGAAGTGGAGATTAACCCACTTCTCGACATCCGATCGAGCTGAAACTCGGCAGAGAGACTCGTTGTCGACGACAATGTATTCTACCAACATCATCAATATGTATATTGATGCAAATCACGTATACACACCTGGCTATATACGCATTTCCTCGAAACAGGATGACATCATAGCAGTTAAAATACGAAATAAATGTCGGTCCTACTCGATCGGAAACGAATGACAGAGTTGTCGTTTCAAATTCCTGGGTAGGAAGGTTCAATTCTCAAACCAAAAACAACAAAAAAAAATTATTTATTAAAAAAAACTTTGTTTTTTAAGTGTGGCTTTAAAAAAATTACAATGCATTTTATCAACTATTGGTGGCATTCACGGAAACGCATGCATTTTTCTAAAATTGGATGAAATGTTGGAGCAACTTAGTCGTGCCGTTCCATGCGCAGAACCGTGACGGAAAGTTCAATAGATGTATTATATTAAAAAACCTTCGGTTTTTACGGGATTATTTTTTTATATTAATGTAAAATAAGAACGTTAACGTTTAGTTTACCATGACTTCTATTTTCTACAACAATACTGACAAAAGGGAAAATATGCAGATGTGTGCATATTTTCCCTATAATGTTTGTCCTTTTCGATGCAATGATTAAAATGACTCCCATACCATAGCCAGGATGAGGTGCTAGAATGAAAACACTAACGATGATGATTGAACATTATTCTTATATTTCAATTCAATTATCCACTTAAAGATATTCAACATGTTTTGACATAAAATAACAAAAGTTTGAAATATTTACGGAACTCTGTTATCGTTCAATTAAAGCTTTTACGCCAAAAGCGCAATGACAATAAAAGCTCTACCTTTTTGTTACAAACCGTTGTTATTTTAATTGCCTCTGAAGTTGTTATACCGAGTGCTTTAGAAGCCAAGATCTCTCGGCTAGAATGAGTGTGGACACTTGGAACTTGGTTGCCATGACAATTAAGTTAGCTCACGTTCCCAATCTATCCAAAGAAAGTTGTAGCCGAGGAAGTTCTCGAGATATCGTTTGTTCTAAACAGATTTCAGGGAGTGCTTTGCTAATTTTGTCTCGAGTTTGAGAAGATTTGACAGCAGATTTGGTTGGAAACTAGACAAACAATGTAAATAGATAAATTGTTTATGTCGGGAGATTGTTTATTTCTCGAAAATGTTAATTTCACAAAGATATTTTATCACGTGTTGGCATTTGTAATAGCAAGCAAACACTTTTATCTCGTAAGGTCATCAAGTTCACTCGACCCAGCGCAAATTGATAGTATCAGTAGCAAGCTAGTTGAAACTTTGCAACCTTAATTATTCTAGTCTAAATTTCTTCATTAATGAGTCACATGGGGAGTGCTGCAGGAAAGCAAAGTCCACCAAAATATGAGGTAACATAAAAATTACATCTAACTGATCCCAACCGTCTGGAGCCAATGAGACTGTGGCGTCTTCAATTGGAATACGGGGAAGGGAAAATATGTGAAGAGGGGAAAGAAATGTGAGGAGGAAGATACTGGCTATTGTACTCTGGTCACCAAACACGGTTAAAACCATGTCCGTGGCCTTCCATCAGGGCGATACTGAAAGTATTTAACATTCTAAACCATTGTAAATTCAAAATCTGCTTATAACCTTTCTTTACATCTTTTTATTTTATTTTTCTTTGTTTTAGTTTCTCAACTCTCTTTTAAATTTTTATTTATATATATATATATATATATAATCGATATATATATATATATATATATATCGATTCTCTAGAGCATTAATTCAACAAAATCAAAACAAAATTTCATGGAATGGAGAAAAAGCAGACATGTTTTTTTTTACATTAATTTATTTTTTAATCTTCTATCTATTTCTACTCTTCCTTTCAATTTCTATTTTTTTAAATATATTTTTGATTCCCTGGCACATTAATTTCACCAAATCAAAAGTAAGATTTCACGGAATGGTTGAAAAGTTTACATGCATATGCATATACATATACTTTTTTCTTTTTGCATATTTTTTGATTCCCTATTTGTATTTTTTTTTGCTTATTTTTCTTCTCTATTTTCTTTTAATCTCCTTTCTTTCTTTTATCTATTTTTGATTCTCTCGCTTATTAATTTCATCTAAATAAAAAGTAAAATTTCAATTTGATAAACTCACATGTCAATAATTTTTTACTATATTGCTATTTTTGAATTATCATATTTGAATATTCTTTTAGTCTATTCTCTACGTTTATATTATTTAAAATATATCGTTTTCAACTTTTTATATCAACCAAGAAAACTTTTCAAATTATTTATAAAGTGCAATAATTAAGTTAAAGTCAATAAACTAGACAAAAAAAGAATCGCATTTAATAAATCTGCCTATTTCTGACTGTCCTAAAACAGGTTAATCTCCTAGTTGGACAGCCAAAGATCACTGTAATATGTAATATGTCATGTTTTTTAAAAATTAATAAATAAATAAAATAAAAAATAATTTCTGAAACTTATCGAACACATACATATCATAGTAATTATTTTTGGGTATTATGCCATATTGCGCTACCTTCTTCCTTAACCAACGTTTCAGACAGCATTGAAGTGTCCATAATCAGTCACACATCTGCCCGGATCTGGCCGTGAAGACAATATTAGCGATTCCTAATCGAAAATTTGAAACATCAGAAAAAGATACGGTCATATCCAGGACATGAACCCAGGACCCTTGCCTTCCCGGGTACGAAATTATACATAAAAATAAGACCCAATAAACACATGCGGTGAGAAGATGAAGACAATGTTGGTAGTTCTTATATGAAGTATGATACAGTTAAATATGACCGAAGGAGATAGAGCCCCATTAACTCAGTTGGTAGAGCTGTGCCCCGTCAAGGCAAGGGTCCTTGCGTTCAGCTCCTAGATGTGACCGTATCTTTTTCAGATTTTTCTATTTCAAACTTTCCTTTAGGAATCTCTGATATATTGTCTTCAATAATTAAATATTACAAATTAATCAAATACAATTTACTTGCGCACATCGGGATTTACCCAGGATTGTAACTACTCAACCACAAAGGCAGAAATATGTAAAATACTACAGGAAAATAATCCAGTTATTCAAAGATTTTAATTTATGAAGTAAATTTGAATAAGAACAGTAAAAATGTTTGGTACCTACAAAATGTGTAATTCTGAATACCGTGAAAAACGAGCGAGTGGAACCACCAATTCTTCGAATATTGCATCCATTTCTTCTTCTTCTTGGCGTAAATGTATTTTGCTTGCATTTCAAACATCGCCCTAAACCTTTATGAGTTTCCTTTACGTTGTCTTATCTTTTATTGTACGATATCGGTTCCGATTTCGAGGAGAAATCGAAATGAATTTCGTGGCAAATTTCTTCAACGTTTTGCCAATCTCTACGACCACTGTCCAATTGTTCCTAATACCCACGTTCAAACTCAAAGTCAAATGTTTGGCTAAATTTTCAAACATAAAGCCCTTTTGAGGTATCAGCAAGCGGCGCGGAACTATAAAAAGTAAACCAGTTATCTATCTACCTATATAATATATAGATATTTTTTTCTTATTAATAACACACATATATATAACACACATATATATATTTGACCGGTCGGTGGCCGAGTTGACATCGCGCTTGGGTCCCACTCAGGCGTAGTGTGTTCAATTCCTCGGCTGGCTAAGTCCTCCATCACAGCACAAGCAATATTTTCAACTTACTGTGGTGGTAGTAGGAGATTTTCAAATATTGTCAGGTTATTCGTAACCCGGGAATGTTTGTCTTTATTTCTAAAAATAAAATAAAAAAATATATATATGTATATACATAATTTTGAAATTCTGCACATAAAACAAAAGAAAATTTACTATGTATATCTGAGTTCAAAAAACTCTGTAGGCAACCCCAGGGACTTCAGAAAGTAATATATAAATGCAAAATTCATGGAGGGAGTGAATTTGTACTGTTTTTAAATACTTTATCTTTTATTTTTTCTCGTTAAAGGGTTTGAAAGGTCTCAATAGAAAACCATAATATTGCTAATGAATCCAAGGGAGCCTGCTATGCCTCAATACAAAGGACTACCCCATCAAAACCGTGGTTTCAACAACTCTCCCATTTCTCCTAAAAAATAAAAAAAACATCACTTATTTGAATGAGGATTGGACATTTTTCGTTCCTTCTCACCTTTTTAAAATTCACGTGCTTGACTCTTCAGATTTTTCATTCCGTGGTATAGAAGTGGGAACTTTAGATGGCATATTTTTTGGTTGTCCTTCTCTAAACAAATATCCTCTCTTCAATTAAGCCTTATCTTAAATTGCATCCCCTCCATTCAATATCTCATCTCTTTTATGTCTGAAGTCCACTCCAATCTTCCATATAAATTTTAAATTTACCAATTTACTTCCCCAACTTCCTCTTCTCCTACCCAGCCTCCTTTCAGCCCCACAACACACCTCAATTGGGGATGCCAAAGTCTAACTGGCTCCAGACGATAAGAAGCAGAATAAACAAAACGAATATATAAATTCACCATCCCTCTCTCAATGATTTGAAAAGATGATCTCAAAGATATTAGAAGAACGAGATGTGCTATCAGCAGTTCATACTGTGTGAAATTGTTTTGCCCAGTGTCGCCGGTTTTGTTCACCAATACTACTGCACACCTTCGCTTACGCTAAGGTATCCGCACTAATACATAGAACAGATTTCTGTGCGTACACGTCCCGATAGTATTCAAAGTACCCTAATTAGGTAGTACTCCGCCTACGGTCCGGCGGCCAACAAAGCATATCTCGTTCTTCTAATATCTTTGGATGATCTAGATCAAGGCTGCCCAACCCCAGGCCCGCGGGCCACAGTGTGGCCCGCGAACGAATTATAAGTGGCCCGCGTGAACCATTTTCAAAAAACCAGCCAATCCGCCAATTTGAAAAAGTGTCGCGGGCCCGCGGTAAAACAAACAATGCAGCTTGCGCGCGGTCACCAGTGTTGCCAACGAAGGCGATTTATTGCTATTTAGGCTACTCAGAACGAGAATCAGCGACGAAAAAACTAACCTATTGAATTTACTTTTTAAACAAAAATACACCGGTTTTTGAAATAATATTTTTTAGGTCCGAAATGGAATCTTGTAGCCACACCCCCCCCCCCATGGAATTAATTCGAAAAATTGTTGTGGGGAATCACATATGATGTTTTTGGGTGCGCGCTATCTTTTCTCAGCGAAGTTCCGTAACAACCCCCCCCCCATGTATTTCAAATATTTTGTGGGGAGCACTCATTTTGAATTTTTTTTGTGGGGAATTATGTTTTATAGAAATTCTCTAAAACCCCCCCCCCCCATGGAAATAGGAACAGTCAGGTATTCAGTGGCCCGCCAGTGATTCAAAATCGTCAATTTCGCCCAACTGTTAAAAAGGTTGGGCATCCTTGATCTAGATCTAGAACATCCATGTGAAAACTAGAAACATTTGATTAAAAGATACTACAAAATTCCAAGGGTAAAATTTATTGTTGTATAAATAATATCAACGGCTTTTGTGGTCGAGGGGTAAGGCTCTCGACTAGTAGTCTGGAGGTCGCAGGTTCACACCTCTGCGAGCGCTTGTAATTTTTTTTGATGAATTTGTGTTATTTTACAGTTTATTAATTAAAAATAATATAAAGTACTCGTATATTTTTGTTGTTTGTTTTTGGGGTGTCACGGCACGGCATAACACCCCAAAAACAAACAAAAAAAATGCTTTTAGCCGTGAAAATCTAAAAACTTACCCTACTCGTATATTGGCGATACGTTCAAGAGTGGAAAATACTCTCAGTATCGCCCTGTGTAAGACCACCATTCAGAAATGAAACGTTGCTTAAAACGGCCCTAGCTGTGTTTGGTAACCAAATCTGAATAGCCAGGTACTTCCGTACATTTTTTTCCATCTCCTTCCTCTTCCTACTACCTTCAATCTCACTACATATCTCAATTGGAGATGCCGTAGTCTCACTGGCTCCAGACGGTTTTTGAGAAGTTGGGACTCTTGTGCGGTATTCACATTAAAAAAAGTTTCTGGACCAATGATCTCTTCCATTCTGAATTGTTGCATTTCTGGGCGGTATTGTGATTTTCGTTTTCTCGAACCGTGAACAACAGCTGGCTGTGGCAGAACAATGGCAGTCGGAAGACGGTCAGTGGTCGGAACCTCGGCAAATGTTTATTATTGCTACAATTTGTGTGCACAGGCCAGCCGAGTTTTCTGAAGCGCACTTCCAGCCAACTACTTCTTTGGGGCACTTCAAATGATTCATCCAGGAGATAAGAATAAGTTTGGATTCTGCTTTCTTTAATTTAATGAGTAGCATTCCAAATGAGAGTATTATAACAAAGCCCTCGACAAATATCTTCGTGATTTTAAAATGAATTTCAGTTTTTGTTATTATTATCTACTCAATGTATCTATGTGCTTAACTTTGTTACAATTATTCACTTAATATAAAATAATCGGTTGACGAACTGCCATTTAGCCGTTCAACGGGACTAAACATTTAAATAAATAAATACTAAGAATAAAACTTATTATTATTTTGAAGTGAAACTTCTTTAGCCGCGTCATGCAATTTCGAGAACCGGAGTAAAACCAACTCATGACCGAAACGAAAATGCGGGACCGATTAAAGTTCATTTGATCTAGTGAAAGTTTTGAAGTAAGATATAAATGTTTTTTAGGTAATCTCGACAACTGGCGTTGGTGGTGTAATGGTCAGCGTAGTTGCATTCCAAGCAGTTGATCCGAGTTCGATTCTCGGCCATCGCATATTAAATTTTTTTTTTGGTTGAATGTTAATTTTATAACTCATTGTTTGTAGTCATTGTTCTTTGAAATTTTTAAATTTTTAATCCATTGTAATTTTAAACATTATTTATTTTTCATATTATTTTTTTCGTCATTTAAATTATATTTTGTACTGGGGTGACATCTATCGGCAGAATATTTTTTAATTTTAAATTATATAGTTTATGGGGGTGACATCTATCGGCAGAATATAAATATATATTTTTTAATCTATTTAATTATATTGATTACGGGGGTGACATCTATCGGCAGAATCTTTTAATGTTTTTTGTTTTTAACGCCTTTTTTGAAGTGAAACTTCTTTAGCCGCGTCATGCAATTTCGAGAACCGGAGTAAAACCAACTCATGACCGAAACGAAAATGCGGGACCGATTAAAGTTCATTTGATCTAGTGAAAGTTTTGAAGTAAGATATAAATGTTTTTTAGGTAATCTCGACAACTGGCGTTGGTGGTGTAATGGTCAGCGTAGTTGCATTCCAAGCAGTTGATCCGAGTTCGATTCTCGGCCATCGCATATTAAATTTTTTTTTTGGTTGAATGTTAATTTTATAACTCATTGTTTGTAGTCATTGTTCTTTGAAATTTTTAAATTTTTAATCCATTGTAATTTTAAACATTATTTATTTTTCATATTATTTTTTTCGTCATTTAAATTATATTTTGTACTGGGGTGACATCTATCGGCAGAATATTTTTTAATTTTAAATTATATAGTTTATGGGGGTGACATCTATCGGCAGAATATAAATATATATTTTTTAATCTATTTAATTATATTGATTACGGGGGTGACATCTATCGGCAGAATCTTTTAATGTTTTTTGTTTTTAACGCCTTTTTTTTTTCAATGGTTGACCATAATATCAATCCACTAAGTAATATTTTAGGCCTGTAGCATACTTGAAAAGTTAAAGAATGATATAAGATTGTTTATGATGTTAACGATAAAAAAATAAAAAAAACATAAAATTACCATAAAAAATGGGCCAACGGCACGCGGTGTTCCCAAGCGGTCACCCATCCAAGTACTGACCGCGCCCAATGTTGCTTAACTTTGGTGATCGGACGAGAACCGATGTGTTCAACATGGTATGGTCGTTGGCAAACGCTAAACAATATTAATTTCTATTCTACCTGCCAATAAATATATGAAAATTAGTATAAAAAAGCCCTAATAATACTGAAAACATTAGCAAGGTGTGTGCGACGTTGATAAAAATAATCATTACATACGCGCTTGAAAAAGATCGTAATTACATCCATAATTTTGAAGGAATTTTTTTTTTCAATGGTTGACCATAATATCAATCCACTAAGTAATATTTTAGGCCTGTAGCATACTTGAAAAGTTAAAGAATTTTATGATATTATTAATGATAGTAAAGATAAAAAAATAAAAAAAAACATGAAATTACCATAAAAAATGGGCCAACGGCACGCGGTGTTCCCAAGCGGTCACCCATCCAAGTACTGACCGCGCCCAATGTTGCTTAACTTCGGTGATCGGACGAGAACCGGTGTGTTCAACATGGTATGGTCGTTGGCAAACGCTAAACAATATTAATTTCTACTCTACCTGCCAATAAATATATGAAAATTAGTATAAAAAAGCCCTAATAATACTGAAAACATTAGCAAGGTGTATGCGACGTTGATAAAAATAATCATTACATACGCGCTTGAAAAAGATCGTAATTACATCCATAACTTTGCAGGAATTTTTTGAAGTGAAACTTCTTTACGCGCGTCATGCAATTTCGAGGACCGGAGTAAAACCGACTCATGACCGTGACGAAAAAACGGGATCATTTCGCTATAGGAGCCTAGCTAATATTATATACCTAGTTTAGGTCACTCTCCGAACTCAGCTTCGCGGTCTAGAGGCAGAGCGCACGACTGTGGTCGTGAAGAACCGAGGTTCGATCCCCGCTTTAACTAATTTTTTTTTTCTTTTTTTATAACTTTTAATTTTTTTTATCACATGCTACTTATAAATATGTCAATAGACAGAAAAAAAGAGAGAATGAAATGAAAAGAGAGAGAGAGAAGAATATTAGAAGTTTCACTTCTGTCTTGCGTAGGCTTGACACACCCATTTTTTTTTTTTCAATGGTTGACCATAATATCAATCCACTAAGTAATATTTTAGGCCTGTAGCATACTTGAAAAGTTAAAGAATGATATAAGATTGTTTATGATGTTAACGATAAAAAAATAAAAAAAACATAAAATTACCATAAAAAATGGGCCAACGGCACGCGGTGTTCCCAAGCGGTCACCCATCCAAGTACTGACCGCGCCCAATGTTGCTTAACTTTGGTGATCGGACGAGAACCGATGTGTTCAACATGGTATGGTCGTTGGCAAACGCTAAACAATATTAATTTCTATTCTACCTGCCAATAAATATATGAAAATTAGTATAAAAAAGCCCTAATAATACTGAAAACATTAGCAAGGTGTGTGCGACGTTGATAAAAATAATCATTACATACGCGCTTGAAAAAGATCGTAATTACATCCATAATTTTGAAGGAATTTTTTTTTTCAATGGTTGACCATAATATCAATCCACTAAGTAATATTTTAGGCCTGTAGCATACTTGAAAAGTTAAAGAATTTTATGATATTATTAATGATAGTAAAGATAAAAAAATAAAAAAAAACATGAAATTACCATAAAAAATGGGCCAACGGCACGCGGTGTTCCCAAGCGGTCACCCATCCAAGTACTGACCGCGCCCAATGTTGCTTAACTTCGGTGATCGGACGAGAACCGGTGTGTTCAACATGGTATGGTCGTTGGCAAACGCTAAACAATATTAATTTCTACTCTACCTGCCAATAAATATATGAAAATTAGTATAAAAAAGCCCTAATAATACTGAAAACATTAGCAAGGTGTATGCGACGTTGATAAAAATAATCATTACATACGCGCTTGAAAAAGATCGTAATTACATCCATAACTTTGCAGGAATTTTTTGAAGTGAAACTTCTTTACGCGCGTCATGCAATTTCGAGGACCGGAGTAAAACCGACTCATGACCGTGACGAAAAAACGGGATCATTTCGCTATAGGAGCCTAGCTAATATTATATACCTAGTTTAGGTCACTCTCCGAACTCAGCTTCGCGGTCTAGAGGCAGAGCGCACGACTGTGGTCGTGAAGAACCGAGGTTCGATCCCCGCTTTAACTAATTTTTTTTTTCTTTTTTTATAACTTTTAATTTTTTTTATCACATGCTACTTATAAATATGTCAATAGACAGAAAAAAAGAGAGAATGAAATGAAAAGAGAGAGAGAGAAGAATATTAGAAGTTTCACTTCTGTCTTGCGTAGGCTTGACACACCCATTTTTTTTTTTATTACAATTATTATCTCTCGTGTCATTTTAAGTGATCAGATATAAATGATTAGGTACCCAATCTTCCTCTCCACCACCCCTTCAGCTTTACAAAGTAACCTAATTATGGATCGTAGACCGTAGATCGTCAATTGCGGAATTGACGTAAAAAAAAATAATTGAGAAAGCACTTTTTTATTTTCATCCGAGGTAGGAAATTATGAATAATAACCTCTTGATTCATTGACGTCCAACGACAACTACCGATTCCGGTCAACGCGCACCGTTTATCGCGTTCTAATAGTTGAACAAGTTTCAACGAGATATTAGTAATAATTCTCTAAGTGTAGATCTATGCTTCAAGGGCGCTTAAATATGACTTCTCAATACTTACTTGCTTACTTCATTATACAAAGCGTATAATTATGCACAGATAAAGCAGGAAAGACTTTGATCTCATCTGCTTTTACAAAATTATTAATGGTATGATTGACTCACCTACTTTATAACTCACCCCTTTCAATATCCCTTCCCGTGTGTTCAGAAACAATGATTTGATTCTCCATCAACACTTAACAAATTATGGATACCATTGACCAATATCCAAAATGGCCAGACTTTTTTGGTGTAAGTCTTAGGACGGGTTGTTTCGGACAATTTGAACAATTCTTCAAATTTCAATGTTCATTTTTAAGTTCTGTGAAAAAAATTTCAAGTTCTGTTATTATTTCAGTTTTGTCAAACAACTAACCTATAATGATATAATAATAGAACATAAATAGGAATTTCACAGAACTCGGAAATTAACGTTAAAATTAGATGAATTGTTCAAATTCTCCAAAAGAACCAAAAGAAGAATGTTTGCAGAAGTCGTCAACTCCATCAAAACTTTGTTCTTATCTTGACATGAAATCATAATTATTGTTTTTTGTGCCCTATTTTTATCATGGCTTCATTTTTTTAAAATCGCTTTTTTCTCATTTCACCTTTTATTAACTTTATGTAATATGCATTGTGTTTTAATTGGAAATAGTCCGTTAATAAATAAATAAAGAAAAAACATTTTTCCCTATAATACCTATCATGTATGTCATAAAAACAGTTTTCTTAGAAAGTTTATTATTGGAGAAGATGCAATATAAAAAGCACTGCACTTGACATGATTTAACATTTGCTATTTTATACTTCTTTACTATTGATATACTTTTATTAGAAAATTAGTGGCAATAGAAGAGTGAAACATTAAAAAATTAAAAAATAATCTTAATCTAGAATGCTACCGAAACGCTCATTTATTTACACACTATTTTTGTATTGCCGAATTTCTAATTTTATAATGACTGAAAATTTGTTTGTTTTAATGTTTTAAGTACAACTATTTGAATTTCGAATTTGTTTTTTTTTGAATTAATGAATAAACAAAAGATATAATGAATTAAGGAAATGAGGTGTGGAAGTAGAAATTAACCTACTTCCTGACATTCGACAGAACTGAAACTAGCGGATGACAATATACAAACTTCCAGCAGTTAATGTACGAAATAAATCTCGGTATCATCCAATTAGGATTTGACTTAACCGCGGTTCACTCATTTTAGTCAGTCCCTGGGGAGGAAGGTACAATCCTCAGTCAAACCATTTAACAAACACTACAAAATATGGGATAAAATCTCATAACTTTATTGCCTACACACTCTATAACTCTCTTCCAGATATACTCGTATATATAAAAACAGCCAGAATGTAAAGAAAATTCAAAGTGATGCTTTAATAGTGAATATTTTTAAATACATATAAAAACAAAAATAAATAATTCTTGTCGTGTTGTTTAATTGTGTCCTGGGTCTTTTTTTCTCTCTTTTTCTATACCTTGTATTTGTAATCGAGCATAATCTATTTTTACAAATGTATTAGTGGGTAAGTACCTTTTTGTATATTAATACCTTGGCTTTGTGCTTACGTGTCTGTTTCCTTTTTGTTTTTTCTTGTTTGATCTACTTAACCTCCCTTTTTCTATTTTTGTGCTGTTTTACTTATTATTTTATTTGTGAAACTTATAATTTTCATATGAAAATACCAGCGTAAAATTGTACCTATTAACTCCCACCTATGTACTGTAAGTGCCTCCTGCTACAGTAAAAATCTTTTGTTTATTGTTTTTTATTTTCATATCTAGCGTGATATAAATTATTCTATGAAGTGGCGCCTTGAAGAACTGCAGTCATCTCGCAAACAAGAATTTGTCCACATCACATGAAACAGGAAAACAATTAAATTTAATAACAATTGAGTTAGAACACAATCGTAATTTCTGAAACATTTCTTTATTTTCATAATACGGTTTTTTAATCAAATTGTTTTACAATAATTTTTCATTGCTTAAAATCCCTTTATACACTATATCATGTTTTTTTTAAATAAAAACAGTCGAAATTTCATTCATATCATCAGATAATGAAAACATAAAAGGACTTATTTTTAGAATCACATTTACATAACGGCTACTTGATATAAAACATTATAATATATTTATATGTACAGAATATTTATACACGTTTTTCATTATTTTATTTCATGATTTGATCAAGAATTAACTTTCTAGTTGTGACTACATACACCATCATATTTACAAACACAAATACTTTACAATAGTTGAAGAAAAGATCAATCAAAAAAATATATTCTAGTACACAGTAAGGTTCTCTAATAATTTTTTTCAAACATGTTATTACAATAAAATAAATGAGTAATTTGTGATATGCAAAAGTTCACGAATACCGGCTACAATGTTAATACTTTAAATCAGATTTGTTTCATTTAAGAATCTGTAGAAATTAATGTTATGATAAAGAGTTTAAAACACTACAAGTTTACATATAATTTTGATGGTAGAAATGAGTTTCTAAAACCAATTTTATTTCACAAGGATATCAATTAATTTAACTTTAAGGCAGTAAAAATGCTTCAAGACATTTCACACAAAAGACAATGATGATTTGACTACTATCCGTGAACAAGAATCTATATTTTTATAGTACACAGAGGATACGATTAGAATAATACAATTTTCAGCTACGGAAAAACTCTCCGTTGCTGCCTAATCTCTTCATCATAGAATTAGTGGTCCAAGCTGACATGTTGCCGCTAGGGTCTCCCGGGCTGATGGCCAGGGGGGATGCGGCGTTAGACAGTGAAACAGATCCCGTCACGGAACCAGAGCTGGCTGTCACGGCCACGGAGGGTTTGTTCTTCAAAATTGACCTGGGGTTATTATCTTCGGAACTAGAAGGGGTTACGGCACAGTTATTGCTAAACATCATGGGATCCGTAAAACGCGCACTGGTCCCACCTCTGTCTCTACTTCCACTCATATTCTCACAAGTTTCCTTCATTTTACACAATTGTTCCTGTAAACTTCTATATTCTTCTAAGAAACGTTCCAGTTGGGCAGCGTGGTAGTCGTAGGTCAAAGGCATTGAGGGGTTGGGAACTGCGATGGGGGCTCTGGCCAGCTCAGACCTCGGCAGGCCGCGTATTTCAAGAAGCGGAGTAGCGCTGGCTGGAGATCCTGGTAAACTCGGTGCTCCACGGATGACTGATGAGGATGCCAGATTCAAGAAACTGTTTGATCGCTGTCCTGGTTTAGGGTTACCATTCGAGAGGGCGTAGTGGGAATAAGATTCTATCGACAACCTTCTATTGGAATTGCTTCCTAAACTTGATTCTCCTCCACTACTACCGTACCGACTTTCTGGAAGTAACGGACTTTGACTTGATTCAGAATCTCTGTGATGCCTGTTATTATGGCTTCTCATATTTACGCCACCCTTTCTGGGTAATGTATAAAAGTAATTATCCCTTCTCTCTTCATTACTATAACCGGGTAAGGTTTGATTGGTAGGTTCATTGGGGTTAGAGTTGGAATTAATTTCAAGCAGATCTGGGTAATTCTTATCAACTTCCGACGTTAAATTGTTCTGGTCATCAGTGTGATTGTTGGTCACCAGCGGGTTGGTGGGGGGGTTGTAGCCGCGGGAAGTGGATGAAGGTAACAGTTGCCTTCTCACGTGATGAGTTTGGGGCAATACCTCGCTGGAGTTGTTGTTGACTTTGTTCTGAGACTCAGTGCTGGTGTAGGTGTTATAGACTTGGCTGCAAGACGATATGGATTCCGGTGTGAGTGCGATTCTGAAAATAATTAAATTTACCGATTAAAAATGAATTCAACAAAATGCTTCGAAGGTTTTTCACTTGTTATCATTTGAAAATGAGATGTTAGTTGCGATATCGCTCTAGTGGATTTTTGTACAACTGGGCTTTATATACACAATTTTAGAATTAAAACAGCAGATAAAGATAATGATTCAACCTTAGATACTTTAAATTAGTGTTCAAGAAAACTGAAGAAAAATAAACATGGAGGTTTGTTAATTACCTTGGTTCTCTATACTCAGATAATCGGGGAATATGTAAATCTGTTTCTTCTTGTTTGGCTAGCTCTCTGGGCGCAGGCCATGTAGGCTGAGGCAGGCCCCTCCAGGCCCCCGCCCCTCCTCGAGCCTCTGAACTCGGGGTCGGAGTTTCCATATCTTCATCGTACGTCTCTGCCTCATCCTCAGTGTCCTGACTCGGTACATTCCTGTAGTCACCGCGTTTCCTCATAGCCCCCATCATTACCGTCACTGCTTCATTTCTGTGACTAGAATTGTCATTTTCAATAGTGTTGGCGATGGAAACGTGATTCACCTTGTGATTCATTTCGATCTTCTCATAACTATCTGCTCTATGACGCGCGCAAACTGCTTGACGAGGGCGAGTTTTTTTACGGGCCGCTTTGATACCAAGGAATAGTAAACAAATAGTCAATATTAGTAATGCTGCCGTTGCTCCTGCGGCAAGAGCAAAGCTCCCACTAGCGCTCCCCCCAACACGCTTAGCGACTGCCAGCTTGACTACGGCTTCTGCTTTTCCAGCGACATTTTCTGCCGCACATGTATAGAAACCAGCATCTTGCGAGTCTGCCGCTACAAGAGTCAAACTTGCTATACTTCCTCGTGCTCTCACTAAATAGGTCCGCCGACCGCTACCAGATGTAGTGTTTGCGAGGATTCTATTTCTCAGTAGCCATAGAACTCGAGGCGTCGGCTCACCACCAATGCGGCAGGTTAAGGTCACATTATCCCCTTCTTCAGCCGTGGACTCAGTTTCTGCAGGTTCAATTTCTGGAGCACAGGCAAACTCATCAAGTTCCATCCGTTCCCACGATCGACCAGCTAGCCGAGGAGGAAATCTACAAGCTGGTGGTAATCCGAAAGGAACGTTTTGCTTCAACATCCAATCTCTGAGAGGCCTTAGTCCACAAGTGCAATTCCAAGGATTATTCGCGAGTTCTAATCCATGAAGACTTGTTAAAGACGTGAGAGTCGATGATTTCACATCTGATAGCCTGTTGCGATCCAGCTTGAGCCATTCGAGCGTTTGCTCTAATCCACTAAAAGCTCGTGGCTCAACCGTTCCGAGTCGGCAATCTGAGAGTTCCAATCTTACCAGTTGCGGGACGTACACAAATGCCTCATTAAGAACTCTCTGAATGGGATTTCCACTCAGTTTGAGTTCTCTCAATTCTGGAACTGAGTCAAATATGTGCGACGGAACAGCACTGAGTAGATTGTAACTAAGATCTAGTTCGACTAGATTGATAAGTTTTCTGAATGCGAAGCGGTCAATAGTCTTGAGACGGCATTTGACGACGTAGATCTTCTGCAGGTTGAGTAGTCCAGCTGCGAGGAAGGCGTCCCTTGGGATTGTGGCGAGAGGGTTGTCTGTGAGGTCCAGCAGCTGCGTGCCGGCATCTAGGCGCGAGGGAAGGCGGGTGAGGTTGGCTCCAGGGCATAGCACAGACTCCTTGCCCCCCTTCCACTTGCAGTCGCAGAGACGAGGGCACTGCGCCTGCGTGTGGAGGGCGAGCACGCACAGCGCGGCTAGCACCAGCGCGTGCGCGCTCATCCCGTCACCGCGGCACCGTGGCAAGGCCTAACTATAGCTGGGTACTGTGCAGGGTACAAGGAATCGAAAGATTCATCTGAAACAATGGAAATATTGCACGATTAGTAAGAAAGTTACTTGTGTTATATTGTAATGCAGCCCAATTCCTTGAATCCCTCAAAAGAAATATGAAATTTCAATAAACACTTAATTATAAAAAATATTACAATTTTTTAAATCGATAAGAACAAAAAGTCTTGAAAATAACCATTATTCATCAGAAGTATGACTCTAAATTTCAATTTCACAAAATTTTAAAAATAACATCATTATTAGGATTTACATAAATAAAATAATTGAACATAAACGTTCAATACGAGACTGCTATCATAGAGCTATAATGAACATAATATTTAATAACATAACTAAATGCTTTCGCAAATATAGAACCTTGGAATTTGACTGAAATCTGTATATTTTGGTTTTAGCAAACATTATAATATTATGGTCTCGAGCCCTAAAAAACCTATGAAGAAAATCCTTGATTCCGAGCAAAAACGGGTGGATAGATTCGCTTGTCTTAGTAAACGGATTGCGATCTTTGAAGCAAGCGTGAGGTGGGAATGTTGTCATTGTTCTGCCGAAATTTTAATGGAAGATGCTTCAAGGAACTAGCATCGTTGATCACTTCGGCACCGGTGCACAGTCGAGAACATGCAAAACGCGCAACAATCATGTTTACACGATTCGATGGCCTATTTTTACTTTCAATTTCTATGGCCTATTTTAAATGCTAATTTTGTTGAAGCAATTTTTTGTACAATTATTAATATTTTCAGTAAACTGTGATTTATATAATGATTCACTACAGAAATCAGCAATCGCTTTGTTACGTGAGAACGGGTCGCTTTTAAGTCGTAGATCGTTCTTTGTTCAATAGCTCGGTTGTGAAATTATTTGCCGGCTTCGGTGTTTCACACCTCCTACTACCTCGATATTTAGGTACACTTCGTACTGTCCTTCAAAAGACCCCCCACACAGCATTCCTTAAGATAACAAGGAAATAATTTCCCTCGGGGTCTCCTTTGAGGAGTTTGATATAAACATATAATTCAGTACAAAGTTTCAAAACGGTTCAGGATTTCGGCTAAAGCAGTTAAACTACATTAGATTTAAGAATTAGTATTTCAAAAATAGTATCCATGAATCAATTAAATTGTGATGGATGCTGCGATGCGTGGGATGCAGATGATTAAATGCTTCGATTTATTTCCTCCTCAGCTATTGCTCTAATTCCCGCGTATGAATCTAATGAATTCCACTTGACTGAAGCGGCTCGCCTGGATGAGAAATAGCACCAGCAAAGTGTTTCATTAGGGATGGTTGGATTCTACTGGTAAAATAGGGTACAAAACCTCCCTAAAAAGATTGGCTGGAAGGGACGGTGGCTAAAAAAGAGAGTGAGACGCTTGGCGAGCTGCCCACACATCTCTCTTCCTGTCTAATGAAATGCACGTCCTTTCTGGCGGACCAACTTTATAACCTCCAACTAAAGCCCCTAATGCCACCATACTCGTATCATCCGTATATTCTGACATATTATCTAAATATTCTCGGGATATGAATTGATAAATTGTGGTAAGACTATTCTTTTACTTTTTAGTTTTTTTTTTATTTATTTTAATAATTAATATGTTTCCCTGCCATCATTGTACAATTAATGTCCTGATGAAGCGAACATCGCTCTCGAAACATGTTGATTTAAAAAAAAAAAAATAAAGATTATCATGGTAAAAACAAGGTGTTTTTAATTATTTCATTAACATATTTTTATCATTCCCATATTGTATTACTTATCTAATATTTTGCTTTGTTATTTACACATAATGTTCTTAAGTTTTATTATCTATCCATTTCTGCTTCGCTTTGGATCACTCTGATTTTTTATCTGTCCAAATTATAATATGCATTTAAAAAAAACTTTATACCCATAGACATACAAGTCAATGTTCATGCCGTATTCGGTAAAATTATTTTTCCCGTACAAACTGATTAATTCAAAACGTAGCTACTGTCCACATTTACACATATTATTATTACTAATAATACAAATACTCTAATTTGTTTTTTTTATTGAACTTTAAACACGACTTTAACAAGCAAGACACAGTGCAAGAGTTATGAAACCGTACACGATACTTGTCATTTTATAGAAATACACAGCTGCTGTGACAGACGTGTAATTTAATTTAGGACATGGTAATACAGTAGTGGCCTGTGCATTTTGCAGTGACGTTGCAATTTGCTGGAGAAATTCGCTTCCACCGAGCTACAACTTTTATATAGGTCAAATTAGACATATTATTCAACTCACAGCGTAATAATTTGTTTTTGCTATAAAACACTAGTACGTGTTGTTTAATTCGTTTCTAATATTCACACTCGAGCTCCAGTTTTTGTTGAGTTATATTATGTTTTTAAGGATGAAATAAAAGTTACTCATTCCTGCTTACTTCTCCTTGCCTAAAACGGAATACACATCTGTAAATTAGTACCAAAAAAATACTAGTTTGGTCGTTTAAATTAAAAGCAATTTTATGTTTTTCAAACTTGTAATTGATTCTGGAAATCCGCTGTGGTTTATAGAAATATGAAAAAATAATATGTACTAATTACCTCATTTCATATATTATTTAGTGTTTTATCAAAATTTAAATTTATTTTATCAGTACTTTTTTATATTTAATTACGAAGACCTGCTTAAATAATTTTACGTTAAAAGTATTCGCTGAGTGAAGTGTGCGCGCACTTTTGTAGGCCCTGAAAAATATGTAGTAGGTTCCTAGCAAAGGATGGAAGAGGATTTGTTTTACTTTTCGCCAAAAAACTGCACCCTCAGGAACAGTTGTTGTGAAAATTAACGACCACATCAAGAACACAGCTTGAGAAACTTGAATCATAAAAGGATCTTCACACTTCTTTATTCCAAATTTTAATGAAGCTTTCTTACGATGAAACGAAAAAGTAGGTTTCTCATAAAATTTTATCGATTGCTCATTAGTTGAGAAGGGTGAAAATTCTCTACTTAAAAAATATAGCAAAATATGAACATTTTATGTAACAATTATTGTTTCCTGTTATTATTTAATTTTTGGGAAATGGATAATTCATTTTCAAAGAAAAACAAAATGGAGCCAAGTGTGGTGCCCTTCATGGTTTCCCCAAAATTATCAAATATAACAAGTTATTATTTTTATTGATCAACTAATGTTTAAAAGAAAAAGTTTTTAATGCATGGCACAACAATAGCACAAACAAAGGATAACAAATTGTTATGAGCAATAATTATTTTCCTGAAACACTCATGTAAAATCTAATAAGCAATTATTATTGAATGGTCAATACTAGGACGTATTGAATTAGTTGGCAGGCATAAAATAAGTTGACGTATAATGGCAGAGCAGCTGACCGACAATCTGAAGGCTGCGGTTCAATTCTCGTTGGCGGCATCTATTTTTTTATCGATTATGATTTTTTGGTAAACTAATGCTTAAGACAAGATTTTTTATGCATAGCACAAAGGGTAACAATTATTTTTATAAGCAATAATTATTAGCCTGAAACACTCATCCACATTGAAAAATCTCTTGATAAAAGATACATGACGCCAACGGGACTTGAACTTGAACTTAAAAATAATTGTTACCCTTTATGCTATGCATTGAATTTCTTGTCTTAAACATTAGTTTACCAAAAAAATAATAATTAATATTTGACAAGTTCAAGTATCTTCAACAAAAAATGTAGACAATTTGTCTCGACGCCATCTAGTGAGAGAGTTAGCACTTACAATGTTTTTCTCGTATAAAATAAAGTTGGTTGTTTTCAGGTGAAAAAATGTAACAAGCAGTAATTGTTGAATGAAACACTAGTATATATTGAATTATTTCGCAAATAAGAGATAAGCTGCCATAGCTCAGTGGTCAGAGCTGTCGACCGGAAATCGAAAGGACACGGGTTCAAGTCCCGTTGGCGTCATGTATCTTTTATCAGGAGATTTTTCAATATGGATGAGTGTTTCAGGCTAATAATTATTGCTTATAAAAATTATTGTTTATTTTTTATCGGTTGATTTTTTCAATTTGTATTGGTGTTTCATGTTAATCATTATTGATTTTAATAATACGTTATTGGCAGTTTCGTCAGAAGCGTCAAACGTCAAGGTGACGGTTACGTACAAGTATTAATTAATTGAAAATGTTGAATTGAAATATTAACTTTAATATTCATTTGCAGTCCGCATGTATTTTTAACGCTTAAACGGGAGTAAACTCGTTCATGAGGTCATTAGCAATAACTAACAACTTATTTCTATGTTTCTTGAAGCGGCAATGAGATAAATTAATTAAGTCTATAGATCGTGTATACGATTTGTTTCAGTTCAAATAACTTAGTTAGTACACTCCCATTCATTAAAAGCCAGTTATTTTGCACAACGAACGAAATTATCTAATTATTTATTGTTATTAAGTTTAATTTGTAGAACTCCATTTTATTTTTATTTTTTATATATTCAATAATATTGTTATTGGGTTTATAAAAACAGTTTATTTTTAAACAAGTTCTGCTGTGTAATTATTATTACGCGTGACAGCTGTTTCGCCCTCTGAAGGCATTATCAAAAAAAAAAAACGAAATTATCAAAAAAATCGTATATATTTATAACTCAAAACTTACTAAAACACCTTGTGCATCCAACCTAGGAAACGCTTCCTTGCAAATAGAGAGGTGGATACTTCGAACAAACTTCCACAACATTTTTTTATTTTTTTTTTTATTAACAACATTTTTGATACATATACAATTCAGGTACATACATAGTAGGGTGTATCGATTTTTAACTTTTTTTTTGTTTTCAAATTCCAAGTTTAGAAAAAGTAGCTACTAGGTACCACAACTTACCACAAAAAGTTTTGGATTTTTAAAAAAATGTTTAGGTCTCCCGCACAAGGCTTAAAGTTTTAATTTTTTTCAAAAAATATTTAAAAAAATTTAAATTAAAAAAAATAAAATCGTAATTTTTGTGTTCTGAACTCATTTTATGCCTTCTGTAAGAAAATTTAAATTAATTCCGGTGGTTTAAACTTAAAAAAAAACATGGTTCATATATATACACAAAATTACAAAATTTCATCAAAATTAACAAACTTTAGGGCTTGTGCGGGAGACATAAAATCCATTTTTTATAAAAAAAAATCGTTTCTTACTTATTTTTATGCTCTAATATTACTGTTTTTTAACTTGGAATAAACACAAAAGTTACGATTTTATTTTTAAAAAATTGGATATTTTTTGAAAAAAATTAAAACTTTAGGCCTTGTGCGGGAGACCTAAACATTTTTTTAAAAATCCAAAACTTTTTGTGGTAAGTTGTGGTACCTAGTAGCAACTTTTTCTCAACTTGGAATTTGAAAACAAAAAAAAAGTTAAAAATCGATACACCCTAATACATAGTAATATAGAATGAAAGAGTAACAAAAAAATCCCACAAAGGCGAAGCCTGAGCGTGGGTATTATAGTGTAAGGATAAAACAGTGGTGTTTAAAATATATTTTTTTTAAACTTGTTAAATGTATCTATAGAGATCAATGTGATTGGTTTTTTTTTTTAGAGAAGTTTTTATTTTTTCTTCTTTTTTTTAAAATTTACAAACATATACACACACACACACAGCCACACAGACACACGCACACACAGACACACGCACACACACTCACGCACACACACACACACACACACACCCACACACCCACACACACACATAAGACATAGATGCATGTATATATTTCTTTGATTTAAAGAAATTAATCTTTAATTTACAGAAAGACATGTGGTTGTTTAGTTATTTAGAAACAGATGGCTTAATTAATTATTAATTACATTAATTGTTAAGGTTGATGTGAGAAATAGTTAGAATGCAGGTGAATTCTTCAATGTCTTTATCTGATTTTTGTCATTGATTTTACTAAAATAAACCAATTTAAAGCTCGATTGGAATCTTATTTGGAGAGAAGAAAAGATTTTCATATTCAACAATGGATTAACTATTCACAGAACAACTCAATTATTATTAAATTATTGTGAAATCTGATATGAGAGCATCAAGAGAATGCTGGATGTTCATTAAATAATAATAATATTGGCAGCATATCCTCCAACTTGGAAGCCGCGCTGAAAGTAGGGGCTTTTATCAACCGACTGTTGGAATCGTATTCTGACCGTGCTCGCAAATATTTAGACCGTATTTCGTCAAATCGTATTGACATATTAGGTCTTTATCGATCGTCCGTGCTAGACCTACTGTTTTATGTCTTACCAATAGAATCAATGATTTCCATACTGGTTTCAAAGATTATTAAATTAAAAGTCAGCTGGTTTTTTAAAAGCTTATGAATAAAAACATCAATTAAGATACTTAAAAATTTATATTTTGTTGAAAAATAATGGTGTCTTAGCATTTCGAAAAGGAAATTTGGTTTAAATTTTGCCCTTTTTTTGTTTTTTTATTAATATTTGTATTGCATATTCATGGATGTTTCTTCGGTCGAGTTAAACCCGAGGGGTAGGTACCTACCCGTACACATGAATAGTAAGTACGTTGTACTGGTGTTTGTCTGGCCATCCGGATTGATTGGAGAACTGCCAAGTGAATCAAAGTTGTGGCCTTTAGACCCCCCCTTCCCCTCCCTCCCTACCAACACGCCCCCGGAGGACACTTTTGGCTCTGGTGGCCGGAACGATAATGGCCAGAGGTTCCACTAGGTTAAGAAAAATCTCTCTGCCGGGACCTAACTTTCCCAGGAAAAACTTTTGGCTTCGGGACGTTTCACTTGTCATCTTCGTGCATGGAATATGTTACCGGTGTTTGTGTGGAATCCGTAGCAAATTCATTTCATATAAAATATTATAATATTTACCAAATTTATTGAAATTAACTTATATAATTTTTTTTTTTATATTATTTTTATCGGTGAATATTATTTTAATTGATTAAATTGTGAAATAACACAAATCAATCGAATAAACTTTTCTTGCACACGTCAAAATTTTAACCCGCAACCTCTGGATTGCTAATCGATAACCTTACCCCTCGACCAAACAAAAACATTTGTTTTGTTTTCAAGTACATTTTTTTTTAATAAAAAGTATTTCATATTATATTACATTGAAGAAATAAAAATTATTAAGTATTTACGTCAGATTAAAAACAGAATGAATAATTTAGACTGTGCAATAGAGGTGAATGGAGAGAGCACGATTGATTATCAGGAACTTGTTGATGTTTAATTGAATATTTTTGAATGATTTTATACAATTTTTGATGCTTTCAAATTTTCTGACAATTTTCTTATTATTTTATTAAATAAGATCATTATTATAACGGTTTTTTTAATTTTATTTCTACTCTTGTACATATAGTCTACCCTTTGCATAAATAATTAGCACCAGTAATACAGGGTTTTCCAATAAGAGGTGTTATTTTGAGATTCAATCGTAAAATATCAATGGTTTCGTTGCTTGTGTTGCACGTAGCGCCGTTTTATTGAAAGTAAACGTTGTCCTGATTAATATCATCCAATTCCGGCCATAAGAAATATTATTTAAATATTATTTTGAAACAATAAATCCATAATAATTATTTAATTTTCATATTTATTAAAAAAATAATCAGTCATGATATGATAGGTGTTACTCACAATAAAGGTGAAAGGAATTAATATCCTATCTTTAGTTCTAAAGTCGATCTAAAATGCTTTATTTAAATTTGTTTTAATTTATTTCATTTTATAGAACATGTTTTTATTTATGAAATAGCATCCTCAGGCTTTACGAAAATCCTTTGGTCACCAAAGCGATAGCCTCTTTGTTGAGATACACAATAAAGCATGTGGGCGGTACAAACCACACACGTACACACGCGTGCAGTACCTACACCCACGTATGCAGTTCCTACACAAAACACATATATTCTATATGTGAGACACAAAGGCACTCCTCTGGGATTAGCCTTTCCTGGTACGATATATTCCTTGTCCCTGTCGTTGTGCCGGTCCCCACTGCCGGACCACTCTGGTCCGAGTTACGATGAATATAAATTTTCATCGATTTCGTTCAAGTGGCCACATCCCTTTACAGTGGCACGAGTATATTCAGGCAGCGGGAGAGGGAGTTCGATTGAACGGGCCATTTGTTTAAACGAAAAGCCTCTTTAACATCCAGACCGAATGCAAAACACTAGAATTATCTGGAATTATCCATCTAATTTCACATTCGGTAGATTTGCAGAAGCATTTATATCCATAATTTTTTACTTTCCTTGCAATATGTTAATAACTATTTAAACTGAAAAAAATCTTAATACTGCACTGCAAAACATAAATACTAAACTAAAGCAATAAAAAGCCTCTTTAACATCCAGACCGAATGCAAAACACTAGAATTATCTGGAATTATCCATCTAATTTCACATTTGGTAAATTTGCAGAAGCATTTATATCCATACATTTTTACTTTCCTTGCAATATGTTAATAACTATTTAAACTGAAGAAATCTAAATACTGCACTGCAAAACATAAATACTAAACTAAGGCAATAAGCCAAAAGAATATTATGCTGCTTATTCCCAGTTTGAATCATGAATACCTTTTCACAACGAAATATGAATATATCATGAAGCTAAACTACATAATACTTTTTCCAAATCAAACAAAAAATTGACAGAAATGAATGTATTTAAAACAGAAGATTCTTATTTCTAAGCAGAAACTGCCTCCTGTTTTATATTATGTTTTAATATTCGTGTTTTGTCCTGTCCTGCTGTTATTGTTATTCTATGTTTTATCATCACTTTGTATAAACAGTATATTTAGTGTTTTATATGTATTTTTAGATCTGTATTGATAAGTTGGAATAATTTTAAGAAAATATTTTAAATTTATATTTATTAAAATTAAAATTTATTATTATTTTAAATTTATTACTTTTTATATTTAAATCATTGTCGGTACCTTGAGATAGGTATCTTATTGGTACATTTTATTGTTTTATTTCAATCTTTAAATTTTTATTTTTATTTTTACTTTTTCCTAATAAATTATGGTTTGTACTTTAATACTTTATATTTTAAACTATTCACTTTACAATTTACTTTTATACATTATAGTTTTTATACACTACTTATTACCTTACTTTTTACCTATTTTCTTAAATTTTACTAACATTTATACTGTTATTCTTCATGTTGTTGTACTATTATAAGTATGTCAATTATGTTAATGGCACGTGTTGTGCCGTATATGTGTAAATAAATAAATAAATAAATAAAATGAAAACTAATACTACAGTACCGTTTTTAAGTTTGTTATAGTTAAGCGCAGAAGTGAAATTACATTAAACTGCGCTATATAAATGCCATGTTATTATTATTATTATTATTAAAGTAAAAACATCGCTGAGAGACCTGAGAAAACATTTTGAAAACCTTCAAATAATTATTTTAGTATGCTTTATACTTACGTCATGCACAATATTTGTCGTATAATTAAATAATGTAATTAAAAGAATAAAGGTATATTTACGTAATTTACAAGTTGATTCACTATTCCAATAAATTCTTTGCAAATTGTTGTGTTTCACTTCTCACTACAATATTACCCGCAATACTGCAACGTCTAAATTTCCAGATTATAGATTTGCATATTTGATAGTAGGTAGTTAGGTGGGTATAACTATACATATTGTCCAGCATCCCTTCTACAAAAAGTTACCGACCACCACTGATACATTCTGCAACACCTAATTTCTGCAATATCGTTATGCGACCGGACTGCGCATCGCGACGTGCATCTGAACTCCTGTTTTGTACTAAATTCACCGAGGATAGAGATTTCAAATTCAAAACACGCCAATCATGCCAATTTGAACTCTATTCAAATGGTCGTAGAGACAATAACAGCATTCCGGGGTTTAGCTTTTGTGTAAATACAACATTTTGGTTTGCCTTTCAATCCATCGCAGTTGTATTGAAGCGATAAGTCTATTATTCTTTTCGAAGATAAGAATTTTGAGTAAATACGCTGTTGGTTCAATTGTTTGGACGGAGAAAAATGAATATTGCATTTTTGCAACAATTTATTATACACATATTATATATATCAGTTTATCAATATCAATATTTGTATAAACACGTGTTCCGACGTCCTCATAAAATATTCTCTTTTGATTGACACTTTGTTAGGAACTCTGTCAATTCATTCATTAAAGGCCTGCAGTCCCAATTTTAGCAGGAAAACGAACTAAAATTATAAAAATATTTTGTATAAAACGAAAAAGTGAAGTGACAATAACATTTTGTAATACATGTCTAAAAATTTATATTTAAAATGGCAAACAAAGTTTTCAACAAAAAAAGCCATGATTAAACAAAATTTTAAAACTTTCTTTTATAGCATAATATGTCCTTTGGCAGTGTTAAAATCTGATTCTTTTATTTGTTTTAAAAAATAGTGTTTCATTTTGGGATACGTTAAAAAAACAGCGAAACATTTATTTGAAATTGAATATCAAGTTGGCATTGATGACCATTTTTGTCTATACCAACCAGATAAAAAATTATGAATTTTTATTAAGCTCTCACGATTAACTAGCCTAAGATCCAGCAAGGCTTTTTTCTCTCTCACTTCCGATTAGGTTAGGTTAGGTTAGGTTTTATATAATAATAATAATAATAATAATAATAATAATAAAAACGTTTATTTGACAATAATTTTTTTACATGTTTGCATATAGTTTGTACACATACATTTAGATGATTATATTGTCAAAAGGGCAACTGCTCAGCTGTACATTCCGGATTTCTCCGGGAATGTAGCTGGTTTTCAGCAGTGCCTTTAATATAATGTGTTATAAATCGATAAATACAAATTTCTTTAAAATAAAATAAAATATAAATTCAGGATTAAATTTACATAAAATACATAGATAAAAATAAAAAAAAATAATAATCACAAGTAGGTGTCCCTTTCATTTTAAATTCGATCAATTATGATGTTGTGCGGTTGACTGTGCTGTCAGCAACCATTCGCTGCAGAGCTTCTTAAAGCACTGCAACGATGTTGTTGTTCGAATAGGCAGTGGTATTTTATTCCAAAGTTTTGACGATGAGTAGCTAAAACTACCCTCAAAAACAGCAGTTTTATGTTTGGGGAGAACAAGTAAATGGTCTCTTTGGCGTGTACTATGTGCATGTGAGTCACGGGACCACTGCAGTCTGTCAAACAGATAGGAAGGAACCTTTGAATTCATCAAGTTGAACAGTTGACACATTTGATGTAACTTCCTTCTGTTCGACATATTCAGTATTCGATGCCGATAGAGGTAAGGCGAGATATGCTCGCGTCTCGGGACATTATAGCAATATCGGACACATGCATTTTGGACTCGTTGTACTTGTTTTTGGGTTTTTTTCAATAAAGATGGACCGTAAACTGAGTCTCCATAGTCCAATATTGAGAGAACAAGACTATCAGTAATAATCTTGCGTAGTTTCACTGATATGTTATCTCTTATATTGTACAATAGATGAAGCCTCGAGTAGCACCACTGTGACCTGTTTTTAACATGTTCATCATACCTCAATCTACCGTCCACCATTATTCCAAGGTTGCGCGCAGCATCAACAAAGGGAACGGTGGTTTCGTGTATTTTTACAACATGTCCTCCATTTTTTACGCATGATATTTTGTGCTTAGTTCCCATTAATAAAGCAACAGTTTTTTGAGGATTGAGAAGTAACGCGTGCTCCTTTGCCCAACTGCAAACTCTACGTAGGTCACCATTTACCATATCCACTGCCACATGAGTTTTACTTACGTCAAACGATAAATATAGTTGTGTGTCATCAGCATACATGTGCGAACCACAGTGTTCAATAGATTGCATCATGTCAGCGGTATATATAGCAAAAAGCAATGGCCCTAGTATCGATCCCTGGGGTACCCCTCTTGTTATTATAATGTCAGATGAATATTTTAGAGTCCCATTACTATCCTTGCAAACTGTGCGCTGAGTTCTATCTTTGAAGTAATTTTGAAACCATTTTATTGCTTCATCGTCAAAACCAAAGTAACGCAACTTTGCAATAAGTAATGGAATGCTCAGTAAGTCAAATGCCTTAGAGAAGTCCAGCAGAACTAGTATCGAGGCTTTGCCTGCATCAGTGGAGGCAAGAATATCATCTGTAATACATTGCAGAGCTGTTGTAGTGCTGTGGCCTTTACGAAACCCCGATTGATGACGAGGTATAATCCCGCATGTTTCAGCGTAGACTACTGTTTGCTCAAACACAACTTTTTCGAGTACCTTGGATAATGCTGGTAATATGCTAATCGGTCTGAGATCACTAATACTTGAAATTGGTTTCTTTTTCGGAATTGGTGTGACTAAACCATTTTTCCACAGTGCTGGAACTATACCTGTCCGTAATGATTGGTTAATAATGGTTGTTATAGTGCTGAGTGCATACGGAAGTATGAGTTTAATCATTGAGATACTTATTTTATCGCAACCGATAGCGTTTGATTTGATAGTATGAATGTGTTTTGATATTGTAGTTTCATCAACTATTTGAAGTGAAAATGATTTTGCTATAGAGTGATTTTGTGTATTATAATGGTTGACTAAAATTGGACTATGTTCTAGATTTTGACTGTGATTAATAAAATGATTATTTATGGCTTCTGGGTCATTTAAATGTGTTGGTATATCTCCGACTTTGTCTTTAACATGAAGGCAATTTTCTAAAGATTTCCAGAGTTTTTTTGAGTCATGTACATTATTATTGATGTTATATTCAAAAAATGCTTTTTTTTCTCTCTTCATGGAAGAGGTTACTAGATTTCGTAATTGTTTATAATAAGTGTAGTGTGAGTCTAATTTTGATTTTAAATACCTGATATACGCGCGATCTCGAATTTTCATCATATATTTAATGACATCTGTTATCCAAGGTTTGTGTTTGTCTTTAATGGTTATTGTCTGTTTTGGTGCATGCGTATCGTAGATATTCAATACGTACGCATTGAAGTGTGTGACCATACTGTCAACATCATTCAAAGCGCTTATGTGTTGCCATGGCCCGTTAGCCAAATCGGCATTTAGCCTATTCATGTCTATGTCTTTAGTGTTTCTGTAAGTTATTGTTTTTGGTATATATTTTGGTTTTGAAAATTTTAAGTCGCATATAACTAAACCATGGTCGCTTATAGTTTTATAATGGTAAATTTGTGTACGTGTAACTATTTCAGGTTTATTAGTGAATACCACATCTATAAGTGTCGAGGAAGTACCTGTTACTCTTGTTGGTTCGTTTACAGTTGGCGACATATTAAATGCTTGCAATGCATCTATTAACTTTTTTGCATCCGGTTCCTGTTTGTTTAATAAGTTTATATTTAAATCGCCAAGTAAAAAAAGTGTTTCACACTGAAACATGTGGTCAGATAAATTATCACTGATACAATCGATTGCGTCATTGACGAGGTTTTTACAAGTTCTGTATGCTGTGCCTAAACATATATCGATATTCGGAGCCTTAATTTTAAGCCACATTTGTTCCAAGTACTTGTTTTCGTGTGGTAGTATAACGCTTGATAATTCACGACGTACATAGAAACCAACACCTCCCCCACGTTTAGGACGAGGGGAAAGATATAAGTTATAACCCGGAATTGCTCTATCAGTTGTACCTCTGCTCGCATCAATCCAAGTTTCGTTCAAGGCTAATGCATCGATTTCGTGTTCTCTAATATAGATACATAGATCATCAAAGCCTGTACCAAGCGATTGTGCATTTAGAAAACCAATAGTCAGTCTACGTTTTTTATTATTATTTGGAGCCATTTATGTAATATGCAATCATCTTGAATGGTAAAGACAAGATATTGTAATATACAGTATTTGAACATAGAGAAGTTGAATGAAATAACAACATGGATAATTTAAGCAAACACAGCACAAGATTTAAATAATCTGGAGGTAATAAATAAAACATAAGGTTTTTAGCGCATGAGAAGTTAATGTAATGAACGTGTAGGAATTGTAAGATAAAGAGACATAAGAATAGAACAGAAAAAATAAAGTTGGAACTCAATACCACTGCCCGTCCGGTAAAATTAATAATATAATATGGTTGCCATAATGTCACACTACGCGCATAACAACAGCAATATAATAAATCGAGATCATCAATATTGGTAATACTTCGTATATTCTGGTGTACAATTTTTAGACTGTACGATTCCCAACAGTATTTATTTATGTCTTTAGGATTATCAACTACATAATTGTTGCATGTGAGCATAGATTCATCGGGAATTTCAAAAGAATGTTGGATCATTTTAGAGTAAGTTATCTGTAAGTAAACCCACACGGTAATATTAATTTGGGATGGTAAATTTATGTTTTTGATGTGTGAACAAAGAGTACATAAGTTTGGTTGCTCAGTTATTGACATAAAATAATATACATAAATTATTGTAATACATAAATTGTGAGAAAACATTAGCCATTTCATGTTCTTCGAATGGTACAAATAAAAATTGCAATTGGTATTAGTGGTGAATTGAGGGTTAGCTAGTAATTTCTTATAATAAGGAAGTAAAGTAGCGGGGTCAGAGAGACACAATGATATAGTTGTAAATTTTTCATATAAGAATTTCCTGATAATGTGTGGGTAATATAAATGCACCACGATGTTAATAATTAAATTATTAATTGAAATGTCTGACATCGTGCTTATTTGGGGATTGAACAATGCAATATTGTAGTATTTTTTTGAAAGGAATAGAAATATCATGAAATATAGGAACACTCTGATTAACATTTTGAAAAGGGATACAGGTAGTATGGGTATGATTGCATTTGTGAGTCATAGTGCAAGTAAGATATTCTCAGAGGTGATATGTATAGCTCTCGATTCCGTGGTTTGGCGTATATATACTCGTCCCGCTTTTACCCATACGAATGCAAATTTTTTATCAATAGCCGTCTTCTTCGCTAGGTAAAGTAGGCGTTTATTTGTTGAAGTCAGGTGTTCCGATATATATACCGGCGTGCGCGGTCCGGAGAGTCCTATTGAGGTCGTGTTGAGTTTGTCTTCCTTAGTCACAGCATTCATATTGTACCTTTTTACATCGTTTAAAAAGACATCTCTTACGTGAACGTGCTTAAACCGCACAATTATAGGTCTGGTTTTTTGGGGGATTGTCTTACCCGGAGACCTATAGCTGGTCTCAATGTCATTTTTCGTAGTGTTTGTTTTTATTTCTTGATTTATGTTAAATAAAATATTTGCCAAATTCTCACCTTCAACCTCCGGTATACCTCTTATTTCGGCGGCAAAATTTTTTTTTGTTGCCGATCTTGATCGTCGATCTTTAATTCGAGCATAGTTAGTTTTGCCTCGAGTTCTGTGTTTTTTTTTTGAATGGAGTCTATGCTTTGTAGTTTTATCAGAGATTTTTTAAAGTCTTCTTCAAATCCCTCCATTTTGCTATTAAAGAATGTTAGCGAGGCCTTGAAGTCCTTGAATTCATCGAACATTTCCTATAATTTCGTCTGGACATTCTTGAATCCCTGTAGCTCAGTCTTGATTTGACGTAATTCATGTGTAATTAGGTCGAGCTGTGTTTCACCTACTTTAGTGGTGCTGGCCGCTGGGGTCTCCTTACTGGAAATAGAAGTAGAACGCGCCGTACTGCGCGTTTCCGTCTTGCAGCCAGTGCATTTGGTATTATTGCGTTTTTCTTGGGAGAGTTTTCGGTAATGACCTTCACTTACGCCACCGCAGGCGAAATGTAGACTCTCCTTGCAGGAGGAGCACCAGAACATTGATTCCCTCGTGAGTATGGGTTCCGGGCACTTGCTGCAGGTGGTGCTCTCCATATTGCAGGGAGTTATTATGTATTACACTGAACAATCGACACAGAAACTGAGTTGTAAAAAAATTATATTTTAGTATTACAGTTTTGAAGGATTTGTATTAGAATATTATATTTAGTTTATTTTGTTGTTAGATTTAATATCACATTTATTTTTAAAATTACAGTATATATTTGATTTAGTATTGGATTTATTTTGTATGATTTATTGGATTGCCATCTGTTGGACAAAATGTAAATCAAACTTCACAACGTAAAAAATAAAAAATAAATGTTAACTCTGGGTTTCGAACTCACGTCCCAGGAAGGTAGATCGGAATGTGTCGGCGCCTCTCACCACGCTGCCAAGTACCGATACACAATTAGCGTGATTTAATCCAATATAACTGGTAGACTTGCGAAATAGTCGTACAAAAGGTCTAAATTGTGGTTTAGTTGTTTGACACTTATATAACAACTGTTTTTTTTAAAAAAATAAATCATGAAATTCACGTTCGCGCACAACGGGTTCACTGGTTTAGTAGTAATTATTTTTAATGTTTGTTATTTAGATTCACTTTTCACTATGTTTATTACGATTGTTTGTTACCTTCTTTTGTATGTCAGAAGGTGTTGATATAAAACACAAATTTAATGTCGGTTTGCCGTTTTTTAGAATAGCGCAGCTCACAGATAGTGCGCAAACGCAAAAATGATTATATTCACTTGAATTCTAACTTTAATTCTAACTTTAAGATTGTTTTATTTTGAAATTAGTTTATAGTAAAATGAAATGCGACTGGTCGGTAGGTAGTATTATTGTAGTATTCTATAAATATCTATAAACACATGACCATAGTCCATTTTGGACTATTTTCATCCGCCAGCAAATATGTAGAGGTTACGTCACCGCTTCTAGGGTCATCATATCATAACCAAACTGCACGAGTTAAGAAGCTGAGTCAGTAATCAGACTTGCGAAACTTCAATTGAAATATCGGGACAACGATGCGTAAATTGCTGATAAGAGAATGTTTGCATACAGGGTGATGAGGGTGCAAACGTTCATACAGTGAACTTAGTCACCGATCCTGCGGGTTCGACGTCCAGACGCTCCTCCAACCCGTGGCAGACAAGAACAAAGGAATCAACAGCTATATACGCGATGTAGGACCTAAGTACATGATCATTCCACATCGTTCCATTCAACAAGTTCGACGCGACATCATCCCCTCGAGAAGTCCGACTCTTTCTTCACCTCATCGCTAAACACCTACACCCGACTTTGAACGGACTACAACCATGGACTCCTTGGGATTTCACCTCAACGCCCTGGCCCAGGCTATCATTCCTGGCCAGCGCTGACCTCACGCGCCTAAATCCTGCAACCAGCTCATCACGACCATCGTCGCCAGTCTGTACCTCCCGCTCATCTGCAGACCAGGTCCATCGCACCTTCAGCTACCTCGTTCACGCTGAAGTACCCGGAAGACTCCTCGCCTTCACCAGTGCTGAACAAGTCCACGAGTCCGATCTCCATCAAAGCGGTGTCGACCCACTGAACCGCATCTCGACCATTCTACCGCAGTCATCGCCGTCTACGCCTGGTGTCATCATCATCATCGATCCAGAGCCATCTCCCAACTGCGCAACTCAACTGATGTGTTATTCTGACTAACAATAAACACTGTGACAACAACAACATCATATTTTATTGTCTTACTACCAAGTCTCCATAAATATATTAGAAGGTTGGGATGATTTGATCGCGACATTGCGGTATAAAATTCAGTGCAAAAGAAGTAATTCCTGTTACATTCGGAGACCGAGTAGATTGAATTACTCCGCCGCCAAATCTTGACAGATCGTGAACACAAAACACACTGGGACTTTTAGTTTTATCAGAAAAAGTGACGTAAATTCTAACCATAAATAAATCTGCTCAACTACAGACGTTTTAGCCGGGTGTAATCTAATATATGAATCAGAAAATCTATTTGCTTCTCCTATTAAAACTAAAAAAACAGAGAGCTAATGAAAATTGCACATTCCCAGATCGACAAAACTATTTATGCGTGGATAGGTAGGTACTCCATTACACCATCAACTAACCTTCAACTATATACACATACTTTTCTGTCATTTGCTTGATCGTGTCATGTCTTCCTCGGGCGTTTGCGACTTCTACCATCCACTTTTGCAAAATAGTTTAAATAATTTTAAAAAGAAGTTGAATCCCAGACGACGCCGGTTAGCAACTATTAGTATCTATATATAATGAATGTTTCTTTGTTTTTTTTCTTTTCGTTTCTACACCATTCATACGATTTAGCTGAAAATTTCAAAGTTTGTTCTTATTAGTGCCAACAGTACTAAAATAGTTTTTAAATGGTAGAATAAGTCGGGGAATCTCGAGAATAAATAAATAATAATAAATAAATGCCGCCGACGGGAATTGAAGCCACACTTTATGATGTCCGGTAAGGTGCTCTGGACCACTGAACTACGTCGGCTTATTTCCAACACGCCAAATAATTCAATATGTACTCGAGAAATGCTTAACATATTATCTCTACACTGGAAAGAGATACGCAGTCGAATTAATAGTTGGAATAGTGTAGATTGTCAAAATTAACAATGTGGTATACAGTAGTGAATTGTAGAAAAAGTCGGGAACGTCCGAGGAAGACTTAACTTTGACTTATTTCTGAACAATAAAGAGATATGTAGTGGAATTCGAGTCCAAATAATGTTTTTTTTAATCAGTAAAAATATGAATTTCATGATATCACATGAATTAAAAGAAAATGCACGAATCAAATAATTGTTTGTGGTCGAATTGGGTGTACGTGATCAACGAAAAAATAGGTGTGAGAACAATGTTTGACTTGGAAGTGAATGTCGGAAGAAATCGAGGACGCCCGACAAAGACATGGAACAATCAAGTGAAACAAATACTTTTAATAATAGGTACAATATTATTATTTGTAATAAAAAAATATTTTTGTTTGTAATCACGATTTTTTTTAAACCGACTGGTTTTGCTTAACACAAGCATCTTCAAGGTATAAAATTAAACTGATCAAACAATTTTACAATGTGTGAGATTATATACATACAGAAAGAGACAAAACATATTATAAAGAACAGCGAAAGAAGGAAATTAACATCTTATATAGTGATAAAGAGAAAGAGAGAGGTGATATTTAATTAGTTACCAAGTTATGTCTACAGCGACAAAACTTCACTCGAACAGGTGATTAAGGGTTTTTACGAATTTATCGGAAATATCCCTAATATCGGCTTTCGTTTTTGACTTTGACGTTTTCGTTTTCATCTGACTTTTGTCTTTGATTTGAAAATTTTTGATCAGTTTTATTTTATACCCTGAAGATGCTTGTGTTAAGCGAAACCAGTCAGTATTAAAAAAATGAAAATAAATCAATCGTGGTTATAAAGAAAGTTATTGATTTATTTCAATTAATATGTCATACCACAAAGTGACTGCTTTCTACTAAAATATATAATTATTTTCAATTTCAAAATGCACCCAGCAAAGCCGGGTTCACGTCAGCTAGTAAACAAAAAAATTGTTTGGGTGAACTTTTCGTTTGAAATGAGAATTTATTCTTAGTTCAGCTGCTATAAGGAGGTAAAGGAGCCTCTGATATAATTTAAGATGCGGCTCGCATTCACACTAAGTTGCGATGGAAACAATCCCTCAACCATCCATCATGACAGATTTGAAAACTTAGCTGAAACAACTTGCGCCCTGCCTCGGTAATAAATAACCAGCAAGCTTCCTGCGAACTGGGAGGACTGGGAACTGAACCCGTGCCTGGGACATGATTTATCCGCGATACCGCACCGACACACCTAAACCACTTTGCCACGGACGCGGAACGTGGCGCGCATACTTATCAGGAGATTCACCGGCCACGGCGTACCATTCAGCAGCAGGGTGGGAAAATCGAAATTTAAAATAAAAAGGTGTTATTGTAACGAAATAAATTACAATTGAAACGGTTTAAAGGGTTGACTGGTCAGTGACCGAGTTGGCATCGCGTCTGGGTCGTGAGTTCAATTCCTTGGCTGGTTAAGTCCTCCATCATGACACAAGCAACATTTCACACAGTAGCGGTAGTAGAAGATTTTCAAATATTGTCAGGTTAATTGTAACACGAGAATGTTTTCCGTTCATGAAAAAAAATGTGAATAGATTGAATAGGCAATGTATGATTTTATTGTTGTTTTCAAAGTGAGTGACCGGTAAGTTAAAATTAAACACTTTGATGTCATTAAAGTCACCTATCGATGTTACTAAAGCTGTAGAAAGTTTTTGTCAAAATATGATTTCGCACAACTGGCACAATTGCTCATGAAGAAAATATTTGAAGTATCTTCTACTTCAACGAAGTGCAAATGTGAATAATTTCTCAAAGATCAAATTGTGTAAAGTGTTGTATAATTCATTTATTGTCAACTCCATTAAATGTTTTTTATAAAACAATTTTCAGAAAGTGGCTTTGAACACCGAAACAGCTATTACATTAATAAAAAAATAAAAATATATATATATGCAGAACTTAAAACTGACATGAGTTTGTTTAATTCGCAACAATTTCTTATTTATTTATACTGGGTTTTTACAGATGATCTCACTTACGTGAGAACAATCCAGTTATAAAAACTCAGTCAACACAAAAATATAATGGGACATAAAATTATCCAAATCTACTAAGACATAAGATACATTTATTTTAAAACTACAATTCTAAATTTATCTTAAAAAAGATAAAAAAAAATAAAAACACAAAATGACATTTGCATAAAAGCTCACTCAAATGAAAAATAGTACAAAGAGAGGAAAGAGAAAAACAGACACAATTAAGACGTGATATAATTCACGCAATCTTTTTTCCGAATCACATTATCAATGAAAATGTCTACTTCAGCACACTCCATTTTATGATATAGTCGATACATTTGGGTCAGAGGGCTAAAACAGGTGACATTATTTTTTATTATATGTTCAGGTGAAACATGCTATGGCGTCTTATACAATGAAAATAAAAAAAATTCAAAATTACTTAAACATAATATATAGTATAGAAATGGACGTGCATAATTTTGTATAAACAAATTGGATCAACCAATTTATAGAAAATTTACTTGACTTAACTCTGTACGTGTCAACCCGATTGAAGCCATGGAATATTTATACTACATTATGGACTTAAGCGAATATAATTTAACAGTTATATAATATCTGGCATTCAGATTTAGTCTCACTTTAACACGTCTGTTTCTGATTTTATGATAATTTTATAAAAACACTTGCGCCCGCAGCATTCGAGTTATGCGTTTTGTTGCTATTCTTACAAAGCTATGATCAAAAAACTCGCACGTACTCTATAAATAAAAGGACTGCAGTTTGTTACTGAATGCAAAAACATCTCGTTACAATTCTCCCTACTGCATACTCCTGCGCTTACTAAACTGAATGTATGAGATAACTACACTGTACTCAGAGCTTACTGCAATCCTACAGGCAAAAGTGCAGTGCAGTGGCAGTGGCTAGGACGAGCCGCGCTGATACCTAATATGCAGTTGCAGTCGTGTATGCATATAAATTTGCACATTCATTACTGGTCCATACAAAACTAAGTAAACGACGGCATGCAAGCAGCGTACTGATGTCCCGGCCTGAGCCACTTAATCACATTAGCCGAGTAGGTATCTCTCACTTACTCTTGCTGTTGGCGCACCGAGTACCGGGCACCATGTACAACGGTGCACTGACGACGAGCTTTTCTGATAACAGAATAAATACGACAATTATTTTATTTTTTTGAAAATTGTTGTTAAAATTACCATCTGGAATAGTGCGACCGAAGTTTGGGTACTACTAGGATCAGGGCAAGCGGTGTATAGATATCCTTCATGTAAACAGATTAAGTCACGGTTGTAGTAAAACCGGTTGACGTGTTGTTTATAAAAACGGTTTGCCTAGATTACTAGAATGTTTTATCGCACGTTGAGAAGTAAAGTCCCTGGTGCCAACCTTCAATTTTTCGCTGTTGTCAATGAGGTTATCTCCAATTTTTTTGAAAAAGCAAATGTATTATATTTAAAGAGTTTATATCAACAATCATTAGTTTGATGATTGTTGATATAATGAGATAGTCTATATTGCAGTACGGGATTATTGGGTGGGGAGGGGCTTTTAAGGCTTCTTTACAGCCCATAATTACAATTCAAAGAATAATTATAAAAATCATCCTTAGGAAACCATATGACTCCCCTACTTTAGAGATATTTCGGGAATTTAATGTACCATCTATCACAGAATTGTATAAGAGAATCGCCTTATATCAAATTTATAAAGAATATTTTATTTATAAAAATCACCCCTCAGATAGCATAAGCAATAGATTTAAAACTAATGGCTTAATAGCCATGCCTATGCTTAGAACGACCACGGCTCAGCACCACTATTCGTATTTAGGTGTAAGATGGTACAATATATTATTGTCCAAAAATAAAATTAGTGTAACCGAAACTGTGAATTATGAACAATTCAAAAATTTAATTAAGTCCCTAAAATTGGATATTGATATATTGTACCCCTAATTTTCTTAAACTTACTCAATTTGTAAAAAAATATTTATATATTAATTTAATTGTCTTTAAAAAACTATTTTTCTAATTTGTTTACCTGATATATTGTACTCTTAATTTCCTCACGCTTACTTAATCTGTAAGAAGATATATTATTTTAATTATCTTTAAAAACACAATTTTCTAATTTATGTACCTATGTTAATATTATGTTTGTATTTATATCAAAAGTTTTTGATTATTGTTTAAAAAATCATTAGAACTAATGTAAATACTCCTCCCATAAACACGAGCTCCTGGAGCTCAACTTATGGAGAAGTAGAATAAAAAAACGAAAAAATTATAAATATAAGTCTGCATATTGTTATAATTTATAAGGTTAAATAATTTACAAGTAATAAATAAATAAAAAAATATCTAAAAAAAAAATGAACTTATGAGATTTCAAAGTGAACTTGGGTAAATTAACCCGTAACGTCTGAAAGAACTCCGTCCATTTTATGTTTCTTTAAAAATCATCATTATCCATCTTTCTTAAATACAAGAAAAACAAAATTTAAAAGTCTTAATTTTTAAAGGCTCGCCAAAACGCACCAAATCTATGGGGTGTCGGTGTGATCTCGTTTGATAGATACTCAGTACTGGACTTTGTATATCAAATTCGAGACATTTTTTATTCTTAAATTTAACCGATTTTAATTAAACAAATTGTTAAATGTCAGTATCTCATCACTATTTTTTTTGTCTACAGAAGCGTGAAAATTTAACAGTTGACGAATTCGATTCAATTTTTACGTGTTCTGAATATCCCGATCCGCGTTTTTGAGATTATAATTTTAAATGTTAGATAAAACCGAGCCTTACCGTACTTCATTTTATATTGTTTTCGTTGTAAACCATAACCAAACTTAATAAAATTGTGTATTTTTTTAGTAACTAACTCCAACAATAGATAACAATATTCAACATAAATTGATTTCGGTGGTTTGTTGTCAGTTTGCCCAATACCCATGATTATATCTTGCTTCCGTCATCAGTAATAGTTTTTTTTTTAAATTATTGAAGATAATTTTGGCGATTCTCAACGTTAAATGAGACCGAAGGAAATAGGGTTGGGTTAGCTCAGTTGGTAGAGCAGCGCAGTTAGTAAAGGTCCTGGGTTCGAGTCCCACTTGCAACCGTATCTTTAACTTATTTTTTGTTTCAAATATTTTTTGAGAATCGCTAATACATATTATTTATTTATTTTTCGGAATAACTTTATTGAGTACAACCTCAAATTGTAATATTTAAATATTGAAGACAATATTAGTGATTTCTAAACGAAAATCTGAAACAGAAAAATCAGAAAAGGAAACGGAAACATAAAGATAGTTGCCAATAAAAATGAGCGGTGAAAAAATGAAGACAATGTTTGTAGTTCTTATTCGAAGTATGATACAGTTAAAAGTGACCGAGGGGAATAGGGTCCCATTAGCTCAGTTGGTAGAGCACTGTCACGGAAAGACAAGGGTCCTGGGTTCGATCCCAGATGTGACCGTTTCCTTTTCTGATTTTTCCGTTTCAGATTTTCGTTTAGAAATCACTAATATTGTCTTCAATATTAACATATTATTTATTTATTTATATATTAACGCCGATAATAGCGGCTTTTACAAAAGAATAACAATTGTTTTACATATGAATACAGAATATACATAGATAAAAAAATATATAAATATAAAATACATAAAAGAGAACAATAGAAATAGTAGTATCAACATAAAAAAGTACAACATATTCATAATTATATTCAGAAAATAAATATTACAATATGAGGATTTACTCAATGTTGTTCCAAAAAAAAAAGTTCTTAAATTGTGTTGAACAACTATTATTATAGAGCAAAGTAGCCCAAATTAATTTTCAATTTCGCCAAAACTAACAGAGTATTTTAATATTTTATTTCGACACAAAACCATAATAAACTAATCGCGATTACGCCGACTGCTCAGTATGACGTCAGTTGCCGCCGATTCAGTGGTGTCAACCAAACAGGGCGTTTTGACGTCATCGTGTTTTATTATTTTGTATTTAAAGATTTATTAATTCTACTTACATACAATTATCTTCTTGCCTATTTACTATGTATATGAAAATGAATGTATCTTTGTTTGTCCCGTACGGGCTCCTATGCCATTCATTCGATATCGCTGAAAATTTGACAGAATGTTAAAGTCGCCATAATCTGGTTTTGAACAGTAACAATGTGGATTTAATAATGTACTTTATATGGGAATGCGATAAAAAGTGACGTAAGTGATGAACAAAGAAAGGGTTGTAAGGTATTTTTTTTATGTCTTGGAAGCGAGTGGTGGTTTCAATTCAATTCAATTCAATTCAATTAAATTCAATTTGTTTATTTATTTCAAAAACATTACAAAATTGTTAATTTCAATGCGTTTTTAAAATATTTTTATAATAAGAATTCTTAGATTAATATTAACAGTGTGTATATCAACTATACCAGTGATAATAGAGCTTGCCTTTTAAAGGAGGCTTCATTGATGCAAAACATGTCGATATCCGAATTGATTCTGTTCAACAGCAAGATTGCTCTCCCCACAGGCATGACCATTGGCAAGTTAGTTCTGCAGGCCGGGAGATAAAATAGTCTATGTTGTCGGTGACGTAGATAACCGGGGTTGAAGAAGTTGAGGTCCCCCGAGGAAGACATGGCACGATCAAGTGAAACAAATACTTACTACAATACAATAATATTATATCCACTTGAAAAATGCACTCAGTTGTCCTCTAACATTCATAACTTCAAAAATTAACCCAAACCATTTTTTTATAGCCATACCATTTTTCACTGTATTTGAGTTGTAGTTAGTATCCTTATTTGAATGGCAGTAACGCATACTGCCATTCCAATGCTCCGATCGCTGTTGGTTATTTTATGAAACGTGACGTCACACGCTTATCGGCCGGCCGCCGCGATTATCAGTCTTACGGTCAAAGGGGTTTTGCGAAAATATTGCATAACTGAAACGTAAATATTATATTAAGGCGATGCACTACGTCGTGTAGTATTTTAAATTGAGCCGATATCAATAACAACCCTTACGTAGATGGCGATAAGGTTTAAATTCCCGCTTAACACCATCCGCCTGTTTTGATTTATGCAAGAAAAAAACGTGGCCAAAAAGTTCCTTTTATTTTATTTTGTGGATGTTCAGGCATAAATATTAATTTTTTTTTTCGATCATTTTATAAATAACTTAATTTTCCACATTAAACAATAAAATCATAACCGAAAATGGGTTCGTAAGTAGGAGATTTTGAACTTTAAAACAGTTTTCATAGGCCTTTACATTATTTTTTTTTGGGCTTATAAAAAGACTTATCTAAAAAATACTCTAATATTTCAAAGGCCAAGATGTATTCTACTCGCAGTATTTAATTAAAGCATCTGAAACATTTCTAGGCGACCAAATTTTCAAACCAAAAACACATGATTTTGAATTACTACGTATAGCATCGCCTTAATAATTTCAGGTGTATATCAAGTGAAAAATTCGTAAGCTTTTCCGAGAAATTTAACCTTTTTAATTAGCACGTTTTAATTTTAATATTTTAGCGTCGTTTAAAGTGCACCGTCCACCGCACGTGAGGCCGTATCTTTAGGGAAGGTTTTTCAACTAAATCGTACGAGCATTACATTCGCTGAAGTTGTGTCTTCTCCCTTGTCCCCCCCACCCTTACTCTGACCTGCTCGCACGACCCGCCGTGCTTTAAATGTTGATTATTTTTTTAAATTTTATCTCCCGGTGCTTTTTGCTCTGTGCTAATTTACCAGCAGTTTGAGGGCATTTTGGAAAGAAAGTTTTTTTCATGTCAGTTTTTATGCAATTAATTAGATTCATTTTATCCTTTGTTTTTAAATTTGTACTCAATAGAAATAGTAACTTTATATCTATTACCATATTACTACCAGTGGCGGCTCGTGACTTTTGGGTGAACTAGAGTACTAATATTACAAAAAATGAACTTATTGATGTTTTCGTAGCTGAAAACGATTTTATTTTCGAAGATTTTTTGTATGAAGATTTTTAGGGATTTTCAGTTTCCTGAAAATCTTCATACAAAAAATCAAATTTTCGAAAAAAAATCGTTTTCAGCCTCAAAAACATCAATAATGCCATTTTTTGTAATATGAGCACTCGAGTACACCCAAAATCCATGAGCCGCCAAACCATCAAAGTTTGTTATGAAATTTGTCTAATACTGAAATTCGTGCTTTACCAGTAAATATGTTATGAGGAAGACGGAACAAGTGGTTTTACAAGTAATAATATTTTCTCATCTCGTCCATTATATTTATTCCGACAAGGTCGTTTGCGTGACCACGTGTTCAGATATATTCTGAATGAAAATATTTTTCTAAGAAATGGTCATGCAGTCACATATTTAACATTGCCTGGTTAAAAAAGGTGTACTCATTTTTTTCAACTAAGTCATTATAATAAATATGACACGTTTATGATTGAAGTTGTGAAAGTGTTGTTGTGAACAAAACTACCCCCCAAATAAGAAAATATTGTGTGCAACAATAAATTTACACAACACACAACTTTTTTCAACACATCGAACTGTTGCAATACGCGTTATAATCATGTCGCATTCTGTTTGAATTTGAAAATAATGTACATAGAGTGTTAAAAAAGCTCGCAATTGTTTATTTTTCATCCCTCTACGCTCTTCTCACATTTAGATATGATAAAAATAAATATAACGCGATTACGAACAACAGGAAGCATTAATACGCATTATATATTAAACGTTTTACCTGCTCGGCCAGGATGTGAATATTTAAATTCTGGGAGTAGACATGCGCGTGATCCTTGCCCTCTCTGCCCTTACTGCCCTGGGCCATATACCCTTGCGGCCTGCAGACCCTATACCCTGTAGAATACACCCTTCTGGTCTGGGCCAGGACCTTCAACCCTCCAAACTAAATCACGAGGATCCTAATCATGGAGAACCCCTCTCTAGTACCCAAATGGGCGGGGATGTGGTGAGAAGATTTTTAGGTTTAAAGGTTCAAATACTTAGGTACATTTTTACATGAGTGCGATGTGTTCAGGTACTGTCCCATCTTAAAAAAGGATATTATGTTTTTAAATGAAGGCCATAAAATACAAAGCGTAATAAAGACACGTATTCATAAAAGTAAATGAAACCGCTGTGTAAAAACAATTACTATTAGTATTTGGTCGTAGATAGATAAAGAATTATGACAAATTCGTGCAATTTCCATTCAGGGACATTTCATTAAAAACGTTGAACGTTTAAACAGGTTACGATAAAACTTCCGTTCTTCTTTATAGGGTGATCCATATCCTTCTATTTTTATTTTTTTTTCGTTATTTGTGGTTGTTAGTTTTTCTAGTCTAGTTATTAGATTCCATAACCTTTTTATTATTATTTTTAATGGTTTTAGTAAAACACATTTTATGGGATGTAAGAGAGATAAAGCATTTATTAATTTATTAAGAACGTTTAGTTTTTTAAAGTAAGTAGGTATACGAGTATTGATATTTGACCGTAATTTAATATGTTATCAATCTACGAACTATAAACTATAAGATGCTTTTGACGTAAATTAATATTTGACTAAGAATACACTGTAAGACGTCTTTCACGTAAATTAATATTTGATTAAGAACACACCGGAAGACACTTTTGACGTAAATTAATATTTGACTAAATATAAATTGGAAGACGCTTTTGACCTAAATTAATATTTGACTGATAATACACTGCAAGACGCTTTTGACGTAAATTTGAACAAAAGCAAAAATTATCAATCACAAAAACAACAATTTCCAAAGAGACGCCATTTTAATATAATATTTCTTAAATCACCAAATTATTTATTTAGAATGGAAGTTTTTTGACTAACCTAAGCACATATTAATCAGAGAGACGCTTAAATTACACATCTCAATAATGACGCCAGTTTCCTACCAAACGGCTTGATTTTCAGTACAAAACATGCAAATGAAAAATACTTACCTACCCTCAAACTTAATTTGATTTTGAAAAAAACTCGACTTACCAACTTCTTCCAAGTTGGTAGATATATAAGACAAGTATAATGGCATTTAGTAAAGTTGAAGATATTATTTAAATCGTTTACTTACATAGTTAGTCCCATGAATAACGTAATGTATTTTCTAGGTGAGGGAATTATATCTACGAGTATTGAGGCTCCCGGGGCAGACTACGGGTGGGGAGGCAGCTCGAAGTGCTTACTGTGCGCGGTCGATTAGCTTTCATGAAAGTCATTTCGCTGGCGCCTTAGTTATTGATACTGTTAGTGGGAACGAAGATGGATGTGACTTTCAAATCAATATTCAGACCGTTCCCATCTACCGTCGCTACCAGCCACCAACTACCCACTGCCAAACAACCAACCCGCTAGGCTATCATCATTGTGCGAGGCGCTTCGAGCTTGGCTTAGATTTAATTAACAGTATAGGTTATTTTATGACCGGGTGCGCCTTTTATTTTAATTACATCAGCATTGGTGTATGTTTTAAATTTACTTTGATTATTATCTACGGATATACATTATGTTTTATAATGGGTAAACTAAAAAAATGTCATTAGTGAATAATTGCATTATTAAAACACCGTTTGTTCACTTCTCTGGCAAGAAAACAACTTTGATACCAGAGATGATTGGTAGAAAACTGAAGCAAAAATAACTATATGTTATCTATACCTGCCTTCTACATCACACTGACCACTATTTATAACGAAAAACCGTAATTTCTCTGCTGAAAATCAAAGACAATTCAAATACGAGCATATCCGTAAAGTTAGCGACTTATTCATACATTAGGTCCACACAAGATGCCCTGTGGGATGTCGTATGGGGTTCTATTTAAGGAAATAAATGTAAGGACATTCTGGGTTGGAAACAGGTAGGAGTGGTGGGAAGAAATCTGTGGTCAATGCGCTCGCATATTTCTTTAATGTTATTTTCCAAAATGTTTGATTTAAGTAATTTTAACACTAACATTTTCCCCTATAGTATCTACATCAATAGATTAAGATAAATTTGTAAAATAAAGGCAAAGGTTGTAAATATTTGTTTATCCGTGTAAAATAGATTTTTAGTTTTATCGAAGGTGGCAAACATATTAAATGACAAATATTTTGTTATTGAAGACAATATTAGCGATTTCTAAACGAAAATCTGAAACAGAAAAATCAGAAAAGGACACGGTCACATCTAGGTGTCCCGGAAAGACAAGGGTCCTGGGTTCGTGTCCTAGATGTGACCGTATCCTTTTCTGATTTTTCTGTTTCAGATTTTCGTTTAGAAATCGCTAATATTGTCTTCAATAATTAAATATTACAATTTGAGGTTTTACTCAATAAAGTTATTCCGAAAAATAAATAAATAAAAATATTTTGTAATAAAAAAGTCACTTTATTTTCAAAATTGTTTTTTTTCCAATTTTTGGTTGCAGATAGTAAACGGTAACAAAAACAATAAGATTATGTTACAGAAAGTTTTGCTGTAAAATTGAACGTATTATTAAAATTGAAGCTATTCTCAGCTGAAAACATTTTTTAAACCTAGAGTAAGTATCATATGAAGTTTCATTTAAAAACGACAATAACAAAATTTGAGACAAATGTAATGTAATGTTACGAAACACCGGCACAATACTTCTTTTCAATTTTACGTGGCAAAACTTATGAGCAAAGCAACCAAAATAACATTTATAAAGGTCGATGAAAATATTTCAAGAAAAAAAAAATAGTTGTCATGTTTGTTCAATACTATTTATTTAATTAAATCAAGTTCTGCAGTAAACTTATCATATTAATATTTCCGAAGGTATTATATAAATGTGGTAAAACCAAACCATATGCGAGCAATATTAAATAGTAGTAGTTACTCTAAGATAATTAATACGCAGAAAAAACTAAGTATGTTATGCATGAGACAGCGTTTAATTTACAATAACTCAATATTTAAGCTCAAAAATAAGATGTTCCCGAAATAAATGTTTATATCGGTAAAGTTGAATATTTTTTATGGTTACAGGTTAAAATAAGTAAACTCCTACTAAGGAAAGTACATATTTAAGGTTATTGGTAGAAAAATATTGAAAAGAATAGACGCACAATAAAAAGGAATCATTTTAATGTACGTACGTTGCAAGGTTAATTTGTTTTTCAAAGTTTTTAGGTTTCAGTGGAAAATATATATATACATCTCTTAGGGTATTGTAAGTTTTACAGATACGTCCGAGTAAAGAGTTTCGGGCGTATTTTGATTTTCGAAATTGTCGGGAACCCAAAATGATCTCTATTTTAAAGGATTCAAGATATTCAATGAACTACCGACGGATGTTAAAGGATCTAAAAGCCTTGCAGTCTTTGTGGGTTATGCCTATAAATAACAAGTTTTAGATGTAGTGTAAAGTTTGCATAAATGTCATAGAAGTAAGTTGTACATGCCAATAATTAAAAAGGTTTATACTAGATGTAAAAATGTTATTTGATAATTAAATAAAAACATACAAAAAACCACTTAAGTACAGATGATCTCTTTAAAGTTCTTCAATATAAGTGTTTATATAAGGGTGGAGGGTTAAAAAATAATAATGAATTATTGATAAACGAATAAATTTTTGAAATTTACAAACAGTTGTCAACCTCTTAAAGTTAAATTGTTAATTTAAAATGGAGTTCTACACATTAAACTTAGTAACAATAATTACATAATGTGATTCATGACAGTGGAAAAACGCGCCAAAAAGGCGGGTATAAAAACGAGCGTGTTAATAAAACACACATCCAATATCGAAATGGTTTTTTATTTTTAAAAAATCTTACCAGGCGAGCAAACTCGTATCTATCGAGGGATACGTGGAAAGCTGCGATATAAAATAATAATCCCCGGAACTACCCTCACCTGGTGGTGCGTTCGCGGTCCCCGGTTCCAGTTCCAGTTCCAGTTCCCATGTTTATGTATATGAATTTAAGGTGACGTAAGTGGCATACTAATATTCCTTTACCGAAATAAATTATTCACCGCCTGTCGCCCCAGTTCAGAGCTCTTTATCAATGGAGTTTTATTTTAATAATCGTATTACGGTGACATTTTTGTATTTTCGTGCGAAGCGAACGTGTTTGAAATGCGGTAATTATTTTAAAAATATGATATCAACAATAGGAGGACAGATTATTTTTGAATTAAAGTTATAGCGGGAGATTAAAAAAAAGCCGGGTTTTGGGTGTCCGAAAAAATGGCATGATGAAGCGTTTAATAAATGGAATTATGCGAATTTACATAATGATTTTTTAAAACGTGGGTTACATGGAAATTGATGTATTTTTAAATAAAAGCAACATGAATATTTTCATGGCACTATTTTGATAATAACTTTTCAACACATTTTATATTTCTCAGTTGGTCTGAGGGTGTTCTCGGTGGATCTACAGATTCATTGATAGAATTGTGGTTTATAATAGCGGTCACCTAGTTAGTGGAAAGTCCACCATTTTACGCCTTCACAGACCTCCACAAAAGTGGCAAAAGCCTTTTTTATTGATTTAAATAGGTTATTTTTTATTAAAAAATAAAAAAAATAAATACAATAAAAGCCAATGAAAGCCAATAAAAGCCAATCATTTTTAAAGTCTCCAAATCTTACTTTAATCTTTTATTTTTTTATTTTATTTATTTATTTAACGCCCAGAGGGCTTTTACATGGTTGGTAGTATAATTTTAATTTGACAAATACTTTCAAACATAAAAAATAAGAATAAAATTATATTTGATAAAAGCTATGCAACAAGTCATACAAACACAAGAAACAAAAACAGAAAATTACAGCTATTTGTTGGTTTACATGATGTGTTTAGGAGTATTGTTGAAATAAATGTTTTAAATGATCCACAAAACTTGCCAAGTTGGTTTTGTTTACCATTTGCGATGTTTTTCAAACTTACAATCTTGGACATCTTTATCTCTAGTTAATGGTGAAATCAGATGATTTTCCTCATATGTTTTCAGCGTTGCTCATTTCAAATACACAGGAAAAACATACCAAAATGAGTTTTATAACTCATGAGATTGCTGTGTAGCAAGATATAGGACAATAAAAAAAGTTTTTGCGCAGACATAAATAAAATTGGTCATCAAAACGTTTATTAAAGAAAATACAAAAAAAGTGTAATAAAATTTCTTCCATAGTAGGAGAAAGTAAATACTACTTACTCGCGAGAAGATTCACCATAAACACTTTGTACAGTATTTGCTGAATATCTTTTACAAATGTTTCGCTGGCATGTGTGTCGAATGAGATGTATGAAAAGTTCCCGACTCTTACTTGTGGCTTGAACAGTCCTATTTTAAAAATCTCATTTCTCGCAACCATCGCCTATGAAGCGCAGAATTCACGTCTCCGTGACATCCATAGTAGTAATTCGTTTGAATTGTGTTTTGAGTAAGTGGATTTTGTAAATCGAATTGAAGATATATTTATGTAGACGAGTATTATATTTCCATCGTTAATTCGTGTTCCATTTCATTTTTTTTTTTAATTTTAATTTTTTTTTCATAGTTATCCAGTAATGTTGGCCTCACTTGTGGCCTACCCGTGCTGAGGCTCAATATACATAATACAGTTAAAGAGAAATATATATAATCTTGTGTATTTGTGAGAGATGTGTGTTTTATATTGGTTTTGTGTGTTACGTGTAGGTTTTATCATTTTATGTTATGAAATTTCTGTAAAATTTTCTTTTTTGTTATTTAATTCATTTTGTAATTTGGTGTCTGAATTTATTTTAGTTTTCCTCAATTTTATTTTCAAGTTTTAGACTGTTTAATGTTGAAAAGTATTACTATCCAAAGCTTGTTTTACTGTCGGAGTTTTTATGTTATCTTTGTACGCTTGTCTCAATGGTCTGTTAGTGATATTTTGTGTATTTAGAAATTTGTTTTTTGGTCAAAAATGTAGTTTAGTAGTGTTTTAACGTATTATTGGCGAATATATAGTACGTCACAACTGTTGAATATTTGGTCTGCATCAGATAGTCTCTGTTTTTTTTATATTACCTTTAAGATCGTTTTCTGTGCGATTTCTATGTAATCGATAGCCGAGTTTCTTACTCCTCCCCAAGCAATAATTCCATATTCTATTATTGATTGGCAAAGTGCAAATTATATTATTGTTTCCGTTTGGACTGTAAGCCGCTTCCTGACAAAGTGTTGGTAAATTCGTAATAATGTCGGAACACGTGTTCACCCACTTGCATTTTTCTTAATAATATAGCAAGACGAAATGCAAAAATGTCAAGACTTTTATGAGAACAGTGGTCGGACATCGTGACAAAACATTTGTATTTTACAAAGTTCATCAAGATACCGATAAATTAATTAGTTAATGGTCTACAATTCCGTTTTAAAGAGGAAAACTAATAATTTGACGAGCTTTTCAATAAATTAGCAATATTTTTTATCAGGAAGTTTTGTCGTGTGTTTACTATATGTTACCTACCGGTAATCTCAATAGGAAATCTTTTCACTACGGACTCATCGTGTCGCAGAATTTGAAAAATTCATCATCTGTAAAGGTTTTATTCAAATTCTGTTATTATATCATTATTGGTCAGTTGTTTAACAAAATAGAAATGATGAATGAATTTGAATAGAACCTTCACAGAACTTGAAATTGGATGAATAGTTCAAATTCTGTAAAGCAACCCGTCCTTGGTTTCAAAATTCACCGAGGTTCTGCGCGATCATAACCTAGATTGTCTACATGTTTTGTGTGTGGTATTTTCGTTATGGAAATTCATCCAGTGTCTCCAGAGATGAGGCCATTGCTTTATGGTAACTTTTACATTAACCCCACAAAGAAAACCCTGAGGTAAATAATTTCCCTCAGAGCCTATGTCATCTTTGGTGATCCTGGGTGAAGAGTTGTTTTAAGGAATTGAAGTAGAAATACGTTGGTTATTTTGATAAATTAGTGGTGTGGTCAGTGTTGTTTTTTTCTTTAAATAAGGTAGTTATGACCTACTTATCAAAAAACTTGCACGAGGTGTAAATATATATCTATTAATTTGAGAAAGTTGCCGTGTTAATTTGGTTAATATCTTCAACTCTTAAACGAATGAATTCTAATACGTTATTAATTTATGAACAACACTAAAACATGTTAATATGATCATAATTTTTCAGCTATTCAACGGTTCTCATAAGCAATATCGCTCATAAAAAATTTACTGCCTAACCAAGGAATTCTCCGTTAATAATAAAATATAGAATCAAAAACCCACCAACTTAAGCAAAACGAGGTAATAAATACAGTTTTGTTGTCTTATGTCAATTTTGTTTATCCTAGCCATAATAAATTAATATCAAAGGAAGCAAGTTACACTGGTAAAAATTCATTAAATTTGTAAAAACGTTATTACAAAGGTATTCTTAAATTTTATTTAAATGTCCATGTCACACAGTGGTAGGAGCTTTGGCTATGTACTGCGTGTGTAGCTGTGTAGCATTTACTGTGCTGTGACTGTATGACATATCTGCAAGTCACGTTTGCAAGTCTGATAAGGAGCTAACCATTCTCAGTCGCTCCAGTTACCTTATTTAACCGAAACGCAACCAGAGGGTCCATACTACCGTGGCTGTAGCAAATGGTTCACATGCTCAACGGCTTATGCATAATGTCATAAATATTATGTCGGTTATACCCAATTATACCAAAAGAGTGAAATTATGAGCAGTATTTAAAGTTTTTTTATATCATTTCATTTTCCATTTAAAGTAATGCCGGTTAGCCATTAATATGTGTTTTAAAAGATTAAGACAATTGAGCGCAGAAAACAGAGTCAGGCTAATGCATAATCATAAGAAACATAAAATAATTCAAATTTGTCAATCCAATGGAATAGGGAATCATTATCTGGGGAGGAGCAACAAACTCAGCAATGGGTTGTATTGAAATCGCGCAGAAAACTAATTCAAAAAATTTGAATTGAAATATTGAAGTGAAATGACACTAAACTGCGCTATATAAATTCCATGTTATTAGTATTATTTCTTTACGATAACCCTAATAATGGTAGCAGTCGCACAATACATGTCCAGTGAAGTTTACATTGCATTAGGGTAGTGTGGGTATGATACTTGCTACGATAAATCCCCTTTGGTCTTCCATCAGTCCCGGGCACAGAAAGCTTACCCGAGTCACGCAAAGTCCTCGTTACAGTACAGGACGCAGGCCTCACATAAAGCTCGTTCATACCCTCCTCGCCTCGCGCAAACCGCATTCAATTTTTGTAGATGAATATCAGATTGCGATATTATGTATTGAGTTAGCGGTCGGTTTATCGTTTGTTGGCATTAATACCCGGCGTTGCACGAGAGTAATCAGGGACTCTCAAACTATTGTTGAATCGCATGGGCTAACAACTAACTAATTTACCGATCATAATGTATTAATTTTATTTATTAACTCCAACAAACCACTGTATTTCGGTTGAATGCATTTCTACCTTCGGTTTCAGCTTGCCATAACTACTTCTAATTGTTCTGATGTCCACGATCTATCATTATTTATTTTTTTATTAACGCCCTATCGGGCTTTTATATAGTAAATTGACAGTATATGTATGTAAGTGTAACATGTACATGGATAAAATAGCTAAATATAATTTACTCATTAGAGTAATTAGAAAATAATATGGTGAAGTAAATCAAAGTATGAAAGCAAGACCTTTTTTTAAAGCTAATATACACGTTAATAACTAGCAAATAGGTCTAAAATTAGTTGCCTTTTGAAACTCACAAAGTTATTAACACCAAATATATCAATAAGTTTACAGTATTTGTTTGCAAGGTAATGAATTCTTGGAATTGGTGAATACATAGAGTAGTTAAAAAGATGACTTTTACAAATAATAAATTACTGTGAGAAATTTTCACTGTCAATGAACTTAAATTTGATATAAATTTAAATGTCATTTAAAAAATTGGAACTGATTGTACAAACAATCAATAAAGTAAGGTAACGTAATCAGAACATATTTTCATTTTAATTTATTAATTAATAATTTCTGTACATATTTGAAAAGTGTATTTTTTTAAAGATTTTATTTTTTTTCAAGTTAACTTAACATTGTTCTTTTTTTTTTTTTTTTTTTTTTATTTTTTTTTTTTTTTATATATACAATAATATTATTATTGGGTTTATAAAAACAGTTTATTTTTAAACAAGTTCTGCTGTGTAATTATTATTACGCGTGACAGCTGTTTCGCCCTCTGAAGGCATTATCAAACTGTGGGTAGCCCACTTACAGACGATAAATTTATATTATTTCTAGGTAGGTATTTTAATTTCATTTACTGATTTCTTAATTGATTTCTAAGTAAAATATCAAAAATTATTAATGGTTATTACCCCAGCAAAGTTTCCCCAATTAGTGTAATGTTTAAATTTGACTGAATGTCTTTATGTTAGTTATTCCCAAACGATGACTCATAGGGTTATTTTAATAGCATAATTAAGTACTTCATAGTGCACTCATATTTGCATTAGGTTTGAAGATATCTAGTAGGGGTGAACGAATTATATTTGTTTGTTCATTAATTAGAATAGCTTTTGGATTATTAGAGTTTTTGTTAATTTCTAACTGCTCTAAAAGATTCAGTTTACGGCCTTTATTTTGTATGTCAAACAAATATAATTCGTTCACCCCTACTAGATATCTTCAAACCTAATGCAAATATGAGTGCACTATGAAGTACTTAATTATGCTATTAAAATAACCCTATGAGTCATCGTTTGGGAATAACTAACATAAAGACATTCAGTCAAATTTAAACATTACACTAATTGGGGAAACTTTGCTGGGGTAATAACCATTAATAATTTTTGATATTTTACTTAGAAATCAATTAAGAAATCAGTAAATGAAATTAAAATACCTACCTAGAAATAATATAAATTTATCGTCTGTAAGTGGGCTACCCACAGTTTGATAATGCCTTCAGAGGGCGAAACAGCTGTCACGCGTAATAATAATTACACAGCAGAACTTGTTTAAAAATAAACTGTTTTTATAAACCCAATAATAATATTATTGTATATATAAAAAATAAAAAAATAAAATGGAGTTCTACAAATTAAACTTAATAACAATAAATAAATTAACATTGTTCATTCGAAAGTAAAATTACTACTGATCGTCTCTCTAATTTGTCAAAAAAATATGATAATGTCATAAATAAAGTTGACAATATTATTTTTTAGGTTGAGGCAAATTGTTTTTAAATAATTTCAACTCCTCAAACACTGCAAATTGTAATATGCCGTAATAATAATTATTAATATAAATATATTTTGTTTATATCCCGATTGCTGCCAACCTTAAGAAAGTGAGACTATGGCATTCACAATATGGGTATGTTACGAGGCTGAAGATGGGGCGGAGTGGAAGGAGATGATGAAAAGAGAGGTGGTAGAGTACCTAGCTAATTAGAACTGGTCAACAAACACAGCCAAAGCCATTTCAAGCAACGTTTCAATTCTGAATGGCGGTCTTCCACTAAGGCGATACTGAAAGTATCTTCCACTCTCGAACGTGCCCCAAATGTACTAGTCATATGTTATATAATAAATTGTAAAAATAGCACAAACTCATTTAATAAAATTTATTTGCTCATGCCGGCATTGAACCCGCAACCTTCGGATTGGTAATCGTTAGCTTTACACGACGACCACACAGGCCGTCAAATATGTGTGTAATATGTAAAAAAAACAATAAAATTATAAGTTTAGTGTTCGTGTAATATGAAACTAGATTTTGCTTTGCGGTAAGCCATTGCACAAAGCATTTTAAAAACGCCACAAAAATGCATAAATGTATGTTTTGTCAGAACGTAGCTTTAGCCGCTGCGATCCATTCAGGTCAGTACTAATCCGCCGCTCTCAGACCAGTTTTCTAACATCACGGGAAAGCCGGGATTTTGCTAATGCACAAAAAACTGAATAAACAAACAAAGAGCCGCACAAAAGGCAATATTGGCACATTTTCATACGGAACTTTGTTCGTTACTTTCTGCTATAGGCTCTGCAATATTTCCATATAGAAGAAATAATAGCTCTTTTAACAATAAAAAAACACCACATATTTATGTTGATTCTTTTAGAAATATCCGCGTATTTTCCAAGCAAGTTCCTACTGATCAAAACCGAGCGATAGCAAAGTTATTCCCAAATTTACTCCCAGCCGTTGATATAAGAAAAGCCTTCTGAAATCTTTCTGAATTCCTTTATTACTTTTTTGTTATAATACGTAGTTTTGTGAACGGTAGTAGACTTCGGCTCCAAAAAAGAATGTTTCTAATTTTCTTTTACGCAGCAAATCGAAACCAAATTTTCCTCTCAAATCATAAGATTTTGTAAGTAGCCACTTAATTATGAACCATATTATATTTTATGAAAGCAACATTTTTTTATTTCAAATAAGGAATTATATAATTTGTCCAAGTTAACTTCCCTTTGTCGAGACAATTATTTTTTCAATTTTTTTTCAGGCAGGTAAGTACCATAAAGATTATTTTTACAAATGTTAATTCGTCGGGTTTATTTGGTACCCACCTGCCTAAAAAAGGTTTAAATAAAAAAATTGTCACAGAGATAGTATTTTTGGGACAATTTCATAATACCTTTTTTGATAAAAAAAAATGTAACATAAAATATATGGTTCATAATTAGGTAGGTAGGTATTTAAGTATTTATTTATAAATGTTATGATAAAGATGATATTTTGGTTTTGATTTATTAAACAAGGGAATTGGACACATATTTTTTTTTACGCGAGGTAACCTGTTTACAGACCAACTAGGATACTAGGTATAGGTTGCATTATTATTAAAAAATATATCTGTTAAACGCAAATCAAGAGAAAAATAAAACAAATTGTTGCTTTGCTTATTTGTTTTATTTTTGCAAAAGACATATTGTTACTTGTCAGCGACTGTTTTAGTGATTTATAGGGGCAACTGCTGTACCTGTGGACAAAATCCCGATTTTTCAAGAAAACAATATTTTTAATTTTTTAGGTGTAACATTTTAATTAGATTATTTTTTTATTTGGAAAAGAAATAGTTAAGACACAATAATTACTATTAATAATTTATTTTAACCACTTCAGTGTCGAGTTATTAACATTTATAAAAAAACGGCATATTTGTCCATAGGTACAACTACCCAATGTACCTATGGACACACGTCATTGTACCTGTGGACGCGTTTGTACTTGTGGACAACAATAATATAAATAAACAAAAAATAAAGAAATATAAGAAAGAAACCGTCTTAACTTAACAAGTTATAATAATAACATTTTAATGGTGTGCAGTCCGTTAAATAGTCTTATTTATTAGCATCACATGCAGCTCTGTATAACTCTTCCAAATCAATACTATCCTGATCTCCATCAGTATCTTCAGATAGTATAAAGAATCTCTGGCATATGAAAGAATTCTCGTCACCTGAATCTGAATAATTCTCTTGTGTGCACTTAGAGTGAAACACACTTAGGACGGGTTGTTTCGGAGTATTTGAACAATTCATCAAATTTCAACGTTCATTTTCAAGTTCTGTGAAAGATTTTTTCTGTTTTTCTGTTTTTTTCAGTTTTGTCAAGCAACTAGCCTATAATGATATACTAACAGAACTTGAATTGGACTTTCACAGATAACAGAAATGAACGTTGAAATTTGATGAATTGTTCAAATACTCCGAAACAACCCGTCCTTAGGACGGGTTCTGACGGGTTCGGACAAGTTCTGTGAAAGATTTTTTCAAGTTCTGTTTTAATTTCAGTTTTGTCAAGCAATTAGCCTACAATGATATAATAACAGAACTTGAATAGGATTTTCACAGAACCCGAAATTGAACGTTGAAATTTGATGAATTGTTCAAATTCTCCGAAACAACCCGTCCTTAGAGTGGTAATAACCTTGGCATAAGTTACATGTCAGGATGTTAATTTTGTTTTCATATTGTCTACAAACTGTGCATATAACAAGCGTAACATCGCTTATTATTTTAATCTTGCTGGTGCTGGGCTTGTCTAAATCAATTAATGTTTTATCTTTGATGCTGGGACCTTTTGAACCTTTTAAGCTTTATTTTTTCCTCCCCTTACATTAGCCTTTATTTTGTTGTGATTTCTTTTTAAAGATGCGTTCATTATCTCATTTTTTTCGGGGGTGTCTGTCAGTATTCTAGTCCTACAAGGTTTTCTTCCTCGTTTTTCTGTTTTCCTGGGTGGTGCTTTAGGGAATGTACATACACGCACTATATAACTATAAATGCACTTGAAATAGAAACAAAATAAATTCTTAAACTTTAAAAGATATATTGATTGTACCTGTGGACAGTCCACAGGTACAATCATCGTGTTGTCCACAGGTACAATTTTTACATTATAACCTAAAATTGTTATAATGGCTAAGATAATCTACTAAGAAGGTTTAAATATCGTCAATGGATATATGATATGTTATTTCTCAAGTAAAACTAAATACATATCGAAATTTGTGATTCGGGTATTAGGAAAAACCGTTTCAATATGGTAATTAACTAACTTTTTATTAAAAAAATATTGTAGTTTGCTGCGCTTTCCAAGTTGGGACAGAAGAGAAATGGCCGTTAGTCAGTGTTGCCATATAACAAAATTACTACATGTTAATATTTTTTTTGTAATTTTAGGTTGTACAGTTTGTGAAATATGCTTAGTGTCCATAGGTAAAACCGTCCACAGGTACAGCAGTTGCCCCTAAGTGGAAATTTAAACTTTCCGATTGAGACGCCTATGCTCCGCTAATCGCTATCGATGAAAAACTAACGTAGAAAAACATAAAGAGGTATTTGTAAAAGCAATATCTTTGTAACTCGTCATAATTTATAATATAAATGCATACATTTGTTTTTGACCACTTTAATTTTTAATTATACTTAACCGGTTTTGGAAGAACTCCTCCTTCATCAGGAGAATAATAGTGGTCCAACACAAATTTAGGTGTTCACGAAATGAAGAATGAATTTGAAATTGTAGCACAATTTTTGGTAAGAAAAAAGTCAGACGATTGCCATGGGATTGGTCGTGTCTGCCGTACAGGGAAGACGGTGAACATGCAAGAAGGATAGAAAGAACCAAAAAACTAAGTCTTATGTGAAAAGCAACATCTAGTCTAGTAGGATAAAAGTACGGAAACACAAGCTCTTAAATATGTATGCTTGCGAGCTTGCTTTAAACTAGCGTGCTCTTCTGTAAATTTTACTTGTGATAAGGGCGCTCAAACCAAACAATTGAATACACGTGCTTTTTAAACGCCGACTCGCGGCAAAAATGGGAATTATTCAAGAAAATACAAGCAATAAAACAGTGTAAGTTCCCTAAAATAATCAATACTAGCATGCTCATAAGCAAACCAGTCAGACATGCTAATAGCACAACCCTTCCACGCTCGCCTCCGGCCGCTTGCTCACAAATCAACTGGATGTTGCTCATTAGACCATGCTTAGTACCAACAATGTTTTACACATACACGCTACTATGTAGCAATTGATAAATAAAAGCATGCTTTGGTGCTACTTATAAAGTTATAAATCACGTTTCAAATGAATTTGGTTTTTCAAAGTTTTCGATCGCTGTTTCATATTATTTCAAATGTCTGGAAGTAGATTCATTATTAAAATCGATAGCTGCACCATTATACGCTTACATGACAGTAATTTTATTGAATCATTCATCAACTGCTGTGTAGCTGCCAGTGGTGTAAATAAAACCTTAACAGCGGCAAACGTCGCGATATAAAATGGATGTCAGTAATTTAGACGTTTAATGTTGCCAGCGATAAACTGTTATATAATTACTATTGCATTTGCAATAAACGTGAATCGTACTGATTCCGTCAGACTAGTTCAGCATATGGTGGGATATATATATTTATATTAGAAATTATTTGCAAGCGCCGAAGCAGCCAACTGGAAACTAGGAGAGTGGCAGTAAGGATATATTATTTATGAAGCGGTGCTAATTGAAATGCCGATTAAATCATATTGCTTTGAAGAGGGCGCATCAATGAAATCAGAACTGTTGTAAAATATTAATTTAGTACCTTTTGACATCTGAATTGATAGTTTTGGTGGAGCTTTGACGTCGGTTATTATTCAGTTCAATTTACTGAATTAAGGTTTTATTGAAAGGTTTATTAACTCGGCGCATCTCAACTCAATCGACAATATTATTTTTGAAACCTATCGACATGATTGAAATTATTTGAGAAATTGGAAGATTCGTTAGATTACGCCTTGTGAGATGAATATAATAATTCATAATCAATTTTCAGAATTAAATTATTACTGTAAATTGAATGCTACACATTGAAAAATTATTTTGTGTAGACACACATAATTGCTAATGTTTCTGGTTAATTTGTTGAAATTTCATATTAAGTTAAATTTTTAAATGAGTTTTCTTAATAACATAACGTAAATAACTATCATATTGATATAATATATACATGTAAATAATAAGAAATTATAAAATAAAAATAAAATGTATTTGTACATATAATGTTAATAAAATTATTTATGTAGAATATATATTGTAAAATACACTAAATTAATTACATTCTGTTTTTAAATTATTTAATTTATTTATTGTACCATTCCTAATGCACATAGCTGGGCGTGAAATAAAAAAAATAAACATATATTGATTAAATTACTCAAAAGCAAAAAACCAAATCGACGATTTTAATTAGTTCTCTGTGAAAAGTACTTGTTACTAATATAATAAATATCATATCATCTCATGTAAGCTGTATTTTCATGAATACGTCATTAATAAATTTCTTAAACTACTTGGCTTCATCAATAGAATTACTTCTAGCTTTAATAATATAATTACCCTAAAAACTCTTAACCATTAGATGGTTCGCCCTAATCTAAAATACGCCTGAGTTATTTGGTCTCCAATTTATGATGTTCATATTAATCATATCGAATCCGTACAGAATCGCGTCTTAAGGGGAATTGCTTGAAGGTTAGGGATAGAAAAAGGCGATTACTCATACAATGAACTTGAGGTAAAATAAAACGTTTCTTCTTTAGAAAAACGTAGGCAAGACTTTGATCTGCATTTTAAAAAATATCAACAGTATGATTGACTGACCTAATTTTTTTGAGTAGACCTCAATCAATATTTCACAAATTATGGATATCATTCGCCAATGTGGGAATGGCAAGATTTGTCAACTGAAGTCAGGACCTTGAATTTGTTGTCAATGATTTCGCATTGTAAATAATAAATATTTTGTATTGATGTGGCAGAAGTCGTGACGTCCATCAAAACTTTGTTCCTATCTTAATTGATATTATCTTAACTGTTGTGCCCTATTTTTGTCATAGCTGTAATTTTTGAATTATCTTATTTTGTAAGATTTATCCTTGTATTTATATACAGGGTTTTCCAATAAAAGGTATTGTTTTGATATTCAAAGAGCTATCGAGAGATGATTTATAATTTTTTATGGCCGGAATTGGATGGTATTGATCTGGACAACGTTTACTTTCAACAAGACGGCGCTACGTGCCAGACAAGCAACAAAACCATTGGTCTTTTACGGGAAAATTTTGCGGACCGTGTTATCTCTCGAAGAGGTGGTCACAATTGGCCACTGAGATCTTGTGATTTAATACCTTGTGACTTATTCCTTTAGGGCCACGTGAAAGAAAAGGTCTACGCCAACAGCTCAGCGTCGATTTTAGACCTCAAAGATGAAATTTGTGAGGCTATCGAGGACATAAGGCAGCCACTTTGCGATTTGGTTATGGAAAATTTCATGAAAAGGATATGGTCCTGTAGGCGTCGTTGTCGTGGTGGTCATTTGACTCATGTTATTTTTTTATTATTAACGGCATACCTTCCTGTTTATAATGAAATAAACATTCGATAATTTATATTAAAAAATGGCATTTTTCTTTGAATATCAAAATAACATATTTTATTGGAAAACCCTGTATAATGTGTTGTATGTAATTGAACATGGTCCGTTCCTAAATAATAAATATTATCAAACTCATTTATCAGCAGATATTATAAAAGCTTCATGTCGCACATACCTCTAACATAAATAACTTCTTAATGCTTCCAAAAAAAATAACAATGAACATCAATTAATTTTATCTCCCAAAAGCCAGCACTACTAGATTAATGAATCACTATTGGCTAATGAAGACAGACACCTGAATGCTATTTTCTCTATCTTTCCTTAGACTATTTCTATCCCTTAGCATTAGGGTAACCTGTAACGACCCACCAGCCCACCAGTATATTGTAAGAACACATTAGGTCCCGGCAGGTGGTAGGTGGTAGGGGTCCCTCGCAGTGCCTCGCAGCAGCAGCCTTTTAAGGTGTAAGGCGCAGTACTCCATTACCTCCCTTCGGTGACACTATCAGTAACCACCAATCTAGATGAGCAGCGTTGTTCCACACAAGACGCTGTGGTGCCCTCACTAACTGCCACCTATAGGTTAGCTCCATGCAGTGAACATCAGATAATAACGTGTAAGTTTCAAGATTGCAAATTACCAAGGGTTAACTTTCCTGCGGCAACTATCGCGGACGTTAATTTAAACCTAATGCCAAAATTAATTATTGAGCGTGCACGGCGTTCCCCTGTGAAAAGTGCGGCAAGTTAATTTATAACATAGCACGTTCTCTCTTAATAGTATCGTTATAATCGCTGAAAAAATTGACACCTTGTCAGTAACCCGTAGACTCTCCGTAAAACAAGGCTTGTCCAGTCCAACTCGATCATTCATCAGAAACGAATCGGAATAAACATTATCCGATATTATGAAAACTTGTCGTTTAGCTGGATGTGCGCCTCAACTAGCGAATAGTTCCGAAGTAGCACCGAACAATTGGATTATTTTGATGTACGATGCGGCAGTTCGGCTATTAGCATGTAGATCATTATGTGATCGAAATAAGGATTTAGATCACATATTTTTTGGTTGTCCCTCTCTAAGCAAATATTCTCTTTTCCATCAAGCCTTATTTAAAATTTCTTCCCTCAATTCAGTATCTCCTCTCTTCTAAGTCTGAGTTCGACTACAATCTTTCATATAATTTTGAAATTTTCTCATTTTACGAAATTAAAATATAAATTCACCTTCCTTCTCTTAATAATTTTTCCATAGTTTTTCTCACTACTGTAAATAAAGATTAGAAATAAAAAAAGGATTACAAATGCTGTACTACATTCTCCGTAGTAGTAGAGACATTAAAATATTAATATTAATTTATATTAAGTCAAATATAATTCTTCTATGTGGTCCCCTCACTTTAAAATCTACTCCGATTCCATTGAAAAAATTCAGCATAAATTTCTAAGATATTTTAACTTTAAACTGGGTATACTAATAGATACTGCAAAATACAACCACTTGATGAAATAATTAAATTTATTAAAGCTTGCCAATAGAATTTTTTATTTTTATTAAATTATTAATGGTATTGTTGACAGCCCTGATTTATTGAGCCTAATCACCTTCAACATACCAACTAGAACTATTCGATCAAAATTATATTTCATTACAACAAAAATATCAGGACTGAGTCAATTAGAAGATACTCACATGAACCTAGATTATATGCAGTTGCCAATAAATTCGCAGAAATTGTAGATTCGTTCAACTCCATGGAATACAGTTACATAATGGCTATAGTAACATACCTCAATAATATTAATAACTTAGCTAAGCATAATTCTGGTGTATACATTTTAAAATGATTATTTCCATCGAATTTATAAATTATATTGACTTACGTACCGAAACCAGACTTCTCAAACTTTAGGAGAGAAGAGTGTTAATTGATATATAATTTTTATTCAAAATTATTGAATCTCTAATTGACAGCCCAGAATTATTAGCATTAATTTATATGAATGTACCTGCCAAACCTAGAAGCAAAGATACTTTTAAATGTAACAACATCCTTAGTACTAACAACTCTATTCACCAATTCCAAGAATTCATAACCTTGCAAACAAACACTGTGAACTATTTGATATATTTGGTGTTAATAATTTTGTGGGTTTCAAAAAGCCACTAATTTCAGACCTATTTGCTGGTTATTAAATTATTATTATACTATTTCTTTTTTTTTTTAATCTTGTCTCTGTACTTTTCTTAGAGTATATCGCTTACTCATTTTTAGTTTGATTTGTTTTTAACACACGTATTTATTTACTATACCCCCATAAGAGCCTTTATAAACATTTGATAATATGAACATAACAATTCATTGAAACAGTAATCAATATTAAAATTTGCATTTAAAATTATACGGAACCCATGCAGAAGAATAGTATTATGCTAAACTTAATTGTTATTATTACTGAGGTATGTTATTATAGCCTTCTTGTAACTATATTCCGTGCAGTTGAATACATCTACAATTTCTGAGAAAACATTGCCAACTGCATGCAATCTAGTTACAAATGAGTATCTAAATGACTGATTATTAATGACTATATGCATTTACGAACATACTTGATTAATAAATCAATATTTTGATTTATTTACCATTTCAGGTGCTATTATTTGAATTTCGTTTAAATTACCGCATTGGTATTTTTCCATTACTAATTAATTAGTTTTTTCTATAGATACAACTGATTCTCTCTTTTCTCTTCTCTTTTATAATATATGTATATACCTTACGAGTAAATTAATGTTCTGTTTTCAGTTTTATTGGTTTGCAACAAACATGAATAATTGTACGATAAGAATGTATATATATTTACTTTATATTTGAAGCTTTGCTTTATTTCCAATATCAGTTTTAGTTATTTGGATTTGATGTTACATAATCATAGCATTAATATTTGATTTTTTTTATATAGTTACGCTATTATCCACGTATCCTGTTACACTTACATTCATAAATTGTTATTTTTTATATAGTTACGCTATTATCCATGAATCCTGTTACACTTACATTCATAAATTGTCATTTTTTATATAGTTACGCTATTATCCATGTATCCTGTTACACTTACATTCATAAATTGTCATTTTTTTATATAATTACGCTATTATTCGTGTATCCTGTTACACTTACATACAAAAATTGACCTTTTTTTAAATTTAGTTTCGCTTTTATCGATGTGTCCTTTTAAACTTACATTCATAAATTGTATTTTTTTCTCGCAAAATCCCGGTGATGTGTTAATGAATGATGAATAATGATTCAGCAAGAGACATTTGAAACAAAAAACCCTGATGGTTTTATTTAACGAACAAAGACACATATTTACCACAATTAATTAACTCACTTTGTAATACAATACATTTAAATAGGACACACACTTACTGTTTTAGAATACGAGTATACCTAAATATACAGATAGAATAATAGGGCGTGATAATTTATTGCATAAGGTTCTAACGACATTTAACTCAATGCCCGTTACAGGATACAAACAAAATGGCGATAGCAAAAGATTTAAAGTGATGTTAAAACATTGTGAAATAAATGTAAATTAAAATGCTTGATGACAGAATTTCTTCTCATAAGCATGTACTGAATAATAAATCAGATGACGAGAATATTATTCTCGTTGCAGAAATTCGCAAAAAAAAATGGTTTTGCATTTAGAGATTATTTATGAAAAAAATGTCAGTTAGAACCTTGTCCAACCAAGGTAACCATTTTTTGTCATACGAAAAATTAATACTTTTTAATTATACTGGCTTATTAAAAAAAGTCATTCGTGAAATTCAGCTTTATTAGCGAGTGCCGTACGAACTAATAACCTGGTACACAATATGAATAAAGCCAGTAATAGATATTATGTGACAGAGTTTGTATATTAATGGCCAGTTAAATGTGTCAAAAGAATAAACAATAAAATTATTATTTGTAACAGTAGGACAAAGGCCAGTTAGATGTATATTAATACATATTTCGATCGGGATTCAATAAATTAATTGCGATCAATTAGAGATAATCGTGAATTATTCACCCGTTGCTCCCAGATACTGCTGCATATCTGATCAACCTCTGTATTGGACCAAACTTATGCGATTATAATATACAGAGTCGAAATCAGGACTTATGCTGAATTCTCCAGGTTAAATGAGAGTCCTTTAAATTTTTTTTTTCTTTATTCCAGATCTCGAGGAGGGTGGTGACATATTTACAAATTATTAAAAGAGTAAAATTAAAATTAAAATATTTTTTTTTGAAATCCATCATATAGTAATTGGCTCCATCGATTGTAAACGGGACCCTGTCCAGTGCTGACATCACAATAGCGTTTTCGCTCGTGGCTTGTCGCGTTGTGTACTGGGCTATCAGTTTTTTGTTTAGTGCTCAGAATCCGCTTTAGCATTGAGTAAATAAACCGAAGGTTGAGTAAATCACTGACAAAAATCCAATACTGAATACAACAATAAGTTGCCTTCTGACACATTCTTAACAAAATGAACGTCGCTCTGTTCCCGCCGCGTTTCCTGAACCAGAAAGTAACTATAATAAATAATTTGTTTTATTAATCTTTGGGAATTCAACAAATGAATTTTATATATGTTTTAAATCACACAAATAATACAATTAAATATTGATTTCCTCCTTGTGTTAAGAAATGAACAGAACACAAATATATAAAAAAATACAGTAAAAAGACATAAAATAATCTCAACGTAATTAAATGAACTACAACAAAAAAAATTATTAAAATTGATCTCTAATTTTTTTTTCAAACAGTTGCATAATGAAAAAATAAGATTTATTTTTAGTGTATTTAAACAGTTAATATGTAATAACACGAATTAATTTTTTTAATGTTCAATTGAAAAATGTTGATGTCAAGTTATTTAAAAGCGGAATCATTTTTCCGAGTTGAATTACCAATGGTAGGTCATGGTAACCACAACAGTCCTGTGCCTGTGAGCTCTTGTGAAGTTGTCGAGAACATAAAATTTAAATTTTTGTATGATATCAGGAATACAGATGAGACCGTTCAGAAGATTATGGATTTTTAGATTATCGAGTTTAATTTGTAGAGATCTTTTTTAATTTTTGGTTTTTCTTTTATATATTCAATAATAATAACATTCAATTTACAAAAACAACATTTTCACTTTAAACCAGTTCTGTAATTATTTCTACGCGTGACAGCTGTTTCGCCCTCTGAAGGCATTATCGAATTGTCTGAGAGTTTGATAAAAGAAAAATAAAAAAATCATTTAATTTATTTCTTTGAGAAAACCAACATATTTTTTTACATCCATAATTAATAAACTAATAAAAAATTCAAATAAAATCTAATCACAATTTTTTATAATCAAAAAAATTATAACAAAAAAATAAATTGGGCTAAGATAGTTACAAAAATTCAAATTTGAAAATATTAGATTGTAACGAATAATAAAATCTCTAAATAGTATCTGTCTGTTTGTGCGCTCAGTTCTTCTAAACTACGCATCAGATTTTTATAGAGTTTTTACTATCATTTAGAAAAATTCTTCCAGACGGTTTAAATATATGATAAATGCATATTATATTTATAGAAAGTATAGAAAAGTCGATTTTTTATAATCAAGTCGAAACATTATATTTTCGGGCACTACATTGTTCGCTGGCGAAACCTTATGAGATTCAACAAAACAATATAGTATGAAATTGTACATCTTAAAAAGACCTACAGAAAAATCCACATTGGTATAAGTCTAGCTCCTATGAATAACCCTTATCAACGCCGGGTACACGTCAGCAAGATTTAAGAACACAAATAAATGATAATAAAAAAAAATTATCCTCACTACACCAACAACAGCTTCACTATTATATACCTACAACTAAACTGAACAAATATTCATAAAATGAAAGGGTATACAACTGAACAGGAATCATAGCAATAACACGATAACTTGCAGCATGTTAGTAAAAACTATAAATTATTCAATGTTAGCTAGGATATAATATTTTAAATGTTCTTGAATTACACGAAAATTTATCAATACCATTCGAATTTTCATTAAATAAGTTACACGCTCTGATTGTAAAAGCGTTTTGTCTGTTATTAGCAGAACATTCATAAAGATTAAAAATTGATTTATCTCTAGTTCTTGAGCTTGGGACTCTAAAATTAATCTCAAACAAAGGGGGCGAACAATGAATAAAGCCATTGATTATTTTATTGAGATATATTATCTGCGGAGTCTCTTCTAGTTTTTATTGGCTTTAGTCCATAATAAACAGCTCAATGGAATATTATGGACTAAAGCCATTAAAAACTAGAAGAGACCCCACCAATGGTTTTGAATGGCTTTAGTCTATGGAGCTGTTTAAGTCATGATTACCATTATTTTTCTTAAAATTTAATTGATGGACAAATTTTCTTTGGATGGTTTCGATGCGCTTTACATAAATATTATATTGAAGATTCCATATAGGAGAAGCATATTCAAGATGATTGCGAACATAAGAAAAATATAATGTTTTGAGTGTTTGAATATTATTGAATTCTTTTCCAACACGGAATAAGAATCCTAACGTTGGGCTTTCTTCACAATCACGTCAAAATACGCCTCAAATGTAAGTTTACTGAACTCCTTAGTTACGAATTTGTGTAACATTTTTAAGTAATTAGCTGGCTTTATAGTAGTTATGATCATTTTTTTTTCTGGTGAAGGTAGTCACAAAACATTTAGAAATGTTCATGCTGAGATGATTGATGATACATAGGGTTGCCAGATGGTCCAGATAAAAAACCGAACATTTTTTTATCAAAGGGTCCCCCCTTTGATTTTTTTTCGATACAATTTGTCGAAAATCAAAGGGTCCTTTGATAATCACTAACCCCTTTGATTTTGAATTTAAAAAAAAAAATACAGATAAAATTACCGAAAATTTCTGAGGGTGAACACAATGAAACACTAGCAAAAAAACACTTTTTAACATATTTGTTACTAGATTCTTCTGCTTTAAATCATCGTTTATAGCCTGAAATTGTATCTTTAGATTCAGTGCAATTGACATTTAAATTGAGGAAAACACATAATTCGCTTTTTACGGTACTCACACCTAGTCGATTTTTTTCGTCAGTCCATACATTACCCTTTAGACTAAAAAATCTTTCTACGAAGGCGTTTAAGACGGGAACACTGGACACATATTGTACCATTTTCAACAGATTTGAGCAAGTCTTGCTACCACCCGCCAGAATTGCTCACGGCTTTTGCTCTGTAAATTATCTCGTGAGGTATATATGTCGCGTATTTTCAAAAAACCGGACATTGTTTCTGGACATTCGGTTTTCCAAAATTTTTTAGACCGAACAACCGTTCAAAAAACCGTACTGTCCGGTCCAAAACCGGATATCTGGCAACCCTAAATTGATACAGTAGTCATTTAGTTCGTACAAATCTTCTTGTAAGTCAGTCAATAATTATTATTCTTCCTTTGAAGGAAATTGGAATTGCAATAAACCCACATTAATTTTAAACAAAATTTTATAATTGATCATGACCATTTCAAACAATTTCAATTCTGAAGACACTAGGAAAAATATCCAATATTCCAAGTGCTTAATACTCGGGACTTACTAAATAAGAGTAATTTAATACATAAATAAATTTTATTATAATTTTGACATCTAAATTTTGTAAGGAATTGTTGAAAGGGCACTTCACTTTTCGTATTCTCCACTACCTATTTACGGGACGCCCACCATAAATAATTCAATAATACCCATATCAGAAAGCACAATTGTTCACAGGTAGGTAAGGGAAGCGGTGATGTAGGAACCTTCATGGTAACGTGATCAAAACAGAACCTCCGTAAATCAACACACATAAATCACAATTCATTCGAACCAAAGGGTGCAAATCGAACCGAAAATTTGCATCCGTTACCTTCCCTAATCCACTCCAATACCTGCTGCACTCCATCGTATCGCCCGATACCTAATACAGCTGCTCCGTACTAACTCATGGCGGTGCCGCAGTACTCTGGCGGGGGAATATATCAATCTTCCGTAATCAGTGCCAACTCAATCTGCATAATGAATATTTGCATTAATTGTCGCTTTACGAGTACAGCACAACGCACTTGCTCCCAATCTGCAAGCATGTGCGCGGCGATTAGGGCTGGCTTTTGGTGTGGATTTGGGATATGTTTGACGCCTAATTGGGATTGCAGTATGTGACGGTTGTAGAATTTATTGCAAACGTAATTCTGCTAAAATGTTATGTTTGAATATAAAGACTTTCCATAATTAACAAAGATTTTATTTTTATGTTACTTTTGCATAAACACGTCATCTATTTGATCGAAGTATTTAAATATGAATGAGGTGTTCGATATCTCTCAAATACGTATACAAATTCATAACTCGCAGCGTTCGTGTCTATAGTTTGAAGTTAAATATATGATATTCATAAAATAAGGATCGAATCAGTTCAAAATAAACAAACTCGGACATTATCCTGTAGAAACTGATTGTCTACACTGCTCAAAGACTATAAGTAACGCCAGAAACATTAAATGAACGTCCCGTCATAACAAAAATGATATCAAATTTATTTTCATAATGAAAAACAACCATGTGGATTTTTTCTCTTGGCCACGATTAAAAATAAAATCAATCAACGTGTACTAAAAACCCCGAAACTTTCTATAATCCTTTCAAAAGAAACAACTTACTGATCTCCTGACTTCTTATGCGATTGTGTCGACTATATTATAACATCATGGTATAAAGATTTTGGACATATATTATATAGCGATGCGAAAGCCCACAGAACTTTACAAAATTTCTTGATTCTCTTGTTTTAACTTGACTTCCCTGATTTCTCTTGTGTTTTGTTTTTGTCTTCATTATTTTGCGCTTACATAATAATTGTTGTAAACTATTATTGATATGTTGTTACAATTTATTCTTTGTATTTTTTTAATGTTCACCCTCTGTCATTCATTAATAAACTAAAATGAAACAAAATCATAAGGGCATTCCTCCGCCTTGTAGAGACGGCTTCACGGAACAACTCACCAGATTGCCAGTCATACAAGTGAGTTTAGAAGCTATGTATGATGAAAAAGGATAATCCATTATTTTGTCGTCTCATGAGGAAGTAACATAATTTTGAACATCAAGATCGGTCAGCATTAATTGTCATCTTGTGGACTTCGTAAGTTCTGTTAAGGATTTCTTGAAAATTATAACTCGTAATGTGTAAATGTAATTTTACTTTCTTGACGGAAAATACAAATTGTTCTGGGATGAGATTTTATACAAGGAACTTTTTCAGTTTGCACAGGTTTTCTATTGATCATAATATGCGAAAATATGTTTGCGGGAACGGGTATCCAAGGAAGTAAAATAACTTGTAAGGTCTTACTGATGGTACACATTCTTTCATTGGATATCAGCATACAAAGTGTGAACGTAGTGAAAACATTTATATTTCTTACGTGGATAAAACTGGAGAATTGGATACTGTTCTGAGCATATTGGCGTCGCATCCCTAGGTGATTTATCCAAGTTTATGGACTTTTCAACCCTTGTCCAGCGTTGTTTGACCTCTGTTTCAATAAGTTGTTAGTAGATAGGGGTGGTGGTGGTAGAAAACATTTTCCGTCGAAGTGAATACAAGTTTTGCATTCGCCTGGGAATTGCTAAGGTGAAAGGCTTGCGTTTTTCAACCTTAGTTCACACAGGAGACACGGATGGTAAACAAGTTATTTTATGACATGTCATCTTTGGGGATGCTGTGAATAGGGTATACATACAAAAACGAGTGGCAGAAACGACCCGTTCCCATGAAGCTAATATTGACTGTGAACGGGTGTTCCGCTCATATCCGTCGAGTTTAGCACACATGCACCAGTCCAACGGGGATTAATGCTGCTGGCTCATTTGAGCGTGCTCCTTTAAAATACTTGTAGAACAGCACGCCTACATTATCAATCGGTGTGTTAACAGCGGATTGTCAATCAGACGGTCCACCTTCCTTTTCACAGAAGCAAGTAGGTTTATAAATTATTTTGGGGCCCAAGCCCAGGGGTGACTCCCAAATCCAATTGTTGGGCGTACTTGAGATTTGTACAGGGTTAGCGGCAGAACACTATTGAAGAATCTACTAGCCCTATACAAGACGCTAGTGCTGATGGAGGACTTAGCTAGCAGTGGTTTCAACTCGCGACATGTGGGTAGAAATCTGATATATTGGTTCAATCGGCTACTAACTGGTTAAACTGAAATGTTCTAAAGATTTCCATTTAAAACAATAAAAAAATATTTCTGTTCAAGAAAATACTGAATTATTTTCGTCTGAATATTGTTGGGATACTGACTCTCCGAAAAATAAAAATCGAAAGAATTATTTGGTTTGCCCTGCGAACTACAAAAATTTTCCAACCAAACACTAATTTTCCACTCCTTTCGCCCTCGTCACTTACTTCAATTGACGATGTCATAGTTCCATAAGCTCCTAGGTTATTGAGGACTTACGTGCGGTGTTTGCAATTCTTTTCAAAGTATTCAAAAAAATATTTTAGTATTCAATTTACACATTAAAAAAAAAAACAGAGTTACAAAATTACATTTTTATACGGAATTTAAAACTTTCTTCAAATATTTTAAGCTTTTAAATGTTCATATATTTACAAATGATGATTAAGTGGCATAGCACTATCTTGTACGAGCCCCTTCAAACATATAATAGAAAAAAGTGGTTTGTTTTCTTGTAGGTTTACAGCTTTCAAAAAGGACCCCCAAATTCAGTATTCCCATGAGCCCCTTCACGGTTTAAGACGACCCTAAACATATTCCTGAGCAACGCCAGGTACAAGTCAGCTTTTATGTAAATATTTCTGTTTTATTCTAACTGCTTTCTTGTTCCTTCCCTATAAGCTCAATAAAAGTGGTGATTGTTTTATTACTATTATTAGGTATCGTAATATGTGTAAAAGCACTGCCATTACTCTGGAAAATTCATATCACATCCCAGCATTGAAAGTGCCAGTCGACCGCTGGCTTTTCAGAGGTATTTTAATGGAGAGAGAAACAAAATGAGCACGGCATAATAGCCCACAAACGGCCGGCATTTAAACGCTTCTAGGTTACGTAAATGACCATTAATATCACTGCACACAGAGCACGTCCCCCCACTCCCCTCGCTGATCCCGCCCTTTCCCTGTCCCGTCCTGTGGCGGCTGGCCACTTTTTTCGTGCTAGGGGGCTAAGATTGGTAAAATCCTGATTAGTATTTGCGTGTATTTTTATTTTATCAAAAAGTTTATTTTCGTGTGAAAAAAATTCCGTTATTTCGAGAGCCCGCCACACCATTCCTATACACTTTTAACTGAACGTATTATTCTTCTTTTACCTAAAGCCGTTTCTGGTCTTAGTTGTTTGTGTATGTGTGTTGTCATACAACCAATTTTTAGCTGTTCGAATGTGTCACGAAATGAACAAGCGCATGCAACTGATGTAAATCTGATGATTTTTTTAAAAAATTTTTCCCTCGATTTTAACAATTATTGACCTTGATTGTTGGGGGCTGAATCAAGGTACCGTCGCACAGTGGATAGAAATGGTTTCTAAATCCGGAATGCCGACTTACCGTTTTTATCTTCTTCCGCTTTTCTTAATTGCGCTGGTTCAAATACAATTCACTCTCACAGCCACACATTCGCGAGCTCAATGGCTTTTAATGTCGACACTGTCGACAAAGGGCTCCGTAATCAAACACAGTTTGAGAGGGTGACTTTTGAATTTCAACTGAACTACACACGTTGTAGTCGACATAGGAAGGTAGGAATTAGGCAGGTGGACAGCAATAATATTGCATGTAGGAATCAAAAGGAAATGTAAAGGTATAACAATGCTAAGTATCAACAATAATATTTTTTTTAATTTGACACATTATTAAGGACCTGCCTGCTCCACTCTAAAACTACAGGAGAAAAATTTCGCGATCGAATTCGACCATGTATATAACTAAGGCATATGAAAAGGGAAGTTAGGTTGTAATGGTGGAGATAATCCTTATTTTATAATAAAAACACATAAATTTGTTTTTGACCACGATAGTTTTATTTTCACTCTACCGGTTTCGGAAGATCCCTTCCTTCGTCAGGAGAATATTTAAAACTAATCTACTACACAAAATATTGACACATAAATACAAAAATGTTAAGTGTTTGAGAGAGATGTCGACAAAGTGGAAGGGGTAATTACGGGAATTCCAGGAAGAACAGAGCGGTTAACTGGAAATATGTCAAGAATAGGACTATAAGACAGATTAATTTGGTTATTTATTATACTGGAGTTATTATTGATGGCTTTTCTGATTTCAAGTGCTTCTAAATTATCTAATTTTTTGCCTTTCTTACTACGGTGAAGAATTTTAACGCCTGTATCTTTACTAAAAGTATGATCGGTGGAAATGAGATGATTGGCAAACTCCGAAAAATTATTGTTATTTAACATCTTAAATGTTCGGTGATTCTAATATTTATATTTCTAGTTGTCTTACCTATGTAGAACGATTGACAATCATTGCAACATAGTTGGTAAATGCCTGAGTGGCTAAATTTGTGATCTTTATCTTTAGTATTTTTAAGTAATTTTCCCAAGTTGTTATCAGTATAGAACGCGGGTTTAATGTGGGTAGGCAAATTTTTTGAACTAAGTGAAGAAAAATTGGATATGTATAAGATTTTACGCCATTGAAAGGGATTTATGATTTTATTATTAGTTTCAGGTGTACCAAATAAAAATGTATTCGTCGAAATGAGTTTAAGTTTCTTATTCAGGATTTTATCAATTAAGTGTGTCGAGTAACCATTATTTAGAGCAATTTGTTTTATTTTTGACAGTTCAATTTCAAAATTAACAGCTGATAGTGGGATTTTTACTAAGCGGTGTACCATTGAATGATAGGCAGAATGTTTGTGTGATATCGGGTGGTTTGACGTGTTATGTATAGTTATATCCGTGAATGTCGGTTTACGATAGATGTTAAATTCAATTGTATTATTTATTGAAGTTAGTGTTAAATCTAGAAAATTAATCGATGCATTACTGCCTACCTCTACAATGTTAAATTTATGTGTTTTTATTATAAATTATGATGAGCCACAAAGTGAATGCTTTTTACAATTACATAATCCTTATTTATTTATTTATTTAACGCCCAGAGGGCTTTTACATGTAAGCGGGACAATTTTGATGACAGAAACATGAGAAAGAAATAATAAAAATAAAATTACATTAAAAAATAATATATGCAAGAAACAAATATAAAAAGAAAATAAATTAAAAAATACAACGATTTGACTGATTTACAAAAATAGAACTTCCATTTAGGAATAGTGTTGAAATAAATCTTTTACGTGATCCACAAAGTTAATATTAAATATATATCAACATTACCTAAGTAGGTATTGGTTTCCCATAGTGTGAAACCGTTTTATTGGAGAGTTCAGAATGTAATTGCGCTTATGTGTGTTGAAGTGGAATAGTGTATTTTGTCGTGTTGTTATTGTAGGTATTGGTAAGTTTATGAGTTGCAGAAGTTTGCAGCAGTCGAATTTAGAGTTAAGAATTTTGAATAAAAAAGCTGGCAAATAATGCTAGAAACTAGTTCGACACACGAAGTAAAATACAGAATTGAAGTAAAATACCTTGATACAGATTTGTAACCAAGTTTCTGAACCGTAAATACCAAGGATTTTATATATCACATAAAAAACCTGATATAAATAAGAATTTAAACTATTGAGAACATCTCACAGTGCTAAAAATTAATATGTCTTCATGAGAAAGTAATTTTTCATAGCTGCACGCTAAGTTGAAATAAATTGAAATGATTCTTCCGCAACTTTACAATAAATAATCTATTTAACGACAGACATTGTACTTTATTTATAAGGACAGGAAGAAGGAAGAACTCAACGGTATCGTTGCTCCCGGTAGCCACTGAACTGTAAAGTTTTTTTTTATCCGGTGTCACAATTTAACAGGCTTAATTGGTTGTTGAACGGACGTAGTTTAAAGGTCTGTTAATTATTCAAGTGGCCTAAGTTAGCTGAAAGTTTATACGCTTCGCCTCGTTCAAGTTTAAAAGGTTTAATATTGCGCTCTTGGGATACGAGATTTAAACGTGATTACGATCACGATTTCTAAATTATAAATAAGGATTACTTCTCTCATAAAGTGAGTTCTCTCATAAAGCAATTCTCTTTTCGTGAGGCTGGGTCATCCAGAAGAAACAGAAGAAACATAATTTAGATCTACTATCAATGAGTCACCTACACCCCTCATCCTACATCAACACCCCTTTTACGATAATCAAAACTCGTGAAAAATCATGGGATATTCTAATTGTAAGATTACTCAAGCTGAAAGTGTATGTGAATGTAAGTTATCCAAGTATTTCGGAATTTTCGACACGTCGTTTCCAATTTCGAAAATGACAATTAAAATAAATTTCTCTTTAAATATTGAATAGTAGGTAAACATTTTATTGTTTGTCGGAATGCTTTATATAATCAGTTCCGATTTTGGAAATTAAATTAAAATTCAAAATAAATACGAGTTCATTGGACAAGAGTTTCAATCACAGAAATATCCACCACATAAATAAATTATCTATCTTTGATGATTAAAATGCATCCCAAAGAATAATAAGAAAAAGAAAAATAATGACTATCATATGTCCTGGATTTCAAAGACAAATTCTCAAAAAGACAAAACACATATGTATTTCCTAAGTGATGGTACAAGGATGGTACTCCACTTGGAGTGGACTCTGCCATTCCGGATTTTTTCGCCTCTAAATTTGTTTGCTTGGCATATTTTTTTATATTTGTAAGTGTAGCCGTTACAGTAAGGTACGGTGTAAGAACGCTGCTTTAAAACACTCATATTTTTTGCTACCGAGAGTGGAAAAGCTTTAAAAATACATGGGAACATGTAAATATTATACGGGTGGCAATTAAAAGGAAATTCACAAAGTTTTCCGAGTTCTCGTATGCGGGTGGTTGATGATAAAAAATATTTGTTTGGAATATAATCAAGAATCGGTGCTCAAACACGTTTCATTGCATGTGTTCTTATACAGTGTAAAATGTTCTGCATCGAGGCAGAATAGAAATTATGGTTTCGTGCAGATGCATTTGGCTTAGACCCTTGATGGGCGTTTAGGACATCGATTCATAGAGCGACAAAAGGGAAGTCGTAAGGGAATATCGTATATTTTAATGTTTTCAAAATAAATAAAGTATTTTATTTTGACCTATGCCATGCTGCGTTACTTCCTTCCTAAGCCAAGGTTTCGGACAGCATTACAGTGTTCATCATCAGAGCATATGTTTTTTAAAATAAATGAATTTTTGAGTTAGTCGAAAAACGTCACTATACAAATCTTCCAAATATTATTAATATACGGGGAAGGCAGTTTTGAAATAAGTTTCATTATAAATAAGCTTCATCTGTTCATCTTTGTTAATTTATTTTATTTTAGGGAAATCAACAGTTTACAATACGGTTGGTTTGATTAACATAGCTGAGAAACAAATTGCAGATTTCCTCATTATTCTGATACATTACGAATTAAACAGTTAAATTACGAATTAATGTTATGTAATGTTGTTTACAATTTACAAAAAACATATTTTTAACCTGAATTATCCAGAATTGGCTATCCGCCATTGGTTTAAATGTTTCAAGGCATAACAGGCACACTACGTTTCTCCACATGAAAGCCAACAATACTAATGCAGCAAATATCTCACAGGATCACCATATGTGGGTGTATACTAACGACGAAAAACTACTGCACATTTTGTGATTCTATGATAACATACAAAACTAATTATATCATTTTTTAGAGTTTTAAATGTTTTCAACGTATTTTTTTTCCACTAATGTTTTATTAATATTTTATTATAATTTTTGATCATGTAATTCTTGATTTCAATATTTTTCTTCGTCAATTATTAATAATAAGAACTGTAAATTCTCATCTCAGGCAAACTTACTAATATATTGTATGGACGTACACAATAGGCTTTATTTTTGAAATATTTTTTTTTTGACTTTGCATATTTTGACTTATCTTTTGTGATAAAATGCACCGATTATAAATAAAATAAAAACTTATGATTGATATTTTTTTAATAACTGAAAAACACACTTTAAAATACCCCACTTTTAATGAATCGAACATTACAGCCAAACAGGTTTTTGTGTTTTTCATAAATATAATGTTATACCCACAAGTATTTGCCTTCAATTACGCTTATTTGCTTTCAATTGTCCTTTGATTACGAAATATGTTTTGTTATGAATGTATAAATATTTGTAATATTTTAATGAAAGGTATACCAAGTATGTAGTATATTTTGATCAAAGGTCATACTACCAAGTATGTAGTATATTTTGATCAAAGGTCATGCTACCAAGTATGTAGTATATTTTGATCAAAGGTCGTACTACCAAGTATGTAGTATATTTTGATCAAAGGTCATACTACCAAGTATGTATTATATTTTGATATTAGTTTTTGTTTCATGATTTCCAAAGAAAGAAAGGTGCCGAATTAAAATGAATGTTACTAAGGATTTCATATGAATGAAAAAAAATTGGAATTTTCTTTCCATTTGCTTAATTTTATAATGTTAAAAAGAGACTTATTATCTACACAGAGTGAAAAAAATAAAAACAACGTTAATATTGGGCTTTCTAAATAATATAAAAATGTAAAAATTATTTGTTGTATGTTTACTCGTATATTATTTTGCAGATTTATTTATTTTTTCATGCTCTCCATAAAACGGTTATGCACCAATAAATTACTGAGAAGATTGCAAATTTGAGGTATGTGTAAGTATAAAAGGTCATGGGGGCAGTTTTACTATTTTGTGACATTTTGGGTCAAAAGATATTTGCTAAACGTCAATGCAGAATTGTTAAGCATTAGTCGCTCTGTCGATTAGTCGTCGTTTTCGGAGTATAAAATAGTGCATGGGATCTCCAAAGATTGTCCAGAAAGCCGTACTTGAATTATTTTGAGTTTTTTCTACATCTACCGCAATATATTTAGAAATAACCTTAGAGCTTAGTTTAAAAGCAGTTGTTCGTAAAATGTGTAATTTATTTATGCTTAAACAAAAGTTCTGGCCGCTAAACAGAGAAGTTAGTTTGGCGGACGTTGTATTTTCACACCGCTAAATTAGTTTGCCTTTAAATGTTTGACTTTTTAAGTGTTACTTCCCCATTTCCCTTGCGGGCTCCAATTACACCAACAGTTACAGGCCAAGACCACTGGAAAACTTTCAGCTAAAAATACACGTCGAGAAACAGTCTCAACAACAAAATAATAGAACAAGGTAACTTAACTTTTGTAATGAAGCGTATTACAAATTGTCAAAAACTGAAAAAAAAATCATCAAAACCATAATGATTACTATAAATATTTATTCCTATAATGGGTCTAGATCGCCTGTAAAGCTCATGTTCGTTTTTTTTTGAAAAGCATTCTATTGATAGGCAACCTAAATACCTATCATTTCTCCATTTAAGGGGAGCGTCTTGATTGCATTCGAAGCTCTGAAAGATTGATGCCTAAAAACCTTCAAAACACTGCGAGATATAACATAGTCGTCTATATTTATATCGAAACCATGTGTCTGGTAAAACCTAAACTATCATCAGATCTTGATTCTGCAAATCGGTTAGTCGAACTTTATCGGTTGTATAGATGTGGTGCTATGATTGTGTTCTACTTGTCACTTGCCTGGCCGCACATAAGTTGAATAGAAGCGGTGCTATGATCGTGTTGTACTTGTCGCTTTCCTGGCAGTACATAAGTTGTACAAATGTGGTGCCATGATCGTGTTTTACATTTCGCTTGCCTGGCCGTACATAAGACACTTTACTCAACTTTCTTTTATACATAATACTTTTGTAAATTGTAAAAGTACAGAAATCATGGATGGAACTGAACAGTTCTTCAAAATCAAATGAATTAAAGGTAATAATATTATAAACATAAATTATATATAATTGCAAGCAGCCGTGAATGCTCCGGTTTTCTCCACTGTCTTGCATTTTTTGTAATGCTCTTGCTTCCTATATAAAGTAGACACAAAGTAATTATTACATTTCTCCATTAACGTGTGCTGTCTGCATTCTTTTGCCTCATGTTATGATGTTCTATTTAAATTGTTTCGTTGTACGTTTATTGAACCGATATTTTTATTATAATATGTAAAGAATGCACTTGTGCAATATCACTACCATGTTATAGCTGATTTATTGTGACTACCATTATGCATTTTATAAACTAAATGTAATTCATTTCCCAATTATAACTAACAAGAATTTTGCGGACTCTACCAAACTACCTACTCTGAAAATGTTTTCTTGTTACAAATTTCACATAAACGTACTTATTATGAAAAAAATGCATTAAAACACAAAAGATAACTTACAATGAGTAATAACAAAAACTAACTACCACTTCTATGATTTCTTACTCCGTCTGTTTTATTTCATGTGTTGTATCAGTCTCTCATGACATATATGTACCTAACTATGCACGTTCGAAATTTTTAATAAAATAAATTTTAAATTTCGAATAAAAAAATAAATCAAATACACGCATTACACTACACCATTACAACACACACTTCAGTATAATCTCGTAAAACCGCACCTCGTATAATGTACCATAATAGGCCACTTGTATACCATTAAAAAATCGGTTTTGACAAAAATTCTAAGAGATTCTGCATTTTTTTATCGTATTTTTACGATTTTTTGAAAATTTCATTATTTTTTTTACAAACCGGAAGGCGGGAAATAATTTATGGGTGCGAAAATATTTTTATTAAATAGACAAAAATCATTCGAAAAAAAGGCAGCCAGTAAGGAACAAGGTGCCAATTTGTGGGAATATCCCCAGATTGCGAGGATCTGAGAATTTAAACCGATTGGGTATGTTGTATGGTAGGATTTTGTGATGTGGTGAAAATGCGAGGATTATCCAAACATATTGAAAAATATTGATTCCAATTGCAAGTAAGAATAAACTGTAATTTCGTTTCCTTTTTCAGCAAATTTACGTTTTTTAAGCCTGAAGGAAAAAGAAAATTAGTAAATGGTAAAAAATATAAATTTATGCAGAAATTTGAAGGTAAAGGCATTTGTGGGCAATTTGAATTGTAGCTATTTTAGATTTTCTGTACTGGTTATAATATTTGTAAAATCTCTATGGCTTATAATATAATGCCTTTAAATAATAAAGAAGGTAAGGAAATACGCAAAAATCATAAAAATAAACCAAACACAACCGTAAAAACCTACTTTGTGATTTGGGCAGTAAATGCAGCTTCATCACGATTAAATCATCTAATTTCAGGTAATTTTCAAATTATAACTATTTATTTTAAATTTTGTTAATTACCGCCTTGATTATTTTATTTCAGCTCAGTTTCACATTGAATTTATTATTTAATTTGATATTAATCATTTTATTAAATCTTATTAATTTGTAAAAGCCCAATGGGCGTATAAAAAATAGGGGACATCTGCATAGGTAAAGCACCCAGTGGGGCCCACATTATCAAATAATTTCTAAAATATATACAGTCTTACTAAAAAAACGTGAAAACGACTGTAGATGTGAAAATCTCACTAATTGAAATGTAAAATAGAAACTGACATAAAATAGTTCATAAAAAGGTATATAAGATGTATACATTGCTTATCTAGAAAAATAGGGTTGTTTATATGTTGCGTAAACTTCAAATAAAAATTATTTCTCATTGAATTTGGGAAATTTTCAGGTATTTTCAATGTTTTATTTTTCAATTAATCTTGAAAATATTGTAAAAACTAATGCCATTTTTGAAACTAGATAAAATATTTGCAATTTAAATATTTTTTTCAGTACTGCCTTCATTGTTGTTTTTCATCTTAGTTTTATTTCATTTTAATTCAATTTATTTTTTCACTATATTGAATTTTATTACATTGTCCACGGATCAGCATGGGTAAAGCACCAAGCGAGGCCCACATTATCATATAATGTTTTAAAATACATAATATTTTTGTATCATTAAAAAAACAACCGGTCTCTATTTGATTGTTTAATTATGTTTTGTTTTCTGTCTTAGTTATATATCGATTTCAAAATACGGAGGAAGAAATAATTAATAAACAAAATTAAATTAAGGAAAAGTTTTTTTGTGGCTATTTATTGAAATAAAACAAAGTCAAACAAGAAGTTGACGGTAAATCGGACAGTTCAAGAAGTTCCGACCTCAGAACACAGAAAGGTGAGGAGCGGGAACCGGGGTCAGCTGGGAACTTTAAAGAATACTTATTTCATTTAATTGCTACACTTCTTAAGAGATCTTCACTGGATCTGTACTTCTATGGATTTCTAAACGATGAATTGGTTATTCACACGAGGTTTATCCCTTTCACACCCGCATTATTGTTTCCATACATATAAAATATGTAATGCTTGATAATACCTCAGAAAATTATTTGAAAATTTTTGGCATTTAATTTTTTTTTTTTTTTTAGAAATTTTTCTCTGTTAATTTGGATTAACATTGGGCATCAGAGGGTATTTTTTACATAGTAACGTAAAATAAACATAACACAAAAGTAATACAAATAACTGTTTCATGTCAAAAATGCACATTGACAATGTAGTGATAATCACTAAGGTACAAACCAATAACATTTTAACTAAAATTCATTGATAAATAAAGAAATAATCTAGGATAATAAATCTTTAAAAAATCGCCATACTAGTCGAAAACATGTCCGTCACTACCAGTGTTAATTTGAATGAACATTGAGATTAAATTAAATATTCTGGGAAATGACTGTGGTCAGTGAATTGAACTGATGTTATTATTATAGAACACATCTTTATGAGTGAAAATATTTGTAATTTGAGTATAAAATATTGATTGATCTCACCTTAAATTAAGTAATCAATGACGGCAGAAATTCTATGAAACTCACAATCAGCAGATGTCAAAATATTTATCGTTGTTGTGGCGGGAATAAGGATTTCAACCTAGCGGAAAAAATAGACGCCACAGAAAAGACTTCAAACTATAAGAAAACGAAAACATGGCTTTTCTAAATCGCTACAGTTAGGGTAAAAAAATTCACAAAGTTCATGTTAATTTGAATTAACACTGGGGCTGAAAGGGATTCAGCATTTTGTTCGCAGAGGAAGACAGCGGATGTACGAGTATATGTAAGGCTCTCGACTAGCAATCCGGATGTTGCGGGATCAAATCCCGGCGTGTGCAAATAAATTTTGAAAAGTTTTATTTCACAATCATTCAATAGTATAAGTTAGTATTAGGTGGAAAATACTATCAGTATCGACCTGGTGTAAGACCACCATTCACAATCGACACGTAAAATGCGAACTTCTGCAACTCATAAACTTACGAATACCTACAATAACAACACGACAAAATACACTATTCCACTGCAACGCACATAAGCGCAATTACATTGAAAACTCCCCAATACAACCGTTTCACACTATGGGAAACCAATACTTAGGTGATGTCGATATATTTAATATTAACTTTGCGAATTATATAGACTACGTAAAAGATTTATTCCAATACTATTCCTAAATAGAAGTTGTATTTTTGTAAACCAATCAAATCGCTGTATTTTTAAATTTATGTTCGTGTTCTTTTTCTTCATTTTATTTTTTTATTTTTGTTTCTTGGATGTATTTTTTAGTGTAATTTTATTTTTTTCTTATGTTTCAAAATTGTCTGTCATCAAAATTGTACCACCTACATGTAAAAGCCCTCTCGGCGATAAATGAATAAATAAAAATAAGTAACATGAAATTTTGTGATCAGCTCTGAATAGCCTTGAACTTCTCTCCTTTTTTTCCACAAATCCTTCCTCTCCCCACTAACTTCAGCCTAACAAATAGAGATACCATAGTCTCACTAGCTGCAAACGTTTGGGAACAATTTGGAAGTTTGCGCGGTATTCATATTAAAAAAAGCTCTTTTCAGGTACTAACTTAGCGCCCACTCTTTTAAAAAAAAATTAAATAGTGTGTTATTCAATTTGTCATGCCCTGTTTTTCTGGGTCATTTTCGACTTATTATTCCATCCGCTTGGCGTCGTATATTATTATCTTATGTTCTCCGTTTATTGGATTTTCGGCCGTTTTCTCTAAACAAACTAATAAAGCCGTATTGTTCAGAATTTTATGTCCTGTTGACTTTATTACCGAAATAGGTTGATAAAGAGGATACTAACGGTTAAAATCTTATTTATAATTTTCCATTAGAGAGTGTTACATATTTCACCAGAATCTCGTATAAATATTTGTTATGTTGACAAAAAGTTAATTATGAAATTTACGAAGAGCAAAATGTGGTACTGATTAGTACTGGTTAAGAAACGTAACATTCTATCGTTGTATCGCCTTACTATTGGACAAGATGTTGATTCAGCATATATAACTGACTCTCAATATAAAAATAAATTGGAACATGAACACAACACTAGGTTAACAAAAAATGTAGGTATGCTTGTTCCAAAATACAACAATAAATACGGACAGCGAACACTAGAATATAATGTGCCCAAAATGTTCAACATGTTGCCAAGTAACATAAAAAATTGTAATATATTTTTAATTTTTCTTTATTCAGTGTGTTTGGTTATTACATTTTATGGGTATGTTAAGACCACCAAACTGGGCACATGCCAGTGTTGTGGTGGTTGAAAATTCCCAAATAGATTCCGATATATGAAAATGAAAACATGTCTCATAAGTAGAAATACTTTGTACTAATCATTACTATCAATCAAAAGTTGTTATTTATTAGCTTGTTGATTTATGTACACATATTTACATTGTAATTGAACATGTACATACTGTTGACAAATTGCTTAGTGTGGTTAAAAGGAAGAAACTTTGAAGAAAAATTAAAAATACATATATTGATAGTTTCATTTTCTTGCTCACTTTCAAGCAGTTAAAATTATTTTCCGGGTTAAAAATATTGATAGCTCTCTCTTTCCCTAGAATCGTTCACACACGATCATATGACAACTATATAAATTATAAGCCAGATAGGCGCTTTATATTATTATGGCGTTTTGAAAACAGCGGAATGTTATAAAACTTGACGGCTAGTGAGGTGGAAAATCTCCAGAAAATGACAAATCTTCGCTGGAGCTCATTTAAAAAGACTTTCGTCGTAAAACGCTGTGAGAATGTGACTTTTTTCGGAAACCCGCCTCGACTATATATCGTTTAGAGAATCAATTTTCGGCGCTGGATTCGAACATCAAAGTGATGTCATAAAGAAGTAATGTAGGAGATTGCAGCCGACGATTAAGTTCGCATAAAACCTTTTCCCATGATATAAAAGTACATCATAAACCGCGACCAGACTCAGTGCAGACCATAACATTACCATAAGCGCGGGAGTCAGCTAAACGTTTACCATAAGCGATTACCATAACGATGGGTATAAATCTACGGAACCTCCCTCCCAGCATCCTTTCCCGCCATCCTACTTGTTCCTCCGTCAATGGGAGAGCGGAACGTGCCGGAGATGCGTGAGAAGCATTTTCAATCAATAGCTTTATGGCCCGAACGTAGATTCTCCAAATCCAGCCCATTGCCCATTGGCTTGTGTACACTTAACTCGGGCTAGGTATTAGCAGTATTAGCCGGGAGCCGTGAAGGATGGCATTGGGATTGGGACATCTGATACGGACTCATATGAATAACTATTTATATAGTCAGGCTCAGAGATCATGTTATTATACTTGTCACTTTTGAAATAGGGCGCCTAATGCTGTAACAAGTAAAAACACGGCATCTAGGGATGATTTATCTGAAATTCAAATAGGCATTCATAACTGTCATCTAGATTAGTTGTATTCTGTTGTAACATATATTATGTTTTGTGTATATGCGTAATAACATGAATTACCCTCGACGATTGCTTTGTTCCATAAGGATGTGAATAATTATAATATAATTATTTATTAAAATAGAAAATAAAACATTTTTTAACTTATTTCCACTTGTTTATTTTACCAGTACCGGTTTCGTCCTATTATGGATATGACTAATGATATGACCATTGTTATATTATTATTTCTTATTTATGACATATTAACCTTAAAGAACCATTATAATTTAATAACCCAAAAAAAAAAAAAAATGTACCTACCTTGACATTGTGTACCTAATTTTGTATAAATTCTGTAACAAAAGAATTTCAATTGCCAGCCTGAAGATGTCCATAATAGGACGAAACCGGTACTGGTAAAATAAACAAGTGGAAATAAGTTAAAAAATGTTTTATTTTCTATTTTAATACTATATAATTCCACCACGTATAACAGTGTAATAAATAAACTCATAATTATTTATGTTAGTTTTAGATTGAAGATGTTGTAGTTTGTGTATGGAAGAGGGTTTTTATGAATAAAGGCTGAATGAATAGTACCTACTAAGAGGTAAATTTTCAATTGGGGAATAATTTATGCAGATCCGTGTTTTGATTAAATGTGCATGATATATTTTTTCATTAAAAATCATATTTGATTTTGTTTTATTTAAACAAAAAAAAACAAAAATAATGATGATTATAAATAAGCCTATTAATTTGGTTTCCTACGTATGTTCAGTTATTTCAAATAACATGATCTTTTTTGATGAAGCGATATTTATATATTATAAAGCTTGTGAATAAATTCACACTTTTTGTTTTATTGTAGTTGGGTGCAGATTTAAAAAAAAAACGTTCCTCTCTCTAGTTAGTTCACCCATAGAAGTGCGCATATTTTCGCTGCAACAAAACGCTGATATGAATTGAACAAGTTTCATCGGAATATACATTTAACATCTGAAAGTTTAACAGATTTAAAAAAAAAAGTTTTTCTGGGTGGTCGATTGTTGGCATTTCATTTATTTCCTGGAAAAATCACAATTGGTTATCAAACCTCTTGATAAAAAGTGATCTCGGATATTGGTCAGAAATCCCAATATATTTGGTTAAACTGCTTGAAACTGTGCACAGAAGTGTTTTTCATAATCCAGTCGGGATGCCATATTTGGCATGAATCTTCAATAAGCGTTAAATCACGTTGTGCCATATTTGGCACCAATGATGCGTCCTCAAGAAAATCGTTCCAAAGTCGTTTCTATTGTGATCAGTGATCAGATACATAATATAACCAAGCAGTTTTATAAAGAACGAACGTCAAGCTTTCTCTGTACATTTAAAAGCTTGCCATAATATATAATGTACACCATTGAAGAAAAAGATAATATTAATAAATCTAAATGAAACATGAAACAAAAAGAGACAAAGAAAAATAAAAAGGTAACCCTCTCAACTGGGAATCGAACCCGCAATCTGTCTTAAAGGGAGAACGCATCTAACCACTCGGTAATTAGAACCTAATTGTTTTCTGTGTCTTTTTTTGTTTCATGTTTCGTTGAGATTAATTAGTACATATTATCTTCTTCTTGAATAATATATTATAATGATGGGTGTACTGGACACCTACGCCAGTGACATTGACCGTAAAATGCCGGTTTCCTCTGGGGGATACCTTATGGAAGGATTTGCAATTGAACCACAACTTCGCGAATGTCGTCGGACAACTAACTGATTGGGCCAGTTGTTTGCGTATTTATTGAGTTAAAATTCAACAGTTTCTACACGTGTTAATGTGCAGCAATTATTTTTATCTCTAAACAAAAAGCATGAGAGGATAAAGGAACCAAGAAAAATAACCGAAATTTAATTACTACGGTTAAATCTCATTTGACACATGTTTCAGTGCGGTAATAAGCTTCACAAAGGATTCGGCGTCGTAAAATATGTGATAACAAATAAATATTCATTTTTATTAATTAATTATGTACATCCACCAGCTGTCCTGTACAGTGGGTATAACTTTCAAAAGTTATTAAAAGAAAGGTTATTACAATAATATTTGTTTAATTCATACGATCAAGTTTTTTAAATTGAATGTCAGTTATTCGTTAGCATGTATATTTAGTGTTATTTTGGATTATGTGTGCCAATAATAAGAATATGAATATTTTATAATTAGTAACAATATTATGTTTACATATTTACATTGTAATCGAACATGTACATTCTGTTGACAAACTACTCAATTGTACTTTAACGGTATAATACTTTAAATAACAATTAATAAATATAATAAAAAATGGGTACATTTTTAAACAAATCTCTAATATGACAGATTTTGTAACGAACGCGATGTTGTATTATCTAGACCCTAGTGGTTAACAGGTCGACTGATCTTCTGAGTATTTTTCGCAGGTACTTATTTATACAGGGTTTTCCAATAAAAGGGTTATTTTAAATAGCACGCTATTTCGGTTTATGTTACTTTTGAAGCTGTTATTTTTTGACATTTGACAAGTAGAAACTACGCCATTAATAAAAATGGAACGATGTAATATGGACGGCTGGAGCAACAGTTACGGTGAGTGGCTTGCGCTATCAAGAGATGATTAATGATTTTTTATGGCCGGAATCAGATAGTATTGATCTGGACAACGTTTACTTTCAACAAAACAGCGCTACGTGCCACACAAGCAACGAAACCATTGATCTTTTACGATTGAATATCAAAATAATACCTCTTATTGGAAAACCCTGTACAAAGGAGCCTATTCGGAGAAATTAGCATAATTGTATTGAAATACGGATACGATGGTATGATATAATAATATTATGGCATGAAACATCTCAGTAATATGTTACATTTGTATATAAAATAAATCATTCGTTTGATGTGGCAGTGCGCGATAATTCACCGAAAAGGTGGTTCTATAAGACAGTAATTTATCGAATTCAAACTAAGAAAAGAAGCCAAAAAAATAAAGTAAATTCAGGAGCATTAAGAAAAGAATTTCAATCTTATCGTGACCTTTTTCTTTATGGGTACCGGGGACTTGCAAAATAATTCTTAATAATAATATAACTATTAATTTGGAGGCGGGTTCCAGGTCCCCAGGTTATCAAGTGATTTGGCAAGGGTGCCCGGGTTCATCGAATGAGGTGTATTCAGGCTGCGCGGCTTGCCAGATTGGGAGAGGCTGGTTTGGCGAGACCCTTTGACTTCTCCAACTGCTCTCTCGACCCATTGCCTTGCGCTACAGCGGGAGTGATATACATATCTATAATAGATATATATCCCTAGATTCCCACCCACCCTCATACTTTTTTTCCTTCCCAGAACATCCTATCCTTTCTTTCCTTAAAAAGATCCTCCTCACAGCACCCCCAAAGATGACAAAGGCCCTGAGGGAAAGTTTTTTTCAGTGCTTCCTGGGTGGGGTTAATGTAAAAAAAAACCAACGCAGTCTTAAACTTCGTTTTAAATATCCCTTCTCCCCTTGAAACAGTCTAACGCATATATTTCAATATTTCACCAACAAATGAAGATATAATATATCTCGACGCCATCTAGTGGGAAATTCAGCACTAACAAAGCCTTTCCTACAAAAATAAATTTGGCTGTTTACAGATGAAAAAAAATAATACGCAGTAATTTTTCGATTGAAGTACTTGTACATATTGAATTATTTGGCGGGTTGTGAATAAGCCGACTTAGCTCAGTAGTCCAGAGCAACTGACCGGACATCAGAAGATGCGGGTTCAATTCCCGTTGGCGGTATTTATTTTTGCGCGGGAGATGTTTTCAATTTGTATGGATATTTCAGGCGAGTAATTAATGCCTATAATAATTTGTTATCCTTTGTGCTATGCATAAAAACCTTGTTTTATAAACATTTGTTTGTCATTAAAAAAATAATCATGCGTGATTACTCGAGTACCTATTGTTAAATTGACATTGTCCTAAATGATTATTTCTAAAATTTCAATAAACTTCGAAATTTTATTTTATGTTCATAATATAGAGTTTTTAAGCTTCAGAAAACTAATTTTGTAACTGATGAATATTCTGAAAAAGTGTTCAATCCAAACATTGTTGTCCTTTAAAACCTCTAGGGAATGGAATTTATTTGTTCCCATGGTATGTTTTATAAAGGGATGGCTCGACGATGGCGACCCGGTACAATGGAGTGTAATAATGCTCACGGCAATTAAGTCGGTAGATTTTTCCGGGTCGCTCTTTAGAGATCAAAAGGCTCCCTGCATTTAGCGCCGTACACTTCGCCATCACACTTTGTCTCGTAAATGGCAAGAAAATACCCTCAGCATAATTAACCAACCATTTTACGATAGCACTATTCAATTATTTGAAGATTTTACGGGAAGAGTTCGTACGATGCACTAGAAAGTTTACTTAGTCGTTAACTGTCATATAATTAATAATTATATTTATCCCGTCTTCATCCAGAATTAAATAATTTAAAGCAACTTATTAAAAACGTATTTGTTACTTTGTCCCGGAAATATCTTGGCTTCGATTCCCAGTTGATACCATTACCTTTTTGTTTTACTATGTCTTGTTCTGTTTTAAATTTTAACTAGATTTTTTTATTACTATCTTCTTATCGTTCTGCACTTCACTCAGGCAAACAAACAAAATAAACATTTATGGCAGATAGCCACAGATATATGAATATATAGACTAGAAATTAAAGGTGAGGGGTAAAATCAACTGTTGAAGAACGAAGGGGGTAAAGCTGACTGTGATTCGTCAATAAATCAATCTGACAGTGTATAGGCATCTCGCATTATAATATCACCATTTAGTTCTTAAAAGTAAAATCTGCTTTTGAATGAATAGACATTTTTACATGGGAGCGCAAATTACTCGCCACGTTATGAACAAATTTGCGAAGTCCAAATTCGGCAAAAAAAAATTTCTTCTATTTTCAGAGTCGAATATTTTGTTTACGTATTTAGTTAATACACTTTTATAAGTGTTCATAATTTACTTCCCAGTAACAATGATGCGCATACTTGAGAATCGCTACATTCGACCAATGTTGGCTCGATGTGATAGTATATGTTTATACAGCTGATTCATATTATACGACGTGAATAAGCTTAAAATGATGCTTACATATGGAATGTAATACGACAATTGGGTTTATTCTCTTTTTCACATCTATTTTTACAAGTTTTCATATCACAAGCCACTATTTTGCCGTGTTATTTCATAAAATGCCTCGACCATAGCTCGACGCTAGTTCGAACAAGAATGATGACGTCACATTCTCAAGATTCACGGGAAGCCATACGCGAGCCCAGCCGGCTCCAATGGAACCGGTATGGGGAGTGGGGAATAATACGCTTTTAATCACTTAGGGCAGGTCTACTAATATTCATATGTCTATGCAGATAGCAAATTTTCGATTGAGTTTTCCTAACTTTGACTTATTCACGATTATTTCTGTTTTCTAAACATGACACCTTTTGACGCAATTAAAATAACAGTTGTCGTATACGCGTTGATTGTGGAAAATTTAATAAATTCTTATTTTATAATTTGCCATTTTTTTTATTTATTTATTATTATTTTTTATTATTTATACCCGCTTAGCTGCCAAAGCAGTTTGTCAGCAGATTCGAAATAATATAATTATTTTTTAATTGAAGAAAAAACTTTACTGAAAAAAAAACTTCTTCATGCTACATCGCACAGTACAGAATTATAAACTGCCTGAATGTATGGTATACCTGTAGGTATGTTGTTTTTTTGTTATTAACTAGCTGTACCCCGCTAGGCGTTGCTGTGGCTCAGTCTGTCTATGCAGATTGAGAAACACTAGCGCTTGTTGCGTTTACGTCCAATAGATGGCGCTGTTTAAAAAACATGTTTTTATCTATCGCAGGTGACATCTAAACTATAAAAGTATTAAAACACACGCGTATTCGAATAAAGCGTTGTGTTAAAATTTCAAAGCATTTGAACGTAACATTTTTATTTATATAAATATATTAGAAGATAGAGTAACTCGATAAATTAAATGTATTTTCCACGTTTATTTTTTATATTGAGAGGCACAATGATATGTGCTATGTTAGAAGTTTGATTAAGTACCTACTTACGCAAATATGTAGAAGTTTTACATAAATAAACTTTAATTAAATAAATTTATGTGGTTGCCAGATTTGAAACTACGTAAGCGAGTTTATTATTTTTTATTTATATTCTGACTTTTAACTAGTGCTGTACCATTATAGAGACGTCATTTATGATATAATTCCTTAGGCTTCTGGCATAGTGACAGTTATATTTATTAAAAATGCTGTCAACATATCGAAGAATGTGTGTGTTTCCGCTTCTTGATAAATCTAAATGAATGGGATATTATTTCTAAAAAACTGCTTTAAAAAGGTGATAAAATAAGCTTTCAAATATTATTATTAGAAATGAACATCTAAGGACGGCTCACCTTACATTTTTTTATCTAAACACTTACCTAAAATTACTGATATCGGAAAAAGAACATACGTTTTAATAGACAAATGTATTTTAAACGGTGACCGGATAAATCATCACAATGATAATTCATCACACCTTTAAAAAGTTATTTAAAGTCATGGAAAGTGATGAAACAAAAACTTTATTAACTGTGTTAAGTAAGTTAGGTTAGGATAGGTTAAAAAATTATTTTTTTCATCGTTTCTAATGACTTTATTTTTCTTTTAAAAGGTGTGTTGAATTGTCACTGTGTTGAATTATCATGGGACCATTATAAACATTACTGCTACCTCATTTTTTGTCGTTCCATATAAAAATATTTAATAAAAAATTCGCTAAGTATCCATTTTTTTCATAAATTGCGGTCCGAACCTTTCGTTTAGTAGTGTACATTTTAATTATTATATGGGTATATTTGAACGTCAGACTTGGTATTTCTTCTTTGCAGCACCGTTTAGTTTATATTTCTAACTATTTTGACCTCTCCAACTGGTATCTCCTGACCCATCACCTTGGGAGAGATAGATTCATATGTCCGTCACTCCTGTAAACACTGATCCTAAGATTTCTACCCACCCTTCATACCTTTTTCCTTTCCTTACTTTCGTTTAAAAAAAAAACTTTCATACAGCATCCCCAAAGATGACATAGGCCCTGAGGGAAATTATTTTCCTCAGGGCTTCCTTTGTGGGGTTAATGTAAAAAAATACGGTAAGGAAGGCACCATGATTTCCACGGGTGAATGACTCTACGGGTATTACCTTTTTGTTCCCAAAACCAAAAAACCAGCTCGATAAGTAAAGGGTATAGATCTTCTTTGATATTTTTGTTTCTCAATCCGCCCAATATCCTAAAAAAACTTTCTAATCTTCACTTTTTCAAATTCTACCCGGAGTATGCAAAGCCAATTATACCCGGAAAGGAATTAAGCCTTTATTACAGAAATCAATTCGAGGATTAATGCGCTATTATAAAATATCAATCAGGTTGACCTTTACGGGGAGAAATATATTTCAAATTTATATTCCGTCAGCTTTTAGTTCATTTTATCGTAGTATATTCAAGCGGAACTCTGCCAAGTGCACGATCATTTTTCATCTGCTTTTTTACGTCAGTGGAAGAATTTGTATTGGTGGGACGTCAGTTAGGAAATGTGAAAAATCGGCATAACATTCCCTGGAACGAACCTATTCTAGGCAAAGGAGGGAGATAAACTTAGTTACTGTGAAGGAAAAGCGATTTAAAAGGAAAATGGGAAAAATAAAACGACTTCCTGCCGAGAAGCCGAGAGGGGATGCTCTTCAAAGAGTAATTCTGTGCATGTTCAATTTCTTTCGGTAATTAGCCCCCAGAATTAAGAACGTGGTTTGAGGGCAAATTGAGAAAACTGTTGATTAAGATGTTAGAGGATTTTTTATTGTTAATGAGTCAATGAGAATTAGTTTTTACCTTCGCCAGAAATCTCAGCAAAGCAGCTCTATTTAGAAAGTTCCAGTGATGCCTGAGAAATTCTGTAACAATAAAATACATATTGTAAATACTCACATAGGTAGTTTAAATAATTTAAGAATTGCATTAAATTAAGGAATATTTTTTCTATATATATATGAATTTTTAAAAATTTTTAATATAGTAATAATGTACTTGTGTAACTTTTTTATTTTTAAATTTAAATCACCCAATTAGCACAATTTGTGTAATAACTTAAATCCATTTTACTTTTAATTTAAATCACCAAACAGTATGGTATTATAATTCGTTAATACCTCATGTTTACAAACAAATATTGTGTTATATATATATATATATATATATCCTATATATATATATATATATATAGGATATAAATAAAGTGAATTATATATATATATATATATATATATATATATATATATATAAATAAAGTGAATTTTCGAAAAGCAAATTACTTTAGTGAAACACAATATTTGTTTGTAAACAGACGTATTAACGAATTATAATACCATACTGTTTGTGTGATTTAAATTAAAAGTAAAATGGATTCAAGTTGGGATCATTACACAAATTGTGCTAATTGGGTGATTTAAATTTAAAAATAAAAAAGTTACACAAGTACATTATTACTATATTGTAAAGAGTTAAACAAAAATAATAATTTTGGAAATTGTCGATGATGGCTGAAATTTGTTGTTTTCTGAAGTTTTAAAGGCATATTCTTATCGTTGAATAACAAAATCTTTTTTTCTATTACAATATTCAAATATAATGTAATACCGTCAGCCATATCGCTAAGTGCAATTCTGTCGAAATAGGCCTTATGGAAGTCCCAGAGAGAGGTCGTACGAACGTCATCGACGACCATCCGTAAATGCTAAAATAAAGTTTTTCGTTCTCACATGTCTTGTATGAAAACGAAAAAGACAAATGATAGAATCATAACGTCACGTACGTTCTCTCTGGGACCACTATAGCCCCCATTGTTTCACAACTTTCAATTTCTACACTGACTGGTGACTATACTCGATGCCAGTGTTTTTCAATCTTTTTGAATACACGACCCCTTTACGGGTTGAAAAATTCTGGCGACCCCATTTGGTCATGGATACAGACAAAAAGTTAGTAATTTAAATACGTTAATTATTTTCTCTATTTTGGTATTTATATTTATTATGACGGCCTACACTCCGCACGAAAGCCGCGAGAGCTTTGAAATTAAGTACGAGGAAGTTGGTAAGGCTTTGTGCGACTTTGACTTGGACGCCCCAAAGTGTTGACGTGTTTTGGATGAAAAAAAAGATGGGTATCCAGAGCTGGCAAAGGAAGCTCTAAAATTATTAGTCCCATTTGCCACTTCATAATTATGTGAACTGTCATTCTCTTCAATGGTGGACATTAAAACTAAAAAGAGAAACATACTTAACTTAGAAGATGATTTGATAATTAACATTTCAAAAATAGCACAACGATTTGAAAAATAAACAAACTCATCCTTCTCACTGAAATGGTGTTTTTATTGTAGTTAGAACCTTGCCTTTTTTCTTTTGCCAGCGACCCACAGATCGAAAAACACTGCTCTATACTATGGGTACTATGCTCCCACGAGGAATTTTACCGAGTGAGGAAGAAAGTATGAGTGACCAGCCAGAAGAGTAATAATAATATTATTTGGATGATTTGTACAGCGCCGTTTTTGTGCAAAATCACAGTAGTATGTGTTCTTGGCGTAATCAAGTAATTTAGGTAGGGACACAGAATTGGCTAAGATTATGAACAAGTGCAAATGCTTGAAAACGGTTTCAATTTTAAACAAACGCAAATCCAAATTTAAACCAGAGTTCATTGAATCGTAGTTACAGAGGCATAACCGATGTTAGTTTTTTTTTTTTAAATAATATGGCTTTGAAACAGACCATATTCACCGCAAACGAAACAAAGCTAGTACCTACTAACTTAGTTAAGTCGTTTTCACACTTTCGATTCCGCCACGAGCATGTATGAAAGTATGAAAAAGATTCCTTCCAATGCGAGCTAAGCTAAACTAAGTTAGTACTAGCTTGGCTTCGTTTGCAGTGAATACTGCGCTTTACAAAGAAAATGAGCTTAGACGCATAATAGACAATTGAATGATAACTTAAAATAAACATGATTTAGAAAAGGACGCCTGAGATTATTTGGACATGCAAAGCAAAATACAAATTGCATGGAGGAAGTTAAGGTGATCCCACTAAGAAATTGTTGTTACGGAAACAGAATAGTGCGTGGGTACGAGACTATGAACAAGATTATATAATACTTTAATTTTTAAGTAGCTAAGTGCTAGCTAACAATCCCGGAAAAGCCTTTGAAACTTTTATATTTGAAGGAAAGACAGAAAAGATTATTTACGCAGCAAGTCAAATACATAAATTTCAGCAAACATATTCGAGTTACGTTACGCTCCATGTATAAGTTTACTTTGTGGATATAATATTCTTAGAAAAGAAAAATTCTTGCAAAAGATGTCGTTGAAGTTGAAAAAATAAGCTTGTTCGCCAAGTATTCAAACACGACCATTCTTTCATCAAATGGAATAAAATAACTTTCAATGTACATAAAGCGAAACCTTTTATATTAACATGACATCAATATATAATATCACTTTCATTCAAACAGAAAAACACGGCTCGTGTAAGTAAAAAGTTATCATGTTATCGAAAGTTTAAGACAACAAATAATATACAATGAACATTTCCACCGAACCGGCCTCGGGTTGCTTTAATAACTGGAGTTTTTACAGACTTTGTCAGAGTGGAGTACTATAAATTAATCTTATTATATTCTTCAACCTTTAGAGGCATAAAACAACTAAATTTTTAATGTGAAAATGTTAACGCTGTGTAAAAACTGACGTGATGAAAAATGGATGATAAGATGTTAATGGTAGGTGAGACAAAAAAATAAAGTAGATTATATTACAAAAGTACTTGGCAACTCTTTTAAAAACCGCGAATTTCCATCGCATTGTTTGTGTGGTGAACGGTAGATAGAGAGATTGAAAGATGTAGTCTTATCACAGTGTCTTTATTTCGGTAGTTAATGAAATGGTGTCGCTATGTATCATAATGGGGTAACATTATGGCGGAATGTTGTGATGGTGGTGTTGATCGATGGTGGTGAAGACCGCGGGTATTCCAGATCCCTCAGTGCCATGTGATTCGGGCGTCGACACCATGCGGGCGGAGGCTGGCGACGATGATGTTGATCACTGAAACTGAAGGCCGGAGGCGCGAGTGGTCCTCGCACGTGTCGCCGACAGCGTTGTAGTTCAGTTTTTGCGCCTTAGAGCGTATCAGTACTAGAAGGACTGCCCTCACAGTGTCGGCGGCATTTATACAGAATCGTGCGCCTATTAGGGGCGCACGGAAAATTCTAGAACTTGCAGGTAGATCGAAACCCTTTCGTCGCGAGTCTAGAAGCTTCCAGGTGTAATGTACGCTGCCCAGTCACTGGAAGTCTCGAATGTTCGAGGCTGCGCTGCGAAAGGCTCGTACTATTCAAGTAGAGCGTCGCTACATTTGTAATAATATTATTTATATGTAACGGTATTTTTTATATGTAACCATCTATATTTTAGTTGCTTGGAGAAGTTAAACCGTGCAAAGTCTCATGATAAATGAATAAAAAATATAAACAAATTTAAATACGTGCTGTCCAAAGTTACCATTTATTAGTAAATTTTTAAACTCATTTAATTTTCTCGTAGTTTTGATAGTAGCTGTCTTAAAAAATGAAAGTAATTCAAAATGTTCTGCATTTTATTTCTTGACTCCCCGAGAAGCTCGTGGAGGTTTATCTCCCCTCGGGATTTCCCCCCGAACCACAGAACCAGTGATAATATCTTATGGAGGCATTTCTGGATCAAATATTGTATGAAATCGTTTGAAGCCCGAAGAAAATTATTGAAATTCAAATAAACTAAGTGGATGCTTTCGTTTGTTACGTTTGAGCATTTATCTCAAAGGAATTTGCTTTGAAAGGTGAATAACAATGCTCCTTTGCATTCGATTTCTGTTTCAGTGATTGTTCTTTCCAAAGTAAACATGATGTTGTTAGAGTAAAGTTGCGTCATAAGGCTGGAATTCGTTTACTCGAGGATTTTATATTAACTTTCTAGAGAAGCTTTATCTACAATCGCGAACGAGGACGAATCCGTTACCTTAACGGAGTCAACAATTCAAGTGTTTTACAATTTTGTTTTAGAAATGGGGAAAGTCAATTGCCATGGTGGGTTTGAAAATTTACCTACTTATATTGAAAGAATAACTGCTATCTCGATCAAACTTAAACGCAGACTTTTTGAAGGATTTTGTCAATGCTATTTAAGTTTAACACAGAATAATCTATAAAGAAGAACACAATAAATGCAATGTGGGCGTGTTTTGTGAAAAAGTCTGACCATTCTTCTCAAACCCTAGGAAGATAATCTACGTCCCTCAAATGCGGTGCAAACAAATCGGAGCTTATAAATACAGGATACCCGAAGGATTTAACCAGCGATTCCTGACATTCATTGATTACAATGGTGAAATTATTTACATATATTACATATTTCAAATTGTGTACCTATGATATGTGTCCTTGTAATGTCTCATATGTATATTCAGTAATTAACGGGTGACATGTGTAGTGTAGCGTGTGTGTGTATATGTGTGTGTGTGTGTGAGAGTGTGTGTGTGCGAGTATGCGTGGCTCACTGAACATTTTATTATGTTATTGACATTGCCATTTTTAAATTTGGGCAGTGAATCCGAAAAAATATCGATCTTGGAATTCAGACAAATGTTATTGAATATATGAAGAGCGCGGTTAACTGGTGAATTAGATGATTCATTTGTTTTGTAATTAAGCGTCTGGAATAACGCTGTATGTCGTATGCTTCTCAAAGATATGTTAAAATTAATTAGAGATGAAAATTCGGTACAGTTGTTGGTAAAAATGTTAAATCCGCCAATATTCGCCTTTGCTGCAAAGTTTGAAATGAACATTCAAAGTTATTGTTGAATTTGAATATTTGATAAATTTGTTTTAAATGCTTTCTGTAGTATCTATGTACTGTTTACAATGATTCTAAATTGGCGATGCATATTACAATGTGCTTCATACAATATATTAAGATTATACGTTGATTATTGAACACTTTACTTACGTAGGACAAAACAAAACATTTTTTATGACCCTTTTACGATTTAGACAATGTTCTCTCACCACTGCCGTGAACTGAAATTTTTGAGATTTGTTGATTTCGTACCAACCCGTGTAGAATGGCCTAACCCTTAACCTACAAAACGGAAGTAGATATGATGTTATACGTATCCCAATAGATTTCGATAATTTTTACGGATATTGTATTTTAAAAAAATACTTAATAACTGGGTTCAAGTCCTATATGCAACCGTATCAATTTCTGATTTTTCTGAGATGAATTTTCGTGTGAGAATCGCTAATATTATCTTCAATATTTGAATATTATAATTGGAGGTTTTTTACTTTAAAAAAACTGTTTTTTTTATGTATAAAGGTGAATATTCATATATATATTTTAAATTGACTGGAATTCTTTTTTCTTGTCATCATCATAGTGTCGTGTAACTTCAACGCAGAGGCTATGGGCTAGTGGCTGTTGGTGACTCTCGTGGACAGTGTGGCGGGTGGGGATGGGTGGGTGGAGGTGGTGGACTAGCCGGAACCAGTCAGTGATTGATGTAAGGTGGAATTGCTCAGGGGACGGTGAAACCCCTCGCTATTGAGATAAGGTCTTATCAGGGCCGATACTACTCTGGACCTGATCCATTTGTTGTCGGGTTGGAGAATTATAGAGATTTTATGATTTATTGAACATAATAGAGTATTTCTTTGCCCAATATTGAGGAAAAAAATGAGACTTTTTTATCTTTAACGGTTACAATAGTCAAACATATTTACGTCTAAAAATAAATTATATAAAACTTGATTAGTTAATATTCTCGTTCATTATTACCCCACTTGACCCTACAAAATAATTATTTAAAATTTATTTTTTCCTGAATTTATCAATTCTTATTTATTTATTTATTTTTCTAACGGACATCGTCCAAATTACAAAATAATAACACGAATAAAGTAAAAAGAAAAATACAGGAGTAGACAAAGGTACATGAAAGCAAAGACATATGGTAGATATAATATAAGAAAATAAAGTGACAAGTCGAATCAAGTCAAGAATACGCCGTGGGTCAGGACCACGGGACACTTATAATATTCCGTCACTTGTTTAGCGACTGGCAAAAATCATTTAGACTTATCCTAAAAAAGTTAAGGTTTTGACTTGAGTTGACCAGTCTACACATTCTGGACAATGGTGAATAATATCCATAATTTGTCGAATGGTGGTTGAGGAAGAGCAGTTCATTATTTCTGAGTCTTTGCGAGGGGATATTGAAGGGAATGAGTTGCAGTAAAGTAGGTGAATCAATAATACCATTTATAATTTTGAAGAAGCAAATGAGGTCATTTCTTTCCCGACGGACTTCCAAAGGAGAGAGGTTTAGAGTTAGTTCAATTTCATCATATGAGTATTTGCCTTTTTCTAAACCTAGCCTCCTTGCAATCCCTCTTAAGAACCGATGTTGAACAGATTCAATGCGTCGAATGTGGACAGAATAAAAAGGATAATAGAATAGATACTATAATAATTAGCTGTAATAGATGGATAAACACATTTAGAAAAAGTGCGCAGGTAAATTTTATTAAAAAATAGTGTTGTTTTCTATAAAAAATGTAGAATATTGCATTCAACTTACTAACTAACCATCGCGCCGTTTCCCCGCAGGAGTAGGCAGAGAGGATGGACCGCTAAACAACTCGATATTGGCACACACTCCTTGCCTCATTCACATTCATACGTCATCTCATACACACTCTTCTATTATTCTGACTATTGACATGACCCGACTCAAGTATCTGATTCACTTGGTCGTGCCGTGTCTTCCTAGGGCGTCCTTGACTTCTGCTACCATTCACATTTGCATCGTTTATTTTTTGGACTTTTTTCTTGTGCAATATTATCTTTCTTTATTCGTTGAAAACAAACTATTTCACTAATTTCCCAATCGAAAGGTTAAATAGGTTTTGAAATAAATTCAATTCCGTTGATATTTTCATTTAATCCGTACCAAAATTTAAATCAAGAATTTCTAACATTTTTTTGATTACTAATAAATGTGTTTTACATTTTACACAACTTATAAACAACCATTTGTCTTAATTTAAAACACGTTTATTAGTAAGCCCCATAATCTGTAACTTCCTTTTTTCGTTGATATCTGTCGATTTTTACTATTCACTGTAGGTTACATGTATAATTTTTTTCTGTTTATATTTGTTGCACTTACGAGAACTACGTTGATTGATTTGTTTCTGTCTTATTTTCTTATATTGTATTGTTTGCTACAGTGTGGATATGGATAAATAGACTTTCATATCACATTAATGCAGCTGCCATTATATTGTCGTATTATTAGGTTAATTTAAGTTTACTTATTATTTATTATTACTGCGCGGCCTTTTTCATACAAAACTTGAATTTGGATTCAAGGATAAAATACCCAAAAAATAAAAACCTTTTAAATCAAAAGTACAGCAGCATTTTTATTTATTTAATATATAAATTTTGATAAGGCTTTCAAAGAATTCAATTTCGCATGATTTTGGATTACTAAATTAATATATAGAAAAAAACATTAAAATATAAAACCCTGTAAGAAAGTTGTTTATTGGGAAGAAATTTCAATCCATGTACCACAAAATATTTAGCTGGAACACAAAGTCGTTTGTGATTAAATTTTTTTTATATTTTAAAAATATATATTTTATAGTAAATTGAAATAATTTTTTTTCATAAATTGGCCAACGTTGGCTTTAAAATCAATAAAAATTGAATTATTTAATAAGTTATATTTTATATATTAAAACAAAAATTAGTAAAGTAGTGTAAAGCAATATTAGGAATTTGCTATACCTTTTGATTGCCAAAAATAATTTTTCATTTTAGTTGGGTATTTCAAATCCAGTCCAGAAAAATGCTTACTCGTAAATGCAAAAAATGTTTGAAATTCATATCGGAACTAATTAAATATATTACCCAGGGTTATAAACAATTTATATCAGTTTTCAGTTTCAAAAAAATCCTGTATAGTCCGCGTGTAATTGGCTTCTACTAATTGACTCGCTAATTTGAACAAAGTGAGTTTATGTTTTGGTAATTAGTGCTCCCATGGTTTTGAATAAACACTGTTCCAACATCACAACGTTCACTGGAAAGGATTGAAATATTATCACAATAATTTTTTTAATTATTACACATTTTAGTTTGTTGAGTAAGCGTGTAATAATAATAGTAACAAATTGTTATAAGCAATAATTGTTCGCCTAAAATACGCATACAAATTGTAAAAATCTGCCGAGAAATAACAAATGCCGCCGACGGGAATTGAACCGATTGCCGGTCAGCTTCCATAACCATTAAGCTACGTCCAATTTGTATGGGTATTTCAGGTGAATAATTATTGCTCATAATAATTTGTTATCCTTTGTGTTATGCATAAAAACTTTGTCTTTTAGATTTAGATACAATTAGATATAATTAAAAATAATAATAATATAGTCATGTTTTTTTAATGTAAAAAAGACCTACCGTTTAATTTTTATAACTACCGATCGCGATAATAAATTTGTAATATGTGAGTGTTTGGTTTATTTAACGTGTGAGTTTCTTTATACGTCAAAAATTTGTGGTAAATAGAGCATCTGGTTGTTTATACAGGGGTCAGTATCTACATAGTACAAGTAAAAAAGATAAATAACTTGTTTTAAATTCCAACGATTTAAGGCAGTTTTAAGATAAAAAAGTTGAATTTTTTGTATAGAAAAATAAACGTTCTTCTATGGAAAAAATATTTTTTATGGAAAAATAAACATTGGAATTTCCAAAAAAAATAATTTAACTTTTTTACTTCCACTATCATTTTTTTTTATTTTTTACTAGGTTTTTCAACGGTGATTCATACCAAAACTCTCGCAAATACAATTACATTTAACATCGTTGATATTATCACTAATTACAGACAAAGACAACATGGATGACATACTCACTCACATATGCATTACATTCATACATACACTTACATATACATTACATAAGAGTAATAAGTTTTTAGAACAACACGATAGGGATTTTTAAAAATATGGATATTCTTGGTATTCCTTATATAAGTAGGTAATAGGCATTAAAATCGCTTGACAAACGGAGTATAGAAACGTTCGATTTCAAACACAAAACTGGTTTTATTTTGTAAATAATTTTATGAGAAAGCAAAAACGTTAATCAATTGAAACTGTCACAGATAATCTTAGCTATAAACCTGTATTTTTTAAAGTTGTTTTTTACGCTTTCATACATTTGTATTGAAAAAATATTTTTTTAGTGGTTTACGTTACGTTAGTTTTTAATCACTTGTGGTCAACGAATGCCCGCTCGATTCATTCCCCGGCGGGATTGATGAGGTTCACATGGCGACGTCTGAGGCCCTAGAATGGTTCGCACACCTAGATGTCCCCCTCGAAGAAGAATTTGATTTCAATGTACGTGAGCTGCTCCCAGCTAGGAGATAAATAACTAGGCAATCAAAAGGGTAAAACGAAGTGTATGAAATTAATTGTGACTTGTGACTATAAGAGTGTATTCGTTCCTTCTCATCGATGTTGTGCGGACTGCACACTGCAAGTAACTATTGAACGTAACTATTCATTAAAATGTGTAAAATGCTCCATGAAAAATAATTGTTTTATTTAATGATAAAATTGAGGTCGCGGGTTCAAAACTATGTTTAAATTTTATTTGATTATCAATCATATCAATTAAGAATACAAGTATAATTGCTGAACGCTCCAAAGTGGAAAATACTCTCAGTATCACTGTCGTGTAAAACCACCATTTAGTATTGAAACTTTTGTTGAAATGCCTATAGCCGTGTTTGGTGACCAGATCTGAATAGCCAGGTACTTTTTTTCCTTCCTCGTCCCCATCTCCTTCCTCTCCACGCAACTTTCATCCTCAAGACATACACCAATTTGGCATGCCATAATCTCATTGGTTCCAGACGGTTAAAAGCAGTTTGCTTTTGAGAGGTATTTAAATTAAGAAAAAAAAAATCAACTCCTTTATACGTATAACAAACACGTATGCAAAAATTATGATGATACTGTAATGAATTCACAAATAAAATTTCCCGCTTTTACGCAATTCATTTATTAAAAGGTTAGCAATAAAACTCTCCTGTCTCCTGCTTCTGGGGGGGGGGGGTTCTATTGGCTCAAGTTAGATATGAAAGGGGGGTTTATTTTTCCAAATTCATCAATTTATTCTATTACACGATAGAATGAATTTAAATCAAAGCGCCATCTGCGAATTGAATACCGAATTTCAGAGTTTCCCCTTTTGCCCAAATATGACTGTACGTGGATGGAAATGCTCCCGATTTAAAATTATATTCAGAATTTAAATTTTAGAATTCTGGCGACAATTTAGAGGTAACGATACCGAGCAACCAGACCGAGTGTCGGCTGACGGCGGACGGCGGATGGAGGTTGTGAAGGGAAGAGGAAGGTGGCGGTCGGGGCCGTTCATGCTAATCAAGGAAATAATAATATGACTGCCCCCATTTGCGAAAGGTCCGCGAGTTAAGAAGAACAGCTTTGCGGCCGTTTCAGCAACTTCATTTTAGATTTCAGGCCTAAATACCGAGACGAAACCAAACTGAAATTTTCTTTATGTTAATAAAAACATATAGCTAATATCTAGTACGGATATGAATAGTATATTCAATTCATTTTGCGTTTTAAATAATTACAAAATATAGGTCTTCAAAGAATACGGTTTTTCATAATTTGTGAAGTCGTAGTAAATAGTAAAAAAATGAAGTCGTCTAATTCCGTTTCGCCGTTAATATACAATAAAATAAGAATAGCACTTGGTTTCAAATTAATTACCACAAGAAACAATTATTTATGTCGGGGGGGATGTTCAAATTAAAAGTTCCATTTTCTCTCAATCAAAGTTATTTTTGAAGATTAGCAAAAACTCAATTTTTTTTTAACTACCCAAAGTAACTACCTAAAAACATATTTTGCACGTGTTTACATCTCCTTGACTTAAATCGTTGTAAACTTAAATAGTAATTAAATAAAAACCAAGTGTTGTATTTTTAAAAATTACGCGTTTACCAAAAATAATCTTGCCCATCCTACTATGAAAATATAATTTAATATAAAATAATACAAAATATAAATCAAATGCTAATTTATACATGACAATTTTTTGTTCCAAAGTAAGTCAGTCGTTTGTGATTTAAATTTGAGCCAATTAAAATGCTTATTTCTATCATTGTTATATTAATTTTCTTCATATTATTTACACAGTAAGCAAACATTTTTTTAAATTAGCTTCACACAGAAAGCCCTTAGGAAAAAAAACTCTCAGGTCCTATGTTATATTTGGGAATGCTGTGCGAGGTGCTTTTAAGGGAAATGAAGGAGTGGACATTCTGGGATAGAAAAATGGTAATGTTTCCAGGAGTGACGGACAAATGAATTGACATATCCCAATGCGGTGCAAAGCGTTGGGTCGAGAGACAATTAGGCTGGAGAGGTCAAAGGGTCTCAACCAGTCTCTCCCGATCCGACCCGTCACGCAGTAGGTGGGCAAACTCATTCACCGCAAGGACCTAGACAAACCTCACTCCATGAACCTGGGCACTTCTGCTAATTCACCAAACGTAGCGTACCACTTAGGGTGACCTATGGTAGGGGTGTTGATTATCCAATAAAGGGTTCCGGGGGCGGGACTCAGAAATATTTGCCACATTTGCCTCTAAAATTATCTTAACAAACAACAAAAAAACCTGATGGCTTATATTTTATACTTTAAAACACAAATAAATTAAATATTTTACATTCATACCATTAATTTAATTTTAATTTAATGTTTATTTGAAAATCTGTCATAAGATTTTATTTGTATTGTTTATCATTTATTGATGTAAAAAATTCTGTTGGTTTTCCTAAAGAAATAAATAAATAGATATTTGTCATATCATTTTTTTTAAATGTTTATTTTGGTTGAGTATTTTAGCCTGAAATCGAAAATTAATTTTTTTAAGAAAAATATCGCGCAGCCGTCCCTCTTAAGGAATATTTCACTTTATTACGGAGTTCGAAAGGACGAGTTCAAGGAGCAGTTTCATTCTCAGCAAAAAAAAATTCAAAGGGGATGAGGGAACAGGGAAGGGGGAGACCGCCGAAAATAAATTATTCAAAATCTCGCCTGTTTTTTTTTTTTTGAATAACTGTATTATCTCAAAGGTTTTGTAATCAAATTTCTGAACGAGATTAATGGCCGTAAAAGAGGTTACTTTAATAAACGGTAACTTAATTTACGAGACGTAAAATCTAAGGATAAAAATCATGGTATCTTCCAAATAGAAATAAAATAAATAGAATCAGTGAGCTATATTTGCTTTCTGATAACTTTTGCGGTTTTTAAATGCCGATCTGGTCACTAAATAGTAATTTTTTAATCATTTAAGATAACGAAAAATGTGAAACGGAATAACAGAAAAAGTTTCGATCGCATATAGTAATTGAACCCAAGACCTCAGCCTTGCCAGGATCAAAACATATGCGTTAAGAAAATTCAAATAATGCTGGTAGAAGATGATAAATGTTGACGTAGCTCAGTGGTAGTGCAGAGCCCCGATAAGGCTGAGGTCCTAGGTTCAATTCCTAGATGCGACTGAATTTTTTTCTGTTTCACATTTTTCTTTTGAGAGTTGTTTATTGAATACTAGCTGACGTGTACCCGTTGCTGGGGGTTATCCTTAGGAGATTTTCTGTAGACCTTTTAAGATATACAATTTCGTGCTACATTTTTCTGAGGTCTCATAAAATGCCAGCGTTAGCGATGTAAGCGTCCGGCAATTTTTTTTACGACTTGATTACAAAATATCCATTTTTCTATACATTCTACAAATAAAATATGAATGAATTATATATATATATATATATAAACCTTCCGGAAGAAATTTTTAAAATGATAGTGAAAACCCTATCAAAATCTGTTTAGAAGAACTAAGCACACAGACAGACGCGGCTAGCGAATTTATTTTATACTATTTAGAGATTTTCTGCAATGATTAAAGGGTTTTCCAATAAGAGGTGTTATTTTGAAATTCAATCGTAAAATATCAATGGTTAAGTTGCTTGTGTGGCACGTAGCGCCGATTTGTTGAAATTAAACGTTGTCCAGATCAATACCATCCAATTCCGGCCATAAAAATTCATTAATCATATCTCGATAGCGCAATCTATTCACCATTTTGCTCCAACCTCATTTTTTAAAAAGTAAGGTCCAATGACTCCACCAGACCATGAACCGCACCAAACAGTCACACGTTGAGGATAAAAAGGCTTTTCAACAATAATTCTTGGGTTTTCCGAGCCCCAGATGCGACAATTTCGCTTGTTGACGAAGCCACCGAGGTGGAAATGGGATTCATCACTCAAGATGATTTGCATTTGATTCACTCAAGTAAATTTTAATAATTTCAACGCGTTGTTGAAGCGTGTAGCGTTCCATTTTTATTAATAAAGTTGTTTCTACTTGTCAAATGTAAAAAAATAACAGCTTCAAAAGTAACATCTACCGAAATAACGGGCTATTCAAAATAACACCTCTTATTGGGAAACCCTGTTTTTACAATTTGAGGTTTGACTCAATTAATTGTTTCACTATAAAAATAGTAAATTTTTAGTTAAGTCATTATTATTTTTATTTTGTTCTCTCACGACAGCGATACACAAAGTATCTTCCATTCTGGTACGAAATGCAACTATAATACATTTGATATGTACCTATATTCCAGGTATCTTTTTATAACCCTCCTTGAATTTTAAACCCTTGACCTCCGGACATAAAACTTAACAGAGCTCAGGGATGCCAAGCTCTTTTGGAAACGATGGATTGGTAGTTCTGAGTTCTGGAAATATGGAAATTTATCCCATCCATCTTGTAAGATCTTCATCTTATAGTGTAATGTACTGTCGAAGTTTAAAGACAAATTTTAAAGAATTACGGTATATTTTAAACCGAATGTTATTAAAATGTCTTCCTCATCCAATCTTCTCTCATTATGTTCTTTCCTAAGTTTATTTATTTATTTATACGCCCGTTGGGATGTTACTGCTAGGTTCAAAAATTAGGAAAAGTCGTTACATTTTAAGTACAAAATAATCTCATAATGATATGAACGATAATGATAACGACACACTGACACGGCTAAGGATTGTTGCATGTAATTTTCATTTTATCATGCAATTTTATCAAAACAAAATATGTGTCAGAGCAAGTTTCATTCCTCATAAGATGCAATCTCTGTGAACGAGAATTGTGCATAAATTAGTGCGAGAAGCAACTACATGAAATGGAGCACGAAGTTGGAGTTAGAGTTGTTCATTGATAAATAGAAAATGTTTATTTTTTGTGATTTATAGTTTATGTCAATATATTTCAATGAATATTCAATTGCCGAGAATTGAGCGCTGATATGAAGGGCCATTAACATGGTTTCGATGTATTGAATTGGACGGCTTCCCCATGTGAGTGGTCAGAGTGGTAGATGCTTTCACTATTGCACAGGTGAAATACCACCATTCAAAATAGCAACGTTGCTTGAAATGGCGAATGAAAGTGATGTTTGGCGACCAGATCTGAATAGCCAGGTACTTGCCTACTTTCTCTTCCCCATCTCTTCCTCTCCTCAATATTTTCAGCCTCACGACGTAACCCAACTTGGGGATGTCATGGCCTTACTGGCTTCAGAAGGTTGTGAGCATTCGGGATTCTTGTGCGGTGAGCACGTGTACGGGACGTGTTTGCATGCACAAGAAAAGACTGTAAATAATAAGCACCGGCACACATCAGTCCTCAACCTGGGTAATGATTTAAGTAAAACACCGTGAGGTGTTCTATCCAAACCATCATAAAAGAAAGACGATTTGAATCAAAATTCACATTTTAATTACAAGTATTGTATTGGTATACAGAACGTACAAAGGGGGTGTAGCTTATAGGTACTTCCTATTTTTTACAGCCAGCCCAATTCACAAGAAATAGTTATATGTATTTCAATACAACTGGGATTTAAAACACAGATAGAAAACTGATACAACCGGAATCCTTTCAGCGATAATTTCAGATTGGGGCACATTGTGCATCACCGCGCCATACGATACAGTAAATGGCGTGGGCGACTGCTGCAGCAGTAGCCAGTTCAATTGGTAGCCAGCAGGAATCGGCCAGCTTCTAGGTTGTCAGCATCAATGGCTAATTCAGTTGGTAGCCAGGAAGAATTGGCCGGCTTCTAGGTTTTCAGCATCAATGGCCAATTTAGTTGGTAGCCAGGAAGAATTGGTCAGCCTCTAGGTTATCAGCATCAATGGCTAATTCAGTTGGTAGCCAGGAAGAATTGGTCAGCCTCTAGGTTATCAGCATCAATGGCTAATTCAGTTGGTAGCCAGGAAGAATTGGTCAGCCTCTAGGTTATCAGCATCATTGGCTAATTCACTTGGTAGCCAGGAAGAATTGGTCAGCCTCTAGGTTATCAGCATCAATGGCTAATTCAGTTGGTAGCCAGGAAGAATTGGTCAGCCTCTAGGTTATCAGCATCAATGGCTAATTCAGTTGGTAGCCAGGAAGAATTGGTCAGCCTCTAGGTTATCAGCATCAATGGCTAATTCAGTTGGTAGCCAGGAAGAATTGGCCGGCTTCTAGGTTTTCAGCATCAATGGCCAATTCAGTTGGTAGCCAGGAAGAATTGGTCAACCTCTAGGTTATCAGCATCAATGGCTAATTCAGTTGGTAGCCAGGAAGAATTGGTCAGCCTCTAGGTTATCAGCATCAATGGCTAATTCAGTTGGTAGCCAGGAAGAATTGGCCGGCTTCTAGGTTGTCAGCATCAATGGAGCAGGGATTGGCCAGCCTCTAGGTGATCACCGGCAGTGGGCAGTTCAGTCGGTAGCAAGCAGGTATTCTTCAGCCTTTAGGTTGTCAGCATCTGTGGCTGGTTCAGTCGGTAGCAAGGAGGAATTCATCATAATCTAGGTTGTCGGCATCAATGCAGCAGGGATTGGCCAGCCTCTAGGTGATCACCGGCAGTGGGCAGTTCAGTCGGTAGCAAGCAGGTATTTGTCAGCCTTTAGGTTGTCAGCATCAATGCAGCAGGGATTGGCCAGCCTCAAGGTGATCACCGGCAGTGGGCAGTTCAGTTGATAGCCAGCAGGTATTTGTCAGCCTTTAGGTTGTCAGCATCAATGCAGCAGGGATTGGCCAGCCTCTAGGTGATCACCGGCAGTGGGCAGTTCAGTCGTTTGATTATAAGAGCCGGCACACGGAGACGCCCCATTCTTGTAATGATGACTGATGCGTCTGACTCAGCTGATAAAGTGCCGGCCGTAAACAGCGCGTTAGAAATAGTTGTAATCTTTAAAATGATTGTGCCGTGATGGACGAACAGAAGCGACTACAGATTTCAGTTAACACTCAGGAATTTATAATTATAATTTAACAGATCGCGTTTTAACTGTTTAAGGTGCTCCGTCCACTCGTGTTAATTTTTGAAATTTGACTGACCAATATTGTAGTGTTTTTTGCTATTTATAATAATTTCTCTGGCCTCTTGTGACGTCAATATCTTTTCCACAACTTGTTTTCGTTTCAGACGCAGGTGTTTTTAGGTGAGAATAATAATTTCGCACAGCGACTGGTTTGTCAATATTTTGATTTTTCTCCTGGTCGATTTGCTTAGTAACCGATAATTGTGGTGCATTTTCAACTCGTAAACATTATTTCTCAGAAAAGGGGTCATCAAACTTTGCCAGGTGTTCAACCTTAGTTGCAATTGAGTTAAAGCAGTAAATTTTGTTTTCACGTTCGATACACTCCTTTCCGTGCAGTTGTGGCTGCACCCAGCTATTTCGTCGAACATGTAAACCTTTACAGTGGTTTTTTCGTATTAACCAGCAGTGCGTAAGGTCGGACTGGCCTGTGTTACTGTTGTGGTAATGGGGTGGGTCGGATGACAGCGAGTTTGACCACCAGTCATGTACTTTATTTGTTGTAGTTGGATGATTCCATTTTGCTGGGCTGCCATGCTGGGAGGGTACCCGCGCAGCCAGAGCATGTCTGTGAGCTGTTGACTGATTCGCTATTGGCGACGAAGTAACACGTCTTTCTTGTCTTTGTGATAAAAAGCTTCTAGAGCTAAGTGATTGGTCGCCTTGCACCTCTTGTCACTTGTCACTTGTCTTGTCCCGTTATCACGTGGGTCCATTGATATGCGTGAGTGGTCTGTTGTTTACAACAGATTCAGCTTCTGCTAGCGCCGTGAGTCAGGTTTCTTGCCTGAGAGCTCTTTGCTCGAGTAGTTTGTAAAGAGCTAATTTCTCTGAACCAACCTCTCTCATGCTCCTCCCGTGTAAGGTGGTATATCGTTACGGGCTGTTTTGTTCGCGTTTCATAAGTTCAGCCAATCTTTGGGCGTGTTTGTGAACATGTGGGTCCCTCAGTCTGAGCGATGGTTGCGAATTCCAATGATTTAACGATAGGTGTGGGGTTCATCAGCAGCGGATGGACGTTCTACTACGCCTTTCTGGTAGTACCCACTGTAGCTGATACGTATGAGGCCTTTCACTGCTTGCATCAGGGGATGTAGACTATTGTGTACGCTGGGTATGCATTCGATGTGTACCCGCACTGCTATGAAGTTGAGAGTATGGCTAACATCCGAGGCAGGCCGCGCTCTGGATGTTATGTGGGCTTGAGTTGCTGCGTATCCGGGACCGGTTTTCAAGGCCGAGACGGTCACTGCAAACTCTCAGATTGACTGGCTAGTTACTGTCAAAGAGGGCCGATCTACAGTTAGTGTCCGCTCACGGGTTGTCGCATATCTGGGGGGGGGTCGGCTTTCGAGGTCGGGCCGGTCACTTCAAGCTCTTAGGCAGACCTAGTGACCGTCGTCAATCATGGTTTGCCTCATATCCGGTACCAGCATTCGAGGCCGGGACGGTCGCTGCAAACTTGTCGGTGACTGCCTGGCCGCTGTTAATGGTGAGCTGAGCTGCAGATGGTTTCCGCTCACGAGTTGTTGCATATCCGGGGGCCGGCTTTCGAGGTCGGGCCGGTCGCTTCTGGCTCGTGGGCAGACTGGCTGGCCGTCGTCAATCATTTGCTGCATATCCGGGACCAGCATTCGAGGCCGGGACGGTTGCTGCAAACTCATCAGTGACTGGATGGCCGCTGTTAATGGTGAGCTGAGCTCCAGATGGTTTCCGCTCACGAGTTGTTGCATATCTGGGGGCCGGCTTTCGAGGTCGGGCCGGTCACTTCAGGCTCGTGGGCAGACTGGCTGGCCATCGTCAATCATTTGCCGCATATCCGGGACAAGCATTCGAGGCCGGGACGGTTGCTGCAAACTCATCAGTGACTGCCTGGCCGCTGTTAATGGTGAGCTGAGCTCCAGATGGTTTCCGCTCACGAGTTGTTGCATATCCGGGGGCCGGCTTTCGAGGTCGGGCCGGTCGCTTTAGGCTCGTGGTCAGACTAGCTGGCCGTCGTCAATCATTTTTCCGCATATCCAGAACCAGCATTCGAGGCCGGGACGGTCGTTGCAAACTCATCGGTGACTGGCTGGCCGCTTTCAAAGGGGGGCTGAGCTACAAAAGTTTCCGCTCACGAGTTGTCGCATATCCGGGGGCCGGCTTTCGAGGTCGGGCCGGTCGCTTCAGGTTCGTGGGCAGACTAGCTGGCCGTCAAATGCGCGCTAATGGTACGCGTTATACTCCCGGCGGAGTATGAATGTTGGCTGGATGGCAGGCTGTTCAATTTTTTTGTTGACAGGCAGCAGCTCATCGCACGGGGTGGCAAGGTCCCCCGTCGCTTGTAATCGCATATCAGGGTCTGGGTCAAGCGGTATGGGCGCTGGGTTGGTTGCTTACTGGCGTGGTGACTGCGTTTTGACACCACAGCTGGCGAAGTTACTAATTGCGCAGGCCTCATGGCCAGTAGCGCGCTCGGGGTGTGTGTTATACACCAGTTGAGTGGGCATCTGCGTCTATCGGAAGGCTGTCTACTGTATAGGTTGACAGTCAGCGGCTCATCGCACGGGGTGGCAAGGTACCCCGTCGCTTGTAATCACATATCAGGGTCCAGTGCAAGCGGTGTGGGCGTTGCTTAGTTGCGCACTCGAGCGGGACTGCGTAGGATACAGCCGGGATATCACTGGTTGTCACCGGCGATGTCACTGGTGATGTCATTGGTTGCGCAGACCTTGGGCGCATTATACCTCGGATGAGTTGGTATACTGACTGGTTGCTGGGCCGTCCACTGTAGAGTTTGACAGGCAGCGGCTTATCTCTCGGCTCTGCGGGGCCGGTGCAAGCAGTGTGGGCGTTGCCTTGTTGCTCACCCGAGCAATGAATGTGTAGGACACCGCAGCCGGGAAGTCACTGGTTGTGACCAGTGATGTCACCGGTGTTGTCACTGGTTGCGCAGGCATTGGGCGCATTATACCTCGGCTGAGTTGCAGCAAGCTCAGAGAAACCCAAGGCAAGTGAGGCCCGGGGCAGAAGTGCAGCGACATCGGGCCTCAGTGAATAGCAAGCTCAGGTGAGCCTAGGGCAGGTGGGCCCGGGTGGAGGCCAGTAACATCGCAGCTCCTCCCGTGGGCTTGGGGCAGAGGCACTGTGACACTGGGGCCACGGTGAGTAGCAAGCTTAGGGGGGGCCGAGGCAAGTGGGCTCTGGGCGGAAGTGTAGTGACATCGTAGCCTCAATAGACGCCTGGCCGCCCAATGGAGCCTGGCCGAGGAGAATCAAAGCTCGGGGAGATGGTGCCCATGGACTTCCCTGACATCAGCTGGTGTTGGAGCTGGCAGGTGCTCTGCGGGATGCCAGCGTATGACAGGGCGGGACCAGCGTCGTGGATGACTCGGAATCTCTCGGCCGCTGCACAGCGATGGCATCTCCAACGGGGCAGGACTGAAGGCGTGATGTGTGTATCCGGCTCGAAGGACCATTTGTACGGGACGTGTTTGCCTGCACAAGAAAAGACTGTAAATAATAAGCACCGGCACACATCAGTCCTCAACCTGGGTAATGATTTAAGTAAAACACCGTGAGGTGTTCTATCCAAACCATCATAAAAGAAAGACGATTTGAATCAAAATTCACATTTTAATTACAAGTATTGTATTGGTATACAGAACGTACAAAGGGGGTGTAGCTTATAGGTACTTCCTATTTTTTACAGCCAGCCCAATTCACAAGAAATAGTTATATGTATTTCAATACAACTGGGATTTAAAACACAGATAGAAAACTGATACAACCGGAATCCTTTCAGCGATAATTTCAGATTGGGGCACATTGTGCATCACCGCGCCATACGATACAGTAAATGGCGTGGGCGACTGCTGCAGCAGTAGCCAGTTCAATTGGTAGCCAGCAGGAATCGGCCAGCTTCTAGGTTGTCAGCATCAATGGCTAATTCAGTTGGTAGCCAGGAAGAATTGGCCGGCTTCTAGGTTTTCAGCATCAATGGCCAATTTAGTTGGTAGCCAGGAAGAATTGGTCAGCCTCTAGGTTATTAGCATCAATGGCTAATTCAGTTGGTAGCCAGGAAGAATTGGTCAGCCTCTAGGTTATCAGCATCAATGGCTAATTCAGTTGGTAGCCAGGAAGAATTGGTCAGCCTCTAGGTTATCAGCATCATTGGCTAATTCACTTGGTAGCCAGGAAGAATTGGTCAGCCTCTAGGTTATCAGCATCAATGGCTAATTCAGTTGGTAGCCAGGAAGAATTGGTCAGCCTCTAGGTTATCAGCATCAATGGCTAATTCAGTTGGTAGCCAGGAAGAATTGGTCAGCCTCTAGGTTATCAGCATCAATGGCTAATTCAGTTGGTAGCCAGGAAGAATTGGCCGGCTTCTAGGTTTTCAGCATCAATGGCCAATTCAGTTGGTAGCCAGGAAGAATTGGTCAGCCTCTAGGTTATCAGCATCAATGGCTAATTCAGTTGGTAGCCAGGAAGAATTGGTCAGCCTCTAGGTTATCAGCATCAATGGCTAATTCAGTTGGTAGCCAGGAAGAATTGGCCGGCTTCTAGGTTGTCAGCATCAATGGAGCAGGGATTGGCCAGCCTCTAGGTGATCACCGGCAGTGGGCAGTTCAGTCGGTAGCAAGCAGGTATTCTTCAGCCTTTAGGTTGTCAGCATCTGTGGCTGGTTCAGTCGGTAGCAAGGAGGAATTCATCATAATCTAGGTCGGCATCAATGCAGCAGGGATTGGCCAGCCTCTAGGTGATCACCGGCAGTGGGCAGTTCAGTCGGTAGCCAGCAGGTATTTGTCAAAATCTAGGTTGTCAGCATCAATGCAGCTGGGATTGGCCAGCCTCTAGGTGATCACCGGCAGTGGGCAGTTCAGTCGGTAGCAAGCAGGTATTTGTCAGCCTTTAGGTTGTCAGCATCAATGCAGCAGGGATTGGCCAGCCTCTAGGTGATCACCGGCAGTGGGCAGTTCAGTCGGTAGCCAGCAGGTATTTGTCAGCCTTTAGGTTGTCAGCATCAATGCAGCAGGGATTGGCCAGCCTCTAGGTGATCACCGGCAGTGGGCAGTTCAGTCGTTTGATTATAAGAGCCGGCACACGGAGACGCCCCATTCTTGTAATGATGACCGATGCGTCTGACTCAGCTGATAAAGTGCCGGCCGTAAACAGCGCGTTAGAATTTTTTTTTTTTTTTTTTTTTTTAATAAATGTTTACAAGTTACATGTTTAGACATTTTTTTTAACTACCATACTAGGCTAATGCCCGTGTTGTGGTAGTTATACATGAAATAATAATAATAACAATGACATAAAAGAACTAAAAAATACTTATAGTAACATAAGTATGTAAGTATAAATCATAATGAAGTAATAATAATAAAAATAACTTAGAAGAATTAAAAAATACTATTTTATAGAAACATAAGAAAGAATTAGAGAAGAAAAAAAAGAAAAACAAATTTGATGATAAATAAAAGTAAAAACAAGTTCATTAAAATTAATAGTTAACTGAAAAATAAAAATAAAGTATATGTATATTAAAAAGATACAAATAAAAATTAAAAATATTAAACATTAAGATTAAAATTTAAACATAATTAATGTAGATTGTTTAATGCATATAATTGTTTGTGTGCAAGTTTATATAACTTAGGTATTATCTATAAGACAACATGTTTATGTTCAACACTTAATTTTTATTTTCGTGATATGAGACAAGTTGGAAAAGAAGTTTTTAATTTTTTTTTTGTGTTAGGAACTCATATAATCTTTGAAGAAAGGTCGTCCCCTTTCAAATATCCATTGATGTACACGAGGAGTAAATATGGATATAGAATTACTTGACTTTAAGTCGGTACTCAATGCATTGTATATTTTAGGCGCGATGAACCAGAATTGCCGTTGAGCGAAAGAGGTTTTAGTTTGAGGAACCACGCAACCCAGGTTTGATGAAAAGCGGGTGTGAGCTTGGTGTTGTGGAGCCAACAGTAGGTTATTTTTTCGTATGTAACAAATGCTTACCTTAGTAAATAACTGTCGTATATCTAAGACCCTGATTTTAGCAAAGAGTTCATTAGAGGGATGGGTAGGTTGGCATTTAAATATAATTCTCAAAATAAGTTTTTGAACTGTAATAATAGGATTAATAATGGATTCAGCACAACCACCCCATCCCACTATACCATACGTTGCTATAGATTGGAAAAGGGCAAAGTATACGCTTCTTAAAGTCTGTAAATCAAGGATGGACCTAAGCGAGCAGAATACATGGCAGAGTTTACGAAGTTTGTTTACTGTGTCACTGATATGGGCTTCCCACCGTAGTTGGTTGTCTATGATTATTCCCAAATATTTAACTGCATTTGATGATTTAAGGGTAGAACACGTGCAATTTATATTAGGTGTGATTTCGTGAGTGTGTAAATTGAATGAACACGAGTGAATAATAGGTTTAGGGCAGTTGTTGGGCACATTATGTTTGCGGATGGAAAATGTCATATATTGGGTTTTGTCGATGTTAAGTGTGAGGAGGTTTGTGTCCAGCCAATGTTTTACTTTTAATAGACCATTATTAGCTTTGTTAGTGACTGATTCCCATGTTACATCTTCAAATATTAGAACAGTGTCATCGGCAAATGATAATATTTTACCTCCAATATTCATGGCACAAAGTGAGTTTATGTATACAAGAAATAAAATTGGTCCTAGTATACTGCCTTGAGGTACACCAAAGGACATAGGTAATTTTTCGCTTATATGTGTTTTGTCAGAGTGGATGAGAGTTTGTTGTGTTCGGTTCATTAGATAGTTTTCAAACCATGTGTAGGCTATTCCTGTTATTCCAACCCGATGTAGTTTTTTTAGCAGTAAGGAATGAGAGACCGTATCAAATGCTTTCGCAAGATCGAGAAAGACAGCCAGTGGTTTGCGACCAATGTCAAGATTATAGGAAACGATTTTCGTGAGGGCAGCTATTGCATCAGATGTACTTCTACCTTTGCGAAAGCCATATTGGTTGTCTGATAATATGTTGTTATCTTCGAGGAACTTACACAGTCTATGTTTCACAGCTTTTTCTACAATTTTAGATATTGTGCTTAGTAAGGATATCGGTCGGTAGTTATTTACAGATAATTTGTCACCTGCTTTGAAGATTGGGATTATTGTAGCCTGTTTTAAGGAGTTAGGAAAAGTACCAGTTTTGAAGCTTGAGTTGATTATGTGTTTAAGAGGGGGGGCGATAAATTTTTGGAGGTGTTTAATAATTTTTGCCGAGATGTGATCTATTCCGGTGGAGTTACTGTTTTTGAGAGATGCTATTATTTCCATAATTTCTGATTCAGTAGTGGGAGTGAAGTAAAACGGGTTGTAGGTCAGAGTACTGATAGGTATACCATTTGCAAGATCTTTCTCTGAGACGTTTTTTCTGGCTAAAATTTTTTTTGCTAAGTTGGGACCGATATTGCAAAAAAATTGATTGAAATGGTCGGATATTTTTTCAGGTTCAGAATTTACATGACATGTATTGTTTTGTCTTCGATATTAATTTTAACAATAGGTGTGTCGGTTTTATTAATGTTGGCTATATCTTTTATGATATTCCAAATTTTTTTTTATCATCGGTAGCTTCACTGATTTTTTTTTTGTAATAATCCCTTTTAACAGTGTCAATTATTTTTTTGCAGTTATTTCTATAACGTTTGTAGAATATGAGAGATGCATAGTCGCTAGGGTTTTTCTTACAGAAGTGATGGATCTTATCACGCTTTCTGATACAGTGGAGAATACCAGCAGTGATCCATGGTTTAATTTTTGTTTGCGATCGGTTTGTTTTAGTTTTTGAATATGATGTTGCTTTGGCCAAGTGGTTATGTAAAGTATTTATAAATAAATCGCATGCAGAGTTGGCATCAGTACAAGAATAGATGAGTTCCCAATTTTCTTTCGAGACAAGATCTAGGAGAATTTCATAAGAAATCATTACTTGGGGTGGAGCATTTTGAGTTGGTTTGTGAATTTTTTTGGTAATGGAAGTAATGATTGCATAGTGGTCTGTTATAGTTGATTGATATACAATGGATTTGTTGTCTAGTTTACTCTTAACGAACACATGATCTATACAACTACTATTGTTTATGTCTGATTCTCTTGTTGGAGAGGTGACAGCTGGCAAATATCCTAATAAAGTTAGTGCATTTAGGTATTCGTTGGCTTGAGGATGCGTTTTGTTGATTATATTTATGTTAAGGTCACCAATTATGTAAGTGTTTTGGCAGTGTTTTATGTTTGTTAATATTTCTTGTAATGAGTATAAGAATGGGGTTATATTATGTGTATTCGGAGATCTGTATATAGTAAGGATTGTTATGAGGTTATCAAGTTGTATTTGAAGGCAGTTGGCGTTTTTAATTCTGATCTCTTTGACTGAGTGTGGGATGTGATTTTTGATGTATACAATAACGCCATCGTTTTGAGTTTGGTTATGTAGTGTGTTATAGTGATTGTAGTTTTTTATTGTTTTAGGAAGGAAATTTTTTTGAATCCAGCATTCGGTCAAGACAATTACATCGAAATCTAAGGCAAGGTCAGTAAGAAGAATGGATAATTCATCAAAATTTTTGTTAATACTTCTAATGTTCATTGAAAATATCATAAGGGTAGAATTAGTTAATAATAATTGACGTACAACTTCAGAATCGTTGGTTGATGAACATGGGATAGGTGTTGTATTATCTAGTAGATCTGCTAAGTCTTCCATTTTTTGGTTTTTTGCATTGCGTTAATTATTAATAGTAAAGATGTAGTGACAGTGATATCTTTATTAGTAATATAGGTATTGATTTGTTGTGAAGATGTAACATAAGATAGTTGTATAGTTATAATCTTGTAATATGTATAGTTATAATGTAATGTATGTCTAATAGTTGTAATCTTTAAAATGATTGTGCCGTGATGGAGGAACAGAAGCGACTACAGATTTCAGTTAACACTCAGGAATTTATAATTATAATTTAACAGATCGCGTTTTAACTGTTTAAGGTGCTCCGTCCACTCGTGTTAATTTTTGAAATTTGACTGACCAATATTGTAGTGTTTTTTGCTATTTATAATAATTTCTCTGGCCTCTTGTGACGTCAATATCTTTTCCACAACTTGTTTTCGTTTCAGACGCAGGTGTTTTTAGGTGAGAATAATAATTTCGCACAGCGACTGGTTTGTCAATATTTTGATTTTTCTCCTGGTCGATTTGCTTAGTAACCGATAATTGTGGTGCATTTTCAACTCGTAAACATTATTTCTCAGAAAAGGGGTCATCAAACTTTGCCAGGTGTTCAACCTTAGTTGCAATTGAGTTAAAGCAGTAAATTTTGTTTTCACGTTCGATACAGCACGTAAAAAATAATAAAATATATTCATTTAATTTAAAAATTAAAAATCTCAAATTTATCAGCTTTATGTTGACTTGAAATGCCACCGCTTCTCGGCATAGAACATTACTGCAGCACTGCTATACAAACATGATTCCAGCTCCAATATCCCAAAAGCCACTTCTGCTGGCTTGCATTCGGGCCGGCTAGCTGGTTAGTATGATTTGCAATCCCGCATCCTGCAATCCTGCGAGATTTCAGCAATCTTGTATCCCACGGTTCTGTGAGATTTTCATGGGTGAGATTTTCGGGATTGGGGGATTGAAAAAATACCAAATTTATTAAAAAAAACACTGTTTACAAAAATAAACGATTGTCAATCTTTGACAATGAAAGAAGAACTGAACTTGGGGTTAGGAAGAGAAGATAATGCCGCATCTTACGATCGAAAACTTCAAGATCTGACATCTATGTTAAAGGAAAAAATGTCCTTTTTTGAGAACGAAGGTATCACAAGCAAGGACCTTCAGTAAGCACATCACATTTGTTGATCACAGTCCCATCAAATAGTGTTGAAACATAGAGCGCGTTTTCGCTGCTGGACTTTTCTTCATATATCATCAGCTATAGACAGACTGATGGAACCTAAGCGCAAGCCAAATACTAAGTTTGGTGATCGCGCTTTCGGAGCATGTGGGCCGAAGGCTTGGAATAAACTTCCCCAGGAACTAAGATCCATAACAAGTCCAACAGAATTCAGGTCAGGTCTGAACTAAAAACTTACCTTTTTAAGCTGTCATACCCTTACATTAAATATGGCATTTCTGAGAGAAAGTCCAATTATATCCAATTTTCAAATTAAGTCCCAAGTCCTGTATCTAAATTTTGCTAATAAACAATTAGTAAATGTTAATTAAGTGTTAATCTCAAGTGACCTACCAGGTAAGTATTGTACTCTTTATTATCTCCATGTATAGTTGACGTTGACGTTATTTCAATTAACCCCTTAATAAAAATCCCACAATTCCTTAGGGATCTCACGGGATTTCTGAATTCTATCCCACGATAGCGCGGGATTTGAAAAAGGTGCGGGATTTGAACACCCTAGCTAGGTGGCAATGTGGCTGGCGGCTAGGTGGCTAGCTGGTAGATAGCCGTGGCAGCGGCAGTTTTCTCTCGGTTCACCGATCCACCGCCTCTCGGGATACCTCTGGCGGCTCAGCGATGCGGGCTCACTTAATGCAGCGCTAATTTGAAGCCTTTTCTAAACATAAACCTATTTTTGGATTTCAGTAAAGCTTTCGCTATGCAAAACACGGTGTTTCATCATATGATCATTAATTAACTCTTTCTAAGTTTACGGCAGTTCAATACTGCAAAACTTTAACACGTTTATATGCGTTAATCAGTACGCACATCTTGTCGGTACAGTGTATTTAATTTACTAAATATTTTATTATTTATTTGTCATTGTTTCAAAGATTTTATTTTATTATTTTTCTTAAGAAAGACAAACATTCCTGGGTTGCAAATGATCTTAAAATATTTGAATACTCCTACTACCACCACAGTAGGCGGAAAATTTTGCTTGTTTTGTGATGGAGGACGTAGCCAGCCGAAGAATTGAACACACTACGCCTGGGTAGTACCCAAACAGCTACCGACCGGTCTTATCTCACAAAGTCAGCCCAAAACATGTTTGTATATTGTACTAGCTGAAGTCCGCGGCGTTGCCCGGGATTTGTGTATTGTACTGACTGAAGTCCGCGGCGTTGCCCGGGATTTGTGTATTGTACTGACTTAAGTCCGCGGCGTTGCCCGGGATTTGTGTATTTTACTGACTAAAGTCCGCGGCGTTGCCCGGCATTTACGCAGAGCTTTTCGAAATCAGATGTAGATAGTAATCATCCTCTTATTTTGAACACTAAGGATGGGTTATTTCAAAGAATATGAACAGTTCATCAAATTTCAAGGTTAAATTTCGTTAAGTTCTATTGAAATTATTTGTTTTACATTACTTGGTTAAAAACAGAACTGGAGTGGGACTTAAATATTAACTTTGAAATTGATGTTTTTCAAATTCGGTGAAAATTGTCAAAAATTTCATCAAGAAGTAACTATCAAAATTTCATATAGACAATGACCTTTCTCCTGCTTTGAAGGTCAAGTTTACAAAATTCAATTTTCTGACATTGTAGATTTGTGTAAAAAATAAAACAGGCCCGCCGCCACAGACAATCTAAATAGCATAGTTTAAAGAGTATATAGATTGAAACAGTTCTGTATATTTTATAAAACCTTGTTCTATAAAAAGCTAATAATTTAATGTAATACCTAATTATAAGATTTATGATGTTAACCAAAAACGACACACTAGAACAGAAACGACAAATAGGTCAAGTTGGATAATTATTTATAAACCTGCCTTTGACTCAAAATAATAATATATGTATTAACAGTGGAAGGCTTCTATAATAAGACTTGAAGCCAAGAACACCGGGAGGTTTGCAGAACTCATTCGAGTACCTACATTGGAAAGCTCTGCGCCCGGAGACTTCACAGTCTGAAATTGAATTGTGGGGAATTCCCTGGCCGCCTGCGAACCTCAGCTTTGACTCGAAATTCAGTCATTCGGATGGCAACTTCACCCACGTGGAATTTGAGTTTGGAATATTGTCGGGCATAATTCCCGCGCAAACTGTCCCTTTCCGCCCTTACTTATCCACCCCCCGATCATCGAGTCCGAGAGAATTGACACATCACCTCTCGAGCTATGTTCCCACTACACCATATTAAATATTATATTATAAAAAAATATTTATTTGCGTTTTCGAGGACGTAAATTGTAATTTATAAATGCAATATCGAAACATTAATGAAAGTTCGTAACGTACCTATTCTGACTGATGAATAATGACTTTTGAAGCGTCAACGTAAATGATATAAAACAAGCTGTGCTGTTATAGAACATATTATTTCCTTTCCAATTTATTATTAAATGACAGAAATTAATGTACTATTTTTCGGTGTTAGAAACTATACCCAATGCCTTATGGATTTTCTTTAAATAAAGTATGAATACGTTTCATTTTCGGACAGAAACATTTTCTCTGACTTGGTATTTCTATGTAAAATTCTAAATGATGCGTTTGATAGTCCGAAATTGCTTGCACATGAATGAATATGTCGTTTTGGCGGAAAATTGTAAAGAAAAATTTAAAGTCTTTATAGAAAATTGTTTCGCGAAAAAGAAATTAAAATTAATATCTTCTCTTTCGTAGTTTTTTCGAGGATAATATAAACAGTGAAAATACAATATTAAACGGGGTGTCCGGGGGTAATGTGCTTCTTAACTGTCTTTTTTATTTATTTTACTTATTCTGTAACTTCGGGAGGTGATTCTACATGATGAAAGAAGTAAAAAATATGAATTTTAACTTTTTTTAAATTTAACCGGACGTTAGGGTGTTTTCACTGTTTATTTTATCTTCAAAAAAACTACGACAGCGAAGATATTTTTACTTCATTTCTATGTTCGCGAATCAATTTTCTAGAACACGTAGAATCAACCACTGAAGTTAGCAAACTTTACCCCCGGACACACTGTATAGTTTTATCTATATTTATGACAATACTTCGAAATAAGGAGGCTAATGATTGTAAGTAAAGAGTTTGTTGGATTAGAACCTTGCTTTATATCAGCGGGGATGACGTACTTGTGTGAGTAGGTCGGAAGGGAGGTGTGGGGAGGGGGTGGGGGGAGGGGGGCGTCCCAGGGCGGATATCAAGAAAATCCGCTGGGAATATTCAAGTCAGCAAGATATGTAATGCCTTTTCCTATGGGAAAAAATGGATCGCCTCGTCACTCGCACACATAAACACACACATACACAGATGCTGTTGTGGCCAGACTAGACTTCGTGACTTGTCACGGAGATTGCTAGTTGCAAAGGACCCACTGAGAATACAAACTTGACTACTTGTGGGCCGCTACAGTATGGTAACAAAAGTATTATTTCAATACGTGCTAGTGATAAAAAGTTGTTTTTTTTTAAATTTTTATTGTTATAATCTTGAGGTTCCCCAAAGCGGAAAACATTAGTTGAAGAACGATTTATGTGAATTACTCACAAGTAAAATGTGAGGTAACATTTTTAATATTTACAGTCTTAGGCATTTATGACATTGAGAATTTAAGTCATCATTATTACAGAACGCATAAATAAATAAAGGTGATCAATTATTCCGGTACGAAATAACGGTGTGTTTCAATTATTGGCGTATTTTTTCTAGAGCTTATGATGGTAGTAATAAAGCCTATGCTGTTCTTCTTGCCAGATATGAGGATGATTCAGTCACAACACTGTTAGCCGATTGTGTGTAACAGGAAAATCTGTCAAATTTTATAAAAATAGAACTGATTTCTGATGTAATGCATTCCTCCAATTCTTCTTTTTTTATCTTTCAAAATGGGGGGTTATTAAATCAATGTAGATTTGTGCATCAAAATTCAATGACGACACTTTAAATGTTCTTTTTGAGATAACTTTCTGGCTTCCAATGTTATTTTCTAATCCCAAGTTATTTGGTGTTTGGCGATTCATCGATTATCATTATCAAGAGAACATTTTCAGGATAAGCGTGGTAAGAATTTTGTTCTATCACAACGTTAATTTTTATTTTTGATTCATTTGGAAGATAACGACAATATTTTACTAAATTCTTCGTATCATCTTTACACGACTAGTGTAGTTTTATATCAAACAACATAGGAACGTACGCCCTCATAAAAAACACGGTTAATATGACTTAATTTTTTGATGCCATTACGCTTTTTATACAAAGTCATAGGATACGAATCGATAGAATAATCAGCCCTGCATGTGACACCACTCATGGACTCCTGAGTTTCTAATGGCAATATCGAGATAACAAAGTCCGCTGGAAACTGTATTTGTAACTTGGAAACATATTATTTATGGGTGCATAAATCAGAATACAGGACGTCGGTCAAGTACTCCAAATATATTTTGGAAAAATATTCTACTGGAAAAATATGACAATTATTATGAAATCGGAAAAAGCATGAAATGCAGTGGTTGTATTATCCAACCTAAGTCGATATACAAGTTAAAAAATATTTAAATATAGAAATCGGGAGCGGCCTAGAGTTTTATCAGCGATTTTAAAATGCAGGGTTTTCCAATAAGAGGTGTTATTTTGATATTCAATCGTAAAAGATCAATGGTTTTGTTGCTTTTGTGGCACGTAGCGCCGTTTTGTTGAAAGTAAACGTTGTCCAGATCAATACCATACAATTCCGGCCATAAAAAATCATTAATCATCTCTCGATAGTGCAATCCATTCATCGTAACTGTTGCTCCAGCCTCATTTAAAAAAAAGTAAGGTCCAATGACTCCGCCGGACTATAAACGGCACCAAACAGTCACAAATTGAAAATAGAGAGGCTTTTCAACAATAAATTTTGGGTTTTCTGAGCCCCAGATGCGACAATTTTGCTTGTTGACGAAGCCACCGAGATGGAAATGGGCCTCAACACTCAAGAGGATTTGCATTTGATTCACTCAAGTGAATTTTAATAATTTCAATGCGTTGTTGAAGCGTGTATCGTTCCATTTTTATCAATGACGTAGTTTTTACTTGTCAAATGTTAAAAAATGACAGCTTTAAAAGAAACATCTACCGAAATAGCGGGCTTTTCAAAATAACACCTCTTATTGGAAAACCCTGTACTTGAAAAGACTTGACGAGACTTAACAACCAATAAAAAGATAGCCTCCATCAAACCTGTTAACTTACCTTGTTAAGCTCAAAAATTTGCCAAAATATAAAAAAAAAATAATGAAATAAAATAATTATTTAGGATAATCAAAATTGACTGTTAAAAACGTACATCGACGGCTTGATTCGTAGAATGCGTAACTTTCATTTACCAAATTTTACAGTAGGCATAAAAAACTTTGGTCTTTTTTTAATACTATGATCTTATTATTATTGTAACAATTGTAGTTATTTTGAAGATTGAATTATGTACATCGAATAATGTTTGTAGCCAATTTTAAGATTGAATTATGTTACTTTGTACGTTGAATTACGTTTTTAGTTTTTTAATAAGACTTTGAATACTGTTCACACATTATCTTTCAAACTTTATTTTCTTTTTTATATACTTACTCCTTCCATAAACAAGAGCTCCTGGAGCTCACCTTATAGAGTAGTAGAATAATTAGGATCAAATGTTTATGTTCCATACTGTTATAATTTGAAATGTTTTATTATTTTGTAATAAATAAATAAAAAATAAATATCGGTGAAGGAGATTTAAACCAGAGACGAAAAGATTGTCTTCTGAAACTTTTCATTGACATGGAATGTGTCGATATCAATAGCAATTCCGTTCAGCAATGATGTCCCTATTCCGCCAGCAAGACCATTGGCAGATTTGTTTGAGAAAGATAAAACTATCTCTGCTGACGTTCTGTCATTGATAGTCTTTCGAACCAAATACACTCAAAACGAGGTTCTCGAAAGCAAATCCGCAGCAGCAGAAGAATGGTGGCATTTGTGGTAAATCCGGTCAGAGCTGCCTCGATTCTGGACACGCCTTGGAGAGCATTTTGTTCGGTAAAATAAAGTTGTCTTACCTTTTCCATCTGCTTGAACAGAATACTTCTAAAGTTTTTCTCCTTCGGAAAATAGTATTGTCTTTATGAGTCTGAAGATGCCAGTAGCAAGGTGAAAATAATCCGGTCAAGAAAATAAATTGGTGGTGAAAAGTTATAATAAAACACGTAGAACTTACAGATATAAAAATATTGCCAATTTATTGAAAATCTCTTCAATTTATTCGTATTCCTGTTGAAAACGGGACTACAATTGACAGTTTTTCTAATAAAATATCCGTAATATTGCGACGTCGGAACACCTATTCATTAAAAAAATAATATTTTCACAATTCGTAATTGCTAGTAACAGGATGAGCCCAGCTGTGTGGACGCGTGTTCCGATATATAATGAAAGTACTGATAATTTATTGGGAAATGGCATACTGTCACCTTTTTAACACGATTTTAATAAATCAGCAGTATTTATTTTCTTATTGTAGGATTCTTAATAGTGTTAAAAAAATTAAAGTATATACGAGTATTTATTTAATAAATAGCCTACATCCATTGGAGAAAAGATTTTTTTCTTATAAAGCTCCCTTCACACATATAGTATTTTTGTTGCGACCGACCGAAGTTTCGGTATCGACCAGTTCGGCCACTAAAAAAGTTTCGGCCGCGGTTTCGGGTTCGGCCAAAAATTTGCTCTGATGTCTCGGATCACGTTCGTCTTCGGGTCTTGGATATGTGTGTATTATGTATACCTCTAGAATAACTTTAACATTATTTTAAGTAGCTGTTTATAAAAATTGTCTTAATGTGTAGAAAGTTTGAAATTTTAAAATATTATTTGTTTTTGTCAAATTTATCGTTTAAATAATTACTTATTGTATCGCTATTGGCAAATATACTCGTACTTGACAAATTTGTTTACTTTAGTTGGTAGTTTTTTTTTTTTTTTTAATAATTATTTTAATTATCTTATTCTCTTAAGGTACCTACGCGTAGGGTTCACTGAATAACTATTACTAAAAAACGCTAAAAGCAAACAATTTACTCTAATATAAATTGTTATACAGTGTGCAGCAAAACAGACATTGCAGCTTTGAAGGGCCGGTACATCCCGCGTGGAGGGGTTAGGAACTCGGGAGTTTAACTGTGTCGGGAGGGTTGTGCCGTTCTAGTCGTCACCATGGTTTAGTCCAGACAACACCGAGGCTTCGCCGTCCGCGCGGTTATTTAAAATGGCCGTCCTATCGTCGCCACCTAGCGAGCCTTCCGTCTGCACTTCTTTCTGTAAGGCTACCTGTAGGAAAATGTTTTAAAATATCGGCCTCACACCTTGTAAGAACTCAAGGATCGAATTTGGGAGGAATTTGCCGCTATACCCGTGGAGATGTGCCAAAATGCGGCCGAAAACTTCAGAAATCGCCTTCATCAATGTATCACTGCTGAGAACTATTATCTTTGTGATGTCATCTTCAGGGCTTGATGTATGAAACGGCATGATGTATTAAATAAAATAAAATAAACCCAATTTTTTTAATAGCCCTTCAAAACTGAACTGTATGTTTTTGAAGGCTGTTTTGCCGCACCCTGTATTTTTTACATCGCGCATTTTATTTAACACTAGCTAAAAAAAAGCAAGTTAAACAATAAAAAACGCCTAACTTCGGGGTGTTGTTTCAGTTTCGGCTTTGGTTTCGGTCTAAACTACAACAGAAGAAATTTGGTTTCGGTATCGGTATCGGTTTTGGTTTCGACTGAAAATCTAGTTTTGACAGTCACTAATGCTTACTTATTAATATACTTTTTTTAATGCTTCCGATTTTATTGTCCGGGTTAAATCTTCCCCATAGGAAAAACTAAACCCTTCCACTCACTTTTCCACAAATGATCATCTAGTCAATCAACACTATGTAAGTGCACTAAATAAATACAAAACAATACAAGAACAACACGTCAACTCACCAGAGATCAAATGGGAAAATAATTCACTGACTCCAGATATTTCATATCAGAGGGTTCGGCTCGGTAGAACTTCTAACAGGGCCTATAAATCCTACTGATCCCTCAACATAAATATTTAAAAAATCTTTTGCTATCCTACATGTATTCAAAATGACCGACTTTTGCATCTTTATATATAATTTTTTTGATAGATCTAATACGCCTAAATTTTTAATGAGAGAGCTAAGTATAATGCCAGTAGCCGAAATAACGAATGGATATTTTTTTTATAGTTTTAAAATGCCAAATTCTTTTTATTTCATTTCCTAAATCTGTGTATTTTCTTATTTTTTCATTAACAGATTTTTGAATATTACAGGAATTTGGAATAGCGACATCAATGATATAAGTTATTTTTTTAATTTTGTCATGTAAAACTATATCGGGTCTATTATTACTAATTGTTCGGCCTGTTAGTATAGTTTTATCATAATATATTTTATAAAATTCGTTTTCTTAAAATGAATTTGGTTCGTATTCATAATATGGTACTATATTACGGCAGTCAATCAAGTAATGTTTAATTACCAAATTTTGGTGAATTATTTTTAAAACTTGATTGTGCCTTAATAATGACATTACTATTATTTCATATTAAAAATTTCTACAGTGCGGATGTGTTGATGATATACCCTGTTTTATATAGCAAAATTTATAAATGTGGGAAAGATGTGCGTTTTTCAATTTTTTGTGCAATTTTATGGACAAACGGCCTACAGTTTTTTTCCCGACACCTTACCGGGAAGTGCTTTAAAAGTGTTAAAACCCTGTTGATTTTTTTTCACTGTGAATGCCATTTTCATTGACTCGGGCAATTTAAAAATGGACTCACCCGATCGTTTTGTTTGTATTAAAAATTTAAAACTTACCTAACTGACTCGGGGGAATTCAAAAATTCATAAAAATGGACTCGTCCATGTGTGCTTGAATTTGAGACACCCATCTACGAAATGTACCCAAACGATAATCCGGGGGAGGAATATTGCAAAGGTGATAAAGGAAGCAGCCACAATCAGAATAAGAGACCAGTGACATACAGATAAACAATGTCGTCAAATTAAATTTTACTAAATTTACCAACAAAATGATCAAAATATGTTATGGTTATTACATTAGAGATAAATGGTATAACCTGCACACAAGCTGCCTAGTTTCATCTTGTCGTGACTACTTTTTTGTTATTGTTAAAATTTTAGTAATATAAATGTTCTTATAATAAAAATAATACTCAATAAAAAGAGTTAGTCTCAAAATTGCCAGTATTAAATTGCTTGTGCCCGTGTTCTAAAATTAATTATGAAACATTGTAAGAGGGGTTATTGCCACGAGGGCAGTAAGTGTAGTAAATAAAAGAACGGAGATAATGAATTCCATAATACAACATTTATTACTACAACATTTAATCAACATGAGAACTCTTTTAATTGATGACAAATAACTCAGGCGTGTGCTACAACCGAAGGTTGAAAGCACGATGGGTAATTTAAAAATTGCATTGAAAGCGACAATTGGATGGTGACATTTATTATAAACTAACCTGATGAATGTAATAATGGGCGCCAAGCGATGCGGTAAGCATTGCTGTTATTTATATGTAGAACGAAGGATGACCAAAGGTAAATTATTAAACTGAGGCGTCATCACCGTTCGTAAATTTTGTCAGCTCATGGTGCGGTTCGTGTCCTCCCTGCTAAGCGATGTTCCGGAAGGCCAGCCAGTTGAATACTGAATTGTCGAGGTGCGCGACTCGACCGCGAGCCCCGTCCCTGGTTGTCCAGAGTTGCCATAATTAGCCGCTGTAAATTAGAGATGGCCACAGAATGTTGCTAAAACTCTGTAGCGGGCAGGAAATGAGTGCTACAACATAATAAAATAATGTATTTTTAAATGTAAGTAATGTATGTTAGTTGTAAGTCTCTACATATGTAAATATATATGTCTTTAAGACAGTAGTTATAGGTCTTAGTCGTAAGTCACTAGATATGTAAATATATATGTCTTCAAGACAGTAGTTATAGGTCTTAGTCGTAAGTTACTAGATATAAGTCTCAGATGTAAGTAAGTCACTTGTTTTAAGTCAGTAGTTATGAGCCTTAGTTGCAAATCACTAGAAATAAGTATTATATGTAAGTCACTAGTTATTATGAATCTTAGTTGTAAGCCAGCTGTATTTATTATTTAATAAATATAATTGTATAAAATCATTATATAAATTAGCCAAATATTATTATTATCGAGCAGGTCGCATTCTTCTGATGCGCTGATATCTGATTGCACAACAAATTGAACAGTAATTGAGTTGTTTTTAATTGAAAATGATTTAATCTTTTCTTCCCCCAAATTAAAATATAATCGAGGTTTACATTAGTTTATATTAGCAGCATGGATGACATGTTGTGGAAGATTGTTCCATGCGTCCACTACTCTATTCGCAAGGAAATTTTTCCTTTGATCGGATGCAAAACGTGTTTTATCATTTTTCAGTGCCCACGGAGATTATTAGCATCATCCGTAGACTCCTTTTGTGTATACGCAACCAGCGCAGATTTATTATAGAATTGGATTAACCGATTCAATAATTATTCATAAATGAGTATTTCATTGGATTAGAACTGCTAGCGGCGGATTACTTAGGCACTAAGCATTAATGACAGCGAACTGAGATTAGTTTTGGATTGAGATTGCTCCCACTATGATCGATTGAATTAAATAATTACTTGCTTTGACGATTATCATTGCCGTAATAACTGATTAACATAATATTTAACAGGTTTATTTAGTTTAATGCTCTTCAATATAAGGGTTGGAAATTAGACAAGTTACAAAAAGCTTTTATAAAGATATAACAAGAAAAACATTTAAAATGTTTATATCGATTGAACGAGGTGCTGATAAAAGAGATTAAAGTATACAAAACTATTTACACAATACACAATATCAAATTTCTTCGCCGAGTTTGTTCTGAATATCGTTACAAAATTCGCATAAAAAACACTGAATTGTTCGATATCCAAATTATATCGGGACATCAAAATCTAATCAACCAAGTTTAAAAAAAAGCTTAAGTTTTATGTGATGATATTTATACATAAAATAATAATTAATCTATTACCACAACATATTCAAACAAAATTATACATAATAACGACATACAGGACACATGAAAGTGTAATGAAATTAGGCTTTCAAAAAGGACAAAGCCAATACATAAAATAGTTTACTATACAAAAGAATGAATTGTCGGAATGTTTAACGTCTGCACCAATTGGTAGATTAAATAATAATAAATTACATATTAATAAACTTGGATGTACAAATGGCTAAACTAAAATTAAAAAATGAATACTGACTCTTTATTTAAATTTAAATTTATTAATTTCTATTTCGAGAGACGTTTGTACAAGATTATGTCTTGAGTGATAATTAAAGTCAATTACCTCAGTTACATGTATAAAGCATTTAAAGAATAAGTCAAAGCGTTAAGTAAAAGAACAGTGTCACAGTCCTCTTAACTAAGATTTCCCGTTCGGAGACGGCCTTTAGTTTTTAACCGCACAAGAGTCCCGACTGCTCCCAACCATCAGGAGCCAGTGAGACTATGGCATTCCCAATTAAGGAATGTTGTGAAACTGAAAGAAGTGAGGAGGGGAAGGAGATGCAGAAGAGGAAGGTTGGGAAGTTAACTTTGAAAAGCTAGATTTCGGAATGCAAGTAGGGTGTTCGTATCATCTAAGTTACGCATAAAATAACTGAATTTAATTAGGTAATATATTGATTTATATTTCCACTGTTCTGAAGAAGGTTGAGTGCAACCAAAACCGGTCAACCTATATAACTCAATAAAGTAGCTTAAAAAAACAATAAAAAATCATTTATACAATTTTAATAATTTCTTAACCTTAAAACTAAACCTTTAAAAATAATGCGGGTGGTGATGCTTGAAGTACGAAGAAACAATCTAATTTATGAAAAATTGAGTAAATTGACGATTTGATGACTTTGTCACACGTGATTTTTTCCGAAACAACTCGCCCCAAATCTGTTAGATATACTTTTTTAAGTATGACATTTTTAATTCTTATTTTTTCATTAGTTATCTGCAAAAGTAATTTCTAATAGGGTAGCTGCCGATTATGACTTTCAAGTAAAAAAACATTCTAAATTCAAGTACTTGAAAAAATCTGTTTAAGAAAGAGAAAATTATTTCAAAAAAATCTTGATTTTTTTTGTTTAACCTTTGGCATGCTAAGATGCAAGTTGTGTTTCCGTGAGGGGTAACTCAGTGACCCCACGCTTTTTATCAGTTTTTCAATACATTTTTTAATTCATAACAAATTATTATAAGCAATAATTAAAATATCTCCCGAGTAAAAATAAATATCTTCTCATGTCCGGTCAAATACTCTGGGCATATAATAAGCAGAAATTGTTGATTGAAGTACTAGTACATATTGATTTATTTGGCTTGTTGGAAATAAGCCAACGTAGCTCAGTGGTCCAGGGCTCCTGACCGGACATCAGAAGGTGCGGGTTCAATTCCCGTCGGCGGCATTTATTTTTACTCAATCTGAATGTAATTTGTATGTATATTTCAGGCGACTAATTTGCTTAAACTAATTTGTTACTATTTGTGCTATGCATAAGAAACCTTGTCTTATCATAAAAAAATGAATTCATGATTTTTATTGCAAATTATTTCTATGGCTGACACGTTTTTCGTGAAATAATCACGTTATATACGTTTTTAAAAAAAATCCTCTTCATTCAAAAATGAACGTAGCATCCAGCGGACGACCAAGGCTGACACTTGGTTCCTGATTTGGTACCTTACCCCCTCACGCAGCTTGGTAATAGAGCGAGCGAGTGAGAGGGCGCGCGTCACTCACTAATAGGTTTATGGTTTCAGCTGTGGGTATGGTTCTAGCGCGAAAAAAAACATTATTTACAGCATGAAATGATACTTACATATTTAACTACTCAGGCAACAGCCACATTCTGAAAGAGGGTTAGAGTATTTTCGTTTTGCAATAAAGCAAATTTTTTTAGAATAATTAACATTTTAAATACAAACATAAAGTTTTAAAAATGGCTCACTTTACGATGTTTGTGACTAACATTACTGATAACAAAAAATATTTTATTAGATAAATGTATTACAAACGTTCTAGTCACACCACTTTTTTATTCTTTAATATAAAATCATGTAAAAAAATCACAAATTTCATAATTTTTTTCCCAAATTACGGTTGGATACTTATACATCTGATAGTATTAATACTTCAGCGTCTGGACGGTGTAGGCCCTCTGATTGGTCAAATTTAAATTGTCTGTTTCGGTTAAATTCCGCCAACTTGAAAATGACACGATTTCATACTAAAATAGGATCGCCTCATAATAATACGAGATTTCTTCAAAAGCATCGTTTCTCCTCATATAATTTTTGGATAATATCAAAGAAAATATATTTTAGAAAGTTCATAATCCATTGGATTAATTACATTACAGTGAAAATTATCCACAGTTACGTAATTATGTTTGACGTTTATAAAAAAATCACGCGATCCTTCAATGGCCGATACGCACGGCTTTAGATTAGATCGCCGACAGAGCGCACCTCTGGCGGTCTAAAAACGAACCAAATGAATGGCGCGAATATTTAAATATGCAGCTCACAATATTTGAGTACTTACGATTAACAAGCAGATTTCTTCTGGAAGTTTATCACTTTGTAATGGCATTTTTCATTATTATTTATATTTTTTTTGTTTATTAATTATATCTGATTTTATATTGACATGTTTTCTAATTTCAAAATTATTTATTTGCGATGCTTTATATCCTGAGTGAAGTATTTTAAGACCTGAATTTTTTATCGAAAGTGTGATCATTATTCAAAAGATGATTTGCAAACTCAGATTCACTATTTCCATTTAGAGCCGTGCGATATTCTTTAGTTCTGACTTCAAAATTTCTATTGGTTCTACCTTTGTAAAAGAAATTACAATCATCCCAGTTGAGTTTTTAAACTCCTGATTTTTTTGTTCAACTGTCATTCTTATTAAGAATATATTTCTTCATTGTTATTAGTGTAAAACGCCAGTTGAATAGTATCAGGATTGTTTTTATATATAATTTTAGAAGTATCGTTATCCACAAACAGAATTCTACGCCATTGTTTATTTCTATCTTTAGAAAGACCGTTTGAAGAGAATATGTTTAATTTTTTTATTTAGTATTTCAACTATCAATTTATTAGAATAACCGTTATTAAATGCTATTTGTCTTATGGATATATTGTTTTAAGGTTGTATGCTATTTGTTTTTTTCAGGTCTTAAAATACTTCACTATAAATAATATATAAATTTTGGAAACGAGGAAACATGTTAATATAAAAGCAGATATAATTAACAAGAATTTTTTTATAAACTCTCTTTTAAATATTTTCCCACTCAACTGGTCTTTCCCGTCTAACGATATTGTAATTCCTAATTATTATAAACCCAGCCTACTCTTACCCCTCCCCCCTCCCTCCTTCCACTTCTTCTTTCCCAATTGCAATCTATATTTAATTTTTGACTTCGGTGTATACACAATAAAATGTAAACATTATATTTATTTATTTATTGGACAATTTGCATAGCGCCGCTTTTGCGAGATATCACCTCAGGGGCGCTATATTGTAATAATCTACCTTTATATATAGATTTTTACTCTCCTGATGATGTTGTATATATAATCTAACTTTAAACTTTATTAGATACAGTAACAGTTGTAGGTAAAGAATTACCACCAGTTGGAGTAAAATTAACACCTTTTAATTAAACCGACTTCTAATCTCATCGCACAATTACCCTCCTTTTATTCATAAACACGGGTACAATTAATCAATATGTAATAATCTATTATTTAAGTCAACTTTGTTATAACTATCTTTAATTGTGACAAACTAAACGATATTGATTCAACTTATAGACATTGACGGTTGTAACACATATTTAAGCACTGCAAGTCTCCTATGAGCTAATTATATTAGGTACCTAAGATAACAGTTAATATCAGTTGTAGACATGTAGTCAATAATAGTGTTTCATTTGAAATAATCCATCACAAATACGTAAAATTTAATTTATTCAAACAACTGTCATTCTTATTATGCGTAAATTTAGCATGTTATTATTAATTAACTCCTTTCTGTTCCGTGTTTTAACAATATATATACTCACCCTCTCTCTGTGAACGTCCTAATATCTATCTATTAAATGTAACTGTTGTTAATATCACTTAAAATGGGCGAAGCCCAACGAAGAGCCGCCCGCAGGGCCTAGCAGAAAAAAACCCGCGGAGCGGGTTTTTAACTGCTAGTTCGTTATAATTTGACAATGGTAAACTTCTGCATGTTAATAAAAAGCGTGGTATTTTTTCTTTCTAACACTGTTTATATCATATTTTTCACCACAACAGTAAGAAAGACACGATTTCTGTGATACTATATACTCTCAATAGTTGTTCTCAAAAGCGAATAAATCACCCTGGACCGGTTTTAACTTAGTACTCTTATTAATTTTTTGAATAGTAGATTATGTGTTTATAAGTTTTGTAAAAACACACAAAATACCAAAACCATAATGTATAAATTTGAAATTATAGACGAAGGAAAGAAGTTGCCCTGCTGGCAACCGCAAGGTTAATAGGTTGTCCAGCTATCAACGTCATCGCTGTAAGGGAGATTTTATGAAAACGCAATCAGCACAGAAAATTCAGGAACTGTTTCTTGTTTTGTAACGAAATATCTGATTAATTCTGAATTCCAGAGGAACGCGCCAGCCCGGGCTGTGTAATGAATGTCTAATAAATCATTCCATTCATTCTGCATCGTTATTAAATAATACTTATTAATAAATCATTCCCAATAATACAACGCCTTCAATCAGCTCAGATGTTCTGGAACAAAACACTATGCAGTATGTTAAGATCCCGTTGGGCGTTTCTTGCCTTAATCGCTTTTATATTTATTACAATACATCATCTGCTCACCATTCATAGAAAGCAATAAGTTTTATCTGGTGGTGTTCTTATAAATACAATTGTTCTTATCTAAAATCTCTTTGCGTTAGACAAGGCAGACTAGACGGACTAGACTAGATGTCCGATTATGAGCGGTAGTTACTTTGCTGTCATTTAGACCGCATGTCCACTAATGTTTGATCCAGCGAAGCCGGTTTATTTTCCATTATTTTTCTGGTATTACGCGCCGTTAGGTTAAGCATTGGTTTTTATATTTTTATCAGTTTTCTGGAATCCAGCTTTCGAAATAAACCTTCCTTAAATGCCTCCGATTTTACGGCTCTCACCATCTAATTTCTGGGCTATCTCAATCTCTATTCCTAAATAACAGATGCCATCCGATGACGTTTGAATCTAAACAACCGTGCGTTAGATGTGTTTCATTATGACAGTAATTTTGGCTACCGTTGTCTTATTTATACCAATCCACACATTAGTTATGCAAAATCGCAAAAAAATCAAATCATTACTTTTTTGTGATTGGCATTTCTGACACGATGCGCGACGTTCTATAAAGTCGATACTATTTGAGCGCCGTACATAAGTATCTACATGCAAAACGAGTTTATTTTATACCTTTACATGTTCGGAAGACAGTATTTATAGCTAAGCATAGTATACAATACGCAAAATCTTCGCGTAATTTCGCGGGCGCATTTTAAACATAATTGAAAAATAATTTATTTTCCCTGCAATCTGTCTGTTTCCATCCTATTCTACGATCGGAACGTTATTAAGGAAGCCTGTTATAATTCAGTTGTATAAATAAAGTGATTAATTTAGAACAACAAAGACACATGAATCCATTAGCATTGGATAGCAAATAATGGAATTGTGTACGGGAAAGCTTTAAGTATAATAGGAGGCGCTTTTTGAATACAAGTTTCCCATTAGCGCGGCTGACAGTTTGCGTTTCAACGCGCCGCGTCGCCAGCCGCCTCCTTCGCAGAGCCTTTTGACAAATTGAATTAATGTTATATAATTCCTCACAGGTTCCAGCAAGCTGTTGCCATCATCTTGTGTTAGCCAAGATTTCCCTTTCACTGTTTTAGGCCATTTTATGACAAACATTGATTTTGTTTTTGTGGAAACACTTAAAATTTTTATCATAATTTTAATTTACGTCAAGAGGAAGCTACAAGCCAAAAATGTGTATATTCTTGGTATATCTAATATTTTAGGTAAAAGGCATTAAAATCACTTGACAAACAGAGTTTAGAAACGTTCGATTTCGAGTATAAAACTAGTTTTTATTTATTTTGTAAATATTTTTTTAAGAAAGCAAAAAAGTAAATCAAGCAAAACTGTCACAGATAATCTTAGCTATTATACTGTATTTTTTTAAAGTTGTCTTTTACGCGTTCATACATTTCTATTGAAAAAACATTTTTCCTAGTAGTTTATGTTTATATTTTTTATTGAGTAATTTATTTTTTTATTTGTATTCTACTCAAGCGAAACGATAGGAAAACCTTCAATTTATCGAAAGTATATTTTTTGGTATTCATAATGTACAAAAATTCGTTATAAAGATTAATAAAATAGTGATTTAGCATTAAGCTTCGCCTTAAGGTTAAATAAAAAGATTTCATACCAACACCAATTAAGAAAATAAGAAGTGACATGATAGTGAAAAAAGCATTTTGCGAATACATGGCATCAATTTTCATAATGCAAAATAATGGTTTGGAAAAAATACCTCAATAATAAAACAAAAGTCATGGAAAATACATTTATTTTTTTCTACATCTTTTCTACGTAACTTTTCTCATATTACAACAAATTCCCGGAAAGTTTAAAAAGAATACGATAGTATTTATAATTGGCACTCGTGCGGTAGAATCTAAATCTGTCAATTTATATTCAGATTGTATCAGCATACAGTATGATTTTAATCAGCGATTCCTGAGCATATTTGGCGTAGAAAATGTTGATCTGTTCTACTGTTTGATAATATATTTTTTTATTGAAAATATACAAAAAAACTTGTATTTTATCACACCTCGCCACTGATAACACTGCCACACGTCGCAATGGATCACGTGATACGCACTTTGTCTGGTATGTACGGTGCTGCTAGAATGAGATGGAGTGCGTATCACGTGATGCTCTTGGTTGTACCTAGTGCGACGTGTGTCGAAATTTTTGTTGTTGTTTTTAATTGACATAAAAATGTCATTGGACAGCAGAATAACATCGATTTTTATTTAGTCATTTACAAATATGCTCAGGAATTACTGGTAAAAGTTTTTCGGGTGCCTGTTGATATATCCTGTAAATGTAAACACAACGCAGTGACTATGGAATGAATATATTCAACCAGCCTCGCAACATCTCTTTAATAACCACAAATAAAGTTTTAAAACAATTTTACAATATTAGTAATTGGCAATCGTAGATTTATAAATAAATAAGGGATGTCGTAGATCGACTGGTTACGGCCAGTTTCGACTCCTGCGCGTATCACATAACAAATAATAATAAATTAGGTACCACAGGTTGTTTTTATAAGTAAAGTTATGCATAATATTTTGGAGCGGACAAAATTTTTGAATTATGTAATATATCGTGAATTCGAAGATCGAATGATCTACGCGGTAAAAGTTGATACTTAGTCAATTTTATCATTAATTTTGGATAAGGTTGACTCCCTCCTTTTTGCCTTAACTGGTATTGTCAGACTTGAACGGTGTGATTATATAAAAATTTTGATACTAAGTGACACTGAAATAGGACGGAAATAAGTTTGACGGAAAATAAGAGTGAATTTTACCCAGAGCCTGCACGTTTCATGTGCACGTGACACGTGTCGTTTGAACGCTGCTACGGAATAACATCGTGACCGTGAAATGACTGTCATGTCACGTTACTTCATGTCATGGATTTGGTATAACGTTGGACAAATCGGGTGCCGATAATTAATTTAACCTTTTCTGTTTTTAAGATTTATTGTTTTAAAAATATACTATAATGTGCCCAAAACTAGGTAAAACCAAGCAGCAAATTCCTGACTACTAAATTTTTATGTTGGTATTTTAATCATTTAGATCTGTGATGTCAAACTAGCCTGCTTTTGTTGGATTTTAAAAACGTTTTCCAATTATAAAACTAGGCATCAAAAATATTTTTCTCGGCGATGAATTTGTAAATTCTCGAGGAATCATATCTGAGATTTAAATTATATATTAATCAGAATTAAGTAGCAAAAGTCCCGCAGAAAGATCATATTTCAAGGCTTGCTAAGGCAAATTATACAGTAGGTCCGTCCAACATGCCTGGACGCGCGCCGAATATTTTACGTACACGCTTTCTTCGCTTGATGTAGTTAAGATTCCCATATTATTTTACAGTATTTGCTACGGAAAATTCGACCGTAGGTCCGTCCAATACACCGGGGCCGCGCGTCGTATATTTTTTTACACGCCTTCTTCATTTACGTTGTTAAGATTCCGACTTTATTTTAGGATATTGTGTCGTCTAAACATCATTTAGTGCGATTTTTTTAAATTGAGACCACGCGTTAAAAAACGTTGATTTAATATTTGACTGAAACAAATTTATTACCATACCATAATACGGGCATAAGCCAAGTTTAAATTTAATTGTTAATGAATGAAATTATTATTGTTTATATATTTTATAAACATATATTTATGCATTTGGTTTACACGTATCAGCTGTAAGTTTATAGACGCGCGCCGTCCGCCCGACAGCGACCTTAATTACAATTGTTCGTAGGAACTTTACTGAACTAAAGAAAGAGAATTATTTGATCCACAAGTGGTTTTATTATAAATAGATGAGTATTTCCACGAGCTATGAATACAAAACATTTTTTTATTAAGGCGATGCCATACGTAGTAATGCAAAATCATGTGTTTTTGGTTTGAAAATATGGTCGCCTAGAAATATTTCAGATGCTTTAATTAAACACTGCGAGTAGAATACATCTTGGCCTTTGAAATAATCGAGAATTTTTTAGATAAGTCTTTTTATAAGCCCTGAAAAAAATAATGAATAAAGCCTATGAAAACTGCTTTAAAGTTCAAAATCTCCTACTTACGAACCCATTTTCAGTTATGATCTTATTGTATAGTGTGGCAAATTAAGTTGATTATAAAATGATCGGAAAAAATATGAAATATTTATGCCTGAACATCCACAAAATAAAATAAAACACGGCACTTTTTAGCCATGTTTTTTTCTTGCATAAATCAAAACAGGCGGATGGTGTTAAGCGGGAATTTAAACCTTATCGCCATCTACGTAAGGGGTGTTATTGATAACGGTTCGATTTAAAATATTACACGACGTAGTGCATCGCCTTAAACACGAACACACAATGGTACGATTTCTGCCAGGAATGCGTAAACACTAATAATAAAATTTTTATTTGGCCCTCTATTTGAGTTTTGTACAGTTTTTTGGTAGTACCTGTACCTTTTTTATGGTTACATAGTACGACTTCATTATTTGAATTAAAGTAGGCTTTTATTAATTCATTAATCGTTTCAAATTTGGGCCCCTCATGCACTGCTTCTAACATTATAATAATATGTTTGTTGTTGAGCATGCTAAAACCACCCTCACAGCGGCCGCTACAGGAGAAGATTGTCGGAAGTTTAACTACCAAACTTTAATCCTTGATCCTGCATTATGCGCTATAGAAGGAACCAAGCTGAGGGGGGTTCGGTTGTAGTAGCGAAACGAAGCAGTTGAGACGGACGGATTAAATAAATATTTCATTTCTAGCTTCTAGCCAACGTGCTAGAGACAAGTGCCAGTGGCGGCCATTGCGTTGTCCGCTTATATCATTAAACTGCAAAGGAATCCATTTAGATCCAGCTTAAGAAAGAGTTACGGAAGTTTTAGATTGTTTTAAAGTGTGGCTGGTGCCATTGATAATTTAAAAATGGATTATCTTCTCTCAAATCTGATTAATTCAGTACCTAAAACAGAAATGGGGTGTTTTGGTTTACTATAATATTTATCAACAAACATTATTTTAATCCCAGTTTTCCTTTGTAATTAGGAACTGTGCATTGTATTGTAAAAGCGTACGTAAAACCAAACAATTCAGTACTACGTATATATATATATATTGATAAACATCATATTTCACCAAATAATAATTCTTCACACATACATGCTACACACTCAACTTATGAAGTAAATTATTTTTGATGTTCCACGTCTTTATGGAAGGTCCCCGGCGTCTTTTTTCATCCATTTGCACGTCATATCCTCCTGTCACATCTATCATTTTTCGTATGCTGAACGTTTTTAAACTAGTTAAGCATTTATTCCAACATGTAATCACTTCAGATCTCTTCATTCCACAGTCAAGATGCATGCATGTATAACGTGTACGTAGTCCATGCGTTTCAGGGTCGCATTTTTGGAACTGCATTCAGGCTACCCTCGTCTTTTCTTTATCATCAAATTCCTCCCAGCATCAGGGGTCGGTATCTAAATCTTAGTAATGGATTGTAAGCCATTACAACTAAGAACAAATCAATACCAACACTCTCATATTTTAGTGTATGTCATTAACAATTATTTTGGGTCATTCCATTATTAATTAAGATTATTTTTAGTACGGCGTTGGTATTCATTTGAAGAAACCAGAAGAATGATTAAGGAATCTACGCAAGGGCATCTCTAAATACCTACTTCAAAGAACACAAAGTCTCTTTGTATTTTTACTTAAAGAAATTTTTGAAGAATTATTTATTTTCATCAAAATTTATCTTTTTGCTTTACTCTCTTCACGTTTCTGAAATAACTAACGACGCAAAATAGCCAAGAATCCTTTATGAAAGCATCCACTTAAAAATGAATTTATACTTTTCTAACCTTTGTCTCGGGCACTCTCGAGGAACGTGTGAGAAGAATTATTCCCGTGCCTCGAGATGGTATAAAATGGAGGGTTGTTTTTTGCAAATATGTACTGCAGAAATTGTAAAGCTTGAAAAATCGCATCGCTCAAGTTCATTTAAGGCGACAATATTTCTCTGGAAGCTCTGGAAGGAACTGTAACTGGTTCCTTTCAACGGTAAGATTCATTTCTAGCGATAAATCCCCGAAGGCTACTGGTGCCCGGTGCTCGGTGCTCGGTACTGCCTTCTGGCACAAGATGATATTATTTATTACACGATTTGCTGTTGTTCAAAAATTTCAAAAAATAATTATTAAGTAATTGATGTTTAATTTTATAAAATACGCATATAAAATGTGAATTATATTTTGACGATTTTTAACAATAGTATTCTACGATTGGGCAGATATTTGGGCTTCTTTGACGATTAAACTTTCGGCACCGCACTTTGATTTCCACATATAGACCATATTTTAAGCTTGATAACATCTTATATAATTAATTGACATTTTTGTTGTTCTAATCACATTATTCTTATTTTTAGGCCAAAAAGGGTTATTCTTTCATTGGCAAAGAAAAAACCATGGCACATATAATTGGTAAATTAAAAAAATATATTGATTAATGGTGTAACATTCATAAATATACAGATAACATAAAAATAATAATGGATCCCAGTCCAAGCAAAACATTCAAAGCCAAAGCCGGGATCTGTTATAATATTTACGGTAATTATCGCTGTAATAAACTAAACCACCTTTTTCTACAGTATTTTTTTTTCCTTAAAATGCATAGTAATTTTTTTTTATTTATGCAAAAATAAATTTTTATAATAATACCGCACAAAAGTCCCAACTGCTCCCAACCATCTGGAACCAATAAGGGCATAACTACGGCATCCCCCCATGGAGGTATGTTGTTAGACTGAAGATAGTGGGGAGCGGTAGGATTTGGAAAAGAGGAAGGTAGGGGACTACCTAAATATCCTGATCTAGTTACCAAACACAGCTAAAGCCATTTCAAGCAATGTTTTAATTCTGAAAGGTGGTCTTACACCATGGTAAAACTGAGGGAATCTTCCACTCTGGAACGTGCCATAAGTAAAATATATATTATTTTAAATTAAGAAATTGTTAAGCAACACAAATTGGTGACAGAAAATTTACTTGCTCAGGCCGGGATTTGAACCAGCAACCTTCGGATTGCTAGTCGAGAGCTTTGCCCCTCGACCACCTAATCCGTCTTATAGAGATGGTTAGTTTTTATAATTTTATGTAAGTTACAAAAAAAAATTCCTGTAGTTTGTAATTAAATTAATTTAATGATGTGTTTTTCCTTGCTCGACGAAAACGTAAATACGGTTGTAATTATATTTCTGTCAGAAAAATGACTTGCGTTCGAGTGTCGGGAGGGTGATTGATGAGAGTTATCTGCTGGTGGTAATTTGAGCACTTAATTTTATTTTTTAGAAACCGTAACATTAAAGTTGAAAAAACAGTGTTTTTACTCTCAAAACAAGGCGTAATAATTAATACCTCCGTCGCACACTGGGGCCAAATACTAGAAGTTGATACATTAAACAAAAAAAATCAATTTTACGATGTCGTATATAGCAGGTAGAAACCCTTGACCATACCCTTCTACCCGTGACACCGCTCAGTAGAGAGCGAACACTCGTGCAGATAATACGCCGTTTACAAGTGCCAGCATAAACCTCAAGTTCAAGTATTTATTTCGGAGACACTTATTACGAATCCCAAAAGTGATTATGGAACCATCATGTTCAGGTATTTGTCTTAGTTTTTCACATTATATTTTGAACATAATTAATTATTTTGATAGATAAAATTTTATATCAATTATATACAAAAATATAGTCGTGAATTAAAAAAAATTGATATTCTTTTAAAGATTTGTTGAGCTCCAGGCTTTCATTCAAACACCTTTAAGACCAGTAACTATTGTTATTTATGAATCACTTTTAAAATCTTGCACATATGTACACTTTTTGTGGCAATGAATTATTTTAATGTGATCGGTAGCTATAATTAAAATTAACAGTGTTTTTAATTACTCGGGATCAGACAATTTAGTATGATGTTAATTGCAAAACCTGTCAGAAAAGAGATTTATTTCAAAATAATCGTTACCGACTTTCAATTTCCAATTTTCAGACGTAAGGTGGTAAAGTGGTAAAGTGTAACTCAAAAATAAAACATCATGGTCTCCCTTCTTAAAACTGTTTATACCACATGTCTGGCCATAATAGACAAAAGATAGAACGCGTTTTCTGAGACATGAAGTCGTTTCAGCTGGTGACAGATATAGCACAATGCGATTCATTGGTTTTTGATGCTTCGTGACAAATACAGCACTACTTGAACCGAGCGGAGAAATTTATTCATTTTCTTTTTTTTTCACACAGGTGTGAATTCTGATACCTTATTCATGACAAGACGACAATTATTCACGATAATGAAGAACTCTGGACACGTACACATTCAAGATCAGCTAAATTTGCTGCAAAAGGAAATGGAATTGAGGACAGGATGCATCGGTGATCTCAGAAAACTAATTTCGAGAAGGATGAATCGCTTCAAATCGGAACACTATTCAACATGGGTAGCAGCACACCGGATTGAAGTAAGATTTCTGGAGAAAAATAAAAGATGGCTGAATTCATAAATTTCTTTTTCTAACCTTACACTAAAACGCGGTGGTCCCGGTCGCCCAAAAATTACCTTTGATCAGAGTACAAAACGAATGAAACGACAAAAAACTCTGGATTTGAGAAAGTGTACTCCTCTAACTGAATTAGTTTATGCCACATAAATGGAACTTGGAGCTACAGGACAAACAGAGGCGTTTATAGCAATCAATGATATTTTATCGGATTCATCAAGTTCCAGTAAATATTTAAAAGCGCATAGAAATTCTCTTGAAACAGTTACTATGTCAGGAGAGGATGCTGTAGCACTCGTAGTGGAAGCGGGATTATCTCGACACCAATACAATGTAATAAGATCAAACGCTCCAAAACTATGCCCGTTTTATAAAATTGTACAGGCCGCAAAAAAGGAATGTTACCCAGTGACTGCAAATATCAATGTTAGTGAAACTTCAGTTCATGTTGATTTGCAGACAATGCTCAATCTTACCATTAAGTTATTTTTATAAGCAATAATTATTAGCCTGAAACACTCATCCACATTGAAAAATCTCCTGACAAAAGATACATGACGCCAACGGTCCCAGAGTACTTGAATAATTTTCACCTGTCGTCTGTAATGATGGAGCCATTAGCAGTTCTACCGCTTCTTTGGGGAGGGTGGTCAACTTTTGTTTTTTGGCAGCTTTCTTTTGCTCGTTATCAGAGGATCTGATATATATAATATAAGTTTACATATATGTATTTAAAATTTTTGTTTTTGTATAACTTTCCTTTTCACATTCAAATTTTCTCTTAAAAACGTCCCTGTGAATAAAAGGCGTTTTTCATCACTCTTGCTCCAGTGTGCGTCGTAACTAAAAATGCATTAATTACCAAATTTTTCAAAATGAGGTGCGTATGGGAAGTTATTAATAATCGAATTTTTCATGTTTTACAAACCAATTTTTTTTTCTCGTTTTTTGTATTAAAAAAAGATGATATTGTTTATGATGTTATCATAATTTTACCTCTCTTGGTAGGTAAAATTACTTGGTAGGTTTTTGATGTTATCGTAATTTTACCTCTCTTGGTAGGTAATGATGCAGTATTCTTTTTTCTGCAAATAAATACTCAGTTCCTGCACTGAAATTACTGCATGTATACTTACATGTCCGAATACACTTTGTTTTCATCTACCAATTTGAGATATATACTGATGCCAAATCATCTTTTACTCTACGGCTTAAATAATTTGTGTTTTTTCGAATTATTAACTAATCAATTATTTAATTATTAATTCTAGATTTTTGAGTTACAATCAACAAACCTAAAAAACAACTGTCACAACAAACACCACACTATTCAACCCCAGAACCTCCACCAAAACCGCTAAACAACTGGCATGGAATGACACGATAACCTTCACAATAACCACCACTACAACCACCACCATAACCATCACCACAAATACCAAATAAATACCACCAAAACAACCACTACACAAACCACCATCACAACCACCAACACAACCATCAAACAACAACCACCACAATCACTACCACCATAAAAATAACAACCACTACAACCACCACCACAACTACCACCACAACCACTACCATATCCACTAAACAAAAGCCACCACAATAAACACAACCACAACCAGCATAAAAACCGCCAAACAACTACCAGTACCACAACCACCAAACAACAACCACCACACAACAACCATCACAATAACCATCACCACAACAACCATCACCAGGACATAAAATCAGCACCTTTGGCCAAGTATAAGTATGGTAAACTTTGACTCCTGATTCTGGAGAATGACTCCCAAGTTTACTTCACTACAGTGTTTATTACTGTGTTTTTACTTACCACAGCAAAAAAACTACTGCAATAATAATTCCCTGTGAAATTAATTATTTAGCCAAACGAAGGATACACCAATAAATTTAATCAGAGCAACGATTTCACAAAAAAATCTTTTCAAAGAAAATTTCACTTTCAGATATATCTTGAAAATCTTCATAGGTACATAAAATATACATTGCAATTTATAAGCAATTCGCTAATGATGAGAACAAAACCTTTGAGAATTGTGTAAAAGAAATCTCTACTTGGGTGTAAGTAAATGTAATTGATGTTCTGAAAGCAAATGCACAAGATCGTAATGTTGTGAACACAGATGAAAAGAAGATTCTTAAGAAACGAATTTGTAAATGTTTTGTAGGTACTACATTATACAAATGTCTAGCACAGAAGTCGTCAGGAATTTGAATCAATAATAAACATTCAACAGGATCGGTCATTCCTCGAAAAAATTCCTTGAAAATTCCATCTGAACTGTTTGTCAACCAACAGATAATTAAAACTAAAAAAAGCAATCGACCTATACTGCTTGTACAATTCCAAGTTGTTTTTGTATGTACCACCCAACACTTGCAAATGGAACAAAGACGATAGGTTTACGGGTTATTCTATTATTATTATTATGTCATCTGTATTATTTATCGATCTGCCCTGATGATGGACACTGTGACGCTGTCCGAAATATTGACTAAAGAAGCAGGAAGCTCAACACGTCGTAGTAAACTAAAAATATAATTTTCAATTTGGTAGGTGGGTATGGGTACCGTCGCCCCGAGAAACATTTTTTGGATAACCAACACCTCTGCCACCTCTTGACGGCCGGCATAGTCCAGTGGTAACGCATTGGACTGCCATTCCGAAGGTCGCGGGTTCGAACCCTGCGTGCGCAAATAAATTTTATTTGATTAATTTGTGTTATTTCACAATTAATTAATTAAAATAATATATAGTATATTTGCGGCACGTTCCAGAGTGGAAGATACTACCAGTATCGCCCTGGTGTAAGACCACCATTCAGAATTGAAACGTTGCTCCAAATGGCTTTAGCCGTGTTTAGTGACTAGATCTGAATAGCCAGGTACTTCCCCACCTTCCTCTTTCCCTTCCCCACTTACCTTCAGCCTCACAACATCCCCCAATTGAGGATGCCATAGTCTCACTGGCTCCAGACGGGAGCAGTTGGGACTCTTGTGAGGTATTCACTATAAAAAAAAAAAAAAAAATATGTCAAGTCAAGTGTTTGCTACGTTTTGGCCCTAATGTAAATAAATAATTGTTGGTTGCATTTAACCCTAGAATGCTAAACATCGCCTGTGAGGCGAAGCATTTTTTTTTTGGAGTGATATCTCCTGATCGCTCACTCGTATCAAAGCATGCGCTCGCGCCAACTCAGTTGAGTGTTGTACGAGCTAGCGCACAGACGTTTTTTGGATTTGCTCGGCTGCGTTGTTGAGATACAGACACGTGTGGCGCCTGTGAGGCGAAGTTTAGCATTAAAGGTAATTTTTTTGTACATATATGTTTGTGGTTTTTTTTTTGATTTTTTGCTAAAAATTAAAGTTTGAGTATAATTTTTATAGTTTTATGAAATGGCAACGTCTGAAGCGCAGCTACTTAAATGGCTGGAGGAAATATCGGTAGATGGAAGTGAAGAGGACGACGATTTAGGAGCGGATTTTGATTCAGATGACAGTGTGGATGACCCCAATTACGTCACTGAGTTAGACGATGACTTGCAGAATATTCATGTATCAAATCAAATTCATGTCGATTTACAATCCACACCGACTCATGTTCAGGAAGCTTTAGCCACGGCGCAAAATAGGGAGCAGCCGGCTTGTGAGAATCGGATAATTACGCCATCGGCATCGATTATGAGGGGAAAGAACAAATATATTTGGTCCTCAGAACCTTCTTCGTCACAACAAAAATCGAACAGAACTCCTTCGAGAAACATAGTCCATATTGTGCCAGGCCCAAAAGAAGGCGCCAAGGGCATTGTTGATCCCATGAAATGTTTTGAACTGTTTTTTACTTCGGAGTTGATGGACGAAGTACTTTTGCGGACTAATGAATATATTATACAAACAGCTACCAAGTATAAAATTCAGAATACTACTACATCACAGGTCAGAATAGAAGAGCTTCGTGCGCTTCTTGGCATATTTATCTTGAGCGGAGCGTTGAAAAATAATCACTTGACAACAAATGAGCTGTTTGATCCTACGATTTGTGGATCCCAAAATTTAGCTGCAATGAGCTGTGAACGGTTTGAGTTCCTTGTAAAGTATCTGCGTTTCGATGATCGTAACACTCGAGACGACAGAAAAAAAACTGATAAGTTTGCGCCTATCCGAAATATTTGGGAAATTTTTATCAAGCAATGTAGAGATCTGTATAAACCAAGCTCATACGTGACAATAGATGAACAACTTTTGGCATTCAGGGGACGATGTCCATTCCGTATGTATATTCCTAATAAGCCGGCCAAATACGGAATAAAGATTGTTTTAGTGTGCGATGTTAGATCAAAATATATGTTTGATGCCTCACCGTATTTGGGAAAAAACCTCGGTACAGCTATAAACGAACCATTAGGCTCTTACTATTGTAAGCTGCTTACAAAGACTATACATGGCACAAATCGTAATTTAACTGCCGATAACTGGTTTACTTCTATACCGCTAGCTGAGCAATTGCTTCGACCACCATACAACCTTACTCTTATTGGAACAATTCGAAATAATAAGCAAGAAATTCCACCAGAGTTCAAACATAATTCATCACGCCCTGTTGGGACATCTCTTTTTGGATTCCACGAAAAGCTCACTCTTGTTAGCTACAAGCCAAAACCTCAAAAGACCGTTCTTTTGCTCTCTACGATGCACGACAAGCCTTCTGTTGACTCCGTTTCCGGTAAGCCGACAATAATTCATTCTTATAACGAAACAAAAGGTGCTGTGGATACTTTTGACCAGATGTGTGGTCACTCAAGCTGTAGCCGTAAAACTAGGCGTTGGCCACTTTGCATGTTCTATGGAATGTTGAATATGGCTCTACTCAATAGCTTTGTAATTTATGTATCCAATTGCGAAGCTTTGAAAATAAAGCCAATGTCAAGAAGAGAATTTCTCAAGATATTAAGCAAGAACCTATGCAGCGACTGGTGCGCCATCCGTTTGGAAGAAAGGCCACGTATGCAGAAAAGAGTCCGTTCTGCAATTCATGACGTGGTTGGTCATAATACTGACACTGATTCAGATGAACCATGCATAAAAAAGGGAAAAAGATCAATGTGTGACTTCTGCCCCCCGAAATTGAGGCGTATGAGTATTTATTTCTGCGCAAAATGCAAGTTAACATACTGCTTAGAACACCGGTCTCCAAACTGTTGCAAATGCGACAAAAAAAAGTAGGTGGAAAAAACCGAAACTTTATTTTGGTCTCAATGAATATTTTTAAGTTGTAAGCTGTGAAATATATTTTTATAGACTTAGTACATCTCAGGTCTATAAGACCCAGAAGTTTTTTTTTTATTTCCAATTGTGAATTTTTTTGATTTTTTTTTTTTTGTAAAAGATCTCTGTATACCACGAAACAAAATATATGATCTTAAAATAAGCTTTTAATATATTTAATGTATTTAAAAAATGAATTGTGTTATTTTTTTTTTGTTACCCAATATGTAATAAAAGTGTTTTTGTTTTTGTTTTATTATGTTGTATTTTTTTAAAGTAAAATATGGTTTTTTTTTATAAAAGTCGCCTCACAGGCGAAGTTTAGCATTAATGGGCTAAAAAATATGTTTAGTATTCTAGGGTTAAAAAAAAGTCTTTTATCTCAATTCATAACGTCAATTAATTTCATATTTGGTGGGTAAGAACGATATTTAAATCACTGTGCTGACAGGTGGACATAATTTAAAAAACCTTTTGTGTTTTTAAGGATGGTTTATTTCACAGAATTTTAACAATTCATCAAATTTCAACGTTTATTTTCGGGGTCTGTGAAAGTCCTATTCAAGTTCTGTTATTATATCATTATAGGCTAGTTGCTTGATAGAACTGAAATAATAAAAGAATTTTTAATTTTTTTCGCAGAACTTGAAAATTCATTTTGAAATTTGAAGAAAAATTGTTCGAATTCTCTGAAACAACCCGTCCTCAATAACAGATAAAAATATACAATGACTGGGAATAAAACACGGATAAAACCCAGCTTGTTCAAAAATTAAGCTAGTGGACTAAAATCGCCTGGATGACGTGAAACCTCTGGTTGGAGATTCACACCTAAAATAGGACGTTAATTACCATTATTTACTTGTCATAAGTCCTAAGATAAAGTTCTACTAGACAAACGTAACATAATTTTATTAAATCTGGCAAGAGCGGAGTGGCGTTCGTAATTTTGTCATAATCCAAATTGAAATATAATTGGATGATTAATTACCACAATTTGCTGCTCCGCCAGTGGTTACGGGTACCTTAGTACTACAATAATTTAACATGAATTTGGTGTTGACGTCTAATTATTCAACTATTATTTTTAGCAGTAGGTACACGGCGTACAATAAACATACATCAATCAACCGGCAAACATGATTCTCATAATACGTGAAATTTTGTACAATTTTCATCGATTTGAAGTACGCCATAATGAGCATAATAATTGTGTTAAGCGGAAGCCACAAGTCAAAAACGTGTATATTCTTGGTGTACCTTATATTTTAGGTAATAGGCATTAAAATCGCTTGACATACGGAGTCTAGAAACGTTCGATTTCAAGCACAAAACTGGTATTTATTTATTTTGTAAATAATTTAATAAGAAAAAAAAAGTTTTTTAAGTTGTTTTTTTTATGCGTTCATACTTTTCTGTTGAAAAAAATTTTGTTTTAGTAGTTAACATTTATATTTTTTATTGAGTAATTAATTAATTTATTTGTATTCTACTCAATCGAAACGATAGGAAAACCTTCAATTTATCTAAATCATATTTTTGGTATTCATAATGTACACCAATTCGTTATAAAGATTAATCAAACACCTTTCCACTGTGACAATACTATGACGAACGCAGAACAAAACTCAACCATAAATCGCTTGCATATTTTAGGCAATGAATATGCTAATATTGATCACGCTGCCGGTAATCTGTCTTCATACAAAAGATGCGTTAAACTAAATTTGTTTGCTAGTACCACGTAAATACATCATGTAAACATAATATGCCTACCAGTACTTCTAAAACTATTAATGCACTTGAAATCACTAGTAAAATTTATCATATCGGTTAACATAATCCAGGATTTATTACTTTTTATATTTAAATCATTGTCGGTACCTTGAGATAGGTATCTTATTGGTACATTTTATTGTTTTATTTCAATCTTTAAATTTTTATTTTTATTTTTACTTTTTCCTAATAAATTATGGTTTGTACTTTAATACTTTATATTTTAATCTATTCACTTTACAATTTACTTTTATACATTATAGTTTTTATACACTACTTATTACCTTACTTTTTACCTATTTTCTTAAATTTTACTAACATTTATACTGTTATTCTTCATGTTGTTGTACTATTATAAGTATGTCAATTATGTTAATGGCACGTGTTGTGCCGTATATGTGTAAATAAATAAATAAATAAAAATAGTGATTTGGCACTGAGCTTCGCCTTAACATTAGGTTTTCATAAAAAGATCAGAAAAAAACTTAATGTACAAAAAATCAGGATGTGTACATTTGCGCTCGCAAAACTAGAAAAGTAGTCCACGATATCGCTGAAAATTTCATAGTTTGTTTTCATTAGTGACAGGAGTGTTTACAGAGTGGTTTGATTGGTAAAAGAAGTTGGGACGCCTGAGGAATTTTTAACGCAATATTTCTGCACCAGAATGAGATACAGAGTCGAATTAGAGTTGATGTAATATAGTTTTTTAAGAAAGTGAAAGATTTAAAGCACAACTTTGTCGTTGTTTGATGAGACAGTAAAAAAATATGGTTGCACGGAAATTATTTGCTGCGATGAAAAGCGATCGAATATCCAAAAGTAGAAAAAATAATGAAAAAACGTGAAAGAGGATAAACAACGATAATGTCAAATTGTCAAAATTTTTTCGGTAAATATCAAAAATCACTCCAGAGTGTGGTAATTGACATGGTATTGTAATTAATTGAAAAATTATTTCTATGTTGTCATTAAAATTATTTTAGGTTTGTAAAAATGTTGTGTGCGATCTTGAATCGGTAAGTGGTCAATGTAAAAGTAAAACCAATTTTTTTTGACATAATAATCTCGATAGTAGATTACTTCTTATGTGACAGATATAAAATTAAGTACCTCTCCTATTTTTGTAAATAAATACCGGTTACTTATCAGTGTCACCACGTTAATTTACGAAAAAAAAATAAGTTTTTCGATAAAATGCGAGAAGGCCAACTAATCAACCAAATAATTTTTAACGGTGGTTCATAGTACCAAAATTATATGATTTACAATTGTTATGCTTAAATAAGCTAAAAATAAAGATTTATCTTAAAAAACTTTGAATATTGCATTTACTCACCTACTTGAGATTAAAGCCAATTTATAACGAAATCTTCACTTCTACATTTTTTGTCAGTTAGTTAGACAATAATAATTACAATCAGTTAGTTAGCTTAAAAACTTAGATTAACTAAGTTACGTTATCAAAATCATGTACTTTTCCCGTTATATTTTTTTTCGTGTTTATATTTTTACTATAAATGCGAATTCCATAACTTAGATAAGTTGTTGGCAAAATTTTATAGGGAACAAGACGGACGAGTAAAACATAATATCAGAATCGCAAGGAAACTATGAAGTGAATTGAGTTAGTACCTAAGCGTAGGAATTTAACGGGGAAACTTTGTGGTTTATGGGGAATATCTGAATAGCTCTTCGTTTACTCTCTCCCCTTGACTATAATATATACATTATACAATAGTTTACACAGCCATTTGCGTGCTTAGACCCTTTCCTCGATTTTACACAAAAAGTCATTATTTCGCCTCGATAAAATTTCAATGGATTTTAAAAAGCAAACATTTTCGTGAACGTTGTCTACTCATCCATTGGGTGGCCTAATATGTGCATGAACGTTGTCTACTCATTCATTGTGTGGCCTAATATTTGCGTGAACGTTGTCTACTCATCCATTGTGTGGCCTAATATTTGCGTGAACGTTGTCTACCCATCCATTGTGTGGCCTAATATGTGCGTGAACGTTGTCTACTCATCCACTGTGTCGCCTATTATTATTTGCGTTAACCTTGTCTACTCATCCATTGTGTGGCCTTATATTAATTCAATTCAGTTTTTTGTTCAAATATTTAACTGAGCGTTTTATTGACTCGGAACAGGGGGTAAAAGAAACCTGCAGTTTGAATATATGCCTAATCTCTCAAATGATGAATTTTTTTTTATGGATACACCTCAGATTATTATCGGTTTGATCACTAAACGTTTTGTGTGATGTATACCGAACCAACTGAACATTTTTAATGATTCAGGAGTTAGCAATGTCAGCCGACCGCGATGTGAAAGCGATACTAAATCCTCACACTTTTATTCAATGCAGCTGTGATTGTTACAGCGTTTACATCAATTTCATTGTGTTTTGGCGGGAAACAGTAAATTTTGTGCGAAAATACAATCCGCGCAGTAAATTCATTTGTCCGCAGTCATGTTTCTCTTTGGCTTGTTGAAGTTCCGCGGGTATTGACTGATGGAAGTGCTTATTGTTGAAATCATCATGTTTGCTAAATTGCGTTATTTTTATTTTATTTTATATTAACTCCACACAGGAGGCCCTGAAGAAAATAATTTCCCTCAGGGCCTATGTCATCTTTGGAGATGCTGTGTGGAGGGTCTTTTTGTGGAGAAAAAGGAGTGAACATGGGTCTTGAAGAGTCCCATGTTATACTCTTTTCGTGTGACCGATGATTAGATGATTTACAAAAGATGCAACTAATGACAATATATCTAAATTCCGGTAGAAATAGTGAGCTCAGTTTATTCATGTAGATAAAAATATTTTATAAATAGAGAATAAACTTGAATGATTACAGTATTCTTGGAATACATTTACTTTCATCGACACACTAAAATAGGAGGGCACGACTATTAATAATAACAGGAAAATTGTCATTAATTACTTTTAACAAACGTAGATACTAAGTAGATGGAGAAAATTTACTGATGTAATATTTTCCTGTTAAAAACGGGACTGAGCGCGTATAACGAATGAATTTAAAAATTTCAAAACAAACTATTAGTACAGCAAAAATATGTTATGAGGAAGTCATGACAGTGACAAAACCACCCGAGTTCAGATATATCATGAATGAGTAATATTTTACTGGGAAATGGTCACGCAGTCAAATTTTTAACAGTATTTTGATTTAAAAAAAATACTACCGTGTACTATAGACAAATAAGATGCACTAAATGAATGCAATTCGTAAATTATTTTGCTCTCATTAACACGAAAACGTTTTCACGCCTGAATTTAAATCCGTGCTCCTCAAACGATATGAAAACATTTTAATGTGAAATTATTGAAAACCATATCGGCAAATCACGAAAATTTGAAATAGAAAAATCAGAAAATGTTTCGTTCGTATATATTGGAATTGACCCAGGGCCTCAGCCTCTCCGGGACTTTGCTCTTCATCTTCTAATATATTTACTATTAGTTGTGTTATTTTTCGTCAGTTTTAATCCATCCCATTGTGAACATGGTTTCATATTGGAGAGAGGTCATTTTTTTTCACTTTTCACTTTTACTGCTTTTTTTTCATGTTTGAAATTATAATATGGCATTATTTAAATATATTTCAAATACAAAAATCTAAAAGGTAATTTTATTTAGTTTCTAAAATGGTATTTTTTACGAAATACTTAGAAATATATACTTTGGAGAAATTATTATTATTTCAAGTTTACACAACAGATAAACAACCTCCTTTGAATTGATAAGCAATGTATAGATTTTATGTATCTTTCCATGAACTATTTTATCTCAATTTCTGTTTTACGTTTCAATTAGTAAGGTTTTCACATACACGGTCGTTTATCAATTGAATAAAATTTTCACCATGTTTTCTAGCAAGACCGTATATGCGAGTCGCACTGTATCTTTGTATGCAATGAAATTATGTTCAATGTTGCATGATATAGCCACACGAGTCATAAGCCAAGATGAACTTTCAGAACAAATAACAGAACGCAAAATTATTTATTTATATATTAATTTTCGGGAAATCTACAGCTTACATTGATTTCAGTTTGTATGTAAGTATTAAATAGCCAAAATAAACCAGTTATGGATTTCCTCCTTGTGATTTTACCTCTACTGAGAAAACATAATAAGGAAAAAGTTAATAATTTATATTCTTATTGATGTCATCGCTGTAAAACTCTAAAGCAAATATTCTATGAAAAGGCCATGATAAAAGAGGTGGTATGTTGATATTTCCAGCGAAAATAAGAAAATTTCTTTCACACAACCGCGGAGGTTTATATCTTTCTCAGATAAGAATATTAAAAGCTGTAATACCTGGAAACTTAATTTGGAATTAAAGCCTAAAAGCCAATCAAAAATAAAAACACAAAATACAAAGTTTTAGTTAGCTGTAATCGAAGCAAGCGCACTTCATGTAATGAAACTTAAAAAGAAAACATTATTAAACAATAAAGGTAGCTCCGTTAGCAAGTCCATGAAAAACGTCTTCGCCGGTTTGGGCAGGTAAAACGCAATGGGGGAAAGAAAACTTAAAGCAGACTGTACTTAGAAGAGATTCCGGTAGGAGAAGACTTTGTGGCTTGGACAGGTTTCTCCGGAACTTGAGTGGAGAGCTGCAGCGCAGCGCCTCAAAGGTAATCTTTCCGACAAACGCCACAGGTAAATTCTATTTATGAATGTATAAATCTAAACAGATAATAAATGCAAGTCCGTATGCTTGTGCCTCATAGATTCAAAAACTACTGGCCAGATTTCCTGTCAAGATTTAAAATTTGCTTTTATTAGTGCAAGGCGTCTTAAGACAGTAATTTGAAAGATAGAAGATCTCGGACATCCAAGGAAGACTTAACTTATTATCTCTGCACTAGAATGAGATATGGAGTCGAATTAAAGTCGTGAATGTATTTACTAATTGATAATTCATCACTTAATATAGTCAAGGAGTAGGGCCCTTGACCAGCAAGCTGGAGTTGCGGGTTCAAATCGCGGCGTGCGCAAGTTTATTTTATTTAATTAATTTGTATTATTACATAAATCACTAATTTAAATAATATGTACTATATTTGCGGCACGTTCCAGAGAGGAAGTTACTCTCAGTATCGCCCTGGTGTAAGATCACCATTCAGAATAGAAACGTTGCTTGAAACGAACATGAATTTGGCCGTGTTTGGTGACCAGCTATGAATAGTCAGAAACTTCTCCACCTTCCTCTTCCTCATCTCCTTCCCCTTCCTAATACCCTCAGCCTCACAACACATCCTAGTTGGGAATGAAATAATAATCTCACTGACTCTACACGGTTGGTAGCAGTTGGGACTTGTTACGTAACAAATCAACACTTTTAAAAATACCCGCGAAATTAAATTAGTTGGCTGTCAGTTGTCACCATTGTTTGCTGCGCGCATGCGTAGCGCATTGCGCGCGGTCAAGTTGCCTAAACTGCTCAATGCTTTCGCGCACGCTGGCTGACGAAATCATTAACGACCACCCACTTAAATCTGACCTCGGCCTTGGCAACATGTGTGTTTTGCAATTAACAAAGACGCTCTCGAAGCGCGCCCGAATTAACGACTATTTTGTGCATAGTACTTCAAAAACCGGTATCTAATTATGTATCGATTAACGATGGAGAATTGCACGCGCACTGGCGCGTACAATACGGAAGATATCCCGACATACCAGTGATTCAACACGTACGTGTTGTTCCATCCTGCAAATCATGTAAGCTGCTTAATTATCATTTCTCTACATGTGCCTTTATTACTAGAATCGTGTCCACACCTAGGCTTGCCAGCCAGAAATCTTTAACTATAGAGAGAGATTTTTGCTGTTTGTTTTTGGGGTGTTATGCCGTGTTGCGCTAACTCCTTCTTTAGCCGACGTTTCGGACAGCGTTGCAGTGTCCATCATCAGGGCAGATCGGGTAGATCCGAAGATGTGTAAATTTTGGTTGTCGAGTTTGTGCTTATTTATTTGTGGCCTGGGCCCGTCCAAGTGCAAAATGCCAACGGAAGTGGCATGGATGGGCCCCAGGCTAACATACATACTGTGCTTTCAGAATTCGCCACAAGATGTCGCCACTTCCGTTGGCATTTCGCACTTCGGATCTACCGGATCTGCCCTGATGATGGACACTGCAACGCTGTCCGAAACGTCGGCTAAAGAAGGAGTTAGCGCAACACGGCATAACACCCCAAAAACAAACAACAAAAATGCTTTTGGCCGTGAGAATCTAAAAACTTACATAGAGAGAGATTGTTCTAACAAACACCTAGAAATATTTAAGATGTTAATAATACTTCTCATTTGTGTAACTGCAATGTATTTGTGCTTGTGAATATATTTTCATACTCCCATTTGGTGTTTCATTTTGACGAATATGGAGTGGTCTACTTGGCATTTGTCCCTCGTGTAAAAGCCCGTTGGCTGACCTCAAACCTGAAGATATGGATCTCTATTCTCTACATCTGAGCTAACGCCGAAATGTACGCTGGGTAAGACTCATTACCTTGGCACCTTTACACTGGCGCCTTTACAGACTCCTGTACGGTTTCACATAAGAAGTGAATGGTAGAAAAAATCAGGGCGCCCAAGGTAGACATAAATCAAATAATTTTTTTTTTTTTTTTTTTTTTTTTTTTTTTTTTTTTATTTTAGCGACTATATAAAATAAATGTTACATACAAAATATAATGGTGAAATTAAGTATAAAATATTGTATTTCTTAGTCCTCCTCACTAGGGGGTCCTGTGCCGAGGCGGACTAAAGTTATTTAAATATGGTTTATTTGTCTTCTATGTCGTTTTTAGTGTCTTCTATGTCGTTTTTAGTGTCTTCTATGTCGTTTTTAGTGTCTTCTATATCGTTTTTAGTGTTTTCATTAGGGTTTTTTCATTGACCTCTTTCAGCCATATTTTTATTAATGATTTGTATTCATTAGGATTTTTTATTAGTTTTATGTCTTGGGGAAGGATGTTATGGAGTTTTGTTGCAAAGTATGTATAGTTTCTTTGTCCGAATGTGGTTTTATATCTTGGAATATTTTTTATATCATTTTTGTTCGATCTAGTGTTATGCATACACAGTCTAGTAGAGGATTTGTTATTTTTGAAGAGCTTCAATAATATATTTTTGGCATATATTTGCTGTACATTTGGTACGTCAAAGGAATTGAATATTTCAATTGAAGGCGTTCTAATTGGTACTTTCAATATGGTCTTTATGATTCCTTTTTGAATCGTATTCAGGTTGTGTAGGTACGTATGTGTAGCAGATCCCCATCCTATGATTCCATATTCAATTCGAGAATGACATAATGCGTAGTAGACCTTTTTCATATCCTTTTTATTTAATACGTTTCTTAGATTTTTAAAGAAATATATAAGGCTTGTGAGTTTTTCCGTAATACCTTTGATGTGTAGGTCCCATCTAAGATTTTCGTCGATTATTACTCCGAGATATTTTATGTTTTGTGTTTTTTCGATGACGGGGCAGTAACATTGTATATTATTTCCATGGCATTCGTGTAGTTTTAGTTCTAGCGATTTTATTGGTTGGCTCCTTGCGTTTATTGAAAATGTTATATATTTTGTTTTGCTTATATTAAGGGTAAGCGAGTTGATTTTAAGCAAATTTTGAAGTGCACTAAGCCCCTTTTCAGCCTCATTAAATGTATCCGTCCAATTTTCTTCTTGAAATAATAAAACAGTATCATCAGCAAAACTGATTATGTTTCCTTTAATGGTAAGGTTAGTTAAATCGTTGATATAGATAATGAATAGGATCGGTCCCAGTACACTTCCTTGAGGGACGCCATAGTTTAAAGATAGTGGTTTGCTCTTTTGTTTGCCAATTTGTACTTGTTGTTCTCGCCCTGTTATATATGACTTTAATAAGTTCATTGTTGTTTCGGCCATTCCTATTTTTTTTAGCTTAGTTAGTAATATTTTATGGTCTATTGTGTCAAAAGCTTTTTGAAGATCTATGAATAAAGCCAAACACTTTTTCCCTTCATCTATGTTTTTTATGGCTATGCTTGTTAGATTTTCTATGGCATCATTGGTGCTTAGATTTTCCCTAAAGCCATATTGGGATGGTGATAATAATTTGTTTTGTTCAAGAAAATGAACAATTTGCTTCTTCATTACACTTTCCAAGATTTTTGAAAAGGAGCTTAAGAGACTTATGGGTCGGTAGTTATATATATATCCTTTTTGTTACCACTTTTATGTATAGGTATAACTGTTGCTTTTTTAAGGCATGAGGGGAATACATTTGTAGATATAGACAGATTGACCAAGTATGTCAAAGGGAAGGTCAGTTCATTTTGGAGTTGTTTTATTGTTTTATTTGAGATTATATCATTTCCAGATGATTTATTAGCATTGAGGGATACAATTGCGTTTCTGATATCAGTATTGGTTACATTAATTAACTTTAATTTATCTATCTGGTTCATACTTTCCTTTTCTTCTGGTAAAATGCTAGTTTTTGGATGTCTGATTTGCTTTGCCAATTTTGACCCTATATTTGTAAAAAATTCGTTTACGTATTTGAGAATTTTGTCCGGATGCTTTTCGAAAGAGATTTGGGTATTTTCAATTGTTAGTTCATCTATGCTTTTGTTATGGGATGATTTTGCACTTGTAATTTCATTAATGATCTTCCATAATTTGCGTGGGTCATTGTTACATTCGTCTATTTTTTTCTTATAATAATTTTCTTTGACATTGCGTACAACATTTTTGCAAATATTTCTGTATCTTTTATAATATCGTTGTATAAAAATATCACAAGGATTTAATCTAACTTTCCTGTGTAGTTCATCTCTTTTTCTAATGCAATTTATAACGCTTTGGGTTATCCATGGTTTAAGATGTTGATTTTTATGTGAAATCTTTTTTTCTATTGATTTGGTATTTGACATGATGGTATGAGTTATATATTCAATGAATTTACTCCAGGCACTATTTGTATCAAGGTTCTCCAGTAGGTTTATCCAGTTTGTATTTAGTAATTGTTGTTTTACTTCATTCCATATGGTTTCTGTCTTCTGCACGATAATTGGGTAGGGCTGCGATCTTTGTATTTTCTTTTTTGTAATAGATAAAATTGTTGTATAGTGGTCGGTTATAGTAGAGGTGAATATGATAGAGTTGGTTGGTTTAACAGTCTTACTGAATATGTGGTCGATGCAAGATTTGCTGTCATTTGTAACACGCGTAGGTTTATTTATCAAACTTTCAAGTCCGTGGGCGGCCAGTGTTTGCAGATAATCAGTTCTATTTGGATGACCGTTTTCTAGTATGTCAATATTTATATCTCCGATGAGGAAGACATTTTTTTTGTTTTTTAGAAGATTGAGTTCATTAGAAAGCGTTTCAAGAAATTGATTAATATTAGTTGTAGCTGGTGATCGATACAGAGCTAATATAGTGGTTTCATCACCCACTTTGATTTTCAAACAGTTTGCATTTGGGAATTTTATTTCATTGAATTTTATTTCATTGGAATTTAATTTTATTTCAATTATTTGTGGTAAATTGAGGCGTACGTGAAAAACGCATGAAGGTGTAAGGAGAATGTATGACGTGGAAGTGAATGGTTGAAGAAGTTTGTGACGCTCGAAGAAGACATGGCACGACCAAGTGAATCAAATAAAATCAATAAAAACATAATTTCTCCGCAGGGGTGGGCAAATTGGTTGAAAAGCCAAACTACTGCCATTGTCTCACTGGCTCCAGATATACATATAAATATATAAATCTGGCAGTAGAATTCATTTGAGATTATTGACGTCTGTTTAATATTTGAATCTAAACGCCCATGGGTAATAGTGTAGTATTAATTACGCTTGGAGCTCCAGTATTAATTACGCTCCGCGATTCTGCCTGTTCAATTACGCTCTTCGAGCTGTTCACTTATTCTAATGAAACTTTAATGAAATTATAATAATGGTCTCGGCGTAAATTGACACCCTATCATGTTAACACGAATTTAACGTAACAGTGTTTTAGCACGAACACATAATAAGTTATACGTTATACTCTCCTGAAACCGCCCAAAAGTTGAAACCGGCGCGACTATAAATTACCTCAGAACAGCTAGAGCTAGCTATTATTAAATTTGTACTGCACTACTGGTTTAAAATACGGGTTGGGTCTGCGGTATGCCCACTATGATTTATGGCATTTTTCAAGAATTATTTTGCTTCACGAAAGGGGATTGCAATCGGCGAGGAATTTTGTAAATAGGGAAGGTACTTTTCATACTTTTAATAGAAAAATATTTCATGACACGTGTTTCTTTTTCAATACTGTCTTTTATTTATTAGCGGTAAAGATGAATGGTAGTTTATCAGTGGTGTAAAATGTAAAACACTTTTGTTAGTTAGTTAAGGCGCTTTATGATCTTATGATATGTCATAATGTATTTTTGAATGTACGCAGTGTATGGTCGCCGTAAATTGTGCGTAATTGTAAAACTATTGATCAACTGGAAATATAATACGTGAATTTTCGAATGAATTGTCGCCGTAAATTGTTCGTATATTGTAAAATTGTTGATTAACTGGAAATACAATAAATGAATTTAATATCAATCTAATTCATACTTCGATGGTAATTTACATTACAAAATGAAATTTTATTATTAAGGGTGTCCGGGGTAAAGTGCACTAACTTCGGGAGGTGATTTTACATGGTGGTGGAAGTAAAAAAGAAAAAAAACTTTTTTGAAATTGCAACGTTTATTTTCCTTATTTCATAAGCAATAATTATTAGCCTGAAACACTCATCCACATTGAAAAATCTCCTGATAAAAGATACATGACGCCAACGTTCCGTTCATGTCCCGTTGGCGTCATGTATCTTTTATCGGGAGATTTTTCAATGTGGAGGAGTGTTTCAGGCTAATAATTATTGCTTATAAAATAATTGTTAACCTTTGTGTTATGCATAAAAAATCTTGTTTTAAACATTAGTTTACCAAAAAAAATAATATTTAAGTTTATTTTCCCATACAAACAATTCCAATTTTTTCCCTTAAATCTACCTCAAACATTATATTACGAAAATTTTTTTATATTTTTACCTCTAAAATCATGTGAAATCACCCCCCAAAGTAAGCGCAACTTACACCCGGACATCCTGTATAATTTAAATTACAACGTACAAATTGAATTATTAGCCACTTTAAAAAAAAGCTTTTATCCTTCTATTAAAAACAGGTTTAAAATTGAAATCTATTTTATATTAAAGGTATAGACATTAAAAATAAATTATAACGATGAAACATCATAATTACTGGGCAAGATAATTTTTCTGAGCAATAAAACACAACTGAAAAGAATAGAAATATTTCAGAACAGAGGCATGAGGTCTAAATTGTGCTGCAGCAGATATACTGGGACAAAAAAATGTAACGCCAACTAAATCTTTGAAGTGTGTAGCAACGCTTAGTTTATAATACCCTAGTATTTATATATATATATATAAATTAAAAAATAAATGTTACCAGATAATACGTCAAAAGATGATAGTTTTAAAAGTACAGTCCATAGCTATTCTACCAGAAGTTGCAACGATTTCAGGCTTCCCAAGAAAAAAATTTCGGCAACACAAAACAATATTTATTATAAAGGTTTTAAAATGTTCAATGTCTTGCAGCTTTTCATGCTTTATGTCTCAAGGTTACGAAGTCAAAATATTAGTACGTATGTAATATAATATAATTGTTGTAGTTTTAAAAAAGGCGTATACTAAATATAAAATGTAAAATTTTATAGCTAAATAAAATAATACACCGTAAAAAAATCCAGGCCAAAGAGTTTGCGTATGTATTACAAAAGATAGCCATTTATTACAGTATGTTTTCATATTGCTTTTGGTAAACGATCTCCTCATTTTAATTAATTTTATAAACTGTCAACTAACCAGTTAAAAAAGCACATCAATATCGAATATAGCTTTGACGTATATATTTCCCCATATTTGTTCAACTGCTCCACTTACCAGCGTGTGCTTTACCTTCAGCATTACGTGCTATATTATATTAAACCAACCAGGATCGCTAAACCTTTCTAGGTAAAATTATTTAAAAATATATCCAATTAGCACCATTAGTAAAATACATGATTAAATATTCATTCAAATACCTACTAATTTCCTTACTCCTACTAAAACAATTTTATATTACTTTATATAAATCATTCATACTATGTTCACTTTATTTTTCCGTGCTTGCATACATATTATAAGCGAGTGTTCTAACATAAATAATTTTTTTTTTTTTAAATTGTCGATTTAACCACTCGGATCATGTAGTGATGTATTTGTCACGAAATATCAAACGCCGTTAGAGTCACGATGTGCTATACCAAAAATCGAAAATTCAATTTGAAATATTCCTCTGATAGTGCTGAAAATATGTTTATAGTTTTTCACATTTTAATTGCGCTACAAATCAACATTTGTTAAATCAACCAGATTGATAACAAAGTCCACGATCTCCGTCTTACTGCGATCGTAATACGTTCCTACATCTGGGGGTAGGGTGGTTTAAAGATCTGTCAACTACTAATACTGCCGTGTTATGGCAGGTACACGTAGGTGATTATGCGTTACATTTTAAACTATCGTTACTTACCGATTTCAACTTACCATTCTTATCTCCCGTATTATCTATTATGAGAAAGACAGAAAAATAAATATAAATATGTTGAAAAGGTTCGCAAAGTTTGACGACCCCTGCACAGGGTTGTTTGGCTGGTTGTCACACCCCTTCCACCCCATTTGATTGATCACGAGGGCTGTTTGCTCCTTCTGACTGGACAACACCATTCTGCTTTTCATCATCACTACAAATATTACCCTTCTCCTTTACTCAGGTAAACTCTCCCCATCGCATCCATTTTGTGACGCACAACTTATAAAATTACGCACGGCAACTCATGTGCACTGGATTGCTGGATAAAAATACAGCAAAATATACAATAGCAAAGATGAGTCACACATAAACTAGGTACATTATACATTAGGTACTCACTCATGGAAAACATTCAGCTCGTGCTAAAGAGTTTTTTGCTCAACGAAAAAATCTTCAAGCTAAACTTAAATCTCAAGTTGTGTGTACATTTTTTTACATGAATTTCCATCAGAGCCTATTTCATCTTTGGGGATTCTGTGTGAGGATGTTGTGCTCTTTTTAAGGAGGGGAAGGAGAGGAAGTTCAAGGAGGGAAAAGGGTAAGGGGTGAGTAGGAATCTAGGGGTCCGCGTGTCGAGAAGTTACGTAAAAATATATCCCTCCCACTGCTGCGCAAGCCGGTGATAAGATTTTTGATTTTTATTATTAATGTTGATGTTACTTGTAAGTTTCTACATATGTAAATATATTTATATGTCATTAATACAGTAATTATAGGCCTTAGTCGTAAGTCATTAGATATAAGTCTTAGATTTAAGTCACTTAATTTAATAAATATATTTGTACAACACCCTTGCGTTAATTTTTATGAAAACAGCGCTATATATTATTATTATAAATTAAATAAAATATTCTTCTATTAGTTTGACTACGATGTTAAAAATTTAATATGATCATATTCGAAAAAATTGAATACGTTTATAAATAATAAATACTTAGCGGCTATCTATAAATAACATTCACTTGCCGGATAACTAACCCCTCGAGCAATAAACATATTAAAAATTGTTTGACACTTTTTACAAGATTTTTGCATTTTATGATCGCTTCAGTATTTGTTGAGAACAAAATTGTAACAATCATTTTTCACTCTAGTATTATTCGCCGGAGTTCAAACAAGAATCCATAGAAAACATGCTGAAGAATTATAATAATTATCACTGTAACTCACACAGTTTTTTTTTTCTTTTTTGCTTACTTTAAAGCTTCCTTTGATTTTATATATATGTTTTAAGGTATGAACTTGTCATATTCTTTTTAACTCTACACTCCTTATTTTCTTTTTTATTGTGTACTTTTATATTTCTTTTAAATTATTCTTTTTATTATATTCATTTAAATTAATTTTAATGTGCATTATATATAATCGACCACCACAACATGGGCATGTGCCTTCCATGGCGGTCGAAATATTTTCAATTACTTTAATAAACAATGCACTGAATAAAGAAATAAATAACCAAATGCACTTACCTGCAAACCTTATTAAAAGATAATCATTCAGCATTAAGTTAATCTATTAATAAATGTAACGAATTTTCATATCAGTCAAATTTTAAGGACGGGTTGTTTCACAAAATTTAACAAGTCATAAAATATCAAAGTTAATTTTCAAGCTAAGGTAAAAGTTATGTTATTATTTCAGTTCTGTGAAGTAACTGGCTGAAAATGATATAATAACAGAACTTGAATAGGACTTTCATAGAACCCGAAATTGAACGTTGAAATTTGATGAATTGTTTAAATTCTGTGAAATATCCCGTCTTTAGTGTTTTAAAGTTAATTTATTTTAAAACAATTTAAAAAAAAAAAGTATTCATTATATTGATTATGAGCATAATTTTCTAGAACTAGAAACTACGATATGACACTCTTGATACTAAATATGTTCCAAACCACGCAATTTGCAATTATTTTTTCAGAAAAAATAAGCCCATGGTAAGAAGTTACTTACATACAAATAAGATAACACATTTAAAAAAATATTCGTTAGACAACACATTAAAATATCATTTCTAAGACAAAACATTAAAAAAACATTGGCAAATACCCCTAGTCTGTGAGAAAATTTATAAGTTATGTAGCTATGTACCTACTCATTTCCCACAATGCAATATCATTAAACCAGATTAAATTCATTTGTTTAGTTCAAAGAATACTTCCATTTGCGCAAGTACTCTGCCTCAAACAACATTTTCACTGTACTCCTTAATGTTTCCGCTCTTCTTATTTACTCACCTCCGTAAACCCGCGCCCAAATAAAGTATGGTTCAGTTAGGCAAATCTCTCGAAGCTCTTATTTCAGAGCAGCCGTGTTGAATTGGTTGAATCGAGTTGCCTATGAGGACATGAGCAGCGAGTGGTGTACAGGGGGCACAAAGACCCGAGATTCAGGTCGAGGACTATTACGTCTATTATTGTAGTTGGAAAAGCACTAAGTACCCGATAGGAACGCCATCTTGCACTACGTTTGGTGAGACAACAAGTTTAGCCCGAATCAGACGTAAAATAAAATAAAATTAAACTTAAAAAGGTGCTAAAATAGTAAAAATTTAGAAGATGTAGGCATGAGCGTTTTACATAAAAGGCAAATTTTGTATTTCTGATAGCAACATGAAATCACCATCTTCTTTATGACTGGTGATTGTGGTTCTTTTTCATCGTAGTTAAGATCATGTAAGCCTTGCAAGACATATTACAATAATAAGCTGCAAGCTACAGTTAATATTTGGAAAAAAATAAAAGAGTGCAATGTTAATAAACTATTTTCTAAATAAAAACTTATCACATTCTTAAAAAATATTTATTAACATCAGGATTTTTCAGGACATCTTTCTAAAAAAATGGAATTTTGTGTTAAAATTTTACATTAACACCTTAGCCATTATTGAATTACATTTAGAATGACAGATAAAAATCTGCTACCGCAGGTTTGTTGGTGCTTGGTTCTGCAGGCTGCTTTTGAACGGGCTTCATCTAATTAAGTCAGTTCCCTAATGGTAGAGTTTTGCCCTTTTGTATGTACAACAATAATTATTAGAGCGTATGCAAAAATATTACCTGTCCCATAGGTACTATTATTCTATCCAAATAAAAACATTTGCAAATGCATAGGTAATATATGTAAGTTGGATAACTTTGTTCATTAAAATTCACTGGACGAATGAAAACTAATTTCTACAAAGCCCGCTATCCCACGGGTCGGTAAGAAATCGATATACACCAAGCGCTCTAAGACCCTGCGCAGAAAATTAAGTTAGTTAAATGTAAGGTAACGGTCTGCAGCGCAGTTTAGTGTGGAACTTTTCTGCGCAGTTTCTTACTGCATTAAGTTTATGTCAATTGCTTACCGACATTGTGCATTTTGGCAGTAATTTTTAGCCAAATCGGTTTGAGAGCTCAAAAATTTCAAGATTACCATTTACATATAAAACTTAATATTACATACATTTTTAGTGCATGGGCACAGCTTAAATTTACATTTTTTTTTATTATAGCGAATCCTAAAATAGCCGGTTACCTAGAAAAATAATATTACGCAATACGGTGGCAGCGAGTACATAATATATTTTTATTTTTACATCATTCTTTCTAATTTTTGTCATTTTACATTTTTGAAAAAAAATCATCTGGGAAAGTTGGTCGGAAGATAATTCGGGACACCTTTTTAATATTATGTGAAGTTTTGATCTTTCATTTAAGGAAATTTTAATAAGTAAAATTTATTTTCCAGGAAAAGCTCGGAAAATGGGTCGGGAAATTTGTATAACATGTATAGTTTTGATTTTATGGGATGTTTGGGAATATTTCATATTTTAACTTTTCGGAAAAAATTGAAAAAAATTAGAAAATTTTGATCCGAAAATTGGTCGGAAAACGGATTGGTAATGTTTTGATATTTTGTGAAGTTTCTTGTATTTTTTTATGAAAACATATCCTTTTTAAAGTTCGGAAATTTTCCATATTGGAAATTTTTTATTTTTCTGAATATATTTCTAAATATAATATAATAAAATTGAATACCTATATTAAAATTGGAAAATTGATCGAAAAATCGCAAAAAATGAGAAAAAATTGTTTTAAAATTTTCTTTATGATATTTTTTTAGGTTGTGCTGTTTGAAAACTTCAACGGTTCTTTTTAAAAATAACAATGGGCGGAAATCCAGTATACAGCAATCCGAAACTGTACACTTGTACAGGCCTAAGCGTAATAATGAGATATGAAGCGAAAAAATAGGTTAAATTTTTTTCCCTTCAAGTCATCTCCGTCTATAATTTATGAGCTCTATGATCATAGCACGCTTGTATTCGGTGTGATGGTTCGGATTCACTTTGCTGTAACTTTTGTAACTAACACTTGCTTCTCGTTTTTTCATTGTATATAAATTTTAACCAAATATAAACAGCTGGTATAAAGTAAGAAGCATAGACATCCAAATTGATAGATTTGACCTAACATGAATTCGGGGCATCATTTCGACGGGTTGGAGGTAAATCACGTGATCACATTATTGGCACTAGGAGGGTTCGAAAATGTTTTGAATAATCGAAGGCATCAGTTGCACGTTGAATGCCGAAGAACGCACATTGAAATAACCAGAAACTGTACAGAAAAGAAAAGTTCGCTGAAGTGAGGTAACGGTTTGTAGTGCAGTTCATTGTGTAAATTTTCTGTGCAGGGTAAGAATGTTCGTAAAAACGGTTGAAAAACCAAATCATCTTCAAATCGGGTTGCGTAGCGTCGCTAAAAATGAGTGATGTCGGTAAATAATTTTTACAAAAAATTGTAAAAAGGACTAGAAATTCGTACAGATTCATTCCGCGCGACTTGGCTTCTTCCCCTTATAATTTTTGATGTCTATGGTAAGAAGTAATATTTCACTGAAATAAAAACAATTTGTAGTTTATTTTCAAATATCTGCCGATAATATTCAAAACTCGGAGGAAAGTTTTGCGTTGGAAATGGAAGCACTTACGAGTATTCGACAAAATGATAACTTTTCAGGAAAGCAGAAACAAAGTTAAACAACTGAATTGTGAACTCATGTTACTAGTTAAATAGAACATAACAAGTTTATAGTTGTCTACTCAACAACTTGGTTCTACAACATTATATTTCATTGATGAAACGTATTATTACTGTATGAGTATATCCTGTTAGAAAATAAACTAAAACAACGCACACATGCTTTGAAGTGTAAATACACACTGCACATAATTCACGCTCCTTTCACAAAAATGTCTAAAGGAACTTATATATATAAAATAGTTATGAATAATATTTATCTTCCTTGTAGGTAATGTAATAACTCCTTTGTAGTTTTCAAAAGAAAATTTCAAATAATTGACTTGGTTTAGTCTATTTATTTATGTATGTATCTATTTAAATTATAAAAAAAGAGTCTGTAGCGGATCGAGAGGATTTGATTTGTATACAAATGTACAGTTTTATTCCGAGATTTCTGAAATTTCGCCCACTTAACCTTCGAAATACGAGAAAGGTCACTGTTTATACGAGATTAAAAAAAATACCTCATATCCTTTTACACTTACTTTTGTACACTTGACCCTCAAAATTATAGTTAAATTACTCTCTCCATCTGATTTCGAAATACTTTGCGTCAATCCCGGGTAATGCCGGGACATCAGGTAGTTATTAATATTTAAAAAAATCATTGATATTAGAAGTGAGAGAAACGAAAGGAGTGTTTGGTCCGTTACACATTTTCAGTAATTTAATACGAACCAATAGAATCACAGATTTTTAATGGCCTCTTCATAACACCTTTAACGCACTGTAGCTTACATATATGTTCTCGCAAAAAAATTGTATTCATAGCTCAGATTTTGTGACGATACTCCTCCACCAACCCATGTCTTCAATTCTTATTCATGAAGATACCTCCAAAATTTGGTAAATTTCTCTCTGTTCTTCCTAACGATGAGCGGCGTGAAGATTTGAATGCATGTCAAACATGAATAAAATATTAAACGTCGCACCTCAAAAATGTTGACGTGATGTAGTTTCTCCGTAAACGGCTCCCATGTTTCTGCCTTTAAGGATCCGTGGGAGTTTGGCCAAGTGGTGAATCGAATGACTACCCCACTTCACCGTACACGTACCTATACGTTTACTTCTACAGTCTGCACACCTCTACATAGCTTTATAAACCAACCTCGACGACTGCGCACAATGAGGTATAGGGCGGTTGTAAGTATTTCTGTATAGGTGCTAAGTATTTTCATACAGCTTCGCAAAAATTATGCGTAGGTTTTATACGAATAAAATACGGCTGGGCAATTTCTAAATAATATCTCTGGCGGCAGGTAGAATGAACTTGGGTGGGAAGCACTTGTAAATGCTTCATCAGTGTTTTTTTTTTAATTTATCGTTATTTTTCTTTGAATGTTTCGTGTTTGTGCGAAGACAGGTACATATAACATGAATTATAATGATATAGATTAATATGGTTGAGAAACACATTTTAAATAGTATTCTTTCATCGTTTTCTAAAAAAAATAGGAATTTACAATCTCCTCGAATAACATCACCAATTAAGAACAGCAGCGGAAGTTCGTTTTTTCTGTTCCAAGTTATGCGAGAAGAATAAAGGATGTTTTATAACTCGGTCAGACAACTCGTTTTGTTAAGGTGAAGAAAACGTATATAATTCACACAATAGAAATCCTTGGGGGAGAAGTGATACGAAAAACATCGTTTTTTTTCTGAGAATAAACTACGATACACCGAAAAAAGGAAAATAACACATTACTAGTTTCGAAAATGTAAATCAATAAAGTTTAAACCATCATCAACATATGATGAAAAAAATAGTTATAAAAATTTTTTTCTGTATTTTTTGCGTATGTTACATTATTATTAGTAATGCGAAACACATTGTGCTATGTTTTGTTTTGAATTTTAAAGTTTTGCTATGTAATTTAATTGCTTAGCTTTGTTGTTTAAACTTTTACAAAATATTTTAAGCTTGTTTATTGTTCATTGTAGCGTCAAATCAGTGAGAATTTCTTCACTAAACTCATTCTACATTATTTAAGCCCTTTTATTTTATAAAACCGCCATTTCAAAAGGGTTTTAAAATAGGGTACGCATTATCATCACAGTGTATACGTTAAACTAGGGAAACATCTTCTCTTGGTCCGAGAATTCCTAAATTAGCAAGGGCCAATAAACATCAGGACCTTTCCCCTGACCGCCCCTTTCATTCCTCCCCGAGCGCCGCATAAAGCCTTACGAAGGTATTTGCTCACCTGTAAAGGCACGAGACACCGCAGTGATTAAACCACCCTCTGAAATATATGGAAACAAAGCATTGATTTAGAATTTCTTTAGAAAACTTAAAAAATAATCTCAGGAGATGACGAGAGAATCGAAGCTCATATGAGTAGGGAGTGTTCCTGGAAGAAGTCACCTTGCCCTGCCTGAGGGGCTCTAGTCAACGAAGTAGAAAGTTTTTAAAATCATGACGTTGAGGATTACGACTTCAAAGAGGGATACGACCTTATTTAAAAATTGAGTAAAAATACACAGAAACAGTATAATAATTTGATAATAACAATTAATCTAATTTAATATATATTTGTTAAAAACCCTTCGTCGAAACAGTGGACCTAATAAGTTAATATAAAATTGTGCATTGAATTTTCAAGTTACAGGATCGTTTCCTATCACGGAGTGAAAATATATGAAAAAATACATGAAAATCCAGTTCAGTACGATTCAGTGGTATTTGTGACGCTATTTTTTGTGAACTTTTCGCAACTGGTTTCTCATAAGGCAAATAAACAAAAGTGTAAACAAAATTATTAAATTTCAAACTTACCTCTTTTATTCCAGAAGTATTTTGTTAGCAATATTTATTCAGAAATGACAGATTCCTAATTCTGGTTAAGTTACTCCTACCATACATAAATAGACAAAAATGTATGGTGTTATTTATGATAGCCTAGGGGAAGCCTTGAAGATTCTTCCCCAATGGTACAGGGCATAAAGTGTAATGTGTAAAGGTACTGTACAGCTCACCGCATAGCTCTTTCAGTGCGAATTCGTTACAATTTGAAATGTTTACGACCCTTGTATGGCCGGCATTCTGGTGTGTGACCTACACTATAATAATTTCGCCTGATGTTTGGCCGGTGTAGTTTCCTTCTATAGCCAGGAGTTCTTTGAGGAGATCGTATACTTTTATTGGAAAAGACGAACGAGTTTTACACACAGGATATATTATCAAAAGGTGGTCGATGGGTCAACCATTGTGTACATAGGTAAGAAATTTTAATTTTACATGCACCATTGGTTGACATTCTGGCAGGAACAAAATCTCACAAATGTCATGTTGCACTTACTTACAAAATCTGTAATAACCCGGTACAGTAAATGTTTATGGCTTTCATCATGGCATATTATAACCATACCAAAAAATAAGTCCCAGGTGTCAACAATGAAAAGCTGGTCTTTGGAAAATGTGCGATGTTTTTTTACCATGATTATATATAATGTCAACGCGCGACCAACAATAATTGCACAAGGTTCACATTTTTGTCAGAATTAGAAAGGTTGGGTTAGATTATTTAAAAGGAATTATTATTATTCTTCAAATGCAAATGCAGAACATCTTTAGGCCTCAGTGTTTCCTCTATGTCAGCAGTGTCAGCATAAGTTTTTTTAAAACCCAAGTTCATTCTTTCCTCTTCCTCAAAGGGCTCCACGTGCAGTTGCCCCAAATGAAACATCCCTGAAGGAAACCTTAAATCCAGGTTTCATGTTTGAAAAATCATCATCACGTGAACAAATAATGCATTAGTATTTTGTGACCTTCACCATTTACCAAAAATAAAACAACTAAATTTTTTATTGTTTAAGAATTTTGATGTAGGAAAAATAATGAAAAGTAATGCACTTTTTTTAGAAATTATTAGAAATTATGAGAAATTATGGAAAATTATTGGATATTTTAATATTGATGATTATGAATGTTAAAGATAATTTTTTGTGGATATTTATGAAAATTTATAGTTATTTATGAATTTTCATGGATATTTTAGGATATTAAATATCACAAATGTTTACGAAATATTATGATTATTTACTGATATTTATAGATTTTTTAAAGTGTTTCAATGGATTTTTAGGTGTACATTTTTTTTATCAATAAATGGAAATCTATCAATTAATGGATATTTGTGAAAATAATGGTTATTTGAGTTAATTTACCGATATTTTTTATCAATTCACTCCCTTAAGTCAATACCTTTGTTAAGACCACCATTCAACTATAAACGATGGTCTTACACCAGGAAGGTACTGAGAGTATCTCAAATTCTGAATACTCTATTAAAGCATGTTTTGCTTAATTTATAGATATTAAATTTTCTGAAAATACATCAAATCAATTAACTGCAGTTTTCAAAATGTCAATTCTCATTCATCGCCAACTTTATAATATTATATCCTTACCTATTTCACTAGACGATAATAACACCTGGACAATTAGAAGAAGCAATTTCGTTAAATCTTGCATTTTAACGAGAAAGCTTTACTAATATGAAAGTAGTGAGAATTCTCAATTATTTAAGTTTCTCATAGTTTTACCTATACGATTTCAGGCAACCGTTCTCCGGTGAGTCCGATGTCACACCCTGGATTTCCCCGTCTAGATTCACCGCGAAGTTTTCCCTGTCTCATTTCAGGCCATATTTCCTGCGCCACAGAAGAGCAAACCTCGGCTCAATCGGCCGCCGCAGAACCTTTGTGGTTTATCAATTACTGGGAGTGATGGCAACCTTACCTTACCTAACCTCCAGGTGATTTCACGAAGACTTGTAGACTCCCTATATTCTACAACTCTCTGAGGAATTATACGTAGTTTCAGGGATATTCAATGATTACAAATCAGGTTAGTGTTAATTAGTTAGTTAGTAAAACAGTGATTATGTCGTATTGATCTATATGGCAGATGTTAAAATAATGATTTGGTTCGATGTCTTCCGAAAAGTTTAAGATTTTTCATTTTAATCGATTGTAGAGTTTATTAAGCTTTATTTGACAGAAAATATCCCTAAAGAACAAAGCTCATATTGCTCGTAACCATTACTTAACAAAAAAACAAAGCGTTTTCTCTTAAAAGTGAGACAATAAAAGTTCGATGAATCGAACTATTAATTAATTCGCCGTAAGCTGTAACGTCAAAAACATCAAAGGTTTTTCTGTCGGCGACATTGTAAACCTTTAAGTACTCTCGTTTAGCGTAGAACCATTTCATTATTGTAAGCGAGTGAATCCTTTGTACCTCGACGGGCTCTGGAATATTTCATCACTTTTGATTCTTTGTTCCCTATTGACGCGTAAATCTTATAAAGCTCGGACGTTCCCTAGTTTTACCATAAATATCTGAAAGTCATTCATTCATTCAGTTTATCCCCCGTTATCAATTTCTTTCATCTTTAGGGGATAAAGTGTGATCAACTCCTTCAAAATTTGATATTTTCTTTTAGACTGCGACTCCATTTTCCTTTAGTCCGCGATTCCATTTTTCCTCGAGTCTACGATTGGGATTTTATTTTCGGAACCATCCCAGTTCATTTTGTTTTTACAATATCGGCGAGATAAGCTTTACATAAGTTCCTTGTTTAAGTAAAGTAGTCATTGAAAAGGGATTCGGACTGATTTATCTCGCTTTTCCATCTCTTACAAAGGGATGCCAACCCTTCCAGCGTGTATGACGGCGCGCACTTGTCGGGCGGAAACTGCTGAAGGGTTGCTGAAATGCGACACCTTTTAGGCTCAATCTGCCTTTTTTGTCGATTTGACATTTTTTCTTTTTAAATAAACTACATTTTTGGGTATTTGAGAAAATAAATAAACATATATATTTTCGTCATTATATTACTAGGTAAACATAGTTACTCTATTAACTTCATTGATGAGAGTGACGGTATGAAATTACAGTATGATTTCATTAATTTTATCATATTAATTACAGGCATTTACCCCGTTAAACGTTTATGCTAAGATTGCATTATAATTAATATTGAAGACGTATTTAGAAACAAATCTAACTACGTCAATATATTTTACTAGCCATAGTATCCATTTAAAATACACTCTATCAATTTAATCACCTTTCAGACAAAACAGAATATATCCTTATCCCCTAACTTAGCGGTATAGTATGTACATAATTAATTAGTGTGATCTATTTACTAATAATTTCAATTCTTTAACTTCTCCATCCTCTTCTTGCAACCCAAACTAGCCATACATCATTTTTCTTATTTCTCTATTTTATATTGTAGTAATGTATAGATTCTATGTCCGCAAACTGTAAAATTCATCCGCCATAACACAGGGTCATCCCTAGCATGGAGGGTGAAATTTCTCAAAAAAACCACATGTACTCTCTAAATCATGTATCAATAAAATAAAATTAAATATTTGTGAATCAGTATTTTGTGTAAATCTATTTTGCTCGAATGATTAATTAATCCTTGAAAATTTAGGTTTTTACGTGCAAGATAACGCAGTGCATCTCTGTTTGCATAGTCCAGCATGAGCGTAGAATTAAATTAAGAATTCATTGTATTGTTGCTGATTGCTTTTTTCCAGGTTCAAATAATAAAAGAACATGTTTTTAAAATTTTTTGAAAGAAAAATATTATTGCAAAAAAAGATTAAGGTTGATGATAGCAAAAATCATTATTTCACATAATAAACTCTGTTAGTTTAGCCGTCATTATTGCTCATATAAACCGGTTCATCGGAAACAGCTTGTTTATTTAAGACTTAATGTTTAACTTATCTGAGTAGGCAATTTAAGTTTGGCTAAGATAAAGAGAAGCACCGAAACAAAAGGAGCCAATCGATATAAGCAGGTTTCCTTAACAACGTTACTCCTGGAGAACTTGTCCTATAAAGATCCAAAGGAAATGGCAATTTTATGGACCTCGTAAAATTTGTTCCTTCGAATCAATCTGAATCAATTATCATCAACTGTATTATACAACATCATTTTGCTCTGTCTTGCTTCCTGTTTTATATAACATCATTTTATTCTATCTTATTTCCTGTCTTTATGTCATATTATTAATATAAACCTGATAATATTTCGTTTGCTGTTTGTATACATTAATTTCTCATATGTGAAAAAGTAATTCATATTTTGACAATTTCAAACTGCTTTGGAAACCTTTCAAACTTGAATTGCTATGCATTTAGAATACCAAGTTTAGTCCCTTTAAGTATTTCACATAAATTCTAATGGCAACATGCTACACCACCACCCTCTAGCGGCGTGAGTTGTACGCTTTGATTTTCTATCACACATTTTAATGGATTACATAAGTTCTTTATTTTAAGTTGGTAATAATATTTTTATTTAATAAATTTGCAACGATAAACATGTAAATAGGTAGAATACATAACAATTAGATAAAGTTGAGGATTCTCATAGCCTGCCTTACTTGGCTAGCGGCAAGCCTGTGCGGAGGAAGTCCTTTTAATAGTTAGTTTAAATACTTGTGAGTATACTTTTGCTTATATTATAATATAAACACTCAATATTTTTGTTTCATCAATAGTTTCGAATTTGGGTGAAGGCACTGGTAAAGGCCCTATTATTACTTTTTATCCAAATTATAATGTAAAACAGATTTAGGAAATGAAATAAAAAGAATTTGGCATTCTCAGACTATAAAAATATTACCATTCGTTATTTCGGCTACTGGCATTATACCTAGCTCTCTAATTAAAAATTTAGGCGTATTAGATCTATCAAAAAAAATTATATATAAAGATGCAAAAGTCGGTCATTTTGAATACATGTAGGATAACAAAAGATTTTTTAAATATTTATGTTGAGGGATCAGTAGGATTTATAGGCCCTGTTAGAAGTTCTACCGAGCCGAACCCTCTGATATGAAAATATCTGGAGACGGTGAATTATTTTCCCATTTGATCTCTGGTGATTTGACGTGTTGTTCTTGTATTGTTTTGTATTTATTTTGCTTATATAATGCACTTACATAATGTTGATTGACTAGATGATCATTTGTGGAAAAGTGAGTGGAAGGGTTAAGTTTTTCCTTTGGGGAAGACTTAACCCGGACAACTAAATCGGAAGTTTAAAAAAAAAAAAAAATTAATTAAAGAAACTGAAAAAAATAATAATTACGTAACCTACGTACGATTTTACTTAAAGTATCTATAAACTCTGTCTTTGATGGCTTATAAATGTTATAAAGTACTTATTAATTCATAAGATTAAAAATATATTTGTAGTTTTCACTTTTTATGTAATCAATAACATTTTATTTGCTAGGATTTAACGAATGAGTATTTATATTTCACCAACCAACCTATCAACGATTTTTTAAATTTTTAGGACATTTTAATATATATTTTCTATCGATAACCAAGTACTGAATATATTCAATTTGCCGCCATTAAAACGAATATGTTGCAATAGCGCCTCTAGCGGCTAGCGTTATTAATATCACCTCTAGTTCACTGGAGTTAGACGTATTATCAATATTAAAGGGCATTTTATAATAATACACATAGATAAATACTTTTACGTTTTATAAACCAGTGTGTTTAACAATGTTCAAGGAAGGAAATTCCACAATAATATTTTGGATGGATTTTTTACACTCCACAAGGATTCCGTGAGGAAAATAATTTCCCTTATCTTTAGGGTTTCTATGTGGAGAGTATTTTTGAGAAAAAGAAGGAGTAAACACAAGTCTTAAAGAGACAGGCGTGTTAATTTTGCCAATGGCTAAATAATATTGCATTATCAAAGTTATGGATCACTGTGTTAGTAATGAAGTAATTGAGAATAATATCTAACAAAAACTAACTTTTTTTAAGCATTTTTGTTTTACAATTAAATTTTTTACAATAACGAGATACATGGACACGGGACGAAAAATTCTAAGCAAATTAGATTGCCAACAAGAAAAAAAACAAGCACCCAAAAATCTCTGATGTACCAGGCCGTTCAACTCTATAACAAAATCCCGAAGGAAATTGCTGTGATAGAAAATATTAATAAGTTTAAAAATGAATTAAGAAAATATGTCTATCTCAATTATTAATGTTTCTTTTTTTGTGACTTTATTGAAATATTTAAAGAAAGATTATGTTTGCCAAACAATGTACATGTTTATATGTTTATAAAACTATTAGCACACACGAAGATGTGAGCTAACTTAAGATTAATAAATAAAAAATAAAAAATTTATTTTAAGGTATAGAATTTTTTCTTCACAGATATTATCGAAATATGAATGTTGAAGCAATTTGAAACCCGAAAGATAAACATAATATGTAAGTTCTCGTATTATCAAGCCTTGTTAGGCGGCGGCAGTTAGATCCTTGTTCCCCGCAGATAAATATGCCGAAACAAGGATAGCGGGCCGTGGAACCTTCCTGGAAATATTTTAATGAAACTGTTATTTGTCATAATTTAGATGTGTGCTATTAACTTGAAATATGTTCTCAATAATAGCGTTTTATTAACGGGTGACTGCTTTTATTAAACATTTCTAGTCCTGGTGCTTCACGGCGGCGGCCGTGGCGGTCTTTGCGAAGGTAAACAAGATCTCATTGATATTTATTTGTATATTACGCAATGAAATTTATATTTAGAAGACGTTTTGAGAATTTATTACCGCGGGGCACAAAAAGGGGCCACGAAAGATTGAAAAAGCTTCCTGCGGAAAGGCTTTTCTTGAGGCACGCGATGCGGCCGTAAGCCCGACCCACCGAGAGAAAGCTACTCGTTAGGTACTCGACTACCGGCAATACGGCAGCTGAATTATGCACAAAACTACAAGTATGTTGCCAAGATACACTAATAAGAGAGCTCTTTTAAATATCGTGTAGTCTTCTGAATGGAAAAGTTCAACACAATATAAATAGCTCGTCTTTTGCTTGCTTCGTTGACTCGTGAAAAGGTTTTGTATTATGGAGCATTTTGCTTTGACATACATAGATATATTTGTTTCACGATAATCTCGCTTTTAAAATATGTCAAAAGAAGTGAATCCACTATTGAGGTCTGATGACTAAAGAACCTTGAATGTAGTGGAAATTTAAGACAAGATGATAAGATTCGAAAATATTGTAAGCCCGATGAAAGAGTCAAAGACCAAGATCAAGAAAGGGATGCTAAGACCTACCTACTTTCAAATGGATATGAAATCAATATCTTGATTCTAGATTAATTAGAATGTAATCTGTCCCTCTAACATCACTTGCCTTACATCGCATTTGAATTTCGTAATGATTATTAAAAACAATTTTGTATTGGAAATTTAAGGCCCGATTGTTTAGACTTTTGGATTACGAAACTCGTCCACATCGCATTTCTTACAATATTATTTATTCTATGAGCAGCATATTTGCCCGTGGACTCAACTATTTGTTATAAAATAATTACCATTTCATCTTTATTCTATATATGTTTGCCCATTTAGCCAACTATTCGGTATATAATAATTACTATGCCAAGTCCACTTCATCTTTATTCTATGTATTTATTTTTTTTTCTTTATTTAATATTAAATTTACAATTACATGTTATTACATTACATTTAGTTTGTTTTCTTTTTAATACATTACAGTACATCATGATATACCTTTTTTTAGAACAAATGCTCGTGTTAAAAAGGCGGAGAAACGCGTGTAAATAATAATTTAACATATTTTTTCAGAGAGTGTAAAGATCATGAAAAGAATTTTTATTTTTTTTACATACATAAATATATATATTAATATATATGTAGAATAATGTTCTCGGTTTACCCGCGTAAAGTAGTCCTTAAAAGGACTTTTTAATTTCTGACGTTTCGGACAGATCTCACTGTCCATCTTCAGAGGCCTTATGTCCTGAATTTCGTCTCAAACTGAACGCTTTCGCGTGTCTGTTCGGTCCAGAAGTCAAGATACAAGTGGGTACTTATCAATTCTTATGTCTAGGACGAAGTATGCGTGTTGATAGTGATTTGATGGTAGAGGGGGTGGGGGCGGGGTTGGCAATATCAAGTAGTATGTGTGTAGCGACCTGATTGGGTTGCTTTGAACTTGTTGGAAGTGTTTCTGAGAATTTTGGAAATGCCGGTTTTGGGTTATTTTGGTCAATTATAACTTTCCAGGTGTTGGGAATTCTAATTGAGTCATTTTTGGTATTCATATTATTTTTATGCTTATGAATTTCAATTGCTTCGCGGTAAATTCTTTTTGGCTCATTGTATATGCTAGCTATTGTTGTGGTATTATTAAAGTCCATTTTATGACCGTCATTAAGGACATGTTGCACTATGGATGAAGTTAAGCGTTTATTAGTGACATCCACCTTGTGTTCTGCAATTCTACATGATATTTTTCTGTTACACCGTCCAATATACACCTTTTCACATGCCCCACAAGGTATTTTATAAATACCATGAGACTCAAGTGAAATGTGGTTTTTCGGACTTCTTAATAGAGATGAGATTTTATTTTCCGATTTATAAATTGTTTTGATTTTATTGCTTTTGAGGATACGACTAATTTTATATGTTGAGCCTTGTATGGGAGAATCGCTATAGAAAGGGGGGGTTCTTCTTCCGTTTCAGGATCAGTTTTTTTGCGTCTATTTATGGATTTGTCTATTAAATATTTGGAGAAGCCATTTGCTTGAAGAGCGCTACTAAGAAGATCTAGTTCTTCGTTTAATATGCTATTGATATAGTGTTATATTTTCCCATTGAGCCAACTGTTCGATATATAATAATCACTATAACTAGTCCAAATCATCTTTATTCTATATAAGTTCGCACTATATGTTCCTATGGAGCCTACTATTCGGTTTATAATAATCACTATTACAAAATTCAATTAATCTTTATTGATGTATGCTTGCACTATATTTGCCCATGGAGCCAACTATTCAGTATATAACTATCTATATGACAAGTCAACTTCATCTTTATTATATGTATGTTTGCACTATTTTTGCCTATGGAGCATACTATCCGGTTTTTAATAATCACTATGACAAGTCCTCTTCATGTTTATTATACGTATGTATGGACTATATTTGCCTATGGAGCAAACTATTCGGTATATGTATAATAATATATGTCTATGTTTGCACTAGTTTTGCTTATGGAGCAAACAATTCGGTTTTTTATAATCACTATGACATGTCCACTTCTTTATTCTATGTATTTTTGCACTATATTTGCCCATGGGGGATTGTGAAATATTTGGTATATAATAATCACTACGCCAAATCCACTTCATCTCGAAACTTACTTAAGGCAAAAAAACATATTTTCACAGCTGCTCTCTTTTTTAAGTGGATACCGCAAAAGAGTACCTACTGCTTCTAAGCGTCTGGATCCAGTGAGAACCAATTGGCATATATTGAGAGGATGAATGCAGTGGGAAAAGGGAAGTGATGAAGAGGAGAAAGGTAAGGCAGTACCTGTCTATTCAGATCTGATCACCACGGCTATAATCATTTCAAGCAACGTTTTTAGTAGTATAACTTCGTCATAAATATTGTTATAATACCATTTTTGTAAACCCAAGTGCTTAAAAATTGTATTTAAACACATTCATTAGTTAAAAAAGTGACATATTTGTATCCATCGGTAATTTAAATTCATTAGTTATTACAATGTGCCTAGCCCAAACACTATTTTTTGCATCTTTAGAGATTCGGGATGGTTTTCAGTTTTTTGGTAAGTATTTTACTACAAGGGCCCGTTCGAGTGTTTTCGATCCTTTATAAATCCTAGAAAATGGCAGCAATCTCTGTGGTTTGGCGGGCAACAACTAAACCAGCAGCACGGAAAATTTAATAAACTACGGCCACGGGAAAAAAGTGCTCCAATTTGAATTTAACCCTTTCGTCCCGGAAAGAAAAAAATCACATTGGATCCGAAGCGGGGTCACTCAGTCCCCCAATTTGTTTTGCTTATTAAAAGGTGTTAATGACATAATTCGATGAAATTTGTTTTGGTTATAATTAGAGGGAAGTATATATTACATATTTCAGTAGTCATTATCAAAATCGTTTCATAAATAAAGTCATAATTAATGTTCTAATGAATTTAGACCATAACGCATATGTTTTCAAAGAAAACGGAGAAGGCGGGTACGTAGCAAGCATCGCGCCTCGTTTCCGAATCTCGACTGCCGATTGGCGATTAAGCGTCGACGTGGGTGGCTAGTTTCTTGCATAGGGTGGTCTGTAAATGATGGATATGTATTTTTTACTTTTATAGTTTATGAAAACTACTACGTACTACTAAACTAGGTACGGATGTTAAATATTTTGAAACAAATGTTGTATGTTGATATTTAATGTAGGTATTAAATTATTTTATTTCTACAATTATTCTTATTATTATTATGTATCTTTTCTCGGGAGATTTTTCAATGTGGATGAGTGTTTCAAGCTAATAATTATTGCTTATAAATAAATGTTACCCTTTGTGCTATGAAAAAAAATTCTTGTCTTAAACATTAGTTTACAAAAAAAAAAATAATTAATATCTTATTTCTGATTGTTTTTATTATAATTTCATTTAGAGTATCATCTAGCATCGTGCCGCAGTTAACCTGTAATCATAAATGATGCGTTTGCTTGAATAGGTATATATTGAGTTTATAGTTTTTCACTGATCCATTTATGTAGGTATGTTTTACATTTTTAACGGTGAATGGTTTTGTTTTGTAATGTTTTATCAAATAAAATTGTAAAAAATAAGGTATTTTTAATAACTTCAAATTGTTAAAAATAAGGTATTTTTAAAGTATTGAAATCCAATCTTGAAATAAATATTTTTTTATTGTAGCCTGAGAATTCCCCGTTTTTGATAAACAATATTTATGAGAGATCTGGAAACGGTATTTATAAACTCGTAATAGGATACATATGAGAAACCGGAGAATTTCTCTCTTTTTCTTAGTAATGACGGCCCCCATGGTCAAATGGTTGAGATTCTGGGTCGCGGGTTCAAAATCCCAGCAAGCGCAAATTAATTCAATAATTATGTGATATTTCATAAATAATTCATAAAATATAATGCATTTAATATAATATATTTTCCGCACGGCCAAGGATGGGAAATGCGTTCAGTATTGCCCTGAACAAAAACCACCATTTAGAATAGAAACGTCATCATACTAGGAGGCTATCTCTTTTATGGTGACCATTTATAGGGATTGATTAAATAAACTGAAAATTGCAAAATTATAATAGAAAATAGAAAAAGACATTCGTAATATAAAACATAATTTTAATATAATTTTAAAATATCTTACACACATAATATCGTAGTAAAATGAAGAAATTTACAAAAAGACAAAAAACACACCTCAAAATATTATATTTTTACAAAAATACACCTCAACATTTTGGAAACACATAAGGTAGGTACCTACTTTATAATAAATGAGTTTTATGAAACAAACATTAGATATTAGCAAAAATTATTACACATATAGTATAATGAACATACCTATTACTGGTAAACAAGACATGTCGATCATCCAGTTGATTAGTCAGACATCTCTAAATACAAAGTTTTGAGATAATGAGGAAAGCAATGTTCGAATGCTCGCCATAAACCAAATATTATTTACATGTGTCTGTATTTTATAAATTAAATATGCTATAAAAAAATAACACCGGGAAGTATAACGGTTCGGTACATTAGTACGACATTTTTAAATTTTCTACAAATAACCCAGAAAACATATATTTTGTTTGTTTTTTCATTTTACATATAACTGTATACTCAACTCAAATTCCGATTCTTCGGAGATGTCTGACTAATCAACTGGACGATCGTTATATTTACATATTATACACAAATCGCGTGATGAAAATCACAACTTGAAATGTAAGATATTTACTCTTTATCGTATTATTACAAAGAATTTTTTTTCTTGAGCAAGTGGAATGTAACATATACACACGGCACGAGTTCCCAAAATTGAAGATGAAATAAACGAAAATTATAACCTAGCTAGAAGACAATAACTTTTTAAATAAAAATTCACAATTTAGAAAAACACACACAACACGATGAAAGTTAAACCCAAACAACATGGAATAAAATCAGCATTATTAAATAGCGAATAATTCTGTCAGCTATTAATTTTGGTACATACATATCCCAAACTTTAATTTATTGGTAAATCGAATAAATATACTCCAGAATAAATTGTATGAAAAAATGAAATGCAAAGTGATTACCAAGAAATAATCTAATCTAAAATTGGGATCATATTTATAAAAGAAGACAAAACAAAAACAAGCTGACGTTAACAACACAATTTTTGCGTAATTTGATGGAAAAACATAAAATATAATGTTATAAGAAGGTACAGTAACTATTGGATATTATGTCCGGTTTTTGACAACATTTCACTTGTAAGATATTATAGCGTAATGACTCCTGGATATATACTTATTGCACAAGACTGCAAAAGTGAACTAGATGTTCTGGAAAACATTGTAAAATTGATATCAAGTTATCAATAAACAATCGCATAAATTAACAATTTCCAAATGACCACTATGCTTTGAGCAATTGAAACCTTTATACATAAATTTAAATGGAAAATGAGAAAAGTGCACCACGTCTAAAACAGTAGAGGGACTTCTTATAAAAAAGTGATAAACAGAGAAATGATTAAAAGCACAAAAGATATGGTCGAAAAATGTTTGTTTTCTTATAGAAAAATATGTTGTTCATTTACCAAATGTTAGTAAGTGACTACATGCACTATCATGAATGCTTTAATTATTTAAAATACACGTAATTTATTATTAAAAACTATAATATTAATATGAAATAAACAAAACGGATTTTTATGCAAAATATTTTCCAACGTGATCATTTTAAAAATGAAACAATTCGACTGAGAATACACCAAGATAACACAAACAACCAGTACACTAATTGAGTTTGTGTAATCAAATGAACGTGAACAAATTCTAAAATACTAGACAAACCTAAAATTGCAGATCATGGCACCATTAGTATAGTGATGACTTGAAAAGAAACAGCAAAAATACTAGAAAAAGTGAATAATAGAAGAAATTTCTAAAGGTCGGATATGCTTATTACAAAAATGACAGATTGTTTGTTAATTTTAAAGTTCTATGAAATTTCTATTCAAGTTCTGTTATGATATCAGTATAGGCCAGGTACTTCACAGAACTGAAATAATATCGGAACTTGAATAGAACTTTCGCAGAACCTGAAAATTAACATCAAAATTTGATGAATTGTTTAAAATCTGTCAAAAGATCCGTCCTAAGCAACTTTTATTATTTTAACAACATTCATTATTGGCATTGTCCTTGATAGTTTTACAGTTAGTACAAAAATTTTCTTGGACCCTGTGCAGAACACAAATAGATTTCCTGCAAGTATAACAACACAGCTTAGTTTTTCTATCAATGTTGCGCGGGCAAAGATAACACCGTCTTCGTATTGCCTTGGTAGGTAAAACTTGTACTTCATTTAATACAATATCGTCGCTTGTGCTCGGCATAACTTTTTCAAATAATTCGAAGCCGTATTGCTGCGCTTTGTGAAATTTTACACCGCTTTCTTTTCTACTTTTAATGTTGTTTTTCACTAAGTCCATGGCCAACTCCCTGATAAAGATTTTTCGTCTGCTTCGGTCATTTGAATGCCATTCTGGATATTTAGTGATCCAAATAACATAAGCATTCAAGGCAGCCATATCTAAAATCTCCATGAAAATACGAAATGGCCACCTTCTTGTCGACCTAACGCAGGAATATTCCCTTGTCATTTTGTCCCCGGTGTCTACAGCCCCCTTTGTTGAGTTGTAATGTAATATTATATCTGGCTTTTTTGACTCTGACGCTGATGAAATTTTGTCGTCGTGGAATTCGGTTGAAAGAAGAGCCACTGCACTCTTCTTTTTCGGCACATAAGAAACAATTGTAAGTGCATCGGTAAAACCAAAAAGGCTTGTATGTAATTCCCTTTGCGGAGAAGGTAAAAATTCTTTTGGAATTTCTCTTTTATTCGACCTCAATGTACCAGTCAGCGTCAAATTATTATCCAATAATTTATTGGCAAGAGGTATTGACGTGAAAAAGTTGTCTGTCGTAACACCTCTTCCAGAACCGTAATATGGTGCTACTAAGTCAGTTACGACTCGTAACCCCTGATTTACTTCTCGGGCATTGCCAATTTTGCCCGTGTATACTTGAGTATTTAAAATATAGGCTGTTTTGGCATCAGCTGCCACCCATATTTTAATTCCGTATCGTCCAGGTTTGCTTTTCATGTATACACGGAAAGGACATGATCCCCGGTACGTCGCCAAACGTTCGTCTACAGTGATGTGGGAATCCGGGGAGTAATTTCTAGTGCAAGCTGCGTTAAAATTTTCATAAATTGATTTTATCGCCTCCAGTTTTGTCCCACTTTGTGCGATTCTTTCGTGCCTAGTCACTCTATCATCAAATCGTAGAGTACTAAATAAGAATGCAAATCTATCTCTAGACATAGCTGCTGTATAAAAAAATTGCCTAAATAGATCATTCGTTGTCCACAACTCTTTCAACTGCATCTTTCTGCAACGGTTTCTCCCAGCAGCAAGCAATATGCCGATAAAGGATTTAATTTCATCCGTAGAAATTGATGCATCATCGGCTGTGCCCTTGTTTTCCCTCACACAAAAACGTTGGGTTTCAGTAACTATTTCTTTGAGAATATCGTCAGTAATAAACAATGAAAATGCGTCTCCAATAGATGAAATATTTTTGCTTTCATTTGTCAGGCCAGGACGAGAGTAAACAATATTGTGTTGCCTACTACGGGATTGTGTCGGAGGAACGGAACTCCACTTAAATCCAGATTTGGAAGTAAAAGATTTTTCTTCCGTTTCATCAGTAATCTTTTCGGCATCTTCGTCAGAGGTGTCGGATTCACTTTCAGAAGAACTTTCAAAAGAAACATGATCTTCAATGTCCGATGTGTTTTGAATGTTTTCAAATTCAAAATCACTGTTTGACTCATCACTACCAGAGTCTTTCTCTAATAACGCTCGCACCTGCTCAGCGTTTAAAAATTTTTTGGGCATTTTTTTAGAATTGTGTAAATTTAAAAAGTAAGTAGGTAAACTTGATATCGTAACTGAATCTGCAATCAGAGCCTGCAATCTGTAATCAGAAAAAAGTAATTATGTAGCATCAACCCACTTACTTTTCAATAATAACTAACTAAATATCTAATCATCACGTCGTTTCCCGCAGGGGTACCTAGGCAGAGAGGACAGACCGCCAAAAACTCGGTCTTGGTACACACTCTTTGCCTCATTCACATTCATATATCGTCTCATATATATATATATATATGAGACGATATATGAATATATATATACAGTCAAACTTGGTTATAGCGAGCACAAAAAACTAAATTTTCTCCTTAGAGCGATTACTCGTTTTATCCAAAATAGGTTTTCTAAAAGTCGTAAGTACCTACCTACCTGCCCCTACTATTAATATATGTGTAGTGTATTAGAAAACAACACTTTTATTCATAAAATTTATAATCAATGATTGTTTTTAATTTTTCGTTTTCCCGCTCCACAATTCCTTTCTCAAAACAATCAACACATTATAACTACCTTCACCTGGTTCGAGGCTTCCAAGAAAAATAACATTAAATTGCCAGTCGTAATATAATCAATAGCATGGGCATATTGTAATTTTACTCATTGCACTTACATCAGCCTTGCATTCTTTGCAGATTTCCACATTTCTCATACGATCAAATATGGTTTTACCACACATACTCCTCAGGGATCTCATATCAACAGCATTCAGTCTACTTTCATCATCATCATCTGCCAGTTCCATGCCTCACTGCCATACATCAGGGTAGGTACAAGCATTCCACTGTGGACTACTAGCTTCGCTTCTTTAGACAGCTTTTTGTTGGCGCCAACGGAATTCAGTCCTCCATTAATGGAGTTACCTGCATTTACCCATCTTTCAATATCTCTATCAGCCTTCCCATCTGAGATTGATATTCTCAAAATATCTCAAATCGAAAATTTATGCATCCAAAAAATAACCATGGGTGCCTTCCGTTGATTATGTGTTTACATTTTTATGTTTTTAATGATCTATCAAATAACGAAGATAAAATAAAATAAATAACAAAAACATCTTGAAATTATTATTTCACATAAAGAAAAGAATTAAATGATACCTTTTTGTTAATTATAATTAATGTAAGACTAAATTTAACGCTTCTTGAGGTGAATTTTCACAAAAACGGCGCTATTTAAATCATATGGTCATATTCTAATGCGTGAAAAACTAGTAGGTACTATTAGTACTACTAGTAGTACGATTATTCTATAAATTGTATGGTTTGAGCAATGGAATACATAATGTTTACATGAAAATAAATTTAGAATTAATATAATAATTTTTATCATAAAATAAAAGAATATGGGAACCAAATGAACATTTTGAGTAAAAGCGCAAAAACAAGCTGCAATAATATGCAGTTATAATAATAATACACCGAGAAATTTTGACACTGATACCATCAATAAAAGCAAACTATTAAAATGCAATATTTTAATATTGTGGAGAATAAATAATGTTTATGAATGTAAGTAAGTCCAAAGTCATGGTATTTGAAAGAGAGAGTATGAAAACAGTGTGCAATATAGTTGTGAATGATGAATACTTGGAGCAAGTGGATGAGTTTGTGTATTTGGGAAGTATGTTTACGAGAGATGGGAAGGCTGATAGGGATATTGAAAGAAGGGTGAATGCAGGTAACTCCATAAATGGTGGGTTAAATGCCGTAGGCGCCAACAAAAAGCTGTCCAAAGAAGCAAAGCTGGCAGTCCACAATGGAGTGCTGGTACCTACCCTGATGTATGGCAGTGAAGCATGGAACTGGCAGAGGAAGGATGAAAGTAGGCTGAATGCTGTAGAGATGAGATCCCTGAGGCGTACGTGTGGTAAAACCATGTATGATCGTGTGAGTAATGTGGATATCCGCAAAGAATGCAAGGCTGATGTGAGCGTAATGAGTAAAATTAAGAAAGGGACCCTCAGATGGTTTGGGCATGTAGAGCGAATGAATGAAGAAAGGAGCGTAAGGAGAATATATGACGCAAGTGTGAATGGTGTAAGAAGTAGGGGACGCCCGAGGAAGACATGGCACGATCAAGTGAATCAGATACTTGAGTCGGGTCATGTCAAGAGTCAGAAAAATAGAAGAGTATGTATGAGACGATGTATGAATGTGAATGAGGCAAAGAGTGTGTGCCAAGACCGAGTTGTTTGGCGGTCCGTCCTCTCTGCCTACCCCTGCGGGGAAACGGCGTGATGGTTAGTTAGTTAGTTAACACCCCTGAAACATATACTTTTATACGCCATTGCATAAGATAAATGTACTTACCAATCTGAAGACGCCCGTAGCACTGTGAAACTGGTCCGTTCCCAAAGAGAATTATTTAACACCAAAACACAAGTTAGCAATAACCGAAAACACTATTTATTCGCTGCAGTCTTCAATCATACTGTACTTTAAACTTTTGAGCAAGTTCTATCTTCCAAATTCCAACAAATTTAAAAAAATAATTGTCTCTTTCTGGTCTATTTGTATTTCATACGACAAACAGAGACGGATGCAATTTTAATTGTGTTCCTAAAATGTGTTGCTCATAGAATGTATAAGGACACCTGCGCCGGATGTTACCCAGACGAAATGGTCTGGGACCGCCAAGTGAATATCTTAGTATTTCAAAAGGACATATGAGAAGCGCTGTGTCACCGATTCGGATTAAGTCCTTTTCATTAATAACTAAGAAATTACTTACTATCCCTTAAAAATTGTCCAGTTACCGCCTCTCCCATTTCAATTCCGGTCAATCATTAGGTAAAGCAAAATGGTAAAGTGATAATAAGAATACTAGCGTGACTCAATTATAACGGTGTAGCCCTTTTTATTACAATGCAAAATTTATCTTTCGGCTACCGGCTTCGGCAGGATCTTCGTCCAGTTCGTGGAAACGTTTATACAGTCCCGCCCCGTAAAAAATATTCTATCAGATTTAGATGTAATTTATTTAATATCTTAAAAAGTAGTAATGCGATATAAATTTTTTAAATGCAGATCGATAGCTGAATAGTTTTTCTAAGATTACCTAAATTATTTGTTATATGGTGTAAAAAACCATCTAGATACAGCTTAAAACTCTAGTTAGTGTAGAATTATAACCCCGGTCCGGGGTGGAAGTGTTAAATGTCAAATGGAACGCGCGCGGGGCGGTCCGCGGCGATAAGCGGGAAAATAAAATGGCGGGAAGGCGCGATACAATGTTGCCAACCGAGATATTATATATAATATAGCGATAATAGGAAAAAACCGTTTTGGAGTTGTCTAAGTGTTCTCTGGAATAAGATAACTTTCTAGTTGGCAAGCTTTCTTCTTTTTAAGAAGAGTATATTAAAATGGTTCTTTTTTAAAAATTTTTGTTAAAATCCAGAAGTTAACCAGAGAATATTTTAGATATGCACCTTTATAAAACCAAAGATTACTACCCCAATTTGAAATAAAAAATGAAACTTTGTGAATTTTTTATGAATTACTTTTGTATGAAACGCCCGCAAAGTGAGGTGACAATAACGTTAGTAATACATTTATCCATTAAAATGTGTGTGTTTTTGAAATAATTTTTTTCGTTATCAGTGATGTTGTCTCCCAAAAACGTAAAGGCGAGCTATTTTTTTAATGTCTGTACACAAATTTAAATATTTCAAAAAGTATGTGGTACTAACTAAATAACCATTATGCCGTTTCCCGCAGGAGTAGGCTGAAAGGACAGACCGGCAAACAACTCGATCTTGGCAAAAAATCCTTGCCTCATTCACATTCATACATCGTCTCTTACATACTCTCCTATTATTCTGACTCTTGACATGGCCCGACTCAAGTATCTGGTTCACTTGGTCTTGCCATGTCTTCCTCGGGTATCCAATATAATACCATTAATATTTGCATCGTATATTCTTCTTACACTCCTTTCTTCGCTCATTCGCTCTACATGCCCAAACTATCTAAGAGTCCCTTTCTTAATCTTACTCATTACGCTTACATCAGCCTTGGACTCTTTGAGGATCTCCATATTTCACATACAACCACACATGGTTCTACCACACATACGCCTAAGAGATGTATGTGTTTATTTCTAAAAATCAAACTTTCTGTTCAACAGTTTTTAGTTTTCAGATACGATCAGAAATATTCCAGTTTTTTGGATTTTATTACAAAGCGAAAATACGCAAACCTTTTATCAGAATATGCCAGAGGCCTGAAGGGATGAATTAAATCGAGTATGAGTCGTTCTGTTGACTACAAAATAATAACTACGTTCCGTCTTGTTCTATTTATGAATATGTCATAGTTTCAAAATTTTCAAGATACATAACTTAAAAACATATCACACAAATTCTTAGTTACTAATATTTCGAACACAAATTTGCCTAATAACTAAAGAAAAGAACAATAATATTTTTTTATATTAAAAATCTCGATGTTTTTGGTTACATTAACGCATTCGGCCAGTCAGTCAATCAAAAATATTATAACTCTCCCCAACTGATCCCTAGTAAAGCCTCCACCCCCACTTCAACACTGTGTAATATATTATGCTTATCCATTGAAGTGTGTTATATTTTGCCCTGAAGAAGGAGCGGTTGTTTCGAAACCAGTCGGCATATGTTAAAAAATACATATCAAAATATATATAGTGGTTCAAACAAACTAGCATTATTTAATTAATCTATTATTTCCTATCTTACCTTTTCATAAAACCTAAAACTATTTTGCGACAAGCACCGCGTGCACTGCTGCGAATTTAATTATGCTTTTAATGGAAATATACTATGGTATTTTGTTATTTTTGTTGGCACTATCAGTTTTATCATTAATGGATCGTAATGGCGGCAACAGATTAAGTTTGGTTGAACGGATTTAATCTGGATTTTTACTTTATAATGTTTGGTCAATCAACAATCCCCATCACTATTTTCCTTTTATGTAAACAGTTTCACTGCCCGGGAGAGCTGGATCAAGGCATTACAAAACATGGGTTTTGGAAGGGTAGAAGCTGATTTTATTTAATCCTTTTTTTCACTATTTTGAACATATATCTTCCTAGATACAGCTTATTTGGCGATCATTAGGTGATCACCTGAAAAATATTTAACGATTCCAAACTCGTTCCCTCCTTATGACCTTACACCTCGCTTTATTTTTCAATAGATCGTAATTTAGTTATTTATTCACGCCTTGAAAGCTTCCATATTTTTCAGTTGTACAGTTGTAAATGTATAGTACATAATATAATAAGCTGCGAATGAACGATATAAGCACGTACAATACAAGTTATAGGAGGTAGCGCAACAAGGCATTTGGCCTCAAAAATAAATCACTATAATATTTTGGCCGTGAAAATCTTAAATCATTTCTGAAGTAATTCTTTGGATATTTATAAAAATAAACATTAACAATTTGTTGTAAAGGATGTTTGTATTTACACGGAGAAAAATAGGTAATGCTGATTTATTAAAAATCTCTTTAAATTATTAATGAAAGTGTTCGGAACATGTGTTCATCCATCTGCGTTCGTCTTAATAATATATCAGAACGAAATTAAAAATGAGAGGACTTTTGTGAACACGTGTTCATACATACTTTTTTAAACATAGCTAAATTAATACAACGATGAAAGGTGTACAGGAAGATGTATGAAAGATATAATTTTTTTTTACCTCATCATTTTTTCTTTGAAGGTTGGAGCTATAAATTCACTCAGAACTCAGATTACGATGAGATGAGAGAGCGCCGAAAAGTCTTGAAGTGATACTGTCTGATTATAATTTCTAGCCTAAGTAATTAATTTATTTTGAAATGGAAATGTGTAAATTTTTCTGCGTTAAATTGAAGGACCTTTGTACTAATAAGAAATGTTTGTTTTCAGGAAGAACAGAGGACTTACCGAATGTAATCACTGAGCAACTTCTGTTGCGGATGAATCACTCGTGGGATTCACAAAGGCGCGGGTCGAGCCGTTACTTGACTTGTACGAAGGACAAAATGGCATGGACGAATTTGCCTACTTTAGCGATAAGATTGCATTGAAGGCACTCTTAGCCCCGAACAATGCAACGGTAACGGCGAGCGATGAAAGAATAACTGTTTCTCGTATCAGCGGTAAAGGAATAGTGTTACTCGTGTCAGCGATGATGGAAGAGTGTTACTCGTATCAGCGGTGAAGGAATAGTATAACTCGTCTCAGAGGAGAAGGAATAGTATTACTTGTCTCAGTGGTGATGGAAGAGTGTTACTTGGATCAGCGGTGAAGGAAAAATGTTACTCATCTCAGCGATGGAGGAAGAGTTTTACTCGAGTCAGCGGTGTAGGAAGAGTGTTACTCGTATCAACGGTGAAGGAAGAGTGTTACTTGTGTCAGCGGTGAATAAAGAGTGTTACTCTTATCAGCGATGAATATAGAGTGTTATTCTTATCAGCGGTGAAGGAAGAGTGTGTTGGAAAGCGGATGCAGTTATTTTGGAATTGCGAAACACACCACAAAAACATCTCATCAAAGCACAATGGTCTCATCTGTGTGTGTCTTATGTGATTAAAATGTGATTTAGTAAAAGGCGTCATCAATATCTAATGAATGAAAAATATATAGTTATTCACAATGAAAATACAAAAGAGAAAAAGACATTTATAATTTTAAAAAGGTTAAGAAAAAAGGAAACTGGGATTTCGTCAAGACGAAATGTAAATAAGCGGCAATATTTTTATTGGTAGAAACGCCATTCCAGGTAAGATTAGAAGATTTGGGACCAATTCCCAATTGTCTTTAACTCTTTTAAATATTCATTTAGAGTTCTTGGTAAGGGAATCTTCACTGATTAAATATTACAATAAAGTTTACAGGTTTCAATCAGTTAATCCTAATAAATAGAATAATTATTATTATCTACCGATTTTTTATCGTAGGCAATCGATTTCCTTGGGCGCTTTCTAACCTAATTGTTTTTCATTTCCTCGGCTTTGCAAGGCTCGGCTCGGCTTATATAAAAAGCTTCAGAATTCACTCCGATTAAATTATTTTGTATCTCGCATATTTCTAGTTATTTTGTAGTGGTAATTGAAGCGGAAACGTTATTATTAAATAATAACTTTGCCTGGAACAATTACACTAGTTCTCTCGTATTGTGCATTGTTTGCGCAGTGAGCACTTAACATGGGGGAATGTCCGGAGTTCAGAACAAGTGCGGTTAACTACTCAATGTCTAAAACGGTGTAAATTGGGAAAATAACTTAGATTTCCATTAGCTGCATGCAACTCTCTACGGTTTCTGGTATCTAACATTCTATCCCGGCTTGAGAATTCTAATCAGACCGCTTACAATTTAAACTCACGTGATTTGAATAGTCCACTTGAAGCTGGCTACACGTTTACGTTCGGCAGGACCAAGAATGCTGTGGTGTAAGCGCCTGCAGGTTCACCTATCTATATACCACAACTGTGTTTGTTAAATGGCGCACCTTATGCGAACAGAAACGCTAATTAAGTTCGATCGAAGATGGAATTGATTGGAGTCTAAGGCAACCGAAAAATCAAGGTTACGTACTTACCGCAGTGAATACTGATCGATTTAATTTAAAATGTATCAAAAATCTAAAAATTGTGTTCCACGGTTGGCAAGACTGATGAATTCAAATTTTTGAATACATAAAATCATAGAAGAACTATTTGCTAAAATAAGGGTCTTAAATATTCGCCAGTTATTTACAAAGACAAGCTTGTGCTACATAGGGAAAAATAATCTGCAGGTGGCTCCACAACACCTGCTTTTGATCAAACCTGGGATGCTCGGTCCTTGCAACTAGAACCACATTCGCTCAACGACAATAATTCTGGTTTATCGCTGCTAAAATGTACAGGGCATTGAACATCGATTTAAAGTCAATTAATACTACATACCTTTGTACTATTTATATTCTACATTGGATACTTAAAAGGAGACGAACTTTTTTAAAAGAAAGAATGTTTATTAAAAATTCGTATCATTCTATCTTTTTCCATTTTTTTCATATCACTAAATTTAAATGTGCCGATGAGACCATAAAAATTCCACGATTATCAATTTAAAATGTATGTGTTTTATAAAATAGTTTTACATATATTTTATACACACTTTAAAATTTTTTATTTGTATTTCTAATTTCTTTAAAGTACTTTTTTCAACACCAAATTTAACCTTTTTTTACAAATTTATATGTTTTTTTTATGTGTTTCAACAAAATATAATTTCCTAGTTCTTACATCTGGTAGTATTAGTATCTGAATGCTTAACAGTTTTGATTGTTGTGGAAGTGGGGCCCTCTGTTATTTTTAAAAAGAACCGCTGAAGTTTAAAACAGCATCAACGATGAGAAATTTTTTTTTTTTTACTATAAGTGGAATTTTTCCAACAATTTCCCGCTCCACTGTCTGATAAATTTTCCGAGAATTTTTTCCAATTTTCCGGGAAGAATTTTTGCAGAAAAATAAAAAAATTTCAACTTGGGCAATTTGCAAATAAAATGAAAAAGATATAATATATTTTATAAAAAAAATTCCCACCCATTTACCTATTAAATTTCCAGGTCTATATTTTTCGATTTTAAAATTCCCTTCAGATTCCTTCTTCAGATAATTTCCCAACATTGAAAAATTACTTTCTTCATTTAATATCAAAATGATGTATTAAAAAAAAAAAAATCCTACCAATTTTCCGAGCAAAATCACTCCAGTTATACCAAAGGAATTTTTTCAGAAAAATATAGTTTTGTTCATAAGTGAAATTTTGCACACATTCTAATCATTGCTTTCTTACATTTAAAGAGAAAAAACTCTACTATCAAAGAACTTTAATAAATTCAGCAAAGCCCACCAAAAAGCCGCCCGTAGGGCCTAGCAGTAAAAAACGCAAGTTTTTTATCTGATATAATTTAAATAACGTAAAATTAACTTTGTACGGGCATGAGCTTAGTATAGTAGTTGAGAAAATCAAAATTAAACTTTCTAATAAAATGCGTAAAAAAGTCAAATAACCGTGAATTAAAATATATATATATTGTAGATACTAACATGACGTGGACTCATTTTCCTTAACCGTCATTAAACGTCGATATTTTTTTGTATATGTAACTAAAACCTGCTGTAAGTAATGATTGATGGTCTATAAAGAATCTGAGACATCCGTTTCAAGGGTGTCAAGAAAATTTTAGCTCGCAAAGCAAAAGTGTCCGATTTCTGCTTCAGTGTAAAAAGTTATCTCTTTCTAGTGATTTGGAGTATGTATCTCACAAGTATCTAGAGCCAGTCGGACTATGGTATCCCTAATTAAGAAGATGGGAAGATGGATGCGGGAAAGTAACTAACTGACTGTCACGTTATTTCTTCCGAGGGTATAAAAAATATAAATATGAGAAATGTAATAAAATTGTTGATATTTTAGTAAATATAACTAATATACAATAACTTATTTTAACCGATTGAACTTTGAAGATAACCAGTCCACACAAATAAGATTTTTTATGTGAATACCGTACAAGAGTCCCAACTGCTCCCAACCGTTTGGAGCCTGTGAGACATGGCATACTCAAATGTGGTACGTTGTGAGGCTGAAGGTGATGGCGAGGAGAAGGCAATGGGTAAGAGGAACATGGGGCTAGTTATTCAAATCTGGTCACCAAACACAGCTAAAGCCATTTCAAGCAATGTTTCAATTCTAAATGGTGGTCTTACATCAGGATGTGATACTGAGAGTATTTTTTACTCTGAATGTAAACAAATATGTAACTGACTTAGTACCTTTTGGTTCTAGATCATTTAGCACGCGGTCTGTCTATCTTACCCTTGCTTAAAAGTACCTTGATCGGTCGGTGGCTGAGTTGACATTGCGTTTGGATCCCACCCGGGCGTAGTGTGTTCAATTCCTCGGCTGGCTAAGTCCTCCATCACAACACAAGCAAAATTTTCCGCTTACTGTGGTGGTAGTAGGAGATTTTCAAATATTGTCAGGTTTTTCGTAACCCGGGAATGTTTGTCTTTCTTTAAAAAAAAAAAAAAAAAAAAATATATATATATATATATATATATATATATATAACCTGTCTGAATTTCGTTATCATGGTTAAATACAGTTTTGTATGGAAACATAGGACCAAATTAGTCTTATATTTGGATCACGAAACACGCCCAGAAGGCACTTCCTGTGTTATTCTTTGTTCTATATAAATATCTTATTAATAGTAAAAAAATTTAAAATTAAGTTGCAACGATTATTCAAGAACATCGAACATTGTCTAAAAACTTACCCTTTGCCGTTTCTTTGTATCATGTACTCTACCTTATGCATTACCTATGTATTTTGTCAATATTATGCATTATTAATTATTTGCAATTAAATTTAATCTGCAATAATTCAGAATCACAACATTTTTTGGTTTGAACGGCTTAAGACGTGTTATACGATCGATCTGAATAGGCAGGTACTTCCCTTCAACAAACTAATTCCCTTCACCACTCCCTTCAACTTCACAACGTACACCAATTGGGGATGCCATTAACCCAAAGGTTTTGTCAGTAGGTTTCAAAAAATAAAATAATTAAAAACTTCTTTAAGTCTGTTGTTAAATTTGTTTCTTTGTAGATTAACTTTTGCTTGCCAGAAATCAGTTTTAAAACTACATATTTGTAATGAAAAGATTACGATACACAAAACACTTGTTTTCTTCTAAACTCTTTTCACCCTCCGTTCTATACGACCGCAAAAAACATTTCAATAGTAAAATAAATAGTATTGATCAGTGATCAATTTTTTTTATATTGCTTTATGAAGCAACTTTACTCGGTATATTAAATCTATTTATTTACCTTATTCCTGTATCTTTACCGTCGTATAATACTAAAGAATGGTACCAAGGCCAGGCCCTGGTATATGCAAAGAGCAAGGGATGGATATGGGGTAGAATATAGGGCAACGTCCCTTTTAAAGGTAAAGGCATCCACCACAAAGAAGCGTTCTGGATGTTTTCATTACTGCCCATCAGACCAAGGGAAAGGTTTATGGCTTATGTTGAAAAAAATTAAATAAAAGGTGAATTTGTTTGGGCAATAAGGCAGAACTTACATTATCGGCTTGTGCATTTACTTTGGGAGGTACTTTACCTTTTACTTCACGAATATGTTGTTTGCTTAAATAAAATTTAATTTTCCATTTGTAGTTTGTCTGGAGCGAGAGTCTTGACGATATGATAATAATGTGTGGTTATGATTGACTATATAAAATAGCAAACTTTGATCTTATAACTTTACAACTATTTATAGCTGTGTTGTATTTATATATATATGCTGTTTTATACAAAACATAAATAAAATCAAAATAAGTATTGTGTAGCTACCAAAGTAAGAAGCGTGGCTCCCTTATCACGCACAAGATTTCCTCTTTTCTGATATGGTTTACGTAGTTAAAAATGCCCTGAAATGTAATATAAAATATTATAATGTAAATATATATATTTAAATCATCAGTGAAACAAAAAAAAAACACAAAAATGTAAGTGAAAAAGATAATTTGAGAAATCACTATAATTGTACTCTGTGGGACAAAAGTTTAACGATGCAAAATTTCGACGAACAGAAAAACATTTTTTTATTGATTTCAAATATCATTACGCCATACTCTATTTCGTCAGATAAAAGTTATTGTTAAATACAAAATTAAAACTTTTGTTACCTGGGAGACCGCAATTTAAAAAAAATCTGTGATTGCGCATTTAATTTTTTACGCCTATCGCATATTGATGGCCTCAACATGGAATGCATACAGGCCATGGCGTGACGTGGCCGTATCGGCAGCTGATCTAGTGAACCAGATAATGGTTAATGCAGGTACAGGTACATTGTTACTAGCTACTGTGTTCCCTCCCTCCCTCCGTCACGGCATGCAGCGCTTAACCCCGCCTTCGTGATAAAGAACATTATGACAGGTAGTGGGTAGTGATCATCAGGGAAGCGTCTATGTTAGCACATTAACTTACACGACCCGAGGGCAGACAAGTTATTTTTATAACGTGGTTACATCGCATTCTATTTGTCAGGCGAAAATACACTTAATATGGGGGTAGGATGGTTCATTTTATCGATCCGGTGATATGAACTACATAAATTGTGAACATTAAAACGGATGCTCATTTCTTCTGTTTATAACAGAGCCTGATAATAACATGCATGCTATAGTTAAATTCAGTAAAATATTTCCTGAAATTTCGTAAAATTTTTATTTTTTTATTCGAGAAAACACATTTATAACAGAGAATAATTAACAAGACAGTACAAATCATTGACTTGAGAATTTGCTTGCATCGAAACTATTTTTTTACAGATTATCATAGCAGCCGATAAAATAATAATAATAAAGAACCTTTACAAATTTTTTTCACATAAATTTAGAAGAAAATAAAAATTATATATTTTATGTTGATAGAAAAATGGGAGAACGTGTACAATATCTCTTACAAAACGTCTACTAATAATTCTTATAGAATAGAGGAAAACAATAAATCCATTTGAAAATGTCATTCAACAGAATAATGAGAGAAAAGTTCATAATGTCGAAAATGTTTTTTTTTATCAGTAAAATAGCTTTCATTTTCTTCTAAAAGTACTGCATGAATGCAAAAATATGTTGAAATCATTCAGGTTTTGATTTTGATAAAACAATTCGAATATTCTTCTGATTATCCCTGTCGTAAGTTCGCCATGTGCACCAAATGAAGCGGTCCACAAAACAAACATACGAACTAAAAATCAAAACGAGTCAAAGCGTTGAATACGTTTATTAAGACATTATATCTACAGCACATCCTAAAATATTAAGCAAATAATTTTATGGAACAACACTAACGGAAACTAAAAAACTACGGTGAAACCCAGAAGGCGAAGTTTGGGAGGCATGTATAGGTACCGCACAAAGGGAGCCATTTATTGAATAACCGACACTTATGACATAGGTCACGCCAAGTGGTTTACTACGTTTGGTGACTCTGGTGAGATTTGTCCAGTTGCACAAGCCTTAGCTCCAGCTGGACTCCCTCGACCAATTGCATCGCCATGCATCCCAGATGAAGGCATGGATTCATAAGTCACTTTTGGACATAATAACCCCCAGATTCGTGCCCACCCCTATCATATATTTTTCCGTCCCATAACTTCCTCTCCTACCTTTCCAAAGTACGCTCCACACAGCTTTCCCAAATATGGCACAGCCCCGAGGGAAATTAATTCCTCAGGTTAAGATAAAAAAGGCAAATTACTGCTATCCCCAGAAGCTATCATATTCGGTACCGTAGTAATTAATACATGCATATTTTAATATTATAATAACGTGTGTTCGTGACTTTACAGGATATCAACTGGAAAATCTTCCAAAAATTGTATTATTAAGTAAAACAACTAAGTTAGAAAACAACTTAACTGAATTAATAAAATTTCACCAGAAATATGCAAAAGCGTAATTTAAATTTCTCCGGCATGAAATAATGCCCCAGATACAAGTACCAGTGGAAGAGAGTGCTTCACCCAATGTAGCATCCACGTTTCAAGAAGCCAATCGTTTAACTAGCAACAACTAATGCCCCAGATACAAGTAACAGTAGAAGAGAGTGCGGCGCCCAATGTAACATCCACGTTTCAAGAACCCAATCGTTTAACTAGCAACAACTAATGCCATTCAAAGTTTCGCAACTTGTTAACGAAAAACGGGCCCTAAGTGTGGAAATAACTGATATTCACAAGAATGCACGCCTCCAGCGGAAATTAAACCCGGTTGTCTCGCCTTGTGCAAACAATTATTTTGCGAGAACTTTAATGTTTGTATCTGTTCGCCACCACTTCGGTTGGCTTACAGTTTACACAAAGGTGCTGCTAGAAAACTTGTTTGCGCTCTAAAGCACGGCTTAATAAGTACTATTTCTTAATACTGGAAGGTCCGGGTATTGCAAGAACTTAAGTACAACAAAGCTTCTAATAACACAGAATAAAAATATTATTATCAACTTACTGACGGCGACCGTCATTGTAATAGTTGATAGAGTGGGTGATTATTTACCCCTCGGAAATAGGATTATTTACGCTAAACTAGATTTTAAAATGCATGAAGGTACTTTTAATTGATGAATTTATAGAACTGCATTTCAATTTAAAGTTTTCTTTTATAGAGTAAAGTTTTTTTCTTATGTTGGCATCGCATTTGGGTCCCACCCAGGCGTCGTGCGTTCAATACCTCAGCTGGCAAGTCCTCCCTCACGATACAAACAACCTGAGAATGTTTGTTTTCCGTAAAAAACTTATTTATTATTCATTTTGCTTTATCAAATTTGATACATTATCATCTTCTGAAGGCATTTTCAGTTTGATAATGCCTTCAGAAGGCGAAACAGGTGTCGCGCATTGTAATAACTACACATTGAACTTGGCTATAAATAAACAGAGAATTTTTTAAAAATAAATTTAATACTAATATTTTTGAAAATAAAAGAAAAACTTAAAACTTTATTCCTATAGAGACATTGCTTTGTGGCTTGTCATGATTAGAACATAAATTTGTTTAAATCTTTTTTGAACTCGTGTATACCTTTTTTAGAAGAATATCCGATCAAGTTGCGATGCCTACTCAGCTATTCCAAATACAATTAATTTTGTGGGTAACAATAGACTCACTACAGACTATTATCATAGACACCTCATACTTCGACTTATGACAGGACTTATACAGGTTTTTCCAATAAGAGGTGTTATTTTGATATTCAATCGTAAAAGATCAATGGTTTCATTGCTTGTGTGATACGTAACGCCGTCTTGTTGAAAGTAAATGTTGTCCAGATCAATACCATCTAATTTCAGCCATAAAATTATTAATCATTTCTCGATAGCGCAATCCATTCACCGTAACTGTTGCTCTAGCCTCATTTTCGAAAAAATAAGGTCCAATGACTCCGCCAGACCATAAACCGCACCAAACAGTCACACGTTGAGAATAAAGAGGCTTTTTAACAATAATTCTTGGGTTTTTCGAGCCCCAGATGCGAGAATTTTGCTTGCTGACGAAGCTACCGAGGTGGAAATGGGCCTCATCACTCAAGATGATTTGCATTTGATTCATTTAAGTGAATTTTAATAATTTCAATGCGTTGTTGAAGCGTGTATCGTTCCACTTGTATTAATGGCGTAGTTTCTACTTGTCAAATGTCAAAAAATGACTGCTTCAAAAGTAACATCTACCGAAATAGCGGGCTATTCAAAATAACACCTTTTATTGGAAAACCCTTTACAAGCCTAGTCTAAATTAGTTCAACTATTGTTACACTGGTATATACTTCTTTTGAATTATGCATTGTCTTGATATTATTAATTATTAATAACTGCATCACTTGCAGTAGTGTTTTTGTATAAATATTATTTTTTCTTTAATTTATTGCTATTATTATCCTGTTTACCACTGTACGCTTGTAATTCAATTATCACTGTATTTTAAAAGCCATTTTATGGCGTTTTAATAAATAAATCAATATTAAAAATAACATGAGATCCAAACTCCTTTATGTTCCCTTTCCATTAGTTCACCTCCCACACCAACAACTAAATTTTTATGTATGTCTGTGAGTACCTATGCTTTTTCATCCCTGGCTTACGCCATCATGTCTTGTTTAATAGTGTTTTCACACAAACGAAGTTTTGAATTCTTAATAGTAAACTTATGCAAATACATTTATTTTAATTTCGATTCTGTTTTCATGAATGAATTAATGCAAATCTTGGAAGTGAAAATTAACCTACTTCCGATCGATCTGAAACTCGGAAGATAGTAAGACTTGTTGTCGATGACAATGCATTCCATAAATAGACGACATATAGCATTTCTCTGAAATCTGACTACATTACAGCAGTTACTATACGAAATAAGTGTCGGTCCTATATAATCTGGATTTGGCGCAGTTGTTAGTGTAGTAGACGCCAGTCCCTGTAAGGATAGTTAATTCCTCATTCAAACTTTTTTTATGTTTTAAAAGACATTTTGAAAGTTCACAGCAGTTTAAGAGTCCATCCCTTGGGATGAAGGTTCAATCCTCAGTCAACCCACGTTTCTTCTTCTTTGAAATGAGCTACTGGCCAACCCAAGAAATGGCGCAATTAAGTCGAAAATAAATGTACAAGTAGGTTTTATGAAAAAATAACATTATTTTTAAGGGTTGATTTTTTTAATATCTTATTTCAGTTTTAATATTCTCCAGGCGAAAGAAGGATAATTTTAAAACCGGTAAAAATGTCTTAAAATAATGTGGTATATAATAAAAATTACTTTTTTTATTGTAGGTATTATTCACAATTATTACAAACATAAAATATTGACAAAAATATCAAATTTAAAATCGCAAATTGAACACTTCAGCCGTTGTTTTTACAGAATGCTTTTATGAAAACTTAAAAAATATCGTTAAATAAATAACTTCTTAAAACTTTTCTACGAAAGCAACAAGACGAAATGATTATCAAGATCTATGCATTATATTATGAATTAATCTTAAAAGTCTGTCACTCAATATAATAATTGTGCCACTCGCAGACAATCATTTATTATAGATTACCAAAATTTAAAACACCTCTATGTTTGTTCTCTTTTCAAAATAATCTAAAAAGTCGGTCGCTCAATATAATAATTGTGCCACTTGCAGAGAATCATTTATTATAGATCACCAACATTTAAAACACCATTATAATTGTTCTCTTTTCAAAATAATCTAAAAAGTCTGTCGCTCAGTATAATAACTGTGCCACTCGCAGAGAATCATTTATTATAGATCACCAACATTTAAAACACCTCTATGTTTGTTCTCTTTTCAAAATAATCTAAAAAGTATGTCACTCAATATAATAATTGTGCCACTCGTAGAGAATCATTTATTGATTACCAATATTTAAAACACCCTTATGTTTGTCCTCTTTTCAAAATAATCTAAAAAGTCTGTCGCTCAATATAATAATTGTGCCACTTGCAGATAATTATTTACTGTAAATCAACAACATTTAGAACAACTTTATGTGTACTTTTCAAAAACCTACTTAAAAGTAAAAAATATCGTCTTTATCATGCGTGTATAAATAGGAACAAGGTACGAAAGCCAATGTTGAAGAAAATAATAATCTTGTCCCGTAATAATAATAATATACTCCTCGGGGGTATAATATACTTTTACACGAGAGAAACGATGTAGCATTGTGCTTGAGAAGATAATTCAGGTAGAATTTTTTTTCGTTTTGTCGCAAAAAGTATAAAAGATGTCTTATTCTTCGTCTAAATGTACTTTTAAGTGGCACGTCCGTTAGAAAACCTCTTTTACGATGAGCAACATATCCAGTAGATAGTAGAAAGAAGGTATACAGAACTGACGGAGATTTCGAGACATCGGTGTACGATGAAAACAACACACAAAACAAATTAGCGAAGCAGAGTGAGTTTTAAATTGAATAACGAACTTTGAAGAGCTTTATGAAAATTTTTCAATAAAAGCCTTCTTCTCGCTCTTTCCATTGTAATGTGAAATATTACAGACGCAATTCTTGTTCTCGCTGTAACGGAAGCAAAACGTCCGCCGATTTTTCTAAGAATATAAATGAGCATTAAGAAGGAAAGTTACTTCTTCATTAAAATCGGGAAAAGTCTTTGCGACAAGTTCCCTTCGTGAATTTCGGCCAAGTTTTTGCAATATTAGTAAAGTTCGTACATTATAATGCGCCGGCAAACAAACGCTGAGTCTATCGGCGCTGCTGGGCTGGGAGTGGTTAAAGCTGGTCTGAGTAGGAACCGCGAACTCGGGATGTGACAGGGTTTTCGTATTCTTTACGCCAAAGAGAAGAACGATTGTTGGCCACACTTTATTTTTAATGGATATCGCTTTGCCGAATAATCGATGTCAATTGACGCCGATTTATTCGCAATTACACACATTTCAGCACGCCGAGAATAAATAGTGAAAAGATCGAGAGAAAAGTGATAGATTTTCTATTGATTTTATTTCAGCGTGTACAAAGTTACATGTTACCGTAGTTACATGTTACCGTAGTTACATGTTACCGTAGTTACATGTTACCGTAGTTACATGTTACCGTAGTTACATGTAACCGTAATTACTTGTTACCGTATTTACACGTTACCGTGGTTTCATGTAAACGTAGTTACATGTTACCGTAGTTACATGTAACCGTAATTACTTGTTACCGTAGTTACACGTTACCGTGGTTTCATGTAAACGTAGTTACATGCTACCGTAGTTAAATTTTACCGTACATGGTACCTTAGAAAAAATAACTACGTGAAAAAGTATTTGTATTTATTTTTTAACCCTTCTTCTTTCGATTCCTTCCTCGTATTTGTTTTCCATTGTTCATGAGTTACGAATGAAGTAAATTTTTAAGTATAATATAGAATGTAGGCTCTTAAGGCAACCCAAAGGCATGAGAGTGATTTGTGAACATGACCTTTAGATCTCGGCAAAACAGTACAAGTAACAAAACCAAACTTCAGTAGAAGTACTTACCATTTGGCTGTTAACATACTTTAAAACATCTCTAATCATTATCAAACTTATTTGAGTATTGTAAACTTTGTTCCTCGGTAGACCTAATGAAATATCACTGTCGAGGTTGCGGTGGAAACTTTGCAAGGTGGTGGGTTGGTGAAAATAGTGAATGGTACCTCAGATGGTAATCAGAAATGTCTAGCAGTATTTTCCGTAAGCGGTTCGTTTGATCGATTCTTCTTTGCAATCTTTGGAGTTACGTCGTCGGGTGAGAATCCTGTACTTATTATATAGGTATTTCAATGGAAGATGCTCCAAGGAACTAGTATGATTGGTAACTTTGCCAAAGGTGCACATTCGCGAAATACGACTGGTTCTTGCGTTCAATTGGTCGGTTGTGGAATGATTGGCTTCAGTGTTTCCTCCCTCCTGCAACATGGGTCTCTCCAAGAGTCGGAAGAGTGAGAACGGAATTTATATCTTAGAGTAACAACTCATGATCGCTAATAATTTTATCACGGGGTCAAATTTTAATAAGCTCCCTGATTCCGACACGAATGTTAATTACCTTTTTAAATATTTTTCATGTTCTTCATAAAACGGTTATAAACCAATATAATACCAAGTAGATTACAAATTTTAGGTACTGGAGACAGTTTTATTATTTAGTGACATAGCTTAAAAGACAGTCGTTAAACTGTCTATAAGTGACGTTGAAATTGATGGTCAATACAGAATCATTAATAATGAAATCATTTTTATTCCATGATGTGGGGAGGTAATCCCATACGTCTCGTATAGATATACACATCAATTGTACAATAGATATGTAACGATTTTTTTTGGAAATACAAGTTTTCTTACTTGTATAAGTTAATTACTATGTCGTAAGTAAACTTAACAGTAATTATGTGATTAAAGCATTTTTTTTTGACAAACGAGAGATTTAAGAATAATCAACAATTACGTGAATACAATGAACTTTACGAGGTACTCTAGTTAAGCCGTTGACTCGCTGTGTTGATTGGCGTGTTCAGTTAGGTAGAAATCCTCGCTTACGGAACATAAAAAAAGTGCAAAAGAACCCACAAGTATGATTTTGAGGCACATATAATTTTTTAGAAAATTAATTTCCTCTTGATTCATAAAGATTTAGAAATATGTAATTAAATACATACATACTTATTTTTTTATTAACAGAGAGATAAAAAATAATGCATATTGATAGAATTAAGAAAGAACATCAGTAAGTGTGCAGAAGACAGGGGGTTAGTATTAAAAAAAATTAGAAAGTAATAACAAACTAGTTGCAAGAAGTTGCATACAATTATTAACAAATCATTAAATTTAAATATTTAGTCAAGATTACTCAGTAATTATGTTAAAAAGGAAATATTATGTATTTCGTAAAAATATAAACATTATAGTTAAGTACTTTGGCTGAAAAAAATGTTAACCTATTTTCAAATAACGTAATAAATAATAGAATATAAGCGAAAGTTATCGCATTAACGAGACTTTGCCTGGATCTTTAGTGGAAATGAAAAATGTTTCATAAAAGAAAAGCTCTGATCATTTTATTTATGGCGTACCTAAAGATCGCCTTGCTACAGATACTAGCTCCCAACCAACGGCTGCAGTCACGATGTAGATTTAGCCAAGCTGTTAAATATTTAAGAGGTTTTAACAAAACGTATTTAATACATCTGGTTCATTATTATACAGGTAAATACCGGGTTTTCCAATAAGAGGTGTTATTTTAAATAGCCCGCTATTTCGGTAGATGTTAATTTTCAAGCTGTCATTTTTTGACATTTGACAAGTAGAAACTACGTTATTAATAAAAATAGAATGATACACGCTTCAACAACGCTTTGAAATTATTGAAATTCACTTGAGTGAATCAAATGCAAATCATCTTGAGTGATGGGGCCCATTTCCACCTCGGTGGCTTCGTCAACAAGCAAAATTGTCGCATCTGGGGCTCGGAAAACCCAAGAGTTATTGTTGAAAAGCCTCTCTATCCTCAACGTGTGACTGTTTGGTGCGGTTTATGGTCCGGCGGAGTTATTGGACCTTACTTTTTCGAAAATGAGGCTGGAGCAACAGTTACGGTAAATGGATTGCGTTATCGAGAGATGATTAATGATTTTTCAAAATTATTTCCCACATGGCCGCAGCCGTGTGTGGTAAATATAAAAATAAAAAATTAAAAAATCTTTGTGAATTTTGTTCGCTTTCAAGCTACAACGGATATTCGATTTTTAAACGAAAATTTGAACAGAAAAAATAGAAAAAAATACGGTCGCATCTAGGACATGAACCGAGGACCTTCGTCTTGCTTTGTCTTAAATAATTATGTATTACGATTTGAGGTTAAGTTATTATAAAATAAATAATAATCGAAATGATTCCTATTTTTTATTTCATAAAGTAGTCGCTGAAGGTGTAATTGTAATAATGCGCAATGACATGAATGAACAAATGATTGGATCATTTTAGTAGTTGAAGAGTGCTATACGATGAAGGTAAAAGTATTTTTGGCGCATTTACAAGCAAAAAATAATAACAAAATACTACACAAAGTTTCACTGCTCGTAGCCATTGAATTTTGGCAGCCTTAACAGGGTGTTTTCACTGTTTTTTACTATGTCTTTTTAAAATTATGGTAATGAACGTATTGCTATTTTCGATTACCACTAAAACAACACTTTCATTTTAATCAATGAATTCGACGGCGTTGACGTCACGCCAGACAACGATGACACCCAATTTACCAGCCTGTGTCGTTTTCTATGTCATAATGATGTTGTAGCTAGTTGGAACCGTTTCGGAATGTGCGGTCTACCATATCGATAATCATGAATGAAAATATTCAAATTATATATTTTTAGTAAAATGATCAAAATCAGAAAAATTAACTTTAAATTTTTAACGGTATTCATAGTTTTGTGAAAATACCCCATTGGGAAATATTGTAAAGTAGAACATAATAGGAAAATAGAGAAGAGCTCGAGGAAGGTAGGGAAATGCCTGGATATTCAGATGATTCCTTTTCAATCAAATATAGCTAAATAAATTGAGGTATTTCCATCAACTTAAGTGAATTTTGATAAAAACTAATGTAAAATAGTCACATTTTTTATCGTTTGGAGGTATTTATACATTAGCGTAAAGGTTTGTCGTGAAATCAATTTTTTGAACGTTTAAAATTCGACCCCTTACGATATTTTACGCCAGCTACTGAATATTTAATATTTGCTTGTCAAAAATAGCACCACTGACATGCATTTTAAGAGGAAACTACAAGCCAAAAATGTGTAAATTCTTGGTAATAGGCATTGAAAGCGCTTGACAATCGGAGTCTAGAAACGTTCGATTTCAAGCACAAAACTGGTTTTTATTTATTTTGTAAATAATTTTATAAGGAAGCAAAAAAGTTAATCAAGTGAAACTGTCACAGATAATCTTAGCTTTAAAACTGTATTTTTTAAAGTTGTTTCCTTTACGCGTTCATATATTTCATTAAAAAAAAAAAATTTAGTAGTTTTAATTTATATTTTTAATTGAGTAATTTAAAAAAATTTTATTTGTATTCTACTCAAGCGAAACGATAGGAAAACCTTCAATTTATTTAAAATACAATTTTTGGTATTCATAATGTACACCAATTCGAGATTAATCAAATTAGTGATTTAGCATCATATTTAGAGATCTGGAATAAACAAGAAAAAAAAAATTGTCGAGGTTTTTGAGGGAAGGTGTTGCAATAGTTAGTTCAAAATAACTAAGTAACCCTCTGGTTTTAAGCGTGAAGGGGGTCAATTATAGTTGATGGACACTTCCGTGTCTTTGAATTTTTAATTCAAATCATCATAACTTAACTGAACTTCTGAAAGTGTATTTTAAAATAAAATCAAAGTTTAATTGTCAAAAAATCAATTTAGTGGTTTTCGACGTCCCTTGTCTTGGCTGTGGTAGAACAATGCAATGGGTAACGCAAATTAATTTCTTGTTACAAGTTTTGATCTTTTCAAAAATCTGCTTTATCTGAAATTGATTTAAAATCAGTAAATTATCCTCGAAAACCGTCCACAAAGAGATTAAAGCTTTTCCCAGAAGCATTTTTTCGTCAATTTGCTAAAATAAAGGTCTCAGAAGGGGGCATTTTTTGGGGGGAAGGGAAAGACACCGTTTTTTTTGTAAACATTTCTGTGATATATTTACCCATCCTTTCATTTTCCAACCCCTAAAAAGCAGTGTTTTTCCGAGTCAATCGTGAACAAATATACGACAGATTGAACTAGTACCAATTTGTAGTGTATTTATTTAGCAGTTTGTTACAATTAATACCAACACGTTTTGAGACCGTTATTTTTAGTATTTAATTAGCAGTTTACAGTAATCAAAGAGCAAAATGGTTCAAATCCGTCTTTTTATGTAACAAGACAGCCTTTTTGTAACAGGTCATTCAAAAATCATCTGGTGTTCATATTTAACGATCTCCGTGGTGAGGAGTAAGCTGCCGTGGTAAATAATAACACATTGTTCTCCTTAAGAGTCATTTCTCTGTAAGACACTGTGTTTTTAGTTACCGCAGCAGTAAGGCTTGACTGGCAAACTGGAGGTTGTGTTTTTAAATTCCGGGGAGCGCAAGTAAATTTTATTTCTGTTATTTCTCAAACTACTCATTAAAATAATATTTAGTATATACGTGGCACGTTCCAGAGCGGAATCTCTCAGTGTCTGCCTGATGTGAGACGATCATTCGGAATTGAAACGTTGCTTGAAATGGCTTTGGCCGTGTTTGGTGACCAGATCTGAATAGCCGGGTACTTACCACCAACCTCTTCCCCATCTTCTTCTTCTGCCCACTACCTTCAACCTCACAACACACCCCAATTGGGGATGTCATAGTCTTACTGGCTCCAGACGGTTGGGACCAGTTAAGACTCTTGTGCGGTTTTACAAGAGTCTTAAATGACTTCAAAAAAGCCCAGAAATGTACATTTTTCTAATGTCCACAAAACACGTTTTTAATTTGAATTTGAAGAGACGTTATATATATTCAAATATAAGTCGTCCTGTAATCCGAAAACACCCAGTTTGTCTGGGACACTAATTTCAAATCAACGTCATTTCATTGTTGGCAGAACGAATAAGAAAACGTGAAAGTAATGAAAAATAACTCCCCTCTTAGTCCTTTGATTCCCGGCTAAATCTGTCGTTCTGAGTCTCCCCGAGTTCTATTCGCCCTGGAGTGGGACTTGGGTCCTTCTGAGCCCGGACTAGTGGGTATTGCCTGGCAGTCGGCTGGGAAGGTGCAAGGAAGGTTTGTCAATAGAGAATAGAAAAGAAAACAATTGTAAGAAATAAGTAAGGAGGTGGAAGGGGCCAAAATAACCCTAAATACCCCGAGTCATTTTTAAGTCCAAAGTAAAAATATGGTTTATTTTAAGGGGTAATTATTGCCCTGATGATCAACCATTAATGTTGACAACTTCAATTAGGAAAGTACCCTTAACGAAAGATGAATTTTGTATGTTTTGACATAGTTTTATCTCTTTAACTACACCAATGAACGTGATCAAATATTTAAATTAAATATTAATTTATTTACTTATTTATACTGGGATTTTACAGATGTTCTCACTTACGTGAGAACTATCCAGTTACAAAAAATCAGTTAAGCTACAGAAAAAAATCTAAAAATTGCATAAATACAGGTAAAAATGCAATTAAATACGAGTTACGTACAATTAAAAAAAAAACAAATAATAATATAAAATTATAAATAATTTCAGTAAAATGACAAATAATACTAGGAGAGACAAGAGACACGAGAATTACAGTGATACATAATATAATTATCTAAACATATTATTTAGCAGCAGCAGAACATTTTTTTTGATTCTGTATAGATTATCAACGAAAATATCTACTTCAGCACACTTAATCTTATTATACAGTTGACACATTTGGGTCAGAGGGCTAAAATAGGCGATATTATTTTTGAATATATGTTACTAATGTTCATATTGTGATACTAAATTCAGAAATGCATTGAAACAAAATTATTTTAATTTGAAATTAAAAAATAACTTAGTAAAAAATACAACCATTATTTTTTTTTACTTAATGCCTGGTTTCGTAACACTCAACACTCTACTAGAATCTCTACAAGTCCGTTACTTAGGTTGTTCCCTATTGACAAAGAGCACTCTCTTTCCAATCCTCTGCCTACTCTTACTACCTCCCCCCTGGATCTCAGCCCAATTTTTTGTAACCCTATGTGAAAGCTTAATATATTGATAACATGTGTTACTTTTAGAATTTAGTACATTATTATACTGCTTGTAGCTCTACGCGGTTGGCATTGAGTATAATAATAATAGTTGTGTTTACTAAGTTTTTTTGTTTTATTATAAATTATAATGTCACGTCACAAATTATCTACTTCATATGAACAAAATATTTTAAATTAAGTTATGTCAGTGAGGCTCGCGGCTAAGAGAAAAAAACACAAAATACGCGGACGTCCTATGACAGATAAACGCTTGGCAGTTCAATCATACTTATTTTTTATGAAAATTTGAGCTTTAATTGAACGATAAACCAACAACTCTTACAAACTAAGTTATATTATGTTGCTACGATTTAAAAAAATATTATAATTTTAATTCGTGTACAAACGTGGTGTTTTATGTCAAGTATTGCGAGACTCGTCCGTCTCCGGTAGGGTTATAAAATAAATTGTGAAAGCAGAGCCAGTTGCAATAAAAACACTTTAAAGGATTACTGTTCACATTATTTCTGGGGTGGCTCTAATCAAAAGCGTCGCAATCTGAAAGAGGATGCCCCGTCGCGTCGCCCGAGAGAAAAACGAAGCCACTCTCTTGCTTCATTTAGTCGTGCGAGCAGGTTTGTTGTATTATGTCGTTTCGTTGCTTGGCACAACGTATACGTAAAGGATATACGAGCAACTTTCATAGCATTCCTATCGGCTTCGTTCAAATAAGAAAAGAGTTTCTTTAACTATATTTTTTTAAATTTTATTTTTGTTACTTCATTTTAAATCTGATAAAAGTCATTTTTGTCATACTAATGGGATTTAAATACCATATGAACGTTTTCTCGCTTGATTCTAAAACATAACACAAGACAACATTAAACAAGTAAGCAGATACTTACCATCGTACAATAATACGAACGTGTTATAGACAGCCCTGATTTACTTGGCCTAATTACCTTCCGTATACCAACTAGATATACTCGATTGAGAAATCATTTTAACATACCAACTAGAACTATTTAACAACAGTATCAGGACCAAGTCATTTAGACACTCATTCATACTTGGATTGCATGCAGTTGGCAAAACTTTCTAAAAAATAGTAGATGTATTCAACTGAGAGGAATTTAATTACAAAAAGGCTATAATAATATACCTCATCTAAATAGGTATAAATGTTAGCTTTGAATGTTCTTTTGCATGTGTTAAATTTTAAAGTTTCTTTAACAAATTTTAATACTTTAATAATGTTTTTTTTTTAAATTTATATATAACTCTTTTGAAAAGCCCGTACAGATGTATAATTTAAATATTTAATTTGGTTTTGTGTTTCATATAGTTAACACGTTTTATTATTAATAATGAACGATCTAGTTGTTGTTTTCAATGGACACTTCAAAGGAAAAAGTCTGGCGGTGAATACAAAAAATGCTGAGCTCAAAATAATTACAGCGTTGACCTAATTATTCTAACAGAGTAAAATTCGCATTGGAATGCCATTCCGAAGGTCGCGGGTTCGAACCCGGCGTGCGCAAATAAATTTTATTTGATTAATTTGTGTTATTTCACAATTAATTAATTAAAATAATATATACCTAGTATATTTGCGGCACGTTCCAGAGTGGAAGATACTACCAGTATCGCCCTGGTGTAAGACCACCATTCAGAATTGAAACGGTGCTCCAAATGGCTTTAGCCGTGTTTAGTGACTAGATCTGAATAGCCAGGTACTTCCCCACCTTCCTCTTTCCCTTCCCCACATACCTTCAGCCTCACAAAATCCCCCAATTGGGGATGCCTTAGTCTCACTGGCTCCAGACGGGAGCAGTTGGGACTCTTGTGAGGTATTCACTATAAAACAAAAAAAAAAATTATCCTAAAAATTAAAATCTTTTCCACGATTGTAATTGATGTGATATAAACGTTTCAAAGTAGTAAATACTGATAACAGATGTTCATTTAAGAATTATTACTGTTTGTGTCTTTCAAAGCAGGGGGTAGTGGAGTGAGGAAGAGGGATTTTGTAGTACCGTCCGTGGCAAGGAACTTACTTGCTTGCACACAGGGCGCCACGTGTCTACATCTAATGAGCAAGTCTGCACGTGTGGAAGCATAATGAAATCACACTTGAAGATGGCTCTTTTAATTTAAAATTCCATGAAATAACAAGGTTATTTCCACGAGCTGCTTCATTTTACCTATGACGTAACCACTGTCGTGTGTGATTGGCATGGATATATGATGGTGATTGAATAATAATAATAAATAAATAATACTTGGATGACTTGTAAAGCGCCGTTTTTGTGCAAAAACACCTCAAGGGCGCTGTGTATGTTTATTATGTAAAATGTTTTAATTTTCAGATCACTAAGGAGAATTTGAACAATTCATCAAATTTAAACGTTCATTTACGGGTTCTGTGAAAGTCCTATTCAAATTCTGTTATTATATCATTATAGGCTAGTTGCTTGACAGAACTGAAATAAAAACAGAACTTAAAAATTTCACAGAACTTGAAAATTAACTATGAATTTTGAAGAATTTTTCAAGTTCTCCGAAACAACCCGTCCTTCATTTAATATTTAATTCTTTGGACAAAGACACTACCAATATAACTTAACCATGCTATAAAAGCTTTCAACAGTCTAAAAGTTGAAATTAAAATTGAGGAAAATAAAAATAAATTCACACACAAAATTACAAAATGGATTAAAGAACAAAAAAGACAATATTACCAAAATGTCATAGCATAAAATAAAAATAAAACCTACACGTAACAAACAAAACAAATATAAACACACACAACTCACAAACACACAAGATTATATATTAAATGTATTATTTTATCTTATATTGTTGATTGTATTTAGATTATATTTTGATATAATAAAATGAAGGCCTCAGCACGGGCAAGCCACCCAGTGAGGCCAACATTACTGGAAAACTTTGAAATGTAAAAAAATATTGTACCAAATAAAAAAATAAAAAATAAATAATGACCATTCCTCGAGAAACTACAGCAATTTGAATAGCGTAAACAGCGTAGTAAATACACTTTTTTTATATTTATATGTACCTTAATACATATTTAGCTTTCCATTATCCACCCTATTAATTTGAATTTACAATTTCACAAATCATAATTTATTGTAAACTATGTAACACAACTATATTACTTGTTAACTACTTTTGTAAAAGCCCATTAGGGCGTAAATAAATAAATAAATTTGAGGCTTCCTGAGACAAATTTCGAGGGAACATTAAAAACATCTATCTATTATATTTCGATGAGACATGAAGCGAAAAAATAGGTTCCGCTTTTTCACCTCCAACTGACCCCCAACTCTGCCAACGACTTAACTACATTTACTGATTCCGGTCTAAGCGCACCGTTTATCGGGTTATAATAGTGGAATAAGTTTCGACGAGTTATTAGTACGCAGTAGCACCTCTAATTAAAGCTCTTTAATTACAAATGTTTTAAAATGTTAAATGAACTCACTTTAAATGTTGAGGAAGCTAAAAGTTTTGACGTTTATCTTGGGTTAAGTCTCAATGTCATGAAGTCTATTACGTAGGTAATACGAGTAGTAGTTTTATAATAGATTTACATTGTACTACAAATATTGAGGTTAACAAGAATGTAGTTATTTCACCGTGGTGGATTTTTTAAAATTAGAAAAACTACATTAAAAGTAAAATGTATTTATTGCAAATTATTTACGAGTGATATTAGGAGTTTTTTTTATTTATTTTTTTATTAACAAAATGTTTGATACATATACAATTCAGGTACATACATAGTAATATAAAATGAAAGTGTAACAAAAAAATCCCACAAAAGCGAAGCCTGAGCGTGGGTATTATAGTGTAAGGATAAAACAGTGGTGTTTAAAATATATATTTTTTAAACTTGTAAAAAGTATCTATAGAGATCAATGTGATTGTTTTTTTTTACAGGAACACACACACACACACCCACCCTCTCACACACACACACACACACACACACATACACACCATCATCTTCGGGCACGCGATTTGGCGAACCCTACAAGGTTCTCATTATGTAATATTTCATTAAAAATGTTACGTCTCACTCTAAAATACAATAAAATCTATTCACTTATTGTAAGCCCTAATTTATTTTTACTATGAAATCTTGAGTAAAAAGTTTACCATAATTAGACCACAACATTAATTTCTAAAGTTCGCTCGAGCGAATTAGAATAAGAGTGTGCAAATATTTCGTGCGACTAATGTGGGTTGCTTCCGAATAATTCCTCGATGGGGGTACGTGGACTACACAGTACAATACAGAACAGAGCAATTTGTGATTATTTGCAAGAAATATGATCCTTTCCATCCCCTCGTTTCCTTCAGCAACAATAAACTTCTACCGATTTAAGTTTACCTTTTTCTGGTTCGGCGCTCTTCTGAACCGCAGCCCATAAATCAATTTACACAAAACAGTTTCGCAGAGAGCTTTTGCACCGCGAGCTTTCAATGGGAAGTCTGTTATTTTTAATATCCGCTAGTAAAAAAAACGAAGGCTCGTGCTGCCTTAAGCATTTCAAACCACGAACATTCTTTAGTTTCCATCTGGCTCGAAGGATCACCAAGTTTTTTTTAATAAATTTGACTCTAACTGAAACGGGTCGGAAGACCCTGTTTGAGAAGATTTGATCCCTTCTGCAAAGAACCGAACCTTTTTATGTCGGTAGGGTTGATTTTGAAACGTTGTTTAAGTCTATTTTTTGTCGTTAATGATGTGATAACCCTCAAGCCCTGTTGTTTAACGTTGAGTAATCTACCGAATGCCAGTTACGCATTTTTTTTATATCCCCCTCGGGAGGGAGTTCTAGTTTTTACGAAGCTTACTTGTTTTTAATGTTCACAAACTACCTCACTGATAATATTTTATGTGTGCTTAACACGGTTTTAAGGATCGTTATTTGGTGATATTAATAGCGCGTCATCTTAATTCTATTTATATTATTATAGATACCTACCTACCTAACGTGAAAAAATCTATGAAGGTAGAAAACTTCTAGCTATCCATAATAATACATTTTGAAAAGAGGCGGTCAATAGCTCCATGGGTAGCACGCTTGACTTGCAGTTGGTCGGACGGGGTAGATAATACTCACACCTGGTAACCGACTTCTTCCTTTTTTATAACAAGTCATGCAAAGTTATGAAAAAGTCTGTACCGACTATCTTTACTATGAATCTGACGATTTATAACTTTTTTCATCTATTATAAACTTAATTATAAAGAAAGAAAATTAATCATTTTTTTAATTTTATTACCACTCTGCACTGAAGGGAGAGTGGTTATGACTAGCGGTAGGTTCTTGAACCCGAGTCCTTTTCGGGAAGCGGATCCCACTCCTACTCCTTTTTAAATCAACCACTCCCAGAGAACTCGGACCCAAATGCCTCTTCGTATGTACCCATCGCTCGCCAGTGTCGCTTTCCAGCACCCGCGTCCCACCCGTGGTGACACGTCAGCCTTTGCTCATATAGCTGTCGATTCTGTTGACGGACTTAACGTTGAATGAACGTTCTGGTTATTGTTCAATAATATTGGAATAACATGCGATTGTGTTTTTTTTTGTTACCGATGAGTAAATTATTTAAATAATAATATCGAATGTCACGGAGTTCAATTCAATACTGGCAACAAATTATTTGAGTGATTTTAAAGTTCAACGTCTGTTTATGTTTGACTAAGCCGATGCACTACGTCGTGTAATATTTTAAATTGAGCCGCTATCAATAACAACCCTAAAATATATTTAGTCTTTGAAGATAATATCTGTACATGTGTAGAGCTGAAACGATAAATATATGAAAAAATCGCGACGCATGCTCCGAAAATTATAAGAAAACACATTTTGATTTGTTATTTAAGGTGATGCACTTCTTCGTGTAATATTTTGAATCGAGCCGCTATCAATAACAACCCTTACGTAGATGGCGATAAGGTTTAAATTCCTGATTATTACCATCCGCCTGTTTTGATTTATGCAATAAAAAAACATGGCCAAAACGTGCCTCTTATTTTATTTTGTGGTTGTTCAGGCATAAATATTAATTTTTTTTCGATCATTTTATAAATAACTTAATTTGCCACATTATATAATAAAATCATAACCGAAAATTGGTTCGTAAATAGCAAATTTTAAACTTTAAAGCAGTTTTCATAGGCCTTTACATTATTTTTTTCTGGGCTTATAAAAAGACTTATCTAAAAAAGACTCGATTTTTTCAAAGGCAAAGATGTATTCTACTTGCAGTATTTAATTAAAGAATCAGAAACATTTCTAGGCGACCAAATTTTCAAACCAAAAACACATGATTTTGCATTACTACGTATGGCATCGCCTTAATTTAAATGAGTTTCTAAACTCTTGGAAATATAATGCATATGTAGCTATTTATTTATTTATTGACGCCCTATTGGGGTTTAAGCGCATTTGAAGTGAAACAACACAAAACTGCGCTATATAAATACTATGTTATTATTATTATAAAAATTACAAATTTCATTTTTAACAACAATAGAAAATCGAAATAAAATATAATGATTTCTCATACATTATTTACATTTAAAAAGTGGTGGACTAATTTATGTTTTGTATCCTTTTTAAATAAATACAAAAAACTATAAAAAATAAGGTCCGAGTTCTGGTGCGGACTCGACTCGGGACCCGCCACAGCTCTCAGAAAACACAGTACCCCTCAGGTACAAAAGCTAGCACTCCTCATCTCTAGTTGTGAACGCAACGAGGTTGATTAAAAATAAAATAATACGGTTCATTGAAAGATATATTTGGTGATTCTCGAACGCAAGTTATAAGTTTAGAAAAATTATTCCGAACAAAGCTACCGTGGACATCAACTATATTCGAAATTGAAATCGTTATTAACTAGTTACTAAATGTTTAAAGGAAAGATTATTTCATGATCCACCTACAATGGGTTCCACACCCAGACATATTTGGCCGCAATGAAAGTTTCTGAAATAGTTGGTAGTTTAAGCAATCCAATCCTCTACTCACCATCTCTTGCTGAAGCCTTAAAGCCTCCCAGTGGGAGTGGGTAGGGCGGGGGGGGAGGGGGGGTTGCTCGGGTGGTCACGCCATCTGCAACAGGAAAATTCAATTACAAACTTATTATTACTAAGTGAGATCCGCCATTTTATATTCCGTTTTTCTTTTGGTTTCATCACTCAGTAGTAATGCAATAATTATTTTCCGTTGCGCTCAGCACCCAGCTCGTACCGGGAGAAATAGTCTGATTCTAGGAACCAACAAGTCCATAATGGACTTTCATGATGCAAGGTCTTTAAAAATTATCATTTTTCCATAACATTGTTATAAACCAACATCATTATTTGTAATGAAGTCCAAAATAATTTCATAATATTTCATTTATGCTGTCAGAAAGTCTGAAAATTTATGTGAATTTCCGCTTCCCTATAAAATCCAAATAAATGGAATATTTCGGAACGTATCGGGAAACTAAACAAAACTAAAGTTTTTGAAAGATAGTAAAACACACATTCTAATTTCATTATTACAAATATATATTACATTTTGGAATCAAACATTAATAATGGCTCATCTTAGGTTTTTTCGTAAACACTGAGCTAAAATTACTGGTAACGAAAAAAACAAATGTATTATAAACATTACAGCCACCTCAATTTTTGTCGTTTTATAAAAAAAAAAACAAAGTTTAATAATTTGGTTCTCATGTTGTGGTCGGAACCTTTGAATTCATGGAGGTGTACATTTTATTCTGTGCTTAACTTCTACAATTGAATATTATTTATTAATTTTATTATTTTTTGGGATATCGACAGTTTACATTTATTTCAGTTTGTACATAAGTATTATATAGCCAAAATAAAACCAATTATTGCTTTCCTCCTTATGACTTTACCTCTACTGAGACAGCATAATAAGGAATAGGTATTTATTTTTCGGAATAACTTTATTGAGTAAAACCTCAAATTGTAGTATTTAAATATTGAAGACAATATTAGTGATTTCTAAACGAAAATCTGAAACAGAAAAATCAGAAAAGGAAACGGTCACATCTGGGACGCGATTATATTTTAAGGAATAAGTATTTTAAATTTGTAAGAAAGGAATATGAAATCAAAAATTTTTACAAAACAAACGATTATATAAAACGAAAAGTTATGAAAAAAAAACATTTATCAATACATTCATAGTCATAGGGAGAAGTTGTGGATATAAATCAAAACATAATAGAAATATAAACAATAGAGACATAACATTATTCACAAACCATGAGATAAATATTCTTTATGGACCTCTTGTATTTGGTAAGTACGCAATTGAAAATATCCACCTTGGATAATACACTATTGTAATTATTGCATTGTCTGTTCGGGCAAGAATTCTGCTTAGGGTTCGTTTTGCACTGATCTACCCTAAACAAGACAGAAGAGCGCGTTGAACGCGCAGGTACATTGAATTTCTTTTTCTAACACATAGTTCATATTTCTAACTAAGAGGTAAAGGAGACAACGATTTATACGAGACCTTATGAGCTGTTCCGAAAAACGAACAAATTGATTCGACGGCTAAATAGCTGCTGTTCCCAAAACCGAAGAAATGCCAATCAACGATTGACTCAACGAGTACCACTTAGAAATCGCTATCGAATCGCTTATTGTCAGTTGATTAGTTTTTTGGAACAGCACATGGTCACTGACGGAATTCCAATGAGCAGTTAGAATATAGATGCCATGTTGAAATGATTGTCCTTGATGAGGTTCCTTCGACCTTAGTAGAGATTAATAAATTAAAAACCAACAAATTCAAAAACAAGTCTAATGGTTTCTTCATCAAGATACTTATTATCTTTAATTAAAAGTGCCACAGTTTATTCTTGTTAATACATTTTAGATTATGCACACGAACCTCACTAAATTCATAACATTCTTAAAAAAATAACATTCGACCGAACATGTCAAAAAACTTATTGTGTTGATTATTTTTTTCATCGCATTTTCCTTCTTTTCTTTCAGCAGTTTGAATTGAATAACATCACTCTCTCTTTGAGGGTCAGGATCAAGGGACCTAGCTACTAAAACTGATGTTTTGAGTTAAGCTTGGTTGCCATAATGCCACAATCAAGTAGTGACATTAAAAAGATACAGTTGGGCATCGTATGGGTATTCCAATCTTTATTTGCGTTTATTTCAAAACTTGTAGATAGGCCCCTGTGATCTTTATACCCATTCCACCTTTAAATTTAAACTTAGGGAATACTTCAAAAAACATTTTTTGTAGATTTAAGTAGTTGCTCTTTATCTGACGGCCGGCATAGTCCAGTGGTAACGCATTGGACTGCCATTCCGAAGGTCGCGGGTTCGAACCCGGCGTGCGCAAATAAATTTTATTTGATTAATTTGTGTTATTTCACAATTAATTAATTAAAAATTAATTAAAATAATATATAATATATTTGCGGCACGTTCCAGAGTGGAAGATACTACCAGTATCGCCCTGGTGTAAGACCACCATTCAGAATTGAAACGTTGCTCCAAATGGCTTTAGCCGTGTTTAGTGACTAGATCTGAATAGCCAGGTACTTCCCCACCTTCCTCTTTCCCTTCCCCACATACCTTCAGCCTCACAACATCCCCCAATTGGGGATGCCATAGTCTCACTGGCTCCAGACGGGAGCAGTTGGGACTCTTGTGAGGTATTCACTATAAAAAAAATAAAAAAATCAAAACTGTGTACATTATTCTATTTTTAGTTATGGATCAAGGTTTTTAAATTATAAATGTCGTTATTTTTATTGGTGAATGACATAAAAAACCTGACAATAAAATATTCTTGTATAAAGATTGTTTATAACGCAAACAAAGAAGGTGCAAAAATTCCTAAATTTATGCTAATATTAAAAAGTTATCAATAATTACTTAGGGGTGATTTGTGAGCAAGTTTATGAAAAGCCTTTCCAATGTTTCTTCCAATAAAATATATCTCCAAATAGAGCACCGAATGTAGGGCAAGTCTAAATCGACACGTTTAGTTTATTACCATATATTAATATATATGTTACACATAATTGTGGTCGTGTGACGTGAGCGTAACTAAGCGATTCAGTCAGAGGCATTTTTTTCCGTGTCAGTGGCCCGACATGCATATTAGTTTATTTTATTTTTAAATGCGATTGCAGCCACGGCGACTCGCGACCCGCAACCAAACTAAACACAAACACGACACTGCATGTCATCAAATACTAACGCTGTGATTTGTAGATTAAATTATTTATTTCATGAATCCATGGGATTCTAAAATTATTTTTTTTTTACTGTATTTTATAAATGTTGGTGACTTGTTCTTCGTTCATGATTGTTTGTTTTTTCAGTTTGTTTTGTTATACAGTCGGTTTTTATTTGACATATTTCATAAGAGTGTAATTTGTTTGTACACATAATATGTGAGTAGATAAAATATTTTAATTTATATTTTTTTGTTATTTTTTTTTTGTTTTATCTCATTTAGGTATATCAGAGATACTCGAAGAGCCACGGAAAAGGTAAGAAGAAGCAGAAAATATCGGTTAGAAGATATAAACATAGACCAGAAGTGATGATAAGAATTAATAAAATACAGAAATTAGATGAGCCAAGAAGAAGAAGATGCCAAAAGTTACAAGCTAAGACTAAAAGAGACAAGGCTAGCTCAAAATGGACGAGAAGTTGCAAAAATAGCCAAGAAGAGACAAGAAGGAGCGAGAAGAGAATACTATGATAAGAATTAATAAAATACAGAAAAAGCCAGGAAGAAATGAGATGAGCCAAGAAGAAGAAGACGCAAAAAATTGCAAGCTAAGACTAAAAGAGGCAAGAAGAGACAAGGCTAACTAATAATAAACGAGAAGTTGCAAAAATAGGCAAGAAGAGACAAGAAGAAGTGAAAATAGAAGAGACAAGACGAGCCTAGAAGGGTCGAGAAGATGAAATAAGAGGCATGAGGCCAATAAGAAAATAGAAGGGCCAAAAAGAGAAAAGAACGAGAGGCAAGAAGAGGCGAGAAGTTGCAAGAAGAGGCAAGCAGGGGGCAAGAAGAGCCAAGAAGAGACTAGAAGAGGCAAAAAGGGGCGGTAAGACTTGAAACTTTGCAAGAAGAGACAAGACGAGTCAAGGAGGGGTGAGAAGAAGCAAAAATATGCAAGGCGAGAAAAACCAAGGCAAACTATAAGAAAAAAGAAGACACAAGAATATACAATATAAACCGAGAAGAACCAAAAAGATTTAAGAAAATGTAAGAAGAGGCAAGAAGAACGAAGAAATAAAGAAGAAAAAAATAACGCTTAGTCAATTCTTTTATTCGTGTCCATCCAAAATTCCAATATTGGCTTATAAGGTTGTCTGTATACCGGTCGATTCAATTCCAACGTCCTTCCAAGTGCTAACAAGTCAGTGCCCACTGGCGTACCGGTCGCACCGGGATAGGAGTGCTCCTTTCTGGGGTGGTACAATCGTATCGCATGTATTTTTAAAATGTTGGTATAATAATACCTACTTTCATACACACTACTGATGATCTATCTACAAATTTCATTCAACATTTTTATGTCATGAAATAATTTATTACAACGTTTTTGTTTTACTGCATAAAAAATCAACCCGAAAAAAATATAATTTTTACATTAATACATCTATTTTAAAATGTCTAATAGACTCTTTTTTTAAATTGGTTTGATTGTGGATTGAACTTTCCTTCACAGTAACTGGAGTCGATAACTCTACCATCGTCGCCAAATGCCAATCGGGTAGGGCCGATATTTATTTCGTATATTAACTGCTGTGATGTCACCAACAGTTACATTATCATCGACTAAGAGTCTATTTGATGATTTTCAGCTCACCCAGATGCCGGGAAGTGGGTCAATTACCACATCCGAGGGATTCATTTATTCATGAAAACAAAATCGTAATTCAAATAGATATGTTTAAAAGAGATATTTTTCGGTTTACACCTTAAGCTACACGCGTTATACATTGTATATTCGGTTCCACTGTAACCAAGTTCAACAATGCAATTTTTTAACCCTGGTCAAAATAATATCATGTCGTATCATAAAATATTACCGCTTGACTTTCAATTTCAAGTAGATTAACTATTTTGCAAAGTAGATTAAAATATAGCAAATGGAATACTTTTTAATAGATTTCGATTTTGGTTTTTATTCAATTAAAAATACTAAAATTTTAAAGGCAAACTAAAATTTTCAAATTCGCTTATTGATGGTTTTTAACACTTTAGAAGGAACCAAAAAATAAATTTACTGAAGATAATTCACCTTTTTTTCGTTAATAAAAATAATATTTATTAAAATATTTGGCAGGCCTTGACCAGGTGAAGTGTACATTTTTGTACATTTTTTTACTATTATATTATAAACATTTAAATGCAAAAATAAATCTTTTTTAATGTGAAACCGCACTACAGTCCCTACTGATCCTAACCATCTGGAGCCAGTGAGAATAAAGCACCCCCAATTGGGGTGTGTTGTGAGGCTGAAGGTAGCAGGGAGGGGAAGGAGAGGGGGAAGAGGAAGGCGAGAAAATAAACAAATAATATGATATATTGTACCCTTAATATACGCCTACTTAATCTATACTATAGATCCTAGGAAATAAATTGTACAGCGCCCTTGAGGTGATTTTTCACAAAAACGGCGCTCTACAAATTATCCAATTATTATTATTATTATTATTATTATTATTTATAAAACTAATTCTCTATAATTGTGTATATTGAATCACGTTTGTAGTTAATTAGAATATTTAATTATGTTTATTTGTACGTTGAGTTGCGTTTTTAGTTAAAAAATCAAGTCTTTGAATATTCGTAAACAACATTGCCTTTAAGCATTATTTTTAAATAAATAATATAATTGTAAATACTCTTCCCATAAACACGAGCTCCTGGAGAATAATTAGGAGAAAAAATATTTTGCATACTGTTATAACTTGAAATGTTCAATTATTTTTTAATTAATAATTTTAGAGAAAAAAAAAATAGAAATTAAAATATAACATATCTGTAAAGAGAAAGAGACAGATATTCGAATAGTATGTAGAATAATTATTTCGCTCCTTCTCCAAGCTGAATACATTGAAAGCTGAAGATAATATGAGCATTGCCCACAAGAACTCGAAAAGTTTCATGAATCTCAACTGTCAAATAGTTCAAAACCTTGATCTTCTTCGTCCGTTTCCCCACTGATCCACCCTCGTACCAGTCCAGGAATTGGGGTTTCCTCGGGTTCTCTGACCCCGGCAGTTGAGACTCTCGAGTGGATTCAAAAAAACAAAAACAAAAAACTCCCGTAAATATTTGTGGGATAAATGTTGGAGAGGGTTTGATTGAAAGGTCAACTTTCGGGCAAGGAGCGAGACACCTCGGGGGATTAAATCCACAAAGGATCACATAATATATCCTTCAGTACGCAGGTACCTACGTAGTTTCCCAACGTAATTTTTGCTCCTGTGAAAACAACGAGACCCACGCTGCGACTTAAATTTGCAATGTCATTAAACCTACACTTATAAAAGATAAGCGAGATTTTTTAATATAGATTTGTTTTATTAGTGTATAGCTTGGGATTCTGACTAAAAGTGAAATTAAAAAAAAAAAAAAAAATGGTAATTATAATTCCACATCTTAGTGCATGTAAATTTATTTTCAGATCCAACTAGCCATATTGTTAACAGATTTCTAGAAAAACCTCACATCATCCTTTCCATTATTTATATTCGTATCTTTTATGGCTTCTCTTTCTTTTAAGAAATGTAATGACTTTACATTATATTCTTATTTCAGCCTTTTAAAATACAAGTGTAAATGATATGGACAAGAGCCTAGTATGGTAGTTAGATTTTAAAATTCATTGAAAAAGTTACCGCACAACTGCAAGGAGCCGGCGGAACGCTAGCATCCCCAATTGGGGTATTTTTTGAAGGTGAAGAGAGTGGGGGGGGGGGACCAGATTGAAGAAGAGATATTATGAAGTATCTGGTCATTAAACACGGCTAAAGCAATGATTCAATTTGAATGGTAGTCTTTCACCAGGGGTCACCGAGAACCTTTATCACTCGAGGGAATTGATCTTGTTTCACTTCCTCCTCTTGAGTCAACGATTTGGTCATCTTTGCAATGTTGCTGACTGGAAAGCACAGTCGTCCCGCAAAATGCAATTGGAATAGAAACTTCGGATATGCCGACTTACCTTTTTTCTATTCTTCCACGGTCTCTCTTCTTTGTGCTGGTTCATACACAATACACTAATTTTCACTAAAAAAATGCACGAGCTCACGATGGCTTTTCAAGTTTCGACACGGTCGAAAAAGGGGACTCCGTAATCAAACACAGATTATGCGCTGACACAACGATTTTTCAACTGAACTGGTTACAATAAGTCGGCATATGAAAGGTAGGAATTGGTTCGGTGGGGAACAATAATATTCAAAAATGAGATCAAAAGGAAAGGTGTAGGTAATACGATGCTAGGTACCAACATCTACCATGAAATTAAACGTGAAAAAACTACTGGCCTTAATAATCTTAGATAATATCCGGTATTGTATTGATTTACACATGTGTTATAATTGAAGTGAAACTTCTTTACGCGCGTTATGCATTTTCGAGGACCGGAGTAAAACTGACTCATGACCGTCACGAAAAACCGTGATCATTTTGCTATAGGAGCCTAGCTAATATTATATACCTAGTTTAGGTCACTCTCTAGAGGCAGAACGCCCGACTCTAGTCGTGAAGAACCGAGGTTCGATCCCCGCTTTAACTATTTTTTCTTTCTTTTTGTGATTTTTTTAATACGAGGAAAAGTGATAAAATGCTCTCGTGCTCCGACTTTGTCAGGCATACATATAAGAAGATATCTACATGATTGTTGTCAAAAATGCACATTTATATATTTTTATTGAGTAATTTATTTTTAGAATTTTTGCGATCGAACCTTCTAATTCTGTTTGAAACGATCGATTGAAGGAAGCGAATTTTGTATCGTAATATAATATCGTATACAAACTCCGTTATAAAAATAAGCGCGGGACAAGTCAATTGAGGAGTACACGTTGTATACGCGGTTCTCGTCGCGCGAGATACCTCTCCTCGCGGTCTAGAGGCAGAGCGTTCGACACTTTTTATGCAGGACCCGGGTTCGAATCCCATATATTTATAACTTTTAATTTTTTTTATCACATGCTACTTATAAATATGTCAATATTAGGAATCTAGTTAAACGTTCATTTGTTAACAATACGCCTATAAATAAATGTATGCTTTTTAAAACTATAATGTACAGCATTCTGAATAATAATAATATGAAATGAAAAGAGAGAGAGAAGAATACTAAAAGTTTCACTTCCGTCGTGCGTAGGCTTGCCACACACTGTATTTTTTTTATTTATTTTCTTTCAATTATTAAATTTCAAAACATATTTCATTTAATTGACCGATTGACTTCGAGAGGCTTCGATTCAATAGATGGCGCTTTATGACAATTAGCCTGTCCGAGAATTCAGTTGGAACAATGCCCCCATAATATAAACGGTTTAAGTCCACAGCACTCGGAGTTCAAGCCACGGCACCGGCAACAGCACCGGGAACCGGGAGCGCGGCACTTCCAGCAGCATTCCGTGACCGAGGCGGCGATAATTTGGAAATTTATCGGCTTCAATGAATACAGTCGGCGGGCTAATGTCTCCCAATTATATCCCTCCAGCTGAACTTTGACTTGAGTAAATCGGTGGAACTGTGGAACTGGGAACTGCGGAGCGAACAGAAGCTGCCGGAAATAATTCCACCATTGCAGCCGTAATTAATGGTATTGAAATTGCGGTGAAATTATTAGACAAAGCCTCGCCGCCAGATTTCATTGATATTTTATAAAGAAAACCACAATATTTGAGAACTTATTTATTTATGTTGTTAAAGTTATCGTCAAATCTAAGTAAAATCGTTTATTTTTTTGGATTTAATTTTATTAATTTATTTATTTTCACACTCTAACATGGAGTTTAAAGGTACATAAATTATAATTGAAAGCCATAAAAACATTTCTTACATAAGAAAAAGTTAGTAGAGTGTATAATAATCAGTAATTGCATGTAAATGGTTAAGTAGTAATGTTTTGTGAACACCTCACTAGGAAAACCTGTGCTGAGGTTAGTACTAATATGGGTTCCTTTAAAGGTTAGTAGCAGTTAAAGGACATCATCATAGTGAATAGATAGAGTTACAATACAGTGAAAAGAAAAGAAAATAATATTTCTTGAATAGAACTTAATGAAGAAAAGAGAAAAGTATGAGTTTGATAATTATTGTGAATAATTAAAAATACATTTTTTATGCAATAATAATTTATGCAATATTTTAAAATACAAGATCTAATTGTGATATTTAATTACTAATTATATTGAGTTATGTTTGTTTTGTGTTATATAATAAATGGCAATATTTGTGTTTGAAAGGCAAAGTGATCAGGAGGCAAATATTTTATAAATTCTTTCAGCTTCACAAATACTACAATTATAATATATCGTGATTTTACATAATTAAACACAAGTTTACATTTTTCATAAGTGTAGAAAAAATAAACTATAATTGTAATTTGTTAACTAAAAAAATGCAATTAAACCGTAAGTAAAATATGCAACATTTGTTTTTGAAACGCAATGTGATCCGGAGGCAATCTTAATAGATATGTAAATTGAGTCTTCGTGTATATTTGCGCTCGCAAAACTCGAAAAGTAGCCGACCGATATCGCTGAAAATTTCAAATTTTGTTCTTATTAATCAGTGCCAAGAGTGGTTGGAAATTTTGAATGGTAGAAGAAGTCAGAGACGCCCGAGTTTAACAGTAATATTGTATTATACAGTAGTAAATGGTAGGAGAAGTCAGAGACGCCCGAGTTTAACAGTAATATTGTATTATACAGTAGTAAATGGTAGGAGAAGTCAGAGACGCCCGAGTTTAACAGTAATATTGTATTATACAGTAGTAAATGGTAGGAGAAGTCAGAGACGCCCGAGTTTAACAGTAATATTGTATTATACAGTAGTAAATGGTAGAAGAAGTCAGAGACGCTCGAGTTTAACAGTAATATTGTATTATACAGTAGTAAATGGTAGGAGAAGTCAGAGACGCCCGAGTTTAACAGTAATATTGTATTATACAGTAGTAAATGGTAGGAGAAGTCAGAGACGCCCGAGTTTAACAGTAATATTGTATTATACAGTAGTAAATGGTAGGAGAAGTCAGAGACGCCCGAGTTTAACAGTAATATTGTATTATACAGTAGTAAATGGTAGAAGAAGTCAGAGACGCTCGAGTTTAACAGTAATATTGTATTATACAGTAGTAAATGGTAGGAGAAGTCGGATGGGCCCTAGAAAGACGTAGCGAAGCTTTGTGGGGTCTACTTGTATTTGACAAATACTTTCAGCATTACACAACCTACATTTACAATCCCGTGATTTTACGTAAATAAACACAAGTTTTTATTTTTGTAAAGTAAAAAAAAAAGAAAAATCCCACAATTCAGTTAAAATCCGTAGTCACAGTAGAATACCAAAAATACACTGCTGTAAATTAGAATGAAGCCTTCTTAAACTCCCGCGGTGCAAAAGGTGTAGGTATTGATTCGGTCTTTGAAAGTCTCCTAACAAGTAAACAGCCGTTTTGTAAAACGACGAAGGCAACCTTTGAAAGGATTTATTAACCCGCCTTGGCAAGGTGCCCACTGCTCGCTGCTAACAACCCAAGACGCCAGCCACGACACAAGATATATTTCACATTAAAGTATGATGGAGATATCTTACTTAACCCTTACCCTTAGACAAACATCAATAGCGAGCTCTAGCCAAGCAGACGACGATCATGGTGATAGACTTTGCTAAAAAAGCGCGCATGTTTCAAAAGATATTATATTATATCAGGGGCGAATTCACATAGTGGGGGGGCTAGTTAAATGTGTATAAAAATGCTGATTATTTTGTATTTTTAAATTCAATAAAACATAGGTTATAGTTCTAACGTACGTGTGAACAAGACAATTTTCAAAAGTTTTTAATTTTTTTTTTAAATCAGTAATTATTTTAAGAAATACAAAGTAACGTATTCACAATCCTCTTCACTAGATATTTAACAAGGGCATTACACAGTTTTGTAGCATAGAAATCATTATTTTTCTATAGCAAAAGTTGAATTTAAATTTAGGATTCTCAGTGTATTTAATGTTTTTATCCATATTTAATATACTCGCACAAGAGTCCTAACTACCATATTGCCGCTCATATGGCAGATGTGACTCAATACGTCTCTTTGCGCACGTTTTTCAGGCATAATTTGATTTTGACTAACAAACTTGACCTTTTCAAATCCAGTGACTGGTGAAAAACCTTTTCACTTTAGTCTGTAATAATTTTGAGAAAATTTATGTCATGAATTATTACACAATAACTCCAATAATGCACAGCGCTTGTTCCAGTACCCATAAGTCGAAAAAAAAAAATTAGTTTTTTTTTTTAATATTTGTGTTTTTAGCAATAAATATACAATGTTTACAAGTCACGCTATTTTAATTTATACTACACGTACATTAAAAGCATTTGCTTGTGGATGGAAGAGGAGTCTATATTTGCAAAAAAATAATATAACTAGGTTACAAAGTAAAAAGAATTCCAAAATTAAAATCCATACAAATTATTGTATTTGGAAGGAAGAAAAAATATATATTATGGAGGATAAATAAAATATAGTTGGAAAATTTGTGAGATTTTCAAATGAAACTAGTGGAATCAGTTTTTGTTAACAATTTCCCTAAAATATTTTTTATATGGTTCAATATTTGTTTTTTATCATTAGCGCTTCTAATTTCTTTTGGTAATTTATTAAAGAAATGTTTTCCTTGATGGGTATAATGGTGCTGAGCAAAAGAAATGTGTAGTTTAGGACATGCAAATATATATTTAAGTCTTGTTCGATTTTCAGTTATGAATGAGTATTTATCTTTTCCTTAAATAATTTGAATAATTGAATTTTTCATAAATAAGTGTTTTAGGACGGGTTATTTCGGAGAATCTGAACAATTCATCAAATTTCAACGTTAATTTGCGAGTTCTGTGAAAGATATTTTCTAGTTCTGTTATTATTTCAGTTCTATCAAGCAACTAGCCTATAATGATATAATATCAGAACTTGAATAGGACTTTCACAGAACTCGCAAATTAACGTTGAAATTTGATGAATTATTCAAATTCTCCGAAACAATGTAGGAACTTTGAATTCTTTTAATACGCGTTCAGTGGGGAAGTCTGGAGGTTTTTTTAGAATTATTTTTATTATGACTTTTTGAACAATGTCTATGGGGGTCAGGCTAGTTTTGTAAGCTGCTCCCCAACTGATAATGGAATATTACAGAACATACTGTATTAACGCATAATATATTGAGTATAGATTTTTCATTGATAAGAAATTTCTGATTTGTAATAAAATATAAATATATTCCTAATTTTCTTTATTGTATGGTAGATGTGATCTTTCCATTTTAGGTTTTTATCAATGATTATTCCTAGATATGTAATTTTATCAGCTGTTTTCAGAAATGAGCATTTTTGTCGACAGAGGTTAGCGTGGATTTGTGAGAGAAATTTTTTTTAAATTTAAAAATTTAAAAAACTACTGCAAGCATTACGCACGAATAAAATGGTGCACTTATTTTTCTTGGAAAAACATATTCTTTTAAACTAGCTCCACACAGGAGGCCTGAGGGATAATTCCCCTCAGAGCATAATTAATTTTTGGGTATACTGTATGGTGAGTCTTTTTAGAAAAATAAAGGGAAAGACTTTAACTTTTTAGATTCTGAGAGAGTTCTGCTGGAGAAGTCAGAACCTAGGCAAACCTTACCCCATGAACCCGGAAACCCTGTTAAATCACCAAACCTAGCGAACCACTTGAGGATACATATGGCAGAGGTGTTGGTTATCCAATAAATGGTTGCCGGTGCGGCGGTACCAACACCTACCACTCAAATTGAAATTCCTATACATTTTTATACCGGGCCACCTGTTTTTGCGGGCGCCCTAAATATTATGATTGTCATACTATAAACAAAAATAGGAAATGATAAGTCGTCAGGATCGTCCTGATGCTCGTCGTTAAGCGGTACCAAATGGGAATAGAAAGAATTCTAAACCGTCCTAAAACACGCTCGATCGACGAGATAACCAAATTAGGCGGAAGCACGCGCTATCCACAGGCAACAACACACCTTGCCTTGAATCTGGAAGAGCGCAGAGAGACCTTCCGTCAGTAGATAGACAGTAGATGATGACGATCTAAAGCAATACTTCAAAAGTTACTGTCGTTATTATTCGCTCAACTATAAAAATCATTTCAGACGTCATTTGTTGTTTGATTACGATGATTTAATATTATTATTAAATTATTTTGCCACGCGAATGTAAGATATCTCCAAAAAAGAGAATGTGAACAAGATACATCACTTTCATTACTTTTCATAACTTTATAACAATTTTTATAGATGTGTTGAATTGTCATTTTGTTGAGTTATCCGGTCACCACAGTGTACGTACATAAAACAGTTGTGGTTAAATTTAAAAATACAGTTTCTACATATATATAAGCGTGATTTAATGATTTGGTAGATGTTCCTGCAATTTTTTTTAGACATTTTCACATAAAAAGCATATTTTAAATATAGATAGATTTCACTACATAGCATATTTAAAAAATAATAATAAATAATATAAAAATGTTCTCAGCTTTTTTACGCAGCTTTGGCCGTTTATTTATTTATTATATACTAAAAAATACAATTACAGAATAACGAATCTTTGACTGTCCAACTGGGAAGGTTTCCCGTTTCAGGACAATCAAATTGAAAGGCTGAATTGTTCGTATGAAGTAGGTAATGTAACACAAATATATAAAAATAAATTCATATCATTGAAGAAATTACTTTTTACGTAACACAAAATTCATTACATTGTGGAAATTTCTTTCATTTTGACGATATAGAATATGTAAGGTAAGCATCTTAATTTTGTTCATTATTTCTGTGAGGAGTAATAATATTTTATATGTTTTCCGATTTTATGTCCGGGTTAAATCTTCCCCATAGGAAAAACTAAACCCTTCCACACACTTTTCCACAAATGATCATCTAGTCGATCTACATTATGCAAGTGCATTATATAAGCAAAATAAATACAAAACAATACAAGAACAACACGTCAACCTACCAGAGATAGAATTATTCATTTTTTTTTTAAAGAAAGACAAACATTCCTGGGTTACGAATAACCTGACAATATTTGAAAATCTCCTACTACCACCACAGTAAACTGAAAATGTTGCTTGTGTTGTGATGGAGGACTTAGCCAGCCGAGGAATTGAACACACTACGCCCGAGTGAGACCCAAGCGCGATGTCAACTCGACCACCGACCGGTCGGACATGGGAAAATAATTCACCAACTCTAGATATTTTCATATCAGAGGGTTCGGCTCGGTAGAACTCCTAACAGGGCCTATAAATCCTACTGATCCCTCAACATAAATATTTAAAAAATCTTTCGTTATCCTACATTTATTCAAAATGACCGACTTTTGCATCTTTACATATAATTTTTTTGATAGATCTAAATAGAATTATTATTTTAACTGATTCAAGACATGTTTATAGTGCATATTATTTGAGTATGTGAAGAGTGGTGGGAATTTTAAGTCTAGACGCCAAAAATATTAAATAATCATATGAAGGTACAACATGTGTTGTTTACTGTAAGTTAGCATATGTTCGCTCGAAACTTTCCCTAACCTTAATTCCAAAAGCCAATTGTGAACTGATTTACGCAGAATGCGTTCACTTTTCGATTTCCATTTGTCGGGTATGAGGTTAAACATTTTTGGCCCTAAGTAATAGTATTGTCTTTGAGCAAGAGGTGTCTTAGCAGTAGGTGGAAGTTATGGATTCTTTCCTGCGTGATGGATGTCGTGAAAATGGTCGATGAAAAGGTAGTTGTGACGATGTTTTTGTGTATGAAATATATATTTTTTTTATGTTTAGTCACCTTAGGTCACTAACTCGTACATCTTCGAATAATACATCACTAGGGTACCTTCATGTTATTTTAACGATGATCCTTAGAAGTGATTTTTGAAATTATTTGCTAAGACATCTAGTATTATTTTGGTACAACCGCCCCAACCTAAGGATGCATATTCTAGTAAAGAGTTACACATGGCAGAGTTTATTTGTTTCAGATCTTTTACATAGATAATATTTCTGATAACCATGAATAGATGAGTAAGTTTTCTGATCTTTGTGGATGTTGAGTCCTGTAATTCCTAGATATTTTATACTATCAACACATTCTATGGTATTACATTTACAGGTAGTTAGGTCATTGAATTGGTGTATAATAATGTTGTGTATTTTTTTTGCTTATCCTGCTCAAGTTGAACTGAAGCGGATGAATTTAGTATTATCGGAGTAGCGTGCGAATAGATTAATGTCAAGCAAACATTTTTTTTTATTAATTCAGGTTTAGGCACGTGTTGACGGAATTGAGTAAGGTATTAAACAATTTTTGGGTAATACAGTTAATGTCACTTTGGGCCAACCCAGTTTTACAGTGGAGTAGTGTGTACAAGCATGTGATATATCTCTAGCCAGAGCGATTAGGTTTTTTTCTGAAATTATTAGGACGAATGTATATAAATTTAAGATATTGGACACAATAAATTGGCCTTTGTTCCATAATTTCACTTTTGTGAAACAAATTATTGTAGGAATGGGTCTTCGTATTCTGGTGCATTATCTTAGTGATAGTTTTCTGAGAAATTTCTAGTAGTTTTACATCGTTATTATATTTTACTCCCCAGGCTATTTTTCCATAGAAAATGATAGAAAGCATGAATACGTCATAAACAAGCATGTATGTAAAAGTCTCCCATGTTGCAGGTTCATTAAAGAAGTTCTTCACTATGAAAAAGTTTCAGTATTGGTGTAGAATACTTTCCGATAGTGCTAAACTTTTTTCGTTTTTCTAGAACAACCTTCGGAGTTCACAGAGTGTTAAGCCAATAATTCCAGTGAAAAATAGAGGGTAAACAAAATGAATATTTGCACCACTGTAAAGAAAAACTGTAGAGTTGTAACATATCTATATAGCAGAGTTATCAATTTAGTCAAACGTCTCGACTTTTATCCTTGATTTTTTTGAAAATCAGGTCCTCATCGCATTCAGTTCCTCCTAAGATGACCATCGATAGTATGGTCGACCAGGATTTCAGAAGTGTGAGAGGTCCCTGAAATAACGAGCCTCCTAACAGCTGCAGTGCGACGCATAAAGCACCCCTGGGGTGTACAAGTAAGTAGGTACCCACCAGACCACCAGCCCACCGAGCAGCCAGCCCAAATTGCGGCACAAATTATTGGGCATTGTTGGAACTGTTGTTATTTTTACTATTTGGTTTTTCATAGGCGTTAAAAATACGAACAATCTAAATGCGTATTAAAATTTACAAACAAAGTAACTACTCGTATCTTGATTTTTTTACATTATCTCCGCGCAGGAGGCCTGATGTAATTAATTTCCCACATGATATATATCATCTTTGGGGATGCTGTGTGAAGCTTATTTTTGAGGAGATGAAGAAGTACAAATGGGTCTTAAAGATAATGCAAAATCTGCAGGAAGAGACTCATGCTGTAGAAGAGAGGAAACATAGAGGCCGACTAATTGTTTGACAGCAGAGCTGTTGAACGATTTGTAGTCCTGCAAAATCTGCAAACCTTAAACGATTTGTAGAAACGACGCGTCCTCCTTTGACAAATGTCAAACGTGTACTTTGTGCGATAAATCATAATTTTTTTTTTTTACAAATAACGCTCACTTTTGTTTATTTGTCGATGCTTCGAATTCTGACAGTGTCTTATCTATTCAATTAATTTAGCGCATAGTGTGACTAAATTTAAATCTTATAAGATTGCGACCTGCCAAACTAGACCCATGTTCTATAAAATGTCCGAAAAGGGTGAAAATTTGTCTGCTGACTGCCCGAAAGTGGGTGAAACAAAAAAACTATGCGGATATCGCTTTGACACTTCTACAAATATTGGCGGTTTAAACTTTAAAAAATAGTGCTCAAATTGTGCCTCAGTCACTCACTCGCCGATCGCCGAGTTTTATAGTCAGTTAGGAGCTATCGGGCAATCCATGTTTGTAGTTTGTACCAATTAATTTATTTGTGTGTCAGTATTTTCTAAAGTCTGCTGGGGCAAATGCGCATATAACCAAATCGGAAAATCCCAAAATTAGTTAAGCCCCAACCCATTTAAAAGTCGAAGCAGCATTTTATCTACAAAAAATCTTCCCATAAAAAGTGCTTTGCGAATGAAAGGATCATTGGGGTGTAATAAATTACTGACCCAATAAATAAAACCAGGTGAAACCGAATCGAATAATTCTCAACTTCTTAATGGAGTTGAGAAATGTAAACACAAAAGTTGGCCGAATAAATAGAGAGGTTTAATTTATTTGGTCGGGTTTTCCCCCAGATGCCGCAACGCTGAAAGGCCCCGGCACCGGCACAAGCACCAGCGCTGCCACCAGGGGAACACGATGCGCGAGGAGGTACGCGGTGTTCGTTACACGGACTCGTACCGCGGTCACTGCGGCCCGGGAGATTTATACAACCTACCTCAATACGATGCGCCACTAAAGCCTAACCAGATCCTCCCACTTACAAACAACCCTTATATTTTAAAATGTCTGACCATCAATTTGAAGCCGAACTATTTTTATCACTAGAGCTTTATTCCTTTTGGTGCTGCGGATCAATATACATGGCTAACCTAGCACTCGACTAACACTCGACTTGACAGCGTTTGGCCGAGCTTTCGGTGGAGATTTCACCTCTAAACTAGTCAGCGCTCCTGGGAGCTGGAGCGGTGTAGCGAATAGGGGATAACTCTTACGGCTATTTCCGGTGTTAAGTTTAATCGTGAATTAAATCGAAGTCGTATTGTGTGGCTAACGGTATTGTTGGACTCGAATGGGATTACCTTCCGAGTTGAAAGAATTCCGCTACCTTTCGAGGCATTTTTATGTCTCATTTAACGATTCCTGCTAACGGAGTACAACTGGGAATGACTATTTGAGATTTGTAGGTGGGGATTCGTTTCGCATAGAAAATACTCAACAAGGACGTAGCGTAAGGTGCAAATTATTTATTTGTTTTCGATGAAATCCTTAGGTATACTTTATGACAAAACAAATGTGAAATCTTCTAGAAAAAAATGATAACTAATTCAGAATTCATCTTGCGTAATTTGTAGTGATGATATTCCAAATTAACGTTTTTCAAATTTTGTTTCAAAAACATTAATAAACAAATTTTAGAAATTTATTAAAAAACCTTTTTTTGTGGCTTCATCCACACACATTAATTTGACACCCATACTGAACAGAGATAACATTGAAGTAGAAGATAATACTAATAAATCTAAATTAAATATGAAATGGAATTCTTAACTGTCTCAACTCAAATAGTCTCAACTGGGAATCATACCAAAAATCTCTGTTTTTCCGGGACGATGTCTTAAACCATTTGACCACTGTCTCAACTGGGAATCAAACCCAGGATATCTGATTTTCAGCGAAGACGTCTTTGACTAATCGACCCGAAGACTAAGAATAAAAGTTAATTTTCAAGTTCTGTGAAAGATTTTTTCATGTTCTGTTATTATTTCAGTTCTGTCAAGCAACTAGCCCATAATGATGTAATAACAGAACTTGAAGAGGAATTTCACAGAACCCGAAATCGAACGTTGAAATTTGATGAATTGTTCAAATTCTAGAAAACAACCCGTCCCAAGATAAATAAACCTTAGACAACCTTGAGAGTATGGTTAAGAAATAGTTAGTTTATTTCATGTTTACGCGAATACACGAAATAAACCCAAAAGCAAAGTTTGCAGTTTATTACTGAAACACTGGATTGCACACTCAGTACTGAGTAGTTTTACTATTATCCCATCATTATATTCCAAGGAGTACAGGGAGCAGCGGGAGGCAAAGAGTTAGCAGCAGGTAGGAAGTAGGTATTAAAGCCGCTTGGTTAACCATTTCTACGTATGTATAATTTGGTGTAATTCTGCTCTAGGCTTACATTTCGCAAATTAATAACGCATGGAACGCACGGAGACCGAACGTGGAATGGTGATAGCGCAAGGTAATATTACCTATACGTAATATGCAAATGCGACGTGGATAACGGATCCTGGATAGTGATAGGCTGCCGTACATGACAATTTGTAGCTTGATCGTAATGATTTCCAAGACGACATGACTGGTGTCTGTTGTCTGGTGTCTGGTGTCCCGTGACTGGTGACTAGTTGGTGCGGACTTGCAGGGGTAAGGGTGAGCCTGTCCGGGGTCCGGGTGGTGTACCAACTCCCTTTACTCCTGCGACCCTACATGGACTCAACGCGTCCCAATCAACCACTCAATTACAAGCTTAGCGGGGATCCCGGTTGTGTGTTAATACCATGTTCAGATTATAATTTACAACTATTACGTGTGTTTTGCCTAAAATTTTAGTTGATTCAACAACGGAACATTCACGCGCAAATTGTACGTAATTCAGTTACGAAATGTAATGTTACGCCAATAGTTTAAGTGATACACGTTTTTGGAATCCCTAATTCATCGATATTTAGAAGATTAACATCATCATCATCACCCACTGTGTGTTCAGTACACGGAGAAAACACAAAATATTGTTAATTTATTTTAATCTGATCGTATTATACATTTTACTTTTTTCGAAGGAAGCAAACCCTTTGGGGTGTGACATTATAAATATATTAATTGAAAAAACACACTTTTTTTTAATCAATAATGACAGCCAACCGGGTTTCGCTTATCTCAAGCTTCATCAGCTTCAACAAGCTGATGAATTGATTCAAAATAAAAGTGGTATATTACAAGGTGTATTTTTTCAATTAATATTCATTTTACTCTTAAAAACGGAACTGGAGGCCGATAACGAATGATTTTACAAATTTCATAATAAACATTAAACCACGAATATGTTAAATCGGAAAACGCGTTTTTTTTAAATAATAATATTGTAGCCTTATCCACTATATTTGCGTGAACACGTGTTCAGGTATATTCTGAATGACTAATATTTTACTAGAAAATTGTAATGCAGTCACATTTTTAACAGTATCTTGATAAAAAAGCCGTACTATTTTTTGTCCGTGTATGTTCATTGTTCGAGGTTCAGGATTCTGGGTTCGATGCGTTTAACTATAGTCAAGTCACGTCGCAGAATCAAGGTATGTGTTACAGCTTTCTAAACTCCAAGGTTCGATGTGAATTTGACATTATTCACAAGAAATGGTAGCCACTGTACTAATGGTACACATACTGGAAAATTACAAAACATAAAACACGAACTGAAAACAGATTTTTTTTAAATAAAAAAGATGAGTATCATTTATGAAGTAAGCCTACCGCTCAATGCTGCATTTATATGAACACTATTGGCAAAATCTAAGGACGTTCAAATCAATATCCCTATTGTGTTACATTCTTCGGAATACACCAAAACTGCCTGGGGAACAGAAATGACAAGGAGTTTTCTAGGAAGGAACTTAATATGACAGGACCATTCCCAAGAGGTCCGGGAAATATGTTTGTTTTTAATCACGCTTGTGGATTCAGAGATAAGCGGATTAGAAATTAATTTTAAAGGGCCCTCCCGCGGCCTCTTCCACTCCGAAGGGTTTAAATTGGGAGAAATATTTTTTACACTGAAAAACCTGCAAAATCCAGATGATTTATTTTGACGTTTTAAAAGAATAAGCGGTAAGCCTTTATTAAACATTGAGTTTGGTTTCAAATTAAATAAAAAAATACCTTCATATTTTCCATTTTTTCTATACTAAAAAAAATTACTTGTTCATTACATTACATTTCAAGGTGAACGTTTTAAAAAGGCATAATGGTTTGATTATGAAATTGCTAAAAAAAATATCACTAATAGATATAAATAAAAGTCTGGGTCAATCCTAAAATTACTAAGTTAAATAGAAGACATATCAATCTTTACTATTAATTAATCGAAACCCTTTCATTACATAAATCTTCGATATTTTAACATTTTCATAGATGGTTTTTGATTTATTTTCCTAAGCAAATATACATTCGGCTGCTCTCACTTGAATCCGAGGGCAGAGGGCCGTTGTCCAAGGGCTTGAGGGTTCTGCTAACGAATTTGCCTATTAGCCCTTTTAAGTCCCGGGTAATCCTGCCTCGCCCTCCTGATGTGTTCCGCACAATGGACAATGGACTGCCCAACTTCCTAAGCCCGGAGCACTCAGCGATACGGCATCAGCATGTCAAGTATTTGTGTTTGTTTTGTCAACTTTAAGTTGCAGATTAAAGCGGAGTGGTAAAGTAACTAACTCAGCAATATGCGAACATATGGGGAATATGATAACATTCCGTTCCATCCTAAAATAGGCTACATTAGCGCCAAAAGGTAAATGAAAAATTATTAATAAAATCTCCTGAATTTGTTACCAATGGTAAAACAAAATCTTATAATTTTAGTTAATTATGGAATCAATCAGCTATATATAATTTATTTTAATAGTTGCATGTTACGTGGTTGCAGGAATTAGTAAAGTTTCCGCATAAATTCATTTCATTTACAGAAAAACATAAATAATCAAAGGAAACATAGTGTTGAGTTGATTGAAAAAGAAAACACCGATTATAGTTACATAGATAGGTTAAGTAAAATTAAACTAAGTACCTATAAAATAATGTTGAATGATAAAACATAAATAAAGGAAGAAAAAACTTAATGATCTCACATACAGCAGGGGTGGAGGGTTACGTAATTAACAATTTGATTTAATTTCTTCCAATACTTTAGTAAATTGGCTTGACGCCAAGTGGAAAATATCAGCGGCTGAAAAGATATAATTGTATTTTGTTCACGTTCTTCTGAAAAACTAACGTTGTGTTTAGTTAGTTTTTGAGTGTGGGATGTGGGATAGATGGATTGATCGTTTTGTTCGTACTGGACAGTGGAAAAATGAACGTTTTCCAGAAGGTAGTCGTTGTCAACGCGTTGTGAAAAAATTTGATTGAGAATTTTAGGTCGGATATATCTCTTCTTTTTTCTAGTGTTGATAGTTTACGGAGCGCAAATGAGTCTTTTAAATGTTCAGGTGGTCGGAAGGTACTTGAATTCGATCGTAACCAACCTATCTCACTATCTCGGTTTATGAAATATGTACCTATATTGGTAGCTACGAGTTTTAAAAGCTCCCGTGACTCGCTTCGCTACGTAATCTTTCTTTTTATGCGCTTGAAAAAAATTCTTGCAATATTTAATTATTTATTGATTCATTTTTGGGAAATCGACAGTTTACATTTAATCACTTTGTACATAAGTATTATTTAGTAAAATAAAACCAATTATGGAATTCCTCCTTGTAACTTTAACTGAGACAGCATAATATGGAATAAGTTATTTAAATTTGTGAGAAAAGAATTTGAATTAAAAAATTACAAAACAAAAGATTATATAAAACGAAAAATTTACAAAACAATACATTTATAGCCATGGAGAGAGGTTATAGATATAAATCAAATCATAATAGAGTTATAAACAATAGAGTTTTAACCAATTAACTTATCAAACAACTTATCAAAATGTTAATACTCATCCTAATTTGACTGTCCTAAAACGGGAATCCTCCTAGTTGGGCAGTCAAAACATTTCTTAAATAATGTATATAAATGTATAATCTTTTACTAAATAACAAAAAAAAAACAAAAATAAAAAATAGATGCTAAGTTTATTCAGTCAGAGTCACTTTGTTCAGCACAGATATGCCATAGGGAAACTGATGAAATTCTAAATCCTTTATGCCCTTTTTGTGCATCATGTTATATGAATAAGGGCTGTGACTTCACTGAATGTGGCTTGTCGAAGGCCACATCTTCAAAGGGAGAGAAAACAACATCGGAAAGGATCCAGTAACAGTCGGTTACTTTCCAGCCTTGGTTGAACGGTAAGAAAATTCTATTCCTTCAAAGATTTAGGTATTTGTTTAATATTTATTGCGATAAACAGTGATTCCAGTTACATTTCACAAAATTTGCAATTAATAATTTTCAAACATTAATTAATTACGTCAGCTTAAACGCAGCCTTGTGATAAAAAAAAATATTGAACTGAAATTTATCTTGGAATTAAGTATAGTTTAAGAGTGTAGTCATTCTCCCCAAAGACATGATCATCGATATATTGGTCCTGCCTCTTGGAAAAATTAAAGCCTGTGATACCTAGCTCTGGTGAAGTTATCAAGGACATAAAGCCTAATAGATAAAGATACTGGTTAATATTTTTAAATATGTACAACCATTTGAATTTCACTTTTGTTAACGGAAATAATGTAAATCTTGGAAGCGAAAATTAACCCACTGCCGAACATCCGATCAAGCTGAAACTCAGCAGATAGACTCACTGTCAATTACAATACATTTTATTTTAGTTTCGTGGGACATGGACGTATACGCATTTATCTGAAATCGGATGAAAATACATCAGTGAATGTACGAAATAAATGTCGGTCCTACCCGATCGGCGTTTGGTGAGGTTGGTAGAGTTGTCGAATCCAGTTCCTAGATAAGAAGGTTCAATGCTCAGTGAAATTTAAAAAATATAAAAGACATTTTCAAAAAATCTACGATAGTAAAACAAAATGTGTTGATTTTTCTACGAGCTATTTTACATTACAAATAAACAATATGTAGTTATTTTAAACTGTGTAAATTAAATGTAATGTTTTATAGAGAAGAAATTGAATGTTTTGCTGATGAAAACAACAAGTTTATGCTAGGTTCTTCGATTGTTAAATAAAAAAAACACCGAAACTCAGAATCGTCGTATCTTTTTAATTATCTTTGAGCGCGGAACGATTTTGTGAAGAAAATTCTCCCACTGTAAATATCAGTATAATCTTCTGACTTTTCAAGTATTTTTAATTAGGAACGATGCAAAGCCTTATTGCCAAGACTTCCTGGTGCTTCTTAGACTTTAGGCTCTAGGGGCTGCGCATGGCGGGTGGCGGGTGGCGGGTCCCGTAAGCTTCTACGATTAGTAAACCCTCTTGAATGCCACATAAGTCCTGTTGCAAGCAAATCAGTTAACTTCTTGCTGTGCTTTCTTGGAGAACATGTAAGCCCGACTATCCATCTGCAGTCTGCATTCAGTATTCTATAAGACTGTTCAAAAGTCTGGAAACCCAAACCAAAATCCCTTTAAATATTCTGTTAATAAACAGCCATTTAAACATTCTTTTTATAGACGAACATTTTTAATGAAACCATTTGAGTCTGAATTGAAAGTTAAATTATTCAAATTTTATACAGTTTTGATGTTTGATAAAATGAACATATTTGTTTTCTCCTTGTTTGTCGAGCCTCTAAAAGTTGGTTGACTTTTGCCAACAATAGCTCAATTTTCAACACAATGGAAAAATCAGTAGCAAACAAAGGCTGTATAATGTATAATATTTACCAAATCCACTCCATTCATGTATAATATAGTAAGTACAGTATACATAGTTGATGAAAAATATTTCAAAATATTTTTAATTAAACAATTTATTTCTATTGCACAACGGTTTTAATTTTAAGATCATGGGAGTAATTTTATGTTGACTTTGAATTATGATTGAATATTAAAGATTTTTTCATGAATCTATAATACTGGACCACTCTGGACCACTGAACTATAACATATATCTCGTTTTTTTAATGATAAAATAATGTTTATCATTAAAAATAATAATATTTGATAAGTAAAAATATTTCACCAACAAATGTAGATATAATATGTCTTGACGCCATCTAGTGGGAAATTTAGCACTAACAAAGCCTTTCATAGAAAAATAAATTTGGTTGTTTACAATAGATAAAAAAAATAATCAGTAATTGTCGATTGAAGTACTTTTATGATTTTTTTTTATTCCTTTAGATTTACTCACATAGAATATGATACAAGATATAGTGAAAATATTTTTAGTGATTATAGATTATTGTACCTTATCAGGTCGAAATTATTGGTTCTTAACTAGAAAAATTGCCCGTTCCAAGGAACCAATGTATTGAATTATTTGGCGTGTTGGCGACGTAGCTTAGTGGTCCAGAGCACCTGACCGGATATCAGAAGGTGCGGGTTCAATTCCCGTTGACGGCATTTATTCTTACTCGGGAGATATTTTCAATTTGTATGGATATTTCAGGCGAGTAATTATTGTTTATAATAATTTGCATAAAAACCTTGTCTTATAATCATTACTTTAAAAAATAATCTTATCTTTAAAATGTTCCTGCTTACAAAAAAAAAAATTAAAAATAAGAAATTTACAAAAATACTTTCATTTATTTGTATTTAATGACATTCTAAACCAATGATACTCAACCTTTTTCTTCTGCGGGCCACATTCATATTATGTTTGTAAAGCTACGCGGGCCGCAACACTATACTGGTCAGTGTTGCCAACGGATCTTGGCCTAATGTCGCCGTTATTCAATTTCAGTTGCAGTAATTCTAATGAACTCGCATAAATTCTGCGTGAGCTTGATTCCCCCTTTTTTATTATTCGAAATCCATGGGGGGGGGTTGTTAAAGAATTTCTGTAAAACATAATTCCTCACAAAAAAAATTCTAAACGAGTGCTCCCCACAAAATATTTGAAATCCATGGGGGGGTTGTTACAGAACTTCACTGAAAAAAATCCGCACAGCCAAAAACATCATATGTGATTCCCCAATTTTTCAAAATCCATGGGGGGGGGGCGTAGTTACGGAATTCTATTTCGATTTTAGATTTTTTCGATATTTAGGTTTTTTGGCAACACTATGAATGTGACGCATTTAACTTTGAAGCTGTCAAAAATGTATGTGTTGCCACGAGCAAAATTATTTGCGCGCATATTTGTCTGTCATATCTTTGTTTTTTGGAGATAGATCTAGCGTGTGCAATAGCAACACTCTTATACCAGATCTGATGTTGACACGACAACGACTTTCCTCTTCGGCTTCAAATTCTATACATCAAAGTCGCAATTAATCTCAAATTTACGTGATATAGAATGCCAGATTTTGTAAACCATGTTCCTGATATTAAATGTATTGAGGACCGCACAAAATAGCTTGGCGGGCCGCAGGTTGAGTATGAATCTAGAATTAGAATCTAAACCATCAAAGACTCGAAGAATATTTACGTATGAGAAAAAAAACGGTAAAATCGTACGTAGGTTACCTATTTTTTTGATCTCTCTAATTTATTTATTTTATAAACATTAGTTTATCATAAAAAAAAGACTAGTGAGGAGGACTCTGAATACTTTGAAACCATTTGAATACTTACTGCGTTTACTTATTTTGTGTACTTACATATTCATTAAATGCTTTACACATATAGCATACAATAATTATCAATTAAGTCATAATCGTGTATGAAAGTGGATTAATTAGAAATAAATTAATTAAAAATTAAACTAAAAAAATTCAACTGTTTTATTTTTGTAATGAAATTCGGTTTATAAGATATTTATGTCCTAAGTTTGCCCGTCCACTCTCCAACTGCGTTGCAGGCCCGATCGCAAAAGACTGGTTGAGGGAGACCTCTCCACCTGGACTCTCTCGACCTATCGCCTTGCACCACTGCGAGAGGGATGGATCTATACATCCACCACTCTTGGCACACAAACTAAGATTAACGAAGATTCGTATGCACCCCTCATACCTTTTTCTTCCCAGAACTTCATCTCCATCCTTTCCTTTAAAATACCCGACACAGCATCCCCTAACATGACACAGGTCTTGAGGAAACGGGATATTCCGCAACATGGACTCAACGCGCTTAGCGCTAAAAAAATTATGTTGCAGATTGTATATTGAATATTCTTCACAAATGCTGGTGTCAGGGATCCAATCAGAAGAATGTGCGAATTGTATAATAAAAACCAAAACCTGAAGGATTCCGACATATTTTTTGATACATATAGTACTTTTGGTAGGAAATTGAAGTCTGTTTTCCTATAAAAAAAAGAAAATGTGTACTTACTTCATTCACTATACTCTTTAAGTACTTTTTTATGATTTTTCTCTAAACTTGTATAAAAAATATTTGCAAACTTTTATTTGACATTGAGCATTATCTATATACAAAATAATTTTCTTTTATATTTTTTCCTTATTTACGTGTTAAAAAATATTTAAAATTGTTATCTACCAGCCAATCTGTGAGAAATAGTTAGGATGCAGGCGAATTCTCAAGTCATTGTTTTACAAAATTATCTTTTAATTACTATCTGTATCTGTGTTTTCTCCTTAATTAAATAAACTAAGTTGGAACAAAAATACATTAAAATTATTGTAAATCTAACCATTATATTTTTGAACTAGTGTCGTATTTTGGTGTTTCATGACTTGCAGTAACCACTGTGTTGTGTAGTCTCGAGGACCATGGAGCTTACGAGGACCTCTGAACTAAAGTAGCTCGCAGTTAGTCTCACAGACCTACCTACTGCTCACTGTGTGCTATGCGCTATTATACGACAGACTATTTATAGCTATTCTAGTAGTTGGAGGAAGTTAGTGACTAACTCGCCTCTAGCGGGCGGGGCTTACGGACTCAATGAATGACTTACCCACAGATTTGCTTACTTGGTGGGTACGAATCACTGAATTGATAATGCACAGTAGATTTAAATGGAAACGCTTGTTGCCCTTGACTTTAAAAAAGTGTCAAAAATGGGAGACAAAGCCCCCATTTTGATAGTATCAAAATTATAATTTGTTGAAAAAACTTGGAAGAAAACAAAAAATTTCTACAAATATATCGAATTATTTATAAAAAAAATGACTGCCAAGCAGCACTTTTGATGGATCGGTTGGTGCTATTAGTCCAATTTTTAAACCATTGAGACATTATATTCATATTGTTGACAGCAGTGTAAAACTTTTGTTGTTGTTTTATCAGATCGGGGCAAGCGACGGATCATTTCTCATTATACTCGATGGATAAATTTACATTTTGAATTTTAACGACAGCCATGATGATACTTTGAAGTTGTTTGGATTTAAGCGTGCGACGTGTCAACTACCAAAATATTCAGAGGGAGAATCTTATACCTTACTAAGAATATAATATACAGTTAAGTCATTACAGTACACCTAAATTACATAGAATATAAAATCGATGGAAAAAGAACGAAGAAAAATAGTACGACTGAAATAATATCTCAATAATTTAACTAAGTCATATTGTACGGAACGAATTGGTGATGATTAATTTTATTGCTGAATTAATTCACTATTTTATGCAGATTATAGTATATAAAATATAATACCAAATTTTTTGTGTTTGTAATTATTTAAGACATTTTATTTTTAGTTTATTAATTCCTACACAGTTTATTTAGTCCGGGAGACGAAAAAGTCATGGTTAGCCTGAAGATCATGCCCCCCTTCACGATGCAGCTGACGATATTTTTTCAATTCATTACGACGTCAAATGTGTATTAAAAAAGGTTTCAGAGGGTTTTCATTTTATTATTTACTACTTTCGTCAGCTCTCACTCTCACACACACTACTGGTGCGTCAGCTGACGCTTGGTTCACTTATTAGTCATACTAGATCTATCGAAAAAGATATCAATCGATCGTCGTGAAAACACTACCTAAAATGCAACGCCATCTCCCGGACTAGATGTGACAGAATTGTAGTCCTTAACCAGGTACTTACATTTCCAACTAGAAAAGATTCCCATTACGGACTACACAAAGGAAAAGATTCCCATTAAGGACTACACTTTTTATCAACACTGGACACTACAATCAGAAATAAAGACGTTGTACGGTATGAAACCATCCATCCTCAGAGATTCCTCAAACAAATGTTTTGTCCTTTGCCAACAGTTTTGTGCCTTTTACCTACCCCTCTCAGCTTTATTTACACCGTAGTTTTCAATTTTAGATTGCATTTACAAAATCTCTCCTATTGCATTTTTATCAATACCTATATAATATTTTGTATTGCGTCATCTATTCAGTAAATTCTCATCTCGCGATAACGAGCAAAACGAAAGTTCAAACGATTTTATCAAGTCTCAACTACCGTTCCATTGATAATAATTATCGAGAAAATTAAACACCCGAGATTTTAAAATCAAATTTAAATAGTGATATCGCTGCAGCAGAGCATATTCTTAAATAGAGCTTAATTAACCTGTGAATCCAAAAAGAAAGTAAGGAGAAACTTAATTAGCATTTTGCAAAAAAATAATTCAACCATAAATTTTGCTGATCTAAGCGCTTTGCGTGAATTATGCTGTCAGCAAAAGAGTTTCTATCTTCGATCACAAATCAAGTAAGTACTATTAGCAGAAGCATATCTACGGCGTTTATGCATTTTCTTTGACCTCACATATTTTAAGTCACTTAATTTCAAAACTGTGAAATCTCTCTTTCCTATAACTATCTGTAACTAAGTTTTTTTAACAAAGAAACATTCTCGGGTTACGAATATAATAACTTAACATACACAAATTGTCAATTTTCCTTGTAAAAGCTCGATAGGACGTTAATGAATAGTAAATAAATATTTTTCAATCTTTTTTTGTAGTGTTGAGGGGAATAAGATGGGAACGAAGAAGGTGGTGAAAAATCTGGTTATTCAAATCTGACCAACAAATACGGATGAAACCATTTCAAGCAACATTAAGAATCTGAAAAGTGGCTTTCACAAGGGCGATACTGAAAGCATCGACGACTCTGGAACGTGCCTCAAATATTATTTTTAATTTACTAATTGTGACGTAACAAAACTTAATCAAATAAAATTTATGAGCATTACTGGATTTTTACCGCGACCTCCGGATTCTTAGTCAAGGATCCTAACCACGTGATGTTTTAATTATTATTTTGCATATCTTCAACACAATTTCATACTTAAAATACTTACAAAATTTTATTTTGCGTGGCTATTCGCTAATTTTAAAATACGCTTTGACGTATATGAATAAATATTTTGATGTATGTTTTATATTACCCATGTATTTAATTGAAACTCTTTTATGTCGTAAACTATATATTTTTTTAAATCTTCCTTCTTAAGCTCAATATATTAAATAAATAAATCTAAAACATGGTAAAATTGCCACAATAAAATTTAAAACGTTTAAAAGCAAACCGATATATAATCTTTTATCCTCCATCGTAAACATCAATCGAATAATGGAACTTTACTGGTGATTTACTAGGCGCACTTTGCCACGGCTTTCCGCTTCCAGGGAAACACATCAGATGCTCGGCTCGGTCGGGGCGGATCAGATTTTATCATTTAATGCAGTCACCTCCCCCTGCGATTACTTCCCATATCCGGAATTACCACAGTACAGGAAGTCATGCAAGTCAAATCATTGGAAATCTTATACAGCGCCCCCAGGCGATGAGGTTGAACGTGATATTGAAGCCAGGTTCCTACGTAAAGCCTACTAAACAGCGTAGATGTGTAGTTACTCATTTATACATTGTACTAAATGGGAAGATCTTTATTACGTTGTATGATAAAATGGCAACAATTTTGAATTGAAAAGAGTCAAAGTTGTCGTATTTAAATAATAATAAAAGTTTTTATGCAATAAATATTTAGGCCTGGAGATTTTAATAAAACAAAATTGATTTTTGAAATAGAAAATAATAATATTTATTAACGTTTTTAACTTGGACAATTTCAACTTTATTTTAGCTCTTCTTCTACCAATAAAAGTATAGACGGTCTTTTACTTTTAAGTCCCATTTATTCCGACCAATTATATGTGGAAACACACCCATTACATACTTATAAAATAATACGGAATATTTTTTTTTAATCTTTTATTATAACCCAGATACCCCCCGTCCCGAAAAATGTATACTAAGAAATAAAAATATTGTAAATTAGAAAATAAATTGAACATAAAAAATAAGCCTTTTAATCTACAAAATAGACTAATTTACATGAACACAATATTTATAAAGAACGTCACAAATACACAAATATTACACAAGACAACTTAATAAAAAACTGTAAACTAATACTGTAATGATTGAAAGTGATAAAAGCAGCATAGGAAATGAAAGTATTCACATTTACAATCTGCTCCCCGATAGCCTCAAAGCAGAGAATCAAATAAATACATTACAAAAAAAACTGTTCAGTTAGCAAAATTATAATTTACTTTGATATGGAATTATTTGAGGATACGATATTATCATGTATTGTTGTTATATTATAGAAAATTATTATTTTCATTTACGTTAATAATAAAGTTTAAAATTATGTATTTAGTTATAAAGCTAAATATAATTTTTTTTTTGGTGCCCTTTTTTACTCATTTAAAGTACGCTCTAGCGTGTTTAAATCGCACTTTATTGAACGCCTGTTTTTTAAAGTTACCATGGCAACATCAACAAATCAACAAAATGTGAAGTCTAAATGTCAACTTTTAACTATAAATCTGACAGGAATATTTTAAACGTCAAATAAAACATTACAAATGCTTCAAAAATTTTATTCAAAGTTTACATTCTTTTTTACATCGTTTACATTCTAATTATTTAAATGGATGTGAAAAGAGCAGTTCGTATTATTTGAAATATTAATACCTCCGTTTTTTAAATCGGAGGAAATGCTGTTCAAATTAATAGTATTCTCAGAAGTCAATGAGGCTGCACTTCCATTAATGGCAGTTCCAATAATGTTTGAAACATTCTTCTTATTGCTAATGCTCTCTTCCACGTAACCAGTCGCCACAGCTACCGATTTCCATCCTACTTGTCGTTGGATTTGATCAATTGTCATGCCACTATTTGCCATAATGGTAGCGGATGTACGTCGAAACGCATGTCCTGTATATTTCTCAGGATCGTTTAATTTAAGATAGCGTGCGATTTGTAAGGGGCATGATCCAAATGTGTTAATACCAACCACTTGATTGGTGCACTTACCCTTACCATACCGTAAGAAAACCCTGTCTGTACTTACATTTTGGGGTCGCAATGATAAATATTGCTTCATCAAACGCACATAATTAATTGCACCACTGTCGGCAACAGTAAAACGTCGAGCTTTCACTGTTTTAGATGGTCGGATGGTAATAAGCAATACACTTCCTTCTTCTTTGATATCATATAAGCGTAAATCGCACAATTCACATCTTCTGCAAGAGCCAAAGATTCCGCAAATGGCTACCACCTTCAAAAATAAGTACGTAATGTCCGGTGCTTCCGTGAAAAACTTCCGCAAATCATCTTCTTTAAATACATACGCCTTCTTAGCAACGTCATCCTTGCTAATTGCCTTCATGAATGCATGCACTTTCACAAATGATTTTAAATCAACCCCTTCATTTATCCTCAACATTGCAATTTCGAATGTATGGCCCACATAGTCGGTGCTTTGTACTGTTCCGACATTTTCTGAAGGTAAGCAAGCACAACTCGTTCATTTACATCTACTACGTTTTGCTCCTCCATCCATGTTATGAACCTTTCATATTCTTTTTTATAAACGTCTTTGGATTTTTCAGGTATTAACCGCGATTCTGCTTTGGTATTTAAATTATGAATGTTAGAACTCATTTTACAACACACAATAAGGTTCCTATTTTTATAGTTTTGTTATAATCTACTGTTACCAGCTCTGTACCGTTTATGCTAAGTATGTTATGTTTATGTTATGCTTATGTTATGTTTATGTTATGTTATGTTTATGTTATGTTTGGTTTATTTATGTTACGTTATGTTATGTTATGTTGTTTTATCAATGTTGTTTTGTCAATCATGTCAATTTTATCCTGTAATTTTTTGTATTTATTAATAAGAAAAATGTTGTAATGTATGGCCAAGATCACGGGTAAACTTCAGTTTATGGGCGAAATTCCTAAAAAATAAAACTAGTTATTTTTATGCTAACTTTGGGCCGGGGAATCCGAATCTGAAAGAATTAGATTGGGGCAAGCAATATTAACTGAATTACACGACTTTAAAATTTTGACGCACAAACAATTTAACTGGCCATTTTGCGCTACGAAGGGGGCACTTTCTTTTCTATCACAAACCATGTTACCCAAACCTAGCGTAGCCGCTAAACTACTTGAGAACTGGGATGTTTTCTTGCCTTGACGCGAGTAGGCGCTACGAAGGGGGCACTTTCTTTTCTATCACAAACCATGTTACACAAACCTAGCGTTTTCAAGTGATTGGCGGGATTTTAGGGGTTTTTGATTTTAGGGATAAATATTTTTGAGAGTTGGTAACACTGTATGTAATATCTTTGGTTATTTTTCTATGGATTTATTGTCAAAAGCGCATCGAAAATGGCGTTGTATATTGTTTGCATCTAAAATTTTAAGTCGTGTATTCCAGTTTATATTGCTTGCCCCAACCTAAATCTTTCAGATTCGGATTCCCCGGCCCAAAGTTAGTATAAAGATGTATAAAGATAACTAGTTTTATTGTCAGAAAGCGTTCAAAATGGCCAGTTATATTGTTTGTATGTCGAAAATTTTAATGTCTTGTAATTCAGTTAATATTGCTTGCCCCAACCTAATTCTTCCAGATTCGGATTCCCCGGCCCAAAGTTAGTATAAAAATAACTAGTTTTATTTTTAGGAATTTCGCCCATAAACCGAATTTTTTCCAAGATCACTCTTAATGGGTGAAAGCCAATATAAAGAAAAAAAAACACACAATAACTAGTAAAAACTGTGATGTCAACTATTAATCTTATGTGACAGATTGCAAATTAATGTTTGTGTTTTTCATTTCCATGACAACAAGATATTGTGATGTCACATCACGAATTCATTAATAGTTCTTATTTCCAAATTTTTAATAATAATATCAATATTTATGTTTTCAAAGTGTACCAATAAAAAAAAATAGCGTAAAGTATTCGTGGATAACTGGTCTTTAAAACACTTGCTTTATTTCGAGCAAAAATCGCGCGTGTTTTGAAGACCTTATATCCACTTATACTTTAATATACTATTTTTAAATAAAGATTTTCAGTCAGCATTGAGAATTTAAAACTTAGGTTATTCGACGAAGTACAATCGAATGATTAATTCGTAATTCAAACGATTCGGTTAACAATCTTAATTCCTGAGCAATTCACAAATTTATATAGACACTTTTAACACTAAGCCTCAGTTGAAGAATGATAATATTATATTTACTACTGCCCAACAGCAAATGATGTAGGAGTTCAGTAATTGTGTGAACTCCGGCTTAATTCTCACTAACTCCTCCTGTCGAACATGATGTGATGGTTTTAGTATATGGCTTGTTTTCATTAAGACAAATAAATATATTAAGGCTATAATAATGTGTTCACGCTTTTCTTCTATAAAATTGGGTGTTAAGGTATGAGAACAAAAAAATAAATAAAGGGTATATTCCTTTAATAGCTAAGCACCAGTTCTTCACTTCACGTCCTACTCCTGTGAAATGGGTTATGATGGTTTATCTACATGAAGATACACAAATGTTCACAAAGTTGTCAGGGAACGGCACCATGCGGCCTTGATACTTGCGGTGAGGGCTAATGACGGAAACTGCCTTAAATAATAACTGCTTAACTCCGACTACACGCCGCAAATAGTCATTAGAAATGCGGCGGTGGAAGTGGTAGGGTCTGGAGGCGGCTTAATGGTTGTGATTTAAGGGATGCGGATTAAACTATTGTGGTATTATTCATTTGTCAATCAACATTGCGAGCTTTCATGAATGGATAATTGAGTAATTTCTCGATAATAATTACTATGTTTTTGATCAAGAATGTTCGGGAAAGTAGGTTTTTTACTGATCAAAACTGAAAAACTTTTGACCAATGTTGTAGATCGTGAAAAAATGTAATGGGATAAATAATTGAAATCCCTCCAAATTCAATGACCATCGTTTGAACTAGCCAAATCTACTGAAAATTTAACTTTAGTAATTTACTGTGTATATATGTAAATTATATGGTCACCTAGTTTGAAGTTACCTACTTCAAACTCGTAAACTGCTACGTGAACTTCAGGTTGGTAATCATCTATGCTTCACGGTCATTGATTTACAAATTGAATACACACGATAATTACATTTAGTCGCTTTGGTGACACCAAGATTAAACTTAAGACACAATGTTAATTAAATGATTGTTACCTTTGATTTTGTAAAAGCGGCCATCAATGTTGATTAAATTTGTATTATACCTAACATAAGCCTACTATCCGTGTGTGAAACTAGGATCCAACAATCCTGATATTTATCCTCACCTCGATAGGCGGAGTTAATGAAGATAACGCAGCCAAGCAGCCAGGTGAAGCAATGAGCCTTACTTGAACTATTAGAAGGGTAATTAGAACCCCCATACGGATAGGGGCGGAGCGCCCCAGGTACACGATAAGGCCCCAAACACAAACAGTCCCCCCCAACTCTGACAGAAAATGTTCTAAGTTTTACAAGAGTTGTTATAATAACATGCTTCCACACCGCAAACTTCCTTTATGGACGTTTTAGTTTATTCTAGACCATTGATTGGTTAAGTTGATCCCAATTTTGATGGAGTAGAGATTGAAGATATCAGAAATGAATTAACATTACCATGGGACGTGCACTGATTAGGATGAGGCGGAGATAACAGCAGAGAGGAAGGCCGAGACAAAGCAAAATTGAGATCGATTTTACGTAAATTTTAGTATGATCAGATCTCTCTTGCGATACACAATGTATTACGGGATCGTGGCTTCGGTGGAAAAATATTTGAAATCAATGCCGTTATCTGAAATACGTTTCTTTATTTACAGTAAAGTAACGATTTAACTAAATAAGTTTAAAAAATTCATTCTTCGTCGGAAAATGGCCGTGTTGCAGAATTAACTATTTTTAAAACAAAAGTATTTCAACTCTCCAAATTATCAATTATTTAAAAATTAATATCTCGATTGTACTAATCGCAGTTAGTAATAATATTTTAGCTATTTTTACCGTGTAAAATATAATGACTCTCGCGCCAGGAAACAATTTCATAGAATTTTCCCTGATAATGTTCACTGTAAAGTGCTCAATAACTTTGCCAATTAAAAATTAAAATCTCCTGAAACATAAAAAACCGAAAAATAGTAACCGATGTTGATGCGGGATTAAGTTTATACCCGGAGTTTTAATTGCAAACTTTATTTATGGGACAGTAAACAAAAGTTCCATAGTTTTTTTTTGTAAATGGTTTATTCCAAAGTTTCCTTAGGAGCTTTAAGCAGCCAGGTGTAAAAGCTCCCGTGCTTACGTCATCTTAAGGAGCTATGCTGATAAAGTGCGTGTTTAAACAAGATGATGTAATTTATTTGAAGAACTCCACGATGTAAGTGATGATACGGCATGACGAAATATATTAATTTTTGAGAAGCACTCAAGCTTTATGCGTAAACTTCGCTTCGAAATTTAAAGCACCAAACTTATGTAGGTTTATTAAGTGCCTGTTTTATAAAACATTTTATTGTAAGTTATGTTGTTATTATATATTTGAACTGAAAGAAAGTAACGAACTTTATAAGTGTAGAACTAACTATGTAGCATTAGGATATGTTCTTCATATTTCATACGGAGACGAGGAGGACTAAAAATTACAAACAAAGTTGTTTGATTAAATTTATGATAAAACTGTTTTCTTCTGACTTTTCAGTAAAACAAAAAAAAATACGTAAAGAAATTTAATGTGATAAAAGCAAGAACTGCGTGTCATGAAAGAGTCGTGTTGCATTTCATTCAACGCTTGGAAAAAAAGTTCGTTTTATTGCAACACTTTTCGTTCCTTGAAAAGTGTTGCAATAAGCTAACCGAGCGTGCTAAACATCGCTTAACCTCTGTTAAAGCAAAAATGCCACCTGCCATCTGCCATGATGCTATACCGGCTATACTTCTAATATGCCATTCTCCCTAATGACTGCTTGGGAAATTCTCTCCTCACTTTCCCGTTCACGGCGCCTTCCTCACGATTGAGCGCCCGCCAATGCTCACCAAAAACTTAATTAAACATAGCTTAAGCTAAGGAATACTTACTCCACATTATTTACTTGGGATTTTGACATGGATTTTAATTGATTTTCTTCAACACATATATAACGGTTGTTACTTGTAAAAAACTGTAAAAATAGAAAATACTTTTTTGTACTTTGTGAGGAGTAAGCTCTATCATAAAAAATGCAGTTTAACTTACTTGTACACAATCTATTGTTTTTAAGCTATTAACTGCAAAAGTCAAAATTTATTTGGTAGGTGTTATGTCCTTAATATTACTGTATAATCTCACCCGTGGATGGCACTAGATTAGTTTTTTAAGTTACCCATAGATGGCATAAGCTGTCGCATATTTTATAGACCGATTGGATAATAAATAAGGTGAGAACCTCAAGGTCGGGGCTATGTTACTAAAATCGCCTAATAATTGAGATGTCAGAGCAAATTGTCAATCTATCACATTAAAAGTCCAAGTATTTTGTTGGAACCGAAGTTTTATTTAATGAGAGAGTTTCTGAGAATCCCCGAAGACACAACGGTAGAAAAATTCTTATAAAACTCCACTATGGTTTCAAAGTAGGTAAGTATCCACAAATTATATCCTTTATGTTTTATTATTATAATTTATATATATATATATATATACATTGTTTTAAACACTCAAAATTAAAACGCATATGACATACGAGAGTACTGATTATTGCTGCAATCGGGAATATAACTAATCGAGCTGAGCTATCGCTAAATTAAGTTAAAATTTTTCGCAAAATCTCTCGAGCAGCATCCTTTATTAATCACGAACGATCCTATTGTTTTCCCAAAATCGCTTCTAGATGGTATCGGAGAAATTAATTCCCACTTTGCTGAGAACAATCGACTTATTTACCTTTTGTAATAATCCTAGATGCAAAATTTGATAATTTTAACAGTGCTTTGAAACTTGTTCTGTATTAATTATTACGTTAATTCACACAAAATTTATTTCAACAGTTGTAACGTAGTTACTTCAATAAATGTGGATGCATCTTGTTTTTGTGCTATGGCAAGTTTACTGGTGAAGTGGAGACAACGGAAGGAAGCTAAAATGTCGTTGGACGTGAATTTGAGTTTTTGCGTGACTGAAATCTAATTTTGCATGGAATATCGGCAGGTTTAAAATGAGTGTTTTATTTGTATCTAGTGATGGTATTTAAAGGAATTTTCTAACAAGTTCATCGCTCTTCCCATTGACGGCGTGTTCTCCTTTGCTGATTTTCTACGGAAATTAGAAAAAAATTGCTGCTATGGTTGGTGCTAGCATTTCTTTTGTTAGGTGCGCGATCGGTGTTGAAAACAAACCCTGAAAATTGTGCCGAGAATCACGTTGCTTTTGTCCCGCTCATACTCGTATGTACGAAGTTGGTTGAGAGAAGATCGGAGATGGTTTGCCACTTGAATCCCAGACATGAGGGATGGACCTCGTCGCCATGATTCCAGAAGAGGTCCTGTAAGAACACGTTTGGAAGAGAGTGCTACCTGCAATCCTGAAGAATTCGCGTTGTCAAATTAATTCGTTCTTCTCTCTCCCTGACTTACTATGCCAAATGTATTGATTATTATAAGCATTTTGATTTTATTTTATCGATATTCTTTCTGACGGAAAACAATATCGTCTTATCGTATCCCACAAATTCTTTTTTGAGTTCGAGTTTGATTTTTTCATTGATCTGGTAAGATTTATCACATGTGAAACGGTGAGTGTTATTATTATACGCATCTTAAATATGCGTGACATATTATCTAAGCATTACTACCCACGTGCCATAATTATGGAAAATATTTTTATTCTTTGTTCTCTTTATGTACAAAAAGTTTACAGGTACATATATGATAAGCACAATTCTAAAATACTTCAAGAAATTCAGTATTCAAATGGTCAAGAATCACTGGACTCACGGAAAAAATATAAACCATTATCTTTCCCGAGAGAAATAGCTGTACAAAACATAATTTTGAATTTCAGGTCAAAATACACAACCAATCATGAAATATAAAAAAAATGTGCTTTATGGTCCTAAATTTAAATTACAAACGGCCGATTTACGTCGGAACACAAATTAGTCATGTAGGTAGGTATAAATTAAAATTTCGACCTGAAATCAACGACATTACAAAAATTCAAGAAACGTTATATTCAAAATAATCGAACAAAATATGCAGTAAGCTTATGAAAAGGAGAGCCATTTAAAGAGTAGATGTATACGAATGAAATAGCTATATGGACCTAGTTCAGTTATACCATGCGTGTTGTTCATGTTGCGTTAATTCATCTAACCCCGAAATTGCCCTTCTTACGGTGTTTTATTTTATATTTCATTATAATATTAACATTGCAGGTTGGGCGAGATTTTTTTAATAGTTACTGTTGCTCAAAAAACATTGCAAAAGTTGTCTCTAAATTCATGATGATTCGAATTCTTTGATGAAATACATTTAATTATTTAAAGCACAAAACAAAATTTAACAGCCCACATTCGTACTAGATATTTAAAATACTAACATTTGGATTTTTTTAAATATTTTGTGTGGTTGGGTATTTTTGCCTCTAATTCATAATTAAGTGTATGAAAAACACCACGCTGCCGGTTCGTGTCGATTTAGATTAGAGGAGAGGCGTATTTATCGTACCCAGTAAAAGTATCGGGTATTTTCATGAGGTATTTTGTACTTGTGACAAATCTCCAAAATACCTGGTTCCTAAGTATTTCTTAATATCACAGGTATTGAAGTAAAAAATACATGTTAAAAAACCCAGTTACAAAATACTCATAAGTATTTTATACTGGGACTAAATATGTACTACTCTCCGTCTCCAGGCCCCAGATACGATAAATCCCAGGTAGGTTCAAAATACTTGTGAGTATTTTGTAACCGGTACTTTTAACAGGTACTTTTTTGTACCTGTATTCACTGTACCCAGTAACGAAAAATACCCACAGGACCAATCTCTAGTTTAGAATGAAATGAAATTGCTAACGAAAAAACGAGTCTAGCCTGTACGGAAAAAAACTGGTGCTGACTTGATATCTCTTGGTTAGTTATGCAAAGCGGTTCATTATACAAACCACCTCCAAAGAAATTAGAACACGATTTTTTTCCTTTTCCCCACTATTTCAGCTGAAACTGTCTAAAAATTCATATTTTAAAAATTGAACTGAACCAAATTATGAATAGATTGTATACTTTTTCCTGTTTGGTCGCCTTTTCAAGACGTATTTAGGCTAGTTAAATATGCCGAAAAGTCACAAAAATTTATCAATTCTGAATGAAAAATCTTCAAAAATGAAAAATCATCAAAAACTATGAACCAACTTGATTAAAATTAAAATTAGAAGTTATATTAAATGTTAACTTAAATGTGGTTCAATTCCCTCGGGACTTCTGCAATATTTAATTGCGCGAATTTGTAGGATTGAAAAAAATTGTTAATTTACACCAAAAAGGTGTTATTTTGGTTTGCATGTGCTTGCGATTTGCGAATTACTTGAATTCCAAAAATTCAGTACCTACGAAGTTTTTACGATCATATTTTTTTTGTTAAATTAAAATCGTCTTACGTTTTTAACGTGTTTTTATAATATTCTAGTACCAAAGACGAATAATCTCAAATATAAATGGAGAGTCCTGTCAGAGACAGATATGTTTTTTTTTAAATTCTTTCTTCTTAAAATATTCAGCATGTTAAAATTACAACATGTTTTTGTAAAATTACTAGTACCAAGGATGATTGATTCTGCTCTAAAAAGATTTGCCATATTACCTTTTCAGTGTCTTAGATTAGTATCAAAGATAATTGATACAAAATAATACAAAAAATGTTCATAAAATATTGAAATTACTTCAATGGTAATTTTTTCTATAACACAGATTCAGACAGAAATAAAAAAACAAACAACATATAAAGGTTAAATATATAATTTAAGCAGCAGATAAACAATTAAAATACAACAGATTTTTTTAAATATTTAATGTGGTTTTAACCAGAAAAATTGTAACAAAGTACGTCTAAGTTGTTTTTTTACAGGAAAATAATTTAAATTTAATAAATTTTTTTACATATATTTATTATCTAATGAGAAGTATATAAACATTCATCTATAAAGACGTAAAATATTCAACGGAAGATGAATTTTCTCACACATTCAATATGCTCGGCAATATTTGCTGCATGGTAATAATACATGAAATGTTTATCATAAAGTCTGGTCCAGACAAAGAATTCTGTCCGCTGAGCAAACTCTTCAAAAACGCCCGAGGGTTTTAATTAACCGTAATTTATTCAAACTTTCTTCATTGCTGCAAATTCCGAAAGAAATCGCATAGGGAACTCATAAATCTTACCAGCTTTAGTACGCTTCGAAGGCTTAAGAAAACGAAACCAAAACAAGAACGATTCTTAATAAATCTTATGTTAATTTTCTTTGGTGCATTCAAATTAAATTAATTAATATTTCTTCGGCAAATATTTTCATTTCAAATCTGAATAAAAAATAATGTTACATTTTATAACTTCATCAAGCTCGATAAATAAAGCAGGGCTCGCTTGGGTTAGAGAATGGACCTAATATGTGAAAGTACTATAAAATAAATTTTATAGTTGGAAGTTAGATTACCTATAAAAAGAAACTACCACAACTTGAGGATCTTGAAATTTTTATCGAATTTCGAGAGGAATTCATTCGAAATAATATTGTTGTTTTTCTACTAACTGAAGTTTATTTTACTGGCTTTGCAGGGATTTAACGTTTTTTTTAATCTAACGTAGACGGTAATCTTCCTCTAGTTTAGAAGGTCAAGTGGGCAAAATTGTATCAATATTGGAGGAAAACTGTAGATTAATTAAAATAAAACCCATGCCGCCCGCCCGGTGTCCGCCACAGATACTCTTAATATTATATAAATATATAGATTGAATGAAAAATAATGGATATCATGGAAAAAATGAAATATTGAACTATTATCGTATTCACTGTTTTATCCGAAGCAGTAGCTTAATTATGATAAATACCTTATAATATTAATAATTTTTAAATTTCTCATACATTTTGATGGCATCGTGCTACACTTGCGCCTCCTAGCGGCGTGAGCTGTGCGCTTTGGTTTTTGTCATACAGTTGGATTTTATGTGAATAAAATTAATTCTGAAACCGAGAAAATAGGTAACCTACGTACGATTTTACCGCTTTTTTCTCATATTTAAGTCTTTGATGGCTTAGAAAAGTCATTAAATACAAATAAATGAAAGTATTTTTGTAAATTTATTATTTTTTCATTTAAATTTTTATGTAAACAGGAACATTTTATTTACTAGGATTTAACATTTTCTTATTATACTTCATCAACTTCAGCGTTTTTTGGCATTCTGAAACCGACCTGTGTATTTGGGTACATTTTTGTCTTAAAAAGTTGGTTATATTGATTCATTAAATATAAAAATAATATTCAAATAATGCTTAGAGGAATGGTCAAATGTCTAAAAAAAATGTTGCCTGACTTCACGCTGGAAACAGCCGACTCAGTGCTTAATAGTAGCTTCGTAGCGTGGTATCAATTTTATTGGCGTTTCGATTATATCGAAGCTGATCATATTATATGCTGAAAGGAGTAATCATCCAACTCGAGTGTTGCAAGCGTCAAAAATAATGACGGTGTCCTCTTCTGTTGGCACAGGTCGGCCTACTGGTCACTGGTCATTGGTCACTGGTCACCGGTCACCGGTCACTGTGCCCATAGCTAGCTGCTCCAGTCTCGCATAATGGTGTGTTTACCCGACCCTCCGGAGCGGACGTGATGTATTTGCCTTGTATAAATAACATTCAATAAGACCAGATGAGCTAATAACGTCTAAGATACATCCGATGGCTTTCTTCTGTAGGGAATATTAAAACACAGCTGACTTTCTACTGTAGAGAATATTAAAACAGAGCTGACTTTTGCTGTAGGGAATATTAAAACAGATCTGACTTTTGTTGTAGGGAATATTAAAACAGAGCTGACTTTATACTGTAGGGAATATTAAAAAAGAGCTGAATTTTTGATGTAGGAGATATTAAAACAGAGTTGACTTTCTGCTGTACGGAATATTGAAACAGAGCTGGCTTTCTGCAGTAGGGAATATTGAAACAGAGCTGTTATACTGATGACTTTAAGCGAGTAATGTCTTTTAATAATTTTGCTTTGTGATGGTGTTTATTGTAATATTTATTGAAATACGGAAAGGCTTACTTTTCATTTGCTCTTGGTTTCAGAGAGGAAGATTTATAATATACAAATTGGTATTAAGGCGATCCACTATGTCGTGTAACATTTGGAATCGGGCCGCTAACAATAACCCTTCTCATGTTGATGACAATAAGTCTTAAATTCCCGCTTAACACCAGTCGAGATTTGTTGTGTTGATTTGTGGAAGAAAAAAATTCAGGGGCAAAAATTTAAATATATAACCATAATTTTCGAAAGAACTTACTTTGTTACATTTTACAATAAAACCATAACCGAACGGGGTTCGTAAGTAGGAGATTTCGAACTTTAAAGCAGATTTGTAGGCCTGATACTATATATTCTACTTGCAGTATTTAATTAATGCAAATGAAATATTTCTAAGCCCTTAAATTTTCAAACAAAAAGCACATGACTTTGTATGACCTCGTAGTGCTTCGCCTTAGACTCTGATTTAGTGCTCAGATGATTTTATTTGGTAATTGGTTTACCGAATATGTTTTTATGATTGGGTGGGTATCGAACCCATGTTTCAGTCTCAAAGTCAAACGCTTAGAATATTACGCTACAGAGGCCGTCAGCTCAACATAATAATGAGTTCTCTTGAGATATTCAAGGGGTGGAAGAGAATCAGCTTCGTGTCTTATCTTCATCAGGGGGCGGATCTTGTCCAAGGGAATACACGAGTACAATACGGCCTGCGGAGGCTGCTACGGAGGGTCGCCTCACATCTAACGCGGTACACATTGATACTGTTAGTTACTTAGAAGTTTTTATTTTTAATAGTTATTCTTAGATAGTATATGTCTAATGATTTAGGGAATTAAAACCGATTCACGGTTTGTGTGAAATATTCTCACGCAATTGTGCATGAAAATGAATGAAAATTAAAATAAATAAATTGTATTTGATTTGTTTTTATGATTAAAATTTATTGCGGCACATTAGAAGGCGGTAGATACTTAGTACTAAGTACCAACCATTCAGAATCGAACGTTCCTTGAAATGCCTTTAGCCGTGTTTGGTGACCAAATCTAAATAGCAAGGTACTTTTCCACATTCCTCTTCCCTATCTCCTTTCACTCCCCACTTCCTTCAGCCTCACAACATACCCTAATTGGGGATGCCATAGTCTACTGGCATCAAACAGTTGGGAAATTTATGCGGTAGTCACATAAAAAAATTAGAAAAAATATTTTGAAAGAAAGCAGTAAGTTTGTGGTTTGACATAAACTAATAAAATAAATCAATAACGTTGTTTATAACCATAAAATTTGTTTGATCTCATAATACCGGTCGGTTTTCCTTAACACAAGCTAACATCATCAGGGTACATTAACAGTAATAGAAAACATAAACTTTTTGTAAATTACGAATATATATTTAGTCCTAATACTTTCGCATTTCATCGTATTATCAAAGCAAATACACGTCCAATTAATTGATTTATAGTGATAGAAAAAAGGCAAATAATGTGTATCCGATTATGTACCCTGATTATGCTGTTTTTAAGCGAAACCGGTCGGTCTTAATAAATTTAACAAATTTTGTGGTTATACAAAAAGTTATTGGTTTATTTCATCAATAAAAAATAATTATGATTTACTATTTTTATGTTGATGTTAAATTCGTATGTAATATTATTTTCCATCAATACATAACCATTTAATGTTGATACAATTCGATGGAATTTAAAATGTATTAAAAAAAATGATTGCCAGCAATGTTGACTTTATCTGTTTACTCGACATGTGGATGTGTGTGCCGCGACATTCTCAGTAGTCTCATTTCCCGTGAAGAATATCTAATCCCACCTTGCAGTGAATATTCCATAATATTGGCTTCCGTATCAGCCGATCTGTGCCTCCAATGTCTATGTGTGTGTGTACGTAATATCAAAGGTCCCCTGCCCTTTATACCGGCGGCGGCAGGAACAAGTCGTTCGTGTTTTTCCTGTGGAAAACGTTTCCTCTTTTGGAATGCGATGGCGGCAAACATTTGTGAAGGCAAATAAGCAAGAAGCGGCCATTTATATTTAGTCAGGCATGGTGGGGACACAGAACGCATGACGTATCTGGAGAAAAACAGGGGCAACAAGAAAACCTTTATGTTACACAGGAAATGAATGTTTTTCACAAAAAAATATGACGATTATCGAGCTTTAAAACACAAGCTTTATGTTTTTTTCAGTCACTTTTTTTCATTTTCTATCGGTTTCACTTTTGCAGCGTATCTTTCAGAGAAGAAAAAAAGATATTTAATTTGGGAGGCGAGTATGGGTACCGCCGCTCCGGGAACCTTTTATTGGATAACCAACACCTCTGCCGTAGGTAACCAATAATAGTTTGCTACGTTTGGTGACTTAGTAATGCTTAGGGGTGCCTTTAAAGCATTAGGTGTGGTATGTTCAGATCTTGGCGGCGGATCGAAAGGGAGGCTGGCCTCTCTGCCTATCGTCTTGCTCCGTAGCGGGAGTTAAAAAAAAAAACAAAAAACTGTAGCTTACAATTTTATCGTTATTGTGTTGACATCTGCCTGTCCTGGGTATCCAGCATGGCGATCGTTAAAACAATATATAAATTCGGGTGACCGGATAAATCATCACATTTAAAAAAAGTTATATATTTAAAATTATAACTGGTATTATACCTAGCTCTCTCATTAAAAATTTAACCACATTTTACCATACAAAGGTAATGGTTTTAAATTTTATAAAAACTCCAATAAATTTATTTTAGTACCTTTATTACGTGAATAAGTATCTTGTTTACATTCTCGCGGATCATTATTACCTGACTATCAAAGCGTTTCATTATATTAAATTGCGAGTTCCTTGGTATCTGTCAAAAGATTTTAATTTAAATTTTCCATTCACAACAAAGAATATTCAGTGTGTATCCGACGACATTGAGAAAGGTAATCCAATTATAGTGATAAATAGAGCAGACTTGAATGAGTGAGATGGAATTTGTTTGAGCCAAGCGCTGAGTATTTATTGGTGCGAACCGATTACTTGTTGACAACACGTTTTCTCTAATTTAAATATTAGTTTCCTCAGAAGGGCTGGAGTTTAAGAGAAATTCCGACCATTCTGTATTCAGCGAACGCAAAAATTCAGCCCAAAGGCAAAATACTCCTCATATAAATAATCTTGCGCGGGTGGCATCGGTTGATGAGGGGGGTGAGGGGCACAAAACGTAACGAAATACTAAATACCCTTACGTCAAAACATACACAGTTTTCCACTAATATTTTTGTAAGAGATAAAATAATTCATTTTTACAGTGTAATAATTTTAATTATCTTTCTAAAGTTTGCCCTAAAAGAGTGAACGAAAGCCAATACTGTAGCATTGAATTCACTATCAAAAAGCCTCAAACTCACAAATAAAAAAAAATTTATAGAGCATTCTCAACTAACGACGTAAAGCATAATGCTTACTAAAATATAACACATCTGCCCTGATGATGGACACTGCAATGCTGTCCGAAACGTTGGCTAAAGAAGGAGTTAGCGCAACACGGCATAACACCCAAAAAACAAATAACAAAAATAATGCTTACTTACAGTCTATCAGCAAAATAAGTTTTAAAAGCTTAAATATAATATCATTGCCACATTTTTGCCTTTTTCCAAAATACATTACAAGTCAAAGTAATGAAAGTATATATTAATAATACATTTTTCTTCCTAAGGTACTTATAATTTTGTTAAATGGAAAGTATTAGATAATAATATATATGGTGTTCTATACATATACATTCCACTTAAGTAACATACACTGTGAAATGTATATGTATAGCATCAATAAAAACTGCTTGTGGATGTATTATTTTAATGAAAAATGCTATTTCTAATTGTCAAGTCTCTGACAGCCCTGAACTGTGTACTTATAATCCAATGTTTCACATTACTGTAAAAGCCTTTTATGGCGTTTAATAAATAAATAAAATATAGAAGGGCAATAATTAAAAAAATAATTTTAAAACAATACTTAACTTTTATCGGAACAACTTTTCTTTAACTTTTGAAGGTTACCCAATCAATGTTATTTATCATTTAAGAAGATAATAATACTAACAAATCAGAATAAGACACAGAAAATAAAAAGATAACGGTTTCAACTGGGAATCAAACCAAGGATCTCTTTCTTACTGAGACAACGTCTTTATCCACTCGACCATTGGTACCTAATTGTTAAACTTCATATTTGGCGATCTCAGATTCAAAAATTCACAACTAACAATATTATTTAGCAAACTAATTTTTCCTATATTTTTGGCATATATCTTTTTGAACGATCACAAAGTTCTAAAGATTTGGTTTTTTATTTTTTTTTTAAGGTACAATGTTTTTTACATTTCAAAATTTTCCAGTAATGTTGGCCTCACTGGGTGGCTTGCCCGTGCTGAGGCCTTCATTAACCTTTGTAACCTGGATATTGTTTAGATAAACATATCCGATTTTTATTCATGTGGACTTATAACTGAGCTTTTCTAAAAGTATAACGTAACTTTACTATTAAGATCTCGTAAGTTTATTTTAGAATAATGTTGAGGAGAACAAAAAAACACCACCAAAAATTCATTTTGAGAAATAAACTTACAAATTTTTTTTTCGCAATTTTTTTTTTACTACCGACATTTTTACTGCCGGCTAGTGAGAAAATAAAAAAAATCTTAATAAAAAAGAGGTTTTTATGTAACTTTTTAAGTCTCGTGGGTGTACATACCAGGTTTTGTTGAATAGATTTAATAACTCGGGATTATAACTGAGGTTCTCGAATAAACAGTTTTCATAGGTTGTTTTATTCAAATTAAAAAAAAATACATTTGAAGAATAAATTGAACAATGTAATTTAACAATATGGAAATTTACTACACTGTTCATACTAAAGGTATCATCACAATGATATAAAAAATATTCCTGGTCATAAAACAACATTCGGGCAAAGAAATTATATTTATTTTGCGATGAAACTCTAAAATATCCTTCCCCCTGATATGAAGCGAAGAGAAAATTTGTATGATTACAAATCAAGAATAAAAATCTGGCTGAAATGAAAAAAACACAGAACAAAACATAAAAAACGACATAGAAAACTAATAAAACCGAAATGAATAACTTTAGTCCGCCTCAGCACAGGTCACCCTAGTAAGGAAGACTAAGAAATATAACATACTGTACATATAGTTAACCTCATATTTTGTATGTACAATGTTCATATAGTTGCTTTAATAAAAAGAAATTAAAAATCATGAAATAAATGATAATCATGGGGAATCACACATTTTCAGATGCTTCAGATGATTTTGAATTTTTCTTTTTTTAATTTTTCTCTCCTTCGTAAAAAGTGGTTTTAACTTATTATATGGACATCTATCGACTTTTTTATCAAATATCTTTTCTAAAATTGTCCAATCGTCAGAGTACTTTAGTTTGAAAAATATTTTCCCACTACTCTCATACTTAAAGGCTTTCACGTTAGTGACGGTTGGGTTTCCTTCCATCGATCCGAGAGGAATAGACCTTAAAAATCACACTGCAGAATAGTCTTTAAAAAATTATGCAAAAGATATTAAACTTCATAAGGTTTCGGTGTAATTATAGTTGATTTGCAGGCATCCATGTAGCCGGCAGGAGAGAAAATATCCCTTTTCTCAACCTGCGTTCAATGGACGAGTGCAAGCTGTGTCACTCCATCTGGGTGTGTCCACTTTATAAAATCTTTTGTATTATTGTAATTTATTTTTCCATGGCTAAGATTAAGTAGTGAATTTGGTAATATAGTGTTCTGATAAGTGCATCCATCGCTGAATAATATAATTTCTTCCCTTTTTTGGATGCCTGATTTTTTTGTGATAATGCTGCAAATAACTCTGCAAACAAATTTGCTGTTATGCCTCCTTCTGCCTTACAAATTAAGAATGAAATGAATGAAATCATAATTTTATAGACTGAACATTGAAATTATAATGTCATTAATTGTAAACTAAATAACTTGCTTACCTTTTTAAGGCGAAATTTATCCTTTGTTTTTAAACCTGTCATTGTAATTTGATTTCTAAAAAGAGATTTCAATAGGGTATTGAGAGCCGCTGCCAACATGCCAACGATTCTGTTATGACTAACTGAGACTTACGAGGTTTTTATTCCAATTTTCAACGGCAATTATTTATGAGCTTTTTAAATTAGACAATAAATGGATGAATATAATTCATAGGGTTACGAGCTTAAATAGGATTTAAAACATTATTTTTCGTAGAAGAAACTTCAATTTAGCCAAAATTTAAACGAATATTCATTTTTTATTAGAACAAATTTTATGTCCATAAAGTGTTCCGTTTCGTTTAGATTTGTTAGTGTAACTTATTTTTTGATAAAATCAATACATTTATGGTTCGTAGAATGTGAAATTTTTATTTAATGCATGATGTCAAACCAAAAAACGAATACTTTCTACGAAAATATGACGTACAGCTACTTGTATCTTATCTGTTTCACATCAATCTATGCCAAGTGATATGAAATTTGTTCAATTTATTGACAAATTAGTTTTTCGTACAACGTTAGTATTTTATATAATAAATATTATATATATTACACCGATCTACAAAAAAGGAGACGATACTGACATAGCTAATTATCGCCCCATTTGTATACAGTCAGTACTGCCAAAGCTTTTTGAATCATTGGTCCTTGATGAAATCTATCCCAAATTAATAAAATTAGTTAATCAAAAACAGCACGGTTTTATCAAAGGAAGATCCACCGCAACTAACTTAACGGTATTTCAAAACTTCATTATACAATCATTTGCAGAAAATAAACAAGTCGACTGTATATATACAGACTTTTCGAAGGCATTCGACAAAGTATCCCTTAAACTACTAATCCAAAAACTATTTGCTCTAGGAATAAGGGATAACATGCTAAAATGGTTTAGTAGCTATTTGTCAAATCGTAAACTGTTCGTTAAAATAAAATCTTGGATGTCGAAAGCTTTCCGGGCTACCAGTGTCCTACCGCAAGGTAGTCACCTTGGCCCGGTTTTGTTCCTCATTTTCATCAATGATATAACCAATTGCTTTAACGATGTCGAGGTATTGCTCTTTGCAGATGACGTCAAACTATACAAGAAAATAACTGATATAAATCATTGCCATATACTACAGTCAAATATTAGTAAGTTTAGAGATTGATGCGTTCAAAATAATTTATTTTTAAATGTAGTAAAGTGCAAAACCTTGACTTTCTTCAGAAACAAAAATCCTGTTTTATTCGAATATTCCCTCAATAACATAGCTTTAGAAAGAGTCACGGAAATGAGAGATCTTGGAATTATTTTGGACGAAAAACTATGTTTCACCAATCATATCCATCAAATTGTGAACAAAGGTATGAAAACACTAGGCTTCGTATTAAGAACAACTAAAAACTTTAATTCTTTGCAATCCATTAAACTATTATACGTATCTCTAGTAAGAAGTCTAATTGAATATAACTCAGTAGTTTGGTCTCCATCTTATACAACTCACATTAACAACATTGAGCGAATACAAAAAAAATTTCTACGTTTTATAAATTTTAAATTAAATATCCCTGTCGAAGACTTAAAATACAATTTCTTATTAAATACTCTAAAAATACATACATTAGAAGATAGACGTAAAATAAACGATTTAACTTTCTTATTCAAAATACTTAACTCTAAATTCGACTGTTGTGAACTCCTGCAACTTATAAACATACATACACCCACAGTAACAACACGACAAAATACAATATTCTACAGCAGCACACATAAGCGTAACTACATTGCCCACTCTCCGATACAACGACTTCACACCATGGGAAATCATTACTTGGGTGATGTTGACATATTCAATACCAACTTGGCAAGTTTTGTGGATCATTTAAAACATTTGTTTCAACAATACTCCTAAACACATCATGTAAACCAACAAATAGCTGTAATTTTCTGTTTTTGTTTCTTGTGTTTGTATAACTTGTTACATAGCTTTTATCAAATGTAATTTTATTCTTATTTTTTATGTTTGAAAGTATTTGTCAAATTAAAATTATACTACCAACCATGTAAAAGCCCTCTGGGCGTTAAATAAAAAAAAAAAATAAAAAAAAATGTATATATATGTAATGTCAAACCACATTGTGCTAGTTACCACAAGATTTGAATACATCATATTTGTTGCTCTTCAGTTTAGTTTCATCGGGGCATTAAATATGCTTTAAATGAAGGTAGGCACTGAAGAGCTTTAAATTAAGATTTTAAACACACGAAACATACAAGTTAATTAAGAAATATGAGTATATCATATTTGTTGCTCTTCAGTTTAGTTTCATCGGGGCATTAAATATGCTTTAAATTAAGGTAGGCACTGAAGAGTTTTAAATTAAGATTTTAAACACACGAAACATACAAGTTTATTAAGAAATATGAGTATATCATATTTGTTGCTCTTCAGTTTAGTTTCGTCGGGGCAGTAAAGATGCTTTAAATTAAGGCAGGCACTGAAAGAGTTTTAAATTAAAATTTGAAATAGACGAAACATACAAGTTTATTAAAAAATATGAGTACATCATATTTGTTGCTCTTCAGTTTAGTTTCATCGGGGCAGTAAATATGCTTTAAATTAAAGCAGGCACTGAAAGACGCTTAAGAATAAGATTTTAAACATACAAGTTTATTAAGAAATATGAATACATCATATTTTTTGCTCTTCAGTTTAGTTTCATCGGGGCAATAAAGTTGATTTAAATTAAGGCAAGCATTGAAAGGTTGTTCAAATTAAATTCCATTATTTTAAGTCGCACGCAAGTTTTGCTGAAACCAATTCATTTTCAATTCGATCAATTATTTTTTTAAATGAATAAGTAGTTCAAACAAAATAAAACGTATTTTTATATGCGGTTAATTGACAGTTTTCTGCTACAAATGCTCGAAGAAGGTTCGCTGTTGCAATAATTGAGATTCTTGATCTACGAAGTAATATTTCAAACTGTTTATCAAGCCTCAAAGCGTGATGGCTTATTAACGAGAATAATAGTGCGAGCAAATGGGAAAGAAAGGAATCCAACACCGCGTAAGGGATGTAAATGTAAGCGGAGAGAGGGGTGAAGGTGGGGGATATTTCTAAGTCAGTATACGCAAATGGAAACTGTGGCAAGTAGTGTGTAAAATGGGCAATAAGGGGGACAAAATGAAAAGGATCAAACTACGCGAGAGCTTTTTGCGGCAGTCGAGATTAAGGGCTGAACACTGCACATGCCACCTACGAAATACATTCAATTCTTAGTCACCAACACCTTGTAATAATATAAAATTTTAGACAAATAAAGAAATGACTATTTATGATACGAAAGGTTAAAGAAAGTATGCCTAAATCACTTGGTTTCAAAGGCCGCGAAATGTGTGCTTTTGCCATTATTTTTCATATCAGAAACATTTAATTAAAGATTAAGACATTGATTAATGATGGAGTGTGTTGAAAAGTCTCAGCTATTGAAATGATATTCGTGAGAGGCATAGGCATAGTATCAAATGCTTGCTACTCTTTGTGGATAGATTGCAAGAATTAAAATGGGGTATTTTGAAAATATCCTTTTCAGTACGAGTTATGCTTGGTGAAAAACTCTGTAATCTTAGGGTTTATACTCTTAGGACGGATAATATTACAATTCTTCAAATTTCAAAATTAATTTTCAAGTTCTGTGAACGATTTTTTCAAGTTCTGTTATTATTTTTTTTTTCAAATAGCAAGCCTATAATTATATAATAACAGAACTTGAATGGGATTTCACAGAACCCGAAAGTGAATGTTTAAATTTGAAAAATTGTTCAAATTCTCCGAAACAACCCGTCCTTAGATAACATTCCATTTTTTTGTGTGTGCGCCACATCAACGAATCTGTCCAAGATATTAAAGAAATAAAAAGGCGAGTGTAAGACGAAATAAAAAAATAAGGTTTTTTAAATGTGTAGGTTCTAAAAATAAACTATATTCTTACCCTACAATGTCTTACGTAAAACATTAAATTAAAATTGCGACAGTAATAAAGAGCTCTTATGAGCGTGTAAAACTTCAATGTATAAAACTCAATTATTATTTTAACCGGCATATTAAAAAGAGTATCTATGTATATAATTCTTCTATTATAGATACAAGCAAAAAAAATGAAACACATTTAAAATACGCCGAAGACCGACAAACAAAGGATAAAATTCATGTAGGGTTTGTTCAAAATACGTAACATACGTGAAGCGAATCCTGAAACTCTGTAATAAAATATCGATTATTTTTGGGTATACTCTATAATACACAAAAATTAATAGAAAATCTGGCGACACGTCCCTCTCTGAGGAAGATGAAAACGTGTGCGGACATTTTAAAATAAATACACGCGCAAACCTTACGATAAAATTGCTCTCAGATACTTTTAAAATATAAAGAAAATAACAGTAACTTCATTTGTTGCCAGTGAATGAAATATTTACGTTTAATTTTGAGAGGAATTCGTGTTAGCAATATGAATTAAACGAAGGCAACTTTCTTAGAACATTGCTTAAATACTTCCATATTAGATACTTTAACATACGTAACATACTTTCAAAGTTTATGAGTACTGGATATTTATATGTGAATTCCATGCGTTATGAAATGTGATGAAAGCGATTACCCTTGAAAGTTTGCTTGAACTATTTGAAGAAGCCCCGAATATGGAGTATGGAGTTCGAGTCCCTGTCTCTGTGGCCGGTATCAGCCCTGTAAGACACACGCCTCGCAAGTCAAATACGAGAAGGAAACGTTTACTCGGAGATGCAAATAGTGCTGTGCCGTGATTCGTGAATATTCACGATGTCGTTAGAGGGACTGTGGCACTACTGGCTAGATACTGTCACTATGGGACTATCTGGGGACAGACCGGCCCGGCTCCAGGCCACTACTGTTGCTGGGTAAATGAGTATAGTGTGTACGTATCTACCACAGGGGGGAACTGGAAAATTTCATGAAGAGTTGACATCCGGTTTAATGTATATTTACGATGAATTTTATGTGTGTAAGACTTTATTTAGCTTAGTATTTGGATTTTTAGATTATGTTTGGTAAAATAAAGTTCTCTTTGCATTTACTGGTTCTCTTCTAATCATGAAATAAACTAATATTTGAAGAAATTTATACTAAGAATTATTATTTAAAAATTTTGTGAACCTTCTAAATTAAAAACTTAAAGTTTCAACAATTTCCAACTGTCTTAAATGGAAAGTCTATTTTCTTCCGAAACTTTTACTGATAAAAACTGACCTCTGAACCACTTTGAACCTTCTGGGACAGTGAAACTTACGCTCTGTCGCAGCTTGGAGACTTTTAAATTGTTAAACAAATTTTTTAGAGTAGAATTAAGCAAAAATCGATCAGAATACTATTATCTATAGCTCGTGGAGTAGGAACCACCAAGTAAATTAAATAAAAAACTGCCTCTGTAATCTACTATTGTGGGGCAGACAGAATATGTTTTTTATATGTTTACAGGGTAATTTGGTGACCAGTCCTCCACTGCCCAATGGTGCTTTTGTACCCTGTGTGGGTGTTAGATCATTCTCCGCCCTCCAGGGGGGGAGGTGGAGGTAGGTGTCTTGCGAAGGGAGGTCCGATAATGGCCTTCCGCTCAGAGCGAGATGGCGAAGCACACAAGTCAGGTGTCTAGTATTGAAATGGGAAATACAATTCACACTGTTTGAACGAGTTTGGGTCTTTTATATTGCAAAGAACTAAGTTATGCATTGTTATCATCACGATCATCAGATAATACACAAATATATTTCTGGGTCCGAAAATATTCGATAAAAAAAAAAACGTTATTCTTGTAGGAGATTAATATTTTTTCACCCCTCCGATAAGATACGAAAAGTGTGTTTTCTTGTTTAAGTTTTCATTATGCACACAACCCGTACTTTTGTAAGCATGACAAAAAATATTGAAATGGTGTCCGGATAAATCATCAAAATAATAATTCATCATGTCTTTAAAAAGTTTTATAAAGTCATGGAAAGTGATAAAACAAAAACTTTATTGACTGGGTTAGGTAGGTTAGGTTAGGTTTAAAAAAAATTTCATCGTTTTTAATTACTTTATATCACTTTTTAAAAATATGTTGAATTGTCACTGTGTTGAGTTATCATGGAACTATTGAAATAGCGGAGAGTAAAAAGAAACTGTAAACGTAAGACCACAACCCAATGGCATACAAACAATGGTCACTAAAAAGGTTAAAAAAAAGTTAGCAAAACCCAACTGTAAATAAAGAGGTTAACAAAGAAAACAAGCGTGAAATATTCAGTCCCGTAGTAAAATAAGATATAAACCTTAACACGATCTTCCTTGGAAGAGAAGTCACTTAAGGATACCTGTCAGCGTGAGGGGTGAAACAAAAATCCTCCCGGACGTCTCTTTAGTCCGCGTGCAGAGAAAGGGTTAAATCAAGGGTGAAATTTCCAATAAATTTCCCAAAAGCTCCCCCGGCCGGAAGCAACCCCCCTGCCCCACTATCCTCCCTTTTCCTCCCCCGACCAACAACCCTCGTAAAAGATTCAAAGAGAAACGGAAAAGCTCAATTTGCCTAACAAATAATCCTCGGCAAATGTCTTCCAAATCAAATTATGTAACGCTACTAATGGAATTACAGTTTATTTCTTGATTTTTTCCTGGAAATAAACTCAAATACCTTTCTGCGTCTTTCAAATTATGTGTACCTACATGATTAGTCGCCCCCGTTCCATCTTCCTTCTGTTGGAACACACTTGGTTGGAAAAATTACGTGTGACGAAGATGTAATTTCTTCTTTCATTAACAACATGTCATTGACGCATACTGGAATATTTTTATTAATCGTGACTACTCCTGCAAACATATTAATTAAGCATGCTCGGACGGAACCTTTTTTTTATTTATTCATCATAAGTAATTCAATTAAATGGGTGATATGTTGTACCTGCCTCACTGGGAAATCCTATGTTGAGAGCAGGCTCAGTTTAAAACATACGTTATAATAGTTTATAACTAAAATATAAATAATAACACATTATTAAGTTTAAGTTTAAAAATACCAATCAGTAGGTAATGTACCATTGGAAATTCATACTTATAAATTGGTTTTATTGAAATATTTGATATTGGCTATATCTTGGTTTATGATCCGAGATTTGGTATCTGATTTATATTTAAAGTAATTTGAGTTCTGTCTGATGGCAAGTGTAAGAGCGTTGTATAGCTTTGTTGCACAGTATTTAAAAATTTCTTTGGCCAAAAGTTGTTTTAGCGAAAGGGATAAGTAAGAGGTTAGGTTCTAGAATCGCGAGCAGGACATTATTAAAAGCAGTTCTTTGTTTGAAGATATATGCTAGTAAGTTTTTGGCATAAAGTCGTCTAATGTCCAAAATACAAATTATTCTAAAGATTTCATCCGAAATGACTGTGATCGGAAGTTTTAGAATAATCTTTATAATTAATCTTTTAGCTTTACAAATTGGATAAATGGTGGAATACCAAATTCTTAAGTCAGAAGGGCACATCGTAACAAATTAATTTGGATTGTTTAAATGTTTATTGGGGCATGATTTTATGATCGGAATGAAACTCCAATATTTTTTAATAAATAAAAATAATAAAAAGAGAAAAAAAGAATTCTTCTCTCAACACACGATTTCAGTCTTACATAACGTTTTTTTCTACTCTCATCACACGCTTTCAGTCCTACATTACGTTTTTTCTACTCTCATCACACGCTTTCAGTTATATATTAAATTTTTCCTACTCACGCTTTCTCAGTCCTATAATACATTTTTCCTACTCATCACACGCTTTCAGTGCCATATTATATATTTTTAACATTAACTCCACACAGGAGGCCCTGAGAATAATATTTTAAGAGTGTGTGTCTTTTTGAGGAGAACATGGGTCTTGAAGATACCCGTGTTGTAGGAGCGAAGACGCACAATGGCCGGCAAATCGTTACAAAGTCGAGCTGTTGTACTCAAGAACGAGTCGTAGAAGCGACCCGTTCTCATGTCATAAATGTCATCCTTGTACAAATGTTGGGCACGCGTTTGGCTTGTTTCCCGGTTATGCACCGGTGCCAAAGGGATCAATGACGCTATTTCCTCGGAGATTCTTTCATTATACCGGTGGAGCGAGGAGAGCAAAGATGAGGCTCTAAAGATTGCAATATGCCTGCTTAGATAGGGGAGTTTATCAAACGGACCGGATTTTTCAGGTTTCTTTTGGTTCCGGTGGCTGCCAAATTCAACAGCGGGGCGTACTTGCGATTCGTACAGGGTCAGCAGTTGTGGACAATACACGCAGCTTCTGTGAGGCTAGCCTGACTGACTTTGATGGAACCTCCGTGCCTGTTCTAGTGCCTTCAATTTAGTGACCCCAATCTTTTTTTGTGTGCTTAACTTTATTTCATTTCTAGCAGATTGTTTAATTTATTTTAAATATTTGGTGACACTTCATACATCAGTTTCAGTTTATTTGGAGTTTCTCTCGCTTCATAAATTTTCTCGTGGTCCCATTTCGTATCATTTCTTAGTTATTCGTGTTTACTATGGTGCCTGCTAGCGTTAAATTAAATTAATAATTTAATTATTATAAAGCCATGGATTAACTGAAATAAAAATTGACAATTAATACAATGAAAAATATTGCAAAAGGTATTGTAGGAATCGTATAACTATTCATTCCTCAATGTTGTTCCAAAACATTAGATTTTTCTATAATGCATTCAATTATATTACTATTCAATTAAAAAAAACTGTTTTTACAAACAAGTTCTGCTGTGTAATTATTATTATTACCTGTGACAGCTGTTTCGCCTTCTGAAGACATTATCAAACAGAACAGGACAGTTTGATAATGCCTTCAGTAGGCGAAAGACGTGTTGTAATAATTACAAAGGAAAATTTGTTTATAAATAAAATGTTTAATAATAATAATTTTGAATACATTAAACAAAAATTCAAATGCAGTTTCACAAATTAAACTTGATAACAATTCATAAAACAAAACAAAAATATATAAGTACAGCGTTTAATTGGCCTTTTTAACAAATTGAACACGTTTTTAAAATGTTCCAATGATACAATTAAACAACGTAAATTACTCTTCACAATTACCAACATGTTTTCTATATCTTCGTTTAATAATTAATTTATTGGCATAAATCAACATTACGTCGAGTGGAATCGTTTTTATATTCAAAACTTCACGCTGTGGTTAAAATGTAAGCTTTTACCGTAGAGAGGCCATTATTTTTACTATTTAGAAATAAAAAAAATATTTTTTATTAACTTGTTTTGTTTTAAATACTAAAAAGGGAACCTTTAATAAATTTGACAGGTGTCTATTACCAACATAAGAGCGTACGAAGTGTGGCAAACCCATCGCTCAGGGAGTGGAAACACGACCTGCAATAGTCATCTCAAACTAAGTTGTGCTCAGGCTGAATAACCTGGGGAACAGTGTCACAAACGGTGCCTCCGAGAAACAGGGTTGCATCTCGAATACTTAAACCTGACCCCAGCATTTGGGTCTCTGCTGGAGTGGACCTTCTATTTTCCAAGATACTCGTGGGACTAAAATTGGACCATTCAAATACTCTCTCTTCCCTCGTGGAGCCTTTAGAACCAAGGAGGAGTGGAGATGAGAAATGAGTCCCTCTTCCTTCTTGGCGCTTTCAGGAAACCAATAGAGAGTAGAGAAGAGAGATGAGGCCTGCGAAGACACACTGTGGTAGCAAGAGACAGCATCATATCCAATGACAACCCTGATGAAGTTTATCAAAGGGATGTTTTAGGAATGAGGTAAAGTGGGAGATAGTACAACGGGCCTATGGCCGAAGAGCTCATGGGAACTATACGCAACTAAAACGTAAAAAATCTAAGTGGTTTCCGAGAACGAAAGAGTTAAAATTTTGATTGCAATTATCAATTCAAGCTCAAAATGTTCTACAAAGCCAGAATCTACCGACAAACTATTACTAGCACTGACCTTGTAAAGCATAAGGTCAAGCAGTTATAAGTTTTATTATTCAATTTAAATATTTTCGTTGTCTCTGGTCCATTGTTAAGACCCTTTTATATTAAAGATCGGCATTAGAGTAGATCTAGGAATTCAAAGGAAGTTTATTCTGAATCCTGTTGTGTATTCGGAAGAAAGGAGGCGAAAGGACAAACTGAATTTACTTTCGTTTTAAAGATGTGATTTTTATCCGAAGATAAAGGTATTGGTAACATCGAGAATAAGAAGGAAAATCACAAAACTAAAATGAGATTATTATTCATGTTTCGTAAAATATTCCATTTGATTTCATTGTTCAGTTTGTTTAAAATAATCGTAAATTCTCTCTTTTCTTTCTTAAAAATGTCATGCCTTACATTTTTGATAAACTTATTGACTTTCCGATTGAAATTTTTATTGCTTAAATAAACGTCAGGGTTAACAAAGGACTCTTTTATTTTAAAAGACATGACGTTCCCCCGAACGAACATGGAAATATTTCAAAGAATCTTCAATGGAACTTCGTTGCTTTATGCAGTATATAAATTTATTTGATCACCTTTTTAAAGAGAGAAACTGGATGCAATATCAAGGAATAATTACTTTGAGCTACACTGCGCAACTGTTTGGTGGGTTTGTGAAATTTCTTCAAAACAGAAGATTTATTAAATCTTTGAATAAATCTTCTGTTGATCCACATTTAAAACACACTAAGTTATGTTGCGGTAATTAACCAAGAAAATCACTTATCTAATATGGAATAGCGGAGCTAAAATGTGGCTCCTATGTGTAGACTGTAGATGAGTTTCACTTCGCTGCCTTAGAAAAAATTCAAAATAAAATGTAATTGACTACAGATAAATATGCTTTAATATAGTTTCTTTACATAAAATGTAACTGCACAAAGCGTAGAAAATATTTATTTCTTAAATTCCTCTATTTGAATTTCCTTTTTGTTTCATGCTGATACGTATTGCTTATAATACTGTTCAACGCATTCTGTACTGGCCTGTATACGTGTGAGACATGGTGTCACTACCGAACTTGCTCGATGGAACGACTCCGAATTCAATATAATGACGCCTGTAGAATAATATTTGGATACCGAAGATACAGCAGCGCATCGACAATGTTCACGGAACTAGGACTGAATGGATTTGCCGGCCTGATGAGACACCGGGTCACTGGAGCCAGGATGCGGCTAATGGCTTCCGCCAACACGTTGGTGACCGCAGCCTGCCAGCACCAAGCGCCACTTCTGAGTGAGCGCTGGGCCCAAGCGCACTCAAGACCACACCCTGCATAGTTTTCCTTATTTGATAATTTATTATATCTATTGTACAAAAAAAAATGTATATCTGTATGGGACGTGTGGGATTGCACTAACCTCCCCACATCCTGGAATTATTATTATTATTATTATTTGTTATTTTTAGATGTGTTTATTGAGCGGAAAAAATATGTATCCCGTAATAATGCATCGATTAATGATTCCACTTATGAAATCCCAACCGAATCGGCTTCAGTCATCTTGCCAATACTGTGCAAAAAATGCACAAAGGGTCGTCTGTGGTTAAGTTTTTTTTTTATTTCAGGGAATTCGTTGTTTTCCCTTCTGCCTACACCCATCCAAAACTCTGTGCACGCCACTGTTCATCACCACTTTAACTAGCTGAATTCATCTCCCTGCGTATCGCGGTCCAATTACCACGCAACACTTGATCTTATTACCATCAGCCTTGTACTTCCTAACTTCTTATCAAGGAGAATTTAAATTAATTTATCGCTAACGAATCAAATTATTTGTAGAACATTACACTCCTTGCTTATACTCTGAATATCTCGAATGAACTAAATGCGTTTAACCAACCGAAACTAATCAAGCTATTAGGCTATTAACTTTAACGGGAGTTTGTCTATTCAATTACTAAATATATTTAAAAATGAGCCCTTCTTGCTTTAATACTCTAGAAAAGAATTCATTATGTTACTATGCTTAATTTGGTGCTACAAAAAATAAGGTCCAGTTGTTTCACAGAAATTAAATAATTAATCAGATTTCAAATATAATTTTCAAGTTGTGTGAAAGTTTGGTTAGTAACAGATCTTGAAAAGGACTTTCACAGATCGTGATTATAAATTTTGAAAGTTGATGAATTATTAAAATCCTGCGAAACAACCCGTCCTTAATCGCTCAAAATGCAATAACAACCCCGTAAAGAGCTGCAATGACTAAACAGGGTTACAAAATTAACAATATATTTTTTTAAATTTATTAATTTCAATGTGGGATAAAATTTAAAAAGTTATAAATTCGTTTGTATTAAGGAAATTTTGTCCAATTTTATTTAAATCAGACATAAGTTTCTAACTTAAATACCAGTTATTTTTTTCATTGGAATGGCTAGTTTTAATAGTAAAAATAATTATCAAAGTTGAATTTTTTTGATTCTCCTGTGACGTAACCAATCACCGGTGACGAAAAGCCTCCGTTATTTTTCAAGCGGCGCTGTATGGCAGTCATGGGAGTCGAGACGTTTTCATTCTTAAGATTACTTTAATATTAATATTTAGTTCGTCAGTAATTTTTTTGAATTGATCAAAAGTTTAAAAAAAACAAACATGACCACCCGATTAACAATTTAACGGTCTTTAAAAACCAACATTTTCATCTTGAATATATATGTTGTCAATGCATATGTTCTAAATTACCCACAAGAGATGAAGAGATGTTCAAATTCCCCACAAATTCGTTAACTTCCAAATTGAAACATAATTCTATAAAAAAATAGCATTTAATTTTTAATGTCCAGTCATGTTCGGATTTCTCTTTCGTTCAAGATTTATAGACTTTTTTGAAAATTGGCTACGATTGAAGAAGTAATATAGTATGTTCTCACAATTATTATTATTTTTCAATATGTTTTGATAGTCAAAAAATGCCCAGAATCTCCACAAAAAGGTTCTCCCCGCAAAAAACCTTGAAAAAGCTTAGAAAATCTTTGTAATTTCGGGAATTCTCCACGAATTGGCAACCCTGATGTGGATATTGTAGACTATATATATATTACTCACGTAGACTGGTTATGATAAATCAGCAGATTCATACGTACTAACCAAGCGGTGTTTTAAAACACCATCACATTGACGGTGGCGGTGTTTTATTCGTTTTTAAATGGCAATTTATAAATTCTACATATAATAACACTTATATATTCAAAATCAGCGTTTGTATGTAAAGTTGAATTTTTTTTTCAGGTATTCCTTACCTATCTTTGTGACTTTTAATATAATTATTGCTTATTGAAGTGAAACTTCTTTAGGCGCGTAATGGATTAATTATTCGGGGACGGAGTAAAACCGAGTCAGGATCGACACGAAAATGCGGGTACCCCCACCACCGGTCACCGTTCACTGTCCCTCTCTCACCATATGCGCTTGTTGAGGTGGGGGAGCCGCTCACGAACGTTCTCTCTCTTCTCTTCTTTCCTCTCTCTCAGACACCAGCGAACTGCGCCACGCCAAGCATCAGCTGCTTGGTTAGTATACTGCGTCGTGAGTGTAATACGAGTGAAATACGTTTGGTACAGAATTTCAGTGTTAAAAATGAGTAGTGACGAGATAGAGGTGATGAACACATCAGTGGCACAAGAGGAAATATCCCCTGAGAATCACCAAAGAAGAGGAGAGTCTGATTCACACAGTGATGACATTAACATAAGGTAAATATAACCTATAAGAGTTGATAAATATTTCACAATATAGTAGTATTGTTGGAATAGGATTGTTTAATATATTGGCGAGATTATATTAACAGTGAAATATGATGTAGGAATGTCGTTACAATCAAAGCAATGGCCAACAGGCGGTACAGACAGCGGAAAAAAGAATTAAAGCCTCCCAAACCTCAAGCTAAAACGGCAGCAGAACGTTGTAAAGCATACAGAGACCGTCAAAAACTTCGGCAATCTGCGGTAGCTGAAGCTATAACACCTGCTCCAGTTCCATCAAAAAAACGGAAAATCGTTCCAAATTCTACGTGTACTGCGAATTTATATATCGCACTTTAGTTACCATAACCCAATTATCACGACATTAGGAAATGATATTCATGAAATTGACAATGAAAATGGCACATGATTGGTAAATTGTCATTGTAATTTCTTTGTAATTTTTAATTGTAATATTGTTATTTATGTAATATTGTATACTTGTGAATAAATTGAAAATTTTGAGAACTATACATTAATCGAACGTCATACATCTATAAGAAAATATTAGAAAAAGCAAATCCATGCTTCGTCGTTGAATTATTTAACCTCTAATTTTCAAACTAACCTAAGAGAGAAAATAGAGATGATGAAATGAAAATAGAGAGAGAGGAATACTAGAAGTTTCACTTCTGTCTTGCGTAGGCTTGACACACCCACTTTTTTTATGGTAGTATAACAACTAAATAAAATAAAATAAAACATAATGCACTTACGAAGACCTCAAAAAGTTTTTGAATAAAGAAGCATTTTGATGTAATTACGACGTTTTTAAGAAAAGTAGGTATTTAATTGCCATCTCAACACAGGCGTTACACACCTAGTGAGATGGGCAATACTTAATTTTTATAACTAAATGTAATATTAAAAAAAATAATAATAAAATAAACATTGAATTGTTTTGAGAAACAATTTATTTAGCTATTCTGTTTCCAGGCGATTAAAATTTCTCGAAGTGAATTATTGGAAACGGTGAAGTTCTGTTGCTTAGATCTAAGGCTCTCAATCGACTAGAATCAAATTGAATTGAATTTATTGACGACGAATGGAATCTAGTAATCAAGGTAGGTACCTAATACATTTTAAGGCGATCAAACCATCTTAATCGAATTGAATTGAATTGGTGATTTTTATTTATTTTCATTCATACCTGCCAAACTACTAATGTATTTTGTACTATACAATATCTGTACTTCCTATTGACAACACTTTATGTAATTATAGGGTAAATTTTCAAACGTAAAATAAAAACAATTAATCGATGGGTTAAATTAACAGAATAATATAACTTCAAATATGTAAATGGCATTATAAGCATCATATACACACAAGCCCTGATTATTTATGGGGGCACATCAAATACTTGTATTATATTGTGAAATTAATAACTGTATTATATTGTGTAATTCGTGTATCTTTTTTTACTAATAAAAAACAATAAAAAATAACAAATAAATCAACGGTCATATCAATAGTTTCGTAGATACATGAGGTTTTATAAAATTATAAGTCGTAATGTGAATTCCAATTACCAATTCCAGGGCATTAATATAAATCATTTGTATCTTTGTGATGAAAGGCTTAAATCACAGTGGAAAACAGACAAACCATAGCTTCCCACTTCGCGGTTTAAAAATATACAAATTATTTATGAAAACCGTCATTCTAGCGACATCTGTTGATTTAAAAATTGATTCAGTTTGTTTGCAGTAGGCATCTGTAAGAGTTGGAATTATATCGAGGTTCTAGGACGAAAGCAGAGAGGTCGTAAAATCGTCTAGGACGACTAGGATTCCCCTTGTCTAAGCCTAAAAATAAACATTGAATTTTGTCAACCAATAGATCTGAACAAAAAGCTATAAAATTTTGAGTAACCAATCAGTGAACGGAAAGGCGTGTGTCTACGGAAGACAAAGAAATGAACTTTGGACCCGGCAATAAAAAAGATAAGTAATGGCTTCTTCGTTCCCACAAAAATTAGAGGTAAACGCACTATAGTGTAAACATCGACGTTCAAGGGAACAAGTCCTGGGAATGTTAGAAAAACCGATACATTTATGAGATAGCGAACCATAGAAATCGAGTGCTTTGAAGATTTTACAAGTTGAAAAACACACACGCAAAAATGCAATGGAAAAATTATAAACGTGATAGTATAAAAAAAGGGCGGTAAAACGAAGGAAAGTTGCTGGCAGAATTTTCAACTGTAGTGCAATTATTTATGATAGAGATAGGGTGTCAAGTTAGATAAAAATCGTACTAAAGAGAGGTGAGAGTGTTGAAAACAATGGAAACTAATCGTTATCAATTTAAAATGAAGCGGACATATTGGTAAATCAATTTTGAATGAAAATCTCGCGAAAAAATAGACATTTTAGAAAAGTGCAGCGACTGAACGGAGGGATAATACAGAGATTTTGAGCTGCTACAAAGGTCCTAAGAACATGATAATTGAGTACCATAGGAAGGCAATAAAACTAAACATATAGCGATAGATTAAATTCAGGAAACGTAGGCATTTTACATGATTATCAGGGTAGATAGATATTAGAGTTACACAAGACTGCAGAAGAAGTGACATGAGATAAAAGGTTGACAGTCTCATGTGTATTTTAGAGGATAAACAATCGAAATTCGAACATGATTTTTGTTTACGTTAAGGTGATAATCCATTAGAAAAGCGATTAACTTTAACGTAGGGCTTATGATATGTTTATATAAAGCAAAAGATATTAAAATTAATAGGTTTGAAATTAAATGAAATTTACGAGTGTAGTACTAAAATTTGAGACGTAAACAAGTGTCAATGCGTATGTTTTATGTGAAATATTGTATGAGAGAGATAGAAAATTGGGCGGAGATTGAATAAAATAATAAAAATGACAGATATCCCAGAGTCTAATTAGGTATATCTTCCATAGAAGTGTGGAAAATTATATATTAATTAATAATAAATGAAGTATGAAATTTTCCTGGAGACCACACACATCGGGAAAAGTGAAGAAAAGATAAAGGAAAGGGTAGAGAACGGGGATAAGGAATGATCCAAGTGGAGAAAAGCGATACAATTCTAAGTTATCCGTAAAATTAATAAATACGGCTTGGAATATAATTAGTTATGGAGTTATGAGAAGTGACATAAGAATAAAGAAGAAATTTGTGTAGAAAAACGTCTGAATAAAGAAAATTCAAGAAGAAAAAGGGAAAACTCAAGTCTGCGACATAAAGAGAGAAAGTACTGGTGAAAATGGAAAAGCTCACATAGGTGACAATAAAATTAAGTAGAATTTAGACAAATTGAAATTCAAAACTGCATAGTAAAGATTTCGACATGGATTTAAGCATTTTTCGTGCGAGATGCATAAAATTGAGATCTATATATATGTTATTGAGGACGGACCTATCGCGAATTGAGAAAAAAAAGGAACGCAAAATCATGATATTTTAACTACATTTTGTATGAACCATGGAACAAAGGAAGCTTGGGCAATGAACGCAGGCTTACCCGATTCGGACCCTATCGAGTTAGAGACGTGACATAAAAACTAACCGCCGCCCAGAGCCGGACAACAGAAGATCGTATGTAGACACAATCGAAATTAGTGGCAGGGATGTTCAAATTTACGAGTTGATAGGAGATAGAATTAAGCATCAAAAGGAATTCAGATACGTCTTTTGGAACCTGAGAGGGGTATAAAATACGGTGCACACCAGTTTTGAGACAGTCGTGCCGTGGATTTGAAAAGTTGTTACGTGGCAGTACTACGTTCTTGGTAAAAATTAACAAGTGAAATATCTATAAGTGTTAAATTTTGAACAAGTCTAAGTGTTAAATTTTAAATAAGTCCCTGGACTTAGAGAATTTCGGGAAAAGTGCAAGTACTAAAATCAGTGAAATTTTAATAAGTCAGTTTAATTTAATCAAACAGTGTTAATAAATAGATAGAGTTTAAACTCAGTGCTTAAAAGTGTAAAGTGAAAAGTGCAACAAAGTTACTAGTGAATTATTTAAATTTTAAAATAATTATTTCATTCAAAGCGGAAAAAAAATTCAAATTCAATTGAGAGTTTTATCGTTAATCTAGAGTGAATGTGTTCGCGAATTAATATTTAAAAATGGATTATAATTTGGTATCAGTTTTGTTTAAAAATATTGATGGTAGATGCTTACATCTTGGTGTAAAAGAAACACAAAAACAAAAAAGGTTTCAATAATAATAAACGCTCAAACCTTTGTTCAAAAAGAAACAGTTCGAAAAAAAAAATTAATTGTGGATAGGTTAAAAATATTGGTGAAACCAGTGCAATTTAGAAGAAAGTTTTAACAGATATTTAATTTATTCAGAATCGAAATAATTAAAAGTTTGCGCAATTCGGAATGAATTTTCTTATAAATTTATATAAAATATTAAAAAGGAATGAAAATAACAAAAATAGTTCGACCTAAATAATTTATAATTTTCCGGCACATCTATATCACAAAATATTAAATGTCACTCATGGACACACTCACCTCTAGATTACTACCCACCCCTAATTTCTTTCCTGAACTTCGTCTCCTTCCTTGCCTTATAAAGACCCTCCACGCGGCAACCCCAAAGATAGCACAGGATCTGAGGGAAATTATTTTCCTCGGGGCCTTCTGTGTGGGGTTAGTAATCTAAAACTGATTTTTTGTGTTTTTTTTCTGTTCACATATTTTTACATATATCTTGATCGTGTTCAAAAAATAAGAATCCTTCATGTAGGGAAGCGGTAAAAGCGGTTTCTAAACAAAAGCTTCGTCCCTCAAGCAAAGTTCATCTTGCAGAGCTCAGGTGGGCCGGGCAAAGCTGCCGATGAAAGCTGGGTGATGAGCCGCCAATTAACAAAGGAATTTCCAAAGCGACTCCCTAAACGGGGACAAACTTGTGATGTAAGAGCAGAAAATTGCGTTGACTTGGCACAATTTCGTAAAAGCGTTTTAATATTAGCACTGGTTCCATTTAATATTAATTAGACGTGCATTTTTGTAAGATGGAAACAACGTTCACATTTCTCTGTACAATGGTAAGTGTAAGGAAATATATCTATGTGGATTTTCAGTGAGAGAAAATATTTTAATAATTTCATGTATTCAAAATATTTCGCTCCGGGCAAGGCAATAAGAAACTAGTTCCATGATAACTCAACACAGTGACAATTCAACACACTTTTAAAAAGTGATATAAAGTCATTAGAAACGATGAAAAAAAAATTGCCTAACCTAACCTACTTAACCCAGTTAATAAGTTTTTGTTTCATCACTTTCCATGACTTTTTAAGGATGTGATGAATTATCATTGTGATGATTTATCCGGTCACCGCTGGTACCTGCCCTGATGAAAGATGAAAGTAGACTGAATGATGTAGAAATAAGATTCATGAGGCGTATGTGTGGTAAAACCATGTATATACAAGGAATACAAGGCTAATGTAAGGGTAATGATTTAGATTAAGGAAGGGACGCTAAGATGTTTTGGGCATGTATAGCAAAACATGGCATATATAGAAGACATGGTACGATCATGTTAATCAGATACTTGAGTCAAGCCATGTCAAGAATCAGAATAATATGAATGTGAATGAGGCAAGAAGCGTAAAACCGAGTTGTTTGGCGGTCCGTCCTCTCTGCCCACCCCTGCGGGGAAACAGCGTTACGGTTAGTTAGTTAGTAAACCAGTGTGTACTTATGTATTTATTTTTGGTGTACACTGACTTAAGCGAAGATAAAAATTACCGTTTTTCTGAGCTTTAGATATAATTTTTTTAAATAATCAATTTAATTAAACGTTTTATTTGTTTTTTTTTTAATGTAAAATAATCGCCATGTAAAAAAGTAAGGAAAATAAAAAAAATGTTAGGTCCCAACTTCTCCCAACCATCTAGGGCCAGTGAGACTATGGCATTCCCATATAGGATATGAGGCTGAAGGTAGTAGAGAGGGAAAGGAGATCGGGAAAAGGAAAGTGGGGATGTTCGTGACTATTCAGATCCAGTCACCAAGCACGCCTATATCCATTTCAAGCAATGTTTCATTAATAAACAGTGGTCTTACACGAGGGCGATACTGAGAGTATCTTCCACTCTGGAATGTGCCGTAAACAAATTATATATTATTTTAAATACGTCACCTGTGAAATAATACAAATTAATCAATTCAAAGTAACATTCGCACACCGGGATTTGAACCCGCCATCTAGTGGTAGTCTAGTGCTAGTCGAGAGCCTTACCCCTCGACCACGGTGTTCATTGCATCGTTCCATAAATTTACAAAAGTAACTTCATGCACAACAAATCCACCACAACTATACACATATTATTAGACTTTAATTTGTTTCCAACCGACGAATTTTGGGATTATTTAGAACCCTCGTGGTCGAGCCTGCGAGTTATTCACAGTGCCAATGGAATTGAGTTATCACATGAACCATTTAAAAATAACGTTGAGTTAGGAAGAAACCTTTTGTTTCCCGTAAACAATTGTGCTGTTTTCATTTGATTTAAATATTGGATTCCCGGGGGATATGGGATCAGCAGGATTGGGAGTGGGGTGGAGAGGGACGAAGTGGCCGACGCGTCTCGACGGCTCAGTGTAATTACTTTGTCATCCCTTAAAACCCGCGTTAGCCTCCGCTGGCCTCCTGAACTGTTAATTGTAAAGCCTGCCGTCTACTGGAGGGAGTTTTTGAAGGACCAAATTGCTGAGTGGTTAGTTGAGGTCTCGCTACAAACTTTTTGTAATTGAAATATTTATTTTAATTTTATCCATGAATGTTGTTTACGTGAAAGTTTGCTTATTAAGAGTTGTGTGCCGCTATTTGCTTTACGTGCTTAATCATATCACAATCTGCCAGCTTAATAGATTTTGTTGATTTCTCATACATGGAAAATAAATTGCTTAAAACTGCAAAAGTTATTTCATATTTTCTTTTATTTTCACATCAAAGAAAATTGATTAAAATCACATTTTATGAGAGAAAATTTATCGTTTGTAAAAATAAATGATGAGGTTATTTGTAAGTGGTTTGATTTTTTTCATCGTTCACTTTTAAATGCAGTCGCAAGTTTAAATCACTATGTAATATGATTTGCTTCATAGAAAAAAACATTCGTTAATTCAAAATATTGAAATTCCTAATTGTTAAATCAGATTTAAAAAGCTAATACATTCGTTGAACGAGTGTTGTAAATTTGTTCCATTCAGTTGAATAGCAACCATTTAACATATATAATTGGTACTTGGAGGGATCAAACTTCTTATCTCCAGTTAGCTCCCATAGAATAATTTGCCCTGCGATATGTGCTTTTATATCCCAACTTGACAAATACCCATTTGCTTCTGAGATAAGATTAAAGGCGTTCTGAGAATGAAATACGAATTTAAGTTCGAAGTTCGGCTGCTTTATGAGAAGCTGTCAAATACAGCGTCTTGTTTGAATGTTCAAAAACCATTCTGTTTTGCTGATCACGTTTTGGATTGAAAATTCATAATCACTTTACAAACAGTTGAACGGAGTTAAACCTTTAAATTAAACAGAAATAATATTCATTTTTCGACAATACGCAATCACTAAAACTTGACCGATAGTTTTTGTTTAAAAAAAAACAAATATAAATAAGAAAAATATTCCTGAATACAAAAAATACTAATAATAACAATAACTCAAAGAAAAATGGTTCGCTCATATTTTTCTGTAAATAAATTGTGTAATGGATACATGCACATACTAATAAAAATGTCATTTTCTCTAAGGAGTGGGCAGAGAGGTTGAATCGCCAAAGAACTCGGTCTTGGTACACACTCCTTGCTTCATTCAAAATCATACACCGTCTCATACATACCCTTCCACCATTCTGACTCTTGACATGACCCGACGAGTGCCATGTCTTCCTCAATAGTCCTCAACCTCTTCTACCAAGGAAAATGGTAAAGCACCACGGCCATCATAAACTATACTGGGAATAAGGAATTCAAGTAGCAACCAATCATATCGTTGGCAGGGAAGAGAGACAAATACAAAATAAAATTGTTTACGTCAAGCAAAATGCCGACTTTGAATGTGTAAGAGCTGCCAGTAATTTATTATTGACAGGAAATTGTTATTGTGAACTGTTATTACTACAGGAATTGTTATTAACAAAGAAGTGAAAATGAAGAATAAAAAAGGATTATCATCCTTCTGAGATCCCATCACTCTAAGAACAATCTGAAGAAGAGAACAATCTTGTGAAACTTTTCTTCCCCTAGACCCGTTCGCACCTTACAAGTCTGTCCGCTGATAATTATTTCGCTTCACCCGATCTTTAAGACTATGCACCATGTCTTGTAACATTTGAAATCGGTTTGGCGATAAGATTTAAATTTAATTTAGCCGCCTCTTTTAATTTATGCAAGAGAAAAAACATCGCCAAAAAGTGGGTTTTATTTAATTCTGCGGAGTTTAATGATCCATATTTAAATTTTTTAAACATATTTTTCTAAAAAAACTTAATTTTCCACATTTTACAAAACCATAACCGACATACTTAAATTTAAATCATCACTAAAAACATTTATTTTAAACAAATGTCACTACACCTTAAATGAATACCTTACATAAATTAAATACCTCTGTTTTTTTTTCTTTACATACATTTTTTAACATGTAATTGTTGGGTTATGTAATATAATGTGTATTTGTTGTGTAAGCTGGAAAAAATAGGGTGTAACCTATTATCTTTACCTTTTGTACTCTAATATTTTTTTGAATTTTAATTTGAATTTGAAAATGGTTTTTGTAAGAAAGACATTTTGAAATTTGAAGCTGTTTTTATAGACCTGATATTTTTATTTTTCTGGGCTTACAAAAAGCATATAAAAAGTCAATTATTTGAAATGTGTTCTAGTTACAGCATTTAATTAAAGGGTCTAAAATATTTGTAAACAATCAAACTTTCAAACCAAAAACACATGATTTTGCAATACGTACTTCGTAGTGCTTCGCGTTAACTCAATCTTTCATGTTTGTTAATGGAATTTAGGACGTGTTACTCCGATTGTCCTTAGGTTATTAATCATTTACACTTTCAGAGCTGATGACGTATAGCAAGTCCCTGGAGTGATGTGGTTAACGCCGCGGAACCATCAGTCGGGATGCAGCCAAAGGATGAGGATAGCAACGAAGTAATAAAGGCAACAGAGGACTCCGGTGGCGGTCATAAATTTATTATGCAACCTTGGGCGATCATTATATCTACAATTATTTCGCAACAGAGTGAAATATATTCAGCTTCTCTTGGATCAAGGCCATGCCCAAGGGTAATGTATTGATACAAAAATACTAAGGACGGGTTGCTTCATAGAATTTGAACAATTTATTAAATTTCAAGGCAAAAATTCAACTTCTGTGAAGGTTATATTGTTATCATTTTAGCTACATATGTGAAAAAAACTTGACAATACTGATATACTAACCGAACCTGAATAGAACCTTTACAGAACATGAATTTTAACTTTTAAATTTGCTATATAATTCGATGTCAGTGAAACAAACAAACAACTGGCACTAAGGCAATTTCTTAAGGAATCAACATAATTTTTCAACGGAACAGGAACCGACTCTTTTCTCTAAACCACTTTTTCCTTACTTAATCATACATATTAATTTTGGCTGTCTGTGATGATGTGCGTAATTCGAAATAGTTCAGCGTAATTTATTACAAGTGTAAAATTAATAACGTACAGTGAACTTTTAATTTTCACAATACGAACTGATTATGGGAGCCGTGCGATAAAAGAGGTAAAGTAGAGTAGGTACCAACATTACATTATCTTAATAACAATTTTTTATTCTTTTTTTTTCTTAATGTGTCAAAAATTGACAAATCAAGTTGTAAATCACTAACGAATTTTATACTTTTTTTGAGCCCAGTTGTTTCGCAGAAATTCAAATGTAACATTGTCATCAATTGGCCATCCAGCGCCATGCCGTTTTTTACATTTAAAAGGTCCTCGTTGAACGTCGATTCTAGATACATTTAAGCTTTCTATCAAAATGTAATAAACTGACAAACTTAACAAAACGACAATCGTCCTCTTCTGTTGATCATAATTTGTTCAAAAGCCGGATTTAGAATGGGCTTTTAACAGGGATTTTTCAACTGTCAAAATGGCACTTAATGTGAATTTTTGCGAAACGACTGGACCTTACGGTGTTGATTCGAAAAATAAATTTCTGGTCGTCTCTCCAATTATTCTTTTAACATGCAATGATGAAGCAAATATATTATAAATACTTTCACTAAATAAAATAAATATAAACAGCGAAGTTTCTTAAAATGCGCTTTTGATTACTATAAGAATATTTTAATTGAAGACGTTCGTATTTCCAATCCTCATAAATACATGGTACTAATATTTGTATTTATATTTTTGTGTAAAATTCCTTCAAAACAAAACAAACTTCACTGTAACTGTCGCGCTTCATGATAGCATTGATTTCAATCGTCCAAAGTCTAAACAACAAAGTAGCTCTAAATGTGTAATTCTCCTTGCTCGCATGTAAAAGAGGCGAGATTCCCCACGTAATGAATAATTTCCTCGAGGTCTGGGTTTTCAGAGGCTCCATTAGGCGCGCACCTCCTCTCGGTAAACTAAAAGCATTCTGCGCTGAATATTCTGAAAATTTCATGAAAATAACCCCAAAATTCTACCCCCTTCACCATGATCATAAAATTAAGCCAGCCTCGAGACAAATAGAAACATTGGCGTGGCGAAAAATCAAGTTTCAAGTCCATCTTACAAAAAACTGCGTAAGGTAGGTACGATTCTGAGGTCAGCGGCAGACAGCAAATCGCAGCAGCAGACCGCAGACTTAATACAAAATATGATCATTATAATAATTGCAATAGTACAATACTCTTCCCGAGAAAATAAAAACATGTGAAACTCAAACAAGTTTCAAAAAGAACATTATAATTTGTATAAGTATATAAGTAGTTAAAGTGCCTTTTCCGGTGCCCTCACCCAAATTCTAAATTATTGATCTAACAAAAGTATTGATCGATTATACTATAATTTAAGGGTAGGTATACTCATATGCATTTAAATTAACTTTTCAAATCACTGCCTTAACATAGGCTAGCCGCTAGCCAAGTAAGGCACGTTATGAGAAATCTCAACTTTTTCTATTTGTTACTTACTACCTATTATCTTTATATTATTATTTTCTGTTGTCAATTCTATTTACTATCTTTTTATTAACAAATGTACACTATGGACACTTAACATGCATTCTTACTTATAGTTGCAAATTTCTTAAATATTGATAAATTATTATTATTAGTATTAAGTCTGCGGTTTGCAGTCTGTTGCCGGTTTCGGAATTGTAAATTTACGTTTCAATGTTTTGTTTACTGCACTTAATAGTTCTAAACCAGAACGAAGCTAATGATGACCATTTGAATAATGTGAATATTTTACGCTGGTAATGCCATTTCTAGCAATCAGTTTTGAATGACGCAAGACAATAGTCGACATAGAGTAAAATGTAATCAAAAGTCGATTTTCCAAAATATTTTACGTCCCTTTGAAATTACCAATTTTGCTTATTCCACTATTGACAAAGGTTGTCTAATTTACCGACGGTGTTACCCATGAAAGTGATATCAGTAATTTGCAAAGATAAAATAATTGAGCATGTCGAGACGTCTATTTGACGGTATTTTATCTGTGCTAGTTCCTCAGATACAGACTAAGATCATTTTCAATTGAAAAGAATCAAGTAAACTGCAAAAGAATATGGGTACCTCATTTTTATTTTTATATGAATACCACACAAGAATCCTTACTGCCTGGAGCCATTGAGACTGTTGCATCTCCAATCGGAGTATGTTGTGATGCTGAATGTGGTGGGGAGAGGAAGGAGATGGGAAAGAAAAAAGTTGGGCAGTATCTGGCTAGTCAGTTCTGGTCACCAAACACCGCTAAAGCCATTTCAAGTAACGTTTTAATTTTGAATTGCGGTCTTACACCAGGGCGATACTAGTGATACGATGTTCTTTTTTGGAACGTGCCGCAAATATATCTTCTATTATTTTAAATGATTACATTGCAAAATAATACAATTCAATCAAATAAAATGTACTAAACGTGCTGGTATTAGAAACCGTGATCTTCGGATTGCTATCGAGAACCTTAACCCTCAACCGCGAAGGCCGCCAAAGATGATTATATTTTATGAATTCACTAATTTTCACTTACGATGCATGAAACGTAAACAGATTCATATATTTGTCATTTTTTTTACATATCACCAAGGGCGGAGTGAAAGAGATACTTTAACACTACATGGAGGTTGTTATATATTATAAAATATATAACAACCTTCCACGTAGCATCAAACAAATAACCGACACACTTAAATTTAAATCAACACTAAAAACATTTCTTTTAAACAAATGTCACTTCACCTTGAATGAATACCTTACATGAATTAAATACCTCTGTTTTTATTTTATTTTTTATTTACTGTTATTTATTTGTTAACATGTAATTGTTGGGTTATGTGATATAATGTGTATTTGTTGGGTTAGCTGGAAGAAATAGGATGTAACCTATGAGTTATACATTTTGTACTCTTTTGAGCAATAAATATTTTTTTGAATTTTGAATTTTGAATTTTCGCCGGCAAAATACTGTTTCAGCGAAGTCGATGAAAATCATGAAGTAAAGCGTTGTGTACTAATAATGTAGTAAAATTGTTTCAAAATCCGGGACATTTCTCTACCCCTGGAGGTTGCCGGGTTGCTGCGCCTCTGATTAGAAGACGACTTTGACATGAACTAAGTCTCCCTAATCTGACAAAATTAAGGACACATGGTGAAATGTTTTGCAGCGTTTCGGGACGAACTTTATTTTAATCCGGCGAAACTTTAAATATACCTAATTATAAAAGTATTTACTAACACTAAGCTTAAGCCAGTGTCTCTTAAATTAAATAGATCCATCTTACTTATTCTGAAGAGCATTAGCTTAAGTGAAACTTAAATGTAGAGAGAATCTTTAATTGAATAATACAATATATGATTATTTTGCATTATGTTTTTTTACATTAACCCCACACAGAAGGCTCTCAGGAAAATATTTTCCCTGGGGACCTATGTCATCTTTTGGGATGCTGTGTGGAGGGTATTTTTTAAGGAAAGGAGGGAGAGGAAGTTCTGGAAAGATAAAAGGTGTAAGGGTTGGGTAGAAATTTAGGGGTCAGTGTATCCTGGAATGAAGCATGTTCGGATATATCCATCCGACTGCGGCGCAAGATGATGGGTCGAGAGACCAGTAGCAGAGGTCAAAGAGTCCCTCAAACCAGGTTGTCCCTATCTGGCACGCCACACAGCTGGTGGGCACACCGCACCCGATGATCCCGGAAACCTCTACTAAATCACCAAATGCAGTAAACCACTTAAGGTGACCTAAGGCAGAGGTTTCGGTAATCCAACAAATGGTTCTTGGGGCGACGGTACCCAAACCTGCCTCCCTGCTTGAAAAATATTAAAAAAATTAACAACTTTTTTCCTACACAGATAAAGTGGAATTTATCATTTGTCCCTGTAAACACTTTTTGCGGCATCCGAATGCATTCGTCTTCTGTATTGTAGGGATCTACTGGTCAACTAATCTGATTCTTAAGGCGATGCCATACGTAGTAATACGAAATCGTGTGTTTTTGGTTTGAAAATTTGGTCGCCTAGAAATGTTTCAGATGCTTTAATTAAATACTGCGAGTAGAATACATCTTGGCCTTTGAAATAATCGAGTACTTTTTAGATAAGTCTTTTTATCAGCCCAGAAAAAAATACTGTAAAGGCCTATGAAAACTGCTTAAAAGTTCGAAATCTCCTACTTACGAACCCATTTTCGGTTATGATTTTATTGTATAATATGGTAAATTAAGTTATTTATAAAATGATCAAAAAAAAAATATATTTATGCCTGAATATCTACAAAATAAAATGTAAGGCACTTTTTGATCATGTTTTTTTCTTGCATAAATCAAAACAAGCGGATGGTGTTAAGCGGGAATTTAAACCTTATCGCCATCTACGTAAGGGTTGTTATTGATAGCGGCTCAATTTAAAATATTACACGACGTAGTGCATCGCCTTAACATGACATGCTTTAAGGCTTTGATTAATTTAATAATGTCGCGTCTAACCGTTTTAAAATCCATATGAGCCACACAATATTATATAAATATTAATTGTTTATTTCAACTTTGTTCTGATAATTTTTAAAGCAAATATGACAGTCAGAATTTATTCTACCATATCATTGGGCTAGTGTAGGATCTCAAACGTCGCCCTGTGGACCACATTAATCCCGCCGGGAAATGAATGCAGCTATCATTCTTTGACCACATGCTTGTTTGAACACATTTCACCTGTGCATCATGTGGGCACAACGGCTGTGGGAGGACCTTACTCAATTGATGGCGATCCAGAGCAAAATAATTAAAATTTACGTACATACAAACACAATTATTAGTATCAATCGTAATTAGGTGGATATTTGATTATTAAAAAAAACGGTGGATTCTTTCGATGCATTTTTTAACAACTTTTATATATTATCTTCCACACAAGGTAAAAACAAATTGTAACCTAGCAAGAAACAAAACAAAAATCTTATAAAATAAGATAAACAAAATTCTATGAACATCTTCATTTTGGTTAAAGATTCATTTTTATGTTGGCACGGGGAGATTTTGTATCGAGTATCTGTGGACACGACCGTTCTACCTTCAGAAGGATAAGCCTTAATTTATTTAGAATCCATAAAAGAGTAAAGAGCTCTGTCCACCATCCCCTCACTCCCACCCCCACCTCCCCACCCCCATTTCCTTTGCTTTCTCCCTTTTCTTCCGTTTCCCAAACCCATCAATTATTTAAGCCTAAACTGAGACAAATGGCAATGTTTGGTTTTGTCTTTTAGTGCTTTCAGACCGTGTGCAAAATTAAGCCTTACGGAGTCACAAATCAGGAATATTTATAAAATTCGGTCGTTGTTTTCAGTTATAACGTTGTTTTTTAATCGTTCAGCCTGAATAAAAATAGAGACAAACCTTGATAATTTTCCTAATTAGATTATAAAATCCAAATTCAAATGTCATTTACATGAAGAGCAATAAATAGAGAATTACCAGAAGAAAGAAAACAAAATCAAATTTAAACTGAAATTACGAGGGTATTTGATCAATTTATTCTAAAATTGTTTTTTTAAGTAGTAAATTCTTCTTCTTTCGTGTGGTTAATTGTTCCCCGGTATGTATCGATTCTTCTTGGCCGAGAGACCTACCGGTCTTCGGCCCTTTAAATAGCGGCATAGTTTGTAGTTGGAGTTAGTAAATTGATAAGCATTATATAAGTAGGACACAAATAACTATGTACCAACCTATTACGAGTTAATCAGGAATTTCTGTGATGTCTTTATCTTTATAATATTGATTTATATAGCATTATTTCATGGCAATTATTTTTCTAAAAAGACAATCTTGTTTAACCTTCTATAAGTAACTCAAACCGTCTTGGTATCCCTTTCTAAATTTCATTGATTACTACTATTATCTACTCGTTTTTTATTCGTTTATGCTATTGTATCCGAAACTGCTTACGAATTAATGCTTCAGATGAACATGAAAGTGGACTGTATATGATTTAAAACGATTCGAAATGAATGGATGTTTCTTGTAATTGGTTGATAGTACGACTATGTGAAGGAATGAACAAGGTATGGAAGGAGGGAAAAAAGAAGACCATTCACTTTGTACAGTATCTACGAAGGAGCACACAATACATTAACAATAAAGTTAGTTCCAAGGTGATACCTCGAGGTAATCATCGCCACAACGAAGCGAATGAGTACTTCAACGATATAAAGTGCTTCGAAGATAATCAATTTTGTTCTTTCCACTTTTCAACGAAATTATGTGTACGAAAAACACAAACGGCTTGCTTCCAGTAGTTCAACCCTTCTTCTATCTTTTCAAAACAAATGCACTCGAATTTGCACTCTGTTCTTGCCACTGTTCCAAATTTTAAATAAATTTCCAGTAAGGTGATGGTTAGAGTTAGATAAAAACTAGATAAATGACATTCCAGTAGAAACGAAAGTATATAGGTACTCCAGTTCAAAACCAAACATTTGTTTTTATTTTATTTTTTATATATTCAATAATATTGTTAGGTGATGGTTAGAGTTAGATAAGAACTAGATAAATGACATTCCAGTAGAAACGAAAGTATATAGGTACTCCAGTTCAAAACCAAACATTTGTTTTTTTTTTTATATATTCAATAATATTGTTATTGGGTTTATAAAAACAGTTTATTTTTAAACAAGTTCTGCTGTGTAATTATTATTACGCGTGACAGCTGTTTCGCCCTCTGAAGGCATTATCAAACTGTGGGTAGCCCACTTACCTACCTAGAAATAATATAAATATATCGTCTGTAAGTGGGCTACCCACAGTTTGATAATGCCTTCAGAGGGCGAAACAGCTGTCACGCGTAGTAATAATTACACAGCAGAACTTGTTTAAAAATAAACTGTTTTTATAAACCCAATAACAATATTATTGAATATATAGAAAATAAAAAAATAAAATGGAGTTCTACAAATTAAACTTAATAACAATAAATAAACAAACATATGTTTTTTTCTGTAAATATTCTATATCAAGTAACTATTTTCATATATATATGATTTCAAGAGAGTAAGTATTAAACCGCTAGGAATACTTCATTTTAACTTTATAAAAACTTACTTGCCTAAAAAATCGTAAAATAAAACGCGTTTTAAATTTTTTTTTAATTTTTTCAAATGATTCCCTCATCTCTAATATCTGAATCCTTTCACTATATTTTTTCAGCAAAATCTCCCCCAAATAACATGTGGCAGTCCACAAGGTCACTTGAGCTGTGAAAATTAATTACATGAAATAATATCATATTCCCTCTCGCGCGTTACGGGCTTACGGCAAAGCCTCGGTAAATAAAACCCTCCCTTGTGAATATTTTATTTGCAAAATGGAAAACATACCCTTAATAATAAAGGCAATTGGCACATTTTCAGCATTCGCCAATATTCACTTCCTACGAATATTCGACTTGTCTACTTTGCCTCAGATATTAAATACGCTCTCAAGAATCGATCTCGATAAAAAACATACCCTCACATGAATATTTTCTAAGTTGGTTGGTAGGTATCTTTGTATTATAAATTTACACCAAAATCGTTGTGATTAGAAGCGTGTTCCTAATGTTATCCACCAAACAGTGGTTAGTTTTAAATGCGGTGAGGGAAACGATAAGTTGTCACGTGGTTTTTTATTTACATTATTTTTTTCTAATCTTTAGGTATGCCGAGGCTATTATGCCGGGCCTGCTGCTTTAGCGGACATGTCTGGTGCGCACCCAGTGGCCAAGCCATGTCCAAAGTGAAGTGGAACAATGATACGTTTTTGTTTTATGTATTCGATAATAGTCTTATTATAAATTTATAAAAAATAGCTTATTCAAACAAGTCCCGCTGTGTAATTATTATTACGCGTTACAGCTGTTTCACCTACTGAAGGCATTATTAAACCGTTTTATAATATAATAACTGAATAATAATATAATTGAATATATGAAAGGAAAACTTTTAATGAAAACGGAGTTCTACAAATTAAACTTGATAAATTAATACAGTAATTAAATGAATTGGAACAAAACTTTGTCTTAACTTCACACAGAAGGCTCCGGTGAAAATAATTTCCCTCAGAGCCTATGTCATCTTTGGGGATGCTTCGTAGAGTATTTTTTAAAGTAAAGGAATGAGAAAAAGTTTTGGGAAGGTAAAAAGGTATGAGTGGTACCCGAGTACTCCTGCCAAGTCACCATATGTAGCGAACCACTCGGAGTGACCTATGCTTTTGGTTATCCAATAAATTGTTCCCGATGCGGCGGTGCCCAAGCCCGCCACCCTTATTTTAATTGAAAAAATATAACTTTCTTTGTATTTAATTTATCTTCATCAGTTATTTTCAGGTGTATGTTGATATTAGATGTGCATTCTTTACTTTCATTTAAATAATAATGTTTTTTAGCTGAGTGCAATACAAAAGTTATAAACAATGAAGACATCGCCTACCTTAACGATAGTGACATCCATCGTTGGGGTAGGCCATTCGCAATATTCTGTGTGGCAAGAAACAAAGTCCGGTGCAACTCAACCACTGATAAATTTCCCAGTTCCCGATATAACCACAATGAACACTCTCCGACCGTAATAAGAAGAAAAGTTTTAAAAATTTCAGAGTCTTGTAAAATAACTTTTCATTAGTTTAATAATCATAAATCATAACCAATGTTTTATCCGCGGTTACCGTACGCAGGAACATGATAGTTATTTTCGTTTGTTCGCTTGAAAAGTTTCTAGTCGGCGAGGTAAGACGAAGAAGGAGCGAAGTGAATGTAGGAGTGTGTGTATTTAGTTCCTCGTAGTTTTCAGTTGTTTGCAAGTGCAGACAAGAGATGGCAGTGATAGTTTCCTTGCAGCCAGTTCCGGCCGGGACAGCTCTCGGCGGGAAAACTAAAACTTCACCAAGAAATGCTTTCCGGTCGAATTATTGTTAACCAAATGTTGATTTTGATTTGTGGTGTGAGGCTTATACCCTTTAGTTTCTGATGTTTACTCGTAGCTTTTGGTAAACTCGTTAAAAATATTAAAAAGACGCGTATATATGAAAGATGTGCTTGCCTTACGCAATTATATAAATGTATATTTAAAAAAAAAAAATTTACTTAAAAATTATGTTGAAGTTCCACAAAATGCAATATTTTATATGTTTTTTATTTATCAATTTACACTTAAAATAACGTTATAAAACGATTATCTACCGTAAAATTAATAATCAAAATTCGAAAGATGACAAAATTATATGTTTTTATCATCTTAGTTACTAGAGAGCAACCTGAAGGACTTAAATTAGTATCTCCCTTAGCGAGCTTATGGAGCAATTGAAAATTTCGATACTTATTTGTTTTGCAATATTTTAAGAGATCTTGATAAAAATTTTATATTTTAGAGTGAAGTCATCAGGTTTTAAATACCGAGGGCTGATATAAATTAAGATACAAAATGTTAAGACGACTTAAATAATACTACAGGGTTTTCCAATAAGAGGTGTTATTTTGATATTCGATCGTAAAAGATCAATGGTTTCGTTGCTTGTGTGGCACGAAGTGCCATCTTGTTAAAATTAAACGTTGTCCAGGTTAATACCATCCAATTTCAGCCATAAAAAATCATTAATCATCCAATTTCGGCCATAAAAAATCATTAATCATCCTCGATAGCGCAATCCATTCACCGTAACTATTGCTCCAGCTTAATTTTCAAAAAAGTAAGGTTAAATGACTCCGCCGGACCATAAACCGCACCAAACAGTCACACGTTGAAGATAAAAAAGCTTTTCAATAATAACTCTTGGGTTTTCCGAGCCCCAGATGCGACAATTTTGCTTGTTGAAGAAGACACCGAGGTGGAAATGGGCCTCATCACTCAAGATGATTTGCATTTGATTCACTCAAGTGAATTTTATTAATTTCAATGCGTTGTTGAAGCGTATATCGTTCCATTTTTATTATTGACGTTGTTTCTACTTGTCAAATAATAAAGAATGACAGCTTTAAACGTAACATCTACCGAAATAGCGGGCTATTCAAAATAACACCTCTTATTGGAAAACCCTGTATCATAAATGGCCAAATTTTTTAAACCATGTTGTATCTACCAAAAACAGGCTTATTTTTCATGTATATATACTTGAAAAAGATAAAATAGCAGATACAATATATTTTCCGAGAAAATATGTAAATAGGACCATTCTCAGTCTTGTTCTGCGTGTAAATACACGTGAAAGTATTCGGCCGTGAATTTACAAGCGAAACACGTGGGTAAAGTTAGCTGGGTTATGTTATTATGTCGGCCACCGTCATAAGGAATATTCTTTACAGTGCGCTCTCGGCTTTACGGGGTTGGAGAGTGGAGATATGCTGTAGTTCCCAATAGTCGTGCATAGCTGAAGAGAAACAGAAGTTAGGGAGGATATTGAAAAGTTTCCGCCCGGCAGAATGTGAAAACGAACCTCGAAACTAATAAAGAGCTTAAAGTTACTTGATTTCTGTAATATTTAAGGTTTTCCCATGCGCGCTTCGATAGAAAAAGGTTAATGTTTTACACCTGCATGATTACAATAAATTGATTTTAATAATATTTAGTATAATAAATTGAAAGAAAACAGATTATCCACACATTAATTTGTGCGTTTGTTTTTTACATAAGATATTATTAAAGTTGACGGTCTCGGTGGTCGTTTACTCTCGACTAGCAATCCGAAGGTCGCGGGTTGAAATACAATCACTTTTTTGTAAATTATCTCCACACAGGAAACCATAAGTAAAATGATTCCCCTCTGGGTCCATGTCATCTTTGAGGATGCTGTGTAGAGGGTCTCTTTAAAAAAAGAAGGGGAGAAAGTTCGGGGAAGGAAAAGGGTAAGAGAGGTGGTTAGGAATCAGGGGGTCAGTGTGTCCAGGAGTGACGAACGTATGAATACACCCCTGCGACTGCAGTTTCAAGGCGATGTTCTGAAAGAGTCCTGCTGCAGAGGTCAAAGGGTCTCCCACATCCAATATCTAGCAGTTGTCCAGACCCATTTGTTGCCAAGACACGGACAAACCTCACCCAACATACCGGGCACATATTATATGTCACCAAACATAGCGATCCACTTGTGTTGACCTATGACAGTAGTGTGGGTTTTCCAATAAATGTATCCCCTGGTGGCGATACCTATACCCTTCTCCCGAATTAATTTGAATTGTTTCACAATTTACTCATTTAAAATGCTATATAGTACATTTGCGGAACATTTCAGGGTGAAAGTGTGAGACAATTCGGAATAAAAATGTTGCTTAAAATGGCTTAAGCCGTGTTTGGTGACCAGATATGAATAGCAAGTCACCCCCTCTCCTTCATTTTCCACGTTTTCTTCCTGTCCCCACTACTTTCAGCCTCACAACATACAATAATTCGGGGATGCCATAGGCTCTTTGGTTCTCAGTTAGAACTCTTGTGCAATGCTCACATAGAAAAAATTGAAAGAAAGTTTTTGCATTATTTAATTTATTTGATCACTACCGTGAAAGGGCACGAACCTAGTTTAGTGGTTGATAGAATACAAATAAATTGTACCTTATACATTAGATAAATTTATGTTAAAAATATACAAAAAAAGCTGGTTACATAAGCCTGAGACTTCGACTGACGTAAAAAAGATAATTATTTTATTTGACCAAGAAACTGTTTGTGAAAATAACTCCTAAAGGCTAAGGATAAAATGCAAAATATCACATCTAAGTTTTCATCAGCGCCAAAGGTTTGTAGAAAGACCAAGAATGCAATCAGTGCATTGATAAAAAAGGTGTGGAGAAAACAACTGAAATGGAGTGAAAATTGGAGAAGAATTTATTCGTAAGAATAGAGGCGAAGTTCATCTATATCTGGAGAGTGATAAACTGGAGAAACTTAATGTAGGAGAACCAAAACATTGCCCGCTTTGCCTGAACTACGGTCAGAACACCTTTCATATACAAGAATTTTATTGTAATCAATTTATGTTATAAAACGATCTAGAGACTTAGACTTAGATCTATGGTGTGGTAGTCCTCTATCCCCCATCCATGAAGAAAGTTACAGGTTTTACCGTGCTTTTGAAGATATAAGAGCTGAAAGTTTCGCCCTCTAGATTTTTTTAGAACAGTCCAGAACTTTCGAAAGTATTCTAAAGCATCCCACAACATTCCAGCACTCGGAACATTCTGGAATGTTTGGGAATAGTCTGAAACGTTCGGGAACAACCCCGGAACATTCTAGATGATAATGAACTAAACACGAGATTAATTACATGCCGTTTCCTGATAAACTTTTAGTAAATTCTTAATCCTGAAAATACGTTGGCATCTCTAAATAGTAAAAAGCAAAGTCAATATCATATTTGTCTGTTTGTGCGCTTAGTTCTTGTAAGCTATGCAATACGGTTTTCACATCATTTAGAGAATTTCTTACGAAAGGCTTATATATGTTATGGTAACCGGATAAATCATCACAATGATAATTCATCACATCTTTAAAAAGTTATATAAAGTCATCAAAAGTGATGAAACAAAACCTTTATTAACTGGGTTATGTAGGTTAGGTTAGGTTAAAAAAAATAATTTTTTCATCGTTTCTAATGATTTTATATCACTTTTTAAAAGTGTGTTGAATTGTCACTGTGTTGAGTTATCATGGAACCAAATTCACTCCTGAAATTTTGACATACGCGCGTAAAATTTGAATGTCAGATTAAAGTTCGGATTTTGAACAAAGGTAGAAGAACGTTTCTAAGTAAGAGCTTATTGTGGAGTATTTGTACTAGCCATAGGACTTCATAATAACACAATTTGTTTGTGTTTTCTTTATATAACTGTTCCTGCGGTTGCCCGATCTTTCCATAAAGTTTTTCTAAATCAGATGTATTTACTCATTTATTATTCTCTAATTTTGATTGTCAAATTTCATCAAGAAGCATTCAAATTCTGCTTTATGTGTTTGTAAAAGGGGGTGGGGGGTGTTTTTTCAAAATTCCATGTAGACAAAGACCTTTTTCTTGTTTTGAAGGTCAAGCGTGCAAAAAATCATCTCGGAATAAGACTGTAGATTTGTATAGTAATCAAATTTTCTGCCACGGATGCTTTTCTTAATCTATCTATACACGGTGTCCGGAAACTCGTAGTACAAGCGGGAAACTGGAGAATCTACACCACATGGGGAACCCAAAAAAACATAAAGTTTTTTGATTTGAGCATTTTCACAAAAAAAAAAAAACAAAAAAAAAATATTTTTCGGGGTTAAAGTTTTTTCTGGTGTTTAGGGTTGAACAACAGATGTTTTAACCCTGCAGAGCAGAAATATTTTATGATTACACCGGATTAAATGAAGGGTGATTTCAAAATAATGCTTCAAATCCGAGTTTCTTCATTTGTTTTACTTTCAAATAGTTTTAATTAGTTGGTAACTTTGATCTTCAGTAATAATTTATAAGAATTTGATTAAAAAAAAAAAAAAAAAAAAAAAAAAAATCAACTTCAAACTCGATTTACTCGATAACGAAAGCTCAAATCAAAAAAAAATATATACTACTAAATCGACTCCAAATGTGATGTAGATTCACCAGTTTCCCGCTTGTACTACGAGTTTCCGGACACCCTGTATACATAAAAATTTAAATGTTCGTTTTTTCAAAACCTTAAATCTCCAAAGTTCTTCACCGATTGCTTTGAATTTTTGACACAACTTTGCATTCGAATACGCGTGAGTTTACATATCATATTATATAGATGTCATCTGCAACAGATTTAAGCATGTCTTTTGTCACCTTTGTCATGTGAAAAAAATTTTTTTTTTTTTAAACAGCGCCATTTTTTGGTCGTAAAAGCAACACGCGCTTTTGTTTTTCTATCTGCACATACAGACTGAGACACAACATCGAGTGGTGGGGTATAACTAGTAGTAAAAATAAATAGAAAGATTGAGAAATTGAGAAAAAATCTTTTAATGTAGTAAACTAATAACTATTTAAATTTTGATTTTATGTAGGAATGCATTTTTTTTAAATCGAGTATGTTTTTGCAGGTTCAAAGCCAACTACCGTTAAAAAATACATTATTTCGTAAAAAGCGAAGATTTCGTTTAGGTTTGGACTGTTGTGGAATTGTTACATAAATGTATTACTATATTGTTCTTCTTTTATGCGGATATCAAAAATCTTAATAAAAAACCACGGAAAGAAAACTGTACAGTATGTAGGTAATCATGATTATTTGTGCTTAAAAATAAGTCTTCAAAATCCAATATAAAATAAATGGGAGAATCAGGGGAACATGAAAAGGCTTTTATGGAGGGTTCATTTTTTGAGTAAAGATTGTGATAAATAGTGACGCGTCACTCATTAGCGACGAAAAATTTGTCATTTAGTTCCGGATTTTCGAAGTAGCAAAGAATTCGGAAAACATTTTTAAGAATTGTTGTTATATTTTTCTGTATTACCAAACAATAAATAGAACTATGTTTATTAAATACATCTACTAGAATATAACTTTTTTTTCGTTAGTGAATGAATGTAAATCTTGGAAGCGGAAATTAACCCACTTCCCGATATTGAACTGAGATTCGGAATCTATACTCGAACAATGCATTCTTAACGACATTTGGTCGAGCTGAAACTCGCAGATAGACTCGTTATCGATGACAGTGCATTCTATCAATGGTGGAAGGAAGCATGTAGACACACGTGGACATAAATGCATTTCTTATACGAAATAAATGTCGGTCCAACCCAATCGAGATTCGACTCAGTTATCAACGCGGTTGTATCCAGTCCTTGGGAAAGAAGGTTCAATCTTCAGACAAAATAAAAAAATAAGAATTTATTAAATATACTTTTTTATATATACATACAAAAAAATTGTTTATTATGGTTTGATTTATTTTACGGTTATTTATCCAAGATACTATTGCTTCGAGTTTTGTATTTATCGAGTGTTTACGCAATTCTAATAAACATGAAACATGTGTTCCAAGTTGATTATTTCTTTGGCAGTTTAACGCATAACGGGCATTGATCTAAGAGTCAATGGTAGCAAGGTATAATTGATTTAAATGGGAATCACAATAAACACAACATCAGCTTTTTTGACTACATTTTCATTTAGCGATCTTTCAGTTAGATCAGTTTTAAAAAAATAAACCGTCAGAATTTTATAATATTTTACAGAAAATATTGTACACTGTAATCATTACAGCTGGCAGTGATATATTTTCAGTGTCGGCCCTGATCCTCAACGACGCCTGGCGCCAGTAAAAACATTATGGGCGCTGTATTGCGCCTTGGCTTTTTGAATCTTTAGCGCCTTGGTAAGTCGGCGCCCGGAGTGGATGCACTTATTGCACATCGGCCCTGGGTATTTAGGTAGATTTCAAAAACACCACTTTGCTTTCAATTATTATTAATCTAATCATAATAATATTGATTTTTCATTTTCCTAAAATTTTTCCTATTGCGAGAAACCACATTGATCTGAATCTTTTGCAAGAAACTCATTAGAAAAAGATCAGAAATATCTTAACAGTAATATCGTTTTATATTTGATTGATATTTTTTAAATTAATAATAGAGGAAAGAAGTTTTGTAACACGATTAAATACTCTCGCACGGTGGTAATTTACTGATATAAATACTGTTATTATATTAAAAATCTGGTCAAATAATTGGTTTTCCTATTAAAAACGCGACTGCTGGCCTTTGAAGAATGAATTCACATAGTTACTAACAAATTATCAGTTAAAAGCGAGTATTTTGTGAGGACGCCGGAATACATTCATAGAAGTACGGAAATGATTTTGACGTACTGATATTGTTCCGTCATGAATTTTATTAGGAAAAGAATACGTATTCTCCATATATTCTGAATGACTAATATTTTAACAGGAAATTGGCACGCTATCGAATTTTTAGTAGTATAATGTTTGCCGTTCGTGAGTATAATTTGTGTGTTAGGTATAGTTAGATTTACTTCAAAAAGTGTTCTCCAACTTTTTAACGTGAGTTCGTACATATTCATCTGGGTGTATCCATACAAATTGTAATAATTAACTGTAAGTACCTTCATCCAATATTTTACTAAAAACATTTTCAGTCACCCAATAAGACACTATTTTAAGGAAATATATCTACATTCACTAAATGGACACCATGCGCCATACAATCGATCAAAACTACCCAATTACAGTCGTTAACAATTAAATACCAAGGTACTTTACGCAGTCCCCAAATGGTGCCAAAATTTAAGGAGGACACTTACGAGGCTCGTCAGTTGTAGATTACACGTGATCACCATTGCGCAAATGCCTATCGACGTTATCTGTACTATCATCGATTGGCACGGAAACGAAAGTCTGAATCAGAAAACGATCTAATATACCTTGGCGGAAAAGCGCTTTATTCGGTTTTCTACTAAAAGCATAGTCCTGTCCATCCTGTTTGCTTCGTATTATGGACCTAATCCCTTAACACGCTGTAGACAGCGGAGAACGCCGGCTTTCATTTGCGAATTGTTTTGTTGGCCGTTATATTGATGGCTCAGTCAATTTGAGGATGTTATTCTATTTGTTATGGCGAGTACTCTTGGCCTTATTAGGCATACGATAGTGTATGTGAGTGTGAAGTACGCTTTGGGGAGTGTGTGTTTGTGTTCGCTGACCCAAGGTTTCTAAATATTACGTTTGATTAAGGCTTCTTAATAAACGTTCAAAAGTAAGAAGAAGATGGTTTGAAAGGTAGATATAAAAAATATTATATTAAAAAAAACTATTATATTGAATAGGCTTAAGCAAAAATATTTAATTAATCGTGACTTATTTAAATAGAAAAAATCTCTCAACAAGTAGCATTTAAGGAAATAGTGTAATTTTTTTTCATTTATTTTTTTTATTTTTTTTATTAGGTAAAATATTTTTTACAATTCAAATTTTCCAGTAATGTAGGCCTCACTGGGTGCTTGCCCGTGCTGAGGCCTTCAAGTTATAAGTTATAACAAGTTAATAAAAGAATCAGATAACATACGTAGATAATATCTTATAATTACTTTTTAAGCTCGGCAAATAGAGATTATTTTAAAAAGTAACAAAATTTCTTTTAAGAGCTTAAAAAAGTGTTGAAGAGAATTGTGTTATAATTCGAAAGAAATTTGGAATACTTTGAACTTCTGCTTAGGTTCTCGGAAAAATAATTACGCAAAAATATTGAATTATTACTTACCTTTCCCCAGCACGTTGTATTCACAAATATTGCAGTTACTTTAGCTGGTGAAGAATTAAGTGGCTTACCTGAAAATAATAAAAAAATCGTGTTACACATATAATATTTGAAATCATTATTATTATTTGATATCAATAATGATTTAACCGTCAAATAAGTGGTTATAATGTAGTTTGGCTGTGTTGAAATCCCCTTTAAACCTTTTACAGAATCTTTTTTTTTTAATTTTAATTTTGAAAATGAGTTAAAATTTGTATAATAGCTCCAGTTGAACAGTGAAAATAATTAACATGTTATCCAAATGCACTATTTTGAGCAACCACTTTAAACAAATTAGGTAGGCCAGCTTATTTTCAAATTAGGTAGGCCAGTTTATTTATAAATTAGGTTATCCAGTTTATTTTTAAATCTGTTAAAATCATATTATTCTGATAATATTCACCCAATACCGATAATTGCAATGTAATCTCAAAATTTAAAAAAAAATGTTGTTCATTTTTGAAAATGAAATAAGAACTTGTTTTTTTAAATAAAATTTGGGGAACTCTTTATACCAAGAAAGCATTTTAGTATTATTAAAACAATAAACCACCATATCAAATATCAATCGAAAATCCCATATAATATAATAATAATGGCAAAAGACAACTGCCTGATACTTGTAATTAGATGAAAACCATTTAAGTAAGTTATTTTTAAATAATTAATCTTTAAAATCGAGAAAATTATGCCTGCTTGTAATTACCAAATAATTAAAAATTCAGCTGTGAAACACCACATGGCGATGAAGGTGGAAAAAATCCATATAATTGTTATTGTATACCATCCCTGTGAACCTCTTCCCCTCCCCCAAACGTTGTATAAACCATATTTTAAGGATTCATTGTACCAGTCTGAAGATGTCTTTAATAAGCTGAAACCGGTAACGATCAAAAAATAAAAAGTGTAAAAGTTTTAAATTTTTTCAGCACATCAACTACGTCATTCAGCTTCGTACAAATAATGGAAGACATGTTTTCCAAAATTTTGTTCACCGACCAAATAACAAAACAAAAAAGTTTTATGAAAAAAAAATATTTTAAAAACAATTTCAATGTCCGTCCGTCATGAGAAGTTTAGTAATAATTTCGTGATGCTTTTAATGCCTGTTGGAAAAAATTAAACGAATGTGACTAAGACAAACCCGGATTTATTTAAAATTGAATCTGCAAACAAAATGTATATATTCCCTTGGCGCGAAATACTCGGCAGTTTATCCATAACACATTTTCTGCTCGGAATCTTTCGAATGAATAATCGGATGTGCGAGGTGTAATGGTGTAATGTCGGCGCTGCGAGCAACAACATCCCCTACAAGAAATACTTCCACCCTCATTAAGATAATACCACCTCCCAGAGAAACCTCCGCTGCTACTTTCCGCCATTGATATTAAACAAACTAGGGCAAAATGTACAGTACATAAAAAGACAACTGTTCATATATATATTTAAATATTTAAAAAAAATATATATATATATATTTTTTTTTAAATATGTTTTTCTATATTTACTATACACTATTTAAGATTGTAAATAAAAAATATTTACCTTTACGAGAGTGTAACAACTCGTGTGTTAGGGCGAAATAACAATATAACTGAACATATATATATATTCGAAAAAATATGTAATTAGTTATACATAAAGTAAAGTGAAAGAAAAAAAAACTAAAATAAAGCTACTAAATAATAGTAATGTGATAAAAACGATTTAAGGTAATACAGTTTATTTTATTTTAAAATGTATTATAATCAGGTTTTAACCTCAGCTTTGTCTTACACTATTTAGCTAGACACAAATGTGTTATAATTTACCCATCTCACTAATTTTTAGTTTCTTTTTTGAAGATTTGAGGACGGTTCAGTTTTTTAACTGTTTTTATGAGCATATTCTCGCAATGGACTGCGCTACAAACCGTTCCTTTACTTTACTTTAATTTACTCACGTTATTTCAATGTGCGCTCTTCGGCGTTTAACGTACAATTGATTTCTTAGATTATTCAAAGTATCGAACCCCCATGGTGCCAAAATATGACCACGTGGTTTGCCTCCAGCTCTTTTTTTTTTTTTTTTTTTTTGATTATAACATCGTATATGTTCTTTGAATCTAGTTGAGAATGCCCTATAATAATAAATACATTATAATAATAAAAACACGTTATAATAATAAAAACACATCCTCCAAATTCGCAGAACATCTCTTGGTGAATAATCATACCCCACTTAACAACAAGGGTCCTAAACCATTGCATATAGAAAAAAAGGGCATTAGATTAAATTTACTTGAACAATTAGAAATCAATAAACGAACGAATGACCCAAATTTAACACTAATTAATAAATTACGGAAAATAATTTACTCACCACTTCTCAGTATTTTCACAAAACCCAAGCAGTATAATGCACCCAAATAATTCATAGCAATAAAGTCATTAGTAAATAATTAAGAACCCATTACCATTTACTGAGGGGAAAACATAGATTGGTTTAACCAACAATAGATCATGTCATCGGTGTAACCAGTAATAAATCAATCACCTTCAAAATTTACATTTGAAATAGTATAAAAACGTCGTCTCAATGTGGACTAACCACAGTTTGAAAATGGCCTTGTAAGCCGAAACAGCTGTCACAATAATAAAAAACTAAAACACTTGCAGAACTTAATAATAATATTATCAAATTTAATCTAAATTAAATTAATAAAAAAATTAAATGGAGTTCTACGAATTAAACACAAAAACAATAAATAAAAATATGCCTCCAGCTCGTATAAATGATACCCGGATATCACGTTTCAAGTCCATCAATTAAGATGTCTATTGCGCTACCTGAATAAGTGATTAAACGCCTTTTGCGCAGTTCCAGCGTTCGCGCATTTGTCGGGAACTTAACTTTATGTAACTTGCCGCTCTCCAATCGAGTGTGTGTGTGACCGCACTGTAAAGAAGTGTGAAGTGAATGGTCCAGCGTAATCTAGCGAATTCTATCTCAATGCTCCTTCTTTCCACTGGAACTGGCACTGGCACTGCCTTGAACTGCTCGCGTGAGATACTTGAAATAAATGTACACTTTTATTACTCGTCATTATACTTTCTGGGGAAATAAAAGATAGTCGTTCCAAATTAAATCTCTTCATCTTTGCAATGACATAACCCAAATTTTTATTACCTTCTGTACTTTCCTTTGGTTCTGTTTCGGTTTTTTTTTCATTTATATTTGTGTATATTTCTGAAATAACGGTTCAAAGCTGGTGAAGGTGCGATAAAATCTCAGTTTTACCTGCTTTGGATTCCAGCAGTTGATTAAGTGAAAAAATATTAAACGCTCGCGTAATTTCATTTGAACTCTGCCTTATTAGAATGCCGGCGAGCGCGGATTTTAATAAATAATGCGATAATTGAATACAGAGGTAACCCTTAACGTCAAAGGTTAATCAAATTGCATATAAAACAGTTTGACAGCCTTTGTAGGGTAAAGTTATACTATTTAACTACAGGTCTGAAATACATTGACAAAATTTAGTAGTTTTTCTTCTCAGCATGTGGTGTAAATTGCTGGGTATATGATGTGCATTTAACTAAATGAGTTTGGGTTTCAACGTTTGCCAACGTTTTGGACAGCATTAAATGTCCGTCATCAAGGTTGATGACTCTGTAACGCTGTCGGAAACGTTGGCTAAAGAAAGAGGAAGCGCAATATCGCATAGTAACCTAAAATTTAACCACACGGAGAAAACTTACTAATATGAAATCCTGCTAACTTGAATTAAAAATATTGTCAAATTATTTGTTTTCCTGTTAACAATAGGACTGCAAGCCTACAGCGAATGAATTGAAATAGTTTATAGCAAAGTATCAGAACGGCGGAACACTTGTTCACACAAATATATACTGATACATATGATATAGTCGCATTCCGTCATAATATATAGATTAGGAAAAGAACACGTGGTCTCGATATATTCTGAATGACAAATATAGTATAAAGAAGTTCGCATGCTGTCACTTTTTTAACGGGATCATTTTTCTACGTTCACGATAATACTTTTGGCAGTGAAAATCTCAAATTGCATTAAATGAACAAAAATATGATGAGTAACTAGAATCTATATAAGTATGTAGTGATGAGTGATATTATTGCACATATTTTAATGATTTGATACTTTGTCATATTGATACATGTCATAAAAATACCAGATGTCAATGTCCTGTGTAGGTATTAAGTCTTCGGTCCGAATAATAAATCCCAGCTGTTTTCATGTTCCGGAAGCATTTGCGAGTGTATTCTGTCAGCGTAATTGAACCGTTCCCCGATAGATGTCACCAGATGATTGGAATTACAAAAAAGTTAGCGATTTCAATAGCCCCGCATGTTAGGCAAAATATAGAACGTGCACGAGAGCGAATTTTGTTGTTATCGTTCTGCAAACAGTCGAATCAACACGGGGACTGGCTTTACGAGTACTGGAAAGTAACTGGAAATCCAGCAGTGCTAAAATTTGATTTGTATTTCCTTTTAAACGATTTCTAAGAAATATTTCAACCTTCAGTGTCAGCTGTGTGCCGTGGAAAGAAGTCTCAGGTGTGCCGCGTCGGAAGAAACCATAAAATGGTTAATTTTAAATAATTCCTGTTCATTTCAATTTTTTCCTTCGCATTTGATTTTCCTTACGAGAACGATTGGTGGCTGAAAATAACATTTATTAGTAATCTTTTCGATGAGTCTAACAATTTAAATACTAAGCCTGCAATGAGCGAATAAAAATTTCATTACAATTACAGGAATATTAAAATCTTTCGCTCACATGTTAGAAATGAGGAACAGAAAAGTTAAAAACTCAATGCTTGATTGTTTCGCAGATGTAGACGCTTCCACAATAATTTATTAAATTTTCCAGAAGTACAAAAGACATTAGAACTCTTTTTTGCATCATTTTTCAAGTATTTTCTACGGCCTAATCATCAAAATAATTTACCAGTGGATTATCAATCGAACGGTACACACCTGACACCAGAAGAGGAGGAATTTTTAATAGATTTAAAAAAACGATCCAGCACTTTCTGGTCTAGTAGAGTTGTCAACATTTTTGATATCGCTTTCAAGTCAATATCCTTGATTGGCTACATCAGCAATTAAATCTCTGTTGTGGTTTGGATCGTCGCATCTTTGCGAATTTGGTTTTTAGCGCTCGTGGGAATGAAATCCATAAATTATCAAATTTAGAGCCGCGTTTTGATGGAATTCTTTCTAAAAATCAATTGCATCCACTAATAAATTATTATCACCCATCATTGGCTAAATATATGCATCAATACCACCCATGTATATATAAAATATATGTTTTTAAATGTTACCTGTGTTTTTTTTTAAATGCATTTTTATATGGTGTGCCGCGGAACAAATCCCGTTTGCGAGTGTGCCTTGAAGAAAAAGTTTGGCCGACTCATAATCATTCATCAAGTTTTTGATACATAAGAGACAAATAATAATAATAATATGATTTGTATAGCCCCGTTTTTATACAAAATCACCTCAAGGACGCTATACATGTAAATAGTATATTTTCACAGTGATCTTCTTATTACTAACTACAGACAGTCAAACTAATATCAACTTATGGCTAACAGATTGCATCCACTGGTTCGTCGATCACTGATAGAAATCTATATGTGCAATGCATTTCATTAATGAACGCTGCGTTAGAATGCAATATTTTATTATTATTTATATTTATTTATATTTTGTACAGGCAGATAATATACAGGACAATACTTACCTGGGAGGTCACTTGAGATGAACACTGTTTATTATTTATAAGAGAAACTTAAAAATATTTCGCACGCAGAGGACATAATTGTAACACATGTAATTGGAAATGCCGCTATTAATTCCGATATTTATGTTAATAATATGTATTTATGTCTATTTATTTATTGTTTCTTTACATTTTTTTTGACAAGTCTGTGTTGAGCTTGATAATTTAACAAAATAATACAAATAAAAAATAGCACAAAGATATGAGAAAAATTAACGTTTATATATTTAAAAAAACATTAACGTTTCTACGAATGGGTTATCTACATGGTACCCATTAATCTAATTCCAGCCAATTCATTACAGTATAATGAAGTAAACATGTAGGGTGACCATGACATACTTGATATTTAATTGCAAGACAAAATATAATAAACTATTATTTTATAAAGAAGAGAAGAAAGAAAAAGAAAAAAAAATTATATAAAAATAAAAGGAAAAGGATGAAAAAATATACGTATACAAAATATTATGCCACAATTTAAAAGGACTAAGATGAAAGAATGTGTTGGAAATCCTCGCATAACACAAATAATTTAAAATTCTTTTTAAATGTACACTAGAAATTTTGAGACTTAATGTGATCTGGATGGCTATTAAATAGAAGCCTGGTAAAAATAATGACCTTGCCCAAATGAGGATTTAGGGTGAATTGCCATAAAGTTCAGTATTAATTTTATTAATTTCAGTTCTATTAATTTTATTTTTGATGGTACAACAGTACAAGGATGTGATCAGAATTTAAATGCTTCTCTAGTTTACTTAGAAATACCCATTTTATGAGGATCATTTGATTTGTATTATTTTGAAATATCGCATAATATAAATTTTCAACCTTCATCTTTACATTCACGTTTTAATAATTCTCTCCAGTCTGGCAAAAATCTTTCCTTGCCATAGTTCCCTGTTGGTTGAAATTTGTTGATGGTTCTAATAAATAAGAAAATCTTTGATATAAATCCGAATAGACTAGATTCCTTAATAAGCACAAATTATTTAAGACACACTTCATATCAGTTTAATTACAATGAAGATCGTGTATTTCTGTCTTCGGAGAATAAAAATAATGCATTTTAATAGCCACTCTTAATGTTCATCACATAAGTTTGTTATACAAAATACGTTAAATTACCCGCTGAACGAAAAATCTATTAACATGCATTAATTTGCTGTTTCGCCCCTTTTGACTTGCGTCCCTGTCTGTACAGTGTTAAGACAGGGAAGCTATGTCGCCACACGGTTGGGCAGCGAGGTAGAGATTTATTAATGCGGGTCTTGAAGAGGTCCGGATTATATGAAGGAGGAAAAACAAATGCCGTTAGCTTGTTCCACAAATGAGCCGTCTTGCACAAAAACGAGTCGAAGAAGCGGCCCGTTCTCATGAAGCCAACATCAACTGTGAAAGGGTGTTCCGCTCTTGTACATCGAGTTTCACACGCGTGCACCGATGCACCGGGGATCAATGATAGAGAAGGTTTCATTAATTCATTAAAAGTTCTCGAATCATGGCACCGTCAGCAGGAAAACCTTATAAAGTGGATAGATGGATTCTCAGAACCCTATTTCTTGAAAAGCGGGGTCTGACAGGGAGGATGTATGTCCCCAGTACTGTTTAACATATACATGGATGTAAATTTAATATCACCAGAGATCCGCTCGGTTTTAATGGGAAAGATAAAACTGTACTTGGAATTTTAAAAGGATGTTGCAGAACATTACAATCAAAATCAAACAGTTGTCGCTTTTATAATGTAGTCATCAGTCACACAAAGTTCAACCGTAACACTCATTAGCACTTGTAGCAAAATAAATTTACAGGACGTAACGATTATGTTACACGCTCCCAAATGAGGCATTTTAAACATTAAACATTTAAGCATTTTCACTTAAAACGACATATTCCAGGGCTCATAAATTGCTGATAACGAGGGCTGCCTGGCTGCTCCCATATAGTACAACAAAGCCACTCGCAGTGGAGTACTTCACTGGTAAACAATTAATGGTTCATGTGTAATTAATGACTCGATTCAATGCCAAAATGTTTCATTACTAAAAATGTGTAAACGATACATATTAATAATGCTGTTTTCTTTCGCAAATGCAAAATTTTTCCACTAAAGTTTTAACCGATTTATGTAATGTGTCTATTTAATATAATAAGATATCTATTTAATTTAATAAGCCGTTAATAGGCGGTTGTATATAATACAGGCTCTCTGTAGATTTTTCAACAATATCGTACAGCCAAAAGATCACAACGACTGCGCAACACTAGATTGGGTTCTTCTTTAATGTTACCAGTCTGTGATTATCGAAACATCCTTTGTACAAAGGAGTTTTTCTTATAAAACTCCGTTGCTTTATAATATGCTCGGTGAAAATATAAAAACTATAGGTCCGTTGAATCTGTTCAAGAAAATTGTAAAAATTCCGTACTGGCTGAGAGTGGTGATTTTGGATCGCACATGTCGTGGCTTTTGTCATGATTCACCTTAGGAGCCCCATATTCGATGTGATCCATCTGTATATGTGTTATGTGATTTACTTATTTGATTGAATATAATTGTAAAGCTTCTCATCTCGACACAGGAATTCCTTAGTGAGATGAGAAGCGCAGGAAAATAAATGAATAAAATAAATAAATATCACGATGTTTAACTCTGCCCAGGTACTAACCTAAGATACATTTCTGGCGCCATTTGTGAAGCTATAGTGTCCTCATTGAGAGTGTCAAGAGGATAATGTGTTTCTACTTATAATAGCAGAGTAACATTTTTAAAATATACCTACTCTGTACATAGCTAGTAATAAACTACTTGTATTAATATTTGAGGGACTAACATAGGTAGATACCTACTCTGGAAATAGATAGTGATAAACTACTTGTATTCATAGTTGAGGGACTAACATAGGTAGGTAACTACTCTGGAAATAGATAGTGATAAACTACTTGTATTCATAGTTGAGGGACTAACATAGGTAGGTAACTACTCTGGAAATAGATAGTGATAAACTACTTGTATTCATAGTTGAGGGACTAACATAGGTAGGTAACTACTCTGGAAATAGATAGTGATAAACTACTTGTATTCATAGTTGAGGGACTAACATAGGTAGGTAACTACTCTGGAAATAGATAGTGATAAACTACTTTTATTCATATTTGAGGGACTAACATAGATATGTACCTACTCTGGAAATAACTAATGACCTAGAAATCGGTGATTTATTGTTTAAATTAAATATAAAATAATTAAATTAAATTAATTTAAATATATATTTGACCGGTCAGTGGCTATGTTGGCATCGCATTTGGGTCCCACCCAGGCGTCGCGCGTTCAATTCCTCAGCTGGCTAAGTCTTCCGTCACGACACAAGCAACATCTTCCGCTTACTGTTGTGGTAGTAGGATGTTTTCAAATATTGTCAACGTATTCATAGCCCAGTTAAAAAAAAGTCAATTTTACACTAAAATAGAGAAGAAAAGAAAAATAATATCAACGAGCGAAAACCACGTAAAAACGTGTAAAAGCCTTCGTGCCGTTAATAAATAAATTAATAAAAAAATAATTTAATAAATTTTCATATTTCGTTCATGAATAAAAAAATATGAAAATACCCAATAATATTATTTAAAACTTTGTATAAGTTCGAGAAGTCTCCTTTCGCTGAAACCTAGACTTTTAAAATTGGCGTATTTTTATCTTTAATTTTATTGGTTTTTTTTTTTTTTTTTTTTTTATGTGACACCTCACAAGAGTGTCCCTGTCTGTGCAGTGCACAGACAGGGGAACTATGTCACCACCCGGTTGGGCGGCGTTGTGAGGCGGAGTAAGGTAGGGGCTGGTCGTTATTTTATAATTCGTTTGGGCTCATTTGCTTAGCGTTTTAGTTCCCTTTTCCCGCTGCTCGCACGCATGCCCGCTAAATGTCACTGCTCAATGTACGGATAAACAAATATGATATATACATAGACATTAAAGATATATATTATTTGTGCGCGCGCCAGAATCAATGCTTTTAGATTTGCTTTCGCTCAATCAGCTTCGCATCACTTCCCTTCTCTTACATTCTCCGCCCTATATCCTCAGCCTAGAGCTCAGACTCCCGCCCTGTAATGTACGCCGTACAGCTTTAGTAAAGTTTCGACGTGAATACAGTATCATGTTCCAACGTCGGCAAAGTGTCGACGATTCGAAGTCATTAACTACGGATCGCGTTATAGGATGAAATTTTTCGTGAAAGAATTTTAATAAAGTATTTTGATTTAATGTTAACTCTAGCGCAGACCCCTGGAAAATCATAGGATATTTTAATTGTGGGATTTGTGAAGCTGAAATCTTCTACATGTATAAACATGTAAATGTACGTTTGTTCAAAATCCTAAATCTCAGAAAGTTCTTCGCCGATTGCTTTGAAATTTTTACCCAACGTTGCATTTGAATACGTTATATTCGTATGGTTTTTTTTATATTACTTATGTAGATGTCACGTATGAGAGGTGAAAACATGTTTTTTTGAAAAAGAGCATCATCTGTTATTGTTTCACTTTCTGCACAGACAGACTGACCACAGCTACTCGTGGCGGGGTATAGATAGTTTTTTTTAAATAAATTAGATATATAATTATAAAGTAGAATCATCTTCTTTAAAAAAAATTACTATAGAGAATCGATCTTTTGCATGAACACCGTTAATAATTCTAAAATTCATTATTATTTTAAAATTAAGATTTCTCAAAAATTTAATTAATATAATGCACATTTCAAATGAAGAATTTTGGTAACGACTTTATCGCTTTCTTCCCACAGTCAGTTCCGATTTTTTAAATGAGGAGTTCAAGAAATCACGCACATCATCACAGACAACCAAAATTACTATGTTAGAAGATATTGACGTGTGTGTTTTCTTTTGTTTGGCAAAGATGAACTAAACTATTTTGGGGCGTGTTGCTCACATATTTTATTAAGTTTGTGCATAAGTATATTCATACTCGACGGCTTGTGTCGATCGAACACGTTGACTTGTAACCACGCTCGTCATTGCGCCCACACTCTCAAACAGCTCGATACACGACACCGTAGACATACCTACGAGTACCACTAACATCGAGCAAGAATTACGGCCCTTGAATCTTTTTCGCATCGAGCCGTTTGCTCGATATCGAACAGAAAAGCATCGAGCTAGAAGGTACACACGTTGAGACATTTATTTAATTAAAAATATACGGCACAACATGTCCCATTAACAAAGTTATAAAGTTAAAAGTACACACAGTATTAATGAATTAAATGAATTATTTTCGATTGATGCCAATCTGTTCAAACCGAAAAATAATTGTTATTGTTAAATTATGTAAACAATCAAACTACAGGTGACTTAAGTAGCGTAGCTATCAATGTGGTCAGAATAACCAGTTATATTATATTGGTCAGAATAACCAGTTATATTATTCTGGGAAGAATTCTCCAGCGTTCTCAGCTTTTAGTTATTAAAGTGAAACTTCTTTACGCGCGTCATGCAATTTCGAGGACCGGAGTAAAACCGACTCATGACCGTCACAAAAAACCGTGATCATTTCGCTATAGGAGGCTAGCTAATATTATATACCTAGTTTAGGTCACTCTCCAAACTCAGCTTCGCGGTCTAGAGGCAGAGCGCCCGACTGTCGTCGTGAAGATTTATTATATTATTATTATTATAGTTAGTATTATTGATAAATCTTGCCTATTTCTTACTTATCCCTTTGGTTTTGCAAATATATTATTTACTTACTAACATGATTCCATATAATTGAGCTAGGATTCACTCACCAAACACAAGAGCCTCGTCTCTTTATGGTGAGGAAAAGCTATTATTATTTACCTTTATAACACTGTATAATATGTATAAATTGTATATTTATTGTAAAAAACATATAAATATTAAATAAATAAAAAAATATATCGATTGTGAGAACATTAGAATAAACGATATAAATATTACACTAATCAATTAATAAACACAGCGTTAAAATACCTGAAATACTTCACTAACATTGTCATATCAAACAACTATACTTTGCATGAAGACATTAAAAGCTTGCGTCGACTATGTGGATTCCATTTAAGCATTACAGATTATAATGTAATATATAATTTTAACAAAATATAATATATTGTAAACGGTGAGGCTTGTAGTATTGTAAAAGCTTGCGTCGACTTTGTGGATTCCATTTAAGCATTACATTTTATAATGTAATATATAATTTAAACAAAATATAATTATATATTGTAAAGTATGAGGCAAAAGTAATCACCCTATTGGAAAACGCTATAACTTTTGCAAATGGCGTCAAATGTCAATTTGGTTTTGACATTTGTAAAGTAAACAAACGCAGAATACAAATCGACAAGACATGAATCGGTTTACTCCACAAAAACGTGGAATAACAAGCAGCATCAAAGTTTATCATTAAAAAAAATATTACAGCAAAAGAACAACGGGTGATTACTTTTGCATCACTTTGTATTAAAAAAATTGAATCAATCAAAAAAAATAATGATATGTACTTCTTAGAAATTGCACAATCGATCTTATTATTAAATGCTGAAACTGTGTTTTTAAAAAAAATGATGCATTGAGCGAACGGAAATAATTGCAGATGTTATTAAATAAAATCGTAAACAAATTCACTTCATTAAATGTCCTGAATTATTAAATGGAATTGAGTTGAAAATACATAGGCTGCACACGCATTCGTGAATTATTTGAAGAAAATTGTAAACAAATTCGAATAAAAATGCTGAGATTGTGTTCAACATAATATAATAATATTCTCTCTGAAGTAGATATCTTCAAATGCTACGAAAATAAATATAAAATCTTTATTAAAATAAACCAAGTAAATATATTATGGGGTAAATATTGTTTTAATTTTAAATAATAACTAGTAGATTTACTGCATAATTATTAAATACATTATGTATTAGTAAAGTATAAAAATCTATAATTAATTTCACGTGCACATATGCAAACCAACAATATTATTTTTATCTTTCACACAAAAGAAGCATTGAATATTTCCTAAGTCTAAACTTTAACTTTATTGTAAACTGTTGATTTCCAAATAAAAGAAGGTTACGGTGATTTAATAAAAACCATAATATAAATACAGTTAGTGAATGTCGCATGCTTAATTACTTGAAAACGAGAAATAAATTATGCATTCTTTATATGATTTTATATGATAAATATAATGTTTGAATAAGCGTAAAACCATGAAGCGTGAACGAACGTGAGTACATAGCTTTACATTTTGGTGAGTAGATACAATTTCTATTTTTGACTTCAAAAGTTTAATTCTTCAGCAGCTCAAGAAGGAAATCATTCACTCAAAACCGCTTTAGTCGAAAACGCGGGCCAAATAATCTCGAGTTGAGCTTTTACTTAAATGAGATTAAAGATGTTGGCAAATTCCTCCCATTGTGTTCCACCTCAGCACCATTCTTCAAACCTCTTCTACGTTATTTGTTGGGCCCTTTCTTTGTTGGACTTCTTTTCAAATTAATCTTTCGTGACCGACATTTAACGTACTCCTACATCGATTACACACTTAACAATTTTGAATAACTCTTCAAATTCTTTCAAATATAATAAAAAAGCATTTCGCAATCTTATTTTTTTATGTGAATACTGCAGTAGAACCCCAACTGTTGCCAATAGGCTGGAACCAGTGAGACTTTGGCATCGCCAATTATCGGAGTATATAGATATATAGTGAGGTTAAAAGTAGTGAGGATAGGAAGGATATGGGGAGGACAAAGGTGGAAAATTAGTGAGCTATTCAGGATTTTTCACTAAACATGGTTGGAGCCATTTCAAGCAATGCTTAGATTCTGAGTCCTTGTCTACACCAGAGATATCTACCACTCTGGAACGTGACGCAAATACAGTTAACGTAATTTTGAATTAATAAATTATGAAATACAACAAATTATTTCTTACTTTAAGTAGGTCATTTTTATGTAAGCTGATTGTGTTGAAAATACGGGATTTCCTATAGAGACAGGCACAGTACTTCACCCATCTACTGATGAAATTTATAAGGTTAAAAATTGAAAAAAAAAGAGAAAATAATTACGTACTTTTTAATCAAGCATCTGATAAATTATTTTAAAATGGTAAAATTGCTTTTTCCCCAAGGACGTGCAACTTAATTAATGAAGCGTGGTGTTTGCGGGGAAAAGATATTTAGTTTGTTTTACGATTCTCGGCATTATATGACTATTATTACCTGTTTTTATAACATCAGAAAACGTTTACATGACGGTGAGTCATCACAAAAATGGACTACAAGTGTGTCCGTTTTTGCTGTCTTTATTACTTTGATAGATAATTAGCGAAACGGAAAACAATGTTTAAATTATTACCTTCAGTAGAAATAAAGTATTATTTTTAATGTTTAAATATTATAAGCGTAATAATTGTTCGTGATTGAATAACATTGTAATATTATCATTCAAACTACGTTACTATTTTAACTAAAGTTTTGTGGATCATTTAAAACATTTATTTCAACAATACTCCTAAACACATCATGTAAACCTACAAATAGCTGTAATTTTCTGTTTTTGTTTCTTGTGTTTTTATGACTTGTTGGATAGCTTTTATCAAATGTAATTTTATTCTTATTTTTTATGTTTCAAAGTATCTGTCAAATTAAAATTATACTACCAACCATGTAAAAGCCCTCTGGGCGTTAAATAAATAAATAAAAAAATAAAATAAAATATGTAAATAGTGAACACTTTATCAACAAAAAATCATAATCGTATAAGTTAACCCCAATAAATTTACTTAACTAACATGACATATAAACTATATTTATTACTTTGAAAGATAGTGAGCGAAATGGAAAAAAAATTTAAATTATTACTTCTAGTAGAAATTAAATATTATTTAAATATTGTAACCATTAATAAATATTTGTGATTGAATAACATTGTAATATTATCATCCAAACTACGTTACTATTTTGTCTAAAATATGTAAATAGCGAACACTTCATCAACAAAAATTCATAATCGTATAATTTAACCCCAATAAATTTACTAAACTAACATGACGTAAAAACTATATTATCACTTTTCCGGAAATCTCATAACCGAAGTTCTATCAAAAAAACAAGTTCAGTTTAGTGCGCACTTATTGGGAAAATTGGCAACAGTCTTAGACACTTGACTCTCAAAATCCTGACACCCCTAATATCAAAAGTTTCTCGACAATGTAACGGGTGAGTAAGCTGATAAAAATAAGATATATTGGTATTCGACGGAACTTCCATCAAAAAGACCCACCATTCGCTCCTTTTTCAAGAACAGTTTTATGTTTTTCATATTGATTGACACGTGGAATATTAATATTCGTCACACCAAACCTAAGCGAAAAAGTGGCAGATGATGACAGCAATGAGGGACATTTAACAATAAAAACCGGGAAATAATAGAAAGTGTCTTATTTATATGATAAAAATTTCCTGTATTGACAGCATGCTCACTCGCCCGGCTAACGTATGTCGAAAATACGTCAATGCTAAAAACTTGACAACCACGATAATGACGGCTCAATTTCATCAATTGGTAGATTCAATGGTCTACTATCACAGGGCGCATATCGAAAATACGTGAAAGCTAAAAACTTGACAACCACGATAATGACGGCTCAATTTCATCAATTGGTAGATGCCGTGGTTTAATAGCATAGAACGTATGTCGAAAATACGTGAAAGCTAAAAACTTGACAACCACGATAATGACGGCTCAATTTCATCAATTGGTAGATGCCGTGGTTTAATAGCATAGAACGTATGTCGAAAATACGTGAAAGCTAAAAACTTGACAACCACGATAATGACGGCTCAATTTCATCAATTGGTAGATTCAGTGGTCTAATAGCATATAACGTATGTTGAAAATACGTGAAAGCTAAAAACATGACAACCACAATAATGACGGCTCAATTTCATCAATTGGTAGATTCCGTGGTCTACTAGCACAGGACGCATATCGAAAATACGTGAAAACTAAAAACTTGACAACCACGATAATGACGGCTCAATTTCATCAATTGGTAGATGCCGTGGTCTACTAGCACAGGACGCATATCGAAAATACATGAAAACTAAAAACTTGATAACCACGATAATGACGTTTTAATTTCATTAATCGGTAGATTCAGTGGCCTACTAGAACAGAAACCAGCATATATCAGGTAATAATGTATGTAATGTATCTATTTTAATTTTTGCATAATTAAAAAAAATCAACTGAGTTTAGCTGAATGTATAATATTTCAGTACCATTTCATTACATAATTCAATTTTCTACATTTTTTTGTTTAATTAAATAAATTAATTAGCTCATGTTCTGGTGGTATCGATACTAAACCTCTTCATTGTTGCTTCATTGGTCTTTTAAGTAATGGAAAGCTCATTAACTAGCTCTTTTATCTCATCCTCCGCCATCCAGCGCGATCTGCGGCCGGTGCGGCCAAGCGAGGTGAGTAAGCAAGGTGGGGTAAATGGGTCCGTTAAGGCGATTGATTGCCCGTAAACTGATCGCTGATACAGCCTCATACAGCTAACCCTTGCCCTCTCTGTACCCTCGCTCCTCGCTCCTCTCTCCGACTCCACGGTGAAAGGTGAAGGGAGCTAGAATCTATTCCAGTGTGAAATTAAATAATACTCGTAGAACCTTTGGCAATAAAAATAGCACCTTCATTGTTTTATTTATTTGCAATAAATTCAACTATTAACAGAGTCACCGTTGACTTCATCGTTTCTATGTAATTCTGTATCCATGTTTTGTATTTGGAAGAGAGTCTGCCAGGATAACTGGAAAACTGTAGCGAGTTAAAATGGATCCCATTAATAAAGTTTATTTTTTATTTATAGTTTATAATGTATAAATAACGTAATTTACTAGCTTGAAAGAGAATGCACTTCCTCATCAACACTATTCGGAATGTAATATTATCTGTTTCGGCTAATCTGTATCTATATAATCCAAACATCGGAAAAAATGTGAAAAATAATTGATCAATAAAATTTAATTTTATCAATTTCTTGGGCATTAGTTATTTTTGTAAAATTCTAGTGAATGACAAGGACCTGTCAAAAACCGGTAGCGAATTGTAAAAAAATATATTTAACAAGTAAGTTCTACAATGAAACTGTTATGAATAAATCGATACGTTTTGATTTCAGCTGGACTCGTATTTTGTGCATGTTTATTAAAGATCTACATAAATAAAATACTGATATTTTGAAAATACTTTAGCGTGAATAAAGAATAAATATAATTAACTTAATTTTTAAAACAATCTAATGTAGTAAAAAAGATTTCATCAAGATCTACACGGCTCTCTGCCGTTAACCCAAAAAATCTATCATTTAAATTATACTGAAAGTCCCCGTAAGAACTAACTCTACTACTACTGATAAATCTTGAAGTCATTTTCATCAATTCCGTTACATTAATAAATTTAGAACACAAAAATTAACAATTAACGCCTACGCAAAATAGAAACACTAGATCTCAAGGCCAAAAAAAAATACAATATATGGACAAAAAAACTTCTTAAACTATGGTATTAAACTTTACAGCAAAATCTCCACGGCAAAATTGTATTTAAAACTCAAATAAAAGTTAAACTAAATACAGACTATAACACGATACATAAACTGAAATAAAAACACAACATTATAAGTATAATTCTCCCGAAAATTTTATATTATTCAAATAATTTCAGTTTTATATATTAATAAAATCACGAAAGACCCAGTGAGGATAACGAAACTTGTTACAAAAAAAATAAAACATTTGTTATTATTATTATTTATCAAGAGGATTGATTTATAAAAATCTCTCTTCCATAAGTATTCTTTTATCTGATATAATGGTAATTTCTTCTGTAACGTGGATCGCTCTATTCAACTTTGCGACAAAGGAATAGACTCTCAACGCCATACGTTTTGGGGAGAAATCAAACCTTTCCTCTTTTTAATAATGTGCCATTTGATGCTTTCAAGGCAGCTCACCGCGGTCAAGCTCCTTTTTACAATGGTGAGATGCTACATTCATTTGAATAAAGGTGAATTAAAATCAAAAAGTCTACACTTTCATACTATTTTCTTCAGCCAGGATGTATTTTATGTCGAAAGGGGTTAAACAATCATAAATGTAATATTTTTACTCTATCCGTGTAGGCATAGTAGACATTAAAATAGAAAAATCTAAAAAATATCTGTAGAATTTTGTAAAGAGGGATAACCAGTTTACAACGTATGTATTCTAAAGCGATGGATGACAATATGTATTTTTATATAACTATCTAACCCAAGAGTGAGAGGGAAGTCTTTGCCATCTTTTTGTCTTTTAGACCCGAATATTTGGAGTATTTTTACAGAGGAAGGAATACAATATTTCTATTTTTGATACTGTCTTTTCGTGGCGAAACTCAATTATAATGATAAATTTATAATTACAACTTTTAAAACAGTACAATTTTAAACTTTTTTCCACTTATTTTATTTTTGACCGATACCAGTTTCAGCCTATTATGGCCATCTTCGGACCGGTTAAATTATAGTACAGACTGATACAGTGAGAATTATTTTCAGACTGGTAAAATTATAGAACAGACTGATAAAATTATTCAATAGACTGGTAAAGTCAGAATTATCTTCAGACTGGTATAATTATAGTACAGACTGGTAGAGTCAGAATTATCTTCAGACTGGTATAATTATAGTACAGACTGGTAGAGTCAGAATTATCATCAAACTGGTGCAGTCTAAAGATGCCCATTATAAGCTAAGACCGGTAACGGTTAAAAAAATATGTGGGAAAAATTATTTCAAAATATCATTATGAAGGAATACAAAGTATGTAATAAATTCATTTATTTTATTTTATGAAAATCAAGAGTTACAATGTGGTTGGTTTATACAAGTGCAATTTACTTAACTGATTAACGAATTATAGAAATCCTCATTATAATTTTAGTATAATTTATTGTACATTATACTTATACTATTCAGATATAAAATATGGAATTACCCACATATAAAATACATAATTATAACAAGAGATACTCCATAATATACGCCATTACACAAAATATCATGACATTTTAAGTAGTTTGGTTTAGTTGGTGAACAAGTGAATACAATTTTAATGCATGTTAAACATGTATTAATAATAGAGATTTTCTATTGGTTTGAATAAGTTTTACATTCGTTTTCATTAAAAAGATAGTACGATCATGTGTGACGTGTAGGTTTTTTCATATCTATTGTGTTTAATAAACAACATATTGACAAGTGGCACAAATTCATTTTGTTATAATAATTGAAGAAGGAATAAAAGCATTGAAAGATTTAACCGTTTGGGTGCCAATCGTCGATTTTCGTCGATTCGTGTTTTAACGAAGATTGCCGATCGTCGATTTCCGTCGATTGCGTCAGTCGTGTCTGATTCGCGCGTACGTCTGTACGTAAAATTCTCATTTTTTCGAAACGCCTGGACTTTGGGATCCTCCTCCGCGTGATTCTAAACCAATATTCTTTAATAAAACTCCGAAAAAATCATCGAAATCCTTGAAAATTCAAAGAATTTATGGGGTTTTAAAAAAATATATAGTTTCATAAAAAATAATGTTTTTTGGTGGCATTTTACAAGCAATTGTATGATTTTTTTGGCACTCAAACGGTTAATAACCCCAAGTTTAAAAAGCAGTCCAGAACACGTGAATAAAATACATGATACGGGCATGTGTTTATTGTGGTGGTCGGGATAACTCGTTTTATTATGTAACCTTAAAAAGTTAAATTAAATAATGATAATAAAATTACAGCTATATTTAATAAAAATTCAGTTCACAAATTTGTATGTACTTTGCTATCTTAAAATTAAAAATAACGGTGTTTTCGTTGGTATGTACGTAAGAAAAAAATATGACTGAATTCGTTGATAAACGTAAAAATTTTATATTTCCTGAAAGTATTCGTTTTATTTTTAATTACGCTGAAAGCATTGAAGAACTGCACTCGTTCCATCGCATCGCATCGGAGTAGTGCAAAATTAAATGAAGACAGGTTCCGAATCCACCATGGCTACTGAATCCTTAGGGAATAGATTATTATTATGAAGTAATATTAACTACTATCGTTAAATATACCTGTCTCTATTTTGTTATACTTTATCTAAATTTTTAGATAGAAAATCAATAAATATCACTTTATTTAGATCGAGGGATACTTGATAATTTAATGTGGTATCATGAGAAAAGTAATCGATTAAAAACGACCATAGTATGTAATGACCATAACGCTTATAGTTTTTTTTTAAATGTTGTGTAATTTAATGTGAATAAAATAAACAAAGTTAAACTCTTCATAAAGAGTTTAGAAACACTAACGCTAACTCTTCTTGACAATTGAGTATGACCACTTGTCCTAGGAGTCCTTTTGAGTAATCTTGAGGGGTAAATTTCCACATCTTTCACTCGAGCTTTCGGGAACGTCATCGAGCTCCTGTAGCCTGCGATCGACGGTTTGGCAACCACTGCTGAAATAAAATTTTCAAAAATTGCTGAAACTGAAAAAGGTTGGTGTCCTTGTTGAGAATAAGAAGTGGAAGAGTGAAAGATCAGAGAGGTTTTGGGTGGATTGGGAGGATTGAAAGAGGTTATTCGAGGAGTATTTGGGGGAATCAGAAATGACGCGGGATGGATACAGAATAAATCCATTGACAATGTCGCGAAGGATCCCGCTGTGATGAAATTGGATATTCAACGACTTCATCGTTCATTTTTCATACTCACACTGAAATATAATCGCAGACAGGAGGGGGGAAGGTTTTCATTTCATTATTTATCTTAATCTAAGGTTTTCGTGCATAATTTGTATTGCGACTTCACTTTTTATAATAAAAAAATGTTTTTATGATATTTAGCTCTCACGAACATACGAAAAAAAATTAAATAGGTATTTGTATTTCTAAAAATTATAACGTTTTCATTGCAAACAGGTTTCGAAAAAATCCATACTGAGTCACGGCGAGCTAAAAGTACTGCCTTGGTGGATTTATAGCAGCAATAGTTCGCTTCCATTCTCACCATTCCCGCACAGAACTCGACTAGCAAGCAGGTAGTCGAGGGTTCTAATCCCGGCGTGCGTAAGTAGATTTTATCTAATGAATTTCACAATTCATATTTTTATGAACAATAAATAGTAAACTTGCGGTACGTTCCAGAGTGGAAGATACCAATATCACCATTCAAAATTCAAACGTTGCTCGAAATTTCTTTCGCCGTGTTTGGTGACCATATCTAAATAGCCAGATACTTCCTCACCTTTCTCTACCTCTTTCTTATCTCCTTCTTCTCCCCACTATATTCAGCATTACAATGGTTCCATGCTAACTCAACACAGTGACTATTCAACACACTTTTAAAAAGTTTTTTTTTTACCTAACCTAACCTACTTAACCCAGTTAATAAAGTTTTTATTTCATCACTTTCCATGACTTTATATAACTTTTTAAAGATGTGATGAATTATCATTTTGATGATTCATTCGGTCACCCGTTACAATACCACAATTCGAACCATTTGGAGTCTGGTGCGGTTTCACATAAAAGAAGAAAAAAATCTTTTGCGTTGCCCTGTTTTCCGATGACAAGCGTTCCTACAGGTGTTATTGCATATTTCATAAAAGATGAAACTACATTTTAAGAAGTAAGACAAAGGCTTACCATATTGTAAAGGTCGTGTAGTGAGAACTAGGCGACGCGCCAGCATGTGAAAGGATACGACATAATAATGTGAGACACCTGCGTTAAAAAAAAAAACAAAAGAGTTCACGATAGAAATGCCATTGTCTGTCACAATACAAAATACATCAGGTTCAGATAGATGCTATGCAAATACTTTACGAGTCGACACCGTGTTTTTTTGCAAAATCTTACACGGGAAAACGTTTCAACAGAAAAAGCAGACATACCTACAATTCAATTTTTTGTTATTAAATAACATTAAGTTGACTTTTGAAAAGTTTTCACATTTTTTTATTTAAAAAATACGTTGAGTTTGAATAATTGAATAGTTTAGTGTCATTCGAGTCTTTCAGCACTGAATAGAACGGCCAGTTCAATATGATAAAGTTAAACGTTTAGACTGGTCATTTATCAATCGATTTATTAAATAAAACTGTCAGTCATAAAGTTTGATTACTGTGTGGTAATGATATATGATTTAGTTTTTATTTTTTGTCGAAAAAAAAACAGTCGTATTATCTACCGACAATTGTATAATAAACATTAGTGTAATCTGATGCGTAATCGTCAACATAGGATTAAAGCATTGGCTATCAGAATTCTTATTTTTTAACGCAAATACGGCGCAATAGCCCCAACTGCTCACAACCGTATGGAGCCAGTGAGATAATGGAATCTCCGATTGGGGTATGATGTGTGGCTGAACGATCAATTATGAAATTAAACAAAATTTACTTACGCACGCATGGATTTTAACCCGCAACCTTCGGATTACTAGTTGAGAGCTTTACTGTTAGACCAAAAGTGGCAAAAATGGCCGAATGGGTAAATATTTCCATCACTAATAAGAAAAAAAACACTATTTCAAAATAATATCATCCCTTCAGGTGAGCAAGAGTCGATAGGGAATGAGTGGCAGTATATTGGGGGGAGTTTAAATGAAAGGGGGTAGGGGGTGGAGGGAGGAATTATGTATTTCCGGTGAAATTTTTGCTGGTGTCGGATTTGCCTGTCCGGTCGCTCGTCCACCGTGAACTAACCGGAACGAATGTTTTCAAACGGTTCACAGCTTTGAATAATGGCGAATTAGTTTACTGGGCAAGTCGCGCGACGCAGTTCCATTATGCTAACTGAAGCGACGACGGGGCTGAGCGGATTCAACTAATTATGTTATTGTTGATACAAGCATTGTTTCCTATTTTCTAGAACTCGATGGCTTTATTTTGCAGACAACATATTTACACTTTTTGCAGCCATCGGCAATAACATCGGTAACAGTAATTAATACTGAACAAAAAAAAACAAGATCTTAATTAAGGCAATGTAATTAAGTTAATTGTGGAAGATGAATCTTTCAAACGAGGATAATTCAAATCTAATAAAACATGCCAAGGGTTGTCCGTTTTAACACATTTTTTAAATTCGTTGACTGAATACTGGTGTAACGTATTAGATTCCTTTAAAGTTTTCCTTTCGACCCATAATGAAAGGATATGAAACCAGACAAGTATTTAGTGGGAAATAAAAGTAAATTTAATAAAGCTCATAAATAATAGGTAAAAAAAAATTATAAAATTACTAAACCATAAGATACAGACAAACAAAAACTACAAAAATCTCGATTTAATTTAATTATTGTAGACAATAGTAGCGATTGTCAAACGAAAATTTGAAACTCTTGAACGGTGAAAGGTCTTGAACTCAAAATCTTTGCATTTCCGGGGCGCTCCTATACCAACTGAGATATTTCCTTCGGTCTTATTTAACTATCATATACCATTATTGACATACTTTAAATAAGAATTACAAACATTATCTTCATTTTCTTAGCGCATATTTTTATTTGCTGTAATCTTTTTGTATGATCGCCAGATTCAACTCAAACTAAATGCAATCTAGATAGAGTCTTAGATAAATACATCCTATTTTCATTTTAATGTTCGACATCCATTGAATTTTTCGCATGTTTGGAATTGAAAAGTCTCTAAAATTGTCTTTAATAATTAAATATTACAATTTTAGGATTTACTCACTATTCAAAAAATAAACATTTTAATTGGTAAAAAAAGATCATTTAATACAAAACAGGGTTATTTTGAATCAGGTTCCCGCTATGCCATTTTGGCAACTTGACAATTTATTAACCTAAAAATACCACGAGCAGGTAGCTTCCATGTGTAGGTTAGGGTGTCCCAGGACATAATGAAGAAATTTTTTTTTCATGAATTTAAATATGCATACCCTCTTATTTTATTCCATTTGATCCCAATAACTCATTTAATAAATATTATTTTGATTAAACACCGGAAACCCGTGCCGACTTGATGCCAAACATATGGTACAGAGTTAATATGGAAGGATTTTCACCTTTCATTTTTGTCGGATAAATAAAATTTAAAAATGCACAAATGTTCAATTATGTAGTATTTTATATTTAAAAATGGTTTATTGATTACATTTTTTCTTCATAGTTTGTTTTTTACAGTCAGGATAAATCTTCCGGTGTTCCTGAACGCATCGTAACAAAAATTATTTTTGTTCCTCTTCGACCGTGAGATTAAACCATGAAAATCTTGCATTAACTTAACAGCTCTTTCAGCTGTATCATTCACTACCCTCAGCGGCGACACCTTCTTTCTGACTTCTTGATACGAAGCATTATTTGATCACATCGTAAGGAATTCGTTAAGAAAACTTGCATTTGTTTTCAGACGATCAAACAAATACTTGCTCTTGACTGAAATGAAGTCGTAAATATTTTTCTCTGAAACCAAAGTCACTAAATTATGATATGAACAAAAACCTCAATACAAAACATAATTTAAACTACTTAATAAACTTACCATACAATTTACCATCAAGATTTTCCTTCGATGGGATGGAACGTTTGTCATGGGTTGATAATTTTTTTTTTTTGATATTTCGAACATTTTTATTTTAGTTGTTTGATCCACAGCGTCGTCAAACAGCGATAAAATAGATCCTTCATCGGTCAAATACCATAACTGCTTACTGAATAGAAATAAAGCTGCCATTGAGATGTTTTCATCAATTTTTTCTTAAGCCTTCATCGATTTCAAAAAGTACAAGTCCTGGTAAGGTACTTTAACTGCTATAATACATTGTAACCATGGCTTGACATAGGATGTTACTATGAACAGGCAAACGTCTAAAAATGCAGCCTTATCCTTACCGGTAATTTTAAATTGCGCACAAATTAATGATATTTTCAAGGAATAAAGCGCCTTTGCCATCCATCGAGCACCTGGAGGCCGAATCTTAAATTTTCTCGCTGTATCTCCTCCTAAAACTATCACACAGAGCTCTTAAAACTCTCAATAGTCATCTCCAAGTATTTTTGTTGTCAGTGCAGTACGGTAAAAGTGAAGCAAATCATCGATTTCGGAAGCGGTTAGATGCAATGTGAGATTTTCTCTGTAGCACTGAATTTTATCGGGATCAACATTTTTCCAGTTATCTCGAAACTTTTTGAAGAGTGGTATGTCAGGGCTTATAGTCATTTGACTGATTTATGCTTCAAACACAGCTTTTAATACCAACTATGGCTATATTTGGTATATATTGACAGTTAAATTCACTTTCCGGATATTGTAGAACAAAACTTCAAGAACTTGTCCATTAGATGGCAGTTAGAACCCGATATTTGGTGTTTTACGACTCCTATTAAAAATATACTCTTTTTAGAAGTGCGTAAATCTAACAACATTTTGCCTGAACGAGTGATTTTCGTTTACTAACGAAATAGCAAGTTACTACAAGCTCATCAACACGTTTGCTCGCTGGCGTCTTAATGTACAAGTACTGACATCTTTCGATGCAAGTCGGCACGGGTTGCAGTTGTCCAAAGTAAACGAAAAAAAAATTATAAGTGTTTTGTCATTATTAAAACAAAATTAGAGGGTATGCGTTCAAAAATAACAACATTAATTTTTTTGGGACACCCTAGTGTAGGTACTATATGTTATTTAGAAAAAAATATTAGAACATTATGTTTGAACTGACGCAAACCATTTCCAATCAGTTCCAGTTTTTAAAATAGCACTCAAATTCAAAACTAATCCCAGTTCATTAAATAGAGATACGCTGACATTATACAGACAGACCTAAATTAGAATTTTCGAGAACCAGAGTTACACAGACATGCACATACCTACAGTCGAAATTATTACACACAATCGAAATTAGCATCTTTGAGAACCAACGGGCATACAAACGAAATTAGTATTTTTGAGAACCAGAGTTACACAGACATACACATACCTACAGTCGAAATTATCATAAACAATCGAAATTAGTATCTTTGAGAACCAATAGGCATACAACCGAAATTGGTATTTTCGAGAACCAGATTTACACAAAAAGACAGACATACAACCGAAATTAGTATTTTTTAGAACCAGAGTTAGAAAGACATATGCAGACAGACACACAACTGAAATTAGTATTTTTGATGATGGCGAGGTAATTAAAAACGTTCATCTGATTATCATTCTTCGTGACGATTGCAACTTTTTCTGTAAAAATTTTCATACAGTTAAATAATTACATACATAACCACTATTTTATTCGTTTAGTACCTATTTTGTTATCATATATTTGAAGTTGATGAAACATTGATTCAGTTTGAAAATTGGATTTTCCAAGTGTACGTATTAGATAGTACGTACGTATGTACTTTTCTTTCAATAATATATATACCACCAATCCAATGAAATTTGTTATTCGGGCAATTATTAATCCAGCCAATGTATACAATAATTTCTTTCCGTCCTTATTCACTTTGGACATTTGTGAAAAAACCCGGAACGGCCTCCAAACAAAAATAGCGTTGGAAATTGGACATTAATTCAGCAATTCGATATTCGGTAGCCATGGACAGGGCTATCGCAAATTGTATTCGGGGATGGGTTGACAACAGGACCAAGAGGGTTGAAGAGACGGGGAAGGGGAAATGGAGGTTTTATGGTTTGGGGGGTGATAGGGCCGGGGGGATCTCTGAGCCGTGGTCCACTCCATGAGACGTGACAGAATTGCTGACATGTCAAATTTATTTATTGTGACTACAGCTCTTGGGAGTGACCTCGTAAAAATATTGTTTCCGTACCCAATTCAAATATTACAAATTTCGCATTTACTTTCAAGTTATTTTGTGATTTGGTTTTCCAATTTTCAATCAAATTGTCTCTTTGAAGTGCTATCATATATTTTAAAATATAGTATTGACATATAAATATTAATTGCCGTGTACAAACATTAGAGTTACTCGAAGGTAGGGAGGGGACAATATTGTTTGAAACATTTTTTATTACTTTTAAGACTTTGATATTTGAGCAAGAATTCCCTCACAAAACACAAGAGCCTTGTCTCTTTATGAAGAGAAAAAGCAATTATTATTTTATTCTTTAAAATATACTGTGTAGCATATAAAAAAGATTATTTATTTGTTTTAAATATGCATGTATTAAATTAGTATATTTTTTTAAATGTTAAAAGGTAATACCAGCTTAAAGAAATTCCTGATACAACCATACAAAAGATTCGGGATCTATAGGTTGTTTTTACTGGCTTTAGCTATGTTGAGAAGCCTATTAAGTAGCCTACAAGCCAGAAATTTGTCTCCAGTGAAATGGCTCTTCAACTTCAAGCACAAACCCGCTTTTCATCAAATCTCGTATGCTTGGTGCCTAAAAATAGAACAACATTTCCTCAACGATAATTCCGGTTCATCGCTCTTAAAATATACACTGTATTGAGAACAAGCATAAATTCAAATAATACTATATCTCTTTTTACTACCCGTGTTCAACATTGGATATTTGAAAGGGGGTGATTTTTTTTAGAGATTCCATGACTTTAAATTTACACTTCACGTATTTCTTAGAGATTGCATGACTTTGAAATGACGCTTCACGTATTTCTTAGAGATTTTAAAATAACACTTAAAGTATTTCCTAGAGATGACAAGATTTTATAGTTATACTTCACGTATTTCGTCACTTTAATTAATTTTGCTGCACTTTTATATTCAGTCTTATAATAGGTAGATATGTTTTTGCATTTATTTAATCATCATTCTTATATATTTATTGCCTATTTCTTTAAAATATCTAATTGTTTTACACAATTGAATATTTATTTATATTGTGGTGTTTGTACATTTTTAATATTTAAATATTATTTTTGTTTCTACACTTATAATTAATGTAATTAAATTACAAAACGAATTACGAAAAGTTACAAATACAATTACGAAAGAATACAAATGAATTGTAATGTACAATTTATTTTAAATTAAAGAAAAAATAAAGCCCTGTGTGATGGTACTATCATGGTGTATTAAAATTTAAACGATTATATATTTCAATCCATTTGATTCTCATAAACCAACATCACCATATTCACTGCTCTGAAGTGTCTTGTTCAAATTTATATTGTGTAGTGGAACTATCATTAATAGACTTTTTTATTTAAATTATAATTACAACTTGATAAATATTCAGGAGTGTAGTAAATAAATGTAATTATAAACAAATCTTCCTCAAGATTTTGGAAAAGGGTCTGGTTAACTTCTCCTAACCGATTTCTTTTTCTAACTCAAGATTTCATTAAACTCTTGAAAAACTCAAGCTGTGAGTAAATAATCCAATGAAATTGTAATTGGCATTCAAAGCTATATAATATTTCATACCAAAATGAGTAATTTAGAATACCTGTACAATTAAACATATTAATCAACATTTCTTCTATTTTTATTTTGTTCATACACTCCAGCAATGAAGGGAAATTTTTAAAAATGTAAATACCGCAGAAGAACCTAACTATTCCCAACAGTCTGGAGCTAGTGAGAATATGGTATCCCCAAATGGGTTATGTTATGAGGCTGAGGGGAGTGGGGAGGGGGAGGAGATGGGAAAGTGGAAGATCAGAGAGTACCTGGCTATTCAAAACTGGTTACCAAACACGGCTAAAACCGGTTAAATACTGTTCAATACACCAGGGCAATACTGAAAGAATGGAAAAACTGAAAAATTCCATTCTGGATTGTATAAAATAATGAATAGTGAAATAACACAAATTCAAAATAAAATTTACTTGCGCACGCCAGGATTGAAACCCGCGACTTTCAGATTTCTAGTTGAGAGCCTCGGATTCCGTGGTAACACTTTTGTAAACACATAGACGTCGAAAACACAATATATTTCTTACACTTATTTGTTATGCTTCATTAATGCCGTTAGGAGTCATCTTTGAAGTCATCGTAAACCAATCGATTTTCTGTAAGATTTTCTAAAACCTAGTTTTGTGGACGAAGGAAACCACATAATAACGATAAAAAGCTTTATTTTATTTTTGTTTGCATTACACAACAAGCTAATGAACAACATATTATAAAAAATTAAGAAGAAATATCTTGTTTATTATTTTTGTAGCCAAGCAGCGGTGCCATTCCTTTTTAAATTAATCATACGAACGCAGCTAAGGGTGCATAGATTTGTTGTGTTAAATTAACTAGTGAGTTACAAAGTTACTTATCGCATGAAATTTGTCGTACAAAATAAAGAGAGGTAAAGGTTTTTTATTACTTTTCTTAAACTTTTTAAATAGTAAAGTAATAATAGAAATATTTAAAAATATTTCCCATTTTAATATATATTTTTTTATTACTCCGGTAGATATTACCCAACTACATAAGTCATCGTTTCCAATATGAACATAAATATGGTTATTGGAAATGTCCAAAAATTATTATAATTATTACTGCTCCCAAGTATCAGGAAATTATAACCACGTACATTTTAAAACACGTACCACTCGACCATCATTACGCATTAAAACATAAACAATAATTCAAACGTCCAAAAGGACACACAGTTCGTTTAGTCGAGACCCGCACACAGAAAAAAGGGATGATATTTTGTGAAATCTGAATAATTTAGCATTGTTTCCTCGTGTTCCTTATTAGAAAGTAGAAAAAATAAACGCTTTAGGACGTGGTGAATAATGAATGCCATAAGCTTGGGTTGTATCTCTGCAAAACCTGTGATAAATTTCGGGTGTTTTTTCTTAATGTTAGTACAGCGTTGAAAAACATTCGGGCTTAGAAACTTTTATGGTCGCCTTGAAGGGCTGTATGAAATGGACTGTGTTATTAAAGTTTTTGGGGTGAAAGTCCCTGGAGGGTGGGCGATGGGTGTCCAATGTCCAGGACCCCGAGTGTGTATTGGAAACCGCTAGGTTAGGTTAGGTTAGGTGTGTGTTCCTGACCCAAACATGTCGAGGGAAAAATGCAAAACTAGCCGGGGATGGGCTGGACCCAGAGAGAATTCACAAACTGGGCGTAATATTGAGATTTTCAAATCGAACTATGTTGGTTCTCATTTGCATTGGAGGGGTCGCGTGGTCAATTGAATATTCCGATGACATATTACATCGACTTGGAAAAAAGAGAAAATTTCCATGCGTATACGGAAAAATCTTGTTAGCATTTTTTTTCACGAACATATGTTCCCAAATCATAATCGTGACAAGAGAACTTGCGTTTTCTACAATTGTGGAGAAGATACAAAATTAGTTGTGACATGTAAAGAATTTCAACTGATCATTAATTAAGATTAATATAGGTGACTCTCCAGGTCGTCACTTACAGACAGTTCAGCAACTATATTTTGACGTACATATGCCACAAAATAGTTAAACTGCTCCCATGGCCTTTTGTACTAACATGTACCTCAAATTTACAATATTCTCCGTAATTTATTAGTGCATGACCATTTCGTGGAGAACTTGAACCATTAAATAAATAAACAAATAGTAAAACGAAGAAAAATAAGTACATCTCAATAGTCCCAAAATTTAATCAATAAGAGATAATGTTTTTTGTAAGGGGGAGTAAGAATGGCATTTTTGCATAAATTGTATGCATGCAGATATCCATTTGTACAAGAGTAAGATAAATTTTCAGGTGTACCATGATAAGGTAAGCATGGCGGATGGGAATATCTGTATCGGCTAGCGGATTCCGGAAAGCGAATCTGTACTCCTACATCTATTCCGGTTCCAGTTTCTGTTCATTGCCTGCGCTTCCCGAATTCCGCTAATGGAAAGGAATAGTGAATCCCGAGCTAATTGCAGCAATATTGCATTATGGCAGGGCAAATACGTGAACCGAGGTACTAAGCATTGCAAACTACCGACTGCCTGTATCAACAAATATTTAGATTAATTTCATCGTACAATATCGTGGAGAAACAATTCATTTTGGTGCGTTCTACGTAACACCATTCTACCCTGGTCTTACGTCGAGCTTGGCTTCACAGAGCATTTTTTGTTTGTGTTTTCTACAGCCTTAGTTATTACTAAACATTTTTCTTTTTCAACAATAGTTTCAATTTAGTTATTTTTTAGTAGTTTACCACCAACTCCTATGTCGAGGCTGGCTCTGGACTACATTACTAAAATTGTTTTGAATTATTACATCTGATTTTGTTTCTTATACCAAATGCTTTGTAATACTTTCGTAACGGCTTAATTTTATAATTTTTTACGCAGTTTTACATGTTTTTTTTATATTTAAACCGAGTTCAAACGGGTTCATATCCCGGCGTGCGCGAGAAAATTTGATTGGTTTAAATTGTGTTATTTCACAATGTGTTAATAAAAAACATATAAAGTATTTTTGCGGTATATTTTACAGTGAAAGATACTCTTAGATACTATCACCTTAGTAAAAGATCACTATGCAGAATTGAAACCTTGCTTGAAATGCCTTTAGCCGGGTTTGATGAAGATCTGAATTGCCAGGTACTTCCCCACCTTCCGCATCTACAATTATTTTTCTTCCTTAATACCTTCAGCCTCACAACATACCCCAATCGTGGATGCCATAGTCTCATTTCAGAGGGCTGGGAGCAGTTTGGACTGTTGTGCGTATATATTCACATAAGAAAATGTTGTAATAATAGGAACAAAACAATTACGTTTTGTATTGCACGGTAAATAAAATAGATTCATTATTCCACGAATTCAAGGTTCAATGGATACTATTATTATTTTTGCAGGTAGTAGCCCATAATATATGATTCAAGTACCTATCCTACATATTATTAGTAGTGTCTCTGTCCTCCGAAAGAAGACCAAGGCTGAGTCTGATGAATAAATGACTGTACGGAGAAAATTAATTAAACAAGAGTCGTGTTGTAAGCGATTCTAATGATACGAATAGTTCCGAGAAATTCTTCTACGGTTAAGACAAGAGATCCTGTGTTCGATTCCAAATTATGACCGTTATCTTTTTTTTCTGTACCTTGTTCCGTTTCATATTTCGTTAAGGTTTCTTAGTATTATCTTCTTATTCGATAATATATTACATTGATGGTTTTAATCTTTTAAAAAAGTAGAAGAAAGAAGTTGTTCCTGAATGATTTAATTAATGACTTGGCTAAAATGATGACTAAAAATAGTATTTTAGGACGGTTAAGGATTAAATTGTTTCATTTTTGTCATATATCTCTTAAATTATTCGATAAGTAATTAATTAAATAACTTTAAAACCAGTTTTGTGCACTTATCGTCTTAGCAACCGTTCCTCTTTCAGACATCAAAGTTGCTGAAATTGTGTTTTAATTCGGAAAAACTTGTTCTAAATATTTAAATAATACAGACTCTTTTTGTCGCCCTTGGAGATCCTACCGCCATTTTTTTATAAATTTCATTGCTTTAATTACTGACAGTAAATAATACATATTTATGCAGTCATCAAATGAATAAAGATTCACATAGTCTATTTTGGTAAAATTTACCACCTAAGTGGATTCAGAAATAAAAATTTACCACCTAAGTGGATTCAGAAATAAAAATATTTTTCGGTTACGCAAAGGCTTCCACAGTATCGACGGGTCATGAATCATTTTATAAAAATCAGAACCACGGTAATAGCTCAACATTTCGTACGGCTCAAAGAGTCGGCTCAATTAAACGGGAGCCGTGAGCTCAGGGCGTATGCTCAAAGCAACGAGAATAATGTCCTCGCCATATACGACTCGCCCAATACGACTCGCCCGATACGACTTGCCCGATACTGCTCCCCTAATACGGCTCCCCCGATACAACTCGCAGCGTAAGCGAATGAATGATCATACGACACTTGGTACTTATACGCCACCCCGTACCACGAAAAAAATAAGATTCCAGCACGTCTTTGAGTAAGTAATAACAAATAATGCTTGGATAATTTTAATGGTGCTATTTTTCTAAAATATTTCCTGATAAAAAAGACTAACCGTTCAATTGAGCCGTGGTACGGTTTATCGGTAGTTGTATCAATACGGCTCATCAAAACGAGACAGATCAATTGTGTGGCTCGTTCCAGAGGCAATCAAAAGATGCACTAAATTATGAATGAAATTGAGTAGCACGCATAAGCATTAAACATTTTAACAGCATATTTCACGTGGAATGCGCTACTAATGGCAAAATATATGAATTGTAGTTTCCGTGGCATAAAGTCATACATATGCATTAACCTCTGCAGTTCTGTAATCATCTGAAATTAATTATAACTTTCAGAGTAATCTGTATTAATTATTACAGCTTGTGGTTACCTGACTGTAAAGGGCTGATCGGTGTGGCGGATGCGGAGGCGGGAGGGGGGATGCTCAAGGGAGTTCACCTCCCTAGACTGGAGGGGGTTAATTAATATCTGCCACCTGGAATTATTATTGCAGTAACACTCTTACTATATGAAATCATTTAATTCACTACCTTAAATGGAGATGCCTAAGTTGGTCTGAGAGCAAACATAAACATGTATAGGTATTATAAGGCTATGGTTATTAAAAAAAATGCAATTCAACCTAACTCTTTGCATATGCTACTCTTGTATTAGGTACATGAATTATCACTCAATCAGTTTTTTTTTTTAAATTTGTTAATTTTATTTATTTGTTCCGATTGGTTGATAATACAGTATAATTCAGAAGTGTGATTATTGGAATTTTAATGGCTCTGTAAATATAATGGTTTTGAAAATGGGTTGTTTTAAAATTAGATTAATAAATTGATTTCAATTTCTTATTAGTTTAAGGTGTTCCTGATACGCTTTGATATTTCATCTTTATACATTTTTTATGATGGAAGCATGTTTAAATATGTATTCGACATTTGGTACTGGAAACAATTTAAAATGTGATTTTGTTGAGAAGATAGAAGTTTTTAAATATTTTTATTTATTTGGTACAATATTATATATGTTAAAACATTGTTTGATAATGTATGTCTAAATGAGCGCTTTACTCATGCCGAGGTCCCCATATTACTTTAATGATGATTGTAAAATAAAGTTTTGTTCAGAAAAACACACTAATTATCGAAGAAATTTCAATTATGATTATTTGTGAAGTGTAAACGTGAATGGGCCACAAATTTTTTATTTTTCCAAATGTAGTTTTGCACGTGATGTAAAGTTGTGATTTTTTTCGTGAAAAATGTATAAATTAGTCCTACGTGTAGAAAATAACCCATTCACATTTTAGTTTGTGCAATTACGTTTCATCAGAAATATAATGTAATAATAACAATTTATTTGTATGCAATTACAGCAAAAAAATATGAAAAATACTTACATCCCGTTAGATTTAGTAGAGTATTTCCACTGCCTTCTACGGTAAATAAAATTCTGCTCTGTGAAGAAGTTTAATCTAAACATGGAGTTTTTAAAAAATATCTAGATAATCTACCTAAAATTCAGCAAGTGTAGAAATTGAAGATTTGAATATGAAGAACGGAAACAAAATAAAAACAGTGTGTATCCATAATAAATCTATTAAAAACATATGCATATATATATATGTGATACCGCGTGATATATTTTTTTCAATTTATCTTTATTTATTAAAACATCTTAAAATGTTTAAGTTAATAAAAAAAAACATTATTTGGAGGTTCTATACAGTTTAGGAGGCTGATTTTATTCAGTGTCTCCGGCCTTGTGATCTAGGAGGTTTTGCTTGAACCCGCTTCACCAAAGCGGGACGCAATTCGTAGACTATTCGGTTCTAACCATATTTTGATATTATTATATACATTTTGACACCCATTTTTACAATTCTTCAGCCTTTTACCCTTAATGTGCCAAGAAATCTGCCGTGGATTTCTGACTTTTGTACCTGTAGGGGGACGATGAATCCACCGTGGATTTGCTTGTAGTTCGCTGAAATTTTCCAAAATTAGAATTGTATTTCGCTGAAAAAATGATAATGTTAAAAAAGTGACAGCACATAAACTTCCTGATAAAATTAGTTATCCAGAATATATCGAGAACACATGTTTTTTTTTCTAATACGTTTTCTAATTTTTTACTTATACATTCGTGACGGAATGCAACATTATCGGTATATAATATCAGTATCACTATTTGTATGAACACGTGTTCCGCCATTCTCATTAAGCTTTTGACTGATAATTTGTTAGGAACTCTTTCAATTCATTATAATTCCTTATAGGCCTGTAGTTACATTTTTTACAGGAAAACAAATACACTGACCAAATTTTTAATAAATTAACAGTATTTGTGTGTGAACACCAATTATTTCGCTTTATGAAAAAAAAGCATATTATGATATTATGACATATTTGCATATTTTTTTTAAATAAATATATTAGAAAAACATCTGTTGAGACAAAAAAAAGTTATTGTTAAAATACTGTACGGCTGGCAAGAGGTCGGCAATCCAAGGGTTAATTAAGTGGAAGGCTTCTGGCTGTCGATGTGACTATGATCTGTTCAGTGCGCATAGAGCCGTGGTCAGGCGCAACATTCACACTGCTTTCCAATCATATATAAATTCCATTGAACACGATATCAAACATGATCCAAAGATGTTCTGGGACTACGTCAAATCACTACGTAAAGATGGTGGTATTCAAGACACCATGATGCATCGTGATCGGGAAGTTCGAGGAGTGGATGTAGCTAACGCATTTGCAACACACTTCCAATCCGTGTATAGTTATGAGTCTCCATTTCTAAATATCAATACCGCTGCAAAGTCGAATGTAAAGGGAGCCCATATAGAATCTTCAATTCGGAAACTGAAAAATACACATTCACTTGGTCCAGATTTTCTTCCGGTATTCTTCTTAAAAGGTTGTGCCGAGTTTTTAAAACTGCCACTAAGCTTCTTATCTAACCTTTCCCTAGAAACTGGTGTATTTCCTGATTTGTGGAAAATATCAAAAATTTGTCCGATTTATAAAAGCGGCATAAAGATTTCTGTGGAAAATTACAGACCGGTAGCAATACTATCTGCACCGGCTAAATTGTTCGAATCGATTCTTCATAAATTCGCACTACCACAAGTTGAACCGTTTCTTATTTCTGAACAACATGGATTTAGAAAAGGTCGATCGACAGAAACCAACCTATTGGTGTTTACGGATTACGTATCTAAATCATTAGACAAAGGCCATCAAGTAGATTGTTCATACAATGATTTTTCAAAGGCCTTCGATACTGTAAATCACGACGTTTTACTCAATAAACTGGCTACAATAGGATTCTCCATAAGACTACTTACTTTTTTTGCTAGCTATCTTGCAGCCAAGAAACAGTTTGTGTCTCATGGACTATTCCAATCCAACCATTTCTTTGTACGATCGGGGGTACCCCAAGGCAGTAATTTAGGCCCACTCCTCTTTTCCATATTTATAAACGATATTTCAGAAGTAATTCTGCATTGTAGGTTTCTTCTCTTTGCTGATGACTTGAAACTTTTCTTAGAAATACTAAATTTATAAGAATGCAATCAACTCCAGTCAGACATTAATAGAATTGTTGAATGGAGTAAAATAAATCGGGTTGAGTTTAATGTTTCTAAATGTTTTTTTTGTCATTCACTAGGGCGAGTCATACCTGGTATTACCGGTATACAATGGACGCCTGAAGTTTAAAACGTGTCTCGACAATTAAGGATCTTGGAATCATGTTTGATAGTAGACTGACATTTCATGCTCATATTGAGGCGGCATGTAGCACTTCACTTAGAATTCTGGGATTTGTTCTACGCACTGCAAGGAATTTCAGAGATAACTGGGTTCTTATAGTTTTATTTAATTCCTTAGTAAGGAGTAGACTTGAAAGTGGGTCGGTGATTTAGAGTCCACACCAGGTAAAGTATTCTCTCATGTTGGAGAGAGTTCAGAAGAAATTCTTGAGATTTCTCTACATGAGGGAGTATGGCTACTACCCGTGGCTCTATCCCACTGACTTTCTTTTGGGTATGCTCGGAATGAACTATCTACGGGTCAGGAGAGATGTGCGCATTGCTACACATTTCTTTAGACTGATTCGTGGATGGTTTGAAAACTCGGTCATCATGGAGAGCATTCATTTCTATGTTCCCGATGGTTATCTACGTCACCGACAACATAGACTATTTTATCTCCCGGCCTGCAGAACTAACTTGCCAATGGTCATGCCTGTGGGGAGAGCAATCTTGCTGTTGAACAGAATCAATTCGGATATTGACATGTTTGCCATCAATGAAGCTTCCTTTAAAAGGCAAGCTTTATTATCACTGGTATAGTTGATATACACACTGTAAATATTAATCTTTTAATTCTTATTATAAAAATTATTTTAAAAACGCTTTGAAATGAACAATTTTGTAATGTTTTTGAAATTAATAAACAAATTGAATTGAATTGAATTGAATAAGGTTAAATTTGAAAAAAATCAATATAATAATAATAATATGGCATTTATATAGCGCAGTTCAGTGACATTTCACTTCAAGTGCGCTTAACTATAACAAACTTTAAAACGGTAATTCAGTATTAGTGGTCATGTTCTTAAAATTATTCCTACAGTTTGGCTTACCCAATACAGATCTAATATCCATAACACTAAATATACTGTTTATACAAAGTGATGACAAAACTTAGAATAAAAATAGCAGCAGGACAGGACAAAACAAGAATATCAAAACTAAAACGTAATATAAAACAGGAGGCAGTTTGTGCTCAGAAATGAGAATCTTACAATTACTGGAAGTTTTAGAAAATGGCTTATTATAAAATATTGAAAAGAAGTTATGATTTATGAATGAAAAGATTTTTGAAATAATTTTTTTTTTTGAAGCCCGTTTAAATTCAGCCAAATTCTGGAGATTAATAAGAGCTGAGGGAAGTCTATTCCAGATGAGCGGACCTGTTACACGAAAAGAGCGATCATAGTATACGGGTAGGTTTGACCTAGAAAGTTCGATTAGACGATTACTAACATCTAGATCTACTGACCTTATAGTAACCTGTCTATTGCTTAAGTTTTCTTCTTCGGACACATAGTTCCAATATATAGGCTGGCGACATTCCTTGCAATACTTTGAAGCAGATCATAAACTCATCGAAGCCAGTGAAGGTGATCCCTTAGAAGTGGGGTTATACGACAATACTTAGATTCACCAAAAAAACATTCTCTGAAAAAAAAACTGACTGAATTGTATTGATTTGTTTCTGAGGTAGGCCGGCAAATGCACTATTGCCATAGTCCATACGTGAGACGACGAATGAATTTATAACTGAATTTGCTACATCAGAGGGAAAGCATCTCCTGATTGATTCTATCTGCCTTAGATGAAAAAAACCAGAAATCACAACTTTTGAAATATATTTATTATCCATAGTTAAACCCAAATTTTTTATTTCTGCAGAAAGTTATTAGTGTTCAATTTGCAATCGTCCACGAGTGGAACAGTTTTGGACATTTTAGTCAGAAAGAAAAACGTTAATTAAAGCAAAAATGCCTAACCCAGTTGTTGTCCGTCACCCAATTTACTATCTCCTGTTGAGTTCCAGACCACGTGGCATCCACAAATCCACCAATCCATTAGCGCTTATTTTAATGTTTACTCCGCATCGATTGTGTTGCGGGCGGATTGTCTATTTTGAATATAATTTACGATTCCCAGAAAGCCTACCCTTATCAGTGGGTATGTCGGGCTGAGAGTTGGGGGTCGGAGGTCGGAGGTACCAACACTATTAGTACCCACATCTGACAGTAAGCCGGAATATAACACGGATGTCATTACACAATGCTGTTAGCTAATCTCACTACATGTTGTTTTCAACCGCATTCTTCTAAGTAAATGTTGTAATTTTCGCTTAATTTGTAATATTAATAGATATTTAAGAACCTTACTCATACGATATTTAAAACAAACATAAAACAACATGATTTATAGCAAACAAATATATACACATCAATCCACAACAGAAACTTGTATATTTTATGAATTGTAGGACTTGTGAAGCTAAAAGTATTTATAAAAAATTTGCCTCCAGTACAAACATTTTCAAATTTAGGGTTGACAAGAAACTTACCTTTCGAATGAACACCCTTTGTAAACTTGAAAATAATTACATCTTTCATTTCAAAATTAAAACAAAAGAAATTCTCATTTCAGATTAAAAAAATATTAACAAATTAATGTAAACAAAAATAAAAAAAATGGTACCTGCTTCATCGTTTATGCGAATAATGAATCCAATTTTGAAAAATTCTCTTATAATGAAAGCAAATTTAAATTAAAAGAGTTCATTTGACCGTAATGACAAACAGAGTCGCAGCAAAACTTAGTATATTTAAAAATTAAAGACCTACATAATCAGATGATATTCAGCTAATGTACTAATAATATGATAGATGTTATTAATTTTACATTATGTATTAATTTATCTACCACGACAACTATTTGGAGATCTGGTGAAGAGGCACAAAATGAAAGATGTCGTGAAGGTCACAGTGTTTTATTTGAGTCAGGTTGCCGTATGTGAGACGACTTAAGGACCGATGATGAAGACTCCGGATGCAGGCGGTGAAGTGCTGGTCAAGCGCGGGTCAATGAGTCGACGCCTATAAAAACTAGTAGTTTTGTCATCTTTGTTGATAATTCCAATTCGACAGCTCGTAAAAATCATGCGAAATCTAGTAGAGTAAAAAAGTACTATTCAACACGGCTACCATCTTGACAGGATTGACCGGATACATTTTGATTTCTATCGAACACACAACAAACGAAATGCAAAGCGCTCTAGTTAAAACAAAATGTACCAACGCTCCACCCTCAGTCAAAATCAGGGCTTACGCTAATCAATTTAAAATTAAGCGGACCCATAACCTCCGGTAACTGTTGAGTCAGGATAAGGAATTACAAATATTAATAAATAATCATCTTAAGGGCATTGTTGTAACTACGGAAAATCTTTCATAACAACTAATTGCTGTCAGATTACATCCACCAGTTCATCTGTTAATAATAGAAAACGATATCTACAATACATTTATCCAATGAACATGATTTTGCATTAAAATGTGTTAACGAATAATTTATTGTATGTTCTAGCAAATAAAATACAGGTTACAGGACTATACGTAACGCCAAGGTGCTAATAATGATGCCTGCAATGATAAAACCGGCAAATTTTGGGGCGAATTGAGATTGGTATAGATACTTTTTAAATATATATTTGGTACCAGTTTTCTATTTTTAGAAAAAAATTTAAACGTTAATATCGGAGATCATAGTATGTAACAGATGGTTTCTCCTTCGAGGCTCATATATATATTTTTTAACAAAACTAAACCTCCAATATCGAATCAGAAAGAAAAATACGAAATTTAAAAAAAAACGGAGCTGCTGCTGTTAGCCGTGGTCTTCTGTTGAGAATGAAATAATTAATATTTATTGCATACATGCATTTATTGATTGAAAGCATCAACAGGAAAAAGACAATAGAAAACAAAATATGTAGCAGATACCTCGTGAGAACGGAATGAAAGTCACTCTGTAACATATTTACATAAAAGTGTTGTGAGTGTTGTTTCCATTAAACCATTTCGAGCTCCATTAGCCGTTTAATCAATCAAATATGCTAAAATTTATTCCCGAATATTTATTATAACCAGCAATAATTTAACTTCCCTCGACTTTCCCCACACCACGGATTTAAAACCATCTTTAAATGCCGTTTTTTTTTTCGGAGTGGAGAATATTCTTTCCCATTTTAATAGACCGGAAAAAATGTCAGAGTAAAATATTTTCGCTCTGAAAAAAATTCGTTCTTGCTCATTACCATGGAGAATTGTTTCTTCTGTTCCATAAATTTCACGGTTTTTCTGGTTATTGTCTTTGGTAATCGTTCTATTAAATAAGTGTAAGTTGAGAAATAAAGCCGATGAATGACTGTTTTGGGCAAAAGGGTAACCTTAACGCTCAATGGCTTTCTCCAGGTGGCTTGGTTGTTATTTCAAGGAATGTTTACTTCTACGCCAAAAACACCTGGGAAAAGGTGAGGTCTCGTAATAATATAATAATAATACCTGTTGGTTAAATTGTGTGTGATACCGTGTCATGTTCTAGATCTTTATGCTTGCTGTGTACCTCTTTCAGTGGGAAAATGGTTGAACGTCATTTTCTTGAAGAGAAATGATACTACTTAATGGAAATAACATTAGTTTTAAACTGGATGAAAACGTGATTGAAGATTTATGACAATTAAATAAACATCTAACCATAAGAGTATATAGGTATACATAACCATTGTATATATGTATTAAAGAGTTGAAACTAATGACTCAGCTGAATATTATTCTACTGATGCTGGAATCAATTTACCTATGTGTTAAAGAGTTGAAACTAATAACTCGCAGTTGAATATTATTCTTCTAATGCTGGAATCAATGCCACAAGCAGGCATAGCACACTTGACCGTGAATACCTCTATTGAGAAATAATACAATATCCGGGCAAAGTGGATAAAAACGTTAAAATACGACATCATATTAGGTCTGAAAGGGTTGATTTAAATTTTCTAAAAACCGTAATGTAGTAGCAAAAAAAATCATCATCTCTTCAACCCAAATAACAGTGAAGTTATATTGTATCCATTGAGAGGCTCGGTATTATTACATAATGTAAAAAATGGTCCGACCCATCCATCTTCTTCCCTCCCCCTCCTCCCGGAGAGAGCGAAATGCTTCTATTATAGCTTCTAGCAAGATAATTACATACGAACCGCGATTTCTCTGCGAATCTGCGCGGGATGTTGGTTGGATCAGCAAGTTGGGTGATTAGCGGACACTCGTCAGGCAGCGAGCGGGAGAAGGGGAAGATGAGGGGAAGGCTTAAGAACGTAGGTAGATTTGGGGAGAAAGCGATATATTTCAGGGAAAAGGGACAAAACAGCTTTAAAATGGACAACAAAAAAATTGAGGGTTTTTCAATGGAAATTAAGGGCTCCTCAGTGTTATTTGAAAATGTGATTTTAATGAAACTAAAGACATATTATTTTTGGTTCTTTTATGGGTGAAAAATATGTCTGGAAAAACATGCATCAAAAATATTGTTTTTAGCTTTTAGAAAAACACCATCAATGAATATTTACCAATTTACGCGATCTAACAAATTTCATAATTCTCGAAATGGCGTAGAACTCAGGTGAAGCTTTTAAATTCTAAACTTACGATGGTTGTGGGGCCATCAATTTGGTCACTATTTTTCATAAACCGAGATAACCTACTCATATAAAATACTGTTAATTTATTAAAAATCTGGTCAAATTATTCGTTTTCTTGTTAAAAACGGAACTGCTAGCCTTTAACGAATTAATTGACAAGTTCTTGACTTGAATAAAAGCTTGAATAAAAATCGAATGTTTAATGAGGACGGCGGAACATATGTTCCGCCGTCCTCATTAAACATATGCCAATGGGAATAGTTTAAATATATTCTAATCTTTTCAATATCAAAAAGACAGACATAACAATAAGATACATATTAAATATATTCAATATCTTGAACAAACAATTGTGTATATTATATTTTGATTTATTATATCTTTCCGTAGTAGAAATATGCAAAGTACGTTATAATGCAACAGACACGTTAACTAGTATTAGAGTGGAAGATACTACCAGTATCGCCCTGGTGTAAGACCACCATTCAGAATTGAAACGTTGCTCCAAATGGCTTTAGCCGTGTTTAGTGACTAGATCTGAATAGCCAGGTACTTCCCCACCTTCCTCTTTCCTTTCCCCACTTACCTTCAGCCTCACAACATCCCCCAATTGAGGATGCCATAGTCTCACTGGCTCCAGACGGGAGCAGTTGGGACTCTTGTGAGGTATTCACTATAAAAAAAAATAAAAAAAACTGTATCTCGGAAACTATAAAAAATAATCAAAAACCACCATGTTATAAATACCATCTGTAGAGGCCTACAACATTAAAATAACCAGCGTTAACTTAATCATCTTAAAATTATAATAACATATCAACCTAATTCATTCACCTTCTGAATAATAATAACCAATTCTCTTTATTAATAAAATAATTTCCGTCAAGCCTCCCTTGATATTAAATGCCTAACTAATTTATTAAATATTCATAAATGATACATTTCTCATCCTGAATATTAATTTGGTATTCTTTGATAATCATTGCCGACGGATGTCCTCCGATCTAAGGGCTGGCGGAAACAAACCCGCTACTAAAATTACCCAATATCATTCAGAAACAAGGTTTAGCCAAATGGATTTTGTTCACACAAATAAGTAGGTACTTAACTATTCAAATTTAATCATTATTATAACTGTCCTCTAGCAATAATTCTGAATAAAAATAGTAAAAAACAAATATTTCACGGAACGTTAAATATACTGTGTTTGAGTTTTGTAAATGTTCATGCATTAGAGTGATTTATACATTAAAAAATATAATCTACACAATAGGTATTACTTTAGGTGGTGTATAAAAATTTTAATATTCACACCAGGTGGTGTATAATTTTTATTTTTTAATTTATACACCACTTTAACCGTCACGTGACAGTTTGAAAATGGCCTTGAAAGCCCAAACGGCTGTAACATAAACAAAAACCAAAAAAAAAAAATACTTGCAGAACTTCAAAATAATATTTTTAATTTGATTTACATTATTTTTTTTTAAATGGTGTTCTACGAATTAAACACAAAAACAATAAATGTTGGTATATAAATATTATAATCTACACACCAGGTTTTACAAGGTGTTGTATAAAAATTACTTTATTGTAAAAAAATCTTATCACTGAAGGGATCGGAATTTAAAACCAAAACAGGTTGATTTTTTTCATAATACATCTTACAACAAAAAATAATTCCACTGTGATATATCCTGGCAAAGAATGTATTCTACAGACTGCGTTATATTTTGTAAGCATGAACATACAATTATTGAATATTTATTTGTATATTTTGCGCCAGTTTATCCAGCAATTAAAATAAAAATTCAATAGATTTTTTATATGTATTTTAATACATTAAAAGTTTTTCGAAGGGAACTATTTTTTAAGTCATGTGGACAAAAAAAGTGTTACGTTCAAAGGATAAGTTCATTAGCGTTTGAAACAATATTATTATGTAGGTATTTATTTAAAACAAGAAATTCACATTTAATTTTAATTTATACAAAGTCTTACAAAAGAATTATTACAAAAATGAGTATTTGAAGAAACAAATGTATGATCAATATGCTCAATTAATTTAAAAGTATTTTTCAGTGACATTGGCTTGTAATTTTTAGAGCAAAAGGTTTTGCGCTGATTCTCGTCAACAAAAGTTTATTGTTTATTAAGAGTTTGAAATGATTTTTAATACAGAAAACAAAATATTTTCTTATTTTTCTGCATAATACAAGTCATTAAAAAGAGTGTTTTGTTAGAAGCTTAGTAAAGTTTTGTTTACAATTAAAAATTTTCTGTTCCTTTATTGAAAGTCTTGGTTCTTTTCCGCCAATAATGTTTCGCAAACTCTTTTCCAATAGAGACGAGAATATTCAAGGTGCCTTCAAGATATTCAAATCTTAACAATATTACTTTTCCTGCGGCGGAAACTTTGTCTTTTCTGAAAAACTTATAATTGTTCTGGAAAATTTTGGAAGACGTTTTATCCGGTTAACATTAAAAAAATCACTTCACGTTTCGGTCTCCCATTCACCAATAAAAGTTTGAGACATGAAAAATAATTATATTCGAGGAACGACGAGCTTTTGTCGTAAGAATTCTTTTCCAGTGTGGGAAAAATGTTTTCGAACGAAATGTGTATTTTCTGACAAAAGCACCGCCTTTCTTAATTTTTATTTTGATGTAAGCCGTTTTGGGTATAATAGAAGTTTAACGTTTATGATGGAATTTCAAGAAATTCTATCTTTTATATGTATTTGCGTGTGTTGAACTCAATACTTTGAAGGTAAGCTGACCAGTTTTTTAAAGACCTTTTATTGAATATGTTTATTTCTCCGAAGTATTTACAAAATCTCATTTTTAATTCAGTTTTTAATGATGAGTTGAGGTTTAAGTTAACCCCTGCTAATTCACCAAACGTAGCGAACCACTTGGATTCACCTATGGCAGGGATGTTGGTTATCCAATAAAAGGTTTCCGGGGCGGCGGTAGCCATACCCGCTTTCAATTTGGGAATGTGTTCTGTAAGGTTTAAGGTTTTAGTGTCAATAAGAAGTAAAGGACCGAGACTTGCGCTACGAGGACAGTTTCAGTGGTTCGGTATTGTTTGAGCAACCCTTTCTCGAGTAGCCGAGGTCTAACAATGTTGACGGACTAATAGTCCCAGGAGGGGCTCGGGGGCCGAGGGTTGCGGACCCAGCTGGCCGGGACCTGCAAACATCATCCCTCGTCACCAAACCCTTACTGCGGCTATAAGAGATAGGCAACTTACATTTCACAAGGGGTGGCATAATCTAACGCTCTTTAAATATTATTCAATACTATTTTTTATTCATATGCTCTTCGACGAGTTCCAGAAGCTTGAACAAGTTCTGTGCTCTATGGCACCATTGTCATTATACGCAGATGTTCTAACTTAGTATAGCATATCAGAGTGAGATTATTGTAGTGAATGTGTGTCCAATTTTGCATAGTTTATTTTTGATGTGAAATTGTAACGGATTGAGCCATCGAACCCTGATTCCGGTTCAAGATATCGATCAAGAAACCAGCAGGCGGACAGCTTTACAACATATTTATGAAACACTGATGGTATGTCTCTTTAAGAAGTCTTGAAATTTTGAATTTCAAAGAAAAAATGGGAGTTTTTTGGAAAAATTAAGACACCTGGAGGATTTCGAGGGTGAGAATTTTGTGTAGTCGTTTAGTTCAGTGGCCATCTGTGAATATATAATAAAGATAAAAATTGATGTGAAGAAATTAAATTGTCTGAAATGATTTGTATTTTCAGAATTTCTATTTTTTGTGTTTAGATCGTAGAACTCCATTTTTTTAAATTTAATTAAAATCAAATTTAATAATAAAATTATTAAGTTCTGTCAGTATTTTTTGTTTTTGTAACAGCTGTTTCGGCTTTCAAGGCCATTTTCAAACTTTGGTTATAACCACCTTGAGACGACTTATTTATGTGATTCTATTTTACCCCCTCCCAATCTTGAATGATTCGTTACCGGTTAAATCGATTTACTGATAAAATAATTGTGACAATAGATTTCATATTCTGTGGCGGTATTTTGACGTCTTTTTTTCCCACATTAATATTATCTTAATTGTTTAATAATTATGTGGATGCTAATAATTTATTTAAATGTGTTATATTGTTTAGGTTTTGTGAATATACTTAGAAGCGGGGAATAAATAATTTTTCTTACTTTATTAATTAATGTTATGTTAGGGTCATTGGTTCTTTTATTGATTTCTAATTGTTTAAGTAAATTTAATTTAAGCCCCTTTCTTTCTATATGTAAGGGTTTTAAGTTTATTGTTGTCAAGCGGGACGTGATCACTAAAAGATGTTCTGCGAATTTTGAAAAAGTGCTTTTATTATTATAATATCTTATATGTTCTTTGAATCTAGTTGAAAAAAGCTCTTCCCGTCTGTCCGATATAAGTAGCGTTGCAGTCGGCTTGGTCACATTTTAATTCATATTACTTTTAGAGTTTTTATGGTTTTTTCCTATGTTATTATTGGTTTTGAAAGTTATATTTAGACCAATTTCTTTTGCTATTTATATGGATCTTGGACCGATGAATTCGAGACATGTAATTTTTTTTATTTTGAGCAATTGGACGGACTTCCCATTCTTTAAGCCCGCTTCTAGCGGAGATATTTATGAATCATATTGAAAATATAATTCTTAAATCTCTCTTAGTTAAATTTAATAGTTATATTATTAAATTTGATTTTAATTCAATTTTATTTTAATTAAAAACAAATTAAAAAAAAGAATTTACAATGTTTTCTGAAACTGATATATTAATCTAGCTAGGGCAAGGTATTTCATATATTTTACTAATGGTATCACTAGGCTTATCTCAGTAGGGCTCCTATCAGAAATCATCTAGACGGACGTAAATCTCTCTCATAGCGAACATAAAATGGGCCAGTATATCAGTTGTATTTTAAGTTTAGCTTAAGAGATATTTACTTCTGTCAAGTTGTTCTCCAACAGAAACCATTACAAGATAGATAAGCCTAGTGAAACCATTACTAAAAAATATTGTATTTATCACGACAAGGTATAAGTATTACGTAATTAAAAGTTTTGTATAAAGTATTAACTTACTATAAAAATATACAATAATCCCCACGCTAATCAATGGATGTATTTAATCCCTATTTTGCAACGGGCAGAGCTACAAAGAAGTTGGACGTTAAATTGACTGGGAACAGGATGAACAATTGCAAAACATGTAGAACACGTAACAAACACCTCATTTATATTTAGTTTGCTTCCATATTTGGTTTTACCATTATAATTTCAATTATTATTTTCTTTGGTAATAACTTAATATTTTATATCGATGTAACACAATATAGTTGATGTGACATCTATATAGATAAACTAACAAAATACTATTCGAGTTTTGTCCACACCCTGAGATAAATTATAATAAATACTTATCAATTATTCAATTCTACGCTTAGAGAAATAAATTTTTAACTGTGAGCTTCTATTTCATTAATAAATTGTGTATATCGTACTACCTACACTTTTTTATTTAATCACCTCGCTTTATTTGATTACAAGTAAAATTGGTATTCGTAAAACGTAAAGATTAATATTCGTGCTAATTAATCTGAGTGGACATGGAGATGAGTGAATAAAAAGTTGTATATTATTATCAAGCTTTTTGAGAACTGAATATGTATAGTTATTAATCAAAAAATTTAGAAATAAATTATTCAAATCAAGATATTATGAATGATTCTCTTGTGTGTTGTAATAAATAGGTAAGTCGCGGCTCATTATCCTAGAATAGTTGAAGACTTCTGCAAACACCATCCGCCATCCACCATATACAACTTAACATGATCGGAAGTTTCTGGGATCGAATTCATCCCCTGGACCCGGGGGTCGGGGCTGTAATGGAGCCGAGGAGGTTGTATGGGGAGTGGATCATTAAGGCTTAAGGGGAACTTAACAAGAGATTATCCAGGTTAATGTGTTTATTATACAAAGTAAACGCTCTATTATTCCGAAGAAACAAAATACTTTCCAATCTTAAATTAAAATCGTTTGATATTTTGAAACGAGGTAAACATTATGAAGCGGGTTTAAACAAAGAACCTTCATCACCTCAAATCTTCCCCTAATGTGTATACTATTTTACGCCATTACAATGGCCTTAAATTTAAGATATACCCCCGTAAATTTTATGAATAAGATTAATTTCTTCACTCGGTCTAAGCATCGTGAGAGCTTAGGTTGTTTCCGAAGAAGTATCAATTGAATTTGTCTTTTGTGTCTATTTTTATAATAACTAGTCTCGCTGATAAATTATCATGTACGTAGTAGACCAACTCGACTCATATCTCCATATTATTGTATTGTATACTGCCACTAATGCAGAACCAAATTCCTTATTATATCGCCTGCATAGATTATGAAATGAATAATTTGATATCAACGATGAAGGAAGTCTGTTATCACATTCAATTTTAATATTACATACTTCGTATATTATTAATAATTAAATTTCATCATTAATTAAAAAAAAATTATGATCTATATATTTCATATTATTCTGTTGAAATTTTAAATTAGCATTTCGAACTAATAGCTTATTGTCGCAATTTATTATGTACCTTCCCTTGCAATATTATCAGCTCTGCTTTATTCCAACTAAATAGAATAACTCCATGTACTTACCACCTACCACCTACTTATTTATAGATATGTAATAATATTATTTTTATTTTACTACATCCATAATTCTTTAATTTATTTACATTTACTGCGTATCTAATTTAGTAACTGCTATATTAGTCTATTTCATTATCTATACTTTTGTTATCATGCTATATAAATTTTCTTACTTTATAAATAAAAAATTCATTTATTTTCTTTACCTTATGTAGCTATACTGTAATTACACTACTCCCAACTCAAACACGAGAAACGTTTTTCTCTATTGAATTGGTTAGTTACGTTAAAAAGAAAACATTTTATTGTAATTAGTTTTTAGAACCATGTGCTTTTTTTTCAATCTGTCATGTGTATGTATGTATGTATTATATGTATGTATTTAATAGATCCATAAAAAAATATTTTTTACGAATGCAAAAATCAAAAGATTAGTAATTAAGCTTTTCGTTACTTTGATAATTGATAATCTTAACTTTATAAACCTTACACTTTACACCGTAAATTATTTATTTTTCGGAATGACTTTATTGAGTAAAACCACAAATTGTAATATTTTAATATTGAAAACAATATTAGTGATTTCTAAACGAAAATCTGAAACAGAAAAATCAGAAAAGGAAACGGTCACATCTGGGTCCCAGATGTGACCGTTTCCTTTTCTGATTTTTCTGTTTCAGATTTTCGTTTAGAAATCACTAATATTGTTTTCAATATCCGTAAATTATTCTTTACACTTTACACTTTATATTTAACCTATACCCTACCGTATATTATACTTATTAAAATCTATGCTGTATACTTTATACCTTGTACCTTTTCTTTATATTTATTTTAATGGCACATGTCGTGCCATTTATATTTAAATAAATGAATATATTATTTGATTACAATTATATTAATTAAAGAGACACTAGAAGCTAGTGTGCACGTCCAGGCAATAGTAACTTCTTATAAGTCAAGTGATTTTGGAATTCTAAACAGTTATTATCTGAGATGGTGCTATATTTGGAATGATGCTTGGAAGCAATATAACGAAGGTAATGCGATGGATATTGGACAACTGCCAACATAAAAAACAATTTGGTATTTTTAACCGTACATTATACCAGTACCTGTTTACTACGCGCAGATGGAGGGCGGTTTTCTATGTCTACCGACTGTTCATTTCTACCGTAAGAATCCGCAACACACCTCCTCCGAACATCTTGCCCTGTAACACCTAAAGATTAATATTTCAATACATCCTTTCTCCATTTTTGAGTAATCTGAAAGCATGTTGCCTGTTATATGCTGATGATACAGTGCTGGTTGCTAATATTATGGAAGATCTACAGTAAGGTGGAGCGGTCTAGTATGGAGAATTTTTCTTTTTCGTAATATAGAATTCGGCATAAGCGGGATTGGTGCTCCGTTATATACATATCTTAAATAACAAATATAAAAAATATTTATTTATAATTACGACATCGCCACCACTTTGAATTTTTGATAAAAACACTGAAAACACCAATAATGTTCTCCCGATTCTTAGAAATGCTTATAATTATGTAAAAAAAATAGAGTGTTTATTTATTACCTATGATATAATTACATTATTATTATATAGTATAATTATAAAGTAGGACTGTAGGAACAGTTAAACTATTCCCACACAGCAACGAATCCTTCTACTTCAAACGCGTATCAAACAGAGTGAAGTGTATGGCGTATCATCTTGGCGAAGTTTCCGATCCGCTAGACATTATCTAGTAGATCGGGGTACTGACGCTATTCCTTCTTGTAGTTTAAAATTTAGACTCTCAAAAAATGTGCTTTCGTCTTCAATTCCTCAAGAAATAATGCAAAGTGAAGCACAACCAAATAATTCTCACCACGAGGTGAAAGACTTCCCTGTTGTGGCCAGAACACTAGACAGATATTGTATTTCAGATCGAGCAGGAGCTGCAATTGTTTTCGCTGTATTACAAGATGTTGGCTTAATTTCACAGAACGATACATCTCGCGTTGTGGATAAGAGTAAAATTCGTCGAGCTCAAATGAAGAAAAGAACTGCCCTTACTAGTAAGCCGTTAGTAATCGATTCCAATCAATTTGGTTTATACTTCGACGGACGGAAGGACAAAAATTTAAGCATGGAGGACAACCGGCGAAAAATAATAACTAAAGAACACGTTAGTTTAGTAAAAGAACCAGGTAGCGAGTACATGGGACAAATTTCATTAAAAAACGGAAAATCTGAAGCAATAAGTAATGGAATTATTTCATTACTGTCATCGAAAGATATTGCTTTGGAAAAAAATGTTGCAATTGGATGCGACGGAACTGCAGTTAATACGGGGTACAAAGGAGGTGTTATTGCGCGCCTTGAATCACATCTCAAACAACCTTTACAGTGGATTGTCTGTCAATTACAAGCAAACGAACTTATTTTGCGACATCTCTTTGAGAAAAGAGATGTCGCAAAAGACTGGACCGCAAAGTTTCACTGGAATTATGGGTAAATCTTTAAATAAGTGTGAACAACTTCCTGTCGTGAAATTTAAAATCATTCAATGTTCATTACCAAGTATGACACATACACAGGATTTGAGTACAGATCAGCTGTATCTACTGAAAATGTGTAAAACTATTGACTCCGGATTCTGCAATGAAAATTTATCAAAAACAAATCCCGGTAAAATTGTACGATCCAGGTGGCTCACTACAGCGAATCAGATTCTTCGGCTTTACATTTATACCATAAAAAAATATGGTTAATTTAACGACATTTGTATTAACAGTTTACGCACCTATCTGGTTCAACATTAGGACCAAACCATTATGTCTTTCCGGTGCAAGGCATTTACAAGAAACAATAGTGCTTTCACGGTATTTGCCCAGTGATTTAAAAGATATTATTTATCCAGTAATCCAGCGTAATGGCTTTTTTGGGCATCACGAAAATATATTGTTAGCCATGTTAAACGACAACCGAAAATACGTAAGAGAGTTGGCGTTGAGAAGAATATTTAAAGCTCGGCAAATGAAAATGCAATCAGACTTTATTCGTACCTTCAAAGCGCCTGTTTTTGATTTTTCAGCAAATGATTGATGACAGATATTGATGTTATAAAGTGGGAAAATATAACCGAGCCACCACTAACCAAATTTGTAAGTGACGAGACACAAGCCATTACCGATCACACGATAATTGAGGATGTCATACTACCAATGATAAAGAATTTTCCTTGCCACACTCAAGCTACAGAAAGATGTGTGAAAATTGTTACAGAAGCCTCAGCCGTTGTTTGTGGACCCTTGAGGCGAGATGGATTAATAAAAACAAGGTTAGAGTCACGACATCTTATGCCTATTTTTAACATCAAAATGCAGTACCGTTCATAGTAACTTTTGTAATTTTCAAGTTTTTCAATGCGGTAAATAATATATGTACATTTTTTATTTCCACTATTTGTTCCATTCTTACAATCAACGAATGTATTATCTGTAAAATAAATGGTAAAATACAAATTTTATGTGTGTTTTATTTCGAGTACATGAGTTATAAATACTTAGGTAAAATCGTGAAAATGATAAAATATAAAGCTTTGGCGATGTCCAGGTATTGTGAATATATTTTTTTTATTATTTTTGTTGTAATTGTTAATATATGAAGCATCTTTCCCAACTATGTCGATTTCGAAATTCTCAAAAAAAAAATTTCACTCCACCTTAATCTACAGTCTCTGGTATCTATTAAGAACGAATTACGTATGAATAGTGAGTTAATGATGAATGGATGAATGTAAGTTTAAAATCATGGTGTTTGAAATAGAGAGTACAAAAACAGTATGCAATATAGTTGTAAATTAAATCGGGCTATGTCAAGAGTCAGAATAATAGTGTGTATGAGACGATGTATGAATGTGAATAAAGACGAAGACGAATATGAAAACCCGAATGTGATTATAAAGGAATCCTTACCGATTATTAATAATTTACACGTACTCAATTAAAATTAATAACATATACATTTATTAATGTTTCTGAAATAGCTCGTTGCTTAAAAAATAAGTAGCTTTTCTAAAATTCCAAATCAATCACGATTCTCTCCCAATTTAAACCATTCCAATTTTCCTTTGCCTTGCCAGAATTTTTAAATCCCCTCCAATTGATTTCTATGGTGTAAGCAAAACTCATTTTCCTAATAACATAGGTTTTGCAAATAATACGATGTTGACACAAACAAATAAAAATCGTTTATTTTTTCAATTAGAAGACATAATCTCTTCATTAAAACACGAGTTTATAAACCATCTCAGATAAATGACTTTAACAAGTCCCGCTGGTCGGCAGTTTCACATCTCCTGTCTCTAGTTCCGCACCAGTTTCATTCGTTTGATCCATTTCCCCTCGGAGGGACCCAAAGAATTGGACCGTTAGCATAACGACTGACCGCGAACTTCCATTGCCGTATGCTAATTGTACGGGTTCCTCTGCTCGCAATTCGCAACTCGCCACTCGCCACTCGCCACCTGGAGTATATGAATAAAGACCGGTTTGTCAATCGTATTGAATTATTTATCAATTCATTAATTTAAGTTTTTCTACATTTTGTTTTGTATCTATAGACTCTCATATCCAAGGAGAGCGAATTACTGTACGCAGAATGCTTTTACGATAACACTATCAGTACATAGGTTATGATATTTGAAAGACAGAATACGAAAACTTTGCGCTGTATAGTTATAACCAGAGAAAATTATTCAATTTCATATTTAGGAAGTATGTTTGCGAGAGACGGGAAGGATGGTAAGGAGAGAATAATGAATAGTATCCTTAAATTTAAAACATAAATAAAATATATTCTAGAATATGGTCACCAAAAGTTTATATCAATTTATTTTTCTATATATATATTTTTTTTTTTACAGTGAATGCCTCACAAGAGTCCCAACTGCTCCCGTCTGGAGCCAGTGAGACTATGGCATCCCTAATTGGGGGATGTTGTGAGGCTGAAGGTAAGCGGGGAAGGGAAAGAGGAAGGTGGGGAAGTACCTGGCTATTCAGATCTAGTCACTAAACACGGCTAAAGCCATTTGGAGCAACGTTTCAATTCTGAATGGTGGTCTTACACCAGGGCGATACTGGTAGTATCTTTCACTCTGGAACGTGCCGCAAATATACTATATATTATTTTAATTAATTAATTGTGAAATAACACAAATTAATCAAATAAAATTTATTTGCGCACGCCGGGTTCGAACCCGCGATCTTCGGAATGGCAGTCCAATGCGTTACCACTGGACTATGCCGGCCGTCAAATAACGTTTATAACACTGACAATGTATGATGACAACGGGATTCATAAATAAACAAGAAGTTTTGAAAGTAAAAAAGCTAGTGCCTCGTACATGATCTACGGCAGTACCTGACGAATGGCAGTACCTGACTAAAGGACTGACCGAGAGGCATATTATGTTTGTCGGTGAACTAATAAAAGCAGACAGAATGCAGTAAAACTAGTAGGTATTTTGAAGTATATGTATTTAGTCTTAACAATTGTACGAATCAAAAAGATTAAAGCCGTTTTTAATCAATCGCTAAGAAAATCGTTGCCCGGCCGCCTCTTTAAATACAAAGTTTAAAAGAGCATTTATCCGAACATATCCCCAAGTTGGCTGTTTCAAATTAAAAGACAGTATTTAACCAATTGCAAATTGTCCAGGAGGGACAGAACGTGTTGACCCTTGCCAATTGAAATAGGACACATGTTATTTGAACAAAATCAACAACCATCCTATTTCAATTTGCCAGCGTTTTAATTTCTCTTCAACCTTTTTAGGATTTCATCAATTTCCTCCCGACTGCTAATATTTCAATTGGTGGATGTTTTTACAATCATATGTTACTTTTCGTTTTTGCTCGACGTACATTAAAAGATAAGTAAAATGTTAATAAACATTTACCAATGAATAATTGAGCCCTGCCCGGAATAATGTTGTAACCAATGAAAGCAATACAAAAAAAAAATTGTTGGAATAATGTTGGGTATGTTATTACGTACGCTTCTTTTAAGGTAAGGACGATGATAGTGAAAAATGTTCGATGTTTGCTGTATTTATTGTATGTTTACAGTATCTATTGTATGTTTACTGTATCTATTGTATATTTACTGTATCTATTGAATGTTTACTGTATCTATTGTATGTTTCCTGTATCTATTGTGTGTTTACTGTATCTATAGTATGTTACTGTATCTATTTTATGTTTGCTGTATCTTTTGTATGTTTACTGTTTCTATTGTACGAGTATGTTTACTTTATCTATTTCAAATATAAAATGTTACAAAACAACTGGTTTCGTTTTTTGAAATGTTTCACAAAATTATAATGTAGATGGACACAAGCTTATTTTATGTTGGTTATTAATTTTTTGCTTTGTTATTAATTTGTAATTGTCTTAATATTAACCTTTTGTCTGCTGTACACTTACTGATGTTCTTACTTACTTCTATCAATATGTATTATTTGTTATCTTCTGAATATTATAACAAAATTTTTTTAATAAATCTAGTGTGATGTCAAAAATATTTGATCTTTTTTTACGTTAAACATGTATGTAGACACTCGTAAACATAGTATATCAATTCAACCATACATGTCATTGGAGAATTGTGCCCTAGGTTTATGTTTGAATTAAAGGTAGCACTTCAAAAAGAGCCTGAAGACCCGGGGCTATGTTAGCCGTCCAATGACATTCATATAATTTGTATTTTAAGATAGGGGTCGTAAAGACCTTTTGCGGGTTACTAGTGCGACTAGTGAGCCAGGCTATAAAGAGATGGATTTATTTAGCTTTAACGGCGCATTAAAACCATATGTTCGGAGTGACATCCCCCCGCCCAGGATCAGGACGTATATCATTAAAAAACAGGCTCAATATGACCTGCGTGGCTGAGTTAGAAAAATGCTTGACTCTGGGTCAAGGGGCTGTGTGTTCAAGCGACATGATTGAAAAAAAAACGTTTATGCTTTGTTCAAATATTAAGCAGAAAAGAGTACTTGCAGTCACTACCTAACGCGCTTAAAAATAAAATGAAACGATTTGAACAACAAATTTGTGTCGGTTTGTTTGTTTGAATTGTTTATAACAATCAGTTTATAGCCAAGTGATCTAAATAAAGAGTTTTTACTGTCAATCCTTTGAAAACTGAGTCCTCCAGCATTCAAATATTGTCACTTTAATCATAACCTACAACTGATTCCTTTTAAAAAATCTTTATGAAAAAAATGGCATATTGTAAAGAAACACTGAAGAAAGAGAATAGTGCTTAACTGAAGAGGTGTAGATTTGTTGTGGTCAACCCGCTATGTTCACATTGCTATGATAATATCATTTAATATGGTTCAAGCAGATATTTAAAGATTGTTGAAAAGGTTTTTCCAAAAGTATTTTGTTCCTCAAACAACGTCGTGGTTGGCATTTCTCTCCAGTACTTACCACGAACCGCCATATTAATTTGTAGACATTCTTAGAGTTAACCCGAACAACCCTTACAACACATGTGTTTTACAGCATAAAGCTCTTTATAGCCAGAACTAGTATTAACTATGTTTTAATCCCTTTTTAATTAAAGAAACTTAATTTGCATGGTTTGAAATTATTACTTTGTAATGAGCTCCCTCCGATAACACAGGGTTGAAAACCCAAGGGAGTGTGTGCGGTTTAACTGTATGCCCGAGTTACAAATCTAAGGGTGTTTGTGAGGTTTAACTGTGTACCCAAGTCACAAAAGAGGAGATCTAAATGAATGGCTGAGTAAGACTAGAAACGGAAAGTTTCAATGGAATATAATCCACGGAAGGAAATGAAAAAAAATAGTCGTGTGCTTCTTGGGAAAAAATGCCTTGATCAAGTATATAATCGTATTAGATGAGTATAGAATTTTCGATAAAAATGTAAATCGACCTAACCACTCTAACCAGTACCTATGTATGAATGTGGACGAAGTAAGGAGTGGATATAAGGGTGATAATTGATTTTAATATGATACATCGACTGTGGGACAAATGTGCGATACTCTAGGGTTAGTGACACAACGCGGAGAATAATGATCCTGTTAAAAAAGAGACAGCATGCGAACTTCCTGATAAAATGTTAGTCATTCAGAATATATCGAGAAAACGTGCTCTTACTCTAATAGATATCATGACAGAATGTCAATATCAGTTTTTGTATGAACATGTGTCCCGCATTCCTAAGAAAACGTTTGCTTTTGATTGATACGTTGTTAGGAACTCTTTCAATTCATTATTATAGTATTTCATTTCAGTAAGTTTGAAAGCAATACAACAGTATCTAAATGTAATATTAATAATAATATTAATTATGCCAGACCCGGTTATATTACACACTTATAATTAATAACTTTATTGACAGCCCTGCCATCGTCGCCACTATGAAATTCCATATATCGACAAGGAACACAAGAAAAAATGTAACATTTTTCTGTAATACATACACAAACTATTAACAGTATTTCATATCAGTGAGTTTGAAAGCAATACAACAATATTTTAATGTAATATTAATATTGAATTATGCCAGACCTGGTTGTATTACACACTTATAATTAATAACTTTATTGACAGACCTGCCATCTTCGCCACTATGAAATTCCATGTATCGACTAGGAACACAAGAAAAAATGTAACATTATTTTGTAATACATACACAACCTTTTATCAGACACACTCACTAACTATTGGTTAGATGCATGCATGATCTAAATCTAAGCGACAAGTTTGGGAGTACTTTGTTGAATCCTACATATTGTAGTAGCGTTGTTGATGTGATTTATTGATTTGTCTTATATTTAGTATTTTTCTAGTTTCTTTTTTATTTATGTTACTTTTGCTTCTTACTAATAATGTTTCATAATTTTATTTTTTATTTTATTATATTCTCACAATACTAAACATGGTTTTATATTTGTGTATTCATAGATGTATTTTGTACGTACTCATAGTGGATTACATCTACATACTGTTATTATTTCCTATGCAATTGCAATAATATAATTATTCTGAAGTTATTTGTACAAATATCCACGAGAATTAGAAGTTGTGATTTCGGATAAATATACTCCCCATCGTACTGCCCAGAATACTAATGGAAAGAAATAGTTATGCCGAGGAATTATGGAAGTTGGACATCTTCAATTCATCACAAAATGAATACAAAGATTGTTGTTTGGGGCCGCTTTCTGATGTTTACCAAAATGTATGATATTAATGTTATTATTTACTCCCGTACAGCAGTCTACAAAGGGTGGTAATGATTAACAATGTATAAACATTTTTTGTTAATCTTTTTGGAAAATGTGTAGATAAGAGTGCTATTTATTATGTCTTGTCAGGTCGATATTAGTTTCTAGTTGCCTAGCTTTTTTGCATTAGCTCCACACAGGAGGCCCTGAGGTAAAAAATCTCTCAGGGCCTATTTTATATTTGGAGATGCTGTATGGAGGGTTCTTTTATGGAAAGGAAGGAAAGAAAGTTCTGGGAAGGAAAGATGTATTAGGGTTGGGTAGGAATTTTGGGGTTCAAATCAATTTGTCCTAGTGTGACAGGTGTATTAATGCATCCCTCCCACTGTGGTGCAAGGCGATGGATCGAGAGAGAGTCCGGTTTGAGAAGTCAAAATATCTCTGTCAACCAGTCTCTCCCGATCCGATCCGCCTCGCAGTAGGTGGGCAAACGCAACCGCCGCCAAGAACTGGACAAACCTCACCCCCATGAACCCGGGCACCCCTGCAAAGTCACCAAGCGAACCACTTGGGGTGACCTATGACAAGGTGTTGGTCATCTAATAAATGCCTGTTCTAAGTAACCAAATGTTCTGGTTATAGTCACATAAATTATTCTTTACAACAATAATTGTTTATTTTTTCAGTCCATCTACTATTTTATGATGAAGTGGCATTTTATTTATAATTATATAAATTTAAATTAAATTTATAAATTTGGTTGTGGCTGCAGGAAAACAACACTAAAGTTTTCTATATAAATTATTTTAAAATTATTATATTACCAATTTTATTTAGGTGAAACATTTTATCAATTCAGCGCAATTCGTTTTTTTTTCAATTATGCAAAAAACATTTCAAAGGTTTTTTTCTGAAAAACACAATCAGTAATAACCTTTTAATATTCCATTCCTGCATTCATTGAAAACTTCTGACTTCTATCAAAATAAATCAGGAAAGTATTATAGGAGCTTTGAATATTTAATTTCAATTATCGACAGCACGTCGTCTTCCCATCACTTGGCTGAGTACTGCTGTGTTCAGTGTTCAATTGATGCAACAATTATAATATTATTAGTTATATAAGTTAGTTTATATACTATATATAAAATTTAGTGTTATTTAAGTCAAAATACATCGATTTACTTACCGCGAAAAAAACGATAGCTATATTCCAACGTTAGTATATTATATTATGTACATTTAAAAAAAATACTGTACGCTATAATTTAAATATGGTTTACATTGCAAACCACACTACAAGGACGAAAACCGCAAATCTACCGAACGTCCCAAAATTAAATACGTCTTTTTGCAAAAATAAAACTACTAAATTATATAATACCCTTCAAAATGAAATTAAAAATACCACCGAAATAAACAAATTTAAAAACAGCATTAAAATATAGCTAAGTAAACATGAAAATGAGCAAATTATAAAAAATATACGGTAATATCAACACAACCTACAGTCAACCAACATGAATTTGTTTATTATCACGTTTCATTTTTAAAACTACAAATTAATTTCAAGCTTTTCTTTCATGTATTCAATTTGCAAAAAAAAACGTTATTTTTAAACAAGTTCTGTGTGTAATTATTACTATACATGACAGCTGTTTCGCCTTCTGAAGACATTATTAAACTGTCGTGACGCAATTCAAGGATGATGTATTTACATTATTTCCGCGAGAGTGTAACAAATAAATCAATAAAGATATATATAAAAAAACAAACATGAAGATGAGGAAATGATCAAACAAGAAGCTTGTGACTGACTACGCTATTTTCTCGTGGATTGGCATATTTCAGCATATCGTTCGCCATACATTTCCATTGGTAATTTCATTTCCCTCAAGATCAATGAGCAAAACCAAAATGCTCTTACTTAAGAAAAATATGTTACTTAGGTATTAAACCATAATTATTAATATTATATTATTTTTGTTTTAATCAATGTACACCTAAGTTAACAAAGCGAAATATGTATTTCTTTTAACTTAATAAATAACTAAAACGATGGTGAGAGATACGCCGAAATAGGCCAAGTCATGATGCGTATAGCGTAATGTGTCTCCACCCCAAAGATGATGAAATCAATAAACGTGAAGGTAGAAGAGAAATCATGATGTAACACCAACACAACTACCTGTATATCGCCTCGGGAAAGGAATCTATAGAGAGGAGGACTATGAATAAACTACATTATTTAATTTTTTTATTTAGTTAAAATATTTATGTTTCAAATAAATCAATAATATTTACAATTTATTATTACAATTCGAAACTCGTTTCGGGAAGGATTAATTAACATTAATAAATTAAAGGGAAATTATGTTCACATGTTAATTTTTTTTTACAAATTTAAAAGGGAGTTCAATAAAGAGTGTACATAGAATTTAAAACAGACTAGACAAGACAGACTTAAGACAGTTAAGGCGATGCACTACGTCGTGTAATATTTTAAATTGAGCCGCTATCAATAACAACCCTTACGTAGATGGCGATAAGGTTTAAATTCCCGCTTAACACCATCCGCCTGTTTCGATTTATGCAAGAAAAAAACATGGCCAAAAAGTGCCTTTTATTCTATTTTTTGGGTGTTCAGGCATAAATATTTAATTTTTTTTCAATCATTTTATAAATAACTTAATTTTCCACACTATACAATAAAATCATAATCGAAAATGGGTTCGTAAGTAGGAGATTTTGAACTTTAAAGTAGTTTTCATAGGCCTTTATACTATTTTTTTCTGAGCTTATAAAAAGACTTATCTAAAAAATACTCGATTATTTCAAAGGCCAAGATGTATTCTACTCGCAGTATTTAATTAAAGCATTTGAAACATTTCTATGCGACCAAATTTTCAAACCAAAAACACATGATTTTGCATTCCTACGTATGGCATAGCCTTAATCAAAAAATATTTCATAAATATATACACTAAAAAAAGATGTACAGAAGTTCCAAGATTTCCAAAAAAATATTGTGTCACTGGTTATTTCTTTTACATTAACTCCACATAGGAGGTTCTGCGGAAAATAATTTCCCTACAGGTCCTGTGTCATCTTCATCCATTTTTTAAAGGAAAGAACGGGGAGGAAGTTCTGGGAAGGAAAAACTATGAGGGATAGGTTGGAATCTAGGAATCAGTATGTTCTGGAGTGACGGACGTGTGATCTATCCTTCCCGTTGCAGCGCAAGGCGATGGGTCAAGTGAGATCAGTTGGAGAGGTCAAAGAGTCTCTTCTAAATAAAACTGTTGAGAAAATAACCTTTGAGAGTTCTTGCCAATGTTTTTTTTTGTTTGTTACTGTTTAGTTTTTGATTACTAGGTAATGCGTTGTATTGCATTTATGCGATTTATTGTAGCTGAGATATATTATTACTGGTACGTATGTAGAACAGCTGAGGTATATTATTACTAGTACACAAGTAGAACAGCTTAGATATATTATTACTGGTAATCATGTAGAACAGCTGAGATATGTTATTAATGGTACGCATGTAGAACAGCTGAGACATATTATTACTGGTACGCATGTAGAACGACTGAGATATATTATTACTGCTACGCATGTAGAACAGCTGAGATATATTGTTACTGGTAAGTATGTAGAACAACTGAGATATATTATTACTGGTACGCATGTAGAACAGCTGAGATATATTGTTACTGGTAAGCATGTAGAACAGCTGAGATATATTATTACTGGTACGCATTTTAGGGTATATCGATTTTTAACTTTTTTTTTGTTTTCAAATTCCAAGTTGAGAAAAAGTTGCTACTAGGTACCACAACTTACCACAAAAAGTTTTGGATTTTTAAAAAAATGTTTAGGTCTACCGCACAAGGCCTAAAGTTTTAATTTTTTTCAAAAAATATACAATTTTTTAAAAATAAAATCGTTACTTTTGTGTTTATTCCAAGTTAAAAAACAATAATATTAGAGCATAAAAATAAGTAAGAAACGATTTTTTTTTATAAAAAATGGATTTTATGTCTCCCGCACAAGCCCTAAAGTTTTTTAATTTTGATGAAATTTTGTAATTTTGTGTATATATATGAACCATGTTTTTTTTTAAAGTTTAAACCACCGGAATTAATTTTAATTTTCTTACAGAAGGCATAAAATGAGTTCAGAACACAAAAATTACGATTTTATTTTTTTTAATTTAAATTTTTTTAAATATTTTTTGAAAAAAAATAAAACTTTAAGCCTTGTGCGGGAGACCTAAACATTTTTTTAAAAATCCAAAACTTTTTGTGGTAAGTTGTGGTACCTAGTAGCAACTTTTTCTAAACTTGGAATTTGAAAACAAAAAAAAAGTTAAAAATCGATACACCCTAGTACGCATGTAGAACAGTTGAGATTTATTATTACTTGTGTGCATATAGAACAGCTGAGATATAATTTCATTTAATGAGGACGAAATAATGTATATATTTATATTGTATATATTAGGAAAGTGTTAAAGCTAAAGTTAAGTATAAAAAACATCACTTGAGAATTGAGATGTATGAGTATTTATAAGTTGCACTAACATGATAGTACATAACACACTAATCATAAACACTTTGTTTTACATTGATAGCTCGGGCAGACCAGAATGATCATTCCATAGTATGTTATTATTTCGACACGTCATATCAAGTCGCGTCTCCCTGGAAGTCATTTTGTGGTTCACAAATGACGATTCAAAACATCTTTAAAAAGTGATGAAACAAAAACTTGTTTAAATAGGTTAGGTTCAAAGGTTAATTTTTTTTCATCGCTTTTAATGACTTTATATCACTGTTTAAAGGTGTTTTGAATTGTCATTGTTTTGATTTTTCATAATCGATTCTGTCCGTAACTCCGGTTCAATGAACTATAGAACTTTGCTTTGAATTTAAGTACCGTTTTCAAAATTGGAACTGATGGTGGAACAATTCAGACAAGCGATAAAGTAGGTATAATTTTTTTTTTAATTTTTGACGTATGTCGTAATTTTCAAGTTTACTAACGGTGTTTATTCCATAGGTAAATTTCTGTAGGTGTCAAAATTGACAAAGTGTGTTGGAAAGGCAATGAACCAGAGGAAAATATGTATTGTTTAATAACAAATACTTTCACCTTAACAAATCCTACAATTATGACATTCATTGTTTTTTAATATAGTAATTTGATATTGTAATTTACCACCGAATAACCCTAAACTTTACTGTAGTCATAAAAATATCACAATTTATAAAAAATGCGATAAAATTCAATAAAAGAAAGTGTTGAACATTTCAACATTAAACTTTTCGAATAAATATGAACCACACCTCAAAGTTAGTTTTTTTTCATAAAGGTGTCAAAAAAGTTCAGGTTATGTGAAATATTAAAAATGTCATAAAGTTTTAAGGCTGATTAATGATTCCCGAAGTTTACTTATAATAAAGTCACCATCTTTCTTCATTCCCCTTCCCCCTGCTACTCGACTGACTGACTGGCGTTTTACAATATTTCAATTTGAGATTCGGCTTTTTATGATAAACGCTGAAGTCTGGCAGATTTAAGTTACTTAAGACCAAATAGTCTCATGTTTGTTGTTTAATAAGATAAAATTTAGGAAAGCTCTGCAGTGTTCACCTCCAATTTATAATTTATTTAGAATGTATTTATGTAAGTATTTTATTTATTTATACATTGTTATAGGTATATATAAGAGTTGTGCAGGAGAACAGTGATGATAAGTTCATATTACATAACAGTGAGTTTTGTTTTAGTAAAGGAGTTCAATAATCTCTAAATACCCTAAATTATAGTCGCTTTTCTCTTCTGTCTGATTGTGCGCTTAATTCTTCTAAACTACGCAACGAATTTTGATAGGGTTTTTCCATCATTTTTTAATTTTTTTCCAAAAAGTTTATATATATATATATAATACATGCGTATTATATTTATACAAACTAGATAAAAATTGATGTTTTCTACGCTAGTTAACGCTGTCTAAATCTTATGAGATACATCAAAATAAGGAACTACGGAATTATATATCTTAAAAAGGCCTACAGAAAAGTTCTTAACGGTATATGTCTATCTCTTAAGGATAACTCCCAGCAAAGCAACGGGTACGTCAGCGAGTTGTATATAATAACAAGGTACAAAATAAGTAATTAAGGTACTATGAAAGTAGTTGCGGAACAGTGTGTAGTAACAAATAAACATGAACAGTTACAAAGCATGTTTGTACTAAGTAAATCTTTATTAGAATGAATGCGTGCTTTACAGAACAAAGTTAAATTAATATAGCGATAAAAGGTGCAAATATAATAACGTAGTTATAAGTAAGTTGTTAACATAATTATAAAAATAAACTTGAACAGTTTCTTGTAAAGCACACTTTTAATTAACGAACCGGTATTACGCCATATTGGGTGTTTTACAGAATAAAGAAAAAATAATATTAAAATAAAATGTTCACACGAAAAAAAACTGTAGATCTGTTACAAATAATTTAATAGACGGATATTTAGCTTAGACACTGACTGATGGTGGTACACATAGATTGAACTTTACATATTACCAATTCTGTGTAGCCTTTGAATTGGCAAATTTTTCAAATGAATTATTAAATATTCATTCGGCGTGGATATTTTGTTAAATAAAAAAATACGGGTGTTATCAGGGGTAGAGTTGAAGTTATCTAATATACATACGGTCGTCATGTAATTTCCTCAAAGGTCGTAATATGTTCAATCCCTTTTCACTTTTTATTTAATAAAAATAATAATAGTAACAATAATATTTTTTATTGCAGGATATGGGGAGGTTAGTGCAATCACAGACGTACCATATAGATAAACATATTGATACAAGTTTTAAATTAGGGATTTGGTGGTACATCAACATGTTATTTTTCTACTCTTATAACTTTGTAAATAAGTGTAAATTATTGGTCTTACAATTGGGATCCGCCTTTTAACATGACTTAGTATAAATAAATAAAAAAAATTAAAAATATATAGTTTAAGGTCAATTCCAGGTATGTACACTATTTGGTGGTGTTATTTCATGAATATTAAGGCGCTGCTCTGCAAGGAATTCTGTTAGCCTGACGCAAGGCACTTTAACTCCGTATTTTATTACAGCGGTCCGCGGGGGAATTTAAATAAATACGCCGAATACCTCCTCTGCCTGGCTGCTTTCTGTGCCTCCAGTACCTCCTGTAACTGTTAGATGCTAGCTGCGCTGGCAACAGGTCAGATACGTCTTACGTCTTGGTGGGAACCACATGAATTTATGAAAACACTCACAAGAAGATTCTACCACGTATCCAATTAAATGTTTACACCCTCATTCCTTATCGCCGTTCTAAGTTTGTTCGAGAACTTTAATTGGGTTGATAATTATTTGTACGATAAGAAAATCTTTGTCCGGAATTCACATATGGTCTTGCCACTTTTTTTGCATTAACTGCAAACTGGAGACCCTGAGGAAATTTTTTTTTCTGGGCCTATGTCATCTTTGGAGATGTTTTGTAAAGGGTATTTTAAGAAGAGAAAGGAGTGAACAAAGGTCTTGAAGAGACCCATGTTGTAAGAGTGAAGAAGCCGAGCTGTTGAACTCAAGAAAGAGAATATAAAATATGTAAACCGTTCACAAATTGTGCACCGGTGCCGAAGGGATCAATGACGCTAGTTTCTCGGAGCACCTTCCGCGCAATATCGATAAAACAAGACCACATTCACACCTGACGCCTTTGTCCTAAAGATGCAATCCATTTTTTAAGATAGGGTGATCTTTCAAACGAGCCACCCGTTTCTGCACAGAGTCAAGTTTTTTTTTATAGATCCGGTGTGGCATCTCTTTCTATGCCACGTGTCATAACGTCATGTTTGTGAGAAAAAAGAACAGGTTACTGGACTGTCGGCCTTTATACAAGTTTTTGCCAAAATATGATGAGTGAAATTTTGAAGCAAGCGTCTTCGTTTAGTTAATATCGGAAAAATAAAGGGTCGGTTTTTTTTAAGACACTTCGTATAATATACCTGAAGGAATTCATTTTGTCAAAGATGGATGTTTATTTGACGACTGATTATTTTTGTAAATGTTTCAAGCGAATAAATTAAATTCCTTCGTGCTTTTATTATATATGGCAGAACGATGTTCTTAAAACTGCACTGGAAAGAAATAACGCTCTCATAAATAATATAACGGAAGACTTGCATTAACTATAACTGAAAATATCTCCCTCCCTAAACACGAGAATTTCTCAATTAGGGAGGTATTGTTACCACTTATATTATATATTAAATATATATGGTTTAATTATGTATTATATGTATATTGGTTAATAAATAAATAATAATACCTAGAAAAAAAAAAAAAAAAAATACTATGTAAATGTTTTAGTGTCTCAACCACTCTGTTTGCGTTAATGATACTATTTTTATACGAGTGTACAATTTATCGTTTTAAGGATTCTAAGTGAGATAATTAACTTCTCCACAAGTATGTCCCAAACGGTGCAACGAAACTAAAAAATGCTCCCAAATAGTATGTCCAAAACGGTGCAGCCAAATTAAAAAATGCTCAGAAAGAGTATGTCCGAAAAAATGCAGCGAAACTAAAAAATGCTCAGAAAGAGTATGTCCGAAATGGTGCAGCGAAACTAAAAAATGCTCAGAAAGAGTACCTATGTCCTAAAAGGTGCAGCGAAACTATGCTCAGAAAGAGTATGTCTGAAACTAAAAAATTCTCTGAAAGATTATGTCCCAAACGATGCAGCGAAATTAAAAAATACTCAGAAATAGTGCGTCTGCTATTAAAGAATTGATGAAATTTAGCAAATTAATTACGAAAGAAAATACTTTATTCTTTATTATAATGTAGATTAAGTACGTTGATCATTTTCATGTTAAAAAAGATTAGCTACATTCCGGACATGTTATATTTCAGAAATAACTCTCTTTGCAATATACTTCGTTAGAATTTCAGAATATGTTAAATTGCGAGACCCGTTTGTTATGCGTTGTGAACATTTAATAACGAGTGTTCACATCACAGGTAATCCTCGGATCTGGGAATCGTTGTTTGTTTAGAGCACAAAGCATATTTTACAATTGTGCGTGTAGCTAACCCAACAATGGGAGATATGAAACGATAACGGTAACCGACATGTGTTAAATGTGTTACTGCTAACTGCCAACCCCCGCCCCCGCCCCCACCATCACGCCCCCTTGTTCACTGTTCCTCGATACTCGCAGCAAACACTGTATTTCAAAACGGATATAAATAACGGTTACGATTCATTACCAAAAAACCTGCCAAAAATTAAGTACTAAAAATGGCGTTAGAATATTACACGGTGTCCAGAGATAAAGTGCCCTAACTTCGGGAGGTGATTCTACATGATGTTAGAATTAAAAATGACTTTTTCAAAATTCCAATGTTCCAATATTTATTTATTTAACTGATTTTATTTTTATGAAACAAATTGTTCCTAACTTGAAAAAATTAATAGTATATTAAAGTATAAGTGGATAAACAGGTCTTTAAAACACGCGCGATAAAGCAAGTGTTTTAAAGACCAGTTATCCACGAATACTTTACGCTATTTTTTTTTATTGGTACACTTTGAAAACATAAATATTGATATTATTAAAAAAAAATTGGAAATAAGAACTATTAATGAATTCGTGATGTGACATCACAATATCTTGTTGTTATGGAAATGAAAAACACAATTGACAATTAGACTTCACATTTTGTTGATTTGTTGATGTTGCCATGGTAACTTTAAAAAACGCGCGTTCCATAAAGTGCGATTTAAACACGCTAGAGCGTACTTTAAATGAGTAAAAAAGGGCACCAATAACAAAAAATAATATCCTTCTGTATCAATTTAAAAATACACATATGTTTGAAGAACAAATCAGCACCAGAGCCTTAAGACAGTCACATTTTAAATCTTTTAACATCCCAGTTTCTCAAACCTCTTATGGGCAAAGAAGTTTTAAATACTAATAAGCTATTTAATTCTCTACCTACTGACATTAGAAACACGCAAACCAAAAATTCGTTTAAAGATAAAATTTTATTATTGAAGACAATATTGTCTTCAATTGTCACATCAATGGCTCGAACCCAGTACCCTTGCCTTGCCGGGGCACCACAATTACTACACTTAAATAAAATATTAAAATAATTAAATTAACTAATAAACTTTTGAATACGAAAACGCTGCCCGGTCCTATCGGTTAATCACAAACATGTACTTTTTTTAATGTCTATCTTTATCATACACGAACAATGTTTGAATTCATAATTTACTGGAAATATAAGTGTTTCTTACTTGCCACATTTATTTTATTTTTTTGTACAATAACAAGTCTACATGTATTGTAACGTCATTGGTACCAAAGCGTTCAATTTTCTAAATTTTAAATGCCTGAGACATGGGACCTACAAAATGGTACTTTTTACATATTTTTTTACAAAATTATGAAGCTTTTACTTATATTTAAAGATGACACGGACGTGCAATTAGAATTGGGTGATATGATTTTCTTGAAACAATTCACGGATCACTTGTAACCGGGCGAAAAAGTTTTTCTTAATGATTTGAACTGTTGTCGACAAACTGCTAACATGACAGAAAAACTTCAATTGTGTGTTTGACTCGGTTGAACACGAGAACTGGAGAATGGCAGAACATGGAATAGACGGGATATTGAGCAAACCCCGGGTTTTTATCGAATTACTTCGACTCGAGTGGATTAGAAACCCTAACATACATCATCAATCAATCCTTCAATGCCCTGAAGACGGAAGACTAGATTAAAGATTGTGTTTTCAATAAATAACAATTTATTATAATATGATTGTAGTACCTATGTATGTGAGATATATATCGTCGGTTTATAGTGAAATTCAATACAAGGAGAAATGTTACAATACAGAAAATTAAAAAAATACTGCTTTGACAAAAATAGGGCACATAAACAATAAAGATAATGTCAAGTCAAGACAGGAACAAGGTTTTGTTGGAGTTTACGACTTTTTCCACATCAATATAGAATAAAACTAGCGTAATGACTGACAAGAAATCATTAAGGCTTACATTGAGGAAAGATAAACCACGTTTTTCTTGCCTAGCTAAATAAATTGCATGCTGTCGGTGGTTTTCTTAATCGTAACCAGAAATTGCATAATAATTTTCGTTTTATTTAATTCTTACGAGTTTTGCTTTCAAGCTTTATTTTTGTCACGAGATTGCTGTTACCGTTTAGCTTTCATAATATACAAAATGCTTTTTACGATTAAATATTAGGTGTGGTAGGTACTGCTGTGTACTGCATTAATCATATTTTATTGAAAGTTAGTTATTTTGTTTCCCCGAGTATATGTTATTAAATAAATAAAATAAGACGGTAAAAATAAATGGTGGTGTTTTAATAATAAGTTTCAATTTGGGATGCTGGTTTGGCTACCGTCGCCCCGGTAACCATTTATTGGATAATCGACACATCTGCAATAGGACACCCCAAGTGGTTTGCTATATTTGGTAATTAGCAGGGGTGCCTGGATTCATCGGATGAGGTCTGCCCAGAATACGCGCTCCTACCAGCTACATGGCGTGCTAGATCGAGAGAGGCTGGTGTGAGGAGACCATTCGACCTCTCCAACTGGTATCTCGATACATCGTCGTGAGCCGCATTGGGAAGGATATATTCATATGTTCGTCACTCCTGGACACACTGATTCCTAGATTTCTACCCAATCCTCACACATTCTACCTTCCCAGAATTTCCTCTCCTTCCTCACTTTAAAAAAAACCCTCCACACAGCAACCCAAAAGATGACATAGGTCCAAAAGGAAAAAAAAACTTCAGGGCCTCCTGTGTGGGTTTATGTTAAAAAAATAGTTTCAAACTAAAATCTTACAAACTTAACCCTTAAATGGATGATTTATTAAATTTTCTGGAAAAAAATATATATTGTAGATATTTACATGCATATGCAAGGAAATATAAAGAATTTATTTTATTTGTAATTTTTTAATGATATTTGATTAAAAAAAATTGTTGCAAATTTGCAACACCATGTATTTAATAAAAAATAATATGAACAATTTACGTATGAAAAAAAAAATAAAAAACCTAAAAAAAATTCTCAAAACTAATAAGTGTACCAGAAAAATACGAGTTATTACATATAAGTATTGTATTATTGTATCTACTTACCAAAAGAAAATCAAAATAATAACAGCAAAACCAAACTGTAATTCTAACCTCCAACCAATTTTCGAGAATCTTCACTTTGTTGAAGAAAAAGTGACATTTGACATTCGCCAAAGAAAAAAAAAGGTGATGCCACTCGATAAAATATATTACCGTGAACTTGATAATTCTAAAACGGCATGCATTAAGTATACACCAAAGAAATAAAGGTGGTTTGAACGGTATGTTGCAGTTTTACAACAGTATGCATTTAAGGGTTAAATCATAAATATGTAGAATTTTTAAAAAAGTCTTCCGAAAATCATGAATTATTTCAATTCCCGTCAATATCTTCTAAAAGTTATTGATTTCAATTTATTTACACGTAAATGTTAATAATAGTCGTCCTACAATAACATGATCCAAAGAACTTTGATTTTATTTCTTGTTCAATGACGTGGCAATTTTTGTAAGCCCAAGTTAGACATGTGCGTAATTGTGAAGTTCTAGTTAATTCTGGTAGGAAATAGATTTTTTTTCTTGTTTCTTTCTTTTTGTTAATTTAATGTTTCTTCAACCAATTATATAATAAGAAGAGAAGTATTTAAGCCCAAAACAAAAAACTTGATTTATGAGGAAAACTTTTAAAAACGCATTTTGTAAGGCAATTATTTACGCAGGGTATGTAGTTACTTCGGTGTTCGATGAGATTTTTTATGCTACCCAAAGTATCAATTATCAGAATTCTTCTTTGTTCTCAGATTATCTTAATGTTTGGTTGAATTTTCATGTGGTGCTACCAAAATATACAAATATTATGCCTTTTTTATTTTTTTTTGTAAAACCTACAAAATTCCAACTGCTCCTAATCGACTGGAGCCAGTGAGACTATGGTATCCGCGATTGGGGTGTGTTGTGAGACTGAAGGTAATGGGGAAGGCAAAGAAACGAAGCAAGCGCAAGCGGCGTTTCGCACCATTTATATTAAGGCGTCGTATTATTTGAAAGGGAGATATATACAAATACGAATGTTAGAGGGAGCGCGCTTATATTTAAAGACGATTACCATTTTTTTTATCAAATATTTTTTTTTTTTTTTTTAGTTACTTTTTTAAATAATTAGGTACATTTTTGTATGGCACATAAAAAAAATATATATAAAATTAAAACAGATCATTGAAGTCCTCCTCACTAGGAGATCCTGTGCTGAGGGGGACTATATATGTTAGTATACGTTTTCAGCGACTAAGATGATGTTTTTAATAGCTAATTCTTCTTCCGATATTTCCTTAAGCCAAGATTTGATGTCCTTAATGTAGTTATTTTTCGTTTTCCTTTGTTTGATGTTGAGATGGAGTTTATTATATAATTTTATTGCTAAAAATTCAGAGCTTCTAATAAATTATGCGAACATATTTAATAAAATAGGACTCGTTTGAGATAGAGCAAAAATCTCTCGATAAATGCTTTAGTTGCATTTAAAGATACACTGTGAGTTTTTTCATGCCTATAACATATTAAATAACCGAGGAAAGGGTGTTTTTAATAGTTTTCGGGGCTTACTTTGAGATTTGTTTATATCGAGGGAATTTCATATATTTAATTTATGTTTCGGCATGACAAATGTATAGATATTATCGTAAAAAAAAACTTTTTTAAAAACTTAAAAATTTAAAAAGTGAAAAGAAAACTTGTTATAAATCGGTAAAAACAGGGAATGCGGGGGCTTAACGCCATTGCATACTTCCTCTTCAACTGTTACATAAATAGTAATGTGTTCTAACCTACAATATACCGTTAACTGAAAACAATTTTGAAGTTAAATTTATTGGAACAAATTTGGAGGTTACACATTTCAAAGTAATATTAAATCATTGAAGAAGAAGAACACGTAATATAAAAATATTGATTATGGGGTGACAAATTACGCTATACCCATCATGGCCTGGCCTATTTCATCATATCTCTTGCCACCCAATCTAAATGGGAGCCTGGATAAGGGAGACTAAGGAGAAATCATTCTATCACTTTTCAGATTTCAGATCGACTCATAGTATTATGTTACTTCGATTAGGTAGTTTTTCAGTGAAATAAAATTGATACAGAAACGAACACGTCGATAATACCTACCTCCAATTTAAAAGCAGATTCTCCTCCGTAAGTGTACGAACACAAAGAACGCGTGTTTTGGCTTTCAGATTAGCCGGCGAGTAAGCGGCCGACTGGCGCAGGCGCGCCGACAAGAATGTTTGTATCTAAACGTGTGAGAACGCACATAGTGAAGGCAGGTTCAGATTTATGTCCGCGCGCTGGCCCGCCGAGAAGCTTTACCGGAATGAATTCTTAATTCCGGCTCGCTGGTGCGGCCGGTTAGTGAAGCTTGTTTTGGAAGCTAGTGTCAAAACCTCAATAAACAAGTCCTGTCAAAATGAGCGACTTACTAATTGCTGCTGTTTTTAACAAATCGCCGATCTGGGATAAAAGAAGTTTACATAGCAACAGAAATGTTGTCGACAAGTGCTGGAAAGAAATCAGTAAGGATATGAATGAAAACGGTACGAACTAAGAAAATTTTATAATAACCTCAAATGTCACGAGTGAAATAAGGTATATAAATCTTTCTTCGTCCGCCTTAAGCTCACTAAACAAGTGATGATATTCACCATGACTTTTTCTACTACTATTAATTGGATGAATACCAATTGTTTTATTTCTTAATTTCAAGAAAGAATTCTACAAAAGTAAAAAATCTTCTTCCGACAAGCTTGACATTTTGTTAAAACTGACAGCTGCTATCAGGATACCGCGCAAATGGCGCGGATTTAACCGGCGTTCTATGTATCCACAACTCGGCGCCTATCTTCTCCGGCGGACTCAGGCACTGAGTGCTGGTAATCTGAAAGCCGAAACAGGCGTTCTTGGGGCGGAAAGGACGCGGTTTTCTGCTTTCTGATTAGTCTGCGCGTAGGCGGCCGACTTGCGCAGAAGCGCCGACAAGAATGTTTGTATGTAAACGTATGAGACCGCACATAGTGAAGGCAGGTTCAGATTTGTGTACGCGCGTAGCGGCGCCGATAAGCTTTACCGGAATGAATTCTTAATTCTTACTCGCCGGTGACGACGGTTAGTGGCGCTCATTTTATTGAGCAGGAAGATAGTGTGAACATGAGAGACCTGTTAATTGCCGCTGTTTTCAACAAATCGCCAGTCTGGGATAAAAGAAACACTCTACACACTGTACACAAGTTTTATTTCTTAATTTCAAGAAAGTATTCTCCAACAGTAAAAAAATCTTCGTCTGACGAGCTCGATATTTTGTCAAAACTGACAGCTGCTGTCAGGCTACCGCACAGGTGGCGCAGATTTTACCCGCGTTGTACGTGTCCACAAGTCGGCGCCAACTGCCGCCGACAAACTTGGGCACTGAGCACCGATAATCTGAAAGTCGAAACATACTTTTGCCGGCCGGCGTGGTCTAGTGGTATACGCTTTCGACTACAGATCCGAAGGTCGCGGGTTCGAACCCGGCGTGCGCAAATAAATTTTATTTGATTAATTTGTGTTATTTCACAATTAATTCATTTAAAAATAATATATAGTATATTTGCGGCACGTTCCAGAGTGGAAGATACTCTCAGTATCGCCCTGGTGTAAGACCACCATTCAGAATTGAAACGTTGCTTGAAATGGCTTTAGCCGTGTTTGGTGACCAGATCTGAATAGCCAGGTACTTCCCCACCTTCCTCTTCCCCATCTCCCTCCCCTCCCCAATACCCTCAGCCTCACAACATACCCCAATTGGGGATGCCATAGTCTCACTGGCTCCAGACGGGAGCAGTTGGGACTCTTGTGCGGTAATACTGTAAAAAAAAAAAAAAAAAAAAAAAAAAAAAAAAAAAAAAAAAAAAAAAAAAAAAAAAAAAAAAAAAAAAAAACTAACAACAGTTGTAACCGGACGCCCCACAGTGGATCGTCTAGAATTCTCGAACAAGTCAGCTTGACAAAATTATTTTATTTTATTTTATAGCTTATGAAATAGTCACCATTAAAAAGCATTTAGGTTAGTTTTTTAATGATGTATAGCGTCACAATACAATATTTTTGAACAATACAATACAGTATTGGTGATTCAACCCAATACTGTATTTGTATGCCTCTCTTGAAAGAATTGAGTTTTCATACGGACAAAATTATTAGTTCTTATTTATATCGCGTTTGTACGGGAGCAAACAAATAATTCGTCCTAATATTAAAGCATAACTTGCAAACAGCGTATTCTTATAAAATAATTTAATTAACTCTATCTACGAACACGTAGATTAACGAACATCGCGTTGAACCATAATATAGTGTACGACTTTTCCCAACCTGACTTGTTCTACACGATCTTCTGTGCGCCCACCCGACTTTTTCGCCGCTGTCACCGCCGCGCCGTTTGCAGAAGGTAGTCAATATAATACTATACGATAGCCAGGAGCACTCCTGTCCTGGTGAAACCGGTACACCAGGGGGCGAGGACTACTGGGAACATGTGATCGGAGGATATCAAGCAGGCTGGATCTAATCGACCGGTATGCAGGCAACCTCATAAGTCAATATTGGAATTTATGATGGGTAGGAACAAAGGTACTGATTGAGCGTTATGACTTCCTTCTTCATACATTTCCTTGCCTCTTTTTGGCTCTTCCCGGTTCATATTGTTTCTTCTTGTATCTTCTTGTCGCTTCTTGTCTCTTATTATCTCTTATTTTCTCTTCGTGTCTTTTATTTTTATTCTTATCTCTTTTTTATCTTTTCTTGTCTCTTTTCGTTTCTTCTAGTTTCTACAGGCTCATTTTGTCTTTTCCTGACTTGCATTAACTCTTTTTATATATTTTTTTACATATTCTTGCCCCTTCTTGGCTCGTCTTGCATATTCTTCTATATCTTCTTACTTCTTTTCGCCGCTTCTCGTTTCTTCTGGAGTATTTAAGTATTTTCTTGTCCACGCGATCGCTTCAACTGGAATGGAATAACTGCAATATGAATTGAGTGATTGGCGTTCGAGTTGGAAATTTCCACCCTCATTTAAAAAAATCATACCTCTAAATTTTAATACCAACATATATAAAAAGATTAAATTGATATATAGCCAATAAATTCACCTGTATTTTACCATTTTTCTTATATATTTATGATTTATACAAACAATTATTAAAAAATTGTAAATTCTGTAACTTGTAATCGTAAATGCGCGAATTCCGAGCTCTCAAAAATGGCACATTATGGCATGCGATCACTCAAGACGTTTTGCAAACTCGGCATAATATGCCAAAAATCACTTGAGTGGATAACTATCACGTGTTTTATTGCAACTTCTCACCCTTTCTTGGCTACTCTTGTCTCTTCTTGAATCGTCTTACTTCTTACCGCCACTTCTCATTTCATCTAGTCTCTATTAATCTCTCCTAGTCTCTTTTTGTCTTTTCTAGTCACTTCTTAGATATTCATTCCACTTACTGCATCTTCTAGAATCTTCGTTCGTCTTTTCTCTTCTTTTTTCTACTAGTTTCTCTTAGCCCTTCTAGTTTAATCTTGGATTTTCTCGCTTCCTCTCGCATCTTGTAATTTCTCGCCCCTTCTTGGCTAGTTTTGTCTTTTCCTGGCTATTCTTGTATATTGTAACTTCTTACTTCTTAGTCTTAATCTTCTTGTCTTTTTCTATCTTTTCCAGCTGACTTCTCATCCTAGCCTGTGTTGCCTCCTCCTGGCTCTAATACCTAGATAAAATAAAAATCAAACAAAAAAATTAAAAATTAAAGTTTCTTCTATTGTGTCGTGGTCCAACGTTTTCATACCTTTTCAGATATCATAGGCTATGGTAAACAAAAGTATTGAACCAAAATCAAAGTGAAGATAATGTATGCGTATCATCTGAAACAAAAAGAAAAATATTAAATAAAATATGGCTTATCTGTTTTATAGGTAAATATCCTCGGTTGAAAACCTCCCGTAAATCCCGAACTAATGACACCACTTGACACTTGAGGGGCCATATATACAATCTCCGGCTGCATTGAGAGTCTTTGTTCTGGCTTCACTTTCCAAATTTTATCGATTTAAAATGCTATAAAAATTTCAAATTCCGGCTAGATGGTAAAAGTTACGCGCATTTCGTGAAATAAGAAGGTAAGCACTATATAAAACACGTATGTTGAACACTTTTCAGCAATCTCTTAACAAGGGAAACCTTCTGAAAGGATTAAACAAACCGGAGCGGTTAAATCACGTCCACTGTGAAGGAGACCCACACGGCTAGCGGAGGTAGTGAATATAATAGAGGGAATAAATAGCTGCCTTTACAAAACAATACGCAGAAGAAAGATGTATATAACTGGGAAGAATTTCCTCATAAACGAATGAAAAATAAGTGCCGCTTTCAGGAAGCTTTCAGTGAAGTTCCTTCCTTCCAGAGAAAAATATGAAGTGAAAAACTTTTAACTGGGTTGTTTTGTATTAAATGTACAGCATTGGCGTATTTGGTTCTCTCCGGGTGGTTAAAGCGAGCTGCCGCCCCCTCCCTGTGATCGGATATTATGACTTTTTTAAATAAGTAAAAATGTTGTATTCTTACCACAATTGAAACATTGAGTAAATGAGATAATATCAAGCATGGTGATCATTTTGATTGCGTAAATGTGTATTTATTTTTCTTCATACATTATACCGTCTTGGAAAAGCAACGATAATAGAGAAATGTGATCGTAAATAGGTATAGAATATGAAAGTGATATACCTATGCGAAATTATGGTTTCTTATTTTATTTTATTTACTTAAATTATTTACTTCAAAATCCTGCGGATGTGGTTTTTTGTTAGTTGGTTTATTTAAATTCCACTCGCTAGTTTAAATTCCTCGATAATAATCAATCTCCGATAGGAGAAGATAGCAGATGAAGAATGAGCTTTATAATGTGAACCGCAAGGTGATGCCTCCCATAGCTATTTCTTTGACTGCCATTTTATTTTAAATTGTAACGCGCGTGGCACGCATTATATATCAAACACAAATAAACACAAGACCGATCGCTGTGATGAAATCTTTCGAATGTTAAGAAGAAAGCTTTCCACAAATCTTCTTCACTACATGAATTTTATTTTTGTGAGTTTTCCTCCGATGAAAGGAAGTTTCTCCGAGACTTTTTGCACCATGTGTCATGTGATCGATCTTCGGAGGTTTTACTTGCTACTAAACAATTGAAAACTGTATTACGTGTCCCATTTTCAAGTTGTTTTAAAATTTCACCTTTGAAACACTCTGAACAGTGTTATAAGTTAGTTGCTTGTGAGAACTGAAATAGTAACGAACTTTAAAAAATCTTTTACACAACTTGAAAATTAACTTTGAAATTTGAAGAATTGTTCAAATTCAACCGAAACAACCCGACCTAAGAGGAGGTTGGATGAACCACAAGATGAATGGACTACTTTCCGGGGGAAGGTTTTGTGGGGTCGCGGTCAGTGGGTGGGAGGGGGTGCTAGGAAGGGGGGGGGGGGTGGTATCTGATTGCGCGGTTACCTTATTAGCAGATCCTGAATGAATCTTATTACAAGTGTTAAAATAGGTCGTGATACTATCCAAGAACAGACACTGTGATAAGGTGTTAGTAAGTAAATGGATATGCCAGAGTAATATGTTCTCATTAAATAGTGGTTGATAATTAATGTCAGTTTAATTTTAAAACAAACGTTTTAACAATCGGGTTTTATTTTTTAATTTTGCAATAATTAGATTCACACCATTATTGATTTCGCATCGTCATAATAATTGACAAATTATGAATACAGTAGGTGCCACAAAATACAATTAAGCATATTTTTCCGCAAATAACTGCACTAACCTGATTTTTGCATGAAAGGAAACATATATCGTTTGTGTTGTTAAATTTTTTAAATCCTTTGAATATTATGGAATAAAATGGCAGTATTATATTGTAAGCAATATTTTTATAAAAAAGTACAGACTAGGAGCCTACTTATGCATAAAACATCAATGTGTTTTCGGAATAAGCACAAATGAAAGAACTACCTTTGACAAATATATAAATGCAAACAGTTAAAGCGGCGGATTATTCACATTTCGGAATTTATATCCTATCATTTATTTTCATAAAAAAGCACTACGTATATATAGGTATTAACAAAGAAGGAACTCGAAAAAAACATTCGCGCCATTATTTTATCTTTGTATTTTATAAACCTGTTAGAAACGGGAAGAAAGGAGATTATCTGAAGAAGATTGTGGTAATGAGTGTCGCCCCGAGGGAACCATTCCATACATAATTCAAAGCTTTGAGTGTCCGTAAGGGATGAAAGAAATCACTCTTCGCATTGCTGCTCCCCGCTACCCCGCTACCTCATTACCGCCACCAGACCAATGATACACCCAGGTGTATTCTGTTAGGTGTCTCTTTTTACCATCAGAATCTGGGGTGATAAAATATATTATTGTTTTCAGACAAATATACCCCGATTTTCATCTTTTTCATAGGGTTTTTATGTCCCTGGTTACGCATTGAATGGAATATTTAGAATTATTCAGTGTGTTATGTCATCATTAAAACTCAGAGGAAATGGCATTTAAATGTCATATAATGTACGCATTTTAAACAAGATATATATGAACAACATAGACTTCTTAATACGTTAATATTAAATCACTTTTAAAAGATGTTCCCAATTTCAACTTAAAGTTTCTTGCAGCTATAAATCACCAGCACTTGTGCTGATTGCAATCATCAATAACTATTTAGCATAAGACGTTGTCACAGACAAAAGAGAAAAGGCTAAACACCAATTAATTTTGAATTTCAAAGAAATCTGGCAATCCGTGACGTAATCGGTATCATTTCAAACGGGCATGCAACAAAAAATTAAAATCTTGTTTGTGTGTGTAATACGTATTGTTATATAGGTTGGTGTATATTTTTTGGAAAAAAATTATGATGAAACAAGTTATAATTTCTAATTAAACTAGAAAAACAAGCTTTGACGACAGCTTAGGCGACAAACTAGTAAAACAGTCTATGAAATTTACATTTAGTTCAAATAACAAGCCGCGGTAATACGGTCACAGATGTTCCCGTGACCGAAAGCCAGCCCTTAATCTTGATGCATCCCTTACGCCTCCCCACAGCCTACAGCCTACAGCCTCGCTGAGGGCGGCGGCTTACCAACTTATTCTCTACCTTCAGAAGCTTAACCTGACTCTTAGTACCGCCGAAGAGCATCATATTAATGATGAAAAAGTATTTTAATAGCCTATTCGAGAGAACAAAATCGTTTAGTGATAATATAAGTCCTCTTAATGCAGGGACATACATTGAGTTTTTTTTATTTGACTCATATGGAAAACCCGTAAATTGATAATCGTATATTCATGCATTGAAAAAAAAAAATCACGATAGTTAATCTTTCCGGGAACCATTTATTGGATAACCACCACCTCTGCCATAGGTCATCCCTAGTGGTTCACTATGTTTGGTGATTCGTATGGTGAGGTGTGTTCAGGATGCGCATGCCCATCAGCTGCGTGGCGTGTCAGATCGGGAGAGGCTGGTGTGGGGAGATCATTTGACCTCTCCAACTGGTCTCTCGACCCAACACCTTGTGCCGCAGTGGGTTATATTTGTATGTCTGTCACTTCTGGAAAAACCTACCCCTAGATTCCTACCCATCCCACATTCTCTTTACCTTCCCAGAACTCTTCTCCTTCCTTTCCTCAAAAAAGACCATCCAAAGAACATCTCAAAAGATAACATAGGCCCTGAGGGAAATTATTTTCCTGAGGGCTTCCTCCGTGTGGTTAATGTAAAGTAAGTTACCAGAAATACAATGATGTAGTCTATTTCTGAAGTTTAAGGCTTCCTTTCTGCAGATTTCAAGGGGTATGGCCATAGACTAAAGTATAATACATCAATGGGTATGGCAGATGTTTTCTCGATAATTCAGGTCTTCAGCTCTTCGAAAGTGTAAGGCCTATGTTTGAAATTTTTCTCCTTCAAATAACTTCACAGCAAGAAGTCGCACATGCTTAAATCTACGAGCTCACTATCTCACGTCACCCGTCAGAGACACAAGTCGAGCAGGGAACATTTGTCTCAATTTAGCCATAGAAGTCCGAGTTGTGTGTGCTTTAGCCCCATCTTGTTGGAACCATAGATTTCCCAGATTAGTTTCGCCACTCAATTGTTGCAATTTGTTGCTGCAAGAAAGAAACCCAAACTAATAAAAAATAAATAGACTACATCAGTTTATTGCTGCTGAAGGCCACCATCTTGCTTAAGTAATATTCAAAACTTAATGATTATATGGGATTATATACCGATCATAGTAAAAAAGTTTTCAGTTTACAAGTTTATTAGTTATTTTTTATACCTCCTCAAAACCAGGTCATTACTTCTGTCCCATCCTGTACTTTCCCAGAGTTAAATAAAAGTATTCATCAATGACTACTGCTCACTACAATCAAAATTATTAAAAGTCTCAAATACACACACATATTATGGACCGACACATCACAAATGATTTGATTGATTTACATATTGAAATATCTTGATTATAAAATTACGTTCTTTGTTTTAATTCCAAGTAATGAAAAAATACATTTAAAAAAACTGTTAAATGTAGAAACATATCCTCTACAAATTTTTATAGTCGTTGAAATATTGCAATGAACAAATTAATTGAGCTATTATTTTTCCGATTATTGTTGCAATTGTGGTTCACCTTGTGTCGCGAATATTATCAACTATGTACCCGCATTGTAATATTTTGAACAAATATTGTAATTTTAAACCATTTATTGGATAACCAACAACTCTGCCATGGGTCACCTCAAGTGGTTAGCTACGTTTGGTGATTGAGCAGGGGTGGCGGGGTACAACAGGTGGGGGATGTTCAGAATGCGCCTGCCCACCTCCTGCGTGGCGTGCCAGATCGGGAGAGGCTGGTTTGGGTAGACACTTAGACCTCTCCAACTGATTTCTCGACCCATCGCCTTGCACCGAGGATTTGTTCTATGTAAGTCACTCCTGGACACAATGATTTCTAGATTCCTACCCAACCCTCATTCCCTTAACCTTTCCAGGACTTAAAAATGACATTCCACACATCATCCCGAAAGATGAGGGAAATTATTTTCCTCGGGGCCTCCTGTGTGATGTAAATATTTTTTTAAAGACTACTAAAGTGGGTATTTTTTTTCTATTATTTCAGGCTTTCACCCTTCAAGGGTGTTCTTGGCCATCATTTAAAATTATTGAGAAATGAAAGGTGAATTAAAATATTTAAACTTTATTTAAATAGGCAAATTTCAAAATTATAATGAAAATTGGAGTCGAGTTCAGACTTAGAAGAGATGAGATGTTGAATGGAGGGGAGGAAATTTTAGATAAGGCTTGATAGAAGAGAGGATATTTGTTTAGAAAAGGACAACCAAAAAATATGTGATCTAAAGTTCCCACTTCTAGACCACAGAATGTACAATCTGGGGAGTCAAGGACGTGAATTTTAAAAAGATTTATTTATTTATTTATTTATTTATTTATTTACGGACAAATAGTCCATTAACAACATATTAATTACACGAATAAGTTTTATAAACAGAGATGACAGTGAAAGGAGAGCATATATAAATGAGGAGCGAAGACAATAACAATGACAATAATAATATAAAAGTAAGAATGGGAGATAATAATAAGTCAAAGCATGAAGATGGTTCAAAGGGCATTAGAAATTAGACATTGCGTATTGACTGTCGAAAGTCATTTAGGCATATACCACAAAATTCAATGCTTTGACTTGACAGTGAGTTGACAAGTCTCGACATTCTGGACAAAGGAGAATGGTATCCATAATTGGTAGAATGTTGATTGACGAACAGCAATTCATTATTTCGGAGTCTACGGGAAGGGATGTTGAATTGGATAAGTTGCAACAAAGCAGGTGAGTCTGTAATACCATTGATAATCTTGAATATGCAAATCAGATCAGTGTCCCTTCTACGTTTCTCCAAAGAAGAAATGTTTAAAGTTTGTTCAACTTCATCATATGAGTACTCTCCTCTTTCAAGACCCAACCTCCAAGCGATTCCTCGTAGGAAGCGATGTTGTACGGATTCTATGTGACAGATGTGGACAGCATAGAAAGGAGACCAAATAACACTAGCGTATTCAAGGTGAGGGCGAACTAACGAGCAGTAAAGAGTTTTAAGGGTACTTATATGTTTAAAGTCAGAGGTTATTCTATGAACGAAGCCAAGTAGTTTAAGTGATTTGTTAACAATGTTGTTAATGTGCTCACGGAAAGAAAGTTTGCAGTCTAGAGTGACCCCAAGATCCTTGATAGATGTTACAGTAGATAAACAAACATTGTTTAATTTATAATCAAACTGAATAGGTTTTTTGGTTCTATAAAAGGACAAAATTTTACATTTATCAACATTAAGTTCCATGCAGTTTATTTTGCACCAATTATTAAACGAGTCAATATCACGTTGAAAATGTAAGCAGTCAAGGTAGGATTTAATTATCTGAAGAATCTTATTATCATCCGCAAAAAGCCAGAAGCGTGTATGAGAAAAAACTTTGGTGATATCGTTAACAAAAAGGTTGAAGAGAAGCGGGGCCAAATGAGCTCCTTGGGGAACGCCGGACGTTACGTCAATGTTAAAGGATTCAAAGTTGTTTATTTTAACCCTTTGTTTTCTATCGCTCAAGTAAGAGCGAAAGAATGATAACAACGGGTTTCTAATGCCTATAGCATAAAGTTTGGCCATGAGAATCGAGTGATTTACTTTATCAAAGGCTTTGGAGAAATCAGTATAGAGTACGTCAACCTGAGTGTTGTCTTCCAAGGCTTTAACAATGGTATTTGTAAAGGACAATAAATTAGTTGTTGTAGATTTCGCCGATCTAAATCCATGCTGTTCATCAATCAGAACATTTTTGAATATAGGAGTGATTTTCTTTGTAATTATCGACTCAAATATTTTTGGAATACAAGATATAATTGATATTGGTCTGTAATTTTCAATGTTTGACTTGTTCCCGGACTTAAAAATGGGTCGAATATATGAAATTTTCCATGAATCAGCAAATGTTCCAGATGAGAGTGATAAGTTGTACAACATACAAATTGGGTTAGATAATGAATATTTACATTCTTTTAGCAAGATTTCTGGAATGCCATCAGGTCCGGTACTTTTTTTGTTAGAAAGTTTACTTAAAGATTGGTAAACCTCTACAAGTGAGATTTGGCAATCATTCAAGTCAATGTTGTAGTCATAGTTGAGTGGAGGGATGTTGCATGAGGCACCAGAATATACAGAGGAGAAGTGTTTAGCAAAAAGGTTGGCGATGTCAAGACCGTTAGTAGCATGAGTTTCATTATAGTGCATACTAGAAGGAAGATCATTATCAGTACGCTTTTGCGCAACAAATTGCCAAAATTGTTTAGGGTTTTGCAGTAATTTTGACTCAGTAACTTCTACATAAGATTTATAGCATTTGGCTGATTCGATTTTGGACAGTTCCCTTAAATGAGAAAATTTTCGATACAAGTTTAAGTTGCCAGTGTCTTTAAATAGCTTATGAGTTTTCTTTTTTCAATTATTAACTGTTTGAGTTTTGAGCTAAACCAATTTGGAAACTTGGGTTGATAGTAACATCCCTTAGGAACAAACAAATCTATAGCGCGTGAGACGCATTCATTAAATTTAAATACAGCGTCATTAATATCAGATTTTAAAAATAGTACTGACCAATTAATCTGGGAAAGAAATTTGTTCATATTAGAGTAGTCACCATTAAGATATTTGTAGTGATAAGAGGCACTTGGTTTCAAAGAATCTAATTGGAAGAAATTAGTGATGTTAATAGAGAGAGGTGGATGATATTTATCTATAGGTAACAAAGAGACATCAGCTTCACTTACTATGATATTTGGTATGCTAGAAAAAATTAAATCTAGGCAAGAACCTAGATAGTTAGTGACTGGATTTATTTGAAACAGATTCAAGTAGGCAAAAAAATTTACAATTTCAGTAGCTTGTGGGGAAAGATTACTAGTAGGAGTTTTGACACCTTGGTTGTCGTTCAGCCACAATATTTTAGGTAAATTATAATCGCCACAAATAAATAAGGAATCAGCGTTTCTAGAAACATGTTCAGTTAAAGCAGTATGTGACTTATAGACTTCTATCGAAGAGGATGGAGGAATGTAAACACAACCGAGTACAAGTTTTTTGTTACCTAATAGAACACATAGAAACAATTGATCAGACACATTGTTAGATGACTCTAGAATATAGCAATTGTATTTCTTATTTACACATATCATCACTCCACCACCTTTACATTTCGCAGAAGAAGTAGAACGGTCACTACGAAAAATGTTATAGTCAAAAAATCCCAACTCAGCAGATGAGATATTATCGGAGAGCCATGTTTCAGTAAAAAATATAAAGTCATATTGACACACACTGACGTTACAGCGAATGGTGTTCAGTTTTGTGTTTAGGCCACGAACATTTTGGTAGTACATTGAGTAGGAATTATTCACAGAACGATTGATCAGGTTCAACCTAAAAAATTAATCCGAGAGAGTTCACGTCTTTCAGCAGCCTGGCGGGCGGGGCAGTCCTGAGCTCCAGTATTGTGAGAAGCCGGTTTCCTGAAGAAGGTGCAGGTGGCGCATACTGGTGATTTCACCTTATTGGGGCAGGCATCACGGTTGTGGCCAACTTTGGCACAGTGGGGACAGGTAGGTAAGTCAGTTTGGCACTTTGAAGCTGTGTGACCATATAATTGACAGTGGCCACACTTTAAACTATCTACCCAGTCTCTTACTCGGTGTAGTTGCCAGTCTATGGCAAGTTTAGTTCGCGATATTAAAGAGTGACGCACAGATGGAGGGACTCTAAAAATGTGGATGCAGTTTCCAGTGCGAGGGCCAGATTTATGGGAAAAAGACATGATCAATTTTAAGTTCTCCAAAGATAGACCAGTGTCGTTGGAAGATTGAAGATGAACGGCACTTATAATTTCCTCTGCCGAAATGTCTTGAGGGAGGTTGTGGATGGCGATGCGAGGGAGGCGATTTGGGGCAATGGTTGCTTTTAATCCCGCTTCGTTAAGCGCCGGAGCGTTCGCGAGTTTATCTGCCTCAGCAGAAGTGCTGGGGTGTATTAACACCCCACCATTTTTTAGTTCTCGCATTCCAGTGACTCGGATGCCCAGTTTACTGGGATTAATAGCATTTTTCAGAGATTTTAGGGTCGACTCGGAATTGTCTGTTGACTGGTGAATTATAACCGAAGGTCTGGCAGGTCCTGGAGGAGCATTATTTCTGGTTATAGGTGGCAGTTGGGGAAAATTTTCCAGTTCAGCTCTCGATTGATGCTCTACAGTTGAGATTTGAACACGATTGTTTATCTTCCTTAAAATTCTATTTTCACCGGAAATTTCAGCCATTTTTGCCGCCATTTCGCTAATTACACCTAATATAGTTATAGTCTTTGGATTCAATTTACTCATTTGTTCTTTGCTCAGTTTCGTTGTAGCATCATTAATACAGTTTTGCATCTGTTTTACCGCTTCCGTAGCTTTGGATATGTATATCTGGGGATCCATCTTGAGTTTTGATTGTAAATAAGAATTTACGAAAAATTTATTTATCACAGCTTGAATCACCGTCTACTTCAAAAAGTGTCTATGGTTAACTCAACTGTCAAAATCACTTTTAGAACTTGAAATTCACGTAGATTATTAAGATAGCGAAAAACTAATTTACGCAGGAGAATAAACGAATATTTCTCCACAAAATGATGTATCACATATATAAGATATCACTCTTTTACTGCACTTTTTCACGTAAGAAGAACAGCTAACAGTAAGTAAATGCGCTTAGAAGTATTGTTGTTGAGAAGATGGGAAGGAACGGAAAAATGTCCGATCCTCATTCGAATTAATGAAGAAATTTCTTTTTTGGAAAAATGAGGGAATTGCTGAAACCATGGTTTTGATGGAATAGTCCTTTGTATTGAGGCATAGCAGGCTCCCATGGATTGACTAGCAATGTGCCAATACTCCGACCAAACATTGCGGGATCTATCTTTGATGATGGAAAAAATGTCAGATAGGGGAATGTGGTTTACATTTAATAAAAAAATATGTTTCTAAATATGTTTCTAAATGAGTTTCACAAATGAATGATCAAACTAATGGGGTGTCAGGGTGTACCGTGGCATACAAAATAATGCAATAATCTGAGAAATAAAAAGAAATCACTAAAACATTCTTAGATCTATGTAATATGTATAATCCGTAAATATTAGCCTAAATTTTTTCTTTAGTTTACATTTAGTGTTCATATTTACCAGTTTATTAGCGACCATTTATTTAAACTGTTTTGATCGCGCATTACCTCCGTGTGCTGAAAACCACGTACCGTAATATGGGGTAGCTTTTGAATCGTGGGTATAATAGGGAATTCTCGTGCATTTTGTAAATAATTTATTTCAATAAAGATAATTATTTTATTATGTGCCTCTTTTTTTCTTTTTTTTTAAATGCATTTTCAATTTTTTGTAGTTGTTTTAAAAATTGCATGCTATTTCAGCTCTGAAAACGGTCATGCGCCATTTTGACCGCTACGTCACAAGTGCTACGTCACACCTTTGCCGCCGCCGCCGCCATCGGTTTGCAGGATCTACTCAGGCCGGTCAACAGTGACGTCATCGTTCGCCCTTGAACGCTTGATCAATCACCGGGCGTTTTTAGCTGCATTGAAATATTTCGTTCGCGCCTGTTTTTAAAGTCATTATAACTTTAATAAATGTTTTTTGAAAATTATAAAAACTATGTATTCTTGTGTCTGAAGTGTTTCTACATGTGAATAATTAATAATAAGTGATTTTTTGGTGTGAAGAGAATTACCTATTACTCTCTTCTTTTTAATGATTTAATATCGGGCAAAGTGGATTCTTTTATTATTAAAAAATAAGTGAAAAATTAGTTGGTTTCTAGTTATGTTCATGCTGTTGGTTGAATTGCAAAGCTGGTTTTTTTTTTATATATTTTCAAACGGGGAGAAGTGTGAATACATTTCATAAATTCTTCAATTACATAATAAGTTCGTATCATTAATGCCTATAAGCGCGCTTTATTTTCGTGGCTTGGCCTATTTTCGCATATCTCTCGCCATGCATTCCCGTTGGTAGTGCGTGGCGTGCGATATGCTGAAATAGGCCATGCCATGATGAGTATAGCGTAATGTGTCACTATGTCGTAATGTGTTTTCAGGTTTGAAATTAAAATATTCCAATTCATAAATATAAACTTATTTTATCAAATTTCTTAAAATGGCATTTGCCTTTGTGACATCTTTAAAAAGAAGAAATATATAGCACATTTAAAATACCTTGAAAATATTCAGAAATTTTATGAGAAATTTCAAGTTTATACAACAGATAAACAATCTTCTTCGGCTGTATGTATAAACAATGTATAATCTCTCAATGAAATAATTCATGGCCATTAAATGTCAGTTTATATTAGAAAATATTTTACATAAATGGTTGATTATCAATTGTATAAAATATTCATTGCATCAGTATCAATAAATATTATGCCAAAATTATCTAAAAAATGTTTTTATTGAAAAGATTTTTAGTTTTAAAATTGTAAAATAATCAGTCACCCCCATTTTATATGAGGTCATTAGTATAAACTACAGATGTACCTACAGTGCAGCACAAAAATGTATTTGTCCGTATTGTACGAGAGACGTGTTTGCACTGACTTTCAAACATTACTCGGACTAAACAAATATAAAGCTAGTGAATCCGAGTACTGAGTACTGGGTAGGCTTTCATATTTACTATTTACAGTAGCAAACCCCGTTAGTTTTATTTTTAGGCACTTCACATATTTTGGATAGCCGAAACTGGTATTTTAACGTTTGTCTAACTATAAATGGTAATTTAAGGATTTTTTTTGTAATATATTCAATTAGGTTATTTCACATGTATTAGAATCGATATAATACTTTTTATGATTAAGTTTGATTAATTTTTACTATTTATGCAAAATAAAATTTGTGGTTTAAGTAAAAACTTTTTTAAATGGAAAGATTTTAAGACTTATGGAAGAGAAACGTATTTTTTTGAACGAAGTCTTGACAAATTTTAAACTTTGCTTTTTAACCATATGGATTGTTTTAGATTCTAAATGTTAGAGTCTCGCAAAAACGATGAAAGGAGAGTGCATTTCACCCCAAAACGAAGTGGAAACCGCCTTGGTGTCTTATAACGAAGGAAAGATGAAACAATTATTAAGGTATTGTAGAAGTTTGATAAGAATGGGAGGTGGACATCGTTGACTTGAGAATGAACCAGAGATGAAAAAAAAAGTTGTTTTATATATTCACCGCGTAATCCATGTAGAATGTTTTGTGTACCCGCTTCTAACTTTAATGGCAAAAAACAATCACATGAAAACGAAGTATAAATTTGTTGAAACATGTTTTGAAAACAAATTTGTGAAATAACGTGGAAGTTCAGGGCAGTTTGATGGGAGTGATATTGTTTGTTTTTTTGTTATCACCGCCACCTTTACTCTGTTTCTGGCCGCGGCATTAATAACAAAGTTCCCCGTCATTTTCAACAGAGGGTTCTGTGAACAAAGTTTTGTTGTGTTTGCAAACTGAGGCAAACATTCAAATTAAATTAAAGATTAACGGATTCGTGGTTTTAATTTGTATCGAATCCACGAATAAAAATGAAAAGGAACACCAGTCAATTTGTTGTCTTCTAAAATATTGTTTTTCTGGAGTTTCGCCTTGAGAGCTTTGCCCGGAATCTTCGATTTGAATTAGTTGATTGTCTTCGATATTGAATTTTTTCTGTAAGCTAGTGTTTAAAATTTCTAGTTAATTTATTATTTTATTAAGTAGCTTGAAACAAATGTATGGCGCGTGATAATACATATTATTATAATATAATACTGAAAGTGAGTAAGATTAAAAAATGGACGCTTAAATGGTTTTGGGCATGTAGAGCAAATGAACGAAGATAAGAGTGTAAGGAGAATATGTGAGATAAAATGTGAATGGTAGCAAGTCAAGAAAGCTGGCACTTGGTACGATCAAGTGAATCAGTTATTTGAGTCAGACCATGTCGAGAGTCAGAATAATAGAAGAGTGTGTATGAGACGATGAATGAATGTGAATGAGGCAAAGAGTGTGTTCCAAGACCAAATATGAAAAAGAATACATAATTTTTTCCATCTATTTTAGGTATTCGAATTCGACAGCATCAATTCCGACTTTTTGTGAGGTATTCCACTCTCCCAAAAAACGACATGATCCATCTTGGCAGCTTGGCTTACCATAAGTAATATAGAACGATCAACTGGGCGCACACAACTATTATGTCAATGTCAACCATAATTTCAGACAAGATCAGTAATTTGTGGGTCGGGTCGTGATTCATTTACATTCACGTTTACAGTGCTCTTGTATTCAAGCCACGTCTCGGTAAGATTTGTTCTCCTTAATACGCCGCATAAATATGCTTCCATGGGTAATTTCCCTAACTTGAGGGCCGTTGTTAGGTGATTAGGGCAACCCACCTACCTACCTCCTTACGCTCCTCATACTAACATGGATAATTACATTTACGTACTACCTCTACCTTTACTCGGGAGCGAACCAACCCAATTACTCACTTTAAGTTGCGGAACCCATTTTACGGCAATCAATTACCTATAATATCTGTTAATTCATTCATTTTCGATGAAATCGCTATCAAATTTAACATAAAATGCACAAGTTACAAATGAACAACTTCAGGACAACTTAGCATTTTAATAGATATTGGATTATTTCTATAGCGTTCCAAGAGAGCCTTAAAACTTAATTTAAAACTTTTTCTAGGCTCATACCTAGCTAAAATTTATAAATAATGACTTAACTAACTGAGATTTATAACTAGTGACTTAAAACTCCGACTTATAGTAACTAGGAACTAACTAGTGAGACTTAAAACTTGTTACTCATATGTAGCTAATGAGTTACCATACCGATGCTTGTTTTTCTCGTATTTTCTTTTGTAATGTAGATATTTACTTTCCTGAGAATTTTCAATTTTTTGCTATACCGATCATTAACTTTTTTTTTAGTTTCGAAGACAACGTGATTTGGCCAAAAACACGAGCGCTGTGACACAATGTGGTGTTGCTCACGTTAAAAAATATAATTTCAATTGACTCAGCAGATTTCTGGACGCGAGTAGAAACTATTTATTTTCAAATTTTAAATAAATTTAGGTGTATGTAGGTAGGTACTAAAAGCATAAATTATATGCTAAAGATTTTTCATTTACGTATTGAAAAAAGTAGGTAATTCGCATTCTGACATTTTTTTAAATTGTTCGTTTATAATAATAATTGATCCCTTTATTTTTTAATGAATGGCATGAAATAATAACCTACTTGCGTATTGTAGACGACAAATTTTTTTATGAAATTAGATTTAGTTTTTTTATCCTCCATAATGATAATTTTTATAGAGCCATTTCAGCGAAAAATGTCCTCGAAGACGCTGTAATCTACCAGGAGCACATAACTTTGACCAGGTGAAATTTTAATTAAAATACATTTAATGAAATAATATGTGGGATTATACAACTTTTTTTATTATTTTTACATGTTGCATGTTTACTATAAAAGTACCACTGCCCGGGACCCATTAATTGGATGTTCAAGAGTTGTGCTAGAGCCCAAAGCATTTCGCTACCTGTTTTATTAGAAAAACCGTACAAGTGCATCCCGATTGACAAAATGCTGTTTATCAATAAATGCATAGGGATGATGTCTAAGGAACTGAAAAGAAAAATAAATTACAATAACGAGATACACGGACACGGGACGAGAAATTCTAAGCAAATTAGATTGCCAACAAGAAAAAAAATAAGCACCCAAAAATCTCTGATGTACCAGGCCGTTCAACTCTATAACAAAATCCCGAAGGAAATTGCTGTGATAGAAAATATTAATAAGTTCAAAAATGAATTAAGAAAATATGTCTATCTCAATTATTAACGTTTCTTTTTTTGTGACTTTATTGAAATATTTAAAGAAAGATTATGTTTGCCAAACAATGAACATGTTTATATGTTTATAAAACTATTAGCACACACGAAGATGTGAGCTAACTTAAGATTAATAAATAAATAAAAATAAATAAATACACACGATCCCAAGAGCGTGTGTTGTGTAGGTAATACAGGTAAGTACTGTAGGTAGGTACTGAACTCGGTTCTTCAGGTAGGAACTATAGGTAGGTACTATTACAAAAAGAGAATGTACTGCATCATCGTGTAAATATTTATTAAATAAAAGATTCAAAACTCTAGATAGGTAGTGTAGGTAGGTACTGTAAGTAGGTACTGTAGGTAAGTACTGTAGGTAGGAACTGTAGATAAGTACTGTGGGTAGGTGCTGTAGGTAGGTACTGTGGGTAGGTACTTCAGATAGATTATGTAGGTAGATACTGTAGGTAGGTAATGTAGGTGAATACTGTTTGTGGGTACTGTAAGTAGGTACTGTAGGAAGGAACTGAAGGTAGGTACTGTCGGTAGGTCCTGATAGGGGAACTATTATTCTTTACTTATTAAATAAATGGAACCGCAAAGTACCCGAGGCCTTTTTTGCGAGATGAGCCTGATTCGGAACGCTTTGACTCAGGCGATGAGAAGCTTGCTTTATCAACATTCAAACACAGAGTTTTTTTCCTTTAAACATAAAATTTAATTATGATATTCATAGGCACACACTTTTTTCTTCATCAACATTCAAACATACATATTTCAATATATTTTTAGACACACACTCCACATTCAGCACGTAATCAAGAAAAAATTTAAACATAGTTCAAATCTATTCATTTTTACCTATTAGTTACCTGTAAAAAGCAAAAAGCTAGTTAATATTAATAATATTATTTTGTTGGAACGTAATACAGATCAGTGATAATTATTATTCACGCGTTTACAAACCAAGGCATCAAATTAATATTGGAATTTTAGTACGGCTCAATTATTATAAAACCATAAAGCGATTTTGGCTTCGACACATCGTTACATTTCATAATCGATTCATATTATGATCCCGCGCACGGGCTTACATTTAATTCAAATTGTTGTGAATATTACGCTCGGGTTAAATATACGCGCGTAAGCCCCACTCTAATGAAAGAGATATACAATACATATTCGTGATAACTATACAGTAGTTATTTTTTTAACATTTTTGAAAATAATAATAATAATTGGATGACTTGTATGACCACCTATGATCACCTCAAGAGCGCTGTACAAACTTATAATACATCTCTACAGTGATCTTTGTTATTACTTAACTATTTAAGGAGATAATATACAGTACAATACTTACCTGGTAGGTCACTTGAGATTAACACTCAATTAACATTATATAATTGTTTATTAGCGAAATTTAGATACAGGATTTAGGACATAATTGGAAAATTGAATATAACTGGACTTTCTCTTAGGAAAGGTATATTTAATTTAAGAGGACGACAGCTTAAAAAGGTAAGTTTTTAGTTTAGACCTGAATTCTGTTGGACTTGTTATGGATCTTAGTTCTGGAAGAAGTTTATTCCAAGCCTTCGGCCCAGATACTCCGAAAGCGCGGTCACCAAACTTAGTATTTGGCTTGCGCTTAGGTTCTATCAGCCTGCCTACAGCTGATGATGTAGCTGATCTCAGAGTTGACTGCCTCAGACCAGTATTTTCCGGGACGCATAATTCAGAGATGTAGGATGGGGCTATTTCATTGATGGATTTAAACACCACCCAGCACAGTTTTTACTGGATTCTTTCAGGGCACTTGAGCCAGTGAAGGTTACGAAGGTGTTCTGAAATGTGCGAATATTTTGAAACCCCGGTTATGAGCCTTGCTGCTGCATTAAACACTGATTGAAGCTTGTCAATTTGATATTTAACTATACCTTTTGCTTACGGGGTATTTATTAAATAGTTTTTTTGGACGAACCTCTCATAAGAGTCTTGTATTGGCAGTAGGGCACCTATTGAAAAATTTAAGGTTGCCACGGGGCGGCCATGGGGTCACGGAACTCAAATAACTAATCTATATCTAAAAAGACAAACAAACGTTTAAAATTTTGTGCCACAATTATTCCAACTCTGGAAAGTAGAATTATTTTACCTTACTAGCCTAAGTTAGAATACTAAAATGGCTATTATTTGTTCAAATAAAATAAAATTAGGAAAAAGTATATTATTTATTCATTTATTTATATATAAGCCTAAAAAGTCTTTTACATAAAAGTGATACAAGATGTGTGACAGTGTACATAGGAGAATATCCGTATTATACAGGAGATACTGACAGTAAATAGATGTAATCCATTGTAAAGTAGGTACAAAATACACAATTGTAAAATAGCGATTACAAGTATAATGAGAAAATATTAAGAAATAATTAAAACAACTAAATATAAAGCAATATTAGTTAAACGTAAGAGTAACATAAAGTAAGAAGAAATTACAACAACACTACATATAAGACAAATAGCAAAACTAATTTACCAACGCTACTCTAGTTTGTAGGATTCGACAAAGTGTTGATATAGATTATGCTTCGTTCTATAAATTGAGTCAATAAATAAATCAATAGTACCCCCATACTTGTTGCCCAGATCATGCATCCTATTGGTCAGTGAGGGTGTCTGATAGTTGTTCGTGTATGTATTGCAGAAGAATGTTGTAATGTTTCACCTTTTTGGGTGTGAGAGTAATTTTATATATTTCTTTTTTTTTGTTTAAAACAAATAGAATTTTCTTCTCTCTTGGCTATGATCGATATTTGTTTTTCTTTTCTAAGGCTTTACATATGTGTTCGTAGGGTTGGAAAATTCTTCCCCTACAACACATAAGCCTCCATGAAAATTGGACCCTTAATTTCTTTGATAACTACAGAAAGCCACTTAAAGCTCTCTTGTACTATATATCTTTATAGACATATGTACTTAACTAATTAATACGTTATTTACGGCCTTGAACGCAAATATTTTCGTATTTATATTGTAATTAAATTCCATCAAACGTTGTGTAATTTTTTTGATTTATGATATAGGATTTTAATTACTTTCATTTTGTGGTAACTTTGGTTCTTTTCAGGTTAGTGATTGGGTAAGGAGATTGGATTACGTCGAGATATTGCGAACGCTGGTATCATTTAACCTAACTAAATTTTTCCTGATAATCCCTATCTCCTAGTTCTAATTCCTTTAGAAACCGTAAAACCTGTGGAAAATACATAACATTTAATTTAGTGTAGCATACATATATAGTTAAAACAATCGAATATAGGTTAGTACAATATTAGTTATGAAACATATGTTCTCCAAAATTCTCTCCAATTCTGCGACGACCTGTGGGGTACATACATGTTGATTTAATCTTTGTAAGTATGGTTAGTGTTTATGATTTTGTACGAAGACGAACTCGGAAAGCAATATTGCTGTTAATAATTTGGCGCCTCCTCCTGCAATGTAACCGGGTGAACCAAGGTCGAATAAGACTTTCACACCGTCGTCAGGTGCCTCTAGTGGTAGGTACTTGCGAGGCTTTCCCACACCTCCAGATCCACAACCCTCTAGCGCTACGATCGAACCTCCCCTGGGTCCAGTACACTCCAAATTCCATCACCTCCGGATTTACGACTACTGAAGCGAACCGGTTTCGTCTTCTGAACAATCATATACTCACGGTTGTTGTAATGACAAGTTTCCTAGGCTTGCCACAACTCCAAGAAGCGATGAGACATGACCATTCTTAGGCCTAAAACGCCAGCTGTAGGCGGGTTCACATCACCCAGTGGATTATACATTCAAATACATATATGTATACATACGTTTTTTTTATAATTCACAATGTAACATTTTCTCACATGAAACATTGGGAACCAAGAATCTCAAATCCCAGGGTTGTGAGTCCTGAGTCCGATATCTCGATACATAAATACTAATAGGAAATACGAATAAATACGATATACTAAGTAATATACTTGTTTGTTTGTTTGACAGTTTTGGTATCGCGGTCTGACAACCACATTTTTTTTGTTTTCGTTGATGGATTTTATAAGGAGTGACCACCCCCTCTTTTGATTGAATTTGACTGAGTTATTTAACATTGGGTGGAAATAGGTTGTACTCATACGTACAAAACTATTATGACGCTTAGATTTGGTCACTTAGGATATGATCACATAACTAGTATGTGCGACTTAATTGAATCATAATTAACCGAATAGGTATCTTGAGTGGGCTATTCATCTCTGACGTATGTAGTTAGGTATTTAGGAAGTTTTCTTGTTGATATTATTTTGACTTATAGCCAGTGTATAAAACACACATGAATATGCTTGCTGTGATTTGGTATGAAGAAACGAGCTTTGAGAAACCTGCCCTTACCAGACACGATGTTTTATTTATTTTAGAGTTCGACTGGAATGCAGTTCGTGTAATTAAGAGGACTTTGACCTATTTTAGGGTCTTATGAATTCTTTGTGGGTTATATTTGTATCTGCTATCAGTGACATAATATCTACTATCAGCTGATAGTTTAGAAGACAAATCGTACATTATCGTTTTTGGATTTTCATGGTACATGTTGGTAAATAAGGTTTACCTAATTTTGAAAGGATATTTGGAAGTAGGTATTTGTTTTTGACACGAATGTGGTAATAGGTATTTGAAGTAGACATTTGTGCATGACACAAGTGTGATAATAGGTATTCGTGATATATACATCTTTATATGTGAAATGGTACAAAGTTATACCATATTATAGGTATCATATGTACCTAATTCTTGGGATAGATCTAGTTGCTGAAATATCGCAACCAGAGGCTGGACCGAATTATAACCTATATATATAAAATATAAAATATTATAAGATTTCATTTTTTATGATTTCTCGGCTTTCAGGAACGTTGTCGCCCATAATTTTCTCTCCCCTCTCGGCTCTCAGGAACGTTGTCTTTTGATTTCTGAATTTTTATTTTATATTTTGATTTCTTTTGACTCACCCACCTTGATCGATCATGCAAATATATCCGTTCGGGTTTACACGAAATTTGCGATCAAGGTTCCAAAATATTACCTATTTGCTGTTTAGAATGTAGTCTTAATTAAATTGATTCGTGACTACCATTTCTTTTTCATTTGACCGCGGCTTTAAAGTTTTGATTTAGTTTTCGTAAATGTTGATTGACGTAAGGACTGAGGTTAATACTTTCCAAAATATATCGCAAACAATGATAAGATATTTAGTATTATTATTTATACAAAATCTGAACTAATCGTATTATTATTACTCCTTTTATTTCGAAACAAAGGAGAGTGATTATTGTTATTTTTCCCGAAACACTATTTTAAGACAAAGAGGTAACGTTTATTTTAATTTTAAACTTAACTTTAAAGTATCCGATGAATCCTTTATTTTCAAATTTATTTCATTATTACTTTTTAAACAAAGAGACAATATTTATTTTTATCATTTTCACTTTTTTTTTAATCCTTCCGAATTCTCTTCGTACTTATTTTAACTGAATAATAAAATCACAAAGAGATTAAATTTAATCAAATCTAATCATTGATATTACTTTTCGAACTGTCTAAATTGTGTTTCTTTTTAAGCTAATGATGTACGTATCTACTATTAATATTTTTTTTCCAAAATTGATACTAAATTATAATCTATTTTTAAATATCAATACGCGATCACGTTCACTTTAGATATCCGATAAAACACTTAAATTGAATTTAAATGATTTTCACTTTGAATGAAATAATTAGTTTAGAATTTAAATAATTTACAAATCACTTTTTTGCACTTTTCACATTAACACTCCTAAACACTGAGTTTAAACTCTGTTTTATTATAGGATTTCACTGATGGGATTTTCAAAGAGGATTTGGAATAACTGAATTTAACTTTTATTGAAAGTCACTGAATATAACCCTACTTTATTAACACTGTTTAATTAATTAAAACTGACTTGTTCAAATTTCACTGATTGGATTTTTTTTCAAAGAGACTTAAAACTGAATTTAATACTTTTATTGAAAATCTCCTAAGTCCAGGGACTTATTAGTTACCTTTCTCGACGTACACACACGCGTAATTCGCACTTCCCGTCCTTTCAAGCCTCACAAAATTCCCCGAGAACTGTCTCGAATCCTCTCGCGCACTCGTTTTTATACTGTCTTCAATACCAAAATGACTTAAGTCGATTTCACCCTTCAGGCAAATAGATCATCAATCAACTCGTAAATTGGAACATATGTGCCACTAGTTTTGATTATTTAAATCTGGTCACTTATTCATACGACATAGTCATCTCTCGGCTACGCCTTCAAATTTACCGTCTTTGTCCTCTGCAGTTGCAGGGCTGGATCAGCATCCTTTAATTGTTTTCATAGAGTTCGTCGTAAGGTTAGATGTGTTTTTCTAGCTGTGCTTAATTTCGTTTATTTTTCTGGGAATATAATCAGTCCATTACCGTACTCCCTACGCACACTTCACATTCAACGTTCCTTATCTAATTCTTTATCTTATAAATAATTTTCCCTCTAATTTTTGTTCTTCTCGGGATTGCGCTTCATAATTCAGTCATTATTGTTCCTGTCTTAGCAGGCAAGTTCATGTTCGCATTGGATTCCCTCAATCCAATCATGTTTATTAGTGCTTACGTTTATTTCATCCTTCCTCTGGTTATTATGGCACTTTAAATTCGTCTCCACGCTCCTATGATGCCGAAATCAACTTCATAATGCTGCTATTTTCGTGTATATTCTAGTTCTTGCCAATCTGTCGGTCTGTACGCGTCCTGTTCAAATTTCGCTCGGAAAACAGAGTTCAAATGCTTTCATTTATATCTTTATGCATTATCTCAGTATAAACGTACAGGGTAGTACTTCTAACCATCTCAATTTCTTATTCACCTTAATGTCATTTGACCAGAAATGAACATTATTTTCGCCCCTTTTCACCGTTTCGCCACTGTAAAGTAATTAAATATTAAGGCGTTACCCGTATTGCATCTTGTTCCCTCAAAAATAGTCATTAATTTTTGATTTATATGGAGTAATTATTATAAAATCTTTGTACCTCAGCCATCAATTGTAGCTAATGTGTCTGCCTGTCAATCTAATGCATTTGGTTTTAAATAAATAGTCCCATATGTCCCATGTTAAATTTTATGACCAATTCCATCTTAATTGTCCTTCTAATGATCGTGGATCTTGTATTGTTTATCTCAATATAAACACATAAATTTATGAATCAGGCCATTGTATTTAATCTCATCGATTCAAAACCATTGGTTCCTCGGCCGGTATTTTCCTAGTACGATCCTCTCAAATTTGCATATCGATTACGCGTTTTTCTTGTTGATCTGTAGATGTATTTCCCTCCATCATTCAAAACTATAATTAAATCACTTAGTTTTGTCTTGTTTTCACCTCTCTACACAGTTTTTTTCGGGTTCTCCTGAGTCTACTCTACCCTCACGCGTTAATTTCACTTATTAGAAGTTTCTTGCCCCTTCCAGATAACAGTCTATCATACTTTATTTGATTTCGAATGACAATCAATCCTTTTTTTTCATTTGTATCAATCTCTCTTCGTTTCTTACACCGAAAGTTTATGACCAATGTTTCCCCCGTGAGAACATGTTTATCTTATAGTGCATTATCCTTTGACTCGATGTCTTCGTTCCCATGTTAATAAATAATGTAGATTTCTCCTTTGTCCTGTCAAAAACCCACTGTGATTGGCTAATTTTAGTAATAAATTTGGGTAGACACATCCCACTAGAACGCCTCTTTTTTCCAATTACAGTCTCCTGTATTTATTTCAATAAAGTTCGCTAGGTGTCTCTAGTGTGATGATTTCTTCGTAATTGAGGTTTAGTTTTCATTAAATACATTTTCTTTTGGAAGAAACCTATTTCATCACAATGTTATATTTTGTCTTGTATTCCTAGTCGGCACATGGAGTTTAATAGTGGCAACGATGGCAGGACTATCAATTTAGTTGTTAATGACTGTTTAACACAACCAGGTCTGAAATAATTCTCCTTTCAGAGAGTGTTATTAGATGAAATTGATACTATAATAATGATGAACATACATAGAATTTTTTGACTGCCGCAATTGTCAAATTAGTATCAATCTCTATAAAATTAAACAGAAACGAAAAGCTTGAATTGTATGTGTTTAAACAACAACATACAGAGGTAGGCAGAGAGGAAATCATCGTTCACATTCATACATCGTCTCATACATACTCTTCTATAATTCTGACTCTTGACATGGCCCGACTCAAGTATCTGATTTCACTTCCCCCGACTTTTTTTACCATTCACATTTGCGTCATATATACTCCTTACACTCCTATCTTCGGTATTTGCTCTACATGCCCAAACCATATGAGCTTTTCTTAATCTTACTCATTACGCCTACATCTGCCGTGCATTCTTTATGGATCTCCATATTTCTCACATGATCATACATGGTTTAAGCACACACCCGCCTCAGGGATCTCATTTTTACAGCATTCAGTTTACTTTCTTTCTTCCTCTGCCAGTTCCATGCATCACTGTCATACATCAGGGTAGGTACCAGCACGCAATTTTAGAAAACACAAGAAATAACGATAAACACACAAACTAGAAACACTAGATCTCAGGGTCAAAAACATATCCAACAAGCAAATACTAACACAACATTTAGACAAAGAAACTCATTATAGTATGATATTAAGTTCTACTCTAATTAAAAATCACAACAACATTATAACAATTAAAACTCAAGTACAAAACATAAGATGTATTGACCAAAATATCATCTGAAACAATTGAAATATAATTTTTGCTTTGTGTAAAAACCTTGTCTTGTAAACATACGTTTACCTTTAACAAAAAAAAATATTATTTATCCTCTTGGTCTTTTAACAGGACAAACTTACTAAGGATTCCACAATTTCCACAGCAAAATACCTTAAGAACCTAGAACAAACTTTAACAATCTAGTAATGAGTCAACAGAGAAATTATTTCTGCCTTAAGTACGAACATAACACATATAGGCCAACGATAATTATTACAGACATTAGGTGCAAGCATTTCAATGACTTCAGTATTTAGTGTAAGACAAACAACCTAACCTAACCTAACCAAAAACAGTTTTACTATGTTATAGGGATTGTACGCAGAGCCAATGTCCAATATATAGTGTTAACCCAACAACAGTTTTACTTTGTTCTAGGGATTGTACGCAGAGCCAATGTCCAATATATAGTGTAAACCAAATAACAGATTTACCATGTCCAATATATAGTGTAAACCCAACAACAGTTTTACTATGTTCTAGGGATTGTACGCAGATGTCCAATATATAGTGTCTCTGTACCTAAAATTATTGAATGTGCGCCAAAAAACTGAAACAACAAAAAATAAAATGCTACTACCAAAATGTGAGAGGGATCCGCACTAAACTTCCCATGTTGCTGACTTCGGCGGCAACTATCAGCAGTGATATCTTCATTTTAACCGAAACATGGCTCGACTCAGGAATCAATTCTGCCGAATTAGGCTTCCCAAATTTCAACATCTACCGTATGGATAGGAATTCTAAAACAAGTGCCAAAACGAGAGGAGGTGGTGTAGCCATTGCTATCTCTAAAAATCTCAGTTCTTCAAAAATATCCACAAAAAACACATCCATCGAGCAACTATTTGTCAATGTGAACACTTCTAGAGGTAAAATAATAGTGGGATGTGCATACTTACCTCCGAATTCTGATGTCCAAAGCTACAGCAATCACTGCGACGAGGTTGAATCAATTTGTGCTAAATATCCTAATACTAAACTACTTCTAGTTGGTGATTACAATCTGCCACATTATGATTGGTGTAATATGAATTCTGTCAATTCTTGTTCTAATGTTAATATTCGTGTTATTAGAGATATGGCACTGTTCTTAGGTCTAACACAGTGTAATAATGTTCATAATATAGGAGGTCGTACGTTGGATTTGGCACTGTCAAATGTGTCTGACATCTGTGTTGTGAGAAGTACCGAAATTCTATTACCTGTCGATGTTTACCATCCACCACTAGAAATATGCATGTCTAATCTTAAACCAATTCCTATCGTAAAAAAGGTAGTAGAAACTCGAAATTTCAAAAAAGCTGACTATGTTAAAATTTCAAATTTCCTTAAACAGACTGACTGGTCATTCTTTGGTAGCGACGATGATATTAATGTACACCTTAAAAAATTTTACTTCATCGTTAATTCTGCAATTGAACAATTTGTTCCTTTAACGACTTACAGAGAAACTCTATACCCAAAATGGTTCTCAAAAGACCTGATAGACTTAATTTACCTTAAAAAATTATCTCATAAGAGATTCAAACAAAGTCGCCTGGCCATCGATTATACTGCGTTTCAAAAATTGAGGGCAGAGTGCAATAAGCTCTCCGCAAAATGTTACAAAAATTACATTAGTGATGTCGAAGGCTCTATCATGGACGACTCAAATTTCTTTTGGAAATATGTTAAATCCCAAAAAGAAAATGGTACTTACATACCTAGTAGTGTGTCATTCGATTCTAAATTATCCCAAAATCTTCAGGAAACTGTTAATCTTTTTGCTGATTTTTTTAGCGGCGTTTACATTAATGCAAGTGAAGACAGCAATATTTCGTGCTTTGATTTGGTTGAAACTCTTGATATATCTGTCTGTAATGTAACCATAGACGATATTATATCTAAGCTGAAGAGTCTTGATTCCCGAAAATCCGCAGGACCTGATAATGTTCCGCCCAGGTTTTTAGTAAATTGTATGCATACATTGTCATATCCTATTCATAAGTTATTTACAAAGTCACTCTCATCAGGTGTATTCCCGGACCTTTGGAAGTTTAGTCTTTTAACGCCCATTTTCAAAAAAGGTAATAAGAGCGAAGTAACAAATTATAGGCCAATATGTATAATGTCTACTTTACCCAAACTTTTTGAAAGCCTAGTACTAGATAAGTTGATATCCCGAATCAATCGAACCATCTCTCCCCTTCAACATGGATTCATTAAAGGTAGATCTACTCTTACCAATTTGATATTGTACACGAATGATATTGTTAATGCCCTTAATGCATCACATCAAACTGATTCCATATATACTGACTTCAGTAAGGCATTTGATAAAGTAAACCACAAAATATTATTACGTAAACTAAAATTGTTGGGAATAAGAGGGAGTATGTTGGAATGGTTTAAGAGTTATCTATTAGGAAGGTACTTAGCAGTCAAGATAGATTCGTTTACTTCTTATACATTTGCTGCCTCGAGCGGAGTACCACAGGGATCTCACTTGGGCCCAATATTATTTTGTTTGTTTATCAATGATATTGTTAATATTTTTACTAATGTTAAAGTCCTGTTATTTGCCGACGATCTGAAGATATACAGAATAATCAAAGACGATGACGATCGCGCAATTTTGCAGTTGAACCTTAATAAACTATGTGCGTGGTGTTCTGTCAATGATTTGCAACTAAATTTAGGTAAATGCCAGATTATCAGTTTTTACAAAGGCAAAAATCCACTTAATTTTTCCTACTTTATGAATGGTGCTAATCTTCTTCGTGTATCACAGATTCGTGATCTTGGTGTTATATTCCACGAGAGTCTACAGTTTAACGAACATATCGATGAAATAACAAGCGATGCGATGAGAATACTAGGTTTTATTTTGAGAATGGGAGCAAATTTTAAAAGTATGTCAACATTAAAACATCTGTATTGCTCGTTAGTACGAAGCAAATTAGAATACAATTCCACCGTATGGTCACCGTACTACAAGGTCCATTCTCAATCATTAGAAAAGGTACAAAATAAATTCCTTCGGTACATTAATTTTAAAATGAAAATTCCAATCGAATTTATAAATTACAATAACTTGCTTGCTGAAACTAAACTTCTTAAATTATCTGATAGAAGAGTGTTAATTGATTTGCTATTTTTATTCAAAATTATTAAATCTTTAATTGACAGCCCTAATTTGTTGGAACTTATTTGCATTAATGTTCCTGCTAGGCAAACTCGCAGTAAAGATACTTTTAAATTTAACAAGAACCTCAACACTAATTATTCTATTTTTTCACCAATTCCTAGAATTCACAACCTTGCGAATAAATACTGTGAACTTATAGATATATTTGGTTTTGACAATTTTGTGAGCTTTAAAAGGCAACTTATTTCGATTCTATCGGCTAATAATTAACTTTTATAGCTTTAATAATTTTATTACATCTTCTCCCATTCGAAACCTTTCAAGTAAATTATATCCATATTTGTTTGTTTTTTATTTGCTCTACTATACACTTATAATTGTATGCATATACCTACTAACTACTTTTTATACATAACACTATGTTCCATCTCAGATCTTATTATTTCTTATTCATGTCGATATTGCTAAATTCTATTAGTTTTTGCTTTTTACAGGTGCAACTCTTATTTTGTTATTTTTTTTTTTTTTTTTAAATCTCTGTTATAATGTTCTTTACCTCACGAGTAAGTTACACTCTAATTTATATTGGTTTATCGATTTGTTAAACACACAATTAATACTGGGTTTAAACACACCCACTTACTTACTTTTTATGTTGAACTTTCTTTTACTTACTATTTCATGCTTGGGTATATTTTATATTGAATCCATCTTATTAGTGTTTTGCTAATTTGCACAAAATTTTATTATATGTGTTGCTTTCTTACAATTAACTCCATTTATCTTCTTATGTTCAATTATTGTAATCAATGTAAATGTATATTTTCATGTAAAAGCCCATTAGGGCGTAAATAAAAAAAATAATAAATAAATAAACCCAACAACAGTTTTACTATGTTCTAGGGATTGTACGCAGAGCCAATGTCCAATATATAGTGTAAACCAAATAACAGATTTACCATGTTCAGGGGATTGTACGCAGCTCCAATGTCCAATTATACTTAAGTACTAAAGTTTTTATAATGAAATATTGCTAGCTACATGAGAATAAAAACTTTATATTTACATCCGAAATCAAGAGCAGATGAGTTATGCGGTTTAGTTGAGCAGTTTAGGGTACTTATTACTTATTTTTTGTTGAGAGCACTTCCAGCCCCGACCCCGGGTTATCCTGGGCGGGGCTGGAGGGCGGGGATCATCTGACATCAGATGCTGTGGGGCGGGGGGTGGAATGGCGGCCCATCGGGGACTCATTACCCGGACGACGGGAGTCACAAACCAAGATAACGTACGGTCGCAGGTGGAGACTTATGGTACCAAATGAAAAATATGAACAAAAAAAAAGCCGTAAATTATCAATTATTGTGGATTATACTCTGATCACAATATTCATCTAAGTGCTTGACCGGTTTCTCAAAAACCCTTCTTCACTTCCATAATATACCATGACGATACAAAGATACAAAGAATTTCATCGTAATACAAACATATTCGGTTTTTTATGAACATGAATTCCGAAATCATGATAATATATCCGTAATTTACCAAAAATTTATGGGAAATCCTATTAATTTGTTCGTGAGGCCTGCAATAACGTTTTTAACCGGAATTACCAATAATTTGAAGAATGTTTTAATAAAAAAAACTTTGTCTTATAACTAAAATAATATTATCATTAATAAAATAATAATATTTGACAAGTCAAAATATTTCACCAACATATGTAGATATAATATGTCTCGACGCCATCTAGTGGGAAATTCAGAACTAACTAGCCTTTCCTACAAAAATAAAGTTTTTTGTTCACAGGTGAAAAAACATAATAAGCAGTAATTGTTGATTGAAGTACCAGTACATTATTTGGCGGATTGGGAATAAGCCGACGTAGCTCACTGATCTAGAGCACTAGACCGGACATTAGAAGGTGTGGGTTCAATTCCCGTCAGCGGCATTTACTTTTACTCAGGAGATATTTTCAATTTGTAAATATTTATCAAGAAGTAATAATTAAAAAAACTAGAGAAGAATTAACTCTTTAGTCAAATCAATTTATAAGCATTTAGTTCTCACTCCGTTTTAAAAGTATCTAACTCCAAGTTACGAAGGTAACAGATTCGATTTTTTGTGAGAGATGACATAATATATTATTTATTTATTTATTTGGAAAAGTTTTATAATATAAAAATATTATAATATAAAAAAGTATTATAATATAAAAATATTTTGCACAGCGCGCAGTGTGTTTGAATGATTGGTCATTCCAAAGCTAATTTCTCAGAAAAACTGGTTGGACCCCCGACATTAGCTTGCCAGACAAATTTGTTTTTTTATTGTAGCGAAGCATGAATCTTGCACGATGTACAAGAGACAGATTGTGCTACGAAATTCAACCATTTGATTGCACAAGTAAAGTACCGTATAGCCGTCTGGCAGCTTTGATGGAGATACTTCGGTACAAGTGCCAGCCGCGTGAAATAAATATTTGCTGCAATGGTTGTGGGACAAAGTTTCTTTATTTAATTCGTTCACGTGCTGCAGAAACAACGCAAGATTTAAAAAAATACAAAAAGCATTGTGTGCACACTATAGCAGAGACATAATGCAATATTTTACTTGGTTTCAGTTAATATACTGTGAAAATATCATGTTTGGTATGCTTTTGGATCTCGAACGTTTCTCAGCGAAAAACATCTTTAAATCAATTAATTTTATGCTCTTGTTCGGACATATAGCAGATTGGTATCTCCAATAGACTCCCTACCTTCCCGTTCTATAACTTATGTCAACAGGAGACGGGAAGGGCCTTCAGTACCATTTCTGCAGCGCCACTGATCACAGGTTGCTAAGTTGCAATCCCGGGTTACGTGCAATTCACCGTGAAGTTTTTTCGTGCTGGCAGAGAGAGGGAACATTGAGGACACCAAGACCAAAGGTAGGACTTTAATTATTCTGGTGGCATCCCTCAGAGTTCCATGCCGTTCCCTTTTCTAGATTTCATAAACAAAAAACAAGCTCCCAGAAATATTCCGGTATATTCCAAGAGCTATCGAAACAGCACCGAATTTGACTCCACATCAATATCTTCGCAAAAAACTGAAAAAATCTACTATATCATAATACAATGATGCCAAAATTGATATACCTACTTTTATTAAACTTGTGTCTGTGATTTAAAACTGGAAACAGATATTCCCGCATTCTAAATGTATTTATATAAAGAAGAGTATATGTGGCGTTCGACTTTGTTTTTTAGACAAATCTGTGGTTTTATTTCGAGATTGATTAATTTTTGCAAACTTAACTTTCAAGAGCGAGGTCACTGTCTAAATAAACTTATTAAAAACTACCCACATACCGTATTTCCACCCCACCTTCATGAAATTTTACGCACTTGTTAAAAATAAGAGATTAATTTCATATGTATGACTTCGAAAAACTCTTCGTAAAGGACTTAGGCTCGTTGAAAATAATATAGAACGAAGTATGTCTCAATTTTCTAAAATACAATTATTGATGTTATTAGATCTGGAACATTTTTTCCTTAATCAAGTAAAATCAAAACAGATTGTTCAGGACAGCAATTACTTTATTTTTGGAATCAAAAATATGTTATTGTAAGCATAAAATTTATGCTGTATTACAATTTGATAGTCGTCATAATTTGCGTTGAAGTTTGAAATATCCCAGTCAATAAGACTTTTATTTTCGTACATGTCATTTTCTTGTTCAGGTGCAGCCGCATGATATTTTTTTCTATTAAATTGATAATAAAATTTGGTTCGCGTGCCAGGAATGGCGATATTGCATCCACGGAATATAATGACAACACTGCATTGTAGACAATATTATTACAAGCCCAGTGTTGTAATGACATTCACACCGCGAACGGTACCCACTTGATAGTTAGTTGATGGCAACAGAACACCAGCCGGGCTGACTTGTTGTCCCGGAGAACAGAGAAGCAAGGAGTCGAGGAGCGCGAGACAGCCCCTAACGAGAATGCAAGAACAATATGTGCTTATGTAATGGATTTTCCCAGAACACGTGACGCTTAAGGAGGCTCTATTGGGAGCTACCCTCTTCCAAGTGGGAGACCTCAGATGCAAATTGTTTTGGCTTTATATACAGGTTAAGAGATGTACCTGATTTACTTTAACCAGTGATTGCTGACTTTTTCTGACTATTCAGAATAAAAAAATAGAAATGATATTTTAGATAGTCCGCAGCCGAGAGAGGCAGTTGCATTGCAAAAATTTAGGACATAAAAATCTGTAACGAAATATGGAGGTGTGCAAATGAGAAACTATTTTGTTCTGAGACTTGTTTTGAATTTGTACGAATTTTGGAATAATTTCCATTTGTCGCCGAAGCTAAAGTCTTTCGTCTCCGGTGACACTTCGATTGTTTTTTTTTTCAAAAATATTTCTTTCCAAAACAAATAAAATTTCATGTTGTCACTGATGCATCAAATTTTAATGCTAATTTTCAAGTCCTTTAAAGATTCTATTCTGATGTTTGATGTTTTAAGTCCAAGACGCGACGGTGTGTTTTTCTGATCCAAATTTTCGTTTAAAAATCTCGAATATTATCTTCAATAATCAGATATTACAACATGAGGTTATTCCAAAAATAAAGAAATAATTTTCTAGCAAACAGAAAATAGGTGTGCATTAAAACGTAGTTTAAATAATTTTCTAATAAAAAGAAAATAATTTTCTAGTAAACCGAAAATAGGTGTTCATTCACGATAAAATATAATAAGAATCACGATGACATTTAATTATTTTAATTTATATATTATTATATAAAAAAACAAAAATCTCTTCACTTTATATGTTTTTAAGATTTTTTTCTTCTATATACATATGTATGTTAAGTTTTATTTTTTTTTTTTTTTCCCTTTACACTTTACCGTTAGACTCTCGTGAAGGTAAACATGTTTAATTATAATTTGATATATGTTCTTATTGTGTATTTTATTTAAAAAAATCAAACGTAGATTAAATAATTTTCTAGTAAACAGAAAATTGGTGTGTATTCAAACATAATTTAAATAATTTTCAAGTAAACATAAAATAGGTGTCCATTGAAACGTTGTTTAAATCATTTTTGATTGACAGAAACAGGATTGTTATTAACCAAAACGTTCTTTGTGGATTAAAAGTGAGTTTCTCGTTTCGGGAATGAATGAAAATTGGTGATATTGATTTCTAGCAGGCGAGTGCTTGGCGTGACAGCTTTCAGAATATCACAAACAAAAGTTAAAGCTTTGTTCAGTAAAAGAAGAAAACCCTATTTCGCTTTGAAGTCAATGTAATTATCAAATTTATGAATGGAACTCAAATTTGCGGAGCTTTATAAGATTTCGCTGGCAACAACATCAAAAACAGCCGTACTTCAATTTGAAAAGGTAAATAAATTTCTCGTGTAAAATTCACTATTTGTCTAGATCAAGTAGCATTTCGCCCTCTTGACGTTTTAATCTCTCGCGTGGTATAAAAGAGATGTTTGTTAAATAAAAGTGCTCAGAAATAGGATTTCAGAAGTTAGCCATTTCAGAGATTATAGCAATAGTTGGCCCCTTATTTACAAGTTGGAATTTATTAAAAATATTGTTTTTTTCCTCTAGAGAAGAGTCTCTGTGTCCAAAGGCTGCATGCCTAAGAACAATTCTGGCTAGGTATTGGTATAGATTCCACTTGGCGTTAAAATATAATGTAAGAAATTTCATACAATAATGGGCGCTGCAAGTGTTAGATTAGTTAAATTAGAAATTGAAAAATCTTACAAAATTGGCCATCTACCTTTCTCGATAAAATTGTAAAATAACGGAAAAATCATATTCAAGGGAATATTTGTATTTACGGGTTTTATGGCGACAACACAACAACAACCTCAAACACATTATAGTTTGTATTTATATTTAGGAGTTGTATGGCGGCAAAAATCTCAAACACTACGAGCCTAATCAAAATAATAATCGTAATAGCACAAATAAATGTTTTACTATCTTCCTTTTTGTAATAAATACAGATAATTATATCCTCACTGAGATCTCCCGTGATTGTAATATGGATAAGTTTAAATAATTATGTTGTTCTTTAGTGAATTTGAGTTGTTTCGGTTTCAATCTGTATTTGGTGTCAGTAAATTTAATATTTCTGATCTCCCAGTGTTTTGTATCATGGCTTGTACTTTGAGATTTAAATGTTATAATATTGCGAGTTTTGAATGAGAGCTGGATTTTTTGTAGAGTTTAATACTAGAGCATAAATTCATTTGATTAATTTGTGTTTTTCATATTTATTACATAGTATGTTTACAGCACTTTCCACGGTGAGAGATACTTTAGGTATCACCCTGGTAAAGACCACCATTCACAATGAAAACGTTTTCTGAAGTGATTTTAAACGTATTTGTTGACCAGATCTGAATATCCGTGTACTTTCCCACCTTCCGCTTCTCCATTTTCTTCCCCTCCCAACTACCTTCATCCTCACAATATCTCCAATTTCTTTATTGTGGGTTATGTATCAATGTTGTCAAGTCCAATTTTTTGTACTACCCACGTCCCAATTTTTGAACGTAAGTAATATAAATAATTATTAATACACAATGTAATTTTTTTATAGCTAAATAAAATATGCTTATTTTTTATTATATTGGGGATACCATGGTCTCACTGACTCGAAATGGTTTTTTTTATAAGTATTTTTTATAAAGTATTCTTTGGTATGTAAGCCTCGCTGGGTGCTTTACCCGCGCTGAGGTGACCATTTTACATTTGCATGTGACAAATTGTGTATGTAAATAAAATGGACTGAAATGTATTGAAATTATGTTAAATAAAAGATTAAGAAATAAAATAAACGAAATAAAGTACATTCATAAAAATATAATAATTAAGGCAATTTTAAAAACTAAGCAATATGTATGTAATTATTGATCTCGTTTGTGCATATATTGTTTGTTCTTTTAAGATATATCCTTTTTGATTTAGTATATCTTAATATTGTTTGTGATTTTTTTTTACTTCCCTCATTTTTTGTGTCGATTGTTGAATCAACCGGTGTTTGTGGTGTTTTTGTCAAAAGCTTGTTTTTACCGTCTGAAATTTTTTGATATCTTTATAGGTTTGTCTGTCAATGATATATTATAATAAAACAAATAAAAAACTTTATTCCACTTAATTTTATTTTGACCGTAACCGGTTTCAGCTTGTCAAAGCCATCTTCAGACTGGTATACAAAATTCTTATTATCTTATTATGCATTAATGCATATTACCTGTGAGGTTTTTTCCCTAATAAATATTGAAATGAGCTACAAACCCAAGGTAATGAGCTTACTGGAATTACCAAATATTTAGAAATTCCACAATCTTAAACGACTTAGTAACAAATAAAATTGATTAAAACCCTATAAACTACCCCTCTCCCCCCTCCCCCATATGTTGTGTATATAAACCGTAGACTAAGAATTTTGTGTACCAGTCTGAAGATGGCTTTGACAAGCTGAAACCGGTTACGGTCAAAATAAAATTAAGTGGAATAAAGTTTTTTATTTGTTTTATTATAATATATTATAATGGAATTCCACCACGAATTATCGGTCTCAAAAATAGAAATATCTGTCAATGATGTTTTGAGTTTGTTTAAATTAGTTTTTTTGGTCAAAAATGTAGTTAAGTAGTGTTTTTTTTATGTATAATTGTAAGATGTTAAATATTTGGTTTAAGTCAGTCAGTCTATGTTTTTTAAGTATTAATTTTAAGATGGTTTTCTGCACGATTTCCATATGACTGATAGCTGAGTGTGTTGTTCCTTCCCACACAATCATTCCATATTCTATTATCGATTAACAAAGTGCAAGATAAATTGTTTTCATTTTTAGTTTACATGTTTTTCTGCTTTTTAGGAAAAGATTTATTGTTTTGGGGGAGTTTATTTGTGATTTTTTTGATATGATGTGTCCATGTGAGGTTATGTCAATTATGATTCCTAGGTTTTTTGTTTGGTCTGTTTTTAGAAGGGCAATTGCAGAAGTTGGCATTTATACATTCGTGTATTTTTATGATGGTTGGGAGCAGTTTGAACTTTTATCACATAGAAATATAGAAGAAAAAGATACGATATACTTTTCGTCAGAATGGAAGCACAATGAGAACAACATGTAGCAATAATTAGTTCTTGGTAATAACGATTAGACAACACATCAAAACTAATTTCCCAAATCATCAATGCCCCTCTGATTCTGTCTGATTCAATACGTTATGTTCCGAGTTAGCGGCTATATTAGTTAGGGCGGGTATTCAAGAATACCTTCCGATAAACCTTCAGCCAATACAAAGCAAAGTTTGTTGAACGTGTGTGGAATATTCATCACTATTGTTTGCAGCGAATTGGAGAAGAAACGAACAGACCCACGCCTTGAAAAGTAATCACAAAATGTTTTCAATGTGTTTTAGTCTCCTTTTTCCATCAAAGTTACATTTTAAATAATTTTCGTTTTCTGAGGAGTTGAACAGCAGACACATAAATATAAATTGTAGCTAATTACATACAAAGAGTTCATACATGTTATTTACGCGGCTAGAACGTAGAAACAACTTCTGATATTATATTTTGCCTAGGGGGCTATTCGTCTCACGAGCACATAAAGAGTATGTACATGTTTTAATAAATTTAACGTTGTATGTATGACAAGGAATTTTTGAAGATACTTATTTTACAATAAGTAATAAATACGTGAAAAATTTCGAAAAAAATTAACTTCGAAAATGGTTAAAAACGGATTTATTGATTAGGACAATACTTTGTCTGTTTGGTATTTTGCCAATTTGTACCCTTTTCCATTTGAAAATTCACCCTTTCAATTTGGACAACAAAACCAATTGGACAATAGATATAATAAAAATATAATACCAATCCCATTAAAAATGTTTAAATATTCATTTTCAACTCAGCCAGTTAAACATGTAAAAGAAAGTAAGTATTAAACTTTATAATATAGTGAAACACATTTTTTAACATTGTAAACTATAATTGAATATAATACAATACGGTTAAACATGTAAAAACTTGGTAAACACGCTTAAACGTCTGAAAAGATGAAGTACGAAATGTGGAAAAAATATGGTGAAACACGTTTAAACATTATAAACTATAATTAAACATGATTATACACGGTTAAACATGTTAAAGCCTAGTAAAACATGCTTAAACGTGTAAAAAAATGGTCAGTATTAAAAGTGGTAAAATATAGTGAAAAATGCTTAACCCTTAAATGCATGATTTATTTATTTTTCTGGAAAAAAATATATTACATCGTAAACTATAGTTAAGCACGGTTAAACGCGTTAAAATTGGTTAAACACGCTGAAACTTTCCGGCCTATACTGATAATAATTATATTTATAGAACTCTTCGCTTTCTTTAAAAATCTTCTCTGAATTTATTGTCATTTTAATACCAAATGTCGGGCTGAAGCGTTGATGTATTATATTTAGATGAGACATGAAACAAAAAATAGGCCCCGATTTTTTACCTCCAATTAACCTACGACTGCCTACAACTTTCCTAACGCTCTAACTAAAACTACCGAATTCGGTCTACGCGCACCGCTTATCGCGTTCTAATAGTAGATATTAGTACGCAGTAGTGCCTCCAGTTGTAGGTCTATGGGCTTGGGCTGGTAACATCTTATGTTTTTACCATGTTCTTGCGTTACTAAGTGGAAGGGAATGTATTTCTAAATGTATGAAAGAGGCAACGAGCATGAAAGTATGCTAATAAAAGAGTATGCCTGTTGTGTTCCATCGCTACCTTCCGAGCGTGTGACTTCTCATAGTTTTACGAATTATACCATTTATTCCTGGGACGATCGTGAATGACCCGCTCCTTGAAACCCGCTCACGAGCTTCCAAAAAGCGAGCGGGTTAATTTTTCGTCAACACCCGGGTCTCGCGACCGACTCTCGCAACCTACTCTTATGACTTACTCTTACCCGGTTGCCGGGCGCCGGAGTGGCGAGGCGAGCGCACCGGGAGCTGACACAGCACCCGGCTCCAAAGACCTACTCTTGCGACCTACTCTAATGATTTACTCTCGTGACTTGGATGCCTAGTGCCGGTACCAAATGCCCAATTGTAGTCACCTACTTTCGCGATCCAGTTGGCGGCTGCCGGGTATGGCGTGGCTGGCGACCTTAGAATAGACGATGAATTTTTAAAAATCCTCACAACTATTGTTTTTAATCATAATATATAATTAAAACAACATAACTTTTAATTTAATTTAACATTATACAAATATCTATGTAATTACGTATATTTGGTAATGTTTTTTAATATTGAAATAATTTAACTACATTATAAATTAATAACTCAAGATAATATTTTGGGATGGTGGAAATTTTTGCAGCTTTCTGTCGTTGACATTCTTCTAGTGTAGTGATTGTATTTTTTTATAGTTTATGAAACGTTAAAGGTTGGTAAATATTGACACATCATCTATTTAGAATTTCTCATATAAGTTAACATGCTCTGTTTTTCAAAATCAATTTCTTATAATTTGGTAATTGCTGAAGCATGTGTGTAAATTTACAATGGTTTGCTAAACGATTTATTTACTAAAACACACATACTATTATAATGATGATTGATACTAAGTATTTCAATTAAATTATATTTGTTGTGTCTGATGTTTGCATTATGATTTTCCAGTTTTTTTATATTTAAAATAAGTTGCTGGGGGTTAATAATTTAGTCATGAGTGTAATTACTCTCTTAAAATTAATCTATTTATTTACTTGGGGAAAAACTAATAGCGTTGTTTAGCATTATCTGTTCCGTTGTATTATTTTATTGGTATTACTTATAATTCATAACTTCTCTTCTGCTACTTTCTGTTCTTTGTGATATTTGTTTAAGTAACTTATTTTGAATCTTCTCTGTATTATGTATGTACATTGTTTTTCCTTAATAAGAATACGATGTTTTTTTAAATTTATTTATTTATTAAGTTGAAAGAAATTTTACATTTCACTTTCTTAACTTAAATAAGTACATACAAGTAGTTTTCTAATTTTGTTCTGACAACTTAAGATTAAAAAAGTTTTTTTTAAAATACATTTATACTCTCCGTTTTAAGGTTATCTGGAAGGAGATTGTATATTTGTACACCCTCGTGGCCAATGCCTCTTTTTCCACTTTCAGTCTTTACAGTATGTGTGTACAATTTGTTATGTTGCCTAGTATAATGTTCGTGTACCTGTGACGTTTGTTTAAATGTTGTGTTTGTGTGTATAAGTCCATTTTAGATTTTGTAGATTAGTAAACATATGTTGTATTCGTACAATTCTCTTATTTTCAAGAGTTTCATTTCCTGATATATTTTTTGTGGGAGTGTCCGGGATATAATTGAAGAGTTTTTTAATCACTTTGTTCTATATTGTTTGTTAATCATTTAGGTATGTAATGTAGGTATGTGTTTCTCCATATTTCTATTAAATAATTTAGATGGGACTGGATTAAACTAAAGTATAAGCCCCTCTTTACCTCTGTTGGTAGGAGATGGGCAATTCTACCAAATACACCAATTAGTGAGATGATTTTTGCTTTTAATTTTTCATGTTGTTTAAATGTCAGATGTTTATCAATATGTAAGCCAAGGTATTTTTCGCTGTCTAGAATAAGCAGGTCCCTTTCTTCTATTTGTAAAGATTTATGCGACGGTATTATTATTTTAGGTAAGCTTAGGATCATGTAACTGATTTTATTAATATTTATTGATAATATATTTTTAAGAGTCAAATGTTCAGTACATTAAGATCCTTTTGAGATTGTTCTAATAGAGTTTCTAAGTTTTTTCCGAAGTAAAATATTCCAGTGTCATCTGCGTATAGAAATATTTCACCATGTAGTTTCAAATTGCAGATGTCATTTATATATATTTGGAATAGAAGGGGATCCAGTATAGATCCTTGCGGAACTCCATAGTTTATACTCTCTAGCTGACTGTTATTATCTCCTATGCTAACATAGTTTTTTTCTGTTTGACAGATATGATTTAATTAATTTGATAGCTGGACCGGTTACGCCTGTTTTTTTCTATTTTTTAATCAGTATTTCATGACTTACGGTGCAAAGGCTTTTTGAAGGTCTACGAGAATTTCTTTGACATAGTTTCTATTATCTATGGTAGTTCTAAGTTTTTTTTATAAGATCATTAGTTGCAGAAAGAGTGTTAGACTTTTTTCTGAAACCGTATTGTTTGGCATATGGAAATGATTTTTTTGTCAGAAAGTTATTTAAAAGAATTGGTAGGAAGAATTGGTAGGACAGAAATGGGCCTGTCGTTTGATGTTTGAGTTTTCAAGCACCCTTTATATATTAGGATAACCCTTGCGATTTTACAACTGTACGGAAATTGTCCTTCTTTTAGGCTCAGGTTAATCAGTTTAGTTAGTATAGGTGTTAATAGCGGGGCAAGTTTTTGTAATGTTACACATTTTAACTGGTCATTTCCAGCACTCGCGTTTGATTTGAGGGATTTTATAATACGTGCAAACACTCCAAACAAAATATAAACGTAACCACTATAATTTATCATGAAACCTAACAGTAAAAATAATGAAAGTAAAAAATAAATAAAAAATATCATGCAAAAATTGCAAACATGTGTTATTTTGAGTACATTCTCTTACTATCCCAGTATCTAGAAGAACCATGCTAATCCACGTGCAACACCGGCAACTGAAAACTGAAACCGCAGTGACAATTAATTACATTTTCAGATTAACTATATCTATTTCTGTGTTTCGAAAATAAGACTTGAGACGCCTGGTCTACACAATTTCATATTTGTAACAACAGTTACAGTACCTACTACCTACCAAAATCAAACGAAAGTTAAAGTAGCCGGGTGACGGATAATCGGGTTTCTGGTCACGAATGACCCGAAACCCGATTAAAGAACAGATTTTTGCGACCCGGATGCTAGTGGGTCGTGAAAAACGATCGGATGGCCTAGCTCTAATACCAGTTAAACTCTAGCCACAAGCTTTATTATGCTCTACTTATCTACAGTAAATTTACTTGGTGTTGGTCGCAATATCACAAAACGATCATTCACCACGGTAAATAAGTTTAAGCAAGACAAAAGAGGATGATGTGGTATGAACTGCAGTGGTAAGCTGATTGAGGATTTAAATGTATTGATGTGGTATGAACTGCAGTGGTACGCTGATTGAGGATTTAAATGTATTGATGTGGTATGAACTGCAGTGGTACGCTGATTGAGGATTTAAATGTATTGATGTGGTATGAACTGCAGTGGTACGCTAATTAAGGATTTACCTTTATTGGATTAAAGGAAAATATTCATTAGCTCAGATAATTTTTATTAAAATTGTGGTTTTTTTATTGAAATTTGATTTTCACTGTTTTTTTATTCTAGATAAAAATTTAGAAAAAAATACGATAATAAACCATTTTTTATGTTGACGAATAAATTTTCTTTAACAATTCAAAATGTGCTGTTTTTAAAAAAAACGTGAAGTTCGTTTTTATTAGCCGTTTTCTATGACATTGAAACCGTTTCAGAATGTACCGTTTAAATCGTTTTTAAAATCAATAATTGTAAATAAAAATATTAAAATTACAAAAGTTTAGTACGATAATTATATTCAGAAAAATCAATTTTAAATCTTCCCCATATTTTTAAAGGTATTAATAGTTTGTTAAAACACTTAATTAGCCATCATATTTTGGGTCATTTTAGACGTCCTTATGAGAGAAACGATTGTGTAACGTAATACATATTTTCGAGAGTAAAAACTCAGTAATATCACTCAAAGGTTCCATGTAAATGCTTACACTTATCAAATATGATTGAAGTACTTATTTATAACAAACGTCTTCCATTTATTCCGGTGAATTAAAAGGGCTGGGAAACTGATGACTCGCTTGCTGCCTACTGCCTATGGGTGTGTGTCTATAGTGGGGTCCGGTCTCACCGCTCTAGGCTCGCTGCTCGCTGCTCACTGCCCTGCACTTAACACCCCCGGTCTAGCCTCGCTATAATAAATTCTCGGTTCCTCACTCCGACCGGTGACCCTCGAATGTTCGTTGGAACTTTTCTCATCTCGCGTTTCCATTTCATTCCTTCTCTCCCATCATGTAGAAGGCTGGTAAGGAAATGAGCACTGCCTGTGTGAAGGATAACTCATACTTTACTTGGCCAAACAAAGTTGCGGAAGACGAGGAAAGGCTTCCTTTCCATTTGTAATCCGACTTCACCCTTCTTCCTCCGCTTTTCTTCCGCTCTCTTTCAGCCCTCCGTCTCCGCCCTCTCATCCCTTCCCGCTGTTTCTCCGCCTCACGCCACACAGCAGAGGGATAAACTAACGTTTCTTTAGATGTTTTTTTTTCAAAACATAAATTTAGCTTAACGTCTTCGTTTAATCCGCCCTCCTCGACGTTAAAAGACTTATTTGAGAAACATTTTCTTCGTCCTGCTACATATTTGCATGTTACGGAGCGTAGTTTCAATTATTTATACAGAGGATCTGTAGACGCCCTTTCCGTCAAAAACTGGAATCGCTCATTTTTTATTAACATTTTTCTTTGATATCGCATTTAAATTGCATGAGAGAAATCTACGTTACCATACAGATCTGTCTACGAGAAGATGTTTCAAATAGATTTCCCAGAAATTCTCTCCTTCAATTTGCTAAGGTGAAATATATTTTTTTAAAACAATGTTAATATTCGGGTACATTAAGTTTCTTTCGTTATCCACAAACATTATTTCACCGACTTTTCATTAAAAACTTCCTACTTTTTTAAAACTGCCCAGTTGGGTTAAGGATGTTTCATTTTTAGGGTGAATGTTTTGCTGTCTCATTTTACAAAATACTACTTGATGTTCCAACGTTGCCCGAGCTTTAAACAGAATTTTTCTAAATCGGATGTAAACAGTAATTTTGCTTTTGTTAAAAATGTCAAGTATGCATATTTTTATCAAACTCGGAATTAAAACCTTAGGTTTGTATAATAAAACAAATCCACGCCGCCCGCTACAAAAACTCTTCTATATATAATATATAGATAGATAGAAAAATGTCCGTTTTTGATATAAGTTTATAAAACTACATAGAAACACGGAATATATTATGACTGCTAGTTTTAAACAAATGATGATATCCCTAAGAAGGTTGGCTTATCTTCGAGAAGAATCCATTCACCGCTCTTGGCTCCCTTGACTTGTGAGTTTTAATGAAATATTAATTAAGGGGCTTTTCCCCCTCTCCCTCCTCGTGTCCACTCCCCTCGCCTGCCACCCCACACCCGTTCTTACCGCCAGCCGGAAATCCACCCAATGTTAATTGAACACAATGAATGCGCTAACGAAATGCAAATTGTAGGAGCATTTAAATTGCAACGAAATGAAGATGGCAATAAAGGAAACATTTGTATTCATTCTGGAGTACTGGTTGCTTCCTGTGTAAACATGACAAAAGAAAACTTGCGAATTATGTCCCTAACGATTTTATTACATATTTTAAAAATATCCAACATTTCTCAGCACAAGTTTTTCAAATAATAAATACATTTTATTTTATACATTCATTCAAAAGAGGTTTTCAACCGTGTCTGGTTCACCGCTCACTTCCAAGAATATTTTTCTTCGATGCCCCCCTCCCTCTCCCATTTAAAAAGCACCATGAGGTCATGCAGTAAACCGACGATGTGATTTTTTGATTACATTTTTTTAAATTTCTATTACCACCATTTCAGCATTTCTGCACTGCCCCCCATTTGCTCCTGAGGTCATGCTTTTTGCAGATGATAAATAGTCGTATAAGCACAGCCAACCCAAATATAGATATACGTATACTAATATAGATTGACAGAGAGCATAGTACACTGATTTAAGTGTTGTAGGGGTAAGGATATTTCCAAGAGTTCGATAATAAGACAGCTTGAGTTAGGCTGGTTAAGTGCTGATTCCATCTTAGATGTTGATCAATCAAGACCACCAAATATTTTATATTGGTGACTTGTGCCAACTTTGAAATGCGACATTTATTTTGACCCAACTAATCATATGTCCATAACTCCTGGACCCCTAGATTCTTACCCAACCCTCACGTTTTTTACCTTCCCAGAACTTCCTCTCCTTTATTTCCTTAATAAATACCCTCCACATAGCATCCCATAGGTGAAGTCATAAGCCATGAGTGAAATTATTTTCCTCGTGAACTCCTTTTTGGGGTTAATGTTAAAAAAATCAAATAGGATTGTTGCCCTAGTTTTTAAACATTATAATATAAAGTTAACTTCCTAGATACCTACCATTCAAAATATGTTACCTTAGTGTGTGACGGTTTCTGTAACTGTTTATTTGTAGAGCACGGTGCCAAGACCGGGAGAATTAGCCCAAGTAAAGCGTTTAGATATAAAGGAATAAATTAACACTTGGGGTGCTGATAAACTTGGATTAAATAATTTTACTTCAGCTCCTGGGAGAGAAGCGGAGAGGAGGCGATCGAATTAATCTTTCTCGGGGCTGTTTGCTTTCCTCCCTCATCAGTAGAGTAAACCTTGCGGTCTTTCTGCGCTCCGGGACCAAATTTCTTGCTAAATCTTTTTTCTTTGCATTTTAGATTTCTGGTTTGTATCAACATGCTTTTTTAATGTCTTCATGGTGTACGATATTGTACACGTAATCTTATTTTTGTACGAGCTATGGCTGCAAAAAATATGTTTATTTTTAGATGGTAAAGCATATTATTGCACACAAAATTATTGCTACCCATGATAGAATTACAGAATGTTAAACAAAATTTAAAAATGAAAGTCCAGTAAGTAATTGGACAGATGCGTGAGAAATTTTTATATAATATGTAATTTAATATGTTCGTTACCTTTAGGTACAATTATACTCTTCCCTGTATTGCCTTTTCCATTCGATCTCTGACTTTTAAATAGCTATTTGAATTTCCGTTTTGTTTTCGAGATCGAGCTGAAACTTGTCAGATAGACTTGTTGTCAATAATAATGCACTATATCAACTTTTCGTGGCAAACACGCATAAACACGTGGTCATATGCGCATTTCTCTAAAATTGGATGATATTACAGCAGATAATATACGAAATACATTTCGGTCCTACTTAATCGGGATTTGGCTCAGTTACGCGGTTGACTCCAGTCTTTGGTTCAAGTTCAATCAAGGTTCAATCCTTAGTCAAATCAAGTTTTAAAAGACATTTTGAAAATTCACAGCAGTTAGGAGCCAGCCTTCAGGGAGGAAGGTTTAATCCTTAGTCAAACCAAAAAAAAGTATATTTTGAAGTAGATGTATTACAGTAAAAAGCTTTTATTTACCTTTGTAAATTTTAATTGTATTTTTAGCTACTTAGAATTTCTAACGGCGACAAAAAAAATAATGAATTAAAATAACCAAATTTGTTTACACCACTATTGATCACCACTGTTAATACAAATGATCAACATGTTTCAAAATCAACGGTTACTTCATCAGAATACAAAGTATCCTAAAAATTAATACATGTAAGAAAAGACTAGTAATATGTAAAATATGGACAAAAATATTAAAATTAGCGGTCGTTAATTAGTTTTAATTATTTAAAAAAATTATGTATTATAAAACAATTTTACGTGACAAAATTTTAGAAGTTTAAACATTACATATTCAATTATTTTCATGTAATTTAAAATGACACCCCAAATAAATTTTTCAATTATTGAAGAAATAATAGTAATAATCTGTTTTGTTTTTCGAATAAATTTAGTAGCTATTTTCTCCCTGAACGATGCAGTGCCATCTTATCCGACCTCGTTTAATCTATCCTTACCTTACATAAACAAACTTAATCTATTTAATTTTCTCCCACCTTTTCGTGGTTATTGAGTTAAAATTTCCGTAGCAACTTTCTCCTTTATCGCCTCATTATATTTGTAAGGTAATAACAACATAACACATGTATTTATTAAAATGATATTAAAAGATCAGAATGAATTTCTAAGATATATTACTTGATGAAATAATCAAAATTATCAAAGCGCTGAGATAGAAGACTAGTTTCGGACTTGACTTTAATGTTTAAAATAGTTAATGGAATTATAGATAGATTGCTTCACCAAGCAATTAGAACTACTCGATTGAAAATTATTATTAATTGCAACAACAATATCAAGACTAAGTCACTTAGATACCCTATTGTACAGGATTTTCCAATAAGAGGTGTTATTTTGAATAGCCCGCTATTTCAGTAGATGTTACTTTTGAAGCTGTCATATTTTGACATTTGACAATAAGAAACTACGCCATTAATAAAAATGGAACAATACACGCTTCAACAACGCATTGAAATTATTAAAATTCACTTGAGTGAATCAAATGCAAATCATCTTGAGTGATGAGACCCATTTCCACCTCGGTGGCTTCGTCAACAAGCAAAATTGTCGCATCTGGGGCTCGGCAAACCTAAGAATTATTGTTGAAAAGCTTCTCTATCCTCAACGTGTGACTGTTCCGGCGGAGTCATTGAACCTTACTTTTTTGAAAATGAGGCTGGAGCAACAGTTACGGTGAATCGATTGCGCTATCGAGAGATGATTAATGATTTTTTATGGCCGTAATTGAATGGTATTGATCTGTACAACGTTTATTTTCAACAAGACGGCGCTACGTGCAACACAAGCAACGAAACCATTGATGTTTTACGATTGAATATCAAAATAACACCTCTTATTGGAAAATCCTGTACCTAGATTTCATGCAGTTGGCAATACGTTTACAGAAATAGTAGATATATTCAACTGTACGTAATGAAGTTACAAGAAAGCTACAATAATATACCTCACTAATAATAATAATAGGCACAATCAACTTTTAAAAATAATTCACCAAAGTTTGGTAATAAAACATAACTTGATTGACTGCCGTAATAAAGTACCATATTATGAATATGAACCAAATTCATTACTAGAAAATGATTTTTATAAAATATATTATGATAAAACTATACTAACAGACCGAACGATTAGTCATAATAGACCCGGTATAGTTTTACATAACAAAATTAAAAAAATAACTTATATTATTGATGTCGCTATTCCAAATTCCTGTAATATTCAAAAATCTGTTAGTGAAAAAATAAGAAAATACACAGATTTAGGAAATGAGATAAAAAGAATTTGGCATTCTCAGACGTTAAAAATATTACCATTTGTTATTTCGGATATTGGCATTATACCTAGCTATCTTATTCAAAATTTAGGCGTTTTAATTAGATCTATCAAAGAATTTATATATAAAAATGCAAAAATCCGTCATATTAAATACATGTAGGATTACGAAAGATTTTTTAAATATTTATATTGAAAGATCAGTAGGATTTATAGGTCCTGTTGGAGTTTTACCGAGCCGAACCTCTGATATGAAAATATCTGGAGTCGGTGAATTATTTTCCCATTTAATCTCTGGTGAGTTGACGTGTTATTGATCTTGTATTATTTTGTATTTATTATGCTTATATAATGCACTTGCATAATGTGGATCGACTAGATGATGAACACAGTGACAATTCAACACACACATAAAGACATTAGAAACGATGAAAAAAAAAATTAAACCTAACCTAACCTAACCTTACCTACTTAACCCAGTTAATAAAGTTTTTGTTTCATCACTTTCCATGACTTTATATAACTTTTTAAACATATGAAGAATTATCATTTTGATGATTTATCCGGTCACCATAATTTTAATAGCAAATTTTACTTTTATTTTGATTACTGTTCCACTAGATAATTATATTTATCTCATCTTTATAAATATAATATGGTGTGTAATATAAATGAATAAATTATACATTTATTACCAGTCAATCTGAGAAAAAATATTCTACATATCGTCTTACAATTTTGTGGTTAGTAGAATCTGTGTATTCACTCTTATTATGAGTTGTGAAGAAAAATATAGACATTCCGAAAAACATTAACTGTATTTAAGTTTATTCATAACCGACTTATTAATATATTCCAAAAATCCCTAAAATCCTTCTGCGTGACATAACACAGGCGTGGTTAGACTCGAATAAATTCAATGGAACACAAATCAGTTGTCATTACAAAAGCGAAATGGGTCGAATAAGGGTCTCCATTTGTTAGTAAGTAGACCATTTACAGTTATGCTAATGACCTAAGAGAGAAGCATATAAACTTTAATACACCTTTTGTATGTCAGATAGTGTCAGTTTAATTGTTTAATTGTCCTCACTAATAATAAACTAAAATATAACGATGAATTACCATAATACGGACATGTGTCTAGTGTTGTAGTCGAAAAGCATGTAAAAAACTGTATACAAATATATTTTACGAATAAAGGAAAGAAAAAAAATTCATAACATTAAACCTTTATAGATTTTCGGGTATAGTTGAAAAACAAATGCATGTTTTCATTATAAATGAATACGTATGTAATATATTTGGAATTTGCGGTCTACGGGAATATAATTTGAGTAGTAGTTCAAAGTAGGTACCTTCAAGGAATTGTAGGTGAGTACTATGAAACAAAGGAAGATTGTAGTTAATTACTGTGAAAAAGGAAGATTGTAGGTAGGTACTATGAACCAAAAGAAGATTGTAGGTAAGTACTCTAAACCCAATTAAGATTGTAGAAAGGTGCTATGAAGCAAAAGAAGATTGTAGTTAAGTACTATGAAGCAAAAGAGGATTTTAAACCCTAACAAACACTACTCGAAATTGATGAACTCTGAGTTTATTATTACAAATAGTGGATTCCCTGAATAAACCGAGATAAACTAATGTAGGAGATGACAACAATATTTGGCTAATTTATGTAGCGCCGTTTTCGTGAAAAATCACGTCAGGGGTGCCATAATATAAAAAGGCACGAAAGTTAGCAATGCAATTTAATATAGTCTTATTTGAAATGATTATCATACGTAATTATGCAACAGTCTCAGATATTCAATTTGGGAGGCGGGTTTGGGTACTGTCGCCTGGGAACCATGTACTGGATGACCAACATTATATTGTGACATGTTGTTTTAATTTCTGCTCTTGACAAATAGTAGTGAAATATACGGAATAATATTGAATATTTTGTTAACAGTAAAACTACAGATAGTGATTATATTGAAAACAAATACATAATATAAAGACACGGGCTTACGTAGTTAATTTGTGAATTTCACCATTCGGGAGGTGGGTATGGATATTGTCGCCCCGGGAACAATTTATTGGATAACCGACACCTCTGCCATAGGTCACTCCAAGTGGTTCGCTACGTTTGGTCACTTAGCAGGGGTGCCTGAGTTCACGGGGTAAGGTTTATCCGGTACCTGACGGCGGATGCGTCTGCCCACCAACTGCACGGCGAGCCGGGTCGCGAGAGGTTTGGTTCTGGGAGACCGTCTGGCCTCTCCAACAGGACTCCTTTGAAACATCGCATTGCACCGCAGTGGGAGGGATGGCTTCATACGTCCATCACTCCTGAACACACTGACCCCCAGATTGCTACCCACCCCTCGTACCTTTTTTCCTTCCCAGAATTTCCCATCCTTCCTTTCCTAAAAAAAGACCCTCCGCACAGCATCCCCAAAGATGACATTGGCTCTGAAGGATTCTCATTGGGAATTATTTTCCTCAGAGCCTTCTGTGTCGAGCTAATGAAAAAAAAATCAAATTAATGTACCTGCATGCTCCACACGCTCTTCTGTCATATTTTTTTCCTACTTCTCTTGATTCTGCGTAAAATACATAATGTAACATCTACAATAATAAGATTAGTAAATATTTATAGTATTTAAAAAATATATATACATATATTCAAAGAAGTTCTATGGAAAACAAATAGTAAACAAAATCTTAGAACAGACTACGTAATAATCACAATAATATGATAGACGTACACATACACTTAATTTCAAAACATATGCATCATCTAATACTCCATTAACCGCGCTCTTCTTACATTCAATAATATTTGTTTAAATTTCAACATCGACATTTTTTCAGATTTACTGCCCAAATTTAAAAGTGGCACTATGTCAATAATATTATAAACTCTTCAATGCGCATACATTTACACACGCAGTCTATACACTACAGACGTCACCCGGTAATTACTGAATATACAATATACATACCACATACGAGACATTACAAGAAAACATTTCATGCCCAACATGAAATATTTAATATTTGTAAATTGTTTTATCACAGTAACAAATGTACTGTTTGTTTAGAAAATATAAAATAAAAAATATCATAAATTGGAAGTTTTCAATAAATTGCGAGCTGAATAAATATAAATAGTTCATAAAAGAGTGTTTTTCCCATGAGTAAGTTTTCTGATGTTGTTAATAGATGATTTTTTTTATATATATCCCATCTTTTTCATCATATGAATATAATTTTATTTAATTATTTTGTGTTAATTCTGGTTATTTCGTTGCACAGGATGATATCCATAATTGGTTTTATTTTTTGGTGTAATGTAAAAAATGAGAAAACTCAGTCGTTAATTTTCAAAGACTTAATAAATAAACATTAATAATTAACTCACGGCTAAAGAAAAATAGTCAGTAAAATACGGTAACGAATCTCATGAAGTGTCTGATAAATGATTATTGTTATTTATTCATCAAGATATTACGCCTTAGCAACAATTCGGTAACCTTTATTTTAACAACTTTTTGCAAGCAGGACAAAATCAAAAATAATTTAATTCGGTCCTTCAATTAAAAAGAGTCCAACTTTTAACACGATATCACGATTTTATTTTTAAATATTCTCTTGTTGAAGAATCATTAAGGAACAGTTTTAATGGTGGATCTCTTCTCAAGTAAGGCTCCCGTGAGTTAATATGATGTGATCTTGATGTAAACGAATACGAACAGCCACCTGGGTCTTAAAAGCTTTTGATGACAGAATAGGTAACTGGTTTTTAACCCTCCGATGGGCAATGTGGCCTGGTTAGGCTATTTTGATTTTCAAAATTGAATTTTTTTTTTCTGTTGACGTTTTGGCAAGCGGCATAAATATACTTTACTACTCCGCGAGCTGCGAATGTTGCTATTGCCAATGAGTTTGCGTTTAGTTATTAATTAAAAAATTAAGACAAAACTTCAAGGACTGTACCACATAGCCTGGATAGGCAGTCGCATATGGCCTATATATCAAGGTCTGGTGGATCTGCGATTCAGATACCAACTACTCACTCAAAGGTGAAGTTAACACCGGAAAACTTCAAGATGCGAAGTGAATCAAAATGAACAAGTAGTGTTGAATTTAGTTTTTAGCAGGTATCGCTATACTGGCTGAACAGTATACTGCGATAACTTTTTTACGTCACTTGACTTGGCCAGAATTTTAATGGAAAAATGTCTTGCCATCGTTATATATACATTTACATCATGTATACTACATATTGACACGTTTATACATACTATTTGCACATCTGTCTTTATCTAAAGCTATTTTGATAGCCCACACCTCTTAAATGGCCAGGCCAGACATTGCATATCCAAAGGCGTAAAAGTACATTATCCGAAGGGTCCGCCGTAAATTCAGTTGATATTTATACTCTTGCATTACATGGCTTTAGAAAAACTGAATAGTCTTTTTTTACTTAGTGTAAATTAGTTAGTTGGTCTAAGCATCAATTAAGGACGGGTTGTTTCGGAGAATTTGAACAATTCATCAAATTTCATCGTTCATTTCCGGGTTCTGTGAAAGTCCTGTTCAAGTTCTGTCATTATATCATTATAGGCTAGTTGCTTGACAAAACTGAAATTAAAACACAACTTGAAAAAATCTTTCACAGAACTGGAAAATGAACGTTGAAATTTGATAAATTGTTCAAATTCTCCGAAACAACCCGTCCTAAGCATCTTATTTGAAGTTTGGGTAGTTGTAACAATAACACGTTATTACTCTGGTTAACAATCCGTTTTTAACATACAGATTGCGATCTCTGAGGCACAGATGTAATGTAGGCAGGCTGAGTCTGCTGTACGGATATTTCAATGGAGCCTATATACACCGGTGCGTTTACGCAAAACTCGCAGAATATGAGCGGAGCACCCATTCACAGTAATGTTAATGTTGGCATCATGAGAACCTGTCGATTATTAGACTCGCTTATTCATGACAAGCTTTTCAACGCTCCCCAACTAGGTGCCGTAACATTTTCTTTACTGCGCAGATGGGCACTTGTGAGGTGTTGGTATCAGACTTAACGCATTTTTTCTGCACTAGAATGATAAACGTGGCCGTATTAAAGACGATGGATAAGCAATCGACTTAAAATTGGTTTTAATTAAATTTTAAAATTAAAAATTGAAAATAATGGACGAAAGAGACAACTCTGGTCAGTTTTTGATAGATTTTGCTCTGCAGGTGAGTGATAGCGAAAAACAGTCATCTTTCCATTGATCAGATGGATTCATCCGGATTTTATCGTTTGTCAAAAGAGGTCGATTTAAGACTAAAATGATTAAAAAAATTGTCACAATAATGTCGCAGTACGTTTGGAATTACAATGTGCTAATTCATCATTATTAAAAATTCCACTCTCTTGAGAGCTGGTTGACATATTATAATCTCATAGTGCGAATGCAAATATATTATTGTTCTGATTTGCCGTCTGCTGCTGAATCTAAAGATCAAGGAGCGGAACTCAATTGCGAGTGATATTTCTGGTGAGTCGTCCGTTTATATGTATTTTGGTAGCTGGTTTATAAGTTGTTGCTTCTCCTGCAGAGTGAATTCAATAATCAATCCATTTTTTTCATAGGGAATTAAAATATTCCCTGATGGTCTGTGTGATTACCAGCCAGATCATCACCAGACGATATAATGTAGTTTTTGAACAGTAACAGTATTGAATACAGTAGTGAATGGTGTAAAAAATCGGTGACGCCTGTGAATGACTTTGAACTGGAATGAGATACGGAGTCAAAATAAAGTCGACATATGATTTAGTTTTTTAATAGTAACAATGCAGATTTCATGATATTATACGAAGAAAATGATAGAAAAGTAGGGGAGGCCCGAGGAAGACATGAATCAAATAATTATATATGGTAAAATGAGGCGTACGTGATGAACGAAGAAAGGTGTATAAGGAGAATATATGACGTATATGTGAATGGTGGAAGAAGTCGAAGACGCCTCAAGAAAACATGGTACAATCAAGCAAAACAATTTGCCTTCTAGTTGGACAGACAAAACATTTTTCAATTGTATATGATAACCTGTACTAAATAAAATAAATAAATAAAAACAAAACAATAATATTTTTTTAACAGCTATTAGCTTGCCAGCTAGTATTATTATATAAATTTATTTTATCCAGTACGATGCTCAATGACTCTATCTAACAAGAATTCAATAAAGAACTCATCACTCTTAATATAACATTATGTTATTTGAGTAAATTCTTTTGCATAATACGTTTTCCAATAAAATTTTCATCATCCCAACATTGCGCTTGGCAGAACGATGACATTTCCCCATCACAATAATATTGAATGCACAACGCCTGATCGGAATAAGAGCATCCCACCTGCTTAAGAGCCTTGGCGAGAGATGAAACACATATTGTGTTGTATTTGCGTCGGTTGTTGGAGCTACGCAACTATAGGAGGAGTAAGAGAGATGAAACAACTAAAGAGTTGAACTTTTATGGTTAACTCGGCGATAAGACTTTCAGTTATATTCGAAATAAATATTCATAATTTCGTGAACAAGACTTCCGTGGTCGGGGGGAATGGCTCTCTACTAGCAATTTGGACATCGTGGGTTCAAATCCCAGCATGGACAAGTAAATTTTATTTGATTTATTTGTGTTTTTTTTTTTTTTTTACAACAAAGGTATATTATATATGCAACATGATCCAGAGTGGAAATACTGTAAGACCACCATTCAAAATTGAAACGTTGATTGGATTGGCTTTATCCGTGTTTGCGTGTGACCAGATGTGAATAACCAGTACTTCCCCACCTTCCTCTTCCCCATCTCCTTCCCCTCTTCACTACCTTCAACCTCACAAAAATACCTTAATTAGGGATGCCATAGTCCTTCTGGCTTCAAGGCAAATACATACTTTTTTTTTTACAAAAAATCTAATTTATTAATTTTTGTGGGATTTTTTTATGAAATATCATGCTGAATAGACCACATATTCCAAATTGTGACTTTCCTTAAAATGGCTGATTGATAATCTCTTCGAAGGGGGCATTTCGAATTCTTTGATGATGTCTTAGTAACCGGCATTCCAAAAATAGGAAATAATAAATTTACAAACGCATATTCTTATTTAAATTACTATATTTTTTTAGGATTCGTATTCAAGGCACAATTTTTGTAATTTATAACTCATTCAACAGAATTTTTTTTAAGAGGGAAAACTTACTAAGAGAAAAAGTTATGCCGACTCAGTGGAAATTTTCAATTCAACACTAAATAAACATAAAAGATTACCGGGTCGCTGTGGCAGTTTTATTACGTTTAAAAATAAAAATAAAAATATGAAAATTAAGGTTTGATAAACCCAATAATATCTAATAAGTATGAAATATATCTAGAACACTTGTTCTTTTCCTAATAAATATAATGACGGAATGCGACGATATCAGTATGTGTTCGAGGAACGAACAAGGGTTGGAATAGCCGCACTTTAAAGGGCTATTCCACACAGATAAAGTATAAATGAATTATATGGCTTGTGACAGGCGATGCGAAAACACAATACATAACGTTAATTCACAATCAACTTACCGGGAGGAGATGGTGAAATCTGCATAGTGAGCATCATCTGTCAGCACTGGAACGTTTAGCGTGGTTGTTAGCACTCGTTATTTTAGATTAAATTGCGATAAAAAATACGTATTATGATTACTCCGATAAGACAACCGGCGATCGATATTTGACAGGACGAACGGTTTTGTGCAACTGGTTCGGCTCACAGCTCCGTGGTTTTAGCTGACGTGTGCGAACTTAAACTACACAGTTCAAATCCTGACGATACGATTGATTAGTACACGGCCTGTCAAAAGCAATCGGCGTTACGGAACATTCAGCCCACCAAAATACAACAACGTGTATTTTAAAGAAAATTTAGAAACCAAAACGGGCAATGCTGTGGAACGTTGCGTGAATGAAGAACAGTGAAAAGAGAGAAGAAAAGAAAAGAAAATATATATGTATATATATATATATTTTTTTTTTTCTTATCATTTTCATTATTATATATATATATTAATAATAATAATGAAAATGATAAGAAAAGAAAATAATGAAAATAAGACTAACGAAAATCGATAAGAGAGAATGCGCCGCGGAAGCGAAGATGATTAGTCACATTGACTAGGCAATGGACATAATTTGGTTAATGGTCTCGTGGGAAGAGAACCATTCGATGTACGAACCGTAGCGATACGCACAACGCCGTCGGGACCTGGGTGCAATGTTCTCGATGTAGAGCGTCTATCACAAGAGAAGTAAGCTTAGATTCGCGAGGAAGTAGGGCAGGATGTTTATGCTCGAATTCGAGCCCAGATCGTGATAACCTGCCACCCACCCTGAGTAGGGTGGATCGCCGTTGTATGGAATTTTTTATTTTTTATAAATCAGTTTTCGCGGGGTGCGGAATAGATGCTCTAGGTACATACAATTAAGCATACAAAATATCAATTTAAAATTTTGATAGGAAGTACTGTGTAATGTTTTTAACGTCCTCCCCTCGCTTCTTGTTAACGCATTAATATTTTGTTCGTTTGTTTTGCAACTTCTCGCGGTTTATCAACCCTTCAATCTTAACGAATTAATATGTCACGTTGTGTCAATTTTTTGTTTCGACAGGGATTAATTCATTGAAGGATCCTTTTAATTGGTTGTGGTAACTTTGGTTCTTTTTAGGTGAGGCGTGTTACATTCTGTATGGTTTGAAAATAAAACAATGACCGACTACCCTGATTTTAACTACCTTTTCCTACCTTGTTTGCTCGCCCAAACGTTTCCGGTTGCTGCAGTCGATAAAGTGCTAATATAATGAGACAATTAATTACAATTTTTTTTTTTTTTTTTTTTTTTTTTTTAATTAAATAAAAAAATTAATTAATTACAAGTACATGAAATTCGCTATAGATAATTCAATTCAAGATGCACAAAATTCTAAGTTAATGATTTGACTATGAGTAGGTATTTTCGGGAATAGCTAGAGACAAAACATGTGTTGCTTTCGATTGGTCTCCGTCCAAATCCCATCCATCAACGTGACCAGCTCGAGAGCAGCCAAGTTGATGGTCCAATCCCAACACCTCCAGAAATGAATTGAATATCGCTCAGCGACAGATGAAATAATGACATGTTTTGCCTCCTGCCGGAGGGTGATGAAGGTGGAATGTGGGTCCTTGGTGGTAACTGATGATGTTGATGTTGATGATGAATGATGAAGATTCATCTTATACCGTTAGGTATAAGGAGCTGCTCCGGTCCGGTGGCATGATAGCCTGGTGTCAGGAACCATTTGGGTCACGTGGGTAGCGCGAGGTCTAGGTCGCGTCAACTTCCCCCAAATCGATGATGAGTTAAGCTTCGCCAGCATGCCGAAAATTAGGAGTCCACTCTACTAACCTCAAACATAAACATATACTGAAGTGGTTTGCATCAGCAACGTCAGGAGTTCGGGAGTCCCGTGAACACCCCTCTGGTTTACGCTCGTAAAAATAATGATGAATTCAGCTTCAGTTTGTTCGACTTCGCCTCTGCAGTCACGCTACTCCAAATAGCTCCTGGCTCCAGTCTATACAGCTTCTCGTTCCAGTAGAGGTAATGACACATATTTATCATATGTACAATACAGAACATACTTCAAGTCTTTCGTCCACACTCAAAATAGTCATGTCAATATTTAATTTGAACGGGGCGTCCATCCGACAAAACGAATGTTTCCTAGACGGGAGATTTTACCCCACTTCAAAGTCATGGTCATTCGCTCTATCGTTTGTTACCCTCCGTTCGCTTCAAATATCAAAGAATGGTAGAAATTGATATCCTCGACTTCCGGCGCTAAGGATCAGGGATACTGGAATCATCAGGTCGTGAATCTGAAATCATCCGATCTCCGTCAGCTCAAACGGTTTCAGTCGGAGTCAATTTCCAACCTAATTCTGGATGACTTCTCCTCCTATAGTGGGGTAAGTACTTATTGAATTTAACAGGAAGGACGTCAGAAATCGCCGAAACAACTTCATATTCGTCACGATCCCTTCGTTCTGTCAGCGAGAAAATCCTCTCCATACGCCAGACAAGAATAGCATAGCCCTTATCCGCTTTGTTCCTTCGTCTACCAGCTAACTCAAGTAGGAAAGCCCATTAGCAATATTCGTTCCCTTCGATTTGAACTCCGTGAAAGCGTCCTCTCACCAGCTGAAAATACTCGAAACAGGGGTCTATTCAGGGTGACTATCTAAGGCTGGTCCGCCAACACCTTCGACAGAAACCGGTGCTTTTTACGGGAATAACTCAACCACACCTGAGCAGGGTAAAAACCGGCGCTACTCTACTGAAAATAGATTTTATCTCGGTATCCAGGGTTATCGACTTTGCTAACACAAAAGTCCCTATTAGGCAAGCCAATTACAAATTTCGTTCCCTTCGCTTTTGTCGCTTTGGTAAGATAGGACAGCCTACGGAAAATTCGTACACTCCGTCCCCGCCAAACTTATGCAAAATTAAAATCTCACTTGATAGAATAGGAATGCCAGACAGATGCATTCTCTCGGCGGCTAGCTTCCATCCGCTGCGTTATCCCGATTCAAAAATGAATGAAAAGAGTGATGTTTGAATAAATTATATTTAATTAAATATATACTATGAATTCCGTGAAGAATAAGTTGAATTCCCAAGGAGGATACGACAACTCATTGTCAAATAACAGGCATTGAAACATTTAATTAACCGTTCTATCCGTTACTATTCCGCCCATAGGTATCTGATTGTTTCGACTAATAACCGTTCTATCCGTTACTATTCCGCCCATAGGTATCTGATTGTTTCGACTAATAACCGTTCGCCGGACTTAAAAACACTGCATAAATACAATGGTTTGTGTTCTATAAATTTTGGCGCTAAATATAACTTCTGGAGAGTTATTAAATCATTTTAAATTGCATAAAATAGTCTAACTCATAAACAATGTCTATTATTGAATGATCCAAGCGGCTTCAGGGTAACCGCTCTTCGTCCTTTTTTTTATAGCCGAGACCCGGTCGCTTCCATGCAATAGGTACTCAAGTTATATATATAGGACCTATAGTACTCAAGTTAAATACCCCTACTTCAAAATACAATTGAATTATTTGGTTTACATTAGGGAAATAAGTGTTAATAATTAGATTATAATAGACTTACCGATACATCTTAGTGTCAACAATCCAAATAATTATAAAAAACCAACACAGTCACATGCAGTAAAATACTCATGCTGTTAGAAAACCGCACCTTCTACACTAAATGATTTTAGCCGTGTTCGCGTCCCGACGATTAATTCTTGTTGACGCGCTTCCTAGTTTTTACTAACTCGACTATCTTAAAACGCTGACCGATCCTGATTATTCCTGACCGTCTCCCAGACCTTGAAACTCTCACCCCCCTTGACTGTATTTGATCGTCTCCCAACGCTTTCAAACTGACTATCTTGAACCGCTTTTTCTAACCACCGACTATCGACTTCCTTCTTCCGTTCTTCAACGCTAACTGTCTCGACCGTCTCCCCGCGCTTTCAAATCCAGACTCCCCCTCCCAAAACCAACCCCCCCAAATCACCATATGCGATTTCTAATTTATGTTCTTTTGAATTCTGAATGCTTTTTGTTTTCAAAGGACAGAAATGCACTAAAGGAACACATCAATTATGGCCCTAGAACCTGTCACATTAATTTTAAATCGTTTCAAAACCAATAAATTGTTACTTCTCCAGTAAAATGTCTAACTCTTTGTTCAAAGGATGAAACTTGACTACCCCCAGTCCAGTTTCCCAGCCCAAATTCGCTCTCCACTGAATAAAATCTAAGAATTCAAACCACATCCCGGAGGTCTCTGACGATACAGTGCATGTTCCCATTTTTTTCTCTACCCTAATAAATCTAAACACTTGTTTCTAAAACAGCTTTAAGGCCAACATCTGGTAAACCCTTACTTCGTGAAATCAACTGAAAAATTCTTTCTAACCATAATAAATCAACAATAAAAAAAAATTATCCCAGGGCGAGTCCATCACAACTGCCCAAAACAGTTGAATTATTTAAAATCTGGTAAAAAAATGTCCCCTTATAAAACAGTTTTGTGTCAATATTAATACTACAATTTTTAATTTTACATATCATAATGAATAAAAATTGCCGCGCCTTAAATAATAATATTACTAAAATGTGATAATATTTATTTTCCCGCGAAAATTTGACAAATTGCTGAATTCAATTTCGCGCCTCGCTCGCGCACCGCGCATTCCCGCGCGCAGTGACTCGGGGCGGCGGGGGTGTTGCATGCGTTATTGCAATCATCAGTAAACAATTGTAATTAGCAGCTAGTGTGTTACCAAGTTATGAATACATGATGAAATATTTTATTCACGTCTCGCAAACCACAGAAAAACGATTCCAGGATTCGGTAAGAGATACTAGTGAAATTGTTGCTACATAGAAAATATTTGGAAACGACCGTCTCTACCGATCGTGGAACATCGCACAATTTTGGCGCGAATAAAGGACTACCATGAAAAATATCGGGCGATTCTTAAACCATGCAAAGGTAGAAAGCATAGTGAGAGTTACCTTAAAAAACTGGAAGATTTCAAAAGACGCACCCAGACGTTATTTCATATCGCTGCTTGCAAATGTTCTTCGTTCGAAAATTGTTTTTGTGCGCAAGATCAAAAAGTACCTACTAAAGAAAGACATTTTTGATCGATCAAAGAGGTGACAGAAAAATGATGATTGGTTCTTTAGATAGAAAACTACTGAGCAAAATGAGAGCAATATGTTAAGAAAATTAAAGCGCAAACTTTACCAAGAAACACAACAAACATCTTTAGATCAACCGTCCACATCTCGCATTACAGTTTCAAGTTTTACTAACGTTGATCTTCCAACTGACCAACAATACTTTGCTTCATCTACTTCTTCTTCATATGTAATAAATCCAACAGACTAATAAATAATAAATAAACTAATCGCTTTGCACCGCAGTGGGAGAGATGAATTCATACATCTGTCTTTCCTACCCACCCCTTATACCCTTTTCCTTCCCAGAACTTCCTCTCCTTCCTTTCCTAACAAAAGACCCTCAACACAGCATCTCCAAAGATGACATAGGCCCTGAGGAGAATTATTTTCCTTGTGGTCTCCTGAGTGGAGCTATTATAAAAAAAAGACAGTGGATCTGTTGTATCCAGAACATTGGAATGATTCAGTATTTCTGATCGGGCAGGTGCTGCCATCGTCTGCGCCACATTACAAGATATTGGATTAGTGACAACCGATAATCTAACAAACGTGATCGATCGTTATAAGATTCGACGTGCTCGTGCCAAAACTAGGACCACACTGACTGCCATCAATCAGCCGAATTTTGATTCGTGCATTTGCATATCGTTTGACGGTCGAACGGATAAAACATTAATCATGGAGGATGGACGCAGAAAAGTTGTGATAGAAGAACATATCAGTCTTTTGAAAGAACCTGGCTCACAATACATTGGCCACGACGATGCTAAAACAATAGCTCACAAATTGTTTGTATATTTTGTGGCATAATCCATTGATTTAGCGTGCATCGTGGCTATCGGATGTGACGGAACAGCAGTTAATTAATACTGGAACTAAGTCTGGCATTATTCGACTTCTCGAAGAAAAGCTCCATCGTCCACTTCAGTGGTTGGTCTGTCAGTTACATGCTAACGAGTTAAGTTTAAGACACCTTTTCGAATATCTTGATGGAACGACAACAGGTCCTAGAAGCTTCAGCAGCCAACTAGGAAAGTTACTCAGGAACTGTGAACATCTTCCTGTGATATAATTTCAAGCAATAGAATGCATCTTACCGGACATTACAAAATCCCGTGACGACCTTAGTACAGACCAGCTTTATTTATTGGAAATGTGCCGAACAATCGCCGAAGGACAATGTAACGAAAACTTAGCGAAAAGAAACCCGAGTAAAATCTGTAATTCGCGTTGATTAACAACAGCCAATTCTAATCTTTGACTTTATATTTCAACCAAGAATCCGTCAGAAAATCAGGTATTGTTGACTGAATTTGTGCTAAGAGTGTATGCTCCGATGTGGTTTAAAATAAAAACACAACCCTCGTGTGTTTACGGGGCGAGAAACCTCCACGAAACCATAAAATTGTCTCGTTACCTTCCAGAGCATTTGAAAAAGGTGGTAGATCCCGTAATTCAAATACACTTATTAGTATGTTAAACGAAGAAGGAAGACAAATTAGAGAGTTGGCTCTAAGACGTATTCTAAGTATCCGAGAACGTACGTCATGGTTCTCTCCAATAGGAGTATTTAAGCTACCTACTTATAATTTCAACGCAGCAGACTATATTGACTTGATCTACTGGGAAAAACCATCAGAACCACCTCTTACAAAACTGATATCTAGCGAGACAATAATTGAAGCCATTGCAGACCACGAAATTATCGAATCCAACATTTTGTATAAGTTCCGGTTTATGCCCAGTCACACGCAAGCCACGGAAAGATGCATCAAAGTGGTAACGGCATCATGCTTTGCTGTTTGCGGCCCTGAAAGACGTGAAGGGTGGATACAAAACAAGCTAGAATCTTGTCGTATAATGCCAGTAATCGATTCGAAGAAGGACTATAAAACACAATAACTTTGATGATTTTTGACTTTATTTTTTAACATTGTTTTTTGATTTTTTGTATAGCAATGGTACTTTTATTGTTTCTTGATTAGTAGATAATATTACTAGTAAATAAAATGTTATTTTTTTTATATTTTAACTACTTTTATTGAGCAAAGATTAAACCCTTCTTTTTCTAGTTTCTCGCTGTTTTTTTTAAATTTGAATTGACTTGGGGCAGTACTTGCACTCGAAATATCTTATTGCTGTCATAATGACTTTTAAAAGTATCCCCATAGAGCATCCATTCCACACCCCGCTACTAAGAAAAACATAAAAACAAAAAATCGATCCACCCTAACCCTGAGCACACCGTGGTCGTCAATGAAGGGATTAAGCTTCCGCATTTGTTTCGACACAAGGTTGCCCTCTTTCAAACGTGTGATATCATCATTAAAATTTACATGTTGAGTGCGTTTAACTACTGTCAAAAGTGAAGTGTGAATTTCGGCACGGTTTAATGAAAGATACAAACGACGAGATTCTTTATTCTGTAGGTTGTAGATGAATCTAAGACAGTAACCGAGAATGCGTTGGATCTTCCGAATTGAAGAAAATTTAACTTGTAATAGGTCTACCAGATTTTCGTCCTGTTGGACAAATAACGATCGACCTCGTTCCTCAGAGTGAAGTTCAATTTCGTCAACATTGCCATCGAAAGACGGCCAAGAATCGGATGACTAGATCAGCCACGAAGGCCCCGCCCACCATAACGTGTTATCGATCAGATCGGCTGGAGATTGACCACGAGAAGCGACATCCGCTGGATTATCTCCAGATGACACGTGATGCCAAAAAGTCCCTTTGAGGGTATCTTGAATGTGACTGACACGGTTAGCCACGAAATTCTTCCAGCAACACCAAGGAGGACGTAACCAAGCGAGCGCGATGGTTGAATCCGACCACGCAAAGGTATTGGAGATCGGAAGCAATGGTACGTATAAATCTTTGACGAATTTTAATAGACCTGCTAGAAGAACTGCCGCACACAGTTCAAGGCGAGGCAACGAAATCTTTTTTGTGGGGGCGACTCGAGATTTGGCGCAAACCAAATATATTTGGACTTTATCGTCAACATCCGTGATTCGCAAGTAAACTACCGCGCCATATCCAAGTTCCGAACTATCTGAGAAGCCATGAAGTTGACACGACTCCATGTGAGGGAATGACACCCATCGAGGGATTTTGAACGACTTCAAGAGCGGTAATTGTTTAGTATAACGATCCCATTGAAGAACAATGTCAACAGGGGGGGTGTCATCCCACCCAACCTTTAGAACCCACAACTTTTGTACTAGGGATTTGGCGAAAAACGTCAAAGGGCATAGAAAACCGAGAGGGTCAAAAACCGGAGCGACTTCACTGAGGATAGTGCGTTTAGTGCACTCGCGATCGAGGCATAGGACTTCGAATGAAAATGTATCATGTCGTGGCTCCCACTTTAATCCCAATACCTAGAGAATGTGAGAGTTATCAACATCCATGGACACCGAGTCATTGAGGCAGTATTCCGGAGGCAGATCGGCGAGTAATTCTGGTTCGTTACTAGCCCACTTCCGCAATTCGAATTGGCCTCGTTTAAACAGCTCAATAACTTCGGTTTTCGTTTGTTGAGCTTGTTCTAAGCTGTTACAACCGGTGACGATGTCATCTATGTAAATATCCGAAGTTAGCACACGACGCGCTAGCGGTAAATCATAACCTTCATCTTTGGTCAACTGTTTGACAGTACGACAGGCCAAAAATGGGGCGGAGGAGACACCATAGGTTACAATGTTTAGTTGGTACTCGTGGATGGGTTCCGACGAATGAAAACGGCAAAATATTCTTAGGAAAGCGCGATCTGGTTCTTGAACCAATATTTGGCGATACATTTGTCGTGCATCAGCAGTAAACACTACCGATGGTATACGGAATTTTAGCAAAAGCTCCAGCAGGTTCTTTTGAAGCTTTGGACCGATAAGCAAGGTATCATTTAACGAGGATCTGTTAACATCCGTCGCTGAGGCATCGAAAACGACTCTTAAGTAAATGCTAGCGCCGCCTGGACGAAGAATGCAATGATGAGGTATGTGATACTTTCCCTTGTGCAAATCTTTTCCAGGAACACGAGTCATGTGACCACTGTGTAAATAATCAGTTATGAAAGCAGAATATTGTTCACGTAAGGTTGGATTTGCTATGAGTTTGCGCTCAAGTGAATGGAATCTACGTAAAGCGATCTCACGCGACCCTAGAAAAGAGATATCCCTTCCCCTTTCTCGGAAAGGCAAGGATACGATGTATCTTCCCGAAGATCCGTCCCGTGAGTGGTCAGTGCAGTACATTTGTTCACAAAGTTGTTCCTCAGGAGTGAGGTGTGAAGACTGGGGAATGGTGTCTAACTCCCACAGTCGCTGGACCTCTTCGTGGAGCAGGTCCTCGTTAGTAACGATGAAAGCTTTCGTTTCGTGAGCAGTGTCCGAACCAACTTTTTTTTATTTATTTATTTTTTTATTTAAAGAAAGCAAGACAAAAAATATATATTACAGTAAATAATAAAATAAAATACAGAAAACAACAGAAAAGTTCCAATATACTACTTTTCAGTAGTTTGTCGATGGCAACTTTTCACATAAAAAATATCAAAAAAAGATAAAAACTTATTTTACTTAATGACAACAGTAATAACAATAAAAAATAACAATTTGTTTTAAAAATATAAAAACATATACACAACAGTGATAGTATCTACCTATAGTTTGTATTAGACTCTAATACAAACTATTTCTTTCAGCGAGCCAATTTTTCAACATAATATTTGTTTTTACATTTGTACATTTTTTTATTTAAGCAACTAGGTATCATGTAGTCCAGTGTTCTTTGTCCATATTTGTTTAAATGCTTAGGTACAATTAGTCCTTCATCTATCGTAAAACGAGTAATGTAAGTGTGGTCCAGTCTATTTATGTATATAGGGCTATTCATATGCTGAAATATAATTTTATACCACAGAATTGATCTTACTGAGAAAATTTTAAGATTCTGATAAAGGTAATGAACTTAGAAGAAGCCAACCAAATGCAGAATTGAAAGCTGATGGCTGACGTGGACCACCATTCACATTACCAGGTCTCAGAAGAGAAGAAAAAACCTCAGCTCCCAGAAGAAGATCAATCGGTCCCGGTTTGTGACAGTCAGGATCGGCAAGAGGCAAATCTCTCAACTGATGCCACAATGACTTATCTAGACGAACAGTTGGCATGTTGCCACAGATACTAGGCAGCGTAAGTGCCTTGATGTTGAAGAGAACCCGTCCCTTAACACCGATCTCTAATTGAATGACTCCTGACGTGGTTGCGGAAGATTGGCCTAAGCCGCTAACTCTCTGAGAACTGGCTTGACGAGGGATGCCTACGAGCTCCGCAGCACCATCGGTGATGAAGTGAGTTTGACTGCCCGAATCGATCAATGCGCGAAAGGTTTGGAAACGGCCGGATGAATCGCGAATGCCAACATTGGCGGTTGACAATATTACTATGGACTTGTCTCCTAAGTTGGTGAGGACCTGAATTTTAGAGTCGGAAGAAGGCTCCTGGTCCGTAGACGTCGTGGAGTGTTGATACTGATCTTCCAAAGAAGCGTTTTCGTCTCGATGGAGCAAAGTATGATGTTTTTGACATGTAAACAAAGATTTACAATCTTTAAGATAATGAGAAGAATGAAGACAATTGAAACACCAACGGTGTGATTGAACAAACTGTAGGCGATCCTAAACTGACTTGAGTGCAAATACCTTGCACTTGGAAATGGAGTGGTCTTCCCCGCAACAGGAGCATTTCAGGTAAGTGGTGGAGTTCGAGGACCTATTTTTTTTAGGCTGTCCTTTCTTAAGATCGCAAAGAAGCGCTGAAGTGCGTTTTTTGGCAGCCTGATTAAAGTTCCGTGCAAGAGGTTTGTCAATAGTACTGCTATCGCGAGTCGAAAAATGTAAGTCTCGTACAAGAGCTTCGCATTTGTTATAAAGAAATTCTTTGAGTTTCAAATATGAAGGCAGGTCGGTAGGAGACTGCAGTTGTTCGAATGCGCATCTTGTAGGTGAATCTAATTTCGACAGAATTAAATAACAAAGCACGAAGTCCCAATCATCTATTGGGAGATCCAATTCTTTTAAAATTGTTAAATCCTCATTAAATACATCGAACACGCGACGAAATTCAAAAGGATCGTTAGGCGGAAAATTTAAATTTAGCATTTCCCGCCAACACGTAAATGCGAGTTCACGCGCGTTACGGTAGCGTGCGATTAATCTTTGATATGCTTCAACGTAGTGAGCTCCTTGTACTGGAAATGTCCGAATTAACCCAAAGCTTCTCCAGATAAACATGAGAACAAATACTGCATGCGTTCGATGTTGGATAAAGATTTGTTTTCATGAATCAGAGCGTTAAACATGTCGTAAAATTCGGGCCATTGCTTGACATTTCCAGAAAATATTGGAATGTTTATTTTTGGTAATTTAACGTTTGTGCACGCATTCGCGGTTTTACAATCGAGAGGCTGACTGGTTAACTCCTGGTAAATTTCGACAATTTGATAATACATCTCGTCAAAGGTTTCGCGAATTTTATCCTCATCAATTTCGTTTGTGTCATCTAAAGATAATATTTCCGCGTGAGACGTTTCAAATTCAAGAACTATCTTTTCCATAGTAGTATAATGCGCTAACAGTAAGTTGCACTTAGATGCATCGTGCAAAGCGCTTTTTGCTATTTCATGTGTCTTGAGTAATCTATTATTCGCTAATGTCCGTTTTCGGCGCAATATTTGAATTGCTGGGGCCATGTTGAATAAACACGATTGGAAACGTATCCAAAAACGAAACGAAAATAAATAATAATAATATAATCTATTATAATTATATGCGCGGTAGGTCGTAAATACTCAAGAGCTAGGTACCTACCTAATTACTGTTTGAATTGATTATTATTCAAAATTTAAGAAACATTCCACAGCACTATCCGTTTTGGCATAGATAGATTATAATCTTAAAGTTCCCTGGTTTCGGCACCAAAAATGTTCGAGGAACGAACAAGGGTTGGAATAGCCGCACTTTAAAGGGCTATTCCACATAGATAAAGTATAAATGAATTATATGGCTTGTGACAGGCGATGCGAAAACACAATACATAACGTTAATTCACAATCAACTTACCGGGAGGAGATGGTGAAATCTGCATAGTGAGCATCATCTGTCAGCACTGGAACGTTTAGCGTGGTTGTTAGCACTCGTTATTTTAGATTAAATTGCGAAAAAAATACGTATTATGATTACTCCGATAAGACAACCGGCGATCGATATTTGACAGGACGAACGGTTTTGTGCAACTGGTTCGGCTCACGGCTCCGTGGTTTTAGCTGATGTGTGCGAACTTAAACTACACAGTTCAAATCCTGACGATACGATTGGTTAGTACACGGCCTGTCAAAATCAATCGGCGTTACGGAACAGTATGTCAATATCAATATCAATTTTTTTGTGAACTCGTGTTCCGCCGTCCTCATAAAACATTCGTTTTTAACTGGTGTTTTATTAGGAACTCTGTCAATTCATTTATTAAGGCCTGCAGTACCTTTTTTAACAGGATAACAAATAATTTGACCAGTGGAGACCCAACGCTGGAGTTCTGTGTAACAGTGATTTTTAATAAACTAAAAAAGAACTTTAAATTGAGAAAAATGAGAAACCTAGCACTAACTTGTGAAGATGTGGCTAATTAATGAAAAATTCATGAAGATTGGTTAGAATTGGTTTTTATTATTTTTATTTAACTACACACATCTATAACGTTAGTCCACAATTGTTTACTCTGCACACTATTGATTTCGCAGTTGCGCTGTAGTCACAGTACAAATAATATTTTCACTTTTCTATTAATATAATTGTACTGGACACCTATGCCAGTGACATTGACTGTAAAATGCCGGTTTCCTCTCGGGGGTACTTTGGGTCAGGATTTGCAATGAAACACAACTTCGTGAATGTCGTCGGACAACTGACTGATTGGGCCAGTTGTTTGCGTATTTATTGGGTTAAAATTCAACAGTTTCTACACTTGTTAATGTGGAACATATTCTTATATCTAACCAGAAATATTATTATGCGTCATATCGCCGAGAATTAATAACTAAGGTCCCACAGTTTTGTCGTGCGAGTAATTTGTCCTTGAACTGGCGATATGACACGTGTACGGTGATTTAAAATCTTATCGAAATGACTCATCGTCCAAGATAAGCCTCAAAGGATTCGGCATCGTAAAGTGTATGATAACCGACAAATATTCATTTCCTTAATTATTTCAGTACATCCATCTGCTGTCCGATACAATAATAATGCTCCTTATTCCTTATCACTTAATACAAAGTATTAAGATAAAACCTCGAGACAAGCAGCCATTTGAAAACCAGTATTATCTATGAATTACAAATAAACAACAAAAAAATCAAGTGAATAAAATGTTATTTAGTCCCATGTAAAAGCCCAAAATAGTAAATAAATAAATAAAGGCTCGTTACTCATCCAACGTACTGCATCAGTACACGGAACCAGTATACATGTACTGCTCAGTGTATACGGTACAAGTAGCAGAGGACTCCGACAGTGCATCCGGCAATGCAGTCTGAATGCACTCACATCCACCGGAGCCGCATTAATATCGCAAGCAGACTAAAGCCACTAGTTTATTCCTCTTTCAAATGTGCATTTTACTCTCCGAACGCACCGCGCACGTGCCATGATTATGTTGTGGGAAATTGCATAACTCTGACACTAACTTACATACTTGCTTACTGCTTACTAGTGCTTACCCACTTCATTACTTACTCAATTTGCGCAGAGTCGAGGGGTGGCACTTTTCTCTATACGTGCAGTTGGATATTGCATATTTGAGAACTTCTCATGTCGTTAGCTTTTAGTAGACTCTTTGGGTCTCTTTAAGAGATTCATTTAAAAACTTGGAAACAATAACACAAGTATTTTTTTCCATACAAAATATGTGACTATTTCAGTGAACATTCAAACCCATTTTTTATATTTTTATCATGAATATGAAAGCTGACACAGGCCTGTAATTAACCTAAAAATATATATTTTTATCATGAATATAAAAACAGACACAGGACTGTAAATTAACCCAAAATACATATTTTTATTATGAATATAAAAGCAGACACAGGCCTTTAAATGAATTAAAAATAATATATTTTATCATGAATGTGAAAGCAGACACAGGTCTGTAAATTAACCTGAAATGATATATTTTTATACACTTCCACTTGAATTTCACTTTTTTTCTAGATAGACTTGCGGTCGATGACAATGCGTTCTGCCAACTTCAATGACACTCATGGACACAAACGACATTTGAATGGCTGCTCTAAAACTACCAAACTCTGAAATTGATTATATACCCTCCCTAAAATTCATATTTATATTGGGAAAATTAACAGCCAATCATATAAAACATAATTATTATAATAATAGTAAATTACGCCAAATACAAATTTATCTTTGGTGATAGTAAAAATGAAACACCTTAGTAAAGTGTGACAATATTTTCGAGTTTTTCAACAATAATTTTGATATGCGAATTCTAATGCCCCATGTAAAATGGCGCCCACAAAAATATGTTTCGCCGATATTTTTTCCTTTAATCATCAATTTACTAACTTTACTTTCTATAACTGACTTATAAAATGTAATTTTTCGAAGAAAACTTCTTCTAACTGCTTTTCACTTTGTGATGGCATTATTTATTTTTTATTAAAACACAAATAACATTGTTTACATCACTTTATTTCGATACAAAATCTCAACATGTTTCATGAACCAAGTTCACTTCATCAGGAGCACAAGTATACTAAAGTTATAATTAAAATTAGGTCTAGAAAGAAGAGGTAGAAGGAGTGGGGAGGGGTAAGAGTGGGGGAGGGTTATTCAAAGTAGGAATTAAAATGTCATTAGACGGGAAAGACCGGGTAATTGGGAAAATATTTAAAATGGGGTTTATAAAATTTTTTTGTTTATTAATAATATCTGCTTTCATATTCACGTGTTTTCTTATTTCTAGGATTTCAAAATTATTGATTTGAGATACCTTGTAACCAGAATGTAGTATTTTAAAACCTGAATTAATATCGAAAGTATGGTCGTTATTTAATAAATGATCCGCAAATTCTGATTCACAGTTTCCCTTTAAAGCCCTAAGATGTTCTTTAATTCTGATCTCAAAGTTTCTATTAGTTTTTCCTATATAAAAGGAATTACAATCATTACAGTTGAGTTTATAAACACCTGATTTTTTAGTTTGACTATCAATATCTTTATTATTAAGAATATATTTTTTTAATTTGTTATTCGTATAAAACGCCGGTTGAATAGTGAAGGGGATGTTTTTATTTATAATTTTGGGAGTATCATTATCTACAAATAGAATTCTACGCCATTGTTTGTTTGTATCTTTATAAATAGGATAAATATAAAGTTTAAAGAATTTATGTTTAATTTTTTTATTTAGTATTTCATCTATCAATTTATTAGGATAGCCGTTATTAGATGCTATTTGTTTTATGATATTTAATTAAAAATGAATATTATATTTATATTTTATATTTATATAAAATGTGTTTAAAACATGGTAACAAGTGAAACTTTTAGTATTCTTCTCTCTCTCTTTTCATTTCATTCTCTCTTTTTTTCTGTCTATCGACATATTTATAAGTAGCATGTGATAAAAAAATTAAAAGTTATAAAAATATGGGATTTGACCCTGGGTCCTGCATAACGAGTGTCGAACGCTCTGCCTCTAGACCGCGAGGAGAGGTATCGCGCGACGAGAACCGCGTATACAAAGTGTACTCCGCAATTGACTTGACAAATTTTCGTTTTCAAACACGGCAAATGAATAATATCACATAACGTCTCGTTAACGCTTTATATATAAGAAGACTTAAAATACAATTTCTTATTAAATACTCTAAAAATACATACATTAGAAGATAGACGTAAAATAAACGATTTAACGTTCTTATTCAAAATACTTAACTCTAAATTCGACTGTTGTGAACTCCTGCAACTTATAAACATACATACACCCACAGTAACAACACGACAAAATACAATATTCTACAGCAGCATACATAAGCGTAACTACATTGCCCACTCTCCGATACAACGACTTCACACCATGGGAAATCATTACTTGGGTGATGTTGACATATTCAATACCAACTTGGCAAGTTTTGTGGATCATTTAAAACATTTATTTCAACAATACTCCTAAACACATCATGTAAACCAACAAATAGCTGTAATTTTCTGTTTTTGTTTCTTGTGTTTGTATAACTTGTTACATAGCTTTTATCAAATGTAATTTTATTCTTATTTTTTATGTTTGAAAGTATTTGTCAAATTAAAATTATACTACCAACCATGTAAAAGCCCTCTGGGCGTTAAATAAATAAATAAATAAATATATATATCAAAATATCTAAAAGTCGCAGCACGGGAGCATTTTATCACTTTTCCTCGTATTAAAAAAACCACAAAAAGAAAAAAAAAATAGTTAAAGCGGGGATCGAACCTCGGTTCTTCACGACGATAGTCGGGCGCTCTGCCTCTAGACCGCGAAGCTGAGTTTGGAGAGTGACCTAAACTAGGTATATAATATTAGCTAGGCTCCTATAGCGAAATGATCACGGTTTTTTGTGATGGTCATGAGTCGGTTTTACTCCGGTCCTTGAAAATGCATAACGCGCGTAAAGAAGTTTCACTTCAAAAATATTATAATTGAATAACACTAAAAAATAAATATTCCAAAACAAACCAGAATGATAAATTAATAAAACAGCAAAATTACATAATTCGTTCACAACTTGCTGAACTACTTAAATTAACAATTGTGTGCGCATTGCACACGTGTATCGTCAACTCTAGCAATAATCATTTTAGAAGTAACAATGCGGTGCGGTGCCGTGCGGTGGCACATAGTAATATCCCATTGTGGCTCCTCTCACGAGTGTTGACTTCAGTTGTCGCTAACTAACAGATACGTGCGTCCACAACTATTATTCTCACCCACTTCACATATTGTCTACTGCATTATTCCAGCTGTAGCTTAAAAGATACTGAGAAATGAGAGAACATTGTTCTCGAACAATCCTAGTTTCCTGTCATGAACAATCTATGATGTATGCATGCACAAAACTGAAGTCGATCCCGATTGCATTTTAAAAGAAGGAGAAAAGACATCGGGTTTAAACAGTCAATTAAAAAATTCTGATTTTTAATTTCTACAGCACGGTTGTTTTCAATGTTGATGTATAACAAAATTTATAAATGTAGAAAAAATGTTCGTAATTTTCATATTTTTATGCAAACGCTTATTGTTTTTTTTCCCGGCCATCTTCGGTGAAGTGCTTTAAGTGTTAAAATATTGTTCAATTTTTTTCACTATACGTATGCATGCCATTGACTCAGACATTAAAAAAAAATTACTCATCCAATTGTATTACTTTGAATTCGAGATACAAAATTTATAAAACTTATACTAGGAGGAATTAAAAAAAAAATCATACAAACACGGACTCGTTCAAGTGTGTTTTAATTTTATGTATCTATAAATCTTATGATAATCCAGGGGAGAAAAATCGGGAATACGATAAAGGAAGTAGCTGCAACCAGAAGAAAATACCATAAGTTACATCATAGATGGACATTTTCGTGAAATTAATTTTTAGCTAAATTTACATGTGTCTGTGTTATGTTTATTAAATTTTAGAAAAATGATAGAACCTGCAGACAAGATGCCTTGTGGCAGCTTTGTGTTACAAATTTTTGTAATATCAATATTATATAATGAAAGTATTGTATAATTCTGCACTTTTAAATTCTTGGTAAGAAAAATATGGAATGTTGTTCACTTTGTTTATTCCCACCTTAAAGGCTTTTACATTATTATGGCTTAGTTATACAGAGGAGTAAAATAAGTGTAGGTTTAGTACATAATATACTAAAGAGTCCATTAAAGATATAATTAGGTAAAATATAAGTATGTAGTTACATCATCACATAAAATTGTACAGAGGATTTAAATGAGTATAAATGTAATACCTAACCATAACAATAATACACAAGAAGTAAGTATGTAAGTGGTTATAGCGCAATGTGAAAAAAGTTGGATATTATTATTATTGTTTGCTATAAGACAATTTTTACAACCTTTAAACATGGCTAAATTAATACAACGGTTAAAGGTGCACAGGAAAAAATATAAATCTGTTATCAACACTATTTTAGTTAGTATTTTGATCACGCAAAACCCATTGGGTTTTCGAGTTTTACGTAGTACCTTAATCAGAAAAAAGTTCCACCTTTTTTTGACTTGATCCCAATTCGAATAAATCTTAGTTACGGTCTTTAAAGGTACAATCCCAAAGTTATTTACCGAATAGCGAAAAAAAATACAATAAAGCTAAACGGAAAACAGAGAAAATTATGTTTTTTGCACAGCATCTGAATTTAAATTTTCTAGTACCGTATTTCATACCAAATTATCTTTGAAATATCCATGCGAGAAACTCGCAGTATCTCGTAGATTCTGTACAAAGTAACTCAATAAGAGAATAGATTGGCTATTTCTTCTCGCGACTAGTTTTCTAAGTTTCCTTTAGAAGCCGGGTTGAGCTGCGAAAAGAGGGGGGTGAGGGAGGAGATGGCTGATCGGAAAAGCGTTTTCATGCGACAATTTATTTTTCATAAACTTCGCGTTGAAAATAACACGTATACATTTATTCGGGAATCTGGTCGACACATTGAACCGAAATTTATTGGGGTATTTTAGCCAAACACGTCCATACTTTAGATATAACTGCGGCTAAAATACCCTCCATAGAGAAGCCACAATTTCAAAAAAAACATGTATGTGACTAATAACAACCAATATATAAAGACTGGGGGAAAGAACTAAGTAACAAACAAACGATTTCCCACAATTAACCGATTTTCAAACCCAAACCAGTTCACAAGAATAACTTTAAACGTTACGGAAGTTAATAAAAAGAATTAGCTTTCGTTAACTCCTTTTTACGTTAATTTACTTGTAAAGGTGTGAATTTGACTTAATTTATTATTGTTCCTATTGCTCCTATTATTCCTAGCAGAATTTTGACGATAATATTTCATTTATGGCGTTAGCTGACGTGCTAGCTTATTTCTTGGCAAAAATAATTATTCCATGTTAAATTTATTAGGCGAAATATTCTTATTTATTTTGTTAAAATATCAAATAAAAACAAATACTTTTTCACGTAAGCATTGGCTTAAAAAATTAATGATGAAATACAAGTTTCAGATCAATACAAATAAAAGGCCGATACAAAACGTTAGCGATAACTCAATATCAATTACTAACTAAGAAGATGGGTGATGGAGAACGAAAGTTATAAGTTGTGTTGTGTCAGTAGAAGTATTAGTCTGATAGACAGTTGTTTAGCTGCATCAATCCGGGGCTTAAGCCGTTAATTGAAAAACACTTAAACAATTAACCTTTGCAAGTTGTTTGGGGAATTCAATTGATTAGTGGTTGGTTTTACTCTTAGGGATTAAGGCCAAATAGCTTACCGGGGTTTTAAGGTTTAAGTATGTCCCGGAGGCCCATTGTAAGGTTCGCTGAGAGCTATTAGAGGGTTAAGACTGAAGGTTAGAGAGCCATTAACAGGTTCTGGCGAATCGTTATATAGATACTCAGGCCCTCTCTGTGGGGAATATTATTATGATAAATTGGGGAATATTAAATCTAAGGTAAGTGTTATTTTTTCCCAGCCTAATTGAATAACCTTAAAAAATAATATTATTTTTTAAAGATAAACTAATGTTTATAAGACAAGGTTTTTATGTATAGCGCAAAGGATAACAAATTATTATAAGCATTAATTACTCGTCTTAAATATCCATACAAATTGAAAATATCTCCCGAGTAAAAAGTTCCCGTCCATGGCATTTATTTTTACTCGGGAGATATTTTCAATTTGTATGGATATTTCAGGCGAGTAATTAACGCTTATAATAATTTGTCAAAAATAATGTTTACTTTGTTTAACAGTACTTTGATTATTAACTATAAACCTGAATGCAACAAATAAAGAGACAAGAAAAAGCTAAACGTGTTCGACCGAAAATGCCCAGCGGTGGAAAAGTGGATAAACTATTTACCATTATTGTGCGGCAAAATTTTATTTTTGAATTGAAATTAATTTATAGATGCAAGAAAAAATATCATTATTACTATGCTTAATCGAAGAATATTAAATCCGAGCTAGGTATTTTTCCTAGCCTGATTAAATAACCTTAAAAAACAATGTGTACTTTGTTTAATTGTACTTTAATTATTAATTATAATCCTGAATGCAACAATTAAAGAGACAAGAAAAAGATAAACGCGTTTGAACGGAAATGCCCAGCCGAAAGTGGATAAACTGTATACCATTATTATGCTGCAAAATGTTATTTTCACATTTTAATTAATTTACAGGTGCAAGAGAAAAAATTATAATTTTTTTTTTATGTCCTTTATTTTTTCCCAATTTATATATTTGACATTACATTTTTATAATAATAGGAAAGGGAACCCACTAAGGCGCAGCCTGTGCGTGGGTAATATAAGTTTATACATTAGATTTTTATACCTAAAAATAACAGTAAGCATAATAAAGAAAAACGGTAGGATTATAATTAAAGTTAGTCTAAAAGATTGTGCAAGAGGTGCATATTAAAAATAAATCAAAGTAAAAATAAAGATTGTAAGATAATATATATGAATTAAAAGAACACAAAATAAAATAATAATAACTATACAGAAACAAAATAGAAAAAAGTAAAAATTAAATGAATAATGCTTCAACATTTGCATTGTACAGCCACAACTTTAATTCTTGATTTATATTTGAACGTTCACTTTAATGTTAAATGGGTTTGCAGTATGCAAAATGAGTTTTATTAACTACTAATAACTGACAAAGCACTTTTATAATCAGAACGTGAAACATATTTAATAAAAATATTAATGATATTGACATATTTTCTTGTGATTCAAGAACATTTAAAAATGTATCCTAGTTAACATTAAATAATTTATAATTTTTACTAACGTTATCATGTCGTTTTTACGATGAATCCTGTTCAGTTGCAATACAATTTTTGGTTCCATGCTAACTCAACGCAGTGACTATTCAACACACTTTTAAAAAATGATATAAAGTCATTACAAACGATGAAAAATAAATGTTTTAACCTAACCTAACCTAACCTACTTAATCCAGTTAATAAAGTTTTTGTTTCATCGCTTTCCATGACTTTATATAACTTTTTAAAGATGTGATGAATTATCATTTTGATGATTTATCCGGTCACCACAATTTATATACCATTTTTAATACAATTTATTAGGACATTTATGAGTTTTATAATAATACCAAATTAATTTCGATGTAAATAACAGGCGTGTTAATGAGTTTTATGATAATACCAAATCAATTTCAATATAAATTATAGGCATGTCCATGAGTTTTACGATAATACCAAATCAATTTCGATATAAATTATAGGTATGTTCATAAATTTTTTTGGTAATGCCATGTCAATTTCAATCAATTTTAGCTATATTCTGTATAACACCCAATCTTGCATAGTAAAGGTTTACCAAATACAAATAAACTCTACAACAAACTATATAAATAGCAATAAAATAATAATACTACATTAATTTTTTAATTATTTATATTGAGGGATCAGTAGGATTAATAGATCCAGTTAGGAGTTCTACCGAGCCGAACCCTCTGATATGAAAATATCTGGAGTCGGTGAATTATTTTCCCATTTGATCTCTGGTGAGTTGACGTGTTGTTGATCTTGTACTGTTTTGTATTTATTATGCTTATATAATGCACTTGCATAATGTGGATTGACATCTGATCATTTGTGGAAAAGTGTGTGGAAGGGTTTAGTTTTTCCTGTGGGGAAGATTTAACCCGGACATAAAGTCGGAAACAAAGTAACTATATTCGTACTACATACCTTATGTACTTATTTTGTAACCTTGTTTTTATTTACAATTATATTATACCTGCTTATATCGTTCATACTCAGTTTATTGTATTATATACTATTATTGTACTCCTGAAAAATTTACCAATCACAATGTATACAGGTAAGGGCCTTCAAGGCGCGAATAAATAAATTAATATTATTGGGCATGTCAGTGAGTTTTTACGGTAATACCAAATCAATTTCATAATAAAAGAAATATTGCACAATTTGTAGAGCGCCGCTTTTGTGAGATATAACCTCAAGGGCGCTTTACTATCAGGCATTGCCACAGATATATTATTATGAACTATTATATTTTTACATGTATTCGCAAAGTATTGTTAAGTATTATGAGTATATTATAAAGTATAAAGCAGCCAAAAGTTGATTCAATAATAAAACAAGTGTAAACATTTTTTTATGTGAGTACCGCACAAAAGAACCAACTCCACCTAACCGTCTGGAGCCGGTGAGACTATGGCATCCCTATTGTGAGGCTGAAGGTAGCGAGGAGGAGAGGAGATGGGGGATTCGTAACCGAAGATCATAACCACTCAACTAGTATTAAATAAGTTTTGGAGTAAAATAAATTACAACACTCATATTGAAAATAATGCGTGTTAGTGTGAGGGGGATGGTAGGGAGGAAATAATACCTTATTTAACATACACTCGATCTCTAAAATACTCGGCACCCAAACTCCATCTATGGAGAGCTCTAACACCATAAAGGAAATTAAACGATTTGTGTCAAGGGTCAGTTGGAAAGCGTCTATGACTTTTTAAAGATACCAACAATAAAATAAAGCTCACATTTTCAGCTTTATGAAACGGCGCGTAATGAGCGTTTACCCATCGAGAGGTTGAATCCGCTACCCTCGTGTATTAGACTGTAGGTCACAGCCAACTTCCGGATCTGCTCGGGGGCGAGCGGTGCGAAATGATTACAGGAAGGATGCCATCACCCAAAATCCCTTATCCGGGCATTACTTCCGGTTCCTTCCAATAAAATGATTTTATAGGTGCTGACAGTCGCGGGCAACACTAAATGTTCTATATACTTGGAGGTATTATATTTCGTTTTATTATATAAACCCTTATTATGGACCATAAGAAAATGGGAAGGTACTGTACCTAGTTGCTCAGTGCTCATCAAATTGGAAATTTATGACTGTATTTTGCTGACGATCCATGGTAAGCAAAATTGTAAAGCACAATGTACATTGTACAATCATGAATAGGTATATTATTGTGTACTTTATGAATGTTATCTGTAATATTATATAAGCGTCAGTCTTTACTGGGTTGACGTAACGTAATATCAAAAGCAAATTCACTTATTGTATAAAATATTAAATTATATCACTTACAAAGATTACTGTGAAAAACTCGAAATTTTTTCAATTAGTTTGCGTTTTTATCTACTCATTTTTTAATATTTTACTTGCATTGAAGAAATAATGATAGTATCCGAAATTATTTGGCTTAACACGTCAATTTGCATTTCGTATTATTTTACGAATGCCCTTCGAACATACAAAAATATTATTATTATCTCAAAGTAATTTCAAATCACGAACACGTTTTTTTAATGATCATGAATGATTAAGGACGGGTTGTTTGGGAGAATTTGAACAATTCATCAAATTTCAACGTTCATTTTCGGGTTCTGTAAAAGTCCTATTCAAGTTCTGTTTTTATATAATTATAGGCTAGTTTCTTGAAAAAACTGAAATAAAAACAGAACTTGAAAAAATCTTTCACAGAACTTGAAAATGAACGTTGAAATTTGATGAATTGTTCAAATTTTCCGAAACAACCCGTCCTAAGAATAACCAATATGCACGTAACACTTTTTTTTTAAATAATTTAGCAATCCATTACGTTCATAAATGCATAAATACTGATGAAATAATATAATTCATATGGTAAAAAATAAAATTTATAAAAAATGAAAAGAACAATATTATTATTTAAGTATTTTACTGATTGTCTGTCTTATTCGGTTGCTCAAGTCCATTTGAAAGGATCAAAAGGTAATGGAAAACCTTTTTTAACTGAAAATAATAGCTTGTTTACGTAATCTAATGTAACCAGGTTAATTGTCTTCGGAAAACCCTCGGAAAATCCAATAAAAGGAGTTTGTCTTTTATATATATATATATATATATGTATTTGATTTTCACTTTTGTTTTCGGTAATGAATGAATGCAAGTCTTAGAAGTGGAAATTAACCCACTTTCCGATATCCGATCAAACTAAAACACGGCAGAAAGACTCATTGTCGATGACAATGCATTCCATGGTGGCAATCACATACACACACGCAGAAATACATATACAAACATTTTTCCGAAATCATTTACCATTACAGTAGTTAATATCTAAATAAATGTTGGTCCTTCCCGATTGGCACTAGGCGAAGTCGGTACACTTGTTGACTCTTGTTCCCGGATAGAAAGGTTCAATACTTAAAATAAAATGCATTTTAGTAAAAAAAAAAAACATTGATTTTACGGGTTGTTTTTTCTATATTTTCTTGTGTTCTATTTTCGCTATGGCAGGAGAATGAATTAAACTTGCAATTTAGAATACTTCACGTTTTTGTACGATCATATTTAAATATGTCAAGTTTGTAAAATCATAAAAAATAAAACTTATTCTTTCTAGCTACATGAAGGGGTTATGCAATACTTTGAAACCCATATTGCCAGTAGTGAAAAAAAATGTTTTTGGTATTGGCAAAAATTAAAAATCAAATCCAAACTTCAAAGTTTTCAAGCTTCTAAAATAATAAAATCTGTCGTTTTTAAGATAATCACATGACATTCCCTCAGTAAAAAAAAAAATCACAAAGTATACTCCATACTCTATAATTTTATTAAAATAGTTCTGGCCCTGTATTATAATTTTTTTTAATATTAGTTTGCTTCCTACAGTATTCTTAGGAAAATATCTCCATTTCAAACCATTTTCTTATTCTTTTTGAACGCTTACTACGGAGCCTTACGTGTGTAGCCAGACTGTTTGACAGAAGAAAATGAAGTATTTTACTTAAAACTTATTTTCCGATAACTTCTGTATGATTTTTGGCACTCCTCCCACTTACACTACCTTCGTTCAAGGAGGGAGTAGTTTTTATGAATCAGCCCTAATGAGCAGAGACCCTTGCTCCCTTGTGTGTTTAATTGAACACAAGGGTTGTAAGACGTCACACAAAGAAGGGAAGGTATTGATAACCTTACTAGTATTATTACTAAGACCATTAGAGCTGGAAAAGCGTCAAGCGTATTGAATAACAACCTCTTCACCGACATAATTATAATGGTCAATCACCCCGACCTATTCTGAAAAATAAAACCGTCAAAGGAACAACATCACAGTAAATAATCTTATGTACATGATTAATTTCACTACTAGGAAGGGTTAATGATGATGTATTTATATTTTATAAACACGCATTTTTAGTGTGAAAATTTTAAACACGTTATATTCGTACTTATTGTATCTAAATCCTGCACTCCTCTAGACAAAGTAATTATTTATAATTAAAATAATTGATTTCATCATAGTGCCAACAAAAAAAATGGTTAACTTTTTAACTAAACACTTAGAATTTAGTGATAATCTTCATTTTCGTACTTATTTATTTCATAAGTAAAAAATAGGTTATGAGCCATTTTTCTAGAATAAATGCCGCGGAAAAAAATAAAGCTGTTATAAAAAAAAATTTGGTTCAAATGCACAAACTAAATGGTGTCGCAATAATTCACGAATGTAAATAAATCATTATAATATAATAGGTCTTTTAAATTAGCAAGACTAATTTTCTTTAGGTGTATTTTTCCATAAAGAACGTAATAAATCAAAAAAGGTTTCACAAAAACCGAGGGAAATCCCTTCTGCCATTTGAAAGTCGATATGAAAATGAAATAAGGTTTATTGGTCGGAAACTAAAATTAAAATCTTCTAAAGTAACCGAGGTTTACGAGTTTTGTGACCTTACTGGTGAACCTGCGATCCTCGTAATCATTTCTGCGAGAAACGCAAAAAATAATGTCTTCCGCTGTAATGAAAGAGGCTTCAGAGGGTGCGTTTCTATTACTCCAAAAAATATACGTTGACATTTTCCGAAGAGTATTTTCCCATAACTCACGCAAAGCTTACATATTCCATTTAAGTTGGATCCGTTGTTCCCTTCAATTTTTTACCCTTAGAAACGACAAAAAAGTTTATTGTTCAGAAAATGATCCCGGCTCTCCCTCTTATTCCCTCCCTCCCCCCCCCCTTACAACCGCTTCCCTCCCGACTGTGATTGGCTGTCAGAAATAGTTTTGAAGGTTTCAGAGGATTTATGGGGTGACTCTCCGGACGAGGAAATATGATTCAGTCATTTATTTCCCATTGTTGATGAACGATGACCTGTTATTACGCGTTTTCGAGTCTGAAGAGAAACTGACTTCATTGAAAATAAGGTCTTGTGAACTTAAGTTTTAACTTGAAAGTATTTTGTTTCTTGAGCCCCTATTAAATTTAGTCGAATTTACTTAAACAAACATCGTTATTATTATTTATAAGCTTTCATTATTTACCGACTTCCTAATTCACTTGTCGTTAAAAAATTTCTCTTCGTCGGTGCTTTGTCACAATTAGAGGGTCTCTTAAACAAACGTTTAACTTATTCTTAAATAAAAAAAAATATCGAAAAAGAGGTATTCTGGTATTTTTTTCATTTTGTTGGCTCTTTTCAAATTAACAGCCCTTTAATTGCAACTTATTTCTTTGGGAATTATAATATAGAAAAATTAAGATTTATAATGAGTTCATTAAAAATTAACAATTAACTAAAGTTTCTAGTAAGAAATCGAAGAGTAGGTATCTGTGTAAATTAAGATCACAATCGATTGATAAAAAATCCTGCAAAAACATCTTTAATCGTCGTAAAATACTGAAAATTATTGAAAAATATTGTAAAACATGCATTCAAACTATTGTAAAAACTTGCAAAAACATGGTAAATCGTCATAAACCCTGAAAATTATGGAAAAACTTGTTTAAACATCGTAAACCGTCGTAAAAAAAACTGTCAATAATTGAAAAATACTATTAAACATGGTAAATTTTTGTTGAACCTTGAAAAATATCAAAACATGGTAAATTGTCATAGAACATTGAAAATTATGGTAAATTTTCGTAAAACATGAAAAATTATCGAAAAATTTGCAAAAACGTGGTAAATCGTCATAAACACTGAAAATTATGGAAAAACTTGTTTAAACATCGTAAATCGTCGTAAAAAAATGTCAATTATTGAAAAACATGATTAAACATGGTAAATTTTTGTTAAACCTTGAAAAATATCAAAACATGGTAAATTGTCATAGAACATTGAAAATTATGGTAAATTGTCGTAAAACTTTAAAAATTATCGAAAAACTTGCAAAAACACGGTTGATCGTCCTAATTCGCTGAAATTATGGAATACTTGTTTAAACATCGTAAATCGTCGTAAAAAAATGAATTATTGTTTGTTTTTTTCAAAATAATTTTGGCACGAGCATAATAAATTAACGATTTCAAGATCTGAATTTGGGAAGCTGTGAATAATCACGAACCAAAACCATCACCACAAAGACACACGTATGGTCAAAAATACCTCTGTGCTTCGGGTTTATAATCCCGCTCCCTATCTTTTTACAAATGCCGTGGGATTGAGGGATAAATTGAAATAATTTAAATATAAACCATAATTTTCATTATTCAGTGTCAATTACATTTGATTCTAGTATATCATAAAAAAGAAAAAAAATTAAAAGTTAAAAACATCATAACTTTCGCATTAATCATCTTTGGTTCTAGAAATATTATAAAAAGACCTAGAAAAGGTAACATAAAGTATTTTAAGAAGGACGAAGAATTATTGTTAAAAAAGGCCGTAAAAACACAACTGTCACCAACAGGACTCTTCACAGTCATTTGAGAACAATCATCCTTGGTACTAGTAATATTGTAAAAAACCATGAAGTTAAGAAGACTTTGATAAAAAAAATATGATCGTGAAAACTTCGTAGGTACTGACTTCAGAGCATTCTAGCAATGGCCTATCACGTGGTTCGTAAGTCGCAAGCACGTTAAAATCAAAAGAGTATGTTTTTGGTGAAGGATCAAATATTGCTGAAATCCCGCGTTATTGCGGGATGTGGGATGCGGGAACGCAAACTCTATAAATGTTAGGAATAAAAACTAAATGCATCAACAATTATGCTTCAGATACCACAGTACACTGCCTTAAGAGTCAGCTATCGAGAAAGGTTCAAACAACATAAATTATGTCTTATTATTTAATTATATCGTATGGTTTACAAAACATTTAATATCCAAAAATTTAAATCATTTTTCAACATTTAATGTTGGTATATTTCTATTTCGTTGTCGACCTTTGAATCCAAAGTTAGTTATTAAACACCATACTTAGAGGTGTGTATTTCACAAATACGTTGAATAAAAAATAAAGCATTTCAAACTAAGGGTGGAAAAAATCAATGAAGATGTCATGAGAGACTTTTATCATGGATGGATTACCTGGGCCATGAAGCGTGAGTCGTCCATTGGGACCTATGTATGGTGTACAGTATATCTACGAGTACACTCCCGGGGAACTACGCAGACACGTGATAGCTCCTCGGGGTGAATGATGACAAGGGCTGGACAGTACGACGGGCAGGGGGGATGGTTGGGGGGGAAGAAGGTATAAATCACCATCAACGTAATTGCCGCGACTCCGTTTATGGCAATGGTGTTCAGAATCTATTAACAGTGTACTTATGGTAAAATAATGTGGGACGTTATAAATATTATGGAAATGATTTTATTGTATGATTTACCATATTAAAGTATTTGTTTCGAGAGTTTGATAGACACAAAAGACGACCAGAAGAAGCTAAGCGCGAGGTATGAGTAATATTTTAACGATTATTAGACATTTATATATTTTCTTGTTTAGGTATGCTATTGAGATAACTATTTGAGTATTTTATATATTTTCTATTGCAAGTATTCTATTTAGGCAACCATCTAGGTATTTTATATATGTTCTTATGTAGGTATTCTTCTCGTATTTTGGTAACCTTAGGTATTTTATATATTTTCTCATGTGGGTATTCTATTTAAGTAACTATTTAGGTATTTTATATATTTTCTCTAGTAGGTATTCTATTTAGGTAACTATTTAGGTATTTTATATATTCTCTCATGTAGGTAGTCTATTAAGGTAACAATTTAGGTATTTTACATATTTTCTTATGTAGGTATTCTACTTAGGTAACCATTTAGGTATTTTAAGTATGTTCTTATGTAGGTATTATATTTAGGTATTTTATATATTTTTTTTGTTTTTGTGACAATTATTTCTTCAACTATTTATTGCACTTTATATGTGTAATAAAAGTCTTATTTTAGTAATAAACACAAAATACCAAACATTACACAAAATATTACAACTTCAAATATTTCCATACATTTTGATGTCAACATCCGAAAGAGCGTGAGTTATGCACCTTTGTTTTCTTTCATACATTTTAATAGATTTTATCTGAAATATATTCTATTTTTCCTTAATACATTATATTAAATAAATATTAACAAATTAAAATTAAAAGCCTGCATTAAAAAAATATTTTAAACGGCTATTAACTCTTTGACGTTTTAATAAATTTAAAATTAAATTATTTAAAAAAATGCCGTACATTTAAAAATTAAACATCTATTCACTGGACCTCCGTGTTTATGATAAAATGCGTTGAGAGCTGGAGATTTTCGTTCATTTGGTTTTGAATTCGTAATTAAATCATACATCCGAATATTGATACAAAAAGAAATAAATTGTTGACTGTAATCTAAGGCAAATGAATTTAATTTTATTTCGTAGTTTATCTTATATTTGAAGTATTCTTAAAAAAATCATAAAATTAATAATCGCGTGAAAGTCGTCTGATTGTTAACAAAATAATTGTTTAAAATGGTACTTAATACTGGAAATATAGAACTAACAACAAGGTTTAAAAAGATATATATTTATAATAACTTTTTGAATTTACTTTCAAAAACATCAAAAATCGGTCGTTCGTTTTTCACTTGACAATTAATTTTTCAGTCATAATTAAATTAAATTATCCAAGAAAATTAAGAATATTGTATTATTATTTCTTTGCTATGAATCATTCTCATAAGTATTAAAAATCACATAAGTTACGATAATTTCATTTAACGATAATTTAGTTTTTTTTTAAATTAAAATCAATTTTTTTAAGTTAAAAATCTAATAAAACTCTTTTTTTTTATTTCATGATGATATTTTCATATTTGACTTTGGAAGACAACGACAAAAAGTAACAAACGCTTAGAAATAGAAAAAAAATGTAAAGGTCGGCAAAATATTGTAGTAAAAATTGACGGCGCTGCGATCTTTTTTAAATGGCAACACTTAGATAGCTCATAGGAAAATGAACATAAGTAAAGTGTTCAAAGTACAATTTTTTATTGTACTTAACCAAATAGTGTTCAGAAGTAAGTGGTAATGTAGGGTAAATTATAGGGAGTTTGCATCTCCCTAAAATAACTACAATATTATTTTTACCCACGTTCTTGTGAGGTTCGTATCATTGTAAACCTGCGCGCGATACCTCGCGCGGTAAATAATATTATTCTGTCTCCAGCAGTCTTGCCGTCGGGTTAACCCTAAACCTCCTCTAGCGTACGCGATTTATTTGTTCGTAAAATTATTATAAGTAAGTTTTGTTACAATAAAAAACTAAATTAGAATTATCCAAATTCTCGTTATTTCACACTGAAGGTAATCACGCAACCTCGGATTCTGCGGATTTGGAGAACAGCACAATCATTTAGCCAACAATCCATTTAAACTGGCGATGACAACCAATCCTCCAAAATAATTTCCAAACAGCGAAGATTCATCGCCATTATTAGACTTGTTTTATTATGATAGTAACTTTTTACGAAAAAATAAAGACGGCACGAACGGAAAGACGGCTTATATTATACTTATATTAAATTTGTAAGAAATTTACTAATACCAATCGAGCCAAATCCCGAAAGGATAAGACTGACATTTGTTGCGTATATTAACGGCTGTTATGTCATCTAATTTCAGAGAAATGTGTACATTTAGATGTGTGTGCGTGATTTCAACCAAAAGTTGATAGAATGCATTGTTCGAGTCTATCTACCGAATCTCAGTTCGTTTTCGGGAAGTGGGTTAGTTTTCACTTCCAAGATTTATTCACGAAAACAAAAGTCTAATCAAGATTTTTCAGGACAGAAACACTAAAAACACATTAATATGGGTCTGCGTTTCACAATAATTGGGCTACAAATTTTCCTTCTTAAAAATGTTCAAACCATAATCAATTATTAATATTCGATCTTCCTATCATTTTTTTTTCAATTTCCTTCACTATATTATTATTATTATTTGGTAGTACCTTAAACATATTTCTACCTCCCATCACATAGCCTTTATGGTTTTTTATATGTTGAATGAGCTCCCTACATTCCCTTTTCCTTCCGTTCTATTTAATCCATTCTGAGAGGCTTTCATGACACTAAGGACGAGTAAGGCGGCGGTCGCTGCGACCATAGTTTGATAGATCCTCCTTTATACCCTCCTATTGATACCATAACTCAATTACCCCCTCTCCTCCCTATTCCTCACACACTCTTATTGAGTCGTCTCTTACCCCTTTAACTCTTTTATTCCCCTTTTAAGCTTTTTATGATCCAAATTAAAAATATGGAAAACGATAATGCTTATAAATAGGTAGCTGCATTATATTTTGAAAGCTTTAGAAAATTTATGAAATGGGTTGGTACTGTTTTTACACATAAATCAAGTGCTACCTAATTTAAGATAGATAAGTAGAAATTCAATTATCAAACTGATCAAAATTATCCATTTATAAAATGGTTTTAAAACGGCTAGCGTTAGTCATCTTTCTTTCGATGATATTTTTAAACGTTGTTAATGGTTTCATGTTATTACATTGTTTTTACGTCATTAGTATCAAAAAATTCAAAACAAAAACTAACTACATTAAGGACATTAAATCTTGGCTTAAGGAACTACCGGATAAAGAACTTACTAGCATATTTAAAACATCGTGGTAGAAGTTTCTGGAAACCCTTACCCAAAACATGAATTCGAACCAGAGAAGTCGCTGAAAACTTCCAAAACCTATTACCCCTCAACACAGGATCTCCTAGTGGACATTGGTCGTACACTAAATGGGCATTTCTCAAGTTTCCTTCTGAAGTAAGAGGTAATCGGAGAATCCTCTATCCTTCCATCCAGAGAAGACTTGTGGGAACGTCAAGCGGTATGCAGTATGAGAGACGACACCATCGTGCAAATGTATTCCGCTTTTTGTAGCGCCTTCTTGTATTCCCTGTACTGAATCTCTCACGTGATATTTGGTGGGGTTACATTTGCAGTACGGGGATCCAGAAGAGAGGTGTAGATTTCAAATGGTTCGTATGGTAGCATCAAGTTGGACATCAAATTTGATTCGCTTCTAGAGAAAACCAGGGCAATAGTTTCCGTTCTTAGGGTGTTGGCGTCGCATCCTCAGCTAGTTGACATTGACTAAATTGAGCCTTGTCCTATTTTTTTTGCTCAGTGTTTGTACGTGTTGTCGGTAGTTCCGGATCCTGTCCAAAGAAAACCGCAGGCAGTGGGATTGGGGGTCATGGTAAATATGTTTTCCATCATCGAGCACGTTTATTGTTGCCGCGTGTGTAGTCACTCGAAATAAGGGGCCGAAAACCAACAGGTCTCCCTGGGGAATCATTAAATATCAGGGAACAATTCACAATATTGTCGCTGAACATTTAGGGAACACCTCAGTCTTTTTGGCTAAGAATTCAACAATATTAGCAGCGGGTTGTAGATAAATTCAACAGTGGTCTCCACGGTATCGTGTAATTCATATTAATAAGATAAACATTTAATATTTTAGAATGCCGCATATCAATTAACCTTACTGCTACACCATTACAGACGGGACCGATAACAATCCACTGACTCCAAGAAACTTGATTAATTTGTTCAGTTAGTTGACAATTTTACTAACAATTATTAGGTCAGCAATAATAATTTATTATTTTAAAACACCTTATTAGCTGTGATATTGACAAAATATAAATAATATGTTACCCAATGATATTATAACAGAAACTTCACAATAAAATTCGCGTAAAATAGTCTTTTATGAATTCAATTACGTTATGGGGACCATATCTAATGAAGGGAAATTTTCAACAATATTACGGAAAAACGAAAGAAACAGCTAATTGATTTCCGACGTTGGAAAACATTATTAAAAGGAAGACATAATATTGTCTAACAAAGGAGCTACGACAATAAGCAAGGAAGCCGGAAGAGGTCAACAAACATATTTTTATTTCATTACACTTTCTAGAGGAACAAAGACCGTGAGAGCTAATTTGTATTCCATTAAAATTTTGCTGGAATTCTGAGAGAATCCTTTCATTGGCCCGAACTATACTGCTAGGGGCTAGAGGGGTCAGTCAATTATGGATACTCGTGGAAAAGTGCCATTCAAAGTGCTTGTATTTTTAAAATTAATGCTGAACGTGGAAACGAAATTTTTTCGATTTTTTTCTAAAATCCCCTTGACCCTTAATCTTCTTGGAAATTAAACATTATAATTAAATGTATAATATTAATTTCACCAGTCCAGTGTCAAAATCCCATGTTGTGTAACAACCAACAGAAATTCCTACCAATTACACGGAGAAAACTTCCTGAAAAAAAAATTTCTAATTTATTAAGAATTTCTTCAAATTATTCGTATCCCTGTTAAATACGGGATTGTAGGCAATTAAGGAATAAATTGATAGGTATCCTGAAAAACTTCAAGTAAAATACCTATGTTTTTTCGCCATATGTTTATGAAGATCCTAATTTTTTTAGCATTTCGACATGATATATTATTAAAACAAACACGGATGGATGAACACGTGTTCCGATATTATTGAGAATTTAATTTAATTTTATCAGGAAATGGCTTGCAGTTCCGTTTTTAACAGGAAAACCAATAATTTTAAAATTTTAATAAATCAGCATTACATTTTTCTCCGTGTAAGAAGCCAACACAATAGTGATATGGATGTTGATTTTTTCCCTTCATGCGGGCTATGCTATTAATAAAAATATTTGACCAGATCTGCCTTCGTTAACGTGCAGTCCATAATAGAGTGCTGGTACGTATCCTGATTTATGGAAATGAGGCAAGGAACTTGTAGAGAAAGGATGCAAGTAGACTGAATGCTGTAGAAATTATATATGATCGTGTGAGAATGTGCAAGGCTGATGTAAGCGTAATGAGTAAGATTAAGAAAGGGACACTTAGATGGTTTTTGCATGTAAAACGAATGAGCGAAGAAAGGAGTGTAAGAAGAATAGCAGAAGTCGGGGACATTCGAGGAAGACATGGCACAATCCAGTGAATCAGACACTTGAATCGGGCCATGTCAAGAGTCAGAATGTAGAAGAGCATGTATAAATGTGTATGAGGCAAGGAGTGTGTGCCAAGACCGAGTTGTTTGGCGGTCTGTCATCTCTGCCTACCCCTTCGGGAGAAACGGCGTGATGGTTAGTTAGATAAGTAAAAATTGCCTCAAAATAGTAACTATATTCATACAACTTTCTATAAAATGCCACTTTTTAGATGTTAAATACAAAGTTTTCAGATTCGGTTTTAATAATAAAAATGTAAGTAAGTTTTCTGTATGTCTGTTTATCATTCAATTACGCAAGTGTTATATAATATCCAAATCACAATCACCCCTAACCAAGAATAATCTCCAACCCTTCTCTGGGGTTAACCTTTCTGTTTTCCCTCGTAAAATCTGTTATCCCTCCAATAATCCATCTGTCAAAGTGACTTTCTTCTTTGGTTTATTACATTTCAAAAATGGAACACATTCCTATAATAAAGAAAACCTAGTAAGAATAATTGAACCCAATTTTGTTACATAGTAATAAGGATATAAGCCAAATCGTATTGCTATGGACTGTGCGTAACGAAGTCCTGTTTTAACTCAATCACTTCGAATTTCGTCTCGTTTATCTGTAAATTTATTTGAGTGTTCCGTGTCCGGTCAATTCTGTCAAGATGGCAACCGTGTTGGATAGCACATTTTTACTGCCTTAGAGTTAGCATGAGTTTTACGAGCTGTCAACTCGGAATAATCAACATTTATAAAGTAATCACTAGTCTTAATATCAGTACAGAATATTATTATTCATCACTTAGTTATGCATAAATATGTGTTTTTGGTTATAAAATTTCATAGATTATTTTCGTTCAGAAATGATCGCTTAATGTGTCAGGCCCATATTAGGCCTCTTTCTTACTAACCAATTTTCGGTTATGGTTATATTGAATAATATGGAAAATTAAATTTTTCAGAAAATGATCATAAAACATTTAAATATTTGTGCCTGAACTTTGCAAAAAAATTAAAACATACTTTTTGGCAGGGTTTTTTTCTTGCATAAATCAAAACAGGCGGCTTGTGTTGAATGGGACTTTAAACCTTATCGCCATCTAAATAAGGAGTGGTATTGTCAGCGGTCAGATTCCAAATGTTACATGACGTGGTGCATCGCTGTAAGTGAAATTTACACCCTTATAATACCCACGTCAACATATTTTATGAATACAATACAATTTAAATCCCGCTTTTGTGTTTGCAAATAATGTATTATTTTATCTGAACAACAGAAAACTTACTAATAGTTTACTCCAGTGAAAACATAAACTAAATGAACTGAATGTCTTGATAAATCGGTTGTGGTTAGTAATTATGTATTTGCTTCTAAATTATGTTTCCATCGACGTTTACACGTTTTAAAGTTTTCTATTGTAAGTAACAAGCGAGCACATCCATACAAGGTTATAATAATTTATTTAATTATTTTTAACGCCATAAAGTACAACATCGGGAAACTAAAAATGAAAAATATAAAATAACATAATCCGACAGTAGGACAAGTTTAACGGACTGTCGCTCAATGTGACGTAAATTGACATCTTTCTGTGGCACATTCAAATCGTTCACCAAAAAAAAAACAACTTTTGGTTTGATGGGGGGTTGAACCTTACTCCCAAGAAACTTAACTTTCCACTTCCTAGATTTGCTTTCATTCATTCAAGAAAATAAAATTTAAATTCAAAATAAATTTGGTGAAAAATATATTACATCCGAGGAAAAAATATATTTGGGGAAGAATATATTACATTCGAAAAAATATATACCTATCTGGGAAAGAATGCATTACATCTGAGAAAAAAAAATTTTTTTGAAGAATATCCGAAAAAAAAAAATTGTGACGAATACCTATATTACATCCGAGAAAAAAATATATTTGGTGAAGAAAATATTACACCCGAGAAAAAAAAAATTGGTGAAGAATATATTACATAAGAAAAAAAATTTTTTTTTGTAGATTATATAACATTACAAAAAAAAACATTATTTTTAAATGAAAAAAACAGTGAAATTCTAACTTAATTTATTCAAATAAAATCTGATCAAGTGAACATAATATAAGCAATCAGCAATATCCATAATCCGCAAACATCGCTGATATCCTTTTCAGTCAAACGTAGTACTGTTTACTTTATAACCTTTCCAGAGAAAATATTTATATCCAATTCATCTACTATCTGCTAGGCACTCTCGCAAAGGTCAAATTGTAGTCAGGACAAGCCTATAAGCCATTCAATATTTTCAATGCTTAATAGTTTAAATGACCACTTTATAATTTAAGATAATCCTTTCGAAATATGCAGAGTAAGTCAGAACTTACCCTTTTCAATGTTAATACTACCATGCGCCTTACAAATAACAAATTTATTCAATGTCCCTTTAAACCCCCACAGAACCGTAGACAGCAGACGTAAAGAAGTTTTCACGGCATTGCCTGTATTCGGTTTAAGTACCGGGGAAGACGAGGAGTAGTGTATTTGGATTCCACGATAGTCGAGCCAACCAAACACTTGTATGGAAGCTTTGTACTCTTAACTACAGTCTGAACATACAGCCTTTGAGCCGCGGACTCAAAATCGAAACGTTATTTTCTTACTGTGGCAGTTCCAATAAGTCAGCGAGCCCCTCGCCGATAAAGCCCAACCCACCCTTCAAACCTGATCCACCTTATCCACCCGCATCCCCCGAGATCCCTCCCACACCCTACCCTCAGGCCACCCACACTTTCTCCAACCCCTAGCCATTGACTATCTCGGCGGAATAAGTTCCAAACGGTAATGCGCATTGTGACAACACGATATCGTTGAGCCAGTGTTGTATTATTTAAAGAGTATTTGTGTAAGAAAGAGTCTACCTTTTTACATATATTCCTTTTCAACAGGAGCTGCTCAGCATAAAAAGAAATTTGAAGAATTTAAAGTAAGGCGGTTTTGATCAAGCCATTTTTCTTCCCAATTAAGAAACTTGTAAAGTTGCGAAAAAAAGTTTTGAAAATTTATCTGTTTCTGTTTCCCAGGTAAATTAATTACGCTAAAAACGAGTTTGTCGGTAGTTGCTCACTTTTAATGTGACGTTTATTTTTTCAGAATTTTCATAAAATGTTAAAGATTTTCTCTATTTCAACCCGTCTGGAAACGATATTTAATAAAATAGTATTCGATAAAATACATGGTGGTAGTGACGTACTTGGGTTAATTTAACCAGTAATTCCTGACATTATATGGAGTAAAAATAGTTAATTAAATTTTGGTTTCTGGTAACATTTTTGATGTTTTTTTCAACTGACAATATAGAAAATCAGCTGGTATTGAATAGCTACGGTCACCAGTGATGCAATGCGGAAGATTTTTTCAAAGTTTTTTATGAAAAAAAAAGTAACTGAAGGCCGAAATTTCGTTTTGATTTTTTACTCCAAATAATGTCAGGAATCACTGATTTTAAGTCAAGCACGTTCCTGTACCTGTTGTAAAAGAAAAACATTTATACAAAATCCATCACGACTTGTTGTAGTCGTAAACCTGTTAAAAGATATCTATTATTTTATTTAAAGCTGTAATTAAATCTGGCATTATATTAGAATGTCCCATCGTAACTATGAAGTCATTAGCCCGACTTAACCCAGATTCCTTTCTACTCCTAGAAGGTATTTACCTGCAACGTGAAAAGAACTTGATGACGGGTATAAAATCAGTCAAATAACAGGTCCTCTTCATCCCTAATGATCCTCTTTCAGTCTGAATGTGTAACGGAACTACCCCATTCAATAGACCAAACCGCCAGCCTCCAGTCATACTGCCTTCACATTATAAACCATCTAAATATGACTGGAGTCAAATTAGTTTTATATTTCCTACGGCGAGCGATATGGTCTTATAGCTGTATGGGAATATAGGACAGTATTGAACTGGAACAAGAACTGAGTACAGAGCAGTGGGGCTTAATAGGGGATTATATCTGAGCGATACAAATCCCGCGGCCAGGCGAGCTCCGTGACTTAAATTAGAGCAAACTTACGGGATAGTTTTTGAGAGCACAAAATACTACAACAAGTTTTCAATTTGAATTTGTTGGTGCCAATCGTAGTTTTTTTCATAGTAAGCATTGTTTCTTGTGTTGTAAATGCTTAACATGAAATTAACGATGTTGTTTTCCACAATAATTATCATCTTATCAAAAAATATTATATATTACATATACAGTACACGAAAATGGAAATGAAAGATTTTATCAAAGATGCGTAATCGTAAAAATGTGAGATGAGCAATCATGTCTATCTCGTCCGATAAAATTTTGAAAAAATACAACAAAAATGTACTTATTCATTTTTAAACCTTCTTAAACTAAGTAATTAATTATAATAATATGAACGAAGAGTGCTATATGGGTACTTGAATGAAAAATATTCATCGACTCTTTCATTTTTATGCAGTAATCGTGCCTACGACACTACGCTTGTTCGCCGGTGTTCGAGCATGGCGATTAATACTTATAAGTATTCTTTTCCACGGATATAAAAAGATACAAAGTAATTTAGAGTACGTGGCAGGCGATTGGATTATTTCCGCCCACTACGTGAACTTCCATGCACCCCGCTGTCGCCCCCCTGTCCTTCCCGCCTCTCCCGCGAGGGAAGTCCCGCAAGGGCGGATTTTAGTCACACTGGCGCCTATATTCACAAATACCGTAAAACTGTGATATTATAAGCAAAATTAAATTCGAGTCTCAACGCCTCCAAGACTATCAATATTTTTAATAGTAGCCTTGAAGAATTCAAGAGGCATCTCAATGCCAAAAATCACGATTTATAACTTGTTATTTCTATTATTTTTTCTTTCATTTTTTCGTATCATCTATGTGTACTTAATGTTACATGTGTATTGTAAATGGACACACAGTCTGTAATACACAAAAAAAAATTTAAAAAAAATAAAAAAAATTTAAAAATTTTAAAAAATAAAAAAAATAACAAGCTCACGAGAGTTTTAAACGTGCGCCAGGCAGTCGTCAGTTGTCACCACTTTTTGTTGAAAACATTAGGTAATAGAATTACGCCATGCATATTGCATAATTTACACGCGTGTTGATTTTATGAATAATGTTAAGTTTTATCGATTCGAATACCCTCAAAATAGTGTTCGTAGATCCTGAGGCAAACATTTTTTTAATAAATAGTTTCAGTTTCAAAAATCTTACAATTGTAATATCCCGTGATTATTAAAAAAAACAAGTGAATAACAATTTACAATATTTAAATATGTGTTTTTGAATTTCGATTTTTTTTTCTTGGAAATGGAATCAGAAGTGAAAATTAATCCGCTTTCCGACATCCAATCGAGCTGAAATTCGGATTACATTGCATTCAATCAACTATGGCACTTACGCACATACATGACCATCCACGCATTTTCCTAAAACTGGATAATATTGTAAAAAATACAATAGTTACTTTACGAAATAAATCTCGGTGCCATCCTATTACGATTTGACTTAAGTGATAGCGAAGTTCACTCATTTTAGTCAGTCCCTGGGGAGAAAGATTCAATCCTCAGTTTAAAAAAAAATTACTTCAACAATGAAAATAGATGTATTAAAAACTAAAAAAAAAACAATTTTTTTCAATAAATGAATTAAACAAATTTGAACCAATTTCAAATAGACAGGCATAATGATTTTTTGTATAGTTGATATAATATGCAAAACACCTCAGAAGGTCTTTTTTATTGTTTGTTTTTGGGGTGTTATGCCGTCTTTCGCTAACTCCTTCTTTAGCCGACGTTTCGGACAGCGTTGCAGTGTCCATCATCAGGGCAGATCCGGTAGATCCGAAGATGTGTGACCTCGGAAGGTCATTTAAAATTCTGATTTACCTACAAAATCTTTATGAGAAAGCTTGGAAATTAATTTCGTGTAAGCAAATTCTTTAATGTGACAGATATAACAGAACTGGTGCCCCACTCCGCGCTGGTGCTTACTTTTCATGTTCAGCGACATTAAAAGAAACTTTTTTTCGTATTTCTTCCGCCAGGCTGCGAAGGAACAATGCCACAAACCACTTTTTCATTTCATGAAAAATTATTTTCTTAGTAGTTCCGTATTATGCCTTGGCATTTGAAATATCAGACATTTAAACTCTTAATGTTAACGCTTCTTCGAAAAAAACATCTCCTACGTCCTACATATACCTTTCTTTATACTAGTTTTACGTACATATTCATTATTTCTCATGAATACTTAAATTCATTTTAAAGATAACAGAGCCATTAAACAGGGGCGGATTTGGATTTATGGTTAAACGGGGGCTAATTGGTTCCAAATATTAGCATGCATTAATTAGACGAATCTTTTGCAACCGATTCATTCAGAATTATAATGTTAATAATATAATAATAATTATACCTAGCTCTCTAATTAAAAATTTAGGCGTATTAGATCTATCAAAAAAATTATATATAAAGATGCAAAAGTCGGTCATTTTGAATACATGTAGGATTACAAAAGATTTTTTAAATATTTATGTTGAGGGATCAGTAGGATTTATAGGCCCTGTTAGAAGTTCTACCGAGCCGAACCCTCTGATATGAAAATATCTGGAGTCGGTGAATTATTTTCCCATTTGATCTCTGGTGAGTTGACGTGTTGTTCTTGTATTGTTTTGTATTTATTTTGCTTATATAATGCACTTACATAATGTTGATTGACTAGATGATCATTTGTGGAAAAGTGAGTGGAAGGGTTAAATTTTTCCTTTGGGGAAGATTTAACCCGGACAACTAAATCGGAAGTTAAATTCTGAATGAATCGGTTCAGTCATCATAGGTACTATGTAAAACTTTATCGGACTGTCAAGCAGACATTATTATTATACACGCGATTCTCCCGGTAGATTTACGTAATTTATTACTTTTATTTCCTTTTCATAATATAATAGTATATATTTTATTCCTTTCATTTTCTAATAGTATATACCTTTCTAATATCTTTTATTTTATTTTTACAAACCCTAGACATTTTATAAGCACTTCATTCTTCCTTATACTACTTTATTTATTATATTACATATAATTTCTTATTTTGACTTATTACTATACTACAGATTGCTACTTATATTATATTTATATCTCTTTGTTTTTTCATACTTTTAACCTTACTTACTATTTACTGATTATACCATTATACTTACATTTATATTGTTGCATTATTTATGTTACTGTACTATTATCTGTGTAAATTAGTATGTGAATGGCACATGTTGTGCCGTATATGTGAAATAAATAAATAAATAAATTATTATTTCTTATTGAAATTATTAAATATTTTTCGATTTATTAATTCTGTGTTCTAAGTTAAGTAAGTAAGTAAGTAAAGTCTGTTTTAAAATCTATGTACACTCTTCATTGAACTCCCTTTCAAATTCGTTTTATTATATAATAATAATTTCTTTTTAATTGTACAATGTTCTTTTTAATAATATAAATATTATTCAGGGTGAAATGCCTAAAACCAAAAAAATATATATATATATTATTGAAATAATTTTGTAAAATATAATAACTTGAATAAATAAAATATTTGATTCGTCATTGAGTACAGACTCATTTACACAGAAAATGGGAGAATGAGAATTCCCGAAACCACATTGCCTGGAAAAATAATGTTATTACTTTTGAAACATCATAGACATTGGAGGAACTCGGCAAGTTTGAAGCAAAGATTGGCGATATTAAATTTATATTATATATATTTCATGTTACCCAAAGAAAAGTTCCACGTGCTAAGGCCACGCTGGAGACGATGTTGTCATGATGAAAACATCAATTAAGTTTTTTGGTAAACTTAATGAATAAAACCTCAAATTGTAATATTTAATTATTAAATACAATGTCGTCGATTATAGGTAAGAGGAGAGGAAAAGGAATATTGGAAACAGACGGGGTATGCTACCAATATATTCCATACTCACGCGTTACTCCTGTTTGCTATTTGTGAAGGTTATTGCTAACAATGTCTAAATTGAGAAATTTTGTGTTATATTGCACTCATTTACGGGGAATTTTTCCTAGTGTTGGTTCTGCATGTGGGCAAATGAAATAAATCAGTTTGTCGTGTTGATCTTGACGAAATCAGATTTCTACTACATTGATAAACTTTGCCGAGTCGCTAAGAGCATTGTTTCGGTATGTATGCATTTCCAATCTAATTATCTAATATCAGTACCTACCTACTGTAGTACAAGATACTGGCATAAAAATCCAATTTCAATGTACGTAACATAATTTATTTTATAAAACGCTTTGGTTTGTATCATTTGATTAGTTTTCCGATAAAAATGCATCATAAAAGATTGGCATCATCTTATTTCATCCTGTCTGGTCTCATCATCATGTTGGTATATACCCAGTGAAAAGACGAGCAAATTCTACACAGCCGTCTAGTAATACCTACAGTAAAGTTACAGTACTTAGTACCTGTTACAAGTGGAACATCAAAGTGAGTCTGACGCTAATTTATAAAAATTTTAATAAGCATTTCCTAAATAATATTTTTTTGCAATTATAAACAAACGTTTTGATCTTCCTTCAAGTTTGGACAAAAGGGTCCCGGGGGGATCGGGACAAAAATCTAATTAATTTATTATCAACTCTCCTTTGTCATCAAGAAAATAATTGATAAGTAATTCTCGACGAGGAAGGGGAGTTTTATTTAAGATCTGCTTTGGTGTGTCACGTAATTTTGAGTCCTTTTCAAATATTTTTTGATCTTTGAAGTGCGTTTATTTTCTTTGAAAATAAATTGTTTCAACCGGAGAAAGAAGGAAGTAGTTGTTATCTAAATAAGAAAGCAAGTGTTTTCCAATAAAATGCGCCCAATTGAAGTGAAACATATTAAAACTCCAAACTAAAATACATATTTTAAAATTTACTAGGGATTTAAGAATTATACTAAGTATGTGTTTATCTTTTGGAAACAAAGAATCTTTGATATTTTTTAGAGCCAAGTCAATAAACCGAACTGTTTAAACAGTTTTTTTTTTAATAAAGGGAACCCTTAAGAAAAATTAAGAATAGGTACATTTTAAATAGGCCAAGTAAGTACTCAATATCACAATGGCCGGAAGGCAGGAGAAAACCTACAGGGGAGGAATTCATCCGGAAGTGAATCAAGTATAACTGATTTAATCGGTTGTGCGACCCGAGGGCCCTCCCAATAGAAATGTTGTTTTGCCCAGTGGGCTTAGGCGCTGCTAAAACTTATCATTGTTCTCATAAAGCCTGTTGCAGACCACGCTATAAGCGCTATCGTGGCTTGGCATATTTCAGCATATCGCTCGCCATACGTTCCTATTGGGGTTGAATGGCAAGCGATATGCTGAAATTGGCCCAGCCATGATGCGTATAGCGTAATCTGTCAGCTCCATAAAGATTATCTCATCCATATTTGGGAGGCAGGTATGGGTACCGCCGCCCTGGGAACTATTTAATTAGAAAATCTACACCACTGCCATCGGTCACCCCAAGTGGTGCACTTCGTTTGGTGACTCAGCAAGGGTACCCAGGTTCATGGTGTGAGGTTTATATGGGTTTTGCCGGCGGATTTTTTTGCCCACATGAAGAGAAATCAGTTTTTGCTGTCATGATAAATTATCAAGCCATATCAATAAAATATAAATTTAAGAATGTTTTTTCGATTTTCCTTAGTAATGGTTCGCCACTACTCGAGTCGGTCAGTGTTGGGTACTACTTAATACACAGTGCTAAGCGCTAAGGTACCTAGGCCGTCATAGAACCTACTGGACACTTCGGCCGTTGCCTAGAGGTCAAGTCAGACCGTACCTGAAACTACTGCACTATTCCTACAGCTATTGGGCGACCGCTAGAATCTTCAGCATTACGGGCGGCAACATATTGTAGTGATAGTAATTAGAATGTTCGGGAACGTTCTTGGGTGCAACTTGAATCGCATTGGAATTAAAAAAAAAATTCCGACGCATTCGCACCTTATATAAGCGACAGCGGGAAGGTACTCAGGCAGTCTACTACTTACATATCTTTAACGCGCTAATCAAAACAACTTAATCGTTTCGCGCTGGGATTACTTAAAAAAACCTTGCTGTGTCTTTATCTATGTTTTTATCCCGGCAACAGAATAAATCTATATTACATAGTTTAATTTTAACATCATCACATCGCTACATATATCATGACCATACAACGAATTTTCGTTTTAATGCAAAAATATTCGGTTTTTCATGAACACGTGTTTCGACATCATGATAACATATTCGTAATTCACTAAAATTTTCTCAGGAAACCTGTTTATTCATTCGTAAGGCCTGCAATCCCATTTTTAACCGGAATTTCCAATAATTTGAAGAGATTCTTAATAAATTTCTCCATGCACCTACTACGTGGCGGGTCAAAGATGATATAGACCCTGAGGGAATTTTTTTTCCTCAGGGCCTCCTGTGTGAAGTTAATGTAAAAAAGTAATGTATAATATATTTTTTAAATTTATTTATAACTCGAAATAATTTAGTGAAATATATTCATTAAAAACGCTCACTACTTGACGTTTAATTAAAAGAATCCTGAATAAAATTTAACCCTTTCAGTCGCTGTATTACTTCGTGAATTGAATATTAAATGAGTGGAAACTCCATTTACTATTTGTTTTTTCAGTTCAATTTCCGTCGACAGATGCTGCTAACGACGCGGGCATAAATTGCAAAACGTTTCATCAAAACGGCTATTGGCTCGTAACGCAACAACTTGTAATTAATCTACAACGGATATTAAACATGCATTATTTAACGTCTTCAGCTTCGAGCTGAATTTAAGTTCTCCGAGTGTACTGAATACAAATACTGTTGCTTTATACATTTCTCAACATTGATAGAATTTGTAATTGAAATGAACTACTTTAGTTTCGCATTGTCTACTGCTCTGTCACTGGTGTTACAGGATTCAGTTATTGGTATTGTCGAACAGAATGGAAAATGCGAGCTATGACTGGGTGATAGCCTGTAAGTTACTAAATAAAATTATCGCTTCCACGTTACGTGATTTTTAACTCTTGACAAGCCAAAATGGAAAAAAAACGTCTGTAACCAAGTGGGTCTTCCGACGACCCCATGCATTTTTCTGTCTTATGGGCTTTTAAACTATAGAAATCCCAATTATTCAGTCAATTATTAATGGAAACTTATGCATTTGCGCAGGAATACGTAAAATACTAAAATGATATGTCAAGTATTTAAGCTAATATATGGAGGATAGTAATTTTGGGTACCACCTACTCCCCTACCTGGCTGAGGGATAGTTAACAACTACTGCGCATCAAATGTTTATATTAATAATTAAATGGAAATATCCGATCATATTTCTATGCTCCTGGTATTTTCTTAATGTCGACAGGTTCACGTTTTGCGTTTATTATTACTAAACAAATTTTTATGTACACAATTAGGAACTGCAGTACATTTTTTATCGATAATGACCTTCTTACTTAAATAGCTGTTTTATTTATTTATTTAAATAGTTTAAGACAACAGTTGCCAATGCATATGTTCTAAAATACCAACAAGAGATAAAAAGATTTTCAAATTCCACACAAATTTTGACAAGTTCCTTTACCTTGAAAATTAAACAAAATTCTATTTAAATTTATGTTCTCTAAGGACGGGTTGTTTCGGAGAATTTGAACAATTCATCAAATTTCAACGTTCATTTTCAAGTTCTGTGAATGATTTTTTCAAGTTCTATTTTTATTTCAGTTTTGTCAAGCAACTAGCCTACAATGACAAAGTAACAGAACTTGAATAGGACTTTCACAGAACCCGAAAATGAACGTCGAAATTTGTTGAATTGTTCAAATTCTCCGAAACAACCCGTCCTAATAGTATTAATATTCGTATTAAGAACAACTAAAAACTTTAACTCCATACAAGCCATTAAACTGTTATACATATCTCTAGATAGAAGCATAATTGAATGCAACTCAGTAGTTTGGTCTCCCTCTTACAAAATTCACATTTTTAACATTGAGCGAATACAAAAAAAAATTCTACGTTTTATAAATTTTTAATTAAATATCCCACTAGAAGACTTACAATATAATTTCTTATTAAATACTCTAAAAATACACACATTGGAAGACAGGCGTAAAATAAACGATTTAACTTTTTTATTCAAGATTCTAAACTCTAAATTCGACTGTTGCGAACTTCTGCAACTCATAAACTTACGAATACTTACAATAACAACACGACAAAATATACTATTCCATTGCAACACACATAAGCGCAATTACATTGCGAACTCCCCAATACAACGGTTTCACACTATGGGAAACCAATACTTAGGTGATGTCGATATATTTAATATTAACTTTGCGAATTTTGTGGATTACGTAAAAGACTTATGTCAACACTATTCCTAAATGGAAGTTATATCTTTGTAAACCAGTCAAATCGCTGTATTTTTTTAATTTATATCTTGTTATTTTTAATTTTGTTTCTTGCATATATTATTTTTTAATGTAATTTTATTTTTATTATTTCTTTCTCATGTTTCAAATATGTCTGTCACTAAAATTGTACCACCCACATGTAAAAGCCCTCTGGGCATTAAATAAATAAATAAATAAAATAGGCTTTTTGAAATTTTTCTGCTATCGAAAAAGTAATACAGTTGATTCTAACAATTATTTAAACATAATTTTTTAATATGGATGGATAATCAAGAAATACCATAGCATAGCATTTTCCAAACGAAAAAACTAAATTCTTATAAATTCCGCCATTTGGGGAATTCTCTACAAAGTGGCTTGTTGTGATGAAATTGCAAGTTCAGTCGTATCAACCAAATAGTGTGTTTTAATTATATGTATTTTATTAATTTTTAAATGAAGATTCAAAAATTCTGTGAATTATAATATACAATAAAACGTATATATTTTGAATTAGAGTTAATTTTTTTAATCCATAATATTATTCACTGCAGTTTCTTATTGTAACATAAGCGCCACTGCGGAAACAAATTACCCTATAACATTTCTATGCTTGTGGTACTTTGTTCCTTCACGTTCTGACATTTATTATTTACCCCTAGTGCAGACCCGTGAAAAATCACGCATAGTAGGAATTTTCTAGAGTTTAACCGGAACTACAGACAGGGCCACAAGCAAATCAGTATTTTTATAACGTAGCTTGTAGTCAGTTGTTCAACACACGTTTTACTGTGCAGTTATTGTAAGCCATGTAAGCCACCATGATCCGTGTTCGAAGGGTAAGGCTCTTGGCTAGAAATATGGAGGTCGCGGGTTCAAATCCTGGCGTGCGCAAGTAAATTTATTTTGAATAATTTGTGTTATTTAACGATTTACTTTTTAAAAATAATGTATATAATATTTGCGTTACGTTGAAGAGTGTAAGATACTCTTAGAATCTCTCTGGTGTAAGGCCACCATTCAAAATTTAAATGTTCCTTGAAATGGCTTTGACTATGTTTGGTGACCAGATCTGAATATCCAGGTACTCCCCCACCATCCTTTTCTTCATATACTGCCTCTTCTCCACTACCTTTCAGCCTCACAACATATCCCGATTGGGAATGCCATAATCTCACTGGCTCCAGACGGTTGGGCGCAGTTGGGACTCTTGTGCGGTTTCACATAAAAAAATATTCGTGAAAAACCAGAATTCACATCTTAAAAAAATTAAAGTGCTGTAATGTAATTGATTCACGTACTCTTTGTATATTTAACATGCAAATGATGGAAAAATCTTCTGGTCGCGAAAAAACATACTTTAAGGAAGTACATGGTTGACTCCTGCTTCTGAACAATGTGTATCTAGTTACTGGCCAACCTTTCTCCAACAAACTTGGTTATGGGCACGTTCGTGAGCATTTTTATTACCTTATTAGACCAGATAAAAAGTTCCACCTTTACCTAATGTTCAGCTGCTAAATTAAAGCGGGTTCATTTTATGTGAATAAAACTAAGAAGCATACAATGCTGGGCCGTATTTTAACAAGTTTACCATCAAAAATTCAAACCCGTAAAAAATAGTTTTTTTACTACGCATATTTACATATTAAAAAAGCCAAAATTTTGAAACGGTACCAAGATTCACATACCTGGGCTCCCTGATAACAAACAATAACAACACTACAGAGGAGATCCAGAAGCGCATCGTGAATGCAAACCGCTGCTATTTCCGCCTACAAAAACAAATAAAATCCAGACTGCTTTCCAGAACCACCAAGGTATTAGTGTACAAAACACTAATTAGACCAGTGCTTACGTACGCAGCCGAGACGTGGGTTTTAACTAAGAATAATGAGCGAGCACTGGATGTTTTTGAAAGGAAAATTTTGAGGCGCATCTTCGGACCGGTTCTAGAAAATGGATTTTGGCGCAGACGTTATAACAATGAGCTCTATACTCTGTTTAAGGAGCTTAACGTCACAAAGTTCATAAAACTGGGAAGACTTCGGTGGCTAGGTCATGTGAAGAGAATGACCGAGCATCAAGAACCAAAGTCCCTTCTGAGCTCAAGACCGATAGGGAGAAGGAGTCTGGGAAGGCCAAGGTTAAGATGGAGCGACAACGTCCTCAAAGATTTGTCTGCTTTGGAGATTCGAAACTGGAGAGAGCTGGCGCGGGACCGAGATGAGTGCAGGAAGACTCTTGAGGAGGCCAAGACCCACCAGGGGTTGTAGAGCCAAAAGTGATGATGATGATTTACATATTAAATTATACTAGCAGTTAAAAACCCGCTCCGCGGGTTTTTTTCTGCTAGGCCCTGCGGGCGGCTCTTCGTTGGGCTTCGCCCATTTTAAGTGATATTAACAACAGTTACATTTAATAGATAGATATTAGGACGTTCACAGAGAGAGGGTGAGTATATATATTGTTAAAACACGGAACAGAAAGGAGTTAATTAATAATAACATGCTAAATTTACGCATAATAAGAATGACAGTTGTTTGAATAAATTAAATTTTACGTATTTGTGATGGATTATTTCAAATGAAACACTATTATTGACTACATGTCTACAACTGATATTAACTGTTATCTTAGGTACCTAATATAATTAGCTCATAGGAGACTTGCAGTGCTTAAATATGTGTTACAACCGTCAATGTCTATAAGTTGAATCAATATCGTTTAGTTTGTCACAATTAAAGATAGTTATAACAAAGTTGACTTAAATAATAGATTATTACATATTGATTAATTGTACCCGTGTTTATGAATAAAAGGAGGGTAATTGTGCGATGAGATTAGAAGTCGGTTTAATTAAAAGGTGTTAATTTTACTCCAACTGGTGGTAATTCTTTACCTACAACTGTTACTGTATCTAATAAAGTTTAAAGTTAGATTATATATACAACATCATCAGGAGAGTAAAAATCTATATATAAAGGTAGATTATTACAATATAGCGCCCCTGAGGTGATATCTCACAAAAGCGGCGCTATGCAAATTGTCCAATAAATAAATAAATATAATGTTTACATTTTATTGTGTATACACCGAAGTCAAAAATTAAATATAGATTGCAATTGGGAAAGAAGAAGTGGAAGGAGGGAGGGGGGAGGGGTAAGAGTAGGCTGGGTTTATAATAATTAGGAATTACAATATCGTTAGACGGGAAAGACCAGTTGAGTGGGAAAATATTTAAAAGAGAGTTTATAAAAAAATTCTTGTTAATTATATCTGCTTTTATATTAACATGTTTCCTCGTTTCCAAAATTTATATATTATTTATAGTGAAGTATTTTAAGACCTGAAAAAAACAAATAGCATACAACCTTAAAACAATATATCCATAAGACAAATAGCATTTAATAACGGTTATTCTAATAAATTGATAGTTGAAATACTAAATAAAAAAATTAAACATATTCTCTTCAAACGGTCTTTCTAAAGATAGAAATAAACAATGGCGTAGAATTCTGTTTGTGGATAACGATACTTCTAAAATTATATATAAAAACAATCCTGATACTATTCAACTGGCGTTTTACACTAATAACAATGAAGAAATATATTCTTAATAAGAATGACAGTTGAACAAAAAAATCAGGAGTTTAAAAACTCAACTGGGATGATTGTAATTTCTTTTACAAAGGTAGAACCAATAGAAATTTTGAAGTCAGAACTAAAGAATATCGCACGGCTCTAAATGGAAATAGTGAATCTGAGTTTGCAAATCATCTTTTGAATAATGATCACACTTTCGATAAAAAATTCAGGTCTTAAAATACTTCACTCAGGATATAAAGCATCGCAAATAAATAATTTTGAAATTAGAAAACATGTCAATATAAAATCAGATATAATTAATAAACAAAAAAAATATAAATAATAATGAAAAATGCCATTACAAAGTGATAAACTTCCAGAAGAAATCTGCTTGTTAATCGTAAGTACTCAAATATTGTGAGCTGCATATTTAAATATTCGCGCCATTCATTTGGTTCGTTTTTAGACCGCCAGAGGTGCGCTCTGTCGGCGATCTAATCTAAAGCCGTGCGTATCGGCCATTGAAGGATCGCGTGATTTTTTTATAAACGTCAAACATAATTACGTAACTGTGGATAATTTTCACTGTAATGTAATTAATCCAATGGATTATGAACTTTCTAAAATATATTTTCTTTGATATTATCCAAAAATTATATGAGGAGAAACGATGCTTTTGAAGAAATCTCGTATTATTATGAGGCGATCCTATTTTAGTATGAAATCGTGTCATTTTCAAGTTGGCGGAATTTAACCGAAACAGACAATTTAAATTTGACCAATCAGAGGGCCTACACCGTCCAGACGCTGAAGTATTAATACTATCAGATTATATTTTTTACTTCTATTTTCAATTTTCGCCCTAGTTGCGCCATCTTTTAGGTCGGCTAGTAGCCAATTTAATAGATTTTTTTGTTTGACTGAGGATTGAACCTTCCTCTTCAGGGACTGACTAAACTTTTAAAACGTCTTTAAAAAAAAAACTGAGTATTGAACTTTCCTTCCAGGGATTGGGGTTAACACGGCTAACACCTAAGCCAAATAGTTGGATTTTACCACCAAAAGTGAGTGCCACCAAAAGTTGCTATAATGCATTGTCATCTACAACATGTTTATCTGCCGAGTTTCAGCTCAAACGGATGTCAGAAAGTGGGTTAATTTCCTTAATTTAGTGGGTTACTTTAACTTCGAAGATTCATTTCATTAATCCATTAATTTATTTTTACAATCAAGAAAACAAAGTCGAAATTCAAATAAATGTATTAAAAAAATAAGATGGTACAATAATCTCGAAGTATGGAGTAGGTACTCGAGTACGGATATTCAATAAATAGGTAATATAATTACAAGTAACACTATTAAGGTAATATTAATGGATTATTTTTTTGGTAAACTAATGTTTTTTTAGACAAGATTTTTTATGCATAGCACAAAGGGTAACAATTATTTTTATAAGCAATAAATATTAGCCTGAAACACTCATCCACATTGAAAAATCTCCTGATAAAAGATACATGACGCCAACGGGACTTGAACCCGTGTCCGGTTGTTGTTGTTCCGGTTGTCCGGTTCAAGTCCCGTTGGCGTCATTTATCTTTTATCAGGAGATTTTTCAATGTGGATGAGTGTTTCAGGCTAATAATTATTGCTTATAAAAACAAATATTAATGGAAATGAAAGTAATTTTCTGTTTAAAATATACTATCCGAATTCTCAAATTCGTTCAACCGGAATTACAGACACGGAACCGAAAGTAGTATATTTAATAAGGAACCATAAAAAATAATTATAATGAATTGTGTCCCAGGAAAATTGAAAAACTAAAACTAATGAGTGGATTCAGAAGTAAGAAAAAGATTACCATCATGACCAAACTCCTGATTTGTGTTGGTCATCCTGTAACAATATGAAAGAATGATAAATGAAACTCAAGCACTTTTCGAGAAGTAAAAATACAGCATTCATAATTGATATTCTCTAAAGACTAAAAAATCTTCCAGCATAAGATGCATGCGATTGTGTTAAAAATAAAAATAAATTACATTTTATACTAAAAATTTGTGAAATTTGAGGGAAGCTTATTTCCGAAGCTGAAAGCTAGGTTTATTAAAAAGAGAGCCTTCAAAAAGATAATGTAGAGAGACCCTGATATTTCCAATATAAAAATAGTATCAGACGAAAGGAAATATGCAAGGAAAGGCACAGGGGGGAAAATATCAAAAAGCACTTGAAGGTAGGTTGAATAATCAGATTTTAGCAGTGAGTATCAGACTTGTGATAAAGTTTTAAGCGTAAGTATTATTATTATAAAAATTATAAATATCTTCTACTAATAAATTAGTAATTATAAGAATTTTTTTACAAGGAAGCAAATATTTTGGGGCGTGACATAATCATAATAATATCTTTATTTAATAAATTTGCAACTTTAAACATATACATAGATAGAATACAATATCAATTGGATAAAGTTTTCTCATAAGGATTCTCATAACCCTAGCGAATTTTTATTTTTATATATATATATATATATATATATTTTATATTAAATTTTAAAAAACACGCTTTGTAATGCACCACTTTTTATTGAATTAATAAATGACAGACAACCAGGTTTCGCTTAAATCAAGCCTCGTCAGGGCTTGTATAATAACATAATAAACCTTACAATAAGTTAATATAAACGCCCTTATGAAGCTTGAGATAAGCTTAACCTGGTTGGATGTCATTTATTAATTCAATAAAAAGTGGTGAGTTTCAAAGTGTATTTTAACATTTAAAATATGTATGTAAAATAATTTAGATTACTGATTTGATTCGAGAATTTTACAGTACTGGAACAGTACTGTACTGGAACAGCTTTTAAAATAAAATTCTGCGAACACCAATTTAAAATTTTAATATACCCATGATAACCGAAAAAAGATATTTCTCGATTTGCACTTTGTATTTATGTTTTCGCTTTACAACAGGAGCTAATTTGAAAAATCCAATTTTGACGATATTTTCCAATGATGGGCGTACATACCCGGAAAAAATTCCCGGAAATTAAAAATACAGCCAAAAAATATCAAAAGTCACAACACGCCGCCACCTGCTTCCACTCCATGATCTACTCGTAGGTCCACCTTTAGTAATATTCCACAAAAACGTTACTTTTTATCAGCCATAGTTCCTATAATATCCATTACGCTTCTATTAAAATCTCTGTAATAAAGAAGTTTTATGGACAGATTTAATAACGTTTTTTTATGAACATTGTATGCTGTAAAGTCCATGTGCTGTAAAATATTAATGTGTTTTGTACCTGGGATAAGATTCATGGACGTGACTTGGCAAATAATATCGCCTGAGGAAACTCAAGAGACAAGTAGTAGCGATCATATTAGAACTGATCTCCGTGGCAGACTGGAAAAATCTTTTAACCCAAGGCCAGAGATCATAGTTTTGTAACCCGTGGAAATTCTCTTAACCCCGGGCCAGAGATCATGGTTTTGTAAACGTGGAAATTCAAATCAAAAAAAGTGGGTGTGTCAAGCCTACGCAAGACAGAAGTGAAACTTCTAGTTTCAGCTGATGCTTGGCGTGGCGCAGTTCGCTGGTGTCTGAGAGAGAGGAAAGAAGAGAAGAGAGAGAACGTTCGTGAGCGGCTCCCCCACCTCAACAAGGTTTCACTTCAAAAATGCCACAGCCGAGAATCGAACCTCGCTTAACTGATTGAAAGCCAACCACGCTGAGCACCAACTGTAAGCAAAGCCGCATAAATTGATTATATTATGTAGGTTCTGAAAATATGAGAGCTTGTTATGTTTTATAATGTTACCTACATCACACCCAAAATATAATATATTTTTAAAAATAATGTACAATGTACAGAAATAGAATCCCACACAAGATCGCGTAGTGCGCTCTAGCGAACGGATATTTTATCAGAGGGAGATAGTTTTAAATTTTTTTTCTGTAAATTATTACATATTATCAAAATAAATAAATTAATTAAATAAATGTAATACAATTATCATAATATACGGATTAGATAATAATTTTAATCCAACACAATAACGCAAAGCGCGCTCTAGCGGAGTAATGTTTTATCACAGTGAGATAAGTGTTTTTATTATTTTGCAATATTATTTTCTTTTAAAAAATGTTCTGACCTACTAAAAAATAAGATATTGAATGAAAAAGGCGTTAAAAACAAAAAAATAATGTGCGATGGCCGAGAATCGAACTCGGATCAACTGCTTGGAAGGCAACTATGCTGACCATTACACCACCAACGCCAGTTGTCGGGATGAGCTAAGAAGCATTTATATGTTACTTCAAAACTTTGACTAGATCAAATGAACTTTAATCGGTGGTGGGGGTACCCGCATTTTGGTTTCGGTCATGAGTCGGTTTTACTCCGGTCCTCGAAATTGCATGACGCGCGTAAAGAAGTTTCACTTCAATAAAATCAGTAAAAAAAGATTTTTTACACTTTGTACCAACAAACATGTTAGTATATTTATAACTAAAATGTCTAATATGAAATTTCATGTAATAAAAAATCCATTCATTTTTGATTACTCCATCATGAAATAGTGCTAAAAACTGTAATCGAGGTAAATGATTTGGGTGTATATTTTTTGATAAAAAACTAAGTAGCCAGTCAGCCAATTCAAAAATATTCAAACCATAAAAAATATGCAATGCATTAGTCAGTGTGGACTTATTAACTTCAGAATGGGTATTACAAGGGAATGCGTCAATTATGATCATCTACTCTGTCAACTAAATTTAGATAGTGACTTGTTTATATTAAATCATAAATTAAAACATTGACAGCCCTCAACTATTATACTTGATTTCATTCAATGTACCTCGAGGCTATATCTGCCTTATTATTGCCATAACTCCAATACGAAATCACAATTGTATACTCCCGTTAGCGGTATACAGAATTTGGGTAATGCATATAAAGATGTTTTTGATATTTTTAACGTATCAATCATTGTATATATATATATATATATATATATATAATTGCCACATGTAATACGATATTTCTTTTTTTGTTTTTTTGTTTTAGGCATTTCACCCTGAAAACGATTTTTCCTCAAAAATATCGTTTCTGCTCATACAATTTTTGGATAATATCGAAGAAAATATGTTTTAGAAAGTTCATAATCCATTGGATTAATTACATTACAGTGAAAATTATCCACAATTACGTGATTACGTTTGACGTTTGACGAAAAAAGCACGCGTTCCTTCAATAAGGCCGATAGATGGCTGACAGAGCGCACCTCTGGCGGTGTAAGAACGAACCAAATGACTGGCGCGAATATTTAAATATGCAAAATTACTTGACCATCAAGCGTTTAATAAGAAGATTTCTTCTTATTAAAGTTTATTTAAGCTTTGTAATGGCATTTTTCATCATTATTTATATTTTTTTTTCTTATTAATTATATCTGATTTTATACTGACATGTTTTCTAATTTCTAAAATTTCAAAATTATTTATTTGCGATGCTTTAATCCTGAGTGAAGTATTTTAAGACCTTAATTTTTATCGAAAGTGTGATTCAAAAGATGATTTGCAAACTCAGATTCACTATTTCCATTTAGTGCCCTGATATGTTTTTTAGTTCTGACTTCAAAGTTTTTATTGGTTCTACCTTTGTAAAAGAAATTACAATCATCCCAATTGAGTTTATAAACTCCTGATTTTTTGTTTGATTTTCGCCATCTTTATTATTAAGAATATATTTCTTCATTTTGTTATTAGTGTAAAACGCCGGTTGAATAGTACCAGGAATGTTTTTATATATAATTTTAGAAGAATCGTTATCCACAAACAGAATTCTACGCCATTGTTTATTTATATCTTAAGAAATAGGGTAAAATACCGTTTGAAGAGAATATGTTTAATTTTTTTATTTAGTATTTCAACTATCAATTTATTAGAATAACCGTTATTAAATGTTATTTGTCTTTTAAATATATATTGTTTTATGGTTATTTGCTATTTTTTTTCAGGTCTTAAAATACATCACACAGGATATGAAGCATCGCAAATAAATAATTTAGACATTTTAGAAATAAGAGAACATGTTTATAAAAGCAGAAATAATTAACAAGATTTTTTTTTTCTAAACTCTCTTTTAAATATTTTCCCACTTAACTGGTCTTTCATATTGTAATTCCTAATTCTTATAAACCCAGCCTACTCTTACCCCTCCCCCCTCCTTCCACTTTTTTTTCCAATTGTAATCTATATTTAATTTTTGACTTTGGTGTATACTTCGTTCATGAAATAGTATGGGTTGTATATAAAAAAGTGATGTTAAAAAAGTTATTTGTTTTTTTTAATAAAATACAGTTTAATCGGATAACATTATTTTATCTATTTCCGTTGTATATCAATGCATACGTACATAAGAAAATGTAAATATTATATTTATTTATTAATTGGACAATTTGCATAGCGCCGCTTTTGTGAGATACCATCTCAGGGGCGCTATATTGTAATAATCTATCTTTATATATAGATTGTTACTCTCCCGATGAAGGTGTATATATAATCTAACTTTAAACTTTATTAGAAACAGTAACAGTTTAAGGTAAAGAATTACCACCAGTTGGAGTAAAATTCACACCTTTTAATTAAACCGACAACTAATCTCAACGCACCCTCCTTTTATCCATAAACACGGGTACAATAAATCAATATGTAATAATCTATTATTTCAGTCAACTTTGTTATAACTATGAATCTTCAATTGTTGTGACAAACTATACGATATTGATTCAACTTATATACGTTGACGGTTGTAACACATATTTAAGCACTGCAAGTCTCCTATGAGTAAATTATATTAGGTACCATAACAGTTAATATCAGTTGTAGACATGTAGTCAATTAAAGTGTTTCATTTGGAATAATCCATCAAAAATACGTAAAATTTCATTTATTCAAATAACTGTCATTCTTATTATGCCTAAATTGAGCATTTTATTATTCATTAACTCCTTCCTGTTCCGTGTTTTAACAATATATACTCACCCTCTCTCTGTGAATGACCTAATATCTATCTATTAAATGTAACTGTTGTTAGTATCACTTAAACTGGGCGCAGCTCAAACAAGTGCCGCCCGCAGGGCCTAGCACCAAAAACCCGCGGAGCGGGTTTTTAACTGCTAGTAAATTAATTTAATACGTCTAATTTTTTCAAGGCACAATTTTAAAATTTCATAGACAAGTTTCAAAATGTTTCCTTTGTTTGCTCAATATTGGAATTTGGATCAGTGATTTGGAATCCGTAATACAAAGTAACATTGAAAGGTTAGAAAGAATTTAAAAAATCTTTCTGAAACGCTAAGATTAAGTTCTTTCGAACACCCGAATAACTAAAGAACTCACTAGCGTTCTATAATTTAGTCCTCCATTACAACACAAGCAACATTATCAGCTTACTGTGGTGGAAGTAGGAGATTTTTCAAATATTGTCAGGAATGTTTGTCTTTCTTTTTAAAAAAATAAAAATAAAATATAATATATTTAAATATATTCTAACCGGGAACCTATGAAGCCTCTAATGCAGTGGTCCTTAACCTGGGTTCGATCGAACCCCAGGGGTTCGGTGAGTCAGTCTCGGGGGTTCGGTGGAGGTCAAGACCCCCGACTAAAAAAATAAATACTACATAATACTTAAATATAAATACTTAAAAGTAAATAATAATTAATATTTTTCATGTTTTGATTTAACCATTAAAATTTAATGTTTTGATCTTTGTTTTTTTAAATTTTTTTTTCATTTTGTACAACTATATATAAATATATACCATGTTTTGAATTTGTAAAAATCTAATTTTATTTTTCAAATTAGGAGGGGTTCGGTGAATGCGCTTATGTAACTGGTGGGGTTCGGTACCTCCAAAAAGGTCAAGAACCACTGCTCTAATGTCTTTATCTAGTGGAACAGTGGAATCCCTACTTGAGAAGTAATGTAGAGAAAGCAGTAATAAAAGGGAAAGTTTCGGGAGTATGTGGCTATTCAAATCAACAAAACATCAATAGACCATTTAGCACGCGCTCTGTCCCACTCACACTTGCTGGACATAGTAGATTTTCATCACATTTGAATTTCGTAATCATGGTGAAACGCAATTTTGAAATGGAAATTTAAGGCCCTATTGACCAAATATTTTGATCACGAAACGACCGCAAGGCATTTCTTGGGTTCTTTCTATGAAAATGTATTTATTTATTTTGTAAGAAACAAACAACTTTTATATAATATGCAGTGATAGATATAAATATAGTCGTACAAGTTAACTGAAGTCAAGCCACAGAAGTTTCTTATGTTAAAGTGCATTAGAAATGAAGTTTTAGTTTCTTAAAATTAATTTGGTGTTAAAGGAAGGGGAGAGGAAGAGGAAAATAGGAAGAGGATAGGAAGAAGAAAATAGGAAGAGGGTAGGAGAGGAGATGCTGTCGATACATTCCATACTCTCATATTAATAATCGATCGTACGCATTACTTCGTATCGATATTTCTTTAGGTTATTACCAAAAATGTCAATGCTGTAAATTTTTTTATTATATTGTGCACATATACGAGGAATTAGGGATTGTTTTCGAATGTTTGTTCTACACGAGGGTAGATAAAATAAATCAGACTGTCGGGTTGATCTAGACGGAATATGAAAATGTATTAAATTTGTAAGTTCTGGTGAGTCCAGACCATTATTTAGGATTTTAAATAATAAGATTTGATCAAAAATTAGACGTCGTGTTTGGAGGGAGTTAAAATTATGAAATTTAATGGATTCGGTATAATTTGAGAAGTGTAAGTTTAGTTTATAATTTATGTGTTTAAATTTTTTTTTTGAATTCTTTCTATTCTTTCGATATGGGTTTGGTATAAAGGAGTCCAGATCGGTGTACAGTGTTCCAGGTGCGGGCGAATATATGAGGTTTAAAGGGAATATAGAGTGTTTATGTTGTGGAAGGGTTTTGCTATGCGAATTATAAATCCCAGCATTTTATTGGCTTTGTTAATGATGTCATCAGTGGGTTGGATAAAGTTTAATTTAACATCCAGTGTTACCCCAAGGTCCCTGATATATTTTACTTCATTGATGTGTGTGCCGTTTAGTGTGTATATAAATGATATTTTATTTTTATTACGTGTAAATGTTAATTTATTGCATTTTGCGATGTTAATAACAAGTTTGTTTAATTCGCAATAGACAAAGAGACGATATACATACCTGACATCTGACAATCAATATTGTCCAATCTTAACCTAGCTTTTCCTCTAATTTCTGTTCTTATCTTACATACAAATATTAATAAGTTCTTACGTACATAAAATAATATGAAGTTATTAAGTTTCAAAGCACGTCTACAATAACTGTCAGATTGCGTTACGCTGTTGCTACATTCTAACAGCTTGCTACAACAATCTGACTGCCCACGCGGGGCGACAATACACGCAAAGACCCATTATTCTGTTCTTTCGCGTTGTTTTAGTTGCCATTCTCTTGAGCGTTATAATATTTTCTCAGAAGGTATACGTCTACACTTCTATACGGTATATGTACCAACTTGTGTAACATTATTACAAGTTTACTAAACGAGATAGTCTTGCAACTTTTGTAATTATTGTCGACTTACCTGTTGCCTCATTATTCCTCCATCAGCCCCTTCCCCGCTTCCTATAAGCAACCCCCCGCCCCCCACACACCTCGCACCTGGATCGCACTGCCTAACCCAGCTCCCCCCCACCCCCAGCTACCTCTGTGACCTACCTCCTAAGTCTTCCTTAAACAAACAGATTACGAGAATCTATTTTAAAAGTTAATTTAACGAACACAAATTCATGAAAGGGTTATAAGTAGGTATCATTTATCCTCGTTAATTTGTATAAAAACTTTGTGAAAATGAGATGATTTCATTAAATCAATCCAATATTATTAAAAATAATAATACCGTTTGTATGTCTGAAACTCCGATCCAATGAAATCTAAAACTGATCTAGAACTGTTTGCTGCAACAAATTCATTCAAGCGATAAAGTACCTACCTTCAATATAATATTTAACAAAAAAAAAATTAATCGTCTTTTTCAAAATAAGAATCAATATCCCGTGAAATTAATTACATAAGTATTCCTCCATGTATAGAATCTATCGCACCGAGATTTTATTTTTATTTTTATGAATTGATCATCACTTGCTGATTTTGATTCTCTGATGGTGACGTTGTGATTGCGCAACTGTCTGTAAGAGATATTATTTAATTCGTTTTGTTTTAATATTCTCAGATAGTATAATCTTCAACAGTAATCACGATAAATCAGTCTTAAAAATTTATTTGAAAACATAACTCTGATTTGTTTTAATTTTAAAATGGAGTCAGTGTATTTCCTTTCTGCTCCAACACCGCTGAAACTTTGCCTATTGTAACCAAATTAGGCAGAGGACCGAAAAGTGACCTTATGGCCCTCCTTTCACTACCTTCCATCCCTCCACTTCCCCCTCTCCTCTCCGTTGACCGCAACATCCCCTATATACGTCACCGGTTAATTTATTCCAAATGAACAACCTTACGCATCATTCTCGAAAAAACTCGATAGCTGTTTTAGGTTGAATACACCATATTTCCTAAATTTGCCAATATTCATATATCTATATACATATAGAGTTACACGTAGTCACGAAGATTTATTCATATAAATCTTAACATCAATATATCTTTCTAATTTCTCCATGTGAATCTTTTATCGTTGTATTAATTTAACTATATTCTGTAAAATACTTAATATTGCGTAATAAAAGTTTGCTACATACAAACATGCTTCACAACAAACTGTTCATGTTTATTTTTATTAATATCAAAAAAGATACTACACATTGATCTGTTACTGCTTTCATGGTACATTAACTACCTATTTTTAACTTGTACTCTTGTTATTATATACAATTATTGAACTCATTTGTAAAACAGAACTCTCTTCGGTAACTTTTATTGTATCTGCTTATATAGTTCATACTCAGCTTATTATGTTATGTAATATATACTTATTATTTTACTCGTACTCCTTAACAGCTTAACTACAGCAAGGTAAAAGCCTTCAAGGCGTGAATAAATAAATGAAAATCAATACGATGAACCAAACACCTGTTACATTGTTTTTTCATTGTTCATTCACCCTCAAGACAATAATTTATCTGATGCCTTTCCCTTAATGATGTATGTGTCCGTGTCACTGATAAATTTACTACCTAATTATCAATCTGCTCAAGTTTACTTTTCTTTTGTAAAATGGCTGATATCCGTGTGTCCATAGAATAAAAACGAAAACTAGAAGCGCCTTCCACAAAAATTTTAATGGAAACAAATTTCGCCACTGACTTACTACTTTTTGTTTCTAGACCATTTACAACGCCCTATGTCTCTCTCTTACACGCATTTATTCTCTCTTGTCATTGTATATCGCCATTCTATTTGAATTTCAAAATCATTATGAAACCATAAAGCTACTAATATCTCCCCAAGCCAAGGATTGATTAATAAAAAATTAATGAATTCATTTTTAATTATTGAAGACAATATTAGTGATCTTTTAACGCATATTTGAAACAGAACAATTAGAATTAGAGATACGGTCACATCTAGGACTTGAACCAACTGAGCTAATGGGACCCTATCTCATTCTGTCATATTTAACTTTATCATACTTCGAATAAGAACTACCAACATTTTCTCCATTTCTCATCGCACATTTTTATTGGCTGCTGTCTTTTATGTATGATGTATAATATTTTCTTCAATAATTAAATATTTGAGGTTTTAATCATTAAATTATTCCAAAAAATACAAATTAATTCATTGCTGTAGCAGTATTCTATTATTAACGACAGATTAATTAAATAAATGACAACATTAAAAATTAGAGATATGAGAAAAACACCGAATAAAAATAGATATACATAAATCAAGGAAATTTTGAAAGAGTTAAATATCTTGTCATTTAAACAAATTATTTCTTTCAATACTTTATTTTTAGTCAGCAAAATAATCAATGGCCACACATCAATTGAATTTTTTAGAAAAATTGAAAACCTGCAGCACAAATACTCACATGAGATGAGAAAAAATGAAATAATGCTCCTCTTCAAGACAAAAAAAATAGTCGAAAGCCGTTAATGTACGGAACATTGAAAATATTTATCGAATTCCAGAAAAAATTAATTAGAAGAAAACATGGTAATTATTCGGAATCGCTGGACAAGGATTATAAGAAATATTTTTTAATAAAACCTTCTGAGTTACCTTAATTACTATAAAAGGAATCTGACTGCATTTGGGATATTTTTAATTTTAGCATTTTAATTTTTAATTACGTAAATCGAAAATTCACTTTCGTTGTATGGGATGACAGCTGGAATGCTTTCTGTTGATAAAATTTTCTTTTGTTTGTATTCCTGATACGAGTGGCTATATTTTTTACCATGTGCAAATACTAGTAAGGTACTATTTTAGCCAAACTCGAAAAATAAAATAAAGATATTTAGGTATGTTTTATAAAATAGAAAAATTAAAAAAGGTGGGGTTATTATAGGTTAGGTTGGATTATTATAGGTTAGGTTCGATTATTATAGGTTAGGTATGATTATTATTAGGATATAGGTTAGGTTGGATTATTATAGGTTTGGTTGGATTATTGAAGGTTAGGTTCGATTATTATAGGTTAGGTTGGATTATTGTTAGGATATAGGTTTGGTTAGGTTAGGTTGGATTATTATAGGTAAGGTTGGATTATTATAGGTTAGGTTGGATTATTATTAGGATATAGGTTAGGTTAGGTTAGGTTGGATTATTATTAGGATATAGGTTAGGTTAGGTTGGATTATTATTAGGATAAAGGTTAGGTTGGATTATTATAGGTTAGGTTAGGTTGGATTATTATAGGTTAAGTAGGATTATTATTAGGATATAGGTTAGGTTAGGTTAGGTTGGATTATTATAGGTTAAGTAGGATTATTATTAGGATATAGGTTAGGTTAGGTTAGGTTGGATTATTATAGGTTAGGTTGGATTATTGTAGGTTAGGTTCGATTATTATAGGTTAGGTTCGATTATTATTAGGATATAGGTTAGGTTAGGTAAGGTAAGGTTGGATTATTATAGGTTAGGTTCGATTATTATTAGGATATAGGTTAGGTTAGGTAAGGTAAGGTTGGATTATTATAGGTTAGGTTAGGTTGGATTATTATCGGTTAAGTTAGGTGTGTTGGTTTAGGTTAGGATATAGGTTAGGTTAGGTTAGGTTGGATTATTATGGGTTAGGTTAGGTTAGGATTTAGGTTAGGTTAGTTTAGGTTTGATTATTATAGGTTGGGTTACTATAGTTTAGGTTAAATAAAACAATAATTATAATAATACATTAATATAAATTATTTAAATTATTTCTAATTTAATTTATTAAGTAACATAAAAATATTTTATTTTTCGAGTTTGGCCAAAACAGTACCTAAATAGAATTTGCATTCTGAAATGATTCAAATTCTAGCTACTCGTATCGAATACCAATCAGAGAAAATGTCATCAGCAGAAATCATTCCAGCTGTCATCCCATACAACGAAAGTGAATTTTCGATTCACTTAATTAAAAATTAAAATGCTAAAATTAAAAATATCCCAAATGCAGTCAGATTCCTTTTATAGTAATTAAGGTAACTCAGAAGGTTTTATTTAAAAATATTTCATATAATCCTTGTCCAGCGATTCCGAATATTTACCGAAAACATAAACACATTTAAACTTCAATTACGAAAATACCTGATTGATTTATTCCAAAAAAATATTTTTTAATAATATATGTACAAGGATTGAATTAAGCGATAGATAACTATATACCTATTTAAATTACCACAAATAAAATAAATGTTAAACATTTAATTTCTTATGTTCTTCTTTATTCTATGCTTGTTTCCCTATTCACACATTTATTTATTTATTTATTTATTTATTAAACGCCATAAAAGGCTTTTACAGTAATGTGAAACATTGGATTATAAGTACACAGTTCAGGGCTGTCAGAGACTTGACAATTAGAAATAGCATTTTTCATTAAAATAATACATCCACAAGCAGTTTTTATTGATGCTATACATATACATTTCACATATATGTATATATGTGGAATGTATATGTATAGAACACCATATATATGTTACACATAAAGAAGAACACAACAGTCAGTATGATGCAGTACAAACAGACACTTTACATTTCACAAACATATCAATTACATTCATAACCAAGTATTTTTGCCTTGATGCAAGACGGTGAGGTTTTGAAAATATCAAAAAGGTCTGTATACGTGTTGGCAGTGCGGTGAAAACGCGCCAACGGTGAATGATACAAATAGTTAGTGTTATGATTGTCACTGTGGAAAAGATGGTGGAGTCGAGTTGATTTAACAGGGACACGAAAATTTATAACACTTAACATTTGAGGGCAGTCTATGAGATTGTTCAGTAATTTAAAAAGTATAAGAATGTCATTAATAGTTCGCCGGGTAGAAAGAAGTGGTAGATTTAGACCAGACATTAATGTATTATAGCAGATATCAATTACAGGCTGTCTCAATTTGAATTGAACGTATCGAAGAAATTTTCGTTGTACTTTCTCCAAGCGGTGTAAGTTACAGGTATAAATCGGAGACCATACAGGAGATGCATATTCTAGGTGCGATCTCACAAGAGAGCAGTAGAGTAATTTAATTGACTCAATGTTTTGAAAAGTCCTTGTGTTACGCATTACAAAACCTAGAATTTGCATGGCCTTATTGGAAATTGTTTCACAGTGACGATCAAAGGTAAGTTTTCTGTCAAAAATAACACCAAGGTCTTTGATAAATGGTACTAATGCAATTTCATTATTGTTAATTGAATACGATATGGTTATTGGAGTCCGTGAACGGTAAAAACACATGTGGAAACACTTTTTTACGTTTAGGAATAATTTGTTTATTTCACACCAGCTAGCAAGTCTATCTATATTATGCTGAAGGATAAGTGCATCATTTAAACATTTTATAATCTTAAAAAGCTTTAGGTCATCTGCAAATAGAATGAATTTGACATTTTCGAAACATAAAGATAAATCATTTATAAACAATACGAAGAGAAGTGGGCCCAGATGAGAGCCTTGAGGAACTCCAGATGTTACTTTAAATTTATATGAGACTTTATTATTTAATTTTACCATCAGTTCGCGGTTACAGAGGTAACTATTCAACCATTTTAGGAATGATCCATGTATACCAAGGGCTTGCAGTTTCGCGAGAAGGATATTAATATTTACTTTATCAAAGGCTTTTGAAAAGTCAGTATATATTGAATCTACTTGTGCACGAGACGTGAAAGCTTCACAGATATAGTGTTCATACAATAGAAGATTGGTTGTGGTAGACCGACCGGTCACAAAACCATGCTGTTCTGGAGTAATAATATGCCTAAACTTAACAGCAATTTTATCTAAGACAATACTTTCAAACATTTTCGGGGTGGTAGACAGTATGCAAATTGGTCTATAATTTAAAACACAATTTTTATCACCTGATTTAAATACAGGTGTCAAGTGATTAAGTTTCCAAGGATCAGGATATATTCCAGTTTGAAGTGACAGATTGAATATGTGTTGAAGTGGAGCTGCTATAAACTGAGCGCATTCCTTTATGAATACCGGTGGAATTTTGTCAGAACCTGACCCCTTCTTACAATCTAGAGATCTGATCTTTGTATTAACATCATCCAGAGAAATGTGGCATGTTGATATGTCAGTTACATTGGTGTATTTAAATTCAGGTATAGTTACATTATCATTTTTCTGTTCATAAACACTTGAGAAATGATCAGCAAAGAGGTCAACTATTTCTTGATCACTGTCAGCATGTTTTCGCCCTGAATACATTGATCGAGGACAGCCGTTGTTGTCTTTAAGAGAATTCACATAATTCCAAAAATGTTTTGGATTTGACTTGATAGTCTGCTCTACATCTGTAATATAATCTGAATAGCATTTTTTAGATAGACTTTTACATTTATTTCGTAAAACAGAAAAAAATTTATAGCAGTCAGTGGAGTTATCGGATTTAAAGTTAATGTGGGCAATTTTTTTACATTGAATGAGTTTTTTTAGTTCAGTACTAACCCATTTTGGGTAACAGTCGTTACGTTTTACAATAGAAGTTGGTATGCAATTTTCAATAGTATCATAAAGGTTTGAGTTGAACACATTTGTTGCTTCTTCTACGTTTGTAGACATAAAAATGCGGGACCAATTGAGCGAAGAAAGATATAACCGCACTTGATTATAATCGGCTTTCTTGTAGTTTAGTTCGTGAACGGGAGGTTGGGGACTAAGGAGTTCAATGGGTGCCAAATAAATGGTCGCTTGTAAAGGGGGATGATGAGAGTCAATGGATACTATTGATTCACGCGATTCGCTGACATTACTATTATTTATGTTTGATATGACAAGGTCAAGAATTCTGTCATTTATATTTTTAACATGATTTAATTGTTCAAGGTTGAGAAAGTTGATGATATCAATGATTAATTGGGCTTTAGCAGAAATGGGATTTGAAGACTCGGTGGGTTGTACCCAGTTTACATTTGGGAGATTAAAATCCCCAAAAATTATTAATTTTGCATCAGGATATTTCAATTTCAAAGATTCAATTTCATCACAATGTTTACAATACACATCAGCACTAACTTGGGGGGGGATATACACACACACAATTATTATTTTTGTTGCTTTGAGTTTCACTAATATAGCTATTTGTTCAATGTTTTTATTTTTTAGTTTTAATAGTTTTGAATGAAACATCTTTCTGATCGATATTAAAACCCCGCCGCCAGTAATATTTTCACGATCCAGCCGGTAAACATCGTAGTTGGTGAAGCCTAATTCAGGGGAAGATATATTTTCATGAAGCCAGGTTTCTGTTAGGCAGTACACATCGTTATTTATCGTTGGAATATTACACCTTAGGGTGTTGAGCTTGGTACGCAAACCTCTAACATTTTGGTAGTAAAATGTTAGTTTCGTGGGGAGTTTTTTGTATTTACAATAACAGGTTTATTGTTCTTATATTTGATTGTGAGACCTATTTCACCGTCTCGGGTTCTTTGGTCTAGGGTTAATCGTAAATTGGCGAGATAGTTTCTTTGGGCTGGAGTTTGGTCGGAATGAGGACACTTGTGTTAGATAAGGCAGGTTATCAATTTGATATTAAATACAGCCATATAATATAATTCATATTCAATCAATATATTATAATTTCATTTTATATTTCAAATGGCGTCATTAACGAGCAGTTATTATTTTTTTAATTATTTTTTTAAAATATTAGCCATTTGCTTCCACAAGTGAGCAAATAGCTTCGCTACAATTTATTCAAATCAAATACAGTGAGAAAATAAAATCCGTTTACTTTATTTGTATAAATCCAATATTTCCTTTCGGTCTACTGACAATACGCGGACGGGTAGGACAATATAATAATATAATTAAATAATACAACGTTGTTTCTATTTGAATGCCCAATAAAATCAATATTCAGATTATTATTTGTATGATTAAGAGGCACAGTTTTAAATCCACAGACTATCAATATGAATTATTAAATAGTTACTGTTACTGTTTTCACTGTGGTGGTCAGAATTATATACCCATTTTTAATGCATTGTTGCATCAATCGGCTACACATGACAGGCTCTTCGAGCACCAACCAGCATGCAACGTTGTACAAAGCTGAATAGAGTTTCGATAAAAAATAACAGACAACCAACATAATAATATAAAAATAAATTGCAGGACAAATTTGAAAAACGAAGCGTAATGGGTAATACTTTCCGCATTCGGTCGCATATAAAAGAACAGCATAACTAATCTGCAGTTATAACGTAAAAAACATGTAATTTACTGGTGCACTGTTAAATTATTGTATTGGTATGAAATACACTTGTGATCGGGAGTATTCCATAAATGCTTTCGCTCGTCAAAGATTAAAAGTACTATCGTAGATAAATACAATAAATCTCTAACAGGACGTTCGACCGTTTCATCAGGGGCTATGAGTTATTTTTACGGGGAACGCAAATTAAAGTGAGCACCCTGCCTAGGAATTGGCTAACCTCAGTTGCGCTAGGAACCATTCGGGTACAACCGACATGTTATCTCTGTCAGATGTCAGGTGCAGCTACCGCCATCTAAGAAAAACTCTTAAAACTACAGGAAGAAAAATGAGTACGGCATTTCTTTTGAAGATACTAATAAACATGTGACAGCATGATCGATTTCCAATAAAATACTAGTACTAAAATACTATATATATATATATATATATATATATATATTGTCCTCTTCCCGTATTATGTTGATCCAGTAAGAAGTTGTTAGACTAAGTTGATCCACCTTTAACACCATATAACTTGGCTATTATGGAATACATCTGAATGAATTGACAACAGTGGTACAATAATTATCAATGTTGCCAGTTTGCCAGAAAAACCATTTGATATACTGTTAGTAAAATTTTCAAAATTAGTATGGAAATCGGATGCATAATTTATGTTGATCTACCCAAATTGGCATACTTATGTTGATCTCATATATATTGATCTATTCCCGTAGTATGTTGATCTACCCAAATAGGCATACTTATGTTGATCTCATATATATTGATCTATTCCCGTAGTGTGTTGATCCAGGTAAGAAGTTATTAGACAAAGTTGATCTGTGTCCCTATATATGGTTTTACTAAATGAACCAATCAAGGGGCAATCGGTGGACTGTTCATCACAAGGTTTTATGTGATTCCGTAATCTTTTGTGGTATTGAACTCAAAGTATTAGTCTCTAGAGTCGAATATCGCATGAAATGACTGTGAAATGGTACCGTTTCAAATCAAAATGACGTGTGTTGCTTGAATTGTTTATAATAAATGTATGCGTATTTAGATCGAAACGAAAATTTCGCAAAAACAAATCCATAAAAAAATCATAACTTAGCAGGGGTACACGGGTTCATAGGGTGAGGTTTGTCTAAGTCCTGGCGGCGGATGCGTTTGCCCATCTACTGCGTGGCGGGCCGGATCGAAAGAAAATGGTTGAGGGATACCTTTCGACCATAAAAATCCAAAATGGCGGCAAAAGGAATAATGTTATGTAGGAAATTTTGAACCTGTATCTTTTACCATCTCTCCTGATTACGCTTCGTGACTTAGTAGGGGAGGCCGGGTTCTTGGTTATAATGGGTAATTAATGGATGATTGGACGCGGTTGGAGCTAACTAAAAACTGTCCAAAGAAGCGAAGCTAGCAGTCCACAATGGAGTGCTGGTACCTACCCTAATATATGTTGCTTGAATTGTTTATAAGAAATGTATGCGTATTTAGATTGAAACGAAACTTTCGCAAAAATCAAATCCATAAAAAATACCTACTGCGTGGCGGGCCGGATCGAAAGAGACTGGTTGAGGGATACCTTTTGACCATCAAAATCCAAAATGGCGGCAAAAGGCATAATGTTATATGGGAAATTTTGAACTTGCATCTATTACCATCTCTCCTGATTACGCTTCGTGACTTAGTAGGGGTGGAAGGGTTCTTGGTTATAATGGATAATTAATGGATGATTGGACGAGGTTGGAGCTAACAAAAAACTGTCCAAAGAAGCGAAGCTAGCAGTCCACAATGGAGTGCTGGTACCTACCCTAATATACGGAAGTGAGGCATGGAACTGGCAGAAGAAGGCTGAAAGTAGACTGAATACTGTAGAAATGAGATCCCTGAGGCATATGTACGGTAAAATCATGTATGACGAAATGTGCGTATGCTGTGTCAATTCTACAGATATTTTATTAGAGCCTGTTAAAAGGAGCTAGCAGCATTGATCCCCGGTGCACCGTGCACCTTGATACTCGACGGACACGAGCGGAACACAGGTTCACAGTAAAGTTGATGTTATCTATGTATGAACGGGTCGTTTCTCCGACTCGTTTTACCGTAAGTCGGCTCGCATGTGGAACGAGCTATCAGCATCTGTTTTTCCTCGTCCATATAATTCGCGCCTCTTTAAGACCAGCATTAATAAATTCATTCCTACAGCCCCTACCTTAACCCGCCTCATAACGCTGCCCAACCGGTTGGCGACATAGTTTCTATGTATTTAACGTGTAAAGACAGGGGCGCTCTAGTGAGAGGTGTCACATAAAAAAATCATACGGCCGAATTTGAATATGGAGACTTACAAAAACTTCCGTCTGGAGCCAGTGAGACTATGGCATCCTCAAAGGAGACCTCAAAGGAGATGACGAGGAGGAAGGTGGGAGAGTACCTGGCTATTCAGATATAACCAAACACTAATTGTAAAATAGTGCAAATTAATTTTAATAAAATTTATTTGAACCCGCGACCTTCGGATTGCTAGTCGAGAGCCACCTCAAGTAGTTTGATATGTTTGGTGACTTAGCAGGCGTGCCCGGGTTTATGGGGTGAGGTTTGTTCGGTTCTTGGCGGCGGATGCGCTTGCCTACCAAATGCGTGGTGGGCCGGATCGATTAATCCTCTTTCAACGCATCGCCTTGCAACGCAGTAGGAGAGTTGGAATCTTATGTTTATCACTCGAACACACTGACCCCCAGAATACTACCCACCCATCCATACCTATTTCCTTCCCAGAACTCACTGACCTTCCTTTCTTTCAAAATACCCCCAACACAGCATTCACAAAGATGACATAGGTCTTGAGGGTTACGATTTTCCTTAGGGCCTCCTGTGTGGAGACGATGTAAAAAAATACAAAAAATAAACAACTATCTCGCTAAATCGTTGGCGGTGACTAATGGTAGGTGTATTGGTTATCTAATAAATGGCTCCCGGGGCGGCGGTACACATAATTGTAATAATTCTCGAGGGCTCTGATGTACAGACATTATGGCTCCTGTTGATTGACGAACATATACTAAAACATCGTTGGTTGGAATCGGTGCTTTAAATGACTTTAGCCATGTTTAGTAAAAAACAAATTGGAATAAATTTTTCAGTAATTTCAATTTAAAATTTGAAAAATTAAATTCTCACCAATCTAATCACCGCAATTTTAATAGGCACATATTATGGATATTACGCTTTGTTTCAACTTAATCATTACAAGAAACTTACGTCGGGAGAGATGGTAAAAGATACATTAAAATAAAATTTTATTCAATCAATGTTCAAAATTTCTCTTATAAAATGACTTAGACAAATCTCACCCCATGAACCCGGGCACCCCTGCTAAGTCACGAAACGTAGTAAATGATGCATTAAAGTTACATTTTTGTTTAATCAAGTTCAAAAGATTTTTTATGCATGGATTTGACGTTTTTGAAAGTTCCATTTCAATATAAATACGCGTGAGGCAGTCTATCCTCTTTAAGTACAGAGTCATTTTCATAGAATATGGATATTCTAACGGAATCTAAAAAGTACCACAACGCGCGCGAAATTGGCGGTTACAAGTTACAACACATGCAAGCGGTCAAGTTTGTCAGAAATATATAGATCAACAAAATAAATCGTGTACAATGTATATGTGACCGAAAAATGGGCGTGGCTTACAGCAAAATCTCGATGACACAAGTTGATCTGTAGGGATTTACATATGTATGCCAGCTTGGGTAGTGGATCAACATATCCGGGGTGGATCAACAAATGCAAACGGATCAACATATACCTGGCGTACCGTCGCGCGAGATCAACATAGTACGAGAGGGGATAAATATAAATACATATATATATATATATATATATATATATCCACAATCAGAATCAGCTAAAACTTGTCAAAATTTATCTCACGATTTATGGAAGACGGTCACATGGTGATAAACAGACAAAATATGAGATTCAAATAATATTGGAAATACACATATTTTCGAATAAATGTGTCATTAAAAATGTGTTATTTGCATTTCTGAGGATTTTTCACAACTGATATAATCATAATTAAGGAAGAATTGACTATCGATTTTTCAGAAAATATATTCAAACATGCTGAACACTACCCCGCGCAGTGCGCGGGATTCATCCGGAAAGGGTTAACAACGGATTGTCAATGAGACGTACAGCCCTCCTTTGCACAGAACCAAGTAGGTTTATCAAGTATGGTGGAACTCAATCTCAGAGGTGGCTTCAAAATTTAATTGTTGGGTGTACTTGAGATTTTATCAGGGTTAACAGCTACTCTATAATTACAAAACAGTGTGAGCTTTTATAAATCACCTAGAAAATAATAAATATGTCGTTTGGGTAGTAAGTAGAAATGTATTCCCTAGAAGGGTGGTTATGATTTGGCAACTAAGTCTTAGCTCAGGTTATATCTTTCTGAATAAATAAAGTGGGGTAAATTCTGTAAACGCTCTTCACCCGATACGGAAGGCTTTTATTTTCCACTCCGCAGCGTATTTGGCCATAAATCCAGCGCTCGGCACTCTCAGCAGCGGTAGCATCATCACCCATCCGGAAACAGACCCGCGACATTCAACTTTACTTTGAACGAATCGCAGCAACAAACTAACCCAATCTTCAAACGGCGTTGTGGTGTCTACAATATTAACCGAATTATTATAGACTATCTTATTAATATATGTTAGTTCAACACAAAAATTATTTGGCTCAGGAACTATGTCATCTTTGGGATGCAGTGGTAAGGGTATTTTCGACCAAACGAAAGGGGTAGGAAGACTTTGGAGGAGGGAGGAAATACAAATTCTGGTAAATCGTTCCACAGCTGAACTGTTGAACTCGAGAACGATTCGTGGAAATGACACGTTCTGATGTGACAAAAGTCTTCTTCTTCTTCCTAGCACTATCCCAACTCATTGCCTAGGTAGGCTGTTGGGGTCGGCTCTTCTCGTTCTCAGGTTATAGCTTCTTTGGTTCTGAGTGTCGCTTTCATCTAGGCCGTTTCTTTGTAGGATTCTGGAGCATTGGGTCATCCAGGAGTTCTTTGGTCTACCTCTGGATGACTGTCTTTGAAGCTCTATAGACATTGCCTGCTTCACAGTGTGGTCTGGTGGTCTCCGTCTTATGTGCCCATACCATCTTAACTGTCGTTCCTCTAGCTTACTGTTTATGTCAGTGACACCCAGGCTACCACGAATGCGTGAGCTTTTAATTTTATCTTTTAATGATACTCCTGCCGTCCGTTCTGATGTGACAAATGTAAACCATGTACAAATTTTGAACAAAGAGATCAATGACGCTAGCTTCTCTAATTATCTTCAATTGAAATACCGATAGAACAGACACTGTATTCGCAAATGACACCTGTTTTCTAAAGATTGCAATCCATTTGTTAAGATAGGGGGTTATATCGAACAGATTTATAAACATAATATTTTATTTGTCTTTATTTTTATTTATAAAATACATCGTTTTTCAATTGAAATTTACAAGGCATTGATACATTTAATCACGATACTAGCATTTCATGATGATCAATACATTATAGTTATTTTGAATAAAGAGTAAAAAATAATGTAAGATTTTGGACCTTAAATATATATATACGTGTTTCAAACACTACACAACTGATAACCACCCCTTAATGTATAGTAAATGGATTTTTCTCATCTGCATAAAATCTTTTACATTCCCATTAATAAGGGGATAAAAATGTAAATACTAGAAATAGATGTAGTTTTGAATTAGTGTTTTGATTTCTTCAGGAAAACGCCTTTGACCAACTAGAGGGGGAAATATTATCTACTAGGTAAAATCTAAATTTTAAAATGTATTTGTTCCCCTTTTTGGATTAAAATGCTCAAAAAAGTGATTAGAACCTATTTACAAAGAGAACGGGTGAATTTAATAATTAGATAAGAACAAAAAAATAAGATTAATATGATTTATTTATTTATTGCATCTCGTTATACATAAACTAGAACTAAGCATGTATCGAGCTTAACAATTTACAATTGAGTGAAGAAAACATAGATTAATCACAAACATAAAGTAATACTATTTACAAACGCAAAATATTTAAAAAAAAAAAAAGAAAAAAATGCATTTGATGAGTTACCAGATGGGTAATTTGACAGTATAATGTAACAATGTTTGAACCATAACTACTTATTAATGATTATTCCCAAGAAGAAACAAGTAGATAATAAAGACAGCTATGGTGACATTCAGTTTTTAGCAAATGGTAATTACATAAAATATTAATATTTAAGAAAGGACAAGGATGAAAAATATTAACACAATCGTCTGTCAGTACAAACATCTTAATCAATTTTTTTAAATTGAATTGGTAGATAATATGATTTAGAAGAATATTAAACTTAAGTGGTGCTTGATATAAATAGTTTAAATCAACTAAGAGAACTTTTAGTATGTACCGCCACAAAGTTTAACGTAGAGCCAATTTTAGTTGCACGCGTTTGTTTTGTCATTTCAGCAAATTTAAAATTGATAAAAATCGACAAAGTATTTGAGTGATTCATAGCTATTTTATACAAAATAAACAATTATAATGATATTGAAGTACACGAAAATGAGATCAAACCTTTTATTACAACATTACCTACAGCTTATACAACATTAGGTACCTAATTTGTTGAAAAACGACTGTTGATATATTATTTTAGTATTTAGTGACAAATACCTTATAAATTGACTGAAGGTTTCAAGGAATACATCGAATATGTCATCAACCGTATTCAGAAAACGGGTCGCCCTCCTTGTGGGCGAATTCAGATTCAAATACGACTTTTTTGTGAATTGTGTTCGATATGTCGTCGTTGATTAAAATTAAAAAAATACTTATCTTCACACAGCAAAACATATGTACGTATTTCTAGCGAATGGTAGTTGGTCATTCCTAGAATAAAATGTGATGGAATGATATAAATGAATACATATAAATACGTTCCACGGAGGCGCAAAAAATCGTAAGAATTTTTTATATGAATTCTTTTATTGAAATTGGTGGAATAAGGAACTCCAGTGAAAATTGTTATTTATTAAAAAAATATATTCATATACATCAATAAGCGCGGATTCTGAATATATAAGTTTTATTGTATATTATTATGGGAAGAATTAATAAATCGTCATTTCAAAACGAATAAAACACCATCACATTAAAATATACCATTTTGTTTGCACGACTGAATCTGCTGATTCTGACACGTTTTGGCATCACTAGTCTACGTGAATAATATATCTATTGCACAAAGTCATATTACCACACGGAGAAAAATTACTGATATTGAATATCACTCATTAATTATTAACTCTTTAAAATTATTAAAAACGGGATTGCAAGCCCTTAACGAATGAATTGATAGGTTTCCTAATAAACTTTTATCAAAATACGAACGTATTATCACAATGTCGAAAAAAGTGTTCATAAAATTCATCATTTTTCCGCATTTCGTCATTGTGTATTACCAAGTCAAATGCAGTAACATGAACACGTGTTCCGGTATGTTAGGAATTAACTAAAAAATTACCAGGAAATGGCCTGGAATCCCGTTTATAACCGAATTACCAATAATTTTAAGAGATTTTTAATGAATTAGTAATACTCATTTTTCTTTGTGCAGCAGGCATAATTAATTTGGTTTGGTTATAATCAGAATAAACCGGTAACCGTCAAAAATGTTTCAATATATCATTTTAATGGAATTTTATCACAAATTGTCAGTATCAATAATAGAAAGTCAAATACAAAATGCTAAAATACGTTTAGCATCTTCCTCGAATTGCATGGACATTAGCAGCGTTTAATGCGTAGTAGTGAGGTAAAATGATCATTCTTTACGATTATAAACCCTATTCTAACACCAGACTACGCACTACCTGCCAGCAGTTAAACAAATAACAGACTAAGGAAATTCTTTAACCTTCATTTTCGTGTTCAAAATATTGTGTTGTAAAATGTGTGCGCGGAATATCGTTCAATTAATTATTAACAGATGGTTCTTCGTGTAATTTCCTCGAGTAAAACTTATAACGGCGCATTTAATGGCCTTTTATCAGTAACACAGTTGCTTCCCATTACAAAAGACTTATATAATAAATTATACCTACCGTACTGCGTACTTGTCACGCGGCGATAGTGAGAAGTTCAGGTTTTTGGCCTCCGTTCTGATAAGACACAAATATCCCACAAAATTTTTAAGCAACAAAAAAACAATTAGCAAATTAAGGTTTGGTCATAAATTGCGTGTGGTGAATTAGCACAAGAAATTAATCGCTACCTTTAATTGTTTTCATATCAATTTCCTTTGCAAAGGATAGAACTCGAATAACCTTTATCCAAATTTAAAACTCATACCAAATCAAATACTCAGATACAGCAATTAGAAGCGCATGACAATAACCGGTCATCTTATCTCGGCTAAACGGTTCTGGCCGTAATGTCGCTTCCTGAAGAAGAATCATATAAATTGTGGGTGTTTTTCCACAAACGGCACAATTGTGTGATATCAACCTTCCCACAATGAAGTGCATTCAGGTATTTGTGGTGCTAGGCTGCTTTGGAGCTGCATTTGGAAATCCTACTCTGAGTGAGTTAAATATGTGCTTAATAATGTTTATAAAATATTTGCATTTCATATCAAAAGCGTACTAAAAAAGCATTTTTTGTAATTTATAAATTTCTATAACTGAGTATTACATTTTTGCTGCACATCATAGTAAATAGTCCTTAGTAATATCATTAAATTTATGAAAAAAAAAATTTAAGGCGATGCACTACGTAGTAATGCAAAATCATGTGTTTTGGTTTGAAAATTTGGTCGCCTAGAAATGTTTCAGATGCTTTAATTAAATACTGCAAGTAGAATACATCTTCGCCTTTAAAATAATCGAGTATTTTTTGAAAGCCTTTTTATAAGCCCAGAAAAAAATAATGTAGGTATATAAGGCCCATGAAAACTGCTTTAAAGTTCAAAATCTACTACTTACGAACCCATTTTCTGTAATGATTTTATAATGTTGCAAATTAAGTTATTTATAAAATTAAATATTAATGCCTAAACAGTGAACATCCACAAAATAAAATAAAAGGCGCTTTTGGCCATGTTTTTTTCTTGCATAAATCAAAACAGGTGGATGGTGTTAAACGGGAATTTTAACCTTATCGCCATCTACGTAAGGGGTGTTATTGATAGCGGTTTGATTTAAAATATTACACGACGTAGTGCATCGCCTTAATGAATAAAATGCAAAACCAAACTAAATCACAATCTTTTCTTCAATAGTTGTGGCGCCATTTAATTTTATTTAAATGAAATACTTTGTGTACCTACGCCACTTTTAATCAATAATAATCGACATATGTCAAAGCCAATGGCTTCTTCGTCGGGATACTGAAATTTTCATTGGCTTTGAAACATTTAGATTATTATTAATTAAAAGTGGTGTATGTAAAGTATTTCATTTTCATATGAAGCATAATCATCTTAGATGTATTATAATCGTTTAAACTATGCTATACAATAAAAGTTTTGTCGAGTATTTATAATTACTTCATAAAATTATTCAACAAATTATTAATACATCGTTTTGATGAACCTCAATATTTTCTTATTGAAGACAATATTAGCAATTTCTAAACGAATATTTGAAACAGGAAAATCAGAAAAGGATAGGGTCACATCTAGAACTCGACCCCAAAACCCTTGCCTTGCCGGGGCACCGCTCTATCAACTGAGCTAATGGAACCCTATCTTTTTCGGTCATATTTAACTGTATCATACTCGAAATAAGAACTACTGACATTGACTGACATTTTTGTTGGCTGCTATCTTTATGTATGATCGCAAGATTCAACTCTAACTAAATGCAATGTAGACAGTGTGTTAGATAAATAAATAAATAATCTTATTTTAATTTTAATGTGCGACATCCATCGACTTTATCTGCAAGTCTAGGATGATATTTCATTTTTTGGAATAACTTAATGAGTAAATTAGTTATTACAAAAAAATCATTATTTTCGTTTAAAAATTCCACTCAAAACGTTTAGGAAAACACTAGTACCTCCCACACAAATTTGAATTTTAAACAAAAAACTAAATATTTTCTTTTAAAAAATTCCATTCAAAACGTTTAGGATAACACTAATAACTTCCATACAAATTTGAATTTTAAACATAATGTTTAATTTAGCCATCATCTCACTTTGACATCGTAGATCCTCATCCTTGAATTTTGTAAACACAGTTTGGTATTAAAAAAATTTAAGCTTCGTTTAGGCAAATATTTGTATCACGAAACACACCCACAAGGCACTTCTCGTGTTATTCCTTACTTTAAATTAAAACTAATTCTTTTCATTTTTCAAGGGAATATTTAAAACGTTGTTTTAATCTACTATAAAAATTAGTAGTTTTTTTTTTACCCGGTCCTCGATTGCTCAAAGTAGAAAATGGGAGAGTAGGTTCAAATTTAAAAATGCTTTTTTTCCAGACAAGACCGCGACAACGTACAACAAGATCAATATGGGCACCTTTGATCTGATGGTGGACACACGCGTGGTGGGCGGCCAGACCGCTCCGGAGGGTGCCATTCCCTGGCAGGCTTCCCTTAGGGACATCAACGACTTCCATTTCTGCGGCGCGACCATCATCTCCAGCAAATACCTCCTCACGGCAGCACATTGCCTTACTAGGTTAGTCGATATTTAACTATCTCCCACAAATATTTCAACCATTTTCTGGATTACGTTAGGACGAAAATATTACGTGTACACATATAAGTGTATTAGTACTTCGTAGGGTTCACTTTCTCAATTACGCTACTGTATAAGGAAACTCATTGTCTTCCTTCTTCGTACACGTCAAATCCAGGGTTGCCAATCAAGTTTTAAAATACTTACAAGAGATGTTCAAAATCCCCAAACTAGAGAAAACAAATCCCCACAAGCTGCTTTATAATTCTGCCTTCAATTTTCATTAATTTGTTATTATTTAGACATTTTTTAATACGATCAGGATTAAAACGCAAAAAATCCTTTGAGTTCCGGTGAAAGAAAACGAAATTATAATACATTCTCACTTGTAATTGCAAATATTACTTTTAAATATTGTTTGATAATCCAGAAATGATTAATCGGTATTAGTTACATCAATTCCCATACTGTAGAAACCCTGCATTTTCCCCACAAAATACCCAATCGGCTTAAATTCTTAGAAATTCCCCGCAATTTGAGTAACTCCCCAGGAGTTGGCAACCCTGGTAAAGACTCTATTTTTGTTTTAAGAAAACGAATTTTAATAGAATTATCATGTACATTTCTATACTCTCCATTTTCCCTGCAAACCGGGTGTATTAATATACATAAATATGTACATTCAATAAAAGTATAGCACATGAAAAAAATCTCCTCGTTATTGCCGGATCTAGAGGTATAAAAAGTAAGAAAAATAAATTGTATGCACAATTTGAAAATAATAACATAGCTATATAGATATCTAAGGCAGTTAAACTCATTATCGCAGGATATTCCCATCATGAATATGCGTTATAATTGGCCTGACAGCAAAAAATCACAATCTAATCAGAGGGAGAAATTGCAGAAAACTCTAAGGAATATAGTGATTCTTGGTTTCTACTAGAAGGGGTATCCGACTTGTGTATTAAAGTACAATTGAGACCTTTTAAAATGGGAGAACCAGAAGCCTTTTTGTATGCCTGTCCATGCTTTCTCTGTCTGCCATTGATGGTTGTCGTTGTAAAGAAAATGAAAGGAGGGAAAGAACACAGAAATTATAGTTTTATACTATTCCTACTTTTCAAATTGGAGAACCAGAAGCCTTTTGGTATGGCTGTCCATGCTCTCTCTGTCTGCCATTAATCGTTGTCGTTGTAAAGAAAATGAAAAGAGGGAAAGAACACAGAAATTATAGTTCTATACTATTCCTACTTTTCAAATGGGAGAACCAGAAGCCTTTTGGTATGGCTGTCTATGCTCTCTCTGTCTGCCATTAATGGTTATCTTTGTAAAGAAAATGAAAGGAGGAAAAAAACGCAAAAATTATAGTTCTATTCTGACCAAGTAATATTTTTCATCAGCGGCCCCCCAGCACACGTCGTGGTTGGAACCAACCAGCGGACCAGCGGAGGCACCAGGTACCCGGTGGAGGGAGTGCGCTCCTACCCGCAGTACGACGCTAACATACAGCGGCACGACATCGCACTCGTGAAGCTGGCACGCCCCATCATGATGACCGGGCGCGTCAAAACCATCTGCCTCGCCAATCAGGACACACCCGCGGGCTTCGTCCTGCTGCTCACGGGCTGGGGAAGAACGAGCGTGAGTACTCTAAAGAATCTCGTATACAAATACTGACTTTCAAAAATTTGTTCGAATGGAATAACGTTTGGCGTAGTATGTATTCGAGAATAAGAACGTCGACCAATACTTTCGTACTTTCGAAGGGGATTGCGAGCGGCCTGGATAGGAGAATCGACGCCCTGGATAGCGATAGAGATATTTCATTGATATGTTTTTTCTTTGCAAGTTATGAAGAACTATAATGTACTTAATTAAGACATACGAAAATATTAATAGCTTGATTTTATTTTCCAGCTAAAGCGTTCTTCACAGTAAAAATAAGTCATATGAGGCTTTCTTGTAAATCAAAACAGTAATATGACTTTGAAAGTGAAAATTTCTGAAATTTGACCTGTAATTGTTACGCGTTTTTTCACAGTAAAATAAATATTTTTTCAAAGGAAAAAAATACAAGCTAATATAATATGTAGATAGATTTCCTTGCAAATTAAAGTTAAAAAAATTGTATGCTAGTAGAATTTTTTAAGGTTCAAAATACGAAAAATCTAGGCAAATCTACGGTGGATATCTTGGCACTCTAATGGTTAAATCTAAAACAATGACGAGGTAAACTAGTTTACCCCAATATCTGTTGGAAAACTTATTTTTTAATTATGTTTTAAGTATAAATATTAGTTTTACTTTCTTTTTCTTTTTTAGTACCCCGGATCTGCCGCAGAAGAGCTTCAATACATTAAACTATCCACCATCGGACATGCGGAGTGCAAGGCTAAGTTGGCATCAGTAAATCAAGTCTTCCCTGAACAAATCTGCACACTTAATAGAAGGGGAGAAGGAGCTTGCCATGTAAGTGTATTTCTTAACCTCTGTTTCAGCTTCAATTTCATCGTGGTATTTCTACATAAAATTCAAAATGATTCATTTGATGGTCCGGAATTGATTGCATTAATATGCTTTTGGATTTCACTACGCAATACTTAGAAGTCAGGAGTTATTTCAGTGCAGAAATTCTGAGACTAACTACCATGTGTATTTATCATTACCCAGAATACTAATGAAGGGAAGTAATTATACCAGATCAGTGGAGATTTTCAACTTTTCACATGACAAATACAAAAGATTGCTCTTAATGCAGTTTTATTATACGTAGTAAATACTGTAAATTTTTTACTATTCATTTATAAAAGACCCCAAAAATTGCAATTTAATAAATTTATAAATAAATTCCTCTACAGTGGTAGTGTCATCAAAAATACTAATTTCGGTTGTGTATTTGTTACCCCGGTTTAATGAACTCTGCAAATAAGTTTTTCTTTGAATTTAACTATCATTTTTTAAATGTACTACCTATAATATAATATTAAAATTTCAGGGGGATTCCGGCGGCCCACTGGTTGGCAATGACTGCCTGTATGGCGTCGTGTCCTGGGGCTATCCTTGTGCGAAAGGATATCCTGATGTCTTCACTAAAGTATTTTCTTACAAGAATTGGATCGAAAAAGTTATGCGGTCTAGTCCTTAATAATCTAACCCTTTGAAATGGTAACCTTAATGTTCTTCTAGTCTAAGAGTCTTGTTTCAAACAATAAAACGTTTATGAAAACACAATGCATTACCTCTATTTTATTCATTTTTAACCAGTGACAATATTCTGCATGTAATCAAAATTACAAAAACAAATGATTTCACAACTTACAATCTACTTACAAAAACATAACCTCCAAAAACGGTTCACTGCATAGCAAGTACATAACGATTTTCTTCTTTATGAAACTGATCTTCGGCATAACAACTTCTCTAGACCTGATAATCAACCCCACATTTACAATCCTGTCTACGAATATGGAGGTCGCGGGTTCCACTCTGGCGTGTGCAAGTAAATTTTATTTGTTAATTTATGTTATTTCGCAATCTAAAATTATTATATAATAGTATTTTGTTACTTTCAGTATCACCGATGTGAAAAGCCACCATTCAGAATCAAAATAGCTTTAGCCATGTTTGGTGACCAGATCTGATTAGCCAGGTACTTCTTCACCTTCCTCTACCTCATCTTCTTCCCCTACCTACGACTTTGAGGCTCAAAACATACCCCAATTAATATTTAAATAGTCTTACTAGCTCCATAACATCGAACAGCAAAAATTAAATTTAAAAATACACTCTTATTATACTATCAAATTAATGTGTGAGAGAAAATTATTTGTCTTCATAATATATTCGATTATTTATAAATAGAGCAGCCTGTGAGCTTCGAAGTTTTAGTAAAACGGTAGCTTCACAATTAAAATTATTACATGATATATCAAAAAATAATATTACTTTAGTTTAGGTAGCTAGTAACGGGTTAACCTAAATTATAAAAAATATTGGATGCAAAAACACCCACAAATATAATTCCAGTGAGTGGGCATCATAATAATTTGTAATATATTTCAATGATGAGATTTTAAAATGTATCTTAAATATAATAAATAATGTATAGTATACTTGAAAAGTTGTAAAAAAATGATTTATACTTAGTGTAAAAACAATAAATTTTACATTAAACAGAATAAGGTGTTATTTACGGAAGTTTGAAAATCAAACGTTAAAATTTTAAAAACTGAAAAATGTGGAATACTTTCTACGAATAAATACAATATATGTTGCTAGGATTAATAAGACATGTATTTATATCTGCATCAGTATTTTTTTTTTAATTTTTTATATTTTTGGATGGGTTGTTTCACAGAATTTGACAATTCATCAAATTTCAATAATCATTTTCGTTTTTTTTTTATATATTTAATAATATTGTTATTGGGTTTGTAAAAACAGTTTATTTTTAAACAAGTTCTGCTGTGTAATTATTATTACGCGTGACAGCTGTTTCGCCCTCTGAAGGTATTATCAAACATTATCATCACAGTTTGATAATGCGTTCAGAGGGCGAAACAGCTGTCACGCGTAATAATAATTACACAGCAGAACTTGTTTAAAAATAAACTGTTTTTATAAACCCAATAACAATATTATTGAATATATAAAAAATTAAAATTAAAATGGAGTTCTACAAATTAAACTTAATAACAATAAATAAATCATTTTCGGGTTCTGTAAAAGTCCTATTTAAGTTATTTTAGTATATGATTATAGGCTAGAAGGCTAGTTGCTTGACAGAACTGAAATAATAACATCACTTGAAAATCAACATTGAAATTTGAAGAATTGTTCAAATTCTCTGAAACCACCCTTCCTAAGGAGGGGTTGTCCTAAGTTTTGTTATTATATCAGTGTTGGCCAGTTGTTTCACAAAACTGAAATAATAACAGAACTTGAAAATCAACATTGAAATTTGAAGAATTGATCAAATTCTGTGGAACCACCCGTCCTAAGGAGGGGTTGTCCTAAGTTTTGTTACTATATCAGTGTTGGCCTGTTGTTTCACAAAACTGAAATGATAACAGAACTTGAAAATCAACATTGAAATTTGATAAATTGTTCTAATTTTCTAATACAACCGACCTATTGGGTTGATATTTTGACGAAACATGGTTCATCAAATGTTTGAAGTTCGAAGTGACTTGTTAACTTTCAGATTTTAAATTTCATACTTCCAAAGTAATTTACAAAGTAGAAGAAAATAATATAAGTAATTTATCATATTGTACTCATTGTGCACTCGTAAATATTACTGAAGTTAACGCATTATGTTGTAAAATAATAAAACTGAATAAAAAATCACCACACGAAATTGAATTTTCGACCAATTCTCTAAAATACATCAATTTTGTTTGACAAATAATAGCATGGAAGGTAATTTCACTAACCCAAACAATGGCAATGGCTCGGGCGGAGGCGGGCGCAGCGAAATGCATTGCATTTGTGTACAGATTGAGAGAAGCATATAAAACTAACTAAGCATCGCGTGTCATGACTCATGAGTACTCATGACTCATGACCTATGACTCAAGACTCATGACTCATTATTAATATTGTGGTTCCCGACTCTTTTTTAAGATAAAGAATGGCCCAAGAATCATTTCCCTATCGGAAGATTCCCTCATTTTTGTAAATGGCGTCTTGTTATCATGACTTTGACATTTGTGTAAACAGAAACAACAAAAAACATGAGTTATGTCTGACCAATTCTATTTATTTACAAAGTCACAGCCTTAAAAAAATAGGGTGAAGACTTTTGCGACATTTTGAAATAACATATTTTCTATATACCTATAAAACAAGAAATAAACCACCAACAATTTTTCCCCAAGCGGTAAAAAAAAACTCTAAACTTATGTCTGACGTCCTCTATAATTACTATTTATCTCTATCCTACTTTAATAAACATTTTATAAGCAGGCTCAAATGAGAGATAACCAAACAGAATCAAAACGCTGCTTCACATCGTTAACTGAGTTTAGTCAATTTATTGGAATAATGATATTCTAACAACAACTTTTTAATTTAGTTTATTTTTGCCTGCTGTCTCTCCATTTATTAAAACTAACTTTGGTTATTTCGAGGAAGTGGACTCGGAATTTAAAGCTGTTTCGTCTGTTGCAAATTTAGGCATGTAAAGAAAGTTTAGACAGAAATCCGACAGCGTTACTCGAATGGGCATATTGTGTTTTTTTTACAATAAAATTTATCTTTAGAAGATAACTTCCATCCAAAAGAAGTAAACCGAGTAAGGGAAATGATCTTACATATAATATTTGTCTATCCATTACATTAATCTACCATTCCCGGGGTTTCGCTGAGGATCCTCCATATAGGGAAAATTGAGGGAGATACTTTACACCGGCGAAAGGATGAAATCCTCAACACTACAGCAGCCACTCATTTTCCTTATTCCCTGGCGTGATCTTTAGATATTTTACATTTACTTTTATGATTAGAGGATCACGTATAATATTATAACTCCCGTTTTTAAAACTCAACTCGTTGTAATTTGAATCGTTATAACATATTACAAACTTCTGCTTGGTTTAGTAATCTATTTTTTTTTCAATTTAATTTTTATGATTTATATTTACCTACACATACATAAAAAGTTTTATCAAAAAACCACTTTCAAAGAATTCTTATTAAATTTGCAATCAGCAACATATTTTTTTTTACTAAAACCAACTCGAATCTAAACTTTTACAGTCTTTATACAATTTGTATCAAAAACACCGTTTAACGGATGTGAAGTGGTTTTTTTCAATAAAGCTGTATATTTTTAATGACTAAACAAGGATATTTACAAATAATTATAAGCAATAATTACTCATCCGAAATAATAATACAAATTGAAAATATCTCCCGAGTAAAAATAAATGCCGCCAACGGGAATTGAACCCGTGCCTTCTGATATCCGGTCAGGTGCTCTGTATCCACTGAGCTATGTCGGCTTATTTCCAACCCGCCAAATGATTCAATATGTACCAGTACCTCAATCAACAATTACTGCTTATTATATTTTTTTACCTGTAAACAACCAACTTTATTTTTGTAGGAAAAGCTTTAACGTTAGTTTATCATTAAAAATTTAAAAAAAATAAAATAAAAAATAAGGATATTTACAAACATATTGTTCATTTCTTTACTGGTAGAGCAGGTTCTTATTGATTATAAAAGTCAACGACGCTTTAAAAAAACTTCAAATTTAATTAATCAAGTGTAGTATCTGCAAGGACGATGGTACATAGCCTCGTTAGCCATTAGATCTGCGGGAAACTTTAAATCATTCCTTTATAAGCCTCGCTCCAGCCTTAGATATTCCAAGAAGAAATTTGTAATTACTTAAATGAATAAACTCCTCATTAACATTAATTAATTTCTTTAAAACATTTATTTCAATGTGGGGTGACATTGTCTTGCCTGTTTTAAAAGCAAAACTTGGTCGAGAGTTAAGTTAACAGATAAGAAAGGGTTTAATAAATTTTGAAGTAAACAAGAAATAACTCGAGAGAAAGTTTATTAGACAGTCATGGTGGCGTTTCCTTTAAGGGTTTCCACATCCTGCACCGTTCTTTCTTCTTCCTCTTCTTCATTTTCTGCCTCTTATCCTTATTCTTCTTCTTATTTCCCCTCTGCACCAAACTTTCTGAATCTCCCTCATGTTGGATTGTGTCCTCTTTCAAACAACGTGGAGGAAGAAAAATTATTAAACCTCTAAAGAGGTGTCTACAAGACAGTTGAATTCAACGTCTTTTGATTAAAAATATATTTCATATTTGTTTCATCGTCTTCGTATTTATTTTGACTGTGCTGTTTTGTTCATACAATTTACACACAAAAGCATATCAGTAAAATCATCGAAAATACGTAGACATAACCTTTTTATTTTATTTTTTTCTTGTTTCTAATGGAAGTTTGTTTTGTTACTACTTTACTACGTACTAATTATTATTTAACTTTGCTATTATAATCTAATATGTTTAAATCACTACTGTCGATCTTCTATACCATACCACTCGGCAGAACAGATGTTCTAGCACAGCATAGCATGTCAGGACGAATGGTGCTATTAAATGAAATTTCTGAAACAGTGGATATATTTAATTTCTCTTTAAAGAATCTAACTATTTTTTTAATTATCTTCCCAAATGTTTAGAATGCTATCTTTATAGAAATTTTGTGCTGTAACTGAATTAATAATCTATCGCACTATAAATAAAAACACATTAAAAATCAGTCATGTCACCTGTGATAGGTAAAAACATGTTACTTTAAAAAGCAGCGCCATTTGTTGGAAAAAATCACACGAGCTATTGTTTCTCTATCTGAGACTGAACCACAGCAACGCTTGGCGGGGTACAGCTAGTATCGTAATAAAAAGTCTTAGAATCGTATGTATCTATATTATCTTTTCTCCGTCACTTTGTAAGTTCATAGTGATACTCACTCATTAGATAAATCAAAATATATATGCTTTTTTTATGAATGATAAATTTTCGGTATTTAAAAAATATTTTATAAGATTTATCAGACGCAGTTTATAAGAGAAGAGAAAATTTGGATTACAACCAATCTTTTAATCCCAACTACTGACAGTTAATTAATTCTGCAGACCATCAATTTAAAGTTCAAAGACCAAAGTTAATTTCCGATTGCTTGTTCCTTCTGTTCTGTTCCGATAGCTTGTTCCGTCTGCTCTGCGCCGATCGCTTAAGGAGAACACAATCTGTTAGTGAAAACGACAGCACGAACAATCTATTTGAACTTTTATTACAAGATTAATTACACGCTTGTGCCAAACTAATGGATAATATATTATAATAGTGTATTTAATTAAAATCTGTACCTAGATTATTTAATACGTATTTTAAATTAAAATCTTACGGTTTTGGGAAGAAACTGTATTTTTGAAGAGCTTTGATTTTAAACACATTTTCGTTCGGAAAAAAGTGTAATTTTATGTTTAGTATAGTACCTACCTATTTCAACAGGTTTTATTTTATCTTTATTTATTTATTATTTTCACTATAAAACATAAATTAACCCAAAGCCGTCACAAGGCAGCTTGTCTGGAAGTTCTGCCATTTTAATTTAATAAACAAAACACATTATCATTTTGTTGGTAAATTGATCTAAAATATAAAAATGGTAATTCTTTTTATTTAAGTATTTCTTTTATATTTTCAATAATATTATTAATCAATTTACACAAAAAAATTATTTATAAACAAGTTCCGCTGTGTAAATGTTATTGGTAATAAAAATTAAATCTTTTTTTTCAATTATAAGAACCTATATGAAAATAATAAAAAAAAAATTTTTTTTTTGTAATTATTTTTTATTTTTAATAATATGTTTACATGGTACATAATTCATTTTTCAATTTTTTTTCATTTATATATCATATAAAGTTTGATTATGTCATCAGAAGGCGAAAAAGCTGTCACGCGTAGTAATAATTACACAGCAGATCTTGTTTATAAATAAACTATGTATGTGTTAGTTGGATAATTGACAAACTTTAAATTGGAATGGTGTTTTACAAAATTGAACATGACCATAATCAAAAGTATTAATTAAAAATCTTATTATGTTGTTCAATATAAAAAAAATTATAATATTTCCAACTGTTCTCCAAAATTCTACATTATTATTAAAAATCCTCCACTCTCAGTTTTAAAATGCTCACTTTGGTCATTTTAATTCCAGTAGTATTAACTAATAGTCCGGTGAAACTACAAATTGAATTAAAATTGGGTTTTGCATCCATTAAAACTTTTGATCTAGAAATCGCTATATCTGTGAATAATATGAATGTCAGTGGTAAAAATGGGAAATAAAACTGGTACATGGTAAATCTACGAATACTGGAAGATCTACCAATGGAACATTATCATGTTTTTATCTGCAGATAAATCCCATGGCAGGCAGACAGCTCTCGGTATCTGAATAAACAAGCTACTTTTTTACGTATTTTCGGTTCGCGGTACGATCCGCTGCCCCATAACAAACAGCGTTGCCACATTTTACTACGTGTATCGAACAACTCAGATACGAGAAGCCGTATCTTGCTACAACTGACAAATGTAAAACATTTCGTCCCTCTTTGTTGGCTGTGTTTATTTACATTTAAAGTGAAAATGCTCAAATTGTCTGCGAGAACTGCAGCTTGAACCATTCTATTTTAACCAAGTATTTTATTGCGAGTTCCGAGCTTTAATTGGTACTTTAGTGGTAATTTTTGTAATACCAGTCTATACTATTTGATTTTAAAATTATCTAGGATATACCTAGGCGACATCCTCGGTAGAAGAACGGCAGATTCTACTATTCAGCTATTGACCAGGAGGTCATGGGTTCGATTTAAAATAGTATAGGATATACCTAGGCGACAACCCAGTGGAAGATCGGCAGATTCTACTCTTCAGTTATTGTTTGCATTTGCGCTCCGTTTGTTTAAGATAAAAACGCTTTCCACTTCGCCATAACAATAAGAAACCGCTTAAGCACCAAAATTAGTGTTAAATGTATAAGCGATGTTTATTAATTAGGTTTCAATAGCCAAATGATTATCAATTTCCATATCCACTCTTCTATTTTATTTCCGCAATTATGGAATCATAATCTCACCGAATCCGGGAAAAATAGCAGTCATGTAGTATTGACATTTTCATGTTTCAGGTCACTCTCAATGGTAGTACGCAAGTCCAGGAGATCTCGGAAAGATATATTGCATTTTACACATATCACACCAAAATATTTATTTATTTATGGAGGATGCTTAATTTTCTACAACTTTAATAGTCTGATCATGTCAATAGCCGGTATAACAAAGTAATTTGTATGGGACATTTCAATGGCCCGTATTATAAAGTATTTTTTATGGAACATGTCAATAGCCGGTATTATAAAGTAATTCATATGGGACATGTCAATAGCCGGTATTACAAAGTAATTTGTAAGGGACATGTCAATAGCCGGTATTACAAAGTATTTTGTATGGGACATTTCAACTGCCGTTATTACAAAGTAATTTGTATGGGATATGTCAATTGCCGTTATTACAAAGTAATTTGTATGGGAAATGTCAATAGCCAGTATTACAAAGTCATTTGTATGTGACATGTCAATTGGCATTGTTACAAAGTAATTTGTATGGGAAATGTCAATAGCCGGTATCACAAAGTAATTTGTAGGGGACTTGTCAATAGCCGGTATCACAAAATAATTTGTATGGGACATGTCAATAGCCGGTATTACAAAGTAATTTGTATGGGACAACTTATGAGTTTGAATGAAGTAATATTTGTATGCTATATTCTGCAGCCAGATTCGACATCAGGAAGCGGGTGATGAAACACTGATATTATAGACTGACGAAACCAGAAAGATGCAGCTAAGCCAGACTTCCTCTACTCCTCTACGAAGTCTACGGGTGAAAATTGGCAATAAATTTGTCGTTAGACCTCCATAGCCTATATTGCCACTGGTGCCACTTAGGAAATTCATAAGTTTTATACTGAACCATATTCATATAAAGTTCAAATATAAGTTGTTTCCGAATTTTTATTATATCCTGAATCAATTTACCATTGATAAATATCGCAATTTTTATATGCTTCTAATTGTTTTTAAATTTTTAATTTTGTTTTTTTTTTAATATTTTTATTCAAAAGTATACAACTGAAAAATATTAATTTACCCATAAAATAATCCATCTTTTTGTGTTAAAATCGTCCAAATTTCTTAGATATTTAAAAAAAATTCTTCTCCTTTTTTTTGATTTTATTTTAAATAATTTCCATTATATTATTATCTAAACGTTTTCCTCTATAGGTACTTAATCAAATATAACTTCAACATGTCAATGATAACAAATAATTTAAAATTTAAAAATATTAAAGTATATTCATTTAATGTTTTTAAATGGGAAAGAGATTATTTAAGATTTTTTATATGAGAACATTAGGTATATAGAGCGCTTAATACTCCAGTTTTTGTGGTAACTTCATCAATTCATCGGGCAGGTAAATAGGTAAATTCATCGCACTAAAAGATGTTTCCAGCAACACAATTTATTCTGCAAAAACGGTTGTGCGACCCGAAGACCAAATGTCGGTCAGCCGGGACAAGTAACATAAAACTTAATACTAGGCGCTCCCGCATTGAATCAAAAATGATAATCGTTAAAAGGTGAAGGATTCTATGTGAAAACAACACGATTGTAGGTTAGAATGATTCAAAATAGATATTCGAGGTTATATATATATATATATTGGTATGGAGCTGTATTGAGCTCACGGAAACTATTCTCTCCGGGGAACTTCAACAAAGGTAGTCGAACTGAAAGGAAATCATTTTAAATGAACTGCACAGTAAACAAGTCACAGTGCAGAGAATAGGTCTGATGCAGCAGGAATTGTCAGACTTGGAATAATCGTAATTTATTTACCTGTTTTCAAGCAAAACTTGTAGGTACAGCTAACCATAAAAAATCATGAAAAGTTTTCTGACAAAACGAAACCATCTCAAGAAAACAGAAATACCATAGAAAATTCTTTATTCTTTAATCAAATTCCATATTTTTTAAATCTAGATTTTAGCTAGCTCTTTTATAATTTTAAAGAAACAAAATATTTTCATAAAATCATCCAACGAAATAAACCATATACAATTGGCTTATAAATGTCTCAAACATATTATACCTTTTGTCAGTTGCTTTTTATATTACACATAATTATTAACACTCAAAGTACCTAAACACAGAAACCTTGACATTTAGATGCTTATAATTAGTAGAATAAATTTTTGTCGTTTACATATCGTAATGAAATTAATAATAAAAAAATTTCTAATATAATCTTTTGAATCATCGATGCATATTTCGTAAGCATTTATAAGCAATCGTTATTAACGTTTTGGTAATAGCGAGAAAAATTAAAGTACATTAAAAATAAGTAAATAGATAATAATCTTACCTTCAAACAGTCCCAAAGAAGATCACAATCCAGTTCCGATCGACAAAACAAAAACAATATCAATTATGGGTACATTAATCAACTTTACCATAAAACCAATGGCCCGAAAACTACAAGATAACGTTTTATGTAGCTTTTGAAATACAGTACTAAAACTTTTAAACTCAATAAAAGTTTTGAATAAACTTCACTTTGTACTCTTAATAACACGAACAATTGAAAACATTCACACAAAATAATTATTAATTGTTATTCGAGGAGATATTAGTTTAAAACAAAAGTTTAATATGTGATGTAGATTGTGTCATTTCACTATCGGGCGCTCTCTTCGCGAGCGTTTGAAAAACAGCGTGTCGTAGCGGGGCTAGTGAAGCGCGGCGCGCCGTAGCTGCCGCCTAGCTGGTTGCTGGTTGCTCACCGCGCGTAGACTGGCCGTGGCTCGGGTACTACGGCTCTCGGCTCTCGGCTCTACGCTCTACGCTCTACGCTCAACGCTCTACGACTCACGGGGCTACGGAGCCTAGCGCCGAGAATAGCCGAGTGCGTACGAACGCTGTCGACGGTGATTTGTTGGTCAATTCAGAGGTGATGATACAAACATTGTTATTCATTACGATAACTTTAGACGCAAGAATATCGCAATATAATACATCAAGATTAATAGATAAACTTGTGGAGTTTGACAGTTTCAATCGATGTTATGCAACTGTTATTAAAAGAGTTGAGACGGTAATCAAAAGCATTATTGCTAGTTACATCAAGTCGGAGATTAGGATAACAGGGGTTTATCTTCAAAAACATCAGTTTTGAGATAAACGCAAATAAAGATTGGCATGCTCATATGTTCAACTGTATACCCAATTGATATGCCCAACTGCATCTCATAAACTTATGTATGTAAGAGATAGAGTTTTGTGTCACTAATAAATATTATTATGGCATTAACGAAACCAAACGTAAAAAAACACCAGTTTTGTAGTTAAGTCCCTGTGATCCTAAGCCCCTGAACTATAAGTCACGATTCTTGGAATTATTTTTACCATCTTCGTGTAAAGTTCACTCGTGTATGCAAAACATTCATAAGTAGGTATGTTTGAAAAAGTTGTGATGGTAAAAAATCAACTAAACTTATTACTTTTCATGTCTTCAAAGAAAGCTTTCGTTTTATGGGACAATATTGATAAAACAAAACACTAGCTTAAATTTTTTTGTGTACCGCATAATAGTTCAAACCTCCCAGAGCCAGTGAATTTAGGAAAGATTTAGAGGCAGGAGAGAGTGTCAAAGGTAACATAAAAAGGAAAGAGAAAATATTAAAATACCTATGCAGATTCTTTCAATCTTGAACTTGTGTAAATTTTTCGTAAAATTTGTGTAAACGAAATAATGATTCGTTTATCAGGATTTAAACTTATAAACCTCATTGTAATATTCAATCATTAACTTTTTTTTACCTCACAAGAGTGCCCGTATCTGCACAGTGTAATTAGAGGGGAACTATATCACTAACCGATAGGTTGAGGTAGGGACTGTAGGAAGGGATTTATTAATTCGGGTCTTGAAGAAGCCCGGATTATATGAAGGAGGAAAAGCAGATAATCCACTCCATTAAATTTATTTTAAAAAATAATGTAAATCATATTTAATAATATTGTTATAAAATTCTGCAAGTATGTTCCGATATTCAGCGTTCAGAAACAGGGGTCATATTAATAAAAAAACAAAAATACTTATTTATTTTTACTCGGGAAATATTTTTAATTTAAATTGATATTTCATGCGACTAATTATTGCTTATAATATTTTTATTATTCTTTGTGCTATGCATAAAAAACATTGTCTTATTTTCATATTAATATCTTGAGGAATAGTATTAATTAAAGAATACGGTCAATGTACATATATATAACACAAAATCAATACAGTGGCTTGAATGATTTTGTGAAGCATAGATGAAGCCCATTTGATAAAGCTAAATTGTTAGAATATATTTGATAAAACTAATTGTTAGAGATGTTAAAATGAATAAAACAAGTAATAGTGGAAATAAAGAAGAAGAGAAATAAATGAACGCTAGTAAAAACACCGGTAAAGCATATTTGAAGTCTTCGACTAATAATAATCATTGTTTCCTACAGAGCCTTGCCTCTTTTATGGCCTCACTTGGAAAATCACTCTCTTTTAACATTTTGATTAGGAACAAAGTGATTACTGAGTGCTTGAAGTACTCAATGCTGCCCAAAGCTGCTCAATACTGTCCAATCTCCGAGATTCAGACCTGTTATGAGTGTAATTACTTTTTTTTTTACTGATTTTTCAATAAATTCTCAAACGGTGCCATAAATAACGCTGCTAAATTGTGTTTCGCATTGAAACACTTTAATATAGGCAGGTAGAATGAACGCACCAGTAGCGCACTGTAAAATATTATTTTATTTATTTTATTAGTGATTAAACGCCCTGATGGGCTACTTGATTTTATATTTTATTCATAAGAAGATTTACTGCAAGATACGAGGACAAAAACGTTTAAAAAAATTAGTTTTTTTTAAATAACGTAAGAAATGTGAATTTAAGTGTATAAATATTTTATATAAGAAAAGAGAAATAATGTTTCAAGTAGAAATCAGTTTTAAATTTGTTTTTAAACTTGTAAAAGTATATTAAGACGTTTGGAGATGTTTTTATCTAATAATGATTTTCGATTTGAATGATTTGGATTCCTTCAAAATAAACTTATGACTTATAAAGTGTGTTAGAATTTAGTTCCTACCTATACGTAGACATTATAATCTGCACTACTTAAATGTGTCTAATATTGGGTTGTTTTATTAAAAAAAGTTGTGCACGTACTCTAGAAGAAATGATTTTTAATAAAAACAGTGTTCAATATCCTTCACATGAAAAGAAAAAATGCGATTATGTCCAATAAAAATATATGGATGATATGTGGTCAGAAAACGTACCTGTTTTATGACAAAAATTTTGTGCAAGAATATATTTTAAAAATCAAGAATATATATGCCTATAATATGGTTTTTAAAAACTCAGAAGAAGTCTGCATGTAGAGCCAATGAACGAAGAAAGCGGTGTAAGGAGAATATATATTTAAATAAATGTGAATAGTTGAAGAAGTCGGGTCGCCCGAGGAAGACATGACACGATCAAGTGAACCAGATACTTGATTCGGGCCATGTAAAAAGTCAGAATAATAACATAGTCTTTATGAGACGATGTGTGAATGTGAATGAGGCAACGAGTGTGTGTCAATACCGTGTTTGGCTTTACGGGGAAAGTGCGTGAAGGTTAGTTATTTACTGATTTTTAAATTTTGAAACGCGTTTTTATTTATGTATTTATTTACGCCTATTAAGGCTTTTACATATACATACCAATATCTAAGAAATTATACTGGTAAATATTGAAGAAAACGACTGTTTAAAACACTTGCACAAAAATAAATATAAAGTAAAAATATTATTGAATTTGATCCACACAGTATGTAGGTACAAAATATATAAATCTATAAAAAAAATTCTTTCAGCCGACAAAATACTGTTAATTTGTTAGTCAATTTAAATAGCTTTATCAAAATATTCCCCTACTTGTTGAAAAAAACTTAAATAAGGTATGCTTATATATTGAAATTGATGTACTAAATAAATCAGCAACATCGGAGTACTTGTTTCCTGGCTGTTGAATCCGTCGCATAGGAGTGAAATATTGGGATGTTAATATAGAATTGCTACAATAATATGGTAGGTACTTGTAACTGACCTGCTTGGAGTATGAAAAGAGATTACATAAAATAAATAAGGAGTATCAAACATTGAATTAATGATTTTATACAAACAAGTTAAATCGGAAATGATTCTATCAGATACTTTTATTAAATTTAATGAACAAAGTACGTTATCGTAATTTATGCATTATCTAGGAATGCCCATTTTAAAATTTACATATCTTAAAAATTTATTTTGGATTCTTTCAATCGCAATTCTTTCAATTTTCCAGTTTCCAATGTGCAGTTTATTAAGAACTCTTGATAAAATTTTTCAAACGACTATTCGGTTTATTTATTATATTACCTTTAATAATTACAAAATATACTACAATGCTCATGAATGCAGTATTCAAGTGATTCCCAGTGATTTCATAGTGATTCCCGCCACTGGAAGGTCCTAGGTACAGCCAGGAACAAGGGAGAATTGAAAAATTAAAGTATCGCAATATTTCACCCTCCCGGCAAGAGTCAAATTGACGGCCGATACAAAAGTGAAATGTTTCGACGAACGCTTGTTCGAGAGGCTTTTTTGAATCCCTCATTGAAATGTAATAAAGTTGTACTCCATGAACCGTGAAAACTCCAATTACTCCCGGCTACACCCCTCGCCCAATCAGAGCCTGTCACCCCTGGCCTGCCTGTCCGGAAGCGGAGCTGCCGGGTGTAGCCGAGAACACACAATGAGTTCGAATTGATAAACTTTTCATTTTTTCGATATTGGTGTATTGATATCTCCAGATTTGGCTGTACCGCCGTCGCCGCTCATAGTACTGGTCACTGTGGGAATATTAAATGTTAAATTTTAGAATTCTCCTCCACACAGCATACCCAAAGGTAACATAGGCCGTTTTATAATATATTTACTTCAGGTCCTCTTGTGTGGAGTTAATTGTAAAAAAATATAAGTTGAAACTTTGTAGTTTTTTTAAATTCTTTTAATGTAAACCCGCACGTAAGTCCCAACTACTCCCAACCGCCTGTAGCCAGTGAGATTATGGCATCCCAAATTGGGGTATGTTTGTGAAGCTGAAAGTAGTGGAGAGGTGAAGGAAATGGGAAAGACGAAGGTGGGGACTTTTCAGATTTGGTCACCAAACGCGGCCAAATCTATTACAAGCAATATTTCAATTCCTTGTGGTGGTCTTACAACAAGATGATACTGAGAGTACCTTCCACTCTAGAACGTGCCACAATTACACAATATATTATTTTAAAGGAGCAAATTAAATTTATTTGCGCAACGCGGGATTTGAACCCGCGACCTCCGGCTTGCCGGTTGAAAGCCTTACCCCTCGACCACGGGGGACGTCAAACAGTTTCTTCGAGAAAATACTCTTGTCATAAATGTCGATTAGAATGATTATGGTTTCAATTGTCCCATAATAATTGTTTGTTTACTTGTGTACGCTGTGTACGTTTATACATGATACATGATACATGTATGTTTAGCTATGTGTATTGTGTGTAAGTTTGTTTATCGTACCTTGTTCGGCACAACGTGAAAGCAAATTCACGTAGGTACGTAATGTATATACGTGACAATAATTCGAGTGTAATAATACGTAAGTACTCAATGAACGAGCGTCCCATACATCTAGTTTAGGTCTAGTCCCGTAGAGGCTGGAGTATCTGTATATCTGTATACGAGATACAGGGTACAGAACAGCATAGAGCTGTGGTCACGACTCACTAAACCGCGAGTTATGTTAACACATATGGAACGTTCTAACCCGACAGATTCAATAAACTAGAGGGTGACAGATATGGCACGGCGTGTGTTACCTCTCGCTACAAACTGGAAATTAGATAGGCGGGATGATAAGTAACGGTATAATTTATTTTCGATTTCAGAAATTGAATTCACTGAAATACCTACATTAATTGTAATGTGAACTGTCGGAGTATTGACAACAACTTCGATGTCTGAAATCTTGTGCAAGAGAAAGGATGTTATGTTCAGACCAAACCAGTGTAGAAGATTCTTTAACCTTCAGAGAAGAATGGCTTCCAAATTTGCCTTGAAAATATAAAACCAGCCCGAGTCCCGTAATAATATATGAAAAATACTTATCAATGAATCCATCCGAGTGTGAAACGTTCCAGGAACCGTGTAAAGGCGCATAAAGACTAGACAATGGAGAAGAATAATCACGCCAAACAGAACCAAGACATTTCTTATTACACTGAAATATCGCAAACAAATAAAATGTCCGGAAGTGTGAGCTACGGGCTCTGTTCGCTAAAACTATGTTCTGTTTCGCCGGAAGCTGCCGCTATAGCCATCAATTCCCGCGCTCCACACCGGAAGTGTGATTAATTTTCCCGCGTTGTGCACAATCATATCACACCTCGAGGGGTGGGGGTGGGTGGCCGGGCAGTGACGCAGCGGCGGAGCACTCGCAGTCAGCCTACCTACCTACACTCCGTCATTATATTATATTACAAACAAGTCATTCAAAGCAGACGATAAAGCAGTCAACGATTTCAAATCCCGATCATGCTAAAAACGAATAAATGAAAAGTAAACCCGCAAAACATATGTACTTAAAAATTATTTTTTTTCACCTGACTGAACCTTCCTCCCCAGGGACAACATGCAGTCAACAGCGCAACAACTTCGAACGAAATTTATTTCGTTTATTGACTGCTGTAATGTCATCCAATTTCAGATATCACTTCATTCATACATTCATTATAAAAAAGAAAATTGAAACAAATAGATGTATTTACAAATTACTACAGCCACTCTTAAAAGTTCCGTTGCCATATTCAATAATCACAGCTTGTCTGTATTGGGCGGCACTAGGTCCATTTGACAAACCAAGACTTCATCATTGCTATGAATCTGGAGGCCAATTAGAGACGATTTCTATCGGCAGTTTGAAGGCGAAACAGCTGTCAAGGGTAATTATAATAATTAAACAGCAGAAATGGTTTATAAATAAACTGTTCTTTTTAATATTCAATAATAATATTGTAATATCTTACGAATTAAAATTAAATTCTACAAATTGAACTTGAAAATAATAAAATATACAGTTTTTATCGATGCTTTTGCCTGTTATTGAAAACCTTTCGGGGCTTGGGTACGTCGCCTTAGATATTTCACTACTATGAACCTATTTTTGAAAGGAGTGTTTCCTCAATTATTTGTAACATTCCGAAGACAATTTACAAATATAACACGAATGTAATAAGATCATATCTTATTTAAACAGTTTAAATGATTATTAGAGAGTGAAGTGGTGCCACCACGCCGCTGGTCTCGGGCCCGTACCGCGTATAGGGCGGGTGCTCGGGCCGCCCAGCTCTTGCACCACCTTCCCTATTGTCTGGGCCCGTCCTAGCGTTGCTCAATTTTTGTGTCCGTCCGCCGTGAAATTTGTGAAGTAACCCGCGGCTACCGCTGCTTGCTACTGGCTACTAGTACACTATTACTAGTACATTGGGCCTGGTACCGGCTAGCGACTAGTGATTAACTATATAACCTGCCGGATAACTCGCCTTTGTAGTAGCAAAAAATTTGCGCTGTTTATTTTCGTCCCTTGACCTGTTTTGAACACAGCTGAATGTATCGCAAAGAAAATTTTACTTGCATGAATATTAAAAGGGTTCATTTTAAATATGAAAGGCGAAACTTATAATTAAATAATAGCTTTAATTAAACTGTGGTTTCACTGTGTTTTTTTGGTCTTATATATACATGGTGTCCGGAATCTAGTAGTACAAGCGGGAAACTGGTGAATGTTCAACACGGTAACCGGATAAATCATCACAATGATAATTCGTCACATCTTTAAAAAATTATATAAAGTCATGGAAAGTGATTAAACAAAAACTTTACTAACTAGGTTATGTAGGTTAGGTTAGGTTAGGTTAGGTTAGGTTTGGTTAGGTTAAAAAAAAAGTTTCATCGTTTCTAATGACTTTATATCACTTTTTAAAAGGGTGTTGAATTTTCACTGTGTTGAGTTATCATGGAACCGTTCAACACATCGTTTGATTTAAGCGGTTGTTCAGACATTCACGAACCGCACAATAGCAAACCGAGCGGTTTGAACCGCAAAATCTTGCCATGGTATTCAGACAGCGGCGGTAAGTGAGCGATTGGTATGCGGATATTGTCAGTTTATTATTATTATTCATCTATAAATAGTTCAATGACGAAGCGATCCATTGTGAGCTCGTTGCGTTGTGACGTCCGAACCGCGTGATACCCGCAACGCAAATGAACGCTCTCTGGGGTCTCCATAATAACAGAATTGTGCGGGCCCCGCACGATTTTATTTTCTAGCGGCAGAGTTGCGGTAACCGCGCGGTTACGTCTGAATGATTATTAAGATGCTTAAGTAAATAAGACCCGGGAAGCACGCTATTCTGAAACCGTGCGCTTATCGCCGTGTCTGAACGCAGGCTAAAACTTTTGTTGATTTGAGCGTTCGTTTTCTAGTAAATTGAGTCCGAAGATGAAAATTCTCACTGTCAATTTTGAAAAAAAAGTTTAATTTATTTAAAATTGGTCGGAGCATAGACCTGGCTCCAAAGGTTTTTAATCCTTTAATTGCCAATAAAAACGTACAAATAAATCAATTGAAATGCTCAAACGAAAAAAAAAAACTAATTTTAAGTTGTCTGTGATTTAGATTCACCAGTCTCCCGTTTCTACTACACCAGTTTCCAGACACAGTGCATAGACGATCTGGAAGTGGCAGAGCGGTTCACAGGGGTTATTTTTTCACAAAAACCGGGACGGTATGAATTTTTTTCTCGATGAAAGATATTACTAGGAGAATAAATTATTATTATTAAACTTTTGTATACCACTGAAGTGCATTACAATTTACCTATTATTTTAAAAATCACAATGGATAAAAAATAAATAAAGTAAGGTGTACCTATCAAACATAAAGAAAGAACCAAAAGCCGCGATGGCTATAAACCGCAAGAAATTTCGAAGAAATTTGAGTAAATTATTGAACTGTGCATTCAAAGTAAAATTGAAGAAAAATGAATGGTGAAAATTATCGGAAGAAGAAATCCTCGATGAAGAAGAAATCCTTGATAAAGAAGTAATTAACTTTGTAACTACGGGACTTGTAGTTAAAACATATAACTCAAAGCGTTGAATGTACTCTATATAACCCTCGTATATTTTATTTAGTCAGTGACTCCAAGTAACAGTTTATAAAATTAAAATAAAATAAGAATGGTATGTAACATCCCCCATCCAATTTTCTTTCGTCTCACAACATTCGGCCAACATTTGCTAATCCTACTAACTGTGAGCATAAAGTCTCCTGTATGATGTGTTACGTCATCTATCTAAGGTGTAATAACAAACCAAGAAGTTTAAATATTGTTTTGATAAAAATTTACTCAAATTTATCCAATTTCGGAAATTAATTTAAAATTAGAAATACAACGTTATTAAAGTGGACCCATTCCCTGACCTTGAGGAAATCCTTTTTGTTTTTTTTTTGTTACTGACCGATGACAAGAGACTAGACTCGTCGTTTGATAAAATCAACATTGTGGGATATTTATGGGAAACCCCTCCTTCCCCTGCGACTCCATCAACACAATACAGTAAAGGGGGCGCAGCTTTAGTGGTGGAAATCACGGAACACGACCGCCTTTCAAGACAATTGGCCAAAATACTTCACATTTATCTTGCGCTTTATTTGACTGACTGGCAGTTGACTCTCCCACGCGTGAGTTTCAATGTCGCTGTTTATTGATATTGTTCGAGGCAAATCAAGGTGTGATCAAGCAAACTTTAAATAACTGTATTGTGATATATTGCTTCAGTCAAAATAGTGTCACTTTTATTACATCATTTATTTTGCTCTGACATTTAGATTTTCGTTCATATTAATATTTCCCAATCTACATAATTTTCGTATTCGTAATATCGTAGGCGTGATCTAATTTATAACATGTCTGCTTTTAAATAACCTACGAAATTGTATCACTAAATAATATAATATTTTCTTCGAAATTCCGGTAGGAAGTTTATATTCGATTATTAAATCAGTGAACTGTGACACTGTAAGTACAACATAATATACCCAATGTCACCAATATTTTGAAGGTTATCGTTGAATTATAATCATCTTGTGTATTATTGAGTAGTATCTATATCAAATTACGTCAATAATTACTGTCAAATTTCCGGTCGCTTAGAATCACTGATCACGCATTGTATGTGATTGTGTCAAGCATTCTGTATAACTGTGTACTAGATCTAGCTCTAATAGTGCTGGGCACAATTTATCGACTTATTCACATATAAATAATCAATCATTGTGAGATTCTAAATCATACAAAATTGAAATCCAATAGTTCAATTAATGATGCTAATTGAAATGATCAGTTTTTATTAATATTCAATTACTTGTTTTTCTGTGAATAGTAGATTTAGCGTAATGTTGATTACTCCGACTTAACATCTCGCAACAGTCGCAATGTTCATTGGCTCTGACGGAATAAAAGGTACAAATACGGATACCACCTTGACAGGATTGACCGGACACGGAACACACAAACAAATTTATACACAGTGTAAATTTATGCAAGTGTATGATCATATATAAGGTTTTTCATTGATAGTTAGTAAGTTTAATTTTTTTATTGTATGAATGGCATAAAGAGTGAAGTGACAGTTTTATTACTAATTTCCTACTCAAATTAACCTTGCGTTGCTTGAAATGGCTATAGACGATTAGACCACATCTGATTGACCAACCTTTTTATCCTTCCCCTCCCTATTTTCAACACCCTTATAAATACCCACAGAACTGTACAATTAGAGGCTAAGCATGTTCCACTACATGTATGCAATAAGCGGTGCGCGCAAACCAATCAATGCAAATACCCTATAATTGGAGAAGATGCCAAAGTCTCACTGTCGGCTTCGTTTTTTAACGATAGTTATTACCACATTATTGAGCGAATACATCTTAATACAGTTATAGGTATGTTCAAAAGTATTAGGAACTAACACGAATAATTCTGCCTCAACACAGGCTATCCTAGTGAGGCGGTATTTGAGAAACCTCAACTGTACTTTTATTTTCTTTTTACCTTCACAATATTATGTTTGTATTTTTCTGTTATTTTTATAACCTTAAATATAAAAGTTACAAATCAATGTACACCATAATATGTATGTATAGTTGTAATGTGTAAACTTTCCTAAATAAAGATATTATTATTTTATTAAAGCAATAAACACTTGGGCAATACCTCTATTAACGTACTCATTTGGCATAATTAAATGGTCCAATGCAGATTTAGATAACTTAGAAAGATTAATTAGAACTACGCTAACAAATTTTAATTGCCATCATCCAAATTCAGCTATAGAACGAATTAATTTACCTATTTCGGCTGCTGGCATTATACCTAGCTCTCTCATTAAAAATTTAGGAATATTAGATCTATCAAAAAAATTATATATATAAAGATGCAAAAGTCGGTCAATTTGAATACATGTAGGATAACGAAAGATTTTTTAAATATTTATGCTGACGGATCAGTAGGATTTATAGGCCCTATTAGGAGTTCTACCGAGCCGAACCCTCTGATATGAAAATATCTCGATTCGGTGAATTATTTTCCCATTTGATCTCTGGTGAGTTGACGTGTTGTTCTTGTATTGTTTTGTATTTATTTTGCTTATATAATGCACTTGCATAATGTTGATTGACTAGATGATCATTTGTGGAAAAGTGTATGGAAGGGTTTAGTTTTTCCTGTGGGGAAGATTTAACTCGGACATAAAATCGGAAGTTTAGTTAAAATAACTATAATATACTTAATTAGTTGGAGTTTCACTTGAATGTTCGAGAATATGACAGACACGTTGCGATTGCGCCCATCCCTACTGCCCGCGGTCTTTTCCTCCCCCTTCCTCAACCCCGCACCACACACCTAGCAACCGCAGTACCTAATCAGGTCTATATTTAGCGTTAGGCGAAGAGAACATCTGTTATTACAGGTGCCTGCGTGTTCATCTAAATGAACAATCAATGTCCATCGGAATGATTTAATCTCTGTTAGCAATATCAATCAATCACACTCGATGTACAGCGAGCATTGTTCCATTTCCATTATAAAACTAAGGCATGTTCTTTTATTATAAGCACGTTGATTACAGAAGAAAACAGTAAAGCCGAATATTATTCTGTTTTAAAAAATCTTCACGAAGATTCTTTATTTAAAACAGCAACATTGTTCCTCTTGTTTCGTTTAGATTTGGTATTAGAAATAATTTGGATTTAGATTTTGTGAGCTATTGTAAATAGCTCCGGGGCATGTTACCTTCAGGGAGTTTTACATACAAAAAGGGTTTCGAACCGCTTTTACTGATTATTATAAACTGCTAATCACATACTTACCCTTCTCCCATTACTAGCTCAATCGGGAGTTATGTACCGTGTGTTCAGTTCGTTGATGGCCGATTTGTAAAATAACCTCTTCTCAGGAGTTGGTAAATCGAGATACATTAAACACAGGGATATTTGTAAATAAAACTCGTTTGCTTTAAAAATGCCCTCCTTGGAGACCTACATTTTATCAAATTACTCTGTGCTTCTAGGAAAAACTTTAATCTCTTTCTGGACAAATTTGGACTAATTACAGCAAAAACAGATCTTTGAACCAACCGAAACTTTCAACAAAATCAAATTTACGCTACGCATCGCATTGTTCTACCGCAGCCAAAACAATTGTCATCGAAAACCATTGGATTGACTTCTTCTTATTTAACTTTGTATCTATTTTAAAATACGCTTTCCGAAATTCAGTTATATTATCACGATTTGCATTGAAAAAATTCAAATACACGGGAGTGTTCGATATCTACTATCGACCTTTATGATGATTAAGCCCCAATAGAGCGTTTAAAAGTTCTCATTTTTCAAACTGCTCATCTGCAGACGCCTTCCCTTAAGAATCTTAACCGAATGAAAATACACGGCACTGTTGGTATTTCTTGACCGACTAATATTAAATGTCTAGTACTTGACGTAAAATATCTTACGGGGTTCAGGAAAGTCATTTCATAACAGGCAATAAACTTGCCCTCTCAGGTATTTTATTTAGTTATTGCTACCCCTCTGCCAGAGATAATAAATATGTAAATGTAAATGTTTGAAAATCACAATATAAAAAGCTCGGGGACAACGTGTACAGGAAAATATGAAGATTAGCTAATAACATGAATGCCTACCCTTGTCTCTGGGTAAAAATATATACTCGTAGGGTTGCTTCTACCCTCACTTTAAATTCATCATCTTTTTGTCACACATTTCCGCATCCCTTCTCTTCCGACGACACTTACTTCCTAATTACAACTCGGCAGGAACTTAGTAAGCGATTAGCTGAGCCAGGTGACTACCCTCGGCCCGGTGTTGCCATATTGTCTCTGCTCCGTGCATTAGTGGGGGGTGCCCTTATACACATACACGGATTACGTAAACAGCGAATAAGGTAAACTTCTGGGTGACAGGTACCTACACATGAAAGGTTGAAACACACTGATTATGGCCACGTAAAACACGTAGTTTATCACAAGAATAGAAACCACGCAAATTGGACACCGTAACGTTTGAAAATTACGAAAATCTGACCTTTAAACCCTTTCTCGACATGTGTTTTTTTTCTTTAAAACGGGTTTGGTATTTTGAAGGGTTTCATATGAAATGAAGTTTATGAATATTTTTGGGACGTATTTGTATAGGTACGCTGGCAATTGGTACTTACGACCTTTTGTCATACAGCCATGTCATATTACACCTCAGCTCCGAGGGATTTTTGGATCGGTTATAAATTATTATAAACAAGAGTAGAAGTAGGTATAATTAATAGAATAACACTTTTTATTCGTTTTCATTTGAAAAGGTTTTATGTTTTTTAAATCGACGCTAAAATTAAGAGCGTATTTTAACTGAATAGGTTACGTTGTGCTTAGTGGTCTAAGCTCAACATTGTGATTGCATGCTCAATTATTGCCACCATTATAAACATTGTTTTGTTCATGGTCAGCAATACCAAGCCTTATATGTGTTTATCGAATTTCTTACAAACCCTGAAAATTCATAATTTATTGCAACGCAATAACTTAAATAAATTATACCTCTATTTTCGCATGAACATCCGGCTAAACTTTAATACTATTACTTGTTTGTAACAAAAACTCGCATGTTTTCTTTCATTCAATTCACAGAGATAATTGATTTGCTGGAAAAGCTCCCACAAGTAGCTGTAAAGCGGTAGATTAGGCAGGATTATTAGGAAAGTGGGGGCAATTGGGAATAAGTAGAAGAGGAAGACTTGACTGATTATCTCAGAACAATAAACTCTCGCCGGGATTACGAATTGCGTTATCTCTTCTCCCATTTCTTCTATAGATTGTTCTGTCTGATCCGAACGATCGTTAATGGATTTCTGCTTTTCAGTTATCTGATAAAAACAGGTGATTTGATTGGGGGATTAAGGTTGAACCCACACGCGCTTGAATTTAAGAAATCTGTTTATGTTCGGATGTGTGATTATTATGTTTATTTAAGTTTACATATAGACGACCTCCATCTCCGAGAGGCTAAGATCCTTGTACACACATCCTGAGAGCGCGAGTTCGAAAGTAGGCGTGTGCTAATAAATTAATAATTATTAATTTTTCGAAGAAAACTTCTTCTAACTGCTTTTCACTTTGTGATGGCATTATTTATTTTTTATTAAAACACAAATAACTTAGTTTACATCACTTTATTTCGATACAAAATCTCAACATGTTTCGTGAACCAAGTTCACATCATCAGGAGCACAAGTATACTTGTGCTCCTGATGATGTGAACTTGGTTCACGAAACATGTTGAGATTTTGTATAGAAATAAAGTGATGTAAACTAAGTTATTTGTGTTTTAATAAAAAATAATTATTATTATTATTAAACATTTGGATAGCGCAGTTTTTGTGAAAAATTACCTCAAGGGCGCAGTATATACTGCACAATTTATTATGAGTTCCTATGCTCTATCTAATATTATTACTTAAAAACAGATATAGAACACATACTTACCTGGCAGTTCACTCAAAGGTAAACGCACTTTTACTAGAAAGTTTAAGCTTGGAGAATATACAACTTCGCACGCAGAGGACATTATATTAAAAACACCTGACATTTCATGATGTTTCATTTGCTATTATACCCTCCGTTATTATTGATATTATATTTATTAGAAGATTAGTGGCTTAAAAATGTATCGAAAGTATTTGTGTTATTTCATATGTAGTAACCAGATCTGCATAACCAGGTACGTCGCATTCATACTGCTCCCTTTATAGATATAAGGGATTTTAAAAAATGCAATCACTGATGCAGACACAACACACCATGGTTATGGATAGCCAGGATACCACTAGGGCTAGAGGGCTCTGGAGTAGAGTTTTCCATTCCTGTTCGATGTCCTTGAAGGGGTATAATAGGCGAAAGATGGGTTGATTAGCACGTCTTACCACCTTCTCATGCCTTGCGGCGGGAAGTATGGACTCAAATTAACCTTCAAAATTAAACTCCAGAAATATTCAATGTTGCTATTTTTTCATTGTAAATAGTAATTCAAATACGTGATGTTACATCTTCATATGTATACTGAAATAGTTTTCAATTTTAAGCGAATTTTTTTTTAAATTTAACAGAAATTGAAACAAATTTATAATCATTAGCCAATCTATAGTGAAGAGTTACTACTGTGAATCGAACGAACTTTATATTTAAGTTTCACTAATGCACCGTGAAATTTTCGGTCAGTGATAACACTAATGTAGTACAATCGGTTAACAGCCAAACATTTCCATGGATTTACCTTCACTGTGTATTGAACTGTGAAAGTGGCGTACGCCCAGTTTTTGCGGGTCGCCGGAACTGAAAACGAAGGAAAAATTATAGCTTTACAATAAATTGTGACATAAAACAAATTCAAATCCATGATTTCCAGTTAGAACGGATTTAAAAAGTGGTGAAATGCAGTTGTGTAATAACTTCAAAGCTGTGCTTCTATTTCATAGATTCTATAAAATAGGTCATGGAATAGATGAGTGGGAACGTGCCATTAGTCTTCCTATAAGAGTATTTTAACTTTGCGTTTGCTCAGTTTTTAGAGACGAAGGAATAGGAATCATTCGACACAATTTGTTCATATTTGGACTAAAGTGAAACCACGCCCAGCGTCAAATACCCCCTTTACCGTAATAGGGGTAGGGGTGTCTCTGTTAATCGCTTTTTAAACGTCAGTCGGCTGACCGCACTCCCCGGGGGTGGCACCCCACCCCTCCCCCTTTCCGTCCCCACGGAAGGGTGATAGTTACGTCGCAAGGGCGGCTGTCGGCCGTATTAACTTTGACAGTAATTTTGAATCCATAATTAAACGCTTTGCCCCCATTTTAACGTGAAAAACAAATCTTTCGACACCTGTTAAAGCCCGTGACACAAAATTCGTTATCGCGGTAGTAATAATAATAATTTGACAGACTCTATGGTCGAAGGATAAGGCTCTCGACCAGCAAGCCAAATGTGGCGGGTTCAATTCCCGGCGTGCGCAAGTAAATTTTATTGGATTGATTTTAATAATGCATCTTAGAGTAAAAGATACTCTCAGTATCGCTCTGCTGTAACCACCACCATTCAGATTTGAAACTTTACTTTAAATGGATTCAGCCGTGTTTGACGACCAAATCTGAATATTATTTTCCCACCTTTCTATTCCCAATCTCCTTCACCTCCCCACTACCTTTCAGCCTCACAACACACCTATTCGAGGATGCCATAGTCTCACTGGCTCTAGGTGGTTAAGAGCAGTTGGGACTCTTGTGCAGTATTCATAAAAATAAAAAAATGGAGGAATTGTTTAATTTAACCCTGCATAAAATATATTATTAATAAAGAGCTTCACCTGAGTAGTTTTTAGTTTTTGGTGAAATTATTTCAGAAAATGAATAAATATGTCGTAAATAATTCTTTAAAATGAAAGCATTATCTTAACCTTTGATTTTATTATTTATTTATTTACGGTACAATTACCTTAGAATAAAACAATTTTTACAAACAAAGGATTATAAACTATACATCGTAAACACACTATTATGATAACTAAATTTACTATCATGCTGTAGGGAAACAAAATGTTAACTTTTTTTTTTAATAGCTAAAGTTCTTTCGGTGCTATTAAAAATATCTGCTACTTCTGCATATTGGTTACCTAAACTGTGTGTGGTATATTGGAGATAATAAAAGAATTGTTAATGAGATTATTGCAGTGAAATATATAGTTTTAGTTCATCCGACTGTATTAGGAACATAAAATGAAATCAATTGCATTAATGCAAGGCTATCAACAGGCAATAAATTGATTTTAAGAAGAAACGAAACGTCAGATACAAATTTAATGAGATTATTGCAGTGAAATATATAGTTTTAGTTCATCTGACTCTATAAGGAACATAAAATGAAATCAATTGCATTAGTGCAAGGCTATCAACACGGCAATAAATTGATTTTAAGAAGAAAATAGACGTCAGATACAAATCTTCTGACGGACAGCTTTATTAATTTTAGATTTTTCATTAAACAGTTACAGTTTATATTTCCAATGTGCTAATTAAGTTTATACATCTAAAAAATGGGTGCCATATTTTTTCAATATAATCTGAGTGAACCTTTTAATGCGGTGATCAAATATGTGAGTTATGCTCTATTTTATTTTTCAACTAATGAAGTACACAATTTTTTTAAGGCGATGCACTACGTCGTGTAATATTTTAAATTGAGCCGCTATCAATAACAACCCTTACGTAGATGGCGATAAGGTTTAAATTCCCGCTTAACACAATCCGCCTGTTTTGATTTATGCAAGAAAAAAACATGGCCAAAAAGTGCCTTATTTTGTGGATGTTCAGGCATAAATATTTAGTTTTTTTCCGGTCATTTTATAAATAACTTATTTGCCACATTACACAATAAAATCATAACCAAAAATGGGTTCGTAAGTAGGAGATTTTGAACTTTAAAGCAGTTTTCATAGGCCTATACATTATTTTTTTCTTAGCTTATAAAAAGACCTATATAAAAAATACTCGATTATTTCAAAGATAAAGATGTATTCTACTTGCAGTATTTAATTAAAGCATTTGAATCATTTCTAGGCGACCAAATTTTCAAACCAAAAACACATGATTTTGCATTACTACGTATGGCATCGCCTTAAATAGATATATTACAGATGTCTTTGGCAATTCTTAATTTCAGTACTTTGTTCCTGCAGGGATCTCATTAGCTGACAAAGGTGTTATTCGAGCGTGTATACTATTCTAATAAGATAAGAATCCGATTTAATGGTGTTAGCTTTTAGAAAAATCTCCGCCACGAATCGAACTCACCGATAAGACCAAAATAATCGAAAATAACTGTAGCTTTTGAGGTCCTTGTCATTGGAAACAGCGTAGGAAACTCAAATTTATCAAAAATAAATTGATTCACGATGAAAGAGATATGTCTGTCCATATCTCTTTTCATATCTTTTTGACCGGTCAGTGGTTGAGTGGGCATAGCGCTTGGGTCTCACCCGAGCGTCGCGTGTTCGATTCCTCGGCTGGCTAAGTCCTCCATCACAACACAAGCAACATTTTCGGCTTTCTGTGGTGGTAGTAGGAGATTTTCAAACATTGTTGGGTTATTCGTAACCTGGGAATGTTTGTCTTTCTTTAAAAAAAAAAAAAAAGAAAATACATAGGAATTTATCGACTCATGTCACCTCCTCATCCACACACAAGTGCAGGCTTATAATAGAAGAGTAGTTCGAAAGGATAATAATAGACACAAATTGGTATATATTTGTTTTATGTAACGTTTAGGCGTATGCAAGTAGGTACAAAAAATAAACATATTTACCTACATATTACCTTCAATGTTATATTATTCATAGCAGTAACTACTGACTGGCAGTTAGTCTGTGAAAAGATTTTCTTTCTATTTGGTGAAAATACTTTTGACGAGGGATAACAATGGTTACGATTTTCACGAATTTAATATGTTAGATTAAACACTTTAATATACAGGGTGTCCGGAGGAAAACTGCATAAACTTCGGGAGGTGATTTTACATGATAGTACATTTTATGGTAACTTTTCCCGAAATTTCTTTTTTTTTCGTACAAAACTATTTGTCCGTAAAAGAATATTAATTTTTTAACTGCACTTTTTACCTGAACCTGAAACTTAAAACGTTGATTTCGCCGATGTTAGTGAACATTATCTTCACCTTGTATAGTAATATAAAAATAAAATTAATAAATAATATCCGTAACAAGTATATTTTATTCTCGAGCATTATCGAATTCCATGATACTTCCCTCTTCCCCTGTGCAATTTATTTCCACCGCACAACCTTCTAAATTAATTTAAACCTACCTCACTATAACGAACGACTACTTAACACTGCTCATATTAATTCATTTTTCAGGTAAATGTTTACAAAACAAAGCAGGGTGGCCACTATTCTCCCCGTCCCCGCGGCGGTTTAGGTGGTCCAAGCGTTCCGGAAGGTGTCGGGAATCGGCTCCAATAGAGACAGAATGATTTTGCGCGATATAAAATAGCGTCTCAGCAATTTGCGGGAAATTACGCCCAAACGACAGCGCATTACAAATTGCTGGCGACAGGTTATTGGTGGTGAATGGGTGGACACCCCCCAATCTACACCCCTCAATAGAACTCGCACACTCATTCAATGAATCCCAGTATATTTATAGGTGTTTGGTGTATATACATAGGTAAGAACGTGTAAGCTTTATATATTTGCACTAGCTTGATCCTATTTAAAATAGCAAGTAACTGTATTCGTCCTGCTTCAAAAATTCGTCTGGTGCCAGTGGGACTACGGCATTCCCATTTCAGTTACTTTGTGACGCTGAGGGTGTTTAAAAAGGAATGAGATGGAAAAGAGAAGTGTAGAAAAGCACTCGGCTATCGAGATCTGGTCACCAAACATGGCAAAAGCCGTTTCATTCTGAATGGGGTTCTTTCACCAGGAATATACTTCATCGTAAATCTAATATTAGTGAGTATTTAATTTTATAAAAATTTTGGTAGGTAGCAAATTCGTCTACTATATAACCCGTCACGATATTTTACATCGAATAAGATGTTGTTAGGTTTTCGTTTTCTCTATATACATAAAAATTAGGTTAGTTAGGTAGATGGAAATTCCAATCTGAAATTTTGAAATAACATATAAACTATACACTCTATATGAAAATAATGACATACCGATTTATTATCCTCTACCTATTGTAACTCTTCTGTTTCAACAGTCGGGAAACACACCAAATATTGACATTTGTCACACGAGGACGGGGCCTTTCTGCGAATTATTGAGTTCAACAGCTCGGCAGTGGAACGATTTGTCAGAATCTGTGTTTCCTCCCTCCTACAACATGGGTATCTGTAAAAACCCATGTTCACTCCCTTCCTCTCTTCAAAAAGACCTACTAGTTGCGCGTGAGGTTTTAAAATTGAATAGCCTTAAAATGTGTACCCTTCACCCCCCCTTTGCCTCTTGTCCCCTTTCCTTGACCCGGGCCAAAAGACAAGTAACATTGTTATCGTTGCATCTTGGTCCGCGAACATTCGTGTCATTTGTGAATACCCGCATATGTTGAACTCGGCTGTGACTGTTTTTTTGGAGCATCACAATCGTCCAGTGAAACGTTTTTACCCGCCGCAGTGAATGTCACTGTTTTTGTTTTGTGTTAAGTGAGCGAATGTTAAAAGGGAATTGCCCTTAATTGTATGCAAGCTGATAAGTGTCAGGAACCAGCGGCTAAGGATGACGAGACCAGGGTAAGTCTTTGGCCTTTCCCACTCATTTCCTCTTGCAAACACTAAGGCAAATTCAATTCGTTTTTGTTTGTCTTAGTCTTTATCGCACTTTACCGCAACCAACCCCGCACAATTGCGAACGAAAGATTTGCGCACCACCACCTACCACACAGCATTCCCAAAGATGACACAGCCCCCGAGGAAAATTATTTTTTTCAAAGCCTCCTGCCTTATTTTTTAGTGTTTTTTTTTAAATTATAAAATATTAATTAATAAATAAGGCCTTGGATAAATATCGAAAATATTGCTCACTATTGATTGTTCTGATTTACGTTCAATAGTAGGACCGGGGTGGTATTCAGTATTTTAAAAGTAACATTTTTGAATGAGTAGCAGTACCTACTGGAAAATTTAACATTATCTAATGTTACAAAAAGGAAGGTACCTTTGGCAGTTAATTTGAAAAGGGAGAAGGTCATCAGGTATCAGCATTTTAACAAATATCCCAAGAGTAATAATTATTACATCACTAATTACACATATCCGAAGAGGCCCGTCTTTGCAAGATTTTAACTTGGGTTCGAGTCCAAGGGGCGTTACCCAGGCACAACATAAATCACTATTAGGGTTGTACAAAACATCTTCGCTAGGTCGCTTAAAAGTACCCTAAGCCAAACAATGAAATATGTATTACATAAAATGAGGTACAATAACTAAACTAGAAAGATGTATTAAGCACCCGCATACCCAATTTCTACCGATTTATAACAATTTTCTAGCTAACTCTTTAAGTTTTTAAGTTCCGAAAAATATATTTGTTATTTTTTATGATAATAATCCATACATTTTTTATGCCGAAACGTTAACTATATGAAATTCCCTAGGTAGAAAAAAATCTCAAAGTAAGTACCGAAAATTATTAAAAACATGTTTGGTTCTATTATTTAATATGTTATAGGCATGAAAAAATTCACTGTGTATTTTTAAATGCAATTAAAGCATTTGTCGAGAGATTTTTACTATATTTCAAATGTCTTGTTTTATAAAATACTTTCAACATGTTCGCTTAGCGCGCTCCCTCTTACATTCGTATTTACATATCTCCCTTTCAAACAATCTTTGAACGCTTACTACGGGGCCTTAACATATTCACTTATTACTTAGTACTTTTACTAACTTCTTCATCTCAATCTACACCTCGATATTGTTGTGAGCACTGGCGGTTTTTTCTGAGGTGAGTTTGATGTGAACTCCCATAACAAAGATTACAAAATAATATCGGTCTATTATAATTTTATCACACTTAACAGCGCGCTATTCAAAGTTATTTCGTTTTAAAAGACTTAATGAACATCTACATGACTCTTTACCAATCACTGTTTAAATACGGTACTATCGTGCAAATGAAAATATTCTGAAAATTATACTGAAAGTCCCTGTCAGAACTAGCAATGACGATATCTTCAACAGTCTTATCCTCATGTCAAATAAATAACTCTAAAACAAGTGCTAATTTACATTCTGGAATAAAAAAACACAAGAAATAACAACTAACACATATGTTAAAAACGGTGACCGGATAAATCATCACAATGATAATGATAATGAAACAAAAACTTTATTAACTGGGTTAAGTAAGTTAGGTTAGGTCAGGTAATTTTTTTGTTCATTGTTTCTAATGACTTTATACCACTTTTTAAAAGTGTGTTGAATTGTCACTGTGTTGAGTTATCATGGAATCATTAAAAACACTAGATCTCAGTGTCAAAAACATATCTAACAAGCAACTACATTAACTACAACATACAATATTTGTTTATTGTTTTTGTGTTTAATTCGTAGAACTCCATTTAATTTTTTTATAAATTTAATTTAGATTAAATTTGATAATATTATTATTAAGTTCTGCAAGTGTTTTAGTTTTTTATTATTGTGACAGCTGTTTCGGCTTACAAGGCCATTTTCAAACTGTGGTTAGTCCACATTGAGACGACGTTTTTATACTATTTCAAATGTAAATTTTGAAGGTGCATACATTGATTTATTACTGGTTACACCGATGACATGATCTATTGTTGGTTAAACCAATCTATGTTTTCCCCTCAGTAAATGGTAATGGGTTCTTAATTATTTACTAATGACTTTATTGCTATGAATTATTTGGGTGCATTATACTGCTTGGGTTTTGTGAAAATACTAAGAAGTGGTGAGTAAATTATTTTCCGTACTTTATTAATTAGTGTTAAATTTGGGTCATTCGTTCGTTTATTGATTTCTAATTGTTCAAGTAAATTTAATCTAATGCCCTTTTTTTCTATATGCAATGGTTTAGGACCCTTGTTGTTAAGTGGGGTATGATTATTCACCAAGAGATGTTCTGCGAATTTTGAGGATGTGTTTTTATTATTATAACATCGTATATGTTCTTGGAATCTAGTCTAGATTCCAAGAACTAAACTAGAAACTAGTCTAGATTCCAAGAACTAAACTAAAACTCTAAACTAGATTCCAAGAACATATACGATGTTATAATAATAAAAACACATCCTCAAAATTCGCAGAACATCTCTTGGTGAATAATCATACCCCACTTAACAACAAGGGTCCTAAACCATTGCATATAGAAAAAAAGGGCATTAGATTAAATTTACTTGAACAATTAGAAATCAATAAACGAACGAATGACCCAAATTTAACACTAATTAATAAAGTACGGAAAATAATTTACTCACCACTTCTTAGTATTTTCACAAAACCCAAGCAGTATAATGCACCCAAATAATTCATAGCAATAAAGTCATTAGTAAATAATTAAGAACCCATTACCATTTACTGAGGGGAAAACATAGATTGGTTTAACCAACAATAGATCATGTCATCGGTGTAACCAGTAATAAATCAATGTATGCACCTTCAAAATTTACATTTGAAATAGTATAAAAACGTCGTCTTAATGTGGACTAACCACAGTTTGAAAATGGCCTTGTAAGCCGAAACAGCTGTCACAATAATAAAAAACTAAAACACTTGCAGAACTTAATAATAATATTATCAAATTTAATCTAAATTAAATTTATAAAAAAAAAAAAAAAAAAAAATACAATATTTGGGCAAATATACTATGGTACAACAAAACAACAACATCTACATGTCTACACAACTTCTACAAAAAAAATTCACTCACTTTCAAACATCAAAACAATATTATAAAATTGTAGAAAAAAAAAGCTGTAAAAAAAATCAGAAATATTAAATAAATTTACAACAAATGCGGACAGAAATCAAAACTACTCAACTGCGCTAAAAACACCACGTTATTTATTTATAATTATTTCAGAAAAACTATATTAATATGTTTAAAATTACTTCCCAATATTGATACTACAAAATTTTATTTATAATTATTTTTTCTATTTGTTACAAAAAAAAATCCACCCGTTTGTTACAATAAAAACCACCATCCACCCGTTCAAAATCCACCCGTTCGATTTACTCTGCCCAAGAGCGAGTCCAAAATGAATCCTATATATGTGCGTTGTGAATGTCAGCGACTATGGGACTTTCTGATCTAAGAAATAATTCATACAAAATACACTGGTGGCACCAGATCGATAGACTTGCAAACCTTGGGTTTTTACTAGGTGACCATGTGCGCAGCGATTATCAGATTTTTTAAACCACATAATTACATGACCAAACTTAAACTATTTTGCCAAAATCCAGAGATTTTTTTGTGTTTATTAAAATAGGTTAATTACTGAAGTACCTACAACACCATATTCTTTAGCGCCAGACGTTTTAATGAAGCGCCGAATTGTACAGGGTTTTCCAATAAGAGGTGTTATTTTGATATTCAATCGTAAAAGATTAATGGTTTCGTTGCTTGTGTGGCACGTAGCGCCGTCTTGATAAAATTAAACGTTTTCCAGATCAAAACCATCCAATTCCGGCCATAAACAATCATTAATCATCTTTCAATAGCGCAATCCATTCACCGTAACTGTTGCTCCAGCCTCATTTTCGAAAAAGTAAGGTCCAATGACTCCGCCGGACAATAAACCGCATCAAAAAGTTACACGTTGAGAATAAAGAGGCTTTTCAACAATAACTCTTGGGTTTTCCGAGCCCCAGATGCGACAATTTCGCTTGTTGACGAAGCCACCGAGGTGGAAATGGGCCTCATCACTCACGATGATTTGCATTTGATTCACTCAAGTGAATTTTAATAATTTAAATGCGTTGTTGAAGCGTGTATTGTTCCATTTTTATCAATGACGTAATTTCTACTGGTCAAATGTCAAAAAATGTCAGCTTTAAAAGTAACATCTACCGAAATAACGGACTATTCAAAATAACACCTCTTATTGGAAAACCCTGTATTTTGTTGCGCTAATCTTAAGAGCAGTGATGTGATGAGATGAGATTAGTTTAGTTAGATCTAGGGGTAAAATTTTATATATATAACATCAAAAAGACCGACATAGTATTTGATCGATCTAAGGGATTTTTTTTCTCCCCCTTTTAATCTCCGATCGAACTGCAAATGAGATATACCACGGACCGCCCCTGATCGTAATGCAATGGATAAGAGGAAGGTTGGAATGTATCTGGCTATTCAGACATGATCAATAAACACGGCTTAAGCCAGTTCAAGATCAGTTTCGATTTCATCTGTCGTACCACAAAGGTTTTATTTAAGTAGCTTATTTTTGGACTTTCATAGCTAGTCAACACCCCACCAGTGCGATTATTTTATCATGCTGATCTCACATTAATCAATCTTTAGTCATTACTACCTACAGAAAACATTAACGATATTAATATGTGCGGTGATAGCTTTAATTATTAATTCCATTTAGTGGTCAAATTAGTAGAGGGCAGTGGTGTATCGACAAACATAGCAACCGGGGCTATACGGAAAAAAATTAATATTGCTAATTTATTAAAAATATTTTCAAATTATTGGTTATCCGGTTAAAAACGGGATTGCAGGCCGTTTCCTAATAATTTATTATAAAATTCTTAATACATCGGAACACTTGTTCATGAACCTGCATTTGCCCTGATAATATATAAATCACGATTGTGTATTGCAAATTTACTAAGAATCTCTTCAAATTTTTTGTAATTCGGTTAAAAACAGGATCACAGGACCTTAACGAACGAATTGATAGGTTTCCTGATAAACTTTTAGTAAAATGCGAATGTATTATCACGATGTCGGAATACGTGTTCATCAAAATTCTAATATTTTCGCTTTTCTTTACTATATATTTTCAATGCAAATGCATGTGCACGAACACGTGTTCCGATATATTGGGAATTTACTAAAAGTTTATCATGAAACGGTCTGCAATCCCGTTTTAAACCCGAATACCAAAAACAATTTTAGCAGATTATTAATAAATTAGCAATACACATTTTTCTCCTTGTACTCCTTTGGGAATGCTGTGTATTTATATAAATGAAGGATATGACGTTCTGGGAAAGATAACGGTATAAGGGTTACATAAGAATCTGGGGCTTAGTGTGTCCCCATGTACCCGGCCACCCTGCTATGTCACCAAACGTAGCGAACCACTTGGGGTGATCTATGGCAGAGATGTTGATTATTCTATTAATAGTTCCCGGGGGGGGCGTGTGGCTGTACCTATCTTATCGACCATTTATAAAGAAAAATACATTTCAGAAAGATGGGTTTAATTAAATTAATAGTTGTTCGCACATCTATATGTAACGTAACTTCTAGTAGACAATAATTATATTGTGATGCTTTCTAATAAATAGTTAAATAAACATTTGTGCTTAAGTTGAACCAGGTTCACGGGGGGGGATACTATAGATGACTAACACCGGCGCTACACCACTGTAAGTGGTAGTTGCTAAAATTTGATTAGATGGGAGATACAACTGTGCGTTTGGCATTAGAGCAAAGAGGGAAGTGAAAAGGGAAGAGAGGGGAGAGCGCAGAGAGAAGAGATGGAAGATTATAGGCTCTGAGCGGTGAAACAAATGATAGGCCCCCGGATACTGCCGGACCATTTACATAAATACATCCTCAATCAGTCGGTAATAGAAGCCGCATCTAGTATTTGCACTATAGGTACGGACAGTAGGCAGAGGCTTTGAAGGAATAATACGCACGGGCTATACGACCACTAAGCCTCCGTTAGTGCTGTTGTCACGGTGCCTTTTATGGGACTCTGTACTTTATCTACTCTGGATAAATATTCCCAGTTGAATTGCGGCCCGCTCAGAATACATAATGCGCTCGGCCGGAGGAAAGTAATTTTTTGACAAACCGGTCTGCTCTGCGAAGGCAACCTCAAATATCTACAAACATCACACTTTTCGCCTGTTTGGAACGAACACGGAAATTATAATCAAGACCCCCAGAAAGGTGCAACACATCATTTCCAATTTGGGAGGCGGGAATGGCTACCGCTGAGCCATTTATAAGATAACCAACGCACGTGGAAGGGATGGAATCATACGTCCATTACTCCTGGACACATTGACCTTAGATTCCTTAACCTCACATACCCTTTTCCTTCCCAGAACTTCCTCTCCTTCCTTTCCCTAAAAAGACCCATCACACAGCTTTTTTAAGGACTTCAAAATACTCAATAAAAAATCCCTATATATCAAACACATATCCTCCTACTACAAATTCAAACATACGAAAAAAAATAATTTTGAATCAACCTATAACACAAGATATTCCAACCAATCCAACTATACTATTTCAGCAATAAGAACCTCAATAGCGCAGTCACAATTTAATTTTCTTACTCCTAAAATCTTCAACAATTTACCAATAGAAATAAAGTCAATTGTCAAATACGACAGTTTCAGGAAGGCGCTTGAGGATTTCTAGATGAGTGAGTGGGATAGTGTCGGTAACCTGCTTCACGTACTCAGATAGAGGTGTATATATTGTTTACATGTATGTGGATGTATGTATGTACATATGTGTACTACTTTATATATTTGTGTTTATTTTATAGAAAACTTTGGCAAACATTTTTTTAACAATTTTCAATTTTTTTTATAATTCCACCAAAATATATTTACACTAGACTTAAGTTCAAACTAACCATTCCTCCATTGGGCACCATGAAACAGGCAGCTGCCTAGTATGGTGCTCTAATGTATCTTCTCTAAATGAATGTATTAATCATGTAACATGTACTTATAAATAAAATAAATAAACAGCATCCCCAAGGATGACATGACACTCCACATTCAGTGTGGATCTAATGTAAAAAAAACAACAACAAAATTAAAAACAATTGCGCATTTTGCAAATCATTTGCTTCCGCGGTCGACGTAAAGGCCTCGAGACAAGAGCCTTTGGACTTTGAATCCAGAGATTGCGATTTCGAACCCCGGCGATCACAAGGAAATTTTATTTAATTATTTTGTGCGGTTTCAGAATTTATTCAGAGTGGAAGACATTCTCATTATCACCCTGGTGAAGGACCACCATTCAGAACTGAAATGTTGCTTGGCGTTGCGTTGCGTTGAAACGTTGCCTAAAATGGATTTAATCATGTTTGGTGACCAGATCTGAATAGCCAGGTACATCCGAACCTCCCACTGCCCCATCTCCTTCCCCTGCCTCTTCATCAGGGTCGACGCCACGACTTGCTCTGTATTCCACACGGACGTTATGGTCCAGCATAGCATGACAAGAGTTATGGTGCTCCTAAATGATACCTCTAGGTCCATTGACATTTTCAACATTGGCCTTGAAGATTTCAAAATTCATTTTAGGCAAGAACTGTAAAATATCGGTTATTGTAAAAAGTTTAATTTAAAGCTTTGTGTATTTCATGTGTATTGTAATTACATCAATCTGTAATGTACATGACAAAAAACAAAAAAAAAACAACAACAAAAATTCAGTTTAATAACATACCCCGATTATTGGGGATGTCTTAGTCTCACTGACTTAAGAATGTTGGACTCATTTGGGACTTTTGTGCGGCATTCACATAACAAACTAACAAAAAAAAAATTATAAAAAAACGTGCTTATTACACCAAAACTTCGTTACTTAAATACATATAATCAACAAATATTCCAGAACAATATTTTTTTTTTTAAATCGTACATGCTCTCCTAGTCTTCGGGAAAATACCCTATCGGGAAAAAGAGCTTCGAAACTCCGTAAGTAATTTGTTCTATCCGCGTAGATATATTTACGGCAAGCCAGATTTATTCCAGAGAATAATAAATGCTCAGTGTTTTAGCCAGAAATCAATGTCACCAATTAAAAAAAAGAGCAAGAGAGAGATTATAATATGCATATCGGTTCACTTCTAAAACCTGTCCAAACAAATTACTCACCTTATCTCTTCAGTTTCATTGAAAAAAATTATTTTTATTTAGACAACATCCTATAAAATTTCTCGATTCTAGAATATTCATTAATAATTCCGGTAAGTTAAATACGTCAACGTACGTTAGTACGTTCGTGAAAGTTCGTGAATTCTCATTATCTGTGAGGTTAGATGCAGAGTTTATAGTTAATTTCATGGTGAAGTTACATGGAGTTAGGTCAAGACCATAGAGCTACAATTAGAGGCGCTACTGCATACTAATATCTCGTCGAAACTTGTTCAACTAAAAGAACGCGATAAGCAGTGAGCGTAGACCGAATTCGGTAGCTTTAAAAAGTTAAAAAAGTTTAGTTATATAAAAAAGCGGAACCTATTTTTTTCGCTTCATGTCTCATCTAAATATAATACACTGATGGTCAAGACACGCTCCTGTCAAAATTGGAGTAAATGCCGCGCCTATTACCAAATAATATTAATGTTTACATATGCAGGGTTTTCGAATAAGAGGTGTTATTTTTATATTCAATCGTAAAAGATCAATGGTTTTGTTGCTTGTGTGGCACGTAGCGCCGTCTTGTTGAAAGTAAACGCTGTCCAGATCAATACCATCCAATTCCGGCCATAAAAAATCATTAATCATCTGTCGATGGCGCAATCCATTCAACTTAACTGTTGCTCCAGCCTCATCTTCGAAAAAGTAAGGTCCAATGACTCCGCCGGACCATAAACCGTATCAAACAGTCACACGTTGAGGATAGAGAGGCTTTTTAACAATAATTCTTGGGCTTTCCGAGCCCCAGATCGACAATTTTGCTTGTTGACGAAGCCACCGAGGTGGAAATGGGCCTCGTCACTCAAGATGATTTGCATTTGATTCACTCAAGTGAATTTTAATAATTTCAATGCGTTGTTAAAGCGTATATCGTTACATTTTTATTAATGGCGTAGTTTCTACTTGTCAAATGTTGACAGCTTCAAAAGTAACATCTACCGAAATAGTGGACTATTCAAAATAACGCTTCTTATTGGAAAACCCTGTAGTTCTCGTGCGCACTCAGGCCATGGGCCCATTGTGTTATCTGCCATTTTACCGCATTCCTTTAACAGTCACCCGGTCCTTTTTATAAAGTTCACCAGGGTTGTCATTGGATATGTGGCTATGTCTTCTGGTTCCACAAGTGTCTTCACAGGTCTCATCTCACCTCCCCAATCCCCATTGGTTCCCTGAAGGCCCCACAAAGGAAGAGAGCCTCATCTCTCCACTCCGCTTTGGTTCCATGAAGGTCCCACAGGGGAAGACTTCGCGGAGTTGGCCTCATCTCTACCAAATAATAAGTATGAGTATAGCTGTTTTATTGACACTCTGTCAAAAACGTGACTGCAATCCATTTCATAATAAAATATTAGTGTACTCAGAATATACACGTGTTCATGCAGTCGTCTTTTCATAATAAATTTAATGACGATGTTACAATATAAGAATTTTTATGAGCACGTGTTCGAACATTATTAGAATAGGATATATTAGGGAACCTATCTATTCATTCGTCAAAGGCCTGCAATCCCGTTTTTAACAGGTATGCGAATAATTTTTACCAAATTTTTAATAAATTAGCAATATTTTATATCATTAAGTTTTCTCCGTGTGAACAATGCGGGATGATAATAATTTTAATGGTAAAATATATTTCTAAAGTCTATAACCTGTATCAACAGTCGCGAAATATATTTTATCTCTACCCAATAACAGTCACCAAAGTTATTTTGAAATGTTAATATTAAGAAATTTAACGCTGTCGATAGAAACAAAATCATTTAATTGGTTAATTATATAATACACTGATATTATGCGTTGGCAGTTGGTATGATACCAATGACTAAATAAAAGTTATTCATTATTCAATGTATGATACCCTTTTACAGATTAACTAGCAGTTACAAATAAACGGAAACGCAATCAATTCTCCCGAGGCAAAAGTTTTCAACCGTTTTCCTCCTAGCCCTGCCATCTAGCGGCGGCTTGTCAAAGCTCTCGGCATTACAAGAGCTTTAAAAGGAATCCCAAACAATAAGGAGTGGTCTCATTGGGTTTTAATTAGCACGAAACATAGGGATGGGTGACAGAATTCTCGATGCTCTGATTTCCCGAATTTACATATCTGTTCAAGCAAAAACTAGGCACTTCACCAAAAGATGTAAAGATCTACAGCACTTATTTTTAAAGCCGTGTAAATGAAAAGCCTCCGTTATTTTAATAAAATCATTACTACAAATATGTAGCTAGTAAGATCTAGATATTATGTATCTTTAATATCTTCCAGTTACTGTAATTTAATTTGGTAAAAGGTTTACAGTTGGATGGTTCAGTTAGTAAAATAAGGCAACAATAATTATTATTTTGACTACCAACTGCAAAATTCATTTTCTTTTTGTAGAATGTAGTAAAGTTTAATTAGACTGGCTTTACGTATTTTCTTATTTAGTGAAGAGATACAAATGCAGCCATTTAAAGCACATCTTCCGAATAAAGTTCTCGGAACGGTATAATTTGTAGCTGAAACTCTGCTTCTGACTTAAAACTCGCTGTCTCCTTTATTTATAGCAGTCCGAATCTCTCTCATGTGGAAAGTTGTCATACTTTTATATTCTATGTACCTACTAGCAACGAGCATGCAATAATTAAGACCATTCACAAAAAAACTAACAGTATATAACGTGTGAATATTATATTGTTTAAAGGGTATTGAATAACAAAATGTGCTGAAATTTTACTAGATAATTATCGAAAAACGTATGTATCTTATCAAGAAGTAATTTTTTTAAATTGTTGAGACTCATTCCAAAAAACAAAATTTAGAAATACTAAACCCGGCAAATATGATTTGAGATTTTCACGGCTGAAAGTAGAAACCCTTTTGTGTGATTTTCTGATACCCACATATAATTTGAAAAATTATACTTTAAAAAAAATTGGGAAGTGTAAAATATTCGGTACAAAAGTTTTAAATTTATTTTATTAAAAAAAAACAAATTCTATTAAATCGTAAAACTTATATGTGTAAAATGAGTTTTCGTGATTTATTAAAACCTATTAATTCAATGATATTAATACTGAATACTTTTGAATGGTAATGATAACGAATACTTTTAAGAGATTCTTAATAAATTTTATCAGTAAGTTTAATCGGGGCGTCACCATTAAATATTTTGTGAACACTAGTGCAAAGTTTATTCTTTTTGGCCGTCCGCATAGATAAATTAGTTGATCTAGGTATGACAATTTAAAAGATAAAAATGACTTTTGGCCGTCCGCATAGATAAAATAGTTGATCTAGGTATGACAATCTAAAAGATGAAAATGACATAGAACGTTAAAGAAGAGTATCTTCAGGCGAGCAATCATGCTCGCCTGAAGAATTCAACATGTGCAGTCCTCCGGTGAAGAAGTAACTATTTCACATATACTGCATGAGCTTTTACACTAGCTAACTATGAACAAGATACTCACTCGAGTACAGTATAACCACGCATACAGGGCGCTGTTCGGCCTCCCTTGACGATGCAGCGCCTTAAAGATGTTTGCAGAGGGAAGGCTGCATGGGTTCGCTGTCTTGTTGCGTCACAGAGTAGTCGATATGAGTCAGCGCTACCGGAGATCGGCAAACACTCTTGTCCAGGCTGTCGCCCAGTGGCAGGGTGCGCCCATACACAATAAATGGAGAATGTACGGTTTTATATGGCATTCAGAGTATTGCACTCACCGCTTTATTCAGCTAAAATAAACAAACATTATTATTATTATAATCGCTTTGTTCTAGGAAGTGTGCTGAGAAGACACAATATAAAAATTCTCTCTGCATTTAGGGATATCAGAGGAAGTCAAACCAAGAACCTTGGTGTAAACCAAAATAACCCGCACCATTCAGGCTACATCACCATCTTTCCCTTATCAGATGTAGTTTTAAACAACCGCCATTCAGTCGCAAATAGCGTTTCCTCTCCAGCTTGGCATCTTTAAATTACTTCTACCTGAATATAAAATTAAAAAAGCTCTACTTTCAACGAACATAATATCAAATCCCGGTAAGCCAGTAAAGCCCGCCATTTCAGGCAGTTGCATCATCGTTGAGTAAAGAAGCCTCTTGCTGAAAATGTTACATAAAGAACAACTACAGTCTGTGCTCTTGCGGTATAACTTTTCAAAACATTTTCGGGAGATCCTTGAATAAGACCGAGACGAAGGGCATAGACGTAGAAGGGTAAGCATTAGGGTAGGCCGGGGAAGGGAAGTCCTATTAGTACCGCATCCCCTCAGACATAATGTATGGCGTGATGTCCTCGGGCTGGGGTGCTCTGCTATACCGCTCTCCCCGCACTCCCATACAGCCTGAGTAGAGCCCCCTAGAGCCTAGAGCCCGTAGTATAGAGCCTCCGCCGCTGCTGTTTACCGCCATCTTCAGACTTTTTGTTTCGTGTTGTTTGTGTTTGCGGGATAAATAGCGCCGGATGCGGCGTCGGCGGTGGGAACTAACGAACTGTCATCAGACATTTTGATAAAAAAAATTGAAAACGAAACAAAATTTTAGATTTTAAGATAATATGTTAAAAATGTCGCATTATATTCGAAAAGTACAATACCAATAATCTCATTTACCTTGTCGGTTGATGAATTTCTTCCGCCGTAGGAAAAAAAAATATTGAAATATCTATACACCACCTCCCCGGCAATAAAGAGGTCCTGGGTTCAATTGCTAGATGCAACTAAATCAATAGAACACCTCCCCGGCAAGGAAGAGGTCCTGGGTTCAATTGCTACATTCAACTAAAAAGCACCTCCCCGGCAAGGAAGAAGTCCTGAGTTCAATTGCTACATTCAACTAAAGAGCACCTCCCCGGCAAGGAAGAGGTCCTGAGTTCAATTGCTATTTGCAACTAAATCTACAGAGCACCTCCCCGGCAAGGAAGAATATCTATAGAGCACCTGAATCTTTTTTTGTGTCACATTTTTCGTTTGAGAATCGTCTTCAATGATTTGAGGTTTTACTCATTTAGTTATTAGACTTTAACTTTATTTTGTTGTGAATACCTGTAAAATGACCTGTAAATTGACTAGGTGTAAGGTACTTTTCTAACAAGCCGCTAGAATACCCGCCTCACAACGCTGCCCAACCTCTGCCTTTACATTGTACAGTCAGGGCGCTCTTGTGAGGTGTACTTGACCCACACTTAATTTTCTCTTGTTTTTTTTTTATTGTTTTACATAATCTACTTATTTTTTTATTCTAATATATTTTTGTTTTATTATTATTTTTTATGTTAACCCTCTTGTGTAGACACATTGTAAATATTTTAAAATAATTCGACTGAAAAGATAACTATAATAGTGTCTCGAGAAAACGTGTCGCGTTGTTTCCCAAATACAAAAAATCACTACCAGTAAAATAAATGAACAGTGGAGATTTCTTGTTTAAAATCTCCCTGAAATGCTTGGCCAAATCCTATCCTACTAATGCTGGTATTATTTCTCACGAGGGTTGTATATTATAAATAGAGGACGTAGAGTACATCCCCGCTACCCGCTAACCCCAAAGCGAGGTTGCTTATCGGCGAGCTGACTATACTAGTACTCCATTGCCTGCGAAGGGAACGGGGCTTTAGGCTTTTTATGTAAACTTCATCCCCGGCTAAATTGAATTTATTGCCGACTTTACAGTAAGCGGGATACATTCCCGCGACCACGACCACGGTGCGCTGACATGCGACTTATAAAATAACACAGATATACGTATAGGTATAACTGATTTTACCCGGAATTACTAGGTCTGCAATTTGTAGTAGTATTGATAAAACTGTGTTTTAAAGAAAGTCTAATTCTTTTGTTATTAAATAACGGTTCAAAAAAAGTGAACATTTTCAAATATATACTATTGTGTGCTTATCGTTATCGCGATAGTAAAATACAACACTATTCTCGATTAATCTTTGCTACGAATGTCTTTACATTGTGAATACCAAAATATGCTTTGAATAAATTGAAGCTTTTCCTATTGTTTTGTTTGAGTGGAATTAAAATAAAGTTGTTGTTTACTTTTTTAAAAATATATAATTTCTGAAAATGTACATATAAGAAAATTTTCTTTCTTGTAAAATTACTCACAATTCAGTTAAAATCTTAAGACGTGTTGTTTCAGAAAATTTGAACAATTCTTCAAATTTCATTAAAGTTAATTTTCAAGTTCTGTGAAAGATTTTCTCAACTTCTGTTATTATTTCAGTTCTGTCAAGTAACTAGCCTTTAATGATATAATAACAGAACTTAAATAGGACTTTCACAGAACCCGAAAATGAACGTGAACCATGCCTATTTGTATTCATATTACATTGAAACTAAGCAACAGCAAATGGCGCGAAACGCCGCTGGCGGTAGCTTTGTTACTTTCCCATAATTCGAGGTTCCGCTCGCGTTTCGGCTCGCAAATTTATACCCAGCATAATGCTATTTTACTAAGAATATACACTTTTTTTGCTTGTACATGTTGTCCAGAAAGATATGACAAACAACAACTTGTGAGAAAAATCAGAAATTATTTCGCACATTTATTTTTATTTATTACAATATCATAGGTATACATTTTCAGTGACAGGGCTTATTATCGTTGAAAATGTTGATTTATTCCGTCGTTAAATCTCTGATCCTTTTGGCAAACGATGTATTTTGAACGGTCCTGATTGGCTCACTGCCGGAGATATCCACTGCCCACCTCCGGAGAAATTTGCATTTAGGTACGATATCCATTCAATGAGCAATTTCTACCATCTAAAAATGATATTTTTAATTTACACATCCCGTTGCTATTCACTCCCAATAATATTTTATGGCATTTTATATTCCCAGTCATTTAAAAATGGTTTATGTCCTCGATTCGAGATTTTAACACACTAAATGTCACGAGAAAGTGGATTATTCAAAAGTTATTTACACCCTGATGTGGTGCTTTTAAAAGCGAACATAGCTAATTTGGTTGAACATGAGTATAAGTGGTTCTTAAAAAGGTAAAAGTTAGTTATATCAATTTATGCAACATAATAATATTTAAAGAATGGAGTCGGAAGAAACCTGTGAGAATAGTTTAACTTTGAAATTTCACGATGTGATAATGGTTCCACTCTGAAGTTTCACGATATGAGAATGATTTGTTTCTGAAGTTTCAAGACTTGAGAATGATTTAACGATGAAGTTTCTCGGCATGAGCATGATTTAACTCTGTAGTTTCACAGCATGAGAATGATTTAGCTCTGAATTTTCACGGAATGAGAATGATTTAACTCTGTAGTTTCACAGCATGAAAATGATTTAGCTCTGAATTTTCACGGCATGAGAATGATTTAACTCTGAAGATTCACGGCACGAGAATGGTTTAAGTTTAAAGGTATGAAAATGGTGTGCAAGTCGATGTTATAGCAATGACGCTGTGCAGTCACATGCGATATTTTCGCTTGTAATTTTTGTTATGAATACTTCGGTTATTATGGTTCAGCACTCAAAAATTGCCCTGTTAAATGTTCTTGATGAATAATAAAAAGTAGAGTGATACAAGTGTTTATATATTTTACCCATACACGCAAACGCATGGTTCATCGAGAGGTTTATCAATGAATGCAGTGGTTTTTTGCCGCTTTACGAAATGTTTTATTGATACTTGCTGTTTGGCTGTTGTAAGTGAATAAATTTTGTTTAAATATGCAAGAAGTAACCGACTAAAGTGTTCTACGGAATGTCAGATATAAATATTCTGGCTCCAAATTACTTACTCAGGGGCCCTGCAGTAGGTAGCTTATTTACTGATTTCGGTGTTATGCAGCGCTACCAACACTCAGACTTACTCAGGGGTGCTGCAGTAGGTAGCTTTACTGATTTCGGTGTTATGCAGTGCTACTAACACTCAGACTTACTCAGGGGTGCTGCAGTAGGTAGCTTTACTGATTTCGGTGTTATGCAGTGCTACTAACACTCAGACTTACTCAGGGGTGCTGCAGTAGGTAGCTTTACTGATTTCGGTGTTATGCAGTGCTACCAACACTCAGACTTTCTTGTATATATCTACTAATCTTTTTTTCCTCTCTCCATCTCCTACTAAGTATGGGATAAGTTTGTGTCTGCGGCAGGCAGATTATTAAATAGAATAGTTTTTATGGACAAAGTTTAGTTTTATTGAGGCGCGCTACTCGTGGTGCTCGGGACCGCCTCCCACTCGTCCCACCCACCCCTCCCCGCACTCTTCAGACGAAGGCCTCGCGCGGGGATGATTTTACTTTACTCGTAAAAATTGTAAAAACCACCGCTTATTAATTTGACAACAAAATCCGATGAAACATATTTTTCGACAAAAAATTATTTTCGAATAAGGATTTGGCCCGGTTGTAGGAATATGGCTAGTAATTAATGGCTTCGTAGATTTTGTTCTACCTTTTTCATGTCCGGTGGTTACAGATTCAATGTGTGGTGAGTATTTTTTTTAAATAAAACAACGCTGTTTTTTCACACTATAATATTTTTCAAAACCATTGATTTCTTCATCGGGATACAAAGTAAACAAAAAATTAATACGTAAACAAATAAGCGTAGATAATAATCGGTGATTAATTGCTGTACAAAGTAATTCATTTTAAATTATTATAACGTGATTATTATATTAAAAATCAAAACAGCAGAATCCGGGATCACCCAAGATGTTTAAATAATAACAAAAAATATATAGGTATTTATGTGAAAATATAGTTGACAAAAGCTATTTTTTTAATTGGTTATACACGGTTTCCGGAAACTCGTAGTACAAGCGGGAAACTGGAGAATCTACACCACATGGGGAACCCAAATAAACATAAAGTTTTTTGATTTGAGCATTTTCACAAAAAAAAAAAAAAACCAAAAAAAAATATTTTTCGGCTATTTTAGGGTTAAAGTTTTTTCTGGTGTTTAGGCAACCCTAAACAATCTAATAATCTGTTGTTGTTCAACAACAACAGATGTTTTAACCCTGCAGAGCAGAAATATTTTATGATTACACCGGATTAAATGAAGGGTGATTTCAAAATAATGCCTCAAATCCGAGTTTCTTCATTTGTTTTACTTTCAAATAGTTTTAATTAGTTGGGTACTTTGATCTTCAGTAATAATTTATAAGAATTTGGTTAAAAAAAATAAAAAAATTTAAAAAAAATCAACTTCTAACTCGATTTACTCGATAACGAAAGCTCAAATAAAAAAAAATATACTACAAAATCGACTCCAAATGTGATGTAGATTCACCAGTTTCCCGCTTGTACTACGAGTTTCCGGACACCCTGTATATAACATTTATTAGACTTTAAACCATTTTTCTAATTTTTACAATTTCAACATTATCTTGTTGACATCACATTGGTTAGCAAATTCAGACTAATAAATATATTATTAATAACTTAGGTGCTCCTTAACTCTAGTTGACGGTACCCACCACTTTTCCGAACCGTTTTAAGAACCAGGGCATCTAGCACGGTCGATCGATAAAGGATTTATCAATAATGTCGATAACTTGTCATCGTTCCCGAGCACGATTTCAAATCGCTAACGTACAAATAACGTCGGATAAATTAAGAACATTGTGAACTGTTGTTTGTTCGTTCGGGACTAGGGTCCCTCTATCGGTTCTCATTACAAGACTCTACTTTTGTTTGTGTTAAACAAAGCTACTATTAAATGATTCTAAAACCCTCCGACTGTCCCTACACGGAACAACATACATTTATACATACAAAACACATCCAACGCAGTTTGTTGTTGTTCTTAACTCTAGTATTAAAAACGAATTATTTTTTGGTTTTGCTATAACGTTGTAAACAAAGTTATTTTATTTTATCAAAATGACGCCACTCACTGATTTTGCCATTATTAAAGAATATTTATTTGTTAATTTTTGATTGACCCTAATCCCCCTCTCCAGCCGCTACTGTTGTATTTTGTAATCAATTTTAAGCAATCTACTAATATGTTTATCGCACCGAATTAATTTTAGGGCTTCGTAGAATTGTTTGCTTGCATTCGATCCAAATATAGCTTATAAGCACTTATTAAGAATGCAGAAGTATCGGAGATAAATCAGGTTGGTGCTTCGTCCATTGCTAGCTAGTCTGCCAGTAGTTATTTGCTACGTAGGTCACAAGTTTTCCCACTGAGCAAATTCTATTTTTAAATATATTGTGAACATTCGTAACGATAACTATGGAACATGGAACTATAGGTACTAGCGGTCGGGAAAGCGAAATAATTGAGCAAAAAGATGGACAAGTGAATTTCCACGCGTGCTTTTATATTTTTTTATTTAGGAGTGCGGTAGTTTCTGCCGGAGATAAATTGAAGTATTTTTTTATAAAGATACCCTACTCGTTACTCTTCTTCTTATGTGATAAGATTAAGTATTCGGGCAGGAATCTTCATCCGGATCGCTAATCTTTGCCAGTCTCACCGTCTTAAAATCTTCTGTCCCTCGTGTGACGGGATGGATAATTTTCTCAATGGTGGAATAAGTTACGTATTATAAATATAGGTATAAACATTCCATACAAATAATCGAAACTTACTTTGAAATTAGCAATTATCTGTAATAGCTTAAATGAAGCCCGGGAACCCTGGCCCTGGGTTCTAGCACGGTAGCGCGATAAAACCTTATATCAATACGATATTTTCGAAATACGTCATCAATAGTCAGTTAGTGATATTTGCGGGGACGGTCAGAATAAGTTTTTTATTTAGTCGGTAGACAAAAGCTGCGGCTTAAGCATTATTAGCTTTCAATATACACAATTTTTTTTAATACTGTCGTTCTTTTTGCAAAATACCTGGCTTTTTAATTAATGAAGGTGAACTAACTAAGCTAAACCAATCTCTAATCACTAATATTCGCAAATGCTTATTTTTTGGAATCATTTTTTTTTTCATAGTTAGATTCAAATTTTTTGAGTTTTTTACTTTCCCCATTTAAGAAAATAATATAATTTCAAATTATTTTAATTGAATGGCGTAACCGGTGCGTTAAAAACAGTGAACATTCTGAATGGCTACTAAAAAGTGTAACAAAAACGCAGGGTAAAAATAATGACCATTGTTATAGAAATCGGTTTATGAACCAAATGTAGTTATATCATACTAGCATAAACGTTATACTATAACTTATACAGTATATATTATGCAGGGTGTGCGTGGGTAAAGTAATCTAATTCGGGAGGTGATCTACATGCGGTAGAAGTAAAAAAGATTTTTTTTTTTTAATTTTTTTCCCATACAAAAATATTTTCCATAAAAGAATATTTATTTTCCCATACAAACAATTCAACTTCTTTACCTTAAAACTACCTTAAACATTGGAATTTAGAAAACCCCCGAAGTTTTTTTTTACCCCCGGACACCCTGTATATGACCTATTGTAACTTGGCGGCTCATATCTAAATGTAATAATAATATCAAAGATTTATATAATCTATAATCAACAATTTACGAGTAAATTGATATTTTCTTTTTTATTTTTCTGTATTATATTATCATAACCCATAATTATTATGTCAAATAGGTATTGAACATTACGTGCGTCAAGCTCATGGACAAATATATCGTATATTACCATAATTCTCATAGAAGCAGTCATTAGATGCGACAGCTTGGGGCCTCAGATGCATGGGAGTGCAGAATAACACGGAGAAATAGAAAAAGAGAAAAACAAGCAGCAATGGTTCCACATCCAGCAGACACATATTATGTAGGTATACTACATACGAGGACTAAACATATGTCCCACGAATACAGGCCGGATAGTAAAGAGCCCGACCAGTTAAACTTGACAAATCTTAGAACGTGTACGTTTTGAAAAATGGCGCTATAAATTAGGGTGAGGTTTGTTGTGTCCGGAAACGGTTGATCATTTAATATGTGTCAGATTAGCCAGCCACGTGGTGCGCTTCGAGTGGGACGCGGTGGTACTCGGTGGTATGCGGTGGTACGCGGTGGGACCCCGTGGGACTATATAGCCGATACTCCTAACAGGCAAACTGGCAACAAATCTTCAAAAATTCAGACTGCTGATGCTGGCAATGTATTCCGAGTCGTACATTTTATTAGTTCTATCGTTGCATGCCTTCCGGGGCCAGGGGGTCTAGCACAGTGAATTCGATAACATTACAATATCGGATCGATAGGCGCAATAACCGATGATTTTATTCTTCTTTGCCGAGCATAGCTGCGCTGTTGATACACAGACCAATGTTGATAACCCAATCAATCAGAAATCGCTCCATGAAATGACATTAATAAACATCAGACGGCTACGTAAAAGTAAAAATATACTAATAAATTGACAATAAATAGTTTTAATATTAAGTTTAATATACATTGGCAGTCCGCATGTACTTTTGACATTAAAAATGTGTTATTTATTCGTTATGTCATCAGTCGTAAGTCGTAACTCATAAACTCATAACCAACAACTAGTTTCTCGAAGCTGGAACGGAATCAATTGATCGCGTCTTATATGATTTAATTTAATTCTAAGAGCTTAGTTAGTTCACCTACATTCATTAATAAGCTAATTATTTTGCATAACGAATGACATTATCAAAAAAAATGTGCATATTGAAAGCTTATCCGACACCTCGAAGACCGCGCTAAGAGCAGCGACTTTAGTCTACCGGCTGTCCGAATCATATTCTGACCGTGCTCGCAAATATCACTAATTGATTATCGATGACGTATTTCGCCAATATCGTATTGATATACGGTTTTATCGTTCTACCGTGCTAGAACCCAGGGCCTGGGGTCCCCGGCTTCTTCTATGTTATTACACATAATTAGGTACGAATTTAAAAATTAACTTCGATTATTTGTATTGATTGTTTTTTTTTTTTCATGCCATAAAACGGTTATACAGCAATATATCATGGAGAAGATTACAAATTAAAAAGTTTACAGAGGCAGTTTTACTATTTTGTGACATGTATTAAAAGATAGTTACTGAATTGTCTGTAGGTGACATTGAAAATGTCTATGGCTTTCGTAGCATATAAGAGTGCATGGGATCTCCCTCGAGTATAATTGTTAGGGACATAAAAGTTAACCTTTTTCAACATAGGCGGATTGTGTATTGTACCAGAGATTAACTTAAAAAAGTGTTTGACTAAAAATATTTTTCTGCGGGCTTCTAATGTATTGAAATCGAGCGTACGTATATTTATAATACGTAACTTATTCCGCCATTGAGACGAATATCCATCCCGTCACACGATAAACTTATAAGACGAAAACGAAACAAAGTATTGATTAAACAACAAAAACCCACAGAAAGGATTGAGATTGTGCGCAATCGTTTTATACAATACCTTCATTTCCGAGCCTTCTTCATCGGAGTCATGAGGAGCCACCCGCGTTTTTCGGGATTTAATCACACTAAATTCCGCACACTTACTAATTTTACAAAAAATAACCACTTCCACGATAGATTGCGCTGAACCACTTGAAAGAAATCAATTATTATTTCCAATTAGGTAAACCAGAAAAACCACACACTAAACCCCCTCAAGGGAACACCAACTCAAAACAAAACACATCTATTTACGGCAAATCACGGATTTTTAACACTCCTATCAGTGAATTCGATGTATTCCACTCAGCACCTCATAACATCAAACGTAAAATCAATAAATAACATTCACACAATACATATTACTCTAAACATACTATAGATTCAAAATTTATTTTACTATAATCACTAATAATTAAGATACGAGAGAAAGCCCATTATTGGTTCAGTCCCACAGCTTGTCAACATATGGTAAACTTTTGGCTTCCGAAATAATATGAATATTTTTTAAAGATATCTTCCAGAATTCCAGAGTAACAAATTAAGCATTCTGCCGGGGTAATATTCTCCAGTGAACAATGTACAACGAACAGGTCCAACCGTTAGACATTTTATTCTCCCCCCATAACTCTCCCGCAGAAAATTTCATTTACCCTCGCTTAAAACGTTTCGCTTCTATAAAATACAGATTCTAGCGGCGAACGCTTAGCTGTTGGTATCTTTATGGAAGTTAATTTTCCTAGTAAACGTTTTAATCAAGTCGGTGAATGTGCTAAGGAGCTTCCGTCTCGAAGACTTCCAATCCATTTAACCAGCTGCAGCCAGCCTGGTGTGACGTAGTTCTAGTCCGGAGCGAGAGAGGGCTGCACTATGCACTACAACTGGAACTACATCACACCAGGCCTATAGCCTATCTCCAGGTAGTGCCGGGTGAGTGTCCTAATTGATAGCTCCGCTGGAAGCGGCAAGCAGCCATACAACCTGCAAATATTTACACCTCCCACTAATTAAAAATTTTCGACGCCTTATTGTTACGTCGCATGAAAACTCTCAGCATTATGCATAACTTTCTGGAACTTTTGTACATCAATGGAAAGTTGCACATCGATTTGATGTTGTTTTCGAATCGTAAAGCCATTGTTTTTTTCGAAATATTGAATATTTTCAATGCTCTTTTCTAGTCTAGATCTAGCAAAAAGTATATTTTAACATTTCGGCAAGGATTCAGTTTTTTTTTCTATTCTTTATAAAGATTTAGCAATAAGGTAAGTACATAAAAAATAGTATTTACATTATGTTCGTACATATTGTGAGATTTGAATACTACTCTTCCATGGAAGCATTAGCTTGTGGTTGGAAGAGGTATGTACGATAAATTATTGTAGTTATTTATAAGTAATTAATAATATGGTAAATACATGTATTTTGAGATACAGTAAATATATTGCAATGAGAAAGTAAAAAGTAATTAGGAACAACTTTTCCTTTTTAAATTATTGTAAAGGTTATAATCCGAGATTATTATTTTCAATTATCCGTGACACTCTCTAGGTTGCAAACCAATTCAATTAAAAACTTTGTTTCTATTTAAAAAGGTAGCTGCCAAAATATGGGTAAAATTAATTGCAAGTTGTTCCTGAATATTCATTCATATTTTTAAAAAGTCAAGGTATCTCATATAAATAAAAATCAGATATGTTTATCCGAGACACTATCTAGGTTACAAGACAATTTCAAATTCTTCGAATAAGCGAACCGTTGGGTAGTTGCTGGTTTTTTTACGTCGTACCTATTTACAAAAGCGCAAATTTTAAAAACAGTTTCAACTAACTAAATAAAGATAAATATTGTTTTATGAACGCCGCTTATTATCGCTCCTAAAAGGTATATTTCTAATTTTATCTTATTTAATAAATCAAAACCAAAAATTCCTCTGAAATCACAAGATTTGTAAGAAGGTACAAAAATACCTTAATAGTTAATAATAATACATTTTATCCTACATTTTTTCTTATTTCAAACAAAGAATTCTAAAATTATTTGTCCAAAGAAACTTCACTTTCCCAAGGACAATTATTTTTTCAAACTTTCTTTAGGCAGGTATGTACCATAAAATTGAAAAAAAAAAATCGAAAAAGAAAAACCAAATAAACATTTGAACAAATAATCTTTACCGAACCATTAAAACGGTCACTATCTTGAACTGGATTCGGAACGTGCAAACAAATTTAGAGACAAGACGAAATATAAATCTGTCAATTTTTAACTATAACAATAGGGTTTATGGCAGTAGATATAAAAATCCGCTGATACGAACATGGGCGTAATATTACCTTGAGGTGTTTTACAGCGCCCTTGAGGTGTTTTTACACAAAACGGCGCTATACAAGTCATCCAAGTATTATTATTATTATTATTACGGTTATCGGTAAAATTCAAATAACAAACAAACTTTTGCAAATCGGCACGTAGGTATTTACGACTATGTCATGATACGGACATGTGCCTAATATTACTCAAATAAAATGTAACTTGCATTAAATTTAACGAATAAAAAATAAATTATATAGGTAATTAAAAGATTACTGTGCACTTTCGTTAAAACAACTTGCACCAGCTAAAATCGCAATTTATAATATCAACGGTAAATTATTTCAAATCATATCCAAATTAAAATGAGTTTAGTACAATTACCACAAAATAATTATATAAGCTACAATTTCCTTAAAACAATGTGTACAAGCTGAACTTTTACACACGACAAATTTAAGAGGCTGACACCGCATAGCCATATGTTGAAGAAACGCCAAAACCGATTTTACTATAACTATCACATGTAAGAAAATTAATACATCCTATATAAAAATCATAATATTAAAAAAATGCATTACTTTGAAATGCTGTCAAAAATCTTGTAGTAGAAAAATCCATTCACATTATTTTATACCAATAAAAAATGTACTTACGTAAATTTTTTTCAATTTATAAATTTTACAAAATTTTTTGTTGTGATTTTCTCAACAACTCATTATTGAAATAAAATTATTATAATTTATTTTTTTTAAATAAATTTAAAATAAATAAATCAAATTTAATTTAATAATGTTATAATAATTATTAAGTTCTGCAAGTATTTCTGTTATTTTTACAGTTTTTAATGTGACAGCTGTTTCGGCTTTTGAGGCCATTATCAAACAGTTTGATAATGGCCTCAAAAGCCGAAACAGCTGTCACATTAAAAACTGTAAAAATAACAGAAATACTTGCAGAACTTAATAATTATTATAACATTATTAAATTTGATTTATTTTAAATTTATTTAAAAAATTAAATGGAGTTCTACGAATTAAACACCAAAACAATAAATAAATAAAATTAAACTCAATGAAAAAAAGATATTTTAATGAAAATAGAAATATTTTAACATGCAAATTTTTAACAATTATTTTATGTCAAATTTTTAACGCAGGTTAATTATGATGGGTACTTATCTGGAAGAGTGCATGTTTACGGTCATATTTGAAATATAATTCTCATAATTAGTTTTTACGTACCAGCCAAAATACGATAAAAATGAATAAAATCGTACAAAGTAAAAACCCTCCATACCCCGCGAGGATGGCGCTAATCACGGGAACCTTCCAAATCGGATTTGCACTCAGCGAAGTGAACTAAGTATTGTGCCCTGGGCCCTGGGCACTGTGTCCTGTCGAGGCCCATACACCTAAAGCTCCAGTTTGTAGTAGTTAGTATTAGGTAGGTAGTAGAGGAGTGACTGGAGAGGTTTGATTGATGTGAGGAGCAATGTTGAGATCCTCCCACTCTGCGACCCCATCAGCGGACACTCCGCCAATCAGGGAGAATGCCCAACCCTTCTGACCTTGCCAACCATTCCTTAGGGCTCTTCAAAATCTAATACTCTGTTAACTTGTTCAAATTGCTTTTATGTCTAGTTCGTTTGAGGCACTCACAGAACAGATTATCCCTAGAACTGTGATCCATATAGATTTAATGGAAAACGGATGTCGTCAATTCATATAAGACCTTCCAACTCCGACCCTAGAGAGCCGACGAAATTAATTTTCTGTTCGAAAAGGATTTTCAATTTTGGAATAAGTTTGAACCTCAGCCAAACCAAAAATAAAAGTGTGTAGTTGACTTGAAAAGTTGATAGAATGAGTCAATGTCATATCCGAAAACAAAAGTGAAATTAAAATAAATGTATTTTAAAAAAAGAACAGAAATCATAGATTACATTTTTGGAAAACACAACAATTTTATTTGCACTAACTCTTTGGTTAAAGCGATGTAAATAATCAGATGTGGAGTATAGGTCCCAAAAAACCCCTTGTATCAAACGTGCCAGACATAAAAAAAATCCATAACATTTTTCGTTTAAAGACTAGGGTTGATAAACCTGCCCTACAGAGAGGAAACTAATGTTTAAAAAACTTGCCCTGCCGGGTAACGGGAAATTTTATCGCTCGGACCCAAAAGGCGGTTGTCTCGCTTCAACTCAAGCAACCATCTTACTCTGGCTACGCAGCCGCTGATTGGCTAAGCACAAAACCCGCTCAGCGGGCCACGTGTATCCAAGAAATTTGTAAAAAATACAAATTTTCAAGTCTTTTTCTGTAATAATAGGAGATAATTTCAGCTAATTAGTTTTACACACATATGCTCACATGTTTTCCCAATAAATATTCATATAATTACAACCTTTTAGTATGTAAGATATGTACTTATAATCAAAACTCTGAAAATGTTAAAGAGATTTGGCGACTTATCTTGTATAAAATGTCTTATTTTAACCAAATAAAGAATATTGCAACAGCGTGGTTTTGGCAGGGCGACAGAGGCAGATAAGGCATAATATTATAGAATATTCATTTGTTTCTGAGATAAACTTGGTCCGTGTAATAACACGGCAAAACTCACGCCGAAAAAATAAGTTCCTAAAACACAGAACGGGCAAGGGGCGAACCGGGCCAGATACGCGGTCTTGTAGCGCGTTATAAATAGAGCGCTCACATTTGTACCGGCCTCTTTCGCCTCAGACCCTGGAACCGTCAACACCTGCTGTCCGCTCTGCTAGACCCGCTTCGCTACCTGGGACAAATACGCTGTGTTTGATTTCATCTTGCCCCCCCCCCACCTCTTCTGCTGACGTCACCCCAGAACGCGACCGGCGAGCATCACTTCTTCTCCCAAGGCTGACTACACTTACCGACTAAGAAAAAACCAACCGCCTTTATCAAGGCGTTTTCAAGTGCAAAATTACAATTCGAACATATATGTCTTTTTCAAGACGCTTTCAAAGATTAGCAAATTACAAGAGTCGGAAAAACAAAGGTGAATGTGTACCGGTGTCATATTTTACAGTTTTGTTAATTATTTTCTCTTGTGCAGGTTGACAGATCCCGTACAAATTGGTCCTTCGCAGCCGGGTCTACACATCACGCCTTCAGTTCTTCCCCAGTGGAGATGCCATCGCTGCGCAGCGGCCGCAAGGCCCTGAACGTATCCAAGAAGCCAGGCTCCCTCCCCGCAAGCAGACATACGCCGTCACCCTGCCGACCTCCCAGCCGGCGCGCCTTGGGCTCCGCAGGAATACCAACCGATGTCGAAATAGTCCAGAAGTCACCACCCCCTCATCGAGCCTTGAGCCCCCTAGCCTCGGGCTCTATCGAGCGACCAATCTCCGCCCCGGGCCCCATCTCAGGCTGCACTTTATCTGATGAGGATGACGATATGCAAATCGAGTCAACGGCGGAGACACTGCGCACTTTACGCCGAGAGATGCGTGATAAGGACACCCGCCACGCCAAGCAGATAGCCGACCTGTTCGCAGCTCTGAACGCTGCAGCACCTAGCCGCCAACCAGACAGCCAATACACGATAGCCAGCCAGTCGACCCCAGTGCCCGCAGCGACCGTCCCGGCCTTGAATGCCGGTCCCGGATATGCAGCAGCACACAACTACATAATGGCCAGCCAGTCTACCCCCGTGCCCGCAGCGACCGTCCCGACCTTGAGTGCTGGTCCCGGATGTGCAGCAGCCCATAACTACACGATGGCCAGCCAGTCTACCCCCGTGCCCGCAGCGACCGTCCCGGCCTTGAATGCCGGTCCCGGATATGCAGCAGCACACAACTACATGATGGCGAGCCAGTCTACCCCCGTGCCCGCAGCGACCGTCCCGGCCTTGAATGCCGGTCCCGGATATGCAGCAGCACACAACTGCATGATGGCGAGCCAGTCTACCCCCGTGCCCACAGCGACCGTCCCGGCCTTGAATGCCGGTCCCGGATATGCAGCAGCACACAACTACATGATGGCGAGCCAGTCTACCCCCGTGCCCGCAGCGACCGTCCCGGCCTTGAATGCCGGTCCCGGATATGCAGCAGCACACAACTGCATGATGGCGAGCCAGTCTACCCCCGTGCCCACAGCGACCGTCCCGGCCTTGAATGCCGGTCCCGGATATGCAGCAGCACACAACTACATGATGGCCAGCCAGTCTACCCCCGTGCCCGCAGCGACCGTCCCGGCCTTGAATGTCGGTCCCGGATATGCAGCAGCACACAACTACATGATGGCCAGCCAGTCTACCCCCGTGCCCGCAGGGATCGTTTCGGCCTTGAATGCTGATCCCACACACCATACACTATCTGGGGTACGGTCCACCTTGATAGCTAGCCAGGCCTCTCACTACACTGGCTCCCTCAAACTTTCGGCGCCCACCCCGAAAACTCAACTAATAGCCCGCCAACCTACACAAGAATACGGCCCGGCAACTCAAGCCCGCATAACAGCCGTAGCGCAGCCCGCCACGAATGCTAGCCACACATGCGACTACACTGGACCGCTCGCAGCGTATGCGTCAAACGCACACCCGGCTTACACAACAGTTCTACATGCCCCGATACTGGCCCCACTACAGGAGCCCACCATCCCACAGCGCACGGCCCCCCCGAGCTACCTACCTACGATGAATCCCCCAGCGACCGGGTACCCTCTCCATACAATTCCTACGGTACCTACTGGCGTAGTTTACCCCCCTCCAGGAACCGAGCATCAACAGGCAGCCTTTTCCAACCGGGGCTTTTCTCCGATGTCTCCACCACCACCAACGACGGACGAAAGTCATCTGGCCCAGATCGCAGCACTGATGAAAGAGGCCTTTCGCTCTAAGAGTGCACAGGAAAACTCCCGCACAGAAGAGAACGACGCACAAATCTCAGCCCTGATTGCCAGACAATCCACTGCAAAGGACCTCCCCCTCTTCGCCGGAGATCCACTTGAGTGGCCCGCCTGGTTGGCTCAGTTTAGGCAATCCACTGCTACCTGCAAGATGACAAAGAGCGAAAATCTTATCCGACTACAGCGTGCCCTAACAGGCAAGGCCAGGGAGAATGTCCATCCGTTGCTGATGGACCCCACACAAGTCGATGAAATCATCTCGGTTCTCGACCAGCGGTTTGGCGGCCCTGACGCAATCGCCATGCTGATGCTTGAGAAGGCAAAAAGGCTACCTTCACTCGCCGTCAACGCGTCGTGGGAAGACTTGAAGGACTTCTCGGGAACTGTACAAAATTTGGTGAGATCGTTGCAACTTCTCAAAACCGGCGGATACCTCACCAACCCCGCCCTACTGCACGACATGACTGCTAAACTACCCGTTACACTGCAATTACAATGGCTCGTTGAGGTATCATTCCAACCCGCGGAGGATTTGGCGACCATCGCCCAATTTGCGACCTTTGTGAAGCGCCTATCCACTGCAATCCCAAGAAGTGGACTGAGGGACCCCCTACGTTCCCGACTGCGCCGAGAGTTGGTTCTCGCCGAGTGCGGCGAACCGCTTAACGACAAAGAAAACATCAAAAGTGAGGCAGTCTACGTGCAAAACAGCAGCGATGTCATTCCTAAGACCGAAAACCACTTGCAGGTACCTGCGAGCGTCGCGCACAAACGCCAGGGCGAGAAGTGCGCTCAATGCGGAGGAGAACACAAGAACCGCGAGTGCTCCAAACAAGCGAAGCGATCCAGAGCGGACAATTGTGCACAGTGCGGCGGCCGACACAGCATACGAGAGTGCCCGGTATTTACCAAAAAGACATTTGACCTCCGTTGGGAGACCGTTCGTGTAGGTAACTTGTGCCGAAAATGCCTAGATAGGCACCACACACGGGACTGTAAACTAAAAGTGTGGTGCGGCGTAGGAGAGTGCAAATCTCCGCACCATCGCCTACTACACGATCCTGATTTCGTGCGAGGTAGCACTGCCGGTGCCGTACACTTGTGACGCCAGGGCAACGATCGGGGGAGTGTAATGCTGAAAATTGTGTCGGTCGTGTTGCGCGCATCCCAAGGAGATGAAGTGTCAGTATTTGCGCTCCTTGATGAAGGCTCCACTGTCACACTGTTTGACGCCGATACCGCTACCCAAATTGGCGCAACCGGGCCCATCCGTGGCCTACGCATTCACGGCGCCAAAGGTATGTGCACTTCCGACACGCTCTCCCGCCGTATTAAACTGATCATAAGAGGCTCAGGCAATAGTGACATCTACTACATTACTGCTAACACTATCACCAACCTTGACCTGCCAGAACAATGGACGTCCGGGGGATACGTCACACCAAAGCTGCTAATAGGGCAAGATAATGCCCACCTAATTGTTTCTCGAGAAGTGCGCGAAAATCGAGATACCTCACGGATAGTATCACGGACCGCACTGGGGTGGATCGCTCACGGTGGAGCGACCCCCCGCAGTAGCAGCACAGACACCACATTGGCCCTACAAGTTGAGACAGCGGCAGATTCCCGCCTAGGGGAGTTGGTGAAATCAAACTTTGCCATCGACTCCCTCGGCATAACGTCCTCGGTCAGAATTAACGCGAGTGACCAACGAGCTGCCTACCTGATGACTGAAACTACCCGCCCCCTCAATACCGGAAAGTGGGAGACCGGTTTGCTATGGCGTCATCCCCAAGCCACGCTTCCGGACAACCGCCAGTGCGCACTGAAGCGACTCCAAGCCCTCGAGAGGAAGTTGGATAAAGACAAAGTTCTAGCGGCTGCCTACGCTGAAAAAATGTGTCAGTTGGTGACTAAAGGCTACGCAAAGAAACTATCAAAGCACGAGGCATCAGCACCCGCTCCCCGAAAATGGTACTTACCTCATTTTGCGGTAACCAACCCGAATAAGCCAGGAAAGCTTAGGGTAGTATTCGACGCTGCCAGCCGATGTCGCGGCACTTCCCTCAACGACCAACTGCTTACCGGCCCCGACCTACTATCTTCACTCCTTGGAAACGTGCTGCGTTTTAGAGAAGGTGTCGTCGCCATCGCCGCAGATATAAAGGAGATGTTCCTACAGATCAAAATAAGACCGGAAGATCAACCATCACAACTCTACCTCTGGAGGTCACCAGCTCAGCCTGAACCCGATACCTACCAGATGTCCTCCATGATGTTTGGTGCCACTTGCTCGCCGAGTAGCGCCCAGTTTGTACGGGACAGGGTTGCCGGAGAATACGAACAGGAGTACCCAGCCGCTGCAGCGGCGATTCGCAGTAAATTTTACATGGACGACTACCTGGACGCGGTAGATACGCCCGAAGAGGCTGCAGCACTCGTCCATGGTGTGAGCGCCGTCCTGATGAAAGGGGGCTTTCATTTAACGAACTGGGCCTCCAATAGCCCTGCAGCCATAGCCAACATCCCCGCGGCAGACCGAGCCAGCACAGCCGTACGAATCAATAGTGGAGGGACGGAGACAGAACGCATACTGGGACTAGTTTGGGACCCGGCAACTGACCACTTCATCTACTCGTTTGACGAGACAATTGCCCCCGAGGTAGCCGCACAACCTACCAAGAGACAACTGCTGTCGGTAGTGATGAGAATATTCGACCCAGTGGGCTTTGTATCGTGCATTACCATCAGGTCAAAGATTCTGCTGCAAGCCGTATGGCGCTCCAGCGTTGGCTGGGACGAACCCATCATTCCCGAGCATACCCAGAGATGGAAAGACTGGCTGGACCTGTTAAACACAAGCAGCTTATCAATCTCGAGATGTTGCCTGTACCGGAGGAAAAACAACGTGACTCTTCACATTTTTTGCGATGCTTCAGAAAAGGCCTGCTGCGCTGTCGCCTACTATACGGAAGAAATAGACGGGGCCCTGAGGACGACATTCGTAGCCAGCAAATGCAAGGTAGCGCCACTAAAACCACTCTCCATTCCCCGACTCGAGCTACAAGCTGGGCTCATCGCAGCAAGACTAGCTCACACCATACGGAGAGAGAGTCAGGCACTAATATCCCGCGTCTGTTTCTGGACAGATTCAGCGACCGTGCTGTGCTGGCTGCGCACTGACCCACGAGCCTACTCTGTCTTCGTGGCTAACAGACTAGGTGAGATAGATGAACTGACAAACATACCCGACTGGAGATGGGTGCCAACGAAACTTAATCCGGCTGACATCGGCACACGAGACGCAGACACCCCCGATTTGTCGCCAGAAGGGAAATGGTTCAGCGGCCCAGTTTTTCTCACTGGACCCGAGAGCGCATGGCCAAAGGAGCGCGCCCCGTTTACCAAACCCGATGATGTGTCTCTAGAGGTTAAGCCACACTACGTCGGACACCTGATAACCACAGGGGAGGCCCTCCCAGTAGTGGAGCGATTTTCTTCCTGGCATAGACTACTTCGTGCCACTGCCTGGATTCTCCGCTTTATCAGACGATGTCGGATAAGGGTCAACAAACCGAAAGAGGGTTCTCTTCAAGCAGAAGAGATCAGAACAGCGGAGAACAGATGGATCCGAAAATCTCAGGAGGATTCCTTCAGCGCAGATTTGCGCGCCATCCGACTAGGCAAAACCCTGTCCACTGGCAGTCGCCTAAACTCGTTGAACCCCTTCGTGGGACCAGATGGCACTCTACGGACAGGAACCCGGCTGCAAGCTTTGCAAGGGACTGGGGATGTGGCCCGGACACCTGCCATTTTAGACGGCGATCATCCATACACCCAACTCTTGATTCGTCACTACCACCAGCAGGCAGACCATCCGAGTACAGAGAAAACGGTGGCCGACATAAGAAATGACTTCTTTGTGTTACGATTACGCACAACGAGTCGAAAAATAATGCACGCCTGCCCCACGTGCTATATGCGCAGGAGCAAACCATCTCCACCCCTGATGGGAGCACTGCCGCCGCCCCGCCTGATGCACCACGTGCGCCCCTTCACGCACTGTGGTCTTGATTACTTCGGCCCCATGGCGGTCACAGTAGGCCGACACCGGGAGAAGCGCTACGGAGCAATCTTTACTTGCCTTTCGACCCGCGCCATACATTTGGAACTAGCCTTCTCCCTAACTACAGACTCCGCCATTATGGCTTTGCAGCGGATGACCGCCCGAAGGGGGCAACCCGCAGCCATATATTCTGATAATGGAACGAATTTTCACGGAGCTGACGCTGAGATGAAGGACGCCATTATTGCTCTGAGCCAGGACCCAAGAATGCGCGATGCCCTGGCGACACAAAACATCGATTGGCATTTTATACCGCCAATGACGCCTCATATGGGAGGAGCGTGGGAGAGACTGGTAAGGTCCGTGAAACGAGCCCTGAGCGCCACACTCAAAGAAAGGGCGCCCAGGGAAGAGACTCTACAAACGGCGCTGGCGGAAGCTGAATTTGTGGTAAATAACAGACCACTAACACACATATCGATGGACCCACGCGACGACGGCCCCCTGACACCCAATCACTTCCTGTTAGGATCAGCCGGAAAACGCCCTCAGCTGTCCCTTTATGGCAAAAACGAAGAGGAGGTGTGCCTTCGCCGCCAATGGCGAATTGGCCAGCAGCTTGCAGATATGTTTTGGCGGCGATGGCTCCGAGAGTACCTCCCCAGCATGGCCACCCGTCAAAAGTGGCACCATCCGACCACACCTATCAAAAAAGATGACCTGGTGGTTATCATGGACCCGTCACTACCCAGAAATAGCTGGCCACGCGGCCGCATCCTTGAAGCCGTGCCCGCCGCTGACGGACAAGTCAGAATCGCCCGGGTCCAAACCCAGTCCGGAGTATACATACGACCGGCAGTCAAACTCGCTGTCATCCTGCCAGCCCCGATGACCCCTGAGCCGATGACCGTAACAGAAACACAGGTTACCCCAACATCAACCGCGGCCTTAATCACTGCTGGTTCCGGAAGCCGAAACCGCCGCTGAAGAACTGACACGCTCGACTAAATGGCTGGGTGCAGCCACGACTGCACCGGGAGGAGTGTATCAAACGTGCCAGACATAAAAAAAATCCATAACATTTTTCGTTTAAAGACTAGGGTTGATAAACCTGCCCTACAGAGAGGAAACTAATGTTTAAAAAACTTGCCCTGCCGGGTAACGGGAAATTTTATCGCTCGGACCCAAAAGGCGGTTGTCTCGCTTCAACTCAAGCAACCATCTTACTCTGGCTACGCAGCCGCTGATTGGCTAAGCACAAAACCCGCTCAGCGGGCCACGTGTATCCAAGAAATTTGTAAAAAATACAAATTTTCAAGTCTTTTTCTGTAATAATAGGAGATAATTTCAGCTAATTAGTTTTACACACATATGCTCACATGTTTTCCCAATAAATATTCATATAATTACAACCTTTTAGTATGTAAGATATGTACTTATAATCAAAACTCTGAAAATGTTAAAGAGATTTGGCGACTTATCTTGTATAAAATGTCTTATTTTAACCAAATAAAGAATATTGCAACAGCGTGGTTTTGGCAGGGCGACAGAGGCAGATAAGGCATAATATTATAGAATATTCATTTGTTTCTGAGATAAACTTGGTCCGTGTAATAACACGGCAAAACTCACGCCGAAAAAATAAGTTCCTAAAACACAGAACGGGCAAGGGGCGAACCGGGCCAGATACGCGGTCTTGTAGCGCGTTATAAATAGAGCGCTCACATTTGTACCGGCCTCTTTCGCCTCAGACCCTGGAACCGTCAACACCTGCTGTCCGCTCTGCTAGACCCGCTTCGCTACCTGGGACAAATACGCTGTGTTTGATTTCATCTTGCCCCCCCCCACCTCTTCTGCTGACGTCACCCCAGAACGCGACCGGCGAGCATCACTTCTTCTCCCAAGGCTGACTACACTTACCGACTAAGAAAAAACCAACCGCCTTTATCAAGGCGTTTTCAAGTGCAAAATTACAATTCGAACATATATATCGTCTTTTTCAAGACGCTTTCAAAGATTAGCAAATTACAAGAGTCGGAAAGACAAAGGTGAATGTGTACCGGTGTCATATTTTACAGTTTTGTTTCTCTTGTGCAGGTTGACAGATCCCGTACACCCCTTTTAAATGATATACCTACGCCCTTGGGTACTTAAGAGATTGGTCGAAGGGGTTCTCGCTTGCAAACAATAAAATCGTCGAAATATATTTTGAGTCAATTATGTCATCTACGTGTGTTACAACTAAGTACCTACACGGGCGGACCGAAACCAAAGGGCTTACACTACTTTAAGGAAGAATATTGTGTGAATGTGAAAGTGTGAATTAAACTGTAAAAACAATGCGCGATTTTCATTACTACTAAAAGTGTTATGCCAATAATAAAGTGTCAAATTTGAAAGTTCCAAAATGTCGCAAAATTATTTATTTTATTCTATTTATCATTTTGGCTACAAGAGGCACGCAATTTTAAGCTTGTTCTCGAAGGGGTATCTACTCAGGAAAAACTAATTGGAAACCACTGATTTAGATGATTATTTGTGGTTTAACTTTATTCATTTTAAAATCAAATAATTTTCAATTCATACTATCACATTGTTAGCGGGTTTTTTTTCGTCAACCCACACCGAAAAGCAGACGATGTTTCTGGAATATGCCGGCGAAATAAAGTAACAGATCATTTGTTAACTGCTAGCTTTAGCAGGCGGCTTTTTTGGGGTGCAGTTTGCTGTCCCAAGTTGAATCACTCTTCGGATAAAGGGACAGTTCTGCTGCAGCTGCTAGCTCGCGACACATTTTAACAAATCGGCCCTCCGCCCTTGCGGATCTGAGGCGCCTCGCCCTATGGCTGAGGTTCCTATCGCCCCCCACTTTCTCCGGAGATGAAAGGCGCGATCTCCAGCCGAAGGGCCCTCCCCCCTCCCGCTCAAGAGTCCTCACAGATACCTTTGTGGGCAAATCCCTCGAGAGACAAACAGTTTCATTGCAAGCAAACCAACCGTATCCGGGAAACTTGACGTGCGATTTTTAATTTTGATGAAATATTCAACAATACAACGTATCTAGGTCAAGTATTTAAATAAATTGTTCCAATAAATTGATGACGATCACGTGCATACGTTTATTTGCTTTGTATTATAGAAACAAACTGTAGGAACATTGGTTACAGTGACAAATATTTCAAGTACCTACCTATGATATGTTCCCTCGTAATGTCTTATAATATGTGGTATGTATATTTAGTAATTACCAGTTGACGTGTGTAGTGTATATTTGTGTATGTGCGAGTGTGTGTATATATATCCAGATTGAACAGTTTATTTCAGTGACATGATGCTCTTTTTAAATATGGGCACTGACTCCGAAAAAAGTCGATGTTAGAGTTTAGACAAATATTATTGATTAATTAAGAACACGGTTAATTGACGAATTAGATGCTGCATTTGTTTTGTAATTAAGCGCGTGGAATAGCGCTGTTTGTCGTGTACGTCTCAGAGGTAGGTGTATATTAAAAAAATAATTAGGGACTGAAGTTCGGTACAGACGTTACGGAATACGTTAAAATTTCTAATAAAGATAGTTGCACAACAGAGACATACTTACCATAATACAGGTAGGTTCTGCAAAACGTACTCAAAATATAATTATGTAGAGTCCCACTACCACCTAGCTCAAAATAATTTAAATATACGTAGCATGGGTAGGTAACTTAAATATTTAAAAACTATCACTATTTTGTATTTTTCCTTTTCCAAAAAAATCGATAACATCGAAGTTACCTACCACCTCATGTACCTACTATCTCATGTGAAGCTTGAACTACAGCATATCTATCAAATTAATATGTACGACGTACGTACTATATTATTATTTTAAAAATTAGTGAATAGAAATGACAATCGGTGTAGTCTGCTTCATCGGAAGCAATCTTCCCAGCAAGCCTTCCAATGATATGCTTGGTGTAATTCTAAATGACCGACTCCATCGAAGCCAGAGTCAAGTTAGACTTTCAGAAGCTGGACTTACTGAAAAGTTGACGACAAGTTGTCTTTATATCTAAAACATCAAAATAATATGGTTTTAAAAAAATCTAAAAATACCGCTAGTCTCCGAGGGTGCTTTGAAGTTTGTGAAAATATCGTTAGGCTCCGAGGGTTTTAATTAATAATAATAAGCTTTGGTAGATACAACTACCATTTATTATTTTTATAAATATGACACTAAAACACGTCCGCTCGCAGTCCTCAACCCCACCCTCGCCTGGGCCGCGTGCCCTCCTGTATTTGCGTTAGTCGACCAAGCCTACTATAACTCTGCCTCTCCAACGATTGAAATAAATAAAAAAAAATGTTGAATTCTTTTTAAAAATAGATGTGGACCACCCGTCCGTCGTCCTGTATTCTGATTTTAACACCGATCAAAAACACAGTGATATTTTCAAAACTGTCCAGCAGACGACATTCTGATCTTTCCATAAAAAAAAACCAGGAGTCTAGGAGTGATGTCACAAGCACGATGACTTACTCCATCGAGTCGTATCCTACGATTTTGCATTGGAAGGGTAACGCCATCATAAAATTAATACGATTTTTCATGAATGGCATTGAAGCCCAATCTAGGACGAGGGGAAATCGAAAGGCAGCCATCTTGTATGAGAAACTTTTGAAATGATTTGTTTGCAAAGTGGTATTTTATTTTTAATGCAATTACAACGGCTTATGTTTTTTTAGGTATAATATAATAATAACATAGCATTTATATAGCGCAGTTTTGTGTTGTTTCACTTCAAGTGCGCTTAACTATAATAAACTAAAAAATAAAATTTCCTATTGCGTTCCTTTAAAAAAATTAATAACATAATACGAAATAAAGAATAAACGGTTTACACAAAAGCAGAGAATAAAATTTAACAATAACAATGCTATTTTAGTAGAGGACAACAATAAAAGACAATAACAGTGTACGAAAAATAAGAACTTTAAAATTAAAATATTATATTAAACAGGAAAACATTAAAATATTATATAATAGGTGGACATTAAACATAAAAGTACAATAAGGAGGAAACCGAAACCAAACAACTACCGGAAACTTCAAAACCTGGCTTATTATAGTAGGTATATTGAAAATATGCTTAGATTCATGAGATGATTTTTATATTATTAAATATCTGATGAGAAAGGGAATGAATGGTAAATGTTATTAAAAAATTAAGTAGGCAAAGGCATTTTTCATACATCTTCCCCCTCACCCCGCAGCCTCAATTTATTTCGAATAGTTCCGCCCAGAGCTCACTAGGTCCATGTGATCTACCCTCAAACCGAGCCGGCAACGCCTGGCGTGAGTTAAATTTTGACGCCTCATGTTGTTGGTTTTGAAATCAGCAGACGCCTAGGTAGGTGATCACCTTGATCACTGTAATCAATAATATTCATATGATTTGTACATTAGTGTAGCACCGGTTTTGTGGAAAATAATCTCAAGCGCGAAGTGTAAGTGTGCTCCAATTGCGCCCGCATACCGCCGGCCCTGCCCACAAATACAACAATGTAAGAACATAATTATATTATAATTAGGGGTACGTAAATTTCGCAAATAAAAAATCGTGATTTCGCATTTAAGAAAGCTCAAAATAGAAAATTTCGAATTTATTTCGCAAAAAAAATACAGTGTTAAAAACTCAATTAAAGGCTAGCATTGTTGTAATTTCTACATTTTCATCTTTCATTGTTTGCCTGCGATCAGTTACGACAATGTTGTAGATACTAAAGTACCTCTCGGCATCAACACTATTGACAGGGCAATTTAGACATTGAATAGCTGCTTTTGCAAATCCAGGGAAGCAAGATTTTGATGTAACTAAAACTTGCATTACATCCACAGGAGCTTCTTGGCCGACCAATCGAAGTAATTGTCTGTGAAAATGAGAGTACCCGTCAATTAGTTCTTCTTGTGGTAAACTTTTGAAAAACGGAATTTTTGCGAAGCTTTCCACTGTGGAATTTGAATTGACAGAAGAAGAGGGCACATTTGCTGCTTCCGATGGACAAAATAATCTGCCAATGTGCTTGTAGCACTCATTTGTTGGATTCGGCCCCCCATGTGTACCAACAATTTATCCAAGCTCTTTTGAGCTGCTATCTTCAACATCATGCTGTGATCGATAGAATTTTCGGTTGATAAAATATTCATTGTTTTTTTGCTAAAAGAGCCTTCACATTGACGCTGAAAAGAGGACTTCAAATGTTCTAATTTACTCCACAAAATGTGTGAAAAACGAATAGTTTGAACCTTCTAAATTGTCAATTAGTTTCATAATTTTCGGACAGAATTCTGATACGAATGTAAGTTGAACTTGAATTTTACTGGTTAGAATGTCATTTTCAAAACATTCTTTGAGGTAAATAGTGCTAGAATTGTCGTCTTCGTATTCATTAAGAAAATAGATAATTTGCTGCATATACTCATTTAAATAAATCACAGATTTAAACCAAGAATTCCACCTGGTTACAACAGGCGTGGGGTAAAGTTTTGGAGTTAATTGTGGAGCATGCTGTCGTAGAAAGTTTAAATAGGAAATTTTCATTTTTCTAGAATCCAAAAAGGTTAACTTGGCCACAATGGAGTTCAGTTCCTTAAATTCTTTTATAAAAATGTCACCCACAAGATTCACTTTGTGCGCCCAGTATTAAAAGTGCAGTGCATGGTCACCCAGTAGTATTTTTAGCAAGTTGAAACATGCACCCATGTACCTTGCAGAGTCAGACACTAAACCATGTACTTGAGAGTATTGAATTTCGTATTCTTTCAAAGTATCAATTATTGCTTGAGAACAAGTGGAAGCATTAGCAGTGTCTAAAAAATTTACACTTTCTAAAAAACAAGACTGCTTTGGTTCTGAAGAGACAGTTTTAAGTAAAACTGCAAAGACACATCTGCCTTGTTTGTCAGAAGTTTCGTCGGCCACCACAACTACAGGCTGATCCTTTAGTTTTTGTTTCACTTCATCTTTCTCCGAAACACCGCACTGTGGTACGTACTTACGTCTCAAATTTTTTTTATTTATTTATTTAATACATGTTACATTATTATGAAATTTACATAAAGTAGATATAATGAATCACCATACTAGGCGGCTGCCTGTTTCATGGTGACCAATTGAGTGTAATTAATTTGTATGAAATATGAAATCTAGTGTAAACATATGAAATTAGTAACTATAGATGAAGCTAAAATTTTGGAAAAATTGTAATAAAAAGTAGAAGATAGAAATTAGAAAGGAGAAAGAAGTAAATTAGCAATTATCTCCAGAAGGCAGGTTACCCGAGCCAGGCACATATTTTTCGATGTAACTGCGAACAGCTGGATTATCTAGTTGCTTTCAAACACATTTTTACAGTGCCAAGCACAAATTCCTCGTTTTCCGTTTTGGCACGCTTTTGCACTTCAAAAGCACCAACTATTGTGGATTGCCTTTTTATTCCAGAGGACCCTGGTTGAGGATCAGAATCAGATTTCTTTCTTAAATGTGTAACAGAAGTCGTATGCTTCTTCGAAGTATCTAACTTCTCTCTTTCCAAACGCACGTTGCAGTATTTGCACGTTACGATGTTAGTATCGCTTAAATACAAGCCATCCCCTTTGAACTTTTTTACTCGTTCAGATAATTCTACTTTCGAGCGGCCCATATTGACGTTAGTAACACAACTTTACCATACGCGCATGAGCGAGTGACTGATTGAAAGACAAGAGATGGACGGACGCCAACATACAATACTTTTTACCTAAGCACCTAACCTGAACTCGAACTTAAAGGCGCAATCGACTCGCGCCTACCAAAACACGATCCCGCAATCTACACTACTTCTTAGCTAAGCAGCAAACCAGAACTTGAATTTTAAGGCGCAATTGACTCGCGCCTACCAAAACACGATCCCGCAATCTACACTACTTCTTAGCTAAGCAGCAAACCAGAACTTGAATTTTAAGGCGCAATTGACTCGCGCCTACCAAAACACGATCCCGCAATCTACACTACTTCTTAGCTAAGCAGCAAACCAGAACTTGAATTTTAAGGCGCAATTGACTCGCGCCTACCAAAACACGATCCCGCAATCTACACTACTTCTTAGCTAAGCAGCAAACCAGAACTTGAATTTTAAGGCATCACCATTCCATCAACATGTCTCAAAACCTGAACTTATATAAGAAAAATGTTAAAAGTTGGATAAGAAATAATTTCGAAGCGAGTAACTTTTTTCTATAATTTAAGCCATCTGTTTCTAAATAACTAAACTACCACATGTCTTTCTGTAAATTAAAGATTAATTTCTTTAAATCAAAGAAATATATACATGCATCTATGTTTTATGTGTGTGTGTGGGTGTGTGTGTGTGTGCGTGAGTGTGTGTGCGTGTGTCTGTGTGTGCGTGTGTCTGTGTGTGCGTGTGTCTGTTTGTGCGTGTATCTGTGTGTGTATGTGTGTGTGTGTGTGTGTGTGTGTGTGTGTGTATATGTTTGTAAATTTAAAAAAAAAAAAAAGAAAAAATAGAAACTTCTCTAAAAAAAAAAAAAACCAATCACATTGATCTCTATAGATACATTTAACAAGTTTAAAAAAACTATATTTTAAACACCACTGTTTTATCCTTACACTATAATACCCACGCTCAGGCTTCGCCTTTGTGGGATTTTTTTGTTACTCTTTCATTCTATATTACTATGTATGTACCTGAATTGTATATGTATCAAAAATTTTGTTAATAAAAAAAAAAAAAAAAAAAAAAAAAAAAAAAGGCGCAATTGACTCGCGCCTACCAAAACACGATCCCGCAATCTACACTACTTCTTAGCTAAGCAGCAAACCAGAACTTGAATTTTAAGGCGCAATTGACTCGCGCCTACCAAAACACGATCCCGCAATCTACACTACTTCTTAGCTAAGCAGCAAACCAGAACTTGAATTTTAAGGCGCAATTGACTCGCGCCTACCAAAACACGATCCCGCAATCTACACTACTTCTTAGCTAAGCAGCAAACCAGAACTTGAATTTTAAGGCGCAATTGACTCGCGCCTACCAAAACACGATCCCGCAATCTACACTACTTCTTAGCTAAGCAGCAAACCAGAACTTGAATTTTAAGGCGCAATTTGTGGAAATGATAACAACAATATAAGACTAGTGCTGCCATCTATGTATTTAATATGTAAACTTATATGAAATAAATGACAGTCTATTCTCCATCTTTGATCAAACAGCGTTTCATTACAGGTTATGGGCCGTTCGCTTATAAATCTTCGCGATTTTGTTGTTTTTTTTGTTTGACCAGTATAAAAAACACGATTACAAAACGCGATTGAACTGTGTCGTGACGGATTGTTATAATAAAAGTGTACAACTTTAGTATATCGCAGTTTAAAAATGTCGGCGAACTATCTTGTCAACGTACCCAAGCTAACGGGACGTGATAATTACGACATATGGTGTTTTGCGGCACAGAATTTTTTAATCCTCGAAGGCATGAAGCATTGTGTGCAGCCAGAAGTCGGGATTGAAATAAAACCTGCAGATGATGCAAAAACTAAAGCAAAATTGATTATGACAATCGACTCGTCTTTATATGTTCACGTAAAAGATGCTACATCCAGTAAAGAGTTATGGGATAAATTAAAAAAAAATATTCGACGACAACGGATTTTCACGGAGAATAAGTTTGCTGAGAAATTTAATTTCGATTCGCCGAGAGAATTGCAGTTCGATGACGTCTTATGTGACGCAGATTATCGATACAGCACAGAAGCTTTCAGGAACGGGATTCGAAATTAATGACACATGGACAGCATCATTGCTACTCGCTGGTTTGCCAGATCGTTTCTCGCCGATGGTTATGGCATTAGAACATTCAGGAATTCCTATAATGACAGACTCCATAAAAACAAAATTGTTAGATATGGATTCAGCAAGTCATGACGGGAGTGAAGTTAGCGGAGCTTTAGCAATTCGTTCAACTTCAAAGTACAAAGGAAAAAATAATACGAATATGTCTATGGCCAGCAAAAGTTATGTTGGCAGCAATGGCAGCACTGGCTTATCAAAGTCAAACGTCAACAAGCATATAAAGTGCTACAGATGTAAACAAATCGGGCATTACAAGAACCAGTGTACAAATACAGAAAATAACTTGTCAAATCAGATAAATAAGGATCGAATGCAGTCTAATGCGTTTAGCGCAGTGTTCCTGAGTGGAAATTTTAACAAAGACGATTGGTATATCGACTCGGGCGCGAGTGTACATCTGACAGCAAATGAAAGTTGGATTATAAATGCGCAGTATGAACAAGAAAAAATAATTATTGTCGCAAACAGTGAAAAGGTGTCAGTATTGTGTTCTGGCGATGTAAAAACCATGACTAAAACAGATAATCATGAGTATGACATCATGGTGAAAAACGTATATTGTGTACCAAGTCTAACAACGAATTTATTATCTGTTAGCCAACTGATTATGAAAGGCAACCGTGTATCTTTCACTGGAAATGGTTGTTCAGTTTATAATAAAAATAACGAGTTGGTTGCTACGGCAGTGTTGGTCAATGGAGTATATAAAGTGAATTTGCTAAAACAAGACTGTTTAGCAGCATCAGTTGTGTCAGGAATGACTTGGCATCGAAGGTTAGGACACATAAACAAAGATTATTTGAATCAGATGGAAAAAGCTGTGCATGGTATGTCACTTGATAAAAAAGTTGACATAAGCAAATCTTCATGCACAACATGTTGTGAAGGCAAACAATGCCGGTTACCTTTTAAGAGCAGTGGCCAACGAAGCAGTAATCTCCTAGATATTGTGCACACAGACATATGTGGGCCTATGGAGAATGTGTCTATGGGCGGCTCGAGATACTTCTTGTTATTTGTTGACGATCATAGTAGGATGACATTTGTTTATTTCTTAAAACACAAAAATCAGGCTTTGAAGTATTTCAAGATTTTTAAAGCTCAGGTGGAAAATCAAACAAAAAAAAACAATCAAACTATTAAGGAGTGACAACGGACTGGAGTATTGCAATAAAGAATTTGATGATTTCCTGAATAGTGCCGGTGTGATTCATCAGAAAAGCAACCCTTACACCCCACAACAGAATGGATTGTGTGAACGATTTAATCGCACAATAGTTGAAAAAGCAAGATGTCTACTTTTTGATGCAAACTTAGGCAAAGAGTTCTGGGGTGAGGCCACCAATACGGCAGTGTACCTGCAGAATCGGATTGTGGCAGCGGCATTGGAAAATAAAACTCCATATGAGTTGTGGACTGGCTCCAAACCGGATATAAGTCATATCAGAGTTTTCGGTAGCACTGTGATGGTCCATGTAGCTAAAGAAAAGCGAAAGAAGTGGGATAAGAAAACAACCAAATGTATTCTCATAGGATATCCAGATAATATAAAAGGATATAGGGTCTTCAATCCAGAAACAAGGAATGTAACGACTAGTAGAGATGTGATCATCATTGAGAAGGAATCAAAATCTGAAAATTTAATGGAAGTGCAAGGTCAGAATATTGATTCAGTGGGGGATAGTAAGGAACTTGATGATACAGAACAATGTGGTCAGAATGTTGATTCAGTGGGGGATAGTAAGGAACTTGATGATACAGAACAATGTGAAATTGAACCTGTGCCTAGTCAAGAACACTCAAGTTTCATGGACAATTTTATAGATAATGATGAAACATATTATGTTCCCAGTGATTATGAAGATGCAGACAGTGAGAAAGAAAGCCCGCAGTGCCGACCTAACCGGGAGAGGAAGATTCCAGAGAGGTATGGGTTATCAAATCTGTGCGTTGACAGTGAAACATATGATAATGCGGCTGGTTTGTCTCTGCATGACGCTTTAAATGGACCAGAAAAAGAACAGTGGGAGTTGGCTATAACAGAAGAGTTGCAGTGTTTCAAAGACAATGATGCGTGGGAGTTAAGTGATGCTCCAAAAGATGGAAGAGTTGTACAGTGCAAGTGGGTGCTTCGTAAAAAGTATGATAGTGAAAATAAAGTCCGCTTTCGTGCACGTTTAGTGGCAAAAGGTTTTTCACAAGTTGAAGGTGTGGACTTTACAGAAACATTTTCTCCTGTAGTGAGACATACTACATTAAGATTACTTTTTGCATTGTCAGTACAACTAAATTTGAAAACAGCACATCTTGATGTAACAACGGCTTTCTTGAATGGTACACTTGAGGAAACTGTTTACATGCAAATACCAAAAGGTTTTTCTGAAAAAACACAAAATGGTCAAGTACTTAAATTAAAAAAGGCCATTTACGGGCTTAAACAATCCTCAAGAGCTTGGTATAAAAAAGTAGATGAATGTTTGTTAAGCATAGGTTATATTAGATCTAAAATAGAACCATGTATGTATACAAAAATGAAAGATCAGTTTAAAACTATTGTCGCATTGTTTGTAGATAATTTTTTTGTTTTTTCAAATGATACTAATGAAACTAAGCATTTAAAGGATGTCTTAACAAGTCATTTCAAAATAAAAGATTTAGGAGAAATAAAGAAATGTCTGGGTGTTAACATAACTGTTAACAAATCTAAGCAAACAATAATATTAAGTCAGAAAGATTATATTGATCAGCTGTTGCATAAGTTTAATATGAGCCAAAGTAAACCTGGAGAGAGTCCAATGGAAACAAAGTTAAATGTGTCAAAAAATGAACATTGTGTTGGTAATTTTCCATATCAACAAATAATTGGATGTCTTATGTATTTAGCGGTTCTAACCAGACCGGACATTGCATATACGGTTGGTTTTTTAAGCCAATTTAATAATTGTTATTCCAAAGAACATTGTTCTTATGTAAAAAGGTTATTGAGATACCTAATATGTACTAAAGATTATGGTTTAAAGTATTCCGCTAGTGGAAGCTCAATATTAAAAGGGTTTGTAGATGCTGATTGGGGCGGAAACATTATAGATAGGAGGTCATACACTGGAATTTGTTTTACTTTATCTGGTTGTGTTATATCTTGGGAAACAAAAAAACGGAATACTGTTGCACTATCTAGTAGTGAGGCTGAATATATGGCCATCACCGAAGCCTGCAAAGAAGCAATTTATTTGAGAAATTTACAATATGAAATAACTCAAAAAATGTATACTATTGATATTTTCAATGACAATCAGAGTGCGCAAAAGTTAACAGCAAATCCAGTTTTTCATAAGCGCACCAAACATATTGATATTAAATATCATTTTTGTAGAGAATGTGTAGCAAATAATATTGTAAATGTTAAGTATTTGCCAACAGCTGAAATGCCTGCTGATTTGTTCACCAAAAGTTTGGGTTCCACAAAACATTATGAATTTTTGGATAAACTAGGTGTGCAAATTGTTTAATTTAATTGTATTTATATTGTTAGTTATAGTGGGGGTGTTGAAATGATAACAACAATATAAGACTAGTGCTGCCATCTATGTATTTAATATGTAAACTTATATGAAATAAATGACAGTCTATTCTCCATCTTTGATCAAACAGCGTTTCATTACACAATTGACTCGCGCCTACCAAAACACGATCCCGCAATCTTCACTAGTTCCTAGCTAAGTAGCAAACCAGAACTCGAATTGTAAGGCGCAATCAACTCGCGCCTACCAAAACACGATCCCGCAATCTACACTACTTCTTAGCTAAGCAGCAAACCAGAACTTGGATTTTAAGGCGCAATTGACTCGCGCCTACCAAAACACGATCCCGCAATCTACACTACTTCTTAGCTAAGCAGCAAACCAGAACTTGAATTTTAAGGCGCAATTGACTCGCGCCTACCAAAACACGATCCCGCAATCTACACTACTTCTTAGCTAAGCAGCAAACCAGAACTTGAATTTTAAGGCGCAATTGACTCGCGCCTACCAAAACACGATCCCGCAATCTACACTACTTCTTAGCTAAGCAGCAAACCAGAACTTGAATTTTAAGGCGCAATTGACTCGCGCCTACCAAAACACGATCCCGCAATCTACACTACTTCTTAGCTAAGCAGCAAACCAGAACTTGAATTTTAAGGCACAATCAACTCGCGCCTACCAAAACACGATCCCGCAATCTTCACTACTTCTTAGCTAAGCAGCAAACCAGAACTCGAATTGTAAGGCGCAATCAACTCGCGCCTACCAAAACACGATCCCGCAATCTACACTACTTCTTAGCTAAGCAGCAAACCAGAACTTGAATTTTAAGGCGCAATTGACTCGCGCCTACCAAAACACGATCCCGCAATCTACACTACTTCTTAGCTAAGCAGCAAACCAGAACTTGAATTTTAAGGCGCAATTGACTCGCGCCTACCAAAACACGATCCCGCAATCTACACTACTTCTTAGCTAAGCAGCAAACCAGAACTTGAATTTTAAGGCGCAATTGACTCGCGCCTACCAAAACACGATCCCGCAATCTACACTACTTCTTAGCTAAGCAGCAAACCAGAACTTGAATTTTAAGGCGCAATTGACTCGCGCCTACCAAAACACGATCCCGCAATCTTCACTACTTCTTAGCTAAGCAGCAAACCAGAACACGAATTTTAAGGCGCAATTGCTCGCGCCTACCAAAACACTATCCCGCAAAACGCTCGCTCCTCATCTACGCAACAACTCGTGCCGTCTCTGTCTGTTTTGAACAGAGTTGTAATAATTGTTAGCGCGTCTGATCAACATCTGATAGCACGTAACGTAAAAAGGTGCGAAAGTATTTAATTTTCAAATTTCGCTTTTATCGCAAACAAAATGCAGATTTCGCTTTTATCGCATCTATTTCGTAAAAACGAAATTTACGTACCCCTAATTATAATACCGTTTTGAAATAAATAAAAAAACAAAACGTTATAATTTTTTTTCTAAAGCAATTCAATAAGAAATTCCCACCATCTGTAGAAAAGTATGATTTTAAGGAGACCCTAGTATAAGGTATTTTCTTGTCATTGACCAAAACTACATCCAACGAAATAGTGTATGTGCAGTTTCCATAGATTGCATACTCAAAAACCAAAATGTGAAAAATTCGGTGAGCCCTTCACAATAATATTAAAAACATAAAATGTTGTTATCTTGATAATCTGCCAGTTAAGAAGTTCTCAGGCCCAAAGGACTCGGCTGGCCGACAGGCAGAATCCTTTGCCATTTGCTACGGATTAGAGCAATTAGTTCAGGAGCCTACAAGGGTTCCTGATGTCCAGACTCACCGCTCCAATCTGTTAGACCTATTCTTAACTACTGTGCCACATGGTTATAAGATTGACGTCACAGCGCCTCTGGGATCATCCGACCACTGCCTAGTGACGATGATCCCCGTTAGCCTCAGACCAACCAATAAGAGGCTGAGGAGAAAAGTGTGGCACTATAGGTCAGCAGATTGGTTCGGTATGCGGGCCCATTTCAACGCTTTTCCGTGGTCAGCTGTTTGTTTTCGGACTTCGGACCCTTCAAGATGTGCCCAGGAGATTGTTGAAGTCATCAAATCGGCGATGGATGGCTTCATACAATCGACTACTAAAGAAACTGGTGTGGGCTCAAAGCCGTGGTTCAGTCGACAATGCTCCGAAGCAGTTCGACGAAAAAACGCGGCTTACCGAGCCTACAACACATCTCGAACGCCCGAAAGCAGATCAGCATACAACAAATCGGCAAAGGAATGCAAGAGAATCATTAATAGGTCAAAATTCGAACACGACCTGCAGATCAGCAAAAAGCTGGCTGCCTGCCCGCATGGCAGCAGAGCATTCTGGTCGCTTGCGGGCTCAATAGGTCGAAATTTTTGCAAACCCAGTTTGCCACCTCTTACCAGACCTGACGGCTCACTAGCAAACACCGCCACCGAAAAGGCTAACCTATTAGGGAAAATGTTTGCGGAAAACTCGACCCTCGACGACGGGGGTGCTGTTCCACCGTCGGTTCCTCACTGCGGCTTCTATATGAAAAAGCTGAGGATCCGGCATCGGGATGTACTCCACGTCATACGGGGGCTCGATGTTAACAAAGCTAGTGGACCTGATGGAATACCTGCCCTGGTATTGCAGAGGTGTGCTGCTGAAATAGTTCCAGTTTTGACAAAGCTCTTCAAAATGTCCCTGAATTGTGGCACTGTGCCCTCAGGTTGAAAAAAAACGGTAATTCACCCTATTCCCAAGAAAGGTGACCGCTCCAACCCGGCCAACTACCGCCCCATAGCGATCACATCAGTTCTGTCCAAAGTGATGGAACGTGTGATCAACGACAAACTGCTCACATACCTCGAGAAGAACAAAATTATCAACGACCGTCAATACGGATTCCGGCGGAACCGCTCGTGCGGTGATCTTCTCGCGTATGTGACGCATGTTTGGGGGCGGTGCCTGGAACGTCACGGTGAGACCCAAACGGTCGCACTAGACTTATCCAAGGCCTTTGACCGGGTCTGGCACCGAGTACTTGTCAACAAATTGCATTCTTACGGACTTCCCGCATCCCTGTGTACGTGGATTGCTGACTTTTTAAGGGATAGGTCGATTCAGGCGGTTGCTGACGGTTTCACCTCTTCCTCGCACTCCATAAATGCTGGCGTCCCACAGGGATCGGTTCTGTCTCCGACTTTGTTTTTGTTGCACATCAATGACCTTTTGACATGTGCACCGATTCATTGTTACGCGGATGACAGTACAGTTCATGATAGCTTTTTGTTTGACAAGCCCCCAAAGGGCACACAAACTCCAACGGCTCGGAGGGCTTTGAAGCAGAGAATGGACGGTTATCTCGAGAGTATTTCCTCCTGGGGTAAAAATAATCGCGTCGAATTTAATGTTTCAAAGACCCAATCCTGTCTGATTACGTCTAAAAGGGATCCAAATGATAATCTAGTCTCCTTCAACGGAAGCAATCTTCCGAACAGGCCTTCCATTGATATGCTCGGTGTAACTATAAGTGACCAGCTCAGGTACGGGGGCTCCATCGAAGCCAGAGTAAAGTTGGCCTCTCAGAAGCTGGGCGTACTGTACAGGGCCCGCAGATACTTTAATAGTACACAACTGCTCACCCTGTACAAATCGCAAGTGCGCCCTACTGTCGAATTTGGCAGCCATCTCTGGTCTGGAGCCCCAAAATACCTGAAAAAAAACCCTTGACTCTGTGCAGAAATGGGCGGTCCGTTTGATAGATTCCCCAATCTTAACAAACGGACTGCAATCTTTAGAGCACAGGCGTCAGGTATGTATGCTGTCCTTGTTCTATCGGTATTACAATGGAAGATGCTCTGAGGAACTAGCGTCATTGATCCCTTCGGCACCGGTGCGTAGTCGGGATACACGCCAAACGCGCGCCCAACATTTGTACACAGTTGACACTTGTCACATGAGAACGGGTCGCTTCTACGATTCGTTCTTAAGTTCAACAGCTCGGCTGTGGAACGAACTGCCGGCCTCTGTGTTTCCTCCCTCCTACAACATGGGACTCTTCAAGACCCATGTTCACTCCTTCCTCTCCACAAAAAGACCCTCCACACAGCATCCCCCAAAGATGACATAGGCCCTGAGGGAAATTATTTTCTTCAGGGCCTCCTGTGTGGAGTAAATATAAAAAAAAAAAATAAAAAAAAGTTAGTTACCTACTTTCGAAAACAGCACAAAAATTCATTTTTTTAATTAAGTACTTTAAAAAAGTTTAAAATTATTTTTTTATAAATAGACATCGCAGTTTTATTATCAGAACTTCACTTTGAGGTTATATAATCATCAAAAATACTAATTTCGGTTTTGGTGTTGTGGGTCTGACTGTGATTTAACTCCGGCTCAATGAACTCGGATTTGTGTTGACTTCCATTGTCATTTTCAAAATTGGAACCAATGAATGCGTATGCTCACTGAGAAGTTTCTGGGAAAAAACCAGAAACTTTTCTGTGCCTTTGTAGATCTACAAAAAGCATACGACCGAGTCGACAGGAAAAAGCTATGGAAGGTGTTGTCCAAGTATGGAGTGAATACGAATCTGACTCAGGCAATTGCGTCTCTGTATGAGGGAAGCGTTGCATGTGTTAGGGTAAACGGTGGTTTGATATCACAAAAGGTGTTAAACAAGGCTGCGTTATGTCACCGTGGTTATTCAATCTGTACATGGATAATTGTATGCAAGAATTGAAAGAGGTGGGATTGGGCGCGAATTTGAATAATTTGAAAGTATGTTGCTTCTTGTATGCTGATGATGCGGTGCTGATTGCTAATAGTATAGATGATCTGCAGTCTCTCGTGTCTAAGACAGAGGGGGATTTGCCCTTAGGCCTATGTAGGCCCGGGCCTAGGGCGGCCAGATATTAGGGGCGGCCAATCGTGACAAAAAAGTCACAGATGATAACAAGTGTATGAAAGGTTTTAGGTGGTACGCCTGCTTTTTGAATGTGTAAGAGCGAGATGACAGATCGATTTTTCAATATTTTGTATTTTTTTTAAAGTGTAATATCCTTGTCAAATGTATTTTATGTGTCTGTACTTCCCGTAATGAGTTTCATCTCAACTCATTGGGAATAATGTGTTACTTACCATGTTTTTTGTAATACATTATAAATAAATAAATGTATAAAAGATGATGGATGCATCTGCTCGCTCTCTTTTCCCAACCGACAGCTAAGAAGATAGTAGTAGACAATCCGTGAATAAACATTCTATCCGCACACGCGTTCTATTATTGAGTACCACCAAGTCTGTATATAACAACAAGAAATTACTTCCTAAATACCTAAATATTCTACGTACAAAATAGCGATATGCAAGAGCGTGTTCACACACAGCACACAGCGCGCCCCCACGTCCCGCAGCCGCCCTCGCCACACCTATCATGCTCCGTCGCTCGCCCGCTCGCGTATTTCCAATCTCTACCGTGATTCAGTTGCGCTAGTGACTGAACCGCGTTAGGTATTGTTTTGCATAATAGCGTGTTTACACACAGAGCTATAATATGCGTGGGATGGCGTATTTCAGCATATCGCTCGCCATACTTTCCAATTTGGAATGTACGGCGAGCGATATGCCGAAATACGCCATCCCACGCATATTATAGCTCTGTGTGAACACGCTCTTAATCACCTTACAAAAGCTATAATAAATAAATAAATCAGAGATTATAAAATAATACAGCTGAAAGCCGCCAAGAGGCTTGTTCGTTCTTTTCTCTACTCCAAGAGCTGTATAATTTCTTTGCAGCATCAACTCAGCGTTGGGAACTCCTACAAGCCCATTTCACCGTCAAAAGTCTATCAACGACTCGTTGGTCAGCTCGTGCAAATGCATGCAAAAGTTTACGCGAATCGTGGCATGAAATCCATAAAGGTACTTATACATTTTATTGGCGAAATGCGATATAATTTCGATGATTTCGAAAACCAAGCCAAAAAACTGTCCTTTTTACAGGAATATGAAAGAGATTTTCGACGCGATCGAAAGCCTAAGCTACTTCCTGGCGAGAATAATACAGGTGAAGAGATGCAACAAAAAAACGGCCGCGAAAATTTCAGAATCGCTACTTTTTTAGAAATAATCGATTCCTTATAAGCAGAACTAAAAAAACGACTGGGTGCTTACAAATCACTTTATGATAAATTTAATTTTATTACTCGATTGACAAAACTGAGCCCGTCTGAAGTCGAAGAAAAGGCAAAATCATTGCAAATGATTGATTCTAGTGATTTAGAAGCCCATTTTTCAGAAGAATGTCTCCATTTTCGTGCTCACTGCAGTGTGAAAAATAAGGATAGAAACAATGCTGTCAGTTTGTTAAAATGGTTACGAACTGAAGATCTTCAAACCATTTATCCAAACGTGGATATTGCTCTTCGAATGTGTGTGTGTACTCCCGCCAGTAACTGTTCTGGAGAACGATCATTTTCTTGTTTACGACGTGTAAAAAATTATTTACGCACAACAATGGCGGAGCAAAGGCTGAACAATCTTGCTTTGCTTAACATAGAAGCAGATTTTTTAAGGAAATTGGATTGCGAAGATCTAATTAATGATTTTGCTGCACTTAAGTGCAGACGAGAATTGTAACTGCCAGATTTTTGTTTGAGTTCAGTTTTTTTTTATGTTAGATAATGCTTTACGTAAATTTTTTTACCAACGTTTTAATTTGTATTTTAAGTTTAGTTATTATATTCGAATATGTACCTTAAGTTGATTTTTATTTAAAAGAGGTGCTGATTTATTTTATTTGTTTGGAGACTTAATAATAACTTTTTATCCAGCCCGTATCTGGCAACCCTAATTGTAACTGTGAAACACTTATATATTATTGTATGAGAATAAACCTGAAACTAGTTAAATAAATTAAACCTAAAACTGTTTTAAATGTTTTATTCAAATCCTTGAAACCTTAGAAAGTATTACAAACTAGCAGCTATTATAGTTAACTAAATTTCTGAATCGATTTCGATAAAAATTGTCAATAAAGTAAATTCATTATGTAGTCTATAGTCTATATCAGGGGTCTCCAAACAACGGCCCGCCAATGTCATCAATCCGGCCTGCGAAAATCGACAATTATACAGTAATTGAACTAGCGAATTTAGCAAGCGTATTTTTTTACATTAATTCCACACAGGAGGCTTTGAGGAAAATATTTTCCATCACGACCTATGTCATCTTAGGTGATGCTGTGTGGAGGGTCTTTTTAAGGAAGGGAAGGATAGGAAGTTCTGAAAAGGAAAATGTATGAGGGGTGGGTAGGAATCTGGGGATTAGTGTGTCCAGGAGTGACATACGTATGAATACATCCCTCCAACTGCGGTGCAAGGCGATGGGTCAAGATAGTCCGGCTGGAAAGGTCAAAAGTCCTCCCTCACCCAGTCTCTCTCGATCCGGCCCGCCACGCAGCAGGTGGGCAGACGTATCCGCCGCCAAGACCTGGAAAAATCTCACCCCATGAACCATGAATGATAATGGCAGGAAAATTAAAACGGTTTTGACCCTAGGAACTTACTGAAAAGTTTGGATACTCCTGGTCAATATGATGGGTACTGAAAAAGGGGCGGCTACATGCTCTGGGGCCTAGGGCGGCCAAGACTGCAAATCCGCCTCTGGTCTAAGATGAACGAATTATGCATGAAGAATGAGTTAATTATGAATATAAGTAAGTCTAAAGTAATGGTGTTTGAAAGAGAGAGTACGAAAACAGTGTGCAATATAATTGTGAAAGAAGAATACTTGGAGCAGGTGGATGAGTTTGTGTATTTAGGAAGTATGTTTACGAGAGATGGGAAGGCTGACAGAGATATTGAAAGAAAGGTAAATGCAGGTAATTCCGTTAATGGAGGACTGAACGCAGTTGGCGCTAACAAAAAATTGTCCAAAGAAGCGAAGTTAGCAGTCCACAACGGAGTGCTGGTACCTACCTTGATGTATGGAAGTGAGGCATGGAACTGGCAAAGAAAGGATGAAAGTAGATTAAATGCTGTTGAAATGAGATCCCTGAGGCGTATGTGTGGTAAAACCATGTTTGATCGTGTGAGTAATGTGGAGATCCGCAAAGAGTGCAAGGCTGATGTAAGCGTAATGAGTAAGATTAAGAAAGGGACGCTTAGATGGTTTGGGCATGTAGAGCGAATGAGCGAAGATAGGAGTGTAAGGAGGATATATGATGCAAATGTGAATGGTAGCAGAAGTCGGGGACGCCTGAGGAAGACATGGCACGATCAAGTGAATCAGATACTCGAGTCGGGCCATGTCAAGAGTCAGAATAAAAGAAGAGTATGTATGAGACGATGTATGAATGTGAATGAGGCAAGAAGTGTGTGCCAAGACTGAGTTGTTTGGCGGTCCGTCCTCTCTGCCTACCCCTGCGGAGAAATGGCGTGATAGTTAGTTAGTTAGGAACCAATGAAACTAGTATGTCAAGAATTCAGACAAGCGATAAAATACCTATGTAGCAATTATGTTATGTTTTAAAAATATATATGTATTTAAATTCTAGACCTATTTAAAATGTGTATTTCTTGTTTAAATTTCATACCGCAAAGGCTCAGGTGAAAAAAAAGAGAATAAGCAATACATTTTTGGCAAGAAATTGGCCTAAAAAGTTATTAATTTACCAGAACATTTATCTCGACAACGATTTTGTGATTTTTCAAGGGCCTGAGTTTTTTAGTTAGCATGTAATTATTATAACTGGTAATACAATCTCATGTATTATACTTTTATTTCTTCTTGGAGCTTAAAAAAGTGTGTTTATCTGAAGTGACGATGACCAGTCAGGTAAGAATGTTTTCTATATCAGTCTGTAAAAAAAAAATAGACAGAGTTAGGAAAACATAATTGTACAGATCCCTTAAGGTGATTTTTCACACAAACAGCGTTATACAAATTATCCTATATTATATTATTATTATTATTACATGTGCAATAAACTTCTATTAACTCCTCCAGAATTTTGTTAGCCATTGTTTATGTGTACTAAGCACACTTACATTTTCAAAATTGGTACCGAGTCAATATAAGCACATCGTCCAGCGGGTCGGTAAGCAATCGGCATAAACCGAGTGCTGTAAGACCCTTTGCAGATAACATAATATATTTGTTATAGTAAGTTAACGTTCTGCAGCTCAGGTCAGTGTGGAACTTTTCTGCGCAGGGAATTCCAGCATTAAGTTTACGTAGATGGCTTTCCGGCCCGTGGGACGACAGGTTTAAATTAATATTTCAAAAGAATAAAACACAATAATTATTATGATAATTTAGCCTAAAATGTATTTCCTTTTATGTAAGTACTTTTATTAAAAGATGTTCCAAATAGTTTTTTGTAAATATTTCCAGACTTCCAATAACACGTTTTGCAACTCCGCAACTCATTTAAAATGTGAGGCCATTTTCAAAAGTCGAACTAATGTATATGTGGAATGAAATGGATTAAATCAAATAATATTTGATTCCTAACTAAGCGCTTGCCCCACATTTTAATAAATACGGTCAGGATTGCCACGGAACAAGTGCATTAAAAAGAATTTAGCTGATTATATTTAAGTTTATAATGATAATATTTGTTTTTATAGAAAAAATAACAAACATGAAAAAAAAAATATTTTTTTGTATTATCAGTTTTTTTTTTAATCCTTTAAATTCCCAATTAGCTTCAATTAGACGGGTTATTTAAGAATAACATTTCATTAAAGATTTGCAGAAATGTGAAACAAAAAATATTTACAAACTGTTCACACAATATATTTTGTTGGGATGAGTGTGAATGGACTTTATTATTGAGAAAGCACAAATAATTACAATTTAAAGTTGTAATTTTCGCTAGCGTGACCTCAAAAGTGAATCAATTCTTATATTTTGGGAATCAAATTAATAAGGAGACGACATTTAAACAATCTTGATAATATAATTTAAATAATTAATTTATGTAAACAAAAGAGTCACTGCGTTGAAACATGATTCAGTTACGTCTGAAAATATTCGTTAATATTTTACACAAAATATATTAATGTTTTTTGTACTAATAGATGCGGAAAAGAATAAGTAACAATTTAACATATAATGCTTATATAAAAAATACAGAAATATTTTCATATTTGTACTGAGAAATCGTCAGAAACTTCCGTGTTGAGTCGAATTAAGCCGCAGGCTCCACTCCTGGTGGTGCCCTTCCGTCAACTCCTTTAAGTTTCAGCTTTGCAACCATACTCCCCCCAGAGCCCGAAAGCTTTGTTTTCCCGCGAGCTGCCCACCGGGTTAAAATTATGAAACTTTGACACTTGAACAACTTATAATTATATGTACCAGGATTATCGCTCTAAAATCTTTAGTAAAAGAAAGTCCAATTCAGTTATTAGACGGAGAAAAGGTTTTATTTCTATAGCTATAACTAGTTGACCTACCCCGGCATTGCTCGACTTTTCTCTACTTTCTATAAATATAATATGCATGTATTTTATATAAGTATATATAAAAAACCTTCCGGAAGAAATTCTATAAAAGATAGTGAAAACCCTATCAAAATCTGTTGCGTAGTTTGGAACTAAGCGCACAGACAAGACACGGATAGTGAATTTATTTTAGCATAATCTATATATATAAAATGCTAAAAAAATAAATAGAAGAGTATCTCAGGACAGTTTTATTTGGTCCAAGGCAAGCGAGTGGATATTAACAAAATTTCTAAGTTTTCATCTTAGTTAAAGTTACATCCGGATTTTTCATAGGTAACAACTATAGTATATAAATAATACCAAGCATAATCGTGATCAACATGATTTATTTATAAATTACAGTTCGTAATATTACATCATAACTCAAAATAATACAAAAAAATTAAGGTAGAAACAAACAATTAAGACAGGGAAAGATGTTTATTATAATTTATTAACTAATCTAAAACAGATCATTGTATTACAGATCACAGGTTCCATTTAAGGCGCTGTTCAGATTAATTTAGACTTCCAATTATTAGTTAATTTGGTTGGTATATTATCAAACAATGGCGGACATTCTCCATTGTTTTATTTGAAGCCAAATTTAGAGGAAAGAACACCTATTCAGTCAAATGCGTATCTAATATATTGAATACTTCAATCGCTTCAAACACGCGGCATTTCAACTGAATAAGGCTTGGTTTAACATTAACAAATGGAAGAAATAGAACTGCCATTTGCAGCTCATCAAAATTGATGACAGATCCAAACCACGGGAGCAACATTTGGCTGAATTGTGACATGCAAGCTACCAAATGTATAACTGTAGCAACTAATGCCTTTATAAAATTGAAAGGTAAATAATCCTCAGTAGTATAAAGTAAATAATGGCGAATTAACACGGAATGATTAGTATTCTTGCGACAGTGCCTTGCTGGCGGCGGCACTAGTCTTGGTGTTGGTCTTCTTGGGCAGCAGAATAGCGTTAATGTTGGGCAACACGCCTCCCTCAGCGATGGTCACTCCCGTCAGCAGCTTGTTCAGCTCCTCATCATTGCGCACGGCCAGCTGTACGTGGCGGGGGCCTATTCTGCAACACACATTCACACTCATTTAATATGGTGTTGGACATTGGAAAAATATCAGGAGAGGGCAAAAATGAGACATTACAAACTTAGTTAGATAAAGAACATTAAACATAAATCAACCTGGTTTTCTTATTATCTCTGGCAGCATTCCCTGCAAGTTCTAGAACCTCGGCCACTAGATACTCAAGGACTGCGCCCAGGTAGACGGGGGAGCCTGCGCCCACTCTCTCGGCATAGTTCCCTTTCCTCAGCAGACGGTGGATGCGCCCCACAGGGAACTGGAGCCCTGCGCGGTTACTGCGGGACTTCGCTTTCGCCTTAGCCTTACCTGCAATGGAGGGGTTTATTCAATGAGTACATCTCTAATAATCATTGAAAATGTCATTACATGGATTTAGCATGTTTATTGTGACAACGTAAAATGCAAATTTGAAAATATCTCCACGTTCAGTAAGCTTTGCAATAAATAGTGTGAATAAATAACAATAGGTGGATACAATTGCATCGAGATTTTACTCGAAACATGACGGACAAGTAACCTAACAAACACGATATAACCAACAACAACAATCAACATTATTCACCTTCGGATAGTATCGATGTACAGTAATAATAACTCAATTTGGTGTACAGGTTGTTTGATAAACAAACTACATTTTTTTAACGGTGACTGACTAATCTTTTTACACAGCATTTCAAAAAGCGTATTTCAGCCAAAAGAGTAAAAAGTTGACTTACCTCCGCCGCCACGGCCGGACATTTTTAATTTGAAGGGTAAAGTAGCAACAACGACAACAGAGAGGATTCTAAGAATCCTAAGTAAATAATATTGCAGACGAAATTAGATCGAGTCAAATCGAGCGACGCCAATACAATGGTTTGACAGAAAAGACAAATGACAACGGCGAAAAACACGCCACACAAGCCGCCGGGTTTCGCGCCTTTTGACGAACTTTAGGTGTTGCCACTGGAGAGTTTTTACTCGGACGAATGACCTACCCGGCCACGAAATTAAAAATGCGCAGAGCATAGATTTTTTGAAATTATAATTTATTTCTCCATAATATAATATAATATCATTGTCTGCTTAGAACATATTACCTTAATAAGAAATACTACGGTTAACAATTTCGTTAAAAATTCTATTGTATCTCGGAGAAGTTCCGTAACAACCCCCCCCCCCATGGATTTCAAATATTTTGTGGGGAGCACTCATTTTGAATTTTTTTTGTAGGAAATTATGTTTTAAAGAAATTCTCTAACAACCGTCAGGTATTCAGTGGCCCGCCAGTGATTCAAAATCGTCAATTTCGCCTAACTGTTAAAAAGGTTGGGCAGCCTTGCTCTAGCTCAATTAATCCGATTAGCATGACTTAAACCGAATGGGATCGCAACATAAACAAAAAAAATTATTACAAAAAAAGAAAAATTAATAAGTAGGTATAGACAAAACGATCACGATAGCACACAAACCTAAACCCTAGCAGCGGCATGAACTTTAGATTCAAATAAATTACAGCAGTGTGTAGTATTGTAATGTAAAAATGATTACTTAAAAATTATTTAAAAATCCATTTGTATTTATACAAAAAAAACTTTTATAAACTCAAACAAAAGAAACAAAAAGTAACGAAGATGTCTAAAAAAAATTTAAAAATATATTATTTTCATTTAAAAGATACCAACAAGTGAATTATTAATTTATTTATTGAAGGACAATATAAAATTGTTCATAAATTATTTTCTGTGCTACGCAGAACATATTAAATTGATTTATATATTTTAGGAAAAGTTGACAGCAAATCTTTAATTATACAACGAAACAATAATAATATAATTAATTATGCCAATTATAAACTTTCCACTGATGAATAGTTAATGGTAAGGTAAACAATGTCATAGAGATGTTCTCTTAAATTAATTTCTTGTAATTTACTTTATAATAAAAATATAAATATCTAATTGTTCCGGTATCTGGTTAGGTATTATTTTATTTTCTTTGGAAAATATTTTTTGAGAAGAGACAGTATTATTTTGCCCCTCTGTTACTAATTGTTTATTACATTTTCCTGACTTTTCATTCTTATGAATTAGTTAAGTAGGTACTGTCATTTTATTTTATTATTTGTGGTTGCGGAAAGGAAGATGTTTGAATTAAAAATATTTTACTAACTTTTTCGCAAGTATATTTTAATGTGAAAAATATTATTTGTGTTATGATATCTGAGAACTTATTTAAAAAAATTTTGATGTCAATCATGAAGGAATATTTTTTCATTCAAGGTTTTAATCATTATAGACCCCGTTGTCATGGATGCTATTTGATTGTTAGATGTTATATTTATGTTTTATCTTACTTTTAATTCTTTCAATGATGACAAACACATAATCAAATGGATAGTGAAAATAATAAAGAAAAGGAGAATGATGCTGAGAATACTGAATCAAAACAAGTAGAAGATGGAGGTCATAAAGCTCCACCTACTGATGTCGCTGCTGCAGAAACAGTTAAAAATGACGAAGAAAAGAAAGTTGCAGTTGAGGCTAAAACAGAAGATGTTTCTAAACAGATTGAAGGTGAAGCTAAACCCGATGTTGCCAAGAAAGATGAAGTTGAACATGCACTTGATGATTTTGAAGAAAAAGAAGTTGAAATTGTACCAGTTATAGTACAAGAAGAAGAAGATGTTCGGAGTGAAGATGAAGAGAGTGTTATAACAGATGTATATGATGAAGAAGATTTCAAGTCAACGGCTTTATTGAGTCCTCACTCAACAATACCAATTGATATATTTGAACCAATGTATCCTTTTTGAATAATGATCAGATTTGATAATGATATTATATTATTAATAATTTCTGCAGTATGGTTTTTTTTTCATCTCATATTCTGCTTCAATCTTTATATGCACAAATTACCATTGAAATAACACTTAAGGCGAGACAATACCCTAAAATAAAGTCAGAATCTTAACAAAGTAAGTGAAGCAGCCGTCAGAGAAATATGCGACGCGCTGCCCTGGTGTATTGAGAGACCTGCTGTTGAATTTACCTTATTAAAACCCTAAAATAAAGTGGGAATATTAACGGCATATGTGATGAAGTTGTGTGAAAGCAATATTCGGCCTGCTGTAATTGACGGACCTACGGTCAACTTTGCCATAGCAGGCCAAGAAAATCGAGCTCTCCGTGGGATTTATTTGAATTATTTCTGATGAACTTATTAATAAAATCTCAAATGTTTCTAGAGGGATCCTTCGGGAAGTTACTTATGCATCATCTAGAAAAATAAAATCTGGTGCATAGAGGTAATTTTACAGTTGGAAAACGTTTTTTAAAATATTCAAACTGTTTTTCATAAAATATTTGAGTTTCTGTTTTTATTAATCTTAAATGTAAATAACATATCTGTATGGATCCCTTTAGAAACATTTGAGATTTTAGTAACACGTTCGTCAGAAATAATTAAAATGTGAGCATCGAGGAAACCCCCGTTATTATTCTGTCACATTAATTTAATGATAATTACTAAAAGAAACAATTAATTACGTAAAGCATTAAAGTTTCAATTTAGTTCAAATTAATACACCTACTCTATATTTCCCTTGTCGAGTTTGTGTCATGTTTTGCAATAGGAATACCAGTTACTCCAGCAAATGTCACATTATGCTAACAAGATTTAACATGGACTTGACAAACTCAGCTTTTAAAAGTTTTTACCAAAAATATGAATTTAAATACACGTTTTACAACATCTCCCGACGTAAACAGTTGTTTTTATAGAAATGTTGAGACAAAGCTTTGTTTGTGTTAAAATTGAAGTTTTATCCTAGAATTTTACCTTCAGCTCTATCCGTGTATTTCACAAAATTAATATCTTTTCCTTAACATCAATACAGACACTCGTATGGTTATGATTGTCAGCACCATTACAACCTCTGTGCCTGTGACCAGTTCGTTGTGGCATGGGCAGCCGGCTCCTACATCACATTCTACAACATCAAAACTAAAACCATTTCCTTTCGAAGGAGTTCAACCGGGGGTTCCATCGGTCATATTACGGTAACATCAATGTTATATATTTCTATGCACTAGATACAGTGGAGAACTGCGGTAATCATTTTCACTAATCTATTGTAATAATATTATGTGTTTAGAAAAACCCTAAATTCAGTCACATAGCAGTGGGGGAGGGTGGTCTTCTCTGGGCCTCCCCTATTATAATAATATACCAATGGCCTTCCATGGCCATGGTAGCAGCCTTACGGGAGGGAACAAAACATTCATATGCCAACTTAGATTACAGGTAAACGCAACCAATTTACTTATAATACGAATAGCAGTGGTCCATCCTTCTTTGGAATTTTTCATTGTAGTTGTTGATGGAGTATGACTGATAAAAATAATTAAATGCAGAAAAGTTATTTCATCAAAAGATACCTGGTAAAGAATTTTTGTGAATTTACTGTGATAAGTCACACCGAGGTATCAATCATAAAATTTTGTTTTCACGTAGAATTTTTATAAATATTATATTTTTCTTTACTAATGTCTCCTATTACAGTATTCTTGCATATAGCAACAAACTGAAAGTGAGATATAATTAATATTCCATTCCAAAATTATGAAGTCCATCAAGCTGAACAATCAGCATCATAAGATAATAGCAGCACCAATTTATTATTTATTATGTAAAAATATATATACTGTGTCACAGCGCGGAGTTCAAACCCGAAGCCTTGTGTACAAAAGACTAATGAGTATAGCAGAATGCTGTTAAATATTATTTATTGTTTGTTTAGTTCTGTACAGAAAACATAATACCATCGTTATTTTTCAAATATCATCGTTGCGCTTTCAAAAGCGGCTATTTAATTGTTCCTACAATACTCATTCAAACATTGTTTTTTGACGAATTCGAATAGAAAACTGGGAAGTTTTTTTTCTTCCTCTGTAAAATTTGGTAAAACTCACATCCGGTCTTGGAAGCTAAACGACGATATGTTTTTGACTCTCCAATTAGGAAGATTTTTCTGTTTCAGTTATATTTTTAAGTGATTTTTTACTTTGTGCATATTAAGTGACTTTTTCCTAGTCCGGACGGAAACCTTTTGGCTTCCGTGGGCGGTCCACCAGATTACAATTTGACCATTTGGGATTGGCAGAAACACAGAATCATGCTTCAGACCAGTGCATTCTCATACACTGTGAACAATGTGCAGTTCTCTCCTTATATTCCTGGACAACTTACTACAAGTGGTAAAGCTAAATACTAATTAATTAATAATGTACTTTCCCACTTCTGCTTTACGGAATATAATATAAACATATGTTATCTTAATCAAGGGTATAACATTAAAAAGAAAGTACAGCGAACTTTACAACAAGCTTCGTACGGACTACTCAGCCGTATCAATTAACTCTTTGCACGCGGCCGTATCAACTGTTGTTACGGCAAAAAGTCTATACTCACACGCGGCTGTATCAACAGTTGATACGGAAACTTTGACGGCCGATATTCCCGCTCTCTTTCGTCATAAATGTATTTTTTGCTCACTTGGACATTCGTAGAACTATCACGATGCTGACATCTACAAGAATTTCTCAAAAATAAAATTGTATTTCATAAAAAAAGATCGATAATCAAGTGCGCCTCTTCGCGCCTTTTAGTCCTTTAGTTTACATTTTTGTCAACGGATGGCGTTAGTACTAGTATGTCATTCATAACTTTTCATAACTAAAAATGATAAGTGATCATGGTGTCCCACTTGTGTTTATCAATGCAGTGGCCTAAGTACACACACGCCGAGTGAATGGCGGGACCGCATTCAAAAATACGGTACGTCTTTGTATGAAATTTTATGTTTTTGTTTTTATAAACATCTAAGAGTGTTGACACACGAGGATTTATTTTCATATTGTGGAGAATAATCTGTTCTGTCTTTATAGTCCAATAAATCATGCCAGAATGCTATAATTTGACATTTAATTGCGTGCGTAGTTATTTGAAAATATGTACCGCGTACGGGTATAGATAAAACGGAGCAAATTAACGCGTTCAAAAGGTTAAATTATTTCTATTAACTTTATTTGTGATTACCGCACAATAGTCTATGGAACAGGAAGTAGCGTCCTCAATTTTTAGGGAAAGTTTTGAGGCTGAAGATAGTTTGGGGAAAGTAATCGGCTTTTCAGATCTGGTCCCAAACACAAATTTTTTTACCATCACCGGAGCCCAAAATGACATTAAAATGATTAAAAAATTATTATAAGTTTATCTTTAATAAAAAAATTAGATGTTTAACTCCAAATAAGCTCAGGAATCGCTCGTTAAAGTTTGCCAGGTATAGCCTATTTCCTAGTCTGTCAGGTGTAGCCTGATACACCCTGTATACTATTATTATACTTTTTTATGTCATAATAATGCTGAAGTTTCGTATTACAATTATTTTTCATATTATGCTTATACTTTTTGAAGTAATGATTATAATTTTTCATTCTTCAGGTGCCAGCCATATAAAGTTTTGGAAAATGTGTCCTACATTCACTGGCCTTAAGCTCAAAGGCGAATTGGGAAGGTTTGGTAAAACTGAAATCTGTGACATTTTGGGAGTGATGCCGATGCCTGATGAAAAGGTTACTCTTCAATCTATGTATAGTCAATATAAGAATAATATAATATATATGTGTATAGACTAGTGGGTTAAGTAAGTACTTGAGGTAAGGCAAAACATGAAATATAGTGCCTACCAGAAAGGTACTGAAGAGGCTATAATAAGTATACACACATTATCACATTGCACACATATTGTTCTAGGGCAGTGAATAATCGTAAACTGTTGAATATAAAGTATGTACTATATTTTGTATAATAAACAGAAAACATTGGCTGGATGTGGAAAGGCTCATTTTAAGGTGACTTCTTTCAGGATAACACGCAATACCAATATAGAAAAATTGTTTAAATATTAAAAAAAACACTTTTCCTGATACTTAACAAAATATGAACTAATGTAAAAGCCTACTATATTTCGGACAGTATTACAGTTTCCATCATCAGTGCAGATATTTATGTATATGTGAAAAGTTGGCTAAAAAAGGAGGTAGCCCAACACGGCATAATACCCCCAAAATAAATAATCACTACATATAATACTTTTGGCCATGAAAATATGAAATCATATCAAAAGCCTACTAATTTCATCAATTCAACTTAACTTTAAAACATTTTTTTAAGAACAGCTTCTTTAAAATAATATTACACATGCAAATAATTATTCATTTATTCGTCCAAGAAAATATCAAACGAATACGGAAAGCGCTCGGGGATTTTTTGATGTGTGATTGTTATAGTGTTAGTAGCCTATTCCAAGTACTCAGATAGAGGTGTATATATTGTTTATATGCGTGAGGATGCGTCATATGGGTGTATGTATACATGTGTTGTTATATGTATATAGGTATGTCTGCTGCTATATACACATGTGTGCTTGCATGCACACATATTAAAAATTATATATATATATATATATATTTTTTTTTATTCTTTATTTTGGCTTTCACCCATTAAGAGTGATCTTGGCCATACATTACAACATTTTTCTTATTTATAAATACAACAAATTACAGGATAAAATTGACATGATTGACAAAACAACATTGATAAAACAACATAACATAACATAAAGTAACATAAATAAACCAAACATAACATAAACATAACATAAACATAACATAAACATAACATAAACATAACATAAACATAACATAAACATAACATAAACATAACATAAACATAACATAAACATAACATAAACATAACATAAACATAACATAAACAATTATATATATAATTATGTACATTTTTACAATCTAATGCTAATTTACTTCTTTCTCCTTTCTAATTTCTATCTTCTACTTTTTATTACAATTTTTCCAAAATTTTAGCTTCATCTATAGTTACTAATTTCATATGTTTACACTAGATTTCATTTTCATACAAAGTAATTACACTCAATTGGTCACCATGAAACAGGCAGCCGCCTAGTATGGTGATTCATTATATCTACTTTATGTAAATTTCAAAAAAATGTAACATGTATTAAATAAATAAATAAAAATACGAAATATTCTAACGTAATCATTATTATATTAAAAACAATTTGATGTTAAAATTGTACTTATATGTATAAGGTTCTCTCTGGTTGCTCGTGGGGCAACATCCTGGTGTGGGAGAATGGCCTAGTGAAGGTGGAAGTCTGTCGGAGAGGAAGGAACACATGTCACGAGGCCCCCATCACACAGTTCCTGAGATGTCCAGAAACCACTGAAGTAATAGAGGGCGTCATATTATTAAATTAAAATGCCCCCTTTGCCTTCTCATCTCTATGAGATTTATTTCGGTTTCAAACAATTTTACTCCGTTCGCTTTATCATAAATTAAAAACGCTTTTTAGTCATCTTCGCTTTCATGCAGGGCTGGCCCTGTGCAGGCACAATTGGAGCAGTCTGCTCCAGGTGCCGAATTGTCAAGGCGCCAAGGCCATGTTAATACCTAACACCTAACAGTCCTGACACATCACACTTGAGATTATTTTTCGCAAAAATGGCTCTACACAAATACACAAATTATCCAAATATTATTGATTATAGTGATCACCACCTAGGCTTCTACTGATTTTGACAAGGCGCATCAAACTTTTACTTGCGCCAGGTACCGTTTCGCTCAGGGCCAGCCCTGCTTTCATGGCATAGTAGGTGACATGTAAATGCGTTAATCCACATATTTATCAATTTATGTTTTAAAGTAAGATACTGAAAAAACTTGTCAGTCTTGTCAAGGTGTCACATCCCTTCAGGGCCTGGATTCTAGACGACGTCATTCCACTCGAACAACGAGTGGGTCGAACCGACTTGGAATGACTTTTGACATTGGTGTATGTAAGTATGCACCTTCGACAAGGTTCAAAAATAAGAACGTCAATCAATGTATGTACTTTCGGCTGCGATTGCGAGCCACCTGGATTGAAGAATCGATGCCCAGAACAATGTTTATTGAATTTTCCTAATCTGATGGGGCACCTGCTGTCCTAATGTGGCTGTGGGTATGCCATCGCCCGTGAAGTACAATTCTTAAAGTAGTATGTACTATAAAATTTGTAATCACTTTATGAGCGAAGATTAATGGTCCTTATGGTTTAAAATATCCCAGGTCACAACAGTAGGACTCGACGGCTGCATCCGGACCTGGTATTGGGACACCGTGGAGCAGGCGGACCCCCCAGAGAATGACCCCACCATTGAGCTGAACCCCGTGGCGGAGCTGCGGGTAGAAGGCGCTCAGCTTATGAGTATCTCCCACAGGAAGGGCACTGAGTGGTTCGGTCAGGTGACTAGACCCACACTTAGGTACCTACTTAAATGGTCTGGACTAGGTAAACGTGAAACTAATGATTGCAATACTTACCACCGTTTCCCCAGGATGCCGGTGGATGCATCTGGACCCTGGACCTGGATGTGGATTCGCCGGATTGCGGAGTCCCGGAGCGCCAGGTGCACTGGCACGGGGGCCCACTGGTGGGGCTGGCGGTGCTGCGGGGGCTGGAGCCCCTTCTGGTGTCACTGGGCTGCGACGGGACCTTGGCGCTGGCTCCCATCCCCGCAGGGCCCCTTCTTTATCTGGGACCCTCCGTGGGAGAGGCGACCACCATGCTATACTTGCCCAAAAAGGTGAATCCTATCAAGGCATAATGCGGCTCTCCAGTATGGATGGAAAGGATTAGAGATGCATTTGTTAACTAAGTATCTACCTTGTGTGATCTGTCTGCAAACAACTGCTGGTAATGGACATTAGTTCTTGAGATTTAATATCAACATTTCTATGTAGGTGGACAGAACTGGGAGAACTCTGCTGATTGGATATTCTGACGGGACATGCAGGCTTTTCATTCTATTCACCCATGAACTTGGTGGCAAAAGGGACACTGTGACTGATGACAGCTGCCTTGGTCTTTTACAGGTAATGCTTATTTAACACATACCTATGCAGGGCCGAGAACACGTGGGCGCAATTGAAGCAGCCCGCTACGGGTGCCGAATTGTCAAGGCGCCGATAATACCTAACACCTAACAGTCCTAACACATCGCCCTTGAGATTATTTTTCACAAAAATACCAATAAACCTAATATTATTGATCATAGTAATAACCTACCCACGGCTGAGGCTTCTACTGGTTTTGACAAGGAGCGCCCGGCAGAGCTGGCCCTGTACCTATCTACTCATCCGTAAACAAATTACCTTATTTTCTCATTCTTTGGGTTCCTTAGTTAATTCATATAATATTATAAAGTTTCATCATTTTCAGCAATTGAAACCGCATAAAGATAAAGTGAATGTGATCAGTATCAACCCTAAGTGTAGCATTCTGGTGACGGTGTCTATGGACTGCACTCTGTTCATGTATCAAGTGCAGACTAAGAAGAATGTCCCTGAGCTGGTGCCCCTGTGCTACATTGATACACCAAAGATAATTAACCATATCACCTGGAAGCCCGGATACGTAAGTTATTATAATATATATTTTTCTATATCATGCAATAAAAAAATTCTACATTAAATATATTTTTTATTATTATTTCACCTTACATTTTTTTGGGATATTATGCTAATTTCCCTGTTTGCCAAATACATTTACATTTATTAGTAATTAGGTATGTTTTCTATTTTGTTTATCTCCTATGAAATAAGTATAATAATTGTTTCAGATACGATATAATATTTTCATGGCCATTATCAGTATTATCGTCATTAATTTTTGGTTTACTATGCCGTGTTGCACTTTCTCTTTCTTTAGCCAGGAGGAAGTGCAAGGTGGCATAATAACCCAAAAAATAACCACGATAATAATTACTTAATTTTACAACAAAGGTATCATTATAAATGATTATATATAGAGTGACTTTGACATCCACGGTGTATTCATTTATTATTTATTTATTTATTTATCAACGCCCTATTGGGCTTTTACATAAAGATCACAACATAAATTTAAAACCACAGTACCTATAACACAAATAATAAAGCATAAAATACAGTAAACTTAAATTAAGTTATTATCACAATTAACTTTAAAAAGAAACTCTTTAAATTTATATACGTATATACGTAATACAAAATAAAAATAACTTATAAAAGATATTATGTATATTTAATTAAGCATATTAAGCTTAAATTATAATTACCTACACGTTATTTACATGATCCGAAAATTGCTGAACTGATTTGGATTTGTACGGGTCTAGAATTAGAACAAAAATATCAGCGACATCCATAAACTCATTACCCAGCCTATGTACCCTCTCGATAACTGAATTGAATACGAAGTTATTGTTGTGAAATAAAATATTCCATCTAGTATGTTTGGGAGGTTAATGTAGTGACAGCAAACTTATAATGTCAGGGCTGTCAAACATGGAATTAATAATTTTATACAATAAAAGAAGACCAAATATAAGAACAATATATGATGGAAAAACTTTTACCCCTACTAACAACTTGGTCGCGCATTTCTCAAAAGTCCTGCACAGTAAGAAGAGACATTTTTATTTTCAACTCCTAATCCTGGTTCTTCAGTATACCGTAGTGCGACAAACAGGATGTTTTTTTGTTCAATATTCATTCCTCCTTTACCCACCCTTACCACCTTTATTACAAAGTGTTTCAATCTCATTTCAATACAAAGTGTTTCAATTAATAACAAGTTAGGAATGGCCAGATTCTCTCAACCATCCTCCTTTTCATTTCTTACTACTTGCCTGATGCAACCAATCAATAATTACTATTTGGATTTTTTTAATTTTTTTTTTATATGACACCTCACAAGAGTGTCCCTGCCTGTGCAGTGTACAGACAGGGGAACTATGTCACCACCCGGTTGGGCGGCGTTGTGAGGCGGAATAAGGTAGGGGCTGTAGGAAGGGATTTGTTAATGCGGGCCTTGAAGAGGCTCGGATTATAGGAGGGAGGAAAAACAGATGCCGGTAGCTCGTTCCATGATTACATTCCAGGATTACAATGCATTGATTTTTTTCAGGAGTTGGTAATGCTCTTAGCCGGGGAGGAGGGGCTGATAATGGAGGCAGAGCTGCCCTTCCTGGCTGAGCCTCCACCGCCAGATACCATCACATATCAGGACCATTTTGCCAGCACAAACATTATCAACTTAAAGGAGTACATGTGAGTATCGAGAATTACACAATCGCATTAATAATGTCTAGATACTCCAGCTTTATCTTATGCTGGTATGTATACATCAAATTGTTTATGTAATACCATGATTTTGGTACAGCAATACATATGTGGATTTATAAATTTATCTGGACTGGTGGTAAAAAGAGAAACTAATGCGTGTATAGGTACCGTCACCACGGGAACCATTAATTGGATAGCCAACACCTCTGCTGTAGGTCATCACTAGTGGTTCGCTACGTTTGGTGACTGAGCAGGTTAGTCCAGATCTTAGCAGTGTGGGGGATGTGCCTGCTCAACACCTGCGTGGCGGGCCGAATCGGTAGAGTTCGACCCTTTGACTGCTATTTTATCTAGTGACATAATATGTGTGTTTGCCTAGTCTAACAGTCGAAAATCATGTAAAAACTTTTGTACAAAAACAATTTATATTATGAACAAAGAATTATTCTTTTTGATCTGCCAAGGTTTTAACTTTGATCTGAAATTTGTACGGTTTCACATCTCAAATTCTCTTATATTTACAAAAAAACGCATTTGTTTTTTTGATTTCCAAATACATATATCTACTTCTGGTAATATAAGTAGTGTAGTGCCAATCACAACACGTTTAGGACGGGTTGTTTAGGAGAATTTTAAAAATTCATCAAATTTCAATGTTCATTTTCGGGTTCTGTGAAAGTCCGTTTCAAGTTCTGTTATTATATCATTATAGTCTAGTTGCTTTACAGAACTGAAATAAAAACAGAACTTTAAAAAAAATTCACAGAACTTGAAAATTAATATTGAAATTTGATGGATTGTTCAAATTCTCCGAAACAACCCATCCTTAGTAATTTTCCATAATCAATCATTTATAATTGGTTGTAATTAAAGCTTACGCTACACACCTCCTGACGAAGAAGATGAAATCCCCTATGTTGGTTCAGATGAGGAAGAAGAAGAGAAAAAAGACAGTGATGAAGAGGAAGAAGAAGAAGCAGAAGTGGAATTGTGTATGTAATTATTCAGTAAAACTTTTAAACAGATCAGAAGAGTATGTACATTTTAATACATGCTAATAAATTTTATTTATTTTTATATGTTGTTTCCTAATGTATTATAAGGTTATTGTCACTTCTCTTTTACTCATAAAAAAAATTCATAAGGTTTCACAAATTTTTCTCAAATGGAGGTAGGAACTTTGGTTTCACAGAGGTTACCATTTTAACTTTTCTGTGGTTAACTTCTAGATTTGAATACAAAGTGTGGTATTTTCTCTTTCTAAGATCGTTTAGATCTTATTTTTTTTCAACGATTTCTCTGAGACCATTTGAACTGTTCCCTAAACCAAACAAATTAGCTTGAGGGGTTAAGGAGTAATATGTTTTTTTTTAATTTAAAGTTATCCAAATAATTTAATAATAGCAAGATATAATAAGAATGTAAAAAATTATATAATTATATTATACTAATCCACTCTGCTAAAACACTTTTTTTACTTATTTAATGATCATATTATTATAACACACTGATAACTCTAGTGAATGTATTATTGTGGCTGTTTAAAAGTGGATCCACATTACACAATTCAAACTTCAAACTTCAAACATAATGGGAATAACATTGAGAGCAATGGTTTGTTAAGGTCATTGGTGTGCCAGTGGAAATACAGTTTTACCGAGTACCAGTGTATGGCTTCAGGTTTTCACCAAGGCCATGGTTATAATTTGTATATCCATTTGCAGTTGAGCAGTCTGCCACAAGTAAGAAGTCCATCCTGTGGGCTGTGTACGACCCCCTCGAGAGAGACTCGGAGACGGAGACACAACAGCTGTGGGTGGCGCAGGAGGGGCTGGGCTGTTTGCTACGCATTCAATCCGGGGGCCTGAGCCCCAACAAGTTCGCCCCCCTTGAGGATTCCTGGGAGGTCAATATTGTCTCCATGATGTTTATGTGAGTACAGGTGAATCTTTTCAAATCCAAACAGAGGATGGTCCTACATGCCTTTGATATATCTTACCAGACAATTATTATTTTCTATAAATAAGTAGGTATTAAAGTATTTTTTATATACATATATTCATATTATATGTATTTTAGTTATAACAAGAACAATTAAATATATTTCAGCAATGATAACAACCATCTGGTACTAGGCATGGAAGATGGTGAAGTTCGCGTGATCTGCCTTCCCACCGGAGATACAGATTCCTCGGGAGTGGAGTTTGAGCTGCGCATGGTCAAGAGGCAGCGGAAACTTAAGAGAATGAGAGGGAAGCCTAAGGATGAGCCGGAGCTGATCCCCCGCCTGGACTTCCTGGACTTCTTAAGACTCCCCATGCACAACTCGCACTCGGGCCGCATCACTCACATGGTCTTTAGTCATGATGAGAGGTTAACTTACACACTTTTCATATCCAAATACGAATTTGTTTCAATAAGCATACACTACCTGCATTCAATGTTGCAGGAGTTCCTCTTATTTTCATTGTATATTTAATCTTCTTCAATGACTACTCCTCAGCTATGAACGTAGAATAAAGAATAACAGAAGATGTGTTTCGTGATCCAAACATGCGCCTAATCGAGGCTTAAATTTCCAATACAACACTGTGTTTACAAAATTCAAATGGGATGGTCTATCATGGATGGGAGATCTAAAATGTCAGGCGAGTGTAAGTGAGACGGAGTGCTGAGCTATTGGGCTAAATGGAACATTCAAATTTGTATGGAAGACACTTCTATTGTTATTTTTTATTCTACGGCTATGAACATGCTATAACTTCTACTCCAGTATCCAGAAGTTTCTTCTTAGCACAAAGGTTCCCATTTTCGTTTATTTTAGTTCTTCAGAACTGCTTCATCAACAAATGAGCACAAATCTAAAAACAACAATTTGTCCCATGACCAGGACATTTTTTTCTTCCATAGTTGTGAATTTAAAATATTGAAATGATTAACTTTTTAATCATAATGGTAATTATCGGGATCGACCTAATTTTGCTATGCGGTCTACCATTTGGAAAACCTTGCTTAACACATGCTCAATTGCTTATTAATTGTGACCCAAACATTTTCTGTACCGAGATAAATTTAAAAATTCTATTGTTCGAAAATCCACATAATGCAGCTTTTTTGATTAAAATCCTCCTCCTAGATCAAAATTTTCAACCAGAACACCCTTTGTTCATATTTATCCTCTCACCATATTGTACGAGGGTGGGTCAATAAGTCCTTAGAAAAGCCGACAGGTGGCGCGACTAGTACTGTAAGCGGTTTGTTTTCATGCAGCGGCACTACCGATTCAGTATGCTGCGAAGTTTCAAGCAGATTGGTCGGGTTGTTGTGTGTTTCTCGTACATTTAAAAAAATTTTTTTGCTTGTTTACAAAAAAGGAGAAAATTGAGTTTAGAGCTGTTATTAAACATTTTAATATAAAAGGGTTAACAGCAAAGGAAATAAAAAATGAGTTGGATTTAGTTCACGGCACATCTGCTCCTTCACTTGCAACTATTTATAACTGGTTAAATGAATTTAAACGTGGTCGTACATCAACAAAGGATGAACCACGCTCAGGACGTCCTGTAGAGGTGACTACACCAGAAATGATCAATAAAATCCACGATATGGTGTTAAGTGACCGAAGATTAAAGTTAAGTGAGATAATTGAGGTTGCAGGGATCTCAAAAGGAAGCGTCATTTCTATTTTACATGACAAATTGGGCATGAAAAAAATTTCTGCAAGATGGGTGCCGCGTTTGCTCACAGTCGACAATAAACCCAATAGGGTGGTGGCCTCTAAAGCCCTGTTGTCGCTCATGCAACGCAATCCGGATGAATTTTTTCGTCGCTTTGTGACTGTAGATGAAACATGGATACACCACTATACTCCCGAGACGAAAGAACAGTCAAAGCAGTGGATTGCGAAAGGCGAACCATGTCCAAAGAAGGCGAAAACCGTAAAATCAGCTGGTAAGGTTATGGCTACTGTATTTTGGGATGCACGTGGAATTATTTTCGTTGACTATTTGAAAAAAGGAAAAACAATAACAGGGGATTATTATGCATCTTTATTGGACCAGCTAAAAAACAAAATTGAAGAAAAACGGCCTCATTTAAACAGGAAAAAAATCCTCTTTCATCAGGACAATGCCCGTGTTCACACATGTTTACGATCAATGGTTAAAATTGAAGAATTGAGGTTCGAATTGGTCGACCACCCACCGTATTCGCCAGATTTAGCCCCCAGTGACTTTTTCCTTTTCCCAAACTTAAAAAAATGGCTAAGTGGACAACGTTTTTTTTCAAATGAAGAAGTCATCGATCGGACAAATGCTTATTTTGAGGACCTTCCGAAAACTTATTTTTCTGACGGTTTAAAAAAAATTGAGAAACGTCTAACCAAGTGTATTGAGCTCCAAGGAGATTATGTTGAGAAATAAAAAAAAAATACAAAAATACAAACTGTTTTAATGCTTTTTTCTAAGGACTTATTGACCCACCCTCGTATTATTGAACTTCTTTCACATAATTTTAATGAATATCCAAGTTTTTACTTACTTTGTTATGATTTAGATATTTTTTCACCGCTGGAGGAGATGGAAATGTATTTTCCTACTCGTACAATCTTTTATCTGAAGAGCTGCTCAAGGCGCCTTCTTCGTATGACTTCAGTAAACAACTGATGGTAAGTTATGGCGGCCTCCGCAGCTTAATTGTCTCCCATTTCATTTTAAGTTGGGAAAGTACTTCAGCAAGTTTGAGCCACGTAACATTATAAATGTTATTATAGTGCTTTTTTTTTTGGGCTATTATGCCGTGTTGTGCTACCTCCTTCTTTAGCCAACGATTCGGATAGCATTGCAGTGCCCATGTCCTACACGGCATAATACCCCAAAAACAAATCACTATAATACTTTTGGCGGTGAAAATCTCAAGTCATACCTTATAAATGTTATGTATGATAAGTAGGTACATTTATTTTTATTTATATTTCTAATGTTTGCTAAGTTTAATAACTATTATATTATTTAAGTTAAATTTATTTTATTTTTTTATGTTTGTAATTATCTTTCTTATTCTAATGATATTTGTATTATGTTATTTATTTAAGTTTTTTTATTATGCTTTGTAATTATTTTTCTGTTTGGTATTTTGTCATCTACCGAGGTTTAATATATTTCTATTATGTTTTGTACAGATTAGTTAACATCATATTATGTTATTTAAATTTATCATCTAGATCAGGCATGGGCAACCTATCCTAGGTCTGGGGCCTAATTATCATTCTGTCTCCGAGTCAAGGGTTGGACCAAATTATTAAACATAATAAAGTAATGATAAATTCTTATATATATTTTTTTTATTTATATAATGAACGACATAATATTAATATTATATACTGATTACAAAATTTTGTATCAAGATTGGCTTTGTCCTTGAATTACGAGACTATCAATATTGGCATTGGTATTGCTTAAGAAACCTACTGTAGGTGTCGTCCAAGCGTTGGTGATCATGAGCTAGTAGAGTGGAGCCACTGCAAGTGCCCTTGTTTTATCCATTATTTTATCTCTCCCTGGAACTATTAATTTCTTTCTCTATTACTTCGTCGAGATGAATCAGGGCCGGATAAAATGGCTCGGCCGGCTGGCGGTTGCCCATACATGATCTAGGTTTATAAATATTATGTACCTACTTCAAATAATGAAATTTTTTTAAACACCTTATAAACCATAATTACGCAACTCCCCAATTCAAACACGAGAAATAATTTCTCAATTGAGTTGGGCAGTTGGACAATTAGCCACGATATATTTATTTGTCAATTATTGTAAAATGTGATAAAAATAAAAAAGAGCATTGATTTATAAAAAATCTTACACCAAAACCAAGAAAATGCAGCATATTATTTTATTTCAAAGACTTTCCATAATAATATTGCACCAGGCTGTGTTGGATCTGGGTAATACAAATGAGATTGATCTTGTACCATTTCACTGTTTTCAGCCAGAGAAGGTGGGCCTGCAGCTGACGGAAGAGGAACTGGAGCTGTCTCACGAGGAGTTAGCTCGGGAAACGGAGCGCCAAGGCCTACTGCGAGCGGCCAACCAGTATAAGCAGCGAGTCCGTGACCAGCTGGCCGAGCTTACGCTGGATTTCAAGGACCTGCTCAAGAAGTAAGCTGTGACATCTGTATGATTAGCCTGGATGGGATAGTGTTAATATAGTACAACATAATATATAACAATGAGTGCATGTGTTTTTCCAGGAACAACAGCATGCCTTTGTCACAGCAGGTGGAAGTGGAAGTGGATGAGCGCGTGCTAGAGGAAGAGGAACGCGTGGCGGAGGAGCGTATGGCATTGGTGCGACGCAAGATAGCCTTCCCGCTGCAGGTCTCCGAGCTCAAGCTCGCCAAGTTGCTCCGCAGGAATATACAGCCGCTAGAGATGTTCCCCTTTCAGCTTAATTCCATTCTGTAATATACTTATTAGTATCTTGTATTTAGATAGTTAAAATTGGTGCGTTAAAGGTGCGTAGAAATTTAAAAATTAATTTTAGGGGTCTATGTAATAATTTGATTCCTAAGCTAAATTGTGCAAGAATTGTATTAATGCAATATGAAGAAAATTATTAAATGTGGAACATAATACATTTTATTTTCTTCCATGAATAATATTCATTATTATTATAATCTAGATTAATATTTAGTAGGTACTGTATTTAAATAATTATAATTTACATTATATTATAATTCATGGTACTTATTACAAGAAACGATGGGAGAGGAGCTTTAATGTAACATGACTGCAGTCTGGTGAAAGAATGATTTTTGTTGGGAGAACTAGTGCCATAATATAATAGGTTTGTGAATAGTGCAAGTATTTTCTTGAGATTCTTGAATTTGAAATATGATTTATATGTCGACTAGTTATGTATCTTCTGGATAAGTAGCATCTGCATCCGTCGGGAGAGAGTACTGGCGAGATATATGTAGCAGATACTGGTTACATACATATAAACTTCATTCAACTTCTATACAAAACTACTGTGTCCGACCTGCCCTGAGCCAAACAGTGCCTGACGCGAGTAATATTTTGGCACCCCTTGTAAAGTACCAGTAGATGTCTTTTTTTCCATTAAACCCACACAGAAGGCCCTGAGGAAAATAATTCCCCTCAGGGCCTATATTACCTTCTGGGATGCTGTGGGTGGGGTTTTTTTTAATGAAAGGAAGGAAAGGAATTTCTGAAAAGGTAATGAGGTTGAGTAAAAATCCAAATGTTCGAGAGTGACGGATATATGAACTAATCCCTCCCACTGCGGCGCAAGGTGATAGGACAAGAGACCATTTGGAGACGTCAAATGGTCTCCCCGAACCAGCCTCTCTTGATCTGGCATGTTATGCAGCTGGTGGACAGGCGCATCCAGAACACACCTCTCCCGATGAACCCGGGCACCCCTGCTAAGTCACCAAACGTAGCAAACCACTTGGGGTGACCTATGGCAGAGGTGTTGGTTATACAATAAATGGTTCCCGGGGCGGCGGTTCCTAAACTCGTCTCCCAAATCATCCACTGCAATCAATAATTTTTGTATGTAACAAAGAATAAGCTTTGTTTTAGCGGCCCATATTGTAATGTAATAAATCTCCATTACTTTCACAATCAAACTGATCATAAATAATTAGATAAAGCTGACGTAAAATAATTTATATTATTATTATGTATTTATTTTGCAGGCATCATTAAATTAGTTATTTTACCATTACAGAAATAAGGAGTTTAATGTGAAAACAATACGGCAGAACAAACTTACACAACACTTTTTCGACGAGCTGGAAGTTGCAAAAATAAATTTAATTGAAGCCGTTAAAAAAGCGCAGTAAGTTTTTTTCCTTGGAATTTATAAAATAAATATGTTCAATATAAGTTAAGACAACCTTTGATTGATATCCGTTACAAAACATTAATGTCTAATCTAAAACTACCACTAGATTCTACCCGGAGAGCAATTAATGATGTTTTTATACTTTTGATGTTACTGAATTACTTCATCGACTGCTGTCAAAAGTTAAGTGTTATAAACGTCGGTGTTCCTGTTAAATTTACTCGACTCCACTATCTTTTCCGCTGTGACAACCATTGCACAAACTATTCATATCACTCACCATTAGATTGATTTCGCTAAACTGCCAATACATAATATACAGACCTTTTCGATTTATTCAAATCTCTTCATCCTGCATCAAAGCAAAAATAAAAAAGAAACTGATATGTTTTCTGTATTATGATTGTAACATGATAAGTATTAATTATTGTGCCAACTGATATATATTTTAGTGTACCTACTGAAATTGTACATATTTCTGAATTATGTACAATTTCGACTTGTATTATGATTGTAAAAGCCCTACGGCAGTTCAATAAATAAATACAGGGTTTTCCAATAAGAGGTGTTATTTTGAACAGCCCGCTATTTCGGTAGATGTTACTTTTGAAGCTGTCATTTTTTGACATTTGACAAGTAGAAACTACGCCATTAATAAAAATGGAAATGAAATTATTAAAATTCACTTGAGTGAATCAAATACAAATCATCTTGAGTGATGAGGCCCATTTCCACCTCGGTGGCTTCGTCAACAAGCAAAATTGTCGCATCTGGGGCTCGGAAAACCCAAGATTTATTGTTGAAAAGCCTCTCTATCCTCAACGTGTGACTGTTTGGTGCGGTTTATGGTCCGGCGGAGTCATTGGACCTTACTTTTACGAAAATGAGGCTGGAGCAACAGTTACGGTGAATGGATCGCTATCGAGAGGTGTTTAATGATTTATTATGGCCGGAATTGGATGGTATTGATTTGGACAACGTTTACTTTCAAAAAGACGACGCTACGTGCCACACAAGCAACAAAACCATTGATCTTTTACGATTGAATATCAAAATAACACCTCTTATTGGAAAACCCTGTACTTGCAAGATTGCTGTGGGACTGTCACTCAGAGATTGCATTGTAACCGATCTTTCTGTTAAGTTCAAGGTATGAGAAAGAGGGAGAGGTGATGACTTTTTGTTTTTAATAATGTTTTATTTTGTTTATCATGCTACATAGAAAGGATGATCTATTCTTCATACCTCAGTAAGTAAAATAAAATATAACGGTGAATGCACTCTAAAAAAATGTTGTGTTATGGGTTCAAATAAAAAATCACATAATGCATTAGTTATTATTAAATTGTATATTTATTCAACTGCACGGAAGTTACAAGAAGGCTATAATTACGTACCTCAATAATAATAAATTAAGGTTAGCATAAAATTCCTGCATGGGTTTCATAAAATTTTAATTAAGCAAATTTGACTTCCACTAATTTATTATTTACACATAACATGTTTGTAAAAGCCCGTAAGGGCGTATAACATAAATAAATTTACTGTGGTAATTCATAAATAGGCACTATTATTGTGGTAAGCCATCTCTGGTTTTTTTTTTATTATTATTTCTTCAGTCGTATATTTATTAGTAGAACTGATTTGTATAAGCAACATATTTTCCAGTATTTTATTCTCTTCGGCTTATAAACAATATGTACAATATCTTTAAGGTACTTGTCCAATGTCCACTACTTGTAAGTAGAAATGTTTATTTGCCTTGTGAAAATAATGATTCTTTTAATTACACCCACAGAGGCTCTGTGGATAAGGACGATGGAGACGAAGAGGTTCGGGTGCCCTGGGGGCTGGGAGGACCCCCGGCGCCACTGCTGCAGGGCCTGCCACCCACCCCCCCACCGCCCCGTGCCCTCGTGCGGGCTCTACGCAACTACCTGCAAAGGATCAACCGCCACCACAAGCAGGAGATGGAGGTATGTACCTTTACACTCTAACGTTACCTGCAGAGTTTCCAAACTATTCGTTGTGGGCTATCTGTTCTAGTTACAATACATGATTTCCAGTGGCAAGACCACCTGGGCAACCGCTCCTTCTCGAGCGTAGAGCGTGCGGGGGCGGCAGCTATCGCCGACGCCGAGGCATCCATTGGGGAGTTCCACCTTAAGAGCCGGCCAGCCGGGGCGCAGGGCCCCACGCAGATCCATCTGGATCCTGCCCCGCTGCAGCAGGCGCACGTGCACTTGTTTATCACGAGGCAGGAGGTCAGTCAAACAACACATACTCCTTTCGCATCCACTTTACTGAATAACAAAACTTCATCATTTCAGATCTACGAAATTCAGTCAAATTTCAACAAGTCCTTGGTGAGGTTGAAGGAGCAGAAGGTAGTCCTGGCTAAGAGGTACGCAGAGCTCACCACTCGTCTGGCCGTGATTGCTGAAGACATTCCCAAGAACATGAGGCAATCCGCGCCAATGGCTCCGCCTACCATGGATCCTGAGCTAGAAGATCCAGCTACCAATATAAAGGTAATTTCTCGTTTTTTCTTATATCCATAAGATAATATTTATTATGTGGCGTCCCTACTACTGGCGCCGCCTGAAGGATGCATTTGGGACTAGCAGGTGACATTGGCGGGAGATTTAAACCAAGAATTACACACGAAATTGGTAAGATACATCGATTTGGCTGCAAAATGATAATGTTTATCTCACTATATAGGTTTTAAATAAAGCTAAGTAAATAATATAAGTTTTATTGTAAGGTAAAACTTTTTCATTATATCTATTAACAATATTCTAACAATAATATCCACTGACAAGAAAATATGTGTTCAGTTAAAAGAGTATATTTAAACATTGTAAATCCTTCTTGTCAATGTAACTTAAAATGGTTTTTTGCTATTTATCTATATATATGTATATATACAGGGTGTATCGGCACATACCCGACAAACTTTAACCAGCTATTCCTTAGCACATTTGGAGTAAAAAATGTTATGGGCACTTTGCTGTCCGGTAACATTTTTTTTCAATTAAAAACAAAAATACAAATAAAAAAATCCACACTCCGTCACTGTCATTGGAATTGTTTCTCGGGTTCAACAGCTGTTATTAGCAAGTGTGTCAAAAAGTGTCCTTGCTCTTTCGTACACACTAAATAATAATAGTTAAAAATGAGACGAATGGTGCCGTGCCATTTCGTTGTGATTGTAAAAGAGCGCCAACGTAGGTACGTACGTACATTATTCAACGAAACTCGAACAAAATATTGCCAGACGTGTTTTCAAACTTTGACAAAGGATAAAACATTGGTGACATGTGGTGAAAATATGAATAGTAAATTTTTTATTAAAAAAAAATGTTACCGGACAGCAAAGTGCCCATAATATTTTTTACTCCAAATGTGCTAAGGAATAGCTGGTTAAAGTTTGTCGGGTACGTGCCGATACACCCTGTATATAAAGGAATCTTTGTTTATTTGTCCCGTATATATCCTTTATTTGACTCTAAAACTACTGAATGGATTTCACTGAAAATTTCAAAGTTTTTTCTTATTAGTGTCGGGAGTTTTCGGAGAGTGGTTTGAAAGATAGAATAAGTCTAGGAAGCCCGTGGAAGACTCGACACATTATCTCTGCACTGGAATGAGATACGGATTCGAATTAAATTTGATAAGATGTAGTTTTTTAACCGTACCAATATGGAATACAGTAGTGAATGGTAGAAAGAGTCGGGGATGCCCGAAAAAAACATGAATCAAACAATTATTTATGGTAAAATACGACGAAAGGGGTGTAAGGAGATTGAATGATGTGAAAGTGAATGGCAGGAGATGTCGAGGATGCCCGAGGAAGACATGTGAAACAAACACCTATTATAATCCAATAATGTTATTTCCACATTAAAAATGCTCATAGTTTTCATGTACAGTAGAATTCACAACCTCAAAACTTTACTCCAAACCATTCATAACCCCGAACAACTCCGGGTACATGTTAGATAGTAGATTAAAAACAATAATATTTGTGTACTTGAAAAAATAACCCTCTTATGAGTTTAGTTTATAAATCTCATAAAATAATTTCCTGTTTCCTCTTTTCTTACAAAGATTATCTATTATTTAACAGAAAAAAATGCTGTTTGTGGAAAATGTGGTAAAACAGGATGTTTCATTTTAACAGGTCCAAATCCCAGATAGTCAAAAGCAAAGGCGTTCTATTGCAACAAGTAGACGACGCTCTATATTCTTCACTCCGCCCCCAGTAGTTGTGGGTGAAAGCCAATCCCGAAGAGCCGTTGGTACGATTTTGATTTTCGTCACTTTATCATTGAAAAATTATAACATTTTCCTCATTGTCATTTTTTTTTTTTCTAACGGTTTGTAGAAAAGGATCCAAGCGCCAATTACTGGGATATGATGAAGGATGAAAGCAAGGAAACAAGAGCCAAAGTGGGTACCCCCCTGGAAGAATATTATAAGGAGCGTCACATTACAAGGTTGATATAACAGATTAATTAAGCCAATTTCATGAATTATCAAGCCATACATCATTAGGAATCAGAAAAATTCTGCTATTCCACTATTAGGGAGCAAGCATAGACATCCAAATTGTTAGACTTTCCCTAACATAAAATCAGGGTATCATTTCGACAAACTGGAAGCAAAGCACGCCCTCCCCGCTCCGCCCAATTTGGTTTGTTCCCCTTTTCCTCATTGACTGGTCTATCATATGAATTCTAATAAAGTTGCCATTATTTTTGATAATGCCATATTGTTTTCAGCCTGTTGGTGGAACAGGAGCAGATAATTTCGGAAATGAAGGAAAGTGTGAACGTGTGGGAGGAGAAGCTGAAGGAGCTGAGTCGCGAGAGGGAGAGAGTCCAGCTGAAGGCGCACTTCCTGAGGCTGCATCTGTTGTACCTCACACAGAGACACCTTGTGTTGGACTCCTTCCAGCTGAGGGAAGACGAGATGGGGGATCAAGTCCGGCTGCAGCAGGCTGAGGCAAGTGTTCTTTATTGATGTTGGAAAAGTCATACTGATATCGAGATACTTATTAGAATATAATATTATTTTGTTTCAGTTAAAAGTGGCCCAGGACGAGCTGAAAGTCCTGCACAAGCAGATTGAGCACCTCCGGTCTGGCATCACGGGGAACCAGGAGACCATCCGGCAGCTGGAAGTGCAGCAGAGGAAGGTGGCTGCGGAGGCCCCCAAGTTTGCCAAGTTCCTGCGACACATTTACAAGAAGAAACAGAAACCTCCCAAACTGGAAAATGACGGTAATTCAAGAGAACATATATATGTTATGTTTATATGTAAACGATATTTGAATACTACAACATTTTTTAATTTTATTCTGCAATTTTATGGTTCAGGAATTATTATTGGAGCCGGGTCAAAGCTCCAATGCTTATTTATTAAAAGAAATATAAACTTCTGATAGTAACTCCGTGGTGACTAAATATTTTGAATTTGACCAAAAAAATTCTATCTTCGGAGTCAATTTACTCGAAAACGGAAGCTAAATCAAAACGTAATGTAAATTCACCACTTTCCCTCTTATACCATGAGTTTCCAGACACCCTGTGTATAAAACTTCTACTCATATGTTAGAGGCAGTATTGAAGGTAGATGAACTTGGTAGAGGCACTAACACTATTCTTTCTGAGGCTTGGCGGAGAAAGCAAAGTGTTTGTCATTCACTAAGCCATTTTTCAAACTTTCCGTGAATCTTGATACAAACTGGGATAGATGCATTTCAGAGCATGTTACAAATAAATGTGTTTTTCATATGATAACTTTATTTTAAACTTCTCAACAACTTTGTGTGTTGTACTTCGTTGTATAGACGTTTTGAGCGATCGCTTGCCATAATGTGCCAAATTTATAGAACCTGGAAATATGGAATAAACGGTGAAATCTAGATGGATTCATTGGCTTTAAACCGCAGTAAGCTTATGTTTCCATGTTAATATTTTGAGGAATGGTATTAATTAAATAATATGGTAAATCTATATATAAATAACACCAATCGCTCCAGTGGATATGATAAGCCAGAGTGATTCTTTTTACTTTTAGAATTTCAAAGTCCCTACAAGTTTAATCATTGACCCCGTACTAGATAAGAAAACACAAAATTTTATCAACCTGCGTTAACATCTTCAGTTGGTGCGGTAAGCCTAAATTTACAAAAAAACGATTTTTTTACATGTTACTAGAGCTCCCCACAATTATTATTATTATTTATGGTGGTTCAGGTTGAACTATTTATTGTTTCTTGGTTTTATTATATTATTATTATTATTACACGCCCTAATGGGCTTTTACACACCACAAAGTTTAATAGTAGAGTATCACAGTTATTATAGATTCTACAAAATTAAAACAATAAAGGAAACATAAAACAACGAAAAAAGAAAAAATATTAAATGTTACAACAAAAGCATATAATAAAATAAGATACATTAGTAAAAATGATAAGAAGTCTCACATAAATAGATATTCAAAATAAAAATAAAAATATATACACGGTGTCCGGAAACTCGTAGTACAAGCGGGAAACTGGAGAATCTACACCACATGGGGAACCCAAAAAAACATAAAGTTTTTTGATTTGAGCATTTTCAAAAAAAAAAAAAAAACCAAAAAAAAAATATTTTTCGGCTATTTTAGGGTTAAAGTTTTTTCTGGTGTTTAGGGTTGAATAACAGATGTTTTAACCCTGCAGAGCAGAAATATTTTATGATTACACCGGGTTAAATGAAGGGTGATTTCAAAATAATGCTTCAAATCCGAGTTTCTTCATTTGTTTTACTTTCAAATAGTTTTAATTAGTTGGGTACTTTGATCTTCAGTAATAATTTATAAGAATTTGATTAAAAAAAAAAAAAAAAAATCAACTTCAAACTCGATTTACTCGATAACGAAAGCTCAAATAAAAAAAATATATACTACAAAATCGACTCCAAATGTGATGTAGATTCACCAGTTTCCCGCTTGTACTACGAGTTTCCGGACACCCTGTATATTGCGGAAATTATAGATGTCTATTTGTGTCTCGATCTATAAAAGAATTGAAATAAACAATATTTATATTGATTATTTTTAAGATGAAATATATCTCCCAGATCAGAGTATTTATTTCCGAGACTGTGAAGTCTTGGAATTGGGGAATTTTGATAAGACAGTGTCCTTGTGTTGTAAAAATAAAAGGGTAGTAAATTTCGGCAAGATCTTTTGGGTATGTGGATGCTGATTAATTGGAGTAACTCAGGACAGTCAATTTTGAAATGAAGTATTTTATGTAGTACTATTAAATCTGTGTTTATTCTTCTTTCAGAAAGTTTTAATAGGGACAATTTATCTAGTAAGTAGTTATAATCAATGTTTTCTACAGGAATATGCAATTTATAGTTTATATACTTCAAGAACTTATGTTGAATCTTTTCAATATTATCGGAATGAATATTGTAAAAGGGAGACCATAATGTAGAGTTATACTCTAGTTGGCATCTAACAAGAGTTTTGTACAACATGATAAATGTGCCTAAATTATTGAAGTCTTTTGAAATTCTCAAAACAAATCCAAGAGTCTTAAGAGCCTTATTGATAATGTTATTAATATGATACACAAAAGTTAGTTTGCTATTGAACAATATACCTAGGTCAATAATTTCACTGACGCAATTTAAGTTTTTATCATTTAATGTATATTGAAAAAATATTGGATTATTTATTCTGTAAAAATTAATGAACTGACATTTCTTTATGTTCAATGCAAGTTTGTTGATAGAGCACCATTCATCGTTTTGCGATTCTTTCTAGATAATTGACTTCCGTTAAAACAAACAATCGCAAATTGTCTCACAAAATCTATATCTTGATGCCACACTTATTTATGCACTAAAAAATGGACACCACAAGGAAGGATTTTTGGTGTCCTGTATTTGGTGAACCAAAACAGTTTAAATGCAACATTTTACTGTCTTATTGTGATATTATAAAGTAACATTTGTGGATAAAAAATAAATAAACCCACTCTTGCACACTGGCTTGATGCATAGTTATCCCAAATTCAAAATTGGGTGGATTTATTTGGTTTATGGTATAAGGTTAATTATAAATTTAATGCTTAGCTAAATCGGAATTAAATAAAATAATTTAGATTATCCTGTGGATGTGGGACAATTCGATTTATATCTATATCTGTATTATGTATTTCATATCTTCTAAAAACAGTATTAACGTTAAAGAATTGTTGATCAAAGTCCTAATGAGTCTTGTTTTTGGACTGTTAATTCGTGGTGGAATTCCATTGTATTAAAATTGAAATTTAAACAACTTTTATACACTTGTAAATTCCGTTGCATAAGAATTTCAACTACCAGTCTGAAAATATCCGTAGTAGGATGAAACCGGTCCTGGTGAAAATAAATAAGTGGAACAGAGTACAAAAGTTGTTTAAATTTCAAAGTCCTAATGTTGAGTGTTTTTAGTAGTGCCACCTTCTTTTAATCTGGTGGATTTACAGAAAGTTCTGAGAGTGAAGACAGCGAAGAAGAGTCCTCCTCAGAGGAAGAAGAGAGTGAGGGAAGCGAAGAGGGAGCGGAGACCATTCGCCTCAGGCTGGACTCCACCATGTGTCCTCCGGGCTGCGACCCTCAAATTTATGAGGAAATTCTCAACTTTCGACAAATCAGGTAAAAAACACATGCTTCTGAATATAGATATCTGGGTGGATTCTGGGCACCAAAGATAAGCAGTTAAAATCTTTTTTAAATGTTTTAGGTACAACTTAGAAAATGATATCAAAGAACAGGAGAGACAAATCGAACTATCAAAAAAGAATGTAGATTTTAACAACAGAGAGGCAAGGACATTGGTCAGAAAACTGGAGGAGAAACAGAAAGTTTTGAATGACCTTCTGGTAAGTCACCGTCAAAATGTTACAGAATAACTTCTTTATTTACTTATTTTCATTTCTTGTTTGAAGATAATGTCTTTCGAAACTATTCTAAAACTTTGATTTATTTCTTATTTTTTTAAGTCATGTTTTGTCAATTTAGTAATCATTTTTTTTTCTCTTCATTAGTTTCTTATCGCAGATAATGTCTTTCTAGATTACTATTTTGACTGTTCTTAAAATATTTATCATAAGAACACTATTTATTTTTTTATTTATAATATGCTATGTATAAACTGCATAATTAATGGAACTTAATTGGTTTATCTTATGTTATTTCACAATACATTTAATAATAAAATTAAAATAAAATTCCCTGATACTCAATAATTTACTCATCAATGCAATGAACTAAACAATCACTAAAATCCATGAATCTTCCACCAGAAAACAAAGCAAGGCCTCCTGAACGACATAGAGTGCCTGGTGGTGGTGTCCGCTAGCTGCTGCGCTTCAGCTGCGCTGGAGGCCGTGCTGCAGGGGGAGCACGCGTGCATGCGCGCCGGAGTGCTGCTGTTCCCCGCCCCGCTCATTGCGCAGCTCAAGGACCGCATCGCTCAATTGCATGCTGAGGCCATGGAGCAAAAGCTACGGCACAGGTCAGTAACACGCCTTCACGCCAGCTTTTTAATCTAAATACATTAGCATGGAATGGACTGGCTTTTTTATATTTATTTGATTACTGAAGGGAAATCGGTGATCAGAAGCTTTAAGAAAGTCGCTGATGTTGAAATATTGATGAAAACTGATGTACTTCGTTTCTGCTGCCTCACAAATTTAAATTATAAAAATTTGTTTTCTACTTGGCGCATGGCAATTTGTCAAATCATTCAAATTTTTTCGCAATCAGCCTCAAAATATCTACATTTGTAAATTATTGTAATGTGTTTGTATATTCAATAAAAAAATAAAAAATAAAAAAAATTAACAAAATGTTGTAACTTCATTTTGAAACCAAATTTTTTATTTTATAATGTTACACCCTGTATTGATTATTACACTCTATGATATTACTTTTTACTCCCACACCAAACTTAAAAGCTAGTTCTCTGCATTGGTGTAGAAATACTAAAAAACATATATCACTATTTGTTCTTATGCCATTCTCTATGTATTATTGTAACAAGGTTAAAATTTAAATGTTTTATATTTGATATATTTTAAATGAATAAATTGTGAAAATACTGTAAATAGTGTAAAAATAAATAAAGATGCATGGGATCAGTGGCGGCTGGTGATTTTTGTATGTACTAGAGTGCTAATATTACAAAAAAATGCCATTATTGATATTGTTGTAGCTGTAAACGATTTTTTATTTATCTTCATACAAAAAATCGAATTTTCGAAAAAAAAAAATTCAGCTACAACAACATCAATAATGCAATCTTTTGTAATATGAGCACTATAGTACACACAAAAGTCACGAGCTGCCACTGCATCGGATTAGGGCTGAAATTTTTACTTTTACTAATATATCACAAAAAAAAAAAAAATGCTTTTGTGGGATTTTTGCTACGTAATACAATGTATTTTTATCGGTATAAATGCTATATCAAAACTTTAAATAAAAAATTCATATTCCATATGTACAGGTGAAAAAAAAAAATTCATCTTAATATTTTAAAGCTGACTTGCAAAAAAGTGTGTTTTCCTAAAATATTTAAATTAGAACAAACTACAAACAGGCGAATATGATTTAAGATTTTCACAGCCAAAAGTATTTTTGTTATTTGTTTTTGGGGTGTTATGTCGTGTTGCGCTAACTCCTTCTTTAGCCAACGTTTCGGACAGCATTGCAGTGATCAAATAACACATCTGCCCTGATGATGGACACTGCAATGCTGTCCGAAACGTTGGCTAAAAAAGGAGTTAGCGCAACACGGCATAACACCCCAAAAACAAATAAAAATACAAACAGGCGGTTTATAAATAATTTTAAGTTTACACTTAATATTTAAAACCTGTAATTTAGAATGAATATAATATATTTGTGTATTACAGTATCAACCAGTCCCACCTGCGGCATATGAAGGTGGACTGCAAGAGCATGGAGCAGAGACTGGCGGGGCTGCGTGCGCAGTGTCAACTTCTGCTCACCAACAAGCTCAACCTGCACGAGCTCAAGGGCAAGGACAAGTTGGTGTCTCTTTTCTCCTCATTCATAATTCTTTTACTATGTCATCTGTTGAGTATACTAGTCCCAGGCATATATCGAAACCGTTCACAAAAGTTGTCCTTCTCGCACTACTTGTATGAAAACGAAAAAGACAGAAGATACAATGTAGAATATTAAACTTCTTTTCTAATGATATTCCTTTAGATATTTTGTGGAATTATTAATACAACGTTTTCAACGTGAATAATTTATTCTATTGTAAAGGTCTCAGTATTATAGAACAATGGTCACTGTCACTCATCAATATTGTAAGAAGCAAGTTACGACGTACGTTCTTTCCGAGTGCTCCATGATGACGTGCATGCAAGCTTTGCGTGGGAATACTATACAACCCCACCATTTGCTTATAGCACACAGATAAGCGGGATGAGCCGAGCGGCCGCGCTGCTGGATGCCGTGCTGGGGGAGATGTCGTACGCCTTCAAGGTGGCAGCCGCCACAGGCTTCACACTCGACATGCAGGAGCAGTTGGCACAATGGAAGGTATGTCATACGTCAAATGAATTTAAATGAAGTGTATATTATTGAAACACTCTAATCTGCCACACCAGTTAGCAAGTGTTGTACTTTGTACATTCATGTTGTAAGTGTTATAAAGAGTCAATGAACGTGTGAAGGGCGAAGTTGTCAGTTTAAATAACCTGTATGATGATATATATACCGGATTGTAGATTTTGAAATCGTAGACCTATATACAAATTCAAATTAGATAAAAAATACAAAAGTGCATATTTAAAAGAAGTCATTGCATAACAGGTTTTTTTTGTTTCTTCTTCATTGTTTTCATTAACTTGTACTAATGTATATTTTTTGGTTTACTTATAAATCATAAATTTTTTATCTTATAATTTTTCTTTTCTTTCTTCTTTGTATATTGTACTATGACTGTCAATAACTATCATCTCTGTAAATGGCGTTTGTGTTTCTGGAAAACCCTTCGTGCTTCAGTGACAAGAATTTTTTCTCGCCGACAAACTGTTCATGCACTGCTGGCATTGGAATTTCGCCCTAGCTGAAATTTTTTGATATGCGATTTAAACCTGTATGCCTTGAAACACTAGAGTTCATTTTTGATTCCATTATTGATTTCCCTCAAAAAGGGTCTGATGTTCCACAGGTTAATATATAAAAATTCAGCCTGCGTATGTCTGTGCTGGCAAAACTCAAATTTCAAAGTTTATTCTTATTTGTGCTAAGAATGTTAAGAGAGTGGTTTGAATGGTATAAGAAGTTGGGGACGCCCGAGGAATACTTAACACAATATCTCTATATCGGAATGAGATACGGAGTCGATGTAATGTAGTTTTTTAACAGTAACATTGTGGTATACGGTAGTGAATGGTGGAAGAAGTCGTAAACGCTCGAGACAGACATTAGCATTAGTGAAGCATTGTGGGGTCCACTAGTTATAAACAAATAAATCTATTACCAATGATTATTACTGTTGCATCGTGCTACGTTTCAGAAAAGGGAAGTAGATTTGGAGCAGCAGTATTGCGCCGTGCTTCAAGAACACACCGAGAAGTTGAGAATTGCTTCTGCCCTTCAAGCCGAAACCCTGACCAAGGAGGTAAGTAACTCGAATTTGTCTTTATCTTTTATCGACAGTATCGAGTATTTGGTAGGAATTTGTGTTGATGAATTAATACATATTGTTTTTTTAGTCATCAAAAACAATAAAGGACATGCTTGGGGGACGAACCGAGGAAGAATATAGACAAGACATTGTGCGGTTAAGAAGACTGCGAAAGGAACAGAAAAAACAGATTGAGGTAATTAAAAGAGATTTCACATAGTTCATCCTACCATCCGTTGTGAGTAATCAATAAACCATAATGTTGCCTGTGGTAAATCCTATAATAATGGTTCGCCTTCTCACACACGTCTTGCATGGAAACAAAAAAGAAGTCAGAATGTCCAATGAATTGCCAGAAATAAAATAATTTTATTTAGAATTCAGTTAATTTTTAAAAACATAAATATTTATTGATGGTTTATGGACACATTTTTAGATCTCTTACTGTGGTAATTACTGCAAAGTATACCAAACAACTCAACACAATTACAATTCAAAAACTTGGTTAAATAGTTTAGTTTTTTTCATCGCTTTTAATGACTTTACATCATTTCTTAAAGGTGTGTTGAATTATCATGGAACCATTGTATTATACATAATAATTTCGGATATCGGTGCAAAATGCGTAATGTGAAATATTCCTGCGTAATGCGTCAAATTATTCAAGTTCAATGAAATTTTATATTTCAAAATTGTAACTGATATAATTATTGAATCAAAGGTTACAAAATTATTTCATTTTAATAGTTGAATAATAATTATTTTTCCATATTTAAAATGTTTATTTCTTTTGTTTACATTTTCGACATATTTTTGACAGATTATCAAGTTTTACGATGTCCATTTGAATGGTATAATACAATATTGTTTTTTTGATGGACAATGGTACTAAGGCAATTTTTTATAGATACTTCCAGCTTAACAAAAAATTCTACAATTTTAATACCTACCCTGTGATTTTTCATAAGTCTGCGGTAGTAACATTTTTTTTTTTTTTTTAAAGAAATACAAACATTCCCGGGTTACGAATAACCTGACAATATTTGAAAATCTCCTACTACCACCACAGTAAGCTGAAAATGTTGCTTGTGTTGTGATGGAGGACTTTGCCAGCCGAGGAATTGAACACACTACGCCTGGGTGGGACCCTAACGCGATGTCAACTCGGCCACCGACCGGTCAAAACATAAAAAACATAAAAAGTCTTTGAATGGTGTTCTCTTTATAGCTATTTATTTCAGGAGCTGAAGGCGGAAGTCCAGCGCTTGAAGCTGAAACCACTGTCGTGCCAGCCCGCCCTCCCTCCTCCGCCTTCCCCCTGCGCTACATCCATCTCTGTGCCCCCCAGTGGAAGGGAGACCCCGGCGCCCGCACCCCCATTATACGATACTAACATTAAGTAACTACATATATGATATTATAGTACCTTCTAGTTATTTTTAATATACAAATGTCCGGCGGTAAAGTGCATTAACTACGGGGGAACTAACTATGTGATTTTAGAAACAAAAAAGATGAATTATTTTTTTAGAAATTCTGACATATTAAGGTAGTTTTTAGATAAAAATATTTGAATTTTTTTATTTTATTAAAACACAAATAACTTTGTTTATCACTTTATTAAAAGCAACCTCTACATGTTTCGTGAACGAATTTCACCTCATCAGGAGTAAGTATACGCTTAAATAACTTTGTTTATATCACTTTATTATACACAACTTCTACCTACATGTTTCGTGAACGAAGTTCACCTCATCAGTAGTAAGTACTGAGTATGTAGGTTTAAATATATATATATATTTTTTTTTTTTAACCTTTCCTAATCTGTGGTGTGTATTTACCAGAGATGTGCAAAATGGGTACCCAAAACCATTTGAAATGCAAAATGGAAATGGGTCAAAACTTTTCCATTTGAAAATGCAAAATGCAAAATGGTTTTTAGAAAAGCATTTCAAATGCAAAATTCAAAATACCTATTTTCAAAATGCATTGAAAATGCAAAATGGTTTCTCAGGTCAAACAATTAAAATAATTATAGAATTTTTAAACAATTTTGTCATTTAATAATGGACGTCAATGTAGAACAAACATATTACATGATGGTAAATCCAAAAACACCACGACTACAGATTATGAAACCACAACAAATTTGCGCGGGACTAATGTTGCCAACGTAAAAACATAGAAACTGCTATCTAACATTTAATATTACAGCGTCATGGCCCCATGTTCAGTATTTGAATCAGTATTTTTTGTAATGGTATCACTCAATAAGGAAGTTGAGTCCATTTTTTTTATTTTTTTTTATCAATGTTCGCATTCAAACTTAAATACTGGTTTTTTTTTTTTTTTTTTTAAAGTTTGTTTTCATAATTAAATTAATTCTCAAAGTTTAAATTTTATTAAGCCCGCCAAAACGAGCGGAATCCGAGCGGTAAGAGGCGGGGTGTGGTGTGACGTCATTAGAACTGTGAAAACCACGACGCTCAAGCATTTTGTATGGAAAAATTTTAATTCTTCAACAAGGAATTCCAGTAATTTTTTTACCAATGTTAACCGTCTATTAGAATTGATGTTATTAAAAAAAAAGAAAATTGATTAAGATTTCATAGTTAAATTAATATTTTAAGTTAGAATATTTGCTTTTCCCGCCCGGTACGGTACTGTACGGTATTGCCGTCGCTACTTGTTGACGTTCCACGCGCTAATTCAGGACCACCGCGCAGAAAAGTAAAGACCAAAAGTAAAATAACGGTTTACAGCCCAGTTCACTGTGAGACCTTTCTGGGCGGCCGGCGGCCTGAAGTGTATCACATGCTATGTGACATGTATAATAATAAAAACTTCTAAGTTATGCAATAAACAACATATTATTATAAAGCACTATACGAATATGTATCTTTAGAAATCCATTTCATATAATAATAACAACAAATACGTACATATATTTGACAAACCCAAATAAACCTTTGGCCTATACACCTCTCTCATCTAAACCGACCATCTCTCATGTAATAGAAAGAGATGCACCATAGGTGATCCGTTGAACGTACAAGTCACGACACATGTGACGTCAGAATTCTTTCGACCAATCGTGGAGCGTCTACAGTCTATTGCTATTGAATGCTTTTTCAAGAACGTTTAATTAATTCTAAGAATAATAATATAGAAATATATTTATATTTTTAGAATCGATATTTTTTTATCTACATGAACATATTTTTTATAAGTCAAAATATTTTTCACTCAACTTCCTTATTGCCAGGGCTCCTACCAGGGAGCACCTTGACAAATGTAAATTATCTCTCATAGCGAGGTTGAGGACCGACTGATATTTGGGGCTTATGAAAAAAAATGAGTGGAGATAGTAGGAAGAATTTTGCAAAAAAGCATTTAAAATGGCAAATGCATTGAGAAAAGCATTTAAAATGCAAAATGCAAAATGGTTTTTAGAAAAGCATTTAAAATGCAAAATGCAAAATGGTTTTTAGAAAAGCATTTAAAATGCAAAATGGAAAATACCCATTTTGCATTTTGCATTTCCATTTGAAATGGATTTATTTGAAATAAAGCACATCTCTGGTATTTACTACACATTGCTTTTAATAACTTTAAAAACTCTATAAATATAATAAATTCTGGGTTCAGATTTTAAGTATTCCTCCGTTATACATTTAGCATTGAATTAAAAAATAATATTTTACATAGTTTTCAAATTCAATTAAAAATCAGAGTTTTTTGTTAAAAATCGGGAACAAATACACCAATACAATCAACCGTGTGATACTAATACGTGAAGAGTGTGCGAGGAAATGACACGCTATTGATGTCTCGCTTTAATTTGCTATGCGGGAACATGAGACATCCACACTTCTGCAGTTGTAGTTTTTGATTTTGACCATCGATACCTACGACCGCACAGCTGTGTTTGTGCCAGCCGCCAGCCGCTAGCCAGTTGGCCGCGAACCGTAGTTAGATGTGGACCCCTTGCATGTTTCTTTAGCATCTGCCGATGGTGTTTTTCATGTTTTCAGCAATTAAATTACAATTATTATCACTTTTGATATAAAATATAATAAACATAATCGATTAGCTATGAATATTCATATTTTTCCGATATTAAATCGCTTATTTTGAGATGTGTATTGACTACACAGCACCGGAACACGTGTATTTTTTAGCACAGTAAGGGTAAGGTTAATAAAATAAATAATTTCAGAAGAAATTTTCTTTGAAAAAAAAATTGAATTTTTTGTATGGGAAAATAAATATACTACTATGGAAAAATATTTTAGTATGGGAAAAAAAGTTGGAATTTCGAAAAAAGTTATTTTTCTTTTTTACTTCTACCATCATCTCCCGAAGTTAGCGCACTTTACCCTCGGACACTCTGTGTATAATACAATGAATTCACTGTATTTTTTTCTGTTACAGAACAGTGGCGACAACTTTGGCAACATGCTTGATTGAGTCGGGACTGGAAGTCATAACTGACGTAAACATGGATAAATGTCTTTTGGACGAAATTGCTGATGTGCTGCCTTTTTTAGTAATTGGGTAAATACCGACTTCAATGGAATAAATGGCTCGAAAGATATTTTTTATTTATTTTGCAATATGATTATTTTTATCACACACTCTTTTCCAGGAAGCTGAATATCAACATAGCAACAAACAGAATACTGAAGAAGCTATCTTTGTCCTGTGATACAGAGGAGAATATCATAAAGGCCAAACAGTGCAAGAGTTGCATCGCAGATATTCTGAGGCAAATTGTCAAAGAAAATGTAAGATCTATCAAAATTCTATTTGTCGTATACCTGGCGATGTTCGGGGTTATGGATGGTTTAAAGGAAAGTTTTGAGATTTAAATTAATAATAAAATGAGGTAAAATTTATTTTTTAAAACTTATTTCATTTTTATATCCGGTTAATATTGTCAATGTGAAGTGTCAAGTGTGTAATCCCATCCCATCTTGAACAGATTTTTCTCCCCCCGACTCTCGGAAGTTAACTATCTGTTATGTTTGACACCATTTAAAAAATTTTCACACTGTCCCTTATTTTAGATTGATTTTCAAAATAAATAAATGTAGTAATATGAAGCACAAACAACACTGGGGGGATAAGAACTGTGTAAGCACATGAATGAGGCCTCAGCGTGGTTCTTTAGTTTAGAGAAAAACAAGTACACTTATTTTAAAAAAAACTAACTAACTAAGCATTTGCCGTTTCCCAGCAGGTATAGCCAGAAAAGATGGACTCCAACACAATTCTGTTTTAGCACACATTTCTTTCTTCATTCGCATTCCTAAATCGTTTCAAAAGAACTATCTGTCATTGTGACTTCGATTCTATTATGGGCCGACTCTTATATTTGATTCACTTGATTAGGCCATGTTTCCTCGGGCGTCCCCGACTTCTACCATTCACTATCTCATTGTGTTATATTCTCTGTATACTCCTTTCTTTGTTCATTTGCTCTGCATGTGCCAACCATACCAGCGTCTGTTTCCTAATCTTATCCATTACACTTAGGACCGGTTGTTTCGGAGAATTTGAACAATTCATCAAATTTCATCGTTCATTTTCGGGGTCTGTGAAAGTCGTATTCAAGTTCTGTTATTATATCATTATAGGCTAGTTGCTTGACAGAACTGAAATAAAAACAAAACTTGAAAAAATCTTTCAAAGAACTTGAAAATTAACTTTGGAATTTTAATAATTGTTCAAATTCTCCGAAACAACCCGTCCTTATATCAGCCTTGTAAGAATTTTCGGGATCTCCACATTTTTGACATAGTCATATGAGGTACTCGCACATACACATCTTGGGGATAACTAATGCATTCAATGTAATTTCATCCTTCCTCTGCCGGTTTCATGCCTCACTGCTATACATGTTTATATTTATTAATTAATTTGTTCTACAAATAATATAATGATTTTATTGTCATTTCCCACATAGTAGAAATATTTATTTTCAGTTGGTCCTGGGTGAAATGAGTCCTCTTGTGCAGCTGGCCCGCTCCAAGCAGCGCGAGCAGGAGGGCGCCAAAGACGTGCAGCGGGCACTTGTCGGGGCGGTGGTCAGCCTGCTGGAGCTGGGCGCTTCCTCGCAGCTGGTGGATGCGGCGGTGGCCACCTTGCTCGTGGAACACCCGGAGGTGGTGGAGCAGACCATCAACGCTGAAGAGCTGCTCGAGGCGGTGCAAGGTGAGTCTGTCATGTCTCTAGAGATGCAGTGTAAGCAGGAGGGCATCAAGGACGTGCAGCACATGATTTTTGCCTATTTTTAAAATTTTGCGTGATTATTAAATAATTTGAAAAACATAGTTAAATAATAATCTTCTTTTAATAATTACAGATGAAATGGAAGTAACAGATGAAAATGCAGTTCTTGATGTGGTCCGGAGTGTTATATTGTGCATCTTGGCACAGGCCCTGGAGCCAGGAGAGGCAACCGCAGTAGCTGAGGAGATCCGAGAGCTGCAGAAGTCTGCTTCATCAGTTTCTGTACAACCTAAAGCCAGCAAGTCCGCCCTGAGAAAAGTTTCCTCTGTTGTGTCCACCGCACGCAGTACCACTAGCCAGATGACGAAAAAGGTTTCTGTCGTGGACGCTAAGAGCGAAGCTTCTGTATCCGCACCTGCCAAGGGAAGCAGAATCTCACAAGGCGAATCCGCCAAGGGGAGCATTACTTCACGGCAAGGTCAATCGGCAAAGGGTAGCAAAACCTCCCAAAAGAGTGATCCGAACTAATACCAGGGAACAAATTCTATTTACAGTGGAGACTTTCAAGCTTTATTAATAAGTGGCAAAACCTCCTAGAAGGGTGTTGCGAAATAAACTCACATAAAATGTATTTGTATGGATTAATTAGTAGAGCCTATGAATGGATAAACCTTTTTCAATATGATAAAAATCGTAACAATAATAATTATTTGAATATGTACCTGTTTGACTTTAAAATAAAATTTAGTGGTATAAATGTTCTTCATCTGTTTGGTAGGTACGTACTTATCCAGAGAAATGTTTGCTTATTCTTGGAAAGTAGTTGGCAACCCCAAGCTTCTTTGTTCTACGCATTCGGGTTAGACCTTAGGTTCTCAACATGGGGGATAACCCTCCTTGTGGACGTTGGAGACTTTCAGAGGGTAATAGAATACCCAAAGAAAATTAGGAGAGTTGAGATGACACAGTGAGGGCATAGGTAGGTAAAAAATATATAGTCTAAAAAAGACAAAAAAAACATGCTAATCACTTACTAATAAGGCAAAGTAAACTTATTATTTATTGCAATCATTTGTATCACGTGTGTAAAAACTCACATATTTCAGTAGTTCCATTCCAAGAAAGATTCCATTACATTCAGATCTACATTAAATTGGATGATATGAAAAAATTTATTTTTTGATTATATCCTATTTTACGACTATATAATATTATAGTGTAATTACACGTTTGAATATAATCGTGGCAATAGCTATTTCAGATTCGCGACATATGGTAAGTAAAAAAATTGGGTGGGAGGGCTCTAAAAAAATATATTCACTGGACAAAATAAGGTTGAGAACCTATGGGTTAGACCAGGGGTGCTCAAACGGTCGATCGTGATCGACCGGTCAATCGGGAGTGCTTTTTGAGTCGATCTCGAGTAAAATTTCCCATTTTTCATGCCTTCTTTTTTATTATTTATTTGTAGCTTGTAGCGGACTGAGTTACTCAACGGAGTGTTCTGGAACATTGCAGATAATATCAGATATACATCTCATAGCCACAGCATCTGACACAAAATTCTGGTATTTTATATCTGAAGATAAATATCCAAATCTAAGGCAAATCGCTCTTCAGTTGACGGCAATGTTTGGGTCAACTTACTTAGGTATGCGAGTCTGCATTTTCTGAAATGAAGATAATTATGTCAAAATATCGCAATCGACTAACTGACGAACATATGTCATCGTGCTTGCGATTAGCACTCGGTAATTACGTACCATCGTATGAAAAGTATGCTGAGGACATGCAGTGCCACGCTTCAACATCCAAAGTCATTATTTAGTTAAGTTTAGAAACTAGAACTCGTTTGTTTTTGTAAGAACCAATAAACTTGCAATTTTGAATAAATATAAGTTTTTTTATTGACTTTTTGGTACATACCTCCACCTACCTTGACTAAAAAAAATGCATATTGCGAACTAATTTCTGTCGTTCCTCCAAATTCTATGTGGATTCATGTATCACACCTGTATCCTGCATCACACATACCTACTTGCAGCCTCTCAGAGTCGATCGATCGGAATCTAATAATATTGAGGTAGATCGCCAGCAGTTCATGTTTGAGCACCCCTGGGTTAGACAGTTTGAAAGGCAAACAAAATAACTCGAATTTATGAATAATTTTATTTATATTTTTTATCTGTGGATTAGATTTTGTTTTATTTTGATTTAACATCTAATAAATGGCTATTTTGATAAATACATTTAAGAAAACAAAAGAATCGCCATTTCATGTAAATATTATACACACGTTTTTAAAACGGGACACATAAATGGAGGATGATTCTCTTCATTCAAAAAATTAAACGAATAAACAAATATATTTCCTTAAAAAGTATTCCGAACACTTGAACTGAATCATATCAAATTTAAACCAAAATAACAATACCCCCCATACACACAAGCCTTGCTTGTAACTTAAAATAAATTAAAAATTGTTTTATATTATGTAATGTAATTCGTGTATCTTTTTTAATTAATAAAAAAAAATAAAAAAATATCACCAGAGGGGTGGGTACAAGTAGTATACTAACATATCACCAGAAAGGTTGGTACAAGTAATGTACTAAGATATCACCAGAAAGGTTGGTACAAGTAATGTACTAAGATATCACCAGAAAGGTTGGTACAAGTAATGTACTAAGATATCACCAGAAAGGTTGGTACAAGTAATGTACCAAGATATTATCACCAGAAAGGTCGGTAAATGTAATTCGAATAGCGAGAAACAATCCTTAACGTTTTGAAGTAGGTAAAATGAAAATCGTATGTTGAAAATTTTTATTTTCAAAAGTGTTTCACTGAATCCCATAATTTTAAATTATCTTGTTTATTTTACGAAAAAAATTATGACAATGAGTATTCTGAAAACTTTGAATGTAAAAGATATTGAATTCCAGAGAGCTCGCAAAGGCTTATGATAAAATTTTATGAATTTTAAAGAAAAATATAAAGATATTTCTATCTAACTATGTATGTACCTGTTCCTAAAATGAATCGTGATTTATATAATTCATTGAAAGGAGACAACAATGAACGAGACTGTTACCCGAGCCCGATGCAAATGAAGATTCCGCGCAGAGTGAATGTTGTGTGCATACATACCCCGAATGAGACTGTTACTAGAGCCCGATGCAAATGAAGATTCCGCGCAGAGTGAATGTTTTGTGCATACATACACTGAATGAGACTGTTACTCGAGCCCGATGCAAATGAAGATTCCGCGCAGAGTGAATGTTGTGTGCATACATACCCTGAACGAGACTGTTACCCGAGCCCGATGCAAATGAAGATTCCGCGCAGAGTGAATGTTGTGTGCATACATACCCTGAATGAGACTGTTACTAGAGCCCGATGCAAATGAAGATTCCGCGCAGAGTGAATGTTGTGTGCATACATACCCTGAATGAGACTGTTACTCGAGCCCGATGCAAATGAAGATTCCGTGCAGAGTGAATGTTGTGTGCATACATACCCTGAATGAGACTGTTACTAGAGCCCGATGCAAATGAAGATTCCGCGCAGAGTGAATGTTGTGTCCATACATACCCTGAATGAGACTGTTACTCGAGCCCGATGCAAATGAAGATTCCGCGCAGAGTGAATGTTGTGTGCATACATACCCTGAACGAGACTGTTACCCGAGCCCGATGCAAATGAAGATTCCGCGCAGAGTGAATGTTGTGTGCATACATACCCTGAATGAGACTGTTACTCGAGCCCGATGCAAATGAAGATTCCGCGCAGAGTGAATGTTGTGTGCATACATACCCTGAATGAGACTCTTACTCGAGCCCGATGCAAATGAAGATTCCGCGCAGAGTGAATGTTGTGTGCATACATACCCTGAATGAGACTGTTACTCGAGCCCGATGCAAATGAAGATTCCGCGCAGAGTGAATGTTGTGTGCATACATACCCTGAACGAGACTGTTACCCGAGCCCGATGCAAATGAAGATTCACCTTATAAATAATAAATTACAAAAACAATTCATACCTATCCCTAAGAATTTCAATATAAATATGCTTCTATCAATTTAAAAAAAAATCAAATACATGTGTTCAACCATTTTAATACAAAAAGTAAATTAAAAAGCAATTAAATAAATATATATTATGTATTTGACGCCCCATACAAAAATAATATGAATAATGTGCAAAAATAATTTGTATATTTTAGACTAAACATTTGACAGATATTATGTTGTGCATTTTTCCTTTCGCTTCCTTGATATTTTGTGTCTTTTTATATATTCTTCTAATTCAGTCTACCCATTGATAATACATACATACATACATCGGGGCACAATGGGGTAAACTCATTGAGTAATGAGTCTACCCCATCGTGCCGCGACGTAACATTATTTAAACACACAAGTAATATGGCCGATATATATGCTGGCCTTGAGTTATCACTAGGCTTTTAGTCAGTCAAAAGTATGTTGAATCAAACCTATTATATTAATTTCCGAATAAAGAATAGTGTACAACTCCGTATAGCTCTGCACAGCAAACAGGTACGCAACACATTACGCTATACACATCATGGCTTAGCCTATTTCAGCATATTGCTCGCAATACACTACCAATGGGAATGTATGGCGAGCGATATGCTGAAATAGGCCAAGCCACGAAAATATAGCGTGGTCTGTCACAGGCTTGAACGTTGTGTATGAAGGTCAAGCGTCTCTGTCATTCCGCATTCACTCTGCCCCTTTACTTTCCTTTGCTGACTCGCCAAGGTGCCAAGGATCCAAAGTGCCAAGACGCTGATAATACCTAACACTTAAGGGTGTGTAAAACTAGACAATATTTCCGCGAGCCAAACCACGAATTACGGGAAAGGAACAAACCAACCGTAAGTAGTTTATAATAATATATGTGTTTTTAATCCAATTGTAAACCGGATTCGGCCGGACTCTCTCGACCCATCGCCTTGCATCGCAATGGGAGGGATGGATTCATACTTCACTCCTGGACACACTGACCCCCAGATTCCTACCCACCCCTCATACCCTTTTCCTATCCTTACTTTCCTTAAAAATACCCTCCACCCAGCATCCCCAAAGATGACATAACCCCCGAGGGATATTATTTTCCTCAGGACCTCCCGTGTAGGGTTAAATTATAAAATTTAAAAAAACCAAATTAATGTAAGAAATTATTTTTGCAACCACTATGTAAAACTCTTAAGCACAAAATAGGAAACATTTCCATGTACCGAGTGTAAAAGCCCTGTGGGCGATATAAAAATAGTAAATATATTTTTTTTAATAATACAGCAAAAGTAAATAGTATTTGGGGTTATTTAAAAAAAAGGGCGCCATACAAATTATCCAATTATTATCGTTATTTGTACAAGTTTTTGGTTCGCTATTGATGGGTGCTATTGACTAGTCCGTCCCTGGTGACAGCTGTGTTGTTCCTGCATTACACAATACCTGTGCTCAGAATAAGTCAGTAGTTCTCAGTCCTTAGAAGAGGAACTAGACCTCATGACCGTTATTTTCGACCACAGTATTTTTGTATGACTAAATTAATTTGGTCTTGTTGGAGAATATATTAAAATCTTGTGTAAATCCTCAAACATGGAAACAAGAGTGAAATTAAGAACATTATTCCTGCCGTTTGCCCTGTCAATTCTAGCTGTTTGTTTTCCTGGGACAAGAGCGGCTTTTTATAGCGGAAATAATCAAGGTATTTTTAATTATTTTGAAATAAAGTTTTTAATGAATTCCTTAAATAAAATCTAATGCAGTCATCCTGCTGCGTGTGCCTTCGTCGTAATTCATAACATAATAATATATTCGAAGTAAACACCTCGGAAAGCTTTGTTACAAAATAAACATCAAATTAATCAAATATAACTTGGAAATGGTGTGCCAACTTTTAATCAGATGGTTTTGGCATGCTTATTTTTCATGCTAGAATACGGGTTAGTGTTTTTTTTAAGAAAGACAAGCTGTCCTGGGTTACGAATAACCTTAAAATATTTTAAAATCTACTACCATAAACAATGAACGGAAATTTTGCACACTGAGGATTTGAACTCAAGACGCCTGGGTGGGAACCAGACGACGCGTTGCTAACTCAGCCACATTTTTACAGGTGATAAATTCACATATCTTTTGGCTCAAGCAAAAGATAATAATTTACTCTCATGCTGAAATATACCAAAACATCATTTGAAAATGGTGACGTCATGCTCTAACCGCGCAACTTAGGACGGGTTGTTTCGGAGAATTTTAACAATTCTTCAAAAATTCAAAGTTAATTTTCAAGTTCTGTTATTATTTCAGTTCTGTCAAGTAACTGGCCTATAGTGATATAATAACGAAATTGAATTGGACATTCACCGAACTCTCAAATTCATTGACATTTGATGAATTGTTCAAATTCTACGAAACAACCCGTCCTTAGGGTTTTGTGAAAGTACTATTCAAGTTCTGTTATTATATCATTGTAGACTAGTTGCTTGACAGAAAATTAATAACAACAGAACTTAAAAATATATTTAAAAGAACTTGTAAATTAACTTTGAAATTTGAAGAATTGTTCAAATTCTCCGAACCAACCCGTCCTTAGTCTTCTTTCTTACCTAATCATTTCGGAGCAAAAGTCTGGATCTTTTAAAAGTTAATGCGTGACGCCTATTAATGCGTAATATGCAATAATAATAAAGAATACAAAGGGATATAATTGCAGGAAGTCACCTATTGCCACTAACAATCTCACAATACCTACATACCGTTGCAATTTTCAGCTTACAAACCATCAACTGCTTATTTATTAAATCACGTCACAATGCTTCCAAGGAAGTAAAATAGAAGTGAATACCATTGAAGTAATTACCCAATTTATTAAAGCTTTCCATATCCGTTGGCCATTTGTAATATTGTTGATTAATTTATGGATTATTAACTTGTAAACGCTTAAATCAAATAATAATATACAGGGCCGGCCTTGAGCCAAACGGCACCTGGCGGGAGCAACATTTTAGGGCCCCTTATCACAACCAGTAGACGTCTAGGTAGGTGATTACTGTAATCAATAATAGTGTTCGAATGATTTGTATTTTTGTGTAGCACCCTTTATGTAAAAAATAATCAGCGTCTTGGCGCCTTGGCAACTCGGTGCCCGCAACGGACTTCCCCAATTGCGTTTGCATAGGGCTGGCCCTGATAATATGTATTGTGGTGCAGTCTGTTCTACGTATTATAACTGACGATAATTACAATTCTGTTTGGATTCGGGAGTCGAATTCAATTCGTTTGACTTTGTCTCAAACATTCTCTTATCGATTGCCTCAAAAACAAAAAACAAAAAATGCTGTGAGTGAAAGGTCACTATTAGCCTCACTTTCCCTCATTAATGATATTGCACTTTATTACATACCTACCTTTGCATCTCATCTCCTATTATTATTAAATTGAAATAATGTCAATATTTCATAAACATATTTTTTTTATTTTGTATCAATTTTATTTGATACTACTATATTATAAAAAAAAAAAATACATTGAAAACTTGACATAATAAGTAATTTTTCTAAAATAAATTATTTATTTATTCGGTACAATACCGTATACAGTGAAACTCTCTTAAGAAGTTTTCCAAGGGACCGGGGAAAAAAAACTTCTTAAGTGGGAAAACTTCTTAAGTGGGATTCAATTTTAGCCATTTAATAACTCGAGTCCGGGGCATACGTCATTCCTATGTCTACCTACGTTAAATTGTCGTGAAAACAAGCTCATATGATCCAAGCGGTCAAAAAAAAAATATGTATCTATACATCTTCTAGTTATCATGGTAATTAGTATTATGTATTTAGAAAAAGGTGGGAAAGTGAAATAAATGAAAAATGGTAGAACATGTTGATTATAAAAAGTTTATTTACATACCTACATATAAATTTATTTTTTTTCGAAGTATTTATCTATAGTAGATTGCTTAACTCTATTATTGAATTCTTTTGTTGTAAAATTTTGACTAAACATTACAAATCAAAACAAAACCATCCCATGGACAAAGTAAACACAATTTTAAAACTGTTAAAGTACATCCCTCGAAAAAGCCACTCGAATTCGGATAGTAAAAGTTGCAGCATTCCAAAAGGTTCATACTGTTGATCTTATTTTAAATTGGTGTAAAGGCAATGGATTATACATATTTACTTGTTAGTGATTACTCACTCTTAACTTGACAGTTGAAGACAGAGCTGTGGATATACGCCGTCTCTTTTTTACGCTTTCGTTTACTATATGAACTGAGGGAGAAAGAAAGACTTGTTGTGGTTAATTTTACCAAGCGGTTTGATAAAAGGACACCGCAAGTAATTTTGTTAACCGCAAACTATAGCGGGTTCTTTGCCTCAGAACCGTTTGCGTACTGCAACCCTGCCATGGCACTGCACAGAAAAATCTCACAAAGTCTACGCGGGAAACTGCTTATTAGTTGGCGGACTTTAACTTTTTTGCACGCTTGCTGCTTGCTCCAATGGCATTTGAGATTTGAGAGACTATTGTTATGATGTATTTTCGCCAGGCACAGTCGACTATCGTATATTTTTAAAGATATTTTAATCCTTTTCTAGAAATTCCTTATGAAAATAATATGCGCAGCTCAATATTATGTACCTGTAGGTTCATTTATGGTCCTACCTAACTAGCAGACATCGAATAGCTACGATTTCGCACATAAATAAATGGCTTGATGCTTGAATCAGAAAGTTATATCATACAAGCTGTTTGACGCTGGAATTATGTATAATCTGTGAACGCATCCAAAAACTAGAAAAATCATTTGCGAAGTTTCGTTTCAATCTACATTTTAAATTTATGCATATGTATTTCCTAACCTTCAAACTTAATTTACGACAAATGTCAGATGAAACATGATGCACGGCAATTTTTGATGTTTGAATGAAAAAAACGTAATTATAATGCATATTTTACCATCTCCCCCGCCATATAATCATGTTGTTATGTATTTAAAGGTGAAATATTCCGTATTAACCGTGATCCGATAGATTATCAAAAGTTTTTCGTGTTTTACAAATTCGATGGAATAAAAATTTTATACAATAATATTACGAAACATCTCTATGTTCATTATCAAAGAGAAGATTATTGAAGGAGGCGTCAAATGTATGCAAATGTAGATCTAGCCCACATTGTCATTAAGGTTGAGTTTAATATAATCTTTCATGTTATTTCGGCCTTAAAGACGCTTGCATATTTGTTACATAATTCCGCATTGTTTATTCGTTCCATTGCTATTTTACCTAGTTAGGGGATTAGGAGACGGGGTATTTGGTTTATTTATTGGATGTTTATTGGTTACGGCAGGTTACGGCTTACGGCCCGGCGGCCGACAAAGGGTTTTATGGTCTCAGGTACTAGGTATGGGTTTCAGTCAACGTCTTTCAATTTATGACTTGGAAAAAGGTTCATTTTAGATATTTTGCGACACAATATTTCGTTTGTGTTGATTTTACCGCCGGATTTCTAAAACCTCTTAAGCGGGAAGCAGTTTTAGCTCTAAAACTTCTTATGTGGGAAAAAATCGTGTTTTTTGTATGGAATTTTCAAGGGACCAAAAATCAAAACTTCTTAAGCGTGAAAACTTCTTAAGTGGGAACTTCTTAAGCGAGTTTTACTGTATATTTTAAAACATTTTTTGCTAATGAAGACTTTTGGTATCAATCATCTTTGGTACTACTAATATTATAAAATATATTGAAAAGTTCATAAAATAAGAATTTCAAGAGGACCCCGAGAAAAAAGGCAAAAAACATAGACTATGGAGAGTCCTGTCACCAATGTGCATGTTTCCAGCAGCGGAAAACGGTGGGACCGTCATCAAAAAGATGACCACTCGAGCGATTGGCGTCATATACAGGGTGGGGCAAAAGTAATCACCCTATTGTAAAACACTATAACTTTTGCAAATAGCGCCAAATGTAAATTCGGTTTTGACATTTGTGAAGTAAACAAACGCAGGATACAAATCGATAAGACATAAATCGGTTTACTCAGCAAGAACGCGAAATAGCATGCAGTACCAAAGTTTATCATTAAAAAAAATTTCAGCAAAAGAACATCAGGTCATAATGTGAATACGCCATAATTTTTGCAAATGGCGCTAAACATCACTGTGCTTTGGCATTTATGTTTTAGATAGGAAGAGAATTAGTTTACAAAAAGCAAAATACACACAGGAAGAACACAGAATTATTGTTACTGCTTATTTGACCAATTTCCCATCTTCCCCCCCCCCTGCCGACGCTAACGCTAAAATATTGGGCATGTTATTAGTTAAGTCATTCTTTTAACGTTTTTTATTCCATTTACTGGGTACCTTTTCGATACACTTAGTAATTTTACGTATTAGCTGAGAGAATTTATCCTAAGAAATAAGAAAAACGTAGGAATATCATGCCTCAAAATTACCGTTTTCCTAAAATATTCGTGTTAACGCCCCATTATCAAATGTATTTTTCATCAACCTAACGCAACTTTTAATTATAATATTGCACACATGTGTGTTAACTACATAATGAAAAATAAAAGATAGATTGGCATAACAATCAGTACCTACTTGAATCGGCTTAACAGATTACACTCTTCTTATCATGCGACGGTAATTTATTAGAAAAATTCCAACTAAGCTATTAATTATTGTTTCAGTGGATACCATGCTACTGAATGCCCCGTGGAACTCCACACCGAGCGACATCCTGAAAAAGACGATCCTGTCGGGATACGACAAGTTCTCCCGCTCCTCGCACCATCAGAGCACCACCAACGTGACTATGGGGATGTCTGTTTATCACGTGGCTCTGGATGTTGCCAGCGGTGTCATGGAGCTTCACAGCTGGATAAGGCTGGTAGGTCTTGGTCAGAGACAACCAAGTTGATAGACATGCCCTAACGTAAAATCTGGGTATCATTTTATCTGCGCAAGCACGTAATCATATGTTTGTCGCCAGGAGGGTTCAAGAGTGCTTTGAATAAACTACGACATCAGTCATACTAGAGTGGTATATATATGTGTAGTACATTTACCGCCGAATAGCGTGCATTTAAATAACCGGATTCTGCGCAGAAAAGTATAGTTCGCTAAAATAAGGCAACAGTTTGCAGCGAAGTGCGTTGTGGCCCTTTTCTGTGCAGAATCTGAATGTTGGTTTTTAGTCGAACCGAGTAAATTATAACAAAATAGTATAACAAAATATTCAATTTTGGAAACGAATTTTTGTTTAACCGATTTGGGATTTGGAAGTTTTTAAGCTGCCAGCAATTTGCGCGCAATTCTAAATTGAATACTAGTAATTCGTAAGCAGATTTTACTTTCAAGAACTAAATTACACTTTTGTTACGACGCGAGATGCTTGTATACTGTCAGATGCATTTATTAACAAATCCCCGCTCTGCGCACCTTGGTTTGTTCCCCTTTCCGTGATTGGATTGTCTATCAATTTGAATGGCTATAGTCTTGGTCTTGGAGGAATAATATGATGCCTCTAAGGTCTTGGTAGACGTTCACCTTGGAGGAATATTCCTCAAAGTCGTTCACACTTACCTATTTCACAAGATGAGATACCCTAACTTTTCAATATATTGGATAAAATAATCGTCTGAGATTTCTTATTTCTGATGTAAGCCACCAATCTATAATTAAACAACAAAACTTATTTCTCATCTAATTCTTTTCCCCCAATTACTTTTGCATTAATATTTCTCAATTCATTTTTTAATAACTCCCTGTCACTCCAACCATTTTTTTTAAATAGCTTTTATCCCTTAAAAGAATATCTTATTACTGTATTACATAGCTTTCATATTATGCAAATGATAAGATTATCTGCAATTACTAAACATATCTCCTCTGATACTCTTTCCTGGCATCATTCAAAATTATACATACATAATTGATTTGAAACATGCGACATCTGGGTTCGTAGCCTAAGATGTGGATCGTGTTTAGTGGTGTTTTTTTCGGTTTTGTAGGCGTGGAACGATGACAAACTGAAGTGGAACCCCTCCGATTTTGGAGACACGAAGAGCCTCCACGTGGCCTACCACGAGATCTGGCAGCCCGACGTGGTGCAGTACAATAGCGCTGCCGGCAACACTAACCAGTACGTGCACACCGACTGCCTCGTGTGGCCCAACGGAGCAGTACTGTGGGTGCCCCCCGCCCGCCTTACCGCCTTCTGCAACATCGACCTGAAGCGGTGGCCGAGGGACGAGCATACCTGTAACTTCACTTTTGGCTCCTGGACCTATTACGATGCCGAGATCGACCTGATTAATGAACCGCACGCCGATTTGAGGACCTTTAAGGTACCTACTAGTTTTTAGTTTTTAGATATTCATTAGTTGCCTTCTGACGCATGTGAGACGCACACGCACGTGAGACGAACTAGCAAGTAAGTTAATAAATACTTAAACATTGATGGGAAACTACTAGGCACAATTGATTTCATACGCCTTGTTTTGATCGCTTAGTTATTTATTTGCTAGCTAGCGGCCAATACGTAGGTAACCATTGATTATTTGCACCTTACGGTCCGATTGTAATTTATTTTCACTATCAACCGTTTTATTAAAAATCCTTTCATCGTGATCGTTAGAATAAAAGTTTGGGCCGGATCCGGCTTAGACGAGGGATGTCTGTTGGGAAAAAGGGGAGGATCCGGTTAAGAAAAAACTATGCTATAAAAAAAGGGATGTGGATCCGGCTGAGAAAAAGGGTGTCTATTGAGAAAGGGGGGAAGTTCCGACTTAGGAGAATGGGGCGGATCCGGCTGAGAAAAAGGGTGTCTGTTAGAAAAAGAGGAAGGTTCCGACTGAGAAATATAGGGGGTGGATCTACCTAAAATTATTGATTAACACTATGCAAAAGGAAGGCGCGAAAATAACAACGAATTTAACGAATTGCAGTTATTCTCTGAGAGCTCTCCCTGATGGCACGATAATCCCGTTTTACTTTTCACAGTAGCTCCACCCTGGAGGCACTGAGGAAAATTATTTCCCCAACGGTCTATGTCATCTTTAGGATTATTTCGTGGGGGTCTTTTCAAGGAAAGGAAGTTCAGGGAAGGAATGAGTATGAGGGGTGGTTAGGAACTGGGGGTATGTGGGTCCAGGAGTGAAGGACGTATGAATCCATCCCTCATATTGCTGTGCAAGAGTGGGTCGAGAGAATCCTGCTGGAGAGGTCAAATGGTCTTCCTCAATCAGTCTCTCCCGATCTGGCCCGCCACGGAGTAAGTGGCAAACGTATCTCCGCCAAAACCTAAAAAAATCTTACTGAGTACTAAGATTGAGACCCCGGATTCGGAATTTCTACCGACATATTATATTACGACATACTTTATACATTATTACTACTTTCCTCGAACGCTTTAAGCTTTCCTCTTTCCCTCTTGAACAATTTATATTATTCTTGAAGATAATCACTTTTCAGATGAAGAGTTGAAAAAGTAAATTATTATATGAATTTCCCTCTATTGAAAAAATGTCAAAATATTCTCCGAAAATTATTAAAAAGGCAACTCGTTCTTTTATTAAACATTCCATAATATTCTAATATCTTTGATTCCATAGGTATAAAGTGTTTCTTTAAATGCTTCTAAGAGATTTTTGCGCCTTTTTGAACAAGTCATGTTTAATTAATTTGATTATAATCGTCTTTTATATTAGCGCGCTCCCTCTATCATGCGTATTTCGCTAATCTCCCTTTCAAACTATTCTCAGTAATCTTCTTCTTCTTTGTGAGCAAACAATATTGTGTATTCCAGGCTGAAGTGTATGTAGAGAATGCGGAGTGGGAGCTTGTAAACATGAAGTCTCATCGCAGTGCTAAACTCTACAAGTGCTGCGAGGAACCTTATATTCAGGTGGGCGAATTTATTTCACTGCAATAATGAATCTTGCAACCAAGTTTACAGTTTTATTCCGAGATTGATGAATTTTTGCACAATCACATTCAAAACAAGAGGAAAGTCACTGTCTACTACTTTGAAAACCATCCCATCATCTTTTTCCACCTTTTAATTTCGATACTTCTTGATGAAGGCTTGCACACTTTGACGTTCAAAATAAGATTTTTTGTCTAAATCTGATTTAGCAAATCTCTGCGTAAAGCCCGGGCAACACCGGGGATTTCAGCTAGTGTAATCGTACGTATACATTTGCGAACTGAAACGCAAGCCAAGCCTCGTGAGAAAGTGTACGAACACGGGTTTCGGTTTTCTGATTAGTCGGCGCGTAGGCGGCCGACTGGCGCATGCACTCCGATGAGAATTTTTGTATGTAAACGTATGATGCTACGTATATATACGCGAGCCGAACTGCTAAACTGAACTTATGAGAAAGGCACAAAGAAGCCGCAAATGGCGCGAAACGCCGCTAGGTGTTGCTTCGTTCCTTTCCCGTAATTCGTGGCTCAGTTCGCGTTTCGGTTCGCAAATGTATACGCACTATGAGACCGCACATAATGAAGGTAAGTTTATATATGTGTACGCGTGTAGCGGTTCCGATAAGCTTTACCGGAATCATGACCGGAATGAATTCTTAATTCCTACTCGCCGGTGACTCCGATTAGTGGCTTATTTTGTTCAGCAGGAAGATTGTGTCAAAACGAGCGACCTTCAACAAATCGCCAATCTGGGATAAAAGACACACTCTACACATGTTTTATTTCTTAATTTCAAGAAATTATTCTTCAAAAGTAAAAAAATTTAGTCTGACGAGCTCGACATTTTGTTAAAACTGACAGCTGATGTCCACAACTCGACGCCAACTGCTGCCGACGAAGTCAGGCACTGAGCACCGACATTCTGAAAGCCGAAACGACCAGCTTGGAAGGCTGATCTCGTTTCGAATAAAGGAAATCCGAATGCCTGAGGAAAATTTTCAAGGATCTGGATTGAGAGATGACCTGAGCTTACCTTCATTAACCCTGTGCGTAGCCAAACTACACTTTCCATTTGTCTTTTTCTCCTATATTGCACTTTAGATAGACATCAATTCAATTTTGCTGTGCTTGGACTTACTTTATCACAAGGAGCTGGAACTGAACTTATTATTTTGTATTGTTCTTCACCCCATCAAGGGGATGGACTAGACCCAGTCCCGGCATGAACCGAGGAGATGACTCCCAAAGCGGCTGCTGCATAACTCTCCTGCGCCTCCGCGTCGCCATGGGTGGGCCTGAAGATCGACTGCGGGGGACCGGAGCCCTTCCACCCTGCCTCTGGTGACCCGAAACTCTCATTTGTCCCTATGCTCTTTGGGTTATTTTCCCTCTCAATCCCAATACATTCTTTGAGGGCCTATCGGGAAGCTGGTTTAGGGGCGCGGGCGCTGAGTCTTGCTTGTGGTTGGTCCGATCGGTCCGCTCATTCTCGATAGGACTGCCAGACGATTGCAGCTTAGCAGTTTTGGTCAAGTCACAATCTCATCTTAATATTTCTCTTATAAGTCTTATTCCTTTTTTCTCTTTATCTATTTATTTCAGCAACACCAATTGGCGGAATAATATCTAATTCAGTTATATAACTAACAACATGAATGCGTTCGCATAAAGCCTACTAACTCTTTACGCCTAAACATTGAGGTCTAGAACAATCTTTATAAAAAGTAGATTCCTATATAAATAAACAATATAGTCTTGTCGTGTACGGTGAAGGGAGAAACCATCTGTTTCCTTAGAACGCCGTGGGAAAGTGGTGGGCAAATGCGTCGTTTCGAGCCTTTGAGGTTGCTTCGTTCCTTTCCCATAAATTAAGGTTCAGTTCGGCAGTTGGGCTCGCGCATGTATATGTAGTATAATATTTGTACTTTTTTGACAGTCGCAATCAATACAAATTATCGTTTTAACTCACCTTTGTAAGTACCTACTCACATATTTACTTACTTCACTAATTTTAGGCTACCATACAAAAACATTGTAAAACAAACCATAATATATAAGTTAGTTTAAAAAATAGCCATCACGGGACGCCTAGCATATGTGAATCATCATAATTGATATTTAATGAAGGAAATTAAAATGACAGTAAACGTATATTTTTGATAGTAAAACAATTATTATCTTACGACTGTAAAGTTTAGGATTGTTGTACAGGCAAGTGGCGCCCTCTATTATTTTCAAAAAGAACCGTCGAATTATTCAAACAGCATCGTTGATGAAAAGCGTAAAAAAGAAAATTTATAAAACATTCTCAAAAAAAATCCAGGATCAAAAACTGCCCACCATTAAAAAAATACAGAAAATATGAGATAAATTGTTTCCCGACCCATTTTCCGACTAAATTGTTTCTGACTATCCAATTTTCGTCGTAGATTATTTTTCAGTTTAATAAAAAAATTTCCCATCTCATCTCATGATTTAATTTTCCCAGATGAATTTTTTCCATAAAAATAAAGTTTTCCAGTATCAAAAACTTCAGAAAAAATAAATGTCTAACCAAACAAAGTATTTCATAGTAAATATAAAAATTGAACACAATTTTTTTTGCTTACGAACCGAAAAAACTTGTGTACGGCGATATAACTCTCATGGTTTTTTTGTCCCGGAGTCTTTGCTGCCACTGGATCGCCCGAAATTAACCGGCTATTTTTTAAATCAGTTCCTTTTGGATTTTATAAAATTCGAGCTGTGGCTATGAACAAAAAAAAGTATGTTATGATAAATTATGTAAATGGTAATCGTGAAATTTTAGAGCTCTAAAACCGGGAGAAAATGCGGGAAAGAAACTCGACGTAGGTATTCACAAACAATTTGTATTTGAATAGTAAAATGAATGGGTAACTATGTGATAAGTACATTTTTGCACAAATTCTAATAATTGCTGTTGTACATATATAGGGGCAAAACTCTATTATTATCTCAACTTTACTAAATTGGGCGAAACCCATCAAAAAGCCGCTATCAGCGTCCAGCAGCAAAAAACCCACGGCAGCGGGTTTTTTCTGCTAGTTTTATTACTATTATTATTGTCTAATCTGTTTTAACATCCAAAAACACTCTTCATTGAATTCCCTTTTTTATTCGTGTTCTTAGGTAAAAATAATTTCCTTTTAATTGTACTATGTTGTTTTTCCTGAAATGAGTTTTATTAACCCTTTTGCTGCCCGAAAGTAAACACAAGACAGATACTCCCACGCCAAGGATTTTTAGAATATTTTACATTGCCTCATTATTTATTATCCTCAGCACATAGAGATTGTAAATTATTACCAAAACAAAAAAAAACTTGTTTACGTTACACTTTTGAAAAGTCTAAACAAGATATCTTTATGAATTGATGCATTATTTGACGAATAAAAACTATCTATGAAACATCAACAAACTTCGACCCGCCGCCATTATCAAATCAGTAATCTCACCAACACATACAGACATACTATAGTAATATCATTATTCACGTCTCCGAAGTGGGACATCTGCAACGGCTCACCATTAAATTTCTCACGATACAATTGTGATAATATTATTGTTTTAAACTTAATTATTTATTAAACTTTTATTTACAGTTTCTTATCGGATTATTTATGTTAATAGTTTTTATTCGAATGGTAGACTTTAAAACAAGAATGAATACACAATGCCGCATTACACTGGGAACACATATCGAGCCATTTTTCTGCGCCTTTGTTTAAGTTTTGTATTCGCACAAACATGGCAGGCTCTGTATGGCTTGGATTGTTTTGATGTTTACAACCTCTTTTGAAAGCAGACGTAATGGTGTGTCACAAAAAAAATATTAGGAAAAACGACAAATTAACACAATAATTAGTTTCTAAACACAGATAATTAAAATAAAATGTATATTATTACTTTTTCACTCGAAAGGCGGATATAACAACTTATTTCATTTAAAAAAACAAAACATGTTGATTACCACAAAACTTATTTGCACTAAAAATATGACCACTTAATAAAAACAATTTGTTAAAATAATAACGTTAGAACCACGATTCGTTGCAGATTCTAAGTATTCGCGAACCGTCGAGATAAGAAGGAACCACGTGATACACTAACACAACTACGCGCGCGCGGGGAATTCAAACACTGAGAGGGGAAATATTGTAGTCTCCAGTTTGACGAGGTCTTTCATAATATAAACAAAATCATTTGTCACATCTGTGTAGAGATGTCGCTAGATAAAGGTTCAAATTATTTTTTAAGCTTGAGTTTTGCGCCATCTATACAGAAAGTTCCGAGATATCGCAAGATGAAATTAAAATCACGTATGATTGCGCGCGGCAGCGAGGGCCCGGAATCTTGAATCAAACATAGATGCGCACGGCAGCCTCCGGGTTAAACTTATTTGGAATAATTTATTATAAAAATTTTACCTTAAAAAAAAATAAGAAAAATTAAAATTAAATATATTCCAAATCGAAAATTAATTAATTAATTTAGAATCGATCTATTGGCAATTTTAGTGAAAATGGAAGCAGATAGACCGCACAGAGTTTTGGAGGCCGGGCGGAAAGAGACTGTGAAATGTGGGAATTACCCCCTAGGCGCGCCTAAGATGTTTCACATATAAAAGTAAAGTACATAACATATTTTTAGGAAAAAAGTGGTTGATTTTGTAAAAATCATAAAATTAAAAAATAAAATGGTTGCCATTCCTTTTTAGTTTGTGGGTGATCGGTGCACGGTAAAATAGATATAATGTAAAGGTAATTGAGTGTTTAGGTGGATTATGTAGTAACCCTCCAGCGTCGTGGTGAGGGACGTGCGTGGGTGCTGCGAGTCCAGGCTGCAGCAGCCGTCCTGCTGACTCTCCTCGGGCACTTGCTGCCGGCGTCTACTGGACCTGGTCCCGCCGCTCCACGCGCTGTGCTGGCCGCTGCGCCTTCCTCGCTGCTCGCCCTGACGCTGTTCTACTTCAGTTGTAACCTACCTGCGCCCGCCTCTAAAACTTCGATAGACATAGGTACTGCACACTAAATAACATTTTATTCATTATAACTCATAATGGGTCTCATGTCAGGGTAATCTATTCAGTTTCCGGTATCCTTCCAATCACAATCCTTCCCAAACATGATATCTCATACAAATGATTCAACAATCAGACTCGCACTAACATCAAGGCACTTTACAATCAAGACTTTCGTAACAACAATAAAATTCGCAAAATATTGGATAAAATTTCTGAACTATACCTACATTGCCTACACACTCTATAACTATCTCTCAGATATGTATGCAAACAGTCAGCATAATTTAAAAAAATCTAAGTATGTACCTAATGCTTTAATAGTATATTAAAGTATAAGTGGATAAACAGGTCTTTAAAACACGCGCGATTTTTCGAGCACGACGGCGTAACCGAGTGCTCGAAATAAAGCAAGTGTTTTAAAGACCAGTTATCCACGAATACTTTACGCTATTTTTTTTATTGGTACACTTTGAAAACATAAATATTGATATTATTATTAAAAATTTGGAAATAAGAACTATTAATGAATTCGTGATGTGACATCACAATATCTTGTTGTCATGGAAATGAAAAACACAATTGACATTTACTTCACATTTTGTTGATTTGTTTATGTTGCCATGGTAACTTTAAAAAAAGCGCGTTCCATAAAGTGCGATTTAAACACGCTAGAGCGTACTTTAAATGAGTAAAAAAGGGCACCAATAACAAAAAAGAATATTTTTTTACGTACATTAAACAATAAAAACAACCAACCCCTGAAAAACAACGTTTTTTACTATACATCTATTTTCATTTATTGACCTAGTTAAGCTAGGGCCGGCTGGTAGCCAATTTCAAAGATTTTTTGTTTAACCATCCTTCCCAGGCTTTTAAACAACTGTTAATTTAAACTGTAAATGTCTTTTAAAACTTAAAAATATATTTAATGTGGGTTGACTGAGGTATATACCTTCCATTATACACGGTGTCCGGAAACTCGTAGTACAAGCGGGAAACTGGAGAATCTACACCACATGGGGAACCCAAAAAAACATAAAGTTTTTTGATTTGAGCATTTTCAAAAAAAAAAAAAAAAAAACCAAAAAAAAATATTTTTCGGCTATTTTAGGGTTAAAGTTTTTTCTGGTGTTTAGGGTTGAATAACAGATGTTTTAACCCTGCAGAGCAGAAATATTTTATGATTACACCGGGTTAAATGAAGGGTGATTTCAAAATAATGCTTCAAATCCGAGTTTCTTCATTTGTTTTACTTTCAAATAGTTTTAATTAGTTGGGTACTTTGATCTTCAGTAATAATTTATAAGAATTTGATTAAAAAAAAAAAAAAAAAAAAAAAAAATCAACTTCAAACTCGATTTACTCGATAACGAAAGCTCAAATAAAAAAAAAATATACTACAAAATCGACTCCAAATGTGATGTAGATTCACCAGTTTCCCGCTTGTACTACGAGTTTCCGGACACCCTGTATACCTTCATTCAAATTATTGGATTTTCCGCTTCTTAGATTTGCAGTCATTCATTTCCGAAAACAGAAGTTAAATTCAAATAGATGTACATAATTTTATTGTCATGTATTGTTTTGACTAATTTCATTTTTTCTCTCTTTTTCTTTTCCCTCTATTTGTAATCATCTATAATTTATTTTTACCTATATGCAGAGCCGGCCCGATGCGGGCACAATTGGAGCAGTCCGCCCCAGGCGGATTGCTAAGGCCCTTAAAATACCTAACGGTCATAACACATCGCCCTTAAGATTATTTTTCATAAAAAGGTCGCTACACAAAAATAAAAAATCTTCCTAATATTATGTATAACAGTGATCACCTACCTAGGCGTCTACTAGTTTTGACAAGAGGAGCCATTTAGCAAATAGGGAGGGGCCTATTTGTGTGACCGGATAAGCACCTTTCTGTAAATTTATACCTTGGATTTGTGGTTATCTGAATATTCTTGTTGGTTTTTTTTATAATCTATTGTTATTTATTTAACCTATATATTTTTATTTTTGTACTGTATTGTATGTGAAACTTGTAGTTTTCGTATCGAAAAACCTATGTAAAATAATTGTACCTATTTTGTAATCCCACATATGTATTCAGGGACGGCCTTGAGCCAAACGGAGCTTGGCGCGAGTAAAATTTTGGCACCCCTTGTCAAAACCAGTAGACTAGGTAGGTGATCACTGTAATCAATAATATGTGGATGATTTTTATTTAGGTGTAGTGTCGTTAATCTCAACGGATTGTGTTAGGACTGTCAGGTTATGTTAGATTAGGCACCCGCTTAGTACATATTGCAAGTTCAGCTAGTTCTAAAATGACTTTTGTTACTCGTCGGGATTGCTTTAGCAAGAAATCAAAAAAAATATCATCGCCACTTAAATATGATTTGATTTCAATTTGTAATATGAAGGTGAGAGTGAAATGGAGTCCAGTCTGTTTGTTGTTTAATTCCAGTGAGCCTGTACACCGGCAGCTTGTGCGTGTCGCTGTGCTCAGCGCTGATGTCCGCACTGGCGGTGGTCTTGTCGAGGTGTGGCGGTCAGGCCGGGGCCGGGCGGCGCCCTCCGCCGGACCTGCTGCGAAGGGCTGCGGCCTGCAAAGCCGCCCGCTTCCTTGGGGCACTTGAAGTCAGTATTTTTTTTTACTTTACAAAATTGAAAATCAGCAAAATCATTTTTGGCGTTAACAATAAGTCATAGCGCATTATTGTATTTAAGGGGAACGGGTCGTTGACATTTGAGGCCAAAATACCCAACCAAACTTTTTTTTTTTTTTTGTGTGACACCTCACAAGATTGTCCCTGCCTGTGCAGTGCACAGACAGGGGAACTATGTCACCACCCGGTTGGGCGGCGTTGTGAGGCGGAATAAGGTAGGGGCTGTAGGAAGGGATTTGTTAATGCGGGCCTTGAAGAGGCTCGGATTATAGGAGGGAGGAAAAACAAATGCCGGTAGCTCGTTCCACATACGAGCCGACTTACACAAAAACGAGTCGTAAAAACGGCCCGTTCTCATGAAGCCAACGTCAACCGTGAACGGGTGTTCAGTTCGTGTCCGTCGAGTTTCGCGCTCGTGCACCGGTGCATCAGGAATCAATGCTGCTAGTTCCTTGGAGCAGGCTCTATTGAAATACCTGTAGAACAAACACAGCATGCCTACATTGCGTCTATGAATTAGAGAAGGCAATCGGTCTGTTAACAATGGATTGTCAATCAGACGGATCGCTCTCCTTTGCACAGATTCAAGCAGGTTTATCAAGTATTTTGGGGCACCAGCCCAAAGGTGGCTCCCAAATTCAATAGTTGGGTGGACTTGAGACTTGTACAGGGTCAGCAGCTGGTCACTGTCGAAGAATCTCCTAGCCCTGTACAAGACGCCCAACTTTTTGGAGGCCTGATTTACTCGGGCTTCTATGGATCCCCGATACTTGAGCTGGTCTGATATAGTAACTCCAAGCATTTCAATGGAGTCTTTATTGGGGAGAGTGCTCCCATCAAATTGCACCAGACAGTCATTGATCTCCCTCTTTGCCGAAATCAGACACGCTTGGGTTTTTGAGACGTTGAAACTGACCAAGTTGGCCTTACCCCAGGCACGAACCATCTCGAGGTGGTGGTCAATTTTTTGCTTCAAAACTTCCCGAGCTGTTCGGACATCATAGGTGGAAGGGGGCCTGTCAAAAAGATAACCCTCGTGTACGGTGCTGTCATCAGCGTAGCAGTGAATTGGTGCACATTCAACGAGATCGTTGATGTGCAATAAAAACAGCGTCGGAGACAGCACAGATCCTTGTGGCACCCCCGCATTGATTTGGTGCGGTGAGGAAGAAATGCTGAAAATAGCTGAAAAATATTTTTTATTCGAAAGGTGTAGCAAATATCTAGTAAGGGTGTGTGCAATTTTATTTTTTGTGTTTCAAATTATAAATATGGGCTATTATAGAATTTGATTTTTCATGATTTTAGAGTCATGTTCGGCAATTATTTTTGACTTAATAGAAATTACTAAACAAATAATCCTACCTTTTCTACAATGCAATATTAAAAAAAATATGAATTGCTAAAAAAAACTATTTTGCTGCACTTAAATTTAATTTTCACACAACCCGTTGGAACACAAATTTGTCATAAATAAATTTTAAATTCAGACATAAAAAACGTATTTTTACGATGTTCTGTTTTTTGTATTTGAATAGTAGATTGGAAAACATTTTTTTTAAATTGCTTTCTTCATAAAAAATGGACAAAATTTCATGAAAATTTGTTTTCTTCAATGACCTATATTTTATAATTAAAAATACAAATAAATAAAGTAGCACATATTCATACTATATATTTGCTAAACCTTTTGATTACAAACATAATTATTCGATTTGGTTGAGTATTTTGAAATCAAATCCAAATATAAGTGTTGAACGAAGAAGGCCGTGCAACCGTTCCTCTTAAGGCCCTGTATGAAGCGTCCAAAGATGGTTTGAAAGTAATATACTTAAATAAAAATGTTAAAAGGAGCGCTATAATATTAAAGAACGATAATAAATTATTATAAGCATTAATTACTCGCCTGAATTATCTCCCGAGTAAAAATAACGGCAGCATTTATTTTTTACTCGGGAGATATTTTTATTTTGTATGGATATTTCAGGCGAGTAATTAGTGCTTATAATAATTTGTTATCCTTTGTGATATGCATAAAAACCTTGTCTTATAAACATTAGTTTATCATTAAAAAAATTAATAAATATTAAAAAACGATAATAATTAAGCAAAAATGGTGAAAATATTTAATAAAACACGACTCGTTTGAAATAGAGCATAAATATCTCGACAAATGCTTTAGTTGCATTAATAAAACACCGTGAATTCTTTAATGCCTACAACATATTAAATAACAGAACAACACGTGTTTTAAATAGTTTTAGCAATTAAATATAATTACTATGACAGCGATTCCTAAACCTTTATTTGGGTCTAAAATTTTGTTTCTATAAACTTGTCAGTGCCAATTAAAATATCTAGATAGATATCAATACACATCCACATTAGCTGTATGAAATATGACTAATATTTTATAAAAGAGAGTTTTATTTTCATTGGTTGACTTTGAATTTATTTTTAAAATTTGATAAAGTTTTTAGTGGATTCTCAAACGGGCTGCTTCGCTATCACGATACCCAGATCTCCTGAATACATGGGTGTTTTGGCCAGCTAAGGAAAAAAAGTTTTTAAATAGTAAACTGAATTTAAAAAGTTCCAAATCACTTAAATAACAATTCAGGGACACATCATGCGAATTTTTCAAATTTTTAAAAGTTCTCCCACAAAATCTATACCAGTTTACTTTAACCAATCTAACAACTACACAGTGAGGAATTTGGACTGTAAATGGTAAATGGTCCAATGAAATATATAAATAACATCAGATTCGAAGATTTGTATGGTAAGGGATAGAACTAGAAGAACAAGGGTTTTCCGGAAACAGTTTGATTTTGACGATCTTTAAGAAAATAGTTTAATTAACATAAGGCGGAGAATACATATATTTAGATATTATCAATTTAATTGAGTGTTCCACCACTAGGCTGGTATTTATGATTATTTGTTGATGTTTAGAACACCAGTGAGGATAGCGGGAAGGGATGGCGCTCTGTCGCCAGCCTTTTGGACCGACTCACCGCGCTGCTGCTTTCTGTACTCTTCATATTGCTGATGGTTATCTACAGGTGACCAAGAAAATGTCGCCAACAAATGATTTTGTTGCTTATAAGCCAATTTATATTAAAAATGGTTTGTCTTCTTCTTTTCTCTTTTATGTTTCTCTAAAACGTGTTATGCGTAGATTATGAACAATATTACTTTAATATACATAATTTTTCTCCATGTTTTATTTATTTTCAATGCGCAAGAGTTATTTTGTGTAATGTATTAATGTTTGTGTGGGCTTTAATTAAAAAAATCTGTCAATGCTGTCAAAAATAATTATTTCTATTCTGACAAACTTAAAACCCTTTGTACTCGAAACATTATTGGTATGTGCATACCGCCAAAACGACGAACACAAAATTAAAAAAAAAAAATATTTTTTATTTATTTTGTTTTAATAAAACGGGTATATAAGAATGGACACAACAATTGATTATTAGAAGTTTTTCATCGTTTGATATTTTACATAATAATCCCCAATTGGAAGTCCAGGTTTACTTTCGCAGGTTTCACAATACAATCGTTACAATACAATCGAAGCAGTCGATCTAAAATTAGTGCGAATGCAAATATATTATTGTGCTGATTTGCCGTCTGCCGCCGAATTTGAAGATCAAGGAGAAGAACTCAATTGCAAGTGGTATTCTCTGATGAGTCTTTCTGTTTATATGTATTTTGGTGGCTGGTTTATAAGTTTTGCTTCTCCTGCAGAGTGAATTCAATGATCAATCCATTTTTTTCATAGAGAATTAAAATATTCCTTGATGGTCTTTGCTACTTACAAGCTAGATCATCACCAATCGTGTTTCTTTTCTTCCATCCTGAAGTTTTCTATTGGAACATACTGCACAGTCTTTCTTGGTTCCAGAATGTAGAATTTGTAATTTATTTATCCACCAAGTCGGTCTTCTGTAGGGAGAGTAGCAGAGCATCGTCCAAATCGAGTAGGTACATTCTCGATAATCTCCTACTAATTGAACGACCAATAATTTGCTTGCGCTAACAGAGGACAACCGACTACTGACAGCGGAATCAATACGGCAAAGTCGGTGAATGAAACGAATAAAGTGCGTCTACTTACACCAACTTGTCACGCCAACAAAATACTGCATCTAGAATTACAAAACTTGAATCTTTTTCGTTTCGTTCATTTCGCGCTGCAGCTGTCAAAAATGATTCAAGCGGGGTGGTACACACGTTGACGTACGCTTCAATTTATGCACAAAAATGTGCGTGAATACTTAGCATACCATTCAGCAGTAGGTACGACTTTATACAAAAGTAATTATTTCATTATTCTTTAATTTCTTTTAAAACGGTATTTTGGATTTTAATGATTTATCACTCGTTTCTCGATCAAATCCCGTAAAGTATTACTATTTGATTGTACTAATATGATTTTGGTTAAAATATATTGAAGATTAAAAAAAACAATCTGTTAAAAATATTGAGGAAAACTACTTTTTTCCTGCCGCCACAGCGGCGGCACTCGAGTAATACGGCAAAAAAAACGCATGCCGCCTCTATGGCGGCACTCGAGTTCTAAGGGTTAATTCAATATGTTTTTTAAAAGCGACGCAGATCGTTGTTAAAATTACCCCTTGGATGTGGGTTAGCGCCGGCTACGTTCACATATCAAGACATGGATATTCTTTAGCGGAAGACTTAGTGGAGAATTATTTTTTATAGTTGACATTTTCAATAACAACAAAAAAACTCACTTTAAAATAATTTATTTTAATTTATGGCAATGAAAAAATGTTTCTCTTATTATTGTGGTATATCCCAAATATTTAATTTTACATAATGCAATACAAAAAAGAAATATGTACCTGTGTAAAACACAAAAGTTCACGAAGAGTTTTTTATACAATTTTGAATAAACTAAAATATATTACATATTTTGGGGTAAGGCCGAAATTCATACCAAAAACGCATTTAAACATAGTCATAAGATTTAGTAAAAAAAACCAACTTCGATCTTTCCCCTGCCAAATTAGCATTGTGTAATGTTATAATTGTTTATCAATACAACAAAAACATGCCATTTATTATTTTGGAATACCAGTCTGGTAACGGTGTTTGTTCTCAAAGTGTTTTGAATAAATGGATTGAAGAATATTTTGGTAAATGCATGCGTAGTATAAAATTATAAATCACTATTTTTTTGGATTGCATTTAATATAGCATAGCACAGCAAAACAAGAACAAAATGTGTGGTTTTTAAATTATGTATACTAATAATGTATCCGTGTACTGTGTAACTTGTGTTGACAGTTTTTTATCGGAACAAAATAAATAAGAAATAAGGTCTCTTGATACTAAGGTAACATTTATAAACAAACACAAACAAAGGATTTAGTAAGTATTAATGATAAAGTTTATGAATAATAATTTTATCTAAAATTGGTTAAAATTAAAACTGCGTCTAAACTTAAACAAAATTATCCACCATGTTATTGCTGTCTATCACACGTATAGATCTGATCAACATCATTTTATGATACAAATAGAACAATTATTATAAACTCTAAAGGATACTTGCAATATCGCCATTGGCGATATCAATATAAATATTGATGACAGTATACGCAGCAAAGAGAAATAAGACTATATAAACATAATAACATCACTAAATTACAAATCATATATAAATAATGCTAAACGAAATGTGATCGGACACACCTTCTTGCGTCGATCACATATGGTGCAACTCAAATAATATAGAAAAAACCATGTCAATATTATGGAAAACCAGTATTACGGATCACTTACTCCTGTATATTCGTTCACAATATTGATAAAAGAAATATCAATTCTAATAAAATTGGTGAAACAAAATATGAAGAAAAAAAAATTTTTTGGAAATTTTAGGAGCAAATCTTAAAATGGAAAACTGGCCGTCAATATTTGAATCGGAAAATCCAGATACATGTGCAGAAAATTTCGAAAACAGTTTTTCAAAATCACATAAAGATATATTCAATAGTAACAGATTATATATTACCAAAATGACATAGCATAAAATAAAAATAAAACCTACACGTAACACACAAAACCAATATAAACACACATCACTCACAAACACACAAGATTATATATTAAATTTATTATTTTATCTTATATTGTAGATTGTATTTAGATTATATTTTTATATTATAAAATGAAGGCCTCAGCACGGGCAAGCCACCCAGTGAGGCCAACGTTGCTGGAAAACTTTGAAATGTAGAAATATTGTACCAAATAAATAAATAAATAAATAATCCAAAAAAAAAACATAGATTAGTAAAGCCATGGATAAAAAAGGGATTAGTAATATCAATCAGCAACAAAGAAAAATATTATCACGACACCAAAAAATCGTTAATTTTTACAAGAAATTCCGAAATAAACTTACGCTCTTGATTAATTAGACAGACAAAATAAAAGTACTTTCGTGACAAAATAAAAGACGCTGGTGACGACAGCAAAATAAACTTGTAGATCATCAGCACAATAACCAACAAAAGTACAAATCTCATATCAGAGAATTATCATTGACACAGAAAAAAACCCAAAACTATATGGTAATGTTTTTAATGATTTGGTTGGTACGAACATTATCCGGCTCGTAATATTATCCTTGACAATAAACAAAATAACTAACCAGAACAAAACACTAAGGAAGGCTTACACACCCTTGTTTCAGTAACTGACAAAGATGTTGAAAATACTATAATAAGTTTAAGAAGATCAGCAAGCACTACGACAATATAACGGTTACAACATTGAAAGTCATATATAAGGAAATGAGCAAACCAATTACTTATATAATTAACACCAGTTTTAAAAATGGTGTATTCCCAAATAATTAGAAGAAAACTATTGTAACCCCAATTTTCAAATCTGGTGATGACGAAAATATTTCTAACTACCGCCCAATAGCTCTTAAATCAAATAAAGCAAAATTGTATGAAAAAATTGCTAAGAAACAACTCAACAACAACTACTACTAATAGTCCACATCAATTTGGCTTTAGGGACAATCTCACAACATCGAAAATAATGCAGAAGTTAGATAATGGAGAAATAATGCTAAACGAAATGTGATCGGACAAACACCTTTCTGCGTCGGTCCCATATAAGTGTCTTGGCATCTTTATTGATCTCCGCAAGGCATTCGATAGCATATCACATTCCAAACTCATGGAAAACCTAAATCAAATTGGAATCGGTTCATGTTTCCAAAGTTGTTTAAAAGAGGGACTCCAATATGTCAAAATAAATAATACCTTGAACGAACCCGAAACCGCATCCTTTGGCATACCGCAAGGAACTGTCATCGGTCCAATCCTTTTTACTATCTATGTAAATAAAATTTTCATACTCCCAATAGTTGGAGATATCATATCGTATGCGGACGGACGAAACTGTATTGATAACATAAGGAAAAACATGGGATGAAACAACGAGGATAGCAAACTCCAACATAAACGTACTCAAAATATGGTTTGACTAAAATTACCTGGCACTAAATACCGAGAAAACATATTTTATCCCATTCTCATTGAAAGAAAAAAACGTCGAAAATAATGTTACAAATAACCGAGTTCTTTCAAGTGTGAAAATAAAATAAAATCCATGTCAAATGTTTACCCATAACGGGCAAAAATAGCAAAGTATCTAACTAATATGGTAACTAGAGTAAGAAATTGTGTTTTGAAAGAGCAATAAAACCCAAAGTCTTTGAGTATTTTTATTTTATTTTTTATTTATTTATTTATTGACGCCCTATTGGGCTTTTAAGTACATAAAAATTACAAATTTCATTTTTAACAACAGTATAAAACAAACAATAGAAAAACGAAATAAAATATAATGATTTCTCATACATTATTTACATTTAAAAAATGGTGGACTAATTTGGCTTTAAATGTATTGAAGTTTAAATTAAATATATCAGCGACATCACTTAGTTCATTGCCCAACCTATGTATTCTTTCTAATACAGAATTCGTAGCGAAGTTATTGTTGTAGAATAAAATATTCCGTCTAGTATATTTTGGAGGTATATGTAAAGATAGCAAGTTTATAGTGTCAGGGCAGTCTAACCTTGAATGAACAATTTTATATAATAAAAGGAAATCAAATATTTTTCGCCTTTCAGTTAATTTCGATAAGTTAAGTTTACTGCGTAAATTGACATAATTGATTTCAATAATAGGAATACCAATTTTGAAATTAATAAAACGTAAAAATTTATTTTGAATTTTTTCAATTTGTAAACAATGAGAGTTGAAATGAGGACACCAAATGGTTGCATTGTATTCAACCTGACTTCTAACCAGAGACGTGTATAGTCATTTTATAGTTTTTATGCACAGACATAGGAATTAATAGACGAGAAGATAATGGCGAGGGGTAAAATCAACTGTTGAAGAACGAAGGGGGTAAGGCTGACTGTGATTCGTCAATAAATCAATCTGACAGTAAATAGGCATCTCGCATTATAATATCACCATTTAGTTCTTAAAAGTAAAATCTGCTTTTGAATGAATAGACATTTTTACATGGGAGCGCAAATCACTCGCCACGTTATGAACTAATTTGCGAAGTCCAAATTCGGCAAAGTAAGGCAGCTTCTATTTTCAGAGTCGTAGTTAGTTTCAGAGTTTAGTTAAGACACTTTTACAAATGTTTCATAATTTACTTACCCCAGTAAACAACGATGAGCACACTTGAGAATCGCTACATTGTGATATGATAGTATATGTTTCTAAAACTGATCCATATAATACGGTGTGAATAAGCTTAAAATAAAGTAAAATAATGCTTACTTATGGAATGTAATACGACAATTGGGTTTATTCTCTTTTTCACATCTATTTTTACAAGTTTTCATATCACAAGTCAACATTTTGCAGTGTTATTTCGTAAAATGAACCGATGATGCCTCGACCATAGTTCGCACAAGAATGATGTGATGACGTCACGTTTTCAAATTTCACTTGAGGCCATACGCGAGCACAGCCGGCGCCAATGGAACCGGTATGGGGAGTGGGGATAATACGCTTTTAATCACTTAGGGCAGGTCTACTAATATTCATATGTCTATGTTTTTATGTTATTAACGTCTTTAGCGATTCTGAGAATAAATCCAAGCATTTGTAATCCCTTACTGGTAATGCTATTAATGTGATTCAAGAAGCGTAATTTGGAGTCAAAGATAACTCCAAGGTCATTGAATTCAAAAACTCTTTTTAGATTGGCATTGTTAATTGAGTAGTCGAATAATAAAGGGGTTTTAGATCTATGGAAACTGATCGTTTGGCATTTGTTGATATAAAGATGTAATTTGTTTACGATGCACCATTCATAAAGTTTATTGAAGTTCATTTGTAGAGTTAAACAATCAGAAGAATTACCGATTGATTTAAACATCTTTAGATCGTCGGCAAATAGAAGAAAGTGAATATTATCGAAAATTAGTGAAATGTCATTAATAAATAGTAGGAAAAGAATTGGTCCTAGGTGGGAACCTTGGGGGACCCCACTTAAGGCAAAAAAAGTGTAAGAAGTTGTGGAGGTAATTTTTACAGATAAAAATTTGCCGCTTATTCCCAGATGTTCTAATTTTTCCATTAAAATGCGATGAGAAACAGTAGCAAAGGCTTTGCTTAAGTCAGTATAAATTGTATCAACTTGAAGACCCTGGGACAGTGCACTAGAAATAAAATTTTCGTAAAGCAATAAGTTAGATGACGTAGATCTGTCTGGCATAAAACCATGTTGAAATGTTGATATAATTGGTTTTATTTGATGCATGATTTTACTTAATATAATCTTTTCTAAAAGTTTAGGTAGCGATGACATAATACATATGGGTCTATAATTTTCAATTTGACATTTATCTCCTTTTTTAAAAATAGGTGTTATAAAGCTACTTTATAACACTAATTATAACAATAATTATAAAGAATAAAAATAAAACTACGTTAAAATATGTTTAAGTTATTTAAGGTAATCAAAATAACTAAGTTTATATAAAATTATAAAAATGTATTTATATAAAATCAATGTTTTTGTCAGGAGGTTCATTATCATCAATATGTGATACAATTTTGTGAACACGTTTTCTTTTCATCAATTCAGACTTCGCTGGTCGTCCTGATTGAATCCTTCTGTTGCCGCGAGGTAGACCCCTTTCTTCGCGGCGAGCGATCGATGTAGGTTGCACATTAATCTTTCGAGATCTTCGCCGGTTATTTTTTTAACAATAAATTATATAGTACTTAATGAAGTCTGTAGCTTCGACAATTCAGATCCAAACTTGGTGAGAATTTTTGTACGTTCAGCATTTGAATTCCTTTCCAAGATATCATTCGGTGATTCTTTGCCATTGGGCTTTAATATTTTAAACAGCATTGTCAAACCTTCATTATTGATAGTTATGCTGCTTTCCTCTCGATAACCCCAAACGCTGCACAGTGAAAAACAAATGTTTGTGAAGTATGCGCGCCAACGTCATGGCTATGTTCCATTGTTCCATACATCACCTTACACGTGTATGGAGAGCAGTTTGCTTTGCGAATCCGCGCACGATTGGAGGACGCGCGCCCTCAATCAAAAGGAAACCAAAAATGTGTATATTCTTGGTATACCTTATATCGTAGGTACTAGGCTTTAAAATCGCTTGACAAGCGTTCGATTTCAAGCAAAAAACTGTTTTTTATTTATTTTGTAAATAATTTTATAAGAAAGCAAAAAAGTTAATCAAGTGAAACTCTCACAGATAATAGTTGTTTCCTTTATGCGTTCATACATTTCTATTGAAAAAAAGTGGGTGTGTCAAGCCTACGCAAGACAGAAGTGAAACTTCTAGTATTCCTCTCTCTCTATTTTCATTTCATCATCTCTATTTTCTCTCTTAGGTTAGTTTGAAAATTAGAGGTTAAATAATTCAACGACGAAGCATGGATTTGCTTTTTCTAATATTTTCTTATAGATGAATGACGTTCGATTAATGTATAGTTCCAAAAATTTTCAATTTATTCACAAGTATACAATATTACATAAATAACAATATTACAATTAAAAATTACAAAGAAATTACAATGACAATGATGTGTTCATCACCTCTATCTCGTCACTACTCATTTTTAACACTGAAATTCTGTACCAAACCGTATGAACCACAATCAATTACGTATTTCACTCGTATTACACTCACGACGCAGTATACTAACCAAGCAGCTGATGCTTGGCGTGGCGCAGTTCGCTGGTGTCTGAGAGAGAGGAAAGAAGAGAAGAGAGAGAACGTTCGTGAGCGGCTCCCCCACCTCAACAAGCGCATATGGTGAGAGAGGGACAGTGAACGGTGAGCGGTGGTGGGGGTACCCGCATTTTCGTGTCGATCCTGACTCGGTTTTACTCCGTCCCCGAAAATCCATTACGCGCCTAAAGAAGTTTCACTTCAAAAATGTAGACAACATAAGAAAAATCAAGGTGTTGGAGAGTTGGGGTCCGATAGTAATTTTGATAGTGAACTAAAACTAATTAAAAACATAGCAGTAAATAATGGCTATGAATCAAATTTTATAGATTTAATCTTAAATAAAAAGCTAAAACAAATAGCCATTAATCGCTTCCTCTTTGCTAGTCCTTGTCCTCAAATCAATGATAATAATATTAATTATCAATGGCGGCGAATTTTATTTATTAATCACTTTTCTACCTTAAGTGTAAAAAACCTTCCTTCTGAAGTCAAACCGGCCTTTTATACTAATAACAATATAGGTAAATTTCTAATTAATTCTAAAGATAAGGACGATAAATTAAGTCATTCGGGGATTTATAAATTAAATTGCAATAATTGTTCGGCTTTCTATATCGGTAAGACATCACGTAATGTTAATATTAGGATAAAGGAGCATCTTCGTTGCCTCAATAATAACGGGTTTTCCGAATTCGCAAATCATTTGATCGATAAAGATCATACATTCTGTCATAGCACCGGTGCTAACATCTTACATAAAAACGGGCATGGTAACAGACTAAACAACTTAGAGGCACTAGAAATTAAAAAAGCTGTAAAAACCAAAAGTCAGATACTTAATAATCAATTAGACATATCAAGTAGTCCAATATTAGGTCTGTTTCCAATAAACCCATAAAAAAATCCCAGTTCTCCTTACCTCCTTACCACCATGCCAGTTGATGCTTTGTTTCTCCCGATTTATTGATATAACCCATTAGTCTACATAATTATCTAGCGGTTTTTCCATTACTTGTGCACTTATGTTAATGTATTTTATGACCGTCTTTGTGTTGCTTATATTTGTATCATGTTGTCTCCCTCTATATTTTGTTATATATATACACACATTATGTATTTCTTGTTTAGTATTAATTTGTACCCTGATGATGCTTAAGTAAAGCGAAACCGGTCGGTTCTTAAATTAATAAATATCGTGGTTTTAAAACAAAAAATTATTTTATTTTATTAAATATGTCAAACCACAAAGTGATTGCTTTCTACAATAAATAATTATCATTTTTTTAAGAGTTTCTTTTGTCTTAGTCTTCTTTTTCTTCTTCTCTGTATTTTCCGTTTTCTTTTTAATCGAGCTAGTTTTTTTTTTCTTTCTTTTTCATCGGTTTCTGTTCGTATATTTTCTTTTTCTGTGGTAGGTATAATATATAAATAGTGGACTTGCTCTTCTTTAAATCGAGAAGATAAATGTTTTACTCGTTGAAGGCACGAATAAGTTGGAACAATTGATATCGGAAACGAAATCGACAGGTAATTCATATTCATAATTGGTTTGAATTAATCTCAAGAGGATATGAAGCTGTAGGTAAAGATAGTAAATTATTCGTTAAACTCAACAAACCTCTCAACAAACACGTAACAAATGTTATTGGTCTTGTACTACAATTTGGTTCCGGAGTCATCGAACCTCTCTGAGTAGACGAAGGTTCAACTGTTTCAGATTCTAGAGCAGAAAATACCTGCGAAGTTACCGAGTTGGTCAAAGTAGACGGAACAGTTACTTCAAATACTGCAACACACAACAGAACTTGAACTTGTGAGGTCTCTGAGCTTTGAACTGCCGCTGCGTCACATTCAGTACTGCTAGAAGCATTTGGATTTGGTTTGTTGATGTACGAGGGTTCAAAATCTAAATCAATCTAAAGTAATAAAAGTAGGTAATGCTTCAGCACTGGCTTGCCTAGTCAGACGGGTTATGCAAAACCTCAAGTAATAATAACTAAATGTGATTGATTAAAGTTGCAATTTTACGTATCATTGTTCATCTTACTTTGTACATGTATTTTTTAGTTCTTATTGTAAACGATATTTTAATAAACTTCATCATTATTATTCCCTACATCTATCTCCTTTTACATACATTTTCTCTATCTGCGTTGTTACGCTTTGATTCGATAATCTCTACTGCCCAATATTATTGTTCTAAATAAAATTGTTTATAAACATATTTAGCGACATGACAGCGTATCGCTTCAATTGGAGCATTAAAGTTCGCCCACACACTTGAGATAGTCTGTAGGTATTATTGGATAATGTGTCCACGTCCACTGCCCAGTGGCCTGCGACGCCAAGTTCCTGTTCATTCTGCTGCCAACTGCCAACTGCCAGTAGTCCTTCGTCCTTCATCCCAGACAGGGGACGAGACCATTTCAACCAATATTCCGCAAGGTTTTTTCCTTTTAGACCTCAGTGATTAAAAATATTTTTTACAGAAAGTTTTTAGTCTTTTTAATGAAAAAATTGTGAAAATCTGCTAAAAATGGAAACCCGGGTGAAATTTGAATCATTGGTTTTGTGTGTCGTGGGTGTACTGGCGATATACCTCCCTGAGACGGTTGAAGCGGCACTAGGCGAAAATAAATCAGGTAATCTTTTTTCACATTTCAAAAGTAATTTAATAATTTTATGTTACATCTGTAGCTTAATATAGGAATACACCACCTTTGAATTTTATTCTTCTTCGAGTGCTATTGATAGGTCCCTCGCACTTACCCTTCGGCCTCAGCCCACTGGAAAATTGTTCCATGTTCACCCTTTGAGCACCTGCACCTAACACCGCCGCGTCTTACAAACCTCCATCCTTTCACGACCAAATTGTTTGTAAGTACTTATAATCAAACACTACTCATTGCATATCTGGGCTTTTTTGGTGCATAGTTACTAACTATAAATTGAATAATATCAGGCGTTCTCATGACTGTACGTCAATGGATTTAGATATGCTTTATTTATATTTATTGGTAATAACAATAAACAAACAGCCTTTATAATACAAAGATAGAGTATACTTATTTTTTTGCAATAAATTGAAATGAATTTTTTATTATTATTTGAAATTAAAGTTAAGCCAAAAAAAGGTTAAGAGTTGTTTAGAGATGGAGTTTTATTGTATCTTAAAACTAATTTTAGGTAATTTGGAGGAAAAGGAATATGGGATAAGGATGGGAGATGAACCCTATACATTCCATATAGCGCTAGCATACTACATGTAAACGCTTACATATCTATACTCGGAAAAATTATGTATCTTTATACATAATTTTTACTAACATATCCTTATATCCTTTGAATAAAATGGCGGAAATATGCATTAATGACGAAAAAATGTTCATATAATGTGCATTATTGACCAAAATCCAACAATGCAAAAATTATATTTTGGGAAGCCTGTTTAATTCCACCTCAAAACACAGTAAGTTGTGCTACTGCTTTCGAGAATTGGGATTCTTGCAGGTAAATGGAATAAATCAAAGAATAATAATGAAATATCATCAACAACACAAAAGTCTGTAAGCTCTCAGGATAGTTATTGAATCGAATATTGTTATATATTCAGGTAAAACTATAATAATAATTGTATTCGATCGGAATAGTTTACGTATACAATCAATCGTGAACCTAAAAAGCCCTAAAATACATTTTTTTTAAATTACATTACACATAAATACATAACATAACAATATTATTCACTTTCAGTGTTTTGCTGATTGCATAAAAGTAAACAATTTTTTTTAAATGTACCTGTACTTTTTTTTCATTTTTAATGTTGTCTGGAAAGCAATTATATGTGTTGCCCCCACGTAACCAATGGATTGCTTGCCACAGTGAGTATGAATGGTGTTTAAATGTACGAGTATGTTATCGTGTTGCCGTACAAAGTGTGTGTGTACTTGGGACGTTTTAATGAATTCTGTATTTCTATGTATTAGTTTATTATTTATTTTTTATGTAAGTAGACATTTATTATATTCATTTAGTATTCTAGATGGTAACAGTTGGAATGTGGATAACAGTGGATGTTCTGGGTTTGAAGTAAAATAGCTTTTTGATTACTTTGTTTTGTGTTACCTGTAGTTCATTTAGGTATATTTCATATGTGTTTCCCAAGATTTCAATCAAGTAATTTAAATATGACTGTACGAGGCTATAATATATACTTTTTTAATTTTATTTGGTAAAAGTTATGATAACCGGCTAAATACGCTAATTAAGGGGGTGATTTTATCTTTAATATGCTGTTTAAATGTTAAGTGCTTATCACTGCACACCCTAAGATATTTTTCCTGTATCAGGATTTACAGGTTATTATTTTTAATTTTAAGGGCACATGAGGAGCAATGATTTTACGAGTTGAGCTTAAAATAATGTATTCTGTTCTCTTTACATTCAGAGTTAGGATATTTGATTGGAGCCAACTGTTAATTTATTGCTATTTTGACTATTGATACTAACTAATTGCTTTCTATTACTAAGATATGTTTTGAATAGATTAAGAGCAGGACCAACTACACCAATTTTCTCGAGTTTCTTGAGACGTATGTCATGGCTTACTGTATCGAAGACTTTTTGAAGGACAATTAGTACAGATAAAATATAATTTCCAACATCTCAGCTGCATCTTAGTTTACTAATTAAGTCATTTTTTTCTGCAAGTGTGTTCGACTTTTTTATATTAGAACGATTTTTTGATAGAAAGTCGTTTTATGTTTAGTAAATTACACGTTCAAAGATTTTAGATAAGATTGCTAAGATATAAATGGGTCTCTATTTTGAGGTATTCGTTTTGGACCCACCTTTGTGAATTGGTATTACCTTAGCAATTTTGCAACTATCTGGAAAAGTTCCCTCTTTAAGATACTGATTAATTAACTTTTATGAAATAGGAACCAATTCTATGGAGAGACTTAGAACTGTCTTACATTTGCGTGTATCATAACCAGCACTTGCATTTTGTTTTACGGATTTTATTATTTTACTTATTTCTAATTCCCTAAGTAGGTTGAAAATATAACGATTTCCCCGTTTACGGCGGCGGTAGCCTTAAAAATATTTACATTTACTCATAAAAGAAATGACTCATTCTATGCGTTATGATTATTTGAGTAACATTATGTAAATCCTGCAAATAACTTTAATTATTCCAGTCACTCATTTTCTGAGATAAGGTTTTTATCAGTAGTTATCACTGTAAATAACCAAACCTTTGCGTACTATATATATACTAGTGGGCCCGGGTAGACGTTGTCCTGCCACAGACCACTTTCTATGTGGGAAGTTAAAATGTGTGTATGTATTTTTGAATGAGAAATCTGAAAAAAAAATTGATAAAATAATTATTTTGTGAACAGCGCCACCTATCAGGTCCAAAACTATTATTCCAGCTGGAGCCAACCACACACATTCACAAAATCACATTTCATTGAAATCGGTTGGGTGATTTCGGAGATTAGCGTGTACGATCACAGTGTCAGGTGATTTTTATATATGTATAGAAATATTCTCGGGGTGAGAATAACCTTACAATAGGTTAAAATATTTTACGAATACCACAGTACGCGAAAAATGTTGCTTGTGTCATGATGGAGGATGAGGAGAATGGAGTCAGCCGAGGAATAATTTTCTTTTTTTATTTTCAAAAAGAAAGACAAACATTCCCGGGTTACGAATAACCTGACAATATTTGAAAATCTCCTACTACCACCACAGTAAGCTGAAAATGTTCCTTGTGCTGTGATGGAGGACTTAGTGTGTTCCAGCCGAGGAATTGGAACACACTACGCCTGGGTGGGACCCAAACGCGATGTCAACTCGGCCACCGACCGGTCAATTGAACTCACGACACCTGGGTGGGACCCAAACGCGATGCCAACTCAGCCACTGACCGGTCGTATCATGCGATTCGTATGTACCAATACCATCCACAATACACCTAAAGTGTGTTACTACCAATATACTTTTAGTGTTACCATTACGGAACAATCATAATTTGGATTTTAATATAATGCGATTGAAATATAATGCGATTTTTCTCTTCTATATTTACATAATTTCCGTAAAGTATTACGAATTAAAACAATTAGGGGATGAAGAAAGGCTTCAAGGGGGCGATAAAGGGCTCAATTCCTCAGACCCCCAACAAAGGAATTGAACAATATATATTTTCTTAATGAAATAAGACTATATAGGAATAATTATATCATTTCAATAATCTTGCAAATGAATCGCTCAATCAGTGATTAGATATTATTGATCGTATAAGAATATATTTTCAATATTTTTTTCAAAATAAGACGTGATATATGTTAAATAGCTAGAGAAAACAGTTATTTTTTTTTAATTTGGATACACAGAATATATATGATGTAGGACTACACTAGTAGAGGTTCGAATCCGCAACGCCCGGGATTTTTTTTCGTTAAACTAACACTAACCGTTTGGAAACTGGATATTTTTTCAATTTTTTTTTCCTTTGGCGCTTTTTCCGTCTATATTGTCATATTTTTTTTAATGAATGGTGGCGTCGAAGAAAAAATACTTAGGAAGTGGGCGGTGGTCTAGATAAAGTTGGGAACCTTTGGTCTATATGGTAGCGAATAAATCTCCACCTCCATCCCTTGGCCCTACACTGTCTCACAACATTTCTCAGCGTTGTGATGTACCTACCAGTGACGTGCATAGAGTTTTTAATCTGGGTAGGTAGTAGGTAAACAGCGAATTAATTTACATTAAAACTTAACACAACTTACTTACCGAAAGCACGGCCTTTTCCACACTACCATAAACAAGTCTCCTAATGAATACACACTGCGCACACATTCAATTTGTTTGTATAGAATACAGTCCACATTTGAATATGGCATACTCGTCGTGTTGTATACTTAGTTTCTACTTTTGACACATTATTGTAGGGAGGTCAATCGGGCCCGCGCGCAATTTTTGCGTTTTTATAAGATAGAGTAGGCTGAGCTTATTTGCGTGTATGGAATGTACGCCGATACCTACAATAATCTCGCTAGTTCCAAGCAGGTGAGTAGAGGAGTCATGGGACTTATATTATTAATTTATTATTTTATCAGTCGTGCAAATTCAAATTACTAACTATGGACAGTGCGTCAGCGTCGCGAAAAATGCATTCAACCACACGGTCGCTGTGATGATAATAAATGACTAGATCCTTTTCCCCACTTAAGCGGGGGACGGGGGGAGGACCTACTTCCGCCCGGTCAGGCAGATAGATACACTATGGGCCCGTTCCCACTTCCGTTTTCAAATCGGGGGCGGGTCCCGTTTTAAAATCGGATGCCCTAGTGGCTGTAGTGGATGTATGGAGCTGTTCACACTTGTCCGACACGATTTGAAAACGGATCCGACATTTTTTGTCGGATGGCTCGCCTACGCAGCGCGTCCGTTTTCAAATCGTGTCGGCACACGCTCGCTCATAGTGTTGTATGGAGCTGTTCACACTTGCCGTCCAGTCGTTCCGGCAGAGTCCCCGCCAAACCCCGACCCCTCCCCGCCCGCTCCCTGTCGCAAGGAAGCAGGCACACTGCGTGCTTGTATTTGGTTATTTTGTTAAGTAAATAAATCAAAACTACAATAATGGATAAGGAAATAAATCCCGAAAATTTAATACCACTGGTCGAAGAAAGAGTATGGTAATATTTTATCTTTAACTAAATAAAAACAAAACACTTGGTGTACACAACTTTTGTACATCAAAATTTTTATGTTATTTTATTTAAGTTTACTTTTTTTTAAATTTTAAAGCTTTAATGAGATGCACGGAAGAGCGTATTAGTTAAATAAACACATAATAAAAAATATTTGAGTGTTTATTGTTTTCTTACTTTAAAATATCGATAGCCTTTCTTCAGGACAAATGCACTTTCTCAATTTTGTATTTTGATATGTTAAGCTCTCTGAAACTCATTCCAGTAGATGGTTAAAGGAAGTGATAGACATTCTCTTAAGCCATTAAGCGCCCTTGAGGTGATTTTTCATGGTGAAAACGGCGCTATATAAATAATCCATTCATTATTATTCTAAAATAATTAAAGAACTTTAGTTCATCACTTCTTAACTCACCAATTAACACTTGGAAAATTCCTACAGAAAATCATTCGGCTATGATTGGGTGTACTCAAAATTTTCTTTTCACTTTTTTCCTTCTATTTAATAAGTACCACATGACAACAAGAGCTTCATCGTCGTCCATTGCGCACCATTACTGAATAATGAGCAAATAACATGTTTTTGGTGAATCGACAATTATTTTTTTTCGTAGAGTATGGTCCGTTTTTAAAACGGTAGTGTGAACAGGGCCATTGGCCGTCCGTTTTGAAAACGGGACCCGCCTCCGATTTGAAAACGGAAGTGGGAATGGGCCCGTTCCCACTTCCGTTTTCAAATCGGGGGCGGGTCCCGTTTTAAAATCGGATGCCCTAGTGGCTGTAGTGGATGTATGGAGCTGTTCACACTTGTCCGACACGATTTGAAAACGGATCCGACATTTTTTGTCGGATGGCTCGCCTACGCAGCGCGTCCGTTTTCAAATCGTGTCGGCACACGCTCGCTCATAGTGTTGTATGGAGCTGTTCACACTTGCCGTCCAGTCGTTCCGGCAGAGTCCCCGCCAAACCCCGACCCCTCCCCGCCCGCTCCCTGTCGCAAGGAAGCAGGCACACTGCGTGCTTGTATTTGGTTATTTTGTTAAGTAAATAAATCAAAACTACAATAATGGATAAGGAAATAAATCCCGAAAATTTAATACCACTGGTCGAAGAAAGAGTATGGTAATATTTTATCTTTAACTAAATAAAAACAAAACACTTGGTGTACACAACTTTTGTACATCAAAATTTTTATGTTATTTTATTTAAGTTTACTTTTTTTTAAATTTTAAAGCTTTAATGAGATGCACGGAAGAGCGTATTAGTTAAATAAACACATAATAAAAAATATTTGAGTGTTTATTGTTTTCTTACTTTAAAATATCGATAGCCTTTCTTCAGGACAAATGCACTTTCTCAATTTTGTATTTTGATATGTTAAGCTCTCTGAAACTCATTCCAGTAGATGGTTAAAGGAAGTGATAGACATTCTCTTAAGCCATTAAGCGCCCTTGAGGTGATTTTTCATGGTGAAAACGGCGCTATATAAATAATCCATTCATTATTATTCTAAAATAATTAAAGAACTTTAGTTCATCACTTCTTAACTCACCAATTAACACTTGGAAAATTCCTACAGAAAATCATTCGGCTATGATTGGGTGTACTCAAAATTTTCTTTTCACTTTTTTCCTTCTATTTAATAAGTACCACATGACAACAAGAGCTTCATCGTCGTCCATTGCGCACCATTACTGAATAATGAGCAAATAACATGTTTTTGGTGAATCGACAATTATTTTTTTTCGTAGAGTATGGTCCGTTTTTAAAACGGTAGTGTGAACAGGGCCATTGGCCGTCCGTTTTGAAAACGGGACCCGCCTCCGATTTGAAAACGGAAGTGGGAACGGGCCCTATTATCGTTGGTTGACCGGATCTCAGGAATAACTCCATCGCAGAGGAAAAAACATATTTGGCGCACTTGAAGCTATGTTTTCATCGTTAAAAGCTATTATTAAATTAAAAAATAAGCTAAATAGTACCTACCTAAGCTATCGATTGATATATATTTTTTTACCTACCATATTCAATTGAATATTCTTCGGAAAGTCGTAGGTATATTCACCTTTACCCAAAATCTTTAGGATATGGAATAGAACGCTCTTTTTCAGAGCTAATAATAAAAATTTTGAATACTATGTATATACTCGTATATAGTCATTGATGTAATATTAGTCTATGTATATAGTATATAAATGTATTTAAGTTATTTTGTGAATACATCACAAAAGACCCAGCTGCTCCCAAGCGTCTGAAGCCACTGGCACTATGGCATCCAATTGGGGTTTATTGTGATGCTGTGGTTTTGCGGGGAGCAGAAGAAGTCGTAGAAGACCAAAGTGGGGAGTACCTGGCTATTGAAATATGGTCACCAAACACAGTTAAAGTAATTTCATGTACCAAAGCTTCAATTCTGAATGGTGGCTCTCCCACCAATGCGTAAATTATAATATCTATGTAATGTAAGTTTTTTGGTTATGGGACTGGGACACGGTCAAGCGGCTTGATCGCAAGCACGTAGTTTATTGTCTATGGCACTTTGTGACAAGCATTTTGACCGTGTACCGAAGCTGGCTTGCATGCATTGCGCAATTCTACGTGCTTGCGGCGGGGCTTGATGCGAATTTATATTTTTGTGGGAATAGACAAACGACAATAGACAAATAAATATCACGTATCATAAACAATGATATAAATTGAATAAAATTGTTATAAAATATGTACTTAGTTATTGTTTTTGTGTTCAATTTGTAGAAATCCATCTAATTTAAAAATTCTGGAAGTATTTTAGTATTTTTTAATAATTATGACAGCGGTTTTCAAGGTCATTTATAATCAAACTGTAGAATAAATAATTTTCTGAATTTTCAATGGAGAAAACAAATTTTTTGTATGAATACCGCACAAGATATTCATACAAAAAATAGCTGTAGCCTGTAATACACTTTGCAAATGCTCATGGGTAAAGCGGTACCTTAACTTGTACCATTCTTGACACCAAATTCGTTTCTTTTTATTATTTTATTCAAACATAAAGCTAACGTAGGAGCCAAGAACGCTTTGTCTTTGACAGATTCCATTTTGCCGCGAGTCACGAAATGACAGGAAGGCATAGAAGTACATATACATAGACCACCACAAAATCACAGGAAGGCGTGGCCATGCTTGACGGAGAGGCTTGATGCGGGCTGTCAAGCCGCTAAGCATAGACAATAATAGACAACAATAGACAACAATAGACAAAAAAACTACGTGCTTGCGATCAAGCCGCTTGACCGTGTCCCAGTCCCTTTAGGAACGCGATACGAAACAGCGGACAGGAAAGTCTAGTTTTGTACTGTATTATGTAGCCTGTCGGAGCTCGAGCCCAGGCCCCCGGCCTTAGGGAACCCCAGAACTCAAGGCCATGGACAGGGTTGCCAAGAATGGGGTATAAAACATCGGGCCCCACACAGGCCTCCCGGTGCTCGATCAATAGCAGTACTTGCTAGTATCTCGAACGCCCGAAAGCAGATCAGCATACAACAAATCGGCAAAGGAATGCAAGAGAATCATCAATAGGTCAAAATTCGAACACGACCTGCAGATCAGCAAAAAGCTGGCTGCCTGCCCGCATGGCAGCAGAGCATTCTGTTCGCTTGCGGGCTCAATAGGTCGAAATTTTTGCAAACCCAGTTTGCCACCTCTTACCAGACCTGACGGCTCACTAGCAAATACCGCCACCGAAAAGGCTAACTTATTAGGGAAAATGTTTGCGGAAAACTCGACCCTCGACGACGGGGGTGCTGTTCCGCCGTCGGTTCCTCACTGCGGCTTCTATATGAAAAAGCTGAGGATCCGGCATCGGGATGTACTCCACGTCGTACGGGGGCTCGATGTTAACAAAGCTAGTGGACCTGATGGAATACCTGCCCTGGTATTGCAGAGGTGTGCTGCGGAAATAGTTCCAGTTTTGACAAAGCTCTTCAAAATGTCCCTGAAGTGTGGCACTGTGCCCTCTGGTTGGAAAAAAGCGGTAATTCACCCTATTCCCAAGAAAGGTGACCGCTCTAACCCGGCCAACTACCGCCCCATAGCGATCACATCAGTTCTGTCCAAAGTGATGGAACGTGTGATCAACGACAAACTGCTCACATACCTCGAGAAGAACAAAATTATCAACGACCGTCAATACGGATTCCGGCGGAACCGCTCGTGCGGTGATCTTCTCGCGTATGTGACGCATGTTTGGGGGCGGTGCCTGGAACGTCACGGTGAGACCCAAACGGTCGCACTAGACATATCCAAGGCCTTTGACCGGGTCTGGCACCGAGGACTTGTCAACAAATTGCATTCTTACGGACTTCCCGCATCCCTGTGTACGTGGATTGCTGACTTTTTAAGGGATAGGTCGATTCAGGCGGTTGCTGACGGTTTCACCTCTTCCTCGCACTCCATAAATGCTGGCGTCCCACAGGGATCGGTTCTGTCTCCGACTTTGTTTTTGTTGCACATCAATGACCTTTTGACATGTGCACCGATTCATTGTTACGCGGATGACAGTACAGTTCATGATAGCTTTTTGTTTGACAAGCCCCCAAAGGGCACACAAACTCCAACGGCTCGGAGGGCTTTGAAGCAGAGAATGGACGGTTATCTCGAGAGTATTTCCTCCTGGGGTAAAAATAATCTCGTCGAATTTAATGTTTCAAAGACCCAATCCTGTCTGATTACGTCTAAAAGGGATCCAAATGATAATCTAGTCTCCTTCAACGGAAGCAATCTTCCGAACAGGCCTTCCATTGATATGCTTGGTGTAACTATAAGTGACCAGCTCAGGTACGGGGGCTCCATCAAAGCCAGAGTAAAGTTGGCCTCTCAGAAGCTGGGCGTACTGTACAGGGCCCGCAGATACTTTAATAGTACACAACTGCTCACCCTGTACAAATCGCAAGTGCGCCCTACTGTAGAATTTGGCAGCCATCTCTGGTCTGGAGCCCCAAAATACCTGAAAAAAACCCTTGACTCTGTGTAGAAACGGGCGGTCCGTTTGATAGATTCCCCAATCTTAACAAACGGACTGCAATCTTTAGAGCACAGGCGTCAGGTAGGTATGCTGTCCTTGTTCTATCGGTATTACAATGGAAGATGCTCTGAGGAACTAGCGTCATTGATCCCTTCGGCACCGGTGCGTAGTCGGGATACACGCCAAACGCGCGCCCAACATTTGTACACAGTTGACACTTGTCACATGAGAACGGGTCGCTTCTACGATTCGTTCTTAAGTTCAACAGCTCGGCTGTGGAACGAACTGCCTGCCTCTGTGTTTCCTCCCTCCTACAACATGGGACTCTTCAAGACCCATGTTCACTCCTTCCTCTCCAAAAAAAGACCCTCCACACAGCATCCCCAAAGATGACATAGGCCCCGAGGGAAATTATTTTCTTCAGGGCCTCCTGTGTGGAGTAAATATAAAAAAAAAAAAAAAAAAAAAAAAACTTACCTAATATAAAGCGCCCTGATTAAAAAATAAGATAAAAACTCCTTGCAGGAGGTCCCGATAACATATAAGTTCCTTTAGGTACCAAGAAGTTTCGATGCTGTGAAAATGGTTTACTTTGAAGACACAGGATTTGGAAAATAACATAACTATCAAATTTTAAATTTTCCACAGGGCCCCAACCTGGGAGGGTGCCAAAAATGATACACATTGGATTGAACACGCAACGCTTAGGTGGAAATCTAACGCGTTTGTCCACTCGGCTTCTAGCGGTGATATATGTTTCAGTTTTAAACAATAGCAAAAGATTTCCATTTAAGGGTACGTTTACATTTGCAAACCGAATCGCGAATCGTACCACGAATTACCTGAAAGGAATCACGTTTCACGCCATTTGCATGCGGTTGCTTCGTTTCTTTCCCATAAGTTGAGGTTCAGTTCGGCAGTTCGGCTCGTGGATGTATACGTAGCATAAGATAATGCTAAAGGGTAAAATATACTAGATTTTAGACAGATTAAAAAAAAATTATTGGTTTGCCTAGAAACTACAAAAAAACTCCTTTTCCGTGTCTTTGTAATAATTCATATTCCACTTCCCGCACCCACACCACACAGGCTCGGTGATCGGTGATACCATTAAAAAAATTTGCCTGCTGCGCTTTTCTGTGTCTCTATGCAGTAATAACTAATTTTCCACTCCCTTCGCTCTCACTTGGTCACTTCTCCAGTTGGAGTAAGGTCGAGCAGCCGCTAAAATTTTTGTCATAAAAATCACAATCACAAAATTTCCTTGAATTTTTTTGATCACCTATTCGTCTTGGGGTCGTGCAGCTGCACCCCTTGCAGACGTCCATGTTTCATACACATAGATGTTTCGTACGTCATGAAGAGTGTGTTTGACAAATGCAAAGCGGTAAAGAGCCGGACGTTCAACTCGGGTTCTCTAAAGACAACAAAACTTCCGTAAGACAATCATGAGATTATTTCCTAAATGGGACCGTTTTGTACGTTTTATTTACCCACTGTGAGCTGCGGGAGCAAGTTCGCCACAGATTGCTATGTAAAATATTATATTACTACACAATTAATATCGTTTTCCCGCTCTAAAATACTTTCAAAATATTATAATGCGGTTACACAATTGTTGAACAATATAATTTCGGATGTCATGTGATGTATGTACATTTTAAATACTTCCCACCGTTCTGACAAGTTGGTGGAGCAATAGAGTCAGCATATTTGCCTTTCAAGCAGTTGATCGATGTTCGATTCACGCAGTGGCACTGTTTTATTTAAAAATGGATTTCTTTTTTAAAAACACGTCATTAAAATACATATATATATAATATTTCACTTGATTTTTCACGGGTCTGCAGCCAGTAAAATATAATATGGAAGATTGAGTTCGGATTTGTTCCAAATTATAACTTATACCAAAGGTAACTTGTAAAAATAGATGAGCAAGTTCAGTTGTTGTTGAGGGATAGTCAGGTTAGGTAATCTATTGACCGCAAACCAGAAGCTGGCACAGGAAGTCTCCCATTGCTGCTAACCGCCGCACAATACAAAATAATCTTCTGCTTCCAAGAAATAAACCACGGAATTAGTTCCAAGGACTTTGGACAGACTGGACGTGCTGTACCAGCTCCCAGCCCAAATACTATCCCGACTGTAGACTGGACTCTAATTCGCTCAATACTAACACCTGTCTCTGAGATGTAGTGGCATTTCTGTGTAAACATGACGGAGGAATCAGATGAAAAAAAGGGGCATAAGTATTCAAAAAATTATGTTCATCTTTTTATTAGTTTATAAAACTTGTTTGTTTCGTCCGTTGTTGTATTTTCGTCAATCGAGGAAGAAATAATAAAAATGCCAATTTGATTTCATGTATGAACTCTTCAGGCCTCTGACGTATTGACCGTTATATTTCTTAAATAATCAGAAAGAAGGATAATTTGTGTGTATTTCCGCTTCTAAGTAAAATCCAAATAAATGTAATCTTTCTGAATGTATCTGAAAACTAAAAACTGTTGAAAGGTGATGAAATACACTTTCAAATTGTATTATTATAAATAAACATATAATTTTTTTAAATATTTAAATTTTGAATGCAAACATAGAAGATGTTTTAAAAATAGCTCTCCTCATGTTTTTTCTTCTAAAAACTGAACTAAAATTACTGAAAACAAAAAAATACATTTTTTAATAAACATATGTGTTTTAAACATTATAGTCACCTAACTTTTTGTCATGTTCTACAAAAATAATTAATAAAAAATTCACAAAATTTCATAAATGTTTCTCGAATTGCGGTCCGAACCTTTGATTTGATAGAGGTGTACGCACATTTTAATTATTCTGTGGTTATCTTCTATATTTTAAAATAAACTTGTTATTTTTTCTTTTTAACACCGTTTAGTTCATATTTCTAACTATGACGGTAAGGCAGACACAAAGATTTCTATGAGACCATATATTGTTCTACGGTTACTTGCTGTTTGTTCCCAAAACCGAACAAATTACCCTGAGGAGTTAAAATTAAACAGTTATATATACGTGCATTCATTCAGGTGTACCGAAAAAAACTCTCTATCTCTCCCGTATTTTTTATGTCATTCAAAAACAAGTATATTTATAAAATATGCTATATTTAGACACTTAAGAAAAAAAAACAGATTCCGTTACATCGTCCCCAGCACCTTTCCACTAATTTATGAAAATAAGCTAAAATTTGTTGGAATTCAATTATTTTTATCAATTCTAAGCCAGTTGCGGGAGACCTTTGCATTAAAGTGTAATGTTTTTATATAGATAATTTTATTTCACACAATTGCTTAAATTTTTGAACTTGGAAAAAAAATTAACTTCATCCTTTTAAAGCACATGTTCTCAAAATTACCATCTGTTGCGTATCTTAAAAACAGTTTTTGCAAATATAATTATTAAAATTGCATTATTGCATGGATAGGATAAATAAGTTATTACCCAAATCCTATTTCAAAGAATGTTTCAATGAGAGGAAATAAAACTGATATTTATTAATTTTAAAATAAGGCTTCTAATTTAAAATTTATCTAAAGTTACTGATACATTTCTACGAGTTTATTGATATCAGGCTCGAATTCACTTACAAACAGCCGCGTTCTGTAACTTGCAGACGATTTCTCTTTTTAGTTAAAAACACATCACTAAATCCACTGGAAATAAAACAAACTATTATTATTTAATTCAGCTAGATTCCGTCGGATTTTTATAGATAGAATTTGTCTGCCGTCGCCCCTCTATATCTCCTAAAAGCCCCCGGATCTTCATCAAGTCTTAGGGTACAATATGTCTATTTTTGGGGGCATTTGTCTATTTATGACATAATATTATGGAGCTCTACAAACTACCCACAAATTCCATTAAAAGCCACAATGAACAGTAGTTCAATTTTCTTTACACCTATTTTTATAATAAATCTGTTGATAATTTATAGGCAATTTTGCGAATCCGAGTTGTGTGGTACAAATCTAAAAACGCCACCAGCGTCATGGAGGAAGTAACCAACCTTGGACATGACAAATACTTAGGAATACCTACTGATCTCCAGGAACTAAGTAACACTTCAAGTTCACTCCTAGTTACATGACACGGAACATGTTGTGTCTGTAAGATCCAATTAAGTTGGGTTCGTACTGTTCGTAGCCACTGGACCTCGTTGTGAGACGCCCTAGAAACAGACAACAACACCGTCAAGATGAAACATGTTATTATACATACACCGATAGAATATCATTTAAATTGAATGCTTCTCATTTCATTTCAAGCTGGACAAAGGCCATATAATCCAATTGAGGAGTCGGATCGTATGGACATAAATCTGACATCATAGCCAACATCTTACGTCTAATAAAAGTGTCACCGTGAATCTCCCCTTTGTTGCTTGATTTGGCAACCGACTGACGAACACATAACCTGCAAATAATTTTATTTACAGCTTCAAGTAATATATAACATGACTTAATGGTTCTCCTTAGATAATATTAATAAATTTATTTCACATAAAATCATACAATGAAACATGCGGAAACTTTGACTAGCCAACTAGGAATGGATCCTGTTTTAGGCCAGTCAAATTGACAAGTTTAGTTCATATCATAATTTAGCACTTAATATAAAATAAAACCGGTAAATTAAAAAACAGCCAGATAGTAGTAATAAAAAGACAGATCACCGCAGGAATTGTAAGGTAGAAAAATGGAAAGGGTAGTGTTATAAGTTTATAATCTAGTTGGGTGATTAGAAAATAATCAATAGCATTGATTAATAAAGAATAGTGTTCAGAGGTGATAAATATGTGTTTTTGTATTGTATGGACTTTAACGAATTATGTGTATATATATATTTTTTATTATTTTTTATAGTGAGATTAACTATGGATCAACATATTTTCACTTTTGACCTTTCCTAAATCAAGAAGTCAGTCGTTGAACAATTTGCGCAATGCTTTTTTGAGGATGATTCTTAGTAGTGATTTCTGTGCTTTAACAATGAAGTCTAATATTGTTTTTGCACAGATGAATTATAATATCACGTACCATGGTTTTATAAACCTCCGTGATGAATATTTTAGAAAAGTGTGCATTCCCACAGATTATATAATTAATTTCAATCAACCTTGCATAAAGTGGCGATGGTTTACGGAACTGCAAAACTTTATATCCTTCCAACAGGGCCGGCCCGTGTGAGGGCGCAATGGAGCAGTCCGCTCCGGGTGCCGAATTGCCAATGCGCCATAGATCCAAGGATCCAAGAAGCTGATAATACTTGTTATCTAATACAGCGCTCTTTTTACTCGCGTTTACCTTCCGAAGACATTATAGATTCCCGACATTATGTCCTACTGTCAAAATGGATGTAAAAAATTAAATAGGTTTAAAACTTTCTTTGTTTCATCATTATTTTTGATTTCGTTCGACACAGACATTGGTAGGTAAATAAATGCCAGTAAGTATCTTTTTTTTTAACTTTAAAAGAAGATTGTTCAAATTTAAGGTTTGCGTTTTTATATATTCCTTTGAATATATGCCATTCGGATAAGTATGCCATCAAAGTAATCATTTTCATAGAAGTACGATATTCCAGAGAAATTATTATTCTTCCAGGAGTTTCGATTAGAGGGAAATTGACTTTGATTTTCAAATGCCCGATGCATTTGAATTCGTAAAAGAAAAACTTATATCTCTATCTGTTATCAGGGCCGGACTTCCTCTAGAGGCCCGAAAGGCCTGATATTAGGAACCCAACGTCAGAGAGGGGGGGGGCGGCGATCAGGATGCTTTATGGCAAATTCTTCCAAATATTCCCTAAGTTCCCCTATTCGACGGGAAACCCGGTTATGTGCCAAAATGGTACACATTGAGGACACAAGACCCGCAAAAAAATATGTCCATTTTTTCGAGGTCCCCAACGCCCCCAACCTCGGGGGAGGCTGGGGGCCAAAATGATACACATTGAGGCACAATGAAATCAGATTTCCATTCTAGAAAAAAATTAAAATCTAGGAAATCATTGCTACATAAAAAGAGGTGTAAGTATTTTTTACAGTTGTTTTTCATTAAATGTGCGCAATTGAACTCGTCCAAAAAACAATTTTTTCCGACTTTATGTCCGGGTTAAATCTTCCCCACAGGAAAAACTAAACCATTCCACACATTTCTCCACAAATGATCATCTAGTCAATCCACATTATGTAAGTGCATTACATAAGCATAATAAATACAAAACAATACAATAACAACACGTCAACTCACCAGAGATCAAAAGGGAAAATAATTCACCGACTCCAGATATTTTCATATCAGAGGGTTCGGCTCGGTAGAGCTCCTAACTGGACCTATAAATCCTACTGATTCCTCAATATAAATATTTAAAAAATCTTTCGTAATCCCACATATAATTATACATTTTAATTTTTTAAACATTTTCTCAAGTTTCTTTCGTGAACGTTCTAACGATGAGGTGATTTTTCACGAAAACAGTGCTATGGGAATTATCCAATTATTATTATTATGGACGAAAGCACGGATTTTAAATAAATTAATAATAAAGCTGAATTCAACGAACTATTATTATTCCTATTCACTCCAATGTCTCCACGTTCATTCGAATCTGAAGAACTTTTGAAAAAAAAAACAAAAAAATGACAACCTAATTTTTCGTTTCAGTAATAGCTCAACCCTTGTTAGATCCCACAGCACGCGCCCCGTGGAATTCCACTTACACTGACAACCTGAAGCGATCTATCCTCGCCGGGTACGACAAGTTTGCTCGGCCAGCCCACCACAAGAAGGCCACCAACGTCACCATGGGACTGGCCATCTACCACGTTGAACTGGACGACGCGAACGCGGTGATGACTCTCCACGGCTGGGTCAGTCTGGTAAGTCACTAATCCAACGTTTGAACAAAGATCTATATTACATAATATTGTTGTGTTGACACAATGTCTTGTTGCAGGCGTGGAACGATGACAAACTGCAGTGGAACACATCTGAGTACGGAGGTCTGAAGAGTCTCCACGTGGCGGACCACGAGATCTGGCAGCCCGACGTGGTGCAGTACAATAGCGCTTCTGGGAACACGATGGACCAGTACGGTAACACGCACTGCATCGTGGACTCGGACGGGACCGTGTTGTGGGTGCCTCCCTCGCGCCTGACCGCCTTCTGCAACCTCGACCTGACGCGCTGGCCGCAGGACCAACACACCTGCTTATTCACCTTCGGCTCCTGGACTTATGATGGCATCCAGATTAATTTGCTGACACAAACCAACCAGGAAGATAACGCCAATGTAACTTTTTTTGTAGACAGATCATGTATTTTTTTTCTTCTAAATTTCATTTCCGACAAGCCGGGCGATTATTGTTTTAGGTTTTTCCATGAACGTGTGTGTATGTCACCCGCCTTCTATATAGACAAGACAATGTCTATATTGAGTCAGGTAGCAATAATCTTTAGTTAAAATTTGTTGAAAGATAATATTTAAGTAACATTACACTTTGGGTAGCCAACATCGGTTTTGCTGAAAGTCAAGTATTTGGTTTTGGAGGTGTGTAAGGTTAGTAAATTCTTATGAAGTAATTCTTTATTTCCATCATACCAATTTCCGTGTTTTTTATAAGTCGTAGAATCACCGTAACTGATCATATTATAATAAAGTTGTATGGTGCTATTCAAATATAATGCCCATACACACCAGTAGCATAGCTATAGCATTCACATGGGGGGGTACGACCCTAATGGATTGTTATACAATCTTTCCTCATATATATTTTTTTCCGACTTAATGTCCGGGTTAAATCTTCCCCACATGAAAAACTAAACCCTTCCACACACTTTTCCACAAATGATAATCTAGTCAATCCACATTATGCAAGCATAATCATATTTATTATGCTTATATAAGTGCATTATAATACATACAAAACAATACAAGAACAACACGTCAACTTACCAGAGATCAAATGGGAAAATAATTCACCGACTCGGGATATTTTCATATCACAGGGTTCGGCTCGGTAGAACTCCTAACTGGACCTTTAAATCCTACTGATCTGTCAGTATAAATATTTAAAAAATCTTTCGTAATCCTACATGTATTTAAAATGGCAGAGTTAAATGGCTGATCTAATACGCCTAAAATTTGAATGAGAAAACTAGGTATAATGCCAGTAGCCGAAATAACAAATGGTAATATTTTTATAGTCTGAGAATGCCAAATTCTTTTAATCTCATTTCCTAAATCTGTGTATTTATTTATTTTTTCAGAAACACATTTTTGAATTTAATAGGAATTTGAAATAGCGACATCAATGATATAAGTTATTTTTTTTAATTTTGTCGTGTAAAACTATATCGGCTCTATTATGACTAATCGTTCGGTCTGTTAGATTTATCAGGTCTGTTTAATCATAATATATTTTATAAAATTCATTTTCTAAAAATGAATTTGGTTCGTATTCATAATATGGTACTATATTACGACAGTCAATCAAGTTATGTTTAATTACCAAACTTTGGTGAATTGTTTTTAAAACTTGATTGTGCCTAAATGTACACTCGGACGGTGCTGATACAGAACATCCCGATATAATATTTCTAAACCTCATACCTTTTCATACTAGTAATTTGGACATTTCTAAATATATTCTCGTCAATTTTGCCTTTCTCTATATGGATCGTTTTACATTTATCTAAACCAAAAGTCATTTTAATATCATTTGAAAAGTTTTTAACTACCTTGCTCATTTTCTCTAAATTTTGTTCAGAATTCGAAAATAATTTTATATCATCCTTAAATAATAAATGCGAAATTGTACTACTCTCCCATGTATTACCATTAATTTTTATTCCATACTTGCTTTTAATTAACATTTTAGAGACAGGATTCAATGCTAAGGTAAACCAAAGAGGACTCAATGAGTATAATAATTTACATAATTTATTATTACAAAGAGAATAATGGAGGAAATGTTACAACATTATACATATTACTTACACGATGAAAGATGATACTTATCGTAAAAAACTTCAACGCAAGAATATAAAAAGATATCTCAAAATGTAAAAATTAAACAGATTATTTTTAAAGTCAATGTTTTTCAGCGCGATTACTACACGGAAAATACTGAATGGGAGCTGGTGAACATCACGTGCGAACGTCAGGAGAAGTTTTACGCGTGCTGTGAAGATGCGCCTTATGTCCAGGTTGGTTCATCCTGAAAGACCCCAGGAATTTATTACTTTCTTGTCATGTTTTCATCTGAAACAAGTGATGTTTCTGGCTAGATGTAGGTGACTGAATTTGTTCAATCCTCAGGTGCAATACGCAGTGAGTGTACACCGGCGTGGTGGCGTGCGCGCAGGCGTGCTGCGAGCCCAGGCTGCAGCGGCCGTGCTGCTGGCTCTCCTCGCGCACTTGCTGCCGGCGTCTAATGCTGCCGCGGCTCCCCGCGCGCTCTTGGCCGCCGCGCCGCCCACGCTTCTGGCCCTGGCACTCTTTTACCTCGGCGAGAGGCTACCCTCCACGCAATATTCACCTGATATAGGTATAATATTTAATACATCTCCTGTTGTGCCTTCACAAAAATCTATGTAAATACGGGATAATGTAAAAGCCTACATATTTCCCCAAACGGGTTTCCATGTTCAATATAACTCGTTCCAGCAACGTTCGTATGATAATCGATTGATACCCCCATTTCTTCCTAGTCACCCGAATTAATACTCTGTTTATCTTTCTATAATTATTACCTAATAAGCTCTTCACCTATCCGAAAATTATGCTCTTTTCTATAAACATGTTATCATTAAAGGTAATCGGTAATTACATACAATGTAATGTTAATACGATAATGTATGTAAATATATGTTATGTTTGTTTTATAATTTAGAATAAATCTAATATTGTTTTATTTTTAGCCTCGCAATAATGTACAAAAAATAGCACTATTGGTGTTGTAGCAGAAAAAATTTTTTTTTGCGAAAATTCGAAAAATTCTTAATTTTCAGAAGATCTGAACTAACTGAAATTTCCTGAAAATCTTCATACAAAAATCGTTTTCGGCTACAACAATATCTATTATGCTATTTTTAATAATATTAGCACTCTAGGACACCAAAAAGTCACGAGCTGCCACTGGAATAATCATTAGGTTGTGTCCCAGCTTTATTCGTGTCTCTGATTACATAAAATTCCAAACCTTTCTAGTCTCTCACTCTCAGTTGGGACTCCTTAGAACTATAATGTGTGTATATATTTATGTTTTTAATGTTTCCTGCACAGTTTTTATTTATTTATTTAACCCAGAATGTGGAGAGGTTAGTGCAATCCAACATCAGATCTGCCATAAAGTAAATATATATGCAGAAAGAAGTGTGAGAGTTGACCGAATTGTTTGTTCGTTTGTATTTTAGTGAGCTTATACACGGCCAGCCTGTACCTGGTGCTGGTGTCGGCAGTGATGTCGGTCGTGGTGCTGAACGTCGCGCGAGGCAAGCGCGCACTCCCCTGGCTTCTGAAGCGCGCGCTGGCATGCCGCGCCGCACGCCTCTTAGGGGCACCTTCGCTACACGCCTCTCACGACGTTAGTATTATTATTATATTTCTTTTATTGCCTCACATTAAATTTTTGTATTACATTTGTTTACTGACAATTATCCAATAATATCACAAGACAAAGAATATATACGAAGTTTAAAACAGAAAATTAATGAAGAAATTGGTAGGGACAGCTACAAATTAGCTTCATCTGAATAAAGTAATTAAAGACAATTTGCACAATTATTTTGATATTTAATTCTGTGTGGATTATAATATATAATTTCGGACCCAGATATGTATACGTTATTTGATTCTTTGCTGTGTTGCTCCTCGGGACCATGAGGTCCTTTCTCGTGTGACTTCTTGTAATAATTTATGTTAAACTTTATTAAGATTTTCAAGGATTTTGAGTACGTGAATAATAACCCTCTTTGTGTAATTTTGGCGAACATCCTGGAAATAACATTTTTTTAACACTCATTACTAGGGAATCTATAGGTTTTACTCATAATGATTCTAATTATTGCTTTCTGGGCCTTCACTAGCGATAGTTCCTGAGGCTAGTGAACCTTCACTATATTTTTCTGAGATCTTGTGGTTAAAGAAAGTTGCTGAAAGTTAACATTTCGTAATGCAAAAACATGTCAATTTTCTTACCCTTATTGATAGATTGTCGATGTGATAATTCCACTTAAGATATCTATAATAACATCTATCTATAATCTATATCTATCTATATCCATCTATCTATCTATCTATAATAACGTCTATAATAACACCTAGATATTTGATTATGTTCACATATTCCAAAGCACAGTCGCAGTTGGAATCGATATAATAGGAATTACAATTAGGCTTATGTGTTTTTATTGTATACGATGTACTAAATTGTCCCGCTATAGTTGAACTGAAACTTGTGTATTTAGTTTTTGATATATTTAGTGTTAGCAGATTTTATGAAGAAAATAAAGCAGTTCAGCACGCTTATGAGTTTAAGTCCAATCCTCGTCTTCAAACGTATACTATATTATACTATTTCTGTTTCTCTTCCCTCCAGGAGAGGAAGACTATTGTAAACGGGCATCAAGTAAGATGCTCACTAGAGCCCAAAAAATTAAATAACTTGCACAAAAAAGATATGAGTAAGCAAACTTTTTTAAATTCAAAAGTAGGAGAGCTCACTTTCGAGTATTATATGAGACTATCCGTCTAATCAATTATGCTCGTGTAACATCCAGGAGTATACAAGTATACCCGACGGATCCGAGAGTCTTAAGACTCTTAAGAGATTAAAAATACCAGGAGTAAAAAACTAGAGGAGGGGCGGGCATCTGCCCTTCCCCCTATCGCGTCTGTTTCTCCTTCCTAGGCTGCCTTGCTGGGCTGCTGCTCTTCCTCTTAATCCTCATCATCACATATATATTTAATGTATGTCTGGTGTTTTTAGTCTACCAGCGAGGAACTGCAGTCGGCGGGCGGAGTGGAGAACGACGGCGGGGCGGGCAGCTTCCCTCCCCCCTCCCGCGCCTGGTTCTCCCTCGCCACCCTCTTGGACCGCCTCACCGCGCTGGTGCTTTTCCTCTTCTTCATCCTGATCATCATCATATACGGTTGTTGATCCTTCTTGTCATTACATAAATAGAACGATCTTCCGAATGCACAAGGAAGAATATCGACTTATGTAAAAAGACAGAGGGGAATGTGAATCTTCTGTAATAATTATTACAAAAGTAATATGTAAAAATATGTGATATTTCTAAGTAAAAAATAACCACAGTAGTAGCTACATTTTGTTAAAATTGTGTTTTGTAAACTGCAATTTTCAAGAACGTATTATCAAAAAAATTAATTAATTTGACATATTATTTCTAAAAATATATTCATTGCAAATATGTATTTTCGTAGAATGTATCGGTAAGTATGTATTCACATATTATTATTATGGCAGTATCAGTATCGTATTATTGTCGCTTACCGGCAAAGCCGGACCTATACGAGCGCAATAGCAATTAGCAATATATATAGCAATTGGAGCAGTCCGCTCCGGGCGCCGAATTGCCAAGGCACTGATAATATCTAATACCTAATTATTTTTCATGAAAATGGCGCTACACAAAAATACAAATAATCTAAATAGTATGGATTACACTGATCACCTACCTAGGTACCTATGAGTCTACTAATTTTGACAAGGGGCGCCAAAATTAAACTCGCGCCAGTCGCCGTTTGGCTCAGGGCCGGCCCTGCAAACCGGTGTCAGCATAGAATAAAAATAACACAGTGTCAGAAATATTACAAAACTGACGGAATTTGTAAACATAAATATTTTGTTTTAAAAGGACAGAAAACGATAATAGGATTTTGTGCTATGCGTGTAGACTTCTTCTTAAAAAGCCAGGCAGAGGTAACGAATAATGTACCTTTTTGTTGGATTAATCCTTTAACGGGGATCTGCCATCTGAAAATTTAAACCCGTAACTACGGGTAAATTTCAACTCCAAGATGGCATGGATAAACTAAAGTACCTAGCATATTACAGTTTTCGATGCCTCGATAAGTCTTTTTTTACAAAAAAACAACTAAAATTATAAATTTTGTAAACAATAAACGAACTTTTTGTTTGTTTCATTGTTTTTAATTTTAAAATAAGTTCATTTATTTTGTTTATTGTGAAAAACAGTGGAAGCTTCATATTGGAAACAATTGATTGATTACATTTCACAAAAATATCAGATCTTCATAATAATATAATAACTTGAACTGTTTTTTAGCGTAATGTTGCCATCTTAACCTCCAAAAAATGTTATCAATGAATGTGTGTTATAAATTAAAACTAAACAAAAAACATCTAACGCATTTATTTTTTATTTTTCCCCTATTTTACATTCTTTTTTTTTCTAGAAAGTGTCACTGAAAATTACAATCATCTGTGTGGGCAAGGCAAGTCCAAAGGCAATACACAATAAACTAAAAGTAAATAAACTCTCGTTATTTGAGAGGAAAAAGTTCGATAAATCCTTTAATCGCCAGCTAGTCTGAGCCAGTTCCTATCCTTGCTACGAGAGATATTTACATAAATATACGATATTTACTTCTGTCAAGTTGCTCCCCGGTAGGAGCTCTAGAAAGTGATACCATTACAAAAAAATACTGATATACGGGGCCTATGATAGATATTTATTTCTGTTAAGTTGCTTCCTGGTAGGAAAAAAATTCTTATATACGGGGCCATAATGGTGGATAGGTACCACTTGGTAGCACTATACTAAACAAGCTAACTTCAACAAAATTGGATTTGTGTTGAGATATGCTACTTCATGTGGTTCAAGAACAAAAAAGTTTATAAAACTGGTCTAGGCTAGCCGGTAGTATTCCAAGCCAGTCGATACTATACTAGGAATAAAATCAAAAACTGACGATCTTTATTCCATCAAGCATTCAGATTTGGTTATTTATAAAAGGAAGGAACTATTTTCAATAAAACTTCACACCGTTAAAATAACTTCATAATTGCTTTTATAGTCGAAAATCATGTCAAAACATTTGTACAAACATACTTATATTTTTTCTTTAGCGCCCAGACGGATTTTATATTGTACAGTAGCTTGGACATGGACTGACTATTTTTCAGAATTTCGAAATCAATTGGGAAATATTCTCTTTATAATTATATATTAACAATAAAAACTCCAATAATTTTCATTATGATATTTTCTATTCTCGTACTCCCACAAAAGCTCTACTTGTTTTAATTTTTACGATTTTATACAAGCTGTCTGTATAAAATCCTTGATACTTGAATGCAAAATAAAATATTATAATAGCGTTGGTACATTTTTAAACTGATAGAATACAACAAATAGTGAAAAAAACTTATCAGTAATAATATTAACCTCATTGAAAAACCTATAATTTTCGAAAGTTGCTATGTACTTTGGTGTTGAAAATGGGCATATTTGTTCATGCTTATCCTTGTTTTTACTAAGCCATTCCGTCTCAAGGGTCCACTGAGCCTTCTGTTACAATTTTAACACATCTCATTCATTGTAGCTTAAGTGAGACAATGAAAATTCTTTATCATTGGTAGTGTGAAATCATCATTAAAAAAATGTATGGTGTGATTGGTAATAGCTTGTATTTTTTTCTTGTTATTTAAATTAGATGTATATTAGCTGTGCAGATAGAGAAACAATAGCGCGTATTTCATTTAGGTCCAACAGATGGCGCTGTCTTAAAAAAACATGGTTTTACCTGTCACAGGTGACGTCTTTATAACATAGTTATATGTAAACACAAGCGTTTTCGAATGCAATGTTGTGTCAAATTTTCAAAGCAATTGGTGAAGAAATTTCGGAGATTTAAGATTTTGAACAAACGAATATTTTTATATATATAGATTTGATGAGTATTGGTTCGGTTACATTTTCATGTATTATAACATCGTTAACAGAAAAATCAAAACAGAGAAATCATTAACAAAAAATCGAAAACACACACTAATATATTAATAACGTCTATTTGCATTTTCGTTTTCCGGCCTATTAATAACCTTTTCAGCGTCAACATGGCGTCAACTACTAGCATAATATTTTTGGTCTCGGCTAATATGGCTAGCAATATGTTCGGTGAGGCCTAAAAAACTATGACGCTGGATTACTGAATAAATAATAATAAATCGCTGGAAAAATGAAGTGTTGTCTGATGTAAATTTCTAGCAACAAAAATGCATAGTGATTTCTTGACATAGTTGCGTACACTGTTATTATTGTTAATAGAAAGTAATGTCGTTAAAGTTTACATATTATCTGATGATTTTTGCGAAGCCAAATAAAGCACTAATGAGCCACTACAGCAAGTTAATTTATGCACTACAGCGAACCGGATTCTAACCTATAACACACTTAATCAACCTAGTACTCTTAAAAAAGGACTAGTGATCCCCATTTATAAATCCGGAGACAAAATGGAAATAACTAACTATAGACCAATCACTCTGTTAAACTCGCTTTCAAAGATTTTCGAAAGAGTATTAAAAAACCAAATTATAAAATACCTAGAAGAAAACAAATTAATCTCGGATAACCAATATGGATTTAGAGACAAAATAGGCACAAAAGAAGCTTTGGCATGTACAATAGATTATATAATAGCAACTTAGATCAAGGGTACAAATGCATAGCGATATATCTAGATTTAGCTAAAGCCTTTGACTCAATCTGCCACAATTCACTTTTTAATAAATTAAAAAACATGGGTATCAAAGACAAGGAACTTCAACTATCAAAAAGTTATATGAGTAAAAGAACACAACAAGTCAAAATTAACAACCATACTAGTAAACCACTGCCGATTACATATGGAGTTCCACAAGGAAGCATACTAGGGCCCGTTATTTTTACTATTTACATAAATGAACTTTGCAGCATGAAAATAGACGGTGAAATAGTTAGCTATGCTGATGACACAGTTTTACTCTTCAAATCTAAGGATTGGAATAATGTATATAACATAGCGAATTTGGGAATCTCGCAAGTGAAAACATGGCTAGACTCAAACATACTTACACTTAACATATCAAAGACAAAATACAGTATAAATAGCACGGGACAGCCAAAAAACAACACAAATACCATAAAAATACACGAATGTTTAAACACCAACATCTGCGATTGCCCTCCTCTAGAAAAAACAGAACAAATAAAGTATCTAGGAATCGTAATTGACCATAACCTTAGATGGAAACCTCACATCAAACAAATCACAAATAAACTTCTCAAAACAATACACATTTTCCTAAACATATATAAAATAAAACAATTGAAAACAATATATTTTGCACTCTGCCAATCAATAATAGAATATGGAATTATTGCTTGGGGAGGAGCAACAAACTCAGCTATCAATTACATAGAAACCGCACAGAAAACGATCTTAAAGGTAATACTAAAAAAACATAGACTGACTGATACAGACCAAATATTCAACAGCTGTGACGTACTAAATATACACCAATTATACGTTAAAACACTACTAAACTACATTTTTGACAAAAAAATAAATTTCAACATACACAAAATAACACTAACAGACCAGTTAGACAAGCGTACAAAGAAAACATAAAAACTCCGACAGTAAATTCAAGCTTTGGACAAAGAAACTACCAATACCATGCAATAAAAGCTTTCAACATTTTAAAATATGATATTAAAATAGAGGAAGATAAAAATAAATTCACACACAAAATTACAAAATGGATTAAAGAACAAAAAAGACAATATTACCAAAATTTCATAGCATAAAATACAAATAAAACCTTCACGTAACACACAAAACCAATATAAACACACATCACTCACAAACACACAAGATTATTTTCAATGTACTATTTTTTTAAATTTTAAATATATTATTATGTATTTTTAATTTTAAATATATTATTATGTATTTTTAATTTTAAATATATTATTATGTATTTTTAATTTTAAATGTATAATTTTTCTCACTAAATGTATTATGTAGTTGATATTTCATATTATAAAATGAAGGCCTCAGCACGGGCAAGCCACCCAGTGAGGCCTACATTACTGGAAAACCTGAATTGTAAAAATATTGTACCTAATAAATAAATAAATAAATGCTACCTACGCACTTGCTTGTTTTTAAATATATCGCAAAACTGCAAGAGCTGGCATATAAAGTTCAATTGCCTTTCTTTTTCAGTTTATTACTAAATTTCTGTAATAATTATTAGGATATTGGGTATGTGCACAGACATATGAATATTAATCATATAGGCCAATCAATAAAGAGTTTGAGGTATGCAAAAATTCCCTCGTCGATGAAATTTTTGCAGTCACGTGGAGTATCATTTAGGGATGACGAATGACAAGAGATCCAACAAAATATTTAACGGGAAGTTAGTTATTTTTAGCAAAAACTGAAAAAAAATTATAACGCTCGCTGGAAAAGTATTTCTTTCGAGAACTCTTCACATATTGTTAGTATTAATTAATATCCACCTGATTAAATAGAAATCCAACAATATTTTTGTAGGGAAAGTGTTTTTTTTAAAAGAGATTTGTTTTTTAATACTATTGTTGCCGGGAAAATTCCTCCCTCCAATTTTTGATCACGGAGTGTCTTTATATTGGTGTTTGCTTTATGTAATCAAAAGATCCAACATTTTTTTTCTTTTTGAACATGATTTTTTGATATCAGTCAAAAATATCGCTCCGGAAAAATCCTCCGTCCAATTTTTTTACGCCAAGTTGATGGGATAGCTATGTAAAAACGATTTCTGCAAAGATCCAACAAAATTTTGAACGGCAACCTTTTTTTTAAATTAATTTCAAACGCACGCTCATTTCGCGTGATTTTTGGATGAACGAGAGCCGGGTGGTTAGGGGAGGGGTGGGGCTAGTCGCACGGGGGCAAGCGAGCCGTTCGGCGCGAGATATAGCTGACCGCTGCCCGCGGAGTAAGCCGCGGTGGGGACTTGGGGAGGGGTGGGAAGCCGACTTGATGTTTTTTGTGTTTTATGGCTTTCCGAAAATGTGAAAAATGCATTGAATACTATACCTCAATGGAAGAATGAATGTTTTAAACAAAAATTACAAAAACTGTTTCTATTACTGTAAAAGTCTTTTATAGTAACTATAGAATTATATTAAATTTTACTAATGGTTTATATGCGAAGTGCAATATAAACAAACTCAATAAAATATATTTTTAAATTATTGTGGCATTGTAAATGAGGTTGTTTCATAATTCTCAAATTCTCAATAAAAAGCATCACAAACAGGCATTTCCGAAAGCGTTGTTAAAATCAATAAAAGAGACGTAAAGCTTCTATAATATCAATTTTAATTTTAAAATACTTGCATTATAATGTTATTTTAACCAATTCATTATTTTGACAACTGCCTATTTATGTGACCGAAAATTAAATGGGTGTAGTTAGTGTGGAATAATAATATTAACTATAAGACATTATAGGTAACTACAATACAATGACAACAATTGGGATCAGTTCTTATTTTAACGTTTTATTGTTGAATCAAAATCTATTATAATATGAAAAAAAGTTTTACACTTTAAAAACATTACTCTGCGAAACTAAAATTAAAGATCATTTACTAACTGACCAAAAAAATAAAACAAAAATACAATAAAATAAGGTACAAAGGTTGATATTATTTTTGTTATTATGGAAACAGAAGATAGAAAAAATATAGAAATAGAACTACATTTTAAAATACACATTTTTTTCACAATAAGATCATAAGAAATATTTTTATACTATCTAGAATCTAGATAAAACAAATAACATGCCCCACATAAAATGTGTTAATTGCGAGGAAAAAAAATTAAATTAGCTGTTAATATAAAAAAAAATCTGTGTTTCAAAAAAGGTTTGTTGAATTAATTCGGATGAAATAATTACGCTGCAAACTTGGATTTTTTTGAAGAAGATGGTTGTTCACTTTGCAAATCATTTTCACTACTATTGTCATAATTTAAAATATTGATGCCAATGTATTTAAGAAAACATATGGGAGGGGATCAAATAATGGGCTTGACTATGGGAAACGGCGGACTAATGACCGAGCCTTTCCACGCGGTGGCTTCGGTTAGTACTGAGCAAACCAATCCGAAACGAAAGCAAAATCAGGGTTGGCACATTGATATTTGGCACTGCTCTAATATTTTTTACGTTAAATTGTAATGTATTCCGGCAATGTCCTCTATTTGTTTTGATATTGGATATGAAAACCACGGCTCTTTTTATATTGCTCTCTTATTCCGCTCCACGGTTAATACGCAATATTTCAATTTCAAATAAATGGAATTAGATTTATTAATTCAAAAGATGATTTATTAAGTCGGGGGAGACGAAAAATATGCACTTTGAAATTTTATTTCTTTTATTAATTAACTTACGCGATATGTCAATTAGTATGCGGCGCCGTGGTTGTCGCCGTTGTTAAATAACGTAATTCTACCGAATAACGTAATTCTATCTATAAAATATTTCATAGACACTGCTGCCAATCACACAAAATTTAGTATTGCAATGTAAAATTAATAATATCATCATATATAATTCATTCATGTAAGTGAATGTATTATTTATAACAAATAATCAACATAAAATTAAATGTAATAATCCGAATTAACAACCAAAAGGAATAAAATGTGATTAAACGTATTCCGTTTGGGTAGTTTAGGTTAGATTAGGCAGAAGAACATGGAAAAAAGCTATACATATATTAATACTCAGTTTCTTTGTTTTATTTGGTCGCTTAAAATTAGGCGAAAATCGACCACTTGCCCCTAAAGTCACATAGGACACTAGGTTCGTTTTGGTGTGCGAGAAAAAAAGTCCCATTCAATTGTTTTTTGCCGAATTCCTGGCGAGCGAAAATCGACCGCCGCTCTCACTGAGCCGCTTCGACTCGAGGATCACTATGGCGGGACGCGTTTTGGGCAAAATTCAGTATGATTTTCTATGAAAATGTTTACTAATTTATTCGTTCGGCGTAATTTGTCGACAAAAATTGGAGTTGCATCTAGCGGCGGAAACTGGAAGCGCTCGCGGCGCGCCATACGAAAGCGCGTAGTGCTCTCTCCGGCCGCCAGGTTCGCCCGGCACGCAAAGAAATGATTTAATCGGGAGAGCTTCGCGAAGTCACGTGGTCTAGCGAAAACTAGCGAAAACCACGTGGTATGCTTTTTTTATAAAATCGACACGCTCAACTTGATGATTGCAATCCGCAGCAAATACGCCGTCTGCCTTTAATATTATCGAAAAAATTCATCCTCCGAAGGTTAAGGAACGTTATTCGGCCGTCCCACAGATGGCGCTCGGTTCAAAATGTCTTACAGTAACCGGCTAAACTTTTGACATTTGCAATTTGAACCGAAAAATGCCATAGCGAACTGATGTACTTTTATTTTAGGGATGTTACTTCAAAGAAACGATAAAATTTGTAGAGGTACTTACTTTGGCAGTATATTTTTAAAAATCGATAATGCTTATGAACGAAATAAAATAAAGTTTGGTAAAATAATTTGGCACGGATACCGTCGCCCAGAAGTGAAAAACTGCATCAATAGCCTCTCGCTAATTTATTATTTCTACCAGGAGCGCAGAACTTGGATGAGGTTAGCCTGGGAACCATTCATATTAAAGGTTATCGTCTGTTTATTTTTTAACGAGTAGGTGCCTAACTGCGTTATGTAAATATTTTTTCGGTAAATTTTTAATAGTTGGTGCAGGTACCTACACAGATGGAATTCAAAGAAACAATAAAATATTTGTAGGTACTTACTTTGGCAGTATATTTTTTTAAAATCGATAGTGCTTTTGAACGAAATAAAATAAATGGAAAGTTTTTAGATTCTCACGGCCAAAAGCATTTTTGTTATTTGTTTTTGGGGTGTTATGCCGTGTTGCGCTAACTCCTTCTTTAACCGACGTTTCGGACAGCGTTGCAGTGTCCATCATCAGGGCAGATCAAGTAGATCCGAAACGTCGGCTAAAGAAGGAGTTAGCGCAACACGGCATAACACCCCAAAAACAAACAACAAAAAAAATAAAAAAAATAAAGTTTAATAAAAATAATTTGACACGGATACCGTCGCCCCGTAGTGAAAAACTACATCAATTGCGTCACGCAAATTTATAAATTGTACCAAGTAGTAGTAGCAGTAGTAGGAGTAGTAGTAGAAGTAGTAGGAGGAGTAGGAGTAGGAGTAGGGGTAGGAGTAGGAGTAGGGGTAGGAGTAGGAGTAAGAGTAGTAGTAGGAGTAGTAGTAGAAGTAGTAGGAGGAGTAGGAGTAGGAGTAGGAGTAGGAGTAGTAGTAGGAGTAGTAGAAGAAGTAGGAAAAGGAGTAGGAGTATGAGTAGGAGTAGGAGTAGGAGTAGGAGTAGGAGTAGGAGTAGGAGTAGGAGTAGGAGTAGGAGTAGGAGTAGGAGTAGGAGTAGGAGTAGGAGTAGGAGTAGGAGTCGGAGTAGGAGTAGGAGTTGTAGTTGTAGTTGTAGTTGTAGTTGTAGTTGTGGTACCGTCGCCCCGTAGTGAAAAACTACATCAATAGCGTCACGCAAATTTATAAATTGTACCCAGAGCGCAGAAGTTATATAGGGTGAAGCGGTGTTATTGTTTTGTAAAATAAACAGTTTTTAATCAAAAAAAATTCCAGTTTGAGTGTTTGTAATAAATTTGAGAGGCGGGCATGGGTACCGTCGCCCCGGGAGCCATTCATATTTTAAGTTTTTGTCTCTTTATTTTTAACGAGTAGGTACCTAATTGCGTTATGAATATATTTTTTTGGTAATTTTTTTTTTTAAATATATTAAGTTTGAAGATTTTTTTTTATATAATTTTTTCCAATAAAAGTTTTACATTTTACATGTTTGTAGAGCGATGTTTTTTTCCAAAATAAAACTCGCTGGGACTTTTGAAGAATATCGGTGACAAAAACCGTACATACGATATGGGTATCAAATTACGCGTCTCAACTTACAGAATCCGAATGGCTCGGTGAAAAAATGATCCGTTAGCTCCTTGGCTCTTTTTTTTCTCAAAATATTCATTTCTTTCTAAACAAAAATATATTTTAATACATTTGTGGTCACACATTCATTGCTTCATTCACATGCAAGCATACATATTTTTCGTGTTAATTGAGCAAATCTTTTTTCAAAATAACAACTTTTGAAGAATGTCGGTGACAAAAACCGTACATACGATATGGATATCAAATTACGCGTCTCGACTCACAGAATCCGAACGGCTCTGTGAAAAAATGATCGGTAAGCTCCTTGGCTCTTTTTTTTCTCAAAATATTCATTTCTTTCTAAACAAAAATATATTTTAATACATTTGTGGTCACACATTCATTGCTTCATTCACATGCAAGCATACATATTTTTCGTGTTAATTGAGCAATTTTTTTTCCAAAATAACAACTTTTGAAGAATGTTGGTGACAAAAACCGTACATACGATATGGATATCAAATTACGCGTCTCGACTCACAGAATCCGAACGGCTCGGTGAAAAAATGATCAGTTAGCTCCTTGGCTCTTTTTTTTCTCAAAATATTCATTTCTTTCTAAACAAACATATATTTCAATACATTTGTGGTCACACATTTATTGCTTCATTCACATGCAAACATACATATTACATTTTTAAAAGTTTATAAATTTTGCGTATTTTTGAGGTTAGGTTAGATTAGAACATGGAAAATAGGTATTTGAATCAAATCACAAACCAGTCTATACAAACCTAGCGTAGCCCACAAACCACTTGAAAACTGGGATATAACTCTAAAGGGGACGCGAGCAGGCGTAATTAAAGGGGCAATTTTTTTTACAGAAAATATGTATTAGAATTAAATCACAAACCAGTCTATACAAACCTAGCGTAGCCCACATACTATTTGAAAACTGGGATGTAACTCTAAAGGGGACGCGAGCAGGCGTTATTTAAGGGGCAATTTATGTTAAAGAAAATAACATGGAAAATAGGTTTTAGAATTAAATCACAAACCAGTCTATACAAACCTAGCGTAGCCCACATACTATTTGAAAACTGAGATGTAACTCTAAAGGGGACGCGAGCAGGCGTTATTTAAGGGGCAAATTATATTTCTTAAAAATTTGTAGTCCCACACCCTCGCCTCATCTACATTCAAATACTACACCGCGCGATTAATTTTTACCCATCAGTTGCCTGCAACGGGCAAAAAGCTAGTTAGAATTAAATCACAAACCAGTCTATACAACCCTAGCGCAGCCCACAAACTATTTGAAAACTGGGATATAACTCTAAATGGGACGCGAGTGGGCGTTATTAAATGGGCAATTTTTTGTTATAGAAAATCACAGTTAGATTAGGTTAGGTTATGTTTATAATTTTATTTAGTATTAAGGAGATTTTATTGAATTAGTTCGTAGGTAGGTACTGTACCTACACCCGCCCTCTGGCTAGGAAAATAACTAGTAGGTACGTTTGTTTTTATTTTGATAAGAATTTATTTTGTGTGGTTGGTATTTCCAGCAAATGTCATATTACTTTGTACTTTGTAGTTGCCAGTTGCTTTGAAATCTCGCGAACAAATGGATTATGGCGTTATGATTTTGGTTGACGACCGGTGTATTATCGTATATGTGAAATAATTTAAAAGAAATAAAAATTTGAAGTGTATATTTTTTTAGGTTTTCTCCAACATTAAGAGTCACTTTTAGTAATAATATAACTAAATTCAAGTATCAATTCAAATAAACATTCCATATTTACCGTGAAGCGGAATTCGTAACGTTTACCAAAGTGTGTTATGTTTTGTTATGAATTAAATTATTAATAAAAATGTATTTTAATTATCGTTGAATGAGCCAACCCTTATCATAAAGCAACATTCTTTTATGGTTTTTACCCGGTTTCAGGGTAAATATCAATTCGTTTCAGAATTGTGTTATTTATTATTAACTTATTGACTGCCAACTTTATTTTCAATTTTAATAGAAGTATTGTCATGTTTTTTTCTCTTTTCAATGTTACTATGTACAAAAAGGTTTTTGAAAAGTGTAATCAATTTATTGATAAAATTGATGAGTTCAGATTGTTTTTCGAATAAAAATGGTCAAATTTACAAAAAGTCCATATTGGATTTATTAATCCATAAGGAATTGTGGTTTGAAAAGCTCGAATTGAAAGCATATATACGAAGCGTTGTCAATAAGCCATGCAATTTGCCCTTTGTTAATTTTACACAGACTCTAAAAGCGGCCGTCAAACGCGTAGCGTAGTCCCGAATGGAACTAGCCCTACCCCTCCCCTTACCCCGCGGGCTCCCGTTCATCCAAAAATCACGCGAAATGAGCGTGCGTTCGTAATTAATTTAAAAAAATAGGTTGCCGTTCAAAATTTTGTTGGATCTTTGCAGAAATCGTTTTTACATAGCTATCCCATCAACTTGGCGTAAAAAAATTGGAGGGAGGATTTTTCCGGAGCGATATTTTTGACTGATATCAAAAAAGCATGTTCCAAAAGAAAAAAAATGTTGGATCTTTTGATTAAATAAAGCAAACACCAATATAAAGACACTCCGTGATCAAAAATTGGAGGGAGGAATTTTCCCGGCAACAATAGAATTAAAAAACAAATCTCTTTTAAAAAAAACACTTTCTCTACAAAAATATTTTTGGATTTCTATTTAATCAGGTGGATATTAATTAATACTAACAATATGTGAAGAGTTCTCGAAAGAAGTACTTTTCCAGCGAGAGTTATAATTTTTTTTCAGTTTTTGCTAAAAATAACTAACTTCCCGTTAAATATTTTGTTGGATCTCTTGTCATTCGTCATCCCTAAATGATACTCCACGTGACTGCAAAAATTTCATCGACGGAGGAATTAATGTTTGGGTTAGCCTCATTTTGAGCCTTTATTGACTGGCCTAATATGTCTATGGGTATGTGCGTCTAGGTAACAGCTTTAAATAGGACATTCTTTAAATTGACCCAGCGAATCGTGTGGACTTGTGAATGAAAGCTTCTATTAGGGACAACAGATGTCACTGCTAGTCACTCGCCGCCGCCACTGTTTCGCGTTACATTTTAAATAAATTAAGAATAAGACCAGTTGTTTTCATGCACATAATTGATTATTATTGTTGTCTTATAATTTTGGGGTCAAACACCAATTGACCTAAGGAAAGAACCGCCACTGCTAAAACCTAACCGTTATATATATGTAACTGATTAAATTAAAAAATTATAACATACCAGTGGCGGTTCGTGGTCTTTTTAACAGGGGGTTCAGAAATTCAAGAGAAGAAAAACATATCTAATTAAAATTTACTTACTGTTGTCCTTCGTCAAATAGTCGAATACGGCAGCAGTCACACAACTTAAATAAAGTTAGTGGGAGGGGTACCTACATATTATTGTTTTTAAATCACTTCACTAGACACAAATATTAGATAATGAGAAAAGTTTTATAGGAATTAAATTGTTTAATGTTTTTATAGCACTCAATGTATGTTGCTAATTATTATTGTTTTTTCGAGAAGAATAATTTCGTAGAATATACATATAATAGATATTTAAAACATTAAAAAAAAACAAATAAAGGTGGCACGAAATAAATTTACTAAGTCTACTTCAATAGGTAGTAGATTTGCAAATGCCATAAGCAAACGGTTGGAGAAATGCAGAAACAAGAAAACAAAAATATGTACAAAAATGACTACAAAGTTAAATACCATAATATAACATAAAAAATAACACTTGCTTCCCTAAAGGTCAAACGTCGACCGCGAAGTTCTCGGGTTTCTTCGGTTACATTCGTAAATGTTCGGAGGTCACGTGATAACATAACGCGTGTTCGGCGCACACAATTTGTCTTACTTTTGCAAAGAAAGACCAAATTTTGTATATGTCACCGTCATAGGGATCTGTACCGGCTAAAATTCTTTTGTATGAAGAGTTTGGCGCGGATTTCAACTCGCACAAAATTTGGAATATGTATCGTATTTTTCGGTGGCGCGGGTTTTGAAGGCGAAATTTTAATAGCGTGCTATCTATAATGTGCTTATATTATTATAAAACAAGTTTGTTTTATTTTCTCATCTTTTTAATGGGGGTTCGCCGCACAAACGCACTTTAGAGAAAACCGCCACTGTAACATACTAAAACCTAACCATTATATTATGTAATTAATTAAATGCAAAAGCCATAACATACTAAAAACGAACCGTCATATTCTTTCTAAAACAATGAGGGAAGATTTTTGTGAATGTAATAATTCATATTCCACTCCCTTCTCCCCCAAAACATTGTGGATACATTGAAAAAATGCAAAATATGTTTACATACCCAAACTCAAAATAATAATAATAATAGCGGTATTTTTAATATTTACGGTTTTTATGATGATATGATATCAAGTTTTTGATGGTCATCTTTGCTTTTTTTCATCGGTTTTTTAGCAATTTGGGTAGTTATAAATTCTATAAATAGAAATATTTGAAAGTTTCTTCCCGTTGAAAATATCTGAATTTAGTCGATGCTAAAAAGTTTGGATGTTTCACATGGGATGTGTAAATTGTGTTATTAAATTACTTTATTTATAGAGATTCATAAAAGTGATATTTTTTAATAATATATATTCCTTATGCAGGTGTGTGTGTGAACATATATTATGTTTAACAAATTACTTTTTGTTTTAATATAAAAAAAGAGTTAAAAATCATAGATTTTTTTGCAGATTTCCCGGTTTTGAAATAATTTACATAAACTTTTTTACTCATTTTTAATATTTTAATTTTATATTAAATGCACAAATAGTGAAGTGATCGTTTTCTTCTTAATTTTGTAAAAAAGGGGAAAATGTTTTCTAAATATGCAATTATCTACAGATTATTGACGTTTCGATTAAAACTGTATCGGTAAGTTAAAAAACATTTTTCATGTTAGATATTAAAATTTTATTGCTTAGAAATATAAATGTTTCTTTAAAATACAAATATCTGATAGATAATTTTATCTAGTTTCTAAAATGGTATTGGGTTTTATGACAACTTCAAAAATAAGAACTCTAATTACATTTAAAATACCTCTGAAATATTCATAAAATTAATGACAATTTCTATGTCGCTTGGGACTTATATGAGAACATATTTAAAATACTGAAGAGTTAAAGGCTCACATATTATATATCTCCAAATCACGATTAGGTATCGTAGCACTGTCTTACATGAACTCCTTCAATAAAATTATAAAAACATCGGATGAACTGTTTTCTTGAATGTTTATGGCTTTGTAAATGTGCCACCAAACATTAAGTTTTGCGAATCGAAACACGAACCGACCGATTAATTACTGGAAAGGAACGAAGCAACTGCAAGCGGAGTTTTGCGCCATTTGCGTTTGCTTCGTTCCTTTCCCATAAAGTGTGGTTTAGCTCGGCAGTTCGGCTTGCATATGTATACGTAGCATTAGATCCGCCCTTCCCATCCCTCGTGCCTTTTCCTTCCCAGAATTTCTTCTATTCCATTTCCTAAAAAAAACCTATTCACAGTATCCCCAAAGATGACACTGGTCCTGGATGGAGCTATTGGAAAAGAAACCTTTATTACCCATAAATATAGCTACCTACTTAATTACTTATATGTGATACACCTATGGATTAGTGCATGACTCGTGACCATGACCTTTATTTTGGTACTTCATTTTTATTTTATAACATAATTTATTATGACAACTACTCCCTTCGAAACATTTAAATCTGTAGTCCCAAGGGTCAGTAGGGATAAGGAAAGGATGGATATCGAGATAAAGCATGGGGTGACCGGATATCTCATCAAAATGACAATTCAATACACCTACGAAAAGTGATATAAAGTCATGAAAAGTGATGAAACAAAAACTATGATACATAGGTCACTATTTAACCTAGTTTTTGTTTCATCACTTTTCATGACTTTATATCACTTTTTGCAGGTGTGTTTAATTGTGATTTTGATGAAATATCATGGTACCAAAGCATCGGACCCTGCGCAGAAAAGTCCCACAAAGACTGCGCTGCAAACCGTAGAGAATTTTGCTTTTTTTCCAGGGTGTTACAGCACTCGGTTTATGTCGATTCTTTACCGGATCGTGGACTGCGGGCTATGATGTGTCTTCCTCGATGGTGCTAATAAATTCTCCCGCGACAGGTGGAGTTCGAGCAATAAATTCGAAAACAGTGTTTAGTGATAAAATACTTCGATTATGAAATGGTTTCGGTTATGCTCATCACTATCGCTCGCTCAAATGAAATGTCAAATGAATATTTCTATTTCTATGGTCGAGTTCACTCAAATTTTCTATCCTGTGTTCGATCTGTCAGAGGGTTTCAATTTCAGATTTCTTATTATATTTATTATATTACAAATTAAGCGTCTTGATATTCGTTTCTGGGACTTTCCACGTTCCAGATTTGTTGCAGTACTTCGTAACTGGTAAGTTATTTATCTGGCTTTTCATTTGTTACAAAATATCATCACAATATTGATTCTTTCAATGTACTGCGAATATATTTTTTTCAATTTGAAGAAGGCTCCAATAAAATAAGTACCTAACTGTCTTAACAAGTTTCAACGTTTATGTAAAACTGTTTACTTACTCTAAGCTGTATTGTTTAACAGATGTTATCTAATTTGAACATGCAAAAAATCTACAGTATGTTTTTAGCATTGCATTAATGATTGAAGGTTTTCCCTTGGATAGTGTAGCTTATTCCGTATATACACTTTTAAGATAGCATGAATGTAAAGTATTTATCTAATGAATCTGTTTTAATTGAATAAAACCTGATAATATAATGACGGTCAGGAAAACAATAATTATAATATAAGTATTCTAGTATCTAAAGGGCGTGTTCACCCCCATTAGCCTCATTATTGTATAGGAAAAAAAGAGAATAGTACTCGTAGATTGCATTACCGGAAAATACAACAATATTGTTTGCTCCATCTCTTTTATCAATGTGACGTAAATAATAAGTTGTGGTAAGTAAGAGGTCCCATAAACTTTCGGTAATAATAATAAACTTAATTACTACAAGAAACAATGTTGTACGTCTGGGTAGATGGTAAAATATGCATCACAATTCCATTTTATTCAATGTTCAAAATTTATGAAACGATCCCTTTGCCGCCATTTCGGAAATTTCTGTATGGAGTGAGACTTGTGAATGATTCTTTTCAATCTAAATATGCATAAATTACTTAATTAACCCAAACTTTTAAATTGTTGAAAGAAAGTGTAATTTAAACAATCTATGCCTAAACTTTCGACAGTTAGGGAATTAATTCCCAAACTTTCTAATAAATTTTCCATCCCCCCTCTTTTTTCTGCCTTCCCCCTATTCCCTCCCAGGATCGAACCACCCCCTTAGGGTACTTATTTATTTACAGGAAAGCCTCATTTGACATATTTTTATTGCAAAGAACGCTTATTTAGATGGAAAATATAGTAAATCTCAAGAATATTTTCGTATGTGTTCTTTACATTATATTTTTTTATAACATTAGAGAGAGAAAAAAGCATTTCTCTAAATGTAAGTAGCTATCCTGGGAAAACTACATAGGATATCTATATAAAAAAAATTATAAATTTATAAACACATTATCTGGTAATTTATAAAAACATCATTTAGGGAAAAACAAGTAATTTATTACGAAAATAGTGTCAGTCGGTATACTGTGGGCATTTTACCCCCGACATCCGAAGGGTTGCTGTTTCGATACCCTCTTTATTTGTGGATCACTCGGATTTCTACATCAGCATAATTATTCAGGTCGAGTGCAGATTGAAGCTTATTGATAAGCACTCAGTCTTTGAATATTCCACAAATTGAAATCTGGATTTGTGGGATCTGCTGGTCATGAATATCAAAAGTTATTCGGTTTATTTTATTTATTTTTTTGGTTGAATAAGCAGTTTGTTTACAGCAGAAGATACAAAAAAGTATGCACTTTTCAATTGGTTGCAAAACTGGTAGACAGTGTCAGATCTGTGACGGACCCTTGTTCCCGGAAATGCTGAACCAAGGCCAACATAGCTAGAGGCCCAATTTCCCCAAACTACTAATAATGTTGTATTTTTCAATCTTACCACCCTAGCTCACTGAAAAGTTACGGACCGCCACTGATATTGATATGTTGATGGCTTTTCCTTTCTAGCTATGATGATGAATATAATATTATGTATATTATCACATTTCCGGCATTACTTCTACCTTTTAAGCCGGTCCCACTTAAATGGCGGAAAATGCATTTATTGTCCGATAATTTTATATCTCTTTGTAAGGGTCCTACCTACATGTATATGTATTTTAAAATGTGAGCCAAGTCTTCCCGATCTTCAAAATCTCACCTTTTGTGTGGAAGAATATTTTATAAAAAAGGAAACTATATTTAAAGCCGTAGAACGAGTAATACATTCTTACACTTATTGTACCGAAGATGCGGACCTTTTTTGATATTTTTGTAATGATTTGTGTGAAAATGGAAAAAAAATTCTAACATAATAAAATACAAACATTATTTTACAAATAAAACATCACTAAATGGCCCAATGCTGACTTTAACTTCTGTTTGTGGAGTAGTATTACAAAAGTAAGCTTTGATTTTGGACAATAATTTTACCATTGGGGTTTTGTGAGTACGAAGTAAAAAAGTTTTTTTTTAATATATGTATTATTTTCAAATATATAGCTGTTTAAAACAAAATCTATTTTCTCGAATGGGACCCATGTTTTCGCCCGCATTAAGTTTAACAACAAATTAACCCTAAAAGTAACAAGTTTTTTAAATGGTAAAGTGATTTTGACCCAAACTGTGTAAACACTCTTTTTTTATACGACTGATACATAAGTTGAAAAAATTTCCTATATGTCCACTGTATAAGTATTGGCAGCTTTAATTTCAGTGATAAGGTGAAATATCTGCCAAAGACACTTTTAATTAATTAAAAATAATCATTCCCCCCCATTAATAATTAATGCGAAGATTATTCTGCATGACTTTTTTCCATATATGTATATTATAATTTATCCATGTTTCATTTTATTAGCTCTTATCGGAAGTATCAAGTGATAGAGTGAACACGTTTTATACATATGTTTTACGACTGTTAGATAAAATAATATTGGATAAGTATGCCTTGGAAAAGTTAGTTAGTGATTGTTACTCATAAGGTATGGTTTGAACATATTTTACCTTATCATAATGTTACGATCCTGGGGTCGGCATAAGACTCCAAACCTCAGCGGCAGACCGCAGGCTTAATACTAAACGTTATTATTGTTATTATCATGTCTTGTATTAAGTCTGCGGCCTGCCACTGCAGTTTGCAGTCTGCCGCCGACCTCAGAATCGTACCTTTAGGGTTTTTAAAAACATTCTGTATTCTGTAAACTATTTCTGTCATAACATAATATCAGCAAACCCTATGTACGTTGAACTGCTTCTTTACATAGCGTTGTCATACAATAAAGGGAAAAATTAACATATGTACCTACATCATAGACATGAGAATCAATAGGCAGGAACTTAAAGTGAGGGAAAACAATCAGTGATGCGAGGTGCGAGAGGTGAAGTGGGCGTCACCCTTTCAATGATTGGTCAGTAAATTAATCTGACAGTTTTCAGACACCTCGCATTCTATCATCATTATTAAGACTTCAGAAAACCAAATCTGCCTACGAATTACTAGTCCTTTCTACAACAGCGTGCGAATTGCTAGGGGCAGTAATACACTTTGTTGCGAATTCCAAATCCCGCGAAAAAGTTGTTTCCATTATCGAATATTTGGTTATAGTATTTAGTTAGACACTTAAAAATGAGTTCTAATTTATTTACCGCAGTATCACACACATGCACTTCGGCTAAAAGCCCATCAAATGTGAATTTAGGGTTGTCACACAACATTCCCTATCATAAAAACAATACAATTATCTCTTTTAATTTTTATTTATTTATTTCACACGTAATTTGGCTATTATTTGCACCTACATGTAGTAGATACTCTCAGTATCATTAGCCATTGTAACGATTTAAAAATAGTGTGAATAAATAAATATCAGCAAAAAATAACAAAGGTGAATTTAAGCTATTAAATGTAAGAATAAGGAGGATGTTTATCTTAAATAAAAGATTCATATTTAAGAAATATAATTTTTTGTAAAACAATATAGCAAGAGAGTCAAATGATTGATTAAAATATAAATAATCTTAGGGTGCGACTAACCTCGAAGAAGCGTTAGTAGGTCGGTCTTATTTTACGTAAAGCTAATTAACACGGTGATTGATGATAAGTTATACTAAATTGTAGGTAGTAAAATAATGAATTATAATTATAAATATCATTACGATTAATAATAAGGGCGCCAGTTCCATATATGAACGATAGAACGAAATTTATAAATTATAGTAAACCAATGTTGAAAATAGAAAGAGAAACTAAAGATTGAATATTGAAATGCATAGTGATAAAACTAAAACCTTCCGATTCCGTGTTGAACGCCATCCGCGAAGAGTCCTTTCTTCCCCGTACGTCTGATTGCTGGATCCGCCACCCGAATACTGAAGTGAAGACGAAGCTCATCTCGTTCCGTCAGCCAACTCCGAACCTTGTCTAATAGTGTCGCCAGTTGTAGGACATCCACACCAAATGATAAAACTAAAACCTCCCGATTCCGTGTTGAACGCCATCCGCGAAGAGTCCTTTCTTCCCCGTACGTCTGATTGCTGGATCCGCCACCCAAATAAATAATACATAGTAATTATTATTTGCACCTACATGTAGTAGATACTCTCAGTATCACCCTAGTTCCTTGAAATGGTTTTAGTCATGTTTAGTAAACAGATCTGCTTAGCCAAGAACTTGTCATCACTACTTCCAGTCACACAACATAGCCGGGAGTGGGATGTCATAGCACGCAACCTCTTAAATATAATTAATTCATAAACATAAACACTAGTGTTTAGCCATAATTTTATGCAAGAATAAATTTATATGTATGTATTTTTAAATACGCTTTTGAAAAAAGTTATATTCCTTTAAGGGTACAATAATTTTACCATGAATAAATAAATTCTTCTTCTTCTTTCGTATGGTGGGGGGTCAGAGGGGGACATCTAGGTCTGCGAGCCAGTCTAGGGCCTCATGCTTCGCCATGTGGACCTCATCAATCCCACCGGGGAATGAATGGAGCGGGCATTCGTTAATAAATAAATATTGAAATTAAGAAACATAAAATATATAATACCACGGAGGAATAAACAATTAGCTGTGTATTTGATCGAAATGCACAAGGCACATCCCTGAATTTCCAGTAGTATGAATGTTATTTTATATTGCTACACAAACCGTTGTAACAGTATTAGTCGGCTCTGTTAATCGAAATGTGAAATCAGACCTTGCGTAGAAAAGTCCCTCAACGGGTCGCGCTGCAAACTGTTACCTTACTTTAGCGAACTCTACTTTTCTGTGTAAGGTCTCGTTATTTTAATGTTTGCTTACCGGCGGTCAATGCACGAATGATGTCACCGTTTTTTCAAACTATGCTGTAAATCTCCATCTCCAAAATGATTGTCAGGTGGTTGATCCTGGTTCCAGAGGTTAGGGCAAGTATATCTCTTCTGATATCAATGACCTACATCAATTTTTCAGGAAAATTTAATTATTTACTATTCTATTTCCGGGATCATATTTATTATTTACTTTTTTAACTTCTCGGGGATAAACTTTCATTTTAACTACTTAAGTTATTCAACCCTAGTTTCAATTACGACTATGTCATTTAACCCTCGATAACTATTTTCATTGTTTCATTGTAACTACACTTTCGTCGAGTGGACTATGCAATAAAATACTATAAATAAATCAAAAATATTTAATTAAGATAGGAACTTGTTACATGGCAAAAAAATAAGGTTTATAATGAACAAATTAATATCAAAATATCAGTCTACACAGTGACCACACATGTCAACATTATGTGGACCGCAAATAGTCTTTCTACATCTGGTGCAACGGTGTTTGGTCATCCTCCAGGCCTTGGATGGACACAGGTAGCAAATTTTAGGCACGTTTGACGTAGATGGAACCGGAGCTTCTATTGTATACGATTCGCCAACATTAACAATAAATATAAGAATATATGAATGTACTTACCTTAAAAATAAAAATTGTTGTTATAACTAAACTTTCGTCTAGCGGACGACGAGATGGTCATAGATGGTACGTCCTAGTATGCGTGTAGCCGCAATCGCGTCACGTGCTGCACTGATTACTCAAATTAGGAAGGTAATGAAAGAGTCAAGGTCGGGTAGCGGGGGGAAGTAGGTGATTTCGAATTTCGCCGAGTAGCGCGTCGTCGCCTCGACGAGCGATTAGTTATCTAGGGTTAAAATAAAACAGATTGGAAGGAAAATTAAATGTTAATAATAAAAAAATAGTCATTGTAAAAACTGAAACAGGTAATATCGAATACAGAGAATCGGTAAAGATAAAGATTTAGCCAAGTAATTATAGTTTTACAGGGCAATATAAAAAAAATAAAAATTTAATATTTTAAAATCTAAATCAGGTACTTGTGCATCTTTAAACTCTTGAAACATGATAGGACTTTTCTCAAGCCTCTCTGCGAGTATGGACAAAACAGTTCATCTTAACGAAAAAAGTCTAAAAGGGTTAGAAAATTTTAATGTTTGTAACGATTTCTGTTGCAAAACCGATGATTAATGATGACTAAAACACACTTTTAGTAGGTTTATTTGCGTGGATTAATGTTAACCACGTTTTTATTCACAATATAAGATTATTAGAACGGGTTGTTTCACAGAATTTGAACAATTCATAAAATTTCAAGGTTAATTTTCATGCTCTGTAGAAGTTCTATTCAAGTTCTGATATTATTTCATTATTGGCCAGTTGTTTCACGTAACTGAAATAATAACAGAACTTTCACAGAACTTGAAAATTAACCTTAAAATTTTATGATCTGTTAAACAACATAGTAGTATTTTTTAAAATAAAAGTTTGAATGAAAAACTCTAAAGACCGGTGGTTTCACAGAATTTGAACAATTCATCAAATTTCACAGAACTTGAAAATTAACCTTAAAATTTTATGAATTATTAAACAACATAATAGTATTTAAAAAAATAAAAGTTTGAATGAAGAAAGAACTCTAAAGACCGGTTGTTTCACAGAATTTGAACAATTCATGAATTTTCAAGTTCTGTGAAGGTTCTATTCAAGTTATGTCATTATTTCAGTTTTGCGAAACAACTGGACAATAATGCTATAATAACAGAACTTGAATAGAACCTTCACAGAGTATGAAAATCAGCTTTGAAATTTGATGAATTGTTCAAATTTTGTGAACCAACCCGTCCTTAAGTTCACAAAAACTCACTCGCCTTGTGATGTAAAAGTATCAAGCTTCAAAAAATTATTTACATGTAATTTTTTTCATTGGTTATTGAGTCGAAGTTGAGAAGAAGTCATAAAAGATTGTTTTAATTGTTTAATTTTTCAGTAAAAATGGTTGATGGTACTCCATTGAGAATCATTAAAGTAAGTTTACATACAATATTCCTTGCCTGATATAACCATGATTTTATGTTTGTCTTTTATTACAAGCATGCAAATTAAGTGTTTATATTTTCTGTCGATAGCTTTTCCAAACTTCCTTTTTCTCAAAATAATACCTAATTATAGAAATATTATATGTATTTGTTTAGGCAATATAGTGATTCATGTTTCCCTCTGAGTGCGCTTTGTTACTCTAAATACACCATAACTTATGTAACAATAATGTACATTTATTTTGAATGTTTTATTCAGGGTTTATTTACTCCTGTAATTAACTTTTCTATAGTATCTTGTTTGTCGCTATAGTTGATATTGTGGATATGAAATTATCCACGTTTTTAAAAAAATGATTAATTATGTCGATAGTTTCTCTTTTGGCTGCCTCCAGAGATAAGTATGTCAATCTGTAATTCAAGCTCATATTCGAGATTGTGAGTACACTAAATAACAGCAGAAAGAAATCATTAATACAAAGAAATAAAAATTCCAATAATTACCTCATTATTTTTTGATAAAAATATTAATAAAAAAAATTATCTGACCCGATAAATTTTCCATTGCATTGGGAGACTTTGACATGGTGACCAGTGACTGCTGGTGATTGTTACACTTCTGAATATAACAAGTCTGTTTTATAATCTATGTATGGCCCAGTACACCTAGTGTGAGATTATGTCATTTGTGCTTTGTCTGTGAGCATGTTCGTATCGACTGTCCAATCGAATCAAGTGTGTTTTTAATTAAACAAGTGAAAAGGAAATAATTACACATTCCCGTAATACGAAATATTTCATGTTTTCTTTGGAAATTTAATACTCATAAGAGAAACAACAATACTTTTTCAGTGTTTATTTTATGGGAAATTCATCTATTTACAATGGGCTATTCTATGGTAATTAATTGAATAAGTGTTATGTTTTAATTACTTCTGTTATTATTTTATTTGAATGCTTTTTTAAATTAACGCTAGGTATGTAGTATTTATTTTTTTATCTAAACTACATGAACTAGTGTTGTATATTTACAAGGGATGTATTTATATTTTACTGTTATTGAGGTCTATCCTTATAATAATATGTTCTTATAACTTATCTATTATGTCGATGTCTAAAATAAATGTGCTAAATTAATGTATTTAAATACGATGATTAACTTCGATAATTTTAATGTACGGCTAAATATGATAATGATTCATTCAAATGCTTTAGATAGTTGCTATAAATATGGTAAGTTTTTAAAGGCTTAAAATAATCGGCGCGCGATACATAGTGTTATTATTTTTTATTGTTTTCTTAAATAATTCCTCATAACAAATTATTTTTCTGTTAGGAAACAATGATCCTGCAAAAGTCAAATAAATATCAATGATATTAGAAGGCCATTTGGGTCAAACTTAGATTAAAATGTATTCTTCTTTTTGCATTGTACACTTGCCACTCTCCTTGATAAGATGAATTTTGGAAGGCAATATTATAAATTAAATAATAGGAAAAGTAAAATAAGATTATAAACCGTACAATGTTATATTGTAATTTTTTAAATGTGGCAGCGTTAATATTTTGCTGACCGCAGTGAAGCATTGGTTTCCAACCCTTTGGACGCCATTAATCGATTAAAGTCCCCGATTTTATTCCCTTTTAGACACTTAAACCGACTACCTGTAGTTCATGGCTTTAAGAAAACTGTTACCGTTGAATGCATAAATTGACTAAATTTGAACGCTTACGATACTCTCATGATTCGTAAACGCGCTTTTTGTATTCTTTGGTGTTACAAAAAGGGTGAGAAAACGGATGGTAGGATAATTTTTTTTATGCATCCTAGTATGTATGTAATGTAAAATCTTGATGTTTTATGTACTGAGTCTACTCTATATCATTTAAAAGCTGTTTTACTTTTGAACAGAGCAAAATGAAGGAGGAACGTCAACCATTACTCATCGGACCAGGGGATGCGGAGAATCCTGATGTATTGCCATTTGACGGGATCGTGACCAGCGAATCCACGTCCGAGGATAAAAAGCAAATTGGCGATTCCGACTCAGAGGGATTCCAAAGCACGGGCAAAAACTACAATCCAATATTGGACAGAAATTTAGAACATCCAACATCTAATTTGGACACACTTATACATCTTCTCAAAGGAAATGTGGGGACCGGCATACTGGCTATGCCAGATGCATTCAAGAATGCTGGATTGGCAGTTGGTAAGTCATAAATATAATGTCCACAGTATGTTGATTAATAATCCACCTGTCCAGGCAGTAGTTCACATTTTTTCAATGTTAACTACTGCCTGGACATCATGTGGATCTAGTTTTGAAACTGAATAAAGTGGGAAGGGAGATGGCGAAGTAGAAGGTTCGGAAACACCTTGCTATTCAGATCTTTAAAAATAGCTAAAGCCATGTCAAGTAATGTTTCTATTTGACCGACCGGTGGCTGAGTTGACAAATTTTTAGTTATTTTATTTTAATTATTTGCTTTAAAAATACATATTTTGAAGTTATTAGATTAGTTACTTCAGGAATATCATTGACCAATAAAATAATGATGTATAAAATTAATAGAATGCATTGTCATCGACATCTGTGAGTTTGTGAGTTTCACCTCGATCAGGTGTCGGAAATAATAGTATTTCAAAATGTTGTTTTAAAACCACATTTAGGTCGAACTTTGTGGAATGCATTTACATGTACCATTTATGAAAGCGTCCATTTGTTTTGAAATAATTTGCTACACAAACCATTTCAGGGAGTCTGATAATTTAGGATCATTCTGTTATTTATTTATTTTTATATATAGAAGGGAATGTTGTCTTGGCCCACATAATAAATTCCTTATCATAAACATTTGTCTATTTTTTATTTGTGAGTGTTCAGTGGATCATGGCCATAATATCATATCAATTATAGTGCACATTGAATCATTTTTAACAACTTTTGTAATACGGAAGTATCAAAATTTGCTATCAATAATCAGATGGCATTACTCACAAAAATATGTCCTTATTAGTTGGGCCTTAATCATTTAAATGTTGTCACCTATTTATCTCTTGTAATTGAATTACGAATTCAATTTCATTTGGAAAGAACTGCATAATCAATTTATTGACAGCTCCGGATCTACCATTTGTGCAGATGAAATGTGTAACCAATCGTAAAACCTGTTAGGAATTGTTATAGTTTTTCCAAAACAAGTGCAGAAATGCATAAAATTCCCAATAGCATAAACAAAGCTCAAGTGAATTCTGAATTGAATGTAATCCCATTGATTCTTATTTCACATGTCCATAATGATAACAATGGCAAATCAGTTTGTAATTACATATTGTAAAAATGTGAAAATTTACAACATTTTTTTCTGTAGAAATAAATGTATTGCTTGATTAATCCGTAGGGACCAGAAAAAAACTTAAATAAATGAAAAAGATTTTTTTTTAAACACGTAGGCAATACCATACTTGTCTTTAAATAACCTAGAAAAGGTAATATCCGAAGGCTAAATGAATGTGCCGTGCGTGGTCACAATTCTTCAACACTGCAAATGCAGGGTTCCTGCCCCTAGGAGCTAAGTCCTCGCATACCCATTTCTACTGATTTATGACAAGTTTCTCGTTAACTCTTTAAGTTTTTAAGTTCCAAAAGAATATACATTATTTTTGAAGATAATATCCATATTATCGAGAGATGATTAATAATTTTTTTATGGCCGGAATTGGATGGTATTGATCTGGACAATGTTTACTTTCAACAAGACGGCGCTACGTGCCACACAAGCAACGAAACCATTGATCTTTTACGATTAAATATCAAAATAACACCTCTTATTAGAAAACCCTCTATTTGTTATGCCGAAACGTTAATTATATGAAATTCCCTCGATAGAAAAAAATCACAAAGTAAGCTCCGAAAATTATTAAAAACAAATGTTTTGTTCTGTTATTAAATATGTTATAGGTATGACAAAATTCACAGTGTATCTTTAAATGCAACGAAAGCATTTTTCAAGATATTTTTGCTCTGTTTCAAACGAGTCGTGTTTTATTAAATATTTTCACCATTTTCACTTAATTATTATCATTTTTTGATATTAACGCGCTCCCTCTAACATTAGTATTTACATATCTTCCTTTCAAACCATCTTTACGTTTACTACAGGGCCTTAAGGAAACTTGCTAATTAAAATGTTATTACATTTTTTTTTTTAAATTGAGTACCATTCTTCAATTAATATCTAAATGAAACCGTTTGGTTTTACTGCTCTTCAGCGATTCAATCATTTTAGCTATCATCATCACCATCTTATGGGGAGTTTGGGCACAAAGTAGTACATATAGAGGATTGCCATATTTTACAATCTAATTTGGATAAATTGTATCATTGGTGTGTGATCAACTCATTATTTCTTAATATTCAAAAGTGCCAAGTTATTCGTTTTCGTAAAATTCAAAGTCATGTTACTTATGAATACTCTTTAAATAATGTACTTTTGACATCTGTCGCTCAAATCAGGGACTTAGGTGTCATATTTGATGAAAAGTTAACATTCACTCTGCATGTAAATGATGTAACAAAGAGAGCTATAAAAATGCTTGGTTTCATATGCAGAACGGCGAGTGATTTCAAGTCACTTGAATGTTTGAAAACATTGTACACTTCTTTAGTAAGAAGCCAGGTAGAGTATAATTCGCCTATTTGGTCCCCATTGTATAAAACGCATTCTGACAATATTGAAAGGGTACAGCACAAATTTCTAAGATTTATTAACTTTAAACTAAATATTCCAATTCAAAATATTAACTATTTTCTTTTGATGAAACAACTTAACTTAATAACGCTATCAGATAGGCGGATCATCTCTGACCTTGTACTTTTAAATAAAATTATTAATAATTCCATTGACAACCCTGAAATTCTCGCCAAAATAAAATTTTACGTACCGACTAGAAATAAGAAATACGAGGCAAAGTGCTACATTTTTCTGTGACAATTTTAAAACCAACTATGTAGTACTCATACACCTATAAATAGACTACATCATTTTGGTAATAAATTTGGGAATATTGTAGACATGCTTAAAGGTTCCGTATTAGTTATAAAACGAAATATTTTTAATCATTTTACTGAGATGTATGAATTCACAACTCTGTAGTGAATACACTTTTGTTTTTATATGTATATGTTCCTTGATACATATTTAGCTTTCCGTAATCCACACTATTAATTTGAATTTACCTTAATTTAATTAAAAATCATAATCTATTGTAAACTATGTAACACAACTGTATTACTTGTTAACTACTTTTGTAAAAGCCCATTAGGGCGTAAATAAATAAATAAATAAATAAAGTGCTGTAGGTTCGGCCCTGTCAAAATGCATATATATATGTATTTTGATATATAATACCAAATTTATAATATTATTGATAGCATTGGAATGATTCAATTAATTACTATTTTGGTTGAAATTGAAAGCGTTGAGGCGAATCAAAATATTACTACAGATTACTTGTTACATAAAGCCATGTCACTGCGAGGGTAAAGCATAACATTTAGGTAGTTAAACATCTTGCCCATGACTTTTAAGCTTTATATATGTAAATATGTAGACTAATTAATATTTTTCAATTAGAATTATTTCTGCATAAATTTTGAAATTATTTTACGTTTCTAATATGTGCAAGTCATATATTTTACAAAACACTGAAAAAATATCACTTTTTTATCAACTTACCTTAAAAACAATCCGATTTATCTGTTTTAAGTGTGCACTAAAATCTTTCAAGGTTGAATCATTCGTAGTCTTAACTCGGGGGTTTAGAATCACAGGGACATAAAGCTATATCTCGTACATACAGCCGTTTAAGAAATACAGTTGGGTATACAGGTGGTCAGATGAACATTCCAATCTTTATTTGCGTTTATCTCAAAACTAGTAGTTTTTGTAGATAGGCCCCTGTTAACCTAAACTCCAGAACTATGAATAATGTTTGATTAATTCATTTTCCAAAGTGGAAAATACTTTTACAATATTTAGTGACCAGATCTGAACCACCAACCAATATTTTTAACTCATGTGAACCCACCGCTAACTGTGATCCGTTGACTGTGGTCTGTGCGTCCATTACATTTTTTTCTCTGGAATGCTAGGACTAAATCGTCTAGACTCGTGATCAATGGGTACATTTGCAATCCTGATGTTCTGAAACGTATCACCCTTTTTGTCTCCGATAACTTCACCAGAGCTAGGCAGCACAGACTTTTTATTTTTCCAAGAGGCAGAACCAACCTACCAATGATCATTTCTTTGGGGAGAATGAATACACTCTTAAACCACCTTACTCCCGAGGTAGATATTTTTCAGTTGTATGATATGTAATTGGATTCATTATTTTTCACAATAAGTAAAATAAGAAAATGAAATGTGTTGCATTATACTCGAGTGTATTCGAATTTCTGATTAAACTATAAAATTATAAATGCATTTTCCAGGTTTAATCGGCACTCTCTTCATGGGGGTTATATGCACTCACTGCATGCACATGTTGGTGGGGTGCGCGCACGAACTCTGCAACCGCACGCAGACTCCCTCTTTAGGCTTCTCCGATGTTGTTGGGGTAGCCTTGGAAACTGGCCCACAGGCCTTGCGGAAACACGCCAGAGTCGTCAAGTAAGTTTAATAAATTAATATCAAATTTCGTCGCAAAAGTCGCCAACCCAACTTACTCTTTCCTATCTTCTTCCCGTTTCCACCCCCTTCAGCATCACAACATAACCCAATCGTGATGACATAGTCCCACTGCCTTCGGACAGTTGAGAGCAGTTGGGACTCTGGTGCAGTATTCACATTAAAAATTCCCGAAACAATGAAATGGTAGCATGGAAATCACGATATTTGAATGCTGAAGGTAATCTCTTATTTGAATGCTTTTAAATTTTAGCTAATAACAAGTTTCATAGTTTGTCATTGTACCTCACCAAAAAAGAGACTGGTTCTTGTACTTGGTGTGAGACTTACACTTACTTGCACAACTGTTTTTTTTAAAAATAAACTGGCTCTTGTGATTAGTGTTAAAAAAAGACTGGTTCCTGTGCTTAGTGTGGGACTTACACTTGCTTGAACAACTGTTTTTAACCAAGAGACTGACTCTTGTGCTTAGTGTGGGACTTAGGACGGGTTGTTTCGGAGAATTTGAATAATTCATCAAATTTCAACGTTCATTTTCGGGTTCTGTGAAAGACTTATTCAAGTTCTGTTATTATATCATTGTAGGCTAGTTGCTTGACAAAACTGAATCAAAAACAGAACTTGAGAAAATCTTTCACAGAACTTGAAAATGAACGTTGAAATTTGATGAATTGTTCAAATTCTCCGAAACAACCCGTCCTTACACTTGCTTGCACAACTGTTTTTAACCAAGAGACTGACTCCTGTGCTTAGTGTGGGACTTACACTTGCTTGCACAACTGTTTTTAAGAAAGAGACTGACTCTTGTGCTTAGTGTGGGGCTTGTACAACTGTTTTGGTTATTATATTTTCGTTACATGGTGTTATTTAAGAAAATTAATGGGTGAATAACTTTTAGATAATAGCACAATCTGATGAGAAATATAAAAATTTCTTCTATTTTTTTTTTTTTTTTTTTTCAAATCAAAAATTATTTATTGTAAAATAAAAATTACAAAAGGTGTAGCTTATGGGTAGACCCCATTTCTTCCAGCTAATTATTATTGTTACTGTTCTATTGATTCTGCCTTCATATCCTAACTTTCAAATTGCAATACATATCTCAAATTGTAAACGGATAAAACAGAACAGTTACAAAATAAAATATGATAAAAGACCAGGTTAGGTTTTTTATTTTTTTGTTTGATCTTCTTCGATTTATTCACTGTATGTTTTTTCTGACTCAACCCTCAAAACTATATTCTGACTATGCACTATGCAGCAACCTGATAGTCGCTTACAGTCTAAATTTATTGAAAAATAAATTCACATTATTAAATATATTTTGTGATGGAACTTATTGGGGAAAATCTCTGTTCTTTTCAGGAATATCATAAATGTATTTTTATGCGTAACACAACTTGGCTTCTGCTGTGTGTACTTCCTTTTTGTGGCAGCGAACATACAAGACGTGATGTCGCACTACCTCTCGTACGATCTGGGTGTTCACTGGTACCTGTTTATGATATTAATCCCGATGATTTTGCTGAACCTTCTGAAGAACCTGAAGTACCTCACTCCCGTGTCCCTGGTGGCTGCTATCCTGACAGTGTGGGGTCTTGCTATAACATTTTATTACATGCTGAAGGACTTACCTCATGTTAATAGCGTCAAGGCTTTTTCCTCTTGGAGTCAACTACCGTTATATTTCGGTACAGCTATGTATGCTTTTGAAGGAATCGGAGTGGTGAGTAATAATATCTCTATGCTATGTATAAATTCCTTTTATTTAACCATGTATATGTAAGTCACATTTTAAACATTATTTTCTTTTCGTATATACATACTCCTCCCATAAACACGAGCTCCTGGAGCTCACCTTGCGGAGTAGTAGAATAATTAGGAAAAAAATAAATTATTTTGTATTCTGTTATACTTTTGAAATCTTGTACTATTTTGTAATAAAAAAATATAATATCTGTTAAGAATAGTTTTCTGGCAAATTAAAATGGATTCTTCATGTTGTGTGTGTAGGTTTTGCCCCTGGAAAATAACATGAAGACGCCCCAGGACTTTGGGGGTTGGAATGGAGTCTTGAACACTGGAATGGTCATTGTGGCATGTCTGTATACAGCCGTCGGATTCTTTGGCTACTTGAAGTATGGAAATGCTGTCAAAGGAAGCATCACCCTCAACCTACCCCCTGGAGATTTGTAAGAAATTAATGTTATTTACGCATTTAAATTGTGGCTTGCTATTTAAAAGAAAAGTATTAGATGTCCATTTCAAGACTAGGCACATTACTTGACTCGAGGACAACAGCAAAGGGGTTCTCCAGGGTTCTCCAGTGGAGCCCTATAAAAATTCGTAAGTTAGTAACCTGACCACAACATAAAAGATCAACCACCTTACTTATCAGATTCTTACACGCTGAGCGTTGTATAAGTCAAAATTTCACTATTCCAACCATTTTAATTTTTACACCGCATTTATAGAATAAGCAATGGGGGAAGAATTCGAAGGTTTTAGACCTGATGAATTCAGACAAGCGTACCTTATTAGGTGGATCAGGACAGGCGCTGAAAGGCTATCAAACCAAAGAGGAGGACTGCATTCAAAACTATATCTAAAGTTGATGATAATGATGATCATTATGGTTTATAACCCCTATGAGACTGGCAAAATTTTGTAAATATCTCAAAACCAAAATTAATATTGAAAATTAGATATGAAATAATAGAATCGCTTCTACAGGGTGGGGCAAAAGTAATCACCCGATGTTCTTTTGCTGCAATATTTTTTTTTTATGATAAACTTTGGTACTGCTTGTGAAATTTGTTAATTTAATCCATTAGAATTTATTCCATCAAGTCGAGAAAATGATATCGGCCAAGTGGCCGCCAGAGTTGATGACCATACGGGCCTGTTTTATGGCATTTTCCATCACTCTCGCTAGAACTTTGGGCGACAGGTTCTCGCATTCCTGGCAAATATTCTCCTTAAGGGTTTCAAGAGTCTGAGGCTTGTTGACGTAAACCCGCAACTTCAAAAAACCCCACAAAAAGAAGTCTGGAACGGTTAAATTGGGTGATCTGGCCGGCCAGTGCAAATCACCAACACGAGAGATTAAGTGACCCAGAAATGCTTCCTTCAGAATATCGGTTGTGGCTCGAGCAGTGTGCGCCGTTGCACCATCCTGTTGGAACCACATATTCTCCAGTCCCAATTCATTCAATTGAGGAAGAAAAAATTTGGTAATCATGGCTCTGTAGCGCGCGCCGTCCACAGTCGTCGTTTGGCCCGCGGCGTTCTCAAAAAAAAATTTTAAGTGACCATCTTCAAATCTTTCACCAAAATTCAGCATAGGGACCGCCGGCTAATGCCCAATTGCGTGGCACGTAGTCTGGTCGATGTTCCGGGGTCATCTTCTACATTTTGAACAGCAGCGATATTCTCAGCAGAACGGCTCAGGGGGCGGCCAGCCATGGGAACATCTCGTGTTGTCCCAGTCTCTCTCTTCAAGGCGAGTGGCCAAACGCCGCAGTGTTTGTCCAGTTGGTGTCGGACGGCCAGAAAATCTGCGACGAAAGTCACGCTGTGCCAACACAACCGACGAATTGTTTCGCAAAAAAATGGAAACAATTAGTCGGCGTTCTTGCGGAGTAAACCGATTCATGTCTTGTTGATTTGTATTCTGTGTTTGTTTACTTCACAAATGTCAAAACCGAATTGACATTTGGCGCTATTTGCAAAAGTTGTTGTGTTTTCCAATAGGGTGATTACTTTTGCCCCACCTTGTACAAAATTAGCTTTTCACTTAGGATTTTTCTTAGACAATAATAAAATACGTTAAAACTTCTAAAACCTAGCTCTATACACTGCACACTGCAGTGCACCTCAAGGTAGTCATTATTGCACTGGACTGCAAATGAAGCCAGCTGCACAGTAGTGGTTAACAACAAGATAATATCGACGCCGGAAAGGCAAAAAGGCGTAAGCGACAGTTGAGTTAAAAATGAGTTAATCATCCAGTTTTGATCAGAATTTTTAACTAATTGAAACTGTATGTTTAGCTAATTTTTGACCAAATTGTCGCTTACGTCCTTTTGCCTTTCCGGCGTTTATATAAGTTTATATTTACATACTTCATATATATTGTCCTTATTCTATTATCATTTTGTGTTTAATAAGAGTCCATGTTTTCTTCCAGTATGGCCCAAAGTGTTCGGCTCATAATGGCTGTGGCCATCTTCATGTCATACTGTTTGCAGTTCTACGTTCCAATGAATATTATTTGGCCAATTCTGAAACCAAAGTTTGAGTCTGAAAAGAAGCAGCGAATTGGAGAAAATATTTTGAGAACTGGATTGGTCCTGTTTACATGTAAGTATCATTTTGTATGAAAAGAAGTTGGATATTATTGATGTTCCCTGTGGTGTTGTGATAAGCACACTTTTTTTGTGTCTATGGTATCCCCAATTATGTTGTGAAACTGAAGGTAATGAATGGGGAGGGAAAGAAGATTGAGTTGAGGAAGGCGAAGTACCTGGCTGTTCAGATCTGATCATTGAACACGGCTAAAACCATTTAGAGAATGGTGGTCTTTTACCAAGGTGATACTGAAAATTTGTTCCACTCTGCTAAAGTTAGCTTAAGAGTATGCAGCTAACATAAACGTCGACGAATTTTACTATTCGAATTTTAAAAATATATGGAATTTAACTATATTGTCTGCCCGAAAACATCCTTGATTGAAATAATGTTAACCTTGCGTAATGCTGTTAATGGCACTTTAGGAAAATCAGATAAAGGGAATATTGATATTGAATAAATCAATGAAACTTCTGGCCTTATCTCTGATATGTTGTATACATGTCACACATGTAGTTATCAACGCACTATTGACATTGTTGACCCAATAACACCCCGTTCTCTTTTAATTAATTAGCAATCTTTGTCGCGCAACACTGATAGGTATTCTGTAATATTGATTTGAACTTGAAACATTAAAATCAGACTATTTTTATATCTCACTAGTTAAACAGTTCTACTTTTTAGGAACCTTTTTCCTTACTGAACCAAAAACATGGGGTCTTATCGTACTTTTCAACAGTTAAATGAATATTTCAAAACTGCGTAGCTCATGATGGAGATGACGTACCGATTTGAAATTAGTTATATTAATAATAGGACCTTTTCAAAATCAAATGTCAACAGTAATTTTCTTCTTATTTTGAACATAAATTTTGCAAAATTTAATCATGAAGTACCAATTTTCTGGATGGAGGTAGTTTTTCGAAATCTCGTGTAGACAGTGACCTTCCTCTTGTTTTGAAGGTCAAGTGTGCAAAATTTGATCAATCTCTGAATAAAACGGTAGATTTACTCGAAAACGAAAGCTCAAATCTAAAAATGTCAATCCACAAAATTGACTCCAAATATGATGTTGATTCACCAATTTCCCAACTCATACCACGAGTTTCCGGACACCGTGTATAGATAAAGATAGCTAAATAAATTCCAAATTGTTCAAATTTTATGACACCACTGGTAAGCCATACAAGAATTTTTTCTACTTTAGCAAACAAATCCTCAAAAAATTATTCACACAGCACCCCCAAAGATCACACAGACCCTGAAGAAAATTATCTTAGTGGTTTTCCTGTGTAGAGTTGATATAAACAAATTTCTTGAAATTTCAACATGCAATAATTTCAGTCATCCTGGCTGCCATGATACCCAATTTGGGAGCCATCATTTCCCTGGTGGGGGCATTCAGCAGCTCGGCTCTGGCCCTCATCTTCCCGCCGCTGATTGAGATCATCACCTTCTGGCCGGACCGTCTGGGCAAGTACGACTGGATCCTGTGGAAGGACATCGCCATTGTACTGTTTGGTCTCGCCGGATTCGTCTTTGGAACTTACGCTAGTCTCGCCAATATATTTTACCCACCGATGTAAGATAATTCCTCTATTTATTTATTTCAAGTTATCTTTAATTTTTCGCCAATCATCTTTCGTACAAACACGATACACTTAAGATTTATTTTAATGTTTAATATAATTAATGAGCTTCGTCCTTGTAACTGACATACTTAATAGATTAATTATTTCCATTATGGAATGAAAGCAAAAATCTTCCTGTACAAAAAAAAATTGTTAATATTATTGTATTTCATGGATCTGCCAAAAATTATTATTTCATGTGCATAAATGTATGTAGTTTTAAAAGTTATATTATATTATATATTTAGGCTTTGAGTCTTTTGTTACTATTATTTACTAAGCATATATTTTATGTACCACCATTCTGGTTACCTAGTTTAATAATATTTATTATTTTGTTTATAACAATTTGAAAAATGCTGTAAAAATATTAACAAATCTTACAAAAAAAATCTATTTAGGATAGGTTGTTTCACAGAATTTTAACAATTCATCAAATTTCTGTGAAAGGTCTATACGAATTCTGTTATAATTTCACTTTATTAGAATTTTCACAGCACCTGAAAATTAACTTTGATATTTGATGACTTGTTCAAATTCTGTGCAACGACCCGTCCTTAATTAGTTGTTCAAAGGCATAGTATTCACTTGCAATATTTATTTTTTGTATTCTTGTGCCAATTTTATTATTATTTATTTATACAAGGTTTCCGCGGGTAAAGTGCACTAAGTGGTGGTAGAAGTAAAAAAATATAAACAACTTTTTTCGAAATTCAAGTTTTTTTTTTTTCATAAAAAATATATTTAACATTTCAACTTTTTTACATGAACATTACCATAAAATGTTGGAATTTCTAAAAATCTATTCATCTTTTTTACTTGTACTATCATGTAGAATCACCTCCCGTGGTTAGTGCATCTTGTATGATGTGATACATTTAAATGATTTGTGATACCAATAAGTAATTTCATTACACCATCACTGTGAGTTATTGTTTGCGAATTTGCTATATTGACCAGTGCATCACAAAGATAATTGACTTATCAGTATACATTTATAAAAATTAAACCCCTAAAGCCTCTGACATTTTGCAATGTATGTCTCATATAAGAACTGTCAGAATGCAGATTGCGCGGAAAATATTTTCACATTATATTCGATTTCAGATAAATTTGCTGTTTTTAGACGTATTTTAAAATAAAATACTGTTTTTGAAAGCAGATGAACGACTCTTTCAGTTTTTTGTATCACAAATCGACATATAAAGTTTTTAAAGTCCCTTACCAATGATTTTTGTTGTGTAAACTGTAATACTACTTTATACGAAACTAAAAAAACATATTTTACTAAACAAAGTATTATAAAAGTTACTGTCATCTCACTTTTCTTCATTTAAGTCTAAATATTGTTTCATAGAATTATTTTTAATGTTTCGAGAGTGTTTATTGCAATTTTTTAACGCAAATTGTAAACGCGGTATTTTCTCTTTCTAACATTGGTTAAATCATATTTCTCGCCATGATACAAAATGAGATATCGCATAATTTTTATGAGACCTTGTCAGGCTGGGATATATATCTCCCAAAAAGACTCTACGCCTGTATGTTGTCTGTGAAGAATATCTCCCAAAATAGCCCAAGAGGTTAATTATCCCAAATCTCACTACGTGTATTATTGTTTCTGAAAATAAAAAAACCGTTACCAATATGTATCAGACTTTAAAAGATCTCATCTAGTTATTGAAGCCCAACTCAAATAGAAATGTGTTAAAGGTAAATGTACCTATTCATAAAGCTTGACATATTATTATATTTATGTAATTGATTTGGGCTTCAATAACTAGATGAGATCTTTTAAAGTCTGATACATATTGGTATCAGACTTTAAAAGATCTCATCTAGTTATTGAAGCCCAAATCAAATAGAAATGTGTTAAAGGTAAATGTACCTATTCATAAAGCTTGACATATATATTTATATTTATGTAATTGTTTTGTGAGATTATTCTTACATGTAAACAAAAATGCTTTTTGCACTATTACTTTGTTGTTTGTATTGTTTGAACTAATATAAATGGGCACTATGACAATGGCTTTTTATGTTGTGAACACTTTTAAAAGTTTATAAGATTATTGATGCATTTATAGTATTATAATTATATTGTATGTTTAGTTCATTAGTAATGGATGACATAGCATAATACTAGGCAATTATATTGAGATTAAATATTGTAACTTGTAATACTAATGACAAGACCTTGTTACATAAAAATGTTTGCTGTTGATTTTATGTCCTGAAATAATTTCTATTAGCAGGCAATAGAGATACAGTAGAACCTCGTTAATTCGAAATCCAACGGACATCAAAAATCAAATTTCGAATTAACGAATTCCCACGTAATTCGAAATTTTATGAAAAAAAAACAAAAAAAAATACGCCGAAAATCGATTTTCTCGGCCGCCTCTTCAAATCCAGGTGGTATTTTAGTTGTAAATTCGTATTAATATCAATTATTTCTTTATTTTCGCGGTCGATTACCGTAGCGGCCGGCCCTTTAAATTCAGATATTCGCAATAAATTCGTAAAAATGCTATATATTTACGCGTAAATCGAGATTTTGCTGCGGATTTCGGTCGCGGCCTACCCTTTAAATTGAGATATTCGTAAAAATACGATATATTTCCGCGTAAATCGATATTTCGCGGTAATTTTCCGTCGCGGCCGGCCCTTTATTTCAAATATCTGAATTTGAATTCGTAAAAATACGATATATTTCCGCATAAAACGAGGATTCGCGGCCGGCTCTTCAAATTCAGATATTCGAAATAAATTCATAAAAATGCTATATATTTACGCGTAAATCGAGATTTCGCTGCTGATTTCGGTCGCGGCCTACCCTTTAAATTGAGATATTCGTAAAAATACGATATATTTCCGCGTAAATCGAGATTTCGCGGTAATTTTCTGTCGCGGCCGGCCCTTTATTTCAAATATCTGAATTTGAATTCGTAAAAATACGATATATTTCCGCGTAAAACGAGAATTCGCGTAATCCGTCGCGACCGGCCTTTTAAGTTCAGATATTTGAAGTAAATTCGTAAAAATATGTCATATTTCGGCATGGATCGAAATTTTTCGTCCGATTTCCGTCGTGCCGTATTTTTAACTCGGATATTCGAAGTAAAGTTGGTAAAAATACGATATATTTCCGCGTAAATTGAAATTTCGCGTCCGATTTCCGTCGCGGTGATGAAATACGATATATTTACGCGTAAATCGAAATTACGCGGCTAAGTTTCGTCGCGGCCGACCCTTTAAATTCAGATATTTGGCGTAAACTCGTAAAACTACGACATATATCGGCGTAAAATGTATTTTCTCGGCCCTTTAAACTCGGATATTCGAAAAAAATTTGAAAAAATACGAGATTCCAGTGTAAATCGATTCAGATTTACAAAATAATAATTCTAATTAGGACGATGTATAACCACGTAAAAATACATTTTTCGGCGTTTTACCGCCACGGCTGACTTTTAGATTCAGATTTACGAAATATTATGATTTATTTTCGCAAAAATTAAATTTTTTCGAATTACACGAACAAATTTTCGTGCGCGGACAAAAATAAATTTCGAATTACGAATTAACGAATTTCGAATTAAAAAAAAAATTTTTTCAGCGGAAATTTTTTTTGTGAAAATTTCGAATTACGCGTTTTTTCGAATTATCGGGGTTCGAATTAACGGGGTTCTACTGTACATACATATTTTAAAATCGTTAAATTTAAGAAAAAAACTTCTATTTAACATATATCTATTGTGAATTCAATGTAAAATCTACGAGCTAATGTAAAAAGCATAATTGATTGCATTGACTGGTCAGTGGCTGAGTTGGCATCGCGTTTGGGTCCCACCCAGGCGTCGTACGTTCAATTGCTCGGCTGGCCTTCCATCACAACACAAGCAACATTTTCCGCTTACTGTGGTGGTAGTAGAAGATTTTCAAATATTGTCAGGTTATTCGTAACTGGAGAATGTTTGTCATTCTTTAAAAAATATATATTATTATGTATTATTCCAATAATAATTTATTGTTTCATTCCTGTTTTATTCCGAAATTTTGTTAAACTGTGATATCATTATTTGTTAATTTTGTTTCTTAACTATTTTGAATTATAAATAATTTTTTAAATCCACTTATAATATTATTCCAAAAATTACACTCCGTGAGCATAATTAAGAAATGATTCTTTAAAAAAATGTTGATGGGTACTTCTAACCAAAAATCAAAGATATTAGAAGAACGAGATATGCTATGTTGGCCGCCGGACCGTAGCCGGAGTACTACCTAATTAGGGTACTTTGAACGGTATCGGGACGTGTACGCACAGAAATCTGTTCTATGTATTAGTGCGGATACCTTAGCGCAAGCGAAGGTGTGCAGTAGTATTGGTGAACAAAACCGGCGACAATTCCACTCAGTAAGAACTGCGCATAGCACATCTCGTTCTTCTAATATCTTTGCCAAAAATAATAAAGTAGGAAGATATTCAAATTTAAATGATTTGTATTGAAAACCCAATAACTTTGTACACATCACTTTATAAATCTTTCAGTACAAAGATACATTTCAGTACATTTCAAAATTATACAATAATAATTTACGCTTTTTTGTGTTTGTTGTATTTATAAAAAAATTATATGAAAGTTTATTTTTTTTTTTTTTTTTTTACAGTATTACCGCACAAGAGTCCCAACTGCTCCCGTCTGGAGCCAGTGAGACTATGGCATCCCCAATTGGGGTATGTTGTGAGGCTGAGGGTATTGTTGAGGGGAGGGAGATGGGGAAGAGGAAGGTGGGGAAGTACCTGGCTATTCAGATCTGGTCACCAAACACGGCTAAAGCCATTTCAAGCAACGTTTCAATTCTGAATGGTGGTCTTACACCAGGGCGATACTGAGAGTATCTTCCACTCTGGAACGTGCCGCAAATATACTATATATTATTTTTAATTAATTAATTGTGAAATAACACAAATTAATCAAATAAAATTTATTTGCGCACGCCGGGTTCGAACCCGCGACCTTCGGATCTGTAGTCAAAAGCGTATACCACTAGACCACGCCGGCCGTCGAATTAGTATCATAATTAAAATTGTCGCAAAAGAAAGAACAAAAACATAATGAAGTTATTGAATGATCAATGAAGTGTTAGAATGTAATTAAAATACTGCTAAAGTTTTGTTGAATTGAAGCAACTGTAATTTCCTAATTTATTAATTATATTTAATTCCACTGTTTCACAGATCGCTTCAAGCGGATAAATATTATAAATTTATTTAAAATATCGAATTTTCTATATTAATTTATTATTTATTAATAGCAAAATATATTTAATAGTACAAAAATAATAATAATACATCAGATATAATGGTGTACTTTGAGTCCGTGTGTTCAAGATGCTTGTCTTTAATTAAAAAAATTAAAAACGCTATTTTCCAATACTTCATAATATTGTGAATAATTTATCAATTTCATAGCTGCCTGAAGCCTTTTCATCTAGAGATACGATACAATGGAAACCTGAAATAATGGAGACCTTTTTTTTTCAATACATTATATAAATATATTTTTAAAGAAATTGTTTTGTGAAAATAATTTTGTTGGCGGTCGGCTGGTACTGTCGCCAAAAAATACTTACCATATTTTTATTTTTTCTTAATGTCATCATGGTGCAGTATCCGTGGTATTGTATTTCGTTGTTCCCTATTTAAATAACTTTTTCTAAATCAGGATCACATTTTATGTCTTAAGAAAAATTTACTCCCAATTCTATATAGGTCATGTGTACCTTTTTGCTCAGTTATACTTTTTTTAGACATGCTTACAATTTATTTGTTTAATATTAAAGTATTTCAATATGGATTCAATAGATTTCGTAGTCCAGAAAAATAAACTTCTTTACCAGTTTATAAAATTGTTTTTAATATTATAATAATATATTGACAAAATATATGTATTGTGACAATAGAACTAAGACAATAAATAGGTAATTAAAGTTAATCTCTATAAATGTGAAACTCTTGTCTTAAGTCAAGCAGGTCTCTTGTGTTGAAAATGTATGTATAATAATTATTGTATCATGTGAACTTTTTTGAAAATATTGTACCCTTATCACAATTTAAAAAAACTGCTAATAAAATGTTGGAGCTGTATATTTTATAAATGTATTTTTTATCATCCCTGTAACCAAAAATGGTTTCTCTTAATTTAATATAAAACTTATATATTATAAGGCACAGATCTCATTAATAAATATTAGCTAATTTAAGAATTATTATCCCTACGATAATATAGTATTTATGTGTAAAGTAGATTACTATTATGTATGTATTGCATATAATAATATAATATATTTATGGACGGATTGATCTTATTTCCTAATTAATACAATGTTTCATATTAAAATCACTTCATACAATAAATTATTAGCTTAATTTTTTTAATCATATGTGCATTAGGGTGTATTGAAAACAATGTTTTTTTGGAAATACTAATATAAATAATCAATTTAATAAAAACTTGTCTGTATGGACCCACGTATTCCAAAAAAATAACTGTCCAATTGAAAAACATTTAGATCTCCTGCAAGCGGCCATATTTCGATACACCCTAATGTGCATGCTCCTTCGTACAAAGTTTTCCAAGGGACCGGAAAAAAATACCTCTTAAGCGGAAAAAACTTATGTGGGATAAATTGGACCATTTTTTCAAATTCAGTCTTCCATGGATCTAAAACCAAACTTCTTAAGCATGAAAACGTCTTAAATGGAAACTTCTTTAGCGAGTTTCACTGTATTACGTTTAATTTGTTGGTTATTGTCGTGATACATTTCGTTCCGTACTGTGGGCATCAAGTCAGAATTATACTGGCGTATAACTGACAATGTCTTATGATTGACTCTATCTCATCTTTTTCCCCAAGTCTTATTCTTGTTGAGACCCCCATATGTTTGTTTAAAAAACATCCTTTTTATAATATGTATAACATGTTATTAATGTCATAGAAAGTACTTATAATAAATGTGCACCAACCTCACCATGAAATATTCTTATCTGTCAGAATATCTTGCAGAATATTTTTCGTTATTAATCTGAAATTATAAAAAATACATACTGACATAATGTATTATAAACATTGCAGGCAAAATCTGGTACATATTATGCATGAGCATTACATAAACGAATATACCATAATTAGTGTTGCCTAAACCTCTCAGACAAAGACATTTTTTTACTATGTGTTCCTTTGAGAACTGTCAAAACGTGATAATTTTTGTGTTATTTACGAGTTTTGCTAAAAGCTTCATAACTCACGTTTTGGGAAACGTTGCCTCATTCTAAAATTTTTTTTGGAAAGATTATGAAATTCACTATCGCATTGTGTATTTATACGAAAATATTTGCGTTTCTAAATATACATTTTATGAAAACGTCGAAAATATGTAAGAACCGCTTACCATTATTTCAAAGCCGTGAAAAATGTACTTTTTTCTGAGTATCATAAAGAAATAACACTTTATATATTGAAGAAATATAATTAAAAACTATTAGTCACCTCAAAATATTAACCGTCCAAACTAAAATATTTTTAATAAATTATTTAGAAACGCAATAAATTATGAACGAACAAGATGACAGATTCAATCGGCTTAGATAATGCACTTCTACGTTCCATAGATATTCTTGAATACAGACGCGTAGCGTTATTCATTATCGATACTCTGTTTTTTAAATCATGGCAAATCCGTATACTAGTGATGGAAATAAATCGATTTTTGTAAAATCTCGCGCGTTTACGTGAAAAGACGTTCTAATGTCTTGACCGCTATTATCATATTTACGTCTTTTGACATTCTAATGTTCTGAGTGGTTAAGAGATTCTCAACACATTATCAAATATGTATACAGTGAAAAAAAAAGTTATTATTTCTTAAATAAAATATATACAGAACTCTCCCAGTATAATCTGCCACTCAATTACCCGAAGACTGCTATATTCCGCCGTTATTGTTTCTAGATGAAAGCACAAGTTGAAGCTCTATAATTTCCTGGTATTCGTATGTCAAATTCAATAGTCCGTCACGTGCCTAGACTCGAGTGTCAAACTTTGTACACCGACGTGACAGGTTGGATTATCTCACTCTTACATACTTAGTTACTATACCACCGGTTCTCGCTGACCATTTTACCAGTCACCAGGGTTGATTATGTTTGTTATAGGATATTTCGGTTAGACCTAGTTCGACGTAATCTAGTAACTGTCACACGTGTTTCGGTTAGTTTCGTTCTGTCACGTTTTTTGTTTGAATAAGTTTACAAAATAAAGTCTTCTCGCAAACGTAAACATGACACCATAGCCATAAATGAACCACTCACTAGATCAATATCTTCGGGTTTTTCGTACTGAGCCCATGGGTCCTAAAGTTTGCCATAGATAAAAGTCTGTAACTGAAAAATATACGTCACTACACGACATACTCACCATCGACTAGGATAGAAACTATAAAAAAGGCGTAACCATAGACAATATAATTCTCATTCGGAGCCAACCCCATTGGCTAGCCTAAAATCGGCCAATGACAGCGGCCTATAAACATGCATGACTGGTTTGTGGAAAATATACGTCACACGTCAGCCATAGAGATTACAGTGTCTTTTTTTTGACCCACTTTTTTCTCGGAGTTATACCCCCCTGACCATAGCTAACAAAAAAATGGAAATTTTGCAATGATATTGACAGATTAAGTATTAAATTTAGATAAATATGTGAAGGAGAAGAATTAATGCGGAAAAGAATTAATTCATACTTTATCAATGAAGAATTAATAAAGTATGTAGTGTGTAAAAGAAGAAAAAGTACATTTTTAGGCATGTGGTTAAAAAGACGATGATTAGATAATATACTTATAAAGAAATCCAATAATATTAGTGAAAATACAGGAGAGTACTACATATTAGCAATGCATAAAGAAAAACAAGTTTTATTTCATAATAGAAACACCCATTTTAATTTTGAACTATTTTGTATGTATGCACCATAATCTGCCGGTTTCACTAATTGGACACTTGCCCGGTTTTTCTTTTTATGGATTAGTGAGAGAGTATATACTTGGTTAACCCTTTGCACGCGGCCGTCAACTGTTGTTACGGCAAAAAGTCCATACTCACACGCGGCTGTATCAACAGTTGATACGGAAACTTTGAATGCCGATATTCCAGCGGTCTTTTGACATAAATTTATTTCCCGCTCGCTTGAACATTCGTAGAACTATCACAATGCTGACATCGACAAGAATTTCTCGAAAATAAAACTGTATTTCATTAAAAAACATCGATAATCAAGTGAGCCTCTTTGCGTCTTCGAGTGCCATAGTTTACAATTTTGTCAACGGATGGCGTTAGTTTAATTTTGTTTTTATATTAAGTGACATAAAATTTAAGTGTCCAGTTTTAGAAAAAGTTTTCATAACAAAAAATGATAAGTGCTCATGGTGTCTATCAACGCAGTGGCCTAAGTACACACACGCCGAATGAATGGCGGGACCACATTCAAAAGATACGATACGTCTTTGTATGAAATTTTATGTTTTTGTTTTTATAAACATCTAAGAGTGTTGACACAGGAGGATTTGTTATCATATTGTGGAGAATAATCTGTTCTGTCTATATAGTGCAATAAATCATGCCAGAATGCTATAATTTGACATTTAATTGCGTGCATAGGTATTTGAAAATATGTACCGAGTACGGGTATAGATAAAACAGAGAAAATTAACGCGTTCAAAAGGTTAAAGAAGAAGGAAACCCAATACGGTATAATCCAAAAATTTGTCACGATAATGCATATCCACACTGAGTGACCGTAAAAACACCTTCAGCAACAAACCAAGTAAAAAACACTCATATAATATATTTGTAACGGCAAGTAAAATATTCAAAGTTGTTATTAATAATAAAAATGTTAAATAAATTACCTCATTGTAGGCATGGGAACTACGGAAGCGTACAGAACGCAACATACATTATTATCTTGCTTGTAAGCGTGGCACTTGTGATATTCAGAGCACCAGTATGTTTCCAGCATGCTGTCTTCATCTTCCTTGCTTTGGAGGTCAACTGCGTCATTTGCAGCTTCAGGGGTCTCAGATACGGTGATGTCTTCATTAACAATACAGAAATCCTAAAAACAATAACAAACAAAGTACATAAAAATAATTTTAATTGAAACACAATTGTGATCATTTTGATTTGATCAAGCTGCATATTATGTGGAATGCAGAATGGTGTTGTATTAACTACAATAACAGAGAAAAATATTATGTGGAATGCAGAATGGTGTTGTCTTAACTACAATAACAGAGAAAAATAAGTCAGGTACTTCCCCCTCCCCCACTCCCTTCAGCTTTACAACTTTACAGCTTTACAACAAACATTTTATCCCAAATTAACATTAATATACCATCAAGAAAATCAATAAGGAGGATGAAAGACATTTTCTATATTAAAGCCTACCACACAAATACAGGATATTTTTCCCCTGTACCGTGAACATTAAGAAATTATCACATTATACATGGCTCTAATAATGAAATAGACATTTTTAAATGAAATAGACATTTTTAATGACCAATTTAAACACTTCAAAAAAAAACGTATTACCTTTAATCATATTAAGCTGATATTGTGATGAAGCCCTTTATTTAAAGAGAAGCAAGATTGTACCTACCTAATCAGTGTCTCACCAGTACAGGTGTGACAATAACAAATCGTTTATGAACATATTTATATTTACCTTTTAAACATTTTTATTTGTTATTTACTTCTGCATATTTAGCTTATTCATTTTGTAACTATTTTTGTTATTATCATTTTTTTATTATTATGTATTTAAACATCCATGTATGTAAATTTTTGGGCACCATGCCTGTTTTATGTACTTAAATAAAAATAAATAAAATAAATAAATACCTTGAATGGGGCTGCCATAATCCCTCTTGCTCGAGACTGTTGAGAGCAGTTGGGACTCTTGTGCGGTATTCACATAAAAAATAAGATTTTAAAGAACTCCTAAAAGGTGAATATAAATAGATTTGGACAATTTGAGGACTAAACAGAAAACATTTAATATTTTAGTGTTTGAATATAATTTTAATGAGAAAAAAATCAACCCAAAATAAACAATGTTTTTTTACTATACTACATCTATTTTTATTGATAAATGTATTTAAAAAGATTTTTGTTGGTTTGATTGAGGATTGAACCTTTCTCCTCTTAGCTGCTGTGAAATATTAAAATGTCTTTTGAAAGTTAATTTTTTTTTTTTGGTTTGACTTTTACATTCCTCTACTGTGACTAAATAAAATGAGTGAACCGCACTATCACTCAAGCCAAATCCTATTTGGGTGGTACTACTAAGATTTATTTAGTATATTAGGTGCTGTAAATTTTTATACATAATATCATCCAATTTCAGAGAAATGCGTGAGTGCCACCAAAATTTGATATAATGCATTGTCATTGACAATGAGTATCTGCCAATTTCAGCTGGAGCGGATGTAGGGAAGTGGGTTAGTTTCCACTTCCTAGATTCCATTTCATTCATGCATTCATTCCCGAAAGTAAAAGTGAAATTCAAATAGATGTATTTAAAAATAATGTTCAGTACCTGTACGGCTTGTAGATAGTTACATAGTGTGCAATATGTCAAGTCGGTGTGCCGAGGGCCCCCTGCTGCTGATTGGCTGAACAGATCTAGATATAATATATTCAATACCTGTGCGGCTTGTAGATAGAAATAACGCAATATGCCAAATCGGTTTGCCCCACTGAGAGACCCCTGTCGCTGATTGGCTGAACAGATCCAGATATAACATATTTAGTACCTGTACGGCTTGTAGATAGAAAGTGCGCAATATGTCAAGTCGGTGTGCCCCACTAAGAGCCCTCCTGCCGCTGATTGGTTGAACAGATCTGGATATAACATATTTTTGCTCATCACACTGTACCACCATCACCCTGAATGGAGGATAAAACAAAAAACAAAATAAGATTGAAATTCCTAAGCTGTTGATCTGTAACTGTAACTGTAACATATAAGAATTACGGAGGTTTAAAATAAGTTTATTTTTAAATAGATTTCAGTTTTCAAGGGATATAAAAAACAAATCTTATGTTGGAACTGGTTTCCTAATGTTATGGCTTTATAGGTTGGGCAATTAGAGTTGAGGCGAACAACACATACTTAGAATTGTCTGTACAGGTGCATATGTATACACTTCCGACAGCCTTTTGTCTTGCTTTAAACCTAATAATTTTCACTAACTAGAAAGGGACATGTATATTCAATCATCGAATTAGAATAATATTTCAGATGTTAATTTAACTACCCCAAAACTCCCGAAGGAAACTGAATGCTGGGAGGAAAGTTTCTGGGATAGCGTTGCCGAGCGGCCTTCAGGGTATCGGAGTGTTGCTGCCAGCAATTGAGGACGATGGCATCTACCTCAGCCAACACCGGAGTAGGGCCACAGATGATGATCACATGGACATCAGAGAGAAGCTTGCAAATGACAGCCCGGAAAGCAACCTGAAAAAACAAATCAAAAATATAACTGATCTATTTAATGTCTAGAGAACTAAAAAATACCCACTTCATAGTCTGCCAACTTAAGAAATACTAAGAACGATTTATCTATAAATTCTATACAAGTAGTTCGGGGAGTGTACAAGGTTTCCAATGAAAAAAGTCCTAAGAGTGTAAGCTTTTAAGTTTTATAATATGAAAGTCGAACTGGAATTTTAGGTAAAATGCTTGAAAATGCCTTCACCAGTTTTCAAACTTTACTATTTATCTATTTTATCTAGTGGTGGTTCGTGGTTTACACCATTGGGAGTTCAACATTAAAGCGATTTAAAAAAGGAAAGAATTTTGGCTTTCTGTGAGCAGCTTTTCTTCTTCAGAGAATATTTGGAGTCTTGTCATTTGAAAAATAGGTGTGGAGAGGTAGGTATTAGATATAAAAATAAAATAACATTAGTCACAAGTTAGTATATAATAAGTTCATATTATTTACAACAGGATTAATTGGATATTTCAAAAATAGGCGAATACGGTTATACTGACTTAGAAATTCGAGACATAAAAAGATGTGTCAATTTCATGATTCCAAAGTTGAACGTTCAAGAGGGGCATACAGACACATTTTCTGCTGTACATATCATAGTAAAGATTTCCGATTGCAACATGGCATTGCACTTTGATATAGGATGAACAGAATATAACCTTTTTTTTAAACAGTAAATATACTAACCCTTGGACTGCGGTGGCATAAATAAATGGGAGTGTCTCTCAAAGAGGCCTCCGTATCGAGAGAGATGAGGCGCAGAAGCAGCTGCCTCTCGTGCGAGGAGAGAGAGCGCCAGCCCGCCGTGCCGCAGGCGTAGCGTCCCCACACACACAGGCAGCCAAACACGCTGCCCATGCGCAGGGTAAACTGTTCCAATACAGGCTGGAAATGATACAAAAATATATACACGGTGTTCAGAAGTTTGTACTACAAACGGGAAACTGGTGAAGCTACGTCACAAAGACATCCCAAAAAAAAAAAAAATTTTCGATCTGAGCATTTAAAATTTTTATTATTTTCACAACTAAACAAAAAAACAAATTTAGTGCCGGGTCTACGCGTCATTAAGACATTTAACATCTGATATTAACCCCTACCGACCGATTTTTTTCAAACGCCATTATTACCTGTAGAGTCAATTAATTCACTTTAGGGAACAGCTCATATGACCTCGTAGAAATCGTTATGTCTCTCTTACTGTTAAGGTTAGAAATGTGATCTAAACGGTATTAGAAAGAGAAAACACCAAACTTTATATTAAAATCTAGAAGTTAAAGACAGAAGAGTTAAAATGTACACCTAAATGAAACCAAAGGTTCCGACTGCAATTTGAGACAAATTATGAAACTTGTGAATTTTTTATTAATTATTTTTATATGAAATGACAAAAAAGAAGTGGCCATAACGTTTATAATTTGTTTAATAAAAGTGTATTTGTCGTTATTTTATTTCAGTCTTTACTGATAATATAAAACTTTTTAATGTTTGATTTCAAAATTTTAATATTTCAAAAACTATGTTTATTTTTTTTTTTTGTTATTTGTTTTTGGGGTGTTATGCCGTGTTGCGCTAACTCCTTCTTTAGCCAACGTTTCGGACAGCATTGCAGTGTCCATCATCAGGGCAGATGGACACTGCAATGCTGTCCGAAACGTTGGCTAAAGAAGGAGTTAGCGCAACACGGCATAACACCCCAAAAACAAATAACAAAAATACTTTTGGCCGTGAAAATCGTAAATCATATATATTTATGTTTGATTTTTTTTGCATATTTATTCACCTTTCAAAAACAGTTTTTAGTTTTGGATACATTCAGAAATATCCCATTTATTTGGATATTTATTTATTTTTTGCTAAGCGGAAATACACACAAATTCTCTGACTTTCTGACAGCATCTTTAAGAAATATAAAGGTCAATGTGCCAGAGCTTTGAGGGGTTCAAGGTATTTTTCAAAAATGATTTACATACTTCCAAAAGCAGGCTCTCTGGGCAGAGTATAGCTTCAACAGCATTCAGCAGAAGAGTGGGATGTGCAGCGGAGGCACTCTGTGAGTCCAGGGACTCCATGAGCCTGTCCACCAGCGGATAGCACGGCCGCAGTTCTCGCTTCAGCCTCTCCAGGTTGCGGGGGTTTTCCAGTTCGTCCAGCCCCACAAACATGACCATGGCGTTGAAGATGGATATTAACAGGGAGTTCAGGTCGCTCTCCAAACCTCCACTGGCTATGCCTATCAATGTGATACTGGAAAAATATATTCTCTTTATCTGTATAAATAAAAATGTTCATAGAAGTCACCTGTGCAGGTAAAAACAGCGCCATCTGTTGGACAAACATGTTTTTTTTTCAGTTTTTCAGTTGGACATAAAAGCAACATGCGATATTGTTTTTCTATCTGCACAAACAGACTGAGCCACTGCAACGTATGGCGGGGTACAGCTAGTGATTAATGAATGACTTGTTTCATTTGCTTTCGTTCATTCGTTCTTTCGTTCGTTTCGTTCTTGTTTCATTCGCATTCGCTACGGCCTCCGCAGTCGGGGATTTTATTTATTTCAATATAAAATTTTATTTCATTGATTTGTATTATTTCACAAGCAGCACGATCCAGATAGATGATACTCCAGATGGAAGATACTCTCAGTATCTCCCTGGTGAAAGCCCACTATTCAGAAATGAAAAGTTGCTTGAAATGGCGCTAGGCGTGTTTGGTGACCAGATCTAAATAGCTACGTACATGTACTTGGCGGCGTTTCATTTCTTTAAAATATATGAAGAGTATGAATAATAATGATTGCATTTCTCCTTTGGGGGAAGCAGACGTAGATCGTTTGTCTCATTTTCAACAGCTCTTTCTTAAGGCAGGTTCGGACTTGGCGAGTGGCGAGTAATTTAGTAGTTAACAACATAAATTTAGTTGAATGGTTCCATAATATTTCATCAATATAAAAATTCAACACACCTTTAAAAAGTGATATAGAGTCATTAAAAGTGATGAAACAAAAACTAGGTTTAATAGTTACCTATGAAACCTATTTAACCTAGTTTTTGTTTCATCACTTTTCATGACTTTATATCACTTTTTGTAGGTGTGTTGAATTGTCATTTTGATAACATACCCGGTCACCATAGACTAAATTAGACTAGACACGGCATATTCATTTAAAAATAACCCCAACACAGTTTTGGTTTGGTTCACATGCACATTTATGAAAAGGACCACGCATTATGTCGCAATGCGAAATGGGCACTGTGTATTGCGTTTTACCTTTTGTTGGTCTATTTTGCTTCTCAGCTATGCTGGGCAAGTTCATTTTTTCAATCACAAAAATAACTGAGTTCCAAATATTTAAATTTGAATTATGTCCATATTACAACACCTCTGACAACAAGTTCTCCGTGGTTTCGCTTACGAGTTTGAACGCTTGTACAAGGAGTTTAAACAGAGTTGGGTTGTTAAGTTCATCTCCATATTTGTGACGTACACTACGTGGCGTTATTTTTTAAATGAATTTAACTAGACAGGGCTAATCTAGTATAATACATCAATGCCGGTCACCGATTTTTTTGTATAATCTTCTAAACATTGCTACTTTCTATCCAAACTTATTAAACATTGTAACATCATTGCAGGATGAAAAATATGTTTTTAACTAGGCCAATATAGTCCGTGCAAAAGCAATCATTTTAATTGTTTTAAATTCTGGTTAGGTACCTACTTGTTATAAAGTTGGATAAACTGAACATCTTAGTTACTATACCCCTGACTTGTTATAAACAATGTATTATTTAAAATCTATGAAGCACCTTCACCTTTTTATATGTAAAGGTATAAAACTTTAAAATTAAATAAATATTGTGGTAATGGACATGGAATTGGCTTTATTAGAAAGATAATTAAATGCCAGTAATGTTTAAATATTACTTTGAGTGTATGGGCACCACGGCTAGCTTGAATAAAGCGCAATCTGAAAGTCCAATTTTCAACCACTTTTTCGAACAGCTGGGATCGCATATTGGCAATAAAGTGACGAATGTTGGTTTCCAAGCCATCTAGAATCATCCGCATAGAAGAGCGACTTCACATATCCCCACAGAAAATAATCCAAAGGTGTTAAATCCCAGTATCTTGAAGGTAAATTCATAGTTTCATTGAGCAAAGTTAGGCTATCATTGAATATTTCCATCAATTAAATTGACTGTGGAGCGCGCTACGTGACATGTTGTGCCATCTTGTTGTAAACATAGGTCTTTCACATTAATGCCTTTCAATTGGGGAATGAAAGTCTGTAATCATGATTCTAAAATGGCAATCCTAACTGAGCACAAACCAGCTGTCGCTGGAAAAAGTTTGTCAAGTATCCCATAATGAAAGTAAAAGTGTCGCCAATTACAAAAACAAACCTCTAAAAAAACAACATTACAAAGATTTAAAAAAAGAAATTACCTTCCCAGGAACTCTTTCCATACAATAATTCCATTTTGGATTTTAGTGCTCTTGAGAATAACATCTTGGCACTTGCTAAATAAACTGACACCGTTTAACGATGCCATCGAAGAAAAGGGGAGCTAGAATAATAAAATAAAGCAGTCAATAAAATGTGTCACATAGATATTATAATGGATCTTATTATTTGTTTACAAGCATTTATATCTAAAGTACTGAAATATTAAATATAAAGCATTGGCTATAAAGGGATAAAACATACGCTTTCATTATCTCCTTTCTTTCTGGTAAATATGGGGAGCCCGCTTGCAGTTATTAATGCTAAAATGTGAATCGTCATTTTAGTCACAATCAATTATTATTTGTAGTTAAAATAAAACACATTTAACCAGTTTGGATAATTAGTGTGTGACTTAAACGAATTCAAATTCATTCAGGTCCATTTGTGAATACAGAAACATTTGTGTATATTGTAAACGTTTGCCGAATATAAAACAAGCTCCTTGACAACCGATAAATAGTTTTGATCTGACAGCTGACAGCTGAAATTTTCCATAGATGAAATTAGTGACTGGCGTAATCGCGATTTCTATTTCGATTATTTCTAAATGATAAATAAATTATCGATTCATAAAATAGTCGGGTTTTTCCAATAGTTCCCATTTATTTAACTTCTGCAAATATTCATTTGATAACTGAATTGAAATCATTGATGGCTGATATATTATTACACTCAGTAATGTTATCAGTCGGCTTAACTCGTCAGGGTTCCTACTATTTTAATTTCAATTTTTTTGACAAAATATTTTCCTCGCCAATCTATCAAACACCCAAAATAATCAAAGTGATCCATCACCGAGGGATTAAATCAATTTTTACGATTATTAACATGTTTCGACATTTTATATTTTGATTAAACCGTTATCAATAATAATAATTGAAAAGGCCTTTCAATTATCAATAATAATAATTGAAAAGGCCTTTCAATAAAATGGTACGTTAAATATGAAATACTTTATTATGTGGTTACCCCTGTTTTGACGCTGGAGACGAGTGGTATATCATATCTATGGGTCATGTTATATCTGGGTATATCTGGGTATATCTACAGTCTACACTCGACACAATCAAAAGACGCCGCCAGATGCCGCTAGTCAAAATACACATCTGACGCATTGTGGTATTACGCGCGTAAAAATCAATATAATTTTCAATGGTACTATGTAGTTTTTCATATAAATATAAACATTAAAAAACAGACATTTTCAAACATATCATGTGATGAAATTTAAAACTCTTTGATTGTTGCTCGGAAGATTGACTTAATAAAACCACTGTACAAATTTAATATGGTAAATATTTTTATCCTATTTATTTAGTAATAAAAATATGGTGACGGTATTTTTTAGTTATTTAAAAAGATGTCTTATTTACTTTTTATTTAGTTATATTAATCAAGGCGAAATTAATGATCAATTTTTAGTAAAAATTCAAGGTTTAATTGGTTAATCTTCGCAATCTATGTTAAGATACAATATGAAAAATTTAAAAGTGAGAAATTATTACTATCCAAATAATACTTAAAAAATACGATAAGAACGTAGCGAAATAAAGTTAATTTATTTGTCAACTTTGACCTTATTTGAAAATGTCAAGGATATTAAATAAGATTAGAGTATTGCATTAATTCTTTCCTCTGTGGGAAATACATTATTAAATAATATTGTGCTCTCTTTAATTTTAAAGACAAAACAATATTCTGTCATCAAATTAAGAAAAATAAAAGTCATCATTCGATGTAAAAATAATATGTGGTATTGTCCATTTTATTTATACCGAGAATTTAGTTTATTCAAGTCTGTCTCACGCTGTGTGCTAACATCTCAAGTATTCTTGTTCAGCTATTAAGATTGTCTGCAAAACTTCTTTGAGGGTTTGTCAAATGTTAGAATTTTTTCGATTTAGGAAAGACCCAGCATCGTTGATCTGACAAGCAAATATTCATTCTCAGTAGATGTTGACTGCTTAATAACAAACTTTTTCTTGCACAGTCTTTTTTTTATTGCCACGTTTAAGACCTCTTCAAGACCTGCTTTACAAAATACATTGCTATAGTCCCTTTCTTATCCCGCCCCAAAGTTATCCAAACGAGCTGTAACATAGTCCTTCTGGTTGTACAGAGTACACACAGGGGAGCTCTTACGAGGCATCACATGACAAAAATTTGTCTCAAAGTACTTGAAGAATGAAAGTGTGTTCTTTGGTTAAACATGCCATACTAAAAGTGCTTTTTGTAGGGTACCCCATAGTAAAAGTTTGACTTTTGTCAGGTGTCTTGTAAAGGAAGAGTGTTTTGTCAAGTATCCCGTAATGAAAGGGTGTTATTTGTCAGGTGTCTTATAAAGGAAGGGTGTTTTGTCAAGTATCCCATGATGAAAGCGCGATTAGCTTTATATTGTCTTCTTATGTAGGTATCCCACAATGAATGCATGTTGTTTGTCAGGAGTTCCGTAGTTTGATGTGTTTTGCAGGTGTCCCACACTGCCTTGTGATTGATACCACGGAGACATCTCCCGTCAAGCTGGGCGGGGGTGAGGCGGGGGGGGAGTGGGGCGGCGGCGGGGGCCTGGCCCTCAGCAGCAAGGTGCACCCCAGCCCGGGGGCGGCGCGGGGGGTGTGGGCGCTGCCCCCGCCCTGCGACATGGTAGCCGACTCGGAGCGGCTGGCAGCACATGACGCTGACTGCGCCGAGTCGCATCTGCTGGGGTCCCAGGCGGCTGAGTTGGTGTTTGACGCAGTTAAGACTGGGTCAGTATCGTTCATATACATAATAATACAAATAGTTTGTTACACCTAATAAGTGGCACTCCCAATTGTTGTGGCTGAAAAAAGACAAAGACGGAGTATGGAAGTATATGATTATGCATATCTGTTTACTAAAAATAGCTAATTCATTTTAAGCATTATTGTTTCGATTGGAATTCGAATATTATATTTTCCAATCTGGAATGAAGTTTAAATATATAAATATTGATGCTTATTGATGATTGGCTTAGTCCAAGATTGCTAACTCCACTTTTGTCTAATTATTAACTTGTGTTTACAGCAGTAAAGATTATACATAGTGCGTTTTTAAATTTACCTATTAGGACTCAATGGAGTTTTTCCTTTTTTAACTTTTATGAAACCAGTGAAAAAAAAATTATTATTAAGGCAAACGGCTGCGCGACCTTTATCATAGAAAAATTTATTTTGGATTTTAGGCCAATATACCTAAACAAACTACATAATTATTTTTAAAATCATAACGCGTAGTAAATGTCTAGTAGGGACATGTGCTACTTTATTTATTTGTCTTTTACCCTACCTACTGTTTCAATAAAATGAAAAAAATAAATTGACTAAAATTTCTATCCAAAAACAAATTTTTTTAAAGATGTTTTATTTCATTTATTTTTTGATGTCATTGAAACAGCAGGTAGGGTTAGGTTATTCTTTTAACAATTGCATTTCAGTCACAAAAAAATGCCAAAGTTGCCTCCAAAATCATTAAAAATTTGATTATTTAATGGCCTCTATTTTATAATTTAAAAGACAAATAAATAAAGTAGCACATATCTGTACTAGATTTTGACTTTACCTCTTTAAACAAATAATTTTTCAGTTTGGTCAAGTATTTTGGCGGGTCAATTTGAAATTCTTCTCCTGCACCCCAGACTTCCATCCCTAAAGTTTGCGACATACGTCTCAGTAGGAAATGATTGTATGGCAACGTCCGCCCCCTACTTTTCTCCGTGGTTCTGTCACGATAAAACCCTAAACAACAATGATTCAGGTAACCCGATAAAACGAAACATCATAAAAAAAATACGCTAGATTAATTTAGTTTAGGTTAGTTGTTTATTTCTTCAATGTTCTGTTTTTTCACTATTTATGTGATAAAACACTTTTGATAGTACTCTTTATTTTTCAGCGATGTATCAGAAATCGAGCGTTTAGTGGAGAAGCTGGGTGCCGAGGCGCTATGCGGGCGGGACAGGCACGGCTACACGGCGGCGCACTGGGCGGCGCTGGACGGCAGCGTGGAGGTGATCCGCCACCTGGTGGAGCGCAGCGCCCCCGTGGACCTATCCTGTCTAGGCACCCAGGGTCCCCGGCCAATACACTGGGCTTGCCGCAAGGGGCACGCCGCCGTGGTGCAGGTGCTACTGCAGGCGGGGGTGGCGGTCAATGCGGCTGATTTTAAAGGTCAATCCTATTTTTAGATTAACATATTAAGTAATTTTTCGGAATATTTTTACATTTTATGAAAGGTTAATTCTATTTTTAAATATGACAATGGAATTAGACCGATTAACAATTTTTATACTTAGTTTTCTTCGACAGCACTGACTTCGTAATTTGGCTGTTGCACGTCCAGATCTCTACTCGGCCTTGCATTTCTCTAAGAGGCATAAAATCTTTGAATGGGAAACAACTTCATTATTTATAATAAACGATAATAATAAGGAATTAGCGTGCGTTTACAAGTGAAATTTTATTCCTTGGCTTTTATTAGTGTTTGCCAAGTAATCAAAACACTTTTTCATCGTTTTGGATTTAATTAGAGGTAGCTCACAACCTTACGTGACGCTTGACAGTTTAGTATTAAAACTATTAAATTGAAAGCATTACAATTGACAGCATTACAATTGACATACCTTTTCTTACCACTCTGAGTGTAGTGTATCGACGATTGGTACTTGAATGAACTGTAATTTTAACGAGATAGAAAGAATCAAGTGATTGTGTTTGTTTATCGCAAGGAAAATTAGAAGTGGGAAAAAGAAGGCTTTTACCTCGTAAATGATGTTTGTTTCATTTGGGAGTTCTGGTAGTTTTTGGAAGGTTCCGTGGGCACTATTATTAGTTCATAGATGTACATCTAGCACCATTGTTTATCTAGCACAACACAACAATGTTTAATGTTTTCAACTTGGGGATGATAATTTACACTATTTTACGGACTTTTCTTGAGATTAATTGTTACGAGGGGTGATAAATATGCGACGAATATTCGAACGTAAAACAAAATAACACTTGCTGTGGGCTTCTTTTTTCAAATCTTTATTACTTGGTTTCTATGAAGGTAAGACCTTTAGGAATGGAATAAAATAAGGGAAAAGGCAATTTGGGTAGGAACTGGAATATTGCGATAGTCATAAAACTGTCTACATACATATTATTATTTTCCCTTCAATTTCTCACACCGAATTTGTATTGCATATTCAACTTGTGTAAAATGACAATTTACTTTTACGCAGGGTTAACACCTCTAATGACGGCTTGCATGTACGGACGCACCGCTACGGCCGCCTACCTGCTAGGCATGGGGGCCCTGACGCACCTCACTGACATCAACGGAGACACGGCCCTGCACTGGGCGGCCTATAAGGGGCACGCCGACCTCATCAGGCTTCTGATGTATTCGGGGGTTGATTTGCACAAAACTGACAACTTTGGATCAACTCCTTTACATTTGGCTTGTCTTTCTGGAAATCTGACTTGTGTAAAGTTGCTGTGTGAAAAGGTATTTGAATAAATTTAATATAATTTAATTATTAGAATCACATTTTCTTATTGGAATCTTTCTATATTGAACACAATATTAAGGCGATGCACTACGTCGTGTAGTATTTTAAATTGAGCCGCTATCAATAACAACCCTTACGTAGATGGCGATAAGGTTTAAATTCCCGCTTAACACCATCCGCCTGTTTTGACTAATGCAAGAAAAAAACATGGCTAAAAAGTGCCTTTTATTTTATTTTGTGGATGTTCAGGCATAAATATTTAATTTTTTATCGATCATTTTATAAATTACTTAATTTGCCACACTATACAATAAAATCATAACTGAAAATGGATTCGTATGTAGGAGATTTTGAACTTTAAAGCAGTTTTTATAGGCCTTATACATTATTTTTTTCTGGGCTTATAAAAAGACTTATCTAAAAAATACTCGATTATATCAAAGGCCAAGATGTATTATACTCGCAGTATTTAATTAAAGCATCTGAAACATTTCTAGGCGATCAAGTTTTCAAACCAAAATCACATGATTTTGCATTACTATGTATGGCATCGCCTTAATGAATTTACCCTTAAGGCGGCTTAACCAGCAGGACGAGAATTCAAATTTCGTTAAAAGACGGTCTTGCGATCGGACGTTTTTTAGACCGAGACAGAAATACCGAATTCATTCCGCTGCGAGCCGTATACTCGCGCGGCTGATGAAAACTACAGCATGGTTCCGATGAAATAACAATTATTGTTGTTGAAGTTGTAGCTTTCTTCCTAATAAGTAGTTACATACATATTTGTAAATTATACGTCGGAGTGCGTAAACATAAATAAATACAAATGCAGTTTGTTGACATGGTAGATATAAAATATGTAGGTATATGAATATACATTTAAAAAAATTTCAAATATTTGTTTAATTTGTTTTTTTTTTTTTAAATAATTTACATGAGTTTTCCAAAGGTGAGTATAGTATATTAAAGTATAAGTGGATAAACAGGTCTTTAAAACACGCGCGATTTTTCGAGCACGACGGCGTAGCCGAGTGCTCGAAATAAAGCAAGTGTTTTAAAGACCAGTTATCCACGAATACTTTACGCTATTTTTTTTATTGGTACACTTTGAAAACATAAATATTGATATTATTATTAAAAATTTGGAAATAAGAACTATTAATGAATTCGTGATGTGACATCACAATATCTTGTTGTCATGGAAATGAAAAACACAAACATTAATTTGCAATCTGTCACATAAGATTAATAGTTGGATTTATAGTAAAAAGTTGACATTTAGACTTCACATTTTGTTGATTTGTTGATGTTGCCATGGTAACTTTAAAAAACGCGCGTTCCATAAAGTGCGATTTAAACACGCTAGAGCGTACTTTAAATGAGTAAAAAAGGGCACCAATAAAAAAATCTTTTGTTTTACTATTTATTCGTTTGTCCGAAAGGTATTACCGTTAAGTTTTATTTCTAATACCTATCTTATCTTACTTATTACTTGATTTGATATGTATGACATTGAAAAGAGGGTTTATTCCTTACAACTGAAGTAGTATATACATTAAAACTAGGTTTTATTTCCTACTATTTTCTACGGTACCTACCTACATATGTAGTTATGCGATTGCATAATATTGTATCGCTTTCATGTATTTGTTTTCATAATTAACGGAGCGACCTGACTCGTCTAATGTCGAAATGTTATTAAATTCACGAGGTAAATTTCGATTGAAAAATCGTAGGTTAGTATGTCAAAAATAACCTCATGTTTTTTCCTAAAACAAAAAGCTCAATTCACAATATGACATTATGAAACTGACAAAAAGTAACACAAAAAATATTAAATAAGTTGAATTATACCAATGTAATAGTGAATTGGACAATAAAATAGAAATTATGAACAAAAAAATGATTTGAATCGCACATCATGAATCGAAATTCATTTGGTTCGTTGCACTTTTTGACCCAATCACAAAAAGTTTCACCTACTTTGGCATAAGTTTCAACATTTATACATGAAACATCGATGTCAGACATAAACTCCTGATAGTCCATAGTTGATTCTTTTCCCTGGAAATTAAACAACACAAAATTATCGCCAAATGTTATAAAAAATATATGCTTATTATGACTGATTTTTTCGAACGACCCTGTAGCATATAAGTACGTACAATGTACACGGATAATTAAATATCACTAACCTTTGTTTTTTTTTTAAATATATCTCCCACGTACGTTTTTGATTTCGTAATTTGTGTTTTCTAATAAAACTTTTGTTCCAAGGATATTTTCCTTCCCATTTTTAAGCGAGGAATTTCTTTAAAATGTTATTAACTAGACCGGCGTGGACTACACGTCCGCTTGCCGCCCCGTCGCGGCGTGAATGACAAAATTTGGTCTTGTGCCGAGTTAATAAAAATGCACAAACGAGAACCGAAATTAATTACTATTATATACCTTAAGAATATATTTTTTGGTCATAAATTATTTCTAATGTTTCAATAATGTCTTGGTTAATTATTTTTGTAAAAAAATCTGAACTATACCAATTTGTAAGACCATAAATAAATAGTCCAATTGAGGGATTTTCGTCACAAAACGCGTGCTCGGATTTATTTATTAGTAATTTTATTTGAAATAAAAACAAAATTCTTATAACTACTTCTAATAGATAATTTATAGATTGTTTATACTGTATTATTATATGATTTGAAATATTTGTTGTATAATACAAATTCACCTTTGAAAATGCAACAAATCTGCGCATCGTCCAACGGTAACATTTTATTATGATATGAAAATATTATTATTTTTCAAAATTTAACAACTTACTTTACAAGATAAAATAACGATCTTTCGAAATCAATTTGTGTTTTTTTATAGAAAAGTGTCCATACGTCTAAAAGTGGCCTCAAAAATGCCAAATTTCAGGTCAAGTCTACCTATTTCGCCTTAAGCTGCTCAATTAATTCCGCTATAATATTATATTATTTATTACAAAATAATGTAACATATCAAATTATAAGAGTTTTCAAAATTAATTTAAAAAAAATCCTAATTATTCTACATACTACTTCATAAGGTGAGCTCCTGGAGCTGTATTTATGGGAGGAGTGTTTACTTACATATAGAAAATAATTCTTAAAGTGGAAACAATATTCAAATAACTACAAACGTAATTCAACATACACAGTAACATAATACAATATTCAAATTAACTACAAACGTAATTCAGTATACATAATTTATGAGAAATAGTTTAAGATAAAATATAATTAACCAAGGTTTTTTTAAAATGCAAATCTAGCTATTTAATCTATCTATTTAATCTACCTTATCTATACTATCGTATAGATTAAGTAAACGTATATTAAGGGTACAATATATCATTATCGAATTTGTGGGAGTTAATTTGCTTTTTGGATTGTTCATATTTCAAGGTTTCGGTTACATTAATTTTCGTTTTGGACAATAATATATTGTACCTCCTCACACCTAAATTCAAGTAGTGGTATTAGTTTTTTTAATGATAAACTAATGTTTATAAGAAAGGGTTTTTATGAATAGCACAAAGGATAACTAATTATTATAAGCATTAATTACTGGCCTGAAATATAATAATATCCCCTTTACTATTTAGATAAAGACAGAATTGGAGCCAAGAGATAAAAATGACAAAACGCCGCTCATGCTAGCACAAAGCCATCGCCACACTGAGGTTGTGAAAATGCTACAATCGGAGATGAAGAAGAAAAGCCGATGGTTCCCGCCCATATCGGAACTGTGGGGCCTTCTGTTCGGGGGTGCTGGAGACTCCAAGGGGCCCCTTCTACTGTTCCTTATTTCAGTGCTTCTGTGGGGCTATCCTATGTACATTATTCGGGTAAGCTACTTCATATCAAATGAAATACTGTAGACTATTTTTTTTATAATGTGAAACCGCACAAGAGTTCCTACTGCTCCCAACCACCTGGAGCCAGTGAGACTATGGCATCCCCAATTGTGGTATTTTGTGAGGCTTAAGGTAGTAGGGAAGGGAAGGAGATGGGAAAAAGGAAGGACTATGTGCTTCTAGCTGAAAATCCCCATTAATAAGTAGGTACATAGAATAAAGAAGAAAACTAGAAGTGCCTTCCATGCAAATTTGAATGGAAATAAATGTTTCATTTATTCCAATAGCCCTGCGCTCTATTTCACTTACAATCGCCTGACATTGTAGATCTCCATCCTATTTGAATTTTGTAAAAACAGTTTTGTATTGGAAATTTAAGCCTCGATTGGACAAATATTTGGATCACGAAACATATCCACATGGCATTTCTTGTCTTCTTCTCTATTCTATGAATAGGTACTATCAAAAAAATATGCCCAAGTTTTATGACATCTAACAAGTTTTGAAATTGAACTCGCACCTCTTTTTTTATTTTTACATTAACCGCACACAGGAGGCCCTAAGGAAAATAATTTCTTTCTAGACCTATGTCATCTTTTGGGACGTTGTGTAGAGAGTTGTTTTTAAGGAAAGGAAGGAGAGGAAGTTCTGGGAAGAAAAAGGGTATGAATCTAGGGATCAGTGTATCCAGGAGTGACGGATATACGAATATCATCAATATATCTTAATCACAGACCTAAATAGTGTTGTCTAACTCTGATTGTTTCCTAATGCTTCACATTTAATTATCTTTTTATTTTCCCTTTCAGTGTATACCAATAACTTGGAACAGCCTGAGAAGATCTCATTATTGCTTTATTTACTGGAACATTGTCATGTGGCTGAGTTGGATAATAGCCAACCGAAGAGACCCCGGATATATACCACTGAACTCCGATACTTACTACCGAGCAATAAAACAAATACCCTACTTTGATAAGTGGAAGAAGAGAAATGTAACCTTATCGCGCTTGTGCCATAGTTGCAGATGTTTGAGACCGCTTAGAGCCAAACATTGTCGAGTTTGTAACCGTTGTGTTTCGTACTTCGATCACCATTGCCCATTTATCTACAACTGTGTGGGTTTGCGAAATAGGATGTGGTTCTTCCTATTCGTGATGAGTATTGCCATTAATTGCTCCTTCACCATTTACTTTGCCTGTTACTGCGTCATGATAGAAGGCTTTGGACTGCTCTATATTCTTGGCCTGTTGGAAGCAGTTGTTTTCTGTGGACTGGGTTGGATACTGACATGCACATCTGTAAGTATTGACAATTTTCTAAAGATTCTTGAAATAATAACTACCTAAGTCTAATATGCAAAACTGGTTGACCCTCATGAGAAACGAAATATGACAAATCGTAGGACCAAGTCACTTATAATTATAGACCTAAAAATTTTCAGATATTGTTTCATTCAGAAATTCGTGATTTTTATGTGACAAATGGAATTTTGCCACTATCATGAAAATCACGCCTAATTCAAAATTTTCGGGCAAATAATGCGATTTTTCGTATTCTCTCGATTTTCTGGTATTTAAAAATAATAAAGTAAAATTATTCATTCTAAATATTTCTTTCTCTGTTTTGGATAAGCTTATGAAAATGGAAAGCATCAGTACTGGACACCTACGCCAGTGAGATCGACTGTAAAATACCGGTTACCTCTCGGGGGTATCTTGGGAAAGGATTTGCAATGAAACACAACTTCACGAAAGTCGTCGGACAACTGACTTATTGGGCCAGTTGTTTGCGTAAAAAAAATAAATAAAATTAAAATTCAACAGTTTCTACACGTGTTAATGTGGAGCAATTATTCCCCTATCTAAACAGAAATATTTTAATGCGTCATAACACCGAGAATTAATTACTAAGGTCCCACAGTTTTGTCGTGCGTTACTAATAATTGGTTATTTGGTACTTTAGTTATCATTTTGCTATAAACATTAATTTAAATTTCAGATACTCCATGCCTGCATGAATCTCACAACTAATGAAATGTTCAACTACAAAAGATATCCATATTTGAGGGACAAACGAGGACGATACCAAAACCCGTTTTCCAGAGGACCTATTTTGAACTTGATAGAATTTTTCGTCTGCCTTCCCGACAAATACGACGAGCAGGATGTCCTCAATGAAGACCAACTTTGATGAGTTAAATAGCAAAAGTTCGTAAACGCAGAATAAGAAATGGAATAGTGACCCCACACTGATTGATATAGCTTTCATTATAACTTTACTATGCTACTATTACTATGTACACCAGCATTCGCCAATAGTTTCTCGCGGTTTAAAAATCAATGTTGCTAACTGCGCCCTATTACCTACTAGCTCCGGTTTTGTAGAGTACAACCTATCTAAGGATTTTATATGAATGCACAAATGTAACAGTCTCTCTAGCATAATGGTTTACGCATTTGACTTTGAGTCAGGAGTTGCGGGTTCAATTCCCAGTTTTAAAATTTGGTTTAATAATATGATGCTGCTAGTCTCGGTGTTGAGAAGTTGATTGATAAAATCTTAAAAATGGCTTACTATCGTAAGGAACACTGACAAATAAATCTAGGCTCGATGCAAACCATGGTTACATTGCCTCACGCTACTACTGAGCACAAATTGTGATATTATTCTGTAATATTTACATTTATACTTACATTTTAAAATGAGTGAATGCATTGTTCTATAATAATTAGTCTATCGCTTGTTTCAATGCTTGAAATGATGTAGAATTTATTTGCAATAAAATTGACTTAAAGTAATAAGATTGTTAGTGATAGGAGAATTTAAAACATATAAAATGAAATGTGTAAAGCAAAGTGTTCAGTAACTTAAAAACTAACAAAATAGTCTGTATAATTACGACACTAAATAATAATAAACAATAATATCTCAAGAGTACATATTATCATGTATTTTATTTTTTCTGTGTAAATTCATGAATTTATATTATTTCAGAATATTTTTATTCCAGTTACATATTAAATACAAGAATATATATTTCCTGTTGAAAATTTTAGCTTAATTACTATATAATATTGTAACTTTAAGACCAAGTCGTTAGTACGGTGAGCGGGTATGTCATCAAAATGACAATTCAACACACCTCCAAAAAGTAAAATAAAGTCCTGTTTTTGTTTCATCACTTTTAATGACTCTATATCACTTTAAAGGTGTGTTGAATTTTCATTTTGATGAAATGTCATGGAACCCGTTAGTACATACTCATAGATTTAATTTTTAATATTATTTCTGCTGGAATTTTTATTTAATAAAATAATTTTTATCGAAAGATTTATACTATGCATTGTTTGAGACATTCAAAATGAGATTAATAAGTCAAAATGGCACAGAGTGGTTGTTAAGCAAAAATATCACATCTTGCTGAAAACTATGAATATGCATAATTTACTTTGTAAAATTACATCCCATTGTTACTGGAAAGTTAAAATAACATGGCAGCAAAAATCTAGGGGCAGAAAAGAGTGGAAGGTCTTCATCAAACAGAAGATAGAAAATTGCTGATTGTGAATGGAAATTTACTTTTATATTTTATCAGTGTATAATATCAACTGCAAAATAACCATGTTTAATCTTTTTACTAATATTTATCCATTTAAAGATCTCAATTATATCATGCAATAATTTAATAGATGTTGCTTCTTCTACAATGCACATCTCAATCAAACTTCCCAACGAACTGTAACCCTAAAAAAATTGCAATAAACTATGTATATTTTATGCTTACAAGTGTGAATTTTCATTATCATCTCCTTCCTACAGCAATAGGGAATTTTCGCTGTTTTTTTTTTATTCTCAAAAAAAATTATGAAAAATGAAGGTGTTTTTATTTTATTTTTATGTTGACGAATAAATTTTAAAATATACCATTTTCGCTATGCCTCAAAAAGTCTTGTTCGTTTTTATTTGTGAATTCAGCAGCTCTAATGTCACGTTAACTGCCGGGCTACTTTGGAGTACTTTTGGTTTCGGCCAGTGGGGTTTTCTATGTCATAATGACGCTGTAGCCAGTTGGAACCGTTTCGGAATGTGCTGTTTTAAATCAATCGTTATATATTTACGATAATCATTATAAGAAAAATAAACTTTTAATCTTCCACACATTTTTAACGGTATTCATAGTTTGTGAAAACACCCCATAGCCATATTTCTTATGTAAAACATCCTTCAAATTCTTGAGATCTTTGTTGGGGTTCGGTGAATAAAAACACTTATTATATTGAACAAAATTTAATATTAATATAAAAAAATAAACACAAAACAAAAATAATGTAACACACAGTGGTTATTTGTGTTCTCCGTATTAAGAGATGAAATAAAATGCTTTGTGCAGGTTTAATAGAATGTGCATTATGTAAATAAAGCACACATCGGAAAATGTATGCACTGACATTTCAATTCATTTTATGAACGTAACTAGGCATATGTATTGTGAAATGAAATCACATTATTTCAAGACAACAGGACCTTAATTTTAAAGAGACACACATAAATGATACGGGATTTTATACATATTTTAATAATCGTTTTAAAGTTGTACAGAAATTATATTATAAATAATAAAAACATTAATGGGATTCCAATAAGTTTTGCAACATTGGTTAAAACTTCAATGGTGATTGAAAACCAGCAATAGCAAACAAAAGCAATAAATATAAATGCTGTGAAATTACAACAAACCATAAATTTGACTAATACTAAAATTTGGCAAAGAACAATAATTCAACAAAACATTATTATTTGAAGAATGGTCTTAGAAGTAAAGATTAAATAATATAGAATGTACATTTCTCCAAATGTACATTCTCCAAATGTAAATGCTTATAAATAATGTCTTGAAAAATGATCACTAAACACATAAAAAGCTTTTCAGTCTTTTTATACGAGGACAACGTATAAAACTTATTTTGATTACAAATCTGTAAAATAAAATTTTAAAAATAATATTAAAATAACACACAATATTCCTTTATTAAGGTGATGCACCACGGCGTGGAACATTCGGAATTTGGTGAAATCACGCAGTCCTTACGTAGATGGTGATAAGGTTGAAATTCCAGCTTAACCCCAGAAGACTTTTGATTTACGCAAAAAAACAGATGGCCAAAAAGCGCGTTTATTTTACTTTGTGAAGTTCAGGCACAAAGGTTTTCTGATAATTTTCTAAAATTAATTTGCCACATTTTACAATGAAACCATATCCAAAAAGGGGTTGGTAAGTAAGAGATTTTGCACATTAAAGCAGTTTTTATAGGCCTGATACTTTTTTTTTCAAGTATTAGGCTTCCCAGAAAAGTATCTGATAAAAACTGCTGTGTGTTATACTCAACAGTGATAATATATCTGAGATATCAATTTTTTAAACCAAAAACACGTGATTTTGCATTACTTCGCCTTAAATGATTAAACATGAATACAATCTCAACCCCAAAATAATATGTAGATATACTTAAGTCTGAAGTTTTTGCAGTGTTTCTGACTATGCTTGAAATTAAATTTAGAATAAATATAATAATATTAAAACTACAGATGGGGATTTTAGGGATGTATACGTATTCAATTATTGCTTCAACATTATTGTAAAAAATTATGATGCATAGTTTTCTTAAAAATAAAATAAAACATAATTATCATACAAAAATATATTGTACATTTTATAAGAAATAATACTCTTTTTGGTTCATTAGCATCAGTTGAAAAAAATATGATGATAATATAATATTATATGTTTTCTAAACTAGGGTGAATCGATGAATGTCATGAGAAGAAAATTATTATTATGTAACAATATCTGTAGCTGGTTGCCGAACTTGGGTTACTATCGCAGACCGTAGAATGAAGATAGTTGGTTGCCGAACTTGGGTTACATCGCAGACCATAAAGTGGATATACCTATAGCTGGTTGCTAAACATGGGTTAGACCGTAGAATGAAGATACTTATAGCTGGTTGCCGAACTTGGGTTACTATCGCAGACCGTAGAATGAAGATAGTTGGTTGCCGAACTTGGGTTACATCGCAGGCCATAAAGTGGATATACCTATAGCTGGTTGCTAAACTTGGGTTAAACATTTGCACAAATAATGTTTTCCATCGGCCATGGAAAGTCACGCCACAATGTTTAGTATAAATGTATAAAAAAAAAAAAAAACATTTTGTGCTCAGGAGAACCGAGAGGAGATACTTATTTTACCCTGGCGAGATATTCTTTAGTCCGTGGTTACGAATTAGACAGTGAAAGGAACTAGATAAAGATTTGCAATTTGCATTATTCTAATTCGTTAGTGCAACATTTCTGCTTTAGTAGTAAAGCAAATTGAAAAAAAAAAATAGATAATAAAAAATATTACAAAAACTGTGAAACAAAGAAGCGTGACATGAATTTGACAAAATAACACTTGAACAATGTATTAATTCAAAATCGAAGAAAAATCACATTATGAACAAAATATTAACTGTGAAACGCACACCATCTTAAGCTGATAATATTGCATTAGATATAAAGATATGTCCATATTTGAGCAAATTTCTTTCACACCCTAAAACAAAGTTACAGATGCATATTGTTTAACACAGGCGGACGGAGATATTGCTAGAAAACCATAAACCACATAAATATTTACATTATTAAAATAGTTCAGAAATCAAATAATTCCACTGTGTTAATTATACAAATCAGTTTGTAAGATACATTACCACATGAGAACCATTGGTCTTTAAATGAATAATTGAATTTTGAAAAATTGTGTGATGTTTAAACCAAAACAAGAAAATAATAAAAATCATGAAATCACATTTATATCATAACACGAAATGTTGAAGTAAAATTAAACTTTTTTGTTTGTCTTTTTAAGATTGATAGTACAGACATTAAATGCCGTATTTTTGGTTTAAGTTTCAACAAAATAAGAAAAAGTCCCATAAGCTTTGCATCTCATTCAAATGCAATTGGGTATAAATAAGCCAAAGAACAACTTGAAATATCAGTAAACCGGTATTGCTCCCATCATATTATTATTGACAATGGAATTAGAAATGAAATCAGTCTTTTAATTATTTTTTTGCAATGTGATACCTAGCAAACTACTTTAATAATGCTTCTTGCAATGCTATTACGTATTATAAAACTGAAAAATTATATTTATTGATGCGAGTTAAAATTTATAGGACATTCAGAACATATTCATCTTATTTTTTTATGATGAAGACACAAGAAATTAATTATAAATGGTCACATTTTCCACACATTCATCCTTACAGGCAAGGTTCTTGTATTTTCATCAATACATAATACATTTAACATTTTAAAAAGTGTCTTAATAGTTGCAGTCCACTAACTTTGGTACAAAATGCAGGAGCGCCGCCTTGTATAGTATAGATATTTCTTCTAGAAGACAGGATGGCCAATATCAATACGCAGCAGCAGTTAGCAATGGCATACACAATTGTAAAATGACAGGTCTTAACGTTTCCACTATCTTTTACTAAAAGGCTCTTATAGATAGGCGTTAATTTGTAAGATACAAATTAAATAGATACATTCAAGTGACCGAATGCCTGATACTCCCACATCATATCTTAAAATGAATAATAAAAAACACAACACTCTTTGATTTACATCTAAAACAAGCACACTCTTGGAAAGATATTTATAATCTATCAGTACAAATACTATTTATAAATACAAAATGACATTCACTCCATTTAATGTAACACTTAAATATCGTAGGGTTGGGACAGAGTTGGTATTTTGACAACCGTATCCCTTTGCGCACCTCTATCTGATTCCAACAAGGAACCACAACTTGACTTCTTTAATCTCATATTGGAATCACAATTATCAGAGCTGGAAGTGACATCAGAACTAGACATTCTAAGGCGACCAGAGGTGTGACTTCTGACTGATCCAGCTGTGCTGAGCTTTCGGGGCATAGTGGTGCTCGTAGCCAGGGACCCGTTGGAAGAGGAATGGTTCCCGATGAGCGGGATCCTCTCACGAGGGTCTCCTATGGAGGGCGGGGCTCGTTGGCTAGACGCCGCTCCACTGGAGTCTGAGGTCATGTCGCAGTACAGGCCACCGTTGGGGCGCAGCCAACCTGCTAATCTAAAATTCACTCAAATCGTGTAAGTATAGAAAATCACAAATTTGAAAGGGTTTTACATAATTAATGCAGCATGCGTGCTAAGTATGTAATTATCATCGTCATCGGTGCTATAACCGTCGGTGAGTTCCTCTAGGAAACGCTTCTCCTTCTGCCAGTTGTCTGAGCCCTCTTGTGCCCGAGGATGTAATGTCCACCCACCTCCGATGGACTCCATTGATCAAGGCCTCCCAACACCCCTTCATCCTGATCTGTTCGGTTTTGTGAACAAACAGCTATTACCTATAAAGTCAATTTGTTCGCTTTTTGGAACAGAACATATTGTGGTCTCATAGAAATCGTTGTATCTCCCTTATAAATATGAACTAAACAGTGTTAGATAGAAAGAGAAAACACCACGCTTTATATTTAAATCCAGAATAAAACTGCAGAAGAATTAAAATGTATATCTCTATGAAACCAAAGGTTCCAACTGCAATTTGAGAAAAAATTATGAAATATTTGAAATTTTTATATGAAATGACAAAAAGTGAGGTGGTAGTAATGTTCATAATATATCTGCCTAGTAAAATGTATAGTTTTTTTTCCCTCATCAATAATTTTAGTTCAGTGTTTAGATGAAAAAACGTAAGGTAAGCCATTTAAAAAAAATTTTATGTTTGATTTCAAAATTTTAATATTTCAAACATAATGTTTATTTCTAAAATGTAATGAAATTTGAAAGAGTATTTTATCACCTTTCAAAAACAGTATTTATTTTTCAGATACATTCAAAAATATTACATTTATTTGGATTTTATTGTAAAGCGGAAATACACACAAATTCTCTGACTTTCTGACAGCGTCTTTAAGAAATGCGGTCAATACGCCAGAGGCCTGATGGGTTACTGATGGCTATTTAACCAATATGTACCTTTGTGTTATGATGGTGAAATTGGGTCTTTTAGCAGACGTCTGGTGCCAACATTCCCTCATGAGAGCGTACACGGTCCTGGGGCAATCCGTTGGGCATTGCAAGAGTTGTCTCCCTCTTACCATTGATATGACTTCTTGGTTGCTGTACCTGAAGAATTAAAAAAACAGAATTATAAATAATAATGCCTTGTTCAAGCAATCTCGACCAAATCGGATTCAACTAGAAAAATAATTATAAAAAACTAGAGGTAATGTCGTTCTCAGGCGTCTCCAACATCATCCACCATTCACTACCATATACCACAATATTACTGGTAAAAAACTGCATTACATCAACATTAATTCGACACTTTATCTCAATCAGGTGAAGACATATTGCGTTAAGAATTCCTCGGGCGTCCCTGACTTTTTCTACCACTCCTGGCACCAATAAGAACAAACTTTGAAATTTGCAGCGATTCCGCTAGATTACTTTTTGAGTTTTACGAGCACAAACATACGCAGGCTGAATTTTTATATATTATATAAGAATGATAAATTATTGTATGCACTTACCCATAGTAAGGCTGCAGGCCGTAGCTGTAGATTTCCCATAACACCACCCCGTATGACCAAACATCGCTTTCGGTAGTAAACTTTCCATACAAAATAGATTCAGGCGGCATCCAGCGGACAGGGAGCAGCGATTTAGATTGAACCTTAAATCAACAAATAATCCTTCATGAATGTTTTCAAACAGTGTTTTCAACAAATAAAGATGCACTAATGAAGGTGTGGAAAAGTATTATACTGATCGCTAGGGCGCCTTACGAACAAAGATATGTGCAAGTTTCATTACTTACCCTGTAGTAATCAGAGCTGTAGATGTCTCTAGAAAGTCCAAAGTCAGATATTTTCACAATGAGATTATCGGCAACAAGACAATTTCGAGCAGCTAAATCTCTATGAACATAATGATGAGCTGCAAGATACTCCATCCCAGAGGCGATGTGTTTAGCTATCATCAGGAACTGAGTGGGCGACAGACCTGACCCTTCGGGAGGGGCTTTCTCCATCAGAAACTCGTGTAAATCTCCTTTGGCCATGAATTCAAAGAGCATACACAACGGTTCCTCCCTTAAAACAACCCCCAGAATGCAAACAATATTATCATGTCTCAGCTCGGAAATGAGCTCAATCTCTCTTTTAAAATCTTGCTGTGTTTTATGAGAGGCATTTTCTTTCAATGCTTTCACTGCCACAAATATAGTTCCGTTTTCTTTGGATAATTCCCCTTTATACACTTTACCAAAAGCTCCTTCTCCCAATTCTTCCACAAATTTAATTTGCGATAGGGTAAACTGAGGCACTCTCAATATTCCGTTTGACCGAGAATTTGGGTTTTGACCAGCCAGTAGTTCATTCAGTTCTATAGGAGAATTTAATCTGGAATTACCGTAAATATTTTTGTCTGCATTTGGTAAATTAATGTTCCTGATGGCTGCTGTATTGTGTTTGGAATTTCTCTGTCTGCAACACACAATAGTGATGCACAAGGCAAACAAAATGACTACTCCAATAATACTACAAATGATATACATCCAAATTTTCTGTGAACATTTTGGAATGTCACACAACTGCTCATAAATGTTATCTTTACTTGCAACGAAGCACCAGGGCTGTGATTCCTTTCCTCCGGGATTGCGACAGTAGTTGTGACCTCCAGATAGTTCTGGACCCATTTTATGAACAAACTGTTCTGACCATTTGAGACACTCTAGACCTGATTTAGAGATGCTAACATTTCCACGGTAATGTATTCCTGTTTCCCAGTAACACGTGTCCCCACTGATGGTTTTTTCAATTTCTATCTCCAGACAGTCTGAAGAATCTGGAAGATCATTACAGTCTTCCAAAGTTAATTTCTGACCGATCAATGGATGTCTTTTAGCAATAGCATATTCTTTTTGGCACAATTCATTTTCTATGATAATACAATCTTCCCGACAAACTCTGCGCAGTGGAATGGCGGCTCGAGAGACGCTGAATCCTCGGGAGGACTCTTGAGTATGCCGTTCCATATCAACAAGCACCTCCTCAGGAACTACTTTCTTTGTTCTTGTGTCAATGTGGATCTCTACTTCCGGTGATGCGTGTCTTTTAATGCGAGGTCCGGGGTCCGCGGTTTTACCAGAGAGATCTGTGAATCCAAAGTCTTTCCGGAGAGTTGGTTTACTGGGATCGAGATGTGAGGGAAGTCCACCGGGTGGCATATTTTGGAAGCGAATTTTCAGCACAGAGTCGTCTTCTGAATCATCGGTGGAAGCAATTTTCTTTTGAATTTTATTTTGATACCCGTTCAGTTGATGGAAATGTTCAAGAAAAAGTGTATTGGTTTCGTTGGGGGAGCGGCAGATGGGGAATGTGGAGTAGCACAGACTGGGCAGTGCATAGCGTCTGCAGCTGGAGCTTATTTCGTTGGAATATGACACAACCTTAAAAGCCATGGTCAGTTTCTCTTCCAAGGCCGCCTGCGTAACAGGGTATGGAATATAAACATATTCCTTGTCCAGAAACTGTGCGCAGGTAGACCCGATGTATACTTGGCACAAGCCTTGAGAAGGATATAAGATGCTATTTTGGTTTTTAGAGAATGTGTCCACATTTGATATTTTTGATATGGGATCATCAGCTTCATCGTCACCATAGAATTGTTTGGTTGTGAAGTTTTGCTGCGTAAAACCAAAGCCGGAGAGCACTTCTGTGACACCTGACGGGAAGGTTGTTTCTGTTCCACTATCACTTGAAAATAAAGGTTTGTATGGCGGAAGTACTTTGTCGTCATCTTTTGGTTTATCTACTACATTCAGGTAGCCATTAGATTCTATTTTTTTATCACCGATGCTAAAGATGCATGTATAAAGCGATTTGTCAAGAATTTCTAAAGACTTGAATTTAAGAGTAGACGACACAGTTCCATTTTCCACCACTTTTTTCTTTGAAATACGTTTACTTGTCTCGATTGGTGCTTTATTTTTCAACCAGTGTATTTTTAATTTTTGAAGTATACTCTCAGTAGTGTTTTGGAAGTCTTCGTACCGCAGTGTAGAGTTGATGGCATTGATGTAATAGTTTGATAGGCTCACCTCACATTTTAAGGTCAGTGATTTCCTTACTCCCTTCGTATAATTGGAGAGCTTATTAATGAACTTGAGTAAATGCTCCGTTTCATTACTCGAACTTCGTATAGGCGGATCTCCATCATCATCTTCATAATTGTATTCGGACTCCGATTCTGAAGTATCGCAGTAAATTATGTGGATAAATCCTATTAGAAATAATAAATAATACTTTTTCTTCGTATTCATAATACTGTCGAAAATATAAATGAACAATGTGACTAGCTCAGCTTAGCTTCATGATAAAATCATTGTAGATTCGAGTGGTAACGAAATGGTGTGGGTAGAAATTTAAGTAATAAGGTTACATTATGTAAATTGGGCATTCATGAATTAACGGCCCACAAAAATACTTATTTACGGTGTACACAGAGCCCGAAGCACGACAATTTTTCGCTTTTTATTTTCTGTCAATATAATAACAAATGGTGTAGCCAGAAAATAGATAAGCAGTGTTGCCAACTCGATTTCAAAACGAAAGTTAAATGTCACTCGAAAACAGCTAAAATGAAAAACCTTTGAGGGAAGGGGGGAAGGTATTGAAATGTATTAGAGTATTTTCTTCAGTCATTAAAAATGTATCATTATTTTAAATTCTATATTTAAAAATAATCTAAAATATCTGAAAAAGGTGCTAAGAAGCTTATGTGAGTGGTTTATTATTTTTTATCTTCATAACAAATTTTAGGGCATCAACTTGCGACGACTACTTATTTTATTACAATGATATTTTTTTGGAACTTTGTTTATATAAGCCAGACTTGAAAAGAATCCCCAATTGCCAGGCATCTCAGCGTAATTTGTAACTTAGTTTTTTCCGGGACAGCCACGCGCATGCTGTGTACTGTTTTTAATTTTTTCTAGATTTTCACCTCTCCTAATATAGTGTTAGGTTAGGTTAGAAGTAGTTATAAACTATAAGTTATAGCGTTAGGTTAGGTTAAATTAGAAAAGAGAAAGCCTTCGGTATCTTCTAACGCCACCTCTCCTAATATAGTGTGAGAAGCACCCAATTCGTTTTTCCTTATAATCCATTTTCTGGCCCACATTTGCGCTTTTTCAAATTCTCAAGTTCGTTCCGTACAAGGTCTGAAATTATAGAGATGCACGCAGCAATAATTTCACTTGATGCCATTTTGATTAACAATATCGGTTCGAGTTAAACTGAAACGTCTGAATGAAATCTCATTCAATTTTTGTCGTTCAGCTAAAATCGCTGTCTTAACGGAGCATTAGGTGGATCTCATAAAATGATTCAACTACTCACTAGAGCCGTGAAAACATTAGTGAACCGATTTTTATCGCAAATTTTTCATGTTTGGCTACCGATTTTTATTTTTCTTATATGGCATCACAGCATATGCGCAATATACATTTGAAAAAGCGTCTGTGGACGTGCCTTGTTGCGCATGTATTTTATCTTTCTCCTTGGAGGCGCATTGACATTGATCCAAAACAATCTGATCAAACCTTATATTATTGCGCATGGGTTTTATCGGTCTTAATAGAGTAACGTCAAACTCCGTAGCTGATTCTGATTAGTTTATTTATTTATTTTTATTCTTGCATGGCTCTTATCTTGTGTGTGTCAGTGTGTCAAACGTCAATACAAATCAGCTTATAGATTTATACTATGAGTTTATATTATTATAATAAAACGGTTTCGTTTCGTATGGTTCGTTTGTAGTGTGTATTAATTTCCGTGATAGAGCACTGTAATCGTTCAGTTCGTTTTCCAATCTACAGCTATTGACAGCTATGTTAGTGGTACATTAAAAGGCAAAGTTTTCTCGGTCAAGGGTTTGCTCGGTCTTTGTTGCCGTAATTCTCAGCAGGGCTATGGCGGGTTCTATTAATTCCGACATTTACCCCGAACACGGTGAAATTGAAGAAGTTTACAACGAAGACTGTGAAATCAGGGAGTTAGTAGATAATACACCATGTCCAAAGAATACGAGTGAACCCGTGGATAACTACAAACTAGTTTATTTTCTTTTTTATTTATATGGAATTACTTCCTTAATGCCCTGGAATTTTTTTGTGACTGCAAATGACGTAAGTTATTCATTAAATTATGAATGAAGTTAATAGTAAAATAAAATGTATATAGCGCAATTTGATGGTATTCCACCTTGAGTGCCTATTCACTTTTCTCAGTATATTATGCGCAAACTCTTCCTAGTAGGTTAAAATGAAAGGTTGTATTACAATTTAATCAAAATATCTTGTGGATATCAATTTTCCTGCAAAAAGAGTTGCAACTCAAAAAAATTATTCTCCCAGAGTTTTTTTAAAAATATATGTGCATTATTTTTTCTGCTAATCACTAAAATGGCCTACTTTTATAAAATTGAACACTTAGGCCATTCTTACACGGAGATACTTACAAGCGACTAGAGTTATGTGCGCATAGCATACGCGTCGTTAATGAGTATCCGCTATACTATTTTGCTAATGTGTGTAGACAATACGACGCGTTTGATGTCAATTGAATGCTACTGAAAATTTTTGTTGTTGTTTTTCGAAAATTCCGTTTTTGTATGAAGATTTTCAGGAAACAGGTGCGGCTCACGGCTGAAATTTCCTGAAAAACTTCATACAAAAAATTGAATTTTCGATTAAAAAAATCGTTTTGAACTAAACGACGTCAATAATATTGAATTTTTCAAACATAGCACTCTACCACACTCAAAAGTTACGAGCCGCCACTGCCGACAGTGCTGGTAGCGTGCTACACTAGTAGCATGATTTGAATGTTAAATTTGTTCTGGAAGTGGGAAAATATTTATGTTTATGTAACTATAATTTACCAGAGTACTTAAGAGGGAGAAGTTGTGGATTAAGTTTGGAAAAATAGTCAATTAGATATTATTCTCATCTAGTTCCATGGTGGCAATGCCCTACAATTAATATTTATGTCGTTGTATGGGTGAACCCAAAATCATCTTTTAGATTGTTTTTATGTATATATTATATATAGAGAAAAACAATATTGCCTTCATCGTTCGAGTCACTTGACATTGTATTAACTCCACGGCTGCACGTGAAAAATTATTAAATTCAGTATAATTCGGGTAGCACCGTTTATGGAAACCAGCTTTAAAGAGTAGCATATCAGTATGCGACTTGCGGTTGCATCACAGTTAGGTAGCTTGTAAACTCTGTGTATGAAGGTCCTTATTTCTCAAGTTATAAGATAAATATATTTATACAAGTATTAACTTCCTAGGCAATAGTTACAAAGAAATCTTCCTGTGTTTAGTATCTCTGTAATTTTTAATGATGTAATGATTATTTTCTGTCTTTACAGTATTGGATGTACAAATTTCGAGATGTGACGCCCAGTAATGAAACCCTACGCTTGGGAAAGACGCAATTTCAAGCTGAATTCACTTCCTACCTGAATGTGGCTGCTTCTGTTCCCAGTACCGTCTGCCTGATCTTAAATTCTCTCTACAGCCACCTGTAAGCATTTTTATTTTATTTATTGCAATGGATTTAACACCCGTTTATAAATCACAAACATTCATTTTTTTTTTTATTTTTTTTTTTATTGCACAACAGATAGATTATCCAATTACTGTACAATTCTCAATTTGACAATCTTAACACCTATGAAGATAATTATTATACAAAAAAAACTTTAGGCTATTTAAAGAAGAATTATATATATCTAGTGCTTCTGAGATTTCATTCAATAGCACCATTCCTCTTGTCATGCTATGTTGTGCTAGAATATCTGTTCTGCCGTATGGTATTTTGAGTAAGTCGTGTCGACGACTACGGCTGAAGTTTTCGGGCACGTATAAACCATAGCATTCCAAGAGGAACGGGCTATCAATATAGTTATGGATTATGTTAAAACTAAGTATTGCAAGATTTGCATGACGTCTAGTTTCCAAGCTAAATCTATTTGTTGCTTCAAGTAAGTCCACATGGTGCATGAACCTTGGATAAGTTCCACACATCCGCATATAGACAAACCTGAGGAATTTTTTCTGGATTTGTTCCAGCATATTAATATACTTAGTTTGGTGCGGAGTCCACACACCACTAGCATACTCCAGCTTACTTGTTGAATAGTGCGTTGCATATACAGGATGTAACTACACTTACCCCAAGGATTTTAACCAGTGATTCTTGACCACATTTGGGGTAAAAAATGTAGATGTCATTTGCCTATCCGATGATAATTTTTTAAAAACAGAAAAAAATTCTATCAAACGTTGGCACTGATCACTCTGCTACACGTTGTGACGGATCATGTAATATGAGCTCCAACTACCCAGTGGCGATGTGTGATGGAAAAATATATTTTTTCTTTTTAATTGAAAAAAAAAATTACAGGACGGCAAAATGTCATCCACGTTTTTAACTCCAAATGTGTTTATGATTCTTTGGTTAAAATCCACCCTGTATAGTCATTGTCGTGAAATTAAATTTACCAAAGAAGAAAAATGGCAGAACCAGCAGGGAAACTGCCATATGGCAGCTTTGCATGAGTACTTTTTTTGTTTTTTTTTTTTTTTAATTCTCGTAATATCAATGTTTTATAATAAAAATAATGCATATTCTTATATAGGAGAAAGGTCACATTTTATCAAACAATTCATTGTAAAAGGTTTTTTCACTCACCGAGTTATCATTCTTCCAATAGGGTTTCTTAAAAAACAAATATATTTTATTTTTTTGCACTTTTGTGTAATAAAAGTACTTGTTTAGATAACCAGTATTTTCTATCATGAATAATTATTAATTTGAATATCACAAACAATATTTACGATTTACACATCAAATAATGATCTGACCCTCACCAAAATAATGACAAGAATGATGAGCTCATAATTTATTATTTCTCATCTTAAAATGAAATGTAATCAAATTACACCAAACAAAAGCCAAAGAGTTGGTTTTGATGAAAAAATTGGTTCAAGGTCGGAGTACTGTGTTGAAATAATAAGTGTACTTTAAGGATATTAAACTGGAAATAAGGTGAAATGTAAAATCGCATCACCAACAAATTTTAGAATAAGTGTATACATATTAGTATTGGTCAATTCAATGATAGAAGGTCCCACAACATGTCTAATGACAGTCCTTATCAATATTTATCAATCACACATTCATTACAACTCCCATGAAATATGAACCCATTTTTCTATGCGCAGCAGGAATAGACCACTGCAAAACATTATTATTAATTTATACATATTGACTAGATAACAACACAACAAAGATAAAACCAATAAATTAACCCCCAGGAACTGAAACCCTGCATTGCCCTGGGACATAATGGGAGATCGAAAACCATCATTTATACTAGTAATAAAGCAAACAAAGCAACTATCGCAGTAGAACAAGCTTTCAAAATCTAATCACAGAAATCTTGTTGACCTGTATACAAGGTCATTATAAATATTGCAATAATGATGTTACTATACATCTAGACTTGTTCTTGTCTCACAAAATTAAGATAAAATGTGGCAAGTAAGAAACACTCTTATGTTTCCAGTAAATTCTTAATTCAAACGTTGTTCATGTATGACAAAGATAGACAGTAAAAAAATATATGTGTGTATGAACGAAATAAACTATGGGACCGGGTGGCATTTTCGTAATCAAAAGTTGCGTCGAATACTACCTCGAGGCCGACTAGACTACGGGCCGGGCAGATTTTGAGGTGTAAAGTGATCAAGCCGTGTCATAATAGAGCAACAACAGTTTGCAAATGGCAGCGATCGTTGATACTCATATCGCTTTACTGCAAGAATATAAATAAACAAAGTGATTAGACTATTTTAAAGAGCAAAGTTTATTTAGCCAGAGCACTGACATCGTAATTTGGCTGTTGTGCACCCAAACCTGAACTCTAATCGGCCCTGCATTTTCTCTAACAACGCATAAAATCTTCGGGCGGGAAACAATTGTATTATTTATAATAAACGATAATAATAAGTAACTTGCGTGTATTTACAAATGAAATGTTATTCCTTGGCTTTTACAAGTGTTTATTATTTAATAAATATATTTGTACAGCGCCCTTGAGGTGATTTTTCACAAAAACGGCGCTATATAAATTAGCCAAATATTATTATTATTATTACCGAGTATTTAAAACCCTTTCTTGCAATTGATTTCCCTAAAATAAAATAAATAAATTATACAGGGGGTATTTTGGCACTTTTTTAAGGCAATTTACTTAGAGGTAGCACACGACCTTACTCTACGATTGACATTTTAGTACTAAAACTACGAAATTGAAAGCAATACAATTGACGTACTTTTTGCTTGTCACTAGAGATTTCTACAGCGTGTCTATATATATTGTAATGTCATTGATTGCAACTGAATAAACAAACTTCTTGCCACTACTAAAGAAATTTATTACCACAACATTTTTAATTATGTAACATGAGCATGAGTAAAACCATGACAGTTGAAAAAATGACATGACATGAATCATTCTCAAAATGTAGTCACCTTCGAAATGACAATAAACAAATGGAGATTTAAATAAACAAATCTCTATACATGTCATTGCATTTTTTAAATTTATAAAAATCGGTTTGGCAACAATTTGTTTTAACAAATGAATATGGGAAAAAAAAATTCCATAAATAAGCCCTATACATATTACCCACTGATACATTAATTCTAGGCATCGTTGAAGTAATAACTTGATGAAAGAAATCTGGTTGCTCAAGGGTGGAACAGCAAAAGGCCTTACCAATTGTTTATCTAGTAAACTGACGAAATCAAACAATCACAGAACTACTGACCTACAGCCGCATCACAATTCATCTGCTAACATATTATACTAGGGCAGACCCGTGAAAAATCACAGGATATTATAATTGTAAGATTTGTGCCATACAGCCATTCAAGCGGGATAATTAAAAGTTAGAACAACCCTTTCTCCCAGAAGTGTGTTAATAATAAAATAAAAATTATAGCCCAATATATAAAAATTCAGCATGCAATATATAGTCGACAAATATGAGTATATTTCAAAGTTTGTTCTTATTAGTGCCAGGAGTGTTTAGAGAGTTGTTTGAATTGTATAAGAAGTTGGGGATGCCCGAGGAATACTTAACGCAATGAGATACGGAGTCGAATTTAAGTCGATGTAATCTAGTTTATAAACAGTAAAATTGTGGTATGCAGTAGTGAATGGTGGAGGAAGTCGGAGATGCCTGAAAAAGACATTAGCGAAGCATTGTGGGGTCTACTTGTTGTTAATAATAATTAATATTATTAATGGGATGATTTTTACAAACACCTCTGTACGGTGTAAGTCTATACTCCTTTACGCATATTTTTTAAAGGATGTACAACTGTATTGCCATACTCTCCTAGAGGTTAGACAACCTACATAGTATCATCTCTTTTTATTCAAATCCCATCATTGTTTTTTTTCCATTATTATTCTAAGCTTTTGGTAAACAAACGTATTTATGCACAAAGAAGAGATATAAAATTATTACATGAGTCAGTTAACGTATTATCTGTTCGAGGAATATTATGGTTTAAAATTATATGTCAAAACATAATGTCAGATTAAATATACAAATAAAAAGTAGATCATGCATATGACACAAGTTTCAATAGAAATGAAGGTATGTCCATTCCGAAAATTATAAATAAATACGGACAACGGACTTTCTCTTATCTTGTGCCTAACATATTTAATAAGATTCCAATGGACATAAAAATTCAATCAAATTGCACCACCGAATTAAAAAATAAAATTAAAAAATGATTAATAGATCAAGCTTTTTTATACTGATATTGTTTATAATCTTATGCATATGTATATATATGAATATGAGTAATTTGCCTGTGTTACAACTGACTGTCTTTGTATTTTATTCTTTTGTATTGTAGTAAGTTAAAAGTTATTCTATTTTTTCTTTTTTTATATACGGCTCTGTTTTGTAGTTATTTAAGTTCTTATTTAAATTCTTCTGTATCTATTTTAAATATTGTGATTTCTCGTTATTTGTATACTTTAGTAATATATTAATATTGTTAAACTGACCTCTTGACAAACTGCTTTGACAGTTTAGCGGGTATAAATAATAAAAAATTAAATAAATGATAATGTAATTCCAGGATTCCTCTCTCAGTGCGCATGGGCGGATCATTGTTTATCATCACCTTCCTGTTTATACTGACCACCATAATGGTGCAGGTGGACACAGATGATTGGCAAGATGGATTCTTTATTATTACAATGGCCACTGTTGTAGTTATTAATGGTAAATATAAAATTTAACTTGAATTGATCAACGCACCCTTAGCATTTTTTATGTCTGCCATTATTCATTAAATTGAAAAAAAAAAAATTATTATGTTCATACAGATCCTAAAACGCCGATTTGGAATATATAAGTTTTTTTTTATGTAAATTAACTACCCAAAGGCATACGTAGTATGTAGAATTAATAAATCATCATTTAATAACAATTAAAACCGTAAGAGACTTAAACACCCTGCGATTGGTCGATGGGTTTTGTCAGAACTTATACTGTTACCTCACGGGTTGGTCGATCGCGTGCGTTAGAATACGGAACATTTTGTGCAAAGTTGCGCTACGTAGACTTGCACATGGGTTACTACTGCGGTATACAAATTATTTCAAAATAATTCACATATTTTGGAAATCTTGTTAATTTAAATTGAGATTTGTTGATTTCATACCGAACCGAGTGGAATTGACCTTACTGGTAACCGACAAAACTGAGGACATTTTGACGTATGACGTCACGCAAACCCCGTCAGATGTTTATCATTTCGGCAAGCTTTGAAAAATGCAAACATTGAAAATTACTTTAACTATGAAATCGACATTTGCAAAAAAAAATACTGGTGTTTAAATTAATTTCTTATTTTGACATATTAATTTTCACAATCAGCCTGTGCAGACCTACCCTTATGGTAGATGACACATTACGCTATAGGCATCATTGGCTTGGCCAATTTCAGCATATCGCTCGCCATACATTCCCATTGGAAGTGTATGGCGAGCGATATGCTGAAATAGGCTAATGAAAATATAGCGCTCTTATAGCGTCGTTTGTCACAGGCATAAGTATAGCCTAAAATATATCATTAGAAAGAAAAAAATATATTTTACAACTTGTTAATAAATTTTTAGGTGCTGGTGCTATATTCGGAGGAAGTTTGTACGGAATAGCCGGGAAGTTCGCTACGCAGTACATGGCCGCTGTTGTGAATGGACAGGCTCTGGGAGGAATTATTGCCGCAGTGGCCCAAATCCTATCTCTGACATTCAAGGTGTCCGCCTTACACAGTGCCATGGTCTATTTCATCATAGGCGACATCCTGATTGGAATATCCCTCTTCTCGTATTTGTTCATATCCAAAGTGGAGTTCTTCACATTCTACATCTACGGAGGCTGCCGGGATTTAGGAATCTCTACTAACAATCGAGTAATGTTTATCTCCAACACCCAGATCATAAAGAAGATTTGGATCTACTGTTGCTCGGTTGGACTGGTGTTTATGGTGACGACCGCCGTTTACCCGGGAGTCACCGTTCTCATTGAATCTCATCACAGTGGCGCTGGAGGAGATTGGAATAGTAAGTTTTTTTTTTTTTTAGTACGCCATAAAATATTTTGAAAAAAAGTAACCATCTTTATCCACTATCCTGAGAGACTTGTTTAGTTGGGAAATTGTTTACAAAAAATACTATGTTATGTTTGAAATCAATTTTGTTTTTGACTCCTCACGCTAATTTGTGAGGTTTTATGAACAAACAGCTATTACCCGAACAGTCAATTTGTTAGCTTTTGGGAACAGCTCTTGCGGTTATAGAAATCATTGTGTCTCCCGTAATGTCATGGTGAGAAATATGATCTTAACCTAAACGGTGTTAGAAAGAGAAAAAAACCACACTTTATATTCAAATCTAGAAGTTAACCACAGAAGAATTAAAGTGTACACCTCTATGAAACAAAAGGTTCCGACAGAATTGAGGGGAAATGTGTTTTTTTTTCCCTTTTACAGTATTTCTTATTTCTTTTACCTTACAGAAAAATGCAATGTGAAAATATTTAGTAGCTGCTTTGAGATTACATAATTGCTTTTTGCTATAGACAATCTATTGTATAAAGTTGATTGTCACGGGTGGGCGGACGGTGTGGATTTGATTTGCATACAAATCTACAGTTTTTTTGCAAACTTCAAAACAAAAGGAAGGTCTAAGTCTGATTATGTAAAACTCTGTGTGAAGCCCGAGCAACGCCGGGGAGTTCAGCTAGTGTCTAATAAAATAGGACTTATTCCTTTTACAGTCTACTTTATTGTTTACATATTTATTTTTACATTTTGAGATGTGATATCATCTATGTAAGTTCAATACTACCTACTAGCCAATAATTTAAAAATATGTTTTTTTGGAACAGTTACAGTTGAATGGTACAAGCTGCATTGATTGGCCCATTCAAATTTTGTAGTTGACCAATAGGCTGCTTGCACTCGGTTAAAGTCAATATGTGAATGTGAAAAATGTGTTTTCTACAGGAATACAAAATACATACATTTAATTTTTTTTTTTAATTATTTGACAAAATGGTTCTTCCGTGGTATTGGACTTACTGCAACGATATACTATTTTTAAATGGCTATATTTAACAGCAAATTATTTTATATTTCAGATATATTCTTTGTACCTGTTGTTAACTACTTGATTTATAACTGTGGAGATTATGCTGGACGCGTCATGGCTGGAATTATATTGAAGGTAATTAAATTTAATTTTGAATAATATGATTATTGTACATTTAATTCAACAGCAATAACTTTTATTAACTTTCTTCTTTTTTATTGTTCTTTGTACTTTTAGTTGTTTTCTCGGTAATCAATTATCTATTCATAATGCAAAGATGCCAATCTTTATTATATATAGGTATCAACAATAAACTTACAATAATTTAGTTACTAACCCCCCTTATTATAAGATGTAGATATATATTTTTTTTCTTTTCTTTTATTTTATAGCTTTTTAAATATTACAATTTTCAACTACCATACTAGGCTAATACCCGTGTAATAATGCAGCACTTAAGACCAGACTTATTACCACGGCATTTGTAACGGCCTTAAGCCAGTCTTAAAACTGGCTTTACCATACCAGCGTTAAACTGGCGGATAATAATTAATTAGTAAGACGGTAAATGTGTAAAAAACGGGGTTGCAAATAATAATAATAGTTTGTATGCAGAATGTATGCAGGGGTGGTGCAATGCAATAACAAAAAATAAATCAGACAAATAATTAGAAAAATAAATTAGAAAAATAAATTAGAAAAATAAATTAGACAAAATAACAATATACAGATTAGGCACCTAAAATAAAAACAGAAAACCAAAGAAAAAATAAATAAAAAGCGAAAATAAATATCATGACATTTATTTAAGAGAAATAGACGTTTAACGGTCTAAATAATCACTCGAGCAATGGCGTATTTACATAAAAAATGATTGTGCGATGTAGGTTTCCGGCCGTTCGGTTTTGGATTTGCCCGCCACAAAACTAGAGCTTTTATGCGATCTCAATCTCCGGTTTAGTTTGAGTCCATTCACGTATTGGACTATTTTTCATACCGCTCGCACTGTTTTGTTTACTGTTTGGTATTTTATTATTTGAATATATTAGCATTGTATAGGACTTTATCCCTACAAAAATTATTTTTATTTTTTGTTTACTCAATTGTCATTGTTGTTATATACAAGCATATACTTGGAGAATTTATGTGATACATGCACTTATAGTGTGTGATGGATTATCAACATATGAAGTGTACTGATTCCTTGAAAGAATAAATACTATGATTCATAAGTGGAATGGGCTCTTCAATTAGGCGAGGCAACCGCAAAAGACTCTTTTTTGACAAGAAGCAATTAAACTTATGAGTTATTGAGTGTTCGCCTTCGGCCTTAGGCGACACTGTTCAATATTTACGCGATCAGATTTCACACAACCAGCGATTGTAAAATTGCGGGCATGGCAAATATATATTATTATTTATTATATAACTATATGGTATGAATAAACATGTTATCTTTTACATGGAATTCTCAAATATTGAATATTGAATGCTATTTACTAAATTAATATCAGGTTTTTATATTCAGCTTTGAAATGTGGTGAAATTATGACGTAATCAAAGCAATTATAATTTATATTTGATGATTTATATTTATAATTTATATTTTACTCATATGATGAAGTTGAACAAACTTTAAACATTTCTTCTTTGGAGAAACGTAGAAGAGACACTGATCTGATTTGCATATTTAAGATTATCAATGGTATTACAGACTCACCTGCTTTGTTGCAACTTATCCAATTCAACATCCCTTCCCGTAGACTCCGAAATAATGAATTGCTGTTCGTCAATCAACATTCTACCAATTATGGATACCATTCTCCTTTGTCCAGAATGTCGAGACTTGTCAACTCACTGTCAAGTCAAAGCATTGAATTTTGTGGTATATGCCTAAATGACTTTCGACAGTCAATACGCAATGTCTAATTTCTAATGCCCTTTGAACCATCTTCATGCTTTGACTTATTATTATCTCCCATTCTTACTTTTATATTATTATTGTCATTATTATTGTCTTCGCTCCTCATTTATATATGCTCTCCTTTCACTGTCATCTCTGTTTATAAAACTTATTCGTGTAATTAATATGTTGTTAATGGACTATTTGTCCGTAAATAAGTAAATAAATAAATGATCAAATGTCATATCTGATTTCTTTGAAAATTTATTATTTGGTTTAGAAATTGTGTCAATTTTAAGAAAGCGATATATTTTTGCCCTAATCGTGAAAAACACCCGCTATAGGCTAGAGTCTATTGTTTGAAGCGCCCGACTACAACGTGTTCATAAGGAAACATGTAAACTGCTCAATGTGGTTTAAAGCCAATAAGTCACCGTCCATCCCGTATTTGTAGGTATTATATAATAATAATATAATAATAATAATAATAATAATATTTTTTTATTCCAGGATGTGGGGAGGTTTGTGCAATCCCACACGTCCCATATAGATATACATTTTTTTTTGTACAATAGATATAATAAATTATCAAATAAGGAAAACTATGCAGGGTGTGGTCTTGAGTGCGCTTGGGCCCAGCGCTCACTCAGGAGTGGCGCTTGGTGCTGGTAGGCTGCGGTCACCAACGTGTTGGCGGAGGCCATTAGCCGCATCCTGGCTCCAGTGACCCGGTGTCTCATCAGGCCGGCAAATCCATTCAGTCCTAGTTCCGTGAACATTGTCGATGCGCTGCTGTATCTTCGGTATCCAAATATTATTCTACAGGCGTCATTATATTGAATTCGGAGTCGTTCCATCGAGCAAGTTCGGTAGTGACACCATGTCTCACAAGTATACAGGCCAGTACAGAATGCGTTGAACAGTATTTTTTTAACGGTATTGCTGCATTTGCAAAATCTGCGGGCAATCATGTTAGAAACTATGCTAAGGCTTCTCCTTTGTCGTTCGATATCGCCATCGTCCGATAGGTTTTCATTAATAATGTGCCCCAAGTATTTCACGTTCGAACATGTATTTATTTTTGCCTCGTTAAGGTATACGGGGAGCATATTACTTGTATCTTGACTTTTTCCGTGGTGGAACGCAATCAATTCCGTCTTCTTCGGGTTGTATATCATATTATGCTGTTTTCCATATTCTTCACAAATGTTTAGGAGTAATCTTAATCCCTTGATCGACGGAGCTAGGAGGATCATGTCGTCCGCGTAGCTTATATGATTCATACATATACTGTTAACACGACAGCCCGTTCTGATGTCCAGGCGACTTGACAACTCGTCCATGTATACATTAAATAGAATGGGGGACATACACCCTCCTTGCCTTACTCCTGACCGCAAATATATCGGCTGGGAGTATGTACTTGCCCATCGTACAACATTTTCTTGCTGGGAGTGCCATCGGGATAGTATGTTTATAAATGAGGTAGGTATATTCCTAGCTTTCAATTTATCCCATAATGTTTTATGACAGACCCTGTCGAAGGCTTTACTTAGATCTAAGAAGCACCCGTATACGGTAGTTTTTCGTTTCTTGTAGAATTCTATTATTTGCTTTGCAGTATATATTGCCATATTAGTGGATAGTCTACATTTAAATCCCATCTGGTTATCTTTAGACATTAGTTTATCATTTATCTCATTTAATATTACCCTTTCAAATAATCTTGCAGTTATAGTTGCTAAAGATATTGGCCGGTAATTGCTGGAGTTAGTCATGTCAGGCTGTCCCGATTTCAGGATTGGAGTTATAATCGTTTTCGTCATTGCACCCGGTATATGGTTGTGTTTAAGTATTGCGTTGAACAGTATGTGTAGTAGTTTGGGTATGTATCTACCTCCGTATTTTATGTGTTCAATACTTAAGTTATCATGTCCCGGAGACTTACCAGCCTTAGTGCCTGTTATGGCCTTCATTATACTGCTTTCAGAGAGGTAAACGTTTTGTCCATCAAATTCCATAATATCAGGGACAGACGGTATTTCATTTCCAGAAATATCTGCAAAGGTTCTTCTAAAAGTATTAGCAATTTCCTCCGTGTTTGTAGATCCATCAATTTGGCTAGCGATTCGATTTTTTGGTTTGATCAGGTTATTGCTTTTCTTCCAGAACTGGGCAAACTGCTTCGTGTCAAGTGATTTTACGATATCATCCATTTTTGTTTGTTCAGAGGAGCTTTGGCAGTGTTTAAGAGCTATTTTGAACTCCTTCCTTTTTCGTTTTCTTTCATCCGCAATGGGACCATGTAATGGTCTCCCATTTTGAATCCACTCCATATATATTTAAAAAAAATCATAAATAAATTGTCCAAAACCGTCTAGCCAAATTTAGTCAGCTGAGGCTCAAGACCTAGAGCTATGAGACCTTCATTTGGGTATATCTAAAGACTAGATAATAATGAAAAGTATCTTTCACAATATGTACATGATATAAATATGTATATATATACTTTGAACCCTGGTTCAAAGTATAATTTATGTTATTTTAATAATGATACTGAAGTCAGCAATGATCTCAGTTTTCTTCTGTTTCGAAGAAGATATTTTTCTTTTTATACAGTACTGGATATAAAATATTACATATTTGTTTACAAAGCAAATTAACAGATCATTTTACATGCTAGTTATCTTTGTATAGTATTTTATTGTTGATTAAAAGTAGAAACCAATCTAAACTATAAAGCAGACAATCTGTTTTTACCCCTATTGTATGTCTCATTATATATCTTCTTTATGTCTGGATTGTTTCCACATAAGTGAGAGCACCTGTAAAAACCCAGTATAAATATATAATTAATGTTTCACTAAAAACTCGCAAGCGGTGAGCTGCTAATGAACTGCAAATTTGCACAGTTTTTCTATAACGAAAATGTAGGTCAATGCAGTTACATATAATGTAATTTCTATCCATTTAACTATCAAAATAAATAACTAGAGTACAAAGAAGATTTACAAAAGTACCAAAAGCTTTGAAAGACCGTCAATATGAAGATAGGACTCAAGGAACTAAGATTACGCATGTTAAAAGAAGGAAGAGAAAGGGGTGGTTAATTGAGATTTCAAAATTTTGTCTGGACATTATAGTTGGCATCCAAGAAATCTTCACCACCAACAAAAATGTAAAACACTTTTTGCAACCAATTCTAGGAAACACTTTGTTGCAAATAGAGAAGTGGAAGCATGAAACAAACTTCCACAACATGTCATTGACGCTACTAATATAAACCAAATTAAAGCTCGATTGGATTCTTATTTGGAGAGAAGACTGGATTAATTCGTTTAAAATTTTAAAATAACTCCACTGACATCACATATGAGCGCATCAGCAGAATGCTGCCTGCTCATTAAATAATAATAAGTTTCCTTTTAAAAGATAAAATGAGACATCTTATTTTTTAATAAGGAAAAACAGTATTAAATTTAATAAAGATGTAAAAAAATATATTTTTAGAGATTATTGGAATATTTGTGGTTTTTTAATTTGTCCTGGAACCTCATAAACTTAATAGCCCAGCTACACTACTCGCGAAGCTGATCGAAGTTGACCGAATACGATAGTGTGGGCACGAACTTCGCTTCGCTTCGGGCAACTTCGCTTCGCTTCGCCCGACTTCCGATTGTTGTCGGTAAATGCGCCAGAGTCAAAGGACTCGAAGCGTCACGGCATAAATAAACCAATCACTGACTGGTTGGACTGAGTTACTCGCGAAGTTGCACGAGTGTGTGGGCACGCACTTCGAACTTCGGCTAACTTCGTCGAGGACTTCGTCGAAGCGAGTAGTGTAGCGGCCGCTTAAAACACTTTGCTAGCCGAATATTGGTTTGTTCTACAGACCATTTTTAACGAAAAGGCCCTTTTATATAAAACTAATGTTTAGTATTGCTTTATTATATATCCAGTAAAAAAACAGACTAGACTGTAAGATTTTAAAAAGTTTTTTTGTTCCAAATCTACACAAAAAACCACAATATTGTGTTAGTTTGTTCCGTATCCAAATGTGTAGAACAAAACAAAACTAAAAGTCGCCATTCACTGTTTTCTTTCATATTGGTTTGTTCCACATCCTTTTTGACCAATGACATTGAGTCCTTCCTGGAACATTGTGAATGAAGAACAAAGCAATACTCAGTTCTTGTCTTAAAAATTTTGCTCAAACACAAAATGTAAAATGGTATAAAATAGTTGCATTTTGCAATTAAATCAAAACGAAGTACAAATGCCATATAAAATTAGTATTTATAATTTATAAGATATATTGATGAATATAATGTTACATTAGCGTTTATGCCATGTAATATACTAAAGGTGAGTTACATAAATAGCCATCGCCGCACAAGGCAGGCGGCAGAGCTTGATACTCCGATCAGGGTGTGGATTTATAGTCAGTCTTCCAATGAAACATTGTGTCTGTGATACAGTATGTTTATTGTTCAGGTAATACAGGTTATCAAACAGATCTACAAAAGGTACATAGCTTTTTAAGGCCTAACTTGTTGCTAGGCAATCTATTGACTCTATAGGCTCTGAAGGACACAAGTACATTATTAGCTTACGTGTAAGTTACGGCGGATGAGGTGAACGATGGTGCTGACGCCATAAGCGAGATGCCTAGGCTGATGCTGGGCGGATGCAGGAGCAGAGGGCCGCAACGAGGGTACACCGCGCTGGACGACCAAGGGGGCGCCAGGGCTGATGCAGGGCTGATGCAGGACGGATGCAGAAGGGCGGCCACGAGGGCACACCACGCTGGACGGCAAAAGGGGCGCCAGGGCGGCGGCTGGATACGCAGAGACGATGGAGCAGGGCGGGGGCACTGGTTGGAGGGCCAAGGGGCTCCACCCAAACAGGCTGGAGTGGCAGACGCCCAGGACTGAGGCAGGGGTCTACGAGTTCACTGGTCTCAGCCTGGCGTGGACGGTAGGAAGGGCGGCCGGCATCAACAGGCGAGGAAGAGCTGGAGCACGGGTCGGTTCGCCAAGGGGTTCGACATGACCCGGCTGTGGTGAGCAGAGGTGTCTGGGCCGTAGACAGCATGTGGCCCGGACGGAGGAGACATGACCCAACTGTACAACATAATGGGGCTGGTGGACCTCAGGCAGATGGAGACATGACCCAACTGTATAATGTAATGGTCCTGGTGGTTCTGGGGATCCCTTTGAAGTGGAGAACTGGTACTGGAGAGGCGGCACGCAAGGTGAAACAAATCCGCCGGTCCATATTTACGGTGACACCGATTTGGCGGCAAAAGTTAACTCGGAACTAACACAGCATGTTGCGTTCTACGCGTCTCCCAGGGAACTGAAGCGTGGGTCAGCTCGCGGGGGGAAGCTTGTCCCTTCCACCTCTATTTTTGGTGCCTGGTCCGATGCCCTTATAAGGACACGTTTTGCATCTTAGCCATATGATTGGTTGTAGGTACTTGTAAGCCCGCGCGTTCCGTATCGGGCGGAGATATCTCGAGCTCCTGTGTATGTATTAGTGTTTTAACATGAACTCAGTGCGTGATCGATTTCCGGTAACGCGTGAGAATATACCTAACTTTGCAGTTAGCTCTTGCAAGCTATGTGCAAACATAACAATAATGTTATCCAAACAAAAAATATCTTTCATAACCAAACACAATCGCGTAAGTAAACAACTCATTAAGAGATTTGTAGAACAAACCGATATGTATTCTGGTGGCGTTTTGTACGTATTGTTAGCAATAATAAAACGCTAAGTAAATGTTTATGATGAAATATATTGGTCTTGTCTGTACGGTACAATCGATAACTTTGTTTGGTTTGTATTCGCTTAGCTTGGCTGTGCTAATGGCTTGCAATCTTTGCTCGTCCCACGGGTGGCCGATAGGTGGGGGGAGAGTCGCTCCCGCCTTAAACCAGCAGCGCCTCTGCCGGCCAAACTGCGAACCACTCGTGAAGTGTAGATCCCTGCTTGGCCGACAGAGATGAGAGTAGCGCCTCTGGCAGCAAATTGGTGAACTAAACAATGTGGCGGCAGTATTTCAATGCGCTGCTAACAATACATACCTATATTATTGTAGCAAAACGCCTCTTCTTATTTAAGCTTTATTTTTCTTGTCATCATTGTAATGAATTTAAAAATTACAGCCGGAGAAAAAGACTTGGATTATCGGAGCTGTAGCCTTGATGAGGATAATCGCCGTGCCTCTGCTGATGATGTGCAACGCCCATCCTCGCTCCCACCTTCCAGTCATCATATCCTCAGACTGGGAGTACATTATCCTCATGACTGTTTTTGCTGTCTCCAACGGATACATTGCCAACATATCCATGATAAATGCTGCCAGGTTTGTGTTTAAGATTTCTTTTTTACTTTATTAATTTCAAAAGCCACCTTTTCATCATATTATAATCCAATAATATTGATAAGTAGTAAAGGGGAATTGGCAATGTATGGGACCTGGGCCCACCATACAATCCTATTTTGAGTCAATAGTAATACAGTAGAACCTTCTTAATTCCATATTCATGGGACCTCAAAAACCAAATTTTGAGCGAATGAATTCCCAATAATTTAATTAATTAATAATTCAAAATACGGTACACTCTCAGTAATCCGCAGCTCTATTATCCGACAGTAATTATAATCTGCACATTATTTTTTCATATGTAAAGGAAGATCACTTTCAAGACAGTTACTGGCTCTAAACAGCCGACATTCATTTGAGATAAGCCATAATAGTAACATATGTTCTGCTTAACCTTTTTGTATGTGAAGGTAATAATCACATATCTCCCAAAGTGTCCCCATATACTACCGAGCTATCGTGTCTCTTAATATTTTTTTGCCCCTTCCTGTAACACTCAGATTTTAGTTACTTTATTTTTTATACCTACCTTGTAACCGGACATCTTCGCCCAGCAGTTAATTATTAAATTATCCACTTTTTACGTCACACTCGAGGCTTGTTTCCGGCAAGGAAATAAGTAATTGGGGAGGGGGTTAGATATTTTTTAGTGTCTTAAAATATAGTAACGGAATAATTATTTTAAATGCAGATCTATTATCAAATAGATCATCTAAATAGAGTATGTTCTATAAAAAAACAACTTAGATATTGCACAAATCTTTCATTTGGGGGATGTTACCCCCTCTGGTGCAGAAGGGTTAAAAACACTATCCATTCAATTATTTCTGTTGATGGGTGGGGTCTATAGGGGATATATTTCAATGTAAATATTTTATGTTGATTTTACTTAGTACAGCAGTCTCTGTAATCTGAACAACCAGGTGATGGGGTGGGTGGGTGTAATAATTGTTTTTAGCGGTTAGTGTGTTGTAATTTAATGAATAGTGCTCTGACTCCAGAACAAATGTATTTACAATTAGTATCCTCACATATAGCACAATACTGATTGCAGTTGGGAACTTTATCCAAAATCAACTCATAAATTAAACCCGCGTAAAAATAAACTGTGTCGTTGACATTTTGAAACACTGCGATGACCATACACATCCAAATTAATTGATTTGCCCTAACATCAAATTTGGGTATCATTTGATGAGCTGAAGGCAATATTTTGAATAATATATGAATGACCATATTTTGTCACCAGGAGGGTTTGAAAATGCTTTGAATTGACTTCAGTCGTACATTGACCACCGAAGAGCGCACATTGAAATAACCAGACCATGCGCAGAAAAGTAAAGTTCGCTAAAGTAAGGCAAAGGTTTGCAGCGCTGTCCATTGTGGGACTTTTCTGCGCAGAATCTGAATATTCATTCTTAAACAAATCGCCTGGCGTAGCGACGCTAAAATTGAGTGTGGTGGTGGTTAATCATAACACATTTGTAAAAGTGTCTAACTAAATAGTGTAACAAAATATAAAATTTTAAATAAGCCCGAACTTTTGTTAATCCGATTTGGTATACGTAGTAAAGTTTTTTACACAGCCAGCAAATTGCTCGCCATTGTTAAAAGACCGAATGGTGGTGATATTACAATGCGAGTTGCCTTATTCTGTCAGATTCATTAATTGAAAAATCACCGAAAGTGGGACGGTCACGCTGCCTCCCATGCTCCGCGCAATTTAGTTTATTCCCCATTCCTGATTGGTTCATCTATTAATTTGAATGTCTATGGTGATAACAGTAGTTTGGTTTTGCAAATAAAAAAGAAACACATTTCTCTTTTAAATGTGTAATATTGGTGATATTTATGCTTACGATCTGTATACGGATTTATGTACTAAGCTCGACATTCCAACCAAGCCGAGCCCAAAAGCAACTGACATACCGGGCCTTAGTGGAGAGGCTTGAGCGAAGATAGCGAGGTAATATAATATTGGTAAATCCATAGTATCCAATTTGGAAGGTAAAAAGAATTTTCGACTATATAGTATCTACATTAAAAGGTTCCGGAAAACGTCAAACTGTCAAATGTTCTCTAAATCCAGCTGTTTCCTAAAGATTCAAGTAATCTGAAAATTCTTCAAACTGAACAGGCTCTGTTTTTAATTGTTAAAATTATATAGAAGAACAGCCCTTGAGGTGATTTTTCACAAAAATGTGATAGAAAAATCATCCAAATATTTTAATTATTATTAACCGTTTGAGTGCCAATCGTCGATTCGTGTTTTAACGAAGATTGCCGTCGATTGCGTCAGTCGTGTTCTGATTCGCGCGTACGTCGGTACGTAAAATTCTCATTTTTTCGAAACTCCTGGACTTCGGGATCCTCCTCCGCGTGATTCTAAACCAATATTCTTTAATAAAACACCGAAAAAATCATCAAAATCCTTGAAAATTCAAAGAATTTATGGGGTTTTAAAAAAATATATAGTTTCATAAAAAATAATGTTTTTTTGGTGGCATTTTACAAGCAACTGTATGAATTTTTTTTGCACTCAAACGGTTAAAATGATAATTATTGCTGTGTTTCCTTGCCCTCTGTTTGAATTGATATGGATTTCAAAGGACAACGAGGTCAAAATGCATAGGTCAATTTGGGTGAATGATGAATAAAAATTATAATGGATGAAAATTCAAATATTATGTTGATCAAATCATGTCTGGATATACAGAAATAGAGCCAATGCAGGGAAATTATTATGATCACTAGTAGTCTAGAGTCAGAGTAACAAAAGAGTATGTATGAATGCTAACGAAGCAAGGAGCGCCAAGACAGAGTGTTGTGTGGGATCCATCCTCTCTGCCCACCCCTTCCACGAATCAGCGCAGTGGTTAGTTAGCCCGCGCATGAGACTTTAAAACTAAACTAAAATCCATTACGGTATATCCATATACCGTAATGGATTTTGATGTATGCAACTGAAGTCTCATGTGCAGCCTGCCTGTGATTTGTAATTGATAGTTCGCAATTTAAATGATTGTTGGTGAGATGGGTATCTAGCGATTTACTTTCATGGAATGATTTAAATACATTTATTATGAAATTTTTATTTATTTAGTAAAAAAAAATTGAGATCTATACAAATTACAAAAAAACTGCATTTATCTGGGTGTATATTTCAAAAAAAAATTCTGAATCAAATGATGTAAACACTTGATTAAACTAAATCTGCCTAATCTACGTAACATTTAGAGTCAATAACTTTTTTAATCGAGTCCAAAGATGGAATTTTTAAGGAAAATTTTGAAAAAAAAAATGGTGACTATGAGCTGTTTATTGTCTTTTAAAATGCATCGAAGAGCTAATCTAAGAGTTTTTAGTTGCTGAAAAAAATTAAAAAACAATTTTTTTTTGGGTTCTCTATGTGATGGAGATTCACAGTTTTCGCGCCTGTACCACTCGTTTCCGGGCACCATGTATAATAAAATGAGATTTAATTCATGTTAAAATACTTTGCTTTGTGGGCAGTTCTCCAACCTTCAACATCAATTTCTTAGATCACTGTAACATGGCCATGGCGTCACGCTCTTGTAAAATGCACAGTGGTAAAATGACTGTCCTAATTTTACACAATTTATTTAATTACCTAATCCAACAGAATTGAACAAAATTATGTAAATTTAACTAAAATTTGTTTGCTAGAATTCAGGACACTGACAATACTGGCTTAATGGAGAGTGATGAAAACTATGATATTTTTCTAAAGGTAGACAACATAAAACACAACAAAGGTTGAAAGTGTATGCATGGCGCGCAAGAAGCGAGGACACACACACACACACTGCAACATTTTTGAGCAAGCATTTACATCCACCATGATACACTACGATCCCTTTGTGTTGAGTGATGAAATTATGTCTTTTGTAACTTATGAAAGTATTTATTAATTGTTAATATGTATTCAGGTTTGTTGACCATCACGAAAAGGAAAGGGCTTCTTCAATGATGGCCGCCATGCTGGGAATCGGTATAAGTTGCGGAGCTGCCATCGGGATGATGCTAGTTAAATCTTTGTAATCAACTCAGGAATCTCCGAGGTTGCACCAATTTAATCCTAAAATAGAAGCTGCATAATACATTGTTTAAATGTCTATTTTTGTGATATGTGTACTCTTTAGGATAAGTAACAGAATTTTATTAAGAGGCTGAGAAATAAATGGCCCATATTTATAGTCAAGTAGAATATAATATATAATATAATTATACATACATATTTTTGATTGCATGCAAAATAATCCTCATAGATAAGTATATTTTATTTCGAGTAGGTACATTTTTTTTAGAAATTATATATATATAAAAATGTATGAATTTCTGGGGGTCAATGCTAGAAGTTCCTCTGTAAGATTTTGGTAATTTGATTTATGTGTCGGAAAGAACTGTAAAACATCGCTATTTTAATGCTACACGGAGAAAAATGATCCCATTAAAAAAAGTGATAGCATGCCAATTTCCTGATAAAAATTAAATTCTGGTCATTCAGAATATATCGAGATCACATGTTCTTTTTCTAATAAATATCATGACGGAATGCGACAATATCAGTATATCAATACATATTAGTTTGAACACGTGTTCTGCCGTACTCATAAAACATTAGCTTTTAACTGATACTTTGATAGGAACTCCGTCAATGCATTCGTTAAAGGCTTGCGTTTATAACAGAAAAACAAATAATTTGATAAGATTTTTAATAAATTAACAGTATTTTGTATCAGTAAGTTTTCTCCATGTATGAATACATGCCAGGTGACCTATCTGTAGAAGTCAAAATATTATTACAGTCATTTTTATGCCAATAAATCGACAATCTCCATTTCTGAATTCACAAATTACTCTATTACATAAGCACTCTAGCATTAAACCCCAGATTTGTATCTGTTATACTTTTTACTGTTTATTAAATATTTTATGTTTGGTTAGTATGTACTTAAACATATTGATATGGTCGAGTTCAAAACTGTACACATCTCTAATTTATAACAATAATTGTTTTTTATTTTGTTAATTGAAAACAATAAAATGAGTCATTCCATCGTTACATTCAAATCGCATTTATACGCAATAATATATTATGAAAATGAATGCTTTTCAAGGTACTTTTATTGGAAAATATAGCTATTTAAGAAAGGAAAAAGATTTATTGCATCAGACATTTGATACTTAATTACTTTATGATATACAAAAAAGATGATAAAATTTCATAACTTCCCTTTTCCTAATGAAGGGCCGATAAATTGATTTACAATTTTAGATCAGTTTGCATAAGTAACTTCATTACATTCATTAATTCACCTATATGTTTAACTAATATCGCATATTTATTTTGTATTTAATTTATTTTTAGAGCTATTATATCACAAAAAATTGTTCAGTGAATTCACTGTCTCGGGGATTAAATGAAAAATAAAAGGCTTTAAAAAAACATTGAAAAGACATTTTGCTAATGAAATACTGTAAGACAAGAACAGCTAAAGAAATATAAATTCCTCACCAAAGTTCCTTTAAATACCAGAAAGAAAATAGCGGAAAACAAGAAAAACAAAACAAGACGCGAAAAAAATAAATTGTGTAACGCAAAGATTTATAAAACAAAATAGATTGATGAGAATAGAAGATGATAATTCACTTCAAAAAAATTGGCAAACTTTAAGTTTAAATAGTTTTCGAGCAAGGACTTTCACTAGAATAGCAACTCATGATTTCATTAAAGTTCTTACTTAAGCTCCTATTTAGATGTAAGAATAGGTATGTAGTACCTATTATTTTGTCATGTTTGTTTAGTGCCTCTGATGTTATCATTAAGTACATTCTAATTGAGTTTTGATCTTTTCTTCATTATTTTTCAAATATTACACTGTTACTTTTGAAAAAGTTCTTTTTGAGCGCTTACTACAGGAGCCTTCATTTCATTCATTCCCTTTTCCTTAATAAACTGCTCACCACGTTAAGTCAAATGTTAATTTGAATGATTTTAATTCATCTTTCATTAGTCACCATTTTTAAGAATCTTGAGCATTTTCACTAGCCCATCAATATTTGATTACCATCCAAATTACTATCCAGCAGTTTTTAAATACCGTTCACATACTCATTACCTTCCATCAATTTTATTCATATCTGAATGTTGTACATACGTGCCCTTTTCACATTACTACATCTGATGGATACAGGAACACTTTTCTATAAAACTATACTGTAGAAATGCAAAAAAAAATCCACCAAAACATGAAAAATGTGAATGAAACAACGGAATGACCCATGCAATATGCAATATTTGGGAGTTGTTACAGTATTGAAATGATAATTTTATAGTGTTAGAAGACATTTTTAATCTGTGATAAGTTAATTAATTATACTTTATAAATAAACTTAAAACAAAAGAAGTTTATTATCCCGGTAATAAAATTTTAAACTCGGCCATTGATTATATATATGTATTCAAAAAGTATAATTTCTTCAGCATATTATAAAATAATTCAGAAAAAAATTATGGTGGGAGGCATCCTGTTATATTATTATTATAATAAAGTGTTCTACTTGTACATATAGTAAATTATAATCTGCATCACTGCGGGTATTGAACATTCCTTCAACGACAGTATTTTAAATTAAATTGATGTCCCACTAAAGTGATGATTTTGACAGGATTGGTTGTTGACTATTTGAGTTCAATCCTTGTACCTGTTGTAAAATACCTAACCAAACGACATCACTATTTTTTTAAATCAAAATGTGTTGTAAATATGTAGTACGAATATGTGCTACTTTATTTATTTATGTTTTTAATACAATTGTTGCAAATATAATTAAATAAATAATTATAAAATAAACATTTTCATGGGTGTAAATTCAAATTACATACGACCAATTAACGTTTTCATGGGGGTAAATTCAAATTACAAACGACCAATTTACTTTTTCATGGGGGTAAATTCAAATTACTAACGACTGATTTACATTTTCATGGGGGTAAATTCAAATTACAAACGACCAATTTACGTTTTCATGGGGGTAAATTCAAATTACAAATTACCAATTTATGTTTTCATGGGGGTAAATTAAAATTACAAACAACCGATTTACGTTGAAATTAAAATTTGTCATAAATAAACTAAAATTACTACCAAGATATTTTTTAAAGATGTTTTATTTTTATTCATTATGTTAAAAAACATAGTAGGTAGGTAAGGTTATTTTTTTAACAATTTCAATTAACTGAAAAAATTGAAAATTTAACTATTTAATGGCCTATATTTCATAATTAAAAACACAAATAAATAAAGTAGCACATATCCGTACTAGATATTTGCTATACATTTTTATTAATAAAATAATTTTTCAGTTTGGTCAAGTATTTTGTCCTCAAATCCAAATTTAAGTTTAGTTTGAAAAGGGCCGTGTAGCTGTTCCGCATTTGATGCTTTGTTTGATAAAGCAAGCATTTATCTTTTTTTGAAAAGTGTTTGAAATAACAATATTTACGTTTATAATTTTTATTGACTGTCGTTTTAAATACATGTAATATGTTTTGAATTTAAAAAGCAACAAGACAGCTGCCGACTAAGTGGAAATAAATAATCACCAATTATTAAATAATTTTGTTAATAAATCTATGTACCATGCTATAATAACATTTTATAATATTAACACACTTCAAGCGGGCGAAAATAGGGTCTCGTTCGAGAAAAAATGGATTTATATTTTTGAAAATAATACAAACATTTTAATGATTTTTTTTAATAGTCACTACACCCCAACTATAAAAGTACTATCTGAAATCAAAGCCTACTTTGTAATACTTTTTAACTCCATAAACTGAAGTTGAAATCAGTATTGAGTCATTCAATGATATATAAAAAATGGTTCCATGATATTTCATCAATATAACAATAAAACACACATTTAAAAAGTGATATAGTCATTAAAAGTGATGAAACTAAAACTAGGTCAAATAGTTACCTATGTAACCTAGTTTTTGTTTCATCACTTTTCATGACTTTATATCACTCTTTGTAGGTGTGTTGAACTGTCATTTTGATTAGATACATGGTCACCGTAAAAAATGTACATATTTTATTACATTACAAAAAATTTGATTTTCATTTTCGAACAAATCATTAAAAAAAGAAGGATTTCCGCATGTGCAGTGCCATAAGGGCAAGGATTTACTACCCATTCTACAGGTATTAGTTTCCTTTTGATTAAATATTCTTCTAAACAAGAGACGAGAAACTAATAAAATTGGAGACTTGTACCATTTATACATATACAAATTTATAGTTGGGACACAAAAAGATTGTTATACAATATTCATGTAGAATTATCACAGAGCAATGCTTTTACAGCCAATCAAGGAGCTGCGTAGGTACAACTACCCTTCCCGCTAGAAGAGTGTTAATGTTAATGTAAGATATTGTGATGTATGCCTGCAAGGAGTGAATAAATGTATAAATATTGTTAGTTTGAGACCAAAGAATTATTTTCAACCTGATTGGTTTTCTGTCAACCTGCTGATTTGGTTAGGCAGTGTCATGTCTCGGATGTCGCCCCTGGAAGAAAAAATAAACCATTAATATTTCAAAATGATAATATAAAAATTATGTATTGATATTCAAAATTAATTCAAGAGAAAAATTATGTATTGAATTTCGAATTAAGCAGTGATTTTCTGAATGGAATACACGAAATAAATTAAGCATTGATTTTCAAAATTAACACAAAAGAAAAATGAAAGCATTGCTTTTCAAAATTAACGCAAGAAAGTAAAAAAAAAGAAGATATAAATAATGTGACAGTGAAGAGAAAAATTATTTTGCATATTATGTACCTACATCACAACTTTAATCATAATATTTTATTGACTGTGACGGGTTTAGTCTAAATTAAGGGTATCACCAGACTAGTGGCTACTTATATTTTGTTTACTTAAAGTTTAAATTTTGTTGTGTACTCCTTATTACCTAGTATTTTACATTTTCTTTTAAACCCACTATATTAACAATATTTTACCAGTGGACTTCACATCATTGAGACATATTAATAATAGTATACATTTATAAGTTCAGTTAAGTTAATTTTTTACATTTTTGTGTTTAAAAGCTTTATAGGAAATTGCCGTACTACTGCCACTGTTTTAATCCTGCCACGATTTGTATTTTGCCACAAAGCATTTTAAATGAGAGCATTTCAAGACTTAAGGTGAGAGTTCAAATAAAAAGAGCTTTGATTCGTAACCGTATAGAGTTGTGACATATCAATTTTGTGAAGGTCCAATTGGGGGTTTCAATGTGCTATGGATATTAAATCCGGAGTTTTAAAATACTATATTTCAGTGTTGTAACGTAACATGTATTGCATAACTATATAGAATAAGGAGATTATTATGTGTTAAATTTTTTTCTATTATTGTTGTATCTCAGTGTATATTACGTTATTTTAAGTGCATATTTTAATTAATTGCATCTTAACCCATTGACCCACCGATTTAAATTGAAAAAAAAAACAATTTTGCCAATTTAAAATCATGTTTGATTAAATTGAACAAGTCGTCAATTTATCTATGTATACACTTATAGTGTAAACATTGTAGAGTGAAAAGACAAGGAAAAAATCAAGCTTATTATTAGAATGCATCAATTTCGTGAATTGTAAACAGCACTGTATGTATAGATTTGCAGCGTGATACGGTGAGTGATGCACTAATTTGATGCAATAGGAGGTCATCGGGTTAGTACCTGCTTTAGCGAAAATGTAATTTTGAATAATTTTAATGCCAATGTTTTATGATGAATAAATTATCTTGGTTTATCGATGTACCGTAGCTAAATATGAATTTTTATTTATTTGTTAACCCTTTTCAGAAATGTTATTTAACAGATATATTAAGTCTTATTTTCTTTGACATTAAATAATGTTTACATTATCGTAATTGATGGTTTTCAGCAGTGACGTATTCTCTAAGAGAGTAGGGGTGACGCCTGGGGCAGCCGGTCCGGGAGGTGGTTTCATCTCTTTGCAACCGGCAAAAAATTTTAAAATTGTGATGTGCCACATTGTTAAAGCTCTTAGTTATGATCTCATAGGTCTGGGCGACTTACTGGTTGAAACATGTGCGCTTGAAAGTACCCTAAATAAGCAGCTCCCGAACGTTCAATCGACACCGGTTCCGTTCACAAAAACAAATTTATTTTCTGTCTTCAAACACAAACTCACTCTCGTGTGAAGCCGGTTGTAAAGGGTTATGGAGAGTTGTTGTGGCCATAAAAGCACTGGCAGAGGGGCATCAGGTAATACAAATTTGGATCAACTAACAACGGAAACTTCATGACGATATTAGAAGCAATTGAGGAGTGATTTCACAAAGAGATATCTAAAAAAAAATTTCATTATTCACAGTTTTAAGTGAATAATCACTAGAGGTTCATATTTAATGCAAATTCAATTACACATGATGAATGATAAGAAAACTCAATTCATTTGTGAAAATTTTTACAATTCCATCTTTATTTAAAAGAATGTTGAAAAATTCATATATCTACGTTTCTCTTCTGTTGAAACGAATTTTGACAAAAAGAAAACGTAGAAAATTTAGAAGAAAAAGTTTTCACTAAGCATAATATCCCTTACATTTTACTTCTAAAACAAAATTATTTCTTTTAATAAAAATAAATGTTTGCTTTATCTTTCTAGGTACCTACCTACACCTCAAAAACAAGTATGAAAATTTGCAAATAAAATTTTTAAACGTAATACCTCAAAAATAAAGTTTATTTTTTATATGATTGGGGCCTGCTCAGATACGTTGAAATACCTACCTAGTTATTTCACTTTTATATAGATGTAGTATAACATGTAAAAGCGTTGGGGTGTTAAATGTCATGTATAAATTATTGCCAGGGTTGTTGAGACCCTCTCAGGTTAAGGTTGGCTATGGCAAAGATTGTGCTGTTATAGGAAAAAAGTTCTATCTTTTGTTCTGAAATAAAAAAAAAAATTCATATAATATATATTTAAACTAAAACATATTATGTATTAGTAATCAGAATTTGCAAAAATTATTATCAAACAACCATCAAAACTGAGCTAATCTAAAAAATATACGTAGAAAGTAAGTGGAACAACTCGGATGAGCAGAAGGTAGGAGCAAGATCTCTTGTACGTCACGATCTTGGATGACTCATCCACAGCATCCCGCGAAGCTGATTCATTCAAATGCGAGCTCGCTCCTTAAAGCGAGGGTAGCCGACAACGGGCTGGTAGATCACACACGTCGAGACCTTTTCCATTGAGGGGGCCCACAAATAACGCATTTGGGTGAACAACTCAGTTTCGGGGTGCATCCGCGTGATAATTAAATAAGTACTCCATGGCTTTCGATTAGCAAGGAAAATCAAAACTCCCGGTGTCACTCAGAACACTTTAAATTAACCCTTGGGACCTTCTAAGACCCAAACAGTCCCAAATGCCGTGCGCGCATTATACTCTCCTAAGATCATATTTGTCCCAGAACGACCGCACACTATTAAAATGCATATATCTCTCTTCCTCTCATCTAAAAATTAATTATTTCTTTTATGTCAGAAAGAGAACGAAATAGTGCTTGTTATTGTCTTTGAAAAAATGGAAGCTTGTAGAAGGTTCGATCTGTGCAAATCAACAACGTCTCAAGGGTTAAAAACCGAAAAGAGAGTACTCATTTTGAAAACACAAATTATCACAATGGCACGCGGCATAATCATCCTTAACAACAAGGATTGCCCGAAAATTAAAAAGCAGGTGAATAACTTAAATTATGTGACATAATCGAATAGTCGTCGCTCCCCAAAACGGCGAGAATTCAAGCAGTGACGTCACTCGCGGAAACGGTGCCAAAATTCCCGAAAAAATGTTGCCAGTCAAATTCAAGCTTGTGAATTTATTCCTTCGCTAGCCAGGTAAAGTTAGGAAAAAATATTTTTTTCAACAATAGGAATTATTTTCGTGACAGTAGATATGTAGGTATTTCACTTTTATATAGATGTAGATATGCAGATATTTCACTTTGTGAAAAATTATCATTTTCTATTACACATAAAGCAGATAAACATGTTGAATTTTGAAAATCTGAATAAGCCATTTCGTAGACACCTACTTAACCCATTGGCCTCAAACGACGCCGTCCTGGCGGGTCTAGTGTCGTCGGCTTAAAAACGAAAAAGGGATACATTATTGACATCTGTGTTTAAAATTTTAAATGCCAATCGCTCTGTAGATAATTAAGCATTCATTTCGTAGTAATTGGCAGGACTCCGTTGGTACAGTTTTTTCCTGATATTTACGATTGAAATTTTGTTATATTTCAGCGTCATTGAATTTTTTTTTAAATAGCGTGTGGTTCGGGAATTTACAAGCTTGTTCGTAAAATGCGTGGTGGGCGGCTAACATCAGCCCAAATTGAAATAAAATATATTATGGTCATAAGTATGATTAATGTAAAACTTTTCTTAATCCAATTATAAAAAAAAGAAGAAAAAAAATGGTTTTTATAAAAAAAATATTTTTATATCCTCGTTTAATCATATTATTATTATTTTTTAAAAAACTGCATATATTTTTTGCATACCTTAATTCAATGAACGAGTAAATTTAAAAAAATTGTTTCGTTTGCATGTTTAGTTTAAAAGTTATGTAAGATTTAGTACACCACTGCAGATTTAAAACTTCGGTACAAAACAATTCGGAGGCCAATGGGTTAAAGAATAAGAATAAAAATAAATTTAAAAAAACTGTTTGGGGAAGATTTTTTTTTCTAAATTTGAAGATTTCTCTTTGCGAAAACACTCCTCAATTGCCGAATTTGTTACTTATTTGGCAAAACATAGAAAAATGGGTAGTCTAGGAAAATGTCTATTTTTTCTCTCATTACTCATTACACATTTCAGCAAAGTGAGTGAGAGCTATAAAAAACAAAATAGCCCAAGGGAATTGCATCCCCAATGAATTTGGTAAACACTAATCGGCCAAATAAAATACTAGAACATGTTTCGGATTTGGCAAAAGAGCATCTATCGTCAATACTACATTGCAAATCATTGTATGGAGCTAAAATATCAAAATAATTTTACTTTGAGAACCTGAAATTGAATATAGTAAAACTTCTATTGTTCAAACTGTTCTACCTAAAAAAATGTAGCTGTGAACTTTGAATAAAATATTAAAGTCATCAAAAAAATTTTACAAACCAAACCTCATATTCCTTCAGGAAACCCCGTACGATGTAGGTACAAGATTTCTGCACATAAATGAAAATGAAGCAAGGTTCAAGCAAATCACCCAAACTGATATACACAGCTAGTTTGTTCATAAATTGATCAGAAATGCTAGCTGAAGTGTGTAACAAGATCCCCTGGATAATTCTGATTTCAAGATACAATCTTATGTACAAATTAAATACAGTCCATTCAGAACATTCGCCGTTTATTCATCTTATAATACAATATACCAAACATTGAAGTCAAACTTAAAATCTTCAAAAATCAGGATTGAATTTTCTCTGCAATATGTGAACATAGCACTCTTTTTAGGGTGAATTGCCCAATACAAAAAAAAAAGATAAACCACCACTAAAACCTGCTTAAGCAAAATACATTAAACAATTGAATATCACCGGCGTAGGTAGATAGTTTTGTCTTCTATGTTCCCAGGCAAGACTTTAAGGAAGGTGTGGAGAAACAAGGGAGATGACAATATTTTGAACAGGACCTTGGGATATGGAATAGTCACAAAACTTTAACTTTATTAAACACTTACGATAATGCCAGCAATATACCTGGATGCTACAAGAAGCTACAGGGAAAATTAAAGGAAAATGCCCTTAGGCAATGTATTTACCATGCTCCACACATTCTTTGAATTTAATCGGGTTAAATCCGCTGAATGTTACTAACAGGCTACTCAGTTTTCGAGATGTCGCAAAAAATGTTTTTTTCACAATATAAACACAACCATCAAAACTGTTCCTGATCAAACCTGAAAAATTTATCAAAAAACTGAATACTCGTTGGTCAGCTAGAGATGATGCCTTCACTAGTCTGAACAAGGACTGGAATCAAATTGCATCAGCTTTTGAAAAGATTAAAAAAAAATTATTCGTCACACAAACCTTTGGCCTGCATTTAGGTCTTCTATGGCAAATATTTACTTTAGAGACTGCCACAATGTGCGAATTGGGGAGATCCACCTTGAAGCAAATTAATTTAGTCTCAAAAAATCTGCAAGGCGTAAATATTGACCGTGAACGTTGTGCAGGTCTATACGAATCATTAATTTTATTAATTGAAAATAAAAGAGATTCTTTCGAAATATATAAAGAGGCAGGTAAAAGGAAATAACGCGTTAATGAAAAAAATAACGGTCCATCAAAAGAACTCCGTTGTGATGAATCTCGAGGGAGAAGTGTTTCTTTCGGGTGCATGCATTTCTTCCAATTAGCGATCAGCTTTTAAGTGGGCTAAACAGGTAAAAGACGGTGTATAATTTAAAATCAGACATGTTAATAGTCTACTGAATTATAATTAAGAAAGAAATGTGAGAATTTATGATTGTGCCAGAAGAATCGTAATGCGTAACCCATAGCCAACCTCCACCAGACACATGAAAATGGTTTACTGATGGTTTTTTTCTATATTTTCCTTTTAGAGACCTAGATCTATGTTCCCTTGGGCACTTTTTGAATTTTGTCACTTTACAATTCATAAAATATGTTCATGGCGAGCGGAGCGAACAGCGATTTAGGAGGCGGGTATGGATACCGCCACGATGAGAACCATTTATTGGATAACCAACACCTTTGCCATAGGTCACACCAAGTGATTCGCTACGTTTGGTGACTTAGCAGAGGTGCCCGGGTTCATGGGGAGAGGTTTGTCCGGGTCTTGACAACAGATGCTTCTGCCTACTAACTGCGTGGCAGGCCGGATCAGGAGAGATTGGTTGAGGGGGACCTTTTGATCTCTCTAGCAGGACTCTCTCAGAACATCGCTTTACACCGCAGTGGGAGGGATGGATTCATACGTTTGTCACTCCTGGACACACTGACCCCCAGATTCCTATCCACTCCCAATACCTTTTTCCTTCCCAGAACTTCTTCCCCTTCCTTTTCTAAAAATAACCTCCACACAGCATCCCCAAAGATGACATAGGCCCTGAGGGGAATTATTTTCCTCAGGGCCTCATGTGTGGAGCAAAAAAAAGAAGCGAAATAGCAAAAGCAGGTAGCGACGGTGGGTGTAACCACGTGATCTACGCGGCGAATATAGTTTTGCGACGATGGGCCAAAACTCCCGCGGTCGCAACCAGATTATATATATACCAATATGTGAGTGCAGTTGCAGTTCAAAATAATATATATTTAGTGCATCATACGTGTCCGGAATTATGCCGACATTTTCAAATAAAATTCATATTTACGTAAAATTGAGAGGGTGAAGCCAAACACCCAGACTCCGAAATTTTTAGGTACCGTGTCGCCGACACATAAAATATATTTATTCAAATTAACTCTATCAAACAAAGCCATATGTAATTGGTAAAGAATATTATGTGCTGATATAATAACAGATTCTGAAACATGTCTAAATAAACATCTGTCTCTTCACCTGGAGCCACCAGACGAAGGAATGACCACCGCTAAAGAACTGCCTCAGTATTTACGTTGCCCCCCCTCCACTAATCACCGGATGAAATGTGAACTCTCAATGGCCGAAACCTACAGCCAATGACAGCAAAGGAGCATAATTACGAGTTCAAAATGACCATTTCTGATGTCATGGTGAAACTGGTTGTCATTATGACCAGGAAATTAATATCAACATAAAAAAATATAAAAAATACAAAAATATTCATTTCAGATGACCATTAAGAGTAACTCGATCTCCGGACACATTTTATATTCCTAAGAGCAATACTAATTATCTTGAAAATGTATTTATAAGAAGAAGCTGTAGCACCTTTAATAGATTATGCACAAATATCGATGTGTTCAATACGAGCCTCGCAGGATTCATAGCATTCCTAAGAGAGTAGCGTTCGATCGTTGCGGGAAACTTAGTAGTGTTAGTGTGTGTATTGTTTTTGTATGGGTTGAATCTGTAGTCTTTTTATTTAAATTATTTTTTTGGAGATTTTCCTTTTCTACTAGTTAATATTTATATTGTATTGTATTATTTATATTCATATGTTTTTCTACCTATATATAAAATCAATCTTCTGTGGAAACTTTACTGGTTTATGCAACTTGGTAAAAATGATTTGTATTAAAATATATTTGTATAACTGTTTGTTTCCCAAATAAAATAAAATAAAATAAAACATTATAACCTGAAAACTGACACCTAACTGTATTTTTTGCACTGAAAAAATGTTAAGCATCAAAGCCAATATGTAAAATTGTATATTTTGATGTAATTAAATAAAGTTGATGGTTTAAGTGAGTTGAACTGACATATTTATAAGTATTGCGCCCACAACGTTGCGCATCCTTCTCGGCAGGCCAACAGCCGAAAGGAAAAATACCTAACTAATTCACTCCCCATGAAAGGGGAGGTTCACGTCTGTAAACACCCGACCCGCGTTTGCCCTATAAATATAGAGCCAGATTCAATGTCAAGTCAGTTCAACAACCACCTCTGAAGAAGAATCAGTTCAGCTGAAAAACCAAAACCAAGTCTCCAAGTGAAATATTTAACAGTGCTTTATTTACTAGTAAATTCAGTTCCCTTTCAGTTTAAAATCAGTTCCTTTCCCCGTTTAAAATCAGTTTTGCCTAGTAGTAGATTCACGTGTCAATACAGATTTAGAAATCAATTCTTCTCTGTAAATTGACTGAGCTTCATTGCGCTTCCGAACACGCTCCCGAGATTGATTAGGTGACAAATTGTGTCTGGCCTGCTATCGGGAATACAGTATCTGTACAGACTTTCTGAACGTCTCACACATTTAGTGACATCTAGCGATGTTCACGGAAAGAGGCTTACCAAAATAGATATCAGTTCAAGTCCGAGACACAGCAATACTTACATCGTGTGCCGGCATGTAAGGCTTTCTGCGATAAAAATCAATGGCGTCAGTTATAAATCCCAGTGTTAATATGGTAAAATATACTTACACTATATCCCTTGGAAGATCTTCCTGGTTAAAATTATTCTTTAGCACAGATAGTATGCACAGCGTCTTCAGTGAAGGTGAATAATCCAACACGTGTAAATCACTTTTGTCAATCAGATCATTTATGTCATGGGATCTAGGGTCAGGCCTGGAAACACAAATTAATTAGGACAAAAATTTTGCTGACATTTCATTTCACTTTCACAGTAAAAATATAAGCGGTATTGTCTCTTAGAACCAACACAACCTTTAGAGTAGGTACATAAACAACAAATAAATGAGATCTTTGCAACCAAAGTAGTCAAGCACCATTTGATTAAAATATAGTTATACGTTACAGCTATTATTGTAGCTGTTGTATAAATGTATTGGCAAAAAAGATCCAGTCAGTAAATTCCCTTAGTAGTAGTCTCGTTATAAAAAATAATGGCGTATTGTAAAAATGAATTTAACATTTTGCAGAAAATGTTAAATTTTGAAATGAAAACTTTTTCGCATAAAAGATCCAATCGTATTTGGACCTGTAGGGAATAAGAACTAACAACAATTCACGCAGAATATTCTTTTTTACTGAGGGCAATATTTGCAGGATCGCCACACTGCCTCGTTCCACCTCTTGCTACGGACGCTACCAATTTTAATTTTGTTCAGGATCTACTGTTCTTCGTTGAGAGTTCGTTCTTATTCCCTTCCTTCTGATAAATTTACGATTTATTCACGTATAAATTTTAACGAGCAATAAAGTTCAGTTATATTACAATAGATGTTTTGATTTATAAATTAGAGTCAGATATTCTATCGGCACCCGATTGCTGAAGGTAAGCCAGCGATTCATCATGAGCCATAGACCCTTCTTAAAAATTAATCATCAATATGACCTTTTTGTCCATAGAAGTGGATGACTTCGAACTCTGAATCACTTACAATCTTTTTTTATTTCGTCAAAAAAATAGATTGAGAATATCTTAGGTATTGGCAAAAAAGATCCAGCCAGTAAAAAAATTCACTTGGTAGTAGTCCCATTCTGAAATATTGGCGTATTGCAGAAATTGAATTTGACATTTTGCAAAAAGAGTCCAGTGTGTTAGTTGGTTTTGACTGCACTTAAAAACATTTATGTATAAAAGATTCAATCGTGTTTTGATCCTTCTTGAAAACGAATAATCACTATTTTTGTTCTACACTTTTCGAGCTGTCAAACTATTACTAAAGCAAGGCGATTATTTGCAGACGTTTATTTATATAAATTGAACACCATCAGCAACACAAATACTTATTCCGTAATTTACACAAACTTTTAAAAGCTGGCAGCTTACTGTAATTTTATATTATCTTAAATTTCTTCAAATATCTCAAAACTGAGATTTCTCAGTTGGATCTTTTCTGAATATATGTATCCACTTATAAGTCTTACCCAGTACGCCTGAGGCCCTAGAATGGCTCGCAGACCTAGATGTCCCTCTCTGACCCCTCCACCATATGAAAAAAGAAGAAGTCTTACCCAGTGCCTCCGAATAGGTAAATTTTATCCTTAACGAGGATACTGCATTGGCGTCTTCTCTGACATGGAATCTTCCCAGGCAAATTAAGGCGGGTCCATTTACGAGACGTCGGGTTAAATTTGAATAAATCATTGAAATGCTGCTCACTTTTACCATTGTAGCCACCAAATACATACATTTCATCCTTGTACAGCCCTAAAATGACAAGGAAGATATTATTAGATATACAATAAACAAAACATACACAAAATAGTTAGAAGTGCAACACCGCTTTTTTTGGTAAATCACCTCAACGATGCATAGTGATTGGTCGAAAGATGTAAATAAGAGATAAGTGTGTTAGAGCTTACATGCAGAATGGCTACGTCTCCCTTTAGGTATATCCCCATGGGTTTCTGGGGAATACCATTTGTTTGTTATAGTGTCTAGGTAATGGATTCGCGGAGAGTAGACCGCATCATCCATGCCAATAGAGCTTCGACCACCAAACACGTACATTCTAGTTCCAATTGCCGTTGCAGAATGAAAGTCTCTCGGTGATGGTGGTATGCCGGTTGTTTTTAGGTAATTCCATTTCAAAGTCTTTAAGTCCAGTGTATGAACTTCAGACGAATACTCCACGGAGAAGTTTTCAAACCCTCCAAAGACATACATTACATCGTTGATTATGCAGGATGAATGTCCGTCTACCGGGTGCGGAGTTCTACCGGTTGTTTGGGGCACAACCCAGTCATGGGATGAAGTATCGAAATAGCATAGATTTCTGAAGGCAATGCTGTTGTCTCGGCCTCCCCACATGTAGATCTGAAATAAATTACAAGAGTTAGATTCTCAAAATTATAATAATAATATTTAGACATTCTTAACAAAATATCCTTGGATTGTTGACTTACAATTTACTAAATGTATCTAAACATACTAAATTTGGTTGTAGGTGCATGGGGTAAAGAGAAGTATTCCTGCTTACATTATTCAAGTTCAATGAACTTTTAATTTTCAAACTTCAGAACTGATAATAAGTATATAAATCTTATCAGAGAGGCAATAAAGTAGGTAACAAAATAATTTTATTAATTAATAATTCCTTATTCAAAATGTGTATTTGATATGTTTAAATGTTTGGCAGATGCTTATATGAATTAAAATAGTGAAGATATATTACTGAGACAACGTGCGTGGTTTCACTGAACTAAGTACAGTGGACATACCTAAGCAGGCAGTTCACATAGCTATTTCATTTGTACACACATATTCTTTGAATGCCTATCCTTTTCGTAAGTGGTGCTACATTTTTTGTTCGATTTGTATGAATTTAATGTGACTTGTATTTTTATAATGTCATTGGATAGATGTCGTAATTTTTCAACCTTACTATCATTAAAAGGTTAATTATTTATTCTTTCGGAAGGCAACGATCTTGAGGCAATTTTTTAAAAAATAAATATTTTAATCCTATAATTTTAATATCCTGTGATTTTTCATAGGTCTGTGCTAGTAGGTAAAATTAGTAAAAAAAAAACTATTTTTATAATATGTGAAAAAAAGATGTAATATTACAGCTGACTCGCGGTAATCCGGCCATTGTCTAATCCGGAACCCCCTATAATCTGACATGCTTATTAACAATACACACAAAGTACATTTATTATAGCAAATCTTCTTCAGTACATGCTTATACATGTTGTAACTTGTTCGCGGCACTGTGACTTTTGCCCGACGCGTATATATATATATTTTTTTTAAATTTTGTGTTGGAGGAAAATGCATTGAGAAAAGCATTTAAAATGCAAAATGGTTTTTAGAAAAGCTTTTAAAATGCAAAATGGAAAATACCCATTTTGCATTTTGCATTTCCATTTGAAATGGATTTATTTGAAATAAAGCACATCTCTGGAAAAAACGAAATGGAAAGTTGAATATCAAACAAAACTTTGTAGTACCTTTTCGTGATAAGGGACAACCGTATGTCCGTAACGTTGGTGGGGGCATTCTTTGTCTCCGTGGTTGATAAGGGACCATCGAAGTGTTTCAGTGTTCAGAATGTACACCGGTATTGGCAGCTTAATATTTTCAAAGTCTTCAGTGGAACAGTATCCTCCGAAGGAATAGATAAGATCGCCAACAGATGCAGCCGCATGATTAACCTTCTTGGGGCCCCCCTCCAAGTGAACAGTCCAGGACATTTTATCACAACTTAACAATAAACGGTATTACGGCCTGAAATTATTTTCGAATATAACGCGCATTTGAAAACTGACGCGATTTCAAAACATGGTGATTGTTTCCTCGAGGCATTGAATTGTAATTAGTGGTAGAGAATTACATATTTTCATGTACCCAAAACATGATCTTATGAAAGCCGTGGAATGGTTTTAATATGGGAACGAAACCAATAAAAATTTAAACTAAAAATTATAATAACAGAAAATAGTCAACTATCTTCAAAGACCGATCTTTACTTCAAGGAACTAACGAATAATGAACGAGAATGAAGAATATTCAAGAAATTTGACAGGGCCTGACAGCTTCTCCATAGATACCAAATAGTGCAAGAAGCAAGAATAATTTAAGCTTAAACCTGAAGTTATTATGTGTGAAAGCTTTAACACTTAAGCTCTAGGAACTATTCGAGAAAATTTGATCCGCCGGGTGAGGAGGAAGATGTATGAAAAATGACAAAACCTGCTTAATTTTTTTAATGACTTATTGCATTCCTTGTCTCATCAAATATTCCGAAAAAACATAGGCGTAATAACTGGGTTAACAACACAAACATAAAATTATAATAGTTTACCATGCAGCACTTTACAAACAAATCAATTCAAAAGTTAGTCATACAAGATGCTGCAAAGCAATTTCCCCTCACCCAAGATTTGGTTTCAATGCCATTCATACATAATGTCTGTAATGCTATGTCCATGAGTGAGGAGTTTATTTTTGGTCCATGACTTTTGCGTACTGCAAGTACGACCTTCAATATTATAAGCCCTTTATGGTTATTAAAAATGCTAGTTTATTTATGCAGTATACAACAATGCTTCACAAATAAGTTATTTATTTTTCAAACATTTAAATATTTTCAGTGCATGAACAAAAACAATAAAATTTAGGAATTTTTAGATTTTCTCATAATTTTTTGAATACTGAAAATCAAAGATATATGTTGATAATTCTGATAAGCCCCGTTTGATAAATTCTAAAACTCTGCATAACTAATTAATATATCTTTTTATTACTTATTTTACATTTATTATTTGGAAAATAAGTTTTATTTGACACACTTCAATCACTAATTAAATTGTGACAAATACAACTGAAATTTAATTGGAATCTCTATTTTAGTATCACTAATATGTCTAATGCTAATTCCAATAATAATTGATTATATTTTTAATGATTTTATGATTATCTAAAACCATATCTATCAACATATTTCAAAATCCGTACGCTAAGCACTTGAAGAAAAAATGTGTATTACAACTAACCCCGAATATTTCGAAATAGTTCAAAGCTTTACCGCTCTAGGATTTGGTATGTTCGCTCGTCGTTGATGTGTTTACAAAGAAAAAGCCGCTCGCGAGTCGTTCGGTCGTGTAGTCCGTTCGCTGTGGATTTGCCGTTCCCTCTCGAACGATTTGACAGATGTCAATTCACAGTTTCGATGAAATTTGCACAACATTGTGTGAATTTTAAGTGATATTATTGTTTATTGTAGAACAAACAATATGCTCAAAAAGTGGCACTAGAGGAAATTATTGTATTTTATATAATGTCTCAGTTATAATTGATTTTGTTCAAAATGGTGGTGAAAAGTGTATTTTTTACTGTAGTTATGAGTGCTAAGGAGAGATAACGTTAATAATAGGATGTGATTTCGGAGAAATTGTCAACAGTTACGATTTCACGTATTATCATTTGTCAAAAGTGGTATATAAAGTCATAAGAATGGTGGAAAACGGGGCCTCCAGTGGCGGGAGCGAGAGCCCAGGGGGGTCTATCGTACACTCTGGACTCCTGGAAACCCTGGTGCGAGGCTCCTGGTACAGGGTCCACTGCTGCCTGGAAGACGATTACCTCAGCGTGAGCCTAGATGGGAGCTATGATGCATCAACAACTCTCAACGGAACCCTGAACAATAATGTTGAGACTCCAAATGGCGACTTTACTGAGGTACCAGAGTCCATTGCTAACCAGAAGCGGTTGGTCCAAGTTATCAAGTCTGATAACAATGGATTGGGCATATCCATCAAGGGAGGATTTGAGAATAATATGCCAATATTGATATCCAAGATATTCAAAGGGATGGCAGCTGATATGACGGAGCAACTGTATGTGGGGGACGCTATTCTATCCGTCAATGGGGAAGATCTGAACGATGCCACTCACGAAGAAGCCGTCAAGGCATTAAAGCGAGCCGGGAAAGTTGTTCAGTTGGAAGGTGAATATAATGATTATCTATGAAATAATAATAAATTCTCTTTAGTCAGGTACCTGAACATGAAATCCACATTTCATTTATACTTTACTTAAATATTGAGTACCACCATTGAAACTATATTTTTACTTTTGTGTAGTTATTGTTACCTGTATTCAGTCATTTTTCTTTCTCACTCGAGGATAAATCTTTTTTTAAATCACTGCAACAGCTTGGAGATCTTTCTGCTAATCATATTTGTATAGATCCTCTAGGTTTAGTTCTTGGTTGAAAAGAATCTACAATAATCTGATATCCACCATTTATTCATCCATAAGCGGAGATCCCGCTTTAATGCTTTGCATTTTGTAGGCCTTGGGGATTGAATCTATAGAAATGAATATATTTACAATATTATACTTATTATCAATCTGTTTAATTTGAATATAATTATGATGATCCAATATTATTGTAATAACAGGCTCCAGCACGTTTGTCACAATTACTCAATATTATCAACATTTGGCGTTCAAAATTGAATGAAATGGTATTAATTCCATCCAATGTAAATTAAATGTATTCCTAATTATGAATGTTCACATGTAAGTTGATTATGCTTTATTCCCGAATGTTATTATCTCTGGTACCTTTATGATTCCTCTAATTCTATTATTCGGGTTCTCAAGTTGCCCCTCTTGACCAACATCTTGGTGCCCTTAGATCCCCCATATCTCTATCTTACCCCTTTAATCCCTTGTCCATATTTTTATTTTAAAATTATCAAAGTTAGCCTTTTTTCTTTAACAAGGGAGCCATTATTTTTTTGTTTAGTCCTAAATATAATACACTTTGAAAGAGACCCATTTTTTACTTAATACAATCTTAATACAGTCTGTTTACTTAATATAGTCTTTTTATCACTTTGAACAATATGATATATTTGTAACTCTGCCCCAGAACTTTTTTGTAATATTTTAATCTATAGAAATCTGATTTTTTTTTTTCAAAAATATTTTTTTTTTCTATCCATTGAAATTAGGCATTCAATTTCCCCTTCACCTCTTCTTGAAAAGCTTTGGGCCATTTGCTTCATAGAACTTTAACAATTCATCAATTAATTAATGTTAAAGTTCTGTGAACGCTCTATTCAAGTACTGTAAAACAACTGACCTATAATGTAATAGTGACAGAATTGCAGTATTAATTTTTGAAATTTGATGAACTGTTCAAATTCTGTAAAATATCTACTAACTGACCTGGCCCTTAGTAATATAATATATAGTGGTAGATAATCATCGCCTTGGTGACAGATCACATTTCAGATTCAAAATGCTTGAAATGGCTTTAGTAGTGCCTACAGACAGGTTCTTCCCACCCTTTATCTTCCCCATCTCCTTCTCCTCACTTTCTTCAGCCTCACAATATTCCCCAATTTGGGGATGCCATAATGGGGTATTTTCACAAACTATAAATACCATTAAAAATGTAAATGAAATAATATCAGAACTCGAATAGAACTTTCACAGAACTTGAAAATTTACATCTGTTTAAACTCTGTGAAACAACTGGCCCTTAAAGTTTATTTTTCTGACTATGACTATCACACTAAAAATATGTACTTTTTCAATATTTCAATATTTTCATTGATTTTAAAAACGATCTAAATCCGCCCTTTCCGGTACGGTTCCAACTGGCTACAAAGTCATTATGACGTAGAAAACGTCACTTGCTGGTAAGATGGCTGGCACTAACATTGCCAAAAACCTCCTAGATCCCCGTTAACGCCGTCATATTCACGAATAAATACGATCGTCGTTTTGGCGGAAAATTGAAAAATAGCACCTTTTAAATCGTTATAGAAAATTTACTCATCACAAAGTTTCATAATTTTATCCTCAAATTGCTGTCGGAACCTTTGGTTTCATATATATACATATTTTTTATTATTTATTTATTGAACGCTCGTAAGGCTTTTACAGAAATGTTACAAGTCAAATAATACATAAATACAGACATAATAATGCAGAAATGTATATATATATATATATATATATTACTTATAATAAAGATCATAAATTACAATAAATACCTTTCATGTTACTTCGTAGTTACATTATTATTGAAATTTGAATAAAAGAACACCGCAAGTTTCCAATTTTATTTATTTATCTTTTTACTCCCATTAGAATTTTACATATATATTTATACAATATATTAACAAACATAAACGAGAAAAAAGAAAGAAATATTTTTAATTTATCAGCGATCAACCATTTTGCATTTCACTATGCTTGTTAGGCATATTTTTTATGATTGGAAATCAGCTGTAAATGAAAACATGTGTTTTAAAATATTGTGACTTTTTCCATGGTTTTCGGGTTGACTTGTTTAAAATAATAACTCTGATAAGCTTGTTAGAAGTGAGTTTGCAACTAATCCCTTTGTTAGTATTAAGTCTTCCCAAACATCTTTAATAATTCCTTGTCAAAACAAGTTCCTGAAATAACTTTGAAAGTTTATATTATTATCATAATAATAAATTTGGACTTAAAAAGATATCGATCCAAATTTTTGTTTGTTTATTTATTGTGGATGCTCGTACGAGTCACATCCTGGCGTAATACAGCTTGGTGTCTGTACCATTGAACATGTTACGTCTGTAGACTGTGGATGTATCTGACAAAGGGCGGCCTAGCAGGTGGACGGCGGTAACTAGTCTCACTTTCATGTCAGGAAATGTTTATTTATTGTGGATGCTCGTACGAGTCACATCCTGGCGTAATACAGCTTGGTGTCTGTACCATTGAACATGTTTAATACATGTAGACTGTGGATGTATCTGACAAAGGGCGGCCTAGCAGGTGGACGGCGGTAACTAGTCTCACGTTCATGTCAGGAAATGTTTATTTATTGTGGATGCTCGTACGAGTCACATCCTGGCGTAATACAGCTTGGTGTCTGTTCCATTGAACATGTTTAATACATCTGTAGACTGTGGATGTATCTGACAAAGGGCGGCCTAGCAGGTGGACGGCGGTAACTAGTCTCACTTTCATGTCAGGAAATGAAACCCATTTAAAAAAATTAAATATTTTCATTTTGTGTATTTTAGTTGTGATATCTTTTGTAAGCAAAGTAAATTAACCTCTTCAATAATATAAAACGTTATCTTTTTATGTAACTTTACTAAATACTAGTACACCCACACATACTACCCGGTTTCGAACGATTTTGGACCAAACAAATACATATTATTATGGTTTCTTGTTTTAATGGGTATTTCAAAGCTCATTACGAAATGACGTTAAGATCGGAAAATAATTGCGTTGACCTCATTTTGTCCTCGAAATTCCAACAGGAAAGAACTGTGCATTTCATTTCGCTAGTTCTCATCTTCTAAATAAATATAAACATTACGAGTTACAAATAATCTGACAATTTTGAAAAACTCCCTCTATCATCATTGTAAGCGGAAAATGTTACTTGTGCAATTATGAATTTGCTAGCAGAGGAATTAAACCCACGCTCACAACGCATCGTGAGTTGGGATCCAACCCATTTATCCACTCTGCTACTAACCGTTCGATTAATTAGTTAAGATTATTCAAATGTGTGACGACAATCGATGATTAGAATGTGTTCATCAATATGAAATCATGTCCAAATGACGTCATATCCCTTGGGGAATACCCCCGCATTAACAATGATAATAACATTATGACGAAGACGGATGCTGATTTTAATAACTAGGTACAATCATTGCAACAATGTAATACAAAGTATTCATTATGTTTATTTACTCACTGACCGTGAGCAAAATTAAAAGCAACACTAAAGCAAAGCGAAAAATTGCATTTCATCGTAGTGACAACTTCATGAACATATTGGAAATGTATATTATTAAGTGTATTGTCCTCGATAAAACAACCAATAATTATAATATGAAGATAAACTTGAAAAAAAAAACTAAAATATTTAGTAATTGCTCATTATAGCCGTGGACTCGCTAATGCCGTGATCCTTAAAACCACCATAAAAAAATTCGTCTGTGAAGTGTCAGCTACACTACTCGCTTCGACGAAGTCCTCGACGAAGTTAGCCGAAGTTCGAAGTGCGTGCCCACACACTCGTGCAACTTCGCGAGTAACGCTTCGAGTCCTTTGACTCGGGCGCATTTACCGACAACAATCGGAAGTCGGGCGAAGCGAAGCGAAGTTGCCCGAAGCGAAGTTGCCCGAAGCGAAGTGAAGTTCGTGCCCACACCTTCGTTCTCGGTCAACTTCGATCAACTTCGCGAGTAGTGTAGCTGGGCTTTAAGGGTCCGTATAAACAGGAAAAAATTTCCGAGCCGAGCCGCGAATTATGGAAAAGGAACAAAGCAACCGCAAGCGGCTTTTCGCGCCGTTGCAAGAGCATCGAGCGAGACATCTTCGAATGAACGTAAAAAACCGAGCCTGAACGAGCGTGGGTACATAGGTTTATGCACAGACATATGAATATATAGACTAGAAATTAAAGGTGAGGGGTAAAATCAACTGTTGAAGAACGAAGGGGGTAAAGCTGACTGTGATTCGTCAATAAATCAATCTGACACTATATAGGCATCTCGCATTATAATATCACCATTTAGTTCTTAAAAGTAAAATCTGCTTTTGAATGAATAGACATTTTTACATGGGAGCGCAAATTACTCGCCACGTTATGAACAAATTTGCGAAGTCCAAATTCGGCAAAAAAAAATTTCTTCTATTTTCAGAGTCGAATATTTTGTTTACGTATTTAGTTAAGACACTTTTATAAGTGTTCATAATTTACTTCCCAGTAACAACGATGCGCACACTTGAGAATCGCTACATTCGACCAGATGTATCTCGATGTGATATTATATGTTTCTACAACTGATTCATATTATACGATGTGAATAAGCTTAAAATGATGCTTACATATGGAATGTAATACGACAATTGGGTTTATTCTCTTTTTCACATCTATTTTTACAAGTTTTCATATCACAAGCCACTATTTTGCCGTGTTATTTCATAAAATGCCTCGACCATAGCTCGACGCTAGTTCGAACAAGAATGATGACGTCACATTCTCAAGATTCACGGGAAGCCATACGCGAGCCCAGCCGGCTCCAATGGAACCGGTATGGGGAGTGGGGAATAATACGCTTTTAATCACTTAGGGCAGGTCTACTAATATTCATATGTCTATGGGTTTATGGTTAGCTCGTCGTAAGACATTGTCAGAACCAACAAATAAATTATATCGCATTTCAAAGGAAATTGACACTTCATTCACTCCAATTTGCGCAATGTATCTGTTTCTCTTTAACTTTGCCCACAAAAAAAAGTGTTTTTCACAATACTGGGTTTGCTTAGAATAATAAAAACTGAATAATTTAATGTTCTGAACTGAAAAAAAACATTTTATCAATCAAATTACGCCACATTTCTAAGCAAATTGATACCAACTTAATTCCAATATGAAAACCCTTCCTTTTTCTATTTTGCATACAAAGAAAACCACACTGAACTTTTCTTAATATCAAACTTTACCATACCCATCTTAGCCTGAGATTTGGATTAAAAACATGGTACAAAAATCTAATAATGACATCTTGTCTTATTTTTGGTAATTAAAGTGGTTTTTAAATATATCTATTTGAATTTCACCTCGGTTTTCGGTAGTGGATCAATGCAAATATTGAAAGAGGAAATTAACTCACTTCCCGACATCCGATCGAGTTGAAACTCGGTTGATAGACTCGTTATCGATGATAATGCATTCTATCAAGGACGTACGTGTATTTCTCCGAAATTTGATGACACATGAAATAAGTATCGGTCCTAGCTGATTGGCATTTGGCGAGGTTGATAGAGTTGTCGACTTTAGTTCCTGGATAGCAATGTTCAATCCTCAGTCAAACCATATTTAAAAAAAAAAATAAGTGACATTTTAAAATAGATGAGCAGTAATAAAAAAAAGTTTTTTTACGGGTTGATTTTTAAAAACTACATAAAATCACTTCCCTAGCCGAAAATAGCTGTGTAGGCCTAGATATTTCATGTAGGAAAGCTGTGTAAATTTCATGAATTCAGATGTTGTAGAATAAAGAAAATAGTAAAAAGCACCACTTTGTCAGTTGCTAATTCGTCCCATTTCTCAATCGTGCCGCCGAACAATGGACGGCTGTGTAAATTTGTATCTCCGGTGATAAATATTCAACTGTGGCATAATATTTAAACCAAATTTATAAGGGGTTTCATTATTGCTACCTACCATGTGTATGAATGGAATCGGCGAGAGTTCTAAGGACTGCTTTTACACTGCCTCCTTTTAGCGGAGACTGGGAAGTGAAGGTACTGGGCCTGGGTAGGAACTGGAAAGGTACTGGGTAGGTGCTGGGTAGGTACTAGATAGACGCCGAGTACCGACATCTAAGCACTGAAGGGTCCCATCATAAGGGGATAACCGGATAACATATTCATTCGTCGCTGCTCGTACCCTATCTGTGCTAATGCTCCTTGCATACCCATTATGCGAGCTTTAAGATTTCGGGCAATTGCCTACAGAAAGCCCTACGTTAGGGATGTAACACACAGCTCGTATAACTGTTTTCGTATTTTCGTTTTTATTTTGTATTCTTATTTTCAGCTGCGATTTTTTTCGAATATTATGATCACGTAATATAATACATCAACATTGTGTTTAATAGACACAAAATATCGAATATTATGATCACGAAATATATCACATCAACATTGAGTTTAATATACACAAATTATCGAATATTATGATCACGAAATATAACACATCATCATTGTGTTCATATAACACATCAACATTGTGTTTAATATACACAAATTATGGAATATTATGATCACGAAATATAACACATCAATTTTTTTTTTTTTTTTTTTGCCTAATACAAAAAAAAAAAAAAACATTGTGTTCATATAACACATGAACATTGTGTTTAATATACACAAATTATCGAATATTATGATCACGAAATATAACACATCAACATTGTGTTCATATAACACATCAACATTGTGTTTAATATACACAAATTATCGAATATTATGATCACGAAATATAACACTGGGTTTAAGAGACACCAAATATCGAATGAAAGTAAGTTTTTAAATACATCTATTTGAATTTCACTTTTGTTTTCGGTAATCATTGAATTCAAATCTTGGAAGCGGAAATTAACCCACTTCCAGTCATCCGATCGAGCTGAAACTCGATAGATATACTTGTTGGCGATGAAAATGCATTCTATTAACCTTTGTCGTCAATCACGTACGCACAAAATCGGATGACATTACAGTAGTCAATATATGAAACGAATGTCGGTCTTCCCCAATTGGCAGCTGGGAAGAAAGGAAGGTTCAGTTTCCCCTGCGAAGGAAGGTTCGCTATACTGAATAAATTACCCTGTATAAATTAGTGTGGAGGACAATATGGGTATTCTATCTACGGTTCCATGATAACTCAACACAGTGACAATTCAACACACTTTTAAAAAGTGATGTAAAGTCATTAGAAACGATGATTTTTTTTTTAACATAACCTAACCTAACCTAACCTAACCCAGTTAATAAAGTTTTTGTTTCATCACTTTCCATGACTTTATATAACTTTTTAAAGATGTGATGATTTATCCGGTCACCACTATATACATATACATCTGTACCTAAATAAAAAATACGTTTAGATGAAATAATAAAAAAATCAATTATTGATGTGAATTCTGATCAGCTAACATTCTTGAACCGTTAGCTCTGGCGTTGTGAAATTTGCACTGCCTGTTCTGTCTTCTACACGTTCTAACAAATCCAAAGTTAGTATCACACTGACTCCGATGGTTGAATTGCATTTCGAAATTTGAATTCGTGTGTATTTATTAAAATAAAATAAACATTAAAGATTGTAAAAAAAATACTTAGGCACGTATGACTTGGAAGTTAAAACTAAACTACGACAATAATGTTTACAATACTCAAACGAAAAAAATAAATAAATTGAACTTTGAAAAGAAAAGTTTCGACGCTTGTTTGCCCCATAATCTATTCCTTACAGTAAAGTAGATCAACCAAGCCCTGTTGAAGAAATGTTCTTTTTGTATACTTGATATTCTTACGCCCACACCAAATAATACTTTCACTTTAGCGAATATGGAAATTTTTACATTTGTTACATCCCTAATCTTGAATTCTATACATGTAAGTACATAATATTTGTATTACCTACCTAAGTATAAACATGTATTAGGTCTAAAAGCTTTAACTCTGATCCTTTAGAAACTATATGTACGAATGTGCACAGTAAAATACATTAAATCAGAATAAAAATAACTTCTTGCGGAGTGAGATTTTCTCTTCCCATTAATCTCTTCTCTAATTTTAAATTAAAGTATGTCTTTTTTAAATACATTTAACTTAACTCCACACGGGAGGCCCTAAGGTTTACCTCAGGGTCTATGTCTTCTTTAGAAATTACGTTAGAGTTTTTTTAATAGAGGTAATAACGAACCTAGATCTTAAAGACACAAATTTTCTATGAAGAAGGCATACAGAAATTAGTCGAATATAAAAATTATTTGTACTGGACGTGTACTTTTTTATTTGCTTGTATTTTCCAATTTCTTCGATCAATGGATTGATTAACTAAATCTAAAGTTATCGGCAGTCATTAGATTAGAAGATAATTATTACAAATATGTATTACCTATTGTATTACATTACGGAACAATATTAATGATCGTCAAATTATCATGCATTAGGAAAACCCATTAGGGCGAAGCTTAGTGCTAAATTATTATTTTGACTAATTTTTGTAACGAATTGGTGTACATTATGAATACCAAAAATATGCTTTAGATAAATTAAAGGTTTTCCTATCGTTTCGCTTGAGTAGAATACAAATAAAAAAACACTACTCAATAAAAAATATAAATGGAGTGCCACAAGGCTCTCATTTATGGCCCATTTTGTTTATTATATTCATAAATGACATTGTTGATATATTTACTAACATAAAAGTATTACTTTTTGCTGATGATTTGAAACTTTATAAAGAGATTAATAACATAAATGACTGCATTATATTACAAACTAATTTGAGAAATCTTTTTGAATGGTGCTCTATCAACAAACTTGCATTGAACATGAAGAAGTTCATTAATTTTTACAGAATAAATAATCCAATATTTTTTCAATATACATTAAATGATAAAAACTTAAATTGCGTCAGTGAAATTATTGACCTAGGTATATTGTTCGATAGCAAACTAACTTTTGTGTATCATATTAATAACATTATCAATAAGGCTCTTAAGACTCTTGGATTTATTTTGAGAATTTCAAAAGACTTCAATAATTTAGGCACATTTATCATGTTGTACAAAACCCTTGTTAGATGCCAACTAGAGTATAACTCTACATTATGGTCTCCCTTTTACAATATTCATTCCGATAATATTGAAAAGATTCAACATAAGTTCTTGAAGTATATAAATTATAAATTGCATATTCCTGTATAAAACATTGATTATAACTACTTACTAGATAAATTGTCCCCATTAAAACTTTCTGAAAGAAGAATAAACACAGATTTAATGGTACTACATAAAATACTTCATTACAAAATTGACTGTCCTGAGTTACTCCAATTAATCAGCATCCACATACCCAAAAGATCTTGCCGAAATTTACTACCCTTTTATTTTTACAACACCAGGAAATATCAACATCACCATCAACATCACCAAATATCACCATCTTATCAAAATTCTCCGATTCCAAGACTTCACAGTCTCGGAAATAAATACTCTGATCTGGGAGTTATATTTCATCTTAAAAATAATCAGTATAAATATTGTTTATTTCAATTCTTTTATATATCGAGACACAAATAGACATCTATAATTTCCGCAATATATATTTTTTTTATTTTGAATATCTATTTATGTGAGACTTCTTATCATTTTTACTAATGTATCTTATTTTATTATATGCTTTTGTTGTAACATTTAATATTTTTTCTTTTTTCGTTGTATTATGTTTCCTTTATTGTTTTAATTTTGTAGAATCTATAATAACTGTGATACTCTACTATTAAACTTTGTAGTGTGTAAAAGCCCATTAGGGCGTGTAATAATAATAAATAAATAAATGTTAACTACTTTAAAAAAATATTTTATTAATAGGAATGTATGAACGCGTAAAGGAAACAACTTAAAAAATACAGTATTATAGCTAAGATTATCTGCGACAGTATCACTTGATTAACTTTTTTGCTTTTTTATAAAATTATTTACAAAATAAATAAAAACCAGTTTTATGCTTGAAATCGAACGTTTCTATACTCCGTTTGTGAAGCGATTTTAATGCCTATTACATACAATATAAGGTATACCAAGAATATACATATTTTTGGCTTGTAGCTTCCTCTTAAAGGGTTCTCCCCTCTGCCAGGATTTCAAATTTCTGCTGACCCGGTGATTGCTCTTACCACTAAGCTTTTAGATAACTTTTTTTAAAAATCGTGACAAATTTTTGAAAATCTTGTAAAATTTTAAAATTTCTGACGAACATCCAAAATCTTGTCTTAAACATAAAAAATAAACAATAAAACCGTAATGCGTAACCGTTATCCATTTACGTGACATTGTTACAAAGATACATGTAGGTCCTAGATATGTATACCAAACACGAAAGGCTATATAATATAGGTACTCGAGCATGTTAGCGACGTACATAAACACTGGGGGGAAACAAGCACCGCCATCACTAAAGATAATGAAAAGTCTCTCAGACATTCTTATAGACAAAGTCACTTACTACGTGCGCCTGTACATTGTGTACTTGTGTACTTTCCGGGCACTCCTGGTTGACCGCATTTTATCATAACTTTTCCTCCCTCACCCCTACCACCCCACTTCCTCCCCTTGAGCTGGATTGACGAGCCACATGACAGACTGGGGGTACTCGACACTTAACATCCCTGCCATATATATGGCAACGTCGTTTCATTTGCTTATGACGACTAGTTATTTTATGTCGTGACTTGGAACTTTTAGTTATAAAAGCGAGAAGACTCATTCTTCTATATTTCATTTATTTAATTATGAAATTTTAAGAATATAAACGAAATACACATATAATTAGTAGTTCTGTGAACAGTAGACCTAGCTTCCAAAAAGATTTTATTTTTTATATGACACCTTACAAGAGCGCCCCCCGGCTACGGCTCCACCCGGTTAGGCAGCGTTGTGAGGCAGGTTAAGGTAGGGGCTGTAGGAAGGATTTTATTATTGCGGGTCTTAAAGTAGGTAGCTCGTTCCACATCCGACTTACACAAAAGCGAATCAAAGTAGCGGCCCGTTCTCATGAAGTAAACATCTACTGTGAACGGATGTTCCGTTCGTACACGTCGAGTCTTACACACGTGCAGCGGTGCACCGGGGATCAATGCTCCTTAGAGCAGGCTCCATTAATATACCTGTAGAACAGACTTAGCATGCACACATTGCGTCTCTGTATTAGAGATGGCAATCGGTCTGTTATTAATGGATTGTCAATCAGACGGACTGCCCACCTTTGCACAGAATCAAGTAAGTTTATCAAGCTCCAGCCCAGAAGTGGCTCCCAAATTCAATTTTTGGGCGTACTTGAGATTTGTATAGGTTAGCAGCTGGTTACTATTGTATAATTCTTTGAATGTTTAATCAATGCATATTCGAAGAAATGTGATATTGGAATAAATTAAATCCCTTGATCTTAATAAATCGGCTAATCCTTATAACATTCCTCCAATCCTCTTATCAAAATGTTTATCAGTCTTGACTTTTTAAAGTCGGCACCTTTCCGAAAAATTGAAAACAAGCTTCTTGTCTCCAATCTTTAAGAAAGGTAATAAATCGGATATCTCTAATTATAGACCTATATGTATACAGTCATCAATCCCAAAATGATCTGAATCTGCTCTGCTCTCTAAACTCTCGCCTGAGATCAATAAAATAATTTCGCACCGTCAACATGGTTTCATGGCAAATAGATGTAATATTTATTTAATACTATGTACACGTCTTCAAACAGACGTATTGTACACCGACTTTAGTAAGGATTTTGACAAAGTCTCACATAAAATTTTAATTAAAACAAAGAATTCTTGGAATAACGGGGATTATTTTAAGATGGTTTGAAAGTTATCTGTACAAAAGAAAAATATGAGTTCAACTCAATTCACACTTTTCACTTTTTACACCAGTTTCGCGTTTTCAAGTCTTCACCGGCGTTCCACAGTGGTCTCATTTGGGACCAATATTGTTTTCCTTGATTATCAACTACATAACTAACATTTTTGATAGAGTTATGATACTTCTATTTGCTGATAATCTTAAAATTTACAAAACTATTACAATATATTAATCTTAATAACTCTTATGTATTACAGTTAAATCTTACAAGGTTACAATAGTGGTGCACCCGTAATGAACTATTCCTAAATATTGAAAAATGTCAAACGTTAACCTTTTCCCGTATCAAAAATCATATCATGCACCATCACCATCAATAACCTTTTTCTAAAAAAATTGAACAAATTAAGACCTTTGGTATAATTTTTGATAGTCATGTTAACTTTTGCTCCTCATATAAATGAAATAGCAAACAAGGCCATGAAATTTTTGGGGTCTATTTTGATGAAGGTGAATGATTTTAAATTAATTACACTGGGTCGGTGAGAAGCAATCTAGAGTATAATTCGACAATCTTGGCTCCATTGTATAAGATTCACCAACTAAAAATCCAGACAGTGCAGAATAAATTTCTGAGATTTATTAATTATCAATTGGGAGTTTCAGACGAAGATCTTAATTACACCTTTTTTGGACTTACTAAACTTGACCGACTAATCATCAAGGCGCACAATGAATGATTTAGACAAGAAAGACTGCTCTCTCGCCAATTCAGAGGCTACACAGACTAGGTAATAAGTATAGTTCAATCGATGTTTACCGCCACCACTCAGTGACCAAACTAAAAATCAATATATTAGAATATTTGTAACTGATCTACAGAATTAATTTTTCTTACATGCATGAACACTTTATCTTTATATATATTTTTCTTTGTTCCATAAAACACCCAGTCGGGCGTAATACATGTTTGTTGTTTACAAATTTGCTTTACAACAAACCGTTCTTGTTTATTCCTATACTAATGTTAAGCCATGTTCTTTATAATACCTAATCTGGCATTATGAAGGTTTGCTAAATGCTATCATTCTCAACAATAAAAATTTCATATTTATTTTACTAACATCAACGATTTTATTAAATATCGTCCCGCTACTACTTTCATAGTACCTTTCTTGTACTCTAATTACTATATATTATTTATTGAACTACTATTAATTAAATGTACAACAACTCTCCACAATAACTTATATTGTACCTGCTTATATTGTCCGTCTTCGGCCTATTATGTCATGTAATACACACTCATTATTGTACTCCTGATCAGCTTACCAAACATTGTATACATGTAAAGCCTTCATGAATAAATAAATAAATATTACCGGAAAAGACAGGTTATTTGGTAAATTTTAATTTTTAATTGAGTTTTATCGCGTGTATTTAATAAAACTTCCATGAAAATAATGTTTTAAATACCATAAATGCCTTCTGCACATGTCCAATACAAATAAACGTTTATATTATGCCAAAATTAATCCAAAATTTCTATTTTTTTGGTTATGTTTTTAATTTTTGATTCTATGAACGAGATAAAAGTGACAATTTTCTTGAAAACTCTTTAATTTTGAATTCTGTGAAATTTTTCGAAGATTTTTTCAAAAATGTTTGTTATAAGCTTTTTTTCCAACTTGTTTCATGTTGTTTCATGTTTGAAATTAAAATATTGCACTTTTTGAAAATTCAAGTATATTACAATTATACAAAAATCTAAAAGTTAATTTTGTCTATTCTAAATTGGTATTTGTTTTTACAACATCTTCAAAATGAAGAAAAGCAAATATCATTTAAAATACCTTATTCGACGAGAAATTATTATTATTTTATTACGTTTATACAACATATAAACAATCCCCCTCGACTGGATAAGCAATGATTATATCTTATGTATCTTTCCAAGAACTATTTTATGTCAGTTTCTATTTTTAGTTTCAATTAGTAAGGTTTTCACGCACATATGGTCGTTTATGAATTGAATATAATTTTCAACACGTTTTTTAGAAAGACCATCAATGTCTGTTTGCGTAATGTGGTTTTATAAATCAATTCTTGCCAGTCTGACAGGCGTTATAACGATCTTCGGATTCGTGAGAATTTTGTTATGTTGTATGAGTTTTAGGTTCTAGATACCTGAACAACACTTGACTTGGCGTTTGATAGATAGCCATTTCTTAACGAATTGATTGATATTTAAAATATAATTTCAAGCTTTGGACAAAGACACTACCAATACCATGCAATAAAAGCTTTCAACAGTTTAAAACTTGAAATTAAAATTGAGGAAAGTAAAAATAAATTCACACACAAAATTACAAAATGGATTAAAGAACAAAAAAGACAATATTACCAAAATTTCATAGCATAAAATAAAAATAAAACCTACACGTAACACACAAAACCAATATAAACACACATCACTCACAAACACAAAAGATTATTTTCAATGTACTATTTTTTAATTTTAAATATATTATTATGTATTATGTATTTTTAATTTTAAATGTACAATTTTTCTCTTTAAATGTATTATGTAGTTTATATTTTCATATTATAAAATGAAGGCCTCAGCACGGGCAAGCCACCCAGTGAGGACTACATTACTGGAAAACTTGAATTGTAAAAAATATTGTGTCTAATAAAAAAAAATCATAGCGGGAAAGCAGTGATTTTGCTTGAGTGAGCTTGTTCGGAATATTAATAGAAGGCGCTCCGAAGAATTAGCGTAATTATTGATCCCTTCAGTACTGGTGGACAGCTGAGAGGTATGTTAAACGCGTGCCTTACATTCGTCTATTGTTATTTCATTTTCTGTATCAGAACAGTTCCTTTTTAAGATTCTTTCTTGTGTTACAAAACTCGGCTGTATATGGATCTACCGGCTTTTGTGTGTCAACCCACGTATAAATTGGTTCTCTTCATTACCCAGTTTTGCTTATTAAAAATACCATCTACATACACATTACACAGCATCCCAAAGATAACAACCAAATTAAGAGCTTCCCGTGCAGAATTTATTTTTTGTCTGAAATAACAATGAGTACAGTTTTTCAGATATTTTTCTAGACTAGCACTTTTAGCACTCAGACTTCAATTGATCCTACTCATTACCGAAACTAGTTCATAGTGCATTATCTAGCTACGACTAGGTAGGGGCACTTTTGCTTTTAATTATTAGATATTCAACTGAACCAGCGTTGTTCGCACATGCCGAACCTGCTAGCGTGCAGCCTTTTACTTTGAATTTTTTTATGTTTTTTAAAACTGCTGCGTTTGTCGGATCTAGCAGGGGTAGGTAGTACATTTTAATTAAGAGAGAGCCCTTTGAGGTGCCCTCGCCTTCTCTACCCCCAGCCGCAACCCGCGCCCCGCTCCTGTCATCAAAGGACACGGCATCAGGCATCGCTGATCAGACTGTGCTCTATCGGATATCGATGATTTGTTGAACTATCGACTGAATTATCCAAGACAGATCATTCCTCGGCTCGGTGATCAATCCCACACCGGTTGAATGCGATCTTAAAGCTTGAATTACTGATTTCTCTCTCTTAATAATGGGGATCTAATTGTAGGTAACATACTTTCTTAGATTTATTTCTTCATGCTTTCATTGTTAACAAATTAAATATTTTATTTTAAGATAATATTGTATATACTCATGCAAAATAATATATAGAGTGTTTTAAGTTTTGTAATTTATCTAAAGAACCTTTCTTTGTGATATAATTGGCTGATGTGGGAGGGTTCAGTTTTTTTTCTATTGGCACTGTATAGTCTCAGGCAATGGTTTCGCTAAATAACAAACAAAACAAATTACAAAGCATGCTAGAAAACAACTGCGATCTGTGTACATTTCAAGCTTTGCTAAGCGACAAATCGCTGTGTGCATATATTACGTACTTTAATTACTTTCAAGGGCGAAGCGGTCATATAAATTTGACTCTTTCTCACATAGGAAATTCTTGATATCTATGTTCACAAATCGTTTTTTACATGTTATATTACGTACTTGCATTACTTATAAGCGCGAAGCGGTTATCTAACTTTGTCTCTCTTTCATAGGAAACTCGCATATACACAGTAACACACATCGGTAAAAAATATATTGATAACGTGCTTTGAGTTAAGAATTTACCTGTGTTGCAATCCTACACATACCATAAATACGAATAATCCTTATAAACTTGATTGTAATGAATGCAATGGATGATAACTGTAGTATAATAAGGTGTGAATGAATACTTAATAGTAATCAAGTTGACTGTAATAAGATAGATACATTTGATTATAATGAATGCGATAGATGATAATTGCTAGATAATAAGACTGAATGGATACTTAATAGAACTCTCGACTACTCGGATAAGACAAATACATTTGATTATAATGGATGCGATGGATGATGACAGTATGATAATAATATTGTAAACTTAATAGCAATCGAGTTGACTCAGATAAGATAAATTGTTACATTACTACTTGTAAATTCACTTTAATTCCGCCAACGTTGGTATATGGTATTATCTGTGGAGTAATTCAATGCAATCGGCAGATTCCAAAATTCATGGCAAGTGGATATTGTAGGCGATAAACTGCCGAATGCTTCGCTAGAATTATTTAGAATTCTAATATCTAATATCTCATAGTGTTGAATAAGTTGACTTTTATCGCTTCTCGCGGTAGCCGAGTTTATAATACAATTGATGATTCAGAAGGGAAATATTAGAGCGAATTCGACCTAGAAGATGATTCAAACGAATATATGCAAGTCAAGTGAATATGTATTAGACTGGGCCCTTAATCCCTTTTTGGGATCCTTGAGTTACTGTTTATATTCTAGCCTCTGTTTTAATTTTCAAATTACAAAGTATATCTGGCCCTTTTACCGAGGCATGAATATGGGACAGCTTTGGTCCACCCCAAAAATGTTTCCGCTTAATATGCAAATATAGCAGAGGCAGTTGTTGTTTTAGATATTACAGGTATTGATAGATATATCTACGTTAAAAATCAATTATTTCGAATAACTCGGACTTGGAATATTAAAAATTTATCATTGTAATTCGAAAATTTAGTGATATAAAATATTGCTAATTTATTGAAAATCCTCTTCAAATTATTAATTATTCTTCAAAGTGCTCTTGAAAACTGTTGAAAATGGGAATACAAGCCTTTAAAGAATGAATTGACAGATTTTATACTAAAATAACAGTAAAACACAAATGTGTTTTGGCGACGTCGGAACGCGTGTTCATAAATATTCTAACATTTTCTCATTTCGTCATTACATAATAACAGGATAAATGCAACTGTGTAAACACGTGTTCCGATATATTGTGAAAGTACTTTTAGTTTATTGGGAAATGGCATGTCACCTTTTTAACACGATTTTTCCTTGAACCTATGTACTTTTTTCAGACCTCCGAATTTATCAAAAATTGAAAAAGCTTTGACAGCCCAGCCTAAGAAATCACTTTCCATATATATTTTTTTATTTCACGCTTTAGGAAAATGACTCCCCCCACCGTTGTGAAAATCGCAGCTAAATTAGCATCGCGGTATTTACCGCAGGCATTTAAACATTAATGCTGTCCGTTTATCATTCCTTATTTTTTAAATCTCTTAATTGGTGGACTTGTTCCGAGCTTATATCTCGGATCGTAGGTTTATTTTTATAAATATCACAATTTAATTTAAGTGTACATTTGTAGATATCCCAACCCCGCAATATCCCATTTATCTCAAAAGAAATATCTAAGTTAAAAAAAGAGGTAGCTCACGCCATCTTCCATTTCAATCAAAGTTTTGTATACCATTAACTGATATCCTGTATATAAAAGGGAAAGTAATTAGGTAGTTCATCTCAGATTTATAACATATTACGTTTGTAACTGAACTCTTTACACAATGTTGTTAACTTAACAAACGACATTCACCCGATCTACTCGTAACCCCAAATTAGCAATGGCCGTTTATAAGAACTTGTGCACACACATTCGCTCTCTCATTCTTGCGTCACCTATCTCACTCTTCCAAACTAACATACACTACACTTATTTTATTTAGTCACAGTTACACTAACAATAATTAATCTGTTCAAATAGCACCATTTCTAAATGGTTCGCCCAGCTTGGTTAGGTACTGGCGACTGTTGAAACTGTTTTATTTAATCCCGAGCTTAATGGCAATTCCAGATAGCGATTACACTTCTATTTCTTGAATCGTTAGTGCACATTCACACGTCCCAGTACTTGCTCCAATTACCGTCCATTTGCCGAGACCTGGCCCCTTTGACCCCAACTTTACTCTTCGCCAAGTAGTCTTGCGCTCATAATGTAATCTTGCACACATCCATGTTGCGGTGGCAATACCCATATACTGAAAACTGCATAGCATTCAGACTCCCAATTAAATTGAAATGACTTTGTGAATGTTCTTCCCCCAGATCCTAACTGCTAAGAAGCAAGACGTAAGCTAATTAATCATCTGGCTTTTACGATGGGTGTTTGTTAATTATCTCATATTAAATAAATGTGATATGGGTTAGCGCAGGAATTACAACTAATTCCAGTTAGATATGATGTTTCTAGTAAAACACGGAGAAAAATGAATACGGCTGATTTATTAAAATACTGTTAAACGTGATTGCAATCCATTTCTTAGTAAAATATTAGTCCATTTAGGATATATTGGATCACGTGTTCTTGCAGCTGTGCTTTTCCTGATAAATATAATGACGAAATGCTACAATATTCGATTTTTTTTAACACGTGGTCTAACGTCCTAGTAAAATTTTCGTATTTTACCAACAGTTTGTTAGGAAAACTGTCAATTCATTCGTTAAAAACTTGCAGTTCCGTTTTTAACAGGAATCCAAATAATTTGACCGGATTCTTAATAAATTGGCAATAATAGAAAATCTGTATGCTAAATCAGCAAAACCTTTGGAGCCTTTTTCTGTCTGGAATTTATGGAGCAACTAAAAGATTCAGATTTCAGCGTCATTTCAATTTTTATCAATTAAGCTATAAAATATCTTTTTGACTGTCATAATGTTTTTCTATCTATTTTTTTAAATTCCTCTGTAAAACAAAATTGTATAAATTTAGTAAATGAATGTATACAGAGAAAAAATACATCAATGGGCGAATTTGGTTAGTAATATTTGGGTAATCATAAATCACAACAGTCTAATACGTTCTCAGATTCATGAACAAATTCTGACATTTTGTAGGCAAGGTTTTTAGGTAAAAAGTCAGTTGTCAGACCAACAACCGTCGCCCATGAATAATGCCGCGAATAAAACTGCCAATAATAAATCGAATCGAATTAATAACGTCACCGGAAAACGGAAAACGGAAAATGTTGCTAAACTGAAAAAAATAATTTACCGTGTGACAGAGTTTTTTATACGAGTACCTTTAGAGCGATGTGACGCTTAAATGCAAGGAATTAACTTGTCATTTTCCGGCCGTCGTTTTTTTGATCCACGTGGCGCTGTCAATGGTGATTGAATCCACTTAAAAGAGCCGGAAAAATACTCCCGTAGCGTTAAAAAATACCTCCCCGGTTGGTTTGCCGGGGACAAGTTTTAAATGGTGTTACCCAGACCTACTGCCTATAAAGTTTTATATTTAATCGATCGAAGGCATACTACAACGTCGATTTTATTTTAAAGGCTAATAATTATTGTTATAATTGAAATTTATTAAATTCGTATAGCGACGCCTTAATTTCGAAGTGGATGATTAACCCTGGTTGACCCTGGCCAACACAAATTGGTTTTGTTTTTGGCAACATACAAAATGACGCTGATTCCAAAACGGTCCCAGCATTTATTTATACACGTTAGACATTGTGTTAAACAGTTTGGGTGTGGAAATTGCTAACTTATTTTCCTCACTCCTACAACTCCTATACTCCTAACTTAATCCTTGATTTACCCAAAAAAAATCCTCACACGATATCCCAAAGATGACGTTTGTGGAGTTTATTACTAATTCATATCCATTTTCCAGTTTTTATCAGACTTATTTTTATATTGAATATTTTTCCAGTGAAATACCTGCGCGAGGTGACGCCCTATTTTCGCGCTGCCAGCATTATCAGCGAGGTGGGCTGGGAGCTGCAGCGCGGCTTCCTGGCGTCGGCACCGCCGCCCCCGCCCGCCGCTGCCGCCGCCGCTCGCCCGCCCGCCAGGCGTTCAGACACGCGCTACGTGCCGCTGTTGTTGGCTTACGTGGCCAGGGGACTCCGTCACCCAGACTCAGGTAATAACACTGAAGGGAGATGGGCCATTTACCATTTACATTAGTGCAAATTTTAGTTTTATAACATGTTTCATGTCCTACTCCAAATCGCATCTATTATCTACTGCCGCGCCCCTTTGTTTCTATCTACACACAGAACACATAACTTTTATCGGTACCGCATTGATAGTTCGTGCAGTTTGGTCGTACCTCGGCGATAATCAGCACGCATCCATGTATCTCTTTGTTCCTATTATCTATGGGTAATTTCAAATTATTTCTATATGGGGTTGTTCATGTGTGTTTATTTTTTATTTTTTGTGTGAAACCGCACACACCGAGAGTCCTAACTGCTCCCAACCATCTGGAACCAGTGACACTATTACATCCCCGATTGGGGTAGTTGCGGGGATGAAGGTAGCGGGAAAGGGGAGGTGATGGGGGAGAGAAAGGAGGGGAAGTACCTCTCTATTGATCTGGTCACCAGACACAAACGATACCATTTCAAGCAATGTTTCAATTCTGAATGGTGGTTTTCACCGGGGCGATACTAAGAGTATCTACCACTCTGAAACGTGCCGCAAATATATTATATATAATAATAAAATTTATTTGCGTCCGCCGGGATTTGAACCCGCTCTGGATATTATATTGGATTATTAGATATTTCATCTACTTCAACCACATTTAAGTAAGCATTGTACTGTATACTGTATATATTATCTACATGTATATTTAGTAATAACATAGATCACTGTAGAAATTTATTCTATTTTTGTACAGCGCCCTTGAGGTAATTTTGCAAATTTTAAAAACCATCCAAATATTATTCATAGTATCCGGCGTCTCGTCATGCAGCGTCGATGTGTCTCTGGGGAACAGGTAGAGGACAGGAAACAATTTGTCTGACATGGAATATTGACATCTGGAATACCCGATAGCTTTAATTTAGGTTCATTCCTTTTTACACATTATTTACAAACGGTATTTCAAATATTTCAAAGGTTATTCTGCATTCGTATCTTCTCTTTGATGATTACTTTAAACTGTTCAGAGAATACCAAACTTTAAAAGGCTGCTTATGATTCCATTCAAACATAGATAGAAACATATTTTGACTGTAGTAAAAGTAAGCGGATTGAATTCAATATATCTAAATGTTTATTTTTGTCATTCTTTAGGGGACACTGTTCAACAATCTACTCCGTGGTTAAGTGTCTTCATTCACACAATATGGGGTGGATATTTCATCCATATCTTTGAGGTGGATCATGGACATAAAGTGGCTATGTCTGATTCTGTATAATATTTTCCAGGCTTTGCAAGATAAATAGAATCCTAACAACTCTATTGTGGGATTCACAGTAAATTATATTGACCTTTTTTACATCGGAAGTCTGCCACTGGACTCAAGATTAGTTATTGTGGTGGTATTTTTAAACTTATTTAAGAAGGGAAAAAAATAATTTATCTGTACAACTTTCGTCTGAGTAAAAAGTCGTCTGGATGCCTTATCCTACAAGAGCGAGAATTCCGCTCCTGTTACAGAAAACAGCGCCAATCACCGTGTTCGCCCATATAATTTATTGTACTCGCCCCCGAGGTTACTTCTCTAAAATTGCATTAATATCAAAATTATCCGAATATTTATCTTTATTCACTTATTCGTATTCTGCAATTTGTCGGCCACTGTCTATCTCCAAGTCACGTCTCCGCTTGCAATTTGAGCTCAATATTATTAGCGCAATGAACTGACCCGTGCTACGTCTCACATTCAAAAACATCCTGTTCCTCCCACGCCTTGCTTCTTCTCAAGCGTCTCTTTTCCAATCAGCATACATTAGCACCATTCGCCAACTACTGTTGACCCGTCAACAACTCTCCATGAATACAATTGATCGTTTCCTCACTTTATACAATAGATAATTATAATTAATATAAAAATTAAGAATCAGAATGGTTACTTGTTATGCTGTCTCTTCTCTTCTGTTTGGCATGGAAACCTTGACACTAAACCAAGCACTGACACGGAAAAAGCCGTTGAAATGCATATAGGAACATCCTCAAAATACTAGTGACAAGTAGGGTTACTAGATTAGAAGTTATTCATCCATCGGTTAAAGAGAGAAAGAGTTTAGAATTTGTGTTGACCATAATAGGAAGAAAACTTCAATGCCTTGGAAACACCAATAATAAGCGATAAATACAAGATAATTCAGGTAAGGATTGGTGAAAAGCGTAGTAGAAAAAGACCTCACAACTTCTAAACATTCTTGATTCACGAGATTGCAGTTCGGCTGAGTTGTTCCGGACTGCAGATTACTGGGTGAAGCTGGATAGTCCGATGATAGCTAACTTTTGCTAGGAAAGAGCATCACAATAATGAGAACTGGAAACAATTTTTAATGTCCCAAATTTGAATGGTTGAAGCGTTGTCAGTTTTTTTATAGTTCAACGCAAATATCAAAACTTTTAGCTTTCATAATTTCCGAATAACTACATTTTGATTTGTGTTTTCCCCAGTGACAGGCGAACCTCTCGTTTGACTTTGAGATAGGTCCGCATTTAATCATTTTTAGTCGTCCGTATTTCTCCCCATTGCGTACAAAAGTATGCCCGTTTTTAAATTATCCATGTCGTGTCGTACTTAATGCCTTTTAATTGTCTTTGGGCTTTGCAATGTTTCCATTGCCGAGCTTTAGACCTCATTTCAACCTATGTTTCTCCTCATTTCGGACCCAAACGATATTTTGATTGTGCTGGAAACTACAAACATTAAATTGTTCAGTGTTTTTTTTGTAAAAATTAATTATAAAGTAATCATTTTACTGGTATTTTTCTTTGTCTTAATAATAAAACAGACATTTTTTCTGTGGCAGCAATTTTTTTTCGAACCTTGACAAATTTGCACGACTTTCAGCTATACATCTCATCTACAACATGATCTATGGAGTTTTGGCATAAGATATAATATTTTATATCTTTATTTTAGAGCTTTAGAGCTCATTTCAACCTATGTTTCTTCTCATTTCGGACCCAAACGATATTTTGATTGTGCTGGAAACTACAAACATTAAATTGTTCAGTGTTTTTTTTTGTAAAAATTAATTTTAAAGTAATCATTTTACTGGTATTTTTCTTTGTCTTAATAATAAAACAGACATTTTTTCTGTGGCAGCAATTTTTTTTCGAACCTTGACAAATTTGCACGACTTTCAGCTATACATCTCATCTACAACATGATCTATGGAGTTTTGGCATAAGATATAATATTTTATATCTTTATTTTAGAGCTTTAGAGCTCATTTCAACCTATCTTTCTCCTCATTTCGGACCCAAACGATATTTTGATTGTGCTGGAAACTACAAACATTAAATTGTTCAGTGTTTTTTTTTGTAAAAATTAATTATAAAGTAATTATATTACTGGTATTTTTCTTTGTCTTTATAATAAAACAGACATTTTTCGACTTTCAGCTAGCTATACATGTCATCTACATCATGATCTATGGAGTTTTGGCATAATATATAATATTTTATATCTTATATGATATAATATTATTGAGAGAGACAAACCGTGAAGACTTGATTATAAGGAATTTGTTTTTAGCTTTGAGATGTTAGAAATAATAAAATTAAGTAAAACCGCGTGTTCAAACTCTTTCTTAACAAATAAGAATATTTTAATTTAATTTTAGGTGCTTACGACCATCAAACTAGGCATCTTCAAATCCAATCAAAATCAAAACGAGTTTGTGCCTTTATAATTAATCTATTACATAATGAATGTGTGTTTGTGACAATGAAGTGATTCATGGGGCGGTCGAGGCGCCCACGCGAGTGAATCCCCCTCGGACCCAATAGGCTTTAGCGTCCCAGGCTTTAGTGTTCTAGGCTTATGTGTTTGACCGCACGCCGACCGCTTGCCGACCGCACACTGGCCGTGCGCTGGCTGCACGCTGGCCGTCCGCTGGCCGCGCCGGTGGCGTGAAACCCCCCAGGGACAATCTGAAATCCTCTACGTGTCAATTATTTTTGGATTTGATTTGTCCGGGCCCTTTTCCCAATCGCCTTTGGGAGCCTCCGGTAATGGGCGCGCGGTCTGTCGCTAGTCGCCGCTCTGATGGTCTTTTATTGAATTTGACAGCCGTTAATGGATTTTCAAAATAAATTACTTTTGTAGTCTCTGTGCTCGTCAAAACGTATCTTTTGGAATAACGAAACTCGAATTGGTAAACAAACAAAAGGACGTTGTTTTAATTGGAATTTCAGAGGTTTTATAGGTACTCAGATAATTAACGTTATCTTTTGTTTTTAAATGTCATCACACACATTTTCCAATTGCCCGGAGCCACTGGTACCATTGTTTCCCCATTTTGTGAGGCTAAGGGTAGTTGGGGAGTAACAGCTAGTGGTGGTGTGGTAATTACATCCCTGACTATTCAGATCTCTTAGAGTAGCTAAAGCCATTTTTAGCAACATTTTAATTTAGAATGGTGGTCTTTCAGTGTCGATACCGAATGTATCTTCCATTCTGGAACTACGCACAAATAGGGTAAACGGTACTATCTCTGGCACCCCCCCATTGATTGGCACTCCTGAATTGAAACAGTAATATTAGTGGCTACGGCGAGAAATATATTCTAATTTTAGACGTATTGTGTTCCCACACTATCCTATTTTTAGATGGGCATAATTTATTTCATACATAGGGCACAATTTTTCAACTGTCAACTGATCCGTGGACGCGGGTAGTGCTCATCGCGTTTTATCAAAATTTCTTATTGTTTTCATAAGGTAAGTCTTCCATTATATTGATAATTATTTCAAGTTTTTACAAGATATTGATATATTTTAGAGTGTTGTGTTGTAAATAAAGGCCAAAGGTGAGTTTCTTTGCCATCCTTATTTAGTTTAAGCGCCTGGATAAGATAATTGCCAGGTGCCAATGATTGTGTGTTACATTTGTATGGAGGTCTATTCATTGGCATGCATGTCAATCACTGTACTTTCATATAATAATTGATAAATTGTGTTTTTTTAGACAATTGATATGTAGTTTTGCTTAAATTCAGCAGTAAAATTTAGAACATACATTTGTTTAATTAAAGTATTATTATTAGCAGTGACAATCACTATAACCTGCACATGACAATCACTATACTGATAGGGGTGCCAATATTTACACTGCCAATGATACACACTCTAAAGTTTACACCATTAATTGATTTAAAATTATTTATTAAAGTTAGTTTTGTTTGTGTTTTTTACAGATATCAAATTAAAATGCCTAAAGTTCCTGCTGATTTAAAGTATTTCAAAAAATACAAGGAGAACGACATTCAGAAGGCTTTAGATGCTGTGAAAAGTGGTATGTCAAAAAAAGCCGCTTCCAAACAATTCAACATTCCACGGTCTACTATTCAATTTAGATTAAGTGAAAAATATGTTAAGACAAGACCCGGACCAGCAACAGTTTTAACAGAAGAAGAAGAGTCTATCCTCGTTCGGTGGATTAGTACAAGCAGTCAGAAAGGTTTCCCACGAAGAAAATAAGTTATTCTGAAGAGCGTGCGATATTTTCTCAGTAAAAATCCTCGACCAAATGCATTTATTAACAACAACCCTGGGGAAGGATGGTATAAATTATTTTTACGGAGACATTCTGAAATTTGTACCCGAACTGTTGAGGCAGTAACTTCAGCGAGCTCGGTTGTTTCAGAAACAAACATAAGACGCTGGTTTCAACAAATCTACGACTACTTACATGAAAACGATTTAACTGAAATATTAAATGATCCAAAACGTATATTTAACGGATTAAAAAATCAAGAAAAATATCGCAAAAAAAGAATAATAATACTGCGATTGAAAATTTGCCCGTTTAAAAGCCAAATGAATGTTTGAATTTTGAAGATACTCTTCCACCAAAGATAAACAAGAATGGTTCGACTTCAACACAATTTCATTCCAAAACTTCTTGTTACCTCGTGCAAAAACCTACAAAATTACAAATAATTACTCTTCTTGAAAAGGAAAAATCAATAGGAAAGGAAAATGAACCATCAACATGGAATAATATTTTCCAAACCAACAGTGCAAGCGTACATAAATCTGTTGAACCTAAAATAAAAATCATTTCATGCGTGACACTCAAAAAACCATTTAAAATTATAGTTAAAAAACCCGTTTCCGGAAATGACAATAATATTCAAAGTCTTACCAGATGACACGAAAAATCTTTCGGAAAGCGAAATTATTGAAGCTTTGCTAAAAGAAGATTGAAATTTCTTAAAAGAAGTACGTAATACTCAACTACCGCAGTTTTTTTTAATATTTGAAAAATATAATTTTTTAGTAAAATGTATCCTCTTTGTGAATTGTATCCTCTTTCAATAAAGTTTACTGAAAAAAAATGTTTTCTTTACAAAAATAATATATAACACAAAGTGCCAATGATTATACTTCTTGCAATGCCAATTAATGTATTGTGGGTGCCAATGATTGTACTTTTTATATGTTTGCGATTTGATTCACTATAGTGAGAAACGCAAGCAAAATTAAAGACAGGCAACATTGAAAATGTGCACTCAATTGTTGAACAAGTCAACTGTAATAAATATATTTTAAAAAACTTGCAATGATAACACAAAATCGGGGAACAAGTTGGAAGTTTACCATAAAGTGCCAACCATTGTACTCCTTACCCTACGCAAAATTATATTAAATATTAATTTGAAAACTCCAACATTCCCGATTTGCAAACCTTTGAGTATACAAGCTTACAACTCTGCCACGAAGTTGGTCGGAATTCTACAATGCTCCTTTGTTAATAATGATTTTGCGTCGTGGTTTTCACCCATAATCCCGTCCCTCTCCTCGCAAACGACTTCTAATAATCGTATAAAGGCCCACCTCTGTGAAAGCAGGTTGTGAGTCGGAGCCGGACAGTAAACACTGGGAGTGTATTTTTCCGCCTATCCGTTCCGCATCTCGTGGACGTTTGTTCAATGTAGCGGACACAAAGAAGCGCCTCAATAAATGTCCCCGGGATAGATGCGGGGTTGATTCAGGCTGCGGTCCGACCCGCCCCGCACCCATTGTCACCTTCCCTTTCCCCTTACAATTCTCCGGGCACTGTATTCATTTGAAAACTTTTCTACTAAATTTCCGCAGTTTTCCATCCGGTGCTGCTGCGTTTATATCCGGTTTGAAATTATGATAAATTTTAATATTTATTTAATATTTGAAAACATATATTTTTACATAGATAAGTATACAGGATAAAAAAAGATATAAAACAATAGAGATTAAAGTAGCCTTTCCTCACCATAAATAAATACTTGCGATATTTTCTTTCCTGCGTGTTATCTGAAAAACAAATATTTCTAAAATATATATTTACAAGGTATATCCCCGTTAATTCTGAATTGCATAATATTTATTGTATATGGTATTTGTGCAGTTAATAAATCGAATTTTTAAAATGCTCAAATAGCAGCAACTCAAAACGCTCAAATAGCAGCAACTCAAAACGCTCTGAACCTACTGTGATGTCACGCCTTACCGGCCGGGACAACCACGTGAACATTGTGGTGTAATCTGATATAAATCCCCTTGGAACCACCTGGTATTTTAAATTTAGCCCTTTTTTTGTAAGTAAAAAAAATCTACTAAAAATATTCATATATTTTATGTTAGGTACTATGACAATAGTGAGGGGGGCCTCCACACGATACGACTTGCAGAACCCAACATAAAGTGAACTTCATTAAACATCTGAAAGGTTTTAACATTAGTTGGCAAACATAATATATCTTTAAAAAAATAAATTTAAAGATATTAAAAAAAAACTTAAATATTTGAGGTGGACATACTTTCTTAATTCCTCTTTAAAATGAATCATATTTTTCATCTAAATAATTTCATTTTGGATTTTGTTGTCAGGTTTGACGACCTGGTACATCAAAGATTTCTGGGTGCTTGAATTCTTCCTTGTGTGCATCTAATTTGCTTTGCGTTTTTCGTCCCGTGTCCGTGCATCTCGTTATTGTAATTTATTTTTCCTTTCATTCAACGCAATCATTTGATAACGTGAACCTCACTGACTGCTTTACCCGCGTTAAATATAAATAAACTGAAATTAAATGTAACAAAATGTAATTTCATGTTGTTAGGTAAAAAAGCTAAATTAACTTATTACTTATTACCCTAAACATAGAGAATCAAAATATCGAATAAGGATGAATTTAAATACTTATATATTACGGTAATTGTAACCGGTAAAAAATTATAACTTTGAAATATTAAAGTTGCAAAAGAGGTTCCCTTTTTAAGTAGGATGAAGGAAAAATGAAGTGTTTAGGTCTAATGCAAAAAATTGGTGTACAACACACTGTAGCATCCGACCTGAGTTTTTGTTTTGTTTTTTGTTTTTGTTTTTGAATTTTTTATTTAGATGTATGCAAAATTTTTTCATACATCTAGTAGGAAAATATTAAAAAATACAAGAAATAACAATTACATTTTAAAAGAAAAAGATAAATACACAAAATTATATTATATAAGATATCTAGGTGACTAAAATAATATTGGTGAGTTCAAAAATCAAAAATTATTTTTTACATATAAAGCACATGTCCTAGTTATTTATTATTATTATTACTACTATCCACATTACTCTTAGTTACTGCACAAGTGTAATTTTTCTGATCAATAAAACAAAATTTTAACATAATCAACATTTTTAATACTTCAGAACAGAGGCACTGTGCTGTAGTATATACTGGGATAAGTGTGTGCAACATTTAGTCTATAATTACCTAGTATTTATTAATATAAGTTAAAAAATAAAATGTTACCAGATTATATGTTAAAAACTGTTAATTAATAGTTCGTGACTATCCCACGAGACGCTGCAACGATTTTAGGCTTCCTAAAATAATTTTTTCGGGACCACAAAACAATTTTTACTATAAAGATTTTAAAATGTTCAACGAAAACCCTTTAATGTCCTATGTTAAGTCAGCTAAAAGTCTTGCAGTTTTTTTGGGTTATATCTCAACGTTGTGAAGTTAAAATTTTGGTACGTAGGTAATGGAATATTACTATAGTAGTTTTAAAATATATATACACTAGATATTATAAAATATTAACATTTTATAGCTAAGGATTTTTTTTCTTTATTCGATAACATATCCATGTCGGGTTATTAAAGTCCCTCCACACGATTCGATTTAAGAGAAACCCGACACATGGAATAGTGCTGTTGAATGAAATTTCTGAAACAGTGGATGTATTTAATTCCTCTTTAAGTAGTCTTAGACTTTTTTCATATAATTATCTTCCTAGATATTAAGACTGTCAGAATGAAAAGATTGTACTGTAAATGGATTAATGAAAGTATTTAATATGATTCCACGACAGTTTATCCCCCGACAGTTGGATCGCCGATAGTTGGCCCGCCGGCAGTTGATCCCCTAAAATCGTGTGGGGGGCTAAGAATTCGGTTGGCGGTTCAACATTTTACCTTCTATAAGTCGGATCGTGTGCAGGGCCTATTAAAAAAAGCTAGCAGTAAGGTTAGACGGTGAATTTTATAAAAAAATAATATAAATAGAAGTGGAATTCCTTATTGCCCTAGTTTTCCAACCAGTTCTACTGCGTTTATATCCGGATTGTACGGACGCGAAATAAATGGGCCTTTCCTGGCTTGCGATATTTTCTTTTCTGCGCGTAATCTGTGAGATTTTCACGCAGAATTGGCGATGGTGCTTGCCATTTATGTTATAAATGGGAACGCTCCGTCAAAGGGTTTCGAGGTTTTGTGTCTTGGGATTGGAGCACCTTCCGCCTTAATACGCCCCCGTCAAGTGCGGATATGTTCTGCTGGACCTGAATCGTTACCCCCTAAAATTAATTAAATTACCCTGAAAGCTTTATTTGTCTTTGATTTATTAATGTCTTTACGGAAACTAGCTGACATTTACATGCTGTTATTACGAGAAATTTCTCTGATTGTTACGTAAAACGTAGAATGGAAATAAAGAACATATATTTCCTACATGTAAAAAACGTAAAAAATTGAACCGATTGAGTAAAATATGGAGCTTCTTACTCGTGCTCTGCAGAAAATTATTAAAAAGTTAAGATTTGTTTTTTCGAAGGGTTGAGTTAAAGTTGGTTCCATGATAACTCAACACAGTGACAATTCAACACACTTTTAGAAAGTGATATAAAGTCATTAGAAACGATCAACAATTTTTTTTTCAACCTAACCTAAGGTTAATAAAGTTTTTGTTTCATCACTTTCCATGACTTTATATAACTTTTTAAAGATGTGATGAATTATCATTGTGATGATTTATTCGGTTACCGTTAAAGATATATAATTTATATTCCCATACTCTTAAGTTAATGTCTCGCTATTCAGATCGTGGAATAAAATTTTTGGATGTGGAAATTAACCCACTTACCGACACCCGATCGTGCTGAAACTCGGCAGATAGACTTGTTGTCTATGATAATGCATTCTATCATGCATTATTTTGGTGGCAATCACACCCGTACATATACGCATTTTTCTGAAACTGGTTGACATTACAGAAGTTAATATACGACATAAATGTCGGTCCCACCAACTCTGGATTTGGGGCAGTTGTTAGCGCGGTTGACATCAATCTGTAGGGAGGAAGGTTTAATCCTCAGTTAAAATAAAAATAAAAAAAATCTTTGAAATTGGCTTCTAGACGCCCGAGATGTGGCGCAACTAGGTTGAAAATTGAAAACGGGTAGTAAAAACTTTTTTACGAGTTGTTTGTTTAGAGCAATTAATTACACAGTGGAATGCGGTAGAAAACTAAAGTTTAAGGTATGTAGGAATATTATTCATTTCATAGAACATCTTATCTTTAACGAAAATATGTATTACAAAACACATATCATGCTGGTCGTGGGTTACGTATCATTACGCCTCTATATTTGGATAATGAAATATATGACAATCCCACAATAGATCAAACTAATCGAATTTCTATTATTTAAGCGGGTTTGGAAATTATTCTCTACGCTACTGATTTTAAAAATAGTAGAACATTTGTAAGATTTTTTTGTCTGCGTTTGACGGAGAAATTGAAAAGGCGAGGCTGACATAATTAAATGTCTCTTCGGACCTCGGTCAAAGCGAATAGTTTCGTATAAAAGTGAACCTTTATCAACCGACAGCGCGCTGAAGGTACCTTCGAAACGTGAACAGTTTTAAAAGTTTTATCCCGCCTTTGAAGTGGTCGAAATGTCAAACTTGATTTTCCCGATAGTTGTCAACTAAATACATATTTTATCTCGGAAATTTATTATTACTTAGAAACGGCAATTTTTCTCCAAAATAAACGTAATAATCAATTCAATATTGAGTAAATAATATTTCTGGTTAATTGAGGAGATTTTTTTTACGATTCAGTGATCAAAGAACTCTTAACGATAATAATAAAATATAAAACGTTTACTTTTTTTTATTTTTAAATATTTTTGTTTCTCTGAAAGCTTTATGAATTAGAGTTTTCTGTAAATAAGATTTTCAAAAGTAATGCTATTCTAATAATTAATTAACATCAATTAGATTTTTAAATTCCAGTTTCTTTGGAACCTACTAATTTATTGGGTCAGTTAATGGATTATCGCTTATGCTGTGAATTATTTAGGATTGATGTAATGAAAGTAGAGAAATTCGTTTCATCTTAATTCGTAAGTAATTGTCGATTAATCTGTTATTGATGAAAGTTCACGTTATTTAAATCTGATTGAAAGGTATTATCGACTAATCAACTCATACGTTAAATATTTTATAAACTTATTTGTAGCTATGATCTATGATTGATGCTCATTTTTATTTTGGGGTTATGCATCTAAAAATATTATTGCGTTGTTTGTCCTGTCGTGTATGTTCCCTGACCTTGGCATTTTATTATTAAAATAAGTGGTTTGGATGTTAATATGTCCTCATGCAGAAATCCTGTCGCGACAAAGTGTTAAAAAGTGCACTTATAAAGATGTTAAAATAAATATGTTTTTGAATTGCTGGTGTTAATGGAAGATTTTAACGCTAATTATATATGCAATAATTCAAATTAATTTGTTTATCAATTTCTTGGTTTTATTTCTCCGTTTCTCCGTATATCCATTTTGTTTTTATGGGTTATTTCACATAGAAAAACTAAATGAAAATAAGCATTTTTATCGCATTCCGGATACAGTGCAAGATAATCTTAGTATCGCCCCGGTAAAAGCCATCCATTCATAATCTTAACATTGCGTAAAAATAGCTTAACTATTATCGTGATTAATTTATGAGTTATTATGCCGCGTTGCGCTTCCTCCTTCTTTAGCCAACGTTTCGAACAGCTTTACAGCTCGCGTCTAATTACGTAGGTAATTTAGATCTACAATAACCCCATTAACATTATTAGAGACGTCTGGGCTAAAATCAAGAGGTCTTGGTATTTATGGTACTTTACAGCTACACCAAAACTAAACGCTGAAAACCACACACATTTTTTGAAATTTTATGAATTGTACGAAAATACCGGCCTCAAGCGGATTAACGGGCGTAACACGGGCGTATCACTTCTACATACATAAACACATATTTCACCACAATCTACAGATCTGCCTTGATGATGGATTCTGTAACCATGTTCGAAACGTTGGTTGGCTGAAGAAGGAGGAAGCGCAACACGGCATAATACCTCAAAAATTATTCACCATAAAAGTTAAGACGCGAAAATCTCAAATCTGAATCAGTCTTAACTATTATTAATTACCGGGTCTGAATAACTAGGTACTTATATTTAAACATTTAATTCATTTACAACCGTAAAGCTTTTAAATAGTATTAAGTGGTATAATTTTGACATGTTGCGTAATTTAGAACAAATAGAAAAGACGATAAAAATAAGACAATAAACAAAAAATACAAACATACATGAAATAAAAATACAAGAAACAAAAAAGATACAGTGATCAGAAAGGTTAACAAAGAGACAACCAAAGGTTCAAAAATAGGGTTGGAATAGGTTTTTAATACGATTCAACATCAAATTCAACATTAGCAATGTAGTTGCGCTTCTGCACACTGCGGTGGAATAGAGTATTGTGTATTGTTGTTCTAGTAGGTTTGTTTAAGTTGCAGGAGTTCGGAACAGTTTAATTTAGAGTTTACTATTTTAAATAAGATAGTTAAATCATTTATTTTGCGTCTATCTTGTAATGTATGAATTTTATTTTTTTCTTTTTAACCTTCCGTATCTTCTTTTCTGCCCTGTCCTGTTCTTGCAGCCTCACAACATTCCCAAATGAATATACAATAGTTCCACCGGCTCTGGGTAGTTGCGACTCTTCAGTATACATGCACAAATAAATAAAGCTTGTTAATCGATTATTAAACGACAACGCGCGAGTAGTCCTCGAAACAACATTACAAACAGTTTTTTTAATACTTTTAATTCACATGAAAATATGAATTGCAGTGTTTACAAAGTCAACACGTTAGTAAATATTCGTGAAACCAAAAACACATGTTTTCACTATGAAAATAAAACGCTTAAAAGGAAGCTACAAGCCAAAAATGTGTATATTCTTGGTATACCATATATTGTAGGTAATAGGCATTAAAATCGCTTGACAAACGGAGTCTAGAAACAACGATTTAAAGCACAAAACTGGTTTTTATTTATTTTGTAAAAAAATTTATAGGAAAGCAAAAAAGTTAATCAAGTGAAACTGTCACAGATAATCTTAGCTATAATACTGTAAGTTTTAAAAGTTGTTTACTTTACGCGTTCATACATTTCTATTGAAAAACATTTTTTTTAGTAGTTTATATTTATATTTTTATTGAGTAATCTACTCAAGCGAAACGGTAGGAAAACCTTTAATTTATTTGAAGCATATTTTTTGGTATTCATAATGTACACTATTTCGTTATAAAGATTAATCAAAATAATGATTTAGCATTAAGCTTCGCCTTGGCGATGCACCACGTCATGTTACACTTGGATTCGGGCCGCTAACAACAATAATCCTTATGCAGATGGCGATTAGGTTTAAATTCCCGCTTAACACCAACCGCCTGCTTTGATTTATGCATGAAAAATCTTCTTCGATGGCGCTACAGCCCATATCGAGCTTTGGCCTCCTGCAACAGTCGCCTCCAACTCCTCCTGTCCTCAGCGGCTGACTTCCAGTTTGTCACCTGGAGAAGCTGTGCTGCATCCCCTCTTACCTCATCTTCCCACCTCAGTCTGGGTCTTCCCACTTTTCTCTTTCCACCTGGGTGACCAGTCAGAATTCTTTTTGGGACGCGTGTATCCGGCATTCTCTGTACATGCCCAGCCCATCTCAGCCTGAGGAGTCTCATGTGTGCAGAGATGCTAGGGGCCTTATATATATCGTACAATTCTATATTGTGCCGGATACGCCACTGTTCGCCCTCTTTCACGGGTCCACATATTCTTCTCAGCACCTTTCTTTCAAAAGTATCCAGCATTTCAGCCATCTTTACCGTCAGTGTCAGCGCCTCACATCCATATGCCAATACAGTTCTTACAATGGTCTTATATATGGTTATTTTGGTTTTTCTGTGGACACTACGTGACTTAAACACTGGCAGCAAAGAGAAGTATGTTTTGTTGGCTGCTGTGATTCTCCTTCTGATTTCTGCTGGATCCTCATTGTTCTCTGTCAGGCTGGAGCCCAGGTAGGTGAATTGGTCGACCACTTCGTATGAGTAGTTGTCTTTAAATAGTGCACTACTTCTTCTTCTGTGTGAGGGGTTCCTGCTCTGTACCATCATTTTTGTTTAGTCAACATTAACTCGCAGTCCTACTTCCCGCGCCGCTGTTTCTAAAGGGTCGAAGACCTCCTTAATGGCTGAAATTGATCTTCCGACAATGTTGATGTCATCCGCATATCCGACAACTTGACTGCTCTTGAAACAAATATTGGAGCCAGTGTCTATTAGTGTTTTTCGTATTACATGTTCGAGCACAATGTTGAAGAGAGTGGGAGCCAGACTGTCCCCCTGTTTAAGTCCCTGTGATACTGTAAATTCTTCCGACAATTCTCCGTCTATTTTGACCTGACATCTTGAGTCTGACATTGTGGTTTTTATGAGCCTAACCAATTTAGGTGGAATCTGGAATTGTAGTAGTATGTCATATAGACACTCCCGATCTATGCTATCATATGCTTGCTTGAAATCAATGAATAGTTGGTGTATGTCTATGTCAAATTCCCAGCACTTTGCCAAGATCTGTCTGACGGTGAACAGTTGGTCTGTTGTGGATCTACCGGTGCGGAAGCCTGCCTGATACTCTCCCAGTAGGTTTTCTGCATATTTATCAATTCTTTGTTTCAGTATCATGGTGTAGATTTTATATGCTGTGCATAGAAGTGATATTCCTCTATGATTTTCGCATTTTAATTTGTCACCTTTCTTGTGAATTGGGCATATTATGCTTATTTGCCATTCCTCTGGGATTTTTTCCAGTGTCCATATTTTAGTTATTAAATTGAGTAGCAGATTTCTCAGATGCTCATTTCCATATTTGAACAACTCTGCCGGGAGGTTGTCTTTCCCAGGTGATTTGTTGTTTTTAAGTTTCTTTAGTGCAGCATTTATTTCTTGCATTGTTGGTGGATTCGCTGATTCTTCATTACTTGATTCAGTGGGGATGTTGGTAGGGTGACTTCTCAGGTCGCTATTAGGGTTGAGAAGTTTATAGAAGTAGTTTTTCCACATTGTTTTTATTCGTTCCTTATCTGATATAATTGATCCATCAGCGTCTTTGCATAGTGTTGTATTCGGTTTGAAACCCTTCTTGAAGAAGTTTACTCCCCTATATGCTTCTCTAGGATTATTATTGACAAAGTCCTGTTCCATTTTTAGCAGTATATCATTCAAGAATTTTCTTTTCTTTCCCCGTATCAGCTTACTCGTTTCTTTTCTCGCTTGTTCGTACGCCTGTCTTTTGTTTCTTGTTGACGTTTCCAAGTACTTCTTTCTGAGTATATTCTTTTCAGCTATCTTTCTTTCACACTCTTCATCAAACCACGGGTTCCTGGGCTGTCTGGGCATGTTTCCGACACTTCATTCCACTGCTCTTACAATTGCTTCTTTTATATCATTCCAATCTTTTTCGAGTGATTCTTGGGAGTTCTGCTCAGTGATCTGATCTGGGAGGCTATTTAAAAGGGCGTTGTGATACTGCTCTTTGCCTTCTGGTGTTTTTAGAGCTTCCGTATTGATTTTTGGAATAGTTGGTGATTTTCGTGTCCTGTTGATTGCAATTCGGCTCCTATAGGTGGCCACCACCATGTAGTGGTCTGAATCACAGTTGGCACCCCTATACGTCCTTACGTTTGTGATGCTCGTTGCCCCCCTTCTTTCTATCAGGACATGATCAATTTGGTTATGGTGTCTACCATCTGGCGACGTCCAGGTCCGTTTGTGTATGTCTTTTCTTGGGAATTGAGTCGAGGCCACTATTAGGTTTCTTGATTCTGCGAAATCAATCACTCGGGTTCCGTTATTATTAGCGTGCTTGTGTAGACTGTTCATTCCTGTAATGTGTTGGAGCAGAGGATCCTGTCCTATCTTGGCGTTAAAGTCCCCAATTACCATCTTAATGTCGTTCGATGGTAATGTGTCGTAGACCTGTTCGAGTTTCTGATAGTATGTATCTTTCATTATGTCCTCTTTATCTTCCGTTTCAGCATGTACGTTGATCAATGTTACATTGAAAAATTTCGTTTTTATGCGTAAGCTGCACATTCTTTCATTGATGGGTTTAAAGTCTAATATGCATTTTCCCATTTTCCGGTCAACAATGAAGGCCACTCCGAATTTATGATGTCTTTCATTTCCACTATGCAGTATCGTATGCGTTCTTGTGTCAAATGGCTCAGATCCTATCCATCTGGTTTCTTGCACCGCCATTATGTCAATTTTATATTTCGTCATCTCCCTAGTGATCTCTCCTAGGGCTCCACTTCTATACAGCGTCCTTGCGTTCCAGGTAGCTATTTTCAAGTCCTTATTTCGTTTGCCGGGTCTTTTCCTAAGTTCAGTTGTTGTCCGAGGCTCTGTGTTAGGATTCGTAATAGCGTTGCTTTTACAGGGAGAGGTTATTAGCCTCTCGCCCAACCCCCTACCAGGAGGGCCAGGGTTTTTCTGTAGGGGTTTCCATCCCTTAGCTGGGGGGTTCCGGTTTTATGGCGCCGGAGATTCGCCATTCATCCTCTCCTATCTGCTATGGCTGATGGTATTGCCATTGGCCACATTGCCCAGGGCTCGCGGGGCTTAAGAGACCACTCGTGGACGCTAGGAGTAGGACTATTGGTAGTGTTGCTGATGGAATGCAACAGTGGCATTACACGGTATTTGATGAGTGACACATTTTTCCCAGCAAAAAATGCGTCTCCGTGACCCTACCAAACTTTGAGCCCCTTTCCATCCCTTAGCTGGGGGGTTCCGGTTTTATGGCGCCGGAGATTCGCCATTCATCCTCTCCTATCTGCTATGGCTGATGGTATTGCCATTGGCCACATTGCCCAGGGCTCGTGGGGCTTAAGAGACCACTCGTGGACGCTAGGAGTAGGACTATTGGTAGTGTTGCTGATGGAATGCAACAGTGGCATTACACGGTATTTGATGAGTGACACATTTTTCCCAGCAAAAAATGCGTCTCCGTGACCCTACCAAACTTTGAACCAACTTTGAAGCCATGAAAAATACATCGCCAAAAATGTGTTTTATTTATTTTGCTAAGTTCAGGCACAAATATTTAAATGTTTTACGATCAAAAACTTAATTTGCAATAAAACCGTAACATACAATGGGTTGGTAAGTAGGAGATTTTGAACTTAGGCCAATATGTGTTCTATTCGCAGTATTTATTTAAAGCATCTAAAATATTTCTGATCAATCAAATTTTCAAACCGAAAATACATATATGATTATATGTAGTATTTCGAATTAAACGTGCCAAATATGACTGAAAAAAATGACATAAGTAAATCTGGATACCACAGCACGATGGACAGATATTATTTTAAATACAATCCAAAGACTTAACTTTATTTTATATTAGATACTCCCACATATACATTTGTTATTTACTTCTGCATATTTAGCTTATTCATTTTGTTACTATTTTTGTTATTATTATGTATTTAAACATCCATGTATGTAAATTTTTGGGCACCATGCCTGTTTTATATACCTACTTAAATAAAAATAAATAAAACGTTTTAAAAGATCTTATTCAATTTTACTCAATTAATTACTATAAAAAACAGTTATTTATTAGTAATTAATTTACCAAGCTTGGAATGTCAGAATTCAAATCCGATAAGGCCAACGCAAATATTTTAATGTCTTTCAATTACCATAATTGAATAATAAAATAATTAATATTGAGTCGCTTTTGACCTTGACCGTTGCACTTGTCCGACAAATAATAATATCCGGGCAAGTGGTATCAGTTTCACAGCGTAAAAACTGTCAGACGAATGGTAGTTATTCGAAGGATGCCTTGTTGGAATGCTCTATGTCCAAATACAGGTTTTGGACCTGCCATGGTCGATCGAACATACCACAACAAAATGAATACAAAGAGAGAATTCTAATAATTATTATTGTCTCTTTTAATTGAATTGTAATCCTAATTCTTCGAAAGGTGCTCCTCTGTAACATTGTACAGTCTCTGATAACATTTAAAGTAATTAATATTTTCCCCATAATATTATTTATGTTCTTCTTTATTTTTGTGTGATATTGTATTTCTTTCCACCAAATTTTGTAAATTCCTTCAAATATGAGTTTTATCACTTATTGGGATTGCTACGTAGCCAGAAATAAAATGAAAAAAAATACTTTTGCTAGGATTTAACGAAATCATTTCTCCAACTCTAACCTGTTAACGTTTTTTTAGCATCTTGGAAATCGACTTGTGAGTGTTTTTTCTGTTTGTTCGTAAACTTAACCACGGAACCCATTTTTTTAAAACTTTTAATATATATGTTTTTTAAATCAAAATTCAATTTAATCAATCAATCAGAAAGCGCAAAATACCGCCACCACGTACTAAAAAAACTCACTCCGCCATTGAAAGAATGTCAAAGTCAACATGCTACTCTAGCTCCCTATAGCGGCTAGAGTGGTTGAAATTTGAAATTGCCACTATTTCACTGGAGTTGGACGTATTAATAATATTATAAGGTGTTTCGATGCACCAATCAGCTATCAACAGTTTTTCCATAGACATTCAGAGTTTTTCATTGGTGGATGTGGTTAGATGAACTTGTGTCGTTTCAGAGCATGGAAATTACCGTGTCTTTTCTTCGGTTACAAATTTCGATCTCAGTTATACCCTCCTGGTTTAATCAGAGACTAATTTGATCAGAGACTACGTCCGAGTCCAGGTTTTGAATGACGGACGACGGAACATGAAACATAAAATGTAACCCCACGTCTACAAAATAACAGTAAAAAAATAGAATGATTGTCCATGAAATTTGTTATTTTATACTCTAATCTTAAGCCCGGGTTTAATTCGTTGTGTGTAGGCGGACGTATCAAGTGGCCGAACGATTCATTAATTTCTCCGGGTTTGGATAAGATCTGCCTTTTGCTTATTTTCTTCGAATACGGCTCCCCTTTGTGTTCCGCTTCAGTGTCAAACTTATCTCTTACATTGTCGTTGCCTAACACCGTATCGTACATAGACATATGAATATTAGTAGACCCGCCCTAAGTGATTAAAAGCGTATTATCCCCACTCCCCATACCGGTTCCATTGGAGCCGGCTGTGCTCGCGTATGGCCTCAAGTGAAATTTGAAAACGTGACGTCATCATTCTTGTGCGAACTATGGTCGAGGCATCATCGGTTCATTTTACGAAATAACATGGCAAAATGTTGACTTGTACTATGAAAACTTGTAAAAATAGATGTGAAAAAGAGAATAAACCCAATTGTCGTATTACATTCCATATATAAGCATTATTTTACTTTATTTTAAGCATATTCACATCGTATAATATAGATCAGTTTTAGAAACATATACTATCACATCGAGAAACGTCTGGACGCGAAACACAAAGCTGGTTGGTTGCTGGGAAGTAAATTATGAACATTTATAAAAGTGTCTTAACTAAATACTTAAACGAAATATTCGACTCTGAAAATAGAACCGAATTTTTTTGCCGAATTTGGACTTCGCAAATTTGTTCATAACGTGGCGAGTAATTTGCGCTCCCATGTAAAAATGTCTATTCATTCAAAAGCAGATTTTACTTTTAAGAAGTAAATGGTGATATTATAATGCGAGATGCCTATTTACTGTCAGATTGATTTATTGACGAATCACAGTCAGCCTTACTCCCTTTGTTCTTCAACAGTTGATTTTACCCCTCGCCACTATCTTCTCGTCTATTAATTCCTATGTCTGTGGTATCGTACTATTTCTAAAACTCTGGATACTGCCCTGCCGCTGAGAGCTCCATTGGAACATCTCTCTTTCTCTTTCTTTCCAATAGAGGAAAGTCGCCTATTATGGGACAGGTTCTTAATATGTGATACCCCATTCTTTCATTTCGCAGCACTAAACTTCCTTTTTTCGCTCCATTGCCAGTTCCAAATTTGGAATAAAGACTTCAACCGAATTTTCTTTTCCTAGTAGGTAATTACAGGTTACGTAACTTTCAAAATTAATTACTATGGAGAAATAATATTTTTTTTTGCTCAAAACGTTTATTATTAATGTATCTTTTTGGTTTTATGTTAGCACGCCGGAAAGAAAATAACTTCATTTTAGTTTTAAATTTTTTTGATAAAGAATTGGTGGACCCCGCAATTCTTCGCCATCGCTAACGTCTTTCTTGGGCGTCTCTAACTTCTTCCACCATTCACTACTGTATACCACAATGTTACTGTTAAAAACTGCATTAAATCGACTTTAACTCGAATCCGTATCTCATTCCAGTGTAGAAATATTGCGTTGAGTATTCCTCGGGCGTCCCCGACTTCTTCTACAATTCAAACAAGTCTCTAAAAACTCCCGCCACTAATAAGAACAAACTTTGATATTTTCAGCGATATCAAAGTTTGTTACGCAGGCTAAATTTGTATATATTAAGATAATAATTACTCTTCCCTTAATATGAGATATCTCATATTGGGCAAACCCTGGTATCTCATAATGTCAGGAACCATTGTTATGAATGCATAATTATACACAATACGGGCTTTGTAGATTGAAATTTTATATTCTTTTGCTTTACAAGTCTTCTGATGAATCTTCTAACCTATAAAAAATCATTTTATAATGGTGTACGGAATCAAAAAACTATTTTATTTTCTTTCATTATATGAAAATCCTCGTAGTTAAATCTATCTCAATTTAAGCAGCCTTCCTCTACGCGTGTGGTTAATGATAAATACGTTACAATAGAAATGCGTTACGATCAGCGGTACCCACGTTAACAATTTCGGTGCCTATTATTTTGCCGTTGACCTTTTGTGCTGGTGATTAATTTATATTCGTTTTTTATCATGCTTAACTTTAATGACTACCATCGACAACATAATTTAACCTTTTGTCCATGCCTTTTATGCATAATTATTTTTCGATAATACGTGGATGCCAAATACTTAACCCCTCAAGCTAATTTGTTCGCTTTTGGGATAGCTCATATGGTCTCATAGAAATCGTTGTGTCTCCCTTACTGTCATGGTCAGAAATATGATTGTGTTAGAAAGAGAACATACCAGGCTTTATCTTCAAATCTAAAAGTTACCACAGAAGAATTAATATGTACACTTCTATGAAACTAAAGGTTCCAACCGCAATAAGAAAAAAATACTGAATTTTTTATTATTTATTTTTATTTTGAAAATTTAAAATTAAGGTGACAATAACCTTTGTATTACAATTGTCTAATAAAATGTGTGATTTCATTGTTTTTTCGTTTTCGCTAGTTTATGTTACAAAACACTTTTTTAATATTTTTTTGGGTTGCATTTTATTTATTATATTTCAAAAATGTTGTGTGATTTTTGATAATAAAATTTGTAAGAGTATTTTATCACATTTCAAAAACAGTTATTAGTTTTCGGATACATTCAGAAATATTCTATTTATTTTTATTTTATTGCAAAACGGAAACATTCCGACCTTCTGACAAAATATGCCACAGGCCTCAGCGGTTAAACTTGTATTATTGTTTATACTGATATTTTTTTACCATTATTGCTTCTCGTCTCTATGCGATGTTGTTCGAGTAGTTTTGTTTTTGTTTGCGTTTTGAAATTATTACTGGTCCTATAGTTTATAGTTTGATTTGACCTTTAGATGTAATTTGTAAACATGTTGCTTGAATATTGCGATTGGCCTTTTTATTACTGACAATTACACTTATTTAAATATAAAAAATAACTTTTGTTTTTATGACCGGACCATTATTTATGAATATATTTGTCTCCTGATTGCGTAAAAACGCTTCCTGGGAGTATATGAATGAGTTAATTATGTAACTGTTTGAGAGATGAAGAGATTTGTCTGAGTTTGATGAAAATGCAAGTTAGATGACCGCCGCAGCTCAAACATATACACGGTGTCCATAAACTAGTGGTACAAGCGGAAAACTGATGAATATATGTCACATAGAAAACAAAACAACAAAAAAATATTTTTAAATTTTTATAATGACTATCGGCTTTTAAGGTAAAAAAAACTCATGGAAACGGTCTATGCTTCAATGCTTTTAAAAGGCATTTAGCGGGCATTTGACCTAAAAAATTCCATCTTCGGACTCGATTTACTCGAAAACGAAAGCCCATATCAGAAAAGTTCGAGTCAATCAAATGTGATGTAGATTCACCAGTTGCCTGCTTGTACTACTCTTTTCCGGATATCATGAATAGACGTAGAATAAATAATAAAACTAGTAGACCATTTAGTACATGGTCTCCCTTTCTTACGCTTTCCTGAAATTGTATATCGCCATCCCATTTTTATTTCGTAATCATGGCGAAACAGTTAAGTATGGAAATTTAGGCCCAAATTTGGCTTATATTTGAATCACAAAACACGCCCGCAAGGCACTTCTCGTGTTTTGCTTTATTCTATGTGTATATACATAGACCTTGGTTTTATTGTCGCATATACCTTGGTTCAGATTGAATGTAAAAAAACACCGTCATATTTTTTCTGGACAATGACAGTCACTAAAAACGTAGTCATTGTTGCCAACAATTTTTAGATGCTGGTTTTTTTTACTCTTGTCTGAATGCGGCTATATGTGGGGGCTGCCTGTCTACTTGTTTTGAATTTTTAACATAAAAAAACAATTGTTTTTTTTTACCTAATGCTGACGTAAGGACATTTAAAAAAATCCTTGTTACTCAGAACTACGGTTTTATTTAGTTTATTTGTGGTAGTAATTTTAAACTTACCGTCAAATTATCAACGCTTTTAAGAGGTAAATCAGTCGATTTGTTCTATCCATGTTTTTTTGCCTAAATAATTGTCTTAGATATAGACGAGCCATATCTAACATAAGTTAGATAATTACAATCATACAAAGAGTCGTGCTGCGAAATTCTATTTAATACAGTTAAAGAAAAAATATGTCTTCTATTCTCCTTCCTTCCAGAATAACGGGTTTCTTCTCTTCCTGTGTAAACAAAACTTTTACTTTATTTACGTCAATTTTTTTTTTTTTTTAAATTTTTTTTATTAAAAGTATACAATACAGAATATAGTATATTATATAAAGCATTGTACTCCCAGGAGTTAATAAACTCATTGCGGGAATGATACGCATTACATGAAACATATAGCTGTATCATTGATGTATTATACTAGATTGGCCCTGTCTATATTAAATCCATTTTAAAAATGACCCCACATAGCGCGTACGTCCCAAATATGGAGATGAACTTAACAACCCAACTCTGTTTAAACTCTTTGTACAACCGTTCAAACTCGTAAGCGAAACCACGGAGAATTTGTTGTCAGAGGTGTTGTAATATGGACATAAAACCAAAAAGAAACTAACACTTACAGCAAATTTTATGTGCTGAATAAGGGCTGAATCAGGAAAAGAATTGATAAAAAACACAAAATGATTTTAATTTATTTTATTTGTGTTTTTGAATTTTATACAGGTCCTATAGAACCAAAAACGTTTATATTTTTATTACTGTGCATAGGTTTTTTTTTTAATTTACCATAGTTTTTATATAAAATGGTATATAAATATTGAAGAAAGCAATCACTTTGTGACTTGACATCATTTTATTTTCTTTGGTTTTATTCCCAGTCGGGCTTTTGCATGCATTTTAATACAGAATATATCTAGTAAGCTATCGAAAATTATACAAAATAATTAAAGCTGATGAATATAAAATAATATTAGTAAAACGTTTAACAGTAACATAAAAATTATAGAGACTAGAACAACACTATGTAGCATTATATAATTATACCACTATCATTCAATTAAAAGTTATTTTGTCTTCAACCACTTTGTTAGAATTGAGACATTGTGTCAAATAGTCTATCAACCTTCTTCAAGATAGCATTATTGAAAACTAACCTAAGTACTAAACGACTTTTCATTAAACATAATGTAAGATTAACATAAAGAGAGAGATAAATCATATAATGTTGCGTGTTCACAAGTGAGCTGAACCACGACTTATTAAGAAATATAAGATTGCTTCGTTCCTTTCCCATAATTCGTAGTTCGGCTCGCGTTCCGGTTCGCAAATGAATAAGCAGCAATGATGAGGACAGAGCTTCAGGGATCGTATGGGAGAGGGGTAAGGGGGGAGGGGGTGGAGGTTACATGATTACAATACATACTTATTTATTTATTTACGCCCGTTAAATAGAATTTTACGTGTTATTTACGGCATTCACGCACATCGGTTGTTGCAATTCTGGTAGAGGAACAACCGGCTTGTCGATTACAGAAGAAGTTTCAGCAGGATCCAGAACCAGTCCTGTTCGAGAAGAAACAATGACGGTATCTCCTTTCGCAGGACCTGTGGCCATGGTGGACAGCAACTGTCCAATAAACAACGACATTATCAATTAAAACCTGTTAAAAAAAACTTAAAAATTAAAACCAATCAATACATAATAAACTTGCTTAAGTTTTCACACGAAAATCAAACCAAATAATTACCGGAATAACAGGCAAAGCTTTTCAGTCTACACGTCGGAAGCCGCTTGCAGTTGAATAAATATGTTTGGCGTGAAAATTATTAGAGCAAACGCGGTTTCCTGCTGATGGTACCCAGTTATTGTCACATAATTGAATGCGGATTGCTTCTAACCATTTCTCCATTTTTTTCCGGTTTATGTGGAAACCTAAGCGAAAATACACAAAAAATAAATGAAGTTATTAAATGACGCAATTTTATTTCTATCAATTCTTCTGCAAAAAATCGAAAAGGCGAAGCCCGAAAGGCAATGACGACTTAATACAACCCTGATTAGCAAAATGCACGGACCAAATAAATCACACATACACATGAGTTGTCGCGCCTCTCAATGCGTGTCAACGCTAGACGACTAATACATCCATAAGTATCACGCGTTGGTTGCGTGATTTTCGTATGCTCACCATGTGATAATAATTAACTTGAATCACCCTATTGGTCGAATCACTTGGAGGTGTGTTATGCATGTGACGTCACAAATTTGCCGGAAATAAATCTAATCTCGTTGAATTTTTCACATTTGTTAATACGCTGCCCTCAATCGATCTGTAAGGTACTGATATATTTTTGTATTCAGATAGCTGATTACATTTTCTAAAATAAAGTCCGTGATATGTACAATCTAAAATATTTGGAACTGGGTTATTTTTGTGATTGAAAAAATGAACTTGCCCAGCATAGCTGACAAGCAAAATAGCTTAACTCTAGACCAACAAAAGGTAAAACGCAATGCACAGTTGCAATTTCGCATTGCGACACAATGCGTGCGCCTTTTCATAAATGTGCACGTGAACCAAAACAAAATTGAGTTGGTGTTATTTTTCACTGGTTACACCTAGTCTAGTTGTATTTAGTCTATGAGCTGTATGTATTAAATGGACATATGATGGGACGTACACAACATTATTATTTCAGATAGTCATTAATAAGATGAAGTTTGAGCATGTTAGTTTGGGTCTTTTTACATTGACTTGCACATTTGATCTCGTTGGGTAGTTGATTATATTTTGTGTGAGCTATGTATTCCAGGGATCTTAGTCCATATTTTGTTGATTTGATTTTTGGTATATGTAGTTTGTTGTGATTTCTTGTGTTGTGTTGGTGTACGTCGTAATTGTAATAGAGTGTAGTGTTGGAATGTGCCGAGTGTTGAATTACTTTTAATATAGTTTTCGTTATTTCAAAAGTGGGAATGGTATTAAAATGAAGTATTTGGGTGTTTCTGTAGATGTCTTTGACATGTGTGTCCCAAGGTAAACTGAAAATATTTCGCAGGGCTCTATTTTGGACGACTTGGACTTCTGAAATCATTTTTTTTGTAGCAAATCCCCAGATTCCGGCGAGATATATTAGATGTGAGTGAATCATAGCATGGTAAATCGATTTTAATAGAGAGGGAGGAAGTAACCCGCGAAGTCTATATAAAACACCAGTTATATGAGTAATTTTGGATAGAACATGTTTAAATTGGTGATTCCATGTGAGTTGTGAATCAATGAAAAGGCCAAGATATTTTGTTACATCAGCCCTTTCAAGGCGGTTATTATCAAGACTTATATTAAGACATACATTTTTTTATTTGCAAACAGTATGTAATGTGTTTTTTTTATGTTTAGGCTAAGTTTGTTTAATCGCAGCCAGTTTGCCAGGCAAGCTACATCACTTTCCATTTCCTTTTCAAGTTCGTTTAAATCATTATTGTGATAAAGAATCACTGTATCATCTGCATAGAGTTGTATTGTACCCTTAAGTCCCCATTTAGCAATATCATTTATATATATTAAAAATAGTAATGGTCCAAGTACGGAGCCCTGAGGCACGCCACATTTTATCGTTCCCATGCTGCTTGTCCCCTTTCCAACAAAGGTCTGACAGTGTCGGTTAGAGAGGTAGCTACACAGTAACTTCAGGGGAGTGCCTACTATGCCTAGGTGTTCTAGCTTCTTTAGTAGTATCCCATGGTCAACCGTATCGAAAGCCTTTTTTAAATCTATAAATAAGCCTGCAGCATGCTTACCCTGGTCTATATGCTTTTGGAGGGCGTATACAAAATCGAAGGCAGCACATTTTGTGTTAGATTGGTTTCTGAATCCATACTGTTGGGATGCGAGTAAATTGTTTGATAGGAGATATTTAGTGAGCCTAAGCTTAATAACCTTTTCAAAAACTTTAGAGACGACAAAGAGGATGGATATAGGACGGTAATTAGAAGGATTTTTTTTGCAATCATCTTTGTAAATCGGAATTATTTTTGCTATCTTTAGTTGATCTGGGAAGATTCCACTATTCAGGGATTGATTAATAAGAAAAACAAGGTGGTCAGCTAATATATCTTTGCAAAAGTTCAGGTACACTGGTGTAATTCCATCTAAACCTGGAGATGCATTAGACTTTAGTTGAGAGATGATACTGAGAACTTCTGTTTTATTTGTTTTGGCCATGTATAAGGACTGGATTGCTTTTTGATCCGTGTTTATAGTGATAGAATCATCTGGATATGATGCAATTGTAGCTGCTAAGTTTTCCCCAACTGATATAAAGAAGTTGTTAAAAGTTGAAGCTATCTGTGTTGGGCATGTTATTTCTTCATTCTTAATGAGAAGACATTCAATTTCATCTTTCTGGGGTGTCGAGCTATTTGTTAGAATTGCATTTATTATTTTCCATGTCTGTCGCGGATTACGCAGGTTTTCTTTAAATATAGTCGTGTAGTATTTGGTTTTAGCATATCTTCTATAGTTGGTAACTTGATTTCTTGTTTTATTTCTCAGTGCTGTGAATATATCACTTTGCTGATTTTTTTCCAGATTTTAAACGCATTGTTGCGCTGTTTGATAAGTGCATTTAATTTTGCATCAAACCATGGAGTATTACCCCTCCGTTGGTCTCCTATGCGTAACTCAGATTTATGTTGGGATGATTTTATTGCTGTTTTGATGTATTCATTAAAATTATTACAGATTTCATTGGCATTACTGGTGGTTTCGTGTGGAAAGTTGTGGGATTCTACATATGTTTTTAACATGTTTTTATCGGTTTTGGTGTTGTTTGAAAAAGAATGTATTCTATTATTAGTGTGATGTTTCAAGCTGTTTTGGTAATCTAATATCAAAATGTTATGATCACTTAGGTAGGCATCTATATTTGCAGTAGTTGAGGAAATATTTTGTCTGTTTGAGATGATATGGTCTATTAGAGAAGTAGAGGTATCTGTTACTCGTGTAGGATAGGATGTGTTACATATGAAACAGTTGTATGAGTCTAGCGTGTTGATGTATTTAAGAGATGTATTATTTTTTTGAAGAATGTCAATGTTGAAATCACCAAAGATAAGGGTATCATCTGTACAGTTATTTAAAATAGATTCATGATACATTAAGAATTCGTTAATGTTTGAGGTAGGCTTTCTGTTTATAACATAAATATTTAACGGTTTAAAATTTCTATTACGGATATATAATTGAAAACAATATGTATGGGAAATATGTATTTGAAAATTTTTTACGACTTCAATACGTTCATAATAAAATTATATGTTTAAATCAGTTATTACTTGCTCAGAATTTTTCTCCGGTGAAATCGGTCCTTTCGGCATCGGATTATTGATATATTAAGTATTTTCGTGATTAAATAAAAACAATATTAGAAACATTATGTTAATTCACTTTTCAATCAAATTTTGGAATTATACACACGAGCGTATAAGTACGTATAGACGGGTATATACAAGTGTATAAATTACCTGCTGTAATATAGATAGAGGTGGTATATTGCTGAGTCTAGAAGCAAGCATTAATTGCACATTTTTCTGTGTTCTTTATTCTGCCTTTGATTTTTTTCACCCTGCTTACTAGCGGATACCTGTTCTTTTTTTCTTTGTTGCCATATGCCTTTGCCTTTGTTGTTATATGATATTGGTCGGTTTTTGTATTGATTTGTTGATGATAAACGTACCTACATGTTATCTGGGTTATAAATGTGAGAATGTTGTCGATATATTTGGGGATTCCGTATTATAGGCCAGTACACATAGCGCCAAAAAGGGGGTTGCGATCGTAATTATTCCGGTAGTCCCAATTTTTTTATATGTTTTATAAACTGATCCCATGATGTATAATCTGAATTTCCGACCATGGCGCACCTGTGCTCGCGCCACCATTTAAAAAAGAACCGGCTGTAATCGCGCCAAAATCTAGTTTTTCCAAAATATCTCATTCTCAATGCAAATTTTGGCTAAATTAGCTAGATAATTAAAGTAAAACATAAAATTACCTACAACTTTTGTGAAAACAATTTTCTTCAATCTCTAATAGGTACCGAGGTAGAAAGTCGTAAAGGTGCGTATATTTTTGAAAAAAACAAGTTTTTTGCGCGACTAGCTTTGATTTTTTGTAAATATCTCGTTTCCAGTACAATTTTGTGTAAAAATTATTGATACTAATTTTGTAGAAAATAAAATTTCATAAAATAAATAGGTATATAATTTATGTGTTTTAATTCTAATACGTATCCAAGCTCTAATCCACCAAAACCAGGCCAAAAATTGAAACAGAGGTAAAGTGTTTTAAATTTCATTCCTTAATTTTATTTTTCTTCAACAATCATTGTTGTGAGAACATATCAGTTGACAACAATCGTCATGCCTGCGTCAGACCTAGCTGTAAGGGGCTGGAAACGGCATGCACGTTAGTGTCATAAGAACTAGAGCCAGCAAATAGTGAAAATTTTTCAGGTTCATTCATCTCTGGTCCGTGCTGAAAAATAATGTGAGTTTTTGTTAATTTTTTTAGAGCGCTTATTTAATCATATAAAATTAATATTATTTACTTTATATTTACAGAAATTGTGAAAAAATTACCATGTTGAGTGTCGGTATAGTGTTTAACACAATACTCGTATTTTCTTTATTATTTGCAATATTATCTGGATGAAGTCTTGCGGAATTTTTCCTAAAATGAGAAATATTGTTAATTATTTATACTGTCTCTATTCCCTAATTATTTAGAGATGTATTAAGACATGCCCGACAAACTTTCACCAATAAATTCCTGAGCTTATTTGGTGTAAAAAATGCATTTCGGTAAAAATAAAAATATGTCACCGGAAATCAAAATTAATTTACTTCTTATACTCCAAATTCAATATGCTCAGAAGTTTATCGACTGCGTATATATGTATATATCTACATATATAAAATTATTTAAGCTGACATTGTACAATTATGTTCTGTAAAAAACGAATCCCAAAGATCTATTTTTATGTGTGTATTTAAGTAGTACCTTCTCCATTCCGTTAAACATTTTCCTTGGTGCCGTAATTTTGTTCGGGATAAAACTCCTTTTGTCTTCTGTTTTCCCATATTAAACTGAAACGTAAGTATATATTAGCCAAGAGATTTATTATAAATTGGTTCAATTTTACCTTAAATTTGAAAATCATTTCAACGTAAGTAAGTGCAGTAACTTGGGGAGATAATTGCACAATTCTATCTACAACAAATGATCTAACAATCTAAACTTAAAAGATTAATGACTCTTTTTAATATTCGAATGACTTTAGGTACTTTATAGGTGACATGTCTAATTGTCTGTATGGAGAAAAACTTTCGATGTAGAGTTTTTGTTTTATGGAAAAAAAACTTTCGAATTTCAAAAATTTGTTGTTGGGTAATTTAACTGGTTTTGGTGGATAAGAGCTTGGATACATATTAGAGTTAAAACACATAAATTAAATACCTATTTATTTTATGAAATTTTATTTTCTACAAAATTAGTATCAATAATTTTTTCACAAAATTGTACTGGAAACGAGGTATTTACAAAAAACCAAAGCTAGTCGCGCAAAAAACTTGTTTTTTTCAAAAATATACGCACCTTTACGACTTTCTACCTCGGTACCTATTAGAGATTGAAGAAAATTGTTTACACAAAAGTAGTAAGTAATTTTATGTTCTACTTTAATTGTTTAGCTAATTTAGCCGAAATTTGCATTGGGAATGAGATATTTTGGAAAAACTAGATTTTGGAGCGATTTCGGCCGGTTTTTTTCAAAATGGCGGCGCGAGCACAGGTGTGCCAAGGTCGGAAACTCAGATTTTACATCAGGGGACCAGTTTATAAAACATATAAAAAAATTGGGACTACCGGAATAATTACGATCGCGAATCAGTAATTGCCCTGGAGTATTAGTAATGAAACGAACTCTTCACAAACACTTTATTGAAATATAAGAGAATACCACTCCTTAGTAAAAAAACTCCCTTTATTTTACCATAATTTATTAGATATTCCATTGTTACAACTAACATGACTGTATAATTAGAAATTAATGTAAAAGCCCAGTAGGGCGTAAATAAATAAAACTAGGAAAACGATTCTAGTGAAGGGGCACTCTATAACATTCTGTGCCGCTGGTTGTGACAACCGGACAGACAGCCGCGTCGCCAAGTGTCGTGAAAAAAAAGATTAATAGTAAAAAAGTCTACTTGGGCTAGAAATGATTCATAATAACATAACGACAATACTTTAGTGTCATCTTTTTTCTCAAGTGCCTACACATTTACGCATTTAATAATGTATTCTTTTGTATTGGTTATTATTTATATTTATATTTATTATTTATATAAAAAACCTTTACTCACTTGAGGAAGAAGTTAAATTATAAAAAACAGAAAATTTCACTAATAGATTTCAAAGTAATCGTTTGATTAAATAAAAAAATACGTAAAAGAAATGACCGGAGCGACGGGCCGGGTGACACACAACCTTACAGGCCGGAACTTTCGCGGCGTCTGAATCAATACGTAGTAACTCCTTGTCAACCCGCACACAAATATACTACGCACAATAGAGAGTTTTGAAGTACTGGCGGTCGACTTTCGTGTATCTGGCCAGAAATTGGATTTTCGCGAGTGTTTTTATTTTAATAAATTCTTATGAATACATTAATAAAATCTCTAATCTTTTGTGAGGGAGTCGTCGGGAAGTTACTAATTCATCGTCTAGAAAAATAAAATCTGGTACTTGCCGCTTATCTTACAACATTTTACATTTAATAAAATGTACTTATCGTTTTACATAATATATTTAATTGCAAGGTCCTGTTTTTATTAATCTTAAATATAAATAACTTGCATCCCTTCGAATCCCTCTAGAAACATTTAAGATTTTAGTAATAAGCTCATCAGAAATAATTAAAATGTGAGCGTCGGGGCAAATCCCCGTTATCAGGGTATTGTGTCGCCTTAACCCCTCCAGAGTTTGAGGGTCATAAATAACGGTTCCATGATAACTCCTCAAAATGACAATTCAACACACCTATAAAGAGTGCTATAAAGTTATAAAAAATGATGCAACAAAAAACAAATTTAATTAGTTACATATGTAACGTTAAATAACTTTTCATAACTTTACTGAGTTATCCGGTTACCATATATAACCGGGCGTCCATATTTTGTAAAAGTATTTTTATCTTTTTTTCTATCATGAGACATCACATTTAGAATAACCAAACAATTTTGTAACATTGATACTATTCGCATTTTATACATAACGCTAGTGAGAAGCATTTTGGAATATAACTCTACGATTTGGGCTCCACATTACAATATCCATATTCAAGCTATTGAAAAAGGCCAGCATAGATACCTTAGGTATATTAATTTTAAATTAGGTATTCCAAGAGAATCCGTGGACTTTAATTTGTTATTGAACTGGACTAATCTCGTAAATTTATCAGATCGCAGAAAAATCTGTGATCTATTAATATTATATAAAATAATTCACTCGGTCCTGGATACACCTGATTTAATATAACTAATACGATTTCATTGCCCTGGTCGCGCTAACAATAGACTGACTGTACCGTTCTACTATAATAACACACATACATTATCACATTATTACTCACCAATCAGTCGATTACACATTTTGGGAAATGAACATGCCAACATCGGCGACATTTATTTCTTAAAATTAGCGCAATATACATCCACTAAAAAATTATTTTTCCATAATGTAATTTTATATACGCAATATGGACATGTTGAAATGAAATGATGATATTTCTCATTGTTCTTTTTTTGTTATTTTTGGTTGTGATACACAAAATAATTGTATGTTATTTTTAAGTTTAAAACAACTATAATGTAATAATATTATTTTTCTTACTTTGTACTCTATTATATGTTTATTTATAAAAGGCAGTATAGCCGTTTATGCATTTAAAAAAATAAAAAAAAAATAAAAAAAAAATAAAAAAAACATTTTTTTACTTTAGAAAGAGGTATACTTATTATTTCCAGTTTGCCTCAAATATTTATACTGGAATTCATTAATATAACCCTAAAATAGCTAAAATGAATAATTCCTATTTCGCGCCATTATCGAACAGTCGGTTTAACTTTAAAACATATTTTTTATTATATTAATGAGATGTAAGTGTAGGTACAGTTTTCTTACAAATTCTCCAAACAAAACGAATGTGTTTTTGAAATACCGAGTTCTCACAACTTTTCTTTAACTAAAAATGTGGTTATCGTTTTTGACAACACTTCACGTTTGATGTTAAAATTAAATTAATAAAACAGTATTTATTTTTACGGAAAATTAAACAAATAAAATGTATATAGTGCATTTGAAATACACAGAAATGAACAAATGTGGTGAATGTACTGAAGGGTTGAAGTATATCGCCATCCTTTTGAATATTATACTTTTTGCTCTGTTTAGACCCTGAATAACCCTTTAAATTTATTTCAGAGGGCCGCACGCTCGAGCTGCACTCTCCCGATGGCGTTCACACGCTGCGACTCCGCGCGGCCGACGCTGCGGGCGCGGCACGCTGGCATCGCGCGCTCGCCGCCGCCGCGCGTCGTGCCCAGCGTGCCGCGGCGGCGCACGCGCGCCTCGCGCTTACTCCCACCCTCGGGGACCTGCGCCACATGGGCTGGCTGGCGAGAAGGCACACCGACTCTCAGGTGAGAACAATACTACAGCCATGGATTATAATATTATTTTTAAAGGAATGAGAAAATGCAGTTTTTTCCACTGTTCATTTTCAACTGCCATTGGTTCTAGACCATTTAGGATGCGCTCTGTCTTTCTTACACTTGCCTGAAATCGTATATTGCCATCCTTTTGAATTTAATAATGATGAAAAATGATAAAAACAGTTCGGATTGTTCCATATAGCTGTACAATTAGAGGCCACGATAATCAGTGTGCGTAGAACGGATTTTGTAGTGTCCGGTCGTTACGTAGTTTGTAGTTTCCGTAGAGCGTTTGGAGCGTTGGAGGCCAAATCTGGGGTACAAAAGGGGAACATATTTTTCGCTTCATGTCTAAATATAAGACGTCAATGGGTTGGTCAGACTTTCAGATCATTCAACACGTCCACATCGCAATCATTGTGTTTTTTATTCTTTAACTTTAGATTATTGCCGCGGCCAAGTGGCATATTCTTACATTCCAACCAACACTGTTATGTTGCATTTCCGCATGAAATTAAAGTTATACATATAAATATATATGTTGATGTGAATAGAAGCATTTATTACAAATTTGGCAAAAAAATATTTATAATTTGATTTCTCTATGTGGGAAAGGCAAGGGAAATAGAAATGGAAAGGGGACGAAATAAATTAGGGGAAAATAACCTGCCCCGTAATTAACATTTTGAACTTACTGCAATTAAAAACGGTAATTTATTTTTTGTTACTCCGTTTACTTTTGTAAATACGCCCAAATTATAGAAATAACACTTTGTTTCAATTTAATTAGTACAGGAAACCACTATTTACGTCGGGAGAGATGGAAGAATAATGCACAAATGGGTTGTGAGGTTCTTACTTCAGGTTATTTACATAATTTGTGCGTATTTAGATTGAAGCGGAATTTTCCGGCAAACGTCACATCATACGAAAGAGATTAAACATGGTCTCGAAAAAAGAGGAAATTTTTCAACTTTGCTTTAAAAAAAATGTAACCATCCGAAGTAAATAGTTTAACACGGAAAAAATGAGAAATGCTTTATTAAAATCCCGTTAAAAACGGAATTGCAGGCCGTTCCCTAATAAACTTTTAGTACATTAAAAATAAATCGGAACTCGTGTTCATGCATCTGAATTTGCGTTTGACGAAATGCGGAAATATTTGGATTTTTCCGAACACGTGTTTCGACATCGTTTATTACGAAACCTATCAATTGTGGCCTGAAGTCGGGTTTTCAACCGGATAATTTGAAGAGATTCTCAATAATAAGTTAACAATTATAGTATCGGTAAGTTTTCTCCGTATACGATATAATAGAAGTAATCGAAGTACGCAAATTTTACGTTAAAAACCACTTTATTAAAGAACTCTTAGCAAACAACAAGTGTTTGGATTCGTCCGATAATATGGTGGGTTTTGGTTTTGATTTCTGCGAGTTTAATTTGCACATTATTACGTAAACAAATCATAACATAACTTCTGAGAGTTTAATTTACACATTATTACGTAAAGAAATCATAAAAAAACTTCTGCGAGTTTAATTTGCACATTATTACGTAAACAAATCATAATATAACTTCTGCGAGTTTAATTTGCACATAATTACGGGAAACAATTCATAAAATATCTTTTGCGAGTTTAATTTGCACAAAATTACGTAAACAAATCATAAGGTACCTTCTGCGAGTTTAATACTCCACATGAATTGGAATGTTCTCATCATCAATTATTAGCATTTGAGTCTCAAATAGTTTTTTTTTAATTGATTAGCATTTAAACAATTGTAGACATCTGTGTATATTTTTTAATACATGTGCCCTATTTTTATTAATTGCTACTCGTAGTTGATTGATTAGGCAATGCATTATATCGAGGGAATGCTATGTGTCTCAATGAGTTCGTCCCATATTGAGTCGAGTGAATAGAATGATAAGCGTATTTTGTTATGTGTCGTGTTTCGTGCTGATGTATGACGACAAAATGATAATCTTTCGGATTCCACAACGTAATACTAAAAGTCAGGATTTATTTCAGTGCAGAAATTCTTGGACCAACTACCAAATGTATTCCTCTTTGCCCAGAATACTAATGGAGGGAAACAATTATTCCAAGTCAGTGGACATCTTCCATTTATCTTTAAACAAATACAAAATGTTGTTAATGAAGCAATTCAGTTATGTAAAATAAATAATGTATATTTCTTAATATTCTCATGTAAAAGCCCCGAAAAAGGGCGTTAATAAATAAATAAACAAAATTAAAAGAACGATTAATTAGGTCTACCCTTGAGCTATTATTTATTGTACAGGGTGTATCTTATCGATTTTAACCAGAGATTCCTGAGCACAATCGGAGTAGAAATAGTGTAGATGTCATTTGGCTGTCTGATGAGTTCTTTTTTCAATTAAAAACAACCAAAAAACATTATCCCGTCACACATCTCCACTGCGTACAACCTAGCGCATCACGTGATACGCACTCCGTCTTGTTTCAGCAGTACCGTAAATATGAGACATCACTGTTGCGAAGTTTGGCAGTGTGATCAATGGCGACGTGTGATCTAAAACATATATTTTTTTCGTGTTTCATTGAAAAAGATTTGGCAACAAAATTACATATATGCGTACATTTTTTACTCCAAATATGCTCAGGAATCGCTGGTGAAGACAACACAATACCATAGAATAAAGTCAAAACCTTAACGATGCGCTTGAAGAAGGTGGGTATAAAAAGTGTTGTGTCGCCTTAAAGTCTTTCGGGTACGTACTGATACACCCTGTATAGGATAGGCAGCATTGAGTGTTTTTTAAAAATTAATTTCATATTATATAATGGTACATGCATATTAGATTTATAGAAAGTACTAAAAAGTCGATGTTTTACTTCAAGTCGTAACGCTTGCTTAACCTCTATCAAAATAATGTACTACGGAATTGTATATCTTAAAAAGGCCTACAACAAAGTCCGCGATGGTGTATCTCTATAAGGATAACCCGCAGCAACACCGGGTACTCGTAAGCTAGTCTATGTTATAATTCTTCTTTACAAACATATTTAAAACCGACTAAAATAAACAATTTTGTAATGTTTTAAAAATAATAATTTTAATTGAATCTTATTTATTGCAAACGTACCATTGATACAGTGTGTATGTAATGCGTTTCTCGGGCGCCTCTGACTTCTTCCACCATTCACTACTGTATACCACAAAGTTACTGGTAAAAACTAAATTACGTCGACTTCAATTCGACTACGTATCTCATTCCGGTGCATAGATATTGCGTTAAGTATTTGTCAGGCGTACCCGACTGCTTCTACCATTCAAAAATCTCTAAACACTCCTGCAAGTAATAACAAGTAACTTTGAAATTTTCAGCGATTTCGGTCGACTACTTTTTGAGTTTTGCTAGCACAAACATACTCAAGCTTAATTTTTTTAATATTAATATTAGAAACCAGTTAGAATTTAACTCAACCATTTGGAATGCATTTTATAATATAAGTCCTGCCACAGACCGCCTTCTATGTAGAGGAGTTGTGGTTGTATGTATTTTGAAAAAAAAATCTGATTATAAACACAGTGACTGATTTTTATATATTAAGATACATATTATATTTTAAGAAAGAAGAGAAAAGTCGATGTTTTGCAATCAAGTTGTAAAAAATATATTTTCGGGCGCTTACACCGCTAACGCTTGCTAAACCTTATAAGAGTATTACGGAATTGTATATCTTGAAAAGGCCTTACAACTTCAAAACTTTATCCAAACCATTTAAAAGTCCCCGAGAAACGCCGGGTACACGTCAGGTATCTACATAACTCAGTCTTGCATAGATATGTAATATATAGGGGTATATCAGTATTTTTTTTAAATAAAGGTATCACTAGGTTTATTCCTAGGCCCAAAACTTTACAACTTTATACCTGATGCTTGGAAAAAGGAAAGCATAGGTGCTCTTCGTAAGTCGATCACTGTCTGGCTTCACCAATTAGGGAGAAAAGAGTGTGAACTCACACTTTTCCAAAAATAAAACAAACAAAATATCAAACACATTAAGAAAACAAGAAAATAAACAAAACCAAACAACAAGTTAACATCAGTTAACTTTATAACTTTTTGCTTTTAATCTTTTATAATAATATTTTTTTTATGTATCATTATTTTTTAGTTATATATATATAATTTTTTTTTTTTAGTTATGGTAATATTATATTACTTTTCTTTTTTTTCCTTTTTTGTTTTTGTTCTTACAAAATATGTATGCGTGCATGAATACTAACTCAATTTTGACTGTCCTAAAACGGGAATTCCTCCTAGTTGGGCAGTCAAAGTATTTTTTATGTATATGTACATGTGTCATTGTATCATCACCTGTACTAAATAAATAAAAAAATAAATAAAAATAAAATCTTGTCGGGGCTCCTGCTAGAGAGCCACTTAAGGCGATGCCATACGTAGTAATGCAAAATCATGTCTTTTGGTTTGAAAATTTGGTCGCCTAGAAATGTTTCAGATGCTTTAATTAAATACTGCGAGTAGAATACATCTTGGCCCTTGAAATAATCGAGTATTTTTTAGATAAGTCTTTTTATAAGCCCAGAAAAAAATAATGTAAAGGCCCATGAAAACTGCTGTAAAGTTCAAAATCTCCTTCTTACGAACCCATTTTCGGTTATGATTTTATTGTATAATGTGGCAAATTAAGTTATTTATAAAATGATCGAAAAAAATTTAAATATTTATGCCTGAACATCCACAAAATAAAATAAAAGGCACTTTTTGGCCATGTTTTTTTCTTGCATAAATCAAAAGAGGCGGATGGTGTTAAGCGGGAATTTAAACCTTATCGCCATCTACGTAAGGGTTGTTATTGATAGCGGCTCAATTTAAAATATTACACGACGTAGTGCATCGCCTTAAGGGACGAAAATCGAGCATAAGCAGCAACTGATTACCGGTCCGTAGTCGATCCGTTGACCCGTCGCGCGTCGACCCGGCTAGGGGCGTCGCGTCGTGAGCCATCGACGACGAATATTTATTACGCTAAATTCTTATATAATTTATTATCATCCTTCTCACCAGTCTTGCATGAAAATGAAGAAGCCAAAAAATACGACAGTACCTGTCGAATGTTTCGAATCAAATGCTTATAGAACTTACTTACATGCGCACGTAATAAAGCTCTTTTTGATTTCCATTGAATAGCTAGATAAAGTAATTCTTAAGGCGATGCCATACGTAGTAATGCAAAATCATGTGTTTTTGGTTTGAAAATTTGGTCGCCTAGAAATGTTTCAGATGCTTTAATTAAATACTGCGAGTAGAATACATCTTGACCTTTGAAATAATCGAGTATTTTTTTATATAAGTCTTTTTATAAGCCTAGAAAAAAATAATGTATAGGCCTATGAAAACTGCTTTAAAGTTTAAAGTCTCCTACTTACGAACCCATTTTCGGTTATGATTTTATTGTATAATGTGGCAAATTAAGTTATAAAATAAATAAAATAAAAGGCACTTTTTGGCCATGTTTTTTTCTTGCATTAATCAAAACAGGCGGGTGGTGTTAAGCGGGAATTTAAACCTTATCGCCATCTACGTAAGGGTTGTTATTGATAGCGGCTCAATTTAAAATATTACACGACGTAGTGCATCATCACCTTAAATGAATAAAGGTGGCTTTCGACGGATCTCTCTCGAGTTCTAATATTATAGGAGTTTATGATAAAGTAGCCGGCCATTTGAAATATTCTTTTTTTTTATTTAAAAGAGTGTTTGAAAAAGTATCAAAAACCGTTACCGTTTAGTCCATTTCCATTCATTCCCCACAACAATGTGTTATTTTTTTCGTTTAGTTGGCTGGCCCACTCTGCGGAATAGCGCTCAATTATTCTGGCCCTGATATTGTATCTACACTATTTTATAGAAATAGACCTAAGGCCGCCTTATCCTTGCAAAGCAGGCATTTTTTCGCAATTGGCACCGTAAGGTCATAGTGATGTTATCTCGTACTCGTAGGTGCCGGCGTTGGCCAATAATTTGCAAAAGCACCCTATTACGTAGGTCGTGTTGAGGGTGTCGCTTTCTAACATAAGGCATGTTATATAATACTTTCTTTACTACCCGGTTTCATCACCTTTATTCTTCTTATTTCTTCTTGTGATTCATACTTGCATACTTATGTTTCTATAAAATAGTATTTTTTAGTTCTCTTATGTTATTTTTATTATTATTTCATGTATAACTACCACAACACGGGCATTGGCCTAGTATGGTAGTTAAAAAAATGTAACATGTAAACATTTATTAAATAATAAATTTAAAAAAAAAATACTTGAAAAATATGCGTCAAACAATAATCCATTTTTCTTATTTTAATGTATCAATTTTTTTAAAGCTGAATAGTTTATGATGGAAACCACTTGCTAGTAGTTATGTTGTCACGCTTTATGACACCAAAACTCACCCTTCAAGAGTGTTAAGTTGAATACCAACAGATTTTCTGCTGTGGTAAATTCTTTCAGTTATGGAGCATATTATCGTTCTGAAACATAATGATACCACTTAGGCACTATCAGAAAAATTACTTCCGCTCCGCTAACGGATAAACAACATTATTTTTATTGACAGTTTCAAATCGGGCGTTTTGTGACCATGACAAATTTAATTGTTATTATTGTCATTGAAATGGCCAATCATTTATTTCAGTTGTCAAATAAAGTATTCGTAATTAATTGTCAAATATTTGTTTCTTGAACTTCGATCGTAAATATTTTCCGGTGTAACATCATTATTATTATTATAGCTTTGAGAGCTGTTCTTGGTTCCTGATAACGGAATCCGTTAAATTCCTTTCCTGTTAGAGAGTGAATTTCTGGCGGGGAATTCTACAGGGTGGGTTGCTTTTATTTGCAGCGTTGCCAAACTCCGTGATAACTTTACTAGTAAGTACATAAACGTACCAGTGCTGGGTGTTAAAGACAATTCGAAAAACAGTCGTTGACGATTGGATTGTCAACTGTTGGATATAACCGTTAGAAATAGCGCCGACGTTGACGCAAACACTAACAATAATAATAAATAACTATTGTAATGATGTTTCAATAAGAAGGAATTCCAACGTATGGGAGTTATTTTACATATCACCGTTCGAATTGCTTGGATAGGAAAATCCACAAAGAAGTCTAGTAGGAAGGCACATAACCAAAAGGCACATACCATTAAGAATCACGCATACTATCGTTCACTGAGTATAAAATGTTACACCTTTTTTATTTATTTGGCGCTAATAATGCTAAAAAACCTCCATAATCAGTTGCGTTTGTTGTATTGAATAATATTCGTATTTTGTCACAATAATTATCCAACTGTTGACGCGATTATATAAGAAGTATGTTATTTCCAACGGCTACTTATATTTTGTTACAGTACTAGTACCTGCCCAGTCGCCAGACGTTTAGTAAAATGGGTGACGTTTTATTCACGAATTTTCTACGTAGGCTATGGACAAGACAGTTGTTTCTACTAAGAAGGTTGAATATATTAGTTTCTGTAAATATATTCTTGAAGTAGGGTGCACATTAGGGTGGCCGTCAACGTATGGAGATTTTTTTGATATGTCTTTCTCTCTGGGTCTCAAAAAATGTGTGTGACTATTAAGAATAAAATCAAATTATTGTAAGCAATAAATTTACGTCTGAAATACGCATACAAATTGAAAACATCCTTATTTATATATTTTACTCTTGAGATATTTTCAATTTGTATCGGTATTTCATGCGGATAGTTTTTGCTTATAATAATTTGCTATCCTTTGTGCTATGTATACAAACATCTAGTCTTATAAACATTAGTTTATCATTAAACGCGTGACTAAAATCAATTAATTTTTGTAGATTCGATAGTAATTGTAGCTGCACCTTTACAACGCGAAAAATTGATTTTTTGACATTTTCGACACTGAAATTTTTTTCTTCTCAATATTCTCGTTTTAGAAGTGACTCGAGTGTGACAAACAATAGGTTTTCCATATATTTTTGCTAAAAAAAACCCCTACTTTCCGGCTACTATAAAAAATTAATGTATTGAAAAAAATAACTAATTGGTACATTTAAGGTAGCCGCTGGTGTTTTTTTATACCCAAATAAAATGTTTTTATTTTTATTTTTGGCCTGTGGTATAGGGCCAAAAGTTGTCACTGAATTTTTTTTTCGTAATGAATATTTTTTGACTTATCTAAATAACGTATTTTTGAGACGTATCTAAATAATTTATTTTTTGAGACGTATCTAAATAATGTATTTTTGAGACGTATCTAAATTTGACAAAAATCTTTGACGGCCCAGCCTAATGTAAATTCTACATTCCTTTATTTGTGACTCAAAATAAAATACATTTTCACTTCTTTTTTAAGAAAATGCTTACTTGTTGTTTCTGGAATCCTAATAAGCCTACGTGACAATTTTTCTTTTAGAAAATTCTCGCTGACAGGTTTTTTTTAATAACTGTTACGATGTTCATTTTACGGAGGTGTATGATTTCAATATTTTTTACGTCGTTACTCTATGGAGATATTCCCTACGATAACAAAATTCTTAATAGCGTATAAAGCAATAAAAAGCTAAATGAAGCAGTACGAGTCGCGTTCCGACCATTTAAATAGAAGCTAATTATGTACATATTATTTTTCCGTATAAATACTCCCGCATTTCTCACGCACATAAATAACAAGACTTTGTTGAACTAATGAACTAGCTGCGAACCACGTGTTCGCTTTGAACTGTACTTAAAGACTACTTACACACAATACCCATACTTAATTTACTTGGGGAAAACAAAAAAACAATACCGGAGGCCATTATATTAAGCACCCAACTTTAGTTATTTATTTAACGTGGGTACCTACGTAACTTAGTTTTAAAATTCTAAACCAGTACATTAACACGTAGTGCTCACCAATAACTAGTGCTGTACTTTATACTTGTTTAAGGTACTGTTGATCTCAATGGTGACCGGATAAATCATCACAATGATGATTCATCACATCTTTAAAAAGTTATATAAAGTCACGGAAAGTGATGAAACAAAAACTTTATTAACTGGGTTAAGTAAGTTAGGTTAGGTTTACATTTTTTTCATCGTTTCTAATGACTTTATATCACTTTTTAAAAGTGTGTTGAATTGTCACTGTGTTGAGTTATCATGGAACCAATCCCAATAGGTATAAAGAAAAAAAGGTGGCTTAAAATAAATTGATATTAACAACTACTTTCACCAATCAAAAGTCTTAACAAAGGGTTACAATATTACACATAGTTATAAATTAATGATTGCAAAGTATGCAAAATCTAACAACCTTCACTACTGGACTTGTCATATTTATATTAAGCCCTGAAATTCTGAAACCAATATTCCATTCTTTTGTGGCACATTTGTATGTTATGTATATTATTTTTGAAAAATTATTTAATAACTCAAAAGTATATTTAGAATTAGGTACTTAATAATAAACCACATATTTTATGCTGACGTGCACCCAACTTGCTTGACTTTTATCGACTTTCTATAAACATAATATGCATAGAAAGTCGGTAAATATATATATATAAACCTCCCGGAAGAAATTCTCTAAATGATAGTGAAAACTCTATCAAAATCCTTTGCGTAGTTTAGAAGAACTAAGCGCACAAATAGACAGACGCTGATAGCGACTTTATTTTAGTATAATAGAGACTTAAAAAATCAATTTACACTTTGTCCGAAGAAACGTCTCTATTTCAATCACAATTTTTCTAACTATCTCAGGTAGGTACCCTAACATTAAAAAAAAATCTAATAAGAAACTTTAAATAAACACGATGATTTCACATTAGTAAAAATAAATTTTAACTGAGACATTAAAACAACCGTCATCTTACGTAAACGGAACGTACCAATAAATTTACAGACAGACAATGCAAAACGTTCGAATTTAAATAGGACTTTGCTACGCTCAGTCAATCAAATGTGGCAACAGATCTTAGCGTCATCAATGATTCTAAGCGTAATATTCGCTTAGCGGCACACTAGAAGTACAGTCATTTATCTATCCATCTATTTTTATGAATTTACCTACGATAAACGTTGAAACCTTATTATTTATTATGACATTTACCCAAGTTGCGCATACACTGTTTTCCCGGTATATGATTACTGTCATTCCCATTTATTAAATAGATACTCGATTTTATTATTTGAAAGGTAATAATTTAATGTCAAAGTTCATTTAGCTGGGTGACACACAAGGCAATGAATAAAGGCCAATGTTCTACGGCAGAACTAATTACTGTGACAAAGGATATTCATGATGTGATTCGTGTAAATCTTGGTACACAGCACTTTGTGAATTTCTTCATCTAATAATGTTCCCCTTTTGGATGTCATTGGCGTGGGTCGGGTATGACTTTGAATACATTTGACTCCCTCGTGGGAGTAATCTTTACCATTGTATGAAGAAGTAGTTCTTGGTAATCGGTACTCAGTAGGTCAGATGTTATGGTGATCTCCTGACTCTAATTCAGCTCTGTCATTATGTAGGCAAACGATAATGGCATTACCAAGTTCTGCGATTATTCTAATGATCGATAATTTCATTTTTGATCTTTGCAAAAAATTTGTTGAAATGATAGTGTTCTATATTAAAGGTAAAATATATGTATATTAGACAGTATGAATTCAAGATATATCACAAACAAAATTGGATAGTTTGTACTTTAAAATTGAAAGAGTTTAATATTTTGTCAACAACTTTGATAATAAGGATTCTTTGCAAATTTATTCAGATTATTTCGTTATTCGATTAAAAAGCTTTTTTTTATTAACCTTCTAGTGGGTACTTTTATAACAAAAGAGGTCGCGCGTAGCCTAATCGACCCACGGAACATGCCCGCCACGCAGTGGGTGGGAAAACACATCTGCCGCCAAGACCTAGAAAAACCTCACCCCGTGAACCCGGGCACCCCTGCTATGTCACCAAACCTAGTAAACCACTTGGGGTGACCAATGTCAGGGTTGTTGATTATCCAATAAATGTTTCCAGGGGCGGCGTTACCCATACCCACCTCACAGATTTGTTACACTTTACGAAGTAATTTTGCTCTTCATTCTTGGGATATCTCTGTGTTATCGTGAACTTTCTATTTTTAAATCTTTAATTTATAAAATTTCGGTTTGAACGTATTTTATCTATGAAATTGTTGCTAGCAGCTAAAACTTTTTTTTATAGTGAAAATCTAAAAATCAAAATAAAAATGCCATTAATTACCACCGTAATATGAAAAAACGCTGATGCCAACATGTGACGTTCTGATAACGAAACAGTAGTATAACGCGTAAAGGTCATACCAATATTTGAGTTCGGTTTAACATGTTCTGTTTAAGCTAATGGTCTTCAAGCAATATTTACCCATTCTGTTGTAGGTACCCTGTACATCGATTTCCGTGCTTCTATGGCGATTTAAATTAACAAAGTTCTGAATTTTCGACATGGGTCCTCGTCGTTTCACTAGAAATAACTCCAATTTTAATCATTATCGGGTCTACAATCCTTGTTTAAGTCCTTGCTAGGCTACGGACGTTTTACACAATGCCCCTTTCGTCCATTTCGCCGTCTTTTCATTTATGGATTTGGGTTGTAAAAAAGGACGTGTTCTATTTTTGTTCTGATTTTCGTACAGTTTAAGATGGCAGACATTATTTGAAATCTGTCGTCTGTCAAGGTTTTAGGTAACTTTATTATGTGACAATTTTGCACGTTTATTTCGTTTTATATTTAAAATTGAGTGTGATGACGGCAACGGCAAAGACAGATGACAGACGCTTTTATGTGATTACGTTCAAGGTGTTTTGACGATTTATTACCTACCGTCCTAAAATAGTATTTATTATCTAATGTATGAAATGAAATCATGATTAAGGTTACATACATATTACATTTTCAAAAATAGTTTCTATGTTTTTTTTAATATTTGTTTTTTTATTATTTATTTTTAATTTGGTATACAGTTTCTAGTTGTCTTTACATTGTCTTCATAGTGTTTGCAAGTTGATTATAACTTTGTTCTATCAGCCATGTTTTTTTTTAGTTTTAAATGTATTCATTTCCGTTATTTTTTTAGATTTGGTAGAGCATTATATAAATATGATTTAAGATTTTCACGGCCAAAAGTATTTTTTATTATTTTTTTATAGCGCAACACGGCATAACACCCCAAAAACAAATAATAAAAAAAGATCATTATATAGTTTCGTAACATGGAATGTAATATATCTCTGTCTAAAAGATGTGTTCGAACTGGGAGTAACGTAGTGAATATTTATGCTGGGCAGTCAAATATTTAGTAATGTGTTGTTATTAGTTTAAATAATAAAAAAAATAGATAAAGTATTTGCACACTGTAGACTTGAATGTTTTAAAATATTTCTCATGTCGGGTTGTCATAACGGCTCCAATGTTCCAAAAACTTTTAATAAAAAAATAATTATCGTGTAAAGTTAAGATTTTACATAAGGTCCCCATATAGTTCCATATGGGGATCGGTATGAAAACAAACATCGTATGAAACGCCCATTAGGGAATGCCCCCATTAGTGTCTGTCTTCTGGTGCCTCTCTCTAGTTCCTTATATTGGCTCATTATATTTTTATTTTGTGGTTAGTTTTCTTCCACCCTTTCTACATGCCCAGCCTCAGATTACCTTTACTAATCTTGTCGTTGGCAAACAATCGGTATAGATAGGCGATATAGCCCATGGCAGTACCTACCAGCGTGAACTCTGAAAAAAAACATAATTATAAACATCATTGTCATCCTATAAGGTCGATAAGTTACACCTTATGAATCGGTATAAAATAATTTGTGTCGAAAGAACGTACCCACACAAAAAGATTACAATTGTAAATTGTCATACACATTTCATTGTACAATCTAAAATTAGTTCAGTATAAGTATGTTGGTAGTTTTAGTTTTCATATTCTGTGGTGCTTTTGTGTACCTGGCTTTCAAGTGTAATTGGAATTAACTTGTTAGTGGAATTAGTTATTAGAGTAGTGGGCATTCGAACAATCATGAACACGTCGGCTATTTTGACAATTTCCAGGGAATGTGTTAATTTCCATTTGTCCCGTGAAATGACTGTGTGAACTTTACTGTCGCGTCCACGTGACGTGACTTGACGTGACTTGACGTGACTTGTGACGTGTGACGGTGACGGCAGGTGCGGTATTCTTTTATTAAAATGGCTTTAACGACTTCCCTTCCAATTGTATTCCTGTTTTTAAAATGCTGCTTGGAAGGGACCCACGTGGTGGACGTTATTGCGTTTTAAATCTCCGCCAGGAGCTTTTTTGATTTCGAATTTGATTAAGCGAAACCAAAGAAGTATTTATTATATTCCACCAGGACCTCCGTCGTGTCTGTTTTCTGACTTTCCGTTAGGTTTATGAGAATATTTTTGTATACTTTTAACATTAAATTACATATTGTAATACATTGTCAAACGTCTAATTAATCCATGACAATCCCACAATACACCGGAGGTCGTGAATTCAAATCCCGGCGAGGCGTGCGCAAGTAATTATTGATTGTGTAATTTGTGTTGTTTTATAATTTATTAATTAATTGACCTCAACAACCGTTAAGATCATTAAATTTCTAGTTCTTCTGATGCCCTTTCCTATCGGAGGTTGGCCACCATCCAACATTCTTCACACTGCAAACAGCAGCCCAGAACAACTCGTACCAGACACAGAGATTTTAAAACCATGCTCTGCCGTTTACTTTACCAACATATTTCAACAATGTTCCCTCCGTTTACCAGTTAGCAAATCTTATATTTTCCCCCCTCATAATACACGTAAAATGATAGGCACCAAAATGCATAAAATAATACTTCGAGTCGAGTGAGGTATCGTTTTTTATGTTTTCATTCGTGCTTAATAGTATTAAACCACTCCCAAGTCGATAGAGTCAATATTTGATGAGATAAGACAAGTTTTTAGTAAAGAAACATGAAAAAAACAAGGGTTAACTCCCCAGAGGGGAGTTCCATCACTTTATTTTGTACGGACTCTGAAGATCTCTAATTTCTACTACCAAGAAGAATGTATTAAGAATTTATTTCGTTCATTTTGATACTTTTGTACCTGTACTATTTATTATCTGCGAGTGCGAGCGAGGACGCACACATTCCTATACGCGCTAGTTATAAGAGGACAGATATTAATTTAATTGTGAGGATATTAGAACGATGTATATACTGATAATTACTCATAATAATTATACTACTATCACGATGTAAAATACTTTTTGCTTGAATGATTATATTATTTTTACATTTCTTCACTAAAAACTCTCTAATATCACCAAACACTGAAACACTCCTCTGGGAAGTTATCCCTTGTTATTTTTATGTTTCTTTACTAAAACCCTGTCTTATCTCACCAAATATTTATTCTATCATTCGAAAACATAGAAAATGACATCTCATTCGACCTACTTTGTAAACGCGTATTTTGAAAAATTCTCCACCCTTTTGGTCGGACTCTGCAGATGTTCATTGATACTGCCAAAGTTAACGTACAACCAAAGTTTCATGAATGCACGAGTTTTGTCATTTATCAAACCCTATTTACTTATAATGTGAACAAAACTTGGATATTTTATTTGTTACAAATTAGAAATGACAAAAATTGAAACTACAGGGTTTTCCAATAAGAGGTGTTATTTTGAATAGCCCGCTATTTCGATAAATGTTACTTTTGAAGCTGTCATCTTTTGACATTTGACAAGTAGAAACTACGCCATTAATACAAATGGAACGATACACGTTTCAACAACGCATTGAAATTATTAAAAATCACTTGAGTGAATCAAATGCAAATCATCTTGAGTGATGATGCCCATTTCCACCTCGCTGGCTTCGTAAACAAGCAAAATTCTCGCATTTGGGGCTCGGAAAACCAAAGAGTTATTGTTGAAAAGCCTCTCTATCCTCAACGTGTGACTGTTTGGTGCGGTTTATGATCCGGCGGAGTCATTGGACCTTACTTTTTCGAAAATGAGGCTGGAGCAACAGTTACGGTGAATGGATTGCGCTATCGAGAGATGATTAATGATTTTTTGTGGCTGAAATTGGATGGTATTGATCTGGACAACGTTTACTTTTGACAAGCTAAGTGCCACACAAGCAACGAAACCATTGATCTTTTACGATTGAATATCAAAATAACACCTCTTATTGGAAAATCCTGTATTTTTTGTTTACTGTGGAACACATCCCTCTGTTATATCGTCACCTTCAATGGAGAGTAGCAGCACCTGTACGATTAATTTTATTTCTAGTCATATTCTCATAACATGCAGGGCACAATGTACGGCACGCTGAACACTGTACAGGCGGCGATGAAGCCGAGTTTTACGAAATCAGAGCCCATAAAAGTAATTTATGACCAGTAATGATTTCGTTGTTCAAATAACTTTCCATACATTTATCACACGGTGTTTAATAACGCTTGTTCACGTACGTAACGGCATGTGTGTATGATGTATTGTTTAATTAAATTCATACATTTCGCTTTTTTTGGGAGCTTTATGAAATAATAATGAAGTGGGTGGCTGTAGAATTTGAATGAGAATGCTTTAGTTTTTATTTGGGAATACTGGTTTGTTCACTAGTCCTTTGTGGGTTAGAATTATTACGCCTTCACCACTTTACATATTTTATCAATAATTAAATATTTTATTATTATTTTCGATATTGTTTATTCGCGGTTAGGATTTATTGAGCCTGCCACTCAACATAACTCAGATTTTTTTATGGAAAAATAAGGTCGAGATATTCTCAGAATTAACCTGGTGTTCACCACTCACAATCTCAAGAAAATGAAAAAAAAGTTCTGGGAAAGAAAAGGGTCTTGAGGTGGGTAAGAATCTAGGCAGTTGATGCATGGGTCTAGGTAGTCCGGCTGGGCTTCCCGATCCGGCCCGCCACGCAGCCGGCGGGCAGAGGCATCAGACCTCGACACACCTCATCGCATGAACCCGGACGCCACTGCTAAGTCACCAAACGTAGCGAAGCACTTGGGATGACCAATCACAAAGGTGGTGGTGGTCGTCATAATTTTGCATTGGCTGTGCTTTGTGAACAGATCTGAATAGCCAAGTACGTCATAACCTTCCCTTTCCTCATCCCAATTCCTTCCCCTCACCACATACCCCAATAGGGGATGCCATATCTCATTGGCTTTGGGCAGTTAAGTTTGGGTCTTGTGCGGTACCTGTTCACATAAAAAATAAAATTATTTAATCAAATCTGTCGAAATGAGAGGTCAAGTTTGCACCATTGGTAGGTAGTACTGAAAATGAATTAAAAAACACAAATTGTTCAGAAATAATATTTAAATATTAATGTAATAAACCTTTTTTTATTGTTATCTCTGAACTATGTTAATTGAAATTGATTGTCAAACGCTGAAATTTTTTTTTCAAGCTAATAAGTAGAACGAATTTAAAAAACCGTGAAACCTTAATTTTAATTAGTCAATTAATAAGTACCTAGGTTAGGGCAGAATTAATCAATCATTTTGAATTTTTACCAAAGTTGACACACTACATTTCTGATGGCAGTCATTCAAAATTCAACACAAATATTCTGAACAGGCGTTAACACAGTATGACAAGGAAAGCTAATATTTGATAAGAGTCTGTTTACTGAAGTGTTAATCAATCAATCAATAAAGGCTTTATCGTGTTTTCTGCTTCTGGCACGTAATTACTTTAGTAAATAACTCATCAATAAATCTTGATAATCTGTGATGTCAAAACAGGACTACAAGAACTTTAAAGAATAATTAGATATCAGAGCAAAATAATTCACCTAATTAGACGATAATATAGTATTATCTGGGCTTGAAATTTAATCAATAAAATTTTTACTGAAATTAATATTACCAGCATTCAGCTCAAATCAAATGAAGTTATTTTATACATTTTATTGATATATTTGGACTTCTATTAAATATTTATTCAATAGTTAAAGAAATCGTAATTTTAAAAAAAATATCTTAAAATAAAAAACTATCGTAATTTAAAAAAAAGTAATTAAAAAAGATATATTTATGTAATTTGAATTTTTTTTTCGTTATTTAAAAAAAAAATAACGTTACCTATTTTAAAAAAATAACGTTAATTAAAAAAAAAATAATCGACATACTTAACAAATTGGCCATCTCCTTGGCTTAACACTTGAAACCCGACGACCGACGCGGCCAAATAATATTAAATGCATAAATTTTTTTTATTGAAAATAATCAAGTTTGTTTACACCACAAACAAAGTGGATTGTTTTCGTTTAGTTAAAGTAATTTAATTTAATTTATTTAGCATGTTGAATAATAAATAGTTCTTTTGCACCTCATTCCGAAATAGTAAATAAGTATCACCCTAGTGGGAGTACATTTGCCTGATTAAATTTCGACTGTGGTTTGGTGAAAACCTTCACAAACCTGCCACGAAATGAAAACTTTTAAAACGATAAAAATTAATATTCACAAATTCGTAAAACTAATTTCAAATTTTTAAGTTTATATGAAAGTGGTTATTTGTTTTTCAAAATTGTGATGTAAAATATGATATTCTGTGTATAATTATAAAAGATTTGAGGGTTGGGTGATTTTATCAATGGTTTTTTCGAAATATCCAAAAAAATTGTAGGTAAATAATAACGCATAAATTTATTTTTAATATTAAAAATGCCTATCTGCAAACATTAGTTTACCATGTTGTACTTTGAAGACTATATGAGACCACTAAAAGTAACATTTCCAAAAATCTGGTTTGAACGATTTTACCAAAACACAGTCGATATATTGTTTCTATGTGTTCCTTCAAATAGAGGTAATATCACATTAAAAATAGTTTTAGCTCTGTTTAGTAATTAGCTATTATGAATGACAAGGCACGAACCTTCCTCTTTCTTCTCTCTTACCTTTCCTTCACCCTCATAACGTTGTCCAAATGGGGATGATGTTTCATGTTTCACTGGTTCCAAGCATTTGACCTCTTCGCGAAATCAATAATAATGAAATAAAATGTTTTGTGAATTCCTAACGTTAGGCGTTCTCGGTGGTCGAGGGGTAAGGATCGCGTTTAGCAAACCATTACCATATTATTAATTTAAAATAATATATATTATGCTACCGGCACGTTCCAGAGTGGAAACTACTCTCAGTATCGCCCTGGTGTAAGACCACAATTCAGAATTGAAACGTTTCTTAAAATGGCTTTATCCGTGTTTGGTGACCAGATTTGAAAAGCCATGCCCTCCCCCACTTTCCTCTTTCCCATCTCCTTCCCCTCTCCGGTACCTTCAGCCTCACGACATACCCCGATTAGAGATGAAATACTCTCATTGACTTCAGACTGTTGGGAGTAGTTGGGGCTCTTGTGCGGTATTCACATTAGAAAAGTAGGTTAGATACATCAGTACGAATTATGTTTGTCTGCGTACCTCTACAAATGCCATTGTTTCGCGTTCATCCCTTCGGTATCGCTATACTTTGCCGACGATTAAATTTAACTCTTTGTGTGTTTTTGTTTAAGCTCTACTTCAGACATTTGGAATTCAGAAATTCTATTTCCAAGCTCAAAGCAAAACAAACCCTTATTTTTAGTGTGACCTTTTCTGTAATACTATGGGATGACATTTTAAATAATACCCAATAAAATTAAAATAATGTAAATACACGTATTTCTGTGTTTCCCGTTCGTTAGAAAAGTTTAAGGCGAAACACTACGAAGTAATTCAAAATCAAGTGTTTTTGGTTTGAACATTTGATCGTTTAGAAGTATTTGAGATGCTTTAATTAATTATTTCGAGTAGTATTAGTAACTCTTTTTGTAAGTCTACGAAAAATAAAATATCAGGTCTATAAAAACTGCTTTAATGTTCAAAATCTCGTATTTTCGAACCAATTTTCGGTTACGGTTTTATTATATAATGTGCAAATTAAGTTTTTTAGAATATTATCGTAAACTGCCTGAACTTCGCAAAAGAAAATATAACAACATTATTGGCCATGTTTTTCTTAAATCAAAACAGGCGGATGGTGTTAAGCGGGAATTTAAACCTTATCTCCATCTACAAAAGGATTGTTATTGTTAGAGACCCGATTCCAAATGTAACAAGCTTGTATTTAATTAAGCATCAAATTAATAGGGATTTGATGCGATTTTAAGATATTGCCGCCAGAAACCAGATTCTCGAAGCATATTATTAGTGCCGGTGTTATAACTGGAACAGACATGTTGTCATTGTGTTTAGTAGATATTGTAACAAGGATTTAGACAATAAAACCAATATTACCTAACCTAACCTAACACGAGAATATAATGATCGCTTTCAGCATTAAATAAATATTTTTTTGTTTTTTCCGCATTAACTATGAAATTATTTGTAGAAATTTTGTTAAACGTACACATATTAATATGTATTTTTGATTGTTCGCTTTAGAAACTTAACAAATTAAAAAAAATCTAAAATGAATGTAAATAATAGCGCCCTAAAAATCACCATTGCTAACCATGTTAAGGGAAATTATTTTCATCTTTCTATGTCATCTTTGGGGATGCTGTGTGGAGGGTCTTTTAAAGGAAAAAAAAGTGAGAGTAAGTACTGGGAAGGAAAAAGGTTTGAGTGGTGGGTAGGAATCTAGGGATCAGTATGTCCAAGAGTGACGGTCGGATTATCTAGTCATCCCGCTGCGGCGCAAGGCGGGTGGTCAAGAGAGACCAGTTGGCAAGGTCAAAGGGTCTCCCCAAACCACCCTCTCCTGGGGCGCAACACACCTTACCCGATAACTCCTCTCACTATCCCACTCTTAAACTCCGTTCCCACCACCCCAACCTGACAATTTATAATTATTTATGTAATTGTATAATATTAAGTTATTTTTAAAACGCTAGTTAATGATACGGATGAGTCAAACGGGTAGCGAAATTTAAAAAATGCAACACGAGTACATTACAAAAAAAAGTGGAAATAATATTACATTATATTAATATAATTAACTATACAATTTCATTAATAAAACATATACGATATTATATTAAATATTCGTGAATAAATTTGTGCTTAGTTTTTATTTTTGAACACCTAGTAGGTATTTACAATTGAAATAGTCGGTGGTACTCATTTTTATTTATTTTTTGATAACCAAGTACATATTTTTATTTATTTTTTATAGTTTTAGTACAGGACATGTTGTAAATTTGTAAAATGTTTTGACTGTCCAACTAGGAGGAACTCCCGTCTGGAGAAATTCAGTCAACATATCACACTTATCATTTTGGTGATCGATTATTTCAATTATCTGACCCAAAAATGTTTCTAGTATTTATATATTTATAATCCTGTTATGGTATGATTTATATGCACAACATTGTCTTCTTATGGTTATGGTTATGATATGATTTATATGCACAATATTGTTTGTATTCTTATGGTTACCAATATATCGATAAACCTTTATTTTATATAAATTTTAGTTTTTTTTTTTTTTTCCCCTTTATTTTTGTTGTATTATTTTGTTCTATTATTTTATACAATTCTTTTATTTTATATAATTATAACTTCACATTTCTCATAAATTTAATTATTTCTTCTAATGCTGTCTTACGTAAAGTCACAAGGAGGAAATCCGTAATTGGTTTTATTTTGGCTATTTCACTTATGTACAATCTGTAAAAATATAAACTGTTGATTTCCCAAAAAAAAAAAAATGAAAAAAAAAAATGAAAATGAAAAAAAAAAAAATATTTATTTATATTCGTAATGAAAAATTGTATCCTATATTTAGTTGTGCGAGTGGTGCTTTAGATTAGAATAAAGTACGAATTACATGGAGAGGATCATTATGAAGTGTTATTGAATGAATGGAATTGAATGGCTTATGATTACGTTAGAATAAATTAGAAATTCGTCCGTCTATCGCCATCAAACCGGTACATACACGCTATAAAATCCCGTTTAGTTTTTCGCATGGAATCAATCAACACCTTCCTAGGCACTGGTAGCGCTTCTAGCGATTATTGCGCATTATTTATTATTTATTTTTAGAATTCACACATTTGAACAATGTTTCATATAAAAAAGTACAGTGCATTTATCAGAATTTCAGTTATGCACGGAGAAAACTTACTGATCAAAAATCTGGTAAAATTATTCATTTTCCTGTTAAAAACGACACTGCAGGCATTTAACGAATGAGTTATACATATTTCACAACAAACTATCAGTAATGAATGTTATGGAGAAGTCGGAACACGTGTTCTAAAAAGTTATAATGTTTTCGCATTTCGTCCGTTATGTTTATTAGGAGAAGGCCACCTGTTCTGATATTTTCTGAATGTCTAATATTTTACTAGGAAATGGGCATGCAGTCAAATTTTTAACAGTATTTTGATAAATCATCCGTATTCATTTTTCTCCGTGTGTGTATGTATGCCGGAATAATAACTTGAATATTAGGTATATAAATAAACGGTTCCATGATAAATCAACACAATGGCAATTCAACACACTTTTAAAAGTGATATAAAATCATTAGAAACGATGAAATTTTTTTTTAAACCCAACCTAACCTAGTTAACTCAGTTAATAAAGTTTTTGTTTCATAACTTTCCATGACTTGATATAACTTTTAAAGATGTGATCAATTATCATTTTGATGAGTTATCCGGTCACCAAATAAATGGCAAAAAATATTTGAATGAGATCGGCAGCCATCTTGAATGCCTAAGTCTAGGCTTTTATTTTTAAACTAAATGGTTATTATTATTGAAATCAAAAATGATTTTATCGTTTACTTTTTTGACATCTACATAAAGTAGTTCTTTTAACGCGTGACAGCTGTTTCTCGTTTGCTTTAGGGTATTGTCGTATCGTACTTTCAGAAATAGATTTCAGACCGGTCGGTGGCCGAGTTGACATCGCGTTTGGGTCCCACCCAGGCGTAGTGTGTTCAATTCCTCGGCTGGCTAAGTCCTTCATCACAACACAAGCAACATTTTCAGCTTACTGTGGTGGTAGTAGGATATTTTCAAATATTGTCATGTTATTCGTAACCCGGGAATGTTTGTCTATCTTTAAAAAAAAAAAAAAGAATCAGCTCTAATGTGTGAAAATAAGTGTTCTTTGCAGAAGTGTGAATTCATCTTTGAATAAAATAATAATGCTAGTTATAAAAAAATAATTAATAGTCTATGCATGTATTCGTTAAATCACACATCTTCTATGAAGTTTTCAATTAAGCAAGCAAATTTTTCGTCCTACAAAAAGTTTTAAAAATCGTTATCTACATTGTGATTTTCATACAAAAACTAATTGTATCACATTCAAAAAGTGGATCGTTTTCCGATTATCAAATAATCAAAGTGTGAACACATCTACTATAACAGTGATTCTAAAAACAAAATCTTATTTGCGTGACAAGTGACATTTAAAGCCATAGACATAAACCTAATGAAATATTTTTCTGGCTGTCACTAAAACCAGAGTCAATATTTTGAATTTGAATTGAAGTGGGGGCATTTTTGAACCCAACTTTCTTGTAAACTGTGAACAAAATGTCTAATACCCAAACACGTAGCAATAAATCAAACCTTGATAAAGAGGACAAACAAACTATGGATAAAATTTTTGATTATATCGACAAAAAGTTTGATTCTTTAAAAAAGGATATAATTCAAAAAATTGAATGTCAGAATACGGAATCTATAAAAAGTATTGAGTACATAAGTGCTCAATATGACGAAATTATTAAAAAAATTGGATACAAATAATAACCAAAATAAATCAATCCAAAACGAACTTGAAAATATAAAAAAAGAGCAAGTGGGAAAAAACGCTACAATAAAAAAAATGGAACTAAGACTAGATGAAATTGAATATACATCAAATCTGCACTACCTAGAAATTGCAGGAATTCCACAAAAAAATGGTGAACAGCTGGAGGAAATTATAAAAAAAGTCGCAACTGCAGCTGGAGTTCAAATCAAACACGCTGATATAAACAATGTGACCAGAACTACAGACCGAAGACTTAATGCTCCGCCAAAAATCCTAGTAAAATTTACAGAAATTAAACTAAAAGAAATCCTTCTATCTAAAAAAAGAGAAATGGACCTTAATTTACTAAAGGATTTGACAAACGAAAAAGTGTACATAGGTGAAGTAATAAGTCCCTACAAAAAAGAGTTGCTTTGGAAAGCAAAGCAACTAGCCAAAGAAAAAAATTATGAATTTGTTTGGATCAAAAATGGGAAAATAATGGTTCGTAAAGGTCATGATCAAAAAATTTTGTACGTAAATCATCTGGACGACCTCGATAAATTAATATAACAAATCACTTACTTGAACACACCAAACTGAAATACCTACTGAGAACATGGATAAGGAAACAATAACTACAAACAAACCAGATGAACTGCTAACTCTTAAAAACAATTTTAATATATTAAATAAAAATATACGAAGTATCAACAAAAACTTCGATGAACTTCAAATACTAATTAAGAATCTAAAAATTAATCTTGATATAATTATCCTCACTGAGTGCTGGATAAAGGATAAATATTCACCCTTACATATTAATAATTACACCTCATATGCAACCAATTTGAATTACACAAAAAATGATGGTGTGATAGTGTACATTAAAGATGACACTAAAACTGAAGTCAATGAAATAAAATTCCCAAATGCAAACTGTTTGAAAATCAAAGTGGGTGATGAAACCACTATATTAGCTCTGTATCGATCACCAGCTACAACTAATATTAATCAGTTTCTTGAAACGCTTTCTAATGAACTCAATCTTCTAAAAAACAAAAAAAATGTCTTCCTCATCGGAGATATAAATATTGACATACTAGAAAACGGTCATCCAAATAGAACTGATTATCTGCAAACACTGGCCGCCCACGGACTTGAAAGTTTGATAAATAAACCTACGCGTGTTACAAATGACAGCAAATCTTGCATCGACCACATATTCAGTAAGACTGTTAAACCAACCAACTCTATCATATTCACCTCTACTATAACCGACCACTATACAACAATTTTATCTATTACAAAAAAGAAAATACAAAGATCGCAGCCCTACCCAATTATCGTGCAGAAGACAGAAACCATATGGAATGAAGTAAAACAACAATTACTAAATACAAACTGGATAAACCTACTGGAGAACCTTGATACAAATAGTGCCTGGAGTAAATTCATTGAATATATAACTCATACCATCATGTCAAATACCAAATCAATAGAAAAAAAGATTTCACATAAAAATCAACATCTTAAACCATGGATAACCCAAAGCGTTATAAATTGCATTAGAAAAAGAGATGAACTACACAGGAAAGTTAGTTTAAATCCTTGTGATATTTTTATACAACGATATTATAAAAGATACAGAAATATTTGCAAAAATGTTGTACGCAATGTCAAAGAAAATTATTATAAGAAAAAAATAGACGAATGTAACAATGACCCACGCAAATTATGGAAGATCATTAATGAAATTACAAGTGCAAAATCATCCCATAACAAAAGCATAGATGAACTAACAATTGAAAATACCCAAATCTCTTTCGAAAAGCATCCGGACAAAATTCTCGAATACGTAAACGAATTTTTTACAAATATAGGGTCAAAATTGGCAAAGCAAATCAGACATCCAAAAACTAGCATTTTACCAGAAGAAAAGGAAAGTATGAACCAGATAGATAAATTAAAGTTAACTAATGTAACCAATACTGAAATCAGAAACGCAATTGTATCCCTCAATGTTAATAAATCATCGGGAAATGATATAATCTCAAATAAAACAATAAAACAACTCCAAAATGAACTGACCTTCCCTTTGACATACTTGGTAAATCTGTCTATATCTACAAATGTATTCCCCTCATGCCTTAAAAAAGCAACAGTTATACCTATACATAAAAGTGGTAACAAAAAGGATATATATAACTACCGACCCATAAGTCTCTTAAGCTCCTTTTCAAAAATCTTAGAAACTGTAATGAAGAAGCAAATTGTTCATTTTCTTGAACAAAACAAATTATTATCACCATCCCAATATGGCTTTAGGGAAAATCTAAGCACCAATGATGCCATAGAAAATCTAACAAGCATAGCCATAAAAAACATAGATGAAGGGAAAAAGTGTTTGGCTTTATTCATAGATCTTCAAAAAGCTTTTGACACAATAGACCATAAAATATTACTAACTAAGCTAAAAAAAATAGGAATGGCCGAAACAACAATGAACTTATTAGAGTCATATATAACAGGGCGAGAACAACAAGTACAAATTGGCAAACAAAAGAGCAAACTACTATCTTTAAACTATGGCGTCCCTCAAGGAAGTGTACTGGGACCGATCCTATTCATTATCTATATCAACGATTTAACTAACCTTACCATTAAAGGAAACATAATCAGTTTTGCTGATGATACTGTTTTATTATTTCAAGAAGAAAATTGGACGGATACATTTAATGAGGCTGAAAAGGGGCTTAGTGCACTTCAAAATTGGCTTAAAATCAACTCGCTTACCCTTAATATAAGCAAAACAAAATATATAACATTTTCAATAAACGCAAGGAGCCAACCAATAAAATCACTAGAACTAAAACTACACGAATGCCATGGAAATAATATACAATGTTACTGCCCCGTCATCGAAAAAACACAAAACATAAAATATCTCGGAGTAATAATCGACGAAAATCTTAGATGGGACCTACACATCAAAGGTATTACGGAAAAACTCACAAGCCTTATATATTTCTTTAAAAATCTAAGAAACGTATTAAATAAAAAGGAGATGAAAAAGGTCTACTACGCATTATGTCATTCTCGAATTGAATATGGAATCATAGGATGGGGATCTGCTACACATACGTACCTACACAACCTGAATACGATTCAAAATGGAATCATAAAGACCATATTGAAAGTACCAATTAGAACGCCTTCAATTGAAATATTCAATTCCTTTGACGTACCAAATGTACAGCAAATATATGCCAAAAATATATTATTGAAGCTCTTCAAAAATAACAAATCCTCTACTAGACTGTGTATGCATAACACTAGATCGAACAAAAATGATATAAAAAATATTCCAAGTTATAAAACCACATTCGGACAAAGAAACTATACATACTTTGCAACAAAACTCCATAACATCCTTCCCCAAGACATAAAACTAATAAAAAATCCTAATGAATACAAATCATTAATAAAAATATGGCTGAAAGAGGTCAATGAAAAAACCCTAATGAAAACACTAAAAACGATATAGAAGACACTAAAAACGACATAGAAGACACTAAAAACGACATAGAAGACAAATAAACCATATTTAAATAACTTTAGTCCGCCTCGGCACAGGACCCCCTAGTGAGGAGGACTAAGAAATACAATATTTTATACTTAATTTCACCATTATATTTTGTATGTAACAATTATTTTATATAGTCGCTAAAATAAATAAAAAAAATAAAAAATAAATCAGGTGTTCGTTATACACGGTTGTACGTACCGTGGCCACTGTCTGGCGATCAATATATTATATATTATCTTTCCGTTGCAATAATTAATTCACTAACGAATTTGAGGACGTGTTTGATGTAAATTGGGTCCTTTAACGGCCCGGCAGTTTGACTGGTACCTACCTACAGGATCTACGTGTGTGAACGCGCACACATGCACGCAGCCTAAAGAGGAACGCACACGGTGCCCCTTTCAAACGATTTTTTTCTCGTATTTTTAAGCCTCCCATCTGAACTTAATATTTTTTTTAATCGACGGTCTCGCTACATGCGCTGGATAATCTAAAAAAACATATGTGTGGACCAAATATGACGTTATTTTTCAAGATTTTTAAACAACCTTAGCTAATTACTTGTGACTGAATGGTTGAAGTTATTTAAAAAAAATCGCTTCGGATACCTTCTACATTGATAACTAACACATTGCTGTAATTACAAAAAATATCACCAGGTACATTTATTTCTTCTTTAGAAACATATTTATTTTTTAGGTTTCTTCTTTAGAAACATCCGTAATATCCTCAACATAAATGGTATTAAAAAAAGTATACTATGCTTTGTGTCAATCACGGATAAAAGAGTACGGGATAACTGGATGGCAGTCTGCCTTGAGCACTCACAATGACTGGCTCAACATAGCATTATAAGGAGTTCAAAGTTCCGGTTACAATTCCTTTTGACGAAATATTCAAAAAATTTCATGTTTAAATTACAAAAACAACAAAAAACATATATGAATACTCCGCCGCCCAACAAAACCCTTAACAAGGGCAATAAACCAAAATGTACTGGTACTTAAATTCCATGCTAGGAAGCTATATAATGCTGACCAAATCAAATAAAAATAACGGAAATGAATACATTTTAAACTAAAATAATAACATGGCTGAACAAAGTGATAACTAAACACAAATATATAAAACTACAGGCCGTCTCAGAACGGGAAACCCTCGTGAGGAGGACTGTGAAGACCTCAAACTTATTCTTATATTAGGCTTTATAGTTACAGCATGTATACAGTTTGGCATAGAAAGAAAAAATAAATATGTATGACAAATAGTGTCGATAGAGTTGACCAACAAGGCGAAACTGATGACAAAATTTCTCAATTTTCATTCCCAAAAAACCCCTTTTTTTCATTGTTTGACAACTATGAAAAATCGGCATATTATATGGTCTATATTCATAATTATACACAAAATGACTTTTATGTACAAAAGATTATTCAGTTTAGTAAAGTAGGCAGATATTCTAACCAACAGTCACCGTGTGCGTTTCTCTTAGGCACGTCCATTTAATTGACTCGCTAGCCTATTTACATATTATTGGGCACTTTGCTCGTTCCCGCGTCTATTAATCGCTTTAACACAGAATTCTGGGAACGAGGATGAATGCATTCGTTACCCGCGTTGCCCGCTTCGAGTTACGGAGGATAATTCCATATGTAAACTGATTACTGCCGAGAATTATTATTCTCAATTGGTCGGGTATTATGAACCTACGTGTGGTATTTGGGCCGTGGGCGGAGGTACACGCAGCGAGAGAGATTTATATAGAAAGGCGAATGGATGACCCGCGATAATGCCCGCGATGCTCTCGCCACATGTGTGCGCTAATTCGAGTTGAGTATCAAGCTCACCAGAGAAAGCACGACGGAGGCGATGTTAACTTTTAAGTTGTCTGGAATAAGTGGGATTATCTTTAATCCACGACTGATAAATAAAATAATTAAAAATTTATTCTACCTCTTCACAAGCCTTCAACAGAACAAAAGTTTCGATTGTCCGAAACCAGTGAAACAGTGGTATCGCCATATTGGAAATGTTGTGATACTGGGAAGTGATGGAGGGAAAGGACAATTAAAAGAGGAAGATTTGGAAAGTATCTGGCTGTTAGAGTTGGTTAGATTAAAATATTTTTTTATTATTATTTATTATTTGAATTTTTTTAAATAAATGTACCATGTTCACATGTTATACAGTATTATAATGTAAAACAAAAATAAACTGAAGATTGTTTTGTGAACCTCTTAATCAAATCTTAATTCTAACGCTCATCTGTTAATCGTTTAACGTACCTAAGGGTGCGTATAAACACGCGAACCGAACTGCCGAGCTGAACCATGACTTACGGGAAAGAAACGAAGCAACCGTAAATAGCGCGAAATACTGTTTGAGTTTCCCGTAATTCGTGGCTCGGTTCGCGTGTTTTTTCTCTTTTCTCTACGCAGATTTTCATGGTAATGTATTATCTGCATGTTTTTTCTTGCTTACAATCCAATTATTCGCAAGGAGATCTTTGTTGATGCTATTTGTATGAAACCTGGCCATTTTTGTCATAACATTATTATTTAAAGTTGTTACATATTTGCGCTCTAAACGTTTGTACTAGCAGAATGTATTTAAAAAAATTAGGTCGACGGTTGATATTTCATCTTGTTTTTGAGAAAATGATTCACCAAAAAAGTTAAAATTGAACAAAAATCGTTATATTATTAACTTCAAGACCTCAGACCACTGGGAATTAAAATGTCCCATTTTTCACACACTTACTGATTTTCATTAAATGTTGATAGGTTTCATAATTGTTGATAGGAACATAAAAAGCTTATTTTATAAACCTGTTTCCGAGGACTTTCTCAGGAAATTGCAATTCTGGTAGAGTATTACGTTAGTCCTGGGCGAGTGACGCCCAGAAAGCATTCCGATGGTATTCCGGCAATTTTAAAATTAGAATTTGTAAACACTATCCATCAAATTTGATTTGTTGACTTCATCTGTTTGCGAACTTAAATGAACTCGAACCCAAGTTAATTTGCGTGGCATTTCGCGAAAGTAACGTTACCACCTACCAGATGCCTTGTCTTGTCCTAAAACCAAAACATTTATATTAAAACTTACCCATCTGTGTTTTTATTTGGCGAGACTGGAATTATTTTAATAAACTGGCATTCTAGATTTGTTACAATAACAAAAGTTAATACTTCACTAGAGTCTCGACTGTCTCCTCACGGCATTTTCATTTGGATGAGGTTGAAGGAAGAGGGGCGGTTGGGAATTACCTGGCTATTCAGATAATAATAGGTCCTTAAACACATTTCGTTTCGTTTCTGAGCTTTGATCTTTTACCAGGGCGATAATGAGTTTGTCTACCATTCGTGTCATAAATATACTATAGTATATTCATTACCTGTGAAATACCACATTAAAATGTTTACGTTTTCGTAGAAAGCAATCACATTGTGGTATTTTATTAACTTTACATACTTTCTTATTTTACTTATCCTTATTTATTTTTTACTTATTATTTTACTTACTTACTTTCTTATTAAATGAAACAAACACTTTTGGTTTAAATTAAATTTGTAAAATGTGGTTGAAAACAAAGTGTTTGATTTATTTAGTAAAACTTTTTTGCTCAAGTCGTGCGTCGATTTTCTAACCCGTCACCTCTGGATCCGTAGTTAAGGATCTTAACCGCTCGGCCAAGTAGATAGTCAAAGTGTCTATTCATACAGCTACGGCACGGCTACTGCACGGCTACTGCACGGCTACTGCACGGCCACTGCACGGCTACTGCACGGCTACCGCACGGCCATGACACGGCAACTGCACGGAACAAAAAAATATAAAACGTACGTTCTTTATCACAATAACGTTGCAGCTCTTTCTTGCACACTAAATGTAAGAAAGAACGATTGAAAACGAGACAAGCGATGTGCGTATGTCTACTTCCCTCAATGGAAAAATGCAATCATCACATCACATCTCCCTCATACGTATTAAAGAAATGAAACGCAGTTGTAATTGCCGTTACCGTTGCCGTTGCTATCACCGTGCGAGTTTGAGTTTCCCTACATTCTTTTGTTGAGCTGATTAGTTGAAATATTAGTAATTGTAACTAAACTCTCTGAAAATAATATTATCTTTTAAGTCGTAGTAGCATCCCCCGGTAGCTGTTTTCAATTCTCTTTTATGTGGGATTAAATCACAGGGGATGACTTTGATAATTGAAATGTAAATATATAATACAGATTAACCGGTTTTAATAGGCTGTTTAGCAATTTTCATTATACTTAAAAGCTCCAGAGCTTTTGGGAGACTTGTAAGCTTCGCCATCAATGTTATTATTATCACTGTGTATAGCCTGGCCCGAGCACCACCTGTGTGCAAATAATGATCAAAGGCCGGGAGGTGAGTCGGTGCAGATGTCAAGTATTATCAAATAAGGTACAGGTTACAAATGGCTTCTCTGGAATTTTCTCTGATGTCAACGAAGAGAAATATTCGTTTTGGATATTGACGTTGAATTCACACTCGTGCGATTTTTCATGTCGGTTCTTGGAATCGGATGTTACAGGAATCCTAGAAACATTAGTTTGTGGAAAAGTATACCTCCTATCAGAAGTATTTATTTTTTGTTAGTAATTTTAATGGTGAGTTTGAAATTGGATCCCTGTAATTCTACCGTACTCCTTTACTTTCCCGATAATGATCAAATAAATGAATTAAAAAAATATTTTATAATTTATATACAAGTTGTCTCAAAAATAGTCTAGAGGTAGAGCACCCCATAGGGGTACCCAAAAAACCCCATATGTATGTTCCGCGATTTTTTGTAGTTTTCTTGTTATGCTTAATCCCCTTGTGCTTCAAGCTTATTTAGCTCAATCTTTTAGTATGGATCACAGGGGGATGCGGAGCGTGGGGTCTAAAAGGCATATAATTCACCTAATTAGTCACAATCTCAATAATCCGTGCATTGTGACCAAGTCAAGGTTTCATAAAAAAATACGAAAAAAATCATAACTCGAAAATTACGAAAAAAACGCGGTACATACATGGGGGTGATTTGTGTACCCCTAGGGGTGCTCTACCTCTTGCCTTCCGCTTGAGACTATTTTTGGGTCACCCTGTATAACTAGTAGTTCTCTGAACAGTAGACCTCGCGTACAAAAAGTTTCTTTCTAATTTTCTCTTAATTAATAAATCAGAAACGAAATTAAGATTTTTAAGTAGGTACTTTAATAGCTACCTACTTTATTACTTAACATATACTTTATGTAACATTTTTTAAATTTCAAATGAGGAATTATATAATTTGTCCAAAGAAATAATTGTCTATAATATTTAAAAACAAATCTTTACTGAGTTATTAAATCCGCCACCATCTTGAAAAGGAAAAAGTATGTATAAACAATTTTACAGAGAGACCAAATGCTAAACGGTCGAGGTAACGTAGTACTTCGCCATGCTAATTTAATAATATTATCAATATTGTTCGTTGCACTATTTTAAAATTATTAAATATCTGCGTGAAATGCAGATTTTCTTAGTGGTATGGCGTCGCTAATAATAATTTTTAAGAAATGTGTTTTGCTGGCGTTGGGCCTGAATCTCGGCTATGAATGCATTACGAATTTAGATTGCATATTTAAGATTATGGTTCCGCGAACGTTTCTTATTGAATTAAAGTGGTTCGTTCCGCGGCTACGCTTCATGCACTGATAACCATTTTTTCGCAAGCGATGTTTTAATGAAAATCGCAAAACGTAAATAAACGTTTAAAATAAAAGTCTGTGATTGTTTTGTGGACTTTATGAAAATATGGTTATTTCTTTGATATTTTGTTATTAGATTAATATATTAATGTTTTGAAAGTTGCTTGTAATAAGACATTTCGACAACTTAACGTAGAGGCAAATTCTTAATTATCTGATTCAATTTAGGAAGAAGGCAAATTTTATTTTTGAAAAAAGCTTTAAGGAGACGAGGATAGCAGTCACAGTGGGCTTCAGGTTCTAGCAAAGTAAGATGAAAGTAGACGAATTCAGTGAAATTGAGATACATGAGGCATCACGTAAGATTGAATTACGAACGAGGAAATTCGAAAATATTATATAAATAATATGAACGCATTTTTTGGGCACGCGTAGCACAGCGAAAGGAGAAATGAGTTTTTGAAACATCTCTAAATAGTATAAAATAAAGTCGCTATCCGCGTCTGTCGTGCGCTTAGTTCTTCTAAACTACGCACTGGATTTTGATAGTTATTTCACTATCACTTAGAGAATTTCTTCCAAAAGCACATATTTGATACTTTATTTATTTATTAAACGCCATACAAGGCTTTTACAATAATGTAATACATGAGATTATAAGTACACAGTGGTACATAGGCGAATATTAGTATTACATTTAAGAACACAAAAATATGTATACAAAACGACATTGAATGTGATACAGCTGAAATTTTCTTAAGGCATAGAATGCTACAATAATAGAAAACACTTAATTTAAACAGGATAAAATATACACAAAAGGTGACTTGCCAACAGATAAAATCTAACATACGTGCATATTATATTTTAAAAAAATTGAGAAAAGTCGATTTTCTATAATAAAGTCGTAAAAATATATTTTCGGGCACTACATTACTAACGCTGTCTAAGCCTCATGAGATTCATCAACATAATGTACTACGGAATTGTACATCTTAAAAAGGCCTACAAAAAAGTCCATACAAGTATATGTCTATCTCCTAAGGATAACCCCCAGCAACGCCAGGTACTCGTCAGTTAGTAAATTGTTATAAGAATTGAAAGACATTGCACGATCAGCGGATGTTGAGCCGTATAATATAATTTAGACAGTCTGAATAACATAATAGTACTCGTATGTATGAATGAATGAAGCAAGTGGTCAGTGAAGATTTGCGACATTCTACCGCCTCGCCCACCCTTGCGGTGAAACGGAATGATGGTTAAATTAAAAATTAATAAAATACTTCGTTTTAACCACTTTTATTGTTTATTACCAACATGTTTCATGAGCAACGCTCACTTCTTCAGGGTTTTTAATAAAACTAATTATAAATAATAGACATAAACAATGGTGTCAATAGATAAATAATAGACATAGACAATGGTGTCATTAAAAAATAATAGACAAAAACAATGACAACAATGAAAAGATAAAACGGATAGGGGAAAGAGAGGCAATATGGAACAATTTACAAAGGGAATAGGTTTAATATTGGGTCATTTAAAAATAATTTTTGATTGTATTATACATCTATCCTGTACAAAAGGACGAGAAAAAGAATAAATGGAGGAAAATTATGTATTTTAATAATAAAATTTTTTTAATGACACCATTGTCTATGTCTATTATTTATCTATTGACACCATTGTTTATGTCTATTATTTATAATTAGTTTTATTAAAAACCCTGAAGAAGTGAGCGTTGCTCATGAAACATGTTGGTAATAAACAATAAAAGTGGTTAAAACGAAGTATTTTATTAATTTTTAATTAAAATGGTGCCACAAAATAAGTTTGCTGAGTTAGAAGAAGTGATGGTTAAATAGTTAGTGAAGCATTTCTTGTCATCATGCTTTATTTTTGTAGTAAATTGAGACGCTACACGCCTATAAAGACGTCCCCTTGTTGCCTGCTTGTCGGGAATGTCAATGGGGTAGTTTACACCCCACATTTTTAAAATCTTTTTACTCTCTGCCTCGCCGATTATATTTCAGATTCCTTCGAAAGGCCGACTAGTGCTGCAGTTCTTTGGAATTTTACAAAACTTTTCAGGAACAGAAAATATTACGAACGTTTGGAATAATAATTGATAAAGAAAGTGACACCCTACATGACGTAGCGTGAGATCCTTGACTCCGCTCAGAAATTGCAAAAAATCGATAGTGTAAAGAAAATATAATCGATTTTAGCTTTATCCTCGTGTGCGTTTTAAAACCGCTGCAGATAGTAGATATTTTTACTCTTCGTAAAGACGTGAAGATTTCTGCCAGTATCACCCTAGTGCGACCCCATAATTCCGAATAGAAACGTTATCTTTCACTCTTCCCCCTTCGCCACGCTTTCCTATCTCTTTCCGCCTCACAGCATTCTCCATTTGAAGGTCATTCTCCTACTGATTCTGGGAAGTGCGACTCCAAAATGCGCTATTCACATAATAAATAACATTTATTTAAATACTAACTTCTTATCGAACATTTCACTATGCCTCTTGCAAATATATATGTAAATGCTCTCATTAAGGGTATACCTACAATAATTCATAATGCGGTAATTAAATAAATTTTTGGAAAAACACTTCTTGCAAGTTACGTTTTAAAATATTAAGGTGAATTATTTGCTTGTGCACGGAGAAAACATACTGGTATGAAATATTGTTAATTTAATAAAATCTGGTCAAATTATTCGTATTCCTGTTAAAAACTGGACTGCAGGCCTTCAACGAATGAATTGACAGGTTTTCTTACAAACTGTCGGTAAAACACGAATATGTTATTAGGATGTCGAAACACGTGTTCATAAAATTGTTAATGTTGTCGGATTTCGTCATTATATTTATCAGCTGCATGAACACGTGTTCCGAAATATTCCGAATGGACTAATATTTTACTAGGAAATGGATTGCAATCACGTTTTTAACAGGATTTCAATAAATCAGGCATATTCATTTTTTTCCGTGCTGCTGTACATATATGAATATGAATAAATAGTTTTGTCCGTATACAAACTCAATTCTTTCAAGAAACGCAAACAAATAGAGTATTGAATCGAATCGCCGATATAATATTGTATTTGAGTGCCTTTCTTGAAAGAATTGAGTTTGTTTACAGACAAAACTATTTAACTCATATTCATATTGCATATGGACGACCGCAAACAAACGATTATGATTTCATTTAAGAACAAAGAGTTTAACGCATTACCTGAAGACATAAAAAGAGAGACATCTATCTAAAAAAAAAAAAAAAACACAAAAAATAAATTAAATTAAAAATGACTACCTCCATAGAACATGAACACGTATACCTAAGAATAAATTAATGTTTAATACCTAATATGCAATATGTAAAAAGACTTACCATACCTATAAGATGGACGTCGTAGAAATCAAACCTAGTTTTAGTATACTGCAAAAATTTAGTATAATGCATCACGTAAAAAAAATGAGTTATCCAATTAAAACCCAAATCCAATTATCAAGATACAATACGTATCAATGAATAGATTAAAGTTATTTGTTAAAAAAAATTAATGGATATTGAAAAATTGTAAAAATAAGAGATTCTTACAATCGAACTGAATACTACTCAGTTTTGTAAGACACTATGTAAAATACAAATGTAAAAACAACTGAATAAATAAATCATTTAAAAAAAATTATGGAGATTGAATTTCGGTTGTAATTTATTATTTAGTTTTTCGGCATCAAACTTTTTACAATCATTTAGATAATGAGATTCGACCATTATGCGTTTCTTCTCTATACATGGAGTAAAGAAGAACGCGTTACGACCGATTAGGGAACATTCTCTCGCCAACAGTTTTTTTTGAGCAGCCAAAAAACGTCGACAACAAAACGTAAAATTTTACGGGTAAACCAAATACCCCTTGTCTTATCATCCTTTCTACGTATTCATACGCACAGTGTCTCCAAACCACGTTTAAAAAAAACCGACGAATATATTAACCTTGTATAAACTTTCAACCCGTTTTACTTATTGCCATCGGAATTGACGCCAAATCCGTTGGTCGTTTGGATTTTTCCGGGCGTAGCGTGTCCACAATACGCGGATAAGCATTTTTCTTCATTTTTCATGGCTCCCTTCTCATGGTGAAAATGAGCATGGATCGTGTTCGGTTTTTCTATCTTTGTCGTCTTTTTTGCAAAACTATAATCAGCACGTTTCGTATTGCAACCTAGTGATTCATTTACCGTTTTAAATCATTCTAGCATTATAATAACAATTTGTTCATATTTCGTAATTTATTTGAGTCTCGTTTTTATTGTTACAACGATACTGGACAATCAAATGTATAGGTGTAAAATTATTGCAGTTTTATCGACTCATTCGTGGGGGTATACTCTATATATACAATGTATGTAATACAGAGTTTTTCAATAAGAGGTGTTATTTTGAATAGCCCGCTATTTCGGTAGATGTTACTTTTAAAGCTGTCATTTTTTTACATTTTACAAGTATAAACTACGCCATTAATAAAAATGGGACGATACACGCTTCAACAACGCATTGAAATTATTAAAATTCACTTGAGTGAATCAAATGCAAATCATCTTCAATCATCAGTAAGGTCACAATAAATAATAATTATTAGTTTTTCCATCAGAATTGTCTGTATTTTTATTTTAGTTTATTGGGGAAACGAACACTATACTTATTTTATATAAATAATAATAATAATTTTACATGTTTGCATGAATCAGTAAAGTTCTCACATAAAATTCATTTTACATTCAGAAAAAAACATAAAGAAAAACACAAAAACTTAATGAAAATAATAAAATAACTTAATTTTTTTATGGTACGTATACATTTGAGAACCGAGCCACGAATTACGGGAAAGGAACGAAGAAACTGCAAGCTGCATTTCGCGCCATTTGCATTTTCTTCCTTCTTTTTCCATAAGTTGAGGTTCAGCTTGGCTCGCTTATGTATACATATCATTACACACAGCAGGGGGAGAGGTTACGTAATTAACGATTTGGTTTAATTTTCTCCAATATGCGTTTAGTAAACTGAACTAAACACAAATGGAAAATATCGGCGTCTGAAAATATGTTATTGTATTTTGTGCATGTCTTTCTGAAAAATGAATATTATGTGTAGTTTGTTTGAGTGTGGGATGTGGAAAAGTTTGTTTGACCGTGTGTTTCGAACTGGACGGTGGAAATGAACATTTTCCAGAAGGTAGCCATAGTGTCAACAGCGTTGTGGATAATTTTGAATAAAAAAATTTCGTCGGAAAAATCTCTTTTATCTTCTAATGTTGATAGTTTGTGGAATGCTAACGAGTCTTTTAAATTTTGGGGTGATCGGAAGGATTTAAAGTCTAAGGATGGGTTGTTTCATATAATTTTAACAATTCATAAAATTTCAACGTTAATTTTCGGGATCTGTGAAAGTCCTATTCAAGTTCTGTTATTATATCATTATAGGAAAGTTACTTGATAGAACTGAAATAATAACAGAACTTTCACAGAACTTCAAAATTGAGTTAAGTATAATTGAGTTAGTAGTAAATTTGAAGAACTGTTCAAATTCTCTGAAACAACCCGTTTTAAGTGTTTCAGAACATTTTTTAAATTCCTTCTAGCTTTTCAATAATTCTAAATAGTATAAAATAAAGTCGCTATCCGCGTCTGTCTATTTGTGCACTTAGTTCTTCTAAACTACGCAACGGATTTTGATAGGGTATTCACTATCATTTAGAAAATTTCTTAAGGAAGAAAGAAAAATTTATAGAAAGCAAAAAAGTCGATGTTTTATAATCATATTTATATATAAATATAAATTATATTTTAGGGCACTAAATGGCCAACGCTGGCTAAACCTCATGAGATACACCAAAATTAAGTACTACGGAATTGTATATCTTTAAAAATAAAGATAAACCCCAGCAAATAAAGATAAACCCCAGGAAATAAAGATAAACCCCAGCAAATAAAGATAAACCCCAGCAACGACGGGTACAAGTCAGCTAGTTAACCTTAAATTGGGGATTCCATATTACTGATCCAAATTCTAAATGTTGAGCGAACGAAAGAGACATGGTATTTTTATTACACGATGTGATCTGATGCTTTTGTCATAAAAGGGGGCAAGGACTTATTCAATTTCTTCAATAAAACGATTCTTTATTCGACTAATGTAGGTAATCGGAAGAAAATTATTAAAAGCTTAAATCGAAATGGCAATTACCTACCTTGAATGATTATTTGATTTTTATTTCCTGAATTCTCCGAGGTGTTAGGTAGAATTCCTCGATAAATCGTACAAGGCACTTGCAAGATTTTACGCACAAATTTGATGTACCGACTAAATATGTTGTTTATTAAATTTAAAAAAAATATATTTATTGATTTAGTTCATGTAACATTTTACATATATAAACTAATATGTACATGGTTACACTTCATTTTTTATAATATTGTATGTTAACAGATTTTTTAAATACGTATATTCATTCTTCACATTTTCAGGCATTACATCATACATTTTTAGTATCTTTTTTTAAAAAGTGAATCCCCACAAGAGTCCCAACTGCTGCCAATCGTTTGGAGCCAGTGAGACTGGCATCCCCTAATGGGGTATGTTGTGGGGCTGATGGTAGCAGGGAGGTGAAGGTGTTGTGAAAGAGGAAGGCGGGGAAGTACCTTTTCAGATCTTGTCACCAAACACGGCCAAAGCCATTTCAAGCAGCGTTTTAATTCTGAATGGTGGTGTTACACTAGGGCGATACTGAGAGTATCTTCCACCCTGGAACGTGCCGTAAATATGCTACTTATTATTTAAACTGAGTTAATTGGGTAATAACCCTTAATTACATAAAATCTACTTGATTTTATCTATAAAGAAAATTGTTCTCGCGTTCTGAAAGCAATTTTTAATACTCGGTTTTTGTGGTCAGCTGTCCGCACTGGAAGTGCTCGCGGGTCCCACCAAAGAGCCTCGCGGGCCGCAGGTTACCCATCCCTGCTTCATAAGAATTTTCAAAGTATTGAATTAATAAAAATTTCAGCCTCATAATAAAATTAGTTTTGTTTGTATATTTGACTCGCCATTAAATGGAGTAACGTTAGATGTAATTTTGAATATTTATCGACGGAAATTTGGGTAAAAAAAATCGGGTGCAATGAATGTGTTTGTTTGTGTCATAGATATATTATGTTTCCTTTTATGCAGTCTACATGTTTCGAAGCATCCAAATCGCGTGTCAAAATAATGGCAGCTTTTTATTTTTTTAATAACTTGGCCTAGTAAACTTGACACAAGATTATTTGAAACTAGTCGTGGGAAATGGAACGAAGAATTTTGTCTTAGATCATTTCTCTCCTTTTTTTGTTCTGTGACTCTTTAACAAACTGTATATGAGTATCAGTAATCATGCCCTTCTTATGATTAATGGCAGATGCAATAAAAAAACTGTATATAAGTATCAGTAATCATGCACTTCTAATGGTTAATGGCAGATGCAATAAAAAAACTGTATATGAGTATCAGTAATCATGCCCTTCTAATGATTAATGGCAGATGCAATAAAAAACTGTATATGAGTATCAGTAATCATGCCCTTCTAATGATTAATGGCAGATGCAATAAAAAAACTGTATATGGGTATCAGTAATCATGCCCTTCTAATGATTAATGGCAGATGCAATAAAAAAAACTGTATATGAGTATCAGTAATCATGCCCTTCTAATGATTAATGGCAGATGCAATAAAAAAAAACTGTAAATGAGTGTCAGTAATCATGCCCTTCTAATGATTTATGGCAGATGCAATAAAAAAACTGTATATGAGTATCAGTAATCATGCCCTTCTAATGTGTGAGGAAGAAGATACATGTATGTAGGTATATGTATGTTGTGTGTATGTATGTATATGGATATATGCATGTATGTATGCATATATATTTGCGTGTGCATGTGTATGTATGTAGGTACATATGTGTACTACTTTATATATTTGTGTTTATTTTATAGAAAACTTTGGCAATTTTTGTAAAAACTAATTTTCAATTTTTTTTTTATAATTCTACCAACATATTGTTTATACTAGACTTAAGTTCAAACTAACCATTCCTCCATTGGGCACCATGAAACAGGCAGCTGCCTAGTATGGTGCTCTAATGTATCTTCTCTAAATAAATGTATTAATCATGTAACATTTACTTAAATTATTAAAATCGTAATGACTAGGCAGTTGCAATAAAAAACATAATTTTTTTAATCAAGGTTTTTTAAAAATGCCACCGGAAACGAATGAAAAACTATTTTTTTAAATCTGCAACACACCACAGGGAATTTTCCTGGAAGCAATATTACATCGGTTACGGAAAATATTTCGTAAACATATTCTCGATTTTTTACTAAAATAGGTTACATGGATCGACGGAAATGTGAATTCCAAATTTGATTTCCCACCGTTTACACGAATTTATAAAATGCTAAATTATTTTTCACATTTTCAAAACCGCTATTTTGACCTCTTTAACGTTTCACAACCTAAAAACAATAAATTAGACGAACACAGATATTCTCCGAAATTACGTTAACAATTTTCTTCGATTAAATCCCTCCCTCCAACCTGGCCCAATAAATTATATTGTTGGTAATTTTGAATTAAAACTAGTAGTTCTGTGAACGGTAGACTTCGCGTATTGATTACTCCGACTTGACAGCTCGCAACAGTCGCAATGATGGAATAAAAATGTACTATCAAATACTGCTACCATCTTTAACACGCAAACATATTGAAATGCAAAGAAAAAACTTAAACCTAAAACTTCGCTACGCCGCGCTGCGTCAATTATTATTAGATTTGAGAGCAAACGTAGATTTGGTTCTGTTTTTAAGATACTTTTAATATATTATGTACAGAAAATAACAATACTGTTGTATTTATTATTTTATTTTTTATTTTTTCAGACCAGCCTCTCGGCGAGTTCGGAGAGTTCCGAAGAGTCGGACCGCTGGCAACCTGTGTTTGCTGCCATCACGGACACTGAGCTCAGGTCGGTACCATCCGCATCCACATCCACACAGAATAATATATTGTACCTTCACTTCCACCTTCCTGCTATTCTGCCTCCCTCATCCGTGTGCTGCTCCTCGCCACTCAAACACTGCTCAGTGCTCGCTCATCCGAAATCTCCGCATCGAAAATATCTACTTTTATCTCGGCGAATGGCTTCGCGAATTTTTTGCGGGGAGAAAAGTTTCAATGAATATTTCAAAAGTGATTTTTTTAATGATGAATCCGGTGGAGAGGATAGCGGAAAACTTTTGTCTTGTTATAATTTGTGGAAAAATTATCGATTCTGACGAGGGAAGAAAAATATTATCGAGGAATAAATGTGATTCTTACGAATTGATTATAAAATAATATTATTTTTTCGCAAAAGGCGAAGCTTTCTGTTGGAGTTCTAAGAAAAATAAAATGTATTGCGAGTGTGCCAAAGTGTGGTCTGGCGGTTTTCTGGTAGGTTATTTTAACTTTGAGAGTTGTTAGTTTGCGTAGTAAATTTCTCTCCAAATATGGTGTAGAACTAGTGTGATAAGCTTTGCCAGAGATTTGTCTTTACCAATGTGTGTTCTGCTAACGCTCTTTCAGTTCTGCGTCTGGACTGTGCATTTGGTACATGGGGGTGCAATTAAAACTTTCCCTCTGAAGTTCGGTCGCAGGCTCGTCTTCCTGCTCGCCTCCTGTACCAGCCTCCCCTCAACCGGCCCACCCCCTTCCCACCACTGCCGCCCCAGTCCCACCACATAGTTGGCTTAAGTTTTCCGATCACATCCACCGCGACGGATCTGTAAATACCGAGATTAATTGTGTTATCGAAAGAGATTACCCTGACTGTGTTTCACATCTAAAGTTAACGGTTGGAATACAAATAGTGTGATTTACATATAGATGGAAAACTTGAATGAATTACAGTGGGAAAGGCTATGAAAATACTTTGCAAAAGTAAAGTCGATGATCGGCTGAAATCTATTCCGCGGAATAAAGTATTTTTACGAATATTGAATGATTTATTAGAATCTTTGAAAACAAAGGAAACGGGACAGGTATGAAACCATTGATTTATTACCCAATGATGATTAGTATCTAACGAGGGTTTTTATATTTCATTTTCGCTTTTACGTTTAACTTTTGCATAATGTTAAATTCGGGAAATATTCTTTAACTAATGCAAATATTGTATTCAACGACTTTTCTTAATTGCCTTTAATCGTTTGTTTGATATATTACGTAGAACGTGATTTATGTGACTTACGCAACATTCCTCCTATTAAAAATTAAAATCACAAAACGATGTTTTCGTAACTTCATTCGTCGAACTTCAATAGTTGAATAATATGAAATAACAAAATTCATTAATTATTTTCTTTGAACTTATTTTTCTTCCATTTTTACGTTGTAATAAGCCTTTTGTGTTTGTCTTTAAACTTTACACGGCTTGCTCAATGCACACAACAAAAATCCACGCTGAAATAAATGTTATTATGATAATCGTAACAATTATCGTGCAAACTTCTTGTTAGTATGATTTTTCATGCTAAAGATGTTAGAAGTGATTTGACAATGTGAGTTTTTGCGAACTTTTACCATAGTTTTTTTTAATTTCGGAGGCGAGATTCGGTACCGCTCCCCGGGACCCATTTATTGGATAACCAACACCTCTGCCATATGTCAACCCAAGTGTGTTCAGGATGCGCCTGCCCACCAGCTGTGTGGCGTGCCAGATCGGGAGAGGCTGGTTTGGAGAGACCCTCTCAACTTTCCGATTGGTCTCTCGGCCCATCGCCCTGCGCCGCTATTCAAAGATCCGTCACTCCTTGACTCACTGATCCCTAGATTCCCACCCAACCCTCATACCCTTTACCTTCCCAGAACTTCTTTCCTTCCTCTCCTTAAAAAAAGAGCATTTATTTACAGAATTATAAAATAAAACTTTGTTGTTTCATAAATAAATAAAGCACGGGATACACGTTTCATAATAATACCTCGATTCAGGTAAAGTCCTAACGAAGTTAACTAATAATACTTTTTGACGTGTAAACAAACAACAATAAATAAAAATAATACAAAACAATGACTTTTCATTTTTTTTTGTGGACGATTTTCAGTATTTTCTGTGGAAATATTGTGCGGGGGTGAAATGTAAATAAAAGTCGAGAGCTGGCCACAAGGGTCATTTCAGCTGGGAAAGAATGTACAGGGTAGACGAGGTTCTTAGGTTGGCAGGGTTTCGGGTAGGTAGGTAATAGAGGATCTGGACTAGAGGTCGGCAGTCGCACTCGCGACTCCTATGGATCGATATGCCGATGACATCTTGGAAGTGGTTTCTTGTACTTCAGAGTTCCCCATTATTTAAAATAATAAAAGCCTGAATCAATCATGTCAACAGGATTCCAATTCAAAAATGTGTGGAAGCTACTTTAGTAATATAGCAAAAAAAACCTTTTTAAAGAACAGTGCCACGTCTTGAATATTTTCGAGTTTTAATGTCAACATATTTTCAGGTGGTAATCTAGAGGAGATCATTTTGTCCATTTTCTGTTTGTTTGAAGATGGGTCCGCAAATTTAGAATTCTTGATTTACGACTGTTCAAAAAATCGCTATTCGTCTTAGTAGTAATTATGACAACAAGCTTACTGTAAAATTTAATAAAAAAAATGGCCGGGATGTGTTTAGCAAGCCATTTTTTATTATTGCCACGCTTCTAAATATTTGTTCCATCCTTAGTTTAAAAAAACTGATTTTTCAACGAATTTCCCCTGATAACATATTTTTATACCTAAAAATTATTTATATATTTTTTATGCCACAAACAAATCTAAAGAAGTCTATACTTTGTATGCTCTAGTTCCGGAAAAAAAGATACTGTACCGTGTTTTACGTTTCCAGCTTCTGATTTAAAGCACAGCATGCGTTTGTTTTAAATTACCAGCCTACGCTTTAAACGAGCTTCCTAATCAAGCCATACATAATATGGAATAATTTCGCACTGTTGCACTGTGCATTGAAATTAATTAGTTTAGTTGACTATTTATTCTGCGCTCGAGAATAATTATTATTGTTTATTTTAAAACAGGAGTTTGTTTTCCATCAAAAAATTCATTTCCTCGTATTTTGAATATCGTTATCGTTTCATTTGAATTTGTTGTTGTGGGTCCAATGGTCTTTGCATTGAAAAATTACCCCTCGATAAAAATTCAATCATTCATCGAAGGTATATTATTCTGAATCATAGCAAATGAGACGAAATATTTTATACTAAATCTTCTGATAATATCAGTCATTCCGAAATAAATAATAATGAGCAAGGTAAAATCATTAGAAATCGTTTTATAATAAGCCTCACAATTACAGATATCAATTCATTATTTCTTTTTACTTCTCATTTACAGCTCCCTTTTTTTTGGTGATTTTTCATAAAAATAAATTATTCTTATTATTTGCAACCCTTTATCGAAGGGAACGTAGGTTTATAAGATATTACTTATTGCTAAAATAGAATTAAAACTTACGAAAATGATATCGATGTAATAAAAAAGGTTGTGAAAATATGATTAAATTTGTCTGTAGTGTGGCTTTTGTTTTCTATCCCAGGTGCTATAAATTTTCTGGAGTATGCTCAAAACCCCGTGGTAAGCATTCAAAGATGGTTTGAAAGGGAGATATGTAAATTCTAATGTTAGAGGGAGCGCGCTAGTATTAAAAATGATAATAATTAAGCGAAAATGATGAAAATATTCAATAAAACACGACTCGTTTGATATAGAGCAAAAATCTGTCGTTAAATGCTTTAGTTGCATTTAATGATACACTGTGATTTTTTTCATGCTTATGACATATTAAATAACAGAACAAAACGTGTTTTCAATAATTTTCGAAGCTTACTTTGCGATTTTTTTCTATCGATGGAATTTCATATAATTAACGTTTCGGCATAATAAATGTATAGATATTATCTTAAAAAATAATACATTTATATTTTTTGAACTTAAAATCGAAAAGAGTTAACGAGAAACTTATTGTATGTAAATCTGTAGAAATTGGGTATGCGCGGGTTTAACCAAAACCTCCTATATCACAAGGCGAGGACAATCATTCAAAGCAGCCTCTTAACTTGTATGGGATTTTACAAAAAAAATCACATATATATTTTTTTCAATTTATTCTTATTTATTAAAAGATATTAAAATGTTATGGTTATTTAAAAAAAACATTTTTGGAGGTTCCCATACAAGTTAGGAGGCTGATTAGTGTCCCGGCCTTGTGATCTAGGTTTTGGCTTAATTGCCTACCAGCCTGAAGAAGCCTTGGTTAAACCGGCCGGTCTACAAACAGTATATATATATATGAAACAAGGTTTTTTTAATTGTAATATTGCGCTTTCATTTATCCAAGAATATAATGCATTTTTAATAATTTGTTCGATTTGAAAAAGTATTGGTCAACGCTTGAATCCTTGAATCATCCCCTAATAACGAAATCACGTGAAAAGCAACGTGAATTAATTCCTCGAAATTCTGTTTTTATATCAAATGCTTTCAACCGTGCTAATGCGTTGTTATTCGATGAGTCATATAGATATAACGATAAAAGGGGAACTCAACTTGCCTGAATAATTGCATTTAATTATTATATAATGCATACGCACGGTGTCCGGAAACTCGTCATACAAGCGGAAGAATGGTTAATTACATTTGGAGTAGATTTTTCGATATTAACGTTTTTGATTTGAGTAAATCGAATTCTATATTGAATGTTTTTGCTCAGTTAAAAAATTAAACAAAACCGTTGCTCGTCGTTAATAACAATGGTTTAATGTTTTGTTAAAATGCGTCGAAGCGTAGACCCGTCCACAGAAAGATTTTCAACACTTTGGTTGTTGAAAAAATGTCAAAATCGTAATACTAAGTTCGATTAAAAAAGGATTCTCCATGTGATTTAGATTCTCTGGTTTCCAGCTTCTACACACCCTTCCGGACACCGTGTATAGTGATAATAGTGCAGAATGTGCGATAGATGATTTGTTATTTGGAGTAATGATTAAAAATATATTTTTTCTTTTACAATTTACTGTGACAAATCGGATGCAGTTAGGTCGGGCTGTTCAAATTTAAAAGTTAATTTTAAAATTCTGTAAAAGTTCTATTCAAGTTCTGATATTATTTCAGTTTTGTGAAACAACTGACTCATAGTGTTATAATAACAAAAGATCAAAAGGACTTTCACAGAACTTGAAAATTAATTTCTAAATGTGATGAATTGTTCAAATTCTGTGAAATAACCCGTCCTTAGTTAAATTTGGTAACCAGATAAATCATCACAATGATAATTCATCACATCTTTAAAAAGTTATATAAAGTTAGGGTAAAAAAAATTTTTTTCATCGTTTTCAATGACTATATCACTTTTTAAAAGTGTGTCGAATTATCACTGTGTTGAGTTACCATGGAACCGTTAAATTTCTGGTCGCTTCCAATACTACGGTTAGTTAAAATAACGCTGGTTGTTAATTCTTGGATATCTCAAAATTTAAAGTGAAGGTTTTATTGCTCTTCTAAAGCTGTGCTTTGATTTCTATAAAAAAAAAAACATGTCCATAAATATTATGTTTTCATTTAACTTCATTTCAGAGCTAGCCAGTAGCTGAATTCTAAATTATAATATATTATTTTGGTGTCTTTTTAATTTATAAAAAGTAATTTTTTTTTATTAATTTTTTTTTTAATAAAGCCTCGTTTAATCTGAGTAAAAACACAAAAAGGCACCATCAATCAATTACAATCCCGAAAAAAAAGAATAGTGCAGTGTTCTGGTTTTAGCTTCCAGCACTACTATTTATGCAGTGTCGTGCTGTAACATTTACCAGCTGTTCCATTTGTTCCCAGAAACAATGGACTGAACAGCAGAAGATATTCGTTTTCCCATTGTGAAGGGATAGCCCACTTTTAAAGCAGTCACCGTAGTTGCTTTGTTCCCCGATACCAGGGACAGTCTCCTTTCCGTATTCGGGTGACGATTTGTGAAGAAATGTCGATTATCGAATTCAACAATCGCCTATTGAATTTTCACTTAAAAGCTATGTTATTGGAAAGAATTGGTTATTTAATCCATACAAAGCATTGAAAAATTTCATATTTTGTACGTATTTTAGTTTTGTAGCTGTAAAAAAGCTGATCGCGGAGATATGCCAATTATAGAATTTTAGCCCAAGCTACCGAATTTTCATTTGTTAAGCTCTGTTATTGAAATAAAAATTGCATTTAATTAATTTTGGACGCAACGTCGTCATATCGCATAATATTTTAGTATGGCTTTTAGATTCTGAGCGGAAAAAAAGCCGATGAGAGAGCGCGGAGAAATATTGATAATTCAATCCGCTAACTATGTATTTTTCGATTTAAAGCTTGGTTTATATGATGGTTTATTAATTTAATTTAATTGCACATAATGCCATAAATCATGCATTTAGATTCGTAGCTACAAATTGCTGACGCATTTATGGCGTAGTAGACATTTTGAATAAAATCATTATTTGGGATTATAGAAATTTTATGGCGAAATTTTGCAAACAATATTATGACATCGCAATGTACTAGAGCCGGGACGTTATATTTTGGCGTTTTGTATACTCATTCCTAAATCCGTCTTCATTATAATAATGTTTTTTTAAACACGAACAAAAGAGATAGATATTTGAATTCAAAAGTCGGAAATGGAATGTGGTTGCACGCATAAATACCGTTACCGACTAAGGCCTCTGGCATATTCACCGTTATGTTTCTTAAATACGCTGTCAGAAAGTAGGAAAATTTGTGGGTATTTCCATTTCAATAAAATCACCGAATAACAAAAAAATACACATGTTTTATTAGAAAAATATCTTGAAACCTTTATTGTCATCTTACTTATTTTGTCGTGTCATATAAGAAAAATTCATGAAAAATGTTTTTTCAAATTGCGGTTGGAACCTTTGGTTTCATTGAGGTGTACATTTTAATTATTTTGGGTTAACTTTTAGATTTGAATATAAAGCGTGGTGTTTTTAATTTCCAATACCGTTCGGATCATATTTTTCATCATGACAGTAAGGGAGAACAATTTCTATAGACCATACGAGCTGTTCCAAAAGCGAACAAGTAGACTTTATGGGCAATAGCTGTTTGTTCGCAAAAATTAACAAATTAGCCTGAGGGAAGTCTACGAGTTACGAACTCATTTTTTTCTTTGAATGATTTTAAACCATTTCTTAGTTGTTTTTCGCGCCTTTCAAGCTAGTAGTTACCCGATTGCGTCCAAAGATTTATGACTTCTCATTATTAATATTGAACATTGTATCTACTAAAACACATTTAGAAGAGACAATACCCTAAAATAAATCCTGAATCTTAACAACGTAAGTGAAGCAGCCCTGGTGTATTGCAGTTGAATTTGCCCCAGTCAAATCCCTAAAATAAACTGGGAATCTTAACGACATACGTGATGAAGTCGTGTAAAAACAATATTCGGCGCGCTGTCCGGCGTAATGGACGGACCCAGGGTCGAATTTGCCCTAGCTGGCCTACAAAATCGATTTTTCCGTGGGGTTTATTTTAATTATTTCTGATGAACTTATTACTAAAATATCAAACTTTTCTAAAGAGATCTCTCGGGAATTTACCAAATCATCGCCTAGAAAAATAATATCTGGTGCTTACCGCTAATTTTATAAGTGAAAAAGTTTTAATATATTTCTAAACCGTTTTACATAAAATACTCTAATAGTAAGGTTCTGTTTTTATTAATCTTAAATATAAATAATTTACATCCGCATAGAAACCTCTGGAAACATTTGAAATTTTAGTAATACGTTCATCAGAAATAATTAAAATGCTAGTGTCGAGTAAACCCCTGTTATTAGAGTCTTATGTCGCCTTAAAATCTTATCATTAAACACTTAAATGAGGAAACTTAATATAGTAATTAATATTGATAATAATGATATTTTATTTTATGAAATGCAATTAGGAGGACTGTTAATATTGTGATTTAAATTTAATTATTATAATGAAGCTATTATTTTGGTGTTTTTCTAAAAAAAACCATTAGAAGACTTTTGAAAATTTGCAAGGAATACAAAAAAGAGCACAAAAAGTCTGGAAAAGGAACCGAGAACATTTCGCGTGAGTGAATCAATGGAACGATTCTAGCATACCTGAAACAGGTCTAGGCCCTTTTTTTTGTTGTTTGTTTTTGGGGTGTTATGCCGTGATCGGACATCTTCGGATCTACCGGATCTGCCCTGATGATGGACACTGCAACGCTGTCCGAAACGTCGGCTAAAGAAGGAGTTAGCGCAACACGGCATAACACCCCAAAAACAAACAACAAAAATGCTTTTGGCCGTGAGAATCTAAAAACTTACAGGTCTAGGCCCTACTTACATTCAGAGAAGACGGATGATAATGATGATATTGAGCTGAAGAAGAGAATGTTAAACATTCGTGCAACATGCTCTCCCGTTGTTTCTGCAGCGCGGAGGTGAAAAGTAACATATTCTGATCTTTCTGAATGAAAGTGTTTACCTGTGAGTACTGTATATAGTACATAAATCATTTATACACAAGCCAATTACAATAATGCATGTTCAATTTTTCATAATTTGGACTTTCGCGCTATTGCAGCTTTTCGTTTTTTTGTGCCAAAAGTTACGACAGTGCCTATGCAAAAAGTTATTTCGTCAAAAAAGAAAAAAAATCAAAACCTAACCATAATATATTTTTATTGATACAACAGTTATGTGGATGTTTTTTGATGAAACAAATAAAAGCTGGTATTTTTTATAGTGAATTTTTTATAGTGAATACCTCACAAGAGTCCCAACTGCTCCCGTCTGGAGCCAGTGAGACTATGCCATCCCCAATTGGGGGATGTTGTGAGGCTGAAGGTAAGTGGGGAAGGGAAAGAGGAAGGTGGGGAAGTACCTGGCTATTCAGATCTAGTCACTAAACATGGCTAAAGCCATTTGGAGTAACGTTTCAATTCTGAATGGTGGTCTTACACCAGGGCGATACTGGTAGTATCTTCCACTCTGGAACGTGCCGCAAATATACTATATATTATTTTAATTAATTAATTGTGAAATAACACAAATTAATCAAATAAAATTTATTTGCACACGCCGGGTTCGAACCCGCGACCTTCGGAATGGCAGTCCAATGCGTTACCACTGTACTATGCCGGCCGTCAATAGAATAGGTATGAACCTAATAGAAAAATTCCACGAAGGCAAAGCCTGTGTGCGGGTGTTGTTATATTATGATCATCGTGCATGGGTGGTTTTATATTGTTTAAGAAGTAAACATTAAGTGAAATGTTAAATTAATGATTAACTTACAAACATGTGAGTAAATACACAAACATTACACATGACCAATATATGTCTCATAAAACGTAAAATATTACGTATATTGGAAAAAACCTTATATGCTACCGTATATTTTCACACGTCTGTACCCTCTTCCATGACATTGTATATTATCAGCGATATTGGTTAAACGTTGTTTTATTTATTAATTTTATTTTAGCCACTTGTACGCCCAAGTTTACAAATGTATAGTTCATTATAACTTACGTACCTACACATATTATTACATTTTTTATCAATTATAAAAATTTATTTTGATTAATATTCTTCCTACAATCTATCAATCGGCGTAGTCTTTATTGTTTCCGGCAGCGCCTTATAATATTGCATTCCTTTGTATAGTTAACTGTTTTCTGTATTGGCTTTGTCCTTTTTTGGTAGCCTAATTACTACATTGCACGTTCTTCTTGTATGTCTGTGAATGTACTCGTTGTTTGTAATTTTGTTTAAAAAGTATTTTGTTAAGAGGCTGTTTATTATTTTATTTATAAATATCATCGCGTTCAAGGTCAGCATCTGTTTATCCGTTAGCCAATTTAATACAATGTAGTGCATAAGACAACAACTGAACAAACATATTAAATAAGTTTTAATTACTTTAAACTAAAAAACATTTCAGTTACTTCGATTTTCAAGTGATATTTTTTGAGGTTAGACGTCTCTAATAACTTGGAAAAAAACTTCCAAGATGATTTCGCTCATTTTTTTAATGACAGCTTATCAATAGATTTTCAATAATATGATATTTTTATGAAGGTATTCCTTCCGTTGATAGAAAAAAATATTAAATATCTTTACATTAGTCATTGTATTCGAATTATCTGTCAAAATTGTCCCGGAATCGTTTCCCCAATATACAATGAGGCAATGAGGTATTCAACCCGTACCGATACGCCGCTTAGAAGGTTCTGAGTGATATTGATGAATTCATATCAAGTGTCATTGTGTCTGTTACCATTTCGTGTGTTTCTCTTCCAAGGGCTGGGATTTATGGGGTTGTTTGAAATTCAATTAGAGTATCTTGCCCCTAAAGCACCGCTTGTATGCGCAACCAATTTCCCTCGAATTTTCATGTAATTCTATGATTTTTAACGACAGGAAATTTAATCACCCTTGTACATCTAAAGTAAACTAAACTTTAAAAAGGGTAGTTTTGAAATTATTTTTTATGTAAAACCGCACAACAGTCCAAACTGCTCCCGACCGTCTGGAGCTAGTGAGACTACGGCATCCTCATTTGGGGTATGTTGTGAGGCTGAAGGTAGTGGGGAGGGGAAGGCGATGAAGAAGAGGGAGGTAGGGAAATACCTAGATATTCAGATCTGGTCATCAAACACGGTCAAGAACGCAACGTTTCAATTCTGAATGGTGGTCACTTACACCAGAGCGATACTGAGAGTATCCTCCACTCTGCAAGGTGCCGCAAATATACTATATATTATTTTAAATGAGTAATTTGTGAAATAACACAAATTAATCATGTAAAATTTAGTTGCGCTCGCTGGGATTTGAACCCGCGACCTCAAATAATAGGTACTCCGTTTTTTGACTAACGATTATTTGAATTCATTACTTGAAATTTTAATACTTACAAGTATAATTTTTATGAAAGTTTAATAGGTCACGATAGAAAAAACAGTATAAACAGGGTACATACAAATTTAATGACGCAAGAACTCATCCTTGTAGTCTTTTTACTGCGACAAACAAACCTCATTTTCTGAAAATTTATTTAATACATTTAAAAAAATATAAATTCTTATATTTTTTTTTACCTAAGTGAATTAAACCAAATTTATAAAAATTTGGTTACTGTTCTCAATCAAAAATCATTTTATAACATTTTTAACATTTTCAAACATTTTTTAACATATTTACTTAATGGCACATTCCATAACCTTGATAGACACGTTCGACACATGTTTTGTTGAATTTATAGAAAACGTTCTGTCAATGCCACTCAAACATGCTAATAATTGATCACGTTTCGTTAGTTGACATCAACCTGAAATTGTCGTGTACTAACAAGACTTGCAATCATAGAATATGAGTACATACATAGTACGTTATTGTATATTCAAAAATCAAATGGGTTCGCCAAATGTATATCTATAGTGTAACAGTAATAATAATATTTAGTAAGATATTGTGTGTTCAAAAGTCAAATAGCTTTGTCAAATATATCTGTTGGAATAATAATCATATTTTGATACTTGTTACTTATAGCACTCCCTTTTTCACGAGTCTACTCGACTTTGATACGAAGATCAAAAATAGGTATTTCTTAAAATGTTTAAAATTATGTAGAGATATTCCGTAAAAGTTTTAAGTTTTTTGTGAAAGATTTTCACTCCATTGATTATTCCAAGATGAAGCATGTAGATTTTAAATTTTATTAGGAACATTCGGGGATCGCTCCTATTGGTATCCTGTAATAAGATGGTAAAAAAACAATGAAAATAGTTTTATTTTATTCACTTAAATACTTTGATAAATTATTGTAGCCATGTACCATTTTTTCTCATTTAAGTTCGCAAAATTTTTTTCCCTAATTTTTTATTAAAATTATTAAAAATTCGCAAATGTTACACAATAAAACATTAAATACCTACAGCCTTTCTAAAAAATAAACTGTGTTTTGTCACACGTTGTATAAAGGCTGTAAAAGCTTATATTCGAGTTGGTACTAATAAAACATATCTTTTACTGGGCTCCGAAAGAACTGGCAACGTCGCATTTCGACTGACACGTAAATTTCCCGTCTCGAAGAAGTGAGGTAATTTTGGAAATATTTTTATAAACATAAATGTTTTATGTACCTATGTATAGGCAAAAATAAATCATAGAAATCAACGTTTAAGTTGTGCTACAAATTAATTCAAAATCTCATTTTCTTTTGTTGGTATTTTCCGGTAATTATTATAATATTCTTTTTATATTTTCTTATTGAGATAAAAAGTGAGATATTAGTTTTCTTATAGATTCCCTAAATAAAAGGAATGTGTTCGTCGTTTGGTGTAAAAATAAGTTTTTTTTTAACTTTTTCATGTTTGAAATTAAATTATTCCGATTTATAAATTTAAAAGTATATTTCAAATGCAAAAATCTGAAACGAAATTTTATCTAGATTCGTAGTATATATATATACAACAGACAAACAACCCTCTCTGGCTGTGTAAACAATGTATGCATCTTCCCACTATTTTATGTCTGTTCCTATATTATTAATGTTTTCACATACGTGGTCGTTTTTACATCACACACCATTTGGAGATGAATTAGAAAAATAAAACATCATTTTTATTTTACAGTTGAAATTAAAATGGCCTTGAAAGCCGAAACAGCTGTAACAATAACAAAAACCAAAAAATACTTGCAGAACTTAATAATTATATTATTAAATTTGATTATAATTAAATTAAATGGAGTTCTACAAATTAAATACAAAAACAATAAATAAAAAAAAATTATTTTGGTTAACTCGATTACACTGTTTCTGTCGATGATTTTAACAACGTAATTCCGTTACTATGAACAAAATTAAGCACGTTGAAAATTATTTGTGAGCCGCTTTTTATTCCTAGAATGATTCTTCTTCTCTTGATTTGTGCAATGGATGGTTCTCGAATCAAGTTCACATAAACAATATGGATGACATCATCAGGTTTAATTTGAGAGTTAAATTAATTCCACGCCTCAGCTTTTTTTTTTTTTTTTTTTTTTTTTTACAGTATTACCGCACAAGAGTCCCAACTGCTCCCGTCTGGAGCCAGTGAGACCATGGCATCCCCAATTGGGGTATGTTGTGAGGCTGAGGGTATTGTGGAGGGGAGGGAGATGGGGAAGAAGAAGGTGGGGAAGTACCTGGCTATTCAGATCTGGTCACCAAACACGGCTAAAGCCATTTCAAGCAACGTTTCAATTCTGAATGGTGGTCTTACACCAGGGCGATACTGAGAGTATCTTCCACTCTGGAACGTGCCGCAAATATACTATATATTATTTTAAATTAATTAATTGTGAAATAACACAAATTAATCAAATAAAATTTATTTGCGCACGCCGGGTTCGAACCCGCGACCTTCGGATCTGTAGTCAAAAGCGTATACCACTAGACCACGCCGGCCGTCATAGCACACTTAAACGTAAGTGGTATTATAATGCGTATACCTTTAAAATGTTTGATCCCGAATGAATCTCGCTAAACGAGCCGAGATGAGATTCTGGGATGTCTCGCGTTAACTAAGACGAAGTGTGCGGCCGGGCAGGTGAGGGGTCGCGTTGTCACCTACAGGTGTCTCGACCCTATTTACTCACCCCACTCCCCAACCAACCCCCGCAATGACGGAAGAACTGTAAATACCCATATTAGCTTGTCGGTTTCCAGGGAAATTGTTTTGTCGAGCTAAATCTTTAGGGTGGGTGCCGTTTTGAGGAAAGTAATCATGTTTCACATGAGTGAAACGCTCCACGTGAAAGCGTATTAATAAAATTTATAAGGTTTCTTTCTCACCAGAAATAGGAATTATATTATATACTCGTAGGTTGTTCGGACTAGTTCCATTCCGTGAAACGTTTATCATTCTGTTCAATTTACGTGGGTTCTGCGCCCTAAGACCACCGTAGTTGAAATTAAAAATCTTGTAAGGTATATGATGAAATCTGATAAGGTATATGATGAAATCTGATTAGGTATATGATGCAATCTGATAACGTATATGATGAATTACAATTTTCTATGTTAGTTTAGGTTGTAGAAACACGACATTACTACAAGCTAAATCGTATGTATAATTTTTTGAATTTATTTTTTTATTTAAAAGTGTGGACATTCGCATAGAATGCAAGACTGACGTAAGCGCAAGGAGTGAGATTAAGAAAGGGACGCTCAGATGATTTGGGCATGTAGAGCGAGTGAACGAAGAAAAAAGCGTAAGAAGAATATATGACGTGAATGCGAATGGTATAAGAAGTCGGGGACGAGGAAGACATGGCAAGATCAAGTGAATCAGATAGTCGGGCCATGTCAAGAGTCGGAATAACAGAAGAGTAAGTATGAGACAATGTATGCATATTGAATGAGACAAGTAGTGTGTGCCAAGACTGAGTTGTTTGGCGGCCCATCCTCTCTGCCTGCCCCTACAGCGAAACTTAGTTAGTTAGTTAGATATATCTACAGTAAATTTTATAAACCGTTATAAAACCATCTTCGATTAGGTGTGTCAGAGTTCGATTGATTCCGGACAATGGAATACTTAGGTGGCATGAATAACAAATGAACATAACAATAGTTCGAGATGACGTTTGCAGTGATATCTTATTTAACCGCATTATTTGAAATCACAGCCACTGCACCATTACGTGATGCACACATCGAGTCTCAACGGGGAACTGCATTCTGAGGACTACACTTGCGATATTGTTGATGCGTGTCCCCACCAGTTCCCCGGGGCACATCTGTTCTCTATATCTATAAAGTCTATCTCGACGTTAATGACTGGCTGAAACAACTTTACTTCCCAATAGCACCATTACCACGCCACAATGTGGTCACCGCAACAATACAACCAATCGTACTATAAAATCGAAATAGACATACAACACGAGTATTATCTGTTTCAGTTTATGGCCTACATGTATTACTTTGGATCAGAAATACAAACAAATGTTTATGAGCTACGACAATGTCTGTATTTGTCTTATCTGCCATCGTGGCACATCTCTTGTTGCCAAGAGAATTCGGATAGTAGCCATTCGTCATTGCAGTGTTTTACATAATTTAATGAATCTGCTGTGTACACATTTTGTCATTATGGTATTATACATTTGCTTATATCACAATAATCTGCGGACAGTTTCGGACACACGAGGTTCTTGGCGTTGTCACTGAGAGCTCAATGTCTCAGCCAGTAAATATTGAAAATTTGAAAATCAAAATTGAAAATTCTACTAGTCCAATTTTGCTACTTTGAAATTGAAATTTTTTTGGTGGTGGCAAATTTTCCGGAAAGCACATAGACTACAAGAGCTGAAGATACAAAACATTCTAACCTTTGTCTTCCAATAGTCCTTTATTTCTCGCATCACAAGAAGGGGACACGGGCCTGGAGATGTAGAAAGCCAATAGCTGAAAAAATTAAGGCTTAATAGAGGTATAGAGGGCTTATGTCAATGTTTAGCATCCTCCACATGTCTACAATCCTCCCTAGATCAGGTAGATGGAACCTTGACTTCCTCACGATCACGTAATCATTTACACTATCAAAAGGTCAGGCCAATCCTGGGAAAAATGTCGGCGGAATAACTTCGGACAGGGATAAGATAAGCTCGTGCGGTGTATCGGAAGTTATTGTTAAGGTGTCCCCCACAGGCGAAGGGAAAAGGAGTAAGTGATTTGAGAGTAACACGTTTCCTTTATGTTATTAAATTGAGTATCTACTCGTACCTTCGTTATTCTTGTAACCGATACAAGCCTTTGCTATTCAATGGTGTCTGCAAAATTGGTTACTCTATTTGAGAGAATGTCATTATGGGTGGAATATGCACGACTCTGTAGTGAAAAATAATGGTTTTAGGTGCAATCGTATTTATTTACACTGCTTGCTTTATTGAATACTGTCAAATACGGAAGCCGTGTTAGATAGTCTGCAATACGAGTAATTTATTATTAACTGCAAAGCTTTACGGGAGTTGCATCTATAAAACGAACCAAAAGGAGCTAAAGAGCTGTAATCCTCATTCCACGATCATCTCGAATCCTGGCAACGGAAAACCTCTTAAAAGCGAGTGGAGGAATTTGCGGGCACTTTTATATTGGCTCGGTAGAGAGCACAGACTAGTGAACATCCCCACGGCAAAGTTCATCTGAAGTATCTGGGAGGACTCCAAACTTTTGCAGGTTTTTTGGAAGGACTGACTACAATATCTTACCCAATTGAACGGAGGTTGCGCGCTGAAGTTGAACTCTGTTCTTCAGGTTGAAGAACTTTTATTTCGAGGAGTTTCAAAGTCCACGCTGAGTTCACCGAGTGCATTTTTGAAATATAGAGCGTTGGAACGGGCGGAAAGTTGCCAACCAAAATATATTTACTGCTTGTTATTTTTTCGTAGTGATCATGATTTTTAACATTATGCGAAAATGTATGCCTAGGTACTTTCGTATTTATTTATCCTGAAGTACTGTTGTATAAACACAGAAAAATCTAATGTTTTAATGCTTTGATTAAATTTTCGCAGAGAGTAAGGTAATCAATATTAATATCGCGAAATTCAAAGTGCTACTTTGAAATAAATGATGTGTGATATTGGCAGAAATGCTTTTTATGTTCTTTCGCGAAGACGACCTTTCGCCATTAAAACGCGCGGCGCACTTTATGGAACATTTTATGTATTATCGCACCGTCTTATGATTAATACGAAACGTAAAACTGTTTGTGATACGTGTTTTTTCTCAGAAACAATGCTCTCACAGTTCATTTATTACTCCCAGTCAGTTATCAGGACTCGCCAGACACGATCGTAATGTTTTATTTAGGCTTTAAGCCCGTATTCACATTTCACTAACATTAAAGCGTCGGATTTTTCGCACTGCCAATTTTCCCTTTCACGCACGAGCTCAAGTGAGCCCAAAACGAATCGAGTGTTTTTTTTCTGTATGACAATTTTTAGTATAAGCGTATTCAATCTACAAGGTGATTTTCTGGAATTCTGCTCTCGTTCAGCGAACGAGATTTGGGTAGTAGCTGGCAGTAGCTCGGTGGAAGAAATTGAGCTGAAATGTCTCTAGATTGAGGGCGATATACGGGCGCTATAAGGCGTGTAGGGCAGGGGAGGGTGGGAACAAATGGGGTGCTAAAGGGGAGTGGCGGCGGCGCCGGGAGCGGGCTTTTTGTCCTCGCCTCTCCTGTCACACACACTCCGCCGGGCGCTACATATCTCCCACGGACTCCGACACTTTAGGGAATTGAATCGGGAAATCAATTGCTTTATAATAACGCGATTAAGAGACGTGTTGGAGAAAAGGGTTGCTAAATTATTATCCTCACGCCAAAGGAACTCTCGTACGAAACTTGAGGGATTTGTCTCAGGTGAAAAGGTGATTAATCACTTGTTCAATTTCTTAGATTCGTATTCGATTTGATACGATGTAAAAGATGAACGACTTCAGAGTGATTTATACATATTATATGTATCCTTCTTTCTGTTATACAAATAAAACTAAGACCCCCAATGCAATATTATATTGTAAATCATGGCTTGACTGACATTATTATGAACAACAATTTACCCACATATCAGTTGCGTAAAATTTAATAAATACCTTTATTAGTTAGGCCCTTAGTTATAATAGAGATATTTAACATTTTTACGATCGCATGTTAAAAAGTACTATTACGAAAATTGTTTTTATTCGATTTTAAATGTTTAATCTGTTTTTTTTACATCTTTTCTGCTTATCAACTTTTATTCTCTCCCTTAAAATGCTTATCAATTTTTATATTAGCTTAGCTTTCTTTACCATTCTCTATAATGTGAAGTAAATTAACCTTTTTTAAACATCTTAAGAAAAGTTTTTCACCCGGAGCATTGAACTATAAAGTTTTATCGGTTATTTAGACTTAAAAAACAATTCGATAAGCTCAAAAACTTCTTACTCGTTTTTCTCAAACATTGGTATTTTTTTTCACTGACTTTACACTATCAATATTATTTTTAAAACAGGTTAAAAACACTTGTATATCACGGCCAATGAATACTTCATCGAACAATTCCACTTAGTGGCGGCGTCTCGCGAAGCTCGGTTTTATGCATCTCAGATGATTTAATGGAGAAATGCAATCTCTCCTTGGAGGATCGGGAATGTCAGCTCAAGTAAATTGAAAGTATAAGACAAATAGACGAAATCATCCCTAAGAGCATTGTCTATAATCGACTTCGATCTGTCTAGCGGCTGTTGGGGTAGGGAGGAGACGGGGAGACCGTTTCAAAATGCTCCAAGTCTCTGAGCTTTTTACGTTTTATTTGTGTGAAGTAGAATTTTTTTACAACTATAAACGGTGGGCGTGCTTTTTGTATGTTTTAAAGCATAGTCAAGATAGTAAATTCGGAGATGGCGCTTTTGGGGTTTTTTGCCCCAAAGCTTGGAATAAACTCCCACGCGAACAAAGACGGATGAAGAACTCAATAGGACTAGAGCTAAACTCAAAACTTAGCTCTTTACAAAATCATATCCTTAAATAAATTATAGAATTTAAAACTTTTTCAGAAATAGTCCATTGTAGGTACCTTCCTTAATTTTGTATTGTTGAAATTATTTTTTTTTTGCTGCTTTTTACTGTATTTTTAAAATATTTAACAGTTTATCGCATATCTGAATGTTTACACGACTCGCGACGTGTGTAATCTACGAACACAATCTTTAGAAAGTCAAATCTTTTCAAAAAGTAAGTAGGAGTATGTGTACGTAATTGAATTATTTTTGTTTATTGTTTTATGAAACGTAAATCGTGCTCTCGGTATTTTATGAATAAAAATATTTAATGAGTACAAATCAAGAATATATCAGGCTAAAAGAAGTCAACGAAAAACTCTAAAAAACACTAAAATCGACATTTTTTTTTTTTTTTTTAATATTAACTCCACACAGGAGGCCCTGAAGAAAATAATTTCCCTCAGGGCCTATTTCATCTTTGGGGATGCTGTGTGGAGGGTCTTTTTGTGGAGAGGAAGGAGTGAACATGGGTCTTGAAGAGTCCCATGTTGTAGGAGGGAGGAAACACAGAGGCCGGCAGTTCGTTCCACAGCCGAGCTGTTGAACTCAAGAACGAATCGTAGAAGCGACCCGTTCTCATGTGACAAATGTCAACCGTGTACAAATGTTGGGCGCGCGTTTGGCGTGTATCCCGACTACGCACCGGTGCGGAAGGGATCAATGACGCTAGTTCCTCAGAGCATCTTCCATTGTAATACCGATAGAATAAGGACAGCATACCTACCCGACGCCTGTGCTCTAAAGATTGCAGTCCGTTTGTTAAGATTGGGGAATCTATCAAACGGACCGCCCGTTTTTGCACAGAGTCAAGGGTTTTTTCAGGTATTTAGGGGCTCCGGACCAGAGATGGCTGCCAAATTCGACAGTAGGGCGCACTTGTGATTTGTACAGGATCAGCGGTTGTGTACTATTAAAGTATCTGCGGGCCCTGTACAGTACGCCCAGCTTCTGAGAGGCCAGCTTTACTCTGGCTTCGATGGAACCCCCATACCAGAGCTGGTCACTTATAGTTGTTATACCAAGCATATCAATGGAAGGCCTGTTCGGAAGATTGCATAGAAGACAGATAGTATAGAATTAAATAACTTTAGTCCACCTCAACACAGGACACCCTAGTGAAGAGGACTAAGAAATTCCATTACTGTATTTAAATTCACCATAATATTTTGCATGCACAATGTTTTATTTAGTTGCTAAAAACATGACTAATCAAATCTACGTAGACATATTCTATCATGCTAAGCATAAAGAGTACACGTCAAAACAAAAACTTTTCAGGAGATCGATTTCTAATTTTTAAACCGTTATTGTATTCGGCTATTAAGTACCAAATGTCTATTTTTAATTCAAATATGTGTTTCATTAATCTAAAATTATTTTTTTAAACTTAAACAGGGAGCAGCAAAACAGGCAGTGCAGCTTAGAAGGGCCGGCACATCCCGTGTGGTAGGGGTAGGAACCTGGTCTCATTGTGTCGCGAGGGTCGTGCCGTTTTCAGTCGTTACCATGGTTTTGTCCGGACAGCACCAGGGCTTCGCCGTCCGCACGTTTCTTGAAAATTGACGTTTTTTCGTCGCCACTCAGCCGGCTGCAATTTGCGACTTCTTCTTGTGGGGCTACCTGAAGGAAAATATTTTTACACATCGGCCTCACACCTAGGAAAAACTCAAAGATCGATTTCGGAAGAAAATCGCCGCTATACCCGTCGAAATGTGTCAAAATGCGGCCGAAAACTTCAGAAATCGCCTTAATTAATGTATCGCAGCTGGTGGACTTCATCTTTCTGATATCATCTTCTGGATTGATGCATAAAACGGCATAATGTACCGAATAAAATAAAATAAACCCTTATTTCTGTTAGTTGCGCCGTTTTTTTTTAAATAGCCCTTCAAAACTGCCATGTCTGTTTTGGCCGCATCCTGTACTCTTCATACATAACTTGATAAATTATAATACAGGTTGTATCCAGGTTGGCCAGTAAATAATTAAAAGCTTTCGTATTCGTTCCACAAGTTTTTCAGTTTTCAAACTGTTCAATTCAATCCGTAAAAAACTCTAAATCTGTGGAAAAAATCTACGAGTATGAGTACTCGCCGTTTGCAGGCCAACGCCCGAGCGAGCGGCGCGTTATAATAGTGAGTGTTCTTGCCCGCGGGGGTCGACTTGCGGGTAATTGTCTGCCCACGGAATGCACTATCGCACTCTAACCAGTGGAGAGTCCAACCCTCAAATGTCTAGACTAGACTCTTAACGCTGGGGACCGATTCCTGAATAATTGCGGTGGATGCTAGTTTACTATGAATTTTTACTAATTCATTTCCTATTTTTGTAATTACCAAGGGCAAATGGCAGAACACGAGGATAAACTTGTCGAATTCCGCTGCACGCTTAGTACGCAAAAAATATATAAATAGTACTTGGTTTCAACTTGATTCAAACCGAGTACTATTGAAATGAAAAGAAAAAACTATTTATGTCGTGGGAGAAGGTAAAAGATGCATTAAAGATCCATTTTTATCAATCAAGAAAAGTTTGAAGATTAGGATATTCTCACAAATTATACAAATAACCCAAACTATTACCCTAAAAACATGTTTTGTGGGTGTTTACTTAAAAAAACCCGACTTAAATAATTGTCTGCATTAAATATTTAAGTTGAAATCAAGTGTTGTTTGTAAAGAGCCTTTGCATGCAGCGGAATTAGACAAGTTTACCGAAACAATTTCTGCGATAATCACATTTCAAGTAATCATTAAATTTTAGTAGCTTCATAAACTCATAGTATTTTAGGTTATAATGAGTGTTAAAAAATAGCTTTACCTGCAATGCGTGATTGTAAATACATGGATGTAGGTATGTTAATAACAAAACATAATTAAATGAATTCTAGTGGGGAAGGGATGTGGAAGCGAACAGGGAGGAATGGCGGTGGGTGGAAATGAAGCCTTATACTGGTTAAAATAGAAAAGCCTTTTAATTTTTGTCTTGACAGAGCATCCTTTACAATAAAGAGGGCAGGCTTGATCTTTGAAATAATATATGAATGTTTCAGCTGATTACAAATAATGACGACTAACACAATACATGCGTTCCTAAATCCTTGTAACATAATTATTGTTTATTGTTTATTGTTTATTGTTGTTGTTATACGCCCATAGGGGCTTTTACATAGATTATAAATAAGTTTTACATAAGTTATCGAGTTAGAATTTATACTAAGAGTTATAAAAGTGAAGAATTTTAAAAAAATATACAAGTAGTTTTTGAAGAATATGGCGTAAAGAAACATTTTAAACAACATAATATTTAACAATAACAAAGAACAAAATATAATATAAAACATTACAATAACATATCTAATCGTTAAATCTATTACAATAATTTGTATGATTCCACAAAGTGTTGGTTTAATTTGAATTTAAGATTATAAAGGGAATCATGGAATATATCTATAATACCACCAAACTTGTTGCCCAAATCATGCATCCTATTGGTAAGTGAGTTTGACTGATAGTTGGTTTTATATGTGTCGCAAAAAGAAAAGAATGTTGTATTTTGTCTAGTATTTCTTGTCGGTACATAGAGTTTAATAGCAGCAACGATGGCAGGGCTGTCAATAAGGTTGTTCATGACTCTGTATAATAAAATTAGGTCTGAAATGGTTCTTCTGTCAGACAGCGTAATTAAATTAAGTCCATTCATCAAATTTACATAATTAATGTTTTCTATTGGAATTTTAAGCTTGAAATTTAAGTACCTAAGAAATTTGTGTTGAACCCGTTCTAATTTGTTAGAGTGTACTTTATAGAAAGGAGACCAAATAGGTGAATTATATTCCACTTGGCTTCTAACTAGTGAAATGTAGAGTGTTTTCATGCAATCCAATGACTTAAAATCAGTTAGGGTTCTACAAAGGAAGCCAAGAATCTTTAAAGCCTTATTAGTTATATCATCTATATGCGCTGTGAATGTTAAGTTTGATTCGAATATAACTCCCAAGTCACGAATTTGTGATACTGGTGTTAATTTAACATTATTTAAATTATATTCATGTAAGATATGAGAATGAGTTGTGGAAAATCGTATTACTTGACATTTCTCAATGTTCAAAAATAACATATTTTGTTCGCACCATTTAAAAAATTTATCTAAATTAGCTTGTAAAATTAGGCAATCATATATATTTCGTATTCTTTTAAACAATTTTAGATCATCTGCAAAAAGTAGGACTTGTACATCTTTAAATATGTTTACAATGTCATTAATGAATATTAAGAATAATATTGGGCCAAGGTGGGACCCTTGCGGGACACCACTTGTGGCCTCGAATACATAGGATTCTATAAAATTAATCCTGACACAAAGAACTCTATTACTGAGGTAACTAATAATCCATGTCAATAAACTACCTTTGATGCCTAACAGTCGGAGTTTGGATATAAGAATATGATGTCGAACCTTATCAAATGCTTTACTGAAATCGGTGTATATAGAATCCACTTGTTGTTTCAGACTGAGCGATTCAGATATGTAATTATTGTAGATAGTTAAATTACTTAAGGTAGATCGACCTCTGATAAAGCCATGTTGGTTAGGAACAATAATATTGTTGATAGGTTTTACAATGGTATCTAATACTAATGACTCGAAAAGTTTGGGTAAAGCAGACATAATACAAATAGGTCTGTAGTTAGATATATCGCTTTTGTCGCCTTTTTTATGAATGGGCGTTAAATAACTCTTTTTCCACAGAGCCGGAAAACAGCCAGACGCTAAGGATTTGTTAAAAAGTTTATGTAAGGGATATATCAAACTATCAATGCAAGTTATTAAAAATATGGGAGGAATACCATCCGGTCCAGCAGATTTATTACTATCTAGTGCTTTTATGCTTCTTTCTATGGAATCTAATTTTATGAAACATTGACTTAGGTTTAATGACTCTTCCACTGACGTACTGGAGACTGCTTTGATGGGAATATCTTTGTCGTAGACACTTTTAAATGAGTCAGCGAAAAGATTAACTATACCCTCAATACTGTCGGCACATTTTTCTTTAAAGAACATGCTATTAGGATATCCACAGTTGTCTTTTCGTTGAGATTTAGTAAAATTCCAGAATTTTTTCACATTGTGATGATGTACCTCATTTTCAATTACGTTAACATAGTCACTATAGCACTTTATTGATAATTCTTTACATTGTTTTCGTAGTTTAGTAAATGCTATATAATCGTTAGAATTTCTGGTATGTTTATATTTTCTGTGGATACATTTTTTTTTATTAATTAAATTAGTTAGTTCCCTTGTAAACCATTTCGGATAATTAGATGATGTAAAGCTAACCTTGGGAACAAATTGTTCTATAGAGGTATTTAAAATCGAGTAAAAGTATTCTAATTGATCATTTATATTATTTTCCTCATCTAAAAAGGACCAATCTGTTTGGGCAAGGTACTCCGTAATATGATGGTATTCAGCTTTGGAAAAGTTATACGATGGGACACTTGTTTTTTTTGAAGATGTTAAAGGCCTATTTGTTATGATAATGTCCAACGGTGGGTGGTGTTGATCTAATGGTAATAATAATTCGTCGGATAGCTCAACCACTATTTTCGAATCACTTGAAAACACTAAATCCAACATTCGATTGTTAAAGTTGAAAATCTTGTTTGATTGAGTTAGTCCCAAAAATAAAGACATATCACGAATTTCACTACATTTAGCACACTGTAAATCGGCTTGGTTTGTAGCAGGTCCGTTGTCATAATGTACTTCTGTGACAAATATTAAATCATTTAGTCTGGAACTCAAGAACTGCCAGCCAAGCTTTTAGTTTGAAGCTTTCTATAAAATCAGCCATAAGGTTAAAACCCATCACGTGCCAAGTCAAGGATAGTAGAACTCGACAGCTATTAAATACTTCAATCGGAGGTTAGCCAGGAAGTAGGAAGTACTACGGCGTTTTCCGCTGCGAGGCGTTATTGCACAGGAAATGGACTGAATGCATTACGGAGCTGGAATTTTAGAGCTCATTTTCGTGGCACTTTACCATAAAATATCTCTGTATCTGATACACATTGTTGTTTGGCGCTTGGTTAGCGTTGCTCGCAGCTCGCCACTCGGCTCGATTATACGCGGCAAGTTTTTATGCCAAATGCGTACAAAAAACCTCGCAACTTGCTGTAATGTGCCGTTACATCATTTTGTATGATGGGACTCGATTTCAAGCAAGTCATTGTGTTCACTGGCATAACGTTAAATCAACAAACATGGACGTAATCGGCGATAATTTTATTTTTTTAAGCGATGAAAAATTCATATTTAAATTTATTTTAAAAATAAATCCACCAGCTTTTCAATTACATATTTATAAGTACCTCAAACACCAGAATAATTCATTATTTAACTCGAGCGCTAAGTTTATTTATGTCCTCAGCATTAATAAATTTTCTTCAATTAGGTTTTAGGTCTGATAGTAGATTGAGTTTTCCAAGTACTGTTTGTTTACATATTCATGATATAAAATTAGCACGGATGATTAAACGATTAAACGTTTGTTTCTTAAATTCCTTTGTTCGAGATAGGAACCTCCAATCCGTTTAATAAAATCGTAAATGTTTGCGACTATAGATAAACGCGGACCCAATTTCCGTTATGGCAATTGATTTCCTCCCCTGTTACAGCTCTGTGTTTTCATTCCTCTTAATATCCCCTGTTTAATTGGCAAAAGTGTTTCAAAACCGTTGGAATGAATTTCGGTATTCGTTTTCACACGTCGAATACGTACAGTTTTATTGGCAATGATGATTTTATTGAAAGAAGTTTGTTCGCCTACGTACTATAAATTCATGTAAAATGTAATTGTTTGCCCACCAAAATTACTGACAATTTCGAATGCTTTTATTTAAACGACAGTCTTCTTTCCTTTGAACGGTGGTTAATGTGAATGTGAATGCTTTTTATACTTTATATTAATACTAATGCGAGGAAAAGGCCCCTTTACGATATTCCAGTGAAATAACTATACCTAATTGTTTTATATTGTGTTTGTTTGCCCAGCTTTGTTTTTATCCCGCTCTCCGTAGTTACCATGGCGCTAGTGTCGTATTGTTTCGGTCCTTTTGGGTTCGGATTATGTTCCCCCATAACGCGGCTTCGGCATCCATTGTCGGCTGTTTGTCCGCCATTAGGGTTCGATTATTGTCGTCTGCCGGCTGTAAAATAGATTTAGGGCACTTAAGAATCAATGATCTGCTTACTTTTCAGACTTTTAACATCCAAACTTTCGAATATCGTTATATGTTAGCCAGGGGTTTTTTTTTATTTAAGTACGTTTGTTATCCAAAGAAGCGAAGCTAGCAGTCCACAATGGAGTGCTGGTACCTACCCTGATGTATGGAAGTGAGGCATGGAACTGGCATAGAAAGGATTAAAGTATACTGAATGCTGTAGAAATGCGATCCCTGAGGCGTATGTGTGGTAAAACCATGTATGATCGTGTGAGAAATGTGGAGATCCCAAAGAGTGCAAGGCTGATGTAAGCGTAATGAGTAAGATCAAGAAAGGGACGCTTACACGATTTGGTCATGTAGGGCGAATGAGCGGAGAAAGTAGTGTACGGAGAATATATGATGCAATTGTGAATGGTAGCAGAAGCCGGGGACGTCCGGGGATATGAATGAGGAATGTGAATGAGGCAAGGATTGTGTGCCAAGACCGAGGCGGTCCGTCCTCTCTGCCTACCCCTGCGGGGAAACGGCGTGATAGGTAGTTAGTTAGTTAGTTGATGTTTGTGAACAATATAATCTGATAAGCTCACAAGAAGGAGCTTTTATTTACACCTTTATTTGTATAATGCGCCATTGTCAATTTGGACGGCGGGTACGGGTACCGCCGCCCCGAAAACCATTTATTACATACTGATAATATTACAAAACAAAGCTGAGAATTATACTAAAAATAAATAAATGTAGATATATGAAGGAAATCAAGGAAATGTTGAAGTTTATTTTTTTCTTTAATTATAAAAATTTAAATGGTTACAGTTTTTTGTTTCTACAGACACCATACTAGGCACATGCCCGTATTATGGTAGTAGTAAGTATATTATATGTAAGTCGTTTATACATAATTTATTCAAATCCTTTATTTTCAATCTACAAAATAATTAATGGCCACATATCAATTGAATTGTTTTCTAAGAAAAATTGAAAACCTACAGCACAAACACACATGAGACGAAGATAGAAATGAAATAAAAATCCCTTTCAGATAATAAAACCCAGAGTCAAAAGTCGTCGATATTATATATTTAAAATACCTACCACAAATAAATAACCAACCCATATGCCATAGGTCACACAAAGTAGTTCGCTAAGTTTTGTAACTTAGCAGGGGTACCCTAGTTCATGGAGTGATGTCTGTCGAGGACTTGCGGGATTCGTCCACGTTACTGCATGGCAGATCGGAAAATAAGTTTCGGGAGACCATTTTATCCTTCCTTTCCTTTAAAAGACCCTTCACAAAGATGACGTAGGAACCGAGGGAAATTATTTTTGTCAGGGCCTCCTGTGTCTAGCTAATGGAAAAAAAACTATTGGCGCGTCTGTATTGTTGGTAGTTTTTTAGCAGAGCAAAATGTTGTCAAATCCTTGTAAGAGTTTGTTACCTACCATTTTTGTTCGAATCCCTGTAAGATTTTGTTAGATACCAGTTTTGTGCGAATCCTTGTAAGAGTTTGTTACGTAGCAGTTTTTTTCGAATTCTTGTAATAGTTTGTTACCTATCAGTTTTGTTCGAATTCTTGTAATAGTTTGTTACCTATCAGTTTTGTTCGAATCCTTGTAAGAGTTTGTTACCTACCAGTTTTGTTCGAATCCTTGTAATAGTTTGTTACCTACCAGTTTTGTTCGAATCCTTGTAAGAGTTTGATACCTTCCATTTTGTTTGTATATTATTCTTCAATTTTTGATTACACTGTTAGATTAGATTAGGTTAGGTCATGTCAGGTCAAGTTTGGTTAGGTCAGGTCAGGTTAGGTCAGGTCAGGTCAGGCAGGGTTAGGTTAATTTTTCTCCTAGTTTGTATTAAAAAGGAGCTAGATTATCTGAAAACGACTTAAGAAGCTAAACCACTTTCTTTGGAGCTGACGGCCTCAGTTTACTGCTAAATCTAGCTCTAAAAGAGTTGAGTTGGCAACACTGCACATATTACTTCGCCCCGTTTCTTGTGTACCTCTGTAATGTTTTTACAGAGTTCTGGCCTGCGGTAGTAATTTTTCAGAATTAATTTTCTAAATGCTGCGGTTATCATTTGTCGGTTTCACCAAAATTTTGAAAGTTCTGGCTGATTACAATTAACCTTACAATTTTTTTTCTAAAATCTCATGAAGGCAAATATATTTTTGTGTTTCTTAAATGGTTGATGGGTTCCATTATGTTGATATTTAAAACATCTTGTAGGTACCTACTTGTCATTTATTATTAAATTGTGCTTATTTCTTGCATTATTTATTTCATTAGGGATTTCTAATATTTTCAACGTGCTTCGATACTAATTTAACACAACGCCGCAATCAGTAATTTTGCGGATATAAAACCCAAAACTGATTTTTCTGCATCCTTTACAATCAGCAATTTTACAGATATAAAACCATCAACCGATTTTTCTGCATCCGTCACAATCAGCAATTTTAAGATATAAAACCCTAAACCGATTTTTCTGCATCCGTCACAATCAGCAATTTTACAGATATAAAACCCGAAAACGATTTTCCTGCATCCGTCCCAATAGGCAATTTTACATATATAAAACCCTAAACCAATTTTTCTGCATCCGTGACAATCAGCAATTTTACAGATATAAAACCCGAAACCGATTTTCCTGCATCCGTCCCAATAGGCAATTTTACATATATAAAACCCTAAACCGATTTTTCTGCATCCGTGACAATCAGCAATTTTACAGATATAAAACCCGAAACCGATTTTCCTGCATCCGTCCCAATAGGCAATTTTACATATATAAAACCCTAAACCGATTTTCCTGCATCCGTCCCAATAGGCAATTTTACAGATATAAAATCTTAAGCTCATTTTTCCGCATCCGTCACAATCAGCAATATTGCTGTTATAAACTCAAAACTGATTTTTCTGTATAAGTCGTATTCAGTAATATTATAGATATAAAACCCGGAACTGATTTTTCTGTATACGCAACAATTTTACAGATATAAAACTCTGTATAATTCATAATCAGCAATTTTGATATAAAACTTGATTTTCTGTACCTCACTTAATTTTTTTGTATTAATCTCAAATACCAAAGTGATTGATACGCCTTTTACACACATCGATACCCGATATCTCTCCCACGTACAACCGTATGTCATACGAGGAACGGTATTATGATTTTGAAACAATTGGAATCAACCGGCAGAATTGTGATTGCATTAATTTTCTTTGATACCCTTTTTTTTGCTCTATATAAAACGAAGTCAAATCGCTTCTATGCTGTTCACATTACATTTATATTCATGACTTTTTGAACATTGCCAATTTGGGCTGATTTTTGGAATGGCTTTTATTATCATTCCTCGAATGAACAGTTCATTTTGTAAATTACGTTTTATTTGAAGCAATTCCTTATCAACAGAAGCTTCTGTGGTGGAATTGTATGCCATAATGTAAAGTTAAAGCTCAGGTAATATACCTTTAATGTTTCCTCCGCGGAGCTTATCTCGTAGAATAGAGCAAAGTGTCCTTTATCTTAAAAATGTTGGAATCATAAAAAAGTGTTCCTGCGACGTGCCGTGTTTTAATGACTGAGACTCCATTTTGCCGTTGAAGTTTGTCCGCGACACGATGATTGCTTCACACGATAGAAGCCATTTTAACAAAGAACTGGGAAGCGGCAAGCAGGATTAAACTGTTTACGGCGTGCATTGTTGTCGAGATTGAAGAGTTTATTCTTTATTTGCATCGAAGTCTGTGTATGTTCGCGTCTTAATGGAAAATCGATAGCTCCAACGCGAAAAGCGTAATGGTGTACTGAGGGAGTACTGCCACTAGCAGCTACCATCTAGCAGCTACCACCACCCCTGGCTATAACTAACTGCCGAGTGTCGAGCGTTACTTTTTCGGTAATTTAGCTAATGCCGTTTCTGGCGGGGCCAAAGTGTGCCGGAATGAGGGATAATTGACTTAAATTGGTCGAGCAGGAGCTGCCTTGGTCCATTCATTAACGACATGCAAATAGCGTCTCGGAAGGTACTTCAACCCTTTGTCCTCCGCCGAGTAAAGCGCACGTCAACTACAGATTTACTTTATATTAATGCTTGTTGATTTATTGCGCGAATCTTCCCCGTTTTAATCAACTTGTGCATTTTTTGCTCGTTCAGCCCTTGGCTCAATCTCTCTACCGACTTATTAAAGCCGTAGTGGGCCCATTTTTCTTTTTGTACAGACGTTACGCATAAGCAAAATACGAAACTTAAGTTAAATATTTTGTTCGTCTTTGTATAATTTATAAGGCTCCTCGTCTGTAAATGGTTGTTGTTTTTCGTAACGGGGATATAAGTGCGAGAACGTTATTGAAATTTTCACAAGCTTTCTGTCTTGATGCTGCCATAACGGTATATTTATGTATAATATATTTGGCAGTATTTAAATTCAACAAGAACTCTTAATTTATTTGAGAACTTTCGGACACAGAAAGAAAGTGTCTTAATTTAATACTGGATAGTACAAAGTAGCTTTGAAATCATTCATTAATTAATCATTGGATAGAACCTAACCTTTCGACGAGAAATTATTAATTGAAACACGTTTCTTAGGTTAATCTCTTTACTTCTTTGTCAGGATTCAAATAAAGTTCATATCTGCGTTACGAAGGCACAGTTTTGCGGAAACCGATTGGCATGATACTATAAATATATAATTATATATCTACAACGTACATTAAGTTACAGTATTTGTTTAAAAACATTGTCAGCAAACATTAATGAATACGTAATACGCCCATGAAAGGGAAATTAGGGTAGAGCAGATAAAGTAGATAACGTAATAATTTATCTTGCTTATAAAATAACTCCATACTGCTAACAGTAATGCCCTGTTAGTACCTAGTTTTACGTCCCGACTTAACGTACGGGATATTATAAATTACGAAAATTGCGTAATTTTCCACGTTGAACCGGAATTAACATCGGCGATTTATCAACGATTTATTATTCCTTTACGAATAATAAATTGATGATCGACAACAGAGCCGCTAACGGATTTATGTATTCAGAAAATCTAACCCGAGTCGGGTAATTAGCGGTGGAGAATACTACAAACATGTACTCAACAATACTAACTACAACTATATACCTCTACCCCTAGCCCAAGCCCTAGAACATACATAATCCCACGTTCAGCGAGTAACTAATTAATAAAAAAAATTGTTACTATTGTAGAGATAAAACGTTAGAGGAGTGTTTTGGGCGTACGTGGTGTCCTCGTAGTAAGGCCAATAAAACCTTTTCAAGTGATTCAATATCCAATTTATTTCTTGTAATCCAATTTATTTCTTGATCAGATTATCAATTCGTTAGCTTTAATTTGATATTTGGGAGCACGGTCAGAATATGATTCCGACAGTTGGTAGACATAAGCTGCTGCTTTTAGCGTGGCTTCCAAGGTGTCAGAAAGCAATGTCGTTCGTTATGCAAAATAAACTGACTTATTAATGAACGTAGGTAACTAACGAAGCTCTTAGAATTTAAAGAAATCGTATAACCGGTCCATATACTTAATCAATTCATCTAAGACGCGATCAATTATCTAATAACTCCCTTTTTAGAGTGAAATGGTACTGAGGACTGCCAATGTATGTTAAAATTTCATACTCAAGAAATATGGTCCTATCGATCCAATACTTTTGTTATCTATTTCACTGTGCTATATTCAATTCAATTCAATTCAATTTGTTTATTCCTTTAAAAACATTACAAAATTACATTTTATTTCGTTTTTAAGTACATTTGTAAAATGGTATTACATAATAGTTAGCGGTGTATAAACTATACCAGCATCAATAGAGCTTGCTTTTTAAAGGCAGCTTCACCGATGCTAAATATGTCGATATCCGAATTAATTCTGTTCAACAGCAAGACTGCTCTCCCCACCGGCATGACCATTGGCAAGTTGGTCCTGCAGGCCGGGAGATGGCACAGTCTATGCTGTCGGTGACGGAGATAACCATCAGGAACATAGAGACTAATACTCTCCATGATAGTCGGATTTTCAAACCATCCACGAATCAGTTTGAAGAAGTGTGATACAATATGCACATCTCTTCTGACCCGTAGATGGTTCATACCGAGCATGCCCAAGAGAAAGTCAGTAGGATAGAGCCACGGGTAGTAGCCATACTCCCTCAGGTAGAGATATATATACCAGGGGGGGGGATTAACAACGAAAAGTCTTCAGTTTTCTTTGAAATCGGTAAGCATCACACTTCTATGAATTTTCTGTTCAGTGTCAGTAGTACTCCTACACTAGGTTTAGTCTGTGCTCATTATAAATCTATCGTAACGAGCTTGTGACATAACATTTTGAATTATTTTCAGACATAATTTTAGAAATTATTATTTCTTTGCTGCGTCTAACTAATTAATAATATACATATGTAGCCTATAAATAGGTATAAACAGGCAAATAATTTCAAAGAGGACACGAATGAATATATTTGTGAATATTGGGGATGCTATGGTCTCAATAGCTCCGAGCAGTTGGGACTCTTGTGCGGTAATCACACAAAATGAATGTAAAGTGTTGTTTGATCACTATACGACATCTTAATAACGAGCTTTTATTATGTACATTTTCGACACACAATAATTAGCAGTTAAAATGGACCGGAAAATTGCGTATACGTCTGCCTTATTAATGGCTCATTAATTGCTCCCTTATCAATATGCTACTAAACGAAATGAGGTTGTAAAAATAGCACTAACAATGGGGTTTATTTTTAGACACAAATTAATATCACTTTATTTTTAAATTAACTTAACGTAAATTAACTTTTAATGAACTTCTATCTTAATTAGTATTATACATTAATTTTTTTGTGTTACCACAAAACTGACAAGTAAATTACTTTATGTTGTGAGGCTGAAGAAAGTGGGAGAGGAAGGAGATGGGGAAGAGGTCGGTCAGAAAGGCTTTTTTTACTGGCCTTTCCATGTATTCAGATTTGCTCTCTACACAGCGAAATTACAACCAACGTCAGCATTTCTATTCTCAATGGTGATCTATCACCAGAGGATCTAGCACGATCAAATTGATAACTTAACAATATCGGATCGCTAGGCTCAACTACCGACGATTTTTTTTATCGATATCCCTTTCACCGTTAATGCTGTCGACAGCCGAACCGAAATTGACCCGAAATAAATAAGAAACCTTTATACGATGGCAATAATGGCGGATCTGTTTATGGATCGACATGTCGAATTGAAATACTACATATACATATATATACTATACATTTGTAGTCCGCATTTACTTTTGACACTAAAAAGGGAGTTAATTTAAATTAGTTAAAGACAGTTCTTTAGTCATGACGATTGATATTTGAACAATTTTCGCTTCTCCAAGCTAGAATCAATTGATTGGGTATACGATTTCTTTCAATTCTAAGAGCTTCGATAGGTCTTCCCCGTTCATTAGTAAACCAGTAATTTTTCATAACGAACGACATTTAATAAGTAGTGTATGAGTTGTGTATGTTGTGTTGACAGTTGACTGAAATTTATCTGACATCTTGGATTCCGCACTAAAAGCGGCGACTATTGTCTATCGACTGTCGGAATCATAATGTGGAGCGTGCTCACAAATATCGTTAACTTAATAATCATCTAGGGAGGTCATCTATCTTTAGAATCTCTATTCATCTTTATCTATTAATCTATATAAATTTAAAATTTTTTGATCACTATACTTATTAATTATGCGTTATTGTTGTGCTTAAAGGCTAAGGGATCGATAAGTTTTGTCCCGAGGATAATATAATTATCAACGACATTTCTGAACATGATAGCACGCCATCTAGTTATCAAGCAAATCTAAAAAAAATTATTACTTGTGTATTTTTTTTATTAGGCGACACAATCAACCAATATCTCAATATTGCGTGGGAAATAATCAAGCTTTGAAACTTTGCGCTCGGCTTTTAGATTTAAAATGGTAAACCCAATTTGCAAACGGGGTTTGTAAATTTTTCTGGGCTTAAATATTTCTGCCTGATTTATTTCGTTGAAGGTCTTATAAAATAATATCCTCGTTTTTCGGTCACACCGAAATTTAGAAATTTATAAAAAAGGGTTTTTCCTTCCATTAACAATAAGGACAATAACTAAGAAATGCTCCACTACAATATCTAAACCAATTACATTACTGTTCAACCGTGTCTTGTCCCTTGGATTTTTTAAAAGCCGCTGGAAATCGTTCTTCATTACTCCTATCTTCAAAAAAGGAGACGAAACTGATATAGCCGATTATCGCCCTAATTGTTTACAGTCAGTACCACTTAAGCTTTTTAAATCACTGGTCTTTGATGAAAACTATCCCAAATTAATAAAATTAACTGACCAAAAACAACACGGTTTTTTATTAGAGGTAAATCAACCGCAACTGACTTAATAATATTTAAAAACTCTTTTGCAAAAAATAAACACAGAGTGGAAGATACTCTCAGTATCGCCCTGATGTAAGACCACCATTTAGAATTGAAAGGTTGCTTTAAATGGGTTTGGCCGTGTTTGGTAACCAGATCTGAATAGCCAGGTTTTTCCCCACCTTTCTCTTCCCCATATCCTTCCTCTCTCCACTATCTTCAGCCTCACAACACACCCCAATTGGGGATGCCATAGTCTCACTGGCTCCAGACGGTTGGCAACAATTGGGACTTTTGTGCGTTTTCATATAAAACAAAAAAAAAACATATGTGATAAGTTTCAGCCAAAAAATATGAAAAACACTAATTTTGTTTTTTTATTTTTTTTCTCAGATTATACGAAGTAGCTCCCTGGTCAGTCGAAGCCTGGGGTTCGCCCGCCGAGGCCCTGCCCCTCGCCGCGCTGCGCCTGGTTGGCTGGGCGCGCGCCGGCAGCGCTTCCGCCTCGGGCGGCGTCGCGGCGCCCGCCTCGGCCAGCGCCGGCGGCTCTCTGTCGGCGGGCGCCACGTCGGGCGGCGCGCTCGTGCTCACCGTGCGCTGTGGCACGGCGCGCGGCGTCGTGCAGCGCGCGCTCCGGGCGGAGACTCACCGCGACCTGGCCGCTTGGGCGGGCGCCCTTGTCAGCGGGGCGCACGAGGCGGTAATGCAGCAGAAGGAGTTCGTCTTCAGTTAGTATTCATTTACAATATGCTAAGAACAATCACATGTATTTGTGTGGTAAGCTTTAATATGGAAAATGCATTTAATCCTCCTTGTTGATTTTTTGATGGTGGCTTATAGATAATATCCACTTCACCTAACCAGAGGGGCGATTCCGGTTCTATTTATGATTAAGCAACCCTTCAAGTAACGGCTTGCTTGCTGTCATCCGAGAGAACTGCATTTAACGAAAAAAAATAATCTTAAAATTAAGGAAAAAGTTGTTCATTTCAAGGTTAAGGACAATTCCTTATCCCCGAGTAGAACCGGAATCACCCCTGGCTAGCGAAAAAGTTGTTAATTTCAAAATTAAGGACAATTCCTTATTATTTTTATGCTTCCGATTTTGTTGTCCGGGTTAAATCTTCCCCATAGGAAAAACTAAACCCTTCCACTCACTTTTCCACAAATGATCAGCTAGTCAATCAACACTATGCAAGTGCATTATATAAGTAAAATAAATACAAAACAATACAAGAACAACAACACGTCAACTCACCAGATATCAAATGGGAAAACAAATTCACCGACTTCAGATATTTTCATATCAGAGGGTTCGGCTCGGTAGAACTTCTAACAGGGCTAACTTCTAACTTCTAACTTCTTTTTTTTTTTTTTATGCTTCCGATTTTGTTGTCCGGGTTAAATCTTCCCCATAGAAAAAACTAAACCCTTCCACTCACTTTTCCACAAATGATCAGCTAGTCAATCAACACTATGTAAGTGCATTATATAAGTAAAATAAATACAAAACAATACAAGAACAACAACACGTCAACTCACCAGATATCAAATGGGAAAAAAAATTCACCGTCTCCAGATATTTTCATATCAGAGGGTTCGGCTCGGTAGAACTTCTAGGCCTATAAATCCTACTGATCCCTCAACATAAATATTTAAAAAATCTTTTGTTATCCTACGTGTATTCAAAATGACCGACTTTTGCATCTTTATATATAATTTTTTTTGATAGATCTAATACGCCTAAATTTTTAATTAGAGAGCTAGGTATAATGCCAGTAGCCGAAATAACGAATGGTAATATTTTTATTATATATTTTTAAACTTCCGATTTAGTTGTCCGGGTTAAATCTTCCCCAAAGGAAAAATTTAACCCTTCCACTCACTTTTCCACAAATGATCATCTAGTCAATCAACATTATGTAAGTGCATTATATAAGCAAAATAAATACAAAACAATACAAGAACAACACGTCAAATCACCAGAGATCAAATGGGAAAATAATTCACCGTCTCCAGATATTTTCATATCAGAGGGTTCGGCTCGGTAGAACTTCTAACAGGGCCTATAAATCCTACTGATCCCTCAACATAAATATTTAAAAAATCTTTTGTTATCCTACATGTATTCAAAATGACCGACTTTTTCATCTTTATATATAATTTTTTTGATAGATCTAATACGCCTAAATTTTTAATTAGAGAGCTAGGTATAATGCCAGTAGCCGAAATAACGAATGGTAATATTTTTATAGTCTGAGAATGCCAAATTCTTTTTATTTCATTTCCTAAATCTGTGTATTTTCTTATTTTTTCACTAACAGATTTTTGAATATTACAGGAATTTGGAATAGCGACATCAATGATATAAGTTATTTTTTTAATTTTGTCTTGTAAAACTATATCGGGTCTATTATGACTAATCGCTCGGTCTGTTAGTATAGTTTTATCATAATATATTTTATAAAATTCGTTTTCTAAAAATGAATTTGGTTCGTATTCATAATATGGTACTACATTACGGCAGTCAATCAAGTTATGTTTAATTACCAAATTTTGGTGAATTATTTTTAAAACTTGATTGTGCCTAAATGTATACTCGGACGGTGCTAATATAGAACATCCCGATATAATATGTTCTATAGTTTCCGGAAAAGCCAAACATTTTCTACACAAATCATCAATTTGATTTGTATCTTTGATTATATGCTTTCTATAATTTTTAGTATTAATGACTCTATCCTGAATGGCAAGCATAAATCCTTCTATTTCTGCGCTCAACTCTCCAATACTCAACCATTTGTTTGACGAAATTTTGTCAACATACGTTTGGTTGAGATAATTGAAGTGTTTTGCGTGTAAAATTTTATTTGACCAGGAATCTAATAATTCCTGGTTGGGATTTATAAAAATGTTGGCATTCTCATCGTATAAATTTAAAGGTGTAATATTTCTATCTGCCTTGCAAATTATATATTTATTATTATTATTATAATAATAAATATATAATAAAATATATAATATATTTATTATTATAATAATAAATATATAATAAAAATAATTAAATAATAATAAAAATAATAATAAATATATAATAAAAATATTACCATTCGTTATTTCGGCTACTGGCATTATACCTAGCTCTCTAATTAAAAATTTAGGCGTATTATTATTATTTTTTTTTTATTTAACTTCCGATTTAGTTGTCCGGGTTAAATCTTCCCCAAAGGAAAAACTTAACCCTTCCACTCACTTTTCCACAAATGATCACCTAGGCCAGGGGTCTCCAAACTACGGCCCGCGGGCCGTATCCGGCCCGCCAGTGTCTTCCATCCGGCCCGCGACATCTTATGACCAGTGTCATCAAGGACCCGCGACAGCTAATGGCTAAGACCTTGCTCAGAAGGGGCGAAAACTCCGCGAATTTCTTCGTGCGAATAAATAAATATGCTCGTTGGCGAGGTACTTAGCACCAATACATTGCGTCCACAAGTATCGCGCGAATATATCGAGAGGATTTTTTTGAAAAATCTTTATTTGATTCGCAATGATATCAAGGTCTGAGAAACGAGTATCAAAAATTATCTTCAAAGCTACGTTATCTAAAGCTATTTTTTCATCCCTGAAAATTCCATTGTCTACCCCCCCCCCCATCTCTAGGACAGAAAATATGGGTGTATAGAAATTAAAACGGTTTTGGCCCTCTGAACTCACTGGAGTAGTCAATGTGGCCCTCCGGCTGAAAAGTTTGGAGACCCCTGATCTAGGCAATCAACATTATGTAAGTGCATTATATAAGCAAAATAAATACAAAACAATACAAGAACAACACGTCAACTCACCAGAGATCAAATGGGAAAATAATTCACCGACTCCAGATATTTTCATATCAGAGGGTTCGGCTCGGTAGAACTTCTAACAGGGCCTATAAATCCTACTGATCCCTCAACATAAATATTTAAAAAATCTTTTGTTATCCTACATGTATTCAAAATGACCGACTTTTGCATCTTTATATATAATTTTTTTGATAGATCTAATACGCCTAAATTTATTATTATTATTGTTATTATTATTATTATTATTACTATACAATATTTTTTACAATTCAAGTTTTCCAGTAATGTAATGTAGGCCTCACTGGGTGGCTTGCCCGTGCTGAGGCCTTGATTTTATAATATGAAAATATAAACTACATATTACATTTAAAGAGAAAAATTATACATTTAAAATTAAAAATACATAATACATATTAATATATTTAAAATTAAAAAAATAGTACATTGAAAATAATCTTGTGCGTTTGTGAGTGATGTGTGTTTATATTGGTTTTGTGTGTTTATATTGGTTTTGTGTGTTTATATTGGTTTTGTGTGTTACGTGTAGGTTTTATTTTTATTTTATGCTATGAAATTTTGGTAATATTGTCTTTTTTGTTCTTTAATCCATTTTGTAATTTTGTGTGTGAATATATTATATCTTATTATATCCTTATCCATTAGTAGAACCGGAATGGCCTCTCAGATCACGTAGCTAGAAATTAATATCTTTAGTGCAAAACCTTGCTTAGCTAGACCAGCAGCTTAAAATGCTTTTAGAGAGACCATAGCAGAAATCAAGCGAAGACCTAAAAAAGAGCAGGGGACTGCTATGCCAGTCTGAAATGGACCCAGAGTTGAAGAAGGTCTATTGTACGGTAAAAATAATATTATCTCGTACTGTGTAGAATACTGGAATACCCTAAATATATGAAAAAAATGTCAAGAATTTCTCGTAAATTTCAAGTGAGGTCTCGTGAGAAGTTGCGTTTTATGTCGGAGGAGAATAATTTATATGGGTCTGCAAATTGCCTCGAATCTTCCGAGGAGAATTATGTGAAAATAATTCTGACCTTATTAAGGAATTTCTTAGGAATATTTTAGACTTTTATTATAGAATATATTCGTGTCTTCTGCGTTAAGCTTAAAATATGAAGACACTGTGCAATAAATTCATGACATAATTTTGTGTGCGGACGGTAAATCGAGTGAGTAAGTAATTAATTCAAATTACCCACCTTGAATGGTTCAAACTCCGATACTAATCTGTTGTTCTTGCACAGGGTGTTCTCACCTGGGGCGGCCTGCCCAGCTTTGGTTGCACTACGAAGGCGGCGCGGCACTGCGCGCGGGCGGCCGCGTGCTCTGGCGTGCTCCCTTCCACCGCCTCAAGTCCTCGGCAGACGACGGGGAGAGGCTGCTATGGTTGGACTTCGGCGGGGACGAAGGAGAAATTGTAAGGACACCCTGGATTTTATAAATTAAACATGATATATGATACCATCCTACGCCACCTTAAACTAGCTTAACCTCATATAATCTTACATAAGAAAACATAACTTGGCCTATAACGTAGAAAACTTGACCCTTTCAGACCGTGTGTATTTTTTTAAATTCATAGAAATCCGATTTTTCTCTTCACTATCTAGAGCGAATAACAAATGCTGGTTTTGGTTTTTCATTATTACTAGTTCAGATGGTAGCCATTTTGATATTTTGAAAGGTGATTTTTGTGTTTAATCTCGACCAAATTTTTTCTCCAGATTTGTTCTCGATGTTGATAATTTTGTAAGGTATTTTTTAAATTTTGTTTAATTTTTATGTACTTAATTTTTTTATTATTGGTATTCAGTCCAATATTTGTCGTTTTATGTGACCCACGCTTTATGAGACCTAATGTTCTTTCAAACGAAAGTAGCAATTACATCTAAACTATTAAAATAAAAGATTTCAATAGCATTTATTATTTGAGGGGTGTTTCGTACCAACTGTTACTTTGAATAGACTGTATTTTTAATGAGAAAGAACGAATCAAGTGATCGTGTTTATTTATCACAAGGAATATTAGGAACGGGGAAAAGGAGGCCTTTACCTGTTAATGGTGCTTGTTTATTTTGAAGTTTTGGTGGTTTCTTGAAGGTTCCGTGAGCTCTATTAATAGTTCGTAGATGCGTATCTAATAAACACCGTTGTATCTACAAAAATAACTGTTTTGGAATCACCACACGACACTAATGTATTTAACTTGCTCGATAATTTACATTACGTGGAGCGAAATAATATGCAACTTTCAATAATTTATTTATTTATTTATTAAACGCCATAAAAGGCTTTTACAGTAATGTGAAACATTAGATTATAAGTACACAGTTCAGGGCTGTCAGAAACTTGACAATTAAAAATAACATTTTTCATTAAAATAATACATCCGTTAGCCAACACTATAAGACATCTGAAGCAAGCAGTTTATATTGATGCTATACATATACATTTCACATATATGTGGAATGTATATGTATAGAACACCATACATATGTTACACATAAAGAAGAACATGTCAGTATGATGCAGTACAAACAGACATTTAACATTTCACAAACATATCAGTTACATTCACAACCAAGTATTTTTGCCTTGATGCAAGACGGTGAGGTTTTGAAAATATCAAAAAGGTCTGTATACGTGTTGGCAGTGCGGTGAAAACGCGCCCACGGTGAATGATACAAATAGTTAGTGCTATGATTGTCACTGTGGAAAAGATGGTGGAGTCGAGTTGATTTAACAGGGACACGAAAATTTATAACACTTAACATTTGAGAGCAGTCTATGAGATTGTTCAGTAATTTAAAAAGTATAAGAATGTCATTAATAGTTCACCGGGTTCGAACATAAAAAAAAATATCACTTGGGTTGGTCTTCTTTTTTCAAATTTTCTTTATTCTTAAGGCACGACTTTTAAGAAAGGAACAAAAACAAGGGAAAAGGCAATTTGGGTAGGAACTGGAATGTGGAATAATCATAAAACTGTTTCAATATCAAACAAGGGGTTTTGAACCCTCTAAACCCCATTTCATTCAGGGGACCTAGTCGGTATCATTCAACACGTCCGTGCCGCCGGTTTAGCCACGTCACAAACCCGTATTAACCTTTCCCTTACGTTGTCCACCATCATAAAAAAAAATCTTAATGCACCGGTGCTGTACACTCGGTAAATTTTTTATTTTTATTTTTTTATTAGGTACAATATTTATTACAATTCAGGTTTTCCAGTAATGTAGGCCTCACTGGGTGGCTTGCCCGTGCTGAGGCCTTCATTTTATAATATGGAATATAAACTACATAATACATTTAATGAGAAAAATTATACATTTAAAATTAAAAATACATAATAATATATTTAAAATTAAAAAAAAATAGTACATTGAAAATAATCTTGTGTGTTTGTGAGTGATGTGTGTTTATATTGGTTTTGTGTGTTACGTGAAGGTTTTATTTGTATTTTATGCTATGAAATTTTGGTAATATTGTAAATATTTAGACATTGTAATTATTCCATCTGAAAATAAATATATTGCGAAGGAATACAGAAAATATGAACTCTGTTAACTAGTATATTTACAGAGATATTTTAGTAATTAGAGACAATGTCCACTCAGTTGACAGCACCGGCAAGAAAAAGTTAAACCACGAACTTACTGGTTTGTTAAACCGAAAGATACAGAGTGGGCCCCCAGGTTTGAAAGGGTTAACCTATTATATGTACACACTTCCGACAGAGATATCACTGAAAAAAACAGCCCCTTTGCTTAGCCATTCTTATTACTTTAATTAGATACCTAGTATAAGTTGTTCAAATTAGAAACATGTATGTACTGTGTACATCTGCGAGAGAACCGTGTTCGTGGAAACTTAACCTACAATATCATAAGTTATATTATCTTAACCTTCCGTAACCCTCTGCCGTCTCTATCGCTCAGGGTATTAAGTTAATTGAATACCCGTATGTAGAGACTTGTAAGATACCTGATATTAACCAACCTAACCTAATATGACTCTGACATAACTTCTTAACTTGATTATAATACAGTTCTCTACTATCTCTATAGTACAGATTCAGCTACTTTCAAAACTTAACTACCGCGATCGCGATAGTAGAATCTAATCGAATTTCAATTTTTTCAAGATTGGCGAAAATTTATTTATAATTATTATTTTCACCAAATTTTCTTCTATTTTTTAACAATATTATTCATGGTCTACATTTTTTTGTTTTAAGGGCCAACACTCAATGGTCCTGAACATCACTTTATAGTATGCTAATTCAATTAACACTACACATGATTTATCTGTACATTTTATATGGGTATTTACGAAAATATCTACGATTTCCAGTGACAAAATTCCTGAAACTGTAATATTTTAAATTATATGAATAAATACCAAAATGTCTGTAATTATTTACAGTTTGAAAACCAAAGGCAATTTCGTACGTTTTACCTGAAATTCCAATACCTACGTATTTCGTAGAACTTTTTTCACTGGAACCGTATACATTTTCTTTACTATCGGTTCACAATTTACAGTTAAATAATTTGTAATAGTGCTTGCGTTAGAATACTTCAAAGTTTAAAGATATGTACAGATTATTATGACGCGAATACATTTGCTTGCCGAAACGCGAGCTGAGCCTCGAATTATGGGAAAGGAACGAAGCAACAGCAAATGGCGCGACACGCCGCTTACGCTCGCAAATGTATACGCAGGATTAGACTCAAAATCGCAGGTTTTTCACCCTAGGAGGTAATTTATAACCTTTTTATAAAAATTTATTCATCTAAGTAATTGTTTTTATTTTATTAGAGCAAATTTCAGTCCATGTTTTTTTTTTTTTTTTTATATTGCAACCATGGTTTCCAAATGGTGATTGAACATTCATCCATGACAAGGTTCCCTGCCACAATGCCAAAGTTTTCCACAAATATCTTCAAGGTACGCAAATTCCAACGCTCCCATGGACTGGACATAGTCCCGATATGAATCCTATCAAAATTCTTATAGTCAGTTATGAAGAAAGAATTAAAGAAAAGAAGATTACCGCCAAGCTAAATCTCATCGAGTAACTCATCCAAGTATGGCATCACAACCAAGAAATAATTAAAAAAATTCCTCCACTGCATGCCAATTAGGAACAAATTGCATCACAAGAACAAAGGAATGACGCCAAATACTAGATACAGGGTGTAGCAAACAGTGCAGATTCGAAGGGCTATTAAATGAAAACGGCGCAATTTACAGAAATGGGGTTTATTTTATTTTATTCGGTAATCATGACGTTTTATGCATCAAGTCCTGAAGATGACACCAGAAAGATGAAGACCCCCAGCATCGATACATTGATGAAGGCGATTTCTGAAGTTTTCGGCCACATCTTCGCACATCTCGAAGGGTATAGCGGTGATTTCCTACGAATTCGTTCTTTGAGTTCTTACAAGGTGTGAGGCCGATGTTTAAAATCATTTTCCTTTAGGTAGCCCCACAGACTTATTCTGTCGCAAATGCTCAAATTAGATGAGCGCGCAAGATTGAAGGGTAGACGGAATGCCCGCTTGGCCGAACGGCCATTTTCAAGCAACGTTCGGACGACTGAAAACAGCACGACACTCGCAACACAATGAGACCCCTCCCAGGTTCCTACCCCTACCACACGGGATGTACTGGCCCTTCAAAACTCCACTGTCTGTTTTGCTGCACCGTATATAAGCCATTTATGTAATTAAAGTAATTATTTCTCGTTAATTCTCGTATACGTTGATGTTAACAAAAAACATGTTTTGAGTCTAATAATTTCCACGCATCTGTAGAAAAGTATAGAATTTACAGTTTTTTTTATTTCTTTTCTGGACCGTTAACTCTTTAGGCCTTTACCATATTGACCAATATATTTCTTAAAGACTCCCGAGAATTTGTTTGTAGTTATTCTAAACTACGCAACAGATGTTGATTCAGTTTTCACTATCATTTAGAGAATTTCTTCCGGAAGGTTTACATATATAATATGTGTATAGTATATTTATAGAAAGTAGATAAAAGTCGATGTTTTATAATCAAGTCGTAAAAATATGTTTTCGGGCACTACATTGTTCGCTGGCGAAACCTTATGAGATACATAAAAATAATGTACTACGGAAATGTATATCTTAAAAAGGCCTACAGAAAAGTCCGCCATGGTATATCTCCTAAGGATAACCCCCAGTAACGTCGGGTACAGGTCAGCTAGTTTCATTTAAAAATATAATTATAATTTTACAAATTTTCGTAAATTTACATTTACAGAGGTGTACATTTATAATCTTTTATAGTTAACTTCTAGATATGAATATAAAGCGTGGTGTTAACTATTTATAACACCGTTTAAATCGTATTTCTCACCACGACAGTAAGGGCGGTACAACGATTTCTATCAAACCATATGACCATATATTAAACGAACAAATTGACTCAAAGGATGATAGCTGGTTCCCAAAACCGAACAAATTATGTAAGTATTGACTGCAAATTTTTATGTATAATTTTGTACAAGTTTCATTTATATTATTTTCAGTGTTACCTACCTTACCAGAAAAGTATTTTTCCCAGATCAAACTGCGGGCATATTAAAAATTCTCTCCATATTTAAAAATGCAGTATTTCACATAACTAGGTTGCTATTACAAAGCTTCTATCTCCCGATATTGTAGATTAAAAAGTAATATCTGCGGACTATAATAATAGCACAAGCGATTTTAAATCACAATGCTATAGTATGGCAATTAGTTAAGCAACCTTTTTTGATAACACAAACACTAAGTATTTTCTGTTTGCGCTGCATTTTTAGAAGCGCTTTTTCACGAGGTACGTGATTTTGTGATATATGCTTTTGAGAAACGTGTTTCAGGACACATTGTCCACACAAGTAATCTGTAACCAGAATAGGAGGTCTTAGAATTCACCTTAAGATTCAATTCACGGAAACGTCGGCCAGGACAAGCCAAATATGCTTTCACGTAACGATGTAGCCAGTGTACGGACTGCAGTCAAGGATTCTTCGGTCGAATGGCATGTGTACTGTGTACAGAAGCTTTCCATGGCGTATAAAAGCCTCCACGACGTACAGAACTCAGTGTAGTGGTATGGGATTAGTAGTGATTCCGATTCATCATTCCAGGGTACTTTGATAGGGCATAATGGTTTCCACTGAGTCTGCTGATTGGAGGCGTATTCAAAAACCGTGCTTTGCATTGGTTTTCTTTTCAGCGCTTTTAAACTTCTTGGAGATGACTTGATTAAAATTCATCAGGAATTGCAACTTCTCAAAATTTTTTATTTTTTATTATGTAACTAGCTTTTTTATCACTCGAACTTTATGAACCCGATACTAAAGTGGAATACGATCGGAAATGAGCTGCCGTAATTTGGGATTCGGTTTTGGGTACCGCCGCCCGGGAACCATTTATTGGATTATCAATACCTTTCCCATAGGTCACCCCAAGTGGATCGCTATGTTTGGTGATTTAGCAGGGTGCCCGGGTTCATCGGGTGAGGTGTGTTCAGGATGCGCCTGCCCACCAGTTGCGTGGCGTGCCAGATCGGGAAAGGCTAGTTTGGGGAGACTCCAACTGATTTCTCGGAATAAATTCGGTTTAGATGAGTCACTCGAATAACCGAAATTGAACTTGATTTAGACTAGGTAAGTTTTTTAGATTTTTACGGCCAAAAGCATTTTTGTTGTTTGTTTTTGGGGTGTTATGCCGTGTTGCGCTAACTCCTTCTTTAGCCGACGTTTCTTCACATCTTCGGATCTACCGGATCTGCCCTGATGATGGACACTGCAACGCTGTCCGAAACGTCGGCTAAAGAAGGAGTTAGCGCAACACGGCATAACACCCAAAAACAAACAACAAAAATGATTTAGACTAATTTAGGGCTAGGGAATCCGAATCTGTAAGAATTAGGTGGGGGTCGGCACTATTAACTGAGTTATAGGATCTTGAAATTTCGTACGCGATACATAGAAACCATGTTTTATTTATCAACTATGAATTAAAAAGAATCAAATTAACAACTATTTTATATTTTTGACATTTCAGCAGTGCCAACCAAAAAATAAAAAGTGTTGCCATACAATAATAATATCAATGTTATTAATTGAATGCATGGAAAATTCTTAAAATTAAATATCATTTACCAGATTTGTAGGCAAGTTTTTTTACTTTTTATTTTAAACTTTAAAAAAATAATTTTAATGTAAAACAAAAAAATTACACAAATAAAAAAAAATATGTCTGTCAAAAATATAAAATAGTTGTTAATTTGATTCTTTTTAATTCTTAGTTGATAAATAAAACATGGTTTCTGTGTCGCGTACGAAATTTCAAGACCCCATAACTCAGTTAATAGTGCCGACCCCCACCTAATTCTTACAGATTCGGATTCCCCAGCCCTAAATTAGTCTAAATCAAGTTCAATTTTGGTTATTCGAGTGACTCCCCTAAACCGAATTTTACCCGATTTCTCGACCCATTGGTTTACGCCGCAGCGGTAGGGATAGATTCATAAGTCCCTCACTCCTGGACACACTGATCCCTAGATTCCTACCCTCATACCTTTATCCTTCTCAGAACTTCCCCTTCTTGCTTTTAAAAATACCCTCCATATAGTATCCCCAAAGTTGACACAGGCCCCGAGGGAAATAATTTTCTCAGGGTCTCCTGTGTGGGGTTAATGTAAAAAAATCGCGTGTTGCAATTCATTATTATCTCCGTAAATAACCTCTTTGAAAAATTTGGACCAAATAATATGACACCTGTTTTTTCTTTGTTTTTTGATAGTCAAGTACTTTTACATTACATATTTTAAGGCTCCATGTGGATGTTATTTTGCCAGTTCAAAATAGTTTCCTTTATTTAGAAAGACATTAAGCTCTCTTTTTTGACTTCGAAAACCTGCGAACATTTTTTGCTCGATTATACCGATTTAATTAATAATAATTATTGCATGCTGAACCCATGTTGAATTGTGATTCTGCCGCTGGTAGCTCGGTTGTAATCGTTATTTCTGATATATTAAGGTTCAAAGGTTTACCAAGTTTCTTATTTTTGATCATTCAAAGGTCATTTTGATCATTCTCTAAACGTGCATACAATATCATCACCGAATCACTGCATAATGAATGCTATGCTTTAAACACACATTTAATTTCATTAATGAATCACCGCATAATGAATGCTATGCTTTAAACACACATTTAATTTCATTAATGAATCGCCGCATAATGAATGCTATGCTTTAAACACACATTTAATTTCATTAATGAATCACCGCATAATGAATGCTCTGCTTTATACACTCATTTTTCGTTAACTGTAATAACGAAACCAAGGAATTCCTAAAGTAGTGTTTTTTCTGTAAAATTACTAATGAAAAGTATTATTTTGTAGCCTTTGTCTTTGCCACTTAACATTTACAAGCGTAGGCTAGATGAAGTAGGTATTTCTAGTATTATTCGTATTACTAACGAGACTGGCGCGAGATGGGTAGATTTTATAATCGTGTTCTCTGGATTCTCGGCATTATTTTCTTTCACATGTCATTTTATATTTTCTGGATGGAGTTTCGCTTCTGATTTATTATTCAGGCTTTGAGTCGTTCTCGAATCCACAAACATTAATTAATATTACACACGAAAGTCGTACAAGTACGTTCTTACGTTTTCCGAATCATAAATATTTTAATATCGGGTTAACTGTAGCGGCGTGATATCCCGCAGCGTCTCACAGTGGAAATGCGAAATGTTTTCCCGATATATTACATATGTGTTACCGTAAAAGCCCAAATCTTAGGTTTTTCCGGTAATTCCTAGTATTTACGGATACGAAACACGTGAAAAACCGAAGTTGGTGCGTTTACAAGTTTTTTTCAAATAATTACCACTAAAATTTTATCGTAAATTATCTCTTTTTTATTTATTAATATAAAGTTTTTTTACATAAATTTTTCGATATCTGTCTCACTAGGGTACACCTGTTATTTTATATTGTATGTGAATTGTTGTTACTGTTTACGTGTAATTTGGTTTACGTATGTTTGTGATAGTGGGACGCCCAATACTTGTTATCCATTTCTTTATTTCGTGTTTGAATTTGGTCATTGAAACTGTTCCTCTAATGGTGGCTGGTAGTATATTGTATAGTTTGCAAGCTATGTATTTAAAATGTCTTTGCCCAAAGGTGGTTTTAGCAAAAGTAATATATCATTTGAGTTGGTTTGTATAGTGTTTTGGTGTAAATTAATCAAGATGGATCTTGCAAAGAGCTGTTTTATGTCCTTAACGTTGATAGTATTGAAGATAGTGTCAGTGCTGGTAGAAAGAGGAAGTTTGAGAATTATTTTTATGATTAATTTTTGTGCTTTAATAATGGGGTCGAGGGCACTAGAAGAAGTATTACCCCAAGCTTAAAAAATCTCTAAATAACCTAACTTAGCATAATCTCATATTTATTATTATTATTTATTTATTTATTTATTTTTCATGTTCTCCGTAAAACGGTTATTCACCAATACATTATGGAGAAGATTACAAATTAGACAAAAAGTATAGCAAAACACATAAAAAGGTCAGTTTCACTACTTTGTGACATACGTCAAAAGATAATTGTTAAACTGCCTGTAGGTTACGTTAAAAATGTCGATGGTCAATGCAGACTCGTTGAGCAGTTCAGTCGCTCTGTTGACTGGGGCGTTCTGATAGGCAGAAGTCCTCGCTTTTGGAGCATAAAAAAGGGTATGGGACCTTCCACGAGTATACTTGTCTGGGACATATAAGTTAATCTCTTTCAAAATAGATGGATTATGTATAGTTCCAGAGATTATCTTAAAAAAATGTTTTCCTAAAAATATTTTTCGGCGGGCTTCTAATGTATTAAGATCGAGCATTCCTGCTAAGAATAAGGATGGATACAGGAAAGGGTAGTACATATATTCCCTCATATATAGGTAACGCATGAATCTCTTTTGTACTTTTTCTATTTCGAGAATATGGTTTTGCTCAGAAGGGGCCCAAATAATGGAGCTATATTCCAAGATACTGCGAACAAGTGCTTCATACGTTCTTCGGATTGCGATTCCGTTGGTAAATGATCTTGAATTACGAAGAACAAATCCAAGCATTTTGTTGGCACGGGAGACAATATCAGATATATGGGATTTGAAAGAGAGATTTGCTTCAAAAATTACGCCAAGGTCTCGAATCTCATTTTTACGTGTTAATTCATGTTTATTAATGTGGTAGGGGAACAGGAATGTATCTTTGGACCTTGTAAATGTAACGACACTGCATTTCTGAATACTGAAGGGTAAGTTGTTCAGTTCCGACCATTTGACAAGAGAATCAAGATCGTTCTGCAGAAGAATGGAATCGATGTAACTTTTGATTGCTTTGAAAAGTTTTATATCGTCAGCAAAAAGGAGATATTTTGAGTGGTTTATAGTGTTGCCAATGTCATTGATGAATAAGAGAAAGAGAAGGGGTCCTAGATTCGATCCCTGGGGAATCCCGGAGTTAGTTTTGTATTCGTGAGATATATGGTGTCCGTAACTGACATACTGACGACGATTGCGTAAGTAGCTAGCCATAAAAGCGAGGAAATTCTGAGAGAATCCGATGTCACTTAATTTTTTTAATAAAATATCATGGTCGACTTTATCAAATGCTTTCTCGAAGTCTGTATAAATCACATCAACAGGTACAAAATTTTCAAATGAATTATTAATATAGGTAATGAGATTCATAAGATTCGTTGAAGGTGACAGTGTGGGACGAAATCCGTGCTGATTTTCGGTGAGTGCGTGTTTTGTTTGGTTATATATCTGTGAATAAATTATGGTTTCTAAAAGTTTTGCGGGTGCTGACAACACAGCTACAGGTCTGTAATTATCTATTTCTGACTTTTTTCCTTTTTTATGTATAGGCGTTACTTTCGTTAGTTTCCACATTTCCGGAAAGATATTTTTGCGAAGTGATAGGTTAAAAATATGTTTTAGAGGTTGAACAAAATAACTTGCATATCTTTTGAGGATTATAGGTGGAATACAGTCTGGGCCGACGGAGTATTTAGGTTTTAGTTTATGGAAAGCTGTAATAATATCGTCATCGTTAATTTCATGAATTTGTACAGGTAAAAAGTTAAATGACAATGAAGCTATAGAGGATATGTCAAGTTTGGGGATATTGTCGCTAAATACTGATTGAAAATAGTGTGCGAAACCTGCGGCGATCTCAGACGATCCATCATATTTATTGTCTTTGTAGTCCATGTGGTTAAGTTTGATAATATAACCTAACATAACACAAATTAACTTAAATACGTTCATTTAGAACCAGTGGCGGCTCGGTTTTTTTTTAAATTTTCTATATAAATTGTATGAAGATTTTTAGGAAATCCGTGCGGCGCACGACCAAACTGGAATTTCCAGAAAATCTTCAAACTAAAAGACAATTTTCGAAAAGAAAATCGTTTTCAGTTACAACAACATCAATAATGCCATTTTTGTAATATTAGCACTCTAGAACACCCAAGAGTCACGAGCCGCCACTGTTTGGAACTTACATGGACATTTCGGTAAATACTGGGATTTATCTATAAAACCTAGGATTTGCCGAGGTGGTTGTGGTTTACAAACTTTTTCATAGTTTTACCGCATTACTTTGGTAAATTACCACAAAATTACTCAGCCTTATCTAAGCTTAAACATGTTTTAAAGTGACCTAGCCTAATTAAACGTTTTCATTGGTAAATCATAGTTTTAACCCGGAAATTCATTTACCAAATTGACCAAAATGGCTTTTAAAGTCAGAAATGAAAATGTTTACACTGCTTCTTGGCTTCAAACTTTCAAACATGCACTTTCGTAAAGACGTTAAGTTACTTGTGGAACCTACGATTTGCCAATTTTCGGATTTTTGCTGTAACACACATGATATTATAATATATTTAAGTGTTCTCCTATCGCATCTCCTGATATATAGTAATTCAAGTCCTTACTCCTTACCTGCGGAGAATTACTGGTATTGTTACCCGGTGCCTCCAGATCTTCAGACCGCCATTTGTCGCGTTCAATTATCGCCGTGTGATGGCAGACAAGAATAGCTTGGCTGGCTTGAGCTCGACTGGCTGGCTGGCTGGCTTGAATGGTTGGTTGGCTTGGGTGTGTCTGCGCTTGTAACGCAGAGCTCGGCTCAATCCAGTTTATTTGCCGCGAAGGCGCTAAACTTTGCCATTCCATTATCGAGCATTATCATCATTTGCTTAGGCAGAGTGCTGTGTTATTTAGCTATACCTAGGTATGGGCGTTGGCGTTGGCGTTGTGCTCACTCGTTTTCTCCAAAGTGTTTTGGATTTTCCGCCCAATCTTCGCGTTGATATCTTCACAAAGGATTGCGCCATTGTGAAGATTCTATTAAATTTATTTTGCACGGATATTTATTTGTTTACCCCCGCCTTTTTGCTGTAGAGCGATTACGCGATTGAGAGATTGTTAGTTATTTGCTCATTTATAAATTGTATTTGTTCCGAAGTGTCGGAATTTTGAAATTCGCTACAGATTTCAAAATTCAATTCGTTCGGAAGCATAGAATAATGAAGAAAACTAGAAGTGCATTCCATACAAATTTGAATTGAAACAAATGTTCCATTTAGCTTAATAGCACAGCTTTCTGTCTCACTTGCACTCGCCTGACATCGTAGATCTCCATCACATTTGAATTTCGTAAACACAGTTTTTATTGGAAATTTAAACCTCGATTTGGAAAAATATTTGGATCACGAAACATGTCCACAAGGCATTTTTTATTTTTTATTCTATGTTCAGGTTTAATTAATTATCAAAACAAATGTTTCAGGAATTAGTTGAGTATTACTCAAATAACCATTTTCCGAAAATGAATAAACCAAAAATCCTGTAAAAACGAACCGATAATGTTTTATTGCCAAAATACATCTTTTCACAATAACTATATTTCACTTTAATCTCAATTTTTGTACTAACAAATTCATTATTTTTCATGTAATTTTCTTAACAGGATTACGTGTTTCGTTTAAAGTTTTTTAAATTTTATATATCAACCCTTTATATTTTGATCTTTATATTTCTAAAAGATTATGTCAGAAAGTGGGAGAATTTGTGTGTATTTCCACTTTTCAATAAAATCCAAATAGATAGATTATTTCTGAACGTATCCGAAAACTAAAAACTGCCTTTAAAGGGTGATGAAATACTATTTAAAATTTTATTAGAAATAAACATATAATTTTAAATCAAACATAAAAGTTTTAGAAAATGCTCACCGTACGTTTTTCACACTGAACTAAAATTACTAGTTACGAAGAAGATACGTATTTTATTTGACAAAAATGTATTATAAACATTACTGCCACCTCACTTTTTGTCGTTACATATAAAAATAATTAGTTCACAAAGTTTCATAATTCTTTCTCAAATTGCGGTCTGAACCTTTGGTTTCATAGAGGTGTGCATTTTAATTATTCTGTGGTTTACTTCTGTATTTGAGTATAAAGCTCGACGGTTTCTCTTTCTAACACCGTTTAGTTCATATTTTTAACTATGACGGTAAGGGAGACACAACGATTTCTATTAACCGGTCTGTGGCTGAGTTGACATCGCGTTTGGGTTCTACCCAGGCGTAGTGTGTTCAATTCTGCAGCTGGCTAAGTCCTCCATCATAACACAATCAACATTTTTCCGCATACTGTGGTGGTAGTAGGAGATTTTCAAATATTGTCAGGTTGTTCGTATCCCGGGAATGTTTGTCTATCTTCAAATATATATATATATATATATATATATATATATATATATATATATATATATATATATATATATGAGACCATATGAGTTGTTCCGAAAAGCGAACAAATAAATTGACCCTACGGGTAATAGCTGTTTGTTCCCAAAACCGAACAAATTAATCTGTAGAGTTAAGGGTAGTCATTAGCATACCATTGCAGTTTTGACTACTAGAAATAAATCATTCTTATAATAATAATAATAATAATTGGATAATTTGTAGAGCGCCGTTTTTGTGAAAAATCACCTCAAGGGCGTTAAACAACGCTTTTTATATAATGAAATATTATTAAATTCTACAATTATTTCATCTTATTTTATTAATAAAATAGCGACGCGCCACTTATCTTCCCAAATATATCTGTCTAATTTAAAACAATAAAAGGCGTAATAATTCGGTGCTGGGCCAGGCTTATAAATTTAATAAGAACCTTTTTTGATCCTCAGAGAGTTGCGATAACACCACTGTTGAGTGTCCATACAGTTTTTTGTACGTAGATCCAGGACGGGCGCTTTATTCTCTTCCCTTAATATTATCTCCGCTTTAATACCATTATAAATAGGCTATTGTCTTCCTTCCTTTAGTTTGTCTATTTATCACGAGAGCGCACGAGAACTAATGTACACAACGTTACTTCAGCGGCACCGATTTATTTGAATGTAGTACATAATATATTATTTATACTATTACTGCCTAGTCTGCATAGCATACTGTTACTACTACTACCGACTGTTATAACACGGCGTATGTTTAGTTTAGATTAGCTGCGGAGTTTAGATAAGGCTTCGCAGGATGGACATTTTACGGGAACCATTAAATAATTCATTCCATATTTTTTAAAGCAGAGTTTTGTGAATAATCATTGTGATCGCCCTCAGCCTAACAATGAATTTAATTAAATAGACACATAAAAACCTTTATTTTACGAATTTAATATCAACGTTATATTATATCAAATATTTCCTCCAACAGTCTAGTTCACATCCAAGGCTTCGTGAATTCAATTCCTCGATTGGTATTCAATTCAAGTCCTGCATCAAGACAAATAAACATTTTCCGCTTTCTGTGATGTAGTAGGAGATTTTCAAATACTGTCGTATTTTTTGTAACCCGGGAATGTTTCTTTTAAATAAATACAAAAAAATTTACCTTAACTACTGTAATAATAATTTATCTTATGATTAACAAATTATTTATTTAAAAAGAAAGAAACATTCCCGGGTTCAAAATAACCAATTGGACGCTTAGTATTATTATTTCTTTGTAAAAGAAAGACAAACATTCCCGGGTTACGAATAGCCTGACAATATTTTAATATCTCCTACTACCACCACAGTAAGCGAAACTTTTGGCTTGTGTTGTGATAGAGGACTTAGCCAATCGAGGAATTGAACACACTACGCTTGGATGGGACCCAAACGCGATGCCAACTCAGCCATTTCTCATATTTTTATAAAAGAATAAAACCTGACAATATTCGAATTTCTCCTGATTCTATCATTATAAGCGTTATATATTGATAATGCAATAATGGAGGACTTAGCTACCAGAGGATTTGTTCACTCCGCTACTAACGAATCGACTACAAATATCATATCGTTAACTACTAACCGGCCTATTATGAACTCAGAAGTAGAAAATTATACTACATTCTTTAAAGTTCACTTTACAGAAACGCCTGCCAACAAGTTCTGTGTAGGTTTTTGACAGCAGCTCTCCATTACTTGACTGACGAAAGTTTTGACATCTGTTTTGCGGTTCACACTATGCTTCTGTATTATCTACGGAGGCTCAGGACGACTAGAGGAGACCTCCATGGCTCCTTTCAGCGAGAAACTTTGCTAAGTTAATCATCTCGCGAACTGCAACCAACTCCTTAGAACTTTGTCTTGCTTCTTGCATAATATGGACATTATTATCAGATAGTGTCAAGAGCAATAAACATATTTCCGCTTTGAATAGTATTATTATTATAATTTTTATAAAGTCTTAATTTTTTTGTTTACTTTGAGTAACGAGTAGGTAAATTTGGCTTTATTTGGATAGAATGAAGTCAGAAGTGTGCCGAGACAGAGTTGCATGGCGGATTATCCCCCCTGCCTATTCCTGCGGGGAAACGGCGGTATGGTTAGTCATTTAGTTACCAGTTAGCAATACAACTTCAATAACTTCAATTTTTATTTTTCTTTCCAGTTCGATTTGATAATTTTCATTTTTATGTTCAATTTTTCTCCTTTTTTATGTAATTTTTTTCTAGTATCTCATATACTTTGTAATTAGTGTACTTCGTTGTTAAGTTTTGTGTTTTCATGTTTTCAACAATAGTTTTTGGTGACCATGATAAATAAATATATTTTTTAAACATTTTTTATTTCTATTTGTATGAATGTATACATTATGGGATGTGTAGGATTGAACTAACATCCCCACATTTCGGAATAAAGCATAAAGAATGGAAATCTTTTTAAGATAATAAACCTATCACATCGTGTTGTCTTGTTCCAAATAAAATTACTGAAACTGTTCTTCAGCTATTTTTCTTTGAAGATTATTTCATCAGAATCAACAAGAGAAATATCACGTAGCCTTAATATATTTATCGTATATGTACTTTTATGTATTTTTTGGGAGTTGTGGCGTTCCGCTAACTCCTTTTTCAGTGAACGTATCCTACATATTCTAAGCGTCCATCATTATGACATTTAATGTAAATAATATTTGGATGATTTATGTAGAGCCGTTTTCGCGAGAAATCACCTCACGGGGCGCCGTACAAATATATTATACATTGCATAATAAATATTACTCGCTTACCCTCTAAAATAGACAATATGACCAGATGGACAAAATGAGTGGCATATCTATAAAATTATAATTTCTAGACTTAGAGCTCTGTGAATTTCTCTTGTAATTTTTAATTTATCTTATATAATTTAATTCAAATTTTAAAAAATATACCTCTAAGTCAACACCTTATTCCCTAAAATTTAATAGGCAAATTTCTAAAGCTTAACCGGGACACTTTTCTGCGAAATGTTTTCAATAATTCTTTATAATATTATATTATACTTTATAATAAGTCTTACATTGGTTTAGTTTGTCAGATTTATTAAATATTTGTAGTATCAATGTTATTATCTATTTTGTTATCAATACAAACGTTCGATCTTTTTTGGAGGGCATCCACTTCTTTCCCGCCCTGGTTTAAGTAACAGATGGTTGCTCTTTCAGGGCTCACACAAGGACTCTATTTTTTATAAACAAAACGGTTCTGATAGATTAAGGTAAACAAGTTAGAAATCAAACACCGGAAAATCATAGCAAAAAAGAAAACAAAATAAAAAAATGTAAGAATGCCACTTATCGATACACATCAGGCGCGGTCCGTCCATACGTGCTGTGGATTCTCCACATCCCTTGCATTTTAGAGTAAAAAGATTTGGACTTCTAGCCGTAAACAGCAATACTGCAATTTCATATTTTAATCTTTCTACACCGACCTTAATGTGATTTTTTTTACAAAATTGGCGCTGTAAAAAATCATACAAATATTATTATTATAAGACATCGTGCATATTATCGTCCAGTTTCTGTGTACGCACAACGAACGACACGATACAAAGAGCGCGGGCGAGTCTAAATACACATGCATTCTCAAATACTGTTAAACGCGTAAAACACACTGTGGTGTGGAAGCGATCTGTAAACCGTATCCAAGAATTCTAAAACGTACGTTCTTTCCGCGCATGCGCACTGAGACCCGCAAGCCAATATCTTCGTTAACTTTATACGATATTAATGACAGCATCCAACGTACAAAAACCGTCTTTAATGCTCATATGTAAAATGCACAGAATCGTATACTCTATTACTAATCCATTGGATTGTATGCGCGCGCTGCTTTGAACTTGAATACCGAATTCGAATTCTTATTAAATATTATTATGTGATTTACTTTTTAATCATAAAATCATTAAACAATCTTTATTAATTATGTTTATATTTTAATCTTAATGTTTAATATTTTTAATTTTTATTTGTATCTTTTTAAATATACATATAATTTTTCTTTATTCTTCAGTTTACTATTAATTTTAATATATTTGTTTTTAGTTTTATTTCATGTATGATTCATGAAATAAAACTTATGTTTCTATAAAATAGTATTTTTTAGTTCTTTTAAGTTATTTTTATTATTATTTCATGTATGATTCATACTTGCATACTTATTTTTCTATAAAACAGTATTTTTTAGTTCTTTTATGTTATTTTTATTATTTTTTCATCTATGATTCATACTTGATTACTTATGTTTCTGTAAAATAGTATTTTTTAGTTCTTTTAAGTTATTTTTATTATTATTTCATGTATAACTACCACAAAACGAGCATTAGCCTAGTATGGTAGTTAAAAAAAATGTCAATAATGTAACATGTAAACATTAATTAAATATTAAATTAAAAAAAAAAAAAAAATACAAATGAATACCCAACATAAGATGGATATTTCGCCAACGTGTTCTAAATGATAATAGTGAATTGTGTTGTTGTATAATTGAATCATTAATGCAAAAAAGTTTTGTGTCTCGGACATTTGCGGAAAAAAATCTTATTCTGAATACTGGAAATATTGAGTTATGGAGCTAATGGATTTATGGAGATAATTTTAGATGGTACCTAATTGTATCTCGTTGGGCTAGCGTCTAGATGTGCATATTTGATATCAAGTACGTAGTAAGTACGAGTATAAACATTTGATGTCCAGCATCCCTTCTACAAAAAGTCACCGACCGCCACTGATGCACATTTAATTATTAATTAAATAAGAACAACAAAAGATGATCACCTCAGTTGGTGCAAGACGAGGATCCTTCCACCTCCTTTTCGGTCGATGAAGCACAACGCATAAGTACGTAGTTGTCTAAAATAATCGTGTTTGTTCTCAGGAGCTGGATATGGAGGGTAGTCCGAAGCCCGCCGTGTTCATCCTGCACAACTTCCTGTCTGCGCGCGTGCATGGCCTGCCGCCCTAGTGGCCCGCGGGCGGCGTTTCGCCCCCGACCCCGCCCCCGCCCCCCGAACGCAAGGTAAGCCCCACACTCGTCAAACTCTACACACCTGTCACTTTATCATTCACTAGTTGTTCCGCCAACCTACATCCCTTCAACTGAATTTATTTGCGTGGTGTTCCACTTGCTACAAATTTATTCATTTTGTCTAGGCGCCTCCCGGTGGCGTTTGCTCAAAATGAGACATTTCCTCTGTAACTCATCTCTATCTACTCATATAATTTTCTTCTTCACATCTGTAAAAGTCTTTCATAATATTTTATATAAGACGGACCCATTTTCGTGATCCACCTTCCTCAAAATTTAATTATGACGTTTATTTGCAGCTCGTATTTCACCCTTTATTATTACCTATTCCTATTTCTAAAAAGGTTATCATAATATTTCAATATCAGCTTATAAATTACCATATACCAATAAAATCTCGTCTTTATCCCTTATTTTTTTATACTTCGGATCTTCCTGGAATTTTCCCTACATTTCTAATTTGAATCCCAATTCAGAGAGAAGTTGAATAATAGCCTCGACGATATTATCATAATGTCTCCGTGGATGAAATAGTTATTCATTTATGTATTCTAAGATACAACCTTTCTTCACGTTATTACGTTTAGAATAAGAGGCTTTTTGTATTCCAGTGCCTACAGGAGGTCTACAGATACGTCACTCCGCTCTCGCATCTCTCTCTTGATTGCTTTCATTTGTGTTCTCGGTATTAAGGTATAACTGATGGAATGAGTTCATAACTCAATGTGTATTTTTGTTGTTTTAGTCCCTTGACGAAATGCAGAACGCCACCGGTGAAGAGACCGCTCCGTGAAGAGTTAGGTTGAAGTAATCTCCGTAAATAGTGAAATTCAAAGAAAATGTGATTTACACGATATTAATGATATATTGTAACGAACTCTGGAAAGGAACGCTTCTTATGATGTCAGTAACTAGTAGGTATCTTATCTTTGTGAGTAAATCTCTTAAAAAGTATTAGCAAATGACGTGGCACATTCGGTGTAATCTAACTGTATTTCTCCTCTCTAGTTTTTATAATGCGACAATGTAGCACAAATAAAGAATAGTCTAATTTAAACGAATTGGCGCATCTAATGCGCGTGTACATATAATATATAATGATGTTTTATGTAAATATGGTGAAAACATGATTTATATATTTTTGTCAGCTCTTAAGTCTTGAAGATGCCAACTAGAATATCTCGCATGTTTGAAATGATCGACTACTTTCCCGTAGCTGAAGGATTATCAAACGTTTTCGCTTAAGGCGCGCAATGGCGTCATCAAAACCTCCAAATGCTTCAACATAACTTTTCTTTTGCAAATATTATTCATTCTTGTAGTCGTAAGTCTTTTTTATTTATGCATGTAATGAATCTCATTTTCGATGTTTATCCATTGGAATATTGGACAATAATGAAGAAAATATTTTAATGTTATTTAATAAATAAACAGAAGTTCAATGGATACTGTTTATCAAGTAGCATAAGGCACTGTTTAACATATCCTTTCTTATTACGACTTTCTCAATGTGAATACTCAAATTTATATTTAAAATAAATATGTCCAATAGCGATCAGTAAATAATATTAATGTATTTACAGAATACGAGAAAACTTATCATACATAACAACATCCATAGGTAATATTGTAAAACTGTTTGGGGTTTTAAGTTAAATAGGAAACTTTCTGATTAAAGATATGTAAGATATTTCTGAATTCTGATACTCGAAGACTTGCATTTTGTGTTTAGTTCAATTGAGAAGTCGATATAATATCAGTACCCTTAACAGTAATGTAGTAACGACAAAATAACTTTCGTCATCGAAATTTAATGAACGAACTGAAAATCTTTTACGGCAAAAGCAGCGTAATATTAAGAAAAACTCACTTTATTTTGTAGTCAATCCAATGGATTTTAATAGGATAAAAGTCAATGATGCAACATGTATTCTATTTTACGTTTTGTTTACAGCCAATGTTATTAACATTCCATTTCTGTATAAATATTAATCAAATTATGTTTGTATTACTTTTTATCTATATTAAACTAATAGGTATTTATTTCAATTGTTACGAATTCTGTATATTCTATATTATTTGTCTTCCACAAACGCACTATTCAGTCGCTGCAGAAATTGCTATGATTTAACAAATAATTGTTTCTCACTTAGGTTATGCAATATTTTAGTGATGGGAGTTCAAATGTCATTATGGGAGTTTTTTTAACGTTGTAACCAACTTTTTGAATGAAATAATACACTGTAAATAAAGAGAAAATGATAAAAAAACACGTGTTTTGTATTACATAATATTGATTTGTGATTATACGCCAAAACCCAATCCCTCAATTAAAAGTGGGTGTGTCAAGCCTACGCAAGACAGAAGTGAAACTTCTTTTGTTAAACCGTATGAACCACAATCAATTACGTATTTCACTCGTATTACACTCACGACGCAGTATACTAACCAAGCAGCTGATGCTTGGCGTGGCGCAGTTCGCTGGTGTCTGAGAGAGAGGAAAGAAGAGAAGAGAGAGAACGTTCGTGAGCGGCTCCCCCACCTCAACAAGCGCATATGGTGAGAGAGGGACAGTGAACGGTGAGCGGTGGTGGGGGTACCCGCATTTTCGTGTCGATCCTGACTCGGTTTTACTCCGTCCATCGAAAATCCATTACGCGCCTAAAGAAGTTTCACTTCAAAAACATAATTATTTTTCATCTAGATTTTAACGAGCTTTCCATTTATAATCTTGTTCATAATTATTTGTGAAATATTATAAGAAAACGTCGACCTTTTTCGTCCAGGAATAAAGTAGCAATTCTTAAATTGTCTTCCCCTTTCAGCCGGGATCTTGAAGAATAATTCGTCCAGGAAATAATTAACTCTCTCCCCCACCTCCTTCCCGAATGTAATAACGAGAATAAACCAGAAAAGTGCTTCAAACGAACGAGAAAATGTTGATTAAACTTATCAAGCCTTTGGGTACACAAGTATCAATTCTCTTCTTTATCGAGTTTTATAAGTTCGGGAGTGTTCTATGGAATTCATAAGTCGTTGAGATAAATGTATCGCACTCAGTGAATAGAATATGTAATTCTCTGCTGGCGTATTCGCTAATGAACTTTGCGAATGCTGAACCAATATATTCCCGTATTATTTGATTTCATTTCGGCAGTCTACGGATACGAATAATTCGTGCAAATAATCGGAACACCTGCCATGTCAATTAAAAATTGATGTACCTAGGCGGAAATAATACGGGCTTTTATATATTTTTTAATTATTTTATTATATTTATGCACATTTATAAAAACAGGCATTATGCCCAAAAATTTACATACATGAATGTTTTAATACATAGCGTTAGCAAAAATGTTAATAATAACGAAAATAGTTAGCTAAATATGCAAAAGTAAATGACAAACAAATACAAATATGTCCATAAACAATTTTTTTCCACCTTTACTGATGAGACACTGATTTGGTAGGTAAAATTATGCATATCTTTAAATAAAGGGCTTCATCACAATATCAGCTTGTTATGATTCGGTGGGTACAATATTGCCTGTCTTTAAATAAAGGGCTTTGTTACAATATCAGCTTGATATGATTTGGTAGGTACAATATTGCCTGTCTTTAAATAAAGGGCTTTATTACAATATCAGCTTGATATGATTTGGTAGGTACAATATTGACTGTCTTTAAATAAAGGGCTTCATCACAATATCAGCTTGATATTATTTGGTAGGTACAATATTGCCTGTTTTTAAATAAAGGGTTTCATCACAATATTATCAGCTTGATATGATTTGGTAGGTATAATATTGCCTCTCTTTAAATAAAGGGCTTCATCACAATATCAGCTTGATATGATTTGGTAGGTACAATATTGCCTGTCTTTAAATAAAGGGCTTCATCACAATATCAGCTTGATATGATTTGGTACGTACAATATTGCCTGTCTTTAAATGAAGGGCTTCATCACAATATCAGCGTGATATGATTTGGTAGGTACAATATTGCCTGTCTTTAAATAACGGGCTTCATCACAATATCATCAGCTTGATATGATTTGGTAGGTATAATATTGCCTCTCTTTAAATAAAGGGCTTCATCACAATATCAGCTTGATATGATTTGGTAGGTACAATATTGCCTGTCTTTAAATAAAGGGCTTCATCACAATATCATCAGCTTGATATGATTTGGTAGGTGCAATATTGCCTGTCTTTAAATAAAGTGCTTCATCACAATATCAGGTTGATATTATTTGGTAGGTACAATATTGCCTGCCTTTAAATAAAGTGCTTCATCACAATATCAGGTTGATATTATTTGGTAGGTACAATATTGCCCGTCTTTAAATAAAGAGCTTTATTACAATATCAGCTTGATATGATTTGGTAGGTACAATATTGCCTGTCTTTAAATAAAGGGCTTCATCACAATATCAGCTTGATATGATTTGGTAGGTACAATATTGCCTGTTTTTAAATAAAGGGTTTTATCACAATATTATGAGCTTGATATGATTTGTTAGGTACAATATTGCCTGTTTTTAAATAAAGGGTTTCATCACAATATTATCAGCTTGATATTATTTGGTAGGTACAATATTGCTTCTCTTTAAATAAAGGGCTTCACCACAATATCAGCTTGATATGATTGATGTGGAACTTTTCTAATGCTCAGCGTAAAAATGATGGTAGTTTACCAAATATTATGTATCTGAATAACAATTGTGCGGATAATACCGAAGGCATTGTCAATCTTTTTGCAGATTTATTCAAAAGTGTTTATGATGATAATATTACCGATAATGAAATCCCAAATGATATATCACTTGAAGAATCACTTAACCTAAACCACTGTTTTATTGAAATAAACGCTATAGAAAAGGCTATAAAAGCATTAGATACTAATAAATCCGCTGGACCGGATGGTTTCCCTCCAATATATTTAAAATCTTGTGTTCGCAGTTTGACTTATCCATTATTTTTACTATTTAATAAGTCTTTGTCGTCAGGGTGTTTTCCAAAACAGTGGAAAAAAAGCTATCTTACGCCTATTCATAAAAAGGGAGATAAAAGCGATGTATCGAACTACAGACCAATATGTATATTGTCCGCTATTCCCAAACTATTTGAATCGTTAGTCCTAGATGTAATATGTAAACAAATTAATAATATTATTGTACCCAACCAGCATGGCTTTATCACAGGTAAATCCACCCTAAGTAACTTGATCATATACGAAAATTACATAACTGATTCTCTTGCCTTGAAGCATCAAGTGGATTCAATATATACTGATTTTTCCAAAGCATTTGACAAAGTTAGGCGACATATCCTTGTACAAAAATTAAGTATGTTGGGTATCAAGGGTAATCTGTTAAGTTGGATTGAAAGTTATCTTAGTAAAAGAGAGCTATGTGTCAAAATAAAATCTGTGGAATCTTACATTTTCGAAGCCACAAGTGGGGTCCCTCAGGGGTCTCACCTGGGACCAATTCTTTTTTTGTTATTTATTAATGATATTGTTAGCATATTTAAAGATGTAGAAGTTCTTATTTTCGCAGATGATTTGAAAATATATAAAACAATACGCAGTTTAGACGATTGTTATACTTTGCAACTTAATTTAAATAAACTATATCGTTGGTGCATCATCAACTCTCTGTTTCTTAATATTAAAAAATGTCAGGTCATTCGTTTTTGTAAAATACGAAATCATACAATTTATGAATATTCGCTTAATAATGTAAAATTGACAGCTGTCACTCAAATCAGGGACTTGGGTGTTATATTTGATGAACAGTTAACATTCAATCCGCATATAAATGAAATCACAAATAAAGCCCTAAAAATGCTTGGGTTTATATGTAGAACCGCATGTGACTTCATGTCACTAGAATGTTTGAACACACTGTACACATCTTTAGTAAGAAGTCAAGTAGAGTATAATTCGCCTATTTGGTCCCCGTTTTATAAAGTACATTCCAACAATATTGAAAGGGTACAACACAAATTTTTAAGATTTATTAACTTTAAACTAAATATTCCAATCCAAAATATAAATTATATCCAACTCATGCATCAACTAAATTTGATTACGCTATCAGATAGGCGAATTATCTCCGACCTTGTTCTACTAAATAAAATTATTAATTATAGAATCGACAGCCCTGAAATTCTTGCCACAATAAAATTATTTGTACCTTCCAAAAATACGAGACAAAATTCCACCTTTTTCTGTAACAATTTCAAATCTAATTATCATGCGCACATATCGTTAAATCGAATACAAAATTTTGGTAATAAATTTGGTAATGTTGTTGATATATTTAGAGATTCCGTAGCAGTGCTCAAACGAAATCTACATAAACACTTTGCTGATATGTATGACTTCTCCACTCCATAGTAAAAAACCCATTTTTTAGCTTCTGTTTTTTCACTCTTTTCTTTTATGACTTCTTTTATGACTTTTTAACTTTAATATATATGTTTTAACTTTACAAATTAATATTGTAATTTAAATAACAATTCGAATATGATTTTAAGTCCCTATAAATGCTGATTAATTTCAATCCATTTATTTTTCTAAGTAAGTAAAAAAAGAAAAAAAAAACTGTTCTCCATAATGGTATTCTGTATTATTTGTAAAACATTTATGTACTACAGATATAATAACTATTTTATTTATATATGTACGTAAACTTTTCAATGTCACATAGTTAATGTAATAACACTAATAACAATGTATGTAAAAGCCCAATGGGCGTTTAAATAAATAAATAAATAAATTTGGTAGGTACAATATTGCCTGTCTTTAAATAGAGGGCTTCATCACAATATCAGCTTGATATGATTTGGTAGGTACAATATTGCCTGTCTTTAAATAAAGGGCCTCATCACAATATCAGCTTGATATGATTTGGTAGGTACAATATTGCCTCTCTTTAAATAAAGGGCTTCATCACCATATCAGCTTGATATGATTTTGTAGGTACAATATTGCCTGTCTTTAAATAAAGGGCTTTATCACAATATCAGCTTGATATTATTTCGTACGTACAATATTGCCTGTCTTTAATTAAAGGGCTTCATCACAATATCATCAGCTTGATATGATTTGTTAGGAACAATATTGCTTGCCTTTAAATAAAGGGCTTCATCACAATATCAGCTTGATATTATTTGGTATAAAAAATATTGCCTGTTTTTAAATTAAGGGTTTCATCCCAATATCAGCTTGATGTGATTAATGGTAAAATAATTTTTATAAGTTTTTTAAATTGGTCATTAAAAATGTCTATTTCATTATTTGAGCATTATAATTTCTTAGTGTTCTCGGTGCAGGGGAGAAATATTCTGTATTTGTGTGGCAGGCTTTAATATTGAAAATGTCTTTCATCCTCTTTGTTGATTTTCTTGATGGTATGTTGATGTTAATTTGGGATGAAATGTTAGGTGCATGTTTTTATGTAGAGCCAATAAATCAAAAAGTTTACGTCTGGCTATCAGAAGGAGTAGTTTATAGTGCAAAATTCGGTCATTAAAATATGCATAAAACATAATAGTATGATGTCTGTATTTGTTTTTTTTTAAAGTTAATCTTAATAAATTCAATTGTAACCAGCACAAAGCGGCAATTCTATGTTTGAAATAATAGAATAATTCTAAATTGACAACTGACTGAAATATATTCACAGTTATTGCCCTAAAAAAGAGTTAAAAAAATTCTCTACTAAAATGCTTATTCTACATTCAATGCAAAAAGATGAATTTTTTTCGTTTTCGAGAGCGTTTTCGAAAGAGTTTTCGAAAGCGTTTTAGGAAGCGTTTTCGAGAGCGTTTTCGAAAACAATATTTATTCTTATTTGTGGTTTATTGTTTTGCTATCTATAACTACCAATAATTATATCTCACGGTGCTACTTTTATGGTAGGAATATTATTATTTATTAGTTTCCATTAACTGTACGCTGTTAGAATAATCGTGCGAAGGAACTTTGTGAAACAAATGACTGGTATAACATTGGGTGAATCAGAGAACCAGACATATATTAGACGGTTGCCTAGTACTAAATCGTCAGACTTTACGGTTAGTTTGTTCATCTACCGATTTTGAGGCGAGCAACACGTGTGAAGTAATACCAATTTAATTTACGTATAATTCTGTTGGCAGTTGAACATCAGATAAGTCGTGTTCTCGATTTCGATGCGAATCGAACGCCACGTTTTATCTGTGAGGGAAAGTTGGGCAGGAAGTTTCCAGGACTTCAGGAGTTAATTAGATAGTCAACGGCTGCCTCTGATATTTCGCGCTCCTTGGTGAGCAAAGGTGCACATTTATAGTCCTAAAATGTCACATTTAATTTCCAGGAGAATCCAGTCTGTTTTGTATGTATTTCCTCCCATTGTTGGCATTTTGAAAACAATGCCCAGGTAACCAACTTATTCTGTCACATCTGAAAATATTTATTAGTTCTCTTTGTAAGTATGCTATCAAAATATAATTTGCGTGAAGTATTATTACCATTAAAAAATATTTCAATTTGTGAGACGGGTATGGGTCCGCCACCCGGAAAACGTTTATTGGATAACCATCAGGATAACATCTGCCATAGGTCACCCCATGTGGTTCGCTACGTTTGGTGACTTAGCAGGGTGCTTGGGTTTATGAGGTCAAGTTTTTTAAGTCAGGTCTTGCCAGCGGATACGCCTGCCCACCAGGATGGGGAAAGGCCGGTTAAAGGAGGCCTTTGACCTATCCAGTTGGACTATCTTTACCCCTCGCCTAGTACCTCAGTGGGAGGGATGGATTAATATAACCGTCACGCCTGGACACATTAATCCCCAGATTCCTACCCACCCCTCAAACCTTTTTTCCTTCCTAGAGGTTCCTCCCTTCTTTCGTTCCTCCACACAGCATACCCCACAGATCCCTGGAGAAATTATTTCCCTAAGGCTTTCTGTGTTACTTGTCGAGACAATGTAAAAAAAAGTATATAAAAATCAGCTTAAAATTTGTTAGCCCGCCACGCGCCAGTATCACTGAACAAGGCTGATTGGGGACGAATCAGGGCTCGTGTTCGTGAGATGATAAATCTCCTGTCAGGCTTACCGGCAGCTTAACAGGAATGAATCAAAAGAGAATGTAGGAAAAATTAATGAAATAATTCGGATGAGAAAGATACCTACAGCAAAAAACTATTAATTCTTTTTTAAACAGCCTTTTTATAAATATTCTCCACCTACAAAAGTACACAGCAATATTTGAGTTATTTCAATTGTCAAAACGCAAACAAAACGGAACAAGGCAATTATGAAATAATGGTTTACTACGAGAATGACATTCCCAATTCCCACATAAACAGTAGAGTGCTTAACGAGTTGATTACAATATTATATTTGGCATTGGAGTTCTAAAGTTTTGTTAATTGCGTCGACGCATTTTTCTCACATCAGGCGAAATACAATTATTATTGTTTGGAGTGCTTCAAATTGCTGCGAAGTTCTTCGTTTAATAAGCGCGGAAAAGTTTTCCGTCTTTAGAATAACGAATAATGGACAAGTTAACAAAGTAAATTATTATTTTCCTGGAAAATGTACAAAGAAGAACACGAAGCGAAATATCGAAATACACTGAGACGGCTCCCAAAACTACCAACCTGCTAGGTATAGCTGAAAAACGCGCGGGGAGATAGCTCTGGAAACAATAACTGGAGAATGAAAGAGCCAGTCGTGCGTGAGCAGATAATGCTCCGCGATGCTGCCAATAAGTCAGCGAAATAAAGATATTCTCGTCTCCCGCCCCACTTCACTGTATTGTGATAGTGTCAGGTAGCAAGTAGCTGCTAGCGAGTAGCAGGTGGCTGATACAAGTGGAGGTGCTTCTATATTCCCTCGAAGCGACTGAATTGGTACGATTTAGAATAAGCGCTTAGAATGTAGATATGTCCACTTTTGAGACAAAGGCGTAGGGGAATCGATCCTAAAAATACAACTGTTTATGTATTATGAACAGAAATCAATAGCGTTAACCGAAGCCTCACAGATTTGTTGCTGGAATCCGTAGAATAGGAATTAATATCGTGTTTCAAATGCCATAAGGGGTAGAATAATTTAGTACACGGGCTACAAATTGTTATACGTATTTACCTTTGGCGAAGAAGTTCAAAACGTAACTCATTGAAATTACTACTTTGAAGTAATTAATGCATGTGCCTCCCTTCACCGCGTAATACTTTGAAAACGTATTTAATGATTAATAGTCAGTACATTATATTATATTCTTGCGAGGGTAAGTGTTATTTTCTTGTGTGTATGTGTGCAAGAGCTTATTGAGCTGCTAAATCTTTTAGTTACAATACTTAAACCGTTTTATTGTTCGACAAAGGAAAGAGGATTCGAAAACTTTTATTGAATATTAACAATGGAGTTTATTTTGGATTATGTGTATTATGTGAGTCGAAATAAGAAAACGCCCGCTTGTTCCCCGTCGGATGCTGGAGGGTTCGGGATGGAAATGATGGATGGATCGGTTTTCTTATTCTTGTTACGAAAACAAACTTTAAACAGTGACGTGAAGATTTAATAAACAAAGTTCCATTGTTTACTTAATCATTACATTACAATTTACTAATATCGGGAGATGTCTCTCAACGCCAACGCAAAGAATATTTATAACATAATCAGATTATTTACTTTCGTCTTTAGTCTGCGAAATAGGTAAGTACTAATAATCTTTATAGAAACCGCCCAACCGATTTCAATGAAATTTTGTGATATTGTATGATTGATTTCAGCTTGAAATATAGGAAAGTTTTGGACCCGATAGGTAATTTTTTTAACGTTATTTTTTTTTTAGATTTTTCATCCAAAAATAAACATAACCAAAAATTTAACTACCCTACATAGAACGCGGTCTGTGGCAGGACAACGTCTGCCAGAGCCCAATAATATATACACATAAAGAAGCGTTCTACAGTTTTAGTCAGAGTTTGATGAAATTTTGCACACTATCTACATGAGATTGAAAAAATCACCGCTTATTTCAGCTAGTATGAAATAGCTAGTAATCTCTAAATAGTACAAAATAAAGTCGCCATCCGCGTCTGTCTTTTTGTGCGCTTAGTTCTTCTAAACTACGCAACGGATTTTGATAGGGTTTTTACTATCATTTAGAGATATTCTTTCCGAAGGTTTATGTATATAATACATGCATTTTATATTTGTGGAAAGTGGAGAAAAGTCGATGTTTTGTAATCAAGTCGTAAATAAATTATTTTCGGGCGCTTACATTGCTAACGCTGGATAAATTTTATGAGATGCATCAAAATAATATACTACGGAATTGTATATCTTGTGCAGGCCTACAGAAAAGTCCGCGATGGTATATGTCTATCTCCTGATAATAACTCCTAGCAACGCCGGATACACTTTAGCTAGTACTTAATTATAATATCTTTAATAAAAAACAAACATTTTTCGTTCAGTAATCTAACACGAATATAATGATTATATTATCACTTCTTCAATAATTGCAAAATCACCTTGTGGCGTATATATACAGGGTGTATCGGCACTAACCCGAAAAACTTTGACCAGCTATTCCTTAGCACATTTGGAGTAAAAAATGTTATGGGCACTTTGCTGTCCGGTAGCATTTTTTTTTCAATTAAAAACAAAAAAAATAAAAATTTCCACACTACATCACTGTCATTGGCATTGCTTTTCGTGTCCAACAGCTGTTATAAGCAAGTATGTCGAAAAGCGTCTTCGCTCTTTCGAACACAAAAAATAATAATAGTTAAAAATGAGACGAATGGTGCCGTGCCATTTCGTTGTGATTGTAAAAGTGCGCCAATATAGGTACACACGTGCATTATTCAACGGAATTAGAATAAAATATTGCCAGATGGGTTTTCAAACTTTGACAAAGGATAAAACAGTGGTGACATGTGGTGAAAATATGAATAATATTTTTTTTATTAAAAAAAACGTTACCGGACAGCCAAGTGCACATAAGATTTTTTACTCCAAATATGCTAAGGAATAGCTGGTTAAAGTTTGTCGGGTACGTGCCGATACACCCTGTATACATAAATGCAATTATTACCTATTTTATGATAATTTGATTTATTTTATGTATTTTTTAAAATTAATGTTAACTAATTAATCCCCGCTCATTGTAATATTTTTTCCATAATTACTTATTTGTCCATATTTGTTTGTCTATTCTACATTGTTATTTTCCATTATTATTATTATTATTAAATAGTGATGAATACAAATTTAAAAAAGTTTATATATGGTTATGATTTGAGATTTTCACGGCCAAAAGTATAATAGTGATTTATTTTTGGGGTATTATGCCGTGTTGCGCTTCCTCCTTATTTAGCCAACGTTTCGGACTATATAACAGTGTCCATCATCAGGGAAAATTTGTGGATACATCTGCCCTCATGGTGGACACTGTAATGCTGTCCGAAGCGCAACACGGCGTAATACCCCAGTTTATACATGGTTTATTCCCACTAAATTACTTTACTACTAACTAATAATTCATCAATCAAAAATAGAAAATGAAATATCTATTTAAAATTCTAAAGCTGGTCTAATTATTACTGTTAAAACAAAGCCAAAAAATTCAAGCCCTAAAGGATTTAAAAGAAAATTTGTATGATGAGTTCCTTGAATTTATTACAAATACAAGTAGTTATCCTTTTAAGGATAATCCTCATTGTTATTAGCCACTAAAGTTGGTTATACGTTGCACTATTGATAACACAAGGTTTTGTTATTCTGAAATAAATTACTGTATTTATTATATTTCGAGGCTATTGCTAGTCGAGCTAACAAATTACTGAATATTTCTAGTCTATTGTTAGTCGAAGTAACACATTACTGTATATTAATAGTCTATTGCTAGTTGAGGTAACAAATTACTGTATGTTAATAGTCTATTGCTAGTTGAGGTGACAAATTACTGTATATTAGGGTGTATCGATTTTTAACTTTTTTTTTGTTTTCAAATTCCAAGTTGAAATAAAGTTGCTACTAGGTACCACAACTTACCACAATTTTTTTTGGATTTTTAAAAAAATGTTTAGGTCTCCCGCACAAGGCCTAAAGTTTTAATTTTTTTCAAAAAATATCATTTTTTTTTTTAATTTAAAAAAATAAATTCATAACTTTTTTGTTTATTCCAAGTTAAAAAACAGTAATATTAGGGCATAAAAATAAGTACGAAACGGTTTTTTTTAATAAAATATGGTATTTTGGTCTCCCGCACAAGCCCTAAAGTTTGTTAATTTTGATGAAATTTTGTAATTTTGTGTACATATATGAACCATGTTTTTTTTTAAGTTTAAGCCACCGGAATTAATTGTACTTTTCTTACAGAAGGCATAAAATGAGACAATATATATATACATAATTCTTATATACATACAGTAAAAATATATACCACATATATACTATATATATATAATATGTTTTATACCTGAAAAAAGATAGTTGGACGGTGTAAATTGTATGAGAAAGGTGTTGAAAGAAACTAATGTTATTTGCTATTACTGTTGTTTATTACAAAAGTATAAAAGGTTATAACATGTCATAAAATGTAGTATAAAAACTAAGTACAAAATGTTGCTGATTACTTTCCATACGACATGAGTGGCAGTTTTCTTGTTCTACTGCAAATTTACTGACTTGTTTAAGTATTCGTCCTTTCATCTTGGCTTCAAAACCTTAAATCAAAGTTATGTATAGTATTTACATAGGCCTAGTGAAAATTTTATAAATGTTATTACAGTTCCCAAATGAAATTTCAATTTAATATGGAAGACAATTCTATTGCTGAAGAGTTGGCCAAACGAAACCCCGGCAACATCTCGCACGCCAGGTGGCTTACTCTGGCAAATCGAGTCCTTCGTTTGTATGTAATAATAATAATAATAATGATTGGATTATTTATATAGCGCCGTTTTCGTGAGAAAATCACCTCAAGGGCGCTTAACAACTTAATTTATGCATTAATCACTTAGACTTAGTTACTTTTGGTTTATAACTAAGTTTCATAGATATAGAGAGACTTATAACTAAGACTAATGTCGAGTGATTTACAACTAAGACTTTTAACTAATGACTTAAGCTATACATATTTTTATGACCAAGTGGGCATTTTTACACAATACCGCTACAAAACGACTTACGACTTCGGCTTAAACTAGAGATTTACGACTAACATACATATTTAATTTATATTTACAAATACCGATTGTTATGATTTCTGCGTGTGGTGTCAGTTATAAAATATTTTTTTAAAAATTGTTTACGCGTAATAAACGGTTAATAGCGGTAAAAAAAAAAAGTCAAATAGAAAATCTCCTGGACTGAGCAATGAAATACTACTGATGAATAAAACAATAAAAAAGGTCATCATTCTGGATACGACAAGTTGAAAAGGTGAGTCTTTAGTTTTGCTCTGAACTCAGATGAGCTGTCGATCTTTCGCAAATATGAAGGGAGTTTGTTCCAAGCTGTTGGGCCTGCTACTGCAAAAGCTCGGTCTCCAAAATTGGTATTGTGATTGCGGTATTGTGATTATGTAGCCACCGATGATCCGACCCCTCAGCTAAGAAAGCTTGCAGAGTTCATAATGAAGGTCTACATACCATCATGGTTCTCAATTAAGTGCAATCCCCAAATCCCGCAAGCTTCCATTCATTTTTTAAAAAGGATTCTTTTCCGCAATTACTTGGAAGATGAGCTAAGAAAAGTCGCCCATGCAACGTTACAGAGAAATGCTTTCATGGCTCACCCAGAGCATGTTTTGATAGCTATGCTGTTCGATGAACGAAAACATATCAGAGCCTTGGCTTATAAGGGAATCCAGAAAGCTCGCGCCACCGAAAGGAAAGGGGTAAGGGTATTTAAACCCCCTCAGATCAATTTTGATGCCGAAGACTATATAGATATGATTGACTGGCGATCCACTTCAGTAACCGAACCCCTTCTTGTTACTGATATGAGCCTAGAAGAGTTGGAGTCAATTGCGGAAACTGGCAAAAGTGGAAGGGTTGAATTTAGAATTCCTTCTCACACTCAAGCGGTGGAACGAATTGTCAAGAAAGTCACAGAAGCTTTAAAGCGAGTATGTGGGCTGATCGAAAGAGATGGTTTTATCCGTGCCAGACTGGAAGACCGTAAAGAGCTACCAACTTTCGAGACCAAGAGCCAGTACAAAACCTCTGCAAAGGATTAGAATTTAAGTAAGTTTTTTCGACTATTTTGTAGTTATAATGTTTCTAAATAACGTCTTTATCATACTGTCTTCTATATTAAATTGAAATTTCATTTGGGAACTGTAATAACATTTATAAAATTTTCACTAGGCCTATGTAAAAACTATACATAATTTTGATTTAAGGTTTTGAAGCCAAGATGAAAGGACGAATACTTAAACAAGTCAGTAAATTTGCAGTAGAACAAGAAAACTGCCACTCATGTCGTATGGAAAGTAATCAGCAACATTTTGTACTTAGTTTTTATACTACATTTTATGACATTTTATAACCTTTTATACTTTTGTAAAAAACAACAGTAATAGCAAATAACATTAGTTTCTTTCAACACCTTTCTCATACAATTTACACCGTCCAACTATCTTTTTTCAGGTATAAAACATATTATATATATATAGTATATATGTGGTATATATTTTTACTGTATGTATATAAGAATTATGTATATATATATTGTCTCATTTTATGCCTTCTGTAAGAAAAGTACAATTAATTCCAGTGGCTTAAACTTAAAAAAAAACATGGTTCATATATGTACACAAAATTACAAAATTTCATCAAAATTAACAAACTTTAGGGCTTGTGCGGGAGACCAAAATACCATATTTTATTAAAAAAAACCGTTTAGTACTTATTTTTATGCCCTAATATTACTGTTTTTTAACTTGGAATAAACAAAAAAAAGTGGGTGTGTCAAGCCTACGCAAGACAGAAGTGAAACTTCTAGTATTCCTCTCTCTCTATTTTCAAATTTAATTTATTCCTCTCTCTCTATTTTCAAATTAACCGTATGAACCACAATCAATTACGTATTTCACTCGTATTACACTCACGACGCAGTATACTAACCAAGCAGCTGATGCTTGGCGTGGCGCAGTTCGCTGGTGTCTGAGAGAGAGGAAAGAAGAGAAGAGAGAGAACGTTCGTGAGCGGCTCCCCCACCTCAACAAGCGCATATGGTGAGAGAGGGACAGTGAACGGTGAGCGGTGGTGGGGGTACCCGCATTTTCGTGTCGATTCTGACTCGGTTTTACTCCGTCCCCGAAAATCCATTACGCGCCTAAAGAAGTTTCACTTCAAAAAGTTATGAATTTATTTTTTTAAATTAAAAAAAAAATTGATATTTTTTGAAAAAAATTAAAACTTTAGGCCTTGTGCGGGAGACCTAAACATTTTTTTAAAAATCCAAAAAAAATTGTGGTAAGTTGTGGTACCTAGTAGCAACTTTATTTCAACTTGGAATTTGAAAACAAAAAAAAAGTTAAAAATCGATACACCCTACTGTATATTAATAGTCTATTGCTAGTCCGGGTAACAAGTTACTGTATATTTTCTAGTCTATTGCTAGTCGAGGTAATGAAAATAATCCATATACGCTTTTCATCACTCGGTGTCATCAGAACCGCGGAAAATTCAACAACAACTACGGACATTTTATTTCAAAGTGCAGGGTGCAACAAAACAGACAGTGTAGTTTTGAAGGGCTATAAATTAAACGGCGCATCTCACAGAAATTGGGTTATTTTATTTTATTCGCTACACCCAGGTACATCAGAAGATGATGGTCCCCAGAAGTGATAAATTGATTAATGCGATTTCTGAAGTTTTCGGCCGCATTTTGGCACAGCTCGACAGGTAGCGATTTTCTCCTAAATTCAATCTTTGAGTTCTTTCGAGGTGTGAGGCAGATTCTTAAAAACATTTACCTTCAGGTAACTCCACAGGAAGAAGTCGCAAATGCTCAAATCAAGTGAGCGCGCGGGCCAACCATGTCACCCATCAGAGAGACAAGGTGCGCAGGAAACATCTGTTGCAGTTTCGTCATTGAAACTCGAGTAGTATAAGATGTAATACCGTCCTGCTGAAACCAGTTGTCACACAGATATTTTTGTTTATTCACCGCTCCACAGAGATGGAAGGGGGCCTCGTCACTACTGAAAAAAGGTGACCTCGCATGGATCCGGTTCAACATGTCTTGGGAGCGATTCATGCCGTTTTCATAGTCAGGAGTTTCAACTCTTGGACAATCATAATCTTGTAGGGTTGGAATGATACGTGATGCAAAATCTTCCATAGTGAGCGGTCAGCAATGCCCAATGCAATTGCATGCTTCCGGGAAGAGTGCCTAGGCGACCGTTTGATAGCTCTTACTCTGTTAAATTTTCGGGTGTTCTTACCATTTTGGGTCTAAGACTTTGGATCCAGTTTCTTCGAATGTATGCCCCCAACTCGCGATTAAATTACGGTGACGGACGGTATCACAACGCAAAGATTGAAATGTTGCCGGAAGGCCAGCTGGGTTGCGACGTAAGAACGGCCATTTTCAAGAAACGTGCTGACGGCGAAGGTCTGGTATTGTCCGAACCAAACCATGGTAACGACTGAAAACGGCACGACCCTTCCGATACAATGAGACCCCTCAAACGTTCCTACCCCCACCACACGGGATGTACCAGCCCTTCAAAACTGCACTGACTGTTTTGCTGCACCTGCACTTACGAGCGTCACATTTGGAGACAGTGATTTATTCAGGAGAATATCAAGAGAGGCAGATGTCACTAAAGGTACACATAGATCCTTTGCAACCGCTCCCTCTTTCACAAAAACACATCGCGCAACAGAGAGGTTATATCTGTGATTTCAGTGGCAGGATTTTGGCTTTGCGCTTTGTGGAGTGTCTTACTAAAGGCACACCGCTGATAGATCCGTTGCTATGTTTCCCTCTTTTTCAAAAACGAGGCTTGCTACAGAACGAGAGGTTACGACAGTGATTTCAGTGGCAGGATCTTATCCCAGGTTTGTGGGATGTTCCCAAATATTAAACTTGAAAAATATTACGGTCCGAGGAGCCAAGAATAAAAGTTGTAACACTCCCGAGCTGACCTCCTAAATAGCAATAACGGGTTAGTGATAAACTTTCCGTGGGGGAAAGGGCCGATTTAGCGATATTAAAAATCTTTCAGGCGAGCGTTTTACTTCCTACAATTCTACCCCCGGTTGCCACCTACCCCCTTATCCCCAACTACCCCAGCGGTTATATTGCGGTTCGGCGCTAAACTAAGTTAGGGCCGCCAACTTATGACCGGGGCTATTCCTATTCTCGCCAGTTGTTTTCAATCCAGCTAAAACTGTTTGGTATCTCAATTTGAAGTTAGGAGGTATGCGTTTATTCCTTCTATGGTGCTGATTATAACTTCTAAGTTATAGTTCTATCAAAAGCTCCGCTGTAAACTCTCTTTCTCTTACGTGCGTCGTTTACAAGAAAGAGAAACAGAGCTATCGACGCTCTGCCTATAGTGGAACATACTCAACTTGATAATATATAAAACGTGAATAGTGCAAAACATATTTCCTTGTAATAAAATATTCAGTATGATTTGAGATTGGTTGGTTGCGTGACGTGTAGTTTTGGCAGCAAAATTTGAAGCCTCCATCATCAGACTAGACTTTCAGTGTTCATTATCTGGGCAGATTCGCAGTATCCACCACTAAGGACGATTATGGACACTGCAGGGCTCTTTGAACAATTGGCCTGTGTATAATATAACACTTTAATAAGTGCTTTAATAATAGCGCATTTTTGTGCTATTTAATTTCAAGTGAGTGAAGGAGTTTTAACTCGGTTCAAAACCTTGAAAGTCGACAGGCACAATCTATCATTAACCCAGTAGGTACATTTAACTATTATTTATCTAACTGTAGGAACTTTCACAAAATTACTGATATATTTTTACTGCTCGTCAATGATTAATACTAAATAACAAGAAATCAATTATCACTGTGAGTCTCTTTGGTAAGTAATATACGAAGCTTTACGTGAATTGTCTTTTTTAGTACTTTGAAATAAAAAAAGCCTTTTTCTTATATTTATTAAAAAAAAATTAATATAATTAGGTCGTAAAGAGTATTATAACAGGAAAAGCTTGTACGGCACTATTTTACCGCTCGTAAAAGTAGAAAACTTTGTACTTTATTAGTTTTAAGATCGATGTTTAAAGCCTCTGCTAAAGAAAGTAAACAGCTTTAACGACCTATCTAACTCTACATTACGTAGTTATATGTGTTACGTACTGGATTTTGATTATATAAATAGCAATACATGTTTGTGATGGACAAATAAGGCCTCAAATAAGACCTAAGATCAACAATCAAACTTATTTATGATATTCGAGTGTGTAAATAAAAGTGTGTACGGAGTAATTAGGTTTTTTTATTATTTAATCGGGGAAAGGCGAGATTTTAATCGCGGCTATCATTTGATCGAACAATACTGTAACGACCCTGCCTATCGAAATCAGGGTTAACGCGTGTTTGAAAGTATGCCGGTAATGACAAAATGGGCTGTGTATATATCTTTGTATTCTCAAAAGAGGGTTGTTGTCGGATAATTTCCGGTTTATATTACCATTATACATATTTTCAGCACGCTCTCAAAACTCGATTCCAACTAGCTCGAGCCCTCTTATTATGAGGGTTTAATAATAAAATCACCGCCACCGCGCTAATATTCAATACCCTCGATCCTTTGAGGCAGCCACGTAAATTTAAATACCGTCCTACGGTCGGGCGTAAAATTGTTTGGCCAGATGACGCGGTGATTGCACCCATATATTTGCACATATTATTACTCAACATGTTGAAAAGTTCGAAAAAATATTGCCGTTCAATTGTTGGGCGGGCGCGCTTCGAAAACAAAGCCCAAATAACAACCCTGTCCCACCCCAACAAATATATTCCGCGTGGGTAAAATCATCATTTTATATTTATTTGTTTGGCCGATTCGATAACTGTGGATTCTTATTTCGAACAAAGCCGTCGTTATGTTGATGAGAATGAGCTTTTCTTTTTGTTCTTCAAATCGTATTTGTTCTTCCTTGAATCATCCGACATTTGTTCAGGTTCTGTAAATAACGAGCTGAAAGTTTGCTCATCAACGGAAGATTCGTTCATTATGTCAGCATCAAAAGAAATAGGATACAACCCGATCCTTCTAATGGAGAAAAGAGGTTTATGCTTTACCGTTCTGCCTCAAGGAATTTTGGGAGAATTTATGTAAATGGATTTACGTTAAAGTTGTCGATGTGTTCGAGCTACCTACAATTATTTAGATTAAATACTTCTCCGTGATGGTATGCTTAGGAAGCTGGAGTTGATGTGCAGTTGTCATCCGCGACTGATAGATTTTTTCGATCTTTCGATTTTTTGCCCAACATTTTAATTTATGTAAAATGTTTGTATTATTTAACTGCAATAAAAATCTGTGATTGCTAGTGAATCTTTACAAATTTGAAGCAGAATCTAAAGGTTTTAAAATATTTGTCTCTAGGTCCATTTTATATAAAGGTGTCAAAAATCTTCAGCAGTCTACTTTTAAACGCTATTGATGCAGGTGACGATATTTTTTCATTTGAATAACATTAAAAGTTTACCGCGTGGACAAAACACCTGCCACACTGAAAACAACCCATTTAATTATTTTAAACGTGTACCTGCCTAATTTCTACGCTTGAGAAAAGCTGGAAATTGTTCTGTTTACACCTTTGGAGTTTCACAAAACCCGGGCATTGAAACGTACCGGAATTTTTAATGACACGACGACTGTTGCCCGTAACGTGAATTCTTATTTTAATGTTTACACGTAGACCACTTTGACTGTTTGCCCGGCCCTCCTACACAAAAAAGAGCTCACGAAAGAATAGGTCCCGCATTAAGGCAGACGGAGCTCACTCACTACTTACGGTAATAATTGTGAACGAATCCACTTAAAAAAAAAAACAGTATGCCATAAAAAAAACAGCGAACATTTCGCAAATGAAACGATGTTTTAAAAACATTATTTTTAACCTTTTCGCTGGATTTCCATATTTTGCATTTCAATTTGTCACTTCAGGGGAAACACAGTCATATACACTGAATACTTTTTTATTTCTCGAACGCTCTCATGCATTTGATCCTGAAGTGGTCCAATTTCCACAAAGGACAATTCTACCAAATACCAGAACTAGGAGATGTTTAAATACGAGTATGTATGTGGAATAATGTATGAAGTCGGGCGGGGGATGAAAGGCCTACACAAAGCGTCGAATGGTCCTTACTTAAACAATGGGCTCTTCAAGCATAATAACATTTTAATGCAATGTCGTCCCTCAGAATTTGTGTGTATCTTGTTATAATTATTACTATTTGTATTTGAATAATATTTAATGGAAACGTCAACTCTACCTAAAAATGAACTCTATTTAAAAATAATATTTGTTAAAAATTAATTTAACTCAGTATTTTTAAGAATTATAAGCTTTGGCTTATAGTTTTTTGATTAGAGTTCAAAGAGATCTGTGTCTCATAATTCTTACATTAGTGGCTGGAAAACTCAATTCCTGTCCCACAAATTCTGCGGCATCTGGGGCATTGGAAGACAGACACTATGAGGTGGTTCCACGTATTATATTAAGCGTTCCTCTGTCTTATAATATTTTGTGTAGCGTGTTGCCTGCACCCTGTATTTAGAATAAGCTGTTATAATTCAAATGCCGAATAAGCTTTACAAAAAAGGTTAAAAATCTATGAAATCATCTAAAGGATGCTGGGTGTTTTTTTTTGAAAAGTCGATCTTAAATATAAAATCTAGACCCATACAAGATAATGGTGACAGGTTACACGGTACACTGCCCACGAGTAATGGCTGGAATAGCCGTCAATAAAGGGATTAGTTAACCTTGGTCGGCTCTGCTGACTGATTTCTTTACATTATAGTAATTATGTAGGAGAAATGAGTATTTGGGAGAGCATAATGAAATGCATGAAGACAGCAGGAAACTGGGAATGCTGGCGTTTCCCAGAGACGTTCCCCAGGCGTTTCCACACGGAGAAATATAGTACTGCTGATTTATTAAAATCCTGTTAAAAAGGTGACAAAATCAGTAATTTCATATAGTTTTGCTTTTCCTGTTATTATATAATGATGAAATGCGAAAATACTAGTATTTTTACTAAAACGTGTCCCAACGTCGCCAAAACAGATTATTTTATTGATATTTATTAAAAAATCTGTCAATTCATTTGTTAAAGGCCTGTAGTCCCGTTCTCCACGGGAATAGGAATAACTTGAAGATATATTCAATAAATTAACAATATTTTATATCTGTGTATAAGTTTTTCACCGTGCAGGATTCTTCTTCGAGGATTTTAAGGATAATGTGATGATGATCTCTTATTGTTTTTAAAAAGCCGTAAAAACCGTCGTTTTCATTTCGCATTAAAACAAAAGGCAGTGTCTAATTTCCATTCCTTTCATCATTATCATAATATCCAAAGTTGTAAACTTGAATTGGCGTTGTTTCGAAATTAAAAGCTTTCACAATATTAGGTTAGAAAATTATTAACAATGCTTTCAGAACTTTCTAATTAACTTGTTCATTATTCAATTAAATTAGCAAGATTGTAAAATACGGGCACAAAACACCTGTCCGTCAGTTTTGTGAATTCCGAAATGACGGTGTCCAACACGCCTATTTAGAGTGGCAAGTTTCATGTCACAACTTTGCGGTGGGACCCTTTAGTTTGTTGGCTCGACCACCCGACGGCAGGCACCCGTCGCCCGACGCTTGACGCCCGACGCCCGACGCCCAACGCCCGACACCCGACACCCTCTGACAGGGCTGTGAGCTGTGAGGCTCGCTTACAAATGTAAACACCGCCGACCAGCGAGTGATCTTGTGTCAAATCTCGGGGTAATCAGTAATCAGCTACCTCCTGGGAAGGACTAAACATTTACAGAGCAGATAATAGAAATATCAACGTGTGAATGCATTTTGTACTGAACGCAGTAAAAAAAATAAATTATTTTGAATTAGTAATAAAAAATCATAATTTTACAGTTAAACTATTTCATTTACAACAATAATATAAATTTCTTTAATTCATATATGTACATAGCTTTTGTAAAGTTTTCTAATGTTATATTAAAGTAAGAATGATGTACAGCGTGACTTACGGTAAATTTGGCAAGAAGCTTACCGCTCTGCCGCGGAAGTTGACACTTTTGTAATATCTCTAAATAGTGCAAAACAAAGTCGCTATCAGCATCTGTCTGTTTGTGCGCTTAGTTCTTCTAAACCACGCAGCGGATTTTGATAGGGTTTTCACTATCACTTAGAGAATTTATTCCGAAAGGTTCATATTTATAATACGAGCATATTGTATATACAGAAAGTAGAGAAAAGACGATATTTTATAATCAAGTAGTAAAAATATATTTAATGTTAACGCTGACTAAACCTTATGAGATACATTAAAATAATTCACTACGGAATTGTATATCTTAAAAATGCCTACAAAAAACTCCACGATATTATATGTCTATCTCACAAGGATAACCCCCAGCAAAGACGGGTACAAGTCAGCTAGTGGTATATAAAAAAGGAAATTATTAAAATTTTTGTTTCTTTTGAACATGCCAAATAAAAGCTTTCACCATTTTATTTAACGAATGTGAGCACGTGTTTGTTAACATGTAGCCGGTTATAGCGACACGTCATGTCGGGAAAATAAAAGCATTATTTGTATCACTTTTTTTCCATTTATTCCTCTTCCAGCAGACATTATTTGACAGAACAATCTTTGTTATTTGCCTGGGCCTGCGGGTTATACCAAAATAGACATGTTGTAAAATGACATAAAATTTTATTTTTATATCTACTTAGGTATTGTACAAAACTCTTTACCACTTTACTTTTTTTCAGGTGAATAATAAGTGCTATGAGTGCGGCTAGTAGATTCAAGCATAAAGTGCACTTAAGTACCAATAAAATATTATACAATACGAAGGAATATACATAGTAGTCAATAGCTCCTAAAAAGCGGTTAGTCCAGTGAGCTACAGGAGAACATGTAATATGAAAAGCAGAGATTTATTTTTCTTCGGCCTCAGTTCGCACACCGCGGCCGCCGGGTCTGGTAATTCATTACTTCCGCAGCGATATTTCATGGGCAATTATTTTCAACCAAACCTTTCAATTATTTATGGTGGACCTGTTATTAGAAGCTTATATATTCTACTTTCATTATGATGCATGACTCTCAAGACTGAAAAAACAGCCTAATACTGTGCGGGTTACGCACAGAGCGATATAAAATTATACATTAAATGTTTATTTTTTCTATTTATTGTATTTGCCTCGAATGATTGTGGTTACTCGTTATCTGTGGATGGGAAATATTTAACAATTCAAACTTTTATCTGATGTTTTTTTTATGTAATGAATTCTCTAATTCTTTCTTAAGCTTATATAAATATTGTTAATCTTCCATCTAACTAAAATTTCGACGCTATGCTCTCCATAGCTATAAATTGACGCGAAAATGGTTTTAGAAGCATTGATGGGGAAAAATCTTAACTGTATAAACAACCCCAATCTTTGAACCGCTCTAGCGAGTGATTGAACTTTCTATGCTGCGGTTTCGATTGCAGAATTAATAATATCGTAATACAGCTATGTTTTCCTTTCAAGTTGAGAATCATTCGCCATAATTCATGTTCCCCTGAGATCTAGCCAAGCCTATAACGCCAATCGACTCCGTAATTAAATAATTCATCTTAATTTGGTCTAAGTTTATGGAAACTTGGCTGAATTCTGTTGGACTAAGTTAAGGCTCTCTATCGGGCTCGGTTATCTCATAACCGTCCGTGGCAGTGTTCATACTCGTAATGTGCTTTAAGCTCGCGGTTGACTTCTGGAGTTGGATCGTTAAATAACTTAATTAAACATTTAATAATCAGGCCGATTTCATCTGCGGGAAGTTTGCAAGAGACAAGATTCATTTCAACAGAAATTGAAGACAAACATAAAATTCCCCTCTGAATTAATGATTGAGCTCTACTCTGATATAGGTATCTAATTTGATAGGCGTGCCCACGCATTTCATGTTTATAACGTGGAAAACTTAATTAAGCCAACGTTATACAAATTAATTCGTATACCGTCGTAAAAAAAGTTACCTCTGTACTTTTTAATGGTGTTCTGAGGTGCGTATTTTGAAAACATTAATTTTTAAATTGCATAAATGAACTCTAATAATTTGAAAAGTCGTATGCTAGGGGAATATTATCATACCAATGAGGGTGGTAAATATGTTTACATCGTTTTGCATAGGTCATTCAGTCACACTACTCGGCCAGCATCTTTGCAAAAAAGTCGAACGGCTTAATATGTTTTCGATCATTCAGTAAAATATAAACCAAAAAAGTGATTCGTGTAAAATAAAGTCTTCTGTATTTATAATCATAATTTACATAAAATTTTTTGTGATTTTAAATTTTTAAATTACAGTTGTGTTGTTGTAAGCTCGTGATAACAACACGTGTTATAAATGTGGAAAAAGTGTGCCATTTATCAATTCTTTGTGTAAACACGTATTACTAGATCTGACGGCTCACCAGCAAAAACCGCCCCTTTGTTTTCGAAAAACTCGACCCCTTATGATCGGGGTGCTGTCCCGCCGTTGGTTCCTCTCTGCGATTTCTGTATGAAAAAGCTGAGGATCCGGCATCGGAATGTACTCCAGAGGCTTGATGTTTGTAAAGCTAGTGGGCCTGACGGAAAACCTGCCTTGGTATTGCAGAGATGCGCTGCAGAAATAGCTCCAATTTTGACGAAACTTTTTAAAATATCTATGAAGTTTGTCTCTCTACTCTCTGGATAGAAAAAAAGTCATTCATCCTATTCCAAAGAGTGGCGATAACATCTATTCTATTCAAGGTGATGGGACGAGTGATCAACGACAAACTGCTCACATACCTCGAGCGGAACTAAATTATTAACAACCTTTAATACTGATTCCGGCGGAACCGCTCGTGCGGTGATCTACTTGCGTATCTGATACATATTTGGGGGCGGTGCCTGGAACTTATCGGTGAGACCCAGACTGATGAACTGGACATTTCCAAGGCCTTTGACCGGGTTTGGCACCAAGGACTTGTCAACAGGCTGCCTTCTTATGGAATTCCTGCATCCCTGTGTACGTGGATTGCCGACATTTTCAGATGGTTGCCGATGGTTTCACCTCTTCCTCACAATCAATAAATGCTGGCGTACCACAGGGATCGGTTCTGTTTCCGACTTTGTTTTTATTGCATATCAATGACCTTTTGTCGTGTGCACCAATTCACCTTTTTGTTTGACAAGCTCCCAAAAGATTAACGATCTCCTACAGCTCGGATGTCTTTGAATCAGAAAATGGAATGGTTACCAGAGAGGGTTTCCTTTTGGGGTAAGAATAACCTAGTCGAATTTAATATTTCAAAGACCCGACCATGTCTGACTACGTTTTAAAGGGATCAAAATGACAATCTTGTCTCCTTCAACAAAGGTAATCTTCCCAACATGCCTTTCAATTATATGCTTGGTCTAACTCTAATTGACCAGCTCAGATACGGAGGCTCCATCGAAGCGAGGGTCAATTAGCCTCACAGAAGCTGTTTGTCAGTTCACGCAGCAACTGTGAGGCTAACAGATGCTGTAAAGAGCCCGCAGATACTTTAATAGTGCACAACTGCTGACCCTGTACAAATAGTGCACCCTACTGTTGAATTTAGCCACTACCCTGGTCTGGAACTCCAAAATACCTGAAAAATCCTTGACTGTATGCAGAAACGAGCGGTCCGTTAGATAGATTCCCCTATCTTAAAAAGCGGATTGCAAACTTAAGAAGCACAGGCGTTAGGTAGGTACGCCATCCTTGTTCTCAGAACCGGCCCTATGCGGAGCAGTCAGCTCCGGGCGCCGGATTGTCAAGGTGCCAAGGCGCTGACAATACTTAACAACTGTCACAACAGTCCTAACACATCGCCCTTCATTAATTATTTTTAACAAAGACGGCGCTACACGAAAATACAAATCATCATAACATAACATTATTGATTATAGTAATCACCTACCTACTACATATGCGTCTACTGGTACGAGGGGCGTCAACATTTTATTCTCGCTAGGTTCCGTTTGTATCAGGGCCGGCCCTGCTTGTTCTACCGGTATTACAATGGAAGATGCTCGGAGGAACTAGCGTCATTGATCCCTTCAGCATCAGTGCATAATCGGGAAACGCGCGCCCAACATATGTGTACACGGCTGAAATTTGTCACATGAGAACGGATCGCTTTTACGACTCGTTCTTGAGTTCAACAGCTCGGCTCGGAACGATTTGCCAGCCATGTTTACTCCTTCCTCTCCTCAAAAAGATCTTCCACACAACATGATATGACATAGACCCAGAGGGAAATTATTTTCCTCAGTGCCTCCTGTGTGAAGTTAATGTAAAAAAACATATATTTTATGGATTTTTATGCCGTTTGGTTTTTCTCCGGTATCTTATCGCAAATTTTAAATTTTTTGTTTTTTTTTACTAACGATGTCACGGTCCTTTACTAGAATAATTAAAAAAAAGATTCGCCCAATTGTTTTATTTGAATTCGAGATACAAAATTAATCAAACTGATACTCGGAGTAATTTTAAAAAAAACATTCGAAATGGACTCGCCCAAGTGTGTATGAATTTGAGATATCTACATAATTTACCCAAATGATAATCCAAGGTAGGAATAGCGGATACTTGATAAAGGAAGCTGCTTCAATCAAAAGAAGAGAACAGTGCATTACGGATAGACATCTAACCGAAAACCGGCCACAATAACACTTGCTCCGTGCAATTCTCAACTCTAAAATTCAAAATAGCGTTTTTCATTAAGAAAATAAGTGCTCAATCGACGTAGAAAGTCAAGGGCTTTCCGCCAATTTATCAGTTTCATAATATTAAAACTTAAAATCAACGTAATTATATGGTTTAGTGTTTTTGAAAGTGACAGTTCGGCCCGGTCCAAAGGACCCGGTCTTTAAGTTAGTGTTTTAGTACTTAAGTCAGTTCTAATCTAGTAAATAAGAGACCACCCAGAAGTTAAAAAACATTTCCCATCGAGTGAAATCTGGCACGGTCAATTCAGCATAGTTTTAGATTCCTTTTTTTGTGTTAATTTTGACGTTTATGTTTGCGGTAGTTTTTGACAGTTGACGTTTGTTTTCGCGGCTGTACCGAGTGAAGTTTATAATATTATTAACTAGTGCTTAGTAGAGGATAATAGTTATATGTTTACAAAGTGAACAATAACGCAGAGAAGACCACTCCAGAATTACCTTCCATCATCTATGGATCAACCGGACGATAACGTACGCCGAAGGAAGAAGAGAGGCGGCGCCCCCCCGCACTCTCCCACAACCGCCGCCGCCGAGATCCCGGGCACCAGCTGCAGCAGTCCCAGGCTAGAACTAGGTGATATTTCGGACGAGGATTCGGACAATTCTGAAGAATACTTTAGATCTGGGAAAGAAGCTCTAAGCGATGTCCAGATGGCGCTGGAGGAATTGCAGGACACTTTAGCTGAAAAGCAATGTAAGGTAAGCAAGGAGCAGCAACTAAAAATTGCCAGAAACGTAACCTACGTAATTGGTGCTGTATCACAACTTACATTGGACAGAGAAAAACTGAGAGCTGATCTGACTACTGCCCAGGCTGGTTTGAAAGTGGCCCAGGCGGAAAAACGTTCGGTTGAGGACTGCAACCGTCACCTCGCGGAGAAAATTCAGCAGCTAGAGGCGGACCTAGGACCTGTGATGCGACGTGTCGCTGAAGCTACTGAGGCGACCATGTCATTTGCGGACATCACCAAAATAAAAACTAAAGATGCGACTCCATTGCCGATCACCCGTACAGGACAAGCAGTAGGACCTACAAAGCCTACTATATGCGTTTTTCCTAAGCTGGATAGCATTAAAGACAGCGAGGAAACAAAACAAAATGTAAGAAAAACTTTAAAGCCCTCAGCTTTAGGTGTCCGAGTAACCGGCATGAGAAACATACGAAATAAGGGAGTAGCGATTCATACTGCCAGTGTTGAAGACCAACAAAAATTATTAATTGCGCTCACTAATACGAATTCAAGTACTTTAAGCGCACGACTACCAGCAAAAAGACATCCCAAGGTAATATTTTTCAATGTACCTAGAGAGTTATCCGATGAGAGCTTCCTGAATAGCGCTTTAGCTGGAATTCCAAACATGGAGCAAATGGACACTGGAGAGATGATTTCGAATTGCCGACTCAGCCATTTGGCTGGCGCTCGATCTGGCTCAACCTGTCATCGAGTGTATGAGGTTCCGGCTAAGCTACGTCATCTGTTAGTAGAACAGGAACGGGTATTCGTGGATTGGACGGTGTGCCGTGTACGAGATTTTATAGGGCTTACTGTGTGCTCTAATTGCCAGATGACTGGACATTCATTCAAATTTTGTAAGGAAAAACCAAGATGCGCTCACTGCGCCAAGGAAGGACACGGACGTGAATCGTGCCCAAGCGCTGAAGCCAAGCCGGTATGTGCAACATGCACGAGGTTCGGTAAGGCCGCGGACCACCCGACGGGAGACAAGGAATGCCCAGCTTATCAAGCAGCACTATCCAGGGACTTGGCAACCATCGACTATGGCTTTAAATAATTATATAGAAGATGACTGTGAAGTGGACTTTATAAGAACAAACAATTTGAATCAATGGGTAAAAATGAAACGTAAAAGTGAGATAGGAGATTTAATTTGCATCCAAGTTAATATTAGATCAATATGTAAATATTGGGATGTATTACATGTATACTTAAATAGTTGCTGGGAGTTTGTAGACATTTTAATGCTATGCGAAACTTCCATACAAACTGACCTTATTGATTTATATGAGATACCGGGCTACACATGCTATAACTATTGCCGCACTAACAAGTCAGGTGGGGGCATTCTACTATATGTTCGGAATAATATTGTATTCAAACAAAAACAACTAGAATCGTTTTATTTTGAAAATGTATTCGGTGTAATTACTCTTCCAAATAAAGAAAATATTAGTATTTTAGCAATATATCGACCGCCGAATCTTAGCAAACAATCATTTATTGGGGAAATAACATCTGTTTTGACAAGTTTCATAGATCCTCTCGATAATGTTTTGTTCTTTGGGGATGTTAATCTAAATTTGATGAATTACCAAGATCCTGCTGTAATCTCATATGAAAATATTCTAGCTAGCAATTACTTAATCAAGTGTATAGACGGCGTGACTAGAGAAGCAATTGTAGACGGACGCGTTACACGCTCATGCATCGATCACATTTATGTTAGGTACAATAACGGGCATAAACAAGTGGACGCGTTATCAGCGTGCGTATGCGAGATTGCTATAGCAGATCATTACATGGTCGCAGTTAATATTAAATATGACGAGCAAAAGGAACCTTTAAACATTGCGAAGGAGATTATTGTTTTGTCCCAAAAACGTATAGACAGCCAAATACATAAAATAAATTGGAATTCCTTACTTGATGAACAAGACAGTATTACACTGTATCAAAAAATTAAAAACAATTTTATTAACCTATACGAAAGATGCACAGTATCATTCCTGAAAAAACCGAATAAAAGACCAAACAGGATCAAAAATTGGATAACTACTGATATTTTAGAGAAAATTAAAAAAAGAGATTTGCTATTTCGAAGGTGGAAAAATTCACCAACCAATAAAAATTACGAAAATGAATACAAGGCCTTTCGAAATAATGTTAACAAACTAATTACTAAACAAAAATCATATTTTTTTAAAGATAAATTTAAAACATGTTTCAATAATACTAAAAAAACGTGGGATGAGATAAATAAAATTTTAGGAAGAAAAACTAAAAGCAATTGTGATGAAGTCATCTCGCGATATGTGATAAAAGATCAGACAGTGGAAAGTGTAACTAACCAATATGTGAATTATTTTTCAGATACTATATGTCATATGTTGCACAAGTGTGATTTTAAAGCATCTAATATTGATACAGTAGAATTACCTCACAGTATGTACCTACCTAAAGCAACTATCACGGAGATAACAAATATTGTTAAAAAAATTAAAAACTCAAAATCTGCTGCAATGGATAGTATAAGAATGCACGACATAAAAAAACATATAAATATTTTAGCCCCAATTATTACGCACTTAGTAAATAGACTTATTACTCAAGCAGAAATACCTGATGATCTAAAGTGTGCTATAATTAGACCTATTTACAAAGGTGGAGTACACTCAGAGATAGGAAACTATCGACCTATCAGTATCTTGCCTGCACTTGAAAAAATCTTTGAAAAATATATTTCTTTAAAATTAAACAAATACTTACAGAAATTTTCCATTATAGACAAAAATCAATATGGCTTTCAAAAGAAAAAGAGTACTGAAATATTATTACAGGATTTCTCGAATTATGTAAATAATGAATTAAATAAAAAAATGCATGTTTTAGTATTATTTATCGATAATTCCAAGGCGTTTGACACAATTAATCCGCAAAAATTATTAAATATTCTAGAAGCAATAGGAATCAGAGGAAATCTACTAAATTTATTTAAAAATTATCTATCTAATAGACATATCTGTGTAAAAATATTTGAAAAACTGAGTGGAAAAAAAAAATGTACGCCGGTGTCCCGCAGGGGTCAATTTTGGGACCCACCCTCTATATAATATTTGTATCAATAATGAGTAAACTATTCTCACATGTTAAACACTTTGTATATGCTGACGACACGGCACTGGTCATATCGGATGAACAATTATATACTGCGATGAAATATATGCAAGAAGACTTTATATCTCTGATTAAATGGTGTCATGACGTAGGATTAATTATAAATACAAAAAAAACTAAACTCATGCACATAAGATCTCCACATGCAAAAGTTTCCATCATGCCTGAAATAATTTCTCATAACTTTACCTGCATCCATCAAAATATTGTGCAGCCCTGCTCATGCGAAACGATTGAGCTAGTAAACGAATATGTTTATTTGGGCGTGACTGTTGATTGCTACTTTAAATGGGACATACAAATACACAAAATTTGTAAACGGCTGCGGGCGATAGTGGGTAGAATATACAAATTGAAGTGTTTCGTTCCTGTGAATACCTTAAGAATTATTTACATGTCACTCGCGGAATCAACTTTAAGATATGGAATAACCACTTGGGGACATTCTTGCAAAACAAATTTAAATTACGCACAATCAATACAAAATTCTATCGTTAAATTACTAGTTAAAAAAAATATTTTTTCGCAAAGACGAAACATTTCACTTTTGTATCAAAATTTAACAGTTTTGCCGGTGCAGGCCTTATTGTGGTATAAAATATTAATTCAGCACATATCTGACTCTGAGTATAAGAGGAAAGTTGAACATGGGCACAATACTAGGTTCACAAAGAATGAAGGCATGCTTGTACCTAAACATAATAATAAATACGGACAGCGAACCCTTGAGTATAATGTGCCTAAAATATATAATATGCTACCTGGTAATATTAAGAAATGCGAATTTCCAAATAGAGTCAGATATTTGCTGAAAACGTGGCTACTAGGTAGAAATAATTTGTATTAGGCGATTTAATGTGTAAGTTTATTGTTATTGTATAAATTAAGGTCTAAGTTGTAATCTGTAAAAAGTTGTAATAAAAATCCTGTTTGACAAACTACTTAACTGTAGTTTAACGGGATATATATGAAATAAAAAAAAAAAAAAAAAACATCGTCGTAAAATAAAATTGAACTAAATTTACCAATAAAATGATTGTGTGTTATGTTTATTAAATTAAAGAAAAATTTTAGAACCTGCAGACCAGCTGCCTTGTGGAAACTATTTTTTATTAATATTAAAATTCTAGTGATATCAATGTTTTAAAATGAATAAATAAAAAATCTTTTTTTAGTACCGTATGTAAATTTGCATGTTATTGGTGGTTCATCTTACATACAAAGCAGTTTTTTTGTGTATATCCCACTAATACTTTTTGGAAAATATCTGGAATTTCTTTAACAAATCAGATAGCTCGTCTCGTGAGCTCTGGAAAATGCATTTTTTTGTTCAACTGTATACAATCGATCAAACAATGTTGATCGATTGAAATGCCAAATCCTACCGGCTGCGCCAAATGTAGCTGGTGCCAATGTGGTGTAGAGGCTGAGTATTATTGTGGCAGGTGAAGGTCGTACTCAATAATCATACTTGATCTTGTACTGATATTTATTGTAGAGCTGATTGTAATGCCGGCGCCAGACATGTGTTCAAAGAAGTGTTCACATAAGTGTTCACATGTGTGGCACGGGCATTTGATACTGTGTTCACTTATTTGCGCACTTAAGTGCGCTTTGCCGTTCCGTGTCGGTTTCTTTGGCGCACATCAAAGGGATCAAAGTAAAAATGTTTGCATGCCTGCCACACTGCGCGAAGCTCAGTAGCGCGAGCGTGGCCGTGGAGAGTTGTCGTGCCGCGTGCCTACACAAACAAGCCATAACCAAGCGAACTAGCGATGGAGTGGAACAATGAGGGCGTGTTTGAATTGGCGTGCTGTTTTTGTTTATTTATTTGCACGTGTAATAAATAATTACTAGCACATAAATAATATAAGCAAACTGTGTCGACCAAATCGTCGTCCATGTTATGTGAGGTCTATTTGAAAACTGTGAGCTCAAAGAAGTGATCAAATCTTTGAACACATATCTGGCAGAGACACACATAAGTGACCAAATGTGTGAGCAAAGTCTTCAAATAAGTGTTCACTTATTTTAACACATGTCTGGCGCCGGCATAACAAAAGAGGCACACAACTAACGTTAATCGCATTTTATAAGATCTTGCAAGCATTCCATCTCGCTTGCACTCATCCACATTCGTACATTGAAATATGTATAAAAACTCGAGCGAAGGCTGGTTACATTACTACATAATAATGATGCACTGTATAATACATTTGATTCCTTCAAATTACCTTTCTAAGGCATATTAAATTTTCTGGTTTCTATTGGCAATTTTAGAGATAAAAGTGTATATTTATGTTTACATAATAGAACATAGCAAATATTTGAGGAGATAGGAGAGGAAGGTAGTATCTTCTAGTTGTATGTAAATTTGCACGTTTTTGGTTCTTCAATCTAAAAACATGTTATTCGAAGAATCGACGAACGAAAACATAAATATTTCTTTGCGCGAATAAAAGATGCCTCGGGGGACTTGAGCGGCCCAAAGTTAGGTCAATATATGGAGGGAAAACTTTAAACGTATTGAGATCATGATCACGTAGCCTTTCCCAAATTTCCATATCAGATTGACCTAAAATATTTGAATGTGACTTTTAAGCCTGCCATTGTAATGGCTTTCTTATACCCCCGGGAGACGGGGCTGCGGAATATTCCGGAGCGTGGATGCTCTTTCGGGATGTTTGGGATTGTAAGGAATTTACTTTAGAACCGCTCCCTCACGACAAGGAAATATAAACTAACAGATTTATGTGAAAAGTGTCCGAGTGGAGTTGAGGTTGTAAAAACTTTGATTTATATTATCGTTTTAATTTTTTTAATGATAACTCAAAGAAAGTCGATAAAGAAGCGAATATAGTTTACTCTATATAATTATGGTTTATCTAACAGCTTACGCCTTGCAGCCTTACATCTCAATCTGTCTCATACCGAGGGGCAAAATACACCGAGGAAGATAAATTCTAATCAAATTCTTCTACTACTATACCGCCTTTCACAAAATTTGCTTTTTCTTTCCCAAACACGTTCATTAAATAACACATAATTATATATTATTCAAATAAATACCAGAATAAAGTGATAGCATTTACAATTACATGTGTTCCAAATTATGTCCTCTGCATGCGAAAGTATCTGAATTTGTCTAATAAACAATAAACAGTGTTAATCTCTAGTGACCTCCAGGTAGGTACGTATGGTCCTGTGTATTATCTGCCTGTACCGAATAAATAAATAAATAAAAAATTCTGACGCAGCATCACGTTCATCGGTCAAACGCATTAAATTTTTGTTTTATTGATCGACGAGCCGGTGGATGCAATCTGTTAGCCATAAGTTGTTACAATCGTCTAGTCTAATAATAGGATAGAGCATCTTAGAAATATATTTTCATTTTTGAATATCGCCCTAGAGGTGATTTTCACAACAAAGGTACTACACAGTATTACTATTATAATCATAATTCGGATGAAATTAAAATTTGGATTCAACTCGTAGAATTTAAAACTTTTACCACTTTTGTCATCCTTCACAGCAAAGCAAAAACTGTTAAAAACCTGTGTGACCTATAAAATGTATTAAAACAAGTAAAGAAGCAATAAGTAAGATGATTCTCTCAAGATCACAATGTGGTTTCATAGGCTTTGGCTATGTTTATTGAGAAGAATGGAATCGCTTAGAAGGTACCTATTTCAAAACTTTCTCTTTACCATTATCTTTTCCCTTCCCCACATTCCTTATCCCACAGTAAGGCGCGATAGTTTCACAAAAGTCTTGTGCGGAATGAAATATCAAGTAAATGTTTAGGCACTTTTTTTACGGCTGAGGATGAATGTTTTCTAAAAACTGTAATGGATGATGCTAATGTTTACGCATAATTAGATCCGGCGGAGGCAAAAATCAATATTGGAAAAGGTCTACATTTTTTTAGGACCAGGAGGCTGAAATGATGATTATTCTGGAAAGTATTACATAAATAACCTAACCATCTCCTTTTTTTTATTACCAATCACAAATTGATTAAATTACTAAAAGCTTTTTCTGTGTCCGTATAAACCATGTTAAGAATCAAGCCAAAGTAAAGAAAGTGGAAGATGCTCCAAATATCGCCCTGGTAAAATACCACAATTTGGTAACGTTGCTTGAAATGACTTCAGACGTATTTGGTGACCAGATTTGCATAGCGGGGAACTTCCTATCCTTTTCTTCACCATCTCCTTCCCTTCCCAAATCCTTTCAACTTCAAAACATACCCCTGATTGTGGATGCCATGGTACCACTGGCTCTAATGGGAGGTAATTAAGACTCTTCTGCCATATTAAAATATAAATATATACACGTAATTATTGTCAAAAACTGGTTAGTTAAAAATAAAACTGGTTTTGACTTGTACCAATTTATAAAATGAACTTTTCCTCTCCAGGTTGTAACTTGACGCTCTTGTATTCCGGATTTATTGTTTGTATACATTTTGAAATGATATTTTGTTGAATTTCATAAAAAAGAAAGAATATTCTCCTTGAATAATGGCTGAAGCGGAAGCCGGTAGGCTCTAGTAATCTCTGTCCTCGAGAATTCTGGGAGGAAAAAATCGCTTTTTCAATTCTCGAGACAAGTCAACATTTATCCCGAGACAAGTCACCTAGTCTGAAAGTCATTTCGACCTTTTTCCAATTATCTCCGAGCTTTCAATTCTCAATTTATTCTCAAATGTCGTGGGATACGTGTTTTTTGTCAATAGAGCCTATCTTTATTGGGGCTTTTGGGTTAAAAGCAAATAAAACAGAATATTTGTTCTTTTACAGGTTACACAATAATCTAAATACATACAACAATATTGTTTTATATGAATTGGTGACATCAATTTTATTTCAAATCGGCGGGTATAGATTTTACTTTTAGGAATTATCAGTTTTAATTATAAAATAAAACTAAGGAGAGTTTGGTATTGATTATTATTCCAAAAAATATACTTAAGTACGTTATAAGCTTTTGATCGGTACTTTTTTCATTCTGAAATAATATTACTTGCAAAATTTTCAGTGAAAGGTTTCAGCTTTCAGCGGTGAACCTATGTACTATGTACGTAAAAGCCAGCAGCCATGTCCAGTATAAAGTATAATCGGCGCGTGGCAGTATACGGCGGCTGCGGGTACCGGACCACATAACCAGAAACAACTTGGACGATTTGCTGGGAACTTCTGGCGGATCCTTGCCCAATAACTTATGATGTGCCTAATGGAAAGTTTTATACGGTTATTGTCACTACGGTGGGCTACCGGGTAGCGGCCACTGATGCAACTTTTCGTCCTCCCGGTAGTTGGGGTATTCGGCGAATTCTGTTCGAACCATAATATCATGATCGGGATCCGGAATGCTGGTTTTCACTTCTCAGACATTAATTTCTGGATAGTTAAGGCCATTAAATGACCAAATACGCAGTATCATGACATGATTACTTTGTTGGAAATTTATTAATTTGTGAGTTGTAACTATTAAAGAGAGGGGTACGGCGATGAACTCCACAAGAAAGAATCACTGTTCAAATTAGCGAATACATTTTAGAACAGAAATAACGAATTGTGGTGTTACTCATACATTAAATTGTGGTAAAAAACGATAAAGACTGAAAATAAGTGTCGCGAAAAGGTGTTTTTGAGAAAACTGTTTTGTATTTTTTTCAATCCTTCTAGATAAATGTAGCATTAAGGAAAACAAAATTGGGTTCCTGAAATTAAGGTTAAGGTACTGAAAATATTCTGACACCCGGAAATTGTGTTATTTTAGTGATTTATATGTGTATTATTAATAAAAAATATTCCTAGCGTTTTAATCCTATTTTATTAACGTTTGAGATTATTGTAGCACTAAAAAACAAGTTTTTGAAAATAAGGTTTAAATACTGAAAAAAGTAACTCTGAAGTAGGGTAAATTAGTAATTATTTCTTTTTAATATTTATTTTTAAATGTTTTACTTATATTTATTATATTCTGGATGGAGCAGCGTAGGTAATAATGGGTGCATAAAAATAAGGCGTATATTAAACGGAAACATATCTCTCAGAAACAAAGCTGACTCTACAAAAATATTAAAATGGTTTTTTTTATGCACTCTCGGGTAAATTATAATTTTATATTATGCAGAAATTGAAGGAAGAAAAATTGAAACAATCTAACATTTTTTCGGTTTCTGGGTATTATAAATAAATCTTGAAAAATATATATTTGGTGTGTTTAAATTTTATTGTTTTTAAAGTACCCACTAAAAATATTATAAGTAAATAATAAAAGTTAGTAAACAAAAATAATAATAATCCACATTCACGATACAGCCCTCTGAAGTAACCAAAAATAAAAAACAAACAAATATTAAAAATTATCTCTCCAAATTAAAACTAACTTCCCGTAAAATTTTGCAACCTCCTACTACAATAGTAATTACGTATTTTCTATACAGGATGTTAAGGAACGTATCACTTACTTTAACCAGTAATTGCTGACATTATTTGGAGTTAAAAATGTAAATGATTTTTTGGTTTTGTAGTTTTTTTTTTCAATATTTGTTATAGATTCACTCATTGTTGAAATTTTATACAATACACAAAAGAAGCTCTAGACTGCCAACACTCCGTTCGATAAATTCCTCTTTTAAATAGACTGATTGCAATCTTTGGGACATAGTCACCAATTGGGGATGCGGTGTTCTTTGTACTATTATTGCAACGAACGACGCTCGTCTTTTATCCCTTTATCACCGATGTTACACGGTAAATACGTGCCTAACATTGGTGAACGGTTCACTATCAAAAATACTGTTATGGAGAGACTTGTCTCTTCAAGACACTTTGCTCTTCGTAAAAGACTATCCACAAAGCATCCCACAATATGACCCAGAATAGGTTTCTCCTGGCCGCTTTTCTGAAGAATTTATATATTTTCCCGTGTAAGTGACTAAACAAAGAGTTATATTGAATTCACTTGGAAGACAAAATAAATGCGTACTTGTAAAATAATATCTCTAACGTTTCAAAAAACGTGTAGACTGGTTGTTTTATTTTATTTATCTAGTACTTTTCTTATTTGCAAACAGAGTTTAGCTTCGGCATTACATACGAATATTTATTTATGAATTTTGAAATGATAGATAGTGAGAGTACAACGTTTAAAAAAATATTCCACAACCCACAATTTAATATTTAAAATGCTAAAGCGAGGATTTGAAAATCCAACATAATATTTCCATGCGAGGCGGAAGTTTGAATGATTGGCTAAAAATATGCAAACATAGTGGTCTTTGCACGAATATTTTAGGTATGTGCGATGTACACGAATATGTAGGACCATTTCTTCCTGGAAATATGACGCTAAATCCATAATGCATATTGCACTGCGATGATTTCGAAAATACATAAAATTTCGTCCCAGTAAGTATCTATTGTAATACCGGTTTTTGACCTGCGTGTATTTTATCCATTTTTATCCATTTTTAAAAATAAATTGTTTTTTACTTATTTTCCCAATGGGACGATGGTCTTTGAACTATTGCGAGTACGTAATATAACAGGGGCGTGAAGTAGTTTTAATTTCGTGATTTTTTCGTGAAATTACACATAAATGAAGAAAAAAAATCTCATATGAAAACATTGTCTCTCTGATTTTTTCAATGATGCGTTTAAAAAATATATTTATTGTGACTATGATTTTAACATAAATTTTAAATATATTTTAAATACTAATAAGAATATTAAAAAAAATATGTTATGTATATGAAATATAAAACGAAATGAAGTAATCAAGGCACAGCTTTTGTATAAAATATTTTATATAAAATTAGCATATTACAATATCATTTTTTAAGTTTTAATATACTTTTTAACGTAGTTATAGGTTAAATTAAAAAAATACTTTTTACATTTATAGAATTTTTGTAAGGCAGGTAAAAATACCTTCCAAAATACCGGCATGTCCTGGCAGACGTTTTTTTCTTCATAAAAGGTGGCGCAGAAGTCATCACTTTATCGGAAGATGCTCTCATTTTTGCCAATGTCGTCTTAAATCTTATGTCATCAAGACTAAGCAATTTCAACAGAAGCAGAACACATGTTCACAAACCATGGATTGCTATACTTCTTAAGAATGCTTGTGTTAATAATATTTTTTATTTCCAAATAAAATTACTGCCATAGGCATTCGAGTGATGACTTTTACGCCATCTTTTATAATATGGTCAAATGTTGAATTATGCGACATACGAGTAACTGGGAACAACATAAAGAAGAGGTGGGTAGGTACGAAAGATATTTATATTTCTATTAATATATTTTTTTTATAGTAAGCAATTTTTTTTTTATTTGAAAAATACATGGATATAGTTTTTCATGTTTTTGTGGAGATTTTCAACATTATTTGAATGGGTTAAATTATTAATATATACTGAACAAAAACAAAAGAGTTGGTTTTGACAGACGAATTATCGGAGGAAAAACACAGCTTAGGTCGGAAAACGGCAGGGAAAAGTGAGAGGGGGTTGAAATTGGTTGAAGGTTAGGGTAATTCATTGTGGAAGTGATGTAATTAGTTAATTTTAGGAAAATAAACAAGAGAAGTAGAGAACAGGGAAAATTATTATTTTGATCAAAATAACAGTTTACTGAAAACACGCAACATTATTATGAAAGGGGTCTCTGAAGGGTGGCTAATTTTCTTATGTTTAATGCGCATTAACGTAACAAATAACCGCATATTTTGACAGTTCTCTCATTTAGGTACGAATTATCAATATTATTTATGGTAACAATAATGGGTTTTATTAGATATATGCCTAGTGCTTAGGTTATAAACATGTGTATCTACGAAAATCGAATCTTGTTTATTATACGAGTATCTTATCTATCATTTCTTCGTCGTAAAATGGCAAAGAAATTAAAGAACGAGCTGTTTTACCTCTGAGTTAAGAACAACAAAAACAGACATTTCTCTCTAAAATACAAAGAGGCAAATACCTCACATAATCGTAAAAGAAGAAATAAAAGCAATTACACCTTAGTATAGTACTAAATTTATAGAAAGAAGCTCAGAGTTTTTAATTATAAACTTCTGCAACAAACTCCCACCCCGTATCCGCAATTTAGGAGGCAGGTTTGGGTACCGCTGTTCCTGGTCCATTTATTGGATAACCAACATCTCCGCCTGAGGTCACCTCAAGTGGTTCGCTACGTTTGGTGATTAAGCAGGGGTGCCCGGGTTCATCGGGTGAGGTGTATTCAGAATACGCCTACCCACCAGCTGCGTGGCATGCCATATCGGGAGAGGCTGATTTGGGCAGACCCTTTGACTTCTCCGACTGGTTTCTCGAACCATCACCTTGCGCCGCAGTGCGAGGGATATATTCAAACGTCCGTCATAACTGGACAGACTGATCCCTAGATTCCTATTCAACCCTCATATCTTTTACGTTCCCAGAACTTCATATATAAAAAGACCCCCAACACAGCATCCCAAAAGATGACATAGACCCTGAGGAAAATTATTTTCCTGAGTGCCTTCCATGTGGGGTTGGTATAAAAAAGTATCAAACAAATTAAATCTTAGTATAACTACATTAAATTTATCAAATTTTGGTTAAAGGAAGTATCTGAAAATGATATGACTAGTATTTTAAAAAATCTTCATAGAAGTTACCCAAAAAATTCTACCCAAACCATGAAGTAGAACCTTCTCTCCTAAAATTAGTTCCCCTCAGCACAGGAACTCAGAGTGAGGAGGACTAATGAATGTATCAAAGTCAAAGAACTTTCTCTTTTCTTTAACGGTTTAGTTTTTTATCGCTTGGCGTTTGATTGCACATTCAAATTCGAGTTAAAAATATTTATTGCACAAATCTGATCCTAGATTGCTCATCTGATTAAAATAACTTTATCAATGACAATATTTTTAATAAATACGATAAATGACAAATGTCGCTGTGCACCCATTTCATAATATATAATATACTATGTAGGTTTTGACTTGACATAGGTACTTAAGATAGTAAATTTACCTTTGTCAGCGAACACATAGTTAACATTATTAAAGTTCCAGGAAAACTTTATTATGTGAAATTTATTCTCGGAAAGCGTACCTACGTTCTAATTTAAGATCGTCTCATATTTCCTCACCTCAATTATAACCGCACAAGAATGGAGGAATAATGCTCTTTGAAAGCTTTAAGCCATGCAAGAAATTCAGGTTAAGACGAGACAATACCCTAAAGTAAAGCCAGAATCTTAACGACGTAAGTGAAGCAACCGTGCACAAATATATACGGCGCGCGGCCCTGGTGTGTTGGACAGACCTGAGGTTGAATTCTCCCTATCGAATATCTAAAAGATAGTGGGAATCTTAAGGACTTAAG